>NC_090930.1:643774363-648574363 GCF_040938575.1 Ambystoma mexicanum | reverse complement strand
TGTATTGGTGTAAGCCAGTGGAGGTTATAAAAAGCTTGCATGGTGCTGTAAAAGTAGCAGGGGGGCGAATATGGAATGTCAACAGATTGCGCAAGTGCGTTGATCCCAGTGGGAATCCTGTGGAGTTACGGATCATAAGAGAAAAACAGGATGCTCTGGGTGTTCACTAAGAGAAGGGTGTGTTAGGGCAGAGTGAGCCAGGTTCTCGTCCCAGACAGGACTGTGGAAAACCATTGTATTTGAGACACTACAGTTAGTAATTATACTGTATTGTGAATGTTATTGTCAAAAGAATGTCATAAGAATAGAATTGCCTTGCGATGCAAATTTCATATGATATGTGTTAAGGTATTACCAATTTCTTACAGTATTAGTACTTTCTTAAATTGATTAATTCAATGTATGTTTGTAAATCGTTTTTTTTTTTGTAAGCCTATTATATACTACAAATGTATTGTAATTAGTGGTGGTTCCTCTGCATGGCTATATGTGCTGTTTCAATACTGTAAAAAAAGGAGATGTGTAGCATTCGCTTTGATATAGGGTGAGAATATGGAACATGGAATGTAGAATGTGGTAAGAAAGATACAGGGTTGTAAATCAGTTAAGAAAGAGACCAGAGAAGGAGCCGGTGGGGTGAAATATGTACTCGCAAATAAAGAAAGTTGTCCACTTACCTGAGTTCTGGATCATTTCCAATGTTAATTGTAATCTTCCAAGGTTTTAATAGAAAACACATACTTCTTTTTAGTTAACAAATTAATCTTGTCCAAATTTAGCATGTTTCAGGGAAACACCTGTTTCAAACCCCATAAAATAATGAATAAATAAACCTTATTTTATTCCTATTAACCGAAATGTCGAGAAGGCATGAGTCAATCATTAAAATACTATCCTACAAATAGCTGACAAACATAACAAAATGCAAATCCATGTAAAACACTAAGCACTATCTGGATTCAGACAAATCATTTCCTCTCTAGTAATGTTACTGTGTTTCCTTCACACCTGTCTACTTGTCTGTGCTTCACACATGCACAAAAAATGAATTCGGAAACACTCCATAAAAAACCCTTTATTTGACATAAAGAAAAATTGTTATTTTTGAAAAATACCAAAAATTGAAATGCGATATTTGAAAGCAAATATTTGCACAATCAAGCATATTATTTT
Organism: Ambystoma mexicanum; assembly: GCF_040938575.1. NCBI lineage: Eukaryota > Metazoa > Chordata > Amphibia > Caudata > Ambystomatidae > Ambystoma > Ambystoma mexicanum. Next base: position 648,573,190 of record NC_090930.1, on the reverse strand, counting down.
AACATGAAAAATGAAAATATAGCCAATCACAATGTTTTTGAAACATTACACAGCCACGTTAGTGGCTGTGTAGTTATGGTTAAGTTGCTGTTTCCATAGGAAGAGCACTTATTGGGCAGCTTATAACTCCGCTGTCCCTGGACGAATCCTCACGAAACTTTGCAAAAGAAGTATATGGTCCACTCTGAATTATTTTGCAAAGTTTGGTGAGGTTTGGTCCAGGGGAGGAAAAGCTGTAGGGGGGGTCCCAAAACGTCTTTTTTTCCCATAGACTGAATGGGGGAAAAACTTTGCACACGCCTACAGGCCAAACCTCTAGATGGATTTTCACCAAGTTTGTGGCAGGAGGAGGGGCTTGGTCCCGAAAGCGTGCCTTTATAAATTTGGTGACAATCCGTCCAGTAGTTTCCTTTTAAACAATCGAAAAGTATGTCTCTAAAAATTAGGGATATCTATATCCGCTCCGCGGTCGCACTTCCCTGTTCGCTCCGCGGACAGGATACCGGTTGGCTAAGGGACGTCTTGACCGCGGACACGCGACATCTCTGCCGATTGGCTGCAGTGAGCCGTGATTTGCGTCAGGTTGTTTGTATGCGCCCGACATCTTGGATCCGCCGACAGCGTGGCAGCGACCAGTGACGAAATGCTGTTTCCGAAACTGTGTTCATGATGTATTCCCTATGCCTGCCTTGTCCGGAATGTTTGTAAGTACTGAAAATGAGGGGTCTCATAAGGATAGTACTTCAGTCCGTGCTGTGCGTAGGCACCTTGAAAGTATTCTGAGGACACGCGTGGTGTCAGCGAACATTAAGATTGGGTACATGCCGTACTTAACATTTTTATTAGTATGAGGGTGCTCCTCATTTATAAGCCACCAGGGGGGTGATATGCTGTGGTGGTTGTGGCCACAGCATGGCACCCAAAGACAAAGCTATAAGCACTGGCGTTATAGGCCACTATGGTTTTTTCATATTTCACACCCATACATTGCAATATCTATGGCCTTACACCCAAGACTGTAGGCTCTGGACACAACGACTTCAGCATATTACACAGTCACGGTAGTGGCTGTGCAGTTACGGTTAAGTTGCTGCTTCCATAGAAAGAGCACTTTTTGGGTGGCTTCCATGTCCACAGACATGTGGCCCCTTTACTGATTGGTTGTGGAACAGCGTGAAGTTCATGAGATTCCGTCGCTGCGGCCGCCATCTTTCATTCGTGTTTTGGTGTACACGGACATCGCCCCTAACACATACAATCGCAGCCAGCATTGCACTTGTTACACTTACGCAACACTGTTTCGGAAGGTGAGCGTTACTGAGGCTGGGATGGGCTGTGGCTGCAATAAGTCCAAAAAGTGGTGTTTTCATGTCACCAAAGTCATACGGTACAGGGTGGTCAATCAAAATCTCGAAAAAAAAGTCGAATAACAATAATCTCGAAAAATAAATCTCGGAAAAAAAAGTCGAATTCCCTCTTTTTTAATTATATATTTATTTTGGGGTCCGGGAATAAAAAAAATGGGTAAAAATAAAAAGAAAAAAAAAAAAAAGAAAAAAGGGGGGTTAAGGGGGGACCCCCCCCATTTCGAATGAAAAACGTCATTAAAAAAATCGACTTTTGACATTCGACTTTTTTCCATTCGACCTTTTCACTATAAACCTTGGTACAGAGGTAGTAGATGCTCAATATACATCGAAGAATCACTCTGTCTGTCTTGCAACGCTTTAACAATACTATTACTGTGAGACTGGCGTCCTACATTTTAAAATATGAGACAGCCACATGCACTATTTGCTGCCAACAGTGGTTCAGCACGTGTATGGGAGTAACAATTCTCATGAATGGATTCTAATATGTTGTTGTAAAGTGAGAATGTATTTGCATTCTGAGTGAAGGTCACTTGATTTGCTTTTTTTGGTTTCCAGCACAGTAGGGCCACTCATCCAACTGTACCCATAACGGTCCATTGTTTTTTGACCTTGAGCTTGAGCAAAAAAACAGTAAGAATGAGGGAGTGAAAGTTTGCAACACATACCATTTGATAAGGTTATGTTTCAAACACATTTGTAAGGCACATGAAATATCACTTCACTAAGAATCATTGGGCCAAAAACATTGCTGTCTGACTTCACCTAAACCAATGGAGGCAGTACATATCATCTAAGTTGAATTTTCACGACTGCACACCGCACTGAGTTTGAATTTTTATATTAGCAGACCATTATTTTAGACAATATTACCTTTCCATGCAGTTGTTATTTTTTTCCCCCTTACCGAGAGTGCAGATTGTCTGGGTTCTCAGGCTATGCGTTCATTCACCTTGTTGAACGCTAATATTTTCCCTTTAAAATGTCATGTTTGACCATATCGGTAGCTGTATGTAACGCTCACCTGGCTCCCACGAAGGCCCTGGTCTGGTCTGGGTTGCTGTGGCCTCTTCAAGCGTGATGCGCAGAATTCGGACCACCGATTGAATACGACCCCCAAATCTTGCTTGTCGGGCCCGTAGGATTATCCTTCTGCAGATGAGAAAGGGGATTAACTGTCTGCCGAATAGTGTGCTTGCTCCCCCCTTACCCCCTTCGTTCCTCTCTGATTCCTCCAATACCCCCGGTTTAAGCTCACCTTATGGTTTGGAGGGAGGAACTCTCCATCCAGCTTCTGGTGCAGGGGTGAGCGTTCGTCCAGTTACTTCACTGGTTTTCAGAATGACGCTGGCACATCCACTTGACTTTTCTGAGTAATATGCCGTAAGTATGAAGATGCAAAAGTTCAAGTGAGCCTCCTTTTATGTTGTCTTTCCTGACCTTTATTTCAGGTGCAGAACAAAAGCGATGCGTTGAGGGGTTAAATTGCCGGTGGTAAAATCTGGTGAGTTAGTGATGAGGGCGAACCCTCTAAATGTCTTTATAATTCCCCAGTAATGTCTTTTGTCCTTTCCCCATTGGGGCCGGGTTGCGGTACCTGCCAAAGATGCAGCGCCGACCCGAGATGTGGAATGATTCACCAAGAAAAGCCGGTAAGTAAAATGGCTGAAAATGTCATTTCCCCTTAGGGGCCGGGGTGCGGTACCTGCCAAAGATGCGGCGCCGACCCGAGATGTGGAATGGTTCACCAAGAAAAGCTGGTAAGTAATATGGCTGAAAATTCGGCTTTCCTCTTGTGTTCCCTTGCTCACCTTTTGTCTCTTCTTCTCTCCCCTAGGTGCAGAGATGTGGCCACCGGTGCTGAGAGCCGCGAAGGAGCCGGGTGGCATCTCGGGAACAGGTGAGTGAAGCACGGCGCTGCAGCGAGCAACGCAGTGCTTTTAAATGGAAGTCTTCCTTCAGGAATGCTGGCGTGAAGATTCTGGATGCACGTAAGAAGGTTGAATAAGTTCTTGGTTTTCACCTTTCTCTTCTCTTATTCCCTTACAGGTGTTCCAGGTTCGAGGCGGGGGTGGCTGGAGTCCAGGTGCAGGAGCAGACACGGTGAGCGTTCAGCTGCTGGGATGCAGAACAATGCGAAGCACGTGTGGCTGTCCGGGCGTGGCTTAAATAGCTTTGGAAGAAGTTCCAGGTGAGTATTCTTCCACAGCCCCACCCAAGTAACAAAATAGTTCCATCAGAAAAATAGTTCCTCCTAAGCCTCATTTGGCTTGGTTCTTCATGCAGCATGAAACTCCATTAACCATCCAAGGACGGGGCAGAAGATTATGCTTAAGACTTTTGCTACATGTGACAGTAGTAATATCATCTACGGCATTAAATGCCTGTGTGGGAAATTTTATGTGGGACAGTCAACCCGAACAGCTAAATTGAGGTGGGGTGAACACCGATCTTGTATTCGTAATGCAAACATTAATTCAGCTGTGGCACGCCAATGGACATAACGTGTCCCAAATAAAATTTGTAATTTTGGAAGCTTTAACCAAGAACAGCCCTCATGAGGATTTATGCCAACGTTTGAGTCGCAGAGAGACATATTGGATTGACAAACTTGGCAGTCTGGCACCCAATGGGTTAAATGAGGAGATCAACTTTCACTGTTTTCTCTAATTGTTTTTTCTAATTGTTTTCTTACATTGCATTTAGCATCATTTGGTTTAGATTGACACCAGTACGTATATGACCTGAATGTTGAGGGTCACTTGAATGTATATGAACAAGAGATGTCTCCCATGTTTAAAAGATGTCCTGCATGCTGCGCATCCTGGAGTTCCCCCAGGACCCGAGGTGCCGTCTGTCTAGACGACACCACTAGCGGCATTAAGGCACATACTATTAATATAAGGTACAGCCCAAGGGTTGCTCCCTAGGCTCCATCCATCCTACTTAGGTACGTTCATAATTAGTATAGCCTCATCTGAGGTGCTCATATAACAGCCATTACTTTTATCCAAATGGGTTCATTCAATCTTAGTATTTTTTTTATGTCCATGGATGACAGATTACTTATTTCTTTTTTGATTCTTAGGCGATGACTTTTATCATTACTGCCCCAGGAGGTCCAGTAATTAGATATTTTGATCATATTGAGTTTATTGATCAGTTCTCGGACACGGGTCACGGCTCGTGTTCATAGAGCCGTGATCACGTGTCTTACACAACTGAGTTGCTTGGCTGCGCACCGATGCAAGGAGGACATTCTGCCTTCAATCACGTGTCTTATTAAACCAGGTTGCTCGGCAACGCGCCGATGCAACAAAGACAGTCTGCTTTGAGCAGACGCTGAGAGAACTTCTCCGCTTCGTTCTTTACATATGGTGTGTTACAATTCACGCCTGTTTATTTCTATTTAGCGTTTAGCTACACTTTGAATAGGTCCTTTATATATATTCACTTTACCATTCACAGCACCTACTCGCCGTACACGGTGGAGCAGCCTGACCTCTGAAACATAGATTTCGCCATTACTCACCTACATCAGGTAATGGACCCCATTCCCTCCATTTTGTTATAGGATAACTTTACTTGCCTTTGTACTGATTTGTTTCTTATTTTATATCTTTTGACCTGCCTTCTGATCCGGCTCATTACATTGTCGGGTATGTGTTTACCTTCACATTTTTTCAACTATTTGGATGATGATTGTTCATACTGATATTTATATACTTACGTTGTTTCTAATGTGGGAATTATTCTATATTGGATATTAATCTTGGGATGGTTGGCACAATTGCATGTGAATGTTATGTGTTTATTGTTTTAGACTTGCCCTGATGAAGGAATTTGTTATATTCCCAAATGCATTGGCACAAAAATAAGTCTTCAGATAGAGTGGTTTATGGCAATCTCTTCCTCACGAAGAACAATTTTGGTGGCTACTAGTCACTTCTTTCTATAAAATAATTTTCAACATTGAAAAATCACTATATATTTGACTTTTGTATTTTTTCAAGAATCGGATCGAAGGAACTATACATAGTGAAATTACAACTAATATAAAACCCAGTATGGGATTCCAGAGAGCGGCTGTATGATTGGGTTTTCACCTAATCTTTGTTTCTTGTTGTATTTTTCGGGTTTGGGTGTCTCCAGGCCTTTTTCAGCCAGCTCCTGCATAGAGGATCTAACTTCCTAACAAAGACTTATCACACTAGAAACTTTTGATAACGCCAGAAGGATTCGATACTCCTGTGGTGCCCACTCAAATTTGCTTCCTTCTTCATGCAGCATGGTCTGCATCAGGTGAGTGTGCAGCATGGTCTGCTTCAGGTAAGTGCACCAAACACTTCCCCTTATAAGCCTGGCGCTTATGGTGCCAGGACTGATGTCCAACATGAGCCTGGCGCCAACGGCGCCAGGACAGAGTCCAAAGAGCCCCTATAAAGGGCCGCTGGGCTTTTACCCGGGGGCGTGATGCCTGCTCCCGGGGGTGCTGGGTCTGGCCTGGTGCTCCGGGAGTAGGCATCATGACAGCACACCCCCCCAACGCCCTTCCCAAAGTCTTTTCCCCAGGAGGTTTCGGTTTGTTCGGGAAAATTCGATGGAACCTTTTTACTAGCCGAGGTGCATGTACGTGGTCGCTGGGTTCCCAAGATCTTTCCTGAGGCCCGTACCCCTTCCAATCAATTAGATAGAAAAGTTTTGATTTTGAGATCTTAGAGTCCAAAATATTCTTCCCCTCAAATTCAGGCTCCCCATCTATCTGGACTGGTTCTGGTGGCTTTATTAATCTGGTTCCTGGTTGCACTGGTTTCAAAAGCGACACATGAAAAACGGGATGAATCCGCATTTTAGCTGGTAGATCTAGCTTGACTGCCACTGGATTAATTATAGCTTTGATCGTGTAAGGGCCTAAATACCTTGGATTAAAAGTCCGAGGTCCCTTGAGCGATAAGTGTTTGGTAGCCAACCATACTTGATCCCCTATTTGGTATGGAGGCGCCTACTTTCGATGCAGATCCGCATTCTTTTTGTATTTCCCTTTCGCATGTTGTAAGTGTGCAGTAGCATCCTTGAAGGCTTGAGTAATCGTAGAATGCAAATGGTCCACTGCGGGCATTTCGAGGCTCTAAGGTGAGTCCAAGTCTGAAGTACGAGGGTGATGTCCATTTAGGGTATAAAAGGGGCTCTGACCAGTTCCAGAGTGTATCCAGTTATTGTATGCATATTCATCCACCCATAAAATATCCTTCCAATTACCCTCCGATTGGTGCAACATGCGTCGTAGATATTGTTCAAGGGTCTGGTTCGTTCTCTCCGTTTGACCATCGGTCTGTGGGTGGTGGCTGGTTGAGAGTCTTACGTCGATTTGTGCCAGTTGACAACACTTTTTACAAAAATGAGAAATAAACTGGCTTCCCCGATCAGAGATTAGTGTGGACGGGAATCCATGCAGACGGATGATATTTTCTAGGAATTCCTTGGCAAGAACAAAAACTGAAGGTAATCCTTTCAACGGAATAAAATGGGCCATCTTGAAAAATAAATCCACCACAACCAGAATAGTATTGTATCCATTACAAGAGGGCAGGTCCGTGATAAAATCTAGTGACAAGGGGTCCCAAGGTGCTGGTGGAATGTCTAAGGGTTGAAGAAGACCGGCGGGTTTTGTTTTTTGACCTTTGTTTTGGGCGCAAACTCCACAGGACATTACGAAAGATTTAATATCCTTTCGCCAGGATGGCCACCAGAATTGTCGTTTAATTTTTTCCTCTGTTTTGGCAATGCCAGGATGTCCTTCCATCAGAGTATCGTGATGACGGGAAATAACCAGTTCTTGTAATTACTTTTCTGGCAAAAATAAACGTCCTTGGAAGTAAGGTAAGCCATCGTTGATTGAAAAGGCAGATCCCCTCTTGATCCAATCCTGCAAGGCTGAAGAGTCCAGGAATAGTTTTACCCGTGCTTGAATGTCTTCAAGGGTTTGTAAAGTGGTTATCCCCAAGATTCTTTGTTCGGGAATTATCGGCACAGGTTCTGAGTTTGTGTCCATTTCTCCCATTCCAATTCGAGATAGCGCGTCCGCTTTGCCATTCTTACAGCCGGGACGGTAGGTGATTACAAAATCGAACTCAGCAAAGAATAAAGCCCATCGGAGCTGTCGTGAAGACTGAGCCTTGGCAGTTTTTAAATATTGTAAATTTCGGTGATCAGTGATCACGGTGATGGTATGCCTGGCGCCAAGAAGATAATGCCGCCAAGCCTTAAAGGCGGACTTAATGGCTAATAATTCCTTATCGGTGATTGCATAATTTATCTCCAGCGGCAAGAACTTTCTGGACCAAAATGCTACGGGGTGCAGTTGGTTGGTTTCGGGGTCTCTCTGAGACAGGACAGCTCCCATGGCTAAGCTGGATGCGTCGGTTTCGACTATATATGGGAGATCAGGACGCGTGTGTTTCAAAATAGGTGCGGATGTAAATTTAGCTTTTAATTCCTGAAAGGCCTGTTCAGCTTCCTCGGTCCATTCAAAACGTTTATTCTTCCGCAAGAGTGCAGTGATGGGTTGCACCACCCGTGAAAATTCCAGGATAAACCTGTGATAAAAATTGGCAAAACCAAGCATGCTTTGGACACCTTTCACCGAACTAGGTGATGGCCATTTGAGGATGGCATCCACTTTCCGTGAATCCATTCGGACCCCTTTAGGTGTCAGGATGAATCCAAGAAACTCAACCTCGGTGGTATGGAAAATGCATTTTTCCAGCTTTGCAAACAGTTTGTGCTGGCGCAATTTCTCAAGGACGGCCCTGACATGTTTTCTGTGATCAGATTCCAAAGAGGAGTACACCAGAATGTCTGTTACACTCACGAAGTGCTGGTCCCTTTGGTCTAGAAGCCGGCTCTGTGGCTCCATACGGAATGGTACCTTCAAGATGGTGGATCGCAGTACGAACGGTTCCGCTATCACCGTTCCAGTCCTCTCACGTTCGCCAGAGGTACGGCGTACCGCTCACGTGACTCTTCATAGGACACGGAGACTTCCAGCTCTTCGCGTCGCTACTGTACTAGCGGATGCTCCGTGAGTTCGCAACTAGGCAATCTCAAATCTTCAGCAGAAACCTCTTACCTCTGACCATTACTAACCCCTCTTCTCTTAACTTTCCAGATTCTCTTTTCAGCATTCTTTGTTGACACAAATCCCCCGGATTCATCCTGCGTCTCATTCTGAAACGCTGCCTTTGAGTTCTCAAGTTACTGCATTCTGGGTAATAATAAATACTCCCGTCCAAGTCCCTTTCTGAATCTTTCTTCAGGTATTGTAGGATTTGATTCTATGGGCTTACTCACCTTTACTTCCTTCTGACAGACTTGTGTTCCAGTCGCCCTCTCCGTGTCTCATATTCTCAGCTTCTCTCCTGGTATTTAAAATCCGGCTGGTTAAGAGGTCAGGGTAATTAGTCTCTTTCCTGTTTTCCCCATTCCCCTTCCTATACTTCTGCTATTCATCACTTCGCTTCTCATTTCTTCCCTCTCCAGAAGCAGTCTTCCGATACTCTACCCCACGATCGAATTGGCGTCACCGGCCTGCGAACCACACTCCAATCTTCGGATCCTGCGCTCGACCAGGGTTTTCTTCCCCAGAGGGTTTCCCTGACTGGCACATACCTCTCACTCTGGGTTTCCCTACCGGTTGAGAGGTTGACGCGTTGGTTGGGGAGATTCTTGAGTTCAGCATTTGCTTCCCGTTGAACATATCAGTCTGCTCAGGTAAGACCTCCAGACATATTTAATCGGGGGTTCTTAAAGATCCATTGAACCTAGTCTAAGAATCTAGTATTCTGTAGCAGTTAGCGACGCCTAAAAAATAAAAATAAATAAGGCTACTGCAGACTGAGATTCAATGGAACAGCAAATGCAACAACTTATTGCCGCCATGCAATCAATGTCCCTAGAGATGCAGGCTCTCAAACAGGATAATGCTCAATTACGACAACAGGTTACTCGTGCCTTCTCAGACTCTCCCCCAGTAAGTTTGAATACAGGCAAGTTTGACGGAGATCCACACAAACTTAAGGAGTTTCTTGATAGCTGCACTGTGCAGTTTACCTTTAAGTCCCGCTTCTTTCCCACGGACAAAGATAAGGTTGGCTTTGTGATTTCACATTTGGCCGGACCTGCTTTGGCCTGGGCTACACCTTTGGTGACCTCTAATATTGTGATCTTGGACTCTTATTCTGCTTTCACCAACAGTTTGAAATCAATGTTCAGTAGACAAGAGATCTCAGTGTCCACGCAAGAAAGATTGTTAGATCTTAGACAAGGTAACAAAGACCTACTTACCTATATCACTCTCTTCAAACAGCTTTCCTCTGAGTTAGGATGGCCAGACGATGGGTTGCTCACCTTATTCCGACGAGGGCTTTCAGACGAACTAAAGGATGAGGTAGCTAAGGTTCCGCGTCCAGCAAATCTAGCGGATATGATAACACTCATCATGCAAATCGATTACCGCTTACATGAACGTTCTTCTGAAAAGAAGAAGAGTAGAGGCATACGATCCCAACTCGATTATCCCTCCATAACAAATAAACCTATAGCTTCTGACGAGCCTATGCAAATAGGAACAGTGAGAGGACCCTTATCGGCAGCAGAGAAAGAGAGAAGGAAGAGTTTGGGACTATGCATGTATTGCGGAGCCTCATCTCATAAGTTACGAGATTGTCCTTTAGTTCCTCCCCGACGCACTCCAGCTAAGGGGTCGGGAAACTTCAAAGCCCTACCGCAGGGGGAACAACGGTAGGGGTACAAGATTCTGATTCTCCAAAGAGAATCCCCGTAAATCTGGATTCAGTAGCAACCACTCACAATATGGTTATTATTTCTGTTACTCTCGTTTTTCACGCTCAGATGGTACAGAATGTACCTGCTCTGGTAGACTGCAGAGCTGCAGGGAATTTCGTTGATGATCAATGGGCCAATAAACAAGGAATTAACTGTATACCCAAAGCGATGGTCACTCCTATCCAAGGAGTTGACGGTCATCCACTAAGTTCCGGCCCTATCCGAGAACAGACAGAACCTGTTGTCTGTCAAATAGCCTCACATAAAGAGACCATAACTTTCGATCTAATCAAGGCAACCCATTTCCCCATTATATTGGGTCTCCCCTGGTTAAGGAGACATAACCCCTTTATAAATTGGACAGCAGGTACTCTCTTCCTCGGCTCGGAATACTGTGTCAGCCATTGTTTAGCCAAGGAATCAGTTGGCATCTACATTCCGACTGAAAACTCGATCCCTTCACCAGTATCTTCAATAAACAACTTGGAGATTGTTCCGGAATGCTATTCGAAGTATCAGTCTGTCTTCTCCAATCCCCAGTTCCCTACTCTACCGCCTCATAGAAGAGATGACTGTCACATTGAACTTCTTCCTGACAAACCCATCCCGTTTGGGAGAATGTACGTCCTTTCCCAACAAGAAAAGGTAGTCCTTAAAGAATATCTCCAAACCAATTTAAGGAACGGGATCATTACTGAGTCAGTTTCCCCGGCCGGAGCCTCTCTCTTCTTCATCCCAAAGAAGGAGACTGATGAACTTCGACCTTGTATCGACTACAGGGGTCTTAACAAGATCACAGTGGCAGACAAATATCCTATGCCATTAATCCCTGACATCCTGGAGGCAGTTCGAGGAGCTTCCTTTTATACTAAGCTGGACCTTCGCGGAGCTTACCATCTCATCCGTATTGCCCCTGGAGACGAATGGAAGACAGCATTTCGAATCCCATTTGGGCATTTTGAGTATCACGTCATGCCCTTTGGATTGGTGAACGCACCTGCCGTGTTCCAGCGTTTCATGGACCATCTATTTGCAGATATTCTATTCCATTTTGTAATCATCTACTTAGACGACATCTTAGTATACTCCCACTCTCAAGAAGCACACCTGATACATGTAAAAACTGTACTCAAACGACTGCAGTCCAATCAGCTTTACTGTAAAGCATCTAAATGCGAATTTCACCAAAGACAGGTAACCTATCTCGGGTTTGTGATGTCAGCCCAAGGCATTTCTATGGATCCGAAAAAGATCTCCGCAGTGGTTGAATGGCCTATACCTTCTAACGTTAAGGAGATTCAACGTTTTTTAGGGTTTGCTAATTTTTACAGGAAATTCATCCCTAACTTTTCGGATATTATTCTGCCCCTTACTCGACTGTTAAAGAAGGGAATTCCATTTGTATGGGATAAATCCACCGAATTCGCATTTCAGACTCTTAAATCCTTGTTCACCTCTGCATCCTGTTTGATAACCCTCGACCAGAATAAACAGTTTTTTGTGGAAACTGATGCATCTCATCATGCTCTAGGTGCGGTCTTACTTCAACAAACCGACCAAGGAGATGAAAGACCAGTTGCATATCTTTCAAAACCTTCAGTGCCTCGGAACAAAACTATTCAGTGCTCGAAAAAGAATTGCTGGCTATAAAAAGGGCGTTTGAAGAGTGGAGAGACTTGCTACTTGGTTCACCCTTTCCTGTAGTGGTACGTACAGACCATCAAAATCTCAGGGTCCTACAGAATGCACATACAACCAACAGTCGACAAGCACGTTGGGCGTATTTCTTCCTTCCATTCCGGATCGAATTTACCATACTTCCAGGAAAGCAAAACCAGAGGGCGGATGCTCTCTCTCGTAAGGACGTTCCTGTCTCCCAATTCAGCTCTGAACAATTGTTTCCCAAAGCAAGATTCATCGCTGTCATCGCCGACTTCTTAAGTGAATTGAGGACTGCATCGGTCTCTAACCTAGACGCCTGCAAGAGGACAGCCAGTACTTATCATTTTACCCAGAACGATTCTTTTTTTTTCACAAATCACAAGTTTTTATACATACTTCAGAGCTGCAGCATGAAGTATTACGAATGTGTCACAACTCTCGGGCCGCTGGGCATCGAGGCGTTCAAGGCACTTTAGACCTAGTGCTAAGATATTTTTGGTGGCCAGAAGTCCGCAATGATGTACAGGATTATGTAGCAGCCTGCATCGTTTGTTCCCAATCCAAGAATCCCAGGACCCCACCTTTGGGGCTGCTCACCCGGATGCCGATTCAAGAGAAACCTTGGCAAGTGATCTCTACCGACTTTATAGTAGATCTTCCTCCCTCACACAACAAGACCGCCATAATGGTCACCATAGATTATCTTACGAAGTTGGCACATTTTACTCCCTTGAACAAGCTGCCAGGGGCTGGGGAAATGTCTAAGATTTTTCTTTTGGAAATCTTCTCCAGACATGGCCTACCGGACACAGTGGTCTCCGATAGGGGCCCTCAATACACCTCCAAGTTTTGGGAAAAGGTTTGCCAAGTCTTGGGAATCAAGCGGGCTCTCAGCTCGGGGTACCACCCACAGACGAACGGACAGACGGAACGCCTTAACCAAACCTTGGAGACCTATCTACGGTGTTTCGTATCAGCAGCCCAAGACAATTGGTTGGACTTGTTGCCCTTAGCCAAATTTGCATACAACAATGCCCTTCATACAGCCCTTCATACTAGCCCTTTCCATTGTACTTATGGATTTCATCCGTCCTTTGTTCCTTCTGTCACTTTATCCCCTTCTAACTGTCCAGGAGTGGATGGCCTCATTTCCGAAATACAAGAAGGACATAAATTGGCTAAAGTCTCTTTACGAACGGCTCAAGATAGGGCCAAACGGACTTCTGATAAACATCGCCGAGACGTCCCACCATTAAGCCCGGGAGATACTGTTTGGTTGGCTTCTCGCTTTCTTCCCCGGCATTTGGTCCCTTCTAAGCTATCCCCTAGGTTCTTCGGTCCCTTCAAGATCCTATTGATGGTCGGTTCTGCGGCAGTCAAGCTCGATTTGCCCTCGTCATGGTCCCGGATCCATCCTGTTTTTCACCTCTCCCAGATTCGGTTGACAGTACCGGACCGATTTCACCGGTCAGACTGTACCCCTCCTCCTCCTATCTCTACCGATGCTGGCCCAGAATATGAAGTCGCCAGTATCTGTGACTCCCGTTATCGGAGGGGGAAACTACAGTTCTTGGTGGACTGGAAGGGGTACTCCCCTGCAGAAAGAACTTGGGAGCCTGCCTCAGGAGTTCATGCTCCATGTCTGATCCAACGTTTCTTTAGGTTACATCCTGGGAAGCCAGAGTCGCCCCCCAGGAGAAGGGGGCATACTGTTACACTCACGAAGCGCTGGTCCCTTTGGTCTAGAAGCCGGCTCTGTGGCTCCATTCGGAATGGTACCTTCAAGATGGTGGATCGCAGTACGAAAGGTTCCGCTATCACCGTTCCAGTCCTCTCACATTCGCCAGAGGTACGGCGTACCGCTCACGTGACTCTTCATAGGACACGGAGACTTCCAGCTCTTCGCGTCGCTACTGTACTAGCGGATGCTCCGTGAGTTCGCAACTAGGCAATCTCAAATCTTCAGCAGAAACCTCTTACCTCTGACCATTACTAACCCCTCTTCTCTTAACTTTCCAGATTCTCTTTTCAGCATTCTTTGTTGACACAAATCCCCCGGATTCATCCTGCGTCTCATTCTGAAACGCTGCCTTTGAGTTCTCGAGTTACTGCATTCTGGGTAATAATAAATATTCCCGTCCAAGTCCCTTTCTGAATCTTTCTTCAGGTATTGTAGGATTTGATTCTATGGGCTTACTCACCTTTACTTCCTTCTGACAGACTTCTGTTCCAGTCGCCCTCTCCGTGTCTCATATTCTCAGCTTCTCTCCTGGTATTTACAATCCGGCTGGTTAAGAGGTCAGGGGAATTAGTCTCTTTCCTGTTTTCCCCATTCCCCTTCCTATACTTGTGCTATTCATCACTTCGCTTCTCATTTCTTCCCTCTCCAGAAGCAGTCTTCCGATACTCTACGCCACGATCGAATTGGCGTCATCAGCCTGCGAACCACACTCCAATCTTCGGATCCTGCGCTCGACCAGGGTTTTCTTCCCCAGAGGGTTTCCCTGACTGGCGCGTACCTCTCACTCTGGGTTTCCCTACCGGTTGAGAGGTTGACACGTTGGTCGGGGAGATTCTTGAGTTCAGCATTTGCTTCCCGTTGAACATATCAGTCTGCTCAGGTAAGACCTCCAGACCTATTTAATCGGGGGTTCTTAAAGATCCATTGAACCTAGTCTAAGAATCTAGTATTCTGTAGCAATGTCATCGATATACACGACAACACAGACATCGATGAGTTCCCGAAGGACATCATTCATGAAGAATTGGAAGGCAGCAGGCGCGTTGCACAACCCGAAAGGCATCACCTGGTATTCGAATAGTCCATATTTTGTACGGAAGGCCGTTTTCCATTCGTCGCCTTCTTTTACTCGTACCAGATGATAAGCCCCCCGGAGATCTAACTTGGTGTATATGCAAGCGTCCTTCACTTGGTCAAGGAGTTCAGGGATCAAAGGCAGAGGGTAACGATTTTTAACAGTTATCTGGTTCAATGCGCGGTAATCGATACATGTTCTAAGGTCACCTTCTTTTTTTGGCACGAAGAACAAAGCCGAGGATGCCGGAGACTTTGACGGGCGAATAAAACCATTGTCTAGGTATTGGTCTAAATATTGTCTCAAATGCAGATTCTCCGGCTCAGTAAGGGCATAAATCCTTCTACAAGGGGGTTGTGCACCGGGCACCAGATCGATTTGGCAATCATATGATCTGTGAGGAGGTAACGTGTTGGCCTGTTCCTTTTGGAAGACGTCCTGAAAGTCTTGGTATTCCGGAGGTAGTTGCATGGAGACAGAGGTTACTGATGCTAGACTGACCTTCAGATTTTCTGGGTAGCAGGTTCGTGCACACTCCGGAAAGGTTATTCTCTTCTCTCGCCAACCAATTCGAGGATTATGTGTCTCTAACCAAGGGATTCCGAGAATAACCTGAAACTGTGGAGCCTTGATTACATCAAACACAACTGCCTCCCGATGGCCGTCCGGACCTACAAGTGTCACCTCAGCTGTGGAATGTGTTACCAGTCCCGAAGCAATTTCGGTTCCATCAACTGTGGTGATGACATCTTTGCTGGTTTTAAGACGCAGGGGAAGGTTAATCCTGGAGACCAATTCACGATCCACGTAGTTTCCTATAGCCCCACTATCGATGTATGCCTTTATTGCATACAACCGCTTAGGCTGTTCCGGATCTACGAGCACCATTGGCACAGTGAAATGCGAGGTCTGAGAGTTCGTTTTCAAGCTCGGCAAGCGGACCCCTACGCTTGTCGGACGGGGTCGTTTCCCGATACAGAGGTTTCATGGATTTTATCAGCGGCTCCTACCACCTTCCTGGGCGGCCTTGCCGGGCAATCTCGTAGAAAGTGTCCAGAGGATCCACAATAAAGACATAAGTGCATCTGCCGTCTTCTTTCACGTTCCTTTTGCGTTAAAGGTCCTTTACCTCCTCCAAATTTGCATTTGCTCAGAGGCTTCAGCCCCCTTGAGGTTAGCATGGGTCTTGACTAACACCCGGGTCTCAAACCTGTTTTGCAGTCTGTGATCCAATTGGACCACTAAGTCTATATATTCTGAGCATTATTGGGGCGGATTTACAACTTGGGCCAGGACATCTTTAAGTTCTCCGCGTAGACCTCGATAAAATAACGTGATTCTTTTATCTTCTGGCCACCCAGTTTACACAATTAGTCTATTAAAGGTTGCAATATAGGAAAAGAGGTCTTGATTGCCCTGTCGCAGAGATAGAAGTTCGTCATCTAGAGCCTGCCCCTGGGAGTGACGAGCAAATAACCTTTCCATGCTTGCTTGAAATCCTTGAAAATCACGAAGAATCGGGTCATCTTGAGTTACCAGTGGAACTGACCAATCGGCAGCACTGCCGCTGAGATATGACAATACAAAGGCTACCTTGGTCTGGTCATTAGGGAAGGCCCCAGGTCTGCACAGGAAATGCAAACGACACTGATTCATGAATACGGCAAATCGGTTGGGGTCCCCAGCAAAGCGTTCGGGTGGGGCCAGCGGCATGTTTCCAGGTAGATTTATCTGCACCGGGTAACTGGAAAGCACAGGAGCGGGGTTCCCTCCGGAACCGGGTAAAGGGGTTTGTCCAGCTTGACCTTGCAAAAGCTGTCTAGCCAGGTCATCAGCTCTTTCCTTTGTTACAATCACTTCCCTCCTGAGAGCATTAGTTTCTTGACGAGCGGCGTGTACTTCGGCCCATAATTCCCCCAGTAGTTGGGCCAACTGGTCAGTCTCGGAAGTTTCCATAGCGCCCGGGTGGGAATTCGTAGGAAGGCTTCGTGTTCTGTAACGCTCACCTGGCTCCCACACAGGCGCTGGTCTGGTCTGGGTTGCTGTGGCCTCTTCAAGCATGATCCGCAGAATTCGGACCACTGATTGAACACGACCCCCAAATCTTGCTTGTCGGGCCCGTAGGATTATCCTTCTGCAGATGAGAAAGGGGATTAACTGTCTGCCGAATAGTGTGCTTGCTCCCCCCTTGCCTCCTTCGTTCTTCTCTGATTCCTCCAATACCCCCGGTTTAAGCTCACCTTATGGTTTGGAAGGATGAACTCTCCATCCTGCTTCTGGTGCACGGGCGCGCGTTCGTCCAGTTACTTCACTGGTTTTCAGAATGGCGCTGGCACATCCACTTGACTTTTCTGAGTAATATGCCGTAAGTATGAAGATGCAAAAGTTCAAGTGATCCTCCTTTTATGTTGTCTTTCCTGACCTTTATTTCAGGTGCAGAACAAAAGCGATGCGTTGAGGGGTTAAATTGCCGGTGGTAAAATCTGGTGAGTTAGTGATGAGGGCGAACCCTCTAAATGTCTTTATAATTCCCCAGTAATGTCTTTTGTCCTTTCCCCATAGGGGCCGGGGTGCAGTACCTGCCAAAGATGCAGCGCCGACCCGAAATGTGGAATGATTCACCAAGAAAAGCCGGTAAGTAAAATGGCTGAAAATGTCCTTTCCCCTTAGGGGCCGGGGTGCGGTACCTGCCAAAGATGCGGCGCCGACCCGAGATGTGGAATGGTTCACCACGAAAAGCCGGTAAGTAATATGGCTGAAAATTCGGCTTTCCTCTTGTGTTCCCTTGCTCACCTTTTGTCTCTTCTTCTCTCCCCTAGGTGCAGAGATGTGGCGACCGGTGCTGAGAGCCGCGTTGGAGCCGGGCGGCGTCTCGGGAACAGGTGAGTGAAGCACGGCGCTGCAGCGAGCAACGCGGTGCTTTTAAATGGAAGTCTTCCTTCAGGAATGCTGGCGTGAAGATTCTGGATGCAGGTAAGAAGGTTGAATAAGTTCTTGGTTTTCACCTTTCTCTTCTCTTATTCCCTTACAGGTGTTCCAGGTTCAAGGCGGGGGTGGCTGGAGTCCAGGTGCAGGAGCAGACACAGTGAGCGTTCAGCTGCTGGGATGCAGAACAACGCGAAGCACGTGTGGCTGTCTGGGCGTGGCTTAAATAGCTTTGGAAGAAGTTCCAGGTGAGTATTCTTCCACAGCCCCACCCAAGTAACAAAATAATTCCCTCAGAAAAATTGTTCCTCCTAAGCCTCATTTGGCTTGGTTCTTCATGCAGCATGGTCTGCATCAGGTGAGTGTGCAGCATGGTCTGCTTCAGGTAAGTGCACCAAACACTTCCCCTTATGAGCCTGGCGCTTATGGCGCCAGGACTGATGTCCAACATGAGCCTGGCGCCAATGGCGCCAGGACAGAGTCCAAAGAGCCCCTATAAAGGGCCGCTGGGCTTTTACCCGGGGGCGTGATGCCTGCTCCCGGGGGTGCTGGGTCTGGCCTGGTGCTCCGGGGGTAGGCATCATACCAGCACTCCCCCCCAAGGCCCTTCCCAAAGTCTTTTCCCCAGGAGGTTTCGGTTTGTTCGGGAAAATTCGATGGAACCTTTTTAATAGCCGAGGTGCATGTACGTGGTCGCTGGGTTCCCAAGATCTTTCCTGAGGCCCGTACCCCTTCCAATCAATTAGATAGAAAAGTTTTGATTTTGAGATCTTAGAGTCCAAAATATTCTTCACCTCGAATTCAGGCTCCCCATCTATCTGGACTGGTTCTGGTGGCTTTATTAATCTGGTTCCTGGTTGCACTGGTTTCAAAAGCGACACATGAAAAACGGGATGAATCCTAATTTTAGCTGGTAGATCTAGCTTGACTGCCACTGGATTAATTATAGCTTTGATCGTGTAAGGGCCTAAATACCTTGGATTAAAAGTCCGAGGTCCCTTGAGCGATAAGTGTTTGGTAGCCAACCATACTTGATCCCCTATTTGGTATGGAGGCGCCTCCTTTCGATGCAGATCCGCATTCTTTTTGTATTTCCCTTTCGCATGTTGTAAGTGTGCAGTAGCATCCTTGAAGGCTTGAGTAATCGTAGAATGCAAATGGTCCACTGCGGGCATTTCGAGGCTCTAAGGTGAGTCCAAGTCTGAAGTACGAGGGTGATGTCCATATAGGGTATAAAAGGGGCTCTGACCAGTTCCAGAGTGTATCGAGTTATTGTATGCATATTCAGCCACCCATAAAATATCCTTCCAATTACCCTCTGATTGGTGCAACATGCATCGTAGATAGTGTTCAAGGGTCTGGTTTGTTCTCTCCGTTTGACCATCGGTCTGTGGGTGGTGGCTGGTTGAGAGTCTTACGTCGATTTGTGCCAGTTGACAACACTTTTTCCAAAAATGAGAAATAAACTGGCTTCCCCAATCGGAGATTAGTATGGACAGGAATCCATGCAGACGGATGATATTTTCTAGGAATTCCTTGGCAAGAACAAAAGCTGAAGGTAATCCTTTCAACGGAATAAAATGGGCCATCTTGGAAAATAAATCCACCACAACCAGAATAGTATTGTATCCATTACAAGAGGGTAGGTCCGTGATAAAATCTAGTGACAAGGGGTCCCAAGGTGCTGGTGGAATGTCTAAGAGTTGAAGAAGACCGGCGGGTTTTGTTTTTTGACCTTTGTTTTGGGCGCAAACTCCACAGGACATCACGAAAGATTTAATATCCTTTCGCCAGGACGGCCACCAGAATTGTCGTTTAATTTTTTCCTCTGTTTTGGCAATGCCAGGATGTCCTTCCATCAGAGTATCGTGATGACGGGAAATAACCAGTTCTTGCAATTCCTTTTCTGGCAAAAATATACGTCCTTGGAAGTAAGGTAAGCCATCGTTGATTGAAAAGGCAGATCCCCTCTTGATCCAATCCTGCAAGGCTGAAGAGTCCAGGAATAGTTTTACCCGTGCTTGAATGTCTTCAAGGGTTTGTAAAGTGGTTATCCCCAAGATGCTTTGTTCGGGAATTATCGGCACAGGTTCTGAGTTTGTGTCCATTTCTCCCATTCCAATTCGAGAAAGCGCGTCCGCTTTGCCATTCTTACAGCCGGGACGGTAGGTGATTACAAAATCGAACTCAGCAAAGAATAAAGCCCATCGGAGCTGTCGTGAAGACTGAGCCTTGGCAGTTTTTAAATATTGTAAATTTCGGTGATCAGTGATCACGGTGATGGTATGCCTGGCGCCAAGAAGATAATGCCGCCAAGCCTTAAAGGCGGACTTAATGGCTAATAATTCCTTATCGGTGATTGCATAATTTATCTCCGGCGGCAGGAACTTTCTGGACCAAAATGCTACGGGGTGCAGTTGGTTGGTTTCGGGGTCTCTCTGAGACAGGACAGCTCCCATGGCTAAGCTGGATGCGTCGGTTTCGACTATATATGGGAGATCAGGACGTGTGTGTTTCAAAATAGGTGCGGACGTAAATTTAGCTTTTAATTCCTGAAAGGCCTGTTCAGCTTCCTCGGTCCATTCAAAACGTTTATTCTTCCGCAAGAGTGCAGTGATGGGTTGCACCACCCGTGAAAATTCCGGGATAAACCTGCGATAAAAATTGGCAAAACCAAGCATGCTTTGGACACCTTTCACCGAACTAGGTGATGGCCATTTGAGGATGGCATCCACTTTCCGTGAGTCCATTCGGACCCCTTTAGGTGTCAGGATGAATCCAAGAAACTCAACCTTGGTGGTATGGAAAATGCATTTTTCCAGCTTTGCAAACAGTTTGTGCTGGCGCAATTTCTCAAGGATGGCCCTGACATGTTTTCTGTGATCAGATTCCAAAGAGGAGTACACCAGAATGTCATCGATATACACGACAACACAGACATGGATGAGTTCCCGAAGGACATCATTCATGAAGAATTGGAAGGCAGCAGGCGTGTTGCACAACCCGAAAGGCATCACCTGGTATTCGAATAGTCCATATTTTGTACGGAAGGCCGTTTTCCATTCGTCGCCTTCTTTTACTCGTACCAGATGATAAGCCCCCCGGAGATCTAACTTGGTGTATATGCAAGCGTCCTTCACTTGGTCAAGGAGTTCAGGGATCAAAGGCAGAGGGTAACGATTTTTAACAGTTATCTGGTTCAATGCGCGGTAATCGATACATGTTCTAAGGTCGCCTTCTTTTTTTGGCACGAAGAACAAAGCCGAGGATGCCGGAGACTTTGACGGGTGAATAAAACCATTGGCTAGGTATTGGTCTAAATATTGTCTCAAATGCAGATTCTCCGGCTCAGTAAGGGCATAAATCCTGCTACAAGGGGGTTGTGCACCGGGCACCAGATTGATTTGGCAATCGTACGATCTGTGAGGAGGTAACGTGTTGGCCTGTTCCTTTTGGAAGACGTCCTGAAAGTCTTGGTATTCCGGAGGTAGTTGCATGGAGACAGAGGTTACTGATGCTAGACTGACCTTCAGATTTTCTGGGTAGCAGGTTCGTGCACACTCCGGAAAGGTTATTCTCTTCGCTCGCCAATCAATTCGAGGATTATGTGTCTCTAACCAAGGGATTCCGAGAATAACCTGAAACTGTGGAGCCTTGATTACATCAAACACAACTGCCTCCCGATGGCCGTCCGGACCTACAAGTGTTACCTCAGCTGTGGAATGTGTTACCAGTCCCGAAGCAATTTCGGTTCCATCAACTGTGGTGATGACATCTTTGCTGGTTTTAAGACGCAGGGGAAGGTTAATCCTGGAGACCAATTCACGATCCACGTAGTTTCCTATAGCCCCACTATCGATGTATGCCTTTATTGCATACAACCGCTTAGGCTGTTCCGGATCTACGAGCACCATTGGCACAGTGAAATGCGAGGTCTGAGAGTTCGTTTTCAAGCTCGGCAAGCGGACCCCTACGCTTGTCGGGCGGGGTCGTTTCCCGATACAGAGGTTTCATGGATTTTATCAGCGGCTCCTACCACCTTCCTGGACGGCCTTGCCGGGCAATCTCGTAGAAAGTGTCCAGAAGATCCACAATAAAGACATAAGTGCATCTGCCGTCTTCTTTCACGTTCCTTTTGCGTTAAAGGTCCTTTACCTCCTCCGATTTGCATTGGCTCAGAGGCTTCAGCCCCCTTGAGGTTAGCATGGGTCTTGACTAACACCCGGGTCTCAAACTTGGACCGATCAGCTTTTCTGTTTTGCAGTCTGTGATCCAATTGGACCACTAAGTCTATATATTCTGAGCATTCTTGGGGCAGATTTACAACTTGGGCCAGGACATCTTTAAGTTCTCCGCGTAGACCTCGATAAAATAACGTGATTCTTTTATCTTCTGGCCACCCAGTTTCCACAATTAGTTTATTAAAGTTTGCAATGTAGGAAAGGAGGTCTTGATTGCCCTGTCGCAGAGATAGAAGTTCGTCATCTAGAGCCTACCCCTGGGAGTGACGAGCAAATAACCTTTCCATGCTTGCTTGAAATCCTTGAAAATCACGAAGAATCTGATCATCTTGAGTTACCAGTGGAACTGACCAATCGGCAGCACTGCCACTGAGATATGACAATACAAAGGCTACCTTGGTCTGGTCATTAGGGAAGGCCCCAGGTCTGCACAGGAAATGCAAACGACACTGATTCATGAATACGGCGAATTGTTTGGGGTCCCCAGCAAAGCGTTCGGGTGGGGCCAGCGGCATGTTTCCAGGTAGATTTATCTGCACCGGGTTACTGGAAAGCACAGGAGCGGGGTTCCATCCGGAACCGGGTAAAGGGGTTTGTCCAGCTTGACTTTGCAAAAGCTGTCTAGCCAGGTCATCAGCTCTTTCCTTTGTTACAATCACTTCCCTCCTGAGAGCATTAGTTTCTTGACGAGCGGCGTGTACTTCGGCCCATAATTCCCCCAGTAGTTGGGCCAACTGGCCAGTCTCGGAAGTTTCCATAGCGCCTGGGTGGGAATTTGTAGGAAGGCTTCGTGTTCTGTAACGCTCACCTGGCTCCCACGGAGGCGCTGGTCTGGTATGGGTTGCTGTGGCCTCTTCAAGCGTGATGCGCAGAATTCGGACCACCGATTGAACATGACCCCCAAATCGTGCTTGTCGGGCCCGTAGGATTATCCTTCTGCAGATGAGAAAGGGGATAAACTGTCTGCCGAATAGTGTGCTTGCTCCCCCCTTGCTCCCTTCGTTCTTCTCTGATTCCTCCAATACCCCCGGTTTAAGCTCACCTTATAGTTTGGAAGGATGAACTCTCCATCCTGCTTCTGGTGCAGGGGCGCGCGTTCGTCCAGTTACTTCACTGGTTTTCAGAATGGCGCTGGCACATCCACTTGACTTTTCTGAGTAATACGCAGTAAGTATGAAGATGCAAAAGTTCAAGTGAGCCTCCTTTTATGTTGTCTTTCCTGACCTTTATTTCAGGTGCAGAACAAAAGCGATGCGTTGAGGGGTTGAATTGCCGGTGGTAAAATCTGGTGAGTTAGTGATGAGGGCGACCCCTCTAAATGTCTTTATAATTCCCCAGTAATGTCTTTTGTCCTTTCCCCATAGGGGCCGGGGTGCGGTACCTGCCAAAGATGCGGCGCCGACCCGAGAAGTGGAATGATTCACCAAGAAAAGCCGGTAAGTAAAATGGCTGAAAATGTCCTTTCCCCTTAGGGGCCGGGGTTCGGTACCTGCCAACGATCCGGCGCCGACCCGAGATGTGGAATGGTTCACCAAGAAAAGCCGATAAGTAATATGGCTGAAAATTTGGCTTTCCTCTTGTGTTCCCTTGCTCACCTTTTGTCTCTTCTTCTCTCCCCTAGGTGCAGAGATGTGGCGACCGGTGCTGAGAGCCGCGATGGAGCGGGGCGGCCTCTCGGGAACAGGTGAGTGAAGCACGACGCTGCAGCAAGCAAGCGGTGCTTTTAAATGGAAGTCTTCCTTCAGGAATGCTGGCGTGAAGATTCTGGATGCAGGTAAGAAGGTTGAATAAGTTCTTGGTTTTCACCATTCTCTTCTCTTATTCCCTTCCAGGTGTTGTAGGTTTGAGGCGGGCGTGGCTGGAGTCCAGGTGCAGGAGCAGACATGGTGAGCGTTCAGCTGCTGGGATGCAGAACAACGCGAAGCACGTGTGGCTGTCTGGGCGTGGCTTAAATAGCTTTGGAAGAAGTTCCAGGTGAGTATTCTTCCACAGCCCCACCCAAGTAACAAAAAAGTTCCATCAGAAAAATAGTTCCTCCTAAGCCTCATTTGGCTTGGTTCTTCATGCAGCATGGTCTGCATCAGGTGAGTGTGCAGCATGGTCTGCTTCAGGTAAGTGCACCAAACACTTCCCCTTATGAGCCTGGCGCTTATGGCGCCAGGACTGATGTCCAACATGAGCCTGGCGCCAACGGCGCCAGGTCAGAGTCCAAAGAGCCCCTATAAAGGGCCGCTGGGCTTTTACCCGGGCGTGATGCCTGCTCCTGGGGGTGCTGGGTCTGGCCTGGTGCTCCGGGGGTAGGCATCATGACACTGTATCACTTTGCACGTTTTGTTGATCTTTTCTGAAATCACGAGGTGGCATTTGCAAATGCCTGCACATTACTTTTGCCTTGGTAGCTGCAATAGTATCTTTGTGTATATTTGTCATTTTTTTAAAGTTATAGAGAGTGCAAATTGTTGACATTTGTAGCCTGTCACTAGCTATACCCATGTTGAAACCTACTATTTACTTAAAAATGTTTGTATGGCAACTTCGATTTGTGTCTTAGTTCCTATGTTCTTTTTGTCTTTTTTTAAAATTGTTTGGTAAAGGTTGGTTATTGATACATGTTTTCTTTACACTTTCCGGACAAGCTACTTCCTTGCATACTGTGCATGTCATGGTTTCCAGTTGCCGAGTGATGGCTTCTTCAGCCGCCAAATGCAGTTGCTGGTGACCGGGTGCCTACCCGTAATAATTCTGTGGGATGATCGCGCCGGCCCACTCTGTCCATACGCTGAAGTGTCTACTAGGAGTAACATAACATCTTTTACGGTGTTGTAGCCAAAAGGTCATGGAGACGTTTTGACAATTATTGCGTAAACAAAGGTGTTGCTTTATCGAAAACGCATAATTTGTGTTTGGAAAAAAAACAATGTGTGCTTCACCATTAACATTTTCGATGACGACCGAAGAAACAAATTTATTATGTGATTGACAATGGGATTACTCCAATGTCCGTGTACAGTTTATTGTGAAATAAAAGTACTTTAGAAATTCAAAAATGTTACTCTTTCTATTAAAAAGTAGTTTATTACTTGAAAATGTCACGTGCTACATTGTACGTTCCTGTGTGTTAATTTTCAGGTGCTGCGTCATGGCACGTAGGTGCTTATGAGCGCATTTGGCTGTGCTGGAGAGGATCGTCAATGAGAAAGTTACTGCATATCACTAGGGTTGGTTATGTGAGGGTCAAAGGCGGCCATTATGTTTTATTGACATCAGGCCCACTTATGTTAGGCAGCTGCAACAATGGTGAACATTAGAACAGGATGAACACGCTCTGTTGTCAGATTTAGTATGTTTGTCAAAGAGGAAAAATAAGGTAAGGTACACTGCAAATGTTTGTGCTACATCGACGTTTCTGCAAACATACATGGTTGCATCCTCGCTACAATCTTATCTTCTGACCTTTCCACCTGGGCACCTTATGAAAATATGTGTACGAAGGTGAGTTCTAATGCTCATGTTTTCAATATGTCTGCCATGATTGCGATTGAGGCCACAGAGTTTGTTGGGATTTTTTTCCACACGTAATATAACAATTCATTTGGGCAGTTATTTGACAGTTTTGGGGAAAAAACTTGGTGCATTTACTGAAAATGTGTCTACGTGAGATTGGTGACGCCCGAAAAGACTGGTGTTGCAGATGTTGCAGTGTTTTGGTGTTTGACAAGTGTCGCTCTTTTAATAAAAAAAAACGCTACAACTTCAATGGCTGAGGGGTAGGCTGTAGCTATGGGTAGTGGCCACAGTGTCGGGGTCATGGTATAAGTCATGATGTGCGCAATGTGGCTACTGGCCATGACCAGAACAGAGAAAAGATAGCATTACAGTGGCAAAGTCCACGCGGGACTGGCTTTGTGGTAAATTGTTGCACATAACCATACATTTCAATGGGAATAAAAATTAGCTCATGGCAATATGGTCACACAGTTTCCATTTTTTTTTTTTGCAGACTGCAATGGAAGCGAAGAAGGACTATGTATGCAACATCCGGCTTCCCTTTCTATGGTGGCCATCTTGGAAGAGGATTTTATTTCTTAAAGCGGATCACCACAGGCAGCCCGCTTCAAGACACAAAATTATCTGTTTTAATACCACAGGTTACTGCTTTGGAAATGTACATTGCAAATGGCTTGCACGCGCCATTTTAGGAGTGGGAGGGGGGTTAATGATCCAGAGACCTTGTTATGCACTTTCGGTTCCATTGCCCTCATAACTTGCCCTGCTGGCACTTTGTCCACAGTTCCAGTCCCTGGAACGGAGGATGAACACTACAATATTACCATTAGCATAACAGAAACTATAAATGGAACTGTTTGAAAATATTATTGCGTCTATGTACTTTACTACGAAATATAAACCAGATGCAGTGTATGCGTTTTTTTTTTTCCATTCCTTTTTGTGACTGTGAATGGTGGGTCCCAAAGGAACATTTCTTTTGTGTATGTATGGCTTTTGTTTGGAAGGATAGCTAGGACCGAAAGTTGCGGACGGAACTGAGGAAAAAGGCAGCAAACAGTAATATGGAGGGGTAGGTGTAAGGTGGAAAATGCAGTGGGTGTGTTATTTGTGAGCTGGGGCCAGTGTTTCTACAGCTGCTTCTTCACAGCACTACTGGTGTTTTTTGGGGAGGAGGGATGGCTTTAGCTAATGTCGTTTTAAGATGAATAGCAGTTTTATTAAAAGTATGTGCTGTGTACTACGTTGTTATAAGCTGTGTATGATTAGGTGTTGGAGTTGTGCACGGAAAATGTAGTTGTTGCATGTTCACACAGCATCACAAAATGTACCTCCACACTGTCTACGAGGCACATATCTTATTGTCAATTGTGTATAGGTTTTCAGACACGTCACCATGCTGTGCGCCAGCATATGATCATGTGGTATTCTTCGGAAGGTGTGCAGTGAAGGCAAATGTTCGTAACTGGTATGGTTACGTGTCACTACTAGAAACCTATTGAATTTACTAGAACAATTTTGTACAAGGCACATATGGGTCAGTTGCCCTACTAAAAATTTATGAAATTCAGTTAAAAAAAACTTTGTTAAAGGGACGTTATGGTTAAGTTGCACTACTAAAAACCGATGAAATTCAGTAAAAAATAACTTTGTTAAGGGCACATTATGGTTCTAGGTAAAATCGAAAAACCTCTGAAATTCGCCAGTTATGGTAGGCTAAGCAACCATACCTGCCCGCACCACTGTGCACTGCTAACACTAACACCCAGGACATGACAGATGGCATCACAAATGTCATTGATGACATCACTGATGATATCACATGTGTAGGCCCTGTGTTTTTATTCACTTCCATATATATATATATATATGTATATCAGTTAAAAAAAAACTTTGTTAAAGGGATGTTATGGTTCAAAGTCAAACCGAAAAACCCTTGACATTCGCAAGTTATGGTAAGCTAAGCAACCATAACTCGCTCCACCTACGTGCATTGCTAAGACTAACACCCAGGACATCAAAGTTTTCATCACAAATGTCATTGATGACATCACTGATGACATTACATGTGCATGTGCTTTTCAGAAAAAGTCTGCACAAGGGAGTCTTATTATAATGTGGATAAAAAAACATCAAGGATCATTGGATTAGATGACATGAGCTACGTGGTGCATTTAACAATGCTTTGATATAAATAGCATTCTATTATGAAGTTCTTTATAGTATAATAATGTACTCATGTATAAACATAAGCATTGTGTGCAGCATACATGATGGAGGTGCAGTATTGATAATCTTCTCATGTTAAATAGTGAAATGGTAAATGCTTTGTTATTACACTTTTGCTTACTCTGCAACATGTTATTATAAGTAGCTAATAAAACCAACTTCCTATATAATTTCATTATTACATACAAAACACAAAGACATAACAACAAATACAAATATGAGTATATACAGTGAAAGTGAAGTACGCAAAAAAGTAGCAGTAGAACCAGAAATTGTTCATAACCTACCTGAATATTTTTATGCTCAGAAATGATTGTTCTGCTTCAAACCTACTACTTCCCTATGAATAACTATCACATGATGTGACTGCATCATGAGAGTAATGCAGAGAGAGTAATGCGAATACAAATATGAGCATATCCGCAGAAAGTACAGTTATAAAAAAAACAGCAGACCAATAAGAAAGTGTTGATAACCTTACTGATTGTCTTCATACATAGAAAGCATTGGTATCTTTCAAGTGTCTATTTTCCCTACGTATATGTTTCATATGCTATGAGTGAAACCCAAATGAATACTGTAAGAACATATTTGAAGTGTAAGTCTACAAATATAGTACTTTTCTATTTTGTAGTTCCTAAGTATTACTGGCTAAAATATATCACTAAAGGAAAAAAGAGGGAGCCAGACATGTGATGTCATCAGTGATGTCATCAATTACATTTGTGAGGTCATCTTTTATGTCCTGGGTGTTAGTCTTAGCAATGCACATAGGTGTGAGTTATGGTTGCTTAGCTTACCATAACTTGCGAATGTCAAGGGTTTTTCGGTTTGACTTTCAACCATAACATCCCTTTAACAAAGTTTTTTTTTTACTGATATACATATATATATATATATATATATGGAAGTGAACAAAAACAAAGGGCCTACACATGTGATATCATCAGGGATGTCATCAATGACATTTGTGATGCCATCTGTCATGTCCTGGGTGTTAGTGTTAGCAGTGCACAGTGGTGCGGTCAGGTGTGGTTGCTTAGCCTACCATAACTGGTGAATTTCAGGGGTTTTTTAGTAGTGCATCTTAACCATAACGTCCCTTTAACACATTTTTTTACTGATATATAACTATATATATTCAGTAAAAAAACTTTGTTAAGGGGACGTTATAGTTCCAAGTAAAACTGAAAAACCCATGAAATTCGCCAGTTATGGTAAGCTAAGCAACCATAACTCGTGCCACCACTGTGCACTGCTAAGACTAACACCCAGGACATCAAAGATGACATCACAAATGCCATTGATGACATCACTGATGACATCACATGCGCATTTACTTTTCATGAAAACTCTGTACAAGGGATTCTTATAATGTTGACCAAAAAGTGTCAACGATCATTGGAATAAATATCATGAGCTAATTAGTGCACTAAGCAATGCATTGATATAAATAGCATTTTATTCTGAGGTTCAATCCAGTATACTAAGCTACTCATGGAGAAACATAAGCAGTGTGTGCAGCATACATGATGAAGGTGCAATTTTCATAATCTTGCCATGTTGAATATTGAAATGAATATCTGCTTTTTTATTAGAGTTTTGTGTACTGTGATACATGTAATAAGTGGCTAATAAAACTCATTTAATACATAATTGCATTATTACAGACAAAACACAAAGAGACAACAACACATACAACTCATATATGCACATTCTCTGCATATATGAGTATATGCAGAGAAATGATTGCTCTGTTTCAAAACTGCTACTTACTGTATGTATGTGTATCACATGATGTGACTGGACTCTAAGGAAAGAAGTATGAGTACAATGTATACAAATATGGTTATATACAGGAAAGTACAGTATGAGAAAGTGCTGATAATCCTAATGAGTATCTTCATGCACAGAAAGGATTACTTTCTTTCAAGCCTGTGTCTTCCGCTATGTATATGTTTCATATGATGTGACTTGAACCTAAGGGAATTATTGTAAGAACTTAATTGAAGGATAAGTCTACAAATATACAGGGTAATTCATAGAATTTCGCAGAAAAGTGTCGCAAGCGGCTGGCGCAGAGTGTCCGCGTGCGCCAAAACCGATTTCCGTGCACAGCGTATTCATGGATTTTAGGCTCCCAAACCAGCCGTGGCGCAGAGTATCGCAGCGACCCTGCAGCAGCGCCAGTAACGCCCCCAAGAACGCCCTTGTGCAAGGAAAAGCCATCAAAATCGCTAAATCATCGCAAAGGGCTGCGCTAACCCTGGACCAGTTTACAGGGCTGCCAAACAAGGAACGCAAAGCGGGTAACGTTCATATCAGGGGTACGCGGGAAGTTTTACATGCGATTAGCCAGGGTGAGTGTATTACAGGGGTACGTGGGAAGGTTTACACGCGATTAGCCAGGGTACGTGTATGACAGGGGTATGCGTGATGTTTTACACGCGATTAGCCAGGGTACGTGTATTACAGGGGTACGCGGGAATTATCACACTCAGTTTGGCTGGGTACGTGTATGACAGGGGTACGCGTGAAGTTTCACACGCGATTAGCCAGGGTACGTGTATTACAGGGGTACGTGGGAATTATCACACGCGATTTGGCTGGGTACGTGTATTACAGGGGTGCGCGGGAATTATCACACGCGATTTGGCTGGGTACGTGTATTACAGGGGTGCGCGGGAATAATCACACGCGATTTGGCTGGGTACGTGTATTACAGGGGTGCGTGGGAATTATCACACGCGATCTGGCTGGGTACGTGTATTACAGGGGTGCGCGGGAATAATCACACGCGATTTGGCTGGGTATGTGTATTACAGGGGTGCGCGGGAATCATCACACACGATTTGGCTGGGTACGTGTATTACAGGGGTGCGCGGGAATAATCAAACGCGATTAGGCTGGGTGGGTCCTCACAGGTGTTCCCTGTACACCCTCCACGGCCCCTGCAGGCAGCCCACAAAACAGGGGACTACCCTGCACACCTGCTCATGTCTCCCACCCCCCACCCCCCCCAGAAGTGTGGGGCACCCTCCACCAGGCCCCCACTCATGTCCCCTATCACCCCCACCCCCCAGCCACCCTGGGCAGCCCCCACCAGGCTCCCACCCATGTCTACCACCACCCCCACCCCCCAGCACTGTGGGGCAGCCTCCACCAGGCCCCCACTCATGTCTCCCACCACCCCCACCCCCAGCCACCATGGGCAGCCCCCACCAGGCCCCCACCCATGTCTCCCACCACCTCCACCCCCCAGCCACCATGGGCAGCCCCCACCAGGCCCCCACTCACCACTAACAAAACTAATAACTAAATTACAAAAAAGACTTCTCAATAAGCGAAATGTCAACAGAAAGAACTTCTTAAGTATCTGCGGAGGTGAATGGAATCACGCTACGAGCACAGAACCATATTTTAATGAAGAAGCGTACAAACAAAAGCAAACAATTACAATTGCCATACATAGCAGTGGTCGAGGTTATGAAAAAGTGAATAATACCATAATGGAACAAGAAGTACTCCTTACAAAAATATGCCCTGAAAACTTAGAATTACCCCTCCATTCAACTGAATCAGAACGTCTAGTGTACAAATGGCCATGTTTTATTTATTTATATTATTTATTTATTCATATTTTTAAAGCGCACGCTTAGCCCGTGGGCATCGTGGCGCTGTTACATATAAGCATTTGGCTGGTTACAAAAGGAAGGTTGTTAAGTTACACGCATTTTGAATTACGGTATCATGTTTTAGATATATACGTTTACAGGGCATTTCAATTTACAGTATCAAGTTTTAGTTACATACATAGGCATCGCTGACAGGGCGTTTAAGATATGTGTCGTTCATGTCGGAAGGGAGGTGCTTATGTGAAGAGCATGGTTTTGAGGGATTTCCCAAAGGAAAGCAGTGAGGGTTCCGCTCTGAGAGAGTTGGGGAGGTTGTTCCAGAGTCTAGGTGCTATGTGTGGGAAGCCAATGCCTCCAGCTTTAGCTCTTCTTATGGTGGGGACTCGGAGTTGGTTGTCATGTGGGGTTCTTATAGGACGAAGGGAGGATTTCCTGATGATGGTTTCTACTAGGTAGGAGGAAGCGGTATGATTGATGCATTTATGTGTAAGGGAGAGTACTTTGAAGTTAATTCTTTCTTTAACTGGGAGCCAGTGAGCGTTTCTTCTGGCCTGTGACACATGGTCGAATCTGAGGATGTGCAGGGCAGCGTGGAGCGCATTGTTTTGCACTGTTTGGAGCTTGTTAAGATTTTTTGTTGATGTGCCGGCTAAGAGGGTGTTGCATTAGTCTAGCCTTGCTCCTATGGTGACTCTAGCAATGGAGAGGCAATTGGGAGAGGTGAGATAGGGTTTTATGGCGAAAATGAGTTTGGTGGTCAGCGCGGAGGAGGAGGAAATGGCATTGACTTGTCTTGTCATGGAGAGAGTAGCGTCTAGGTATACTCCTAGGGTCTTCACAGCAGTGGATACAGGCATGTTGGTGTTGTCGATGTTTATGTGTGAGTAGTCTTGGCTGAGCCTGGCTAGGATTTCGCTGGGGGCCATGATGATGATCTCTGTTTTGTCACCGTTAAGGCAGAGGCCATTGATCGCCATCCATGCTTGGATCGTGGAGTAAATGTTGAGGAGGGCTTCTGTGTCTCGGGCATAGTCTCCAGTGAGGGGGAGGAGGACTTGAGTGTCATCAGCATAGTTTGTGTAAGCTATGCTGAGGGAGTCCAGTAGGTCAAAGAGGGGTTTAGTGAAGAGGTTGTAAAGAGTAGGTGCAGTGCATGACCCTTGTGGGACTCCACAATTTATGGTGGTCGGAGGAGCTTTGGCCTTGTCAGAATACACCTTCATGGCTCGACCTTCTAGAAAGGATGTGATCCAGGAGGTAGCTTTAAGGGAGAAGTGGGCTGCATTGAAGAGGTGAGATGTGAGGATGTCATGGTCCACTAAATCAAATGCTGGAGAGAGGTCGAGTAGCAGGAGGAGAGCAGGTTTGCCTGTGTCCATTATTTTGGTGATTTGATTTTTTAAATCTAGTAGGGCAGTTTCGGTCCCGTGGCCTTTGCAAAAGCCCGATTGTCTTCTGCCTAGGATAGCATGGGTTTCTAAGTATTGCTGAATTTGGTTGTGGGCTGCTTTATCAAGGATTTTGAGGAGGAAGGGGACGTTGGTGATGGGGCGGTAGTTGCTGGGGGAGGTGGGATCTAAGGTGGGTTTTTTAAGAGTGGGCGAACCCAAGCTTCTTTTAGGCAATGAGGTACGGTTCCTGAGGAGAATGAGGCATTGATGAAAGCTGTGATGATGGGGGTGAGGGCTTGTGAGCACTCTTTGATGATAGTGGGAGGGCATATGTCCCCCTTGCAAGTGGAGGGTTTGATGTTTTTGAGTAGGGCGGCGGTTTCTAGTTCTGTGACTTCTTTGAAGGCAAATAGGGGTATTTGTGGGTGAGGGTTGTGAGGGGGGACGGAGGTGGGCGTGGCGGAGGTATTGAGTGCTTTATGTTGGGATGCAATTTTGTCTTGAAGCGTTTTGACTTTATTTAGGAGGGCTGTCTGGATGCCTGTGCACCAAGCTTCATCCTTGATGATTTCGTCTGGGCTGGATTTGGGAGTGGTGAGTTCCTTGAAAATAGAGAATATTTCTCTAGTTTTGGAGTTGGATTTGGTTATTCTTTGATTGTATGATTCGGATTTAGCTTCGAAGATGGCATTTTTGTAGGTCCGTGAGATTTCTTTGAACTCGTTGAGAGAGGATGGGTTTGGCGTAGACTGCCAGTTGGATAGGGCTTTGCGCTTCAAGGTGCGCAGGACAGATAGTTCTTCTGAGAACCAAGAGTTGGAATGCATGGATTTTTTTCCTTTTTTGTCTTCCATCGGGGCAATAGTGTCAATGGCTTGGGTGAGGGCGTTGTTGTAGATGTTAGCGAGAGAGGTGGGATCTTGGGTGAAGGGATGCTTGAGTTCAGGCATATCGAGAAGAGGAGCGAGATTGGTCGCTGTGAGCTTTTTGGAGCTTCTGACTTTGGCGGGGGGTGCATAAGTAAGGGTTTTACGGGTGGGTGTGGTGGGGATGGAGAATTGGATGAGATGGCGATCTGTCCAGGGGAGGGCTGAGATGGAGGTGATGGTAGTAACAGTTATGATCTGCTACCTAGTCGATGGAGCGGCCTGTGCAGTGAGGAGGTTTGGTGATTTTGTGGATGAACCCCATGTTGGAAAGGTCGTTGGTCACGTGGGTGGCAGATTTGTCCTTAGGGTGATCTAAGCCAAGGTTAAGGTCACCAAGTAGAATGGTTTTGGTGGTGCTTTTCAGGTTGTTGCTAATTATTTGGAGGAGATGCTTTTGAATGTTCCTAGGAGAGCCTGGTGGTCTGTATGTGACTAGGAGGCTGATGGTGCAATTAGGGGAAAGAACTAGTTTGGCGTGGAGTGGGTCAGCGTTGTTGTCCCAATGTTGCCTAATGGCAAGTGTGTTTCTATAGATGAGGGCGACGCCCCCTCCTTTAGAGGTTTTGCGGTCCTGTCTAAGGATGGAGTAATCCTGGGGGAGGGCAAGGTGTATGAGTGGGTTGGATGCCTCATGGAGCCAAGTTTCGGATACTGCTAATATGTCTAGTTTGTGTGTGGTGATGAGGTCATTGATCTCTATGGCATGGGCATGGATGGAGCATGCGTTGATGAGTGCGCATTTTAGGGTGCGGTTGGTGGGTGGTGGATCATGAATGCTGGTGTTCAGTGAGAGTGAGGGAGTGGGAGCGCTTGTGAGTGATGGAGGGATGGGAACATAAATGAGCGTCTGGAGGTGGGTATGTGCGTGGGCTGGAGGGTGTGAGCGTAATGATGTTGTGTGGGTGCGATAGCTGAGCTTTTGGTTCCTATTGTGGGTAGACGGAGGGGAGCTGCGGATCCAAAATGAGGATTTGGTGCATGCTCTTAGTCTGAAACGCCTAAGAGGGTGTTCAGCAGGGATGGTGATGCAGTGGTTGAGAGTGGTGTGTGGTGATGTGGATAGGGAGTAAGGCATGATGGAGGGCGGTGGTAAGAGGTCTGGGTATGCAGAAAGCAAGCTGAAGATGGCCCAAAGAGAGAGAGAAATGAGCGAGATAGAGGAGAACGAGAGGGGAGAAGGAGAGGGGGGTGTGGGTGCTGTGAGGTGGGTGGCAAGGGGATGCATTAGAGCACTGAGCTGGGTTGTGCTATGCGGTACAGAGCTAAGGGCAGGTCGCAGCAGTGCTAGGGCTGTCGGGCAGCTAGGGGCTGGTGGCGCGTGTAGTGCCGGGCCGATGGCTGGCAGGGCAACACTGTGGTAGGGCCGCTAGAGGCTGGCAAAGGAACACAATGGCGGTGGCGTCACAATAACATTGGCAACACAATTGCAGGCCACTAGAGGCTGGCAGTGGAATACAGTGGCAGGCAGCTAGGGGCTGGCAGTGGAACACAGTGGTAATGGCGTCACAATAACATTGGCAACACAATGACAGGCAATTAGAAGCTGGCAGTGGAACACAGTGGTAATGGCGTCACAATAACATTGGCAACACAATGGCAGGCAACTAGAAGCTGGCAGTGGAACACAGTGGTGATGGCGTCACAATAACATTGGCAACACAATGGCAGGCAGCTAGAGGCTGGCAGTGGAACACAGTGGTAATGGCATCACAATAACATTGGCATCATAATGGCATGCAACTAGAAGCTGGCAGTGGAACACAGTGGTAATTGCGTGATAATAACATTGGCAACACAGTGGTATGCAGCTAGAGGCTGGCAGGGGAGCACAATCAGTGCGCCTTGGTTATGGCGGAATAGTCCGGCATGGTCTTTGTTTAGCTGCTTGTGAAAGTTAGAATGAGTGCGGGCGGGCGTAACGGCAGCGAGAGTTGCTGAAGAATAAGTCAGGGGAGCAGTTGTACTTAGGAGTTAGTGTGCAGTAGGTGATTTGGGCAGGGTTCCTGGCCCACACCCCATGCGGCAACAGACAAATGTGCGTTACACATGCACGTCAATGTGTAACATTCCCAAACAATGTTTCAAATCTTTATGCCAATTCCTCAATAAATATGTAAAAAGCAAAGACAACATCAAAATTAAATTACTGCAAAATATGGATACCTGTCCAGTGCGCAAGTACACAGGACTACAAGGACATTCATTGGCCTGCATTACAGGACCTACTTGTAAAACCACTTTCCATGATATCAAAAGGATATCAACACATCATTCAACTATAAGAAATTTAGTCTATAAACTGTACTATGCTAAAAGTCCTGCTTTAGCACTAGCAAAGTTAAATAACATCCTTCTACATGGTACAGAAAAAGACCTACTTGAAGAAATTCACTATATCCAGAAAAAATATTTTGGAAGTGAAAGCCATTTACAGAATGAAATAGCTTTAAACCAATTAAGCAACAATTCTACACATGGCAACCTTTTGCTAACCACATACAAAAAAGAAATACTAAAATGTAAAAGTACATCAGCTGAAGTTTGTTTGTTTGTTTGTTTGTTTGTTTTATTTTTAATGCGCTCCAGACCCATAGGTAGAAGGGTGCAGCAGGTAGGATAATGCGAAGCTTACATCGTTACAGATTATACAGGATACAGTGAAAGTTATACAAATTATACAGGATACAGTAATAGTATACAAATGTGCAGGACCATCTTCGTGCAAGTCGATGAGTTCCATAGAGGATGGTACGCATAATGTCGTAAG
Source organism: Ambystoma mexicanum (assembly GCF_040938575.1). NCBI lineage: Eukaryota > Metazoa > Chordata > Amphibia > Caudata > Ambystomatidae > Ambystoma > Ambystoma mexicanum. Next base: position 648,536,874 of record NC_090930.1, on the reverse strand, counting down.
ACAGAGGAGAGGTCGAAATGTCGTAAGACATGTCGTAAGACAGAGGAGAGGGACCAGTGTCAGGTCTGAGAATACTATAAACCTATGTCTAGTGGTCGTTGGAGATAAGATATTGGATGGCATTCCTTCTGAATAGTGGGTACGGCTGATCTGCTCTTAGATTGTTAGGTAATAGATTCCAGGTTTTGGCCGCCTTCACAGGGAAACTATTCCCACCGACCATGGTTAGTTTAAATCTAGGTACTACCAGACAGTTAGTATTAGTAGCTCTCATTGGTCTGATGGAGGTTTGTTTTTGTATTTTGTTCGTGAGGTAGCTTGGGGCAGCGTTGTTAAGAGCTTTGTGTGTCAAGGAGATCATTTTTAATTGAATTTTGTGGTTTGTAGATAGCCATTTGTGTTGACGTCTAATGGTGGAAATGTGTGCCCTTTTATTTATGTCCAGTGCGGCTCGCAAAGCATTGTTTTGGAGTGTTTGTAGTTTCTGGATGGTTGATTTGTTGGCGCCACTGTAAAGGGCATTACAGTAGTCGATCCTGGAGAGGATAAGTGCTCTAGCCAAGATCATGCAACTGTTGTTAGAGAGGAAAGGCTTGCCTGCTCTTATCAGTTTGCAGGTGTAGGCGGTGGTGGAAGCCAAGGATTTAAGTTGTTTATCGAATGATAGTGTGGAATCCAAGTAGAAACCAATGGTTTTTACTTCCTTGGAGACCCTGATAAGGTTTCCATCAATATTGAAGGGAGAGAATTCCTGACTTAATTTTTTGGTGTTCATATGTGTTCCCAGGATTATCAACTCGGTCTTGTCGTCGTTCAAGCACAGGCCATGTGTGGCCATCCATGCTTGAACAATGAGATATACCCTGTTCACCAATTCCGAGTCCTTCCTATGATCCCCAGAAAGTGGGAGGAGAATCTGTGTATCATCTGCATAGTTAGTGTAGGTGATACCCAGAAGGTCCAGATCATCGAACAAGGGTTTGGTGAAGATATTGTATAGGGTAGGCGAGACACAGGAACCCTGGGGAACGCCACATGATATCGGGGTAGGGTCAGCTGCGGCCGAAGGGGAAAATACTCTCATAGTTCTTTCGCTTAGGAAAGATTCTAGCCACTTGATGGCCTCAGGAGAGAAGTGGGCAGTAGAATCCAGGTGTTTACAGAGTACCTTGTGATCGACCAAGTCGAACGCTGCTGAGAGATCAAGTAGGAGCAGGAGTGCTGTTCCTCCTCCATCTCTCAGCTCGTCAACCTGCGTCTTTAAATCAATCAAGGCGGTTTCCGTTCCATGAAGTGGACGGAAACCAGATTGTCTTGCTCCTAGAAGCTTATACAAGTCAAGGTGTTTTTGTATCTGAATATAGGCGGCTTTGTCCAGTATTTTGAGGAGGAATGGCACAGTGGTAATAGGGCGATATTTGGTTGGGATAAGTGGGTCTAAGGTCTGTTTTTTGAGAAGTGGGAGCACCCAGGAATGTTTTAAGTTGGCTGGGATAGTGCCTGATATGAAGGAGGCATTGATTAATTTAGAAATAAATGGTGAGAGGTCTCTAGCAGCGTCTTTTATTAACTGTGCTGGGCAGGTACCGCCCTTGCAGTTAGATGGTTTGAGTGAAAGAATGATTTTTTCTACTTCTATTGGGGAGGTTTTTGAAAAGTGAAATTTGTTGTTTGCCTCTGGTGAGATGCTATGTGTAGAGGTGTTAGGGGAGTGCTGAAGATTGAGCATATCTTTTTTTTGTTGTATTTTGGTTTGTAGTGTATTGATTTTATTTGGTAGCGCATTTTGAATGTCTGTGCAACAGGTCTTATCCTTGGTGACTAAGTCTGGTGTGACTATTGGTGACTCTAGTTCTTTCAGTATGGCGAAGAGTTCTCTCATGCTAGAATTAGAGTTAGTGATACGTTCATCATAGGAGTTCTTTTTGGCAAGGTTCACTTCTTTTTTAAAGTGACAGGAGATAGAGGATAGTTTTGCTTTATTTTCGATAGAGGGACATAGTCTCCAGGAATTTTCACTTTTTCTTTTTAGGAGTCGTAAATCTCTTAATTGGGACGTGAACCATTTGTTAAGGTGTGCTTTAGGTTTGCTTTTTCTAAGTTTGAGCGGGGCGATTTTGTCCAGTGTGCTGAGCATAATCTTGTTACATTCTTCAACTAGAGTACTGGGGTCTAGATTGTTAGATAGAGTGTTTAGCGTGGGTAGGATGGCGGGGATGACTTTTTCCGCTATAATGCTTTTTTTGTTTCTGGTTAGACAAGGTGGTGCTAGCAATGGGACCGTCGGAGAGGGTCTGGCTGTAGATAGGTTAAAGGTGACGAGAGAGTGATCTGTCCATGATTGAGGAGAGATGGAGGTGATGGAGGCTGTGCAGTTGTAATCTGCTATCCAGTCTAGTGTTCTTCCTTTGGAGTGAGTGGGTCTGTAAAGTTTCTGAGTTAGGCCTGATGCATTGATGGTATTGGCTATGTCTGAGGCTTGTTTGTCCATAGGGTCATTAAAGCCAAGGTTAAAATATCCTAATAATAGAAGCTGGGAGGTGGGTTTAAGGTTGTTGGTAATTAGGCTATTCAAGTCCTCGTCAAAGGTGCCGAGAGGACCTGGGGGTCTATAAATTAAGTGGATGGTGAGGGTTTGTATATTATTTATCTGGAATTTAACCAAGATATTTTCACAAGAATGTAAGATTTGAGGAGGGGATGTTCTGAGAGAGAGGCTCAATTTGGAGATGATGGCAATTCCACCACCTCGTGTACCATCCCTATCTTGTCTTGTTATGGTGTAGCCTTCTGGAATGGCTAGCATTAACGATGGTCCAGCTGCGTTATGTAGCCAGGTCTCGGTTACTGCCATGAAGTCCAGGTTGTGTTCTGTAATGAGGTCGGCTATGTCAAGGGCATGGGCGACAAGGGATCTCACGTTAAGGAGTGCTCCTTTGAGTAGTAACGTCTCTTTAGGCATATTTGCTTGGCTAAGGGTAGTTAAGTTGGTGTCTGAGGTCTTGAACTTTTGTTTTTTCATTGTAGTGACATTTGTTGTTACCGTCTGGTGTGGTTTTTGTAGGTAATTTATTTTTAGGTTGGTTGGTGGTAAGGTTCTTCTAGGTGGTTCATAAAGTTGTGTGGGTCTTGCGCGAAGTTTAAGATTTCTGTCTAGTAAGGTGCAAGGGAGGGAGGTGAAGGTTTCACCTCTGGCACTAATATTATTTGGTGGAGAGTTGGTAGGGTTATTAGTCACTATGTTGGGCAGCATATGTGGGATCAGGTCTGATACCGAGGCAGGAGATGGCGTGAGGATTTGGGTCATGGTGGTAAAGCTTAGAGTAACAGCTATAATGCTGTAGTGCAATAATGGATGCAGCATTTTTCAATGAGTTCATATATATGCACGTGGGTGCTTACGACTATAGGCAGGATAGGGCGTTCACTATCAAGGCACAAATGGTCATTCAGTGTCAAGGAGCATATGGGCATTCAGTAGCGAGGCACATATAGGCTAGGTGGGGCATTCACTAACAAGGCACAAATGGGCAATTCAGTGGCAAGGCGCATCTGGACTAGGTGAGGCATTCACTAACAAGGCACATAAAGGCTGGGTGAGGCATTCACTAACAGGGCATTCGCTAACAAGGCACAAATGGGCAATTCAGTAGCAAGGCACAAATAGGCTAGGTGAGGCAATCACTAACAAGGCACATATAGGCTAGGTGAGGCATTCACTAGCAAGGCACAAATGGGCAATTCAGTGGCAAGGTACAAATAGGCTAGGTAAGGCAATCACTAACAAGGCACATATGGGCTAGGTGAGGCATTCACTAGCAAGGCACAAATGGGCAATTCAGTGGCAAGGCACAAATAGGCTAGGTGAGGCAATCACTAACAAGGCACATATAGGCTAGGTGAGGCATTCACTAGCAAGGCGCAAATGGGCAATTCAGTGGCAAGGCACATCTGGGCTAGGTGAGGCATTCACTAACAAGGCACATATAGGCTGGGCGAGGCATTCACTAACAGGGCATTGGCTAACAAGGCACAAATGGGCAATTCAGTAGCAGGCACATCTAGGCTAGGTGAGGCATTCACTAGCAAGGCATAATGGGGCAATTCAGTGGCAAGGCACATATAGGCTAGGTGAGACATTCACTAATAGGGGCGCAGCAGGATGCGGCGCAGGGCTCAGCATAGGTTAAATGTGGTCTAATGGCGACCATAGGGCACAACACAGGGCTCAGCATGGGTCAAAGGGAGATTGGAGATGACCATGGGGCACGATACGTAATACTTTGGAAGAGCAGGTCACTATGAGATATCCCGATAGCAGAAATGCGGTACGCCAGCCGATGGGTGGGGTGGACTATGGGGATTGTGAAATCAGTCTTGGGCGGGGGTGCTAGGACAATCAGGCAGCTCATGCAAGGACAATATTGAACGTTTGCCTATAGGTTTCTTCCAGACTAATTCCTCAAATGTGGTCCGTGGGCGACCCTAGGGCACAACACAACAATGAAGTGTGGTCTGTAGGCGACCATATGGCACAACACAATAATCAAGTGTGGACTGTAGGCGACCATAGGGCACAACACATTAATCAAGTGTGGACTGTAGGCGACCATAGGGCACAACACAACAGTCAAGTGAGGTCTGTAGGCGACCATAGGGCACAGCACAACAATCACATGTGGTCTGTAGGCGACCAAAGGGCACAACACAAATTAATCAGGTGTGCTCTGTGGGCGACCAGAGGCATGGCACTAATCAACTTGACAGGTGCATCAGGGCACATGAGAGGGGAGCATACAAGCAGACACAGCAGTGCAGTAAGCATAAGTGCATGTGGAGCAGCTGCTGGCAAAGTAAGTCAAACAATATAGCAGGGCTCTCTAAGAGGCCTGCGTGCAGGCAGAGTCAGCAAAGGGATGGTTAATCAGGTAATACATGTAACTGAAGACGTATTCAAAAGTCAGGGGAGCATCCAAACAAGGTGAGTAGATGGGTGGGTGAGATGAAATATGCAGACAGTTCAATAAGTGTGCAAACTCTTACAGTTTTGAAGGCAGGAGGGGTAGTTGTCAGCCCATCAGTACCTCAGAAGAGTAGAACTTGGTGATGGACCAGTCTGAGAAGTCCGGCGGGCTGGCAAGGCGGCAACCCTGGCAAAACAGGCTCAAAACAGGAGCTGGCCTTGCCTCCCGAGGGCCTTGGAGGGAGAGGGCCGGCTTCGCCTGCCGGCGGCCAATGGGATGCAATATGGGCCTGGTGACCAATCAGCTGGCCTCAGGGGGGCCTGGTTAGGTGGAAGGTGGAAGGGGTGGAAGAGCTAGGTACCTTGTGTACCATAATGGCGGCGGGGGTTCAAAATAGCATTTTGAGAAAATAAAATGTGTTTATTTTCCTTTCTAGGAATCGGATTCAATGTGTGCTCGGCTCGAGTAAAAAGAGTGCTATGCACCCGATTTTCGTAAGGTTGTGCTAATGGCATCAACGCTTACCATAATTCGTGGTGGGCAAGGCTGGGCATCTGGTGTCCTCCGTGGGTCCCCTGCTCCTGCAGGGACCTGACCTGGAGCTCCTGCTCCACAGGTGGGTGGTAGAGACTGCTGTCAGGCTCAAAACAGGAGCTGGCCTTGCCTCTTGAGGGCCTTGGAGGGAGAAGTACCAAACCATGTAGGTGTCTGTTGCCGTAGAACTTTTTATAAAAGTAACACAAAAACTGTAGACCTATCATACAAAATAGAAGACAATGAAGATTCTAAATGGTTTGAATTAGCTCTCTACCTTGTAGCAGAAAACAAATACGAAATAACTGAGCCCTTAATACTTTGCAGTTACTGCACTACAAAACTTGACAACAACCAAACTCCTTCACGTGCTATCACAAATAATTTGGAATTATACCCAGTAGCAAAACCCCTACAACAACTTAATTTATATGAGAGCATCATAATTCAAACAGTACACCCATTTCAAGCAATAATACACCTTCAACCAAAAACAGCAAAATTACCTCCCTCTGAATTGGTAAAAGGCATTCGTGGAAAAGTAGTTTATTTACCATTAGATCTAAAAGAAAATGTGCATACTCTAGGAGTGCAACGTCCAATGCAGCAATCTTTAATTATCTTAGTAAATGCAGTACCTACAAAAGACAAAAAAATATGGCAAGAGCTGGTAGATTTATATAAAGTTAGACAAGCCTTCCAATATCTTAAAGAGAATAATGAATATTACAAAGAAATTAATATTGAAGAAAACTTGAAAGATACAACTGAAATAATTCAAGAAACACAAGAAGCTGGTAAATTTGAGCTACTAGATCCTGCTACAATATCAAATATTTTACACCATTATACAATTCATCCTTTGCACTTTAATGACACCGTAGAAGATGTACTGGAAACGTACCAAATGCGTCAAACAAAAGGATCGCCAATCAGCATATGGGAAAAAAGTATAGAAGCACATGCTTTTCCTCTACTCTTTCCTACTGGCAAAGGAGGAAGGTATGATGATAGACCTATTCAAATGTCAGCTTCAGAATACCGATCATTACGGCTGTATTCTGAAGATCCCAGATTTAGACAAAATGTGGAATACATATTCCACCTACTCTTTGAAAGTGAATTAGCAACTTTTTGTTACGAAGTTGCACACATATTAAAATCAGGATCACACTTTCAAAATATGACAGCTACACAATTATTAGAAAAAGTGCAACAAAAGGAGGAGGTTTTACAATCAAATATTACAAATCTATTAGCAAATATGCGTGGTACTAAAGAGTACTGGTTTCGTCATCATGGAGATGTACGCTGTATGGTCAGAAACCTTGGCCCACCCACTTGGTTTGTTACATTAAGTTGTGCAGAATATGCATGGGAAGATTTACATGATTTCCTATGCATATCAAATAAAAACAAAACAAACATAGATATACTAACACCTGGAGAACTTTGTTCTTTGGATCCTGTTAATGTTTCAAGATATTTTCACCATCGCTTCATTGCGATGCTACATTCTATTTGTAATAACACTGTTCCTCCCCTTGGAGACGTGCAACACTTCTTTTGGAGAAAAGAATACCAAGCCAGAGGAGCACCACATATCCACATGCTTTTATGGATTACAGATGCTCCTAAATTTGGTCAAGACAGTGATGCCACTGTTTTACAGTTTATTGAAAAATATGTCACTTGTGAAATTCCATCAGAAGCCGCAAATAGTGATCTTCGTGCACAAATTTTACAATTTCAAAGACACAAATGTGGAAAATATTGTCGTCGCAAATACAAAAACAAAGAGAAATACTACACCAAATGCCGATTTGGTTTCCCTAGACCAGTTACAAATACAGGTCAAGTGAACAAGCTCATGTCTTCAGTTAGACATAGTGTTAAAGGTAAGTCACCTAAAAATACATATTACATAAAAAGAAAAGAAGAAGAAAAATATATCAATGATTATAATGCAATCATTGCCCACTTATGGAATGCAAGCATAGATGTAGCAGGGACATGTAATATACTTCTTTATGTTGAGGAGTCTTTAATGACAATTTGATATGATTAATTACATTTGGTTTAGTGAGTTTAACTAAGCTGCCTTCACAGTTTCTCACTCTATATTTACCTTTTTTTTCATCAGGTTTCATATTATTTTTGTATGTGTAGTTTTGGGCTATGTGTTATAGACACATGTTTTCCAAAGTATTACTTATGTTTGGGAAGTATGTGTCCAATAAATTGTTTTTGAAAATGTCTTGGCTGTTGGGATCATGTTTGGCTATTGTTTCTATACCTTCATATGATTTTAGAACTCTTTTTCTAGATTTAGCTGGACCAAGACTTAGCCATACTATATTTTCAGATTTACCATACAATGAAGACCCAGTTAAACGATCAGCTGCTTCATAAGATCCACATTCTCTATGGGTGAGCAGACAATTCTACTGCAGTTGCACAATATGTCACAGCATACTTAACTTAAGCTGAAAAAACAGAGCTCCAAGACCTCTGGAATGACCTGTCATCAGATAAAACAGTGTCTCAGAAATTATAAAGCTTGGGCATAAAAATGCTCACCCATAGAGAATGTGGATCATATGAAGCAGCTGATTGTTTAACTGGTACTGCATTGTATGGTAAATCTGAAAATATAGTATGGCTAAGTCTTGGTCCAGCTAAATCTAGAAAAAGAGTTCTAAAATCATATGAAGGTATAGAAACAATAGCCAAACATGATCCCAACAGCAGAGACATTTTAAAAAACAATTTACTGGACACATACTTCCCAAACAGAAGTAATAATTTGGAAAACATGTGTCTATAACACATAGCCCAAAACTACACATACAAAAATAATATGAAACCTGATGAAAAAAAAGGTAAATATAGAGTGAGAAACTGTGAAGGCAGCTTAGTTAAACTCACTAAACCAAATGTAATTAATCATATCAAATTGTCATTAAAGACTCCTCAACATAAAGAAGTATATTACATGTCCCTGCTACAACTCTTCAAACCATGGAGAAAAGAAGAACAACTACTAGATAACTATGACTCATATGAGGATGCTTTCAAAGCAAATGAAAGCACTATAACTGATATAAACTTTACACAGTACAAAACAATGTTGCACAATGAACTGCAACACGAAGAAGAACTCCAAGCCCAACTAGATAAAGACACTCCTGACAGTAGTCAACCTTCTGTAACAGGAAGCCAAGAACCACTGGGAGAACCACTAATAATAAATGAGGCAGGATTAGCAATGATAGAAGTAGAAAACACCATGTGTCAGTATGAAGATAAAGAAGACTTAACTGTACTACAATCAAAACTAAACAATGAGCAAAGTAGCATTTTTCAAGAAGTAACAAAACAAATTGCACATGGTGTAAAACATGAAAATAAAGAATGTCCCTGCCATAATTATAAACCTATTCTACTGTACGTCAGTGGTGAAGCTGGTTCTGGCAAAACATTCCTAATCAAAATCATTAGTAAGTTCCTTCAACAATTGACAAACAACAAACTGTCAGCTGTTGTCACCGCCCCCACAGGTTTAGCTGCCTACAACATAGGTGGTGTTACATTACATCGATTACTACTATTACCAGTAGAACACCAGAACAAATTAGACTATTACAAACTTACTGCAGAAGCTGAAATGGAATTACGCAGAGTATTGAAACAAATGAAAATGCTACTAATAGATGAAGTGAGCATGGTCTCCAACCTGATGTTAGCTTTGATTCACCTCAGATTACAAGAAGTACTCAAAACAGACTATGAAGAGCTCTTTGCAGGAAAACACATTATTGTTTTTGGAGATCTGCTTCAATTAACACCAGTAAAAGGTGAGCCTATTTTTAAAACATGAGGACACAGACTCTGCCGTAAAACTGTTGGCAGCATTGGAAATGTCAACCTTTGGCAACATTTCCAATACAGAGAATTAACAGAAAAGATGCGGCAATCTGCAGATCTCACTTATGCCAACATTTTAAAAAGTATCAGAGTTGGTATACTTTCAAAAGAAGCAGAAGGAATATTGAAAACCTGGCACATTAATGCACTTTATAGCGCTAATGCATGTGCTACAGATGTTATGGATCAATTAGCCCACAGAAATGTCAATTGTATGGCCTTAATGCCAACTCTTGCAAGCTGTTTCAAATTCAATGAAATCATGCTAAGTAAAGAAATGCAACCAATCATGGAAATTAGCGCCACAGACAAACTCGATGTACATGGTATGACACTACCCATGTGTGACCAAGCCACAACAAGACTAAATAGTTTAGAAAAATCAATCTCAAGCACAGCAGGCTTAGAAAAGATATTAAAATTATCCTTAAATTGCAGAGTAATGCTTAAACGTAACCTTGACGTGGACCAAGGACTAGTTAATGGAGCACTGGGTACAGTTGTTGGCTTTCAAACATACCCATGCGACAACAAAATTCAGTTTGTCAATATACTCTTTGACAAACTTTCAGAAGTAAAAAGTATAGGACGCCCAACAGCTAGATTCCTTCTCTTCAAAGATATGTATGTACACAGAGAACAATTTTCTCTAACTCTTGCATATGCAGTCACGATTCATAAATCACAGGTTCTTACCCTAGACAAAGCAATGATAGATATTGGTAACACAGTCTTTAAAGAAGGGATGAGCTACTTAGCAATATCACGCTTACGTACACTTGACGGTCTATTTCTAATCAACTTTGATGCAAGTAAAATAAACGCTGATATTCCTTGCATTTTAGAATACAATAGACTTCGCTCACTATACACCCCCCACCTAAACACATATTCTGTTCAACAAAAATTAAAACGTTATAAAAGAAAAATAAATCAAACAGAAATGCAACACAATGCCACTGCAAATCCTTCAAAGAGAGTAAAAGAACCTAATACTTCATCAAGTACCACAAGCAAAAAAGAATCAATTAGGGAAAGTAAACCAGGTACTTCTTTAAAGAAGGAAGACAAACTCCAAAAAAAGCAGTTAGATACAGAACTACCTGGACCATTTAAATTCTCAAATATAGTTGGTGTAAGTTGCTACGCAAATGTAGCAATGAATATTCTATTTCAATTACCACCAATTGTTGACAACATTTACTTGCACAGTACAGATCCATTGTGTTTGCAAATGTTAGTACTTCACAGAAATGCAGCAAACAATCCTGACAACATGTATAGTGTTTATGGAATAAGACAACAATTGGACTACTGTGCTGGAATGGTGAAATTCACTATAAACTCGAAGGAAGATCCACAAGAATTTCTAATGTACTTACTACAAGTACTGGGAAACAAAAACGTACCTATAAATGAAATCTTTCAGATTTCATACATGTGGAAACATACATGCACTCTCTGCAACAATGTGACACAAGAAGAAATCCCCAATGAACGCTTCATATATATATCAATACCAAATTGTGAATCCATTCGATTTCAGCGACTTGTACAAAATGCAAACCATGGTAGATTATGCTCTACCTGCAATTCAGATAATCGCTCCACGTTAGTAATACAAACACATAGTAAATACATAATACTAATGCTTCTACGTTACAATGCAGATGGTACCAAAAACAACTGCAAGCTGACCGGATTCACACATGGTCAAATATCACTTGGTAAGAAAACCTTCACAACAATAGGTATAATCTACCACGCAGGAGCCACAACCAATTCAGGGCACTACACTGCATATATAAAAAAGAATTGTTTATGGTTTGAATGTAATGATAGTACCATTACTCTAAAGCAGAGATTACCAGGAAATCTAACAAAAGCTTATTTGATGTTCTTAAAACCAACATTTGATAACTAAACTGTATTTAAACCCTAAGTAAACTTGTGTTAAAAAATGATAAACTGTTAGAATACTCCAAAAGCTATCTAACTGCTCAAAGATTCTACAACAACTAATCAGATAAATGAATACCACTAAATTAGACCAAAAAATACACAGTTAGAATTAGCCAATTGGTATCTAACTGTCCCAAAATTTAACAATATCCAAATAGATAAATCAATACCACTAAAATATATAAAAAAATAGACAGTTAGAATACGCCAATTGGTATCTAACTGCTCCAAAATTTTATAATATCCAAACAAATAAATAATATGTTACTGCTCCAAAAAAATGCAACAAGCCAAAGTATGAAGCATTAGCCAGAAACAACAAGTGAACACTGAAAACAAACAAACAAATAAACTGTAGCATAACAGAAAAATTTTTTTTTTTAATCCAACATGGATTTTTTTTTCTCCCACAGACCCAATGATTTTAGCAACAAATACAGAAACTGAGCAAATTGCACAGTACTCTGATTCGTAATCTACTAAATATGAGGGTCCAAAAAAAAAAGTATGTTGACTATACAATGTAATAAGTCATTACAAAATACTAATACTAACATGCTATTTTCTTTTATCACAGAAATTAACAAGAAATACATGTACTCCGGTTACTAGACCAAACATTAAGTATACAATAACAAGGAGAACCATAGCAGCATATCACATCCATAGTATCTAATACCTTTGTTCCTTATACATTTGTTTTTCACCCAAAGTTATAAGCAAATATGAATGTGATATGCTGCGGTGGTTGTTGCCAGGGCATAGAGGCAAACATTTCAACTATGGTCTATGGAAACTTTTAATGTCCGCGGACATTATCAGTGTTCTTAGAACACTTTCAACTTGCCAGCGAACAATACGGACAGCGTTTTCAGGACACCCCCTATGAATATTTCAGAACAACGCGATAGTTCTTAGAACAGTTTCAACTTGACAATGAACAATACTGACAGTCTCCTCAGAACACCCTCATTTTGTTTATTTGCAAACATTTCAGGACACCATGAGTGTTCTAAGAACACATTCAACTTGCCATCGAACAATACGAACAGCATCTTCAGGACATCCCCTATGAACATTTCAGAACAACGCGAGAGTTCTTAGAACACATTCAACTTGACAAAGAGCAATACGGACAGCGTCCTCAGGACACCCCCATTTTGTTTATTTGCGAACATTTCAGGACACCGCGCGTGTTCTTAGAACACATTCAATTTGCCAGCGAACAATACGGACTACGCCTTCAGGACACACCCTACGAACATTCCAGGACACCGCGAGTGTTCTTAGAAACGTCTTCAGAACACCCCAATTTTGTTTATTTGCGAACATTTCAGGACACCGCGAGTGTTCTTAGAACACATTCACCTTGACAGAGAACAATACGGACAGCGTCCTCAGGACACCCCCATTTTATTTATTTGCGAACATTTCAGGACATTGCGAGAGTTCTTAGAACACATTCAACTTGCCAGCCACAACCCCCATTCATATTTGCGAACATTTCAGGAAACAGCAAGTGTTCTTAGAAGCGTCTTCAGAACACCACCATCTTGTTTATTTGCGAACATTTCAGGACACCGCGAGTGTTCTTAGAACACATTCAACTTGACAGAGAACAATACGGACAGCGTCCTCAGGACACCCCCAATTTGTTTATTTGCGAACATTTCAGGACACCGCGAGTGTTCTTAGAACACATTCAACTTGACAGCCACAACCCCTCATTCATATTTGCGAAAATTTCAGGACACAGCGACTGTTCAACAACGTCTTCAGAACACCCCCATTTTGTGTATTTGCGAACATTTCAGGACACCGCGAGTGTTCTTAGAACACATTCAACTTGACAATGAACAATACGGACATAGTCCTCAGGACACCCCCATTTTGTTTATTTTCGAACATTTCAGGACACCGCAAGTGTTCTTAGAACAGTTTCAGTTTGCATATTGAGTCCTCAGAACACCCCCCGTTCAGTTTATTTAGAACATTTCAGAACACCTGTGATGTCCGCAGGCAAATCGAACATTTCAGGACGCTGCAAGAGTTCTTAGAACACATTCAACTTGCCAGCCACAACCCCCATTCATATTTGCGAACATTTCAGGACACAGCGAGTGTTCGACAACGTCTTCAGAACACCCCCATTTTGTGTATTTGCAAACATTTTAGGACACCGCAAGTGTTCTTAGAACACATTCAACTTGACAACGAACAATACGGACAGCGTCCTCAGGACACCCCCATTTTGTTTATTTGCGAACATTTCAGGACATCGCGAGTGTTCTTAGAACAGTTTCAGTTTGCATATTGAGTCCTCAGAACACCCCCCATTCAGTTTATTTAGAACATTTCAGAACACCTGTGATGTCCGCAGACAAATCGAACATTTCAGGACACCGCGAGAGTTCTTAGAACACATTCAACTTGCCAGCCACAACCCCCATTCATATTTGCGAACATTTCAGGACACAGCGAGTGTTCGACAATGTCTTCAGAACAATTTTGTGTATTTGCGAACATTTCAGGACACCGCAAGTGTTCTTAGAACACATTCAACTTGACAGAGAACAATACGGACAGCGTCCTCAGGACACCCCCTAAGAACATTCCCCACAAACCGCGAGTGTTCTTAGAAACGTCTTCAGAACACCGCCATTTTGTTTATTTGTGAACATTTCAGGACACCGCGAGTGTTCTTAGAACACATTCAACTTGCCAGCCACAACCCCCATTCATATTTGCGAACATTTCAGGACACTGCAAGTTTTCGACAACGTCTTCAGAACACCCCCATTTTGTGTATTTGCGAACATTTCAGGACACAGCAAGTGTTCTTAGAACACATTCAACTTGACAGAGAACAATACGGACAGCGTCCTCAGGACACCCCCTATGAACATTCCCCGGACACCGCGAGTGTTCTTAGAAGCGTCTTCAGAACACCACCATCTTGTTTATTTGCGAACATTTCAGGACACTGCGAGTGTTCTTAGAACATATTCAACTTGACAGAGAACAATACAGACTTCTTCCTCAGGACACCCCCATTTTGTTTATTTGCGAACATTTCAGGACACCGCAAGTGTTCTTAGAATACATTCAACTTGCCAGCCACAACCCCCCATTCATATTTGCGAACATTTCAGGACACAGCGAGTGTTCGACAATGTCTTCAGAACACCCCCATTTTGTGTATTTGCAAACATTATGGACACCGCAAGTGTTCTTAGAACACATTCAACTTGACAACGAACAATACGGACAGCGTCCTCAGGACACCCCCATTTTGTTTATTTGCGAACATTTCAGGACACCGCCAGTGCTCTTAGAACAGTTTCAGTTTGCATATTGAGTCCTCAGAACATCCCCCATTCAGTTTATTTAGAACATTTCAGAACACCTGCGATGTCCGCAGACAAATCGAACACAAACAGAATGTCTAACACATAAAAAAACACAACTTTCATCCTATCTCATACACTCCCACCCTCCCCAAACACTCCTACACACCAACACACTCTACTAAATACAAATTTTGAACAAAGTTTCACCGCGCTGTCCACGGACGACCGCGAACCCAAGATGGCGGGCGCTACAGAAAATCTGACGTGCTTCATGCTCCACGCCGTCCAATCAGCGAACACATTGCATGTGTGCGGACATCACGCAAGCCGATTGGCCAATCAAGACACTGTCCGTGGAGCGAACAGGGAAGTGTGTCCGCGGATCGAACACAGATATCACTAATTTTTTTTGACCTACTTTCTGGTCATTTTAAAAAAAAACTACTGGATGGATTTTCACCAAATTTGCAAAAGCACGCTTTCGGTACCAAGCCGCTGCTCCTGGTCCAAATTTGGTGAAAATCTGTCCAGCGGTTTGGGCTGTAGACGCGAGCAAAAAAATGTTCCCATTCAGTCTATGGGAACAAAAAAAGTTTTGGGACCCCCCCTATAACTTTGCCCCCCCATGACGAATCCTCACCAAACTTTGCAATATAATTCAGAGTGACCCAAATACTTTTTTTGCAAAGTTTGGTGAGGATTCGTCCAGGGAGAGAGAGCGAAGTTATAAGCCGCCCAAAAGTGCTCTTCCTATGGAAACAGCAACTTAACCATACCTCAAAAATCACATGACCATGCACCAATCACATTCAAGACCTCTACATCTAACTGCATCATCATAGATCAGCACTACAAATGTACTCTGAATCTCTCTGAGTACAAGTGTCATATCATTGGCCAGCAGCATCTACCACAAATACTGTACAAGTCTTCAAGATTTCTACTTGCAGCTCCATGCATATCCATATGCATGAACACAAACTTCAGGTATGCATATTTTCTGTATAGTAGATGACATAGCTCTCAACCATTTTTGTTTTACAGGCGGGTGAAATCACCCGATTTTGTTTTTGGCGGGTGAGACGCCCATTGGAATTAATGGGCGTGCAGGAGGCTCGGCGGGTGAGTCTGCCCTTTACAAGGCGTGTGACACCCGCCAAAAGCGTGTGAGTTGAGAGCTATGGTAGATGAACACATTTTCAAACAGACTTTTACCTTGTAAAATCTGTAAAATGAATTTACTGTACTTTTTTCAATTTCCTAAAATCAACTATCACTTATACACCTTTATACTTTTTACTTTCTTTATACACACACACTCAAATCATGTTAAACTAACATTTTTTAAATGAAATATATAGACTACATATATTCAAACAAAATTGCATGCAAACACAATCTATGTTTAAACCTTTATAAAAATACTTATACAATTTCATATTTTTTGTTTTTATATATTTATTTACTTAATTACTTTAAATTAGACATGACATTGAGGCGCTATTACCTAGAACAGTTTACTTACAGAAATAGTGGTATTCACTAATATATTATACATTTCACAAGACATAGTAAAGATATTTTATTTTTGCTACAGTCATTCAATACAATTTGTTCATTAAGAACATATCACATACACTGAACTGATGCAATGAATCTTATGTAAATAAATTAGTTTAATGGTTTTACAGAAGGCACTGAGGATTTCAATTAAAAAAATCAATATCTAAATGAAAAACAGAGCTATATACAAACAAAGTTACTACTTTGAAGCTTTTACAGTTGCAGTGAAGACCAGTTTCCTGAAAAGAAGCAGCCAAATTCGAAGAAGAAAGAAAAACTAAGAAGTTACCTGTTAATTTAAAAAAAAAAGTAAGTAAAATATCACCATAATATTTATATTATTAATCAAATATACTATAACATTAATACGAGCTATTTTGGTTTCTTAAAATAGAGATTTTGTACCATTTTGTCCAAAAATTTCCATGTCTTAAACAGCGATTTACAACCAGAATGGCCCACAAATTTCTATTTTTGGACACACAAATTAGCCAACTGAACCACTACAATGTTCATATTATAGAACAAACAACTGTTTTAATTGTATACATTAGATTTACTATTTGTACTTTTCCACACCACTAGCTTACTTTTTTTTTTCATCTGAACCCCAGTTTAGTAACACATAAATTCAAGAATACCTATCGCTACTAGTTTTAGTTCCCAATGCACAATCACACACCATTACATACATCTTTATCATCTTACTCAAACACTCATGCACACAGCACACATACATTCCAGAACACCCCAACCCATATCTTCTTTATTTTTTTCAACAGACCCTAAAGAATGCCTACCAAAAGACAACTCCGTAGAAAGCAACGCAAAATTAGAGCAAATGAAAATAAAGGTGTCCAACATAAGCATCCATCTCTAGCAGAATTTGTAAAAAAAGTTAAAACAAAACAGCTAATACAATCATTTAGTGAAACACAAGAAGTTTCAAGTACAACAACTTCGCTTCCTCTATCAAACTGTAAAACAAAGCAAAAAACAATTAACAGAAAATCAGCTATTTGTATTTTTGTATTTATTTTATTTGTAACGCGCAAACCCACAGGCCCGGAGGCATCAGGGCGCAATTTGTACAGGTTACAGATATACATATGTACAGACATAATATTAAAAAATTTACACAGAGACAGTAGGTGACTAAAGGAATCTATCTGCATATACAACAGTTGCACAAAGACAGTAGGTGACTAAAGGAATCTATCTACGTATACTACAGTGATGCCGGTGCTGTTTGGTAATAACAGAGGACAGCAGGTCAGAGTGTGTAAGACAGAGGCGCTGAGCAGGGCTTAAAGCTGGTCAAAAAGCCAAGATCTAGTATTAGCTTTGAAAGTGTTAAATGAGTCTTCAGCTCTGATGGTAGCAGGGAGGGAGTTCCATAGCTTGGAGGCTAGGACAGGGAAGCTTGAACCCCCTGCTTTTTGCAGTTTAAATCTGGGGATCGCTAGACAGTGGAACTGGGCAGTTCTTAGTGGTTGGGAGGTCGAGTGGCGTGACAGTCGACTGCCGAGGTAGATAGGGGCCTTGTTAGCCAGGCATTTGTGCGTAAGGGCGAGTGTTTTGAGTGAAATTCTCTGCTTGACAGGTAGCCACTTTAACTTGGTTCTAGTTTCTGTGATATGCTGGTTGCGGGGAATGTTTAGGGCGGCACGAATGGCATTGTTTTGGGTAGTTTGGAGTTTATTCAGGTTCTCTTGGCTGGTGCCTAGGTAAAGAGCGCTACAGTAATCGATTTTAGCCATGATGAGGGTTCTCGCTAATGTGACACTGTTGGAGGTAGTAAGGAATGGTCTACAAGCTGCGATGAGTTTGCATGTGTATGCGGACGCAGATCTGACAGCATTCGTTTGTCGAGTTAATGATAGTGTAGCGTCAAGGTAGAAGCCTAATCTTTTAGTGTCTTTTGAGACTCGAATGTTATTATCGTCTATAGTGAAGGACTGATAGGACGGTTCTAGTCTGCTCAGGCGTTGTGCAGTGCCTAAGATCAGAAGCTCCGTCTTGTCATCGTTTAGGCACAACTGGTGTTGGGCCATCCAAGCTTGGATGACCAGGTAGACGTCATTGAGGGACTTGGTGTCAGCTAGATAATCACCAGTGATGGGAATGAGTATCTGGGTGTCGTCCGCATAGTTAGTATAGGAGACACCCAGATAGTCAAGCACATCAAAGAGTGGTTTAGTGAAGATGTTATAAAGTGTGGGTGACACGCAAGATCCCTGAGGTACGTCACAGTGAATTGGGGAAGGGTCGGTGGCTGCGGATGGGGCAAAGACTCTCATGGATCTATTGCTCAAAAAGGATTTGATACAGGCTGCAGCAGAGGATGAGAAGTTGGCAGCGGAGTGGAGGTGCTTGCATAGGATCTGGTGGTTGACCAAATCGAAAGCGGCTGAAAGGTCGAGAAGTAATAGCATTGCTAGTTTGCCCTGATCCTTTAAGACCTCGATTTGGGTTTTAAGGTCTATTAAAGCAGTCTCCGTCCCGTGTCTGGGGCGGAATCCGGATTGTCGTAGACCTAGCAAGTTATTAGATTCCAAATAGTTTTGTATCTGGAGGTATGCGGCACGGTCTAAAATCTTAAGCAGAAATGGGACTGTGGTGATAGGTCGGAAGTTAGTAGGAATGCTTGGGTCAAGGGATGGTTTTTTGAGCAGTGGGATCACCCAAGCGTCCTTCAGGTTATCCGGGACAATACCGGATTTGAAGGAAGAGTTAATGAAGGCCGTAATGAATGGGGCCAGCTCATGCGCTGAGTCCTTAATAATAGGGGCAGGGCACGGGTCACCTTGGCAGTTGGATGGTTTAATTCTTAGAATTATGTTTTCTACCTCGGCAACGGTGAGCGGTGAGAATGTAAATGGTGTAGTATTAGCAGTGTCTGGAAGGGGGGCCCTGGGATGGGAGAGAGCGCGGTTGTCTCGCTTCAGACTGTCCTGCTTATCTTTGATTTTCGCTTGTAGTGTGGAGATTTTATTTAGTAAGGCTGCTTGGATGTTGGCACACCATTTACTATCTTTCAAGCAAGTGCCAGGGGGGGCGACTGGAGTTTCAAGCTCTTTTAGGATTTTGAAGAGCTCCTTAGTGTTGGAGTCAGCTTGCATAATGCGGTTGTTAAGAGATTCCTTTTTTGCAGTGATGACAGCATCTTTATAAGAGAGTGAGGCAAGAAGGAAACCATCTTTGTGCTCTTCAGAAGGGTGGCTTTTCCATCGATTTTCAGCACAACGTTTCGCTTTGCGGAGTAATCTTAACTGTGGGGTGAACCATGAGTTAAGATGAGTTTGTAATTTAGCCTTCCTAAGTTTGATAGGAGCTATAGAGTCAATGGCCGTTAGCATTGTTTGGTTGTAAGTGTCTGCTAAGGAGGTAGGATCAGAGCAGGTGTTGGTAGCTGCATTAAGGGTCGGGAGTAACAGTGGGAGGAGTTTCTCCTTAGTTATGTCTTTTTTGCTTCTGGTCAGGAGTGCTGGGGCTATTGGAGTCGGGGTACGTGGGGTTGCTTCAATGTTAAAGGTTGTGATGTGGTGGTCAGACCATATACAGGGGGTGATGCTGAGAACCTTAATATTGCAGTTGGATCCAGCTAACCAATCAAGTGTTCTACCTTTGATATGGGTAGGTTCTTGAATATACAAGGTGAAGCCGCGGTCAGTTAGTACGTTCTCCAGGTCAGTTGCCACAGGATCCTTTGGGTCACCAAGACCTAAGTTAAAGTCGCCTAAAATGATTGTTTGTGAATTATTTTTAGTATTGTCAAGGAGGAGGGTGGAAATTTCACTGGCAAAGGACGGTGCCGGTCCCGGGGGCCTGTAGATAAGGTGCAAGGTGGACGTTTGGTTGGGTGTGAGTGCTAATTTGACTGACAGCGACTCAGCTGATGCAAGTTTGGCATCAGGTATCACTCTTAGGTCGAGTTCATTTTTATGGATGAAAGCCACACCCCCACCTCTAGAGTGGGCTGTGGGACGGTCACATCGTGTGATGCCGTAGTCAGGCGGTAGGGCCAACGCTAGTAAGGGGCCAGAAGCAGCATGAAGCCATGTTTCGGATATAGCTATGAAGTCAAGGTCAGACGTGGTGATGAGGTCAGCTATGTCTAGTGCATGTGCAGTGAGGGATCTGGCGTTAATAAGGGCACCCTTAAACCTGGGCAGTTTAACCCCTGTGGTTGTGGATTTGCATGAGGTAGTGATTGACGGTGATCCAGGTGGAGAGGCGTTGTTACGGGAGTGACGTAGGCGGAATCTGGTGCCTAGTCTCTTATTTCTGAGAGAGAGGGGGCAGGGTTGGTTGGGTGTAGGTTTCCTAGCGAAGTGTTCTAGCCATAGTGCTGGGTCATTAAGGTATTGGTTGATCTGGCCTACAGCGGGAGCTGCCGGGCTCATTCTGGGAGACACCATAAGTCGTGGGGGTGCAAGACTGAGGAGAGGCTGATCAAGTTTAACCCGGGGTGGTGCGGTTGTTACTGTGGGTAACTGAGTGACTTGGGCAAGTCGTAGGGCTAGGGTGTAGTATAGTGGAAGGAGTGCACTGAAGTGCATGATGGTAGTCCTGGTTACCTGAGTAAGAGGGAAAGAGCCAGGGAGGCACAACAATCAGGTGCATAAATAGGGGTCACCTAGATTCAGATTAGCAGTGAGAGGCAAAGGGCAATACAGTCAAATGCATAGGATGGGGTCACCTATATTCGATTTAGCAGTGAAAGCAAAAGGCAATACAGTCAAATGCATGAAATGGGGGTTACCTAAAGATTTAGCAGTGAAGGCAGTGTGATAATCATTACATAATACATTGCAGTGCTAGTGTGATTATGACTAGTATTTGGCACATTGAGCATAGAATGGTGCTGAGCAAGTGCAGTAGTAAGGGTGATATGCGTAGCGATACAGCTGCATAGTGGTAAGATAATTAGTTAGGCATGAACTAAAGCATCACTCAACTGTTAGGCAAGTATAGGCTAGGTGCAGTGTTCAGGTAATGGGCAGAAAGAGGCTAATGTAGCATCAGGTGGATAGTTGGATATAAACTAGATACGATATACAAATACAAATGCATGAGGCTATTAACGCACGAATATCATGGTGTTAGCTGCAAGTAGGTACTTACAATGGATGTAAGGTCATAAAGCGAAGTCCAAGCTAAGTCTAGGTGGTTAAATCGCAACGCGCCGTTCAGCGGCGAACAGGGGCAAACAGGGCCTTAGATGGCCTTCGGTGGGCCGGCTCTTCCGCCTGCCGGCGGATGCGGCACAAATTGAAGCAAACGGTTGCTTAGCAACCAGCAGGAAACACAGCCTCGTTATGGCGCCGCATCGCGCCCGACATTTTGTTTTGGATTGCAATGTCGGCGCTGATGCAGGCGTGTCCTGGGGGGCCTGGGCTGCAATGGGTGAAAGTAAGGGGTGCTGGGGGGCACCAGTACAGGTGGGTGGTCAGCCTTACTTTGTTCTAGACTCTGGTGGTCCGGGCATCATCAGACGGCATGTGAGGCCGTAGGGAGGTGCTTTCCTTCGGTTCAGGGTCGGATCCCTGGTTTCTGTGGGTTGGTGGGGGCTCCAGCCCACGCCACCTTGCTAGCTCTGGAGGCTCAGTACAGATAAAACTACTTCTTCAAATTTTAATATAGTGCAAAGTAAGCATACCAAGAAAAGTATTTTAGCCAAAATATACCGTCACAAAGTCCTTCAAAATCTTATAAAAACAGGAGAGAAATCAGGTTCAAAGCTTAAAACCTATCGTAGGAAATTAATCTTAGAAGCATTGATGGACAGTGCAATTCTTCTCAAAAGAAATGCATTTATTTTACTGTTAAACAAAATGAAACCACTAACAAAACTAATAACTAAATTACAAAAAAGACTTCTCAATAAGCGAAATGTCAACAGAAAGAACTTCTTAAGTATCTGCGGAGGTGAATGGAATCACACTACGAGCACATAACTATATTTTAATGAAGAAACATACAAACAAAAGCAAACGAATACATTTGCCATATATAACAGTGGTCGAGGATATGAAAAAGTGAATAATACCATAATGGAACAAGAAGTACTCCTTACAAAAATATGCCCTGAAAACTTAGAATTACCCCTCCATTCAACTGAATCAGAACGTCTAGTGTACAAATGGCCATGTACTTCAATGTGTAACATTCCCAAACAATGTTTCAAATCTTTACACCAATTCCTCAATAAATATGTAAAAAGCAAGGACAAAATCAAAATTAAATTACTGCAAAATATAGATACCTGTCCAGTGCGCAAGTACACAGGACTACAAGGACATTCATTGGCCTGCATTACAGGACCTACTTGTAAAACCACTTTCCATTATATCAAAAGGATATCAACACAACATTCAACTATAAGAAATCTAGTCTATAAACTGTACTATGCTAAAAGTCCTGCTTTAGCACTAGCAAAGTTAAATAACATCCTTCTACATGGTACAGCAAAAGATCTACTTGAAGAAATTCACTATATCCAGAAAAAATATTTTGGAAGTGAAAGCCATTTACAGAATGAAATAGCTGTAAACCAATTAAGCAACAATTGTACACATGGCAACCTTTTGCTAAACACATACAAAAAAGAAATACTAAAATTTAAAAGTACTTCAGCTGAAGTACCAAACCATATATGTGTATGTTGCTGTAGAATTTTTTATAAAAGTAACACAAAAACTGTGGACCTATCATACAAAATAGAAGACAATGAAGATTCTAAATGGTTTGAATTAGCTCTCTACCTTCTAGCAGAAAACAAATATGAAATAACTGAGCCCTTAATACTTTGCAGTTATTGCACTACAAAACTTGACAACAACCAAACTCCTTCACGTTTTATCACAAATAATTTGGAATTATACCTAGTACCAAAACCTCTACAACAACTTACTTTATATGAGAGCATCATAATTCAAACAGTACACCCATTTCAAGCAATAATACGCCTTCAACCAAAAACAGCAAAATTACCTCCCTCTGAATTGGTAAAAGGCATTCGTGGAAAAGTAGTTTATTTACCATTAAATCTAAAAGAAAATGTGCATACTCTAGGAGTGCAACGTCCAATGCAGCAATCTTTAATTATATTAGTAAATGGAGTACCTACAAAAGACAAAAAAATATGGCAACAGCTGGTAGATTTATATAAAGTTAGACAAGCCTTCCAATATCTTAAAGAGAATAATGAATATTACAAAGAAATTAATATTGAAGAAAACTTGAAAGATACAACAGAAATAATTCAAGAAACACAAGAAGCTGGTCAATTTGAGCTACTAGATCCTGCTACAATATCAAATACTTTAGACCATTATACAATTCATCCTTTGCACTGTAATGACACCATACAAGATGTACTAGAAACTTACCAAATGCGTCAAACAAAAGGATCGCCAATCAGTATATGGGATAAAAGTATAGAAGCACGTGCTTTTCCTCTACTCTTTCCTACTGGCAAAGGAGGAAGGTATGATGATAGACCTATTCAAATATCAGCTTCAGAATACCGCTCATTACGGATGTATTCTTAAGATCCCAGATTTAGACAAAATGTGGAATACATATTCCACCTATTCTTTGAAAGTGAACTAGCAACTTTATGTTACGGAGTTGCACACATATTAAAATCAGGATCACACTTTCAAAATATGACAGCTACACAATTATTAGAGAAAGTGCAACAAAAGGATGAGGTTTTACAATCAAATATTACAAATCTATTGCGTGGTACTAAAGAGTACTGGTTTCGACGTCATGGAGATGTACGTTGTATGATCAGAAACCTTGGCCCACCCACTTGGTTTGTTACATTAAGTTGTGCAGAATATGCATGGGAAGATTTACATGATTTCCTATGCATATCAAATAAAAACAAAACAAACATAGATATACTAACACCTGGAGAACTTTGTTCTTTGGATCCTGTTAATGTTTCAAGATATTTTCACCATCGCTTCATTGCTATGCTACATTGTATTTGTAATAAAACGGTTCCTCCCCTTGGAGAAGTGCAACACTTCTTTTGGAGAAAAGAATACCAAGCCAGAGGAGCACCACATATCCACATGCTTTTATGGATTAAAGATGCTCCTAAATTTGGTCAAGACAGTGATGCCACTGTTTTACAGTTTATTGAAAAATATGTCACTTGTGAAATTCCATCAGAAGCCACAAATAGTGATCTTCGTGCACAAATTTTGCAATTTCAAAGACACAAATGTGGAAAATATTGTCGTCGCAAATACAAAAACAAAGGCAAATACTACACCAAATGCCGATTTGGTTTCCCTAGACCAGTTACAAATACAGGTCAAGTAAACAACCTCATGTCTTCAGTTAGACATACTGTTAAAGGAAAGTCACCTAAAAATACATATTACATAAAAAGAAAAGAAGAAGAAAAATATATCAATGATTATAATGCAATCATTGCCCACTTATGGAATGCAAACATAGATGGGCAGTACATTGCAGACAATTCTACTGCAGTTGCACGATATGCCACAGCATACTTAACTAAAGCAGAAAAGACAGAGCTCCAAGACCTCTGGAATGACCTGTCATCAGATAAAACAGTATCTCAGAAATTATACAGCTTGGGCATAAAAATGCTCACCCATAGAGAATGTGAATCTTATGAAGCAGCTGATCGTTTAACTGGGTCTTCATTGTATGGTAAATCTGAAAATATAGTATGGCTAAGTCTTGGTCCAGCTAAATCTAGAAAAAGAGTTCTAAAATCATATGAAGATATAGAAACAATAGCCAAACATGATCCCAACATCCAAGACATTTTAAAAAACAATTTATTGGACACATACTAACCAAACAGAAGCAATACTTTGGAAAACTTTTGTCTGTACCAAATAGCCCAAAACTACACATACAAAAATATTATGAAACCTGATGAAAAAAAAGGTAAATACAGAGTGACAGACTGTGAAGGCAGCTTAGTTAAACTCACTAAACCAAATTTAATTAATCATATCAAATTGTCATTGAAGACTCCTCAACATAAAGAAGTATATTACATGTCCCTGCTACAACTCTTCAAACCATGGAGAAAAGAAGAACAATTACTAGATAACTATGACTCATATGAGGATGCTTTCAAAGCAAATGAAAGCACTATAACTGATGTAAACTTTACACAGTACAAAACAATGTTGCACAATGAACAGCAACATGAAGAAGAACTCCAAGCCCAACTTGATAAGGATACTCCTGACAGTAGTCAACCTTCTGTAACAGGAAGCCAAGAACCACTGGGAGAACCACTAATAACAAATGAGGCAGAATTAGCTATGATAGAAGTAGAAAACACCATGTGTCAGTATGAAGATAAGGAAGACTTAACTATACTACAATCAAAACTAAATAATGAGCAAAGTAGCATTTTTCAAGAATTAACAAAACAAATTGCACATGGTGTAAAACATGAAAATAAAGAATGTTCCTGCCATAATTATAAACCTATACTACTGTACGTCAGTGGTGAAGCTGGTTCTGGCAAAACATTCCTAATCAAAATCATTAGTAAGTTCCTTCAACAATTGACAAACAACAAACTGTCAGCTGTTGCCACTGCCCCCACAGGTTTAGCTGCCTACAACATAGGTGGTGTTACATTACACCGATTACTACTATTACCAGTAGAACACCAGAACAAATTAGACTATTACAAACTTTCTGCAGAAGCTGCAATGGAATTACGCAGAGTATTGAAACAGATGAAAATGCTACTAATAGATGAAGTGAGCATGGTCTCCAACCTGATGTTAGCTTTGATTCACCTCAGATTACAAGAAGTACTCAAAACAGACTATGAAGAGCTCTTTGCAGGAAAACACATTATTGTTTTTGGAGATCTGCTTCAATTAACACCAGTAAAAGGTGAACCTATTTTTAAAACAATAGGGCACAAACTCTGCTATAAAACTGTTGGCAGCATTGGAAATGTCAACATTTGGCAACATTTCCAATACAGAGAATTAACAGAAAACATGCGCCAATCTGCAGATCTAACTTATGCCAACATTTTAAAAAGTTTGAGAGTTGGTATACTTTCTAAAGAAGCAGAAGCAACATTGAAAACCTGGCACATTAATGCACTTTATGGCGATAATGCATGTGCTACAGATGTTATGGAACAATTAGCCCACAAAAATGTCAATTGTATGGCCTTAATGCCAACTCTTGCAAGCTGTTTCAAATTCAATGAAATCATGCTAAGTAAAGAAATGCAACCAATAATGGAAATTAACGCCACAGACAAACTAGATGTACATGGTATGACACTACCTAGGTGTGACCAAGCCACAACAAGACTAAATAATTTAGAAAAATCAATCTCAAACACAGCAGGCTTAGAAAAGATGTCAAAATTATCCTTAAATTGCAGAGTAATGCTGAAACGTAACCTTGACGTGGACCAAGGACTAGTTAATGGAGCACTGGGTACAGTTGTTGGCTTTCAAACATACCCACGTGACAACAAAATTCAGTTTGTCAATATACTCTTTGACAAACTTTCAGAAGTAAAACGGATAGGACGCTCAACAACTAGATTCCTTCTCTTCAAAGATATGTATGTATGCAGAGAACAATTTTCTCTAACTCTTGCATACGCAGTCACGATTCATAAATCACAAGGTCTTACCCTAGACAAAGCAATGATAGATATTGGTAACACAGTCTTTAAAGAAGGCATGAGCTACGTAGCACTATCACGCTTACGTACACTTGACGGTCTATTTCTAATCAACTTTGATGCAAGTAAAGTAAACGCTGATATTCCCTGCATTTCAGAATATAATAGACTTCGCTCACTATACACTCCCCATCTAAACACATATTCTGTTCCACAAAAACTAAAACGTTGTAAAAGAAAACTAAATCAAACAGAAATGCAACAGGACGTCACTGCAAATCTTCCAAAGAGAGTAAAAGAAACTAATACTTCATCAAGTACCACAAACAAAAAAGAATCAATTAGAGAAAGTAAACCAGGTACTTCTTTAAAGAAGGACGACAAACTCCAAAAAAACAGTTAGATACAGAACTACCTGGGCCATTTAAATTCTCAAATATAGTTGGTGTAAGTTGCTATGTAAATGTAGCAATGAATATTCTATTTCAATTACCACCAATTGTTGACAACATTTACTCACACAGTACAGACCCATTGTGTTTGCAAATGTTAGTACTTCACAGAAATGCAGCAAACAATCCTGACAACACATATAGTGTTTTTGGAATAAGACGACAATTGGACTACTGTGCTGGAATGGTGAAATTCACTATAAACTCACAGGAAGATCCACAAGAATTTCTAATGTACTTACTACAAGTACTGGCAAACAAAAACATACCTATAAACGAAATCTTTCAGATTTCATACATGTGGAAACATACATGCACTCTCTGCAACAATGTGACACAAGAAGAAATCCCCAATGAACGCTTCATATATATATCAATACCAAATTGTGAATCCATTCCATTTCAGCAACTTGTACAAAATGCAAACCATGGTAGATTATGCTCTACCTGCAATTCAGATAATCGCTCCACGTTAGTAATACAAACACAGTAATTACGTAATACTAATGCTTCTATGTTACAATGCAGATGGTACCAAAAACAACTGCAAGCTGACTGGATTCACACATGGTCAAATATCACTTGCTAAGAAAACCTTCACAACAATAGGTATAATCTACCACGCAGGAGCCACAACCAATTCAGGCCACTACACTGCATATATAAAAAAGAAATGTGGATGGTTTGAATGTAATGATAGTACCATTACTCTAAAGCAGAGATTACCAGCAAATCTTACAAACACTTATTTGATGTTCTTAAAACCAAAATTTGATAAATAAACTGTATTTAAACCTTTAAGTAAATTTGTGTTACAAAAATATAAACTGTTAGAATACTCCAAAAGCTATCTAACAGCTCAAAGATTCTACAACAACTAATCAGATAAATGAATACCACTAAATTAGGCCAAAAAATACACAGTTAGAATACGCCAATTGGTATCTAACTGTCCCAAAATTTAACAATATCCAAATAGATAAATCAAAACCACTAAAATATATAAAAAAGAACAGTTAGAATACGCCAATTGGTATCTAACTGCTCCAAAATTTTATAATATCAAAACAAATGAAGAATCTGTTACTGCTCCAAAAAAAATACAACAAAGCAAAGTATAGAGCATTAGCCAGAAACAACAAGTGAACACTGAAAACAAACAAACAAATAAACTGTAGCATAACAGAAAAATGTTTTTTTTTTAATCCAACATGGATTTTTTTTTCTCCCACAGACCCAATGATTTTAGCAACAAATACAGAAACTGAGCAAATTGCACAGTACTCTGATTTGTACTCTACTAATTATGAGGCTCGAAAAAAAATAAAAGTATATTGCTTATACAATGTAATAAGTCATTACAAAATACTAATACTAACATGCTATTTTCTTTTATCACAGAAATGAAGAAGAAAAACATGGACTCCCATTACTAGACCAAACAGTAAGTATACAATAATAAGGACAACCATAGCAGCATATCACATCCATAGTATCTAATACCTTTGTTCCTTATACATTTGTTTTTCACCCAAAGTTATAAGCAAATATGAATGTGATATGCTGCGGTGGTTGTTGCCAGGGCATAGAGGCAAACATTTCAACTATGGTCTATGGAAACTTTTAATGTCCGCGGACATTATCAGTGTTCTTAGAACACTTTCAACTTGCCAGCGAACAATACGGACAGCGTTTTCAGGACACCCCCTATGAATATTTCAGAACAACGCGATAGTTCTTAGAACAGTTTCAACTTGACAATGAACAATACTGACAGTCTCCTCAGAACACCCTCATTTTGTTTATTTGCAAACATTTCAGGACACCATGAGTGTTCTAAGAACACATTCAACTTGCCATTTGTTTTTCACCCAAAGTTATAAGCAAATATGAATGTGATATGCTGCGGTGATTGTTGCCAGGGCATACAATCTTGGGTGCATGGCCAAATGGCCATGCACCCAAGACTCTATGCCCTGGCAACAACCACCGCAGCATATCACATCCATAGAGTCAAACATTTCAACTATGATCTATGGGAAACTTTTAATGTCCGCGAACAATGTGAGTGTTCTTAGAACACTTTGAACTTGCCAGCGAACAATACGGACACCGTTTTCAGGACACCCCCTACGAACATTTCAGAACAACGCGATAGTTCTTACAACACTTTCAACTTAACAACGAACAATACGGACAGCGTCCTAAGGACACCCCCTACGAACATTCCAGGACACCAGGAGTGTTCTTAGAAGCGTCTTCAGAACACCACCATCTTGTTTATTTGCGAACATTTCAGGACACCGCGAGTGTTCTTAGGACACATTCAACTTCACAAAGAACAATACGGACAGCGTCCTCAGGACACCCCCTACGAACACTCCCCAGACACCGGGAGTGTTCTTAGAAGCGTCTTCAGAACACCACCATCTTATTTATTTGCGAACATTTCAGGACACCGTGAGTGTTCTTAGGACACATTCAACTTCACAAAGAACAATACGGACAGCGTCCTCAGGACACCCCCTACGAACACTCCCCGGACACCGTGAGTGTTCTTATAGCGTCTTCAGAACACCCCCATTTTGTTTATTTGCGAACATTTCAGGACACCGCGAGTGTTCTTAGGACACATTCAACTTGACAGAGAACAATACGGACAGCGTCCTCAGGACACCCCTTACGAACAATCCCCGGACACCACGAGTGTTATTAGAAGCCTCTTCAGAACACCACCATCTTGTTTATTTGCGAACATTTCAGTACACCGCGAGTGTTCTTAGGACACATTCAACTTGACAGAGAACAATACGGACAGCGTCCTCAGGACACCCCCTACGAACACTCCCCGGACACCGCGAGTGTTCTTAGAAGCGTCTTCAGAACACCCCCATTTTGTTTATTTGCGAACATTTCAGGACACCGCGAGTGTTCTTAGGACACATTCAACTTGACAGAGAACAATACGGACAGCGTCCTCAGGACACCCCCTACGAACACTCCCCGGACACCGCGAGTGTTCTTAGAAGCGTCTTCAGAACACCCCCATTTTGTTTATTTGCGAACATTTCAGGACACCACGAGTGTTCTTAGAACACATTCAACTTGACAGATAACAGTACGGACAGCGTCCTCAGAACAACCCCTACAAACATTTCAGGACACCGGGAGTGTTCTCAAAAACGTCTTCAGAACACCCCCATTTTGTTTATTTGTGAACATTTCAGGACACCGCGCGTGTTCTTAGAACACATTCAACTTGACAGAGAACAATACGCACAGCGTCCTCAGGACACCACCTACGAACACTCCCCGGACACCGCAAGTGTTCTTAGAACAGTTTCACTCTGCTTGCTAACAAAACGGACAAATATTGACTCCTTAGAACACACCCTAGTCAGTTTATTTAGAACATTTCAGAACACCTGTGATGGCCACAAACAAATCGAACACAAAAAGAACGTCTAACACATAAAAAACACAACTTTCATCCTATCTCATACACTCCCACCCTCCCCAAACACTCCTACACACCAACACACTCTACAAAATACACATTTTGAACAAAGTTTCACCACGCTGTCCGGGGACGTCCGCGAATCCAAGATGGCGGGCGCTACCGAAAAATCTGACGCGCTTCACGGCGTCCAATCAACGAACACTTTGCATGTCCGCGAACATCACGTAAGACGATTGACCAATCAGGACACTTTCCGCAGAGCGAACAGGGAAGTGTATCCACAAACCGAACACAGATATCACTATTTTTTTTTTACCTACTTTTTGGTCATTTTAAAAAAAACTACTGGACGGATTTTCACCAAATTTGCAAAAGCACGCTTTCGGGACCAAGCCGCTGCTCCTGGTCCAAATTTGGTGGAAATCCGTCCAGCGGTTTGGGCTTTATGCGCGGGCAAAATTTTTTTCCCATTCACTCTATGGAGAGTGAGTATAATGTATACAAATATGAGCATATAGAGGGAAGGTAGAGTAATAAAAATAAAACTATGAGAAAGTGCTGATAACCATAATGATTATCTTCATGCACAGAAAGGATTGCTCTCTTTCAAGCCTGTATCTTCCGCTATGTATATGTTTCATATGATGTGACAGGACCCTAAGTCTACAAATATAGTACCTTTTCAATTTTTACTTCCTGACTGTTACTGAAGAAAACTATGTGGCTTGGATATGTCAGTAAAGGATAAAAAGGGAGAGCCAGCCATGTGATGTCATCAATGACATTTGTGATGTCATCCTTGATGTCCTGGGTGTTAGTGTTAGCAGTGCACGGTGGCGCGAGTTATGGTTGCTTATGTTACCATAACTGGCGAATTTCAGGAGTTTTTCGGTTTTACTTTGAGCCATAACGTCCCTTTAACAAAGTTTTTTCACTGAATTTCATAGGTTTTTAGTAGCGCAACTTAACCATAACGTCCCTTTAACAAAGTTTTTTTAATATCACGCAAACAATATACAAACATGGCGTGCAAAAACCAACTTCTACAGATGGCTTTACACAGAATGTTGCAAAGTAAGAATTTATGCTCGTTCACAGTGAAGGTCAGCTGCTTCCACAACTTCTACAGATGGCTTTACACAGAATGTTGCAAAGTAAGAATTTATGCTCGTTCACAGTGAAGGTCAGCTGCTTCGATTTTTTTCTCGGGCCCCGGAGAGGCTCACGAAGCGGACTATAAGGTTGTATTGTGTTTTGACCTTGACAGACAGAGATTGTGATGAAAGACTTCTCTTGAAGGAGTGTTGCTAAAACGTAAGAGAAGATAAAGATGAAATTTCTGAAACTAAACAACTTTTATATATTATATCACTATACGAAAGATCGTTGGCACACGCGGAGTCGTATTTTGGGACTGCACCACTCGTAGACAATGGAAATTGCAATTGTACTGTAAGTAACCCTTTAGATTACTTTATACCAAATATAATTACAATAGCGTAGCATTAAAGACCGCTCAAGTTGAACTTGTTCGTTGAAAGTGGCATAATGTTTTCTACCGCGCACTATCACCGCCGAATTGATCCCCTGTCGTTTAGAGGGCTCTGAAAAAGGCAGACGACACAGGGTGGGTTAATAGAAATAATTTAACCGGTCTATAGGCGGTCAAGCGCTCTACTCGCTGTGCCACTTCACTGTAGCCTGTCAAGTGGCACAGAGAGTACAGCACTCGCTTTGACATCCGTGCACAGCTTGCTAACGCAACTTTGAATCCCGGCAACGCCAAAATCAGCCTTTCATCCTTCCGTGGTCGATAAATGAGCACCACACACTGTGGTTAATAATAAGCACCGCTTACATACTTCACGGTTCTTAGCGCTATATGAATGGGAATATATTGTTATTTTATTATTAACATACTCTGCTGCACTATCTTCGATAGCAAATAGTTTCACGCCCTAATAAATAAAATGATGATTTTTAATGAAGATCGGCTGGTGAGACTAATTTATGTTTTTTAAAACAGGTACGTGGCCCCATTTTATCTATGTCACGATTTACAGACTCCAGCGGATGGGGTCTTCAACTGCCAGGTGCAAGTCCAAATATGCAACTTCATGACCCTCACTATTTTATGGGACAATCGCCAAGGACCAATATGCCCTTAAGCAGTACTAGCGGCTACAAACAACATACCAACCAATAGGGTGGTCTAATGGCTCGTTGTTGGAGCAACCTTCTGATTATCAGAGCGACCATTTACTGCTTTTATCATAAACCAACAGCCTATCTACCGCAAAGGAACAACGCGTGGCTCCAAATAAACTTTTGCTGATCGACAGCAGAGACAATAGCAAATCGCTGAATATTCACTAAACATTTCATGTGAAATAAATGTACTTTACCAAATGTACAATCCTGCTGTTTACTTTTAAACCACAGTTTCATATTCCGAATTGTGGCGCACTGAGTTGTAAGCTGATCTAACACTCTCTGTACCGCAAAGGAACATTGCGTGTCTCAACATGAACTTTTGCGGATCGACAACAAAGACAAATGCAAATTGTTGAATATCTCTAAACATTTGATGTCAAATAAATGTACTTTACAACATTTACAATCTTGCTCTTTGCTTTTAAATCACAGTTTCATATTCCGAATTGTGGCGCGCTGTGTTGTGACATAATGTGTGTTGTCTTCCGGGTTCTGTGTAAAGTCGCGTAGTACTGGAGACGACTGGGCGCGTTTCATTACGCACCCTGTAACGTCACAGAGAAAGGCGGGGAATATGAATGCTTTGATAATATCAGGCTTAGGGGCGGGAGATATGATTTAGTGTCGCAAAAGCAAGTCAGCCAGGTCAATAGCGCCAGTCATAGGATTATCACATAATGTCGGCGCACACCAGCCTGATTTATCGTCTCTTTAGTGGACAAAAAGTCGGTTGACGCCCCTAGGAAATTGTACTATTAGCGAACAAAAGGAGTGCTCTTAAAACACTTTCACCCTGACAATGAACAATACAAACAACGTTCTCAGAACACCCCCATTTTGTGTAATTGCAACCATTTCGGGACACTGCGAGTGTTCTTAGAACACATTCAACTAGACAGATTACAATACGGACAGCGTCCTGAGGACACCCCCAGTTTGTGTATTTACGAACAATTAAGTACACCGTGAGTGTTCATAGCTCATTTTTACCTTCCTTGCGAACAAAAATGACACAAACTCCGTCCTCTAAACACCCCACCATTTAGTTTATTTACAAAATGTCAGAACAGCCGTGTTCTCCGCGGACAAATCGAACGCAACAAAAAGGTCTAGCACATAAAAAAACAAAACATTGAACCTATCTCGTACTCCCCCACCCTCCCCAACCACTCTTACACACCAACACACGGCACTAAATACAATTTTTTATTCTAGTTTCACTGCGCTGTACGCGGTCGGCTGCGTATACAAGATGGCGGGCGCCACAGAAAATCTGACGCGCTCCACGCCCCTCGCCGTCCAATCAGTGAACAAGGCGCATGTCCGCGGACATGACGCAAGGCCATGGGCCAATCGGGGTGCTGTCCGCGGAGCGAACAGGGAAGCCCATCCGCGAAGCGAACGCAGATATCACTAATTTTTTTGCCTTACATTTTGGTCATTTTTAAAAAACCTACTGGACAGATTTACACCAAATTTACAAAAGCACGCTTTTGGGACCAGGCCGCCGCTCCTGCCGCAAATTTGGTGTAAATCCGTCCAGCGGTTCGGGCTGTAGCCGTGCGCAAAGTTTTTTCCCATTCAGTCTATGGGAAAAAAACTTTTGGGACCCCCCCTATAACTTTTCCCCCCCTGGACGAATCCTCACCAAACTTTGCAAAAAGATTCAGTGTGACCCACCTACTTTTTTTGCAAAGTTTGTTGTGGATCCGTTCAGGGAGAGCGAAGTTATAAGCCGCCCAAAAAGTGCTCTTCCTATGGAAACAGCAACTTAACCATAACTACATGGCCACTACTGTGGACATGTAATATATATATATACGTATATATATATATTAAACGGCCTACGGTAGCAGCCGTGTAGTTATTGTTAAGTTGCTCTACTCATAGGAAGAACACTTTTTGGGTGGCTTATAACTTCGGTCCCCCTAGACGAATCCTCACCAAACTTTGTAAAAAAAAAAAGTATATGGCCCACCCTGAATTTTTTTGCCAAGTTTGGTGAGGTTTCATGAAGGGGGGCCAAAGTTATAGGAGGGTCACAATTTTTTTTTCCAGACTGAATGGAAAAAAAATTCACGCCTACAGCCCAAACCGCTGGACAGATTTTCACCAAATTTGTGGCAGGAGCATCGGCTTGGTCCTGAAAGTGTGCTTTTGTAAATTTGGTGAAAATCCGTCCAGTAGTTTTGTTTGAAATTACCAAAAAGCAGATCCCAGAAAATTAGTGATATCTGGGTTAGGTTCGCTGACCCATTTCCCTGCTCGGTCCACGGACAGGCCTCCGATTGGTCCAGAGGGTGACGTGATATCTGCGGACATCGGACGCGCCTACTGATTGGATGGTAAAAAGCGTGAAGTGTGCCAGATTTTTGGAAACGCCTACCATGTTGGATTCGTGGACATCCGCCGGTGTCCGCGGACACCACAGTAAAACCATATTACAAAACACAACATTGCACTTGTCAAACTTATCAAACAATCTCTGGGGAGGTGAGGGGTGATGAGGATGGGATGGGATAGGGCCATGAAGCCAAAAGGTACACAAACGGTCCAGATGTTCCCGAACAGTCCTGTGAAGTCCACTTACTGAGTTGGTGAAAAGCAATTCTTGGAAGGCTTATAACTTCGGCATCACTCAATGAAACTGCATGATATTTGGAATCCCATTTTAGACCTGGTTCTGAAAGGTTTTGCAAAGTTTGGTGGGATTCTGTGAAGAGGGGGCAAAATTAGAGGGGTGTTCCAAAATAATGTAAAGTCTTATAAATGTGGTGCCTTTTGACGAATGTGCACAAATGTTTGCAAAACAATTTTAAATCTGGGTATACATGTTTTTGCAAAGTTTGGTGGGATTCTGTCAAGAGGAGGCAAAATTAGGGGGTCCCAAAATATTGTAAAGGCTTATAAATGTAGTGCCATTTGACGGATCTGCACAAAAATTTGCAAAACGATTTAAAATCTAGATATACATCTTTTTGTAAAGTTTGGTTGCATGTTCTCAAGAGGGGGCTAAATTAGAGGGGGTCTCAAACATTTTTGATGGCTTATAACTTAGTTGCCGTTTGACAAATGTGGACAAATGTTTTCAGAAAGATTATAGACCCAACTTTGAATGTTTGTGTAAAGTCTGAATGGATTTTGTCAAGTGGGGGCGAAGTTATATGACCATTGTATGTACATACATTTTAACACTTTTGAAAAAAATAAAACATGGGCGGATTTCAAGTAAACTCGTGTAAGGAGCATTGGCAAGGACCTGAAAGCAAGGTTTTACAAATGTGCCCGTGTTTTATATTTTGACAAGTGCCATAATGTAGGTACAAAAAAATAGTGGTGTAACTTTGGTGACTGAGGTATAGCCTGAGGCCACCACATTGTCCGGGTCATGGACCTTATACCATGACCCGGACAATGTGGTCACTGGCCATGACTGAGAGGGATGAAAAATGGGGTTAAAGTGGCCATGTACACCTGGGACCGGCTATGTGGTAGAGTTATTTGAAAGTGGGAGAGGGTGGTAATATGGTCATAGGGTTCTGTCTTTGCCTTCAGCAGGCTGCCATGGAAAGGGAAGAGGGAACAAATGTGCTTGTGGTTATATGGTCATAGGGTTCTGTCTTCGCCTTCTGTAAGCTGCCATGGAAAGGGAAGAGGGGCTCAGTATGGAGCAGCGCCTTCCCTTTCCATGGTGGCCATCTTGGAATAGGGTTTTCCTTCTTACAGCGGGACACTGCAGGCATCCTGCTGTAGGAAGAAAAATCTATTTTTTTACCACCCCAGGTTCTGGCTTTGGGAACCAGGGGTGCTAATGGCCTTTATCCCCCATCGCAGTACCTAGAATTGAGGATAATGGTCCGCAGACCTTGTTATTTATTTATTTATTAGTGTTTCTCATGCTCCTTGATTACAGCTGCAAAAGAACTTTGAAATTGCTTCGCCCTGCAGAGTATGGATCAAAAGCCTATTTTATTGCTTGCAAGGTAGCTGGTGGGATTTTGTGTCACACAGAAGTAGGCTGTGGGGTTGCAGTATTCGTTGAGGAAGATGATGTGGAGTAAGACAGCATACTACTTGCTAAGAAAGGACAAATCTTTCTGAGAGCATTGTAGTGGTTGGATTTGGTGTGGCGGCGCATGGAGGTTGTCCTGTAGGAGTAATGTCCAGGTAGTCCGTGACTAAGTACAAAGCTGCACTCAGTACATTTCACTGAGTGGTGTTGGCTCTTGGGGAGGAGGGATGGCAATAGCTGATGCCATTTTTAAGATAATTAGCAGTTTTTCTATTATAATTCTAAGTATGTGCTTTGTACTAGATTGTTAATGGATAATAAGTAAGAATAGGTGTAGGACCTGTACAAGGGTACATTTTGAGCTTGAAAGTTCCTAGGTCATTAGAAAATGCAGTTCCGAACTGTCCTCAAAGCAAGGACCCGAACGCGAAGTGCAAACGCGTTCATGGACATGTCGTCATGCTGCACGGGAGCGCATGGTCACGTGGCCTTGTCGGAAGGTCCAAGATGATGGCAGACGCTCGCGGACATTGACGGAAGCAAAAACAGTGGAAAAAGTATAGAAGCATTGAAAATGATGCTAGAAGGAGGTGGGAAATTGCATAGTTTAAGGTGACATTTTGTAAATTGGACAACAATGTTTCTATATTGGGTAAGTATATTATCATGCACTGGTAAAAACCCATGAAATTCTCTTAAAAAAGCTTTGTTAAAGAGACGTTATGATTAAGTTGCACCCAGAAAAACCTATGAAATTCAATGAAACTTTGTTAATGGGACATTGGGAACCTGGGGGAACGCAGTGGTGCACTATATACATCTCAATGCTGGACTGGCCGGGACGAAGACAAGTACGCACACAGGTTGTATTTGCGTGTCGTTGCAATATACAACAAATAAAATGTAGTGGAGTACAATGTAACCCAGCAATAACAGTCGATGAATGATAAGTTGACTCGTTGATCTATAAAATCGTCGAAAATAAAATGTACATAATATTCGGCATTTCCATTCTCTCAGCGTAACGCAGAGACTCTGTTCAAGTCAACAAATTTTCAGGAAATGAAATTACAGCTTCCTTGGTCCAATTTTGGAATGGTGACCCTTATCATATTTAATGTTATTACACCCCTCCCTTCATTCCTTTTGAAATACTCGCTTTCTTTCAAGGTCGAAAAACAATTGAACCTTATACTGTGTACGATGCGTGGGTTTCCTCAGCTCGCAAGCAGAAATTCAAAGCCGCTGATCTTCACTCACAATGCTAGCCAATACCTCTTCAGACCATAGTGGCATTGGAAATGTTTTTAAAAAACATATGAATGGTTTGCTACCATCCAGCAATGATGTGCGAAATTTCTAGTGATTAACTTTGTTTCTCTGGAGAACTTTGCACTCTCCCAGAGACTTCCACAGTCAGCCCACACCACCTGTCAGCTGCACCCATCTCCTGTTTACACTGCAAATCCCGTAAACATTTTTGGCAAAAAGCAGGTCTCGAGCCATGACAAAATGTGCTTTTACGAGAATGTCTGAGCAAGCCCTGCTACAAACCCCTCCGGACAGGCCGCGGTCCCCTGAACCCATGACCGCATTTATATATTAGAGGCCTATAAATTGCACATGGGTGTATGTACAATCCCACTTTGGGACAGCAGCAAGGGGAAGGATGTGTGGATCTTCCCCTGAGACAACCGGAGTGGGTCGGAATTGATAGCTGCCAGGTCTGGCACATCACAGCTAGAAAGCGGGTGGAGTGACACATGTTCGTTTAGGACAGAATATAATGTGACTGGGGTCTTGTTTTATTGGGAGGAACTCTGGGGTGGTCCACAAGGAAGTGTCACACTTCTGGTACATGAACAGAATAGCTCTGGAGGGGCACAAGTCTGAATAAGCAGTAATTTTCCAGCAGCGGGGATCATTTGTTGAGATGGATTAACAACTACAAGTCATTGTTTTCCCTGACGTACACAGGACAGTGATGTCAGAGGAAGATTTAAATAAATACATTCTTAGTTTGACAGAACGACAGATTGACAGAGTTAGAGACACAATCACAGAATGCAGCAATGGCCGGAACACTGTTGAATGGACATACACTTGATTCACTGAAAAATCGAAACAACCATTGATGAAAGTTCTGTTGTGCTTTATTTTGTTGCTGATTTTGATAGCACAAATGCACTACACATTATAATGTTCTGGTTGCAGCACAGTGAGGGAAAATCCCCTGTACTGACCGCTGTCACTGGAGAAGGTTTCTCTAATTGCACCAACAACACAGGCGGCTATTACTCGTTCAACGCAGTGTCGAAGTCTCCCGTGAAGCCACCATGTAAACGACCGATATGAGAGCCAACATCCAGCCAGTTTACTTTGTAACTTACCATATGGGATGTTCTTACGGCTACGCCGTAACTGCACAGATATCGCAGATTTTGTCAAACATGCAGCAATTTTGGAAAAAAGACTATTGGAACGGGGATATCCAAAGAAACTTATAAAAAAATCCAAAAAGAGAGCTCGATATATCAACAGAGACCTCTTATTGACACCCAAGCGAGACATTGAAAAGAAAGATGAATTAGTATGTGTCTCAACTTTTTGTCAACACAGTAATGCTATTAGAGGGATCATCTTAAAAAACTGGCGAATTCTTAATACATCAGGAACATCTATACCCAGACCTCTATTTGCTTTCAAAAAAAGTAAAAATTTGAAGCAAAAGATTACTCGTGCCAGTAGAACTTTTCCTAAAGTGCATACAATCCGCGATACCAATTCTAACCCAGTGGTGGGACACTATCCCTGCACTTCATGTGTTGCTTGTAAGTTTTCCAAAAAAACTACGTCATTTGATTCACAGACCAGAAAGTGGACCCTTCGTACCTTTACCACTTGTAAAAGTAAGAATGTCATTTATGCCATTCGTTGCCCATGCCAGTTGTTTTATGTAGGCAAAACAACCAGAGAAGTGAGTACCCGTATTAACGAACATCGTTCAAAGATCAGAACTCGAAACCTCAATGCCCCAATGGTAATCCATTTTGTCGAGATGGGCCATACGGCTGATCAGATGGAATGGTTTTGCATAGAAAAAGTATATGCACAAAACCAACCCCAACTATTAAAAAATTTAGATTACAAGGAACAAATGTGGATATTTAATCTAAAAACATTAACATTGGGCCTTAATACCATGGAACCATGGAATTCGAGTAACTAAATACTACCTGTCATAACATTTTATATATGTCGGGTAGTACACTGGTATACTGCCTAATCACGTGCGTCTTTCATCTGAGAGGGTACGGCCATTTAGAACGTAGGCCAGTTCAGTTTGTGGTCACGTGGTTAATTACGTGATCACATGATGTTTTTCACGCATATATCAATACCCTTGAAACGGTGATACTGTGTTGCACGCCACTTTCAATCGGACCCAGCTGGGATACGGGTGACTAGCTACTGTGAGAACTGGCGAGTTCTTTCGCTTAAGGTAAACATTCTGTCCTGTGGGGGCCTTTCGAATCACGGCGGTTTTCCAAATCGCTTCTTGCCTTTATTGTTTAGAGAAGGGAGCCCTACATCCTTGGCTTTCCGTTAAACCCCATCCGAGTCAAGCAATCTGGAGTCGGAAATATTGAGCAATATTCAAATGCAACCCCTCCCCCCCTACCTTTTTGAAATTCTCTAAATAGTAAGCTTTTCAGCAAGCCGTATTTGTTTAGTCACAATTGTGGTATTAATTCATCAATTTATTTTCAATTGGAAGTAATTCACTTTGGGTGTAGCCAATAATATAATTGTAAGAACAATCGGTCTCTCACATACTCAAACTCTTGTGTTGTGTTTAGGCCCATATAACATCAGGTGCAGCCAACCCTGGATCCGGGGAGTCACCTTCAAATTTATGACCGCTGGTTGAACGAGCGTTTGGACATTCTCGAGAAGAACGTTGGCGTCCATACACTTCGCTATCTGCAGGAACTTCTACGGAGAAGCTATTGTTTAATATAAGTGAACACAGCGTACAATTTAAGGAAGAGACGCACAGCCTTCCATTGCATGAATGAAGGTTAGTTAATATTCTTTAGGTTTATCTTAAGTATGTGACTCTCGTGTCCTGTCCGTGGGCCGCTGTAGTGGAGGATCGACATATTGACCTTGTGATATTTATGTGTACATTTGTATATCTGTAGCATTGATTCTGTCTATGGCCTGGCTCTTATCTGCCTCTCGGAGACACCAATACAAGAGGGTAGCACTACTTTCTGCCAGACACCTCAGGTCCATCCTGGAACTTTTCCCGGGTTGGTAGCAGGCTCTTGTATATTATTACCTATTGTTCCACTATAGATATTTTTATTATGGATGTTATATGTTTTTTGTCCAAGTACAAGGGCTTCACACATTGATATGTATTATCTGTGATTTTCTTTCTTTCTTGATGTTAGAATATACTTTTGTTACTCCTGATGAAGACGTCACTACACTAAAGTATATACGTCGAAACCGGTCGAGTTTGGACTAAGATGAGGTCGTGGTTAGAAAACTCTGGGACCCATCTTAATTGCCTAGGCCACTGATGTCATCTGCTGTGGCCCGTCAAATTGATTTCATGTTCTTTTTATAAATCTTTCAGATGAATTAATTATGATGAATTTTCTTATAGATTTTATGTCGTACATTGATTGGTGTTTAGTATGAATGGTTTGTCTAAATGGATGGATGAGGTTGTATGCTTGGATGATTGAATAAGATGATTTTTATTATATAGATGTGTCTTTTTTAATAAAAGTTGTTTCCTGCTATGTAAATTGTTATTACAAGTGCAGATTTAATCATGATTTGTTTGATATATTAAATTAGTATCAGGTTTAATAAAATCCTTGATACCGTTATTTTTGAATTGTTTCCTTTGGATGTCTTTCCGCTATCTAAATCTTAATTAATACTCCAATCCAAAGCGTGGGGTTTCCTGTGTCTTTCAGAGAATACATATTTCCAGCCCTTGGCTGTACAGGTTAT
This sequence comes from Ambystoma mexicanum, assembly GCF_040938575.1. Taxonomy (NCBI): domain Eukaryota; kingdom Metazoa; phylum Chordata; class Amphibia; order Caudata; family Ambystomatidae; genus Ambystoma; species Ambystoma mexicanum. The sequence goes on along the minus strand of NC_090930.1, from coordinate 648,494,727 downwards.
ATATATACTTTTTAACACTGTAATGTTTTTTCCTATTTAGGATAATTTAACTTTTTTCACATTTATTGCACTGGGTGTGTCAATTTGGTGTACTCCGGACTGGTGGTATTTTCCAGGCCATGGCAGAAACAGATACCATCTCCTTCACGGAGGCACAAATAACAGAACTTATTCAAGGTCCATCATTTTTTGAAAATTTACAATTACCAACATCAAATCAAGGCGCCACGGGAGATGCTCTTCTGAATTTAAAGAAGAAGCAATTCCGCACAGAAATGCACGGTCATATACTTAAGGAATATTTGAGATCTAGTATTATTCCACAAGGCCTGCAGGTTAAAATTATCCCATGTCTTTTCCTGGATGACAACGATTATAAAGTGGCTTTTAGTCAAGTTGCTACCAAATGTAGCCGTGATTTGTTAGTATTAACCATAACCACGGCCCAAAGAGTCAGTGGGAAGATACAAGAAACGCTGTCGGAACAAGAAAAATCTTTTTTGACCAACACTTTGATTGTGGAATCTAAACAAAAGCTTGAACAGATAGAAAAATCTTTTCAGGAATTTAAGAAGCTTACTATTGAAAAAAAGACCAATAAACTTAAAAAGGACATTTCATTATTTAAGAAAGAATTGGTGTATCCCTATCTAGCGGAAGATTTTAACCCTCAGACGGTTTGGAAAACTAACACTAATTGGAATATGGGACCCAATAATACAAATAAAAAAAGATGGGTGACATTTTCAGACACTTCCTCTAGTAATTCAGGTAATGAGGAATTGAACAATCATGCCTCGGGCAATCACCCTTTTCGAGCAAGGGGCGGCCGAAGAGGCCGCAGAAACATCCCCCAAGGTCAAATGACACACAATATGCCGATGCAGAACGCCCCGGGACAAGGGATGATGCACCGGGACTTTCAGACCCGGAATCGAGCATACAGGTGGTAAATGAAACAATGCCAATTTTTAATTTATCCTCCCGTATATTAACACCTGCGGAAACATCAATTCTTAAATGTGGTCTATCTTTTGTTCCGACTCAAAATCCAAGTGCAATGTCTATCATGAGTGAAGTAAAAGGTTTTTTGCGTAAATTAAGGCTAAAGCTTTTCTTTTCGAATAATGTGACCTCTAGGGAATCCAACATCTCAGGCTTCTCTAAACCTTCCACCTTTACCCCCAACTCTAATGATTTGCCTCCAGAGGTCTTGATCTTTGAAAAATTAGTTCTCAAAGAAATAGAGAAAGTTATTGGCCATCCAAGAAATCGACAAGGACCCAATCTGACGCTTTCTGAGTTCGAGGCTATCGAGAGATTAGCCTCGGACCAATCAATAGTTATTAAGGCTGCAGATAAGGGTGGTGGGATAGTTGTTTGGGATGCTGATCGTTATGATCAAGAAGCTCTGAGACTTCTACACATTCCTGGGCACTATTCCAAATTGGTGAAAGATCCATCAGAAATGATTAAGCTAAAGGTACTCAAACTCACTGAAGAAGGAAACCAATCGGGTTTCCTTTCCACTAAAGAGGCTGAATTTATCAACCTGTCGGAAGATCGCATACCTTTATTTTACATTATGCCTAAAATACATAAAGATACTGAGAACCCCCCAGGACGACCTATAGTCTCGGGTTGTGGTTCACTACTGGAACCCCTTTCGAAATACATTGATTTCTTTATTAAACCACTGGCGATGGCCACGCCCACATTTCTTCTTGACTCGAGAGACGTCATCAACCTCGTTGAAACAAAAGCATTTGATCCCAGTACTCAAATTCTAGTAACGCTTGATATTGAAGCGCTTTATACAAATATCCCTCAGGATAGAGCGGTGGAGAGCCTGCGCATAATGCTAGATCGGCGCATACAACCACATTTGGTTCCCACAGAATTCCTATGTAAAGCAGCAGAGCTAGTCCTTAAGAACAGTTTTTTTAAATTCAAGGAGGAATTCTTTTTGCAATGTAAAGGGACAGCGATGGGGTGCACTTTTGCACCAAATCTTGCCATTATTTTCATGGCACTCTTGGAGGAAGAAAAAATCCTGTCAGCATTTAACCCATTTAGGGGCCAAATCAAGGTGTACCGTCGATACATCGACGATATACTTATGATTTGGGAAGGCTCATCAACATCATTGACTTTATTTGTTCAATGGCTTAATGCGGTAGACTTAGATATTCATTTCACTTTTGAATATTCAGTATCTAGAATTCCTTTCTTGGATTTGTCTATTTTTTTCAAAGAAGGGTATCTCTGCACAGAATTACATAGAAAACCCACAGAGAGAAATACCACGTTGAAATATGAGAGCCAACATCCAGCCAGTTTACTTTGTAACTTACCATATGGGATGTTCTTACGGCTACGCCGTAACTGCACAGATATCGCAGATTTTGTCAAACATGCAGCAATTTTGGAAAAAAGACTATTGGAACGGGGATATCCAAAGAAACTTATAAAAAAATCCAAAAAGAGAGCTCGATATATCAACAGAGACCTCTTATTGACACCCAAGCGAGACATTGAAAAGAAAGATGAATTAGTATGTGTCTCAACTTTTTGTCAACACAGTAATGCTATTAGAGGGATCATCTTAAAAAACTGGCGAATTCTTAATACATCAGGAACATCTATACCCAGACCTCTATTTGCTTTCAAAAAAAGTAAAAATTTGAAGCAAAAGATTACTCGTGCCAGTAGAACTTTTCCTAAAGTGCATACAATCCGCGATACCAATTCTAACCCAGTGGTGGGACACTATCCCTGCACTTCATGTGTTGCTTGTAAGTTTTCCAAAAAAACTACGTCATTTGATTCACAGACCAGAAAGTGGACCCTTCGTACCTTTACCACTTGTAAAAGTAAGAATGTCATTTATGCCATTCGTTGCCCATGCCAGTTGTTTTATGTAGGCAAAACAACCAGAGAAGTGAGTACCCGTATTAACGAACATCGTTCAAAGATCAGAACTCGAAACCTCAATGCCCCAATGGTAATCCATTTTGTCGAGATGGGCCATACGGCTGATCAGATGGAATGGTTTTGCATAGAAAAAGTATATGCACAAAACCAACCCCAACTATTAAAAAATTTAGATTACAAGGAACAAATGTGGATATTTAATCTAAAAACATTAACATTGGGCCTTAATACCATGGAACCATGGAATTCGAGTAACTAAATACTACCTGTCATAACATTTTATATATGTCGGGTAGTACACTGGTATACTGCCTAATCACGTGCGTCTTTCATCTGAGAGGGTACGGCCATTTAGAACGTAGGCCAGTTCAGTTTGTGGTCACGTGGTTAATTACGTGATCACATGATGTTTTTCACGCATATATCAATACCCTTGAAACGGTGATACTGTGTTGCACGCCACTTTCAATCGGACCCAGCTGGGATACGGGTGACTAGCTACTGTGAGAACTGGCGAGTTCTTTCGCTTAAGGTAAACATTCTGTCCTGTGGGGGCCTTTCGAATCACGGCGGTTTTCCAAATCGCTTCTTGCCTTTATTGTTTAGAGAAGGGAGCCCTACATCCTTGGCTTTCCGTTAAACCCCATCCGAGTCAAGCAATCTGGAGTCGGAAATATTGAGCAATATTCAAATGCAACCCCTCCCCCCCTACCTTTTTGAAATTCTCTAAATAGTAAGCTTTTCAGCAAGCCGTATTTGTTTAGTCACAATTGTGGTATTAATTCATCAATTTATTTTCAATTGGAAGTAATTCACTTTGGGTGTAGCCAATAATATAATTGTAAGAACAATCGGTCTCTCACATACTCAAACTCTTGTGTTGTGTTTAGGCCCATATAACATCAGGTGCAGCCAACCCTGGATCCGGGGAGTCACCTTCAAATTTATGACCGCTGGTTGAACGAGCGTTTGGACATTCTCGAGAAGAACGTTGGCGTCCATACACTTCGCTATCTGCAGGAACTTCTACGGAGAAGCTATTGTTTAATATAAGTGAACACAGCGTACAATTTAAGGAAGAGACGCACAGCCTTCCATTGCATGAATGAAGGTTAGTTAATATTCTTTAGGTTTATCTTAAGTATGTGACTCTCGTGTCCTGTCCGTGGGCCGCTGTAGTGGAGGATCGACATATTGACCTTGTGATATTTATGTGTACATTTGTATATCTGTAGCATTGATTCTGTCTATGGCCTGGCTCTTATCTGCCTCTCGGAGACACCAATACAAGAGGGTAGCACTACTTTCTGCCAGACACCTCAGGTCCATCCTGGAACTTTTCCCGGGTTGGTAGCAGGCTCTTGTATATTATTACCTATTGTTCCACTATAGATATTTTTATTATGGATGTTATATGTTTTTTGTCCAAGTACAAGGGCTTCACACATTGATATGTATTATCTGTGATTTTCTTTCTTTCTTGATGTTAGAATATACTTTTGTTACTCCTGATGAAGACGTCACTACACTAAAGTATATACGTCGAAACCGGTCGAGTTTGGACTAAGATGAGGTCGTGGTTAGAAAACTCTGGGACCCATCTTAATTGCCTAGGCCACTGATGTCATCTGCTGTGGCCCGTCAAATTGATTTCATGTTCTTTTTATAAATCTTTCAGATGAATTAATTATGATGAATTTTCTTATAGATTTTATGTCGTACATTGATTGGTGTTTAGTATGAATGGTTTGTCTAAATGGATGGATGAGGTTGTATGCTTGGATGATTGAATAAGATGATTTTTATTATATAGATGTGTCTTTTTTAATAAAAGTTGTTTCCTGCTATGTAAATTGTTATTACAAGTGCAGATTTAATCATGATTTGTTTGATATATTAAATTAGTATCAGGTTTAATAAAATCCTTGATACCGTTATTTTTGAATTGTTTCCTTTGGATGTCTTTCCGCTATCTAAATCTTAATTAATACTCCAATCCAAAGCGTGGGGTTTCCTGTGTCTTTCAGAGAATACAACGACCGATAGGCCACCTGCCTGTGCCACCTGTGAAAGAGAAATATACAAACTGTTTTTAAATGAACAATATAAGTGTATTAAACCTTATTTGACAATGACAAATGTTGTATCCAATGGCATTGTTGTCAGTACACATGTCACTTAGACACTGTACATTATTGAACGACTATGCATTCCATTACATTTGGGACACAAAGAAATATTGCTTCATGGCTCTACATGAAATAAACATAAGGACACCACTATGATTCCCCCAAATTCTGAGTGATGTATAGAATTGCAAGAGTACCTTCATTTGACATTGATAAATCAATGTTACGACAATATAGAGGTCAACCATGAAATGGTAGTGTGCTAAGTGACATCACAACTAGAGTACACTTACTTGTTACTTGGATTGCGAGGGCAAGCTGTTGCTCGAATTTCGTGCATAAACACCATTATAGGCACTTCCACATGAGGGAATCTAAGATGTACAGCCACTCCACAGAGATCTGCATGCACCACCAACCAATTTATCCACAAATCTCCCAAAATCCAGACAATCTGCTGTCTGAAACACACAACCATAGCTATATTCTCTCCTCTCAAGAAAAAGACTTTCTGACAAAGTCTCTGCTCACGCATCACACCCAGTAAACCGTATTGACCAATCCTTTGCTCTGCTAAGTCTCATTTGCATGCCTCTCAGCCTCAAAATCCCCTTATGTAATACGCGTGTCCGTGGACAAATCGTAAAATCTGAGCGTGGGGAATTAAAATTTAAATAGTGTGCGCCATTTCCCCTTTTAGATTGGCTCCGAAAAGACCCTTCTTTTGTTTTTTCTGCAGATTCTTCAGAAACACCTTTTAGTTTGTATTTTTTTGTTTTTTTGTCCTTATTTTCCTCCGATAATCTTCACATTAGCTTCTCCAAAGCAATCCTTATGTTATGTTCCAAAACGACATGGCATTTCCGATAAAAGATAAAGACTTCTTTAAAGTAATCAACATTACCAGAGTCAATGTTGTCATTGTTGCAAAAGAACAAGACAGCTCTAGTCAAAAAAGCAAACATGCCTTGGTTAATTAACATTTTGCTAAGGACAAACACAAGAACTATTGTCCCATATTGCCCTAGGTATCAAACCACAAAAAAATATCTTAGCATTTGGAATTACTTTCATTACTGACTGAACCAGGTTTGCAGATCTTCCAACAAAGTAGGGGCACTTACTTAACCCAAATGTGAAGCACTACAGTGCAGGACAACCGCATGTGCACTGTTAACCCTAGCCATATCGTGACTTCTACCATTGCTTCCAAATTGAAACCAGGCACAGTGCTCCACACCACCTCCACTCCTTTTACATCAAAATTGATTCCCACATTCCTAAATTGTGCATACCACTCCAAACCATTCACAAACATATCTCCAAGAACCAAAACCCTGACTTCTCCACCTCTGCCATCTTCACTACACACTGCTCTCTCAATACAAACCAAAACCTCAACACCTGATTGCCTAACCCCTACAGTCCCCTTTCCTTGCTGGATTTGCTGAGAAACCCCAGATGTGGCGCGCCCTCTCCGTGAACAGCCACAGTGTCTGCGGAGCGCGTAACACTGGCACAGCTGTCAAATGAGAAATTATATTGTGCTTCCTATTGCAATGAATATATGTATATTGGCCTACGCCAAGCTGCTTGTAAGTCACTTGCAAAGAAATCCATGTTGCAAGGTCCTGACCTTAAAATCAATGTAAGCCGCCATTTTAGGTCAATCCGCCATTTTAGGTTTGCTCTGTATAGTCACCCTGTGAGTTAAAATGGTGGACGATGTAATTCCGAAATACAACATAGCCGTCTTGACATCTGCATGTAGCTAATATGTAACTTGCCTGCAGGCCACTTGTTGGGGTCGTGAACTGAGACCTTGTCCTTCGTTGACCTGTGTGTAAAGGATTACTAGTGCAATGAACCTAATCCACAAGCATATGTTAAGAACAATGTATTCAAATACTAAACTAAGCACACTTGGTTAACTATATTGTATTAATGTTTGAGAAGACTTGTATGGGGAATCCCAGAACACACAGTTGCTGTGGAGTCTTGCTGATATATGTATTAAAAGCAAACCAGTTACATATGGATATGCGAACTCGGCATGAACCCTAGATCAGTAATGTATTAGAGGAATATTAACCCGAAGAAGGGTTGGACATCGTGTTCGCAAATAGTATAAAAGAGCAACGAATTCTAATGTACAGCGTCTCTCACTGAATACACCGAACCACGCTGGAGTTCGCTGTGTTGCATTGAGGGCCGATAGCTATCTGATTTTGTTCTGTTCTTTGTAACTGAATTCAGTATAAATTAAAGAATGTTGTATGTTCCTTTGTAACCCGTGTTCAGTGTATTTCCTTTTGGGGTACTCAGCCTCGATATTTTGATTTTGTTTTCACAGTTGGCGCCCGAACAGGGACCCACAAGATTGATGTCGGATTATCGAAGGTTGACCCTCGCTATCGGAACAGGATCGGACGGTGTGACAAAAAGGGGGCCCCAATGAATGAGACGCGACACCTCAGCAGCGCTGCACGACCCGATCCCTGGACAATTAGCGTGTGGTCCCAGAACAGCATCTTGACGAGGGTCCACTTATCGAGGCGGGCAGATTTGTCAAAATCACCACACACAAGGTAAGATTAGTTAGGTAAGATTCTTTGAAATCCGATCGGACTTCCTTATGCTTGATCAGGTAAGTCGTGACCCGACTCATAATATAATCCTGATAATTTGATTTTGGCGTATTGTATCTGCAGACACAATTATTGACCAGGTAACACCAATAATTTGATATGCCTGGGAAATTGTCTACCTGCTTCAGGGTGTTGTTCCGCAGCGATAGACAATCTTTGGAATTTAGCTGTCCCGCACCACAGGAGAGGTCGCCGGCGTGCATTATGTACTGTAAGCATAGCATTGGAAGTATAGTGTTTAATGACATTTGGCACAGACAAACCAGACATGCCTCTGAATTTCAGTGGCCAATCAATGGTAGTTTTGAAATCCCTCGTATTGAATATTTAGAGTCGATTCTATTAAAGAAAAAGGCTAGACCTGCAGCATTTGATGTTTTGCAGAATTGGAAAAAAAGAAGCGTTACAGCAACTTAAAAGTAGAGAAAAACATGCGCGCCATCATAAGACGAACGCCGAAAAAGGATTATTGCATGACCGAGATAAACATTCTGAATCGACTAGGAATATGGATAGGGCTTTCTCACTTGGAATTCAGAAAATCTATCCTTCTAAAGACCTTCATGTTTCCGACGAATTCATAGACAAATTGTTAAATGAATGAAGGCCTGGTGCCTCTGCGCCACCTCTGTATGTTCCTCTTCCTGCTGCTTTGCCTCTTCCTCCTGCTATTCCTGCTCTACCTGCTGTTGTTCCCGTTGTTCCTACTCCTCCTAATGTTCCTCTTTCTCCAGCTCCTCCACCTCTTCTTATCGCACCAGTAACAGTACCTCCATTGATCAAGGTGCGGGGTCGAAGGTTGTCACTCGCAACACTGTACCACCAGAGAAGAAACGTGAGTTGATTGCATGGGCTAAGCATTTTATGGAGATGGATGATCAAGCTAATGTTTTTTCCACACTTTATAATATGGATGATTTTCCTGACAAAAATGTTTTTATTAAAGGTTTAGGGATTCATTTATGTGTGATGTGGGGCAAATTAAATAAAACAGATCTCCCGCAAGGGTTAAGGAATCTGAATACTTTAGCATTTTCTAGAGACACTGTGGAGAAAGTAAATGAGCATGTCGAGAGGTTATTTGAGTATAGTAAGGAGTTGGAAAGGTTACAGAATGAGGATGACGAGGGGCAAAGTATGTATGTACAGAAATGGTTCCTTCCTTGTCAAAAATCGATATCTGGGGAAACACGAATTTGTACAAAGGACGCGCTTAGATGGATTTCAGATATGTCAATAACTCCAGTTGAAGTATATGACACATATAGCCAGTATACGCCAGAAATGCAGAGGAAAGTGATACAGGTAATGATAGAGGACCTACAGGATGATTGTGTAAAAAGAAAGATTAGTTGTCCCACAGAGTTATTGGGTATTTATAAGAGTGCTTTTTCACTTGACACTTTTCACTTGACACTCCTTCAACTGCTTTAGCGCTCGACTTAGCTCTGTTGCTTAGTAAGCGTTCAGAGTCACCTACTTCTCAGTTGCCTATGAAAGAGGTTCCTCCGACATTTGTCCCGAAGGTTGAGGTTGCGGCTGATGCTGCACAGGGTATAGTTGCTGTGAACATTCCTGCACATTATGTATTGCAGTTTGTCCACATCCGGTTCTCAAGACAGGAAGTGAATACTATTAGGCAATCTATTCATGATATCAGGAAAAATCCAACAGGATTCTATAAAGAAATAGAGTCCGTCTTGCTGTCCTCAGTATTCACCTTAGGCGATATCGATTTGTTATTTCCTGTACTCCTGCCCGTAGATTTGTGGAAACAAGTTAGAACTATAGACGACATGCCAGGGTTGGGAGATACATGGGCGAATATAACTAGACTCGATGGAGAAAGGCCAGCTGGTGAAAGACCGCCCCAGGTGATACTGACTTTGCCTGATAGAAACATTGCAAAATTGAAAACCATAATTCCAGAGAAAATAATTATTTGGGACAAACTTACAGCCTGTGTCCAAGGGAAGTCTGAGGGTGCTACCGAGTTCTTTAATCAGTTCGAACAGGGTATTCTCGGATTTCAGCAGACAAGACTTAGGCAAAGAGTCTGGGAAAAGGTTATTTGTGGACAAATTTGTGTGTGGATTGCTGTCTGACATCCAGTCACAAATGATGTCTTCTGAGATCGCTTGGCAGGCGAAGTCCCAATCAAAAGTACTGTACATGGCTCAGTACTAGGAGAATCGTGTCAATAATGAAAAAGATAGAGTTGAAAAACAGAAAGGTGATTTAAAGAAAAGTGCTATTACAGCAAATTGTTAGAGGCCCCAGAGGGGGTAGTTCGCAGATTAGAGGTCACTATGTCCCGCAAGGGAATGTGTGCTTGGGTCCTGTGAACATTAACCAGTGTGCCTATTGTCGCCAAGAGGGTCATTGGCTTGCACAATACCCCGTCCTTCGACAGAGGTCGAATATCACATTTTGGAATATGGGTAGACGATCTAGAGGTCGCTCGGGTGTAGAGGGCCCTGGTAGAGGTCATTTTGCACAGGATCCTCAGCAACCTTTTTAACAGTATAATCAGACTCTGAGTATGGATACTAGGAACATATTTGATCATCCTTCTGCTGCATATTTATCTGAAGAGCTTCCTTTTGATGATATTCTGTTTCGTTAGGATTGCCCGAAGCAGGGTTTGGAACCTACACCTGTTCCGTCAATCAGAAAGGTCCCTACGTTGAAATGGTGGTGGGAAATAGGAAACATCCGTTTTTGATAGATACTGGAGCACACAAGTGTTTCATTGATCATTCACGGGTTCCAAACATTCTACTGTCAGGGCAAACCAATGTTTCTGTAGGGTTTTCTGGCACGCCAGTTGTTTGTCCAGTTTCTTCGCCGGTACCCATTTCTTTGGGTCCCTTTACGGACCACTGTCCATTTCTGTTGACTTCGAACTGTGGAGAGAATTTGCTGGGGTTGAATCTGTTAAAAAGAATTAAATGCAGTGATTTATTGTTCTTCTGATGGAGTGCACTTGACGATTTCATCACAGCAATTTTCTGTCTCAAAATTCTTGAATAGACCTTTGCCGCCAGAATTCATTAATGTACCAGAGAGCTTATGAGCTGTTGACGACAACAATGTCGGTGTTTTACAGATTGAGCCTGTTAAGATAGTTTTGAAACATGGAATTGCGCTGCCACGCATTCCCCAGTATAAGATTTCAGTTGAGGGCGAGCGAGCTTTGAAATGCATTGTTTCCGATTTTGTGCATCGCGGGGTGATTGAAGAAATTTCAGGAAGTTTGTGCAATAGCCGGATTTTCATTCCGTTTCATAATTGATTTACGTGCCATTAATAAAGTTGTCGCTCCACAATTTCCAATTGTGCCTGATGTAATGACAATATTGACCATGATTCCAGCTACAGCTACTTACTTTAGTGTTGTGGATCTAAAGAATGCTTTCTTTAATATTCCTATACACAAGGATAGTAGATACCTGTTCGCGTTCACCTTAGGGGGACGCTCGTTCACATTCACTCGTGCACCTCAAGGGTACACAGAGAGTCCTAACATCTACATGGCTTTGAAAGAGCAGCTTGATACCCTTGAATTGCCCTCTACTTGTACATTGCTTCAGTATTTTGATGAGTTGCTTTTAGCTGCTGATTCTGAGAGCGCCTGTAAGGAGGGCACTGTGTTATTGCTTACCCATCTAGCTAAGCCTGGTCACAAAGCTTTGCTTAAAAAATGTCAATATTGCTTCCAGGAGGTCGCCTATTTAGGCTATCTCCTGTCAAAGGAGGGAAGCAGATTGACACCTGAACGTATAAAAGACATTTCAGGCATGTCTGTCTCAAATACACAGAAGGAAGTTAGAGCCTTGATAGGTATGGCTCCTTACTGTAGGTTGTGGATCCCAAATTTTTCACTAATGATCAAACCGATGTTGGCTTTGACAAAGAAGGGCATTTCTTCACCATTGCCGTGGAACGCGGAACATTAGCAATCATTTGCTTTGCTCAAAACTGCATTATGCTCTGCACCAGTTTTGGGCACACCAAACTATGAAAAGGCCTTTGTGTTGTTTGTGCATGAATATGATGGATGTGCTTTGGCTGTATTAACGCAGGAACATGGAGTGAAGAATAGGCCGTGCTGTTACTTTTCTTCCGCCCTTGATCCTGTAGCATGCACTTTGCCAAGATGTTTGCGAGCTGTCCCTGCTGCTGCTGCGTCTGTAAAACAGAGCGAGGGAATGGTCCTAGGCCATGATCTAACCCTGATGGTGCCTCACTCTGTATATGCTCTACTGAACCGAACCCAAACGCAACACCTCACTTCCGCATGGTTGGCAACATATGAATTGATCTTGTTTGCTCCTCACATTAAAATTAGGAGGTGTTGTGTTCTTAATCCGGCTGAACGCCTACCTTTCCCGCAAGATACCACTTGCAGCGATGAAGAGTCACATGACTGTTTGTATACTACCGAACAAGAGACAAAGGGTAGAATTGATTTGAAAGATACTCCTTTGGATAATCCGCAAGGAGAGCTGTTTTGTGATGGCTCCTACTTCAAACTTCCGTATGGTACATCCACAGCTGCTTATGCAATCACTACATTAAGCACGGTCGTGGAAACCAAGAGAATCACGCATAACTCTGCGCAGGGCGCAGAGATTATAACATTGATCCGAGCTTGTGAACGTTCCGAAGGGCTGGCAGTAAACATATATACTGATAGTCAGTATGCCTTTGGGGTGGTTCACAACTTTGGGAGACTTTGGTCAGAGAGAAGGTTCTTGACTTCACATGGTACCAAGATCCAACATGGCTCCCTAATAGTACAACTGCTCTCAGCGCTTGCGCTCCCTACTCAGTTAGCCGTCATGAAATGTGCAACACATCAAAAGATTACAGATGACATAGGAAAAGGGAATGCTTTCGCTGATCAGATATCTAGACAAACTGCTACCGATCCCCTTACGGAGATGTATGTTTCAAGGGAGACTGTTAATGCTTATGCAATGGATGAGGGTGTTGGGTCTGTACGGGATATCCAAGCTGATGCCACGTTAGAAGAATCCAACAGCTGGGCTGAAGGCTTGGGGAAACTTGATGATGATGGGTGTTGGGTGGACATAGTTGAAGGGAAATGGCTACTCCCTGACGCGTATGTAATGATGATGGTAATCATGGCCCATGGTCCTACGCATGTATGTGCCCAGAAAGTGACAAAAATGTTAGAGAAAGTTTGGGCAAATGACGCAATTTCGAATATTGCCCAGCGCTATGTTCAGGGTTGCATGATTTGCCTACAACACAATGTGGGAAAGGGGACAGTAACTCCAAGGGGAACTTTTGGGCCACCCTCTGTCCCCTTTGAAGTTATCCACTTTGATTTTATTGAAATGGATTGGTGCAATAATATGAAGTACGTGCTGGTGGTCATCTGTGCTTTTAGTAAATGGGTTGAGGCTTTCCCTGTTAAAGATGCTACAGCCATGACTACTGCGAAAACAATGTTAAAGGAGTACTTCCCACGGTTCGGGCTACCAAGGGTCATCTGGTCGGACAATGGTCCACATTTTGTCGCTGCTGTAATTCTGCAGATATGTGCGGCATTACAGATCGACAAACGGTTCCAATCAGCCAGACACGCTCAGAGCGCCGGAATAGAAGAAAGACACAATGGTATCATCAAGAACAAGCTCGCTAAGACATGTGCCGGCACTAAATTAAAATGGCCAGATGCCTTACCGATCGTGTTATTATCCATTCGTACAACCCCTCAAACTAAGACTGGGCTCTCTCCATTTGTGGTGGTAATTGGGAGACCTGCCAATATCTGGAACCTTCCTAAATGTAGATTGTTAAGAAATGTTGAAAATGTATTACTTTCAGATTATTGCAGCCAGTTGACTAAAAACCTGTATTTGATTTATCACCAGGTACGAGAGGCTTTACCTGTGCGATATGAGGGCCCGGGCCACAGCATACGGCCTGGAAGCTGGGTACTATTCAACGCATTTGAGCGCTCTTCCTGCCTTGCACCTCGCTGGCAGTGCCCATTCCTGGTCCTGTCGGTCACGCAAACAGCGGTGCGGGTCTCTGGAAAAAGAATTGGATCCACGCGTCCCATGTCAAGAAACTTCTTCACCCAGTGCCACACGATAAAGAAGAAACAGAACCCCTCGCTAACGCTGCAACCAACAATCCCAAAGCAGTAAATAGTGCTGAGAGTGTATTGGAGGATCTTTCTGAGCCCGTGAGGCTTGGGAAGCCAGCTGTTTCGTCTCCACACTCTCCAAAGGTTTTGCTTCTGGAAACTGCTGTTTCAAATTCGGCATCTTCACTTGTTTCTGATATGTTGCTTCCAACAGGAAGTGATGACACATTGTTTCCGGATCAATCAGTACCGTACTATCTGCGTCCAAGAAAATAGACCTATGGCACGGTTTTGCTGTGCATCTGATAGACCTACGGCATGGTTTTTCTGTGCATCTGATTGACTTATGGCACGGTTCGGCTGTGCATTCGAAGGAGGAAAGAATCATCGAGGGCTTGTTTTTGCCCGAATTTGAGAAAGGGGATTCTGTTGGCTAGGGTTGTGGAAGGACTAAGAAGTTGCACGGCCGGGAGGTCACCAGCAACGAACATTGGGGGCTTCCGTTTGAAGACTACAATGCCTGCCAACGCTACCGCTCGTATGGGACTTGTAAATGATTGTGTGACCAACCAGGACAATGGACAATGCACCTGGGCCCCGAAAACGTATTGCTGTGTTTTTATAATATTTGGTCTTATAATAGTCACTGTCTTAGGCTTGTGGTACCTCGAGGAAACTCATCCTTTAGAGTCCTTGTTACCAACTGCAAATGTACCTACGGTTCCTACTCCCTCCGTGCATTTGCATACTCTGTCCCCTAGGGACTCCCAGCATAGACAAAGGTACCACAATAATACTGTACTCCTTATCATGAATGCTACGCATGCAATTTTTAATAAGTCTAACTGTTGGGTCTGCTCACATTTACCGCAACATGGGGATAAGGGGCTAGGTTGGTATATTCATCCTTTACCTTTGACAACTGCTTGTTATGCTTCTCTTAGAGCACTGTTCTTTGGCCGTTGGAACGATAGCATCTCGGGGAATTTTGAGAACGTGTTTTGACACCCCTACCCAACGTTTCTTCTATCAGGCCTTCTGACAGACTGTCTCGTCCTTTCCAATTTTTGATTTTCTTTTAAATGGCTCCAGGCAATAAGGATGCCATGCCTCCTTCTTATACTATCAACCATAGCCACCATTCAGTTTCTTTTTGCATACAGAGGAATGGCACTCACTAGGTTGTGCCAACGTTGCAAATTTGACTGGGGAAAACAGACCTTTGTATGTAGGCGAACCTGTCTACTTTGTCTGCGGTAATGTAGCGTTTCCATGGTTGCCCATGGATTGGCGAGGAACCTGTTATTTAGGGATTCTGTTACCTGGGGTGTTTATAGCTAGTACAATAGAGGTTTCAAAGGCTCTTCCACGGCGGGACAAGAGTGGTGACATTCCAGCACAGATATTGGGAGATATAGCAAAATCAGTTGTGCCATTTTGGGGTCAGATAGCGAATTCCGAAGATATCAGAAGACTAGCGAGAGTATTGGAGAGAACCATCAACCGGACCACGGACATACTCTATAATATGACATTAGAACAGAAGGCGATAAGACTAGTAGCGCTTCAAAACCGGATGGCATTAGATGTCATTCTGGCAGAACGTGGTGGGGTGTGTAAATTAGTGGGGTCCGCTTGCTGTGTTTTCGTGCCAGATTCCTCCCCAACTATCTTCAAGGCAATACAGAATCTGCACGTCCTTAGTTCAGAAGTGCATGTTCCCGAGGGGAACTGGGATCTTAGCGCTTGGTTCTGGGACTTCTTGCGATCTTGGAGTTGGAAGGTACTTTCGGTCTTGCTGATTATTTTGGGAAGTCTGTTCTTTCTTTGTTGTTGTGTTCAGTGTCTACCTAGTATATGTTTGATGCTAGGGGGATGTTGCGCACAAGCGATAGGTACGATAGGACATAAAGTGTATGCCCCAGATAAAACTTCCAAGGAATATGTGTTAAAAGACATTTTAGCGAATGACCTGATGGAAATAGATATTTCTGACAGCGATTCAGGGTGCATGGACGATGATGCATGGAGTTATTTGCAAGGAGATCAGAAGTAGTTTAGCACTTAGCATAGGCCAAAAGGAGGGTTTGTCAAATGAGAAATTATATTGTGCCTCCTATTGCAATGAATATATAGTATACGCCAAGCTGCTTGTAAGTCACTTGCGAAGAAATCTGTGCTGCAAGGTCCTGACCTTAAAATCAATGTAAACTGCCATTTTAGGTCAATCCGCCATTTTAGGTTTGCTCTGTAAAGTCACCCTGTGAGTTAAAATGGTGGACGATGTCATTCCGAAATACAACATGGCCGTCTTGACCTCTGCATGTAGCTAATATGTAACTTGCCTGCAGCCACTTGTTGGGGTCTTGAATAGAGACCTTGTCCTTCGTTGACCTGTGTGTAAAGGATTACTCGTGCAATGAAACTAATCCACAAGCATATGTTAAGACCAATGTATTCAAATACTGAACTAAGAACACTTGGTTAACTACATTGTATTAATGTTTGAGAAGTCTTGTATGGGGAATCCCAGAACACACACTTGCCGTGGAGGCTTGTTGATATATGTATTAAAAGCAAACCAGTTACATGTGGATATGCGAACTCGGCATGAACCCTAGATCAGTAATGTATTAGAGGAATATTAAGTAGGGTTGGACATCGTGTTCGCAAATAGTATAAAAGAGCAACAAATTCTAATGTACAGCGTCTCTCACTGAATACACCGAACCACGCTGGAGTTCGCTGTGTTGCACTGAGGACCGATAGCTATCTGATTTTGTTCTGTTCTTTGTAACTGAATTCAGTATAAATTAAAGAATTTTGTATGTTCCTTTGTAACCCGTGTTCGGTGTATTTCCTTTTGGGGTACTCAGCCTCGATATTTTGATTTTGTTTTCACACAGCCCTTCTACCCTTTCCATTTCACTCTCTGCACCATTTCCCCATTGGCTACTATTAAGCATCACACAACCATCCACCAATCTCATCCAAGACCTCTACATCTAACTCCATCATCACAATTCAGCACTTCAGATGTACTGTTGATCACTCTAACTACAATTGGGCTGGGACTGCAAAGCACCTACAGCAACTACTAGCAAACTCTCCAACATTTCTACTTGCAGATTCATGCACATCCACATGCATTAACACAAACTACAGGTCTAAATATTTTCTGCACAGTACATGTACATCTCTTGTAAAAATGCATATAGAGTAACTGCCACTTACCCTGTATAAACTGTAAAACAAGCTTAATGTCATTTCTGCCATCTGCTATGATCAAGTGTAACTTGCAAAGTTGTCTGTTATCCAAATCTTTATTTACCCATATTATTAACTGCAATCTGCAAACTGTTATTTTGTTCATTCATGCTATCATTTGTGTAACCACAGCCAGCTATTTCTCCACATTTCAACCATAATAGCATTTAATGCATTATAGTGCATACGATATACATTCAATTTCCTTTGTATACATTTTGCATATTTCACATCCATTCCATCATTTCCCTTTCTTTACACATGATTATAATAGTAATCACACACAACACACACAGTTATCTAACAAACTGTCGTTTCATGTTAAAATATGGGAGAAATAACAGTCGAATTAAGCAAAAAGGCTTTTTAGTGTGTTCTAAAATGACACGCAGCCAGGATGAGTAAATGCATCTTTATTTATGCACACAGATAGCCATTATAATTTGAAAGGCTCCCAGCTGAAACAACACCACTACCTCTGCAACTGTTCTTCCAATCTAGACAGCTCTCTCATTCCAGCTGGTTGCCCATTCCGTTCTATCATTTAAAACATCATTCAACTATGCACAGGTGCAGTCATGTCTACCACATCATCTATTACTATGTACAGTGTTATGAAGCAACACATACAACATTTCCCCCTTCCCTTCAGTCTGCAACACAAGCACCAGATCCTTCCTTGCACCCCTTACTTTATTTCAGACCCTCCCATCTCCAAGCACGACAGAATCACCCAGTAGTTTGGTAATGAGCTACTGAGTAATAAGCTGCTGACCCCATCAAATCTTTCTGATTTATTTCCCACACCTTCACAAATGCATACATTGCATACTTTTCCGTATAGTTCCTGCCATTTACCCTGTACAAATATCAAACAAAGCATACAATTATTTCTTCTATCTCCTAACATCCAATAACACCGCCTGTGCTCTGTGCGCTTAATTTGTACTAATTTCTAAAGCACATTCAACTAACACATTCTAAATGAAATATACAGAATGCACATAGGCAAAGGAAAGTGCATGTACATGCTATACACAGTTATCAGAAAGCACTACTACTGCAAAAAAATAAAAAAAATCCAGGTCTACATTAAGGACAGTGCTATTAACACACATATTCACTAACTTCTTTCTTTCACAATTGCAGTGAAGACCACTCCCCTAAAAAGCAGCAGGGTCTGAAGTTCAAAGAACTCAGAAGAAACCTACTCTTTCCATCCAAAACAAAAAAGTAAGTGCAATACTGCCATAATGTTGTAACTGTTACTCAAACACTGTAGAATTCTAGTATCCTACAACAAACAATTGTATTAACCCTGCAACATTACATTCAGTATTAGTGCTTCCCCTCACCAGCTCCATACTTTGTATTGTAATCTGAACACCAGTATAGTAACACACAAATACAAGAATACCCTTCCCAACCTGATGTAGCAGCTCATTGCACAACACACACACTTCTACATACATCCTTACCATCCTACTCAAACACTCATGCACAAAGCACACATCTACTGCACAAGATCCCAACCCACACTTTTTTTTCTCCAACAGACCCCAAGGAATGCCTACCAACAACCAACTCTGTAGAAAGCAACGCAAAAGTAAATGAAATCAAACTAAAACTCTCCAAAATAAGCATCCACCTCCAGTAGAATTTGTACAAAAAATTCAAACAGAACAGCTAAGACCACAGCATAACACACCCATTTAAGCAAACACCTGACCATAAACCACAATCTAATATGTTTGCTTCCATGGGTATCTTATGCTGCAGCGCTTTTTGCCAAACACTACAATCTTGACTCCATGGCCTGCCCAAAACTCTTCATACAGCCTCAACAAAAGAAACAGTAAATATATAATAATTAAACTCACAAACACTGCAACATAAATACAACCCAAAATGCCTAGAGTCTTCAATACCAACATTCTGAACACAATCCAACAAACAAACTAACACACATCATCTCACTATCCTATAAACACTATTACACTACTACCAATCAGTACACACATTTTTGAAAACATATCCCCAGAGCAGCTCACATACCACAGTCAAAATCATTCAAAACATGCGTGTGTTATGTTGCGTGGTTGTAGCCAGGGCCTAGAGTCTTGGGTGCATGGCCAAAGGCCTATGGCACTTCAGCCATGCACCCAAGACTCTAGGCCCTGGCCACAACCACGCAACATAACACACCCATAGAAAAAACACCTACCAAATGACCACAACCAAAAAACATATTACATCCACCTCAAAACCTATCCACTTCAATTAACATTCTAAAATAATAAATACAAAAATACAACCAATGCACAAACTCGTCAATACATACCCTCTTCACCCAATGCTCTACTAACAGCCCAAAAACAACATCATAGTAAAGTGAAATAGCCAGTAGCGCGCCCATTGTTTACTATGTCTGCGGACAACCGTGGTGACCACGGACACTGCAAACACATCACAGCCTTCTCCCACCTAAAAAAACACAGCAATTGACCCATCTCTTACTCCCCCACCAACTCTAAGCACTCATACACACCAACACACTCCCCAAAATTGGATTTATGCTCACTTCCGTACCACGCTGTCTGCGAATTTCCACGGATCTAATATGGCGGGCGCATCAAAACAATATAACGCACCTCACCCCTCATCCCAGCCAATCAGAGAACATGTTGCGTGTCCGCAGACATGACGCAAGCCGATTAGCGGACATAGATGTCACAAATTTTGTTGCCTTACATTTTGGTCATAAAAAAAAAACTACTGGATGGATTTACACCAAATTAACAAAAGCACGCTTTCGAGACCAAGCCACCGCTCCTGCCACAAATTTGGTGAAAATCCGTCCAGCGGTTTGGGCTCTAGGCAGGACAGAAATATTTTCTGTTTATGTCTATGGGAAAAAAAAATTGGCACTGCTACTGTAACTTTCCCCCCCCTTGACCAAACCTCACCAATCTCTGCAGAAAAATTTAAAGTGGGCCATATACCTTTTTCACATAGTTTGGTGAGGATTCATCCAGGGGGAGCAAAGTTATAAGCCGCTCAAAAAGTGCTGTTCCTATGGGTTTAGCAACTTAACCATAACTACATGGCCGCATCCACAGTTTGTTTTGATGCATTAACTGAACTATTTACCTTTTACTATTTGTATATAATTATATTGTGAATTTTTAACAATATGGCTTTATAGCATTGGAACATAGGAATTGGTTTTATTGACACAAAGATTTTATGGACTTTTAAACCGCATGGTCGTTGAAACATTGAACTTTGGCCTCTTTGGATAGACATGTTGACTCACACAGTTATTAATTTTATGCATTATTGTGGTTTTAACTTATTGAATACTTGTTTGTGGTATTATTGGTAGGGCTATGAGAGATCTAGAATGTATTAGGCACCAGACACCTTACTGGCAAAAACTTAAAGGCACTATGCACTTTGATAGAAATGTACATAAGGCACTATGCACTTTGTGATGTTTACATTTTTGCTCATTTGCACAAGCATATTTGCACAGAAAAATGGGTCAGCATTCAAGAAATACAAGGTATTTCTGCAAATACAACATTACACAATGATTAGAGATACCGAAAGAAATGTGTAAAAAATGATGATCGTGTGGCCGAGGCATATCCACTTGTGTGTTAAAATATCATCAGGTGTTGTCAAGTGCCCAAATAAGTATACCGTTCTTCATCGAGGTTGTGGTCCTGAAGCTTTTTAATCTCAAAATCAAGGTAGTCTAAGATTTCGGAAATGTTTGTGTGCCAAAAAACGAACAGCCATCTAATTTGCCACCATGCTCCATTTGAAAATGTTGTGCCATAGGGGGTTGGTAGGATCAGCATTCTCTATTGCCCTAATATGTTGGAGCATTCATAATTTAAGTTTGCCTTTTGTGATACCTACATAACATTTCTTACATAGGCAGTTAAGTACATACACTACAAATTCTGTCTCACAAGTTATGCGGGTCTTAATGTCAATTTTTTTTGTTGAGAACAGGGTGTAAATTATCAGATGTATTGATGGCGTATTGACATGCTTTGCATTTCTGACATTTGTGGAATCCTGATGTTTTGGTTTGCAACTACGTTCTCTGATGTATTATATAGTGGGCTCATAAAGCTAGGTACTAGCATGTATTTCAATGAAGTAGACCTCTTGAACGTGATGTTGACCCGTTACCCTAGAATTGCGCTTAAATGTTCGTCTAACTTCAACACATGCCAATACTTGTGCATAATCATGCGTATATCGATGCTTCTTGGCCGAAGGTCAAGATGAGCCTCACATCTGTGATGTCAGAAATGGTGCGCAAGGCAGTGTTTTCTGTCAAAAGTATGGTGCGCTTCATATTTCTGGCTTTGAGATAATCTCTTTCCAACACCTTTTTAGGATAGCCTCGGGATATGAACTTTAGCGCCATAAAGGCGCATTCCATGTCAAATGTTTCAATCTTGGAGCAATTGCGACGCAGATGAATTCCCCATATGGAATACTCCATTTTAGAGATGTAGGGTGGCTGTAGAGGAATGTTAGAGCTTTTGGGTTTTCTGTAAAGCTCTGTGGCAAGTTATCCTTCAGATACAATTACTTGGACATCCAAGAATGCAATTTTGGTCTGGCTATGACTTTCAGTAAAACTCAGGTTTAACTCAGGTTTAACCCATTAATGTTCAATATTTTGACAAAGTTCAGCCAATCAATGCTAGTACCATCCCAGATGATAAAAAAAATTAGCGATATAACAGCCATAATACAATTTTGGCTGTATATCTGTTGCTACTGGGATGCTACACCACAAACTTCTCCCACCAGCCCATGGTGAGGTTTGCGTATGTTGGGGCGAATGTCATGCCCATAGCAGTCCCCTGCACTTGGATGAAATATTTTTTGTTAAAAAAAAGCAATTGTTAGTCAGACAAAGATTGATCATTTCTAAAATCATTTGGCCATGTTGTAAAAAGTTCATAGATCTGGTGTAAAGAAAATGTTGCCATGCTTTGAGTCCAAGTGCATGTTTTATCGGTGTACAGGGAAACTACGTCCAATGTTGTGATCAAATAAGTTGATTCCCAAGGTATCCCCTCCACCCGACTTAATAAGTCTTTAGTGTCCCTCAGATAGGAGGGTAGTGCAATCACAAAGGGCATAAGAGTTTCATCAATGAATTTCGAGATGTTTTCCAATAGGGCCCAACATAATGTCACTATTGGTCTGCCTGGGGGTCTGTTTAGACTCTTGTGCACTTTAGGCAGAAAATAGATGGTGGGGAAAGTAGGGAATCTAGGATGTAAAAATGTGCACACGTCATCGTCCAAGATGTTTTTCTCTTTCCATGTTATAAACAGGTTGCCAAGTTTCTCATGCATGCTTGCAGAAGGATTCTCAGTTAATAAGGCATAACATTTTCTGTCACGTAGTTGTCTATCCGCCTCTTGAATATAGCCAACACGGTTCATAATAACTATATTAGTACCTTTATCAGATGGTTTGATAATGATATCAGTCTGTGCTGCCAAATGTTGAGTAGTGTTGTGTTGGACAGGGGTTAAGTTGTTGGCAGATTTGCAACATGTATGCCTTATTCTTTTTAGGTCACTGATCACCAGATCTTGAAAGGCTTCCTCATGGCCCCCTGGATTAAAAACAGGATTAAATCTTGATTTTGCCTTGAGTTGGCTTTCGCCTGGCAACCGGTGTCTATGTTCATTTTGTGCCAGTCCTGTTCAAAAACATCCATATTTTCATTGCACATCTGTGCTGCCAAATGTTGAGTAGTGTTGTGTTGGACAGGGGTTAAGTTGTTGGCAGATTTGCAACATTTATGCCTTATTTTTTTGAGGTCATTGATCACCAGATCTTGAAAGGCTTCCTCATGGCCCCCTGGATTAAAAACAGGATTAAATCTTGATTTTGCCTTGAGTTGAGTTTCGCCTGGCCAGCCAGTATCTATGTTCATTTTGTGCCAGTCCTGTTCAAAAACATCCATATTTTCATTGCTTCCGGACTGCAGATATCGAGGGTCCGTTTTTTCATTGAATTTCATTGGTTTTTATTATTGCAACTTAACCAAAACGTCCCTTTAGAAAAGTTTTATTTTTATTGAGTACACATATATAATCAATGAAAAGACTTTGTTAAAGATACATTATGATTACAAGAAAAACTAAAACCCCCCAGAAAGTTTTCGGTTTTACTTGAAACCATAATGTCCCTTTAACAAAGTTTCTTAATTGAATTTCATAGGTTTTTATTAGTGCAATTTAGCCATAAGATTCCTTTAACAAAGTTTTTTCACTGAATTTCATAGGTTTTTATTAGCGCAACTTAACCATAACTTCCCTTTAACAATGTTTTTTCTGTGAATTTCGTAGGTTTTTATTAGTGCAACTTAACCATAAAGTCCCCTACAACTTACTAATATCATACTTACCCCAATATCGCAACATTTCTGACCAATGTACAAAGTTCACTTTAAATCTCTGCCATTCCACACCTTCTAGCATCATTTTGAACACTTTGATACACTTTTTACAATTTCTTCCACTGTTTTTGTGTTCATCGATATCCACGAACATCTGACATCATTGTGGACTATCCGGACAGTGTCACGTGACTACGCGCTTGTGAGTGGCATGATGATGTGTTCGCAAATGCATCTGTACTTTGCGAACTGGTCCGTGCTTCGCATACAGTTTGGGACTGCACTTTTCAGCTCATCTAGGAATTTTTAAGCTACACCTATTCTTACGTATTACTTACTTATTATCCATTATCCATTAACAATCTAGCACAGAGCACATACTTGGAAGATTAATAGCAAAACATCTATTTATTTCAAAAATGGCATCAGTTATTGACATACCTCCTCTCCAAGAGCCACCACCACCATCACCACCACCAGCTGGAGGACCTACACAACAAAACAAGTGCAGTACTTCAAAAGACAATAAAGAGGACCAAGAAAATGAGGTAGAAAAGTGCCTACCCCTAGCACACAGAGAGAATCATGGATGTGGCAGTTCTTTACCACTGTTGGGAATGTACCAAAGGCTAAAGCTACCAAAGTGAAATGCACTGAGTGCAACATTGTACTCAGTCACAGACTACATGGACAGCACTCCTACAGGATCACTTCCATGCACCGCCACACCACATCCAACCACTGCAATGCTCTCAGAAAGGTTGGTCCTTTCTTAGGAAATAATAGGCTGTCTTACTCCACTTCATCTTCATCAACCAATACTGTAAGCACACAGCCTACTTCTATGGGACCAATATTCCCATCAGCTACCTTTCAGGCGATAAAAGAGGCTGTTGATCCATATCGTTCGTAGACAACAGTACTCTGTATTTACTGCAACACACCCCTACTTAGGGGGGAGCAATTTTGAAGTATTTTTGATGCCATAATCAAGGAGCATGAGAAACACTGCCCCCTACCATATTTTTGGTTGGTGCCTCTACCCTAATTTCCATCCCCACCTTACTTTCTGACCTCTCCTGCAAAAAAGAAAAAAAAAAAGAAAAAAAACACTGCAAAAAATGTTCCTTTTTGGACCACCTTTCACAGTTAAAAAATAGAACTAAAAAATAATCTTATAGACTCCATCTACTTTACATTTCTAAGTAAAGTAGTTAGACTCAATACGATTCTCCAACATTTCCATTAGCATTTTGTGTTTGTTATGCTAATGGGAATAATGG
This sequence comes from Ambystoma mexicanum, assembly GCF_040938575.1. Classification (NCBI taxonomy): domain Eukaryota; kingdom Metazoa; phylum Chordata; class Amphibia; order Caudata; family Ambystomatidae; genus Ambystoma; species Ambystoma mexicanum. The sequence goes on along the minus strand of NC_090930.1, from coordinate 648,469,894 downwards.
ACAATTGTATACTAGAGAAAAATATAAATGGACAGAAACAATTGCCTGTCCCAAATACTTTTCTATAGCATACAATAAGGTCCATAATTGATGGACCTTTATATCTATCCATGGTCTCTACAGTTCCCTTTCCAGGCCATGGATCATTAAAAGATCTGGATGGCACATGCACACATCACACAGGGCAGCCCTTCTACCCTTTTTAATTGTATATTTGTAACACTTCCTCAAGGCATGCTTTCAAACAGCCACATATCCATCCACCAATCACTTCCAAAAACTGTACATATGACTATATTAAGCTTCCACACACCAACTGCCTCTGAACAATCTTCTACAAAGCTTTGCACCTGCATTTCCGTTACTTATACAAAATGAAAGTACAAACTGCTCCTATAAATGCACATATGCCTTGTGCAGTGTGAGAAGTGCATAAATAGAAGGGACAGTACGAATGGGCAAGTGCTCATGAGAACCCAGGAGGGAAATGCCATGGGTTACCAAGGTGGAACCCCACCGGCTAACTACTCGAGCAGAGGAGTCACAAGGATGGGATGCATCTTAACCATAACATCCCTTTAACAACGTTTCTTCTGATAATGTAATAGGTTTCATGGTGTTACATCACTGTATATAAGATAATAATAATTCCTCTTTTTAGATATATGAAAGAACTATAAACACATATTTATGTCTGTCGTTATCAGCAGTGAATGCTGGGGATGCAAGTCATCAGTAAATTGCCTACAGCATAAGAATCAACCATGACCCCAGCCCAGCCAAACCACCCCTATCATTCACTGCACCTACCCTGCATCCTAGCTCAGTGTCCACTATACCCTAATAATGTAACCAATGACCAGCGCTCACGGCTTGCAGCCATGGTGAGTCTCCAAATCTATGGGGCATGGGTTTTCGGCCACGCTGTATTCCCCAATAACCAAATTAGAGTACACATTTGCATTTGGCGAAGGACCAGGCCCACTACCGAGACACCAAATCTATATCACTAGTTTTTCTACTTACATTCTTACACTTTGGAAAAATAAAGCACAAGACATATTTCCAAAAACATGCTTTCACATCCTTGCTAATGCTCGTCAAGCAAGTTTGTTGTAATATAGTCCACCACTTCAGACTGTAACCGCGAACAGAATTTTTGTTCTCATTTAAACCTATTGCTTCAGCCATGCCGCATGCCCCAATAAGCAAATTACAGAACACATTTCTCCTATTGACGGCCAGGTCCATTGCCCAGACACCAATGTTATACCACTGAGTTGTGTACTTACATTTTCACACTTTCAAAAAAATAAAACACAGGACATATTTGCAAAACCATGATTTGAAGTTCTCGCTGACCCTCCTCGAGCATAATTGCCCCAATCCCATTCAGCACTTCAACCTGTACCCACAAGCAGAATTTCTTTTCCCATTCAAACCTATCCAAATTCCGAAAAAACCTTACCACATAGACGGTTCCTGGTGGCCATGCCCACTTTAGCCCCATTGCTGGTACCTCATGGTCATGGCTAGTAGCTAGATTGTCCGGGTCACTAAAGGTATATCACTATTTTTTGTACCTACATTATGACACTTTTCAAAAAATAAAACACAGTCACATTTGCAAAACCATGCTTCAGGTCCTTGCCAATGCTCCTTGCATAAGTTTGCTGCAAATCCGTCCATGTTTTATTTTTTTTAAAGTGTCAAAATGTATGTACATAAAATAGTCACATAATTTAGCCTCCACTTGACAAAATACATTCAAACTTTGCACAAACATTCATGGTTGGGTCTATAATCTTTCTGAAAACGTTTGTCCGCATTCGTCAAATGGCAACAAAGTTCTAAGCCATCTAAAAATGTTGAGACACCCCCATTAATTTTGCCCCCTCTTAATAAAATCCCACCAAACTCTGCAAAAACATGAATATCTAGGTCTAAAATCATTTTGCAAACCTTTGTGCAGATTTGTTAAATTGCACCACTTTTATAAGCCTTTAAAGTATTTTGGGACCTGCCCTCTAATTTTGTTCCCTCTTGGCAAAACAGCAGCATACTTTGCAGGGTCATTTGGTGTCAGGTCTAGAATGGAATTCCAGAGATTCATGCAGTTTCATTGTGTGGAGCCAAAGTTATAAGCCATCCAAAAACTGCTTTTCACCATCCCTGTAATGCAGAAATGGGCATAGATGTCCCTGAACATCTCAAATGTTTGCGAACATCACAGGACTGCCCTGGACATTCAGACTGTTTGTCGATGTCGGAGTTGAAAAAACACCTGTTTTTTGGATTTTAAAGGCCATATCCCATCCCACCTTCATCAACCCTCACCTCCCCAGAGATTGTTTCATTAGTTTGACAAGTGCAAAGTTGTGTTTTTTAATATCTTTTCACCGCAGTGTCCGTGGACAACAGTGGCTGTCTGCGAATCCAGCATGGCAGGAGTTTCCAAAAATCGGACACATCCCACGGTTTCTACCATCCAATCGGTGGGCGTGTCCGATGTCTGTGGACATCACCCTGCCCCCTAGACCAATCAAAGGCCCGTCTGCGGACAAAATAGGGATGTGGGTCCGTGGACCAAACCCAGATATCACACATTTTTTTTTACCTACTTTTTGGCTGTTTAAAAAAAGCTACTGGACGGATTTACACCAAAGTTACAAAAGTAGACTTTTGGGACCAAGCCCACGCTTCTGATGCCAATTTGGTGAACATCCATCAAGCGGTTTGGGCTGTAGCTGTGAGCAAATTGATTTTTCCATTGCATCTATTGGAAAGAACACACATTTTGGGAACCCCCCTATAACTTTGCCCCCATGCACGAAACCTCACCAAATTTTGCAGAATCAATTTGACAGAGCTACATACTTTTTGCAATGTTTCTTGAGGATTAATGTTATAAGCCGCCCAAAAAGTGCTCTTCCTATGGGTTGATATGGGTTGAGCGATTTAACCATAACTACAGGGCTGCTACCGCAGGCCCTATAATATATTGTTTTAAGTGTAAGCAAATGCTCCAATCCAGAAGTTTATTCAGGCCGATTGGATGGAAGTTAGTGAAGGTACAGAACCAATGTGTTTCTCTTTGATGTGTCCTAGCTCTCTATCCCTGTCTATGTTGCCAGGGTATTTGCTCTTGTCTTTGGGATCTGAGCTGACTGAACGTTTGTTCTTGGTACACGTATCTGGTCACGTTTAATAATGCTTCTCCAACAAACATTTTCCCATATGGACATTTAGGACTATTTGTGACATATGCGGTCAGACTGGCAATGCATCGCTTAATTCCTATTTTGACTCCTCTTATAGTGGTCAAAAATGAACTGGTTTAATCATATTGCTGCAACAGTAATAGGTACAGGCTGAGCATGTAAAAGTGTGAAATCTTAGTGTTGTGCACTTTGATACTAATTGGTCCTGCTCTCATGCTCTTATCACCTAGGCTATGCCTCCGTTGATATGAAAACATTGTTTTGTCCGTTTTAAAGTTCTTTATTTCTTGATCATCCTATACCACAGGCCAATATTTCAGTATTGTTTTTTAGATGTGTGGAGAAAAATGGCCATACGTTGTAATGTGTTATGTCTGAGGTCAGGAACCAGAAATAGATGGCAAAGGTAGCTAAAGTACACTTAGGCTTTATTCTTCAGCTTATGTTTTAATGTCATCTACGAGCCACAAGTACAGATAAGACAGGAAATACCCTTGGGCAAATTCACTCAGCCCAGCTCAGCCCCAACTGACACACACATAGAGCATTAATCCAAAAGCCACTTACCCAACATTCGCTGACTGCGGACACCAACATTCTATGCACATTCCTGGTGGCCTGCAGGAGAAGGAACAAGAAGGAAGAAGTAATACCACAGCACATTTGCTACTCTTACAACAAACATGCAAATCCTCCATCCTTCCATACTCATTCACAAACAAGAACCAAGCAGAAGACATGATCTATCCATACAGAAACACCTACTACAAAGTTATCTCTGTTTGGAAGCCAGTGAAACACAGACCCATCAATAGTCTACAATGCAGAGAAAAAACACACATTCTTCAGCCACCTGACACTCAAGGCTTGCTCAGCACATGTCCGGGACAGGCATGCACAATTGATGATTTGTTGCAAGAGGTGCTAAAGATACCTCTAGGAGAAAGGTATTCAACAGGAAACATGGGTAGTGCTACAATACCAACATAAACTACTGCTGACATGTCTGAGCCCCCCACACTTAACAAATGCCTCCCATTTCTGCACTCAGAAAGATCCCTAACACAGAAGCTGAAAACCTGACAACACACTTCCCACTGGTAGGAGGTAGACAACAGAAGGTAATTTAATCTCTGGCATAACTCATGCTGCATGGTTCCCATCCAGGCCCTCAACCATAGAGCACACCATTGTACACATACAGTGTCCAAGCCTGCCACACTGAAACGAGGCTTGCCACAGCTTTTATTTATTTATCATTTGTTTATTATTTGTATAGTTCCAAAACAGACAAGCCAGAGGCATGAGGTTGCTCCACAAAAACCCACAAATACACACACCAAATAAAACAAACATCAGTGTAAACCAATACAGGATCAGACCATTTAGGTTGGGCCGTTCAGTACCCATATAAATAGGCAAAACAAATAGTTTTCAGAGCTTGTTAAAACGGGGCCAGAGAGCAATGGCCCCTCAAGTCAGCAGGCAAGGTTTTCTAAAGCTTAAATACTGCTACATGAAAAGCACACTAACTCACTAAGGTTAGTATAGCTCTCAGCATGGACAACCGGTTGGTGGAATTAGACCTCTGTGTTCTTCGTATAGGTAGCCACGAGACCCTTTCAGATCAGTAGATTGGGCCATTGCCAAACAAGCACTTATGCATGATAGTGAGAAGTCGGAAGAATATTCTGGCTCTTATTGGTAAGCAGTGAAGTGCTAAGAGATATGATATGATCTCTCCTACTTAGACTTTCAATCACAAGTACAGCACTATTCCAGACTACTTGTAGTTAAGCTATTTCTCCCTTACGTATTCCATATAGCAAACTTCCAGAATAGTTCAACTTATCTCCAATAAATTGCTCTTGCCAAAGAAGAGCAACATCAGTTTTTGGACAACAAAGGTCAAAAAGGGTCACATTTGAGTAGCAATTTGAGGTGGTATGGTACCGTAGATATATATTTTTTTGTAATTTTTTTTGGATTAATTTAGTTGTAAAAGAAATACAACCTTTCAATATAAATGATTAAATATATTTTTACATCCATCATCAAAAGAGAAACTTTAACAAAAGAAGTAAAAAGTCTTAGACAATTCTTAAAATGAGTATAACAATTAATTAAAAATAATTTACACAACAAGCTACTATTTTCGCTAAGAATAATTATTGGACATTTCCCTCATTTCCTAATGGTACAATATCCAGGTAAAATAGATATAAATCTATAGCTGTTCTAACAGAGTTTTTTGTTGTATTAAAACGAAATATCCATAAAGTATCCGATTCTTGAATATTAATGCTTTCACAGTGTTTTTTTAAAACATATCACGCACTTTAGTTAGTTTTAAACATTCCATTAGAAGGTGTTTTAATAACTACGCTCTTATCTGCAGAACCGACATACATCTTCGACTTGTGTTATAATTTTGCCTCTGCCCAGTAACTGTTTTGTGGGCCACGGATTTAATCTGAAATGCAAATATGCTTGTCTAATTCTGGAGGAAGGAAATTTTACTAAGTACGTTTTGGAAATCGAAACTCTTTATGGGTGAACGGATTATTAATAAAATCTTTATATTTAACACATATGTCTCGTGTACTCATCCAATCTTTAATAGGGTTAGAAATTAAAAGATGTAGGTCGATGTCAGCTTCATCTAATTTAGTAGTAATTTTTCTTTTCCACACTCTCAAGAATTTAAGGTAAGTTTCTTGAACATAGGTATACAAAATATCCAGTAGCGCGTCGGGTTTGCTTATCATGCTGCATTTCCTAAACAGTGTACATTATTTCCACATCAAGATTCCATACAGGGATATTAATCCAAGTACATGTCTTATTATGGCAATCGGATAACTTGCAGGCAGGGACCATATTTGTTTCCAGAACTTGCCTTCGCCTCGTGTCCAGAATTTCTCAGAATCCCAAAACTTTGTTTCACAGCCATATAACAAGACTGACATCACCTTCTGGCAATAGAAGGTGATAATTGGTAAGTAAGAAAATGTTCCATATTTACTTCTAATGATCATAGCTTGAGACATGGCAGTGGTTAGTTTGATTTTTAATTCTGTAATGTATGGCATGTCTTGAGATTGATCATTGAAGTTAATACCTAAATAACAATATTCATGCACAACCTGAATTTTTACTTTATTAAATGACCATTTTGGGATAATTGACTGATTGTTACCCTTTCCGCAGATGATAATTTGGGTTTATTGTTAGGCCATTTTCATACAAATACTCTTGGAGGGCTGATAGTAAATTCTGCAGACCTCTCAGGGCTTTTGACATGAGAGCCATGTCATCCGTGTATTAACATGGGCCTTCATGCTTCTATGCTCAGGTCCTAGCTTTTTGATTCTGCTGTCCGTGTCAGCTAACAATAATCCTGATTTAGAATCATTCTGTCAGGCCGTTGTGAGCCATCCACTGCTGGATATGGGAATAGACCTCATTGATGATTTTAGTGTCCTTGCCGTACTACCCAGAGATGGGATGAAGCACATCGAGTGTCATTGGCTTTGTTGGTGTATATGATGCCCTTGGTATCCAAGAACTCAGAAAACAGCTTTGTGAAGATATTATAGAGAGCCGTTGACAGACAAGACCCATGTGGTACCACATAGGGGACATTAGCAGCATCTGCTGCATCTCCCATTGAACACCCTGGCTCAGTAATCAGATAAAAAGGATTTCACCCATTTTTCAGCTAAGAGTGAGTAATTCGCAGAGTTTAGTAATCTATCAACCAAGATGGTATGGTCTACTAGGTCAAAGGCGGCTAACAAGTCCAATAGCATTAATAAGACAATACTGCCCTTATCCATAGCTTTCAGGATGTTGTCTTTCAGGTCTAGCATGGCTGTCTCTGTCGTATTTGCCAGCCTGGAGCCTGACTGATGCTTACTCAAGATGTTCTGTTTGTGAAGATGTTCCTGGACCTGAAGATATGCAGCTCAATCTAATATCTTCAGCAAGAATGGCAGGCTAGCAATTATCCAATAGTTAGTGGCGGTGTTAGGATCTAAGGTAGACTTTTTTAATAGGGGAATGATCCAGGTTTGTTTATAAGATCTGGCACACATCCCTCCAAGAAGGAGCTGTTAATAAACTTTATAATGAGAGGCGCCAATGCACAAGCCGTGGTCAAAATGGTGGACATCCATTGCCTTTACAGGTGGTGGATTTGAGCTGTGCAATTATATTTGCAACCATCTGTTACTAACCTGAAACCAAAAGGCTACAAAATACTGTCAGACGTAGTAACATGGGATAGATCTAGTTCTGGTTCCACTTCTGAATATCCAACATCTGCAGCCAACTTAAGTTTCTCTAATACTCTCCCTGATTTTCTGCGCCTTGTTAAACATTTCTTCTTGAATAGACATACACTGTGTTCTATCTATAATTAATTTTGCCTCACGAGGCATAGAATTTTCTAATTCTCTTAAGATTTTAGAGAGTTTGCTGCTATCAAAGCCAGCATTTGTGATGCGTGTATCATAGTCTGATTTATTTTCTTCGATAATTGTTTGCTTATATTTTTTGGCTGCTATAGCATAAGCTTCCTTGGTCTCCAGAGATTTAGCTTTGGCCCAATTATTATATGCCTTGCCCTCTAAATATTTTCAAAAAATGCAACTCCGGCTGAATTCCAGGATTTTGTTTTTTCACTGGCAGTATACGACTTTTAAATGGAGCAACTAGATCAATGCCTTCAGACAAGGTGGTCTGATTTGCCAATGCCAGGTCACTCGAAGTCTCATAAGCATCCAGATTCTGCATCAGAGGAGCAATACGTGGGGTTATAGCTTCTGCCATAAGTGTGTGAGCATTCCAAGAAACAATGATAATCTTAGGAGGCCTATGCTTCTTTAATCGTGTGGGTATGCTAAGCTCAAAGTGAATGAGACTAGGGTCAGACCAAGGGCATGGCAAGATGTGTACTCCCTCAACATCACCATTACAACTGGCTAAACAACAAAAACATGTTCCCTTTAATGTGAGTTGGCTCACCAACATGTTGACGAAACCCTAAATCTGTCAGGGATGATTGTTTAGATAATGCTATCAGATCCTCAATAATAGATAACTGGTGATTAAATTCACAGCAAAGAATGCATTTAGAGGTGAGCTTGAATAGGGGGAGAAACATTGCTAGAAGTTGGTCATGAAAATCAGCCATAGAGGATGCCTATAATGTAGCACCAGGTTAATAGTGTTGTTAGTATTTCAAGATGGGTGATCTCACAACCTAGTGGATTTGTTGTCCAACCTCATGGACATCAAGTGATGATCTAAAAATCAAAGCAACACCAATCCCCCACCCCTTTTCTTCCCTTCCTATCTGCTCTATAGGGTATAGCAAGAGCAAGCAAGGGGACAGCCAGCAGCATTGTGGAGACATGTTTTAGAGACAGCAAAAATATCATTCTCATGAGCCAGGATGTAGTCTGCAATTTCTGTAGCATGCTTAACTAGGGAATGTGTATTGGGTAAAACACACTTAATAGAATTAAAACATTCTTGCTTTGTATTAATACACAAAGATGAGCTAGATGTTGTTTTTGGCTATGCTGAGAAGCTAGCTGGAGTTCCTGATTAAAGCATGCAGTATCCAAATCATAGTTTAGAGAACGATCCATCTGAATGGTTGCTTACCCTCCAGTATCTACCTGCCCTGGAGAGGTGCATAATGTATTGTAGGTACTAACAGTTCCAGCCTATCTTTCTGGGTACTTCCCCCTGTTTTTTGTTTTTGAGGGACCAGTTTCATTTTGGGAAGAGGCCGAACAACCTATCTATCTATAGGAAACTGGTTACCCCTCGCTTACTATTCGACACACTCATCTGTCCACACTGTTCACTCATATTACTGCTTTTCACATTTTAAGCACACAACTGAAGGGAGAGAGCAGATCATCATATGAAAAACTGAGAAAGGTGTGTTGAAAAACTGAGGCAATCACTGACGGTAGGTTAGTATTTGGTGACTTTTCCGAAAGAAAATATATATATACAGTGTACCACACAGAATGGACTAACATTCTGTACCACCGCCTTGCTATAATTAGGCTTATTTTTATAACTAAACATGAATTTGATGTAGCCGGTACAGATTCTTTCACTACTGTTCTGCGTGTGCTCATCTGTGGGAACAAAACATCAAAACTCCAATAAAGGTGGGTTCTGTTGAGGTTGACACGTGTTTTCGCCATATATTCCTGATACACTTGAATCCATGTGCTCACGTAGTTGGTTTTTAGGGCCATCATCAGGAAATGCAAATGGTTGAAAAAGCCAGGGTCAATCTGTGGAGAAACCCATAGGTTGCACTTCCTACAGTACAATAACATAATACATAGACTTAGAACCAAGAATAATTAATAAGACAGTCTAAAGAAACATTATATTCACTGGTAACATGGTTACCTCTTCTACAAGTGAGACAGTGTGCTACCGTTTCAATTAAGGCAGGTGTGGTAGGGATCATCAAAAAGTAAAGCCAGCTGAAACAATTTCTCCGGATTGGTTGCCTTTTGTAACCACAGAAGTGACAAGCCTGCATTCGGTACTCTGAATTTCGGAGTACAGATGGCGCCATAGCAAGCAGATGCTCTTTATCCAATGGGACCTGAGACATCAGATACTGTAGACGCACATGCATTCTGATAATATACTCTATATCCATTTTAGGTACGGGCGTATGAGGCACAAAGCCAAAGAGAAAAAGTGGGTTATTCGGGACGTAGGAAAGGAGTGCAGCAGTACATTATGTGATGGGTGAAATAAGTTTAGATGTATTGAGACGTCCTATTAGAATTGCATGTCACATAACCTCTTTTTTAATATGTGCATACACATTTGTTCTTTTACTTGTAAAAACAGAAATACATTTAGTTGTATTTAAGAATTGGTTCACGTCCTGATGAAGGCCACAATTGATAAGAGCAGCAGTTTTTGTTTTAGAGACAGCCGAATACACACCGTTTTGACTTTTTAAGAAATAGCAATGACACTGCAAACAAAGGGCAGGTCAAAACAAAAGAAGGACTAGCAAGAGTTGAAAGGTCCCTGAAAAAGTCAGGGTGGTATTTATATCACAAATATATATGTTGGATCTATGTTTTCTTGGGGGTCTTCTTTTCTAAAATTCTGCATAGACTTAGATTGTCTAAGTTTTGTCTATAAAATGTGTACAGAACAGTTTTTAACCCTTTTGATACATGAATACAAATTATATATTGTTGGAAAAAATAATTACGATTGTTTAGAGGGAAAAACGCAAAGTAGATTATCTGTGACATGAAGGACTTGCTCAAATGCACCATACATTGGATTATGGAGATCGGCATCCTTGTGTTATGCTGGTTCAAGTCCTACCTCACCAACCACCAACAGCTTGTTCAGATGGACTCCTCTAGATCGCCAATATCACCTGTGGAGTCATCCTCTGCCTAGTGATCTTCAGTTTATACATGGAGCCACTGGAATCCCTCCTAGCCAGACACAACATCCACATCCACCAACAAGCTGACAACACAGAGCTATACCTCAAAATCAACTCCATCAAGGATATCCACAGACTCCAAACCTGCTTCTTGCTGATCCACTCTTTGATGGCCAGTGCATACCTGAAGCCCAACCCTTCCAAGACCGAATGCCTACTCCTCACCAACAACCCCAAACACCCAGATATACTTACTTGGCTATCAACCATGAACCTTGAGGCCTTCACACCCAAGCTCACCTCCTGCATCCGGTCCCTCAGATTCAACATAGACAAACACCCCTGCTCCAAGACACACATAGCTAAGGAGTCCTGTGGAAAGTCAAGCCCTTCCTTCCTCCAGACTGTTTTAGATCCACCATTCAAGCACTGGTCCTATCCCACCTGGATGGGGCAGTACCCTCTATGATGGCCTCTCGCCATCCTCCCTTGTGCCCCTGAGAAGTGTCCTACATGCGGCCGAATGCCTCATCAAGGGTCTACGCAGATACAACCAAATCACCTCTGCCTTCATCGACCTTCTCTGGCTCCCACTGTATGCAAGAATTACCTTCAAGTCTGGCTGCATCATCTATAAGGCAGCCACCCTCAAGCCACCCAGCTGCCTCAAAGAGAAACTCAGCATCTTTGGCAGACAGCCCACAACCAGAAGCCAGGACAAACTTGAAATCTGCCACTGCAAAAAGGAAAGGACCAGAAAACAAGCCTTCTCTGCCTATGCCCCAAGACTATGGAACGTCCCCCCAATCAGCTTTAGACTCACCCCACGCTCATGCAATTCAGAAAAGAACTCAAGATGCACCTCTGCAAGGAGTCTCTCCTCCTCAACTTCTATGCCATCATGTCACCCCTGAACTGCCTAACTATCTAGACACCATCTGCCCCTCTCCTCCCTGCCACCCTCTATAGCTGTAACCCCTCCTCTATGTCCCTCTGTATCCTACCCCCAACTGTATATCAGTTATATTAATATCTCTGAAAAGTGCTCCATTATATATATATATATTACATGGACGCGGTAGCGTCCATGTAGTTATGGTTAAGATGGTGTTTCCATAGGAAGAGCATTTTTTGGGTGGCTTATAACTTTGCTCCCTCTGGATGAATCCTCACCAAACTTTGCATAATAAGTATATGGCCCACTCTGAATTATTTTGCAAAGTTTGGAGAGGTTTGGTCCGGGGGGGGCAACGTTATAGGGGGGGTCCCAAAACTTTTGTTTTTTCCCATAGACATAATGGGAAAAAACTTTGCGCACGCCTACAGCCCAAACCGATGGACGGATTTACACCAAATTTACGGCAGGAGTGGGGGCTTGGTCCCAAAAGCATGCTTTTGCAAATTTGGTGTAAATCCATCAAGTAGTTTTTTTAAAATGAACAAAATGTAAGGCAAACAAATTAGTGATATCTCTGTTCGCTTCTCGGACGGATTTCCCTGTTCGCTTCGCGGACAGTGCCCTGATTGGCCGAGCGGCATGCCCGATGTCCGCGGACATCTGACGTATTCGCTGATTGGACGGCGTGGGGCTTGGAGCGCGTCAGATTTTTGGTGGCGCCCGACATCTTGCATTCGCGGACGACCGCGGACAGCGAGGTGAAACTTGGTTTAAAAATTGTATTTAGTGGAGTGTGTTGGTGTGTAAGAGTGTTTGGGGAGGGTGGGGGAGTATGAGATAGGTGTAATGTTGTATTTTTTTATGTTTTTATGTGCTAGACGCTTTTGTTGTGTTCGATTTGTCTGCGGACAACACGGCTGTTCTGAAATGTTTGTAAATAAGCAGAATGGATTCGGTGTCAAGTTGAAAATGTTATAAGAAGACTAGTGGGGTCCTGGAATGTTCGCAGGAGGTATCCTGAAGACGTTCTCTGTATTGTTCGTTGTCAAGCTGAAAGTGTTCTAAGAACACTTGCGGTGTCCTGAAATGTTCGTACATACAGAAAATGGGGGTGTCCTGAGGACGCTGTCCGTATCGTCCTCTGGCAAGTTGAATGTGTTCTAGGAACTTCCTTGTGTACGCGGACATTTAAATGGTTGCAATGCTTGAATCTATGGGTGTGATATGCTGCGGTGGTTGTGGCCATGCACCCAAGACTGTATGCCCTGGCCACAACCACCGCAGCATATCACACTCATATGCCATGCACCCAAGAGTCTATGCTCTGGCCACAAGCACCGCAGCATATCACACTCATAGTGCCTTATAACTTTGGGTCAAAAACAAATTTATAAGGAACATTGTTATAAGCCAATATGGGTGTGATATGCTGCAATGGTTGTATTTATCATGTTATACTTACTATTTGGTTTAGTAACGGGAGTCCATGTTTTTCTTGTTCATTTCTGTGATAAAAGAAAATAGCATGTTAGTATTAGTATTTTATAAACACTTATTACATTGTACAATCAACATGTTCTTCTTTTTTTTTTACCCTCATATTTAGTAGATGACAAACCAGAGTACTGTGCAATTTGCTCAGTTTCTGTGTTTGTTGCTAAAATCATTGGGTCTGTGGGAGAAAAAAAATCCATGTTGGATTAAAAAAAAACCTTTTTGTGTTATGCTACAGTTTATTTGTTTGTTTGTTTTCAGTGTTTACTTGTTGTTTCTGGCTAATGCTTTATACATTGGATTGTTCCAGTTTTTGGGTGCAGGAAGTTATTAGGTATTTGTTTGTATATTGTAAAATTTTGGAGCAGTTAGATACCAATTGGCGTATTCTAACTGAGTGTTTTTTTTTCTCTATTTGAGTGGTATTAATGTATCTGATTAGTTGTTGTAGCATCTTTGGGCAGTTAGATAGCTTTTGGAATATTGTGACAGTTTATATTTTTTTACTACAAGTGTACTTAAGGTTTAAGTACAGTTTAGTTGTCAAATTTTGGTTTTAATAACATTAAATAAGCGTTTGTAAGATTTGCTGGTAATCTCTGCTTTATAGTAATGGTACTATCATTACATTCAAACCATCCACATTTCTTTTTTATATATGCAGTGTAGTGCCCTGAATTGGTTGTGGCTCCTGCGTGGTAGATTATACCTATTGTTGTGAAGGTTTTCCTACCAAGTGATATTTGACCATGTGTGAATCCAGTCAGCTTGCAGTTGCTTTTGGTACCATCTGCATTGTAATGTAGAAGCATTAGTATTACGTATTTACTATGTGTTTGTATTACTAACGTGGAGCGATTATCTGAATTGCAGGTTGAACATAATCTACATAATTGAACATGGTTTGCATTTTGTACAAGTTGCTGAATTGGAACGGATTCACAATTAGGTATTGATATATACACAAAGTGTTCATTGGGGATATGTTCTTGTGTCACATTGTTGCAGAGAGTGCATGTATGTTTCCACATGTATGAAATCTGGAAGATTTCATTTATAGGTATGTTTTTGTTTTCCAGTACTAATAGTAAGTACATTAGAAATTCTTGTGGATCTTCCTGTGACTTTATATTGAATTTCACCATTCCAACACAGTAGTCCAATTGTTGTCTTATTCCATAAACACTATACGTGTTGTCAGGATTGTTTGCTGCATTTCTGTGAAGTACTAACATTTGCAAACTCAATGGGTCTGTACTGTGTAAGTAAATGTTCTCAACAATTGGTGGTAATTGAAATACAAAATTCATTGCTACATTTGCGTAGCAACTTACACCTACTATATTTGACGGTTTAAATGGACCAGGTAGTTCTGTATCTGACTGCTTTTTTTGGAGTTTGTCTTCCTTCTTTGAAGAAGTACCTGGTTTACTTTCCCTAATTGATTCTTTTTTGCTTGTGGCACTTGATGAAGTATTACTTTCTTTTACTCTCTTTGGAGGATTTGCAGTGCCATCCTGTTGCTTTTCTGTTTGATTTATTTTTCTTTTATAATGTTTTACTTTTTGTGGAACAGAATATGTGTTTAGATGGGGAGTGTATAGTGAACAAAGTCTATTGTATTCTAAAATGCAAGGAATATCAGCGTTTATTTTACTTGCATCAAAGTTGATTAGAAATAGACTGTCAAGTGTACGTAAGCGTGATAGTGCTACGTAGCTCATGCCTTCTTTAAAGAATGTGTTACCAATGTCTATCAATGCTTTGTCTAGGGTAAGACCTTGTGATTTATGAATGGTGACTGCGTATGCAATAGTTAGAGAAAATTGTTCTCTGCGTACATACATGTCTTTCAAGAGAAGGAATCGAGTTGTTGAGCGTCCTATTCTTTTTATTTCTGAAAGTTTGTCAAAGAGAATATTGACAAACTGAATTTTGTTGTCACGTGGGTATGTTTGAAAGCCAACAACTATACCGAGTGCTCCATTAAGTAGTCCTTGGTCCACGTCAAGGTTACGTTTCAGCATTACTCTGCAATTTAAGGATAATTTTAATATCTTTTCCAAGCCTGCTGTGTTTGAGATTGATTTTTCTAAACTATTTAGTCTTGTTGTGGCTTGGTCACACATGGGTAGTGTCATTCCATGTACATCTAGTTTGTCTGTGGCGCTAATTTCCATTATTGGTTGCATTTCTTTACTTAACATTATTTCATTGAATTTGAAACAGCTTGCAAGAGTTGGCATTAAGGCCATACAAATTAACATTTTTGTGGGCTAATTGTTCCATAACATCTGTAGCACACACATTATCACCATAAAGTGCATGAATGTGCCGGGCTTTCAATATTGCTTCTGCTTCTTTAGAAAGTATATCAACTCTGATACATTTTAAGATGTTGGCATAAGTGAGATCTGCAGATTGGCGCATGTTTTCTGTTAATTCTCTGTATTGGAAATGTTGCCAAAGGTTGACATTTCCTATGCTGCCAACAGTTTTACGGCAGAGTTTGTGTCCTAATGTTTTAAAAATAGGCTCACCTTTTACTGGTGTCAATTGAAGAAGATCTCCGAAAACAATAATGTGATTTCCTGCAAAGAGCTCTTCATAGTTTGTTTTGAGTACTTCTTGTAATCTGAGGTGAATCAAAACCAACATTAGGTTGGACACCATGCTCACTTCATCTATTAGTAGCATTTTCATTTTTTTCAATACTCTGCGTAGTTCCATTGCAGCTTCTGCAGAAAGTTTGTAATAATCTAATTTGTTTTGGCGTTCTACTGGCAGGAGTAGTAATCGGTGTAAAGTGACACCACCTATGTTGTGGGCAGCTAAACCTGTGGGGGTAGTGACAACAGCTGACAATTTGTTGTTTGTCAATTGTTGAAGGAACTTACTGATGATTTTGATTAGGAATGTTTTGCCAGAACCAGCTTCACCACTGACATACAATAGTTTAGGTTTGTAATTTTGACAGGTGCATTCTTTGTTTTCATGTTGTACAGCATGTGCAATTTCTTGTGTTACTTCTTGAAAAATGCTATGTTGCTCATTGTTTAGCTTTGATTGTAGTATAGTTAAGTCTTCGTTATCTTCATACTGACACATGGTGTTTTCTACTTCTATCATAGCTAATTCTGCCTCATTTGTTATTAGTGGGTCTCCCAGTGGTTCTTGGCTTCCTGTGACAGAAGGTTGACTACTGTCAGGAGTGTCCTTATCTAGTTGGGCCTGGAGTTCTTCTTCGTGTTGCTGTTCATTGTGCAACATTGTTTTGTACTGTGCAAAGTTTACACCAGTTATACTGCTTTCATTTGCTTTAAAAGCGTCTTCATATGAGTCATAGTTATCTAGTATTTCTTCTTCTTTTCTCCATGGTTTAAAGAGTTGTAGCAGGGACATGTAATATACTTCTTTATGTTGAGGAGTCTTTAATGACAATTTGATATGATTAATTAAATTTGGTTTGGTGAGTTTTACTAAGCTGCCTTCACAGTTTGTCACTTTGTATTTACCGTTTTGTTCATCAGGTTTTATATATTTTTGTATGTGTAGTTTTGGGCTATGTGGTATAGACACATGGTTTCGAAAGTGGTACTCCTGTTTGGGTAGTATGTGTCCAATAAATTGTTTTTTAAAATGTCTTGGCTGTTGGGATCATGTTTGGCTATTGTTTATATATCTTCGTATGATTTTAGAACTCTTTTTCTAGATTTAGCTGGACCAAGACTAAGCCATACTATATTTGCAGATTTACCATACAATGCAGTACCAGTTAATCGATCAGCTGCTTCATAGGATCCACATTCTCTATGGGACAGCATTTTTATGCCCAAGCTGTATAATTTCTGAGACACTGTTTTATCTGATGACAGGTCATTCCAGAGGTCTTGGAGCTCTGTCTTTTCTGATTTGGTTAAGTATGCTGTGACATACCGTGCAACTGCAGTAGAATTGTATGCAATGTACTGCACATCTATGTTTGCATTCCATAAGTGGGCAATGATTGCATTGTAATCATTGATATATTTTTCTTCTTCTTTCTTTTTATGCAATATGTATTTTTAGGTGACTTACCTTTAACATTATGTCTAACTGAAGATATGAGGTTGTTCACTTGACCTGTATTTGTAACTGGTCTAGGGAAACCAAATTGGCATGTAGTAGTATTTCCCTTTGTTTTTGTATTTGCGACAACAATATTTGCAACATTTGTGTCTTTGGAATTGAAAAATGTTTGCATGAAGATCACTATTGTGGATTCTGATGGAATTTCATAAGTGACATATTTTCCAATAAACTGTAAAACAGTGGCATCACTGTCTTGACCAACTTTAGGAGCATCTTTAATCCATAAAGCATGTGGACATGTGGTGCTCCTCTGGCTTGGTATTCTTTTCTCCAAAAGAAGTGTTGCACTTCTCCAAGGGGAGGAACAGTTTTATTACAAATAAAATGTAGCATAGCGATGAAGCGATGGTGAAAATATCTTGAAACATTAACAGGATCCTGAGAACAAAGTTCTCCAGGTGTTAGTATATCTATGTTTGTTTGGTTTTCGTTTGATATGCGTAGGAAAGCATGTAAATCTTCCCATGCATATTCTGCACAACTTAACGTAACAAACCAAGAGGGTGGACCAAGGTTTCTGATCATACAACATGCATCTCCATGACGTCGAAACCAGTACTCTTTAGTACCACGCATATTTGCTAATAGATTTGTAAAATTTGCTTGTAAAACCTCATCTTTTTGTTGAACTTTTCGTAACAATTGTGTAGGTGTCATATTTTGAAAGTGTGATCCTGATTTTAATATGTGTGCAACTCCGTAACATAAAGTTGCTATTTCACTGTCAAAGAGTAGGTGGAATATTTATTCCACATTTTGTCGAAATCTGGCATCTTCAGAATACATTTGTAATGAGCGATATTCTGATGCTGATATTTGAATTGGTCTATCATCGTATCTTCCTCCTTTGCCAGTTGGAAAGAGTAGAGGAAAAGCACGTGCTTCTATACTTTTTTCCCATATGCTGATTGGTGATCCTTTTGTTTGACGCATTTGGTACATTTCCAGTGCATCTTCTATGGTGTCATTAGAGTGCACTGGATGAATTGTATAATGGTCTAAAGTGTTTGATATTGTAGCAGGATCTAGGAGCTCAATTTGACCAGCTTCTTGTGTCTCTTGAATTATTTCAGTTGTATCTTTCAAGTTTTCTTCAATATTAATTTCTTTGTAATATTCATTATTCTCTTTAAGATATTGCAGGGCTTCTCTAACTTTATGTAAATCTACCAGCTGTTGCCAAATTTTTTTGTCTTTTCTAGGTACTCGATTTACCAAGATAATTAAAGATTTTTGCATTGGACGTTGCACTCCTAGAGTGTGCACATTTTATTTTAGATCTAATGGTAAATACACTACTTTTCCACAAATACCTTTCACTAATTCAGAGGGAGGTAATTTAACACTTTTTGGTTGAAGGCGTATTATTGCTTGAAATGGGTGCACTGTTTGAATTATGATGCACTCATATAAATTATGTTGTTGAAGGGGTATTTATTTTTGATAGCACGTGAAGGAGTTTGGTTGTTGTCTAATTTTGTAGTGCAGTAACTGCAAAGTATTATGGGGTCAGTTATTTCGTATTTGTTTTCCGCTATAAGGTAGAGAGCTAATTCAAACCATTTAGATTCTTCATTGTCTTCTATTTTGTATGATAGGTCTACAGTTTTTGTGTTACTTTTATAAAATGTTCTGCGGCAACATACACACACGTGGTTTGGTACTTCAGCTGAGGTACTTTCAAATTTAATATTTCTTTTTTGTATGTGTGTAGTGAACGGTTGCCATGTGCAGAATTGTTACAAAGTTGGTTTACAGCTAATTCATCTTGTAAGTGGGTTTCACTTCCAAAATATTTTGTCTGGATATAGTCGATTTCTTTTAGTAGGTCTTTTGCTGTACCATGTAGAAGAATGTTATTTAAATTGGCTAGTGCTAAAGCAGGACTTTTAGCATAGTACAGTTTATAAACTAGATTTCTTATACTTGCATGATGTGTTGATATCCTTTTAATATCATGGAAGGTTGTTTTAGTAGGTCCTGTAATGCAGGCCAATGAATGTCCTTATAGTCCTGTGTACTTGCGTACTGGACAAGCATCCATGTTTTGCAGTAGTTTAATTTTGATTTTGTCTTTGCTTTTCACATATTGATTGAGGAATTGGCGTAAAGACTTGAACATTTTTTTGGGAATGTTACACATTGACGTGCATGGCCATTTGTACACTAGATGTTCTGATTCAGTTGAATGGAGGGGTAAATCTACGTTTTCAGGGCATATTTTTGTAAGGAGTACTTCTTGTTCCATTATGGTATTATTAACTTGTTCATAACCTCGACCACTGCTATGTATGGCAATTGTAATTGTTTGCTTTTGTTTGTACGCTTCTTCATTAAAGTATGGTTCTGTGCTTGTAGTGTGACTCCATTCACCTCCACAGACATTTAAGAAGTTATTTCTGTTGACATTTCGTTTATTGAGAAATTTTTTTTGTAATTTAGTTATTAGTTTTGTTAGTGGTTTTATTCTGTTTAACACTAAAATAAATCACTTTCTTTTGAGAAGAATTGCACTGTCTATTAACGCTTCTATGATGGCTTTTCTATGATAGGTTTGAAGTGTTGAACCTGGTTTCTCTCCTGTTTTCATAAGATTTTGAAGGACTTTGTGACGGAACATTTTGGCTAAAATACTTTTCTTGGTATGCTTACTTTGCACTACATCCAGATTTATATTTTTGGTTTGTTTTACTTTTTGATAGAGGAGGCAAAGTTTTTGTACTAGAAACTTCTTCTGTTTCACTACATGACTGTATTAGCTGTTGTGTTTCAACTTTTTTTTTTACAAATTCTGCTATAGATGGATGTTTATGTTGGAGAGTTTTCTTTTCATTTGTCCTACTTCTGCCTCCTTTCTACGGAGTTGCTTTTTGGTAGGCATTCTTTAGGCTCTGTTGAAAAAAATATAGAAGGTATGGGTTGGGGTGTTCTGTAATGCATGTGTGCTGTGTGCATGAGTGTTTGAGTAAGATGATAAAGATGTATGTAATGGTGTGTGATTGTGCTTTGGGAAGTACAACTACTAGGGATGGGTATTCTTGAATTAATGTGTTACTAAACTGGGGTTCAGATGACAGAAAAAAGTAAGACAGTGGTTTGGAGAAGTATAAATAGTATATCTAAAGCTATACAATTAAAACAGTTGTTTGTTCTACAACATCTAAATTCTAGCGGCTGAGTTGGGTAATTTGTGTTTTGAAAAATAGGAAGTTGTGGGCCATTCTTCCAGTAAATCACTGTTTAAGACGGGGGGATTTTTGGTCAGAATGGTGCAGAATCTCTATTTTTAGGCACAGAAATAGCATGAATTAACCTTACAGTGTGTTTGAGTAATAATTCAAATATTATGGTAACATTTTACTTACTTTTTTTCTAAAATGAGCAGTTTGCTTCTTAGTTGTTCTTTGTAATTCAAATTTGGCTGCTTCTTTTCTGGAGAATGGTCTTCACTGCAATTGTAAAAGAAAGAATTTAGTAATTTGGTTTGTATATAGCACTGTTTTTAATTAGACATATATTTTTTAAATTGAAATGCTCAGCGCCTTCCTCAAAACCATTAAAACTATCTTATCACTAACTGTAGGAAAGAAAATATCTTTACTATGGCTTGTGAAATTCATAATGTAGCACTGTATACCACTATTGCTGTAACTAAGCTTTTCCACGTAATAGTGAGTCAAAGTCATAGCCTGCTTTTTCACGTAATAGTGAGTCAATGTCATAGCCTGCATGTCCTATATAAATGTAAGTAATTATATCAAGTGAAAAAATTAAAAACAATTATGTGTTTGTAGAAAAATTATTGTTTGAGATTTGATCATAGAGTGTGCATGTAATTTTGTTTGATTATATGTAGTCTATATATTTTATTTCAAAAATGTTGGTTTAACATTATTTGCGTGTGTGTGTGTGCATGAAGAACTTTAACGGTATAAAGGTTTGTAGGTCACAGTTCATTTTAGGACAATGAAAAAATGATCATAGATTCATTTTACAGATTATGCAAGGTAAAAGTCAGTTAGAAAATGTGTTCATGTACTGGATAGAAAATATGCATACCTGTAGTTTGTGTTCATTCATATGGATTTGGACGAAGCTGCAAGTAGAAATCTTGGAGACTTGTATAGTATTTCTCGTAGATCGTGCTTGCCAATGGTAGGAGACTTGTACCCTGAGAGATTCACCGTACATTTGCAGTGCTGATTTATGATGATGCAGTTACATGTAGAGGTCTTGGATTTGATTGGTGGATGGTCATGTGATTTCTTAGCTACATCCAATGAGGGAATGGTACAGAGAGTGAAGTGGAAATGGTAGAAGGGCTGTCAATGTTACGATATGTTCGCGGACATGGCGGTAGTTCTAGGACACCGCGTATTACATCCGGGGAATTTGGGGTGGGGAGGCATGCAAATGAGATGGAATGCAGCAAGGGATTGGTCAGTAAAGTTGAGTGCGTGTG
Organism: Ambystoma mexicanum; assembly: GCF_040938575.1. Lineage (NCBI taxonomy): Eukaryota > Metazoa > Chordata > Amphibia > Caudata > Ambystomatidae > Ambystoma > Ambystoma mexicanum. Next base: position 648,448,226 of record NC_090930.1, on the reverse strand, counting down.
CTGTGCTAGGAGAGGTTTTCTCAGATATTCTTTTTGCTGAGAGAAGAACAGATAGCTATGGCTGAGTGTTTCAAAAAACAGATTGTGTGGATTTTGGGAGACTCGTGGATACATTGGTTGAAGGTGCATGCAGAAAGCTGTGGAGTATCTATATAGCTTGGATTCCCACATGTGGAAGTGCACCGGCATGGAGTGCGTGTAATGAAGTGGTTGGACTTGCTACCTCTCTGTGCAACTTTGAAGATAGAGGAACATCCAGACATAATTGTAATTCATTGTGGAGGGAACAGTTTAGGACATGTGTCTGGAATTTCTTTGCAATTTGCTATGAAAGAAGGACTTCAGAAGATCATGGACATGTTTCCAAACTCCAAAGTAATTTTTTCACGGATTGCGCAGAGACAAATGTGGCTTCGTTCTTTCTCATGTGGTCCACAAATGGAGAAAGCAAGGCGTAATGTCAATAAGACTGTTTGTGCCTTCCTAAGAGATTTCGGCATGTCCTCTTTTCACAATGGAAATATTATGTTTCGTAGTACATACATTTTTCGCAGAGATGGAGTCCATCTTATTTCTGCTGGCAATTAGATTTTTCTCAGAAATCTACAAAATGCATTGCGACCTTTTTTAGAAATACAGCATCCATTTTGAAGTAGGTGTTAAGTATTTATAATTTTTGACATACAAACCCCTCCCAAAGGCTCTTTTCAGAGTCGCCACTTGCTCCCAGAGAAAAATGCAATGGTTACAATAGGGTAGCACCCCAATTTTTCTAATGTTCGCGAACTGTCCGCAGACTTTTAAGATATACAAAGGGCCCTGTTTTATTTATCTTCACTTCTATTTTTTAACTGTGAAAGACGGCTCTGAAAAGAGCCTTATTTATTTATTTTTTTGTTATTTTGTATTTTTTTTGGTTTTTTATACACGACACACTAGGAGAGGAGGGGAAAGGAGGGTTACGGGGGGACACCAACCACAGGGATAAGAAATGGCGAGCTGAGAGAGGAAGATGTAGAGTGGGTTTTATTTGGGTAGTGAGCAGGTCTTTCTCGTGCTCTGAGACGATAGTCTCAAAAGCACTCTGAAGTCTCTCCCCCCTGCAGAGTACTCTGTCACAGTACATACATACAACTGTGACCCTCGAAAGGTAAGGGTCATCAGAATTCTGTATGGCCTGTGAGGCAGCTTGAGGAAGACGCTGTCCCACAGAGGTGTTCCTTGTGGTGACAGGATCAGAAACGGAGGATGAAGTAGAGGCAATCAACCTACTACGCTCTTCGCAAGGTACAACCTGGCAAATGGCCCCAGTGTGGAATGAGTTCAGGTGTCGCTTCATGGTTGTGGTCCCAAAACTGTACGCACCATGCCTCCCGCGACTGAGTACCATTTCACACTCATTGCAGGTGACACGGTTCGCACGAGCCTTAGGAACATTCCCATGAACGGTAAACAACTGCCACACCCAAGAATCACGCCGAGGGCGGGTAGTAGGGATTTCCTCTACCTCATTCTCGTCATCCTCTTCTTCCTCCTCTGTATCCTCATGCCTGTTCCCCTCTTCAGGCCCTTGGGGAGATGGTGGTGGTGGAGGGGGTGGGGGTGGTGCTGAGGCAGATGTAGCACCAGGTGGCAATAGTGGAGCCATGGATGTCATCATCTTGGAGATGGAAATCTCAAAATCTGCAAAGTATGCAGCAAAATGCAGTGTGCTCTGTGGAATAGCCAGAAACACAATGAGAATGAGCTCTAGGGCGTGGTCTTTTATAGGGGTGCTTTTATAGGGGTGCTTGTATGCGGTTCGCGGACATGTGCGCTGTCCGCAAGACAGATCAAACACCAAAAAAGTTTCAAAAAGTCACAAAAACTATGTGGAAACTTAGGATTAGTATGTGGGATTTGTGGTATGGTGAGTTTTTAATGAGAAATATTGTGGATTACTTGGAAATGTACTTTTAAACTGTTCGGGGATATGAACAGTGTCCGCATTCAGAACACGTGATCAGTGTGGGCGCGGTCACATGATTGCTTTGTGAGCATGTTCGCTAAGGAAGCGGCCGTCCGCAGGACACCCATTGTTTTGCGCATGCGTGTTGATGTTCTACGGACAGTGTTCGGGTCTGAACTAATTAAAAGTCTGTCACATGTAAAACAAACAGTTACGGACAGCCGTTTGTTCTTAGCACAGTTTAACTTACTTGCGAACAATACGGACAGACATAGCGTCCCCAGCACACCTCCATTTTCGTTTATTTACGAACAATTCAGGACACCAGGAGTGTTCTTAGAACAGTTTCAACTTGCTAGCGAACAATGCAAACAGGCTTAGTGTTCTTATGGACACCTCCATTTTCGTTCATTTATGGACATTTCAGGACAGTACGAGTGTTCTTAGAACAGTTTCAACTTGCATGAGAACATTACGGACAGATATAGTGTCCTCAGGACACTTACATTTTCGTTTATTTACGAACATTTCCGAGCAACCTAAATTGGTTTTACAGAAAGAACTGAAAGTAATTACAACACAATATAAAAAAGTAACTTTATTTGACATATATAAACAATTTATGACTGAGAAGGTGGGGCAGAAACAGAAACAAAAACAGGAGAATTAGGGATTTCAACATAATTGGGATCAGGTGAAGAAGGGATGGAAATGTCATCAAAACGTTTTGGTCCATGGAGAGGGTTTGGGGTTAAATCAGTGGGATATGGTGAGGGGGCTACATGTACAGGTGGGACAATGGTATGTTGTTGGTAGTTTTAGGTGATCTTCCACAAAGTTCTTTAAATCGTTAAAATTTGCCATAAGATGGTCCATTTTTTAGTTAATGTGTTCCAGAGTGTTATCCACCGCTTCTTTTTCTGTGGTTGTCGCAATTTTTGTAAAAAAAATGTATATGTTAAATGTATACAAAATAATATTTATTAATTGGTTTATATAGTAAAGTGTGTACTATTAGGTGCACTATCTTCTGACATTTCGTCTTGTGGGAAATGCTCCTCTAGCCACTGCAGAGAACTACACATTTCTGTGAGAAAACAAAAAAGTAATATTTTTTTTATCTAATACAGAAAGTTTATAAATATATGAGTAAAATGAAGTGCACTTACTATTTCAGGAAAGTATGTGATGAGTAGTCTGTACGTCTGATCTTGCTCTTAGTTGTGGAGTGTCTGTGAGGTAATTATGTTGGAAGCCACTTTATCTTCTTTTGGTATATTCCATTTTAGAACATATTGTATTTAAATGAATTGTTAGTGTGTTACATATATGGGTTACATTTCTTAAATATTACTATATATACTTTGTATTTGTGCTGCTTTGTGAATTTGTTAAATGCTCCTATGTTATGATATAACAATTACACATACCCCCCCAGAGTTTTTAGGTGGTGGTACTGTTGTTCGAACATGTCCGCAGACAGTCAAATTCAGTAGAAAGTGTTCAGTATGTTCCATATTACATGTACATAAAGTCAAAGTTATTATTGTTAAGTTGTGCTACTAAAAAATTATGAAATTCAGTAAAAAAACTTTGTTAAAGGGACGTTATGGTTAAGTTGCGCTACTAAAAACTTATGAAATTCAGTAAAAAAACTTTGTTAAAGGGACGTTATGGTTAAGTTGCGCTACTAAAAACCTATGAAATTCAATGAAAAAACTTTGTTAAAGGGACGTTATGGTGCAACTTAAAACCGAAAAACCCCTGAAATTCGACAGTTATGGTAAGATAAGCAACCATAACTTGCGCCACTGTGCACTGCTAACACTAACACCCAGGACATCAAAGATGACATCACAAATGTCATTGGTGACATCACTGATGACATCACATGTGCATTTACTTTTTATGAAAACTCTGTAGGAGGAATTCTTATAATGTTGACCAAAAAGTGTCAAGGATCATTTGAATAAATATCATGAGATAATTAGTACATTAAGCAATGCATTGATATAAATAGCATTTTATTATGAAGTTCTATCCAGTATACTAAGCAACTCATGCCGAAACTTAGGCAGTGTGTGCAGTATACATGATGAAGGTGCAATATTCATAATCTTGCCATGTAGAATAATGAAATGATAACTGCTTTCTTATTAGAGTTTTGCGTACTGTGAAACATGTAATAAGTAGCTAATAAAACCCACTTAATACATAATTACATTATTACAGACAAAACACAAAGAGACAACAACACATACACATATGAGTATATACAGGGATAGAGAAGTAAGCAAAAAAGCAGAAGTAGTAGCAGAAAGAGTTCATAACCTAACTGATTATCTTTATGCAGAGAAATGATTGCTCTGTTTCAAAGCTGCTACTTACTGTATGTATGTGCATCAAATAATGTCAGTGAACCCTAAGGAAAGGAGTGTGATTACAATGTATACAAATATGAGCATATACAGGGAAGGTATAGTAATAAAAATAAAACTATGAGAAAGTGCTGATAACTCTAATGATTATCTTCATGCACAGAAAGGATTGCTCTCTTTCAAGCCTGTGTCTTCCGCTATATATATATGTTTCGTATGATATGACTTGACCCTAAGTCTACAAATATAGCACCTTTTCAATGTTTACTTCCTGACTGTTACTGAAGAAAGCTATGTGGCTTAGATATGTCAGTAAAGGAAAAAAAGGAAGAGCCAGCCATGTGATGTCATCAGTGATGTCATCAATGACATTTGTGATGTCATCTTTGATATCCTGGGTGTTAGTGTTAGCAGTGCACGGTGGCGCGAGTTATGGTTGCTTATTTTACCATAACTGCTGAATTTCAGGGGTTTTTCGGTTTTACTTTGAACCATAACGTCCCTTTAACAACGTTTTTTTACTGAATTTGATAGGTTTTTAGTAGCGCAACTTAACCATAACGTCTCTTTTAACAATGTTTTTTCATTGAATATATATATATATATATATATGTACTGTTGTATACCTCTGTAAAATGCTCTGTTGCTTCTCGAAACCTGGTGCGTGCACAATTAATACCATAATAATAATCATACTCTGTACTTCATGCATGTTTATTTAAAAAAAAATGAAAGCCTACCTCCTTGCCTCTGATTTACCCTCTTAACCCACCTCTCATCTGCCTTCAAGCTAACCTTTTTCCCTCGCCTCTAACCTGGCTCTGTCCCTCACTTTAACAGCCTCCACTGTAGCACTTCATCCATTTTGGTTACATTTCTAACATAGTTCGCTGTACCACCTAGCAGCACCTAACAATGTCTAATGTTGATTGTTCTCAATCTATGTAATCCACCGATGTATTGTATCCAATAACTGTTCCATTTACTCCCCTCCACAACCTGGTCAGAATGTCACTCAGAGTCACCCCATTGTAAGAAGCTCACTGCTTCCTATATAATATGCTATCTATTATATGTTCTTTTGTTATCAAAATAGCATTGTTCTTCACTCTATATACATACATAAATAAATACATAAAGATCACTGTTCTTAAAATGCTCAGCTGCAGCCATGTTATGTATAGAGACAGCTTCACATACCCATGTGTGGCCTTTATATGCGAGATGCAGCCTGAAATGGTGAGGCAGTGCCATTATATGACTTGTGCAGCATCAATGGTCAGGGTGCAGAGGAACAGACCTAATTGCAGTCATCCTGTGCCCAGGTCTAGCCATCATATTTCAAATTCCAGCTCATGTTCCATTAACAGCCTTTTATGTTAGGTGCAGCCTCGCTTGACCAGCTGCCACGATAACCGTGCAATGTTTGCATCATATGTCAATTTACAGTAAGCACATGCCAGCATGTTTTTCCTTAACTAATTGCATAGGCATGACAGGACCACATTTTTAAGAATGTTCTATGCTTACTCAGCTTTGCATCTGTATTTACAAATGCATGTCCCACATTTCACTCTTAGTAAAATAGTGCAGTGACTGTAAATTACTCAATTTCCTAATTTCCAAGAATTCACACTGCCTCAATCAGTACTGATGTCAGGATATGGCATAGGTCATGGAATGCATTATGACCCACATATCACTGATGTTACCAAAGACATTCACTTTGTCTCACTCAGTATAGGGTCTCACACATGATTACATGTCCCATAACTATGCTTTTCAGATTTCGGTAAAATCCGAATTAATCCAATTTCTGCAGCCTGAAAAATAATATTCACTTTTAGGGGTTTTTATATGAAAAAGTAAAATAATGTCCAGTAGATGGCAGCACAGACCTTGATTCTCATGGATTTCTGTATTAAAGTGAGAATTAAAAGCAAGGTCAGCACTGCCACCTAGTGGAAATGTTCAGTCATTTTCATACCATTATGATGTAAACTGAAATACGATAAAAGATATGTTCCCCTTAATAATTATGAATTGTCTGGCCAATGTATTTTTAAAAAGTAGCAAAATGGAATTAATTATTAGATTGCCAAAGCTACACAGTTGAAAATGGTTAGTTAGAGACTACTGGATCAATGATCCTCCTTCAAACACTAGTCTTTTCAAATTGTTTTGAGGAAATTAACCAAAAAATTTTACTTCTATACTCAAAAGGCAAGGTTTCCAGCAACATTGAACTGTGCAGTTCAGTTAATGAGTAGCATAGTTATGTCTGTGAATTGAAATCCCTAATTCGCAGCAAATTAAATACCCAGCTCTTTATTTACAGTTCCAGAATCAATTCAACAATTCAAAATTAATTCAATCTGACACTTTGCTGTAACGCTTACCTTGTACCTTGCAGGAGTGTTGGGACCCCCTGGTATCTCACATTGCCCCACTTTGCTGAGATAATTCCCCCCTGCATGCTGGCAGGTGGTTGGGCTGTAACAGCAGGTCTGGCCTTGTACCTTCCAAAACAAGAACACGTGTGTTAGGAGTATATGTGACCTGTGTGGACCCCTTGGTCCCTGGCTCCCCTTCCCAAGGAGTCTGCTCACCTGTTGGATTAGGATAAGAGGCTCTCCTTCCTGCTGTCTGTTGCAGGGGCGCTTGTCTTCTGGCTTTGTGTCTCTGTTCCCTGTTCCAGGTACCTCACTGGATACGCCCAGGCCTGCTGAGGTTTGTTGAGAAAAACGATTGTCCTCCTGTTTAATTGTGGACTTGCCTTTATGCTCACTGTTTTCCAATGTTCTTTAATGTTCCCTGTTTTTTCTATGTCCGTTCTGTTATGTTTTCTGTTTCCCTTTAACAATGTCCTTTCTGCTCGTCTGATGAGTGTACATAATTTCCTGCTGCCCAGTGCACACCAATTGTGGTGCTTTCAGCTGCTGTGCTTTGTGTTGTGTGGCATGCAAATGCTCTAATTGCTTTCTTTGTTGTTGTCTTGCAGGTGCAGAGCTGAACCGGGAAGGGAGCTGCAGAGCCAGTGGACCGGGAAGGAAGCTGCAGAGCGGCCCGGAAAGGGAGCTGAGGATCCAGCAGAGAAATGAAGGAGCGCCGGAGCTCGGATTAGAGCTGAATGAAGGCGGCGGCCGCATGCGAGGAGGAGCCGTGCAACAGGTGAGTGTTTTCAGGTTTTCAAGGGCAGTTCTAGAGTCTTCCTTCACTGACTTTACGTTTTCTTTTGCAGGTGCTGACGTCGGCCAGAGGACCTCCCTAAGCATTGTGCTGCAAGACAGAATAACGCGAAGCATTGATACGCGCGTGGGTGTGGTTTAAATAGCTACCCACGTGTGCAAGACTGCCAACAATGGAACGTGCTGGCCAGGCTGTCAGCCATATTGGGAGAACTGAAGCAGATTACTAGGTTGTTCATCTTGTTAGGTGAAAACACTTCACATGACAGTTGAATGGCCCAGTGAGCACCAGGCGCGCCAAAAGGCAGTCCAGCCTTCCTTTTCCCTTGCCTTACTGGTCCCGAGTTTGACTTGGGAGCGTGTGGTATATACACATGGAATTGGCATGCCAGCGGTCATGACATTTGCACCTTTTTAGGAGACTGAAGCCCATTCAGTGCGTGTTTGATTGTTTGCATTTTTGTATGTGTACTTTCTATTTTTCATTACGAATTGAGGAATGCACGTCCAGAATGCAAAGAAATAGCAAGGGCTGCATCAGCATAATCCATGATTTGTGTACTTTATAAAATGATGCATAATACTGGAAAAACACAGATGTCCAACATGTTTGAAGGGAAGAATGGGTATACACTGATTAACAGAGATTTTGAACACATTTGAAAACCATGGAGAAACACCACCAGAAGCTGAGAAACATAAACTATGATAACAGGAAACCCTACCCATAAATATTTTGTCTTACACATTCAACCACAGAGCTCCATATCCCAGAATGCATTGTTTTGCACAGTATAAACATCTACACAGTGAACGCTGTGTGTGTTACCGAATGCACTGTATTTCAGTAAAGATGTCCCAGCATAGCTACAGTTCCCAGATTCCACTCTGCCTCTCACAGTATATATACCACGTAAATTGGGCTACCTATCCCACAAACTACTGCAGCTCTCGTAAAAAATACTTCCACAAGTTTCTGTGTCCTATAAACCAGTGGCATTTCGTGAACACAGATGTCTCAACAAGTCTACGTCTCACAAGCCCTCTGCTTCAATTAGTTCCGTTTGCACCTCCCCAATAACAGAGCTTTATGTCAAGGAATGCACATTTCCCCATTTAGTAGCGAAGCTCTAACAGGTACACATTTCAATGAATGAACTCTGCATCGCAAAGTACAAATGACTACAGTGGACTATATGCCTGTGAATGTAGCTTGAATCAAAAGGTATTGCTGGGTGTCCTTCCTAAAGAGGGAACATGACCTAGAATGAACTCTCCCTTGCTCAGTACAGAGGTTCCATGCTGACGTGCCTTGAAATGTCTCATAACTATTAATCAAATGTTCCCACCATATCACCAAAATATGCTATCCAAATTTCCCCAAATGTTCTTTGCAAATCTATTGCTTGTGTGGATACTTGCACACATCAGGACTCAAGTCGAGGGTGCACGTGGGTGGTCGGTGTCCACCCTATTTTTTCCAAGTTCAGACACCGCCCTCCTGGGTATTTTAGATGCCTTGTTTAAAATGGGAAAAACAGACTGTCTTTTTGGAACTTATGAATTTACGCTTTCCTCGGGACTCAAACCGCGCTCGGCGGGTTTGCAGGCCGGGAAATGTCCCACTGCAGCAGATAAACTGATGGACAATAACAAACAACTAAAGGTGAAATGCAGTAAACCAAGTGAGGGGGACCATCGATCCCCTACTTTTATTTTTTTAAGCTCCCTTAATCTTGTTTTATAAGGTGCTGCGGCCGCAGTGGATGGCACTGGAAATGCACGTGCCCTCATAATGCGCAATCGCTAGCCTCGCCAGAGCACCTCGCGCATGCTGTCCCTGAGCCAGTTGCTCGCTGAGTAGAGCGAGCCCTGTGTGGGGACGACACGTGATCGCAGGAGCGTGGTCTCGCGAGATCTGGGCATAACGAGATCTTGCAAGCCCGCGCTCCACGAGACAACGTTCCCGCCAGTGTTGGCGAAGCGCCAGACTAAGCAGGTCGACCGAGAGCGCTGCTCCTGGTAAGGAGCCATTGAAACTGAGGCCCTGAAGAGCCTAATGACTCCAGCTTCCAGGGCATAAGTCCAAAGCCATAGGAGGCCACATGGGGGTCCTGGAAGTTTGCAGCGTGCCATCCTTGTGCACCCCTTGCCCCCAGTGATGTAACTGGGAGGGCCCTGAACTGAACTGTGAGTAGTTCAGTTTATGCCCACCTGTTTGTCTTGTAATAAAAACAGAAGCCACTGCAGCATCCTGTCGTCCTTTAAGGCCACAACACCCTGTAATGCAGAGGTAAATCACAAATCCAGATAGGTTCACCTGACCCTTCTCTCCATTTGTTGTCACCTCTTAGTTGTCTTGTTGCCATCCAGAATCATAGTTCTGTGCTTCAGTTACTTTGTTCGGTCTTGAGTTGGCAGAGGGACGAATCAGCGTGAGCCATGAGCTGGGCAACTGCGTTTTATGCTTTTTTATCGTGCCTGTACTCGAAGAGGCATTGTTTAATACATTGCCTTGTAACATGTTTAGTTTAGACAAACTCTTTCCCTTGACCTGTGTTAGGCTGCTGTGTCTGTCTACCTATTGCCATATCTGTGACGTTTTGTGAGTGGTGGAACATCTCGTTCATAAACAAACATAAGGGAAGTGAATACAAAACTTGAACTCTTGTTTTACCCTTTTATTCTAGCATTTGCTATGCTCACTGAATTCCCCAGTTTGTGTTTGCACCTAGCTATAACCCAGATCACAGTAGCAGAGCCCAGGAGTGGCAGATATTATTGCGACATGTGTAACAGAAGATAGTGCAAATGAGTAATTGCCTATGAAATTGGCGATAAAGGGTTCCATGTGTTAATATCCCTGCAAAAATATCACCATACAAAAAAATCACCATATTTTTGCAGTGATATTAAGGCATGGAACCTGCGGGGGACACCCCTGCAACCCCCTTATTATTTAAAAGGGAGCGGGGGACACCCCTGCACCCCCCACTCCCAATAACCACAAAAATTCTCCCCACTAAAAATATCACCTATGGCCGTTCATGACGATCGTATATACAGCGATATTTTTGGTGGGGATAACATTACCTGATACCCAATAAAGGTGAGTATTCTTCCCAGTCCACACTGCCATTAATTGCAATTCAAGGAACCAGGCTCCAAAGTTTGGGATTGCTCATTAACACATCAAGCTGTAGCACCCCTGTAGATTGCTTGGCTCACAAGTCACTCACGTGATCGGTGTAGAGCATGCCTCCCAGATATGCGGCATAGTTTTAGTTGAAGAACCAGGACACCAAGTGCTAGCGTTGCCCCCTACCCCTGGCCACTTAACAAAGATTTGTGAAATTCCCAATACCACAGGAGACAGAAATTAGCTGTGTTAGTACAGTAAAGACCACGCCAGCTGTAGCTTATACTATAGCACACACGTTTCTAAGCATTAGGAATGCACAGCTGCAGAAAAGAAGCTTGTGCACTCCGCGCATTGAGATGGTTCCATGCTAGCACCTTACAGAATGCTCTGGTCTCCGCTGTGGATCGTCGTCCATTTGCTCTATCATTTAAGTTGTGTACCACCATCCTGCAGGTGAGGTTGCCCATTTCACCTTTGGTGATCAAACGGCATCACCTTTGCTCTTGAATACCACTCAGGTCGTTCTCCTTATCCTGAGGTCACTGACAGCCAGCCAGCTATTGATAGGGCGGTGTGTATCTCACCAGTATAAGAAATACTGTGCTCATGCTGAGACACGAGTTATTGCCACAGGGGGGCACACGACTATGCCAAGTCTCTTCTGTGCAAATGCATTCATTTTATAAAGAAACATGCATTTTATGAACATTCTGTGCACAGTCCCTTGCACGGAAGGTTCAAGAATTTCCAAATGCCATGTGCAGCAAAAGACAGGCAAGTCCCCCAAATGTATTTGTATACAGTGTATTGACATCATTGTGACATCACAGAAAATGACGCCATATGGAGAAGTAAACCTAGAGACAAATCACCTTTGTGATGTGCAGTACATGATTGGTCAAGTATAGTATTTATTATGCATCCATGCCATGAGTTGTTTTTTTTGTTGCATACAGTGGGAAATGAAACACTTGTAGGGATTTCTAATTTTGACAGACGAAGCACAGTGAGTTATATGATTTTCCCATAATTGCACAATTTATTTAAATGGTGAAGCTGGATTTGAGATCAGCCTGCAATTTAGGAACTTGTCCACATAACTTCACAGCCCCACTTGTTAGAAATGTGTAGTTTGCACTTCAAGAATACTGCAGGGCTCATTTTTCATAAATGAATAATTTGATGGCAGAGAACCGTTGCATTTACACTGTAATGTAAACGCCTCCCCGGCGCCAAATTTTCATCATTTGTACTGCGGGGTGCAAATATAAAGGGAAAAAGGCGGCGTTCAAGCGTATACGCTGCCTTTTGCCCTTCACATTTGTGCAGTGCAAAGTGAGTAAACACTGCCTGGCATGGTTCCACTAGGCCATCAAGGCGCACTATGGGGACCGTTGTGATGAAAAGCACCTAGTATTCTTCTAGGTCTTGCAATTCACCAGCACAGTGCATTTTGGTATTGATTATTGATGGGGTCTTCTTTAGTGAAATGATTTTCACTTTCGAGGTGTAAACTACCAAACTATTCCACACTCGGCTGGAAACAGCAAGGGCCTTGGCAGGAGGTGAAGCTCAGAGTTTGTCCAGTGAGGAGTCTAACACTAACCTCATAACTTCTGTCCACTATTTTTAAACATAATAAACACCTTCCCAGCCAAGATACCTTGCAGAGTAGATCTGTGGTGATAATGGTGCACAATGCAGACAAGCATCACTAAGTCCACTAAAGAGGTTAACCCTATCAACTGATGGCTTCACAGATGGTGCATTTCCATTGTGGCAATTAAAGGATAGTTCCGGGACTTTTTTTTTATTGTCCCTACGGGTCGGCCATGTGTTTGTAAGCATAAATCGGTAGATCGTAGGAAACTTTCCTATGGACCTTACCCGACTTTTCGCCCATTATCGCACTCGAAATCAGCCTCCATTTTGTGATAATCCTATCATTTCGCCGCATCGACCTGGCTCACCTGCCTTTGCGGCACTAAATCAAATCCCCCGCCCCTGAGCCTGACATCAGCAGACGCGTACTGCCCATTTCAAGCACGTCTCGTGTCAACAATCGCTGCGCCTCAGCTATTGACGTGTTGCCATGGAAATGGCAGGACGCCTCTTTCCCCAATAAGTATAAACAGACCGTTTCACAACATACAGCAGCAGATTTTCGATTCCATTACTCTCTCTCTGTTACTTTGAGTATTCTGTGACTCGTTTCAGTGCTCTGGTCAGCTACCTTCGCCGCTTGTAGCCCGTGTGAACACCTGTACCATCTCTGTAAATTATTTTACTATCTTTACCGCACAATGGCCACAATAATGCCGTATATGTACGAGCCCGAGTACACCGAGGAGGAACTACTGGAAAGGCAAGCACGCGAAAACGATGGGGATTCGGACGGCAGTTGGGAGGACCAGTCAACGGATGAAGAGCCTGGACCATGTCGCATGGACGGCGTCTCCACCTGGTGCACGTGCAATCGGTGCGAGCTAATGCCAACTGAGGAGGAGAACTGCTGCTGCCGTGAAAATTCCGGGTGCTTGGCCTACATTTCGGAAAGCGAGCAAAGTCTGCAGGAAGGCGAGCAAAGTCCGCAATGCATCACCGAGCTGCCAGAGTTCAGGGAAGCCTGCCTCTCACGGACAGTGTTGAGGATGATGATGGTGCTTATGCACGAACTTCGTGGCACTGTTCGTCCGCGTAATCCGAGTAACGAGTAAGTATACTCTGTTTGTGATGTCAGTGATGCCACCACTATTTCATGGTCGTCTCCCACATATAAAATTACATTTACATATCATTTGAACGCATGTAAATTGGTTCCATATAGTGCATTTTCTAGATATAATTTTTTTCTAAGAAAAATGACATGTGTTACCTGAATCGACATTGATAAGAAAGTTTGGTCAGTTTAATACAGTTTGCATCTTTTTTTTTCACAGGTGGTACAGGCTGGTGGCCTATCGTTGCTTCACTTGGTGGCTTCACGGGAGGCTCGGACACCGCGTTCGGAGAGTAATACCTGCCTGTGCGGTACTTGCCATTAGACAACATTTCCCCAGTGACAGTGGACAATACCGCGGATTTTCCCTCGATGTGCTGCAACCTCAACTTTACAATGTGTAATGTTTATTATTTATGTTTAATTAAAATCTAAAATAAAGCCCAACATATATTTTAACAATGGTTGTTTTGATTTTTTAAATGAATCTAGTGTGTCTCTGTTGAATAGCCTTCCAGTGCCTTGTCTTGTCACACCACATGTCTCCGGCCAGCATCCTCCCTCACGCTGGCCGCACACCTTCAATCCACATAACCGTTGAACCCATATATGCAGCAGTCATACATATATTATTTTGTGGGTTGGCATCAAGCGTTGGCAATAAAAAGCTGTTGGATTTTATTGATACAAAACATGGTTATAGGTAAATAATAAATATGGTTGATCATAATAAATCCTCTTTTTGGGCACCAGGTACAGAGATGACCCCCATATATTCTCCTGGGAGGGTGAGGTATTTATAAACTCACCCCCCTGCCTTCCATGTAGTAGATCCTGCAGCCATCCTCTTACATTCAGTTAGATGGCCTCTCCTTGGTGAGGCCCTGCGGCAAACGGGTCTTGTCTGCACGACCACCGCCCCAATCCACCCCCGCCCTATCAAAGGCAGTTCGCACCGGGGTACTTGTGCTGGCAAGTGGAGCTGTCAGGGAGCGATAAAGGCCAAGAGGTGCCAAAGACCATGTACACTTCAAAGTAGTCTATAGAGCATGGGTTGTTGTTCCCATGTCTACCTCCAGACCCCGTGTCTCCTGCCAAGCATCCCCCCTCACGCTGGACGGCCCCCTGCAATCCACATAAGTGTGTCTCCATTCACGAGTCTTCCTGTGTCTTGTCTGCACGACCACCGCCCCAATCCACCCCCCGCCCTATCAAAGGCAGTTCGCACCGGGGTACTTGTGCTGGCAAGTGGAGCTGTCAGGGAGCGATAAAGGCCAAGAGGTGCCAAAGACCATGTACACTTCAAAGTAGTCTATAGAGCATGGGTTGTTGTTCCCATGTCTACCTCCAGACCCCGTGTCTCCTGCCAAGCATCCCCCCTCACGCTGGACGGCCCCCTGCAATCCACATAAGTGTGTCTCCATTCACGAGTCTTCCTGTGTCTTGTCTGCACGACCACCGCCCCAATCCACCCCCCGCCCTATCAAAGGCAGTTCGCACCGGGGTACTTGTGCTGGCAAGTGGAGCTGTCAGGGAGCGATAAAGGCCAAGAGGTGCCAAAGACCATGTACACTTCAAAGTAGTCTATAGAGCATGGGTTGTTGTTCCCATGTCTACCTCCAGACCCCGTGTCTCCTGCCAAGCATCCCCCCACACGCTGGACGGCCCCCTGCAAACCGCATAATGCCACGACATATACACGTCATTCATTCACAAACACACCCCTGTTTCGAATTCTTTATAACCCACTTCATATTTCTAATGAGAACTTCTTTGCGCTTTGCTAGTCAACCCGTGAAGGTGCTGGTTATCTGCTCTTCGTCTCTGTGAACTTCCGTGACCACTTTGAGCAAACTCGTCAGTTTGCAACCTGTGAACTGGTCCCTGTTCTACGACAAGAAACTACTCTGATCCCTGCATCCAACTGTTTGTTCGTCAAGGTAAGTCCATGTACCATAATCATTTTGCGCCCAATTTTTTAATTTATATCTATTTGCTAGTAGTCATCAAATTGCATCCATGTTTTCTTTTCGTTCACGACAGTACATGCAAGGAACTAGTCACATGTTCTGAGTTTAGTCAAATTACTTTTTCTATTTTTTGAAAGTTATTGAAATACTTATCCGCATGTGAATAACGTGTATAGTTCCAAGAACCAAAACGGACCTTGCATTGAACCTTTTATGTGTCATTTAATGTTTTAACACATTGGTATTCATAGAGAATTGTTGATCTTTACTTTTCAGAACTTTCCATAATGCCTGCCTGTTCCATTGGCGGTTGCCCTTCGAAGACCCATAACAAATCTGAAGGTACTATAATGCATGTTTTCCCTAAGACAATAGATCAGATAAGAGAATGGGTCCGATATTGCGGATAACCAGCCTCTGAGATAGAAAGTAGAGTCCTAGAAGTCTTTGCGGACAAGAGGGGTGATCGATACCGCATCTGCAGCAGGCACTTTAGCCCAGACATGTACTCCACATCATTGCTAATAAAGAAGAAAACACCGCGAGCGAGGCGAAAATTGCTCTCAACCGCTATTCCCACTCTATTCGTCCACATCCCTCCACTGGTGAGTCAAGTTTACGTATTTATCTCTCGGCATTGCGGTAGTGTGTAGCATTAGCTAACAATAATTTCCCCATTTATGTATCCACTCAATATGAAGGCGGAAGATTCTCCATCCGTGTCGTTATTGCAGTCATCAGCCACTTCAAGCGCCTATCGGGTAATCTTACTTGGCTATTCTGACACTGACTTGTTTTAGGCATGTAAATCAATAGTTTTAATTGATCGTGTAATTATTTTACCTAATGGTACACCACAGTACTCGTCCTCTAGTCTTTGTTTTCAGTTATAATTATTGTTATCCAAAATAATGCAAGTACTGTCTTTCAGGGAGATGCTGAGGAGTCCAACGCATTGACGACAACCGTAGATGTCACTCAGATGCTCGAGGTACGTTTCCGGACAGTTCCATCGATGAAGATCATCAGATCTTGCATTCTTGTAGCGTGATTGTTACACACAATGTTTCTTTCGTTTTTAGCCATTGGTATGTCCTTCTGTCGTCGCCCTCCTATGTGTCTTCTTTTTTCAATATTGTGTTCATTACTAATGAAAGTCCTATGTTTCAGGGAGTCGATGGAGCATTAGTCCAAGAAGAAGGGGGAGCATGCAGTTACGGGTCGGCGCAACAGCTTGCAGAAGTGTGCACCGCAGTTACAGCGTCCCTTGATGTTCTTATGCATTTCGAGGTATGGATACTGACAGATCAATCATGCGAGATCAAATGACGTGATTACATCCGCTATACTTCCTTCTTTATTAACGCAAGTACTATGTTTCAGGGAGCTGACAGAGCTTCTTCAACAAGAACATCACCCCTAGTAGTTGATGCAGATCTCTGGGTGGTGACACTTCCAACGATGGAGCAAATCGAATCATATTTAGATATCCATTATTTATTTTAGACAACTGATCATTTGTGCAGGTCTATTTAGATGAGCCGTTGACGCCTGCAGAAAGTTTTTGTTCTTTTAAACAAAATAGAAAACCATACTAATGCAATTACTGTGTTTCAGGGAGTTGCTGAAGCGTCATCTTCAATAATATCATCAATGGAAGTCTATGCGGAGCCCGAGGTATGGATCTTGACAGTTCAATCTAACTAGATCAACAATGCGTGAACTATTGTCGTTTGAATGTTCTACACAATGCGTTCATTCGTGTTTTGCTATTGAGATGTACGTATGGGTATTGGTCCCCAAGTACATTTTGTGTTTTCAATATTATTATACATACTAATGAAAGTTCTATGTTTCAGGGAGTCGATGGAGCCTCAGTGAGTGATGGATGTGCTTATCATGAAAATATAGTCGTTGCAGCGCGAGAGGAAGTGGAGACATGCACACACGAGTCGGAGCAACAGCGTCCAGATGTTGAAGTTCGAGGCAAGAAAGTTTCAAAGAAAAGAAAGCAAAAGAAGGTTAGTGTCCTGTTCACTATATTATGTTGTCTTTCACTGTCAATAGTTCAATACTGTAAGTTGTGTTTAAACTGAACATCCCTTTTCTAATCTGTCGTATAGTTGCGAGTGGGTGTAAGAACTAGATCTACACAGACAGTGAAGCGAACGAGAGATGTTGCTTGTCAAACCTTTTGGCAGGGACTTGAGACTGGAGATGCATCGTGCCAATGGGAAGAATATGAAGTGATTGACAACGGAGCTATACCACCACCAGCCATTGATAGTGAATGTCCTCCTGGTAGTTTGGATGCAGTCGGAGATCAATTCACAGAATCCACACCCGCAAAAAATAAGAGCGCGCGAAAGTTGAAGACATTGTTTTTTTCTCCCATCTCCGGACAAGGAACAGATGTTGCAATGGAAGAGAATGAAGTGGACGACAATGAAACACCATCAATATCACTAAGCATAGCGGAAGACGATATCAGAGATTGTACCTTTCATGCGAGTGACATGTCCTCAACGTTACAGGCCGAACCAGCTGGGATGCAGAGTGACAGTATAAGGAAAGAGGCCAAATTCATTGTATTCGATAGCTGTTTGATGGATATTATTATGATGATGAAATGTGGGCATTGGGTTGGTGGGGAAGTATGTGGGGAGCCATTGATTAATGTGACTCGTGCAATTCGAGGCACTAACCTTAAAATACATGCCACCTGTACACAATATCATCCGTTCGCATGGTCTGCACAACCCATGCTGGGGCAACTGCCAGCAGGCAATCTACTTTGTGCAGCGGCCGCACTTTTTAGTGGTTCAAGTTTTAAAAAGTTACAGTATTTCTTTCAGTTTGTGGGAATCCATTTCATTGCGAAAAGTCAGTTCTACAAATACCAAACCGATTATCTATTTCCAGCCATCAGCGAAGCTTGGAGAATGAAAAAAATGTCAATGGAAAGTACATTCGCGGGCAAACGCTTCAGGCTAGCCGGTGATGGACAGTGCGACAGCCCAGGAGTTCGGTGGTCGTGCAGGTGTCACAAAGTACATCCTCAGTGGCCATGGAGAAAGTTGGCTTTGTAGCATCATTGCAAGAACTACAATCGCGGGGAATGGTGATCGACCTGATAGCCACGGACAGACACGTTTCAATTGCCAAGACAATGAGAGAAGAGTACAAAAATATAAATCACCAATTTGACGTATGGCATCTTGCAAAAACAATCAATAAAAAATTGTCGGCTGCAGGAAAAAAAAAAGATATGCAAGGTATTTCACAGTGGTCCAAGTCAATCAGCAACCATCTTTGGTGGAGCTCAAAAACATGTGAAGGGTCGTTGGAAATTCTACTGGAAAAATGGCGGTCAGTAATGTTGCACTGTAGCAACGTACATCGATGGTCGACAAATGAGCATTTCCACAAATGTGAACATGGCCATTTGTCCACAGAGGAGGCACGGAAGAAGAAGTGGTTGATTCCTTCATCACCCACTCACAAGGCCATTGAAAAGATTGTATTTGATAAAACTATAACAAGAGATTTGAGGGGACTCACGGAATTCTGCCACACAGGAGATTTGGAGGTGTTCCACAATATGTGCCTAAAGTACAGGCCCAAAAGATTGCATTTTGGCATGGAAGGCATGATAAATCGGACTCTTCTAGCGGTCTTGGCACATAACCATAATGTTGGCCGTCAACAAAGTAGGACGACCGGAACTTTAGGGACGCTTCGCTACAATAAGGCCTTCACTAAAAGAAGTAAACAATGGGTGATCAAACCAGTGTTTGAGGATATGCAATATGAGTTTATTGAGAGACTTATCGTAGATGTCCTCGATAGGCACATACATGGAGTGGTGAACGAACCTATGCAGGGGACAACTGCATTGCCACCCAACATTGCCTCTGTTCCATGTCCACCTAAAGCAGAGCTCATTGAGAAATACACATCACGGTTTAAATGATTGTAATTTGATTGTCTGTTCTCTCGAGTCTCCTCATGTTGCAGGCCCATTGCAATTAAACCAAACAGTAATATAAATCATTTTTACAAAAATTATAGAATGTTTCCGTATTACAAACACATGGCCGACCCATAGGGACAATAAAAAAAAAGGCACGCAGACAAGATGTCCCTAAAACTAACTGCAGCTAACTAGAAATGTGTGCTCGCTCAAAGTGAAGGTCAGCTGCTTTGATGTTTTGCTCGGGTGGCGGAACGGCCCACGACCCAATATAAGGTTCTATTGTGATTTGACCTTGACAGGCCGGGACCATCCTGAAAGACTAAGAAAAGATAATGAATAAAATTTCAGAAACGAAACGATGAGCCACGTTCATTAGAAGAAGTAACGTCGGCAAAGAAGGAGTGGTGTTTCGGGTCTGCCCTACACAGAGACACAATGGAAAATGCAAATATAATGTAAGTAACTTTTGATGAGTTTATACCGCAATTTCATTACTATACAGTGGCTTTAAAGACGGGTTCAGTTGTACTTGTTCGTTCTATGTGGCATATTGTTTTCTACCGCGCACTATCTTGAGGAGAAACATCTGCTTTTACTGAAGCACCTCAAAACCTTCCTCTTTGCTTCTGCTTTCTCTCTCCCTCTCCCCTGCTACAACTGGTCCACTGTCTGCGACCTCGGTCCTGGGCCCTTCCACTCTCCACCTGCACTGCCTCCCTGTCAACCCCTGCACTGGGGGACTGTCTCAGTATCCTACAGCCCCCCCTTCCCAGCACTTGTTCTGCACTTACCTTGCACTTGCCACCAGCTGGCCCTATTTATTTATTATTTTATGCTACTTACCTTGTACTCCACTCCCCCCCCTCCATGCCTCGCCACGCCTTTAAACACTTGTGTACACCCAGTAGCGCTGTCCTCGCTATGAAATGAATAATTTTAATAAGGATCTGATGGTGAGACTAATTTCATTTTTTATGTTTTTAGGTACATCATTCACTACTGTCTGTGTCACGAGTACCAGACACCGGCGGACGGCTTCTACAGCCGCCAGTTGCTTCTCCGCGTGAACAACGTTACCACCCTGACCATTTTATGGGACGATCGCCAAGTACAAGTATGCCCTTACGCGGTACTAACGGTTAGATGCAACATACCTACCGTTGTGGTGGCCTAGTGCCTCGTTGTTGGAACAGCCATGCGATTATCAGTGCGACCGAAGAGCTTATTTTTATCGTAAACCAACACCCTGTGTACTGCACACGAACATCGCTTCCCTCAAGACGAACTAATTTGGATCGAGAGCAAAGAAAAATGCAAATCGCTGAATATTCTCTAAACATTTGATGTCCAATAAACGTACTTTGCCAAATGTACAATCTTGCCGTTTGCTTTTAAACCACGGTTTCACATTCCGAATTGTGGCGCTGTATTGTGAGATGCTCTAAGACCCTGTGTACAGCAAAGGACCATCGCGTTCCTCAATACGAACTTTTTGGAACGTGAGCAAATAAAAATGCAAATCGCTGAATATTCTCTAAACATTTGATGTCAAATAAATGTACTTTACCACATTTACAATCTTGCGGTTTGATTTCAAAGTACAGTTTCATATTCCGAATTGTGGCGCGCTGTATTGTGAGCTGATCTGTGTTGATTTCCGGGGTCTGTGTGGAGTCGCGTAGAAGACGCCTGGGCGCGTTTGCCTACGCAACTCAGTCACGTCACGGATAGAGGCGGGGAATATGAATGTTTTGATAAAGTCTGTTTCAGGGGCGGGGGATTTGATTTAGTGCCGCAAAGGCAGGTGAGCCAGGTCGATGCGGCGAAATGATAGGATTATCACAAAATGGAGGCTGATTTCGAGTGCGATAATGGGCGAAAAGTCGGGTAAGGTCCATAGGAAAGTTTCCTACGATCTACCGATTTATGCTTACAAACACATGGCCGACCCGTAGGGACAATAAAAAAAAAGTCCCGGAACTATCCTTTAAGAGCACAGCAACGATGTAGGCTGCAGTGACTGCTATGTTGCATTCATATCTCACACATAAAGATTTTCAGTACTTCAAAAACAGACATTTGAACCCACTGTATTTTCTTGAACAGATATTTTGGGGAAGCATCCCACATATGTTTTCTCCCACTCTAGAGAACGTACATAGTGGGGGCTTCATCTAGGTGCCCAGGTGTACTGAATAAGACACTATAAGGCATAACATGTCTTCAAACCAAACCCGCCAGAGGGTCAGATTCTGATGTAAACACGCATTGACAAAGCCAACAGTTTGGAGGTATGGGATCGGCATTTGCTAGGCACTGAAATAAATGTGCTACCTGACCATAAGAAGGCAACTGAAAAAAGGAGAGACTACTTGGGCCTATGATTTCAGCACCTGGCAAGTGCCTATGTAATATCTAAGGCCAAAACGGTTGGATTTGCCATGCTTGTTTGAACTAGACCTCAGTGCAAGAGACAGATATACATCAAGAGGCTTAATGCACACTTTGTTGCGAGTTTAAAAAAAATATAACTGTAGCCATTTACAGATGCAAATAAGCAATGAACTCTTGGCAGACTGCTCCAAAAAGTTAGCTGAAGCTTAATTTTGCTAATTGATAGAGTGAGCTCAAAGAGATCCCAGGGGGATGTGTTTTCGACATGGAAGGGCACAGAGTGGGTGGGAATGGCAATAAGGATTATCATGGCCAGAGGCAGTGAGTGGGCAGGTAAAACACCAAACAACATCCACAAGCTATGTGTTCTTCCTCACATGTCATCTCCCACCTAACTGTGTTCCAATGTAATAATTTTGCGTTAACGGGCGGCGCTTAAGCACCTCCTAATAGCCCAAACTAACAAACATAGATATTCTCTACAGGGAACATGAAGTATGTTCACATACTTTCTTAAACATTCAACAGATTCCCACATGGAGACCAGGGACACACAGGCTTCATGAATATCAACTAAGCATCCATCACGTTCATTGTGCAGCACTTGAGTTCTTTGGAAATCGTGTATTTAAATCTGTTCTCAAACACTCTCTCATTTGTGCGTGCAGATGCCTTCATCTGCAATTTATATGGCATCATGCAAGACTCAAAAGCAGGTGTTTTCTGAAATAGCCTGAGAATGGAAACCTGAATTTAATCTCTCTGATTCAAGCACCAGATGATAGCAGGTGGTGATGAGCCTCGCTCTTTTTTTTATGTCAAGATGCCCTAGCTGCAGGCGCTGTTTCCTTTTAGAAAAAACTTACCGCATCTGGATTACCTGATTATATATCATTTTCTTCTTACTCGTATTACATTCAACTGAAAAAAGGCCTTTTCTGAAAAACGAACTTATATGCAAGTCAGTGATAAAAGAAGAAGTAACTTGAGACAAAGAAAGTGTGGCTAGCTCGGCCCTCAGTATAAAAAGTGGCTGGCTGGGTCCTCAGTATAAAGAGTGACTATCTGCGTCCTCAGTATAAAGAGTGGCTAGCTGGGTCCTCAGTATAAACAGTGACTATCTGCGTCCTCAGTATAAAGAGTGGCTAGCTGGGTCCTCAGTATAAAGAGTGACTATCTGCGTCCTCAGTATAAAGAGTGGCTAGCTGGGTCCTCAGTATAAAGAGTGACTAGCTCCGTCCTCAGTATAATGAGTGGCTAGCTGGGTCCTCAGTATAAAGAGTGGCTGGCTGGGTCCTCAGTATAAAGAGTGACTAGCTCCGTCCTCAGTATAATGAGTGGCTAGCTGGGTCCTCAGTATAAAGAGTGGCTGGCTGGGTCCTCAGTATAAAGAGTGGCTAGGTGGGTCCTCAGTATAATGAGTGGCTAGCTGGGTCCTTAATATAAAGAGTGGCTGGCTGGGTCCTCAGTATAAAGAATGGCTAGCTGGGTCCTCAGTATAAAGAGTGGCTGGCTGGGTCCTCAGTATAAAGAGTGGCTGGCTGGGTCCTCAGTATAAAGAGTGGCTGGCTGGGTCCTCAGTATAAAGAGTGGCTGGCTGGGTCCTCAGTATAATGAGTGGCTAGCTGGGTCCTCAGTATAAAGAGTGGCTAGCTGGGTCCTCAGTATAAAGAGTGGCTAGGTGGGTCCTCAGTATAAAGAGTGACTATCTGCGTCCTCAGTATAAAGAGTGGCTAGCTGGGTCCTCAGTATAGAAACACATGCACGAAAGCACACAATGCGCCGTGTGCATTGCCAGGGGCACAGATTGGCAAGGCCCCATACATAATAGTGAATGCATGCACGCCACTTTGCAGCTAGCATTCTTCACAGGGTCATTCCTCATTTGCAAGGAGGCATGCCACATGCAATAGAGGGACTACTGCCGGCTGTCAAAACATAGTCATAACCATTCAGGTCCTGACCATGTTTGCCATCCAGATCATGGTGGTGGATATATGCTGCACACCCAAAGAGTGACATTTTGAAGGGGGAATGGGCAACCCAAGAACCAGCCTGCTTCCTCTCCTCTCGTGTGGGATGGGTCCCGGCCCATGACAGGTCAGCACTCAAAATGTCTTCCTCGCTAATGCTGTCAGAGCAGCCGAGCCACCATTGAGGTTATGCTGCACTGCTACAGAGAACTGTGGGTGTGCTCGGGAGCAGCATTTTATTTGATTGATAGGGTACAAGCACGCATGCTGCAACTGATGCACCATGTGTGATGTGTCAGGTCTAACCCAAGGCTTGGATAATCCAGCACCATAATGGTCTTAATTTTACTGATTGTCAAAGGTGTGTTGACCGAAGCACGTGACCAGTGTGGTGCGTGCCTGGTCACATGAGGTGTACCAATAAAAGGGGCGGGCAAGGTGGCGCTCGCCCAATTACTCACCAACTACCCTTTTGGTCTGTTCATTGCTCCGGGATCACTCGCTAGGAGGCCTGCACTGATGCGACCCCCAACAGAATGGTAAAAGATGCAATGAACCTGCTGGGATCAGTTCTTCGCCCCTTTGATGTCTCTCACTGATCTGAAGAAGAGGTCTATTGACACTTGAGCTCCCTCAGTCGAGTGGCTAATATAAATAGGGCGCAATCTGAATAAATACGACTGTTAAGGCAAAGAAGCTGAGATTCAATGTTAGCATATTTGGCAAATATTCATTTTCCATTGGTAAATTTCCGGAAGTGTTTGGTGTAGATGGGCCCTAGAGATTTAAAACCTTTGTTTGGAGGAAATAATGTTCTTGTTTAATTTGTCATTTTACATAGTGCCGACACTACGAACGCTTCAAAGCACTTTGAGGGAGGCATTACATGAGAGAGGAAAAGATCGAAGGATGATCTCAGGAAAGTTAAGAAGGGTCCAGATGTTTCGCTTGCCGTAGAAGGTAGCCATTCTGACCTTCACAGAAGTTTCCGAAGACGGTATCAAAGCGACAGGATAATCGAAAGGACTTTCAAGGGCCTTCTGAGCGTAATGCTTGTCCTCCTGAGCATGTGAAACAGGTTTCAAGTCAGGGGTACACGCGGGCGGACGGAGTCCACCTACCTTTTTCAGAGGGTGGATTCAGTCCCCCCCAGCTAAAATGAGAAACACTGAATGCTCTCTTTGAATTTATGAATCAAAGCCGGCCTCACAGTCGTCAGGTTTGCAGGCCGGCCACTTCACCACTGCACAATATAACGTGACGAAACATAGCAAACAACTAAAGGTGAAATGTCCCAT
Source organism: Ambystoma mexicanum (assembly GCF_040938575.1). Taxonomy (NCBI): domain Eukaryota; kingdom Metazoa; phylum Chordata; class Amphibia; order Caudata; family Ambystomatidae; genus Ambystoma; species Ambystoma mexicanum. The sequence continues at coordinate 648,423,240 of NC_090930.1, read as the reverse complement.
TTGGTACTGCAAGTTCCAGTGCCCTTTGGGCGATTATGCAAAGCAAATTTAATGAAATGTGCATATTTCACCTTGATATTTCACCTCATGCCGGTCCGATAGCAAGCAGTAGAGCCCTCACTTTGACATCTGTGCCGAGCCTGCTGACGCAGGTTCGAATCTGGCAGGGCCAAACTCTGCCTTTCATCCTTCTGAGGTTGATAAATGAGCACCACACACTGTGGGTAATAGTAAGCAGCGCTCAGATACCTGAGGGTTCATAGTGCTATATAAATGCTAAATTAATTATCTGCACATTTCTGAAACATCACATCCGTTTGCGTTTGTTGATGAGTCCCCCACTTTAATTTTTAGGACTTGACCCTGTTGTGAAGGTTTCTGGATGGAAAGGCATGTTATTTTCAGAGGTGGACTTTGGGCGATGATTTTTAGGTCAATACCAAGTGTCATAAACACAGTCCATGATCACGTAGGGGATTTTGGAACGGGTATACATGTTTGAGGCCACACCTGTGCTTTATGGTAGGTTTAGTTTGTTGACGTTATGGTAAGGCTGGTGCCTGCACTTTTCCCTTCGCGGACCTTGGCCATTGTATTGGTTGGAGAGCAATGCAACTGCTGTCATAATAGCAAATGTCCGACTTGAACACTGCTAGACTAAGGCAATCATTTTCGATACTTTCAGCATCGGGGAAGGGGGACATTAGAGGAAGGCCTTTTCAACAATTTCATTGACCTTTAGGATGAATGATACCTTGCAGTCAAAGGTGATCCCCATACTCTGGACAAGTCAGGAGTAGGTGGAGTGCCCCTCATTATGGGCCAGTCGAATTGGGGTGATGCAGATAAAATCAACATAAGGGGTGGCCTCACCCCTAGACATTTGCAGAAGTGAACGCACATACAAATGAATATCACACGTGACCTGTAAACAGCCAGTTTAAACATATGGGACAATGGAAGCGCTATAAAGAGTAGAACTGGATGTGCCACACAAGTAGGTTCTAAAGGTAGAGAGCACTTACAACTCAGGAAAGGTCCCAGCATACCAAGATAGGATTACACAATGTAGCATAGACATGAGCATAGGTAGAAGTAAATGGCAGTATACATGTGCAGGGAATAAACGTTGGTGGTAAATAAACATGAGACATGAAGAACATTAACATGGAGACTAGTGAACTAGAGAACCGCTATTTGAGACAGAACTGTGAAAGGTTTTAGTTCTGAAATACTGAATCCTGACATTGAAACTGCTTTGCACACAGTCCCAAGATACACAATATTCAGACCGATGCTCGGGTGTCAATGCCATTAAGCAAGGGGGCTCCAACAGGGCATTAAAACCACTAGATAACATTTCCCAGAAGTGCACAGCATGCAACTCTAAAAGTTAATTTGTTTCTATCGTTAGCAGTGAGAAAATACAGATAGCTTTTGATCTCCAGGTGCAAGAAGCTACCATGCCAAGCAGCCTTTTAATAGGTAAACACACAGGGCATCAAATAGAATTAGAATATCAGAAAACTCAATAAATAAATCGAAGTGGTCCGTTTCCACGTGATCTGAACAATGACCATTTATTCCTGGCGTAACTAGACAGTGAACCTGCTATTTCAATGGAGCAGCCAGACACGGTGGCAGCACCAAGGCCAATAGCAAATTGGCAGATGAAGGTCTCAGGCCTGGGAATGGGAAGGGAGTAGAATTTTTCAAACTGAATCATGGCAGTCCGTCCATCTCTCCTTCCCCACCATGCATCCTGGCATCACATTAAATGTTGGATGAGCAACCCACCAACCAATTAGAATTGTATCCACTAGGTTGGCTACCATAGCGTGGAAGAATAAAGCATCAATATTTTCAGTAGGATGACCTTAGGAGAAGCCATCAATTAAAGAAATATCCAATAGTTGTGGTCTTCGCTTATAGGATGTATCAGCACAATATCCTACTAACCAATGAGGAAGATGTTTTCTTATCACTAACCATGATACCAAGTATGACGGATTTTGGACCTAAAAGTTTGTGTTTTACATTGTAACATTCGAGAATGTTTTTTTGTTTTTAATATGTTCCTGGCCATTCATGTTTGAATAAGGCTGGGTGTTCTCGTGCACTTGTAACCACTCAATTTTCTTGAGTTTGTTTTATTATTGACTATCGATTATGGATTGGGACCACCTTAACAGAATAGTAGTGCTGTGATATTCCAGCGGTACAGAAGCAGGGCATCAGTATTTCTATCATTGAAGCAGGGACTGTTTTGCCCATCCATTGTGGTCTCAAGTGAGGTTATCAACAAATTGACAACAATATTAAAGGTCATCTGATATTCTCATGTGGAGCTGGCGGATGGCAGAAAGGTATGGCATCAATAATACGAGTCCACCTGGCTGAACTGGAAGACAAGCCACACAGTCAATCCCCTGCTCAGTTCCAACCCCACTGGGCAATCTTGCAATTACTTTGCTGGGCATAGGAGGGCTCTGTATGCCCACACCCCAATTTGGGGTGGCCTCTTTGAGACTTTGCATTGTTGAAATCTTTTAGAGGACTCCAGGTGCATAACCTGAAAGAACACTCACATTTAGAGCAGCCACAGGAAAGCCCTCTAACCCCAATAGGAATGTAAGCTTTGTGGTTTGGAAAGAGTAAGCATCATTTGCATGAGTTACACCTCCACGCAAATGTTGTCTGCGAGGTCCACCATAGCTGTGCATAGGTTTTCATAGATGGATAATCTCCACTCAAATCCATTAGGCGGATTATAATGAGTAGCGTGTACTAACAGGCAATTTACCACACTGACTTCTCCGTTGTCTTATACATGCAAATGTACGCATTTATCTTAAACTGTACTTTTCCCAAAAAAATATTAGGATTCTGGCAAAATACACTGCTTGATCCTTGTCGAGGTCTAAATGGAGTTATGAAAAGAAACATATCTTGTTATTCAGCAGATGTATGTACTCTATGGAAGATAACTGTGTACTAGGCTAGCAGAAACAAACACCCAAATCTAACACTACAATGTATCTGTTCTGATTTGACATATGTATCTACTTCAAGCTACATTGCAGATGGAAGGTTAGTTTTATGTGTTTACAGAAATATGAGCCCCTTGAAGTCCATTGAAGTACATTATCACCTTCTTCATCTTCACAGTAATAACAATTTGAGTTTGGGCATCGCCAGGATTCATTAGGATGTTGCCCGTCCACGAGGACTTCTTGACAGCGAGCCAACAGCCATGAGTCCTATTCCATTTTCGGACACTGCACGTGTCAGACACAGCATTGGCAGCAAAGCAAACAAGACCAATCACAAATACAAAATGATTAATTCCTAATTGAGCCAGCAGCAAATAGTATTTTGATGTATGCATTGATCATATGTCCCTGAGGGAATTCCCTCTGCACCCATAAAGTGGATAACCAATGTGTTGCACTGCATACAAAAGTGGGTATCAGGCCTGCAAGAACACACTTTTGATGTCATGTATGTTCTGGCATGAGAAATGTGTCTGATGATTGTCCCTCCTGCAAAGTTTTGAGGAAAGAGGAAGATGATGAGGAGGAACGAATTTGGGTTGTTTTACTGTAACGGAACAAACCATGGCTGAAAAGACTAGTGGTTTTGGCCAAAAATACTGTTTGGCCGTTATGGTAAAATAACCCAAATTAAAAATGCATTACCTACTCCCAGCCCCCCCACCCTTACTTACCTTGCGGCGGCACACTACACTGTGAGCTGCCCACTCGTTCTGTCCCTGCAACGCCTATTTCTATTCACTTCCGTGATCGGGAATCGACGCCGCAGGGTCTTTTTCTTTTTTTTAATTTAAAAAAAAATGTTTTTACTTTACCAAAACAGCTGCAGGGGACACCCACACATTAGTGAACAAGGGTGCGGGGGACAACCCTGCAGCCCCCTCTGCCCTTGTTCACTATAATGCCACTGAATAGGGGATTTAGTTGAGATTTTCTGCTGTGCAAACTTTTCGTACAGTCGAAATTCAGCGAAATCTCTCATTCAGTAATTTATTTTTGATCATTTTGGCCTTTTCCAGGATGGATCACGTCCTCACCGTTTAGGAATGTGCCATGACAAAAGACATGTGGGAAAGTGACATGAATGCAGATATTTAGTTGGATGCACCACATGACCTTCTGTGAAGGACAGCACCTGCCAAACTAGAGTTTTAAAAAATAGGGTATGGAAGCATGTGGATAAAAGGGGTTGCGGTTTACACCAAAAGAACATGTAGTGAAGGGGGAGCAAATTGTACAGTTATGACATGAAGGACCTCAGAGCACATCCAAAACCAAGAAAGGATATGCTATGATTTCTGGTTGCCAGGCATGGATGCTCAGAGAGAAAGGTGCAATAGGAGATTCCATACTGTGTTCTTTACATGGCACCCAGGGCACAATTACAACCCTACAGAGGAACTCTTATATGTTCTATGCGTGATTGTTGGTGATTCTATGTTTATTCAGATTTTGATGCTTTGGAGTGGTGGCAGCAAGAAACATCTGGGTTAAAACATACATCGTGCAGTCTCACCTTTTTTTCTGTGACAGGAGTCTAAATGAATTAGTTAATGTAATTTATGAATTAATTAGTTCATTAGTTAGTGACTCTAATTGAAAACCTTCACGAAGTAGAACATACTGAATATTCTGCCTCAGAATGGAAACCCATTAATGGGACAAGGAAAAAAAAACAAGTTAAGATTGCTGCGACTGTGGAAAATAGAAAAGTGAGTAAATCCCCATTCTATTTTCATGGCGGGAGACGGGGGAACGAGGAGACGCAGATCAGGAGGAGAGTAGGTAAGTGGATTTGAGGTGATAGGGCTGAGGACTGGAGAAAGTGAAAAACTGGTGGGACCCGTGGGGAGAGGCTCTATTGGCCGAGAGAACAGATATGTTTACTGTGGGATTCCATCTTCGTTTCCAGCCACCTCACAGAGGCGTAGCCAGGATTGTGTAACACATGGGGCCTGGAGCTAGTGTAGTAGGGCCCACCCTAAGGGGAGCCTGCAGAGGGATGTGCATATGTTCTAAATGCACAGGAGCAACAACACATAGATAGGGAGCCCAAAGCATTCAAGGGGGATTCATTAGAAGAGTCAAGTCACCAACAATGCACAGAAGATGTTTCCAAGGCATTTTCATACTTCACTACCTTCCCCCTACACCAACCTCTCCTTTAAAAATAACACTCAATTTGGCTTTGTTGCACCCATAAACGCCAGATAAACATGCCATGTCCCTGTTAAAAATTGTTCATGCTCCAATGACCCTCCTGGGCCCCAGCCTCACATACACAGACACACACACACAAATCCACACACAGACAGACACACACACACACAAAGACACACACACACAAATGCACAGACACATACAGACACACAAACTCATGCACATTTATACACATTCATCCACCAGTCACATACCCATACAGTTTCTGTCATTCACACAAGCACCCAGAACATTCACACACTTGTTCTTGCAGCAATGTACACCATTCACACTGCATTCATTCATACGAATGAACTTACAGACACCCCCTCACAAACATAAATATGTACATACACACACACACATGCACTTACACACACCCACGCAAGCATGCACAGATACATTCATACTTAATTAGAATTCTCCCAAATGCACATACACACAAACAAAACCACCTTTTCTTTCATCGCCTATTTCCCTCCAGACTCGCCACGGCGACGCCTCTTCAGCTGCTCCGTAGGCCGCCAGCTCCTGCACAGACAGAAATCAGGAAGCAGAGATAGCTTCCTGGTTCCTGACATGCACGCAGCAGTGTCCATTCTCCAACTCATCTGCGCAATGCTCGGATTGCCCAGAGAGCGAACCCTGCTGCTCAGGCTGCACAGTGACAGTTGTAAATGCCCACTAAGCAACGCTGAGTGGGGCTTTACAGATTTTGGGTGGGCCTTGCCCCTCAGGCCCTACCCTGTCTATGCCTCTGCCACCTGATGGCCAGACACTTGCCACTTCGTGTGGCAAACATGCACCAAGTACTGAGCACTCACCATTGTTCACCATTGTTCAGAATAAATGGAAGACAGTTCTAGATGATAATTCGAAAAAAACACCACTATTACTGTTGAATGGAATTCCTAAGTGGAAAGCGTGTTGTGCCAGTCGTGCGTGAATCCAAATCTCTTTATAAATGACAATAATTTTAAACCTATTACAATAATTTACAATAACTACCGATTTAGATTTAAATGTAGGAAAATATATGTTTTATAAGCAGAACGTTACATCTAATATTTTCTACATTAAAAGAACATTTTCGAACATCTCATCGTAACTTAACTTTTAAACATGATTATTTTAAGGGAATATCAAAGGGTGGCCTTTAAATACTGTTCTTTAAAAGCCAAAGACAATAATTCAATGCCATTACCAGCTTTTAACAGCGTGTTCTACTCTTAAGCTTACTGGAAATAAAACTTGTAAGCCCCAAGTGCTTTTTGCATGCTGTGGAATTTGTTTTAGTCTGCTTTTGCTCGTGCTGACCTTTGACCATCACTAACATACTGCAAGAATACCCGGATAAAGAAGATTCTTACCAAGCCTGGATTACCAATATATATTACCAACATGGGTAAGGAAGTCATCCACCACCCTTTATTTGTAGAAAAATATATATTTGTATTTTATTGTTGCTTCTATTGTTTCAATACAGATAATTAAACATAAGAACTGGAAGAAGTGTTTCAGTAAAAATGATCTGGGCATGAGAAGTCCTGTATTTGTATTTGCTTTTTAAAACAGTATTACTGTCGATGGCTTAGTTAGGAAAATTATATCATACGCAAGGCTAAGACTAACAATACGCAGTTAGGCATTAGAAACCAGTGGGGTTTGGCTGCAGTGCAAGGGCACTACCCATGTGGCTAATACTTACAGGCTGATTCATGGAATGAATGTGCGTGGATAATTGCAGCGCACGCGTGAAAATTGCAGCGCACGCGTGAAAATCACAGCGCAAGCGTGCCAAAGCCGCGCACATCCATTCATGGAAGTCTGTGTGCATGTAAATCCTGGGGTGTGCGCTAAAATCGTGGGTGGCGCACACGGGCGCACACGTCATCAAACGCCGTGCGCTACGCGCACAGCAAAAGCGCACATAGCGCAGCGCACACAACAAAAGTGGGCAGAATACGGGGCGTAACACGGGCAATGGGGAAAAACGCGTGAAAATGTGGGCGTTACAGGGAAGTACAGGAGGTAAATGCTCGCAACGCCCACACGCGCCAAAAAAGACACGCCAATCCAGAAACACGTACGCCTGCTTCCTGTGCACATAAAAGTGCACGCAAACAACAAACAAGCTCAGCCGCTACGATGAATATACCGTTCCTCGCAGCAGTGGTCGTGGGACACCGCAGGAGGAGGAGGAGGATAGTCAGGACCCAAATTTTTACACCCAGGACCAGCCTTTTTGGGATGCCTGATGACCAGGTGTATGGGAGGTACAGGTTTCCACCACACATAATACTCGACCTGGTGAGTGAGTGGGAGGATGACCTCACATGGCCCACTATGTGCTCCCAAGCACTGAGCCCCTTGGGGGGGTGTCACAGGCCACGCAGTCACGCTGCTTACACCGGGAGTTGGCCATCATGACTGCACGCTCCTCAGTCCGCAGGCACATATACATGCCCAGAACACCTGCAGAAAGGCAGGCTGCCGTCCAGGACTTTTACGTGGTGGCACACTTCCCAAAAGTGCTTGGTGCCATTGATTGCACCCATGTGGCTCTACGTCCACCCAGGGCAACTGAGCACATGATATGATATATGATATGGCATTTATAACGCGCCTATGCACAAGTGTTTCAAGGCGCGACGAGGCAAGGGGGGAAAAACAAAGGGACGACAGACAACAATCCTACTAGGCCAGGTGTCATGCAAATTGCGCAAGTGCATGGGAGGGGGGGAAAAGGGAAAAGTGCGAGGGGGAAGGGGAGGGGAAAGTGCAGTACAAGGGGTAGTAGAAAAAATAAGATGATAAAACAGACATATGGTAGCAAGTGCAAGGTAAGTGCAGACATAAGTGCTGGTAGGGGGACAGTAGGGAGACAGAAACAGTCCCTTGGTGCAGGGTTGCCAGGGAAGGCAGTGCAGGCGTGCAGCTGGCAGTGCCTGTGCCCGAATCAGACAGGGTGGGCAGGTGGTTTTGAACAGTTCAGATTTAGCCAGGAATTCAGCAGGGAGGATAGTGTGTGTGGAGTCGAAGATAACCCCAAGATTCTTAGCCTTGCAGGTGGGAGCAGGAAGTGGGCCAAGAGAGGCCAGCCAGAGGGCTGCAGGGAAGGAGGGAGTGGGTGTGCCGATGAGTAGGATCTCAGTCTTACTGGCATTAAGGCAGAGGTCTTTGGCGGCACACCAATCCCGGATAGCACATAGTCAGAGATGAGGGGAGGAGGAGGCCCAGGGTAGCCTGAAAATGTGCTGTGTGTCATCCGCATAGCACCGAAGGTTGGAGCATAGAGTGGCCATGCGGTGGGCAAGGAGTGCCAGGTACTGGTTGAACAGCCAGGGAGAGAGGTTAGATCCCTGGGGGACACCACAGGTAGAGAAAAAGATATCGGAGAGGAAGGACCCAAGTTGGACCTGGGAGGGTCGGTCAGAGAGGAAAGAAGTCAGCCATGCCAGAGCCTGACTGGTGATACCCAGGTTATCACGGAGACAGTTGAGCAGGATGGCGTGGTTGACAGTGTCAAAGGCAGAGAAGAAATCAAGCAAGATGAGGACGCAAGGGGTATTGGAGTCAAGGTTGGAGAGCAGGTCTTCACAGATGTTCAGGAGAGCAGTTTTCGTGCTTCTGGCAGCTCTGAACCCAGACTGATGCTCATGAAGACAACCGCAAGCACTGGCATTCCATCAACGTGCAGGTAGTATATGATGCCAAGGGAATCATCACCTCAGTATATGACAACTATCCAGGGTCCACCCATGATAGTTTTATTTTGCGAATGTCACCCCTAAACCGGGACCTAGAAGCTGGGCGGCATGGAGATACATGGCTGCTTGGTGAGTATAAATGCCTCTGCACATGCATGCATGTCAGATACTGAGTAATGTCACAACCCATCTAATGATACCCATAATCACCTCCCCAGGGGACAGTGCCTACCCTCTGAGCACCCACATGATGACGCCAATTTGGAACCCCACCACACCACCTGAGGTAAGATACAACACAGCCCATATTGCAACCCAGGGCATAGTGGAGCGCACATTCGGAGTGCTCAAGTCACGCTTTCGCTCCCTTGACCGCTCTGGTGGGCAGCTGCTATACACGCCCCGAGTAGTGTGTAGGATCATAGTGGCAGCATGTGTCCTGCACAACGTTGCAACCCGCCGGGGCCTGCCGGTGGACATGGTGGTGCCCCCACATCCCCAACCACATGCACGGCCGCTGCGCATGGGAGGTGAAAGGGCACGTGGTGACGCAGCCCGTACACAGCGGGTGGCTAATTGCTTCACCTAAAATCCTACCCCTGTGGAGTGCACACAGCCCTGGCACATACCAGCTGACAATCAATGATGATGACATAAGGGACAGTCAACCATATCAGCCTGAGATTGGTCACCTGGAAGTGTTACATTGTGTGCATCCCTTCCTACTTAAATACAACCAATGCTGTGTGACAAAAAAAAACACATTCATGCTGCATGAATGACTACCCCCTTGAAAAATACAACATGAAAATATTGCCATGTCACCCAACCACTCCACATCTCAGCTACCCAACACACCATGGCATGTCATGCAATGTGAAAGCAACAAAATGAATGCACAACACATGACACCAGTGTCACAAAGTGCACTGTTCCAAATGTAAACAGGCCACAGACAATATGCGCCCAGTAATCAATAAGAAACAGCACACATGAACAAATACTTACCAGCAACACAGAACAGCAACACAGGATGAAACAGTGTCAAAATACGACAGTACAAAATCAAAGTAGTGCAAGTCTCACAACCTGACTAAGGCAGCACATCGACCCCTTCCAACTGCAGAGTGTTGCTGTCAAGCAAAAATGTCAGTGTACTGCATACAACATGAACTGCATCTGCAAAGGAGACAGCCTTGTGAAGACATGAAGAAGGTACATGTGAATAAGGAGAAAGTAATGGATGCACAAGCACATATCAATACACCATGCAGTGTTCAATCCAACAACAATCCCCACTAGGGATGTATACACAGTTTTGACTACAGACTGCCCACACAGCTCATGGGAGCCCAATGTCACTGTGTAAGTTACTGTCACTTGGTCACACCCTTTGCAATCCCATGGAAAGGGGAAGCAGGAGGGGTGTGTGTGTCAGGAACTCAAGCATCTAACCCAAAGACAGGACAAGCCTGCATGTGCCCAGCTGGAATACACAGTGGATGGCCATGGGAGCCACACAAGGCAACACACTGTAAAAACAAAACAAAAAAATGTCTATGTGTGGTACCTCCATGGGCTCATGGCCTGCACGGCTACGCTACTGTGGGAGAACTGCTGTCGCTCTCTTCACCCTCTGCTGCTACATCAGGAGGTGGCTGTGTTATGGGAGGCAGCCCACGTAAAGCCCTGGTATGGTCCTACATGGCAGCAAGCATGCGTGGAAGGTTTCGTTCTGGAGGATGATGGTGCGGAGATCCCCATGCAGCACCTCACGGGTAGCCTGCATTTCTACCCGCATGGCCTCGTGTGATGCCCGGATCTCCACACGTGTTGCCTGGAGCTCTGCTGAGAGTGAACCTGTGAGCTGCTCCAGCTGCTGTTGTGACCTAAAATTTCAGGAAACCTCAAGTTCACCCAGAGTCTCCCTGAGGAAATGGAATTCTAACCTCAGGTCTTCCCTGTGGCCCTGTGACTCTACAGATATGGCTTCAAGCAGAGTCTCCAGTGCCGCCCGTAGGTCCCTGTTGGACGCCAACATGTCTTCCCTGTGTGATTGGCAAATGGAGTCTGTCGCCTGCTGTTGTTGCTCCATCTGCCTTTCAGGGGGGAGAATTGAAGTGGCCACCTATCCATTGCCTGAGCCATCATTTCAACCGATGCTCCCTGTTGTGCTGTTATACTGTAGATGGAGTTTTCCCATACAGTATTGCCTGGTGGCATACGGCCACCGCGTCGGCGGCCGCCACCCCTGTTTGGGGCAAGGCGATCTGCACCTTGCTGTGCTGGCACTGCCTGAGGCTGCAGGACTGCATTCCCCCTCTGATCTGCTGGCCTAGGAACAGGATCAGATGTTGTTGAGCGTGACCCTGCATCCGTAACCGCCAAAGGCGGAGATACCAACACTGACATCCCCATAGAGGGGTCTCCCACTGGTGCAGGTGGGTTGGTCAGAACAGCATCCCTCCCAGTAACACTCACTTGCGACGCCACATATGTCTCACTCTCCGATTCAGCACCTGAATCATAGAGGTCTGGAGAGGTGCACCCAGAGACACCCGTGGACAGTATGGTCTGCAGGAGGATTAGGTTGTCATCCACCACCACCCCACGTCCTCCACTGGTGCCCGGTTGTGGCTGAGATTCCTCCTGGGTCTGCACCATCTCCTCCACCTCAACAGCATCAAGTACGTCATCACCTGCAAAAACATGAAAGACAACAAATGGAAACACACGCATGAGCACCATAGCACACACATAGGCCTGACAAGCAAGAGATCCAGTACATGAATTACACATGTCCCACATGACTATAACCCTGGCATGCATGTACTGTCAATGAGTTGGAAGGGGAGGCAAAAAGCAGACACTGAGGACTCCAAGACGGAAAAGCAACCCATTTGCTGCATGCTGGATAGCACTGGCATCACACATTAGCCTGTGAGTGGTATGTCCAATACACATACATGACACATGCCAGCACACAGATGGCACGTAGCATAGCCATGGTACATTTGACAAGTACTGCCATATGTTAGTCAATGAGTACTGTAACACATCCATGTGAGATGGACATGAGATGAAAAATGCAAAATAGTGTGACAAAACACGCATGTGCCACACACTGCAACACATCCAGTGTGCAATTATACAGTGATGGCAGGCAGATGGATACATCAATGGTTGGTCACTTCAACATGACAGAAAACAACAATCATGTTCCACATTCAAACAGGCCACAAACATTGATGTGAGCAGGCACTTATTCAATCAGCCTGAATGGTCAAATCATTCCCATAACATGGTAATAAATGTGGGACATTGTGGGGTGTAATCTATGACAGAAGCATGTCACATATGTGGCATTAGGGCAGAAAAATGTGTTCTAAAAATGGGATTATTGAAACAATCAGGCTGAATGAACTCTGAAAATTCCGGAAATTGTTTTTGCAAGATGACATTTCAAGGGCAACTGCAGTAATGTGGTGCTAATTAGCCACTGTGGTCAGAAGGGATACTGTCATACCCAAATGCAAGGCTGGTGACTGGTTTGGAGGAAGCACATGGGTGACCCATACCACTCATGAGTACACACCCTCACCTGGCACTCAATCATAACACATCTCCCAAACAACATACACATGGATTACACACACATGCATGGGCACTCACCGGACAATGCTTCATAATCTGGTAGGTCTCCCACGCCTTGGATCTGTTCCTCTGTGACGAAGGTTCCAGCAACAGACTCATGTTCAGTGAGTTGGTCATCCTCTGGCGGAGACCCACTGCCAGTCACCAGAGTAGAGGCATGATTGGAAGCCAGCTTGTTCTTTGCTCTGCGTTTCAGGTAATTTCACCGCTTGTTGCAATCATCAGCTGTGCGCCTCACAAATCCAAGGGCACTAATGGGGTCAGCGATGGTCTGCCAGTGGGCCCTACGTTGAGCAGGCGTAGTCTTGCAGCCTGCAGTCATCACCATTTCGCGGCTATGTGCCAACACATAGGCCACAAGTGCATCAAGTTCGGCGTCATTCAAGCTAGGCTTCCTTGACGTGTCAGAGTGTGTAGCCATGTCTGGGGTCTCAGTCTGTAGTGCAAGAGCACCTTTCTTCTTCTTCTTGTAAGGTGGTGCGGATCCTGAGTGGCTTACGCCGCTCTGGTCAGTAGGGGCAGAAGCGCAGGTGGACTGGGTACTTGAAGCCAAAGGTCTTGGTGCAGGCATTGGCTGCAGGGTGATGGTGGTAGGGCAAACGTCGGTGTGATGGACCTGGACCGACACCGTCCCGGCTGGGAGACTCGGAGATGGGGTGGATTGAGCTGCAGCTGCTCCTGCAGCCTCCGCACCCAGGCTACTTGGGGCAGCAGATGACATTGCTGCCTCAGATCCACGTGGCCTGGTGACAGCAACTTTCATCGCCAAACGTGGCTTAGACTTGGTGACCTGGAAGTCAGCCTGGGAGTCATCCTCTGCCGGTTCAGTTGACAAAATGGGCCGGTCCAACAAGGGCTAAGCTGGGATGGTGTCAGCTACGTTTCTCACAACCATTTGGGGGGGCATAGGTGGTCCCAATTGGTCCTCCACACACTGGGCTCTAGGGGAACCCTGCAAATCCTGGCCACATCCCCTACCGTGCCCACCACCCCCACCACTTTGAGATCGGCCACCTCTTGGTCGCCTTCCAGCCATGGCACTGATGTTGTTGTGCGTATGGGAGTTGCAGTAAACAATTGTCCTGGGCAATTGGGGTGAAAGGGGTAGGGCACTAGATGGAATTCGTACCCTAGTGCTCTAGCAAGGCTGTCTGTGACCCCTGGGGGAAGATGACGGGTCACACAACGCACAGGCACCCCAAAAACAAAAGTACACGTGCACGCAACCCCTGGTAGACCACGTGCATGCAAAAATGAACCTGCACTACGCTGTGGCACCCAGAAACACAAAAAAAAGTGTACGCGTGCTACACGCAGCCTACAATGACCTCAGAAGGAGTACGCGACACACGGGGGAAACCACAGTTGGAAAATATGTGCGCGACTCACCGTCTGCCTTGAAAAAGAACGTGAAAAAGACGCACGTGTGCGTGTTGGCAACACCCCCGCCAAAAGAAGAAAAGAACGCAGTCTGAGGAATCAGGGAGTACAAACTGGAAACGTTGTGCAGTAATCGCGTGCAAACCGACAAGAAGTACAAGAATCACCCGCTCGCTCTCCACAAAAAGCACGCACAAGAAAATCGCATCATAATCGTACCTTTTAAGCCAGCCCACACGTGCATCGTCACTTACACACTTACGCGCTAAGGCCCTTTCCTCCAATAGCACGGTGACGTGCAGTTATCTCACGTGCTGTCTCACTATGCACCCGTGTTGTGGAGAACGCCCGCGCGCATAATGTCACTTACGCGCTCACATGCTAAGGGCCTTTCCTCGGATTTCACTCTGATGTGCACTTTTTTCACGTGCCAAATCACTCTGTATCAAGCTGGCCACGCGAAAACACACGGAAGACCACGCTCCTGCCTAGAAGGCCATATTCCTGCCCCCCACTGCCCCGAGCACTCTCCCACCTGCCATCTGCTGCTGTCTGCCTGCCTGCTGCCCACGTGCCCTGCTATTTGGTGCCTGCACGTCAGCCAGGGGTGCAGATGCTGTGACCACCTCTGGTGGAACTGAAGACTCCTGACTGGGATACCATCACTTCACAGCCCAGCCCCAGGACCCAGTTGCCCACCCACACCTGCCTCTGGGGTTGCCATGTCAGACACTACACCATCTGGCACCACTGGCAACCCCCAGGCAGAGAGGCAGAGGGCCACAAGCTTCAGTGCCAGTGAAGTTGGTGTCCTGGTGGAGCAAGTCCTGGGGCAGTATGATGCCCTCTTTGGAAGATTGCGCGCCGACAATGAAGGACGGAAGAGGATCTGGATGGACATCGTGACTGCCATCAATGAGGAGGGGGTGGCAGTCCGCGAGATCAAACATGTCCGGAAGCGCTGGGAGGTCTTCAGGTCCAGGACCCTCAACAAGGCCCAGTGCCTCTTGAAGGCAGCGGATGCCAAGGAGTGCCGGGTCCACCTGACCGACAACCAGATGAGGGTTCTGGAACGCATACGCCCAGCGCTCCAGGTCCAGGTCCTTGAGGAGCAGACCCGTCTGGAGTCGAGCGGTAAGTGTACATGCATACTGATCGGACGCTGTGCGTGTTGTGGTGTGTCAGGAGTGTGCAGTTGCATATATGTCTTTGTAGGGACATGTATGGCTGCGTATGTACAGGGACGTGAACCTGCCACATGTGATTCCTATCAAGTGTGAGACACATTGATGGTGTATGTGTTGGTAAGCATGCTGTGCAAATGTATGTGTGGGTGCACACATGTAATTAATTATGAATATGTACTGTGGCATAGTTGTGGTGTCACACATGGTTGCTGGTTCATGCTGCATGTATCTGCACTATGCACATGTGCATGTGGGTGTATTTGACAAGTGTGCAACTGTGATGCAACATGAATGCATGTGACACTGACATGTAGAAGGCTGAATGCGAGATGTGACATGGATGGCGAGCTCATCACTGCGACAGTTGGTGGAGATGTACACATGCATGTACGTCTGGTGGTGTGTGTGCATGTGTTGTGCACTCCCCATGTTTCATGTGACGTCAGGCCCACCTTCGGCTGCTCGTGCTGTTGTTTGTGTATGGACGGTGCTGCCTGGTGCAAGATTCCTGTTGATTTGCTCATGTGTGTGAGTTGAAATGACACGTGTGTTGGGGAGTGTGATGCCACTCATGTGCAACTGTCATGTGTGTATCAGTCCATTGTACAGTGCCCTGATGCCTGTGTTCTATCTCTCCCTGTCTGCAGCATCAACTGATGAAGAGGACGGAGAGGGTGCCGTGGAGCACAGTGGCAGGGATCGCACCACCAGCCAAAGACGCAAGGCCCGGCTCCCCTCCCAGATTGTCATCTCGTCGGGGAGTGAGGAGTCTGGTGCCGGGTCCCAGTCCGCAGCTGCCGAGGGTAGGTCCAAGAGGCGGAGGTCGGAGGTGGACTCCTCGGCAGCAGAAGGGGAAGCTGAGACCCCACAGGGTCCGACAGAGGATGATGGCATGGAGTCATCCAGGTTGGTGGGGGGTTTGGTGGAGGAGGAGGCCGTGGAAGGGACACACACAGGGTCTGGAGGTGGGGATTCCACTGGTGCTAGTGGTGCAGTGCAGGGGCAGGCACAGGAGGCAGTACAGGCCACCGCGGAGGTGCCTGTGTGTAATCCTGTCCCCGATCCTGTGACTGCATCATCCTGCACCAGCAGGGATGCCTACGCCCAGACACGTTTTCAGGGAGGGGATGAGTGCACAACAACTGGCCTTCCTCTCCCTGCGGACGGGGTAATCCAGGACCGAGTTGAGCCTGTCCTGGCTGGGATGGCGTTGCGTCAAGGGGGCATGCAAGGTGACCTGCAGTGTTTTCGTGAAGACACTGCACGTCATCTCGGATGCCTCATTGACCACGTTGACCTACTGGGACGGGTCACCAGCGCTGGATTCCTCCATATGCTGGACCTTATTCCGACCCCCTCCTCACATGAACCCCCTATGCGCCAGTTGTCCTCCATGCCATCTTCCCACCCATATATCACCTGGGTACCCTGTGGAGCTGCCTCTGACCCTGCGGCCAGGCTGGTGGATGACACATCCCTGCCACAGTCGGGAGTCGGACGTCCAGCAGGGGTGGCCACCACAACAACTGCACCCCAGCCGGAGGAGGATGTGCAGGCAGCAAGAGCCAGGGAACAGGCACAGCAGCAGCAGCAACAAGGTGGGAGCCATGATGGCTTGGGGCCTTCAACATCCGAGGGGCAGGCATCAGCCAGAGGGCAGGAGGACCCAGGATTGGAAGTGTCTTCCGTGTGGCAGTGGTTGGGCCAGGCCATAGATGCGGAGCGGCGGCGGGTGGAAGAGGCACGGCTCACAGTGGTCAAGGCGGAGAACTCCATGCGGAGGGCACTGAGGCGGGCCGAGTGTCTCGAGGCAATTCGAAGGGAGCTGGAGGTCAACATGACATCGTCCCTGCGAACCCTCGGGGCCATGGAAGAGGACCGCCTCCAAGACATTGAGCAGGAGTTTGATGATGCCTTGGCCGGGGAAATCGGAAAGTGAGCCGTCGGACTAGCCCGCCACCATTGTATATAGTTTTTAGTGTTAGTATTCATTTTTGTTTTCCTTTGATTTGGGGTGTTTGGACTATGCCCCACACATTTGTATATAGTTCCTTAGTATAGTATATAGTTCTTTTCTTTTTTTGGATAGGTTTCATTTCTTTTGTTGGGCTCATGGGCTAATGGACCATGGATGAACTCTGTGTACATAGTTGAACAGTGGATCATGTGAGGATTTTATTTTATTTTATCAGCATGGATCAATGGATTTTTCAATTTACGTTTCCTTTGGATTTCATTTGGTAGACCGTGAGATTGGACACATGTTTTTTTTCATCACTTTGGATTGGTTCTTCATATGTTTTTTTATTATGTTTCGGACATACATTTAATTTCATCGTTTGAAATATGTTTTATGCTTTCATTTCATTTCATTCATTTTGTTCATAATACATTTTTTTTCTTACTTCCATGTGTGGTATTCGCTCATTGGGTTAGTGCATGTGAAAAAGTAGATTTAGACAATCACTTGCACCCAGGGTGTGTGTGTGAGGGACATGTTTTGATGTACATAGTTGACTTTCGGTTTGTGTCATGGAAAAGCCATTTCAGTGTGGGGTGGATTGGGGACTTGATTGCCTCTCAAGACTGGGGTGGGGTGCTGTGGGATTTTGGTGCACATGAGGCCCATGATTGTGCATCTTTATGACGTGTTGGGGGGGCATGAGTCAGGGCCTGCTGGCAGGTGCCCCTCAATACTGGGTGGGTGGGGGTGCTGAGGGACATGATTCGGGGCCTACTGGCAGGTGCCCCTCAACGCTGAGTGGGTGGGGATTCTGAGGGACATGAGTCGGGGCCTGCTAGCAGGTGCCCCTCAATGCTGGGTGGGTGGGGGTGCTGAGGGACATGAGTCGGGGCCTGCTGGCAGGTGCCCCTCAATGCTGGGTGGGTGGGGGTGCTGAGGGACATGAGTCGGGGCTGCTGGCTGGTGCCCCTCTATGCTGGGTCGGTGGGGGTGCTGAGGGACATGAGTCGGTGATCACTAGTGCAAGGTGACATGTGGGCTAGCTGGGGGGCATGCCCATGGTGGATGGGCTGCCTGCGGGACATGACCAGGGGTGCAGGGTAGTCCCCTGTGGTGTGGGCTGCCTGCACGGGCTGGGGAGGGGGTCGAGGGCACACCTGGGAGGACCCACACTGGCAATTCACATGTGTAACACCCCGCGCACCCCACTGGATACACGTACTCCGCTCTGCAAGCGAATTCACGTGTCAAAGTTCCCACGCACCCCTCAGAATACATGTACCCCACTCAGACAGCGAAATCGTGTGTGAAAGTTCCTGTGCACCCCAGGAATACACGCACCCTGCTCGCCCAAGGCCTATCGCGTGTGAAACTCCCCACGCACCCCTCAGAATACAGGTACCCCACTCGCCCAAGGCCTATCGCATGTGAAACTCCTCGGGCACCCCTCAGAATACACGTACCCCACTCGCCCAAGGCCAATGGCATGTAAAACTTCACGCGCACCCCCGAAATACACATACCCCGCTCGCACAGGGCCAATCGCGTGTAAAACTTCCCACGCACCCCTCAGAATACACATACCCCGCTCGCACAAGGCCTATCGCATGTTGAACTTCCCGCGCACCCCCGTTATTCACGTACCCCGCTCACCCAAGGCCAATCGCGTGTAGAACTTCCCGCACACCCCCGAAATACACGTACCCTGCTCGCACAGGGCCAATCATGTGTAACACTTCCCACGCAGCGGGGTATGTGTATTCGGAGGGGTGCGCAGGGATTTTTACGGACGTTTTCGTGGTTGTGGGGCTGTATGCTGGTCCACTGGCCTGTGCGCCATGTACGGGATTTGTGCACTGGCCATGGCGCAAGGGGAGGGGTTGGGGCGTAACTGGTGCAGCTGCAGGGTCGCTGAGCCACTCTGCCCCACAGCTGGTTATGGATGTTAAAATCCATGAATACGCTGTGCGCAGAAATGGATTTTGGCACACACGGCTCGCGTAGACTGCCGCACGCGCACACTGTGCGCCAGCCGCATGCGCCACTTGTGCGCTGAATTCTATTAATTACCCCCTTAGACTGTGAATTCATTCTTCTCATTATGGAGATTGGCTTAGGCCTTAAAACCGCTTTGGTTCAAAATGATTTCACTAATTGTGAAACCACAAGTGTCACTCATGTAATTACATGTCCTTGCGGTTTACACTATGTGGGTAATGTGGGTATGTGGGTAAAACCACTCGAAAGATCAAAACACGAATAATAGAGCACAGAAGCTCCATCAAAAGTAACCCCTGGACTGTGCCCTTGGTGAAACATTTCGTAAAGATAAACAGGTGTAACAAATTTAGATGGACAATGATTTCAAAAGTATTGGGCAATAATATAAACAATATAAACAAAAATGTGGCTAGGCTAGAGCAACAGTTCATATTTACAATCCAAAGTCATCTCCATGGCCTTAATTAATATATAAATGGCACAATATTATGTAATATCCCTGTTGGCGTTTGCACATATGCTTGTTCTTTTGAAATTTTAGGAACGCCATTTTTTCAACATTTTGAAAGAGACTATGCAGATCACGTTATATCGTCTTAACCTATAGAAATAGACGTTTTGTTTTTCTCTCATTTCATTTACAAACTATGGATACCTAGTGCGTATAATATCTTAATATCTCCAAATACAATTGCCGGATGTAATGCAAGAATATTGTTAAAACATGATACCATACCCCTTCGACTTCGCACTCCCTAATTTGGCAGATACAGCCTCCATAGAGACATATGGCATTGGACCTTTTGCTATTTCCCTCCATGGAACTTCCCACGTCACGACGTGCTCCCATGACGTCTGTCGGCTGCCCTTGCTAATGCAGTATTCTAGCTGCGAGCTGCTTGATGAAGTTTGGGGTTGCTGGAGGCTATAATTAAGTAAGTAGATAGTCGGGACTGCCGGCTTTTGAAATCTTGCCCTACGTCTTGCTAAAAACAGATTAGAACTATTTTTGCAGAGAGCCTATTTACAACGGCCAAGGTCCTGTTCTTTTTTTTTTTTTTTACTTTTTACAGACATCAGACATGGCTGTATACTGTACGCATTTCCATTCTTATATGAGTTTGTATTATTAAAAAAGACTGAGAGGGGCCCCAGAGAATAAACATTTGATTAATTGAGCATACAAAATATGACAAGCTTGGTAATACCCAAAATAATAATGCACGTGTTTTCACGTGCAGGATTGGAATAGGGATATTATTGTGATGTTTATTAATTTTTGACAGGTCAATCAAAGGATCAAGCTGATCCGCATGGTGTCAAGTCAAAATTAAAATTCTTTTTGACACCAAAGTAGGACTATAAGGTATCTTTAATTTCTGTAAAGCCATAGAATGATTGTGTGGCTTTTCATATTCAATTTGAACACGTGTGGCCGTGATTTATTGATACCTACATTCCCATCTTTTTTCTAGATATTTGGATCACACTAAACTGTTAAGGTGTGTTCAACTCAATGGGCCTCATTACGACCCTGGCGGAAGACCATGGTGCTATTAGCACCATGGTCCATGCCGAAAAGTTACCGACTCCGCCATGGAGAAAGGGGGAATTACCACCCCATTACAAGGTTGGCCGGGCGGTAATTCCCCCTTCCTCCATGGCCCTTTCCCATTCCCATTTTTGCCCCATAGGGCTCAATGGGAATGGGGAAGGCGCTAAGTACGGTGCCGCAAATTGCGGCACCGTAATTAGCATCAAGGTCCCTTTGCGGTTCCCTACTTTAACGGTTGGTCTACACCAGCAGTTAAGGTCGGGTCCCGCAAAGGGACCTCGTAATTAAGCGCTAATAGGTTAACGGCGCCGCAGCCTTTTACGGTGCCGTTAACCCATTTGCGCCTGGGTCGTAATGAGGCCCAATGTATTGTAAATGTGGAGGAATTATTATTTTATGGAGAACAAATATAGCCCATATCTATAAATGCTACTAAATTTAAAATCCCTGAAGAATGTCATCCCTGTGGGTATTATTATGACAGAAATATGTTGGATGGCTTGGAACCAAATTAATGAATGTCCTCTGTACCACTTGCAAACTTATAATAGTGCAGGCAGCTATTTATGATTGTGTTTAGTGGTAATTTATTTATTTGTTTGTGCTTACTTAGAAGTCACTCATTGGGTGTATGTGACAAATGTATTTCTTCATCTTTTGTCTAGGCTTCGGTTGTTTATGATTTTTCACAAAAGTTTATGTGAAGTATAGTGGTGGTTTTTCATCAGTCATAAGTCTATTTTATTTAACAATCGAAGCAACAATAAAATAAAAATATGTATTTTGTTACAAATATTAGATGCTTGATTTCTTTTGATCATGTAATGTATGCTAACAATGTTAAGATGTAATGAAAAGTCTCACAGCATTCAGGATTCTAGCGTCTATGTGTACTTGATGGATGAGCGTTCATAGTTATGTCTCTGGATGTTGTAAATCAGTGTTTGGTGATCATTGTCCTTTTGTTCCTGTTCTTCTCTGTCTAAAATTTTTTAATTATTCATGGTGTGTGCAGACTTACTAAGATATCCAGTGTTCAAAATTAGGCTGTGGCTTAGGTAGGGTACAACGCATGCATATTCTGTTATGAGGAATTTGACCATCTGCATGGTGGGTGTGCGCTTGCCTGGGCTTTTTGAAATGTTTAATAAAATGGAATGATGGTAGACCAACCTCAGGAAAATGTGTGGGGCTAATCCACCCACATGTTCCTATGCTCACACCCTGGCAAATGTATAAACCCTTGTACTGTGGGTGGACACAACCTACAGGCACAGTCCGCCCTGGCATATTTAGTTGAAATGTGACAGTCAGGAGTGCATGTCATCTTCAGGAAGGGGGAGGACCAAACTTTCCACGCAACATGACCAGCCTGGTTAACTAACAAATGCTCTGTAGATCCACTGTGCTCTTTTGTAAGTCCCTGCAGCTGGTGTGTTGGGTGTCCTGACCCACGTTTGAGCTATCATGCTGCAACATTTGGTGCTGTGGGCTTAGAAAATCCAAGATGGCCAAAAAGCCCACATGTGCGCCAGAATCCAGGAGAACCACGCAGTTTGTACGTACACCAAAATGGCTGCCTAACGTGCCACCCACCAGTGCGAGCATGATGGGCCAGGGTGCCTTGAGTGGAATGGGTGCCAAAGGTAAAACAGCAGCGCCTGTTAGCTCAAAAACGCTTTAAAATTACCTTTGGTTTCTCTGAATGCCAGCTCAAAATGCCTATTTTCAAACATTGCAACACATCCAAAAATCTCACTGAACACCAGCGGACATCTGGCAGAATGAAGTATGTGTGCATACAAAATCTGGGAAGATGAAGAGCCCAAAACAATGTTCATAACAAAACTGGCTGAGCTATGCATGTCAGCAGCCTAACTGAAACTGGATTAAAACCATCAAAATCGAAATGTTTAAATTAACTGAGTGACCTACTTTTGAGTGTCACATAGTTTGTAACTGTTAAGATGTCATAGTTTTGAACTTAGAATCAGCATTCTAGCTGCAGATGTAAAAATTGTATTGACTTAAACTGGGGAACAAAAAGTGACATTTTAGCTGAAACCTGGCTTAATGAAACTGAATTCTGCCTGACATCTACCCCCACAGGAGTTAAAACCTGCTCAGCCACTCTTCCCCTTGCCAAAAGGAGTTGTCACCTCTCTGATTAGATTAGGGGTGGAGCAGCTGGGGACTACAGGGAGGTGAACAAAGGCCTGTCCTGGACTCAGACAAATGTCATATTGGTGGCGTCGTACAAGTGGCTTCCTCTTGGGAGAAGTGGGAGGAGAAGTGCCTATGGGAGCCACCCGAGCTGGAGGCGGGGACAGGCAGAAGTTTCCCCCATGTGCTTTGGAACCTAAACCACACCCATCTGGGCCAGAGCATAATTTTAAAAAGATAGATAACTCATAGTGCGGACTTGTCAGAATTATATAAGTAATATCATTATTTTTGTGATTTTTCTGTGAACATTTTGAGATGCGTTAGGACCCTGTGGTGTATTCTGGGGGGTTGCTAGCGGAAAATAGGGTCTAACTCCAAATGTCTGCATGTTAAAAATCTGACACTTCATCAATTAATGCCCATACTCCTTGCGCACATGTGTGTAAATTTGGGTAAATGTCCGATATTGCAAAACCAGTTAAAAAGCGCAAAATGTTGTAATTTTTTAATGCAAGCCCCCAGGAAGAGCAGAGTTTGAACAGAGTATACCTCATGTGATATGTGATGGGTGCATGTAATTTTAAACAACTGTGTATCTGTGCAATATGTATTTGGGTCAAATATAGATTTATGTGCAATTTGACAGGGGAGTGTCCTTTCTGCAGGCCATAAAACAGCATCACCATGACTCACATTTCCTTCCCCCAATCATGGGAGAGGGCTGAATTGGGCCAATGACAAGTAGAGAGGGGAAGGCTTAGCTAGGCCCAGGCACACACCCATTTTTAAAACACATAAAAAGAGACTGCTGGGACAGGCAGAGACATTCAAATCCAGTTGCTGCGGAGCGTTTTGCTGGACCACACAACATCCAGAAGATACCAGTTCCAGACTGACTCCAGCTACATACTCCAGAACCTAGAACTTATACTTTAGAACCTAAATCAGAGGCCTAAAACCACAAGCTGAGTTCTCTGCAGCAGGCCTCAAATCATTGCAAGCTACTCACAGCCAGGCGAGCTGCTTGAATCCCTTGCCAAGAACTTTTGCCAGGACCAGTGCAGAGATCCAGGAGCCGTGCAGAGACCACTGTATCCGGACAGACCAGACCAGTGCCAGACCAGACCAGACCGTGCAGAACCGCAGACCCAGAGACCAGATCGCTGTGAAGTGCCGCTAGCCTGATTGATCAGATCCGTGACGAGGTCCAGTCCTTCCAAAATATATTGTGAGTACTTAGGTCAGATTGTGACAGAAATAAGCTCTTAGTTTAAAATAATCTAATCCAAACTATTTTAACCTAACCAGAACTGCCTCCTAGAAGTTGTCACTTGTCATTTTGTAAAGCTGCACCACTGTCACTTGTCAATTCTGCAGCTGCAAGCTGTCTCCTGTCATTTAAAGTTTACTTTAAATCCGAAAAACGACCTTTATTTAATCGTCTGTATCTCTGGAACCGTTTGGGATAGGAACGAAATTTAACTTTCCTCTGAAAAATCCAGCAACGTGTAACCATCAGCAGTCATTTCTTTCCTTGCTAAAAATTCGTTTGCCTCTTAATCACCCTCTCTGAATCATTGCTAAAGTGAGCCTGAACTCATCCAAAGTATCTCTCACTCACCCTGAATCTCCTAAAGGGAATTACAAGCATTTTCAGCATATTTCTCAATTCATTGCCACCACATTCAAAGCACTTGGGCCTGTGTTTTAAAACTCATACCTGTTTTCTCTAAGCTTGCTGGGGTGGGAATTGAATTTCGTATTGTATTTGATTGCATTCCTGAGAACTGTGTGTATTACTTCCATCTCCTTGCATTGCATATAGGGGGCGCGGTGAATTGCCACCAGGGGAAAAGTGAACATATGATATCTTGTGAAACGATATTAGTTAGTTTCTGTACTGCATTGAAACCATAAAAGTATTTTCGCTGCCTTATCCATCCTACACCAACTCCTCATTGATTATAAAGAAGTGTGCTAGTGTCAGATTACCCATTGTTGATTAACATTATATTTATAAGAGCAATATCGATTATTAATTTATTATAAAAGCGTGGTATCTATATTTTGTCTTATTTCTCAAATAAACCTTTTAAACTTGCAAAACAGAACTACTTCTTGGCTCAGTGGGGTCAGGGGGATTCTAAGAGAGGGGTGTTATATAGGGGTAGTCATCCAGAACTCATGAACTGGACATAAAGATATATCAATAAGGGTTTCCATTCAGTATCCCAGACTAGGCATTGACTTAGCTGTAGTGTTGAATTGAATCTTCTTACAAAGTGGGGGCTCGTCCAGGATATTCTGGGTTAGATTTACCATTTGTGCAGATTAATATAGTGTGCCAGCTGACCAGATACACATATCCGGTCGGATCACCACGCTGTGTTACGCTGTAAAGCACTCCTCAAAGGAACGCTCTAAGGAAACGGTCTGTTTTGCAAAAATAAAATACAAACTTCTGTAAGTCAGGAAGGAACTCAAATTCCAGAATGACGACACTGGTAGACATCAAAATAGCCAGAGAGCACTTCTTACATAAGCTATTTGTGAGAGGTGAGTGGACTCATCAGGACCAAATGGTCTGGTTGCAGGCAATCGCGCAACAGGTCACTGAAACAGGGTCAGATATATGGGGAGATCGGGGTCCCCTACATGTGGCCCTGAGTGAACTATATATGGCCCCTAAAGCCAAAGATGAGCATCATAAGATTGCCAGGATAACAGCATATTTGTATCTATATATGGGAGCCACGCAGGACAAATGTGCTGAAGGCCAAGATCTGGTAAATAGGCAACAGCTGGCTTTAGAAAAGTCCCAATCTGACCTGGTCTCTTCTGAGCAGAGGCTGCAGAGGAGCCAGGAGTCAGAAAATGATAGTAGGCAGTATATCATTAAAATAAAAGAGGACATGGATAGACTGCAACAGGAGAAGGCTGACCAGGATACCAGATTTCTGGCCTTGCAGAAGGAGTACCAAGAAGGTTTGGACTCCCTTCTGCAATAAATTGATTCTGAAAGACCTGGATACCCAAGCAGAGTTTGATCAGGAGCACCAGAAAGCTGGTGCCTTCCAAAGGCAAAGGGACGACCTGGCGGCACAGATGCAGGCTCTTAGTCAGGAAAGGGACACCTTAGGCCAGGAAGTCTGCCACTTAAAAAGGAAAATGGAAGAAAATCACCTGGCCCTCCAGGGACTGGGTGACCTCCATAAAGAACACCAGTACTTGTTAGAGCACACCAGGAGGGTGGAGGATGCTCTGGCAAGAAAGGAGCAGGCCAATAGGGACACAGCTCAGGAGGTTACCCTCCTGCAGCAGAGACTGGCCCAGTACTCCAGGATCAACCAGGAGGCACAGAGAGAAAATGAGGCTCTCTGTCAGCACAATGATAGGCTCTAGCAACAGGTAGCGATGCAGGAGAGACTGATAGAGTCGAGTTAGGCCTTAACTGAGGAACTGAAAGTGCAGGCTCTTGCATTGCAACAGGAAGCAGGGGCGGATAGAGATGAGGTTCGCTGGGAAAGAGAAACTCCTGAGCATAACCTCAGGAGCCCTAGTACCAGAGGCCTCCATCTCTCCCAGTCCCTGGACTCTGCCACCCCCATGTCCCCTCGCGCACATGAGCCCAGGGCCACGGGGATGGCAGATTACTATCCAGCTAGAAGTATGGGGCTCATAGGCCAGTACCTCCCAGTTATGGATGGGCGGGCATCTGGGTATGGGCACCCAATCACAGTGCAATTTAGTGGGGAACCCCAGGAGAGTAGGCCCATTAAGGGCATCCTGAAAACTTCTGCCCAGTTAGGTCAGTGGGGGGGGTACCCATCAAATCCTGGCAGCAAGGAGGAATCTGAAGACTCCTCTGAACGGCGCAGGACACAGGAGACCAGGTCCCCACATTCTGCCAGCCATTCCCAGGCTGGCAGAATCTAGGAAAACCTGGAAGATCAGACAGGAACCTCTGGGAGCAGTGCCTCTGAGTCAGAGGATGAATGGACCAGGGTTACCCGAACCAAAAAGGCCAATAAGGCAAAAAGGGACTTGCTTAAGGACCCATTGAAGCAAATAAAGGCAATAAGGAGTGTCATCACGCCTTATCATAAGAATGCCAAGTATTCCGTTTGGGAACACTTGGAGCTCTATGAGCAAATGATGGAGACTTTCCATTTGAAGGACAGCAGTAGCTGCATCCAGTACGTCAAATGGACATTCTCCCCAGAATACTCCAGTTTCTTTGCGGGGCTGGAAGACCAAAATCATTTAAGATTGTCCTCCTATAAGGCGGCCATCTTGAAACATTTTTCTGTTCACAGAAATCCTCAAGAGGCTTGCAAGGCAGCCTACAATTTGCAATGTGGGGAGGATCAGGCCCCACAAGAGTTTGTGCAAGAATTAAAATGTGCTTTTGCGCAGACCACCAGAAGGGTGCACACGGATAGCAGAGAATTTATCAATACGTTTTTCCATGCCTAACCCAAATACATAATGACCCAGCACGTGAGAGATTTTCATGAGAAAAGATCTTTAGACTGGGTCATTGAACAGGCTACCCAGATCTATGAGGTGCAGAAGCCTATCGAAAATAAAAATAACGCGCTGAAAAACCCCAAAACCAACAGCACCCCGGCTGCTGCCAAGGTGGCAGAGGTAAAGGTTGACCCCGTTTTAGATTTGGAGATGGGGGGGCCTAAAAACCTGCCTGCACCAAATAATTCACAGCCCAGAAGGCCCTCGGGCCAGTCACAGACAGGGAGTCGAGGAGGTAGTCCCACAAATGGGGTCTCCCGCTCCCCTGACTATGTAAGTCCCTGCTACAAGGGAAACTAACCAATCCTGGGTTATGTGTGGACTCCTCCAGCCCAAGGGGGGGGGATCCAGCCAAGCACCTAACCCAGGGAACTTCCCTCCCAACTTCCCACAGGAGGGCAGAAATTCTCAAAATCCTGGGCAGAACTTTTTGCCCAGGTATCCACCCAATTTCCAGCCCCAAAATCATCCATCCTTCTTTCCCCAATTCCCTGAGCCCAGACAACCTAATCCGGGAGAGGGGAGGCCAAGGGTGGAGGGGTACCAAAATCTTCCCAACCAGGGGTACTACCAGAGAAGGGATAGCTACCCTTCCCGGGATCAGCCCAGGGGAGAAAATAGAGCCCCGTATCAGCCTGAGCGGGTTTCACAACTTGAGCGCCAGGTCCAAAATATGGCACGAGATCTGGGTCACATACTGAGGGCTCAACAGAACCCTCAGATGAGCATGCCACCGCAGCATGCCCCAAACTCTGGACCTGGTGCTCCAGAACAATGACGGGGGCAGCACCCCGATAACACACCGGTTCCCAGGGAGGAGGCACAAGGGGAAGGGGTGTGTAAAGCCTTGGAGGAAGCTTCCTTCCCAACTTGTAAACAGCCCCTGGAAAACCAGGAACCGGAAACAAAATCTCCTACCCCTGAAAGCCTGCCTCCCAAGGAGCAGAGGTGGGGTAGGAGAAACAAAGGACCCAAACAGACCCACTTTGTGGAGGAGGTACAGGTCTTCCAATTTGAGGGAGAGGGATCCTCAGAGGATCCTGGGGAAAGGATCTTCTCCTTTAGAGATGGGTGAACTCCTCCCAAGGAAAAATGGGTCCCAAGGGATGCCAATTCAGACTGGGGAGATATGGAGACTGAGCTACCGCCGCCCATCATCTCATCCCAGAACCCACAATACCGAAATCCCCTGGTTCAAAACCATCCTGATGACTGCCTCCAAAAAGGGCGGGGCGGCCCAGAACCGGAACCAGGGGAACCCACAATGGCTCTGATCTCCAGTTGCCAACTTTTTCTTTCAGATTCCCAAGGCTCTCCACAGAATTCTGCCCAAATCTCTTCGCTAGCAATGTCCAAAACCAGAAAGTTAGCCCAGCAGTTGTCCAAAAATGTGCATTATCTGTGCCCCCTTGAGGTGAAGGAGGGAAGATACTATGCCCCGGTACAAGTATAGGGGCAGGGTACAATTTTGGCACTGGTGGACACTGGATTCCAAGCTACCCTTCTGTCCAAAAGGGCCTTTGAGGAACTAAATGCAGGAAGGGGGGAGAATTACCGAATTCCTCTCACCTCTCTTCCTGGACAACTGCAGAACTTTGACGGGAAGGAAATTCCCATTGAGGGGACTGCAGACTTGGACATTAAAATTGGGCGACACAAGGTGAAACACCCGGTCATAGTAGTGACTCCAGAGGGCACCCCTTGTTTACTAGGGAATGACCTCCTGAGAAGGTTGTCACCCCTAATAGATTACGTAAACAAGGTCCTCTGGACCCAGACTAGCCGACTAATAAAATTAAAACAGAGTGTCAACCATGTTAGTTTAAACGGCACCTGCCACATGGTTGAACAAAAATCTGACCAAGTAGAATTTCACTTCCAGAACAACCAAACTCCAGACGTGACAGTAATAGCAGTAGGACAACAGACTGGTGATGGGGGGTCCTCTCTATTTCTGAAAATCAACCTTCCTTCCAGTTTAAGGTGGTATTCCACACTGGAAGGAAACACTCTAAAATTCTTCACCAATCCACAATCAGAAACTCCCACTCCTATAGTCCAGAAAGATGTGAAATCAGCTCAGAGCCTGGCTGATATTCAGCAAATTGGAGAGCAGTTGTCATCCCTGTTCAGTTAAATGATGGGAAGGACTCTGTTCTCGCTCGAGTGTGTGTGAACAACGGTAAGAGCTTCATCAGCGAAGCCATGTTCCGTCAACTCTCAAAAGATCCAGCCATTCCCACATTTAAACTGATAGACAAATGGGAAATGGACCTGGAAGTACCTAATTCCAAACATCTCCTGCCAAGCAGGTGTATGCTCAAAATCTCCATTGGCAACAAGAGCATAGTCCATAATTGTTGGGTCGTGCGAGACGTCACTGCCGCCTTTTACTTAGGCAGTGACATTCTCAATCGCTTTGCCATTAGTTTGGACCTAATAAACTTCAAAGCTTGGTCCCAATTAGCGGATAATCCCATGGGCTTTGATGAAAAAGCATTTAGGTCAGCTCAATTGCTACCTTATGCAGTTGAAATTCAGATCAAAGAGGAAGTCACCATCCCAGAAAGGACCCGACGATTCTCCCTGGAAGTGAAAGTTAAAAGAGGACAACATTTGAAAAACCCTGATGCTTACATACATCTAAACGCTTTCTCCAACAGCAAGGGTTGGGGGTAAACCCAACTCCATTAGTCAACATAGAACATGACACCATTCTAATAGAGGTGGATAACAGCGACTTAAAGAGTATTACTCTAGCCGCAGGCACCATTATTGGAATGGCGGTTGATGACTGGTATTTTTCCATCGATTTAGGAAATGAACTGTTAGGACCAATCCCCAAGGACTGCTTTGACAGTGACAGTGATGACAATACAACACCAGACAGGATTTTTACCCGGCATGGGGGGAACTTCCTGGTGTACACTTCCTGCCCCTATGGTAAGGAAGATGTGACTTGTGACTTCAGGAGGGATTAGGTGTTTTGCCAGCTCCATGAGGGTTGCCTTTCCCACCTGAGGCCTCCAGTCCAAATCAGCACTCTGACCAGGGACTTCTCCACCCAGCTGGAGGAGGCCGCTGAGATAGCCAAACCAGAAGTCTTTCCAGGCTTCAGGCCGATGGTGGAAGAGATGCCTTCTGATGCCTGTGTGACTCTGGAACAGAAGCAAAAGTTGAAACAAGTTTTCTTGGATTTCCAAGATCTCTTTGCGGTAGACTCATATGACTGTGGCCGCACCGACATCCACACAACAACAATCCCCACGGACCCTGGCATGACTCCAGTGTTTGTGAAGCAATATCGCTTGCCTCTCGCATCAATGGAGTCCCTTACTGAAATAATTAAGAACCTGGAGTCCCGGGGAATAATCCGTCCAGTTCACAGCACCTTCAATAACCCGGTGCTGGGAATATTGAAGCCAAACGGCCAGTGGAGACTCTGTGCCGACCTCAGGGAGCTCAACAAACGGGTCCATACTTCCCGATGGCCTCTGCCCTACATTGACCAAGGGCTGGCCCAGATCCAGGGGTCACAGGTATTCACTGCAATACACCTGACCAATGGATACTGGACTGTGCCTGTCAGTAGGGAGGACCAATACAAGCTGGCTTTTACCTTTGGGGGCCAGCAGTACACATGGACCCGGACTCCCTTCGGATACCTCAAATCCGGCAATGAATTCAACATTTTCCTACATAAGGCCATGCCCGACCTGGGTGCGAGGGGTAACCTCGCTTATGTAGATGATGTCCTCATCAAAAGTTCATCTGTGGAGGAACACATAACGGAGATCCGTTATGTTCTGACACAGTTCAGGACCGCTGGAGCAAAACTTTCCTTTCAGAAAGCACAGTGGTGTAGAACCCGTGTTAATTTCTTCAGGCATGAGATTACTCCTCAGGGTCTCTGTCCCCAAGAAAAGAAAGTGGAAGCACTCCAGAAACTGAAAGACCCCCCAACTCTGCGGGAACTAAGGAGCCTCCTCGGACTGACTAATTACAGCAGAAAGTTCATTGAAGGCTACGCAGAGATCACCAGACCCCTGATTCATCTCTTGAAGGGGGGGGTCAAGTGGGAATGGGGTCCAGAACAATCTGAGGTGGTAAGACAACTCAAAAGAAGCCTCTCACAAGCGCCTTGCCTAGCTTACCCTGTCAGAAACAAGGGGTTCTTCCTGGAGACGGGGTTCTCTAATACGTGCTTGACGGCAGTATTATACCAAAAGCATGACAAGGTCAATAAAGTAATCTCCTATGCGAGCAAAACTTTATCCTCTGTGGAGGAAAAATTCAACGATTGTGAGAAGGCACTCCTGGCAACGGTGTGGGCATTGAAGAATTACCGCCCGTTTATCCAGGGGGAACACATCATAGTGGAGACTCCACGCCAGCCTCTGCAATATCTCCAAAGTGACAGAATCCGGGCCGGAAATGTGAGTAATTCCCGAATTACTTCCTGGATTCTGTCAATGCAAGGCTTTCCTGTGGGGGTCAGATATGGCCAAAACAAGACGAGTCCCCTCGCGCAAGGTCTGGCTGACTTGCATGATTGTGCCAGAGAAAGCTGTCTCGAGGACGAAAGTCTAAAAATCAAGGACAACATGGAGGCATACCTTAATTCCCCACACAAAGTCTTTGAAGAAGACAAGTGTGAGGCAATGCCCACTGTCTATGTGGATGGATGCTCTTACCATGTTGACAACGACGTGGAGAAAGAACTGGTGGCTGGCGTAGGGAATGCATGGGTGAAGGAGTTCCCAGAACCCTCCGCTGGATACAAAATTGGTCCCCGAAGTAGTAAGGTGGCAGAATTGATGGCTGTGCATTAGGCCATCCTCACTGCTGTCCAGCATCAACTCCACGAACTGGTCATAATCACAGATTCGGATTATGTACGGAACGGGTTCGTGGAGCACCTGGTCAACTGGAAAACCAGAGGCATGTTATGTGCTAATAACAAACCCTTGAAACATGGGAAGTTAATCCAAAACATTGATGATCTGGTCACATCGAATGGGATGACCATCTACTGGAAAAAGATCAAGGGTCATTCCAAAGTAGAGGGACCAGACAAAACTGGAAATGATTTAGCTGATCAGCTGGCCAAAACCGGGGCCATCCAAGGGGATCTAATCAAAATAGAGTCCCTGTTGGGGGAAATCCAGGTCACTGCTATCACTAGGTCCCAGACAAATGCTCACAATGATCTTTCAACTGCCCAATGTAGCAAGGAGACCCCTGATGCTGATTTGATTACAGCACAGAAGGGGGATCCAATTATTGGTAAGTTTTACCACCACCTTGAGGACCCTGAGAACTTTCCCCTGACGGATACCGATTACTTTGGGAAAGAGGACTTAAGAGTGTTGATGAAATGTCCAAAAATGTTCCGAATCCAAGACGGTTTGTTGGTAAGGAAATCCCGAGCTGGCCATAATCAGTGGGTGGTTCCTACCTCATTCCGAAGCCTGATGTTAAGTCACTCCCATGATGCGGCCACCGCCGGTCATAGGGGGTTTCACACAACACTGGAAATCTTAAGAGAGGTTGCATACTGGCCACACATGGGGCAGGACCTCGACCAATACTTCAGGGGGTGTCTTGTGTGTGCACAATTTCAGCCATCATCCCTCACACACCGTGCGCCTCTCCAAAAGAGGGGGATGACACTGCCATGGTCAGATTTGCAAATCGACTTTGTAGGCCCTGTGATTCGCTCGTCTAGAGGAAACAAGTACATGTTGACCGTTACATGCTTGTTTACCAAGTGGTTGGAATGTCTCCCAGCCCCAAATTGCAAGGCAGAAACTGCAGCTGCCCTGATGATTAACCACATCTTTTCCTGTTTTGGTCTACCTCAAAGGATTGTGTCAGACAGAGGTAGCCACTTCACCAGTGAAGTAATGACAAAGATGTGGGAGATACTGGGGGTTACAAGGAAGCTACACATTGCTTACAGACCAGCTTCTTCTGGAGCAGTAGAGAGATACAACCAAACCATTGTGAGCATATTAAAGAAGTTTGTGGCAGATTCTGGGCCAAGTTGGGATATCCGATTACCTCTGGTCCTAATGGCCATCAGATCTACCCCTTCATCTGCAACCAAAATGTCACCATTTGAGTTGATGACTGGACGCAAGATGGTGCTTCCCCAACATTTGCTCTACAGAACCCAAGAGCAAACGTTGATAAATGCCTCCACAACTCATGAGTATGTGGAGAATTTAAGGAAACAAATTCAAAATGCTTTTGCCTATGCTCAGCGGAATCTAGAAAGATCAGCCGAGAGTATGAAGACCCACTATGACCTGAAAACTTCCAGGAAGGAATATCAGGTGGGGGACCGGGTCTATTTATACAACTTCCAAAGAAACCAGGCAAGACAGCGCAAATTTTTGCCTACATGGAAGGGACCCTTTGAGATTATAGACAAGATCTCCCCTGTGGCCTACAAGATCCGCATCCCCAAAGGCGGTTTGGCAGAGGGGGAAGACAAGTAGGTCCACATAAACCAGTTGAAGTGTTGCCATCCCAGGCACACTTTGCAGCAACTGGAGGATTCCTCTGTAATCCCAGAGGATACCGCTCCAGAGTAATTCAATTCCAACCCTAAAATATCCTACATATAGCCTATCAAATTCTGTGTTTCTCAAGTTTATGTGTTCCTGTCGCTTAATTTAAAAAAATGTGCATGTTCATATCTGTTGAGTTCTAAAATAGATATGCCACCCCACTATATCAATGGTGGGGGAGAAATGTCCATGAATAGGTATTGCCGCTTTTCCTTTGTCGTCCTAGGAGAAAGAAAACCTGGAGACTGGGCAAGGAGGACGATCCGGAGACCGGGAGCAGAGACCTGAGGGGCCCAGGGTACCGCCCAATCCTCCCATCAGGACCAGCAAGGAGAACTGATTGATCGACTGGAGGGAGGAAAAGATGCTGAACTGTGCCATTTGCAGAATTGGAAGAAGAGTATGCGGACATACCAGTGCGTGGGTCAAAACCTTCTGTGCACTCGACTCCCCATCGACTCAAATTCAAAGTGCAGTCGCGTGGGGGGGGCCTTGTTGGGTATCCTGACCCACATTTGAGCTATCATGCTGCAACATTTGGTGCTTTGGGCTTAGAAAATCCAAGATGGCCAAAAAGCCCACATGTGCGCCAGAATCCAGGAGAACCACGCAGTTTGTGCGTACACCAAAAT
The DNA here is from genome assembly GCF_040938575.1 of Ambystoma mexicanum. NCBI lineage: Eukaryota > Metazoa > Chordata > Amphibia > Caudata > Ambystomatidae > Ambystoma > Ambystoma mexicanum. Next base: position 648,388,635 of record NC_090930.1, on the reverse strand, counting down.
GGCTGCGTAACTTGCCACCCACCGGTGCGAGCATGATGGGCCAGGGTGCCTTGAGTGGAATTGGGTGCCAAAGGTAAAACAGCAGCGCCTGTTAGCTCAAAAACGCTTTAAAATTACCTTTGGTTTCTCTGAATGCCAGCTCAAAATGCCTATTTTCAAACATTGCAACACATCCAAAAATCCCACTGAACACCAGCGGACATCTGGCAGAATGAAGTATGTGTGCATACAAAATCTGGGAAGATGAAGAGCCCAAAACAATGTTCACAACAAAACTGGCTGAGCTATACATGTCAGCAGCCTAACTGAAACTGGATTAAAACCACCAAAATCGAAATGTTTAAATTAACTGAGTGACCTACTTTTGAGTGTCACATAGTTTGTAACTGTTAAGATGTCATAGTTTTGAACTTAGAATCAGCATTCTAGCTGCAGATGTAAAAATTGTATTGACTTAAACTGGGGAACAAAAAGTGACATTTTAGTTGAAACCTGGCTTAATGAAACTGAATTCTGCCTGACATCTACCCCCACAGGAGTTAAAACCTGCTCAGTCACTCTTCCCCTTGCCAAAAGGAGTTGTCACCTCTCTGATTAGATTAGGGGTGGAGCAGCTGGGGACTACAGGGAGGTGAACAAAGGCCTGTCCTGGACTCAGACAAATGTTATATTGGGGGCGTCGTAAAAGTGGCTTCCTCTTGGGAGAAGTGGGAGGAGAAGTGCCTCTGGGAGCCACCGAGCTGGAGGCGGGGACAGGCAGAAGTTTCCCCCATGTGCTTTGGAACCTAAACCACACCCATCTGGGCCAGAGCATAATTTTAAAAATATAGATAACTCATAGTGCGGACTTGTCAGAATTATATAAGTAATATCATTATTTTTGTGGTTTTTCTGTGAACATTTTGAGATGTGTTAGGACCCTGTGGTGTATTCTGGGGGGTTGCTAGCGGAAAAAGGGTCTCACTCCAAATGTCTGCATGTTAAAAATCTGACACTTCATCAATTAATGTCCATACTCCTTGCGCACATGTGTGTAAATTTGGGTAAATGTCCGATATTGCAAAACCAGTTAAAAAGCGCAAAATGTTGTCATTTTTTTAATGCAAGCCCCCAGGAAGAGCAGAGTTTGAACAGAGTATACCTCATGTGATATGTGATGGGTGCATGTAATTTTAAACAACTGTGTGTCTGTGCAATATGTATTTGGGTCAAATATAGATTTATGTGCAATTTGACAGGGGAGTGTCCTTTCTGCAGGCCATAAAACAGCATCACCATGACTCACATTTCCTTCCCCCAATCATGGGAGAGGGGAGAATTGGGCCAATGACAAGTAGAGAGGGGAAGGCTTAGCTAGGCCCAGGCACACACCCATTTTCAAAACACATAAAAAGAGACTGCTGGGACAGGCAGAGACATTCAAATCCAGTTGCTGCGGAGCGTTTTGCCGGACCACACAACATCCAGAAGATACCAGTTCCAGACTGACTCCAGCTACATACTCCAGAAGCTAGAACTTATACTTTAGAACCTAAATCAGAGGCCTAAAACCACAAGCTGAGTTCTCTGCAGCAGGCCTCAAATCATTGCAAGCTACTCACAGCCAGGCGAGCTGCTTGAATCCCTTGCCAAGAACTTTTGCCAGGACCAGTGCAGAGATCCAGGAGCCGTGCAGAGACCACTGTATCCGGACAGACCAGAACAGTGCCAGACCAGACCAGACCGTGCAGAACCGCAGACCCAGAGACCAGATCGCTGTGAAGTGCCGCTAGCCTGATTGATCAGATCCGTGACGAGGTCCAGTCCTTCCAAAATATATTGTGAGTACTTAGGTCAGATTGTGACAGAAATAAGCTCTTAGTTTAAAATAATCTAATCCAAACTATTTTAACCTAACCAGAACTGCCTCCTAGAAGTTGTCACTTTTCATTTTGTAAAGCTGCACCACTGTCACTTGTCAATTCTGCAGCTGCAAGCTGTCTCCTGTCATTTAAAGTTTACTTTAAATCCGAAAAACAACCTTTATTTAATCGTCTGTATCTCTGGAACCGTTTGGGATAGGAACGAAATTTAACTTTCCTCCGAAAGCTTAGAATCTCAGCTTTCCAACTGACCGTGATTTGTGATTTGGTTAAAAATCCAGCAACGTGTAACCATCAGCAGTCATTTCTTTCCTTGCTAAAAATTCGTTTGCCTCTTAATCACCCTCTCTGAATCATTGCTAAAGTGAGCCTGAACTCATCCAAAGTATCTCTCACTCACACTGAACCTCCTAAAGGGAATTAAAAGCATTTTCAGCATATTTCTCAATTCATTGCCACCACATTCAAAGCACTTGGGCCTGTGTTTTAAAACTCATAACTGTTTTCTCTAAGCTTGCTGGGGTGGGAATTGAATTTCGTATTGTATTTGATTGCATTCCTGAGAACTGTGTGTGTTACTTCCATCTCCTTGCATTGCATATAGGGGGCGCGGTGAATTGCCACCAGGGGAAAAGTGAACATATGATATCTTGTGAAACCATATTAGTTAGTTTCTGTACTGCATTTTCATTCAACATTGCATCCATTTGAAACCATAAAAGTATTTTCGCTGCCTTATCCATCCTACACCAACTCCTCATTGATTATAAAGAAGTGTGCTAGTGTCAGATTACCCATTGTTGATTAACATTATATTTATAAGAGCGATATCGATTATTAATTTATTATAAAAGCGTGGTATCTATATTTTGTCTTATTTCTCAAATAAACCTTTTAAACTTGCAAAACAGAACTACTTCTTGGCTCAGTGGGGTCATGGGGATTCTAAGAGAGGGGTGTTATATAGGGGTAGTCATCCAGAACTCATGAACTGGACATAAAGATATATCAATAAGGGTTTCCATTCAGTATCCCAGACTAGGCATTGATTTAGCTGTAGTGTTGAATTGAATCTTCTTACAGGTGCCAGTGATTAGCATACCAATAGAGGTTATTTGAAACAGGCCCACCTGGGGTCTAGCTGCAGAGATTAACAAAGGAGACAGGAAACCTAACAACCATTCATATGTAACTGTGTCAACCTGAAGCCAACTCCTGCCCTCAGTATCAATGACAGTGAGCTGTCATGTCTGGGACTGTGTGTTTACAGTATGTTACCCCACTATGGGGACCCCATTCGAGAATGTGGTTTGCAGGAACCAGAGTCTGGTCTCACCATAGCTTCAAGGGAGACCTACCACTTTAACAGGGACCACATAGTGAGGACCATTAACCAGAGAGACTCTTTGATATACAACAGACAGGAAGATGGGTGGGGCCTAGTATCACAAGGGAGTGTGGCCAGAGATATTTCTGCTGAGAGAAGGTTTCCACCAATTTGATTCTCCGACACCCCTGGTTCCTGTTTTCACCCCTTTACCTTTTCCTGTTGCAAAGCACTCTGGTTATGACCTCACACATATAGAAAATAGTTGCCAAGGACCCCAGGACTGGTTCACTAAGGTAGTCTTAGCCTACATCAATCACTGTGCCCCACTTGGTTTTAAAAGAGGGCTGGAGCCATTTTGGCAGATCATCTGAAAACTTCATAAGAAGTAGGAACGAAGAACTCATCCTTGGGTCCTGCATGAAGGTACAGTCTGTCTTACAACTTCTGCCAGTGAAGGAAGGCCAGGACATCGAAAGAGGGAAGCTATATCCCTCCACTTTATTTCTGCCAGGGAACAGAGAGAGATAAAGAACTCATAGCACCCTCCAGCCACTTCAGTACTAGTACCTAGCCAGCACACTTCCTGCCCTGCTAGGCTCTGCAGCAAGCTCCCAGGACAGGAAGTGCCAGAAGGTCTCTGAACCTATAACCAAGGACAAGGCAGCTACCTGCAACACACTCCTCAGCTTTTGGCTGTCCCCCTTAAAGGACAACACAAGCCCATTGAAGAAGCTGAGAGAAGTGCCTCAACAAGCATCTACTGCTGTCTGCCTTAAAGGACATTTTTGAGGCAGGCGAGTTCCTCGAGCTGCAACACTGACCGTTGTCAAGCCGCAGTCGCTTAAAGACATCAGCAACATCTCGACCAGTGCTTCAGAACAGCGATTCCTGACCCCAAGCCGCCTTGTAGGCCAACCTGCAGCCGTTTGTCCAGCTTCACTCGCCAAACTTTCTGGCCGCCTAACAGGATGGATTGTTTTTCGTAGTGTTACGAGAACTGTCTGTTGTGGTTAAGAAAGTAGATTTTTAATAGGTTCAAACCATATTCTCAAAAAACACCAGGAGTATTTGGTCCCTATTGGGCGAAGCGTGGGGCACATGGACGAGCAAAATATGTAATCCAATTGGCGCAGCAGAATGGATGGATTACCTTGAGAGCCGTAATTCTCCCCCATTAGTCTGTATCCCTCCTTCCATATGTATTGATGTATCATGCAAATCATTATTGGATAAAATCAAGCAGTTAAAATCTTCCCAAGCGCTGGGGCCCAAATGGGCTGGCCAACATAGTGATCAAGAGCCAACCTGAATTTTGGGCTAAATTACTAACTATTATGTTTCAGAAGGGACTCTGCGAAGGAACTATTCCATCATCTTGGCAGACAGACATACTAGTCCCTGTATTTAAAAAAGGGAACAAATCAGACCCCAATAACTATAGGTTATTATCTCTGTTGGGCACTACCGGTAAGCTCTTCACGTCTTTGCTACTCACTGAGCTACAATCATGGGCTGAAAAATCTGGGATCCTGTGCAAATTCCAAAGTCGTTTCAGGACCGGGTATTCCACCGTTCATAATCTCATTATTATGGATATTTTGCAGACCAGGGCTAGGAAGACAGGTAATCCACCTCTCTATTCACTGTATGTCAACTTTAAAGCCGCATTCTATTCAGTACCAAGGGGAAAATTATGTTATAAGTTAAAGGCTAAGGGTTGCCCAGAGGGTCTGCTTTATTACCTCAGACTTCTACATCAGAACACGTCTGTAACACTTAAACTGGACCAGGAGGGCCAGATGATGGACCAGGTAATCCAGAACAGAGGGGTGAAACAAGGTTGTGTTACAGCGCCTCTGATTTACAATCTGTATGTACATTCCAGAGGCGATTGCATCAGCCCAAAATTGTCTCCCTAAAATGCCCAGTACTCGCATATGCTGATGAGCTGTTCATTTTTGATTACACAATTAGAAGTATATGCAGGTCAGCATTAGGGTTATGGGAGAATGCACATCACAATGGTCTCACAATAAACCTGTGAAAAACCCAAATTATAAGATTTAGCAATAAGATAATGGCGCGCCTTCGGCTTACCATCGGCGATACTGAAATTTTGTATGCGCCTTACTATAAATACCTTGGTATTGAATTTGACCCGAACAGTGATTATACCACTTGTAAACAGGCACGTAACACAAAAGCTGCCCAGATCACTGCATTCATTTTCACTTTTACTAATAAGAAAGGAGGCTATACTTGATGGGGCACCCCACAATTGTACATTCAAGTCCTTGCCCTAATTATCATTTATGGCCTTGAAGCCCTGTTACAGACTAATTTGAAATGGTTCGAGATCATTAAGGGTAAATTCTGGCGCAAGATCTTGGGTGTGCCGGTTTGTGTACCCATGGCTCTCATACGATTGGAGTTAGTCTTAATTTCCTTAAAAGCAGCTGTATTAAAAAAGAGAGCTGATCTTTACCTGAAGATATGCTATTCCACTAATAATGCGTTATTGACAGCCGTTTGTCAGGAAACATCTAAACCCCACCCCGCATGTGAACTGAAGGGTATTATGGGTACATAGTTTGCTGCGCTATTCTGGAACCTAGAGGGGGGAAGTGTAACGCTCACCTGATTCTCGCAGAGGCGCCGGTCTTGACTGGGCGACTACCGTATCTTCAAAGGTGATGTGTAGCACCCGGTTGGCTCTTTGGGCTGGACCTCTGTGCACTGTATGCCTGACGTGTAGAGTAAGATGTCTGCAGATAGAAAATAAGGGGTTAATGAACTGGGGTTATTGGGGTGTCCCTATCTCTTTCCTCTTCTCCTCTCCTGTAGACCCCCAAAGGTTAACGCTCTCACCTTAGGTAAGTGAATGCCGAGCTCTCCATCTGCCTCGGGGCAGGGTGCTGTAACCAGTTTCTTCACTGGATAGGTAGCGCAGGCCTCTTGACTTCAGAGGACTGCTGTCCGTCGTTTACTGCACGAACGGTAAGTTTCGAGTCATTCAAATGTCTGTAAAGTCTTTAGTAATGATGTCTCTTGTTTTGCAGGGTTCCGGCGATGGCGGATGACGGGCTGAAGTGAGTTGAAGATGGAGCCCGTGTGATGAATAGAAGCGCCTGGAAGCATGTAAGTAAGCGCTTGTTGCCTGCTTCACGATGCGCTCTAACTGTCTTTTTATTTTGCAGGTACGAGTTCGGAGCGGCTGCAGGGTGCCGGAATACCCACTGGATTAGATGTGGAAAGGAGTAATGGCACGTGAGTATTAAAGTTCCCCAATGTCTTAAACGCACCTTGTTTTGTCTTTCAGATGCGGGATGCAGCGCCGAAGGCCTCCGGAGCGTGCGAAGAGTTGGTAAGCTTTTGTCTTTCAGATGCCGGAATGCAGTGTGAAGACTTCCGGAGCGCACAAAGAGTAGGTAAGCCTTTGCCTTTCAGATGCCGGAATGCTAACCTGTTCTTCCTTGTCTTTATAGGTGTTGCTGAAGACTGGATTCAGGATGGTAAGCCTTTGCCTTTCAGATGCCGGAATGCTAACCTGTTCTTTCTTGTCTTTATAGGTGTTGCTGAAGACTGGATTCAGGATGGTAAGCCTTTTTCCTTAGGCCCAGGACCGGATGCAGAAGACACGATGAGCGTTCTGCTGCAGAGGTTGCAGAATAACGCAAAGCAAGATTCATCCACCGGGTGGGGTTTAAATAGCCTCCTGTAGTGCTTCGGTGTCTCCTTCCACAGCCACGCCTAGGTAAGAAAAGAGTTCCTGCTTTCCAGAAGAGTTCCAGTGTTCTGAATCTAGGGAGTGGCTCCAGCCCCACCCAACAGGAAAAGTAGTTCCAAACAGAAGGGGATCAGAGGCTCAACTGGCAGGCAAGTAAGCAGCATGGTCTGCTGCAGGTAAGTCCACCCAAGCATTATGAGGCCGGCGCTTCCAGCGCTGGGACTGGGCATATTTATGAGCCTGGTGCCACTGGCGCCAGGACTGGGTCCAAAAGGTCCCAATTGGGACTGGTTGGCACTCGGAACCTGGGTTATGGATCTGCTTCCAAGGGAGTTGGGAAAACCCTGACCTTTTGGAAGCAGAGATCATGACAGTACCCCCCTCAAGGCCCCTCCCAAACCGGGCTTCTCCGGGGGTTTTGGCTTGTCAGGAAATGTTCGGTGAAATCTTTTGATTAGGCGAGGAGCGTGGACATATTCAGCAGGTTCCCAGGATCTCTCTTGGGGGCCGTAGCCTTTCCAGTCAATTAGGTAGAATAGTTTAGATTTGGAGATCTTGGAGTCCAGAATGCTTTTGACTTCAAACTCGAGTTCTCCATCAACTAGGATAGGTTTTGGAGATTTGGTTAGTCGGGTTTGAGGTTGCACGGGTTTTAATAGAGAGACGTGGAAGACCGGATGTATCTTCATGTGCGGGGGCAAGTCCAACTTGACCGCTACTGGGTTTACTATGGTAGTGATGGAATAGGGACCAAGGTATCTTGGGTTGAATGTGCGTGGCCCTTTTAGAGATAGATATTTGGTGGAGAACCAGACTTGATCCCCTACTTGATAGTGAGGGGCTTCCTTCCGATGTTGATCTGCTCCTTTCTTGTATTGTTCTTTAGCCCTTTGAAGGTGAGAAACAGCTTCCTTAAAGGCTTGGGTGATTGTAGAATGTAGGTAGTCTACTGCTGGTGTTTCAAGATCTTGGAGGGGATCCAACTCCGAGGTTCGAGGGTGACTGCCGTACAAAAGAAAAAACGGGGTTTTCCCAGTTCCCGAATGGACAGAGTTATTGTAGGCATATTCGGCTATCCAAAGGATATCTTTCCAAGTATTTTCAGTTTGTTGCAGCATGCAGCGTAAATACTGTTCCAGAGTTTGATTGGTCCTCTCGGTTTGTCCGTCGGTCTGAGGGTGGTGACTGGTCGATAGTCTCACATCAATTTGAGCCGACTGACAGCAACTTCGCCAAAAATGAGAAATAAATTGACTACCTCGATCCGAAATTAGAACCGAAGGAAAACCGTGCAGTCGGACGATGTTTTCGAGAAATTCTCGGGCCAGAGTTGCTGCTGTTGGCAAGCCTTTGAGCGGAATGAAATGCGCCATCTTGGAGAATAAGTCCACGATTACTAGAATCGTATTGTATCCGGAGCATGGAGGTAGATCGGTGATGAAGTCCATAGAAAGAGTATGCCAAGGGCGAGGTGGGATGTCAATAGGGCGTAAGAGGCCTGCTGGTCTTTCCTTTTGACTCTTGTTTTGGGCGCATACTCCAGAGGACATTATAAAGTCTCTGATATCTTTCTTCCAAGACGGCCACCAGAAGTAGCGCTTGATCTTTTCTGAGGTCTTGGCCATACCGGGATGACCTTCCATTAAAGAGTCGTGATAACAAGAGATTACTTTTTTCTGTAAATCTGTGCTGGGTAGGTATAATCGTTCTTGGAAATACAATAAGTTGTCCTTTACTGCAAAGTCCTTTCCCTGCAGATGCCAATTCTGTATGTCTGCTGGAGTTACAAGTTGCCTGGCTTTATCCTTAACTTCCTCTATGGATTCGGTGGCGATTACACCCAGAATTCTTTGTTCGGGAATGATTGGTACAGGTTTAGGGTTGATCAAGTGTTCTTCCACTCCCATCCGAGAAAGGGCATCAGCTTTACCGTTCTTTGTACCAGGTCGATAGGTAATTATGAAGTCAAACTCGGCAAAGAATAATGCCCAACGGAGTTGTCTAGAGGATTGGGCTTTTGCGGTTTTCAAATATTGCAGGTTTCGGTGATCCGTAATCACAGTAACGGTGTGTCGGGCCCCCAGCAGATAATGCCACCAAGCCTTAAAGGCAGACTTGATAGCCAGAAGTTCCTTGTCAGTAATCGTGTAATTGATTTCAGGAGGCGAGAATTTGCGGGACCAAAATGCCACGGGATGCAACTGATTGGTTACCGGGTCCTTTTGTGATAGAACTGCCCCCATGGCAAGGCTTGAAGCATCAGTTTCCACGATGTAGGGGAGTTCGGGGCGAGGGTGTTTTAAGATTGGTGCAGAGATAAATTTAGTCTTCAAATCCTGGAAAGCTTGTTCCGCCTCGGTAGACCATTCAAAACGTTTGTTTTTCTTTAACAAGGCAGTGATGGGCTGGACTATTCGAGAGAATTCGGGGATAAACCTGCGGTAAAAGTTAGCGAAGCCTAACATGCTTTGCACACCTTTTACGGAGGATGGTGATGGCCATTTGAGAACTGCATCGACCTTCTTTGAATCCATACGCACTCCGCCAGGTGATAATATGAATCCCAAGAATTCAACTTCAGTCACGTTGAAAACACATTTTTCCAACTTAGCGAAAAGTTTGTGTTGACGCAATCTTTCGAGGACCATTTTCACGTGTTTCCGATGTTCAGATTCCGATGAAGAATAAACGAGGATGTCGTCAATGTAAACAACAACACATACATCTATGAGCTCTCTGAGGACATCGTTCATAAAATATTGAAAGGCGGCCGGGGCATTGCAAAGTCCGAAGGGCATGACCTGATATTCAAATAGCCCATACTTGGTGCGGAAGGCCGTTTTCCATTCATCGCCCTCTTTTACTCGTACCAAGTGGTAAGCTCCTCTAAGATCCAGCTTTGTATATATGCATGCTTTTCTGACTTGGTCCAGGAGTTCAGGGATCAAAGGTAACGGATATCTATTCTTAACGGTGATCTGGTTCAGGGAGCGATAATCGATACAAGTTCTAAGGTCTCCTTCCTTTTTTGGAACGAAGAACAAAGCTGAAGAAGCAGGGGACTTGGAAGGACGAATAAACCCATTTGCCAGGTATTGATCCAGGTATTGTCGAAGGTGAAGGTTCTCAGGCTCGGTGAGGGCATAAATTCTACTACAAGGAGGAGTAGATCCAGGTATCAGGTCTATCTGGCAGTCATAAGACCTATGAGGAGGTAGAGAGTTAGCCTGATCCTTCCGGAAAACATCTTGGTATTCTAGGTATTCGGGAGGTAACTGGGGAGTCTCTGAAGAAATTGCGGCCAGTGCAACACCAGGTGGAGGGTGACAAGTAGAGACACATTCTGGAAACTGGACCGTTCTTGCTCGCCAATCGATCAGAGGATTGTGTTTCTCTAACCAAGGTATTCCTAGAATAATCTGAAACTGAGGGGCCTTGATCACATCGAAGACGATCTCCTCATGGTGTCCATCTTGACTTACTAGCGTCACCTCTTGAGTGGTATGCGTTACTGGCCCGGAGGCTATCTCCGTACCATCCACCGTAGTAATGACGTCCTTTACAGCCTTGGGACAAAGCGTTAGATTCATCCTCAAAACCATTTCATGATCCACATAATTGCCGATGGCACCGCTGTCGACGTAAGCTTCAATTGCATGTAATCGATCTGGATTATCAGGGCTAATGAGGACCATCGGTATCACGAAATGCGAGGTCACGGAACTGGTTTTCACGCTCGGCAAGAGGACCTCTATTCTTGTCGGGCGAGGTCGTTTCCCTGCTCAGAGTTTGTAACTTTGGTAACTGCAGCTCCTACTGCCTTCTTGGCAGGTTTCACCGGACAGTCTCGAAGAAAGTGTCCTGAGTTTCCGCAATATAGGCATAATTGCAACAGTTTCCTCCTTTCCCGCTCCCTTTGTGTTAGAGGACCTTTCAGACCCCCTATTTGCATGGGTTCCCCGGAGTCTACTCCTTTGGAAGGAGTTGGCGGTTTGGAAAATACTCGAGCATCAAACTTGGAACGATCGGCCTTCCTGTTCTGCAGCCTGTGATCTATTTGAACGACCAAGTCTATATAATCTGAACAGTCTTGTGGGGGATTCACTACTTGGGCTAAAACGTCTTTGAGCTCTCCACGTAGACCTCTATAAAACAGCGTAATCCTTTTGTCCTCAGGCCATTGAGTTTCCACTATTAGTCTATTGAAAGATGCAATATAAGCCAAAAGGTCTTGATTACCCTGTCGCAACGAAAGAAGCTCATTGTCCAAGGCCTGCCCCTGTGAATGTCTTGCGAACAGTTTTTCCATACTAAGCTGAAAGGCTTGAAAATCATGGAGAACCGGATCATCTTGATTAACTAGAGGGATCGACCAGTCTGCCGCATTGCCACTAAGGTACGAAAGTACAAAAGCTACTTTTGCTTGATCAGTTGGAAAGGCTGCTGGCCGGCATAAGAAGTGCAACCGGCACTGATTGATAAATACTGCAAACCTCTTTGGGTCACCAGAAAATCGTTCGGGCGGAGTCAGAGGTACATTCCCAGGTAGGTTGATCTGCACTGGATTCATAGAGGAGGTTGAAGGAAGATTTGCCCCTGATGCGGGTAACGGGGTCTGTCCGGCTTGTGACTGTAGCACTTGTCTAGCAAGATTGTCTGTTCTCTCCTTGGAAATAATTAGTTCCCTTCTTAGAGCATTCGTTTCCTGACGAGCTGCATGCACTTCTGCCCTTAGTTCCCCAAGTAACCGGGCTAGGGGGTCAGTATCCGAGGTTTCCATAGCGCCTGGGCGAGAGTTTTGCGGTAGGCTTTGCGTTCTGTAACGCTCAACTGATTCTCGCAGAGGCGCCGGTCTTGACTGGGCGACTACCGTATCTTCAAAGGTGATGTGTAGCACCCGGTTGGCTCTTTGGGCTGGACCTCTGTGCACTGTATGCCTGACGTGTAGAGTAAGATGTCTGCAGATAGAAAATAAGGGGTTAATGAACTGGGGTTATTGGGGTGTCCCTATCTCTTTCCTCTTCTCCTCTCCTGTAGACCCCCAAAGGTTAACGCTCTCACCTTAGGTAAGTGAATGCCGAGCTCTCCATCTGCCTCGGGGCAGGGTGCTGTAACCAGTTTCTTCACTGGATAGGTAGCGCAGGCCTCTTGACTTCAGAGGACTGCTGTCCGTCGTTTACTGCACGAACGGTAAGTTTCGAGTCATTCAAATGTCTGTAAAGTCTTTAGTAATGATGTCTCTTGTTTTGCAGGGTTCCGGCGATGGCGGATGACGGGCTGAAGTGAGTTGAAGATGGAGCCCGTGTGATGAATAGAAGCGCCTGGAAGCATGTAAGTAAGCGCTTGTTGCCTGCTTCACGATGCGCTCTAACTGTCTTTTTATTTTGCAGGTACGAGTTCGGAGCGGCTGCAGGGTGCCGGAATACCCACTGGATTAGATGTGGAAAGGAGTAATGGCACGTGAGTATTAAAGTTCCCCAATGTCTTAAACGCACCTTGTTTTGTCTTTCAGATGCGGGATGCAGCGCCGAAGGCCTCCGGAGCGTGCGAAGAGTTGGTAAGCTTTTGTCTTTCAGATGCCGGAATGCAGTGTGAAGACTTCCGGAGCGCACAAAGAGTAGGTAAGCCTTTGCCTTTCAGATGCCGGAATGCTAACCTGTTCTTCCTTGTCTTTATAGGTGTTGCTGAAGACTGGATTCAGGATGGTAAGCCTTTGCCTTTCAGATGCCGGAATGCTAACCTGTTCTTTCTTGTCTTTATAGGTGTTGCTGAAGACTGGATTCAGGATGGTAAGCCTTTTTCCTTAGGCCCAGGACCGGATGCAGAAGACACGATGAGCGTTCTGCTGCAGAGGTTGCAGAATAACGCAAAGCAAGATTCATCCACCGGGTGTGGTTTAAATAGCCTCCTGTAGTGCTTCGGTGTCTCCTTCCACAGCCACGCCTAGGTAAGAAAAGAGTTCCTGCTTTCCAGAAGAGTTCCAGTGTTCTGAATCTAGGGAGTGGCTCCAGCCCCACCCAACAGGAAAAGTAGTTCCAAACAGAAGGGGATCAGAGGCTCAACTGGCAGGCAAGTAAGCAGCATGGTCTGCTGCAGGTAAGTCCACCCAAGCATTATGAGGCCGGCGCTTCCAGCGCTGGGACTGGGCATATTTATGAGCCTGGTGCCACTGGCGCCAGGACTGGGTCCAAAAGGTCCCAATTGGGACTGGTTGGCACTCGGAACCTGGGTTATGGATCTGCTTCCAAGGGAGTTGGGAAAACCCTGACCTTTTGGAAGCAGAGATCATGACAGGAAGGACCTGTTAGGAACACAGAACTCTGTAGCGAAGCGCATTGACCTCTGGGACTGGCTAGAGAACTATGCCCACTTGACCATGTTAATAAAATATCAGTTTGTGACGCATAGGCTGTATACATTCAAGAATCCCCAGGGCTATCTCAGCCTCTGCCCTTCTAAGAGACTTAGGCATTTCATAATCCTATTGAGAGTAGCACAAATCCCTACCATGAATGTGACAGGCATCATCAATAGGACCCTTAAGGAAGAACGTTATTGCCGAAACAATTGGGGAGCTGTCTTTCTGGCTCTACTGCACCAATACTACTAGCATTCAAATGCTCACTGCCTTATACAATATTTTGCTGGTAATTGAAATGATGTTGGGCATCTCAATATAAGTAACTAGTGGTTGCTAGTCCAATGAGCCCCTACTAGATTGGTACTGAGTTTTGCTTGGGGAACAACTTGTGCCAAATGGCCATCCTAGGGGTTGAATTTTATTGAAATTGCACTTAAATATACAGGACTTAGATTCCCCCTTTCGTCCTCTGCATTCTACTACAGTATTTAGCTGTTATTCAGCTTCTCTTTTAATGTAAATAAGGAACACTTTAAGATTAGAAGCATGTAGGTCAATGTGTATGCACAGACATTTGTAGTCAGAAAGAATATACATGAGATATGAATTGAACATAACTGCCTGCAGTTTGATGAGTATTTGTTTTTAGCAAACTGATTTGTAGTTGGTTTTCTTATTTGATTTTTCTCTTTGTATACGTTTTTAGTTGCATGAGAAAATGAATTGTGTTTACAGTCAGATTTTATGTAAAATATGCATGTAAATTTTGGTTTAACATGTGTAAAGTTCAATGTTTAAATTAAATCATATCTACAATAAACAATAATAATGATATTTTTAATACAACCTGGACACTCCTTTTATTACCATTCCATCCACGTTACCAAAATTGGACCAGGAGATATATCCTTTGTTTGTTATTCCAATTTGTTTGGATCCCTTCTGGTGGACATTAGAGGTGTGGGACTGATTGATGATTTAGAAAACAATATTCATCCCTGGACCACTGGTACCTCGGAAGTTGATTTCTCACATCTTTATTTGTCTGGCAAACGTATGACTCCTGGAAAGTGCAATTTGTTATTGATGAGCCCTTTGTGTGTGTGTGCGTATAGACAAACATTTATTTATAATATCTGTTTGTGATCTGAAGCTCGCAGGTTCAAGACCCGCAAGACCAACCCAGCCTTTCACTCTTCAGAGATCGATAAATGAGTACCAACTCTGGTTGGGTGATATTGTATGTACATGTGTTCTATGTAAAGCGCTTGGGGATGAGCACTATATAAATAACACATCAGTAAATCGTAGCGGGTCTTCAACAGGGGGACGCTGAGTTAAGATGATCATCACTTCCCACATCCGCTGAATTTCAAGGGTGGTGTTGCCTTAAATCTTAACTGCCCCTTAACTAAAGTGTTTTCAATGAATTTCAAGGGTTTTATTATACCATAGTGTATTCAAGGGCCTCAAGCTATGGCCTTCGGTTGTGGCCACTGTACATGTTGCACCAATAGATTTCTTTAGGAGCACTAGCCATGGCCTTCGGCTGTGCCCACAGTACATTTTAATACACTAGGTTTCTTTCAAGCCCAATCGTCATGGCCTTTTGCCATGGCCGTGGCCTCTGCACATGTTGCACCAATAGATTTCTTTGAGGCCCACTAACGAGGGCCACTGGCAGAAAGACCCATTTACCCCTGCCTAGTAGATGTCATCACAACGGATGTCCCCCCCCATTTATTTTTTTCCCTCAGGTTCCATTCCCCCTGATAACCTGCTGATAATTACTGTGGTAATCTTGCAGTAATCTCATGCTTATTTCCATGATAACGCACAAAAATGTGAAAGTCCTCACAAGCACTTCCCATGTCCCCCCTTCCTTTTCCCAAGGATATTGATTTGTACCTCCCTGCCCCCCTCCCATTACCCCCTTTCTCTCTTTGCCTATTTTCATTTGCCAGCACGTCTTGTGTTATTGCCATAGTAATCTTGTGAGATTTAGCTCGGTATTCCCCCAATAATGCAAAAACATCCAAACTGTATCTTTCTCCTGAGACCACCTCCAAACAACTTCTCATGATGTCCTCTTTTTTCCTCCCCACCTCTCGCCGGATGGAATTTCAAACTTTTTCCTCCTCCAAAGAGATTTTTTTTGTTGCACTCATTGTTTTCACATTTCCCTGATATTACTGACATTTCTGAAAAGCCTCTCTTCTGCAAAGCACCATGGGAGAGATAGCTATATTTGTGGGAGACAGGGCACCCTCTTCCCCATCAAATATTATAAAAACTACTGAACTGAATGCCCCAAACATGTCCTGGAAATTAAGTCCACAATTTGTGCCCAAATTGTCTGTGGCCTCGAGTCCAGGGATCGTTTCTCGCTAGGACTGTAATCTCTGCACTGGCTCCCAGTGGTGGCGAGAATTACGTTCAAAACCCTCTGGATTGTACAAAAGGCTTTCTGGGGGCTGGGGCCTCAATACCTTCAACTCGCCCTTCCTAAATATCTTCATTCTCAAGCTCTTCGCTCATCCACCTCCAACTCCCTCAGGGGCAGTCGCTTCTCCAAGCAACGAGTTGGTGGTAGATCTCTTTCTTCATCTGGGGCCTCCCTCTGGAACAGTCTCACTGCCTCTCTGAAACTTGAGAAGAACCATCTCCGGTTCTAAAACACCTCAAGACCTTCCTCTTTGCTTCTGCTTTCTCTCCTCCTCTCCCCTGCTGATCTCCTGGCTGAAACTGCACTGGTCACCTTGCTATCCTTTGATCCCGGGCCCAGGTTCCCTCCCTGCCATTTGCACACCTGCACACCCCCCCCCCCCCCCTGGCACTCAGGGGCTGTTTCTGTATCCCTACAGCCCCCTACCAGCACTTGACACCTGATGTCTGCATTTACCCTTGCACTTGCCACCAGCTGGCCACACTTTTTATTTATTGTTTTTATTTATTTTACTGTTATCCTGTGTACTGCACTGCCCCCTCCACCTTTCCCCCTGCACTTTTCCCCCTCCCCCGTCCCCTGCACGTGCACAATCTCAATGTCACCTGGCCAAGTAAGATCATTTTCTCTGTCTTCTCTCTGTTCCCCCTCCCTTGCCTCGTTGCGCCTTCAAACACTTGTGTATAGTCACGTTATAAATGCCATATCATATTATAGATATTATAATATCATATTATAATATCATATCATATCAAATGTCCTCCAGCTGTTTTAGTGCTTTGGCTTGACAAAATGTTGACTTTTTCTTCATGGGAAAATGAATGGGAGTAGGACAAAAACAGCATTTGTTTTGCTTTCTTAATAACTTTTTTATATTTTAACAAAGTTTTCCCATAATTTCCAGTCTGTTGGAGGAGGAGCTAGACAAAGCTTTTGTTTGGAAAATATCAGCTAAATCTATAATGCAAGCCAAAAATGATTAGCAATAGAATTTGGGGATTTTCTATGATATGATGTGATTTGTTATGTCATTTATTATGCGGCTGTACACAAGTGTTTCTAGGTGCAACAAGACAAGGGGGGAAGACACAGGGAGGACAGCACAAACAATCTTACTAGGCCTTGTGACATTGAGATCATGCAAGTGCGACAGCGTAAAAGTGCAGGGGGAGCAAGAGGGTGAAGTGTCAGGGAGAGGGAAAGGGGAAGGTGCAATCTGCCAGCATTGCTCTGGGTGAGTGCAAGAGTATACAAAGGGCGCCTGGCGAAGTCCTGATATGCCCAGGAGGGTTGTTATGTTTTATACTAAGGTATGCAGGTAAGCTCAGCTCCATGTTAGAATGTTCCTTTGGAATGTTTATGTATGGTTCAGGGAACGTTCCTTTCAGAAGCAGTTGGGAGCCTGCTCTGGTGTATACTGGACCGGTACAAGGGTACTTGTAGGTAAATAGATAGAAATCAGGGTGAGAGATCCGAGAGCAGCTGTCAAGTTTTTGAAGCTATTTTATTTTACCTTCAAAAAGATTTTGCACAGATTAGTATTTTTAAACATTTACACAACTTTCGATAAGCACGAAAGGTTAGGTGGACAGATATTTCTTTTTTTGCGATATACAAATGAGTATCGTCCTCTTTTCTTGCGGAGGAACAATTTTCACAGTGATGCATGAGTATACAGTACAAGTGATTGATGACAAGAGGGTGTCAACAGTGTGCAGCCCAGGACTGTGGTACTAGAACAACAATAGTGAACACAACACTATTCTACATACACATATAAACAGGGGTTGTGCCACATATAATCGACACGACAGTGTTTCGGCCAAGCTGGGCTGGGATTAAGCCCGGGATTGTAGTGGCCTTCATCAGGATGGTTTCTTATTATAGGTTCTGTCCGTAAAGGGAATCTGTGGGGGAAGGGGAGAGCTGTCAGGATCTCAGGTGGTTAAGGTTTCATTTACGTATTAATAAATAATGGCTGATTGGTGCCTAAAAATACACTTGGGTGTATTGCCATAGAACAGCTTACCGTCTGCTGTGGTGCAGCGGGGACGCTGTGCTGGAGTCCTGTTATGGTTGCCAGACTTTTGGGGACATGGGAAGACTCGTATGAATTGGGTCACTCAGGCTATTGATTAATGCCTATGGTCTCTGGGAGCTGTAGAGACAAAGGTAAGTATACCGTAAACCCCACGTGTGGGGGAGACAATGTATTTCAAGTAAAACACAAGGCCCATGTACATCCAGCATGGGATGTGTTGGACCCGGAATGATGAACAACGGTGGTGTGGGTGTCTAGTGAGAGTGTGTCAACAAAACGATCAAGTGATGGCTATCGATTTGGTATCCTGTCGATGGCAGGAATCAAGTTTAAACGCCACGGTGAACTATGGGCTGTAAAAACCCAGCAGAGGTTACAGTAACAACCCCTAGGTGCACGGTAGGCCCAAAGGCAGTGCAGGGAAGACTGATCATGGAGGATCCTGGTACCCAGTGTGACTCAGGGGGTATCCAAGCAAGCAGTCGGTGCAGCAGATAGGTAGGTCAGCAGGGGAGAGAGAGAGCGAAAGCAGAGGAGACAAGGAATGTCTTGAGCAGCTTCCGGAACGTCAGGTGGTCCGGCTCAAGTTTGAGAGGGCCAGGGAGGCCATTACAGAGGGAGGCACCAGCAGAGGAGAGAGATCTACCTACCCCCTCTCTGGTTTGACCATCAGGGAGTATGAGGTAGCTTAGCGAAGGGCTCAAGAAGCAAGGTATTTTGGGAGAGAGTTTGATGTAGTGCGGGCCCTGGCCCAAGAAAGCCTTGTGGATGATGCAGAGGGTCTTGAACTTGATATTTGCAGCCACTGGAAGCCAATGAAGAGATTTCAGGGTCAAAGAGATGTGATCCCTGGGCTTGAGGCCAAGGATAAGTCTTGCAGTCCTGTTCTGGATGGATTAGTTGCAGGGGGTGAAGAGTAAAGGAACACAAATTGAGAAAAGAGGCTGTTGCATTAGTCCCGCCTGGAGAGAACCTGGGCTGTGGAGACAGTGATCTTCTGGGGGAAAGTAAGAAAAGGAAGAATACCTCTGAGGCGGTGCAGCTGGTAGTGGGCCTTTTTGGTGAGGTTTGTGAGGAGAGAGTAGAATTGAAGAAGACTTCAAGGTTTGTTGTCTCACACGAAGGTAAAGAAAGTGGGCCCAAGGAGGATGGCGATAGTGAGAGAGGGAAAGTGGTGGAGAGAAAGGACCCAAGTTGTCCCTGGGAAGGTTGGTCAAGGAGGAAGGAGGCCAACCACTCCAGGGCATGATGCCCGTGTGCTTGCAAAGTCGATTGATCAGGATGGCATGATTGATCATTTCAAAAGCGGAGGAAAGGTCCAGGAGGATGAGGACAGAAGTAAGGCTGGAATCAAAATTAGAGAGCAGATGTTTACGGGTGTACAGAAGAGCAGTTTTTATGCCTCTGGCTGCTCTGAAGCCAGACCGATGGTCAAGGAGACAACCCACAGATTCAATGTGGTTAGTGAGCTGGGAGATTGCCAGCTGTTCCAGGAGTTTTCCCAGGAAAGGAGTGATAGAGATTGGGCGATAATTTGCCAGACAGGTAGGGCCAGCGAAGGCTTTTCAAGGATGGGATGCACAAGGGAGTGTTTAAGGAGAGAGGGGAAGGATCCAGTGGAAAAAGAGTGATTGCACAATTTGGCCAAGGCTCGAGCAAGGGTGTCAATATGATCATTGATGGTTTGGGAGGAGCTGGGGAGCACCTGTTTTGTGGACACTTTCATAGATCTAACTTGCCTAGAAACATCATCAGGTGTTATCAGGGAGAAAGAGGAGAAAGGAGGAGGAGAGGGAGAAGCGGCCGTAGGGGGGCCGCAAGAGGTAGAGGGGGAGGATGATGGGAGCAAGGACAAGATGTCCTGGGTTTTAGTGGTGAAGTGAGAAGCCAGAGCCATGCAGAGGATCTGAGAGGGAACAGGAGAGGTAGAGACTCCAGTAGGATTGGCCAGCTCCTTGCATATTCTAAAGAGTTTGACCGTCTTGTTAGAGGCCGTAGAGACATGGGCGGGATGTGGATGCTCGTCTTGGACAAGGCAGAGAGTCTGTATTGCCTTTGGAGCAGGCAGCTGGCCAGTTTGTCAGAGGATGCGCCTGAAGTCCTCCACTTCCTCTCAGCCACCCTGCACTTGTGTTTCAGAGTTGCAGTTGGAGGTAGGCTTCAGACAGAGGATTCTCATGATGGGGGCAAGGATGTTTAGATTGTTGGGAAGGAATAGATAGATGCAGGTTAGAGAGGGCTGTGTCGGAGTGTGAGTCAGCCACATGCATCGAGGAGCAGAGAAAAGAGGCAAAGGCATCCACTCACACACGCTTCATGGGCCTAATGACAGAGAAGGTAGGTGGAAGTGCTCGGTTGGGCTTTGCCTGAGGGACAGAGAGTTTCAGGTGAGAAGAAAGCAGGAAGTGGTCAGTCCAAGAGAGGAGTGGTGAGAAGGTTAGAGAAGGGGATGTCTGAGGAGATGAGAACATCCAAGATGTGTCTGGCAAAATGTGTTGGACCAGAGGGAAGAATGGAAAAAGTGAGTCACAGAGGTTGTGGAATAGCCCAGAGGAGGGATTAGAAGCATCCAGGTGGATGTTGAAGTCTCTAAGAAGGAGACAATGATAGGCAGAGGCAAGGAGAGAGAAGGAGAGGTCTGCCCACTCTGAGATGAAGAGGGCAACCTGGCTAGTAGGCTTTTAGATGATGCCCACAGTCAGAGAGAGGCCTGGAGAGATAAAGAGCCTGCAGGCCAGGCATTCAAAGGAGGAGTAGGCCTGCGTAGGAATGAGAGAAGCAGGGACCCACTACGGAAAGATCAGAGCTACTCCACCTCTGGGTGGGTTGGTTCTGGACTGGGAGAGATCTTGTAGTCATCAGGGAGCAAGTGTCAAAACCATGTCTCGGTGAGAGTGAGGACATCCAGGTGAAGTTTGTCAAGGAGGTGGCAAATGTCTGAGGAGTATTTGACAGCAGAGCGAGAGTTGTGAGTAGTGACGTGGAGCAGGTTGCTGCATTTCAAAGTCTTCTGTGGTGGGGTGCAGGTTTGGGGTACACCCAGCAGAAGTGATAGTGCGGCCCGTGAGTAGGCAGAGGCGGAAGCATGAGATGGGATAGTAGCTAAGAGGAGGAGGGAGGTGCCAGGGAGGGAGTGGAGGCAGGAGGTGGCGAGGGAGCCAGAGAGGTGCTGGTAGGAGTAGCAGAAGGAGGCAGGAAGTTGTTAAGATGCTGGAGACGCCTGTCAAAAAGGAGGTAATTAGGCTGAGGACCCTGGACCAAGACAGTGCCATTCAGATATACATTAATGATGCTCTTGGAGGAGTGCAATGAGGCCAAGAGGACATCCCACCTAGTGCCACCATTAATGGGAGAGGAAGAGATAGGAGAGATAACCAATACCATATGGAGGGTCCATAGGTCTGGTGAGGGAACGACAAAGAGGATGTTGGCGAGACTCTGTATGAGGGAAGCACTGATGTAGGTATCAGCGCTAGGGAGGCCTGGGTTGGAGAGGAGGATGTCCCTCTTGAACTTATTCCTTCCAGTCTTAGTGAGAGGGATAGGATAGGATATAGAGTAGCAGTTAGAGAAGATGGGAAAGACTGAAAGCATCATAGAAGGTGCAAGGAGAAAGTAGGAGGATGAGGGAGTGAAAGAGAGGAGAAGAGACACAGCCCAGTGCTTCACAGCACAGGAAGTGCGTAGGAGGTCAGGGGTAACACACAGGAGGGGCAGACAGGGGGCACATAGCAGTGCAATGGTACCCCCAGTGGGGTGGGGACCAAGGGAGAGGAGTGAGCCAAATGGGACACAGTTCAAAGTACCACCGTGATCATAATGCACAATGCAGAAGCCCCCCAGATGTGACTTTCCTAAATAAGAGGCAAAAAGGCCTAGTTATGAACACTGCAATGCACCAACCGCCCCAATGAGACTTTCCTAAAAACAGGGAAAAAGGCCTAGTTGTGAACATAGCAATGCAATGCACCAACCACTCCAAGACGACTTTCCTAAAAAAGAGGGAAAAAAATGCCTAGTTATGAACACAGCAATGCAATGCACCAACCGCCCAAATGCGACTTTCTTAAAAAGAGGTAGAAATGCTTAGCTATGAACACAGCATATGGCTCACGATACATACCTTAACTATAGTGCAGCGATCCGTGTACTATAATATGTATATTATATTTATATCAAATTGTTTCTGAGAACAGCATTAAAACACTTATTGAAAAAGAAAACAAAAATGGTACAAATAATCCTGCAGAGCAGTTTTTTGTCGCCCACTATCTAAGTTAGTTTATGCAGGCAGACAATTTTTACGAAAACCATATTTTTAAACTGCTTGCACAGGATATTTCCGGATGCTACACGTCTGTGTAATTCATTTAAACCCAGACACGGGGAGAAGAACTCTCTTAACTTAATTGGAACTTCTGGCAGCGCAGCCAGGAGACGGAGTGGTGGGGTTCCCCATCAGTGTGGAGACCCTCCCAGGGGGCGAACATCTAATTACACCAGACAAGTGAAAGGAGAAGTTGCGAAAATAGCAGAAACTTAAGCTAAAGCTATATTAGGTATGAATCCACAGTGAAGAATATTTCTCCTGCACTGCAGTAGCAGTCTGCTCTGGCTGCATAAAGAATGGCTTCCCAAGGTGTTGGGCTCTATTACAAGCTTATCGGTATCCCGGCAGTAAAGCCACTGGGATACCGCCAATGCAAATAGTGTTACCGCAACTCGGTTCGGGGCTATTAGCGCTGGATCTCGAGTAGCGGTAAGGTTGTAACTCTCCATTTTTTAAGAGTCCTTAGGACTCTATGGGGCACGCTGGGACCTATTACTGCGGCACAATCTGCGCCGCGGTAATAGCCCCGTAAATGGGTGGAAAGGGGAGATGTTTACCTCCAGCAAAAAGGTGGAGATAAACCTCCCACCTTCCGCCAAAAAAACTCGAGATTGGGCGGAGTGGTAATACGGCGGTAATAGCATTACTGCCGCATTTTTACCCCTGTGCCGAACTCCTGATGACCCCCTTGGTATTTTGCTGACTGTCGATTACAATCTGCAAGATCTTCCATGTTGGAAAAAAGCTCAAAAGGTTTTTGCATTTAAAGGCTTGTTCTCTTGCTACTACATCTATAGGAATACCATAGCGGTATATTTCCAATATACCCTAGATTTCATATTTCTCAAAAACACATTCCATGAACTACTTTCAATGTTAGAAAAAAACACTACATTTTTATTTGGCACACAACCAGCATATCTCAGCGCTTTCACTATGTTTAAGCTACTAAGCAAGCCTAGCCTCCAAAATATGATATTGCACCTGAGAGCTCTGTGAGATCTGCATGCTGCAGGTTCGAATTCCTTCTGTTGATTGATGTCTTTCATCGTTCTGAGGTCAGTACAAATTTCGATTGTTTAATCGTAACTGTATATAATAAGCACCGAGAAAACCAATAGTTTAGGCATTTGCTGTTTATTATTGCATTTTTTAAACACTTGGAGCCCAAGTCATGGAAAAGCATGCAGAGATCCTGCAAAGGCCACGTGCTGAGGACGCCACAGCGCGAGCCTGTGCGCAGAAGTTTTACTTTGCACTTTGGAACGCCCCTGACACGCCCCCACGCAAAGCAAAAAGAGCAAGATACAGCTAGCTTTGCATGCTCCTTGGGTGCGAACACATGCTCCCTTGAAACAGTGTGCAGGGCCCCCCACAACAAGATCTGCTTAACTATTACCGGCACCCAGACAACATGCGTACAAATTTCCATAACTCAGGTAAAACTCTGGAAAATCTGCATGCGAACCCCTGTAAACTGTTCATGCACCCCACTACACTGCTTATGCACACCCCTATGTTTGTTCCGAACCCAACCTGCGTGCATGCACTCCTAAATCAAACATGCTATCTACCTGCACAGACGTTATTCCTATGCGCAAGAATCTGTAGGGCTGCCTTTCCCTGACGAGAGCTCACTTAGTCAAATCCATGAATAGACTTTGTTCTGCGGATTTGTGGGCATGCGTTGGACTGCCTGCGGCCCGTCCCTCGTAACGCCCACATTTTCAGATGTTCTTCCCCATTTTGCGTGTTCCGCCCCCTACTCTGGCCTCTGTGCAGACCACACCCACACTATGTGAGGTGTCTTGGGCAGGGTGATCGACAGCATGCAGAGATGTGCCGAGCCTGCATAAAGTCCCGGCAAAGTACGAAAAAGTCTTGCACAGTCGATTCCATGAATCGACAAAGAGGATTGTGTGCGCGGGTGGCACGCAACGTCCCTATTTACTGCATGAATCGGGCCCTTGGGCTCTACATACCTAGTCATTCTAAATAGTCATTCCAAATATGTCTGCAAGTTACTGTTTGGCAGAATGACTTGCATTTACTGTGCTATACAGAGTTTTTTGCTACATTGATTGCTAATGTTATCCGTCAGAAAAATCTAGCTTGCAGACATGTCTGAAACTATGGGTGAACAATTTCTGGTGACCGGGGGTTAGCAGGGGTGACATAGATAGGCTGCGAATTAGCAGGTTTGAGATAGGGTGGGTGGTAGCGGGAAGGTGGGAGGTGTATGTAGATATGGTGATGTGACTAGACAGAGATTGGGCAGGTTTAGATGGGAGTGTGGTAGGTGGAGGGGAAAGAGTGAAATGGGTGGGTGGTGTTAGATAGGAGTGAGAGGGGTGTAGATAGGGTGGAAGTGGGTGCAAATCAGGGTAGGTAGGTGGCAGTTAATGGAGTCTGGATGGGTGGGGTTGCTAGGCAGTGATATGGTTTGGATTATGGCAAACGATGGAGTGAGTGGCTGGTAGGTGGAGATAAGGATGTAGTGTTTATGTTATGTTTATGTTTATTGAGTTTATATAGCGCTTTACACCAAAGCGCTTTACAGAATAACAACAGGTACAGTAATGAAGGAAGCATAATTTACCAACATGAAACATACCAGTGGTATAGTATTTAGGACAATTTACTCAGAGGGGGGAGGCAGAAGGAGGGAGAGGAAGGGGCGGCCCCGGTGACCTCCTACACACTATGGTGGTTACAGTATCCAATTTGAGGTCATCGGGAGTAGGGGAAGGGGGAGAGCGGAAGGGAAGGTGGGAAGGGGTATGAGAGGGAGAGAGGTAGGGAAGGAGACTCAGGGGGGTGTGAAGAAGAAGGGCTTTCAGGGAGGACCGGAAAGATGTGTAGGTGGGGGTGGAGTAGATAGGGAGAGGTAGGGAGTTCCAGTGGAGGGGGGCCAAGAGTTGGAAGGAGCAGAAGCGTGAGGAGGCACAAGGGGCTGGGGGTACAGTGAGAAGGTAGAGATCAGCTGAGCGGAGAGAGCGGGAGGGAGAGTAAAATGAGAGGATGGAGGAAAGATAGGGGGGGCGAGGTCATGGAGAGATTTGTAGACAAGGCAGAGGAATTGAAAGTCGTGTGGGCGGGGGTTGCAATGGGTGAGGTGAGGTGGATAAGTGTGTGGTGTAAAAGCTGGGGGTAGGTAGAGGTGGGGTGGGCAGGGATAGATAGGTATTAAGTGCAGTGGATGAGGGTGGGGTGGACAAAGTGAGCATAACGTTGTTTGGAGTGTGGTGAGTGGGAGTAAATAGGAAGAGGTGGGTGCAGGTGGGGAATATGGGTCTGGGTGAGTGACATTAGATGGGGTGGGGTCAGGGTCAATATGGTTGAGATGAGTTGGGTTTAACATGTTAGATTGGGTTTGATGAGGTGAGGTAAATTGTTTTGTTTTTTACATTATTATTTATTTATTTGCATTTATAAAGCTCACAATGGCCCTGGGGCATCGTGGCACTGTAACAGAGTGCTTAGCTTAAATAGGTAGTATGACAGTGTTGAATGCATAGTATAGACAGGTATCAGACGATGACATAGAAAAAAACATGCATTATGTTGTTGCTATGGTTACAGAGTAACAGCATGTATATGCAGGTCAATTAAGTACATTTAGCAGAACAGTAGTGTTTTAGCGTTTTGCGGAAGGTAGTGTCGGATTTTTCATTCCTTGGTGTGGTAGGCAGGGCATTCCAATTTGTTGGTGCGAGGTGTTGAAAAAAGGACCCTCCTGCTTTGGTTCTTTTGTATGTGGGTACATAGATCTGATTGCAGAGGTGGGATCTAGTAGGTCTGTTGGAGGATTGAGGGTGATTCTTTCAGATAGGTAGGGTGGGGCATCGGATGAGAGGCACCTGTGTGTGATAGCCATTGATTTGAAGAGTATACGTTCCTTAACCGGCAGCCAATGGGCTTATTTACTGGCTTGAGAGATATGTTCCCTTTTGGGAATGCTCAGCGCTGCCCTGAGGGCGTTATTTTGAGTGACTTGAAGTTTTTTTAGGTTTTTTGCAGAGGTGCCCAGGAATAGGGCATTGCAGTAATCCAGTTTAGTGCCTACTGTGGCTGTCGCGATGGATAGGCAGTTTTTAGTGGAGAGAAAGGGCTTAACTGCCTTGATCACCTTTGTGGTGAGTGCGACTGAGGAAGCTATGGCATTGACCTGGCGGGACATGAATAGACACCTTAAGTTTTAACAGTCGTAGAGACTGTGATGGTGGAGTTGTCAATGTTGAAGGTTTTATATTGCGGTGGGAGTTTATTGAGAGTTTGCTGGTACCTACTAGGAGGATCCCAGTTTTGTCCCTGTTTAGGCAGAGGCCATTGGCAGCCCTCCAGGTCTGGATGGCTGAGTATATTTTGGTTAAGGCTGCCACATCTTCTTCATAGGCCCCAGTTAGTGGAAGTAGTACCTACGTGTCGTCAGCGTAATTGGTGTACGCTATATTGCAATAGTCGAGATCATTTAAGAGTGGGAGGGTCAATATATTGTTGAGTGTGGTGGCAGTGCATGAGCCCTGAGGGACGCCGCAGTGGATAGTAGTGGGGGAAGCAGAAGATGTGTATCTTATGTTCAAGTTTGGCTCATTGTTTACCTTTATCCCTCCCCTTCTCTCCTCTCCTCTTCTCTCTATTTTTCTCCTGCTTGTTTGCAAATCCTCTTTTTGCTGTAGATGTGCTGTTCTTAATTAGCTTGTTATGTGTGTATGTTTTTGTATGGCCTTATATGAGACTCTATAATTAAACATTCGATTAATACAATTTAAAAAAAGAAAGGAAATGTATTAGGTTTTATTACTGCTGATTGCAAACTTGTAAACTATGGAATCCCAATTCATCTTGACTGGTGAGATCACTTCCTAATTCCATTTTCTATGTTGTTTTCCACAATTTCTTACAGTGGTCACCAAAAACGACCTGCTAAAAGTATTTGTAACTTCTCATGCTCTCTACCCAATTTCGAAATAGACTATCCTTTTAAAATTACAATCGCTAAATCTCCTGTTCCAACTAATAATCTGGTAGAAGGCTATCACAAAATATTTCATAAGGTCTTACATAAGGCCATTCCGTTAGAAAATTAAAAAAAGGTGAGGCATAAAACATTTAGTATATGGTACACTGGTTCAAATATTACAAAACTTCTCATTCGTTAACAGAAAAGCATTTGGCTTTGCTCTAGATCTGAAATTGGAAAAGTTAAAAATCACTCACTTAGAGAGGAAGAGGCTTATTAAGGAAGCTAAAAGAGCTTTTTACGAAAATACTATTATTTTAACCAATTGTAACTCATAGGTTCTCTTTAGTACTGTTTCGGAAATGCATTAACTTGTGAAATTAGCCTTCCTAGATCCATCTATGGAATTATTTGAGAAATGCAATCAGTTATCAGTTTAATCAGTTATCTTCCAATAAGGTGGAACTAATTTTCACTGAGTTTATGGATCAGCCACTAAATGACTTCCGTCATGCAAACAGGAAATTGCCAAATTTAACTTGGGACAACTTCTGTCTGCCTCTATTCTATTCATTTCAAAATATAGTTATTTTTCTGAAGCCACCTTCCTATGCCAATGACTTATTTGCCAGCAACAAATGTTAAACAACTATCCATCAAGGTATTAGAAATGCCTTTTCACATCAGTCTCCTCCCTTACAGAGGGCTTCTTCCCTGATTCTTTTAAAACTGGCATCATTACTCTAATACTGAAAAGAGTAATCTTGATCCAGAGGATATAAAGAACTAGCTTGCTGTTTCAAACTTACACTTTTTAGGGAAATGCTAGAAAAATCTATAGCATTGAAATTGAATGATCACATTCATAAGGCAAACTCACTCCAACCATTTCAGTCTAGCTTCAGAGCTAATTATAGTGTTGAGTTAGCGACAATTCAAGTGTTGGATGATATTTTTCACATCACTGATGGAGGCAGTGGCTACCTCTTGGTGTTACTGGATCTCTCATTAGAAGACCATTCCGTGCTTCTTAACATCTTGGCACATCACATGGGAGAGGGGGGAATGTTTTAAATTGTTTCCAATATACATCAAATGGGCAGGATGGAAGCTAATGATTCCTCCTCTCTCCTTATGCAATATGGTATCCCTCAGGGCTCAATCTTGTCCCCCTATTCTTTTTAATATTTATATGGAACCCATGGCAGATCTGGAACTGAGGCGCCACAATTCTACCCCTCAATATGCATATGATACTTAATTGTATCTTAAAGGGTTATTGGAACGGGATATCATCAGATCAATGCCTGCTTGAAGTTAAGGCGTGGTGAAATCAGTATGTTTGAAACTGAACAACTTTCAAACAGAATTCATATGGTTTATAAAAGGACAATTCTGGATATTGTCTTTCCTTGTTTTTAATCCCTATTTCCAGGTTATTTTCAATAAGATTCAAAGTCAGCTGTAAAATCCTTAGGTTTTCTTTTGGGACCCCAAGCTTTCCTGAAAAAACACATATAAACAAGAAATCGCAAACAGTTCATTACCAACTATCAGTACTTTGCAAAATCAAGCCATTCATACCAGTGAGCGGTTTCTGCACTTTTGTCCATCACTGGTTCTCTTGCATGTGGATGGAAGGAATGTCTTACTCATGGGAGTCTGCGTCCGCTTTCAAACCCTTTGTAAATAGCTTTTCACAGCACTGCCAAATTGATCGTTGAAGACTCAAGGTTTGATTCAGTAACACCAATTTTAAGGTCCTTATATTGACTTACTTTACAAGCCCGTATTCTTTTTTAATTCGGCTGCCTAACTTTTAAAGCTCTAGGAGTAGGCCACCCGGCGTACCTTTCCAAACAGTTGTGTATTTTAGGTAGAAATGAGATCTCCGAAAGCAAAGATATGCTGATACTTTTTGTTCCAAAGGCAAAGAAAGCTCAAACGAAGAAAAAAAAAACAAGCATTCTCGATTACCACCCCACATTTTGGGAATTCTCTTCCACTTCATATTCGGAGACCTGATTCTTCACTGCATTTTAGGAAATTGTTGAAAACCTACCTTTTTACTATACATTAATGTGTAGTATTATTCAGGCTTTTATCATTATCTCTTTGAATTCTTACAGTATTTTTTTAATTGGAATTGCATCTTTTACCCACACAATGTTTTTATATGTATTTTGGTATACATTTTTCATGTTTTTATGGGAATTTTACTTTTATTTGCAACCATACAATGTTGTTATACTATCTATCAGTAAGGTCCCGATTTCTGCCCTTTGACACTTGTTTTTATTTTACAAATGATTTCTTTTAACCCTGAAGAGCGCTTCGCATATCACTTGCTGATAAGGTTTGCACTATATAAATAAATACAATTAAAACAATAAAAATAAAAAATAGGGTGGGTGAGTGTGGTTGGGGCTTGCTTGGAGTGAATAGTTTTGGGTGGCTTGTGCTAGGTAGTGGTGAGGGAGATGGATTAGATGGGTGGGTGTAGATGGGATAGTTTAGGTAAGGCAGATATGGATGAGGTGGAGTGGGAAAGTAGGGAGAGAGAGGTGAGTTGTGATGGATGGGTAATGGTAAATAGGGGTACGGTGGGGGTGATGGGTGAGGGTAGATTGGGATGGGTGGGCATTTGAATGCTGTGTTTGGTTCGGGTACATATAGGGGGATGTCTATAGATAGGGGTTTGGTAGATAGTGTGATGGAAGATTGGGGGAAGGGTTGATAATATATTTATTATGTATGTATGGGAGTGATGGGGAGGGGTAAATAGAGGTGCCAGCTGGAGGATTGGATAGAGGTGGGTGGTTGATTAAAATATAGGGGTGAGGTGAGTGTGTGTGGGATATGTATGGGTTGTGTGGGATGTTAAACGGTGATCGAAAGTGCTAGGGTCAGCGATATCAGTTCGGGGTGTGTAGGGTAGGGTGACTAAGGTGAGTGGGAGTGTGGGTGATGATGGGTGGGTAATGGTAGATAGGGGATTTGGTTGGTGGCAGAGGAAGGAGGTAGATGGGATGATAGGGTGGGAGAGATGGTGTGACGTTGGGTGTTTGGGGTAAATGGGAGTGAGGATGGGTGAGGGAACATTGGGTGCGGTGGGAAGATAGGGGAGTGTTTTGTGTTGATAGGGATGTGGTGAGGGTAGATAGGAGTTGTGCTGGTGATGATAGGGATGCTGTGGGGTGGGTGGAGAAATATTCTGCTGAGGTGGAATGGTGTGGGTATATAGAAATAGGGCTGATGGAGGTAAATAGAGGTGAGGTGGGCGAAAGATAGACAGTGTTATGTGGGTGGGAATAGACAGCAATGAGATGGGGTGGGTACAGTCAGTCTTACATACATCCAAGAGGCGTATGTACCTCATTTTTTTTTATTTAGCCGAAATAAATCAACTTTTCAATATTGTATCATTAATCAGCCAATTGATTACATTACAAAATATTTGAAGTAAGTTTAAAGGAACAACACAATATTATGTATGCAAGTGGTATCACTGTAGAAAATTACATCAAAACATATAAAATGAACATAAAATTGGCACAAAATTAACATCATCATCTAGTTACATGAGGTTACATACTAGAGTTCTAATTTCAACGATGTCAGAAAGTTTACAATTGCTACTTGGATGGAGACATTTCGAGTTAAAAACAGGAAATCCCATCTTTGCGCAGAATCTAGCATTCCTAGATGGGCACAATGATGCGCAAAGTACTTCAAGTGCTCTTTAACCAATGAAGGACACAGCAATAGTAAATGTTCCAGTGACTCGCCAGCCTCTCTATTTAGGCAGAATCGGCAGAAATTCATTTCCCCAAGAATCACGTTATGCCTAGCTAGAATCTCTTGAGTACGCTACAGGTTAAAACACAATCGTAAAATCCGAGAGCGTATTGGAGGAGATATGGTTCTCACACTTTTATGTTGGAACCTCTGAGCAGAATCATGTTTATACCGTAAGCATTCTGTTCTGGTGTTAATCCAGTCATTGCGGTAAATCATATCTTTGGCTTTGTCAGGATTAGCAACCAATATGCCAATAATGACATCAGCCCTTATCAAAATCGAATAGATATCTCTCAGCCAACACTTAACAAAGCTGTGATTTGATGCAAACACATAGCTTAACAGTAGCTTCAGAATGTCATTAGCAAGAGTTGAGATCAGACATTCACTGAATAAGGCACATGCCTTCCAATGGTATTGTGCATGCAAAGATACTAAGCCCAATTCATATAGCAACCTAGGCCCGAAGTACGTTGTGGAAGATGCAAAACTAGTTTCCAAAATTTCACTTCAAACTTGTCTAACATCTGATTTGACCACATCGTTTGAGTTTCCACACCGTATAAAATACAAGGTACCGCTTTTTGTTTCCAGTATATTAAGGCTGGCTTTAGCGTTAATTTACCATAACAATGCAATACAAATTTAAGTCGCTGTGTCCAATTTTTGGTTCATAAAGTCTAAATGCCCTTTTGCTATGACAGTGCCCTCAAATATAATACCCAAATAATTATACCTTGGTACTATCAATAATTTAACTTGATTAATTGTCCATGCAAAGTTATAAGCGCTGGATTAATTAGCCGAATAGATGACAATTTGGGTGTTGTTTGTGTTAATTTTTAGTTCATTCAGTTCTATGTATGATATGATATGATATGGCATTTATTACGTGCTTATGCACAAGTGTTTCAAGGCTGCAAGTAACTTTTGCAGGCCACTAGGGTTTTTTGAAATTAAAACCAAATGATCGGCATACATTAGTGTTTGAATGGGGATATAATTCAATTTTGGTGAATCTGAGGACACTCTCAAAAAAATGTGCCTAACATCATGCATAAAATAATTAAAAATTGCGGAAGCAAGTAAACAACCCTGCTTAAGGCCTTGTGCTGTAGGAATGGAAGCAGACAACATTCCCTCTAGTGTCAGTCGAATGCAAATCGAGGTTTGAGAATGTAACGCATAGATAATCTCCTGCTGTGTCTGGGGACAGTTATCACATTTTAATTTAGTCATAAGAAGGGTCAGTGAGATGGTGTCAAAAGCGGTATGTAGATCAACAAATGCAAAAAATATGGGCTGTTTTGATGTTTCACATTGTGTCTTTATGGCATTAAGACAGAACACATTTATATTTGTGCCCATGCTTGCAAGAAACCCAGTCTGAAATGGGTCACGCCTGTGGCTTATCTTTGTCCACACATAAATGTGGTTTGCTTTAAACATCGAGTTGCTAAGCCCATCGGGGCCAGCAGCCCTAGATGAACTGATCGTCTTAATATATTCTTCAATGATGGATTGTGAACATTCTATTACCCACACTTCACCACTCGCTGGCACATGCACAAAGTTCACAAAGTTGGAATCAGCATATGGATTGGTGTAGTGGTGAATCCACTGGTCCTCGGTGACGCTATGGGGCTGTGCCATGGGTTGTCATTGATGAGCACATCGATTAAATATGACCCATGTTTCTGCTGAGTTTTTACTAGCAATTAGTCTCAGCATGTTCTCACTATCATTTTGTAAAGTCTGAGCTCGATGTTGTCGGATCCAATTATGATATCTGCACTTGGCAGACTTCAGAAGCTGAATCTGAGACGATTGATTCAAAAGCAGAATTAATTATTTTTCTCGTCAATATTGTACTATTTTTGTCTTGATTTCAGGATCAAACGCTTGTGTATGGGATAACGGCGCTTGACCGGTGGTCTTACTTGTGTTCTTAAATGGCAACAGTAAGTCTGGATAGTGATTTGGAGTTTGCGATTTAGCGTTTAGGTCAATGTATCTGTGTAATTCCATTAAGTTTGGCTTGGACCAGCAGAAACATGTTTTCGCATTATTGACCACTATGTCTTGATGCATCTTCGGCTTATAGAATGGGTCAAAGATCCAATCAATTTTGAATGCTAAAAGATTGTGGTCACTATGAGTTTGGGGAATTACTTCAATGATTGGATTTTTCCACTTAAATATGAATCTACATATATGTAGTCAATAATGATACTCGCCGTTTCCCTTTGCAATGTCGGTCGAGCTGGAATGTCACCTTCCATTGAGCCGTTGACCATATGAACATTTCTTTCCATCATGAAGGTGTTCTATTGATTAACTTTAAGTGATTTGTGTTTCCCTAGGGCTTCATATAATCTAGATTAAGGTCTCCTACTACAATCGGCCTACTATGGTCTACTATGTACAATCGTATCAGTAATGTCTGAGGTATTCATCACCAGATTAAGCAATTTTATTATGCCTCCCATGGGATTACGATAGATGTTAATAAAGGTGATCTTGTGGGGAGGACACACAGTTTTAACTAATTGTATGTAATAACTCACAGCATCCCACTGCACAACCGAGTGACCTTTGCTCATGTTGACACCCACCAGTAGACCCGATGATGGTCTGCCTTTTGTCCCCGCAATAGCCGGCAACAATGCCACTTTGTAGTTATTCCAGGCAGGTGTGTTCGCGAGCCAGGTCTCCTGTAACGCTATGACATCAAAGGCAATGGGAAAACTACGAATCAAAGATTGTAGGTGTGAATGCCCACGGGTGTTCCAACTTGCAATACTAAAGATGGAGCATTCGGACTGAGTTGGTGGTTAGGGCATAAGAGGAACCCTTGGGTTAATTGGGCCATGCCTACTGTACCAATATAGGTATTTGCTATGGGGTGTTGAGGCTCAACTCTCGCATTCATCCGAGCAGGATCCTGTGCAATCAGGAAGCCCATATCGAAGAGTTGCATTTTCGCTTTCCATATTGTATTCAGGACTACACCTGATGGAATCCACAGTCTTACCACAGAGCATGTGATGTCAGAAAGGAATTCAATCTGCTCGATGTCGCGGGAGGAGATGTCGTCTAGTTCAACCAGGTCAGAGAATATGTTAAGTACACTGCGCCTATTGAGATCACAGGTCTTGAAAGGACCATCTCTCCATTTCAGGATCAAAGAATGGCAACTTACATCATTTTGTTGGGTGAGTCGAGAGAACGATGTTAGCAGGCTTTTCACCTGAAGATCTAGACTTTGACTGTCAGGCTTTACTGGAGGATTGACATTATTAAGGTACTCGCATGGAGGGTCACAAGAACCTCGGATGTTTACCAATGGACCTTGTGGAGCCACAGACATGTCCTGGATGGCACTTGTGAATGACCAGGGTCATAACTGCTGTTCCATAGGCACAGGCTGGAGAGTTTTATCACCCGACACTGGCTGAAGGTGCAGGGACAAATAATTGTCCACAGCTTTCTTCAGATGGTCTAGCGTAAGGCTGGTGGCGAAATTCTCACCTGTGTCTGTAAGATCTACGGATTCTTTGGGCTTGATATCCAGTTCTTTTATGTTTTCAATAGACTTACATGGCACGTTTTTTTCTGCTAGCTGAAGTTCCCGATCTAGATCATTTAGTGGAGGGTATGAAATTGGTAATGTGGGCGCAGCAGCCTCGACAACAAGAGGAAGTAATGTAGAGGCAGCTGCCTCCACAACAGATAAAGATAAAACTGGGGTTTCCAAGTTCTCTCGGCCAGCAGTTGTGAGTCGCAACACTGTTTGTTTAGGGATCATGTCTCTCTGTGAGCTGACCTTTATGGCTTGAAAAAAAGAGCTCAGTGTACATTTACACAACCCAGTATTTGTTATATTTTTTGTTTTTTTAGAAAGGAGCACAGACCTTTTTTTTTTTTTGTAAAAGGCTCTGAAGCCTTTTCTTGATTCGTTGGCCCATGCGACATGGTTTCAGTGTCCAACTCAGGTTCGATGGATATATTCGTAACGTTTATCCAGGAGTCATGCACCTGTGACACGTGTCGGGCAGACCCAGCGTCATGCACAGGTCTATTAGCTTTAAGGAAAGTTTGGTAGTGCTGGAGATAGCGATAGAGGCTGCATGGAAGGAGAACTTACAGTCATGATTGATATATTATCCACTGGCATGCGTTTTTCATTCGCACCGTTCTGAGGTGATATGCTAAGACGGGGCAAGTGGGCTTCGAGCCATTGGGATAATTGATCAATTTGTGTGGATTGTTTAGTGGCTTTAGCATCTAAACCTTCAAAGAGCTTAAAGAGACGATGCATTGTGATATTGATAGCAGTCAGAACTACCTCAATCATGGGGGATATTATTTGTGTTGGTTCTTCAAGTGTGTTAGGTTGGGACCGGCGCGGAGTTGGATACACAAACGAGACAGATGGAGTACTCGACAGAGGAGAAGTCACAGAAATTCTACCTTGTCGAGGAGAATGCTCACTAATAATAGAGATCAGTGACTCACACTGACTCGCATAGATGGAAAGGTCCGCATCTTCACAACATGGCGAGGACCGATGTCCCGGAGACACCATATCTGCAGCCAGCGGTAATGAGGTTCTAGATATCGGGGCTTGCAGCATGGTTTGGTCGGAAAGCTGATGTGTGGCACAGCCCCGGAATGTAGGGATTACGTGTGTGGTCATGAGATTCCATTGGGGATTGGCCCACAAAGGGCGTGCCCCAACCGGCAGTGATTTCAAACTGACCGCCGTAGCTTTTACACCACTTGTAGGTTTTTTTACATTACAGGGGTTAAAGTGATTGACATATATGAGGCACATGAAGCTTTTTTGTAGAGCTGGTCATGCCAGTTCTTAAAGTGTAAAACATAGGTTAAGTCTAGCATGCAATGTAAATATCAAGGTATAACAGACCTTATTCCAAAAGCCTGACACACAAAGAGCTCCAAAGGTACAAGGATAGTGGGGTGCAGGTGGCCGCAGTACGCTGGCTGCGCAGCTAAGCAGCCAAGCGGCACTTCACCACGGTACTTGCCTACGAGTGCATGCGCGTGGGTGCGCGTGCAAATTGTTTTTTGTAGAATGGTCCAATGAGTTCAAAGGAGGGCAGAACTCTTGTTAAAGGGCCCGTTCTGTATTCAAATCCTGTAGCACGTAATGCAGAAAGAGCAGCACCAGGGAACCAAGCAGCCAAGCGGCACTTCACCACGGTACTTGCCCACGAGTGTGCGTGCAAGATATTTTCCTCCCTTTTAAAGAGATCCCTCTCAACCTAACATGTACTGATGTACCTAATAGAAACCACTCATTTTTCACCCTCAATGATTTTAACTATGATTCAATTTAGAGTCACACACATTTGCAGAGCTAATGTCTGGGAAATCATGATAGGTTTACAGGTGTGCTGGTTCTCCAAGCACAGCAGAATAATAGAGGAAGAGGACAGGAGAAATAAGAGAGAGAGAGAAAGAGAGAGCAAGAGAGAGAGAGAGAAAGAGAGAAAGAGAGAGAGAGAGAGAGAGAGAGAGAGAGAGAGAGAGAGAGGTAGAGGTAGAGAGAGATTGCTGTAATATTTGTATGCAGATGAGAGGATCTTTTGCAGCATGACAAAATCAGGTCCAGTTACCTTGAGCCGTCCAGTCACAGCTGAAAGACCACCTAAACATTAAGCCTACACCCAGTGCATGTTAGTGTGAAGCAGATGTGCAGCCAGGATTGTCTAACAAGTGGGGTCTGAAGCTAATGTAGTTGAGCCCGCTGCAGTGACATTAACGCCTGTAAATGACCACACAGGGCTGCTTAGTGGGCATTTGCAGATTATGGGCGGGCTTTGCCTGCTCAGGACGTACTCTGTCTACACCTCTGGCGTGAATAGGAGGCAGGCCGCACTTAGCATGGACTGGGCAATAGGTCACTGTTTCTGGATACACAGCACTTCACATCTCTATTTTCCAAACCAGCACCTTGTTTCTGCACTGCTGCGGCTACTACTGGAGGCAGGACTGGGGAGGGCTTCGAGTGCAGCAACAGCAGCTGATGACTCGTTAAGTCCCAGCACTGCAGGCCTTGCCTGTGAGGGGAAAAGAGAGGGCCTGTAAAAGAAACAGACCTCTGCACAGAAAGAGAAACACACGTTACACAGACGTGCAGGGTAGATTGGTTGGCAAAGGAAGGATCACTGTATTATTTGCAGCAGCCCCAGTCATGGAAGGGCATTATTTCCAATGGAAACTCTGACTCACACCAATATTGTAAATGAAACACGTATTAGTTTAAATACGGTACACCCGCACAATATACACAAATTGCACTTCACCCAATACATGATACACGTGTTTCCAGTTGCCATGCCAACCTACGTGCTGCCAAACACCCATTTCCTTTTCTATCTTCTTCGTACTATTGCTTGTGGCTATTTTGTGCCAAAACCAAATATCGTCGCTGTAAAGTGGTGTGTTTATGACTGCTATGTAAATTGCAAGCTACTGCCTTCTTCTCCAGTCCCACATTCCTTCCAACCAACATATATAGATTGAGGTCTGTATGCAGACTATTGAGGCTTGCGTTGAGCACATTGCATTTTGTATTTATTTATGTTTCAAAATGAAACGATACATCGAATCCCATCGATTCAAAAAGTATGATATTCAAATGGGGGAATCAGTATGGGAGGCTGTTCAAGTCAAAATTACACCTTTGTGAATGTGACATATTGAAGTGAATACAACATGCAGTGAAATGAGTAAGGCATACACTGAGATGACTATAATACGTATCAAAATGAGTATAACATGTATTGAAATGAGCATGACATGTATTGAAATGAGTATGACATACACTGAAATTCAATGAATAAGACATGCATTGAAATGAATAGGACACACATTGAAATGAATATGACACCTATTGAAGTGAATATGACACACGTTGAAGTAAATATGACATGCAAAGGAATGAATATGGCACCCATTGAAATGAATATGACACACGTTGAAATAAATATGACACCCATTGAAATGAATATGACACGCATTGAAATAAATATGACACACGTTGAAATAAATATGACTCATGTTGAAATAAATATAACACCCATTGAAATAAATATGACACCCATTGAAATGAATATGACACGCATTGAAATAAATATGACACCCATTGAAATGAATATAAAACACGTTGAAGTGAATAGGACACGCATTGGAATGAATATGACACCCACTGAAATGAATATGACACACGTTGAAGTGAATAGGACATGCAATGGAATGAATATGGCACCCATTGAAATAAATATGACACACGTTGAAATAGATATGACACACGTTGAAATAAATATGATACCCATTGAAATGAATATGACACACATTGAAATAAATATGACACCCATTAAAATGAATCTGATACATGTTGAAGTGAATAGGACATGCAATGGAATGAATATGACACCCATTGAAATAAATATGACTCACGTTGAAATAAATATGACACACGTTGAAATAAACATAACACCCATTGAAATGAATATGAAACAGGTTGAAGTGAATATAACATTCATTGCAATGAATATGACACCCATTGAAATAAATATGAAACACATTGAAGTGAATATACCATGCATTGGAATGAATAAGACATGCGTTAAAATGAATAGGACATGCATTGAAATAAATATGACACCCATTGAAATGAATATGACGCATGTTGAAGTGAATAGGACATGCAATGGAATGAATATGACACCCATTGAAATGAATATAACACACGTTGAAGTGAATAGGACATGTAATGGAATGAACATAACACCCATTGAAATGAATATGAAACAGGTTGAAGTGAATATAACATTCATTGGAATAAATATGACACCCATTGAAACGAATATGACACACATTGAAGTGAATATAACATGTATTGGCATGAATAAGACACACATTGAAATGAAGAGGACATGCATTGAGATAATTATGACATCTATTGAAATGAATATGACACACTTTGAAGTGAATAGAACATGCAATGGAATGAATATGACACCCATTGAAATGAATATGAAACACGTTGAAGTGAATGTAACATGCATTTGAATGAATATGCCATGCATTGGAATGAATAAGACATGCATTGAAATAAATATGACACCCATTGAAATGAATATGACACATGTTGAAGTGAATAGGACATGCAATGGAATGAATATGAAACCCATTGAAATTAATATTGCACACATTGAAGTGAATGTAATATGTATTGAAATTAATTTAACATCCATTTGAATGAATAAGTCATTACCTCCATGTCCCCATTTCTCTTCCCAGTACTTAGCTTTGAGTGCGTTCCGTGCTCCGGGAACTCTTTTCTTTTCAAGCTGCCCTCCTCCAATTGGAAGGAGTTATCAGGTGTTCTAGGGCTTTGGTGGTCTTCAGGTCTTCGATCTAGTGGAATGATGTTATGGTTCGGAAAGACAACACCTTAGCTCTTGCTTTCATCAACCATCAGGGGGCTACCGGTTCCCGCTCCCTGGAGGATCTGGCTTTGTCCATTTGGACCTGGAGCACGGCACACCTGGTCTCCTTGAGAGCAGTCCATATCCGGGGGGGTGGACAATGTGACTGTGGACCGGCTCAGCAGGGTGTTTCCGGTCTCAGCGGAGATGTCTCTTTGTCCCAAGGTTTTTCAGGATGAGTGTCGGTGGTTCGGCATCCCTGGATGGACCTCTTTGCCTCCCCCTGCAACTTTGCTTGAGGACTCTGCCCCCCAGGGGTTTGTGGGGGGGTGGACGCTCTTCCCTTGACTTGGCCCCTCAGAGCTTCTTTATGCCTTTCCTCCAAATCCCCTGATTCTGCAGATCATCAGCACAATCAGATCATCTCCACGTGTGTTTATCCTGGTGGTCCCTTACTGGCCTCAGAGGGGGTGGTTCCCAGGCCTTCTGGAGATGCAGTTAGCTCCTCCTTGGGTGTTGCTCAGGTGGCCGTCTGCATTGCGGGTGGTCAATGTCCCCCTTCTCCTCTCTCATCCGTTGTGGGTTCTGGAAATGGAGAGGAGGGATCTCCTGGCATTAGGCCTTTCAGCTGAAGTGGCTGGGATGGTTCAGAGGGCGCGTCAGTCCTCTACACTTAAGTTCTGACCGTCATTGGGCTAATTTTCTGGCTTGGTGTCACCTGAAGTGTGTCCTGGCACTGGAGTGTGGCATCCCAGACATTTTGCAATTTCTTCATGAAGGGGCGGAGAAGGGGTTGGTGGTCTCCTCTTTCTGTTCTCAGTGGTCTGCCATTCGGGCTTTTCAAGTTCCCTGGCCCTCTCCGGTAGGGGGTGAGGCTCTGGTCTCAACGCTCTTGAAAGGGGTAGCAGGTACTCATCCGTTGGGCCCAGTTGGGGTTCCCCGTGGGACCTTCCTTTGGTCATGTCCATATTGCAGAAGCCTCCATTTTAGCCCCAGGAGGAGGTGGAGATTAAATAGTTGGTGCTGAAGACTACCTTCCTTATTGCCATTACTTTAGCTCAGCATTTGGGGGAAATCAGGGCCCTCTTGCGTAGGACACTGTTTCTAGTGGTCGAGGAGGAGACTTTGGTGCTGGGCTGTGACCCCTCGTTTGTGCCCAAGGTCGCCTCTTGGTTCCATCGGTCTCAGGAAGTGGTTATCTCAGCTTTCTTTCTTGCTCCGTCCTCTCCTAGGGGGGAGGCTTGCCATTGTCTGGATGCCAAGCAGGCGGTCTTACATTATCTGTCCCAGAGAGAGTCCTTTTGTCTCACTGATCAGGGGGCAGGGGACTGTGGTTACCAGGCTTCCATTTCAACGATTAGCCAGTGGACTAATCTTTGTTTCTATGAGTCTGTGGGCCTCTGTACTGCAGCTTGGGTCCAGGGTCGGTCCACAAGAGGGGTGACCGTCTCCTAGGCAAGCCTGCGGGGGCTACCTGTAAGAAGATTCAATTCAACACTACAGCTAAGTCAATGCCTAGTCTGGGATACTGAATGAAAACCCTTATTGATATATCTTTATGTCCAGTTCGTGAGTTCTGGATGACTACCCCTATATAACACCCCTCTCTTAGAATCCCCTTGACCCCACGGAGCCAAGAAGTAGTTCTGTTTTGCAAGTTTAAAAGGTTTATTTGAGAAATAAGACAAAATATAGATACCACGCTTTTATAATAAATTAATAATCGATATCGCCCTTATAAATATAATGTTAATCAACAATGGGTAATCTGACACTAGTACACTTCTTTATAATCAATGAGGAGTTAGTATAGGATGGATCAAGTAGCAAAAATACTTTTATGATTTCAAGGGAAAAGCAATGAGGAATAAAATGCAGTACAGAAATACTTGAGATGATTTTAGCAAAAGATAATATAATCACTTTTTCTCTGGCAATTCACCCCCCTCCCCTATGCAATGTAAGACATGGAAGTAGATGGAAAGAGGAGCACACAGTTCTCAGGAATGCAATCAAATACAATACGAAATTCAGTTCCCCCCAGCAAGCTTAGAGAAAACTGGTATGAGTTTTAAAACACAGGCCCAAGTGCTTTGAATGTGGTGGCAATGAAGTGAGAAATATGCTGAAAATGCTTTTAAATCCCTTTAGGAGGTTCAGGGTGAGTGAGAGATACTTGGGATGAGTTCAGGCTCACTTTAGCAATGATTCAGAGATGATGATTAAGAGGCAAACAAATTTTTAGCAAGGAAAGAAATGACTGTTGATGGTTACACGTGGCTGAATTTTTAACCAAATCGCAAATCGCGGTAAAATTCGCAAGTGCGTGAATTGTGATTACGGCAAAAGTATAAGGAGTAGCAAGTCGGTTCTAGATTTGTTGGAAAGCTGAGATTCTAAGCTTTCAGAGGAAAGTTAAGTTCCTAGCCCAAACGGTTCCAGAGATACGGACGATTAAATAAAGGTAGATTTTCAGATTTAAAGTAAAACTCAAAATGACAGGTGACAGCTTGCAGCTGCAGAATTGACAGGTGACAGTTGTGCAGCTTTACAAATGACAGATGACACGATTTCTAGGAGGCTGTTCTACTTAGGTTAAAATAGTTTGGATTAGATTATTTTAACTAAGAGATTGGTTCTGCACAGTTCTGCTAGGTACTCACAATATAAATTTGAAATAGGCCTCGCCACGGATCTGGTCAGGTTTTGGACTGTACTCCGGTTCTGGTCTCGGCACTTCACAGTGATCTGGGTCAGCTCTCTGGTTCTGCTCACAGCGGTCTGGGTGACTCTGGATCTCTGGTCTGTCCGGATACAACAGTCTCTGCACGGCTCCTGGATCTCTGCACTGGTCCTGGCAAAAGTTCTTGGCAAGGGATTCAAGCAGCTCGCCCGGCTGTGGAATAGTTTGCAAATGATTTTAAGGTTGCTGAGGCCTGCTGAGAAGAGTTCTCAGTTTGTGGGTTTAGGCCCTTGCTTTAAGTTCTGAAGTAAAGTTCTGGTCTTTGGAGATTGATGGATTTGAAGTCTGGATCTCTGGATGTGAAGTCGTCGATCAGCATGCTCCGCAGCAAATGGAATTGAATCTCTCTACCTGTCCCAGCAGTCTCTTTTTATGTGTTTTGAAAATGGGTGTGTGTCTGGGCTTAGCTAAGCCTGCCCCTCTCACTTATCATTGGCCAATTCCTCCTCTCTCCCTTGATTGGGGGAAGGAAATGTGAGTCAGAGTGATGCTGTAGGTTTTATGGTCAGAGGAAACTCCCCTTGTCAGATTGCACACAAATCTATTTCTGACCCAAATACATATTTATCTATGCACCCTTTTTTCTAATATTATAGGTCCAGTTGACATATTTTCTGTAGCACCAAACCATCCGATCCCTGTCTTTGTACGATGTTGTGTCCACTGATGACAGAATTCTCCCCTTTTCATCCAGATAACAACCTCTAAACCTTTCCAGATTTTACACAAATGTGCACCAGGGATATGGGTTACAGATGATAAAGTGTCAGATTTTTAACATGCATACATTTGGAGTGAGACCCTATTTTCCGCTAGCAACCCCCCAGAATACACCACAGGGTCCTAACACCTCTTAAAATGTGCACTGAAAAATCACAAAAATAATGATATTACTTATATAATTCTGACAAGTCCGCACTATGAGTTATCTATCTTTTTAAAATTATGCTCTGATCAAAAAGGGGTGGCTTCCCACATCACAGGGTGGAATAACTGGTTTATCCACTTCCCCCAAGCTCAGCTGGCTTGCAGAGGCACTGCCCCTCCCAGTTTCCCTTAAGAGGAAGCTATTTTACGACGCCCCCAATATAACCTTTGCCTGAGTCCAGGACAGGCCTTTGTTCAACTCCCTGTAGTCCCCAGCTGCCAATCCCCTTTCAATCAACAGGGTCATGTGACCTCAGGATGCAGCCAGGCCTGGCAGACACAGCTGTTGATCCAGTTTCAACTCCTGTCGGGGGTAGTTGTCAGGCAGAATTCAGTTTCATTAAGCCAGGTTTCAGCTAAATGTCACTTTTTGTTCCCAGTTTAAATCACTTACAATTTTTACATATACATTAAATAATTACTTCCTTCAAGTCATTTAAGAATATAGTTTTACATTGTATCCACCTCTTAGCAAGTTTTTCCTTGGTCTGGTTTTGTTTCATTTGTTCAGTTTTACACAAAAGTCTGGTGGTTTTAAAACGCCGGCTTTCTGATAGTGGTGAGTACTGGTAATGCAACCATTTTTGGGATTTAGAAAATTAATTCCCCACAGTTCTGAATTGCTTTTTTGGCAATCAGCATTGCCATTCCCAATGGTTTCAGGCTACTGTGTGTGTAGCCCAATGGTGGTTTTAGGCAGTGCCCTCATGTGCTCACAACATAGGCAAAAATTGGTGGCAGCCTATTCATCATGTTTTCCCTGTGCACTCTCTGGGGAGTTCTAGCCATCATGATGTTTTCCATGCTAGTACTGCACAGTTTTATTGTAGGGCTTGGATGCATGGGTAAAATCATCCCACAAGCCTTTGTTGGATATTTGCCGAGCTGCCACATGAGCTACACCTAATACATTAGTTCTGCATTACCAACTCAACATGGAGGGGCTCCAGTCTACTTCCTTTGGTGTGGGTGTTCTGGAGGCTGTGTCTGGTTGAGGTGATGATAGGAGTCATGGTCAGCATGCCTTTGGCTTTTTGCTGTATCTTGAATAAATTGGTGTTGGGTGGGTTTCGCATTACCGTTGGTGTCTGTGTCTTTTGTGGTGGGCATTCCTGTTTCTTCTTTGGTACAACTCAAAGGTAAGTACCTGGACGAGAAAGAGGGACGTGGAGGTAATACCCAGATTACTTACTGGTAATCTTGAATATTCCCCCTCCTCCTCCTCCTCTGTCACAGCCACCCAGGACCTTTGCTGGGCCCTGGCTGCACACTTCACTGAAAAAACTCAAGACATCCTTTTCTCTCTCACTTCCACACCACATCATACACGAACACTTCTGGAGCCTCCCTTTGCCACTCTACCACTTCTCCTCTCTTCTCTCAATCCCATTACACCTGATGAGGTCGCCAGACAAGTCCGATCTATGAAGGCCTCATCCAAACAGGTTGACCCCTGCCCCTCCAAAACCATTAAGTACAACATTGACTCTCTTTCTCCAGCCTTGG
Source organism: Ambystoma mexicanum (assembly GCF_040938575.1). Classification (NCBI taxonomy): domain Eukaryota; kingdom Metazoa; phylum Chordata; class Amphibia; order Caudata; family Ambystomatidae; genus Ambystoma; species Ambystoma mexicanum. The sequence continues at coordinate 648,344,136 of NC_090930.1, read as the reverse complement.
CTGATCACTGCAATCTCTCTTTTGCCACTAGAGTTTTCCCATCTTCTCTTAAGCACTCCATTGTGCACCCTCTGCTTAAGAAACCCTCTGCCGACCCCTCCATTCCAGCAAACTACCGCCCTATCTCTATCACCCCCTTCCTGGACAAACTCTTAGAGAAGCTGGCTATCTCTCAGCTCACCCTCAACACTGAATCGGCTGGTTGCCTCCACGACCATCAGTCTGGCTAGAGAGCATCCAGAGGAACGGAAAACTCTCTTCTGAATACCTGTGAAGACCTGCTCTTAAATCTCGACACTAACACCCCTCTGTCCTCATTCCTCTTGACCTTTTCTCTGCCTTTGACATGGTAAACCACAACATCCTGATTGCACGTCTCTGTGACACCCTGGGAATCACAGGTCAGGCTCTGGCGTGGGTAACCTCATTCTTTTCCGGCCGTCCATCCCAGGTGGAACTTGGGTCTTTTCTTTTTACTCTCACTCTTTCAACCTGTGGTGTTTCCCAGGGTTCTAACTTAGCCCCCTGGTTCTTCAAGGTCTACCTGGCTGCGCTAGCATGTGTGATTGTCACTTTCATCTCTAACTTCCAGTGTTACGCTGATGACATGCAACTCTCCTTCAGGCTACCCTGAGCAACCTCTTATACCTTTCTTATATCTGACTGTCTGTCCGCAATTCAGCCATGGTGTGCTGCAAACTACCTCTGCCTCAGTGTCAGTAAGACTGAGAACTTTCACATCAGGACTCCTGCTCCCACGTTCCCACTCTCTTTCTGGTCAGCCTCCATTGGCCCTGCACCTGCAACCAGCTGTGAGGCAAAAAACCTTGGGGTCATCTTCGACTGCACTCTCTCCTTATTCACTCACATTTCAGACATCTCTAAAAAGTCCAACTACCAGCTGCACCTCCTCAGTGATACTTTTCATTTTCTCACCTTCTCCCAGCGACTCACTGTCTCCATAGCCCTGGTTCTCTCAAGGCTGGACTACTGCAATAGCCTCTTTCTCAACCTCCCTGCCTCTGCTCTGCGCCCTCTGCAACTCACCCACAACATAAACGCAAGACTTATCCTTGGCCTCAAGCCCACAGACTGCATCCTTCCAGCGCTGAAATTCCTCCACTGGCTCCCTGTGTCTGCAAGGAACAAGTTCAAGACCCTCTGCATTGTCCACAAGGCTTTCTGGGGCATGGGACCTACCTAGCTGCAACAACGCCTACCTAATTACTGTCCTTCCCAAGCCCTCCACTCATCTACCTCCAACCTTCTGCGAGTGAGCCGGGTCTCCAAACAGAGATTTGGAGGGAGATCTTTATCCTCAGCAGCGGCCTCCCTATGTAATAGCCTCCCTGCTGCCCTCCGTCTTGAGCCTGATCTCCTTAAGTTCCGGAAATTCCTTAAGACATTCCTCTTCTCCTCTTCCTTCTCTATCCCTCTACCCTGCTAACCTCTTTCTCCGCTCTATCCCTCTCTCACTCCTTTTCCGCACAGTTTGCTGACTGGCCGCCAGGTGTACCTCAGAGTCTCATAGGTCCCGGGCAACCTCACCAGTCCTCTCGCACTTGCCTCTGGGCCTTACACTTGCCTCATCGTTACTGCACTTGGTCAATGACCCATGAGAGTGCCATCTCTCAGCACTTACCTCAGCTTCTTACTGACTGGGTGCACTTGGACTCCCCCTGCCCCAGCACTTGTACTCCCCCACCCACCTCCCCTCTCCTGTACTGTCTTGCACTTGCATGATCTGAAAGTACAATGCCTTGAAGATTCGTCTATCTATATTCCCTTGTCCCCTCCTTGCATGGTGGTGCCTCAATGCACTTGGAAAAACTGCAGAATCATTGTCAGACCTATTTGCTGTCATCTACACTGTTAATTGTATTATATGCACTTACTCTGCCTGTGCAGATTTGTATCGTTCAGAAAGTCAACGCCTCTGAAGGACTGTTGCTTTTTCCCCTTGTCCCCTCCCTCCTTGAGTGCTTTGAAACACATGCTTTGTGTATAGGCGCTTTATATTTTTGCCCTTCATTTTGTTCAATTCCAAAGATCCGTCAATGAAGCAATCTCTCCCCCTGCAAGTGCATTCTCTTTTACTTTAGGGAGCTCATCACAGAATTCTTCATAGTTTGCACAATCGTGTATAGGCTCTCCTTCGGTAATTGGCTCAGCTATAAACATGGCTAGATTCACTATTTTACATCAAACTATTTTAATCACTGGAGTTGATATGATAACTTCATAGGCAGAAGCCCTTTGAGTAGTCAACGTGCCTTTTGGTTTTTCTAAAATGGCAAATAATGCATGTTCAAAAAATAACGTCATGGAGCATCCCATCACTATGCTTGTAGCCTTTTCTATGGTGAATGCGGCAGCTGCCAAACTTTGTTCACATGCAAAGTGACCTCTCATTACTCTGTCCAAAATCCCACTGTAATATTCAAGGGGCTTGTACCCCAACATGATTCTCTGTGTGAGTACTTCTGTCATAAAAGTGCCATTTGTATGCGAGAATAAAAACAATTCCTCTGCATAATTGGGGATCCCTAGAACTGGAGCTGTGCAGAAATGATTTTTCTATTCATCAAATCCTTCTTCCATTGCTTCAATCCACACAATTTTTTCTTTTGTTGCCTGTGCTTTTTTCAAGGCCTGTAAAAGGGGCCTCATATATCAGCTGTAGTCAGACACCCATGCTCTGACATAATTACACAGTCCTAGAAAACTCTATGTTTGTTTGATCATGTGTGGCTTGACTGTTTTTAAAATGGCCTCAGCTCTTTCAGGGGTGAACTTCAATCCCTCATGTGAAATCAATTGGCCTATGTAGAACACTTCTTGTTGACAATAATGAAACTTTTCCTTGTCAACCTTCTATCCTTTGTCAGCAAGTATAATCATCAGCTGAACAGAATCGCGTCTGCGCTCTTTCCCTGTGGTGCTGCAAACTAGAATGTCATCTACGTATTGCAGCACCACACTCTCTAAAGCAATATTGCTCAAGTCCATCTGGAGGGCTCTGTTAAAAATCGATGGGGACTCACAGTACCCCTGAGGCAGCCTTGTGCATTTTAATCGCACTTGTCTAAAAGTAAACAATGTCAAATCTTGTGAGTCTTTGTGCAATGTTATTGAGAAGAAATGCATTTTTCAAGTCAATCACTGTGTAATATCGTGCATCAACAGGTATATTACATAAAATCGTAGACGGGTTAGGGTCTAGAGGCAACTCGGCCTCTACAATTTTGTTTATGGGTCTCAGATCTTGTATTAGTCTCCAAGACCCCTTCTTAGATTATTTGACAGGATAAACTGACGTATTACATGGTGACTCTGACATCACTAACATACCTTGGTCCATCATGGCGGAAATTGATTTGACAATCCCTTCATCTGCCTCTCGGGATATTGTCGTGCTAAAGGTAAAATTTCTCCTGGTTTCAATTTAATCTTTACTTCCACAACTCTTTTCAGTAAGCCTACGCCATAGGGGCCAGTGGTCCATAATGAAATTGGTACTTTCGCTGTATCTTCATCAGAATATTGAGGACACTTCTTTGCTAACATCATTCTCTGCAGGACTTCTCTCTTGATCGCCCTTACCCAATAAGTAATGCACATTTCAAATATCACAAAATCGGCAGATCTGTCATCTCCAAACAAGTCTTCATTAGTGATGTCAGTCACTCTGCAACCATCCTCTACCTTTATCATCAGTTGCATCAAGCAAAGCCATATTTCCTCGAACTGTAGCTGCTTCTATGCCTAAGGGGAAAATATGCCCCTCCTCTTTGTCCATGGGTATCTGAGATCTAAATAGAAACTCATCTGGTATTTTTATGGTTCCGCCTACTAGACCTGGCAGCCATGTTAACAAAACATGTATCCCATAATGGAACACTTCGGGTTCCAAAGGTATTGCTCTAGGCGCTACTTGCCCTGCGTATGCCCTGATCATTTCGCATACGTTTAAATAATGCATTCCCGGTGTTGAGCATACATGCCATTGTCTGTAACCAAAATGGTCATATTAATTTTTGTCATCAAATCTCGTCCTAATATGTTGACAGGTGTTTTCCTCAAATAAAGTAGTGGCACCTTCATATTGCATTCTCCTATGGAGACTGGTAATTATTTGGTAAAAGGAACACGACCCGTTGCTCCTGAAAAGCCCTGAGTATTAATCACATTGCCAGACATTGAAAATGTACCCTCACGTATGCACGAGCGTGTTGCACGCGTGTCCACTTAGAAGGAAAAAGCTTTGCCGCCGATAATTCTGTCTACCATTGGCTCCTTATGAGATTTCAGCATAATAGATAGGACTGAACACATCAGGTCTCCCAGTGAGCTGTCCGATTTCGGGTACAATCTCACTAAATCACCCGTGACTGGGTTTCCTCCATCAACAGTAACACCTCCTATTCTACGTGTCATAAACGGTTCTGTGTTTGTGTTCTGCTGAAGTTGCATAGGAGATTGCTGCGATTGTCTTTGCGGTTGATTACCTGTTACTTGCTGTGATTGCAAACCTTGCTGCACTCTTAGCGCTTGCTGCTGCACTGTTCGATTTTGTGAAAATCCATTTCCGCCCTCCTGCGAATATGCAGGTGGATTTGGTATTGCCTGTCTTGAAAGTTGATCATTCTGTATCATTCCTTTGCTTCTACACATTCGAGCTATGTGCCCTGTCATTCCACATGTCCAGCATACAGACGGCTGTCTCACCATCTGCCCATATTGCATGCTCTGATTACCATTTTGCATATTCTGGGACCCTCCCTGATAATTCTGCCAATAACCTTGATTTCCTTGCCAACCTCTCCCTCAATATCCCGTTCCTCATGAAGCATATCCATTATTTGTTTGATCAAACTGTCATTGGTGATTTACTTGTGGCATGTGCACTGCCTGCTCTGAATTTGATCCGCCTACGTTAGTTAACATTGCCCCTTCAATGGCATACTTAGATAACTTTTTCTGAACTAATTTTGCTTCTTCACCTTTTCGTGCATCTTTCTTTTTGCAATTCTTTTCCTGTAGGAGTCTGCAATAATGTGCAATGGTTAACTGGATTTCTGACCATGCTTTTTCCCCACTAATTTCTTGAGCTGTTTCTGTACCTGCTCTGGCAGCCCTTGGCATAATATATGATAAAATACAGGTATGGAAATCGCCCAGGCTTCCCTTGTTTCAAGCACCCATGCGTCTTGAAAACTTTGAATGTAAAGCAACGGATCCTCTCCTTCCTTCGTTTTTCTCATCATTATAGCTCCCATATCGGACATATCCGGATATAGCACTCGAAGCGCTTTCGAAATCGCTGCTCTACAGTTATTAAACAACGCTCCATTGTGTGCAATGTTGACTGTAGTCACACCAGGGTAACCTGCTTGTGTCCATACGTGATCAGCTCTCTCAGCAAGTATGGCGATTAGAAGACCTTTAATATCCCCTATAGCTAATGTGTTCCCTCTCGTCATTTTTAGAAATTCATGCATCCATTTTCCAGCACCGGAAGTAAAATTTGTGAGTTTACATTTTAAATTTTGTCTGTTCATCTGGGGCCATGGTATATATTGCAGCCTGGCCTGGCCCCTCCCTTTTCCAAAAAGTGGAACTGTGATGCTCCAAACTCATTCTCATCTCTCATCATTTTTCTATCTACCGCCGGGGTAATATTCCCACATCGCCGTCTACCAGGCAGTGATCTTAGCCTGCTTACATAAGGCAAGGACTCCCCCTCTGACCACGGAGTTGCCTCTTATGTCGATCTGACTTTGTCGGTGGCTCTGGTGCTTTAGACATAGGTATTTCTGAATCTGACCATCTTACTCCCTTATCCATAAGCGAATATCCCTCTGAATCACATATATCACTTCTCTTTTCCCTCTGGAATATTTCCTTATCTTCGTCTGATACTGCTTGTGCCCAACTTGTGCAACTTCTCTCCTCATCATCTCTATTTAACGTTGGTCTATCTAAAGACAGCTCCTTATGTCTCACACTACAGGAGGCTTCCTCCGTGTCATACAACTGAGTCCTCTCGAGACAATAATTTTTTCCCTTCCCTTGTGATTCTTTCTGGGCTTGAATTTCGTGGTATACCTTATCAATCGTGGCCCCAATGCTTCGTGAGTCAAACTTGTCTTCTAGATTTGCTCTAGACGTGCCTGGTAATGACTCAGACTCAGGGAAGAATTCCTCTATGTCTCTGCATGCTACCAGTGGATTGGAATTTCTTGCTTCCCTTTCCAAATACTTGATACCTTGTGCTCTCTGTCTGCCTTTACGTTCCATGTCGTCATCAACTTCTCTGTGCTTTCTTGCTTCTTCTCTTACTCTGTCTTCCACTTTCTTTTTCATATTCCTTCGTTCATATGCCCTTTGTATTTCCTCATCCCTTCGTCTTTCTATTCTTTTCTCTCTTATCCTTTCCTGTTCATCATCGTCTATACTTTTTCTTTCTAGCTTTTCCTGTACATCAGCTGTTCTCCTTTTATTATCCCATTTTATTTGCTCTTCTGCTCTCTCTTGTTTTTTAGCTTGCTCATCTTGATATAACTGTTCTTGTCTTTGTCTATCTTTTCTTTTTGCTCCTTCATCTTTCAATCGTTCCTCCCTCTCTTTGTCTTTTCTGTCTTGTTCGTCTTGATCTCCCCTTTGTCTTACCTCTTTGATGCTTTTACCATCAAGTTTAAGTAAAATCTGACCTCCCAACCATTCATTCTGTACGAGCACTATCTCATCAGTTTTATCTTTATCTCCTTTCCATTTCTTTATTTCTCTCCTTATGTCTAGAGATGTACTTGTTTGATCACTTCCCTCCCTGTCACGTCTCTCCTTGTCCTTCGGGACTTTGACAGTTATATCTTTGTCTGTGTCTTTCACTGGGCCCTCGTGACTACTTTGCATAGGTGACTCATATGACGGATTACTATATCCCGTTGCTGCTTCAAATTCTCTTAATGGGTATAATCCTCATCTTTCTTAATCTCGTCTTTCATTTCAGATGGGGTGGGCAGAGCAGAAGGCTCTTCACCCCCTCTTTGCATATATTGAGTATCCAATCTAAAGGAGGCTCCTCCTCCTTCTCGTGCTCATACATTTTCCAAAGCTCTAGACTCGCTAGGCACTTTTCTAACTTTTTCCTGTGTACGCAACATGCAAATATGTCATCATATGCTGCAGAACTGCTCTCGATAATGACCCACCTTGTGGCCATGACATAAACATTTTATCTGCGCTTCCTTTAACCCATTCTGCACTCTAATGATTAAGTTTAAGTGCATGCTTAGGTAGCTGTTTGCAAAGATGCACTAATAGCGTAACTTCTTCCATCTCTTAACCTATACTTTTCTCTTTGCTACCACTTGCTTATGCTTTAGTTACAGTTTTACAATTTTACGTCTCAATCAACATACACTTATGAGCAAGCAGCAACCGCTGCAAGCTCCAGTCCCGTCACAATGCAATTTTTTTACTTTAATCTTGCTAAAAAACAACCATCAATGTTTAATCTTAAAACAATCAATTTTCACGTTTCTACTTTTCGTTTTTTAATCACTTAAAACATTTCTTTTTTCAACTCTGATGTCATCACACCTTTTAACCACATAAAACAAAACAGACAGACTTGACCGGTCACATGTACGTACTGTCTACGATCTTCTTCTAAGACTTGTCTTACCGTCTAGAATCTGCTCCAATTGGAATTTAAGATATTTCCTTTAAGAAAGTCTTTATACTAACCTCGTCTCCTATATGTCCCACGTAAAGGGGCTCCGAATTAAAGCTTCTGCTAGCACTCTTTAAAGTCTAGGAACAGGGCGTATCCTCATAGCGTGGCTACACTCACAACTATGTTTCTTCACATATTACTAGATCATATTCAAGTCAATAAATATCTAATTTCACATATACATATATATTATACTCTTACTCTTGCATTATATTTTATCCCGCTTCCCTCCATTACTCTCCGTTATTTACTACGCATGCATCCCATTGCCATACCTTTTGATCTATTCACTCACCGTTCGCATGTTTTTCGTCTTTGGACATTCGGGATCACCGCCTTCATAACTGCTTCTTCGAGCCGCTTTCTGATCCGCTTCTCATAGATGTGGGAGGAGTTTCTATGTCAAAATAGGGGTCTTGTCAAACCTTTCCTTGCAGGGGTTTTACCTATTCTAACCACTATCTACGTGGAGCTTCATGTCCTGTTAGCCGAATGGCAAAGGTCGTGTGATATTGCAAAGACTCTAAAATTACTTATGTGGACAGCCAATGGTATGTATTCTATCAATCTCTGCTACCAAGTCAACTGGAGGCTTCCAGCCCTATAAAATGAGTAACAATACCCAGGAGATGGGTGGGGATGCAGATTCTACTCATACATCAATAATCAAGATGACACAAATAGTTTGGCAATGTTTGTCTGTTTTAATACAAGTCTTAAAACAGGGAGTACAATGAACATCAGCAATCGCTCGATACTCTGACTCTAACTACTTCATAAAAAAGTTGGGTTCTTATACTCATAATTGGTCAGAGCTGACATGTTGACCTGCGTCATTACCAATATCATTCTATGTGTCAAACTACAGAAACTTATTGGGAAGCAGGATTGGGTCTAAGTGAATAACCAAGCATAGGTACTATATCTGTATTGAGAAACGGAGAAAGGTAATAGGATAGCTAACATCAGGTGGGGCAACTAAGCCCTCCCTCCGAAAGGGCCACTATGAACATCACTAAATGTACGATTTCCCATTGGCTACACAAACTATAGGACCCCTAACTGCATGGTCCCTTACAATTGGTTGGTTTCTAACCCCCATCAGTAATGTCCACCTACGTGAGCAGCACGCAGACTGAACAACCAGGTGCGGATAAGCTTGTCTTTGCATCAGCTTCCCACCAATTAAACTATCATATCATCACCTCAATGGCCCAGTGTCAATTAGTACTTTGAAGTTAGCCTTGAGTTTGTACTGTTTCTGAACATTTTTAAGGAGTAAGAGCACTATCCGGCTTCCGTGCGTAGGTGTGACAATCTCGTCCGTCCAACTTTCTTCCATCGCATGACTGGACACCATGAATTGAGCCAAACAGGAGCTTCTGTTCTTTCACGTTAATTGTATGCAATGTAGGCCAACTCCTAGTTTGATAACACCTTGGCTCTCTTGGCTCAGTGAACTACTTAGGTGAAATGGATTCTGTTTAATTCAATTGCTTTTTGTAACTGTGACATGAGGCCTTCTCGCGTTGTTCAGTACTGCTTTATACGTAGTGGAAACATTCATTCTTCACTTAATCCATATGTATTTATGAGGTATATAGGTATATGTTGGTGCTTGCCGGGGTCTAATCTATTTAAGCATGTGGCTAGCTTCATGATTGCTTTGCTGCTTGTGTTTCATTGCACCTGTACATGTTTAAACTAACTACATTTCTTCATCACATTTGTGGCATAAGTTTCTTCATCTTGATCCCAAGATGTCACTTATCCTTGGTACTTATTTATAAATCGTCTGCCTCTCTGGTCTGGTTATCTTTCTATCTGGGTGTCGATTCAACTTTGTATGACGTCACCATTCATCCTGGTCATTCAGTTTCTTTGCTTCATCAGGAATCTCGTTCAAATGGCCATCATATTGTCTAGGATGCATGTATGGTTACCTTAATGGGCACTTTACTTACCATATTCTCTTAGGTATAGGTATTCTTATGGGTACTGCACAGATCCCTCTCTCTTCTCTTTGTTGGTTTAACTGCTCAGTATATGTCACATATTTTGGTTCATACATTTCAGGTAATGTAGGCGGGGCAGTTGGAGTTGGGGTACTTGACTCCTCCTCTACATAACCACGTTCACAACCCACAACGGCCTGCACCAGTATAAAAGTTTGAGCTTTGGGATCTCCTGGGCTGCTGAGGTGTTCCAGAACGTCAACAGGGGCACCCTTGCTGGCCTGGATAGCGTAATCAACCTAAGTGATGACACCTTGGTGTACGTGACATCTGAAACAGAGCACATGGTCAGGCTGGAGAAGGCTTTAGAAAGAATCTGAGATCTGGGTCTGACGTTACATCATGAAAAATGTGAGTTCCTGAAGGAGAGTATTGCATTGGGTTCATTTTCCAACCTGGCGGGAGCTCACCCGGCCCACAGAAGGTGAAGGATATGCGGGATGCAAGACCACCACATAATCCCTCTGAGGTGCAGAGTTTCCTAGAGATGGTAAACTATTGTGGGAGGTTGATCAAAAACCTGGCATCCCTCTTGCAACCTCTCTGGGCCCTCACGAAGAAGGATACCGGCTGGCCCTGGTTGACTGTGGAACAAGCAGCCTTTGACACCATTAAAGCTGCACGGGGGATGAGACCATGGATTTCTTTGACCCGGAGAAAGAGTCAGAGCTTGTCGTAGATGCCAGCCCAATGGGGCTTGCTGCCATGCTGCTGCAACCCGATCTGTGAGGACAAATGAAGCCCATTGCATATGCCAGCAAGGCACGAATGGTCATGGAGAAAAGATACTCCCAAATCGAAAGAGAAGCGCTGGCCATACTGTGGGGCTGTAGACATTTTCACATTTACATATTGGGCAAACCTGTCTCTGTCATCACTGACCACAAGCCTCTGATCCCCATCCTGACGGGGTTGTCCTCCAAACCGCCACCGAGGATTGAGAGGCAGATGCTCGCCCTCATGGAGTACAGTGTGAAGCTGCAATACAGGCCGGACACACACAACCCAACAGACTACCTATCTCGCAATCCCAGTGGCAGCAGCTCTCAAGTACGGCAGTCAGTGGGGGATTTTGAGGAGTATGTCCGGCAAGTGATCGATGCGGCCATGCCAATAGCTCTGACACTTAGTAAACTGGCCGAGGCCTCGCAGGCTGATGAATGCTTCCAACTTGTCCAAAACGCTGTGGACTGGACATCCGCGCTGGCAGACATGTCCCGGAGGGACAAAGACACTCAGCAAGATCTGCAGACGCTGTGGCGCCCCTGACACGAGTTGTCCAGATCGGACAAAGGCCTGCTTCTGCGGGGGAGACAAATCATAATAACGTGAAAGCTGGTGGAGAGAGTACTGGAACTGGCACACAGAGGCCATCAGGGCACAGCCAAAACCAAGGCAAGATTGATAACCAAGGTATGGTTCCCGGACCTAGAAGGAAGGATCGACAAATACATTTGCCAATGCATCTGGTGTCAAGCGGCTGCACCCGTGAATAAAGAGCCGTGCATTGAATCAATGGAACGGAGCGGAAGCCCATGGAGCACGGTGCATGCACACTTTGGGTCCACAGGGAGCCTGGACTTTTTAGTATTCATCGAACAGTGGTCCCGCTAGCCAGAGGTGGAGATAGTCAAATCAACATCAAGTGACCAGACCATGCTGCGATGGAAAAGATCTTCGCAACCCATGGATTTCCTCAGGTCATATGTTCGGACAATAGACTGCCTTTTTATGGCTGGCAGTTCGCAACCTTCATGAACGATTGTGGTATCATGCACAGGAAAGTGAATCCTGCCTGGCCAAGAGCCAATGGGGAGGTGGAGTGATTCATGCGCACCCTCAACAAGATATTTTGGATCACACAGAGCCAGGGGGGTATAGAAACCTATATCAGTTCCTTCGAGAGTATCGATCAACACCCATCAATCCACAGGGGTGGCCTCAGCAGAGGCCCTGTTCAACTGATGCCCTGATGCCTGAGGGGGCTGCTACCCGAGACAGAGGGCAGACCACCAGGTGTCATTGATGACCAAAAGACATTGGAAGACCGATGGGCGCACAATGAGCGAGAGAATGCCAGAAGGCGGTTAAAACCCTCAGACATTGAAGTAGGCGATACTGTCCTAGTGAGGAACCAAAACCCAGAAGGGACACTGTCCCTAAACTATGAGCCTACCCCCATGGGGGTAACCCATGTCAACGGGTCAATGGTGACGGCATCAGACCAACGGGGAACTGCCACAAGGAATTCCTGCTTCTTCAAGAAGATTCACACCCGAGATCCACGGGAAGACCCTGTCGTAGGAGTGTCTCCAGCTCGAGCCTCGACGAGTGTGCTGATGCCTGAAGAGGACTTGGGAGACCCTGAAGCAGGGGGATGCAGCCCTGACAATGTACGTGAGGAAGGATGCTGCCCACGCTGCGAGGGCTGGAGATGTCTGGCCATGTTCAAGGATTACATTTTGGAACCAAGTTAACGATGACCAGAAGTGGACGGTACTTGCCCACGTTGGGCTGTGAGTTAGTTTGGTGTAGTATGTACCTGTTATGTATGTCACATTGACAACAAGTTTATGGAAGTTATGCACATGTTGTTTTGTTATGAAAATGGAAGGAGGTGACGGAGTCACATGTGCGTGATGGCAACATTCGCCGTTGCGCATGCACATTGAATAAAGGGGCAGCCTGTGCAGAGCAGAAGCCGCCGGGAACCCGTAATGAGCAGACCAGTGTCTGTGTGCTTATTAAGGTACAGGTAGGCTGGCTTGTTCAAGGAGGGGACCCCGGGCTATATTAACCCTTTAACACACACTACCCACAGGGCCACAACATAATAAGATGTGTCTTGTCTGTCCTGGCTGGCGGGCCGGTGAAGAGTAATGCCCAACGCAAACACGATTGTCAGACCTTTTTCCGCCTGCCTTCTTGTGAGCAGAACAGAAATGCTCATGCACAATATAATTGTTTCTTTTGTGCTTTTAATGTATACCGCTAAAACAGTGGTTGAAATGTAAAACACGTATGTGGGCCATCACTTGTAATGCTCAAACTGTACCCATTTAAGTGCAGTGGCCCAAACATTATTTAGCTTTCAGCATGCAAACACCATTGGTGGTGGTCTGCGCAGAATTTAGGCTGCCATTGCAGCTCTTATTCTGCATGGAAAACCTCTTGGTGAATGAAGGGACCAGTGAGAGGACACCAATGGCTGCAGGATGAGACACGCAGTTTGCCTTCCCTCTCCTATCACCACCACTATTTGTCAATTGATTTGTCATCGGCTGCAGGCAGCACATAAAAATGCACGCTACACCCTATCAGACATTCTGTATGCATTGAATACAGAGACCTTTTAACACATGAAGATCACAACATTTACATAAGCAGCTACATTTAAAATGAAGCATATAGTATCTAGGGATAGTTCTTGATATCCCCGCGTGGTTCTGTCCCTACTAGTACAGCGTGTAGGTCCTTTTATGTATATATTCTAACATTTTGCATTTAAAAGGGTTTTCGAAAGTGAATATTGATCTTGTATCATGAAGCCTCAAAACAGTGCAATTGTTAAAGTCATCTGTCCAAATTTCAAATTGGTGTTCCTGTATCTCCTCCCAAAAGAGCCAGAAGAGCCAAAGTGAAGTGTGCAGGCTCATTCCCTACCTTCTCAATGGAATTTAGGAGAGAGGGGTTTCTAGAAGAACGAGCTGGAAAACATATTTTAATTGTGTGTTCATTTAAAAAAAAAAAACTTGAAAGTAATGTCAAACTTTGGAGAAAGCAAACCACTTTCAGATAAACAATGTTCAAACAAGTGAATCTTGTCCCTGCAGCTATTATCCCAAATCTGAGTTATGTCAAGTTGGAACACAGCAAAAGGGCACAGGAGAACTTACTGGTGATCCAAAGGTACAATGAATACTGTCCCATTGTGAAGGATTTCCATCTAGCAAGGGTGTAGTAGCCCTGTTTGAATTTTTTATTTTTATTTTTTATTTTTATTAATAATAAAATGAAGCAGGAATTCTGTCTCCGAAAGGTCGGCGTTCTAACCAGGCCCCCCATTCAGCCATGACAAAAGCATGATGTACACCTGTATCCTGCTACATCACTGTCCTGATCTGCACCACCTGCTCTCCAGTGGCACATAGCTTGTTGAGAGTTGCCCTCTTGACAGCTGCAGTGAGAGCCATGCCACGTCGGTGCAAGGGCTGCATTTAAAATATGCACCCCTGCCCCCAAACTACATGCTATAAGAAATCACCATTCTGTTGGCAGTAATAATCTATAAACATAAACCATACCTGAGTTATGGTGGATGGTATTTCTTTTAATGATTAAAGACACATCACATTGATATCATACTTATGTCAGCCCTGTGATCCTAGCCCAACCGTAAAAAATGCTATGTGTATTACCCTGTACTGGCTGTCTTGCTGCACCCAGAAAAAGAAGAGCCAGTGGGAGTTGTATCTTTTGATCCCTTGTGAGGTTGGGTAACCCTTGTCTTCAGCATGAAAGCCCCTCAGCAGGATCTGTCCTGGGAAACAGGAATTAGAGGTCACAACCCACACAAAAGGCCTGGCCTCACACCAGGGTGCTGCGTTCCAAAGGGCATTTAATGCTATTGGGTCTGAGAAGGGGCCAGGTTAGTGCATAGAGAAGGAGCTCCACACAGTTGGGGACGGGTCCTGTCATGACCCCCATCCAGAAGACCCCCTGGCAAGCCCATGGGCCAGGAAGGGTCTCCACTAAAACCAGGCATCCTTGGCCTACGCTTTCTTGGGGCCAGTCCTGGTGCCTTTGGCGCCAGGCTTATACTTGATAAATGACTTGTATTGTGAACTACTTCATTTCAGTGCCAATCAACATGGAGGCATCCACATAGCTTGGCTGCTTGGAACCAAGCTATGCAGTATAGTATTTTTGGGTGTGGTACCATAGGAACTATTTTACCTGGACTAATTTTCTGAAGCTATTTAAACCACGCCCGACTGGGATAACACGCTTTGCGTTACTTTGCAATTCTGCAACGTGACGCTCACCGTGTTCAGCTGCACCTGCGAACCTCAGAAGAACAGCATCTGTAAAGGAGAAAAAGGACATATTTAGCAGCAGCAGCTTACCTGTAATTTCTTCGTTAGCTGTCCACGGCTCTTGAGATCAGCATCCTGGAACCAGCGCTCCTCCCGAACCGACGGATCTGCAAAATAGAAAAAAACAAGGCATTAGACATTTTTACAATTTAATGAACGGTGCCGAAAAGCTTACCTCGTAAACCGCTCCTCGACCAGCATCGCCTCAGGAATTCCATGCACCGGCTGAGCACCGCGACCTGTGGGAAGACAAGACAACAGGTTAGCAAGAGGCAAGGCATCATAGCGCTGTGTTTAGCACCTACTCACCGCATCAAAGCGCTCTAAAAACGCCATTACTTACCGGCGAGACCCAATTCAGTCTATGCCACATAGTGGGCTTCCGCGCACCTAAGGAAGAGAAAAGACATTAGTTAAACCAAAAAGGCATGCAAGGACAATAATATAGCACAGCAATAAAACCTCCCTGAAAGACTCAAAGCGGGTCAGCATCAGTGAAGTAACTCGATCGCAAACGCCCACCAAGCACAACGCGCCCCTGCCAAGAAGGCAGGATGGAGAACACACCTGCATTAAAAACAAGGTGAGGAGAGGTCCAGTGAGGCCGCGGGTATACGGGGAGGTGGGAGACTGTTTACCCCAGTTGCCCAGTCTTGAACATTGCCCACCTGTATTCCAGGCAGAACCCTCCCGCTGGTCACACCTGGGAACCGCAGAGGACGATACCTGAGTCCCAACTGCTGGGTGGCATCCCCGTGGAACCAGGTGAGCGTAAGAGAACACGAAGCCTGCCAATCCAATCCACCTGGGCACCATGGAGACCTCGGAATTAGACCAATTGGCCCAATTAATAGGAGAACTGCGCGCCGGGGTTTATTCTGCCAGACAGGAGACTAACGCTCTCCAAAGAGATTTAATAGTGACTAAGGAGCGCACAGAAGACATTAGCGGACAATACTTGCAATCACAAGCAGGACAGACACCTCTGCCTGGGAGCAACCCGACGATGCAGAATCCTACCCTGCCATCCACTTCCTTTACTCCGGTACAAATTATGCTACCAGGAACAGTTCCTCTGGCACCACCGGAACGGTTTACAGGTGATCCACGGAAATACGCAGCTTTCATGAATCAGTGTTGCCTTCACTTTCTTTGCAGGCCAGGAGCATTCCCAAACGACCAAGCTCGGGTAGCCTTTGTTTTATCATACCTGAGCGGTAGCGCAGCAAATTGGTCTGTACCATTGGTAACCCATGATGATTCTTTATTACATGACTTTGGGGGATTTCAGAGGGAAATGGAGAAACTTTTTGCTCGCCATACCCGAGAGCAAGCAGTGGACAATGAACTCCTTTCCCTCCGACAGGGGAATCAGGACTTGTTAACGTACATTGCTACTTTCAACAGATTGGTTGCCGAAGCTAGGTGGCCTGAAAACAAAAGAACCATGTTGTTTCATCAGGGCTTATGAGGCGAATTAAAAGACGTTCTAGCTCAAGTAGTTGATCCTCGTCGAGACTGTTCTGAGTTCATAAATCTGGTCGTACAACTAGAATACCGGTTGCAAGACCGAAAAGCAGATCGTTTCAAAATGGATCCTCGGGCTGTGTATGTTCGGTCTAGAGACAATGTAACCCGAGTACAAGAAAGCACTGTGGAGCCCATGCAAATTGGGGGGGGGTGCAACCTCCATTAACAAAACAAGAGCGAGATAAAAGAAGGCAACCGCAGTTATGTCTGTAATGCGGAAAACCTCGGCATTTCCTGAAGGACTGCCCGGTGAAACCTCCAAGGAAGATTGTCGGGGCCACTGAAAAAGATGAAGAGAAAGAATATAAAACGGAAAACTACCCAGCTTGGCAAACGTAGAGGTCAGTTTGTCGAGTGAGAGGAAAGAGCCACCAACCTCACACTTTGCAATACCAGTGATCTTAATAACCAACGGTCGTCAAGAATGCATGCCGTTGAGGCATACATCGACAGCGGAGCAGTCGGGAATTATATAGATCAAGACCTGGCTGCA
This sequence comes from Ambystoma mexicanum, assembly GCF_040938575.1. NCBI lineage: Eukaryota > Metazoa > Chordata > Amphibia > Caudata > Ambystomatidae > Ambystoma > Ambystoma mexicanum. Next base: position 648,327,261 of record NC_090930.1, on the reverse strand, counting down.
GAGATGGGGCTTCCCATAATGTTCTAAGCCGACTACAGACAAGGTGACTACGGTAGATGGGACAGAAATCGCTTCCGGACCCGTAACCCAATGCACAGCCAAGATAACCTTACTGTGCCAGGACGGGCATCGGGAACTCATTTTGTTCGATCTCATCAAGGCACCTCAATTCCGTCTTATACTAGGGATACCATGGTTAGTCGCTCACAACCCTTTGATCGACTGGTGGGCCAGGAAATTAACCTTCCCCAGTGACTGCTCTCCAGCCTGTTATTATCAAGAACAGAAACCAGCTTTCAGTATTTCTGCAACTCTCGGAGAGACAACATCAACCCTGTGTGTAACTAATACCTTGCCAGAGGTATACCGCGATTTCCAGGATGTATTCCAGAAGGACCAAGCAAACACCCCGCCGCCGCACAGGCCTTATGACTGTCAAATCGACCTTGTTCCTGGTGCTCAAGTCCCTTGTGGTAGAATCTATGCTCTTACAGAACCTGAAAATCTTCATCTGAAGTCTTACTTAGACCAATACCTTGCAAACGGATTAATCCGTCCATCGAAGTCCCCTGCAGCCAGTCCTTTGTTTTCATGCCGAAAAAAGAAGGGGACCTGTATTGACTACCGCGCATTAAACCAGATCACTGTAAAGAACCGTTATCCCTTGCCACTTATCCCAGAAATGCTGGACCAGGTCAAAGATGCTCAGATTTACACCATATTGGATCTTCGGGGAGCATACCACCTGGACAGGTCAGAAGCGGAGACGAATGGAAAACTGCTTTCCGTAACAAATATGGTTTATTCCAATATCAAGTCATGTCCTTTGGGTTATGCAACGCTCCGGCACCATTGCAATATTTCATGAATGACGTCTTGAGAGAGTTAATTGATGTCTGCGCCCTAGTGTACATAAATGATATCCTAGTGTACTCAACATCAAAACAGGATCATATCAAGCACGTCCGTTCAGTCCTCGCCAGGTTCCGTGAACATCGTTTATATGCAAAGCTTGAAAAGTGTTTCTTTCACGTAACTGAAGTAGAGTTTGTAGGCTTTATCCTTACTCCCGGAGGCATCAGGATGGACCTGCACAAAGTTGATGCCGTTCTGAAGTGGCCATCACCAACGTCAGTAAAAGGAGTGCAAAGTATGTTGGGCTTTGTGAACTTCTATCGCTGGTTCATACCAGACTTCTCCCAAGTTGTACACCCGATCACTGTATTACTACGAAAAAATAACAAAAAATGTGCCTGGACCGAAGAAGCAGAAAAAGCTTTTCAGGAACTTAAGAAAAGGTTCTCCTCAGCGCCAATCCTGCGACATCCACGTCCAGATCTTCCTTATATTGTGGAAACAGACGCTTCCAGTATAGCAATGGGAGCTGTCCTCTCACAAAGAGATCCTGACACCGGCCAGCTATATCTAGTGGCCTTCTGGTCGAAGAAGTTCTCACCTCCAGAAGTAAATTACTCCATTACGGACAAAGAACTCTTGGCAATCAAATCCGCCTTTAAAGCTTGGCGACACTACCTTCTGGGGGCCACACACACCATTACAGTTATGACGGACCACCGAAATCTGCAATATCTTAAAACAGCTAAAGCCAAGTCTTCACGCCAGTTGCGATGGGCTCTTTTCTTCAACGAATATGATTATGTCATTACATTTCGACAAGGGGTCAAGAATGGAAAAGCTGACGCACTCTCTTGTACTGGCACTGATGACATAGTTTATATGGCCCCAGACCCAGTCCCCATCATACCCGAAGACAAACTCTTAGGCCTCACTACGGCCTTAACCCAAGTGGAACTGGGAAAAGAAATTCAACAAACCATGAATCCGGATGCCCTCCTTGCATGGCAAGCGCAGGGGGAAAAATATTCCATTAAAGATCACTTACCCTTTTTTAAGGGTCATCTGTACATACCCACCAAGGACTTACAGCAACAAATCACTTCAGGTTATCACGATTCTTTGATCGAAGGACACCCTGGAATTACCAAGACCTTAGCCAAGGTAAAACAGAACTTCTGGTGGCCTACCTTGCGTAGAGATGGCATCCAATACATTCAGTCTTGTGGAGTCTGCACACAAAACAAGTCACAAAAGCCATCTGGCCTTCTAAAACCTTTGGACATTCCTCCTGCACAATGGCACACTCTTTCCCTCGACTTCATCACTGACCTACCTTCCAGTCAAGGGTTTAACACCATTCTTGTAGTCATAGACCTATTCTCAAAGATGGCACACTTTATTCTGCTCAAAGGCCTCCCTGACGCATCCACTCTAGCCAAGGTATTTCTGGATGGTATTGTTAAACTACATGGCTTCCCATCAGTCCTTTTCTCCGATCGAGGTAGCCAGTTCGTCTCTAACTTTTGGAGAAAGTGTTGTGCAATGGCGCAAATTGACGTCCAGCTATCCACTAGCCATCACCCCCAAACGGATGGTCAGACCGAGAAAACCAACCAGACCCTTGAGCAATACCTATGATGCATGTTGCACCATGAATTAAGAGACTGGAAGGACTTACTATGGATAGCCGAGTATGCATATAACAACTCCTTGCATTCCAGTACCGGACAAACACCCTTTTACACCCTATATGGTAGACACCCACGTACCTCAGAACTGGATCTTCCAACCAGCTTGGAAATGCCAGCAGTAAAAACCCTTCACACCAACATCACTCAGGCTTTCAAAAAGGCCCAAGAACATCTAATTCGCGCCAAAGACAAGCAAAAACTATTTGCCAACCAAAACAGGAAAAAGGCCCCAGGCTATCAAGTAGGGGACAAGGTTTGGCTGGCCGCCAGGTTTATACCCATCAAAGGAACCCGAACCTTTCAACCCAGGTACTTAGGGCCCTACACCATCAAGGCGATTATTAATCCAGCGGCCGTCAAATTAGATTTACCATCCAACCTACAAATCCACCCGGTATTTCATGTGTCCCTTTTAAAAACCAATGCAGCCTGGTACACGGATTGGAACACCACCAAAACCCATTCTTGTTGATGGAGAACCAGAATTCGAAGTTAAAGGCATACTGGACTCTAAGTAATCAAGGGGGAAGCTATGCTATCTAATTGATTGGAAAGGATTTGGACCCCAAGATAGATCCTGGAAACCCTGTGAAAACGTTAATGTGCCACGTCTGATCAAAAACTATCTTCGAAACTTCCCAACTAAACCCGGGCCGGACAGGAGGAAAACCTTGAGAGGGGCCATGGGGGGGGGGGAGTGCTGTCACAACCCCATCCAGAAGACTCCCTGGCAAGCCCATGGGCCAGGAAGGGTCTCCACTAAAACCAGGCATCCTTGGCCTAGGCCTTCTTGGGGCCAGTCCTGGCGCCTTTGGCACCAGGCTCATTCTTGATAAAGGACTAGTATTGGGAACTACTTCATTTCAGTGTCAATCAACATGGAGGCATCCACATAGCTTGGCTCCTTGGAACCAAGGTATGCGGTATAGTATTTTTGGGTGTGGTACCATAGGAACTATTTTACCTGGACTACTTTCTTAAAACTATTTAAACCACACCCAACTGGGATAACACGCTTCGCGTTACTTTGCAATTCTGCAACGTGACGCTCACCGTGTTCAGCTGCACCCGCGAACCTCGGAAGAACAGCATCTGTAAAGGAGAAAAAGGACATCGTTAGCAGCAGCAGTTTACCTGTAATTACTTCGTTAGCTGTCCACGGCTCTTGAGATCAGCATCCTGGAACCAGCGCTCCTCCCGAACCAACGGATCTGGAAAAAAGAAAGAAACAAGGCATTAGACATTTTTACAATTTAATGAACGGTGCTGAAAAGCTTACCTCGCAAGCTGTTCCTCGACCAGTATCGCCTCAGGAATTCCATGCACCGGGTGAGCACCGCGACCTGTGGGAAGACAAGACAGCAGGTAAGCAAGAGGCAAGGCATCATAGCTCTGCGCTTAGCGCCTACTCACCGCATCAAGGCGCTCTAAAAACGCCATTACTTACCGGCGAGCCTCAATTCAGTCTATGCCACATATTGGGCTTCTGTGCACCTAAGGAAGAGAAAAGACATTAGTTAAACCAAAAAGGCATGCAAGGACAATAATATAGCACAGCAATAAGACCTACCTGAAAGACTCAAAGTGGGCCGGCATCAGTGAAGTAACTCGATCGCAAACGCCCACCAAGCACAACGCGCCCCTGCCAAGAAGGCAAGACGGAGAACACACCTGCATTAAAAACAAGGTGAGGAGAGGTCCAGTCAGGCCGCGGGTATACGGGGTGGTGGGAGACTGTTTACCCCAGATGCCCAGTCTTCAACATTGCCCACCTGTATTCCAGGCAGAACCCTCCCGCTGGTCACACCTGAGTCCCAACTGCTGGGTGGCGTCCCCGTGGAACCAGGTGAGCGTAACAGGTTCCACCACTATCCTTCTCTGTGTACCCCTCTTTAATTCCGGCCCCCTCGACTTCCTTTAGCACAAAGCACTTTGGGTATGATGCAAGGCAAGAACTCCTGGTCATGTCACGGTTTTAGAACATGGCACACTCCAGCCAGGGACTCCTTCTCCTGACGATGAACGTGGCACAAAATAAAAATGCTTTTTATATTAATAAACCACAGATTTGCTTTGAGTAGACCTCCAACCCGTCTCGCACCCACCTTTACCAACACCCTGTGTCACAATGGACTAGGAACCAGGCAGGTGTGCATCAATAAAATATTCAAAATACAATTTACAGCAGCCACCGTTGTGGCACACAATGCAATGTTTCCTACAGAACAATTGGTTTAGAAATCCTACACAGTTCACATGAGTCTTTAATGGCAAACAGGAAAAATAGTTTAAAGCATGTGATTGCACTAAGGTTAAGCACTCCCTCTGCAACACTCACCCCCAAACATCAGCTAACTTAATTCCCTTCGGATGGAAGGCAGTGACAAGGAGTGAGGATAAAGAGAAAAAAATCGAATTTGGAATACAGCCCCACACCCCAAGATGGGAAGTCAGAAAAGAAAATGAAATCCCGATTTAAGAGCAAAACAGCAGAATCGGATTTGCTTGTTACTCGCACAGTAGCTCACAACTGCGGTGGGACAGCTAAGAATGAAATTTGTGTTTCTACACTTGAGGAAATGGGAAAACGTATGGACTACTAATCCGCACACAGACCAACGTGAAAACAAGGTAGGAAGATCGATTTTGGTTAAGAAAACAAATGCAAAAGAAATAAATAAACGACAAATGGAAATTCTTTTTACACAGGATTTGTGATGACAGGCAGCTAAGAAAGGGCTTCTGACCCCCACCCTAACCTATGTTTGCATTCCAAAACATTTAGTTTGTGTATAGCTTTCATATTTTGCCTTCCCGCAGTATAGGGATTTTTTGGCCTTTTTCTCTCCCACTCTGTGGCTTGCTCTTGCTTATTTCCTGCTCTGGGACCCTCGGTTCTTTCACCCACACTGGCCTTCTCTCTGTCTCATTTCCCTACTCTGGACTTTCTTGCTGTTTTTCTCCCCACTCTGGTGCATTCTGCATTCTTTCCCATGGTGGGGCTTCTCCCTGTTTCTCTCCCCACTCTGGGGCTTCTCTGTTTCTTCCCCACACTGGGCCTTCTTTTGGTCTTTCTCACCACTCTGGGGTGTCCTTATTTTGCTCCACAATGGTGCTACTCTTGGTTCCCCCCTCTACTCTTGGCTTTTCTCTGATTCTCTCAGACTTCTCCATCTAACTCCCCACTCTGGTGTGTTCTCAGTTTCTCCCCTCCCTTTTTACTCCCTACTCTGGGTGTTCTCAGTACCTACCCACTCTGGGGTCCATCTCCTTCATATTCCCCACTTTAGGGTGTTCTCATTCTCTCTGTGCTCCAGGGATCTGGGTGATTTTCACTCTTTATCCCCACTCTGTGGTTCTCCTAGTTTCTCTACACTCCTTCCCCTGGCCTTGCTGCTTGCCTCCTGTTCCTCCTAAGGCATTGCATACCTGTATCTGATGAGTGGTCCTCCCTCTGATGACTACGTACACTGACTGTCTCTTGTCTCGCCATGGAGCCACTTACGTGACTCCTCAAGTGGACTCCACGGCGGTGGGCTACTCCTCCTACTTCCTGCTTGCTCAGTGCAAGAGCTTGTGAGCAGCTGCTTCTCTAGGATCTGCCTCCGTCCAGAGAGGTACTCTGTTCTCACTCGGTCTGCCACACCCCACGGCTCTTGTTTCTCAACTGCTAGGCTCTCTCCCTTGCAGACCTCTGGGTGCAATGCCAAGTCTGGCGCTATGTCTCTCTAAGTATCTCTCTCCTCAGTGTGCGCTGCAAAATAATTAAACTCTTTGGGTTGCATGGATACTTCTTCCTGATAGGCTACTCACCAGACATGACTTCAGGAGGCAGTCTTGTCTGACATTCTGCTGTTTTCCCTTAAGTGGAAGAAATTAAGTTTTGGTCAGAAGCTGAGTCAGCCATTATTAGAGGGTATTAAACATCTTAGTTCATGCATAACTAAAGGTGCTAGTATCTCGAGAAAAGGGTTACTGACTTAAATCCTGCTCTGAAATTTCTCTGTCCCATCCAGTGTTCCGAAGTGGTTGCTCTCCATTGGGGAAAGGGACACACTCCTCAGATTTGTTACAGTCCACATTCTTCATTTCAATGGTTTCCTAACCTGCTTTCCATTTAGTTTTGCTATTTATTTTGGAAGTGCGACACAGGCAAGTAAAGAATTCAAACTGTTCCTTGCTGCAGAAACTCGCTTGACTGTATATGAAAAATATATACTCGGAAAGTACAAATCATACCTTTAACAAATATATACATTTAGTAGTTGCATTTGTTTTTAAATGCTGCACTTAATGCTTAAAGTGTCTTTATTTTCTATGCCACAATCAGATTTGCCATTCAAATGCTCTTGGTGCGCATGATTTGGTGACCTGGTTTGCGACAGATCCAGAGTCATTTCTTCAGTTGTCAGAAGAGTGCCAATCAATTACTTAATGTCTGTTTTAGTGACCGGCAGAATATGGGTTCCAAAGCCTGGGGTCACAGGCTAGGTTGCACATGCCCCAGAAAGCTAACAATGAAACCATTTCTAATGAATGGCTTTTTAAGTGAACTGTGGCTAGCAAGATTTCTGGTTTGTCTGTTTTTTATTGACTACGCATTTCAGAATAATATCACTTACTGTACTTCTACCTTAGGACTAACATTTTCACCCACATCCACATTAAGCCACTAACTGATAACCTTGCAATTAGCTGCTTTGGCCCTGTGAAATATCACCTGACTTGTTCCTATGGCCACTTGCTATAGGTTTTTGTAACAAGCAAGCACCAGAATTTACATTCAATTGTTGGATTTTGAATGCCTTTATAGTTGAACTAAGACCATAAAATGATCCCTTCCCAAACACATTTGGACTTTCATTTATCTCACAATGTGAGTCCAAACATAACATTCTTATTGTTGATGGGAAATCCATTCAATGTTTCAGTAGTAGGCAGCAAATGAAATGGAATCTTCACAATTCTGATTTCCTATTTTCTTTTTAATTGTATTTTCACATTTGTAGAGTGCACACAACCCATGGGCATCAAAGCACTGTTTCATTGCAGGATACATAGTATAAAGCTTATGCTGACTTCCGTGTTACAGAGTAGAATGCTTACAGTGACATATGGGTACGGGAAGGAGGGTCGAGGGGACAGAGGCTATGCGAAGAGCCGGGTTTTCAAAAGCTTGCAGAAGACCCAGAATGATTGTTCAGATCTCAGCGTAGGTGGTAAGGTGTTCCAGAGTTTAGCTGCCCTGACTGGGAAGCTCGAGCCATCAGCTTTAGCCCTTTTAAATCTGGGAACAATGGGTCAGTGGGCATAGGCAGATCTAGTTGGGCTTGTTAATTGGGCTTTCATGATTTTCTGTGAAAGGTAGTGGGGGCATAGTTTGAGAGGCATCTGTAGGTTTACGTTTTTTTTTAAAATCAAGCCAAAGTACCTCTGTATGCTACTGAGATCCAGTGCGAGATTTATACTACCCCAGATCCAGTGTGAGATTTCTATGCTATGCAGATATTGCCGACTCGGGATTCTTTAGCACCTGGAGAGTTGGTTTAATCATGAATTCATCTTCTGCGTCTCACACGCCTAGATTTGTTTTGACATTTCTGTTCCCTACCAGTCATGAGAGTTGCTTTTTAACGGAATGCGTTCATTACATAAACACGTATCTGACTAGGGAACTGGGAGCGCTTTGAGGATTACCCAGTAGCTTATATCATGTACTCTGCTCTTGTTTCTTGTGCCTCAAATGGCCACAATAATCCTGACATATTCTTTCCTCTTAACCAGCTAATAGTGTTGCGTTTTGACTGATCTAGTAGCGTTGCCCGGCTGGCGTTACCACCATTCCCACAGCTGGGTGAGTCCTATTTGCCGTGTAGCTTGTAGACTCTATTGGGTCATCTAGACCACTACTCATATTAGGTTTAACTTACGGATAGTCAACTTCTTCACCAACAGGTATGATATTCTTCACACCAACATTGAATGACCGTGAAGGTCAGTACTTTCCCTTAGTACTGGTTAAGTTATTTATACCACCACTAGTGATTATTAACACTATGTGGTTATTCTTTATAACAGAAGAGGCACACCTACTTAATAGGAACAGATAGCTTTTGCCCTGATGAAGGATTATCAGGAATCTGAAACACGTTGGCCGCATAGAAATCTAGAAAGAGCTATTTTGGATGTGACTTGATTGTTGTGCTACACAATTACTTTTCCTGGTGTGAATATTGTAAACACAGGACTGTTAATAGTGTAATTGATTTGCTGTTCTGAAATGTACTATTGTACCTGTGTCAAAGAACAGGATGATGTACAAAAACAACGATTTCTAACCTAGAAATGTAGCCAACCTTTCAGTTTGCTACACAATTTTTTCCTCCTTTTTGTTATGATAAATGAGATTATGCCTCAATGAAATCTAAAATTGAATTCTAGTATTTGATTTACTTTGTGTTGCTGTACTATTGCAATGTCTGACTAACACAGTCTATAGTCAAAACCAGATTGTATGCTTTTACCTGTGAGAAAACAATACTGTGGAGACAATTGGTTGAAGTTTGGGTTCCCACCACAGTGGGTGACCCGTACATAAGAACATACTAAAATCCCTGGGACTTTTTGCCCCCTTAGGAGTCATGTGGCAACATACGGTTTTGTGTTCTTTTTTTCAACAATGAGTCAGTGGGCACAGGCAGATCTGGTTGGGCTTGTTGATTGGGCTTTCATGATTTTCTGTGAAAGGTAATGGGGGCAGAGTTTGAGAGGCATCTGTGGGTGATAGCCAGCATTTTGAAATGATCTGTTCTCGTATTGGGAGCCAGTGTTCACTTCTTCTTGCTGCAGAGACAATATCGCCTTTGCATCTAGTAAAGTTTAGGCCTTTTAGGAGGTCCGTGAAGTCTGTTACTGTGACAGGATTAAAGCAGAAGGGGGGATCGTGTGGGGTGATGATGAGGGGAGACAACTGATTGGTGCTGAGGGTGGTTTGTTTGAGGTGGATTTTGTTGGGAAGGGTGGACATTTTGTCTAGAAGGGAATTTTGTATCTTGGTGCACCAGAGCTAATCTCTGGTGAGGTTAGATATGCGGGAGGGCGATTCCAGTTCCGTGCGGATGGTGAAGGTCTCCTGAGTATTTTATTTAGCATTGGTGATTCTTGTGTCGTATGTGGATGATTTCGCAAGTAAGATGGCTTGTTTGTATAGCTTAGCAGCAGTGGTACACATCAGTTTGTAGGAGTTGGAGTGTGATTTTCTCATTTTAGACTCTGCATCATGTTTTTTCGATCTGAGGGCTAGAACGCTGGTGTGTACAATGAGTTGAGGTGCAGGGTCTGTTTGGATTTGCGTGGCGCTAAGGGAGTGATGGGGTTTTGACAGTAATAGTCATTGTTTTTGGGTATAGGTCAGATAGCTTGATTGAGTCAGTGAGGTGAAGATACTCGGACAGCAAGGTGCCCAGGAAGGGCAGAATTCTTTCATTGGTGAGCTTATGTGAGCTACCAGCCATGCTGAGTGGCAGGGACGGGGTGATTGACACAGGTATAGTGTTTTGCCGAGACTAGGAAGAACACAACGTAATGGTCAGACCAGGTCCAGCCTTAGGTGTGGGTAGGTGCGGAAATGCAGTGTGTGAAGCCTAATGCCCTGATGGAGTTAGCTACAGAAGTTGCGTTCAGATCGTCAGGGTCATTTAGCACTTCATTCAGATCACGCAGGAGAATAGATTTAGACGTGGGTTTAATGTTAGTGCACACAACATGTACAAAATCCTCTTCAAAGAATGAAGGAAGGCCTGGTGGGCAGTAATTAACATATATAGTGATGGTGTATGTGTGTGAGAGGGGTAGTTTGACTGTGAGTGCATCATAGTTGACTATCTGAGTGGAGCAGATCTGACTAATAGGGAACGAGTCTCTATTCAGCAATGCAAACCCACCACCTCTTGAGTCAAGCCTATCGCTGCAGAATATGGTAAATCCCACAGTGATTGTGATGAAGAGGGCTGGGCCTGATGTTGTGTGTAGCTAGATCTCGTAGATAGCCAGGATGTCTAGATTAGTGGCTACAATAAGGTTATTGATGTTTAGAGGCTAGGCTGGGATAGATCTTGCATTAACTAATGCACATTTGAGAAAAGGGTTTTGGTATAGTTGGGCTAAGGTTAGGATGGGTGCTGGGCCATCCTATAGGAGCGCTGGGCATAGAGGTGGATGATTGTGAAGGTTTGCAATGGCTTCAGAGAGGTAAGCACCCCAGCTCTGGACTTCAACCCTCTGCCTAGATGCCACTGACTCTTACCCACATTTCCTTCTAACATATTTGCAAACTGACCCTGTTGAGTACCTACTATGTGCACCCACTTTAAACTCACGCTCTCCTTGTTGTTTTTCACTGCTTGTTAGTGCCTTCCTCTAAACTCCTCTCTCGAAGTATGATATGATATAATGATTGGTTATTTATAACACGCTTAATACCCAGAGGGAAATTCGAACTTAAGTGTGCTTTTTACGTCAATGCATCTTTCATTTTGTGCCATATTGTGCTTTTTGGGGAATTTCAAACTTAAGTGGGCTTTTACATCTGTGCATTTTCCATCTTGTGCTACATTGTGCTTTTTGGGAAATTCAAGCTTAGGTGTGCTTTTTGCACCTGTGCACCTTTCCTATTGTGCTGGTTTGTGTGTTTGGGGAAATTAAAACTTATGTGTGCTTTTACCTTCTATGTTATGGTGTATTGTGCTTTTTTGGGGAAATTCACACTTACATCTGTGCATCTTTCATGTTGTGCCATATTGTGCTTTTTGGGGAAATTCGAACTTAGGTGTGCTTTTACATTTGTGCATCTTCCATTTTGTGCTGTATTGTGTTTTTTGGGAAATTTCGAAATCAGGTGTGTTTTAACATCTGTGCATTCACATGGCTCCCTCAGCTGCCAGGCCACCTGGTGAGTCGTGTTGTGCCTTGTGCAGCGTCACCTTCTATCCCTGTTTTCTCCACCTCCATGAAACGCACGCCCTATCTGCTCTACCTGCTACTCTATCTCTCAGGAAGTCTGGAAGAAAAAAGTTCAGAAAAGATCTCTTGGCATATAATCCTGAACTACCTATTGCAGACACCTATGTCAGCGTTACTGCTTACTGCCAGACAGACTATCAATGACATCCTCTTCTTTGTCCCCTCTCCAGACCTATGGACTCCTCATCTGATCTCTACTATCTCTCCTTTTTCCCCCTCACCTCTTAATGGTTGCATTAGATGGGAAGTACTCCTGGCTCATTTCTCATCATCTAGGTGCATCATCAATGTCTATCATAATGGCACTGCCATGGCTCAAAACTTTCAACCCAATCTTCTACTTTTTGACCTGTGGCTGCCAGTGCTCATTAACTTGCTTCCAGCTCTCTGCACCTCCTTCTCCTCCTCGAACAGGTCTACCACCCCCATGTACCGCTCCTCAGAAAACCTTCAAATGTGGTGACCGGCTTCACTTTGCCACTCTGAATGCTCGATCTGCTGTAAAACATTCTTGTAACACCTGTCTCCTCCTTGAAGACTTTGAACTTGAGCTCCTCACTCTCAACAAGACATGGTTCAAAGCCAGCTCTGTCACTGCTTTTGACTCCCTTCTCCCTGATGGCTACAAGATCCTCTCCAAGCCTCTGCCCAACTGATCTGGTGGTGGCATAGCCCTGATTTTCCCTGAGTGGGCCCCTACCTCTCTCATACCCACCCAGCCTTACTCCGCCTTTGAAAGCCTTGTCTGCAAGCTTGGTGGCTCTCCTACTCTCTCTCTCATGCGTGCCACCATCTACAGGCCTCCCAGCCCTGTCTCTCGCTTCCTCTTCTCTTCTGACCGCTACCTCTAAACTCCTCCTTGGTGACTTCAACATAGACCTCGACTCCACCATCCCTGCCTCCACAGTTTTCGATGATCTTTGTACCTCTCTCTCCCTCACTATTCTCCCTTCCGGCCTGACCCATTCACTCTGCCAGACACACTCTTGATGCCTTCACCCATGCTGACCTCCCGCTCCCCAACCATCTCTCTCTACACCTCTCTCTTGAACTGACCACTCCCTCTTCTCTTCCCACTGGGACTCCACTGCCTCTCCAAGCACTGATAGTGTCCTTCGTGGTCATCCATCCGATGAAACAAGTGTCAGTTGCTGCTTTTGCCTCCATCTTCATTCCCTTCCCTACCCCCTACTACTAACACTCTTGACATTATTGCCCCTGTCATGAGGATGTGCCTGAAACCTGCCTCCAAACATACACATTGGTACGACTGTGATCTAGCTGCTCTGAAACACAAGTGTAGAGTTGCTGAACAGAAGTGGCAGACTTCAGGCTAATCCTCTGACAAAATGGCCTGACGTCTGCTCTGAAGGCAATACCATCTATCCATCCGCTCCAAAAAAGAGTGTCCACACAGGCCTGTGTCTCTGGAGCCACTATCAACATGGCTGAACTCTTCAAAATCTAAAAGGAGCTAGTAAATCCTTTTGCAGTCTCCACCTCGCCTCTTCCTTCCCAAGCTCTCTGCACTGCTCTGGCCAACCCACTTCACTTCTAATACTCAGGACATTCTGACCTCTCTCTCTTCTTCTCCCTCTTCCCATCCTCTCTCTATTCCCTTGCCTCCCTTGGCTGCTCCACACCCCCACCCGCTCTCCTCCTTCTCAACTATCACAATGGATGAGGTCACTGGAGTTGTACGCTCTACGAAGGTCTCATCCAAACAGGTTTCTCCCTGTTCATCCAGAACCATGAAGGACAACATCTCTGCCCTCGCTATGGCTTTTGCCGACTTCTGCAACCACTCCTTAGCCTCTGGCTCTTTCCCCTCCTCTCTCAAGCACTCCCATGTGCATCCCCTTCTAAAAAGGCCTTCTGCTGACCCTTCATGTCCAGCCAGCTTCTACCCTATCTCTACTACTCCCTTCCTTGGGAAACCCCTGGAGAAATTGGTCTTCCCCAAACTGACACAACACAATGAGCTCAATTACTTGAGCCTGCTATGTAAATGTAAATATTAACATTTCAATGTAGATTAACAACATGCAATTATGCATTGTTTGCCTGTCAGCTGAACATAATATATGCCTTTACATAATATTTTTTACAGTTTGGACTTCAATCCTAAAGTGGTTTGTCTCCTTATTTCTTTTGCAGGACTCAGACAATTTACAGATTTTATTTGCTGTCAAAACTAGATGAATTTCACAAGAAATGGATTGCCAGATGCCTATTCCATTTTAAATTCTGGACCAGGGATCTAACAATGTCTTTTGGTGACATGTTTATGTCTTCTGCAAACAATTGCATCTGGTCTACTTGCCATGTGTTTTCCTTCCCACTTTTGAGAGGTGAGTTAGATTGGTCTTGCCCCATGTGTGGATAGATGTTTCAATGCTCGGTGCACATTCCTCTAGAAAGGCCAAGGTAATGTGGCCAGGAGCCAGGCTTGAGTACACTTTCAGGTGGGCAGATTATAATAGTGAAAGATCCATCAGCCATGCTTTGGCTCTGGTGCTGGTATATCTTTGAACTTGCATCATAGGAAGCTTTCATGACATGCCATAGAAAGTCAGTTGTTCCTAGTATTTTACAATTGAAAGTCTGATTTGGATTAATGGGGCAGAGCTGAGTATTATTCCTCATGATTTTTTTCAATCCTTGCTTAATTTTCCTCGTCTTTGATTAGCCAGAGATGGTGACAACAATTAGCCATTCTGATGAGGTTGATCTCCAAGCTAAGGATGTCTATTTTGATAAGTTGGACTGTGCACGTGATCACACTGCTGTTGCTCCTTGCTATGTTACCTGCAGACCATGTTCAAGGTGTCTTCTGAAAAGAGTAGAAAGGGCTACTATAGTAAAGAATAATGGAACAAGAGTAATATGGAATGGACAAGGACAGAACCGTAGAGATATAGGACCTTACCGAGCTGTAGTATTTAGCTAAAATAGATTTTGTTATTGCTGCTACTAATTAATACAGTGATATTGCATAATACCCCCCTCTGATTCAATAATAGAATCTTACCTTTCTGTTATAAATTGCTAGGAACAATCAGCATGGTTGTGAATTGACAACTAGTAATGGAAATATTTGGCAAATCAAAGAGCAGGCGATCACAACTGCCAGAGGCACAGCGTTGCACATAGTGTGCTCAGTATCCACATCATAATGTTTCTGATTATGTGGGAGCGCTTTTTAACTATCTGCTTTGGACCAATGATTACCTCTGACAGGTTTAACTGTGGTGTCAGGGGTAGATCTGAGCTTGGAAGAGATGGAAGAGTCAGCGGATCATCACAGGACCTTTTGGAGCATGCAATGTGTCACAATGCTGTAGGTTCAGGGCTGCTAGATTAGAGCAGTACAGGATAGGAAATAGCTGTTGTCAGAAGGTAGCAAGTGAGGGAATGTGTTGGATAGGTTTAACACATACGACCATCATTGTTATATAATAAACATTCTGAAGTGCATTTAAGATAGGGATCAGAATCTTTATGATGACAGACATGTTTAGAGACATCACACAGTGAAAGCCTGTGAATGTTCAGCAGTAGCAATTAAATGGTAATGCTGAGAGGATTTGTAAACTAAATCCTGAGTAGTGGCATCTGTTGAATCGAGGAGATGCTAGATCAAGACAAGTCAAGACATTTTTAGATGGGACAGTGCAGAACATACAAGTCAAGAAAATGTTAGCCCTCTTCATGAGTATGGTTGGAATGATGATTACAGGAACATACTGCCCGCGTTCACTGCACATCTAATTATGGTTGATCCAGAATAATCTTATGACATAATTACAATCATTTGGCAAACAACGCTGAAGTTGAAAAAACATGGTTTCATGTACTGAAAGGAAGAGAGAACTCCCTTAAGACAGCAAAACATGGGAGGATTCAATGCGGGTAGAAAAGTGTCCATCTCTGATGCTGATTTTCTCACAACGTTTGCCCCATAATACACACACAGGTCAGAAAGTAGACTTGTTTGCATTTAAAAATAATGTGCAGTAGCAGCATGAATCACTACTGTATTCAATACATTTCCATCCTCAAAATAAGGGAGACAATGGACCAAACATAACATAACTTAATACGAAAAAAACTCAAATTCATTCCAAAAGTAGGATTTTTATGGTCCAATTTGCATTAGTTTATGAAGTCTAACCTGATATGAGATTGATTAATGCATTGCTAGTCAGTATTTGTGAGTTCAAATAATCAGATGTATACACAGTCCTTGATCTGTGACCTAACAGAGCAAAAATGCTCCCAGGAAGAATGTTTTGGCTCTTTCATTCATTGTCCTTTTTTCATATCACCAGACATCTCTAATGATAGAGGCAGGCCAGATGCAATGGAAATGTTGGTTACTGAACACATAAAACAAATCCCTTTTTAAAAATATGCTGCACAAAATTATGTATTGGATACATTTTTATTTATAACGTCAGAAACTTTTGTTCACTTTGAAACATAAAGATATATCTGAATTAAACAGAACAGCACTAATCACATGCATATAAAAATAATATACACAAATATATTAACTAAGCATAAATTCCCATATTTTAATAGGTATGTTATGCATCCAGTTACAGAAACCTAAAGGATGCCTCCATATATATTTCTATTTAATTTCAGCTTTCACTGCATGGAATTATCAAGGAAATACATATTCCAGTCCAACTCAGATTTTAAATTCCAATGCGCAGGGCTACCTCATAACTAGTACACCCACCTTTGACTCATGGCATTCAATAGGAAAATAGGGCCCATTGAATCGGCTAATACACATGGAGGTTCACCCTGCGTGTGTTTGAGTACGTGAAGGGAACCTATCACCAATGTTCAGTCTAATTATTTTTCTCTAAGTGTAGAAATGTTTGGCTTCCATGCGAACATTATTATCCATGTGCACAACTCACTAACAAGGTAAGATGCTTTGAGAGCATACATATTTAGGGTGCTATCTTCTACGAAGAGTTCGGAAGGGAATTTCTCCTTTCCAATGACTACAATTCTTTACAAATC
The DNA here is from genome assembly GCF_040938575.1 of Ambystoma mexicanum. NCBI lineage: Eukaryota > Metazoa > Chordata > Amphibia > Caudata > Ambystomatidae > Ambystoma > Ambystoma mexicanum. The sequence continues at coordinate 648,310,651 of NC_090930.1, read as the reverse complement.
AGTTTAAAAGGTACATTTTACAACACTTTTTCAAAACATATAAGCTAAAAAAACCAAATATTTTATATGTGATTATAAGGAGAGCTCATCAACCAGTCCATGATTTCGAGATCTGCCACATTAGCTACCAAAAGTACTCCTGTACAGAGAAAAAAGTGTATGCACAAATAAAGCAATGCATGTTCAGTATAAACAATAGGTTTATCTGTGGCTATTCATTTGTTGACATTGTTTAGAGACAATGCAGAAAGTGTTTTATGCCTGTGGAAAAAAGTATCGCTCATCACTAATGTGGGTGTCAAAAAATTCAGACAGGAAACAATATTTGCAGATGCAATAATGGCAACTTAAAGGGATGTGCCAGAAAATATGCCCATAGGAATTCATGTGCCACTTTAATGACGTATTTCAAGAGAAAGGAGAACATGCCTCTCATAATTTGTGTAAGGGTAATTGTATCTGAATAACTGTACCACCAAATATGATGATTACAATTCTTGGGCCTCTGTTTACTATGCGCATTACATTGTTCTGTGAGTTATGGCAAAACTCACACCATGGGTCTGGACCTTTGGCTATCCAGATGCTTTGGTCTGCAACTCGCATGAGCCCTAGACAGCACAGTCAAAGGTGAGGGATCACAGGAGTTGTATTCCAAAACATCTAGAAAGCCACAGGTTGCATAACTCTGGCTTACTCAAAACAAGCTTTACGGCTAAGAGGCATATATACCATCTATCTGTACTATTTGTCAATCATTTTCATTCAATTCTTTAATGGAAGACATAGTCAAAACAATTTTTTGACGTTTGAGAAAACTTATTGTTTTTCACCGGGATATGTCTACATATGTTTCGGCTAAGTAGGTCTATTAGGCACCCTCCCTGAGACACTCTTTTTAGCCGTCTTCAGGACAGGATATTACTTTTGTGTTGTGTGAAGTCATCACATAGGCCCCAATAAGTCTTGCATCATGGTCACTCTGCTCTATTTGTAAAGTTGGAAATGAGCTTCTGAGTTTATATCGAAGAGCTTTTTTCTTTTTGTTTTAGAATGCCTTATTACGCGAAATGTGCTGTTAATTTCTTCATTCACGAGTTAGAGCTACGCGTGTGTCAGAGAGAACCGAACAAAGCAAGGAGACAAAGCCGGATGAATAAAAAATCAAATGAAAAGCCATCAGTGTAAAGGAGAGGCACGTCACGCAGCCATCTACAGCTGCGATTTTCCTACATTAACAGACCCACATAATCTATCAGTGTGATCAAATAAAGATAAAGGAGGATGAACGCTTTACTTCTAAATGAAGAAATTAACAGCGCATTTCAATGCATATCATATCAATCCTGTTAGGTTGTGTGACAAATATTCCGATTGAACCCTGTTATCAAAGGAAGATCTAAACCATGATGGATACACAACATTTTGAAATTGTGGTGGGCAGGCCTTTTCATGTGAAGGGGTGTGGAGGGGATTCTATAGTCACTAGAAATGGACTTGGGGTGTGGACAGGATTCTATAGTCACCGACTACATATGTTTCGGCTGAGTAGGTCTATTAGGCACCCCCCCTGGTGTCTATTACTGTTTTTAGCCGTCTTCAGGACAGGATATTACTTTTGTGTTGTGTGAAGTCATCACATAGGCCCCAATAAGTCTTGCATCATGGTCACTCTGCTCTAATTGTAAAGTTGGAAAAGAGCTTCTGATTTTATATCAAAGAGATTTTGCCGATTCATGGAATTAATGTGCGCTGAAAATTCCCGCGCAAGCGTGCAAAACCGTGCGAATCGCAGTGCAAGTGCGTAAATTGCAGCAAAACCCGCACACATCAATTCATGGAAGTCCGTGCGCGAGCAAAATGTGGGATGTGCGCTGAAAATCTGCGTGGAGCACGCCGGCGCACAGGTCATCTAATGGCGTGCGCTACGGCCACAGCGAAAGCGCACATAGCGCGGCGCACATAACAAAAGTAGGTGTAACACGGGGAGTGACACGCGGAATGGGGAACAACGCGTGAAAATGTGGGCGTCACGGGGGAAGTAAGGGAGGCGGTGAAGATGCGCACAGGCCTAAACACGTACGCCACACGAAGGCAGGCGGTAGCGTCCCTGCGCATGAAAAAAATGTGCGCCAAAATGTGCGCTAACAAAAAGCACGTATATACAGCTCTGATGATTGTCCCATACTGTGTTTCACTAGGACAAATGACGTCCAAAGGGGTACGCGACAAACACGAACACCTGCTGTGTCCAAAATAGCGTGTGCTTGTATTTCGGTGGTTCGCGGGAAGTTTCACACACGATTGGCCCTGTGCGAGTGGGGTGCGTGTATTCCTGGGGTTCGCGTGAAGTTTCACACGCGATTGGCCTGGGTATGTGTAAATCTGGGGTGCGCGGGAAGTTTCACACGCGATTGGCCTTGGGCGAGCAGGGTGCGTGTAAATCTGGGGTTGCATGAAGTTTCACACGCGATTGGCCTGGGTACGTGTAAATCTGGGGTGCAGGGGAAGTTTCACACGCGATTGGCCTTGGGCGAGCGGGGTACGTGTATTTCGGGGGTGCGCGGGAAGTTTCACATGTGACAGGCCCTGTGCGAGTGGGGTACGTGTATATCTGGGGTGCAGGGGAGTCGTACACGTGAATTGGCAGTGTGGGTCCTCCCAGGTGTTCCCTCTACACCCTCCACGGCCCCTGCAGGCAGCCCACACCACAGGGGACTACCCTGCACCCAGGTCAAGTCCTGCAGGCAGCCCATCCACCATGGGCATGCCCCCCAGCCAAGCCACATGTCACCTTGCACTACTGATCACCAACACATGACCCCCTCCACCCCCACCTCCCAGCAGTGCAGGGCACCTGCCAACAGGCCCCCACTCATGTCGCACTCATGTCCCCTAGCACCCCCACCCCCCAGCACTGAGGGGCACTTGCCAGCAGGCCCCCACTCATGTCCCCTTGCACCCCCACCCCACAGCAGTGCAGGGCACCTGCCAACAGGCCCCCGCTCATGTCCCACTCATGTCCCCTTGCACCTCCACCCCCCAGCATTGAGGGGCACCTGCCAGCAGGCCCCCACTCATGTCCCCTTGCACCCCCACCCCTCAGCACTGAGGGGCACCTGCCAGCAGTCCCCCACTCATGTCCCCTTACACCCCTACCCCCCAGCAGTGCAGGGCATCTGCCAGCAGGCCCCCACTCATGTCCCCTTGCACCCCCACTCCCCAGCAGTGCAGGGCACCTGCCAACAGGCCCCCAATCATGTCCCACTCATGTCCCCTTGCACCCCCCCCAGCACTGAGGGGCACCTGCCAGCAGGCCCCGACACATGTCCCCCAGCCAACACGTCACCACAATCTAGATCCCTGGCCCTTACGGCCAGCCTCCACATGCCAAAGACCCACCCAAGTATTGCATCCACCCACATAGAAATGCCAATTACATGATACAACCCCAATGGCAAGTATGTAAATGAACACATGTCCGTCACACACACAGAATGGGTGCAAGTGAATGTTAAAACCCATATCATGACATGCATGAAACCAATGAGATCATACCACAAATGGAAGTATAAAAAAATATTATATTAAAGATAACATGAACGTAAATCAAATTAAACACACAACAATGGGAATAACAAAAGAAATGGTCCATGTCTGATAAATAATGAAAATCTAGAAAACATAAGCAAAAGAAATCCAAAAAGAAATGTTGTCCAAAGTCACAGTTCATAAAATCAAATCCAAGGGAAAATAAAAAGTAAAAACCATTGCTCCATGGTGAACACAAAAAAAATATTAAAAAAGATGAATCCAATGTAGAACTATGTAGAATTGAAGAATCCAGGGTCCATGAGCCCAATTTAAGAAATGAAACCTACCAAAAACTACTACCTAATAAAAAAAACTATATACAAAAATGTGGTGCATTGTCCAAGCAGTGCAAAATAAAGAAAAAACGAAAGGAAACCTAACACTAACTAACTTACTATTTACAAGGGCAGCAGGCAAGTCCAACGGCTCACTTGTTTATGTCCCGGGCCAGGGCATCATCAAACTCCTGCTCGATGTCCCAGAGGCGGTCCTCTTCCATGGCCCTGAGGGATCGCAGGGACGATGACATCTGGATCTCCAGGTCCCTGCGAATGGCCTCGAGGCACTCGGCTCGCCTCAGGGCCCTACGGATGGAGTTCTCCACCCTGACCATCTTGAGCCGTGCCTCTTCCGCCCGCTGCCACTCCGCATCTATCGCATGGCCCAACCGCTGCCACACGGAAGACACTTCCCGTCCAGGGTCCTCCTGCCCTATGGCCGATGCCTGCCCCTTCGATGATGAAGGCCCCAAGCCATCATGGCTCCCACCTTGTTGCTGCTGTGCCGCTGCCTGTGCCCTGGCTCCTGCTGCCTGCACATCCTCCTCCAGCTGGGGTGCAGTTGTTGAGGTGGCTACCCCTGCTGGACGTCCGACTCCCGACTGTGGCAGGGATGTGTCCTCAACAAGCCTGGCCGCAGGGTCAGAGGCAGCTCCACAGGGCACCCAGGTGACACATGGGGGGGAAGATGGCACGGAGGACGACTGGCGCATAGGGGGTTCAGTTGAGGAGGGGGTCGGAACATGGTCCAGAAAACAGAGGAATCAGGCCCTGGTGAGCTGTCCCAGTAGGTCAACGTGGTCAACGAGCCATGCGAGAAGACGTGCAGTCTCCTCATGAAAAGACTGCAGGTCAGCTCGCATGGCACGTTGACGCAACGCCACCCCACCCAGGACAGGCTCAACCCGGTGCCGGATTGCCACATCTGCAAGGAGAGGAAGGCCAGATGGTGTAAGCCAATCCCCTCCCTAAGAACAGGTTTGGATGTAGGTATCCCTGCTGGTGCAAGATGATGCAGTCACAGGATCAGGGACAGGATTACACAAAGGCACCTCTGCGGCGGCCTGTGCTTGCTCCTGTCCCTGCCCCTGCACTGCACCACTAGCACCAGTGGAATCCCCACCTCCAGACCCCATATCTGTCCCTTGCACGGCCTCCTCCTCCACCAAACCCCCCACCAACCTGGATGACTCCGTGCCATCTTCCTCTGTCGGGCCCTGTGGGGTCTCAGCTGCCCCTTCGGCTGCCGAGGAGTCCAACTCCAACCTCCGCCTCTTGGACCTCCCCTTGGCAGCTGCGACCTGGGACGCGGCACCGGACTCCTCACTCCCCGACGAGATGACAGCCTGGGAGGGGAGCCGGGCCTTGAGTCTCCGGCTGGCGGTGCAATCCCTGCCGCTGTGCTCCACAGCACCCTCTCCACCCTCTTCATCAGTCGACGCTGCAGACAGGGAGAGATAGGACACAGGCATCAGGGCACTGTACAATGGACTCATACACAAATGACAGTTGCACACGAGTGTCATTGTCAAATTTCAGACATGGCATCACAATCCCCAACACACATGTATTTCAAATCACACACATGAGCTATTCCACAGCCATATCGCAACAGCCAGCACCATTCATACACATACAACAGCATGAGCAGGCAAAGATGAGCCAGACATCACATGGGACACAGGGAGTGCACTAGACATGCACACACGCCACCACACCTACTTGAATGTGTACACCTCAACCAAGTGTCGCAGTGATGAGATCGGCATCCATGTCACATCTGGCAATCAGTCTTCTACATATCAGTCCCACATGCATCCATGTTGCATGACAGTTGCACACTTGTCAGATACACATACATGCACATGTACACAGTGCAGATACATGAAGCTGGAACCAACATCCATGTGTGACACCACAACCTTGACAACTGACCTACACAGTCATTCAAACATGTGTGCTCACACATCTGCATTTGGCATGCATGCTTACCCACAAATACACCATCCATGTGTCTCACACATGAAAGAACTTGCATGTGTCAGCCTCATGGCCCTGTACATACACATCCATACATGGCCCTACAAAACAACATGTGCAACCTGCACACTACTGGCACACCACCACACGCACAGCTTCCAATCAGTATGCATGTACACTTACCGCTCGACTCCAGACGGGTCTGCCTCTCAAGGACCTGGACATGGAGCGCTGGGCATACGCATTCCAGGACCCTCATTTGGTCTTCCGAGAGGTGGCCCCAGCGCTCCTTAGCATCCGCTGCCTTTAAGAGGCGCCGGGCCTTGTTGAGGGTCCTGGACCTGAAGTCCTCCCAGCGCTTCTTGACATGATGGAATTTGCGGACTGCCACCCCCTCCGCGTTGATGGCAGTCACGATGTCCTTCCAGATCCTGGTCCGTCCTTCCTTGTCGGCGCGCGACCTTCCGAAGAGGGCATCATACTGCCCCAGGACTTGCTCCACCAGGACACCAACTTCGGTGGCAGTGAAGTTGGTGGCCCTCTGCTGGTGGCTGGGGGTTGCCAGTGGTCTCAGATGGTGGTGTGCCCGACATGGCAACCCCAGAGGCAGGAGTGGGTGGGCAACTGGGTCCTTGGGCTGGGCTGTGGAGCGATGGAATCCCAGTCGGGAGTCTTTGGTTCCAGCAGGGTGGTCACAGCAACAGCACCCCTGGCTGACGTGCAGGCAGCAAATGGCAGGGCTTGTGGGCAGCAGGCAATCAGGCAACAGCAGATGGCAGATGGGAGTGTGCTCGGGGCTCTGGGCGGCAGTAATTCGGCCTTCTGGGCAGGAGCGTGGTCTTCCATGTGTGAACGCGTGGCCAGCTCGATACAGAGTGATTTGGCACGTGAAAATCATGCACGTCAGCGTGTAATTCGAGGAAAGGCTCTTAGCGCGTAAGGGCGTCAGTGCACGTACGTGATTTCATTGGACCAAAGGCCCTTAGCGTGTAAGCGCGTCTGTGACGTGACGCGCGCGGGCGTTTCCCTCATAGCACATGATGACAGAGGACACGTGGAAAAGCTGCACGTCCGAGTGTCAGCGCGTGTAATTGGAGGAAAGGGCGCGTACACGCGTAACTGACGTGTACATGTGGGCCGGTTTAAAAGGTACGTGTAGGATGCCATTTCCTTGTACGTGCTATTTGTGGAGAGCGAGTGGGTGGATTCTGTACTTCTTGTCGGTTCACACGCGATTACTTCACAGCGTTTCAAGTTCGTGCTCCCTGTTACCTCTGACAGCTTTCATTTTTCTACTTTTTTTGGGCCTGTTTCCTCAAACAGTGTTCACTTCTCCTTTTGTCCTGTCTCCTCAGACAGCGTACAATTCTTCTTTTGGCGGGGGTGTTGCCAACGCGCACACGCGCATATTTTTCACATTCTTTTTCCAGGCAGACGGTGATTTCCGCGGTGTCCAGTCAACTGGTCGAAAAAAAACTGGTCGACTGCAATTTGGTCGACGCAATTTGGTCGAAAACCAAATGGTCGAATTTTTTTTTTTTATTTATATATTTATTTTTCGGGTTTTCGTTTAGTAAAAAAAGGGGGTTTTAGAGAAAAAAAAGGGGTTGGGGGGGATCCCCCCAAAAAAATGAAAAAAAAGGGTTAAAATAAAAAAAAAAAAAATTCGACCATTTCGTTTTCGATCAAATTGGTTCGACCATTTGTCTGGTCGACCAATTTTTTTCGACCAAATGTCTGGCAACCGATTTCCGCATGTACTTAGCAACTGTGCTTGCCCCGTGTGTCGCGTACCCCTTCAGAGGTCATTGTAGGCTGTGTGTATTATGCGTACGCTTATTTTTGTGTTTATGGGTGCTACAGCGTAGTGCGGGTTCATTTTTCCACGCACGTGGTCTACGAGGGGTTGCGTGCATGTTTATTTTTGTTTTTGGGCTGCCTGTGCATTGCGTGACCCGTCATCTTCCCCCAGGGGTCACAGACAGCCTTGTTAGAGCACTAGGGTACAAATTCCATCTAGTACCCTACCCCTTTGACCCCCAATTGGCCAGGACTATAGTTTACTGCTCCTCCCATACGCACAACAACATCATTGCCATGGTTGGGAGGCGACCAAGCGGTAAGGGAGGCAAAGGTGGCTGACCTTCAAAAGGTGGATGTGGTGGGCGCGGTAGGGGACGTGGCCAGGATTTGCAGGGTGCCCGTAGACCCCCATGTGTGGAGGACCAGTCAGGGACACCCATGCCCCCCCCATGGTTGAGGGAAACGTGGCTGAGACCATCCCAGCTCAGCCCCTGTTGGACCAGCCCATTGTGGCACCTGACCTGGCACAGGATGACTCCCTGACTGACTTCCAGGTCAGCAAGTCTAGGCCACGTGTGGTGGTGCAAGTTGTCACCAAGGCACGTGGATCTGGGGCAGCTATGTCATCTGCTGCCCCAAGTATGCAGGGTGGTGAGGCTGCAGGAACAGCTGCAGCTCCATCCGCCCCAGCTCTGATTCTTCCAGCCAGGACAGTGTCAGTCCTGGTCCATCATACTGATGTTCCCACTGCCAACATCACACTTCAGACAATGCCTGCACCAAGTCCTATGGTCAATGTGCATTCGCACCCTCCAACAACCCAGTCCACCGGTGATTCTGCCCCTACTGACCAGAGCGGCGTTAGCCTCTCTGGCTCCGCTCCACCTTCTAAAAAGAGGAAGAAGGGTGCTCTGGCACGACAGGCTGAGACCCCAGGCACGGCTACACACTCCGGCATGTCAAGGAAGCCTTGCTTTAATGGCGCGGAGCTTAATGCACTTGTGAGCTAAGTGTTGGAACATAGCCACCAAATGGTGGTGACTGCAGGGTCCAAGACCACACCTGGTCAACGTAAGGCACACTGGCAGACCATCGCCAACGACATAAGTGCCCTTGGATTTGTGAGGCGCTGAGCTGATGATTGCTACAAGCGGTGGAACGACCTGAAACGCAGAGCAAAGGAAAAGCTGGCCTCAAGTCATGCCGCTACTCTGGTGACTGGCGGTGGGTCTCCACAAGAGGACAACAAACTCACTGAACATGAGTCTGTTGCTGGGACCTTCGTCACAGAGGAACAGATCCGAGGTGTGGGAGAACTACCCGATTATGAAACATTGTCCGGTGAGTGCCCATGCGTGTGTGTGTGTAATGCATGCGTATGTTGTTTGGGTGATGGGTTCTGTTTGAGTGGCAGGTGAGGGTGTGTGTGATTGAATAGTATGGGTCACCCATGTGCTTCATCCAAAACATTCTGCGGCCTTGAATTTGGGTGTGACACTATCCCTTCTGCCCACAGTAGTAATTTAGCGCAACATTACGGCAGTTGCCCTTGAGGTGGTATCATGCAACAACATTGTTTGTATTTTTCATGTTCTTTCAGGCTGATTGTTTCAATTCTCCCACTTTTGTAACACATTCCTCAGCCCTATTGTGACATATATGACATGCTTCTGTCAATGAAGAACCCCACATAGGCCCACATGTGTCACCTTGGTAGTTGAAAGATTTGACCATTCAGGCTGAATGAGTATTGTTCTGATCATGTGATGTTTTTGGGCCTGCTTGAATGTGGAACATGCTAGTTGTTTCCTGTCATGTTGAAGTGCACAACCATTGATGTGTACATGGCCCTGCAATCACTGTATTTTTGTACACTGGATGTGTTGCAGTGTGTGGCACATGGCGTATCTTTTCAAACTATGTGGCATTTTTCATCTCTTCATGTCCATCTCACATGGATGGGTGACGGTACTCATTCACTGACATATGGATGTACTTGTGGAATGTACCATGGCTATGGTACATGCCATCTGTGTGATGGCATGTGTCATTTATGTGTATAGGACATGCCTCTCACAGGCCATTGTGTGATGGCAGTGCTACCCAGCATGCAGCAAATGTGTTGCTCTTCCATCTTGGTGTCATCAGTGTCTGCCATTTTCCTCCCCTTCCAACTCTGTGACAGTGCATGCATGGGAGGTTTATAGTCATGTGGGACATGTGTAAATCATGCACTGGTTCTGTAGCTTGTCAGGCCTATTTGTGTGCTATGGTGCTAATGCCTGTTTCCATTTTTTGTCTTTCATGTTTTTGCAGGGGATGACGCACTTGATGCTGGTGAGGTTGAGGAGATGGTGCAGACCCAGGAGGAACCTGAGGCACAACTGGCCACCAGTGGGGGACATGGTGTGGTGGTGGGTGAGAATCCACTCTTGCTCCAGACAATACTGTCAAGGGGTGTCTCTGGGTGCACCTCCCCAGACCTCTATTCAGGTGTTGATTCGGATGATGAGTCCTATGTGGCGTCGCAGGTAAGTGTTTCTGGAAGGGGTTCTGTTCTGTCCAACCCACCTGCACCAGGGGTAGAACCCTCTATGGGGATGTCAGTTTTGGTTAGTCAGCCTTTGGCGGTTACGGGTGCAGGGTCACGCTCCACAACATCTGATCCTGTTCCTGTGCCAGCAGATCAGAGGGGGAAGGCAGTCCTGCAGCCTCAGGCAGTGCCGGCACAGATCGCCTTGACCCAAACAGGTATGGTGCCCGCCGACACGGTGGGCGTACGCCACCAGGCAATACCGCTTGGGAACAATCCATTTACGGTATGGCAACCCAACAGGCAGCATCAGTTGAGATGATGGCTCAAGCAATGGAGAGGGTGGCCACTTCCATTGTCCCCCCTGAAAGGCAGATGGAGCTACTACAGCAGGCAACAGACTCCATTTGCCAATCACACAGGGAGGACATGTTGGCGTCCAACAGGGACAGATGGGTGGCACTGGAGACTCTACTACGCCAATCGATTTAAATAGAGTCCCAGGGCCAGAGGGAAGCCCTGAGGGTAGAACTCCATTACCTCAGGGAGACTCTTGTTGAACTTGAGACTTCCACTAACTTGAGGACAGAACAGCAGCTGGAGTGGCTCACTCGTTCGCTCTCAGCTGAGATGCAGGCTACTCGGGAGGAGATCCGGGCATCACGTCAGGTGCTGCATGGGGATCTCCACACTATAATCCTCCTGAACGAGACCTTCCACACCCGCATGCTTGCTGCCATGGAGGACCATACCAGGGCTTTGCGTAGGCTGCCTCCCATAGCACCACCACTTCTTGTGGCAGCAGCAGAGGGTGTTCACAGCGACAGCAGCAGTTCTCCCACATTGGCATAGCCGTGCAGGCCATGAGCCCATGGAGGTGTTTTTTTCCCAACATCCACACAGGCAGCTGTTGGTGCGCACCCTGTCCTCGGAACCTCCTGGGTGCCCCCCCCCTATCTGTCCCCCACATGGCCATTTTTGATTTTTGATTTTTGATTATTTTTTGACAGTGTGTTGCCTTGTGTGGCTCCCGTGGGCATCCACTGTATTCCGGCTGGGCACATGCAGGCTTGTCCTGAGTTTGGGTTCGATGTTTGGCTTCGTGAGACACACACCACTCCTGCTTCCCGTTTCCATGGGCTTGCAAAGGGTGTGACCAAGTGACAGTGATGTACACAGTGATGTTGGGCTCCCATGAGCTGTGTGGGCAGTCTGTAGTCAGTAATGTGTAGACATTCTTTGTGTATATTGTAGATGTGTTGTACACTGCATGTTTTAATTATGTATGCTTCTGCTTCCATGTCTCCCTCTGAATTTGCAGGTTCATTCCTCATGTCTTCACAAGGCCATCTACTTTGGAGATGGAGTTCATGTTGTATGCAGCACACAGACAAGTTCTGAAGCCTGCAAGACTACAGTTGGAAGGGGGCGATGTGGTGGCATATTCAGGTTGTAAGACTACGACTACTTTAACTTAGTACTGTCATGTTTTAGTTATGTTTGAGCTTGTGTAGCTGCATTGTATTGTTGGTAAGTATTTGGTCATGTGTGTTTTTATTTCAACATTACTGGGAGCATATTGTTTGTGGACAGTTTCCATTAGGGACACTGTACTTTGTGACACTTGTGTCAGGTTTTCGGGATTGCTTTGTTTGCTCTCACATAGCATGACATGCCATGGTGTGTTGGGTGGTGGTGCTGGGGATGGGTTGGGTGACATGGCACTGTTCTCCTGTTGTTTTTTGCAAGGTGGTAATGCATTTAGCAGCATATGTGTCTTTTGATGACACAGCATTGGTGGTGTTTCTGTAGGTAGGTATGCACATATTGTGACACTTCCAAGTGACCAATCTCAGGCTGGTATGGTAGTGACAGTTGACTGTCCCTTGAGTCATCATCATTGATTGTCAGATGGTATGTGCCAGGGCTGTGTGCACTCCACAGGGTTGTGATTCTAAGTGAAGTAATTAGCCACCAGCTGCGTTCGGGCTGCCTCACCCCGTGCCCTTTCCCCTCCCATGCGCAGCGGGCGTGCATGTGGTTGGGGATGTGGGGGCACCACCATGTCCACCGGCAGGCCCCGGCATGTTGCAATGTTGTGCAGGACACATGCTGCCACTATGATCCTGCACACTACTGGGGGAGCGTATAACAGCTGCCCGCCAGAACGGTCAAGGGAGCGAGAGCGTGACTTGAGCACTCCGAATGTGCGTTCCACTATGCCCCGGGTTGCAATATGGGCTGTGTTGTATCTTACCTCGGGTGGGGTTCCGAATTGGCGTCATCATGTGGGTGCTCAGAGGGTAGGCACTGTCCCCTAGGGAGGTGGTGATGGGTATCATTAGTAGGGTTGTGACATTACTCAGTATCTGGCATGCATGCATGTGCTGTGGCATTTATACTCACCGAGCAGCCATGTATCGCCATGCCGCCCAGCTTCTATGTCCCAGTTTAGGGTTGACATTCTGTAAATGAAACTGTCGTGGGTGGACCCTGGATAGTTGGCATATACTGAGGTGATGATTCCCTTGGCATCACATACTACCTGGACGTTGATGGAATGCCAGTGCTTGCGGTTTCTATAGATGTGCTCTGATGCCCTGGGGGGACGTAGAGCCACATGGGTGCAATCAATGGCACCTAGGACTTTGGGGAATTGTGCTACCTTGTAGAAATCCTGGACGGCAGCCTGCCTTTCTGCAGGTGTTCTGGGCAGGTATATGTGCCTGCAGACTGATGGGCGTGCAGTCATGATGGCCAAGACCTGGTGTAGGCAGCGTGACTGCATGGCCTGTGACACCCCACCCCACTATGGCACTTGTCCGCTGAAATGATCCAGTGGCCACAAAGTGCAGTACATTGAGGACCTTCTCCAGGGGGCTGAGTGCTTGGGAGCAGAGGGTGGGTGATGTGAGTTCATCCTCCCACTCACTGACCAGGTTGAGTATTATGTGAGGTAGAAATCTGTACCTCCCATACACCTGGTCATCAGGCATGCCAAAAAGGCTGGTTCTGGGTGTGAAAATTCTGGGCCTGACTATCCTCCTCCTCTTCCTGCTGTATCCCATGACCACTGCTGCTAGGAACGGTATGTTCATCCTGGCGTCTGAGCTTGCTTGTTGTTTGCGCGCACTTTTATGCTGCGCGGGTCCACGTACGCCTGCTTCCTGCTGGCGTGCGTGGTTCCGGATTAGCGCGTCTTTTTTGGCACGTGTGTGTGGCCGTTCCACGCATTTGCCTCCTGTACTTCCCCACCCACCCCAGTAATACACGTACCCCGCTCCCCCAGGCCCAATCGCGTGTAAAACTTCTCACGAGCCCCTGAAGTACACGTACCCCACTCACCCAGGCACAATCGCGTGTAAAACTTCCCACGAGCCCCTGAAGTACACGTACCCCGCTCACCCAGGCACAATCGCGTGTAAAACTTCCCGCAAGCCCCTGAAGTACACGTACCCCGCTCGCACAGGCACAATCGCGTGTGAAACTTCCCGCGCACCCCCGCAATACACGCTATTTTTGACACAGCGGGTGTCCGTGTTTGTCCCGTACCCCTTTGCACGTCATTAGTCCTAGAGGGCCACAGTATGGGACATTCATCAGAGCTGTATATACAGGCTTTTTGTTAGCGCAGGGACGCTACCGCCTGCCTTCGTGTGGCGGACATGTGTTGATGTACATAGTTGACTTTTGGTTTGTGTCATGAGATTGCATTTTCACTGCTGGGGGTGGGGGTGCAAGGGGACATGAGTGGGGGCCTGCTGGCAGGTGCCCTGCACTGCTGGGGGGTGGGGGTGCAAGGGGACATGAGTGGGGGCCTGCTGGCAGGTGCCCTGCACTGCTGGGAGGTGGGGGTGCAAAGGGACATGAGTGGGACATGAATGGGGGCCTGCTGGCAGGTGCCTCTCAGTGCTGGGGGCTGGGGGTGCAATGGGACATGAGTGGGGGCCTGCTGGCAGGTTCCCTGCACTGCTGGGGGGTGGGGGTGAAAGGGGACATGAGTGGGACATGAGTGGGGGCCTGCTGGCAGGTGCCCCTCAGTGCTGGGGAGTGGGGGTGCAAGGGGACATGAGTGGGGGCCTGCTGGCAAGTGCCCCGCACTGCTGGGGGGTGGTGGTGCAAGGGGACATGAGTGAGGGCCTGCTGGCAGGTGCCCTGCACTGCTTGGGGGGTGGGGGTGCAGGGGGACATGAGTTGGTGATCAGTGGTGCAAGCGGACAGGTCGGTTGGCTGCTGTGCATGGCCATGGTGGATGGGCTGCCTGCGGGACATGACCAGGGGTGCGGGGTAGTCCCCTGTGGTGTGGTCTGCCTGCAGGGGCCATGGAGGGTGTAGAGGGAACATCTGGGAGGACCCACACTGCCAATTCACATGTAGGACTCCCCGCGCACCCCCGGAATTCACGTACCCCGCTCTGACAGCTAAATCGCGTTTGAAACTTCCCGCGAAACCCATAATACACGTACCCTGCTGAAATCGCTTGTGGAACTTCCCGCACACCCCAGTAATACACGTACCCTGCTGAAATCGCTTGTTAAACTTCCCCGCACCCCAGAAATACACGTACCCTGCTGAAATCGCATGTGGAACTTCCCGCGCACCCCAGTAATACACATACCCTGCTGAAATTGCGTGTTAAACTTCCCCGCACCCCAGAAATACACGTACCCTGCTGAACTTGCGTGTTAGTCTTCCCCGCACCCCAGAAATACACATATCCTGCTGAAATCGCGTGTGGAACTTCCCGCGCACCCCACTAATACACGTACCCTGCTGAAATCGCGTGTTAAACTTCCCCGCACCCCAGAAATACATGTACCCTGCTGAAATTGCATGTGGAACTTCCCGTGCACCCAAGTAATACACGTTCCCCGCTCTGCGTTTGCTGTTTGGCAGCCCTGTATACTGGTCCAGGGTTAGCTCAGCCCTTTGCCCTGAATTGGGAATTTTGATTGCTTTTCCTTGCGCGAGGGCATTCTTGGGGGCGTAACTGGTGCTGCTGCAGGGTCGCTGCGCCACTCTGCGCCACGGCTGGTTTTGGAGGCTAAAATCCATGAATACGCTGTGTGCGGATATCAATTTTAGCGCTAGCGGCTGGCGCAGACATTTGCACACGCACACTGTTCGCCAGCCGCGTGCGCCACTTTTGTGCGAAATTCTATGAATTACCCTGTTTTTCTTTTTGTTTTAGAATGCCTTATTACGTGAAATGCGCTGTTAATTTCTTCATTCATGAGAAGAGCTACGCGTGTGTTCAGAGAGAAGCTGGATGAATAAAAAATCAATTGAAAACACATCTTGTAAAGGAGAGGCACGTTACGCAGCCATCTACAGCTGTGATTTTCCTACATTAACAGGCCCACATAATCTATCAGTGTGATCAAATAAAGATAAAGGAGGATGAACGCTTTACTTCTAAATGAAGAAATTAACAGCGCATTTCAATGCATATCATATCTATCCTGTTAGGTTGTGTGACGAATATTCCTATTGTACCCTGTTATCAAAAGAAGATCTAACACATGATGGCTACACAACATTTTGCAATTGTGGTGGGCAGGCCTTGCATTTGAAGGGGTGTGGAGGGGATTCTATAGTCACTCGAAATGGGCTTGGGGTGTGGACGGGATTCTATAGTCACTGGAAATGGACTTGGCAGTGGGGGTGGGGGGCAAAATCGCCTTTCTCCTAGGGCAGAACAAATACTTGCACAAGCCCTGATAACCAATGCACTCTCTTTGCAAAGCACAGCGCAGATCTACAAGCCCACCACACGTACATATTCAACTGAGAATCCAAACAAATGAACTGACAAAATGGAGTGCATAGTGGCTGCCGTGCACAATTTTATTGAATCCGAACAAATAACCCACTTGCTTTTCTTAAAATTGAACCTGTTATACGGCATCTAGTGTGTTGATCTTGTTTTAAAATGTGAGTGCATGTCAATCTCCAGGAGTTTCATTCTTGTCGTAAGTGAATATGGGGAACATTCAGCTTGCAGCCGGAAGCAGGTGGCTTCCTCTCACCGAAAGTAAACGATGTCAAGAGTTAATGCAGTTAACGCAGGCACAGCCTGCTATATAATGTGTCACGGGCTTTAGAGGCAGATGGCATTTCCGATTTGTATATTAGGAAAGTGAATTATAAAATATTGTACTGCAGGAGACACATTGGCGTGAATCAGCTAATCAAGTTGTCAGGCATTTCATCCTGCTGTCAGCACTGTTTAGGTATTTCCTCGTTGACATCGTGCTATAAATATGTCTATACAAAAATGTAGCTATTTACATTAGGAATGCACTGTACCATCGCTGTTCATATAGATTCTACTATTGAAAAGGCAGCTCTCATTGTTTATGTTTAAACACATCTGCGTGCAGGTGGCTGCGTCACTTCACCTGCAGGCAGTTTCTGAATTTCCTCAGTCGAGATCCTTGTTATTATTTCACTTCCTCAGAGACTGTAGCACAGATTGTGGATCAAGCCAAAGTTCGAAAACGATTGCAATAAAATATAGATATTAGGATAAGATTATAATGTAAGCTGGTTTAAACATTAATAGCATTTCAGTTGAACACGAGCAATCGCCATTAGTGTCTGCATCTGGAAATAAAATTACATAAGTAGTTGCATAATTACAATTCAGCCAGAAAGGTAGCTTTCTCGGTTCAGTCCAGGGGCAAGTCCTAAAAAGAAAAGTGGAGGGTCGGATTAACACACCAATTGAATGTGGCATCACCAGAAATTAGCATATCAAAAGTGAGAGGAATCCTGAAAAAAGTGGGGGGACTGCATCCACCCGGGTGTACCCTTGAGTCCTGGTTCAGTCCACAGAGACATGATTAGTGCGTATCTTGTGCATTGCACGTTTCAACCTTGAAAAGGTGGACTTCCAAACCATTTAAATGAACACCAGTAAGATGGTGGGTGATGTCAACATTTGTTTACTCACCAAAAGGAGCTTTAAAGGGGAACTGCATCCTACCAGAAGGTGAGGAGTGTCAATGTCCTGCTAGTAACATGTATGCCACCACAGAATTAACAACAATCAACCTAGGAAGGACACCACCCGATATAAAGACCAGCATGGCACCCAGTAGGTCCAGATTCAGAAGACAATGCTCAGAAATGCATTTTAGAAAACTGAAGCAACTGTGACCAACCAAAAGCACGATGAGAAGGCAATATGTAGCCCAGGTGCAAACTCCACCACACTCAATTACTGTAAGTATACTGTAAGTACAACTGTACAACATTGTCTTGTCCACGTTAACTTTATTCTAACAAAAAAGTAAAAACCCTTATCATAAACAAACTCTGATGCCTCCTTTTACCCCAACAACAACAATGTACACCACCTCCCTTGGACCCAACAATATCAACCCCTCTTCCTTAAGTTATATTGAAATGGCCCAAGATCCCCATCTAATGGCCTCATGCGTTATTTCCTCATCCTGATGAGTAGCATTAGGAAGATTCCAGACAGGCAGGTGTCACCAGTGTTTACGGATCTGGAGTGTAGATGCAGCTGTGACACACAGCACTGGCGTGAGAGGATCCGCACAACTGTACTCATCAGCCTCATCACTGCACTCTGATGCCACGGATTGCCTTCATCGTGTGGATTGCACCGCTGCTCCTTCTGGGGGATTCTGTTGCTGCTCCTCTGTTCTTCAAAGCTTCTCCAATACTGTCAGGGCTTGATAGTAAAGATTGAGGCGTTGGGCCGCAATGGGACTTGTCTTTCCTTACCATGCAGATGGTGGCAGCGTGGAGCCAGGAGAAGGTCTGCCTGCTCCAGCAGAACAGTCAATATCAACCGAAACATCAACATCTGTTTCTATCTGATTCTCACCCTAAAGTTGGTGATGTTCCTCTGAGTCCCTACCGCTAGTTCATAATGGGCAACTGTGCCTGCTTCATGCTCCATCATGAACTTCACTGTTGTAGCCGCCAAAGGCTGCAGGGGCTTAGCTTCTTATCAGGGACTGCCGGGGGGCTTGGTAATAGCAGAGGTGCAAGAAAAGAGGTGGAAGTGGCTAGACCTCTTTTGGCAGGTGGCTCCTTCCAGTGCATGTGGGTCTAGCGTAATATCTGGAGATCTGTTGTGGCGGGTGCACAAAGGGTGGAGTTGGAGGCTGTGGTACAGGCAGTGGTGTGTTGTGGCATAAGTGTTAATAAGTGTTCATGGTGAAGGAGGTGCTGTTGTAGTCTTTGATATGGATGATTGGGGCCATAGTGCAGGTGGTGCACAGTGCCCTGCTACCAGATGTGGTGGCATGTGCCCTTTAGTAACTGGTCTCCACAACATCCCTATTGCTGGTTATTATGGTGGCAGCATCGGAATGTCTTTCACACAGTCAATTGGCCCCCCAGAGGTGGTTTACATGTCATGTTACATACTATCATGCTTTTTTACTTTTTTATTAATTGTGTGTCAATACATTGTAGTTAAAATAGCTGGTCAATTCTGCTGCTACTTATATGTCAATTCATATGGTACATAAGAACATGTACATTTACTAGAGGGTGGTCTAATTGCATGGCCCTTACATACCACAGACCCAAATGGTGCAGCAGTATGCTCAGTTGCTAGAGCTGTCCTTTCTAATACGACCTCTTCCAATTGTGTCTAACACATTAATAGGGACCTGCTTGTAGTGTTTACAGAAAATTGCTATACATGCATTTATACATTTAAATAACATCTTACAAGGCATTGTGGGTCTTGTGAGTCTGTAATTGTGTTATTGTACACATATACCACTAATTAATGGGTAAACATGTGTCATAGGTTTAGATTAGGTAATTGCATCTTAGAGTAGCATTAAACACAACTACTACAAAGCTCTCTAGATGGCATATGTCAGAGCATGGTTTAGTTGACCGTTTACTAGTTTGTAAACTAATGGTACATTCATTGTAATTGTACTCACTACTGGGCTCAGCTGTTCTGACTCCCACCACCTTGTTCCCAATCCCCTTCATGTCCATAATATCCAGGACAGACTTATCTCTCTAATATCATGGACAAAGGATCAGTGGTGGTATGTGACACTTGCTGTGGCACCACACTCCCACCAGTGCACTTCAAGAATGGGCGTACCCAACACTTCAGATCATTCCACTGCTATGATATGATAGGATTGTATCATGCTCATCCACAAGTGTTTCAGAGCGAGGCAAGGGAGGGGAACAAGGGAGGACCAAACAATGATCTTACTAGCCCCAGTGACATTGAGAATGCGCAAGTGCAGGGGAGAAGGATGAGGGAAAGTGCAAGGGGGAGGGGAGGAGTGGAAAGTGCTGAGCAAGGGATAAAACAACAACTGGTAGTGCAGCCTGCCTGGTGGCAAGTTTAATGTTAAAGCGCAGACAATGGGTGTCTAAAAAGTACAGGTAAGGGGACTGTAGGCTTGCAGAAACAGACCCAAGTGCAAGGGTTACCAGGATGCAGTGCGGGTGTGTGGATTTGTTGGGCAGGTATCTGGGCCCGAAAATCAGAGGGTAATAAGCTGCCTGCTGCCAAAGCAGACAGATCAGCAGGAGAGAGGAAAAGCGAAGGCAGAAGCAAAGAGGAACATTTTGAGGTGCTTCCGGAACCAAAGATGGTTATCCACAAGTTTCAGAGAGGCAGGGAGGCTGTTCCAGGGGGAGGCCCCGTCCGAGGGGAGGCCCCGTCCGAGGAAAGAGATTAAACCCCAACTCATTGCTTGGAGAAGCGGAGAACCCTGAGGGAGTTGGAGGTGGAGGAGGGAAGAGCTCGAGTAGGTAGGTATTTACGGAGGAAGAGTTGAAGGTATTGTGGACTCAGGCAGCAGAAAGCATTGTGGACAATGTAAAGGGTCTTGATTTGAATCCTTGCAGCCGCTGCGAGCCAATGAAGAGATTTTAGGACTGGAGAGATACGATCTCCGGGCTTGAGGCGAAGGACAAGTCTTGCAGTCGTGTTCTGGATGAGTTGCAGAGGGCGGTGAGTAGAAGCAGGCAGATTTAGAAAGAGGCTTTTGCAGTAGTCCAGCCTCGACAGAACCAGAGCTCTAGAGACAGTGAGCTTCTGGAGGAAGGAGAGGAAAGGAAGAATACCTCCGAGGAGGGGCAGTTGGTAGTTTGACTTCTTAGAGATGTCAGAGATTTGAGGAGAATAGGAGAGTGTGGAGTCGAAGATGACCCTGAGGTTCTTAGCCTCACAGGTGGGAGCTGGAAGAGGGCCAAGGGAGGCCAGCCAGAGAGTGACAGGAAAGGAGGGTGCAGGTGTGCCCATGAGGAGAATCTCTGTCTATCTACACACAAGGGTTTACTCTCTATTTCTGTGATGTTATAAGGACCAGTGCACATTTTAGGCCACCTGTCAGAATTACTATTGGTCATTCTGGATCTGGAAGATATTCATCTATGGAAGTCAACCTTTAACCATTTTTCTCCTCTTAAAATGTAGGGGAGGCAATATTCTTGGTTTGGCAATTAATACATTACAATAATAAATATGTTAAGGCCTCAATGGGGCTTCTTAACTCTGTGAAGGAGATCATGGAATACAATATTGGCCTTGCTCAAATTACCTACCCGATAATAGTAGGAGGAGATTTTAATCTTAGACTAGGCAAAGGGGACTGCCTTCCACAAGAAAATGATGAGGGAGCAGACCTGTTCATACCATCATCTAACTTGGAAGATCCTCCAAGGCATTACATTTGTGGGAAATGTTGTAAGAAACTGGTTTGAGAGCATTAAATGGCAGGACTAGCTCCTCATTGTCTGGTAAATATACCTTTGATAATGGGAGGTCTAAGAGTATAGTTAATTATATACGGGTGCATATACACTGGCGGGTAGTATATGCAGGTTTGAGGTGCCTGGGAGGCATGAACGGTATCATAACCCTCTCCTACATGAATAGGCATGGAAAGAAGGACTCAATCTGACACTCCTATTTCCTCTCAGTTAATTATTTTGATTGATTTTGAGGATTTATAATGCACTCGAAGCGGAGCAAACCATATAATGGCACAGATGACTTTTGCTAAAACGAGTATCCAAATTTGTGGTAGTACCACATTCCTCCATATGCACATCACAATTGCATCCGGACAGTTGCGACAGGACTAGCTAAACTTTATTTATACAAAAACGTTTTCAAAGATTTATGAAACTGACACAGAGAATCCAGAGACCTAATTTCCCTCAGTAAGCTGTTACAAAGTCTAGGTCCAAACACCGTAAATATTCTATCCCCTCTAGACACAAATGTAGATGGGGGGATAACTAACAGAGCCTGGTCCCTTGAACGCAAGCATCTGGACGGTTGATACTGCTCAAGTTTATCTTTCAGGTAATCCGGTGCTAGGTTTTTCAAACACTTTTTAGTTAGCCCACAGATCAACCTAACTGCTGCATTTTGAGCCCTTTGCAGTTTGCTAAATTGTTTTTTTTTGATGCCCACCAATTGACTATTACAATAATCTAGGTGGGCATTTGTGAGTGCTCCAGCCACCAGAGCATGATCCCCTTCCGGAATATATGGGAGGGTTTGCCAGAGAAGTCTGAAAGAGTAAAAGATGACGTTCACCTTGGCTCCAACCTGGCTTTCACTAGCTAGATTGTCCTGCCAAATGCAGCCAAGATTTGTAACCTTAGTTTGAAATGTAGGCTTAACTCCCAATAACTTGAGAAGTGACTGATTCTTTATAATGGCTAAATGGTGCTCAGGGCCAAACAGGATAAACTTTGTCTTGGCTGCATTCAGTTGCAGTTGGTTAGAGGCCATCCATTCACTAATCTACTGAAGGCAGTCACAAATCCTGGTAAAAGATTCCTCAACCTTATCAACTGTAAAATAAATCTGATTATCATCAGCCTAGGAATGGAAAAGTATTCCATGATGTTGCAGAATTTCCATGACCAGTCCAAGATATAGATTGAAGAGGAGCGGTGACAGCGATGACGTATAGGCTCCTACTCTAACACATTGTTGGTGCCTTTGCAAAAAAGATCTGAACCACCGAATGGCATGCTCAGAAACCTTCCCAACCATCTGCAGCCTCTCTAGAAGGATAGTATGGTTGACCGTATCAAAGGCGGCTGACAGGTCAAGCATCACCAAAAGTGAAAGCTTGGCCTGATCAGCCACTTTCAAAAGTTCATCATAGACTGCCAACAGAGCCGTCTTCGTACCGAATTTCAGACAGAACCCGGACTGTAAAGGGTCCAAGAGAAGTTCCTTTTCAACAAATGCTTGCAGTTGTTGAGTCACCACTTTCTCCAATATCTTCCCAGGCCAGGGAATACCGGCAATAGGGCAATCATTTTGGAGAACCAGTGGATCTAAATTGAATTTTTTTAGAAGAGGGGTCAAAGTGGTGTACTTAAGTATGTCAGGCACTGATCCTTGGTCTAATGATTTATTTACAAAAGTAGTAACAAAAGGAGCAATTTCCTCAGCCCTACGCCTGGCCCCAACTGCTGGTAGAGGAATTAGGCAGTCATTGGTTGGTTTCAGCTTTTTCATCATTGCATGTATGTTATCCACTGTCACATGATGAAAATTAAACTGTTTAACAGGATGGGCCACTTGCTCGTGACCTCCAATATCTGAATTTGTGCTTAAATGCACTGAGGGAAAAGGAGTTGGGTTCATAGCTGCAATATTACTCTTAATTGTAGCAATTTTATTTACAAAAAAACTATTAAACGCGTTGGCCTGTGCCAGTGATGGAGTAATAGACATATTATTGCTAGTAGGATGATGGAATTTGGAGATAATTGAGAAAGGTTCTCTTGAATGGTTTCCTGCTTCACAAATTTCTTTGTGGAGGAATTTTCATTTTGCCTCAAACATAGCCTTTTTATAAATCCTAAGTGCTTTTTTAGTTTTGATGTTATCTTCTTCCGTTTGATATCTTTGCCAATTACGCCCTGTCCGACTGACTTGTTTACATAATGGTATCAGATCTTGTGTATATTAGGGCTTCAAAATCCTTTTTTGCATGTTTTTTTTGGTGCAACCCTAGAACAGATATCTTCTATAAGTGTTGTTCCAGTATGAAAAAAATATTCGCTGGACACTGAAGTGTAGACCAAAGATAGTGAATTCAACAATTCCAATGCAGATATTTTATACAAATCTTTGCACCTCCGTGTTAATATCCCACTCTCCAATTTAGGACTTTGAGAATTCTTCAATTTAGCTGCTTGTACAAATAATGAAAGAGGGTAGCAGTGTAGTACGCTGGACGAGTGAAATGGTAGCCACCTTGCAGCATAGGTTCATCAATACCACAGAAAATTAGATAATAATCTGTTTAAAAATGCATCCTAACTAGATGAAATAGAAGCAGCTGTCTCTCTATAATTAGGACTCATCAAAAAAATGTTCAGGCTCTCAATCCCCAGAAAAGGACTCTGTGGTAAAAGAAGAAAATCTTGGCTATCTAATTTGTGCAAAGACAAAAGGAAAGCACTAATTGAGGTAATATAGAACTTCAGCCAAATATCAAAGTCATCAGAGCAAGGCGAAGTGACTTTAAAAAAGAACTCTCTAAAAAAAAAAGGAGTTATCAAATGAGAAATGAATAAAACTAGGTGAGGCAGTGTGGGTAAAAGGATAGCAGAGACTTTTGTAACATAGCGGTCAGGAATTCCAGTGAGTTGGATACCAGTGTTACTTAAATCCCTGAGATTAGCATTCCCTCTACTTCTACTATCAATGATAGTAGCTCTTCAGACCAACTCGAGGGTACGTGTCCACTAAGGTACTGGAGGTGAGCTGAATTGTTAATATTAGGGCAGCAAAAGGGATTCAGCAAGGATTTGTGCGCCCCCCTTCTTCCTCTTTAACTTATACGTCAACTCACTTGTAGACAATATGGAAGCAACCAAGAAGCGGGAGCAGGAGGTAACCAGTCCTAAGCCAATTACTGATTGACAAATACAATCTTCATAAGTTAGCAAGGGGGTTTAATAATCAATCATAGGACATGCTTAATTATGTGTGTGTCAGGTGTAAAAAAGAGAGACCCTTCAAAATGTATGGATGGTCCCTCACTTGGTACATGTGACTTTCTAGCACTCAGATTCAACAACAGGTTAACCTGGGATAACCATATTGTTAGGTCAGCCACAATAATCAGGCAGGTGTCTGGTGGGTGCCTTTAGATATGCTAAAACTATTCACCACTATCCGGCCCACCATATGTTGGCAATTTATAGAGGCAAGGTAATCCCTGAGGGGACATATGGGAGCCAGATTTAGGGATATGGGAACTTGGATCCCCTACAGAAAACAGAAAATACATTATTTTCTAGGTTATTGACAGTCCTTCAGTCTACTTCAATCTATATGACCCATTTGGAGACTGCTTTAATATACTTAGGAGACTTGGTGCACTCTAGACCCATTCTATTTTGGCATACTCTATAGTCAGACAATGAGGAGAATCTACCAAAATTCTTTGTCATGAATTTGCTGTCATTCACCAGCTGCAGTAGAATAGGCTGGCTTGCTGTCATTGGATCCATCTTGC
The DNA here is from genome assembly GCF_040938575.1 of Ambystoma mexicanum. Classification (NCBI taxonomy): domain Eukaryota; kingdom Metazoa; phylum Chordata; class Amphibia; order Caudata; family Ambystomatidae; genus Ambystoma; species Ambystoma mexicanum. Next base: position 648,285,938 of record NC_090930.1, on the reverse strand, counting down.
ATAAAATGGGTGTGGTCATTTGTTTTTACAATACTAAGCCGCTAGCTACGGTCCCTTAACACCCTATGACGCTAAAGATTGTGCTTTTTTTTTGCTCACATAAGGGAGGACAAAATGGCTAATCGATCCCAGATTAAACTGTGTTTGCTTTTTTTCCCCAAGATTGTGTGCTGATCGGTGTCTGTCATTCTTGACAGAGCTACAGCACAAAATTCATTTAACAAGTATCACTCTAGCCGCAGGCAACATTATTGGAATGGCGGTTGATGACTGACATTTTTGCATAGATTTATGAAATGGACCAATCCCCAAGGACTGTTTTGAAAGTGACTGTGATGACAACACAACACCAGACAGGAGCTTTACCTGGCATGGCGGGAATTTCCTGGTGTACACTTCCTGCCCTTATGGTAAGGAGGCTGTGCCCTGTGACTTCAGGAGAGATGAGGTGATTTTCCAGGTCCATGAGGGCTGCCTTTCCCACCTGAAGCCACCAGTCCAAATCAGCACTTTGACCAGGGACTTCTCCACCTAGCTGGAGGAGGCCACTGAGATAACAAAACCAGAGGTCTTTCCATGCTTCAGGCAGATGGTTGAAGAGAGAGTCAACCTAGCTGTTGCCTGTGGGACTCTGCAGCAGAGGCAAAAATTGAAACAAGTCTTCTTGGATTTTCAAGATCTCTTTGTGGTGGACTCATATGACTGTGGTCGCACCGACATCCTCACAACAACAGTTCCCACAGACCCTGGCATGACTCCAGTGTTTGAAGCAATATCACTTGCCTCTCACATCAATGGAGTCCCTTACTGAAATAATTAAGAACCTTGAATCCCGTGGGGTAATCTGTCCAGTCCACAGCACCTTCAATAATCCGGTCCTGGGGATTTTGAAGCCAAACGCCCAATGGAGACTTTGCGCCGACCTTAGGGAGCTCAACAAACAGGTCCATACTTCCCGATGGCCTCTTCCCTACATTGACCAAGGGCTGGTCCAGATCCAGGGGTCACAGGTATTCACTGCAATAGACCTGACCAATGGATACTGGACTGTACCTGTCAGTAGGGAGGACCAATACAAGCTGGCCTTTACCTTTGGGGGGCAGCAGTACACATGGACCCGGACTCCCTTTGGATACATCAACTCCGGAAATGAATTCAACATTTTTCTACATAAGGCCATGCCCGACCTGGGTGAGAGGGATAACCTGGCCTATGTAGATGATGTCCTCATCAAAAGCTCGACTGGGGAGGAACACATAGCGGAGATCCGTTATGTTCTGACCCAGTTTGTTTGTTTGTTTGTTTGTTTATTTATTTATTTATTTATATAGCGCTCTTGACCCGGGGGTATATATGCGCTTTGAACATCAGGTTACAGGTAAAAGACAATAGTACAGTATTGATAGGGCATAGATAATAGTATTCAAACAATATACATAAAATTGGACATTCGGAGTGCATACATATGTGGTAGGACAGTTATTTGTTGGTTAACCAGGAAATGACCTTGGTTCTGAAAGGTTGGAAAGTCGGTGTGGATTTAATATCCAGTGGGATGGAATTCCAGAGTTGTGATGCCAAGGTTGGGAAGCTGGATCCTCCGGCTCTTTTGAGGGAGTATTTGGGAACTGTTAGTTGTAATGAGTTGGACGATCTGGTAGTTCTAGTGTTCTGTCTTAGTGTAAATTTGTTCGAGAGGTAGGGTGGGGCAAGATGATTGAGGGCTTTGTAAGTAAGGCATATGGTTTTCAAATCAATTTTCTGTTGGATGGACAACCATTTGCAGGCAGTTCTGGTGGCGGAGATGTGTTCCCTTCTAGGAATATTGAGGGCGGCACGGAGTGCGTTATTTTGTAAAACTTGCAATTTATTGATTACTGTTTTGTTGGCACCTACATAGAGGCTATTACAGTAATCCAGTTTAGATTGAATGAGTGCTCTGGCTAGGATGAGACAGTTGCTAGGGGAGATCAGTTGTCTGCAGGCCCTGATAAGTTTACCGGTGTAGGCAGTGGCTGAGGCGGTCATGTTGATTTGTTTAGCTAGGTTGATGTTCGTGTCTAGGTAGAAACCAAGGGTTTTTACGCTCTTGGCAATGGGTATGGTGTTACCGTCAATAGTGAAGCTAGTGTAGCCGGGACAGAGTTTACTGATAGTGTTCGGTGAGCCGACAAGAAGCAATTCAGTCTTGTCATCATTCAGGCATAGGCCATGTGTGGCCATCCATGCCTGAATGATGGAAAAGACTTCATTGATCCATTTGGCGTCCTTGTTGTAGTTGCCTGATAAGGTGAGGAGTATCTGGGTGTCATCTGCGTAGTTAGTATAGGTGACACCCAGATTGTCCAGCTTGTCGAATAAGGGCTTGGTGAAAATATTGTAAAGGGTAGGTGAGACGCAGGATCCTTGTGGGACACCGCAGGTGATGGGGATGGGGTCAGCCGCTGCTAGGGGGGAGAAGACCCGCATGGTTCTGTTGTCCAGGAAAGATTGGATCCATGTGACTGCAGAGTGGGAGAAGTGTGCTGCCAGAGATAAATGGTTGCACAGGATTTTATGGTCGACCAGGTCAAAGGCAGCGGAGAGGTCAAGGAGTAGAAGGATGGCAGCCTTGTTTTTGTCTTTGAGTTCGTCTATCTGGCATTTGAGATCAACAAGGGCCGTTTCTGTCCCGTGTTGTGGTCTGAAGCCAGATTGGCGAGTTCCTAGTAGGTGATTGGCCTCAAGGTAGTCCTGGATTTGTAAATAAGCCACTCTATCCAAGATTTTTAGTAGGAATGGGACGGTGGTAATGGGTCTGTAATTCGTGGGGATGTCAGGGTTGAGAGTAGTTTTTTTTAGTAGCGGTAGGACCCAGGACTGTTTCAGATTGCTGGGGACCATGTTGTTGGCGAAGGACAGGTTTATTAATTTGGTGATAAATGGGGAGAGATCCCTAGCTGCATCTTTTATGATCTGTGCGGGGCAGCTGTCCCCCTTGCAATTCGATGGTTTGAGGGATGCTATAATTTTCTGAACCTCCAATATGGATACCTTTTTGAAGGTGAAGCCTGAATTAGTGGCAGTAGGTGGAGGGGGCGTGGGGAAGGAGGTGGGATCGAGAGTGAGTTGTTGTCGTTTGTTGTTGATTTTAGTTTGGAGCCCTGAGATTTTGTTAGCTAGGGCATTCTGGATCCCTGTGCACCAGGGTTTATCCTTAGTGCAAGAGTCAGTGGGGGTAATGGGGTTTTCTAATTCCTTTAGTATGTTAAAGAGCTCCTTAGTACTGGTACTTGCCTGGGAGATCCTAGTATTGAGAGATTCTTTCTTGGCCCGTATAATCTCATTTTTGTAGAGGGTGGAGATGTTGGTGAGATTGGTTCTGTTATTTATAGAAGGCACTGATTTCCAGAGTGCTTCAAGTTTGTTTTTTTGTTGACGCAGGGTTTTGAGCTCCGGGGTGAACCATGTGTTCAGGTGCGCTTTGGGTATTCCTTTGCGCAGTTTCAGTGGGGCAATGATGTCAATGGCTTTGGCCATGGACTCATTGTAGGCGTTGACCAGTTGGTTCAAGTCCATTGTGGCGGGTAGTGCGTTTAAAGTAGGGATCACCAGAGGTATTAGGGCTTCCGCTGTGATATTGCTCTTTTTCCTAGTAGGGCAGGCAGGTGCCATGATAGGCCTTTTATGTGCTGAGTTGCTGGTAAGAATGTCAAACGGGAGGAGGTGGTGGTCAGTCCAGATAAGTTGTGTGGGATCTTTCGTAGTAATGTTGCAGTTAAGGGTAGTTATCCAGTCAAGGATTCTGCCTTTCGAGTGGGTAGGTTTGGAGCAAAGTTGTTGGAGGCCATGCTCCTCTAATGCCATGGCCAGGGCAGTGGCTGGGGTGTCTAGGGGGTCGTTAAACCCAAGGTTAAAGTCTCCGAGTATAATCAATTGTGCTGATGGTTTGGAACTTTCAGCAACTAGTGAAGTGATGTCTTCCTCAAATGAGCCAGGAGGGCCCGGGGGTCGGTAAATTAAGTGCAGCGTAATAGTACTTTTAGGGGAGGTTTGAAATTTGACTGTAATGTGTTCACAGGATTTGAGTGGGGGAGCAGAGGATAGTCTGATGTCAAGCGTGGTCTTAAAGATGATAGCTACGCCGCCACCTCGAGCGTTCGGTCTATCTGCTCTAAGGATGGTGTAGTTATCAGGTATGGCTAGGGTAAGAGATGGACCTGCAGCATCGTGCAGCCATGTTTCGGTTACCGCAAGGAAGTCCAGGTTGTTTGTTAGAATGATGTCAGCGACTTCTGAGGCATGGGCGACTAATGATCTGACATTTAGGAGAGCTCCTTTAAGACTGGGATGGATAGTGTTGATGGGTGTTACAGTGTGAGGGTTGATCTTATTGAGTGATTTGGTAGGGCCTTTGCTAGGTCTGTAGTGGGTTCTAGCGCCAAGTCTCGAATTCCGATCGGAGGGGATGAGGGTAGTGTTACGGGAGTTGGTTGGGTTAGCTAATGTAGAGGTGTTGTAGTCAATGGTAGGGCAAGATGCTCTCGTGTTGATGGGGTTCTGCTTATAGACAGCTAGGTGTGTGTTAGCTGCGACATGCGGAACGTGTGCATGTCTATGGGTGGGAAGGGCGGACTTGGTATCCGGGGGGAAGGCTGGTGTGGTGGGCAGGAATGGTGTAGGGCAGGTGATCGGGTGGTGTCTTGGGCAGGCGGGTCTGACTAAACCATTATTATAGGCTAGGTAACTGTTGCCAGTGCAGGGTATGTTACTTTGCATGACACAGAAAGGGAACATGATCGCAGTCAGGCAGAGTAGCATGCTGGGGCTAAGGTAATGTACAGGGGAGTGGCGTGAAGGGGGCATAGGCGTTATAGGTAGGGCACAACACAATGCGAATGAATGGTCGCCTAGACGACCATAGGGCACAACACTATGCAAGTGGGGTCTAGGCGACCATAGGGCACAACACAATGCAAGTGGGGTCTAGGCGACCATAGGGCACAACACAATGCGAATGAGGTCTAGGCGACCATAGGGCACAACACAATGCAGGTGGGGTCTAGGCGACCATAGGGCACAACACAATGCAAGTGGGGTCTGGGCGACCATAGGGCACAACACAATGCAAGTGGGGTCTGGGCGACCATAGGGCACAACACAATGCAAGTGGGGTCTGGGCGACCATAGGGCACAACACAATGCAAGTGGGGTCTGGGCGACCATAGGGCACAACACAATGCAAGTGGGGTCTGGGCGACCATAGGGCACAACACAATGCAAGTGGGGTCTGGGCGACCATAGGGCACAACACAATACAAGTGGGGTCTGGGCGACCATAGGGCACAACACAATGCAAGTGGGGTCTGGGCGACCATAGGGCACAACACAATGCAAGTGGGGTCTGGGCGACCATACGGCTCAACACAATGCAAGTGGGGTCTGGGCGACCATAGGGCACAACACAATGCAAGTGGGGTCTGGGCGACCATAGGGCACAACACAATGCAGGTGGGGTCTGGGCGACCATAGGGCACAACACAATGCAAGTGGGGTCTAGGCGACCATAGGGCACAACACAGTTGCGGTTGTACGTTAGCGACCATAGGGCACGGCCAAATAGCAGTCATGAGGCATGGAGCACTAAGGGCTAAGGATGCCTGTACTATTAAAGAGGTGGCAGCAGTAATGCATAGAGGCGGTGGCGTTGGAAGCATGAGCATATGTAGCAAACAGTTAAAGAAACCGAGTTCAAATGTTTATGGGTGCGGAGTAGCAGAGGGCATACCAGAAAGCACAATAGTATAGACTGAGGGTATTCCCACTACTCACAAAAGATTAATGGTCCGTGGCCCCTGGCTCCTGATGCTCCAAACAGGCTCTCAACAGGCCTTAGAGTGGCCTTGGAGCTGGCCGCCGGCGTGATCCGCCTGCCGGCGGTTACCGCTGATGTAAATGAGGCTCAGCCTCGGTTTCAGCCCGCGCTGCGCCCGGCATGGGCGAGTCAGGCGCCGTGTGGGGACAGGGTCAGGCAGGCCCTGTCCTGTTCCCCGCTTGTCGCGTGGTTCCTCTGCTGGGCTGGGGGTGCTGGGGGGGCTCCTGCCCTCGCCCCACGATGAGGAAGAGTGGAGTGAGGGGGTAGGCAGGCTCTCAACAGGCCTTAGAGTGGCCTTGGAGCTGGCCGCCGGCGTGATCCGCCTGCCGGCGGTTACCGCTGATGTAAATGAGGCTCAGCCTCGGTTTCAGCCCGCGCTGCGCCCGGCATGGGCGAGTCAGGCGCCGTGTGGGGACAGGGTCAGGCAGGCCCTGTCCTGTTCCCCGCTTGTCGCGTGGTTCCTCTGCTGGGCTGGGGGTGCTGGGGGGGCTCCTGCCCTCGCCCCACGATGAGGAAGAGTTGAGGGCAGCCGGAGCAAAACTTTCCTTTCAAAAGGCACAGTAGTGTAGAACCCGGGTACATTTCTTGGGGCATGAGATTACTCCTCGGGGTCTCTGTCCCCAGGAAAAGAAAGTGGAAGCACTACAGAAATTGAAAGACCCCACACCTCTGCGGGAACTAAGGAGCCTCCTTGGACTGACTAATTACAGTAGAAAGTTCATTGAGGACTACGCAGAGATCACAAGACCCCTGATTCATCTTTTGAAGGTGGGGTCAAGTGAGAATGGGATCCAGAACAAGCCGAGGTAGTAAGATAACTCAAAAGAAGCCTCTCACAAGCACCTTGCCTAGCTTTCCATGTCAAAAACAAGTAGTTCTTCTTGGAGACAGCATTCTCAAATACATGCTTGACTGCAGTATTATACCAAAAGCATGACAAGGTCAATAAAGTAATCTCCTATGCGAGTAAAACTTTATCCTCTGTGGAGGAAAAATTCAACGATTGTGAGAAGGCACTCCTGGCAACGGTGTGGGCATTGAAGAATGACCTCCCGTTTATCCAGGGGGAACACATCATAGTGGAGACTCCATACCAGCCTCTGCAATATCTCCAAAGTGACAGAATCCGGGCCGGAAATGTAAGTAATTCCCGAATTACTTCCTGGATTCTGTCAATGCAAGGCTTTCCTGTGGAGGTCAGATATGGCCAAAACAAGAAGAGTCCCCTCGCGCAAGGTCTGGCTGACTTGCATGATTGTGCCAGAGAAAACTGTCTCGAGGACGAGAGTCTAAAAATCAAGGACAACATGGAGGCATACCTCATTTCCCCACACAAACTCTTTGAAGAAGACCAGTGTGAGGAAATACCCAATGTCTCTGTGGATGGATGCTCCTACCATGTTGACAACAACAGGGAAAAAGAACTTGTGGCCGGCGTGGGGAAAGCATGGGTGAATGAGACCCCTGAACCCTCCGCTGGGTACAAGATTGGTGCCTGAAGTAGTCAAGTGGCAGAGTTGATGGCCGTGCATCAAGCCATCCTCACTGCTGTCCAACATCAACTCCACAAACTGGTCATAATCACAGATTCGGATTATATACGGAACGGGTTCGTGGAGCACCTGGTTAACTGAAAAACCAGAGGCATGTTATGTGCTAATAACAAACCATTGAAACATGGGAAATTAATTCAAAACATTGATGATCTGGTCACCTCGAATGGGATGACCATCTACTGTAAAAAGATCAAGGGTCATTCCAAAGTAGAGGGAACAGACAAAACTGGAAATGACTTAGCTGATCAGCTGGCCAAAACCAGAGCCATCCAAGGGGATCTACTTGAGATTGCATCCCTGTTGGGGGAAATCCAGGTCACTGCTATCACTAGGTCCCAGACAAATGCTCACAATGAACTCTCAACTGCACAATGGAGTAAGGAGACCCCAGATGCTGATTTGATTACGGCTCAAAAAGGGTATCCAATAATTGGTAAGTTTTATCAACACATTGGGGACCCTGAGAACTTTCCCCTGATAGATACCGATTACATTGGGAAAGTGGACCTCAGACTGATGATGAAATGTCCAAAAATGTTCGAATCCAAGACAGTTTGTTGATAAGGAGATCCCTAGCTGGCCATGATCAATGGGTGGTTCCTACCTCATTCCAAAGTCTGATGACGTCACGCCCATGATGCAGCCACAGCCGGTCATAGGGGGTTTCATACAACACTTGAAATCTTAAGAGAGGTTGCAAACTGGCCACACATGGGGCAGGACCTCGACCAATACTTGAAGGGGTGTCTTGTGTGTGCACAATTTCAGGACAAAAAGGGAATGTTTTCCTAATAGGAAAGCTTCATCCCCTGCACACTGTCTGGAAGGCCAAAGCCTACTGTTAATTAGAGAGTTAGGGGGCATACGAGTCAGGTTACCACCCTTAATTAACAGATATATAAAACCTTTTTAGGCATCTTAAATATATTCAGAATTTCAACAAATGAGTTCAATTAGACAATTTCAAAGATATATTCAGAAAATAATATAATTTATTATTCATACAAAATAGTTGGCCCAACGCGTTTCGAGTTGCAAAGACTCTTCATCAGGGGCATGTTTTCTTTATCTACAACATTTCTATAAGGAAAAGAGACATTTTTAATGTAAACAATATATTGGAGAAAAAAAAAATTCGCAAAAACAAGCAATCTTCATCAGACAACACAATTTTGAAGGCAACTCAATTTTGAAGACGTCTCAGAATTATAGAATGTCACCCAATTCCTAAACTGGAAACTGTGCAATTTATAGACTTCATGATGTAGAATTTCTCATATACAAGGGTACCTTACCTTTGGATATATTTGTTAGTGCAAAATTTGGCTTACTAATCTATAACAGTCAGGTTAAAGACACAGTGTCCTAATTATTTATCTTGCTGGTGCTTAGAGATCACCACTCAAGGCTGATGAATTTGAATGACCTAAGCCTTATTAATTCAACACAATGGTTTGGTAGAATACGTGATTACAAGGGATCAAGTTCCATTGTCACCAAGGGATCTGCTTATGTATGAAATAAGTTGTTATAAAATCTTACCACTTAGAAGATAGCCAAAGAAGATGGGATGTCTTGAATGGCCATAAATGGTGTTATAACTTGTGGTCGCTTCACAAAGCTGTTCAATTATTCCTGACCAGGAGGGTGTCATAATCTAGAAAGCTAAGGCCAGAAAAAAGGATAGCTATCTAAGTACATAACAAAATTATTGCTGATGGCCAAGCCTTAGTACAAGTGGGGAATACTTACAATTCAAAGGTTTTGTAGTGGTCAAAAAGTAGGAGTGACAAATCAAATGTCGCTAGATATCCTTTCTGTAAAGCTCGTAAGAGAGGATTGTTCATAAACAGTCAGCATCTAAGGAAGATACCCTGTGGAACCAAGGTAGAGGGGGATAAGTATTAAGTGATTAGAGCTTTGTTAGCAAAAGAAGTTTTAAAATTTATGACCATATTTCAAATTTAGCTGTGCATCCAGAAAAGAATCGGTGAGTATTCTATTATATTTATATCCAAAAGAAGGATGCAAGTTGTAAGTAGGTAGTACCAAGTGGACTTACTTTTTGTTTCTCTAAAGTGGATCCCAATCGAGGAGCGGCTTCCAGTCGAGCTGAAGCTGAAGAGGCGTCTGCCATTTTGTGACAAGTGTCCTTATATACAATGTTATCGTCTGAAGTCACTCACGCATGCGCGAGTGACGTCACCGTGATATATTTGGGGATGTGACGTTGCTCACGCACGCGGGAGCGACGCTATAGTTTTATTGTAAGCAACCGCGGCTCACAGAGAAGGATGGTGTCATTCCTCTCTGTGGGCTGCACAGTTCCCGGATTACTGAGGACTAATGCGGTTAGATACAAAGAATGCGTGCCGCATTTGCAAATGATTCTTAACTTTGTGACGTCATTCGCGCATGCGCGAGTGACGTCATCGGGGTTCTCTTAAATGTGTGCATCACTCGTGGAGGAGTGAGAGGCACTATTGTCAGTAGAAATGTCCATTTGCCTACCAGTATCTAACCAGGCCCTTCTGTTGAATATTTGACATGAAGGACACATGGTGGTCTGTGAACAATTGTCTGCCTGATATATATAGGCCAAAATGACTGCAGGAGTATGGGTGCTAGCCCAACAGTGAGTTAGATATCATACAAAGTAATAGTTCAAATCATCACTAAGTCCATGCTTGTTTGTGTGAGTGTTTACAATTGTCTGTTTGTAAAAAATAGGCAGAAATGTCTGCAGAAATGTGGGTGTTTGTCCAATAGTCAGTTTTAAGCATCATACCTAGTAGCAGTTAGGGTCATAACTCAGTACATGAATTTCTGGTTTAAAATAATTTAACATTTTTTCTCATGATCTACATCCAAATGACTCATACTCTGAGCCTATTTAACAATCCTAGGGCATTGTGTTGTTGCTATCCCAACTATATGGGTGTACAATCTTGATAATAAGCAACAAAAAAGGCATTCTCATAAAGATAAATAACAAAAAAGTTGGACAGTGGACAATGTGAGCAGTGACCCAAATGGGTAGATGTAACTAAGGTTTCTATTCTAACCTGTGTTAGCCTAGTGAGAAATATGGGTAATGAAGTTATTTGATGGGAGAATTAAAAACAAAGGAGCAAAAAAGACCTAACTCGTTAAACCAATAGAAGGGGTGGGTTTTGTTTAGAGTTTTAGAGGAATGTTCCAAGGTAATAGTCTTCGTTCATACCTAGGGGGGTCATGGCATCAAGTCGTTGAATCCAAAATAGTTCTCTTTGTGAGAGTTGTTTTTCTAGATCACCACCTCTTGAGAGTGGGTGCAGTACTTCCAATATAATCATTTTCATTTGTGAGATGTTATGATTGTGGTCCCTGAAATGTCTGCATACAGGGGATTTAATGTTCTTCGTTCTAATGGAAGACTTATGCTCCGTCCATCTTTCTTTGGCCTTTCTGTTGGTTTTTCCTATATAGTAGACTCCACATGGGCAACAGCTGGCATAGATGACATTTCTGCTGTCACATGTTGCATAGTGTCTCAGGTTGATTTTTTTGCCTGTGTTGGGATGTCGTACGTAGTCTCCTTTTATGATGTTATTGCAATGCTGGCAATGGAGGCATAGGCGTGTTCCTGCTTTTTGCTTGATGAATGTTGTTTGTAGCGTTTTTTTTGGCCTTTCTGCTTTGATGAGTTGGTCCCGTAGGTTTTTTTCCTCGTTTGTACGCCATCATTGGGGGGTCCGGAAATAATTCTAGTAGAGTTTTATCTGACTTAATCAGGTCCCAGTTTTTATGTATTATTCTTTTAACCTGAAAACTTGGTCTAGAATATTTCAGTGAATGTACCAAGTTCTTGGGATCCGGTTTGCTGTTGCTAACAAGGAGTTCTTTTCTTTCTTGTGATTCAGTTCTTGTTATGGCTTTCTGTATAGTTTCACCTGGATAACCTCTTTCAATGAAACGATTCCGCAAGGTTTCATATTCCATTTGCAATGTGGCTGTATCAGATGTGATTCGTTTTACTCGATTTTCCTTCAGATGTTTTGGATGGAAGCTGCTGTGATGCAAGCAGCTGTTTACATCTGTTGGTTTCCTATAAATTCTTTTCTTGAGACTTGGTTCAAGCCTTTCTACTGTAACATCCAAAAAGTTAACTGTAGGTTTCCCAATTTCTATTATGAATCCAATTCTTTCGTTACAGGAGTTCAGGTATTTCCAGAATTGCAAAGGTTCGCTTTCTGTACCTATCCATATTCCGAAAATGTCGTCAATGTAACGTTGCCAGCATTTAATTTTGCCTTTCCATTGTTGATTTTGTAGAACGAATTTAGTTTCAAATTGATACACGAATATGTTGGCATATGAAGGTGACACTGATGATCCCATAGAGGTACCTGCAATTTGTAAATTTTCGGAATATCTCCCCTACAGTCAACTCTTGAGAGTAAAACGAATCACATGTGATCAATCCCAACTCTACTAGATCATTACCTAACAGAATGTTAGCAGGGACATTATCCTGAACCAGGACAGGAAGCTTTGCTGTCTTGTCTCCAATTACGAGCATGACTAAGGCTACAGGTGATAATTTGGGAGGCCCACCAGCTAACCTGGTGGTTCCCAGAGGAGCACCTACATAGTCCTCTGGCTTGAGCAGGGTCCTGTCCACCACTGTCATGCTAGCCCAGTGTCTCTCAAACCAGTAGAAGGCTGGCCATTCAGGAGGACACTTCTCAAAAACCTACAAGTGTTCTGTGGGATAGTCAACAGTATTTCTGCGTACTGGTCCCAGACCCCAAGGGACACTAAGGAAATCTTGACGGGAGCACCGAAGGTGATCCCAGTAGAGGAGGGGAGGACAGTGGCCTCCACCTCAGGTACGGAGTAGGGGTAGGTCAGGCTGACAGCCTGGACTCCAAGTGCCTTACCCTTACACTTGGGGTCATCCCTTCAGTGGTCCAGAGCCCCACAATCCCAAAAAGTGCCAGGAGTGCGGGGTACGGTACTGGAACCACTGGGAAACTGCTTTGCAGCAGGCAGACCACTACTCTTACTCCCACCCACAACAGACTTATCCCCACTAGATTTTGGTTTACCCGACTGTGACTGCTTTTGGGACTCTTCAGCTTTCTGAAAGGCCCCCTTTTCTTTGTCCTTGTTTTTCCCACTGGAGTCCTTAGGGGACACCCGTTGGGAGACCCACTTGTCAGCCAACCTAGCCAGCTTAAAGGGGTCCAAAATGTTCTGGTCAGCAACATACTGATGCAGCTCCGGTGAACAGGCTTCCGAAAAATGCTCAAAAAACAAAAGGTGGGACAATTCAACAAACGTTTTCACTTTGTAACAATCAATCCACCTCATCATGTTCATGTGCGCAGCACTCACCCATTCAATCCAAGACACATTCTCTCGTTTCTTAAATTCCCTGAAGTGTTTAAGGTATTGGGTCAGTGTTTTAGCAAACTTGGCAATTAAAGCAGAGTTCATGCACTCATACTGACCCCTTTCTTCCACACTCAGTTTCAGAATACAGTCATACCCAGTTTGAGGCCCTCTGCTTAATAAACACTTAACCCAATCTCTTTTATCAACATCATGAATTGCACAAGCCATTTCAAGCGCTTCAATCCATTGGAGGATATCAGAACCCTCCTCATACACACCAACCAAATCTTTCATAAACTTGGTTGCTGGGGACCTGACACTCTCAACTGGTTTAGCTGAAGTCTCCATTCGAGCTTTCTCTAACTGGATTCGCTGACATTCAGTGTCCTTGTCTTTGAGTTCAAGATGCCTTTTTTTGAGTTCCACTTGCTGTGCCAACTCCTCTTTCTTAAACTCAGCATCTATTTCCAACTTGCGGTATTCAAAGGCCAATTTCATCCTTAATAACTCAAGCTCCATGGAATTGCTGGGGTTCGGAACAGAGGCAGCAGGAATGATGGCGTTCCCAGAATCAGATTCGGCTAAAAAAAACCTTGGGGTAGAGTCCTCATTGGTTGCATCCCTCCCTTCAAGAGATTCACAATCAGTCTGGTAGTCCACCAGAGCAGCTATCAGCTCAGCCCTAGACTTATCCACAAAGTCTAACTCCCTGGCTTCACAAGCACTCTGGAGAGCCTCTAAGCTCATCCGAGTCAATTTACCATTCGCAATAGATTCCATTGCTTGTAATGCAGTTATCTTGTACACAACTTAACCTTGATTTAAAAAAGTGCAGGTATCCTTCGTAAGTGGCACGGTTATACACTGATTCTTAGAACTATAAGCATCCCACCCTGCCACCAGTGTAAAGACTGAAGGGGGGTGTCTGTACTTCTGATCTCTATATGGTAGAGGAGAGGGACAGAGGACCCCAGCCAAGATTCTCTATTATTGGTAACGTAGTCAAGCAGTCAAGGCCTAGCTTCTCAGGAGGTGATGTGGGCTGGTTCTTAAGTACAGTGTAGTCCCCAAGCACCCACAAAGGAATGTCCGCACACTGTATTGGTTAAAACACAGTCTTTATATAATTAATATTCAAGGTTATGTACACTATCACAATAACTCACTTTGCGCTCAGAAAATCAACAATGGTAAATATATACAGTTCTAAAGTGGTACCATAAATATTATCAGACCTCATTAAAGTGCATCAACTATACTGTCAAAATGTCACACAGATCAATAAAGAGGAAACCAGCAGTAGAGAGAGGAAGGAAATCGAGATGGTTGAACAATTGGCAGAATGCTGGCCCTGTAACACTAGACACAGTTCTGTGTGGAGATCCATCCACCTGGGCAACCTGTAAGATAAAGATACAAGCCCAGTCCATATATTGTTCACAATAGACTTCCCAATAGTTCTGCAACCCCAAAGTACATAGTGTTGTAGCGTTCCTCGGCGAGGAATGGACGGCCCTTCTTGAGTGCCCTCCCTTTAAGGCAGGAGTCACGAGTCGTCGAACGTCTGACGGAGAACAGGGTGAGCTACGACGGTGAAGTGGCAGCTTCATTCCTAGCGGTGCTCGTTGATGGGGAAGCGTAAACATCCTGCAAGGAAGAGGCGTGCGGGGCACCTCAGTGTCGATAGTTCTGGACCGCAAAGAGTTTGAAGAACTGTCGAGTCATCGGCGTTTCTGTGGTCTTTGGGTGGTGGGAAACCCACCGGCGGATGCTCCTCGGTGCATGAACGGTCAGGCCTTCTCCAGCAGGATACAGTGGTGACGATGTGGATGAGAGCATCTTTGGATTCGAAAGCTCTTAGGCAAACGGAAGAACGGTGGCTCCGGTCAGCGACGGCGGTCGTTGACAGTTGCGGACAACAGTCCGGGTGCTTCTCTTTGGGATTCCGCGGCAGTCCCCATCTTCGGTCGGCAGCCTGTCGTAGGTCTGTCTACCAGGGAGCTTTGGCAAAGATCAGCTGGTGCACGATGGTCCCTCGTAGCTCGGGAGGAGGGCGCCTTACCAGGTCCTCTCTGGGTCAGTCCTTGGAGACACAGCAGCTTTCTGATTGTGAAGTAGAGCAACAGCAATTCTTCTCATCCTGCAGGGCTTCAAGGTCAAGCTTCACTCCAGTTACTCGTCGTAGTGGACTTCAGCTTCTGAACATGAATTCTAGCAGTGAGATGCCCCTAGATATACTGTTGATCTCCCATTCATTCCGTTGGGTCATACTCAAGCATACAATCACGGTGAAGGGCATTGAGGCAGGCAGGCAGCCAATCAGACACACAGTGCATTCAGGCCATTCACTTCTCTCCAGACACTCACAACAAGTTATGTGTATGGGGACAAGTACCAAGCCATTCAACACTCCACACTGCATTCATACCGGTTTCGGGTAGGGCTGTCTCAGTCATTGTGTCAAACACTAGATACTAGACACCCCCAACATAGAATGCGTATTCGTCACACACTCCATCCATCCAAGTCCCACACACAGACGTACCCACAACATACGGTCGTTGGGAAGGCTCCGGCCAGTCTGGTCAGCACTTCCCCACACTACCATATATGGAACTTCCACCCAACAGCCAGTCAGGGGGAAGGGACAGAGTCAGGGCTTCCCGGGACTTCTGGAAGATCAAGGTAACAGGCGATGAAAGGCAAGAGGTCACGGGGGCCATCTTGTCTCCACCAGGAATCTACCGATTCCCATGAAGGGCCTGGGCATTCCAAAATAGAGGACGCTCAGGGCACCAGTCAATTCAGCACGGAGCTGCCACCAGCCCGTACCCTGCTCTGTGGGCCACACACAGGTGCCCAAAAACATACACTAGGGGAACAGGGTTGTACCCCTACCCATGGGTGCCATAAGTGTATCCCATGGGTCTGTTCACCAAAACCAAAGGAGAGAGCTGCACCGCCAGGAGTCCCACATAAACTCCTGATCAGAAAACACATCAGAACACACAATAAAAAGCAGTAAAGGACAAGGGTACGGAGGCTCTGTCCCTCCGATGCATTTCCAGCATCACAGCGGTTACGGATGCAGGGTCGCACTCCACAATATTTGCTCCTGTTCCTGGGCCAGCAGATCAAAGGAGGAATGCAGTCCTGAAGCCTCAGGCAGTGCCAGCACAGCAAGGTTCACATCACCTTGCCCCAAACAGGTGTGGTGCCCGCCAATGTGGTGGCCATGAGCCAACAGGCAATACTGTGTGGGAGAACTCCATGTACACTATTGCAGCACAACAGGGGGCATTGTGTGAGATGATGGCTCAGGCCGTGGATAGGGTGGCCACTTCCATTCTCCCCCTGAAAGGCAGGTGGAGTTCCAGCAGCAGGCAACAGAGTCCATGTGCCACTCACACAGGGAGGACATGTTGGCGTCCAACAGGGACTGACAGGCTGGACTGGAGACTCTGCGCACAGCCATATCTGGAGGGCGGATGACCGTGGAGGGCGGATGACTGTGGAAGGCGGATGACTGAGGAGGGCGGATGACTGTGGAGGGCGGATGACTGTGGAGGGCGGATGACTGTGGAGGGCGGATGACTGTGGAGGGCGGATAACTGTGGAGGGCGGACGACTGTGGAGGGCGGATACCTTTGGAAGATGAGTGTGAACGGCGGTTTACCGTGGAAGGCGGATGACTATGGAGGGCGGATGACTATGGAGGGTGGATGACTGTAGAGGGCGGATGAATGTGGAGGGCGGACGACTACGGAGGGCGGACGACTGCGGAGGACGGATGACTGCGGAGGGCGGATGACTGCGGAGGGCGGATGACTGCGGAAGACGGATGACTGCGGAGGGCGGATGACTGCGGAGGGCGGATGACTGCAGAGGGCGGATGACTGCGGAGGGCGGATGACTGCGGAGGGCGGACGACTACGGAGGGCGGATGACTGCGGAGGGCGGATGACTGCGGAGGGCGGATGACTGCGGAGGGCGGATGACTGCGGAAGGCGGATGACTGCGGAGGGCGGATGACTGCGGAGGGCGGATGACTGTGGAGGGCGGATGACTGTGGAGGGCGGATGCCTTTGGAAGATGAGTGTGGATGGCGGATGACCGTGGAGGGCGGATGACTACGGAGGGCGGATGACTGCGGAGGGCAGATGACTGCGGAGGGCGGATGACTGCGGAGGGCGGATGACTGTGGAGGGCGGTGAGCGTACAAAGCGAACGAATATGAAGAGCCAATAAATGTGGTGGACAGACAAATGTGGAGAACACATGAATGTAGAATGCGGCTGAATGAATATGGAGAACACATGAATGCAGAAAACGGTTGAGTGTAATGAATTTAGAAGTATTCCCAATAGCCTCGCTGAAAAATTGATTTTATAGTGCGCCCAGTAGCCTCTCTGTAGAAAATTGAATTTAGATACGAGTCCAATATCTTCTGTGAAAGCTGCATTTAGAAGTGCTGATGAAATGAATTTAGAAGTGTTCCCAATAGACTCTGTATGGAAAATTGTACTTAGAATTTCGCCCAGTTCCCTCTCTGGGAAAGTTGCATTTAGAAGTTTGCACACTGAAAGAGCATATGACCCATCACACCACACCCCACGCTTACTCTCTCCTTACATCACCACTCAACTAGAACACAGAGATACTATGACACCATTCGGTATAACTGTTCTCATACGAACATCCACCGCTTACTCCACATCATTCTATGTAAACACTGCTGGTCCCACACCCCCAGCCAGGCGTTTTCCTCAGGCCTAACGCAGCCACATCCGTTCCGGATAAATCCTGCCAGAACGAACACATTCTCCTGATCTCTCAACCACCACACCTACCGATAAGAAGCAGCTATTACACGTGTACCGCACAAGCTGCACACATATCCGGTGCTCACACGCACCTTTTGACTCTCCCTACTCTCTCTACTGATCTGAACTTCGGTTCCCAAGGGCGTTCAACCTACCAGCGCCTTCAGACCATACCAATGGTATATAAGGCGCTATATAAGTGCAAAATAACAATAACAATAACAATATCTGCAGAGTCACAGGCTCCCAGGGATGCCCTGAGGTTAGAACACAGGTACCTCAGAGATACTCTGGGTGCACTTGAGGTGTCCCAGAGTACAAGGTCAGAACAGCAGCTGGAGCAGCTAACACGCACACTCTCAGCTGAGCTCCAGGCAACCCGTGAGGAGATCTGGGCATCATGCAAGGCCTTGCAGGCAGAAATGCGTGCTACCCGTGAGGTGCTGCATAGGGATCTCCGTACCATCATCCTGCAGAACCAAACCTTTCAGACCCGCATGCTTGCTGCCATGGAGGAGCATGCCAGGGCTTTGCGTGGTCTGCCTCCCATATCACATGCACCTTCTGATGTACCACCAGAGGGTGAGTACAGTGACAGCAGTTCACCCACTGTAGGGTAGCCGTGCAGGCCATGAGCCCATAGAGGGTGTTTTAGTTTTTTTCTCAACATCCATGCATGTGGGTGTTGGGGTGCACCCTGTACCTCCTCCCTCCTGGTTGCCCCCCCCCTCCGGTCCACACATGGGCATTTTTTTTTCATAATTTTTTTTTTATTTTGGTTTTTTCATATTTCATTCCGAATTGCAAAATTGAATTGGTATTTGATTAATTTGTTATCTTTATTTCATCTTCTTTTTTCTATTTATTATTTTCATTTTATTTTCATTTTAAATTAGTTATTTTAATTATCATACATTTATTTTTATTTTATTTGGATTCTGATTTTTAATTTATTATTTGATTTATTTGGTTTACTTTACATTTAATTTTTCTTTTTCTTTATTTCATTTGCATTTACTTTTTTGTTCATAACCATTTTCTTTCAGATTGTGAATTCATGTTACAGTGTGTTGCTTTGTGTGGCTCCCATAGGCATTCACTGTGTATTCCAGTTGGGCACATGCAGGCTTGTCCTGTCTTTGGGTTAGAAACTTGGGTTCCTGACACACAAAGCCCTCCTGCTTCCCCTTTCCATGGGCTCACAAATGGTGTGACCAAGTGACAGTAACTTACACAGAGGCATTTGGCTCCCCTAAGTTGTATGGGCAGTCTGTAGTCCAAACTGTGTATACATCCCTATTGGGAAATGTTGTTAATTTCTCCACTGCATGGTGAATTTGTATATGGTTTTACATACAGGACTTTTTGCATATATACATGTAGCTTCTTCATGTCTTAACCAGCCCATCTCCATTGCAGATACAGTTCATGTTGTATGCCGTACACTGCCACATTTGCTTACCAGTAAGACACTGCAGTCAGAAGGGGTCGATGTGCTGACTTTGTCATGTTGTGACACTTGCACTACTTTCATTTTTTACTGTCATATGTTGCCACTGTTGGATCCTGTATTGATGTTTTGTCTTGCTGGTAAGTATTTGTTCATGTGTGCTGTTTTTTTTCATTAGTGAGAGGCAATTGTCTGTGGCCTGTTTCCATTTGGGACGGTGCACTTTGTGACACATGTGTCATGTGATGTGCATTCATTGGGTTGCTTTCACATTGCATGCCATGCCATGGTGTGTTGGGTAGCTGAGATGGGGTTAGGGCGGGGTTGGGTGACATACCACTATTTGGTTGTAGTGTTTTGCAAGGGGGTAGTCCTTCATGCTGCATGAATGTGTGCCTTTTACTGACACAGCATTGGGTGTGTTTAAGTAGCTAGGGATGCACACAATGTAGCAATTCCAGGTAAACAATCTCAGGGTGGTATGGTTGTGACAGTTGACTGTCCCTTTTGTCATCATAAATTGTCAGCTGGTATGTGCCAGGCCTGTGTGCTCTCCGCAGGGGAGGGATTTTAGGTGAAGAAATTTGCCACAAGCTGGGCATGGGCTGCCTCCCCACTTGCCCTTTCACCTCCCATGCGCAGTGGCCGTACATGTGGTTGGGGATGTGGGGGCACCACCATGTCCACCGGCACGCCCCGCCGGTTGCAACGTTGTGCAGGACACATGCTGCCACTATGATCCTGCACACTACTTGGGGCGCATATAGCAGCTGCCCACCAGAGCGGTCGAGGGAGCGAAAGTGTGACTTCAGCACTCCGAATGTGCGCTCCACTATGCTCCGGGTGGCAATATGGGCTGTGTTGTATCTTACCTCGGGTGGTGTGGTGGGGTTCCCTATTGGCATCATCATGTAGATGCTCAGAGGGTAGGCACTGTCCCCTGGGGAGGTGATAATGGTCGTCATTAGTGAGGTTTTCCCATTTCTCAGTGTCTGACAAGCATGCATGTGCAGAGGCCTTTATACTCACCAATTAGCCATGTGTCGCCATGCCTCCCAGCTTCCAGCTCCCGGTTTAGGGGTGACATTCGGAATATGAAACTATCATGGCTGGACCCCGGATAGTTGGCATATACTGAGTTGATGATTCCCTTGGCATCACATACAACCTGCACGTTGATGGCATGCCAGTGCATGCGATTTCGAAAGATGTGCTCAGTGGCCCTGGGAGGACGTAGAGCCACACGGGTGCAATAAATGGGTATGTGTGGGTATGTGTGCCACCCCGTAAAAGTCCTGGATGACGTCCTGCCTTTCTGCAGGTGTTCTGGGCATGTATATGTGCCTGCGGACTGAGCGGTGTGCAGTCATGATCGCCAACCCCCGGTGTAGGCAGCGTGACTGCGTGGCCTGTGGTACACCCCCAACTATAGCACTTGTCTGCTGAAATGACCCAGTTGCCAAGAAGTGCAGTACATTGAGCACCTTTTCCAAGGGCCTCAGTGCTTGGGAGCACAGGGTGGGTGATGTGAGGTCATCCTTCCATTCCCTGACCAGTTCTAGGATTATTAGTGGTGGAAACCTGTACCTCCCATAGACCTCGTCATCAGGCATCCCAAAAAGGCTGGTCCTGTCCCACGACCATGGCTGCGAGGAACGGTATATTCATCGTAGTGTATGTGCTTGTTTGTTGTTTGGGTGCAATTTTATGCTGCGCGGGGCTGCTTACGCCTGCTTTCTGCTGGCGTACGTGTTTCCGGAATAGTGCATCTTTTTTGGCGCACTGGTTTCCCCTGTTCGATTCCATGAATACGTGTTGTTAGCGCGTGTGTGGGCGATGCGAGCATTTACCTCCTGTACTTCCCCTGTAACGCCCACATTTTCACCCATTGTTCCCCATTCCGCGTGTTACGACCCGTGTTCTGCCCACTTTTCTTGTGTGCGGTACATGTTGTGCGCTTTCCCGGTGGGCGTCGCAAACAGCATTTGGTGATTTGTGCACCCGCGTGTGCCACCCACGGATTTGGCGCACATCCCAGGGTTTACACGCGCAGCACATTCCATGAATTGACGAATGGCTGCATGTGCTGCTTTAGCACACGTGCGCTGCCATTTTCACGCTTGCGCTCCCCTTTTCGGCGCACATTTATTCCATGAATTAACCTGTTAGAATTTGTTCGACATTTTTGCCTTTGAATTGTTCATATTCGAAATAATCATGTACATCCGTTTATTATGCATGTTTTTATGGCTCATCGATCCGAAATAAACACTGGTACACCATTCCACTGCTTCTTCCCTTGTTGATGGTGTGGGAGTGAATGGAGATGGACACATTTTGCACTTGGTAGCTTGCCAGAGTTTGGTGCACCACCAGTGCCTCTGGACTAGCGATGATCACTTAATCACTGAGACTTCTTGGCAACTGCTTTGGAAGGACATACAGCTCTGCACTAAGAAAATCTATCTCCACTGGAGGACATTACTGACAGCTCATTCCTAATCTCCTGCAGAGTGTCCAGTGACACTCATGTTCGGTGGGTAGCTTCTGGAAAGGGGTAGGTCTGAGACAAATAATGTTTTCCAAAAGTGGCCTCTGCAACTCTTCCTATCCTGCTGGCAAGCGATATCAGTATTTATATTGGCAGAAGAGTATGTTTAATTATTGTCTGCAGACTTTTTGTTTTTCTCACATGTGGAAAATGCCATTATTGAAATTCCCTCAATAAAGGGATAATATGTTGGAGACCCTCAGAGATCAGAACGTTATAACAGTAATTGTCACATGTTGATGTTTTTATAGCAAATTTGCCAAGTCATAATCAGAGCCTTAGAGTCTCTGGCTGGGGCATCTTTGTTTTTTCTGTCTAAAGAGTTGTGACCATAAACAGATTATCTTTGGATAAGCAGCATAACAGTGAAAGATCAGTATCTTTTAAGGTAGATCAGTGCTAATTGGGATTTTGTGTGGGGTGCATTTTTATCAAGCTGGGCATTAGCAGCGTTTGATATCTGCCACATATAAGAGGTGATGATGAATGGAAAACTGCTTTTCATACATGTATTCGGCAATAATAAACCCCTAACTGGCTTCGTGGGGCAGTTCCTCCCCCTGTTCCATGTGATGATTACTCATTTTAAAGGATGCACACATAAAAGACTGATTTTTTTCAACAATTTTGTGTGGCTTTCAAACTAGGAATTATCATGATTTCGGGGACGGGATGGGGTCACCACCCCTGTGGCCCCTGCCAAACAATCCCCACCTGCCCCAACCCACATGGGACTCCTTTAAATCTGGGGGTTTGACCCCCTGGGCCCTGTTTGCAGCCGCAGCCCCTCTTGTCCCCACAAAAAACAGTCCCCAAACAGACAAACACACACTCATGCACAAACACAATTACACTCACCTGCTCCCCATACATCTTGCCTAGCCGCCTCCTCCCTTTCAAGCTACAGACATTTACCCTCAACCTTGGCACAGATATACAGCCAAACAGACACATAGACAGACACACTGACACTCACACTTACCTTACCTTTCCATGACTTCTGTTTTGCCCGTGCCTGTCCACCTCTGCCCATACTCAGGTGTGGCAAGGGGTGTTACTGGTCAATTTAGAAAGACCGCTCTAAGTAGTCCCAGAGTGGTCTTTCCAAATTTGCCCTTTTTCTGTTTCAAATTTTGTAAAAACATTCTTGTATTGCATACCACTTCCCCACACTATTACCGGCCCATGAAACCTGTGGCGGTGGTGATTATTGCTACTAGCACCCTGGGAATACAAAACGAGGCACTGATAGCAATGTATTTGTTTCAAAGAACGAGTCGCACGCTCAGTTCTTTGAAACAAGTACTCCTCCACCATGGCCATTATGGATATAGAAGATGATGGTACATGCAAAGCCTGTCTTCCAATTACACTGTGGGCCAGATGCATCTGAGGAGGGGTGCGGTGGTGCTGTGAAAACGATGAAAGATTAAAGAAATAGCGAGGCTTAATACCACTTAATAGAAATACACCAGGCACAAGTACAATGGTACAAGTACACTTTTATTTTGCAGAACAGCTGTTTGGTCTCACAACACCTTGCAATGTGTGTTAGCAGACACCATGAGATGAGAGAGTGCTGGACATTACAAAGCATGCATATGTATACATTTCTCTCACAATCCCAGACACATCGTACAGCCCATCTTTGAGTTATCCATTGACTAGGGTTCGTAGCCAGTTCACATAACTAATACAGATTCAAACAACTATACATTGTTCAATGATTTCCTCAAACACTAGACATGTTTTTCTGCACATAAGACACAATGGTAACATTCTTTACTTTACTCATTTGTGTTTACCTATCGTTTGTTCTTGAGTTTGAAGTCAGCTTAGTTTCAAGCAGCGAAAACACACATTTCTGCAAAAGCACATATTCAGCTATTCAACATTCTGGTTTGCTGTTTGATCGGAGAAGACACTATTGATACAGATGGTCTCTAGATACTGTTTAAATATGGCTCTTGTTTAGCTCCAAGGTTTCTTATTGCAGGACAAACAATTCCACCTTTGCAGCTTCAACATGCTTATCTACTTTGACACAGTACAAAGTTCATTTTGCTCTGCTGGAGCCAAAAACACAATTTCTAGCATGTGCAGAAAGCAGGAGTTAATCAAAATGGCAGATAACTTTAAGATGGCGGCGTAGACAGTTTATTGCAAGTTCATTCAAATGCGATTTACAGTACGATGCAAATATGCTTAGGCCAATGTTCATTATCAGGTGATATTATGCGAAATATACTTTTGCAAAGACAGGTAATTGGGATGGGATGGGGAAATGGATAGGAGGCAGCAAGGGTGGGGAGTGGACTGGGGTTGATGGGAAGGTGGCGGGCTTGTGTGAACAGTGTGCAGTTTGCTCCAAAACTGGGCTGAGAAGGTTAGATTTAGATAAGGTTTGGCTGACACACCTGCCCTGGGTGCTAATATTGTGTAATGCTCTTTGGGATAGTTAGTAGAAGAGGCATGTAGGGCTTTGAAAAAGGCTTCGACAGCTGAGACTCTTGTAGTACATTCCAATGCTTTTAAGCCTTTATTTGCGGAAACTGGTGACTCAGATAGGATTCCTTTTGTTGCATGGCAGGATGAGGATAATTTGGAAAACTGTACTTTTTCTTATGCACTTATGCATGTATGCACTTACTGAGAAGCTTATTCAGTGGAGGCCATTGTCAAGTAAGGAAGCTTATATTGAGGTATATTATTTGAATGCTGTTTTCATGTGTGATTCATATGGATAATAGAAACAGTTGCAGTGTTGAAATAGTTATCAAGCCCATTAGGTACATGTTTGCCATATATGATCTTACTATGACCTATTTGCATGGACTGAGCTGTCAGATGTCTGATGCATTATCTAGGCTATACACAGAATTATATCATGAGTGTCTACCTTCACTTTTGTTTTGACCTTGCTAAAGAGAAAGTATAATTGTGCCCCTCTTTTGTTAAAATGATTCAATGGGATGCTGTTGTTTAGGGTCTGCACTCCTCATGACGTGAGCAACATTTTAAAAGTGATAAAGTGATGTTGAAAATGTGTCCTGGTATAGTGACTACTGGCATCAAATAGGTAAGACAACCTTAGTCTTAGTAGAATGGTATTTGTGGTGGTCTACATTGATGGTAGATGGTCTGTTAGTGTTCAGAGCAAATTATATTGCCCATTATCAGTTGGTTTGTTCAGATGACACATTCTACTTCTCTGAATGATTGGCGATTGGCACCATAGTAGATTAACATTTTCTGGCAGACATATTTTGTATTCCAGGCTTACAATTCATGAACATTTCCGATCGTGGTTCACAGTATATTGAAAGATTTTGTGAGCCACTTTGTCCAGATTTGCGGATTTAACATGCCCTATCATAGGTGTATTATTCTCTATTCCTGGTTCTGGTCCAGCACTTATCTTCCCTGCATTTTAACTTGCCTATCAGAATGTTTACAAGGTTCACCCTCTAGGGCACGGTTCGTGATACGTTGTATTACTGGTCCCCGTGGCCCTCCCAAAAATATCCTTTATCCCTAAACCATGATATCTCCTTACAGTTCTCCCCTGCACCCCTCCCAGTTGTCACTCCCTAACCCTCTCCTAGATCAATAATAAACTGTAAATACAGAGCACTTATACATGTTTATGTTTCACTATTGTTTGACTACCAGAAAATGCTCAGTACTTTGCTTGTCGATGAGCCTTTTTTTAGACTTTCTCCACCTACTGGTCCAATACCTCAGTGAGTAGATGCTATGTTCTCATCTGTAACACTATTTCTGGTATGATTTTTACCTCTTCACCCCCTGGTTAACATGAATGCTCTGTACCTTTCTAAGATGTTTGATATCTCTCCTCCATCTTTTATGTGAATGTGTACAATGTTATTGCTATATTGTGCTGTCTCTGTTCTAATTTTTAAAGCAAGGCATGGTTGCCCATTTTTAGAAATAATGGCTGGGGTACTATAGTAATACACAAAAAAGGTTCCACACTTAACCATTCATTTGTTTTCATTGACTTAATGTAATCCAATATACTCGCCTATCAAGAGCCTGATATTCCGCTCACCCATCTGGTATGGTGTGCCAAAGAGAAAACAAAACAATGACAATTATTAGTTTAGACAATTCATGATTAGTTTGACTACACACTCTATTTATTTAAAAGATCTAGAGAAAACAATAGTCATTTTACAACATAAATAAACACATTAAATGACATCATACTCAAGGACAATATAAATGTACACAATAAATAGCATCATGTCCAGGGACAGTACTTTGGATAGTTAGTATGTAGAGATAGATAGAAAACCCACAGGGTGTGAGCAGCCTTAGACTTGACACATATTCCTGGTGCCACAAATAGTCCAAAGATGAGTAAAGCAAGACAAGGAGTAAAAAAGAAAGGAAACAAGGCAGGAGCAGACCACTTGGTCTGTCGAAGATACAACACAAAGGAATGTGCCTACCTTTTTTTCAGAGATTCCATAAAACTAGATAATACCAAATTCTCAATTCATTCTGTTATTTTTATATTCAAATCAGGTTTTTGTGCAAAATTCCTCATAACCATCAATAGATAGAAATAGCAGCATATATATACAGTGTACAACCCAGTTGGATAATTCGTTGTATTTTCTTTTCTTGTCAAATCCTTTTTCATTACACATCACATAGGATGCCACTTATACTCCATTATCCGGTTTCTAGAGTTCATTTGTAAGAGTAGGCTCTGCCTTGCTCTCATCTGTAACACTGTTGCTGGTATGATTTTGACCCGTACATCCCATGGTTAACCACAATTCCTCTGTACCTTTCTAAGATGATCCTCTTCCCCTTTCCCTATTTCCGTGGGTTGTGCAAGGCCGTCAAAGACACTGCGCCCTTCTGTTCCCAAGTTGTGGAGCAAGACAGCTTCCTTTCTGGATGGGGCAAATTTATCTCCCCCAATGGCAACCAGATAAGTATCGAATAACTTCTTCCATCTGTCCCACATGATGGGTGGAGTACCTGGTTCAGATACGAAAGAAAGGTGGGGGAGGGGGCATACTGCCAGCTGCCATGATCACAGCACAAACTCTCTAGGAGTCAAAGTTCCTGCTCTTCACGTTTAGGCAATTTTACTTTACGCCTCTGTCCTTTCTTCCTAGATGGCAGAGCCTTCACCATTATCCTTGTGGACAGTGAGAACAAATGCACTGTGAATTACTTAGCAGGCCTGCCTCTCTACCATTCTCCCCTAGGTGGCACTCTCAGTGTTGAATATCCTGACTGTGCTATTTGCTAAATAATAGCAATAGTGATAGTCCACTTCCTGCAGTGACAGGCTATCTTCCAATTTCACCTGCTGCAGTCTTATAGCACATACAGTAATATCCTCTGCACTGTGCTGTGGGCTTGCTGCCTCTCTACTACAGTTAAAGCTGCTACTAATTCAAATTCTGACTTGTGGCCATATCACAGTATATACGGTATTCATCCTCTGTTGCTCTGTCCAGGTCTGCCTGGCGGCTATTACAGTTAAAACTGTAATCAACAACAGAAATGGGAACAGCGACGCGTTGGCCGCATCAACGCCCACAGGGGCGGAGCAGCTTACTTGGGGATAGTGCACGGTCGTCCCCGGTCTGGAACAGCACCCCTTTGCTGTCGGACGTTGACCGCTTCGACACCCATGGTCGGGGTGGAGCGGCGTGTGCCGTGACTGCAGGCACGGCCCTGCCAACAACAGCTCCTAACTGGGAGTGCGCGGAACGCCTCCCAGCTCAGCAACCCTCAGCTGCCTGGACACCCAGCGTGTGGCGGGCCCGCTACTGTCCTCGTCGCCAGTTAAAAGAGGCAAGGACACAGAAGCTTAAACGTAAGCTTTATTTCAGCGGGCCCACCTCCGCTCTGTTCCTCCACCAATACATACAATTCAAACCCTGCATTCCAGCTCCAGGAGACACAAACCAGATGTCTCGCGGAACTGGAATGCGGTGACATATTAAAGTTCCCTACACAGTATCATTTTGGCATTGTGTGTCCTGTAAAGACATTGGAATAGAAAAATAAGTGTTTGCTGCCGTGTCAGGAACACTATCCACTGTTGCTTTGTTTGGAAAAAGTATCTGGAGACAATCCAAATGCCTCTTTGCAGTACTGCACCTAAGATGTTCAAATTGCGAGCACTAGGGTCCCGAATCTCCACTGTGATTTGCTGTCTCCCTGGAAACACTGCTAAATTTCACTGACGCTCAGGAACCGGTTAATGCATGGATTTTCAGCCAATGCTAAAATCAGTTTGCCGTTTCTTTATTCTGATATGTATTCCTTAAACAGAATAATGAGGATCCCCTTTTAATTGCACCTCCCACCATTGTTAGGAAATGACCACGTGGTGCCAGTCTGGATACAGCTGTTTTTATAAGGTTGGCAAGATAATGTTAATGGCCTGTGCCATTTTCATCCCGGTGTTCTTTGATTGCTTGCACATTTATATAATCTAGTTCACTCTTGTTTATGGAATCTTAATCTAATGACCAGCTTATTTTAGCATCAGCAAGGACTGGCGCAGCAATATATGCTCTTATTTTGGGGGCAGGGCGCGCACAAGCTGTTGCCATGGGTTAAAGGGAGCTTGAGGGTACAGTGATGTTGGGCCTTCGACCCCTGCGTCGTTTTTACAAAGGCGCTCCTTTATGAGTCTGCACTCCTTCAAACTCTACGTGGCGCGGCAGCATTGATTTCTCCCGCTGAGCGCTCGCTCCATTAAACCGCGCTTCATAACTTTCATTGATTTCATTATTATGCCCTTGCATGTTCTGGAGAATCAGGCAAGGGGGGGGGGGGGGCTCAGCCGTCTATAAATATCTGGAGAACGCCCACATGCATCCGGTTTTTGGAAATGTCTCATTCTTTAATACATTCAACACAGCTGTTATTAATAATTATATATTTGTTCCTGAAGATCACGACAACTGCTCCCACTAAGCTGTTTGTGCCAGTGTTAACTTCGTCTTGAATTCTAATTATTTCCGATGCCTGGTCCTGAAAGCTGGTGGTGTTGACAGAGATGCTGTTGTGGCTGTTTCGTGCGGGTTTTAATTATTTGCAAACAGCAGGTGTGCACAGTGAATGATGTTCAGGCACCTCAGACCTTCTGTGCACGAATAACTTCTCTTGGCGTCTCTGATTTGCAGCAACTCAGGCTTGGAGGGATCCACAGGGTGAAAGGGCAATACCCGGTGAAGGGCTGGCCTGACAGAGCACCGTGGGTCCGCTTTGTGGCCCTGCGTGGTCCACTTTCATGGCTTAGTGCACTGCGCAGGTGGTATTTTCGAAAATGTTGCTGGCCCAATCGGATTTTAAATTCAACATTTCCTAAGCGTGTTTTCACAAATCTATCCACAGATGCTATGTAAACATGTCTAAATCGGAGCCAATCAGATGCCTGAAGCAACTCTGAGATTATAATGTGTACACGTAACACACAATGATTTACATTTTATGAAGCACATGGCAATCCAAGATGCCCTTACTTGCGCCTGTGCAGAACTTCGAGAATCAGGGCAAGGGTCATTCGGTGTTACAGCAGCTGATGCCCTTCATTCTGGGAAAGGGTGTTCATGACACTACAATTGGTAAATGCAGAATATCCCTGGATGTAAAACACCTCAAATTACAAGGGAAACCAAAGCTAGACTCCAAAATGTGCTACATTGATTTCATTCCAGTGGTAAATGTACAGTGGGCAATTAATGAGTTAACACTGGTGGTATTTGCGTTACCACTGGCGATTCCAATCACTGAAATAAGAGATCTTCAACTGGGACTATCTGCAAAACTAGGAAGAGCTTAGAACTGTTCTTAAATGCTGTTTTACCCCTATCCATCTGCTGGTAAGTAAGCCAAATGTGTTGTGTAAAACACTTATACCAACATGTTTGAGTTGTTTTTGCAGGCCCATTGCCCCGTCTCAAAACTGTGCATAATATATGGCCAGCTTCCCTTTTTGTTATCAGATATACATCTGCACCACAAGACTTGGTAGATCCCGTTGAATCTATTAATCCCCACACTATTTAACTTCAGTGGTAATATCCTCTTGTGGTAATAACATACCGTCAGAGAAAATACACAGTGCCAGTGTTGCCAACATGTTCCACCTGAGGAAGCTGTCCTTGTGATGGAATGGTACAGTGGCACTGTCAGTATTTCTTCCCATGAGAGAACGGGTCTAGGGAAGGGCGATACACCCATTCACATCGCCGAATTCTGCCACGCACCACTAATCGAAGGCTGACCAATGAACTCCTCAAGCTGCAGCATAAGTAAAGTCTTGACTTGAGGGCGAAGTCCTTGCCATTGAGGGACAGAAGCAGCCAGAGCATGCATGCCCCGGACTGTTTCCATTGTGGGGTGCGCATGAGGCTGCTTTGGCAAGTCTCTCTGGTCCGTGATCCGTGGCTGTGCCCTTTGCTTGAGTCTGTCTGCATGGAGGCCATGGGCCATTCAGTCTCCCATACGGAGTCACGATGGGTCCCCAAACAGCCATGGATGCCAAAGTAGTGGAGCTAAGGACTGCTGCGACTGCAGTGCAGGAACCAGGGCGAGAGGACAGGCTTGAGACGCTGGCAGGTCTGGACTGAGGACCCTCCGCACAGGGCCGATTGGCTGGTACAAGGGTCGGAAGCACACCTCCAAGTAACCAGGGAGCAAATCGTGTGCCATGAGTGTGAACACAAACTGATATGTTCGTGCAATCACTAGTTTGGGAAAGGGGAAAACGAACAATACATGCATGCAATTTAAGGAGAATTATTTACAGGGAGAGGGAAACTGTAGTGTCTGTGGATTAGACAGAGAGTGCAAACTGGGTAGCAGGAGTAGAGCTACCAGAGAGGTGCACATTGAAGGCCGACAGCCCAGTGTACAGATCATCGTCTATGTAGCAAACACACCCCTCGTATTGCAGGCCCCTCGCCCCTCTGCCAAAAAATGGTGATTTTATTCTGACTTATAAATACTTAGTGGTTATAGGCCAGGCTCCAGTGGGGCAAATTATGTTTCAGCTAAACCTTGCAACAATAAATAAGTGCATGCAAAAAAAATTGCCTCTTTAATTAGTATGGCAATTGACAAAGGCTCAAAAGAGGGCAGTTTCATAGACAGGCAACTGTCAAAGTCTGTTTGCATCCATCACAGCAGAATATCACAGAACAATTCAAGAAAACTGGGGAAATAACTAGGGCTTCATCAGGAGTTGGGTGGTATCCCGGTGCTAATTGCGCCAGCATACTGCCCAACGCAATTAGCGTTACTGCTACTCGGTCCGGTGCAATTTGTGCCGGATCATGAGTAGTGGTAAGGCAGTAAATCCCCGTTTCCCATTGGACCCAATGGGGATGGGTGCTGCAATTACTGTCAGCGCTAATTCTTGCCGCGATAATAGCGCCAAAAATGCCCATACCGCCGGTGCATTCCCCTCCAGCTCACAGCAGAGCCATACTCGTGATTGGGTGGAGCGGTAAATGCAGCGTAAGACACATTTACCACAATTTTACTGCTCTGCCCAACTCGTGATGAGGCCCTAAATCTACTGAAAATCATGTTGAAAAATATCCAGAGAATCCCCCAGCCACACCAGATGTTAGGGAGAACTCTGCCCTGAGACTCCCAGCACTACTGCTGGACCCTCTGGGATATTTCTCTGACTCCAGAGGTGAGTGAGACCTTTTTGTCACACCCACCTCCTCCATGTACTTTGGTTTCTCTGGACCCCTCTCAAAGGGACCCAGTGAAGGGAAGATCTCTCCCCCAAGTCTTTTTGAGCCTCATGATTTCGTATGCCAGCATTCCACTGTAAGTGGTATGATGCTAGGGACCCCTAGGGTCCCTATTGCAATGTCTTTATGGTTTCATTTGGGTGCCCCCAGGACACCCATTGCAGGTGTAGTCACCTGCTTTTTGTGACTGGTATTTTGTTACCTTTTGCAGCACAAACCATCCTCAATGGACTGCTGTGGTGACACTTTGTAACCCGTTAACTTTGTTGTAAGTGACACAATTGCTACATTCCAGGCATCCGCTGAACAGGCTGGTGGCAGTTGTTACATTTTACTCTTTTTTGCAAATGCATTGATTAAAGCTGCTACTGCACCTGTGATAATATATAGATTATAGAGTACGATATGCCAAAAATGCCTCCCATTATCATTTTAAGTCCTGTTGAATGTGTCCAGTCTTTTTTGGCTGCCCTTTACTTTCATGCACCTTCACAGGTTTTTTGTAGAAAGACCGCAAAGGCTCCCTTTTGTGTATGTGCTGGCAAGAAGTGGGGAGGGGTTGCCCAGGCCCAAATACATATTTCTCCAGGACACTCTCAGTTACTGGGGAAGATTCTGAAAGGCTGGCTTTCACCAATTGGACAGCCACCCACAAGTGTGAATGTTGCTTGTGTCCCTATTGGAGGGCTGGGGTCACCCTCAGCTCCTGTTATGGATATAAGGAGACGAGCTGGAGTCAGGAACACAAGTCGAACACTTGACCAGAAGAGATCCGAAGAAGATGATAGAGGGACGCTGGAGGACTGCACTAGTTACCAGTACTGGACCATTAGAAACCATCGCATCACACACCTCGACATTCTGATTGACATGCAAGACCTCTGAGAGGTGCCTTCCTCCCTAAGACTGGTGGGACCACAAGTCACCTGTCCTGCTCAAGTTTGGAAGACAGTTTTCTGCCGCCGGAACCTGCACCGCATCACTAGCCCTGTAAGGCCCGAAATTAGCCAATTGCATGGACTTCCAGCTGCCCAAACGGCTGGAACTCGACATAGGCATCTGTAATTCTCTGTTGGGACTCTATAAATCTACTCTGTTATCCTTCACCAGGAGAAGTGCCTGCAGGACGACGAGAGTTCGACCACCGAGGTGCCCCTCTCCTTGTCCGTGGTCAATGCAAGGTTTGCATTGTTAAGCTCTCTTCATGGGTCACCTCTTTGTTGTGGAACTGAATCCACATGTCCTGCCTATAGTCTGAGGCCACTGGAGGCTTCTAAAGACAACCAAGGATTACCAACCTCAAATCCACAACCAGACAACCCTGCCCGATGCTTTCGACAGTGAGCCTTGCTTCCTCCAGCACTTTTCTATGGTCTGGGCCTGTTCCTAACTTTCAGGGAGCTCAGGGGGCCGGGATTGCTTATAACTATTGACCTGCCCACCCCTCTCAATAGGGTGTGTATTAGGTACTCCTCAAGACTTCCAGGGGTAGTAGCTGCTCCTGTTCAAACCAAAACTGGACTTAAGGCTTCTTATGTCCTATCTCTCATTGATTTCTATGGCCCGCATTGAATAAAATTTGTACTCTACCTGCCTGAACGGAGTGTATCCTCCTGACTACTCACCTCCATCCTCCAGTACCTTTTGGGACCACTAAAAGATCTTCGTAGACTAGGGCTGGACTTCTAAAGTTTATTATATGCTATTGGGTGTATGTGTGAGATAACATGACTGGCTCCCTACTTTGAAAGTTTGCATTAACTGTCTATGTTCTATGTGAAAGCACTTTAAAAGTAGTGAGTAATCCATATGGGTGGCCAACTGTGAATTGTATATATGTGCTAAAGTATTTCTACCTACCATATAATATTTAAAGTGTGCCTTAGTGTAGTGTTGTAATAAAACGAGTGTTAGTTGCTAACGTACATGTGAGGGCCTTTCAGTTTCCTGTTCTGATAAGTGGTAATTGTACTACACAGCAGTTTCCCCTTCCTCCTTAGTTCAGCCTTGCTTCTTGGTCATGCTACTACAGTGAGTGGCTTTGCTCAACTGGGGTTGTAAGAAACCTTGCTACCCATAGGTTGGCTTTTCCAAGTCCTATCCCAAATAGAGACTTTGAAATACCCTCCTAACACCAATCCTACAGTAATCAGGTAGCCTAACAGCAATACCACTTGTAGAAGTGCAAATAGATTAATGGACCATGAACCTATACCAACAGACACACCGAAATGACAGGAAAAAACAATGCTGTCCTTATACTCTACACCATTCACATGCCATAAAGGAGAATTGCTTTGGATAAAAACTGAAGGACATCAAACAAGACAGAACCCACACACAGGGCCCCTTTCAGTTCACGTCCTTGCAACCAAACCTGTGGAGCACCCCAAAGGTACAGCTTTTATCCCCTTCTTTTCAATACCTACCTGCTGCATGACCATTGCCCCTCCTGTCAATTCCTAATAAGTTAGGCTTCACATGTTTCAACAATGAAGGCAAATTATCTACCAACATACAAATAAGTCTATATGTAATAAAATGAATATTAGCACATTTCTCCTGCTTGTTAACTCAAGGATGATGACAAATGCACTACACCTTAATTTAACACCAATCAAACTGATGATTTGTGGCACAGCAACTTTGGAGTCTACAATAATCCCTTCAGCTGAAGAAATGGGAACCGGCCAAGACCCAACAGCATTGATTAAAAACCTCTGACTCTTGTTGGACAGTATCCACAGACTCGAATCAATGGTTAAAGCCTTCGTGAGAAGCTGCTTTCTTGAGCTTCAAACTATCTGGTGCATTGTGCTTTAACAGACCTTCTAGCACAGAACCATGCCAGTTACTACATTAGTACTCCCAAGACTACATGCCAACAACCTCAATCTAGGGCACACTGAATACATACCATGAAGACAACAAGTCAAAGATTCACTAGATAGGGATGTTCAAAGACAAGGGACTTCAAAGACACCGACACAACACTCCACCACTACAGTCCTCCACATGCTCCACTGGCTCCCAATCAAGTGAAGCATTCAATTGAACACTCTACGCATCACTCACTGAGCCTGTCAAAGGAGAGGCCTGGAATCCACTACAAGAAACTTCATCCACTGCAAGTCAACCAGAATGCTGCAATCCAGTGGCCTTAGCAACAATGCCACGTTTCGAACAGAAATGCACCAGATGGTCATCTTTCCCTTTTTTCGTAACTAAGCTCAGGAACTCTATACACAGAATTATGCATCCAGAGGAAACCCACCTAAAATCCATGAAAACATAGTTATTTAAATTACAGAATAGCATGCCATCCATAAAGAGTTGAGAAGACACAAGCAATTTCGACCAACCTCAACCAGCAGGCGTGCTATTTTCTGAAACATCATCCAGCCACACATAATGAGACACAGGAACATCATGACTAAACACAACATACATGGATGATAAGATGGCCCAGTGAGAAGAATAAACTTGCAGAGGACAATCAGAGATGGAAACCTATCTTTGTACTCTCACCAACCTGCCATACACGTGTATATAATGGCTCAAATGAGAAATTCATAAGATTTGACTTATTCAGGTCGGTCTCCATGCTCTCCCATTAACCAGACTTGGAACAGTAACAACTCTTCATCTAGAGAAAGAACAGCTCACCAATTCCCATGCGAAATGAATTATAGACTGCAACCAAATGTGTTAATTCTTGCTAATTCAATACCCACTTTTACTACTTCTTGCAGAACCACTTTTCCGTCTTTTACCATAAGCTACGTTCACAGTCAACCCTCAAGCATGGCAGAAAGCTGCCTACATAATACTATTTTAACAGCGCAATGCCGCTGCACACAGCTTTAGTCCTGGCACCCCTTCAATGCCGGCGGGAAACATGGTCTAGAAAGTCTGACTTCAAATTAATTGATCTTGGGCACTCCCCTTCAAATGAAACACACATCCAAGTGCCGCTGCCACTAGCAGCATTCAAGATGGCTGCACTTGTTGGGAGCTTCCATGAAAGGCTGTTTTTAAGCCTTCTATTACAGATCATTTTGCTCAGCAAATTTTATTTTGCAGCAGCGGTGTTCCTTGCCTGGATGCTGTGAGGCACTGGTGATGCCTTCAATTCATTCAGTCATTGATGTACAACACCTGGACACCAAGGCGAACGCGTGCCAAATGGGTAGCCTGCCACATGCACATGTAAACATGCAGTGTCAAGAGGGATCTCTCCCATGGAGCCCTCGCTGCATGTGGGTGGTTGGTTCATTCCTGATGACAAGAGTGAGCTTGGTGGCTATGACTGTGCCCCGGTGGATCGGGACCAGGACCCAATGACCAGGCAGGTGCTGGAGTCCAGAACCCATCTCTCTGTGTGGCAGTACTTGTAGTACAAGTCACCTGGTCTGGGAGGTGAGGTGGTGGTCTCCTGATCCGCGGTGTGACACCGGGCTGGAGTAAGGTGGTCATTGCTAGTGCGGAACATATGCAGGTGAGTCCTCCCCTCTGCAATGCGACAACTGTCAGTCAGGGCAGGTGTGCTGTGGCCTGTGAACTGAGAGGGGGCTGGCTTGCACTCCTCCCTCTGCAGGATGGCTCAAAGCTCCTGGAAACTTGGTTCTGGCCTTGGACCTGGTGAGGCCCCCTCTCTATCAATATATGTGCATCGCCCAAAAATTCTGAAGGCATAGTTAACTGACGAGAGAACAGTGTACTGTCTCATCTTTCTTCAGTCTCCTATGCTGGGGCCATAGTGCCTTAAATTGGGTGACATTCATTGTAAAGCCAAGCCTGATATTGCTTATTGATGCCTCTATAATAAAGGGGCTCTTCTCCTAAACCTCTGATAATATTGCTGTAGTACTAAAATAAGATATCCCTCGTTGAGGTTCACAGTAGCACCTGCTGTCTGGGGGCTGACGGTCCCATAGATGTCACCAAAATGGCTGGCTGGGGCAAGTGCCATTTTACACTAGAAGGAGTCACTATGCGGGGTGCACCAAAGCCATATTCACCTGGGTGCCAAATTCCGGGGCCACCATGGCTACTGTGGAGCAGACACCAGCCACAAACTCAGGGATCCCTCTGTTACAGCAATCTTCCAGCAGCTGTAGACTTCGATTACTCCTATTGAGTAGTAAATTAACGCCTTATATTGAAAAGTGGATACATCCCCCTGTAAGTTAGAACAGCTATGTGGCAGGATAATGAAAGTGGAGCAGCACCTGAGTATGGCAGAATACACTGTACTCACTTCGGTATGGTATGGTAATGTTTATTTGTAAAGCGCCTATGCACAAGGCAAATGTTTCAAAGCGCTCAAGGAGGGAGGGAATACGGGGAAAAACAACAGTCATTCAGAGCCCTTGAATTTCTGAGTGATACAAATCTGCAAAGGCAAAGTAAATGGATATAATACATTTAACAGTGAAGATAAAAGCAAATCGGTCTGACGACGATTGATTAATTGATTGATTGTGTTTTTGTATAGCGTGTATACACAATGTGTTTCAAAACTCTGGAATTTTTCCAAGTGCATTGAGGAGCCACCATGCAAGGAGGGGAGACAGGGATGATAGATAGATGATCATCAAGGCATGGTACATTTAGACGGTACAGGAGAGGGGGGGACAAGTGCAGGAAGGGGTCCAAGTGCACCCAGTCAGTCAGAAACTGCGGTAAGTGTTGAGAGATGCCACTCTCATGGGTCATTAACCAAGTGCAGTAGTGATGAGGCAAGTGCAGGCCCAGAGGAAGTGCGAGGGGACTGGCGAGGGTGCCAGGGACCTGTGAGACTCTGTAGTACACCCACAGCCAGTCAGCACTCTGTGTGGAAAAGGAGGGAGAGAGGGATAGAGCGAAGAGAGAGGTTATCAGGGTAGAGGGAGAGAGAAGGAGGAGTTGAAGAGGAATGTCTTAAGGTGTTTTCAGAACTTAAGGAGATCAGGCTCAAGATGGAGGGTGGCAGGAAGGCTATTCCAGAGGGAGGTTCCTGCTGAGGATAAAGATCTCCCTCCAAATCTCTGCTTGGAGAACCGGCTCACACGCAGAAGGTTGGAGGTCGATGAGCGGAGGGCTCAGGAAGGACAGTATTTAGGTAGACATCATTGCAGATAGGAAAGTCCAAGGCCCCAGAAAGCCTTGTGGACAATGCAGACGGTCTTGAACTTGATCCTTGAAGCCAGGGGAAGCCAGAGAAGGGATTTTAGCGGCAGAGAGATGTGGTCCCTGGGCTTGAGGCCAAGGATAAGTCTTGCAGGTTTTCTGTTCTGGATGAGTTGCAGAGGGCAAAAAGCAGAGGCAGGGAGGTTGAGAAAGAGGCTGTTGCAGTAGT
The DNA here is from genome assembly GCF_040938575.1 of Ambystoma mexicanum. Lineage (NCBI taxonomy): Eukaryota > Metazoa > Chordata > Amphibia > Caudata > Ambystomatidae > Ambystoma > Ambystoma mexicanum. Next base: position 648,248,212 of record NC_090930.1, on the reverse strand, counting down.
CCAGCCTTAAGAGAATACCAGGGCTCTGGAGACAGTGAGCTGCTGGGTGAAGGTGAGAAAAGGAAGAGTACCTCTGAGGAGGTGCTGCTGGCAGTTGGACATTTTAGAGTTGTCTGAAATGTGAGTGGAAAAGGAGAGAGTGGAGTCGAAGATGGCACCCAAGGTTTTTTGCCCCGCAGGTGGGTCCGAGCGTTGGGCCAAGGGAGGCCGGCCAGAGAGAGAATGGGAAAGCAGGAGCAGGAGTCCCAATGCAAACAATCTCAGTCTTGTTGGTGTTGAGGCAGAGGCTGTTTGAAGCACACCAAGACTGAATTGCGGACAGTCAGATATGAGCGAGGTAGAGGAGGTGGCTGAGGGTAGCCTGAAGGAGAGTTGCATGTCATCCGCGTAACACTGGAAGTTAGAAAGGAAAGTGTGAATCACACATGCCAGGAAAGCCATGTAGACATTGAAGAACCAGGGGGATAGGTTAGAACCCTGGTGAACACCACAGGCTGAAAGAGTGATAGTAGAGAGAAAGGATGCAAGTTCCACCTGCGATGTGCATTCGGAAAGGAAGGAGGTTAACCAATCCAGTGCCTGACCTGTGATTCCCATGTTGTCATGGAGACGTGCAATCAGGATGTTGTGGTTTACTGTGTCAAAGGCAGAGGAGAGGTCAAGAAGAATGAGGACAGAGGGAGTGTTAGTGTCAAGATCTGAGAGCAGGTCTTCACAGGTGTTCAGAAAAGCAGTTTCCATGCCTATGGATACTCTAAAGCCAGACTGATGGTCGTGGAGGCAACCAGAAGATTCAGTCTGAGAGATAGCCAGCTTCTCCATGTGTTTGCCTCGGAAAGGGGTGGTAGAGGTGGGGCAGTAGTTTTCTGGAATGGAGGGGTTGCAGAGGGTTTTTTAAGCTGAGGGTACACAAAGGAGTGCTTAAGAGAAGATGGGAAAACTCAAGTGGCAAAAGAGAGATTGCAGAGAACAGCCAAGGCTGGAGCGAGCGAGTCAATGTTTTCCTTAATGGTTTTGGAGGGGCATAGGTCCACCTGTTTGGATGAGGCCTTCATAGACCGGACTTGTCCAGCAACCTCATCAGGTGTGGTGGGAGTGAGAGAATACAAGAGAAGTGGTGGAGGGGCCAAGGGAGGCTCCGGAGGTGTTGGTGTATGAAGTGGTGTGGAAGTGATAGAGGAAAGGATGTCTTGGGTTTATGCTTTGAACTGTTCTGCCAGGGCCATACAAAGGTACTGGGTGGGCGTGACAGAAGATAAGGCTGCTGCAGGATTGGCCACTTCCTTACAGACTTAGAAAAGTTTGGCCGTGTTGTTTGATGCTGCAGAGATGCAGGCTTGAATAAAGACTCTTTTCTTGGTTTGGATGCAGAGTCGATATTGCCTTTGAAGCAGGCGGAAGGCCAGTTTTTCAGAGGGTCTGCCTGACGAATTCCATTTCCACTCAGCTGCCCTACAATTGCGTTTAAGGACAGTCAGATCAGAGTCCTACCAAGAGTTGCACTTTTTGGAAGGCTTCAGTGGGACCCTCATGACAGGGGAAAGAGTATCAAGGATGTTCGAGATAGAGTGAATGAAGTTAGCGAGGGCTGTGTCAGCTTGGGAGTCAGCCGCAGGAGTAGGAGGCAGAGAGTAGGTGGAGGCAAAGGAAGCCGCTGTCACTCTTTTCATGGGTCTGGTGACTTTGAATCCGATTGGCCACGCCGGGTGGCCAATGCAAGAGGAGAGGAGAGCTTCAAGTTTAAAGACAGAAGAGAGTGGTCCGTCCAAGAGAGAGAGGTAGTGAGAGGGATTGAGAGGCGGACGTCGGAAGAGATGAGAGGCAACAACAGTTTCAGTCTTAAAGAGCGAACTAGCCATTGTGAAGGCAAGCAGCATTGGTCTTGAAAACATTTGTGTCCTAGGACTTCCCAAGACAACTCATATTGGCACCATGGAAAGTTTCTTGAACTGATACTCCATGACATGCCTCGTTATTCAGTGTTCTCTCAACTTTCATGTTAAACACGCTCATTGATCCTTGGGTCCCAGATTGGCACTGGGCTTGCTACTGAAATTGATGATTGCTAGGATCTTCAATTACAGAGACCACAATTTAATACAGGGTTGCAAGAGATTGGCGGTACCTTCAGTATCAATCATCCAAAGTTATGATTTTCCTGGCAATAGTCAGCAGGTGCAGGTCTCCAGGTAGACCTTTGACCAAGGCATAGTAATAATACTATATTAGTGTCATTTTTCAAAAATCACCACCATCAGGAATACTTATGCTCCGTGGGGTCTTCTGCGTGCAATTTTAAATGTCCACGAGGTGGAGTGGTCAAGGAAAGAGTAAAAGTGAGGCAAACTCACTTCTACTCTTAATTTTTCAACTCTGTCTCATGGAAATATAAATGCTGCCTGCAAATACTCTTTGCAAGCTGCGTGTATCAATGGATTCCTATAGAATCCTCTTGATGTGGACTAGATGAGAAACAAAGGCATGTTTCATAGGAATCTATTTTTCTACACCTGCATGCAAATCTCATACAGGCTTACAGCAAGGCACACTCACGAGATAGAGGACTGGAAAATAGAGATGTTGGGCCTGATTCATGGAAGTGTTTAATAATGGTGCAATCCCATAGGAAATTGTTCTGTGAATCAGGGCCTTTATCTCTGATTCATGCCCTTCATCTGTCTCATCAGTGATGAAAAATGAGGCGTTAGACTTCACGTTTACACGTCCATTTAATGTGCTGTCTTATTTCAAAAAAGATTGTATGATATTTCATGTTAAAGTGAAGATTTACTACAACGACAAGTCCCATATCCTTAACCCTGACGATTACAATCAATCCAATATTCAGAAACAGAGCTCAAACAGCTGACTGCTGATTCCATTTGTGGGAATACCCTCCCAAAACCAAGAGATCCTGGATTGAAATATATTTGACACTTACAAAACCACTGTTGCCATGGATTAACTACTTTCTACTTACCTGTCTCGACCAATGAGGGATCTTGAATAGAAATATTTCTGTTACTTGATATAACCATAGACCATATTTGTGGTAGCAGCGATGTAACAGAACTTATTGCCGTTGAAGATATTCAGCATCCCAGATGGAAATAAGCTTCACATACAAATGCAAGCCTGTGAACTGAAGCTGTGACTGTCTACACATCTCTTATTAGTCTTTTGTTGTGTTATATTGTTGAGCGTATTTGTTTGGTCGTAGGACTGGTGTTTTTTCATCTTCTTCCTTCCTTTTTTATTCTATTTATTGTCTTTTCTTTATTTATTTTGTAGGGAACATTTACTGGAGGTTGGGGTTGGGCCAGTGTGGTAGAGAATGGAAAGCAATGGGATGTTTATTGACTTATACAATGTATGGAGAAATAATTTGCCAGTGGGCACACACTTCATACTGCTTACTGGATAATAGCATGTACTGTGATAATAAAATAATAAAAAATATATTATCGTAGTCCTCGGGATACTCCCATCCTCTGCACACCAATATGATGAAAATAGAGTTTCGTATTTTGAAGATTTACAGAATGGATACGTGGAATGTAACCAAATGATACTTTGTTTTTTAAGTTAAACTTGATACATAGACTTAACACATATCAATAATGAAGAGTTTCTTCACAATTGTTTTTAATAATGTGGAGAAAAACAGTTAACATCACTGTATATTTACATTTATAGTTCATACCTCAACATGTTTCCAGAGTAGATGATTCCTTATTCTGGAACATTTTATTTTCAAAATCTATCAAATAATAAGTAAGATAATGGTATCAAATATTTTGAAGCTAATAATGAAAATTAAATTGTTTAACAATATCAACATAGATCATACAAAAATGTGGTGCAGCAATTGACCAATTAAATACATTATTTAGATTTGAATTATGGAGGAGATGACATTTGGATATAGGTACAAAAGAATTAGCTGTAGTATCTGAAAATGAAAAAAAAAGTTTTAAAAAGGGGATGAAAAGAAGGGTAGTTAAAATAAAAAAATATAGAGTTCAATGTATTAGAGAAACAACAAACTAATCATGTACCTTAATGAGGATTGATATACATCGTAGTATCTGTAATAAATACATAAATAGTAATTGTAATGCTCAAGAACTAGATATTTCTAAACTAGAGGATGATTGAGAACCCTGAATGAAAGGGAATTTACAATCAAAATTAGATCAATTATGTGTGAAATGGTGCCAATGTCTCCAGCAGTAGCGAGAGATTGTTTCTCTGAACAAAATGGCACTATTTAGGTAATGATGTCAATATGTAGTAAAAGTATTGATGTCGAGTAATTGAAATGCCACACATAACGTTGTGGATGGATTGCCAACAGTTACAGTTGCGGGTGATTTCAATGGAACATAGACTGAAGGTGAGGTTGAAAAAACTCAATGTGAAGTAGAAAGAATAGTAAAAGTAAGAGAACATGAAAAGCAGTGATGTGTATATATAAATGAAGTTAATATTGCATACTTACAATCTAAGCAGTTGTAAAATAAGTTCAAGTGTGAACATATCAGTTAATACATTTTTCCTTAAAAATGTAGTTTAGGGAACATTTTGAAAAAATATATAAATAAAAGTCAACATTGCTCATATGTGTCATAGTACAGTAAGAACAATATCCCGACTCGGATGATGACAAGTCTAAAGTATAAACGATAATCCCCCAAAAATATATTTTAAGAAAGCAGAAATTGGAATCACATATACAGCAGATAAGTTATTACAAATGTCTTTCTCATTCAAAAGAGCTGGCAAAACAAAAACTATCTCAGAGTTACAATGTGGTTTTTCTGGACTCATAATGATCCCCTGAAGAATTTTATAAAAATGCTTGTACAAAAATTAATGATTCTAGGATTTATGTTATGAAGTTGAAAGTAACAACATTACCCTGATGCACATTAAGAATAATGTTATGTTTGTTTGGGACTAAGTGAAATACCATACTCTGCATTTTGTTGATGTGAAAAAAAGCATGAATTTAATATTACAACAAATGCAAAAATGTGTAAGTGCTGAATTAGATACTGCTTTAATTCCTCAATGAAGTTTGTGTTAACTCCATCTGAACAGATAAAAGGTGTCCTGTATAATGGGGAAGGAGACCACCAGAAGGGTCGTCTATGAAGAGAGAGGGCACCAAGGATCATCAGCCTTGGAGGATTGCTCCTGGCTAACTAAGGCATTGTTTGCAGAAAAGAAAGAGGCCAGCATAAAGAGACCGAGTTTTGAGCATGATAACTTGGAACACACAGTGTTCTCTCTATCCTATTCAATTTAGAAAACCCTATGTATCGGGTTGGTGGAGATGAAATTATTATGCTTCAGGAAACCTTTCATACAGAAGCAGTGTGCCTAAATGGGTTCTTTATATGTTAGCAGAAAGCCCTAAGAGTGCTATGGGAGACGCTGTGATGGATTATTAGTGGCAGTTAGTACAAACTGGGCACAAGAAGCAGGAATAGTGTGTTGTTGCCTGCCGTGTCTGCTGATTGGCCACATTACAACCAAGTAGATGGACGAGATATACTGGTGTTCAATGTGTATGGTAGCTATCGTGAGGTATCTGTAAAATAAATACAAAAAGAGATGCAAGTAGTTATGTTTGACTGGTTTATAAATCATGCTGACACCTACATTATTATTGCAGGAAACTTCAATGTTGATTGTTTGGCTGCTTATGAAATCTGTATAAATAAAAATGTAAATGTTTGGTTGTTCAAAATCTTAAATCTCCGAAAGTTCTTCACTGATTGCTTTGAATTTCTGACACAACGTTGCATTCAAATAGGCGCGTGTTTTTATATACCTGCTATACATAGATGTCACACCTGTGACAGTTAAAAACATGTTTTTTGGGAAAAACAGCACCATCGGTTGGACGTAAAAGCAACACATGCGATACTAAATATTTTACGATTCCATTTCAATGTTTCTGATTTAGAATGGCTCAAATACGCACCGAGGAAGCAGCAGAGTGACGTACAGCCAGACTTGAGGATGCACGGTTGCAAGCACACCGATCACGAGCATCTCATTTAAGAATGTATTAATTTGGCTGATGGGTGCAGCAACTGCCAAGAGCTATAATGCTCATGGCAGAGGGCTGAGGAACACTAACGGAGCTAATTATCATGCTATGCTGTGTGTATCCTCCAGCAGGCAAAGTAGCACAATGTAAACTCTGACCCATGAAGAGGTATAAGCAGGGGCTCAAAACCCAGACTACAAGCAAGGAGGGAATGGAACTCACTCTCTGCCTCCGCCACTGGCACCACTGAGAGGGGGAAAGACTATATACCTGACTCCTGGATTATGGGGGGGAGAGCGGTGTTTGTTTTGCACTTTCTCTTTTCTTTCTGTTCCATTTAACCATAACCAGACTGAGCCACAGCAACGTGTGGCCGGGGAAAGCTAGTATTACAATATAAACAGGTGATGGGATATGTGAATATGATTTGTAAATCCTCGATAATGTTCGTTCTGAAGTGGAATCTGAAACCCCTGCATGGTAATGTTTGTGGTGATGATGTAGGTACAAGTACCTGGAAGAGAGGTGTTCAAATGTTAGGATTTGGTTTTATTTTGTAAATGAGAATTTCTTCTATCATACATGTGTACATTTCCCAGCGATCAATATATGGTGGTAGCATCCTATTGGGGACCAAGAGATCCTTTAACAGAGTGCACCATACCACAAGTAAGTGTTAGTAGAAGTTGGAACAGATTGGTGTGGACTCCTGGTGTAGTAGGAAGGTTTATGGCAGTATTTAAATATAGACTACAACAATGTCATAAAAGGCTATGATAGATGTGGATCTGCTGAGTGTTTTGTTCACCTCAGTGGAAAACTCACTTATTCTCTCTTCTTTCAATGCAGATGTAAGAAACTCTAGACCTAGAGTATTTGTGAAGGAAATACAAGAACACAGAAAAATGTGGATTATTAGTAAATTGCACTGTGCACAAATGGAGTAATATAAATGGATCCGTTAAGAGAAGCAAAGGTATATAAACAAAGTAAAAGCTTTGTGCTTTTTGATACATCAGCAGGAAGGGTAGAAGATGTTGTAAAATATTCACCAAAAATATTCACCATAGATTTTTCTCTATTGGAAGTGAGTGAACTCAGGAAGTAATATTCAGTACTCAATAAAGGAAACCCCTATCCTAGATAAGGACTGGGTTAGATATTTAGAAAAATGATGTGCAAGTCCTGAGAATAATAATCATATCCAAGTAATTTAAAATGACTGGGATTTAAGGTTTGGCCCAGATGATATTGTAGTTCTAAAATAAATGTAGTAGCTCTAGAGCTCCTGGACCCAATGGGCTTAGCAATTTAGTGTTAAATGTGGATCCTGTATTTTGGGTGAATTTGCTATATGCACTGTTTTTAGAAGTACTGAGAGAAAGAAAGCTTCCCAGTTCTTGGCAAATATACAGCACATATACAAAAAGGCAACAAGGGGGAGCTATATAATTATAGGACTATAGCTGTCTTGGATACCGAGTCAAAAATATTTGCCTCGCTAGTTTTAAGAGAGCTAAAACACTGGACTCAAACCACATCAGATAGCGTTTAGAGAGAGCATGAGTACCACTACAGTTGGGATTATAATTAATATTTGCAACAATTGTCCTGGCAGAGGGAAATCTCAGTAATATATGAAGATTGCGTTGATCTTTCACTAGCATTTGTTAAAGTTAACCGAAGTCTGCTATGGAAAAACCTACAAAAATTGAGGCGCTCCAAGTCATTTATTGAATATTCTAATTGCACTACATAGCAACACTTTATTAAGAGTCAGATTAAGCATTTGGGGAAATACCACACAAGAAATGAAAACGGTCAATGGATTACGCCAGTGGTGCGTTATTGCACCATTTCTATTTAATTTATATGTGGCTCATCTAGGTACATTTCTTGAATCTTCAACATTTATCTCTCCTTCGTTGTATGCACATACAATGCATTGGCTAACATATGCTGAGGATATGTTCATTTTTTATATGACTAGGGTTGGAATTAATTGATTTATTAGAAGCATTTGGGGAAATACCACACAAGAAATCAAAACGGTCAATGGATTACGCCAGTGGTGCGGTATTGCACCATTTCTATTTAATTTATATGTGGCTCATTTAGGTACATTTCTTGAATCTTCAACATTTATCTCTCCTGTAAGGATATTTGGCGTGTTACAGTACACAGTACAGCAATACTACACAAGTAGCACAAATTTTTTTGCAGCACCACCACCACAAGGGTCCGGTGCATTGCTATATGGGTTTGCAGATTAACAAGGAAAGACAGACTATTCAGTAAAAAACGATTTTAACATATAAGATGCAAATCTATTTTTACAGTTAAAAGCACACGTGTTCATTTAAAAATGCACACTATTTTTCACCTGAAATGCCTATATTGCTAGAGACACATTTGAAAATTAACAGCTAACCTATTAACCATTAACCTGACTAATAAAACCTTATTTTAATATAACCCACTAATAAAATGTGTTCTCTACTGCAGAATTAGGCATACTCTGAAAACCATTTAAATGAGTGTGCAGATTTTTCTCTTCTCTTCTCTGCCTGATTCTCCGTGTTGTTGTGCACAGTAACTGCAGGAAGGAGGAAGTCAGATTTGCAACAATTGCAAATGTATAAGCGAAGCTATTGTTGAAGAGTAGGAGGATGAGAGATGATGGATTTCATTGGGACACGTCATAAAGAGGGCTGAGAGGAAAGTTTTAGTGGGCAGTATCAGGGAAAAAGACAGGCAGACATCTTTCTGCACTACTGGGGAGAAGACCTGGCTGTGGGGTCCTGACTGAATGCAGATTCCTGTGTCCTGCTGCAGTCGACATTGGGGAGAGCTGAAAGAAAAACCTTTCCACTGGCTGAGGCAGTCCTATCTGAAAAAGCTGAGAATTCCAGGCAATGACCCCGGCTTGAGAAGGCAAGCGTTCCTTTTTGCTGGAGTTAATCCAAGAGAGCCACATTCACAAAGAGAAGCCTCTGAACAGATAAGGTAATTACATAACTGGGGGAGCTGTGTGTGTGCACGAAAATATGCAGTCAGTGTAGAAAAAATGAAAGTCCCGTGCGTGTCTTAATCAAGTGCTAATGTTGCAATTTGAGTTCTGTTCTCCGCCACTCTATTTGCAGTGGGTCATAGAAAATGCTTTGATTGTGCCATTTTATTGCTGTAAAGAATGAGATCGTGTTAAATACAACTTTTATATGTGGCTTCTTTGAGCCACATATTTTTGAAGAGGCTGAAAGGGCTGGTATTACACTAAATGATCACAAATACACAGAATTAAAAAATGACAAATTGCTGAATGATGTTGTTACACATGTTCAGTTGGAAGGTTGTAATGTGGTCTCTGATGTTACCCAGATGGATGGGCGAACGGTGGCCACACTCCAAAAAACCTCTGAACATGGAGAAATGAATAAAATATCTCGCACAGAAATGGGTAAAAAGGAGGGAAAAATGTCTTTTCATTTACCAATGTGCTTAGCCAAAAGTGAAAAAGACCTGAGAAAGGTGAGCCCTGAAATCAGTAAGAATTCACATTTCTTATGTGTATTAGAGGAAGTTGAGGACAGATATTATGCACCCATCACTGTAGAAGAAAAATGCCACACCTTTGCTATGATTGACACTGGCGCACAGGCCACAATTATGTCCAAGGAGCTGGTAAAGAGTATCAATGAAGGGAGGCCTCCACAGAGTCAGATCACAGTGAAGGCAAATCAAGGCCCAGTGCATGACTTTAATGGGGAGGAGGTGCCCATCATAGGTGTAACTGAGGTTGACATAAAAATAGGAAAGCACAGAATGAAACAAGAGGTATTGATCACATCTATTTGTGAAATTCCATTTCTGATGGGGACAGATTGCCTGAAAAGATTGTCTCCTCTCATAGATGGGGTGAATGGAGTGCTGTGGTCCTTAACCAAAAAACCATTGAGGCCTAAGAAACTAAAATCACAAAACAGCAATATAAAAGAATGTCACACCGTTGCCAAAACAAATGATGCTGTGGAGGTATATCTCCAGAATAGCTGCATACCTAGTGTCACTGTTATATTAATGTGTCAAGACAAAGATCAGAGCGACAATGAAAAACTACCTGTACAAATATACTTGGACCCAAGGAAAGATTGGCAGACTGCTATAGATGAGCACACATTACGTTTTTACTTAAAAGAGAATACATGCAAACAGAATATTGTTCCTAAAACAGATTCAGAAAAACACATTACCACTCTGGCAGAGATACACATGGAAGATGAGCAACCATGGGTTCACGTTGGTATAAATGATTATCTTAAAACAATAAAAGCCACTTTAGCGCTTGAACATGAAAGGAGTTTCATTAATGAGAAATTGTTGCAAAAAATTATGGAGAGGGAAGAAATCCCGAAATTTAGGATTAAAAACCAATATGTTTCTGGGTTGGACAGTCCAGACTTTGAAAACCGAATTACAGGCAGATGCATGCTTAAAATTAGCATTGGGCAGAAAACAATTTACCATAATGTATGGATAGTGAGTGGAGCACAAAATGAATTTTACATGGGCAATGACATCATGCACAGAATGTGTATGGTGTTAGATTTCCTTAATCAAAAAATATGGTCACGCCTAGGTGGGCCGGCGCCTGAATTTGAAGACAAAAGAAGGGCTTATCATTGTGCACAACTAGTTCCTTATGCAGTCGAATTACAGATGAGGAAAAATACTATTGTTCCTGCATTTACAAAACAGTTTGCAATAACACTGAAATGCAAAAATGGACAGCAGATGAAAGGCTCTGATGCATTTGTATGCCTGAATGAATCCATAAAACAGCAAGGCCTGGATTATGAATACATTCCATTGGTAGACATTGGTGAAGGATCTGTAAAAATCATGGTAAATAATAAAGGTTGTCAGGACATTCATTTAGAGGAAAACTCCCCATTAGGAATGGCCATACAAAAATCACATTATACGGCAGATTTAAATAACATGGTGATTGGGAATATTCCTGAAAAATATGTAGATGCCAAGGGCGAGTTGCCAGAACACCTGGACTCTCAGCCCAAAGGAATATTTAAAATTCATTCTGTGTATCCTTATGATTCAAATGAGACAGTGTGCTGCCATCAAGAGGATTGCATAATATTTAATTTAAATGAAAATGAAACAGGAAATCAGCCCATTGAAGTGGAAGCTGATATGCCAAAATATTTGAAAGTGGCAGCTCTACAAAAAGACACAGCCACACAGTTAGAGGAAAGCGCTGAGATTCCTTTACCAGAAGAGTTTCCAGAATTTTCCAGAATGGTAGAAGAGCAGATCTCCTTAGCGGATGCATGTGACAGCGATGAGGATCGACGCAATCTGAGGGAAATATTTATGGAGTTTAAGGATGTATTTGCAAAAGATGCTTATGATTGTGGTTTAACTGATTTACATGTGGCCACACTACCAGAAGGTTGTAGCAGAAATCCAGTGTTTGTACGCCAGTATAGACTACCGCTGGCATGTTTAGAATCATTGGCAGAGATTATTAAAAATTTGGAATCACGGGGAATAATTAGGCCCATTCATAGCACATCCAATACGCCTATTTTAGGTGTGTTAAAGCCAAATGGTCAATGGCGGCTGTGTGCAGACTTAAGAGAGTTAAATAAAAGAGTACCAGTATCTAGATGGCCACTACCATTCATTGATCAGGGCCTAGCTCAGATACATGGTTCAAATGTATTTACCACGTTAGATCTCACATCTGGATATTGGTGTGTGCCATTGGCAGAGGAGATACAACACCTATTTTCCTTTACATTTGACAGGACTCAATATGCCTGGCTTAGAGCTCCGTTCGGGTACATCAATAGTGGGAGTGAATTTGGCATATTTTTGAGAAAGGCCATGCCAGATGCAGCGGAAAGAGGAACAATAGTTTATGTGGATGATGTCTTGATAAGGAATGAAAACCTTAAAAGCCATTTTGATGAAATAAGACATGTGCTTGGCCAATTGCAGAAAGCAGGCGCCAAAGTATCTTTGCAAAAAGCACAATGGTGCAAGAAAAAAGTGAACTTTCTAGGGCATGAAGTGACTGAACATGGGCTAAATCCACAAAGGAAGAAAATAGAGGCCATACAAAGATTAAAAGATCCTAAAAATGTGAAAGGAGTAAAAAGTTTATTAGGGATGACAGGCTATAACAGAAAGTTCATTGAGAATTATGCAGAAATCACTCAACCATTGACTAAACTGCTTAAACTAAATACTCCCTGGAGATGGGAAAGAGAGCAGTCTGATGCAGTGGCTAGATTGAAGGAATGTCTTGTAAAGGCACCATGTTTAGCGTACCCCATAAAGGACAGGGATTTCTTTATAGAAATAGGCTTTTCTGAACATTGTATGTCAGCAGTGTTATCACAAAAACACGATTTGAATCACAAAACCATTGCATATGCAAGTAAGGCATTTTCCCAAGTTGAAATGAAATTTAATGAATGCGAAAAGGCCCTATTAACCACTGTGTGGGCGCTACAACATTTCCGCCCCATTGTTCAGGGAGAAAAGGTGATTATTGAAACAAATCATCAACCTTTGCAATTTTTAGAGAGTAAAAGAATTAGATCAGGCAATCTAGCGCAATCCAGAATCACTTCATGGACGCTGGCATTACAAGGTTTTCCCGTAGAAGTAAGATATGGACAAAATAAAAAGAGCCCAATTGCTCAAGGGTTAGCTGACTTACATGACTGTGCAGCTGAACAAATAACAAATGAAATGGATGTGGAAGCTAGTTTACAGGAATTTGAACAATCACCACACAAAGCTTTTGATGAAAAAACATGCAAGGATTTGCCAACTGTATATGTGGATGGTTGTGCTTTTCACATTGAAAATGACAGTAATAAACAATTAGTGGCAGGAATAGGAAATGTCTGGTTGAAATGTGAAGGCGTTCCTAGTATAGGGATGAGGATTGGAGATAGGAGCAGTCAGGTGGCGGAATTGGCAGCCATCTATAAAGCAATTGCTACTGCAGTTGATAAAAAGTTCAGTGAAATTGTCCTGGTGACTGATTCTGACTATGCACGGAATAGCTTTGTGGAGTATTTGCCTGGTTGGAAAGCAAGAGGCATGGTTACATACAACAAAAAGCCACTTAAACATGGAAAAATGATACAAGCCATAGACAAATTGGTGTCAGAAAATAATTTAACAATATACTGGAGAAAAATTCCTGGGCATTTAAAAACACCAGGAGAGGATAAGGAGGGAAATGATAAGGCAGACCATCTGGCTAAGATTGGGGCTGTGATGGGAGAATTGCTACCTATTGATTATTTAATGGGTGAAATACAAATTGATGCAGTCACACGTTCTAAAGCACCAAAGGAGGTAGATCAACCGGTGGTGCAGTGGAGTCATAACACGCCAGACCAAGATTTGATTGAGGCACAAAAGAATGATCAAATTTTGGGAATCTATTATAATCATTTGATAGATCCTGAACAAAATCCTTTAACAGAAAATGATTGCATGGGAAAAGAAGAATTGAGGGTGTTATTAAAGAACAAAACACGAATTAGATTACAGGATGGACTCATGATTAGAGAGTCCATAACAGGGCAAATACAGTGGGTAGTACCCCTTTCATTCAGAGGACTAATGCTACACCATGCACATGAGGCCATAACTGCAGGCCATAGAGGTTCACAAAAGACATTAGAAATACTAAAAGATTATGCTTACTGGCCACATATGTCCCAAGATGTGGAATTATATACTAGAGGATGTCTAGTATGCGCCCAATTTAAACCTGCTTCACCAATGCATAGAGCACCATTGATGAAAAGAGGCCTAACTCTCCCATGGTCAGATTTGCAAATAGACTATGTAGGTCCTTTAAAAAGGTCGAGCAGGGGACACCACTATATTTTGAGTGTGGTATGTTTGATGTCAAAGTGGATTGAGTGCATTCCCGCACCAGATTGTAGTGCGCAAACAGCAGCCACATTGCTGGTGAACCATGTGTTCTCAAGGTTTGGGTTGCCACAAAGAATTGAGTCAGACAGAGGAAGTCATTTCACAAGTACTCTAATGAGTAAGGTATGGCAAATACTAGGTGTGAAAAGGAAACTACATATCGCATATCGGGCGGCGTCTTCAGGTACAGTTGAAAGAAGCAATAGGTCTGTTGTGGATATTTTAAAGAAATTTGTGGCAGAAGCAGGTTCCAGCTGGGATTTGCGTTTACCATTGGTTTTGATGGCAATCAGGTCGACTCCTGCCAAAGCAACAGGTGTTAGCCCCCATGAGGTCTTAACAGGTAGGAAAATGGTGTTACCACAACACCTACTATACAGAACACATGAGCAAACTCTAGTGAGTGCATCCACAGTTCATGAATATATTGATGAACTGAGGAGGCATTTGCAACATGCATTTGCTTTTGTGCAGAGAAATCTGGAAAGAGCTGCTGACAGTGCTAAGTCATATTATGACAAAAAGACATCAGTAAAGGAATACAATGTAGGGGATCAGGTGTACAAGTTTCATTTTGGAAAAAGTAAACAGAAAAATTCTAAATTTCTGGCAGCCTGGCAGGGGCCATTTCAAATTATAGATAAAGTCTCTCCTGTAGTGTATAAAATTTTGAAAAATGAAGGTGAAACAGCAATAGAGCAGTTTGTCCATGTAAATCAAATCAAACCATGCCATCCCAGACATGAGATCAGGCAGCTTGAGCATGTGGAAACGGATAGAGTCCCTTGAGAAAATAAATGGGTGTAATCAGGAGGCAGTGACAAAGAAGTTAAAAAAAAGTTGATTGTTATGATGGCACATAAACACTGTAATATATGTAAAAATATATAATATAAATAAATAAATAAATAAATAAATAAATAAATAAATGCACATATAACGGAAGCTCGTGGTTGGTGTGCAGAGAGAAAGTGTATTAAATATTGAATGCTGTTTTATATGTGTTTGTTTTCTTTTAACTTGTGTTTAATTTCAGAAAAAAGAAAAAAAAACGAAGTATTTTTACCAAGCATGTTTTATTTTTGGCAAAAGGATGAAGTTAGTATTGTGCTATGTACTTAATCTGTTTATTTTCTATTTTGATTTAGACAATTAACATTATTTGGTCGGAGGTTCCGGGATCAGAGGCCACGGGAGACGATGGAGTCCTGGAGTCCCCTGGATGAAGACCAAAAGATGCCTGCCTCCAGGTGGAGGTGAAGACAAAATAACCGAAATGCCAAAAGAGATGACTACTGTGGATTCAAGATTGCCAAGATGAAAGAGTACTCGAATGAACCGAATAACATCGCTGGTCGGGACATATCAAAAGAGACAAAGCAAAAGTTCCGGCATATGAAGTTCCACGTATTTATTATTTTAATTATTTATTTTAACTTGTTATATTACTTATTTGTTTTAGTTAGTTGTTTTATTTCATTGTTTTTAATTGACTTGGAAAATTTAAACTTAAAGTAATGCCACTTCCACTGAGAAGGCAAATGTGGAACATTTTATGAACTGATGGACTCAGATGAAATGTTGATTGCAAATTTTCATTGATGCACATGAATATTCATTTTGTTGGATTGCTATATTGTAAAAAAAAAAAAATAGAACAAGTTGTTTTTAGGAATTGGCTTGGATTATAGCCAAGTTCTAAAAACAAAAGGAGGGTATATGTAAGGATATTTGGCGTGTTACAGTACACAGTACAGCAATACTACACAAGTAGCACAAATTTTTTTGCAGCACCACCACCACAAGGGTCCGGTGCATTGCTATATGGGTTAGCAGATTAACAAGGAAAGACAGACTATTCAGTAAAAAACGATTTTAACATATAAGATGCAAATCTATTTTTACAGTTAAAAGCACACGTGTTCATTTAAAAATGCACACTATTTTTCACCTGAAATGCCTATATTGCTAGAGACACATTTGAAAATTAACAGCTAACCTATTAACCATTAACCTGACTAATAAAACCTTATTTTAATATAACCCACTGATAAAATGTGTTCTCTACTGCAGAATTAGGCATACTCTGAAAACCATTTAAATGAGTGTGCAGATTTTTCTCTTCTCTTCTCTGCCTGATTCTCCGTGTTGTTGTGCACAGTAACTGCAGGAAGGAGGAAGTCAGATTTGCAACAATTGCAAATGTATAAGCGAAGCTATTGTTGAAGAGTAGGAGGATGAGAGATGATGGATTTCATTGGGACACGTCATAAAGAGGGCTGAGAGGAAAGTTTTAGTGGGCAGTATCAGGGAAAAAGACAGGCAGACATCTTTCTGCACTACTGGGGAGAAGACCTGGCTGTGGGGTCCTGACTGAATGCAGATTCCTGTGTCCTGCTGCAGTCGACATTGGGGAGAGCTGAAAGAAAAACCTTTCCACTGGCTGAGGCAGTCCTATCTGAAAAAGCTGAGAATTCCAGGCAATGACCCCGGCTTGAGAAGGCAAGCGTTCCTTTTTGCTGGAGTTAATCCAAGAGAGCCACATTCACAAAGAGAAGCCTCTGAACAGATAAGGTAATTACATAACTGGGGGAGCTGTGTGTGTGCACGAAAATATGCAGTCAGTGTAGAAAAAATGAAAGTCCCGTGCGTGTCTTAATCAAGTGCTAATGTTGCAATTTGAGTTCTGTTCTCCGCCACTCTATTTGCAGTGGGTCATAGAAAATGCTTTGATTGTGCCATTTTATTGCTGTAAAGAATGAGATCGTGTTAAATACAACTTTTATAATACAGAAAAATA
Source organism: Ambystoma mexicanum (assembly GCF_040938575.1). Lineage (NCBI taxonomy): Eukaryota > Metazoa > Chordata > Amphibia > Caudata > Ambystomatidae > Ambystoma > Ambystoma mexicanum. The sequence goes on along the minus strand of NC_090930.1, from coordinate 648,231,368 downwards.
TTTGAAAACAGACGGATGGTGTACTTACTGTTTATCATTACAGTGCTGTTGATGTGGGGAGATTTTTAAACAGTGCAATGGTCATTTTAAGACAGATGTGTGCATGTCAGAATCAGTATGAATAATTGTGAGTGACTGTAGTATAACTTGTTGGAGGTACATGAGCCAACGGGAAGAGAGACTCTCTGAACATAGCTCCCTACCGTATATAAGGTAGTGGAAATTACCACAAGACTACCACATATAGCTCTCTGTCGTAAATAAGTCAGTGAGTTTGCCCATGGTGGCGCACCAACACTATCACTGGAAAATGTGGTATCCCTAGAATGCAGGTCTGAGGTCTCTCTAGTTATGACAAGAAAAATCTAAGCGAAGATAAGGGATTCTGGACATTGGGGCCACAAATAAAACAAGGGAATTATGCTCACCAAAATACCACCAACCACGTATACCAAATATGCAGGTCTGGGTGCTGAAATAATGCATGTCCATTGTATTATTGTTGCACATGGCCAAATCTGAATACAAAGAGTGATTATTGCTAAGTTATTTTTGGCGGTAATAAAATACCGTCAGGCCCCAAATCTCCACAAAATACCCTACATATTTACAGACGGATGGTGTACTTACTGTTTATCATTACAGTGCTGTTGATGTGGGGAGATTTTTAAACAGTGCAATGGTCATTTTAAGACAGATGTGTGCATGTCAGAATCAGTATGAATAATTGTGAGTGACTGTAGTATAACTTGTTGGAGGTACATGAGCCAACGGGAAGAGAGACTCTCTGAACATAGCTCCCTACCGTATATAAGGTAGTGGAAATTACCACAAGACTACCACATATAGCTCTCTGTCGTAAATAAGTCAGTGAGTTTGCCCATGGTGGCGCACCAACACTATCACTGGAAAATGTGGTATCCCTAGAATGCAGGTCTGAGGTCTCTCTAGTTATCACAAGAAAAATCTAAGCGAAGATAAGGGATTCTGGACATTGGGGCCACAAATAAAACAAGGGAATTATGCTCACCAAAATACCACCAACCACGTATACCAAATATGCAGGTCTGGGTGCTGAAATAATGCATGTCCATTGTATTATTGTTGCACATGGCCAAATCTGAATACAAAGAGTGATTATTGCTAAGTTATTTTTGGCGGTAATAAAATACCGTCAGGCCCCAAATCTCCACAAAATACCCTACACTCCTTCGTTGTATGCACATACGATGCATTGGCTAACATATGCTGAGGATATTTCCATTTTTTATATGACTAGGGTTGGCATTAATTGATTTATTAGAACTTTTGAACAATATGTTAAAGTAAATGAATCTCCTATTAATGTATCTAAGTCAACATTTTTGGTGTTTGCGCCAGAGATCAAATTGGGGAAAACGCAATAGAAAATAAATGAGGAGCCCCTTGAAGAGGTTATGGCAGTAAATCTATATCTCTGGATACAGGCTGAGGTACTTAGTCCAAGATGCTGGCATTACGACAAAAACACTCTTAGAGTTGAGTGCTTCTTTAAATATGTAAAAGAATTAATAATATCACTGTGGGAATTCCTATGGGAAAGAGTTTATGGGGAGTATTGTAGCCCAGCACAGTTAATCACACTTTATCGCTTCTTGGTGTTTATGAATTTTGGGGTGTAATGAGTTGAGAGTTTTAACATCTGAGTATGAAAATGGATAAGTAATAATTAAAGGGTTTTTAGATATGATTTTATTATGATTCATTTAATAGGATTACATTAGAATATATATGTGTATAATGGTTATAAATGTTGTATAAATATTATAATAATTAAAAAAAAAGAATGCTCCAAGGTAGAACTCCTCATTCATACCCAGTGGGTACATTAAGTCTAATCTATCGATCCAAGCAGTTCTATTTGTGTACGTGTTATGGATAGATTCCACCTCTGGGAGACTGATGTTCTACTTCTAGCACTACACATATAATTTGGGCACTAGTGTGTCTCTGATCCCTGAAGTGTCTAGCAACTGGAGAGTTTAGGTTACCAGTACAAATATTGAACTTATGTTTGGTCCACCATTCACATGCTTTATGCAATGTTTGTCTAATGTAAAATGTGCTGCAAGGGCAGCATAAGCCATAGTACACATGTGCAAAATGATGAAGTTTGATCTTTTTGACAGTTTCTTTCAGTATATTGATGTCCAGGGGATGGGAGTATCACGAGGACTAGGATATCTTTTTTTGATTTATGTAGTGCAACCTTAGTGCCAGGGTTACATTTTCCTTACCAGTACCCAAAACCTACTAAACACATTTCACCTCTAAGAACTTAGACACCATATGTAACAATTGGTGTGCTGAGAGTCTATGGTTATTTTCTCGTATAATACCATGTATTGTGTTAGTTACTGTTGGGCAGGGAGGGATTCTGAGTTGTTGCTTTGCCAGTTTAGTAATGAGGTATATACATACAACCTTCGTTACCACCTCTTGGAATGTGGCGGGCTAAATGATGACATCAAAGTATGAAAAGTGTTGGCATACATGTTGCAACATCAAATCAAGATAGGATTTCTGAAAGAAATGCATATGTTAGATGTGGGTCTTTCAAAATATGCTAAGAATTAGGGGAGCTCTAGGTGGCAATCAAGCTTGATGTCCCCTCCAGGGGAGTTTTGATACACAAAGACCTATGGTTCCATTTAACAAAATAAATAATGGTTATGATGAGCAGCTGGGTCTTTATCAATGGGTCCTATAGGGTGTACAAATACCTTTTGTCAATATTTATGCACACAACTTTGACAATCCTGCCACTGGTTCTTCTCCAATTATCTTGAATGTGTCTGTTCTGAGTTCATAAAAGGCGGAGATGTTAAGACTATACTTGACAGGTAACCAGATAGGTGCTCTAGCATGCCTTGGCCACTTTCCTCTGCATCTAGATCCCTTCCGGATAAAAAGTCTGCTTTCACCTTGGGAGATATCTCCTAAACATTGCAAACTCATTCAGTGCAATTCACATTCTCCTGCAAAGTTTAAAATTATATTACTCAAATTGACATTTGGTTATCCTCCAGATGGACATTATCAGCTTTCATGTATTGTGGGAGCTTTCCTTAGACATTATCTGATCACTATCCCATGTAATTGACGCCCCATCTAACACCACTGAGCCCACGCAAGAGCTTCTGGCAGCTTAAACCTGATGTGCTGACTGACTTGGTGTTTAGAAATATGAATGTGATTATGAAATCAAATTGTTCTTTGATGCAAACACTGAGTTGGTAGTGTACTTTGTCATGGTATGAAAACATTCAAATGTTATACCATGGGTGTGTGCATTGCCAAAGAGGCTGGTGTTCTGTGACAGAAATGGGAGATTAAGAGCAAAGAAGAGTCATGCTGAAGGATATCACCCACTGGCCCCTAATGCACAAAAATGTTGCACTATTCTGTTAAGCTGCTGATTATGGGGTCAAATATCTGCCTTGATATGCTATGGGAAGGGTGTATGATGATAGCGCTCAGGCAGGTAGATATTTATCTTGAGCGATCCTCGAAGAGAACTTGGCCAGGAAATCTGGGATGTTGAAGACCCCACTGGCAATATAGTGAGAGAAGACATAGAGGTGAATTACAAATTTGGCAAGTTTTACACTTCCCTTTGCACTTCACAACATGTGGCAATTGTAGAAAATGGACTGAGCAACACTGGTGTGGGTGAATGACTCATGGTGACGGTAGGGTCTCCTATTTACATCCCCCAAATTCAATAGGGGCTTCTTACCTTATATCAGAATGATTTGACTTGGTAAAGCCTCAGCCTGTCCATCAGAGAGGCTCTGTGTACAGTCTTTCTTAAATTGGGCAAAGACAAGAGGAGACATCAATCACATTTCCCTATGTCACTAGTGAATTTAGTTCAAAGAAATCTTAGCCAAGCATTCAGCCAACCAACTGCTCCTGCTAATGCCCTAAATTATTCTAGCAGATAAATCAGGGTATATACTTGGTTCTTCGATACAGTTCAGTACTCGCTGTCGCTTCATGACTATGGAACTAAAAGGTCCTTGTTTACCAGCACCAGTGATGTTATTGGGCACTGAACATGTTTTATGTTTGTGGGTGCATGTTAGGGAATACAAAATAGAGTTTTTAGAGTGGTAGGGGGGAGATTGTGGATGGGTGAATGAGTGTGGAAGGCAATATGGGGGCTGGCCGTGATAACATAAATGCTGCAAAAAAATTGATGAAACAGCCTCCCCAACAAGGTGTCACAGATCCTATCTTTTCCAGGTTCTCTGCAGAGTGGAATTGGGGGAGGAATTTCTTGCTTGAGTAAAAATGCTATATTATGAACCATCGGCCAAAGTCATCACCAGTGGAATAGCCTCTTCCTAATTCATCCCATTAAAGGCTACTTGCCGGGGATCTCCTCTCTCCCCATATGTTGGCATTGCTGATTGTGCATTTAGCCTGTGTGATGCATGAAAACCATCAGAACAATGGGCTATATTTAAATAATCAAAAGATATGTATAATCATCCATATATATATATATAGATGGTTTACTATTCATGTACAGAAACCTGAAAATAATCGAATCCCTATAGCCGAGGCAGTGACGGCGTTAGGATACAATTGACCTATGACTTAATTGTTTACATTGATGGATGTCACTCTAAAAATAGTCCTTGCAACGGGATTCTGATGGTATCCCATATCCCTATGATACTTGCGTGTACAGGTGGTAATGAACACAGGATTTCTACAACACCAAATATGTGTCTTTGTTGTAGTTGACTCGGGCAAAACTAGTGAGGTGGACCAAGCCCCGGATCTCGCTCATAGCCAGGACCTCACTTATAAACATGATCCACCTGACTACATTCTTATGTCTCTTAAACAATAGTCCTATGATGCTTCCAGTGTTCTTTATCTTCTTCCCAATGAGGACACCATCCAATTTTTACAAGAAATTTCACACATCGCTTTTTAAATCTCTGTAGATCATCACATTTCCTTTCATCCAAAGCACTTTTCTTAATAAACATTAGAGAATGCGCTTTAGCATACCTGATCCTTATATACATTTTTTTTTATCTCAATCTGGGTTGACAGGGAAATTAAACCTAATTCAAGGCAAATAGCTGCTGTAGGGGTGTAATTAGTTAGCCCCAAGACTTTCCTCCATATCACCCCTTCCAACTGATCGGCCCATTCTCTCCACTCATCCACTGAGGTTTTGAATCTGTACAGATAAGTAGCCGAATGGTTTTGTTTGTAGATACTCAGAATTCTACATAGTGAGTATCCTGCATTTTTTTTTAGAAGATCCTAATGACAGCCATAATGGACAATGCATTAGTTTTCTTATTTTCTTGTGCTCTAAGATATTTCTTTTTCTTAGAGAAGTGATCAGACCCCAGGTATCTTTAATAATCAGTTTGACTCATCAGTCCTAGCTGACTTTCAATCGACTTTCTCCCAGAGCACTTAGTCCCCACAGCCATAAACTGAGTCTTAATTAGATTGATGTTCAAACCATTATTTTCTGCATACTTACAAACTTCTTGGGCTCGACTTACAATTCCATTATATGTATTATCCATAATAACAAGATCGTCAGCATAACCGATCTAACCAATCTTATTATTACCTATTTTAGGAAAAACATTGAATTATTTTTCAACAAATATAGTCCCAAAATCAGATAAAAATAAATTGAAAAGGGTACGCGCAAGTGCGCATCCCTGTCTCACTCCCCTCCTGATAGAAATTGGATTTCTAAGGCTACCACAGTGGTTCAATCTTACTCTAGCCGTGCTGTTTTTATAAATCATTTGACATGCATAGATTAGATGGTATGGTATGCCCAATTTCTGCAGTTTACTCCATAACTGAGCTTGATCTATGGTGTCAAAAGCTGATGAGAAATCAACACATAGTATATAAAGTGGTAATACTTTCTTTGAATTTGCCTCCTCAATCAGCAGACTAGTAGTTAGGATATTCACATTTGTCGAACATCCTTTTCTAAATCCAGTTTGAAATGGACCGTATATATTTTTGTTAAATATCCATAAGTTAATTTCTTTAAAAATCAGGGTAGAGAAAACCTTACTAGTAACATCGGTCAACGCCAATAGACAATATATCTCAGTGAGGAATCTATACCTCTTCTAGAATACTGGGATAATATGGGATGTCCTCCAAGACTCAGGAACCATCCCAGTAAAATTACTTCACGAAATAATGTCAGAATCATGTCTGCCCAAAATTAAGGGTTGCCCTTAATAATCAGGTTACAGAGACAATCAGGACCTGGAGACCTGGATGATTTCATTTTTTTAATAATAGCAATTGTATCCTCTAACCTGAGGTTTATTTCAGGCAAAGATCTTACTTCCAGGGGGAAATCCTTCCCTTCAAATTTGTTATGGAGAAAGTTTACCCAGCTTTTTTCAATATTGCATATAAGATTCTCCAGGTACCTCCAGTCACAGATTTATATTGTGCCCACATTTTCTTAGAGTCTCCATTAAGTAGGACCCTTACCATACTTTGCCATATTATGCTACTTTCAGAAGCATAGTACCGCTTTCTCCAATTTCGGGTACCCATTTCTTATTTTTCCCTTTCTAATCTGTGCTCAGGTTCATATACTCAATGGCTCTGATAGCCTGTGCCTTCTTTTTTTCTCAAGTGCAACAATCTTATCATATGGTTTACCCATTCTTGCTCCAGATTTCACAGCGGACATTCTTCTCATTGGCATAAAACCATGCATACAAGAGGTAATCCACTCTACTATCTCCTCTGCTGTTTCCATAAATGCATACTCCATTCTAAGGGCTCTACTCCATTTTGCTACCTTATCTAAATTTATATCCGACCACCACAGCCTGTTGGCCGCAGCATTCACGTGAACTGTCCCCACCCTATCACTGCAGCACTTTTTGGTAGCGCCCAGGATCAGATTTATGCTGACAATAGCATGCTCACTAAATTCGTTAAAGCTGGTTGGAAAAGATTGAAACCGCAAGTAGATATTAGTATTGGCAGACATATCAACCGTTAGACCATGTATATGCCAAAGGTTTATCCTTGTTATCCATACCATTGATCATTTTTAAATCAATCTCATCTAAGAAGGAATTGCACCTTCGATTTTTCAAGTTATTTTTACCTTTTATCATATGGTCAAGTTTGGAGCAGTCACTATCTCGCCCAATTTTGGCATTCAAGTCACCTGCTAATATCATGTCTACATTCCCATCAGCAGCATAGCCACACACAGCATATTCATGTACACTAAGCTGGATCTCCAATGTATTTTCAACTCCGGGATGGTCACAAATATTAAATAATAATAGTTTTTGTTCCACTCCCAGTTGGATTTCCACCCCCAGACATTAGGATTGGGGACCGTATTGGAGCATTCCTTGCAAGGAATGTCGTTGGTGACTACGGTTATTAATCCTCCATACGAGCGCCCTTTAAGCCCTCTCCCTGCTTCCTGACAATATGTAGTGAATCCATCACAATAGGCCCGAGACATGAGCCAAGTTTCCTGCAAAAACACAATGGATGCAGTTTTTTTAAAATCCATAGAGCCTACACTCTGAAAAAAATGACCATGACCTCTAGTATTCCATGAGATGATGTTAATATCATCTCAGTTGTTTTTATTATGCATAGGTGTTAAAAATGAAAATAGCCATTTCGAATCAGATCTTGCATTGGGATCACTATTAACTCCAGAGTTCACTATTAACTCCAAACTTCTTTAGGTCATCTTTGGCCATATTCAATGGTTTACGCTTTTCTGTCAATTCTATCATACACCCACAATCTAACTCATATCTTTGCATGTTTAATTCATCAGAGTATAAGCGAATAAGGCTAGTAACCGCCCCAGAATAGCAATGAACTTTGGTAATCAATCCTGGATATTGTTCAAAACATTTAAAGTGCTCGCTCTTAATTAACCCTAAGGGCAGAGGATATCCCAGTACCTCAATTAGTTGTCTTCAGTTTATTGGTTTTTTTTTCCCTTTAAGCGTTCCCTTAATGGTACATTTTTTCTTGGAAGCATCATTTTGCTTTTGTAGTGTTATAGGAATCTACATAAACATTTCAACTCCATTCATACTGGGCTTATGCAGCCCATATCTGGGTGTAGGGATATTCAACGACTCATTGTCTTTGGACTCCATGGATGAACTACTACTATCGAGAGATATTCTTGTGGATTCCATAGAGCTGTCAGAGGGGACTTCTTTAACAGCCTCTGGAGCCATCGCTATTTTTGGTTTTGCCTTGCTCGATCTTACAAACCACTCATTAAGATTCCCTGATTGTAGTGCCTTCCTCTTTGCTCTACCCGGCACCTTCTTTCTGGCATGTTTTGATGAGCCATGCCCCTTGATGTTCTGATTAACAGTTTCCTTTTCCATCTGGTCGGCCTTTATGATAGCTTCATAATACTTCTTGCCATCTTGCCTTTTTGTCTCTTTTCTCTCTTTGTTAATTGGATTATTTCTTATTCTACTTCCCCTTCACTACCCATTATAATCTCCACCTTTATAGATTTCACATTCTCATGACCTTTGTCCATGATCACCTCCATTTGCTGCGATCCAGGTAGCGGTTTCTGTGGATTGGGGCTTACAACACCCTGTCCTCCCACTTTATTATCAAGGTTTCCCATGTGCGCCAGCAGCTTGGCATTTATTTGGAACTGGTCCGCAATATTGTGCATTAGCTTTAACAATATTTTTAAAGCAAAACTTATTGCTAGATTATGAGCCTCAATGTCTTTAAATTTATCATCATACAGGCATTGTGACATATTGATCACCTGTTGGTCATTTGTGCTAGCTGGAGTTTGATCAATTAGACCCGTGAGTCGAGGAGAGCAAGAGAGCCTTGTAGAGCTCATCTGGCAATTCAGACTGTTGTTTATTTGAGGATTTCTGACAGTATCACGATTATTTTTATCTAATTTATGGGGATTAAAAGTAGCAGCTTTTTCTAATTCAGTGATTTGTCCCTCTAGACAACAGAAGAGGTTTAGCAAAGAATTATTATTGTCTAGTTCGGCTGTAGTGCACGCTCGTTCTTCCACACATTCGGCCAAATCCTGTGGTTCTTCATGAATTTCTGCAAAAGCACCTACGCCAGTGAAGTAATAAGTCATTTTTGTTGTTGTTGTTGTACTCTTTGCCCCATCATATTCGGCCATCAGAATTTGATTTGGCACAGCCTTTGTTTTTGCCACTGGTCTTCTGTTTGTTGCATAATTTCATCTTGTCCAAATTGCACGAGTATGTATAGAAGCTCTGACTATTCAGACAGAGAGCTGGTATTGGTGCCGATTATACTGGCCCTAAATGGTCTGCAACTACAATTACTGGAGGACGAGGCTCAAAGGCTAGATGCCCGCAGTCACCTCATCTAAGTTACTTTGATTCTTGCTTTCTGTCTCCGAGAGAATATTGCTGGTAATCAGAGCAGACTATAATGCGTTGAAAAGACAGAAGAGGCTCAAAGGCAACAACACCCGGAGTCACCTCAACTGAGTGCCATATCTCTTCAGCTTTGATAAAAAGGTTAGTTTGGCTAAGCTGCCCGATAGCTAGCAACGAAGCAGGCCAGCTAGCCCGTCACCTGCTCAGGTCATTGTACTGTTCGTAGCTGAGCAACGCAAAGTAACAAGGTATATGCAGGCAAGATTAAATGACTTGGGGAACTTAAGTCGTATGTTAGCTTACTTGCATAGAAAAGATCCTGTGTAGGCTTGCAGAATCCTGCTCGGGCGTGGACCCACAGCCGCCACACAGCCAAACACTTTTGCTACGCTTTCTCTTTGCTCCTCGATTTTAAGCCCCTGCCTTCTAAAAGGGGTAGTGCAGGTTTTTTTGCCGGCTGAGCATTGAAGGAGGGTTTCACAGCACAGAAGCAGCATAGTACACGGCAGACGACCAAACACTTGCCAAACACTTTTGCTACACTTTTGGTTTGCTCCTGGATTTTAAACCCCACACTTTTGCCAGTTATTTAGATAGGATAGAATGCTTGCCCTGTACATTTGTCCAATCATTCCTCTGGGAACTACAGAAGCCGAGGATAGTAACATTTGATGAACTCTCTGTTGCAAACAATTTCGTTTCTAGGATACAATTTAGGGATGTTGGGGGAACATCTGGCAACCATGAGAGACTACTGCCAAATTCCCTACATTTCCTAAAATAGGTCAAGCAAGCTGTATCCTGGCCGATCTATGACAGTGACTGTAAAACTGAATCTTCCCTATACAAACAAGGGCCCATCTAGCGTCTATAATTGAAATGATATGCTTTGGGCCAGCTCCAGAGACAATGCTAATAAGCAATTGCAGACCTAACAAGGCAAAGGGAGGACCTAGCCTAGTAACCAAACCGAAAGGGAGACACCATCCCCTCGACAGGCACTGGAAACACGTCAGGAACTGGATCCCTTTGAATCCACACCAACACTCAAACATAACTATATGCTAACTCTTCCCTCTGCACCAAGAAACGATAGAATGCAGCTATACCCCTCAATTAATTAGGCCTAGCTGCACACATAATCCCATTCACAAACTCTGCCACAGTCAGAATGCAGCTACCCAATTCCAAATGGCCTTGCTGCACACATTGTACTGATCTCACCCAACCACCATACCACGCTTAGCACTAGAATGCACCACGCTACACCCTTGACGCACACATACCGAGTGCACCCAAGCAATTTACTACACTACCCTCTGTACTGACCTGGATTACGGTCCCCGAGGGCATTCAACCCACAGCGCTTTGGAATCTTACCAATGGTAAAAGGCACTATACAAATGCCCAATAACATATGATATTTTGATGCAGTGTCTAGAAAGCCACTCCTGGGTATCTTAGTGAAATCGGGAGACATTTTAGGGGTTGACAATTTATGAGGTTACAAGGAGGTAGGTCTGTGAACAGAAGAAGTACATCTCCTTAAGTAGCCGACAATCCGATGTTACAATTAAACTATTTGCACCCAACGTACTTAACCCCTGGAAAATGTATACAAATATGATCTAACAGCCTCCAATGCATGCCTTAAGTGTAAGCTCAGCAAGGCTGATTTTGTGTACTTAGCTTGGACCTCTGCTCGGATTGTAACCTTTTGGAAAGCAGGCCCTATTTTCTATGGTAGACATGCATATCCCCCAAGATGCTGTCTTGTGTCTATTGGGCTACTCCTTTTCCCTACCGAAGCCCCATGGCAATCTGACGCCTTTGCATTTGTATAGATTGAAGAAATATTTATAAATTCTGGTTGTGCTCCATTGCACATGTGCTTGATTCCTTGCTCGTGGATTGGTTACATGTAAATGCATGTGAAGAAAAGTATTGTCAATTTAGTCTGACAAGGACGTGCACTCGGAATATCTGGAAATACCTGACCAATTATTTTTCGTGGACCCCAATCTAACTTGACATTTCATCCTTACCACTTCAATCTATCATGTCTTTCCCATGATATGTCAGATACAATACATAATCACTGTTCATTAGAATGTCACTTTATATATGTCTGCTGAAACACCTATGCTTTCCCTTGTCACTGTATTTTCCGTTCCCTTATTTCTGTTTCATAATTGTTGGGATGCGTGTTGTTGCTAAAAATCAATAAACAATCTTTAAAAGAACAAATGTCACTGCCACTGACATTCTGGGACTTGGGCACTTATGACCACATGCATCAAAACCCTAGGAGTCGCATCTGCACCCCCTCTATTTCACTAATAATCAACACTTGGCTCGTTTCAGGCAGGGCCTGCACAACACGGCTGCCAAAAAGGTGTGCCTTATAAGACCACTTCATATTTCATTACATTACAATGTTGCTCCTTAGCTGTATTCAAAATGAATGCACCAACTTCCTAGCAAGGTTTTATAGTGCCCTGTCCAAATACAACAGTTTGGATATGACGACTGTTTTCAACAATATCCCTTCCATGTCAAATGAGGGTCCATCACCCTGACCTAAACCACACAGCCCTTGCCAAGGCACTTGCTGCTATTTTGCTTGAAAAACTATATGGCATGGTTAAGCAAGGATTTTCTAGAGGATCGTTGCAAAAATCAAGCATTCGAATAAACCTTTATGGCCGTGGAAAGAAGGAGAAGAAATCACTAACCTCAAGGATGCCCGAGCAAGGCCAAGGTGAACAAACAGGTTCAGCTAAAGCACCTCACACACAACCTCCTAACTATGCAGAAGGAAATTATTGTCAAAATATGTTTGGAGATAGGGCCTAGAACAATTCTAGAAAATCACAAGGATCAAAGTAAGAGTACACAAGTAACAATTGTGAAAATGTAAACAAATACAACATTAATTGTATTGGCCTACGACATAACAAATATCTTCGTGACCAATGTACAGAAACCATCCAAATGGGAGCCACACTACGCACAGACAAAACAAGTGCATTTGTGTCTGCAAAGCTAGGTGGTCCCTTGGACTATAAGCGCAAATGATTTACACATCTTACACATCATATAAAGAAGACAGATAGACGGATATTGTTCACAAAAGGAAAGAGACAGTATTTTGATGGGATGCAGTCAAAGTAACGTCCCACAATGCATGAGACATAGCAAAGTTCTGGAAAAGGATATCTTACAATTGAAGTGTGAGATGGAACGTTGTTGCCCTGGAAGTGTGGAAGACTCTATTATGGTTGGAAATTAGCAGAAAATGTGACTTCAGCTTTTGCCTCTATGTCAATTTGGTGGGCAAACTTTTTGGACCACCTCACTTTGTCCTTAGCATTTCTCCCTCACTTAATTTTTTATTTCTTCACCTCTCCTTTCAAATCCTTTGTTTTGTTGAAGTATGACACTTCTTTTGAAACATTGTGCTGCTTATTAATTTAAATTCACATGCATAAAGGCTGGCTAAATTTCAGGTGTTTTAATAAAAACTCTCAATCTTTCATCACTATAAAAAACACTTTGTTGAGGGGACCTTATGGTTAAGTTGCCCTACGAAACACCTGTGCACTTCACTAAAAAGATGACATCACAAATATCATTGATGACATCACTGATGACATCACATGTATGCCTCATTTATTTTGGTGCATTGAAGCCCAGGTGGTTTTATTCACTGACAATCACAATATACAAATGTGTCATGAATGATATTTGTGATGTCATCTTTGATGTCCTGGGTGTTAATCTTAGCAATGCACGTATATGCTGCGAGTTTTGGTTGCTGAGCTCACCATAATGGGGTAATGTGCAGTGTTTTTTGGTTTCACTGTGAAGTATAACATCCCGTTAACAAAGTTTTTTTTACTGAATGTACATATATATATATTCAGTGAAAAAACTTTGTTAAAGGGACGTTATGGTTAAGTTGCGCTGCTAAAAACCTATGAAATTTAGTGAAAAAACTTTGTCAAAGGGACGTTATGGTTCCAAGTAAAACCGAAAAACCCTTGAAATTCGCGAGTTATGGTAAGCTAAGCAACCATAACTCATGCCACCACCGTGCACTGCTAAGACTAACACCCAGGACATCAAAGATAACATCACAAATGTCATTGATGACATCACTGATGACATTGCATGTCTGGCTCACTCTTTTTTCTTTTGCTGACATATCTAGGCCACATGGTTTTCTTCAGTAACAGTCAGAAACTAAAAAATGTATTTTATTTGTAGACGTATCCTCAAGTAGGTTCTTACAGTAATTCCCTTAGAGTCCAGTCACATCATATGAAACATATACATACGGGAAGACACAAGCTTGAAAGACAGCAATACTTTTTGTGCATAAAGATAATCAATAGACTATTCGTATCCCCGAACAAATTAAAAGTACATTTTCAATTAATTCATAATATTTTTCAATAAAATGTCACCATGGCACAAGTCCCACATAGTAATACTGAGTTTCGACATACCTTTTGAAACTTTTCGAACTTTTTTTGTGTTCGATCTGTCCGCGGACAGCGCGCATGTCCGCGGACTGCGCACAAACACCCCTATAAAAGACCACGCCCTAGAGGTTATTCTCATTGTGTTTCTGGCTATTCTTCAGAACACAGCAATTTTTGCTGCCACCTGCAGATTACACCATCATCGAGATGGCATCCCTGGCTGCTGAACTGCCACCTGGTGCTGCACCTGCTTCAGCACCACCCCCACCCCCTCCACCACCACCACCTCCCCAAGGGCCTGAAGAGGGGAACAGGAGTGAGGATGCAGAGGAGGAAGAAGAGGATGATGAGAATGAGGTAGAGGAAATCCTTACTACCCGCACTAGGCGTGAGTCTTGGGTGTGGCGGTTATTTACCATTCATGGGAATGTTCCTAAGGCTCGTGCGAACCGTGTTACCTGCAATGAGTGCAAAATTATACTCAGTCGCGGGAAGCACGGTAAGTACAGCTTTGGGACCACTACTATGAAGTGACACCTGAGGTCATTTCACTCTGGGGCTATTCGCAGGGTTGTACCTTGCGAAGAACGTAGCAGGTTGATTTCCTCTACTTCATCCTCTGTTTCTGATCCTGTCACCACAAGGACCACCTCTGTGGGACAGCGTCTTCCTCATGCTGCGTCACAGGCCATACAGAATGCTGATGACCCTTACCTTTCGAGGGTCACAGTTGTATGTATGTACTGTAACACAGTACTCTGAAGGGGGGCGCGACTTCGTAATGCTTTTGAGACTATCGTCTCAGAGCACGAGAAGATCTGCTCACTACCCAAATAAAACCCACTCTACATCTTCCTCTCTCAGCTCGCCCTTTCCTATCCCTGTGGTTGGTGTCCCCCCCTTTACCTTCCTTTCACCTCCTCTCCTAGTGTGTCGTGTATAAAAAACCAAAAGAAATACAAAATATCAAAAATCAAAAAAAAAATAAGGCTCTGTTCAGAGCCGCCTTTCACAGTTAAAAAATAGAAGTGAAAATAAATGAAGCAGGGCCCTTTGTATTTTTTAGAAGTCCGCGGACAGTTCGCGAACATTTACAAAATTGGGTTGCTACCCTATCACAAACATTGCAATTTTCTCTGGGAGGAAGTGGTGGCTCTGAAAATAGCCTTTGGGAGGTGTTTGTAAGTCAAAAATTATAAATGCTTAACACCTACTTCAAAATGGATGTTGTAATTCCAAAAAAGGTCGCAATGCATTTTGTACATTTCTCAGAAAAATCTGATTACCACCATAAGTAAGATGGACTACATCTTTGCGAAAAATGTTTGTACTACGAAACAGAATATTTTCATTGTGAAAAGAAGACATGCCAAAATCTTTTAGAACGGCACAAACAGCTTTATTAATATTGCACCTTGCTTTTTCCATTTGTGGACCAAATGAAGAAGAACAAAGCCACATTTGTCTCTGTGCAATCCGTGAAAATATCACTTGAGAATTAGGAAACATGTCCATAACCTTCCCAAGTCCTTCTTTCATAGCAAATTGCAAAAAAATTCCAGTCACATGTCCTAAACTGTTCCCTCCACAATGAATTACAATTATGTCTGGATGTTGCTCTGTCTCCAAAGTAGCACAGAGAGGTAGCAAGTCCAACCACTTCATTCCACGTACTCCATGCCAGTGTACTTCCACAAGTGGGAATCCAAGATCTACAGCTACTCCACTTTCTGCATGCACCTTCAACCAATATATCCATGAATCTCCCAAAATCCATACAATCTTTTTCCTAAAACAAACAGACATAGCTATCTGTTGTTCTCTCAGCAAAAACAGTATATGAGAAACTCTCTTCTGGCACAACACACCCACTAAACTTTCCTGACCAATCCCTTTCAGTACTCATTTGCATGACTTCTGAACCCAAAAATCCCCGGATGTAACTCCCGATGTCTGCAAACTACCACCATGTCCGCGGACATATCGTAACATGAACAGCCCTTCTACCATTTCCACTTCACTCTCTCTGCCATTCCCTCATTGGATGTAGCTAAGAAGTCACATGACCATGCACCAATCACATTCAAGACCTCTACATCTAACTGCATCATCATAGATCAGCACTGCAAATGTACTTTGAATCTCTCTGAGTAGAAGTGGCATATCATTGGCAAGCACCATCTACCAGAAATACTGTACAAGTCTCCAAGATTTCTACTTGCATCTCCATGTATATCCATATGCATGAACACAAACTTCAGGTATGCATATTTTCTGTACAGTAGATGAACACATTTTCAAACAGACTTTTAGCTTGTGTAATCTGTAAAATGAATTTACTGTATTTTTTTCAATTTCCTAAAATCAACTATCACTTATAAACCTTTATACTATTTACTTTCTTTATACACACACACTCAAATCATGTTAAACTAACATTTTTTAAATGAAATATATAGACTACATATATTCAAACAAAATTGCATTCAAGCACAATCTATGTTTAAATCTTTAAAAAAAATACTTATACAATTTCATATTTTTTTGTTTTTATTTATTATTTATTTACTTAATTACTTTAATTTAGACATGACATTGAGGTGCTATTACCTAGAACAGCTTAGTTACAGAAATAGTGGTATTCACTGGTATATTATAAATTTCACAAAACATAGTAAAGATATTTTTTTTGCTACAGTTAGTCATTCAATACAATTTGTTCATTAAGAACATATCATATGTACTGAACTGATGCAATGTATCTTATGTAAATACATTAGTTTAATGGTTTTAAAGAAGGCGCTGAGGATTTCAATTAAAAAAATCAATATCTAAATTAAAAACAGCGCTATATACAAACAAAGTTACTAATTTGAAGCTTTTACAATTGCAGTGAAGACCAGTCTCCTGAAAAGAAGCAGCCGAATTCGGAGAACAAAGAAGAACTAAGAAGTTACCTGTTAATTTAAGAAAAAAAGTAAGTAGAATATCACCATGATATTTGTATTATTACTCAAACATACTGTACAGTTAATACAAGCTATTTCTGTGCCTAAAAATAGAGATTGTGTACCATTTTGCCCAAAAATCTCCATGTCTTCAACAGCGATTTACAGCCAGAATGGCCCACAAATTCCTATTTTTGGAAACACAAATTACCCAACTGAACCGCTACAATTTTCATATTATAGAACAAACAACTGTTTTAATTGTATACATTAGATTTACTATTTGTACTTTTCCACACCACTCGCTTACTTTTTTTTGGTCATCTGAACCCCAGTTTAGTAACACATAAATTCAAGAATACCTATCCCTACTAGTTGTAGTTCCCAATGCACAATCACACACCATTACATACATCTTTATCATCTTACTCAAACACTCATGCACACAGCACACATACATTGCAGAACACCCCAACCCATACCTTCTTCATTTTTTTCAACAGACCCTAAAGAATGCCTACGAAAAGTCAAGTCCGTAGAAAACACCGCAAAAGTAGAGCAAATGAAAATAAAAGTGTCCAACATAAGCATCCATCTCTGGCAGAATTTGTAAAAAAAGTTGAAACAAAACAGCTAATACAGTCATTTAGTGAAACACAAGAAGTTCAAGTACAAAAACGTTGCCTCCTCTATCAAAATGCAGAAAATCAGCTATCACTACAGATAAAACTACTTCTTTAAATTTTAATATAGTGCAAAGTAAGCATACCAAGAAAAGTATTTTAGCCAAAATGTACCTTCATAAAGTCCTTCAAAATCTTATAAAAACAGGAGAGAAATCAGGTTCAATGCTTAAAACCTATCGTAGGAAATTAATCTTAGAAGCGTTGATGGACAGTGCAATTCTTCTCAAAAGAAAGTTATTTATTTTACTGTTAAAAAAAATGAAACCACTAACAAAACTAATAACTAAATTACAAAAAAGACTTCTCAATAAGCGATATGTCAACAGAAAAAACTTCTTAAGTATCTGCGGAGGTGAATGGAATCACACTACGAGCAGAGAACCATATTTTAATGAAGAAGCGTACAAACAAAAGCAAACAAATACAATTGCCATACATAGCAGTGGTCGAGGTTATGAAAAAGTGAATAATACCATAATGGAACAAGAAGTACTCCTTACAAAAATATGCCCTGAAAACTTAGAATTACCCTCCATTCAACTGAATCAGAACGTCTAGTGTACAAATGGCCATGCACGTCAATGTGTAACATTCCCAAACAATGTTTCAAATCTTTACGCCAATTCCTCAATAAATATGTAAAAAGCAAAGACAAAATCAAAATTAAATTACTGCAAAATATGGATACCTGTCCAGTGCGCAAGTACACAGGACTACAAGGACATTCATTGGCCTGCATTACAGGACCTACTTGTAAAACCACTTTCCATGATATCAAAAGGATATCAACACATCATTCAACTATAAGAAATCTAGTCTATAAACTGTACTATGCTAAAAGTCCTGCTTTAGCACTAGCAAAGTTAAAAAACATCCTTCTACATGGTACAGCAAAAGACCTACTTGAAGAAATTGACTATATCCAGAAAAAATATTTTGGAAGTGAAAGCCATTTACAGAATGAAATAGCTTTAAACCAATTAAGCAACAATTCTACACATGGCAACCTTTTGCTAAACACATACAAAAAAGAAATACTAAAATTTAAAAGTACATCAGCCAAACCATGTATGTGTATGTTGCCATAGAACTTTTTATAAAAGTAACACAAAAACTGTAGACCTATCATACAAAATAGAAGACAATGACGATTCTAAATGGTTTGAATTAGCTCTCTACCTTGTAGCAGAAAACAAATACGAAATAACTTAGCCCTTAATACTTTGCAGTTACTGCACTACAAAACTTGACAACAACCAAACTCCTTCACGTGTTATCACAAATAATTTGGAATTATACCCAGTACCAAAACCCCTACAACAACTTAATGTATATGAGAGCATCATAATTCAAACAGTACACCCATTTCAAGCAATAATACGCCTTCAACCAAAAACAGCAAAATTACCTCCATCTGAATTGGTAAAAGGCATTCGTGGAAAAGTAGTTTATTTACCATTAGATCAAAAAGAAAATGTGCATACTCTAGGAGTGCAACGTCCAATGCAGCAATCTTTAATTATCTTAGTAAATGGAGTACCTACAAAAGACAAAAAAATATGGCAACAGGTGGTAGATTTACATAAAGTTAGACAAGCCTTCCAATATCTTAATGAGAATAATGAAAATTACAAAGAAATTAATATTGAAGAAAACTTGAAAGATACAACTCAAATAAATCAAGAAACACAGGAAGCTGGTCAATTTGAGCTACTAGATGCTGCTACAATATCAAATACTTTAGACCATTATACAATTCATCCTTTGCACTGTAATGACACCCTAGAAGATGTACTGGAAACTTACCAAATGTGTCAAACAAAAGGATCGCCAATCAGCATATGGGAAAAAAGTATAGAAGAACGTGATTTTCCTCTACTCTTTCCTACTGGCAAAGGAGGAAGGTATGATGATAGACCTATTCAAATATCAGCTTCAGAATACCGCTCATTACGGATGTATTCTGAAGATCCCAGATTTAGACAAAATGTGGAATACATATTCCACCTACTCTTTGAAAGTGAACTAGCAACTTTATGTTACGGAGTTGCACACATATTAAAATCAGGATCACACTTTCAAAATATGACAGCTACACAATTATTAGAAAAAGTGCAACAAAAGGATGAGGTTTTACAATCAAATATTACAAATCTATTAGCAAATATGCGTGGTACTAAAGAGTACTGGTTTCGATGTCATGGAGATGTACCTTGTATGATCAGAAACCTTGGCCCACCCACTTGGTTTGTTACATTAAGTTGTGCAGAATATGCATGGGAAGATTTACATGATTTCCTACGCATATCAAATAAAAACAAAACAAACATAGATATACTAACACCTGGAGAACTTTGTTCTTTGGATCCTGTTAATGTTTCAAGATATTTTCACCATCGCTTCATTGCTATGCTACATTTTATTTGTAATAAAACTGTTCCTCCCCTTGGTATACTTTTTGGAGAAAAGTATACCAAGCCGGAGGAGCACCACATATCCACATGCTTTTATGGATTAAAGATGCTCCTAAATTTGGTCAAGACAGTGATGCCACAGTTTTACAGTTTATTGAAAAATAGGTCACTTGTGAAATTCCATCAGAAGCCACAAATAGTGATCTTCATGCACAACTTTTACAATTTCAAAGACATAAATATGGAAAATATTGTCCTCGCAAATACAAAAACAAAGGGAAATACTACACCAAATGCTGATTTGGTTTCCCTAGACCAGTTACAAATACAGGTCAAGTGAACAACCTCATGTCTTCAGTTAGACATAGTGTTAAAGGTAAGTCACCTAAAAATACATATCACATAAAAAGAAAAGAAGAAGAAAAATATATCAATGATTATAATGCAATCATTGCCCACTTATGGAATGCAAACATAGATGTGCAGTACATTGCAGACAATTCTACTGCAGTTGCACAATATGTCACAGCATACTTAACTAAAGCAGAAAAGACAGAGCTCCAAGACCTCTGGAATGACCTGTCATCAGATAAAACAGTGTCTGAGAAATTATACAGCTTGTGCATAAAAATGCTCACCCATAGAGAATGTGGATCATATGAAGCAGCTGATCGTTTAACTGGTACTGCATTGTATGGTAAATCTGAAAATATAGTATGGCTAAGTCTTGGTCCAGCTAAATCTAGAAAAAGAGTTCTCAAATCATATGAAGATATAGAAACAATAGCCAAACGTGATCCCAACAGCCAAGACATTTTAAAAAACAATTTATTGGACACATACTACCCAAACAGAAGTAATACTTTGGAAAACATGTGTCTATACCACATAGCCCAAAACTACACATACAAAAATAATATGAAACCCGATGAAAAAAAAGGTAAATATAGAGTGACAAACTGTGAAGGCAGCTTAGTTAAACTCACTAAACCAAATTTAATTAATCATATTATATTGTCATGAAAGACTCCTCAACATAAAGAAGTATATTACATGTCCCTGCTACAACTCTTCAAACGATGGAGAAAAGAAGAACAAATACTCATATGAGGATAATTTCAAAGCAAATGAAAGCACTATAACTGATGTAAACTTTACACAGTACAAAACAATGTTGCACAATGAACAGCAACACGAAGAAGAACTCCAAGCCCAACTAGATAAGGACACTCCTGTAACAGGAAGCCAAGAACCACTGGGAGAACCACTAATAATAAATGAGGCAGAATTAGCTATGATAGAAGTAGAAAACACCATGTGTCAGTATGAAGATAAAGAAGACTTAACTATACTACAATCAAAACTAAACAATGAGCAACGTAGCATTTTTCAAGAAGTAACAAAACAAATTGCACATGGTGTAAAACATGAAAATAAAGAATGTTCCTGCCATCATTATAAACCTATACTACTGTACGTCAGTGGTGAAGCTGGTTCTGGCAAAACATTCCTAATCAAAATCATTAGTAAGTTCCTTCAACAATTGACAAACAACAAACTGTCAGCCGTTGTCACTGCCCCCACAGGTTTAGCTGCCTACAACATAGGTGGTGTTACATTAGACCGATTATTACTATTACCAGTACAACACCAGAACAAATTAGACTATTACAAACTTTCTGCAGAAGCTGCAATGGAATTACGCAGAGTATTGAAACAAATGAAAATGCTACTAATAGATGAAGTGAGCAGGGTCTCCAATCTGATGTTAGCTTTGATTCACCTTCGATTACAAGAAGTACTCAAAACAGACTATGAAGAGCTCTTTGCAGGAAAACACATTATTGTTTTTGGAGATCTGCTTCAATTAACACCAGTAAAAGGTGAGCCTATTTTTAAAACATTAGGACACAAACTCTGCCGTAAAACTGTTGGCAGCATTGGAAATGTCAATCTTTGGCAACATTTCCAATACAGAGAATTAACAGAAAACATGCGGCAATCTGCAGATCTCACTTATGCCAACATTTTAAAAAGTATCAGAGTTGGTATACTTTCTAAAGAAGAAGAAGCAATATTGAAAACCCGGCACTCTAATGCACTTTATGGCGATAATGCATGTGCTACAGATGTTATGGAACAATTAGCCCACAAAATGTCAATTGTATGGCCTTAATGCCAACTCTTGCAAGCTGTTTCAAATTCAATGAAATCATGCTAAGTAAAGAAATGCAACCAATCATGGAAATTAGCGCCACAGACAAACTAGATGTACATGGTATGACACTACCGATGTGTGACCAAGCCACAACAAGTCTAAATAGTTTAGAAAAATCAATCTCAAACACAGCAGGCTTAGAAAAGATATTAAAATTATCCTTAAATTGCATAGTAATGCTTAAACGTAACCTTAATGTGGACCAAGGACTAGTTAATGGAGCACTGGGCACAGTTGTTGGCTTTCAAACATACCCACGCAACAACAAAATTCAGTTTGTCAATATACTCAAACTTTCAGAAGTAAAAAGGATAGGACGCTCAACAGCTAGATTCCTTCTCTTCAAAGATATGTATGTACGCAGAGAACAATTTTCTCTAACTCTTGCATACGCAGTCACGATTCATAAATCACAAGGTCTTACCCTAGACAAAGCAATGATAGATATTGGTAACACAGTCTTTAAAGAAGGCATGAGCTATGTAGCACTATCACGCTTACGTACACTTGACGGTATATTTCTAATCAACTTTGATGCAAGGAAAATAAACGCTGATATTCCTTGCATTTTAGAATACAATAGACTTCGCTCACTATACACCCCCACCTAAACACATATTCTGTTCCACAAAAAGTAAAACGGTTATAAAAGAAAAATAAATCAAACAGAAATGCAACAGGATGTCACTGCAAATCCTCCAAAGAGAGTAAAAGAAACAAATACTTCATCAAGTACCACAAGCAAAAAAGATTCAATTAGGGAAAGTAAACCAGGTACTTCTTTAAAGAAGGAAGACAAACTCCAAAAAAAGCAGTTAGATACAGAACTACCTGGACCATTTAAATTCTCAAATATAGTTGGTGTAAGTTGCTACGCAAATGTAGCAATGAATATTCTATTTCAATTACCACCAATTGTTGACAACATTTACTTACACAGTACAGACCCATTGTGTTTGCAAATGTTAGTACTTCACAGAAATGCAGCAAACAATCCTGACAACACGTATAGTGTTTATGGAATAAGACAACAATTGGACTACTGTGCTGGAATGGTGAAATTCACTATAAACTCACAGGAAGATCCACAAGAATTTGTAATGTACTTACTACAAGTACTGGAAAACAAAAACATACCTATAAATGAAATCTTTCAGATTTCATACATGTGGAAACATACATGCACTCTCTGCAACAATGTGACACAAGAAGAAATCCCCAATGAACGCTTCATATATATATCAATACCAAATTAAGAATCCATTCCATTTCAGCGACTTGTACAAAATGCAAACCATGGTAGATTATGCTCTACCTGCAATTCAGATAATCGCCCCACGTTAGTAATACAAACACATAGTAAATACGCCATACTAATGCTTCTTTGTTACAATGCAGATGGTACCAAAAACAACTGCAAGCTGACTGGATTCACACATGATCAAATATCACTTGGTAAGAAAACCTTCACAACAATAGGTATAATCTACCACGCAGGAGCCACAACCAATTCAGGGCACTACACTGCATATATAAAAAAGAAATGTGGATGGTTTGAATGTAATGATAGTACCATTACTCTAAAGCAGAGATTACCAGCAAATCTTACAAACGCTTATTTGATGTTCTTAAAACCAAAATTAGATAACTAAACTGTATTTAAACCCTAAGTAAACTTGTGTTAAAAAAATATAAACTTTTAGAATACTCCAAAATCTATCTAACTGCTCAAAGATTCTACAACAACCAATCAGATAAATGAATACCACTAAATTAGACCAAAAAATACACAGTTAGAATACGCCAATTGGGATCTAACTGTCCCAAAATTTAACAATATCCAAATAGATAAATCAATACCACTAAAATATATCAAAAAAATAGACAGTTAGAATACGCCAATTGGTATCTAACTGCTCCAAAATATTATAATATCCAAACAAATAAATAATATGTTACTGCTTCAAAAATATGCAACAAGCCAAAGTATTAAGCATTAGCCAGAAACAAGTGAACACTGAAAACAAACAAACAAATAAACTGTAGCATAACAGAAAAAGGTTTTTTTTTAATCCAACATGGATTTTTTTTTCTCCCACAGACCCAATGATTTTAGCAACAAATACAGAAACTGAGCAAATTGCACAGTACTCTGATTTGTAATCTACTAAATATGAGGGTCCAAAAAAAAAAGTATGTTGATTATACAATGTAATAAGTCATTACAAAATACTAATACTAACATGCTATTTTCTTTTATCACAGAAATTAACAAGAAATACATGTACTCCGGTTACTAGACCAAACAGTAAGTATACAATAATAAGGAGAACCATAGCAGCATATCACATCCATAGTATCTAATACCTTTGTTCCTTATACATTTGTTTTTCACCCAAAGTTACAAGCAAATATGAATGTGATATGCTGCGGTGGTTGTTGCCAGGGCATAGAGTCTTGGGTGCATGGCCAAATGGCCATGCACCCAAGACTCTATGCCCTGGCAACAACCACCGCAGCATATCACATCCATAGAGTCAAACATTTCAACTATGGTCTATGGAAACTTTTAATGTCCGCGGACATTATGAGTGTTCTTAGAACACTTTCAACTTGCCAGCGAACAATACGGACAGCGTTTTCCGGACACCCCCTACGAACATTTCAGAACAACGCAATAGTTCTTAGAAAACTTTCAACTTGACAACGAACAATACGGACAGTGTCCTCAGAACACCCTCATTTCATTTATTTGCGAACATTTCAGGACACCATGAGTGTTCTAAGAACACATTCAACTTGACAGAGAACAATACGAACAGCATCTTCAGGACACCCCCTACGAACATTTCAGAACAACGCGAGAGTTCTTAGAACAAATTCAACTTGACAGAGAACAGTACGGACAGCGTCCTCAGGACACCCCCATTTTGTTTATTTGCGAACATTTCAGGACACCGCGAGTGTTCTTTGAACACATTCAACTTGCCAGCGAACATTACGGACTACGCCTTCAGGACACCCCCTACAAACATTCCAGGACACCGCGAGTGTTCTTAGAAACGTCTTCAGAACACCCCCATTTTGTTTATTTGCGAACATTTCAGGACACCGCGAGTGTTCTTAGAACACATTCAACTTGACAGAGAACAATACGGACAGCGTCCTCAGGACACCCCCATTTTGTTTATTTGCGAACATTTGAGGACACCGCGAGTGTTCTTAGAAGCGTCTTCAGAACACCACCATCTTGTTTATTTGCGAACATTTCAGGACACGGCAAGTGTTCTTAGATCACATTCAACTTGACAAAGAACAATACGGACAGCGTCCTCATGACACCCGCATTTTGTTTATTTGCGAACATTTCAGGACACCGCGAGAGTTCTTAGAACACATTCAACTTGCCAGCCACAACCCCCCATTCATATTTGCGAACATTTCAGGACACAGCGAGTGTTCGACAACGTCTTCAGAACACCCCCATTTTGTGTATTTGCGAACATTTCAGGACACCGCGAGTGTTCTTAGAACACATTCAACTTGACAGAGAACAATACGGAAAGCGTCCTCAGGACACCCCCTACGAACATTCTTCAGACACCGCAAGTGTTCTTAGAAACGTCTTCAGAACACCCCCATTTTGTGTATTTGCGAACATTTCAGGACACCGCGAGTGTTCTTAGAACACATTCAACTTGACAGAGAACAATACGGAAAGCGTCCTCAGGACACCCCCTACAAACATTCCCTGGACACCGCGAGTGTTCTTAGAAACGTCTTCAGAACACCCCCATTTTGTTTATTTGCGAACATTTCAGGACACCGCGAGTGTTCTTAGAACACATCCAACTTGCCAGCGAACAATACGGACTACGCCTTCAGGACACCCCCTACGAACATTCCAGGACACCGCGAGTGTTCTTAGAAACATCTTCAGAACACCCCCATTTTGTTTATTTGTGAACATTTCAGGACACCGCTAGTGTTCTTAGAACACATTCAACTTGACAGAGACCAATACGGACAGCGTCCTCAGGACACCCCCATTTTGTTTATTTGCGAACATTTGAGGACACCGCGAGTGTTCTTAGAAGCGTCTTCAGAACACCACCATCTTGTTTATTTGCGAACATTTCAGGACACCGCAAGTGTTCTTAGATCACATTCAACTTGACAAAGAACAATACGGACAGCGTCCTCAGGACACCCCCATTTTGTTTATTTGCAAACATTTCAGGACACCGCGAGAGTTCTTAGAACACATTCAACTTGCCAGCCACAACCCCCCATTCATATTTGCGAACATTTCAGGACACAGCGAGTGTTCGACAACGTCTTCAGAACACCCCCATTTTGTGTATTTGCGAACATTTCAGGACACCGCGAGTGTTCTTAGAACACATTCAACTTGACAGAGAACAATACGGAAAGCGTCCTCAGGACACCCCCTACGAACATTCCCCGGACACCGCGAGTGTTCTTAGAAACATCTTCAGAACACCCCCATTTTGTGTATTTGCGAACATTTCAGGACACCGCGAGTGTTCTTAGAACACATTCAACTTGACAGAGAACAATACGGAAAGTGTCCTCAGGACACCCCCTACGAACATTCCCTGGACACCGCAAGTGTTCTTAGAAACGTCTTCAGAACACCCCCATTTTGTTTATTTGCGAACATTTCAGGACACCGTGAGTGTTCTTAGAACACATTCAACTTGCCAGCCACAACCCCCATTCATATTTGCAAACGTTTCAACACAGCGAGTGTTCGACAACGTCTTCAGAACACCCCCATTTTGTGTATTTGCAAACATTTGAGGACACCGCGAGTGTTCTTAGAACACATTCAACTTGACAGAGAACAATACGGACAGCGTCCTCAGGACACCCCCATTTTGTTTATTTGCGAACATTTGAGGACACCGCGAGTGTTCTTAGAAGCGTCTTCAGAACACCACCATCTTGTTTATTTGCGAACATTTCAGGACACCGCAAGTGTTCTTAGATCACATTCAACTTGACAAAGAACAATACGGACAGCGTCCTCAGGACACCCCCATTTTGTTTATTTGCGAACATTTCAGGACACCGCGAGAGTTCTTAGAACACATTCAACTTGCCAGCCACAACCCCCCATTCATATTTGCGAACATTTCAGGACACAGCGAGTGTTCGACAACGTCTTCAGAACACCCCCATTTTGTGTATTTGCGAACATTTCAGGACACCGCGAGTGTTCTTAGAACACATTCAACTTGACAGAGAACAATACGAAAAGCGTCCTCAGGACACCCCCTACGAACATTCCCGGACACCGCGAGTGTTCTTAGAAACGTCTTCAGAACACCCCCATTTTGTGTATTTGCGAACATTTCAGGACACCGCGAGTGTTCTTAGAACACATTCAACTTGACAGAGAACAATACGGAAAGTGTCCTCAGGACACCCCCTACGAACATTCCCTGGACACCGCAAGTGTTCTTAGAAACGTCTTCAGAACACCCCCATTTTGTTTATTTGCGAACATTTCAGGACACCGTGAGAGTTCTTAGAACACATTCAACTTGCCAGCCACAACCCCCATTCATATTTGCAAACGTTTCAACACAGCGAGTGTTCGACAACGTCTTCAGAACACCCCCATTTTGTGTATTTGCAAACATTTGAGGACACCGCGAGTGTTCTTAGAACACATTCAACTTGACAGAGAACAATACGGACAGCGTCCTCAGGACACCCCCTACGAACATTCCCCGGACACCGCGAGTGTTCTTAGAAGCGTCTTCAGAACATCCCCATTTTGATTATTTGTGAACATTTCAGGACACCGCGAGTGTTCTTAGAACACATTTAACGTGACAGAGAACAATACAGACAGCGTCCTCAGAACACCCCCATTTTGTTTATTTATTTATTTAATGTGATTTAGTCAGAGAAAACTCAAACTTTACACATATTATAAAAATATAAATTATATATAGAATAGCTCACACAATTATACAATGTATATATAGCAGTAATTCCATAATTACAATTTAAATAAGTCAATAAATCACTTTAAGAAAACATACAGCTTAAAATGATGAGTAATAGAGCCAACAAACAAAACAAGAAGTCCGAACTCTACTAGCTTATCACTTACTTACTCATCCTACCTCCGATCATAATTCCCATCAACTCTCAAACTTTATCACTCAATCGACTCTCATCTTCGATTCTATTCAGGTTCAGCTCCTGCTCACCAATATCTCTCTTAACCAATTCAATCTTGGTTTCAGCCTTAAGCCATACATTATAAAGGGCAATTAGTAGACACATATTCCCTGAGTTAATACAATAGCACCAGAAGGATAGCTCTTTCAGAGAATCCAGATTATGCACATATTTACCCAGCAACAAATGGATCATATTGTTCATTTCATGACAGTCCGTTAATAGATGTCTGGCTGTTTCTAGTTTGTCCATTTGTTTGCAAAGCCGGCAAATACGATCTTGGATAGGCATCTTAGATCTACTCCCAAGATTCATCATGGTTGGTAATTGTTCCATTCTCAGTAGGATGATAAATCTTCTAAGTTTTTTAGCTGGGCAGAGGTTCAAATAGTTCTGTGGCTGATTAAAGGTATACATTCTATTTTGGGCAAAATGATAATTTTTCAATGTACTTAAGTGAGCAAAATTCTCGAGCCAGTCCCACAAATCAACTTTCTTATTCAATGCATTAATAGCAGATTTTGTAATGCTAGTTCCTGTATGATTCCAACCTATGTCCGCTAGATATTTCATCATGGGTACATATAATCTATCCCTAATGTATTTTTTATTTAATTCCTGGTGCACAGCAGATAAAAGGGTATTGGAGGTAGTATTCATCATTTTTAAAAAGAACACCGCTCTCTTTTTTACCACCACAGCTTTTAGGGAGGTGAGTCCTAGTTCCAGTCTTATAATGGCCATAGGCACTCCAGGGGGCAGCCCCAAGATCCTTCTCCAAAATTTGCCTTCAATGATTTGTAGCCAGTTTAAATCAGAAGTTAACAACGCCTCCAGGCCATAGGTAATCGTAGGGATAAATAC
This sequence comes from Ambystoma mexicanum, assembly GCF_040938575.1. Lineage (NCBI taxonomy): Eukaryota > Metazoa > Chordata > Amphibia > Caudata > Ambystomatidae > Ambystoma > Ambystoma mexicanum. Next base: position 648,202,068 of record NC_090930.1, on the reverse strand, counting down.
TTGGATGTACAGTTGACGTGTTGCCCATACCGTAAATCCACCCTGTTTACGAGTGAAATTGGCCATTAAAGCTGTAATTTGGGCTGCTCTGATGGTACGTATTTGTCTACAAGATTTTTAATCCACGTGGGGTTCGAATTCTACCCCTAAATAGCGATAAGACGGTGCATAGAGAATGGTAGTGTTACCCACCACCAGGTTAACCCGGGATACTTTTTTATGAGTGTATCTTAACACTTTCGTTTTCTCTTTGTTTTACTTTGTTTATTTGTGAACATTTCAGGACACCGCGAGTGTTCTTAGAACACATTCAACTTGCCAGCCACAACCCCCCATTCATATTTGCTAACATTTTCAGGACACAGCGAGCGTTCGACAACGTCTTCAGAACACCCCCATTTTGTGTATTTGCGAACATTTCAGGACACCGCGACGGATCTTCACCAAATTTGCAAAAGCACGCTTTCGGGACCAAGCCGCTGCTCCTGGTCCAAATTTGGTGAAAATCCGTCCAGCGGTTTGGGCTGTAGACGCGAGCAAAAATGTTTTCCCATTCAGTTTATGGGAAAAAAAAAGTTTTGGGACCCCCCCTATAACTTTGCCCCCCCCTGGATGAATCCTCACCAAACTTTGCAAAAAAATTCAGAGTGACCCAAATACTTTTTTTTGCAAAGTTTGCTGAGGATTCGTCCAGGGTGAGCGAGGTTATAAGCCGCCCAAAAAGTGCTCTTCCTATGGAAACACCAACTTAACCATAACTACATGGCCACTACCGTGGCCATGTAATAGAGCAGGGAACGAAAACAAAGGGGCTAAACATGTGATGTGGTCAGTAATGTCATCAGTAACATTTGAGATACATCTTTCATGTTATGTGTGTGACTGTTAGCAGTGCACAGTGGTGATGGCAAGTATGGGGGCTCAGTCTGCCATAACTGGTGAATTTCAGGGGTTTTTTGGTTTTAATTTGAACCATAATGGGGAGGGCGAACATTTTTTTTTTTAGTGAAGTGGACAGGTTTTTCGTAGGGCAACTTAACCATAACGTCCCCTCAACAAAGTTTATTTTGTAGTGAATTTTACAGGTTTTTGGTAGGGCAACGTAACCATAACGTCCCTTTAACAAAGTTTTTTTTAACTGAATGCCATAGGTTTTTAGTAGTGTAAATAAATCATAACAGTACGTTAACAAAAATGTTGTACTACATTTATCAGGGTTCTAATAGTAACACATAAGCATACTAGTGTAAAGGAACATTTGAACTAACTGCCCACCTTCTGAAGAATTCCACATTATCATATGCTGGTGCACAGAATGGGGGCATGTTCGAAAAGTCATACGCACTTCACAATGACATGTGTAACTGGGTGAAATTGCGGAAGTACATTGTATATTCTTGTACGAACTTGAAAATGGAAAATTTCTGGCACAGAACTCCACAAGGCAAGCGTGCAACACAATATAAGCAAGAGTGCATACCGACGTACCTGGATCATTAACCACCATTCCTCCCCAAAGAGTGGGGGATGAATGCCATAAGCAATCGAGATTTTACAGCAGTAACCCGTGCTACCAAGAAAGAGGATTTTTTGTCTTCAACCGGAATGCCTCTGGCGTTCCCGGCTGAAGAAAACAAATCCTTTTTCAAGATGGCCACCATAGAAAGGGAAGACGGGTGTTGGATAGAAACCCTTCTTCGCTTTCCATTGCAGGCTACAGAAAGCAAAGATGAAACTGTGTGACCGTAAAGGCAGCACCACATTTGTGTTCCATGAGAAATGTATGGTTATAAGGAACACCTTTACCAGAAAGGCAATCCTTGGTGGACATGGCAACCTCAATGCAATGTTTTGTCCCTTCCAGTAATGGCCAGTAGCCACATCCCGACATTGTAGCCACTAATCATACATAGAGGCTACCCCTCACAGATGGAAGCTGTACCGTTGATTTGTTATGTACATGAGTACACTTGTGAAATATCAAAACACTATCACATGCAGAACATAAACCTTTTTGGGTGTTGTCAATGACCTTTACATACATGTGTTGTACATGTGGTAATTTGTTTCTGTAAAAATGTGCTTAAAAAACGCAAAGGAGTAGTCTATTTACGTTTACATTAAATCTGAAACCAACTCTGTGATGGGAAGTGCAATGACGTTAGAAATACTGGAAGCAACACCATTACCACTCACCGTTCGACACATAATTTCGTAAGTGGCACAGGTCAAAAGGTGTGAAGATATGTGTATAGGGAGGGTGTAACCATGTATTATTTTACAAACATTTATGTGCACCAAACACTTTCAGTGCACCTTACCTAATTTTCCCACTTTTAAGAAGATAGTAATTAATCTGAACTAATGTTGGTGAATAGGGCATCTGGGTGACAGAAATTGGCCTGACGGCACTAAAGCATATGAGATGTGCCTGACCCTCCCGTAGCCAAAGCAAGTGGGGTATGCAGTACCTTTCTCCATAATGTTCCTTAGTAGCTTAAACAAATGCGTCCATATTGACGTATGTGCATACGCACTTCACAATGACATGCATAACTGGGTGATAGTGCGGAAGTACATTGTATATTCTTGTACGAACTTGAAAATGGAAAATGTACCGCACAGAACTCCACAAGGCAAACGTGCAACACAATATAAGCAAGAGTGCATACCGACGTATCTGGATCATTAACCCCCATTCTTCCCCAAAGAGTGGGGGATGAATGAGATAAGCAATCGAGATTTTACAGCAGTAACCCGTGCTACCAAGAAAGATAATTTTTTGTCTTCAAACGGAACGCCTCCGGCGTTCCCGGCTGAAGAAAACAAATCCTTTTTCAAGATGGCCACCATAGAAAGGGAACACGGGTGTTGGATAAAAACCCTTCTTCCCTTTCCATTGCAGGCTACAGAAAGCAAAAATGAAACTGTGTGACCTTAAAGGCAGCACCACATTTGTGTTCCTTGAGAAATGTATTGTTATAAGGAACACCTTTACCAGAAAGGCAGTCCCTGGTGGACATGGCGTCCTCAATGCAATGTTTTGTCCCTTCCAGTAATGGCCAGTAGCCACATCCCCAACATTGTAGCCACTAACCATACATAGAGGTTACCCCTCACAGACGGAAGCTGTACCGTTGATTTGTTATGTACATGAGTACACTTGTTAAATATCAAAACACTATCACATGAACAACATAAACCTTTTCGTGTGTTGTCAAAGACCTTTATATACATGTTTTGTACATGAAGTAATTTTTTTCTGTAAAAATGTGCTTAAAACACACAAAGGAGTAGTCTATTTACGTTTACTTAAAATCTGAAACAAACTCTGTGATGGGAAGCGCAATGACGTTAGAAATACTGGAAGCAACACCATTACCACTCACCGTTCGACACATAGGGCCTCATTACGAGTAGGCCGGTAAAAACGGGGTCATTACCGGCATGCTGGTAAGAGTGGGTCCGTGCTCGTATGAACCCGCTAATAGCGGGTGATTATGAGTGCGCGAGCACGCGTGAACCTCCCTGCCGGTAATGGAAATACTGGCATGCCGCTAAAGGCCCTCCAACCCCCTGATAGCGGCATCGCAGGACCCGCCGATACCGGCACCTCCTCAGTGCAACCCCTAAATACCGGTACGGTAATACCACCATGCAAATACCGGGTTCGCAAAAACGGACCCGTAAATGACGTCATCGCGCAGGAACGGGAAATGGGCCGGCGGCCATCCTTAAAAACACAATCCATTGCCATACTCCCCAACCAGCAGTCCTTTTGTGTTGTGCTGCATCAGAAAACACTCAGGATGTCCAAGGCAACCAGGAAGATGACCCCCCGGAAGGGAAACAGCGTTTCTCTGACGCTGAACTCAATATGCTGGCAGACACTCTGGCCCACCATGCAGACATCATTAGGTCAAACGACATGAAGCATGCTGCCCAGTTGAAAAAGAAGCCAATCTGGCAGGAGGTTGGCCAGAGGGTGTCGGCTGTGGGGACCACCCCACGTACAGTGCGCGACTGTCGCAAGCGGTGGCACGACCTCCGCCTGAGGGTGAGGAACATCCTGGCAGTCAACAGGAGTGCGGCCATGGCGACAGGCGGGGGGGCACACTCACCAGCAAAGCTGATGCCATGGGAGGAGACTGCCAGCTCATTCATTGATCCCGAGTCAATATAGGGATTCGGAGAGATGGAGATGGCGCTGCATCATCCACAGAAGGAGGTGAGTGACCCAGCACATCCCTGTAGGGTAAACCATGACGTGGCACAAGTGACATGGAAGTGAGACTAGGCAAGGTAATGCATGTCCCAGACCCACATCAACATATCCAGTCAAGAATGCGTGCCACACCCTGCCACACACAAATGCATGCTGAGTGCCAATCCCAATACCAACACACGAGCAACATAACTCAACCGTGCCCACAGACACCATATCAATGGAATGCCACCTGCCATACATTGATAGCCTACATGCCCCCTCAGAACACCAAATGCCGCACCCCTGTAATAAATGGATGCATGAATGTATGGAGATTTCACAGCGCAATAGAATGTCACTGGCATGTGACACCATCACTGATGACCTGCATCTCTTCTGTCCCCCATGCACCGATGAGGAAGATGCCAGGCAGGACAGGGGTGCAAGGGCATCAACATCACGGCAAGGGAGAAAGCTCACCGCCACCACCACCACCCATCCTGAGAAACAGGCGAGACCAATAGGCAATGTGCCAGACTGGGCTGAAACCCAGGAAAGAACACCTGCAGCCAGTGTGGCCCACACACATGGAAACCAGCAGCAGCCGCCACCCACAACAGTGGGAGGTCTTCCCGTACCTGCACCACCAACCACCGCGGATGTTGCGGATGCTAATGTGAACACCGAGGGTGTCACAGTCGTGTACACTACACCCACCCCCAGCCCCATTACCATCCCCCTACCCCATTTTGAGGCCGACGGCAGTGACGATCCCTGCCTCCATGACTCTGACCTCGGAGATTCCGACATGTGCCCTTTCGAGGTGGACAGCAGCCTGGATGTGGGCCCCATGCAAGCGCCATCAACCACCCTGGCTACCACCACCCCGGCTACCACCACCCCGGCTACAACCACCCCGGCCACCAGCACTCCTGCTACCAACAACACCGTTGAGGCACCCCTGTCGAGGGTGGAGGCACAACAGGAGTCGATGCTATATCTAATGAGGCAGTATATTGCCGATGGGGAGGACTCCAGGAGGGACATCGCTAATGCCATTGGGGAGACCACAGCAGCCATCGCTGCAAACACTGCTGCCGCTAACGCGTCCGCAACTCTCATGAGGGACTGTCTGGGGGCAGTGATGCAAGTCCTGACGTCCATCCTGCACCAAGACGACAAGATCATCTCTACTCTTGGCAAAGACCTGACGTGCATCCACCACCAGGAACAACTGCCCCCGTCGGAGCTGTCTTTCCACAAACAAGGTACCGTGTCCGCCTTGCTTCCCTTTCTGCCAGATCGAGTGAGTTGTCTTAATCCTCACCTTTCCATTGGGTCGTCTCCAAGCTTTCTTTAACGTGTTGTTCTGAACTGGTCCAATCTTTCCATAACAATTTTTCGATAAAGATACAAAGCGCATTTCCACTGAGACACTTTTTGGGACATATCGCCTTGCCTCTCTCCGAGTGGGCCTGGCCTCTGAACTTTGTGATCTGCAGTAGACCCTGCCTTACTTGCCTTGCATTTGTCCGAAAAGTATTGATACCGAGTTGACTTCATAACCTGCCTTATTTTTCTCTCCCGTCCTAACGAATACTAGAGTACCATCTAGGTTAAAGCATACACCTCTGTCTGCAAATAAGTGATGCCGGTGAACCTAGACTTGTCAAACTATTGTTAGGGGGATTGATCTTTTTCTTCGTATAGTAATTGTGATTGAAGTTGTTTGCCGTATTAGTGCTAGAGTGTTTTCCATAGATGTGTTGTTATACATAAGTACCTTTATATCTTTACACCGCAGCCTTGTTCCGTGTTTGCTTGTTCTACTGTGTAGATTGCCCTATATTGTATACTCCACATACTGCCTAACTCTTCTTGAGGGAAGTCTGACTGCTCAGCCACAGCTACCAAGTGAATCTGTGTGGTACAGACTGCTACCAAGTGGGTTTACTGCCAAACACCTGTAGTCCTAAATCTTTTGCAGTGGTCCCAGAGGGAACTGCACAGGTTTCCGCCTAACAGCCCCCACTCATGTCTCCAGCACCCCCACCCCCCACCAGTCAGGGGCACCCTCAACCAGGCCCCCACTCATGTCTCCCTGCACCCCCAACCCCCACCAGTCAGGGGCACCCTCCACCAGGCCCCCACTCATGTCCAACTCATGTCTCCTTGCACTCCCACCCCCCACCAGTCAGGGGCACCCTCCACCAGGCCCCCACTCATGTCTCCCAGACCCCCACCCCCCTGCATCCAGGGGCACCCTCCACCAGGCCCCCACTCATGTCCCCCTGCACCCCCACCCCCAGCAGTGTGGGGCACCCTCCACCAGGCCCCCACTCATGTCTCCCAGCACCCCCACCCCCCCTGCATCCAGGGGCACCCTCCACCAGGCCCCCACTCATGTCCAACTCATGTCCCCCTGCACCCCCACCCCCCACCAGTCAGGGGCACCCTCCACCAGGCCCCCACTCATGTCCAACTCATGTCTCCTTGCACCCCCAGCCCCCCAGCATCCAGGGGCACCCTCCACCAGGCCCCCAATCATGACTCCCAGCACCCCCACCCCCCACCAGTCAGGGGCACCCTCCACCAGGCCCCCACTCATGTCTCCCTGCACCCCCACCCCCCACCAGTCAGGGGCCCCCACTCATGTCCAACTCATGTCTCCTTGCACCCCCACCCCTCACCAGTCAGGGGCACCCTCCACCAGGCCCCCACTCATATCTCCCAGCACCACCACCCCCCTGCATCCAGGGGCACCCTCCACCAGGCCCCCACTCATGTCTCCCTGCACCCCCACCCTCCACCACTGTGGGGCACCCTCCACCAGGCCCCCACTCATGTCTCCCAGCACCCCCACCCCCCTGCATCCAGGGGCACCCTCCACCAGGCCCCCACTCATGTCCCCCTGCACCTCCACCCCCCAGCACTGTGGAGCACCCTCCACCAGGCCCCCACTCATGTCTCCCAGCACCCCCACCCCCCTGCATCCAGGGGCACCCTCCACCAGGCCCTCACTCATGTCCAACTCATGTCCCCCTGCACCCCCACACCCCACCAGTCAGGGGCACCCTCCACCAGGCCCCCACTCATGTCTCCCAGCACCCCCACCCCCCTGCATCCAGGGGCACCCTCCACCAGGCCCCCACTCATGTCCAACTCATGTCTCCTTGCACTCCCACCCCCCACCAGTCAGGGGCACCCTCCACCAGGCCCCCACTCATGTCTCCCAGACCCCCACCCCCTGCATCCAGGGGCACCCTCCACCAGGCCCCCACTCTTGTCCCCCTGCACCCCACCCCCCAGCACTGTGGGGCACCCTCCACCAGGCCCCCACTCATGCCTCCCAGCACCCCCACCCCCCTGCATCCAGGGGCACCCTCCACCAGGCCCCCACTCATGTCCAACTCATGTCCCCCTGCACCCCCACCCCCCACCAGTCAGGGGCACCCTCCACCAGGCCCCCACTCATGTCCAACTCATGTCTCCTTGCACCCCCAGACCCCCAGCATCCAGGGGCACCCTCCACCAGGCCCCCAATCATGTCTCCCAGCACCCCCACCCCCCACCAGTCAGGGGCACCCTCCACCAGGCCCCCACTCATGTCTCCCTGCACCCCCACCCCCCCACCAGTCAGGGGCCCCCACTCATGTCCAACTCATGTCTCCTTGCACCCCCACCCCCCACCAGTCAGGGGCACCCTCCACCAGGCCCCCACTCATGTCTCCCAGCACCACCACCCCCCTGCATCCAGGGGCACCCTCCACCAGCCCCTCACTCATGTCCAACTCATGTCCCCCTGCACCCCCACATCCCACCAGTCAGGGGCACCCTCCACCAGGCCCCCACTCATGTCTCCCAGCACCCCCACCCCCCTGCATCCAGGGGCACCCTCCACCAGGCCCCCACTCATGTCTCCCTGCACCCGCACCCCCCAGCACTGTGGGGCACCCTCCACCAGGCCCCCACTCATGTCTCCCTGCACCACCACCCCCCAGCACTGTGGGGCACCCTCCACCAGGCCCCCGCTAATGTCTCCCAGCACCCCCACCCCCCTGCATCCAGGGGCACCCTCCACCAGGCCCCCACTCATGTCCAACTCATGTTTCCTTGCACCCCCACCCCACACCAGTCAGGGGCACCCTCCACCAGCCCCCAACTCATGTCTCCCAGCACCCCCACCCCCCTGCATCCAGGGGCACCCTCCACCAGGCCCCCACTCATGTCTCCCTGCACCCCCTTTCCCCCAGCACTGTGGGGCACCCTCCACCAGGCCCCCACTCATGTCTCCCAGCACCCCTACCCCCCTGCATCCAGGGGCACCCTCCACCAGGCCCCCACTCATGTCTCCCAGCACCCCCACCCCCCTGCATCCAGGGACACCCTCCACCAGGCCCCCACTCATGTCCAACTCATGACCCCCTGCACCCCCACCCCCCACCAGTCAGGGGCACCCTCCACCAGGCCCCCACTCATGTCTCCCAGCACCCCCACCACCCTGCATCCAGGGGCACCCTCCACCAGGCCCCCACTCATGTCCCCCTGCACCCCCACCCCCCAGCACTGTGGGGCACCCTCCACCAGGCCCCCACTCATGTCTCCCTGCACCCCCACCCCCCACCAGTCAGGGGCACCCTCCACCAGGCCCCCACTCATGTCTCCCAGCACCCCCACCCCCCACCAGTCAGGGGTACCCTCCACCAGGCCCCCACTCCTTCCTACCACCCCCCCACCCCCCAGCAGTGCGATTCGCCTGTGTACGTGTTTATCAGGGTTGCGCGTGTAGTCTGACACACGAAATCAGCAGGGTACGTGTATTACGGGGTTCGCGGGAAGTTCCACATGCAATTTCAGCAGGGTACGTGTATTTCGGTGTGTGCGCGTGAAGTTACACACGCGACTGTGCCTGTGAGAGTGGGGTACGTGTATTCCAGGGGTGGGCGGGATTATTTACTCGCAACTGGGCCTGGGAGAGCGTGTTACGTGTATTCCTGGGGTGGGCGGGAAGATTTCCACGCTCGCCTACAACGCGCCAAAAAATAAAAGGACCAATCCTGAAACACGTACGCCAACATGAAGCAGGCGCATGTCCCGCGCAGCATAAAAGAGTGCGCAAACAACAAACAAGCTCAGACGCCAGGATGAATATACCGTTCCTAGCAGCAGTGGCCGTGGGATACCGCAGGAGGAGGAGAAGGATAGTCAGGGCCAGAATCTTCACACCCAGAACCAGCCTATTTGGTATGCCAGATGACCAGGTGTATGGGAGGTACAGGTTTCCACCACACATAATACTCGACCTGCTCAGTGAGAGGGAGGATGACCTCACAACACCCACCCTGTGCTCCCAAGCACTCAGCCCCCTGGAGAAGGTCCTCACTGTACTGCACTTCTTGGCTACCGGATCATTTCAGCGGACAAGTGCCATAGTGGGGGGGATGTCACAGGCCACGCAGTCACGGTGCCTACACCAGGTGTTGGCCATCATCACTGCACGCCCATCAGTCCGCAGGCACATATACCTGCCCAGAACACCTGCAGAAAGGCAGGCTGTCAGCCAGGATTTCTACAGGGTGGCACAATTCCCCAAAGTGCTTGGTGCCATTGATTGCACCCATGTGGCTCTACGTCCCCCCAGGGCATCAGAGCACATCTATAGAAACCGCAAGCACTGGCATTCCATCAACGTCCAGGTAGTATGTGATGCCAAGGGAATCATCACCTCAGTATATGCCAACTATCCAGGGTCCACCCACGACAGCTTCATTTACAGGATGTCAACCCTAAACCGGGACATGGAAGCTGGGCGGCCTGGCGATGCATGGCTGCTTGGTGAGTAGAAATGCCACAGCACACGCATGCATGACAGATACAGAGTAATGCCAATACCCCACTAATGATCCCCATCACCACCTCCCCAGGGGACAGTGCCTACCCTCTGAGCACACACATGATGACGCCAATTCGGAACCCCATTACGCCTCCCGAGGTAAGATACAACACAGCCCATATTGCAACATGGGGCATAGTGGAGCACACATTCGGAGTGCTCAAGTCACGCTTTCGCTCCCTTGACCGTTCTGGTGGACAGCTGTTATACGCTCCCCCAGTAGTGTGCAGGATCATAGTGGCAGCATGTGTCCTTCACAATGTTGCAACATGCCGGGGCCTGGCTGTGGACATGGTGGTGCCCCTACATCCCCAACCACATGCACGCCCGCTGCGCATGGGAGGGGAAAGGGCACGGGGTGAGGCAGCCCGTATGCAGCTAGTGGCTAATTACTTCACATAGAAAGCACACCCCTGTGGAGTGCACACAGCCCTGGCACATACCATCTGACAATCAATGATGACTCTATCTGACAATTATGATGAACAAAGGGACAGTCAACTGTCAGAACCATAGCAGCCTGAGATTGTTCATCTGGAAGTGTCACAATGTGTGCATCCCTGCCTACACAAACACCACCAATGCAGTGTCATCAAAAGACACACTTCCATGCAGCAAAAATGAATACCCACTTGCAAAATACAACATGAGAACACTGCCATGACACCCAACCCCTCCCCGGCACGGTCACACAAAACACCATGGCATGTCATGCAATGTGAGTGCAAACAAATTAATCCTCACAACATGCCCCAAGTGTCACCGACTACAGAATCCCTAATGGAAACTGGCCACACATGAAATGCTCACAGTAATGCAGGACCAACAACACACATTACCAAATACTTACCAAGAATACCAATCACCTACACAACCTCCAACCTACCATAAACATGACAGTACAGACTTAAAAAATTGGTAGCCTCACTACCTGATAATGGCATCACTTCGAACACTTCCAAGTATACAGTGTTAGCACCACGCAAGAGTGTAGGTGCACTGCTTACCTGCTTACAACATGGACTCCAGTCCTAAAGTAGACCACCTTGTGAAGACATGAGAAATGGACCTGCAAATTAGGAGGATGAGATGGATGCAGAGGCACATATCAATACACCATGCAGTGTACAATCCAACAACAATATGCACTAGGAATGTATACACAGTATTGACTACAGACTGCCCACACATCAAATGGGAGTCCAACGTCACCGTGTACGTGAAGTTCACTTGGGTACACCCTTTGCAAGCCCATGGAAACGGGAAGCAGGAGGGGTGTGTGTCACACAAACCCAAGCATCTGACCCAAATTCAGGACAAGCCTGCATGTGCCCAGCCACAATATAGCGTATGCCCATGGGAGCCACACAAGGCAACACACTGTCCAAAAAATCAAAAATCAAAAATCAAAACAAAAAAAAATCAAAAATGGCCATTAATGGGCCCGGGGGGGTGGGGGAGGCCACCCAGGAGGTCTGAGGACAGGGTGCACACCAAAACCCACCTGTGTGGATCTTGCGGAAAAAAAAAAACATCTCCATGGGCTCATGGCCCGCACGGCTACCCTATTGTGAGAGATTTGCTGCTGTTGCTCTCCTCACCCTCTGCAGCTGCATCAGGAGCTGGTGGCACTATGGGAGGCAGCCCACGCAAAGCCCTAGTCTGGTCCTCCATGGCAGCAAGCATGCGGGTGTGGAAGGTCTGGTTCTGGAGGATAATTGTGCGGATGTCCCCATGCAACAACTCACGGGATGCCCGGACCTCCGCCCTAGTTGCCTGCATCTCAGCTGAGAGCGTACGTGTGAGCCACTCCAGCTGCTGTTCTGTCCTCGTGTTAGCTGAAGCCTCAAGCTCAACCAGAGTTGCCCTGAGCTGACATATTTCCACCCTCAGGGCTTCCCTGTGGCCCTGGGACTATATGGAAATGGCTTCCCGCAGAGTCTCCAGTGCCGCCCGCCTGTCCCTGTTGGACGCCAACATGTCCTCCCTGTGTGACTGGCTAATGGAGTCTGTTGCCTGCTGTAGTTGTTCAATTAGCCTTTCTTGGGGGACAATGGAAGTGGCCACCCTATCCATGGCCTGAGCCATCATCTCAGTTGATGCTGCCTGTTGGTTTGCCATACCGTATATGGATTGCTCCCATGCGGTACTGCCTGGTGGCGTACGGCCACCGCGTCGGCGGGCACCACACCTGTCTGGGGCAAGGCGAACTGCGCCTTGCTGTGCCGGCACTGTCTGAGGCTGCAGGACTGCATTCCCCCTCTGATCTGCTGGCCCAGGAACAGGATCAGATGTAGCGGAGTGTGACCCTGCATCCGTAACCACCAAAGGCTGACCTACCAACACTGACATCCCCATTGAGGGTTCGACCCCTGGTGCAGGTGGGTTGGACAGTACAGAATCACTCCCAGAGACACTTAACTGCGATGGCACATAGGTCTCATCATCCAAATCGACACCTGAATAGAGCTCGGGGGAGGTGCACCCAGAGACACCCCTTGAGATGACGGCCTGCAGCAAGTGTGGGTTCTCACCCACCACCACACCACGTCCCTCACTGGTGCCCGATCGGGCCTGAGACCCCTCCTGGGTCTGCACCATCTCCACAACCCCAGCAGTATCAAGTGCGTCATCCCCTGCAAAGAGATGAAAGAAAAGAAATGGGAACAGGCATTAGCAATATGGAACAAAAGTAGGGCTGAGAAGCAACAGAAACGGTACTTCATTGACACATGTCCCACATGACTATAACCCTCCCATGCATGCACTGTCACTGCATATGAAGGGGAGGCAAATGGCACACATTGATGACACCAAGATGGAAGACCAACAAATTTGCTGCATGTTGCCTAGCAGTGCCATCACACATTGGCCTGTGATTGGCATGTCCAATACACATACATGACACATGCCATCACACAGATGGCATGTACCCTAGCCATGTCACACATGTGACAATAGGACTGAGAAATGCCTAGTGAAAGTGGTGGAATGCAGACAATCAGCCTGAATGAACACAGAATAACATGCAACTATGTTGTGGCAAGATGACAATTCAAGGGCAACTGGCGTGAGGTTGGGCTGAATGTCTACTGTTGCCAGAAGGGATACTGCAACACCCAAATCCTGGTGCGCAGAATGTTTTGGATGAAGCACATGGGTGACCCAAACCACTCAGGCACACACCCCCTCACCTGGCACTCAATCAGAAGCACTCACACACACGCCATGCACATGGATGACACACACATGCATGTGCACTCACCGGACAATGCCTCGTAATCTGGCAGGTCTCCCACGCCTTGGATCTGTTCCTCCGTGACGTAGGTCCCAGCAACATACTCATGTGGAGTGAATTCTATGTCCTCTGCCGGAGACCCAACTCCAGTCACTAGAGTTGCGGCATGACTTGAGGCCAGATTTTTCTTTGCCCTGCGCTTAAGGTCATTCCAGCGCTTGTAGCAATCATTAGCTGTGCACCTCACGAATCCAAGGGCACTTATGAGTTCCGCAACGGTCTGCCAGTGTGCCTGACGTTGTGCAGGTGTGGTCTTGCATCCTGCAGTAATTACCATTTCACTGTCATGTGCGGACACATACTCCACAAGTGCATCAAGTTCGACCCGATTGAAGCAGGGCTTCCTTGGTGGGCCGGGCTGCGTAGCCGTGTCTGGGGCATCAGCCTGTACTGGACGAGCACTCATCATCTTCCGCTTGGAAGGTGGTGGTGATACTGAGTGTCCTACGCCGCTCTGGACACTAGGGGCAGGAGCCCCGGTGGACTGTGGACTAGGAGTGTGGGAATGAACACTCACCATGGGAGTTGGTGCAGGCATTAGCTGAATTGTGATGTGGTCAGGGGGAACGTCAGCAGGATGGACTAGGACCGACACTGTCCTGGCTGGGACACTCAGAGCTGGGGTGGATGGAGCCGCAGCTGCCCCTGCAGCCTCCCCACCCTGCCTACTCGGGGCAGCAGATGATATAGCTGCCCCTGATCCACGTGGGCTGGTGACACCAACGTGCACCACCACACGTGGCCTAGACCTGCTGACCTGGAAGTCAGCCATGGAGTCACCCAGTGCCAGGTCTGGTGCAACAATAGGCTGGTCCAACAAGGGCTGAGCAGGGATGGTGTCAGCCACGTTACCCTCAACCAGGGGCGGGGGGCATGGGTATGCGCTAAGGCCCTTTGCTCGAATTACACGCAGACATGCTGGATTTTCACGTGCCAAATCACTCCGTATCAAGCTGACCACGCGTCACCACACGGAAGACCACGCTCCTGCCCAGAAGGCCGAATTACTGCTCCCCAGAGCCCCGAGCACGCTCCCACCTGCCATCTGCTGCTGCCTGATTGCCTGCTGCCCACGTGCCCTGCCATTTGCTGCCTGGTGCTGTTGCTGTGACCACCCCTGCTGGAACCGAAGACTCCCGACTGGGATTCCATCGCTCCACAGCCCAGCCCCAGGACCCAGTTGCCCACCCACTCCTGCCTCTGGGGTTGTCATGTCGGGCACTGCAACATATGGCACCACTGACAACCCCCAGCCAGAGAGGCAGAGGGGCACCAGCTTCACTGCCACTGAAGTTGGTGTCCTGGTGGAGCAAGTCCTGGGGCAGTATGACGCCCTCTTCGGAAGTTCCCGCGCCGACAAGGAAGGACGGACTCGGATCTGGACGGACATCGTGGCTGCCATCAACGCGGAGGGGGTGGCAGTCCGCGACTTCCAACATGTCAAGAAGCGCTGGGAGGACTTCAGGTCTAGGACCCTGAACAAGGCCCGGCGCCTCTTGAAGGCAGCAGATGCTAAGGGGCGCCAGGGCCACTTGTCGGAAGATCAGATGAGGGTCCTGGAACGCATATCCCCAGCGCTCCACGTCCAGGTCCTTGAGTGGCAGACCCGTCTGGAGTCGAGCGGTAAGTGTACATGCATCATGATTGTAAGCTGTGCGTGTGGTGATGTGCCAGTAGTGTGCAGGTTGCACATCTGTTTGTATGGGGCCGAGTATGGGTGGGGGTGTACAGGGCCATTAGGCTAACACATGCGAGGGCTGTCATGTGTGAGACATGGATGGTGCTTGTGTGTGTAGGCTTGCATGCCAAATGCAGTTTTGTGGGCACACATGTTTGGATGAATGTGTATGTAAGTAGGCATGTTCGTGATGTCATGCATGTATGTTGTTTTCAGCTGCATGCATCAGCACTGTGTACATGTGCATGTGTGTGTATTTGACAAGGGTGCAACAGTGATGCAACATGGATGCATGTGACAGCCGGATGTGGAACCCTGATTGGCAGATGTGACATGGATGCCCATCTGAACACTGCGACAGTTAGCAGAGGTGTACACATGCATGCAAGTGTGGTGGTGTCTGCATGTGTAGTGCACTCCCTGTGTTGCATGTGATGTCTGGCTCACCTTTGCCTGCTCATGCTGTTGTATGTGTATGGATGGTGCTGGCAGTTGTGATATGGCTGTGGTATGGCTTGTGTGCAAGTTGAAATGACATGTGTGTTGGCGATTGTGATGCCATGTCTGAGGTTTGCCAATGCCACTCATGTACAACTGTCATGTGTGTATGTGTCCATTGTACAGTGCCCTGATGCCTGTGTTTTATTTCTCCCTGTCTGCAGCGTCAACTGATGAAGAGGGCAGAGAAGGTGCTGTGGAGCACAGCGGCGGGGATCGCACCGCCAGCCGGAGATGCAAAGCCCGGCTCCCCTCCCAGGTTGTGATCTCGTCAGGGAGTGAGGAGTCCGGTGCCGCGTCCCAGGCCGCAGCTGCTGGGGGGGAGGTCCAAGAGGCGGAGGTTGGAGTTGGACTCCTCGGCAGCAGAAGGGGCAGCTGGGACCCCACAGGGCCCAACGGGGAAGATGGCACGGAGTCATCCAGGGTGGTGGGGGGTTTGGTGGAGGAGGAGGCCGTGCAAGCAACAGAGACGGGGTCTGGAGGTGGGGATTCCACTGGTGCTAGTGGTGCAGTGCAGGATCAGGGACAGGAGGCAGCACAGGCCGCCGCGGAGGTGCCTGTGTGCAATCCTGTCCCTGATCCTGTCACTGCATCATCTTGCACCAACAGGGATGTCTACGTCCAGACCCGTTTTCAGGCAGGGGATGAGCTCACAACAACTGGCCTTCCTCTGCCTGCGGACGTGGCTATCCAGGTCTGGGTTGAGCCTGTCCTGACTGGTGTGGCGTTGCGTCAACGGGCCATGCAAGGTGACCTGCAGTCTTTTCATGAGGAGACTGCACGTCATCTCGAATGGCTCGTTGACCGCGTCGGCCTACTGGGACAGGTCACCCAGGCCGGATTCCTCCGTTTAATGGGGCTTGCTCAAACTCCCTCCTGAACCCCCTATGCGCCAGTCGTCCTCCGTGCCATCTTCCCACCCATTAGTCACCTGGGTGCCCTGTCGAGCTGCCTCTGACGGTGCAGCCAGGCTGGTGGAGGAGGCATCCCTGCCACAGTCGGGAGTCGGACGTCCAGCAGGGGTGGCCACATCAACGACTGCACCCCAGCCAGTGGAGGATGTGCAGGCAGCAGGAGGCAGTGCACGGGCAGAGGCACAGCAGCAGCAGCAACGAGGTGGGATCCATGATGGCTCGGGGCCTTTGACATCAGAGGGGCAGGCATCGGCCGGAGGGCAGGAGGACCCAGGACGGGAAGTGTCTTCCGTGTGGCAGCGGTTGGGCCACGCCATAGATGCGGAGAGGCAGCAGGCGGAAGAGGCACGGCTCACGATGGTCAGGGCGGAGAACTCCATGTGGAGGGCCCTGAGGCGTGCCGAGTGCCTCGAGGCAATCCGCAGGGAGTTGGAGGTGAACATGTCGACGGCCCTACGGACCCTCGGGGACATGGAGGAGGACTGCCTCCGGGACATTGAGCAGGAGTTCGATGATGCCCTGACCCAGAACATCCCGAAGTGAGCCATCGGACTAGCCCGCTGCCCTTGTAAATAGTTCTGTAGTTAGTGTTAGGTTTCCTTTGGTTTTGCATTTTTTTTGGAACTTTTGGACAATGGGACACATTTTTGTATATAGTTTTTTTTATTAGGTAGTGTTATTAGATAGGTTTCATTTCTTCTGTTGGGATCATGGACCCTGGATTGTTTATCTGTATATAGTTGACTGTTGGATTTTCATTTTTTTAATGATTTACCCATGGAGCAATGGTTTTCGATTTTAATTTTCCATTGGATTTACTTTTGTGGACTGTGACTTTGGACACCTTTCCTTTGGATTATGATTTGTGGTTTTGCATTATTTCAAGGACATGCTGTTTTTTTTTTTTTAAATTCCCGTTTTTGTTTGTTTATTTTTGATTCAATTTATGTTGCTTTTAATACATATTTTTTCTTCAAACTTCAATGTGTAGTATCATCTCATTGGTTTCATGCATATCATGATATGGGTTTTGACATTCACTGACACCCATTGGGTGTATGTGAGGGACATGTGTTCATTTCCAAACTTGCAATTGGGGTTCTATCATGTTATTGCCATTTCTAAGTGGGTGGATGCAATACTCGGGTGGGTGTTTGGCATTTGGAGGCTGACCATGAGGGCCAGGGATCTAGATTGTGATGACATGTTGGCTGGGGGACATGTGTGGGGGCCTGGTGGAGGGTGCCCCTGACTGTTGGGGAGTGGGGGTGCAGGGAGACATGAGTTGGACATGAGTGGGGGCCTGGTGGAGGGTGCCCCTGGATGCAGGGGGGTGGGGGCGCAGGGGGACATGAGTGGGACATGAGTGGGGGCTTGGTGGAGGGTGCCCCACAGTGCTGGGGGGTGGGGGTGCTGGGAGACATGAGTGGGGGCCTGGTGGAGGGTGCCCCTGGATGCTGGGGGGTGGGGGTGCAGGGGGACATGAGTGGGGGCCTGGTGGAGGGTGCCCCACAGTGCTGGGAGGTGGGGGTGCAGGGGGAGATGAGTGGGGGCCTGGTGGAGGGTACCCTGCACTGCTGGGGGGTGGGGGTGCAGAGAGACATGAGTGGGGGCCTGGTGGACGGTGCCCCTGGATGCTGGGGGGTGGGGGTGCAGGGGGACATGAGTGGGGGACTGGTGGAGGGTGCCCCTGGATGCAGGAGGGTGGGGGTGCTGGGAGACATGAGTTGGACATGAGTGGGGGCCTGGTGGAGGGTGCCCCAGACTGGTGGGGGGTGGGGGTGCAGGGAGACATGAGTTGGACATGAGTGGGGGCCTGGTGGAGGGTGCCCCTGGATGCAGGGGGGTGGGGGTGCAGGGAGACATGAGTTGGACATGAGTGGGGGGCCTGGTGGAGGGTGCCCCACAGTGTTGGGGGGTTGGGGTGCTGGGGGACATGAGTTGGACATGAGTGGGGGCGTGCTGGCAGGTACCCCACAGTGCTGGGGGTGGGGTTGCAGGGGGAGATGAGTGGGGGCCTGGTGGAGGGTGCCCTACACTGCTGGGTGGTGGGGGTGCAGGGAGACATGAGTGGGGGTCTGGTGGAGGGTGCCCCTGGATGCTGGGGGGTGGGGGTGCTGGGAGACATGAGTTGGACATGAGTGGGGGCCTGGTGGAGGGTGCCACGGACTGGTGGGGGGTGGGGGTGCAGGGAGACATGAGTGGGGGCCTGGTGGAGGGTGCCCCTGGATGCTGGGGGGTGGGGGTGCAGGGAGAAATGAGTTGGACATGAGTGGGGGCCTGGTGGAGGTTGCTCCTGGAAGCAGGGGGTGGGGGTGCAGGGGGACATGAGTGGGACATGAGTGGGGGCCTGGTGGAGGGTGCCCCACAGTGCTGGGGGTGGGGGTGCAGGGAGACATGAGTGGGGGCCTGGTGGAGGGTGCCCCTGGGTGCTGGGGGGTGGGAGTGCAGGGGACATGAGTGGGGGCCTGGTGGAGGGTGCACCAAAGTGCTGGGGGGTGGGGGTGCTGGGAGACATGAGTGGGGGCCTGGTGGAGGGTGCCCCACAGTGCTGGGGGGGTGGGGCTGCAGGGGGACATGAGTTGGACATGTGTGGGGGCCTGCTGGCAGGTGCCGCACAGTGCTGGGTGGTGGGGGTGCTGGGAGACATGCGTTGGTGGGCAGTAGTGCAAGGTGACATGTGGGTTGGCTGGGGGGCATGGGCATGGTGGATGGGCTGCCTGCGGGACATGTGCAGGGTAGTCCCCTGTGGTGTGGGCCGCCTGCAGGGGCCGTGGAGGGTGTTGGTTGAACAGCTGGGAGGACCCACACGGCGGATTCACTTGTAGGACTGGCCGGCACCCCCGGAATCCACGTAGGCTGCTGGATTCGCATGTGGAATTTCACTTGCACCTTGAAATACACTTACCCTGCTGAAATCGCGTGTGGAACTTCCCGCGCACCTTGGAATACACGTACCCTGCTGAACTCGCATGCGGAACTTCCCGCGCACCCTGGAATACACGTACCCTGCTGAAATCGCATGTGGAACTTCCCGCGCTCCCGGAAATACACGTACCATGGGCAATCGCGTGTGGAACTTCCCGCGACCCCCGTAATACACGTACCCTGCTGATATTGCGTGTCAGACTACACGCGCAAACCTGATATACACGTACACAGGCGAATCGCACTACTGGGGGATGGGGGGTGGTAGGAAGGAGTGGGGGCCTGGTGGAGGTTGCCCCTGGATGCTGGGGGATGGGGGTGCTGGGAGACATGAGTGGGGGCCTGGTGGAGGGTGCCCCTGGATGCAGGGGGGTGGGGGTGCAGGGGGACATGTGTGGGGGCCTGGTGGAGCGTGCCCCACAGTGCTGGGGGGTGGGGGTGCAGGGAGACATGAGTGGGGGCCTGGTGGAGGGTGCCCCTGGATGCTGGGGGGTGGGGGTGTAGGGGGACATGAGTGGGGGCCTGGTGGAGGGTGCCCCTGGATGCTGGGGGGTGGGGGTGCTGGGAGACATGAGTGGGGGCCTGGTGGAGGGTGCCCCTGGATGCTGGGGGTGAGGGTGCAGGGAGACATGAGTGGGGGCCTGGTGGAGGGTGCCCCTGGATGCTGGGGGGTGGGGGTGAAGGGGGACATGAGTGGGGGCCTGGTGGAGGGTGCCCCTGAATGCAGGGGGGTGGGGGTGCAGGGGGAGATGAGTGGGGGCCTGGTGGAGGGTGCCCTGCACTGCTGGGGGGTGGGGGTGCAGGGAGACATGAGTGGGGGCCTGGTGGAGGGTGCCCCTGACTGTTGGGGGGTGGGGGTGCAGGGGGTGATGAGTGGGGGCCTGGTGGAGGGTGCCCTGCACTGCTGGGTGGTGGGGGTGCAGGGAGACATGAGTGGGGGCCTGGTGGAGGGTGCCCCTGGATGCAGGGGGGTGGGGGTGCTGGGAGACATGAGTTGGACATGAGTGGGGGCCTGGTGGAGGGTGCCCTGGGATGCTGGGGGGGTGGGGGTGCAGGGGGTGATGAGTGGGGGCCTGGTGGAGGGTGCCCCTGGATGCTGGGGGGTGGGGGTGCAGGGGGACATGAGTGGGGGCCTGGTGGAGGGAGCCCCTGGATGCAGGGGGGTGGGGGTGCTGGGAGACATGAGTTGGACATGAGTGGGGGCCTGGTGGAGGGTGCCCCGGGATGCTGGGGGTGGGGGTGCAGGGGGACATGAGTGGGGGCCTGGTGGAGGGTGCCCCTGGATGCAGGGGTGGGGGTGCTGGAAGACATGGGTTGGACATGAGTGGGGGCCTGGTGGAGGGTGCCCCTGACTGGTGGGGGGTGGGGGTGCATGGAGACATGAGTGGGGGCCTGGTGGAGGGTGCCCCTGGATGCTGGAGGGTGGGGGTGCTGGGAGACATGAGTGGGGGCCTGGTGGAGGGTGCCCCTGATTGGTGGGGGGTGGGGGTGCAGGGAGGCATGAGTGGGGGCCTGGTGGAGGGTGCCCCTGGATGCTGGGGGGTGGGGGTCCAGGGGGAGATGAGTGGGGGCCTGGTGGAGGGTGCCCTGCACTGCTGGGGCGTGGGGGTGCAGGGAGACATGAGTGGGGGCCTGGTGGAGGGTTCCCCTGATTGTTGGGGTGTGGGGGTGCAGGGGGAGATGAGTGGTCCCTGGTGGAGGGTGCCCCACAGTGCTGGGGGGTGGGGGTGCAGGGAGACATGAGTGGGGGCCTGGTGGAGGGTGCCCCTGGATGCTGGGGGGTTGGGGTGCAGGGGGACATGAGTGGGGGCCTGGTGGAGGGTGCCCCTGGATGCAGGGGGGTGGGGGTGCTGGGAGACATGAGTTGGACATGAGTGGGGGCCTGGTGGAGGGTGCCCTGGGATGCTGGGGGGGGGTGCAGGGGGACATGAGTGGGGCCTGGTGGAGGGTGCCCCTGGATGCAGAGGGGTGGGGGTGCTGGAAGACATGAGTTGGACATGAGTGGGGGCCTGCTGGAGGGTGCCCCTGACTGGTGGGGGGTGGGGGTGCATGGAGACATGAGTGGGGGCCTGGTGGAGGGTACCCCTGGATGCTGGGGGGTGGGGGTGCTGGGAGACATGAGTGGGGGCCTGGTGGACGGTGCCCCTGGATGCAGGAGGGTGGGGGTGCAGGGAGACATGAGTTGGACATGAGTGGGGCCTGGTGGAGGGTGCCCCTGATCGATGGGGGGTGGGGGTGCAGGGAGGCATGAGTGGGGGCCTGGTGGAGGGTGCCCCTGGATGCTGGGGGGTGGGGGCGCAGGGGGAGATGAGTGGGGGCCTGGTGGAGGGTTCCCCTGACTGTTGGGGTGTGGGGGTGCAGGGGGAGATGAGTGGTCCCTGGCGGAGGTTGCCCCACAGTGCTGGGGGGTGGGGGTGCAGGGAGACATGAGTGGGGGCCTGGTGGAGGGTGCCCCTGGATGCAGGGGGTTGGGGGTGCTGGGAGACATGAGTTGGACATGAGTGGGGGCCTGGTGGAGGGTGCCGCTGACTGGTGGGGGGTGGGGGTGCAGGGGGACATGAGTGGGGCCTGGTGGAGGGTGCCCCTGGATGCTGGGGGGTGGGGGTGCAAGGGGACATGAGTGGGGGCCTGGTGGAGGGTGCACCAAAGTGCTGTGGGGTGGGGGTGCAGGGGGACATGCGTTGGTGGGCAGTAGTGCAAGGTGACATGTGGGTTGGTTGGGGGGCATGGTGGATGGGCTGCCTGCGGGACATGTTCAGGGTAGTCCCCTGTGGTGTGGGCCGCCTGCAGGGACCGTGGAGGGTGTAGAGGGAACACCTGGGAGGACCCACACGGGCAATTCACGTGTAGTGCTCCCCGCGCACCCCTGAAATACACGTGCCCTGATGGAATCGCGTGTGATACATCCCGCGCACCCCTGAAATACACGTACCATGCTGATTTTGCATGTGATACTTCCCACGCACCCCTGGAATACACGTACCCTGATGGAAGCGCGTGTGATACTTGCCGCGCACCCCTGAAATGCACGTACCCTGCTGATTTTGCACGTGATACTTCCCGCGCACCACTGAAATACACGTACCCTGATGGAATCGCGTGTGATACTTCCTGTGCACCCCTGAAATGCACGTACCCTGCTGATTTTGCATGTGATACTTCCCGCGCACCACTGAAATACACATACCCTGATGGAATTGCATGTGATACTTCCCACGCACCCCTGAAATACATGTACCCTGCTGATTTTGCGTGTGATACTTCCTGCGCACCACTGAAATACACGTACCCTGATGGAATCGTGTGTGATACTTCCCGCGCACCCCTGAAATACACGTACCCTGCTGCTTTTGCATGTGATACTTCCCGCGCACCCCTGAAATACACGTACCCTGATGGAATCGTGTGTGATACTTCCCGCGCACCCCTGAAATACACGTACCCTGCTGCTTTTGCATGTGATACTTCCCGCGCACCCCTGAAATACACGTACCCTGATGGAATCGCGTGTGATACTTCCTGCGCACCCCTGAAATGCACGTACCCTGCTGTTTTTGCGTGCGATACTTCCCGCGCACGCCTGGAATACATGTGCTCTGATGGAATCACGTGTGTTACTTCCCGCACACCCCTGATGTACACGTACCCAGGACAATCGCGTGTGAAACTTCCTACGAACCACTGAAATACACGTTCCCCGCTTGGCGTTTGCTGTTTGGCCGCCCTGTGAACTGGTCCAGGGTTAGCGCAGCCCTTTGCGATGATTTGGGAATTTTGAAGGATTTTCCTTGCGCGAGGGCGTTCTTGGGGGTGTAACTGGAGCTGCTGCAGGGTTGCTGCGCCACTCTGCGCCACGGCTGGTTTTTGAGGCTAAAATCCATGAATACGCTGTGCGATGAAAAGGATTTTATAGCACGCGGCTGGCGCAGTGTATCGCACGGGGACACTGTGCGCCAGCCGCGTGTGCCACTTTTGTGCAAAATTCTATGAATTATCCTGTTAGTTTTGGTTTGGTTCTTTGCTCAGTTTAGCTGTATTCTTCCAGGTTAGCAGTAAATTCTTCCTCAGCTCAGCAGCCATTCTTCCTGGTTAGCTGCACATACTTCCTCAGCTCAGCAGCCATTCTTCCTATTCTTTTTTCCGTCAGTTGGACCATGGTCTATGCTTGTGCTTTGTGTTCATCCTAGGGAGATAAAACCGAGGCGTTTCGCTGCACACCGTCCCTGTCTAACTTGATCCAGCCTACCCCTGTCTTCTATAACTATGGCACCAATTCTAACTATGTGCCTCCACCTTTATTGTTCCCATTAATGTTTGCCTACTCTAATGCTTGCATACCTCTATCATAACACTCTTTTGACATTATGAACATAAAAATAATTACTCACCTTCAATTTCACTTCTGTTTTCTGAGGTGATCTTGAATGGCCATGCTGTTTATCTATTTCTCTACTCTTTCCGCACCTGATAATACCTATCTTGGGAAAACAGCTAACTTGTGAAGACCTTCTGTCTCTGGCTACCTTTTCCTGTTACTCACCTGGATCCTCTTACCTTGAGTGTTGGTCAATTGCGTGTTCACACCCTTTTGGCGTGAACTAGTACTTACCTTTTTCTCTTTTCTCCCTAATTTAAGGCCATGCAGACGATTTCTTGTGCTTCCACGCAAGAGGTCCATAGCTTGTCTGTAAAATAAATCAACATTGTTACTGGCATTCACAAGTTGTTTTGCTTACTTCACCATATTTACTTTAAAATGGTTTGTGCGAGTTTTCCTTCGTTTAATTGACTCAATTTTATTGGCCATAGTCATTTTCTTGGTCTTCATGGTCTCCTGATGTTTTTTATTGCCCAATGCTCCTTTTTTCTGTTAGCCAGGAATCCTCATAAATGCTATTTGTTTTCCACATACTTCTGAGTGTATCCCTTATCCTTTTATTCATTTTTTACTCAAGGTAACCAATCATTTTCAGTGTTTCCTAATTTATTTATTTATTTATTTGTTTATTTATTTCTGTGACCAATCCTTTTGCGCTTCCTCGCCTTTTCTCTGACCCTATCTTCTCCCTTTCTTCATATCTCTATATTCCTTTTTCCTTTTGACTTTCCTCATCCCTCTTTTCACGTACCTTTGCTTTTCCCCTAACCTTTGCTGTTTCTGTCTGTCACGTTCATAGGCTGCTCTCTGATTCGCGATCGAGCTGCTTTCCTTGCTCTTTGCGATAAGGTTGTTCTCGCCTTAGCCTAACTTTCCTTCTTATCCTTCCGTCCCTTAACTTCTTTCTCTTTCTTCGTATCTGTGCCTCATCTAACTCTTCCTTAGGCCTCCCATCATCACTTCCTTTCGCATCGAGTTTTCAATGAGATTTGTCCTCCCATCCATTCGTCCTTTGTAAATGCAGTCTCATCATTTCTGTCTTCACTTTCTGTCCTCTTCCTTCCCTCTCTCCCTAGTTGAGAGATTCCCTTGTCTGTGCTTGATCCCCTTCTTCATTAACGCATTATTGTGTCGCCCCTTGTCCCTTGGCTTAGGGATGCGATATTCTTGTTCTTACCCTTCTCTTGTTTTTTGCTACTAATGTATGTAGGTGACTCATAAGCGGGGTTACTATAACCAGTGGTTGCTTTTAGCTCTCTTTAATGGGCAAAGTCCCTTAGGCTTACTTCCCTCAGCTCCGGTTTCAGGTGGGGCAGGCGTTGCTGCAGGTGTCTCACCCCTCCCCCCCTCAGTGTGTATTTCAACCAAGCTGCTGGAGGCACTACCTCCTTTCCTTGCTCTTATATTTTTACAATTCGAGAGTAGCATAGCGTTTTTCTAAATTTTTGTTTGTATATGTGGCATGCAAGTAAGTTGCCATGCGTGGTTAAATGGCTTTAGATTAAGGGTCAATTTGTGGCCGTGGCAGTGGGTGGTACCTTTAACCTACTCCTCCAATTGGAGTATGTTTCCTGGGCTTATCTCTGTTTTTATTGATATCCTTATGTGAGTCCAAACTTCCCATTACTATGATGCAGCGAGCTCCAATCCAGCCCCTTCCCGCAATTATTATTATTGTATATTTTTTTCTTCGCCAATTTACTTGAGATCATCAATCTATGTGCGATTCCTTCTCAACTGTAGAATCGCATTAAACTTTTTACTTGATTTCAACCAACAAGGAAACAAAATTCCTTACATTGGACATACAACAGGACATGCATGACAGACACTTGACAGACTAGACAAACACCAGCTGGACACACATACCTGCCTTCTAATGAATACCCCGACATGGGGTTTAAATAAACCCCATTTGTGCTGTCTTTAATCGTCACCGTAGCCTATCGTCCCCAACTATGTGGGCTCTGGGTTCACATTTCTTCTGACCGCTCTTTAAAGCGCAGGAACAAGGCGAATCCTTACTGTTTTCTCTCGGGTGCCCCCCGGTATTCCTTACGTTTTTGTCTCAGGTGCCCCCCTGGTAATCCTTACTTTTTCTCTCGGGTGTCCTCCCGGTATCCTACAGTTTTTCTCTCGGGTGCCCTCCCTGTATCTTACCGTTTTTCTCTTGGGTGCCCCCCCGGTATGTTACCGTTTTTCTCTCGGGTGCCCTCCCGGTATCCTTACGTTAACCAATACTGTCCTTCATGATTCTTATTTCATCCTGCTTGCTCTTTTATTTATTTGCCATAATCCCCTATTTTATGGCTGCCTTCATTTTCCTGGAGGCCAACTGTTTCTACCTCATGTTTGTGAATTTTCATAACTTGCAGCCTGCGCCTGGATTTCCCAAATATGTCATTATTTCTTTGCCAGGTCATACCGCTGGCTATGTTCATTTGCAAAATACTATAATTCTTTTACTTCTCACTCACCCAATCTCATTAGCCTTCTGCCGCGTTCATGCCTTCACACTTGCTTGTGTCCAACTAAGGCAGGCCCCAAATAATCATGCTTTCCTTGGTAACCACAACACTGTCATCAGGCTTTCACGCTTTGTCATTCAAGTCTTTCTTCATTCATCTAATTCCTATGGTTCCAGAATCTCAACCGCTCATCTCAAACCAAAAGTTTCTCCCTATTTAATAAAAATGTTCCCCACTCCGGCTGACAAGGCCTCAACATTGTAAACTACCACCCCTGGTATGACTCCATGCAGACTGTCCTACCAATCACTGTGGAGCTCCTAGAAACAACCTTTAGGAGCACCTCAAAAAACCCCTACACTACATGTGTGTTATCCCCAAATTTCCTAAAAGCAGGTCGCAGGTGATCCAGTAACCTCTTTTAATTTCAGGGGCATTCTAATAAAAAATGATAGAACGCATGAATGGCTATGGACCATTCAGCTACAGGGCAGTGCCTGCTCCTGCCTGCACATTGATTTAAAACCCCATGTAAAATCACTTGCTCCTCATCTCATGAAGTTTATCACTATCTCTTTTTAATTCTACTGTAGATTTAAAATAACCCTTGCTCATATCATGCCTGGTTAAATGCTACACTCTGTTTGTTGCACTTTATCGTTGGATTGCCAATTCAGGGACGTCATTTGGGGGTCGCCAGGGGTCATGGCTGCACCCCCAGAGGAAACCCTTGTTGCCGCGCGGTCCCCTTTGCTATCCCAAGAATAAAAAATGTTTAAAACTTTTCCTGTAGTGGTATCATCAGAGGCCAGGGGTCATTGAGATGTTGCTTCCGCTACCTCTATCATTCTGGTGGCGTGACGTCCCTGTGTCATTACTTCCCTTTCACTATCTCATTTGCTAAGGCCTGCTGCCCTTTCCTTTCCCTGTCATACTTACACCACATGCTCATTCATTTCTCGTCATTATCAGTGTTAATTGTATTGCTACACTGCCATCCTTGCAGGCATTTCACAAAATCCTCACAGGCTTTAAAAGTCCAGGGTGCCGCAGTATGCAACTCTCAGCATTTGAAAGTATACACATGACTTTGTGCCAGATGAGCTGCTCACCGGCCAGCCATGGAGGAAAGGCTACTCTTCCAAAGTCACAATTGTAAGTTTTACACAGCACTGGTTCATTTAATTGATGCTGCTGCTACGGTCAGTTCAGCTCAGTGGCGGCTGGTGACTTGGAAGTTGGCGGGCGTACATATCTTGGCGGGAATTAGGGAGTGAGCTAGTCTACCTCATACCACTCAGTGTGCCGGTGGCTTCTCCTTCTGCAAGGCATTTTGGAAGAAATGGCTTCCAAGATGTGCCATTTACTGTCTGGCCCACAGACATATGACATCACAAATCTTGGTCTAATTATGAGTCATAAACAGCCTGGAATCCACAGAAATGTCTGCAATAGTTTTTCCCTGCTTGCGGACACCTGGTCTGGACTAATGTGAGAGCATCAACAAATAATGCACAAGAATATCATTTTCTAAAATAAAACCCCTATCAACAACACCAAAGGCAGTTCACAAAACTGGGAACACTGCGCCTCTGCCATACAACGCACACACAATAACTTAAGAAAAGGTCCACATATCAGATTTACAGCCATATCTGAGCCAAAAGTGTCTGCAAACAAAGGGTATAAAGGCCACGTGTCCAAACAGTGTCGAACAGGAAATTATATCATGCCTCCTATTTGATGAATATACGTGTATTGGCCTATGCCAAGTTGCTTATAAGCCATTTGCAAGGAAATCCGCGTCGCAAGGTCTTGACCTCAGAGTTAATGTAAACTGCCATTTTAGGTCTATCTGCCATTTTAGGTTCTCTCTGTACAGTCACCCTGTGTCTAAAATGGTGGACAGTGTCATTCCGAATGTAACATGGCCGTCTTGACCTCCGTGTACACTGTAATGTGTAACTTGCCCGCAAGCCACATGTGGGGGTCACGAACTGAGACCTTGTCCTTCGCTGACCTGTGTGTAGAGGATTACCTATGTCAATGAAGCTAATCTGCGAGCATATGTCAAACACAATGTATCCAAATACTGAACTGTGGACACTTGTTTGACTACCTTGCATAAAAACTATTTGAGAAGGCTCTGCGAGAAAATACACTATTGCCATTGAGGCTTGTTGGCAAATGTATTAAAGGCAAAACCTAAATGTACAGACACGTGAACTCGGCGCGAACCCTAGATCTGTAATGTATCAACCAATATTAACTCGTAGTAGGGTTGAACATCCTGTTTTCAAAGGTATATAAAGCGAGACTATTCTAATGTACGGTCCCACTCACTGAGCACACTGAACCATGCTGGAGTTCGCGGTGTTGTACTGAGGGCCTGATAGCTTATCGGTTAGATTGTGCTTTGAAACTGTTCAGTGTAATATAAAGATCTTTGTATGTTCCATTGTAACCTGCGTTTGGTGTATTTCCTTTTGGGGTAATCAGTCTCAATATCTTTTCCTTGTTTTTACAACAGCACCCCATTGAGTGACATGTATGTGGCTGGTGGCATTCACAGATATGTACAGACACAAACTCTGCCCTTTACAGAATCTCTGCTAGCCTCGAAAGGGGTTGAGCGCGAGGAGACAGCTAAATTAAGCTATGACCTCCATTCTCTGGCTCCTTCAGAGCCACACATGCTATAGAAAGTGACATTCATACACTGACTGCCATATTCCATTTGCCTAAGTTGCTGGCAGTCCTGCATGCATGTGTCACTGTGACTGCTGGCACAATGACCCAGCCAATATTTTCTGCGATGCTCGGCCAGGGCCAGATTGCTACCTGCACTAGGCTGCTTGCCACCCCACAATGTAAGGGAATCGAAATGGGGCTAAGACCTGTTTCATTGTCATCATTGGTTTCCCCATTAGGTGTGCAGGATGGTCACGCAGCTTTGAATTCCCCCTTCCTATACAAGGACAAAAATTCTCATTTAACAATTCATTTATGCGTGCTCACTCTGCAACATAGACGTTAAAAATCACCACTACCGCTAGCATTCTATTTCCTTACAGCACTTAACCATACATAAACACATACCCATGCGTCAATGCAGGGCCTACCTAGGTGAGAAGCTTTTTCGACATGTAAGAGAAGCAAGCATTTCTTGAATCCTGCGCTGCTCCCCAGTGCTCTTCCTCATGGACTCCTTGTTACCCACTGCTGTCCCCATTCACCAAAAAGGGCTAATGCCACAGGGCTAAGCTCCCCCGTCTTGTCCCTAAATCATGGAATGCTTCTCTAGTGGGTTTGGCGCAGAACCATCCCTTCTCATTTCTCGCAAAATTGTCAACCCTGCTTTGGTTACCTACCTCTATCATTTCCCCCAGCAGTGTCTATACCTCTTCCCCTTTTGCTAATTTAAACACTATGCTCCACTCAGTGTGAGCCCAACATGCAGCCCCTTCATAATAACCACAACATACATCTATTTGTCCCACAATCACAGGCGATGCTTCATCACGCAGCCCCTAGTGTATGTCTTTTACTGTAATCTGCAAGCTCCTTCTTTCCACTAGCATCACAATGCCTATGGGCTTCTGCATGCTCCGTGCTACTAGGAATCGCTCATTCCTTGCCACACGACAATAGACCCCAGAGACGTTTTTATTGGAGGGCTCATGGGGTAGCTGTCCCCGGCCCCCATGATGTTGCCTGGTCTTAAAAGTAAGATTCCAGTTTACCTTAGGCTAAAATAGCAGATGCCAGGAAAATTTGACTGCATGCTGCTGAGGTTCCAAAACCCATTTCCTGTCGGTTTTGACAAATACATTCTACCTTAATCAATTAAAACGTGCACTGCCTTTCATTTTCATTGTGGAACACATGGTCTGGTAACACGGTCTTTGTAGCGTTCTTTCCCTCTGTGGGAATGTTGCTGATCGTGTGCACTAGCCAAAAGTGGAAATACATATTCATCCACGGGGGTTCAGAAGTTTTCTCAGTGTGTTAAGCACTTATTGTAGGCATATGTGTCATGTGAAGGATCAGAAAGGCACATCCCAGTGAGGCTGGCTGAACCGTTTTTAATCTGAAGTTCACAAATATACCTGCACAATAACTTGGATTTGCAGCACTGTTCCTGCACCAGATAAGGGTTAAAATTAGCTTGCTCAGCTGGGCATTTCTTAAAACCTAAGCAAACCCAGCAATCCCTTGGAGGATGTGCATAGAATATCTGTCAAAGCGGCAAACAAGTATGCAAATTCGAGACTGCACAGCAATTGTGTTAATGCTTGTATTCTTGGCTATGCCGGCAGACTGTACTGTGATCTTGGTCAATACATATAGAATCCCTTGCATTCCTGTGCTATTTTCTGCAAGGTTTTACCTACTTGCATGCGGGAAATCCCTTTAATAATGGAGAACTGATGCTACCTTAATTCCCACGTTGTGTAACCTCCCTTCTGTACTTTTTAGGTTTTTAAGTTGTCAGGTTTGGAAATGCGGGTTGCATACTTTTGCAAGTCATTTTATAACATTAGATTGTCTTAGTTCATGTTAAGAGTTGGAAGAGAAGCGCTTAACTGCAGGGATTGCAATAATGGCACAAATCTCAGCTTCACACCTTAAGCACTGTGTGATCCTGCACTTCTCATTTAATATTTTATTGCCTAATATTTCTTAATTTCCAGTCTCTTAACCTCTCAAAAATCATCAGTCCTTCAGGGTAATTTTCTTCTTAGCGTATGTTTTTCATCGTGGCACTCCTCATGGTTTTACTGGCTATGTGGTCCTTCCCAATGTGATAGTTAGCGTTGACATGTTGCATATTACAGGCACTTGTCCCCTCGTTCTCTAATGGCGACACAATTTGTAAACCATGTCCCATTCCTACTCTCCAGTCTGCCTGGATAAAGCTACCTTCCTGGCAGCTTCTAACCTGACTATTCAGAGTTGCATGTATCTTTTCACAAACAGTCCTACTTTAATACTGCAGGTTGCATACTTTTCCGGATGCTACAGGTATCTTGGTTCTATACTAGAAGTGAAGTAACCTCTTTGCAGATTTACTAATGTTGGACTTCAAATATTTCTTGTTTCTCATTCTTAATAGCGCAAGAATGGAGAGGGTAGGGGCCTCAAAAAGGGCGAAAATATGCTTAGCTTGAATGCTGAACAGCCGCATAGTATGCCTCATAGACAGTACAGTCTCTAGGTAATACTGAGTATTCCCATACAGGTGCTTCCCATGAGAGAAGCGCACGTGTTATCGGTAAGAATGCATTTCTTATTAGCCTCATTGGCAGCGCACAAAAGATGTCTTTTCGTCCGTGCTCATTCATCCTTACCGGAATGCTAGCTTTAATCGTCCGGCTCTTAAGAGCTGGAATGTCTGTTTACCAGTGCTACAAATAAAATAACCTTGCAGTGTTTTCCACAACAGGCCGGATGCATTGATATGCAATCAAGTCCTTTTCTAGAATAGTTGGGGCTGCTCTGCCATAAAACACCTTTATACTGCATGCAATGAACTTTGTCCTATGAATTAAATGCAATATCTTAACACACATGCACTCAAAACATTCTATAGGTCACTGAAATAACCTCACAATTGCATCGGCTGTTGGCATGTCTACCACGAGTTAAGAATAACAAAAATGTGATGACCCAGCCATACACGGAAATATTCAGCTGTTGTTTTCATTAATAAATATCCCCTTAGCGCTTGGTTAATACATTAATACAGTACTTCCATAAATCACCATACCTCAGCTATTTCAATGCAACAATGTATGGTTCTTAGCACGATCTATCAATTATCTTGCCTGCTATAAATAAAATACAACTTTAACTCCATAGCTGCTGGTTTGAAACACAACGTGTTCACTAAAAGTGTACCAGCATTTTTTACTTTTGACAGGTTGTTTTAGCTCTTTTTGGGCTGCAATCACCACAAATTTGTGTGCTTTAAAACTACAATATCTGACCACTTCTGTTGATGCAATTTTTGCAATTTCAAAACCTTGGCTTGATGCCAATTTTTCCATTCAGCTTAAAATATAATTTTTATACTAGTTCCACTGTTTTAACTACGCACGCAAATAGTTATGTCACAAAGCGAGCCACATGTACAGCCACAACATACAACTTTAGACACATCGGGTGACATGTAACAGAGTTAGACACAACCCTGACCACCTGCATGCATGTCTCGCATTAATATTTTACTCTTGTTATTAATTTTTAAATGCAGTTAACGTATCTGTTTTGTTCCCACTCTATTGGCTATGGCAGCTTTTACTCACCTTCTGTTCTCCCGTACCTCTCGATCACCGCCTTCTTCAGGTTATCGTCTGGTCTGCTGGAATGTGCTGGGTCCCTTCAGGCCCCAGCTGCAATCATTGTCTATGGGGAGCTTTACAGTCTACTCAGCACGAACTGGCGAGGACCCGTGATTTTGCCAAAGACCTAGGGTTACTTTGTCAACGGCCATTAGGTGACGTTTTTAATCAATAATCGATGGTCAGAAACCGTCTTGTCATGTTTTTGAAGGCATGATTGTCCCTGAATGTTTCAACTTTTAAAATGATCTCATCACTGCATACTTTGAGCACTCCTTAGTTCCCTTTGTTCAAGCCACATTTAGTTGCATGCATTTTCATTAAAGGCAATTTTAGCCTGAATGATTTTATGTCCGTGTACAGAATATCTCATTGTCCATTCTGTGCTTTGCCACCTTTCTACAACATGGTAATGCCATTTTCGACATTATAACACAATGCCTTTGAACTCTAGTATGTTGCATCATTATAGAAACCCATGTTCGCATAATTGTCACCACATAAGTCCCTTTGAATTTCTCTGATTAAATTTAAGTGGGGGGGGCTCCACTTCATTCAGCTGTTGATTCGATACACATATATATAGGTTGGGACCTCCATTACAAGCTTCTCAGGAGTTTGCCCAGGAAAGGTGTGATAGAGATCGGGCGGTAGTTTGACGGAATGGTAGGGTCAGCAGAGGGTTTTTCCTGAGCAGAGGGTGCACAAGGGAGTGCTTGAGAGCAGTTTGAAAAACTCCAGTGGAAAAGAGGAGGTTGCAAAGGTCAGCCAAGGCTGGTGCGAGGGAGTCATTGTTGTCCTTGATGGTTTTGGAAGGGCAAGGGTCCACTTGCTTGGATGATGCCTTCATAGAGCAGACTTCTCTGGAGACCTCATCGGGTGTGACGGTAGAGAGAGAGGAGAGAGTAGAGTGGAAGTGGAGGTCTGGTCAAGGAAGGCTGTGGTGTGGGGGAAAGGGAGTGGAGGATGCCTTGGGTTTTTGTGGTGAAGTGTGCTACCAGGGCCGATCAGAGGTCCTGAGTGGGAGTGACAGAGGAGGAGGCTGCTGCAGGATTGGCCTGTTCCTTGCAGGCTTTGACATGTTTGGCTGTGTTGTTTGATGCTGCAGAGATGTGGGCTTGAACAAAGACTCTTTTCTTGGAGCGGATGCAGAATCAATATTGCCTTTGAAGGAGGCAGCAGGCCAGTTTGTAAAATGATCCACCAGATGAATTCCATTTCTGTTCAGCTGCCCTACACTTGCATTTAAGGGCAGCCAGGTCGGAGTCGTACCAAGAGTTGCACTTTTGGGAAGGCATCAGTCGGACCCTCATGACAGGGGCAAGAATGTCAAGAGTATTGGAGAAAGAGAGATTAAGGATAGTGAGGGCTGTGTCAGGGTGG
Source organism: Ambystoma mexicanum (assembly GCF_040938575.1). Classification (NCBI taxonomy): domain Eukaryota; kingdom Metazoa; phylum Chordata; class Amphibia; order Caudata; family Ambystomatidae; genus Ambystoma; species Ambystoma mexicanum. Next base: position 648,168,079 of record NC_090930.1, on the reverse strand, counting down.
GAGTCAGCCGCAGGAATTGGGGTAGGACAGTAGGTGGAGGCAAATGCAGCTACTCTCACTTTTTTCATGTCATGTGTCTGGTGACCATGAAGCTGAGTGGCTGTGCCAGGTGAGTTGCTGCTAAAGGAGATGAGATCTCCAGGTGAGTTGATAGAAGAGAGTGGTCAGTCCAGGAGAGAGAGGTAGTGAGAGGGATAGAGAGTGGGATATCAGTGGAGATGAGAGCATCCAACGTGTGGCCCGCGGTGTGAGTGGAGCCAGAGGGTACAATTGAGAATGAGAGAGAGTCACATAGGTTGCAGAAAAGGTCATGACAAGTCAGGGGAGTCCAGATGGATGTTGAGGTCACCCAGCAGGAGGAGTTGAGAGGAGGAGAGTAGAGAAGAGGCTAGGTCGGCCCATTCTGAAAGGAAGAGAGTGAGCTGTCTAGGAGGCCGATAGAAGGTGGCCATGAGGAGATAACATTTAGGAGAGAGCGAGAGCCTGCACACTAAGCACTCGAAGGAGGAGTAGGCATGAGTAGGGATAATAGACACAGGTATCCATTCAGGGAAGATCAGTGCTACTCCACCAACTGCCTTCTTTAGCCCAGGCGCAGAAAGAATTTTGTAGCCTTCAGGGAGGGGAGTGTCAAAGCTTGTGACTGAGATGTTCTTGAACCATGTCTCAGTGATGGCAAGCACATCAATATCCATTAGTTCGAGGAGGTTGCAGATATCTGTTGAGTGTTTTATAGCGGAGTGAGTGTTAAGGGTGGCAATGTAGAACAGCTTGCTATCCTCAAAGGTCTTCAGCGGGGGCGCATGGGACAGTGGTCCCCCAGAGGGTGGCAAGAGGACCAGAGGGATAGTAGTGAATGGAGGAGGAGTCAAGGTCGACAAGGGAGCTGTGACTGTAGGGCACGGCCCAGGCACTGGTACAGAGGAGGAGGAGGAAGGCTCAGTGGGCAAGTGAGCCTGGCCTGGAGGGGGAGGTAAGATTGGAGAGGTGAGGGAGGAGCCTATCTAAGAGAAGAATGTTGGGTTGAGGACCCTGAACCATGATGGTTCAGTTGAAATAGACATTAATGATGACTCTGGAAATGGTGAAGAGGTCAAGGAGAACCTCCCAGCGAGTGCCACCAATAATGGGAGAAGAGGCAATAGGAGAGAGAAGGCCAACGATGGTGTGAGTCCATAGGTCAGGTGAGTTAACAAAGAAGAGGATGTCAGTGACAGTCTCTCTGGTGGAAGCTGTGGCATAGGTGTGTGCAATAGGAAGGCCTAGGTTGGAGCCCAGAGTGTCCTTCTTAAGTTTCTTCCAAACAGATTTAGTGATAGAAGAAGGATAGATGTTCATGAAGCAGTTGGAGAGGATAGGAGAGATAAACAGCACCATGGAAGGCAGATGTGGAGAGGGTGGGAAAGACACTTGCCAGGCTGGAGCACCAATGCACTTGGAGGTGTGGGGTGGGGGGGACAGAGGAAGGTGCACCTTGTGGGAACACAAACAGCTGTAAAGCACAACTAAAATTTATTATCCCACAGGGCAGGTGAAATGCAGCAACACTAGAGAGGCTAAATTCAATGTTGGCACACAACATTAGACAGGCTAAATTCAATTTTGGCACACAACACTAGACAGGCTAAATTCGATTTAAAACATGACAGGTGAAATGCAGCAACACTAGACAGGTGTAACGCTCACCTGATTTCCACGGAGGCGCCGACCTGTTCTGGACTGCTATGACCTCTTCTAAGGTAATGCGCAGGACTCGGAAGACGGACTGGACCCCCAAACCTCGCCTGTCTGGCCCGTAGAAGAATCCTTCTGTAGATGGAAAAGGGGATTAACTGTCTGCTGGATAATGTGTCGGATTCCCCCCTTCCACCTCTCACACTCCTCGAACCCCCTCCGCGATTCCCCGTAGAGTCTCACCTTAGAGTCTGAAAGGACGAGCTCTCCATCCTGCTTCCGATGCAGGGGCGCGTTGATTTCCAGTTACTTCACTGGATCTCGGGTTTGTTGAGTATTCAACTCTGCTTGACTTTTCCGATATGAGGCCGTAAGTATTCAGTTGCAAAAGTTCAAGCCTTAATTGTCCGTTGTCCTTTTCTCTATTTCAGATGCAGGATGAAGAATCCGCGTTGAGGAATGGATTCGCTGAAGGTAAACTCTGGTGAGTCTTTTTGATGGATGGTCTTGATTTCACCCACTAATGCGTGTTTCTTTTTCCCCTTAGGGGCCGGGGTACGGAAGTGCCAAAGAAGCGGGGCCGACCCGAGGTGAGGAAAGATTGTCCCAACAATAATCAGGTAAGTCTTAAGGTGGAAGAATCAGGCCTTCCTCAATCTGTTCCTTCGCTCACCTTTGTTTTGTCTCTTTTTCTCCTTAGACGCTGAAAGGCGACGGATGGTGCCAATGGTCGCTGAAGAGCCCGAGGGCACCTCGAGAAGGTGAGTGGAATGCAGCGCTGCAGCGAGCGATGCGATACGCTTCTAAAAATAATGTCTTTTCTCAGGATCGTCGGAGTGATGGTTCCGGACTTCGGATGGAGGTAGGTAAAGTTCAATTATTCACCTTTCTCTCCTTTCCTTCCTTTTCAGGTGTTCCAGGTTGCAGGCGGGCGTGGCTGGAGCCAGGATGCAGGAGCAGACACGGTGAGCGTCCAGCTGCTAGATGCAGAACAATGCGAAGCGTGCGCTGCTGTCTGGGCGTGGTTTAAATAGCCCCCAAAGTAGTTCCAGGTAAGTATTCTTCCTCAGCCACGCCCGAGTGGTAAAATAGTCCCATAGGTAAAATATTCCCTTTCAGACCTCAAGGAGGTCTGGATCCGGCAGCATGGTCTGCATCAGGTAAGTCCATCCAAGCACTCCCATAATGAGCCTGGCGCCTATGGTGCCAGGACTGATGCCTTCTATGAGCCTGGCGCCAAAGGCGCCAGGACAATGTCCAAAGAGCCCCTATAAGGGGTTGCTGGGTCCCTCCTTGGGGACATGATGTCTGCTTTTGGGGACGCTGGTCCTGAACTTGCTTCCTGGGAGTAGACATCATGACAACAGGCTAAATTCGATTTTGGCACACAACACTAGACAGGCTAAATTCAATTTTGGCACACAACACTAGACAGGGTAAATTCGATTTTGGCACCCAACACTAGACAAGCTAAATTAAATTTTGGCACACCACACTAGACAGGATGAATTCGATTTTGGCACACAACACTAGAGAGACTAAATTTGATTTTGGCCCACAACACTAGACAGGCTAAATTCAATTTTTAAGAAGGCAGATGACACATTCAGTTACTGGCAGGGATAGGTGAGATGAAGAACATATCAGCTAAAGCCAGACCTGGTGTGGCGGGAAGAAATTGAGAATCTAATAAAAGGAGCTGACATTCAGAAGAGTGTTTGGAAGTCCATATCACACCGTGGGTCCAGAGAACATGGTGGTTTCCTCAGATTCCATGTGCACGTGGGGTGTCTGTGTGTGTGTGTGTAGGAGAGGACCCACAGAGACCCACAGACCCGGCCAGACAGCAGACAGGGAGCAGACAGGGGCCTTAGGAAGTGGGCCTTTGGAGTGAGGGAGCCAGCTAAAGCCTGCTGGACCCCAGTTGGCAAGAAGATGGACCAAGTGGCCAATGAGCAAGGAGAGGGGGAGTCAGAGGGCACTCCAGCCAGTCATCACACTGATAGAAATGCGGTGGCCATCCTGGAAAATGCTGTGAGGTCTGCAAACAGTACAAAGGTGCACAAGGAGTGGAACGTTCACTGCAATGCAGCTGCAAATGAGAAAATGCAGCAGTTTGGCTGATGGCAGGCAGTGCATTGATGAAGCCCACAATTTTCAACACACTTTCATAGAAAAATCAAAAGATTTCCTTTCTTTTTCCATTTCTTTTTCAAAATCAGCAATTTCATTTTAGGTGAAAAATTGCATCAGCAGGAAAACAAGGTGCTCCTACCTTGAGCTGGGATAGAGTATGTTTTCAATCTAGGTGCACCTCGCTCGCAGTTTATGTTTTCATTCTATGGGTAATTTGCTCACTGAGTATGTTTTGAATCTGGTTGCACTTCGCTCACAGAATATGTTTTGAATCTACCAACATTTAAGCACTGTCCGCACATTCTAATTGTAACCACAATTGATGTTCTGCACTCATCTTGCATCCGGTTGCATATTAGGTACTGTCTTGCCTTCCGAACATAGCTGCATATAAGCACACTCTACTGCTTTGGTACTGTTACACCTCTGAGACTAACAACATTGCAGAAACTGCCTTTCGAACTCCAGTTATAGCTACAGTTAAGGTTTCAGTACTCATTTCCATCTGGCGCCTCCCTATTAGCAATTGTGTTGAACCTTACCTTACTTTCTAGTCAGCCACTGCGTTGAACCTGGCTGTGCTCTCTAATCAGCCATTGTGCTAAAAAAATTTTTGGTGCTTTAAAGACAGCCACTGTGCTTAACCTCACAGAGCCGCCCAGTTAGCCATTGTGTGGAACTTGTTGTACCCTCTAGTCAGTAAATTAGTTGAATCTCACTCCAGTTTACAGATAGCCATTCTGTTGATCCTTGCTGTGCATTACAGATAGCCACTGTGTTGAACCTCGCTGTGCCTTCCAGGTAGCCACTGTGTTGAGCCTTGCTGAGCTTTTCAGTTGGTCACTGTGTTGGACCTTGGCTCTCTCTCTAATTATCCATTGTGTTAAACCTTGCATTGCTTTACAGACATCGACTGTGTTGAGCCTCACAGTGCCCTCTAATCAGCCAATGAGTTGAACCAGGCTGCACTTTACTGATAGCCATTGTGTTGTACCTTGCAGTGCTTTAAAGACAGCAACTGTGTTCAATCTTGCTGAATTTCTTTATATTATGTTTTTATTAGAACATTGTTTTGGTTGAAACATCAACCTTTTCAATATAATTATATACATTGAGAGTCCTTTTTTCTAAACATTTGACCATGCAGTAATACAGTATAGCATATTTTATTTTACAAGTTACAATGCCGTTCGTTAACATTCATGAAAGTCTTTAGTGCATTATAGCCAGATTGTCATTTTTCTTAACATTTGACTTAGAGGAATATCATATGTATAATTCACAAGTTGAAGAAATCATGCATGTTTCCATTAGCTTCAATTGGATTCATAGAGAGACTCTTAGCACCTTGGGAGTTTACAGGCGTTACGTGGTGAACCTGTTGTAAACTGAGAGCATAGGTTATTAATCTATCTAGTTGATTAAGGTATCCTCTGTTTATAATTTAATGTTCATAATAAATTGTACAATGTCAATAAATTGCACAATGTCAATAATTAGGGCTATTTTAGCAGCATTAAACACCTCGTACCAGAGTTGTTCCTTCGTGAGAAGCCCTTTGTTTAGAAAATGTTTATGAAGAAATCTTGTTCTCATTTCAGTCGTCATTTTACATTCAGTAGCCAGATGTTGCATTGTCTCTTTGTAAGAAGTATCCCCACAAAATCTACATGTTAGGTCTGGCTTCGAGGTCTTATATAATTTAGCTGTGACTGCTTTAGTTTGGATCAGATTCATACGAAATCTTAGAAAATAAGACGCATAGATTTGATTGGGGAATTTGATTAAATAACTAGGAACTATATTCATAGGTTTATCTAGAAAAGCACCCAGCTTAAAGGCATCATAGGTGTTACATTTTTCCCTTGTTGTGATCCAGTCCCAACGCCATAGTTTAATTTTCACTTTTTCAGGATTTTCTAATAAGAGGGCTTGATCAATATCTGCCTTGCACAGGGTGGTTATGCAGATTTCTTTCCAGTGAAGTAATGGTCCAGAAGTAGATGTTTCTATAATCTTTTTCAATATCAGAAAGAGATTTTGGGATTCAGGGGTTGCAAGAAGACACTTTCTGTATAATGACAACATAGACCATAGAATTATTGTAAATAACGAGGTTAAGCCTAGTTTGTATCTAATTATTGCTATTGGTATGTTTTTTGGAACAGGGAGAATGTGCTTCCAGATTATCCCTTCTACTAGGTCCCAATTATGGGCATCCGGATTAGCTTTCATTTGGCTGCCATAGGTGACTATAGGGATAACTTTTTGTAGCTAGAAGATTCTGGCTGGTAGAATTGAGATTTTACCAAATTTGTTTTTATTGCCCTCCACTGAATTGCTATTTCATTCTAGAATTGATTTCGGTTTTTTTATGGTAAATCTGTAAAATGAGAACTGGTGTTAAGCCGCAGATACTTGTATTCTTGAACTTGCAACAGTGACGTTTTTGAAAGCTGCCAAGTGAACTTTAAGTCTGATTTTTTGGCACAGTGATTAAATATAAGAATATTTGACTTTTGGATGTTAATGATAAAATTATTCTCTATCAAATATTTGCTCAGAGCCATCATTTTCTTTGTAGGACAATGGTGATTCTATCTATTACAGCAGGTCATCTGCATATAGTAGTTAAGACATTTCTGTAGATCCTAGCTTGGGTGGAAATGATCTAACTGAGTTAAAAGCCGAATGTATGTCATTAATAAAAAAGGATAGATGCAAAGGCGCAGCCCTGTTTCAACCCAGAGTTTGTTGGAACAGGTTTCGTTAAAAGGCCAGTTATAGTCAATTTTACTTTAACGAAGGTGTCGGAATAAGTTTGGTATAGTAAATAGATAATATAAGTGGGGCAGCTATTTTTTAAAAGTTTGTACCATAAAATTTCGAGTGGAATTGAGTTGAAGGCTTGCTTAAAATCAATCATAGCCATAAAAGTTGGTTGTTTTTGCTGTAAGGCTTGTTTTTTTAAGGCCGATAAAATTGTTAAATTTAGGGCTGTTCCAATACCTGCTACAAATTCTGATTGATTAACGTCTAATAATTTCTCGTGAGTTAGCCACTTTAGAAAATCTCATAGTAATAGTTTTGCGAAACTTTTCCCAGGTGCGTCTAATAGGGCAATTGGTCTAAAGTTTTGGGCTTGATTTCTATGACCCTTTTTGAGAATTGGAATAATAATGGCTTCTTACCATGATGTTGGTATTTTGCCAGTTATGATTACTTTTTTAAAAATAAGTTCCAAGGCTAAAGCCCATTCTTCAGGATTTAAAAAAATATATATAATTCGATAAATCATCAGGACCCAGCGCTCTCAACATACTTTGCTTTTTTATTATTATTAGAATGTCTAGGTAATCAAAAACACATTTTGACAGATCAAGGGTTACAAAGAATAATGGGGTTGACTCGGGTCTGTCAACCAGTAAGAGCTTTTCGAAGTGGGTCATCCAAATCGTTCTCATTTATGGTTTTAAGTAGAATAGATCTTTTTTAATAGATGAGCAAATCCCCTTGTGTTCCATGAGGCCATTGAGCAGGAATGTGAGATGGGCTTTTTGTCATGTTATTTGTCTTGGATGTGAGTATTATTCACTAATGTTTCAGTGACCCATGACCATTTGGATTTTGGGCGAGTTTGGTTTGTTTGCTGATTTGTATTACAACTACAACAAAAATTGGTGATTCTGTTTACTTTTAAGTTCAGATCACCACTCATTTGGTTTCGAGGAGCAGAGTGGTTCTGGTTGCTCCGTGCCATTGGTCACTTCAAATATTAATCCTTTGGATTGGAGTGTTATTCTTTCTTGCCATAGAAGATTCTTAATTATTCTGGAGGGGATGTGTATTTCGACTGTATCTTGCATTTCTGGGTTTGGATAACAAAGCCAGCCAATATCTTAGGTGTTGTAGAGCTGGCACTGAATTAAAGATGATTAATAAAGTCATCCTGTTAGGGTACTTGTCATAGTAGGTATGTTCAAGCATAGTAATATTCATGTTATTCATATTTCATCGTATAGAACAGTTGCAGAGCCTGAGTTGTGATGAGGTGGGGAGCAGTTCCATTTATCTAGGCTCGGTTGGGATAACGTAGCTGCATGATTGTCAGGGGGTACCACATCGTTGTTAGGAATTGGATCACTTCTACTTTAAATATAAAGTGGTAATGGGCGAGCTAGTACTACTTCTCACCTTTGATCTAAGGTTTTAAATGACGCCTGTGCACTGTTTAAATTTACAAAGAAGGTTTGTAAAGGTTTACTCTCTGAATTGATTACACAGAGACTCTGATGGACCGAGTCTATAACAGAGATATCGTTGTTAGAGTAGACAGATACATTCATTAGCTCCTCAGTGGAGATGGTATTAGCTTTTTGTTCATGTTCAACTTCAATTTTCTTCATGCATACCTGAAGGGGTAAAGTTACAGGTATATTGGTCTTACCTTGTGGTGGTGCCACATTCGAGTCCAAAGCAAGAGGATTAATTTCCTCCAGATCCGAGCAGATCGGTCTTGGGATCACCGGACAGGGCGCTTCAGCAGCCAAGAGGACGTCGATACAGAGCTGCTTGCCCGAAGCGCTCATGTCTTTCAGATTAGTTGCTTTTTAAATTTTTTTAGAAGTTCTTTGTGCTAGGGGCATGTCATCCAATTTTGTATAATTTGTTTTGTTTTTCAGATTTTTTGATTTCAGTTCGGGTGCAAGCATCGATGTGCGTTGCCTATTTATTTTCCTTTGCCTTTAGGTGCCTTGAGCCTTTTGATTAAATATGTCATAGAGTGGAGGTTCAATTATTGGCACCTCAAGTGATGGAGGTTCAGATTCAGCTTCCAAATTTTCAGTAGCTTGGTGAGTGAAAAAATGCTGGTGTTTATAGCTACCAGCCCCGTATCAAGGGCCTGATTTGAGGCTGTGCGAAAGCCAAATGAAGGGCGCAGTATTGGGTTTGTGAAGGAGGCTACCAGGGAGGAGTCTGAATCTGAGAGGGGATTATCGTTATTACACTCTACGTATTTGTTAGAGAATAACGCTGGAGAAGTAGAGAGTCTAACAGGAGAGCAGTGCTCAAGAGACAGGGGTTGCCATAGTGAGCCATGTGCTCCCTCTAGAGAACTTGGAATCTCTTGGGGGACTGATTGTGTAGAAGTAGGCCCCTGGGGAGTAAATACATTGGCCATAGTTACTTTTTTGTGGGGCGATGGGAGCATGATGCGCCACCTCAGAATAGAGGGTGGGGGTAGAGTAGTAGCTTTGGGAACATGCAACCTAATGGGAACTTGTATGGAGGACGGGACAGTTCCAGCAAAGGTGGGTATAAATAAATTGTCTCTACCTCCCTCAAGAGGGGAGGACAGGTTGCAAGCTTAGTTAGTGGCATCTAACAGTAGGGGGCTGTTTTCAGCATCCATGGCGGGTTGTTTGGGCACAGAGACTGACAATACCGTCGGCCATTGGTAGGCTGTGGTTGCTTTTGCTGAGGGTGTGGGACAAGGAGTTGGCGTTTTAGCATTTTCTGAAAGGAATTTCCTGATGTCCACGTTGGATGCCGCAAAGTTGAGAGCTGGAGGCGGCCTGAATAACGCATTGCTGAATTTCTAGTTAGCCACTGTCTTAAACCTTGCTGTGCTTTCCAGTAAGCCAGTGTGTTGAACCTCGCTGTGCCTTCCAGGTAGCCACTGTGTCCGAAACTTGCTGCACTTTCTAGTTGGCCACTGTGTTGAACCTTGCTGTGCTTTCCAATCGGTTGTTGTGTTAAACCTTACTGCACATTGCAGTGTATGTTTTGTAACTAAGCGCTTTTTTCCCTCACAGTGTATGTTTTGAATCTAGGTGCATTTCCACACAGCGTCTGTTTTGAGGCTGGGTGCTTTTTCCCCATGCAGTGTATGTTTTTCAATCTGGGTGCATTTCCACACAGTGTATTTTTTGAACCTAGGCGTTTTTCCCCACAGAGTGTATGGTTTGAATGTGGGTGAATTTCCACACACTGCATGTTTTGAATATAAACCCTTCGTTCCCACACAGTGTGTGTTGAATCTAGGTGCCTCACCATGCCGCACTCTGCCCAGATCAGAGCCACACATAAGTGCTCCATAAATCTAGGCAATGATATGCACCTCAACCAACTCGCCCTCTCCACAACCCAATGCCCACTCCCACCCTATCTTCCACCCACTTCCCCTCCCTTACCAGCCAAACTGACCTGCTCTCCCGTCCCACACCTCCTGAAACAGAGTGGCATACTGGTGCTCTACTGCCCAGAACATCAAGACCAGTCCACTGCCCACCAATCCCTGATTTCACAAAACTTCACCTCCCTCAAACACCTAGACAAACCTCCCAGACCCGTTCTCCCCCGTCAACCCACCAACCCTCTCCCCTCGACACAATCTCTCAGTACTTGTGCCTCACCTGCCTAAGTGCAGCACAAGTCACCCTAGCAAGCACACTTTGCTCACAATCCCCTCCCACTCTCATCTCACTCACACTCCTATGCCCCCCAAAGTACTCCCTAAATGCACAAGCCTCATGCTCCAGAGGATCTCACAACCTCAGTCCTCTCCTCAGCTCCACCCAGAAATCTCACCATAAATCCCCTTTTTACTCCTCCTAACTCTAGCCTTCCAACCTTAACCCTGTTCACGCTCTTGTCACCTCCCTGCTAAAATCCCCATCCCCTACCAGCAGCCCACATACCCCCATGAAGCACTGATGTGCCGCCCACCAATCCCCCTCCCCACCTTCAGCACCACAACTGATCAACACTCTGATCTCCCTTCAGACCATCCCCCACCCATTCACCCTTTTCCACTACCCCCCACTCCAACCAATCCTGCCATCCCCTATCCGATCCTACACCAGAAACCACACCAGTTTCCCTGCATACTCATTAATGCCAGATCTGTCTCAAGAAACAAATACCACATTCTCGACATTATTTCCACTGAAAAAAACCTGACATCCTATTCTTCACTGAAACATACTTCACCAACAACTGCAGACCCATCGCTTATGAGGCTTTCCCCTGGACTACTCCCTGATTGTAGAAACTAGGTCCAGCAGAGCAGGAGTAGTAGCCATCCTCCATAAACAACACCTCTCAGTCATATCCACTGAGAATCTACCATGTAACTCTGAATGCAAATCATTACTAGTTAAGGTCCACCTCTTCCCCTCCCTCACCCACAGCTTCCTACTCATATATGGGCCTCCAGGTTATGACAGGAACTTTGCTGACTCCCTCAGTGACTCCCTATCAGCAACCCTAATCCTGCATCCATACCTCACTATATTAGGGGATTTCAACATCTGATATGACGTTCCCACCAACCTGATGACCTGTTCTCTAACTAACAACTTGGAAGCACTCAGCTTGACACAGCTGATCTCCCTCCAAACTCATATAGCTGGGTACACCCTCAATGCCCTTTTCAGCACATCAGACCTACTCTCCATCCTCCCATCTCATCCACTAATCTGCATGTATCAATACGCTATATATTCTTCTCCCCACCAACCCCACCTCTAAACCTCACCTTACAGTACCTCTCTGTAAAAAAGTTGTCATAAACCCTGATCTGGACAATTCCCTTCTAAACTCCATTCAGACCTCTCACTGCAGGGAAGATACCCATCCATCAACCTTTTTGATCCTTGCCTCACCAGCACACTGACCCTCCTCACCCCAACTAGACACACCTCTCAGAGATCAGGCCCCATCCCTCAAATTCCTTAAAACCATCAAGCATTGCCCAGAGTGAACTTGGAGGACAAACCACACACTTCAAAACAAAATCCATTGTGCAAAATTAAATACGGCCTACCTGACTGAAATAAGAAAAGCCAAAAAAAAACTTCTATAGAAACCAGATTTCTAACTTTAATTACCCGAGCAGTGAACTCCACAAACTCATCACTGAATTGAAGACCCTGAGCTGCTCAACTCCTCATTCACCATATTCCCAAGCTTTCTGCAACACAATTTCTGACCACTTTCACAACATCACTATGGAGAGACACCACCTCATCCTCTCCAAACTAACTTTGGTCACCACCCCACCCCCCGCTTCCTTCTACCCTATCCCTCCCTGGGCCACCTGGTCAGTACTCTCCTCGTTCACACCTATTTCCCACTCTGATTTCTTCAAACTCCTAGGATAAAGCCGGCCGTCTTACTCCCGTGTAGAGACCTGTCCTGCTACACTTACAAAAATCCTAACTACATGTTCTGGAAATATTGCTCGGGCCATTATTAACAATTCTCTGTCATCTGGTATCTTCCCGGAAGCTTTCAAAACTTAATATGTTAAGCCCCTTCTCAAAACCCCCCCACTTGACCCCCTTCTTCCTTCAAACTTCAGACCTATCTCCAACACCTGCTTCTATGCTACACTCCTAGACCTTGCTGGTTACAAGCAACTTGGTTAATTCCCAGAAGCCAACAAGCTCCTAGACCCAGCCCTATCTGGCTTCAGACCCATTCAAGGAACAGAATCCACTCTTGTGTCCATCTGGGATGATCTAAAAAGAACAACTGACTAGGAAGGGTGCACTGCACTCATGCTGCTTCATATATCTGCCGCTTTTGACACCATTGACCATGCAATTCTCATGGGCAGGCTTCGGACGCTAGGCATCAGAGACTCTGCTCTAAACTGGATCTCATGATTCCTTTCTAATGGATCACAAATCATGATCCTTCTGCCTTTCACCTCTGCCCCTCACACTGTCCCAATAGGGGTCTCTCAGGGAAACTTCCTGTCACCACTTCACTTCCATCTAGAAGATGCAATATGATAGCTTGTCCATGAAGCTTGGAAGACCTATTATGATGATCTGGCTAGTGGGATTAGAGGACTCCCTCTCACTGACCACAGCACCAACAACAAAGCTTCACCTGAGCCTCAAAGTACGTATAAATGCACCATTTGAGTGGACTTTGGCTGCAGGTATGTCTACCCGCACTCATGCACCAGAATGCAGCGACAACCTATGACAAATTTGGTCTAGTTGTGCACGTAATGGTTCGCCTACTTACACCAGACTTAGCCTCAACACCTCTGTAATTAAAATTCAGTGACGACCTATGACATAATTCGGTCCAGATGGACACAGAACGAGTCCTCCGAACTCCCACACTCTCCTGACCTCCCTCAACACCCATCCGAATGCCAGATCTCTGGGGTTGCTTACAGGAGCCTAGCCAGCCCACCTAATTCCTTATCTTGGCCAAAATGCACACACACATTCTAAAACCTCTATGAGAATTCCCCATACTCTGGACTGCAGTCCCAGAGGGTGTTCCCATCACAAGCGCATTGAAACCATAGCAATGGTAAAAGGTGTTATATACATGACAACTACAATTACTATTCCAATTACAACCATTCATTTAAAATTACAAAATATATGTAAACATGTCAATATCATACAGTATATTAAAACATAATTTACAAAGTACATGCAATCACTGCAAATATATAATTTAGTAAATAATAAACATAACATGAAAATAAAAATACATTTAATAAATAGAAAAAAATGTAAATACTAACAAAAGCAGCACAAATGTAATACACATAAATAGAAACAGTTGAACAATTTTGTTAAATACAACAAATATTCACATACCACATTACATTTGTTTCACTATAAACATTGCATGACAAAAGCTAAACATTGAAAACCAAAAACTGAGTGAGAAAAAGTTACCATGATATTTGATTTTAATATAATATATTGTGTAATTAATTGATAACATTATGTTGTTACCTTAACATTATCCTTTTTAATGTTTGTAGACTTTAAGTTGTTGTTGGTTTACTTAACTATTTTGTCAAATTCTTTTTTTTCAAATAAAACATACACAAATACAATATAATTATATTATTATTAAGAACTTTTATACTGCTATTTCAATATCTCTTGATTTTTGTGCTGTTTCTCATAGGTCTGAACGGAAATAGCGAACTGAAGGAAATGTTCAAGTGTATTGTTTTCTTCATGATTCCTTTTCTTCTTCTCTTGCTAAGGCTACATCTAACTATGTTCAATCTTTAATTCAGACACAGTCCTCTGCTCCTAGGTTTCTGTTTTCTACCTTAAATACACTCTTGTCTCCGCCTCCTCTTAACCCTTCATCTAATTCTACTTTTTATCCTGATGATTTTGCACAATTCTTTTGATCTAAAGTACAAGATATTAGATCATCGCAGGACCACTCTGATCCATCTGGTTCCATGTGATAACGTCCGGAACGACCCAGGAAAAGGCTGTGTGGCAAATAAGTTGCTGCAAAAAGGCGGTGGTTTGCAGGGACATTATCACTGTGAACCTGTGGGGGGCACACCACTACACTGTTTAAAAAAGAAAAAAATCCACACAAATGGTCACCATAAAAAAAGTTGCCACAGCCTTTTCCCAGCGACTTTATGCATGCCGATCATTTGTGTGGGGGTAATATTACCTGATACCATCCATCTGTGGTGCCTAATACTTTGGCTGCTTCTATTCCCGCAATTGGTAATAACTTGTCTTCCTCTTTTGTTCCAGGTTCTGAAAATATCAAATATTGCTCACTCTCATCCTACTTCTGCTCATTCTGATCCACTGCCTGCCTTCCAAAGTAAATTTGTCCTATCCTCCTTTTGCTAACTTCTATCTATGAATATAAGGAGGATGGGGAACATGAAGAAGAAACTGAGAAGAAGAAACTATGGTATAACAAAACCCTTGAAATTCAGTGAAAAATCATTATTTATAGAGAGAGTTAAGGTGATCAGATTAAAGGTGAAAAATACATAGCAGCAAAACCTATGAAATTCAGTGATAAAAACCTTGGCTAAGCGAGAGTTAAATCAAGCGGGGAAGACCTCAGTGAAAAAACCTTGGTTAAGAGAGAGTTCAATCTAGGGGGGAGAGCCCCCAAATTTTCCTTGTTAGTGTGGGCTCCATTCTGAGCTTGGTTGCTGGCGCATGTTCGGCACATACTTGTATCCCCCTCCAGTTCAAAAATGCACCAGTTGCCACTGCTCCATAGGTTACCCTTTGGCCAGCAACACAGTTTTGTGCTATCCCATGTTCCTCTTGTCTGTCTCTGCTTCCATATGTCTGAGACATTGTGGTTCATTGAAGGGTTGTTAGAAAAACCCGCCAGTAGGCTTCGGGTTACTGGCAACCCCGTAACTCATTACCTCTGGGATATCACAAGTGGCAGCCGTAACGGTTACTCCCTGTTTCCATGGAGTCACAGTGGACTCCATGGAAATGGGGTCACTGAAGCACTGGCACTGTTGCTAATTTTGCATTTTGAAGAATTTGTAATGCACATACAGTGAACTAAATCGTATCCTGGCACAGATGAATGATGTAGTAAGAGAGAAGCTTGAATCTGATTGAAACAAAAATTGCAGACATTCAATGAAAGCCACAGTCAACAGACTTACTTAAAAAGGTGAGTCTTTAAACCTGCTCTAAAGCCCTGCAAGGAATTTGCCTGTCTTAGACTCAGCGGGACACTATTCCATACTCTTGCTCCAACAACTGAGAAGCAGCGATCTCGTCTCGAGCTACAATTTGTCCTGGGGATGGCAAGAAGGAATTGGTCTTCAGACCTAAGGGCTTGAGCAGACTGGTGCCAGTCTGTTCAAACATTTATATACCAAACACCTGATTTTAAATTTAAGCCGGTCTTCTACTGCTAACCAATGTAATGACCGATGGGGACCAGAAACATGAGTGTTCTTGGCTACGTCAAAGAAAGTCTTGCACCCACATTCTGCGCCTTTTGAAGGCGATGAATCTGTTTGCCCGGTGCTCCAGCCAAGAGTCCATTATAACAGTCTAAGTTGGAATTGACAAGGGCTTCGATCACCACAGCATGATCAGTGGTAGGAACGTAGGGTAGAGCCTGACGCAGAAGGTGGATGTTGAAAAAAAACGATGGGACCTTGGCTGAGACCTGGGCATTGCATCCCAGGTCTCTCTGCCAATGCAGCCGAGATTCTTCGCTTTAGCAGTGTACTTAAGGCTAGTAACAAACAATTGAGGCGGAGAGGGGCATCTATTTCCTTCAAGGGTGCCGGTGCTTCAGTGAGGGACATGCCGTTAGGGGCATGAGAACACCGGCAGGTCAGGTCGGCCGGGGGATCCGTGGCCCCAACTGGCAGTCTCATATTATGGCGGTCTAGAAAGTATGTTCCTACCGGCACACTTTTTTCCAGACCGCCATACTCAGAATGACGCCCAATGTGTGTTTACATGACTGCCTTAAGGGATGATTGCATTTATGGTTGTCAATCAAATCACATGTCTCTCTAAAATAGATTGTTTATGAAACATCTGAATAGTGCTTATTGATAGACATTTATTCACATAAATGATGGCTTTGCATTCAATGACAATAAAAACAATGCACACATCTATTACCTCAAAATATAATTTAGCAGCCATGTTATGAGTGTGCTGCACATTTCTCTGTTACATGAGAGGAGAGGGAGATAACAGAGGTAAGCATCCTTTTTTGCTCCTAATTTTACTCTGTATACATACCCTCTGTTGAATTCTGCTGTGATATAGCCCATGCAATGGCATCACATCTTCGCATCTTTAATTATCAACAGCCACTATGTTTTGCTCCTTAACCATCCCTTTGCTCCTACTTTTCAACTACTATCTGAAATGTATTCATCACTTTTTGCACCAGGGTGCAAAAGATGCTTATCCTATCAATGAAGCAGAAGACACAACCCCACAATGTACCTAATTTAATTATTCAAATGGATTCCTTCTGTTATCCGATACAAGTCTCAGGAACATACGTTGTCGGTATTTGAACCAATTGGATGCAGTTATATTAAACACTATTTATATTTTTTGTATATTGGATATTTGTTAGTGCTCAGGAATACTTCTATGGTCTTTGCCTTTGCCTTAGTCTGTGTCTCTGACAGATGGCCGTGCTGCCACTTCAGCTCCTGGATGATGTGATGGCCTTGAAACCTATTCCGGGGCAAGCTCTACGTCTTATTGCTCATGCCATAGAGATTTTTAACTATGCTTTCACCCTGCCTCTTGGCCCAGGTTGCTAGTAGGCTCTTGTTATATAATGTGGATCACTTGACTTACCCACCTCTTGTTCTTTATCTTTACTGATGAGTACTCTATTTGGCTTGGCCAACACAGGGTTCTATCCATCCCCCTCCTCCTCTCATTATAAAACAACTTCCACTATAGAACATTGTCCTTACATCCCTTTAGGTGAGGAGGTGCGTGCCCATTTTTATAAGTGTGCTCTAGGATAATTGGTTGAATAGTTTCCTCATTAATGTATTGGTACATGATTGAACGTTCCTTAGTGGTTCCAGGCAGATTTTCCATCTGCTCTAGGTCTATGGGTGTTATCTCATTGACTTACATGTGCTATGCACGTTTCAACCATGGGAATCAGCATATGCTCTGGCCCCAAAGTTTGAGGTAACACATAACCTGCTCACAATGTAGGGATCAGGTGACAATGTCATGATCTGGTGCTCCAACTCCTATGTGAACCTGTGAATCAATGTCCCTTTATGCTGAGTGTCAGCATTCACTAATTTCTGCCATTATATTTCCATTTGGCTCCGGTGCCTGATGCATGCCAGGTCTGCACAGCCATTGAAGGCCATCTGCTTAGTCAAGCTCTAATCATGGAACCTCAACTGGGTGCCAAATGGCCAGTAAAAGCACTCACATGACATGTGGTGGTGGCACAGATGTCTTGGGGCTGGGATTGCACCTCCCCCTGCTATACGGTTGGCCTCTGAACTCAGTGATGGGACCGACCTCAATCCCCTCTCTCTTAAGGTATATTTCCTCCTGGATGATCTGGAATATCATTTGTACATTTGAGAGAAGCTGCACCCTAGATTCGCCCGAAGGAGCACTGTGGCATCTCTGAGTTGTTCTCCCTATAATTCCTCCAGGGGTTGCATCATAGAACGCGTTGCTCTCCCTGGAAGCCAGAGATACCCAGTCTCAGATGGTGAAAGACATGGGACACAATATTTGAATCTAATCTAAATGTTTGTCGGGTCCATTCTTTATTATTCCCTGTCAGATGCATGCACAGCTTGTTGGTATTATTTTAGCATGCCAAAACCACTTTTCTTTAGAGCTAGGAGTTTCAATAATTAGAGCGTTAAAATTGTGCAATGTGTGCATATCCCCATTCGTGTAACTAGAAGGAAAAGAAGAAGACTTGTGCAAACACACTAAAGTGTCTGATCCCTGACCCAGCTCCAGAGAGAGATTGTTTTTAAGCATTGTTGCAATTGAATACATACGACTGCAAGTGATTTGGACAATTGGCACTCTACACCTGTACAGAGAGAATCAGGTTTTGGTGGATTGCTCTATGTTGCCTTTTGGGATAAAATGTTCAAGGAATGATGAAAGACATAGCAGACTGGTTGTCCAATTTAATGGTAAGAAGGTGACCGTCAGGAGGAATCAAAAAACACTGTGTTCAGGGCATTGGTTGCCCTTTCCAAATATAGACAGACAACCCTTGAGATTTTCTTGGCTAAACTAGTGGTAGCTGTGGTCCAGTAATAAAGGTCAACCCTTAGAAGTGTTGTGGAATACACAATAAAGGGTCACCCAGTATTACTTTCAAGTATTGTGAAAAATGTGCACGATCACATAATAGACAAGGGATAATTTGACACAGGTAACAGGTAAATAATTATGGTTCAGAAAGTCTCCAGGAGCTTGCTTTACTCTCTATGAATGAGGTTATTGTCCTTCATGGGGAAGGCACTTATTACTATAACTTGATCTTCAGTCATTCACAAATGGTTTGTGCCTTGGAGTAGATAGTCTGCACGGCCTGAGAACTTCAGTTTCACTAGGAAAATAATTTCCGGGGTTTTAATGGTGACAGAGTCACAAGCACGTCTTTATTGGTGCTTGGGTGCAGTGTGGATCTTTTTGGTATGGCATCGTCTCAGCTCTGGCAATGTAAAGAGTGCTGGTAGGCCCAGAATTGATAAGCAAAAACAAAAATGTATTCAGCTGAGTATGGGCACCATAGCTGCAACATCAGGTGACATACATTTTCCACAGGAGATGAGGCTTCAGATTCTAGTGACTACTCTGGATTTACCATGGATCAGGCTTTGTAAATTCAAGGGCACAGATTATGGGCCTCATCACAGCCGTGCGGTATCTCAGTGGTAAATACCGCCCAATGCAAATAGCGTTATCGCTCAGTCCGGTGCTATTAGTGCTGTATCTTGAGTTGTGGTGGGCAGAAAGTCGTCAGATTTACACCCAGCTCAGAACCGATGCCAGGATCAAGTTTCACAGGGTGAGTGCATGACAAGAGAAGGATTGTTTATGGGTATCCTCTTTGCGTATGAGTTGTGACTAGACGATTGGTCAATTTGCTGTGCAATGAGCATGTGCAGCCAGATATGTGGAGCTTAACTGCCAGGAACGCTTATGTGCTTTGTACATGATACATGCTGTATCCGAGTCTGTAGAGGAAGCAAATGTAGTTCACGTAGGACTGGGGTGATACTGTCAAATATGTGCAAACCCATAATAAGACATTCTAAAGCGTGGTGGGCTAATTTTAGCAGCGTCAAGTGTTCAGATAATGAGCAGAGATTTACATTCAAAATTGTTCTTTGAGTATTGCAAGGACCAACAGAGCTTCCTCACAAACCCTCTCTGGTTGGTTAGTCTACCAGAGAGGCTGTGCTTCAGGACTCATCACCATATTCCACAAAGTACCAATGCAGAGACCTAGGTCAAATCTGAGATTTGGTGCTGAGGTTGTGGCTCAACTCTTAATCACAGAGTTGTACTCATTTCATTCATATAAACATTCGACAGTTACCTGATAAATGGGTGCTGTCACATTTCATTGTTGCTTGTTTTTTTCCCAGGTTTTCTCTCTGGTGTTGATTCAGGGTTGAGTGCAGACACCACTCTGGTCAAATCTGGATCTAGCAATTGATGTGTTCGCTTTCCAAGGCCGGCATTAGCCATAACAATTTTCAGTTGCATTTGTATCCTACTCTGACCCTCATAGGAAGAATGTCTGATCATTTGAGTCACAATTATAATCAAATATACGTTGCCACCATCCAGTGGAGCCGTTGCCGCCAGTTGTGCAAGAAGACTTGCAGAGGGCAACAATTTGGCCTCTTTACAAGTACAGAGGTGCGGGTAAAATTGGTGGTAATGCAGCATTAATTCCCTTATCACCACATTACTGCCACATTACTGCATCGCCGTGCTACAAGTTTGCTGGTAAGGTGGAGGATTTACCTCCAACACAAGCGACCTCTGACTTTTGTTACACAGGAGGTATTTTAATGATGAATAGCTAGTATAGTGCTTTCCAGCCACTCATTGACTGGTTGATATATTGCTATAGAAGTAAATACGTCCAGGTTAAAGCAAAACCATTTCCCCACATCAGTGCTGAATAAGGAATAATTGCAATTATATGCATGTATAATGAAGACAACGCTAATTCATGGCTTTTGTGTCTTCACACAATGTTCTGCTGGGGGATTTGTTGAGATGCATATCCAAGTCCCTTGCCCCCCAAAGCAATTTAGATTGAGGAAAATTATAACATAGACGGGTAATAGTAGGGGATCATAGGATGCCCTGCAGGGTCCAGAGAATACTATAGCTCACAGTGATGGAGGATAGGACAGCCATCTCAACCCTGTGGCAATAAGTGCTGAACTATCGCCATTTTTGAGATTGGGACCTAGAAATTCGCAATTGTACACTCTTGCATTTCAGCACAAATACACGTTTCCCATATCCACTCCAAATTCAGGGGGCAGGCGGAAAGGCCTTCACACCGACTAGATACAATCACTCTATTGTCTCACGAGCGAGCCCTATGCAACCAGAAAGGAATGTGAATAGTTAAGCACAAGCAGGTCTGTGCATGTCCCTGAAGGGCGATCTCCTAGGTGCCATGGCGGAGGTCCTGAGCTCCCAAAACAGCCCTATTCAGATTTAGGGTCCTGGTGCCCTCATGATACTGGTCACTCCATTTGAACTATCAGATGCCCACTAGTTGTTATCCTTGCAAGAGGTGCACCAAGCCTTTTTCCTCAGAGGAGTGTCATTTCCTTGTCTGGGTGCCGGTGGTTCACCCTACAGGTTCAAACAGTTGCTCTGCTGTTCCCTGACCTAACAAGTCCCTCAGTTGATTGATAGGTGACAAGCAATTACGTTGTACATTTTTGCCTCACTAGAAGAACAGTGAAAGTGTGAGTAATTGCCCATCAAAAAGTCACGATTTAAACATGTAAACTTTAAACAAATTGCACATATAGAGGAACATGTATTTTCTTGTTTGAGTCGTTATTTTTAAATGGCTGGCACTGTTGTTTCTCACTTTCTTTTAGAATTGTTAATATTCATGATTACATTAATTACTATGGTAATTTCATTTATGTGTACCTCTTTTTTCATCTCAGTTTTTACTTTGGTATGTTTTAAATGAGATGTTTTAGCATATAAGTGTGGCACATTTTCAGGGGTGAGAACAGGGCTTGGTCTATCACTAGGGGACCTGCATCCACTGGTCCAGTGCCATCTTCATCAGCTCCTGTGTCAGAATTGAGTAGACTGCTTGTCACCAGACCCTGCCACTCTGTTGCTCCTACCACCTCCAGTTGTCACCCCTTCCATGCCTTTACTTAAGGACTGCAGGCCAACTCCAGGCAGACAGCATTGAGTAGGCTGCTGGTCACGTGACCATGCCTTGCCACTCAGTTGCCCAGCCCACCACCTATTTAATCAGTCCTCCTTAAGTGTCCACATCGCCAGCATCCTCAGCAAAGGACGTGCAAAGATAAGGACCCCATCTATGTGTGCCTGTTTGGGCCTGATAGGGCCTGATAGGGCCAAGGGCCTGACCCGCTATCCTTCATTTCACCTACAAACTAATCGCTGCTACTGCTACTCAGCAAAAGGCATCACCATGTGTCTCCTCCCTCCACAGCCCATTCCCACTCTCACTAGGGTGTGAATGGTCAAGTGCCCTAGGCAGCCCTGGCAAGCTACCTTAGCGAACCTCATCAATTGCCCATGCCCCCATCCAACACCCATGGACCACATGCACACACTCCCTCCTGTTGATCAATGCTCGCTCATCAGTCCCTGACACAGAAGAGATCGCTGACCTCATCTCGTACAACAAACTTGATGCCCGGTTCATCGCTGAAATATGGTTTACCCCAACGTCCCCACATGTTTTCAACATCCTCCTACCCCAAGGCTACTGCATACATCATGCCGACTGGCCAGGAAGGGAAGGAGGCAGAGTAGCAATCATCCACAAGAGTGATGGGCCATGCTCCATCAACCCCTCTTCCAGAACAAACTCATTTGAATCACTCGTCTGCCTGTTCCCTCCTATTGCACTAGGGATACACTGCCTTCCACCTCATCTACAGACCACTTCACAGGAGTGACTCCTTCATTGCAGATATCTCCAACTTACTCTCCTCTGTCAAATTAGCACATTTAAACAATGCCTTTCACAGTGATTTTAATGTCCTCAAATCACAGGCTGACAACCACACTCGAAGCACGCTTTTCACACTGTCCGCTTCCATGGACCATAAGCAAATTGTGCTCTCCCCATAAAGGCAACACCCTAGACTCCATCTTCGAATCATCCCGCTGCATCACCTGTGCAGACCCTATCCCACTTGACAGGACTGACCCAGCTGTCATCCAATTAAAAGTCACTCACTTGACTACCGCTCACAAAGGTCAGGCTAAACGCCCCTTCACTAAACACTGCTCATTCAAATACCTTCCTAGTCAATGAGCTAGAAACAGACTTCCCCACTAGAGGGAATGCCTTGGCCTCCTGGAATTATTCAGCAACCCTGCTATGAAAACGGGTGGACGCTAATGGCCCCCTAAAATCCAGCCTGCTAAGAACACACCATCCACCACATGGTACGCCCCCAAGCTAGCCTCCAACAAACGCTCAATCAGAGCCCTAGAGAAAACATTGGCGCAAAAACCATAATTCAGACTGCACCAATCTCAAATCTCTGTGCGCAAACTGTAGGATTCTGAATACTGACGCCAGAGCTGCTTACTAGTCCACTACCATTGCGGTAGCCTCTGACAGGAGCAAAGCCCACTTTGAAGTAGCAAAGTATTGTACCAAACCTTCACTCAACCCCTATTTACCAGCAACTCAGGAAAAATGTGACAGAATGAACACATTTGTAATAGAAAAAATAAACAAAATCTGAGAGACCATAGAATCAACCTCTCACAGTATTACCATCCCCTGCACCACCGGCACACACACAGCCTTTCTTGACAGAATTCTCACCTCCGCTTCCTCTGGATCTCTTAAAAATGATTGCCTCCCTCAAAACGACTTCTTACTCTTCTGATGATATAATTCTGGCCTCCATCATTAAACATTTGACGGGCACGGCACTCAATGAGCTCTTCAGCATCTTCAATGCCTCCCTCATGGAAGGACCATTCCCGGACATTCTCAAGACTGGTTTCATACAACCTGTTTTGAAAAAAACAACCAGAGATCCAGGTGACAGGGCCCAATACAGGCACATTACAAACTGCCCGTTTATTGGCAAAATATTGGAAGAAATAGTTGCTACACAACTACTCACCAGCATCGGACGACTACACCTCCTAAATGACTATTTGTCAGGGTTCCTTCCCCCCAAAGTGTAGCATTGAGAAAGCCACCATCAAGGTGATGGATGATGCTCTACAAATCATGAATAAGGGTGGCTCATGCCTCCTCATCCACCTTGACCTCTCGGCTGCATTTGACACGATCCACCACTGCTTCTTCTCTCCCTCCTTGCTGACAGGATGGTATTCTCTGGCAGTGACCTGAATTGGTTTACCTCCTACCTCTCAGGCAGACACCAGGCTATCCAGATAAACCTGTTGCGTTCTAACCTTTTCCAGGTCTCCTGCAGAGACCCCCAATGCTCCATCCTCTCACAAATCAGTTTTAATCTTTACATGAAGCCTCTGGCACTCGCCCCAAAGATCCCAATATAGCCATCCAACAATACACAGATGATACTCAGCTGTACATGCGAGTAAATAGCAATCTGTCCTTCCAGAAACACATAGCCAATCTCTCGGTCTGCACTTTAACTTTAGATAATAATAAAATAAAATAATGCTGGTGGCAATGGATCTTTGACTCAGGTGAGGAGTAGGAGTCACGGGCCAGGGAGTAGTTGCATGTGTCCTCACATGGGTGGCTATGGTGGTATGGGAGTCATCACCTGTATCCACAGAGGCGGCCAGAGTGGTGGCCTTGGTGCGGGTACAGCTTCCACAGCTGTGCCGGTTGTACTGGCAGCATGTGGTGGGCCAGCAATGGAATTAGCAACACTATTGGTGGGGTCTGTGGCCACACCTGGTGGAGGATCTGTGGCCTCACCTGTTGGAAGGGTGTCAGTGTGGCTACTTTGTGCAGCTGGCATGCGGCTGCTTCTTGTGGCAGTTTTTTTTCTCCCCAGGTGTCTTCCTCCGTGTGCACTATGATGAATGCTTTGCAAGGGACATGTGGTTACGGAGGGTTAACGTACTGTGAGGGAGGGGGCAAAGTGTACTATTTCTGCATATGGCCTATGCAGCACACACACCTTGCAGGTTGTCATGGCTGTTTTTAATGTGACATGGTGTTAGTTGGGAAGTCTCATCTGTGTTTTACTCTGTGGGGTCAGCAGGGGACTTGGGCAGGGTCGGTCATCGGGTAGCATACTCTGCATGTGCAAGGTTGGACTAGGTGAAGTGACGTGGGGGCTTTCCCTGCAACATATTCAGACCCGCATTGGGAGATTTCTAGGTCACATGGCATTTCCATGTGCTTGGCGGTTCATTGGTGTTGGTGTTCCCTATTTCGGTTGATTGGCTTGTGGGTGTTTCAGTGATGGTTTTTTCAGTTGGCACATAGTCACAGCCATCCTCTTATGATAGGGTAGATTTTTACCTGCTGGGAGTTCAGGCCCTTACCACCCGGTTTTCCACTGAAGCACTGGCACCATTAATTATGGTGGCGGGGCCTCAGGATTCCCATCCCCATGGAGTGGATCTTACCTTACCGCCGCCTCTTGTGATATCCTAGTAGCACAGGGATGTCAGAAGGTGGTAATGGTAATACAGGGTTGGCGGCACCCAACTCGCCGGTATCACCGGTATGTTACCGCTAACCTTGTAATGAGGGCGATTGTCATTGGAGAGGTTACATTCATACACACCAGCCTCAGGTTGACTGGTTGTTCCCACTTTGGTTCCTCCCATGCCCTCAATGCTTTTGATGTGGAGGATGCTCCTTGTCTTTTCCTCCCATGGTGTAAGGGTGAGTGGACAACAGGTTGCGGATGCTGAGCTTGAGGTTATTCCACCTCTCCCGGTAGGCTTCATTGTCACAGGGTACAGTGTTAACTGCCACTACCTTGTCACTTATGTCTGACCAGATGGCATTTTTGCTCTGGCCTGAGGTATTCTGTTGGCTTTCCCTGAACATCTCCTCTGCATGGCTTGCAACCTCATCAGCAAGGACCTACCGCTCTGTCTCAATGAACGTTGGCTTTCAAAGCCACATTATGGCACTTTTCCATTGCCTTAGCCATGGGATATGTTTGCCAGAGTTCTGCCTTCGTATTGCTACAGGAAATAGGTGATTTAGGATGTATTGTATTTTTAAAGATGTCCACTGCTGAACTTCCCTTTGCAACCTGATGCTATTTCCACTCAGAGCTAATTCCGCTGATTCTGCCGATTTTCTGGCGATAAAAGGAATTCTGCCAAAGTTTTGCAGAATTGCCATCCAAAGCTGCTTTCTAGCAGTAATTCCACTGGATGGAATTACTGTTACCGCCAATGGTTTGTGCATGCAACCGTCTACTTGTAATGTGGCAGTAATTCCACTGGATATCACAGAGGTAATGTTAATTCCATCCAGCAGAACTACCACCAGGCCTAACACTGGACTTGTGATGAGGGCCAATGTGCACAGTTATAGTAATTATAAACACCCTTACTGATGAACCCGCCGGCTACACCTCCTCATACAAATTCACATTATGCATAGTTTCTCTCCTGTGTTTCATGGCTTACTGACTGATGCTGCTGGTTAGTATGCCATTGTTTTTGTATTTAATTGTTAGCTTTCAGAGTTGTGCTCTGAATAACTAACATATTTTAAAATACAATCATACTACTGTTATAAAGGGAAAACAATTGTTTTGCGACGTCACCAGATCCATACTAAGCATTACTGAACACATCTTCATTTTTCATTGTGCGAGCAAGGCCACTAGTCTTTAAACAGGGCTATTATTTCATGAAGCACATCACTATTTTGAGAATCAGTTACACAAACAAGATTACCTCTCTTGGAATGAGCATCACGCCTTTGATTTGGACTCTGGTGTTAAAAAAAGCACACCTTCACAACCGATGCAGACCTCCTAAAACATACAACAAGCAAACTGTAAGCTGCAAGTCTGATTTCATGGACAGTAAGCATCATATATGTCCCACCCGGTAGCCCAGTTTAACCCAGTTTAACCCAGCTTTGCTTTAAGAATTCACTGAATAGAGACAAAACTAATGCTATTTCATTAACCACCCATATAGAGTTAGATTATTTGAAATGTATTCAGTATACGAGCTTAAGCAACCTGAGTAACACATATTCTAAGGCATCATCCCATGTAATTGTGTTGCAGACATCATGGGGACAGAATTAATGTCGATTTTTACAGAAACTGAACCAATGAGTCTGCTTAAAGGCTCTAATAGTTAAAATCCAGTCAGGTATTCCGACTGGCCAGATATTGACATTTAGTGAACTTTATACAGATGTTGTCTGATCGTTTTGTAAAGAACTCGTAGACAATGAATATCGGAAAAGTAAAGGAGATCACTATCATATGCAAACGTGTTTTTTGTATTGCTCTAAATGCAGAGACACAGAAAATCCAGGTGTCACTGACTCGCTCCATGCAAGTATGTCAGTTGTTCAATATGGTCTACCTGATTGTTCCGGGACAGCACAACGCTGTCACATCCCCAATGCATTATTGACATGTAGCCAACATTGAGGAACTGTCACCCTGACAATGATGAGCATGTCAGGGACCCGAGACTTCAACACTGACCTGTATTCTGGTAAGATTGTGACATGCAGCTGTCTGCAGAAATAGATGACATTTTCTAGTGTACAATATTTGTTAACAGAGTAAAGATTCAGTGAATGTGGCAAGAAATCATTGATGCATAGAAATTGTGGATGTTGTTGGAAGTACGGCTTTGGTCACGCATTTTATAAGTACTGAATGTATTGCCTTTTACATATTCATTTGGACATTAAATGCTGTAATTGAAAAGTTGATCCATTTACCATTCACCTATATAATGCACGTGGTGAGGTGTTCTTGGTATTTGCAGCTCTACAGGGAAGATTCAGGTTAATATTGATGAGACCAGATCACAAATAAACAATTCAAAAATAAATAAATAAGTATTGTGGGTTACCCCTTTGATTTACTTGTATTTGTGAGGGCTAGTTAGCATGTCAGGATATCCATTGATACTTAATTTGGAGTTGATGTTATATTCCTTTCAACAGTAATTGTTTTGCAATCAGTGCAATCGAAGTTATTTCCTATATTGTTAGGTTTCAATTACAAAATGCAGACCGTCCAATTTATGTCGGTTTTTTAAGAATACTGTGACACAACCTTTTAGCTTTGTCTGCTCAATGCATGTTTCAGACCACATGAGATCGTTTTGCAATGCCTTCATTTGAAGTGTGTTCTATAACTATTAGTTCCAAAACCATTTGGTTTGTAATTCATTTAAACAAGCTTTTATACTGTCCGGTTTCGAGGTGAATGTATGGTCCTCCATTTTCCAAACAGGTTCCCTTATGAGGATTTGCAAACATTTAAAATTTGCTCTAATATCCTACCTTAGCCACGTATTTCAAGACAGTGTTTATGATATGTAGGGAAGATCAGAATCGAAAAAATTACAAATAAAAAAACTTAAATTTGATGTTGTGTTCATTGGCATATCTATAACACATATGTGCAAAATCAGATTTGGCCTTGTGCACTAGTCTGACATTTTTGTTTTCAGAGATCACCTGTTTTGCATTGTTTAAGGGCCATGTATGTGCTGCGATTATCGTGCTGCATTCGTGTTCCTCTGCTTAAGGCATGCGTGTGAAGCTGCAAAAGATATTAGGTACTTAATAGATCCCACTAACTGGCTATTGTGCACATTCCAATATATTCCAGTTTCTGAGAAAGTCCTTTTAGTTGTGCTCTCATATACCCCTAAATGCCAGGGTAGGGGAAAAATTGAAAGGAAGTTAGAGAGACAGGTGGTATCAGATGCTGAACTGGCGCACAGCGTTGTTAATATATGGCATATTTTTTCTCCAACCACAAACAGAAATTGTGGTACTTTAATACTCTAAAACATTATGTAATTTACTGAACTCTACAAACAAGAAATATTGAATCTGTGAAATGCAGACCAATCCTTTTTCTAGACAATATTTAACACTATTCCCAACAAATAGCGTGTAGTAAAGTGCGAGAAAGCCAAAGGGCTTTTGTTCTGTTGCACATCACCTGGAAATGTTTTCATGTAGCTTCAACAACAGTTTTAACATGACAATGAGCATTTATCTGCATCTTCTTCTTATAAAGGTGAATTATGAAAAATTGGTAATGTGTTCAGCTTGATAATGTGTATACCATTCAGAACGTGGGCCAAAATGTTAAAAACAACTAGTGTTTATTTTTCCAACACCAGTGAGAGTTACATAGTGTGAAGTCATTTTCCACAAATATATGGGAGTGAAATCATGGTAATGCAATGCAAATGAAGATTTTCACACTACAAAATATCATGAATAAACTATTGTATTTAATATATTGAAAACAGTGGGGATAGAGGAGTCAGACACCAAATATCGGGTTGGGAGTTCTTTATTGATTACCCCATACAGTGTCCCATACAGCCTCTTCAGGTTACTTCACCAAACAAGGTTTTCTCTGAGGCAAGTGATAACAAGGGGTTGGGGAGATTCCTTAGTGTTTGTGGCTTTTCTTGTCTCAGGTTACTCAGTGTAATAATGCACAGTAATAGCATGGGCTCTCTCAGGCAGCATCCTCTGCCTACAACAAAGGAAGCCTGAATGACACAATGTTACTGAATCACTTGTATTTATACAGCAGGAGGTCATTTGTACCGAATCACAGGATAAACACTTTTGTCCCACCTCTATTTTGTTTATATTGGAAGCCCTGCCCCCTTTTCTTTTCAACCCTGACCTGTTCACTGGCCACCATGACACCTCCCTGGACCGCTAAGCTTCTCTGTCAGACTCTCACATCGAGGTCAACGCTCTGAAGGCTCGCCACTGCTGGCCTATTCAGGCAAGGACTACCGGTGGACTTTGTGTTCCCGCTGTGGTCTCCATTGTTGATGTCACTGCAGGAAAGACTGGGTCCCGTACTGGCAATGGAAGTATTACATACGGCAAACCATGCGTGGCCTTGGTGTTCCTAGGAGCTGACATCCCATGCCTGTTATGTGGGGCGAGTATCCCATTTTCAACCTCACATAACCCTCTACCAAGATACTGCAGCTCGGGCAGGTCACACACCCGGGACGAGTAGTTGGCCACCATCTGATAGGCAGCCAGCCTGTAAAGGGTCACAAAAGTGAAAGGCTGCTGGGTAAGAAACCATCGTAACACTCAGTGATTGGAATCCTTGTGAACCGCCAACCATTTGCAATGAGCGTGATCCATATACAGGGTAAACATTCTTCCCAATAGATAGTATTGCAAGCATTGTACTACTCACTGGATCACCAGACATTCCTTCTCAATTGTGGTGTAAGTCATTTTGTGAGGTATCAGTTTATGGCTGATGAAAACAGAGGGGTCTGAGATTATCCTAGTCTTCCTGAGAAAGCACTGCCCCACCCCAAATCCATCTGTAAGTAGAAGGGTTCTGAGAAGTAAGGCCAATGCAACACAGGTTGCGTCAATATAATTCCTTCAACCTGTTGAAATTGTATTGGGCTTTGGTCTCCTGTGAAAGCTCTCTGTTATGTGTGGCCTTCAGGGCATCCATTAGGGGAGTTGCCACTGCTGAAAAGGGAATAAATCATCAATAACATCCCACGAAACCAAGGATGGCCCCTATTCCCTTTTTTAAAGTAGGTACAAGTATGTCTTGATGGCCTCCAATGTATCAACCTGAGAGCGGATATTTTTCCCTGTCCCACAGTGTATCCCAAGTATTTGGTTTTGGTGGCTCCCACACCTGTTTTTCCTCGGGTTGGTATTTAATGCAGCGGTTTGCAACGCTAACACCACCGTTCATAAGTGATCTAAGTGTTCTTCCCAGGACTCACTAAAGATGATTAAATCATTGGGATACATGAATGCATAAGGTTTATGAGGTTTTAGAATCCTGTTCATTATGCGTTGAAAAGTCGCTAGTGCCCCATGTAATCCAATTGGTAATACTTTGAAATACAATAGACTCTCCGGACTGGCAAATGTGTACTTGGCACTTGGCACTCACATCTGCTGCTCACCCAGGAGCGTGGACACTAAAGCACATATCCCCCACACCCTCTTCCCCTTTTCTCTCTCTGCACTTGCATGTTCTGAATACTCACAAGGTCTAGTGAGTTCCTCTTTATCCTCCAGTGTATATATTGTTTGCAATCCCATGTTCTCCCCCTGCTGCCACGTGAGTGCTTTGAAACACAATTTACTTGTTGTATAAGCGCCTAACAAATGCACAATAAATACATTAATTAGATGTTTCGCTTATCCAGTCATCAACAGGAATATGGTGTTTGAATGTTTCAGTCCCAGCAATCCGTGCCTTACTAAGCGTCACAGCTTTGACAATCCAAGCCCTAATGAATTTAATGGGAACAATTGATCCACAGAATCATTTGGCATAAGCGGATATGGCACAGAAGTGAGGCAGCAGGGCACTGCTTGAAGTCACACATAAATATGATCCTCTCCAGCGATTAAATAGACCAAGTTTGCACATTTTACTTGGTGACTGGTACAGTAGGATTTCCAAATTAATATAGTGTACGCCTCTATCAGGGCTCATCTTGCTATTGGTGATGAGAAGCGAGCATCTGTCACACAGTGGTGTGCAGAAGTAGAGTTCTTCTTGCCAGACGTTCATGTTTTTCCAATTTTGTATTTGTATTTTGTATTTTGTATTTGTATTCCAACCAAATTCATCCTGCAAAGCTGTGAGGGTTTTTGGATAGCATATGACACCAAAAAATAATTTCGGAGACACAACATTGTTTGATTTTCCTTTATGATGGATAGACCCCAGCAAGACTGGGCAGCACATTTAAGAGAAAAAGGTAATTTCAGATTTGTTTTTCCTCAGGTCAAATAAGCAAGATATGTTACCAAAGGCTGCAAATGGGAAAGTCCCATTGAAAAACACTTTGTGAACAAGACCCAAATCTACATGTAGTGAGTAAATGCCAAAAGATTCCAATTTCACTATAGCGTGCTCACTGGAGAATGAATACACACTGTTGTCCATAGATCTGGAATGAGGGAATCCCCAAACAAGGAGATTATGGGCCTCCAACGCCAAATAAAGTAAAGAGAGTAACACGGCAATGCTACTGATCCATTTAAAGATAGGTTCACACATAAAAATGAGTCATTAACCCCAAAAGCGTTCATGCATCATAACATGAACAAACAGCACAACAACATCTGTTGAAAGAAATAAATGCAATTTACCTCAAAGGAGTAAAAGAAGGTATGATGACACTACTATGTCCCCAGAAAGTGAAAAGGACGTTGGGAGAGTTGTAGTTTTCTCTGAAATGGGAAATGGGGTGTAAAGGTGTCGCTTCACCTCCAAATAATGATAGGATTGGGCCTCCATCTAGTGAAATTAATTCGGAAGGCAACGACATGCCCATTTCTAATGTACCTAAAAATGCCCCACCTTTCGACTGGGCAATCACTCACGATACACATGTCTCAGTATTTTTATTAATGAATTAGAAACTGCCTGAGAGGGATACAAGAAGAGTACTGACTAGCTTTGATATACTATATTTTTATTACAATGTTATACCTCCTAACTTGACTCATTGTTCATTTTCTTTTGCAGTGTAAGATGCGAAAGACCCTGAAAAAGAAATGTACAACAACATTTCATCAGTGGAAAAATACATTTTATTCCCTAATGTGCTAGTATTTTGCTAAGGTTGTAAAGATGAAGATAATGTGTAAAGGTATTTATTCTTGAATCTGAATAATGTACTAGTGAACAAATCATCTATTCAAAAAAATAATCTATAAAAAAAGAGTGTGCAAACATATATTGCATCAGACGTCACAGGTTTTGCTCCTACAGCTTCCTCCGGGCCTACTCCTATGAGTGATCTGGAGTTAATTGTTGATTTGGACGGGCATGCATGTTCTCCCAAAAGGATCCTAGGTATTTGCATGGTCTGTTCATAATTAGTACTCAGCAAGGGGGGGGGGGGAGTGGCAGTCTCCCAGCCAATGAGGAGGCTTGCAACTGTGTCCTTACCACACAGAAAAAGACCCTGTTTCGAGCTACCCTGGAGCGGGAAGCCGCTATATTCCTTCGCCAGAGACAAAAGTAAGTGCACTCCCCGGATCTGCTGCCCCTCCACAGCCCCCTTTTCTACAAATCTACTCCCCTCCTTTCCACTACCGCACTTACCTGCCCTGCTCTGTCCCTCGATGGTGCTAGGAGCAGTACTATTCCTGGTACATCTCAGCTGCACAATTAGCCGCCATGGAAAAAGAGAGGGGATTGCTTGTAGTCCTTTCTCTCTATTCCATGGTGGCCATTTTGTTTGTTTACTTTTTAAAGATATATTTTTAATGGCCACCATGCAAAGGGAGAAGGGACTGCGTGTAGTCCCTTCTTCCTGATCACTGTTTCTCAACTCGAGAAAAAATACTATTAGTACCCCGGTACAATGTGCTGGGGTACTAAAAGTAATAGAACCCTCGGAGGAGGGCATTACCAGTTGGGTAATGCCTCCTGGACTACATTAAAGTCCTCACTTCACTCAGGCTTGTAACTATCACCCCGGGGGCATTAGCCAAATGGTAATGCCTCCTCCTCGGTGGCTATTGCTTCAGTATACATCCCTGCTGGTTTACAACTCAAAAATATTCGTCTCCTCTCTCCAATAGGACCGAAATAGGTAAATCACTCCCCCCACTATAATCTCCCCGGCGTCAGGTTTTGGTTAATATTAACTAATGATATTTCATACTACCAACAGATCCCATTTTTCGAAAATTGAAACTATTTGGATATATTTTACAACAACCAGAAATGAAGATTCAGATGTCTCTCCTGTTTACTATCATAGCACCTGCAGTGTTTAAGACCACTCACAAAGCCAAGTGTGCGTGTATATTGGCCAAAACTATTTATGGATTGAAAATCTCATAATATTCGGTACAAATAGTCCTTTGATCACCAAAAATTGTAAAACCAAACATCTACTTTTAACAATTGTAATAAAATAAACATGCTTGTAATAAAAGATACAACTTTTTTGAAAACTTAAAAACCACAAGTTCTTTGCATTGCTTAGTTATTAAATCAACACATTCATTGTAACAAGTTTTAAAAAATGTACCATTGAGAAAAGAAAAAAAAGAGGGTTAAGATTGCATTATATTCAGCTGCAGTGAGTTTAAAAACCCCTCCACTGACAATTCATCATTCAGATTTTCAGAGTTTAGGCACTTAGTCCAAAGGTTATCGTCATTTAACCAGTCAATGCTCAGAAGTAATTTACCCAAATATGCCTTTCTTTGAGCATTAAAAGCAGTACAGTAGATAACTAAATGTTTTAACCTCTCTTGTTCACTCTCAATTTTGCAAATTCTGCAACATTCATCCGGCTGGTTAATTTGCCCCTTCTCAAGAGTATTTCTCCGGTCGGTAAAACATTACATCTACATTTCAGCATGAGGATTCTAAAGCATTGGTTTGGAAACAGGTTTTAATATGGGAGTACATGCCCTCTTTACTTATGCTCCTGAGCTAAATGACCCATAGATGAGGATAGCTCAGGGGCAACGTGCTCGCCTTCAAAGCAAGACGACACAGAGCAACTCAGGTTTGATGTCTGGGTCCACTCTTAGAAACCTCTGAGTATTAAGCATGTTATAAATAACCAATCATATCATATCATATCATACCATAGGCATGGAAATAATC
This sequence comes from Ambystoma mexicanum, assembly GCF_040938575.1. Lineage (NCBI taxonomy): Eukaryota > Metazoa > Chordata > Amphibia > Caudata > Ambystomatidae > Ambystoma > Ambystoma mexicanum. The sequence goes on along the minus strand of NC_090930.1, from coordinate 648,133,908 downwards.
TATTGTGTCTACCCAATCATGGTCATAGAGGGCCTCCTTAACCCTATCTGGGGTCAAACAAAGGTCGTTCTGATCCATGGTCAGTTCACTCAGGAAACTTTCACAGCAATTTCTTAGACAAGTTAAATACCTTAATTTCACACCTTCTAAAAGAAAAGAATATGTTTCCAATCCATTCTTCACTATACCGTAGATTGATCCTTGCAAGGGGCTCATAATGGCCCTATACAGGACCACCATTCTTCAGCTAACTCTTGCTTTTAAGCAGAGTAAGCCCAGCTCATACCTAATTGCCGCGAGTGGAACTGATTTAGGTAGAGTCACGACACGTCCCCAGATGGCAGCTTCCACAAGATCAAGAGTTTTAAACATCCTTTCATTCCACACACAGTTCAGATCCATAAATAAAAGGAGATAGCAGGCCTAATTGGAAATCGTCAGAATTTTCCATCAAACTTCACTAACTGGTTCATAAGGCAGTTTGCTTTTTGGATCAAGTAGGTGTTCAAGCTCATTTGCGAAAAATGTGCATTGATGTAAAAATCCAGGTAAATACAAGTAAAGGATCTTTTAATTCTGACCTCAGCCAGTATCCAACTCTCTACAGATTTCTCGCCTCCCCTCGACAATCTCAGGATTTTGGTCTTATTAGGATTAATTACAAGATGGTTGCTGTCGGCATAGACCTCAAAAGCCATCAGCAATCTCTGCAAACCATGTTGAAAGCAGAAATTGCATCTGTCTTTAAGATGAACATAGGATATGCCAAATCTGTTGTTTTAATGAACTACCTCTGACATTAGTCACAATCTGTCATCTGATTAGTACCAGAAACTGAATAATAAAAAGTGATTTCTATTTTCAGCTTAAAAATGTTAATGTATAATTATTTCAACTGATTCTCTCTATAAGAATATACTTTGAACATTATAATTATTCAAATTGAAGGTGAATCAGATGTGCTGATCCTAAGTGATCAGGTCTGACATAAATCAATGATGCTGATAGCACAAAACAATGCTTCTTGGACTTCAAATCTTGAAACAATGTAAGTCTTTATCGTGAAATAAAATAGAAGAGTCTTGAAAATCAGCCGACACGTGTTTCGACCCAACCGGTCGTTGTCAAGGCTGTATGATTAACAATACATAAATTAAAAGTTAAAGTGACATGGCAGATAGGACAACATATTCAAAAATAGGAAAACAATAGCATAGACAAAATCAAGGAAAATAATGTCGCAAACATTGTCGTACCATGATTCAGTAGTGTAGATGAAACAAGCAGGTTAATGACGAAAGTAAACAACCAGATGGCAACACAGAGAATAAAATGAATACGTTATTGCATTCACTTTATGGTCATAGAGATGTTTAAAATTGACCAATTTTAAGTAAAAGTATTAGCATGATTGAGACCCCAGATTCCATTAGTGGTCAGAAGTAAAAATAGTTGGGTTACCCGTGCTCGAAAGATTATTTTAGTAAAAGAATGTAAAACAAAACCGGGTAATTAGAGGGTGAAAAAGGCATGTATAGCATGCCATATAATGTGATGCTGCTGATGTATGGCTGGCTGAAGAAAACTACAGCGTCACCTAGAGAATTAGATAAAGAGGGGTTTGTAATGCACTAAATTTGACGCTATATGTGGACGGTTTTAAATCATAAGTTGGTAACTGAGGGACAGGATATGGTCTACTTACTCTATGTGTTGAATCACAGAATACTTTTTTTTTTAAACAGTTTTTATTATTTTAAACAAACAACACACCAAACATTACAACCATTTCCGACGTACATTTTCAATATAAAATCGTTACATTATTCACTGCTCTCTTCCGTCCTCCCCCCTGCCCCCCAGAGTTTAGAGCCGTCATTTCCGTGCCATCTACCTGAGCGACCTCAGGTGTCTCAATTATCTTTATCTCATCCTGGTCTTCCATATCCTGATTAACCTGGTGGGGGTTCGCCATCGAGGTCACCAGTTGCCTCCAGGCTATCAGGGGGCCCACCTCCTCCCCTCCTCCTCTAGTAACTGCTTTGTACCAGACCGTGGTTTCCTCTTCTGCCCATTTCAAGAGGAATCATAGAATACTTATAGTGTAGCGTGAATGCTAGCCATGTTGTCAGTCCTTGTGCTGAAATAGCCAACAATAAAGAGAAAAATAAGTCTGTTATAGTTCTGCCAGTGCGCCCTTGGGCCAAGGTATACTGTAAGTAAAAATTAAATGGAGTGCAGGCTCAGCTTGTGATAAGTATATTAGGTATATTAGGTCATTGGGAGCAAGAGTAAGCACTTGTAAGGGTAAGATGTCTCAAAATTACCTGTACTGTTAGTGTAGAAGGGGTCCAATCCCCATTTGTTGAAGGCGTGACAGGTGCGTCCGCCTCTGAAGACTGAATATAATGAAGATCTCTTTTGTTGTGACATAACACGGGCGCAGCGCACGTGATGTCATACACACGTGGTGCGCATGACGTCACGCGCACGCCGCCGCGCGATGAGAAAGGTAAACAGATGAGGCCAAATACGTCACAATCTGAAGGGTGAAAATCCTGGAAACAATAATATGGATAAAGTGTATGTGTACAGTGGAGTGCCAGGAATATCTTGCTAAGGAAGTAAGTATGTTGTTGAAACAAAATGGAAGGGAAATAACGATAGCACCAAATATACGTGCAGGTGTATGCAAAATGCAGTATCACGTATATCATGTTAATAATAATAACAAGTTGTGAATGGAGAATGTAAGGAAAAATATACAAGAAAAATAAAATAAACACCAGAAAGGTACTTGTTTATGAGCATAGTGCAAGAAAAGCTTGTTAGTTATAGTAGCATGTTATGCATGAAGAGTGCAGGGAAATTAGGCAAGTGCACCGAATATGCAAATGACCAGATAAAATAGAAGAAGGTCAAAGAAGGTAGATTATTATCATTGGTCAAATTGAACATTGTAAGACCAGTAGAGTTTGATTCCACATTAGCAAAGGTTCTACCTGAATCGAGGTTAAGTTACATGGTAGACAGTATATGTTGAGAATGCTAAATATGCACATTAATACAAATGGAGTTATGGGAAATAATTGTCAGTGCCAATATGAGCAATATAAATCAAATTGCATTTGTTAGTAACTCATGTATAATTGGCATCTGTAGAATAGGTTTGAAGCAATGACCACAGAGTGGGGAAATGATCCTATAGAACAATATGGAGCATTGTTAGCATGAGTACATACTTCAAATAGTGAACATCATTTACAGAAATACATGCATATTGCAGAAGAAAAAGCAGGTGATTAACTTTCACTTCCCACAACAATTTGCATATATGTCCTTTTTACGTATTGCGATTTCCCCCTTTGAATGAAAAAGCTTTTAAGTACCTGTGAATATTACTTTACTCTGTAATGATCCTTTCACCAGTGGATCCAAAAAAGTGCTCTTTGTAAGTCTTTGGGCCTCATTACACGGTAGGCGGTGAGCCATGGCGCTATTAGCGCCATGGCTCATGCCGGTAAAATACCGGCACCGCCTTGGCGGAAAGGGGATTTACCGCCCCATTCCAAGGTTGGAGGGGCGGTAAATCCCCCTTTCACCATTGCCCTTCCCCATTCCCATTTCTGCCCCATAGGCCTCTATGGGGATGGGGAAGGCGCTAATTACGGCACCGCAATTTTGCGGTGCCGTAATTAGCTCAGAGGTCCCTTAGCGGGTTGGATTTTAACGCCTGCAAAAAGCAGGCGTTAAATCCCCCAACCCGCAAAGGGACCTCGTAGTAAGGCGGTAAGGATTTACCGGTACCGGTAAATCCTTACCGCCATCCGTGTAATGAGGCCCTTTAACTTAGTTAAGTGCATTAATATCCGCCTTTGTTGACTAGCCATCGCAAACTGTTGAGATAAGTTAAACACAACAGCATACATAATGTATGTTCATGTTCAGTAATGATAAACACTTACCATTGAAAACTATTGATTTGATAAAACTATGAGCACAACCCCAAACAGAAAAACACTAAACTTAAAAAAAATCCTTCAGCTTCTTTTATGATGTTAAAAATGCTACACCAAAATTGGTGGCCGAAATATCTACCACATTAAAGAAAAACGAATCTTATAAGCGTTCCTTTTTGTTCGAATACCAGCTTCTTTGCAAACAGATGTGCGTTTTTATTTCCGTAGTTTCAAACATGTTGGGCAAATTAACAACATAAGAACTATTTTATTGCACACACACTTGTACTCTTCCTAATGTATCTCGAGTAACATGTATGCAACCGTAACCTTATACAATAAGACTAACCTCTATGAAGCAGCACGTAACCTTAATGCAAAAATGGTAACATGTAACTGGAATGTAACCATAAGCAATGAGCATAACATGAATGTAACTTTAACCTAAGCACTGAGAGTAACCTGTATGAAACTGTAACCATACGCAATAAGAGTAACATGTATGTAACAGCGCCTTGAAACCTAAGGGTTTAGTGTGCTATACACGTGCAAACAGAAATAAATAAATACACATCTCCAGACATAAACCAGTTTTATTTGCCCCACTTTGTGCTTGTTCACACTTTTTAATGACTAGATTATCAATGGCTATTAAAGTGACCTTCCATTAAATTCAGACTGCTATCTGCATCACAAAAGGAAGGCCCACACAGGGTGGAATGTGCATGTGATCGCTGGACCGTGAGAGCTGATGGTAGCAATGCATTAACTCCATTTAAATCAGCACTCTCTCGAAGAAACCCATTTCACTTATCTTTTCAATGTCTTTATTGAAGGTAAGAAACAGTTAGATATCTGTTTTTCTCTGCTTTTATATTGACTGCACAGTAATGTGCTAGCCTTTTAAATGGGGGTATCTCAACACGTCAACAAATACAAATGTGTCGACAATGATTTTCATTTGACTACAATATTACATTGGGAGGTTTAACCTGAGTTTGGTCTGCACGTCACTGAAGGAATCTGATGGACTGTTTCGTGAATCATCACACTTTTGAAAGCTGCACTGGGCTGATGAGACAAAAGAAAAAGAGACACCATTAATATTGTTGAACACCATTGAGCATGATTTACAAAACGTTTTTCAATTCGATTTTCCTATTGAAAATCGCTTTTGTAATTCAGGCCCACTGAGTATCAGATTCGTATCTATGGAAATGCGCTTATTTATTTTCTTAATAGTTCTAACAGTGTGATGTATTTTGGTGCTAGTATAAATCCCAAAATAACTCCTCTGTCGACAAGCTTTGAAAAAGTAGGTCAGTATATATGAAATGTGCATACCCACCGATGAAATCCTGAAAGGAGAGTCATGTTACCGTTAATGTTCATTTTTCTGAAAGTGTACAAAATTATAGGATCAGTGACAGATGGTGTCTGGCTCACTGCCTGAATTATTTAAACATAGGTGTCATTTTCCATACTATCAAGGAGATTTATATACCTGTGTCTCAAGATTTAATTCATGTGCAAATAAATAAATAAACATTCATATGTGATGACTTGAACCTAGAGTAAGGAGCAACTATCCTTTCTGAAGGAGACACCTGTCAGTTCCAGTAATTCAATTAGCCAATAAACGGAAAATATGCATTTTCCGAGTTACACTGTAGCTCCTTCAAGAACTGGGATGACTCACCTACTCTTTATATATCATTCCAAAAATGCACTTCACCCTTACTCCTTTCGTTCCCTACTGTTGTTATATGTCTTTTTTCTAGTTATCTTAGTTTGATCTCCTCTAAAAAGAGAGTCATAAAGTTTTAGATTAACCTGTGAATATTTGTTATGGTTTTCCCCAATAGGCTTACGTCTTGTATGCAATCACAGTACTATAGGACTGCACATCGGTGTTGTTTTTAGGTACAGAATGCTAAGTGGGCCGAATGTGGTTCCCTTAGTTGATGTTTCCATATATGGGTGACAACACTTCCAAACTTCTTTGAGTGCCCAGAGGGCAATGTTGTATTCTTAAAACGTGACTGGAGAAAAACGGGCAGAAGTGCAACAGGCAAGAAAGCCTCTAAGCAATGAATTATAATGTCAAGAAACCTATTTGCAAAATGAACATCCCACTGAGTTATGCTATGTTATGTTAGCAGGACCTATACCACACCCTCTTGCCATGTGCATTGTCTCTGGCGAGTCTGAAAATGAGAGAAGAGATTGGTTTGTTAGTTGGAGGAGAGGGATGTTAGGCAGAATTATACACAGCACCCTTTGGGAACACCTTAAGACTACAAGTGACAGTACAATTTCACCTTTGGTACAAGTCTGTACTACACATTTAAAGAGGTAGCGATGACTGAGCAGCCAGACTTATCTCAAGAGTAAGTGAGCAGTATCAAATAGTTACACAAAGGACAGCAATTACTATGATCCAGGCAAACACTGACTCAAGGTTTTCAAGTAAAAGAATATACATTTATTTCACTCTTCAGTTGTATAACATTATGCTATTATAAGCAGTCTAAAAAATCACACTCTAAATACACCACGCCACTTCTCTTAAATTCCAGACAAGTTAAGCTCACAAAGTGAAGTGGGAGCAAAATGGCACACCAGCAATTTACAAGGGAGGGAAAGACAAAAGTTAACAGAAATGGATACACACCAACAGGTAAGTACTCAGAGCAAGCGAACAAGAGAGACTACAATGATAAAATCAGATAGAAAAGGCGTAGGGCCAAAGTCAATGGTTCAAAAGTCTTTTGCTCAAGATAATACAGTTCAGGGTAGTTTGCGGTAAAGTTCATGGTACGGATTCTGGACGAGGTTGGTTGGTAGAAAAGTTAGTTCAAAGAGAAGAGAAGGACAAGCCCTCAGATGCGAGAAAGATTTCAAACACTTTCCAGCGGATGAATGAAACGCACAACCGGATTTGCACAGTACCTTAAAACGGAGAGGGGGCTGTAGCTGAGGCAGACATTCCTGGTAGTTCCTGCAGGCTCACGGTTCCTGAAGCGACTGTCGGACTGATCAGAAGTAAGAAGACTGGAGGGTCCTGCACTACCCAGGGAAGAAACCAGCAGCAGCGCCAAACAACAAATAAAAGGTGCGCTCCTTAAAACCCAAGCAGGGTCTGACCTTCCTGGCTATCTGGCCCACTGTAGCTCTGTACAGCGAATTTGACCAGAGGAGAGGTCCTGGCTTGCAGTTTGGATGAACTGGTTGGTCCCACCAGCTCTAGGGAAGAAGTTTCCTGGAGGATCTTCTCTTTCGTCGGATTCTGGAGATTCGAACCTGCAGCAGGGCTTCACCGGCCGGTTGAGTCATTGTAGGGGTCCTCTTCTTCCAGTTCCTCATTGGTTCTTCCATTCCAGTGGCGACTCTGCTCTTCCAGTCCCAGAGACCTGCTTTTTATGCAGTTTTCGCCCATTCATTCAGCCTGGCTGTCAATCACACAGCAGGGTGGCTGGCCTGGCAAGGCCAGTCCCCTTGGCCAATCAGATAGGAGTGTGACTTGGGTTACCAAGGGAACCCATGGCAGGGGTCCTAAACCCCTCCCTCACATCCTGCCTACCCAGACTCTTGGGACCCTAAAGGAGGGCTTCTGTGTGGAATCCCGTGAAAAAGCGATGAACATAGGGACCAAACTTGGTTTGGCGCACAGAGTAAAACACGAGAAAGACTTTAACAAAAAGAAATGACGAATAAACCCAGCTGGAGCTAAAATAAAATGTATTTGGTCAAACAGGTTTATGTTTGAGGCTAATATAATAGCCTAAAACATTACCACGTTATATAAGATAATCGCGGTAGAAAAGTTAGGGTAGATACCACTGCCACCAGCCAAGTCTTAATGTAAAGGGAGCGAAACACTGCCCCAAGAGGCACAGACAAAAAGGGATAATAATGAACCCTTTCCAATACTCCATGGAAGATGAGGTGTACTGGGTCTGTGGTTTAAAGTGACTAAGGTAAAGTTAATGGCAACTTTACCCTTTTCTGGGGGACTGGGGTCAGCCCCAGAAAATGGAGTTGGTGGGAAGTCCAAAAGACAACCCTGTGTCACTGCACTGAAGGTGCTGTGTAACACACATGATAAATATGGTGCCCTGGAGTAGGTAATGCTCCAGTGCCCAAGATCACACAAAAAGTAGAAACACGCATAGCAAAACACATGTAAGAGTGTGAAAAAAGGCTCAAAAAAGGTGAAACAAAATCCTAGAAATCCAGAAAAGCTGCTGAGGGACTCAGTAGGTAAGGGAAATCAACCATTTATGAGCATTCTCCCCAACAAGGGAGACCACATGAGTGCTTTTGCATTAGTGGTGGTAGTTTCAGTTCGGATTCTAAGTTGCAATGTAATATAGACCTTGTGAAAAGCACATAACCAGGAAGATTGATTTAAACAAACAACAGCAAAATGAAATCCTACTAATTCAAATTATAATTAACCACTTGAAAATAAGTTTTTGGGTGGAATATTGCAAACTTCCATGTCTGTCTACCGTCGAATCTACTGGCATTCATACAAATTATGCTAGGTCAATAAACCTCTTTATCTATAATAATAATTCCTATTGGCTATTCTTTCAAAACATGGCTCATGACAATGGGCCTCATTATGACCCAGGCGCTAAGTGGTTAACGGCGCCGTAAAAGGCTGCGGCGCCGTTAACCACTTAGCGCCTTACTACGAGGTCCCTTTGCGGACCCCGACCTGAACGGCTTGTCTGGACCAGCCGTTAAAGTAGGGACCCGCAAAGGGACCTTGCAGGCAATTACGGTACCGCAATTTGCGGTACCTTAATTGCCGCCTTCCCCATTCCCATTGAACCCTATTGGGCAAAAATGGGAATGGGGAAGGGCCATGAGGAAATGGCGAAATACTGCCCCATCAACCTTGGAATGAAGCAGTATTTCCCCATTTCACCATGGCGGACTCGTTACATCACCGGCACCAACCATGGTGCTAATAGCGCCATGGTTTAGCGCTGGTGTTGTAATGAGGGCCAATATCTTTAAACAGAGGCACAGCAGTCATAAAAAAAATTGCACACGGCAAGCGCGTAACTATACTGCAGAGGCATTGTTGCTGGAGCAAATGTTTTTGGGTTTGAACAATGGCATATGCTGATAAGTGCATTTCTAAAAGGCAAGAAACCTCACACGGGTCTACCTCATGAAATAAAGATAGAAACCATTGGCATTACAGTGAAATGTCATGCTGCAAAATGCATGGTGCAGCATATCTCCTTGTTATTTAGTTTGTAGCATGGTCTTTCACACTGCAGACTAGTCGTAGTTTACCGCTGTTGATGCTGCTCCTTTCTTCAGCTTCAGTGTGCGGGTTGCTATAGGACCAAGACAGCAGTATACCAACACCCATGGCACATACGCATAGTTAGCCTGTCAAAAATTGTAAAGAAATAGCATAATTAAGTCACTCTTGATATGATATGATATTTTATTTAGATCATGCTCGTACACAGGTGTTTCAGAGCACGAACAGGCAAAGGGAGAGGAATAGGGGAGAACCAAAAACAGCGATCCTACTAGGCCCAGTGACATTGAGAACACGCAAGTGCATGGGGAAGAGGAAAGGGGGTAGTGCATGGAAAGGGGGAGAAATATGGAAAGTGCAGAGCATGGGGGAGAACAAAAATAAATAATAAGAAAATAAATAAATAAATAAAGTGATAAAACAGTGGTAGTGCAGCCTGTCGGTGGCAAAGGTCTAGTTTAGCGGGATAGGGTGAATCTGATAAGTGCAGAAGAAGAATGGGTGGGGGCCTGTATGGGTACAGATACAGGCCCCAGTGCAAGGGTGCCCAGGAGGCAGTGCAGGAGGGTTGCAGGGTGAGCAGGTACCTAGGCCCGAAAAACAGAGGGTGGCCAGGTGCATAGTGCCGAGAGAGAAAGCAAATCAGTACGGGAGAAGCGGGGCAAAAGGCAGAAGCGATGAGGAAGGTCTTGAGGAACTTCCGGAACCGTAGATGGTTCTCCTAAAGTTTCAAGGTGGCAGGGAGGCAATTCCAAAGGGAGGCCCCAGCCGAAGACAGAGATCAACCCCCAGCTTGTTTCTTTGAAAAACGACTGACCCTGAGGGAGTTAGAGGTAAAGGAGCGAAGGGCTTGAGAGGGGAGGTATTTACAGAGGGACAGTTAAAGGTATTTTGGCCCCAGGCTCCAGAAAGCCTTATGGACAATGCACATGGTTTTAAATGTAATCCTTGCATCCACTGGGAGCCAATGAAGGGATTTCAGGGCTGGGGAGATATGATCCCAGAGCTTGAGGACAAGGACAAGTCTCGCAGTCCTGTTCTGTATTAGTTGTAAAGGGCAGAGAGTGGAGGCAGTCAGATTTAGAAAGATGCTGTTACAGTAGTCCAACCTAGAGAGAATCAGAGCTTGGCAGAAAGTGAGCTTCTGAGAGAAGGAGATGAAAGGAAGAGTACCTCTAAGGAGATGCAGTAGGAAGTTTGACTTTTTAGAGATGTCAGAGATGGGTGCGGAGAAGGGAAGTGTGGAGTCAAAGATGACCCCAAGGTTTTAAGCTTAGCAGGTAGGGGCAGGGGGAGGGCCAAGGGAGGCCGGCCAGAGAGTGAGGGGAAAGGATGGAGAGGGTGTACCAATGAGGATGATCTCAATCTTGTTGGCATTTAAACAAAGATCATTGGTGGCACACCAATTTTGAATAGTGATTAGACAATCAGAGATGAGGGAAGGAGAGGAGGTGGCTGAAGGAAGCCTGAAAATTAGTTGGGTGCCATCAGCATAGCACTGGAAATTTGAGCAGAAAATGGAAATGCAGTAGGCGAGAGTTGCAAGGTATTGATTGAAAAGCCAGGGTGAGAGGTTAGACCCCACAGGTAGAGAGGGAGATAGAAGATAGGAAGGACCCAAGTTGTACCTGGGAGGGTGAATCAGAGAGAAAAGAGGCCAGCCAGGCCAGAGCCTGATTGGTGATACCCAGGTTGTAATTTGGACAATTGAGCAGGGTGGTATGGTTGACCGTGTTGAAAGCAGAGTAGAGATCAAGTAGGATGAGAATAGAGGGAATGTTAGAGTCAAAGTTGGAGAGCAGGACTTCACAGATGTTCAGGAGAGCAGTTTCCATGCTTCTGACATCTCTGAAGTCAGATTGGTGTTCATGGAGAGAGCCAACAGAGTCGGAATAAAGGTTAAGCTGAGAGATGGCAAGCTTTTCCAGGAGCTTACCCAAAAAGGGAGTAATGGAAATTGGGCGAAAGTTAGCTGGAAAAGAAGGATCAGCTGTGGGTTTCTTGAAGAGCGAATGCACAAGGGAGTTTTTCCGAGGGGAGGGGAAAGATCCAGAGGCAAAGGAGAGGTTGCAGAAATTGGCAAGGGCCGGAGCAAGGGTATCAGTGTGGTCCTTTATGGTTTTAGAGGAACAGGGATGGACCTGTTTTGATGAGGCTTTCATAGATCAGACTTGTCTAGCGACCTCATCAAGGGAGAAAAGAGTAAAGGAGGAGAAAGAGGGAGGGGGGTAGCTGAAGGTGGGTCAGCAAGCAGAGAAGGAGAGGGGGAGAGTGTGGACAAGATGTTCTGGGTTTTAGAGATAAAGTGTGAGGCAAGGACATTGCAAAGAGCCTGAGAGGCGAGAGGAGGGGTGGATAATGCAGCAGGGTTGGCCAGCTCCTTGCAGATTTTAAAGAGTTCAGCCAAGTTGTTAGATGCCGCAAAGACACAGGCTTGGATGTGGACTCGCTTCCTGGAGCGTACAGAGAGTCGGTATTGTCTTTGGAGCAGGTGTCATGCCAGTTTGTCAGAGGATGAGCAAGATTGCACTCTATTAGTAGCAGACAGAGTTTCATTTTTCCCTTCAACAGTGAGGGTCATTCAATACAAGACATACACATTAACACAGTCAGGAAATACATTAAATAATGCACAAGAAATCATTTCAAAACAGTAAGTCAGAAAAAACCCAATATATTACCTCTATAGGAGATGACTGTGACAAGCCGCAAGGGTTGGTTATGGCTACCCAGCAGCTGAAGGATGTGAGCGGAGACCCATCTCCAGTTGAGGATGCCTACATTGGGCCTCTTTACGAGTGTGCCGGTCCGGAAACAACGGTGCCGGTAAGCCTACCGGCACCATTGTCTCCGGACCAGCACACTACGACTCTGTGGGCTGTGCCGTCCCACCCGCCAGGGTCAGACCTGGCGGGCAGAATGGCACCCGCCTGCAGCATTTCACGGAAGCACTGGTGCTTCCATGTTCCCCATTCCCATATAGGACTCAATGGGAATGGAGAATTACAAAATTCCCAGCGCCTGACTTCCCGGGCCGCCGGATTCGGAATAGCCCAGTGGCACCGGGAAGTCAGGCGCTGGTAATTCATTACGGGTCCCGCATCAACCTGCTGGTTTTACCGGCACGGTTACCGCCAGACCCTTAATGAGGCCCATTCTCTCTTATGTATGCAGAGACCTGGGTGACTATGCTATTGGCTTTCAGAGTATAGGGAAAGGGGACTGACAGAGCATTTCTAGTCATCTACCATATAATTATATGAATTCCCTCAGACGCAAAGACTATTCTCTAAGCAGGATACGTGAATGATACAGGAAACCACATGGAGGTTAGCAGCATCCATTTATCCAGGGAATTAAGTCAAAGCATCAGAGGAATAGAAATAAAGGCGATATGACCATCAAGTTTATCTGCATTACCGACACATAACTCTTCCTCATTACTGTACTTTCTCATTGAAAGCGATCTGCCTTCTGACAGGTCACTTTCCCACAAATATTCTGTTTTATTATTTACCCATCAGTCCCTGTTGAGCTTGGCATTCGAGAGGGGAGAGCAGTCCCAGGCCAGGTGAGTATGGAACACCCTGTGCATCTGTGCGAGACTGAGCTCCAGTGGTGCAAGGCTTGTGGGGGGCTGTGGTGGAATGGTTGCTTTCTATCCTTTCATGCATTCTGCTGGGCTTTAGGGATCTAAGACTGCAGTTTTGTAATTTACCCCTCAGTCTCTGCTGGGCTTGGACTTTATGAGGGGATTTCCTCCAGAGGTGTGGTGAGTTTGGGGCATCTTGGGAGTCTCTGTTGGGCAGAGCAGCAGAGGTTCCCAGGATGTGGGTGATTGTGGATGGCTCGCCCTATGCCTGCAATGTGCAAGGTACGGGGATTGAGCATCAGGGGTAGCTAGGGAAAGGTTTGGCCATTGCTGAAGGAAGGAACACTGTATGAGGAGGTGTGGATTGCAGACACTCCTCTGTGGAGCCTTCAGGTCACAGTGCACAGAGGAAAACTGGACTGGACTACTCTATTTATTTCATTCAAATTGTCACTATGCTGTTGTTTTGGGGTCTGGTGGTTCCTCACCTTCAGGTTTCCAACCGACAAGGCTCTTTGCAGGGACATCTCCCACAGCACACCATATAGGTGACTGGTTCTCCTGGGGAACTCTATCTACCACCCCCCAATTAAAGAAAGTAGGCTGCATGAGTTTGTGTGGTTTGCAGATGCCCCTCCTCAGAAACCTTGGGATCACAGGAATAGGACAGAGGTCACTGTGTTATTCTTAGTGTCTCTTGTTGACATCCTGTTTATGGGGTCTGCTGGTTCCGATTCTCAGGTTTCCAGAAGACAATTCTGCTTGCAGATTCAGCTGGGTCTGCCACTCTTTTGTGGTGGGTACAAGTCTGGGGCTAACCCTTCTGGGTATAATGGCAGCATGTGCAGACCAAGGGGGTTAGTGAAATATAGGATGTGAGTTCTACCACAACAGATAGGACAGGATGCCGGTGCTGCCCCCCTTCAATATCTGGGTGGGGATTACAATTTTGTCTCAAGGAAAGGGCCAGTATGCAGGCTGAAGTGAAGTCTTTCCCTCTGTCCTGCTTGCACTCCCCTGTCACTGTAGTTGTCTTTCTTTGCAGCCAGTAGCAGCTGGATTTGGATATCAATATGACGCTCTCCATTAATGAATACTAGGGCAGTTATTTATTTTCTGTATGTGGTGTCAGAAGTGCCTGTCCTTGTGAATTAACTTTTTCCACTGGTTTCTATGGAAACTTGGGATGCCAGCAGCTGAAAGTAATTGGTGAATCTAGCTTCCATCCTGGCTGCTCTGCAGAATGGATCAAATTCAGTTGTGGAATGACAACGCTTGTTTTTACATTTCCTTTTTCTACTCACAGATATCTGCTGAACTGATAGGTCAGTATCAGACTATAAATGATTACGAAAGAAAACATTGATTGGTTACATGCTTGTATGTCTTGTTTTCAGGGAAAAACGTTTTTACTATTACATTGGAATTGGGTGGAATGTTTCATGTATGTCATTATTCGGCTACTGTTTCATGGAACCTGCATAGCATAGTGGGTAGAGCAGACCTGATACAACACATAGGTGGCTAACTCATCGTGTTCATTTGCCCATATTTGTGGCTGTATTTTTGTGGAGTGTGGGGGGGAGGGGTCAGAGCCCATACCTTCTTCTACACCCTCCCACCCCGTCCACAACTTCCCAAAATTAAAGAAATATACCCTAACACATATAAAACATATACTTTCAATACATTTTTGCACCAGGGCAAAGTGTGCTGTACACCAAAAATGCATTGAAAGAATTTGTTTTTGCCCAAGGGTAAACTTTTCCCAGGCACTATACAAAAGTGCACTTGTCCTCGTGCAAAGTATTTCTAATATGGCGTCAATGTTTTCTGCACAATAGCAAACTTTGCCGTGGGGCTAGTACCGTCCAAATTTGCACTTGCACCAGTGCAAAGTTTCTGTAATCTGACCCCAGGATTCTAAAATGGGCTACCTAAATCTGCCTACAGCCTATTTTGTAGTCTTCAGAAATTATTCTACTTCATGACATTTAATTATATGTATGTATAATGTATATTGTATTTATATATAAAAATATACTTGAAACATGGACAGCAGTTTAAAGGTCTGTATATTTAATCTAAGGATTTTATAGTTATTAGAACTTGTTGAATTGTTAGGAATTGTTTCTGATTTGTAAGTGCAGAATGTGATAATTAACTGTCAAGATGGAACATTTATGTAAGGTTTTCAAATGTAAAACCATGTGCACAATCAATAAATAAAATGAAAATAAATAAATAAAATGGGCGGTTTCATATAGGCTTTCTTAAATCCCATGTCAAATCAGTGAAATTGAATTGAATCAAGAAACTACTGATTCCGAGAGGCATTGCATTCTCTGAAACCAAACCAAGGAATTCATTATTTTCCTCTAATTCTGGGAGAGAAAAGCCTCAGAGTTCTAGTTCTAAGGGAATTATATTTAAATACAGTTGGTAATTGTCACTAATATTCTGGTTGGTGTATGCAATGTCATGTACAAGAATGAGCCCCTTGGATGTTTCAAACCCTCTCTTTTTTATTTTTTATTTGTTTACGGTTTATACAAACCTTTAAAAAAAGTACAAAAGTGCACACAAGAGAACAAAAAGGAAAAAAAGATGACACACACTTTTTTTCCGCATCACACATTTCTAAATTGAGTCTCCAAGTTTAAGTACATCAAAGTTTATCAACAAGTCTTCTTTAGTATCTATGATTTTGTCCAGAGGTATTGATCATCAGTCACCTGTGTTGTTTATTTCAAATCCACTGCTTGTGGTTGACATTAGATCTCTTATGTCTTCCAAAAGGAAAAATAGGGCATAAGTTAGTTTTTTGTTTGACCCATTAAACATCATTTGCCACCAGTCTTCACTACTTAGTGATTGATACCTTTCGATGACTGTCAATAAGCGTTTTGTCCTTTCGAATCGTATAGCAGTACAAAACAAGACAAGATGATTTAAAGTTTCCTCGTGTTGAGTACAAAATCTGCAAGTTGTATCCTGATTGCGATTTTCAGTCCATATACTTAGTCTTTCCTTAGTTTTAAAGTCATTTTGTCAGAAACGCAGGAATAAGGATCTTTGATAAGGATCCGGGAAGTGCTCCAAGTATTCTTAAAGTTAATTGTACCTGCTCACTTCACATGGTACTTCCTTCATCATTCTTTGGCTTCCCCTTTGCTCTCCAGTTGCAATTCAGTCGAGCCTCCAATGTTTGTTTTTGACTGAGTTTGGATTGCATTGGAGAGTTAAGCAGTCAGTTTCCAGATCTTCAAGCAAGGCTTCACATCGTCGTGACCATAGTACTAGTAAACTTTCCATGTTAACGTTTCCAGGATTGTGCAAGATTTGAAATTGAGGAGCAACATCATGCATTGTGGTTTTACGATAGAGAGCGAATGTGTTCCAGCATATTTGTGCACTAATAGAGCCCTAACTCATATCGTATACACACCATTGCAG
Source organism: Ambystoma mexicanum (assembly GCF_040938575.1). Lineage (NCBI taxonomy): Eukaryota > Metazoa > Chordata > Amphibia > Caudata > Ambystomatidae > Ambystoma > Ambystoma mexicanum. Next base: position 648,117,611 of record NC_090930.1, on the reverse strand, counting down.
TTCCCTTCGAAATCTGTAAAACCTTTGGTGAGGATATGGTTTCAAGCGATGCCCATAATTCATATGCGCAGCCCAAGGCACACTCTGCTCCAAAAATCAAGGCAGGAACCACTTTTTGGTTGTAAAATGTATCACAGGTCGCAAGGAGAATTTTCCATATTTTTTGTTGATAATGACAGCTTGACATGCTAACTGCCGACACTTAATATTGGCTGTTTCTGCTGAAGTGCTGTCATCGATGTAAGAACTGATCTGCATCCCCGGATATCTGGTGTTAGTCACAGTTTTTAAGATTTCGTTTCCCAATCGTCATTTACGTTTTTTGCCAATCGATTTTGTTTTGGTTCTCTGATTTTGTAAGACCAAAATCTCACATTTTCTTTTGTTGAAATAGAGGCCGTTAGTTTTTGCATATATCTCTACAGCCTCTAACTTTCACTGTAGTCCAATTGGAGTTGCATCAAGAAGAATTAAGTCATCAGCATATAACAGCCAGCTCACATGACTCCTGTGTATTTTAGGTGGAAATGAACACATGTTCTCAAAGGTGTAGCCAATATCTGAAAGAAACATATTGAAAAAAATAGATGCCAGGGGGCACAGCCAAAAGGGTGCCAAATTGATCTAAACGGATCCTGACATTGGTTCCAGTGTGTTGCTCCTTAATAACTGCCAGTAGGCCTGGGGGACATTTCTACTTTTGCATCTTGGACCAGAGTATTTCTCTGTCTATGCTGTCGAATTCGTAGGAGAAATCTATCAGTGCCAAATACACTTTGCCACCCATTCTTATAGCCTCCATTTTTATTAGGTTTAGTATTAACAGATTCAAACTGCATCCGACCCCCTTCACGAAGCCTGATTGTCTCGGGTCAATGTGCTGAGACTCTGAGATCCAATTGAGTAACTTTTGTTTGTAACATTGTGGCATACACTTTTCCAAGAACATCCAATAGCGCTATTGGCCTGTAATTCTGAGGGTTTGCCCTGTTGCCTTTTTTGAATAGAGGTACAATAATAGCGCTTTACCAAGATGTTGGTGTTTCACATTTGATGTTGATTCTGTGAAAAAGTGCAAAACATATTTCGGCCCATTCTTCGGGATTTTGTTTAAGAGTATAGTTGGTAAGGCCATCAGGCCTCGGGCACTCGAAGAGCTCACCTTTTTTATGATATCTAGAATGTTGTTTTTCTTAAATTCTAGATTCCAACACGTTAGAACAGGTAAGTCAGGTTCTTCGTTACAACCTTTTTTACTGTATCTCTCAATGTAATGTGTTATCCAGTCTGCCTCTGCTACAGTATTGATCTGGAGCGCTGCTGTGTTTCGCTCTCGTTGTTAATTATTTTCCAGAAATCACAAGAATTTTTGTTTTTTTATTTTGTCATCATGAATTCTGAATCATTCTGTAGCATAAGCACTTTGTGAGCTTTGACCCAGTTTTTGTACTTTTGCTTCGCAACTCTTTTTTATCTGCAAGTCCAGTTGGATCGCCACTGTGTAACTTTCTTATTTCATGTCGCATCTGTCTTTTTCGCCTCAAGATTTCAAGATCGAATATATGTTTTGATGTGAATTTACGGTTTTGCAAGCCTTGATTCTTTTCAGTATATTGGGTTAACAGTTTGCCATATTCAACCTCAATTTGTTCTTCACAGTATTTCCTTGCAATTGAATTTACTTCAGCGTCATTGAGATGTAGCCTCACTTTAACCCTCTCTTTGGTTGGTCCTGTTCACTTGTTGAAATTGGATTCGCACTAGGCTTCCATATCATCTGGTTTCGAGCCACATCTGGCCCAGCAAGAGCATCTTTTCAGAGACCCGTTCTCTTTCCCTTCTGAAAGTGTGGGTTAATGTTCTTTAAGCCAAATGAAACGTATGTCAGCAGGAAGTTAGTTAACCCTGTTCTTCCCTGTCTCACCTTTTACATCTAGCATCATTTGACCCACAATTTTAATTGGATAAGCCCTTTGATTGGCTTCTTTCACTATCTCACAACAACCAGTGGCATACAACTTTCTTCAATTGGTCCATTGAATTATAAGTATCATAAGAGGAATCTGTTAGCTACAATCTGCCTCCCTCCCTTCAGGAGTGAGAAATAATACCGAGCTGAAATATTAATAATTTTTAATGTAAATCCTTACATTAACATGTTATTTTGGGCTAATTGTCATATTCAGATACGTAATAATATTCTGACTCCAAGGATATTATTTATGTCTCTTTCACTTTGTGTATAATGGTGTTACCATTATATGCAGATTTATGCAAAAACATATATCTTAAAATGACTTCATGTTATTCCCTGTGTTTGTGTTTTTCAGTTGTTGCCCATTTTAAAGTCAATGTGTACAGTATGGTAGATGAATTTCATCAGTATGTGGCTTCATCATGGACAGTAGCAAGCATTAGTTGCTTATGACCTATTCTCCATTAACTAAATCAATGAACAGATGACCATTCTTTATAAAAACTGTTTTGCAAGGTCACAGGTTATGAACCTCTGTAGGCATCTATTTCTGCAATGCAGTTGCGTGTCGAACAGACATCCATTGAACAATGCAATGGTTGTCTTTCAGATTAATTTGGAAAATGAAGAACAGTGGATTTGATTTTCTGGTACAAATGATTTGCATTTAAATATATTTCTTATAGTTTAAACCAATTAAATGCCAATAAACCCCATTACCTTGAGAAGACACAGTTGTTCTATTTATCATCTATGCATTGCTCTAATTAATATGTTAATGGAGGTCTGGAGATTCTTCTGTTGATAGCTAACTAATGGTTGTTTTTCATAAAAATATGGCTTCAGGTAAATAGATGTTCTCAGCTTATAAATTCACAGAATGTCAATACAGCATGTGATATCTTCAGTCATGTTCCGGTGTAATGACACTAAAATGTAAAGCGCTTTGCCCTCAATGTAGCATCCTCTAGGTCATCAAACATTTAGAAAGACCTGGATAAAATTGTTATTATTTCCATTAACCTCTACAAAATAACATCCCCATTAAGGTCACCCTAAATTGACCAAGACACCCAATTGCGCTTTCTAGAACTTCCCCATGGACTCATTGTAATTAAACCATATCAAGTTGGCCTGCATGTCCAATTCACAGCTCAGTTCACTTAACTACAGCCTTACTGAGACCACTTACACCCATGCAACACTGGAATTTGGACTCAACAACCATAATCCTGCCACACTTTGGTGCACACAGGAAATTATCAAGAGCAAGTGCACCATCTGCAGTAATGAAATGTTCTTGAGAAAATCCCACCAACGGGAAGATGTCATCATTATGACAACCTTTTCATCAGCATGCATGCCAGTCATCACCAAATCCAAAGCAAACTAGACACACTTGTGCAGAGGTGCGTTATAAATGACTTAGCATATCATTATATCATATTATAACTACTACATATGAACCAACATGAAAATATCCAACAAGCTATGATTGATCTATCTTTCAAGCCATGAAGCACTGCTTCAACTCACTTCTGGAACATACAATACCACAATCCACTGATAAATGCAACACCATCAACAGATGTATCACAGACAAAATAAACAAGATAAGGAAATATCTTCAAACCTTTAAGCACGTCAATGGACTAAATTCTAAGACAAGATCTGATCAATTTTCTTGCAGACCTCAAACCCACCAACTACATCTGCTTCTTCCATCCTCCATCATCAGATAATTTCTCAAAGTAATCAATGCATTGCTCACACAAGGCTCCTTTTCAGCTGAACTAAAAATGGTATGGATCCTCCGCTCTGCAGAAGAAACCTACACTCCACCTGCATGACCTGGCTAACTATTGACTCATGTGACCTTCCTCTGGAAAGTGATTGAGAAGATTGTCTCTATTCAGTTGCAAAAACATATCACTCAGCACAATCTCCAACAGCATTAACAATCCAGTTTCCAAATACAATGAATCACAGAGACAGCCACTATTTTAACTATTGATGATGCTGTACACATTCTGGACAAAGGGGACCTCTGGTTCTCCTGAATCTCTCTGCTGCCATTAATACTGTTGACCATGAAACCCTCTGAAACATGATCACCATGCCCATGGGCTTTAAGGGAACAGACCTTCAGTGGTTCATGTCAATCTCTCCAACAGACATGGATCCACCCAGAGGGGCCACAACAGATCACAGTACCACCCAGTGACCTGCAGAGTGCTATCCTGTGAAATGAAATCTACCCAACAAAGCTTTTCCAAAAGGTCAATTGCATCAACTACACCAATTGACTCAAGCACTGCCTGTCCCTCATCCAAGCCTGGATGTCAAGCACCTACCAGAAGCTTACACTAGAAAGACCATAATAATTCTCCTTGAAAACCGCATGGAGCATGAACAAGTGCACAATTGGCTAACTGACACGAAGCTCAATGATGGATGCCTCAACACTCACCGTGGGCAACAATTCTCCACTTTACTATTGACCGTGACATGTGATTCAAAACACACATCACCAGGAAGACCCAATAATCATGGAACCAGTTCATGCTTGACTGCAAATAAAATCCTGTTATCCCTGCAACAAGTTCCAAAACAGTTGTCCAAGTCCTAGTCATTTGCTACATGTTGCCGACATGCTGGAATCCCAAACACGATCTTGGCCCCTCTAAAAGCAATCCTGCACACTGCAGCATACCTCATGACAGGGCAGAGTACTTGTCTATATTATCAACATACTTTGAGAGCTGCACTGGCTACCCCTTCAAGCATGCATTATGTTCAAGGGGGCCTATATCATCAACAAGGGAACCAAATCCAAAAACACGGCTCTTCTTGTCTGAGAAACTCTCCATCGTCAACACACCTCCAAAGCCATAGCATCGCTATGCTGGTAACCAATAACTTCAAGATGGTGCAAAACAGGAAACATGCCATTGTTTCTGCTGTAGTCCCTGTTTCTGGAACACATTAGCAACGTATATAAAACAAGCCCCCTTAAGATCATACTCTTCAAGAAATAGCTAACAAATTGCTGATCCCTCCACTGAACCCTATTCCCATCCCTTTGAAGTTCTCCCCCTCCCTTTCTCCCCTTACCGATCTCAGATTCTCTGCTACCCCTGCACTCAACTTGTAACCCCCTGGGTGCACTGCTTTTGTACAGCTTCCCAGCTAGGTTGGCACTATATATATTCCATTCATACATACTAATATCAAACATGCATAAATTCCCTCAAAGCATACACTGAAAATCCTACCTTTTACTAAACAATTCACAAAACGTTCTGGGAGACCCTCTGCCATGAACATACATGGCCAAATAACGTGTCCTATGGGAAGGTGCCCACTCCAGAGGGTCTACAACCATGTTTCAGATCATTGTACCTTTCAATGTACCTTCACAGAGGAGAAATATCCATGTGCCTATCAGTGTAGTTAGTTCCACCCACTTAGTCCAGCAGCGAAATGCTAGGCAATCCTCCTCTGGACAAGAGGACCCACAGTAAACCCAAACAAATGTTTCAGCCTAGTCTGGCCTCATCATGAGATGAGGCTGTGGCTCTCTAAGCACAGTGAGCAAGGGGTCCACATCTGGATTACCCTGGGTAACTTAGGGTGTAACCACAGGTTCCTAGAAATTCACAAAAAGGTCTGAGAACAAACACAGCCAAATAACCTGTTCAATGGGAAGGTGTCCACTTTGGAGGGCTTACAACAACATTTTAGCTCACTGTGCCTTTTGACAGAGGAGAAATATCTGTTTGCATATCAGTCTGGCCGCACCCACTTAGGCAGTCCAGCACCGAAATGCTAAGAAATTCCCTTCTCAACAAGAGTACCAATAGCAAACCCAGACATGGGTTTCACCCTAGTTGGCTTTCGTCAGTGAGGTGAAACTGTGCCTCTCTAAGCACAGTGAGCAGGGGGTCCAAGTTTGGATTACCCAGGTAACTTAGGGTGAAATCTCAAGGTCCTAAAAATTCACAAAAAGGTCTGGGTGCCCCTCTATCGAAAATGAACATGGGCAAATAACCTGTTGTTTGGGAAGGTGCTCACTTGGGAGGGTCTACAACCATGTTTTAGCTCACTGTTCACTTGTTCACTAGTGTTTGGGGCTCTGAAATATACTCCTTCTTCTGTTACCTAGATGTGTCCTCTTCAGCTGATACACCTGCTGTACCATACACAAGAATAGACACTGAAGAACGCATTTGCTACCCATGTTTTAGCAGAAAGCATTTGCAGCATGCTTTCACATATGCCGAACAAATCCTTCAGAGGACTGCTCTGACAATACAAATTTACTACAATGTCAGGATGACGGAATGGGGGCAATCTATTTTTACCATCTTGGAGCAAATACTTGAAGAAAATATCTCCTCAGCCTATAAAATTCAAACATCAATATGGGATCAGAAAGAAGAATATTAGGTCCAAACCACCCAGCTTAAATGCTGTTATCCATTAACAACTCTAAGATAAATACTGGTACCATCTGTAATTATGGTTGCTGTGGCCTCTGAATAAAATCAAGAAGGAAACCCAGGGGAAGAATGGATTGGAACTATTGTAATACACTAGTAAAGAATGTTGAAATGATGAATGTTTTATTTGTATTGGTTAAACATTACAACATTTGGATAGTTAATCAACGAAAGAAAATTAGACAACTAAAGGATGTGTGCCGATAGTTTATGCTAAAGAAGACTTTCTACCCCTCTTTCATATTAATAAATAGACCTTCTGCCAGATTGGTGAGCCCAGTCCCAGATGAGTCATAGTGGATATTGTCTTCTGCCATAGAACATTTCAGGACTTGCCAGGAGAAGGAACACAAAAGATGAAAAGAAGACATACATCGGAACATCTTGTAGTGGGAAGAACAGTTAGCCTTGCTTACAATAGACCAGAAGAAGGTCTCAAATTACATTTTTATGATGATTAGGCATTGTGGAGTTCTTTGAGATCCATTTCACCATATTGTTTTTGCAAATAAAACACCTGTCCTGAACCTAAGACTGAAGGGGAGACTTGTACGAATAAAGATCCGTGTGAAATCCCTTGCCCTTATCAATATGACCTCCAGAAACCTATATACATGAGGGGATTCTGGAGCTACATAGCTAAAAGAAAGTTTCCTTACATACATTTAAGGAGGGCAGACCAATCATCTATACACATGTAACATTTACTAAACAGTATGGCTCAACAATGAAATCAGTACATCACTAAAGAAAATGTTTAAAGATCAAAAAGTATCATGAAAAGGAACCCCACTTCTAAAGATATGTGCTTGCCTATGGATTCAATCAACCTATTGGGCCTCATTACGCGGTAGGAGGTAAGGGATTACAGGCACCGGTAAGGGTGCCGGTGCCAGTAATCCCTTACCTCCATATTCGGAGGTCCCTTAGCGGGTCCCTTCCTAAATGCCTGGTCTGACCAGGTGTTAAGGACGGGACCCGCTAAGGGACTTCAGAGCTAATAACGGTACCGCAAATTGCGGTACCGTTATTAGCTACTTCCCCATTCCCATTGAGCCCTATGGGGGCTCAAATGGGAATGGGGAATGGTTCTCAGAATGGGGACTTACCGGGTCCTCCAAGGCTGGAATGACCCGGTAAGTACCCATTCTGAGAACCCGGACCCGGTATGCGGTAAGGGGGTAGCCATGGTGCTAATAGCACCATGGCTACCTCCTACCGCGTAATGAGGCCCATTGTATTTTTAATGTTTGGGAAGCAAATCCATGTGCACTGTTAATTGATTTAGATATGTATTTTGCATTCAGTTAAAAGGCTTTTCACTGACTTAAACTGTTCTCTTTTCAAAATCGGACAAGCTATGTTTCTCTCAGAATTTTGCAGATTGACCCAATATATTGTTTCCAAGAAGTAAAACGGAAATCAAACATAAACCTTTGTGTTTAGTTATAAAATAAACTTTGGAATGTTATGTTTGGGGAATTCATGTGATGTGCATGCTTGATAATCTACATATAACCTCTGTTTGCCAGCAGAATCTTAAGAAGATTCCAGATCTTTACATCCTTGAACAAACACATTTTGTGAAGTGCTCATTTAATCTGAGAACCACTGTTCTACCATTTGTTTGTTGAAACCAGTGTGTGCAAAATACTGCTGTCTCATGCGTGAGAAATACATATAAGCAAGCAAGTACATAGAGGCCTTTAAAGAATACTTAAGCGTTGCTTCCATTTATCATCCAAGATACAGTCAGGAGATAGTTACATCTGCTAATCAGAAAAATTAACAATAGATCAATCAATTTGAAAGGCTACGCAGACAGCATAGCCAAATGAGTGGTTTTCATAGAATATTAGTTGGATTGTTGGACTGGATTCCTTGTAAAGGCATGAGGTTGAATGAATGCCCAGAAAGAGTGTTGGTTGCAGAGTGGTCTGCTGCTCAGAGAGCTGGAGATAAAACCTCCACTGATAGCAGTGCCAAATCTGAGCCCCTCTCTCGCATTTCCTCCTTTCCCTTTAGGGCTGCCTCTAATGGCAATTCATGTCATTTGTTTTAGTGTGTACTCAACAAACGTATTCAAAATTGTAACTATTTCAATTAAGCAATGTGTGTGCTTTAATCCTAGACTATGTTAGAGCAGTATACAGAACAGAAATCCATCACATTACCTCTTCCAACCTACCATCTTGAATTAGACTATGGGCCTCATTCCGAGTAGGGCGGTAAGGGATACCGGGCACCGGTAAGGAGACTGACGAGGCGTTATAGACGGGACCCGTTAAGGGACTTCAGAGCTAATAACGGTACCACAATTTGCGGTACCGTTATTAGCGCCTTCCCCATTCCCATTGAGTCCTATCGGGGCTCAAATGGGAATGGGGAATGGCTTTTTCAATGGGGATTTACCGGTCCTACAAAGGTCACCAGTAAGTCCCCATTGAACCACACCAGTGCCGGTACCGTTATTGGAGGCAGCCATGGCGCAAATAGCTCGGAATGAGGCCCTATGTCTCATCAATTGCACAACAAACTAGTATGGTGGCAGTACAATATCAACAACAAATATGGCCTCTGAAATAGCACACCCTGTGAACTCTATATTTTATGCAAAAACCTAAATCCTATTCATGGGCTAGACACATTTTCTTTAAACCTCAGCAATCAATTCAATCAATCAATGTCTTAGATGGTTTTAATACATTCTAAAATTAACATACTACAACAATCTCTATCACATCACCACTGATCATTCTAGTTGACGCATGCACTAAGGTGTTCACCCTTATTAGCTCTAAGATAATCTACCATACCACCAACTGTTAAGAGTTAAGAGATTAGTCTCCAATGATGCTGTACTTCAATCCACCAAGATTTGATGAGATCTCAACGTTGTGACAGGAGTTAACCATTTTCATTAATTAACCATTTTCATTAATTGACCAGAAATTAACACAACTTTTTTCAAATACAATTTTGACATCATACATTTTAGAAAACTATTACTGACTTAACCCTTATCATGTCATTTTCTGAATAGAGTGGTCCATTTAAATCCACTATTTTATCTGATTGGCCACTTCCACAAGCAGATAATCATACTTCTAAATGTTTGACAAATGTCCATAATTGACTTACTAATGTAGGAATAAGCTCCACAACAGCTAGACAAGAGCCGAGAGAACAAATAGTTGCTAACAAACGGTTCTTACTCTTCAAACATTTGGTAAATATACATGCCTCAACTGTCAAAAATGTCACCACCTGCTCAAGGGATATAATGTGGCACCAACATATTGGTAAAGTCATTTCACTCTGTAATTATGATGTACGTAAGAGCAACAAGAGTGTTCATGCCATCAAATGCCCAAGTGGCTTCCGTTATGTTGGACAAGCCACCAGGGAAGCTACCTGCCAATGGAATTAACATAATTCTAATATTTTGCTTCAACGTCTCAATTCAACACATATATGGATTTTATTTGAGAATGTATACGTAATTGCTCAACTTCAATTTCTGATAATGGAGACTATTCATATACTCTTATATCATGGGCATGTTTAATGTGAAGCCTTCTGGATCAAGACTTTAAAGACATATGTCTATTGGGCCTTAACAAAGAAAATAACCTTATGTGTTAGATATGTATGTCATCTTCTCTTCTTATTTATCATAGATCTTTCTTCTGAGGCCCAAACACATGGGGATGGTCTGAACTTGGCCAGGGGCGAGGCATCCATATGGAGAAGAACTTTAGATCTCCCGACAGGTGTACCGAAAAATATGATCAGACATGAATTAGGCCTGGTCTCCATCCAATTCCACATAAATTGGCAGGTATAACAGCTTTTTGCTAAGATATCATCATTGTTTATAATGCTGAACAGACAGCTGGAACTCGATACCTGTAATGAATTGAAGTAATAGGTAGATAAATGCAAAAATATGTTGGATGGGACAGGTTGTTCTATGGAAGATCTGATATATGCTCCAACTAAGGTGAAATTAAAACAATATGAATTGGACTGGATAATAACTGAGAACGGATTGTGTACTATTATCATCTTTTTTATTGTTCACCGTATGATATTAGAACTTTTAATGGTTTTACTACGATAACTTTGCAAACACCCATCTCAGGCTTTTAGAGACAGGTTTTTAAGGTTCAGGTTGATTTATCTTTTAACAAATAAAGTCTCAGGAGCTCACATAGGAATTGCAAGAAATTAGAGATTAGGTATATTCTGCCACATCGGGGTTGAAACACTAAAGCATTTGGTAGCATTATCTGAAAATCTGCCATCTCTAAGAAATCAAATGTTTACTAGGTTTTTTTTAAATATGATGTGCTGCTATCTCAAGTTCATGCATGGAATTGAAAGATTAACTCAAATGAGATGTCCTTAAGTATAAATGTTTTGCATTTCATTGATTCAATTTTAAATGAAGTGTAATCGTATGTTCTGTATTAATTATTTTATGGGGTTTCCAATATATGTGTTACATTACTTATATGATGTATTTGAGGTATTTTGCTGAAGGTTCATCTGTTAACCATAAGGCAAATAAAAATAAATTAAAAAAAAGATCTATATTCTTTAGTTTGTTGTGCCCATTATTAGACTGATATTTGATATGTTTGCTTATTTTTCTTTTTCCTCATTATGTTCACCATTTGCTCCTAATGTTTCCTCTTTTTATCATGTATTCTTGTTTGTTTGTGTTTTGATGATGTATGATTGTTTTGTGTGGTCTTTGCCTATTTTCTTAATTAGAAGACATCCAGTTAGTTATTTTATGTCTCTCATTAACTATTAGCTTTGTTACGTTTGTAGTTCTTGCTTGTTTTATTTAAATTTGCTGTTATAATTTGTAGTATTGAGGAATCTTTGTGGATTATTTTACCAAGTACTTACATAAAGCATAACTATATTTTACTATGGACACTTTAGTTTGTCAATTACATTGCAAAATGTCTTCAAAGTAGTGGTGAATCATTCATTAATGGCAATGGGGCCCACCCCTCCAGCACTAAACCTGCCATTGTGTTCAATCATGATTGCCTATAAAGGGCTTCAGCAGCTACTTAGCTAAAGTCAGTAATTCAAATTATGGGTAGAGTAGACACTGTGCCATCAAAGGATGGGGAGCATCTCTGACCTCTATGAGCCTCCGAGACACTGAAATCAGCAGCCCATAGCCTTCTCCAAGGGGATTCATGTAGATATATGTACATGAGAGTTTGACTGAGGCTCACAGTGTGGAAGACAATCTTATTGTTCCTGTGTTTGATAGAGACGGCATGAATTTATTGTGCGGGTGTATGGTGTGTGTGTGTGTGTGTGTGTGTGTGTGTGTGTGATCGTAACTTTATATACTTTATTTTGGCAATCACCATAAAAGTCAACAAATATACATTACAGAAATCAGATAATAATTGATACATTCATAATAAAACACATTAAGAATCAAATACAAACCATCATCCCATACAACGATTATTTGAATTATTTGAACAAATAGAAATACTGGATCCCAATTTATATATCATTCTTTAAAAGTGCCCCCCCTGCCCAAAACAAAGTATACCCACATTGCAATTCAAACACAATCATTTACACTCTACTCAATATATATCATCATCGTCAATACATCAAATAGAGTGCATAATCATAAAATCCCATAACATTATTTTAAAACCAAAAAGATACCCCTTTGTATTAAGGTGCAAATACTTTCCATAAATCTACCATCTATGGAATTAGCCCTATCTCCATCTGAAGACCACAAGAAGATCCTCTGGGAACACCAATCAGGAAGATATTGCCTCCTCCCAGCAATACCAAGGACAATAGCAGAGACCCTAACCAATGATGGACTAGGCAATCAGGTGACGAGAGCGTGTGTCATCCCTTATGGTTTTTGGCTTCATTTTCTGTCTGAAACTTCATTTCTACCAGCCATCTTGGATTGGTGACATCACTTCCTGTCGACAACTTAGATCGGTAACGTCACTTCCTGAGGCCATCATGGATCAGCCCTATCTGCAGTTGAAGGCCATAAGAGGCTCCTCTGGGAACACCAATCAGGAAGAAATTTCCTCCTTCCAGCAACACCAGGGACAATAGCAGAGAGACCAAACAATGATGGACTAGACAATCAGGTGATGAGGTGTGTCTTCCCTTCAGAACTCCTTAGGGCCATCCAGCTGTGGGTGTCCTAGTGAAGGGCAAAACTGTGAAGGGTGACAACAGCCATTGACCAGCCTCTTTGCTCTGAGCCTATGAACCTTTGCTTTTGACTTTCTCCCTATTGCACCTGTGAGTACACCAAGCTTCCTAATGACTGTGCTGCCCCTCCACGCTGGGCTACTCACATATAATGCATTCACTCCTGCTCTTCCTACTCACCTCTCCCTATGCTTTCTCCAATCACGCACCTTCCTCCTTTCCTATCCCTATCATAAAACTCACAACTCAAAACTCCCACTACTCCTTTTCTTTCAACCTCCTTCCAACAAACTAAGCTGATGAGCTAACCATACCTCCTCTAATACCTATCCACCTCACAATATCAACTGAACATTGCACTCTGGAATGCTTAGTCTGTATGCAACAAAACTTCCTTTGTCACTGACTACTTTTACTTCTGCTGTCCTCCACTAGACCTTCTTGCTATCACTGAAACCTGGATTTCTCCATCTGACTCTGGCAGCCCTACATGACTCCAAACTATTCTTCATTCACTCTCCTCGACTGACTGGCAGAGGTGGAGGTGTAGGATACCTACTCTCTTCCCGCCTGAATGCATCACAAATCTCAAATGCCACGTCCTCTCCTACCTCTCTTGAATTCACCATCTCTACTATTACTCTGCCGCACTCAGTTTACATCATCTGCATTTGTCGGCCTCCTGGTCCCATTGAACCATTGTTTGATGATCTTGGGCAACTCACTGATTCTCTTTCCACTAAACATCACTTCATTCTCGTAGGTGACTTTAACATTTGCTCTCCAACCAGTTCTCAGAGATCTGAATGTCAGTCTTTTCTTAGTGACAAACTCTCCACTCTATCCATAACCTACCTATCCACAATGGTCTTATTCCGGTGGTAAATCTGCCAGAAAACCAGTAAACGGATTTTCCATTACCGCCACTTGGTCCGGTAGAAGAATTACAGTCAGATCTCAAGTGGTGGTATGGCAATGTTAACCCCCATCTAAGGAGCCCAGGACTCCATGGGATTTCAGCAGAATTACCACTTGTTGTAATTATGCCGATTGTGCTGATTTGTGGCTTTAAGTTGGCTGAATTACTGTATGTTTTGCCTCCATCTCACCGTCAAACGGATAGTACGGCGGTGCAGTTATGTGGGATGTATTGACTCACTCTGCTATACTATGCACCTCACTCTGCTATCTATGTTGCGAGAAAAAGCAAAATGTCAGCAAAACACTTGTGCATGCCAAAACCTCCAAAACTGCGTTTTTAACACACAAAAAGATGGCTGCACAGCCTGCCACCCATGGTGCATGAGTGGTGGAACAGAGCACATGATGCAGAAAAAGTGCCAGTGGGCTCCATGACAAGTAAGCATAGAGTGCAGAGGGAGAAGCAGCGCTTTGCAAGTGAAACTCCAAAATTTGCCTGTAAATGACATTTACTTTGCTGCTGTAACTTCAAAATGCCTTTACATAACAATTTCCAACACTCAAAATCTTGTTTGGCACTAACATTCCTTTAATCTAATGAAGCACTGTGGAGTTACAAGGTCCTGAAATGTTAAGAGCATAACATTTCACAGCAAAACTGGATTGCCTGGGAATGACAATTCTTGTCAAAAGTCTGTGTGCAGCAAAACTGGTCTAACCTGTGGGTGACAGCCCCTGTCAAATGGGCTCTCCTGATTAAACTTTAAAGTTGTCTAAATCTAAAGATCTGCCGGATTAGCAAATATAAAAGGACTGTTGCTGAAAGGAGCACTGATCTCAGTTGTTTTGATCCCACAGGTTTAAATCTAAGAATGTAATTTATCTATGTCATCTGATGCAACAAGTTTGTTTTATGCTGGATTTCAAGTCAAGAAATTAAGAAATTAACTTAGGCTGGCTGGGCCTGCAAGAGGTTGAAAAACAGGTTTCCACCCAAGGGGAGGGCATTCCTCTCAGCAGATGCTCACTGACACATGATAATTGTGGGGTAGGACAGACGTTTGTCTGCAGCCAGGGACTGAACAATGGCAGATTCTCTAGGCCAGGAAATGGATGTGTGAAAAGGTCGTAAACTAGGCTTGCAGAAGGAAATCCCAAAGGTGGGGGCTGCTTCTTGCCTCCAGAGACAGACAAAAGGCTGACCATTTACTGCTAAGGAATATGTAATGAACATTTTTTTAGAGACTTATAACTTGCTATCAGAAGTGGTGAAAAATATGAAAAGGGCAAATTTGTTACTCTAATTTTTGGCCCTACATTTCAAAACGTGGTGGAACTGTGCAGCATATTCTAAACAGGAATGGCAATATATGTGGTTTTATGGGAACTGTATTCATGCTAGAATTGTTAAACTATGCACACACATTCCTATGGTAAACACGCATATTTGTGGAATTTTGGAGACATTTTGGAAAATGTTTTGAGGGCATAATGGACAAAATACTGCAAAAAGGCAAAACAGGGTCTCAGAGCTGTGGGATTTTGATGAACACATACTCCATAAAATATGTAATCCTTGTATGCGACTTTTGTGGAGGTTACAAAAGTATAAATATGTATTTAGGCCAAAATTCGATTTTAGGGACTAGGGGAGGTTTCTAAGTATTGTAAAAATCAAACCATAAACTTGACATCATCGGTCTTTGATCCAATCACTCGGATGCAAGGTGGAGATGAGGCTCTGATCCAATCCCAGTTCACAGGGGCAAGTTTAGTTAAGGCGGCCCATACACCCATATTTGTGATGTCATTGGAAAGGATAAATAGAGACAGCTGACAACACATAGACAATCGCTCTCTTCTGATTCCAGTGAAGCACTCTGATCCAGCATTCAACATCCAGCCTTTAACATCCTTCCAGATCCAGATGCCAATCACCAGGCCAAGCAGTAGCTGAACCATTTTCAATGAGGCCTCAATCCTTAATAATTAATCCTCAACCAATCCTTACAACCCAGTGGAGCCCTGTGGTGTGGGGAAGCATCCTGAAACTATCTGGTTTGCTACCATAATGCTTGCCTGATGAACTCACCATCCTGCTGACCTGAAATATCCAGACACAAGAAGGGCAGATCCCCTGCAGTTCTGGCTACCAGCCTAGCTGTCATGTGCCTGATGTGTTGTCCTTCCTTGATAGACCCGATCCATTGACCAGAATCTTGATGGGCCTAAAATCTTAAATCCCAGCGGATTGTGAGTATTAATAGGATGCTAGAGAACTATTGTATACCTTGCATTATCTTGTCCCACCCTAATCTCTGAACTATCTTTAATTTCATAACCATTAACAGTATCAAAATGTTAGTGCTATCGTATTCTGTCTATTTGCTAAAGCTTCATTTTCATAGTAATTTTTATTTGTCTAACTCTCATCCAAAAATCCCACTTCAAGTGTTTGGACTGGTTCCGCCGGGGAAGGCGCTGGGGATCTGTTACTGAAGTCATGAATCAGTCTCAGAGCTTACTTAGTCCCGACCTGGTTGTCTAGTCTGCATGCTCTCGCCCTGAGTAAAAGCATGAGCCATAATTTCTGATTTTGAACTGAAGTTTTTGTCCAAACTTGTGTCTTTATTTCAGAAAAACACCTCTTGCTTAAACCCCCATAACTCCCTCAGTTTTAAAGATAGAAACAAAATTTCAATTCCCACTGATACCTAACATCCGTCGCTATCTCCACAACCCAACTATTGCGAAACAGTGTATTTGACCCTTTTTTTGATCAAAAATAGCATAGTAAAAGTTTGCCGCGAATTTACATTTTGCAAATGTTTTGCACGTGTGAATTGCCCTTAAATTATTTTCCACTTTGCCTTTGAGATTCCAACTGTTTTCTTTTTGATTATTTTGTTGCTTTTGCTTGGCTTGCTTGCATCTGTTCAAAGCGGCTCCTGTAGACATTTATAATAATTTAAGCATTTTTGGACACATTTAGTGTTTTTGCTCAGCCAGTTTCAAACCCATCCTGACAGTTGAAAAGTCAAATCCATTTTTCTCTTTTGATTATGGGGGGAAGGTGGGAGTGATATTCTGTTTGGTTTGAAGTATTCCCAAGTACCTTCTCTCTCCTCACATCCATTTAATTTGCCTATTGGTGGGTTTAGGGGTGTTGCAGGGGGAACCTCTAACCACAGTGCTATCTGTTCCAAACCAACCCAAAAGTATTATTTTCTGTGCTGCATTCTTTTTGTATTCATTACCTGATTCCCAGTGCATTAAATATATTATTCATTGTTCTTGTCACCCATTGGTGATTGTTGTTACCTATTAAAAAATATATTGTGATTTTCAATTCTAAATTAATAAATAAATATGTACCGTTCCAAACTAGTCTGATTCCTGGTAAAGTGTGAACATGGGTGGGGGTTATTTTGAGAAGGGTGTGATATGAGTGGTAAATCATTCAGAATATTGAACTTATAGACAAAAATAAATAAGTGTTTCATTTGCGCACTAAATGCAGGGCGAGACTTGGGTGTGTCTGATTGAAATCCCTTTACAGCTTGGAGGCTCGTCTGGGATCCTGAATTTGACTTACCACTCTTGACACTCTAACACAGCATACTAGCCGGCAGGGTACATACACCTTGTTGGGTTGGCATACTGTGCTACACTGTACACGCACCCCTCAAAAGAAATACTCAAAAGAATTGGTCCTGTTTGCAAAAGTAAATTAACCCTGAGATAAGTCAGAAGGAAATTGATATTTCTGGAATGGCGACCCCAGTGGAAATTGATATTGCTAGGGAACACTCCCTGCACAAACTGTTTGTCAGGGGTGAGTGGCCAGAACAGGATAAACAGGTATGGCTGCAGGAAATAAAACAACAAGTCACTGCAATCGACCTTGATAGCTGGCAGGACAAGGGTCCATTACATCAAGCACATAGCGAGCTGTACATGGCCCCAAAAATAAAAGGGGAACAGTGTAAAATTGCCAAAAAAGCAGCCCACTTGTGCCTCCACATAGGAATCATACAGGAAAAGCATGCAGACAATATAGATTTGACAAAGAGGCAAGGGGAAGCACTGCAGAAAATCCAGTCTAATCTGGACTCTGCAGAGCAAGGCTCCAGGAAAGCCAAGAATCAGAAACAGAGGCTAGGCAGTATATCACCAAACTCCAAGAATATCTGGCTCTCTTACAGCAAGAGATTGCATAACAAAATACTCAAGTACAGACACTGCAAAAAGAATGTCAGGAAAGGCTTGACTCTTTACAACAGAGTCAACAAAAGCTGGTGCAACAATTAACTTTTAATAGAGTTTGCGCAGAACAGGTGGTCATCATACAGGACCAGATAGACAAATTAAAAGAGTAAAACAATACATTCATTATTAGAAACATCCACTCTCAAGAGGAATTTGATGAGGAGAGCCAGAAATCTAGTGCATTTAAAAAACAGAGCGAGGACCTGGCTGAACAGAGGGGCACTCTAAGTCAGGAGAAGGATGCCTTAGGCCAGTAAGTCAGCCAATTAAAAACTAAGTTGGAGGAAAGAAAGCTAGCCCTTCAGGAGTTTAGTGAAATTAAAACTGATTTTGAAAAGCTATTAGAGCACACCAGGCGGGTGGAGGATGCTCTGGCAAAGAACACTCAGATCAATAAGGACCAAACTCAGGAGGTGAGTCTGCTGCAGCACAAATTTGCCCAGTATTTCCAATCCAGTCAGGAAGCACAGAGAGACAATAAGGCTCTCTCTGAAAAGAATGACAGGCTGCACAAACAGATAGCCGTACAGGAGCAAATCATTGAGACCAGTAAGGCCATAATAGAGGAGCAAAAGGGTCAGATTTTGGCATGTCATCAGGGAATAGGGGCTGAAAGAGATGAGATAAGAAGGGACAGAGAAACCCCTGAGCATAACCTCAGGACCCCTGTCATCAGGGACTTTAATCCCTTCTGTTCCATGGACTCCGCCAACCACATGTCCACTGGCTCATATGAACCAAGGGCCACAGGGATAGTAGACTTCAGCACACTGGGAAATATGGGACTGACAGATCACTGTCTCCCAGAAATGGATGGGCGGGCATCGCTGTACAGATTCCCAAATGTTAGGGCTAGCCTCTCTGATCAGGAAGACTTCAGTGAGGGGAGAATCAGAGAACTGGATCCTCAAGAATATCGCCTACCAAGGGATCAGTCTGTCAAATTTGGTGGGGAACTCCATGAAACTAGACCCACCAAGAGCATCTTAGAAACCTCTTCCCAGCTAGGGCAGTGGGGGGGGGGGGGTAATTAGCCAATCCTGGGAGCAAGGGAGAGTCAGAAGACTCTACTGAGCGCCACAGGTCTCAAGAGACTAGGCCCCCACATTCTGCAAGTCATTCCCAAGCCCGCAGAATCAGGCAGAGCCTAGAGGATCAGATATACACCTCCTGTAGCAGTGCCTCTGAGTCAGAGGATGAGTGGACAAGGGTGACTAAGACGAAAAAGGCCGACAAAATTAAGAGGGCCCTACTGAAAGATCCCCTGAAACAAATCAAGGCCATTGGGAGCGTCATAACTCCCTATCATAAAAATGCCAAATATTCAGTTTGGGAGCACCTCAAGTTGTATGAGCAAATGATGGATACTTTCCACCTGAAGTATAGCCAAAGTTGTATTCAATATGTCAAATGGACATTTTCCCCTGAATACTCCAGCTTCTTTGCGGGGCTGGAGGATCAGAACCTCTCAAGATGATCCACCTATAGTGCAGCCATCTTAAAGTATTTCTCCATACATAGAAACCCTCAAGAGGCCCGCAAGGTGGCCTACAATCTGCAATGTGGGCAAGGCCAGGATCCACAAGAATTTGTACAAGAGTTAAAACGTGCCTTTGAGCAGAATACCAGGAGGGTGCGCACAGACAGTAGGGAGTTCATCAATACCTTCTTTCATGCACTCCCTAAATACATCATGACCCAACTGGTGAGGGACTTTCATGAGAAGAGATCACTAGACTGGGTCATTGAACAGGAAACTCTCATTTATGAAGTGCAGAAACTGATAGAATATAAAAGTACCAATAAAAACCCCAAACCAACCAACACCCCTGCTGCTGCTAAGGTGGCGGAGGTGAAGGTTGCCCCCATTTTAGATCTGGAGATGGGGGGCCTAAAAATATTCCTGTGCAAAGTTCTCCTAACCAAAGACCAAGAAGGCCCTTGAGCCAATCCCAAACAGGTAGTCAGGGAGGTAACCCCACAAATGGGACCCCTAACTCCCCAGACTATATCAGCCCCCAGTACAAGGGCAGCAGACCCATCCTGGGCTATGTGTGGACTCCCCCAGCCCAAGGGGGGGGTCCAACCAGGTAGCTGCCAACCCAGGAAACTTTCCTCCCAACTTTCCCCAGGAGGGCAGTAATCCTCCAAATGCCGGGCTGAGTTACTTTACCCGGTACCCGCCAAACATCAACCCCAAAACAACCCTTATTTTTTTCCCCACTTTCCTGAGTCCAGACCGGGAGAGGGGAGGCCAAGGGTGGAGGGGTACCAGAACTATCCCAACCAAGTGTATTATGGGAGAAGGGATAGTTACCCTTCCCGCGATCAACCTAGGGTGGACCAGAGAACCCTCTACCAGCCAGAGCGGGTGTCCCAACTGCAGCGACAGGTCCAGAACTTGTCGCAGGATCTGGGTCGCATGTTGAGGGCTCAGCAGGACCCTCAGATGAACATGGTGGCCCAGAACCCCTCAAATCAGGGGTCTGGTACTCCAGAGCAATGACGGGGAGAGAACCCCGACAACCCACCGGTTCCCTGGGAGGAGGCACATGGATAAGGGGGGTGTAAAGCCTTAGAGGAAGCTTCCTTCCACTTGTGAAAAGCCCCTAGAAACCCAGGAACCGGAACCAACATCTCCTGCCCCCAAAAGTCTGCAACCTAAGGAACAGAGGGCGGTTAGGAGAAATAAAGGGCCTAAAAAGACCCATTTTGTGGGTGGAGGTTAGAATCTTCCAATTTTAAGGAGAGGGGTCCTCAGAGGATTCTGGGAAAGGATCTTCTCCTGTAGGGATGGGGGAACTCTTCCCAAAGACACATGGGTCCCAAGAGATCCTGATCGAGACTGTGTAGATGTGGGGACTGAATTAAAACCGCTCATCATTGAACCCCAAAATGACCAGCCAGAAAATCACCTGGCCCAAACCAATTCTGGTAACCTCCTCCAAAAAGGGGGGCAGCCCAGAATCAGACCCAGGGGAGCTCAAAAGTTCCCCAATATACAACTGTCCTACTTTTTTTGCAGATCCCCAAGCTCCCACACTGACAAGTGGATAACACGGTAAGAGGAGCTGACGTGAGAAGAGTGAGAAACCTAGCCTTACTTGGGGAAATCTTTTTCATCTGCCTCCTTTTTCTTCCTTGAACTAGCATCATGACAGGGAGGACCCTAAAATATGTAGCTTAGAGCCTTAGCCATGACAAGGACGAGGGGCGTTGCCTCAGAAGTTCTAGAACAAGGCTTGAAAGCGAAAAATCATATGGACAAATCTTACTTGACACAGGGGCAGGAGCCCCAGCCGACTTTCTTGCAACAGAAGCGATTGACCAGTGCGCAAGTCACACTAAGCAGCTGCGAAAGCCTCCCATTGCACATAGCCCGCTTACCTCAATGGGTCTTTTGAGCACACAATTTAAACCCACACATGCAGCTACCAAGAACCAGTAGGTCCGAGCTCCGTCTGGTCCGTTAGCTCAATCAGCCGTACAAAGCTCACATGGATGGGCCCCTGATACACTGTCTCGCGACGCCACAGCCGTTCCGCCGTCGCCCTCCGGAGGCGGGGCGGAGCGAGATGGCACAGAGACTCGCGGAGCGGGAGGGGTACAAGTCACAGCAGGCCTGCTGCGGCAAATGAGGACATGTCGGGAAGCCTGTCTATGGCACCAAAGTCGTCAGGTAGGGAGAGGCTGGAGACAAGAAAGAACAGCGAGCATAGCTGTGAACACATATCAGGATGTGACGGCTATGTGAACTCGACTCCTCAGCACAGCAAGTAAGGGACAGTCAGGCACAGACAGGCGTACAGGCATTATGTGTTACTACGACAGTGCAAATACATGTAGGCTCCGACTTGCTACAAAACACACAACAAATAAACATGATCCAACTAGTCAAACAAAACACACCTGATGTAACAACACAAGCATCAAAATCAGCTGGAAATACAAAAAAGAGAGTCAGGCAGGACAGTGAAAAGCGAGAGCCTGACAAAAAAACAAACAAAAATAAAGCTGCATATAAAAAGGCAAAGGACAACATCCGCAAAATGATATCCGCTCCAAAAAAATATCAACGAGGTCTGAACGTCATCAAGAAAGCTGCGAGTTCAATCAAGCCAATTACAATTGCGAATCCTAATGGACTTTTTCCAAGCACAATTGTCTTCAAAGAGTAAAAATTTCAGAAAACTCTCTGATGCGGAAATGTTAGCAGCGGTCAAGGAAAATGTTCCTTGCGCAAAACAATGAAGACTTGATACCGAACAAGCTACTAAACAAGGAACTTTGGGAGTTACAGACTTACTGACAGTTGCTCAGATTATGAGTTACGAGAACACACTCCAAATCAACCTGTCTAAACATTTTCTAAACCACAACATTTCGACAATAGCTAACAAGACCGAGGAGGAAAGAGAATCACAGCTTATCACATCAGATACGATGACTGAAACGAGAACGACCCCATGGTGAGTGTGAACGGAACTCCAAATGAGGCACAGTCGAAGTAAAAGAACATGCCGCCGATCCTTGTACAAAGGCTGGAGCTGAACTATTTGTTCCACAGTTGCAACCTGTGAGCATAGTAGCACAGACTCTGCAACCCAGTAGGTCCGCATCTAAATGAACAACCCAAAACAAATACACATTCAGTGAAAGAAAACAACAGCAAGGCTTCCCTCGCAATAGATTTGCAAGCGGGGGCCGTCTCAGAAGAGCATACTCATTCGCGAACGGAGACACCAATTTGAACGCCATGACTTGCTGAGATAGAGGCATGCGTTACATAACACAGCCAGAGGAGAACCTCAATGGAAGCATCTATTAACACCTCCGCTCACGGAGGTTATAGTCGCATCAATCAGCTGCAGACACCGAGAAGAAGAACCAGTGATCAGTTATACTTGCCAGGCAAAGGAGTCACCTCTCAATCCACCTCACAAGTCCCTGAGAAACCTACAAAAAAACGGACATGTTAAGTATCATGTCCACGATAACAATTGCCCTAGCCCCGTTTTGTAAACTCTACGAGGCCTTGAATGACAATGTGAAGGACCAATTGAACATCCAAGCAATGATCCTGGCTAAGGTGACGTATTTAGAGGGCTACATCTCTGCAAGAGAAGCAAGCTCCACTCAGGACAGTTTGACGGACAAACTTGCGAACTGTTTAATGTAAAAAATAACATCACTGATGATTAACCAACCCAGGCTCGAGAATATGATGTCTTCCAATCCTTTGCAAAAAGATTCAAGTTCACAAATGGCAGCTGTACTCGATCTAACTACAGACAGTAACAAAACACAAGAAATTAGGCAAAAGGCACCTATAACTTGCATAGAAACTACCAAAAACATCAACACAAAATCTTCAATAGTCAAGCCGACAGTTGTTTTGGTAGTGGAAAAAAAAGCAGCCACAGACAGACCATCAAGGTCCGACTCCCCAAAATCAGCAGCAGACTTTCTTACACACGAAGCACTAATGAACATCAGTGTATACTCAGACAATGAAACAATCAACACTACATCGCTTGCGATTAAGACACTGGACAAGGTGCCGACACCAGAATCCCATACTAAAGCAAACAAAAACTCTGAAGGTAGAATCATGGCAAACGATGAACGAGACTTTGAAACTCTTGAAGACAGACGCAATCGCCTAAATAACACACTAAAACGGAATCGGAGCAAGATGGATCAAGCACCGACAGATTCTTTACAGAAAGACTCAAATATAAAAAAGTACAAGTCAGATAATGAAAGCTCAGATGCGGCACAAAGGCATGGTAAATACGATTTGAAAAAACAACGATTATACACAGAGCAGCCGATAAGGAGAGAACGGCCGAGTGACGCCCCACAAATCCATTATAGAGCGAAAACAGAGACTTACAATAGAAAATACACAAAATTAAAAGAAAAAAAGGTGGACATGTAGAATGGAACAGAGAGTAAGTAACAGGAAAGAACTAATTCTGAACAGATCAGTGCTAGTGATTTTCCATCAAATATCGAACTTGCGGTCTGTGACCTCTGAAGACCTGATTCTTGTCGAGCCCTGGCATGACCATCACAGAGTAGCAACAGGCCTACACTTGGGTTCGCCAACAATACATGAGCTAATTCTCAGTAGCACTCCTGAAATCTATAGGATGGGCTATAATCTAGTCGACACAATGAAGCAAGATGGTTATACCAACAGAAAAACTAAAATTAATCAAAATGCTGATATACCTGAAAATATCAAATGGGACACTGATAGTGGCAGAAAGAAGAGAGGCGAGGCAACAAAAAGACACAAATCTACTTACAATAATATTAACCCAGTGACCATTGATGAGACTGATAACAGGACCAGAGTCCAGACACCAGGGTGAAAGGTAAGAGTACGAGTGAATTTACACACAAAAGTAGAGTGCTTAAAGAATGCATCGCAAGAAGACCAGAGACTCCAACAACAAGAACTATCACCCAAACAGTTCAAAGTAGGAAAAACCAACAAGAACCAAACCAAACTCTGTAGTCAAACAGGGAATCTGGGCATGGTTACCCAAAGCTCTCTCAATGCACTGAAATAAATAGCAACCAGAAAACAAAAACGGCACGACAACGCTAAAACAATATGAAAAAGACTATCTCCGCAATGTGAACTTGTGCTCGTGGAACACAAAAGGTCACTCTCACCTAACTATACCGAGTGACGTAAATCTCGGAACGTATGATTTAATATGCCTCCAGGAGACCTGGCTTGTAGATCCTCTGATAGTAGAAGGATATCAAATAATAACTGCACCAGCAGCAAAAGGTCATCTCGGCCGACCTACACCAGGCCTGCTGATTGCATGCCGCAATGGATGCAGACTAACCATGGGGAAGACACTAATCGCAAATTTGTCAATACTCGAAGTGACTGCCAGTTGGGGGCAAACGAAGAACGAATGTGATTCAAGAAACACAGTAGTAATTGTAAACACCTATTGGAACCCTGCTGCCATAAATGTGGAAACATTCATCCCACCATGAGAAAAGGTGATTGATGAGGCAATGTCAAATCTACTAGTGACCTTTGTATTGATTTGCGGTGATTCAAATGCAGTTTGCAAAACACACAAAGGAATTAGAGCATCAAACAAGTGTTCTCCAGCAGAACAGCGAGGCAATGCATGGCTTAACTTGATTCACTCATGAGAATTACACAATCTGGATGAAGTTTTCACGCAACCAAACAGAGCACCGACTTGGGAACGTGCAGACTCGACCACCACAATTGATTACATTTTCGTATCTCAGCCGATGCTAGCCTCAATAACTGCGTTCGACGTCTGTCGAACAATTGCCAGCGATCACAACTTGCTGGAAACATGCTGGAAAATACCGGGCGACACGTACAACAGAGTAGTAAATGAAGTTGAGACAAACTTTCAAGGCTCCAAAATTAAATTGACTGCAAACGCAATTAAAGAGCTGACAGCAAAATACAAGCTGATTGGTCAATACGATCTAGCCAAACCTGTCGATTACCATCCCTTGCTAGTAGCATACAAACATCAGTCAGCAAGGAAGGTAGTCACACGCAGCCCTAAAAATCACGTCTATAACAAAGAGCTGGTTGAAAAGAGACGTGACTACAGAAGAGCCATGAGGTCAGCAAAAAAGCTTATAACATCAGAAACAAGTTCAAAAATCAAAGAACTGTCAAAGGCTTACAAGGCATGGGTAAGATTCCATCGGAATAAACTTTACCAGCAGGACGCAGAAGACATGGCAAAAGCTTTAAGTACGCACAACGCAAGAGATTTCTGGTCTTTGCTAAGAGCAACTGAAGCACCATTGTAAGATACAATACCAAATAACATCAATCAGAGATCTTGGGAAAAACATTTTGAGGCAGTGTTTCAATCCACCAAGACTGAAGGCATAGAAGAAATTCAGCCTGGCGACATGAACTGGATAAACCTCGAAAATAAAGATGACATCATAGAGATAATAAGGAAGTTAAAAAACTCCAGGGCTCCAGGACCTGATGGCATTACCAATTTCGAACTGAAGGTGCACCCTAAGGAATGGGCCAATCTGTTAAGCCTAATCTTTTGACGATGCTCAGACACGAAATCGATGCCCACATCATGGACCACTGAAACGATCATTCTGATTTACAAAAAAGGGGACAAAAGTGACACCCTGAACTTCGACCCATAGCACTGCTTGATGCTATGGGCAAGGTATATGGATCCTGATTGCTAAGAAAATTTCAAACTTGGGCTGCCTCGGCAGATTGCAATGGCCATCTACAAACTGGCTTAAAAAAATGCAGGCACAGCTGGAAACATCTTGGCTCTCAGCATTTTGAAAAGCAGGGCCTTACAAAACGGGTCAGCGTCTCTTTGTAGTCTTTATAGACTTTACACAGCATTTGATCGTATTGAACGACATCGCCTGTGGCAAAAATTATCACATTGGAAATGCGTAGAAGAAATTCTAGCACCAATTCTTGCCCTACATTCAAAAACCTCCATGAGAGTTCTCCTCAGCCGACAAGGAGATCTATCAGCAGAAATCCAAACAACACGTGGGGTCAAACAGGGCCGCCCATTAGCCTCGCCACTATTCTTGGCCTATATAGGAGACTTTCAAACGAGTGAGTCGCTCACATGTGCATTTCCTCCAAAAATTGATAACTCTACAATTGCCTGACTTTTCTACGCTGATGATCTAACACTTTTCGATCAAACTCCAATCGGGCTCCAACGCCAACTGAATGGTCACCTTTTATACAAAGCGGAAAACTTTCTTGAGATCAATAAAGAAAAAAACGAAAATAATGATAGTGCAAAAACACAAAACCAAAGCAGATGGTAACAAATGGTTTCTGGGAGATGCAATAATAGAGACAGTCGACACTTTTAAATATCTGGGAGTTGTCTTTGACCGTTCTAAGTATGAAACAGCCATGCAATCTGTCCTACACAATAAGATCAAAAAACTTGCGGCGCAGGCTAAAGTAATCGACAGAAAATTTGGTAAATTCTCCCTAGTTCCAACAATAAACTTTTACAAAATGAAGGTGGTTCCAGCTGTGACGTATGGCACTGAAGCCATGCCGACCATACTAAGCGATCTCTGGCCCAAACTTGACGCTGCCTTTTTGAGATCGGTATTAAAATTGCCGAATTCTACATCAGGAGCCGTAATAAGGCGCAAATTGAGTCCACAATCACTTGAATGCACTGTGACCTGCAATTCCATAATGTTATATAGGAAGTACAGAATGGAGCAACTCACTCTTTAAAATGATCAATCAAGAAATACACACAGGCAAATGCGAGATGCTAACAAATTGGCAAAAGGAAAACAAACTCTTACTTGACAGCATTGCTTGTGAAGAAGAAGATCTCGTACGAAACCCATGCAAAGTTCTGAGTAAGCTCAAAGAGCTAGACTGGGCAAAGACGATAGAAATAGCTGCCAAAAACAAATTGACGCTACACCTACCCTACAACACAGAAAAATTGAATGAACTCTAAAACCATGTCATGAAATTTCCTGACAGGCGGACTCAAAATCTGTTATTAAGAGTATGTTTAAATCTTTTAGAAACCAATGAGATCTTACACATCAGAGGACACTCGCAATCATCAGGCTGTCGCTTCTGCCAAGACACAGAGCACCGTCCGAATGAAACTATCCGCCATCTACTGATGGAATGCTCGGAAACACGTGTGATAAGACTTTGATACTTATCAAAGACAATTGAAGCTGATGTAATCGTACAGGATGAGATTTGGTGGAAAAGGTTGATAGGTGGAGATAGAACTTGCTGGCTAATCGCTTCGACAAAGATTTTGGAATACGTTGTAAACAACTTGCTAAATAGAAACAAGACACTTAATGTAAGAGACTCGGCAATAACCAAACATTAATGTAACGGAACTGACAATCATATTAGGATATAGAAGAAACCTGATTGAAATATTGTTAAAATCACATGTTGATCAAACAATTAAATTAAAAAAAAATGTAAAAAAAGATAGTATTCATTTTTCTTGTCACCCATTGGTGATTGTTGTTACCTATTAAAAATATATTGTGATTTTTAATTCTAAATTAATAAATACATATTTACTGTTCCAAACTAGCCTGATTCCTGGTTCAGTGAGACCGGGGAGGGGGGGGGGGGTATTTTGAGGATCGAGTGATATGAGTGGTATATCATTCAGAATATTGAATTTATAGACAAAAATAAATAAGGGTTTCATTTGTGCACTACATGCTGGGCGAGACTTGGGTGTGTGCCTGATTGAAATCCCTTTACAGTTATGTGGCAGTAACGGAGCTACCTCTGTTTTACCATAATTTTTACCGCACTGCTGTACTTGTAATGAGGCCCTTTATGCTTTACAAAGCAGACGATTGACACCAGGGCACAATTGAGCTGGATAGTAAAAGCTCTCTTTATCCAGACCTAATGAAGCCATTGAAAGACTAAAAGTCAAACACGAAGGGAAACAAATCGGAAACATAAAGTGTAAAAGAATTATCTCTCAAAAATCTAAAAAATTGAAATGATGGGCGATATTGAGAAGAAAAATGGCTTCATATGTTTATGTTTATGTTTGCAATAATTCTTCGCGCAGAGCATTCAGAGCTGCAAAGTCTTTTCACCTAGCCCTCTAGCTGTAGAAATGTACTTAATAGACGCCCGAACCCTGTTCCTTGCAGTCTTTCCCTGTTAATCACTCGCGGGTGACTAGAGGCTTGAGCGATGTTCACACTTTCAAATGTTCCAATAAATTAATCAAATATACGATGCGATTTCCAATGCCAGGTTTATAATGCATCACAGCTACACAATGTAGGAAAATTACATCTCCAGAGCACGACGCAGAGATTAGGGGCATTAAGTGGGACTGGGCAATGCAGCAAAATCTAAAATTGAACCTATTGAAACTGATTAAAATATGTATAGATTGTTTGTATTATTATTTTTGAAGCTGTTATGTTGCTAACCACTGCATTATTGTAGAACCAAGGGAATGGCAACACAAATTAAGGCAATTGGGTTCTGCCGCAGGGGAATTATGCAAATACTGCCCATGTTCATCAATAAAGCGACAGAACAATTAGCTCCAGTGCATGTCCTGCAAAGGTCAATTACACATTTGGCTGTGAGTACGAGTGCATCTGCAGGCACACGCCTTTCCCGAATGCAGAGCGCGTCTGCCCCATGTGCCTTTGGCAAAGAGTAGTGCAACACATGAAGTCATTCCAAATCTCACGATCTGCCGAATGTGTACATTGCGCCTCATTTGCTTTAAGTGGGAGTGACAACATCACTTGGAACGCCGACATACAAGCAGCACGTGTTTACAAAGCTTTGCGCCATGCTGAACAAATGACTTCATAAGTAAAAGGTGAAGAAGTGACATTTATATTGTACGTTATTTTCGAAGTCACTTTTATTTGCATTAGCCACATTTACACAAGTAGCCATTTAAACAATATCACACCTTCGGGAACTCTGTGACTATGCACGTTGCTGTAATTGGGAAGAACGTGTCTGCGGTGGAGGCCAACGTCATGAAATGAGTGTAATCTAATTACAGCATGAGCTCTCAGCCAATCAGAATTCCTGGAATGCAGTCAGTAGCTATTATTACTGACTGCATTTCAAATATTCTCACTTCAGAGGCAGCTTGGGAAACAACAGAAAGCGTTTTCGTATTCAAGAAGTAACAATGCATTTTCCTAGCATAATCAAGTATCTTTTTATTTTTTCAGAAAACAGGCAACATAACATTTAACGTACCACAGTGTAAGGGAGAACATGGACAAATGCTGTTTATAGGAACCGTTTAATTTTGCATTACACCTAGTGCTTAGTCACGTTAATGTTGTTCTGTTCAAATATGTTTACAATTAAACGTTTTACCTTACGAAGACAAACTTGTTATTTAAATACTACATAATGAAACATTACATTTATTAATATGTTTTGTCCATTTACTTAACTGCCATTATCCGACCGTTTTGTACTTCACCTTCAAAACTTGAAAACGTATACTGCTATTATCAGTATGTACTAATAGCCTTATAGAGCTTTTAGACCTTGTTATGGGATAATGTCCACCCACGAGTTATCAAGTCAGGTAAGCCTTGGTCAATAACCTAGGGGCTGGTCATTATCACACAATAATAGCCCTACCTTTGCCTATATGTCCATATGAATCCATTTTTATTGTGCTTCATGATATCAGTACCCCGACTTTACAGTTTGTTTAGGAATTGGAACCCTTGTCTGTCCCAGGAATTCTGATTAGAAGTGGGGGGTGGGAGGGTGGGGGTTTGAACATGGATTAACACTGCAAGGTAAATCTCCCCTTACATCTGGAACAGAAAAGAGTGGTCCAACATTTATAGATTTATTTACTATTTCAATCAAACTCAAGACCTGCTCTCCTTCCCAAATATATGTTATTGTGCGTTGGTTAGATTGACACTTCTTTCCCTCATCAACAGATTTTTCAGTCCTCGCTTGAAAACTAAATTCCAGTTCTCCTTGTTAGGTAAGATTGGATGCAGTAACCCTGTGAGAGACTTCACCAGCCTTGTCCTCTTGGTAATAGGTAACCCACCTATTGGTAAAGGTCTGTACTACGCAAGTTGCTAGAGTGACTGAGCAGCCAGACTTATCTCAAGATGGGTAAATGTGAGCTGTAGAGCTGTAACACCGAGATTCACAATTACAAGTATTTAAATAACACTTACACTCAAGGTCTTATAGTAAAATAATAATGTATTTTTTTTTTTTAAACGTAATTTTGGTTCGCAAGTCACATCAAAATCGCTTCAACTTTCCAATAATGCAGATTATATACAGCAAATTTAACAATAGTGCAATTTTGACACATTGGACTTTCGGTGTAGGAGTTTCCTCATGTGGTTCAATCGTTTTCTGACTCCTCTGAGTGTGAGGAAGTGTTAGGCAGAAACCTGTGCAGTTCCCTTAGGGACCACTGCAAAAGGTTTAGGCCTACAGGTGTTGGCAGTAAACCCACTTGGTAGCAGTCTGTACCACCCAGATTTACCTGGTAGCTGTGGCTGAGCAGTCAGACTTCCCTCAAGAAGAGTTAGGCAGTATGCAAAGTATACTCAATAGGCACTCAGATACAATACTACAAGCAAACACTGACCAGAGCTTTGGTATCAAAGTATATAATTATTTATTTAAAAACACACAGTTGAAACACTCCAGCACTCTTATTGTAAAATATTCTAAACACAGTTACTATTATGATATATACACCCCTTTTTCCCTATTAGAAAATCACAGTAAAACACCACTTTTTTCATAGAGGTGAGCGCTTAACTAGATTGCACTCTAATAAGTTTGTGAAAAAGGGGGGGGAAAGACAGAATATGAAAAGGTACACCACTCTACGATTCCAGAACACTGTTAGCAAGGCAGAGAGCAAAAAGTCACTGGTGAGCCAAAGTCCAAAGGCTGGGCCCACTCTTAGAGAGAGCAGAGCACAAATGCGCCCAAGATCACACAGTTACACTAGGCTTAGAAAGTCTTGCAGAGGGTTCAGAAAAGTGTTTAGGGAGGCTTAGAAAAGTTTAGCCAAAGTGTCCCAGGCTAACCCAGGTTCGAAAGCTGGGGGCTAAATCTACCCCGTACAGTCGGTAGCAAGGGAAGCCAGACGGGACACGGTACCTTAAGTGGGAAGGATCCTCCAGCGGTAGCAGTTGTTCCTGGTAGTGGGTGCAAGTTGCGTCATCGTCCAGGGGAAGAGAAGATCTCGACTTTGAGGAAAGATGACGGTCGTTGCACTACCAGGGCAGAAACCAGCCGCAGAGTTTTCCGGTTAAAGGTGGTACCTTTGTCTCGCGGTCGTGGTAAAACGTGGTATCCCGGTTGCCGGGGTGCTTGGCACGGGCAAGGCGGCCACGAGGTACGTCGGGAAAGCGAAAAGACGGTGAAACTGGTTATCCCCACCAGTCAAAGGAAGAAGACTCTCCGGCAGGAGATCTCCTCTGTCGTTGGGAAAAGTGTTGAGGCAGTCCAGCAGGGCTCCACCGGTGGTGGTGTTGTGGCAGGTCGGCTCAGCTTCTCCCTCGTCAGATTCTTAGGTCCTGTGGCGACTTCATAAGTTCCAGTCCCGAAAGCCCTGCTTTTATGCAGCAAACCCCCATTCACTCAGTTTAGCTGTCACTCAAACATGCTAAGTGGTGAGCCGGCCGGCTCACCACTTGGGCCAATCAGGACGGAGTGCGACTTGAGTTGCCTAGACAACTCAGTCCAGGGTGCCTAAAATTCCCCTCCACCCCTCCTAAGTACCCCAGACATAGTGGCACCACTTTGGAGGGCTTCTGTGGAGAAGCCCGCCAAAAAGTGGAACAAAGGGCTCGACTTGGGTTGGAGTCACAGAAGAGAACACAAACGCCATTTTAGAATCAAGTTTTGGCAAAAAATACCAACCGGAGAATTAATATTAATTAAATAAACCGGCGGTATGTTCGAGGCTACCGTAAATAATTAAATAAAGATAGTAGCCTAAAACAATGGGAAAACCCATAGGAAAATATTCGCGGTTGAATATAAAAAGTAGTATCCACTGCCACCAGCCACCAGCCAAAACTCGATCAGGGGGGACGGAGATGTGCCCCCCTCAACTAACAGACCCTGGGGCAATCGAATTGCCCCAGCCAGTACGTCCACAATATGATGGTTGGTACTGGTTCTGCTCAGAATTTAAGACTAGTAAAGTCAATGGTGACTTTACATGCCCTGGGAGACAGTAGTCAGTCCCAGGGTATGGAGTCTATACTGGGGGGTCACTGAGGGTGCTGTGTAACACATATCACAAAAACACATGAAACCCTGTGGAGTAAAAGACCCCATAGCCCATTAAACACTTCTAGATCCAAAGAAACACACTCAAATCATGTCCAAGAGTGAGGGTAAAAGAGTCTCACTCTTGGCAGGAGAAAAAAATAAACCCCAAAAATCCAGCAAAGCTGCTGGGGGACTCACTAGGTTAGGAAATTCAGCCTAAACAGAGAATTCTCCCTAACAGGAAGTAGTTTCAAGGTAAGATCTTAATGGTGCCCAGATGTCTTTCGGTCTACATGGCAAGGGGACTGACTAGTCCTATGTAATTTTCTTCGCACACGGGGCATGGTTACTTTTCTACTTCTGCAAAATACATTTCTTGGCCACTATGCATGCAATATTGAACAGTCCCCTGTTTTTTTCTGGGACTTTTCCTATGTCGCCAAATAAGTATTTTTGGGGGGTGAGTTGTGCAGGAAGTTGTGTAATGTCTTCCAAGACATTCGCTACATCATGCCAGAATCTAGTTATCATAGGGCAGGTCCAATACATATGGTATGCGTCCGCATGGGGGTTATTGCATTTGGGACAATTTGTAGTTATGGACTCAAGAAATTTTGCCATTTTAACCTGGGTATAGTGGAGCTTATTCAGGATTTTAAACTGTATGAGTCTGAACCCTGCGTTCAGGGAAACCCTCTTTGTGAGAAGACAGTATCTGGCCCATTTCCCCTCCTCTATTGTTGTGCCCATGTCGTCCTCCCAGAAAGCCTTAAAATGTTGGTTGATTTCGTGTGGCTTTGGACTATGCTGTATAATATGGAGACGCCCATGTTCGTATGTGTGTGTAGTGCTTGATAACAGGGATTTTCGGGCGGTTCTGTCGGGAATGAAGACCTTTGTTTCTTAAATGTCACCTTCATGTGGTGATATTGTAAAGTAACAAGTTGGCCGCGCCCAACTGTGTCTGCGAAATCTTCCAGGGTGACAAATCTGCCGTTTGGAAACATGGCCTTCATAGTGATGTCATAGTTCGGGATCCATGCTTTCTGTATACCGCTGTCATAGGTAGAGGCAATGCCCGGGAAATTCCATAGTGGAGTATGTGAATCATGGAGTTTTGATGGAGTTTTGATGTGAAGTCGCTTACTGATTGCAGCCCATGCTGCGACTGTACAGGATGCTGGGTCATATTTGCAGTCGTCTTTATGAGTTTCCCCAAAAATTATGGATCTTACTTCCGTAGGGCGGACTGAGTATCTTTCAATGGGGACATGCAGTGCTTCTGCAGTGGGGTTCTGCCAGTATTTGGCGTATTGTGCCTGTGACACTTGGTAATATAGCTCGAAGTCAGGTGTGTTAGGGAGAATTCTCTGTTTAGGCTGAATTTCCTAACCTAGTGAGTCCCCCAGCAGCTTTGCTGGATTTCTGGAGTTTGTTTTTTCCATCCTGCCAAGAGTGAGACTCTGTTTCTCCCACTCTTGGACATGAATGTGTGTAATTCCTTTGAATGTCAATGTGTTCTATGGGCTATGGGGTCCTTCACTCCATAGGGTCTCATATGTTTTGCTATGTGTGTTACACCGCACCCTCCGTGCCGTAACACTGGGGTGTCCTAGCACCTCCCTCATAGACTCCATACCCGGGGGACTGACTACTGTCTCCCCGGGCATGTAAAGTCACCATTGGCTTTACTAGACCTAAATTTACTAACAGAACTAGTACAAACCATCCTAATGTGGACGTACTAGTAGGGGTAATTCGATTACTCCTCGGTCTGTTATTCGAGGGGGCACTGTCCCGTCCCCCCTCGTCGAGTTTTGGCTGGTGGCAGTGGAAACTACTTGTTATGTTTGACCCCGAATATAACCCTATGGGATTCTTCGCATTGTTAGAGATTGATACTTTTTCTCGTTAGTCTCTAACATACCACCGGTCTACTTATCTTAAATAAGTCTATCGGATGGTATTTTCTGTCAGAACTCGGTTTTTAAAATGGCGTCTGTGTTCGTCTCTGTGACTCCTAAACCAAAGGTTGAGCCCTTTGTTCCACTTTTGGCGGGCTTCTGTACAGAGACGATCCAAAGTGGTGCCATTCTGTCTGGGTTACCACAGGGATGTGGGAGGGGGTTTAGGCACCCTGGACCGAGTTGCCTTGCCAACTCCGGTCGCACTCTGGTGTGATTGGCCCAAGAGGTGAGCCTCCCCGCTCACCACTTAGCGTGTGTTGATTGACAGCTAGGCTGAATGAATGGG
Organism: Ambystoma mexicanum; assembly: GCF_040938575.1. Classification (NCBI taxonomy): domain Eukaryota; kingdom Metazoa; phylum Chordata; class Amphibia; order Caudata; family Ambystomatidae; genus Ambystoma; species Ambystoma mexicanum. The sequence goes on along the minus strand of NC_090930.1, from coordinate 648,082,618 downwards.
GGTTTTCTGCATAAAAGCAGGGCTTTTGGGACTGGATCTTCAGAAGTCACCACAGGACCTAAGAATCCGACGAGGGTAAAGCTGAGCCGACCTGCATCGACGACACCTCCGGTGGGCCCTGCTGACTCGACCCACCGCTTCCCGACGAAAGATGAGATCTTCCTGCCTGAGAGTCTCTTCCCCTGACTGGTGGGAACAACCAGTCCCTTTTGCTTTTTCTTCGCCTCAGGATGCAGTGGTCGAATTGCCCGTGCAGAGCACCTCGGCAACCGGATAGCCACTACCCCTGTACCGCGACCAAAAGGTGGTGCCTTGTGACGGAGCACTCCGCGGCTGGTCTCTTCCCTGGTGGTGAGACGATCTTCAACTTTCCTTCGACGACGAGATCCTCTCTTCTCTTGGCAAAGACCGGACGTGCACCCACCGCCAGGAACAACTGCCCCCGCCGGAGTTGTCTCTCCACAATCAAGGTACTGTGTCCGCCTGGCTTCCTTTGTTGCCGGATAGAGTGAGGTGTCTTAATCCTCGCCTCTCCATAGGGTCGCCTCCAAGCTTTCTCTAGCGTGTTGTTCTGAACTGGTCCAATCTGCCGATAACAATTTGCTACAAAGACTCGAACGCATTTCCACTAAGATACTTTTTGGGACATATCGCCTTGCCTCTCTCCGAGTGAGCCTGGCCTCTGAACTTTATGATCTACCGTGGTTCTTGTCTTCTTGCCTTGCATTTGTCCGTTAAGTATTGGAACTGTGTTGATTTCGTAACCTGCTTATTTTTCTCTCCCGTCCTAACAAATACTAGAGTGCCATCTAGGTTGAAGCATACACCTCTGTCTGCAAATAAGTGATGCTGGTAAAACCTAGACTTGTCAAACTATTGTTAGGGGGATTGATCTTTTTCTTCGTAGAGTAATTGTAATTGAAGTGTTTGCCGTGATAGTGCCAAAGTGTTTTCTATAGATGAGTCGTTATATATAAATACCTTTATATCTTTACACTGAAGCCTTGTTGCGTGTTTGCTTGTCTTACTGTGAAGAATTGCCCTCTGTTGTTTACTCCACATACTGCCTAACTGTTCTTGAGGGAAGTCTGACTGCTCAGCCACAGCTACCAAGTGAATCTGTGTGGTACAGACTGCTACCAAGTGGGTTTACTGCCAAACACCTGTAGTCCTAAATCTTTTGCAGTGGTCCCAGAGGGAACTGCACAGGTTTCCGCCTAACACTGGTGTACAGCGGTGGGATTTGTATCGAGTATACCGTTTAGAGTGCTTTTCGACACTTTAGGATAACTAACCACAAAGCTTAGCACTAAAAAGCAACTTTCAAAAACATGTCTACGATGGAAGCTTACAGTCAAGAATCCTTGTCAGGTGAAAATACTGAGAGTTTGCGAGCTCTCTGTAGGCAAGAGAATCTTTCTGTAAGGGGCAAGAAGTTAGAACTAATAGAGAGATTGCTGGCGAACCAAAGTCTGGGTACTGGTTCAGAGGAACCAATTTCTCCAGCAAATGTAGATAACAGTGATGGTGTTGATCTAAATCGTAATTCTGATGATAGTGATGAAGAGGCTGAAGAGGAAGGAAAGGCTAACGAAACTGTCTTCTCTGCTCCTCTACCTGCCTTACCAGCTGTACCTACGGGGCCCATTCCAGGTCCCACATGTAACCCTGCTTATTTTGAACTCGAAAAAATGAAGCTCGAATTAGAATACAAACGGTTCTTGGCTCAATCTCAATGAAACCAAGAGCTCGAGTTCAGACGGATGAATGCCCAGGCTCAGCAGAAGCAAGCTGAGTTAAGACTCAGGGAAATAGAACTTAATCACGAGTTAGAGATGAAAAAGTTGTCTGTGGAAAATGCTTCTCTCTCCTCTGGTTCCTCTAGGAGCTCCAGTCCCAAAAGACCCCGGATGCCGAAGGAATTAGTGGGTATGTATGACCGAGATTGGATGTGTTGGATTGGTTAAAACTGTTTGAATACAATCATGGGCTCCAGGACATCACCGGGAACGATTTACTTCCCTGGTTGTTCTCTAGGCTCCCTCCTGTTGCGACTGATGTGGGAATGGAATTGGGGGAGGCGGATAAGACGGATTACGAAAGTGTGAAACTAGCTTTGATAGCTAGATTTGGGAAGACCCCTTCCCAGTATCTTAAGAGGTTTAGAACCCTCAAAAAGCATGATGGTACCCCTTGGGCTACCTGGGTGTGTGAAGGGTTGAAAAACTTAGAGGGATGGATTAAGGGTTACAAAGTGAACACTTATGAGGGTATGAGGAATCTTTTTATGTTGGAGTCTATTTATGATGCCTGTTCTCCTGAGTTCAGACAGCACTTGGCTGATTCGAAGGAATTGGATTCCCGGAAGATAGCTAAGGCTGCTGACTTGTGGGTTGCCAACAGGGCTACTCAAAAGGATTCTGGGGCAACTCAGAAAAAGGATGAGGGAAAACAGCCTAACAAAGATTCAAAAGAGAATTCTAATACCTCCCAACCCAAAGAGGGCCCCAAACAACAAAATAACCAGGGTAGACCCCAGGGAAAACCACAGCAGAATAGTGTTCCTTCTGGCCACCAACCAGAAGGAGGTCAGAACAAGCCACCATTCCAGAGAGCATTTGGAACATGCTATCTCTGTGGGGCCACTGACCATATCAAAGGAGATCCAAAATGTAAGGGTAAACCTACTGGGATTAGCACTGTCTCCTTAGCCTTCACTCCTGAGGAGGAAGTCCAAATGACTAGTGCTCACGTTGAAGTCTTTGCTGAAGAACCTTGGGTTCTTCAAGCAAGTGTATCAGTAGAGTCAATGGATCTGGTTAGTAATCAGAATAGGAGTGTGTATGACTCTATACCAGAAAACTCTAAATGTTATTATGCGGACAGGGTTCTTGTCAATGGCCAGGATACCCCTGCCAGGCGAGACTCTGGGGCCAGCAGAACAGTAGTGGACAAAAGCTTTTTCAGGCCTGAGGATGTTGCTAAGGCACCCAAAGGTCCCGCTAAGATGTCTGGAGGCCCTGTCCAAATGGTTCCAATTCTACCAGCCCTCATTCAGTGTAATGACATGACAGTGTTGATTCCTGTCAGTGTTCAGACTGAGGTGCTTGGGAGAGTCCTGTTGGGGAATGATCTAAAAACTCTAGGAGTAGTATCCAGTACCCCCAGGCCTCCCAGTATGGAGAAACAGAACCAAACCAAATTGGCTAGGGAGGCCACCTTAAGGAACCACTCTACGCCTGTGGGAACCTCTACTGAGAACCCCACTACAAGCCCTGGTGTTGGTAAATTGACCTCTGACCCAGGCAAATTTCAGGCTAACATGTTAGGGAAATGGGAGCCCCAACCAAGCTCCATCATTGTTCCCCCAGTTATAGAGTCGGTGACTCCCCCTGCTTCTAAGGAAGAGGTGGATAGACCTACTGGAACCCTAACTAGGCCTAAGAGAACTGGTAATTCTCAGTGCTGGTGGAAAACCAGAAAAGAAAAGTCTAAGGCCAAAAACCTTCAGACTGTTGGACCTTCCACAGAAGACTCCAACCCAATTCCTAGACTCAAGGGGGAAACTCCTAAAGTAGGTAAGGTAATATCTCAGAGGAAGGAGAAGCATGTACCTTGCTTATCTCCATCCCCTCCAACCAAGTGGCCTAAAACCCAACCTTCTCTCAACCGAGAAGTGGTGAGGACCTCTGGAGACCCCTCTAGATCTAAGGGAATCCTTTCTAAGGACCCCTTGAAAAAGCCTAACACAGGTTCAGAAGTTGTAACAACTTCTGAGGGACTGGTCAACCAGATCCCCTACAACTTTAAAAAGACTGATGTCTCTCCAAGGGTTTGTAGGTCATATAGCTTACAAAGGAAAACCTTTGATTTAACCATAGAACATAGGTCAAGGTGTCACCACCAAAATGCTGATGGTCTCTCTAGGATGTATGTCATCGACTAGAGGTATGAGATTCATCCAGGAGTGGATTAAATCCTCCTGTCCCTTAGTCTGGGGGGGGAGGGCGAGTGTTAGGGAGAATTCTCTGTTTAGGCTGAATTTCCTAACCTAGTGAGTCCCCCAGCAGCTTTGCTGGATTTCTGGAGTTTGTTTTTTCCATCCTGCCAAGAGTGAGACTCTGTTTCTCCCACTCTTGGACATGAATGTGTGTAATTCCTTTAAATGTCAATGTGTTCTATGGGCTATGGGGTCCTTTACTCCATAGGGTCTCATATGTTTTGCTATGTGTGTTACACCGCACCCTCCGTGCCGTAACACTGGGGCGTCCTAGCGGACCTCCCTCATAGATTCCATACCCGGGGACTGACTACTGTCTCCCCGGGCATGTAAAGTCACCATTGGCTTTACTAGACCTAAATTTACTAACAGAACTAGTACAAACCATCCTATTGTGGACGTACTAGTAGGGGTAATTCGATTACTCCTGGGTCTGTTATCGAGGGGGCACTGTCCCGTCCCCCCTCGTCGAGTTTTGGCTGGTGGCAGTGGAAACTTCTTGTTATGTTCGACCCCGAATATAACCCTATGGGATTCTTCCCATTGTTAGAGATTGATACTTTTTCTTGTTAGTCTCTAACATACCACCGGTCTACTTATCTTAAATAAGTCTATCGGATGGTATTTTCTGCCAGAACTCGGTTTTTAAAATGGCGTCTGTGTTCGTCTCTGTGACTCCTAAACCAAAGGTTGAGCCCTTTGTTCCACCTTTGGCGGGCTTCTGTACAGAGACCCTCCAAAGTGGTGCCATTTTGTCTGGGTTACCACAGGGGTGTGGGAGGGGGTTTAGGCACCCTGGACCGAGTTGCCTTGCCAACTCCGGTCGCACTCTGGTGTGATTGGCCCAAGTGGTGAGCCTCCCCGCTCACCACTTAGCGTGTGTTGATTGACAGCTAGGCTGAATGAATGGGGATTTTCTGCATAAAAGCAGGGCTTTTGGGACTGGATCTTCAGAAGTCGCCACAGGACCTAAGAATCCGATGAGGGTAAAGCTGAACCGACCCACCACTTCCCGACGACAGAGGAGATCTCCCTGCCGGAGAGTCTCTTCCCCTGACTGGTGGGAACAACCAGTCCCTTTTGCTTTTTCTTCGCCTCAGGACGTAGTGGTCGAATTGCCTGTGCAGAGCACCTCGGCAACCGGATAGCCACTACCCCTGTACCGCGACCAAAAGGTGGTGCCTTGTGACGGAGCACTCCGCGGCTGGTCTCTTCCCTGGTGGTGCAACGATCTTCAACTTTCCTTCGACGATGAGATCCTCTCTTCTCTTGGCAAAGACCGGACGTGCACCCACCGCCAGGAACAACTGCCCCCGCCGGAGCTGTCTCTCCACAATCAAGGTACTGTGTCCACCTGGCTTCCCTTGTTGCCGGATAGAGTGAGGTGTCTTAATCCTCGCCTCTCCATAGGGTCGCCTCCAAGCTTTCTCTAGCGTGTTGTTCTGAACTGGTCCAATCTGCCGATAACAATTTGCTACAAAGACTCGAACGCATTTCCACTAAGATACTTTTTGGGACATATCGCCTTGCCTCTCTCTGAGTGGGCCTGGCCTCTGAACTTTATGATCTACCGTGGTTCTTGTCTTCTTGCCTTGCATTTGTCCGTTAAGTATTGGAACCGTGTTGATTTCGTAACCTGCTTATTCTTCTCTCCCGTCCTAATGAATACTAGAGTGCCATCTAGGTTGAAGCATACACCTCTGTCTGCAAATAAGTGATGCTGGTAAAACCTAGACTTGTCGAACTATTGTTAGGGGATTGATCTTTTTCTTCGTAGAGTAATTGTAATTGAAGTGTTTGCCGTGATAGTGCCAAAGTGTTTTCTATAGATGTGTCGTTATAAATAAATACCTTTATATCTTTACACTGAAGCCTTGTTGCGTGTTTGCTTGTCTTACTGTGAAGAATTGCCCTATGTTGTATACTCCACATACTGCCTAACTCTTCTTGAGGGAAGTCTGACTGCTCAGCCACAGCTACCAAGTGAATCTGTGTGGTACAGACTGCTACCAAGTGGGTTTACTGCCAAACACCTGTAGTCCTAAATCTTTTGCAGTGGTCCCAGAGGGAACTGCACAGGTTTCCGCCTAACAAGGTGCAGCAAAGCCCCCCATATCGTAGGGTTCTACCAGTTTGTCCCATTTAAGCCTGTTGGCTCCTCCATTCCAAATGAAGGTGGTTGCAATGGAGCGTAGGTTTTCAAAGAAGGGCTTGCCAGGCCGATGGGGACGTTGTTCAAAATGTATAGGAGCTTAGGAAGGACTACCATTTTGAGTACTGATATATGGCCAGCTAGTGATATGGGGAGTCTAGTCCAAATTTGGAGTTTAGTATGGATTGTCTGCAATGTGGTTTCGTAGTTGTCTATGTATAGTGATGATTTGTCCCTAGATCCTAGGATCCCCAGGTATCTGATGTGGTCAGGGGACCACCTCAGGCCATAAGTGTGTGGAGGACAGACAGTAGCCTGTGTCAGTGGGAAAATTTCAGATTTGGCGGTATTGATTTTATATCCAGAATGCAGAGTGAAGTCTTTTATCACTGCCAGTGTAAGCTGTAGGTTCCTCTCTGGCTGTCGAACATATAATAATGCGTTGTCGGCGTACAGTGAGATGGGCTGATAAATGCCTGCCATCTTTATGCCCCTCATTTGTTGTTCCTTTCTACTTGCGGCCGCCATTGGATCGATGCTGAGTGCAAAAAGGATGGGAGAGAAGGGACAGCCCTGTCTGGTGCCTCTGTTTAGGGTGAGAAACAGTGGAGAGGGTACGATTTGTTTGGACCCTGGCTTTGGGAGAGGTGTAGAGTAATCTGACGCACTGTGTAAAGTGCGGGCCAAAGCCGAATTTGTGGAGGACCTCAAACATGTATCTCTAAGAGACGGAATCAAACGCTTTCTCACCATCCAATGAGATGGCCACTGCTTGTGTGTCCGGTTTGATCTGCGCCATGATACTGAACAAATAAGTACCGGGGATAGTATTGCAGCGTATGTCTTGTACAGGTCAGAGCTTAGACCGGTTTATAGTCAAAAAACCGAATTAAAAAATCTCGAAAAAAAAATATGGAATTTAAAATCTCGAAAAAAAAAATCTCGAATTTTTTTTTTAATACATTTTTATTTCGAAATGGGGGGGTTCCCCCCCAACCCCCCTTTTTTCACTTTTTTTATTTTACCCTTTTTTTATACTTACCTGAACCCAAAAATACATATAAATAAATAAATAATTCGAGATTTTTTTTTCGAGATTTTAAATTCGAGATTTTGGTAATTCGATATTTTTTTTTCGGTTTTTTGACCGACCACCGCTTAGACCATCTGGCCCAGGAGTTTTACCAGCAGCTGGTGACTTAATCGCATCAGCGATCTCTTCCCTGGTTATTTCCTGTTCAAGGACACTATTGTCCTCTGGAGAAAGTCTAGGGAGCTCGATCTCGTTCAAGTATGTCTTGATGTTTTCCCGTGTTCGTGTATCATGGTTTGCATATAGGTTGATATAGTATTTAGCAAATTCAGCGTTAATTTCCTCCTCTGTGTGTACAGGTCCATCCTTGTCAGTGAGGATAGTAGTGATGGGGCATGGTTACATTAATTTCATAATATACGTGCCAGGTGGTTCCCTGCTCTATTTCCCTCGCCATATATGCGTGCCCTGATTGGAGTGGACATGTATTGTAACTCTTGGGTTGCTAGATCATTAAATATTTGCAGTTGTGCATTGATGTCAGCCAATGTGGTTTTGTCGTGTGTCATGGAATAATCATTTTCAAGGGTTCTAAGGAGTGTTTCAGTTTTGTCCAGGTTTGCTCTGACATTCTTGAGGAGCCCGGTAGTTTTGGACATTAGGTTGCCCTTACCTACACTTTAAACGTTTCCCATATTGTGGCCCACTTCCCCACTGATCCTACATTTAACCGAAAGAATTCCTCCATTTTGATATGTAGTGATTCGACAACGTTAGGGTCCTTAAGGATGTTTGGGGGCATTCTCCAGCGCTGAGTTGGGCATTTAATGTTCTGGAAGGATATCTCTAGTGTGACCAGAGAATGGTCCGAGAGTGTGCGGGGAAGTATTTCACAGCACACCACAGAGCTCAGCAGGGCAGATGACATGAACCAATAGTCTATTCTGGATTCTGTATCATGTACCGATGAGTAGAAGGTATATTGTCGGTCTGTGGGGTGAGTTCCTCTCCACGCATCCGTGAGGGCCAGTTCATGCAAGGCTTGATGTATAGTGGTGGCTGATTTGGTAAGGGTTCTTTGTCTGTTGGAGGACCTATCCAAAAGCACATCAAGGATAGTGTTAAAGTCACCACCCCACAGAACCCATGCGTCGGAAGTTGGGCTTATTATGTCGAGGAGGTGAGCATACAATTCGGGGTCATCTGTATTTGGCCCATAGGAGTTAATCAGTACTAATTTTTCCCCTGCCGCCGTGCCCCATACCACTACATATCTACCCAGCGGGTTGGTTTTGCTTTTTTCATGGGCAAACCCCAGAGTGGGATGAATCAACGTTAGGACTCCCCTGTTCTGTGTTGAGTATTCGGTGTAATACCTGTAGTTGCCCCATTGTTTCAAGACATTCTCATTAGTCCCCCGTAACGCATGGGTTTCATGAAGCATTACGATGTGTGGGCGATGCCTATTGATGTATGCCCCCACCCTGCAGGATTTTGCTCTATTGTTCAGACCCCGGATATTCCAGGCTAACAGTTTAAGTGTCAACCCATTGGATGTGTGTGCCATTTCCACGGTTTACAGTCAATTTCGGGAGGAGGGAGTGTCACAACGGGAGGAGCAGCGGTGAGACTGTGACTGCATTTTTAACAATAAACATAACTGCAAACCTTTCCTCAAGTTGCCCAACTGGGGCTCTGAACATAAACAGCCATTTTGCTGGTCGGTTAAACAATCCTAAATTCCCAATACCCACCCCCACCCATGCCATCTGGCCCAACTTGATGATGAGTCCCATTTACAACCCTGTGGTTTCACTCATGGAGGGGGACGAGTGCTGCAACTCCGCTTCCGTAGCCGAGCGCATCTCATCCGGCTTACGTAGGTTCTTGAAAAACTGTGTATCCCTTTCTGTTATTTGCCAAAGCTGAGGTCCAGCGAGATCGAAAAGGAGTTTAGGTGATGTGGTCGGTTAGTGTGCTGTGGTGGGGTCTATATTGACTGCTGTAGGGTATTTGGCTTGAGTTTGTTTCTTCCAGGTGGAAGGGGGATCTGCGGATTACACATATGCTAATGCCGCTGCCGGAGAATCAAAGAAATGCGCTAGTCCACCATGCTGAATGCGCAATTTTGCTGGAAACAGGAGGGCGTACAGCACCTGTCTCGCCCTCAGCTGGTGCTTGATGGATTCATAGGAACGTCTCTGGGTTTAGACTCCTGCTGGGAAGTCTGGATAAATATGCATATTGTCATTGCCGTGTCCCAGAGGGCCCTTTTCTCTCGTCAGTTTCAGAACAGCGTCTCTGTCTCTGTAATTCAATAGCTTCACAATTATTCTACGGGGGGAGCCCCGGGTTTGGGTCGTGGAGCAAGTGAACGATGTGCCCGTCTACCAGGAATTGAGGGGAGAATGATTCAGTACCCAGGAGAGACTTCAAGAGGATTTCAATTTGGGTTTCCATCGGACCTTTGCAAAAGGACTCTGAAAGGCTGACTATGCGTAAATCATTCCTTCTAGACCTCGACTCCAAATCATCGCACTTTTCACAGAGTTTGTTCATTTCACCTTTCAAGAGGGTAATGTCATGAGTGTATTGGTGAGTCGAGTCTTCATTAGAACGTATTCTGTTTTGGGCAGTAGTGATTCGGGCACTTTCTTTGTCCACCCAGATTTTAAGGGAGTTTATTGTAGAGATTATGTCGTCTAATTTGACATTGACCCATTTTGGACCGTAGCAAGGAGTAGGTCAAACTTGGAGTCCTCTGCGATCGGGGGCTCTGCTGCTGATGCTGGATTCAAGCTCTCCGAGGTTGTTTGTGAGTTCGTAAAGGAATCCATCGGTCCAGTCTTCCTGCTTTTAACTACGTTCTTTTCCGGGCATCGTACGGATGGCCACTTGATTATATCGCTTGTGGTGAGGGAAATGGATGGCTGCCGAGATTAGGATTCAATGTGGACTATGGGCAGGATTGAGCATACACTGTTCGCTATGTAGATTGGTCTCTGTGACAGCCACCGAAGGCCACCGGATCTGGTATTACACTCGTCTCACCACTGCTGTAGATAGACGATAGGGGATATTTGGGCAGCTAAATTGGGTGTACCGGGGGGTACCTGGTCACGTGTACTAGTCGGTAGTGGATATGCACCTCAGCGGTATCACCAGTGGTCTCTGAAGTGGACTGTGTCCTCCCACGTGCCCACGTATTATCAGGGCAGGGTTGATTAGGATACCAGAATAATCTCTGCTGCCCAGGTTCCGGAGTAGGCTGCCCTGTACCTGTGAGGACTGCCGCGGGGGACGGGCATACTGGCCAAGGATAACCAGCTCCAGAGGGTTCCATCGCTGAAAGGGTGCTTCACCCCCGACCAGATGGTAGCTAAGCAGGGTGGGAGGGTATATGATGGGCTCCCAGGGTACCTCTATTGCCCTGCCGCCTCAGGTAATGATGACTTTGATCTAGCCAGAAGGAAGCTGAGTGGTCTAATGTCCGCACATGTTCCGGTGGGTCTGAGGAGTGGTTGAGCTAAGGCTGAAGATGCTACGTCAGGTGTGTCTTTGACAGCTCAACCGAAATGGACTGTGACCACCCACATAAGAGTATCCTGAGAGAGTTTCAGTATTGCAAGAGAAGGAGCTCAACTTCAGCTGCCCAGGTTTGAATATGGAGGGTGGAGGGTTCTATTTGTATCTTAGGCAGGTTAATTCCAGGGGCATCCGCTATGGGTGTTGGTCTCTGACCCACTGCCGTTGTAGATCGGATAGAGCGACTTGATCCGGAGCCTATGCATAGGTCGCTAGTTGGTTTTCTGTTCTAGGTTACGCTGGGTCCAGACACACCGAGGGGGAGATTGTGCAGACCTCTCTCCGCCTCTACCAAGGAGAATTGATGGAGTAGTATTGTGCCCCTAGAGGTCCGGGTGGTCCAAGGTTTGAGGCAGGTTGCGTGCGCAGGGAGAGTGGCTAATTACTGGAGCATATGAGCGCACTTCAGCACGCCGGAGGCTTATTGCGTTAATCCTCTACGCACATGTCTGGGAGAAAAAAGAAACGCACACCGCGTTCCAGTAAAGGTGTCCGTTGTGCTTGTTTACCCCTGGGTACTCGACAGCGGTGGGCTGCGCATATTATGCGTGTTTGTGCTGGTGCCCCGTGCAATGTCCCACGCGGCAGGCCCGCGGGAGAAGAGCCTGGGCGGCTGCGCTCGGCACACGCGAGCTGGCAGTCATGCGATGGTGCCCGTCGCCTTCAGTTGGGGCTCCGCAAATCCGCGCCGCTCTGAGCCCTCAACATTGGACATAGGGATGTAGGGCGGGAGCGTGCAGATATCCTTATATGTGGGGGAGGGGGAAGCAGGCGACGCAGTCCTACCGGTGAGGCTCAGCCTTGTTGTGTGCTCGGCCCCAGCCGTCCGGTGGCTCCTGAGGGGGCGTGGGCCGCCGGTGTCTGGATCCGCAGCCTGCACTGCCCGCGAGGCCTGCCCCATCCACAGAAGGGCCCACACACCTCGGGGAGCTGCAGCTCCCATGTACTTCACTCCGGAGCTGCCGAGCGGCCCGGATCCTCGCGCCTGCTCCCACGCTCGCGTCGGGGCACGCAGGGGCCGATTTCGCCCGCTGTTTCCCTCGGAGGATGCAGGACAACTGCTGCAATCAGTTCCGCTGATCTTGTAGCTCGGGGGAAGACAGTTTCAGGATTTATTCGTAAAAGGATAATGTGCCAGAGAGGAGCTCCCCTCTTATGCGGCCATCTTGTTGCGCAACAGCGCCCCCTCTCCAATAATGTATTTATTTAAAAGTCAGTTTGAAATAAGCCTTCTTTAAAAGGGCAATATGCAACAATGAAATACACTTCATAACACTTCCTCAGATTTAAGATAAGCAAGTAGATACCCTTTTAGGATGCCCCACACAAACTTCCTACACACTGAGGTGACTTAAATTGCAAGGACAATGTTTGACTTTAATATATTACTTGTTTACACTTAATGCAATTCTGAGGTTTTGGAAAAGGAAAAGGTTAGGGAAGGAAAAGGTTAACAGGTTCTCAGAGCATGTGAATACTTTTCAATCTCCCAATGAAGTCTAGATTATATCATTCTCAGCACTACAATTTAAATGTATGCACCACTTATGAGAGACAGTTAGAACCAAAGTCAATGGGTTAGAAGAGTCTGCAGGGAGCCAGGACAGCTAAAGTCAATTTGAGCAATGTCTATGGAGCTGAGGCACTTCTTTAGATACAAAAGTCTTGCACAAAGTTTAGAGATTTTGTAGTAAAAAGAATCACTGTTGGGCCACAAGCTGTAAGGCTTGTGAAGGGCAGAGATGAAATAAACTCTGCAAAAAGCAGCTACTGCAAGTCTCCAGTGAGAACAAGCAACCTATAGCACACGAGATAAGTACCCCTTAGTCAAGACAGTAGCTTAGGTTTAAAGGAGAGTATCCAGCTGGCTTCTGTTCAGGTTGCAGTCTTGCAGATCCTGGGTTCCTGGGCCTCAGTCGTGGGGACAAGAGGGAGGATATCTGGAGGACTCCTGCACTGCAATTTGAAGGTCGATGGGGGCTACGGCTCTTTTCAATTCAGTGGCTCTTTGCCGTTTCAGCTACCTGTCAATAGCACCACAGCGGTTCTTGGACACTTGATGGGCTTCCCTTGCTTCTGGGGTCCAGCACTCTGGTGAGGTGGGTCAGGCTTGGGACATACATTGGGTTGTCCTGCTTTGGGAGGGTTGTTAGGATCTGCCTGGAGCTCGAGTCCGGCTTAAAGACGATGCAACAATTCTGGTTTTCCTGACCCCTGGCACTTGGTTCCAGCAGTAGCAAAGATGTACAGCTAGCAGGGAGAGGTTTTCCAGCAAAGTTCGTCTTGGGGTCAGTTGGTCCCACCAACCCAAGGGAAGAAGTCCTCTGTTCTGGGCTTCTCTAGTCGATACAAAATTGGAGCTTGAGCACTGCAGCAGGGCTTCAATGGGCAGTTCAATGGTCCAGTAAGGTGCAGTAAGCTTCTCTTCCAGTTTCCTTCATCAGATGTTTCGTCCAGTGGCCGACTCTGCATTCGGGTAACCAAGGAGACTAAGGACAGGGAATTTCGGGCACCTCCCATGCTTCCTGCCCTGCCAGACACACTGGAGCCAGAGGTGTGTTTCAGCACTGAAGCCCCCCAAAGGCAAAACAAATTAAAGGGTTAAACCTGGATTGGTGAGCAGAGTAAAACCCAAAAAAGACCTCACAAGCAAGAAATGGCAAAAAAAGAAGACTGGTGCCATTTTGACAAAATAGGCAACCATGGGTGCTGTACTGCAGCTGAGGATTCAGCCTGCGGTAAAAACCCACAATGGTAGGAAAATGAAACCACTGCCACCAGCCATTAATTGTAGTTAGAGTAACATAAAATGTTTTACATGAGTAAGTAGGAAAGGGGGCTATTAAGTAACCTCCAGTACCTCCACATAAGATAGGGTGTCCTGGACCTACAGGTAAGTAAAGCCAATTTCACTTTGCTACTCTTGGGAACAGTAGTTTAAAGAGAAGGTATTTAAACCCAATGAGAAATCCAAATAACTTCTCTGTGACAATGCACTGAAGGTGCTGTGTGTTACAATACACAAGGTAGAGTTTGTCAGACTCCAAAACCAAAGAAACACAGAGTCCAAATCAGATCAAAAATACATGAGAGAGTGAGAAAAAGGTTTCGCTCACTCCAGGATTAAAATTAAAAAGTTCCAAAGTCCAGCAAAAGACCCGGGGGTCTCTAAATTTGAAGGGAGTTAGCACAGAAATGAGAATTCTCCCTAACATTGTAAATAATGCTGCTCATTCTATCTTAGAAAGGGTGCCCAGACAACACCTTTTGGCAAACTCCATGCCAAAAGCATAGCATACACCTATGCCCTACTTCACCTTGACAGCTGCATTTCAGTGCAGGGACTGCATTTAAAATATGCACCCATGTTGCCAAAGTACATAATTCTAGGTCATTCCCATCCTGGTGGCAGTTATGATATTTAAACATGAACCATACCTGTATCTGGGTATGGTAGGCAGTATTTCTATTAACTATTAAAGCCATTACAAATTGATATCATACTTATGTCAGCCCTGTGATCCCAGCCCACCCGATGACAATCTATGGGCCTCATTACGGTCACCCGGTATGGAAATAACGGTGGCGGTAAACCCGCCGCCACCGTTATTTCCATACCGGGTGATTTGGAGTCCTGCAGGCGGAGGTGTCATTCCTGCCAGGTTTGACCTGGCAGGTTTAACACCGCCCGCCTGCAGGCAGACGTGAAAACACCGGCACCATCACGAGATGGTGCCGGTGTTTCCATGGTCCCCATTCTCTTTGAGTCCTATCGGACTCAATGGGAATGGGGATTTACCGAATTCCGCCTCCGGAATTCCTGGGTCACCGGGGTTGTAATGCCCCGGTAATTCCAGGAATCACGGAGGCGGAATGGTAATTCGAGTCCGGCGGTAACCGAGCCGCAAAAACTGGCAGGTTACCGCCGGACTCGTAATGAGGCCCTATTTGTATGCTTCCTAGACTGGCTGTCTTGCTGCACCCAGTATGACAAGAGCCAGTGGAACTTGTCTTGCTTTTGATCCTTTGTGCGGTCTGGTAACACCTTTCTCCAGCAAGGCAGCCACTCAGCAGGATATGTCTGAGGAAACAGAAATTAAAGGGTACATCCTACACAAAAGGATTAGCTTCACACCAGGATGCTGCATGTCAAAGGCCCTTTGATGCTACAGGTCTGAAAAGTGTCTGGGATGGTATTAGAGAGAGGGAGATCCACACAGTTGGGGAAAGGTTCCACTGTCTGGGTTCTTTCTGTACCTTTCTTTCCTTCCTGCTTCCTCCAATTCCTTTACTAAAATCACTTTGGGGATGATGGAGACAGGCAAGAACCTGTTTTCACAAGAGCAGGGTTTGGATCCCATAAAACAGGCTTGCCTTTTTCCAGTCACCTGTGGACATTTGCTAATAAGAGAGGGGGTCTTCTACTGCTTTATTGATTCCTTTTTAACCATGCAGGACATAAGAAATACTTCACTTGGACCTCTTTTGGAGAGTGTGTCCTTTCAAACTCCAGAATTGTAATGCAGAAGGTGTGTTTCATGGCAGATGCTGCTTTGCTCCCTTTCCACTGCCAGGGCACACTGGGGGTGACTCTTGCTGTGGACCATCGCCTCGACTCTGCTGTAATGCTCAATGGAGAACGGAGACTGAAAGGACTCACCTTGTCCAAGAGCCCTCTTGTGGATCCCATAGCATCCTAAGAGTCAGAGCATCCAGGATCCATGTTTTCACCATAAAAGTGCCTGAACCTTCCATAAGCATCACCAAGCCAATGAAAACTATAAATGCTGCTTTGGCACTCGCTCGACTTTGAACCTCTTTTCTCACATCATTATAATTATAATTGTTCTTCTATAACACGCTTAATACCAAAGACCAGTTTCTAAGCGTGAGACCAGGATTCAAAGCTGTGTTTCTATGCGTTGTCTTGCTTCCAAGACAACCGCATTGCCCCTGAGCTATCCTCCTGGCCATCAAACCGGCTCAACTGTGTAGTGCCCTATGTAAGGAACTCATGGTGGCAACAGTAAAGACAAACACAAGTGATCACAGTTCAAGGGTGTTTATTGACCAATGAATGCAGGGTGAAAAACGCCTAACCTAAACCTAAATCTAAGATGGGAGTAAGTGTTGACCATCAAATGAAAATAAGGCAGTACTAGTGGCGTTTTGTCAAAATAAACGGGACTATAGTAAACACCAATTGCCAATCCTTAGTATTTGTATTTGTATTTATTTATTTATATTGCGCAGCCTGCCCACGGGCATCAGGGCGCATGTTTGGAAAGGTTACAGAAGGTTACAGAAGGCATTTACATGTTACATAATATATATATATACATAGAACAAGGACATATACATATATTTACAGAGGTAGTTAGTTATATACAGAGGTAATCGAGGTTGCACAGTATGCAATAGGTGTTTACCAAAGGATGGCTGAAGCTTCATCTTGCTCATAAAGCCAATGTTTTGCTCTGTTTTTGAAGGATTGGAGGGAAGGGACATTCCTGAGATCATTAGGTAGTGAGTTCCAAAGCTTCGCTGCCAGGACTGGGAAACTCAAGCCTCTGGCAGTCTGTAGCTTGAAGCTAGGAATGATGAGTGTGTGTGCATGTGCCGATCTTAGAGGTCAGTGGGCTGTGTGTTGTGTGAAGCGCTCTGACAAGTATGCTGGTGCTGCGTTGATCTGTGCTTTGTGGCTTAGAAAAAGTGTTTTGAGGGCGATACGCCGTGAAATAGGGAGCCAGCGTAAGTTGCGTCTAGTGGATGAGATGTGGGAGCGCCTAGGTATGTTAAGAGCAGCCCTAATGGCGTTATTCTGGGTTACCTGCAGTTTGTCAATGTTTCTTCGACTCGTTCCAAGGTAAAGGGCATTGCAGTAGTCAATTTTGGATAAAATGAGGGTTCTGGCAAGGATCAAGCAGTTGTCCATAGTTAAGAAGGGACGGCAAGCAGCAATCAGTTTGCACGTGTATGCAGATGCTGAAACTACTGAGTTGGTTCGTCTGGTGAGAGAGAGGGTGGAGTCTAGGTAGATTCTGAGTGTTTTAGTGACATTGGTGACCTTGATGATGTTACCATCAATGTTGAATGCATCATATTTGCTGTCAAGTTTTGAGAGTTTGGACTCAGAGCCTAGGATGATTAGCTCAGTTTTCACATCGTTTAGGCAGAGACCGTGATGGGCCATCCACGCCTGGATGAAGGAGTAAACTGCATTGAGAGCTTTGGTGTCAGTTACATAGTCACCAGTGATAGGGATGAGTATCTGGGTGTCATCCGCATAATTTGTGTAGGTGACTCCCAGATAGTCAAGAATATCAAAGAGTGGTTTCGTAAAGACGTTATAGAGCGTGGGTGATACGCACAAGCCTTGTGGGACTCCACACGGGACATGTGCTGGGTCAGCAGCGGCCAGAGATGAGAAGACTCTCATGGATCTGTTGGCAAGGAATGAGCTGATCCAGGAGGTGGCTGCATCGGAAAAGTGGGCGGCCATTTTGAGATGCTGGCAGAGGATTTGGTGGTCCACCAGATCAAAAGCAGCGGATAAATCAAGGAGGAGTAAGAGCACTTGTTTGCCCTTGTCTTTCAAATCCTCAATTTGCGTTTTTAGATCTATTAGAGCTGTCTCTGTGCCGTGTCTCGGCTGGAAACCAGATTGCATGAGTCCTAATAAGTTGTTCTTATCGAGATAATCTTGAATTTGGAGATAAGCAGCACGGTCCAGGATTTTTAGAAGGTAAGGTACCGTGGTGATGGGCCCATAGTTGGTGGGTTTACTAGGGTCTAAGTTAGGTTTTTTGATTAAGGGGATTACCCATGCATCCTTGAGGTTATTTGGTACAATGCCAGATTTAAAGGAGGCGTTGATGAGGGAAGTGATAAAGGGGGCAAGCTCAGGCGCTGCTTCTTTTACGATAGGTGCTGGGCGGGCATCGCCTGGACAATTAGGTTAAATACAAAAGAAATGTGGGATAGTGTTTCAATAAAGAAAGAAGTGTTCTCAAATAATAAGTCAGGATTTGATTGCCAGGCGTCTCCCTTCCCCATGTTTTCAGCAAGGGACAAGTTGGGTCTCCTGAGCATAGCACACACTCGTGCTTTCCCAAGCACGAGCCGACAGTTCCGCTCCAGCTAAAACAAATACAGAAGTCTGTTCTACAAATGCTTTGGGTGATGGCTTCACCCCTGGGTCTGCCTCTTCCGGGAACAGACCCCCCACAGTCTCACTCAACTTTTCAAACAGTTCCTTTCTCCATAAACTATGGGTGGTTGATTTTCACCCCTGGATCACCCTCGGCCGTGCTTAGATTCGAGATGACAAGCGGGACAGTTCACTTCTCTTTGTCTCGCATCACTCCTTGCTTCCTGAATCTTAATGTCTTTTTAAACCAATCTCCAGGGTTTTCCTTCTTAACCCTTTGTATACACTGTTCATACACTTATTTCACCAGGCGGGATGCCTATCTTTTCGGTTCACAAACATCTGTCGGTCAAAGACTTTCAACGCTACAGAGGATTTTGCAGGACCCCTGTATGAACACTTTGACCCTCCTTGCACCTTTTTCCAAGGCCTTCTTGTTATTGTAGTTTTCTACTTCTGGGTAATCATCCAGTGTCTCTCGAGTCAACACCCACGTTGTGTGGAACTCCTCTGAGACTGGTTTTCCCTCTTTAAATAACAACAGCTCTTTGTTCAAAGTTCAAAAGAGCCACTTTCTACTCTTCGTTCAAAACAGTTCTGTTTCTTTATCGGTACCCCTCTTGACTCACCGGCTGTGATGAACTGCTTTGCTTTCTTTATCCTTCGAGTCAGGGTCGGTACCACAGAGACCAGATTCTCTCCCCGGCTTGGTTATCAGCAGAAGATGGTCTCTCGTACCATTGATATCTGTTGCAATATCAACTTGATGTTGTTCGCAGACTTACATTTCTTTCGGCGGAGGTCCCACGGGCCTTTGCTGGAAATGGCAAGGTCGATTCTCTCCTTGTCACCCTCTCACTCTGTGCCGTCTTTCTCCTCTTCTTGAACTGCTGTCCTAAGTTAGCCCTTGTGTTGTGCAGTCTGCCTTGCTCGTACTGTGCTGTTGTACTCCACCTTTTATCCCTGTGGGGAAGGGAAAGGGTCATCAGGTGTGTGTGATTCTGATCAATTGCCTTAGCTTGCCTGACCCTCGTATTGGGGCATGTCAGGTAAATGGCTCTGGTGTTATTTTGCTGTATTTCGTGCTTTGCGAAAGTGTCAATGCGGAAAAAGGGGGGGCAGTGTTTTGGAATATCCTACGTAGTAGGGTGGGGAAAAGGTGTTAAATGGTGATGCACCCACACTGGTCCACCTCCAGGAACTGGATCCAAAAGCGATGGCTGTGTCCTGGCCATGGATGACAAATCCCTGCGGGCTAGACAGGGAGATATCTTCAGGTTTCTCACAGACCCTTCCTCCATGTGATGTAGCAACATGTGTTTCGCAGGGGAACCGGGAAAGAAAATCTACATTTCCCTAGTCCTTTCCTTTTCTGTGTTCCACTGTGAAACAATAGGGTTATAGGTCTAGAAACCATTGAATGCCCCAAGGGTTCGAATCTTTACGTTGGCTAAACCAAACTAGGAGTGAGTGATCGGTAACAAGTGTGAACTTCCGTCCCAATATGTATTATCTGAGATGGATATTAGTCCACTTGAAGGCTAGGGCCTCTAGTTCTACCACAGAGTCACTTTTTTCACATGGGAATAACTTGTGACTGGTGTATAGTATGGGATGTTCAAGACCATCACAGATTTGGTGTAAGGCAGCTCCTAACCCTGTAAAAGAGGCATCTGTCTGTAACACAAACTTCTTTGAGAAGTCGACTACCTTCAGGATCGGATTCTGACACAGGGTTTGCTTCAGAATGTTATAGCATATCTTGTCTTTGTCATTCCAAGGAAGTTTTTGAGGTTCGGCATTCTTAATTTTATCAGTCAGCCGAGCTGTTTTATCTGAATAGTTTGGGATGAACCTACAGTAATAACCTATTAATTTGAGGAAAGCACTATGGTCTGGTTTTAGGGGTTGGTGTATAACGGCTTTTACCTTCTCATGTTGGGGTTGCACGTTTCCCATTCCCTACGAAGAAGCCAAGATATTTTATGGCTGATTGTTCCAGTCTGCACTTAGCTGGATTAGCAGTTAGGCCAGCATTTCTGAGGACTTTCATGATGGTATAAAGGTGGAAGAGATGGTCCTGCCAAGATTTACTATAAATGACAATTAGTACCTATCTGCAGGATAAGGTACTAAAAAAAAAGAAATGTTTTGGACATTTATGGATGGTCCCTGGGGGGTCGTGGGTGGCCCGCGCCCATCGTGCTCCCTGCGTTCCAGCCGTGCTGTTGGCTGGAACGCATAAGAAATGCCTTTCATCATCGTTCCGGTATTCAGAGCTCCGGAACTGCGTCAGACATTAGGAGGCTGCATTAAAGGAAAGGCCCTTGAGTCGTGGGCCAACGTCATGATGGTTAATGAGGAAGCAAGATATGCTTATCGTAGCTATAAGGAGAAGAGTGTGTTTGTTATGCTCATCGGAGCCATGGAGAAATGAAATTATCATTTATGACCCTGAGGGAAGGGCGTGTGATTTTGAATTTCCTCGTGTGATGGAGCGCTGTAAACAAAGAGGTACTGTGATTTGAAAGGCTTTCTCACAACAGAAGAATGGGAAACTATGGGAACCATGTAGAACTACACGCGCAACACTTTTAAGTACAGTTGAGGTCTCAAGTACAGCGTGTTTTGCTATGGGAATTATGAAGAATAATGCCAGTCATTGGTTCTGTTAATGGTTTTACAGCGTTTTGATGAAACATTTTTATGAAATGTAATTGGAGTGGCAGCATTGGGTTTTGCCGAATGTTGACACATTCGATAGAATGAATGTGTCAAGGTGATTACGGTAGCGAGAAGCGCTAAGTGAGTTTGGAATTTGACATGAATTACCGACACGTTTAAATTTCAGGAGGACATAATTGCTGACTATGTGCTGAAGTGGGGAGGATTAACATGATTATGGCAATGCCTTTTAAACTTAGTCTTGAGTGTGATGCTGAACGTTTTTCTAATGACCGTATGGAGATGTTTGAAGATTAATGCTAAGGGATTGCTATGCAATATTTATTCTTTTGAAAACTGCGTTTGTAAGTGGGTACAGCACATAATTGTATTTGGAGTAATGAGGAAATTTGGGTTTTGAAATTTTAAATGTCCGCAAATATTTTGTTGGAAATGCAATTTTTACAGGGATGTTTATATGTGGGGAGGGTTTCAATGATGCGTTTAATGGAAATCACTCAAGATGTTTTGGTGATTTCATGGGCGCCCTGGCATGGTGACTGATCACCACCATGGCTGGTGGCACTGCACATCCCTAACTCAGGAGATGGAGATTTTCAATGCATATTTGTGTGTATGTATATTGTGGACAGTGTAGTAGGAGTTGTGTCATGCATGGAGTTTGCGTATGTGGGCATGTGTTTTATGTATAGTTGTGGGTGTGTGACCCTGGGAGAGGCACACAGTATATTATGGGAGTCTAGTAAGTGTGTCAGTATAGCAAAATCAGTAGTTGTAGTGTATGTGTCATGTGTGGCGCGTTTGTAGTGGAGTTGCATGCACATAATGGGTTTTGGTTTCTACGCTATGGCCAGGTGTGGTTACCGTTTGTAGTTTGAAAACCTTTGGAGGAACCCATTAATTAAGGAGGTAGGACACTTTATTGTGAGTGTTTCAGGGAGTTAAACCCTTAAATTAGGGTAGTGGCGTAAATGCCAGGGTTGGGTGCCCATATGTAGTTGAAATTGGTCAATGCTATTTTTGTGTGTTGGTTTTAGGGCATGGGGCCCATATTGTAGTTGTGGTGCATTGTGGGTTATCGCACATTTGTTACACAGTTGAGGTTGGTGTGTTTGGGAGTGAAGTCCACACTCCTGGGAGGTTTTTCTGTGGTGCAAGGCGATGATTTGTAGGGGAGTAGTAGAATTGTTAAACTCGCCAGTTGATTTTGTCTATTAAATTATTTGTTTTCAGGGAGGCACACCGATTTTTTTTGGGTTAGTGTTTTAGAGTGTGGTGCGATTTCTGTACTAGATTGGTGTGAACCAACCAGTGTGAACCACACTAGCAGTTGTTTTAAGAAGTATTCTAACATTTTTGGAGAGTTTAGTAATGCACATTTTTGTTTTCATCTTTTATGTGTGTTTTGACTAATTTTACAAATCTATGGTTTTGCAATGCAACACACATTTTTCAGTTTGTGTGTGGTTTGGGATTTTTGGGAATCTTCAACAAGTGCTATTGTTCATCTTTTCAGCATTTGTGCAGAATTTTGCTGTTTTCGCACGGTTGTATCTGTGCACCTTTTTAGCGCACCATGTATTCTGTGGTTGTGTCATGTTTTATTTGTGACCTATGTATTGTTAGTGGCTGTCCTATTTTTTTCTTGCTTATTTTATGTAGAGAGAGGTGGTGATGTTGTTTGGTTGGTGTTTAGAGTTATTTACTAGGTTAGCGATTGTCAGACCTTTTAGTTATTTTCCAGATGTTGTATTGATTTTGGATGTAGGTAGGTGTTACCCGTTGTGCCGTTGATGGTAGTGTCCTGCTATAGGGTGAGGTTGTGCCTGGACGTGGGAGATTCAGGGTTTGGGTGTGGCAGGCTGTAGAGATTCACGTGGTTAGAATGTTAGTGTCTCGCTGCAGTCACGCGCTCTCTTGCATTGTAGGTAGCGAGAGCCGCGTGACCAAAGGAGGCGGTTGAGAGTTTTGAACAGGGAGCGCTGTGTTGGGTCTCCGGGGAGCTCCGTATAAATAAAGAACTCGCTTCAACTTACCGTGTCGCAGTGCCTTCTTCATTTGGCAACGAGGCACGGAGCTCGCCACGGAGCCGGCGGGGCGTCCCATTGAGGAAGGGCAGTGTGCCGGGACGTCCGCGGCGCTGTTGTCGGATCCCAGCGACCGACGAGGGCCACGCAGTACAGCGGGCAGAGAGGTGTGGGGCCGCAGGGGGACTGTCTCCGCAGCAGCTAGACAGCGAGGCGCTGCAGGAGGGTGGTCTCCGCGGCGGATGAGGAGTGTGGTGATCTCCCCACCTCAGCTCTGAAAACGATCGGAGCCTGTGCAGCTGTTCCGGGTTGGTGCTGCCCACCCAGACCCCATTGGACAGAAAGGTGAGGAGGAGGAGCGGAGGGGGAAGGGGAACTGGGCTGAGCAACACCAGAGGGGGAGGCACGTTTAAGAGGAAGGATTGGACACAAGGCCACCTGGAAGCCACAACAGTGCCACCTAGAGGATTTCAGAGGACATAACTTGGAGAAAGTGAAGTGCCACCCAGAGGATAGAACCTAGATAAATATGGTTTAAGTGATTGTTGAACTGAGGTTAGGGCACCTAAGGATATATTGACATTGTTAAAGGAGGGGCCAGAGGAAGACTGGCTAAGGCAAAGAAGGAGTTACTATAGTGACACTATTCTGTGCAAGTGTGCACGCAGTGCAGATTGGTAGAATAACTAAACCAAGATAACACATAAAAATGGCTGCAGCAAGTATGTCACCACCACCGCCGTTCCTGTCAGCACCAGGTACTCCGCCAATCAGATGGGGCAGGTGGATGAAGTTGTTTGACACTTACCTGATTGCCATAGGAGGTGATAAATTTGCATTGGCGAGAAAAGAAGCAATTTTACTCCACAATTTGGGAACTGAGGGCAGAAGTGTTTATGACGGATTGTCTGATCTTCTGCAGCAGGGCCAAGGAGAAGTGGATCAATACTCTATGGCAGAAAGAAAATTAGAGGTCCATTTTGAAGCTAAGAAAAACATAACGTTTGAGAGGCACAAGTTCTTCCAGAGGGTACAGATCCACAAGAATCAGTGGAGAACTTTATTGCAGCGTTGAGGTCGCTTAGCCATACGTGTGAATTTGGTCTGCTCACAGACTCTCTTATAAGAGACCAATTGGTCCGATGCACAAATAATGTGAAGATACAGGAGAGGCTATTGTCAAAAGATGCATCACTGGAATCAGCCATAGATACGGCAAGAAGCATGGAACAGACCCATAAATATATGTCAACTATGAAAGGGGACAAGCGAGAAGGAGAAGTGGCTGCGGTGAGGGGATTCCGCAAAGGGGTCCCGAACAAGGAAATAAGGTGTTACAAGTGTGGGAGTAACCGCCCCATTTCCACAAGCATGTTCTGCCCAGCCAGGAATATCTCGTACTTGAAATGCAAGAAGAAGGGTCATTTCGCGAGAGTTTGTCATGAGTCAAGTGTGGTGCAGAACATTGAAGAAGGAGGAAGAGTACCTGAACAAGAAGAGGATCAAGTAATGGAACTGAGCAGCCAGACAAAGCATGTACTGGAGGTTTCGAGGTCTCAAACAAAGGTGGTGCACCTACGGATGTGTTCATGATCAACGGGAGAGTAGTGACAATGAAGGTGGACAGTTGTTCACCGTGGACTTTAATGTCGAAAGCAACATTTCTGGGTTGCATGCAGGGAGACATAAAACTGTTGAAGGAACACAATATTGAGCCCTATGCATATGGGAACGTGAAAATTGAAATTGTAGGGATGTTCCAGGCTTCTATAAAGTATAAAGGGAGAAGCTGTGAATCAGAAATATATGTTACTCAAGAAAGTTCATCACTCCTGGGGTGGGGTGAGCAGTGGAAATTGGGAATCAGAATTCAAACGAATGCAGAAAGGCCTATTGATGTGGCCGAACTGAAGGACAAGTGGGAGAAGGATTACCCTAAGGTGTTTCAAGACGAATTGGGAATGTTGAAGGGATTTGAACATCAAATTCAACTGAAGGCGGGCGCCAGTCCAAAGGTGCATAAGGTGAGGCCAGTGCCTCATGAATTGAATGGAAACTGAAGGTAGAAGTAGAGTCGTTACTCCAAAGAGGAATAATAGAGAAGAGTGAAAGCTCAGAATGGCTGTCGCCGGTGGTGGTAGCCGCGAAGGCAAATGGAGACATTAGACTGTGTGTAGACCTGCAAGATCTGAATAGGAACATCTTAATAGATAGACATCCCCTACCGATAATTGGTGACAAATTATCTGTACTAAGCAATGCCAAAGTATTTTCAGTCATTGATCTTTCTCAGGCATACCATCAAATTCCACTGAAGGAGGATTGTCAACATTTGACGGCATTCATTACGGTGTTTGGAACATTTAAATATTGCAGGATGCAGTTTGGACTCGCCTCGGCAGCGGCCGTATTCCAAAGGGTGATGGAGACAGTGTTGGATGGAGTAAAGAACATTATTGTGTTCCAGGATGATGTGCTGATATATGCTAGTTCCACTGGGGAACATGATGAAGTGTTGAGACAGGTGTTGAACAGATTGGGTGAGGCAGGGTTAACGGTAAAAAGGAGCAAATGTAAGATTGCGGTGAGCAAGGTAGAGTATCTTGGACATGACATTGATGAACAAGGAGTGAGGCCTAAGAGGAATTTAGTGGAGGCAGTGAAATGTGCACCTGTGCCAGAGGATAAAGAACAAGTGAAATCATTTTTAGGCTTGGCCGAATATTACCATAGGTTCGTGAAGGATTTTGCCAAAGTGTCTATTCCTCTTAGAATTTTGCTCAAGAAGGGTGCAAAATTTGAATGGTCAGCAGAATGTGATGTGGCTTTTGAGTGCATTAAGCAAGCGGTGAGTGGAGCACCATCCATAGGTATATTTGATCCTAGGGATAAGATTGTTTTGGTGGTTGATGCGAGTATGTTGGGCCTGGGTGCAACATTGGTGCAGTATGACAGGGACAATACGGAGAGAGTTATTGCGTTTGCGTCTAGGACGCTGAGAGGTGCGGAGTGCAAATATTCCGTTATAGAAAGGGAAACGATGGCCATGTTCTGGGCTGTGAGTAATTTTAAGTACTTCTTGTGGGGGAGAAGATTTGTGGCCGGTCGGACCATAAGCCCATGGTGCAGCTCTTTGAAAGTGGAAGATGGGCTTTGGGTTCCCCAAGAATAAGCAGGTGGGGTTTAGGACTCCAAAATTTTAACTTTGATGTGAGCTATTTGCCTGGAAAGAGAAATGTGGTGGCGGACTGCCTGTCCAGGCTGCCGGTAAACAGTAATCTTGTGGAAGAAAGAGAGGTAGAGGAGGAGTCGGTAGTGGCTGAAATACAGTGTGCAGTTGCAGGGAAGAGTGGACACAGGAAGAATATTTAGATGAGGATCTTAAACTTGTAAAGTGTTGGACAGTGAGGGGGTGGCCAGCCAAAAGAGACTTGGATAGCAAATTCAATACCTGGTGGGAGATAAGGGATGAGTTGAATTTGTGTGAAGGCAGACTAAGGAGGGGTAAGTACATTGTTCCCCCGCAGCCACTTAGGTCTGTGTTAGTGAGGCTGGCACATCAGGGACATCCTGGAGAAGCTGCCATGAAAAGGAAATTGAGGCAGAACTATTGGTGGCCGGGAATCGATAAAAGTGCTGAAAGGTATGTCAAAGATTGCTTGTCTTGCCAGACAAGTGACAAATGCAGAGTGGTAAGAGAAGCCCCATTAATACCAAATGTGATACCAGACCAACCTTGGAACAAGTTGGCAGTGGACATTATGGGTCCTGTAGCAGGTCTGGGAGAAGGACTATTTCTATTTGTGGTGGTAGACTTTCATTCCAAATGGTTTGAATGGGAAGTGGTGAAAGAGGTCACGGCTAAGGAATTGATTGGTTTCTTGGAAAGAGTCTTTCTTAAGGAAGGTGTTCCTGTTGAAATTGTGTCTGATAACGGGGTACAATTTGTATCTGTGGCAATGAGAAAATGTCTTGCGAGCTATAGCATAAAACACACGAGGACCGCGCTGTATAATCCCAAGGCGAATGGTCTTGTTGAAAGAGTCAACAGGTACATAAAGGCGGGCCTGCAAATGGCCATGAAATTGGGACAACCATGGAGGGAGGTGTTGAGGATGTTAACATGGAATTATGTCACTACACCACACTCTGTGACTGGTGTGTCTCCATTTGTGTCTATGAAAGGTAGGGAACCTGGAACAAGGCTTTGTCCAGGATGGATAGGCATGGCCAAAGTGGTCAATGTTGATCGGGATCACATAATGAAACTCATTACTTTGAGTCAAGAAAGGAATAAGGAATTGTTTGATGACAGAATGAGGGTGAAGGAACAGGAATGGAAGATTGGGGAGATGGTATATGTTAAAAATCCCAGACTAGTAAACAAGTGTGTGGAGAGTAAGTTCCTGGGACCGAAGAAGATATGTGCTGTAAAGAGTAATGTTGTCATCTTGGAAGGAGGAGAAGTTTGGTCAAAAGGAAGATTGGCAAGAGCGGGGAGTGAGAAAGAGAGTAAGTTGGATGAAAAGTTGAAAGGAAGGGAAGTGAAGGTGAACAATAATAAGAAATTGGAAGAAGAGATGAAAGGAAGAGTTGTCGATGTGAGAACCAATGAAGATGGTTCACATAGGTCTAGGTCAAAGCCTGTGTGGATGAGAGATTATGAAACTTGATATATTAATATGAATTGCATGTCAGATTTTTTAATGCACATAATTTTAACAATTATTTTTCGCTCTAGCCAATTTTCTCTTATGTGACTGTGTTGGCTTTTTTGGTTATGTTAATTCCTTTCTGTTTTCTTCTTCATAGTTTATGCTTAGTTACATTTTCTGAAAAAGGGGGAAGATGTGTAGAGATTCACATGGTTAGAATGTTAGTGCCTCGCTGCGGTCGCGCGCTCTCTTGCATTGTAGGTAGCGAGAGCGCGTGACCAAAGGAGGCGGTTGAGAGTTTTGAACAGGGAGCGCTGTGTTGGGGCTCCGGGGAGCTCCGTATAAATAAAGAACTCGCTTCAACTTACCGTGTCGCAGTGCCTTCTTCACAGGCCCTTACAGAAGGAGGTAGGTTTTGTTTTGAGGGTTTTAGTTTGTTAGTGGGGTTTGCTCAGAGTGAGCAGATTTTGCTTGGGGGTGGCAGCCCCAAGGTCCTGGGGGGCAGACCAGGACTAAAGGTAGTCTGTTTCTTGAGGGTTATTTTCTTTGCACTTTGGAAAGTTTCTTTTGGATTGTAAGGAGGGGGGTGGTATTGTATCCTAGTAAATGTATGGTTTATATCTAGTATGAGAGCTGTGGGTCTGTGGGTGGAGCTTGGAATGTTGGTGTGAGGTATGGAAGGTGGTGAGTGAGAGGGTTCCAGGTTGGACCGTTAGGGACTTGCAGGGAGAGAGCCAAGGGCAGAGGCAGCATGCTATTGATCTCCTTATTCTCACCTTCCTACTTAAGCTGTAACCAATAAAGAAGCATTTACCTTTTATAACTCCCTGGTGGTTCCTGTGTGTCCTGCTTGAAGTTGATACCACCAGAAGATACATCATATTGTCAATATAAACTGCACAGAAATCGGAGTAGGGCTCTATAATTATATCCATGAGGTGTTGGAAAGTGGCCAGTGCACCATGTAGGCCAAAGGGGAGGATGTTAAATGAAAATAGTCCTAAGGGCGTTGATAATGCAGTTTTTTCCTTATCGACCCGCACACAGGAACTTGCCAGTATCCTTTTGTCAAATCTAAGGCGGATAAATAGGTGGCTGTTCTAAGTTCATCACTTAGGTAATCGATACGTGGCATGGGATAGGCATCGAAGTCTGAGACGGAATTGACTTGATAGAAGTCTATACGGAATCTCCATGAACGGTCAGGCTTAGTGACTAAGATGATTAGAGATGAGCACTGGCTTGAGGGAGGCTCAATTAGCTTTCAACATTTTGTTCACTTCCTCAATCACTATCTGTTTCCTGGCTTCTAGTAGACGATATGGCTTTAGATGCACCATTTTAACTTTTGGTGTTCTGATATAGTGGTATATACCCTTTACTCTCCCTGGTGTTTCTGAGAGAACATCAGGAAAGGAGATGATTACATTACAGTTGTCTATGTCCTCCAGAACTAGAAAGGCTAGTACTTTGGCATGGGTTGCTGATGGGTTCTCCTTCCACTCTTTCAAAAGGTTTATGTGGTATAAGTGGACTTTCTGTTTTCTGTCTAGTTGGGCTATTTTACGCATACAGGGTCCCGTCCGTTCTATTATCTTATAAGGTCCATGCCACTTGGAGACACGTTTGTTTTCTGGGGTAGGCAAGAGGATCAGTACTTTCTGTCCTATGGAGAATGATCTTAAATAATCTACTTTTATATCCTAAGTAGCCTTTTGCTGACTCTGAGCCTTTCCTATAAGAGTACAAACCAAGTCTCGGATCGTTTTCATGTGTTCTCGCATTTGAGTGGCGGTTTGTGAGATTGGGATGGGGGCCTCCTCTCATTCTTCCCAAGTTTCTTGGAGCATGTCTAAGACATCTCGGGGATCTCTTCCATAGAGCAACTCAAAGGGTGAGAAGCCTGTGGAAGCTTGAGGGGTTTTCCTAATGGCAAACAATGCCCATGGGATCATCCGATCCCAGTCTTTCCCATTCTTGTCTACTAATTTCTGTAAAATTAGTTTTAGCGTTTTGTTGAATCTTTCTGCCAGACCATTTGTTTATCGCTGGTATACAGAAGTTTGAAGGTTATTAATCTGAAGTAGCTCTTTGACTTTAGCTATAAGCTTACTCATACAATTGGACCTTTGGTCTGTGAGTATTTCTTTGGGAAAACCTACCCTGGAGAAATACATTAGAAGATGCCTAAGAATCTGCTGAGTGGTGTTATTTCGCATTGGGAATGCCTCAGGATATCGGGCTGCATACTCTACAATCGCTAGGACATATTTATTGCCCAATTTAGATGTTTCTAGAGGTCCTATTATGTCCATGCCAATTCTCAAAAAGGGGAGTTCTATGATCGGCAATGGGTTCAGAGGTGCAGGCAATGGGATGTGTGGGCTAGTCTTCTGCCATATTTCGCATGTCTGAATGAAAGTTTTTATATCTGCATGGATACCCGGTCAATATCATTTCTCACTAATATGTGCCTGTGTTTTAACATGGCCCAAATCCCCTCATTTAAGATGGGAATGCATGATCTCTAGCACCACCTTTCCATGACTCTAAGGTATTACTAACTGGGTTTTAACCAAGCCCTCAGTTGAGGTTTCCTTTCTGTAGTGTAACCCTTGTATTCAGTAAAAAAAAGGGCTACCCTTCTCTTTACCTTCTTCTGGAATTGCTTGTAAGAAAGCTTCAGCCAGAGCTGGGTCATTTCACTGGGCAAATGCCAGGTCAGGATAGATGGTAGGCTCGTCTCCCTTCCTTTCCTTGCTGTCAAGAGATTTTTCAGCCTCCCCTAAGCCTAAATTACATCTCTCGGTTTCATCTGGTTCACTTTTTTTAAACTTTAGAAACAGAGCTCTTTCCAAAAATCCCTGAGGAATCTCATCTCCTCGACGTACCTCAAAAGGGACATCGCCATGATTCTGCAAGAGAACCTTCACGTCTCTCCTGAAGTGGGGATCAATAATGCCTGCCAAGACATCTATCCTGAATTTCCATGCTAAGCCAGATTTTGGGGCTAATCGGATGTAACATCCCGTAGGGGGTATCAAAACTAAATCCATAGGACTCATTCCTCTTTTCCCAGAGTGAATAGTAGCTTCCCTACTGCTGCAGATATGAAACCCTATTGATTCCTTGGTGGCAATGGAAGGGTTAGAAATGAAGGCACCCTAGTAGCACGTGTCACAATAATATGCAAAAATAAGATAAAATCCCCATCAGGGGAACGAGACCAGGAGATGATTTGCAAAGATAACAAAGTTTATATAATCATAAAAATTGCCAGCAAAGAACTGCCGAAAGATTACACAGGTAGCACATTAAAAGGGCACAGAGCATAACTGATGACGACATACATAGTGTACACTTTGTTGCATCGGACTGCTGAGAGACCTATAGAACAGTTGGCACTATAAGGGATGCAAGAAGCTAATTGGGTGCCACCTCTCCGTCGCTCTTGGCACACATGGGTCAGCTGGGCTCATCTCTGTGGTGTGAATGTAGGGTTGATAGTGCAACATAGCTATATAACTAAATTAAACAACAGGAACTGATAATGCAAAAATAATGGCACTCATAAAATCCTTGCTTGAATAGGGGTACTTAGGTCAGATGAGCTAATATATTGGCATTCTGACCTCTGCATTCAGTGTTCTGTTTGATACTGCAGTCCCTGCACCCAGGTGCCTATCCCAGAGGTTTGATCTGCCAATTGTTTAGCTTGGATACTTATGATATAGGTGGACATGTGTTGCTTTTGTGAGGAAATACTGCTGTATGGGATTAGGCCGGTGGTGGGTGTTCTGGAATGGTCAGTGTGAGGGGCTCAGACGTGTATCAACATGAAAGGGAGTAGGGGGCTGGTGGACACTGGCCTGGCAGGGTGGGAGTTGAGAGGGCATAGGGACTTTAGTGGAGATGAATGGGCACTTGGGCTTATGACTTGTCACTGTCTCACGCTCTCCGCAGAGCACATTCTTTCATGAATGATACTACAGAATTACAACAAGGCATGGCTGGACTTCTGCAAGAACAGGGCTCGTGCAGGGGGAAGCAATGGTGTTGGCTGGCTGTGCGAGGCGCTGGGGATGGGAGAGCTACATTTCTACAGACAGATAGATATTCAGGCCTAGTAAAAATATGGCAACAGGCTTAGTTCAAAATGATGTCTTACTACAAGGCTAGGGCTATATTCTATGTGCTATTTGCTAGGGGGTTTTGTGTGAAATAAGCATGTGGGGGTGGCCCACGCCCCCCTTTGCTACTACGTACATGATTCACCTGGAGTGACATCAGAGGGCGTGGACAAGGATTGTCTCCTTCCCAACATTACCCCTTTTGTTACTCCTAAAGTAACAAATACCCTCCCCCATTATGTTGGCATTCCTCTGTCCTCCTAACAGCCTGGTCCCATGCATGGCTACCTTTGATAGGCACCCATGCTCTGCACACACTTCTCAAACTCTCTCCACGCCTTGCATATTGTTCTGCAGTGAAGGTCATATATATACATCCCCCATCACCCACCAGATCCACCCGCACCTCCTTGTAATTTTCAAGATTGTCAGGTTGTACAATGGTAGCGTGATATAAGCTACCTCATCCTCAGTATGGTATATTGCCACCATGCGATATTTGGGCTTGTCACTCTCCCCAGTTTGCACTTGTGCTTCCTGTGTCTCATGAGGCACTCTTTTATTAGCTTTTCTATTACCAATGGTCATCATCATCATCATACCACTGGGAACAGCTTTTGCACAACATCGGAGCCCTAGCTGGCACACACAGAAGATCATCAGGAAGAACACAATGATGGGGATCAGCATCTTCATTGTGGTCCCAAGCCACTAAGGCACCCAGCTGAATTCCATGCTGAACCAGTCGCTGTCTTGTACCCCTCCTTCTTTTCTCATTTTCACACCAAGTTCATGCACTGTTATGATCACATGTGACAATATCTCATTTTCAGCATCTGAAGAAGGTACGAATGTCCAACATGAACTTCCTATCTTTTTGCAAACACCACCATCCGTTTATGTGAGAAGGTTCTAAAGATAGCAGTTTTGCATTGTCAGGAGACATAGCGCTCTTAGTTCCACTTTGATGACGATAAATCCTTCTTCAGTGTCATTTGCCACCTGGATCAGCTCCCAACATACTATTTGGACCCACTTGGTATTTGCTCGTGCTTGGATGCTTGGTACGATGGATGAAAAAAATGTCTCTGC
Organism: Ambystoma mexicanum; assembly: GCF_040938575.1. Classification (NCBI taxonomy): domain Eukaryota; kingdom Metazoa; phylum Chordata; class Amphibia; order Caudata; family Ambystomatidae; genus Ambystoma; species Ambystoma mexicanum. The sequence continues at coordinate 648,050,109 of NC_090930.1, read as the reverse complement.
TGAGTTGAAGAGTTTGTACTTGTCAGAGATCTGGGCAAGGAGGTCATAGGAGTCTTGGGATATGTAGTTTGAGGCACATTTTCTTCAAGACAGGTTGTCTCCTTGCTCTTCTTCAGACAGTATGAAGAAGATGGGGGTGATGCTTCTGTTGGCCAAGGTGCTAGTTGCAGTCCTGTTGGCACCACTCCCCCCTTTATGTGCTCCACTGGTATCACCAGCAGTGCAGAATGCAGCATTGCCAAAGCACAGTAGGCCCTCTAAGATGGTGGGAGGTGCAAGTATACCTGTTTGCCGCACCCCCAGTAGTAGTCCATTAGGGCAGCAGTGCCTTTTCAGAGGTCCGGGATGATGAGGGTTCTGTTGCAGCATGTGTTGGAACCCATGCATACTTTCCCTTCTCCATGAAAGTAAATTTCGTATTGTTCTTCATGCTGGATTTTGATTTGTTTTTCAAGTGCGGTGACCCATGTCAGCTTTGTGATATGCTTAGTACATATTTGTGCACATGTTTGTTCCATCCATTCCAGTCTTTTGTCTGACAGACATGCAATCCTTCAGCTTTGCACATGAATGTCGATTTAATTTCTGCAAATGCTGTCCCCTCTATGGCCAGGAATGGCTCCTTGAAATATTTGGGCCTTGTGATCCTTTTTTGCAGATTTTCTCATCTGGTGGAAGAAGTTTCATTCTAACTGTGTGTGTCTGGAAGGTACTCTTTATCCTGCATAGTGTGAGGTGGATGAGACTTTGTGCTTCTACCAGAGGGGCCTCCTGAGGTACCAAAACCTTGGGCGTCCCAGATGCGTGCAGTATCAGGGAACACAAATAGCAACTACAATTGATCACTCATCTTCCTGATGCACTCACATCGGAGTACCACTTCTTAGACTAGCCAGGATGATGGGGGTCTTCTACTTTATCTAGCCCCAAACCACGGTATGCATCATATTTATACTGTTGTGTTGGCCCCTTCCTTTTACTATATTGTAAGAGGGATTGTCGTTTCCCTACCAACCTGCTCCACAATCTATCAGTGGTAGACAGTGATTTCTGAACATCCATGGGCTGTTGAGGATACATTGGAACAATACTGGTATTCGTACTTTCATCAGCCTTTGTGTTATTTTGCATATACCTCATAGTGCAGGAAAAAGAACTTAGTATTACTTTAGGAACTGTAGTGGGGACCACAATATGCATTACATTAGACCTTGAGGTAGACATCATACTAGGTTGTGAGGTATCTTGCAAAGCTGTATGCATGGATGAAAGTGGCAATGTACATTTTTTGCATCGGGTAAGTTTTCATTTTTATTATTTTCAAATACGCCGGGCTCTGGGGTTGCTCTTGTTACGTTTTTATAAAGAATAGTGAGATAAGGGGACGTTTTGGTATCCCAGGTCAGATTTTCCCCCTTACCCCCTTCTTTTATATGGGCCCCCCAAATAAAAGATGCTCCCCAACAAATTCCTAAAACAATTATTACTATGGAAAACACAATTGCAACAAAATTCAGTCCACATTCGTAGCTATATGTCCTTGTGGCAGTTATTCTATTCCTACTGCTGTCTGTCTTAATATTGTAGTTGTTTAGTGGTTTAAGCTCCAGCATCGTTGCACCTATAGAAAAGGATAAAACAGAGTAATCATCTTTTAGAAGGGACGGGATATAGAATCGGATATTGAACGTGAGAGAAATGAAAGAGATGAAACGAGGAAGCAAGTGAGAATGAGATGAACAAAAAGTCAGTGAAAGGAGAGAAAGAGTGTGTGTGTGAGAGAGAGAGAGAGAGAGAGAGAGAGATAGAGAGATTGCACTCACTAATTCTCAGAACCATTTATACTTGCAGTAAATCTTTCACTATTTACATTTTTGCTGCCATAATACATCTTCAGTAACCTTTTACGGTATTGCTGCATTTGCTTGATTGCTGTCTAGTGTGTCAGGGGCTACACTATCATGCACTTTTCAAACATCAGAAAGGTGGATCCAGTACCTTAGCCTTTCCTCATATGGTCCATGGAATCTTGAGGTGTTCCACTTGCGGACAAAGCTTCGCACATATACCAACTCTCCAGGCATCAGAGGTTGCATTGGGCTATCTTGTGCTGCAGTGGATGATTCAGTCACATTGAGGGTCATTACAAGGTTGGAGGTAATGGAAAAATGATGCCGGTAAGGGATTACCGGCACTGCATACCGATCCGCCTATTACGAGTCAGCAACCCAGTATCAGCGCCACCGCTGATACCGTGCATCACCGTACAGGCATGCACGCGGGCACGTGGCCCTTTGGGCCAGCAATACTGGGATGGCACAAATAGGAGGAGATCACAAGTCATGCGGACATGCAAATACCGGCATCATGAAGGCGGTAAAAAGGGATACCGGGATGCCGGCTCTACCGGCATCGCGAACCACCCGCAAACAGAAATGTGCAGTGTACCCAACTGCCACAGGTGCACACAATCAGCACAGGTGGAGGCAATGGTGTCTGGCCCAGCACAAAAGGAGCACACCCACACACCACACCCCATTCCACATCAAAATGATTCCACTTGCAGTAGCAATATTGGGCTGGAGGACATGCTTGCATTGCTACACTGGCAACAACAACAACAACAACAACAGGCAACACAGAGGAGGCGCAGGAGGAGAAGGAGGGTGAGACAGGCCCAGCAAGCCCCACCAGCGCAGCCAGTGGTACCACGTAGGCAGCGCCCAATCCCTTGCATCAGAGCCAGTTCATTCAACCTAACCCCTGAGCAGATCCACACCCTGTACCGTCTGGACCGGGACACCATCACCACCGTTGTGGACATGATACACGACGACATTGTCAGCCTGATTGAAATATGCACTGCCATCCCCCCTCTACTGAATGTAGTGTCTGTGCTCCACTTCCTGGCGACAGGCACCTACCAGCACACAGTGGGGCACATGCATGGCATTTCACAACCCTTATGTTCTCGCATGCTGAGCCAAGTGCTGGATGCCCTCCTGAAGTACTCAAGGAGCTACATATCCCTACCACGGACTGCCCTGGAGATCTTTGACACAATAGTTGGCTGCCATGCACTGGCAGGCATGCCAAATTGTATTGGTGCACTTGACTGCACCCATGTTGAATTTGTGGTCCCGCATGCAATAGAGGTGGTGTACCGCAATCGTAAGCTAAATCACTCCATCAATGTACAGATGGTATGTGACTCCAGCAAGATCATCACACATTGTTGTGCCCGAATTCCAGAATCAACTCATGACTCAATGGTCCAGTGCAACTCCACGCCACCACGCTACATGGAGCGACATGCAGGATGACATGCCTGGCTGCTTGGTAAGTTGCATGACAGGCACATGACAGTGTAATGGGGGAGAGATGCACACACCACCATGGCGTCACTGTTGTGGTGACAGCACGATGTCCACATCCAAAAACACTGTGCCCCAAAGCATCCCAAACTGAACATGACAACCAATCCCCATAGCAATGATGGAAGCTGCACACCAATCACAACATGCCTAACTTCCAACCACCCCACATCCCACAACACGTCCACCAACCATCATCAGACCTCACCCTCCGTAATACAATCCAGCAACATGCTGTGAGTATGCACAATGTAAATGTTTGCAGCAGTTCACTACACAGGACAAGCATCCATGAGAGTGCACAAATCAAATCAACCAAGGGAATACACTGCTTGTCACAAGGCCACCACCACAGCAGAGCTGCATGTCATCATGGGAATAATAAGTGCTGAATGATAAATAATGCTAAGACTACTGCCAACGCTATCAGTAATAAAATCATACTGATAATACACATCACATATTTAAAACAAACACAGTGGTATGCGTCCACAGTGCATGAGCAAAATCAAGGCAGTGCACACTGTGTATCATCTTGAAGACACAATCCACACCATAAGACCATGGCACAGCACACATTGTGGCAAGGTAAAATGTGTGCATACAACCAGGGACATGTGCATGTGAACAACACATATCTGCAGGCATGTGTGATAAGTACAGGTGTCCTTCATGAATTGACTAACACATATCTTATTTTGCACCCATGTAGGTGATAGTGGCTATCCCTTGAAACCATGGCTCCTCACCCCTGTCCGGAACCCGCAGAACAGGCATGAAGAGGACTACAATCGATCTCATACCCGTGCCCGTGTGGTCATCGAGCAGACCTTTGGCCTGTTGAAGGCACGTTTCCGCTGTCTTAGCCGGTCGGTTGGGGCACTCCTCTACAGGCATGAGAAGGTGGTCAAGATCATCATGGCATGTGTCATGCTGCACAACATGTGCATTGGACGGACCGTGCCTCTGCCCCCTGACATTGAACAGCAACCAACAGGTGATGATGAAGAAGATGAAGAAGATGTTGGTGCACATCATCGTGGTGGCGATGCACAGGAGGGAAGTGCTGTGCGCCAGTCTGTGATTGGCCAATACTTCCAAGCCACATGGGTGCAGAGGGTGCCATGACTGTGGGATTTAGGGCACTGGGTGTGGGAGTACCTGGACACTATGCACTGTAAATCAATAAATCACACATACACAATAAGGAATGTCCAGTCATTTTTTCTGGTACACAATGGATGTATTAAATAGTATGAAGTAAAAAGTGCTCATGCCTTCTACCTAACACACAGAACTCCCTCCTCCCCCTCCCCCCACAACTCCCCCACACACCCCCTCCCCCTCCCGCCACAATTGCCACACACCCTCTCCTCCTCCACTCCCCCCACAACTCCCCCACACACCCTCTCCCCCTCCCCTTCCCTCAACAACTCCCCCACACACCCTCTCCCCCTTCCCCCACAACTCCCCACACACCCTCTCCCTTCTCCCTCCACAACTCCCCCACACATGGTGTGCAATCGAATGCTGCAGGTGTCTGCATCAATTGCCATATTCTGGCTGCCCCTGCTACTTTTGGCCACTTCCCGCCTCTGGTGGCGGCATGTCTGAGCGCTGCAAGGTGCATGCAGACCTGTGCAGGGGGCTGGTCTGTGTGAGCTCAAAGAGGAGGCTGTGCCCGCTTGCTCCAGTCCTGGGGCAGGACGCAGTGCCTCCAAGGCATCTACAGTACGGCTAAGGACCTGCCTCACTGCAGTAAACTCATCACAGATGCGAGTTGTGCTCGCCTCAATGGTCGCCTTCATGGACGCTGTGTGGTCCTGGCCCTCCTGCCTTGCCAGGGCATCATCAGATACAAACTGTCTGACTAGCCCTGTCAGCTCCTCCTGGCTCTGCTCCGTCCTTTTCATTCACTGCTCCTCATCCGGGACACCAGTGGAGGTGGATGTTGCATGTGGCAAGGGTTCCAATTCATGTGGGTCCTCTGTGGGGATCCAGCTCTGTGGCCCTGGCTCCCCTCCAGACTTCTCCTGTGTGCTGTCATTGGGGCTGCTGATTGAGGTGATCTGGGGTGATGGCTGGGGGCTGGGTGTGCCAGGTAGGTCTGATGACAATTCCTCCACAGGGACACACACCTGGCCTTGGTTCTGTACCTCGTCGTCACTCTGGGGTGCCGTGGCAGCTGTCTCCCTGACAGAGCTGTAGGCAGCAGAGAGGGCCCCATCGGCCACTGACTCCTGTGCAGTGGATACATCACATCAGTTGTGGGCACTGGTGCTGTGGCAGTGACTCTTTGCTGCCCCAGTGACATTGCATCCTGTGGAGCCTTCGCCTTCTGTGGCAGATGTGCTTTGCCTGGTCCTTTTGACATAGAAGGCCTGTTGACGTCTTCCCTGCCCCTTGCATTCTTCTTGGGATTTGTTGCCTGCACCGCAGAGTCCCGGGCCTCGCTGTCAGGATATGAGCCTGTGGGGGATGGACAGAGGGACGGCATCAGTGATGGTTCTACATGCATCATGCATACGTTGGTATTGTTGCTGTTCTACACATTTGAGGGGATTTGGTATTGGAGTTGTGACATTCAGGTTGCTTGCTATATGGGGGGATCATACAGGCATATGTCTGGTTCACACATGTATGAGGTGGTGTACGCTGTGTGACATGCCTTTCTGTTGTGGAATGTCCATGTTTGTGGGGTGGGCTGCATGCATGTGGATGAGTCAGTGCGGAGGGCGGCATCTAGGCAGGGATGTGTCCATGTGTGTGTAATGGGCCATGCATTGCCTCATGGCACGGTCACATAGGTGGACTATCTTCATACTTTACAATCCAGTGTTTTCTTAGGTCACTCACCTCCATCAGCCGATGACGTGGCTCCATGTTCCATTTCTCCGACACCTTCAATTGATTCCACTCCGATAGTGCTGGCGCAGGTTTCCTTCCAGCGGCTGAGTTTTATAGGTGAGTTCGGGCCACCGCCAGTTGCCAGGCCCTGGATCCAGTTGGCAGATAATATGTTCCGCACTATGAGGCACAGGTCGTCCCAATGTTTTCGGACGTCTTTTACTGTGCGCGTGGTGTTGCCTACCACACTCATTTTCTGGGCTACTAGCTACCAAATCTCCTTTTTTTTATCTGTGCTGCTCTTTTTATGTCATTGACAAACACCATCTCTGCATTTTCAGCCAAAGTGTCCGCAAGCATGGTCAGTTCATCTTCAGAGAATTGCTCCTTCCGCTGCCCCGATGTCCCTTTCTTCTCCCTTTCTTCACAGCCTTTGGCATGGTGCTGGTGTAGTGGAAGATGTTGTGGTGCTGGAAAGTGGCTCCAGGTCCTGTGTATTGAGGATGGTAATGGATAGTGTTTTTCAAGATTGGTGCCGTGCCGTTTCCCGTTCCGGCGCAATGACATTATTTCTGGTTCCGGCATTAGCGGTGGCCGTTATTAGCGGTGGACGCTAATGCCAAACCTGTTATTTAGAGGTGGACGGAGGTGATAAATCAAGCACCTTTTTGTTTTTGATTCCTAGCAGGGATGTCACCTCCTTGAAAAGATCATTGACAAAATGTGTACCATTAGCTGACCTTTTGACGTCACATATTCCCCATCTGGGAAACATTTCTCTGACCAAAAATTTGACTGTGCACTTTGCATCAGGGTGGGCGCAGGGACCTGCCTCCACCCATAGAGAAAATGGACACACCACCACGATTAATTATCTTGCCCTGTTGCACCTCTCTCTAATGTCTGCGTAATCAATGTGCAGCTCTCGGACGGGGCCCACGGGGCGGGGTAACGTTCCTCGCAGTGTTCGTAAGGTCATTCCACAATTGAACACTTGACAGGTGGTGCATTCGGCCACCATTTTATTGAGATAGTCCCGAAGGTTTGGGATAAACCAATCTTCGTGAAGATCGGCGGCAATGTGTTGTTTTGTGCTATGGATGGGAGAGTGCAATTGTTCACATGCGACATGCAACAATTCTACAGGCATAACAACATTTCCTGTAGTGTCCTGCCTCCACAATCAGTCTGTAGGGGATTGTGTGCATCCTCTCTTGGACCATAGATCTTGCTCTCTTTTGTAACTCAATTATTTGGGCAATGGGTAGTGCATTATAACCTTTGGATTTTTATTCCTCTGTTTTACTGGCGAGGATGCATTCTGTGCTCAGGGGAATGGGGAGCTATGCTGCTTCCTTTGCTGCTGCGTTGGCGGCTGCATTTCCCAAAGATATTTCGTCCAAATTGTGGGTGAGTGCCTGGCACTTCACTATAGCTACCACTGAGGGTTGTGCTAATGCCCCAATCAGTTTATTCAACAATCTTGCACGTTGTACTGGGGAACCATCTGATCTCCTGCTTCCCCTCCTCCTCCATCTGGACAATCCAGTATGTACCGTGGTGGTCACATATGCTGAATTTTGAATATATTGTCACTGAACAACCTTTGGCTACATGGAGCGCTTCAGTCAAAGTCACTACTCTGCAGCTTGGGCAGAATAATGCATGGGCAAACATGCTCCTACATGCTTTTCACTGGTTTCTTGGCAATTGGATGCTGATCCATCAAAAAAGAACACTTCTCCCTGCTTCAGTGCATTTTCACTCGCTTTAGAAATGTCATCCCCCTCTCGCTCATATGTAGCACAATCATGCTCTTGCATATCTTGGACAGTGCAGGGCTCGGTAAGGAAAATGGTTGGGTTTACTGACATGGATATTGGGGCTCGACAGAATAATCTCATAAACTGAGGCTCTTTGGGTTGTGAGGGCGGATTTGGATCTTTCAAGTATGGCAAACAGGGAATGTTCTACATACACACGACAGAGCACCCCATCACAATTGTGGAGCTTTTTTCAATGGCAAAGGCGGCAGCTGTGAGAGCTTGTTCGCAAGTGAAGTGACCCTGCATTACCGAATCAAGTGTGCCACTGTAATAGGCTAGTGGTTTGTGACCCATGGATGTGTTTTTTGTCAAAACTGCTATCATCGGGGTACCGTTAGAGTGCAAAAAGAGATCGAATTCACGTTCATCGTCAGGTGTTGCTAGAACTGGGGCCATGGAAATCAATTCTTTTAAGTTGTTGAATGATGTTTGCATTTCTGTTGTCCACATTATATGTGTCTTTTCTTTTTGTGCTTCTTTAAGACCTGACTACAAGGGCCTGGTGTATGTGGCATAATCTAGTGTCCAGGCCCTGCAGTAGTTACATATTCCAAGGAATGTATGCATATCTTTGACCGTATGAGGTCTGGCTGAGGCACGCACTGTTGCCACCCTGTCGGGTATAATTCTCTTTCTATCTTTTGAGATCAATTGGCCCAAGTACAGGACCTCGGTCAAACAGTACTGTAGTTTTTTCCTATCTATGTTGTACCCTTTGTGTTCAAGCAGCTGGAGAAGGGCAATGGAGTACTTCCTACAACTTTCTTCACTGTCACTGCAAACTAGAAGATCATCTACGTAGTGAATTACTGTGCTGAGAACCTGAATATTTCCAAGATCTTTGTGTAGGATATCTGTTAAATATGCTGAGAATTTCCCAGTACCATTGGAGCAAAGAACAGTGTTTGTACCTCCTCCCTCCCAATGTAAATGCTGTGAGGTATTGTGAGCCTAGATCAAGGGGCACAGAAAAAAAAAAACATTCTTCAAATCTACCACAGTGAAGTGGGTGGCTTGTTTTGGGATGATGCACAAAATTGATGCTGGGTTTACAACTAAAGGAAATTCCTTTTGGAAACGTCATTAAGGGGGCGGAGGTCTTGAATCATACACCACTTTTTTGATAGGATAATTGGCCGTATTGCATGGGGAGTTGGATTCTCTCCTCAGCCTCTCTGGACAGGGTTTACTGTTTTACTCTGGGCCATATTGCTCCTGGTTTTAATGTTATTTTCACAGGGGTCATTTCTCTCAACAGGCTTAGATCCTGAGGGTTTGTGGTCCACAGATGAGGTGGTACTTGTTGCTTGTCTGTGACACAGAACAGAGGTGGTCCACTGGCGACTGCCATGAAGGGGCTCAGCACTTTTCTATACTGTACCATCACTTCAAATGGGATGCTTATTTCTAGCACGATTTCCCTATCATTGTTGTCGTCAGTGAATAATTCTTCATCAGTTAACTCACGTAGTGGTATGTTTGGGTCAATGCATAATACTGTGCGCCATTCGCATCCGTGAGTGTCCATTTCTATTGCTACAATTCTCTTAGCCGACACTTGCACACCCTCAAGATCCATTCCATTCCTTTCTCGTGAACTAGGGTACTGCTCTAGCCAATATTTTGATCCCATAGATGAACATGTCAGGGTCCACTGGGATCACTCTTACCCTCAACTCGTCTGCCATCGTGTTTATCAACAGCATTTCTCTGAGGAAGCACATGCTAGTGGTAGAGCAACAATCCCTCTTTTGGTGAGTAAAGTAGGTGTGCCCGTACTGTTTTACCTCCTATTTTGACATACACATCTTCTGTAAAAGGAACCGTTACTACAGCCTAAGAGACTCCTTGGATTTCTAGATGTTTGCCAGACAACAGAAAATCACCTTCACTTATGAATGATATTTCTGCCCCAGAGTCCACCATAAAGATGAACTGCTTGTTCCCTATCTCTGCCTTCACCAGTGGTTCCTTTTATGAATACAAGGTAGTTGATAGGACTGGACAAGCAAGTGCTCTCTGTGGGCTGTCCTAGTTGGGTGGGTGTTTGTCCCTGGGCTGGAAAAGATGTTTTCACTAAGCACACATTCCTTGGTAAGGTGCTGGTGCACCGTTTGCAGTTATGGCGAAGCAATTTTGGTTTCGTTGGAACTGCTGAGTGGGGCGGTTTTGTTGTGCGGGCATCGTGTGGGTGGGGTGACGTAGTGCACTCTAACCGGGTGGCGGTGTTGGTGATCACTGCAGATGTTGTGGGGGGACTCCATATGATCACTTGGGCAGTCCGTATGGGCTCCCTGGATGCGGTTGGCCATATCGGAGAGGCGTGTATTGAGGTGGTGTGTATCAAGGTTGGTTGTATTGATAGTTTCCACCTTGCCTGCTGCAGAATTCTTGTGAAAAGTGACCGACCACCCGCATGTCCAGCATTGCCCTTGATTTCCTCCTGTGGGGCCTGGCCCCCCATATCCCCATTGCCTCCGATATCCTCCTCACCTTTGTCCTCTGAACCCACCTCATCGTCTTGCCGGCCTTCCTTGCCATTGGGGTCCCATATATGGTTGTTCTCCTTCCCACTGCCCGTGTCCATTGTCCATCCACACTGTGGCCATCCTTGCCTGTGTGGCCACAGAGACACTCTGCTCTTCACCCAACTGATCTGTGGGTGGTGCGACTGTTACTGCTGTGACCTTCACCAGTTTTTTGTGCACAAGTTTTGCTTCTTCTGCTAACCTCCTCTGAATAATCTCTTTTTCCTTTTCTTCGATCCTCCTACAATGGTGTACTATGATGCTTTGAATTTCTGGCCACCCCTTTGCCTCTATTCCTGGTATCTTGTCTAGAGCCTTCTATACTTCCTTGGGTAACCCCCTTTTTATGATAAAGCAAAATAGGGAGTTAGACTGGTCCCACGCAGTGCCTGTCTCTGCGCACCACATCTCCTGCATGCGAAGAATTAACTGCACAGCATCTTCTTCCTCCCCCATTGTGCATTGTATTATAGAGTGTAAATCGGGGGTGTCGGGGAAGGCTCTCCGCAGTGCATCCCACACATGTGATTTGACATTATTAAATTATGCCCATCGTTACTTAGTGTAACTCCCAGGAAACCTGCTTTCACCCAAACTGCATCTGCTTGATATCCTACTGCAGACACCAGGAGACTTTCAATGTCTCCGATAGCAAGGGGCACTCCTGCGGTATTCTTCTAAAAAAGGCATTGATCCACTTTCTTGCACCCACTTTGAGTGAGAAGAGAGAATTGAGAAGATTGTTTTTATCCATTTGATCCCATGGGACAGAATGGGGTTGCCCTGCTCCCTTATGGATGAGGGGCATTTGCAGTTTTGATTTGACTTTTCTCCTTTATTTTTAGCTAGTGCCATTCTTCCCAGTCTGTTCCTTAACCTCCCTTCCCATGCATCCTCCACAGTAGGCATGACCCATTGTACCTGCTGCACCCCTCCTACCGCACCCTCTTCTGATTTGTCAAAATTACTCCATGGCTCTTCGTCCCTCACCGAGGCCACATCCTCATATCCCAAGCTATCAGTCTCCCCTTCTCATTCTACTCTTACAGCGCATATGGGTGTGATGTCAATCTTCAACAGTATTTCTCATGATTTCCATTTATCTTCCTGTATTGGTGGGGTACGCCGATGTGGTCGGGGGTCTCCTTCTAGATCTCATGCTTGGTCGCATACTGCTCATAATCAAGCTAGTTCTGTATGGGTGGACGCTAGTGCCACCTCAAGATCTTGAGCACCTACTACTGCAGGAGCAGGAGTGGTGGTTGATGGGACATAAGGAGGGGGTGGAGCTGCGATTGGTGTGACTGGTGTATTCCCCCAGAAACATATATAGGATTTGAATACCCTTCTGCCGGTTTTGTGAGTAAGGGATACATTTGTTTGGGCTCCCCCCGTGTTTCTTTGTCTCTCCCATCACCTCTTTCCAATGTTGGAGATTCTGACCCTTTTTCCTTCTTATTTGTAGTCGGAGTTTCTTCGAAAATCCGCCACAAATCTAACACTTCCCTTCTGTTTCGCAATTGTTTCCCTTTATATTTAGCTGTCAAGAATGTGGACAGGTGCTCTAGCGTTCCCTTGTTGAAGGATCCACCCTCTGGCCAAGTGTGTGATTGTCCCTCCCCCTTTGTCTCTGTTACCCACTGCCCACGATACTTTTTAATACGATAACTGCACAGGGGGAGCTGTTTGCAAATATGGGACAGTGGCGTTTCTGCCCCCATGGCTGGTTATTCCCGTTCCCTCTGGTACATTTTCTTTTTCAAGGCCTGTACCGGGAGAAAAATATCCTTCCCTTTACTTGCCCCTCCCTTCTTGTGTTCTTATCCCTTGGTACCCACTGCCCTTCTGCTACCTGAATCTCATATGTGTCATTGCATTAAACATTCATAATACATAAATACATATACATATGGACACATCAACATAAAACAGTTTTCAAATTAAAAGAACAAGGTACATAAAACAAACCACATGTAACAAATCAACCCCCTCCCTCTTTTAAGAGCCACACTTATGCTCCCACTCACTCCCTCTTCATTCACATCACTGGTCCTTCTTCCATACATATATGAAAAAAAACACTGAAAATAACACGCTAAACAACAACTTACATTTGTTCCCAAGCCCTCTAATTATACGAGGTTCCTATTTTTATCTCCTTGTTTTATCTCCAGCCCTGGTCTCTCTAGGTCAGGTTCCTGTACTTCCTTTTTATCTTATTTTCATGTGTCTTTACTAAAAAAAAATAATGGCCATAAAAAGATCAAAGCGCTTTACTCCAGTTGATCATTCACTTCACTCATTCATTAATTCACTGTGTGCTCCACTCAAACACATTGCTCTATATTCCCCACAATATAGTTTTTTCTTTGCAATTTATACTTGCGTACCATGTTCTTCCAGGAGCCTCTGTTCGCGGTCTAACCATAACGCCTGGGCCACTCCTTGGGGCCGCACCCGGCTCTCAGACTACGTTTTTGAAGTTTTAGCGTTCCCCAATTTGTTTCAATTGTTTGTTTGTTTGTTTATTTTATTTTTACAGCGCTCCAAACCCGGAGGTAGAAGGGCGCTTAAGAAGACGGTTACACGGTTGTGATACATACAGATTCCAATTACAGTAGTTTACAAGGTATACAGACATGTTAGAGCAAAGGCAGGGTACTCCCTTATTGGGAGGATCTACAGTAATCGAGAATGACAATTTACAGAATTTACATAAATTTGAACCTATGGTGGGGTTACTCATTGTTTAGGAGCCATCTGATGACATGTTTCCTGAAGATCTGGAAGGACTCGATAGTTTTAATGTGGAGAGGTAAGGTGTTCCAGAGTTGGGAGGCAAGTACTGTGAAGCTAGCTCCTCCAGCTCTTTTTAAGAGGAATCTGGGTACGGACAAGCAAAGGGCATTGGAGGATCTAGTGGTTCTAGTGGTGAGTTTCATGGAGAATTTGTTGGTGAGATAATGTGGGGCTAAGTGGTTTAAGGCCTTGTATGTGAGGCAGATTGATTTCAGGTCGATTTTTTGTCGGATGGAGAGCCATTTGCAGGATTTCCTGGCAGTGGAGATGTGCTCCCGTCTGGGAATGTTGAGTGCTGCGCTTGGTGCGTAATTTTGAATTATTTGTAGTTTATTGATTATGGATTGCTTGGCACCTAGGTACAGGCTGTTACAGTAATCCAGTTTGTATTGTATAAGGGCTCTTGCAAGAGTAAGGCAGCTGTTGGAGGATAGGAAAGGTCTACTGGCCCTGATAAGTTTTCCGGTGTAAGCAGAGGCTGAGGCAATCATGTTAGTTTGTTTGGAGAGGTTGCAATTAGCATCAAGGTAAAAACCAAGCGTTTTTACGCTTTTGGCGATGGGGATGGTGTGACCATCGATAGCGATGTTGTTGTATTTGGGATTCAATTTTGCAAGGTTGCTGGGAGAGCCGACAAGGAGGAGCTCTGTTTTCTCATCGTTCAGGCAGAGGCCATGGGAAGCCATCCATGCCTGAATGATGGAAAATATCTCGTTTATCCGGGTGATGTCTGTCTGGTAGTTGCCTGTGATGGTAAGGAGTATCTGGGTGTCATCTGCGTAATTTGTATAGGTGACACCCAGACCGTCCAGTTGGTCAAATAGAGGCTTTGTAAATATGTTATATAAAGTGGGGGAGACACAGGAGCCTTGTGGGACTCCGCAGGAGATGGGGATGGGTCAGCAGCATCAGTGGCCGAGAAGACCCGCATAGTTCTGTTTGCCAGAAAGGATTGTATCCAAGTGACTGCAGCAGATGAGAAGTGAGCTGCGGTGGCTAGGTGGCTGCAGAGGATTTTATGGTAGACCAGGTCGAAGGCCGCTGAGAGGTCTAAGAGGAGTAGGATAGCGGTGTTGCCTTTGTCTTTAATTTCATCAATTTGGCTTTTGAGGTCAACAAGGGCAGTTTCTGTTCCATGCTGCGGTCTGAAGCCGGATTGGCGTATTCCTAGTAGTTGGTTGGATTCTAGGTATTCCTGAATTTGGAGGTAAGCAACTCTGTCCAAGATCTTTAGTAGGAAGGGAACTGTGGTGATGGGTCTGTAGTTGGTGGGGATGGCTGGGTCGAGGGATTGTTTTTTCAGGAGTGGAAGAACCCATGATTGTTTTAGATTGCTGGGGACAGAATTGTTGAGGAATGATAGGTTGATGAGTTTCGTGATGAAAGGGGAGAGGTCCCTGGCCGCATGCTTTATGATCTGGGCGGGACAGCTATCTCCTTTGCAATTTGAGGTCTTAAGTGAGGAGAGGATTTTCTGAACTTCTATCGTGGTGACTTTTTTGAATGTAAAGCCTGATTTGGTATTGCTGGGCGTAGGTGAGCCAAGGTTGGTGAGTTTATTGTTAGTAAGTTGTAGGCGTTTGTCCTCGATTTTAGTTTGGAGTCCTATGATTTTATTGCTAAGGGCGTTTTGGATACTGGTGCACCAGGGTTTGTCTTTTGAGCAGGTACCCATGGGCGGATTGGGATTTTCCAGCTGTTTTAGGATTTTAAATAATTCTTTAGTGGAGGATCCTGCCTGATCAATTCTGATGTTGTATGCCTCTCTTTTAGAGCGAATTATTTAATTTTTGTATAGGGAGGATATGGTCGTGAGAGTTGATTTATTTTCAGTGGTGGGATTGGTTTTCCAGGTGAGTTGTGCTTTTGCTTTCTTTTTTCTGAGTAGCTTGAGTTCTGGGGTGTACCAGGAGTTCAGGTGAGCTCTTGGTTTGACTTTGCGAAGTTTCAAAGGGGCAATGGTGTCCATCGCCTTGGCCATGGAATCATTGAATGTGTCGACCAGTAAGTTTAGGTCAGCGTTAGATGGGAGTGCATTGAGGGTGGCTAGGATCAAGGGTATGAGTGCTTCAGCAGTAATATTGTGTTTGTTCCTGGTAGGGCAGGCTGGAGCTAAGGGGCTATTTTTGGGCATGGGTTGGTTGGTGTTGACCTCGAGTAGGATGAGGTGGTGATCCGTCCAAGTCAAAGGTTGGGGGTCCTTGCAAAGTGTATTGCAGTTGTGGGTCACTACCCAGTCAATGATTCTGCCTTTCTGGTGGGTGGGCTGGACAATGAGTTGTACGAAGCCAAGTTCAGTTAGTGCATTGGCTAAGGATGCGGCAGGTGCTTCGTTGGGGTCGCAGTAACCTAGGTTAAGGTCCCCGAGGATGATGATTTGTGCTGAGGGCTTGGCGTTTTCAGCAATGAGGGATGTGATGTCTTCTTCGAAGACCCCAGGGGAGCCTCGGGGTCTGTATATGAGGTGGAGAGTGATGGTGCTTGTGGTGGAGGTTTGTATCTTGACAGTGATTAGTTCACAGGACGTGAGTGACACTGAGGCTGCTGATCTGAAGTTTAAAGGGGATTTGTAGATAATAGCTACGCCTCCTCCCCTAGCCTTGGGTCTATCGGCTCTGAGGATGCTATAATTAGCCGGGATGGCTAAAAATAAGTGTGGTCCAGATGCTTCACGAAGCCAAGTTTCTGTTAAGGCTAGGAAGTCTAGGTCATTGGTGAGAATGATGTCGGCTATTTCAATAGGGTGGGCAGCGAGGGATCTGACATTGAGTAGTGCTCCTTTTAGTGGTGGTGGCGTGAGTTTGTTGGGGGCTTTGTGTTCCTTATAGTTTTTAGAGTTAAGTGTAGCAGTGGGCTTACTGGTTGTGTTAGATAGTCTAGTGCCTAGTCTGTTGTTACGGGTTGTTAGATTGGGAGAGAGAGAGGGGGGAGGTCCTGGAGACTTGAGGCTGGCAGGAGGCTTGGTGTGGTTAGGCACGGTGTTGAGTCTGAGGTGGCTGTTTGTTGTGTTGGTGGTGGGGCCTACGTTGGTGGGTCATGTGGGGGGCAGGTGGTGAGTGGGTGGGAATGGGGGGAGTCATGGTAGGAAGGGTGTGGGGCACGGTATGGGATGATGTCTAGGATAGGCGAGTTTAGCCAGGCCGTGCCTGTGGGCTATGTAGTTATTAGCGCTACAGGGTACATTGTCCAGTATGATACAGAAGGAAGGGGAACATGATGAGTGTTAGCCAGGTGAACATAGTGTGGCTGCGGGCAAACCGCCACACAGCTGGGATCCCGAGCACCAGGGAGCCAAGATAGCACAGGGTTTCAAATTAGCACCTAAATTCAAAATAACACAGGGTTGCAAATAAGCACCTAAATTCAAAATAACACAGGGTTGCAAATTAGCGCCTAAATTCAAAATAACACAGGGTTGCAAATTAGCACCTACATTCAAAATAACACAGGGTTGCAAATTAGCACCTAAATTCAAAATAACACAGGGATGCAAATAAGCACCTAAATTCAAAATAACACAGGGTTGCAAATAAGCACCTAAATTCAAAATAACACAGGGTTGCAAATAAACACCTAAATTCAAAATAACACAGGGTTGCAAATTAGCACCTAGATTCAAAATAACACAGGGTTTCAAATTAGCACTTAAATTCAAAATAACACAGGGTTGCAAATAAGCACCTAAATTCAAAATAACACAGGGTTGCAAATTAGCACCTAAATTCAAAATAACACAGGGTTGCAAATAAGCACCTAAATTCAAAATAACACAGGGTTGCAAATAAGCACCTACATTCAAAATAACACAGGGTTGCAAATTAGCACCTAAATTCAAACGTTTACAGAACAGTGCAAAAGTGGGGTAAGCAGTGGGGCAACATAACTGTATGATATAGTATTGATGAGAGGCTAATCATGCATGCTTACGTGAAGGAGGAAATAGGAGTTCCGTGGTGGGCATTTGGTAGCGTTGGAGAGCTTGACATTACATGCAGGTGGCAAGGCGTACTAATGGGTAGTTTATAAGATACAGTTAAGTTCGTAGTGAGTAACAGGTGTTCGGTAGGCAATATGCAGGCCATAACAGTGGGTAAGACGTTGCACAAAAGTTTTTGGTAATAGTGGCAAGTTTGATGTGGGATGATGCCGGCACCTTATCAGGCGAAGTTAGATATTAGCATACAGTGATGCGCATTTGCAGCTCACCGTGCATTGTATGAGCTTCATAGTAACAATGATATTGCTGGCTAGCGGGGCGTCATGCGCGGAGTGCACGTATAGTGCTAGGACTTGGTTTGGGGATGGCTTTGTGTCGGCAGCATATAGATGGGCATTATCACAATGTCGATGGTCGCAGACCAGTACTTACGTGGCCGCAGATGCCATATATGAAGTGTCCCTCCTGGGCCCGACACGGACAGGCACAGACAGGTGGGTGCCTTGTAATCCGTGCCTTCGAATATGTGCTGGCTCACGCCTTCCGGCTCGCTGTGTGGAGGAAGTCGGAATCTCCTCCAATAGAACGCGATGTGCGTTCGTGCTGGTTGCTAGGCAACCGGCAAACAAAATAGCACGGCCGCCATTTTAGGCTACTCCTTGTGGAGGGGCTGGCCTCGGGGGAACCAAATGGGGTGCAATGGTGCTCTGGAGACAATCTGTGCTGCGGATTGCCGTCAGCCTCGTTGTCTGAGGCAGCAGATGTCCGCTTATCCTTGTGCTGAGGTTGTGGGATTTCGGGGACCGTCGTGGGCAGTGTCGAATTGCTGCAGCTGGTAGGGGCTGGGCTCCTGCCCACCCGAACGACGAACGTGGCTCCTGAAGTGGGGAGGGTGCAGGTGGGTGCCACTTATATAGGCCCCTTTGAATATGTGCCGGCTCACGCCTTCCGGCTCGCTGTGTGGAGGAAGTCGGAATCTAATCCAATAGAACGCGATGTGCGTTCGTGCTGGTTGTTGGGCAACCGGCAAACAAAATAGCACGGCTGCCATTTTAGGCTACTCCTGGTGGAGGGGCTGGCCTCGGGGGAACCAAATGGGGTGCAATGGTGCTCTGGAGACAATCTGTGCTGCGGATTGCCGTCAACCTCGTTGTCTGAGGCAGCAGATGTCCGCTTATCCTTGTGCTGAGCTTGTGGGATTCCAGGGACCGTCGTGGGCGGTGTCGAGTTGCTGCAGCTGGTAGGGGGCTGGGCTCCTGCCCACCCAAATGACGAACGTGGCTCCTGAAGTCACATTGAGTCACATCCCACTCCTGAGACCATTTGTAAGGGACTCACGGTGGCAACAGTAAAGACAGACACAAGTGATCACTGTTCAAGTGTGTTTATTGACCAATGAATGCAGGGTGAAAAAACGCCTAACCTAAACCTAAATCTAAAATGGGAGCAAGTGTCGACCATCAAATGAAAATAAGGCAGTCCTAGTGGCATTGTGTCAAACTAAAAGGGCCTATAGTAAGAAAAACCTATTGCCAATCCTTGTGCTAAATACAAAATAAGTGTGGGATGTGGTATCAATAAAGAAAGAAGTGTTCTCAAATAATAAGTCTGGATGTGATTGCCAGGGGTATCCCTTTCCCACATTTTCAGCATGGGACAAGGTGGGTCTCCTGATCACAGCACACACTCAAGCTTTCCCCAGAACAATCCAACAGTTCCATAGATTCCACAATCCGACAATTTGATAGCTCCAGCCATCAGGTTCTCTGATGGCTTAAAGTCTCTTTCCAATAAAAAGTCTCTTGCCCTCGAGGGCCACACAAGTCTGTTCAACAAATGTTTTGGGTGATGGCTTCACCCCTAAGTCTCCCTCTTCAGGGAGAAGACCCCTCACAGTCTCACTCGACTATTCAAACAGTTAATTTCTCCATAAACTATGGATGGTTGCTTTTCACCCCTGGATCTCCCTCGGCCAGGCTCAGATCCCAGATGACAAGCGGGACAGTTCACTTCTCTTTGTCTCGCATTACTCCTTACTTCATGAGTCTTAATGTCTTTTTAAACCAATCTACCGGGTTTTCCTTCTTAACCCTTTTTATACACTGTTCATGCACTCATTTCATCAGACGGGATGCCTATCTTTTCAGTTCACAATCATCTGTCGGTCAAAGACTTTCGACAGTACAGAGGATTTTGCAGGACCCCTGTATGACTACTTTGTCCCTCCTTTCACCTTCTTTCAAGGCCTTTGGTTATTGTAGTTTTCTACTTTTGGGTAATCACCCAAAGTCTCTCGAGTGGACACCCATGTGGTGTCAAACTCTTCTGTGGCTGGTTTTACCGCTTTAAATAACAACAGTTATTTCTTTGTTCAAAGTTTAAAAGAGCCACTTATTACTCTTCATTCAACACAGTTCCATTTCTTTATCGATACTCCTCTCGAGTCACCGGCTGTGATGAACTGCTTTGCTTTATTTTTCCTTTGAGTCAAGGTCAGTACCACAGAGACCAGCATCTCTGCCTGGCTTGATTATCAGTGGAAGATGGTCTCTTGTACCGTTGACATCTGTTGCAATATATCGCAGACTTAAGTTTCTTTTACGGAGGTTCTAGGGCCTTAGTCGTTAAGGGCCAGGTCAATACGTTTGAGATGATTGCAGTGCCATTGTGTTGTGCTTGTTGTGGATAGATCTGACCCTCTGTAGTTTGCGATGTGTGTTTATTTATGATTTTCTCTTTCAGTTCACTTCTCTAGAATCTAATCACTAAACTCTACACATTATGTCTCATTCAAACTAGTTTTCAATGCTCATTTTATTTATTTCCTTTTCTAAGTCTTACTTATACAGTTATCATTTCTTTAATAAGACCACTTCTGAAAAGAGTCTGTTTGCAAATGACATGGCTGCAAATACCTTCTCTGAATTTTTTCTCCTTGTGCACTTGTTGCTAAATACTATTGAAAGGGGGATCTGGCATAAAAATAAAGGTCTGAGGGGATTCAGCAGGCGGGACGCATAAGGACTCATCTCTGCCGAAGAACAAACAGATGAATGTCTGAGTTATGACTAGAAGGCAACAGAAGATGATCAGGACAGTAGGCACAAGTGAAAGGCTTCTCAGTACTGTCATATTCAGGGCCAACCTTTGGCTTATAATAGGGACATGCGACTGGCCTATCTTGATGTTTTGGGTCAGCTTTGCAGGATATGGAACCCACATGGTTTCAACCCAATCAATCACAAAGCACATGCCTTGTACTGTATTCTGGCTTTCAGTGACATAACCTTCAAACAGGTTTCTCCAAAAAATGTAAATTACTTTCTGTGATGTGAGTAATGCCTGTGACATTTATCTAGATTGTTATGGTCAATGTAAATACCTCCCTTCTCGAGCTCTTCACTCCTCCACCTCCAACTCCTTCAGGGTCAGTCGCTTCTCCAAGCAACAAGTTGGTAGTAGATCGCTTTCTTCAGCTGGGGCCACCCTCTGGAACAGCCTCCCTGCCTCTCTGAAACTTGAGGAGAACCATCTACGGTGCCTGAAGCACCTCAAGACCTTCCTCTTTGCTTCTGCCTTCTCTCTTCCTCTCCTCTGCGGATTTCTTGACTGTTTATGCACTGGTCACCTGGCTACCCTCTGATTTCAGGCCCAGGTCCCTGACTGCCCAGTTGCACACCCGCACTGCCTCCCGGCAACCCTTGCATTTGGGTCTGTATCTGTAACCCTACAGTCCCCCTACCTTCACATTTGGACACCTGATGTCTGCACTTACCCTGGCACCTGCCACCTACTGGCCTCACTTCTTGTCATTGTTTTGATTCCATGTACATCACTGCCCCCTCCCCTTTCCCCTGGCACATTTCCCCTCCCACTCCCCTGCACTTGGGAGATCTCAATGTCACTTGGCCTAGTAAGATCATTGTCTCTGTCTTCCCTCTGTTCCCCCTTCCTTGCAACGTCGCGCCTTGAAACACTTGTGTATAGGTGCTTTACAAAGGCCATATCATATCATATCATTGTGCTCACTTTTGGTTTTTCCTTTAAAATTACAGGTAAAGCCATTAACTGACTGCAAGCATCACCACCATATACACTCTTCCGTTCAGTTTGGTCACCCACTCCAAAAAGGCCTCTGCATTCACTCCAAAGTGGAAAAGGACCTTTTAAGGGTTGAACCCCCAATCAGCTTTCTTGTGTTTGATAGGTTGTCTTGCTTTTCTGTTTTTCGAAAATTCTACCTCTCTCCCTATGTGTTTAAGTTGAAATTCCTAGCAACTTCCACTCATGCAATGACATTTGATGCAGTGTTTTCAGATTGGAAAGAGACTGTTACATGTTCTCTTCCCTTACACCCCATAGGGCTGTGCTCTTCACTTTCATTGGCCCAATGAATTGTCATAAAGGGGATATGTTGGTTATGATGTAGCCTTCCTCTCAGGAATGTGACATAGAAATTGGACTGGGATATTTATTTCCCTTATAATTCCTTGTAATGACATGTGATGGTATTACGATTTATATTGAGATTTGCAAGAATATTCTGAATCCAGAGACATTATTACGGCGTTTGTAACTGCAAGCATAACAGAGTTATTAAAACATGCAATTGTATGCATAGTTCATACATTTCAATATATCGTTGTGATTTCTGTTGTTTTCCTGAATTTGGATAGATATCTATGTTTCAAATCAGCCAAACTGTTTTGAAGTTATATCTAAATATCTAAATATGTATTTATCACTTGTCCTCTTAATAAATAGTTTTGCGCAACATATTTTTAAATAGGCTTTTGTTATATGTCTTCCCTAACATGTAGTTCACCTACATATTTTCTTGCCAAGTCTATCAACATCGACATCTGCTTTTGAACAAAGACTGCTTAATGGAACAGGCACTCATTCTATTGCTCTGCCAGGCCGTCAAATAGGGTCTGTGTAGAGATTTGATTATTTGAAAATGCAGTGCATTCATTAATCTCTTGCCAGAGTGGGCTTCGGGATAAGTTTTCAAAAATAAGACCATGAAAATACTGATTTTGGAATTAATTTTGCCTTCTAACAAGCTTTTGTCCTGGCGACAATGACGTCATCAATGTGAATGGATATTGGGGCATTCGCTTTCCTCTTTTCATTTTCAAGAAAGCACACATTTTCACAAACAACCATTTCAGATTTCAAACTAATATCATTTTGAGATTATATGTAAAAGATAAATTGTCAATCTCGGATTGTTCTGAGTCAGTTTCATAGGTTCCCTCCTCCTCCTCACTTGAACTGTTGGAACTTGGAGTAGGCAACTTCTTTCCTCCTCGGATCCGGTAATTCTTCTTTTTTTTGTGGAGGTACGGTCTACCTCGGAAGGAAGCTACAGTGACCTGATACCGTGCTGGCAGGCGTGTGGCCTCTCTCCTGGGATAGCAAAGGTAGGGGAAAAACCCTCCTGTGGCATAAAAAAAACCCTAGTTGCTGATGGTAGAAGCAGGAGAATATGTTCCACAAGGATATTAGTAGGTGAGGAGTCACAGAAAGGTAAGTGTGCTGGTCAGATCCTGAAGAAAAGCTTCCCCTGGAGGTATTGGACCTCAGATGAAGAGTACACTCTGAACCCTTTGAGAGAAGCAGAAATAGGGTCCTACCAGCAGCAACAGACGCCAGTGAATCTGAATAAGTAGCCAGAGCCAGAGGATAAGGTAAGCGATCCGGTGGACCACAGTGGAGATAATGCGAGAGTGCCGTAGCACAAAGGCAAGGAGGTAGAAGCCAAGGAGGAGAAAGCAGGCGAGGCAAGATTGCCAGCCACGAGCAGCAGAGAGAAGAAAGAGAGATGCTGAAGGCAGCATTATTAAGGGAGAAACCCTGCCGCGGAGGTGGACGGGCATCAAGAGGAAGCAAAGACAGAAAGAAAACACAGAGTAAGCAAGGGGGGAAACGGCCAAGCCATAAGGGGAAAACGGAGTGTAGGAGCACCCAAAAGAAAATAAATACCTGGATTGCAACGCACCAACTGCCGGGAGGAAAAGAAACAAGTACCTCCCGGTGGAGGCCATCTTGAGAAAGACTTGACCGCAGATGCGGAAGCAGGAAAGTCATAATGAAACATTGAATGGAGGCACGTCCTCCAGTGATTCCCAAGCGCCAGTGGCCTCGGTGTGTGTGAAATAAATGCTCTCTTTGTGTCATTTGTACTGGTAATGGCCATCTAATAAAGTGTAGGCCTATCAACACATTTAACTCAATCTATCAGATCATTTGTATACACTTTCTGTCTACTGTTCCCTTATATAAATTGTGCAGTTTAGCACGGTCAACATGCAACGTGGCAGTACATTTTCTGTTTCATTTAAAACATACAGAATAGCATATTATTCCTGTCACTTTGTATTAATTACCTGATACTAAAGTGTAAAGGCATTCTCAATTTATATTATGTGTTGGAGAACATTGCATTCAATCAAATACTTTAGACACTTTTCACATGATCCTGCCAATAGGTTATGATATTATGCTAAGCTTTTGTATGTAGTGAATATATTTGACTGGGGAGTACATATTTTTTATATTTCCTATTGCATAGTGTTGCAATTGATGTATTATTGTGTCAAACAGTGTATATATTTTGTTAAAAAGCAGAGCAGGTTTGTGTTACAGTAGGTTGGTCTATATTGCAAACTGAATTGTCTATGAGGTTGTAAGTCAAAGTTAGAAATGTCACCAATCTGGGGTAAAATTAGTAAGCATCTTCGAACGCATGTTTTTTGGACAGTCCTGAGAATTCCAAAGAAACTTTAGTAACCAAATAGGTGACATTATCACTAATAATTGAATTATCACGTGCTGTAAAAAAGCAGCTCTGATTCTATCTGTATGGTTCATCAATCAGACAGCCAGTGATCTGCAGATTCACATTTCATATACATAGCTTCCTTATTCAGAGATCCAAGATTATGAAAAAGACTGGGTGCTTCAGCAATCATTAGAATTTCTATTGCACTGTATATTGGCGATGATCAATAATATGCTCCTCATCATGGAAAGTGTTAACTAGGTGCTCAAAACCTGGACACTTATTGTGTGAAAGACTTTTAGCTCAGTCCCAATCTAAGTCCAAATGTAATCAGTTCACGTTACCTTACATCATGGAAAAGTGCTCCCTGCTGAGGTTTTCCCTTTTGGTCCTGATGAACCATAACTAAGCATGGCATCCCTATTTATAGTGAAGGAAGAGTCATTGCTTCATAGAAAGGGATTAAGGTGTCTTTGCTGAGTTAGGGACAGCACAGGGGCTTATGTGTATGGTATCCTTCAACATGATCGGTATTGTGTTTTAGGAAATAAATTGAGAGTATCTGGACCTGGAAGCCTCTCTCCAATATTGCCCCAGTCACTACTGTCAATGTAGTGGAGGTCTCTGCTCATCCTGTAGGGAGGTGTATCAGTTTCCATACATCTGGATCTTGGCACTGTCTAATTAGATTCCGACACCAAATGGAGTAGTTTCAGCTTCGATTGTTTGTTCAGATATTACAAAACATCAATCAACCATTACACAATGACACATGAAACACACTTTAAAACATTATAGCTAAAAGCAAAGCATCAAAAGATACAAACACCAAAAATCCATTTAAACACAGTTAGCATCTCTTAAAATCACATTCATCAAGCAGCATGATTCACATTACTTTCACAAAGCTTGTTCTTGATCTTAATCTATATGCCAATGCCAATTTTGTCAGCACCCCACATTTGGTATAAAGGGTACTGGGGTACTGGTGAAGATTCAGAGTACCAAAATATTGGCAATTGATGATATATAAACATTTTGTAAGATGTGTTTTCTTTGGATTCTTGCATCATGGGGAAAGTGAAACTAATGTTTGATATATTCTACAATCAGAACAATGTTTCCACTGTAAGGTTAATAGTGCCAGTGGAAATATATCCATGTTGAATCCAACAAACAGAGAGCACCCACAGATTAATTCAAAATAATCAATTAGTCTCATACCCCTTGCTTCTTTGTACATCAAATAATGTGTTAATAAATGTCCATCCCCATGGAAGGCCAACAGATCTATTAAGAACCATTTTTCTAAGACAGATTTTGCTTTAGTTACACTTGACTTGTCTATTGTGTAAGGATGTACCCACCAGAGAGTCTTGCCTAAAACAAGCATACAACGTTTTAACAAACCAAACCAAGGAAGTCAGCTTACAACCCTCTTCCCAAGAAATTAAATTTTGTAAATCCTCTGACAGGGTTATATAAACATGGTGAGGGTAAATTCTAAGCCCAATACAGGATGACAATGAGTTTGAGATAAACGGTAATACCTGGATAAGCCAACTCCATAAAATGTAAAATTCAGGAGTGCTCAATGGCAGGATTAGCAAACAAACCAGACGGAGAACCCATCTCAATTATATGTACCTACAATGACCCCCCCTCTCAGTCAGTATAGCATGCCAACATGCTGAATATTCATATCCTGAGCATCAACGCTAAGTGAGATTATTTCTTGTAGATACCTCACAGACTCAAGGATGTGTTCCTTCTGAATTAAAAAGATTGTATTGTATGCCTCTTCTAAAAAGAAAACATCTGTAGAGAAAAACGTTTTATCAAACCACCTTCCAATTGCCGGCCTTCTATGACTTGCTAAAAGTTTGGAGAATGTGTCATTATGCAGCTCCAGAGCTTTTTGGAGGAACATGGTATTTTGGATATGTAACCATGGGGTTTCAGCCAGTGGCATGGAACAGAGCCAGCATTTGCCTCAGTGTTGGATGACATGTTGAGGGCTGTTGATGAGAGTGACAGCCTTTGATACAGCTTACTTTGAATTTCTTATCTCTAGACTATATACTGTGGCACCGGTATCTGAGGGGGCCCTGAAATGGTTCTCATCCTTTTTAACTGATCGTCATCAACAAGTCAGTTTGGTTCTTTTTGATTCTGATACTTTACCAGTGGGATGTGGGTTTTCTCAGGGTTCTTCCTTGCCCCCACTATTGTTTAATGTGTATATACGCCCACTCTTATTTTTGCCCAATTTGGTTGGCAGTATCATCATTACGCTGATGACACTCAAATCTATGTTTGGTTAAAACATCCAGTGGAGGCAACCGCTTGTGTGTTATTGTGTACAGAAATCATTTAAACCTGGATGCTTCGATTGAATCTGTCTAAAACGGAAATCATTGTGTTTGGTCCCAAGAAGAGATTAGGGTTCCAACACAGTTCTCGCAGAGGATTAAGAATGTTGGCTGCATTTGGCAGTCGAATATGAAGTGTAACCCACAGGTGAATCAAACCATGAAATCAGTTTATTGTCAGCTGAAACTGTTGAAACCTTTAATGCCTCTTATCATGGAAAATAATCATTGCTCAGTGGTAAGAGCGCTTATAAATTTGAGGCTCGACTATTACAATGCCCTTTTGACAGGGTTTGCAAAATACCAAATACAGCGCCTAAAAGTTGCCCAGAATTCTGCAATCAGGCTTCTTTTTTCCCTAAGAAAGCATCTGTCTCCCACTTTCGTAGGAGTATCCATTGGCTTCTGGTGCAGCAAAGAGTCTTGTTTAAGACTCTTTATCTGGTCTTCAAATACATCCATGGTTTGGCACCAGCTTAACTTTCTTCAAAAATTGCTATTTACCGTCCCAATCGTTCTCTGCATTCATCAGAACAAAGTATCCTGACTGTTCTATATTCTAGATCAGTTACCTATGGACATTTGCGATTTTCTACTTTTCAACTGCACTGAGATGCATATTAAGCTTGTCTCTTCAGACATGCGCGATACAGATGTTTTATTCTAGTCTATTCTATTATAATCAGAAGTTAGAAACTGCTGCATCATGGCCAGGAAGAGCTTTGAAGGCTATGGTTCAGTAGTTTTGTATTAAAAGACAGATGACCTCTTTTTAGCGCATCACATGATCAAGTAAATCTTCGCACCACAACCCATCCTATTGAATTATCAGCATCCTCATTACTGACACTTTTCACTGGTGCAATAAAGTCAGGATGAAAGTGCCACCTTCCGTATAATAAAACCTTGCAAGAACTGAAAAACATTGGCATTGCTTTAAATTGCCTGAATATGATCATTTGTAGTTAAATGTGCAAAATAAATTGAATCATTTTTCAAAGTTTCACTATGCACAGCGTTTAGCAGGATGATTGATTGCCAAGGGGTACAGAAAACTAATGGAAGCATGGGAAGCATGAAGGAGAAGGGGCCACTAAACATTGGAAGATTTGGTTTAGCGGCAAAGTGGAGCAACAAAAATATCAAACATTTGGAACAAATGACATTACTACCTCAAATCTATGCACATTTAAAATACCGTAAAACATCCATCTATTCCTTTGCATTTCAGGCAAGGGGATGCATGCCCAACACTCATAATACACTTAAAAATATAGCTCAAACTGAAGTACACCAACAATGGATAGCAAAAGACACAACTTTATATACACCAATAGCGAATTAGCATAAGCATTTAAGTATTATAAGAATACAGCTAAAAATAGGTGGCCAGATATTTGATGTTCAATGGTTATAATGATACATAACTTTTATTTTTAAATCGTGTTCCAAGGATGGATAGAGATCATTGCTTCATATGCAGCAGTACTCAACGCTCTAGCATTTGTGAAAGCTCAGTTTAAGAGCTAAACATGATTTAAAACGATACATACGTACTACAACATGTTTTCATGCTGGAATATATGTTCTGTTTCGTGGGGAAGAGCCACAATCCATTAATGCTGGCACTCATTATAGATTATGTACAAAAAAGAAGGTGGGTGAGGCGCGCACTCCCGGTCCTGGTCAATTGAACCTGTTGTAAAAAATAAGTAGCTGGGTCAAATCCCAAAATGGACAAAAATTCACAGGGTTAGATCCCTTCTGCTGCAATTCAGGTACTTAGTAATAACAGGGTTAGATCCCTTGCTGCAAATCAGGTACTCAGTAATAACAGGGTTAGATCCCTCGGCTGCATTTCTGTGGTCTGTAGTTGTTCTCCTCCTAGCGCTTTCTTATCTCAAATAATCATCAGGGAGGCTGTTGAGCAGGTGTGTCTAATTAGACTCAAAGGATTCTGGTAGCTGTAGTGAAAACGTTTTTTTCTGTTCAGGTGACCAGCAACCGACACCCCTCCAAAGCACAAGTCCTTCCCTGATGATTATTTGAGATAAGAAAGCGCTAGGAGGAGAACAACTACAGACCACAGAACTGCAGCTGAGGAATTAACCCTGTTATTACTGAGTACCTGATTTGCAGCAAGGGATCTAACCCTGTTATTACTGAGTACCTGATTTGCAGCAGAAGGGATCTAACCCTGTGAATATTTGTCCATTTTGGGATTTGACCCAGCTACTTATTATATTTTTTGCAACAGGTTCAATTGACCAGGACCGGGAGTGCGCGCCTCACCCACCTTCTTTTTTGTACTGAATGCTATGGGAGTCCCGGGCTCCAGAGGCAACGCCACGGGGTGACTGTGCCCCACTTTGGAGAATCATAAAGATGGTTCTCTCCCCTCCCCCAAATTTGTGAAAGACTTGTGCTTTGGAGGGGTGTCGGTTGCTGGTCACCTGAACAGAAAAAAACGTTTTACTACAGCTACCAGAATCCTTTGAGTCTAATTAGACACACCTGCTCAACAGCCTCCCTGATGATTATTTGAAATAAGAAAGCGCTAGGAGGAGAACAACTACAGACCACAGAACTGCAGCTGAGGGATTTAACCCTGTTATTACTGAGTACCTGATTTGCAGCAAGGGATCTAACCCTGTTATTACTGAGTACCTGATTTGCAGCAGAAGGGATCTAACCCTGTGAATATTTGTCCATTTTGGGATTTGACCCAGCTACTTATTATATTTTTTGCAACAGGTTCAATTGACCAGGACCGGGAGTGCGCGCCTCACCCACCTTCTTTTTTGTACTAAATACTATGGGAGTCCCGGGCTCCAGAGGCAGCGCCACGGGGTGACTGTGCCCCACTTTGGAGAATCATAAAGATGGTTCTCTCCCCTCCCCCAAATTTGGGAAAGACTTGTGCTTTGGAGGGGTGTCGGTTGCTGGTCACCTGAACAGAAAAAAACGTTTTCACTACAGCTACCAGAATCCTTTGAGTCTAATTAGACACACCTGCTCAACAGCCTCCCTGATGATTATTTGAGATAAGAAAGCGCTAGGAGGAGAACAACTACAGACCACAGAACTGCAGCTGAGGGATTTAACCCTGTTATTACTGAGTACCTGATTTGCAGCAAGGGATCTAACCCTGTTATTACTGAGTACCTGATTTGCAGCAGAAGGGATCTAACCCTGTGAATATTTGTCCATTTTGGGATTTGACCCAGCTACTTATTATATTTTTTGCAACAGGTTCAATTGACCAGGACCGGGAGTGCGCGCCTCACCCACCTTCTTTTTTGTACTGAATGCTATGGGAGTCCCGGGCTCCAGAGGCAGCGCCACGGGGTGACTGTGCCCCACTTTGGAGAATCATAAAGATGGTTCTCTCCCCTCCCCCAAATTTGGGAAAGACTTGTGCTTTGGAGGGGTGTCGGTTGCTGGTCACCTGAACAGAAAAAAACGTTTTCACTACAGCTACCAGAATCCTTTGAGTCTAATTAGACACACCTGCTCAACAGCCTCCCTGATGATTATTTGAGATAAGAAAGCGCTAGGAGGAGAACAACTACAGACCACAGAACTGCAGCTGAGGGATTTAACCCTGTTATTACTGAGTACCTGATTTGCAGCAAGGGATCTAACCCTGTTATTACTGAGTACCTGATTTGCAGCAGAAGGGATCTAACCCTGTGAATATTTGTCCATTTTGGGATTTGACCCAGCTACTTATTATATTTTTTGCAACAGGTTCAATTGACCAGGACCGGGAGTGCGCGCCTCACCCACCTTCTTTTTTGTACTGAACATTATAGATTATGGTCTGGCCAACTTGTTTTTTCTGATTTTTCCACTATATTTCAATTCAATGTATAAAAGATTGCTCTCATCGAGTGATGTTGTACAGGGCCCCCATCTGAAGGCTTCTCTACTGAAATGTACCTCTGTCCCTCTAGTGACCCACTTCCATGCCACTGTTTTCTCCCCACTGTTCCCTTCAACTGCGAGTTAATGCTGCATGAATATGTGTTTGAACGAGCGAATGGATGAGCGAGTGAATGTGCATTTCTTTTAGTTTAGTTTTTGCATACCCAAGGTGCTGATTTGGACAGAGGGAAGGAAGTGGAGGACTGGAGTCATATAATCGTTTACTGAACATCTATGATAAAAGATGCATGATACCTGGTAGCATGTGGCCAGGCTGACATTTTGGTGCAGCCAATCTAGCCATTTCTTACTGTGGCATGACATATTTACTAGGCATTTATGATAAAGGAAGCATGATAGGTGTTATTATGTGGCTAGACTGACATTTGTTGTATCCAGTCTAGCCATTTATTACTGTGGCATGTCATTTCTACTGGGCATCAATGATAAAGCAAGCACAATGAGTGTTATTACATGGCTAGTCAATCTAGCCATGTCTAGACTGCAATTTTGCTGCAGTCAGTCTAGCCATTTCTTACTGTAGCTTTTAAATTCATTCGTTATTGAATTTTTCAGGTGCAGCAAAATCAATATTCACTGAATAATAGAAAGTCTTCAAAATATTTTTTTTACAGAACAAAGCAACTATCTTGATATTTTTGTCAATCAACTGGCTTTTTTGGAAAACTCCATTTTCCCCCTACCCCACACCCGAACCCCTTCCTTCCTCCACCAACCTCCCATTTTCTGGGTTACAGCATGTATCTAGGTCAACTAAAACAGTATAATCCCATAAGAAAGACAGTTTATTTAATTTGTAATTTATTTTTATTTGTATTTGTATAGCGCGCAGCAGCCCAAAGACATCGTGGCACTTGTTACAGAAACATACTTAGTTGCAGAGTTATCACGTGGCATTAATTACATAGCAAGAGCATATTTGGATACATATTTGTACATTTGTCATGTGAATGTTGGCTATGAGAGATATGTACATAGTTACATAGTGTTTAAATTACATTTATAATAGAATATACATTAGGAAGGCATGTGTTGCTTACTGAGTTAGTTCTGGAAAGTGGTCTTTAGATTTTTACAGAAAGCATGAATGGACGGTTCAGCTCTGAGGAGGGCAGGGAGTGAGTTCCATAGTTTGGGTCCAATGTATGAGAAGCCTAGCCCTCCGGCTCTAGCTCTCTGTATTTGGGGGATGTGAAACTGGTTGGTGTATTGAGTTCTGGTAGGACGTGTTGAGGTGGGTCATTATATAGCTTCTGATAGGTATGTGGGAGCTGTGTTGTTGAGGCATCTATGCGTAATAGTGAGTACTTTGAGTGTAATGCAGTCTTTGACCTGGAGCCACCGCACTGCTTGTCTGGCTTGGCATATGTGGTCTCTCCTGGGAATGCTCAGAGCAGCTCGTAGGGCATTATTTTGTATAATTTGTAGTCTGTATATGTTTTTGGAAGATATGCCAGCCATAAGTGCATTGCAATAATCGAGTTTGGCACCTATAGTTGCTCTGGCTATTGCAAGGCAGTTGGGTGCAGATAGGTAGGGTTTAATGGCATTGATAAGTTTGGTGCTATATGCTGCCGCAGAGGCTATGGCGCTAACTTGTTTGTTCATAGATAGGTTAGCATCGATGTGGACACCTAGTGTCTTCAATGAGGAAGAAACCGTGATGGTAGAATTATCGATGTTAAAGTTGTCGTATTGGGGACTTAGTTTAGCTAATGTGGCTTTCTGTCCGAGGATAAGGATTTCAGTCTTGTCACCATTAAGACACAAGCCATTAACAGCCATCCATGCTTGGATAGTGGCATAGATATCATGTAAGGCAGTGGCGTCTTGGTAGTAGGAGCCCGATAGTGGTAAGAGTACTTGAGTATCATCAGCATAGTTAGTATATGCCATACCCAAGGAGTCAAGTAGGTCAAAGAAGGGTTTAGTGAAGAGGTCATAGAGCGTGGGGGCTGTACATGAGCCTTGGGGGACTCCGCAGTGTATAGTTGTGGGGTCAGTATTTGCTATGTTAGAGAATACCTTCATGGCTCTGCCTTCAGGAAGGACGTAATCCATGAAGCTGCTTGTCTGGAAAAGTGGGCTGCCTGAGTGAGATGGGTGGTTAGGGTTTTATGGTCGACCAGATCAAATGCTGCCGAGAGATCGAGAAGGAGGAGCAGGGCAGGTTTACTTTTGTCAATGATCTGTGAGATTTGATTTTTTAGGTCTAGTAAGGTGGATTCTGTTCCATGTCCTACGCGGAACCCAGATTGTCTTTTTCCCATTATGGAGTTGGATTCTATGTATAGTTGGATCTGGTTGTGAGCTGCCTTGTCCAATATTTTCAGAAGGAACAAGACTGTCATTATAGGCCTGTTGTTGTTAGGCTGAGCTGGGTCTAAAGTCGTTTTATTTAGAAGGGGGTGTTCCCATGCTTCTTTGAGACTGTCAGGTACAGAGCCTGTTCTGAATGAGGCATTAATGAATGCAGTCACCAGTGGTGCTAGTTCCTTGGTACATTCCTTGATAATTTTAGGGGGGCAAATGTCTCCTTTGCAGAGTGATGGTTTGAGGTGTTTGATGAGATCAAGGACCTCAGATTCGGTAGTGTCTCTAAAACTGAATTGGGCGTGGTGGGGGTCTCTCTGCTTGGCTTGTGTGAGCCGGTTGTTATTTTGGTTGGGTAGGGCTTTGCAATGGTTATGAATTTTTTTTGGAGGAGATCTATTTTGTTGAGCATTGCAGACTGGATGCCTGCGCACCAGATTCTGTCTTTGATTTTCTCGTCTGTGCTAACCGGAGGTGTGACCATTTCTTTGAAGATTGTGAATATCTCTTTGACTTGCGAATTGGACTTGGGGATCCTGTCGTTAAAAGAGTTAGCTTTAGCTGTGATCATTGCTTTTTTGTATTGGAGAGCTATTTGTTTGAAAATGTTCCTGTTTAAATCTGTTGGGTCTGCTTGCCAGTTTTTTTGTGCCTGCCGCTTATGTGAGCGCAGAGCTTGGAGTTCATCCAAGAACCACAAGTTGTGGTGGAAGGATTTTGTTTCTTTCTTATTTTCAAGAGGGGCTATTAAGTTTATAGCGTTGGTAAGTGTGTCATTAAAGATGTCTGCTAACACTTTAGGATCCTGAGAGAATGGTTGAGCTAGGCATGGGTTGTTGAGGTAAGGTCGCCGGTTATCTGCGTTGTTTTGAACTTCTTGTTAAGGCTGGTGGCGCGTGGGTGAGAACTTTGGAGCTTGGGTTTGTGGGGATGTCGAATTCAATGCATGTGTGGTCTGTCCATGGATAGGCGGTATTTGAGGTAATGTTGGGTGGACAGTTGTGATCCATGACCAAGTCAAGGATATGGCCTTTGGAGTGGGTTGGAGAGAGTACTCCTTGAGAAAAGCCTAGATCTAATAGTTCTTTAGCTAGAGCTGAGGCAGGTTCATCTTTACGGTCATTGTAACCTAAGTTTAGGTCTCCTAGTAATAGGATTTTGGAAGATTTTTTGATGTTGTTACTGAGTTGGTGGGAGAGGTGGTCTTAGAAGTCTGCGGGGGTGCCCGGAGGCCTGTACAAGATATGAATGTTAATTGAATTGTTGGGTGAGAGCGTTAATTTAACTGATAGGATGTCAGCATTTCCACCCCATGTGCGAGAGTCTGATAGTCTAATGGAGAGTGAGTCTTTGTAGATAAGGGCAACTCCACCTCCAGTTCTGTCCAGTCTATCCTGTCTAAGGATGGCATATCCTGGAGGTAGGGCTAGTGAAATTGCTGGGTAGGAGGCCTCATTGAGCCAAGTTTCACTTACGCTAAGTAGGTCAAGATTATGGGTGGATAATAGGTAATTTATCTCTAAAGCGTGTGCAGGGAGAGAGCGTACATTCAGTAGTGCGCATTTGAGAGGAAGATATTGTGGCACTTTAGTTATGTTAATTTTGGAGTGTGATGTGGTATGTGTTTTGTTGTGGGAGATTGTGTGTGGCTTAGTGCATGATAGTGCTGAACAAAATTGGAGAGGCATGGGGCGAGTGTCATGACCCTTGCTGCAGTAGGTAAAAAGTGTGGGTGCAGTGCGGGTGCTTAATCTGATATTTCTCAGAGGGAGAGGTCGATGTGAGCATAACCGGTGTCTGGGTAGTGTGCGGATTCTGAGTCTGTGAAGTCTAGCCATTGGGCTGGGGGGTTGTGACTGTGTGGTGCAGTGGTCTAATGGAGTGCGAGGTGAGTGCATTGCTGTGCCATACGTATGATATGTAGGATGAGGGTGTGGAGGTGTAGGTACCAGGATTGTGGCGGCCATAGCAAATGTCACAAAGATAGCTAGGCGAAGCACAGTAGTGAATATGAAACTGTGGTTTAAAAGTAAACAGCAGGATTGTACATTTGGTAAAGTACATTTACTTCACATGAAATGTTTAGTGAATATTTAGCGATTTGCTATTGTCTCTGCTGTCGATCAGCAAAAGTTTATTTGGAGCCACGCGTTGTTCCTTTGCGTTAGATAGGCTGTTGGTTTATGATAAAAGCAGTAAATGGTCGCTCTGATAATCGGAAGGTTGCTCCAACAACGAGCCATTAGACCACCCTATTGGTTGGTATGTGGTTTGTAGCCGCTAGTACTGCGTAAGGGCATATTGGTCCTTGGCGATTGTCCCATAAAATGGTGAGGGTCATGAAGTTGCATATTTGGACCTGCACCTGGCAGTTGAAGACCCCATCCGCTGGAGTCTGTAAATTGTGACATAGGCAAAATGGGGCCACATACCTGTTTTAAAAAACATAAATTAGTCTCACCAGCCGATCTTCATTAAAAATCATCATTTTATTTATTAGGGCGTGAAACTATTTGCTATCGAAGATAGTGCAACGGAGTATGTTAGTAATAAAATAATAATATTTTCCCATTCATATAGCGCTAAGAACCGTGAGGTATGTAAGCGGTGCTTATTTTTAACCACGGTGTGTGGTGCTCATTTATCGACCACAGAAGGATGAAAGGCTGAGTTTGGCCTTGCCGGGATTCGAACTTGCATTAGCAAGCTGTGCACGGATGTCAAAGCGAGCGTTGTACTCGTTGTGCCACTTGACAGGCTACAGTGAAGTGGCACAGCGAGTAGAGTGCTTGACCGCCTAAAGACCGGTTAAATTATTTATATTAACCCACCCTGTGTCGTCTCCCTTTTTCAGAGCCCTCTAAAAGACAGGGGATCAATTCGGCGGCGATAGTGCACGGTAGAAAACATTATGCCACTTTCAACGAACAAGTTCAACTTGAGCGGTCCTTAATGCTACACTATTGTAATTATATTTCGTATACATTAATGGAAAGGGTTACTTACAGTACAATTGCAATTTCCATTGTCTACGAGTGGTGCAGTCCCAAAGTACGACTCTGCGTGTGCCAACGATCTTTCGCATAGTGATATAATATATAAAAGTGGTTTCGTTTCAGAAATTTCATACTTATCTTCTCTTACGTTTTAGCAACACTACTTCAAGAGAAGTCTTTCATCACAATCTTTGTCTGTCAAGGTCAAAACACAATACAACCTTAAAGTCCGCTTCGTGAGCCTCTCCGGGGCCCGAGAAAAAATGGAAGCAGCTGACCTTCACTGTGAACGAGCATAAATTCTTACTTTGCAACATTCTGTGTAAAGCCATCTGTAGAAGTTGGTTTTTGCACGCCATGTTAGTATATTGTTTGCATGATATTAAAAAAAGTTTCTTTAAAGGACGTTATGGTTCAGCCGAAAGACCCCTGAAAATAGCAAGTTATGGTAAGCTATGAAAAATAACTCGCGCCACCACCGTGCACTGCTAAGACTAACACCCAGGACATCAAAGATGACATCGCAAATGGTATTGATGAAATCACTGATGACATCACATGTGTGTGTACTTTTCATGGAATTTGTGTACTAGGGATTTTTATTATAATGTTCCGAAAAAAGTGTCAAGGATATTGCAATAAATATCATACCGTTATTAGTGCTTTGAACGATGCATTGATATAAATAGCATTGTATTATGGGATTCTATCTAGTATACTGAGCTACTAATGGAGAAAGATAGCATTGTGTGCAGAGTACAAGATGAAAGTATAATATTTGTAATGTTAATATGTTGAATAATGAAATGATAATTGTCCTGAAATGTTCGAAAATTCACAAAATGGGGGTGTTCTGAGGACGTTGTTCGTATTGTGTGATTGCTTAGCTGTATGCAATGAGGGAATGGCACAGAGAGTAAAGTGGACGCCGTCCGCGGACACCGCGGCTGTTCGTGGACAGGGCGTGCTACATCCGGGTTTTTCCAGGAAATCCAACATGGAAAGAAGACTGTACGGATCTGCCAATCAGATGTCGAGGTTGTGGATTTGTGTTGAAAGAGACTGTGTGTGGTGAAGATGGCAGAAGTGGAGAAAGTCAGGGTGTTGGTGCTCGGAGATATGTTTGTGGATGGTTTACAGCAGTACGCTGAATGCAGGCACGTTGCAAAGAACTTTGATGTGAAAGGAGTGGAGGTGGTGTGGAGCACTGTGCCTGATTGCAATGTACAGGGAATTGTACAAGTTTGTGAGGATATGGCCACGATGAACAGTCCGCATGTGGTAGTTTTGCACTATGGTGCTTTCCATTTGGGCAACGTCAGTGCCCCTACTTTGTTGGCTTATTTGGAACGCTTGGTTCAAGCCGTAATGAAGATCCTTCCAAATGCGAAAGTCATTTTTTCTGGATTACTACCTAAGGCAATATGGGACAATAGTTCCGTTTTTTGTCCTCAGCAAAACATTGCTAGGTGTGTCATCAACCGAGGCATGCGTGCCTTCATGCTTAGAGCTGGTATGTTCTTCTGTAACAATGAGAATATTGATGCCAGTAATGCTGTTAATTTTAAAGAAGATGGCATTTCTTTATCTTTTACGGGAAATGCCTTTCTATTTTGGAATGTAAGGGTTGCTTTGGAGAAGGTTATGTAAAGATTTTAGGAGTAAAGTAAGAAAAAATTAACAAGAAAAAAATACAAAATAACAGGTGTCTGTCAAGCATCTGTAAAAAAAAAAAACAACGGCTCTTTTCAGAGCCAACTTCAAAGGGGAAATGGGGCACAATATTTAAATTTACATTCACCACGCTCAGATTTTCGATGTGTCCGCGGACATGGCGGTAGTCCGCGGACATGAAAATCACTACGAGGGGGTTAGTATGTTCTATGTTACATGTATATGAAGTCAGGGATATTATGGTTAAGTTGTGCTACTAAAAACCTATGAAATTCAGTGAAAACACTTTGTTAAAGGGACGTTATGGTTCAAAGTAAAACCGAAAAACCCCTGAAATTCGGCAGTTATGGTAAGATAAGCAACCATAACTCGCGCCACCACCATGCACTGCTAAGACTAACACCCAGGACATCAAAGATGACATCACAAATGACATTAAGGGAGCTTAAGGCAGCAACAGGGT
Organism: Ambystoma mexicanum; assembly: GCF_040938575.1. Lineage (NCBI taxonomy): Eukaryota > Metazoa > Chordata > Amphibia > Caudata > Ambystomatidae > Ambystoma > Ambystoma mexicanum. The sequence continues at coordinate 648,012,245 of NC_090930.1, read as the reverse complement.
ATAGCAACCCGGCATATGAGTTGCCTATGCAAAGCAGTGACGAGGGTACAGAGAAAAATACTGAGAGAGATGTAATCTCTAAGGTCCAGAGGGACAAGGAAGACGTGATACAGAGAGAAATGATCAAAAAAGCACATCTCTCGATATATAGGAAGAGAAATAAAGAGATGGAAGGGAGAAAAAGATAAAACTGATGAGTTTGCACTCTTACAGAACGAATGGATGAGTGGTCAGATTTTGCTTAAACTCGATGGTAAAGGCATCAAGGATGTAAGGCAAAGGGAAGATCAAGATGAGCATGATAAAAAGGATAAAGAAAGAGAGCAACAATAGAAAGCCAAAGAAGTGAAAAGGAAGGATAAACAAAGATGGGAGCAGTTATATGAAGATGAGCAATTGAGAAACCCAGAGAGAGCAGAGGAGCAAAGAAAATGTGATAACAGACAAAGAGCAATCAATGAGCAGAAAAGTCTGGAAAGAAAAAGAATGGAAGAAGAGGAACAAAAGTTGAGGGAAAAGAGAATGTAGAGACGAAAGGATGAGGAGATTCGTAGGGCAAATGAGAGAAGGCATATGAAGAAAAAAGAGGAAGAAAGGGTCGGAGAGGAAGCAAGGAAATAAAGAGAATTTGACGATGATATATAACGTAAAAGAAGGCAGAGAGCACGCAATCTTGATCACCTGGAAAAGGAAGTAAGGAATCTGAATCCAGAAGTAGCATGGGAGGATATAGTCATTACCAGGACTGTCTAGAGTGAATCTAGAGGACACGTTCGATTCTAGGAGCATTGGGGAAGCAATAGATCAAATATATCATGAAATGAAAGCCCAGAAAGACTCTAAGGGGAAGGGAAAAAATGATTGACTTGAGAGCACTCAGTTGTACGACACAGAGGGAGCCTCATGCAGTACGAAGCATAAAGAGCTGTCTTAAGATAGACTGACACTGAATAGAGATGAAGAGGAGAGAAGTTGCATGAGTTGGGCACAAGAAATGTCAGAAAACGACAGAGACACCTTCCATGGAGAAGAGAGAAGGGATGCATGTGGTCCTGAGGGATGTTTTTCAATGGTAAGGAAGTAAGATGATCAGACTTAAACGCACCAATACCTAGAGCATCAGAACCATTGACACAGTCAGACCGACCTAAAGGGCAACTTCATGGTGAGAGAGGGGAATCACCACCATATGTGAGCAGATTAAAATCCCTGCCAGGAAGAATGTGGTGCAGGAATATTGTCCCTGCGGTGGACACACACATGATGAGAAATGAGAATGAGTTTGGGGCTTCAGAGTTTCCATTAGTAGGGAAAGGGGCGGCAGACCACAGTATATACCGTGGCCCTAGATGGACAAGGATAATTTAGGGTGTAAACTCCTGAGTTTAACTTCCGTGCAGGGAAATGGATACATGAGTTAGAAAAAATGACGGGAGGAAATATATTGGCTATAGGGGACATTAAGGGGCTCCTGATTACCATGCTTGGTGGGAGAGCTGATGACGTTTGGTCAAGGGCAGGATATGCTGGTGTTACTACAGTTAACACTGCTCATGATGGAGCGCCATTCAATAACTGCAGAGTGGCAGTCTGGAAAGCGCTTAGAGTACTGTATATGGATGCGTCCGATATGGGAGCTATAATGACGTAAAAGATGCAATGTGTTCTATCATATATTGTGCCAATGGCTGCCAGAACCTGTAAAGAAGCGGCTCAAGCAATTAGTGGGGATGGAAGCAAAACTTTGGTTCGAAATTCAGCTGACAATCATGCATTACTGCAGACTCTTGCAGGAAAAGAATTGCAAGAAAGATGATGTAAGGAAAGATGAAGAGGCATATTTGGTACAGAAAAAAATGGTCCAAGTATGGCATTGAAGGGGCAATGTTGACTAGTGTAGAGGGATCAAATTCACAGCAAATGGCAAATATGCCACAGATGAATAATCAAAGGCAGTTTGATCAGGGCAATAATGGATTTGCTCCATGAGGAAGGGGAGGATTTCGGGGAAGAGGCTTTCAGAGTAACCAATGAAATTGGCAAAATAATCAGGGAAACATCCAGAATAATCAGGGTGGGTTTCAGAATATGCAGAATGATAATCAAAACATGCAGGATGCACAGATTAGGAGACCTCCTACATGTTGGACATGTGGGATGACAGGGCACTTTGCTCGCATGTGTAGAAGTCAAGGGTTCGTGCAAAATGGCCAGTTTTTAAGAGGGGGGTACTTCAAACCCGCCTGCATATTCGCAGCAGAGTGGAGATGGGTTTGTTCAGAAACAACTGATGCAGCAGACACAAACATTGAGAGTCCAGGAAGGCTTGCAACCATAGCAGGTAGCAGTCTATCTGCCACAAGGGCAGTCACAGCAGTCACCTATGGAGATTCAGCAGAGCATGAGCAAAGGACAGCTAATGACTCCTAGAATAGGGGGCGTTACTGTTGACTGAGGGAATCCTTTCACAGGTAACAGAATGAGGCTGTACCCGCAATAGGACAGCTCACTGGGAGAATTTGTGTTCAATACTATCTGTGACGCCGAATCCTCAAGAGGAACCGAGGGTAGATGTCAGTATAGGAGGAAAATCTTTTTTGTTTTTAGTAGACACGGGTGCAACGCGTTCATGTATACGAGAGGGGACATTTTCATTGTCTGGATATGCCATGAATACTCAAGGTTTCACAATAGCTACAAGTAGAGTTCCTTTCACTGAAGAATTACCAGCCTCTATAGGAGAGTGTGACATGTGGGTGCCTTTGCTATATGAGAGGCAGACACCTGTCAACATTTTGGGTCAAGATTTAATGACAAAGTTGAACATGACAATTTTGTTTACTGATAAAAGCATAGTGTGTTCAGCACCCGGAATGCATTATTTAAATGTGAGTGAATTTACTATGGAATTTGCAGGGCAGATAGCCATGAAAGCAACACCTTTAGAACCAGAAGTTTTTCATTATGGAGTATGCATTCTGTTGACATGGCTACCAGGCCTAGTAGGCAGAACTATGAGAATACCTGATGAATTTTTATTTAGATCAAAAATACCTATGCTTGAAGAAGAGGGACAAGTTTTTCCCTTAGAGCTACAAGCAGCCATAGTACGAGGTGAAATGGCTTTATGATATGGCTTTATAACGTGCCTAAACACAAGTGTTTCAAGGTGCTTTGCTTGATGGGAATGATGATGAGGGCAGACGATGGTGTGCAGTAATTGCCACCGGGGAAGGTTACAGATTGACTGACCTCACTGATGAGGATCTATTTGGAGATCATCCATCTAATGAAGTAATGTTTGACATGAGCATTACTTATTGGGTGAGTGCAATCAAACGAGAAGTTCCTCAGAAAATGATGTTCGCACAAAAACGTCCTGAGTATATTGACGAAGACATGGCAAAAGTGCCAACTTCATTATGGACCATAGGCCCATATGACGTAGGTCTGTTGAAGGTGGTTGGAGAAGTAAAGATTAAATTGAAACCAGGAGCAATTTTACCTCAAGCACGACAGTATCCGATGTCTCGAGAGGCAGATGAAGGTATTTTTAATACAATTTCGGCCATGATGGACCAGGGTATCTTTGTAATACAGCGATTTATCCTGTAAAAAAGGGAAAGGGGGGGTCATGGAGGCTAATTCAAGATTTACGGCTGATAAACCAGATTGTAGAGGCCAAGTTCCCTTTAGTTCCTAATCCTGCTACAATCTTATGTAATATACCTGTTGAAGCATGATATTTCACTGTGATTGATTTGAGAAATGCGTTTTTCTCAATCCCATTACACAAAGACTTGCAGGATCTGACGTCATTTACATTCAGGCAAACTTACCTGAAAAGCACTCATTTACATCCAGGGTATTGTGAGTCTCCATCGATTTTCAATAGAGTCCTCCAGATGGATTTAAGCAATATTGATGTAGAAAGTGTTGTGTTGCAATACATAGATGACATTTCAGTTTGCAGCACTTCAGAGGAACAGTGCAGACACGATTCTGTTCAGCTGATGATTAAACATGCTGACAAAGGATATAAAGTTGACAATGAAAAGTTACACTATTGTCAATGAGAAGTGTTATACATAGGCCAATTGATTTCCCATGAAGGAAAAAAGGTTACTCCTGGGAGAGCGGAGGCTATTTTGAAAACCACAAAGCCACACAGGATAAAACACATGCAGAGATTTCTGGGATTATGTAACTATGTGAGAGCATGGGTCCTTGACTACAGCTCATATATTAGGCCTTTATTACAGGCTTTAAAGGAAGAACAGGAAACGCAGGAAAAAATCATTTGGACTGAGGAAATGGAGGAAGGATTTTAGGAATTGAAAAAGGCAATTTGCACAGCTCCAGTTTTAGGGATTCCTAATTATGCTGAGGAATTCTTTTTATTCTCGCATACTGATGCTACTGTTATGACAGCGGTTCTTACACAGAGAACTACATTTGGGTACAAGCCCCTCGCATACTACAGTGGGATTTTAGTCTGAGTAATGAGGGGTCATTTTCTGTGTGAACAATCTTTGGAAGCTGCTGCATTCGCCAACGAGCAGGCTGCAAGCATAGTGATGGGATTCTCTATGACTTTGTTTGTTGAACATGCACTGTTTGCCATTTTAGAGAAACCAAAAGGCACGTTGACTTCTCAAAAGTCTTCTGCCTATGAACTAGTCATATTGAATCCATCGATCAAAATAGTTTGATGCAGAATAGTGAATCCTGCCATGTTTTAGCTGAACCACTGGCAGAAGACGAGCATGCGCATGACTGTTCGAACTATGAAGAGTTCTCTGATGAAATCCCTAGGTAAAAGAAAATGCATTGACAAGTAGAGAAACAGTTTTTATTGACGGTTGTTCAAGGATTGATCAAAATGATGGGCATAGATATACAGGCGCCGCTGTGGTAAAACACACAGCAAATGTGGAGTTTCAGAAGATGGCAAGTGCTCGACTACCGTCTCATTATTCAGCACAGACTACAGAGTTAGTGGCGCTGATTGTCGTGCCCGAGAATCATGCAGACCAGGAAGTAACAGTGTACAGCGACTCTGCCTATGTTACGTCAACAGTGCACGCAGGGTTAGCACGTTGGAAAAGGAGGGGCTACCGCTGAGCGGATGGCACCCCAGTGCAGCACGCCACCTTAATTGGACAGGCTTATTAAGGCACTGCCACTCCCAGTAGCCATTGCAGTCGTTAAATGCACAGCACATACTTAAACGGCAGACTTTATCTCACGTGGAAACCAAGCAGCAGACGATGAAGCCAAACTCGCCGCATGTTCAGAAAATATTATGTTATTTGATACGCCTTATGTAAATGAAAAAATTGTTGTAAGGATGAACGTGTCTGAAGGATATAGTAATTTGTCAAAGACACAATTAATAGTGGTCCAGGGGGAAGAACCTCAAGATGAGAAGGATTTGTGGACGCGAAGAGGTTGTTCTTTAAACCCCTCTGAAGCATTGTGGCGACAAGACAGCACTGGTAAAACAGTGATGCCTGCAGCCTTATTAAGGGTGGTGCTGGAACAGCTACACTACCCCGCGCACAGAACTAGAGAGAACCTCGCTGCAACTATTGCAGAGGATTGGTTCATACCAAATTTGTTAGAACATGTTGCGTTCTATGTAGTGAACTGCATCGTGTGTCAAAAAGTCATGGCTGGGCATACACTGCACACAGTTATAGGAGTTATTCCAAGACCCAATGGCCCCTTTCTGCATTTGCATATCGACTATGTCGACATGTTGCAAGTATGTAATGGATATAGATACATGATTGTCGTAGTTTATCCCTTTTCACAGTGGATTGAAGCAGACCCGTGTACTCACCCAGACTCTACCTGTGCAGCAAAATTCTCAGTGTTTCCTAGATGGGGAATATGTAAAGTAATAAGGTCAGAAAATGGCCCACATTTTGTGAATCAGACATTTGAGCAAATCAGCCTGTTGCTTGGTATATATATATATAGTTTTCTTTGGCTTATCATCCACAAGGAAATTGGATCTGTGAATGGCTCAACAGCGTGCTTAAAGAAAGGATAGTCAAGTTGAAGCTTACCTTGAAGAAAGGGTGGTTGCATTGCCTACCTCTGGCATTATATGCATTGAAGAACCAACCAGGTTCGGACCACCATCTCACCCCCTATGAGATAGTGACAGGTAGGCGAATGAGGACACCCCGCACACCTCCATCCAGAGTTAGAAGTTATGCTCAGCCTACCTCTGAATTGTTAGGAATGGAGCTACGTGACTATCTTATGTGTATGACTTCAAGTATCTCTATCATTTCAAGTCAGCTATGACGAAAAGGGTGTGGGGCAGCAAAGAACACAGAAGGAGATGCTTCAACAAGTAGTGTTCAATAACTATGTCTTCCCAAATTATTCCCTGGAGATGCAGCCCTAATCTGCAATTTTACAAGAAAGTGGCGCAAGCCCAGAATTTACGGCCCTTCATTGTGGAAGACATCACGCCATCTGTAGTCAGAGTGCAAGGCAGACCCGCTTGGACTTTTCTAGGTGACATAAAAATCTATGCTGGAGAGACCGCTTCACCCCCGCACCCTTCGGAAGCAAGCATCCATCGGGGAAGAACCTCAGCAAATGCAGACAAGGTCTATGATGAGGCAGAAGGACACAGAGGCTGTAAAGTGAAAGATAAAGTGTTCATTGGACTTTGGCTTGGTTTGTGACACTCTTATTAGCCATTTATAAAAGAGTTAACGGATGCTGATTCGAACACTATGTGCAGTCATTTCAGGGTTAAGGGAAGATCCTTTGTTCTTAAAACCACAGGAGTTTGTTGACTTTGGACTAAGGAATGCTTAAGCCTTGATAAGAAGAAAAACATGCCAAATTCCGAGTTCATTTTCGATAATTGGAAGAGGGTTCAGTACCCTGATTAATTTTGCACTGAGTTCCTGCCAGATGCATGCAGAGAGACATCCACGTTGTTCAGAAAGTCGATGCTGCAAAATCTCCTATCTCTGTATTATTTATGCTCGCATCCTGTTCATAATCATACTGCTTTCACTCACAGAATGCACATCGTACTACATTGATAAACATGGAACTAAGACTCCTGCGAATCTTCCTGTACAGAAAGAAGATACAATCGTCACAACTACTAGGCAGCCGAGACCCTATGTAGTCATCCTGTTCTAAAGATAAATGTCACTAACAGTCATTCACATGCAAAAAGTGTTTTAGAGACTCTTTGTGGACACCAGAGACAGGCGTTGCAAGAGCGGCAAAAGATATGGTTTATAGAAGATGAGCCCACCCAGATAATGCATGCAAATACGCCTGATCCTGTGATAAATGACCCAAGGGTACATTTTAAAAGGAAGTCACATATGGAGATTCTGTTAGACATTTTTATGCCTAAGAGGTATGCTGAGAGGATGGAACTTTCTGAACATTCTCCTACTCAGGCAACACCAGTATGTATAGGTGTACCTAGTCCACTGATAAATGTACCTATTATTAATCCACTTCCTGAAATGATCATTGAAGGTCATATGAGAAGAATGAGGCCTAGAGAAGCACCAAGGAAGATGATTTTGAACTAAATGATTACCTGGACAGTACAGTTCACTTGGGAAACAACATATGGTATCAACGTATGAAGGAACTGGGAAGAAGTCCCTCAAAAGAGGAATGCTTTGAATGTGCACTCCTGCCTTATAGTATGGGGAAGTCTAAAATCTTCATAGCTATAGAAATAGATGTCCAGACAGCTCATTGTCTTTTGCACATAGCATTTTGCACAACCAGAGGCCAGTTCATGTGTCGAGATGCCTATCTCGAATGGGCAACTGAATGGACAGATCCAGATCAAGATGACTATATCCAAGATACAAAGACAAGAAACAGAGCCCATACTATGAATCATGTGATCAGATATGAGAAGCCTGGAGTAAAAGGAGCTGGAATGAGGCGGGAAGTAAATAAAAAACTGGAGAGTCCAGGAAAATCAGCAGAAGAAATCCGTAGATGGAAGAACAGAGGTCAAATGCAGATCTGGGGATCAGTGTTATCACCAGACGGATAGGAAGAAGGAGTGGTGATATGCAGAGCCTGGTTGGTCATTGGTTGTTATAAACCTGTCACTGACATTGTGCAGAATTGGCTGCAAGCCATTATGGCCAAGACTTGCTATGCTACTGACTTGGGTCAAGCACAGGGGAGGACCCTTGCAGGTAGTGCCCTTGGACAGTCCAAAACTATGTTTCAGAAATAATGGTACAAGAAAAGTTGGAGAGAATCAGAACTGTGGTTGAATCTTTGATGTACCAGGAACAGCAGTGATCACGGATCACTATTGGGCTTGTGGATCCAGGGCATACATGAAGCTACCCAAGGATTGGGGAGGATGATGCTCATTAGTGAATGTGCATGTTCCAGGATTAGTGATTCCAAAAAGTGATCTGAATCTTGACAGTTTTCCAAAAGCAGATGCTCCCCTGAAGAAGAGGAGATCTGTGGAGCTGATGAAGAGGATGAAGGGAGATAACTTTTTTTCAGCAACATCCATAGAGGCTTTTGATGCTATTCCATATGAGCGTAGGCTGTTCAGACAGACCTCATCAGTGTTCACCTTAATGTTCATGCCGGGTATCCAGGTTGGAGCAAATACCAAATGGCTTCAAATCACAAGATGGGAATTGGTACAGGTGATCAACACGACTATAAAGGGATTCAATGCAATTAGAGAAGAGATGAGAGCCATACGGCTGATGACACTCCAGAACAGATATGTCTTGTATATGATTACAGCGATGGATGGAGGTGTTTGAGCAAAAATTGGAGAATCATGTTGCACATTCATACCTTCTTATGATGACGAGAATGGAACCTTGACAGAGGCCATAGACATGCTAATGAAGCTCCATGTTCAAACGATAGACAAAGTAGAAGACATTGATGATAGTTAGTTTGTATCGCTCTTCTTTTGGGTTCCACAATGGATGGCAGACATTTTAATGTTCCTTGGAGCTCTGATAGTAATGAAGTTGCTTGGATTCTGTGTGATAAAGATAATAATCTCAAAATGAAAGAAGACAGCAAAGAAAGCCATAGGGATGAAGATCATGATCAATGTCGAACCAGGATGGAAAGCCTAAGACCTGACAGATGAAGAAATCAGAGACTTTGTGAAGGCCAGTATCCCCACCTGAGGGGACGAAGTTCCTGTATCCAAAGAGTTATAAAATGTATGTAGGAAGATGAATTTATTGCAGTCCCAGTGGACAATGCATGCTCATGACATGGAACAAAGATGAGCATGTAAAATCAGCAGGATGCCTGAAGGGAGTCATAAAAATATGGATCCCAAAGAAGCTCTTTTTCAGGCGAGGATGTCTGGATGTGGATGATGATGATAGAGAGAGTGCTTGATGAATTGCCCAGAGGTGGGAGTGTAGAGGAGGGGTCATTTACCCCAACCTCAACCGTCCGGTCCATATTACCTGTATGTTGGAAACCAGAGTATGAGACATATACTGAACAGTTGAAGCGACAAAGGCCAAAAGGAATACTAGAGGCAAGATTCCCATTGAGAAAACCATACCTGCACAAAAGGAAATATGATGGTTGTTTAAATAAGATTCCTGAAGAAACAGAGTAAATAAATGACCAAGAAGAGTGGTGACGTCACCAACCATCACCAGTAAACGTCACACAGAGCTGAACTGACATATATAGAAGATGCAGACACAAGAAAATGAAGCTATCTATAAGGCATCAAGAAAGTATCAAGGATAAGTGACATCTCGGGATCAAGGTGAAGAAGCTTATACCACAAAACTGATGAAGACATCAAGCTATTTTATACATGTACTGATGCAAAAGAAACGCAAGCAGACAAAATATTCTTGAGGCTAGCTTTATAGTGAATAGATTACAGAAAGCGCAAATATATTTATATATATGCATATGGACAAGTAAAGGATGGCTGTTTCCAGTGCGCATTACAGCAGTACTGGACAGTAGTAAAAAGGCCTCATTATTAGTATGTTGCAGTTAAAAAGCAGCTTGAATTACAAAATGAATCTCAGAAGGTGAAGTTGGATGAGCCAAGAAGCCACAGTCTTATCAAACTGTAGTAAACTGACATTGGATACAAATCGTGTGAAAGAACAGAACTCCTGTTCAGAAGGCATGAATGCGTCACACCTATGCACGAGTTAGAGCGTACCTTCACTCCCTGAATTTCTCAGAGCTAAGAACACTCTCAAGGCCGAGCTTCTAAGCCTAATTGATGATAGACCACTGCTGTGATGATGGATTGATATGCTAATTTGAGGGAAGCAATGGTTAAGACGAGCTCACCAGCACCTGAATGGCCAGCCTGCATGCTAGTCTAGTAAGACGTAGGTGGAAAAGTACTGACGGAGGTTAGAGTGCCAACCAATTGTAGAGGACCTCATAATTAAGGGTCCTATAGTTGTGTAAACCAATGAGACGTCATACATTTAGTGACGTTCATAGTGGTCATTTTTGAGGGAGGGCTTAGTTGCCCTACCTGATGTTAAGTAACCAATTACTTTCACTCACTATCCCATACTAGTATGAATCGAATACTTAGATGTTCACTGAGAGCCTATCACCCATACTCATAGGTTTTTGTAGTTTGCCACGTAGGATGACGTTAGTAAAACGTCGGTTAACATCACTGATGACGAGTTTTGTGTATAAAATCTCAGTTTTTACTAGAATGCATTGAGTAAACAGATCGAGCGAATTCGTTGATGTTCGTTGTACTCCTTGTTTTAGATAATTGATATTAAAACAGTTTTCCTTTTGCAAACTACCTGAGTCGTTTCGATTATTGATGTATGAATACCATTTTCTTTTTTTTTTTAAGCATCATTTGGTTTACAAGTAAAATGTTGAAATGCTTTACAATTTAAGACAGTTTGCAAATTACAAACAGAAAAAACAAATAAGAAAAACACAAAAAATCCAGAAAACAATATCTAAAGTAAGGTTAGGTAAATTGGAAGGAGGAGAGGGAATTTTTCAATGATTGACTAAAACTATAATGAATCATTGAAAGTAAGGAGTATTTCCTCATACAGTTTAGTACTGTTCAAAAGATTTCTTTTACAAAGTTCAGTAATGCCAGTGTCATTGATAAGCTTCTCCCCATTTTATGGTTTGCCACCAGTTTTCCAACGAATATAAGGATGACTCTGAAAAGAATTTTCCCAGGTATTTATTTCTCGTATCCGTTAGAGATTCGCACTGCAGAACCACGTGCTTCAGGGTTTCCATAGTGTTTTTGCAAAGTCGACAAGTCGAGTTTCTCTTATCCTCCTTTCGGTGACCTCTTTCATTGGATAGAAATTTAAACGTAGTCTCATGAAGTTTTGTCTTGCAACCTGCGAAGGAAATTTGTTTAAGTGCAGTGGCACTGTACCTCTTTTGATGTGTTTGTTGCACAGCTGGGTACTTGATTTTAAGGAATCTATCATTTCTTTTGTTTAACCAATCCAGGTCTTTTTCACCCTGTCGGGATTTGTGAGTTGTATTTCTTCTGTTTGTGCGATGTTCGTCAAGATCGATACACATATATCTTGCCACATTGTTAGTGTTGGATCTTCTTGTTTATCTAGTGCTGATTTTATAGCCATGAAACCATTCGCTCCCGGCGGGTCTAAACACTTCCTAAAGAATGAAAGCGTTTTCTACACTATGGATACATATAACGAGGTTAGTCCCAGCTCTCGCCGAATAATCTCTATTGGTAATGAGTTTGGCATGGACAAGGCTTGCCTCCAGAACAGGACTTCCAGCCTGGGCCATACTGTACAAGCTAGAAACAAATTGCCTTCTGCTGCGTAGGTTAAAATTGGCAACACCTTGAGTTATTAAAATTCAATCAACGGGTTTAGGGAGAACTTACCTTTGCCTGATGATCTTCGCTTGGGAGGCCATATTTTTCGATTTACTTATTAGAACCACTAGTTCTGGGGCGTTGTTGATGGTATCATTCAGTGATATGCACAAATTGACCATTGAACCCACAACTGGAATTTGTTCACCGTCCAAGTACCAAGATCTTTTACTATTCCTGTTGCATCTCGTGTCCCCCAGTATCAAGACCTTGGACTTTTTTGGGTTTATCTTAAGGGCATTTCCGCTCACATACGCTTCCAGGGCCCTCAGCTGCCTCTGAAGACCAATTTTTTTAAAATTTAGATCATAACAGTTTACATTATAATAATAATAAATAAAAAGTTGGGCTCCAACAGAGAATTTAAAAAAAGAAAATCATAGTTTTTTAAAGGTGCTAAATTATATCTTTACAACTATTCATATTATTAATACTTAATTAGAAATGTAGGCCTTTTGTTTGCCATTTTAAATCATGAACACACAAGGAAAGCTCTGATAGAGAGGTTTGAACTCAGCTCACCAGGCTGTTCTCTTATTTGATATTTGAATGCTTGATCCTCTACAGTACCAATGCTGTTGCCATAAAGTGCACAGAACCATATGCAGTTTTCAGCACTAAACTGTAAGTCCCCATTAGCCCCAAATAATATTATGAATAGCTTTGGGTGCCTGCCCTGAGTGTGAAGTAGATAATGTGACATTTAGGTAAAGCTAAAAGCTTTCACTTGGACAGTGCTGTTTGTGTCTAGTACCACACCATCATGTGATTGGCACAGTGCAGTTGCCTTGTTTTGAGGCATATCTATGAGGGGGAATTATAAATAAGCAAAGTTTGGTAAGCCGAAAACACACAACTTCTCAAACAGGCAAAACTAATCTAATGTTCTAAGAATATTCACAAAATGGTATTTGGTGTTAGCCAAACAGCCTTAATTGCACCCTTCCAGGCAATCAATACATACAGAAACACTGGGGATCCCCCATCCAGTGTTTGGCTGGCCCATAGCAGGGAACAATACAGTTTCATTGCACAGTAATAATGATACAACAATGCAAAAAGCAACTTGATGTCAACAGTAAAAATATGTCTTGTATTGTATTCTTAATGCTTCTATTTAGTTCTTCGGGGGCAGAGTGTGTGGTCAATGGATTTCGAAATGAATGTCAGTATAAATGATAATACTATCCCATTACTTCTGTGTCTGCACTTCTATCAGAATTAACTCGTGTCTCGGGAGGTAAGCTCAGGGGCAACATACTCATCCTAGAAGCAAGACGACCCAGAGCAACACAGGTTCGATCCCCGGGTCTGCGCTTAGAAACCTCTGTGTATTGAGCGTGTTATAAATAACCAATTATAATTATACCCATGATACATACTTGTGCATGATTGGAGCAAACTACAGACACATAGAACGTACTTAGAAAACAAAATATTCAATAATCAAAACTGAGAATATAGTGCTGAAAAAATATTTTGCATGATCTAGTCAAAAGAAAAAAGTGCGCCATGTTACTACCATCTATTGAAAAAAATGAATGAATCCTCTTTCAGGAAAAATATTGCTTGCTGGAAGTTGGCTACTGAAATATATATGAAACAATATTTCCCCAATTGTAACAGCATCATCCTAAAGGATGTTTGAACCATCCTAGGTAATTGTGAAATAATGGTCACTCACCATAGTGGGCACAGGGCCTTCTTGCCACCCAAAGTTGGAATTGTCCATGGTCTGCTTTTTTGTTTATATGACACATTAAACCATTTATAGACCTTCATTTTGCTGCGAGCTGTGTTTCAATTACATGGCCTTTCAATCTGCCGCGGATAGTGCGGTTAATTTTTCCTCTTTTTTCTCTCTCATATATATATAACACAGCCACGGTAGCGGCTGTGTAGTTATGGTTAAGTTGCTTTTTCCATAGGAAGAGCACTTTTTGGGTGGCTTATAACGTCGCTCTCCCTGAATGAATCCTCACCAAACTTTGCAAAAAAAGTATATGGCCCACTCTGAATTCTTTTGCAAAGTTTGGTGAGGTTTGGTCCGGGGGTGGGAAAGTTATAGGGGGAGTCTCAAAACAGCTTTTTTCACATTCACTGAATGGGGGAAAAATTTTGCGCACGCCTAGAACCAAAACTGCTGGACGGATTTTCACCAAATTTACGGTAGGCGCAGGAGCTTGGTCCCGAAAGCGTGCTTTTGTAAATTTGGTGCCAATCCGTCCAGTAGTTTTCTTTAAAACGACCAAAAAGTATGTCTCAAAAAATTAGTGATATCTATGTTCGCTCCGCGGTCACACTTCCTTGTTCGCTCCGCGGACAAGATAACGATTGGCTAATGGGCTCGCGTCATGACCGCGGACATGCGACGTGTCCGCCGATTGGCTGGAGTGAGCCGTGATCTGCGTCAGATTGTTCGGATGTGCCCGACATCTTGGATCTCCTGAAAGCGCGGCGGCGAAAAGAGGCGAAATGCAGTTTTGGGGAGTGTTTTGGTGTGTCAGAGTGCTTAGGGAGGTTTAGAGAGTAAGAGATGGGTGAATACTGTATTTGTTTAGGCGGGAGGTGCTAATGATGTATTCACCATGGCCGCGCTGTCCAGGATGTTTGTAATTACTGAAAATGAGGGGTCTCATAAGGATAGTATTTTCGTCCGTGCTATGCGCAGGCAAGTTGAAACTGTTCTAAGGACACGCGTGGTGTCAGCGTTCATTAATATTGAGTACATGCCGCAGTAAATATTTTTGATTCTATGGGTGTGGTACTGAGTTATAAGCCGCCATGGGTGTGATATGCTGCGGTGGTTGTGGCCAGGGCCTAGATTCTTGGGTACATGGCCGTAGGCCATACACCCAAGACTCTAGGCCCTGGCCACAACCACCGCATCATATCACACCCATAGATCATACCCACAGATTCGATCATCTACGGCCATACACCCAAGACTGTAGGCCCTGGACACAACCACCGCAGCATATCACAGCAATAGATACACTTGTAGTATCGAATATCTATTAGGTGGTTGTGGGGAGCGCCTATAGTCTTTGGTGCATGGCCGAAGGCCATGCACCCAAGACCATATTTATAAGCCTTGAAGTTATAAGCCACAATGGAAGTTATAAGCCACCTGGTGCCTTCCTTCACCATCACTGTCTTGTGGCCAATGCTGGATTTGACTTTTATGGACTTCATTCATTCACGGTGCGTAACTCTTTCTCAACTCTCATGCTGGACTACCTTTGCATCTTGTACTCATGGTGGCCCTGAATCATGCTGTTCCCATCTTCATCTTGTATCCTGGCTTGCAACATTATGTGTTACTACTGACTTCTGCAATTGTATTCGCTCTCCACTATTGCTTCTCCACTCTTTTGGACTGCTTACTCTCTTTTCTCTCCTCCTTTCCCTTCTCCCTTTTCCTATCTCCTCCGCTTACTTTCTTCTATGCACTTACTCTATCAGAATTGTCCCTGGACCCAATATGATAGCAACCTCGTCTGTTCCTCCACCCTCCCATTACTGTTTATTTTTCCTCCCCACCACCTCTCCAGCACTATCTGAAATGTCGCCAGGCCTAGTATGATAGTCGCTTTTTTTGTTCCTCCCCTCTCTTTCTGCACCCCTCTCCCTCACCTTTTGTTTTTCTCCGGCTCTACCAGAAATGTCGTCAGGCCTAATACGGTAGTTGCCTGTCTGTTTCCATTTCCTTCCCACTCTCCCCCTCCCTTCCTTACCTATGTCTTAGCTCTTGCAATGTTGTCAGGCCGAGTACGATAGTTAATTTCACATCCTTACTGTTCATGGCCTGTAAGAATGTGGTTGTATTTTCCCTTATTCCCTCCCTTGCCTTGAAGCGCTTTGAAACACATTGTGTATAGGCGCTATATAAATAAACAATCATATCATATCATATCACAATGCTGCGGTGGTTGTGGCCAGGACCTACAGTCTTGGATGCACGGTCAAAGGCCATGCACCCAAAACCAAAGGTATACGTACTGAAGTTATAAGCTACTATAGGTGTGATAAGCTATAAGGAGTAAAACTATAAGCCACCATGGGTTTCATATACTGCGGTGGTTGTGGGCAGGATGTAGAGTTTTGGGTGCATGGACGCAGGCCATAGGCCATAGGCCATATACCCAAGACTCTAGGCCCTGGCCACAACCACCACACCATATCACACCCATACATCACACCCATACATTCGAATATCTATATGGTAGGTGTGGGCAGGGCGTACAGTCCTGGGTGCAAATTGAGTATATGCTGCAGTTAAAATGTTTCATTCTATGGGTGTGGTAATGACTTATAAGCCACCATGGGTGTGATATGCTGTTGTGGGTGTGGCCAGGGCCTAGAGTCTTGGGTGCATGGCTGCAGGCCTTAGGCCATAGACTCAAGACTCTAGGCCCTGGCCACAACCACCGCAGCATATCACACCCATACATCACACCCATAGAATCAAATATCTATGAGGTGGTTGTGGGCAGGGCCTAGAGTGTTGGGTGCAAATTGAGTATATGCCGCAGTTAAAATGTTTAATTCTATGGGTGTGACAATGAGTTATTAGCCACCATGGTTCTGATATGCTGCGGTAGTTGTGGCCAGGGCCTAGAGTCTTGGGTGCATGGCCGCAGGCTGTAGGGCGTAGGCCATATACCCAAGACTCTAGGCCCTGGCCACAACCACTGCTGCATATCACACTCATAGATACACCCATAGAATTGAATATCTATCAGGTGGTTGTGGGCAGGGCCTAGAGTTTTGAGTGCATGGCCAAAGGCCATGCACCCAAGACCAAAGTTATAAGCCCTGAAGTTATAAGCTACCATGGATTTCATAAACTGTAGTGGTTGTGTCCAGGATCTAGAGTCTTGGGTGCATGGCCGAAGGCCATGCACGCAAGACCAAAATTGTAAGTACTGAAGTTATAAGCCACAATGGGTGTGATATGTTGCGGTGGTTTTGGCCAGGACCTACAGTCTTGGATGCATGGCCGGAGGCCATGCTCACAAGATAAAAATTCTAGGTACTAAAGTTATAAGGCACAATGGGTGTGATATGTTGTGGTTTTAGCCAGGACATACAGTCTTGGGTGCATGGCTGAAGGCCATGCACCCGAGACCAAAGTTATAAGCAGTGGAGTTATAAGCCACCATGGGTTTTATATACTGTGTTGGTTGTGGGCAGGACTCTAGGCCCTGGCCACAACCACCGCACCATATTACAGCCATAGATCACACGTATAGATTTGAATATGTGTGAAATGTTTGAAAATATACTTACTGTTTTATTTGTTGAGATTCAATATTTTTTTTACTTGAATTTAGTACTTGGAGGAAATATACTTTTTCAATTTCTGTGATAAAAGAAAGAGCATGTTAGTGTATGTATTTTATAAAGACTTATTACATTGCATAATAGACATTTTAGCTTTTTTTTCGACCCTCATATTTAGTTTACAAACCAGTGTACTGTGCATTTTGCTCAGTTTCTGTGTTTGTTTTTCAAATCATTGGGTGTGGGGGAAAAAAATACTTGTTGGATAAAAAAAAAAACTTTTTTGTTATGCTACTCACTATTTGTTTGTTTCCTTTGAGTGTTCACTTGCTGTTTCTGGTTAATGTTCTATCTGTTGGCTTGTTGCACATTTTTGAACTAGTTAGTATCTGTTGGCGTATTCTAACTGTCTATTTTTTGTTACACTTCAGTGCCATTCATTTATCTGTGTGGTTGTTATACAATCTTGGGCCAGTTAGATACCTGTTGGCATATTCTATTCTGTTTATAGTCTTGTAATTGCATTTTTGTTAATGTTGAAGTACAGATTAGTGATTAAATTTTGGCTTTAAGAAGATTAAATAAGCGTTTGTAAGATTTGCTAGTAATCTCTGCTTTATAGTAATGCTACTATCATTACATTCGAACCATCCACATTTCTTTTTCATATATGCAGTGTAGTGACCTGCATTGGTTGTGGCTCCTTCATGGTAGATTATACCTATTGTTGTGAAGGTTCTTTTACCAAGTGACACTTGACCGTGTGTGAATCCAGCCAGCTTGCAGTTGTTTTTGGTACCATCTGCATTGTAACGTAGAAGCATTAGTATTATGTAGTTACTATGTGTTTGTATCAGTAAGGTGGAGCAATTATCTGAATTGCAGATAGTACATAATCTGCCATGGTTTGCATTTTGTACAAGTTGCTGAAATGGAATGGATTCACAATTAGGTATGGATACATACACAAATCGCTCATTAGGGATTTGTTCCTGTGTCGCATTGTTGCAGAGAGTGCATGTATGTTTCCACATGTATGAAATCTGGAAGATTTCATTTATAGGTATGTTTTTGTTTTCCAGTACTTGTAGTAAGTAAATTAGACATTTTTTTGGATCTTCTTGTGAGTTTATAGTGAACCTCACCATTCCAGCACAGTAGTCCAATTCTTGTGTTATTCCGTGAACACTATACGTGTTGTCAGGATTGTTTGTTGCGTTTCTATGAAGGACTAACATTTGCAAACACAATTGGTCTGTACTGTGTAAGTAAATGTTGTTAACAATTGGTGGCAATTGAAATAGAATATTCATTGCTACATTTGCATAGCAACTTACACCAGTTACATTTGAAAATTTGAATGGACCAGATAGTTCTGTGTCCGAGTGATTTTTTCAGTTTGTGTTCCTTCTTTGAAGAAGTACCTGATTTACTTTCACTAATAGTTCTTCTTTGGTTGTGGTAATTGATGAAGTATTAGCTTCTTTTACTCTCTTTGAAGGATTTGCACTCAGATCCTGTTGCATTTGTGTTTGAATTAGTTTTCTTTTACAACGTTTTCCTTTTTGTGGAACAGGATATGATTTCAGATGGGGGGGTGTACAGTGAACGTAGTCTATTGTATTCTAAAATGCAAGGAATATCAGCGTTCACTTTACTTGCATCAAAGTTGATTAGAAATAGACTGTCAAGTGTACGTAAGCTTGATAGTGCTACGTAGCTCATGCCTTCTTTAAAGACTGTGTTTCCAATATCTATCAATGCTTTGTCTAGGGTAAGACCTTGGGATTAATGAATGGTGACTGCATATGCAAGAGTTAGAGAAAATTGTTCTCTATGTACATACGTGTCTTTGAAGAGAAGGAATCGAGCTGTTGAGCATCCTATCCTTTTTACTTCTGAAAGTTTGTCCAAGAGAATATTGACAAACTGAATGTTGTTGTCACGTGGGTATGTTTGAAAGCCAACAACTGTACCCAGTGCCCAATTAACTAGTCCTTGCTCCACGTCAAGGTTACGTTTAAGCATTACTCTACAATTTAAGGATAATTTTAATATTTTTTCCAACCCAGCTGTGTTGGAGATTGAATTTTCTAAGGTATTTAGTCTTGTTATTGCTTGCTGACACATGGGTAGTGTCATACCATGTACGTCCAGTTTGTCTGTGGAGCAAATTTCAATTGTTGGTTGCATTTCTTTTTTTAACATTGTTTCATTGAATTTGAAACATCTTGCAAGAGTTGGCATTAAGGCCATACAATTGACATTTTTGTGCGGTAATTGTTCCATAACATCAGTAGCACATGCTTTATCACCATAAAGTGCATGGATGTGCCGGGTTTTCAATATTGCTTGTGCTTCTTGAGATAGTACACCAATTCTAATACTTTTTAAAATGTTGGCGTAAGAGACGTCTGTAGATTGACGCATGTTTTCTGTTAATTCTCTGTATTGGAAATGTTGCCAAATGTTGACATTTCCTATGCTGCCAACAGTTTTACGGCAGAGTTTGTGTCCTAAGGTTTTAAAAATAGGTTCACCTTTCACTGGTGTCAATTGTAGAAGATCTCCGAAAACAATAATGTGTTTTCCTGCAAAGAGTTCTTCGTATATTGTTTTAAGTACTTCTTGCAATCTGAGGTGAATCAAAGCCAACGTTAGGTTGGAGACCATGCTCACTTCATCTATTAGTAGCATTTTCATTTGTTTTAATACTCTGGGTAGTTCCATTGCAGCTTCTGTAGAAAGTTTGCAATAGTCTAATTTGTTTTGGTGTTTCACTGGAAGGAGTAGTAATCGGTGTAAAGTGACACCGCCTATGTTGTAGGCAGCTAAACCTGTGGGGGCAGTTACAACAGCTGACAGTTTGTTGTTTGTCATTTGTTGAAGGAACTTGCTGATGATTTTGATTAAGAATGTTGTGCCTGAACCAGCTTAACCACTGACGTACAGCAGTATAGGTTTGTAATTTTGGCAGGTACATTCTTTATTTTCGTGCTGTACACCATGTGCAATTTCTTTTGTTACTTCTTCAAAAATGGTGCGCTGGTCTTTGTTAAGTTTTGATTGTAGTACAGTTAAGTCTTCTGTATCTTCTTCATAGTGACACATGGTGTTTTCTACTTCTGTCATAGCTAATTCTGCCTCATTTGCTATTAGTGCCTGTCCCAGTGGTTCTTGGCTTCCTGTTAGAGAAGGTTGACTACTGTCGGGAGTGTCCTTATCTAGTTGGGCCTGGAGTTCTTCTTTGTGTTGCTGTTCATTGTGCAACATTGTTTTGTACTGCGTAAAGTTTACATCAGTGATAGTGTTTTCATTTGCTTTGAAAGCGTCTTCATAGCAGTCATAGTTATCTAGTATCTCTTCTTCTTTTCTCCATGGTTTAAAAAGTTGTAGCAGGGGCATGCAATATAGTTCTTTTTGTTGAGGAGTTTTTACTGACAATTTGACATGATTAATTAAGCTTCGTTTGGTAAGTTTCACTAAGCTGCCTTCACAATCTCTCACTCTATATCTACCTTTTTTTCATCGGGTTTTATATTATTTTTGTATGCAAAGTTCTGGGCTACGTGGTATAAACACATG
The DNA here is from genome assembly GCF_040938575.1 of Ambystoma mexicanum. Classification (NCBI taxonomy): domain Eukaryota; kingdom Metazoa; phylum Chordata; class Amphibia; order Caudata; family Ambystomatidae; genus Ambystoma; species Ambystoma mexicanum. Next base: position 647,991,460 of record NC_090930.1, on the reverse strand, counting down.
GTTTCCAAAGTGGTACTCCTGTTCGGGCAGTATCTGTCTAGTAAATTGTTTTACAAAATGTCTTGGCTGTTGGGATCATTTTTGGCAATTGTTTCTATGTCCTCATATGATTTGAGAACTCTTTTTCTAGATTTAGCAGGACCAAGACTTAGCCATACTATATTTTCAGATTTTCCATACAAAGCAGTACCGGTTAAACGATATGCAGCTTCGTAGGGGCCACATTTTCTATGAGAGAGCATTTTTATGCCTAGCCTATACAATTTCTGAGATAGTGTTTTGTCTGCTGATAGGTCATTCCAGAGGTCTTGAAGCTTTGTTTTTTCTGCTTTTGTTAACTCATCGTGCAACTGCAGTGGAATTGTCTGCAATGTACTGCACATCTATGTTTGCATTCCATAAGAGGGCAATGATTGCATTGTAATCATTGATATATTTTGATTCTTCTGTTCTTTTTATGTAATACGTGTTCTTAGGTGATTTACCTTTAACACTATGTCAAACTGAAGGCATGAAGTTGATCACTTCACCTGTTTCTGTAACTGGTCTAGGGAAACCAAAGCGGCATTTGGTGTAGTATTTCCCTTTGTTTTTGTATTTGCGACGACAATATTTGCCACATTTGTGTCTTTGAAATTTTACAATTTGCCAATGAAGGTCACTATGCGTCGTTTGTGAAGGGATTTCACAAGTGACATATTTTTGGATGAACTGAAAAACAGTGGTATCACTGTCCTGACCAAATTTAGGAGCATCTTTAATCCATAAAAGCATGAGGATATGTGGTGCTCCTCTGGCTTGGTATTCTTTTCTCCAAAAGAAGTGTTGCACTTCTCCGAGGGGAGGAACAGTTTTATTACAAATAAAGTGTAGCCTAGCAATGAAACAATGGTGGAAATATCTTGAAACATGAACAGGATCTAGAGAGCAAAGTTCTCCAGGTGTTAGTATATCTATGTTGGTTTTGTTGTTTGATATGCATAGGAAACCATGTTAATCTTCCCATGCATATTCTGCACAACTTAATGTAACAAACCAAGTGGGTGGTCCAAGGTTTCTGATCATACAACGTACATCTCCGTGACGTCGGAACCAGTATTCTTTCGTACCACGCATGTTTGCAAACAGATTAGTTATGCCTGATTGTAAAACGTCATCTTTTTCTTGCACTTTTTGTATCAATTGCGTAGCTGACATATTTTGAAAGTGGGTTGCAAATTTTAATATGTGTGCAACTCCGTAACATAGGGTTGCTAGTTCACTTTCAAAGAATAGGTGGAATATGTTTTCCACATTTTGTCTAAATCTGGGATCTTCAGAATACATTCATAATGAGCGGTATTCTGATGCTGTTATCTGAGTGTGTCTATCATCGTATCTTCCTCCTTTGCCAGTAGGAAATAGTAGTGGAAAAGCACATGCTTCTATACTTTTTTCCTATATGCTCATTGGTGAATCTTTGGTTTGTCGCATTTGGTAAGTTTCTAGTGCATCATCTATGCTCTCATTAGAGTGCAATGGATGATTTGTATAATGGTCCAAAAGAGTGGATACTGCAGCAGGATCCAGAAGTTCAAATTGACCAGTTTCTGATGACTCTTGAATTATTTCATTTGTTTCCCTTAAGCTTTCTTCAATATTTATTTCTTTGTAGTATTCATTATTTTTTTTCAGATATTGCAAGGCTTGTCTAACTTTATGTAAATCCACGAGTTGTTGCCAAATTTTTTGTCTTTTGTTGGTACACCATTTACTAAGACAATTAAAGAATGCTCTATCGGACGTTGCACTCCTAGAGTGTGCACATTTTCTGTCAGATCTAATGGCAAATAAAATACTTTGCCACGAATGCCTTTCACCAATTCAGAGGGAGGTAATTTTGCTGTTTTTGGTTGAAGTCGTATTATTGCTTGAAATGGATGTACTGTTTGAATTATGATGCTCTCATACAAATTGAGTTGTTGCAGGGGTTTTGATGGTGAGAATAATTCCAAGTTATTTGTGATAGCACGTGAAGGAGTTTGGTTGTTGTCAAGTTTTGTAGTGCAGTAACTACAACATATTAAGGGTTCACTTATTTCGTATTTGTTTTCTGCTAAAACGTAGAGAGCTAATTCAAACCATTTGGAATCTTCATTGTCTTCTATTTTGTATGTTACGTCTATAGTTTTTGTGTTAATTTTGTAAAAAGTTCTGCAGCAACACACACACACATGGTTTGGTACTTCAGCGGATGTACTTTTACATTTTCGTATTTCTTTTTTGTATGTGTGTAATAGAAGGATGCTATGTGCACTATTGTTGCTAGTCTGTTCTAAAGCTATTGCATTTTGTAATTGGCTTTCACTTCCAAAATATTTTCTCTGGATACGGTTGATTTCTTCTTGTAGGTATTTGGGTATACCATGCAGAAGAGTGTTATTTAAATTGCCTAGTTCTAAATAGGGCTATACCGAATAGCATATTTAGTATTCAGCCGAATACCGAATAGTTAGTCAACTATTCGACCAAATTTAGGTGCACCTTTAATCCATAAAAGCATGTGGATATGTGGTGTTCCTTTGGCTTCGTATTTTTTTCTCCAAAAGAAGTGTTGCACTTCTCCGAGGGGAGGAACAGTTTTATTACAAATAAAGTGTAGCATAGCAATGAAACGATGGTGGAAATATCTTGAAACATTAACAGGATCTAGAGAGCAAAGTTCTCCAGGTGTAACAAAAGACAAAATAATTTGGCAACAACTCGTGGACTTACATAAAGTTAGACAAGCTGAATAGTTGCTTTCTTTAATGAATCATGTTCCAAACTTCAAAAACACACTTATTAAAAAAGCAAATTAGGCACCATTGTAAATGCATTCTATACTTTTATTTCTCTTCATTGTAATTACTGTTGCATCTTTATTTAAAGTATAAAAGCCATAAATAAAGCCGATTTAACCAAAATGAAGGGACCAAATGTACAGAAGATTGTTGCATATTCAGTGCTAGTTAAAGTAGGAAGCTTCACAAATGCAAAAGGACTGCCTTTGTGAATCAGATGCATTGCATTCTCTATTCAGTTGCAAAGTCTGTGTGGTCGAGTTTCAAAACTTCTTTGCAGCTCACATAGAAATTTATAAAATGGTTCATGTCGGCTCATGCAGGACACAAGTCAAGAAGGAATCTGAAATGCGTGAACTGCATCTCAAAACTATTCACCCTTACCCAAACAAATGCTGCTCACTTTTCACTTATCCTAGCCACTCTTTCTCATCAATACACAAAAATATGCAACTTATAATTTCCTGATACAATATCAGATAATGTTAAACTCAGGACTCAAGTCCTTAAAAAAAGAAAAGGGGGGACTATGACGTACGCAATGAGAAGTGACATGACAGGAACTGAAAATATCTATGCACATTTGTTTCAGTTTGATTTTTCCACCTGAAAAAGTGCACATTGCATATAAACATTCGCCAAAAGAAAAGATGTTCCTGTATTGTTGCAGGCTAAGTGTAAAAGATGAGCACCTTTTATGTCTATGAATCTGTCACAAAACATACCCTAATGAGCAGATTACAATATAAGATATTTTTCAGCTGTGTGATGGCAATTTGTCTGCTCTAATTCTATTCAGTTTTGCAAACTGAAGTCAATATTTGCCTTTCTGAGTTCATGTTTCATTGTATTCAAATGACAATGTCAAAGTATTCGGCAAGAGCCGAATAGCAAGAAACTATTCGGCCAGAGCCGAATAGCTTTTTTTCAGCCAGAATTCGGCCGAATACTTATTCGAAGCCGAAGTTCGGTACACCCCTAGTTCTAAAGCAGGACTTTTAGCATAGTACAGTTTATACACTAGATTTCTAACATTTGAATGATGTGTTGATATCATTTTGATATCATGGAAGGTGCTTTTGCAAATAGGTCCTGAAATGCAGGCTAATGAATGTACTTGTAGTCCTGTGTATTTGCGCACTGGACAGGTATCCATATTTTGTGCAGCACTTTCATTTTGATTTTGTATTTACTTTTCACATACTGATTGAGGAACTGGCGTAAAGATTTGAAACATTTGTTGGGAATGTTACACATTGACGTGCACGGCCATTTGTATATATACTGGACGTTTAGGTTCAGTTGAATGGAGAGGTAATTCTGAGTTTTCAGGGGATACTTTTGTAAGCAGTGTTTCTTGTTCCATGATGGTATTATTGATTTTTTCATATCCTCGTCCACTGCTATGGATGGCAATTGTGTTTGTTTGGTTTTGTTTGTATGCTTCTTCATTAAAATATGGTTCTGTGGTCGTGGTGTGACTCTATTCACCTCCACAGATATTTAAGAAGTTATTTTTGTTGACATTCCATTTATTGAGAAGTTTCTTTTGTAGTTTAGTACTTAGTTTTGTTAGTGGTTTCATCCTGTTTAAAACTAAAATAAATAACTTCCTTTTGAGAAGGATTGCACTGTCTATGAGAGCTTCTAGGATTCATTTTCTACGGTAGGTTTTAAGGGTTGTGGATAGTTTCGCTCCTGTTCTTATTAGATTCTGAAGGACTCTGCGGCAGAACATTTTTGCTAAAATGCTTTTTTTAGTATGGTTTCCTGCTAGTATATGAGGATTTATAGGAGCAGTGTTAGTAGTAGTGGTAGCCAAATTCTTCTTAAGCATTTTCTGTTTCGTTTCACATTTTGATAGAGGAGGCAAAGTTTCTGTAGTTGAAGCTCTTTTGTTTCGCTAAATGACTGCATTAGCTGTTTTGTTTCAGCGTTTTGTACAAACTCTGGTACAGATGGATGCTTATTTTGGACACTTTTATATTCATTTGCTCTATTTCTGTGTTCCTTTCTACGGACTTGCTTTTTGGTAGGCATTCTTTGGGGTCTGTTAAAAAAAAAGAAGGTATGGGTTGGTCTGTTTTACAATGTATGTGTGCTGTGTGCATGCGTGTATGAGTTTGATGGGGAAGTTGTTTGTGATGGTGTGTGAATGTGCATTGGGCAGTTGCAATGGGTTGGGAAGGCTATTTTTCTGTTTGTATGTTACTACACTCTGGTTCAGATGAGAGTAGAAAGTGAGCTAGTGGTGAGGAGAAGCATTAATAGTAAACGTAATGATATAAAATTAGAACAGTTATTTGTTTTGTAGTACTAACATTCTAAGGCTTCCGTTTGTTATTTGTGTTCCAAAAAAATGGGGATGTCTGTGCCATTCTGCCTTTTAATCTCTGTTTACTAAATGGGGATTTGTGGGCAGAATGGTTCAGAAATCGATGTTTTTTTTGTTGCGCAAATTATATGAATGACCCACACAGTCTCCTTGAGTAACAGTAAGAATATAAAGGTATTAATCTACTTACTTTTTTTTTGTAGAATGATCAGGTTTCTTCGGATATGTTGTTTGTAGTTTAGATGCTGTTGATTTTCAGGAGAAGGGTCTTCACTGCAATTGTAAAAGGAAGAATTTAGTAATGTTGTGTGTTTATAGCACTGATATTAATGTGCACGTTAACTTTTATGTTTTCATGGTAGTATTCTCGTTTGATATCTGAACATAGTGTATGCAACCATTTTATTTGACTATGTGCAGCCTTTATATGTTATTTGCAGTATGTTAGTTCAACCTGCTTCTCAAATGAGTACAATTTTAAGTTCATGAAATTCACTTGTTGTTTTGCAGCTGTGTTGTAGATAGCAGAGACGTTTGGAAGTGATAGTTCATTATAGTAGATGGGAAAAATGTGAATAAATTCATATTATAACTAGACATACAAACAATCGGGAGCACCGGAGACGGAGATTTCACCAAAGCAATCGGGAACGTTTATTTTTCTCACACGATCGCATTGGGGTTAGCATTAATTTAGGCGGGAGACACTAAAAAATTGTGACTTTTTAATGAAAAATCGAGTTTCACGCCTAAATCGGGGGGTTTGGCATGTATGTATAGGTTATGGGGGAGATAGTAAAAAGTAGTGCGATTTTTCAATGAAAAATCTGAAGTCTCGTGCTTAATGCGGGAGCGTTGGCATGTATGTATTGGCTATGCAGATTTAGTGGCATTACTTTTTTTATATATACTCTGAGTAAAATATGCATACCTGTACTTTGTAATCATGCATGTGGATATGCATGGAGCTGTAAGTAGAAATCTTCGAGACTTGCACAGTAGTTTTTGTAGTAGATGCTTTCCAATGATATGATACTTGTATTCAGAGTGATCAACAGTACATTTGAAGTGCGGAACTCTGATGCTGGAGTTGGATGTAGAGGTCTTGGATGTGATTGGTGGATGGTTGTGTGACTGCTTAGCTGTGTCCAATGAGGGAATGGATTCGCAAGTGATGTGGAAAGGGTAGAAGGGCTGGCTGTCCGTGGGTAGGGCGTGCCACATACGGGGTTTTAAAGCAAATCCAGCATGGAAAGGGGACTGTAGGGATAAGCAAATCAGATGTTGATGTTGTTGATTTGTGATTTGTGTAGAAAGAAAGTGTGTGTGTAGTGAAGATGGCAGAGGTGGATACAGTCAGGGTGTTGGTGCTCAGAGATATGCTTGTCCATGGTTTACAGCACTATTCTCAATGCAGGCATGTGGCAAACAATTTCAATATTAGAGGAGTGGAGGTGGTGTGGAGCGCTGTGACTGACTGCAATGAAAAGGCAGTTCTCCAAGTTTGCTGAGATATGCGAAGTATGAACAGTCCCCATGTGGTAGTTTTGCACTTTGGTGCTTTCCATTTGGGGTACGTGAGTTCCCCTACTTTGTTGGGAGATTTGGAACAGTTGGTTGAAGCAGTAATCAACATCTTTAAAATAATTTTTTCTGGATTACTTCCTTGAGCAAAATCAGACAACAGTTCTGTTTTTTGTCCTGATCAAAGCATTGCTAGGTGTGCAATCAATTGAGGCATGCTTGCTTTCATGCTAAGAACTGGTATGTTTTTCTGTAGCCACGAGAACATTGTTTTGAGTAATGCAGCTTATTTCGAAGCAGATGGTGTTTCTTTATCTTTTTTGGGAAATGCCATGTTTTTTTGGAATATAAGGGTTGCTTTGGAACAGGTTATGTGAAGATTTTAGGAGTAAAATAAGAAGAAAAAAACCCCCAAAAATACAAAATAACAGGTGTCTGCCAGGCATCTGCAAAAAAAACAAAAAAAAAGGCTCTTTTCAGAGCCTACCTTAAAGGGGAAATGGGTAACACTATTTAAATGTACATTTGTCACGCTCAGATCTTCTACATGTCCGTGGACATGGCAGTAGTCTGCGGACAGCGCATATTACATATGGGGATTCTGGGGTGGAAAGGCATGTAAATGAGAATAAGCGGAGCTAGGGATTGGTCAGTAAAGTTTAGTGGGTGTGTTGTGTATGGAGAGATTTAGTGAGGACGTCTTTTTCCTGAGAGGAGAACAGACAGCTATGGCTGTGTGTGCTCGAAAACAGATTATCTGGATTTTGGGAGATTCATGGATACATTGGTTGAACGTGCATGCAGAACGTTTTGGTATATCTGCAGATCTTGGATTCCCTCATATGGAAGTGAACTGGCATGGAGTGCGTGGAATTAAGTGGCTGGACTTGGTACCTCTCTGTGCTACTTTACAGACAGAGCGTCATCCTGACATAATTATGATTCATTGTGGAGGGAACCGTTTAGGACATGTGTCCGGAATTTCTTTGCAATTTGCAATGAATGAAGTACTTGCAAAGGTGATGAACATGTTTCCAAATTGCCAAGTAATTTTTTCACGTATTGCACAAATGTGGCTGCGTTGTTCTTCATTTGGTCCACAAATGGAGAAAGCGAGGCGCAATGTCAATAAGGCTGTTTGTGCCTTCCTAAGAGATGCTGGCATGTCGTCTTTCCATAATGAAAATATTATGTTTCGCAGCACATTCATTTTTCGCAGAGATGGAGTCCATCTTACATATGCTGGCAATCAGATTTTTATTTGAAATGTACAAAATGCATTGCAACCTTTTATGGAAGTATAGTCATCTATTTTGCATTACATGTTGACAAATCCAGGTTTTTGAAACACAAAACACCACTAAAAGGCTCTTTTCAGTGCCACCACTTACTCCCAGAGAAAAGTGCATTGGTTTTGCTAGGGTTGCACCCCAAAATTTTATCTGTCCTAGGACTGTCCGCTGACTTTTAAAAAATGCACGGGGACCCGCACCATTTACATGATAGTTTTATTTTTAAACTGAGAAAGGCGGCTCTGAAAAGAGCCTTTTTTTAACTTTTTGTTGTTTTATATATTTTTTGTGGCTCTTTGTACACCTGACACAGTAGGAGAGGAGGGGAAAGGAGGATAAGGAAGGGACACCAACCACGGGGATAAGAAAGGGCAGGTGGAGAGAGGAAGATGTAGGGTGGGCCTTATTTAGGTAGGTAGCAGCTCTTCTGGTGATCCCTGACCGTAGTCTCGAAAGCACTTTGAAGACTCTCGCCCCTGCAGAGTACTGCATTGCAGTACATACACAATATTGTGACCCTCGAAAGGTAAGGGTCAACAGCATCGCGAGTGGCCTGTGAAGCAGCTGGAGGGATGTGCTCTCCCACAGGAGTGTCTGTTGTGGTGAGAGGATCGGAAACTGAGGATGCTGCGGAGGAACTCAACATACTACGTTCTTTACATGGTACAACTTTGCGAATGTTCGCACCGTGGAACGAAGTTAGATGACGCTGTACGAGCCACGTCTCCCACGACTTGGCACCAATTTGCACTGGTTACAGGTGACATTGTTCGCACGTGTTTTCGGTATGATACCATGAACGGTAAACAACTGCTACACCCATGACTCCCGGCGAGTGCTGGTAGTAGGGAGTTCCTCGACCTCATTCTCTTCATCCTCTTCATCCTCATTCTCTACATCCTTACGCGTATTCCCCTCTGCAGGCCCCTGGGGAGGTGGTGGTGGTGGAAGGTTTGGGGGTAGTGATGAGGCTGATGGACCATAACTCGCGCCACCACCGTGCACTGCTAAGACTAACACCCAGAACATCAAAGATGACATCACAAATATCATTGATGACATCACTGATGACATCACATGTGCTTTTACTTTTCATACAAGGGGTTGTGAATGTAATGTTGGCAAAAAAGTATAAGGGATTATCGGGAGATGTGTAATAAATTACATACTTCATCACGCAATGTAGCGTTCTAAAGAACATTCCATTGCAGTGTTCTTTCTAGTACAGTAACCTGCTCATACAGAAATGTAGGTATTGGCTGCAGCATACACCACAGAGGTGCTATATTTGTAATTTTCCAAAGTTATATAATAAAACGGTGAATGCTTCTGTATCAGACTTTTCCGTACTGTGAAACATGTACTAAATAGCTAATAATGCATCACTTACTACATATTTCTACTAATACACACAAAACATAAATAGACTACAATGCATACACATATTGGGCTTATATATGGAGAGTAAAGTAAGCAAACAAGAGGCAGTACCATTAGCAAATGTGTATAATCTACATGATTGTATTCACGCACCAAAATGATTGCTGTGTTTCAGGCCTGCTTCTACCCCTATACATGTACATCATAAGATGCAATTAAATTCTAAGGAAAGTATTGTAAGAGCATGTGAGAATAGCAATATCTATAAATGTAATATCTTTAGAAAGTTACGTTTCTGGCTGTCAGTAAATAAACCCACCTGGCCTGGATATGGCTGTGAATAAAAAAGAAGGGGCTAGACATGTGATGTCATCAGTGATGTCATCAATGATATTTGTGATGTCATCTTTGATGTCCTGGGTGTTAGTCTTAGCAGTGCACAGTGGCGGCGCGAGTTATGGTTGCTTAGCTTACCATAACTGGCGAATTTCGAGGGTTTTTCGGTTTTACTTGGAACAATAACGTCCCATTAACAAAGTTAACACGAGGGAGGCATGGGGCATGAGCGGGGGTGGGGGCAAAGAAGGGAGACACAGGGCATGAGTGGGGGTGGGGAGGGAAAGAAGGGAGACACTGGGCATGAGTGGGGGGTAGGGGGGAAGAAGGGAGACATGGGGCTTGAGCGGGGGGTGGGGGGGAAGAAGGGAGACATGGGGCATGAGCGGGGGAAAGAAGGGAGACACGGGGCATGAGCGGGGTTGGGGGGGAAAGAAGGGAGACACGGGGCATGAGTGGGGGGTGGGGGGGAAGAAGGGAGACATGGGGCTTGAGCGGGGGGTGGGGGGAAAGAAGGGAGACACAGGGCAAGAGCGGGGGTTTGGGGGAAAAAAGGGAGACACGGGCATGAGCAGGGGGTGTGGGGGGGAAAGAAGGGAGACACGGGGCATGAGTGGGGGGTGGGGGGGAAGAAGGGAGATACGGGGCATGAGCGGGGGGGTGGAGGGGGAAAGAAGGGAGACACGGGGCATGAGCGGGGGGTGGGGGGAAGAAGGGAGACACGGGGCATGAGCGGGGGGTGGGGGGAAAGTAGGGAGACACGGGGCATGAGCGGGGGGGTGGGGGGAAATAAGGGGGAAACGGGGCATGAGTGGGGGGTGGGGGGGAAAAGAAGGGAGACACAGGGCATGAGCAGGGGGTGGGGGGAAGAAGGGAGACACGGGGCATCAGTGGGGGGTGGGGGGGAAGAAGGGAGACACGGGCATGAGCGGGGGGTGGGGGGCAAGAAGGGAGACAGGGGGCATGAGTGGGGGAATGAAGGGAGACACGGGTCATGAGCGGGGGGTGTGGGGGAAAGAAGGGAGACACAGGGCATGAACGGGGGTGGGGGGGAAATAAGGGAGACACAGGGCATGAGCGGGGGGTTGGAGGGAAAGAAGTGAGAAACGGGCATGAGCGGGGTGTGTGGGGGAAAGAAGGGAGACACGGGGCATGAGCGGGGGGTGGGGGGGAAGAAGGGAGACACGGGGCATGAGCGGGTAGTGGGGGGGAAGAAGGGAGACACGGGGCATGAGCGGGGGGTGGGGGGAAAGAAGGGAGACACGGGGCATGAGCGGGGGTGGGGGGAAAGAAGGGAGACACGGGGCATGAGCGGGGGGTGGGGGGAAAGAAGGGAGACATGGGGCATGAGCGGGGTGTGTGGGGGGAAAGAAGGGATACACAGGGCATGAGCGGGGGGAAGAAGGGAGACACAGGGCATGAGCGGGTAGTGGGGGGGAAGAAGGGAGACCGTGGGCGGGTGGAAGGAAGGGAGACACAGGGAAGGGGCGGGGGGGGAGAAGGGAGACATGGGGCATGAGCGGGGAAAATAAGGGAGACACGTGGCATGATGGGGGGGTGGGGGGGAAAAAGGGAGACACGGGGCATGGGCGGGGGGTGGGGGGAAAGAAATGAGACACGGGGCATGAGTGGGGGTGGGGAGCAAAAGAAGGGAGACATGGGGCATGAGAGGGGGGGAGGTGGGAAAGAAAGGAGACACGGGGCATGAGCAGGGGGTGGGGGGGAAGAAGGGAGACACAGGGCATGAGCGGGGGTTGAGGGGGAAAGAAGGGAGACACGGGGCATGAGCGGGGGTGGGGGGGAAAGAACGGAGACATGGGGCATGAGCGGGGGGTGGGTGTGAACAGGGGAGACATGGGCCATGAGCGGGGGGGTGGGGGGGAACATGAGGGATACATGGGGCCTGAGCGGGGTGTGGGGGGTAACACGACAGAGACATGGGGCATGAGCGGGTGTGGGGGGAACAGGGCAGACACGGGGCATGAGCAGGGGGTGGGGGGGACACGGGGCATGAGCGGGGGGTGGTGGGGGTACACAAGGGAGAGAGACACGGGGCATGAGCGGCGGGTGGGGGGTACACAAGGGAGACATGGGGCATGAGCGGGGGGTCGGGGAACAGGAGGGAGACACAGGGTATGAACAGGGGGTGGGGGTAACACGAGGGAGAGACGGGGCATGAGCGGGGGTGTGGGGGGAAAGAAGGGAGACACAGGGCATGAGCGGGGGTTTGGGGGAACAGGGCAGACACGGGGCATGAGCGGGGGGGTGGGGGAGACACGGGGCATGAGCGGGGGGTGGGGATACAGGGGAGACTCGGGCATGAGCAGGGGTTGGGGGGACAGGAGGGAGACACGGGCATGAGCGGGGGTGGGGGGTACAGGAGGGAGACACGGGGCATGAGCGGGGGTGGGGGGGTACAGGAGGGAGACACAGGGCATGAGCGGGTGGTGGGGGTACAGGAGGGAGACATGGGGCATGAGCAGGGGATGGGGGGAAGAAGGAAGACACGGCGCATGAGCAGGGGATGGGGGAAGAAGGGAGACACGGGGCATGAGCGGTGGGGAAGAAGGGAGACACAGGCCATGAGCGGGGGGTGGGGGGAAAGAAGGGAGTCACGGGGATGAGCAGGGTGTGGGGGTGAACAGGGGAGACATGGGGCATGAGCCTGGGGTGGGGGGGTACACGAGGGAGCCACGAGGCATGAGCGGGGGTGGGGGAAACACAAGGGAGACACGGGGCGTGAGCGGGGGGTGGGGGAACGGGGCAGACACGGGGCATGAGCGGGGGGTAGGGAGTAGCATGAGGGAGACACGGGGCATGAGCGGGGGGTTGGGGAAAGAAGGGAGACATGGGGCATGAGCGGGGTGTGTGGGGGGAAAGAAGGGAGACATGAGGCATGAGCGGGGGGTGGAGGGGAAGAAGGGAGACACGGGGCATGAGCGGGTAGTGGGGGGGAAGAAGGGAGACACGGGGCATGAGTGGGGGGTGAGGGAAAGAAGGGAGACACGGGGCATGAGCGGGGGGTGGGGGGGCTAAGAAGGGAGACACGGGCATGAGTGGGGGTGGGGGGAAAGAAGTGAGACACGGGGCATGAGCAGGAGGTTGGGGGGAAGGAAATGAGACACAGGGCATGAGCGGGGGTTCGGGGGGGAAGAACAGAGACACGGGGCATGAGCGGGGGGTGGGGGGAGAAGGGAGACACGGGGCATGAGCGGGGGAAAGAAGAGAGCCACAGGGCATGAGGGGGGAAGAAGGGAGACACGGGGCATGAGCGGGGGTGGGGGGGAAAGAAGGGAGACACGGGGCATGAGTGGGGGGTGGGGGGAAGAAGGGAGACATGGGGCTTGAGCGGGGGTGGGGGGGAAAGAAGGGAGACACGGGGCATGAGCAGGGGGTGGGGGGAAAGAAGGGAGACACGGGCATTAGCAGAGGGTGTGGGGGGAAAGAAGGGAGACACGGGGCATGAGTGGGGGGTGGGGGGAAGAAGGGAGATACGGGGCATGAGCGGGGGCTGGGAGGGGAAGAAGGGAGACATGCGGCATGAGCGGGGGTGGGGGGAAAGTAGGGAGACACGGGGCATGAGCGGGGGGTGGGGGGGAAAGAAGGGAGACACAGGGCATGGGTGGGGGGGAAGAAGGGAGACACGGGGCATCAGTGGGGGGTAGGGAGTAACACGAGGGAGACACGGGGCATGAGCGGGGGGTGGGGGGAAGAAGGGAGACATGGGGCATGAGCGGGGTGTGTGGGGGGAAAGAAGGGAGACATGAGCGGGGGGTGGGGGGGAAGAAGGGAGACACGGGGCATGAGCGGGTAGTGGGGGGGAAGAAGGGAGACACGGGGCATGAGTGGGGGGTGGGGGGGAAAGAAGGGAGACACGGGGCATGAGCGGGGCGTGGGGGGCAAAGAAGGGAGACACGGGCATGAGCGGGGGTGGGGGGAAAGAAGTGAGACACGGGGCATGAGCAGGAGGTTGGGGGAAGGAAATGAGACACGGGGCATGAGCAGGGGGTGGGGGGGAGAAGGGAGACACGGGGCATGAGCGGGTGAAAGAAGAGAGACACAGGGCATGAGGGGGAAAGAAGGGAGACATGGGGCATGAGCGGGGGTGGGGGGGAAAGAAGGGAGACACGGGGCATGAGTGGGGGGTGGGGGGGAAAGAAGGGAGACACCGGGCATGAGTGGGGGGGGAAGAAGGGAGACATGGGGCTTGAGCGGAGGGTGGGGGGGAAAGAAGGGAGACACGGGGCATGAGCGGGGGGTGGGGGAAAGAAGGGAGACACGGGCATTAGCAGGGGGTGTGGGGGGGAAAGAAGGGAGACACGGGGCATGAGTGGGGGGTGGGGGGAAGAAGGGAGATACGGGGCATGAGCGGGGGGTGAAGAGGGAAAGAAGGGAGACATGGGGCATGAGCGGGGGGTGGGGGGGAAGAAGGGAGACACGGGGCATGAGCGGGGGTGGGGGGAAAGTAGGGAGACACGGGGCATGGGTTGGGGGGAAGAAGGGAGACACGGGGCATTAGTGGGGGGTGGGCGGGAAGAAGGGAGACACAGGGCATGAGTGGGGGGTGGGGAGGGAAAGAAGGGAGACACAGGGCATGAGCGGGGGGTGGGGGGCAAGAAGGGAGACAGGGGGCATGAGCGGGGGAATGAAGGGAGACACGGGTCATGAGCGGGGGGTGTGGGGGAAAGAAGGGAGACACGGGGCATGAGCAGGGGGTGGGGGGGAAAGAAGGGAGACACGGGGCATGAGCGGGGGGTTGAGGGAAAGAAGGGAGAAACGGGCATGAGCGGGGTGTGTGGGGGGAAAAAAGGGAGACACGGGGCATGAGCGGGGGGTGGGGGGGAAGGGAGACACGGGTCATGAGCGGGTAGTGGGGGGGAATAAGGGAGACACGGGGCATGAGCGGGGGGTGGGGGGAAAGAAGGGAGACATGGGGCATGAGTGGGGGGTGGGGGGAAAGAAGGGAGACATGGGGCAGGAGCGGGGGGTGGGGGAAAGAAGGGAGACATGGGGCATGAGCAGGGTGTGTGGGGGGAAAGAAGGGAGACACGAGGCATGAGCGGGGGTGGGGGGGAAGAAGGGAGACACGGGGCATGAGCGGGTAGTGGGGGGAGAAGAAGGGAGACACGGGGCATGAGTGGGGGGTGGGGGAAAGAAGGGAGACACGGGGCATGAGCGGGGGATGGGGGGGCAAAGAAAGGAGACACGGGCATGAGCGGGGGTGGGGGGAAAGAAGTGAGACACGGAGCATGAACAGGAGGTTGGGGGGAAGGAAATGAGACTCAGGGCATGAGCGGGGGGTGGGGAGCGAAAGAAGGGAGACACGGGGCATGAGAGGGGGTGAGGTGGGAAAGAAAGGAGACATGGGGCATGAGCGGGGGTGGGGGGGTGGAAAGAAGGAAGACACGGGGCATGAGTAGGGGGTGGGGGGGAAAGAAGGGAGACATGGGGCATGAGCGGGGGGTGGGGTAGGAAAGAACGGAGACACGGGGCATGAGCGGGGGGTGGGGTGAACAGGGGAGACACGGCCATCATCGGGGGGTGGGGGGCAACACGAGGGATACACAGGGAATGAGCGGGGGCGGGGGGAAAGAAGGGAGACATGGGGCATGAGCGGGGGAAAGAAGGGAGACACGGGGCATGATCGGTGGGTGGGGGGGAAAGAAGGGAGACACGGGGCATGAGCGGGGGGTGGGGGGGAAGAAGGGCGACACAGGGCATGAGTGGGGGGTGGGGGTAAAGAAGGGAGACACAGGGCATGAGCGCGGGGTGGGCGGAAAGAAGGGAGACACGAGGCATGAGCGGGGGGTGGGGGGAAAGAAATGAGACACGGGGCATGAGCGGAGGGTGGGGAGCAAAAGAAGGGAGACACGGGGCATGAGAGGGGGGTGAGGTGGGAAAGAAAGGAGACACGGGGCATGAGCGGGGGGTGGAGGGTGGAAAGAAGGAAGACACAGGGCATGAGCATGGGGTGGGGGGAAGAAGGGAGACACACGGCATGAGGGGGGGTTGTGGGGGAAAGAAGGGAGAAACGGGGCATGAGCGGGGGTGGGGGCGAAAGAACAGAGAAACGGGGCATGAGCAGGGGGTGGGGGTGAACACGAGGGATACACAGGGCCTGAGCGGGGGTGGGGGGTAACACGACAGAGACATGGGGCATGAGCGGGGGTGGGGGGAACAGGGCAGACACGGGGCATGAGCGGGGGATGGGGGGACACAGGGCATGAGCGGGGGGTGGGGGGGTACACGAGGGAGAGAGACACGGGGCATGAGCGGCAGGTGGGGGGGTACACAAGAGAGACATGGGGCATGAGCGGGGGGTCAGGGAAAAGAAGGGAGACACGGGGTATGAACGGGGGGTGGGGGTAACACGAGGGAGACACGGGGCATGAGCGGGGGTGTGGGGGAAAGAAGGGAGACAGAGAGCATGAGTGGGGCTTTGGGGGAACAGGGCAGACACGCGGCATGAGCGGGGGGTGGGGGAGAAAGAAGGGACACAGTGCATGAGCGCGGGGTGGGGGGACAGGGGAGACTCGGGGCATGAGCGGGGGGTGGGGCTGAACAGGGGAGACACGGGGCATTAGCAGGGGTTGTGGGGACAGGAGGGAGACATGGGGCATGGTCGGGGGGTGGGGGGTACAGGAGGGAGACACGGGGCATGAGCGGGGGGTGGGGGGTACAGGAGGGAGACACGGGGCATGAGCGGGGGGTGGGGGGGTACACGAGGGAGACACGAGGCATGAGCGGGGGTGGGGGGAACAGGAAGGAGACACGGGGCATGAACGGGGGGTGGGGGGTAACACAAGGGAGACACGGGGCATGAGCGGGGGGTGAGGTGAACAGGGCAGACATGGGGCATGAGCGGGGGGTAGGGAGTAACACGAGGGAGACACGGGGCATGAGCGTGGGTGGGGGGTAACACGAGGGAGACACGGGGCATGAGCGCGGGGTGGGGGGAAAGAAGGGAGACACGGGGCATGAGCTGGAGGTGGGGGGGAGAAGGGAGACACGGGGCATGAGCGGGGGGTCGGGGGGAAAGAAGGGAGAAACGGGCATGAGCGGGGGGTGGGGGGGAAGGGAGACACGGGGCATGAGCGGGGGAAAGAAGAGAGACACAGGGCATGAGGGGGGGAAGAAGGGAGACACGGGGCATGAGCGGGGGGTGGGGGGAAAAGAAGGGAGACACGAGACATGAGCGGGGGTGGGGGGAAAGATGGGAGACACGTGGCAGGGCATGAGCGGGGGGTGGGGGGAAGAAGGGAGACATAGGGCTTGAGTGGGGGGTGGGGGGAAAGAAGATAGACATGGGGCATGAGCGGGGGGTGGGGGGAAAGAAGGGAGACATGGGGCATGAGCAGGGGGTAGGGGGGAAAGAAGGGAGACACTGGGCATGAGGGGGTGGTGGGGGGAAAGAAGGGAGACACGGGTCAAGAGCTGGGGGTGGGGGGGAAAGAAGGGAGATACGGGGCATGAGCGGCGGGGAAAGAAGAGAGACACGGGGCATGAGCAGGGGGTGGGGGGAAAGAAGGGAGACACGGGGTATGAACGGGGGGTGGGGGTAACACGAGGGAGACACGGGGCATGAGCGGGGGTGTGGGGGAAAGAAGGGAGACAGAGAGCATGAGTGGGGCTTTGGGGGAACAGGGCAGACACGCGGCATGAGCGGGGGGTGGGGGAGAAAGAAGGGACACGGTGCATGAGCGGGGGGTGGGGGAACAGGGGAGACTCGGGGCATGAGCGGGGGGTGGGGGTGAACAGGGGAGACACGGGGCATTAGCAGGGGTTGTGGGGACAGGAGGGAGACATGGGGCATGGTCGGGGGTGGGGGGTACAGGAGGGAGACACGGGGCATGAGCGGGGGGTGGGGGGTACAGGAGGGAGACACGGGGCATGAGCGGGGGGTGGGGGGGTACACGAGGGAGACACGAGGCATGAGCGGGGGTGGGGGGAACAGGAAGGAGACACGGGGCATGAACGGGGGGTGGGGGGTAACACAAGGGAGACACGGGGCATGAGCAGGGGGTGAGGTGAACAGGGCAGACATGGGGCATGAGCGGGGGGTAGGGAGTAACACGAGGGAGACACGGGGCATGAGCGTGGGTGGGGGGTAACACGAGGGAGACACGGGGCATGAGCGGGGGGTGGGGGGAAAGAAGGGAGACACGGGGCATGAGCTGGAGGTGGGAGGGAGAAGGGAGACACGGGGCATGAGCGGGGGGTCGGGGGGAAAGAAGGGAGACACGGGGCATGAGCGGGGGGTGGGGGGGGAAGGGAGACACGGGGCATGAGCGGGGGAAAGAAGAGAGACACAGGGCATGAGGGGGGGAAGAAGGGAGACACGGGGCATGAGCGGGGGGTGGGGGGAAAAGAAGGGAGACACGAGACATGAGCGGGGTGGGGGGGAAAGATGGGAGACACGTGGCAGGGCATGAGCGGGGGGTGGGGGGGAAGAAGGGAGACATAGGGCTTGAGTGGGGGGTGGGGGGAAAGAAGATAGACATGGGGCATGAGCGGGGGGTCGGGGGAAAGAAGGGAGACATGGGGCATGAGCAGGGGTAGGGGGGAAAGAAGGGAGACACTGGGCATGAGGGGGTGGTGGGGGGAAAGAAGGGAGACACGGGTCAAGAGCTGGGGGTGGGGGGGAAAGAAGGGAGATATGGGGCATGAGCGGGGGGGAAAGAAGAGAGACACGGGGCATGAGCAGGGGGTGGGGGGAAAGAAGGGAGACACGGGTCAAGAGCGGGGGGTGGGGGGGAAAGAAGGGAGATACGGGGCATGAGCGGGGGGAAAGAAGAGAGACACGGGGCATGAGCAGGGGGTGGGGGGGAAAGAAGGGAGACACGGGGCATGAGCAGGTTGTGGGGGTTTAAAGAAGGGAGACACGGGGCGTGAGCAGGGGGTAGGGGGGAAAGAAGGGAGACACAGGGCATGAGCGGGGGTGGGGGGAAAGATGGGAGACACGGTGCATGAGCAGGGGGTGGGGGAAAGAAGGGAGACACGGGGCATGAGCGGGGGTGGGGGGAAAGAAGGGAGACATAGGGCATGAGTGGGGGGTGGGGGGGAAAGAAGGGAGACACGGGGCATGAGCGAGGGGTGGGAAGCGAAAGAAGGGAGGCACGGGGCATGAGAGGAGGGTGAGGTGGGAAAGAAAGGAGACACGGGGCATGAGCGGGAGTGTGGAGTTGAAAGAAGGAAGACACGGGGCATGAGCAGGGGGTGGGGGTGAAACAAGGGAGACACAGGGCTTGAGCAGGGGGTGGGGGGAAAGAAGGTAGACACGGGGCATGAGCGGGGGGTGGGGGGGAAAGAAGGGAGACACGGGGCATGAGCGGGGGGTGGGGGGGAAAGAAGGGAGACACGGGGCATGAGAGGGGGTGGGGGGAAAGAAGGGAGACACGCGGCATGAGCAGGTGGTGGGGGGAAAGAAGGGGGAAAGAAGGGAGACACGGGTCATGAGCGGGGGGTGGGGGGAAAGAAGGGAGACACGGGGCATGAGCGGGGAAAGAAGGGAGACACGGGGCATGAACGGGGGGTGGGGGGAAAGAAGGGAGACACATGGCATGAGCGGGGGGTGGGGGAAAGAAAGAAGTCACGGGTCATGAGCGGGGGTGGGGGGAAAGAGGGGAGACACGGGCCATGAGCGGGGGTGGGGGGAAAGAAGGGAGACACGGGTATGAGCGGGGGATGGGGGGGAAAGAAGGGAGACACAGGGCATGAGCGGGGGGTGGGGAAAGAAGTTAGACACGTGTCATGAAAGGGGGGTGGGGGGAAAGAAGGGAGACACGGGGCATGAGCCGGGGGTGAGGGGGAAAGAAGGGAGACACATGGCATGAGTGGGGGGTGGGGGGAAAGAAGGAAGACACGTGGCATGAGCGGGGAGAGGGGGGAAAGAAGGGAGACACAGGGCATGAGCGGGGGGTGGGGGGGGGAAGGAGACACGGGGCATGAGCAGGGGGTGAGGGGGGAAGAAGAAAGACACAGGGCATTAGCCGGTGGTAGGGGGAAAGAAGGGAGACACGGGGCATGAGCGGGGGAGGGGGGAAAGAAGGGAGACACAGGGCATGAGCGGGGGGTGTAAAGAAGGAAGACACGGGCCATGAGCGGAGGGTGGTGGTGAACAGGGGAAACACGGGCCATAAGCGGGGGGTGGGGAGAAAAGGAGGAAGACAGACACGGAGCATGAGCAGGGGGTGGGGTTAACGGGGGAGACATGGGGAATGAGCAGGGGGTGGGGGGGAACACGAGGGAGACACGGGGCATGAGAGGGGGGTGGGGGGTAATACGACGGAGACACAGGCAAGAGCGGGGGGTTGGGGGAACAGGAGGGATACACGGGGCATGAACGGGGAGTGGGGAGTAACACGAGGGAGACACAGGCCATGAGCAGGGGGTGGGGGGAACAGGGTAGACACGGGGCATGAGCGGGGGATGGGGGGGTACACGAGGGAGACATGGGTCATGAGCGGGTGGTGGGGGTAACACGAGGGAGACACAGGGCATGAGCGGGGGGTGGGGGGTAACATGAGGGAGACATGGGTCATCAGCGGGTGGTGGGGGTAACATGAGGGAGACACGGGGCATGAGCGGGGGATGGGGGTACAGGAGGGAGACACGGGGCATGAGCGGGGGGTGGGGGGAACAGGGCAGACATGGGGCATGGGGGATATAAGGGAGACATGGGGCATGAGCAGGGGGTGGGCGGAACAGGGGAGAAACGGGGCATGAGAGAGGGGTGGGGGTGAACAGGGGAGACACGGGCATGAACGGGGGGTGGGAGGGACAGGAGGGAGACACGGGGCATGAGCAGGGGGTGGGGGGTACAGGAGGGAGACACGGGGCATGAGCGGGGTGTGGGCGGTACAGGGGGGAGACACGGGCATGAGCGGGGGTGGGGGGAAGAAGGGAGACACGGCATGAGCGGGGGGTGGGGAGAAAGAAGGGAGACACGGGGCATAAGCAGGGGGTGGGGGGAGAAGGGAAACACGGGGCATGAGCGGGGGATGGGGGGAACATGGGAGACACGGGGCATGAGCGGGGGGTGGAGGTAGAGGGGGGAAAGAAGGGAGATACGGGCCATGAGCGGGGGATGGGGGGGAGAAGGGAGAAGGGAGACACGGGGCATGAAGGGGGGTGGGGGGAAAGAAGGGAGACACGGCCATGAGCAGGGGGTGGGGGGACAGGAGGAAGACACAGGGCATGAGTGGGGGTGGGGGGAACGAGAGGAAGACGCAGGCATGAGTGGGGGGGGCCCTCCGCAGGCCACCACCGTGTGCCAATAGCGTGAGCTGGGGTGGAGGAACAAAAGAGATACACGAGGCATGAGGTTGTGTGGGGGGACAGGAGGAAGACACGGGGCATGAGCGGGGGTGGGTGGAATAAGAGGAAGACACAGGCAACAGGCATGAGCGGGGGTGGGGGGAACAGGAGGAAGACACGGGGCCTGAGCTTACCATGCAGGCACAGATCCTGCTCCTCAAACGATAAACAAAGATGGCGGGCATCTCTCAAAATACGACGCACTGTCTGCTTCACCGCAGCCAATGAGAGGGCACGTCAGATGTCCGCGGACATCACGCAAGCTGCTTGCCCAATCCCCGTCCTGTCCGTGAAGCGAACAGTGAAGCGTGCCCGCGAAGCAGACACAGATATCACTAATTTTTTCTGACCTACTTTTTGGTCATTTTGGAAAAAAACTACTCTACGGATTTTCACCAAATTTGCAAAAGCACGCTTTTGGGACCAAGCCGCTGGTCCTGGTCCAAATTTGGTAAAAATCCGTCCAGCGGTTTGGGCTGTAGCCGTGAGGAAAGTTTTTTTCCCATTCAGTCTATAGAAGAAAAAAAAATGGGACCCCCCCTATAACTTTGCTCCCCCTGGACCAAACCTCACCAAAGTTTGCAAAAAAATTCAGAGTGGGCCATATACTTTTTTTTGCAAAGTTTGGTGTGGATTCGTCCAGGGGGAGTGAAGTTATAAGCCGCCCAAAAAGTGCTCTTCCTATGGAAACAACAACTTAACCATAACTACATGGCCACTGGCCATGTAATATATACCAATAAACTAAATGAAGTAATTTTTAGAGTATATATATATTTGTTTAGGCTGAATAGCCAGGCACTATGCACTTTATAATACTGGTTCATATGCACAAATGTACATTGAGTGATGTTGATTACAATATAAACAGTTTACAATGCTACCTGGGTTCTGGTATTTAACCAGATACTTGTGATTTAAATCATTGAGTGATTACCTATTTTGCACAATAAGCGATTTGTGCACTTACCATGTCGAAATATATGTTTACCTTGAAATCGTTGCAGCACACTGAGCCACCTTAACATTATTTGCACTAATAGTGGAGCCTTTGCCATTTTTAAAGGCTCATTTGGAGTATCCCATATGGTGAATTCATCCGCATAAGGAGAAAGTGCTCTAGTGTAGAGACGTATGATGAAGAGAGTAGAATTACAGCATGGGGTTTTTATTACCAGGCATATCCCAAGAAAGTGGTTGAAAGGGCATAAATGAAGGTACGAGAAATTAACAGCCTACATTACTCTAGAAGCAAGCTCTCTATACACGAGGAGAAGAATGAAGTCATCAGGTGTACAATGGGTTTTGATAGAGCGGCTAAATATGTCAAAGAGATTCTTTGCAAATTTTGGCACATCTTATTGCTGGACAAGAACATTGCCCCCTTAATGGGTGGACAAGCAAGAATTAGTTATCATAGATCAATCTCCATCAAAGATATGCTGGTGTCCAGCTACATGAGTTGTGAAACTGGAATGGTTGGCAGCAAGTGGTTGGTAGCATCTGGAATGGGCTTTCACAAATGTACTAAATGTAACGTCTGAAAATTTGCACAAGACACAACCCTGTATACCCATCCCATTCTGGTACACAAGGTGAGGATAGACTTGAAAATAACATATAACACCCACTTTATTGTATACACATTGATATGCCCGTTTATAAAATGGTACATTGTAAACTAAAGATTTGCATACTCCAACATGTTAGAGCGAGTAAAAACAATGATCAGGCATACCCCATGGCGAAACATTTCCAAAAGAAACACAAAAGCCAAAACACACACAGTCTCAAATTCTTTGGGGTGAAAAGCATAGAGTTATCCCCAAGAGGCTGAGACAGGCAGTTTCTGCTGAGACAATGTGAAACAAAATGCATCATAGACTTTGAGACTCAATCTCCAAAAGGTCACAACATTGATGACGAACTGTACACTTTTTTAGGAATTTGTTTAAATTTAATTTGCAGTACATCTTCTTGCGGTCCTTCTGATTGTTAGTCTATGTATCACGTTGTCAAGTATATTTGCCCAATGGAATTTTTTTATATTTGGGGTCTGTGTATTTCCCTTTTTCTCTCTGTTCTGAAGTATTTTTCTGTTTTGAAGAACATACATTATATGGCACTGTCCAGAGTTTTCCTTTCCAAATTCATACTAATTCCTCATTACATCTATTCTTCACACCATAGTTGCATTGCACTTATGGCTGTTTACCACTTGGGTTCTATACACACCATTATTTAGGCCAGGAATTTTAGGTGAGTGCTCTCCATATTAACACTCCAACACATTGGACCTCATTAGAAGGTTGGAGGTAACCATGCCGCTTTTAGCGGCATGGTTGCCTCCATACCACAATCCGGGCCCGGGTTCCTCGAATGAGGAATTACCGGGCCATCGCAACCTTGGCGGACCCGGTAATTCCCCGTCCGAGGACCTTGGCGGACCCGGTAATTCCCCGTCCGAGGAACCCGGACCCGGTCCATCCCCATTCACATACGAACCCCCGTAGGGCTCAATGGGAATGGGGATGGAGCTAACAACAGGCCCGTTAATGGCGGGCCCATTGTTAGCTCTCTGGTCCCGTCGCGGGACCCGGTAAGGACGCCTGGTTTTTCCAGGCGCCCATTGCGGGTCCCGCGAGGAGACCTTGTAATAGGGAGGAACAGGTTTACCAGCACCGGCACCTTTACCGGTGCCGGTAAACCCATTCCGCCAACCTTATAGTGAGGGCCATTGTCTTTATTACTGCATGATTACAACACACTAGCAAACCGTTTCACTCATTGAGTATACCTTTAAAGAAGAGCCGGAATTCATCACTCAATGTCTTAGTTGGTGGTAGAAGCGAGCACACTCCATTGAATTGACATAGATATAATAAATGGGGAATAATTTACAAGAATGCTGACACACTGAATTGTGTGTACTCTCCATCGTACCATGTTAAAAGATCACAGCAACTTGGGGTTTCAGTGCAAAGTTATCAGGAAAATTAGAATTGAGTCCACTTGAGGATGTATAAAACATTGTGGTCACTAGAATGTTGTGAGAGGCGCTGACATGATTATGCTACTCCTATATTTGACTAATTCCTAAGTGATAACTTCAATTATGCAAAATAGTGGCATTGTTAACCTGCACAGCACTTAGGCACTTTATATAACTGCAGGTGTTTGGAAAAGTGGTTTGTTAACTTGTGGCCAATCATATACTGCCACATCATGCAACCACATGTACCTTATCCATTAGTAATTTTATGAATTTATAGCAAAGACTTTACCTATGAACTCAATGGAATAATTTTTAGAGTATATCTTTTTTTAGGCTGTATAGCCAGGCACTATGCCCTTTAAAATACTGCTTCATTTGCCCATATGTACATTGAGTCATGTTGATTACAATATTAATGTTTACAATGCTAAATGGATTCTTGTATTTAAGCATGTACTGGTGATTTTAAATCATTAAGTCATTTGCCTATTTTGCACAATAAGCGATTTTTGCACTTACCATCATGAAATATATGTTTACATCTTTGCACCACACTTAGCCACCTTAACATTATTTGCACTAATAGTGCAACATTTTACAAAAACATCACGTGTGAATGAAATAGAGACATGTGTGATGATAGAATTCAATTTGTTCAAGGCAAGGTATTTACCTTAAACACCACATTGAAATGTTACGAAATGGCGACCAGGGGAAACCTTTATATGCAGGAGGACATGGGGTATGAACATGGAAACAGGAGAAGTCTACTTTAACCATAGAGTTGGACTATGTATGTATATATTATGTGTGTACACGCTAAAACAGATGTCTGATCAAGCCATGTGTTGGTGGCAAATCATGTTACGTGCAGTCTCTGCTGCTGATCTTACTGTGTTTTATGGAATAAAAGCCTTATCTACCTCCACACATTTTAGAGTGTCTGTATATATATATATATATATATATTCAGTGAAAAAACTTTGTTAAAGGGACATTATGGTTAAGTTGCGCTACTAAAAACCTATGAAATTCAGTGAAAAAACTTTGTTAAAGGGACATTATGGTTCCAAGTAAAACCGAAAAACCCTTGAAATTCGCCAGTTATGGTAAGCTAAGCAACCATAACTCGCGCCACCACCGTGCCCTGCTAAGACTAACACCCAGGACATCAAAGATGGCATCACAAATGTCATTGATGACATCACTGATGACATCACATGTCTGGCTCACTATTTTTCTTTTGCTGACATATCTAGGCCACATGGTTTTCTTCAGTAACAGTCAGAAACTAAGAATTTTATTTTATTTGTAGACATATCCTTTTAGTAGGTTCTTACAGTAATTCCCTTAGAGTACAGTCACATCATATGAAACATATACATATGGGAAAACACAAGCTTGAAAGACAGCAATCCTTTTTTGTGCATAAAGATAATCACTAGACTTATGAGCACTTTCTGATAGTTCTGTTGTTTTTTTTATGGCTGTACTTTCCCTGTATATGGTCATATGTGTATACATTGTACTCACACTACTTTCCTTAGGGTCCAATCACATCAAATGATACATATACATAGGGTAAATAGCAGCTTTGAAACAGAGCAATCATTTATTTGCATGAAACTAATCAGTTAAGTTATGAATTGTTTCTGCTACTACTTGTGCTTTTTTGCTAACTTCCCTTTCCCTGTATATACCCATATTGGTATGTGTTCTTGTGTCTTTGTGTTTTGTCTATAGTAATGCAATTATGTAATACATGGGTTTTATTAGCTACTTATTACATATTTCACAGTACACAAAAATCTATTAAGAAAACAATTATCATTTCATTATTCAACATATTAACATTACGAATATCATACCTTCATCTTGTACGCTGCACACAATGTTATGTTTCTGTATGAGTAGCTTAGTATACTAGATAGAACCACATAATAGGATGCTATTTATATCAATGCATCGTTCAATGCACTTATTAGGGTATATTTCTTGCAATGATTCTTGACACTTTTTTCGCAACATAATAAGAATCCCTTCTACACATATTTCATGAGAAGTACATACACATGTGATGTCATCAGTGATGTCATCAATGACATTTGTGATGTCATCTTTGATGTCCTGGGTGTTTGTCTTAGCAGTGCACGGTGGTGGCGTGAGTTATGGTTGCTTAGCTCACCATAACTGGCGAATTTCAAGGGTTTTTCGGTTTTACTTGGAACCATAACGTCCCTTTAACAAAGTTTTTTCACTGAATTTCATAGGTTTTTAGTAGCGCAACTTAACCATAACGTCCCTTTAACAAAGTTTTTTCACTGAATTTCATAGTTTTTTAGTAGCACAACTTAACAATAATGACTTTGACTATATATACATGTCATATGGAACTGACTAGATCTCTTCTTATGAACTTGATGTCCGCGAACCTATTTAATGTTTGCGGACATGTTCGGAGAACAGTACCACTACCTAAAAACTGTGGGGGGGGTGGGGGGGTATGTTTGATTGTTATATCATAATATAGGAACATTTAACAAATTCAAAAAGCAGCACACAAACACATTATATATAGTAATACATAAGAAATGTAACCCTTATATGTAACACACTAACCATTCATTTAAATACAATATGTTCTGAAATGGAATATACCACAAGAAGATAAATTGGCTTCCAACATAATTACCTCACAGACACAACAGAACTGAGAACAAGACCAGACCCACTGAATACATAGGACTTATCTTACCAGAAATAGTAAGTGTACTTCATTTTACTCATATATTTATAAACTTTCTGTATTAGATTAAAAAATATATTATCTTTTTTTTTTCTCACAGAAATGTCTAGTACTCTGGAGTGGCTAGAGGACAATTTCCCACATAAAGAAATGTCACAAGATAGTGCAACTAATGGTAAACACTTTATAATATAAACCATTTATTTATTATTTTTTTTATATACATTTAACATATATATTATTTTTTTGTACAGAGCATTCCAGAATAGAAAAAACTTCAGAAAACCCTGTTATGGATAACAGTCTTCACAATATAGAAGAAAACATGGATGTATTGTTGGCTAATTTTAATAATTTAAAAACTTTTGTAGAAAATATTTTCAAACCAAAAACCTCGTACCATTGCCCCACATGTACTTGTCCCTCCTCACCATATCCCAGTCAATTATCCCCAAACCCTCTCCATAATCCAAAACGATTTGATGAGATTTCCATCCCTTCTTCACCTTATACCAATCATGTTGAAACCCCAAATTCTCCTGTTTTTGTTTCTGTTTCTGCCTCACCTTCTCTGTCATAAATTATTAATATATGTTAAATAAAGTTTAATTTTTATATTGTATTGTGAATAGTTTCCGTTTTTTTTTTAAAAACAATAAAAGTGTCCGCGGACAGTGCGAGTGTTCTGAAATGTTCGTACATGAACGAAAATGGAGGTGTCCTGAAGAACACCACACCTGTTTGTAATGTTCGCTAGCAAGTTGAAACTGTTCTAAGAACACACGTGGTGTCCTGAAATGTTCGTAAAGAAACAAAAATTAAAGTGTTCTAAAGAACACTATATCTGTCCGTAATGTTCGCTATCAACTTAAAACTGTCCTAAGAACACAATTGGTGTCCTGAAATGTTCGTAAATAAACGAAAATGATGTGTCCTGAACAACAGTACAACTGTTCGTAGTGTTCGCTAGCAGCATGAAACTACAATAAGAACACACGCGGTGTCCTGAATTGTTCGTAAACAAACAAAAATTAAAGTGTCCTAAAGAACACTATACCTGTCCGGTACTGTTCTCTAGCAAGTTCAAACTGTTCTAAGAACGCTATTGGTGTCCTGAAATGTTCGTACGTAAACCAAAATGGAGGTGTCCTGAAGAACACTATACCTGTTCGTAGTGTTCGCTACCCAATTGAAACTGTTCTAAGAACACAATTGGTGTCCTGAGGAAATATGGCTTTGTTCTTCTTCATTTGGTCCACAAAAGGAAAAAGCAAGGCGCAATGTTAATAAGGCTGTTTGTGGCTTTCTAAGAGATTTTGGCATGTCTTCTTTTCACAATGAAAATATTATGTTTTGTAGTACATACATTTTTCGCAGAGATGGAGTCCATCTTACTTATGCTGGCAATCAGATTTTTCTGAGAAATGTACAAAATGCATTGCGACCTTTTTTGGAATTACAACAACGATTTTGAAGTAGATGTTAAGCATTTACAATTTTTGACTTACAAACACCACCCAAAGGCTCTTTTCAGAGCCACCACTTCTTTCCAGAGAAAATTACAATGTTTGTGATGGAGTAGCAACCCAATTTTTTTAATGTTCGCGAACTGTCCGCGGACTTCTAAAAAATACAAAGAGCCCTGCTTCATTTATTTTCACTTCTATTTTTTAACTGGGAAAGGCGGCTCTGAAAAGAGCCTTATTTTTTTTTGATTTTTGTAATTTTGTATTTTTTTTTGGTTTTTCAGACACAATACACTAGGAGAGGAGGGTAAAGGGGGGGACACCAACCACGGGGATAAGAAAGGGCGAGCTGAGAGAGGAAGATATAGAGTGGGTTTTATTTGGGTAGTGAGCAGGTCTTCTCGTGCTCTGAGACGATAGTCTCAAAAGCACTCCGAAGTCGCTCCCCCCTGCAGAGTACTGTGTCACAGTACATACATACAACTGTGACCCTCGAAAGGTAAGGGTCATCAGCATTCTGTATGGCCTGTGAGGCAGCTTGAGAAAGACGCTGTCCCACAGAGGTGGTCCTTGTGGTGACAGGATCAGAAACAGAGGATGAAGTAGAGGAAATCAACCTGCTACGTTCTTCGCAAGGTACAACCCTGCGAATAGCCCCAGAGTGAAATGACCTCAGGTGTCGCTTCATAGTTGTGGTCCCAAAGCTGTACTTACCGTGCTTCCTGCGACTGAGTATCATTTTGCACTCATTGCAGGTAACACGGTTTGCACGAGCCTTAGGACCATTCCCATGAATGGTAAATAATCGCCACACCCAAGACTCACGCCTAGTGCGGGTAGTAGGGATTTCCTCTACCTCATTCTCATCATCCTCTTCTTCCTCTTCCGCATCCTCACTCCTGTTCCCCTCTTCAGGCCCTTGGGGAGGTGGTGGTGGTGGAGGGTGGTGCTGAAGCAGGTGCAGCACCAAGTGGCAGTTCAGCAGCCAAGGATGCCATCTCGATGATGGTGTAGTCTGCAGGTGGCAGCAAAAATCACTGTGTTCTGAAGAATAGCCAGAAACACAATAGGAATAAGCTCTTGGCCGTGGTCTTTTATAGGGGTGCTTGTGCGCGGTCCGCAGACATGCGCACTGTCCGCGGACAGATTGAACACAAAAAAAGGATCGGAAAGTTTCAAAAGGTATATAGAAACTCAAGATTGCTATGTGGGACTTGTGCCATGGTGAGATTTTATTGAAAAATAATATGGATTAACTGAAAATGTACTTTTAAATTGTTCAGGGACACGAACAGTGTCTGCATTTCAGGACACACGATTAGCGTGGGCGCGGTCATATGATCCGTTTGCGAACTGGTCCACGAAGGAAGCGCCTGTCCGCAGGACACCAAGTGCACGGAGATTGGTTAGCGCATGCGCATTGATGTGCTACGGACACTGTTCGGGTTCTGAAGTAATTAAAAGTGCGTCACACGTAAAACGAACATTTCCTCTATCGAAATGTAAAACAACCAAAAAACAATTAACAGAAAATCAGCTATCAGTACAGATAAAACTACTTCTTCAAATTTTAATATAGTGCAAAGTAAGCATACCAAGAAAAGTATTTTAGCCAAAATATACCGTCACAAAGTCCTTCAAAATCTTATAAAAACAGGAGAGAAATCAGGTTCAAAGCTTAAAACCTATCGTAAGAAATTAATCTTAGAAGCATTGATGGACAGTGCAATTCTTCTCAAAAGAAATTTATTTATTTTACTGTAAAACAAAATGAAACCACTAACAAAACTAATAACTAAATTACAAAAAAGACTTCTCAATAAGCGAAATGTCAACAGAAAGAACTTCTTAAGTATCTGCGGAGGTGAATGGAATCACACTACGAGCACAGAACCATATTTTAATGAAGAAACGTACAAACAAAAGCAAACAAATACAATTGCCATAAATAGCAGTGGTTGAGGTTATGAAAAAGTGAATAATACCATAATGGAACAAGAAGTACTCCTTACAAAAATATGCCCTGAAAACTTAGAATTACCCCTCCATTCAACTGAATCAGAACGTTTAGTGTACAAATGGCCATGCACGTCAATGTGTAACATTCCCAAACAATGTTTCAAATCTTTACGCCAATTCCTCAATAAAGCAAATGTAAATGTAAAAGCTTATGTAAAAAGCAAAGACAAAATCAAAATGAAATTACTGCAAAATATAGATACCTGTCCAGTGCACATGTACACAGGACTACAAGGACATTCATTGGCCTGCATTACAGGGCCTACTTGTAAAACCACTTTCCATGATATCAAAAGGATATCAACACATCATTCAACTATAAGAAATCTAGTCTATAAGCTGTATTATGCTAAAAGTCCTGCTTTAGCACTAGCAAAGTTAAATAACATCCTTCTACATGGTACAGCAAAAGACCTATTTGAAGAAATTCACTATATCCAGAAAAAATATTTTGGAAGTGAAAGCCATTTACAGAATGAAATAGCTTTAAAGCAAAATAGCTTTAAACCAATTAAGCAACATTTCTACACATGGCAACATTTTGCTAAACACATACAAAAAAGAAATACTAAAATTTAAAAGTACATCAGCTGAAGTACCAAACCATGTATGTGTATGTATTTTTTATAAAAGTAACACAAAAACTGTGGACCTATCATACAAAATAGAAGACAATGAAGATTCTAAATGGTTTGAATTAGCTCTCTACCTTGTAGCAGAAAACAAATATGAAATAACTGAGCCCTTAATACTTTGCAGTTCTTGCACTACAAAACTTGGCAAAAACCAAACTCCTTCACGTTCTATCACAAATAATTTGGAATTATACCCATTACCAAAACCTCTACAACAACTTACTTTATATGAGAGCATCATAATTCAAACAGTACACCCATTTCAAGCAATAATACGCCTTCAACCAAAAACAGCAAAATTACCTCCCTCTGAATTGGTAAAAGGCATTCATGGAAAAGTAGTTTATTTACCATTAAATCTAAAAGAAAATGTGCATACTCTAGGAGTGCAACGTCCAATGCAGCAATCTTTAATTATATTAGTAAATGGAGTACCTACAAAAGACAAAAAAATATGGCAAAAGCTGGTAGATTTATATAAAGTTAGACAAGCCTTCCAATATCTTAAAGAGAATAATGAACATTACAAAGAAATTAATATTGAAGAAAACTTGAAAGATACAACTGAAATAATTCAAGAAACACAAGAAGCTGGTCAATTTGAGCTACTCCATCCTGCTACAATATCAAATACTTTAGACCATTATACAATTCATCCTTTGCACTGTAATGACACCGTACAAGATGTACTGGAAACTTACCAAATGCGTCAAACAAAAGGATCGCCAATCAGTATATGGGAAAAAAGTATAGAAGCACATGCTTTTCCTCTACTCTTTCCTACTGGCAAAGGAGGAAGGTATGATGATAGACCTATTCAAATATCAGCTTCAGAATACTGCTCATTACGGATGTATTCTGAAGATCCCAGATTTAGACAAAATGTGGAATACATATTCCACCTACTCTTTGAAAGTGAACTAGCAACTTTATGTTACGGAGTTGCACACATATTAAAATCAGGATCACACTTTCAAAATATGACAGCTACACAATTATTAGAGAAAGTGTAACAAAAGGATGAGGTTTTACAATCAAATATTACAAATCTATTAGCAAATATGCGTGGTACTAAAGAGTACTGGTTTCAACGTCATGGAGAGGTACGTTGTATGATCAGAAACCTTGGCCCACCCACTTGGTTTGTTACATTAAGTTGTGCAGAATATGCATGGGAAGATTTACATGATTTCCTACGCATATCTAATAAAAACAAAACAAACATAGATATTCTAACACCTGGAGAACTTTGTTCTTTGGATCCTGTTAATGTTTCAAGATATTTTCACCATCGCTTCATTGCTATGCTACATTTTATTTGTAATAAAACTGTTCCTCCCCTTGGAGAAGTGCAACACTTATTTTGGAGAAAAGAATACCAAGCCAGAGGAGCACCACATATCCACATGCTTTTATGGATTAAAGATGCTCCTAAATTTGGTCAAGACAGTGATGCCATTGTTTTACAGTTTATTGAAAAATATGTCACTTGTGAAATTCCATCAGAAGCCACAAATAGTGATCTTCGTGCACAAATTTTACAATTTCAAAGACACAAATGTGGAAAATATTGTCGTCGCAAATACAAAAACAAAGGCAAATACAACACCAAATGCCGATTTGGTTTCCCTAGACCAGTTACAAATACAGGTCAAGTAAACAACCTCATGTCTTCAGTTAGACATAGTGTTAAAGGTAAGTCACCTAAAAATACATATTACATAAAAAGAAAAGAAGAAGAAAAATATATCAATGATTATAATGCAATCATTGCCCACTTATGGAATGCAAACATAGATGTACAGTACATTGCAGACAATTCTACTGCAGTTGCACGATATGTCACAGCATCCTTAACTAAAGCAGAAAAGACAGAGCTCCAAGACCTCTGGAATGACCTGTCATCAGATAAAACAGTATCTCAGAAATTATACAGCTTGGGCATAAAAATGCTCACCCATAGAGAATGTGGATCCTATGAAGCAGCTGATCGTTTAACTGGTACTTAATTGTATGGTAAATCTGAAAATATAGTATGGCTAAGTCTTGGTCCAGCTAAATCTAGAAAAAGAGTTCTAAAATCATATGAAGATATAGAAACAATAGCCAAACATGATCCCAACAGCCAAGACATTTTAAAAAACAATTTATTGGACACATTAAACCCAAACAGAAGTAATACTTTGGATAACACGTGTCTATACCAAATAGCCCAAAACTACACATACAAAAATAATATGAAACCTGATGAAAAAAAAGGTAAATATAGAGTGACAGACTGTGAAGGCAGCTTAGTTAAACTCACTAAACCAAATTTAATTAATCATATCAAATTGTCATTGAAGACTCCTCAACATAAAGAAGTATATTACATGTCCCTGCTACAACTCTTCAAACCATGGAGAAAAAAAGAACAATTACTAGATAACTATGACTCATATGAGGATGTTTTCAAAGCAAATGAAAGCACTATAACTGATGTAAACTTTACACAGTACAAAACAATGTTGCAAAATGAACAGCAACATGAAGAAGAACTCCAAGCCCAACTAGATAAGGATACTCCTGACAGTAGTCAACCTTCTGTAACAGGAAGCCAAGAACCACTGGGAGAACCACTAATAACAAATGAGGCAGAATTAGCTATGAAAGAAGTAGAAAACACCATGTGTCAGTATGAAGATAAGGAAGACTTAACTATACTACAATCAAAACTAAACAATGAGCAAAGTAGCATTTTTCAAGAAGTAACAAAACAAATTGCATATGGTGTAAAACATGAAAATAAAGAATGTTCCTGCCATAATTATAAACCTATACTACTGTACGTCAGTGGTGAAGCTGGTTCTAGCAAAACATTCCTAATCAAAATCATTAGTAAGTTCCTTCAACAATTGACAAACAACAAACTGTCAGCTGTTGTCACTGCCCCCACAGGTTTAGCTGCCTACAACATAGGTGGTGTTACATTACACCGATTACTACTATTACCAGTAGAACACCAGAACAAATTAGACTATTACAAACTTTCTGCAGAAGCTGCAATGGAATTACGCAGAGTATTGAAACACATGAAAATGCTACTAATACATGAAGTGAGCATGGTCTCCAACCTGATGTTAGCTTTGATTCACCTCAGATTACAAGAAGTACTCAAAACAGACTATGAAGAGCTCTTTGCAGGAAAACACATTATTGTTTTTGGAGATCTGCTTCAATTAACACCAGTAAAAGGTGAACCTATTTTTAAAACATTAGGGCACAAACTCTGCCGTAAAACTGTTGGCAGCATTGGAAATGTCAACCTTTGGCAACATTTCCAATACAGAGAATTAACAGAAAATATGCGCCAATCTGCAGATCTAACTTATGCCAACATTTTAAAAAGTTTGAGAGTTGGTATACTTTCTAAAGAAGCAGAAGCAACATTGAAAACCCGGCACATTAATGCACTTTATGGCGATAATGCATGTGCTGCAGATGTTATGGAACAATTACCCCACAAAAATGTCAATTGTATGGCCTTAATGCCAACTCTTGCAAGCTGTCTCAAATTCAATGAAATAATGTTAAGTAAAGAAATGCAACCAATAATGGAAATTAGCGCCACAGACAAACTAGATGTACATGGTGTGACCAAGCCACAACAAGACTAAATAATTTAGAAAAATCAATCTCAAACACAGCAGGCTTAGAAAAGATGTTAAAATTATCCTTAAATTGCAGAGTAATGCTTAAACGTAACCTTGACGTGGACCAAGGACTAGTTAATGGAGCACTGGGTACAGTTGTTGGCTTTCAAACATACCCACGTGACAACAAAATTCAGTTTGTCAATATACTCTTTGACAAACTTTCAGAAGTAAAACGGATAGAACGCTCAACAGCTAGATTCCTTCTCTTCAAAGATAAGTATGTACGCAGAGAACAATTTTCTCTAACTCTTGCATACACAGTCACGATTCATAAATCACAAGGTCTTACCCTAGACAAAGCAATGATAGATATTGGTAACACAGTCTTTAAAGATGGCATGAGCTACGTAGCACTATCACGCTTACGTACACTTGACGGTCTATTTCTAATCAACTTTGATGCAAGTAAAGTAAACGCTGATATTCCTTGCATTTTAGAATATAATATACTTCGCTCACTATACACTCCCCATCTAAACACATATTCTGTTCCACAAAAACTAAAACGTTGTAAAAGAAAACTAAATCAAACAGAAATGCAAAAGGACGTCACTGCAAATCCTCCAAAGAGAGTAAAAGAAACTAATACTTCATCAAGTACCACAAACAAAAAATAATCAATTAGAGAAAGTAAACCAGGTACTTCTTTAAAGAAGGAAGACAAACTCCAAAAAAGCAGTTAGATACAGAAATACCTGGACCATTTAAATTCTCAAATATAGTTGGTGTAAGTTGCTATGCAAATGTTGCAATGAATATTCTATTTCAATTACCACCAATTGTTGACAACATTTACTTACACGGTACAGACCCATTGTGTTTGCAAATGTTAGTACTTCACAGAAATGCAGCAAACAATCCTGACAACACATATAGTGTTTTTGGAATAAGACGACAATTGGACTACTGTGCTGCAATGGTGAAATTCACTATAAACTCACAGGAAGATCCACAAGAATTTCTAATGTACTTACTACAAGTACTGGAAAACAAAAACATACCTATAAATGAAATCTTTCAGATTTCATACATGTGGAAACATACATGCACTCTCTGCAACAATGTGACACAAGAAGAAATCCCCAATGAACGCTTCATATATATATCAATACCAAATTGTGAATCCATTCCATTTCAGCAACTTGTACAAAATGCAAACCATGGTAGATTATGCTCTACCTGCAATTCAGATAATCGCTCCACGTTAGTAATACAAACACATAGTAAATACGTAATACTAATGCTTCTACGTTACAATGCAGATGGTACCAAAAACAACTGCAAGCTGACTGGATTCACACATGGTCAAATATCACTTGGTAAGAAAACCTTCACAACAATAGGTATAATCTACCACGCAGGAGCCACAACCAATTCAGGGCACTACACTGCATATATAAAAAAGAAATGTGGATGGTTTGAATGTAATGATAGTACCATTACTCTAAAGGGGAGATTACCAGCAAATCTTACAAACGCTTATTTGATGTTCTTAAAACCAAAATTTGATAAATAAACTGTATTTAAACCTTTAAGTAAATTTGTGTTAAAAAAATATAAACTGAATACTCCAAAAGCTATCTAACTGCTCAAAGATTCTACAACAACTAATCAGATGAATGAATACCACTAAATTAGACCAAAAAATACACAGTTAGAATACGCCAATTGGTATCTAACTGTCCCAAAATTATACATTTGTGTTAAAATAATATAAACTGTTAGAATACTCCAAAAGCTATCTAACAGCTCAAAGATTCTACAACAACTAATCAGATAAATGAATACCACTAAATTAGGCCAAAAAATACACAGTTAGAATACACCAATTGGTATCTAACTGTCCCAAAATTTAACAATATCCAAATAGATAAATCAAAACCACTAAAATATATTAAAAAAATAGACATTTAGAATACGCCAATTGGTATCTAACTGCTCCAAAATTTTATAATATCAAAACAAATGAAGAATCTGTTACTGCTCCAAAAAAAATACAACAAAGCAAAGTATAAAGCATTAGCCAGAAACAACAAGTGAACACTGAAAACAAACAAACAAATAAACTGTAGCATAACAGAAAAAGTTTTTTTTTTTAATCCAACATGGATTTTTTTTTCTCCCACAGACCCAATGATTTTAGCAAATACTAAGCAAATTGCACAGTACTCTGATTTGTACTCTACTAAATATGAGGGTCGAAAAAAAATAAAAGTATATTGCTTATACAATGTAATAAGTCATTACAAAATACTAATACTAACATGCTATTTTCTTTTATCACAGAAATGAAGAAGAAAAACATGGACTCCCATTACTAGACCAAACAGTAAGTATACAATAATAAGGACAACCATAGCAGCATATCACATCCATAGTATCTAATACCTTTGTTCCTTATACATTTGTTTTTCACCCAAAGTTAAAAGCAAATATGAATGTGATATGCTGCGGTGGTTGTTGCCAGGGCATAGAGTCTTGGGTTCATGGCCAAATGAAGCCGAATGGCCATGGACCCAAGACTCTATGCCCTGGCAACAACCACCGCAGCATATCACATCCAAAGAGTCAAACATTTCAACTATGATCTATGGGAAACTTTTAATGTCCGCGAACAATGTGAGTGTTCTTAGAACACTTTGAACTTGCCAGCGAACAATACGGACACCGTTTTCAGGACACCCCCTACGAACATTTCAGAACAACGCGATAGTTCTTAGAACACTTTCAACTTAACAACGAACAATACGGACAGCGTCCTAAGGACACCCCCTACGAACATTCCAGGACACCGGGAGTCAAACATTTCAACTATGATCTATGGGAAACTTTTAATGTCCGCGAACAATGTGAGTGTTCTTAGAACACTTTGAACTTGCCAGCGAACAATACGGACACCGTTTTCAGGACACCCCCTATGAACATTTCAGAACAACGCGATAGTTCTTAGAACACTTTCAACTTAACAACGAACAATACGGACAGCGTCCTAAGGACACCCCCTACGAACATTCCAGGACACCGGGAGTGTTCTCAAAAACGTCTTCAGAACACCCCCATTTTGTTTATTTGCGAACATTTCAGGACACCGCGGGTGTTCTTAGAACAGATTCAACTTGACAGAGAACAATACGGACAGTGTCCTCAGGACACCCCCTACAAACACTCCCCGGACACCGCGAGTGTGCTTAGAAGCGTCTTCAGAACACCACCATCTTGTTTATTTGCAAACATTTCAGGACAACGCAAGTGTTCTTAGGACATATTCAACTTGACAGAGAACAATATGGACAGCGTCCTCAGGACACCCCCTACGAACATTCCAGGACACCGGGAGTGTTCTTAGAAGCTTCTTCAGAACACCACCATCTTGTTTATTTGCGAACATTTCAGGACACCGCGAGTGTTCTTAGGACACATTCAACTTGACAGAGAACAATACGGACAGCATCCTCAGGACACCCCCTACGAACACTCCCCGGACACCGCGAGTGTTCTTAGAAGCGTCTTCAGAACACCACCATCTTGTTTATTTGCGAACATTTCAGGACACCGCGAGTGTTCTTAGGACACATTCAACTTGACAGAGAACAATACGGACAGCGTCCTCAGGACACCCCCTACAAACACTCCCCGGACACCGCGAGTGTTCTTAGAAGTGTCTTCAGAACACCCCCATCTTTTTTATTTGCGAACATTTCAGGACACCACGGGTGTTCTTAGAGCACATTCAACTTGACAGAGAACAATACGGACAGCGTCCTCAGGACACCCCCTACGAACACTCCCCGGACACCGCGAGTGTTCTTAGAAGCGTCTTCAGAACACCCCCATTTTGTTTATTTGCGAACATTTCAGGACACCGCGGGTGTTCTTAGAACACATTCAACTTGACAGAGAACAATACGGACAGCGTCCTCAGGACACCCCCTACGAACACTCCCCGGACACCGTGAGTGTTCTTAGAACAGTTTCACTTTGCTTGCGAACAAAACGGACACATATTGAGTCCTTAGAACACCCCCTAGTCAGTTTATTTAGAACATTTCAGAACACCCGTGATGTCCGCAAACAAATCGAACACAAAAAGAAGGTCTAACACATAAAAAACACAACTTTCATCCTATCTCATACACTCCCACCCTCCCCAAACACTCCTACACACCAACACACTCTACAAAATACACATTTTGAACAAAGTTTCACCGCGGACAAGCGAATCCAAGATGGCGGCCGCTACCAAAAAATATGACGCGCTTCACGCTCCACGCCGTCCAATCAGCGAACACGTTGCATGTCCTCGAACATCACGCAAGACGATTGGCCAATCAGGACACTGTCGAAGGAGCGAACAGGGAAGTGTGTCCACGAACCAATTGCAGATATCACTAATTTTTTTTTACCTACTTTTTAGTCATTTTAAAAAAAACTACTGGACGGATTTTCACCAAATTTGCAAAAGCACGTTTTCGGGACCAAGCCGCTGCTCCTGGTCCAAATTTGGTGGAAATCCGTCCAGCGGTTTGGGCTGTAGGCGCAAGCAATTTTTTTTTCCCATTCAGTCTATGGGAAAAAAAAAAGTTTTGAGACCCCCCCTATAACTTTGCCCCCCCTGAACGAATCCTCACCAAACTTTGCAAAAAAATTCAGAGTGACCCAAATACTTCTTTTGCAAAGTTTGGTGAGGATCCGTCCAGGGAGAGCGAAGTTATAAGCCACCCAAAAAGTGCTCTTCCTATGGAAACAGCAACTTAACCATAACTACATATATATATATATATTGCACGGGTAGCGGCCCTGTAGTTATGGTTAAGTTGCTCAACCAATAGGAAGACCACTTTTTGGGAGGGTTACAACTTTGCTCCCCCTGGACGACTCTTTATCAAACTTTGCAAAAAAAGTATATGGCCCGCTCTGAACTCTTTTGGGAAGTTTGGTGAGGTTTCGTCCAGGGGGAACAAACTTATAAGGGGGGTCCCAAAATGTTTTTTTTTCCATAGACAAAAATTGTGCGCACACATACAGCCCAAACCGTTGAATGGATTTTCATCATATTTGCAGCAGGATCGGCGGCTTGGTCCCGAAAGTCTGCTTTTTAAATTTAGTGATAATCTGTCCTGTACTTTTTTTAAAAGCAGGTAAAATGTACGTCTCAAAAAATAGTGATATCTGGCTCCGCTCCGCAGTCCCATTTCCTTGTTTTCTCCGCGGTCAAAATCTGATTGGGCTGGAGTGTGGCGTGATGTCGGCGGACATTGGACGCACCTGGTGGTTGGCTGGAGGGAAGCGTGATGTGCTTCATAATTTTGGGTAATGCCGCCATGTTGTATCTGAGGATAGTGCGTTGCCGAAAGGGGTTGGAAAACATGCTTTGCAGCATCTGGTGGTGGGAAGAGGGGATGCAAAGGGCGTGGGAGTGAAAAGTGGTTCATCGGATATATTTTATTAGGTGGACGAACCCAGTGGTGTGGCAGCAATATCCGTGTGTACTGCGCCAATTCGCGGGTACCTCCTCAGGTGAGTACCTTGTGCGGTGAATGCAGGTAGCCTTGGTTACGATAGGCATGATAGGTCATGAGGTGACCTCTTTCTGTGGTGACTACTGGCAGGCTCAATTGTAGATGGTGAATGGAAGCACATGACATGAGCATTTTTGCATAGGGTGTAGTGTGCTGTGTTGTGTGTGGTAAGCTTGTAGTGCCTTGGATGCATGGCTGGAGACCTTGCACCGAAAAGTATGTCCACAGGTTGCAAGTAGATTTCACATTGTTGCCTTATGTGTGTGGTTTGTCAGCATTGTACACATTGTTGGTTGCATGGGTATGGTGATTGTTAGCACGTCCTCCAGTTTTGGGTGCATGGCTGGAGATGATGGAGTCAACAGTGCTGCTGTGTGTGCACTGGGTGAACTGTTGAAATAATGTGTGCATAGAAGTGTATAGGGTTCCAGTGGATGGTTTATGT
Source organism: Ambystoma mexicanum (assembly GCF_040938575.1). Classification (NCBI taxonomy): domain Eukaryota; kingdom Metazoa; phylum Chordata; class Amphibia; order Caudata; family Ambystomatidae; genus Ambystoma; species Ambystoma mexicanum. The sequence goes on along the minus strand of NC_090930.1, from coordinate 647,950,935 downwards.
GGTTTGGTTGTGACCATTGCGCAGATTAATGAGTTCTGAACTGTATTATGATGTATTGGTTCTTTGTAGATAATAGAGTGTTGGGAGCAGGGGCAATGTTGTGAAGATTTTGTACTTTGGTTGGAAGTAGTAAAATGGTATGTGAATGGAAGTGGGTAGGGGTGCTGGAGGCTGTGGTATGTTTGTGGATTCGGCTAACTTGTTACTTGTTTGCATGCATGGCTGTATTATGTTGTGGGGGTTGGGTAGGACTGCTGATGGCTGTGTTTTACATTTGTGGGTTCTGGTACCTGGCCACATGCTTGCATGCATGGCTGCATTATGCTGCGGTGGGTGTAGCCAAGGCCTAGGCTCTTGGGTGCATGGCCGAAGGCCGTAGGCCATGCCCACAAGAGGGTAGGCCTTGGCCACAACCAACACAATGTAATGCAGCCATGCATGCCAACACTGTGATACTGCTATATGGATGCCACAAATATGTTTACAGAGTCATTTTTATTTTCTCCTTTGCTCCTTTGGGTAAGTTGTTATAACCATACGTTGCTGTATTGTACACAGTTACAACTCTGCATCTCCCCGAGGGTGGTCACCTTTACAGAATGGTTGTGAAGGACATTTTACACTTGGTATAGCAGGAGAAGTGAGCTGTCATACGTACACTTCCATATGGGGTAGGTTATAGCATTTGTTCCACATTAGGGAGCAACATGCCACCACTTGCGTTTGCTATGGTTAGCCCCTGAAGACACCCTTTGTTTAGGAAGTGCAGTAAGCTATTGCAACATGAAAGGAATTGCTCGGCATCACACATTTTAAATATGGAGAATGTACACAGCCACCCACCTATAGTTGCAGTTACGTAGAACTTACTTTTACGTACATGGAGACATGCTACTACCTTACACATGGTGCAATGAATGTTCAGCTGCCACAATATATAAATGTACATTTACTGCCCCTATTTACTCTTTATATGTGCAGTGTCTTACAAATCAACTGTGTATGTCGGCAGACTGTGTGTGCGATGGCTGCACATACGTTGGTGGCATGGCCATCTTATGCACTTCAGCGCCTTTTGGCAAGGAGATTGTTGGCCCTCTCGTTCATGAAAGGAAACAAATTACTTTACAACTCATTCACAGATTGTACCTACTTTCCAATGTATGCAGTATGGTGACCTGAACTGGTTGTGTCGCCTGTGTGGTAGATTATGGACATTGGTGGGAAGGTTTTGTTTGAAAGTGATACCTGTCAGTGTGTGAAGGTTGTAAGCTTGGACATATTTTTGTTTCCATCTGCATTGTATGTTGAAATCATTCATATTACGCATTGCCTATTTGATTGTATATGTAAGGTGGAACGATTATCGGAATTGCAAGGCCTACACACTATGCTATGCTTTGTATTTTGTACCACTTGCTAAAATTGAATGGAATCACAGTTAGGTATAGGTACATAGAGAAAGCGTTTGTTAAGGACTTGTTCCTGAATGACATGATTGCACAGAGTGCATGAATGTTTTCACATGTAGGAAGTCTGAAAGATTTCATTTGTGGGTATGTTTTTGCTTTCCAATACTTGTACTAACTATTAAAACTTCCTGTGGATCTCCTTGTCTGTTTAATATTAATTTATTATTTTAGCTCAGTAGAGCAATTTCTGTCTTATTCCTGACATTCTGTAACTGTTTCTAGGATTGTTGTGCAGGACTATCATTTGTAAACACAACTGGCCTGAGCTGTTTACGTAAATGCTTTCAACAATTGGTGTCATTTGCAATACATCATTGATTGCTATATTTGCACAGTAATTTACACCATTTTTATTGGACAATTTTAATGTAACAAGCAGTTTTGTGTCTGAGTACATTTTGCTTAGTACACTTTGTAAACAAGATTTTGTGCACTACAATGGTGTGGTGCTAACATTTTCATATGGTGGAAGGTACTTTTGAAAGCAGGTCCAAAAATGCAGGTTAACAAATGTCCTGGTACTCCTGTGTATTTGCGCACTGGACAGGAGTTCATAGTTTGTAGTATTTTACTTTTTCTTTTCTCGTTGCCTTTCAGATGGTGGTCGAGGAACTGCTGGAACAACTTGATAGAGGTGTGGCGACCATTACACATTGTTGTGCAAGGCCATTTGTAGATGGGCCATATTGGTTCAGTACCATCAACAGTGGCATGTAAGTGTGCTGGGGATATTTGTGAAAGCAGTGTTTATTGTCCCAATATGCTATTGTCTCTTTTCATACCCACGTACAGTGCTATGTATGGCAATTTGGTTCCTTTGCTCTTGTTTCTATGATTCTTCATTGAAGTATGGCTGTGTACTCGTGGTGTGATTCTACTCACCTGTACTGCTGTTGCCATAGCTATCCATGCTGATATTGTGCCTGTTTTGAAGTAGTGCTTGTAGTTTACAAATTAATTTTGGTAGTGATTTCATTTTGTTTACAATTAATAGAAAGATTGTTTATTTCTAGAGCATTGAACTGTCTACAAGAGCTTCCAGGATTACAATTCTATGGTAAGGTTTAAGGGCTGAGCGTCTTTTCTCCCCTCTACTTATAAGGGTAAAGGACTGTGTGGAGGAACATTTCTTGTAAAATTAATTTTTTGAAATGCTTCATTGTGGTGACATTAGTATGTGTACTTGCTCTATTACCAGTAGTGACAGGTGCCCTCTAATTACTATCTTTCTTTTATGTCTACATTTTGAGAGAGGAATTACATTCTCCTTACTGGTTGGTGCTTTAGTTTTCGTTAGCGACTACATTAGCTGTTCCCTTTCAACTTTCAGTACAAAATCTGCTAAAGGTGGATGGCTACTTTCTATGCTTTTAGGTACAGCTGGTCTATTTCTGCGTTGTTTTCTATGGAGTTCCTTTTTGCTAGGCATTCTGTAGCAGCTGTTGCAGAAAAAAAGGAAAGTGTGGGTGTGCACATTTTGTGATGTATATGTGTGTGTTAGTGCAAGGTAGCAACGCTATATTGCTATGTGGGAGTTAATATAATGGTGGTGACATGCTAACACAAAGTGAGGAACTGTTGAGGTGCAATGAGTAACAATGACGCAAACACTAGTGGGTTGATGCAATTGTGTACCTGAAAACACAAGAACAGTGCACTGTCTCAGTAAGGTGAAACTCCATGATTGCATTGCACTTACTTTGTTGGCTGTGGAGAGTAGGCTTACTTTGGGTTGCATTTTCAAGTTGACACGCCACTGGCTTTCAGGACAGAGGTGCTTACTGCAACAGTGAAAGAAGATAATAAGAAGATATGTTTGTTAATGGCATACTGAGTGCATGTGGAGAATACATTACTTAAAAGGGTAGGGGGATGCGTTGGCAGGAAGACTTAGTGTGTGTAATGGGATGACTTTGTATATAAATGGGGACTTGGAAGCATCAGCATTGTTGGTAAGGGGGTAAGTGGCTCACTTGTAAGTGTGCCATACAACGTCCAGTTTAGCAAGTGTGTGCATTGGTGTAGGTATTCACTTTGCAAATGGGTTAGTCCTAGTTGTAGAAGGGTGAGAAAAGGTTTGGAAAGGTGTACAGCTTGGAAAGGAACATGTTTTAGCGTGTGAAATTCCATTACCTTTTCTGCGCATATGTGCTTACTACATGAGTAGATCAATTATTTCACGTGTTGGTTTTATTTATCAACATTTACGATTGGTAGTGTTGTAAATGCACATACATTTTTTGGCTTTTCTAAGTAATGTTACATTCTCTGAAGTGTGCAAGGTAATTGGCAGGCACTCTGTTCACACACATGCAATGTATGTACTTGGTTTAGGTTGGTAGGATGCATTTGGTGCTCCTTTCCAGCGACAATTTTATGACTTTTAGAGGCGATGCGTTAGTGCAGAAAAAAGGCGTACAATTGTCAGAAGCAAAGAAGAGAGTAACTGTTTGGCTATTGCAATGGTTGATATGGGTAAATGAAAACTTTCAATGCCCATACCATTGCAAGTGGCATTTGATGGTAGGTGATCGGAGAAATTACTGTTTGCTTCTTGAGTACGTTATGGAGGTTTATTGGCAGGTACCCTGCTCAGAGGCACTTATAAAAGAGTTGCAAAAGTACTGGATAAAATATATTGATACCTGTACTTTGTAGTAATGGATGCCGATGTGGATGAATCTGGGTGCAGAAATCTTGCATAGTTTCACAGAACATTCTACTGGAGGTGCTTTACAATCACACACAAGTTGTACTCTGAGTGGTTAATGGTACATATGGATTGTTGCACATAAATGATATTGTTAGATGCAGAGGTCTTGGATGTCATTCGTGAATGCGTGTGTGACCATTTAACAGTACCCAATGAGGGAGTGCTGGAAAAAGAGTAGGGGAAAGGAAAGAAGCACTGCCCACCGCCTGTACTTGTGAACATGCTGGGCATGAAAATGAGACTGTTGGGAGTATCCAATCAGGTGTGCTTCACAGGAAGGGGCGGTAATCATTTTTTTCTTTGCTCTCTGTATTGAGGCTGGCAGAGATGGAGAGACGCACAGTGTTGATCGTGGGAGATGCCTTTGTGCAAGATCTGCACAGGTATGCCCTGGAAAGAGGCATCACTGAAAATTTCAATTTGGAAGGAGTGGAGGCTTTGTGGTGCAGTGTGCGTGAGTGCAGTTTCGGAGCTGTGATTGCACTTTGCAGAAATGTGGGCACTGTCGCTACTGTTCATGTTGTCGGGGTGGATTATGGAGCCCTGCATTTGGGTTACATGCCTTGTGCATGCTTGCTGCGGCAACAGAATACGTTGCTGAAAGCAGTGAAGTGGATTTTTCCCACTGCCAAGGTGCTTTTCTCATGCATACCACCAAGACAAGAACGGGACTATCCACATGTAACTTGTCCGCAGCCAGAGGTCGGAAAGGGTCTTATAAACAGAAGCATGTCTGCTTTTTTCTTCACTGCTGGGATGTTCTACTGTGACAATGACATCCTTAGTTCTAGAAATATGTACTTTTTCCATGCAAATGGCATTTCTTTGACCACCATTGAAAATGGTATATTGTTTTACAATCTACAGGATTCTTTGAAGAGGTTCCTCTAAGAATGTAAGGAGGAGAAGAAAAGAAACACCCCCGCAAAAAAAGTTTCTTTGCAAGAACCTATAAAAAAAAGAAAGGCTCTTTGCAGAGCCACCACTAAAGACAAAATCCCCTACCCTGGTTGAAATCTGTTCTCCCACTCCCATACACAGAACAATAAGTCAGCGGACACTGCAGTATTTGCAGGATTGCACATGCCACATCTGGGGCTTTTAAGGGTAGCAGGCATGGAAATGGGACTGTGGAGGCTAAGAGATTGGTTAATAAGGTTTCTGGGTGTGGTGTGTAAGCAGACAGTCTGATACTGTGGCAGAAGGTCTGTTTGTAGAGAGGAATGCAGAAGCTTATGCTTATGGTTGTGTGGGTCAGGAGGTAGAGTGTATTAATTTTGGGGGACTCTTAGATACATTTGTTGAAAGTGCATGCAAAACACTGTGGTGTGGCTGCACATTGTGGATTCTATTATGTGGATGTGCACTGGTATGGAGTATGTGCAATGAAGTGGATGATTTTGGTTCCTCTATGTGCCACTTTGGTGACCCTCAATCATCCAGCCATTCCCATTCTTCATTGTGGAGGGAACAGTTTAGGACATCTTACCAGAATTTCCCTACAATTTGCGATGAAGGAGGCACTTGGCTAGCTCATGGGTATGTTTCTGAACTCTTGAGTATTTTTTTCTCGCATTGCGCAGACACAGGTGTGGCTGCGTTCTTCTTTCTTTGTTTCGCAAATAGAGAAAGCGAGGCACGATGTCAAGAAGGCTGTTTGTGCCTTTTTACGAGATGTTAGCATGTCCTACTTCCACAATGCAAACATTACGTTTAGTAGCACAACCTTTTTTCCCCACGGATGGAGTTCATCTTACTAATGTTGGAAAACAGCTTTGTTTGTGAAAAATGAAAAATGCATTACTGCCTTTTTTGCAGGTACACCAAGCATTTGTCTAGCAGGTGTTGCTCATTTCTATCCTTCGGAACACAATGAAACACCACAAAATGCCTCTTTTTAGAGCCAGCACTTTCTCCCAGAAATGACTGCAATGTTTTTGACTGAGCTACCACATCTTTATTCATCGTGCAATCTGCAGAGCTTATCAGTTGCGCGTCGGCCTGCATCCTTTAATTGGCAATGCTACTTTGAATGGTGGCTCTGAAAAGAGCCTTTTTTAAAAAAAATTCATTTTTGGTTGTTTTGTATCTTTCTTGGTCTTGTAACACACAAGACAGAAGGAAAGGAAGGAAAGGGAAGGTGGGGAAGGGGCACCAACTACCAGGATAAGATACGGCACATGCAGAGAGAGGAAGATGTTTGGTGGCCTCACTTAGGTAGGGGACACTCATTCTCACGCTCCCGGACCGACTCCTCGAAAACATTTCACAGTAGCTCCCCATGCAGCGTAGCACGTCACAGTACATGCACAATACAATGACCTTTGAACGGTAAGGGTCTGCTGTGGTGCATATGCCCTGCAAGGCTGCTTTAGGGATCTGTTGCCCCACTGGAGTGTCCCTGGTCATGGCAGGAGCAGATGCGGAGGATGCTGTAGAAGAAGGTACCCTACTGCCTTGTTCGAAGGGCACTGCCGTCCAAACTGCTGCTTTCTGGTTCCCTTTGAGACGTGGTCGCATTGAGGTGGTGCCGTAACTGTACAAGCCAGGTTTTCCGCGAATGAGTGAGTGCATCTCGCCAGGTTAGCACAACATTTCCGCATGTCTCCTATGCTGGTAAACAGTTTCCACACCCAGCACTCACCCTGCCTGCAGGCATTGGGGATTTGCTCTACTTCATTGTCGTTCTCTTCTTGATCTATATGTACATCATCACGCCTTTTGTCTTGTCCAGGCCCTTTGGAAGGAGGTGGTGGCAGTGAGGGTCAGGGTGTGGGTGCTGCTGACTTAGAGGCAGTACCAGCTGTCATGGTTGCCATTAGTTGCAAAGGTAATATAGCACAGCAGAATTGATGAGAAAGCAATTCCAGCACGCAGCAATGTTGTCCCCTACTCTGCTCTGCAAAGCCACAAACAGACTGCGGATTAGCTCTGGGGTGTGGATTTTTGTAGGGCTGCTGGGGAGCACTTGGAACCAGAATGTGGGCCTAAATCATTCAAAAAAATAGTTACATGCACAATGGCACAGTGTGGGATGTTTGTAAGTGTGTACTTTCACAATAACACTCCTTAAATTGCTAAAAACAGTACTTTTCTGATCTCCAGGGGCCCCAATCGTGTCCAGCAAATAAGGGTACACGTGTAGCGTGGATGCGGTCACATAGTGACGTCGTGAATGTTCTCGAATGGGACAACTGTCCGTAGGACGGATATTGGATGGAATACCTTGCGTGCATGTGCATAGGTGTCCTACAAACAGGGTTGGCCTCCCCGGACTCATTAAAAGTGCGACACATGTCGGGCGCCCGTTTTTGCACAAGCTGGTTGTTTGTAGGCTCCAGCAAGTGCAATGTTTGTGTGCAGAGCTGTCCGTAGGACGTGGGTGGACGCCTCGACGTACTGACGTACGTCACAATCTTTTCCTACCATGCTGGACAGGGGCGGTGTTACCAGGACACAGAGGTTTACGTACACATGCGCATAGCTGTGAGACGGACAGACGTGCACTCCGACAACTAATTAAAGGGGCATCACAAAATGCAGACATGCGGCCAGTACTGGCGTCCTATGGATACCTGCATTGTGATTGCGCATTTGCCGGGCAGGCGATGCCATTTTAGATGTCATGGGTGTTAGTCTTAGCAGATCACAGTGGTGTTGCAAGTTATGGTTACTTATCTTACATAACTGGCGAATTTCTGGGGTTTTTAGGATATACGTGTGCCCATAATATGGATAGGTAGTTGGTAGTGCAAAGTAAGTATAACGTCCCTTTAACAAAGTGTTTGCACTGAATGTGCTAGGTTTTTCTTAGGGCAACCGAACCATAATGTGCTATGCACAACATGTTTTAATTGAATTTGATATAATTTTAGTAGCGTACCTTAACCATTACGTCCCTTTAAATATGTTTTTCACTGGTATAAATATCACATGGCCTGCGGTAGCAGCCATGTAGTTATGGTTAAGTTGCTCATCTGTTAGGAAGAGAACTTTGGTGAGGTTTGGTCAAGGGGGGGGCAAAGTTATAGGGGGGTCCCAAAATAGTTTTTTTTCCCATGGAGTGAATGAAGAAAAAATCTCTGTCGCGCCTACAGCCCAAACCGCTGGACGGATTTTCACCCAATTTGTGGTAGGAGCAGCGGCTTGGTCCCGAAAGCGTGCTTTTGTAAATTTAGTGAAAATCCATCCAGTAGTTTTTTTAAAACAACCAAAAAGTAGGTCTAAAAAAATGTGTGATATCTATGTCCACTCTGCGGACACACTTCCCTGTTCGCTCTGTGGTCAGAACACCGATTGGCTAATCAGCTTGCGTCATGTAATGTGTTCTCTGATTGGCTGGGATGAAGCATGAGGTGCGTCACATTTTTGGCAATGCCCGCCATCTTGGATTGGCAGACATCAGCCGGTGTCCGCGGACATCGCAGTAAAAACATATTAAAAAAACACAACATTGCACTTGTCAAACTTATCAAATAATCTGTGAGGAGGTGAGGGATGATGAGGATGGGATGAAATATGGCTGCAAGAAGCAAATAAACTGGTGTTTTTTGCCGCGAATGTCTGCGAACGGTTTGTATGTTCACGAACAGTCCTGTGAAGTTCGCGGATACCTCTGCATTACAGGGTTGGTGAAAAGCAGTTCTTGGATGGCTTATAACTTTGGCACCAGTCAATGAAACTGCATGAAATTTTGCAATTATATTCGTGACCTGATCCCGAATGTGTTTGTAAAGTATGGTGGGATGTCAAGAGGGGGCAAAATTAGAGGGGGTCAAAATAATGTAAAGACTTATAAATGAGGTGCCATTTGACAAATCTATACTTAATTTGGCAAACTGATAATAGATATAGATATAAATGTTTTTGTGAAGTTTGGTGGGATTCTGTCACGAGGAGGGAGAATTAGTGGAGGGGTCCCTCAATATTGTAAAGGCTTATACATATGGTGCCATTTGACAAATCTACACAAAGGTTTGCAAAAAGATTATAGATCTAGATACAAATGTTTTTGTAAAGTCTGAATGGAATTTGTCAAGTCGGGCTAGGTTATATGATGATTGTATGTGCATACATTTGACACTTTTGAAAAAAATAAAACATGGGTGGATTTCCAGCAAACTTGTGTAAGGAGCATTGAGAAGGTCCTGAAAGCATGTTTTTGCAAATGTGCCTGTGTTTTATTTTTTGACAAGTGTCATAATGTAGGTACAAAAAATAGTGATATACCTTTGGTGACTGAGGTGTAGCTTGTGGCCATTGGCAGTGGCCAGATTGTGCGGGTCATGGAATAAGGTCATGATCCGGACAATCTGGCTACTGGCCATGACAACGAGGGACAAAACATGGGGTTAAATTGGCCATGTCCACCTGGGACTGGCTTTGTGGTAAAGTTATTCGAAATTGGGATAGATTTGAAAAGGAAGAAAAATGTGCTTGTGGTAATATGGTCATAGAGTTCTCGTTTTGCCTTTTGCAGGCTGCCAAAGAAAGCAAAGAGGGTCCCTGTATGGATCTCTACCTTACCATTCCATGGTGGCCATCTTGGAAAAGAATTTTCCTTCCTACATTGGGACGCCGGAGGTATCCCGGTGTAGGAAGAAAAATCCTTTTTTTTAGCACGCATTGGTAACCTAGGCTGCTAAAGGCCTTCATCCCGCATTACAGGGGATGGAATGGGGGGATAATGGTCCAGAGACCTGTTATCCACCCTCGCTTCGCTTGGGCTGATAACTTGGGCTGCCGGGCCGGTATCCACTGTTCCAGTCCCTGGAACAAAGGATGAACGCCACAATGTTCCCATTAGAATAACACAAAATGCAAATGGAAATGTTGGAAAATCATATTGAGTCTATGTACTTTAATGAGAAATATAAAGTAGATGGAGTCTATACATTATTTTAGTTCTATTTTCTAACTGTGAAAGGTGGTTCCTAAAGAAAAATTTCTTTTATTGTTTTTGGATGTATATTTTATTGGCAGGAGAGCTAAGAATGAAAGGTGGCGAGGGAAATGTGTGAAGAGGCATCAAACACTAATTTGGAGGGGTAGGTGGACAGGGGAAAATGTTGTGCATGTGTTATTTCTAAGGTAGGGCGCAGTGTTTCTCATGCTCCTTGATTACAGCAGTGGTGATGGCTCTTGGGGAGGAGGGATGGCATTAGCTGATGCCATTTTAAGATAAATAGCAATTTTGCTAAAAGTATGTACTGTGTACTAGATTGTTAATGGATAACGAGTAGGAATTGGTGTTGGAGCTGTGCAATGGAAATTTTGAAGTTGAAAGTTCCTAGGTCAGTAGAAAATGCAGTTCAGAATTGGCCGCGAAGCACAGATCTTATTGTGAGTGCGGACGGGTTCTCGGACACGTCATCAACCGCGCATCAGCCTATGGTCATGTGGCACTGTCCGGAAGGTCCTCAATGAAGTCAGATGTTCGTAGACGTCTATGGATACAAAACTTGTTGAAATAGTTGCAAAAAGTGTATAGAAGTGTTAAAATTGATTCTAGAAGGTGGGAAATGGCAGAGTTTTAAGGTGACACTTTGTAAACTGGACACAAATATTGCTATATTGGGTAATTATGATATTTGTAAGTTGTAGGAAAATAGCATGCACTGGTAAAAACCCATGAAATTCACTGAACAAACTTTGTTAAAGGGACGTTATGGTTAAGTTGCACTACTAAAAACCTATGAAATTCAGTGAAAAAAACGTTGTTAAAGGGACGTTATGGTTACAAGTAAAACTGAAAAACACCTGGAATTCGCCAGTATGGTAAGGTAAGCAACCATAACTCGCGCCACCACAGTGCACTGCTAAGACTAACACCCAGGACATCAAAGATGACATCACAAATGTTGATGACATCACTGATGCCATCACATCTCTGGCTCCCTTTTTTTTCCTTTACTGACATATGTAAGCCACTAACAGTCAGGAAGTAAACATTCAAACAAAAAGTAGTATATTTATAGACTTATACTTCATATATGTTCATACAGTAATTCACTTGGGGTTCACTCACAGCATATGAAATATATACATAGGGGAAAACACAGACTTGAAAGACAGCAATGCTTTCTATGTATGAAGATGATCAGTAAGGTTATCAACACTTTCTTATAGTTCTGCTGTTTTTTTATTACTGTCTTTCTCTGGCTATGCTCATATTTGTATACATTGGATTCACACTACTTTCCTCAGGGTCCAGTCTCATTATGTGAAACTTGTACAAAGGGAAGTAGTAGCTTTGAAGCAGAGCAATCTTTTCTGTTCATGAAGTTAATCAGTTAGGTTATGAAGATTATCTGGTAATAATGCTGTTTTTTTGTTTACTTCATTTCCCCTGTATAAGCTCATATTTGTATGTGTTGTTGTCCGTTTGTGTTTTGTTTGCAATAATGCAAATATGTAGTAATTTGATTTTATTAGCTACTTATTAAATGTTTCACAGTACACAAAACTCTAATAAGAAAGAATTTATCATGTTACTATTCAACATGACAAGATTACTAATATTGTACCTCCATCATGTATTCACCACACAATGCCTATGTTTCTACATGAGTAGCTTAGTATACTGGAAAGAACTACAAAATAGAATGCTATTTGTATCAATGCATTGCTTAATGCACTACGTACCTCATGATATTTATTCCAATGATTCTTGACACTTTTTTATCAACATTACAATAAGAACCACTTGTACAGACTTTTCATGAAAAGTAAATGCACACGTGATGCCATCAGTGATGTCATCAATGACATTTGTGATGTCATCTTTGATGTCCTGCTTACCTTACCATAACTGGCGAATTTCAGGGGGTTTTCGGTTTTACTTGGAACCATAACGTCCCTTTAACAACGTTGTTTTCACTGAACTGGCGAATTTCAGGGGGTTTTCGGTTTTACTTGGAACCATAACGTCCCTTTAACAACGTTTTTTTTACTGGATATATATATATATATATATATATATATATATATATATATATATATATATATATATATATTCAGTGAAAAAACTTTGCTAAAGGGACGTTATGATTCCAAGTAAAACCGAAAAACCCCTGAAATACGCCAGTTATGGTAAGCTAAGCAACCATAACTTGCGCCACCACCGTGCACTGCTAAGACTAACACCCACAACATCAAAGATGACATCACAAATGCCAATGCCATTGATGACATCACTGATGACATGACATGTGCATTTACTTTTCATGAATCATTGGAATAAATATCAAGAGCTAATTGGTGCATTAGCAATGCATTGATATAAATAGCATTCTATTATGACGTTCTATCCAGTATACTAAGGTACTCATGCAGATACATAGGCATTGTGTGCAGCATACTTGATGAAGGTATAATATTCATAATGTTGATATGTTGAATAATGAAATGATAACTGTTTTCTTATTATAGTTTTGTTTACTGTGAAATACGTAATAAGTAGCTAATAAAACCCACATATAACATAATTGCATTATTACAGACAAAACACAAAGGCCCAATAACACATACAAATATGGGTATATCCAGGGAAAGTGAAGTAAGCAAAAAAGCAGAAGTAGTAGCAGAAACAATTCATAACCTAACTGATTATCTTTATGCAAATAAATGATTGCTCTGTTTCAAAGCTACTATTTACCCTATGTACATGTATCACATGATGTGACTGGACCCTAAGGAAAGTAGTGTGAGTACAATGTATACAAATATGAGCATATACAAGGAAAATACAGTAATTAAAAAAACATCAGAACTATCAGAAAGTGCTGATAACTCTACTGATTATCTTCATGCACAGAAAGGATTGCTGTTTTTCAAGCTTGTGTCTTCATATGTATATGTTTCATATGATATGACTGGACCCTAAGGGAATTACTGTAAGAACATACTTGAATGATACGTCTACAAATATAGTAAGTTTATTATTTTTAGTTCCTGACTGTTACTGAAGAAAACCATGTGGCCTAGATATGTCAGTAAAGGAAAAAAGAGGGAGACAGGCATGTGATGTCATCAGTGATGTCATCAATGACATTTGTGATGTCATGGATGTTAGTCTTAGCAGTGCACGGTGGTGGCGCGAATTATGGTTGCTTAGCTTACCATAACTGGTGAATTTCAGGGGTTTTTCGGTTTTACTTGGAACCATAAAGTCCCTTTAACAAAGTTTTTTCACTGAATTTCATAGGTTTTTAGTAGCGCAATTTAACAATAATAGCTATGACTTTATGTACAAGTAACATAGAACATACTGAACCCCCTCTACTGAATTTGATGTCCGCAAACTGTTTTCATGTCTGCGGACATGTTCGGACGACAGCACCACTACCCAAAAAGTCTGGGGGTATGTTTAATTGTTATATCATAACATATGAACATTTTACAAATTCACAAACCAGCACACATACACATTATATGTAGTAATAAATAAGAACTGTAACCCATATATATAACACACTAACCATTCATTTAAATACAATATGTTGTAAAATAGAATATACCAAAAGAAGAAAGATAGGCTTCCAACATGATTACCTCACAGAAACTCCACAACTAAGAGCAACAGCAGATCTAAAGACCACTCAGAACACACCTTACCTGAAATAGTAAGTGTACTGCATTTTACTCATATATTTGTAAACGTTGTGTATTAGATACAAAAAAAAATGATGGTATGTTTTTTTTCTCATAGAAATGTCAGTACTCTGGAGTGGCTAGAAGAGCATTTCCCACATGAGGAAATGTCCGAAGATAGTGAATCTAATGGTAGACACTTTACTATACAAACCAATTAATTAATATTATTTTATACACATTTAACATATATATTTTATTTGTTTTTGTACAGACCATACAAAAATTGAAAATACTAAAGAAAAAACAGTATTGGATAAGACTCTTCAGCACATAGAAGAAAAAATTGACCTACTCTTGGCAAATTTTAATAATTTAAAAAACTTTGTGGATGATCACTTCAAACAAACAACTACATACCATTGTCCCACATGTACCTGTCCCCCTCACCATATCCCCAAACCCTCTCGATGAACCAAAACATTTTGATGAGACTTCATCCCTTCTTCACCTCATATAAATCCTATTGAAACCCCCAATTCTCCTGTTTTTGTTTCAGTTTCTGCCTCACATTCTCTGTCATAAATTTAACATACATGTAAAATAAAGTAGAATTATTATATTGTGTCCTAATTCATTTCTTGTTTTTTTTTAAAAAAGCAGTTGAGGTGTCCGCGGACAGCGCAGGTGTCCGGAATGTCTGTGAAGAAATGAAAATGGAGGTGTCCTAAGAACACTATATCTGTCCGTACTGTTCGCTAGCAAGTTGAAACTGTTCTAAGAACACACACTGTGTCCTGAAATGTTCGTAAAGAAACAAAATGGGGGTGTCCTGTGGACGCTATGCCTGTCCGTATTGTTTGCAGGCAAGTTGAAACTGTTCTAAGAACACAAGCTGTGTCCTGAAATGTTCGTCAATGGATGAAATGGCGGTGTCCTAAGGACGCTGTCCGTATTGTTCGCTGGCAAGATGAAAGTGTTATTAGAACACATTATGTGTCCTAAAATGTTCGTAAAGAAACAAAATGGGAGTGTCCTGAGGACGCAATGCCTGTCCGTATTGTTCGCAGGCAAGTTGAAACTGTTCTAACAACAAATGCCTGTCTGTAACTGTTCGGTTCACTGGTGACGCACTTTTAATCACTTCAGGACCCGAACAGTGTCCGTAGAACACCAACGCGAATGCGCAAAACAGTTTCAGTGCATTCAGTGTCCTGCGGACTTCCGCTCCCTTTGCGAACATATTCGTGAACCTATCATGTGACCGCGCCCACGATCAGCGTATGTTCTGATTGCGAACACTGTTCGTGTCCCCGAACAATTTAAAACTACATTTTCAAGCAATCTACAATATTTTCCAATAAAAACTCACCATATAACAAGTCCCACACAGTAATCCTGAGTTTTTACATACTTTTTGTGACTTTTTGAACCCTTTTTTCTGTTTGATCTGTCCGCGGACATCGCGCATGTCTGCGAACCGCGCACAAGCACCCCTATAAAAGACCTCGTCCTAGAACTCATTCTCATTATGTTTCTGGCTATCCTACAGAGCACAGCAAATTTTGCTGCCACTTTGCAGATTTTCAATGCCAAGCTGATGTCTTTCATGGCTCCAATCATGCCACCTGGTGCTGCATCTGCCTCAGCACCACCCCCACCCCCTCAACCACCACCACCTCCCCAAGGGCCTGAAGAGGGGAACAGGAGTGAGGATGCAGAGGAGGATGAAGAGGATGACGAGAATGAGGTAGTGGAAGTCCTACTACCAGCACTCGGCGTGAGTCTTGGGTGTGGCGGTTATTTACCATTCATGGTAATGTTCCTAAGGCGCATGCGAACCAAGTCACCTGCAACAAGTGCACAATGGTACTCAGTCGCGGGAGGCATGGTTCATACAGCTTTGGGACAACTACCATGAAGCAACACCTAAAGTCTTTCCACTCCGGGGCCGTTCGCAAGGTTGTACCTTGCGAGGAGCGTAGCAGGTTGACTTCCTCTACTTCATCCTCTGTTTCCGATCCTGTCACCACAAGGAACACTCTGTGGGACAGCGTGTTCCTCAAGCTGCCTCACAGGCCATACGCAATACTGTTGACCCTTACCTTTCGAGGGTCACAATTGTGTGTATGTACTGCGACGCAGTACTGTGAAGGGGGAGAGACTTCGTAGTGCTTTTGAGGTTATCGTCTCATAGTACGAGAAGGTCTCTCACTACCCAAGTAAAACCCACTCTACATCTTCCTCTCTCAGCTCGCCCTTTCCTATCCCTGTGGTTGGTGTCCCCTCCTTATCCTCCTTTCCCATCCTCTCCTAGTGTGTCTTGTATAAAAAACCAAAAAAAATATAAAACAACAAAAATAAAAAAATAAAGGCTATTTTCAGAGCCGCCTTTCACAGTTAAAAAATCGAAGTGAAAATAAATGAAGCAGGTCCCTGTGTATTTTTTAGAAGTCCATGGACAGTCCGCGGACATCTAAAAATGTTGGGTGCTACCCTATCATAACCATTGCAGTTTTATCTGGGAGGAAGTGGTGGCTCTGAAAATAGCCTTTTGGTGGTGTTTGTTTGTGTTTGAAAAATTTAAAATGCTCAACACCTACTATAAAATGGATGCTGTAATTCCAAAAAAGGTCGCAATGCATTTTGTACATTTCTCAAAAAAATCTGATTGCCAGCATAAGTAAGATGGACTCCATCTCTGCGAAAAATGTATGTACTACGAAACATAGTATTTTCATTTGTGAAAAGAGGACATGCCAAAATCTCTTACAAAGGCACAAACCGCCTTATTGACATTGCGCCTTGCTTTTTCCATTTGTGGACCAAATGAAGAAGAAGGAAGCCACATTTGTCTCTGCGCAATTCGTGAAAAAATTACTTGAGAATTTGGAAACATGTCCATGACCTTCCCAAGTCCTTCTTTCATTGCAAATTGCAAAGAATTTCCAGACACATGTCCTAAACTGTTCCCTCCACAATGAATTACAATTATGTGTGGATGTTGCTCTGTCTTCAAAGTAGCACAGAGAGGTAGCAAGTCCAACCACTTAATTCCACGTACTCCATGCCAGTGCACTTCCACATGTGGGAATCCAAGATCTACAGCTACTCCACAGCTTTCTGCATGCACCTTCAACCAATGTATCCACGAGTCTCCCAAAATCCAAACACACAGCCATAGCTATTGTTTCTTCTCTCAGCAAAAAGAGTATCTGAGAAACTCTCTCCTGGCACAAAACACCCACTAAACTTTACTGACCAATCCCTTTCTCTGCTCATTCTCATTTGCATGGCTCCCCCACCCCAGAAATCCCCGGATGTAACACCCGCTGTCCGTGGATATATCGGAACATGGACAGTCTTTCTACATTTCCTTTTCACTTCCTGTGCCATTCCCTCATTGGATATAGCTAAGAAGTCACATGAACATCCACCAATCACATCCAAGACCTCTACATCTAACTGCATCATCATAGATCAGCACTTTAAATGTACTGTTAATCTCTCTGAGCACAAGTGTCATATCATTGGAAAGCACCTTCTACCAGAAATACTGTACAAGTCTCCAAGATTTCTACTTGCAACTGCATGCATATCCATATGCATAAACACAAACTACAGGTATGCATGTTTTCTATATAGTACATGTACAATTTTTATAGATTCCTATAAACAGATTAACTGACTTTTAGCTTGTATAATCTATAAAACGAATTTACTGTCATTTTTTCCATCTCCTAAAATCAACTGTGACTTCCGAACCTATCTGCTATTTAATTTCTTTTTACACACACATTTTCAAAGCATGTTGAACTAACATATTTAAAGTACAATATGAAGAGTTAACATACTCACACAAAATTGCATGCACACAGTATGTTCAAAAACCAAACAACAATACTTGTACAAAAACATAAACATTTATTTACTTATATTTATATACTGCGCAAGCAGCCCATGGCATTGAGGCGCTGTTACGTACAAGAGCTTAGTTACAGAAATAGTGGTATTCAGTGGTACATTATGAATTCCACAAGGCATACAAATGATATTTTGGTTGGTACAGTCAGTCATTACAATACAGTTTATGCATTAAGAACATATGATATGTATTCAACTGGTGTGACACATCTTATGTGAATAAGATGGTTTTCATGATTTTGAGAAAGGCGCTGAGGGTCAATGTCAATTAAAAAAATCAATGTCTAAATTAAAAACAATGCCATATACAAACAAAATTACTTATTTGTTTCCTTTACAATTTCAGTGAAGACCATTCTCCTGAAAATATGCAGCCGAATTTGAAGTGCAAAGAACAACTAAGACGAAACCTGCTAATTTCAGAAAAAAAGTAAGTTGAATACCACCATATTATTTGTACTATTATTCAAACACACTGTAAGGTTAATTCATGCTATTTCTGTGCCTAAAAATAGAGATTGTGCACCATTCTGTCTACAAATCCCAATTTCTTAAACAGAGATTTACAGGCAGAATGACGCACAATTTCTTATTTTTTGACACAGAAATAACCCAACTCAACCCCTAGAATTTTTATATAATAAAACAAACAACTGTTTTAATTGTATACCATTAGATTTACTAATTCTACTTCTCCACACCACCAGCTTACTTTCTACTATCATCTGAACCCCAGTTTAGTAGCACATACATTCATGAATTCCCATCCCAACTAGTTGTAGTTGCCCAATGCACAATCACACATCATTACATACATCTTTATCATATTACTCACACACTCATGCACACAGCACACATATATTAAGAATACCCCAACCCATACCTTCTTTATTTTTTTCAACAGACCCTAAAGAATGGCTACCAAAAATCAAGTCCGTAGAAAGCAACGGAGAAGCAGAGCAAATGAAAATAGAAGTATCCAAAACAAGCACCAATCTCTAGCAGAATTTTTTTTTAAAAGTTAAAACAAAACAGCTAATACAGTCATTTAGTGAAACAAAACAAGCTTCAAGTACAGAAACTTTGCCTCTTCTATCAAAATGTAAAACGAACCACAAAACAGTTAACAAAAAAACAGCTACCACTACAGATAAAACTGCTCCTATAAATCTTGAAATAGTGCAAACTAAGCATACCAAAAAAAGTATTTTAGCAAAAATGTTCCTTCACAGAGTCCTTCAAAATCTTATAAAAACAGGAGAGAAATCAAGCTCAACCCCTAAAACCTATCGTAGGAAATTAATCTTAGAAGCATTGATAGACAGTGCAATCCTTCTCAAAAGAAAGTTATTTATTTTATTGTTAAACAACATGAAACCACTAACAAAACTAATGACTAAATTACAAAAAAGACTTCTCAATAAACAAAATGTCAACAGAAATAACTTCTTAAGTATCTGTGGAGGTGAATGGAGTCACACTATGAGAACAGAACCATACTTTAATGAAGAAGCATACAAACAAAAGCAAAGAAATACAATTGCCATACATAGCAGTGGGCAAGGTTATGAAAAAGTTAATAATACCATAATGGAACAAGAAATACTGCTTACAAAAATATCCCCAGGAAACTTAGAATTACCTCTCCATTCAACGGAATCAGAACGTCTAGTATACAAATGGCCATGCACGTCAATGTGTAACATTCCCAAAGAATCTTTCAAGTCTTTACGCCAATTCCTCAATCAATATGTGAAAGGCAAAGACAAAATCAAAATTAAACTGCTGCAAAATATGGATGCCTGTCCAGTGCGCAAGTACACAGGACTACAAGGACATTCATTGGTCTGCATTTCAGGACCTACTTGCAAAACCACCTTCCATTATATCAAAATGATATCAACACATCATTCAACTATACGAAATCTAGTCTATAAACTGTACTATGCTAAAAGTCCTGCTTTAGCACTAGCCAATTTAAATAACATTCTTCTACATGGTACAGCAAAAGACCTACTTGAAGAAATCGACTATATCCAGAAAAAATATTTTGGAAGTGAAAGCCACTTACAAAATGAAATAGCTTTAAAGCAAATTAGCAACAATTCTATGCATGGCAACCTTCTACTACACACATACAAAAAAGAAATACTGAAATTTAAAAGTACATTTGCTGAAGGACCAAACCATGTGTGTGTATGTTGCCGTAGAACTTTTTTTATAAAAGTAACACAAAGACTGTAGACCTAACATACAAAATAGAAGACAATGAAGATTCTAAATGGTTTGAATTAGCTCTCTACCTTATAGCAGAAAACAAATACAAAATAACTGACCCCTTAATACTTTGCAGTTACTGCACTACAAAACTTGACAACAACCAAACTCCTTCACGTGCTATCACAAATAATTTGGAATTATTTCCACTCCCAAAACCCCTACAACAACCCAATTTATATGAGAGCATCATAATTCAAGCAGTGCACCCCTTTCAGGCAATATGACGCCTTCAACCAAAAACAGCAAAATTACCTCCCTCTGAATTAGTGAAAGGTATTCGGGGAAAAGTAGTGTATTTACCATTAGATCTAAAAGAAGATGTGCACACTCTAGGAGTGCAACGTCCAATGGAACAATCTTTAATTATCTTAGTAAATGGTGTACCTATAAAAGACAAAGAAATGTGGCAACAACTGGTAGATTTACATAAAGTTAGACAAGCCTTGCAATATCTAAAAGACAATAATGAATACTACAAATCAATTAATATTGAAGAACACTTGAAGGATACCACTGAAATAATTCAAGAGACACAAGAAACTGGTCAATTTGAGCTCCTAGATCCTGCTACAATATCCAATACTTTAGATCATTATACAATTCACCCATTGCACTCTAATTACACCGTAGTAGATGCACTAGAAACGTACCAAATGTGTCAAACAAAAGGATCACCAATCAGCATATGGGAAAAAAGTATAGAAGCACGTGCTTTTCCTCTACTTTTTCCTACTGGCAAAGGAGGAAGGTACGATGATAGACCTATTCAAATAACAGCATCAGAATACCGCTCCTTACGGATGTATTCTGAAGATCCCAGATTTAGACAAAATGTGGAATATATATTCCACCTACTCTTTGAAAGTGAATTAGCAACTTTATGTTACGGAGTTGCACACACATTAAAATCAGGATCCCACTTTCAAAATATGTAAGCTACACAATTATTACAAAAAGTGCAACAAAAAGATGAGGTTTTACAATCAAATATTATGAATCTATTAGCAAATATGCGTGGTACTAAAGAGTACTGGTTTCGACATCATGGAGATGTACGTTGTATGATAAGAAACCTTGGCCCTCCCACTTGGTTTGTTACATTAAGTTGTGCAGAATATGCATGGGAAGATTTACATGATTTCCTACGCATATCAAACAAAAACAAAACAAACATAGATATACTAACACCTGGAGAAATTTGTTCTCTAGATCCTGTTAATGTTTCGAGATATTTTCACCATCGCTTCATTGCTATGCTACACTTTATTTGTAATAAAACTGCTCCTCCCCTCGGAGAAGTGCAACACTTCTTTTGGAGAAAAGAATACCAGGCCAGAGGAGCACCACATAGCCACATGCTTTTATGGATCAAAGATGCTCCTAAATTTGGTCAAGACAGTGACACAACTGTTTTGCAGTTTATTGAAAAATATGTCACTTGTGAAATTCCATCCAAAGCAACAAATAGTGATCTTCATGCACAAATTTTACAATTTCAAAGACACAAATGTGGCAAATATTGTCGTCGCAAATACAAAAACAAAGGCAAATACTACACCAAATGCCGCTTTGGGTCCCTAGACCGGTTACAAAAACAGGTCAAGTGAACAACTTCATGTCTTCAGTTAGACATAGGGCCTCATTACGACCCAGGCGGTAAGTTACCGCCTGGGCCGTGACTTTACCACCATGGCGTAAACTACGTTTATGCCATGGTGGTTGGCGGACTTACCGCCCCATTCCGACCTTGGCGGGGCGGTAAGTCCCCAATCCCCATTTACCCTTCCCCATTCCCATTTTTGCCCCATAGGGCATAATGGGAGTGGGGAAGGCGTTAATTACGCCACCGTAAATTACGGTGGCGTAATTAACTCCATGGTCCCTTAGCGCCATGGATTTTAACACCTGCTAAAAGCAGGTGTTAAATCCGCCATGGCGCTAAGGGACCTCGTACTCAGGCGGTAAGGGTCGGCGCTGTTTACGCCGTCGTAAAACCCTTACCGCCTGAGTCGTAATGAGGCCCATAGTGTTAAAGGTAAATCACCTAAAAATACATATTACATAAAATGAACAGAAGAAGAAAAACATATCAATGATTGCAATGCAATCATTGCCCACTTATGGAATGCAAACATAGATGTGCAGTACATTGCAGACAATTCCACTGCAGTTTCACGATATGTTACAGTATACTTAACCAAAGCAGAAAAAACAGAGCTCTAAGAACTCTGGAATGACCTGTCATCAGACAAAACACTGTCTCAGAAATTAGACAGCTTGGGCATAAAAATGCTCTCCCATAGAGAATGTGGCTCCTATGAAGCAGCAGATAGTTTAACTGGTACTGCTTTGTATGGAAAATCTGAAAATATAGTATGGCTAAGTCTTGGTCCTGCTAAATCTAGAAAAAGAGCTCTAAAATCATACGAAGATATAGAAACAATAGCCAAACATGATCCCAACAGCCAAGACATTTTAAAAACAATTTACTGGACACATACTACCCAAACACTTTGGAAACCATGTGTCTATACCACATAGCCCAAAACTTTACATAAAAAAATAATATAAAACCCGATAAAAAAAGGTAAATGCAGAGTGACAAAATGTGAAGGCAGCTTAGTAAAACTCACGAAACCAAATTGAATTAATCATATCAAATTGTCATTAAAGACTCCTCAACATAAATAACTATATTGCATGTCCCTGCTACAACTCTTTAAACCATGGAGAAAAGAAAAAGAAATACTAGATAACTATGACTCCTATGAAGACGCTTTCAAAGCAAATGAAAGCACTATAACTGATGTAAACTTTACACAGTACAAAACAATGTTGCACAATGAACAGCAACACGAGGAAGAACTCCAGGCCCAACTAGATAAGGACACTCCTGACAGTAGTCAACCTTTTGTAACAGGAAGCTAATAACCACTGGGAGAGCCACTAATAACAAATGAGGCAGAATCAGCTATGACAGAAGTAGAAAACACCATGGGCCTCATTACAACCCAGGCGTTAAGGGTTTAACGGCGCTGTCGGCGCTGTTAACCCTTAACGCCTGATTACCATTTTAACGCCTGCTTTTAGCAGGCGTTAAAATGCAAGGCGCTAACCCGCCTTGGTGCTAATTACGGCACCGTAATTTACGGTGCCGTAATTAGCGCCTTCCCCACTCCCATTATGCCCTATGGGGCAAAAATGGGAATGGGAAGGGTAAATGGGGAATGGGGATTTACCGCCCCACTCAACTTGGAATGGGGCGGTAAATCCGCCATCCACCATGTTGTAAACAGAGTTTACATCATGGTGGTAAAGTAGGGAACTTACCGCCTGGGTTGTAATGAGGCCCCATGTAACTATACTACAATGAAAACTAAACAATGAGCAACGTAGCATTTTTGAACAAGTAACAAAAAAATTACACATGGTGTACAACATGAAAACAAAGAATGCACCTGCCAAAATTACAAACCTATACTACTGTACGTCAGTGGTGAACCTGGTTCTGGCAAAACATTCCTAATCAAAATCATCAGTAAATTCCTTCAAAAATTGACAAACAACAAACTGTCAGCTGTTGTCACTGCCCCTACAGGTTTAGCTGCCTACAACATAGGCGGTGTCACTTTACACCGATTACTACTCCTGCCAGTAGAACACCAAAACAAATTAGACTATTACAAACTTTCTACAGAAGCTGCAATGGAACTAGGCAGAGTATTAAAACAAATGAAAATGCTACTAATAGATGAAGTGAGCATGGTCTCCAACCTAATGTTGGCTTTGATTCATCTCAGATTACAAGAAGTACTCAAAACAGACTACAAAGAGCTCTTTGGAGGAAAACACATTACTGTTTTCAGAGATCTTCTTCAATTGACACCAGTGAAAGGTGAGCCTATTTTTAAAACCTTAGGACACAAACTCTGCCATAAAACTGTTGGCAGCATTGGAAATGTCAACCTTTGGCAACATTTCCAATACAGAGAATTAATCTTGGTGCGGATCTTGGTGCGGACAGAGAGTCTGTATTGCCTTTGGAGCAGGCGGCAGGCCAGTTTCTCAGAGGATGAACAAGAAGCCCTTCATTTCCTCTCAGCCGCCCTACACTTACGTTTAAGTATAGCTAGGTCAGAGTCATACCAGGAATTGCACTTGGCTTTGGACTTGAAACGGATCCTCATGACAGGGGCAAGAGCATCAAGAGTATCAGAAATAGAAGAGTAGAGAAGGGACAGGGCTGTGTCTGGGTGTGCGTCAGCCAAAGGACGAGGGGGGGGAGAAGGGGGCAACGAAAGCCTCAACTGCCACGCGCTTCATGGGCCGGATGTCCGAGAAGGTAGGTGGCAGTGTTGGGGTAGGCTTGGCTTGGGGGGAAGAGAGTGAGAGATGAGAGGAGAGGAGGCAGTGGTCACTCCAGGAGAGAGTAGTAGTCAGAGGGATGGAGAGGGGGAGGCCAGAGGAAATCAAGACATCAAGTGTGTGACCGGCAGAGTGAGTCAGGCCAGAGGGGAGGATGGAGAGGGAGAGTGAATCGAGAGGTCGCGAAAGAGCACAGATGAAGAACAGGGAGTATCCAGATGGATATTGAGGTCACCAATAAGGAGGAGTTGAGTGGTTGAGGCCAAGAGGGAGGAGAAGAGGTCTGCCCACTCAGAGAGAAAAGAAGTAATTGGACCAGGGGGCTGGTAGAGAGTAGCAACAGTGAGAGAGTGGCTAGGAGAGAGAGAGAGCCTGCAGACAAGGCATGCTAAAGAAGAGTAAATCTGAGTAGGGATGAAAGAGGCAGCTCTTATTTCCTTTTCCATCAATTCCAGGAGGATTTAGCCTGCTGGCAAGGATCTCTGCTCTTGTGCAATTTCTGGGGATCCTACAGCCTCATACTCCAATGGATTAATGGTAAAGCCCTGTAAAATGCTTCACCCCTGCGTCTTCCGCTATGCAGTCCTGGATAGGGTTTCAGATCTCTGGGAGCCCTAATCACAATATTGCCCAAATTGTACATGTATCACCCGCTTTAGCTGCCACCGGCGGAGAATCCCACACCTCCTTAGCATATGCTGCTTTCTTACTGCGATAGTTAGCTATAGCCTAATGTAGCATTCCCACACAATCCAATCGTACTTATTTTCTTAAAAAAAACACCAAGACTACAATGTCATTTCACGTGAGCATCCACTATCCCTGCCTGATTGATGGTATCTTATGATTAAAAAAAAGCTTCTAGTATTGGGAGTTTGTTATCATAGGCCTTTAGCATCAAAACCTCCAGGTCCAACCGTGCCCACTTGATGGTATGTCGGGCTCAGCCAATTATGCTAACTGCCACGGTGGGGCTCTCTTATAATTAGTCTAGGAGCAAAAACCTGCAGTCACTTTGGGTTCAAAGAAAAATTATTTCTCAAATAAGAAAGTCATTATTTGGTCCATGATAGAGGAGGAAAACTGGGGATGTTGATACATTTACATTTGTGGCTTAAGGAGAATTTGAGGTTCAAGATGTATCTTGAAGATTGTATTAGATTCCTGATATATTGTGCAAAGCCATGTGATTGAATCCTCCATGTAGGTTTGACATGGGTCTTCAACGTGGATGTTTAGGCTGCTGTAGGTGCCTTTCCCCGGCTTACTACGTGTGAGAGAAAATAAAATAACCAACCCAACCCCTTTCGGGGAAGAAGGCACCGAGACCCGATTGCAAGAGATCAAAGGATGGTTTACCGCAACTACCGGTCTATTTCGTTACTAGATGCCGGGGAAAAATATTTGCAAGGGTTATCCAGGGTCATTTCGAATCAAAGATTGAGAAGCATGACATCTTAAGCCATTTGCAGGCAAGGTTCGGCAAATCGACCTCCGCAGTGCATCAGAGTTTGAGACTGTGTATTCTATGTGATAAATATGTTATTCTCAGGAAGATGCACCTCTATACTGTTTTTATAGACCTGCAAACAGTATTCGACCAGGGACAAATTGTGGAATACTCTATGTAGACTCGGAATGCCAATGCCCTTGCTTAAAGCCATTCGAATCTTGTATATGGGGAACAAGGCTGTGGTAAGGTGGGGTACTCCTTGCAGCACTACGGCAGTTGGGATAGAGGTCTGTGTGCACCAGGGGTGCGTCCTGGCACCCAAGCGGCTGTGTATTTTTATTAAGAAATAATAGAAAAGCTGCTGTAAAATGAGACGGGTGCCCCTGTACTGGCTAAAGATAAGATCCCTATACTCATATATTCGCAGATGACGTCGTGATACTTTACCTAACTACATTAGGATTAAGCACCCAACTAAAAATGTTCCCTGGTTACTGCGGCAGGAATGGGATGGCTATCAACTTTGGGAAAACAAAATCGTTGATCTTTAGGAACCCAAGACAGAGACCCAAATGGATCCTAAGGCTTGAATTAAGAGGTTACATCGAACCAGTTCTTTCTTACGGCTATCTGGGCATGAAGGTCACTGAAGAGTGTAAAGGGGAGGGACAGTTTGCCATAGTACGAGTAACACTGGCCAGACGGGGCTCTAGTGAGATTTCCTCGAGAACACGGCAACAGGGCAATTAGAGTCTCTCTTGAGGCAAATAAGGCACTGGCGAGGCAAACGGCCCCTATGGGGCCCGTACTTTGGGGTCACACAAACTGTGAGAAGCTCTCCTCTACTGAAAGCAAATTCTTAAAGAACATTTTGGACCTACCTTCCAGTGCACCAACCTCCCAATCTTTTTAGACACTGGCATACAAAGTATTAAGACCATGTGTAGAGTAAGACCAGTGTGCTTTTGGGCAAGAATCTGGACCTCAGAATATCTGGGGAAATATAGGGAGGCCATCTTTGATGCACTGGGACAAGAGGGTGGAAAATCCCTGCCGTGGTTCCAGCACATCAAAAAGGAACTGAGCAGTGTAGGGCTGAGTGTGCATTGGCGTAGTCCCGATAGCATGGGTGCCAGCAGCACAAAAGCAGCTACAGCATTAAGATGGAAACAGAATTGTGTGATGAAATGGTGCACTCAAGCCTGCTGGCCAGATACTGGGGCTTAAACCAAATGCTTGTATACGAGGCATACCTAGATGAAGTGTCCCCAAATTCATGAGAGCATTGCATATGAAGCTCTGCCTGGGCATATTGCCAGTGGCCGCATTATGGAATAAGTGGAACTGTAACCTCAGCCCCATGTGCCCTTTCTGTTTGAGCCACATAGAGACCGTTCTAATCTGCCCACGCTATATAGACATTAGGAAACCATTCCTAATCCCCCTCTTCAGGGAAAGACAGACAACATCCGCAGTGGAAGCTATGATGCTATGCAGCCTTTCCAAGGACACTCTGGCAGTCCATTGCTCTGATAATTATTCAGCTGTGGCATGGAAAAGAAGACAGGCTAAGTTACCGCCGAAAACTCCGAAGTAGCATCACACGTGGTTTACAAATATACTCGATCATTTTACTAGCACTCGACTTCATCGATCCATGAATGCTCCGAGGAACGTCATGCCCATGTTAATTTTTGGATATGTCTAATAATCTGGCATCCATCAGAGTTATTATTCATGGTTTTAAGCTATCAATGGTAGGTTTTATTTATATGTTTTTTTATTTTTTTTATTTTTTATTGTAACAATTAGTTATGTATACAACTTTAATTACAAAATTAGAAGCAACCTCTTCATATTATTACTATTTCATCTATCTACAATCGTAAGAGTTCATCAATCCAGTATGTTTTTTTTTTTTTTTTTTTTTTGCAATTCTCTCAAGAAAAGGCCTGTTTTTACATTAGACTTCCTCCAGAATGTTATCAAGAAAGTCTACCAGGGCACAAATTAATCTAGCATTGTTTCCAGCTACCAGCGAATACCACAGATGTTCAGTTAGTTGAAGGGTCGATGTTACATGTTGGAGAAAGAATAAGCGCTGGGTCGCTACCTGGACACATTCAGAGACTAGATGTTTGAGTGATTCTACTTCAATTTTGCAGAATCTACATTTATTGTCAGATTTTTCTTTGTAGTGTCTCCGATACATCATCTCTTTGGTTTTATATATGTTAAGCCGAAATCTTAGGAACATGTTGCGATGATGTCTTGATGGAAATTTTGTTAGATATTTAGGTAACTTATCTAGGCTATTGCATGTCAAGCCTAGATTAAGTGATGATGGCATCGCTTCACGCAGTTCTCCATTTTTTATCCAATACCAAGATCTCAGTTTTTTTTTGGCAATTTGTGGAGTATTGCAGACAGTATCCCAAGAAATATCGATAACTGCCAATGACTTTCTAATTTTCATAGCCCAGATATGTAGCATTCCTGCATAATGTGTGGAGTCCATTTCCTTTAGGATTTCATATGCTGGTGCTACTGTATTTAAGTGTTGTCTTTTGTTAGCTGCCCACTGCATGTTTTAAATTGACATATTGTCATTGTGGTTTCAGACTGTGATTGTTTTGGATAAACTCTGCGGAGACGTAATGAATGAACGATGAATTGTATTGTATTGTGCTTTTGTGATATTTGATATTGAAATAAAGCTATAGTGAACTGAACTGAACTATAACATCAACACCCTCATGATTGTCTACTGAAATGCCTTCCCAACAAAAGCACCAACACGAAACATGACACCAACAGCCATATTTGATCTACTTAAAAATCCGATAACCAACACCTGACACCAGGATGCACGAGATAAACCCTGCAAAAGAATAAAGTCCACACTTGTGGGTGACAAGTGTTTCACTACAATCTAAACAAACTGAAACAAGAGGGTTGGATGCCAGGGGGAGGACAGCTAAAGTCGCATTCCCTGTCATCTCGCTGCCCTGATGCATATATAATGCAAGCGACATACAAGGTCATTTAAAATGGCACACTATAAGGCTAACATCAACAGAACATTCTTCAACGCTTCAACCCACTTCTCTCTCCCATAGATCCCAACCCAAAAGCTAAGCAATCCTCAAACTACCAAAAGAAGACGGGCAAGTATATAAACACACAAATTCACAGGCAATGTGTATCACAACTATCCACCTGTCTTGTCCCATTGTTGGAGTACGTCCCGAACGACAACAGACCATGATGTAATGATGATGGTCATGAAACGAAAATGACCACTCTCTGGCATTTGCAATGCAACAGAAAGAGTCAACATGGGCTCACTCGTTTTTCCCTGCATATCAGCACCTCACTCGAGCATGCCATTGCCTCGCCTCTACGTAACAGTATACAGCTGAACAGCCCATGCCATCTCTAGTATGATACCTTGCCCTCACCATGCTGCTGATGCCTTCAAAACATCAACACCAGGTGACTGTGCTCTCTCCCTTCACATAAGTGACCAGCTTTATTTTGTGCATACCCATACGCTCCTACTTGATTTTACAGCTTCCTTTCTAATTTCCTAACCCATCTTTCCACGCATACCAGGATTTGAGGCACAGCCCTTGACTGGCACTCATCTTTCCTGGAAAACCAGTCTCACTAGGTAAGACCAGGCATATGTTTCTTGTAAACCACCAACATCGTGATGGAGTGACTCAATGATTGGCACTTTTGTCTGACGTTCTTGAACCTGTGCGTTTTCCTTCTGGCCCATGTCTTTAAATTCAACATCATAAATAAATATATATTGATGACACCTACCTGGTTCACCATATAGGAAGATGCGGAGGACTGGTAGCCAGTAATGGAGGAACCACCATTAACTCTGCTCTTCTCTAAACTACTCACCCTTTCCTAGACTTCTTACAAAGACTGAAACCTAGCAGCTGAATTATACACCAATCTGACAAATAGTCTGGATGATCATGACACTTGCTATGGTGAACTCAATATTGGATTACTCCAGTGCCATGCATACCGGGCTGCCACCCGAGGCAGCCTGCAAACTCCAACGGGTTCAGCACATTTGCAGCTGCTCCATCTTCAGCTTTTGTTTCTTCAATGTTCAATCAGATCCCTCTAGAAAACACTGCATTGGCTCCCGACTAGAGAAAGGCCCCATTTGAAAACTACCATTTTGTATAGTCTAGAATCCCGCCTGCAGTGGTTTTTGCTCTAGTTGATAATGCATGTCGTAGTGCAGCGCAGGTCTGCTAGTTTGACCTGCTCCCTGAATACAGTAGAGTAAAATGATTACACTGTTCTATGTCTATAGAATATAGATACAGGCAGCAATTTTATTGTATGTCAACAAATGGAAGGCAAGGCATTCCACATGCTTTTAATGTTGTTGGAAGAGTCATGGCGTAAAGGTCAGAAAGTGCTATCATTCCGAATTACATAACCATTCATGCCACTCTGATAAGACTGGAGCGAGACAGGAATGCCTGCCCACTCAGAGAAATGGGAAGGTTTCAAACATTATGAATGAGTGCCCTTTGATTGAGCATTGGGCCTCATTAGGAGTTGAGTGGCAATTCCGGCAGAATTACTGCCAAACTCGTTTACTGTTACCACCACTCAGTCCTGCAGATTTACTCAGGGGTCAAGACCTAAAAATTAAAGTGGGGGGGGACCCATCAACAAACACAATGGAATGTGACATCGGCAGCAATTTGCATATCAAGGTGAAATATGCACATTTCATTAAATTGGCTTTGCATAACCACCCAAATTGAACAGGACGAATGGCATTTGCCTCTCATAAAATCACCACACACACAAAACCAAGACAGGATATTTTCTTCTAATAGTATTTTTGAAAACATTAAAAGGTGTGCCTATTTTAAACTCCAAGAACCAATACAAATGTTTTCCCTGGGACTTGCAGTACCGAAATGCAGGGGAGTTGCTAGATCTGGAAATGACCCGGGGCTAAGCTGATGTCGGAACTGTTGGGACTGGGGGCTAGCTAGACTTTTGGCTGTAGCTCCTGAGATTCTATCCGGGGCTACAACCAAAAGATCAGGGGCTATAGCCCCCTTAGCCCCCCCCTAGCAACGCCCCTGCCGAAATGGGATATTTCACCTTTAGTTGTTGTGATTTTCCATCAGGTTATATAATGCATTGGTGAAGTGTCCAGGCTACAAACCTGACAGCTTTAATTCATAAATTCAAAGAGGACATACGATATTTCTCTTTTACCTGGGGGGGACTGAGTCCGCCCTCTGAATAAAGTGGGTGGACTCCATCCCCCCACGTGTACCCTCGACTTGAGCCCTGGATTTACTGTAGAATTACAAGTGGCGTAATGGCAGAATGAATCCCTGTTTTTAGAGGCTATAGGACTCAACAGAGATTTAGAGCGATTTACAGCGAGGGGTATTTTTGCTTCAGTAAATCCACTAATCTTGGGAGGTAAAGAGGAGGGTTTTCCTTCGTATGTATGCTGGAAGAAAACCCTCTATTTCACCTCCATAATCGGAACTCAATGGTACAGTAAAGTGCGGGTAGTGAAACTACTCCAACTTTACTGCTGTTTTAATCCACACCACTTAACTCATAATGATACCTGTGTTATTACTGTACATACACGTGGCACACATTGCACTCTTCTACACATGACCGCAGAGTATTGCAGTTTGGATCTTTCACGTTCGTGCAAGAGAAGGAAAGAAAATAAAAGTGTACACTCCACCCTTTGACATCTAACCCTGCAGCAAGGTGATGTTCCCAAAGGGATGGCACTAACCAGACCTCACTCACGCAAGGCAAACATATTCTCTCCTATTGACACGTTCTGTCTTTTTAGAGGAATTAAAGGCAATTCAAAGTCTGTTTTGCACAAGAAAAAGTATTTTCACCTTCTGCTTTGTCTTCCTAAATTTGAAGTTACTTGTCAGATTTATTCATCTGAGTGCACAACATTTAAAAAAAGAGGAGCACAATTATTCTCACCTCCATGTTATGCCTAATAGCACGTTTTCATCATAACTCAAGGGGGGGTGGCTACTCCATCAAATTCAAGACAGCCTGTTTGGAGGGGGAATATCGACATTTCCCTCAGAGTCTGTTGTACCACAGTGATATATTACACTCATATTTTCTTGCCTTTGGCAGTCACTCTTATGCTCCTCTGTTCATCAAGTACACATTCCCTTCTTTGCTACATCCTTTGGTCGTCATCACATCCAAGCAGCCTTTACTGCTGTGGACTTCACAGCCAGTCTGTGATACACATTACATGGTTGTCTCTAGTTCCATCGCCGTGTTGGTTTCCACACAGGACATTTACAAAATCTGCCGTCCTGGCACATGTGCACTCAACAAAGACACCTGAAGACACTAGTATGGCATCAACATAGACGTTGCATTTAGACTCGCCTAACTTTAGACAAGGGTTTTGTGCTTCTGGCTCTAATGTAATATATTCAGTGCTTAATTTGTGCCAGTGTTTGCCAGAGCCCAGCTGCGGCACTCATTTTGAAGGCGGGGCTGAGCACCAGCACTCTTCGCACTCTTCCAGCATACAGTAAACATGCAGTATTATTCCCCACTAATCTGCTGGAGTACAATTAGTTTAAATAACCTGTTTGGGCCTGTTGTGACTTACAAGTATGCTTTCATGATCAGAAGTCCTTTATAAATGGATCGTGGCTCTAAAGAATCCTTCCTTGCATGGAATCCTTTGCCCTCCTTAGGTATCCTCTGCTGCTTCTAGATCTGCCTTTGCAGACCTCTCTCAACATGGCTGCCTGCTATTGGCTGGCACTGACAGGCAGCTGTGATGATGAGACGTGGCAAGGGTGGGGAGCAGAGTCTGAACTCATTAGTGGTCCACAGGCAGGATCGGATTGGCCCTATCGGTCGATCGGCTACTGGACGATGGACCGTGAGGACTTGGGGCCGGTTTTCTGGGCTGGCCGGTTTCAATCTTTAACTTTTTTCACTACGGCAGGCCGCTCGCAGTGCGCACATTGTTCTGAATGATCCAGTGTGCCGTGCCTGCGCGGCGGCCTGTGGCATGAATGATGCACACCGCGGTATTGTGCATCATTCATGTGTTATTTTTGTTTTTGAATCCCACACTGTCACGTTCACGCTCGCTCAGTGATGGTGAGCTGAGCCTTAGGCCACGTGGCACTGCCGGTCCCCCACAGGAAAAGACCCTTCAGACTGGAGAGGCCCCGGGCCCGCCCCTGGCCCATAAAACAGAGTGCCTTGCAATTTGAAAAGTTGCAAGTTGCTTCCTTAGTTTCTGTGGCTGCCAAGCCTTCTGCCACGCCAGTAGCCAGGGCGGCGTCGGCGGGCAGATGAATGATCTAAAATGTCTCATGTCTGCTCAGCAGAGGGGAGGGGTTGGGCTGGCTTGGGCCAGGCCCGGGCCCCGGGGCAGCATATCATCAAAGCAAGGTAACACTCATTGTTACCTGGTCCTTGCTTTGATTTGCAGCCAGCCCAGGACACTTGCGCCACTCAGCTCAGGCAGCCCACCAGCCACCCAGGCCAGCCAGTCGGCACAGACACGAGCCCACAGTCCAGCAGCCCACCACTACCTCCCCACAGGCTTGCGCCACATGCTGCCTGCCTGCTGCTACTCTCAGTGGAGAGACGACGCAGACAGCCCTGCTGAGAGAAGGTAAGAGCATGATACTACTAGTACAACACATTATAGGCCATTCTTGCTTGTGTGATGACTTTGCTGCCAGAGGGTGCTGCTCCCCGTCCCCCGTTCCCAGTGACTAAGTTTGCGGATGTGTGCTGCTCTTGATTTCCACATGAGTTGCCATCATGCCATGCATGCATATTTCACAGCTAAGAAGCAAGTGTGCTCCAAATGTTACAAGTAAGCATTTATGATATTGTTACCAGTCCACGGAATACAGCCAAGGCTATATTTGGCACTGGCATTGTGGTTTAGGTAAGATTTCGCCGCACTTGGAAAGCGCCTGTGTGTGAACTCAATTCCAGAAAATGTTTTGGGTCATTGGCTGTCAGGCTGTTCCTTAAAAGACTGAAACTGGCAGGACCACTGCGGTCAAATACATTCATGTTTGTTGTTTGACGGGATGGATGTGCACCACGCAGGCACAAAGGTGGCCTGTGTGTTGCTGTTGGGTGGAGGGAGGGGGCCGCCTACGCTCTAGTCCGAGTGTAACATTAGGAGACACTCCTGGATTTTCCTACTGGGGTTTGTCGTGTTTGAAGCCCAAGGGGCCCTTCATTTTTATTTTTTGCAACACCTTGGCAGCTCTGCCTTCTTCGGTGTTCGTTCGCTCGCCGGGGTGGCCGGTCAGTGGGTTAGTGTGTGTCACCCATAAAAAGGATGATTTATTACAAAGGCTCCTGCGTCCTCACCCTTTCTTCTTCCTGTTGCTTACACAGACAAGCTCCAGTTTCCTGGTCTTTACATCCACTTAACACTAACACGATCCTCACAGAGGTGTTGCTGAATGCATCGTTGAGGGCACACATGTGTTCAACAGATGAGATCTTCGTGTATGTGGTTTGTGAACTATAAATAGTAAACACACTCCAGTATAAATGGTCCCAAGCAAGAAACATTCCTTGGAAAAACAGCTCACATTTTTGCAAAAAACATGCATTTTACATAATATTTTAAATTAGCGAATGTAATGATAACTGATGACATACAGTCTTTTTCAGAAATCATGCTATGTGTAGCTAATAGCTAACACAAAAAAGTTCCATTCAAGTTAGTGTGGGGGATGGGAATGGAAGTAGCAGATCTCACTATTTAGAATAATGCACAGTCAGATTTGTAATGCAGTAATACCACAAACCGTATTCCCCGGAATAGTGTATGAGGGAAATACCTGATGCTCGTTAATCAAGCAGTCAGTAACAAGAAAACACTGCCTCTCTAGCTGTATTCCTGTGGAGCCAGGATGCTTGAGTTCATACACCAGCTTACATGTCAGTGTGATTGAACCTATGCAAAACACTTTGCTTCCATTGCCCCATTACAGAAAGAATTTTAAAAAAAGTGCAACGGATGCACCTTCTTCAAATGCTGCTTGAATCTTGGAAATGTGGAAATCCTTGTGCCTAAAAGCTTGTGTACAGTGTAGAAATATTTGACCATAGCACATCAAGTGGCCATTGACTAGTCTTCATTGTTCCACAATGAATGCTTTGTTGTAATGTGTCTATTTTTCCCATCTCTTTCATGCTGTTCAGGATGTTTGTTTGCATGTATGAGGTAACGATTGCTCAGAGTATGGGATGTCCTGTGAGTGCACTGCTTTCACTATTTTGCCAACCTCTGATCTGAAGCCTGAAAAGTAGAGTCTTGAAATGGGGCGACATTTGCATAGACCTGCAGATGAACTTAACTGGTCTGCTGTTAAATCTCAGTTACCAGTTTAATGGTATCCACTACCTAATACTTTTTTTGCTCATTTTACTGTAGCTGATATGATAGCTCAGTGGGTTGAGCACTCACTGCTGCGATGTGTGTGTGATCTGCAGGTTCAAATCCCAGCAAGGCCATCTCAGCCTTTCATCCTTCTGAGGTCGATAAATGAGTACCAACACAGATTGGGTGAACTTGTATGCAAATTCTATAAAAAAGAGCTTAATAGTAAGTGTTATACAATAACATATCATTTGGCCTTGGACATCTGCTTGCATTGACAATATGGACCTATACACACAGATATTAATGACACATATGGTGATCCATTCTTGTATGAAATGTATATCACATTAGTGAAATCATAATCATATCTTTTGTAGTGTACTTAGGAATAATGCTATTTGATGCCACTTCCTGTTTTGTCAAGGGGTGAAAGATTGTGTTTCATTAATGGCACTGATTCTGTAGAAACATCTGTGTTTGCGCCGTGAGATGTGTGGTAGGCACTACATTCCTTTCTATAGCGTTGCGCTTTGCTGGCACAGATTCCTCAGTCAGTGTTCACTATGTATTAAGTCTCACTCACACACACCCCTTGCTGTCTTTTTCAAAGCTTATATTCAAAAGACCTTTACCTTTACTCCTTTTTTGTGACAGACTATAAGGTTTAGCCCCTAGCTATTGGGGGATGCTTCGACGCCCATCAGATCTTTGTTACACGCACTGCACTGTATTTATATGATATATACTGTGT
This sequence comes from Ambystoma mexicanum, assembly GCF_040938575.1. NCBI lineage: Eukaryota > Metazoa > Chordata > Amphibia > Caudata > Ambystomatidae > Ambystoma > Ambystoma mexicanum. Next base: position 647,914,935 of record NC_090930.1, on the reverse strand, counting down.
TTATTGGGTTTTCGTCATATTTACTTTGTGTCTTCTTGCAGTTAGGTCGCTGTTCAAGTATCCACTCTAGTCAGGCCTTAGCAGAGCTACCAACAGCCAGCCAGACGAGCCCATCTCTGTGGGTAAGTAACCACTAGTGACTGTGGGTTGAGCGCTCGCTGCTGCGATCTGAGCGTTATCTGCAGGTCGCAGGTTTGAATCGCAGCAAGGCCAACTCAGACTTTCATCCTTCCAAGGTCAATAAATGAGTACCAATTTCGGTTGGGTGATATTGTATGTAAATATGTGCTCTGTAAAGCGCTTTGGATTAAGGCGCTATATTAATAACACATCATTATCATTAATGTAAGGTGATCCTGTATAGCACACTCAAACCACTTTGATGACCTTCATTTATGCACACCGTTTGAGACTCTCCCCCAGGAGCACGGCCACCCTAGGCTCCAGTTGAGCCTATAAGCAGCAGTGTCCAGGCAGAACTGCTATCCTATTCCTCTGCACCCAAATTAGAGTTAGAGAATCAGTTGCTCTCCTCTTTCAATCTGGCCAAGTTTTGTTATTGTCAATTTGCATCCAGACCTAATGTGTGCTAGGGCAAAATGAAAACCTGGATTATACCTCTCTGAAACACTGGGGTGGAGGGTAGGATTATTACACAAATGTGTGCATTTGTGTTCAGGCAACAGGAATTCACGTTCTATCTGTATGTATTGCTGCATGCACCCTTGGTGTTTTTCATAAGTTAATTACAATCCACCTTTCCTTTTTGGCTACTATTTTTTTGCTGAGACATCAGACCATAATACAAAGTCCAGGCTGCTGCTGGCTAGGAAAAAGAACATGCATGCATCCAGTTCATTGACCATGCCATGGGACTGGATTACTGTTAGACTCACCATTTTATAGACCCAGCCGGATATTTTTCTCTTTTTTGGGGAGGGAAGTTATGGCGAGGATAGGGATCAGTCAAATCTGAAAATGCTGACATTGATCTAAGGGAAAGCACTTGTTTCCTCTTAATAAAATGATATTTTGGTTGTTGGCAGCCAGGTTACTTAGATCTACTGTGATAAAGGTAGGAATCTGATGCCCATTTAAGGTCATTTTATTTTTTAGGAGAGAAATGGATTTCAAAAAAAGAAATGGAGGGTAAAGAGAAAAGAAGGAAAAGCGGATTGAAGAGGAAGTCAGCAAAACAAAAAAATTGAAGATCTGGTTACAGGTCAGACCATCAAAATGTCAGGTGGTACTGCTGGGGCAAAAGTCGAGTAGGGTGACCAGGCATCTTCTTCAGGTACAAGTGTCAAACCTGGTTCTTCACTGGAGCCATCAACAAGTGCTCAAGATGTGAGAAGACTAGAAGCCAGAGTCTCTGCAGATATTAGGGACATCTCAACAGATGCAGATGCAGCAGCAACTACAATGTCAGCAATTATTGAAGGTGCCCTTCGAGAGGAAGTGTCGGAAACAAGTCTGCCTGAAATAATTGAGGTGTCTGTCTCGAGGAAGTAGCAGCCGGTGGTGGTACCAGTCTGTCACAAACAATTGAAGATTCACCAAGGAAGAAATGTCAGAAACAAGTCTGTCTGAAATAATTGAGGGTGTTCGTCTCGAGGAAGTGGCAGCCGGTGGTGGTACCAGTCTGTCACAAACAATTGAAGATTCCCCCAAGGATGAAGTGTCAGAAACAAGTCTGCCAGAAATAATTGAGGGTGTCCGTCATGAAGTGGCAGCCAGTGGTGGTAGCAGTCTGTCACAAAAGATTGAAGATTCCCCCAAGGAAGAAGTGTCAGAAACAAGTTTGCCAGAAATAATTGAGGGTGTTCGTCTAGAGGAAGTGGCAGCTGGTGGTGGTACCAGTCTGCCACAAACAATTGAAGACTCGCCCAAATTAGAAATGTCAGAAACAATTCTGCCTGAAATAATTGAGGGTGTACATCTCGAGGAAGTGGCAGCCGGTGGTAGAACCAGTCTGCCTCAAACAATTGAAGATTCCCCCAAGGAAGAAGTGTCAGAAACAAGTCTGCCAAAAATAATTGAGGGTGGCCGTCTCGAGGAAGTGGCAGCCGGTGGTGGTACCAGTCTGTCACAAACAATTGAAGATTCCCCCAAGGAACAAGTGTCAGAAACAAGTCTCCCAGAAATAATTGGAGACATAATCCCCCCAGAGGAAGTTTCAGGTATTAGTCATTCTGAAGAATCTTTATATGCTTTACAACATACTGAAGACTAAGCGAACAGGGGTGTGCCGCACAGAACACGGACAAATGATCTACAGGTGGCAGACTATTTATTTTAACGTCCAAAACCAGATCAACTTTCCTATTTATTTCAGCACTATCCAATTTAACCTCCCAAACATAGACACATTAAAGCAGACTTAGCATTGTGGTGGAAAGATGGGAGTAAACAGCATTGGTTAAGTTACTCTGAAATACAAAAGGCCGTTTTTTACACAGTATGTTTAGCATTTACTAGACGTGGAGAGAGGGGTCTTTTCATCAACGGGATGAAAAACTGGAGGCGTCTTTACCAGCGCATTGTAGAACATGAGGCAGGCCATGGTCACCAGAGGTGCACAGATTCATATATGTTGACCTTTTCAGAGGTCAGCATAGGCGGTCTATTCTTTCACCGACAGAAATTAGCTCGAAGTGAGCAAATATGAAAAAGGGGGAGACATATTGGAGCACTTTATTGATGTTGTAAAAGTCATTGGGAAAAGGGGGCTCCGTCTTTGTGGGGAAATCAGAGTCCATGTCCGAGCTAGATAACAAAAAGCTGGATCATGGCAACTTCCTTGAAATCCTTCTGCTCCTAAGTAAATATGACAGACCTCTAACGGAACATATTGAGGCCATCAAACCAAATCCAAAAGGAAAACTGGGCAAGGACGAGGTGCTTCTGTGGCCTTCATGTCAAAGACTACAGTTGGGTATGTGATTGACGCCATTTCCAAACTGATTAAAATGGCAATCTGTCAAGAAATAAAGGAAGCAGGAATATTTTCCATTCAGATAGACTCAACCCAAGATGTGAGTGTTACTGATCAGTGCGCTATAATTATTAGATATGTTACTGAAACTGTACATGAACGCCTGCTAGCAGTAACCAACTGCACTTTGTCTACTGGAAAGGGGCTTTTTGATTTGGTGCAAAGTGTTATTAAAGATAATGGTTTGAATCTACGAAAGTGCATTGGAAATTCAATCGATGGTGCATCCAATATGCAGGGCCAGTACAATGGTCTCACATCCTGGCTTAATAAGGAATCCCCTGGTCAAATTCATGTCTGGTGCTATGTACATGTATTAAATCTTGTACTTGTAGAAGGGGCACAAGCATCAAATGAATCCACGTCTTTGTTTTGCCTGTTAAACTCCTTTGCCATTTTTTTCCAGGAGTTCTACAAAAGGATGGATGTCTGGTGTGAGCTGTCTGTGGAAGGCCGCAGAATCCAAATAATAGAAGGAACACGGCAGTGGGCAAAGGCTGCAGCACTATGGAAAGTTATTGGCTCCTTTAATTACCCGAACAAAGCAATGTTCATTGCTGTGGTTGTAGCCCTAAATAATATTGGCTCAAATACAGATAAATACAATGCAAACGTCTGTTACCAAGCACTAAACTTTGCTGAGGGTCTGTGAAAATTCCAAACAGTGCTTACAGCCCAGTTATATCTCAGAGTATTGAATTCGACAACCCCATTATCTAAGTGCCTTGAGATAAATGGAATAGACATCCTCCAGGCACAAAGAATGGTCTTGGACACTACATAAGCGCGTGCTACACAGTCAAGAAATTTTGATTCTGTGTACTCTGCAGCAGAAAAATGTGCATGATGGGCCAATGTGGGCTCGGAAAAGAGAGAGTATATGATAAAGGAGTGGAAACTGCACTTCAAGAGGGGAGAGTGTCCCACAAAAAGAGGATGCCTGGAATGAGTGCAAGGGATGAGCCAATCACCTTGGCTAAAGACCGGTTTAGAGTTACTGTACATAATGCCATTATGATCATGACATAATGAACATTCTTCAAAGCCTAACTAGTCGTTTTAAAACCCACTCATCTCTTGCCACAGATATAGCATGCCTGGATCCCATCAATTTCAATGAAAGTCTACCTGACAATGCTCTTAGAAATATTTGCTCCTTGCTTGAAAGACTGGATGACTCCATAACAGTACAGGGGTTAAGGGAAGACCTCTCGGACTTTGCAAGCAACTGGGCTGAACTGAGGAGGACACTACCATAAAAGTATGCCTTTGAAGCCCTAGATAGTAAAGATCCAGCACTACAAGAATTTGGAGAGCTACCTAAACATTTAGTACAGAAATTCAAAACGTGCCGTTATTGCGGAGTATGTTGCTATTTAATTCTTAGAAGGTATGACATTTTTGGTAGTCCCCACCGGCAATTTTATTTGGCATACAAGTTCATCTTGACCTTATCTTGCACACGGGTAGCATGTGAAAGAAGTTTTTCGAAATTGAAAAATATTAAATCCCGCCTAAGAAACCATCTCAGCCAGGACAACCTCGAAGCCTTTATGCTTATGTCTGTGGAGCGTAGTGTGCTTGTCCGATTGCAAAATCCGGACATAATCGACCTGGTTGCACATAAAAGTGTATTGTTGCAGGAACTCTTGATTGAGTGATTTCCAGGATTTTCATGATGCTGGAAGCATGATTTCCAGGAGCTGTGCACCATGTCACAGAACTGTATGGAAAGTTATGTTATTTCATGAGTTGTATTGTTATTTGAGCATAAATACAACTAGCAACTGGTACTTTCCGGTATCATCATTTGGCTGTTCTGCTTATTAAATGCAATTCTATTTTCATTACTAGTGGCAACGAGTAGACATGCTTTGAGTCTGGTTCTGCAAAATAAGTATTAAGCTATGTGGTGATGATGTTTTTTTTAAAAAGAGCAAAAGGAATGTTATCACTTTCTCAAGCGTTTACACAAAACATAACATACAACAGACACACAAACCCTTCATAAGTAGCATTTTCTGTAAAGTCATGAATTGAACCGATTTACGGATGATGGTTTGAAGGTCCCTTTTTTTTAGGCAAGGGTTGGGCAACTTTTTGAGGTGACCGTGAGGGGTGTGCCAGCTTTTTGAGGCGAGGGGTGGGCCACTTTTTTTGGGTGTCTGGGCCTATTTCGCCTGTGCGCTGCGGGGCAGGAGAATGGCCGTGTGGGACACAAGGATATCTTTTCTCACCTGCAGCATGGCCATTTGTCTTCTCTCGCAGCAAGTTAACTGACAGGGTGTGCCAGTTCTCCCAATTCGGAACACTGACTCAACTGTAAAAGACAACCTGCTCAGCTCAGAATACGCACGCACCATTGCATCCGTTCTGTAAGGCCTTCACAATGGGCGGGACAAATTATTGGGCCCAGACAGTTAAAGAGCGATGGAAGGCCCTGTCCCTGAAACACAAGTTCGCACATTTCTAACAATGAACAATGTCAACGTCTTTCTGCACATTGAGAGCACTTGTTTGTGGTAGGGAAGCACTTTCTGCTGTAAAAATCTTGCTTGCATTATTTAAGAGCGTAACTTACTTACATATAAAAATACAGAGGCAACATGCCCCTGGATGTTCCCATGTGCCCCTGTGCCAAGCAAATTATGCAAGTCTAAATCATTTGATGCTGGACCTCTCATTCGCACCCTCTTGCAGAAGTACAACCCCTGGCCTATTTTGGAAATGCTGAAGACATTTATTTGTGTTTTTCCAATATTTTTCATCTTGATATTACATTTTCTGGAATGAATTTCAGTGGAGAGTGTGGGCATGTCCACCCTCTTTGGAGCATTCTTAATTTGGAATTTATTCATAATTAATTTTATACAGTTTCTGCTGCTGAGACCTCACAAACACCAGAGCGTACACCATGAAACAGCATGAAACGTGAATCCAGCTTTATGAAACAGGGTGAATGCAAGTTGTAATTTCTCTTCCATGCAGGCTACCACTCCACTCCTTTGAGACAGCCCAAAAATTATAATAGCAGATTGGCAGACAATATTGCCCTTCTCTGGACCGCATCTGTTATGTAAAGTCATATCAATTCAGTACATGTTAGGCTAGGCCATGTTATAAACTCTGCAATTTTATTACATGTCATATCATGTCAAGATTAATTTTATGATATGCTGAGGTCCCAGGCCAGCACGTCACATCACATGTACTTGTGTATATTTCTAGCCGCTAGCCGATAACTGCAGAGCAATCACCAGTTGTGAAATATATTCCTCCAGATAAAACCAAGCTCTCACCTTTCTTTGTGCACTATCCCATGACCCAGACATTGTCAGGCATTCCATTTTACTTTTCTAACTCCTCCCACTTGTCTAATACCTTGCACAATTTATTACACGTCACAAGCAGTCCAGGGATCTCCTTCCCCTACAATGAGTGCGGCACACAATAAAAACGCTTAGATTTTTTATACTACAGATCCTTTTGAGAAGGCCTCCAACCTATCTTGCACCCAACCTCCACAAACACCCCGTGTCACAATGGACTAGGAACCAGGCCGGTGTACATCAATATATTAATTTATTATTGAATGTCAAATTAGAACTAACACATTCCAACGGTGTGGCAACACAAAGACAAATATCCATTTTGGTCAAGCAGCACACTGAGAAAACTCAAAATATACAGTACAAAAATGTACTTTTACTTCTTTCAACACTACCATCAGAAAACATTTCGAAACACACAAAGAAAATGGATGCAGGCAAACAGGAAAGTGCATGCGCACAAAATGATGCTTGAGTCTCAGCAACCCTCACCCCCCCAAACATCCACTAGGCTTGTCAGTTTTGGACGGACAGCGGTGGCAAGAAGTGGGAACACAAGGGAACATCGGATTTGGGATATAGTTCACAGAAACAATATGGGGAGCAAGCAAAGAATGGGAAAATTCTTTTTTAGCGCACAATGGAAGACTGGGGTTTTTAATTATTTGTCACAACTGGTATGGGAAAGACAGGGAATTTGTTTTGCTAAACTTAGAAAAGCAGGCAGGGCATTTAGAGAATACTAGTCAGCACACAAGAGGAAAATCGGTTTTAGGATATTCAACAGCTGGGCAATGTGAAAGAAAATGCAAATGGAAATTTGTTTTCACCTCACAATGGGTTAAGAAGAACAGAATGGGAAAATCGTTTTTTGGAATGTGGAGCACAATTTCAATGGGAAAGAAAATGCAAATGGAATTTGTATTTTACAGATGCTTAAAATGACAGTTAAGTGCTGGGAAATGGGTAGCTCACAAGAGGAAAATTGGTGTCTGGTTAGGATGACAGATGCAATGAGAAAATACAGCTGCAGATGGAAATTTGTTTAGCGGGGAACAATTGAAACACAGGGATACATTCGTTTCTCAGATCACAATGGGATTAATTCTTTTGGGCAACACTTTATGAGTATACCAATTCAATATACACTGGGAAAAGATGGTTGCTTTCAAATTCCAACAATACAAATCCTGTGAATTAAATGGGGAAATTAATTGATTTTCTCAGAAAAATACACTAAGGAATTACACAGGCAAATGGGGATTCTTCAATGGGGCAATGACTTCAAAACACAGGCAAATGGGCCTACACACTCTATGGTTTTTGGGGATTAGTTCTACTTACAGGAGAGGTCTGGACTGGATATCAAGACGTGTCAGAGCACCACTGCCAGGACAGCCAATTGGGTCAGTCAAGGATTTTCTCTTTCCTCCAAAGGGTCCCAAGTTAGCTACTAGGTCTCCTGGCTCCTCTGCAAGATTAGGCCTCACTGCTAGTGCTGGGATGTTCCTCCAGATTTCCGACAGCAGCTCGTCTCAGAGGTTAGTGGCAAGTGTCCTGATCTGAGGTGGGGTTACTTGCTTATAGGGCAAATGACATCAATATTGTGTCATAGTTCCCGTAGAAGGGATTGGTTCTGTGTTACTAGTCCACTCCCATCTGTGTGCTGATAGGTCCAGAAAATGTGGGAGTGCTTTAGGACACCAGGGGAGGAGACCACTCCATCATCTTACTTTGACAGGGGGGGTTGGTCTGGTTCAGGGACATAGAAATCTCAATGCATGACAAACACCCTTAATCTCCATATTTTGACAGATATGAAAGATTTTCTGAAACCTATATTTTACTGCGAGTCAAATGACACTACTCAGGAGTTTTTCTATGTCATTCCTGTGCAGAGCTATACTTTTTCTTCATTTACTCCAGAATGATATCAGTGAAAAATATGCCCCTTGATGGGTGGCATATGAATCATATTTTACATGTTTTGTCACATTTTTGCATCACTAGTAAACACAATAAGGCCACAGTAACCTTTTCCATAATAACTTCAGTTGTGTGTACCTTACAAAAATCATTTTGGGATGCCCAGAGGGGTTTAATTGACAGCTTTCTAGAAATACCTCAATGAATATTGTGGGAAAAATATAGTCAGTTTTACACGATGAAAACCATTTCTCCCATTTTACACATTGGACAGTCAAACCCACTCATTGGCCCTGTCCCCTACTTTCCTGGAGCACATAACACTAGAAGAGGCCTGTGTTTAGATTAGCCTGCACATTCCAAAGGCTAATGACCAGCTAATGCATGTTTTGATTGCAGCTTGTGGGGCCTAGGGTCATATAACTGGAGAGCCGAACTGTCTTTACCTTGTCCACACCGCACATTTGATCGCTACAAGTATTTAAGTTGTTTTTTTTTAGAGAAACACTCATGTTTGAAGTTTACAGGCCTCTCTTGATCTCTAGGACAACCTAAAGGAAGGAATTCAGTTTCACATCTGAGGAAATCGCAAGCAGCCCAAAGCCTTTCACACTCAATTGAAATTGCCTTTTTAGCTCACATTTTGCCTTTAAATAAGCTCTTTAGAATGCACACAGTTTCTGTATAAATGAGTGTTCCACAAAGTTGTCCCTTACATACAGCTATTAAGGAAGACCTCATAATTACACTTTTAGTGGCTTTGGTGAACATTGTCACTTTAGAGGCAAAATCAAAATGTCATTTTGGTTGATTTCAGCTGTGAAAGGCCTTCATTTTACTGCAGTTTAGCATCCCCTTATATATTATGTACACTGGCGTTTCCTCTGTGATGGGCTCATGATAGACAGAAACCAAGTTCATATTTGAAAGTCTTGCACACATTTTGATGAGCATATGATTAGTTTACAGGGAAAAACTGAATTACTCATTTTATTTAATGCTCATGACAGAAAGAAATCTGCTTCAATTTCTGCACACAACGCTGACATCCCATTGAGGGTTCTGTGGACTGTGGTTTCTGTTACTTCAGCTCTCCAAAAATTTGGCAAACCTTGCCATGTGTCTTTCCCTTATGCCAGGCTGTTGGCATCTTTAAATATCTTGCTGTTTGGATGCCCAATTGCATTCCTTTTTACCTTGCTTCCATAAGCCTCATGTCCCACATTAATTCAGCTCAGGCCTTTTACTTAGGAGCATGTCGCCCATCAACTGTAGACTTTTTTTTAGGGCAACCAGGGGCTCTTTGATGTATTTATGCAGAGAGAGTAGAGAAATGAGAGAATGAGGTGTCCATTTCACATTGCCTGGCTTCATCCCAGGAATCTCCTTGAGAGCGCGTCTGCTCTTTTCCTGGTCTTAATGGAGTGGTGCTCTGGTTGGTGCTCCACTCTTTTCAGATTTGTATTTCCATTATGTTATTGGTCCTGGGCCTCTCCCGTTCAAGCGGCTCCACCTCGGGCCTGTAGAGGCAAGGAGTTATTTAATATGCCAAGAAGAAAGGAGAGATTACATATTTTATACAATACTATTTTTACCTAGTGGGGACGTGAAAATTGACAACAAAAGAACAAGAGCCACATATCATATATACATTGCAAACATGTTTTCATACATTCATATCCTTCGTAATTACTTCAAACTAAGAATAATTACTCCCTGTAGATGTATCATTTTCTTCATCTGGGTTCCAATTCTTTACCTTTACTCTTCAGATGGTTCCTGGGCTCTATCCTCACTGGGTTCTTCAATCAGTCGCAAGATCTGCCTGGGATGACAGCTCTTCAACTGACTGATCTGAACCCATTTCTCTTCCATTTGTTCTCCTTTAGGTATGCAGATCTTATAGAAGACAGGTGAGATTTTATCTACAATTTCAAAGGTGCCACGCTCTTTGGTCTGGTTCCTTTGAACATTGTACAAGTAGACCCTGTCTCCTACATGGTACTCTTTCTTGGTGGTCTTTAAGTCGTAGTGGGTGTTCATCCCCTCTGCTGACTTTTCCAGATTTCGCTGTGCGTACGCAAAAGCATGTCGAAGGAGTTCTCTCGAATGCTCAATATATTTAAGGGTCGTGGACACATTGATCAGGGTCTGCTCTTGAGTTCTGTAGAGCAGATGCTGAGGTAGCACAATTTTTCATCCCGTCATGAGCTCAAACGGAGACATTTTTTGTCACAGAAGATGGTGCAGACCTGATGGCCATCAGGACAAGTGGTAATTGGATGTCCCAACTAGGCCCAGAGTCCGTCACAAACTTCTTTAGGATGCCCAAAATCATTTTATTATAACTCTCAACTCCCACACTCGAGGCTAGGTGGTAGGCAATGTGGAATTTTCTCTTAAGCATGAGTATCTCCCACATCTTTGTCATCACCTCGCTGGTAAAGTGACTTCCTTGGTCAGACTCAATACTTTGATGAAGGGAGAAACACAACAAGATATGATTGATCATGAGGACAGCCACTCTATTCCCTTGCAATTTGGGGCCAGGAGACATTCCACCCACTTGGTAAACAAGCGTGTCAAGGATTACCATGTACTTGTTTCCTCTAGAGGAGCGAATCACGGGCCCAATGAAATCTACTTGCAAATCTGACCAAGGCGGTGTCATCCCCCTTTTCTGTAGGGGAGCTCTGTGTGTGAGGGAACTTGGTTGAAATTGCACACACACATGACATCCCTTCAAGTATTGGTCAAGGTCCTGGCCCATGTGTGGCCAGTGTGCGACCTGTCACAAGATTTCCAATGTTGTATTAAACCCCCTATGAGTGGCTGGGGGCACATCATGGGTGTGAATTAACATCAGGCTTTGGAAGGAGGAGGGTACCACCAACTGGTTACATCCAGAAATGGATCTCTGTACCAACAAACCATCTTGGATTCTGAACATTTTGGAAAACTAGATCAACACCCTAAGATCCTCTTTCCCGATGTAATCGGATTTGGTCAGAGGAAACTTCACGGGGTCTTCAATGTGTTGATAACATTTCCCACTAATCAGATCCCTTTTTGTGCCATAATCAAATCAGCATCTGGGGTTTCCTGTCATGATCTCTGCTTCCAAAAGATCAGGACTTGCCCGACTCCCTTGGAAGCAGACCCATAACCCCGGTTCCGAGTGCCAGCCAGTCTCAATTGGGACCTTTTGGACCCTGTCCTGGCGCCAGTGGCACCAGGCTCATAAAAATGCCCAGTCCCAGCGCTGGAAGCACTGGGCTCATAATGCTTGGGTGGACTTACCTGCAGCAGACCATGCTGCTTACTTACCTGCCAGTTGAGCCCCTGATCCTCTTCTGTTTGGGACTACTTTTCCTGTTGGGTGGGGCAGGAGCCACTCCCTAGGTTCAGAACACTGGAACTCTTCTGGAAAGCAGGAACTCTTTTCTCACCTAGGCGAGGTTGTGGAAGGAGACACCTAAGCACTACAGGAGGCTATTTAAACCACACCCGATGGATGAATCTTGCTTTGCGTTATTCTGCATTCTCTGCAGCAGAACGCTCATCGTGTCTTCTGCTTCTGATCCTGGGCCTAAGGGAACAAAGGCTTACCATCCTGGAAACCAGTCTTCAACAGCACCTGTAAAGACAAAGAAAGAACAGGTTAGCACTACGGTCTTTAGTGGCAGCGCATCTCTTACCTGGTCCATCGGCTGTCACCATTGCCTCGCGCTGCATTCCGGCATCTGAAAGACAAAGGCTTACCTACTCTTCGCATGCTCCGGAGGTCTTCGCACTGCATTCCGGCATCTGAAAGACAAAAGCTTACCAGCTCTTCGCATGCTCCGGAGGCCTTCGGCGCTGCATCCCGCAGCTGAAAGACAAAAGAAGGTGCGTTTAAAGACATTGGGCAACTTTATTACTCACGTGCCATTACTCCTTCCCACGCCGAATCCAGTGGGTATTCCAGCACCCTTCAGCTTCTCTAAAGCTCCGAACTTGTACCTGCAAGATAAAAGGGACAGTTAGTGCGCATCGTGAAGCAGGCTACAAGCGCTTACTTACTTGCTTCCAGGCGCTTCTATTCCTCACGCGGGTTCGATCCTCAACTCTCATCAGCCCGCCATCCGCCTTCGCCGGAACCCTGCAAAACAAGAGATATCATTACAAAAGACTTTTAAGACATTTGAAGTGCCCAGAACTTACCGTTCGTGCAGTTAACGACGGACAGCAGTCCTCTGAGGTCAAGAGGCCTGCACCCTTATCCAGTGAAGAAACTGGTTACGGCACCCTGCCCCGAGGCAGATGGAGAGCTCGGCGTTCACTTACCTAAGGTGATGACGTTAACCTTTGGGGTTCTACAGGAGAAGAGAAAGGGAGGAGGAGAGAGGCACCCAATAACCCCAGTTCATTAATCCCATATTTTCTATCTGCAGACATCTTACTCTTCGAGTCAGACATACAGTGCACAGAGGTCCAGCCCAAAGAGCCAACCGTGTGTTACACATCACCTTTGAAGATACGGCATTCACCCAGTCAAGACCGGCGCCTCTGCGGGAATCAGGTGAGCGTTACATTTCCTTACTCCACTGGGCAGTTGAGAGTTCATTTTGGGAAAGTGTTTGGGACCTGGTGACAACAGAGACCTCGATTTGCCCCAACAGGGACTCAATCTCTATGAGATCCCGTGGATGGCTTTGGTTTAGGCCAACTGGTCAGCCAAGTAATTTCTGCTTTTGTCTGGTCCATCTATTCTGGAGTGACCTTGATCTTTTTCCAGTAGATGGTCATCTCATTAGAGGTGACCAGATCATCAATGGCTTGTATTAATTTCCCATGCTTGAGTGGTTTGTTGTTTGCACACAGAATGCCCCCATTTTTCCAATTAATCAGGTGTTCCAGGAACCCATTCTGGACATCATCTGAATCAGTGATTATTACCAGTTTGTGGAGCTGGTGTTTCATGACATTGAGGATGGCTTGATGGACTGCCATCATCTCTGCCACCTGACTACTTCAGGGACCAATCTTGTACCCAGAAGAGGGCTCTGGGGCATCATTCACCCAAGCATTCCCAATGCTAGCCAGCAGTTATTTTTCTCTGTTGTTATCAACATGGTTAGAGCACCCATCCACATACACTGTGGGTATCCCCTGGCATGTGTCTTCCTCAAAGACTTTGTGTGGGGAAGTCAGGTACGCCTCCATGTTGTCTTGGGTTTTTAGACTTTCATCCTTGAGACAATTTTCTTGGGCACAATCATGCAAGTCAGCCAAACCTTGTGCGAGGGGACTCTTCTTGTTTTGGCCATATCTGACCTCCCAGGATAGCCTTGCATGGACAGAATCCAAGAAGTAATTCTGGAATTACTCACGTTCCCTGCCCAGATTCTCTCACTTTGAAGGTATTGCAAGGGCTGGTGAGGAGTCTCGACAATGATGTGCTCTCCCTGGATGAACGGGGGGGTAATTCTTCAATGCCCACACTGTTGCCAGGAGTGCCGTCTCACAATCGTTGAATTTTTCCTCCACAGAAGACAAAGCCTTAATCCCACATGAAATGACTTTGTTGAACTTGACGTGCTTTTAATATAATACTGCTGTTAAGCAAGTATTTGAGAACCCTGTATCCAAGAAGAACTCCTTGTTTTTGATGGGGTAAGCCAAACAAGGCACTTGTGAAAAGCTTCTCTTGAGTTGTTTTACTGCCTCGGCTTGCTCTGGAGCACACTCCCACTTGACCCTGGTCTTTAGTAAATGGACCAAGGGTCTTGTGACCACTGCACAGTCCTCGATGAACTTCCTACTATAATTAGTAAGTCCAAGAAGGCTTCTTAGTTCACGCAGATTCATATGGCCCTTTAATTTTAATAATGCTTCCACCTTTTTTGCCTGAGGACTGAGACCCTCAGGGGTGATTTCATGCCCTAGGAAGTTCACGCGGGTCTTACACCATTACGCCTTCTGGAAGGACAGTTTTGCTCCGGCTTCCTTCAACTGGGTCAGAACATAGCGTATTTCAGCTATGTGTTCCTCTAAAGTTTAGCTTTTGATTAGAACATGATCTACATAGGCCATGTTTCCTCTTTCACGGCCTTGTGCAGAAAGATGTTAAATTAGTTTCCGGAGTTTATGTATCCAAAGGGGGTTCGGGTCCACGTGTATTGTTGCCCCCAGAAGGTAAAGACTAGCTTATACTGGTCTTCCCTACTCACGGGTACTGTCCAGTAACCATTGGTCAGGTCAATGGCGGTATACAACTTTGTCCCTTGGATCTGGGCCAGTCCCTGATCGATGTAGGGAAGAGGCCATCGGGACATGTGGACCCATTTGTTTAACTCCCTAAGGTCTCTGCAAAGTCTCCATTGGCCATTGGGTTTTAGTATCCCCAATACCGGGTTAATAAAGGTACTGTGGACTGGACAAATTATCCCACGGGATTCTCAGTTCTTTATGATGTCTGTGAGTGACTCCATAGATGCGAGGGGCAACCAATATTGCTTCATGAATATGGGAGCCATCCCAGGGTCTGTTGGTATGGAGGTTGTGTGTATCTCGGTGCGTCCACAGTCGTACAAGTCCACGGCAAAAATCTCTTGAAAATCACAAAACACCTGTTTCCATTTCTGTATTTGCTCCTTGGTCTCACAGGCGTCAGCGAGGTTGATTCATTCCTCAACCATCTGCCTAAAGCCTGGAAATACCTTGGGTTTCACAATTTCCACAGTATCCTCCAGTTTCGTGGAAAGATCTCTGGTGATGGTGTTGGCCTGGACACGAGGTTTCAAGGAGGAGAGGCAGTCACCGTTGACCTGAAATACCACCTCATCCTTCATGATGTCACAGGTTACCTCTTCTCCCCCATAAGGGCAGGAAGAGTACACCAAGAAATTCCCCCCTTGCCAGCTGCAAATCTTTTCTGTAGGTATGTCGTCATCTCAGAGGTAACAGTCAGGTGATTTTCAAAAACGGAGAAGGGTTCCCATCACCAGTCTTTTCTCCTACAGAGATTACAGTGATGTCAGGTCCTTGATTGGTCCTAAAGTGGAATTCGCCATTTAGTTGACAATGGGCTAGCCTGCTGTTCTACACTGTCATGTGTGAAAACACTTCCTCAATCCCAAACTATGAGCACCCACTTTGTCATGGTTCATTACACAGCACACGCAAGCCAGGGAACTCCTCCCCCTGCAATGAATGTGGCGCACAATAAAACACTTTTTATTTCTTTAGTATACTACAGATTCTTTTTGAGTAGGCCTCAAACCCTTCTTGCACCCAACCTCCAAAAACACCCTCTGTAACAATGGACTAGGAACAGGCTGGTGTGTATCAATAAGATATTTATTGATGTATTAATTTATTGTCAAACGAAAAATTAACCAATTACAGCAGCCACGACTGTTGTGGCAACACAAAATGCAATAATATCTACGAAACAACCATGTTAAGATACACAGAACAGAAAAAAAAAACAATTTACCTCAATGATAGCACCAGCCTTAAGCACCCACCTCCTGCAACACTCAACCCCCCCCCCAAACATCAACTGGACTTGAGTCCTTTGAATGGAAGGCAGTGGCAGGGAGTAGGAATACAGGGGGAAAATCAGTTTTGGTGTGGTACCCACAGAAATAATATGGGAAACCAGCAAAGAAGGGAAACATCTGTTTTTGGAGCAACATGGAAGAATTGTTTTTATTATTTCTCACAACTTCTAGGGGAAAGAGATAGAAACAGGGAATTTGCTTGCTTATTTTTAGGAAGACAGGCAGAGCTTTTAGGGAATACTAATCAGCACACAAGGAGAACATCGATTTTTAGAATATACAACACAGGGGCAATGGAAAGGGAATGCAAATGAAAAATCGTTTTGACCATACAATAGGGAAAGAGGAACAGAAGCATAACATCATTTTTTGGGTTATTGAGCTTAATTTAAACGGAAAAGAAAATGCAAATTGAATTTGTTTTTGCTGAGGCTGAAAAGGTCAGGTAGTTTCTGGGAACAGGGTTAGCTCATGAAAGGAAAATTGTTTTTTGTTCAGGACGACAGATAGAAGGGGGAAGTTACAGTGGCAAATGGAAATTCATTTAACACTGAACAATTTAAACACAGGAACACATTTTTTTTTCAGATCACCGTGGGATTAATTCTTTTGGGGCAACACTCTATAACTATAACAATTAACAAAAACACTGGAGAAAAGATTGCTGGTTTCGAATTTCACCAATTCCGATCCTGTGAAATTCAATGTGAGAATTGACGGATTTACTTACAAAAATACTGAGGATTTACACAGACAAATGAGGGGGGATATTCTAACATAAACCAGCAAACAAGAGATTCTTCTATGGGGAAATGACTGAACTACACAGGCAATTGGGGTTTTCAATGGGGAATTTTCAATGGGGGAAATATTGGATGCAATGCTACAAGAATGAAGGGCTTGTACAATTTAGGGCTGAGGTTATTGCTACTTACATAGGAAGCCTTTGTTTAAGGTTTAGTAAAGCCAGCTGCACCTCAGGACACTCTGGAAAGATAGGACAGGGGTCTGGTCACTCCAATCTCAAAAATGACAGCTGTCAATTGGTAAGTTTCATAAGTCTTCTCTCTGTCCTCCTATCTTTCTCCTTTTTCTGTCTCCCCAGTTTTTGTGTGTCTGTCCTGGTGCAGTCCCCCTTATATAGCAGAAATGGCATCACTAATTTTACAATCTAGGAGAAGGACCCTGCAATAATCACTGCTGCTAGGATTGGACAGTTACCCTCTCTCTCTCTGCCCCCAGTCAGCATTTGTTTAGGGGTTTGGTGTAACGTCTGTCTTTTCTCATTTGTCACCATCCTTTGTTTTCCTTTCAACTTTTTGGCAAAAACTAGTTATGTATCACAACTTAATTGTACTAGCAACTGCCGTACTAAACATATTTTCTGTTCTAGCTGATCATGGGGAATTAGATAATCTGACCACCAAATCCGTACGATGCAGCATGGTCAGGTGTCACATTTTTGTCATTTTCATAAAATGTACGACAGTTATGAATATGTAAGTTAACTATATCCCTAATTTCATTTTCCACCTTTTCACCAACTCTCACACCTGTAACAGGTTCAGATCAGCCAGAAGCGCAGTCTAACTGGCCACTACAGTTCCCAGAGTCACAGGTAGATGCAATTTATATCCCCAAAACTGCCTGGAAATTACATAAAAATTGTATAAAAAGGAAATAAATCCACAGTATGGTTGCTGTGCAAAATGCCTACAATTAAAATAGTCTTTTAAATTAATTGTGAGTGTTCCTGCTCAGCAAATGGGATGGCTGCTTCATCCAGCACCACCATCTGTTCCCTTGGGTCAGCCTGTGCCCAGAGGTTTTTATGAGTCGCTTTGAAGTTAGTGTGTGCTCTATGCTGTGGGCGCAACAAGGATCCACACCTTTTAGTCATGCTCCAGCCAAGGATGTCTTTCTTTTGAAGTCCCTGCTTTAACTGCCTTCAGGGCCAGCCAGTCTGGGGGACAGTGGGCTTTCCACGCCTTCAGCACAAACTTCTATTGCAGAGGTCATTACATGGGAGATGTCACATACTGCTGAAGTGGGGCTTTACTTTGTGAAGTTTTGCCCTCAGCCAGAAAATGTTCTTCCTGAAGACTAAGTGTCTCTTCAAATGTCACTGGAGTTTTGTGGGTGAAACATAATATACATTGCTTTGGTCAACCCACACATCATGTTTTGCTTTCCTACATTTTTCTGTGAGCAGTGATATTTTTTTCCATTGTGGCTTTTAAAATCCGTTTTTATTTGCAAACATATGTGGAGGCCGTTTTTGCTTTCAATGTTTAAAAATCCTGTTTTCCATGTCACAGAATTCTTTGATTCCTCTTTCTTGTGTGAATGGAGCTGATGCTTGTCCATTGATAATGACAGGTAGGCCCCTTTCCACATGGCTCTTTAATTGTACATGAAACAAAAGCCTGGCAGTTTTTGTTGCAGTGTTTAAATGCCTGCTATTCATATGGAAAAACAAAGCAAAAGTCATGCCTTTTTTTGCAGGGTTTAAATGCCTGCCATCCATGTGAAGGGGAATTCTGTTTGGGGCCTTTACATGCACTCCACACGTCGGGAAATGGCTGTTTGTTAATGTGGCCTTCTCATCGAGTGATAAGGCCACTGTGCAATGCCTTCCCAGCTTTGCAATAAAAAATAACCTACAGCAACTGCCTGATCTGAATATCACACACAAACATACGTGCCTCAAACCAGACTTTTACAAAGCATCTTCCTTGGACATTCAGGTGAGGTTCTTCAAGTAAGCTTTAATGTAGATACAATACAGGATGACACAACAAATCACTGGGTCCCATCACCCAGGCTGGCTTCCACCAACTGCTCACTCCTAGAACATTGACACAGCATTCACACCTAAACATTCTGTCACAGAACACCAACATTCTCTCAACACATCATTCACATGCATACATTGCAAGCACTTCACAACACATCTCCCTCCTTACACACAGACAGAAAACCACAAAAGGAAACACATAGGGAACACACTAAGGTGGCATCTTTTTAAGGAGACATGTAGCTCACTAAAAGAAAGAGGTTTGGAGAGAGTCCCTCCCCCCAACATAATCCACATTCGTGCATGGAGGGCGTCCTCCCTCTCTACATTTGCTGGCTTCCATGCAGCACTCGTCAAACATTTCAGGAAGTTCCTACTTTCCTAAATTGGTATGGAATACATTCTACTTACTCTCACTTCTCCAATGGGCGCAACCCTCCAATCCTTGTGGGACACCATATCCACACATACACAGGGAAGGTGTGACCCTCTAATCCTTGTGGGACACCATATCCACACATACACAGGGAAGGCACGACCCTAAAATCCATGTGGGACACCACCCGCACACACACTTGGAAGGCGTGACCCCCCAACCTTGTGGAAAACCATACCTAAACTCACACACAGAGAAGGCATGACCCTCCAATTTTGTGAACCACCATTCACATACACCTCTTATACGGAAGGTGCAAACCTCCAACTATGTAAGACACCATTCCCACATACTCAACCACATTTCTTTCATAGAAGGTGTGACCCTCCAACTTTGTGGGGCACCAATACACCCACCCACTACACTCTAAGGAAGGTGCGACCCTCCAACTTTGTGGGACATCATCATCCCCACTCATTCATCCATGCCATCTTCCCTTCAGGCATCATAACACGTCTAGCAATAACATGCTCCTAATTTAAGCATCCTTTACCCCACCTAACCATTAACAACAGTTAAGTGCTAAAAGTCCATGCTGATTAAAATCAGCTGTAAACCTGAAAATCCTCAAAAGGTCACTTCTAACCAACTACTTAGCCTCTCACAACACTTTGGCACTTTCTGTGCCCTTTTTAAAGCAATGACATTATTTCCTAAAAGTCTATAGGTGCTTTGCACCTCTAACCTGAAAATCCTCAGAAATATTACTCTTTAATACACAGAAATGCAGTTATCATTTACTCCTTACTTACACTGTGTATCCATCCACTTCACAACACATGCAATCAACTTTTCAAACACTTATACATGTTATGTGATTGCAATGAACGTTTAGCTCCACATATTAATGTGAATATTTCCAGCTCTAAACCTGAAAACTCCTCAAGAGGTTACTTCTGGACCACCAACTCAAGCGCACCACTCACGCTACTTCAGGCACAATTCATTCACTCCCCTAGCCTGAAACAATAATAATAATAAACAATGTAAAGACCAGAAATGCACAATCTAAGATTGCATTTCACCACTAACATGCAATTCCTCAAAAGGTTAAACTTTGGCCCACCTACACATGTCTCGTTCGCTTCCCTTGCCTCTTGAAAGGAATTGGCTTTAATTATCCATGCATGCCACCGAAACTCATTACACCCCTTGTCCCACATGTATCTACAATGCTCCTGAATTGACATCATACTTTTGTACCAATAATGCAGGACATGAACACAAAATAATGACAATACGAGCGCTGCTCCCTATTGAACTCTAATTGGGAAACCTCTTAAGGCCACTGTGTTTTCAGTTCCAGACAGGCATCTTCTCACCACAACAAAACATGCGTCTGAGGACCAACTACCTACAGGTCCAAACCTTACCAGTCCTGCTCCTCACTGCAAACAAAAATTCAGACCAAAAACTCAGCTGGATCTCATGGTCACACCGACAACCCCAATTCGCCCCTCGGGCTGCCACAGGGCTGTCCTTCATTTACTAGCTTTCATTACACATGTGGTATCTGCAGAATCTCAAGACAACTGGACCCGGAATCACAGACAAAAAGTTTTCACGTCTGCAGTACTCCAACACACAAAGTTCTTGCACCAAACGCATTGCCCCCCCCTTTTGTTTTACGGTGAACATCTGTACCGCACTGTGGGAGTCTACCCCATTCTCACTATATAGAGAAGCAGTCCATGTCGATAACCAGCACAACTACCCACTGTTCCTGTGCTGAGCTTTCTCCCACATAGACCTTGCTTTCACTTATCATTTTATGACGTCTCTGCGCAGAAGTATCCAGACAAGGTCAACTTGCTGGACACGCAGAAAGGTGCTTTACTCAGGAGTCAGCCGTTATTCACTTAGTTCCTCCCTCTCTAATCGCGCTGCATACCGAACGCTGATCTCCACTGCATGGTCCTCCCAGCATTCCAGACCATTGGCAGCTCTGGGGGCAGTCACTCCGACGTCATCATTCAACCTTGGGAGAAGAGTCACACGGAGCTCTGCAGCTCCAACAGTCAACGCAGCTGGCCATCAGCACAGTGCATCTGGTTACCTCATCTACTCGCCCGTTTGGGCTATACATATATCTGGCAGGCCACACAGCACAACATGTCCTTTAGCTCTGAAAACCTTTGGTCAAAGTGTCCTTTTTCTAACCTCAGCACCTTTCCACCGTGCCCCTCACTCCAGTACATCCTAAGGGCACAATATAAAGGTAGAACGTCCTCAGTTCCTCCCTTTAGAAACCCAGACCTTTCCTGGTAGCCCTGGGCACTCTGGAGCCGCAGCTCTCTCGGATAGACCAACTCCTTAAACTCTTTGGGTGCCTCATAGGGAGCATCCTGACACCTTCATGCTAAAGCAATGTCTGACCCGGTGCTAATATAAAATAGGCTTTGCATTTTATGCTGGCTCTAGTGTTATCCCAAACTGACTCTGGTACCGGGGACTGCACTGGGGCTTCTGTTTCCCTTCTTTTTTCCCTGGGTGATGGGACTTACTTCTTGTGGGGGGCAGTGGTTCCTCTCATTCTCTACTGCCCCCCCCTCTCAACAGACTGGCACAACTTTTTTACTTTTTTCTTTGCACGTAGGTTCCTTTTTCACTGGTTTGAAGGAATCCTCATCACAATTGTTGCAAAGTATATTCCTTGGACACTTTGGTAAGGTTCTTCAAGTAAGCTTTAATGTAGATACAATACAGGATGATACAGCAAACCAATGGGTCCCACCACCCAGGCTGGCTTGCCCCAACTGCTGAATCCTAGAACCTTGACACAGCATTCACACCTAAACATTCTGTCACAGCACACCAAGTTTCTCTCAGCTCATCATTCACGTGCATACATTGCAAGCACTTCACAACACAAATAAGAATGTTTATCCCCCCATGTCACACTACCTACATTGTTTGAGTTGTCAGCATGCAAACAAAAGTAACATCAAATCAAATAATTTAAAAAAATAAACATTAATTTTCTGAGTTGATACTAGAACCCACTTCTGACTACCTGCTCTTCATTCATAACCAAATGTCCTAACGGTTTCACAACCCAACGCACACGCGTAAAACCAATAGAAGTGTTGGTAAGCGATATTGCACCGCCACACGTCACCATGTGTTCGGCTTCACTAAAACCATGTGTAGGGGCTGCATGGTTGCCATCTAGTGCCACACTGTGGAGAGAGTGGAGAGGTGACGTTGTTTTTTTTTATATGTATGGATGATTCTAAAAAAGATATAAATTAGCCAAAGGTGACTTGACATGATAATATATATAATTAACAGGCAAATGAGGTTTCAGGGGTTGCTTAATAATAATGAATTAATTATAATTGTTTTTTTATAACATACTTTGGATTCAAACCTGCGTTGCTCTACGCCCGAGTACGTTACCCCTGAGCTACACTACCAGTGTCAAAGATATATCTCGACAGGTACCGTAAGCATGGAGTCCATTTTGGATAACATTTGTTGGTTTTTATATGGAAACCAACACATTTAATGCAGTCCCACCTGTCTTTAAAGTATTTCTGAAGGGGTTCCGCTGCTCCCAAATCACCATTTCTCTTGCATGCAAAAAAGGTGTGTTATCTGTGAGTCCATTTTAAAGTAAACTCATGTTTGTTTCAATTTCATTGTATTACCCTTTCCTTGGTCCTGACGATTGTCCTGATTCCCACCCATTTCTGGCACATCTGAAAATCCCTCCACATGTCTTCTGAGTGTAACTAGTGTCTTTGATCAACTTTGTTCTTGAGCTAGTATACAAGCTTTGACATATTTTGGGTTTACACACTTACAATTGCTGTCCAGCATATCACGGTAGCTATGCAAATGTGACACTCCATTTGGATTGGTGACATGTACTCTTTCATTGAACCTAACCTTACATTCCCTTTTCATAGTAAGTGTTTGCTAACTTAGAAATAACTACCGTGGCAATCAGGATCCATCCTTGATGGTTAGATTGGGAAACTAAAGCACAACTAGTTCAATCTGTATCCAAACTGCATTGAACTCCTTCAACACATCAGACAACCATCACACTCAATGTCTGAGTACCAGACCTACCATTTAGTATACATCCTTATTCAATCTGCGCCTTATCCCTACACTGATTATTTGCTGCAGTCCCTCTCAATCGAAGCCAAATTCACATACACCCAGTCTTAAAGTAAACGCCACACACCTCACTGCATGCCTAACCTTCTCCTCACCGAGCACCACGTATTATTGGTTCCTCCAATTCCACCTCATTTCCACCCTCTCATCTTACCTCGACAAACTAAGGTTTGCAAACCTGTGCATGGGCACAATAGGTAATATCAAGTCTGAACAAGTCTCAAAACTTCGAGAGCACTTCAGTGGTAACAGATGCATAATCTGACTGTGGCTCTGTCAGCCTGCTGTTAGCTGATCATGGTGAAGGAGAGACAAACATCCTAGCATTACACATGGAATCGCCATTATGTTTCATCTTTCCCAACCCACAAGGAAGTGACTCTGTCAATACAATACCATGGTCCCTGCTTTGGCCACCTACCTGGCTCCCTTTTCATCAGAATGGTTTGAGCTTCTCTTCTGGTGCTCCAGGGACCTGGACTATTAAGGCCCTGCTTATGCATTTTCCCTCTGCATTTCTCTTGTACACTGACTTGTGAATTCCACGGTGAAGGCTTGAAGCACACAACTCCCATCTTCCACCCACTTATGGACGATCACTACAACACATGAATCTCACATAAATAAGCTGAATGCCCATCCCACTGTGGACGTGACTGTGCCACTAAAATCCCCTAACCCACCTTGTAATGTCCTCTTTGGCCAGAGGCCTTACATTCCTTCCATGAGAAGTCTAATCTCATGTTCGGGTGCTGTTGTGACCTCATCCTTTCTCGTCATGCCACTTCATTTACCTGTTCAAGTCTCTATTCAACTTCCTTAGGAATTTCAAGAGAGCCCCGCTGGAAGATTAAGGTGAGCTCAATGCACTCCCCGCATGATCAGGATTTATGATCTATTGATTATGGAGTACCGGCAGACTCATGTGGGGATCTCAGTGAGTAGAGGCTGGCAACGGGTAATGCCTCATTGCCTTTTTGTCACTATCACACAACACTCACTCTCCTCTAAGATACATACTTCTTACAGACTGTTACTGTAAGTACCTGTCTTTCACCTGCCCTCCCTTCCCCTTCGGACTCTCCTTTCTGCTCAACCACACCTTGTCCAGTGCTCCACTTAACTTGTATCCCCTTTGCTGCTACACTTGTCTCCTCTCTCTCTGCTGCCTTTGTGAACAGCTACTTCCTCCTTCTCCTTTAACTCTACCTACCGTAGCTCTCCCTTTGGGATGCTCACGGCCACTACCTGCACCTTGCTGTCCATTTTTCTTTTCTCTCGTTTTTCACTTCCCCTTATTAGTGCAGTCACCTGCTGCTCTCAGAAGTAACACTTAGCCACACCACCTCCCCTCTTGTTAGCATTGTCTGTCCTTCCTCTCACGTTCTCCCTATGACACCTGCCCTTCTTTGTCCTTTTTCTCATGCTCTCCACTTACTTATTGGCTGCCAAATATTTCTTGCCACCTTGCTTGCTGTGATGGGGTGATAGTATTTTGCCCCTTAAGTAATGGTCTGCCACCTTGCCTAAAATTACTTTACCCACCCAGTCTGTAATGTTGTGTTCCTTCGGATGCTGCAGCAGCCTTCCCCTGCTAACTACGGTTCCATTCAATACATTGCTGTTCCATACTCTATATGTCGCACTGCAACAGTTGTGGCCCTGACCACCTCAGTTTCCTAACCTGATTCCTTAGATATCTAGTACTTCTCATCACTCTGTGAGTCTCAGCAACATTGACTCCCTGGTGCAGATTCGTTGGCCTACCTTGCATTCAAGGCTTCCACTGTTACATGAGGAGTTTCTGTGTGAACTCATATGTTTCATGTAACCCCCTTTGAGCCACAAATGCATGAGAATTTAAGGGCATTCTTAAGTTTAACGATTTTTCTGTGTGCATGGTCCTTTTCACAACAAATAATCTGTCTGATTCTCCCTGAACTATTCCATTTGCCCCTGCTCCGCCTTCACTGTACTAGAACCAATTATCATATCCTACATCTATGCCCAGTCACCCCCTCTATTTCCCCATAAGATTATATTTCTAAACCTGCAAATAAATGTCACGTTAATAGAAACATTTACATGTATTGCCATCTTTCACATCATCCTCTTGCATGGCAGTTCCACATGATATCCACATTGTCTGTTGTTGATTTCATGGACTTCAATTGAGGTACAAGATGGAATATGCACCTTAATTACGTTTCTCTCCAAAAGAACATGTAAGCCAAGAAATGTTTTAACATTGCCATCTTAACCTCCGGATGCACTAATAAACATGCTGCAAACATTCATGAGCTTCTGAAGGACCATGACATCAACATGATGAAAATCAGATTTACCGACAATTACACCACTTTGGTTGATACTCACTTATCAGTTGGGTTTTAACTTTGTTTGGGGAATGGCTCTCATTCCCCCTCTTAATTGTCTACTAATAGAATCCCTACTAACAGTACTTCATCATTTGAAAGCATTGCCTGCACATTCTTTGACGTCCCTAGAATACAAGTTTGGCTAATTACAATACATCAAACATAAATAAATAATCAGATAATTGTTAAACTGCAACACTTATTTGTATTTGTATTTATTGATTTATTAAGCGCCTTACGCCAAAGCGCTGTACAATTGAACAACATAATACATAAACAAACAATATAACAGTTGAAGCAAATACACTATGAATCAGTCAACAAAACAGTGAAAAGAGCAATTAACTGAAGGGGATAGGTAGGGAAGGGTAGCGGGAGTGGAAGGAGGGGAGTGGAGAAGGAGGGTAGGAGGAGGGAAGGGGAAGGGTGGAAGCAGGAGAGGCGGGAGATAGTTAGGGGAAAGAATAAGGAGGGGGAAGCAGGAGGAGGAGGAGTTTCAGGGAGGAGAATGGAGGAGGAGAGATTTAAGGGAAGTGCGGAATGAGGTGAAGGTGGGGGTAGAGCAGATAGCAAGAGGAAGGGAGTTCCAGTGTAGAGGTGCTAGGAGTTGGAAGGAGCGTAAACGAGAGGAGGCACAAGGAAACAGAGTTACAGTGAGAAGGAAATGGTCAGCGGACCGAAGGGAACGGGAGGGAGAGTAGAAGGAGAGAAGGGAGGAGAGATAAGGAGGAGCGAGACCATGGAGAGATTTGAAGACAAGGCAGAGCAATTGAAATTTAAGTTGGGAGTGAAAAAGGAAGCCAGCCAAGGTAAGAGAGAGAGGTAGAGATGGAGTCACGGGTGGAAAGTAGACAGAGGGTACAAGCAGCAGAGTGGTAGATGGATTTAAGAGGGGCAAGATGAAAAGCAGGAAGTCCAAAGAGTAGCGAGGAGCAGTAGAAGAGGTGGGAGAAGATGAGGGAGGAGATTAAGAATTTACTAGCATGGAAAGTGAGAGAAGGACGGATTTTGCGAATATTGAAGAGGTGGCAGCGACAGGTGTGGGAAGTGAGGTAAATGTGTTGAGAGAAGGAGAGTGAGGAGTCAAAGAGAACCCCTAAGTTACAAGCTTGAAGAGAGATAGGAAGATTGGAGGGAGGAAAGTGAATGAATGGGGGAGGAAATGGAGGGGGAAGAGAGTTAGAGGGAAAGAATACAACTTCGGTTTTGTCAGTGTTAAGAGAGAGAAATCGGGAAGACATCCAGTTCTTAATGGCAGTAAGGCAGGAGGAGAGATTTTGGTGAAGGTCAGATGAGAAGGAGGAGAAAGAGAGAAGGAGTTGAGTGTCGTTGGCATAGAAGTGGTGGGAGATGCCAAACCAGGAGATAACAGGGGCAATGAGGGAGGTGTAAAGAGAGAAGAGGAAAGGACCAAGTACCGACCCTTGGGGTACGCCATATTCAAGAGGATAGGTAGGAGAGGACCGGCCACCCCAGGAGACAGTAAAGGTATCATGCTATTGTTATCATGCTATTGTTACTATATATGATATGATATGATATGATATATAGTCAATTGGTGTGAAAAGTCTTTTTTTTGCAGGCTCATTTGTGCACATTTTCACACTTCACTGCGATCGAATTTGCAAAGTTTACCTTTTTTTCCTCCATCTACACTGTGTAACGAAGCATGGTATCAAGAATAGACCAAAGCAAATGATCACAGTTCAAGGGTGTTTATTAAACTGTATTATGGGTGAGGTAAAATGGGAGCAAGCTACGACCACCAAATAATAATAGTACAGTCCTAGTGGTATCTTAGTCAAATAAAAAGGGCCTGTACAAAATAACCTATTGCCAATACCTACTGCTATGCTACAAAATAGTATTTGTATTTGTATTTTGTATTTTATTTATTTATATTGCGCACCTAACCGGGAGGTAGCAAGGCACAGTGGCAACAAGAGGTTTGCAAAGCTTGGTTACATACAAGGTACGCGGTCCGGCTGTGGTTACAGTGCTGGATGCGTAAAAATGGAAACAATGCATGCCGAGGAGGCATAACTTACAAAGAAAAACAATAAAGGCAATATTATATACAAGGAGCAGGTTGTCACATGGCCGATGTCTACGTCAAAGCAGGTGACAACCTAAATGTACATATTTACAAACATAGTAGCCTGGAGCATCAGGGCAGCAAGAGAGCAGGTGGTCATTTATATGTCGTGAGTGTTGAGCCAATGGATGGTTTTGGATCTAAATTGGTGGTAGGGAAGGTCCTCCCTACAGGTGGGAGGGAGGGAGTTCCATAATTGTGCTGCTTTTACCGGAAAGCTATTTCCTCCTGACATAGTACGTTTAAACGTAGGCACCAGAAGGAGATTAGAGTTGGCCATCCTGGAGGGGCGAGAGGAAGTAGGTCTGGTGAATCTGGTGATAAGGTATTGAGGGGCTGCTTGGTGGAGACATTTATGAGTCAGAGACACTGATTTGAGGAATATTTTGTCTTTAGTGGATAGCCAATTGACAGATCTTCTAGAGTCAGAAATATGGGCTTTCTTCGGGATGCTGAGGGCCGCTCTTAGGGCATTATTTTGAAGGATCTGTATTTTGTTGGTGATATATTTGTTGCAGCCTACATAAAGTGCGTTGCAATAGTCCAGCTTGGACAGGATCAACGCCCTGGCTAGTGTGATGCAGTTGGAAGGGGAGAGAAAAGGTTTGGCTGCTCTGATGAGTTTGCAAGTATACGCTGTGGCGGAGGCCATGGCATTGACTTGTTTTTTGAGGGTGAGAGTAGAATCTAGGTAGAAGCCGAGGGTTTTGACCTCCTTGGCTACCGTGATCTTGTTATTGTCAATAGCAAAGGAGGAGTCATTTTGGTCCAATTTGCTAAGGTTATGTGGCGATCCCAGAATGAGGAGTTCTGTTTTGTCATCATTCAGGCATAGACCGTGTGAGGCCATCCATGCCAGAATGATGAGGTACACTCCATTGACGAAGGCCAAATCCTTATCATAATCCCCCGTCAGCGGGATGAGGATCTGGGTATCATCGGCATAATTGGTGTAGGTGATACCCAGGCCATCTAGATCATCAAAAAGGGGCTTTGTGAATATGTTGTACAGTGTCGGGGAAACGCATGAACCCTGGGGCATGCCACAGGTGATGGGCGTAGGGTCAGCTGCTGCTAGAGGTGAGAAGACTCTCATTGTGCGGTTGTTTAGAAAGGAATGGATCCAATCAGTCACCTCTTGAGAGAAATGGGCTGCTTTTTGAAGGTGATCACATAAGATCTCGTGGTTGACCAGGTCGAAGGCAGCTGATAGATCAAGAAGTAGCAGGAGTGCGGTCCTGCCCTGATCTCTCAGTTCATCTATCTGTGCCTTAAGGTCTATGAGTGAAGTTTCGGTGCCATGTTGAGGCCTGAAGCCCGATTTTCTGACTCCTAAGAGCTGGAAGTGCTCGAGGTGGTGTTGGACTTGTTGGTATGCTACTTTCTCTATGATTTTAAGAAGGAACGGTACTGTGGTGATGGGGCGGTAATAAGTAGGAGTGGAAGGGTCAAGTTTCGGTTTTTTGAGCAAGGGGAGGACCCATGATTGTTTCAGATTGTTGGGTACGGTGCCTGATGTGAATGACGCATTTATTAGTTTGGTAATAAATGGTGCTAGATCACGAGCTGCATCCTTAATCAATTGTGCAGGACATATGTCCCCATGGCAGTTCGATGGTTTGAGAGAGAGAATGACCTTTTTTACCTCTTTGGTAGAAACTCTGTGGAAGTTGGCTTGGGGATTATGATCCTGGGTGTGCGTCTGAGTAGGGTGAGTCATTTTGGGGGTGATACTACTAGGCTTGGTAGAAGAGAGAAGGGAATCTTTTTTGGTGTTTATCTTTGTCTTAAGGGAGGAGATTTTGTTTGCTAAGGCATTTTGTATACCCGTGCACCAGTTTTTGTCCTTGAGGCACGAGTCAGGCACTTGGACGGGAGATTCAACCTCTTTTAGTATAGTAAAAAGTTCTCTGATGTTAGATTTGGCTTGTAGGATACGGGTGCTATAGGATGTATGTTTGGCCAAGATAATGTCTTTTTTGTATTGGGAGGCTAGTCTACTTAGGTCAGTCTTGTTTTTTTCCGAGGGATGTGATCTCCAGATTTTTTGGCAACGTCGCTTTTGCTGTCTGAGGGCTTTGAGATGGGGGGAAAACCAAGAGTTGATGTGTTTCCTAGGTTTACTCTTTTTGAGTTGCAGTGGGGCTATGACATCAAGAGATGAGAGCATGACTTTGTTGTAAATGTCTACCATCATAGCGGGATCCGTATGGTCCGGGATGGCGTTCAGGGTCGGAGCGATCAGAGGGATCAGATTTTCAGGGATAATCTTCTTTTTGTTTCTCGTCTGGACAGCTGGGGCTATACTATCAATGTGTGCTGGTGTCGCCTCTAGTGTAAACGGGATCAAGTAGTGATCTGTCCAAAGCTGTGGAAGTATAGAGGAGATTAGGACTGGGCAATTGTGCACAGCTAGCCAGTCCAGAGTTGTACCTTTGGTATGAGTAGGCTCCGTGATCTTCTGGGAGAAACCCAATTCCTCTAAGGTATTATTAATTGTTATGGCATTGGCGTCTGTGGGGTCGTTAAAACCCAGGTTAAGGTCTCCTAGTAAAATGCTTTGTGAGGAGTTCTTGAGGTTATTAGATAGGATATTTGTAAGGTCTTCCTCAAATGACCATAGGGGGCCAGGTGGTCGGTAAATGAGGTTGATGGAGATGGATTGATATGGTTAGTTTAGCAGTTAAGGATTCGCAAGATCCTGCAACGGGAGGTGTCTCAATAGTCAGGGCAAATTTAGTTTTAGCTATAATGGCGAGACTTCCACCTCGAGAGGTGGTACGATCAAGTCTTAGTAGGGTATAGTCATCCGGAATGGCTAGCATAATTGCGGGGCCTGCTGTTGGGTGTAACCAGGATTCAGTAACAGCTAGGAAGTCCAGGTCTTCATTGTAGAGTAGGTCGGCAATGTCAGTTGCGTGGGCTACCATGGAGCGGGCATTTATCAGTGCTCCCTTGGTCCCAGGTTCTGTTGGTTTAGACAGAAGTGTTGAAGATTTGTGCGTACTTTTCAGGGCACGGGTAGGCTCACGATAGAGTCTGCTGTTTAGTTGAAGAGGGTGCTGGAAGGAGCTGAGGTTGCTGGTAGTGGCCTTACTGTGAGCTATATTGTTTCGAGGGTCATAGAGCCTTGGGAGCCTTGCACGTAGTTTGAGGTTCCTTTGTATGACAGTGCAAGGTGTGGTGATCATGTTGGTAGGTTTATGCCAAGTAGGTGGGGGCTCGTGTGCAGGTAGATGAGTGGCATGGTTGGGTACTGGACATTCATGGTATAGAGCAGTAGTCTTAGTGTCACAGTATAGAGCGTGTGGTTATATGTGTGGGATAATGTTCACAAGAAAAGAAAGAAGTGTTCCCAAAATGATAAGTCAGGATGGTTCAGCTGGGGTCTCCCTTCCCCATGTTTTTAGCATGGGACAAGGCGGGACACTTGAGCACATCACACTCCTGGGCTTCTTTGGCACGTGGATACAGTTTGTTTCCAAAATATCATGCCCTTCTGTGGCCAAGTCTCTTTCACACACCAGATGTGCCAAAAACAACAAACAAAAAGTTCCTTTCAATAATCTTCATGTCAGGTGATTTTCTCCTCACTCCTGGATCTCACTTGACCGGGCTCCGATCCCTCTTGCAATGCTGACCTCCCTCTGTCGGGTTCACTACGGCCTTTCTTTCAAAATGTCAGCAACTTGTAACATTCAAGAGTCTCAATGTCTTTTTAAACAATCATTCACTGTGGACATCCCTTGGTCGGGCTCACTCTTGTCGACACAATGTTGTTGCACGCGTTATGGTTCACCCCAATTCAAAGGCATCCTTCAGTCAGGTTCACATTTGCCAAATACACAGTTCACTTTGCTTTATCACAATATGGTATTCCCTTCCCTTCGCTTTTCCTCTTGTCAACGTGTCAGAGACTTTCAATTGTACAAGGGTTTGACACGACCCTTGTATACCACTGCGACATATCACGACAGCCTCCACTAAGGCCTCTTGGTTCCTCTAGTTTCAACACAACCAAAAAAGCCTCTAGTCAGAGTCCTTCGAATGAGCAGCCTCACAGCACCAGACCACTCCACATCTGTACCTTCACTTGAGTTTCTTTAGAGTTCATTACACACATGATCTTTGCTCACACAAATGTTGCCATTTGTAACATTGGGCTCAACACAGTTCAGTTTACTTATCAGCTTTCTTCAACTCACTGGTTGTGCTGAACCCTTTGGTGTTTCTTGTCTTGGGAGTCAATGATGGCACCACACCGGCAAGCACTTCTCCCCGCTTTGGCTATCAGCATGGGAATTACCCTTGCACTGTTGACACCTGTCATACCACACGCGAGCTGGACTTCCCAGTCTTATGATTTCCTTTTTTGAGGCTTCGCGGGTCTGAGTTGACAAGGGCAAGGGCCAGTCCCTCCTCGTCATCCTTTCTGGTCTCGCTGCTTTTCTCCTCCATTTAAACTGCTGGTCCGGAATAGCTGCTTCCTCGTACACCTTGCTCAAAATGTGCTCTCATGCTCTGTCTTTTAACCCTGTGGGGAAGGGAAAGGGCAGTCAGGTGTGTGTAGTTATTATCAATAGCCTGACTGTGCCTGACCCTTGTGTTGGAACATGTCAGGTAAATGGCTCTGGTGTTAGTCAGTTGTCTTTCATGGTGTAAGAAAGTGTTTGTGGCAGAAAAGGGGGGAGATAGAGCTTCTGAATTTCCTACAGGGTAGGATGGTGAAAAGGTGTTATAAAGAAGGGGGTACTGCGTCTCACTTTTTGGTGTCCCACGTCCACTCCCCAAACACCACACATCCAGGTGATCCTACCCCACTGGTTCACCCCCAGGAACTGGATCGAATAGCAATGGTGTGTCCTGGCCACCTAGATGACAGATCTCCGGGGACTAGCAGGTGAGACACCTTCAGGTTTCTCACAGCTGCCAGTGACATTATTTTTATTTCTTTTATTTTTACATACATAGATGCGCACAAAACCCTGAGGCATATCGGCGCTATTTACATTACAAGTGCAGTAGTACAGCCCACAGCGTGTAGGACCAAGCATGAAAATGATAAAATAAGGGTAGAACACTCTGGTATAGACTCACCTCCTGGGACGGGGGCTACATCAGTTGTGTAGGTAAGCATATATTTAAAAAGCAACATTCATGTGGGTGCACAGTCTGGCAAAGCCTCACCTCATGTGATGGGAGGGTTACATCAGTGCACAGGTAAGCATGTATACTTCAGAAACAAGATTTATGTGGGTGAAACAAACAAACAAACAAACAAGCCCCACTTGCTATGTCTATATTGGTGAACAGCGTGCAGGATCACATCCGGCAGGCCTGAGGAACAGTGAGCAGTGCTCAAGTAGTCAGGTATGGAATGTTAGAGATTGTGCAATGAGATAGGACCGGAGGGAGACATATCAGCGTATGCTGGTCAAGCTGCACACAGCGTGACTGGGGGCCAGGTCAGCAGCGCAGAGCATCATCAACATCGTTGAACAAGGAAAATACATTGGTGCGGCCGCCGAGTCAATTTGTAAGAATGCTGTGGTAATGAAACAATGAAAGGATGTCAATAGATTAGCACGGGTAGCAGTCATGGATTAGCTGTAGAAGTGTCCATCCCGCAGCATTGGGAGGGGGGTTGTGAGGGTGAGGTTAGCAGGTGGGCATGGGATGGTTGTGAGGCTGTTGAGACGGCAATGGCGAGAGTGGCAGGAAGCTTTCTTACCTGTCGTGTGGGTCGGTGATGGGTAAGAATTTGATGGAATGACTCAAGATGAGACTCAGTTATGGGTAGTGGCCGGGAGGGCCCATCCAAAGCCCATACAGGCCTTTAGTCAGGGCTGGCTAAGTTGGATGCAGGGACCACGTGTCAGGCATCTTAAGATGCAGCCTTGGTGCATCCGAGTGCTGCATGGAGACAGATGTAGCTACCTTGGCCTCCAGGATTGAATGCTTTCCTGACCAATTATCTTCTTTCCTGGCCGAGACAGGGGCCCCCTTGCTATTAGTTGATGCCAATGACCAATCACATTTCTCCATGCACACAGGTGCCTGCTGCACTAGCAAGCCCCCAAGGACTTGCATGGATAACGTGGTGGTCATATTAAGATGCAGCATTGGTGAATTTGAGTGCTGCATGAAAGCCGATGTAG
This sequence comes from Ambystoma mexicanum, assembly GCF_040938575.1. Classification (NCBI taxonomy): domain Eukaryota; kingdom Metazoa; phylum Chordata; class Amphibia; order Caudata; family Ambystomatidae; genus Ambystoma; species Ambystoma mexicanum. Next base: position 647,881,146 of record NC_090930.1, on the reverse strand, counting down.
GTGCCTGGGCCTCTAGGCCTGCATGCTCTCCTGAGCAATTAACTTCTTTCCTGGCCAAGACAGGGGCTCCTGGCCTTAAGTCAAGACATTCTTTTGCCTGTGCCAATCATCTTTTAGGTGATATTTCATGCCAATTCTTTTTCCTGATAAAAAATGGAAACCACACATGTATGTAAATGAAGTCGTTTTCAAAAACACAGTTTGGCTGAAGAATTGAGAAGCATATCCCCATTTGCAAAGTTTACTAATTGCTGAAGTGCATTCAGCCACACATACCAAATGTACATAATCACATTTGTGAACATTATTACTGGCTATAAGTACATTTAGTAGGAAACAAAAGACAGATAGCTACATTAAGTCGATTTTAATTCAAGCGTATTACACATGCGCTAGACAGAAGAGGAAGTCCACTTACGCACAGCACCCTTCACTTTGGCATCAGCCTGCCTATTGCTTTCTCTTGATGACTGTCGCCGAGTGTTTGTGGCTGGGGAGATGGCCCCTAAGAGCACAACAGTCAGTGGGTGTGTCTGCCTCATATGCTATGCTGTACATTACTTGCAATGTGTGCCGAATTGGGGTAGTACGGCCCACACCTTTGAGAAAGGAAGGCCTTGTTGGAGAAGGTGGTTTCCAAATAGAGTTGACACATGCAATCAAATGCACTCCCAATTAAGTCTGTTATTGCCAGAGCAATGTGTTGCACCATGTGCAAGACCTGTTTGTACGCTTGAGCTTGTTAGTTAGAGTTTAAAGTTTGACTTTAATTTTTCGGGTTTAGCTCTTACAGTTGAGATTTTAAATGTAAATTAAAAAAGTCCAAAATTAATTATGGACTTTTTTAATTTACATTTAAAATCTCAACTGTAAGAGCTAAACCCGAAAAATTAAAGTCAAACTTTAAACTCTAACTAACATTTTACAGGGCAGTTTCTCAAAAGGATAAGCTTCTCGGTGATTTAGCACCAAGATGCATTTGCACCATTGTGAATTTCATTATGCCTCATGTATTCTGTAAGAAAAGACCCAACAATGAAACACCTGTGAAGGAGTCAGTAAGTGGGATGCTGCATACCACTGCTCTTTGAGGGGTTTGGAGGACTGGAACCAGCAACACCTTAGCCAGATGAAACCACACAATTCTATGGGTTTGACAGCTGTCACTGTTGGCCGAAAGTATACTCCAACTCCCAGAGATGGGTCAAGGGTTTTTATTAATAATTTTGGCAAGGTGATAAGGGTTGTCTCTTGCCTAGAGTAAGCAGTTTCCTTCCTAACTCAGGTTTCCTTACTCCCATTTTTAGTTTCCAGAGTTCATTGACCCATTTTGTCTAATTTCTGCCTCTCTGTCAATGAGGGCCAAAAGGCAATCACCTTTTCTATCTAGTCTCCCTCTGGACTTCCGAGGCTGGATCTACACTAAAGGGGGTTGTAGGTTTGTGCTGTTCAGACACCCAAGCCCCACTCTGTCTTCTTCCTCTCATGCTCTGGTGTTCCACTCCCTATTGCTTACTGTCCGTATACCCTCCTCCCACTACTCTCCTGCTTCCAACTCCACCCCATTCATCTCTCCTGCTACTTCCAACACGTCTTCTACTTGTTCATCCCCTTTCACTCCCTCAATCAACTTTCACTCACTCACTAGTCAACTTTCACTCACTATACGTGCACTTACCAACCTTACACACACACTCATGACACAGCATTAGTTGCTCTCACCAACCAATACCTGACATTTCCTCCTAACCACCTCCACACTTCATTGCACCATCCTTCCTCCTTATGATCTCTTGGTCTGCCATCTCCTCCTCCTACTCCTTCTCCACTGACCTCAGTTGAACAAACCATGACTTCCTGTTCTTCTTATCCTCCCCTCCTTCTCCCATCAGACGTTTTACCAATGGGAGAAGGAGGGGAGACTTCTTGCCATAGTCAATCTTGTCCTATCAAAAACATCAAAAGACTTAAAAGGGGAGCTAAACCCCATCCCTTTCTTCCATCTGGTGCCGATGTGCTTGGCAAATGGTGGCCCACATTGGAGGGCACTCCAGTTTATGTTAGAGTCCCACATTCATTTCAATGAAATCCCTAGTAAATGTATAATGGTAATGGGTGGCTGCCCCCCAGCCAATGAGGAGGCTCGGAACGGGGGAATTACCACATGGTAATCCCTCCGCTCCAAGCCTCCTCAAAGATAGAGGCTGCTATCTTCCCCCGCCGTGGATCCAGGTAAGTGCTCTACTCCCTTGCCCTTCTCCCTCTCCATAGATTTCCCTCACCCCACCCTTCACTCCACTTGCCTGCTTTTTTCTGCTCCGTTTCAGGAGCGGATGTGCTGGAAACACTTCTGTCTCCAGCACGTCCACTCCCGATCTGCGACATGGAAAGGAAGAAGGAACTATGCCTAGTCCCTTCTCATGGTTGCCATATTTGTTGTTTACTTTTTTATTAGTTTTTGAATGACCGCCATGGAAAGGAAGAAGGGACTACCATCTTTCTTTCCATGGTGGCCATTGTGTTAGTTTACTTTTTTAATTATTTGCTTTTAGTACCCCGGTCTTCAAAGCCGGGCTACTAATAGCAATAATCCCCTCGCTGGGGTTGGCATTGATGAGTCAGGTAATGCCCCAGGGCCTTCGTTGTAGCTATGGGCACCAGAGCATAACCTGACTCGGTAAGACCCCCTGCCCCCTCAGGTTCTGGGATTATTGCATAATTAAGCCATTCAGCAGTAATGTGATGGTTTGTTTTTGTCTCAGGCAGCTCCAGTGCAGGTGTCAGAGTAAGGTGTACACTGGCGTGGGGGAGTGGTGTGCAGCATCCCTGGTGGTTGTGCAGGCTTTTGGTCACTTCATCTTGCCACAGCAGTCTGATGACTGGAGTTGTCTGGCAGAAGACTTAGATGGGTTGATGTCTTGCGGAAGGGAGGTCTGGCCAGACTTTGGCTGCATCTTGATGTTGTCTAAAAATAAAAATAAGACACTGGCCATTCTTGTTACCAGGTGGTATGAGGAGATCCACAGTGGTACTGTTGAGATACATACAGGGACGTAGGGATGAGACCTAAACTGAGGCCCTCCCATCTACCACATTCCCAGTCTGAAGTAGGAATTGATCTACATTCAACACTGGTAGGCCAAACATCTAGAGGGACCTGGAGGGTTCTCCATACCCTTTTAACAAAGTCAGACTATTGACCTTGTCACACAGCATGCATATGTGCTACAGAACGTCAATGTGCAGAGGACTGAGCAGCCACTTTGCGTACCCAATGTATGTGCAGCACATAGCATGTGTAAGAGCATGTTTCCATTTTCCAAACCTCACAGTGTACACACATCTGAAGACCCAGACACCTTTGATGACATGTAGTTATGGGAATTATGGGCAGCTGCATAGCAGCCTCAAATCATGTAGGGGCACATAGACATTAACTCCAATAGGGAGATGCAAACAGATGTATGCAGGGCTCTACATTCATCAATGGTTTATGGTAATGAAAATGACAATTTGGTCGAAATAAAGTATCAAAGAATAAAGATAGTGACAATTTGGGTTGATGAATGGGGTTTCGAGAAGTTCACCATTCCAAAAGCCAATATTCACAGATGCCAATATCCTGAATTTTTTATTTTTTATTTTATTATATTTTATATTGCGCTTTTTACGAAAGCGCTTCCAAAGAACAATCAGCCATAAAATAAAATCAGCATAAACAATTCTGTTCAAGATCAGCCATTAACAATCACACTGAAGAAAGTGAATTTTTAAGGAAGAGCGAAACAGAGAGTAGGAGGTTATAGAGTGGAGAGATAGAGGAAGGAGATTCCAGTGAGGAGGGGCAAGCAGTTGAAAAGATCGAAAGCGAGATTGTTCACAAGGGGCATGAGGAACAGTAAGTAGGAAGAGTCCAGCAGAGCAGAGAGGGTGGCAAGGAGAATAGAATGAGAGAAGAGAAGCAAGGTAATCAGGAGCAAGACCATAGAGCGATTTGAATACTAGAGAGAGGAAATTGAATTTGAGCTGAGAATGAAAGGAAAGCCATCCATGAGAGTCAAGAGAAGAGGAGATTGCGTCACAATAGGAAAGTAAAGAAAGTGAGCATATGGCAGAATGACAAATTGATCTAAGAGGGGCTAGGCGAGAACAAAGAAGAACAAAACGTAGAACAGAGCAGTAGAAAAGCCAAGAAAAGATCAGTGAAGAAACCAGGAGCTTAGTGGCATGAAAAGTAAGAAAAGGGCACATTTTACGAATATTGTAGAGGTGAAAACGACAGGCTAGAGAGGTGAGTGAGATATGATGGGTGAAAGAAAAATTTGAGTCAAGATAAAGGTCGAGATTGCGGGCAGTAGGGAAAATCAGCAGATTTGAGGGAGGGAAGAGGATAGAGGGAAGAGGAGATGGAGGTGGAAGAACATTGGCAGGAAAGAAAAGAACTTCGGTCTTTCCAGTGTTTAAGGTAAGTAAATGAGACGTCTTCCATGATTTAATAGCAGTAAGTCAGGAAGAAAGAGTGGAATGGATGTCAGGTGTGAAAGTTGAGAAAGAGAGAAAGAGCTGAGTGTTGTCCACATAGAAGTGATGTGACACTCCAAAGGAAGAGATAACAGGGGCAAGAATGGAGGTGTATAAAGAAAAAAGAAAAGGACCAAGAACAGACCTTTGTGGGAGTTCGTGATCGAGAGGGAGAGGAGGAGAGTTATAGCCACCCCAGGATATGGCAATTGTTCGGTTGGATAGATAAGAAGAAACCCAGGATAGGACAGTGCACGAAAATCAAATGAGGAAAGAGAGTCAAGAAGCAAAGAGTGGTCCACCATATCGAAAGCAGCAGTGAGGTCAAGAAGAATAAGAACAGAAGAGTGTTTCGAGTAGCGAGCAGTAAGAAGAGAGTACAAAGGCCAAGGCGGTTTCGGTGGTGTGGCAGGGACGGAAACCAGACTGAATGGAGGGAAGGAGAGATAGGTCAGAAACAAAAGATGAAATTTGTGCATAGACAACACGTTCGAGAAGCTTGAAAAGAAAGGGTAAGAGAGAAATAGGACAAAAGTTTGAGGCAAGAGAAGGATTTGTTGTGGGTTTCTTGAGAATAGGTATGATGGTTGCATGTTTAAAAGCCTATGGAAAAGTTGAATTAGCGAGGCAGATGTTGAAGGAGATCCTGTTGTGATGTCTAGTTGATGCAACAGACGCATCACAATACGATATCCAAATAATAATTATTCCATTTTACACACACTGGTGCTGCTGAACAGGAATCTACATTGGAACCCAAAGAACCTGAAATATCACTATTGGAGAGAGACGTAGAGTTATGGAAGGGAGATGTGGCACTGAAACAAACCAAGGGTGAGCCAAATGAAAGTACATCAGGTGGGGCAGATGGGCAACCCCAGCCTCAGAAGGTCCAGAACTCAAGAACTCAACTGGCCCAATCCAACACAATGTCGCATAACGCAAACACACTCCAGTGGGCTGGATCGATGGCCCAAATATACAGGTTCCACACAACCAACTGCACCCTTAAGGGGATAAAGAGATGTGCCAGCACCTACATCCACACAGCTCACCTCAGTTCGCAGCAGTCCAGGAGAAGGGATCCTTTGCTTACCTAGGGATGCTGCAGATAACAGGCTAACCATGTTGAGAAGTCAAAGACTACCCAGTCGTTTCACAGGGCAACATAGGAGGAGTTGCATGAACTATGCAAAGAGATCCAGTGCACGCCTGTATGCAAGTACACCAAGGATTGCGGCAACACTCTGAAAGCATCACTGTTTGAAACAACATTTTGCTTGCTCTATAGGTTTATGTGGCTGCAATGGCCACTGGGGCCTATAGGAGCAGAGCATTCAGTATGGGTCTATAATACATACACTGTATTCCTTGTTTTTATGAGGCTTGCACTTTGCGGATGAGCCTATGATCTTTTGTTTTGAAGATGTTTCACATCTGAGGACAAAGCAATATTACTATGTTTGTGAACTATAGCTGTGTTGTGGTTGTTATTTATTATCTGGATGACCTGCTGTGGAGATAGGGGTATACTTTGTACGTGTCAAACATTGTACGATGGCCATTCCATTAATCAATGTTGATGAGGGATGTTTATGTCGTTGAATAGCAGGGGTCTTCAACCGGCAGCTCTTCATATGTTTTGTACTACACCTCCCATGATCCCTCACCATACACTATGCTGGTCAGGGCTTAAGGCAGCTGTAGTCTAAAACATCTGGAAAGCAAAAGGTTGCATACCCCTTTTGTAGAGTTACAGTAGTATTATGCAGTATTCTGAAATATTTTGTCCAAGTTGTCCACTATTGGGTCATCACTCGCAAAAACAAAGAATGTGTAGTGCTATGTCATTACATCAATGCACATGTGTTTAGCCCTTGACTCTGGGATGCGATAGGCTTTGGCATCATGAATTGGTAGCACACCTCTGAGGACACCTGCATGTCTGTGACTGCTGGCCTGCCCATATTTTTATTATGCAAGCACAATGATCACAGAGAGCCTGTCCAGCATGCATGCCTGCTCATCTGACATATCTCCCAGCCAGACCATCCATAGTTCCCAGTCTCAAGTTGTTGTGTTATGGCAGAGTGCCTGGAAAGGTAGTTGGCATATCTTCCACATGTTAAGTTTGTATTTACATTCAAGATGTGGTTGTTAACGTCACCCATCATCTGCACATCGTTGAATGCCACTGTGTCATGTTCCTGTACAGGTGTTCTGTATCTATCAGGCGGTCCACATGGGTGTGTCATGATTTACAAATGTTACGAACGAGCTAAGACATCTGTGCCACAGAACACAAAGTTCACAATTGGACAAGGGCTGGTGTCAGAAGACAAAGTTACATATTTGCTGTAGACAATATATTGGCATTGATAAACAACGCTTGTGGGTTCAGCGGAAAGCAAACACATAGATTGTTCCGTGGCGTTAGCGAAAGCGATTAACAAGACATGATAGACGCCTCTTCCTAACCACAGAATAGCAGCCTCTTGTCTTCAATGACTTAACGCCTTGATGCCTTGAAAATACACGTGGTCTTGACACCATCATAGTAATAAGCTATGGATGTTCTTTGGACAAAACCTACCGTTAGGGTCAGCTGAAGGTGAACAGTTTTTCCCCTTTCAGACAGAAGAAAGCCAACCACAAGGGGCAGCTTCCTGTTTTAAGATGAGCGTGTAGGAGTCAAGAGATGCTTCTGTGCTGATAAGAAGCCAAAGGCAGGAAACACAATACCAAAATAGAAATACACGGTTAGAGTGGCTGAAGACAAATGTAGCTGTTTCCCGCTGAAGAAAGGCATTCACTAGAATGAGGCTTTAAAAGGGTCAATGAGCGAATTACATGCTTTGATCTTGTCCTTACAGGGAGCACATTCGATGTAAGGTAAATATCCAAGAGGCCAAGACGGTACCTGTCGATTGAGTTTTCACATAGGTAAATCATGTGTGAAATGCAAACCAAAGCACAAGAGCAGGTTCAGACATTAGACTTTCTCTCCAGGCCGAGGAAGAGACGCACATAGTACATGTAGGCTAAGTCACGCTTGTTAATATCAAAAGCACAACATACTAAGGCTAAGGGTATTTGGCAGCAGACAGCCACAAGCAGACCACAAGATTGTGGGGGGCTGGGGCTAGCAGTCGATAGCAGGTCAGAGCAGCAAGCCCAGGAAATTGTGAGTTTCAAGTGTGTTGACTGAACCTTTTTTGCTTATAATGAGACTGAAGGCGTGTTTTATTATGTCACTCCACTCCTGATAATACCATAGTATAGCTTAGTCAAACATAACATGAACTCCAGGATTGCTAAGCTGGTGTTTTAAAATGGTGAATTGTACTTTATCTTTGTTAAATGCAAATCATGTTTATAGCTTATGCAATAATTCTTTCTCTATATCTAACAGTATGCTATGTTTTTATTGCTCTAATAATAGCAGGTTTAATGATGGTAAATCTAGTAGAGACCAGAGATAATATTAAATATATTGACTTGCTAACTTCCAGTGTCAGCTTCATATTTTGAGTAATGCTAAATAATAAGGTCTCTCTGAGTCAAAACAAACTACACAATATTTTCTGGCTGTATTTTGGTCAATTATGACGAGAGGTGCAAACAGTCAGGGAAACTGTCAAAGCACTAGGCCGGAACCCATGAGGCTCCTCTCATCATAACTTAAGACTTTTGATTCTGTTCCCACGCCACACAGCCCTACCTAGGGTCGAGGGGGGCGGGCAGCGAATCACACCCTAAAGAGCAATTAAGTCAGATGGCACCCCAATAAGATGCAACATCTTAAAGATGTCCAGAGCATTACTAATATTTAAATAACATCATGCCCCAGTCAGTGGAGAAGGACAGGGCAGCATTTTGTATTCTTCTAAAATGTTTTTATTTTTTTATTTAGAGGTTAGAGAGCATACAGGAGATGGTGCACAATGAAATCACTGTTCCCATCCATAGCAGAATGGCTCTATATGATTAATATTTTGCTACAATGCATAACATTGTGCTGCAATATGCAGCTCAGCAGGGTATAGCACCTGCGTAGAAACCTCAAGGACAGATGGATGCAGGTGGGGTACAACTACTGACATTGAGAATAATATTGGGATCCTGCCCATCCAAGAATGAAGACATTCCCAAGTGGTATTCAGAAAAATTAGGACAATTGCAAGCTGCATATCCACAAGTAACTCCCCAGCAGAGACACAGGGCCCTAGCTATGTTTCTTCCATCTGGCTGCACACCACCTCTAGCGAGCTGTGACAGCTGGATCTCAATCTATAGCTGGCTCTATTTACAGCTGATAGGCACGCCGTCCATCACATCACTAGCACTGATACTAGCTGACATCATGGGAACACAAGGCACGGCCACAGCCATGGATCTGGGCCTGTCTATAGCACCTAACAATTATCAAATGGTTGAGAGCATAATCCTACCTTTATTAAAAGGAGCGCCTGCAAAGTTAGAAGTCCATAGAACATTGTCCCAATTAAATGAGCAAGAAAAAAGGGGGCAATTTGGAGACATAGTGATATCCACCTATCAATCATTGGGCAGGGATCACTTGGGCAGAAGATCAGTAGACACACATGAAAAGGGTAAGAAGGATCTTAAGTCAGATAAGGACACACAGGATGAAGGGAGATCCTTGAAAGGACGGGGCTCATTCCAGGGTAAAAAGGGCAATAAGCCACAGAGGCGGCAATTGTCACCCATTGAGGAAGAAAGATATTCAGAGCACGGGTATAAAAATGAGAAATCTGCAGGAGATAGGCAGAACCCACAGGGGTGAGGTAACCACAGGGGTAGACAGTCCTGGGGTAAGACCGGGGGCCAGTCCCATTTTAGACCTGCTGACTATGATTTTAGAGACAGGAAACACATGAAAAGTCTGGCACTGATAAGACTTTGTCTACCTCCCAGCAGGCACGAACACCAGATCATTCTAAGGCTGAGAGGAAGGAAGTGAAGGTTGAGAAAAAACACACGGCAGCACTACAGATTTCACAGAATGCAGATTCCACGCACTCATCGCATCGTTCCCAAGACTAAGCGACACACGGATTGGAATGAAGTCCTATTAGACTCTGGGTCTGACATTTCCATATTTGAATGCAGCCACAAGGCACTATTGTAGCACACAAGGGCACACAGGCATGCACAGATCACTACTCCCACTGGGCAGACATTGGATCATAATGAAGTGTATTTTGTGACAGTTCAGCTAGAAGGCAAACACCACAAAAAGATTGAAGCACTATTTTGGCCACAGCTACACATTCAATATAAAGGGCTGTTAGCATTTCAAGACTGGCCACCTTTCTATGTAAGGCAAGCACACAGGGGTGAAGAAGTGGTAATGCCTGCCTTTTCAAAAGAGGCGAGTGGGGAACTAATGCAAAAATATGCAAGAAAATGGTCAGTGCTGGCAGCAGTGCAGCTGTTTAAAAATCATGTAGGGCATGATAAAGAATGTTCAGCACATGTGATTCCAGTGCTGAAACCACCCCTGCCACAAAGGCAGTTTCCAGTTAAACCACAGGCAGTTGCCCGCATGCAAACCATAGTAGACCAGCTAATGGACCAGGGACTAATCATAAAGCAAGCTAGCCCACATAACAGTCCTGTGCTCCCAGTTTTAAAACATGATAGTACCTACCGTTTTATTGTAGATTTTAGAAGTTTGAATGCACATTGTAAAACAGAGGCCGTCCAGAACCAACATAGTTCTGGATTGCTAGCCAACTTACACAGATGCAAATATAAACCAAACCTTGATCTAGGCATTGGGTATTTCACACAACCTTTAAGTGTAGAAAGCCAGAAATACACTGCATTCACTTTTAAGAAAACTCATTTCCAGTTCGCTAGAATAATGCAGGGGTATAAAAATTCATCTAGCATATTCTCAAGCAGAATACAGAGCTTACTTGCAGTCATTCCTAATTGTTGGCAGTATGTAGATGATATTTACATCACCTGTGAGAATCTCAGTGAACACTTGCAAGAAGTAGACAGAGGGCCTCATTACGAGGTGGGCGGTAAGGGATTACCGCCACCGGTAAGGGCACTGGTGCTGGTAATCCTTTACCGCCCTACTACGAGTTCCCTTTGCGGGTCCTTCCTTAATGCCTGATTTTTTCAGGCGTTAAGGACGGGACCCGCAAAGGGACTCTAGAGCTAATAACGGTACCACAATGCAGCTGCTCCTTGATCGTTTCTGGTGGCCAGGGCTTCGACAACAGGTGAAAATATATATTGCAAACTTTGACACATGTTTACAGACAACTGTAGACCACAGCAAAAAACCTGAAGAGGTTCCTTTAAGAAAGGCAGCCTCGCCCTTTGAGATCCAATATATGGATCATATAGGCCCACTACCAGTAAACCAATAGAAGTACATTCTAGTAATAGTAGAATCTTGCACTAGGTTTACCTGGATGATTCCTCAAAAGAAAGCAGGCTGCAAATCAGTCATATGGGCACTCCAAGGTGTAGTAGCCATGACAGTAACTCTTAAATGCTCCATTCTGATAATGATAAAACCTTCCCAGAGCAGGCTCTGAGAAAGGCATTAGAGGCTTGGGGATCAGAGATGCACTTTCCTATACAAGTCTCATCTACAGATGGAATGGGCTCATAGGAAGGGCAAACCACTCAATAATGTTGTGCCTGACTAAAAAGCATTCTGTCATTTGGGGGGGGAACTGGTTAGACCATGTGTCATTAGTGATCAGGAGTGTGAATAATTTATCACGCCAGTCTCTATGCAACGCTAAAACTCTGTTTGAACTCTTGTTTGAGAGAAAGATGTATATGCCTGAACTGCATGCTCTTCCCAGCCCCATACCCAGGAACGAGCAACTGCTGGCTACAGCGCTGCTGAGGGAATCCCTCCAGATGGAAGCTGCTGAGGCCAGTCCTGAAAACACCCTCAAAGCAGGAGATTGGGTCCTGGAAAATATCCATGACAAAACTCTGTTTGGCCCATTTTACAGACCAGCAGTGAAAGTAATCAGAGTGAAAGGTTCCAGAACTGACATCCTACCCGCAATACCACCTAAGAGAGGTACTAGGCTAGTCTCTGTGGACCACCTAAAACCTGTGTCAGATGGTGTCCGTGATGTTTCCATGGAACCTTCCTCTTCCAAGTGAAGAGCCCACGGAAGAGGAAGAAATGGAGATCCGGCAAATGATGATGATAGGTGTGCAAGAAGGGGAAGAATATGCCAATCTTGATTACACGTCCACAATCCAGGAAAGTGCTGCAAGTCTTCCAATTCAGAAACAGAAAGCCTTCCAAGTTGCTAAGGTGATGAAAGAATTATTTTGGACAGACTTCCTAAAACAGTGTTATAAATTACTGGCAGTGTATTTCCTCCTACTGTGGTTCAGCCTCATTTAATTCTTCATCTCACTGGCCCTCATTACAACCCCAGTGCTAAACCATGGCGCTATTAGCACCATGGTTGGTGCCGGTGTTGTAACAAGTCCGCCATGGTGGAATGGGGAAATACCGCCCCATTCCAAGGTTGGCGGGGCGGTAATTCCCTATTTCACCATGGCCCTTCCCCATTCCCATTTTCACCCAATAGGGCTCAATGGGACTGGGGAAGGCGCTAAGTACGGTACCGCAAATTGCGGTACCGTAATTAGCACCAAGATCCCTTTGCGGCACCCTACTTAAACGGCTGGTAAAACCAGCCGTTAAGGTCGGGTCCCGCAAAGGGACATCGTAATCAGGCGTTAAGGGTTTAATGGCGCTGACACCTTTTACGGCGCCGTTAAACCCTTAACGCCAGGGTCGTAATGACCCCCACTGACTTCTAGGCATTTTCTGAGCAAGGTTTCCACTCCACCTGTAAGCAAAGAACTTGTTCTAAAGCCTTTAAATTCTTCAGACATGTTAGAGAAAAGAGAGCTCCCAGAGCCAGGAACTCCCGTCGCAATACAAATGTTTCCTTTAACTATGGGTCATGTGTGGATGCCATCATTCAAAACCTATAATGGTTGAGCAACACAGCTACAAGTCCACACCTTTTCTGTGAGTGATGAATCCAGACTGTTTACACCCAGTAATCCTGTGTCTAGAAAATACAGAGAACTGTTAAGAACTAGGCTTCAGACATTTGCACAAAATGCATTATTTGATGTGTTTGATAATGTGGAGGACCTCCAGGAAATGGGGCCCCATGTGTGTTATGTGCAATATTACAATGCCTTTTTACTTGTCAAACGTGAGCCAATTTTGTGGTCTAAATACACATTCTGGGAACACTGTGCAGTGCCTTTCCAAACTGATAGTCCTGAATTAAAAGCAAAGTTCTCATATATTTCACTGAGACCATATCAAGCATGGGATTACATGTTTGAAAATCAGCACAAATTCCATCCTGATCCACATGATGCACAACATGTGTGTGTTGCAGATTCAGTCCTCTTTGACAGAGAATACTTTGCAAACATGACTGAACAAATATGGCAGGGAACTGTCCCTCTATGGTCTACTTAGGGTCAACGGAAATGGCAAATTAAAGGGGTTCACACATTAGATATGGCTTGTAAATTCCCACATTTTTTTTTAATAAAACATTTTATTGTTTTTCATGACATAATCAAAACAGCCACAGAACAAGAGAGCAAAAACAAAACAAAAACAAAAGCACTCCAGGACAGCGTCTTCAATCTTAAGTCAACATAATATTAGTATCACCGATCACCAAGAGCCCCTCCCCTAGCCCTCTCTCCATCTGTTCATACAGTGATCACCATTGTCCCGGGCCTTCAGGGCCCACTCTCTTCCCATTTCCCCCATATTTTAGATGCTTCGGTTGGCAGCCTCTTGCGCCATAGATCTGGTGTTCCATCATAGCACATGAGTCCATATCTAGCACCCACTGTTCCAGTGTCGGGGGGTCTGGCACTCCCCATTTTTGTGCGATGTTACGCTTCATTAGGGCCGTCGTTGTATTTAAAAGCAGGTTTTCCAATTTATTAGAATTGGACTTGTCTGGCACACCCAGGATTATTGCCCTTGGGTCCAGTTCAATAGAACGAGTGAGTACCCTGGACAGTTCTGTACAGCAAGCGTTCGAGAAGGTACGGATCCGGGGGCATGACCACATGATCTGAAAGAAGGTTCCTTCCTCCTCTCCACATCGGAGCCAGTTCGAGTTTGTCGCCCTCTTTCAGCCATATAAAGTGGTTCTAGGGTAGTACACTCTGTGCAGGATTTTAAGTTGCACTAGTCTGAGCCTAGAGGGAATGGCCACCTCCTGCTGGTGCATTAGAACCTGGATCCAGTCTTCTGGGTCTATCTCTCCTACATCTCTTTCCCATTTAGTCTTTAGTCTCGATAGCTCGGTGGTCGCAAAGGATGTGATGGCGCTGTAGAGGGTGGATGTGCATTTGCGCAGGAAGCATATTACGTTCTATCGGTGTATAGTCGGGGACTGTGTCCTCTGAAGGTATGTGGGCTCTCAGGGCATGGGTCAGTTGCATGAAGTGATATCGTTCGGTATTAGGCAGTTGGAATTTGCACTGCATGTCTTCGAATGTGGTTAGTTTCCCGTCCCTCAGGATATCTTCTACCATAAGAATTCCCGCTCTCACCCAGCGCGGCCACGGTTCAAGTTTCTCAATTTCCTTTAGGTTGCTATTTTGCCATAGGGGTTGCGCTGCGGTTATTTTGTTTCCCCACCCAACAAACACGTGTGCCTGTCTCCAAATGGTGGTGATGTGGGTCATAGTTGTCGGCAGAAGAGGCCGCTGTGGGGACGGGTATAATACGTCTAATGGATCTATACCCTGCATGGCATCCACTTCGGCCCTGATGTGAGGTAGTGTCCGGTCTCCGTGAAGCAAGTCATTGACCACCGCGAGTTGTGAGGCCCAGTAATAGGGTTGGAGGCAGGGTACCCCTATCCCACCCTCCCAAATGGACCTCTGCAAAGTGGTCAATGCTATACGTGATTGGCCTCCCTCCCAGATGAGTTCCCTGAGGAGGGTTTCTGTACGGTTGAATTCAGAGGTGGGGATCGTGAGTGGGGCGTTCTGCAGGACATAGAGGAATTTTGGAAGGGCCATCATTTTAAAAAGTGCAGCTCTTCCCATGAGAGTCAGAGGGAGAAGTTTCCAGTGATGGACATCATTAACAAACCATTCTATAGTTGGTTGAAGATTGTCCATTGTATATTTAGTAAGATCAGTTGTTATCCAGATTCCCAAGTACATAAAGCCCTGTCTCTCCATCCGGTACGGGCAGCTCGGTGGGCTGGCCTGCTCCCCCCCTTTCACCGGGAAGAGTACGGATTTCTTCCAGTTAATTCTCAGTCCGCTAAATTTCCCGTAGCTAACGAGCATCTGGGTTACTATAGGACAGTTCTGAGTCGGTTCAACCAGGTATAACAGGAGGTCATCGCCGTACAGAGAAGTACGGTCGTCGTGTTCCTCAGGCAATCTAAATCCCGTCCAGGCCCCGCTCTGGTGAAGCCACAAGGCCTGTGGTTCAATCGAGAGGGCCAATAGGAGGGGGGAGAAGGGACACCCCTGTCGTGTGCCCCTGCCTAAAGGAAAGGATCAGGAGGTCCACCTGTTCACCTTGACCTCTGCCTGGATATTTGTGTACAGCAGTTTTACCCATCCCAGAAAACCTTCTCCAAACCCCAAATGGATCATGATTTCCCAAAGACTGTCCCATCGGATTGAATCAATGTCTTTTCAAAATCAATTGCCAAAAGGGCCAGTGGAGTATCAAGAACAGGAGCCCATTCTAGCACCAGATGGAGTTGGCGCAGATTCATTCGGGTTGGTTTGTGTGGCATAAGTATCAAAGTATTGGTCCGGGTGTATCAAAGTATTCGCTACCAGTTGGAGCCGATTAGCTAAGAGTTTAGCCAGGACCTTGGCTTCGCAATTAATTAACAAGATCGGCCTGTAAGAGGCACATTTCTCCTGGGGTTTATCAGGTTTCGGGATAACTACAATGGTGGGCTTGCACAGGTCCTGTGGGAGGGAGTCTTGTTCCCGGGCGCTCAACAGCATCTGATGCAGGGTAGGCACTGTGTTATTACCTCCTTGTTTCTGCCAGATTTCAACCAGGAACTCATTAGGGCCCGGGGTTTTCCCCGGTTGCAATTGTGCAAGGGCTTCTACTATTTCAGCTTCCGAGATGTCAGAGTCCAGCATCGCCCTCTGTTGCTCCGACAGGGTAGGGATTACTATGTCGTCGAGGAGGGTTGGGTCAAACAACAAGGTTGGGGCCTGATATAGTGTGGCATAGAATTGGCCAAAAGCTTCCGCTATCTCAGCGTCTGACCGGCATCTCTCTCTCTGCGGGGTGATGATCTCCCGAACACAGCGCTGTCCCTCGTCTCTCTTCTCTAACCAAGCCAGCATTTTCCCCGCTTTGTCCCCCAGCTCATATATCCTGGCTCTGGATTCCCAATGGGCTTGCTTGGCGTTATCCAACATAAGATTCCGGAGGTGTTCAGTGGCACGTTTAAGGGATGTGTGGGTCTGAGGGGTTGGGTCGAGGGTATGTTCATTCTCCCGTTGGGTTACCTCCGCCTCTGCCTCACTTATCTTCCGAAGCCTCTCCCTCCTCCTTTTCACTGTCCAGGAGATTATTTCTCCCCGCAACACGGTTTTATAGGCCTCCCATATCACTATCGGGTCATTTTCACCAGTATTGTTAATCTCGAAGTACTCGGTTGAGATTTCCGTGAGGCGATCAACCAGTTCCAGGCACCCCAGATAGTAGTTATTCAGCCGCCACGTTCTAGGGGGGATTGTGCCCTGCAGCTGTGACTCCACCATCAGAGGTGAGTGGTCCGAGATAACCTGGGCAAGTAAGTCTGCCAAGAGTATTCTGAAAAGGTCTGTGTGCGGAACAAGTAGATAGTTAAGCTGGAGAGGGAGCCATGGGCTCCTGAGTGAAATGAATAACCTCTGGTTCCCAAGTGCAGTTCCCGCCACACCTCACAAAGGCCTAGCGTGGATACAAAGTTGGACAGCCTCGTGGGGATATTCGGATTACGCTGTCTAAGATGGGGGCGCTCCATGGTGTTACACATGACGTCATTAAAATCGCCACCCAGAAACCACTTATCAGATTGATGCTTGCCCATAAGGGTAGTCAGCTCGTCCAGAAGTTCCTGCCCCAGTCCAGGTGGG
This sequence comes from Ambystoma mexicanum, assembly GCF_040938575.1. NCBI lineage: Eukaryota > Metazoa > Chordata > Amphibia > Caudata > Ambystomatidae > Ambystoma > Ambystoma mexicanum. Next base: position 647,864,436 of record NC_090930.1, on the reverse strand, counting down.
GAATAGATTGAGATAAACCAAAATGTTTCCCCCCAGAGTGTCCCCAGGACCAACACGTTGCGACCCCGAGGGTCTTGCTCTAATTCCTGAAAGGCAAATGGGACGCGTTTATGTATAAGAATAAAGGTGCCCCGAGATTGCATGGTATATCCCGCATGAAAGGCAGTCCTGTAGTTGGTCCGCTGGAAGAAATTACAGTGTGATCCTGCTAGGTGTGTTTGGATAAGCAGGGCCACATCGGGGGAGTGTCTACAAAGTAGTTGCTTAATCAAGCGTCTCTTGATCGTGGAGCCCATCCTGTTCGCATTCCAGGTGAGGACCTTAAGGGATTTGGTGCATACAGTCAGTGGCGATTGAGATTGATTAGCTGCCATCCAGCAATATTATTAGAGGGGCAGGCAAATGACTTGCAGGGATGCAATCCCGGTGTGTGGCGGTGTGGTGTGAAACAAACAAAGATTGAAGACTGAATCGCTGTCCGAGCGTGCTAAGGTCCCAACTGACCAGGAACCATACCATCCCATGAGACCTACAGGAGCAAGCTGGTCCTGGGGTAACAAGAAACTCCTTCCAACTAACCCCCCTCCCCCGCCCTTTACTCCACCGCAACCTGAAGTACCTGTCGCCCAAACATTGCTGACAATAAAAAAAAGAAGAGTGTCAGCTTTTAACAGCTCCTATTGAAGTTCAACTAGAAAAGTTGGGGGGGGGGTTAATACCCCAAGTGCGAGGGTAACAGTCCTCTGCTTACCGCATTGTAAGTATGTGAAACGCCTTTGATAGCCCTGCAAGGGCCTACTGTGGTGTTGTCCATAAAGTGGTTGCCTGCCAGCCAGGAGGTTGAGCCTTCATCGGGAATCAGGGCGGTGCCCCGTCTCCTCCATCTGCAGGTTGTCCGGCAGTGGTGGCCGGTCCGGTATACGACGTTGCTCCGGCGGTGGTCTAGGATTTCTGTTTCTATTACTTCGGGGTGTCGACCAGTCCCCTTCAATGTGCTGCTCCGCCCAGCAACATGCCTCACCGGGTTCGTCAAAGTGGACCGTTGTGCCCTTATGGTAAATTTTCAATTGTGCAGGGAAGAGCAGGCCGTATTTGACTCCTAGTGTTTGCAATTGTCTCTTAAGCTTTCCAAAGGATTTCCTCGCTTTCTGTACTTCCCTTGTGTAATAGGGAAAGAAGGCCAGCTTGGAGCCGTTGAAGGTAATCGTGCCCTTGGTTCGTGCCAGTTGTAAGAGTGCATTCCAGTCTCGATAGTTTAAGAACTTCGCTATTACAGTGCGCGGAGGAGCGCCGGGCATCGGCCTACCTGCGGGCATACGGTGTGCTCTTTCTATAGAGAAAAATTTAGAGAAGGAGTGCAAGTCGAACAGGTCTGTTAGTAGTTGTTCCAGGAAAGGTTCCATGCATGGCCCTTCCTCTTTCTCGGGAATGCCGAGTATGTGAACGTTGTTGCGCCTGGACCTTCCTTCGCCTTCCTCTACCCTGGCCTTCAGAGTCCTGACTGTGGCCGAGACTCCTTGGAGTTGTTGTTGCACATTATGTAGCCCATCCTCTGTATTTGAGAAGCTCTGTTCTGCTTCTCCAGTGCGTGCAGACAATTTCTGTAGGTCATGTCTGAGGAGGGATACATCCAGACTTATTCGGTCTATCTTCTGCTCCATAGACGAGCGAGAGTCCGCTATGGCGGCCATGACATCTTTAAGGCAAAGCCTGTGTACGGATTTAGTGTCTCCAGAGTGCTGTGGCTGAAGATTGGATGAGGGAATGGTATATTGTTCAATCCTATTCTGCATAATAGGCTTCTTCGTTTTTTCTTTGCCCATGGTTGCCACCCGGCCCGGCGGGTGTGATCTTATGGCGGAATTCCTGCCTTTTGGTCTTGCGGGATACTACCCGGGTCGATCTCCTCTCAGCAGTGCAGTGACAAAACAGTGGGGTTATCCCAGCCTCGAAAGGGGGAGGGGGGGTGTTGCAGTTCAGTTTGCTACTTGTTGTCAATCCGTGGATGTTTGCGGGCTCCGGTGCCGAGCCCCCGCTCGCAACTATGCTGGCAGGTGTTCCACCGTGTTCCCCCTGTCTCAAACTTGTCAGCTTCCCAGGGTGTCTATGTTTCACAGGTGGTCATAACAGATGTTGTGGGTTTGATTCAAAATGACTTATCTATCATTAGAAATTACCAAGAGGCCTCCGTGAGTCTTTCTGTAGTAACTGATTTTTTGGACACTCTCAGCAGAGGAGTCTCAGACTGGAATGTGATTTCATGGCCTGAACAAATACAGGCGCTTAACTTGTCCAAAGTGGCAACACGCCAGGCAATGTCCGGCTCCACTTTCTTATTGCTTAGTGTATTAGCAAAGAGTGTAGCGGCAGCATCTGCATGGGCGTCCGGCTCCACAAATTGGACAGTGCACGGCGTACTAGACCTTCCCGTTCAAACAGCACCCTCTATCATATGTCAAGAATTACACTATTGGGGTAATGTACATTGGGTGAATGATACGTGGATCAGAGAAGATTATGTGGTACCATATTCTCATGCATGTGTGTCATAAACTAGGCCTGAACTGACACTGTACTCATTGCGTGATTGCAAAGGTTCTACTAGAATAATGTGTGAACATGCTGAACTAGTGAATTCCTGTGACAGTAACTCGAGATGCACACTGCAAATTGCACCAATTGACTCATTCTTCTGTAAAGCACATATATTGCAAAATGGTTCATATTTGGTGCATTTCAACCAATCTTGCAGTCATGTCCCAATAGGAATACCAACTCTGATCACCGTAGGCACACAAGTTAATGCTGTGGTTCATTTTGGATCCACCTAGCTCATTTCAATTGAAATCATTAGTCTGGCCTGGTGGCAATTTACAAAAACTTGAGTACCTGAAATTGCGTTTGTACATAGCAAAGCTGTTAAAAATGCAGTTGGAGGTGAGAAGTACTGAAGATACGTATCTGCAAGCGCACTCCACTGTGGTCAAACAGATTGCATCTCTGCTAGGTTCTGAGCATACAAGACAGGAAGCCTTGCACTCCCTGATTGACAGCTCACAGTTTAATGGGGCCAACACTGGCCTTTCTGCAATCACTAAAGTAGCGTTGAGTCTCCTACATAAAAGGCTTAATGCCTTGCACACAGTCATTAGAACATTGACTTCGTCGAGTGCTTGGTACAGTTGGCTGGTGATAATACCTGGATTTTTTCTCATATTTTGCTGTAGACACTGAAATTATGACAAGCCACAGAATTAACACCCTGGAAACAACCTGTCTCCGGTACAGAACAGAGTTGTGCAGATGTATGGGATATGAGCAGTGTTCACTGTTTCAAAAGCCTATTATTTTGTCATTAACCAGGACGAAATCTACTGTATCAGCCAGTGCTAAGTGCCGAGTATGTCACCAAGAGTCATTGCTTGCAAAGAACGTGGGAATTGCACAGTCGTCGTCTAGACTACCTCTGTGGTGCAATAGAATCACCAGGACATTGGCTGTGCACAGAGACATTTGTGGGATTCAGAGGTACTTCCCACAAGTATTCTATTGTGAGTTCATTGAGAGTCCCTCTGACACCGCGCCTGATAATGGGGTCATGCCAGAGCAAGAGAAATTGTGCAGAGGATGAAAGCAATTATTGCCCAATTCATCCAGCACTCCCAACGGCATTATCAAGGAAGCACCTGGTCCCTCTGCATCACAGCCGGACCCAAGTAAGCCACAGAATGATCGATGCATGCTCTCAAACCCAGACCAGAAGGCAGCTGGGGAAGCAATCGATGCAAATGACAGATTCCTCTGGTTCCAAGAATACATGTCAGAAGGGAAAAATGCCTAAAACAGTGCGCAGCGATGACATGAGCATTCTGTTCTCTTCTCCGCAATGCTTCTTAACCTACCTCAGAAAGAGGCTTGCTTTTAATTCAGTGGTCAGAACACCTGACATTCTACACAGGTCATCTAAGCAAGCTGCTCAGTCAGACAGCACTGAACTGAAGAATTATCACATTCTACCTCAAGATGCAAGTATGAATGCAAAGCAAACATATGAACTGGATGACCTCCACATGCTGATTGCTGTGAGTGACAAAGACACTCACATACTGGTTTAATTCCAAGGACACCGATTTAGACTATTAACTGTTTATGCATGTGACAATGTGCTCAAGATCACAAGCTCGACAGCTCATTGGGTTAAAAGACCAGGATGCAAGGTACGTTGGGTGCTAATTAATAATGGATTCTCAAAGGATCCTGCAGCATACTTTGAAGCCATCGCCAGTAATGAATTTGCAATCACCCTAAATACCTCCTTATGAATACAGGAATGATTAGCTAGGTCCAGTGACAATATAATGGACTCATGCTGAATACCTCAATGTTGGATATATGTACTCATTCATGCTAATGTTAGCAAGTAGTGCTAACCCTTTCTAACTTTGATGCAGCTGTTGATGTTTTATTTTTATTGTTTGTGTATAGCACACATTACAGGCTCATAGGCACTATGCAAATAAATCAGGCAGCTTATTTTAATTCTGTGTGCTGAAACATGATGTGTACATGAGGTTTCCTTGTGCCACCTTTATGTAATCATAGCTCCCAATAAGCGTATTCACGACTTCACAGAGCTACAGTACTTTGATCTATGCCAAACTGCTTTGAAGGGGGTATGTCATGATTTACAAATGTTACGAACGAGCTAAGACATCTGTGCCACAGAACACAAAGTTCACAATTGCACAAGGGCTAGTGTCAGAAGAAAAAGTTAGACATTTACTGTATACAATATATTGTCATTGATAAACAACGCTTGTGGGTTCAGCGGAAAGCAAGCGCATAGCTTGTTCCGTGGCGTTTGCAAAAGCGACTAACAAGACATGATAGATGCCTCTTCCTAACCACAGAATAGCAGCCTCTTGTCTTCAATAACTAATGCCTTGAAAATACACGTGGTCTTGACACCATCATAGTAATAAGCTATGGAGGTTCTTTGGGCAAAAAACACTCAACACTCATTCACACACAATGCGAGTGTGGCTTTCAAAAGACAGAATCAGACACTAGCTGTAAACTCACAGGCACTTGCCGTTAGAGTAAGCTAAAGGTGAACAGTTTTTCCCCTTTCAAACAGAAGAAAGCCAACCACAAGTGGCAGCTTCCTGTTTTAAAATGAGCTCGTAGGAGTCAAGAGATGCTTCTGCGCTGATAAGAAGCCAAAGGCAGGAAACACAATACCAAAATAGAAATACACGGGTAGAGTCGCTGAAGACAAATGTAGCTGTTTCCCGTTGAAGAAAGGCAGTCACTACAATGAGGCTTTTTAAGGGGTCAACAAGCAAATGACATCCTTTGCTCTTGTCCCTACAGGGAGCACATTCACTGTAAGGTAAATATTCAAGAGGCGAAGACGGTACCTATCGAGTGAGTTTTCACATAGGTAAATCATGTGTGCAATGCAAACCGAAGCACAAGAGCAGGTTCAGACTCTAGACTTTCTCTCCAGACCGAGGAAGGGACGCCCATAGTAGATGTAGGCTAAGTCACGCATGTTAATATAAAAAGCACGACAGGTCAAGGCTAACGGTATTCGGCAGCAGGCAGCCACGAGCAGACCACAAGATCGTGGGGGGCTAGGGAGAGCAGTCGATAGCAGGTCAGAGCAGCAAGCCCAGGAAATCGTGAGTTTCAAGTGTGTTGGTTGAAACTTTTTTGCATATAATGAGACTGAAGGCGTGTTTTATTATGTCACTCCACTCCTGATCATACCATAGTATAGCTTAGACAAACATAACATGAACTCCATGATTGCTCAAGCTGGTGTTTTAAAATGATGAATTGTACTTTATCTTTGTTAAATGTGAATCATGTTTATAGCATATGCAATAATGCTTTCTCTATATCTAACAGTATGCTATGTTTTTATTGCTCTAATCATAGCAGGTGTAATGATGCTCAAATCTGGTAGAAACCAAAGATAATATTAAATATATTGACTTGCTATCTTCCAGTGTCAGCTTCATATTTTGAGTAATGCTTCATAATAAGGTCTCTCTGAGTCAAAACGAACTACACAATATTTTCTTGCTGTATTTTGGTCAATTATGACAAGAAGTGCAAACACTCAAGGAAACTGTCAAAGCGCTAGGCCGGAACCCATGAAGCGCCTCTTATCATAATTTAAGACTTTTGATTCTCTGCCCACGCCACTCTGCCCTATCTAGGGTTGAGGGGGGTGGGCAGGGAATCCCGCCCCTAAGGGGCAATTAAGTCAGGTGCAATCAATGATATGTCAAACCCCAGGAATTCCAGCAGTGTAATGAACTGCCCGCACTATGCCATCAATTGTGCGTGAATAATGGGGTATGGATTTATGTCACCTGGCAGATTGATGGATCAAATCAAAATCAAATGAAACTGGACATAAAGGACCTAAAGTAGAAATTACAGCAGAAGCATTAGCCAAGCAAAGCTGACACAAGTATAGCTCCCCTACACGCATGTGCTTCTCAGACAAAGATCACCAAACAGATCTGTTGCTATGGATCATTCAGATTTAGCAAACAGATGACAGCGCGTCTTTAGTTTCTACAAACAGCTGCTGGGATCATCAGTAGCAACCAATGTTTCCTCAGAAATTGGCAAAAGATGAGGAAATGGATAGTAGGTTATTTTATCCCTGTAAAACAACTAAGTTTGTCAGATAGATGGAAATATCTCTACCAATTGCTCATATTGCCCAATAGTTAAAGCTGATTAAATCTCAATTGGGTAATCAACCTGCTATGTGCACAATTAGTAATTAGATGGAAGTATGATGCAACAATTTCTTGGGATGCAATTTCTATGTATCTCCATCTTCATATTAACGACTCTGCCTACCAGCCAATTGCTAATGTCTTGTGCAGACATGCAGAACATAACATTTGTTTTGAATGACCTTGGATGTTCATAGGGTTTAAGCACCAGAACACCATGCCAACCTCCTACAAAACTTAAGCTGGCCAGGGCATCCGGTCATGCACCGCTAATGAAAAACGCTGCTCAACAGTACCTCTACACAAGCCATACCTAATGGGCCCCATATTTTAACCCATGCTAGTGCACCGTTAGGTTGCTCTTTGTCCATGATTCATTCTACATGCGCATCGTTATGCACTGGAATATTAGAGAAGAATTCTGGCACTCCAAGAAAGTATTTAAGGAACACATTCTCCACAATTTCCAACGAAGTACCCTCTCTGAGACCCTTAAGCGACGTGCAACAAAGGGCTTGTGCAACACCTGTGTAGCAGTCTCAACTAAGACACTACCCAATTTCCTGTGCAGAGCTCTAACAGAGAAGCTCTATTGTCTCATCTTCACTTGGGTTTTTGCAACTTGTGAGTTCCATGAAAGATGAATAGTAAAACAGAGCCCCTGGTAATCACAGGCATTAGCTAATTCCAGAGCTTTCCTACTGACCCCTTTCCTTGGCTTCCTGGCCCTCTATTGACCAATGACCATAAGCTTCGATTTTTGAGACTTGGTTATTATACCAAGATCAACACACGATATGGAGGAAGGAAACTCACAATTTGGTGAGGGCAAATTCAGATTGCCCTTAATCATGCATTGTCATTTTGTGCGAAACGAAGTTGAGAAGTGAATTTGTACCCACATTTGCTGGACATTCCCCTATTGCATGCTTAATGTGTTTAATTGACATGCTTTATTCCCACTTCCCACATCTTCTGTTCTCCTTTTGCTCATGTTCTATCTGCTTGTGGATCTCCAGGCCCAGTTTGTGCAAGCAAGCAGATCACATGAATTTAGCACCAATTTTACTGCTTTGTTAATAGAGAATGGTGCAAAAACGTTTAGCCCCAATCAGTATTCAGGAGCAGGGTATTTCATTTTTGATGTGTGCTGTGTAACATAAAAATGTAGTGGACGCCTTTTGTTGTATGTTATGCAGCAAACAGAGTTAAAAAAAACTGCCTGATTAATTGTTGCCTGCGTGCACAGTTTTTAGATAATATGGATGTGACAAAATCTGTTTGCTCCATTGTGTATTATCAAAGCATTGCTCACTTTTTCGCACCAGTGCACATCTTTCATTATCTGGCCACTGGGGTGCACATTTCTGAGAATCGTGGGCGATTATGTCTGTTTTATTTCTTGCATATCTCTGATTTACCTCCAAATATATTTGGAGAATCCGGCACTAAGCGTTTAAACTCTCAACTGTAAACCCTGAACACCCCAAACTAAACTCTCGAAACTGTAATCTAACATTTAATTCTAACTTTACTAGGTACTAAACTACAGAATATCCTGAGTGATTGTATGCTATGTCTCTGCATCAGGGGTAGTCCTTTATAATTCCGATTTCCCTTATTCTATTTTTTCCCATTTCTATTGTCGTTTTTTTATTGTTATTTATGAAGGACTGGACAGTGGGACACGTTGAATCTTTTGCTTTAATTGTATGCTGATGCTTTGAGATTACAGCATTTCTATTTATGTCATAATAAAAATGACCTTGCACCCCAAAAGGCATTTGCCATGTTATGTTTTTAAGCACACTGGAGCCATTGAGCCACTGTCAATGTGTTAAGGTGAGCAGTGGCAGGATGTAATGAGGACATAGAGCCTACATTATGTGGGCTGCTAGGCTCCAGTAATCGTAAATGTTGGTCTCTTCTTCTGCAGCTCTAAAAGGCGGGGGTTTTCCCATTTCTGTGGCGAGTGCTTACATCGCATGTGCATTTTCATGCATTGTGAGTGTGTGCATTATTTATTTTTATTTTATTTTGTATTAAGTGTCTTGGTTAATGTTAAACCATTTCACTATATCATCAATTCATATAACATCAATATCATATCAATAGCAAAAATAAACAATATAATATAAACCATTATCACCAATTAAAAAATATCATTCATAAAGGCAGAATTCTGACCAAGGACTAATTCCAATGGATGCACATAGCGACTCACAGACCTCACAGTACTGTTCTACAGTTCAAAGATGCCAGCCCAAATGCCAGCTACCCACACCCTGTACAGCGCTGTGCTGCCCTCGAGCTAGCTCCACGCTGTAAACAATAAAATAAATCATATAAAAAATGTGCACATTCAATAAAATACTGTCTTCATAGCCAATACAATAAATACATTATCCAGTAGTTTAGTCCAATTTCATTTCATAACTATACCACTTTCAATATGTCTCCATACGAAATATACTGCTTATGAAATCACTCTTGAATTCTCTGCCATCTCATTAGACCAAATTTGTTTTCATGTAATATCAGAAACATTTTGTGTAAAATTCTCATATCGCTAACAATATACAGTGTTTAATGCCACGCATTGCGTTAACAGGTGGCGAGTGGTTTCTAACTCTACTGCGTAGATTCTGCATGCTCTCTCTATCAGAGGGAGATGACTTCTATAACCTGTAAACATTAGGGAAGGTAGCCGGTTTAATCGTAGTTTCATTATAAACTCTCAATTGATAAGAATATGGATTATGTATTCAAATGGAAGCAAATATGAGCAAGCTTGCCTAGTGTGTTAATTCAATTTTGGTTGTTGTGAAATATGCTATATTACTAATTCTGTCCCAATAGTAAGCCTTTTCTGTGAGCCGTTTCCTTGCCATTGTATAATTATCCGTGAGGTCCATGTTCCAACCTATGACGATAAGAAAGTTGTTCCATGATAACACAAATTCTTTCAAAACCTATTACATTCTATATTAGTCTTGATGATATCTGCAAACCAGTTCAATACAGTTTCCCCAGTTTCTAAAATGATTCTCAGAAGTAACAAACTTTGTTTGATTTTAATTAACGTTGGCAAGGAAAACAGGCCCAGTTCCATTCTAATTTCCTACACGTATAATGATTGGGGTAGTCCCAGTATATAACTCCATAATTTCCCTTCTAAAGTTTTCATCCAAGATAACTGCTCATCTGTGTATGTATCAAGGAGATGCAGAAAACTCGAGACAAGAGTTGTCTTGTACAGCTTTAATATTCCCCCAAGTGAAAAAAAAAAGAACTTTGGTGCAGATGAAGTTCTTTAGTAATCTGCACCTATGCAGGGACTTGAGGGCAGTATACTGCTTTATTTTAAGGAGTGCTTTAGTTGAAGGCAGAAGAGTGCCCAATTATACATAAGCGTCTACTATCTCAATAGGTTTTCTGTCCATCTTCCATATGAATTTCTTCTATGCATGCCCTATATTAATAACAATGATCCTAGTTGTTGGGTTGTTTATCTTTAAATTATGCTCCTTAGAATAAGAATACAGAGTCAATAATGATTGCTGCAGCACAACGGGAGTTTTATCAATAATTACCATATCATCGGTAACACATAGCCAGGAGATATGCTGCTTACCTATATTTGGCAGATAGTTATTACATCCCTCCAGCACTTTATGCATATCAGCCACATAAAGATTGTAGAGTAAGGGGGCTAATTCAGAGCCTTCTTTTAACCCATTGGAAACCACAATATGACCTATGCATAGTCCAGATTGATTTAATCTAACTCCAACCACTGTCTGTGAATGCAGCTGAACAATAAGATTAAGTAAACTGGGGTCAATTTCCCACTCATACAATTTACCCCATCGTTTATTTCGGTCCACACCGTCAAAAGCACTGATGTAGTCAATAAATACAATATTTAAGGAGAAAGACTTAGCAATAAACATACTTCGAAGGAGATATTGCATGGTCCATATATTATGTGCGATACCATACCTATATGGAAGCCTGTTTGCTGGGAAGAAAGAAGATGGCATTTATTTACCCAAGAACATAGATCATTTAATAATGCCTTGCAGAACAATTTACTTGGAGCATCCAGCATGGCCAAGATTACGTGTGAATTGGAGAGGAGCCATTGAATCTGAGGTGAAGAGGTGCGCTTCTGGAATTGCATTATACATTTCTATAATCATCAGGATGCTTTACATTGGATGCGGGGTACTGGAAGTCCTGAATTTGGATTGGATTGGCTATTGATTTGCCTTAGAGTTCACCAATCACATTTCACTTGTTGAGGACGGCAGGAGTATTCGCAGGGATCCTGGTTCTGTGTACGTCGTGCACAGACAGATGCACAGACAGAGACTCTATTTTCTTTGACAACATTCCCACTGTGAAATAATAAAGGTTGTCAGGATATTCATTTAGAGGAAAACTTCCCATTAGGAATGGCCATACAAAAATCACATTATACGGCAGATTTAAATAACATGGTGATTGGAAATATCCCTGAAAAGTATGTAGATGCCAAGGGTGAGTTGTCAGAACACCTGGACTCTCAGCCCAAAGGAATATTTAAAATTCATTATGTGTATCCTTATGATTCAAATGAGACAGTGTGCTGCCATCAAGAGGATTGCATAACATTTGAAGTGGAAGCTGATATGCCAAAATATTTAAAAGTGGCAGTTTTACAAAAAGATACAGCCACACAGTTAGAGGAAAGCGTCGAGATTCCCTTACCAGAAGATTTTCCAGAATTTTCCAAAATGGTAGAAGAGCAGATCTCCTTAGCGGATGCATGTAACAGCAATGAGGATAGAAACAATCTGAGGGAGATATTTATGGAGTTTAAGGATGTATTTGCAAAAGATGCTTATGATTGCGGTTTAACTGATTTACATGTGGCCACACTACCAGAAGGGTGTAGCAGAAGTCCAGTATTTGTACGCCAGTATAGACTACCGCTAGCATGTTTAGAATCATTAGCAGAGATTATAAAGAATTTGGAAGCTCAGGGAATCATCAGGCCCATTCATAGCACATCCAATACACCTATATTAGGTGTGTTAAAGCCAAATGGTCAATGGCGGCTATGTGCAGACTTGAGGGAGTTAAATAAAAGAGTGCCAGTAGCCAGATGGCCACTGCCATTCATTGATCAGGGCCTAGCTCAGGTACATGGTTCAAAAGTGTTTACCACATTAGATCTCACCTCTGGATATTGGTGCGTGCCATTGGCAGAGGAGATACAGAATTTATTTTCCTTTACATTTGACAGGACTCAATACGCCTGGCTTAGAGCTCCGTTCGGGTACATCAATAGTGGGAGTGAATTTGGCATATTTTTGAGAAAGGCCATGCCAGATGCAGCGGAAAGAGGAACCATAGTTTATGTGGATGATGTCCTGATAAAAAATGAAAGCCTGAAAAGCCATTTTGATTAAATAAGACATGTGCTTGGCCAATTGCAGAAAGCAGGCGCCAAAGTGTCTTTACAAAAAGCACAATGGTGCAAGAAAAAAGTGAACTTTCTAGGTCATGAAGTGACTGAACATGGGCTAAATCCACAAAAGAAGAAAATAGAGGCCATACAAAAACTAAAGGACCCTAAAAATGTGAAAGAGGTAAAAAGTTTATTAGGGATGACAGGCTATAACAGAAAGTACATTGAAAATTATGCTGAAATTACTCAACCATTGACTAAACTGCTTAAACTGAATACACCCTGGATATGGGAAAAAGAGCAGTCTGAGGCAGTAGCTAAATTGAAGGAATGTCTTGTAAAGGCACCATGTTTAGCATATCCCATAAAGGGTAGGGATTTCTTTGTAGAAATAGGGTTCTCTGAGCATTGTATGTCAGCAGTGTTATCACAAAAACATGATGTGAATCACAAAACTATTGCATATGCAAGTAAAGCATTTTCCCAAGTTGAAATGAAATTCAATGAATGTGAAAAGGCCCTATTAACCACTGTGTGGGCGCTACAACATTTCCACCCTATTGTTCAGGGAGAAAAGGTGATGTCGAAACAAATCATCAACCTTTGCAGTTTTTAGAGAGTAAAAGAATTAGGTCAGGTAATCTAGCGCAGTCCAGAATCACTTCATGGAGGCTGGCATAACAAGGTTTTCCTGTAGAAGTGAGATATGGACAAAATAAAAAGAGCCCAATTGCTCAAGAGTTAGCTGACTTACATGACTGTGCAGCTGAATGAGTATCAAATGAAATGGAAGTGGAACCTAGTTTGCAGGAATTTGAACAATCACCACACAAAGCTTTTGATTAAAAAATATGCAAGGATCTGCCAACTGTATATGTGGATGGTTGTGCTTTTCACATTGAAAATGACAGTAATAAACAATTAGTGTCAGGAATAGGGAATGTCTGGTTGAAATGTGAAGGCGTCCCTAGTGTAGGGATGAGGATTGGAGCTAGAAGCAGTCAAGTGGCGGAATTGGCGGCCATTTATAAAGCAATTGCTACTGCAGTTGATAATAAATTCAGTGAAATTGTCCTGGTGACTGATTCTGACTATGCACGAAAATGCTTTGTGGAGTATTTACCTGGCTGGAAAGCGAGAGGCATGGTTACATACAACAAAAAGCCACTTAAACATGGAAAAATGATACAAGCCATAGACAAATTGGTGTCAGAAAATGATTTGACAATATACTGGAGAAAAATGTGTGGGCATTTAAAAACAGCAGGAGAGGATAAGGAGGGAAATGAAAAGGCAGACCACCTGGCTAAAATTGGGGCTGTGATGGGAGAATTGCTACCCATTGATGATTTACTGGGTGAAATACAAATTGATGCATTAACACGTTCTAAAGCACCAAAGGAGGTAGATCAACCAGTGGTACAATGGGGCCATGACACGCCAGACCAAGATTTGATTGAGGCACAAAAGAATGATCGAATTTTGGGAATCTATTATAATCATTTGATAGATCCTGAACAAAACCCTTTAACAGAAAATGATTGTATGGGAAAAGAAGAGTTGAGGGTACTATTAAAGAATAAAAAACTAATTAGATTACAATATGGACTCATGATTAGAGAGTCCATAACAGGACAGATACAGTGGGTGGTACCCCTTTCATTCAGAGGGCTAATGCTACAACATGTACATGATGCAATAACTGCAGGCCACAGAGGTTCACAAAAAACATTGGAAATACTAAAAGATTATGCTTACTGGCCACATATGTCCCAAGATGTGGAATTATATACTAGAGGATGGCCCTCATTAGGACCATGGCGGAGGTCCATGGTGCAATTTGCACCATGGACCATGGCGCAGAGCTGCCAATACCGCCATGGGGGTTGGCGGACTTACCGCCCCATTCCGAGGTTGGCGGGGCGGTAAGTCCCCAATCCCCATTTACCCTTCCCCATTCCCATTTTTGCCCCATAGGGTATAATGGGAGTGGGGAAGGCGTTAATTACGCCACCGTAAATTACGGTGGCGTAATTAACAACAAGTCCCGTAGCGCCATGGATTTTCCCGCCTGCAAAAAGCAGGCGTAAAAATCTCCATGGCTCTACGGAATGTCGTAGTCTGGTGGAGAGGTACGCCATGCATTACGCTGGCGTAAACCCCTCTCCGCCAGGGTCCTAATGAGGGCCGATGTCTAGTATGCGCCCAATTTAAACCTGCTTCACCAATGCATAGAGCCCCATTGATGAAAAGAGGCCTAATTCTTCCTTGGTCAGATTTGTAAATAGACTATGTAGGCCCTTTAAAAAGGTCGAGCAAAGGAAACCGTTACATTTTAAGTGTGATATGTTTGATGTCGAAGTGGTATGAATGTATTCCTGCACCAGATTGTAGTGCGCAAACAGCAGCCACATTGCTGGTGAACCATGTGTTCTCAAGGTTTGGGTTGCTACAAAGAATTGAGTCAGACAGAGAAAGTCATTTCACAAGTACTCTAATGAGTAAGGTATGGCAAATACTGGGTGTGAAAAGAAAACTACATATCGCATATCGGGCAGCCTCTTCAGGTGGAGTTGAACGGAGCAATAGGTCTGTTGTGGACATATTAAAGAAATTTGTGGCAGAAGCAGGTTCCAGCTGGGATTTACGTTTACCGTTGGTTTTGATGGCAATTAGATCAACTCCTGCCAAAGCAACAGGTATTAGTCCACATGAAGTCTTAACAGGTAGGAAAATGGTGTTACCACAACACCTACTATACAGAACAGATGAGCAGACACTTGTGAGTGCATCCGCAGTTCATGAGTACATTGATGAACTGAGGAAGCATTTGCAACATGCATTTGCTTTTGTGCAGAGAAATCTAGAAAGAGCTGCTGACAGTGCAAAGTCATACTACGATAAAAGAACATCAGTGAGAGAATACAGTGTAGGGGATCAGGTGTATAAGTTTCATTTTGGAAAAAGTAAACAGAAAAATTCTAAATTTCGAGCAGCCTGGCAAGGGCCATTTCGAATTATAGATAAGATCTCTCCTGTAGTTTATAAAATGTTGAAGAATGAAGGTGAAACAGCGATAGAGCAGTTTGTCCATGTAAATCAGATCAAGCCATGCCATCCCAGACACGAGATCAGGCAGCTTGAGCATGTAGAAACAGAAAGCCCTGGGGCTACTGCCCACTGATGCACACAATACAACAGAAAGTCCCTTGAACACAAAAAGATAAAATAAATGGGTACAGTCAGGAGGCAGTGATAGAGAAGTTAAAAAGTTGATTATTATAATGGCACATAAACACTGTAATATCATGTATGCTTATTTTCTTTTTAACCTGTGTTTAATTTCAGAAAAAAAAAAGAAAACAAAAATGTTTTATTTTTGGCAAAAGGGTGAAGTTAGTATTGTGCTATATACTTAATCTGTTTCTTTTCTATTTGATTTAGAACATTAACTATTTATACCGGAGGTCACGGGAAACAATGGAGTCCTGGAGTCCCCTGGATGAAGACCAAAGGATGCCTGCCTCCGGGTGGAGGTGAAGACAAAATAACCGGAATGCCAAAGAAAAGATGACTTCTATAGAAAAGGATCCAAGAGTACCAAGATGAAAAAGTACCCGAATGAACCAAAAGAGGCAGACAAGTGTCCTGACATATGGAGTTCCACGTATTTATTATTTTAATTAATTGTTTTAATCTGTTATGTTAATTATTTGTTTTAGTTAGTTGTTTTATTTTATTATTTTCAATTGACTTCAAGTAAATAATTGAAACACGGGACTATGGACACTTCCATTGGGAAGGCAAATGTAGAACATTTTATAAGAATTGATGAATTCAGATGAATTTTAATATTATATTGATTGACCAGTGACTTTCAATTTTCATCTTCACAACAAGAATGTTAATTGTATTGGATTTTTTCATTTTGAAAGAAGAAAAGGAGCAAGTTGGATTTTTTCCAATTGTGGCTCGGATTAGCCAAATTCTCAAAAAAAGGAGGGTATATGTAGGATTGTTAAGCGTGTTTTGGGAGCACAGAGTACAGCACCACTGCACAGGATCAATGTATAGCATGTTTTTTGAAGTACAGCGCCACTGCATGGGTTTGATGCATTGATATAATGTGGTACAGCAAGACACGTGTTATTGAGCATTTTCTTTTATGCAGCGCCACTGCATGGGTTTAATGCAATTGCTTCAAGCTATGTGTTGCCAGTGCAACATATGGAGATGTAAATGAAGACAGGCTACACAGGTTAAAAACAAACCATTTTCTCATTTAAAAGCGCATTTTATTTTTCATATTCAAAATGCACACAATTGTTTCTTTTTACCTGAAATTTCTCTGTTGCAGGAGACACATTTGAGGATTAATGAACTAACCTCATTAACAAATAACTAACACACTAACTCATTAATAACATAATGTGTTCTCCAGTGCAAAATGAATGGAAAATGACAGGCTCTGAAAGTCATTTTAAACGCACATTCAGATTTCTTTTTTTTGCTCTGCTGCTCTGTCCACAGTAACTGCAGGAAGCAAAGACCTCGAATAAGCAGGAAATCAGTTTGGTTACAGTTGCAACTGTATAAGCCAAGCCATTGTGTGCAGAGGGTGGTTAGGGCATGATAGAATTTTATTGGTTAGGATCCTTTGGTAGGAGGTAACCAGAGTTTTCTTGTATAATCTCGAGGAAGAAGCTGGAGAGACATCTTGACACAGCTCGAAGAAGGACTGGGTTGATAGCTGGGGATGCCTGATTCCTAAAGCAGATTCAACTTGGTTGCAGAAACTGGGATTTCCAGTCAAAAAGTCCCAGTTTGAGTGACAGCAAATGCTTGTCCTTGCTGGGTGAACCCCTCCAGAAGGCGACCAACCCAAGAAGTTACATGCTGAATAAGCCTGGTAATTATCTCGCTGAAGTGTGGGGGCTGAGTGTGTGCGAAAATATTCAGTCAGTGTAGAAAAGGAGATTCCTGTGCTTTACCCACGTGTTTAATGTTGCAAATTGAATTCTTGTTCCCCGCCACTCTCTTCTCAGTGTATCACAAATAATGCTGTTACTGTGCTATTTCATTTATTTCTGTAAAAGAGTGAGATCGTGTTTAAATGCAACTTTTATAATACACAAAAATATCTGAAAGCAGACGGGTGGTGTGTTTTATTTTCTCTTTCCTTTGTGCATTTACCAATACAGTGCTGATGATGTGGGGAGATGTTTAGACAGTGCAATTGTCATTTTTAAGGTAGCTAAAAATAAGATTTGGCTGCAGCTGTGCGCACAATGTAATTCAGTATGAGCAATTATAACTAACTGTGTGTGTTGTAGTCTGCCGGAGGTCTATGAGTCGGCAGAAAGGGAGGCCCGGGACATAGTTCACTACCGTATATAAGTTAGTGAAAAATACCACATGTAGCTCACTGTTGTAGATAATTCAGTGAGAATTGCCCATGGTGGCACACTAAAAATGAAAATGTGGTGTTCCTGAAATGCAAGCCTGAGGTCTCTCTAGTGATTACACGAAAAATCTAAACAAAAATAAGGGGTTCTGGATATTGGGGCCACAAATAAAACAAAGGAATTATGCTCACCAAAAATACCACCAACCACGCATACCAACCACGCATACCAACCATGCATGTCTGTGTACTGAAATAATGCATATCCACTGTATTATTATTATACATAACCCAATCTGAATACAAGGAGTGATTGTTGCTAAATTATTTTTCGGCGGTAAGAAAATACCGCCAGGCCCCAAATCTACACAAAATACCCAACAGGCCTGATCTGTCATACCCAGGTTTTCACTGAGGCAATTGAGCAGGATGGCAAGTTTGACCATATCAAAGGCAGAGGAAAGATCGAGGATAATGAGGACAGAAGAAAGGTTAGAATCAAGGTTAGAGAGCAGGTCTTCACAGGTGTTCAGGAGAGCAGTTTCCGTGCTTCTGGCAGCTCTGAAGCGAGACTGGTGGTCGTGGAGACAACCAACAGATTCAGTGTGCAGATTAAGCTGGGAGATGTCCAGGAAAGGAGTGATGGAGATCGGGCGATAGTTAGCCTGAGAGAAAGGATCGGCAGAGGGCTTCTTTGGCTTGGGGGGCACAAGGGAGTGCTTAAGGGGGAAGGTTCCAGTGGCAAAGGAGTGAGCATAGAAATCGGCCAAGGTTGGAGCAAGGGTGTCAATGTGGTCCTTGATGGTTCTGGATGAACAGGGGAGAACCTGTTTAGATGAGACTTTCATAGATTGGACTTGTCTAGAAACATCGTCTGGGGTGAACAAGGGAAAGGATGAGAAGGGAGGAGGAGAGACGGCCACAGGCGGGCCACGATTGGAGGAGAAGCAGGAGGAGGAGGAGGAGGAAGAGGAAGAGGGGGGGCAGGATGACCTGGGTTTTAGTGATGAAATGAGAAGCCAAGTCCATACAGAGGGCCTGGGAGGGAACAGGAGAGGTAGAGACTGCAGCAGGATTGTCTAGCTCCTTGCAGATTTTAAAGAGTTTGGTTGAGTTGTTAGATGCTGCATTGACGCAGGCTTGGATGTGGGCTCTCTTCTTGGCGAGGACAGAGAGTCTGTACTGCCTTTGGAGCAGGAGGCAGGCCAGTTTGTCAGAAGGTGCACCTGATGCCCTCCACTTCCTCTCAGCCACCCTGCACTTGCGTTTCAGGGTGATGAGGTCAGAGTGGTACCAAGAGTTGCACTTGAATTTGGGTTTCAAGCAGATCCTCATGACAGGGGAAGGTACATCAAGAGTGTTAGAGATAGTAAGATGAAGGTTAGAAAGGACTGTGCCAGGGTGTGAGGCAGCCAAAGGTGAAGAAGGAGAAGAGAAAGTAGCGGCGAAAGCGAGAGGACCGTCCACTCAGAGAGGAAGGGGGCGAACTGGCCAGGCGGCCTGTAGATAGTGGACACAGTGAGAGAAAGGCAAGGAGAAATAAATAACCTGCAAACCAGGCATTCCAGGCATTCAAAAGAGGAGTCCTGCATGGGAATGATAGAAGCCAGAATCCACTCTGGGAAGATCAATGCTACACCCCCAGCGGGACGGTTGGTTCTGGGTTTGGAGAGGATCTTGTAGCCATCAGGAAGGAGAGTGTCAAAGCTTGTGCCATGAACCAAGTCTCAGTCAGACTGAATAGATTTAAATCGAGTTCTTCCAGGAGATGGCAGATGTCAGAGGAGTGTTTGACAGCTGAGCGAGAGTTGAGAGTTGCAATGTGGAGCAGGTTGCCCCATTTAAGGAATTCCGTGGAGGGGTACAGGTCAGATGTATGCCCTGTACAAGCGTTGATTGTGCCCAATGATGGGCAGAGTAAGAAGGAGGAGAAGGCAAGGTAGTCAGAGAGGAAGAGGGTGCCAGAGGGGTGGAAGAGGAAGGAGACAACAGGGTGGCCGGAGAAGCAGCAGAGGCAGCCATAGAGGTAGCAGAGGATGGAGGCAGCTGAGGAGCCATAGGGGTGGTGGAGGAGGGTGGCAACAGGGTGGCCGAAGAAGCTGCAGAGACAGCCGTAGAGGTGGCATAGGAAGGAGGCGGCAGAGGAGCCAGAGTGGGGAAAGAAGGAACAGCAGGAGAAGAAAGGAAGTTGATAAGGCGCGGGAAGCGTCTATCAAAAAGGAGGAGTTTGGCCTTGGACCAAGATGGTGCCATCTAGTTAAACATTAATGATGGTCTTGGAGAAGTGGAAGGGGGCCAGGAGGGCATCCCAGCGGTGCCACCATTAATGGGCAAAGAAGAAAAAGGAGAGAGAATAGAGACCACTTGGGGGTCCATAGGCCTGGAGAGGGAACGACAAAGAGTATGTCGGTAAGGGTCTATCTGGAGGAAGCACTGCTGTAGGTATCAGAGATAGGGAGGCCTGGGTTGGAGACCAGGATGTCCCTTTTGAGCTTCTTCCTGCCAGACTTAGTGAAAGGGATAGGACAGTCGATAGAAAAGCAGTTAGAGAAGATAGGTGAGCACCATAGTTGGCACAGAGAGGAAGAGGGGGGAGAAGAGATGAAGGGTGGGGCAGGGAAGCAGGCAGGCAGGGGGAAACACTAGGGGGACATGGAATCGCTAGGGTGTGACATGGAAGGAGCAAGGCACAAAGAGGACAGAACAATGGACAGAAAATCAGATGCAGTGCATAGACACATCAATCAACCAAAGTTACCTAGAAGTAAAGAATGAACACAGCAGGAAAGACAGCAAACAATGCAAGCAAACAACCCTGGAGAACAAAAAAAAACAGGAACAGAACAATCACCAAAGGGACCTAGAAGAAAAGAATGAACACAGCAGGAATGCAGGCAAACAATGTATGCAAACAACCCTGGAGGACAAAAAACGGCAAGAGCAGAACAATCACCAAAGGAACCTAGAAGTAAGGAATGAACACAGCAGGAATGCAGGCAAACAATGTAAGCAAACAACCCTGAAGAACAGAACGACAGGAACAGAACAATCACAAAGGAACCTAGAAGTAAAGAAAGAACACAGCAGGAATGCAGGCAATGCAATGTAAGCCAACAACTGTGGAGAACAAGACGTCAAGAACAATACATAAAGGATCAGGGGAGGGATCTAGGGAGGAGGGAGGAAAAGGACTGCAAGGGATGCAGCGAGCACAACAGCTGAGGGAAGGATGGGGGGCATGCAGCAGAGTTGAGACAGAGCACATGTGAACTAAAATGCAAGGGGGTGCACACAGCCTCATTAGAGGAAATGCACGTGGCCTGGGTTGCACCTCCTAAGAAGAGAGGGGCGCACGTGGCCTAAGTTGTGAGGGAGTGAAGGCAACCTAAGGTAAGAGGGGGCACACAAGGCCTAGAGTTGTGTGCTGTAGCTCACGCAGCCTAAGTTACGAGTGAGTGAAAGCACCCTAAAGTAAGAGGGGGTGCCCGTGGCCTAGAGTTCAGTGGGAGCACACACAGCGTAGGTTGCTAGGGAGTGAACGCAACCTAAAGTAAGGGGGGGCACACGCAGCCTACAGTTGCAAGGGAGCGCATGCAGCCTAAGTTGCGAGGGAGTTAACGCAATCTAAGGTAAGCAGGGGTGCACTCTAGGGCTGTGAGGGAGCGCATGCGGCCTAAGATGCGAGAGAGCACAAGTAAGCAGGGGGGGGTGCAGTTGTGCGAGGACAGGACACGGCCCATCCAATGCAGCAGTGTGCGTCTGCCATCCCTTGTTGTCAGCTGGTGTGTCCACCCAGACCGACACCCACTTACTATGTGATGTGTACATCTGGAACTATGTGCTGCCCCTGCTAACCGGGTTGAGGTGACAGACAGGTGTAATTTGTGATGATCTGCAGGCTACTCGTAGACTGCTTGCACATCATTACAGTGAGCTATGCCACCTTGTGTCCGGGCTTGCTACATGCCTGTTCTGTGTTTTATTCCATGAGATGTGCCCTGCTGCAACAACCTCCTCGTCTTCCTCCTCTGTGCGCCAGTCGTCCTCCAGGGTGCCTTCTGGCCCAGGTACCAGTGGGGCCCCCTGTGCACCAGTTCCATCCATCCTGTTCACCAGATCACATCCCTGCCCATGTTAGAGGTCCAAGGCACAGAAGCTGGGGTGGCCACAATGCCTACCGAGGCACCGACAGGTGCACAGGCAATGGAGGGACAGCAGGCACCCATGAGCAGTGCAGGTGCCGTACGCCCCCAGGGATCGTCATCAGCTTGGCGGGCGTATCAACGTAGCAGGCACCGGGCACTGGACCAGCAGGTGGCAATGAGGAGGAGGCAATTTCTCACAGGGCAGACCACCCAAAGGAGGAAGGTGGCAAGAGTGAGGGAGGGGGCATGCATGAGGCACAGATTGTCTTCTGGGCTCCCCCGTTATGACAGGAAGATCGTGGCAGAGAAGCAGCGGAAACAGGAAGCAGGAGTGGTGATGGCCAGGGCTGGGATTGCACTGCATTGTGCAAGGAGTGGGGCTGCCATCCCGGAGGCCACTTGCATGGAGGCGCAAGTGATAGAGACACAGATGCTGGATGACCTGCAAGCCCTCCATGCAACAACGGAGGCCTGCCTGAGGGGGGAGACATGGCGTTGGACAAAGCCCTGGGGGAAAGGCTGATTGAGATTGTTGCCTTTGTAAATTCGGTATTTAGATGTAGGTTTCCATTTTTATTTATTATTTTGCCCGGACTTGGCAGACTTTCCTTTCCAGTTTTTCATGTATATAGTTAGTTAGGCGTCGAGTTTTTATTTCTTTTTTTCCCCCCTGGACTGCTTTCACCTTCATTGCCCGTTTTAATTGTAAATATTTATATGCAAAGCATATTTGATTGTGTTACATTCCACGCTTCATGCAGTTCATTTGTGTTTCAGTAACTTTTATAGTTCACTTTTCAGCCAGTGCATCTCTCCATAGCAAGTCATGGGTCTTGTGGCGTGCATGCATGTGTGTTGATGTTGCTGTGATGGTTACGACTGGAAAGATGCACATGTGCCTGACATGTGGTGGTGTGGCTATCAGATTCCTGGGTCTGCACTGTATGCTTTAATTTGCTTTTAGCTGTGCAGCATCGCTGTGTGTTTGCCATCAGTGTGGGTGGGTGGAGGTAGGTGGGCTCACTGTGGAGATGTTCCATGGTCCCATTAATGGCACTTTTGTTTGTCATTGCTGTATTAAACCCATGTCATGCAGACACGCCCACCAGCATGTGCAGTCACACACTACCTTCTCTCCTGTGTTGCTCCACCTCGGACACTGGAATGCAGTACTGAGCCTTGTTTTCTATTTCTGAGTGGCAGCACAATTCTCCAGTCTCTTAATCATGCACTCTCTGACTGCCCTCCCATCACCCATGCATGTCCCTGTCATGTTATTGTTCCCTATCAGGTAATTTAACACCCCTTCTACCCCGGTCACTGATGTTCAGACGATGACGCGCCTGGCCATTGTTTGTGTAGATTTCATATTTATTACTAGGTTTACTTCTGTCGTGGGCACACTTTCAGTCAGTGTGCTTCGATGCCTTGGCAATGTGCCATGGCCAAAATGCCACTTGCCATTGCAATTACTTGTCACTTGTGTATGCGGTGGGTTAGTTAAAGTCATGATGGGTGTGTCAGCAGATACTCCAGTCCTGGATGGATCTCCGGTGCTTCCTGTTAATCATGTTTGCGATGGACATATTGGTGTTCCACTTAATGGAGCTGGCAGATGACGGAGGTTCAGGTAAACTGCAGACATGCATTGCACTGGCATTGTGGGAGACTGTCAGGGGGCTGTCTGGGTGGGTGTCCAGTCTGGAGGCAACTTCCTGGGGGGTTTCACAGGTGAGGGGGCTGGGAGCTGGTGTCTAGTCTGGAGTGCGATGCATGGGGCAGGTGTCCAGTCTATATGTGGGCTGCCTGAGGGGGTGTCCTGTTGGGAGTGGGCTGCCTGGGGGATGTCACTGGTGAAGGAGTATGGGGGGTGGTGTCCAGTCTGGAGTGGGCTTCCTCGGGGGGTGTTCAGTCAGGTCTGGGCTGCCTGGGGAGGTTCCAGTCTGGATTGGGCTGCCTGGGGGGGTCACAGGTGAGGGGGATAGGGAGTGGTGTCCAGTCTGGAGGGGGCTGCCTGGGGGGGGTGTCAAGTCTGGAGTGGGCTCCCTGGGGGGTGTCACAGGTGAGGAGGGATAGGTGGTGGTGTCCTGCTTGGAGGGTGCAGCCTGGGGTTGCAAGGGAGGCCCCATGTTTTCGCTGGGGTGCAGTCTTGGCTTGCAAGGTGAGGCACGCGATTTCACTGGGGTGCAGTTTGGCTTTGTGAGGGTATGCCCGTGTTTTGACAGGGGTACAGCCTGGGCTTGCGAGGTGAGGTGTGATTTCGCTGGGGTGCAGTGTTGCTTTGTGAGGAGGGCCTGCGTTTTTGCAGGGGTGCAGCCTGGGCTTACGAGGAGGGACCCGCATTTACACTGGGGTGCAGCCTGGGCTTGCGCGGTGGGGTGCGATTTTCGCTGGGGTGCAGTCTGGCTTTGTGAGGGAGGGCCCACTTTATCACAGGAGTACAGCCTTGGCTTGCGCGGAAGTACCCATGTTTTCACTGGGGTGCAGCCTGGGCTTGCAAGGTTAGGGGTGCTATTAGGCTGGGGTGCAGTCTGGCTTTGCGAGGGAGGGCCATTTTCAATGGAATGCAACCTGGGCTTGCGAGGTGAGGCATGCGATTTCGCTGGGGTGCAGCCTGAGCTTGTGGGGGAAGGTGCGCTTTCTCACAGCGATACTGGATGGTGTTTCATGGGCGGACGCGGACGCTTGAGCCTGTTTTTACTTGTGTGACGGCTAGTAATGCGCCTTTGAATCCATGAATATGCAGGGAGCGCAATAATTTTTCTGCGCCACGGCTCACGCAGGGCCCTTCTCGGAAAGCAGCCCTTGTCCTTTTTCTGCACCCGATTCCATGAATCCCACATCCTTGTATAATTTCTTCAAAAGGGTGCAGAGCATAACATACTGGTCGCATCTTTTCAGTAGTGCTACATTTTCTATGCACTTCATTAGGGAAATATGTCAAGATACCTGGGGCACTTGGCAGGTTGGCCATACAATGTGATTTCATAACACCACTGCAATTTGTGCCTAGCTGCTCCTACTGTGGTTCTGCTTGAAGATGGTTCCACACTTTGATTTGCTGCAGGTGTTCACAATATCAATATGCAGCCTATTTTTCCTCATTGTGATTTGTTGCAAGGTGTTCACAAAAGTGATCTCTACTTGTGTATTTCATCACTGTGATTTTCCTTTGAGGTGTTCCTCACAGTGATGTATTCCTAGGTATCCCATCACTGTGAATCTGCTCCTAGGTGTTCTCGTACTGGGATGTCTAAACTATAATATAAGTCATGATACCAGCAGTGTTCATTCGGGACCGGACTGCTTGTTTCTCCTCCACTGCACTGATCGAATTCCAACTTTCCACCATATTCTATCACCATAGACTAAGCCTTTCACTAAATGAGCAACACCTCCCAATACACAGCAAACATCATAACTCTACATATGTCTCACCAACTTGTGTAAAATAGTCTCGCACTTGGCATTCTGAAACTAGGGATGCATAAAGCTCCCATTTAGATATTGACACCTCAAATATCAGGGACACAACTCACTTAGAAGCATACTCGCGGGCACAGCCTGGACAATTGTGATCTGTGTGCACTACCACAAGAGCAAAGCAACCTTGCATTCTCCCTCTGCCCCAATTATACTAACCAGCCCCAATTCTGTTTTCTTGAAGATTCTACAGCTCCAAGAGACCACACACGCATTTCACGAGCGTGTAGTGCAAAGCACAACATAACATAATATCATTTACTAACACACATGAACAAACACCCCTGCTCACCACACACACACTTGCTACAATGCTAACTATATATATTGGGAAAACACACACACAAACACAGACAACAAAAATCAGTTGGACATTTAAAAAAATAAGATTTATGGTTTCTACTAATAGCAAGATGCTGTCCAAAATCGTATCCCATTATAAATCACTACTTCAAAACGTTTTCCTTAAAGAGTAGTTTAGAATGAGTACGGTGAGCGGTTGGGTTGGTAAATGAATAAGAAAATGGGCGGATAGATGAATGGGCGGGTGACTGTGAGAATCAATGGATGTTTATGGAATGAGTGGCAGGACAGCTGAATGAGGGATAGACAGTTGAAAGGTGGGTGGCTGGTTAGGTGAGTTGGTGAGTAGGCAAACAGCTATCTGCGTGAGTGATTGAGTGGGTGGGCAAGCGAGTGAATTAGTGAGTTAATGGAAACATGTGTGAATGAGGTGAAGCCATGGGAGAATGGATCAATGAATACATACTCAAACAGACGCATTCATGGGTGAGTGATTGCATGGATTCGTGGTGCCGTGGGTGTGTAATTGACTGATCACAGAAGAATCAGAAACCTGTGGATGCCTCAATGTGTCACTCAGACACAGGCGCCAGGAATGAGTCCTTCTTTTCTCTTCTGGGGCTAGACTCACATGTGGGCTGACCAACAACAGAAATCATGGCATTGCCAGCATGATATGTAACTTACCGAGCCTTGGATATCACCACAGTCAGGGTCTTGTGGAGTTCTGACATTGCTCAGCATGAGTATCACTCCTCAGGTAACCAGAAGCACCATCATAACAAAGGCAAGGACAAATACATAATTCCCATCCATTCATTTATAAATCAATTCTTTCACCCAAAGATCCGCCCATCAAATCGTTGTTGCATTCAATCCATCTACCCACCAATCTTCAACCCATACATCCTCCCCTTTCACACCCATCTGTTCTCGAAGTAACCACTTATCAAATATTGTTTTAGCCACCAATGCACATTGCCTTTATTCAACCAGGTATTCATTTATCATGTGTCTGTTTCTTTGTATGATTCTCCATTTATCCACCGATCTTTTATGTATCTATCTATCACATATGCCTGTATCTAAGCAACAATCAATGTGTTCTTTGTTCGCAAATCCAATCTCCTCCCTTCCTTATGATTTTGTCGTTCTTGCTCCCTTCTCATCCCATTCCCATTTTGTGCCTCCTTTCCTTCTTACTTTCCGTATTCAGGATTCTAAATCGTTTCCTTCTGCAGGTGTTCTTTCTTCTTGTGTCTGCTCCTCTTCTCTCTCTCTCCCTCTCTCTCTCTCCTTCTCTCACTCTTGCTCTCTTTTTTCTCTTGCTCTCTCTATTGCTTCCTCTCCCTCCCTCCTCTCTCACTCTCTCACACTCTTTCTCTCTCTTACTCTCTATCTCGCTCTCTCTCTCTCACACACACACACTTTCTCTCACTATGTTCGTACAACTCTGTCTCTCGCACCAAGCATATTCACTTTAGATTGTAATGGCTTTTTGACAATCTAACTGTGGGCTGTCAAGCTCGTATCAAGGTTAATGCAACAATGGTGAACTCACCAACAGGCCCCCAGTTCCACAGTGCTCCTGCTCACTCCTTCCACTCCAACTGAAATACTCCTTCAACCAACACGAATCAAACACATCCACCATTCCAACCCAATATTCTCTTTTAGAGTGGAGCAGCAAACCAACTACATACACGTGAGCATAAAAAGGAACGGAACAGAAGTAATTAAGATAACACGTACAACATAACACATCTCCCCCCTTTATACTAACAAACCCGTACAACGTAACACATCTCCCCCCTTTATACTAACAAACCCAACATCGCCTACAGGGCAGCATCCATCGCAACAGCATCATCCGATACCTTCCTAATCTTTGTTGCCACCACAATCTACCATGCCCCTTGGGCACATGCCCAGATTTCTTGATTCTCACACTACATCTCATCATAGCTTTGTTTCATAAACTCCACCTTACTGTGCACAGACTCTTCTCAACAAGCGCTCATTCCACCTCACAAAACATGCTCTGCCCAGCCAGAGAAGACATACTGCTGAGTGTGCCTTCCTCTTCCTCAAATGGCACAAGACCCGCACTGGAGCTAAACTGTACGGACATGCTCTCCTCCCATGCACACCCTGCATCTACTGCCATCCGTACACTATGCCTAAGTGTGTGGTTAAACAGTTTCACAGCGCCCTTGGTCTCCGGGAGGAAATGCAGCGTCTTCTGATGTTCCACCCTTATATCTCCCAAACAATCTTTCATCAATCTCGAGGTGAGCTGCACACCATTGTCAGTTAGAATCTTCCTAAAAGAAAACTCCTTTTGGAACGCATTGTTCAAATACCGAGTAACTGCATGCATGTCAACCGTCAGCACAACCACCACCTCAACCCACTTCAAGAAGTGGTGTATAACGACAATGACAAACAACAAACTTCCATGGTAAACTAGGTAACTCCAACGGCCTCGGAGGCTGGGTATAAGAGCCTTGTCCACCTCTCGGCACAAATTGCAGGCCCTCACAAGTTCCTCTACGTCTGAATCTAAGCTTGCTCACCAATAGTAAGATCTCAACCTACCCTTGGTCTTTTTCATTTTCAAATTCCCCTCATGTCCCGGTTCGATGAGTTTGTGTCCCACTCTCCCAGGGGGAACAATACGCCCTGCTTTACTCAACAAATCCTCTTCTAGACTCAGATCTTCTCTAACTCTGTGAAAAGCCACTAAACCTGCCTCGCTTGACCACTGGCACCAGCCACTCACAACATGTTCCTTAATATGGGTAAGTTCCACATCCTCCCTTGCAGCTTCTTTCATTCCCTTTCATTAACTAAGCTCCCCCATACCAAAATCACTTGTTCACAAACTTCAACTCTCTCCTTCACTTCAACCCCCTTGGCCAGACTGACTCTGCTATCATTTCTATCTCACTGCATCAGGCATGATAAAAGTGTCATTACGGGTATCAAAGTTCGCCAGTGCAGGTACTTTGGTATTAGCAACTTTGATATCCTCAAATTCTCTTCGTCACATTTTTCACCAGACAAATACAACTCCCTTCTGTCCAATTCTCTAAGTGGACTTGCATCTATCTCCAAAATTCCTCACAAATTTCCAGCAGTACTCAACTAAACCCAAGAAAGACATCACCTCTTGTCTCCTCATGGGTGGCGTCAGTTCTACAATAGCTTTTACCAACCCTTCCTTAGACTCCAAACCTCTATCACTTATAGTGTGCCTTGAGTAATCCAATCAATGTTACTCTGAAATATCACTCTCTTTCCTCAGGGTAAGACCTGCTTCAATCAATACCCTCAATACTCTTCTCAGTCTCAAATCATGCTCAACAACATATGTTCCCGTAATCAAAATGTCATCCTAAAAGAAAGTTACACCTTTAAAATTGTAGGTTATGCATCACGCTCTGAAAGAATGCTGCCGCCGACACCAACCTGTAGGCATCCTTATAAACATGAAAGTGCCTTCATGAGTCACAAATATGGTGAGCTCCTTGGTCTCGGGATGTAGCCTTACCTGATGGTGAGCAGAGGCATGGTCCAGTGTACTAAATGCCTTTGCACCAGCCCCCATGATTACTATCTCCCCTATGTTAGATACAGGAAATTTGTCAACCACCACTTGCGATTGAGACCCCTCAAGTCTACGCACAACCTTACTTGGCTATTCGTTTTCTGCACCACCATAGGCAACACCCATTCAGACGCTTTCACCATCTCAATTATCCCTTCCTCTCCAGCTTCCTCATCTTGCTGGACACCTCTTCCCCAATGCAAATGGGCAGAGTCCTTTCCTTTGCTATAACACTTTTAGCTCCATTCTTGAGACAGGTGCAATGGTGATATCAAAAATCCCACATCTTCCTTGAAAACTGCTCTGAAACTCTCTTCCGGGCATCCTCCCATGTGCTTATCCATCACAGCAACATGCCACGGAACCTTCAGATCCACCACAATCCCCATAACACTCTGCTCATACCACCCCGAGAGGATTCCACCCTTCTTGAATTGTTTTATATTTTTATTTATTGATATGACTGAAAAAATGCAACTTACAATACATTTCTAAAATTCAGACATTAAATCACATTTATACAAAAATCGACTGTCATCAAATAACCAATACACAAATAATTCCCCAAGTTTCCTAGATACTCTCCTTAAAATCACCATCCAATAATATATCAATCGCTAATAATATTCTAATAGTTGCTCAAATTAATGATATACGTTGGCCACTAAAAATCATCCTCCATTCTTTTTCTTCAATTAAAAAGCTATAACTCTCAAGGTGCCTAGTCATGTATTAATAAATGCCTTTTGTCTGATCATTTAAGACAGGCTAGCAACAAGTGCCTCAATGTTTCCAACTGATCAGAGTTAGAATAGAAGAGGAAATATCTTTCATGTATTGGCCATTTCAACCTTATCTCTCTGACTTCCCTCGATGGCCACAAGTTTAAACATGCTCTTACAAACCAGGAACAGAATTTACAAAAAGGGTTTTTAAAAAAAAAAGAGTTTTGCATACATTATCAATTTGATTTCATATTACACATTTTTAAAAACCTTGTAGCATTTACACTGATCCATTGTAATAATCCATTTATACCCCCATAATTTCTGTTTGGCCCTATCTGGGGACCACACAGGCAGTCTAAAGAGATATCTGCTGCTGCCAACTATTCAAAACAATCTGCCTTCCACTTCTGGATAGAGTGATCAGTTTTGGCCTTCAACAAGTTTCCAATGGCTGGGAGGATCGAATTTGATTGCTGTAAAAAACACTTCCTCATTATAGCAAAGCTCCATTTTACCATAGTAGCTAGGGAAAGGAATTATCTGAATTGGAATATGTAACGGGATGCCTAAAACTCTCTTTAAAAAATTACCTTCTATTGCATTCCGATTCTGGTCCCCCAAAATCATTTTAGTTTCTGTTCCATAGATCAAGGTGGGGAACACTTTCTGTTTATAATAAATTACCAAAAGATCACATGAATATCTTCCCAACGTCTTATGGATAATCAGGCCCTGTGAAACAGCTGTTTTACTCTTCTGCTCTATTTCCTCTCTGTACAGAATCTCTAAAATATTGACATTAGCGTAAACTCCCAAAAATCTATATTCTTTCATGGGTGTTAAAGGGGCTTTATACAAGTACCATTTATAGTATGGCTTTAGCCCTGATAGTTTTGATGTTAGAATCTTCACGTTTGGTTTATTCACATTGGCTCTCAGTCCGTGATCTATCGCGTATTGTTCTAACTGTCATAGTTTTCTCTGTATTCCAACCGGCGTCTGATCCAGGAAGACCACATTATTTGTGTAAAAAAGCCATGAAATTGGGAGTTTGCCTAATTTCGGAGGAAACAAGGCTGCCTTAGTCAGGTAGGGTATTAAGTCCGCAAGTAAGACGTTGAACAGGGCAGAGGCTAGGATACACCCCTGCTTTATTACTCTATAAGTGGGACTCGATTGTGATAACAAACCGGTCTGATTTAACCTAACCTGCATAGAAGTTTGAGAATGCAATTCGCTATTTATAGCCAACAGGTAAGTGGGTCAGCCCCAGTTCTGAAGTTTATCCAGGAAAATTCCTCGGTCCACACAGTCAAAAGCTAATTTAAAATCAATAAACAGTAAATAAACCGGTTGACCTGACTCTAAACCCTTTATTTTTTATCAAATTAAGAGCCAACAGATTAACCGAGGTGCCAAGTCCTGAAACAAATCCTGATTGATAAGAGCCTCCTTAACTCACCCCAATAAATCCCACAAGACATGCACAAACATGCAAACACCTTTACAGGGGCATCCGGGAGCGCTATGGGGTTGTAGTTCTGCAGGATCTCCTTTCTTAAATATCGGGTTGACTACCGGTTTCTTCCAAGATTTTGTAATGTGTTTTGTATCGAGGACTTGCCTAAACAAGATCTCCAAAATAGAAGCCCAGGCAGCCGGATGAGAATTAAACATACAATTTGAAAATCCGTTTGGGTCATGGGCCCGCAAATTACTGTGTGATAAACATCAAAATGTCATCTCAAAAATCACATTCCAATCACACCTCTCAATAGCTCCCCATGTCTCCTGAGTTCCAGATGGCAATGCCAACAACACAGAGAAGAAATAGAACACCCAGGCCTCTTTGGAGATGGGATTAATCTGTACGGCCACTATTGTAAGTTTTTAACATATTCCACATTTCAGCACACTTTTTAGAGGCCAATGCCGTCGTAGTTGTTCCGCATAATGTTGGGTTAAAGTACTCCTATGGCCTCTCAACCAATTTCTATATCTCTGTTTTAGGAGATTGACCTTTACACCTCTAGTTACCTAGTTCACAACCCCTATTGCTCTTATTTATGCTCTTACTCGTTTTTTCCTAGCCTATCTGTTTATCAAATACATGCTTGTGTAAAAAAAAAAAGATTATGGGCTATGCTCTTAACTACAATTAGGTAAAGAGCGGTGGTGTAGTCCCCCATGAAGTGTTTCCTCGGGATCATGGAGTGTTGATCTAGTAAATATTTATGGAGGCTAGACAGAGACCTCTCGTTCCATTTAAAGTAGTTTCTGCCTGAGGACACCTCCACATTAAAATGATCAATGTCTTTATTTTGTTTTAATATTGTAAACCCCCCCCCCCTTGGCTATCAACAAATTGTGATCACTTCTTGTTGACTGGATTATTGTGAGCTCCTCCATCCCCACAAAGGGTTCCCTAGAAACAAAGAAGTAATCCATTGTGGGAGCTTGATCTGCTCTTCACTAAGTGACACTCAGAGGGATATTTCCCTCTATATTACCATTTAGCATACAGAGACCCTTTCATCCATCACTGTCCTCCATCTTTTTGCTCTTTCTTTTATGATGGGATTGTGTGTCTGAACACACATTATTTTCAGATCCCCGGCAATAATAACTGCTAATGCTTTTGAATCAGCAGCACAAAAATTCAACAGGCTTACAACCCCTCCAATAAAAAGTCCATGCCAATGCCCGCTGGATTCCAATACAAATTCATTCGTTCAAAATGACCTTGGACCCTCCCCTCTTCATTTGTGCAAATCAATTTGGTCTATTGGGCAAACAGATTTGGGGCCGCCCAAGCTTCCAAACTAAAGCCTCTCCCATTGTGACATGCAGTTAACAAACCAGAGGAAGGCCTTTGCTATATGAACAACGTTAAGTAGACTTCCCTGTTGCCAAAGCTGTCTTCAGTCGACCTCTCGGATGTCATAACACAAAAGGTGAAACTCATTCCCTACTGATAGCAACACTTCCGCTACTATTTGTGAGGGTACATCCGAGTTCACTTTATCTAAATCATTACCATAAACAAATTCAATTTAGGCTAGATCTCTTGATTGAATTGTCCTTAAACACAGAATGACATCCAGGAGCCACAATACATTAGACCTGTTTAAAGTCAACAGCTCTACTGAGTCTCTCACTCTTTCCATACGGAAACATCTATTAAAGCTTGTTTTCTCATTTTTAGCTCTCGAAGTTGCTGCCATTTGTACCCATAGATGATTTGGGGACTACAGATAATCTCCCCCTCTTACCTCCTTTTGTAGTTTTCCCCCCTTGACCTGGGATAATTAGTATCTAACATCCACTGATAAGGAGGCACAAGAACCAATGGTGGTAAAAGTGTTAGATCTATCAATTTCTTTTGTTCTAGAGTATGGAATTCTGGTGAAAGTTGGACCTCACAACTGACCCTTAAATTGGCCCACTGGTCAAATCCTCAAACTTGACTTTTGAAGTTGGGGGGCACAGGACCCAATTAAATTGAGGGTTATAACCCTCAATAATTGTCTGAGGAGTCCACTGTATTGACAATTTCCG
Source organism: Ambystoma mexicanum (assembly GCF_040938575.1). Classification (NCBI taxonomy): domain Eukaryota; kingdom Metazoa; phylum Chordata; class Amphibia; order Caudata; family Ambystomatidae; genus Ambystoma; species Ambystoma mexicanum. Next base: position 647,830,989 of record NC_090930.1, on the reverse strand, counting down.
TAACCAAATGAATAGTTAAGTTCAAGAGTTCTCTCGAAAAAGGGGAGGTAGGAATAACTTAATCTTCGGTAATTTCTGCCAACCTTTGGTGCAGTGGCTCAGAGCTTGAAATCATGATAACTTTAGAGTTGACTTTGCGTTTATTCACCTTATTCATTTGAGCATGTCTTCATAATGCTCTCCATTGGGGTGCATAAGGCTCACAAAAATGTCCTTGAGCCCAAGGTTAATGGTCTGATTGTCTGCTTTTGATTTTTGGTATTTTTCTTAGTTTGTGTAGGTTTCGCTCTTGCCTTTTTTGGGGGGAAAATATTGTAAACATACTTGTTGCAAGGCATCCGGTACCTTTGAGTCGGGAACAGGAGGATGATCCTCCGGTAATTACTTGACAGTTCCACCGAGGATACCTCTGTGATCTGCTCAGACGTATGTAAAATCACTGACCACTGGTCTGGAGATGGAGTCCTAACAGTCTCAACCTGGGTATTTTCTGCAGGTAATGGTGGATTCTGCATCCGTGGGTTTGCTGAAATCTACCTAAACTTCCCATTATGTAGCAATGGGAAAGCAATTGATGAAAGGCGATCCTCGATGAACGAGACCTTCGAGTAGAGGGATGAAAGTAAAGTGACTTGGTCCGAGATCTTGGGATTAAGTGTTTCATACCAATTTGCCAACGTTAGCATAATAGTGTTCATAGCCGATAAAGTCAACTCCAACGTAGGGGGAGGGACCGCCTTGGCTTTGGTTGAATAAAATAAACCAATGAGTTCAAAGAGGAATCTAAAGACTCTACATACAGTATTGGTGAGCCAAATAGATTAATTTCTTTCCTATATTTAGGGTTGTCACCTGCAAATCTTAAGCCAATACTGGAATGGCTACTTCCTTATGTGGTGGGTGCCAAGTCGGCCCGCACACACTGTTAAATCTCTCCCTCAATAAAGAGGATTTAACCCAATGAAATGGGTCTTCATTAGATTAAGAATGCTAAGGAGGTTGCATGTGAATAATTTAAACATGATTGGGTAGAGGTGTTTGCCTCATCTTTAGCAAAGTGAACCTGTGCCGATGTTGTAGACAGTGCCAGGGGGGTGGCAGTAATTTGTGCCACACCTGGTTCTTCCGTATACGGAGGTGGGACCTTTTGAGGTAAAGGAACAACTGTGTTACTATAATGCCCCAGTTAGTTTAAGGGCCCTCCCACCCACGTTTTCAGCATTGTTGAACTAGCGAAAAGATTAGAGTCCAGGCTGTGATCAAAGATAATTAAGGGCTCAGTTATCCGTTCCCTACTGATGTCATTGAAATTCATAGGTAAAGCGTCCACTCTTGTTACATTCATTTTTATTGCTGCCTCAATAAGGGGCGACCACAGGTAAGACTGGATGTCCAAGGTTAAAAGCCAGTTTTGTTGGTGATTAATCCTTGTGGGAGGTTTTGTCTGTGATCTCACATCTGTCGTACAGAGGAGAGGGGTTAAATGGCTAATTTCCCCCATCACTTGTGGCGGGGGTTCCAGCATCTTGGATTTCAGTGTACGACATCTTGGTAAAGCCATACGCAAATGATAATAAGTTGTAAATGCATTTGCCCCATTATCTTCTATCAAGTTCTCCTGGGCCTTCTCACCAAGCCCTTGGAAAATGGTTACCCACCTTTGTGGCCTCCCAGCTGAACAGCAGAGCATCTCTGTCGAAAGCACTCTCAGAGTGCTTGCAGTCCAGTAGGCAGTTATGCAGAGTGCCAGGTGATTATGGGCATGCCTCCTCACCGCCAATGCAATTTCACCAGAAAAGCCAAAATGTTTAAAATCATTAAATTAACTAGTCAAAGTAAAAACTCGACAAGGTTTTGGCCGCCTCAGAGAATCTCCAGTAGAACAGCACTCTCGAAGCATCCTTCTTGAATAAAAGTCAGCCATGGTAGATTTCCATTTACATTCCAACTGGCTTTTAAAACTCCTCCATACACATTTGCTTTAATGCTTGGATGAGACAGCTTAGTACCCTTGAATTTACTACACTGGGTGCTATTGTCAACAATTGTATTGTCTTATCCTATGTTAACCAACATCGTCACTCCCACACCATTCACTAACACAGTTGAATGTGCTTTCTCAACTGTCTAGGTCATTAACTTACTTGACTCGCAGATCAACGTACTCCAAACACAACTGTCAGATTGCGGGATTGGGCCCCTGAATTGTTTTCGTCACCGATTACGGGAATATAATATGCAATTGGCAACTATTCAGGTCTGCTCCCATTTGAAGGGCTATGTTTGTGTGTAATCACTGGATGTGAATAATCAAGAGTTTTTGATTTACTGGGACCAGGCGCAACTTTACTGAGGTCTCAGAGTCATCCTATAAACCCACAATTTTCCATTTCCTGGATCTTACCAGATTATTAGTAAGAAGACTCCACCCTCAAAGCACTAGGTTGTCCTTACAGAAATATGTGCTTTGAATCAAGAATTAGGCCTTAAAAACGACCAGTGTGTCGAAACACGTGTCAGCTGTTCACGATTTGGAATAAATAACATCATTTTCTGAATTCATTCGTTCTGGCATAATGTATTTCAGATGTACTATTTTGTCTAATTTTACTTGAGCACGCGTCACTTTCCCATACCTACAATCTGTTGTTCTTTAATTTTCCAACCCTGGTGGATGAGTTGGAGGGAAAAGAGTGATCGCTGGCGGTCTACACAGTATCTTTTTGTTATTCGATTTTAGAGTGGTCACGAGCGCACAGGCCTAACATATCGAATCCACTAACTTCTATTTCTTATAACCTATTGGAATTTGGTTGACAAAGTATGGGGGCGGTAGTGAAAAGAAGCTTTAGTTGTGGGAATGCTTGGTCTACCGGTTTAGACCAAAGGAATGGACCATTCTTTTTTAGAGAGCTGTAATAGGTAGGACAATACATGAACAGGATGGGATGAACTTCCGATAAAAATTTGCCAACCCCCAAAATATTGGGCCTCCTTATAAGTTTGCCGGTCCAGTAACAACGGTACCAGTAAGCTTGCCGGTGCAGTTGTTACCGACTGGCAAACTATGAATTCTGCTCGCGGGAGCCTTCCCGGTCTGCCAGGTCTGACTTGGCGGGCGTACCGGCACCCGCGAGCAGAGAATGCTGGATGCACCGGCACCATTCTGAATGGTGCTGGTGCATCCGACCTCCCAATTCCCATTGAACCCCATCGGGCTCAAATGAGAATGGGGAGCATTTTTTTCCGGCACTTGCAAATGGGAAATTACCGGGTCCGGTGGGGCCTTAATGACTCGGTAATTGCCCATTCGTGGGTGCTGGAAAAAATAGCAAGTTTGGCGGCAGCCTGCCAGTTTTACCGGCAAGGCTACCACCAAACTTGTAATGAGGCCCATTTCATATCCTTTTAAAAAAAAGTACCAGATGCCCCTCTCCAGAAAGAACATGGCATGATATGACATGTTTTGTGTTTTTTTTCCCCACTTTTAGAGTTCACAGCCATCGCTTTTTGCTCAGTGTACCTTTCACAGATGGGAAATATCCATTTGCAGATCAGTTTTTGTCCTGCCCAGATGGGCAGTCCAGCACCGAAATGCTATGAGAATTCCCTTCTGAACAAGAGTACCAACAGCAACCCCATACACGTGTTTCAGCCTTTTAGGGCCTCATCAGTGAGGTGGAACTGTGCCTCTCTGAGCACAGTGTGCAGGGAGTCCACGGCTAGGTTTCCCCAGGTAACTCAGGGTTAACAGCCCCAAGTTCCTTGCAAACATTTTGAAAAAAGGTAGCAGGCGCCCCTCTCCAGAAAGAACATGGCATGATAACCTGTTCTGTGTTTTTTTCCCCACTTTGAGAGTTTGCAGCCATCGCTTTTTGCTCACTGTACCTTTAACAGAAGGGAAATATCCATTTGCATATCAGTCTTTGTCCCGCCCACATGGGCAGTGCAGCACCAAAATGCTATGGCTATTCCCTTCTGAACAAGAGTACCAACAACAACCCCATACACGTGTTTCAGCCTTGTTGGGCCAAATAAGTGAGGTGGAGCTGTACCTCTCTGAGCACAGTGAGCAGGGAGTCTACATCTGGGTTCCCCCAGGTAACTCAGCGTGACCAGCCCCAAGTTCCGTGCAAACATTTTAAAAAAAGTTGTCAGGCGCCCCTCTCCAGAAAGAACATGGCATGATAACCTGTTCTGTGTTTTTTTCCCCACTTTGAGAGTTCGCAGACATCGCTTTTTGCTCACTGTACCTTTCACAGATGGGAAATATCCATTTACATATCAGTCTTTGTCCTGCCCATATGGGCAGTCCAGCACCAAAATGATATGGCAATTGCCTTCTGAACAAGAGTACCAACAGCAACCCCATGCACGTGTTTGAGCCTTGTTGGGCCTCATCAGTGAGATGGAGCTGTGCCTCTCTGAGCACAGTGAGCAAGGAGCCCATGTCTGGGTTCCACCAGGTAATTCAGGGTGACCAGCCCCAAGTTCCTTTGCAAACATTTTCAAAAAAGGTAGCAGTATATACTTTACTGATTTTGGTACTGTCCAATCTACAATGTCTTTGACCTTCTTAGGGTCCATAGAGAATCCTTTATCCAATAGGATGTAGGGTCCATAGAGATTCCTTTATCCAGTAGGATGTACACGAGATAGGACACTTCCTTGATACCGAACAAACACTTTTCGGGTCTGGCCTTTAGGTGGTTGTCATATAGACTTATCAACACTTCACAGACATGGTAGGGACGTTCTTCCACGTATTTAGAAAATATTAGGATATCATCTAGATAAACAATCACTGAATGTAACAAAAGATCAGAGAATAAATGATCTACGAATCTCTGAAAAAAAGCAGGGATGTTGGCTACACCAAAATGCATTACCCAATATTGGAAGTGCCCAAATGGTGTATGGACCCTCTTATGATGCTGTTTGCAAGGTTTGCTTGCAAGTAAGTCCACCGTGCTTCCTTTGCTACTGGGGAAAGGATAAACATCCGATTAAATGGGACATCAGCATCAGGAAGTAAATCAATAGCACAGTCTTCTGGTCTATGCAGAGGTAACTATTTGTCTTTCTTATTTTGAAAGTATTCAGAGCCGAGGATAAGAGAATGTGTTTTCCAGTTTAGAAAAGGATTATGTTCTTCTAGCCACAGCATCCTCAGGGTAATTATTGGTTTGTATCAAATTAAAAGACTTGGTTTCTCTGTGATGTTGAATTCTCAAGGAGATGGGTAATGTATAGACCGTAATAGGCCCTCCTTCCAGTGGACATCCATCGTCTCCCTGAATGGGTAACACCACCTCTTTTTGTTGGGAAGGGATCAAATGTTTCCTCGATTAGGCTACGTCCATGAATATTCCAGCCGCCCCATAGTCCACCAAGGCAGTAGTCTCAATCAAGCCTACGGTAGGTAGATGTAACGATAGACATTGGACAAGTAATGTTGCTGAAGAAGAATTCACGGTAGTGGAAAATAGGGGTGTCTGGCTGTTTTCCCGACCCTTAAGCCCCACCAAGGTAGGAAGCTGGCCTTTCCCTGACATCTTGGAGGTGCCAAAGGGCAATTTCTTAGCACATGGTCTTCTGATACACAATACATGCAGAGTCCCTTGACCTTACAATATGACTGTTCTTAATCAAATAATGGACCCCTAGCAGCTCCCATTTGCATGGGCACAGTTTCTTCAGGTTGTCTTGTAGGCCGAGGAGCCAGTGTACCACAGAACACAGATGTTTTACGCTTCTTTTCAGCTCTACATTCCTGTATTCTGAAACGTAAGCTTGATCAGCTCTTCGACGGTGCATAGGAGAGGAACATGGGCCAGTTCATCCTTAATGTCCTCATGTAAACCCCATCAGAACAAGGTAAAACATGCTTCTTCCGGCTAACCCGTAGACTGGGCAATCAGCCGGAACTTATTGATAGAGGACATGGTGTCTGATGCTCCCTGGACAAAGTTCTGTAAGGTGTTTTGGATGGTGTAGGTAAGTTCAGGGCGATCAAACATGCCCATGAATGCTGTTATAAACCCTGCATAATGATCCAAAATAGGGTAATTTGCAACCACTAACGAGGTAGCCCAAGCAAATGCGCTATCTGATAAATGGGTAATGATGAACCTGACCATGGCACGGTCTGAAGGAAAGGTCTGTTGGCGGAAAGAAAACACCACTAGACAAGAGTCCAGGAATTTCTTACATTTTGTACGGTTCCCCTGAAACTTCTCGATCTGAGAAGTACTGGCATTCGAGATGCCAAGTGCACATCACGGTTAAGCAAGGCCTGGTGTAAAAAGGCATTTTCTGCCTTTAACTGCTGTATTTATGCAGACAGCCCCTGCACGGTGTTAATAAGCTCTTGCGCATCCGGAAGTGCCTCAGAAGTACTTTGGCTGTTGGGCTGACATGCTGCTGGCCTCCCATTTGATTGGGATACTTTGGTGATTTTCTATTATTTACCGTGCTGAGTCCCTAAGAAGAAGCTTACATGGTGTTGCAAGGCGGACTGTTGAAAAAAATACTGGGACTCTGTCTAGGAATTTGGTCATATTTTGTACTCCTCACGCCGGCCTGACTATTGAAACGCCCCATCACAACCTCGTTTCTACGCATCTGCTGTAGGTACTCCAGTGCACGCGCATCGTGCGCGCGCATCATGAAGTGCCTCCGAAGTGCTTTGGCTGTTGGACTGACCTGCTGCTGGCCTCCCGTCTGATTGGGATACTTTGGTGATTTTCTATTATTTGCTGTGCTGAGTCCCTAAGAAGAAGCTTACATGGTGTTGCAACACGGACTGTTAAAAAAAATACTGGGACTCTGTCTAGGACTTTGGACATCATTTGTAGTAATTCGGTGCTACGTGCACTTGTGTTCTTGGTGCCTGGCTAGCATTTACGTTTAAACTTACGTTCTCCTTCTTACTTTTCCTGCAGCTCCGCACGCCAGCCTGCCTACTGACACTCCCCCTCACAGCCTTGTTTCTATGCTTCTACTATAGGTACTCCGGTGCATGCGCATCTCGCGCGCGCATCCGGAAGTGCCTCAAAAGTGCTTTGGCTGTTGGGCTGACATGCTGCTGGCCTCTCGTCTGATTGAGATACTTTGGTGATTTACTATTATTTACCATGCTGAGTCCCTAAGAAGAAGCTTACATGGTGTTGCAGTTGCAACACAGACTGTTGAAAAAAATACTGGGACTCTGTCTAGGACTTTGGACATATTTTGTAGTAAGTCAGTGCTACGTGCACTTGTGTTCTTTGTGCCTTGCTGGCATTTACGTTTAAACTTACGTTCTCCTTCTTACTTTTCCTGCAGCTCCGCACACCGGCCTGCTTACTGACACTCCCCCTCACAGCCTCGTTTCTACGCTCTGCTATAGGTACTCCGGTGCACGCACATCGCGCGTGCACATCCGGAAGTGCTTCAGAAGTGCTTCGGCTGTTGGGCTGTTCGGTTGGTGGGGCAGGAGTAGGAGACAGAGCAGGGTTATAGGTAATTGTATGTTAAAAGATTAACTGTTTGCTGTAAACTGTGTGTAACGTAGGGTATTTACGAGTCACAACAATTCTTTGTTACTCAGCTTTTCTATTTTTTTTTCCTATTTTTACATTTCTCACGGACTGTTATTCAACTGATCATAATTGATAATGAGGAAAAACAAAGTCCCACCGCTCAGAAAAGAGCCGGGTGCTGATGTTTTTGCTGCGGTAAACACGAGATGAGCTAGTGTCGCTAGAGCTGGGGCTTTACCTCTCCTAGCACTGAATGATGAAGGGGATGTATTATTGCAGTGTGCACAAGACTCTTCTCTAGCCAGCAAAACCATCAAGGATCCGATTGAACCTTCCCAACCATTATTTTTGGAGAAGGAGGCAATGGATCCCGCGAATAACAAACATGAAGAGAGGCTTTCTTTGGAGGATACATGTAAACCTAATAAGCCTATGTATGACTACCTCTCTGATTCCCTGAACTTTTGTGTTCCAACGGATTATACTTCTGATTTCAATAATATTCCTAATGAGTCTGACCCTTCAAAACCTGTAGGGGGTACTGATATTTCAACGATGTTGGGCATTTTTAACCAGCTGATTCTGCTTGAATTACGTAAGCAGACTGTGGCTATTGCTGGATTGTTGGTTGAATTGGGGAAGTATCGAAGATGGCATCCGTTGATCTCCTGATGGATGAGCAGGTTGGTAATTTAGGGAAAAAGATCAAGGCCCAAGTTATACCACCGGCATCTGATGAAATAATTATAATACCAACAACACAAGAAGTTGAAGGAATTTCTCCAATAGGAGATTCAGTCGAGAGGAATAAAGCTTTGATTGAAAAAAACAATCAGTCTAGTTGTGGGGAAGGGCTATGATATTGATACCAGAGAGAAAAACTGAAAGTCCAAAAAAGGGCATGAACAATCTAGACCTGCAACCATGCCTTAAAGCTACCTATGATCAAGCCTCACAGAGTGTATACTCGGAAGGTGACTATGCACTCTATGAGGTAATGACGAAGAAAAGGGTGTTGTTTTTGAAATCTTTAAGGGCTTATCCCCCTCTCTTATCGTCCCTGAGAAATTTAGTTCCAAATATGTACCAGGGTGAAAGGGATCGAATTACCCTCCCACGCCGCCTGCCTTGAATGAAAAAATGAATCAACATATTACTAATACAAGAGATACATTTGTTTGTGCCATAAAAGGAGGGAAACCTACCATCAATACAGGACTTGGCAGCTCTGAATGGAAAGCCTCCTATAGCACTGTTGTACCAATCCAATTAATGAATCTGTTTGTGGGCCCATTCCGGGTAAGAAGGGAGATCTGTCTACCCTAAACTCAGCTAGAGAAGTGAGTAAAGGGTTGGACAAGATCGACCTACAATACAAGGAAGATGATCTGCGTCACTTAATTCTTAAAATGTTATCAGAAAATTCTATTCTTGTAGAGAACAGGCACAACTTGGGAGACCCAGTGGTGCCTTCTACCTCTGTGGTAAACATATCAAACAAAAAGATTGACCATGAGGTTGACAGGAATAGGGAAGTTGTAAATCATGAAAATGTCAATGACTTTGAGGGTGGTAGAGATCAGATGAATATTGATTTAAGAAAGCCAGTCAACCCGGAATTACCTGGGCTGATTATGAGTTCTCTTTTTAATGATTCCGGAAGAATATCCCTAAATAGATCCTATATTTTATCTTTATTTGCATCTATTCCAGAGCTAAGGTTAATTACATCAGCTGATATGTATTTAGTCAATTTCTTACACAAATTTAGATCTGACTATGTACGCTTGGTTATACCATCTCCTTTGGTGTGGGCACCCATTTTGAAAGAAGTGGAACAGCTGCAAATTAGAGGTTTTGATATTTTGGAGCAGACTCTTACAACACTGAAAACACAGGTAAATATATCCAGAGCTCAAGGATATGAGCGTGGCCAAGATCCTACTATAGAAAGACCTATCTGTCCTGCTAGAGAAAGACCTGTCTGTCTGTTACTAAGTTGGAATTCAAGAGGCTGTTTTAATTTAATGAATAATGAGGAGCTGATGTCTGAAATGGCCCAATTTGACTTTATTTTTATACAGGAATCTTGGTTGAGAGGGAAACTCTGTTGGCAAGGTTTTGAAATGTCTACACTATGTGCCCAAGGTGGGACAAAGGGCAGTCCCAGGGGTGGGCTTATTATAGCAGCAAAAGGGTCTAACCACCTGTTAAAACCTGGGGAATGGTGTTTTTACAACTGTTTTCCTATGGCATCCTACATGGTGGGGGAGAAGGAAGACTGTATTCCCCTACTTATTGTCAATGTTTATTGGAACCCCTCAAAGCTTTCGGATCAAAGTTTAGAGACTGAATGGACCCCTTTGGGGGATAAAATTGAAGTATGGGCACATGTCAATCCAGGGGGACAAATTGTTATTGGTGGAGATATGAATGCTGATTGTAATGGGGACTGTTTGTCTGTTGATGTGATTTGTTTGTCTACTGGTACCCAGGCTAGAATCGGGGGGAACTCCAAATTGAGAGGTAGCCTATGGACACATTTCGCTGAAGTATGGAGACTAGAACTGGTACAAAATGATCTCTTCACCTGGAAAGCAAGGAGTCATCGGTCAATAATTGACTACATTTTCCTTTCTGGTGGTTTTTCGAGGCGACTGTTGAAATTTGAGATGAACGAGTCAACAAGTAGTGATCATTGTATGCTCTCGATTGAAATACTGGACAACTCTCAAAACCATATAGTCAAAATTTATGAAGGCATAATATCTAATGTTAAGGGAAACAGAATAAAATGGACACGGAAATAAACAGGAAAATTCACAGCTACAATGGTTACAGAGTATGCTTCATTGTCCCATTACCAACGGGTTGATCATTACTCAGCTTTGAATTTTACTCACCACATAACAGCTCCTATTTCAAGGTTGGTTGAGAATATAGCCATGAGGATTGGGTTGCTCAAAAAAATAACCACCATACGGATTCTAGGGTGCACAACCGTAAAGGTCTCTTGAGGAAAGAACTAACGCATCTGAATAAATGAGGCCTATCTTTAATCACTATCATGAATGTGAAAAATAAATTCAACAGAGATACAAAAACTGGCTAATTAACCACAGAGGGCGTCGCTCACAATTGGACGGTGAAGCAATGTTGATCTCCCTCCACAGTGCACATTTTTTACATTTTTGGAATTTGATTAATGATGTTGAAAGACCGCAGAAGGAGTTAAGTTTGAATCCTATCACCCAAGACAGGTGGTTAGGCCACTTTTCCCAGCTTTATCTAAACAACGTTCATATAGTGAGTACAACGAGAGACTTGGGACTAAATTGGTCTTTTGATCATTCAGTTGAAAAAATTGTGGGTTTAATTAAAACATCAAAAAATTCATGTGCCCCTGGCCATAATAATTTATCAAACAAACTACTGAAACAAAATCCATAGTTGTGGGCTCAAATACTGTTCTTGTTGTTTGACAATATTTTGTCTCACAAACATTCCTCATTCCTGGAGGGTTTCGATTGTGATACCAGTATTCAAAAAGGGATCTCAAACGTGTCGTAACAGCTACAGGCCAATAGCTATTGCTGATCCCGAATCCAAATATTGTTTGCATCTTTAGTCCTTCTTGACATGCAAAAATGGATTTCGGACAATCATATCTTGGACCCCAAACAAATCGGGTTAAAAACATATATTGGTATGGACTGTGGTGGCCTAATCCTAAAATGTATAACTGCCAAATCAATGAAAATAGGTGCCAGGCCCACTTTTATAGCATCTATGGGCTTAAGTAAGGCCTTCAACCTTGTAGATAGAAACACCTTATGGCAATTACTGAGAGATCTTGGAATGCCTAAACATTTGCTTGATATCGTAATTGCACTCTATTCTGACACAAGGCTGATGGTTCGTCTTAATTCCGAAGGCCTTCTGTCTAAAAAACTGATAATTCCGATGGCCTCCGCCAGGGCTGCATGCTGGCCCCTACTATTTTTAATTTATATGTCAATGGTGCGGAAAATGCATTGATAAATAAAGGTCTGGTTTCATTGAGATTGAACAACGTTGCCTTCTCTTGGATGGCCTATGCTGATGATTTCCTATTGATGGATAATCCTAAGGTGGGCCTCCAACGACTAATTAAAGCCATTGAAAAATGTGTACATTCTCTTTCTCTTAAAGTTATTCCAGCAAAAACTATCATTGTCTGTTTTGGGAGACCCAACTAGAGGCAACACACTTTCACTTGGTTATGTGAAGGCAGATTGATTAAACCTGAAGCTGCCTTCAAGTATCTGGGATATTACTTTTCCAGTGGGGGTTCCATTGCCGTAATAAAAAGTCAACTCAAACTAAAAGCGGATGTCGCTATAAGGCAAATGCGGTTAATAGAAAAAGAAATCGGGATATTCTCCATGGTACCATTGAGGCAATTCTATATTATGAAAATAATCCCGAGATTAGTGTATGGTATGAAATTGTTCTTTTATAAATTGAAGGATTATTTTAAGTACTGAGAAAGCAAAATTTGGAGGTTGATGTTATTGTTTGCATTCCGATCGAATTGATTAAATACAATCACTCTCAACCTATGTAGTTCAGATAAGAATGAGTCTGTGGAGAAAATGCAAAATGTCTTGTGAAGGTGAACTTTATTTGTGTGCTGACAAGGAGTCATCTAATCCTTTCATAAATATCTTGCAACTAGAGACAATGACATTTCTGAATAATCTAGGCAGTCATATCGATGCTAAACAAACCTGGCAAAATTAAAGTCTGATAGGTTTTGATTGGCTCACTATGAAGCAAATTCTAGCGTCTAAAATTTACAAACAAGCTTGTTCTACATGGAAATGGTATCTGGTCATGGAAGAATATCTATTTAAATATCCCTGCAAGATGTTACGTAACAATTACATGCACTATAGATTTAATGTGCTTTTAACCAATCAAATTAAGTGCATTAGAAATTGTAGTTCGGATGATTGGCAATGGTGCAGATTCTGCAAATCCAAGAGAGTTGTTGAATCATTGCAACACATACTTCTTGTATGTTCAGCACTAAAGAACCAAAGGATTAAGTACATTGCGCAATTCGTACGTTGTACTGAAAATGTTAACAGAAAATTCATTTGGAACAGAATGCTGCATAATGCTGACAATAACCTCTGTTTAAGTATACGAGTAACTTCGTTTTTGAGAAATGTTTGTAATTTGTGTTAATCTTGTTTAGATTTGCTAGATTGTTTCTGTGTCATACACAATTAGGGAGTGTAGTTTGGCCTGTTGTAAATTAATATGATAGTTTAGGAATAGATTTTGAACCGTCAATGTGCCTTCTATGAAAAAGAAGTAATCAATGTATTATGTTTTAGCTTTTGAGCAACTCGTATGTTTATGGTAAAAGAAGGCAGATTTCTGTGTGATCTATGAGTGCTCGATTTTATAGATTATTGTGTTGCCTTTAGTAATATCTGAATTATTGATCTTGTTTTCCTGTTCAATTCCAATTTGGTGCTTTAGTAACATTCAGTTCTTTGATTCTATGTTGAATTGTTCTTGTACATTTTAATGGATTGTGATACTTGTTTTGTTTTTAGTATTTTTTCATTTTGTAAAGGTTTGTAATAAAGCAAAACATATAAATAATAATTTTTAAAAAACAAGCTCTTGTAGCTGATCCATTTTATCTTTAAATGGAAGGCATTGCAGTTATGATAGCACCTTACCTTGCTGTTGATTGATGTGTCTTTAAGATGAATAAGGTTTTTGTCCCACTGGGTAGCCACTGCGAACTGACACTGTGGGCCTCATTACGAGGTCAGCGGTAAGGGGTTAACGGCAACAGTAAGGGTGCCATTGCCCTTAACCCCTTACCGCCGCATTACGAGGTGCCTTAGCGGGTTCAGCTAAGGGTGCCTGGTTTTACCAGGCGCCCTTAGCGGGAGCCGCTAAGGGACCAGGGAGCTAATAACAGGCTCGCTATTAGTGGGCCCGTTATTAGCTCCATCCCCATTCCCATTGAGCCCTATGGGGGCTCGAATGGGAATGGGTAATGGTTCTCAGAATGGGGACTTACCAGGTCCTCCAAGGTTGGAATGACCCGATAAGTCCCTATTCCGTGAACCCGGACCCGGAATGCAGTAAGGGGGTATCCATGGTGCTAATAGCACCATGGCTACCTCCAACCTCGTAATGAGGCCCTGTCTCTTTGCTGTTCCGAGGGGTAGCACAGCCAAGAAGTGCAGGAAAAAACCCTTCTCGGGTAAAAAACTTGCAAGACCAGGAAGGATGTTCCAGCCTGCCTACAAGGAAGATTCCACAAAAGTCCAGAACACGGATTCCAAGGGAACAGACAGGATTCCAAGGATCCAGTAGCCACAGAGAGACACAGAGCAGGGGAGAGAGGAGCAAGGAGGGAGGAGAAGGCAGCAAGGAGTTCAGGACGGAAGCAAGAGAGGGACAAGAGAGGAGAAACCAACATGGCACAAAGGAGTAATGTTGCAATGCATCGGAGACCGCTACTTGCCCAATGTTATGCTTCCGGGTGGACAACGTCATGATGTGCAACTGTCTAGTCATAAGACATTGTCCGCCATGTTGGATGGGACAAAAGCATCTCCACTGTTGCAAGATGGACCCTGATGGAGCCGACCGTGTAAGCCGGTGAGTCCTGACAAATCTAAGAAACACAAATCATATTCATCACAGCATAGCTGGCTGACTACGCCAGATCTAAGTTTGAACGACTCACAGTTTCATGTTCCAAATTGGTAAAAAAAGAGAACCTTGTCTGCAACCCAAACAAAATCAGTGGCATTCGATCCCCCCCCCCCCCCTCCCCCATCATGGGCACAACTCCCATGAGCACATGATACAGATTAATTTACCAACTTTCAACTCTACAGCTTTGGAAAATTCGTGGCATTCTTCTCAAAGTAGACACCATCTAGACCATGATCATGTCCACGCTGGAGTACGGCAATTGATAGGCAGCTCCAAAGTCTCAATGTGGCACATACAACTTGTCCAATACAAGGTAGCTTGGATGATCCTAGTGCTAAAAAGAAACACCCATATCTCCATCGAATTGAGAAGCCTGCACTGCCCCCACTGGAGCAGAGACACAAGTTCAAACTCCCCCAACCAGTACGTTATGATGGCTGGCAAAAGTGACCTAAATCTCTCACTGAGAACCAAAATTAAGGAAATAGACGCCAGCCAACATCGGGCTCCTCTGCATGTTCAAATGTAACTGAAAATCCTAGTCTGGCATCAGACTCAGAGAGACCGACCCCATAGTATGAATAACCTACTGCCAACACTCAGGTAGGTGCCAATACAACTTTCTTTGCTTTGGGAAATATCTCACAACCATGCCCCTGCTGAAGGGACACCCAAGCTGAGCCGAACCACCAGGTCTCACACTTGGGAAGGCACTGCTCCTATCAATTACATGGTGTCAGGAATTCCATGCTGGATGCTGTGGGGAGATGTTAGAGGACATGTTTGAAGATGCCACCACTTTCACAAAATGGGTTGAGGATCTCCCGATCTCTGAGTTCTCCCATTCTTCTGCTTTGAAACCTGGGTATCAGAGCTATATTTGGAAATGAATCTCCTGCACCCTCCACCTTGGCCACTTGCACATCTGCTTTGGCAGGAAGACCCCCAGGACTGCAACCCTTCCCACATGTGCATTTGTATTATTTGTATGTTATTGAATTTATATATCATTTTAATCCAAAACACTTTACAAGAGGAACAAGCGAGATACAAGAAACATTAGAAACATCAAGCATTAGATAACAGATTGAGTCCAACCAGAAAACAGTACAAGAAACAATTTGCAATATAGGTGAGTATTGGTGAGAGAGAAGAAGGAACAAGGCATGCGAGGGAAAGAGAGGAATGAGTAGTGGTAAAAGCAGAAGTAAAGAGGAAGGAGGCAGTGAAAGGGAAAAGAATGGAAGAGATAAGAATTAGAAATGCTGGAAGGAGGGTAGGAGGGAGTAGAGTGGAAGGGTTAGGGAGGTGAATGGAAGAGATAACATTTTAGAGAGGTGCTAAGGTACCTTCAGCCATCTGGACCCAGAATATTTTACCTGTTGCCTTGCTCTGAAGGTTTTCTGGGAACTCTGCTCCAGTCTCCTTTTACAGCCCGCATCATGTATTTTCCAGTTCTACGAGTCTGTTTTTCTGGATGCGTGCATTGCATAAAACATCCAAATAAATAAATAAACAGGTACACGTTCATGACATGTTGGGGCAATACCTTGGCATTTAATTTTAAACCCAAGTCTGCTGTGGGGGTTCAGGGTATGCTCGGCTGTACCTAACATATGGGGCTTTATCTTGCATATAAGCTGTCAAGCCCATTTCGATGGCTACACCTAGCAAATGACAATTTACCTGGGCATGTGAGGTTGTCCATTGGCATACGATGTATCTAGCTGAACATTGGATGCTGCAGGTAGTAATGAACCTATTGGGGTTGTCAATGCTTGTATTTTTACACATTTTAAGGAATAAGCACCTGTCTTGACCCACGCTGCCTTCTACTGTAGATCTCCTAGAATGATGAGGCCTCCCTCTGTCTGCTGAACATCTGATGGTTTCTTCTCTTTGATATTTAAAATAGAAGTGGCAGCAACGTGAATTTAACCCCCCACAAAAAACAGACTCAAGCCATCACTATTGAATATTCTGTGACTTCATTGATGCACTGTAAATCATACTGAAAATGTGTTTATATCTAATGAACTATCTTTAAACAGATGGCTATGACTCCCACTGTGACTACCACACCGCCCGACGTGTCACCTGCCTGGGATCCTTTTGTACCAGAAGCAACTGTTACCGAAGCGTGCCTATAATTACCGGAGGGATCATTCTATGTTCTGCTTTTCCCATAGCATACCATTTCTTATTAATTTTCCAACTTGTTTCACATATAATTAGGACCATTGGAATGAATTAACCAGGGTTTTTATCTGTTTTGCAAACATGCAGGGCGGTCTACAAATGAAACGTGCCACCTTTCATCCATAGCCATTTTTCCGGCTCACCGAGCTGTAAAATATGAAAGAGTTCCACTGCACAAGAAGCACATCACTGGCATTCTGTTCACTCTCATTTAACTGAATGTCACAGGTACTGCACAGTAGGAAGGCACAGAGGGATGAATATTCATCACACGCGCGCGCACACACCGAACTGCTGTATCAGCACCGCCTAATTACCAGCCACGTGCTGTCTCCTTCCATGTAGATATGCATAGGTGTTGAAAACAGCCCCGCGTCTACTCCTCCGGTTATTATTCGGTTTGCCTGGGTGTATACCCTGCACGTGGCCTGTTTTCCCCCTGATTAAAGTGCAATGGAGTCTCTAGAAGGCTCTGCGGGTGCCAATTAAGCCTTGGAAGCTGGCGCAGTGTCCATGACCTATCACCCTCGGAGGCTCATTTGTGATTCAGAATTAAGCGATCACTCACTGAGTACAATTAAACAGCCCTTTCAATTATATATTGCATTTTTTAATTCAGGTCTTAAGCATCACTCATTTGTCAAATGAAACCTCCTGCCGATGTCGTGCTTCTTCGCAGATTTTGAGGGGACTGGGGGAAGAGGGGGACTCTCAAGAAGGCTAGATTTTTCCAAAGGAGCACATGATGCGGTGCCGATACTTGTCCACTTGTGAGGCCAGTCATATTACAGCAATGCTGCAATTCTGCAAATGTATCCTGGGGAAACCTTTGCTGTGCAGAGGTGCTGGGGTAGTTCTTTTTTTGTATGGGTACAACTACAGTGCAAAAGAGCATTGCTCCTGTGCAAAGTTTCTAGCACAGGAGCACTAGCTTCTAAAGACTTGTTCCTCTAATTTTGGAGGACCGCTTGCCTTCCACCATGTTGCCCATGATCACTCTTCCCGAGCGAGATATTGTCTCAATCGCTGATCCCCCGTTGTGCTTGTCCTTCTGCTCCCTAACTCAGAAAGGAAGCATTGTCTGCTGTGCTGAGCCCCTGACCTGGCATCAAGGCTCTGAACCACAACTTATTTTCCAAGTGTTTTTTTTACAATGCCATCATCACCCTTCTACGTTGTGGGTGGCTCTTCGTATCCAAGCTTCACAACTCAATTCGTTTCTATGGCATGATTTTCGATTTTGGGTCTTTGACGATTAACCCTTTGATGAAACTAAGGACCTATATATACGCCTGAAAAAATCGTCCCCTTTTGCCAATTAAGCATATAGGCATCCTAATTGCCAATGCAGATCAATATATTGATGGTAGCCTGGTTCTTGGAGTGGCTGGCAGACAAAGTGTTAAGCATCTCCGCTGCTGAGTTCATGTTTGACCTCTAAGGTAGTGATATGATATGATATGGCATTTATAACGCACCTATACACAAGTGTTTCAAGGCGCGACGAGGCAAGGAAGGGGGAACAGAGGGAAGACAGTCAACGATCCTACTAGGCCAGGTGCCATTGAGATCGCTCATGTGCATGGGGAGGGGGAAGGAGGAAAGTGTGGGGGGGACAGTGCAGTACATGGGATAGTAGAATAAATAACAATAGGTAAAGTACGGCCAGCCAGTGGCAAGGGTAAGTGCACACATCAGGTGTCAAGTGCTGGTAGTGGGACAGTAGGGGTACAGAAACAGTCCCCAAGTGTGAGGGTTGCCAGGAAGGCAGTGCAGGTGTGCGACTGGCAATGGAGGGGACCTGGGCCCGAGATCAGAGGGTGGCCAGATAACCAGTGCAGTTACGGTATAATCCAGGCAGTCAGCAAGGGAGAGGAGGAGAACAATCAGAAGCAAAGAGAAATATGTTGAGGTACTTCCGGAACCAGAGATGATTCTCCCCAAGTTTCAGGGAGGCAGGGAGGCTGTTCCAGAGGGAGGCCCCAGCTGAAGAAAGAAATCTACCACCAACTTGTTGCTTGAAGAAGCGACTGGCCCTGAGGGAGTTGGAGGCGGATGAGCGAAGAGCTCGAGAAGGAAGATATTTAGGAAGAGAGAGTTGAAGGTGTAGAGGCCCCGGCCCCCAGAAGGCCTTGTGGACAAAACAGAGGATTTTGAACTTAATCCTTGCAGCCACTGGGAGCCAGTGCAGAGATTTCAGTCCTGGAGAGATACAATCCCTGGGCTTGAGGCCAAGGACAAGTCTTGCAGTCCTGTTCTGGATGAGTTGCAGAGGGCAGAGAGTAGAAGCAGGCAGATTTAGAAAGAGGCATTTGCAATAGTCAAGCCTAGAGAGAACCAGAGCTCTGGAGACAGTGAGCTTCTGGGGGAAGGAGAGGAAAAGAAGAATACCTCTGAGAAGAAGCAGCTGCTAGTGTGACTTCTGAGAGACGTCAGAGATGTGGGGAGAGAAGGAGAGTGTGGAGTCGAAGATGACCCTGAGGTTTTTAGAAAGGAGGGAGCGGTTGTGCCGATGAGGAGAATCTCAATCTTACTGGCATTAAGACTGAGATCATTGGTGGCACACCACTCCTGGATGGCGGACAGACAGTCAGAGATGAGAGAGGGAGAAGAGGTGGCTGAGAGCAGCCTGAAAATGAGCTGAGTGTCATCCGCATAGCACTGGAAGTTGGGGCAGAGCGCTGCAATGCGGTGGGCAAGAAGTGCCAGATATTGGCTGAACAGCCAGGGGGAGAGGTTAGACCCCTGGGGAACACCACAGGCAGAGATAGAGATAAAGGAGAGGAAGGAACAAAGTTGAACCTGGGAGGGTCGATCAGAGAGGAAAGAAGACAGCCATGCCAGGCCATTGCACTGAAGCTAACTGCAACACATCCCATCGTGTGTGTCCAGAAATTGATTTCAAGTACATGGGACCCTTCAGCTCATTACATGCAACATAATTTTGTTTGATCGTCAATTGCACATATTTTCTGCTTGTAACACATGAGCAATGTGACATTTTCTTCAATGTTTGGGACTTCCCTCCCTCCTTTTCCCTCCTTTTGGAAACTATGAATTACTTAATGTTCTTTTTTCTGGGTCATGTTTGAAATCTCATGTCTGGTATCTTCGTGGTCTTCTCATTGATGGAGTCATGATCTGTTTATTCTTCTAAAGATCATCTTGGTATGACATGCTAGACACCCCCCTCCCCCCGTTCTTTGTGCTTTATTCGGGTATGCCCTCAATGCCTGCATGGCATGTCTAGTTGCTTCTGCTATTCCCTTCATGTGGACCCACAGGAAGAATCTCGTTAAACCAATCACCTGTGGCCACAGAGAAGTGATGCTGGTTGACCTCTGTCTTTTAGGCCAGAGTAAATCTTGGTCTAGTGTGGTGTCCATCTGTTCATGCATTGCATTTAAATACAGAGCCAATCAATAGTAGAGTCTTCTTTCCGATTTTGTTTTCCATAATTTTATCAGTCATGGTCAAAACAGCACATTAATCGTTAACATGTCTGGAGGAGCAACCCTTCTTCAAGAGATTATTTAATCTGCAATATATAAAATACACACAAAATAGTAATTTTTCGATGATATTAACCTTAAGAAACCACTCCATTAGCAAACCTAATGTGGGGTCGACTGTTCAGCTAACCCCCTACAATATATCATTCTCGCATAACCCGAAAATACAATTACTTTCCGACCATGCTTTTAAAGTTTAATGTGTCTGAACCTAATGTGTTGTTTATTTATAGTCTTCAAAGACATATTTGTTTCATGGATTTTTTTAATCCCACCAAAAAACTAGATCAAACATTAACTCTTCTAAGAATCACTTTATCAATATGAGTGAAAAGAATAACCAGGAAAGAAACTTGGCATAATAAAAACAGACAACAGACAATTCAGGGCTCACATTAACTGTTCAATAAACCTTATAATGATGAAATAGATAATGATGAGTAACCTTTACGTGATGCAAGCAAATATGTTAAAATATAATATTCAATCATAATTATAAATAACAAGTGAAAGTGAAAAAGAAAATAATTAACCTATTAGAACACATCTTAACCCACAAGAAAGTTCCAATGTGGAGAATATTTTCCACATGGAAAAAGATCAAAGGGTTTGAATAAACCAACATAAATACACAGCATGTTTGCTTTCCCATATGATGGAGTATCAATCGTAGGACTAGGAGGAACTCGCAACACATCTCTGCTGCAGCCCCCCCACCAGCATTACCGTAGCAGGCCCAGCCAGTACTGTCATCCCAGAAAACATTGCAGCTCCACCACCATCTAGCTGGATGCCGAGCCACAGCTCCACGTTCATCAGGGAACCCTCCTTGGGTCAGGTCATTGTGATGTAAGTTTGAGTGTGGACACAAATATCACAGTCCACACCATCATGAACATGTGGAGAATGAGACAGAGGATTGATTACAAGTATGTGATATGAAATGGGGTGCTATCCCCTTAAACCTGCCAGCCAAGGGGGTGGGTCCCTGGCTGTGAATGAATCAATTGGGGCAGCAGGCACATGCATTTCCCTACCACGCAACTGTGTTAATGTAAGCATTTGTGTATGCACACATTTACAAGAAGATGACATAAGAGTGATGGTGGATGAAGCGGTAGTACAATGGCTAGGAATCTGACTGCCACAGGTGAGCTTTTTTGCTGCTGACAATTGGTCTAATATCCTTGTGAATGGTAAATCCCATGCATGTCCTCCCTCTTGTAGTGACATATTTAATCAGGCTTTATCAGCCTGTGAAGGACATGATTGTCATGTCCCAGAGGATCAGCACTCATTTTGGACAGGCCTACAGACATGCTGCACCAATTGCAGGCATGTCACCAGATTCGTCAGCACAATTATTAGACAACAGCTGCCATCCACTAGAACAGCACCTCACATATTAGACTAAGTGAACAACTCAATGACATCACTGGCTGTTGCAACACTCACATCCAAACATTAAATAAGGAATTAATTATACAAGAATCCACTGTCTGATGTTCTTTATGTTCTGCAAACAATTGTCGTGGCCCCCAAGTGTGTAAGCCTGAAAAGTGCACCACTCATTGAGGTACTCGACTCGTTTACCTACTCAACCTGCCTAACAGGATTAAGCCCAATATGTGCCTGGTGAGGGGCGCATGGGGCAGTTGGTAAAGGATATGCAGCATTGTGAAAGACTATGGCGAAACACATTAGCACAGATGCCACACCAGTTCTGATTATAAAGACTTAGGGTGAAATTCTATGAACTGTTTTCAGTGAAAACCGTGGAATACACTAGTGCATCTCATCATTTGTGCTAACACGAATGTGCCCAATTCTGAAAGGAAATTGGAATGTGTGCATCACTGATTGATAGGGAGAATTCTCATAAATGCGTTCATTTCCTTCACCTTAGAGACACCCAGCAACTTTGCTTGATTTTGAGGACTTGATTTTTTTACTTGCAGAGAGTGTGACCCTTTTTTCCCACTCTCTCATGTATTTTGATGTGTGTTTTTACTCTTGGGTTCTTTGACTGTGGCATCATCTTTTCGTGTGTGTCACACAGCACCCTCAGTGCAGTGACACAGGGAAGCCTTTTTAGGCTGTGAAAAGGTTTAAATACCTTCTCTCGGATAGAATACTGTTTCCCAGAGAAAGTAAGGTTAAATTGATTTTACCAGTCTTTTTAAATTCCTAAACCCAGCACACACTATTTTCCAATAGAGTGCTGGAGGGGTTAATTAGTATTCCTCTATGTCTAGAAACTCATGTAACAGTCAAATGCTACCCTTTCCTATCAAAATGGCTGGTGGCAGTGGTTTTACAACAAACTACCATGATTTTTCTTGACCGCGAACAACAGTAGTGTTAGATCGCGGGAGCCATGTTTTTCAAGATGGCGCCTAAGCCCCCTCTGCAAAAACAGGTCCCGGTCTTCTTTTTTCGCTGTTTCGTTTTGGAAAGGTCCTTCTAGAGTTTGTCTCTGCGCGCCAAACTAGGTTTGGTCCCTTTGTTCCTACACCTTTGGCAGGCATTAGGACTGAAGACCACCTCTGATGCCTGAGTGTCTGGGGTGGGCAGGAAGTGTGGGAGGTGCCCGAAACTCCCCTGCGCTTAGTCTCCTAGGCGGCCCAAATGCTCTCTGGTGTGATTGGCTGGCTGACTGTCTGACAAGGACAGACAACCCGGGTGGTGAGTGGCAGCTAGGCTGGAATGAATGGGAGAAAACTGTTTAAAAGGTGAGTCTCTTGGCTTGGAAGGCAGAGTCGACCACTGGAATGAAAGAACCAAAGACGAGCTGGAAGCCCTGCTGCAGGTCTGAATCGCCAAGTTCATCTCGACAGAGAAGCCCTGCAAGGACAACTTCTCCCTTTGAGTTGCTGTGACCAATCAACTCGAAAGCCACCTGGACACCATTCTCGGAGCTGGTTGTATTTTCCGCAGAGTGCTGCAGGAAACCAAATAGTCAGGGAGAAGGACACCAGTTTGTGTGCTTGAATACAGCTACCGGAATTGAAGATTTGCCAGTTTGCCATCTTTGTGACCAGTCCCCGTGCAGTGTAGGAGTCCCCCAACGTCCTCCCTCTTGTCCCCACGACTGAGGCTCAGGAACAGGGAGATCTGCATGAACTGCCAGGAACAGAAGTCTTCAGCTGCATCTTTTTCTTTAATATAAGGTACTGTGAAAACCTGACCGAGAGAACTTACCTCTCACTTAGAAAGTGTGTGAAACTTTGGCAACTTGCAGGCCTAGACAGCATGTGACCCAACATTTGAATCTTTCTTATATGAACTACTTCTGAGAACCGTGGCAAAGACCTTTCCGTTTAACTGCCGGAACCGTTTTAACCTATACAAGACTCTAGTCCATTGACTTTGGCCTACCTATTGCATTGGATCAACCCCTCTGGTGAACTCAAACTATTTGTACTGTTTAAGAGTAACTCTACTATTCATTTTATTAACTTATGCCTTTTGCTCCTTCTTCAAATGCTCTGAATGCCATTTTGCTCTTCCTTCAAAGTAGTTTAAATGCCTCAGAACCAAGTAGTGTGAAGTACTTAGTATATTTTCGTGTCATATTGATTTCCTCCTTCTAGTGAATGTTTTCTAACTGATGGTGTGATAAATTAATAAGTCTTTTACCAAGAAACCTTGAGTGTAAGAATTTATTTGAATGCTTGTAATTGTAGACCTCTGTGTAACCTCATTAGAAGTTCACATTCCCTCTCGAGATAAGCCTGGCTGCTCAGCTTGCTATCAAAAACTGCGTGGTACAGACTCATACCAAAGGTTGGTTTTGCTTACAACTCAAGTGGCACAGCGAGTAGAGCGCTCGCTTTGACATCGGTGCAGAGCTTGCTAACGCAGGTTCGAATCCCGGCAGGGCCAAACTCAGCCTTTCATCCTTCCGAGGTCGATAAATGAGCACCACACACCGTGGGTAATAATAAGCAGCGCTCAGATACCTGAGGGTTCGTAGCGCTATATAAATGCCAAATTATTATTATTATTATTATTAACTGTGGTCATAGTTGTATGTAGTGGTCCCAGAGGGTACTGCATGCAAAATTTGCCTAACACTGGTGGCAGGCGGTGAGGATAAATTGTAGAGTTGTTACATCAAGAGTTCTGCTTTACTTTTGTTCAAATAGTAACCTTCACAAGGCTAAGCACCACTAGAAAAGCAATTTTATCATGCCTGATATGGACACTATAGGCAGGAGGCCCTGATCATTTTAACAGTAGATCAACTGAAGGAAATGTGTAAGATTAGGAACCTACCTGTTTAAGGAAAGACAAATTAAATGATTGAAAGATTGTTGGAATTTCAAAGTCTGAGAAGTAGGTCTGTTACACCTCTTATGTTATTGATGAGCAAGAAGATTTGGGGGAGTCTCAGGATGTGAGCACCTCTGCACCTCAACAAGCTCTTTGGACTCAACCTTTAGCTACAGGGACCCCACCAGGTCCAGTACTGAGTCCAGAATGTGTCTCTCTTGAAAAAATTAGACTTGATTTAGAGTTCTAAAGGCTCCAAATGCAAACTGA
This sequence comes from Ambystoma mexicanum, assembly GCF_040938575.1. NCBI lineage: Eukaryota > Metazoa > Chordata > Amphibia > Caudata > Ambystomatidae > Ambystoma > Ambystoma mexicanum. The sequence continues at coordinate 647,806,475 of NC_090930.1, read as the reverse complement.
AAGTAAACATCAAGAAATCAGAGAAATGAAAATGCATCATCCATCTTCCATCTTCCAGTCCTAAGAGACCTTGCATGCCTAAGGACGCTGTGAGTATGTCTGAGGTAAAACTTGATATTTTGGATTGGTTGGCTTCTTTTGAGTATAATTATGGGATTCAGGGTTTCACAGGGAATCAGTTGATTCCTTGGCTTTTGTCTAGGCTCCCCAGGTTGCAACTGATGCTGCAATGGAGGTGGGGGGACTTGAAAGATTGGAGCATGAAAATGTGAAACTAGCTTTAATAGCTAGATTTGGGAAAACTCCTTCCCAGTAGCTTAAGAGGATTAGAACCCTTCAAAAGCATGATGGTACCCATTGGGCTACCTGGGAGTGTGAATGTTTGAAGAACTTAGATGGTTGGGTAAAGGGTTGCAGAGTTAAAACTTTTGAAGATAGGATAAATATATATTTGTTAGAATCTATTTTTGATGCCTGCTCTCCTGAGCTGAGGCAACACTTGGCTGACTCTAAGGAAATGGATCCAAAGAAACTAGCCAAAGCTGCTGACTTGCGGGTTGCCAACAGGGCTACTCACAAGGATTCTGGGGCAACTCAGAAAAAGGATGAAGGGAAGCAGCAAAAGAAAGATGGCAAAGAGAATTCTAATACCTCCAATCCAAACAGAAAAAGGGTAAACCACAAGGGAAACCGAATAAGGCCAGTGAAACCTCTGGTGCCACACCAGAGGGAGGTCAGCAGAAGCCCCCATTTGTCAAAACATTTGGAAAATGTTATACTGTGGGTCAACTGACCATGGGAAAGGGGATCCCAGATGCAAGGGTAAACCTTCAGGGGTCCACACTGCCTCCCTAGCCTTTTCCCCAGAGGGAGAAGTATATATGGCAAGTGGACATTTTCAACTACTGGCTGAAGACCCCATTGGAATCTCTGCCAGTGTTTCTTTAGTGTCCCTGGGTCTGTGAGAACAGCAGAATTTAGATGTCTATAATTCAATTGAAGATAACACAACAGAATATTACAAGGACAGTGTACTTGTAAATGGTCAGGAGACCCCTGTCATTAGAAACACTGGGGCCAGCATTACAGTGGTGGATGAATCTTTTTTCAAACCTGAGGATGTTGCTAAGGCACCCAAAGGCCTCACTAAACTTGCTGGAGGCCCTGCCCAATTGCTTCTAAGATTACTAGCTCTCATCCAGTGCAACAACATGACTGTCAAGATACCTGTTAGTGTGCAGAGTGAGGTGCCTGGGAGAGTCCTGTTGGGGAATGACTTAAAAACTCTTGGAGTTGAATGAAGCTCCCCCAGGCCTCCCAGTAAGAGGAAATAGGAACAGACAAGGAAGGGTAGAGAGAGTACCTTAACTGACTCTCCATAGGATGATACAGAAGATGCCATAACACCCAGCGACAGGAACTACTAACTACCATTTCTAAGAAGAAAGAGACAAAGGGGAAACCCAAGGTCTCAAAGAAAAAGCAAGAGAACACTCCTGTGCTTCCATCAAGGACATCCCCGAGAGGACTGTCCAAAGTCACACCTGTGACTGCTCCCCCTGCTGAGGCTGAGTGTGAGAAACAACCAGCAGAGGTTGAATCAGCTATTGAAGATTCAGAGCTGGAAGAAGACCTTCCCCCTGTTGGAGATCTGGATCCTAAAGACCATCCTGAGCTGAAGTCTTTACTGGCAGAAGGTGGCCCCTATATTGGTTGTAGTAGACCATGCTACTAGGTATCCTGAAACAATACCTATGAGGACTGTTACAGCCCAGGTTGTTGCTTAGCCCCGGCTTGGTATTTTTACCAAGGTAGGTTTTCCTAAGGAAGTCATCTCTGACAGGGGATCACATTTTATGTCCCACTGCATGCAAATTAACAAGGGTGTTCCTGGGAGTCCCTCTGCCAGACTTTAGTCCTGGTTACAAGAGACTTACCTAAAGTCTTTAGCTCGCTATCTTTCACAGAGAAGAAATATCCAGAATATATCAGTCTTTGTCCTGCCCTGGGGCAGTCCAGCACCGAAATGCTAGGAAAGTCTCCTCTGAACAAGAGTACCAACAGCAACCCCAGACAAGTGTTTCGGTCTGGTTGGACCTCATCGGTAGGGTGGAGATGTGCCTCTCTAAGAATAGTGAGCAAGGGGTCCATGTCTGGATTCCCCTAGTAACTTAGGGTGAGAGGTCCTGGGAGTCCCTCTGCCAGACATTAGTCCTGGTTACGAGAGACTTACCCAGAGTCTTTACCTATCTTTCACAGAGAAGAAATATCCCAAACATACTCTGGATAAGTCTGGGTAAGTCTCTCATAACCAGGACTAATGTCTGGCAGAGAGACTCCCAGGACCCACACCCTTGTTAATTTCCATTACATGCAGGCTATGTGAAAAAACTGTGGCGTGACTTACACGTTTTCAACTGCCTACCATCCCCAGATATATGGGTTGGTAGAGAGGTTTAATAGAACCATGAAGAGCATGATAGCTGCTTTAGGAGAACCCCCTAGAAGAAACTAGGACCTTCTACTGCCATGCCTTCTATTTGCTTATAGAGAAGTCCCTCAGGAGGGAGTTGGATTTAGTCCCTTTGCGCTTCTCTATGGTCATCCAGTTAGAGGCCCCTTGGCCCTAATTAGAGAGTGCTCCTTCCTCAAGCCAGTGAGAGTCACTGACTATGTGCTTGGTATCTGGTAATTGGCATGACCAGAAGGCCAACATGGTTGAGTTTACTCAAGACCAGAAAGTACTAGTTATGGTATCTACAAGGCAGAGGGCCTTACAGGACAGATGGATTGGACCCTTCAAGGTTGTGGGAAAACTTGGAGAGGGCAATTATTTGGTGGACTTAGGCAATCCTAAGGAGGCCTCCAGGGTCTTTCAGACCAACCGTTTCAAAGCCTATGTCTCTAGACCAGAAGTGGGAGCTTTGCTTCTAGCTTCTGCTCAGGAGGAGGAGGAGAGTGAACCTCTACCTAACCTCCTCAGGGGACAACCTTTAGATGGGAAGATAGAAAGAGTTAATCTCTCTTCTGATCTGACACTGGAACAACAGGAGGAATGCAAATCTCTGCTAAATCAATTTGCCCTCTGTTTTCACTATGGGATGACCATTTAAGAACTCACATAAAGGAGGAGGTCAACAAGATGCTTGATCTCGGGGTAATAGAACCCTCTACAAGTCCATGGTCTAGTCCAGTTGTACTAGTAGCAAAGGCAGGATCCAAGGAGGTGAGATTCTGTGTGGACTATAGAGCTCTAAATGCAGTCAAGAAGGCTGATACCCATACTTTACCTAGGACAGATGAGCTGGTGGACAAACTTGGTTCAGCTAGGTAACTCAGTACATTTGACCTAACATCAGGCTAGTGACAAATAGCTCTGACAGACCATGCCAAGGAGCAAACTACATTTTCAACCCCAGCTGGCCTCTACCAGTTTAAGGTAATGCCTTTTGGATTAAACCTTCATTGTGCAAACAGATGCTTCCAATACAGGTATAGGTGCAGTTCTGAGCTGGATGAGAAAAGTACGGAACACTCAATATGCTTCATCAGCAGGAAGCTGAGGGAACCTGAGACAAGGTGGGCAACCATAGAACGTGAGTGTTTTGCCATTGTGTGGTCTCTGAAGAAGTTTAGACCATATTTGTAAGGATCTACTTTTGTGATTCAGACAGACCACCAACCCTTGAGATGGTTAATGCAGATGAAAAGGGAAAATCCTAAATTGTCAAGATGGTCAATCAGCCTACAGGGGTTTGATTTTACCATTGAACACAGGTCAGGGTGTTATCACCAAAATGCTGATGGTCTCTCCAGAATGTATGACCGACTGGAGTAAGGAGATTCATCCAGGGGTGGATTAAATCCTCCTGTCCCTTAGTCTGAGGGGGGTGAATGTTAGGAAGAATTCTCATAAATGTGCTAATTTCACCTTAGGGACCCCCAGCAACTTTGCTGGATTTTGAGAACTTGATTGTTTTACCTGGAGAGAGTGTGACACTTTTTTCCAACTCATTAACATATTTTGATGTGTGTTTTACTCTTGTGTTCTTTGACTGTGGAGTTTTAGACAACTCCATAGGCATCATCTTTTCATGTGTGTCACATAGCACCCTCAGTGCAGTGACACAGGGAAGCCTTTTTAGGCTGCTCCAAGGTTTAAATACCTTCTCTGGGATACACTACTGTTTCCCAGAGAAAGTAAAGTTAAATTGACTTTACTAGTCTTTTTAAATTCCTAGACCCAGCACACACTGGCCCTCATTCTGAGTTTGGAGGTAAGGACCGGTTATTACCGGCATGGTGCAAATAGCGTGTCCGAGCTGGCATTAGACCGCTAAAAGCGGCCTATTACGACTTCGTGGGCATGAGCTTTGCGCCATGCTGGTAACATACCTAGCACCATGCTGCAAAAGAGCCCCAAAAAGCCCTTACCAGCATCAAGCGCACCATACATAACACTATCGTCATAGAGCAAAGCGGCAATAGCGGTGACCGTAAATAGCGGTGACCGTAATCAGTGGTCACCGCTATTTACGGTCACCATTAAATAGCAGAACCGGAAACAGCGTCATTGCACAGGAACTGGAAGGAGCACAGCGGCCATCTTTAAAAACACAATCCATTGCCATCCTCACCGCACAGGATCCGGAGCCATCCAGTGAATACAGACATCTACCATCAACACCAGAATCATGCCAAAAGCACCAAAAAAGGGAGCTGCCCGCCTCAGGAAGGAGCGCTTTAGCCCGGATGAGCTCCAGATGATGGTGGACACTCTCCACGAGCATTCAGACACTGTTTTTAGTGGTGACATGCGGAGGGTGACGATTGTAAAAAAGAAGGAGATCTGGGCCATGGTAGCACAGAAGGTGAGCGCCGTGGGTAACACCCCCCAGACCACCTAGGACTGCCAAAAACGGTGGGACGACCTACGGCTGAGGGTGCGGAGCATCCTCTCGGCCAACAGAAGCCAGGCACTGGAGACAGGAGGAGGGCCAGGTTCCCCCATCAAATTGATGCCGTGGGAGGAGACATGTGCAGCCATGATTGGCCCAGAAGCCATTGAAGGGGTTGGCGACATGGAGTGTGGGGCAACATCATCCGTCGATGGAGGTGAGTTTCCAAAGTCAATACTGACAACGCATTTGTAATGAAAGTCTGTACTGCCAAGGGCTGGCCAAGGTGTCATGTCATGGTTGGCAAACCCCCCCCCTTTCAATAATGCCGAAACAAGTGAGACCCAGGCTAATGCCAGGTGCAGGGCTGTAACCCATATGGCACATACCACACGAAGAGGCCTATTCTGTGAGGTACACAGGGCAGGTGATGTAAACATTGTGCATGTGAGCCAGCACAGTACCTGGCCAACATGAGTGACCCAGACATATGCATGCATTTACCATCCAAGCATGGGTCAATGTGCCGCTCACCACCCAAATGGAGACAACCTACTAGAATCCCATTGTGATATTGTACGTATGTCCAAATGCAGAATCTAAAATCATCGCTTGTGCCGTCTCTCTTCCATCCCCACAGGCAGCGAGCATGACAGCGAGGACCAGGCAGCCAACCGGCCCAGTACCTCCAGGGGCCAAGCCAGGGCCCGCTGTCTACCTGCAAGCAGGAAGACACCGCAAGCCACACCACCGGCTCTTGCAGGGCCCATGGAGGGTGCACAACACCCACCCCTACCCCACCCTGCACTGCTGCAGGCCGCACGCCCCACGACGCACACTGAGGAGACCAGTGTGGCTGGGGAGGATGCAACCACAGGCCCCCTCGATGTCCCTGACAGCCCCTTATCTGTATGCATAGCTACTAAGGAGGACATTCATGTGAATGTCCACACCCCTGACGCCCAATCCAATCCCCAGGTGTCATACAGCGACTCCGGTGAGAGCGATACACCAGGGCATACAGGGCAAGGAGCCACACTGGAACATGCCAGTCCTGTATCCACTTCCCTTACTGAAGCAACGGAAATCCATGCAAGCCCAATTCCCAGCGGGCCAAACAAATCTGCCACATTAGCCATAGATGCAGAGCTCTCTGAGCAGCTCACAGGCCTCATTAATGAGTTCATCCCAGACAATGGGGAGTCCAGGGAGGAGTGGCATAATGAACCTAGGACACTGGGTGAGGTCATCACAGTCGGCACGAACCGGCTCTGCGAGGTCCTAGGCCGGATTGCAGATGCCCTGGAGGCTGCACCTCCTGTGCGACAGCCCCAGCAGGAGGACACACATTCTCAAAGCTCCTCCACCCAGACCAGCTCGCTCCGTCGCTCACAGTGTACATTGCGCCGCCATGACATGGATCCCCCTGGCTCTGGGAGCGCACATTGACAATGCTGGCATGCACGTGTGGCCTATGTTGTCCTTATGGGACTGGTGTGGGGTTGTTGTTGGGGGAGGGGGTGGGGGGTGAGGGTGTGTTTGGGAGTTGTGGGTCGAGGGGGGTGAGGGTGCGTTTGGGAGTTGTGGGGGGAGGGTGGGTGAGGGTGGAGGAGGGTTTGTTTTTCACGTTTGAACCTACTAATTCAATACACCGGTTGTTCATCAAAAAAACAACAGAGTCGACATTCATCATTGCGCATGTGTCATTTAATGTTTCACAGTGCATAGTGTACATGTATCCCCACACCCAGTGCCCAATGTCCTGACATCCTCACACCCTCTGCTGACTTGTGTGTCAGAAATATTGTCCAATCAATGATTGCTGCACGGCACGTCCCTCCTGTGCATTGGCACCGTGATGCTGTTCTGCCACTTCTTCCTCCTCCTCCCCTTCATCATCATTAGGTAGTTGCAGCTCCATGTCAGGGGGCATGGGTACATTCCAACGGATGCACATTCGGAATGACCCCCATTGTGCAGCATTACACATGCAATGGTGATCTTGGCCACCTTCTCATGGCTGTAGATAAGTGCCCCACCCAACCGGCTGAGGCAACGAAATCGTGCCTTCAACAGGCCAAAGGTCTGCTCAATCACCACACATGTACGGGTATGGGAACGATTGTAGTCCTCCTCGTGCCTGTTCTGGGGTTTGGACAGGGGTCATGAGCCACGCCTTCAAGGGATAGCCACCATCACCTGCATGAGAGGGAAATGAAGGTAAGTGTTTGTACATTCATGGCGGACAACTGTACTAGTCTTACATGGCAGCAGGTAATTTCTGCCAATACGCACATGTCTCTGGATGCATTGGCCCATTTTCTGACCCCGCTATGTGTCCTGTGCAATGGGATGATGGAGTGGGGAGAATCCTCAGGATGGTTTATGATGTGCACCCACATCTTGTTGCACGTGCATCGTATATGCATGCAGCAGTGTTGGAGTGTAATCATTGCTGTGTTGTGTTCTGTGAGATTTGGTATTAGGGAGTGTTGGCTGTTGTCAGTGGCACATTCGTACCAAGCTGTGGTATCCCTGTTAGGCTCAGTTCAATGCACTCCCAGGGATAACTCTCTGGTGTGGTGATATGCTGTTGGCAGCGACATAGTGCATATGCAGTGCATATTGCTAGATGCCCTTACGGTGTGTGAGGGACGCTGATGAGTGGTGCATGTGTTGTGGGACCTGGCCTGGTCAACTGTTAGTCATGTAGTGTTAGGTGTCGGCCTTACTTCATCCCCCCCTTCCCACCCATCTGGAGTATGCAGGCACCCACCTCATAACCCCGATGCACTGCCATGGGCCAGTCAGGCAACTCACCAAGCAGCCAGGCATGTCGTCCAGCATGTCGCTCCATGTAGCATGGTAGCGTGGTGTTCCGCAGGACCAAAGAGTCATGAGTTGACCCTGGATAACGGGCACAGCAATGTGTGATGATCTTGCTTGCGTTGCATACCATCTGCACGTTGATGGAGTGGTATTGCTTGCGGATGCGATACGCCACCTCCATGGCATGCGGGACCACCAACACCATGTGGGTGCAGTCGAGGGAACCGATACAATTTGGCATGCCTGCCAGTGCATGGAAGGCAACTTTTGTATCGTATATCTCCTGGGGAGTCCGTGGTAGGGATATGTAGTCCCTTGTGTGCTTGAGGAGGGCATCCAGCACTTGGTTCAGTATCCGGGAAAATAAGGGTTGTGATATGCCATGCATGTGCCCCACTGTGTGCTGGTAGGTGCCTGTGGCAAGGAAGTGGAGCACAGACACTACCTTCAGTGGAGGGAGGATGGCGGTGCGTATTTCTATGAGGCTCACAATGTCGTCATGTATCAGGTCCACTATGGTGGGGATGCTGTCACGGTCATGCCGGTACAGGGTGTGGATCTGCTCTGGTGTTAAGTTGAAGGGGTGGCTGTGATGCGAGGGATTGGGGCTGCCGGGGTGGTAACGGTGGCTGCACTGGTGGGGCATGCTGGGCCTGTCTCACCCTCCTTCTCCTCCTATGTATCCGCTGTGGTGGGGGCTGTGGTTGTTGTTGTTGTTGCTGTTGTTGTTGCTACTTTGCAAGCAAGGCCTCCAGCTCCAGTAATGCTACTACTATTGGTATCATCTTGGTGTGAGAGGGGGTGTGATGTGTGGGTGTGCTCCTTTTGTGCTGTTCCAGACTCCATTGCCTCCACCTGTGCTGATTGTGTGCACCTGTGGCTCTTGGAAACACTGCTCAGGGTTCTTAACACCTTCTCAGAGATGCCGGTATTTACTCCATGCCGGTAAGGTACTTTTTGGGCTTCAGGAGGCTGTTATTTGCATGTCTGCATTACTTGGGATCAGCTCTGGTTTACGGCATGCCGCTAATATCGGCATGGTGTGTCGCACGTGTGACCCTAGACTGCTATTTACGGCATCGTACTTTACGGTGACGTAAATAGCGGTCTGTTTGGTCAGAATAGCCCGTAGCAGTAAGCGATGCCGGTAATCCTTTACCGGCATTGTTTTTCCCTTACCTCCAACCTCAGAATTACCCCCAGTGCTGTAGGGGTTACCTAGTATCCCCTATGTCTAGAAACATATGTAGCAGTCAAATGCTACCCTTTCCTATTGAAATGGCTGGTGGCAGTGGTTTTACAACAAACTACCATGAAGAGGGAGCCATGTTTTTCAAGATGGCATCTGACCCCCCGCACCCTCTGTAAAAACAGGTCCCAGTCTTCTTTTTTCACTGTTTCTTTTTTGGAAAGGTCCTTCTAGAGTTTGGGGGTCATTCCGAGCATGGAGGTAAGGTCCAAACCATGCCGGCAATGATTTACCGGCATGGTTTTCCGCTCCATGCTATTCCAACCCCACAGACCGTAAATTACGGCACCGTAAATTACAATGGGCCTCATTCCGGGGTTGGAGCTAACCATGGAGTAATTAGCTCCATGGTTGCCTCCGAAACCGTCCCAAATCTGGCATGGTGAATTGAGTAATTACCGGTCCATTCCAGGGTCGGAGGGACCGGTAATTCCCCATTCACCTTTTGCCCTTCCCCATTCCCATTTCTGCCCCATAGGGCTCAATGGGAATGGAGAAGGAGGTAATCACGGCACCGTAAATTACGGTACCGTAATTACCTCCGAAGTACCTTTGCGGGTCCCGTACTTTACTCCTGCTAAAAGCAGGAGGTAAGGAAGGACCCGCAAAGGGACCTCGGAATACGGAGGTAAGGGATTACCGGCATCAGCACCCTTACCGGTGCCGGTAATTCCTTACCTCCAACCTCGGAATGACCCCAAATGCCGTAATTTACGTTCCTGGGTCGCGCGCGCGCCCCACCATGGCGAAATTAACGGCATGGCGTAAACCGGAGCTGATTCCAAGTAAGGAGCACACGTAAATTATGGCCTCCTCAAGGCCTTAAAGTACCTTACCGGCATGGAGTACATACAGGCATCTCAGAGAAGGAGTAAAGAACCCTGAGCAGTGGGACCCAGAGCCACAGGTGCACACATGCAACACAGACAGAGGCCAGGAGTCTTCCACAGCAGAAAAGGAACACACCCACACACAACCCCCCTCCCACACCAAGACGACACCAATCGAACAAGCAAGACCACAACCACACAAACCCCTACAACAACACCATGCCCCCCCACTGAGGAGACACAGGGAATAGAAGGAGGGGGGAGACAGGCCCTGCATGTAACACCAGTGCAGCCTCCGTTACCACCCCAGCAGCCCCCATGCACACGCAGCATGTCCAGCCGCTCTAGGAGAAGTCCTACCAGATAGACACCCCTGACCACCTAGACTGTGACACCGTCAACACCATATTGCGCCACAGACACAAGAAAAGCGAGCACTATAAAAAATGTACAGTGCCAACCCGGCACAAGTGATGGTGTTGCCTGTGCCCCACACCCATGCCAAAGGCACCCACCAGCACACAGTGGCATGTCACAACCGTCCTTCATGCGGCCACATATACAAGTGACGTTACACCTCCCCAAGCACACAAGGGTCCACCAATCCCCAACATGGACCACCCATGAGATACACAACAGTAAAGCTGGACCCATTGCAAATGGAGGCATGCCAAATGACAATGGTGCCCCTGACAGCACCCATAGGTCGTATGTGGACCAGCTTGGCATGCACGTTTGCAGACAGCAACTGCAAACAATACCACTCCCCCTACTTGCAGATGGAATGCAACGCTACCAAGAACCGCACACATGGGTGGGCCTGACACCAAACAACTACACATGACTCAAAGGGCCATCTGATTACCACGCCACCACGCAACATGGCCCAACATGCAGGATGACCTGCCTGGCTGGCTGTTGAGTCGTCTGACTATGTCATGCAAGTGCACTGGTGCCACGGGGTGGGTACCCGCATGAACCAACTGCGTTGAAACTATCAACCCATTGTACGTTGTTCACCCCGACAACAAACCTGCCACAGAACCAGTGCAACGGCACATGTGAACAGATTCCCACTTTGCCAGAACAAGGCACCTACATCATACTACATCTACACCAACTGACAAGGGCTAAGCACACTACACCAGCACCACTCATTGCGGACACCACAACCGTAAGCGCATATCGGAGGACACACTGCACATGCACAATGTGGCATCCCCCAGCCTTGCACCACATTGGAGACCCATCCCTGGGAGTGGAATTCACGGAGGGCAGCAGGGGTACGATAACACGTCACCGGCATGGCACCCCCATAGGAGTGATGGGAATCACCATAGAATGGATCAGAGCAGGATGAATACCATGCTCCACAGGCTACAGCCATCACACCAAAATAAGAATAAACACAGTACACAGCACCACAATGATCCGACGCCAGGACAGCAGCATGCTGTCATGCCCGCGCCGCTGGCGCACGCATTTGCAACCATCATGGACTACTTGGTACTCATTTATCCTCCTAATACTCCTTGAACAACTCCTTTTCACGCCTTGGTCTTTTATTTCAATTTGCTCAACTTTGGTTCCTTCTTATTTTATTCAATTAACTACATTTACCATAATGCACCTCGCTGCAGTCCTCAATTCCTGGCTATTCTCATTCATCGTTATTGGGACCACAATCCCCAGAAGCCCTAGCAGCCAGTGCTGCTTCCCCCTGCTCAGGACCAGAGAGGGAGGAGGCAGATTGTCTTCAGGTGTGCTGCTACAGGTGCTGTCAATTAGCCTGCCTCAGAACAGGGCAGGGTTGTATATAAGCAGTTGCCTGCAGGAGCACAGTGTCTTGCTTCTTGAGTTCTTCCCTCTCCTGTTTTCCTTGACCCTTTACTTTGTATGCTGTTCCTGTTGCTGCTTTATCCTGTTTTGTTCCAGTGCTCTTTCCGGGCTCCCTGCCTTGCAGCCGATCACGCTCCGCTGCCTTCTACCTACAGCCCTTGTCCTCTGGGCTTCCTGCCTTGCAGCCTGCACCTCTTTGCTGCCTACAGCCCTGCTCCTCTGGGCTCCCTACCTAGTGGCCCTATTCTTTTGGGCTCTCTGTCTGTCGCATACTACTAATCTCTCTCTGTCCTGTTCTTCTGGACTCCCTGCCTTTCAGCCTACTACAGTCCTCCGCAGTCCAATACAGTTTGCCTGCACCTAGTACCACTTTTTTCTGCAGACCTGCTTCCTACTTTGCAGCCCTTCTGTTTTCCTGACTGCTGCTCCTTGTTCTCTTCCTTGTGTCCTCTGTACTCCACCTTTAGGTTATCTATTTCAGTCTAACTGCCTTTCCTTAATTTCCTTCTGCTAGATTGCTCATTGACTTCCTTTTCGCTGGATATATCTGTTCTTGTCTTCTCATGTGTCTTATGTAATCCCTTTGTACAGAGCTTGCCTGTTGGTTTCCGGCAGGCAACCTCTGCCCCTTCCCTTGTCCCGTTTTCAGTGTTACAGACACCCACTGCTGTTGTTCCCAGCCATGAGCATACAGCGTGGGCCTCTGTTATAGCAATCAGTGCAGAAGGCTGGATTTTCCTATGATTCGTGGAACACTCTTTCCCATTTCGGCATACACCCCAAGAGGGAATCCAGTTTGTTTATACCTTTGTATCTTTTGCCCCTTTTGGCTCACAGCTACTGTTTCCTACTCTTCTTTCTTGTTGAACTTCCTGCTGTGTGTGCTTATCTGCTACCTCACCTCAGCACAGCCACCCAAACCCTACCTGGGTACCCTGTGCCACTCTTGACAGAGTGCCATTCCTGACACATGCAACAAAGGAACATGTACCTCAAGATGTCCACACCATCGTTCACGGACCATCATGTAGAGACAACACCCCACTGCATTACATTTCATCGTACACATATTTGTGTCCCTGACCGTGCCCAATACATCCATGGACATGTCCAGATGGCCAGCATAGAAACCCTGCCATTACATCCGAGTACTGTCCTCCACCATGACAGTCCACACACCAACCTCATTTGGCGACACATGCAGCTGTTGTTGGCTGTCCCTTGACAGCAAGCCACATGACCCCTGTCATGAACCCCCTGAACAGGGCCATGGGGCAACCAGACTATGGCCATACACGTGCATGCTTGTAGATGAAGCAGTCACCAGGCTTGTGTGATGCACATATGTGCCAGCGAACCAGGACTGGTGGCTGACCCCTCCAATGATATTTGGTGTCAAATGGGCCCATGCCATATGTGCATATGGACAATAAGTGCATCCCTAAAAGAGCGCCTATCACCCCTGACATGGTACTGCTACAACCACAGGACGATGCGGTGAAGGCGGAGGGTGAAGTGCCAACAAAGGTCCATTGAGGCTGTGCACTTGAGGGCCATGTAATGCTCTGTACTTACAGTGGACAAGGTCTCCAGGACACAAGTCAGTAGAGGGTGTCATGACATGGGCACACAGGGCAACGGATTCGTGCATACTTGTACACCATGCACTGACAGTAGTCAATGAACAAATGTGCAATGATTAATGTCCACAACGGTTGAACTTTGCAACACCAATTGTGTATTGTGATAAAAAAAGGAAAACAAAATAGTGCTTCCATCAGCAACTGTCCATGCCCCCTCCCCCCACCCCCCCCAACTCCAGAACAAACCATCACCCACCTCCCCCCTCCCCCCAACTCCAGAACAAACCATCACCCGCTTCCCCCCTCCCCCAACTCCAGAACAAACCATCACCCACCTCCCCCCTCCCTCCCAACTCCAGTGCACTCATCCCATGTAGGGTCTGGGGCCCACATGTGGTAGGATTGGCGAATGGCTAATGTCTCTTGCCCCCCTTGTCTGGGGGAGGCAAATCCTGGTGACACAAGGAACGCCGAGTGCGTCTCTCCGGGCTGCATTGCGTGGCCTCACTTGTCGCGGATGTGCCCTCCTCGGTATTGTTTTGGCCTGCCTCAAGGGCATTTGCAATGCGATTCAGGACATGGCATAGCCGGGTCGTGTTGTCCGTCAGGGAGTCGCACAATCTGGTGGTGCAGTCAGTGAGGGACTGACACATTTGATTTAGTTCCTCATGTAGTTCAGCCCGGGCCTGGCGATTGTGCTCAATATAGTTATCAATGAGATCGCTCAACTGGCGCACTTGGTGCTGGTCATGGGAAGGGGGACCATCTGAGGATCCACTGGCACCAGCATGCCCTGCAGGGGGTGGTATTGGTGGACTTGGGGGAACGATGTCATACCCCTGCGGGTCAAGTTCAACACTGTACACAGGTGATTGTGCATCCCCGGAGTCACTGCATGTCGCAAGGGTCACGGGGCATGGCTCCGGCATGTGCATGCTGTCCTGGTCGTCCTCCTACATGGGCCCCTGGATGGGTGGCGGACTGGGCTCCCACTCATCCGGTGCGGTAGCAGCAGCCTCCCCTGAGACGCTCGACTGTGCTGAGCTAGGGGTTTGCACAGTTTCTGCCGCCGATGCTGGGTGGGTTGCGGGTCTGCCAGCTTCAAGTGGCCTTTCCGTAGGCTGGGGGGTGGTTTTTTTGGCTGCTGGCTTCGGCCTGGCCCTGCCAGTACCCGCTGAGGTGCTTGGGCGGCTTCCTTGGGGCTCTGTGCTGTCATGGTCTGTGCCTGTGGGGGTAGGAGAGAGGGACAACATTAGTGTATGTGCAATGTCCTATTTGCATACATGGTTGCATGGACATTTCGGTCATTTACGGTTTGTTCTGTTTGGGGGGTAGCTATAGCAGTGGTACATGTGCATGGTGATGACATATACACATGTCTGGGAGTGATTCATTGTGCCCTGTTCATGTACATTTTAGCTGCTACTATGCCTACCACGCTGGACAATGTGCATGATGGCCTGTGCAAGTCAATGCACTATGGTAGATGTGCGTTATGTACTCGCACTTGGCCCAGCATTAGGCGGCACTTGCCTCAGCATTTGTTGGATGGGAGAAGAGCAACATGAGAGGGTGCCTTCGATGGCCCCTGGGTCAGTTTACATCATGCAATGGACATTGGCAGTGTACACTGTCGACACTCACCTCCTTCTCCAGAAGTCGTTCCCCCGCACTCCATGGTCCCCACGCCCTCAATGGATTCCGTGCCAATGAGCTCCGCACAGGTCTCCTCCCAGGGCTCGAGTTGTACTGCGGTGCTTGGCCCACCTCTCGTCTGCAGGGCCTGGCTGCGGTTGCTGGATAGGAGGCCCGGCACCCGCACCCGCAGGTCGTCCCACCGCTTGCGGCAGTCCCGGGAGGTGCGGGGGGTGTTGCCAACAGCGCTCACCCTCTGTGCTAGTTCCGCCCAGATGGTCTTCTTGCGGAGGGTCGATTCCCTCCGCATGTCGCCACTGAAGACTACATCAGCATGCTCTGCCAGGTGGTCTACCATGGCCTGGAGTTCATCGGGGCAGAATCTCTGCTTGCGGATGCGATCCGCCGCCCTTTTTGGTGGTTTCGGCATGTCCTGCGGTGCCTGATCCGGTTCCCAACTTTGTTTCCCTCACAGGGCTGCTGACGGCTGCGGATGGCAATGGATTGTGTTTTTAAAGATGGCCGTCGCTCTCCTTCCCGTTCCTGTGCGATGTCGTAATTTCCAGTTCCTTTTTTTTTCAGTTACCGTAATTTACGGTCAACGTAAATTACGGTCAACGTAATTTACGGTCACCGTTATACTTGTTTACAGGGCGGTGTTGTACTTTACGTGTCGCTGCATGCCGGTAGGGGTTTTTCGGGGGGTTTTGCGGCAGGTCGCGCAGTCCTTTTCCGGCATGGCGGAAAGCGCGTGTCCGAGAGCTCGGAATGGGTCGTAATTTTTGACCTACAACCAGCACGGTGTCGGACTTTACGCCATGCCGGAAAATTCCGATACTTACGGCATGACTCGGAATGAGGCCCTTTGTCTCTGCGTGCCAAACTAGAGTTGGTCCCTTTGTCCTACGCCTTTGGCGGGCTTCAGGATTGAAGACCGCCTCTGATGACTGAGTGACTAGGGTGGGCAGGAAGTGAGGGAGGTGCCCGAAACTCCCTGTGCTTAGTCTCCTAGGAGACCCAAATGCACTCTGGCATGATTGGCTGGCTGACTGCCCGGCAAGGACAGCCACCCTGCTTGGTGAGTGGCAGCTAGGCAGGAATGAATGGGACAAAACAGTTTAAAAGGCGAATCTCTTGGCTCGGAAGGTAGGGTTGACCACTGGAATGAAAGAACAGAAGACGAGCTGGAAGAGGACTCCTGCTACAACTCCTGGACCGTTGGTTTGCCAGGTGAAGCCCTGCTACAGGTCCGAATCATCAAGTTCATCTCGGCAGAGAAGCCCTGAAAGGACGACTTCTCCATTTGAGTTGGTGGGACCAATCAACTCGTAAGCCACCTGGACACCATTCTCGAAGCTGGTTGTATTTTCCTCAGAGTGCTGCAGGAAACCGAATAGCCAGGGAGAAGGACACCAGTTTGTGTGCTTGAATACATCTACCGGAATCGAAGATTTGCCAGTTTGCCAGCGTTTGACCAGTCCCTGTGCAGTGTAGGAGTCCCCCGACATCCTCCCTCTTGTTCCCATGAGTGAGGCTCAGGAACAGCGAGATCTGCAGGAACTGCCAGGAACAGAAGTCCTCAGCTGCATCTTTTTCTTCAATATAAGGTACTGTGAAAACCTGACCGAAGAACTTATCTCTCACTGCAAAAGTGCTTGAAACGTTGGCAACTTGCAGGCCTAGTCAGCGTGTGACCCGATATATGCATCTTTCTTCTATGAACTACTTCTGAGAACCGTGGCAAAGACTTTTCCGTTTAACTGCCAGAACCGTTTTTTACCTATTCAAGACTCTAGCCCATTAACTTTGGCCTACCTATTGCATTGGATCAACCCCTCTGGTGAACGCAAACTATTTTCACTGTTTAAGATTAACTCTACTATTCGTTTTATTAACTTATACCTTTTTTCTGCTTCTTCAAATGCTCTGAATGCCATTTTGCTCCTCCTTCAAAGTAGTTTACATGCCTCAGAACCAAGTAGTGTGAAGTACTGTAGTATATTTTCATGTGATATTGTTTGCCTCCTTCTAGTGAATGTTTTCTAACTGACTGTGTAATAAATTCATGTCTTTTACCAAGAAACGTTGAGTATATGAGTTTATTTGAATACTTGTAATTGTAGACCTCTGTGTAACCTCATTACAAGCTCACATTCTCTCTTGAGATAAGCCTGGCTGCTCAGCTTGCTACCACAATCTATGTGGCACAGACTTATACCAAAGGTTGGTTTTGCTTACACCTCGGGTCATAGTTTTGTGTAGTGGTCCCAGAGGGTACTGCATGCAAAACTTGCCTAACACTGAAGAACGCATGTGGATTCCTTTTCTTTCTCCCTTTGCCCATTTGTGCAAATCTGGTAATGTCTGTGTGCATTTTAAAGCACAAGTGGTATTGAAAAAGGGGACGCCCTTCAAAATGAACAGGAAAAAAAATATTCCCCTACATGTGTTCGGAAGGTGTGTGGCGGGAGTGCATTTCATGTAACAGTCATTTCTGAAGCTGTCATGCATTTATTTGAAGTGGGACATCAGGGGTACTGGCTGTCCAAATTGCATCGATATCCCCGACCAATGTATACATATGCTGGTTATCCTTTTTTATATTGACCACATGGGGTCTAGGAGCAAGTGATAGATTAGTGTTGGGAGCACGCTCCAGAAGTTATTTATACAAGGGGGCTGGCCAACACATCTTTTGCACTGTTGTCCAGCTCCCCTTAAATACTCAGGTCACATTTAAAAATAAGGTGATCTGTGCGTTTCTAAATCAAATGCAAATACAAGAGCATTGCTTGTGCTTTTATCATTTGCATTCGTTTTGAAAACCTGTTTGCCCCTTGCTGTCCCATTGAGGTCAACCACAGAGAATTGGAGCAGGGAGGTGTAGTGTTTTTATCGTTTGTGAAATTATAGCTCCAGTGACGCTTGTCACTGTAATATTATAAGGAAATGCCAATAGTGTTTGTGAATCTCGTGTTCTCTTACCTTCTGCTCTTGTTATTTCAGAACAATAGAAATGGAGGGAAGAGACATGCATCAAGAGGGCACATAGCACATTTGGGAATATGTTGTGCTCTTCACCTTACACAAGACCCACCAGCATGAGATGTGTTCATGTTTCCATAGCAATTTATGAGCTAATGACATGAATTGTATTGTGTTCTTGTTGCTACAGGAGAGCTTGCAACATTAGATTTTGTCAGGTTCTCCTCACTACACGAGTGCTCCCAATAGACGATATTGTCAAGCTCTCCCTGCTACACAAGAGCCAGCAGCAGCATCATTTTACAGGTTTTCCTTGCTATGGGAGAGCCGCCAACATTAGAGGCTTTCAGGATCTTCCTGTTGCATAAGAGTAATGCAGACATAACATTTTAATCAGGGTATCCCTACTAAGTGATTTCTCCAGCTGCAGATAACTCGGAGGGTCTTCCTGCAAATATCTCTCAGTGTCTCCCTAAGGGATGTTGGTGTGATTGGCACACAGGCGAGCCATCAATGCAACCTGGAATCCACTGTTCTAGAGGTTCCCCTGGCTGGCCACAGCATGCATGCAGCATAGGCAGCCAATGCATGACTGTAAGAAAGAGCAGACAACCATTTCATCATATTCTGTGGGAAACAAACGTAGTCCTGGTGCCATTGGCTATGGTTTGGCTTCTTTTTCATGCTGCTGCATTCTATGTTTTGATGGATAATGTACTCCATATCCAGGTTTTTGGCAGAAGCTTCATCCATTCACCTCAAGAAGCACCCATAAAGGCAGAAGGCGGTAGCTGCCATACGTTTGACATGTGTCACTGAATGCCACCACCAAAGGTGGTTATGCATTCCAATCAAGCATAAGGCATAATTCCGATCCTTCCTGCCCCTCTGCACGTTGATCCTGAAGATATTGCACACACTACCCACTTCTATAACGTTCCCTTCATGCAGGAAGACGTACAGCCACACAGACAATCATCTCATTGTAAAACATGATGAGGGAGCACCTTGTAATTTGTCCCTTCCTCTGGACTGGCTTTTCCCCTCCACTGGGTTAGAGGCACTAGTATCAACTCGGTTAGCCTCAGCATCATCTTGCCCCTCCTTTGACTCTTTGTTTCCCTGGCAATTTCTTCGTGCCCCTGATATGTATCCTCGCTATTATCCTTATAGCCTGCATCTATGAAATGTTGTGCAGCCTTCTGCTCCCCTTCTCATGTCCCTAACCACCTCCACATGTTTCTTCTTTGGCCCTGAATACACATCTTGGTGCTCCACCTCCTTCGCATGTTCCATCTCTTGCCTCACACACCTTGTTGTGTTCTGCCTACTAACACACATCTGCCTCCTCATGTTCCTCTTTCTCCTGCCCCACATATGCCTTTTAATCGTCCTCCTCTTTCATCTCTTGTCTCTGACTCCTCATGGTCCAGCTCCTGCTGACCCTCCATCTTTGTCTATGCACATATCAGTGCTTAGCCCCCATCTCCTACTCTTCTTATCTCACGCCTGCCTTGTTGTCCTGCTGCCCTTCAAAATCAGCCTCTCGCTGCCATAATTCCTCCACATTTGCTGCTGCCACTTCCTCTGTCCCTTTAGTCCCCATCTCCTAAATTATGAACAGATATTCTCTCCCCTGTTTCTCCTAAACTGCCTTACGGACCTCCCCTATTGACTACTTGCTACTGGTGTGTGCATACGCACTTTGCCCCTCCTCCTATCACATGATGCTGTACAGCACTTAGCACCCCCTCCAAAATGATCATCCTCAAAGGCTTCCACATATATGTCACCAGACGAGGTGTCAGCCTCCACCTGAACAGGCTGTTCATCTACTATCACATATAACTCAAAACACCCCCTGATACTAATATGATAAGTTCCAAACAAATACAGTCTTATTCTTTTCTTTAGTCATAGTAATAGTTGTGTGGGCCAAAGAGGAAGGTTTTTGAAATCATTGCTATAAATGGTTTTATAACAGGTTTCTTGTTTTCTTTCATTTCAGTGACGTGGCAGGGGGAGGGTCGGGGAAGGGCAATAATGGAAAAAGGATTTGAAAACATAGAAATGGTGTCACACAAAGGTTTTCATTCGTGTTTCTACAAAGGGATTCATCAAGTGTTGCTTTTTTTCTTTATTTTTTACTTTTTCTATTGAAGGACGAACGTCATAGTGAAAGTATTTCAATAATATTACAAAGAGGTGTTACAAAAAGTTTTCAAAATTGTTTCTAACAAAGGATTTAATATTTGAAGCAGGAAGATTAATGGCTGGACGTGGGAAAGGTATGCAAGCACGATCCTAAAAGCAAATGATCACAACAGGTTTCTCAAAAAGAACAGTCATACTTTACGGAACTTTACAAACAAGCATGATGTGTTATACAAATTCACAAACAGGGAATGAAATGTGAACATGACACACACACATACTCTCTTTGGCTACAGAACAAGCTCTCCTGTTCCCTCCCTCTGCACAGAAACATTGACAAATCTCACCCCTTTGTAAAAAAAAAAAAAAAACACTCACCCCCATATTCCCTGAAAATGTCTGCCCTATACCTGACATACCTCACCAGAATCATGAAATGCTTTGACACTACCCTACTGCAACAACACATCACCACAAACAACCTACTCAAGCACTTCAAATTGAGTTTTAACCGGCACACAGCACTGAGACTGCTACACTTCATATCCGTGATGACCTCCACAACATGACACACAAAGGGAATACAGAACCTCTCTTGCTCCTCGATCTCTATGCAGCCTTCGACATCATCAACCACACCATTCTACTCAACATACTAACCCTCCAGATGAAACTCTCAGGCATCTTCCTCGACTCGGTCACCTCCTTCCTTAATGGCAGGACACACTTTGTCTACATGCCACCTTTTTGATCCAACATTACCCCATTCAAGTATGGGGTCCCACAAGGCTCCCCCATTTCTTCACTCTTCTTCAACCTTTATGTTGAATCCCTTGAATCACTTGGAGCGACCCTTAAGAAGCCCAACGTCCATTTCCACCAATATGGAAATGACACACAAATATACTTACAAATCTCATATCCCTCTCAACAAAGTAAAATAAGCATGAACATTGGCTACTTTTCTTTAAACCATTGTCATGTGTCTATTGCCTTTTTTGGTCAGGACTTCAAGGTTTGTAGTTTATGTGGTCCTGTTAAAAATGATCCACCATCAAATGATAATATTTTAAATAAATGTAACACATTTGCAAAACCGATTATTGTTGTAAAGCGATTTTAACATCCCCCAGAAAATGTTTCTTAATTAATCCACCAATCTAGGCACTTGATCATGATTGTCAACCATAGAAGATGAGGAATTGTATATACACTCCAAATTCAGAGGAGATATGAAGAACAAGAAACAAGACCTGTGGCAGAATTTTCCTTATACTTGCAAACATACAAACCTTCTTGTTGACAGATATTTTTAGTTCATTGTGTATATATATATAAACACTCCGGAATAGTACCAATCCACAGCTGCAATTTGCTGAAAAGTGAAGCTTCAGGAACTCAAAAATAACTGTGCTTGCAAATATTTGCAAAAGTAGAAAAAAGTTTTATTTTATCATGGCAGTTAAAAGCAAAAGGCTTCCCAAAGTATGAGAGGCTGGCTGAAGCATTTCGCCACACTCCTGTGGCTTCTTCACAGTTACTCCTCCCAGTAATTGGAGCCCAAAATTTAAACACACTAAAACAAATTACTAAACAGTGAAAAGGTGACTTGCTGGCTGTTTGCAGAAGCAGGCAGCCATTTTGGAACGGGTTCAGTTCACTTTAAAATGCAAACCATGGAGATAGATGCGGAGATGGAATTTCATAGAGGAATTAGTGCAAATTTTGTCTGTAGTTGCTAATTATGTCCATAGTGTGATCTCAGCAATGAACATATCAAGTCAAAATACTGTTGTTCAAGACAAAATTAAAATCCAAATACCTCCGCAGTGTAACTAACCGTCATAAGAATAATTCATGCACAATGCAACAATGAAAACAGACATATGTTGTCACTAAAAGTACATTCCTATAAAAATGGATTACAATAAAGTGCTAGTGCCTCACTTTAAAATTGTGATCATATTTATGATCTTTATAATAAAGGATACAACTATTCCCTAATATTACCAATAAATCAGGGTATAATTGATTGTCAAACAATATGTCTGTACAACCTTAAATTATGTTGTAGCTTATTATGAGAGCCATTTGGAGTGCAGGTCCCCAGTGCTTCCTTTTGTGTTGCACCTGAGTTTTTATATATATATATATATATTACACGGTAGTGGCCGTGTAGTTATGGTTAAGTTGCTGTTTCCGTAGGAAGAGCACTTTTTGGGCAGCTTATAACTCTGCTCCCCCTGGATGAATCCTCGCCAAACTTTGCAAACAAAGTATATTGGCCACTCTGAATTTTTTTTGCAAAGTTCTGTGATGTTTGGTCCGGGGGGGAAGTTATACGGGGGGTTCCAAAACGTCTTTTTTCCCATAGACTGAATTGGGAAAAACTTTGCGCACGGCTACAGGTCAAACCGCTGGATGGATTTTCACAAAATTTGCAGCAGGTATAGGGGCTTGGTCCAGAAAGCATGCTTTTGTAAAATGAGTGATATCTATGTCCGCTCCGCAGCGTACTAATGAATATAACAATACCCATAGGAAAACGTATTACAATTATGGCATGTTGTCGATTTCAATGTTCGCTACCACTACGCGTCTCCTTACAACAGTAACAAGTTTCCTGTGCACTGCATGGACTGAAATGCTACCATCATTACACCCCTCATTTTCTGTGCGTACAAGGTGGCCATAGAAAATACATTGTGACGACCGACCCCCAGACAAATGCATTGATCACCCATGTCTTACTGTCTGACCTAACTTCCAAGACTGTAGGCCCTGGCCACAACCACCGCAGCATGTCACACCCATGGATACACCCGTAGTAATGCGTATCGATTTCCTGGTTCTGGGGAGTGTGTG
Organism: Ambystoma mexicanum; assembly: GCF_040938575.1. NCBI lineage: Eukaryota > Metazoa > Chordata > Amphibia > Caudata > Ambystomatidae > Ambystoma > Ambystoma mexicanum. The sequence continues at coordinate 647,783,608 of NC_090930.1, read as the reverse complement.
CAGTCTGCCATGCACCCAACACGAAAGCTATAACCTCTTCACTTAAAAGCCCATATGGGTTTTATCTAGTGCGGTGGTTTTGGCGAAGATGTGTACTTTTGGGTGCATGGTTGCAGGCTGTATGCCATACACCCAAGCATGCACCCAAAAGGAAACTTGTAAGCACTGCAGTTATGAGCCACTTCACAACCATATATTGAAATGTATGGACATACACCTAAGATTTTAGGCCCTGCCCACAAACAGTGAAGCATTTCAGAGCTACAGAGACACCCCTAGTATTCAACATCAGTCCAGTGGCTGTGGGGGGGGGTCTGCAGTCATGAGTGCATGGCCGCAGGCTATGCACCAAACAGAACAGTTGTATCTAGTGTATTTACAAGGCACAATGGGCGTGATATGGTGTGGTAGTGCATCACTCAGGCGGCTGTGGGGAGGGGCTGCAATCATGGGTATATGGCCGAAGACCATTCCCCCAAAAGCACATTTGTATGTAGTGTACTTATATGCCGCAATGGATGTCATATGGTGTGGTAGTAGTGGCCAGGATGCAGAGTATTTGAACAAAGTAATAAGAACTGCAGTTGTGAGCAACTGTGCATTTTATATACTGTACACCCATAAATTGATAATTCTATGGCCTCAAACTCACGTCTGTAGCCTGTGGCTACAAACTACTGCAACATATCACAGCTATTGGTACACTTGTAATATGCAATGTCATTAAGATTGTTGTGGGGAGGGCGTAGCATTTTGGGAGCATGGCCAAAGGCCATGCTCCCAAAACCAACTTTGTATATAGTGAAATGAGAAGGCACAATGGTTCCGATATGCTGTATTGTTTCTGGCCAGGACCCACAGTCTTGACTGCATGCCCAAAGGCCATGCACCCAACTCTGAAGTCATAAGCAGTGGAGTTATAAGTGAATATGGGAGTGGTGTAATACGCTAGTTGTCTGCAAGCCGTAATGTCTTGGCTGCATGGCTGCAGACGATGGTCCCAACAGTAAATTTATAAGTAGCTAATTTAAAGGGACCATCGATATGCAGCAATGGTTGTGGCTAGGAAGTATACACTTTGTACTTTGGTTGTAAGGCGTAGGTCGTAGATTAGACACTGAAGATGCAAGGGCCAGCCTCCAGCCACTGAAGCATATTACTACCATAGATTAGACGTGTAGATTTGCATGTGTAGAAAATGACTGCCAACATACTTACTCTTTACTCTGTTCAGAATCCACATATATTTTTTGAATGCTTTTCGTACTTGGCAGAAGAATCCCTTTTTTAATTTCTGTGATAAAAGAAAAAGGTATGTTAGTCTTTGCATTTTATGAAAACTTACTACATTGCATAATAGACAGTTTACCTTCATATTTAGTTTACAAACCAGTGTACTGTGCATTGTGCTCAGTTTCTGTGTTTGCTTTTCTAATCCTTGCGTCTGGGGAAAATAAATCCTTGTCGGATTAAAAAAAAACCTTCTTTTGCTATGGTACTAACTACTTCCTTGTTTCCTTTGAGTGTTTCCTTCATCTTTATGATTAATGTTATGTTTGTTGCCTTCCTGCCGATTTTTAACAACAGTTAGATACCGGTAGGCGTATTCTAACTGTGCATTTGTTCCTACAGATCTGTGATATTCATTTATTTGTGTCATTGTTATATACTGTTTCCTTCATCTTTCTGATTAATGTTATGTTTGTTGCCTTCGTTCCGATTTTTAACAACAGTTAGATACCGGTAGGCGTATTCTAACTGTGCATTTGTTCCTACAAATCTGTGATATCCATTTATTTGTGTCATTGTTATATCCTCTTGGGCAGTTAGATACCTATTGGCGTATTCTAACTTTTTGTAGTCTTTCACATAATTTTTTGGCAATCTTGAAGTACACATTATTTATTAAATTTTGGCTTTAAGAAGATTAAATACGCATTTGTAAGGTTAGCTGGCAATATTTGCTTTAGAGTAATCGTGCTATCATTACATTCGAACCATCCACATTTCTTTTTAATGTATGCAGTGTAGTGACCTGCATTGGTTGTAGTTCCTGCAGGGTAGATTATACCTATTGTTGTAAAGGTTTTCTTTCCAAGTGACACTTGACCGTGTGTGAATCCAGTGAGTTTGCAGTTGTTTTTGGTACCATCTGCATTATAACCAAGGAGCATAAGTATTATGTAGGCACTATGTGATTGTATTAGTAAGGTGGAGCGATTGTCTGAATTGCAAATAGTACATAATCTGCCATGGTTTGCATTCTGTGCAAGTTGCTGAAATGGAATGCTTTCACAATTTGGTATGGAAACATACACAAATTGCTCATTTGTGATTTCTTCCTGTATCACATTGCCACAGAGAGTGCATGTATGTTTCCACATGTACGAAATCTGGAAGATTTCATTTACTGGTATGCTTTTGTTTTCCAATACTAATAGTAAGTACATTAGAAATTTGTGTGGATCTTCTTTTGAGTTCAGAGTGAATCTCACCATTCCAGAACAGTCGTCCAATTCTTGCCATATTCCATGAACACTGTATGTGTTATCAGGATTGATTGTTGCATTTCTATGAAGCACTAATATTTGCAAACACAATTGGTCTGTACTGTGCAAGTAAATATTGTTAACAATTGGTGGCAATTGAAATAGAATATTCATTGCTACATTTGCATAGCAACTTACCCCACTTTCATTTGCAAATTTGAATGGACCAGCTAGTTCTGTATCTGAGTACATTTTTCAGAATTTCTGTTCCTTCTTTGCCGACAGCCCTTGTTTACATTCCCTAATAGGTTCTTCTTTGTTTGTGGTAATTCCTGAAACTTTCGCTTATTTTCTTTGAGGAATTTGCGGTTGGATTCTAGTGCATTTCTGTTTCATTTAGTTTTCTTTTACCACGTTTTACTTTATCTGGAACAGGATATTGTTTTAGATGAAGGGTGTACAGTGAACGCAGTCTATTGTATTCTAGAATGCAAGGAATGTTAGCTTTCACTTTACTTGCATCAAAATTCATTAGCAATAGACCGTCAATTGTACGTAAGCGTGATAATGCTACGTAGCTCATGCCTTCCTTAAAGACTGTGTTTCCTATATCTATCAATGCTTTGTCTAGGGTAAGACCTTGGGATTTATGAATGTTAACTGCATATGCAAGAGTTAGAGAAAATGGCTCTCTATGTACATGCATGTCTTTGACGAGAAGGAATCGAGCAATTGAGCGCCCTATCCTTTTCACTTCTGAAACTTTATCAAAGCGAATATTGACAAACTGAATGTTGCTGTCACGTGGGTAGGATTGAAAGCCAACAACTGAACCTAGTGCTCCATTAACTAGCCCTTGCTCGACGTCAAGGTTACGTTTAAGCATTACTGTACAATTTAAGGATAATTTTAAAAGGTTTTCCAACCCAGCTGTGTTGGAGATTGAATTTTCTAAACTATTTAGTCTTGTTGTGGCTTGCTCACACATGGGTACTGTCATACCATGTACGTCAAGTTTGTCTGTGGCGCTAATTTCCATTATTGGTTGCATTTCATTATTTAACATTGTTTCATTGAATTTGAAACAGCTTGCAAGAGTTGGCATTAAGGCCATCCAATTGACATTTATGTGCCCTATTTGTTCCATAACATCAGCTGCACATGCATTATCGCCATGAAGTGCATCAATGTGCCGGTTTTTCAATACAACTTGTGCTTCTTGCGATAGTACACCAACTCTAATACTTTTTAAGATTTTTAAGATGTTGGCATAAGTGAGATCTGCAGATTGCTGCATGTTCTTAGTTAATTCTCTGTATTGGAAATGTTGCCAAAGGTTGACAACAGTTCTCAAGCAGAGTTTGTCTGCTAAGGTTTTAAAAATAGGTTCACCTTTCACTGGTGTCAATTGTAGAAGATCTCCGAAAATTATAAGGTGAATCAAAGCCAACATCTATTAGTAGCATTTTCATTTGTTTTACTACTCTGCGTAATTCCATTGCAGCTTCTGCAGAAAGTTTGTAGTAGTCTAATTTATTTTGATGCTCTACTGGAAGCAGTAGTAATCGGTGTAAAGTGACACCGCCTATGTTGTAGGCAGCTAAACCTGTGGGGGCCGTTACAACAGCTGACAGTTTGTTGTTTGTCAATTGTTGAAGGAACTTGCTGATGATTTTGATTAAGAATGTTTTCCCTGATCCAGCTTCACCACTCATGTACAGCAGTATAGGTTTGTAATTTTGGCAGTTACATTCTTTATTTTCGTGTTGTACACCATGTACAATTTGTTTTGTTACGTCTTCAAAAATGGGGTACGCTGATCTTTGTTAAGTTTTGCTTGTTGTACATTTAAGTCTTCTGTATCTTCTTGATACTGATACATGGTGTTTTCTACTTCTGCCATAGCTACTTCAGCCTCATTTGCTATTAGTGGTTGTCCTAGTGGTTCTTGACTTCCTGTTACAGAAGGTTGACTACTGTCGGAAGAGTCCTTATCTAGTTGGGCCTGAAGTTCTTCTTCCTGTTGCTGCTCATTGTGTAACATTGTTTTGTACTGTGTAAAGTTCACATCGGTGATAGCGCTTTCTTTGCTTTGAAAACATCTTTGTAGCAGTCATAGTTTTCTAGTATTTCTTCCTCTTTTCTCCACGGTTTGAAAAGTTGTAACAGAGACATGTAATATAGTTCTTTCTGTTGAGGAGTTTGTTTTTAATGACAATTTTACATGATTAATTAAGCTTTGTTTGGTAAGTTTCACTAAGCTCCCTTCACAATCGGTCACTTTATGTCTACGTTTGCTTTCATCGTGTTTCACATTATTTTTGTATGCATAGTTTTGAGCTATGTGGTGTAGACACATACTTTCCAAAGTGCTACTCCTGTTCGGATAGTATGTGTCCAGTAAATTGTTTTGTAGAATGTCTTGGCTGTTGGGATCATTTCTGGCAATTGTTTCTATGTCCTCATATGATTTCAGCACTCTTTTTCTAGATTTTGCTGGACCAAGACTTAGCCATACTATGTTGTCTGATTTACCATACAAAGCAGTACCGGGTTAAACAATCTGCTGCTTCATAGGCGCCACATTCTCTATGAGGGAGCATTGTTATGCCTAGGCTGTACAATTTCTGTGATAATGTTTTGTCTGATGCTAGGTCATCCCAGAGGTCTTGAAGCTCTGTTTTTTCTGCTTTTTTTAAGTAGGCTGTAACATATCGTGCAACAGCAGTTGAATTGTCTGCAATGTACTGCACATCTATGTTTGCATTCCATTAGAAGGCAATGATTGCATTGTAATCATTGATATATTTTGATTCTTCCCTTCTTTTTATGTAATACGTGTTCTTAGGTGATTTACCTTTAACACTATGTCGAACTGAAGACATGAAGTTGTTTACTTCACCTGTTTCTGTAACTGGTCTAGGGAAACCAAAGCGGCATTTGGTATAGTATTTACCTTTGTTTTTGTATTTACGGTGAGAATATTTGCCACATTTGTGTCTTTGAAATTGTAAAATTCGCCCATGCAGTTCACTATGTGTCTGTTGTGAAGGGATTTCACAAGTGACATGTTTTTGGATAAACTGCAAAACAGTGCTATCACTGTCGTGACCAAATTTCGGTGCACCTTTGATCCATAACAGCATGTGAATATGTGGTGCTCCTCTCGCTTGATATTCTTTTCTCCAAAAGAAGTGTTGCACTTCTCCAAGGGGAGGAACAGTTTTATTGCAAATAAAGTGTAGCATGGAAATGAAATGATGATGGAAATATCTTAACACATTAACTGGTTCTAGAGAGCAAAGTTATCCAGGTGTTAATATATCTATGTTGTTTTTGCTGCTGTTTTTGTTGCTGTTTGCTATGCGTAGGAACTCATGTAAATCTTCCCATGCATATTCTGCGTAACAAACCAAGTTGGTGTTCCAAGGTTTCTGATCATACAACAAACGTCCCTGTGCCGTCAGAACCAGTATACCTTTGTACCACACATGGTTGCAAACAAATTTGTTTTATTTGCTTGTAAAACCTCATATTTTTCCTGTACTTTTTGTATTAACTGCGTAGCTGACATATTTTAAAAGTGGCTTCCAGATTTCAAAATGAGTGCAACTCTGTAACATAGTGTTGCTAATTCACTTTCATAGAGTAGGTGGAATATGTATTCCACATTTTGTCTAAATCTGGGATCTTGCGAATACATTTGTAAAGAGCGGTATTCTGATGCTCCAATTTGAGTGGGTCTATCATCATATTTTCCACCTTTGCCAATAGGAAATATCAGTAGAAAAGCACGTGCTTTTATACTTTTTTCCCATATGCTCATTGGTGACCCTTTGGTTTCTCGCATTTGGTAAGTTTCTAGTGCATCACCTATGCTTTCATTGGAATGCAATGGATGAATTGTGCAATGGTCCAAAAGAGTGGATACCGTAGCAGGATACGAATTGTCCAGTTTCTGATGGCTCTTCAATTATTTCAGTTGTTTCCCTTAAGCTTTCATCAATATTTATTTCCTTGTAGTACTCGTTATTGTCTTTTAGATATTGCAATGCTTGTCTAACTTTATGTAAGTCCACCAGTTGTTGCCAAATTGTCTTGTTCTTTGTTGGTACACCATTTCCCAAGACGCACCAGACAGGGCTGCCCACTATCATCTTCGCTTTGTCCATGGAACCCTTCGCTGCCAGAATCAGACAAAGCAAAGGCATAAAAGGAATTCAGGTAGGGGACCACGAGTATAAAATTGCACTTTATGCCGATGATGTGCTGTTAACTACGACTAACCTTTCAACTTCGCTGGGAGCCCTGTGGAGGGAGATTGAGGCGTTTGGCGCCTTATCGGGATTCAAGGTCAATCTATCCAAATCCTCAGCATTGCCCATCAACCTCTCCCACCAGGACGAGGCCCCGCTCACACCACTCTCACCTATTCCCTGGGCCAAGGAGGCCAGAGAATACCTCGGAGTCCAGATCACCAAAAACCCAATGCGTTTATACTCAAATAACATCCCACAATTACTCAGCGCTCTGCAGAATGACCTCAAAAAGTGGAAGCAACAAGAAATCTCCTGGTTCGGCTGAATTACCGCCATTAAAATGAACCTGATACCCAGATGGCTATATCAATGTGCATCTCTACCACTACGGATCCCTTCCCCATCCATACGGGCTCTACAGAAGAAAATAATGGAATTTGTCCTGGGGGGGGGGGCAAAGGCCCCGGATAAACAAACGAATTATGCTGAAAGGAAAATCACAAGGGGGCCTGGGAGTCCCTGACCTAGTCGGATACTGACTTGCGGCTCAGCTATCTCACGCATTCTCCTGGGTGCAGGAAGTAGACCCCCCGAAATGGTGACAAATCGAAGAGACCTGGTGTCCGGTCCCACTACACAATCTCCCACACCTGCTATTGCTAAAACCACAACCCAACACCGGGCCCCTGTCTGCCACGATGGTCGCGACCCAATGCTGGAAAACCGCAGCACGGAAATGGGGAATTCGAGGCACCCTGGGTCCCATGTCCCCCATCTGGAACAACCCGGAATTCACACCTGGAAACCCACCAAGGGACTTCCATGCCTGGATAGCAGGGGGCCTGGCAAAAACTGGTGACTTTCTGGAAGAAGGTTCTCCCATCACCTTCGAGAGGTGCAAAATAAAATTCAGAGTGGGGGAACAGGAAAGATTCCGGTACTCTCAAATTAGGCACTGGATGTCACACAGGAGAACTCGTGACAAATGCTCGAGAGAACCAACAGCATTGGAACTCACTTTGACATCTCCAACCAGCAAAGGCAGAATATCCACTGTATACCGGCTCCTAGACAGATCTGACCCGGCAAAGAAAGAAAGATACATGACAGAATGGGAAAAGGACATTGGCCGGGAAACAGCAGTAGAAGACTGGGAGAAAATTTGGACCAGATTATACAAAAGCTCACAATCCGTCACGAATAAGAAAGGAGGCTATAAACTGTGTTATAGATACTACATCACCCCCACCCAAATCCATAAGGCCAACCCGGATATTCCCGACACATGCTGGCGTGGCTGCCAAGCCCCTGGATCTCTTTTTCACTTAGTGTGGGCCTGCCCAAAGGCAGAGATATACTGGAAGGAAGTGTTGAAACACATCAAAGACATCTCCGGCCTCTCAATCACTTGGGATCCAGGAATTGTCCTTTTGGGCGAAACCGGCGACAGAGCATTCCCGATTTCAGGTCACATCTCCCGCCTATGCAACCACCTACTACTAGCGGCGAAAATTGCAATGGCCCGACTATGGAAAGACAAAAATGGCCCCTCGATCACCCTATGGTGCGCAAAATGGTGGGAGATAGCAGTATCAGAAAAAATCACAGCAATATGCTCAGACTCCCTAAATAGAACTTTGAATATATGGGACCCATTCTTGGACTATGCGGCCAAATACACAACTCTCAGCAGGTGGCCCCGACTTACAAGGTGGCTCCAATGTAGCCCCCTCTACTGACCCCTGTTCAGCCCCCAACCACACCGGAACTTAATCGGACAATCACCCGGGACCAAGCCACCCAACTGCCACAGCCAGGAATCAACCCAACATCTCTCTTACCCCCAATCCACAAATGCCTATAAAGACACTTTTTAAGGTTGAAGCTGATATATACTGCATTGTTGTATGAAATATACTATCTTGTAAAACTCAATAAAATATTGGTATGAAAAAAAAAGAATGCTCTATTGAACGGTGCACTCCTAGAGTGTGTACATTTTCTGTTAGATCTAATGCCAAATAAACTACTTTGCCACAAATGACTTTCACCAATTTAGAGGAAGGTAATTTTGCTGTTTTTGGATGAAGGTGTATAATTGCTTGAAATGGGTCAACTGTTTGAATTATTATGCTCTCATACAAATTGAGTTGTTGTAGGATTTTTGGTAGTGGGAACAATTCCAAATTATTTGTTATAGCACGTGAAGGAGTGTGGTTGTTGTCTAATTTTGTAGTAAAGTAACTGCAACATATGAGGCGTTCAGTTAGTTCATATTGGTTTTCTGCTAAAAGGTAGAGAGCTAATTCAAACCATTTAGAGTCTTCATTGTCTTCTATTTTGTATGCTATGGCTACATTTTTTGTGTTCCTTTTATAAAAGGTTCTGCGTCAACACACACACACGGTTTGGTACTTGAGCCGATGACCTTTTAAATGTTACTATTTCTTTTCTGTATGTGTGTAATAGAAGGTTGCTATGTGCAGAATTGTTGCTACTATGTTCTAAAACTATAGCATTTTGTAAGTGGCTTTCACTTCCAAAATATTTTCTCTGAATACGGTCAATTTCTTCTTGTAAGTATTTGGGTGTACCATGCAGAAGAGTGTTATTTAAATTGCCTAATTCTGAAGCTGGACTTTTTGCATAGTATATTTTATACACTAGATTTCCTACACTTGAATGATGTATTGATATCCTTTTGATATCATGGAAGGTGCTTTTGCAAATAAGCCCAAAAATGCAGGCTAATGAATGTCCGTGTAGTCCTGTGTATTTGCGCACTGGACAAATATCCATATTTTGCAGCACTTTCATTTTATTTTTGTCTTTACCTTTTACATACTGATTGAGGAACTGACGTAAAGATTTGAAAGCTTTGTTTGGAATGGCACATTGATGTGCACGGCCAATTGTATACTGGATGGTGTAGTTCTGCTGAATCGAGAGGTAATTCTGAGTTTACAGAGCATACTCTTGTAAGCAGTTTTTCTTGTTCAATGATGGTAGTATTGATTTTCACATACCCTCGTCCATTTCTATGGATGGCAATTGTGTTTGTTTGATTTTGCTTGTATGCTTCTTCATTAAAATATGGTTCTGTGGTTGTTGTGTGACTCCATTCAACACCACAAACATTAAAACAATTATTTTTGTTCACATTCCGTTTATTGCTGAGTTTCTTTTGTAGTTTGGTACTTAGTTGTGTTAGTGCTTTCATCCTATTTAACACTAATATAAACAACTTCCTTTTCAGAACGATTGCACTATCCACAAGAGCTTGTAGGATTAACTTTCTACGGTAGGTCTTAAGAGGTGAGGATGATTTCGGTCCTCTTCTTAGTAGATTGTGAAGGACTCTGTGATGAAACATTTTTGATAAAATACTTTTTTACTATGGGTTCTTGTTACGCTATCAGGATTAGTAGGAGCATTGTTAGCTGTACTGGTAGCTGATTTTTTGCCAACATTTTTGTGTTTTGTGACACATTTTGATGAAGGACGTAACATTTCGGTAGTTGAAGCATCTTTTGTTTTGCTAACCGACTGCATTAGCTGGTTTCTTCCAACATTCTCTACAAACTGTACAACAGATGGATGCTTAGAATGGGCACTTTTATTTTTATTTGCTCTACTTCTGCATTCCTTTCTACGGAGTCGCTTTTTGGTAGGCATTCTTTGGTGTCTGTTGAAAAAAAGAAGGCTTACTTTGGTCTGTTGTATAATGTATGTGTGCTGTGTGCATGCGTGTAGGAGTCTGATGGGGAAGCTCTTTGTTATGGTGTGTGAATGTGCATTGGACTCTTGCAATGATTTGGTAAGGCTATTTTACTGTTTGTATACTAGTACAATGTGCTTCAGATGAGACCACAAAGTGGGCTAGTGGTGACGAGAAGCATTATTAATAAACAAAATGCCATAAACTTGCAACAGCAACTACTTTTCTAAATCTAACCTTCTAAGGATTACGTACGTTATTTGAGTTCCAAACACACAGGGATTTGTGAACCATTCTGCCTGTTATTCTTTGTTCAATAAATGGATATTTGTAGGAAGAATGGTTCAAAAATCAATGTTTGCTTTGGTGCCCAAATTAAACAAATAACCCATGCAGCCTCTTTGAGGAGTAGTTACAATATAAAGGTAGTACTGTACATTTTTTTTTTTTGCAAAATGCCCAGGTTTCCTCGTATATGTCGTCTGCAGTGTAGATGCTGTTGATTCTCAGGAGAGTAGTCTTCACTGCGATGCAAAAAAAATAAATAATTACTTTGTGTGTTTACAGCAGTGCTGATACTGCACATATTAATTGTGCATCGTTCATTAGAGCATTCTCATTTCATATTTGAACCCAGTGCATGTGCGCATTTCACTTCACTTTGTGCAGGCTTTGCATGGTATTTGCAATATGTTACTTGCAAGTCCTTCAAAATTGCTAACATTTTTAAGGTTTTAAGGTGTACTATCAATTAGAGAGCGCTTTGTAAGCGATAGGGCATAGTAGTAGATGGAAAAACATTTTCTACTTGCAATTTAAAAGCACAATGCCGAAAAATCGGGAGACCCTCAGAGGGAGATGTCACCACAGCAATCAGGAGCGCTTACTTTTGTCATACGATTACATTGTAAGTAGCATTACTGTAGGTCGTACACAGTATACAACTCCGACATTTTCTTATACAAAATCGAGTTTCACCCTAAATAGGCATCCTTGCAACTGTTATATAGGTTATGTGGAAGACAGTAAGAAGTTGTGCGGTTTGTCAATGATAAATCGGACATCTTGCACTTAAAAGGGGGAGCGTTGGTATGTATTGCCTATGCACATTTAGCAGCATTAATTTGTTTTATATTGAATCATAAAGGTTGCACATGTTCTCAGATTGAAATATAAATACTTGTACTCTATACTCATGCATGTGCGCATGCATGGAGCTGTACGTAGAAATTCGCAACACTTGCACAGTAGCTTCTGAAGTAGGTGCTTTGCACTGATATGTGACTTCCATTCAGAATTATCAACAGTAATTTTGAAGTGCGCAATGTTGATGACGGAGTTACATTTAGCGATTTTCAATGTGATTGGTGGATGGTTGTGTGACTGCTTAGTTGTGTCCAATGAGGGATTCAATTTGCTACCGCTGTGGAAAGGGTGAAAGGACTGGGTAAGAGTTGCGTGCCGCACGTAGGCAACGCTTGTCCGTGGGTAGGGCGTGTCACATACGGGTTTCTACAGCAAATCCTGCATGGAAAAGGGACTGTAGGCATCAGCCAATCAGATGTTCACATTACTCTTTTGTGTCCAAAGACAGTGCATACACTGAAGATGGCAGAGGTGGAGAGGGTCAGGGTTTTGGTGCTTGGAGACATTTTTGTCCATGGCTTACAACATTATGCAGAGAATAGGCATGTGGCACACCATTTCGATGTGAGAGGAGTGGAGGTGGTGTGGAACGCTGACACTGATGCCAATGTTGCAGCAATTCTGCAAGTTTGCAGACACATACGTATGATGACCTCTCCTCATGTGGTAATTTGCACTAGGGTGCTTGCCATTTGGGCTACGTGACTGCATGTACTTTGTTGGCAGATTTGGGACAGTTGGTTGAAGCACTCATGAGCGTTTTTCCAACTGCGAAAGTAATTTTTTCAAGTTTACTCCATAGAGTACAATGGGACAACAATTATTTTTTCTGTCCAGATCAAAGTATTGGGAGGTGTATCATTAATCGCGGCATGCATGCGTTTATGTTACGCACTGGTATGTTTTTCTGCAGCCACGAAAACATTGTTCCAAGTAATGCAGATTATTTTGAAGCATATGGTGTTGCGCTATCTTCTTTGGGAAATGCAATGTTCTTTTGGAAAGAAGGCTTGCTTCAGAAAATGTTCTGTAATGGTAGTAGGAGTAAAGTAAGGACAAAAAATACAAAAAAATAAACACAATTATTGATGTCTGTACGGTATCTGCCCAAAAATTAAAAAAATGGCTATTTTCAGAGCCCACCTTAAAGGGGAAAAAGGGAAATAATACTTTAATGCAACGTCATCACGCTCTGATCCTATACATGTCCGCGGACATGGAGGTAGTTTGCAGCCAGTGCATATAACCAACAGGAATTCTGGGGTGGAGACGCATGCAGATGAAAATGAGAAGACCTAGGGATTGGTCAATAAAGTTCAGTGGGTGTGTTCTGAACGGCGAGATTTAGTAAGACCGTCTTCTCCCTGACAGGAGACCACACAGCATTGGCTTTGCGTGCTCGCAAACAGATTATCTGGATTTTGGGAGACTCACAAATACATTGGTTGAAGGTGCATGCAGAAAGCTGCAGTTTATCGGAAGTGCACTGGCATGGCGTGCGTGGTATGAGGTGGCTGGACTTGGTACCTCTCTGTGTTACTTTACTGACAGAGCGTCCTCCAGATATACTTATCATTCATTGCGGAGGAAACAGTTTAGGCCATGTCTCTGGAATTTCTTTGCAATTTGCAATGAAGGAAGGACTTGCGAAGCTCATGGACATGTTTCCAAATTGTCAAATACTTTTTTCCTGTATTGCACAAAGACAAATATGGCTGCATTCTTCTGATTTTGGTCCACAAATGGAGAAAGCGAGACACAATGTGAATAAGGCTGTTTGTGCCTTTTTAAGAGATGTTGGCATGTCCTCATTCCTCAATGTCCTCATTCCACAATGAAAACATTTTGTTTCGCAGCTCTTTCATTTTCCGCAGAGATGGAGTCCATCTCACATATGCTGGCAATCAGATTTTTCTTCGCAATGTACAAAATGCATTGCAACCTCTTTTGGATTCACAATAACCTATGTGACAATCCGTTTTCTCCAATCCACAGTTTTTGACCCACACAACACACAACTGAAAGGCTCATTTCAGAGCCACCACTTACTCCCAGCGTACACTTCATTGTGTTTGCTCCCCTTGCACCCTCCTTTTTTTTCCCTACGACTGTCCGCAAACTTTTCCACAACTTCGCGGGGGTCTACAACGGTCACTTCATAGTTCTATTGTTAAACTGAGAAAGGCGGCTCTGAAAAGAGCCTTTTCTGTAATTTTTGTTGTTTTCATGTTTATTGGTTCTCAGCACACGACACACTAGGAGAGGAGGCCAAAGGAGCGTAAGGAAGGGACACCAGCCACGGGGATAAGAAAGGGCACGTGGACAGAGAAAGATATAGGGTGAGCTTCACTTAGGTAAGGAGCAGATCTTCTGGTGCTCCGTGACCGTAGCCTCAAAAGCACTTCGAAACTTCTCATCCCTGCAGAGTACTACGTCACAATACATACACACTATTGTCACCTTTGAAAGGTAAGGGTCAACAGTATTGCGAATGGCTTGTGAGGCAGCTGGAGGGAGGCACTCCCCCACAGGAGTGTCTCTTGTGGTGGGAGGATCGGACTCAGAGGATGCTGTGGAGGAACTCAATCGACTACGCTCTTCACATGGCACCACCTTGCGAATGTCCGCAGTGTGGAACAAAGTGAGGTGTCGCTTCATGGTTGGCGTACCAAAGCTGTACGCACCAGGTCTCCCGCGACTCAGCACCACCTCACACTGGTTACACCTCACCAGGTTCGCACAAGCTTTTGATGCATTCCCATAAACGGAAAACAACTGCCACACCCACGACTCCCGGCGAGTGCTCCTAGTGCGGAGTTCCTCCACTTCATTCTCTTCCTCCTCTTCTTCCTCGCTCTCTACATCCTCACCCGTATATCTCTCTGCAGCCCCTTGGGGAGGTGGTGGCGGGTTTGGGGGCGATGCAGAGGCTAATGAACCAACAGCAGCCATGGAAGCCTTGCCTATTACTTTCCTTTTGGTCACTACAGCAGTAAAGGCAATACACCTCAATCTGCTATAGCTAGGACAATGAAGATGTGCTCGGGAGTGTAGCCATTTATAGGGGTGGAGGGGTGTGCCTCTTGACCGTCTTCATCCCTGCAAAGCGGTACAAACATTTTACACAACAAGTCCTCAGGCAAGCTATTGTCTGGGATATGTGAAATGATATTTTTACACTCTACAACATTTTGTACTGCTGCGGAAGCACACAAACTTCACAAATTAGTCCACACGCTCAGCGTGGGTGCGGTCACATGATGACATCCTGAACACATCAGAGACAGAAATGGGAGTCTGCTGGACAGCAAATGCATAGTAACAAACGTGCGCATAAGCGCAAATGTCCTACGGACAGTGTTCGGATTCTCAAACTAATTCAAAGTGCGACACAAGTGAGATGGACAGTTAGGGATGCGCGATGTTCGCTATACTTACAGTTGTACTGCGCATGTGCATACATGATATGTTCACTGTATGGACAGGTCCAGTGTCCTTAGGACAACTCCATTTTGTTTGACTTAGAACTTGCCGGCCACCGTGCCTGTTCTACGGACGACACCATTTTGGCTGCGGACGACACGGGCAGGTATATTGTCTTTAACACACTCACATTTTGCTCATTTACAACCATCCCGGACACCTGGTGTGTTCTACGAACATGTTTTATCTCGTTTGTAAGCGGCACGACAAAGTATGATGTCCTTAGGACGCCCCTTTCTATTTATGTGCACACAACTTGCACAGATGTTGCGGTCAAACATCAACTCCATCTTACTTGACATTTGTAAGGGTAGGTGTACTGCCTTTACAACACCCACATTCCATTCCTTGAAGATAGGCCAAACAGGCGCGCTGTTCACGAACCTTTTAAGTCTTTTTAAAAAAAAAATCTACAAAACTTTATAACTACAACTACTATACAAAAACATTCCAAACACACACACACAAACTTCAATCCAAAGAAATAGCGGGGGAAGCAGATACTGTCACAAATATAGGGCAATTAGGATTCAACACGGGCTGGTTATGAGGAGAAGATTTCTGAGGGGAAGAAGGGATGGATATTTCATCAAAACGTCTATTTTCTTCTTGAAGGTTTTGGGATGGGAATGGAGAAGCGGGGCAGGTACAGGTGGGACAATGGTAACATACTTTTCCTCTCACACAGAGCTTACCATAATGGAATGTGCAGTGTTTTTTGGTTTCACTGTGAAGTATAACATCCCTTTAACAAAGATTTTTTTACTGAATGTACATATATATATATATGTGGCAGGGAACGAAAACAAAGGGGCTAAACATGTGATGTCGTCAGTGATGTCATCAATAACATTTGTGATGCCATCCTTCATGTTCTGGGTTACTTTACCATAACTGGCGAATTTCAGGGGTTTTTCAGTTTTAATTTGAACCATAATGGGGGGTAGGATTTCTTTTTTTTTATGAAGTACACAGGTTTTTGGTAGGACAACTTAACCATAACGTCCCCTCAACAAAGTTTGTTTTGTAGTGTAT
Source organism: Ambystoma mexicanum (assembly GCF_040938575.1). Taxonomy (NCBI): domain Eukaryota; kingdom Metazoa; phylum Chordata; class Amphibia; order Caudata; family Ambystomatidae; genus Ambystoma; species Ambystoma mexicanum. The sequence continues at coordinate 647,767,478 of NC_090930.1, read as the reverse complement.
ATATATATATATATATATATATATATATATTTAAAACACATACCCTAACAATTCTATAGACCCATACACCCATAGTGTGCAGATTTCTAGTACCATGGACAATGAGTAGGAATCTCTTTTATTAGACCAATTCGAAGATGAAATTAATTATTTCTCCAAGGAATTGTTCATGTTAATTTATCCTCAGAATCCTCCTACGTAGTCTGAATAGCCTGGGCCACTTATAAGTCGACATGCATGGCAAAGTAACTGCGCATTTATTTATTGCAGTTAAAAAATGTCAGTGCTTTCAAGAAATTGGTTAATGATCAATCTGTTTAGCTATAGAGGCATATAGAACAAGAAATGATCCCCGAAATCATAGACAAGGAACTAAGCTTGAAAACGCAAGAATATCTGGCCTTGGTGTAACAAAGGATTTCCATTTTGGAAGCTGAATAAAGGGCTATTCTATTTCAATAAAGGGAGAAATATTCCACAACATTTGCTTGACAGATAAAGATGAGACTCGAGACATTCTTTTAAGGCTGTGAGGCTGTCTGAAAGCGATATTCTCTATCAAGATCCTTTCGCTATGCAGAAGGCTTTTGTTGATTTTCGCACCACTATCTACAGTGTGAGTCAGTAAAATAAGAACATGTTTTATCTTTTTTTCCCACATCTTGAGCTTTTCAGATGTATTTGTTCATAGTCAGGCCATGGACAGAAATAGCTCCACACGAGATCAGTAAAGCAAGGCAAACAATAAAGTCAACAAAGGCTGCCTGTCCAAATGTAAATCCTCCAATTCCTTTGGTTCCTGTGTTATTTATTTTTTCCTATACAATTTTTGTGGGATATTGGTCACTCACTCCTTGACCGAATGGAGCACTTATTCTTAACTATGATAATGATAGACATGAGCGTACTGGATATCATCCAATCATTACTAAATCCTAGTATCTTCATTTATCAGTGCTAAATATAAATGCTCCAATCTAGGCCTGTGTCTTGGCTAATTGATTATACACTGGTATCACAAAGCCGGGCAGCCCAGCAAATAAGTCATTAGGCCAGGCAAATTCATGTCATATCTCATCCATTCTATGGTAAATTCAGTTGATACAGGTACAGGTCCATAGCCAGGAGAATATGTTTGAGGGATATGGCCCTCAGTAACAAAAATTATTTAAGAGGTGGCACACTTCCTCCCCTTTTCCAACTGTAATTTTTGTTTTAATTGTTCAACTAAAGGTGCATTTTGAAACACATTTTTCGATAAACAATGCTACATGTATTAAAAAAAGGGTTGGCTTCAGAGAACCTGAAGAAAGCCAATATATTGTAATCTACTGTAGCTGTACGAACCGGTATCACCCAGGCGCTGGGTTAGAGATGTTATAATTTTCTGTGTAGTTAAATATAAGTCTCAAGCAATAAATGAGAAATCATGCCACTTCGTGTTCTCAGTGATTTATTAGCACACTTAAGCCCAGTGGAGTAACTTTACTGAAAATATTGGGGGGACATGACAACTGAAGGAAAGGGGCGGGGTGGAGGAAGGGTGGATGGTGGCTCTGAGGGATAACTCTAAACTACGACACCACAAGAGTCCGGTGCTGACGCTCTGTTATAACTTGCATAAGACTGGTGGCGTATCTTTAAAATTTAATTTTAAAGACAAGAATTCACTGCATTGACAACAGTAAAAAATCCCAGTCTAGCCAATGAATAATACACACCATGCTTGCTTTATCAAGATGCCCAGAATAAAGTCATGTCACAGAAAGAAAGGCCTAGACAGGCAACCCCAAAATCCCAGTCTGAGTCTAGCCATGAAATATTTCATATTTGCCCCCTTGATGCCCATAAACAAGTGCTGTACCTGCCAAGCACCTCTCGCATACATATATACATCCATACATATACACACAAAAAAGATTCATACCCATTCATCATGGACTTCATCAGGGCCTTTCAAACTTTTCAAATAAAAAGAGGCCTCTAGCTCAGGGGTGGCCCCCAGCACCTGCCGCCATGTTGCCAGTCAGCACTCAGCAGTCTTGTAACACAGCATTATATTCATTTCTCTCTATTTTAGTTCTGGGGCTTAAAATGTGCACTTTGCAGCGCTCGCATTACAAAGAGTTTTCTCTTCCCACAGGATACACCAAAGTGTTATCACCTCTTTGCCTTCTAACACTAGTTCCTCCACATCAGCCGCATGCTGTCAAAAAAGGGTCTGGAGCTCTTCAGTGGGCATGGAGCTGCCTGGCTGCATCGAGATAATTGCCGGCTATTAACCTTATCTTTGTCACCATTGTAATGTATGCCCCCCACGGGTGCCTCAGGCTGTTTGCTCTAATCAGGTGGCCTCAAACCATCATGTTGAAAATGGGCCCCCACACATCTTCATTCCTGCCTGCCACCCACCTAGTGACACAACAACATAACATTCACAAACTTAATTTCCACCAGAACAAACCATACATTATTTATAATTCATTCAGACACATTCACCTACTCACACACACATGCACCCAGTACCTTCACTGATATTGATTGATATTTTATTTCTATTGTGCTCATACACAAGTGTTTCAGAGTGCAACAAGGCAAGGGAGGGTAACAGGGGAGAACAAAACAGCGATCTTACTAGGCCCAGTGACATTGAGAACGTGTGCCCACAGCATTCATAGGTACACTACATACACAATAACATATGCAAACAGTGGCACAATGACCATTGAGCAGACCATGCTTTATCCCCACTCGCCCTGACACCTGAAATGTTGGGCTACGTTGACTTGACCTGGCTGAACTACAATGCCCTAGCAGGACAGGACCTGAAAAACAATGCTTGGGGGGAGGGGTGCACTTTTAACAAAGGCCAGGCAATTAGTCATAATTTAGCGCATTTCATTGTTAGTGTCATGATGCCTACCTCCAAGGAGCCAGGTCCGACCCAGCAACCCCAGAGGCAGGCATCATTCCCCCCAGGGAAGTGCCAGCGGGCCCAAGCTGGGGCCCTTTGGACACAGTCCTGGCGCCTTAGGCGCCAGGCTCATGTTAGACCCCTGTCCTGGCGCCTTAGGCGCCAGGCTCATAAAGCTAGACATGTGTTCAAGTGTTTTAATGTGCACTTACCTGATGCAGACCATGCTGCTACATCCAGGCCCTCTTGAGGCCTGAATGGAACTACTTTACCTGTGGCACTACTTTCCACCTGGGTGTGGTCGGGGAAGGATACATAACTGATTGGTGGAAGGATACATACCTGGAACTTCTTCCAAAGCTATTTAAACCACGCCCGATCAGCAACTCACGCTTCGCGTTGTTCTGCTCCTCGCAGCTGGACGCTCACCGTGTCAGCTCCTGCATCTGGACTTCAGCCACTCCTGTCAGCATCTTGGGTCGCCTGCAAAGGGAGATAAGTGAGAATTGGAGAGAAAGAAGACCTTACCAGCAAAAGCTGCATCACGGAGACATCACACCAACGATCCTGAAAGGGAAGACATCATTTTAAAAGCATTTCGCTTCGATCGCTGCAGCGCTGCATGTCACTCACCGTTCCTGGGCGCCTCCATCTTCAGCAGCGATCATCCGGATCCGCACTCACTTCTCAGAGCCTAGAGAGAAAAAGACAAGAAAACAAGGTGAGAGAAGGAAGGGAATAGGAAAGGCTCAGTTTCCTTCTAAGACTTACCTGTTGGGTTATTCCCATTTCATTTCGGGTCCTGCCGCTTCCTGGCATTCCAGACCCCGGCCCCTATGGGGAAAAAAGACAAGGACATTGAATGAGCGAATGCAAAGACATTACCTGAACGCTCATCCAGAATTTACCTGTCATTTACTGGAACTGCACGTTTCACTTCGGGTCGGCACCATATCTCCGGCATTCCGAACCCCGGCCCCTAAGGGGAAAAAAGACATAAGCATTAGTGCTTGCTGCAATAAGACAATGAACATTATTATTAAGCTTGAACTTTTGAACTTGCAACAGAACTCTTACAGCGCCTCACCTGAATAGTCAAGCTTATTTTGAACTCCCATCAAACCTCAATCCAGTGAAGTAACTGGGTTTCAACGCGCCCCTGCATCAGAAGCAGGATGGAGAACTCATCCTTCCAGACCCTAAGGTGAGACTTCACAGGGAATCGTGGAAGGGTATCGTGGAGGGCTGGAAGGGAGTGGGAGGCTTGAGCATTATTCCATCAGTAGGTAATACTCCCTTTTCACGCACAGGGGAATATTCCTGCGAGCCAGAAAAGACCAGAGTAGAGGGGCCCTTCCAGTCCATCTTCAGAGTCCTGCGCTTCACCACTGAAGAAGCATCAGCACTCGAAGCCAGACCTGCGCCTCCGTGGGAATCAGGTGAGCGTGACAGTTAGCACCTGAATTTGTATGCATACATTTTTAGGAAACTGAAATCAAGATGAGTGACTTGGTGCTTGCATGTCAGGGGAGTTGGCAGGACATGGGAGACAGAAGGCAGCTCATTCTCACAGTTCTTAAGTAAGTGTGTGTTTCTGACACAGTGAGCCAACAGCTTTTAACATTTAAGCTGACTAGAATAGTCTCATTAGAATATGCAGATGCACCCACAAAGTTTGCCCCTCTTCCGGCGACTCTTGCAGTCTTGAAAAGTTAGCCCCTCACTACAAGATTAGCCCACAGTCAGGGCCAGCCCTAAGATTTGCGGGGCCCTGGGCGGCAAAAGATGTGAGGGTCCCCTTGCAGAAAATGCTGTAAAAACGTTAGTCATTAATATCCGTTGGGATCAGATAAACTGACGTTCAATATCTGAATTTACGGTTGTAGAAATATCAGGAGTGAGGCTTATTTGGAGTAGCCACCGAGTGAGATGAATCATTTGTAGAGATGGGGACTGCATAAGAAAATACTGTGACGAGGAAGAGCAGGAAAAAGAATAATAAAGATCACTGTTAAGTAATCCAAACATACCTAAGGTGACTGAACATTCCAAGGATGTAAGGGCAGGGATTGGTTCTGTGCCAGAGAGGGCAAAGTGCTTTTGCTGCAGGATAGTGCAAACGTAACAAAGCCTATTTACCCGAAAGGTACTACGGCAGTCGGAGTAAGCAATTATGCAGGTCTTCAAATGTCATCAATAGGTGTCAAGTCCAGAAAAAAAGTGTGGAGGTTCATTAACATATGCACAGGGAATGAACGTATCCTACGATGAAATACGAAAAAATTTAATTCAACTGGCCTGTCCTAGTGGAAGAAAATTCAAAATAGAAATGAACATTGTCTTTTACAAAATGAATCATCAATACCCAGAGAAAAAAAAAACAGCTAGAGGAGATTTTTTTAGAACACTGCTGGCAAAGTGTAAAAGGTGTGCACCTTTTAACCCAAAAATCTATATTGAAATATTCTATGTAAAGCAAAATATCAATACAAGATGTATGCTTTGGGTATACTTTCATGTGGTTTTGTGAGTTCAAATCCTGTTGGGTGAAAACTTGAGCAAACAATCTTTTTTTGCATGCTGGCCTCAAAAACACCCAAGGGGGATGGAGTCGGCACTGTGAAAAAGGTGAGCGGATGCAGTCAACCCAAATGTAATCTCAACTTCTACCCTGAAAATCAAGACAGGACCAGGGAGAACATTTTCAGTCCAGCACCCTCTCTTCCCACATCCATGGACCTGGTAAATCATTACAACAAATGTGCCCTCTGATCCTTTCCCCTCCTCACCATGATGTTTGGCTTTCAGTAATACTCTGTTTTATGAATCAGACCTAAAATGTACATACATCATAATTAAAATACACCAGCAATATAGGAATCCTTATTGAAATATGTCAAACAATAAGAGTACAAATGTGTAATTGTCACCCCATCTTGAAGACTACAAATACCAGAATGCAATTCCGCAAAATTATTAAGACTGACTTGTAGGCTGTCTTTCAAGACTTAATCATAACAAAAGATAATGTGAAATGGTAACCTTTTGCATCTTTTGACAAAGGCATTCTCCCCAACAAAATAAATGTATTCAACACACTAAATGCGAACATTTGAATAGTTTCAATGAATACTATGAATTCCACCCAGTCCCACACCCTGACAGTGGCTGCTGACTTTGAGTCAGGCCACCAGCCAGGGAGAGCAACTGAGCCGAGCGGGGTAGTCCTGCTGCCCGCTTTATGTAATGGACAGCCAGGCTTGTGCTGTTCAATTACATAATTGATGCAGTGGCTGCAATGTGGCCCCACGGCTTTGCCCTGCACCTGCCAAAAGATGGGGGGGGGGGCAATTTGGCATGCTACAAACGTTGGGAGGGACTTGTCCCCCGTACCCTCCGATAATTACGCCCATGCGCAAGCCGACACATGTTTCAACCCAACATGGGTCTTTTTCAAGGCATTATAGAAATGGGAAAGATCATATGCAAATTAGTCTTGGTACCACCCCAAAAGGGACAGTCCAGCCCAGACTGCTAGGTCACATCCCGTCTGCACGAAACTACAAACAACCCCAGACATGTTTCAGCCTCACTGGGCATCATCAGTGTGGTGTAGCTTGGGTAACCAGGCCCAGCTTGCTAAGTACCCATGTCTGGACATTCCCATCCTGTCTGTCAACCCAGAATGACAAAGCAGAACAAAGCAGTAATAGGTGGAAGGTTTAGAATTCATCTTAAACCTCTGGCAACTGCTTTAGGAAACCCTCCAGACCATTGTTCTTTGCCTGCCAAGCCACTGCAGAAAGTGGAAAGACCATATGCCAATCAGACTTGGTCCCTGCCCAAAATGGGCAGTCCAGGCCAACATACTAGGTCACATCCCTTCTGCACAAGACCACAAGCCACCCCAGACATATTCAGCCTTATTGGGCATCATCAGTGATGTGTAGCTTGTGTCTTTAGTCCAAGCAGTCGATGGACCTGGACATACCCATCCTACTCAGGGTGACAAAGAGGTGATGGGCAGAAGGTCTATAATTAATCTCTGGGCATCCTTCCAGGCCCTTGCTTTTCACCTGCCAAGCCATTAGAAGACATATTGTTTTGCTTTGTCACCCCGAATGGGAGGGGTATGCCCAGACATTGGTCCGGAGCGTGCTGGGAATAGAGGCCCAAACTACGCCTCACTGATGATGCCAAAACATGTCTGGAGTTGCTTGTGGTCTCATGCACAAGGGATGTGAGTTACCATTTCGGGCTGGACTACCCCTCTGGGGGTGGGAGCAAGCATTTAATTCTATTGATTTATTTATATTATTTTTACATTTGTATATCGCGCACAACCCTCAGGCATCAGGGCGCTTTGAGAGGAACCAATTATATGTAACCCGAAGGCGCATTAGGTACTTTGTCGAAATATACATGTTACATACTCACAGTTAAAACAGGAGTTAGTACAGTTTCATGGTTGTATTTTTCTATGTGTTAACAGTGAACAGCCAGGTCTTGATGCCCTGTATGATTCTTTGACTCTTAGCTTAGGGGGCAGTGCGTTCCTTTGCCTGGCAGCAATGACTGGAAAGTTAGCTCCTCCAGCTCTGATGTATCTGAATTTGGGTTGCACCAATCTATGTGTCTAAGGGGTTCTGATGGGTCTAGTCGTCAGATTCCTTGTGATTGTTTGGGTAAGGTATGAGTGGGCGGTATTAGAGATGCATCTGTGTGTGATGGTCAGTGTCTTGAATAGAACTCTGTCTCTGATGGGGAGCCAGTGTACTGCTCATTGGGTTGCAGATATGTGTTCTGATATGGGGATGTACAGTGCAGCGTGTAGGGTAATATCCTGGATAGTCCGCACCTTTTGTATGTTATGAGCGAGGTACCGGTGAAGAGTACATTGCAGTAGACCAGCCTTGTGCTGACCTCAGCGCGCATGGTCGTTAGACAGATATTTGTTGTGAGGTGGGGTCTGGCAGCATTGAGGAGTTTGGTGGAGTACACGACTGAGGAGGCTATAGCAATAACTTGGCGAGTTAAGGAGAGGGTGGAGTCGAGAGACACTCCTAGAGTTTTCAGTGCTGGAGAGACAGAGAGACAGAGATGTTAGTGCTGCTGATGTTAAAGGAAGAGTATTCTGGGCTGAGACTGCTTAACACAGAAGATGGCCCCACTATGAGAAGTTTGGTCTCCTCATCGTTGAGGCAGAGGCCGTGGGTTTCCATCCATGCTTGGATGATGGAGTATGTGGAGCTTAGAATGTCAGCGTCATTATCGTAAGAGGCACAGAGAGAGGGAAGAATTTGGTTATCATCCGCATAGTTGGTGTATGATATACCTTGTGAGTCTAGGAGTCTAGGGGGTCTAAAAAGAGGCTTGGTGAATATGTTGTAAAGGGTTGGAGAGACACATAACTCCTGGGGCAGTCCACAGCTGATAGGTGAGGGTTAAGAGCAGGCATTGTCAGAATAAACCTTCATAACTCTGCTATTTAGGAAAGAGGTGATCCAAGAAGCTGCTTTTGGGGAGAACGAGTCTGCCAAGGTGAGGTGATGGCATAGAATAGTATGGTCAACCAGGTCAAAGGCCACATATAGGTCAAGTGGTAACAGTATGGCAGATTTTCTCTTATCCTTAAGTTCGTCCATTTGGTTCTTAAGGTCTAGGAGCGCTGACTCCGTGTCGTGCCCTGGGCGGAAGCCGGATTGGCAGGCTCCAAGGATGTGGTTATATTTAAGATGATGTTGGATTTTGACATAAGCAGCTCTGTCAATGATTTTTAGTAGACAGGGGACTGTAGTGATGGGCCTGTAGTTATTGGGTAAAGTAGGGTCTAGTGCAGGTTTTTTGAGGAGGGGTAGGACCCATGCTTCTTTGAGGTTGGACGGTACAATGCTTGTTGAGAAAGAGGAATTGATGAAAGCCGTGATGAATTAGGCTAAAACTTCTGCACAGTCTTTGAAGAGGGGGGCTTGCAGACGTCCCCTTTACATCTTGAAGGTTTAAGGCTTTTTAGGCTATGCAGTGTTCTGGGTGGTGATGTTGTTGAAACTAAATAGAGGAGCTCCTGCAATGTTTGTAGTAGGTGGGGGATGTGTTTTGGAATACTGGTATGAGTGAGGGCGACTACATTGTTTGGTGAGTATTTTGGTCTGCAGCATACAGATTTTAGAGAGTAGAGCATTCTGTATGCTTGCACACCAGGCTGGTCTTTGATGATGGAGGAGACTTGAGGGGCTGGAGTTTCCAGCTCTCTAAGGATGATGAAAAATTCTCTTGAGTCTGAGTTGGCGTTGGCTATTCTTGTGTTGAAGGAGGAGGTTTTGGCCTGGATAATCGCTCACTTGGATTGGATGGATATGCTGATGAATTTCTATTTGAGGGCATCAGTAGGTGTGTTTTTCTACCTAGCTTCAGATAACCCTTTTTCAGAATGGAGGTTAGAGAGATCCTGAGTGTACCAAGAATTGGTGTGTGCTGCAGGTTTGGCTTTTTAGTGGCAAGAGCGGCAATAGGGTCAACGGCATTGGTAAGTGTGGTGGTGTAGAGGTCAGCTAGTGTATTAGGGTCAAAGACATCCATAGATTCAGGGTTGAGGGTATCTAGGAATGGTAGGAGATTGTCTTTGGTACATTTTCTGGAGCTGCGGGCAAGTGACGGTGGTAGCCGCTTGGCAAAAGGTTTCGTTTAATGGGTTAGAGGAGAGGGCCAGCAAAGTGAATGATGTGGTGATCTGACCGGGGGAAGGGGTGTTTGATTTGACTGTGATGTGACAGTTAAGGTCAGCTAAGCAGTCCACGGGCCATCCTTTGATGTGTGTTGGATTGACAATACCTTGGCTGAAGCCTTGGGCGATTAGCAAGTTAGCTAGCGAAATGGCTGGTGGATCGGAATAGTCATTGAGGTTGAGATCCCCCAGGAGAATCATTGTGAGGAAGGCTTGTGTGTTATGAGGGTTTGTAATAGGTAATCTTGAATGTCAGGTTTGCACCTGGTGGGCGATAGACGATGTGGACTGTGATTGTGTTTGTGGAGAAGGTGGTGAGTGTCAGGGAGAGGATGTCGCAGGCTTGATTTGCATATGGTCTTTCCCCTCTATATAATGGCTTGGCAGGCTGAAATATCCCAGATCTTCGACTACCCCAATTCTGCAAACAAAGTCTTACTGTCTCCTGTCGACTTCTTCTGTTCATTTAACAGAGGTATATTTAAACAAATCATGAAAATCAGCCTTCTACACGCCAGCAATTTTATTTTACAAATATCCGAGCCCTGCGACAGAACATTTTCAATCAAGAAACACTCTAAGAATTTTGCCTGTCCATGTCGCTCTCCCATTGCAGGGCTCTTCGCTTGCGTACTACTTTAAGATGATTGTAAGAATTAAACTGGAGTACGCACACATTCTGAAATCCCTATCTTACTAACAGTTTGCAGCCCCTATTGTACCATAGAAATCTATTTTGAAAGGCGAATCCGCAATTATAAAAATAGATTATACGTCAAACAAAGAATGTCAATGTTGGTAAAATAATCATCATTTGTAGATTAATGAGCCCTTTGATGGTTAAGGAACTAGATCACCGACTAATCACGAGATCCTTTCCTGCTAAAAAACCAATCCTAGTGGACCTGGTATTGTAATTTTGACATGATGTAAAAAAAAAAATGGATATAAAAGATGTGCACAAGGAACCTCAGCAAGTATAATTCGGCGTCTGAGTCATGTTTGAAAGATCAGCTAATATGAGCGCAAAACAGTGTGTAACATGATTCATGAAAAAAAATAGGTATGTTTTTGAGCACAGAAACCTAGTTAACAAAGTACAACACAACGATACTAGACATAGTGATTCTTTCATGCTATAAAATCATTGCCACAAAACTAGAGATTTCTTTGAATGCACTCAGGTGCCAAAACGAACACATTTAAGATCTGAATAAATAATCAAAATACCCACTCTAGATTTTAAGACAAATATTATTTGCATACTTGTATCTAGTTCACCTAAATTGAATACACATGCCTGGACAGTACAACAATGTAATCTGTGACATGCTTAACGTAAGGTTCAGACTTCACACTAAGGTGCCCAACGTGTACACATGGTCGCTTTCTAGATGTCCTCCTGTAATGGAATGTCTGACTCCCTTCCCCAGCAGAAGCATCCCAAGGGTTCCCTTGGAGAGGAAGGGAGGGGAATTTCATGTGCGGCTGTGCAAACCTGCAGCAAATTAAACAAAAAGCTGTGCAAAGTTCTCGTGCCTCTGCACAAACCTAGCATGCTTTGAGAAAACTGCAAGGTTTCTTGTGCCACAACACGAAACTACCACAGATTGAAAAAGACCTGCTCAAAGTTTCTCGTGCCACTGCGTGGGCCTACCACGAATCAAACCAAAAGCTGTGCAAAATTTCTTGTGTTGCTGTGTGGACATAGCGTGAGTCGGAAAAAACATGCAAAGTTTCTGGTGCCATTGCATGAAACTACCACGGATCGAAAAAGACCTGCACAAAATTATTTGTGTTGCAAAGCTAGCACTGATCGAAATAAGACCTGCTCAAAGTTTCTCATGTTGCGGCGCAAACCTATCATGAATCGAGAAAACCGCATAAAGTTTCTTGTGTCACTGGTTGAAACTAGCAGGGATCAAAAAAGACCAACGCAAATGTTCTCATCGCACTACACAAAACTCGCATTGGAATGAAACACCAGGCACTGCACGAAACTGCACAAAACCAGGTGATATTTCAGTGGTGGCGGAACTGTAATGCTGATTTCACGGAAGAGCCAGAAGTGGATTCCAGAGCTATTTGCTTTGTGGGTGAACCTTTTTCTCATCCTTAAGGAAAACAATGAAGATGCAGAAAAAAGGATTCAGAACCTGCTTTATAGAGGCAGGCAACACGCACAGAATATCCATTAGATTTACTTCTGACAGTAGAGCATTTCATAGCTGAATGCAATGTTCTAACTAAAACTAAAATTAATGGAGATGCATGAAAGCATTGAGAAACTAATGCTGCTGTTGGGGTTAGTGGCAGGAAAAGCATTACGAAAAAAGCATAATGCAATGGCATTTAAAGTGGATATTTAGGTGCATATGCACGAGCTACTCAGGAGGTGGAAGATGGGCACAGATGGCTGGGGTGATCGGCTCCTGCCCGTCTTAGGTGGGTTTTCTACTACCTATGTTGGTCGGCAGTGGCATAGAAACGTTGAATCATAAATGAGGACATCCATCTGGAAAAAGAGGGAAGGCAGTCAGTTGACTACCCACACAGTGGCATGTGCTTTCATAGAGGCAGTGGTCCTGTGATATCAAACAGGGGACGATAATGAGGGGCACTGAGAAGCAACTCCATTACTATCACATCTTTAAGAATGATTTTACTTACAGGTTTAAGAGACATGGATAAAGAAAAATCACCTGAACTAGAGCACGCTAATGATGGCAGACGTCTCATCAATATTATTATAGAGGTGATCTGTGCAGCTAAGGGATGTTTTGAGTACAAGGAAGTTGCAATGAAATATACATTCCTTCCAAAGCCAGAGGAAGAGGAAGTTGGTAGACTTCCCTTATTCATTCCATAGTAACATGAAAAAGGTTAGCAAACAAGAGAACAATTACCCCTGGCGTTCTGTTGTGCAACACATAGCGGAGAGGCAAGTCCTCGATGACTTAATATGTGAGCTGGTTTAAACATGTAGGAATCAGCAATTAAAGCACAGAAAAGTAAATCATGTGAAAAATCAAGGCATGGAAACAGGCAAGATGGAAAAGAGGACTGAGGTGGTTTTGGAAGTGAACAAGTGTACTCTGGATGGCTGGGCTTGGTTCCCGGATATCCTGACGCCAGGAGGTTGAGCAGGGGCTCTGCTTCCCTTCCACTTGTTCAGATACAGGTGCACTGCCCACAACCTGAGCTCAAGTATCATCTGACAAAGGTCATCTAACAGGGCATCAGATACTTAGGCAGTGACCACGTGCCATGAGGACAGTAGCAGTGCTGATAAGATGTGACACCATATAGCACACAGTAGTATAGTTAGTTTTTAAATAACACAGGCAATCATTGCATCGTAGCTTTGCTTTTTGTCAGCATTGCAGCACATAACATTGGATTGCTTGCATGCACTGCACCTCACAGAAAGAACCCAGCACATTATTCTTCATGTTGCACATTGTCCCACGTCTGAGAACGACACGCAGCACACTGCATGACACCATGCTTACTACACATTGCCTGCACGACATGATTGCAGAAGAAAAATGGTGCATGGCCCTACCTTCCCACATGCATCTCACATCGTAGAATAAACACAGCATGTTGTGTAGCAGACCTGCCCACAATCAAGCTCATGGCACCACTTTTTTGAGTTACATAGCAGTACATTCATACTTAGAGCATCTGGTACAAAACACAGAAGGTCATTCTTTGCAGGGAGGTTACTAAAAAATGCTGTGCCAGGATTGGCAACATGTATCGAGGTAGGGAGAGACATAGTGAGCAAGTGCGGACAGTGGGAATGGGAAATTAATAGAGGATGTGTGTGCCATGTTGTTTTGTTGCTCATTGGTCCATCTCAGTGGAATGCTGCAGCCCAGTTGTCTGAGGTAAAATGATCCAACTAGAATGAAGCTCTTTATCAAGATGAGATTGGTGCATTTTAAGAGGGGTGAGATAATGTCGGGTGTGTGGTGATCCTTTTTGTAACGAGATGGAAACTGCCAATAGTTTTTTGAGCAATGTATAGGGTTTAGGGGACTAGTGATGACCAGTCAATGATAATGTTAGAATTATGTTGTTGTTACATTTCTTTTGCAATATGCTAATGTTTTGCTTGGGGCTATAAAATGTTCAGCCCACAGTGGCCATGTTGAAGTTGACTATGTTCAGTTCATCTCCCGGCTGTGATACATGAATACATTTTGTGTTTTTTTTTGCTGCAAGTGGTGCACCCCTTTTTTAATTCTGGGTATTTCTTTTTTCCGACTTTTGAATCTGTGTTGGGAGCTCCCCTAGCTCAACAGCTGCACACACCTACAGCTAATAGACTAACTAACACTCACAGCTTGAAAAGATGGGGAGTTATTAACACATTTTGATCTGGATCACAAATAGTCATTTGGACTGACCTGAACACCAACTTTGTGATAGTCGTGCAACCCATCACATTTCTGTCGATATCCAATTCCCAAAGTGCCAAGTAAAGGGACACCATTATTATTGCTTCACAGGCTTTTCATAGTCTCTGTGCATTTCATTCACATTGAACGCTGTGCCCCTAAATGTGCAAAGGGCCATCTCCTTCAATTGTGCCTAATGACTGTTTCTACTAAATGTAACGTGTTGAAATATGAGATGGGATAAGCTCGAATTCACATTGTCAACACAATCGTCCAAAAGATTTGACAAAGTAGAACGACATGCCTTTCTCCATATTTTCTTGACATGAGAAAAATAAGGTTCTAATTTAGGTTGCAAATGATATGTATATGGAATAATACATATATATACAATTTGTTTTTATTTACCACTTGCAACGTTATAATGGGTTACTATCGTGAGTTAATCTGTATCCTTTAGATGATTTGGTTTGCTTAAAAAACTTCACCGAAATGTGGTTGGAATGTAGAATACATATTATTGCACATAATGTTGCAGAGCATATGGTATGGTACTGATTCATGAACGCTAATTTGCGTTCAGAACATGCACTAAATCGTCCATGTGCAGGCAGTGTAGCCATGCCTGGGAGTAAACATCGAAAGTCAGGTCAATCTTGTGTACCCTTTGGGGTGGCTTTCAACCTGTTACTTAAGGATACCATGTTCTCACAAGTTTCTTCCATAGTTTCGTGGCCACTACCTTCTTGTTTTGAGTGGTTAGCCTGATTTTGTATGCCATTCATCTGCCATCTTATTGGCAGTTCCAACTAGCTTTCACACTTATTTGCTGTAACAATACAAATAGGGAACCCCTTTACCAATATGGACACCTTTCTCATAGTTTTGAGTCACTCTGTGTAAAAGATGGTTGCTTTCTTGAGTCACTTATCCATTGAACGAAGTTGCAGCATTCTGGTGAATTTGAAGAACTATGCACCAGAAGAATGCTCCTGGGAACAAACCTCCATGTTCGCGCCATGTGCCTGCCAGGCCTCTTTAACCACCTTTTTCCAAAGAAACTGCGGGTGAAGGGATTTAGCCCGGGCTGCTGTATTTATTCTACCACCAGGCTAGGGGTATTGGGGAGGTAGCCAGAAGGTCATTGACATGCAGAGCACATGTGGTGTAGGTGGAGAAGCCATCAGCTTTAACACAGATTTGTATGCATAAACGTCACTACCCAGATTCCTCAGTGCAAAGACACCCACTGTATGCGTGAGCTCTTCTGTGTTCTGAGTAGCTGCACTTTTCGACACCAATACATAATATGCTAGATCTGGCTCAGTCATTGTGATGTTTGCTTCCCACCTCTTCCTTTATTCTGCTATTTTAGATTCAAGACCCTTTGTCCACTTACCAGACTGCTACCACCCCTTTCCAGGTACTTCTTTGCATGCTTGTTGCAACCCATTGGCCTGCGTTATGCACTGCTGCCTCCTGCTCCTCGGCAGTATATCTAAGCCCGCAATGTCAATGCTGCTGAGCAGGCGTGTGCAGTGAGCATGACGCTGATGCATCTGACGGACACTGAAGGCAAGCCAGTCTCTGCCCATCTGCACTGAGTCTTTGCAGAGTGAGGATACTCTGCCTACAAGCACTTCCTTGTATAATTTATCATGATATGATATGATATGTCATTTATAACAAGGCTGTACACAAGTGTTTCTAGGCAAGACATGGGAGGGAAGAAAGAGGGAGGACAAGGCAAATGATATTACTAGAGAGAAGGATCTTACTAGAGAGAGGGAAGTGCCAGGGAGAGGGAACGGGGAAGTGCAATCAGGGCAGAATTGTTTGGCATTGGGTTTGCAAAGTGGCAAGGCCGTACAGGGAAAATCCTGACAACGTGAGTTTTGGACTTCACTGGCCTGGGTGAGTTAGTGCCAAGTGAGGAAAAAGAAGGAATGGGATGACATAATTTATTGGCAGTGCAGGGAGTTAAGAAAAAAAAATACTGCATGTTCATGTTTCTCTATGTTAAGTGCCATACACCAAATTTGTTTTTTTGCAATGTGCTTGTTTTTCTGTTCTCTTTTATATTTTGTAGGCAATGCTGTGATATCATGTGGTAAGATGTATTTCTGTTTATAATTGGTATACAAATACAGAGTGTACAAAAAAAACAAAGGCTGGGATTTTGGTGTCATTCATGCATCTGTGAATCATTTCTATAAAGGGGAATCACAAGTGTTTGAAGTTTATAACAGAGCACTAAAGCATTTGCTAATTTACCGCTGTAGTTAAAATAGCAAGAAAGGAAAAGTGAATAAATACCTGCAAAGTAGGAAGGTGTGTGTAAGTGTTGTGAGTGATTCCTTCTTTGCATGCTGAAAACAAGGCAGTGTCAGATGAGACACATAGATTACTGGATGTACATAAGCTAGTATTACCAACCACAAACCATAGGTGGCGTTCTGAATAAACTCATTGGGTTCTCTAAAGTGTGATAAGTTTGGGGGTTCTCCACAGGTGACCAGAAGACATTCTAATTGAGAGGAAAGGTTTGCTTTATGATGGGGTTGTAGTATAAAAAGCTATGCTCACCACTATACCACAAAAATAAGGTAATTCTGAACATACCACAAAGTAAGATACCACTAAAATTACCACCAACACAAGCTAATGTTATATTATCACCAAAATAGAGTAATACTAAATTATCTCTAAATGTAAGGCCAGTTTACCACCAATTTACCACCAAAATATCACGGTAAGAAAATACTGCCAAATCCCGAATTTACCCCAATAATACAAAACCTCCTACAAAATGGTGCATTTGGCCTGTGGGAACAGACTGTAGCGCATCTACTGAGCATGGCAAGTGTGTTCCACACTGCCTTACGTGCATTAAAGGGAACTCATTTTGTGAGAGCAGTGTGACACTGAACGTGAATCTCAGAATGTCTCAAATTGATGCCACATTCCCAGAGTTGGTGAAATATTTGGAGGCAAAATTATATGCACTTGGAAATGGTCATCAAATAATGCCACAGAGTGGCATCACCGTATCTATGGGGAAGTTCAGAAAGAACCATTGGACAACATTTTTGAAGAGGGTAGCATAATTCAGGTCTGTCTTCTGAGATTATTAAATGCTGCTGACAAACCTGCAGAGAAAGACTGTTTGATACGGTTACGTGGCAAAACATGGTTCATTTTAAATAGGTCTCTGCGAATGCAAGAAAATGATGCCAAGCTAATTAGCAGACTAAAAGTCTAATTAAATGGAGCTAGTGAATAGGAGAAAAAGTTAAGAGCAGAACTGGAGGTATGTCAAAAGGACATGCAATCAAAGTGTAAAGAATTCGACACTCAATTGTCTCAAAGAAAAAAATTGAGGACAATGAGCAAGAATTGAAACACTTGAAAGGATTGGTAGGACACATTAGACAAGATAAGGACAAGGCTATTTTAGAAATACAAGTTTTGCAAAGCGAGAATTTAGAGAAATAGGGTGAGCTTCAGACTGTTGATCAAGAGATAGCTAAAATGTTTCAAGAAAGGGACAAACGAGACAAAGGGTTTAATGAATGTCAAATGCAAATGAGCGATATGCAAAATGTGATTAATAAAATGGGTATTGAAAACAGATACTTGCGTAAGGAGGCAGACCGACTTCTTAAAAAGTGCAAGGATTTGGAACAGCAGATTTTGCGATTTCAGGTCCCAAGACAAGCGACAGGGCACCACATTCAATGGGATTGAGTTGAATTCCATTTCTACATGGGGAGGTAGTGCCCCAGTGGCTGTGGCGGTGTCTGGGCTTGGTTGCAGCACCTTTGGGGGGTTTGACTCACCCATTGGGGGTTGCCACCAATCCCATACACCTGGGACAAGGGTTGAACCACAAAGTGATGCAATTTCAGATATAGCGCCAAGTAGCCCTATCAAGATAATGAAGTCAATGAAGGCCCTGATCAAACCATTCAAAAAAGGAGGGGAGTGCTGTATAGAGGACCACTTAGAAACGGTGCACAATATATTTAAAGCCCTACACCTACCCAGGGAACAATACAGACAATACCTTCACTAAACTCTGGATGCTCCCACAGTGAGCATCATGAGGGGATTGAACGAACAGGAGAACAAGTCATGGGCAGAGTTACAAAAAGATATTAGGCGTCATTTTTCTCCATTCCAGTTATTAGAGGAGGCAAAGAAAGTTGCATACACGATCACAGCTGGGCCAAATACATCACCTCGCCAATTTATTCAAGACTTAAAAAGACTCCCACCGCGAGCATCATAAGGGGATTGAACGAACAGGAGAACATGTCATGGGCAGAATTACAAAAAGAGATTAGGCGTCATTTTTCTCCATTCCAGTTATTAGAGGAGGCAAAGAAAGTTGCATACACAATCAAAGCTGGGCCAAATACATCACCTCGCCAATTTATTCAAGACTTAAAAAGAGCTTTTTCTTGTTTTGATGTATCTTTTAATCCCAATTCCAATGAGTTTAAAACTGCCTATTTTTATGGCTTGCAGAAAGACATTATATCACAGTTAGTCTGTCTGCAAGTTTGATCGTGAGAAGTCCCATGAATGGATTGTGCACCAAAGTACAAAACTGTATGAAGTGCTCTACTGTCAGGGTAGAGAGACCGATAAAATGAAAGAAACAACATCAAAATCGAAAGAATCCATGGCAACAGTAATGGAGATGAGGTTGGCTAAAATGTCACTTGAGTCTGCTCAAAATCCAAGCAAAAATAATGTGACACCCGAACAGAGGGGTACTCCACAGAGATTGCCGTCCTCGGCACTGATGTTTCAGTCACACGATCCTAGTAATAGGGAGAATTACATTAGCCAGAGGTACTTAGGAGATAGACCCCGGGCAGGATATCGACCCGATATGTCAGGCAATAATCAGAGACAAAATCAAGATCAAAGAAGTAATAGTCACTACCAGACATTGGGGACACAGAGCAGATTTGACCCCAACACCATGATATATGGTAACCAGGAAAGACCACAGTATGTGGATCGATTTACTGAAAATCGGAATCAGCATAGGGGACAGTACTCACAAAATGAGAGACAGGACACGAGGCAGAATATGAACTATGCTCCACGTCAATACAATCAATCACCGCCACGAGGGGATTACAACCAAAGAATAGGTACACCCTGCTCCCCGCCCCACATGAATCAAGAGTTCAAAAACAATCCAAATAGGAATCAATCTCGTGAGAGATACCAGAATAGATTTAACAAGGGGGAGAACAACCAATATCGGCATAGGCCACAAAGAGAAGCTTCTAGAGAAATGGAAAGATTCCAGTGTCTCGAGACCCAAGTACAAATGTTGGCTGAACAAATAGGAAAACTCTGTACAGCTCAAGAACAGTGACCTGGTGGCTTCTGATAATAAGTGACTAAATATTCATGACACCTGCAATGATAAAAAGACACATTCCCCTGATCCGGTTTTACATAATGGCCCTTAGCTGTTTAATGATTTAAAAACAAAAATACCTGCAAATGAACATGAGGCAAAAATTGCAAACACATCTAAAAAAGAGGTTTGGTTTAACCTGTCATTGAATCTAACGTTGGAAATGTGTACAAATGAAAAAGGAAAAGGTGAGGAATATGAAATTCCAAAGAAGAAAGAGACAGATTTAAGAAAGACAACTCATGCACAGATAAAATAATTGATGAGGGAGCAGATATGAATCTTAGAACACCCTCTGTAGACAATCAAGATACTAATAAAATACAGGCTGGAAGAATAAGTACTAAAAAGAAGGGTACAGATCAGTCACCTGAAGAGTTCTTTGAGCCACAGATATTTGAGAAATTAAAAAGACTGGTATTATGCCAAATACCAAAAAATTCCCAGAATTAGAAAATGACAAATTATCAGGTGATGTTTATACGCATGTTCAGTTGGAGAATTGCAGAGTGAACTGTGATGATCCCCGGATGGAAGGGCGAACAGTGGCCACACTCCAAATTACCTCTGAACATGGCGAGATGAGTAAGGTTTCTCAAATGGAAATGGACAGAAAGGAGGGAAAAATGTCCTTTAATTTACCGATGTGCTTAGCCAAGAGTGAGAAGGGTCTGACAAAAGTGAATCCTGAAATCAGTAAAACTTCACACTTTTTGTGTGTATTAGAGGAAGTTGAAGACGGATATCATGCTCCCATTTCTGTGGAAGAGAAGTGCAATGCCTTTGCAATGATTGACACAGGTGCACAGGCCACAATTATGTCGACGAATTGGTAAATAAGTATCAATGAAGGGAGATCTCCACAAAATCAGATCAAAGTGAAAGCCCAGTACATAACTTTAACGGTGAGGAGGTGCCTATCGAAGGTGTCACTGAAGTTGACATAAAGATAGGAAGACACAGAATGAAACAGGAAATATTGATCACATCTATTTGTGAAAGTCCATTCTTCATGGGAACAGATTGCCTGAAAAGATTGTCTCCTCTCATTGATGAGGTAAATGGGGTTCTGTGGTCTTTAACTAAAAAAACATTACGGTCTAACACAATAAAGTCACACAACAGCAGCGTAAATGAATGCCATACTGTTGCCAAATTGAATGATGCAGTGGAGGTGTACCTCCAGAATAGCTGTATGCCTAGTGTCACCAGTGCTTTGATGTGTCAGGACAAAATGCAAAGTGTAAAAGAAAAACAATCTGTGCAGATTTATTTGGATCCTAGGAAGAAATGGCAAATTGCAATAGATGAACACACATTGTGCTTCTATTTAAAAGAGAAGAAGTGCAAGCAGAACACCATCCCTAAAGCAGACACAGAAAAACACATCGCCACTCTTGCTGAAATACATATGGAGGATGAACAGCCATGGATTCATATTGGTATAAATGGCAATTCTAAAATGATAAAAGCCACTTTGGCACTTGAACAGGAAATGAGTTTTATTAGTGAGAAACTACTGTAGAGAATAATGGAAAGGGAGGAGATCCCAAAATGTAGAATTAAAAACCAATACATCTCTGGTTTGGATAATCCAGAGTTTGAAAATCGAATTGCAGGAAGGCGCATGCTAAAGATTAATGTTGGACAAAAAACCATCTACCACAATGTGTGGATAGTGAGTGGAACACAAAATGATTTTTATCTGGGCAAGATATCATGCACAGGATGTGCATGGTGTTAGATTTCCTTAACCAAAAAATATGGTCCCGGATAGGCGGTCCTGCGCCCGAATTTGAAGAGAAAAGAAAGGCTTATCATTGTGCACAATTGGTGCCATATGCAATTGAACTACAGGTGAAGAAGGATATTACCATTCCTGCATTCACCAATCAGGTTGCTATGACACTAGCAAATGAAGGATTCTGATGCATTTGTGGGCTTGAATGAATCCATGAAACAGCAAGGGCTGGATTATGAATATACCCCATTGGTGGATGTTGGGGGAGGGGGTCCGTCAAAATCATGGTGGATAATAGAGGATGTCAAGGTGTTCATTTAGAAGATAATTCCATGCTAGGAATGGCCATACAAAAATCACATTATACTGCAGATTTCAACAATATGGTGATTGGAAATATCCCTGAGAGATATGTGAATGCACAGGTTGTGTTGCCAGAGTACCTGGATTCTCAACCCAAAGGGATGTTCAAACTTCAATCTGTGTACCCTTATGATTCCAATGAGACAGTGTGGTGTCACCAGGAGAATTGTATATTATTTGATTTAAATAAAAATGAAACAGGAAATCAGCACATTGAAATGGAGGCTGATATGCCAAAATATTTAAAAGTGGCAGCTTTGCAGAGAGATACAGCCACACAGTTGCAAGAAAGCACAGAGGTTCCTTCATTGGAGGATTTCCCAGAATTTTCAAAAATGGTAGAGTAGCAGATTCTGTTAGCAGATGTCTGTGGTAGCGAAGAGGATACAAATGAACTGAGAAAAATATTTATGGAATTTAAGGAAGTTTTCACCAAAGAGGCATATGATTGCAGCCTAACTGATTTTCATGTTGCCACATTACCAGAGGGGTGTGGTAGAAATCCAGTATTTGTGCGCCAATATCGATTACCACTGGCATGCTTAGAGTCATTGGCAGAGATAATTAAAAACTTGGAGTCTAGGGGAATTATCAGACCTATTCATAGTACCTCCAACACTCCCATTTTGGGTGTATTAAAGCCAAATGGTCACTGGCGTCTGTGTGCAGACCTCAGGGAGTTAAATAAAAGCGTGCCAGTGTCTAGATGGCCGCTGCCATTCATTGATCAAGGCCTTGCTCAGGTGCATGTGTCAAAGGTATTTACCACATTAGATCTTACATCTGGGTACTGGTGTGTGCCATTGGCAGAAGACATTCAGAATTTATTTGCATTTTCATTTGATAAAACGCAATACGCTTGGTCTAGAACACCATTTGGGTATGTCAATAGTGGGAGCGAATTTGGCATATTTTTGAGAAAAGCTATGCCAGATGCAGCGGAAAGAGGCACCATAGTTATGTAGATGATGTACTGATAAAAAATTAAGACTTAAAAAGTAATTTTGATGAAATTAGACATGTACTTGACCAATTGCAAAAGGTAGGTGCCAAAGTATCTATACAGAAAGTCCAATGGTGCAAGAACAAGGTGAATTTCTTAGGCCATGAAGTAACTGAACACGGATTAAATCCACAAAAGAAAAAGGTGGAGGCCCTACAGAAATTGAAAGATCCTAGAAGCATGAAAGGTTTAAAAAGTGTATTAGGAATGACAGGATATAACAGGAAATCTATTGAAAATTATGCTGAAATCATTCAACTGTTGACTGAACTATTGAAGCTGAATACGCCCTGGAAATGGGAGAAGGAGCAATCTGAGCCAGTTGCTAAATTGAAAGAATGCCAGATAAAGACACCATGCTTGGCCTATCCCATAAAGAACAACGATTTATTTATAGAAATAGGATTCACTGAGCAGTGTATGTCAGCAGTGTTATCTCAAAAACATGATTTAAACCATAAGACTATTGCTTATGCGAGTAAAGCATTTTCTCAGGTTGAGACTAAATTCAGTGATTGTGAAAAGGCTCACTGACTACTGTATGGGCATTGCAACATTTTCATTCCATTATTCAAGGGGAGAAGGTAAACATTGAGACAAGTCATCAACCACTGCAATTTTTACAGAGTAAAAGGAATAGATCAGGCAATCTAGCACGGTTCAGAATTACCTGATGGGCATTGGCATTGAGGGGCTTTCCTGTAGAAGTGAGATATGGCCAGAATAAAAAGAGCCCTATTGCTCAAGGGTTGTCGGATCTACATGATTGTGCAGCTGAATGTGTATCAGATGAGGTAGAGGTGGATTCCAGTTTGCAGGAGTTTGAACAATCACCACACAAAGCTTTTGATGAAAATACATGCAAGGAATTGCCAATTGTGTATGTCGATGGATGTGCTTTTCACATTGAAAATGACAGCAATAAACAGTTGGTGTCAGGGATAGAAAATGTCTGGTTGAGATATGAAGACATTCCTAGTATAGGAATGAGAATTGGGGCTAGGAGTAGCCAGGTAGCAGTGTTAACAGCCATTTATAAAGCAAGTACACTGCAGTTGATAACAAATTCAGTGAAATTGTCCTGGTGACTGATTCTGATTATGCACGAAATAGCTTTGTAGAATATGTGCCTGGCTGGAAAGCAAGAGGCATGCTCACATATTCCAAAAGGCCCTCAAACATGGGGAAATGATTCAAGCTATAGACAAATTAGTGTCAGCGAATAATTTAACAGTATACTGGAGGGAAATGACAGAGCGGATCAATTGGCCAAATTGGGGCTGTTATGGGAGAATTGTTGCCCATTGAACACTTAATTGGTGAAACACAAATAGATGCAGTTACACACTCTAAAGCTCCAAAAGTAGTTGAACAACTCGTAATGCAATGGAGTTATGATACACCAGATCATGATCTGATTAAGGCACAAAAAGATGACCCGGTATTGGGAGTTTATTAGAATCATTTGATAGACCCCGAACAAAATCCTTTAACTGAAAATGATTGTACAGGAAAAGAAGAGTTAAGGGTGTTATTAGAGAACAAAAAACAAATTAAACTACAGGTTGGCCTGATGATCAGGGAATCTATAACAGGACAGATACAGTGGGTGGTACCTCTTTCATGCAGAGGAATAATGTTGCACCATGTGCATGATGCGATAACTGCAGGACACAGAGGTTCTCAAAAGTCTTTAGAGATACTGAAAGATTATGCTTACGGGCCGCACATGTCCCAGGATGTGGAATTATATACTAGGGGGTGTCTGGTTATTGCACAATTTAATCCTGCTTCACCAATGCATAGAGCTCCATTGATGAAAAGAGGTTTAACTCTTCCATGGTCGGATTTACAAATCGACTATCTAGGGTCTGTAAAGAGATTGATCAGGGGAAACCGTTATCTTTTGACAGTGGTATGTTTAATGTCGAAATGGGTAGAATGTATTTCTGCACCAGATCGTAGTGTGCAAACAGCAGCTACATTGCTGGTAAATCACATATTTTCAAGATTTGGGTTATCACAAAGAATAGAGTCAGACAGATGAAGTCATCATGAGCACCTTAATGAGCAAGGTGTGGCAGATAATGGGGGTAAAAAGGAAATTGCACATTGCATATCGACCCGCCTCTTCTGGGAATTTTGAATGTTGAAATAGATCTGTAGTGGAAATACTAAAGAAGTTTGTAGCAGAGGCAGGTTCTAGTTGGGATTTGCAATTACCTTTAGTATTGATGACCATCAGGTGGACTCCTGCTAAAGCGACAGGTATCAGTCCTCATGAGGTGTTGACAGGAAGGAAAATGGTACTGCTACAACATTTATTATACATGACGCATGAGCATGTATGAGTAAGTGGAAGAACTGAGAAAGCATTAACAACATGCATTTGCATTTGTGCAGCGAAATTTGGAAAGAGCTGCTGATAGTGCAAAGTCATACTATGATAAAAAGACATCTGTGAAAGAGTATACATTTTGGGAAAGGTAAACATAAAAACTCAAAATTTCTTGCAGCATGGCAAGGTCCATTTGAAATAATAGATAAAGTGTCCCCGGTAGTCTATAAAATATTAAAGAAAGAGGGTGAAATGATGACAGAATGGTTTGTTCATGTTAACCAGATTAAGCCCTGTCTTCCGAAGCATGAAGTCAGGACACTTGAGCAGGTAGAGACAGGTGAAATGTACTGATTACAATAAAAAGAAAGATGCAGTTGGCTATTTTTTAATGCATGTAACCTAATTACAGGTGGTATACGCCATGAGAAACCAGATATAGTCTTTAGTGTGGAGATAAATGCAAATGAAAGTGCCACATTAGGAGAAAAGTATGGTAATGTGCATTGATGGAAGGTGCTGAATCAGGTTAACTTACTGTGGTACAGTGTGGTAAAGTATTCTGCATGAAAATTGTTGTGATATATAATAATGTAATATTTATTTTATTTTATTGTTTTGTTTTCATACATGTACACTAATAAGAAATGTTGCTTCCACAGATATATAAAAACTATGATTGAAAAGACATTCACACATACGTGGACACTTCGGTTGGAAATATACATGTACAATGTTCCATTATACATGGACATGCAGATGTGTGTGAGGACTGATGGGCCCCATTTGGGATCTGTTTCACTTTTGTTATGCTTAAGCAATGGTTTTTTATGAAATATTTAAATATTCTTTTTATTAAGATGCTATCATTTCAACCGTGATTCATCTGATAATGGAAAAAGAGAGATGTACATTTTAAGATGTTTCCTCCAATTATGGGTTTATTAGCCAGAATTGTCAGAAAAAGGAGGGCATGTAAAGATATATATGGGGATTGTATTGCCAGTATGCAGTATGCAGTATGGAAATGCAGCCAGGCCAGTTTTTCAAACTGCAGGCATTATTTTTAAAAGCAATTAGTCTGTGGGCAGTGTGCAATGTCTAAATGGAGCCATTTCAATATAGATGCACAATAGGTTCACAACAGAATTTTTTCAGAGCATTTAGTAAAAAAAAAACTTTTATCACAGTGTGCTGTCATTTTAAACTGAACAGGTGCACATTTTTATAAATTGGAGGTTTTCATGTGTGCGAACTGCATTAGAAGCACATAACTAATTAACCTTGTACTAACTACCTTACTAATATATTAATTCCAAACCTTTTAACATAACTAATGCAGTTTTTGTGCACACTGAAATGCATTCTATGTTTTTACATGCACGGTTTAAAATTCACTTTATTTTCCATGAAGAGATGCACACTCAGTCCATGTGAGTCCATGTGAGCATTTTTTTTTGTTTTTCTTTTCGTGGAGAGCAGAAATATGCACCAGCAGGAAAGGAAAATAAAACAGTTATTTTGCAGGGCTGAAGTATTCATTGTTCTAAACAGGCGAAGGAATAATGTAGCACATTCTTTTATTCTGATTGATAGAGATTGGAGGTGGATGATCCACGTCAATAAAGGGCTGACCTAGGGGTGATAGGCAGGAGGAGTTTTCTTAAGGAATAACCAGGGGGAAGGTTTCATATCATGCTGGGGCATAGAGACAGACAGTGCTACATAATAAAGGCTGCTTGACTCCAAGTGGGTGTGAGTGTTAGCTACAAACTTAAACAGCTGGCAGCTCCCCACACATGCAAAGCAGTTCTTGGCACTGGGTCTGCAAAGCGGCAAGGTCGTACAGAGAAAATCCTGATAATGAGAGTTTTGGACTTCACTGGACTGGGAGAGTTAGTGCCAAGTCAGGAAAAAGAATGAATGGGATGACATAATTTATTGGCAATGCAGGGAGTTTAGAAAAACAAATACTGCATGTTCATATTTCTCTATGTTTAAAGTGCCAAACACCAAATTCTTTTTTTGCAATGTGCTTTTTTGTTTTCTGTTCTCTTTTATATTTTGTAGATGATGCTATGATATCATGTGGTAAGATGTGTTTCTGTTTATAATTGTTATAATAATACAGAGTGCACAAAAAAGAACAAAGGTTGGGATTTTGGTGTCATTCATGCATCTGTGAATCCTTTCTATACAGGGTAATCACAAGGGTTTCATGTTTATACCAAGCAGTAAAGCGTTTGCTAATTTACCACTGTAGCTAAAATAGCAAGCAAGGAAAAGTGAATACATACCTGCAAGGTAGGAAGGTGTGTGTAAGTGTTGTGAGTGATTCCTTCTTTGCATGCTGAAAAGAAGGCAGCATCAGATGAGACACATAGATTACTGGATGCACATAAGCCAGGAATACCAGCCACAAATCATAGGTGGCGTTCTGAATAAACTCATTGGGTTCTCTGAAGTGTGATAGGTTTGGGGGTAAAAAGCTATGCTCACCACTATACAACAAAAATAAGGTAATTCTGAAAATACCACAAAGTGAGATACCACTAAAATTACCACCAACACAAGCTAATATTATATTATCACCAAAATAGAGTAATACTAAATTATCTCTAAATCTAAGGCCAGTGTACTGCCAATTTACCACCAAAATATCACAGTAAGAAAATACTTCCAAATCCCAAATTCACCCCAATAAGACAACACCTCCTACAGTATCCAAGCAACCAGTCAGTGCAGCAGACAGGTAGGTCAGCAGGGCAGCAGAGTAAGGTCTTGAGCTGCTTCCGGAACTTCAGCTGCTCTAACTCAAGTTTGAGGGGGGCATGGAGACCATTACAGAGGGAGGCACCAGCAGAGGAGAGAGGTACACCCCCACTATCTGCTTGGCAAAGCATCTGACCCCCAGAGAGTTAAAGGTAGCTGAGTGAAAGGCTGGGGTGAGGAAGGTATTTTAGTAGAGAAAGTTGGATGCAGTGCAGGCCACAGCCCCAGAAAGCCTTTTGGATGATGCAGAGGGTCTTCAACTTGATCCTTGCAGCCACCGTGAGCCAGTGGAGAGATTCCAGGGCTGGAGAGATACAGCCCATGGGCTTGAGGCCAAAGATAAGTCTTGCTATCCTTTTCTGGTTTAGTTGTACAGGGTGAAGAGTAGAGGAAGGCAAATTAAGAAAGAGGCTGTTGATGTTGTCCAGCCTACACAGAACCAGGGCTGTTCAGACAGTGAGCTTCTGAGGGAAAGTGAGAAAAGGAAGAATAACTCTGAGGCGGTGCAGCTGGCAGTGGGCCTTCTTGGCAAGGTCTGTGATGTGAGGATAGATGGAGGGGGTGGAGTCGAAGTTGACACCAAAGTTTTTTGCCTCACATGAAGGCAAAGGAAGAGGGCCCAAGGAGGGCAGTCAAAGTGAGTGAGGGAAAGCAGTAGCAGGGGTCCCAATGAGAAGGATTTCTGTCTTAGTGGCATTAAGGCAGAGATCGATGAAGGTGCACCAATCCTAAATCACGGATAGACAGTCAGAAATGAGCGAGAGCAGTTGCTGAGGGGAGCATGAAAGAGAGCTGAGTGTCATCCACATAACACTGAAAGTTAGAGCAGAAGGTAGAGATCAGGTGGGCCAAAGGAGCCAATTAGATATTGAAGAGCCAGGGTGAGAGGGTAGAGCCCTGTGGAACACCACATGTGGAGAGAGAGGTGGTCAAGAGAAAGAACCCAAGTTGGAGCTGGCAGGGTCAGTGCAGGAGGATGGAGGTCAACCACTCTAGGACCTGAACTGTAATGCCCAGATTCTCACAAACTCAATTGATCAGTATGGCATGATTGACTGTGTCAAAAGCAGAGATAAAGTCAAGGAGGATGTGGACAGAAGGAAGGCTGGAGCAGATCTTCATGTGTGTTCAGGAGAGCAGTTTCCATGCCTCTGGTTGCTCTGAAGCAACACTGATGGCCATGGAGACAGCCAATAGATTCAGTGTGGAGAGTAAGCTGGGTGATGGCCAGCTTTTTAAGGAGTTTGTCCAGTAAAGGAGTGATAGAGATCGGATGATAGTATTCCAGACAAGTAGGATTGGCAAGGGCTTTTTTAAGGAGGGGGGTGCACAAGGGAGTGCTTGAGGAGAGAGAGGAAATATCAAGTGGCAAAAGAGTGATTGCAGAAATCGGACAAGGATGGAGCTAGAGTGCCAATGTGGTCCTTGATGGTTCTGGAGGCGCAGGGAGCACCTGTTTTGACGACACTTTTGGACTTGTCTAGAAGCATCATCAGGTGTTGTCAGAGAGAAAGAGGTGAACGGAGGAGGAGAGGGTGAGGTGGCCAGAGGAGGGCTGAGAGAGGGAGAGGAAGAGGAGAGCAAGGACAGGCTGTCATGAGTTTTAGAGGTGAAGTGAGAAGTCAGAGCCATACAGAGGCCCTGGGAGGGAACAGGAGCCTTGGAGACTGCAAAAGTATTGGCCAGCTCCTTGCAGATTTTAAAGAGTTTGGCCGTGTTGTTAGAGGCCACAGAGATGTGGGTTTCGATATGGACTCTCTTCTTAGACAGGACAAAGAGTCTGTATTTCCTTTGGCGCAGGCCAGTTTCTCAGAGGATGCACCCACAGCCCTCCACTTCCTCTCATCCTCCCTGCACTTGCATTTCAGGGCTGCAAGGTCAGGCTCATGCCAAGAGTTGCACTTGCAGGTAGGCTTCAGACTGATTCTCATGACAGGGTCAAGGATGTCCAGAGTGTTGGAGAAAGAAAGATGCAGGTTAGAGAGGGCTGTGTCAGAGTGTGAGTCGGCTGCAGGACTAGGAAGAGCAGAGAAAGTAGAGGCAAAGGCATCCACTGACACCCGCTTCATGGGTTGAATGACCAAGAAGGTAGCTGGCAGTGCTGAGGTGAGCTTTGTCTCAGGGACAGAGAGTTTCAGGTGAGAGGAAAGTAGAAAGTGGTCAGTCAAAGAAAGGGGATTGGTGAGAGGGAATTGGTGCGAGGGGTAGAGCGGGGGATGTCTGAGTAATGAGAACATCCAAGATTTTCATCCATTACCACCATTAGATGCAATTCTGGTTTTCTTCACATTACCCAATGGAGAACAGCATAATACTTACATTAAAAACATTGCATCTTCATCACTCTACTCCACTCTTCAAAAATCACTGCTTGAACAACCTCTGTGCTTTCTCTTTCACAGAATGGCCTCGCAATACATTAAAGAGAGAACCTAAAAAGCATCACTGGTCAGTAGTTAAGAATAGACACTTGATACACAACCTAATTAAGGGACTGAAATTGGATCTATTTTTATTAACAGAAACCTGGATCCCTGATAATCCCACTATTCTCTCATACCCCACTCCAACATAGTATAAGCATATATTAAAGTATCAAATCAGTAAACAGGGTGGAGGCCAAGCTGTTATTTTTAAATATATACAAAATACATCTAAACTGTCTAGCCCACCAACCTTGACAGCTGAATCGCTCACCATTCAATTTCGATGGGGCACTAAGATTTTGTTGCTTCATTAATAATCTATAGGCACCACTGGTGCTAATTGTAACTTTGATAATGAAGCTTCTGAAATTCTCATTGACTTGTTCTTGAACAATTAAACATTATTTCTCTTGTGAAACATTCCAGTCCAAAACAGATATCTCTTTCTTACATTTGCATGACTTTTACAAGACTGTAGCACAAGTTGTTGGTCCCACCCACAGTGTGGGTCATACATTGGACTAACTCTGTGTTTGGTCCTCAGAAATCAATGTTAGAATGCTTCTCCTTTATTTCTGAACCAGTCATTTAGGAATACAATTTCCAATCTCTGGTACCCAGTCAGAGAAAGTAAAACTCCTGTCAAATCCCCCAGTTCTCTTCCGACCTGGGACCTGTATCTTAAGGATTCAGTGACAGATCATCTAGCCACTTTTCCACCATTCCAGAATCTAATGTTGACAAATAAACCAAAGGAGTCTCTGCAGACAGAATTATTTATAAACGTACTCTGCTTTCTCTGGTCAAAGCACGTGCCCCACAGAAGCAATGTAAAAGAAGGTGCACACAAGAACTAAATGTCTTATGGTGCAAAGGGAGGAATCTAGGGAGGTGGTGGCAGCGTTCCTATAATAGTGAGGATTATACAGAACCTAGGCAACACCAACTCTCCTATCAGAAGGAGGTTGTAAAGGCCAAGAAATTATACTATGCTCACAAGATAGAATCTGCTCTTAATATACTGAGGAAGGTATTCACAGTGATAAATGAGTATGGGGATGGATCAGACGTTACCCCCATTGTTGCTTCACAATTACTGGCGGAAAAAGTAGTGCATCATTTTACACATACAGTTGGAAAGAAACCAGGAATGACTTGGTCATTCCAATATCTGTCTTCAGCAGCCTAATTTAATTCAAAGGGTTACACCAGCTCATAATATACTTGAGTCATTCAACAACATATTCCAGCTCTACATTGGATATTTTCCTTCCTCGACTGGCAGGTGAACTTTGCCCTATTTTCAGGGATGATATTTTACATCTGCTGGGAAATGTTCAATCTTCAAACCCTTCCAAATGATCAATCCCTTGACTCCACAGAACCAGCCAATTTGTGACCTTTATACTGGAGAGGGGTGTGGTGACCCAAATTCAAACATTTTTCCCGATCCCAGAATTACTGGACAACACCGGGTTTGGCTCTAAATGACTTTATAGCACCAAAACTATCACTACCTCAGCATAACATCAGGTAGGAGGGAACAATAGATAAGATTATACTGGCACGTTCATTTGATTGGATCTGTTCACAGTGTTCAATATGACCGACCATCAAATCCTCTTCGGCAGGCTCTCTACATTAGGAGTCTAGGGCAACATTCTTAAATGGATTTAGTCCTTCTTGACAAAGCATTCCCAACAAATCTAGCTTGGTCCCTTTTTCTCACACCATTTCCGTCTGAAATGTGGGGACCCACAAGGATAAGCCCTAGATCCTATACTATTTCACTTATATCTCCATCCATTACTGATGATTTAAAAACAAATGGGAGTTGTCTTTTTAAATAACACAGACAAAACACAGATCTTGTTCGACCTTAAGGAGGATGATGACAACTTGACCTGTAACATTAGAGACTGTCTGCTCTTTATTAAATGTTGGGTGGATCTGATTTTGTAAAGATCAATCCTGACAAAAATGAAATATTAATTGTGAATGAGAAACCCAATGCCTGGACTTCCCTATGTTGGCCAAATACTTTGGGTAACGACCCAAACCAAAAGTGGAAATTAACATAGGCATTATCTTGGGCAACAAACTGGCATTGAATAGCCAAATTTCATCAATCATAAAAACACGCAATTTTCATATTAGGAAATTAAAAATCTTCTCTCTCATCTATCTTTTTCTCATATGGTCTAAGTAATGAACTAATTGATCTCTTAGATTTAAATAAAAGTATCTATTGGTGATTTTTGAATGATTTGATTTCTTTTATGAATACAAAATGCTGTATCTAGAACATTACTGAAATTGAAAATAAATATGATCATATTACCCCGGCACTGCGCTCCCTACATTGGCTCCCAGTAAACAATGGAACTACACGCAAGAGCTTCAGCTTGCTTTTCAAAAGCGTGCAATTCCCTCATTCTAAGCCTATTTTATAAACTGAGCCTGCATACATTGATCCGACCATTAAGATATAATCAGGGAAGAAAGCTTGTCATACCTAGATATCGAAACTAAAAGCAAGGGGTGTGTTCCTTTGTGGTTCAGGCTGCAGAAATCTGCAACACCTTACCATTATCCCTTCATAGAGAGTCTAATCTATTGACTTTCCATAAGCAGCTTAAAACCTTCCTTTTCAATTTGACTTAGTCCAATGCTAGTCCTGAAGATGAATCATTTTTGCCTGGGAAATAACCCAAGAGAGGAATGTTTTCTATAATGTTGCTGGCAAAGTTAGAAGGTGCACATCTTTAGATATAAAAACTATATTCAAATATTTCCTGCAGAGTACAATCCTAACAAGCGATTTCATAGGCAACCTGATCAGACGTTCAAGTGTTCTTTTATCTATGTGCCTCATCCCTGGTGCTAATGACCTGGGTTTTAATACCACTTTAGCACCTTTTTAAGTCTTAACACACATAAATAATTGAAGACTGCAAATTAACCTATTTGAGATCTGAAGAGACATGTTTTGTGGGATATTGAATACAAGAAAATCCGGCCAAAGATCTAGCACTGATTTCACCCACTCGATCAAATAATTATATGTGGCACCATTTTAGAAAGCATCTCTTAATAAGTAATGTCATTATTTGTACAAGGGAGAAGTGAGTAGTTCTGAGTCTCCATGGAGAGGGCCAAGGTGATGTTTTTGAGAGATTTTATTTTTAGTGTTAAGAGAGTTCTGTGAGGGTTGAATGATCCAGGTTGCAGGCAAGGTCCATTGACTGTGGGGGGCTTGTTGGGGCTTGGGGCATTGCTGAAACTGAAGCCCCAGGCAACTCAGCCATAACTTGCATCCCCAGCACGCACTGCCCAAAGTGACACACATCAATGTTCTCTGCAAAAAATATGTTAGCCGAAGAAACATTATAATTCTTTTAAAATAGGAATTCTCAATAACTTCCATTCGCTGTCCTAGCAGCATGAGACATCTTCAATTCTAACTTCTAATAAAAACGTGTGAAATTCAGTAAATAAAACGTAGTATGCACACTTCAAACAGTGATTAAGTTGCTTTGTTGATTTCTTGTGTGCGTTAGTCTGGGTTAGGGCTGGATATTCAGCAATAGCATTTTAGAGTTGATTGCCCGGGTGTCTCCCTTCGTTGTCGTTGTTATTATGCCACCACCATTCCCTTAACTTTGACAGAAATGGTACATTTTAAATTAGCCAATCATGAGAGATTTGAGTAAGGCTTGTTTTGCTGTGGGTGATATGTACACACTCCAGTAGCTCTGGGAATATACTCAGTTATAAAGAGTCAATGAGACCATCTTTAAAGAGCCTTGTTGGTTGCAATTGGGTATGGAACTAGAGTTTTAAATTGTATGGGCCATATCCTCAAAAATCAAAAAGTGTGCAAATCCAAGATGTACCACAAATGTGCCACAAATTCACCAGAAATAGAGTGCTTTGTTGACCTAAGTGCGCATCTCAGAGATGCACTAGTATATAAAAGGAGCATAACATGTGGGCAAAAGATGCGCAAAATGGGTGGAAAGCATGCAGATAAACAAAATTGAGCATGCAAAGGGCAGTGACCACAGAAAGTGAGCAAAAATGCAACAATTCCTGATTCACAAAACCTGACCACCAGATTTACTCCAAAAATGCCCTTCAACATTTGCTCCTTTCACAATATCAAGTGGCCCGAACAGATTGCAATCTAACCAAAGAAGCACACAGGGCACCCCAATCACAGTCAACAACACATTATTAAAGCCCAGTACAGAAATACACATTCCCAAAATGGCCTATCCATTATGGTTTATTACAAACCTTTAGCGCAACATCATCAATAGAAAAAGTAAATACATCAATCCATAACAGTGTCAATGCAGTTAAACAGAATACAGAATTAGGTTTTAAAAACTCTATTGGAATAAAGAATTTAAACATTTCACTGAAGCGATGATTAAGAGTGTGTTTTCACCTCTCAACAATAGCTGCCACCGTTTATCTGGCAATAAGGTGCACTTGCCTTCCAAAAATTGCTTTAAACAAGTTATTCTAAGTGGCGTTAGTGCAGTGCAATACAGAAATAAATGCTGCACATTTTCCAACGACTCCCCTTTCTTACAAAATCAACACACAACATTCTTTGAACTACTGCACACTCTAGATGAAAGCACTTCTTCCGGTTGGGTGCACATTAAGCCTGATCCCCAAACTGGGATCGAAAAAGGGGCGTCTGGAACATCCTCAAATATTCAGGGTTAACCCCAAAGGCTCTGCTTTCATTAGAGATTTAAAAAAAGCTTATATTGGTTTGCCTCGTAGTGAGATTCCCACATTCTACGTCTAGCCTTCTCTGGGTTGTTAATCAGAACCTCTAATGGGACATTTAATTGATCCTAAAAAGTTTTACATTGGGACCCTCAAATTGTTAGTGGGCTACCCTAAGCCCGCCATTTCTTGTTTTAGTAAGGCAAAGATAGATGCTGGTTTCTCTATCTCACATTTCCTAAACAGGGACAGGCTTTTCCACTCAGCCATGGCCTTTGAGGAGATTAGCACAAACTCTCTTCTTACCAACTGAGTGGGGATTGATTTTGGAAGATGCAAGATTATTTTCCAGAATATGCCCTCGATAACAGCCCACCACTTTCCTGGAAAGAGTAACATAGCATCCGAGCCATAAGTCAAAATGGCGACAACCTTAAGTCTATAAAAATCAAGGACCGGAAGCATAGAAAACAGCTACATTTCTTCCACAGAATGTTTACTTCGGTTGCTAAAGTTTTAGCCTTTTGTTTTAGGATTATGATATTTTCAGCTTCCACCTTGCTCGTGTTAATGTGGATCTCTAGATATTTAAAAGCATCTCGCTGCTCTATTTTTGTAGGTCCTAGGCACCATTCAAAGCTTTGCTTCTTTCTACATTTTCCATTCTCCAGTACCAGAATCTTTGTTTTATCTTTTATCAATGTTTATTTGCAGGTCGTTTTC
The DNA here is from genome assembly GCF_040938575.1 of Ambystoma mexicanum. Taxonomy (NCBI): domain Eukaryota; kingdom Metazoa; phylum Chordata; class Amphibia; order Caudata; family Ambystomatidae; genus Ambystoma; species Ambystoma mexicanum. Next base: position 647,731,879 of record NC_090930.1, on the reverse strand, counting down.
AGCAACATAAGTCTCCAATCCTTTTAGCTGCCCCTGGAGGCCTATTGGCATGTTGTCCAGCAAAACCAAATAATTGGCATACAATAATCTGTTTACTGGACATCTGCCAATCTGCAGGGGGAAGGATCTTATTTTATCTAGGTTTTCTCCTAAATCTGATTCATATATACAGGTTGGATAGGGCTGGGGTTAATGAACAGCCTTGTTTCACGCCCTGGAATATGCTGATTTTCTCTATAAGTAATCCCATCCTATTCAATCGTATGTTCAACGTGGTGCCAGTACGAAGGGCCCTCAGCTAATCCACCAAATCTAGAGGACAGTCCCATGATAATAGTTTTGTTCAGAGCCGGTACCTGTTTACGCTTTCGAAAGCCTTGACTAAGTCAACAAAGGCCAGATAAACTTTGCCCTTGTTTACTAAGGCCTTGCTCTTCAACATGGACAGCAAAAGGATGTGTGGGATTGCCAGTCCCTTAACAAATCTGGTTTGAAATGAATCAAAGCGGCCTTCCCTACTGGACCAGTCGTTTAGTCTCTTCAAGAGAAGAGAACCATACATCTTCCCCAAAACATCCAAGAGGGAAATAGAGCAATAGTTGTTCCAATTATCCCTATTGCCCCTCTTGAAGATAGAGATGATAATCGCACATTTCCAAGATATGTTGCGGGCAGACCTCATGTTTGCTAATATAGAGCAAAGCAATTGAACCCATAACTCAGGCTCACGCTTCAGAATTACATTTGATAGGCCATCAGGACCTAAAGCACAAGTAGTGCTGGATTTTTTTAATCAAGGTAACTACATCCTTAAAGTCGTGATCCAAGTTCCAGGCGGGTTGTGATGTAAATATCTGTACTTCAGATGAACCAGGCTCCGAGTACAAACTTTCAAAGTGTTTGGTCCACTTGCCCTCCGAAATGGCGTTAGATTGCTCCCTTATCTGGTTATTACCATATGATTTAACAAGAACCCATACTGCACACAATTTCCCCTTGCAAATGGCTTTAAGCATTCTTTCTGCATTTTGTTGGAGCATAGAGAATCAATGCCAACAAAGTCTGTGTTTATATTGGTTTCTCAGTCTCTTAATGGTTATGGCTGTATTGGCTACTAAGCTGTTCTTGAGGAACTTAATAGCTCCCTCAAAGTGTGTTGTTTCTCCACTAGCTGTTTGTCGTATACATGTTAATATTTTATTGCTTCCTCTTGTGAAGCATCTTTCTTGATGAAAAAGCTATGCAACATAGCTGTATAATCCGAGCCAGCCTTCCTGTTTATGCCCCTTAGATAAGTGCTTTTCATTAGATAACTACCTACAAGACATTTTACATTCCTACGAACCGTTTTTAAACGACAACCATTGTTAACAGTTTCCAAGCTTGCATTCATTTTAACACATGGTTTTGCAGATCCCCCAAACAAGCACATTTTAAACAGATTATGGTCACTGACTTCAGTTTCTAGGACTTCAAAGGATTCAATCTCCCAGATCAAATTTCTGGAGATAAAAATGTAATCAATGACAGAACTCTGGTGACAACGAGTCCAAGTGGGTCAACATGGCCTGTCACCCACAAAATGTCCATTTACAATTTGGAAACCTCTAGAGTCCATTAATTCAGTCCATACTAGACTTCGACGTGCCGAAGAGTTAATGGAAAATTAGGCTACTCGATTAACTTCCCCTTTATTATTTAGACACGTCAGAATCAAATCACTGCATATAATTATTAAAGGCTCAACATCTGTTTTATATGCTTCCTCAATAAAATTAATTACTCTCCAAATCGTCTCTCTTTAATTTCAAATTAGTCGGCGGAGTCAGACATGTCTACCAAGGTTGGTTTCTTAGCACTCATTCAAACAAAGAAAAGGAAATAAGGGCTAGTTTAACAAAAAGTTGCCATGTGGAAGAAAACAACATGGTTTTCAGTCTCTTTCTAAACTGCATAAAATCAGGAATTTACATGATGCAAAGAGGAAGCTTATTCCAATACTTGATACCGGGGACCATGCAGTATCTACTGTAGACACTTGATTTCAGTACATAGGGCCTGGGAGGGAAGAACATAATGAAGATCTAAGTGGTGGAGAAGAGCTGACCAAGCAATGCCTCAGCTCATTTATAGTGGGGCACAGCCATACAGAGTCTTATGTATCATTGGCAAGCGTTTAAATGTAAACCTGACCAAAATTGGGAGCCAATGTAGCCATTTCAGTACTGGGGTCAAATTATCCTTTTTGCTGCTGTTTATAACAATTTGAGCCACAATATTTTGAAGAATCCTTAGGTGCTGGACAAGATGTTTATTTGAGCCCGCATATATATGTACAATTACTATTGTTCAATTTGGACACAATAATGGTCCTTTCTAAGGTGGCACAATCAGCATGAACAACAAAGTCTGAGTTGTTACAAAACCATAGCAAGAAAGTGTGTCAAGCTATCTAATATACTGATACATGAGGCCATCAACAATTATGAGTCCAGAATCATTCCACGCGATTTTGCCTGGTCTAGAACTTGGACAGTGCATTTGGCGCAGATAGATCTACAATGCTATGTAGCTCTTTCCATCGTGTCTGAGAGCGAGACATGAAAACCATTTATGTTTCTGCCTGATGGAGCCCAACCTATTAGATGACGTCCGTTTTGAGATTTCCATAAAGATATATGGAATAAAGGCAGCATTATCATCAAGATTGCCTTTCAGGGTAAAAATAATGGTTGTGTGTTGTTTGCAAAATTCTGAAAAGTAACTTCAAGATTACCCATGAGAACATGCAAAGGTTTAACCTACATATTAAAGAGAAAAGATGAGATGCAAGATCCCTGTGTGCACCCCTCATGTCAAGACATATTTTTCCAACCCTTTCCAAAACCTTAACCTTCATTACAGAGATTCTGTAGGTAAGGATCTGTCCCAAGTGATCGCTGCATCAGAGACCATAGCTGTGTCCCTGTGTCTGTTCAATAAGATGGTAGAATGAAGGGAATTGAACGCTTCTAATAGGTCCTGAAGCATCAACATTGTGATATGATTCTCGTCAGAAACCTTCATGTCCATCAATGCCATTTATGTGCACTGTCGTGGCCGAAAAACAAACATCCCGCCACCAAGTGAAGCCCTGTTTCGAAATGCTCCTTAAGATGAAGCTTAGTGGCTTTGTCTTCTATTTCCAGGAGAATCAGTGCATTAGAAATGGGTCTATAGTTGTCAAGTTCTGAAGAGGACTTCTTCAGGATCTGAGTGACCCGAACCTGCTTCAATGAGGTCCTGAACAAAGTATTGACAATACTTATAACTATCAGCAAAATGGTATCAACACATCATGTGATGTCCAGGTAGTTACAGGGATTGCCCAGATATTTGGTGGGATTTAAACTCAAGCATCTAGGGAGTTAATCAACTGTGGGACAGTGGAGAAATAAAGTGAAAAAGGAGAAGAATATATATGAACTATTAGTGAGATTAGCGTAACAACAATGACATTTAGGTCACCTCTCCTAGCTGCATCTCATTAGCAGAGCTTTAACAATATTTCTCTTTCAGCTGACAATGTGGGACTTTGATGCATGCAATTAAAGCTTGGATTTCCCCCCTCTTTTACTCAGCGAGTTTGAGCATGTGCAAATGAATGGACTGGAAAATTGCTGTTCAGCAGTAATTGGAGCTAAGTTTGTTCTGGCCCCTATGATGGTTAAGGCTGATAAGGACGGATATGAACAATGAGCTACTCATAAAACAGCTGAATTTGTCATGATATCAGGGTTGCCCAGATCCCTGGGAAGGAACCATAGGACAGGGAGTCATCATATGATGATGTAACTAGTAGTGGACACTGAGGATGGACTGAGTACTAAATAAATGATTCATTCTTTTAGCAGCTGGAAGATCTAGTGATGGGTTCCAAAAGATTATTTAGTTTCAAATTGGTCAGGTGAGTAGTGACTAGGGACGTAAGGTGTGTCGTCTAGAGCGTGGGTTAGTTTAGAGTGGTCAGTTTCCGATAAGCATAGGATGCTGTCTTCCTTGCGTTCCAAGTCAACAAAAAAATGTTGCCTCTGTTTGTCATCTTCCAAAATTGATGCTGTTTCTCTGACCGTAGAAACTGAGATTCCTTGAGTGAAGTGGAATTCTTCCAGGGTGGTCAATAAAGCTTTAATATTGTCTGAATCTGGTTTGTATTGACAACATATTTACGATGACAAAATGTTTATGTCGAATTGTCAGGTCAAAAAGGTTCTGAATAACATAGATGTCATGTTGGGTGGCTGATAAATCAGGGGAATTGCCCCAACGTGTGAGGGAATATTATATATTGGCTTAGTCTTCAGGCGGTCACGGATTTACTGGCATTGCAACATATAACCCGACCTCCCTCATTAAGAATGTTAGACATGAGCCCTGTAATAAATTGGAACTGAAATTTCAAAGCATTTAATTTACTACATAGTTCTGTAATACACTGACATAAATGGCTCTTGGTTGTTGATGCCCATCTTTGTGCTATACAAAAAATGTAGCAGGCGCCCCTCTTCCGAAAGAACATGGCATGATAACCTGTTCAGTGGTCATTAACCACTTTGAGAGTTCTCAGCCATCTGCTTTTTGCTCACTGTACCTTTCACAGATGGGAAATATCCATTTGCATATCAGTCTTTGTCCCACCCAAATGGGCAGTCCATCACCGAAATGCTATGGTAATTCTCTTCTGAACAAGAGTACCAACAGCAACCCCATACACGTGTTTCAGCCTTGTTGGTCCTCGTCAGTGAGGTGGAGCTGTGCCCCTCTGAGCACAGTGAGCAGGGAGTCCACGTCTGGTTGCCCAGAGGTAACTTAGGGTGACCAACCCCAAGTTCCTTCCAAAAATACAAAAAAGGAAGCAGACGCCCCTCTCTCGAAAGAAAGAACACAGCATGATAACCTGTTCAGTGGTTTAAACTGCAGAGTGCAGTGCAGTGCAAATTGACATGGCTGTTTTATTTGTTACTGCACCAGACAGATTCACACACGAAGGCAGAAGGCACACACAAGTATGTAAAGTAACGGACCCTTCACTTCGGTGGTATTCAAGGAAATCCCCTTATCATGATAGCTAACAAAGCAGAGTGTACAATCCGTGACCCCTCACAAAAAAGGTGTCAACGAAAAACATTATCAGAAAGATAGCGCCAACTAATTATACTACCCGTGGTACAAAACTTGCTCACAAGGAATATCCCCCAGAGTGCGCCTTATATAGGCCAATCAGGTCAGGCAGGAAGGAAGGCAGGGCCGGCACGTCACTCATCCCTTGCCCCCAAATTGAACAAGCATTGGTCATGCCAACATGTTGGGATTTTGTGTAGGCATAGGAAATGCACTTGCCGGGCACAACAGTAGTGGTATTAGCTCCCCATTGTTGGTAGCAATGGTGCAAGTACCTGGGCATCTAATAGCATTGCCTGGCAAAAGCTTAAAACTTATACACAAGCCTGAAATGTTGGCTTTGTCAATGCTTGTTTTAAATAGGACTTCAGTGGCTTTGCTAATGCTTATTTTTAATAGGACTTCAGTGAAGGACATGTAGAGTGCTTACAAATGGAGTGGAAGGGAGGCCTGTTAAGTTTTTATAAAATCAATTAAGTCATTAACTCTCAGAGGACTGCTTTAAGCAAACACTGGCAGGCACTTTCAGTGCAAAGCCTGTATGGTAAGTCCTGATTAAAACAATCTGAAAGAGTTCCCAGGAGGATATGTTTTAGGTGGGAAGAGTCTGAAATGGGTTTGACTGGCCATAAGGATTAGCATGGCCATGGGAAGGCAATGGGTGGGCACATAACAAAACATAACGTCTGTGTCCCTCCTCCTAGATCATTCCTGTGTGGCCCTCCTCATATGCCATTCTTCCCTATCTGTACAAGTGACGCCTAATAGCCCAAACTAATAAGGCAGTCATTCTCACACCCATATTGAATCAGGGTATGAACTGTTTCCACTTACAGCACGTCTGCATTCACCCCCTCTATCTCCATGAGATCATTTAAAGGGTATGAATTGATAGCAAAAAAGAACAAATGCAGGGATTTGCACATGTAAATGTATGGGTGGCTGGGTGTGCATGTGTGTGTATGGCGATTGATGTCTGAATGTGTGTGTGCCTGTATTAATTATTGGTAATCTTTTTAATTACTCATAGTCCTACTGTTCCTCGTCCCAGTACTTGTGTATGAGGCTGGTTGCCTCATAGACACGTACTTGGACTAGGTCGAAGGACATGGACGTAATGCCTGGATTAGTTACCTTCAATCTTCATTACTCCTAGTCTTACTCTTCCTCATCCCAGTACTTGCCTATGAGGCAAGGTGCCTCAAACGTAAGTAGTGGTACAAGGAAGAGGAACGTGGAGGCAATTCTGGGTGGAGGAGCTGATTTTGGGGGTTGGGGTAAGGAGTGGAATGGAGAGGGGATGTGGGAAGGGCTGGAGTGGGGCATGCAGTGGTTGTGCGCTGAATCCCAATGACCATCCATGTCCAGGCTAAACAGGCATGAAATGTGTTATTAGTGACAAGACTGGCATTTTGGTGCAGCCAGTCTAGTCATTTCTTTGGCTTGACTTTTTTTTTTAACTGTGCATCTCTGATAAAGCAGTCCTGCTTAGTGAAATTACCTGGCTAGACTGGAATTTGGGTGCTGCGAGTCTAGTCGTTTCTTATGGTGGCATTGCATTTCTTTTTTGGGCATCTGTGATAAAATAACCATAATAAGGGTTATTGCTTCGACTGATATTTTGGTGCAACCAGTCTAGGTATGTCGTAATGTGGCATGGCAGGGTTTACTGTAAAATGTTTATTACGTACAGCCAGTTGGACATATTTGTATGTTGTTATGGCATTTTTAATAGCAAAGAATTACATTAATTAAAGCATTAATACTTCTGTGCACTGTTGGTGACTTGCATGTATTGGATTTTTGATTGGTGTTATCCTGCAAAACAATTGCAAATGCTCTGGCTTTTTAGCCAAATTTTCTCTGAAAGTGTGTTGTTTCAACACATGTATGTATATCCTTCTCCTAATACAGGGTGCAGCATGACTCTGCAGCAGCATGATACTCGAGTACATTGCACAAGCATGGTAGTCTAGGCTGACCCAGAGTTTGGGGCAATTTGTGATTTTGTGATTTGTTGCTGATATTGGGGAGGGGCTCTCACCTCATGATTTACATTTATTTTGAGAGGTGCTTGTACAGTGTAGCACAGTACACCAACCCAGCAGAGTGTCTGTACCCTGCAGGCTAGTATGCTGTGTTAGACTGTCACGGATGGCAACTTGAACTCAAAATCACGGCACAAGCCCCCAAATCTGTTAAGGATTTCAATCAGGCAATACATCCGGGTCTTGCATGTTGTGCACACTTATTTATTGTGTCTATATGTTCAATAGTCTGAGTGATATACCACTAATATCACACCCTCTCAAAATACCCCCATGTCACAGTGGAACAGGAATCAAGCTGGTTGGTAAAACTAAATATTTATTTATTTATTTACAATTCAAATCAAAAACAAATTAATATATGTATATGGGGCAGCACTCACCAATGTGGTGACAAAACCATTTGGAGAGTAAGTAAAGCAATTGAATTCACTTATACCAATATAGAATAGAAAACACAGGAAATAGAACAGTTTTGGCTTGTGAAAAGATAGCGGTAAGGTTAAGGTTTCCCCCTGCAAAGTTATCAAATCACAAATGAGCAGTTCTACACAGATGTAAGTAAGCAGCAGGTATTCAGGAATAAAATAACAGTGTACAATGTTTGAATATGATCGTCCCCTCCCTAAACAAGAGAGAAAAGAGTTTTTGGGAAATTTACACTTTTTAAAATGACAGTTGAAAATGGCTTTGTGAAACAAGGAAAGTGTGCAAAAATCCTTAAATTGGTAGAAATTCCTATGAGAGCAATACTAAACAGATTCTAACCAACAGAAACTAAACAATGAGCAACAAAACACACTTTAAATCAGAATGGAAGTTAATAGACACTTTGAATGGGAAAAGACATGTGTAATACTTTGGCAAAAATGCAAATTTGCGCCTAAGTTTCACAATGCGATTTTTAATGAAAATGGGTCAAATACACTGTTTTAGTTGTGGGTGTAACTACAGGTCTTAGGTTTAAGTGAGAGTTGAAATTAAGTCTCTAGCTATACAATTGAAGAAGTTATGCAAGTTTTAATGAGAGGCGTTTTTGAAAAACGTAGAGCAGAGAACAGCAGAAATTCGTTTTTAAAAATGACAGATTGGTTTTAATTAAACTATATTTATGACTAAGAAAAAGAGAATGCCACCCGTGAATCTCCACAGTTACACACGGCTAATTGTAACCCTTCACGGGGCAAATACCCCGTTTTTCGGGATGGGAATTACTTTATTTAATCCAAATCACTAATGGCTTATAGTCTTGTAAAACAAATGAGAAAAATCAGCGCTAACACTCGGGATTACAAACAGGGTTGCAAAAATGGTTCTGAAAATATTAGAGGTTTTTAAGTTAAAGATGGGATGGGTTAAGAGATTGGGATAGGATAAGGCAAATATACCGTGGGTCACTAGGATTCCTATTGATACTTATAGTCCACTGTAATTTAAGATTGGACCGTCAGGTTCTGGTCATCACAGAACAGGTCTACAGGCAGCAGGGCACTTCTGGCGGAATTGGATTAGCTGGGCGGTTCTGGTCAATTGGACTGCACCTCAGGCTGGATTGGATTGGATAGGCCCTTCTTTTCACTGGACACTGTAGATTAGAGGGATGGTGAGTTCAGCAGACAAGCAGGAATGGTAGCAAACCAGACTGGATCAGAATTATTTCCCTGGAGTTTGTTTTCAGATGGTTTCAGGATTTGAGCCTAGCTGAAAAGAGTTCAGCAAATGCTGGGCCTGGGTCTTGCAAAGTAATCTGGATCAGGACAAGATGAAGAAGTCAGGAACAGAGCGTCACACGGAAATCAGGATGTAGTCAGGAATCAGTGTGTGTCTGTGTGTGGTGAAGTTCTTATATTTATCATGCCAAGTGACATCACTCAGTTAATGGTAGGGGCAGAATTTCAAACCACACCCCCACGGCTGTGATAGGTCAAAGGCACTTGCATTTTTCCGGTTGGAAGTCAGAAAGAGCTGGCATATTCTGTGATGTGATTTGGGAACTCCCACATTGATTTTAACCACAATTTAACTTTCCCACAAATGCACATTCCTATAATTATGCCCTCTAATAAAATCAAACATATACATTACATATGTTGTGGGTTATCCTTACATCTAACTCCCATCTCATTGAGAGCTATCTTTGTCGTTCTGTGGAATTTTGTGAACTTGAATCATAACGGTTTGGCCGAACAATTCCTAATTCACTACATATCTGAGCAATTACCCTTCGTATACTCGTATGCAATATTATATTTGCAGCATCAATAGCTTTGCCACAATTATTCTTTTTGTGTAACTTTGGTCCTTATGTAGTACCGGGTTCACACACATCTCGACAGAAAGAGCATAAAATTAGATTTACAACTACCCATTTTTAGATTTGTCCTCCTTCGTGTTGAAAAGGTAAAGGTGTTCCAAGCTTAATCACAAATAGGCATTTTAAACAACAAATGTCTTTTAGCAGTTGTTTTTTTTTCTTCTTTCAACTGACAACAACTGTCAAATTCCTTTGATCAGGGTAGAGGTCCAGTGTCCTGCCCCTCCCCTGAAGAGATCAGTGTTCAGCCAGCCATTGTCCTTGGCTGGTCCCCAGACAAATGTCTAATGAGTATTTTGTTCTAAATATGCGAGAACCTCCAGCAGCAAGTAGGCCTACCTGCTAGCAGTGGAATGTCCACCTGAAGTGTCAATCTTTCCCAGGCTGGGCACTGTCAAGTCAGAATTGATTATTTAATTAACTCCAGGCTGGGTTTTGACTTTAAGATTCACTTAAATCTTTCATTTAAAATGTATAAATGAACACAGTTTGTAGGCGATTTTGACATTTAAAGAATTAGGCCTTTCACAAAAACATGCTTTTAAACAGGCAATTTTTCTCTTCTTCATGGAAAAACACACATTTAAACGGAATCCTTTACATCAGAGTTTCCTCTGCAGCAAACATTTTATTCAGCCCCGGTTCTTCTCTTAAATGTTGAGATTTGTTTGTAGTTTGGAAGTAAGTATCCAGCCTTTGCTTGGAGTTTTCTCTGTACAGCTGAAATTGTTACATGTTTTGCTATTTTAGCTGCATTTTACCTGTGGAACTGAAAGAAATGTTGCTGGGCTGCCTTTTCCATGAGATACCTTTCTTAGGTGCTGTCAGTCAATGAGGCCCTGCTTCTCTGGCCATACAGGATGATCTGGCCTTTTTTTATTCTCAATGATTCACTGAAAAATGAATGGGTCTAGTGCCAAAACAGCACTTTGAAGGTTGCAAAATCTGCATTTTAAAAGGCACTTTCGGTTTTTAGCCCAATTCTGTGGCCTTGCTGTTGAAAGTAACAGCACACACTGGCATGCTGCTGCAGTGAGAATTCTGTTTTGACCCCACTTTGACTGTGTGTGGCAGGGTGTGTAGCCTTTTGTGGTTGTGATCAACATGCAGTTTTGCAGATTTTTCCCTGCACAGGAGTTAGCAGATATTTCCTTCAGGGTCCCTGAGGAGGTCCTCCTTGGTGATTAGGTGTTCTTGGAGCAATACTAGAAAACAGAATATAACCCGGTTATGAAAATGTTCCCACTACTGCTCCCCTGGGGATTTCAGCATTGGGATAAGCTCAAGCATTTAATGACAATTTACAATATTCCCTGCATGTATTCAATAACAATTTAAAATATTCCTTGCATGTGTTCAATGACAATTTAACAATTTTCTAGGTTTCATTATTCTCTCCCTCCGGGTTTCCGGTAAGCTCTTCTATGTGCCGCAAAGTGGGCCCTGGATGGCAACTCTTTAGCTGGTTTATGTGGACCCACTTGCCTTTCAGCCAGCAAGTCACATCTGGGAATGTGGATTCTATAGGTGAGGCTTGGGATGGTGACCTCTCCTCCATTTCTGAAATTCCATTTCCTACCGTAGCACTAGTGCTGACCGGAAGGATTTCTTTAGGACTGCCAGGACCCTGAGATTTACTCTCCAGTTGGGTCCGGCCTTGACAATGACTGGGGTCCAAATTAATCTCGAGGTGGTTGAGGAGGTGACTGCCCATGTAAAAGGCGGAAGGAGTACCTGGCACGACCCAACAAGTATGTATTAAGCTTGTGTCATCCCTAGAAATTTTGATCCTACAACTGCTAAGCAGAAATTGTTTGGAATGGGGAATTTCCAGGCCCTATTCCCATTGATACACTTACTCTACAGCTGGTAAGGTCTGGTCTTTTGGGAGTTTCTTGAATAATAAGTCACTGATGAAGCTTTCTTTGCTATTCAAGTCAACTCGGGCGAGGACAGACTCCTCCATCGTTTAACTGAATCAGGAGGAAGAGCTGTTCGCCCTTCTTCAGAATGCCAGCTAAGCTTTGTGCTGGTTTGATATCAGTTTTGGCTATGGAATTGGGATTTTCTGATTGTGAATTAGTGTAGAATTTCAGAGTATTTCCTTCCAGTGTGGAATGCCACTTGAGACTAGAGGGAAGGTTGATTTGCAGAAATTGAGCAGAGTTTCCCTCACCAGTTAGTTGTCCTACAGCAATTATGGTAACGTTGGGTATGTCATTGTTTTGAAGGTAGAACTTAATTTGGTCTGGTTTTTGTTCAACCATGTGGCATGTGCCATTACGAATTACATGGTTGACACTCTGTTTAAATTTGATTGGCATGTGAGTCTGGGTCCAGAGTACCTTATTAACACAGTCTATTAGGGGAGACAACCTTCCCAGGATGTCATTCCCTAATAGACAGGGGGTTCCCTCTGGCGCCACGATTATGAATGGGTGCTTGATTTTGTGTTGCACAATTTTAATTTCCAGCTCTGCAGACCCCTCGACAGGAATTTCCTTCCCATCAAAGTTCTGGAGTTGTCTAGGAAGAGGGGTGAGAGGGATCTGGTATCTCTCCCCCCTTCTGGAATTTAGCTGCTCAAATGTCCTCTTTGACAGCATAGTTGCTTGGGATCCAGTGTCCACCAGTGCTGGAATTGCACATTGCCCTTGCACTTGGATGGAGGCGTAGAATCTACCTTCTTTCTCCTCCAAAGGGAAAAGGTAATGGGCATTCTTGGTAATCTGGATAGTCAATTTACTTATTTCTGACTCCGACACCGGGATAATTGGGTCAAGAGTCGGTGTTGGAATTGGGGAATCTGGCAAGTAATTTTGACAAACCGCTATTTGGGGAGTTTCGTGCTCCCCTTTTGCTGATTCTGGGCTGGCCCCCCCTTTCTGGAGGCAGTCAAAAGAAGTGGTTGGTGAGGTTTGGGGTTCCTCTTCTGGTGGTTCTGGGCTGCCCCCCCTTCTAGGAGGCGATCCCCAGAATGGAGTTGGGTAGTTTGGAGTTTTCACACTCAGTGATTCGAGGAGTCTCAGGCTCCTCTTTTTCTGATTCAGGGCTGTCCCCCCCTTTTTGGAGACAGTCCACAGAATAGCTTTGGGGAGCTAGGGAATCTTCTTTCTCTGGTTCTGGGCTACCCACCCCCTTTTTGGAGGCAGACACCAGGATAGGTTTGGGCATGATTCTGTGTGGGAGCTTGGGGACCTGCAAATAAATAATGGCAGTTGGATATTGGGGGAGTTTTGGGCCGTCCTGGTTCTGATTTTGGGCTGCCCCCCCCCCCCTTTTGGAGGCAATCCCCAGAATATTTTTGCACAGTGTGGTTTTCCAAGCAATCATTCGGGGTTTCAATGGCAGGCAATTCTAACTCAGTCCCCACATTTACCCACTCTTTATTAGGATCTCTTGGGACCCATTTTTCTTTTGGAGGAGTTCCCCCATCCCTGAAGGAGAACATCCTTTTCCCAGAGTCCTCTGAGGACCCCTCTCCTTCAAAATGGAGGAAACTACCCTCCTCCACAAAATGGGTCTTTTTAGGTCCTTTATTTCTCCGACCCGCCCTCTGTTCCTTAGGTTGCAGACTTTCAGGGGGAAGAGATTTTGGTTCTGGTTCCTGGGTTTCCAGGGGCTTTTCACAAGTGGGGAAGGAAGCTTCCTCTAAGGCTTTACATCCCTCTTCCCCCGTGCCTCCTCCTTTGGACCGGTGGGTTATCGGGATTCTCTCCCCGCCATTGCTCTGGAATACCAGGCCCTTTGTTTGTGGAGTTCTGGGCCACCATGTTCCTCTGAGGGTTCTGCTGAGCCCTCAACATGTGACCCAGATCCTGGGACAAATTCTGGACCTGGCACTCCAGTTGGGACACCCGCTCTGCTGGTACGGGTGTTTCTTGTCCATCCTAAGTGGATCACGAGAAGGGTATCTGTCCCTTCTCCCATAATACCCTGGGTTGGGATAGTTTGGGTAACCCTCCAACCTTGGCCTTCCCTCCTCCAGATTCGGCTGTCTGGGCTCAGGAAAGTGGGGAAAGAAATAAGGGTTGTTTTGTGGGTTGAAGTTTTGCGGGTACCGGGGAAAGAAGCTCAAGCCAGCATTTGGGGGATTACTGCCATCCTGGGGAATGTTAGGAGGGAAGTTTCCTGGGGTGGTGCCTACCTGTTTGGACCCCCTCCTCTTGGGCTGGGGGAGCCCACCCATAACCCAGGATGGGTTTGTTGCCCTTGTATCGTGAGCTTATGTAGTCCGGTGAGTTAGGGGTCCCATTTGTGGGATTACCTGCCTGACTACCTGATTGGGATTGGCCCAATGGCCTCCTGGTTCTTTGGCTGGAAGTATTCTGTACAGAAATATTTTTAGGCCCCCGATCTCCAGATCTAAAATGAGGGCAACCTTCACCTCTGCCAACTTAGCAGCATCAGGGCTGTTGGCTGGTTTGGGCTTTTTATTGGTGTTTTCGTTCTCTACATGTTTCTGCCCTTCATAAGTACGGGTCGCCTGTTCAATGACCCAGTCCAGTGATCTCTTCTTGTGAAAGTCCCTCACCAGCTGGGTCGTGATGTATTTAGGGAGTGCATGGAAGAAGGTGTTAATGAACCCCCTGCTGTCTTTGCACACCCTCCTGGTGGTCTGCGCAAAGGCACGTTTAAGTTCTTGCACACATTCTTGTGGGGCCTGATATTCCCCACACTGCAGGTTGTAGGCCGCCGTGCAAGCCTCTTGGGGATTTCTATGGACTGGGAAGTGATTTAGGATGGCCACCCTGTAAGTGGACCATCTTGAGTGGTTCTGATCCTCCAGCCTCGCAAAGAAGCTGGAATACTCAGGGAAAAATGTCCATTTTACATATCGGATGCAACTCTGACTATCTTTCAGATGAAAAGTATCCATCATCTGTTTGTATAACTCAAGGTGTTGCCAGACTGAATACTTGGCATTTTTGTTATAGGGAGTTTTAACACTCCTTATACCCTTGATCTGCTTCAGGGGAACATTTAGCAGAGCCCTTTTAATTTTGTTGGCCTTTTTAGTCTTAGTCACCCGAGTCCACTCATCCTCTGACTCAGAGGCACTACTACTCAAGGTGGCTATCTGATCCTCTAGGCTCTCCATGATTCTGCGAGCTTGGAATGGCTTGCCGAATGTGGGGGCCTAGTTTCTTGATGCCTGTGGTGCTCAGAAGAGTCTTCTGACTCTCCCCTGCTCCCAGGATTGGCAGAGTACCCTCCTCCCCCACTGCCCTAGCTGGGAAGAGGTCTTTAGGATACTCTTTTTGGGCTTGATTTCCTGGAGTTCCCCACCAAATTTTAGAAACTGATCCTTTGGTAGGTGGTATTTTTGAGGATCCAATTCCCTGACTCTCCCCTCACAGGAGTCTTCCTGATCAGAGAGGTTAGCCCTAACATATGGGGATCTGTAAAGAGATGCCTGTCCATCATTTTCTGGGAGGCGCTGATCTATCAGTCCCATGTTGCCAATTCTGTTGAAGTCTACCGTCCCCATGGTCCTTGGTTCACATGAGCCAGTGGACATGAAGCTGGCAGAGTCCATGGTACTGAAGGGGTTAGAGTCCCTGAATACAGGGGTCCTGATGTTATGCTCAGGGGTTTCTCTGTCCCTCCCTACCTCTTCTCTTTCAGCCCCTATTCCATGGTGATATGCCAAAATCTGACTCTTTTACTCCTCTATTAAGGCCTCACTGGTCTCAATAATTTGCTCTTGCATGGCTATCAGTTGGTGGAGCCTATCATTCTTTTCACAAAAAGCCTCATTGTCTATCTGTGCTTCCTGCCTTGTTTGGGAATACTGGGCCAATTTCTGCTGTAGGAGACTCACCTCCTGGTTTTAGCATCATTGGTCTGGTTATTCTTTTCCAGAGCATCCTCCACCCACCTGGTGTGCTCTAGTAGCTTCTCATATTCTGTTTAAACTTCCTTGAGTGCTTAGAGGGCCAACTTTCTTTCCTCTAGCTTGGTTTTTAATAGGCTTAATTCCTGGCCTAAGGCATCCCTCTCCTGACTTTGAGTGCCCCTCTGTTCTGCCAGGTCGTCCCTTTGTTTTTTAAATGCATGGGATTTCTGCCGCTCCCCATCAAATTCCTCTTGAGTGTCGAGGTCTTTAATAATTCATTAATTATTCTCCACTTCCAAGGTCTCTATCTGGTTTTGTAAGGTGACTATCTGTTCTGTGCAGGCTCTATTATATTTTACCTGTTGATTTAACTTCTGGTGACTCTCTTGCAGAGAGTCAACCTTTTCCCTACACTCCTATTTTGCTGCCTGTAATTGAATGTCTTGCTATGCCTTCTCTTGCTGTAATAGAGCCAGATCTTCTTTTAATTTGGTGATATACTGCCTAGCTTCTGTCTCTAATTCTTGGCTCTATTTTCACATTTGCAGAGTCTAGATCAGTCTGGATTCTTCTAATGTTTACACTTGATTCTTTGCCAGAACTGTGTTCTCAGCATGCTTCTCCTGCATTACTCCTATGTGGAGGTATAGGTAGTCCGCTATTCTGGCAATTTTAATCTGCTCCTCTTTTACTTTTAGGGACATGTACAGTTCACTAAGAGCTTGGTGTAATGGGCCCTTGTCCAGCCATGTATCTAGGTCCATGGCAGTGACCTCTTTTTTGATTTCCTGCAGCCAGATCTGCTCATTCTGTTCTGGCCACGCACCCCTGGCAAACAGTTTGTACGTGAGGTAATCCCTAGCCATATTAATTTCTACTGGAATGGCCATTTTGGAAATATCAATTTCCTTATGACTTATTTTAGAGTTAATGTACTTTTACTTTTACTAACAGGCCTGATTTCGGAGTATTTATTTTGAGAGGTGCTTGTACAGTGTAGCACAGTACACCAACCCAGCAAGGTGTCTATACCCTTCAGGCTAGTATGCTGTGTTGGACTGTCACGGGTGGTAACTCAAACTCAAAATCACAGCACGAGTCCCCAAATCTGTTAAGGATTTCAATCAGGCAATACATCCGGGTCTCGCCTAGCATGTAATGCACAGATTAAATACTTATTTATTCTGTCTATAGGTTCAATATTCGGAGTGATATACCGCTCATGTCACACCCTTCTGAAAATACGCCCCAGGTCACAGTGGACCAGGAATCAGGCTGGTGGGTAAAGGTAAATATTTATTTATTTATTTATTTAAAATTCAAATCAAACACAAATTAATATATGTATATGGGTCAGCAATCACCAATGTGGTGTCAAAACAATTTGGAAAGTAAAGCAATTGAATTCACTTATAGCAATACAGAATAGAAAACACAGGAAATAGAACAGTTTTGGCTTGTGAAAAGATAGCGTTAATGTAAAGGTTTCCCCCTGCAAAGTTATTAATTCACAAATGAACAATTCTACACAGATGTACGTAAGCAGCAGGTATTCAGGAATAAAAGTTCAGGGTACAGTGTTTGAATATAATTGTCCCTCCCCAAACAAGAGAGTAAAGCGTTTTTGGGAAATTTACACTTTTTAAAATGACACTTGAAAATGGCTTTGTGAAAGAAGGAAAAGTGTGCAAAAAATCTGTAAATTGATAGAAATTCCTATAGGAGCAATACTAAACAGATTCTAACATAAACTACAAGATGAGCAACAGAACACACTTTAAATCAGAATGGAACTTAAGAAACGCTTTGAATGGGAAAAGAAACGTGTAACACTTTGGCAAAAATGCTAATTGGTGCCTAAGTTTCTCAATGCGGTTTTTAGTTGTGGATGTAGCTACATGTCTTAGGTTTAAGTGAGAGTTGAAATTAAGTCTCTAGCTATACAATTGAAGAAGTTATGCAAGTTTTAATGAGAGACGTTTTTGAAAAACGTAGAACAGAGAACAGCAGAAATTCGGTTTTAAAAATGACAGATTGGTTTTATTTAATTTATATTAATGACTAAGAAAAAGAGAATGCCACCCGTGAATCTCCACAGTTACGCACAGCCAATTGTAACCCTTCACACGGTGGATACTCTGTTTTTCGGGATGGGAATTACTTTATTTAATCAAAATCACTAATGGCCTATGGTCTTGGAAAGCAAATGAGAAAAATCAGCAGTAACACTCGTGTTTACAAACAGAGTTGCAAAAATTGTTCTTACAATATTAGAAGTTTTTAAGTTAAAGATGGGATGGGTTAAGAGATTGGGATAGGACAAGGCAAATATAATATGGGTCACTAGGATTCCTTTTGATACTTACAGTCCACTGTAATTTAAGATTGGACCGTCAGATTCTGGTCATCACGGAACAGGTCTACAGGCAGCAGGGCACTTCTGGCAGAAGTGGATCAGCGGGGTTGTTCTGGTCAATTTGACTGCAGCTCAGACTGTATTGGATTGGATTGGCCCTTCTGGTCACTGGACACTGTAGATTTGGGGTATGGCAATTTCAACAGGCAAGCAGAAATGGTAGCAAGCCAGACTGGATCAGAATTATTTCCCTGAAGTTTGTTTTGGGATGGTTTCAGGATTTCGGCCTAGCTGAAAAGAGTTCAGCAAATGCTGGCCCTGGGTCTTGCAAAGTAATCTGGATCCGACAAGATGAAGGAGTCAGGAACAAGATGAAGAAGTCAGGACCAGAGCGTCACACAGAAATCAGGATGTAGTCAGGAATCAGTGTGTGTCTGTGTGTGGTGAAGTTCCTATATTTATCATGCCATGTGACATCACTCAGTTTATGGTAGGGGCAGAATTTCAAACCACACCACCATGGCTGTTATAGGTCAAAAGCACTTCCATTTTTATGGTTGGAAGCCAGAAATAGCTGTCATATTTTATAATGTGATTTTGGAACTCCCACATTGATTTGAACCACATTTTAACTTTCCCACAAATGCACATTTCTATAATTATGCCCTCTAATATAATCGGACACATAGATTACATATTGTGTGGGTTATCCTTACATCTAACTCCCATCTCAGTGAGAGCTGTCTTTGTCATTCTGTGGAATTTCGTCAATTTTAATCATAACGGTTTGGCCTAACAATTCCTAATTCAGTACATATCTGGGCAATTACCCCTAGTATACGGGTATACAATATTATATTTTCAGCATCAATAGTTTTGCCACAATTATTCTTTTGTGTAACTTTGGCTCCTTATGTAGTACCGGGTTCACTCACGTCTCCACAGAAAGAGCATAAAATTAGATTTACAACTACCAATTTTTAGATGTGTCCTCCTTCATGTTGAAAAGTTAAAGGTTTTCAAAGCTTAATCACAAATAGGCATTTTAAACAACAAATGTCTTTTAGCAGTTGTTTTTTTTTTCTTCTTTCAACTGGCAACATCTGTCAAATTCCTTTCATCAGGGTGGGGGTCCAGAGTGAAGTTTCCTGCCCCTCCCCTGAAGGGATCAGTGTTCAGCCTGCCATTGTCCTTGGTTGGTCCCCAGAGAAATTTCTAATGAGTTCATTGTTCTAAATATGCGAGAACCTCCAGCAGCAATTAAGCTTTTTGCTAGCAGTGGAGTGTCAACCTGAAGTGTCAATCTTCCCCAGGCTGGGCACTGTCAAGTCAGAATTAATTATTTAATTAACTCCAGAGTGGGTTTTGACATTTAAAGAATTAGGCCTTTCACAAAAACATGCTTTTAAACAGGCGATTTTGCACTTCTTCATGGAAAAAACACTTTTAACAGAATCCTTTACATCAGAGTTTCCTCTGCAGCACACATTTTAGTCAGCCCCAGTCCTTCTCTTAAATGCTGAGATTTGTTTGCAGTCTGGAAGTAAGTATCCAGCCTTTGCTTGGAGTTTTCTCTGTACAGTTGAAATTGTTACATGTTTTGCCATTTTTAGCTGCATTTTTCCCATGTAAATGAAAGAAATGCTACTGCGCTGCCTTTTTCATGAGATGCCTTTCTTAGCTGCTGTCAGTCAATCAGGCCCGGCTTCACTGGCCACACTGGATGATCTGTAATTCTTTTACTCTCAATGATTCACTGAAAAATGAATAGATCTAGCACCAAAACAGCACTGTGAAGGTTGCAAAAGCTACATTTTAAAAGGCATTTTTGGATTTTAGCCTAATTCTGTGGCCTTGCTTCATGCTGAATGTAACAGCACACACTGGCATGCTCCTGCAGTGAGAATTCTGTTTCCCCTCACTCTGACTGTGTGTGGCAGGGGTGTGCAGCCTTTTGTTGTTGTGACCCACATGCATTTTTGCAGATTTTTCTGCGCACAGGGGTTAGCGCATCCATTTTTGGCTGTTTATTTCCCCATTTGTCAAGTGGTGCAGTGGGGCACGTTGGCATGGGTCAACAATCCCACACAGTCCTTCTCCTTTTTCATATTTCCCCTCATTCATCACAGTCCTTTGTCAGTTCTTCCCCTTTATCAGTCCTCCTCTATATGCCTTTCTCTTTTGTTTGAGTCCTTCTCCTTCATATGATTCCTTCAACTTCATATGAATCTTTCTCCTTAGTATGAGTCCTTCGCCCTCATCATAGTCCTCCACCTTTGTCAAAATCCCTCTTCTTTTGTCACAGTTCTTCATCACTGTCCGTCGTCATAGTCTTTCCCTTCATCATAGTACTTCTTTACATGCCTCCTCATTTTTTACAGTCCTTTAGCTTAATCAGTCTTTTGTCACAGCTCTTCACTTTCATCACAGCCTGCCCCCTTTATAACAGCCCTTTGTTATAGTCCTTGTCCTTTTTAATAGATATACATCCTAAAGTGACTGCCTGAGCGGTCTTCCCACAGCTGCAGTCTCCTACTCTGAAAACCCCTGTGTATTATTTCATCTTTTCATCTTAACCCCCTACACACATATGCATGGAGAATTTGTAAAGGGTTGGATTCTAAAAACATAAAATATGATGTTATGTATGAGAATTCAACTGTATTCATATGAAACAACCACCAGGACTGCATATCAATCTGCTTGTGATAGTTGCCTTTATTGGAAAGAGTGGCCTAGCTTGGTTGTAGGGTTCAAGTTATGCTTGGCAATATCCTCTGTTATAAAGCATGCAACGTGCAGGCAGAGACTGAGTAGAGCTGCTCCTTCAGGTGTACCGCAGGTATGTGTGGAGGGATGAATGCTGGTCAAGGTTTCTCAACCAGAAATGAGATATAACTTATATCAGTTATAACTCGCATGTGTGCATGATTTCAGATTAACTCTTTGCATGGGCATACCTTGTAAACTAGTTTTGGTTCTTGGAAAAGCACATTATTCTCCTTTTGCTCTTAACAGTATTTATGAA
This sequence comes from Ambystoma mexicanum, assembly GCF_040938575.1. NCBI lineage: Eukaryota > Metazoa > Chordata > Amphibia > Caudata > Ambystomatidae > Ambystoma > Ambystoma mexicanum. The sequence goes on along the minus strand of NC_090930.1, from coordinate 647,711,134 downwards.
ACGTCATATGACTTCATATGCACTGTCTCCAATATCATTCATATCTGTATTCTTAGCACTATAGTAAACAGATTGTTAGGGCTTACACCGCATGTTTGATATGATTTACAGCCGGAGAACATTGGGACTTGAAGGGATGTTGCAATATTATAATGATGCCATGCTGTAAAGGTACACAGAGCAAGCATTGTTTATGGGCCTTGACAGCAGGCTATTTGTGTGCAGGATCCGACTGGCCTATATGGCAATAGGGCAATGCCCAAACCAAAAACACAAAATGTTAGTATGGGCCTGTTATTTGGGTCAAAGTGGGCCACTTTTTTGACCCATGTGGGCCAGTTTTATAAGTCACCTCACCATACGGCTAGTAGGTTTGACCAGTGCTACTGCATACATTTTATTTTAATGCACGATTGCATCACATTTCATAAAAAAATCTCTCCCTTGGGTCCTACTCAAACAGTCTATCACAAAAGGAATGAATTGCCATTTGCAACTGTGGGCCATTTTTATATTGGTGATCGAGACAGTAGTATGACCCAGTCCGACCCTGCTGCAGGCTTCAATTTAAAAACATTGTATGTATTTTATCAGCCAGGCAAGCAGCTAACCTAATAGTAGTCACGTGATGACCGGCCCTTCAGCATGCATGCTTTTTGAGCGTGGCCTATGTGTATGGGTCTCACAGAAACTCCTACCGTTACATTTTGAAGAACTGCGAACGCCAGTACTATTGGTTTTGTAAACGCAGCAGGTGTTTTCCATTTAGTAAATGTCACACTGCTTCTTTCATTTCAATGGTAACACCCTTTGGCCCAATGCACTTCCATTTTATTTATGTTGTCAGATATTATTATCTATAGGGTCCTTTTTGGGGATTCCAAAAGAATGCGATCTTATTTAAGTTCAGAAACTTGTTCAGAAAGTTTCCAAGTGTGTCTGAGCAATTGTTTTAGTCCTCACAGTGATATTTTAGGTAATGGCACAGTATTCACATGAAATTCATCACATTTTGCCAACATGGTGACAATAATAGGAGATGCGCTCTGCCCATGCCCTTTCGCTGCTGCCGGAAATATCGTCGACGTTCTCGAAACAAAGGAATGGGAAGAGTTCAATTTAGATTCATTTCAGATTATAATCCTTTTTACTTCAGTCATGAAAACCAATTGCATCTCCACGGAACAATCCCAGTGATGGAAATAAAGCACAATTACGGTTTCTGTTTCTGAGGACATTGAGCATTAGAGAAATGGATTTTCCTAGTTAATATCAGTGAGCTACAGAAGCCAACCGGGGCCTGCATAGATGGGTCATATTGTGGCTGTCATCTCTTGATTGCAGCAACTACCTACGGGACGCCAGAAACATCGCATTGAAAGGAAGGGGATTCTTTAATGACAGCTCATCCTTCATGGCTGGACTTCTAATGTGTCCTTGTGACCATAATTATGTAGAAAAAGCCATCTGGCCCTTGAGGAGCAGTTACAGAGGATCAAATAATAATGAAGACTTTAATTATAGAGTAACACAGATCTTCAAAGGAAGTTATTAAAATGAACCAAATACCCTTTTGTGGTTAGGCTTGTATTAAAGCTATGAAAAGTGCAACAAACACCCAGGTTTTTATTTAATTATAAATAATAAATAATTATTTAGTTATAAATAACCAATTGGTTTAATTGGTTATTTATGGCACACTTAATACCCAGAGGTTTCTAAGCGCGGACCCGGGGACGTCATTTTACAAGCAGGTCGAGCACGTTGCCCTGGAGCTATCCTCCCGAGACAGGCTTGGAAAAGAATGCCACATTTTGGCATTCTGCATTCAGCATACCAGGCCCACGAATTCCATGGAGGATCTACATGAAGGGGAGAGAGTGGCCTGCAATTCAAGAGAAATTCACCATGGCCCTTTACGCACACATATTCATGTGATTGGCATGCAATTTCACACTTACATAAACATGTACCTCCGAGTAACCACACGGGTGAAGACGGGTTAGTCCCCTATCCTCGTGGGTCATAGGTGCACATTGCAAGGATGGACCTAAAGGCCCTATCAACTGGAAAGTATTTTGTTTATTTCTACTACCAGTACACCTCCGTTGAAGTGGCGATATAACAATGAAATAGAATCGTCCATGCTCTCTCTTTGTTTCGAATTTGGAAGCAGCCGTGCATTAAGAGTTACAACAATACCATCAGCATAAGACCTTAGACACACACTGGTCAGAAAACCGCATCCTTCATACAGTTGCCCAACGAGGGGGCATCTTATACCAGGATGCCCATTATCCTGGCCAGTGGTGCTTGTGAGGAAAGAGGCACAGCGTGGCTAGGCATGGGAAAAACGTATCACGGTTATCCCTAGTTAAACAATTTCCATCTTGTAGAGAGTGATGTTTTCTGCGTGAACTGTTGCCAAATAAAAGGGAACCATAAGGAGAACCCTGCTGGGGCTGAAGTGTGTGTATCATTCTCCATGCTGATGGATTCAAGCTGCAGGCACAGACACCCGCCAGCATGCAAACACGACCATAAACCACTCTAAGACCCATCACACAACACCTCTGCCATCACAATGCAGCTGAGTCACAAGACAAAACTTTGTTGTAGCTGGACACCTAACAAATCTCTTGTACTCACACACTCTCCTGACTACCTCACAGCACCCATCCACATGCCTGCTAGACACCGGTAGCTAACTGAGGCTTGGCCATCTCACCCAACCTCGTTTTGGTCAAATGTACACACACGTTCTAAACGTCTCTGATGCATTTCCCATACCCTGGACTTCGGTTTCCCAAGGTGTTCACCTACAGCACTTTGAGGCCACACCCATCGGATAAAAGCGCTATACAAATTATAAATTACATTACATGTCTGCCCTCACCCGAGAACCATTTATAAGGTAGATGAGAGTAGCATTACCTCTGTCTACCACTTTCTGAGTAGCAAACATTGGGATCCATCCCAAAGTGCAAAGAAAAGGAATTTGAAAAAAAAAAACTTTTAAGGACTAGCTGTTGTAGCCATAGTAGGCCTGATTTACAAAGTGTTTGTCAGTAGGATTTTCCCATTGAAAACCCCTTTGTAAATCAGGCCCTTTCTGATTTCGGATCTAAAGTGGTGTTTTAGCGCCATCTGTGCCAAAACGTTGTGTGTGGAGTGCAGAGTGGGGATTTGATCGACATCTCCATGTTCCAGCCATTCTGATTTGTAGATAGTTGTGAGTGGATGTGGTCGTTACTTTTGGGTGACTTTGTTATCACTTTGATTGAAAGACCTGTTGTTTGCGCCACAGGTGATTATTTATTTCTGAAGGCTTCAAACTCTGTTAGCTCACTCCATCTCATTACAAAGGGAATTGTGATTAGATACTATGCTGCCAAAGGGAAACAACCAGGTCACTTTGCCCTTAATATTACATCTGTTTAAAACACACGTGATAGGGACATTGATGTTACAGTTAGAAGGAAAATAAGCATTGCCAAATCCAGCAATGTTGGCTTTAGTACAGGCGTAAAATAACCATGTGGTGTTTGTGTTTTTGTGAACAGTAGCAGATGAAGTTTCTGCTTTATAGACATTTAAAAAAAAGTTGTACTCTTTCAGCTAATACACGACTTTATAAAAGCTACACACACCATAGTTTGTCGAACGTATATTAGCACCTTAAAAAATGGCTTCTTATCTGCCAACAATGTGATTAAAAATACCTGCATCTCCCAAACATGATACCCTCATTCTAAATAAAAATAAATGCAACAAACCCCATATTTCTTGATGAACCAACACAAGAGGCATTTGAGATATGAACTAATTAATAAATGAAATGGGCACCAGCACCGAACAACATTGGCACTGACAAATCAAGCATAAAACTGGAGACCACAGAGGACCTGTGATAAGAGTAGTCATGCACAACATTCCTTCTTGGTCTCTTGGTTGCAAAGGATTCCTCAGCGTGCCATGAAAAGCAGCCCTAGGTTGGTAGACTGTACGTTAGGGAGCACATTGCAACTCAGTGTGATGCTTTTGACCCATCAAAATCAGCAGATGTCTTTGACTGTACATCCTTGTTATCTTATTACTTGTTATAATGCACTGTCTGCTGTATGTTGCCTACTGTAGTGTCTCAAATCTCTGTAAAGTGGTAAGATGGGCATGTTGGTATCTTGGGAAAGCAACCAAGATGGACCAATGTTTCCATGCACGTCCTGCATGGACAGTGGTACAACCTACATCTAGGTCACACATTTGACACGTTGATTCTATGAGTCTCCTGGTGACCACAGCTGAGACTGCACAGACCTATGCACATTTTCAAACACCAGTGCACAGTGCCATAACAGATTGCATAACGGTGTTTGTTTCTAAATGAGGGGACCGGAAAGCTTAGGTATATATGTATTTCATATATTTACCATTGGTGCATTTGTGCTGGTCCAAGTGATGAAGCTTGTTGTATCAATATCCTCATAATTAAACAATGCTCCTTTGTCAACTGTTGATTTCAGGCACCATCTGTTGTGCCTAATGCTCTGACAGGCACTATTTGTAACCGGCAGATTTGGAAATTCACTGTACCATTCAATCCAAGGGTAAAATCACAACGACCATTCAATCCTATGGGATCCATTTGTAACGAGGCAGTCCCATAAGGCGAGGAGACATTGTAAGAGCTGCTGCTCTGGTGCATATAAGGCAGATGAATTTTGACGGGTTGCATGGGTTGTAGTCGCATTATCTGCTTGGGCATTTCTTCTTAAAAAGGATCTGTTAATATCAGAGGGTGTATTATTACAAGGCCAAATAAGCACAGGGCCACATAAAGTATCAGAGTTGAGGGCAGGAATGTGTCAATAAGCCACGAGGTGGCGGGCCAATACCGCCCCAGGTAATGCCCCCGGGGCGAGTTATAGGCCCGAGTGAAGGAAGAGCCTTAACGGTGCCCCGGGGGCAATACCTCGGGGCGATATTGGCCCGCCACCGAGTGGCTTATTGCCATTAGTACCCCGGCCTGTTAGACCGGGGTACTAATTGCTTTTTTTTCTGTTCCGAAACATGTTTCGGAACAGAAACAAAAAAAAAAACAGTTAAAAAAATGGCCGCCGCCATGGAAAGGGAAAACGTAGTCCGTTTTCCCTTTCCATGGTGGCCATCGGGAGCGGACGCGCTGGGAACAGAAGTGTTCCCAGCCCGTTCGCTTCCAAGACCAGAAGAAAAAAGATGGTAAGTGGGGTCGGGGGGACGGAAGGGAGGGGATGGGGAGGAAGAAAAAAAAAGAAAAAAAAAAAGTACCGCGGTCTCTGGCGGGGGACGATGGAAGCCTCCAGCCGTGTGGAGGCTTGGAGCGGGGATGGCCCCGCTCCGAGTCTCCACACGGCTGGAGGTTTCCATCGTCCTTCGCCGGAGACCGCGGGATAGAAGGTAAGTGGGGTGGGGAGGGAGGAGGGAGGAAAGGCTGGGGAAAAAGAAATCTTACCTGCGTCTTCGGCGGGGGACGAAGGAAGCCTCCAGCCATGGGGAGGCTCGGAGCAGGGATTGCCCTGTTTCGAGCCTCCTCATTGGCTGAGGGGCTGTCACGCCCCTCGCCTGGAACAGGGTAGCCAGCACGCACGGCGTCGAAGGGAATACTGTGTGTTATGGCTCGCAAATGAGCCAATCACCACACAGTATTTCTGTTCAGCCGCACGTGCCGGGTACTAATGGCAGTAACCATTTACTAGAAGGCGAGGGAGGTGTGACAATCTCTGGGGTCATTATCTGTGTTGGGTTTTAATTTTTTATATTAATTTTGCCAGTATTAGATCATTTGCTGTGGCAAGGCCACACATGCATAGGGTCCTGCTAAGTATGAAGTAGGGGTTGGGTCGAGCTACTGCAGCTCCCATTTGCTAAAAGGTAATTATGCTGCATGGTCAGGAGTGGTTATCTCTGGGGTCATTATCTTCTTGGGCATATTTGATTTTATTTGAAATATTTGTCACGCGCATGATCCAAGCAGAATGAGCTGTATCTGGGCACTGATCGTATTTATCCAGCATAATAGGAAATGTAGAATGACGTAGAATCTCAACGTTTCAGAGTATTAATGAGCATCTTGAGAGCGTGGCATTTATTTCTCTGACGCTGGGTGAATTTCAGTGTGTCTAGTTGGCATAAGCCGATGATTTCCTCTTGTTTGATGGTAGACAAATTAAAGTGCAGCATAATAGTGCCCGGTTTCCATGGTATTCACAACATAAAACTTGAATTTAGGGATAACCTTGTTTATGCATTTATGTATTGTGCATTTGTAAGGCGCTTATACAAGTGCAGAGAGAGAGAAGAGGTGAGGGAGTGAGCTTAAGTGCTAGGTGTATTATGAGGGAAGTGCTAGGGAGTAAACAGCTGTAAGTGCCTAGGTGGAGTGGTCAGCCGCCAATAAATGAATACGTGCAGGCCAGCAGGTCTGCAGTGACAAAGGCCAGAGGGTGCCAAGGTGATTGGGCTTTCCAATAGCTGCACCACTTAATAAAATTGACTTTGTGGATCACTTATATCAGAAAGCCTCAATGTCAGCAGCCCAAATTGGAATAGTAAACAGAACGTTTGCAAAGTTTTCGTTGATCCCATTAATCAAATTGTATGTCTGTAAGGTAGTGGCAAAATAAATATATGGGGTTGAGACCATGCAGCCCTGGATTTTGGAAACATTGGATTACTTTGAAGCTCATATTTAGTGGAACACGCAAATTTTGCCAAATTGTGTACCTTCTGCGGTAATATGTTATGAATAAGGGTTCCAATGTTTAATGGGATGGGTAGCATGGAAGCAATTGTTTTTTTTGTGCACATTCCTGGAGCCTCCAGTAAACTCCATTTTTACTGAACTTCTTGCTATAGCATTAGATCTTAAAGGTAATCCAGTTAAGCTATTTGGGACCTGGACGTTATGCGTGAAATGTTGATACAGAATCCATAAGCTGTGAAATTGTCTGTTGGCCATGTAGATTGGAATGATTATTGCATTGCTGTCCAAACATATAGTAAATTGGCCTGATTCATAGAATATTCTGCAGGGAAAAAAAGAGGCTTGTGCGTGAAATCGCGTTCAAATCCCTGTTCGTCGATTCATGAAAAGCAATGAGCAGGGCTTACCCGGGACTTGTGAGGAATCTGCCTGGTCCGCCACGTCACTGCAACTCGATAAACACCTTGCATGAGACTCCAAGAAGAGGCATATAAAGCATGGGAGCACAACAAATGCACGGATGCAGCCACGATAAATGCACCATTTGTTGCAGCAATCATCCAGGGACACCGTAGGCGCAGGAAGATGGCCAGAGCCCGGATCTTCCACCCACAGACCAGCCTTTTTTGGATCAGTGATGACCAGGTTTATCGCAGGTGTACGTTCCCCCCGATATCATTTCAGACCTGGTCAGGGAGTGGGAAGATCACCCACCGTGTGCTCCTGAGCACTTAGCCCCTTGCAAAAGGTGCTCACTGCTCTGCATTTTTTTGGCCACAGGGTCACTCCAGCGGATCACCGCCATAGTAGGTGATATCTCCCAGGCCACGCAGTCTCGCTGCCTACACAAGCTGTTGGCAATCATAACTGCACAAGCTTCTGTTCTGGGCATATCTATATGCCCAGAACTCCGGCTGAAAGTCAAGCAGTGGTCCAGGATTTGTATGGGGCCAATCCTGCTGCAATCTCTACCACTCCTGTCCCTTCTCAGGCCCTCTACACGGCTCTGGCTTCTCATTTCATCTCTAAAATGCAGGAAATCCTGTCCTCTCTCTCGTCCCCCCCTCTACTCCCTGCTCTTCCTCTGGCCCTTCTTCAGCCACCTCTCCGCCCTTCTTCTCTGCCTTTCCACTGTTCTCCCCAGACAGGCTTTCTAGACAAATCCGATCTATGAAAGTCTCATCAAAACAGGTTCATCCCTGTTCCCCCTAAACCATCAAGGACCACATTGACTCCCTGGCTCCTGCTCTGGCCGACTTCTGCAACCACTCCTTTGCCACTGGAGTCTTTCCATTCCCCCAGAAGCACTCCCTTGTGCACCCTCTTCTTAAGAAACCCTCTGCCGACCAGTCCTGCCCGGCTAACTATCGCCCAATCTCCATCACTCCTTTCCTGGGAAGACTCCTGGAAAAGCTGGCCATTTCCCAATTCAGTCTTCACACTGAATCTGTTGGTTGTCGCCATGACCATCAGTCTGGTTGAGAACTGCCAAAAGTATGGAAACTGCTCTCCTGAACATCCGTGAAGACCTGCTTTCCAACCTTGATTCCAACACCTCCCGTGTCCTCATCTTACTTCATCTCTCTTCTGCCTTTAACACGGTCAACCATGCCACCCTTCTCAACCGTCTCCATGATAACCTGGGTATCACCGGTCAGGCCCTGGCGTGGCTGACTTCTTTTTCTCTCTGATCGACCCTCCCAGGTGCAACTTGGGTACTTCCTATGCTCTATCTCTATCTCCACCTGTGGTATCCCCCAGGGGTCTAACCTTGCTCGCTGGCTGTTCAATCAATACCTGGCACTTATTGGCCACCGCATTGACGCTCTCTGTCCCGACTTTCAGTGCCCTTGCGGATGAGACTCAGCTCATTTTTAGGCTACCCTCAGCCACCTCTTCTCCTTTCCTCATCTCTGACTGTCTGTTTGCTATCCAGGAGTGGTGTGATGTGAATGATATCTGCCTTAATGCCAGTAAGACTGAGATTCTCCACATTGGCATACTCGCACCCTCCTTTCCTGTCAATCTCTTCGCTCATCCCCCTCCAACTCCATCAGGGTCAGTCGCTTCTCCAAGCATTGAGTTGGTGGTAGATCACTTTCTTTGGCTGGGGCCTCCCTCTGGAACAGCCTCCCTGAAACTTGAGGAGAACCATCTCCGGTTCCGGAAGCACCTTAAAACCTTCCTCTTTGCTTCTGCTTTCTCTCCTCCTCTCCCATGCAGAACTCCTGGCTGACACTGCACTGGTTACCTGGCCACCCTCTGATCTCGGGCCCAGGTCCCCTCCCCTGCCAGTTGCACACCTGCACTGCCTCCCTGGAAACCCCTGCACTTCGGGACTGTTTCTGTAACCCTACAGTCCCCCACCAGCACTTGACACCTGACGTCTGCACTTACCCTTGCACTTGCCACCAGCTGACCATACTTATCTTATTGTTTTAATTATTCTATTTATCCCATGTACTGCACTGGCCCCTCCCCCTCCCACCCTGCACATTTCCCCTTCCCCTCTCCCCTGCACTTGCACAATCTGAATGACACCTGGCCTAGTAGGATCGTTGTCTCTGTCTTCCCTCTCTTCCCCCTCCCTGGCTGTGTCATGCATTGAACCACTTGTGTATAGGCATGTTATAAATGCCAGATCATATCATATCACATCAAGGATGCCAAAAACAACTGTGCACATTGTGGTCATGTTGCAGATGTTGGGGGGATGCTTGTGGGAGATGAGTAGAGTCACATGGACATGTTCCACTGATGTGCAAGACATGGTTTGTATCCACTATTGTGTCCACTGGACAGGTGTCAGTCCACCACTTGTCATGGTTTACCCGGGGCAGTTATTCCACTGCAGCCAGATGTGCACCACAATTATACATCTTGCTGATGCATTACTTCACATGCTCAGGATGCACAATGCTGGTCACTCACCGGACGTGTCCTCGTAATTTTCCAGGCCTCCCACGCCTTGCACCTGCTCCAGAAGTATGAAATGGCTCATAGCCTCTTCATGATGGGTCAGCTCCTCTTCCTCTGGAGATTCCCTCCAGTTGTCAAAGCAGAGTACAGGTTGGCACACAGCAATAAATGTGAAGCAGTGCGCTTCTCAAACCCTCAGGCATTGATCTTGTCCGTGACATGCTGCCAATGCACCATATGCTGAGCAGTTGTATGGGTGCTCCCCAGATGCAGGCACATGTCACGGCAGTGACTGGCCACGTAGTCCATGAGGATCTGGAGTTCTTCAACATGGAAGTTCTTCTTCCTCAACGTGACAGTGTCCTGTGCACTGTCATGGGGTTGAGCCTGTTGCTGCTGTGCAGGCTTTGCCTTCTTGCCACAGGTGCCACAAGGTGTTGGTGCCACCCCTGTGTGGCTCGGACCACTTTGGTATCCAGATGCTGGACCACAAGTGGCCTGGGGCATGACATGACCCCTTAGGGCTGGGCCAGCTGCTTCCAAAGCATGTCCCTGATCCCCTGGGACTGGGGCAGCTGCTTCCACAGCACACCCCTAACCCCGGCCCCATCTGCCCACTTTCCCTATTCGGGCCTTTCCACTCATGTCCCAGGTGTAACGGAAATATGGAAGGCACACCAAGTTATTGTCCTGGGCAATATGATTGAGGGGGCAGTCTATGTGATGAGAGATGTAGTTCTGTGGTTCAGCAAGGCTCAAATGTACCAATGGTGTGGTACGCGTAATGCACAGGCACCCCGAAACAAAAACTAAAATGCAAATGTGATACCTGACCAGCTTCCGAAATAAAATAAAAGCGGGATACGATATGCAGTGACACCAAGCAACACAAAAAAATGCGTACATGAAACCCGAAAGCTACTAAAATAAGATAAAAGTGGTACGCGATACACAGGGGAACCCAGAGTTGAAACAAATGCATACGTGACTCACCGTTAGTCTTGCAAAAATCAAAACTAAATGCATGTATGCGCAGAGGCAAAACCCCACCAAAATAAGAAGTACATATGGTCCATGCAGTGGATGGATTGCGTGGCACCTCAAAATGTGCCTGTACTCCACTCGTCCATCTCCTCCCCTTCGCACGCACGTTCGGAGTTACTTTTACACATATTTATGTATTCCCGAATATGGCGGGATCAACGCCTGCATGCAGCGCGTGTCACGTAAATTGTGCGCTGAGGGCCTTTCCTCTGCTTTCACGTGTCCCTGCTTTTCTCAGTTTTTACACACAAAGTCCCTTCACTCTGTCTCCGGCTGCCTTCATTGCGAGACACAGAAGACCCACGCTCCTGCCTCCTCCTGCCCTGTGCTGCCTCCAACTTTGCCATCTGCTGCTGCCTGTACAGTGTGTGTCCCTGCTGCCATTGCCTATGCTCCTGTCATCTGATCCTGTGACCACCTCAGCTGCTTTGCTGGACTCCCACCATGCCATTCCACCACCGCCGCTCCAGAGCCCAGCTACCAGACTACCTTGCCCACCCACACCTGCCTCGTGGATTACCATGTCAGCACCATCATACTCGGACCAGAGTGGCAACCCCATGGCAGCGAGGTAGAGGGCTTTCAACTTCAGAGCCAGGGAAGTTGACATCCTGGTGGAGAAGGTCCTGGAGCATTATGATGCCCTCTTCAAGTAAGGACGTCAGCAGATCTGGGATGGGATCATGGATGCCATAAACACGAAGTGGGTGGCAGTCCACACCTTCAAGGTCAGACACAAGCACTGGGAGGATCTGAAATCCAGGACCCACGGCAAGGCCCTGCATTGAGGCCGGTGCTACCGTGGAGGGGCACCATGCACGCACGTGCAGGCTGTCGGGTAACAACATGCGGGTCCTGGAGAGATTCTACCTGGCTGCATTCTCAGATCTGCGAATTAAGCAAACATCTGGAGTCGACAGGTGAGTAGCCATGTGGTGCACTGCTCTATGGTGCATGTGTGTTGTGCATGTACCAGCATGTTGGCAGAGACCCCCTTAGGCTTGCAGAAAGTATGTTTCAGAGACGGATGTCTGCATGCATGCCCCAGACATTGCTCTCCATTTGTGCATTCAGACATCTTTGGATTTTAAATGTGTTCTTACTTGCATTGTGTGTTGTAGTGCTGTCTTGCAGACTGTGTACTTGCAACGTTACTTGTTTTCTGAGACATGCCAGGATGTCAAGTGTGCCAATTGAGGTAGTATTGCCCACATCATGTGCATGCATGATGCTCATGTCTATGTGCCCAAAATGGGAATCTGTGACTGGGCATCACTCATGCCTGCATGAAACACATGTATTTACATGTAGGGCTTAGTCACGCTGAGGCAATGCAGTTCCCAGGACTCTGATGTGATTGGTCATGGCACTGATTGGGCACTCTGAGTTGAAGTGTGTGCATGGCATGTGTATGTGCTTGGTGCTATGGCGTGCTCACATGTGCATGTGCAATTGATGCATGTGTGTACAGCATACGCAATTGATTGGTTGTGGCAGTGGCATATAGTTTGATCTGATTGTGTGGTGTGATGACCAGGCAGGTGTCTGCATGGATGTGGATTGCATGTCCATGTGTGTGGGTGTGGCAGTTGATGGTTGTTCCTTTGAAAAGTCATGTTACTGTGAATATTGATGATGCCACGCCGGCTTTGGTGCAGTACACTGATGTTGCGGTTCTGTGTCTCCTTTTTCACAGTGGATCTGAAGAGGGCGGAAGCAGTGCTGTGGAGCATGGATGCATGGATGCCTCCACCAGACAGAGGTGCAGGCCCCAGCCACGCTCCCAGGACAGCTCTTCTTTAGGGAGGGATGTGGCTGTGGCAGCATCAGTGACATTGGGCATGGCTGCTGTGGGTGAGTCCAAGAAGGTGAAGGTGGGAGGGGACTCCTCAGGAGCGGTAGGGCCAGGTGATGCCACACAGGGGCCATCCATGGTGGAATACACTCTGCAGTCATTCAGGTTGATGGAGGGGGAGGTGGAGAAGTTGGCTGTTGCAGCCCAGCCCATCAGGTAAGTTGGGGGTGTTGGGGTGGGCATGCTTGCTACAGTCCTGTCCCAGGGGCATGAGGCTGTGCAGGCCACCTTGGAGGTGTCTGTGCAAAATCCTGTCCCTGGGGCATCGAATGCAGCAGTGCATGTCTGCCAGACCCACCCCCCGTTGTCGGCAGGTATGTCCACACAGACCGACACCCCCTTGCCATCTGGTGTGTCCATCCGGGATTATGTGCTGCCCCTGCTGGCTGGGTTGACAAGGTGGGCATGTGTCATTCATGATGATCGGCAGGCTATTTGTAGTCTGCTTGCCCATCATCAAAGTGAGCTATACCGCCTTGTAGCCTTGCTTGCAGTAGCCCTGTTCCCTTTTGGACTCCATGGGCTATTCACTGTTGGAACCACATCCAGAGTGCCTTCTGGCCAACATACCAGCAGGGCCCCATGTGCACCAGACACACCCACAATGCCCAGTCCAGTCTGGTGGAGCTCACATCCCTGTCTGAGGTGGGAGTCCCAGGCACAGCAGCTGAGGTGGTCACTGTGCCTACCCAGGCAATGGAGGGACAGCAGGCACCTAGGAGCAGTGCAGGTGCCATACGCCCCGAGGATCATCATCAGCTTGGAGGGTGTACCAATGTAGCAGGCACTGGGCACTGTGGCAGCAGGTGGCAACGACGAGGAGGCATTCTGTTGCAGGGCAGTCCACCCAAAGGAGGCAAGCACAAAGTGTAAGGCAGGAGGTACTCATGGGAATGAGGCACTCAATGTCTTCCATGTTCAGGCAATGTGAAGGGCAGATCATGGCAGAGAGGCAGCGGGCATGGGAAGCTAGAGTTATGATGGCCAGGGCTGAGATTTCGCTGCCTCGGGCAAGGAGGCGAGCTGCCATCCTGGGAACCAATTTCAGGATGCCACAGGAGGTAGAAGCGCAAATGCTGGCCAACCTGCAAGCACTCCAGGCAACAGTGGAGGATGTGGCGTTTGAATCAGCCGTGGTAGAAAGCCTGAGTGAGATTGGAGAGGAGGACTAGCCTGCTGCCTTTGTACATCGTTATTTAGGTGTAGGTCTCCTTTTTTGATGTATTGTTTGCCCCGGACTTTGCAAACTTTCCTTCCCAGTTTTTCATGTATATAGTTATTTAGGTGTAGGGTTGTTTCATTTAATATTTTCCCCTGGATTGCATGGACCGTCATTCCCTGTTTTAATTGTATATATTTTTTTTCAATATTTCAATATAACTTTCATTTTGTTACATTCCACGCTTCAAGCAGTTAATTTGTGTGTCAGCAACTTTGATAGTTCACTTTTCAGCCAGTGCTTCTCTCCATTGCAAGTCATGTGTCTTGTGGCGTGCCTGCATGTGTGTTGGTGTTGCTGTGATGTTTGTGGCTGGAAGGATGCAAATGTGCATGACATGTGGGAGTGGCTCCATCAGATGACTGGGTCTGTAGTGTATGTTTCCATTTGCATTTACCTGTGCAGCATCCCCGTGTGTTTGGCGTCAGTGTGGTTGGGGTGGAGAGAGGTGTGCTTACTGTGGAGGTGTGCCATGGTCACATTACTGGCACATTTGTTTGTCATTGCTGTGTTATGTTAAACCCATGCCGTGCAAACACGCCCACCTGCATGTGCAGTCACACACTACCTGCTCTCATGTGTTGTTCCACCTCTACCACTGGAATGCAGTAGCGAGCCATGTTTTCTCTTTCAGTGTGGCAGCACAATTTTCCTGTTTTAGTGACTCATGCACTCTCTGACTGCCCTCCCATCACTCATGCATGGCCCTGTCATGTTATTTTCCCCTAACAGGTATTTTGCCACCCCTTCCACCCAGGTCACTGATGGTCAGGATGTGAGGCGCCTGGTCATTGTTTGTGAATTCTTTAGTAGATTTACTTCTGTCGTGGGCACACATTCAGTTGGTGTGCTTTGATGCCTTGGCAATGTGCAATGGCCAACATGCACATGCCACTTGGCATTGCATTCACTTGTCACATGTGTATGGGGTGGGCTGATTAAGGTTATGGCAGGGTGTGTCAGCAGATGCTCAATCCTGGATGGATCTCTGGTGCTTCCTGTTGTTCGTGTTTGCAGTGGACATGTTGGTGGTCCACTACATGGTGCTGACAGACCACATAGGTTCAGGTGTGCTGCAGACATGCATGACACTGGTATTGTGGGAGAATGTCAGGGGCTGCCTGTGGGGTGTCACAGGTGAGGGGGGCTTGTGGGTGTGTTCAGTCTGCAGGGGGCTGGTGTCCAGACTGGAAGGGGCTGCCTGGGGGGTGTCACAGATGAGGGGGGCTGGTGGATGGTTTCTAATCTGGAGGGGGCTACATGGGGGTCACAGGTAAGGGGGGCTGGTGGGTGGTGTTCAGACTGGAGGGGGCAGTCTGGGGGGTTCCCAGGTGATGGGGGCTGGTGGGTTTTGTCCTGTCTGGAGGGGGCTGCATGGGGGTTGTCACAGAAGAGGGGGGCTGGTGGGTGGTGTCCTGTCTGGAGGGAGCTGGTGGTCGGTGTCAATTTTGGAGGGGGCTCCCTGTGGGGGGTATCACAGGTGAGAGGGGCTGGTGGTGTCCAGTCTGGAGGGGACTGCCTGGGTGGGGTGTCACAGGTGAGGGGGGCTGGTGGGTGTTGTCCAGACTGGAGGGGGCTGTTTCGGGGTGTCAGAGGTGTGGGGGGCAGATGGGTGGTATCCAGACTGGGGGGGCCTGCCCAGGGGGGCAAATGGGAAGCAGGCTGGTGGGTGGTGTCCAGTCTGGAGGGGGCTACCTGGCAGGTGTCACAGGTGAAGGGACTGGTGAGTGGTGTCCAGTCTGGAGGGGGCTGCCTGTGGGGTGTCACAGGTGAGGGGGGACTGGTGTTCAGTCTGGGTCTGGAGAGGGCTGCCTGGGAGGGTGGCACAGGTGAGGGAGGTTGGTGGGTGGTGTCCAGTCTGGAGGGAGCTGGTGGTTGGTTTCCAGACTGGAGGGTACTGCATAGGGGGGTGTCACAGGTGAGGGGGGCTGGTGGGTGTTTTACAGTCTGAAAGGGGCTGCCCAGGGATGGTCACAGGTGAGGGGGACTGTTGGGTGGTGTCCAGTCTGGAGGGGGCTGATGGGTGGTGGCAGACTGGAGGAGCCTACTTGGGGGGGTGTCACAGGCGAGGGGGGCTGGTGGGTGGTATGTGGGCTAGAGTGGTTGATGTGCAAAAGGGGGTATGCGGCTGGAATGGGTGCAGAGTAAAGGAGTGGACTCACAATTATGAGTTAGGCCACATTTTTGCGGGGTGCAGCCTGGGCTTGCGAGGGAGGGCCCGTGTTTTCGCTTGGGTTCAGCCTGGCCTTGCGAAGGAGGGACCGTGTTTTTGCAGGGGTGCAGCCTGGGCTTGCGAGGTGAGGCACACGATTTCGTTGGGGTGCAACCTGGCCATGTGAGGGAGGGCCCACGTTTTCCCAGGGGTGCAGCCTGGGCTTGCGAAGTGAGGTGCACAATTTCGCTGGAGTGCACTCTGGCCTCATGAGGGAGGGCCCGTATTTTTGCAGGGGAGCAGCCTGGGCTTGCAAGGTGAGATGCCTGATTTCACTGCGGTGCAGCCTGGCCTTGCAAGGGAGGGCCTGCGTTTTTGTAGGGGTGCAGCCTGGGCTTGCGAAGTGAGGGGCACAATTTCTCTGGGTTGCAGCCTGGCCTGGTGAGGGAGAGCCTGCGTTTTTGCAGGGGTGCAGCCTGGGCTTGCGGGGTGAGGCGTGATTTCGCTGTGGTGCAGCCTGGCCTTGCGGGGGAGGTTGCCCCTTCCGACAAGGCTACTGGATGGTGGGTCAAGGGTGGACCCGGAGGTTTGCTCCTGGTTTGGCCCTTTTTTTGGTGCGCGTGGGGGCGTGTTGTGGGCATTCCTAAAGCAGCTTGTTTTTACTTACACAACGGCTATTAATTTGCCTTTGAATCCATGAATATGCGAGCCGCACAATATTTATTCTGCACCACGGCTCGCGCAGGGTCCTTATTGACGTGCGGCCATTGCACCATTTCTGCACCCAATTCCATGAATCGGGCCCTATGTGCTCATTTGTAGGAAGAGCACAAAAAAATTCAAACATTGGCGTCTTACCTCGTGAGGTTTCCGAACGCACAATTGTATCATACCTTTATGAGGTTTAGATATGATGTATTGCCCACTAAAGAAATATTATGTGCCTGGCATCAACTTCCTAAAGTATAAGCCTTTTCTCATTTTTGTAACAGCAAAACTGAAACTGAGAATGTAAAGCATTTGGTTATGAAACGTGGTGCCCTTCTTCCATTACAAATTATGCACTTTAAACAATGTGTTCACAGTATTGATTTTATCGATGTTGTAAGTCTGTGTAAATGTATACTGTATGGTAAACATGGTACTTATCTTTGTATCTGTACTCAGACTTTCTTCGAAATGTAAGTTTTTAAATGTGTAATGATAATGAATTAGTATAATATAGGTAAACTAAAATGGACCGCTGTCGAATATATTGTTTCGAATTACAATAATTTCTAAAAAACAAAAGGACCGGAAAATGCCTTTTTTTAAATGTATTTTAATTTTTTGGCTTACGTATAGGAAAAAAAAGTGGTTTTTACACCACAAACAGGGGTTTGGGGACACCCCCCGCCCCCCCCAAAAAAACGACCTTTTTTTCCGGTCCTTTTGACTCGAAACTATTGCATTCGAATCAATTGCAGTCGACCCTTTCACCTACAACCAAATGGACCTATTTCATTCTATGTATTTATTAATGTATATTTATGTAATATTTGTAAAAGGTTAATATTCTTCTTTTTAACCAATTACAATAAATAAAGAAAAAGAAAAGTAAACTACCGGAAGGTGTTTAGTTGAGAGGACATTTTTAAGGGTCTGCCAAAACAATATTAAAGTATTGATGCTTGGCAAGCTCGTGAGAAGAGAGTTCCAGAGACGAGGGCCCCGGAGAAACGTGTCTGTCTTCTCAGAGCACATAATGAGGACGAGGGATGACAAGCAAAGGTTGATGTGCGGAACACAGAGAACATGTTGGCTAATATTCTTGAATTCTGTTGGATAAATATCACAGTGACTGCCTGTGCAAACATTTAAAGATCAGACACAGTATTTTAAATTCGTTCCTCCCCATAACTGCTAGCCAATGCAGCGCTCTGCACATTGAGAGATCAAAAAAGACTATGGTAGATAAAAAATAAGCCTGGCTGAGGCATGTTGTGCAGCCTGAAGGCACAGAGGTTGCCGCTGAGGGATGCCAGCTATAATGGCATTCCTGCAATCACGTTAGGATTGACACGTGCTCCAACCACGGTTGGGTGATCAGCAATAGAGATATAGGAAATAATAAAATGTAATAAACAAACCCTGCGAAAAATACATTTAGCTATCACCCAATCTGATGTTCATAGCCTTGAACAACTTAGCGGTAACAGCCCTGGCTCTTGACCTTTTGTATTAAGGAAGTTGGAAGTTCCAACAAAACCTGGGTGGAGGCAATCTGGATGAACTATTAAGCACATGTTTGGGACCACATACAATTATGACTGTCTTTGAGGGATTGAGCTGTAATGTATTCTAGATCATGCAAAGTTTAACTGCAAGCATGCAGTCCTGCATGCAGTCCATGGTATTCTGACAGGAGTTTGTAGAATTACTGACTCACAGATAAATCTGAGTGTCATCTGGATATGAAAGAAAGCAAAAACCGAAGTTGGAGAAAAGAGACATCAGTGGCTGGATGCAGATAGTAAAAGGCAATAGAGACATAGAGGAATGGTGAGGCACCCTGCAAGTCAGAGGAATCAAAATGGAGAGACAACCTGAGTTTAAGATGGTGACTGATTTCCTTCAGTAAAGCGTGGTACACGCCGAGAGTTTGAGGGTTACAGCTGCGACTTTGGACAGCCTAGATAGCAGAACATTGTGACCTACAGTGTCAAATACTGCCGACAAATCCAACATAACAAGTAATCTGCAAGGACCTTCATCAGCGTAGATCAGAATGTCATCCTACTTAGCCACCAGGGCATTTTCTGTTCCGTGCAATGAGTGAAACCGAGATTGGAAAGAAGGTAACGTTGATATTTCTCCACATGATGGTGTAGGTGTAGCGTGACCTACTTTTCCGGGCCAGGACAAGCTTGCTGTCAGTAATTTTGCATTAGACTGGATCGAGCCAGGGTTTCTTTGGAAGAGGAATGACAGTTGACGACTTAAAATAACATTTCAATTAAAATATTGAAAGTATATTTCTAAAGCGGCAGTTGAATGTTGAAGTTATGGAGAAAAATACTGATCTAAAGCAAAGCAGAAGTAGAGAGTGTTGCTGAAAGTCAAAGAAGGGAGAAACATGGGTATTCACCAACGGAATAGTAGCTGCATTTCTGGGACATGCATGTGGAGGTAAGCATGTGATGGGGATGGGTGACCATCTATTGGTTCATTATTTGCTTGGGCATACCGTTTTTTAATAGGACCTCCAAGTATAAGACTGTGTGACGCGTTTAGGCTGAACATATACAGGGCGACGGTCAGTATGGTTAAGGCTTTGGGTGGCAGTCACTGTTTGCTAGAAAGTAAGCATGGGATGGAGAGGATGGGCAGCAATCTCTAGGTCATTATCTTTCTGAGTAGGCCTTATTTAATTTTGACCTCCCTATATCAGAATGTGTGAGGTTCCAAGGCTGAACAAGCACATGCCACATTAAGTATGGGTGGGGAGGGATGACAGTCTCTGGGGCCATTTCCTGCTTTGTTGTGGGCAACTCCCTGACACGTGTTTCTTTCTAGGGGCAAAGGCTGGCATTTTGGGGAATGGCCATCATGTGTGTGTTCTTTCATGGACAAATGATGACATGCTGGGGAAAAGCCATCACAAGTATGTTCTTACAAGGCAAGTTCCGGACATTTTGGGGCAATACCATCAGGGGTGTGTCCTCATAGGGGAAAATACTGACATGGTGCGACAAAGTCATAGAACGTGTGACCTTACTGGATCAAATGTTGGCATTTTGGTGCAACCCCAACACAGGTGCATTCTTAAATGGGCACATGCTGTCAATTTGGTACAAAGTCAATTTTGGGACAAATCTACTATAGGCGTGTCCTTAAAAAAAAGTCCAATTCTTATTTGTTGTTAAAACCAGCAGTGGTGTGCCCTTAAATGACCACAGTGTGACATGTTGGGCAAAGCTCTCACGGGTGTGTCTTTACAGAGACAAAAGCTGGCAGTATTTGTAAAAATCCATAATAGGGGCGTCATTTCAGATGTAAAGGTGGGCACTATTTGGGCAAAATAATATCTGCTTTGTTGACCTGCCATTATTGGAGACCAGAACATTGCAATGCTGAGCAAGAACAGTGCCACACTATGAAGCACAGGTTCTGCTAGTGTGGTGGTTGTCACCTTTTGCTAGAAGGTTAGTATGAAGTGGGGAGGGCTGTTATTTTCTGGGGCAATTATTTGCTTGGGTATGCTGAAAGTAAATTTCAGAAGCATCATACATTTAAAGTCAAAGTTAATGAAGTAAACAGTGCTCTTTGGAAATGCATAAGGAGTAGAGCGAACAGTTGAAAATAAAACAAACAAATAATGGACACACAGGGGTGATCTATCAAATTAATGGGGGCAGCATTTCATGCACATGTGTATGGAGGTGGGTAAGTGGTGGGGAGAGGTGGCAATTGGTGGAGTCATTATCTGTTTTGGGAAGGATTTTTAATTGACCGGCCATGAATATTATAAAAATATGCATGAATACATGGTATAGCCATTACAAAAATTGCAATCTAACCATTCAAAAATTTTGCAAAGTATATGGATAATATGGACGAAATGTATGTAGTGGTAGCGGCCCTGTAGTTATTAGTTATGGTTAAGGTGCTCAACTCACAGAAAGAGCCCTTTTTGGGTGGCTTAAAACCTTGGCGCTGTTTGATGAAAGTTCACCAAACGTTGCCAAAAAAAAGTATATGCCCCCCTCAGAATGATTATGTGAAGTTTGGTGTGGTTTTGTAAAGTGGGGGCAAAGCTATAGAGGGGGTCCCAAAATGTGTGGAAATCCTTATAAATGCAATGGCAAAAAAATGTCCTCGCGTCTACAGCCCATACCACTGGATGCATTTTTACCAAATTTGCTCATGGAGCGGTGGCTTCGTCCCAAAAGCGTGCTTTTGTCAATTTGGTGTAAATCCACTGAGTCGTTTTTTAAAAAATGGGAAAAAAGTAGGCAAAACATTTGGGTATATCCAAGTTTGGTCCACAGACTAATTTCCTGATTCAGAGTCTGCAGACCCCCCCGGACCAATCACGGAGCTGCGTGAGGTTCTTGTACATCAAATGCGCCCGCTGATTGGATGTCCAAAAACACGAGGCACGTCATATTTTTGAAATGGTCACCATGTTGGATCTGCAGAGAGCCGCCGGTGTCCGCGCATAGGGCAGTGGGCAAAAACTCTGTAAAACAAGTTTGGGTTTATTTGGTGGCCGAAAGAGGGGCTGGAAAGGGTGGGTGAGTGGAATAAAGTTAATATGGAGCTGTTTCTGTAGGTGAAAAAAGGGCTTGCAGGTGTCGCTGAAACTGCAGACAACGCGCTTACTGCAGATATCGTGGTGCGGAAAAAGTCTGGAAAACACATTTGGAGTTATTTATTGGCCAAAAGAGGGTTGGAAAGGGTGGGGGAGTGCAATACATTTGACATGGAGCTGTTTGTAGAGGGGAAAAAAAGTGTGCAGGTGCCGCAGTCACTCTTGCTGTCTGCGCACATCATTTGGATTGCAGGGGTTCAGGGCGAGTCTTGTTATTTGAAGGTGTATTGTACATACTGTTTGTATGGTTTAATTCTATTGTGGTGGTTGTGCACAGATGACACATTCTTGGGGGCATGGCTTTTGGCCATGCCCCCAAGAATCTGGCCACTGGCTACTCACACTATAGTAATATGTGTATAGTAATTATAGGTAATGTCAGGGAAGTACAGTATTTGTAATATGGTGGAATGATATAATTGAAGTGTATATGTTTTTTATGATTGTAGTACTATTGAGGATAGTGCTTATGGAATATCTATTTCTTTATGCTTGGTATGGCTATTTAGTTGCATGCAGTAATAAAGCTGGAATATCTGGTTCTTTTTCTGTGAAAAAACAGTGTAATTTGATAAGCAGGATAGTTTAAAAGCTTTAATTGCATGCAATCGTACATATAAATGTACTTTTTTTGACCCTCATAAACAGCACATTCTATGTACTATGTTTGGTAGAACATTAGTGTGTGCTGCACTGTTGTTGTATTGCCATGAAATAATCATTGGATCATTGGGAAAGAACATCCATAGAGGATTAAAAAGAAAAACTATTATAATTATGTGAGTGTAAGTGTGATAGTATGTTTGCTTGAAGTGTGTTGTAAATATTGGAATGTTTAAAGTAGTTAGATACGTGTTGGCACATTCTTACTGTATTAGACTTTACAAGAGGTTTTGCAGTAACAAGAACTGTGATGGGGTATCTGAAGTATATTGCAATGAAGGGTATTTTTGAAGTAGTTAGATACCTGTTGGTGTATTCTATCTTGGCTTTTAAAAGTACTATTGCAGCATTATGGATGCAGTTAGATACCCGTTGGTGTATTCTAACTGTTTATTGTGCTATAGTTTAGTGAGTACATTTGGGTTGAAGGAATATTAAGTAGGCATGTGTTAGATTTGCTGGTAACCTATGTTTTGGAGTAACAGAGGTGCCGTTACATTCAAACCAACAACTTATTTTTTTGACATATGCAGTATAGTGGCATGAAGGGGTTGTAGCACCAGTGTTGTAGATTATGCCCACTGTAGTGAAGTCTTTCTTGCCAAGAGATACTGGGCCGTGTGTGAAGCCTGTAAGTTTACAGTTGTTTTTGGTCCCATCTGCATTGTACCTTAGAAGCATTACTATCACAAATTGGCCATGTGAGTTTATTGTATGTTGGAAAGATTGGCTAAATTACAAAAACAGCATTTTATGGTATGATTTGCATTCTGCAGAAGCTGGTGAAATGGAATGAATTCATAACTTGGTATGGATACATACACACATCATTCCTTAGGGATGTGCTCTTGTGAAACATGGTTGCAAAGAGTGCATTCATCTTTCCAGGTGTATGAAATCTGGAAGATTTCATTTATAGGGATGTTTTTCGTTTCCAGTACTTGTAGTAAGTGCATTAGGAATTCTTGTGGATCTTCCTGTGTGTCTATGGTACATTTTACCATTCCTGCATGTAGTCCAATTCTTGCCTTCTACCTGAGACACTGCAAGTGCTGTCAGGGTTATTTGTGGCATTTCTATGAAGGACGAGCATTTGCAAAAAGACTGATCTGAGCTGTTTAAATAATTGTTGGAAACAGTTGGTGGCAATTGGAAGAGAGTATTGATTGCTACATTTGCATAGCAATTTACTCCAGTTGTGTTGCTGAATTGAAATGGACCAGCGAGTTGTGACTCTGTATCCTTTGATGGGCCTGCAGTCATTTTTCGAGAAGAGACATTAGTCTCTTTGTCTTCTGATGGGCATGCAGTTGATTTTATACAAGACAGTTTTGTGATTGTATTATTTCCTGGCATAGCAGTTGCTCTTTTTGAGGTACTGGGCACATATCTAGATGGGGTGTACAGTGCACATACTCTGTTGTATTCTAGGATGCAAGGAATGTCAGTGTTGACTTCGCTTGCATCAAAGTTAACTAGCAATAGACCATTGAGTGTACGCAGACATGAAGGTGCTGCCAATGTCAATAAATGTGTGATCTAGGGGTAGACCTAGCAATTTGTGAATAGTGACAGCATATGCAAGAGATAGAGAGAATTGTTCTCTGCGTAAGTACATGTGTTTGAAAAAAAGGAAACCTGCTGTTGTGCGGCCTATTTTTAGAACTTCTGCAAGTTTGTTAAAGTGGATGTTGATAAACTGCATGTTGTTGTCATGTGGATAGCCAACAACTGTACAGATTACCCCATTGACTATACCTTGTTCTACGTCAAGGTTACATTTTAGAATTACTCTGCATTTTAGACACAGATATAATACTTTTTCTAATCCAGCTGTGTGGGAGATACATTTTCCTAAGCTCTTTAGTCGTGCTGTTACTTGTTGACGTATAGGGAGTGTCATGCTGTGCACTTCTAGTTTGTGGAGCTGATATGTATTATGGGTTGCATTTATTTTTTCAACATTGTTTCGTTGAATTGACTACAGCTTTCAAAGGTTGGCATTAAGGACATGCATTTTATATTTTATTGTGTTAATTGCTCCATGACATCAGGAGCAGATGCATTCTGTACATTACGCTCATGGATTAGTCCAGTATTTATGATGGATTGTGTATCTTTCGAAAGCAGACCAGTTCTAATGCTTTTTAAACCCTTAGCATAGGTGAGATATGTAGACTGACACATGTTTTGAGTTAGTTCTCTATAGCAAACAATGTTGCCAAAGATTTACATTTACAATGCTGCTGAGTGTGTTAAGGCATTGTTTGTGTCCTAATGTTTTCAAAATATGTTGACATTTTAGTGGTGTTAACTGTAGTAGGTCTCCGAAAACAATAACCTATTTTGCTCCAAACAGTTCTTCGTAGTCGGTTTTTAGGACTTCTTGGTTTCTGAGATGAATTAAAGCCAACATGTGTTTGGAAACCATGCTTACTTCATCTATCAGGAGCACTTTCATTTGTTTCAGAATTCTGCATACTTCAGTCGCAGCTTCTGCTGATAATTTGTAGTATTCTCATTTGTTTTGGTGTTCTACTAGGAGGGGTAGCTGTTGGTGTAAGGTTACACCTCCTATGTTGCAGACAGCTAAACCTGTTGGGGCTGTTACAAAAGATGAAAGGTTGTTGTTTGTTTAGTTGTGTAGAAATGTGCTGATTATTTTAATTAAGAATGTTTCACCAGAACCAGCTTCACCACTTACATACAGGATTAGAGGTTTATAATTTTTAAAGCTACACGTTTGAGTTTCATGTTTAAAACCATGTTTAGTTTCTTCAGTGACTTATCATTTAGCTGTGATTTCAACACACTGAACGTCTTCTTTAGATTGTTTTTATTGATACGTGGTATTTTCAGCCTTGGTCATGGCAAAATTTGCTTCATTTAAAATGAGTGGTTCTCCAAGTGGTTCTTGGCTTCCTGTAAAGAGTGTCTCAGGGGTGTCTTTATCTAGTAGAGCTTCAATTTCTTCCTCTTGTTGGCGTTCATTGTGCAACATTTCTTTGTATTGTTTGAAATTGAAATGTGTTGTACTGCTTTCATTTGCTTTGAATGCAGCTTCAAATGAGTCATGGTCAACTAATATTTCTACTTCTTTTCTCCCAGGTTTAAAAAATTGTGGTAGGGCCATGTAATACAGTTCTCTATGTTGCAGAGATTTAAATGATAACTTTATATGATTAATTAGGCTGGGGTTGATATATTTTACTAGGCTTTCTTCACAAGTTGAGAATATTTGGCAATTGTCGCATCTGGTGTGACATTGTTTTTGTAGGAGTAGTTTTGGGATATGTCGTACAGGCACATGTTTTCTAAAGCAGTAGTTCTGTTTGGGCAGTATGTGTCAATTCAATTGTTTTTTAAAATGTCCTGGATGGTGGGATCATGTGTGGCTATGGTTTCTATCTCTTGGTAGGATTTTAGTACTCTTTGTCTGTATGAAGCTGACCAAGGTTTAGCCAGACAATGGGTTCAGATTTGCCATATAATGCTCTACCTGTTAAACAGTCTGCAGCTTCATAGCACCCACATGCTCTATAGTAGAGCATTTTTATATTAAAGTTGTACAATGTTTGTGACAGTGTTTTGTCAGATGATATGTCATCCCAGAGGTCGTTTAGCTCTGTTTTTTCAGCTTTGGTGACACATCTTGTAACTGCAGTAGAATTGTCTGCAATGTATGGTATGTCTATATTTACATTCCACAAGAGGGCCATGATTGAATTGTATTCAGGGATGTACTTGGATGCTTCACTCCTTTTAATGTTGTATGTGCTTTTAGGGGATTTGCATTTTTCACTCTGTCTAACAGAAGACATCAAGCTATTTACTTGTCCTTTTATGCAAACTGGTCTGGGGAAGCCAAAGCGACATTTGGTATAGTACCTACCTT
Source organism: Ambystoma mexicanum (assembly GCF_040938575.1). Classification (NCBI taxonomy): domain Eukaryota; kingdom Metazoa; phylum Chordata; class Amphibia; order Caudata; family Ambystomatidae; genus Ambystoma; species Ambystoma mexicanum. The sequence goes on along the minus strand of NC_090930.1, from coordinate 647,685,292 downwards.
TGTTTTTATATCTATGTTGGCAGTATTTGCCACACTTATGTTTTTGGAAACGCATGATTTGTGTACGTTTCAGAAGGGATGTTGCAGGTAATGTATTTATCAATAAACTGTAAAACAGTGGCATCACTGTCATGGCCAAATTTGGGAGCATCTTTTATCCACAAAATCATGTGGATGTGTGGTGCTCCTCTGGATTGATATTCTTTTCACCAAAAGAAATGTTGCACTTCTCCGATTCAAGGATTCGCTTTATTGCAGATGAAGTGCAGCATGGTAATGAAGAGATGGTGAACATACCTTGAAATATTGACAGGGTCAAGAGATCAGAGTGCTCTGGTGTTTTTATATCTTTACCCTCTTTATTTGGGTTTGCAGTGCGTTAGTAGTTTTGCATGTCATCCCATGCATTCTCTCCACACCTTAAAGTAACAAACCATGTGGGTGAGCCTAGGTTCCTTAGCATACAACGTACATCAGTGTGATGACAGAACCAGAATTCTTTTGTACAATGCATGTTTTCCAAGAGATTTGTGATACTTGACTGCAAAACTTAATCTTTGTCTTTTTTCTTTTGAAGTAGTTGGGTAGCGGCAGGTTAAAAAAATTAGAGGCTGATTTTAATGTGTGTGCAACTCCATAATATAGAGTTACTAGTACACTTTTGAGCAGGAGGTGGAAAATGTATTGTACATTTTGTCTGAATCTGGGTCTTCAGAATACAGTCATAAAGAGTGATATTCTGATGCACTCATTTGTGTGGATCTTTCATTATATATTCCTCTTTTTCCTGCACGAAAGAGTAGTGGAAAAGAACATGCTGTCATGATGCCTACCCCCGGGGAACCAGACCAGGTCCAGCAACCCCGGAAGCAGGCATCAAGTTATTTTGAGCAAGTCCAAAAACCCCTGCTAGGGGATGTTTGGGTGCGGTATTGGCCAGGCTCATAGAGTAGAACTTACCTGATGCAGACCATGCTGCTAGCTTACCTGATGCAGACCATGCTGCAGAGCTCCGAGCCAAATGAGGTTTGGAAGGGACTATTTTACCTAGGGACTATTTTTTACTCGGGTGGGGCTGGGGAGGAATACTTACCTGGGACTACTTTGGAGGCTATTTAAACCACGCCCGAAGAGCAGCACACGCTTCGCGTTATTCTGCATCCAGCAGCGTAACGCTCACCGTGTCTGAAAGCCTGCATCCAGTCTTCTGCCATGCCCGCCTTGAGTCTGCAGCTCCTAGGAAAAGGGAGGAACAGAAGGAGAAGAGGTTAGAATAAGAGCAAAACCTTCGATCCTTACCTGAATTCCGGATCCACTGCGCCTTCGAGCTGGAAGAAAGAAGCATTTTACTGAACTCACCGGCCTTCGCAGCATCCTCACGATCCACCGCATCCTTCTACACGTTCCAGTCGCACTCTGGCACCTAAGGGGAACACAAGAACAGCAAAGGTGAGCCAAGGGAATAAACAGAGGCAATAGTAACTACCCCATATACTTACCTGATTACCGCCTGGGGTACTATTCCTCTTCACGGGTCGGCACAGTCTCCATTGCATCCTCGCCGTACCCCAGCCCCTAAGGGGAACAAAAGGACAACAAGGTGAGACGAAGGGACAAACAAGGGGAACTCTTCTCACCACAATAGACTTACCTAATTTTACCGCCAGAGGCATTATTCCCCGAACTTCATATTTTCTCTTCACATCTGAATAAGGGAGCAAGCCAGAGGTTACATTCTGGCCTTATTTTATTGAACTGTGTAGGATAAACCAAATCCTGACCTGAACTTCGTCAGCTACCACGAGGATCTCTTCGCTGGGGTCAAGCTGCAAACTGCAAGGAATCGAACAAGAGTGAAAGTCAGACATGTGAACTCTTACGAACTACATGCTTTTCGGACCCAATATTGTTCTGGAACTCACCAATTCCTTCGAGCCAGTGAAGCAACTGGTTATCAACGTGCCCCTGCACTCAATGCAGGATGGAGAGCTCATCTTTGCAAACCATCAGGTGAGACTATAAGAAGGGACATCAAAGGTGATCTGTGGGGAGAACAGCAGGGGTGGGGAGATTTACGCTCAACCCCACGGGTGGTTAATTCCCTTTCTCCATTTACAGAAGAATATTCTTACGGGCCAAGCAAACGAAGGTAGGTGGACCAGTCCAATCCATCCTCTCGGCCCTACGTCACACTGGTGAAGACCGCAGCTGTCCAGTTCAGATCGACGCCTCTATGGGAGCCAGGTGAGCGTAACACATGCTTCTACACATTTTTCCAATATGCTCATTGGGGATCCTAGGGCTTGACACAATTGATATGTTTCTAATGCATTTTCAATGGGGTCTTTGAAGTGTAGTGGATGAAATGTATGCTTGTCTAAAATGTTGGCTGCAGTAACAAGATCTACATGTTCAAATTGGCCAGTTGCTGTTGAATCTTGAATTATTTGGTTGGTTTCTCTTATGTTTTCCTCTATGCTTATATCTTTGTAGTATTCATTGTTTTCTTTCAGATGTTGTAGGGCTTGCCTAACTTTGTTTAAGTCACGTAGTTGTTGCCAAATGTGTTTGTCATTTGTTGGTACACCATTAACTAGTACAAAGATTGATCTATTGGCCATTGTACTCCGAGAGTTTCTACATTTTCTACATTTTCTTTAAGATCTAATGGCAAATATACTACTTTGCTACAGATGGCATTTAGTAACTCAGAATGATGCAATTTGGCTGTTTTCGGTACAAGGCGTATTATAGCTTGAAATGGCTCTATTGTTTGGATTATAATGCTCTCATACAAGTTAGGTTTTTGGAGAAACTTTGGAAGTGGGAATATTTCAAATTTATTAGTGATAGCACGTGATGGCATTTGGTTATTGTCAAGCATTGTATTGCAGTAAGTGCAAACTATTGAGGGGTCAGTTATTTAGTATTTATTTTCTGATGTTAGATATAAAGCTAATTGGAACCATTGGGATTCCTCATTGTCATCTATTTTGTAGGCCATATCTACTATATTTGTGCTCTTTTTATATGAAGTTCTGTGACAACAGACACGCACTTAGTCTGGCATTTTAGCAAATGTGTTTTGAAACTTAGATATTTCTTTTTTGTGTGTGTTTCTAGAAGGTTGGTGTTTGTGAGGTTTTCGCTAATGTTTTCTGAAGTTACTGAATTTTTCTAATCTAAGTCAATTTCAGTTCCAAAGTTTTTACTTTAGATGTACTCCATTTCTTGAAGGAGTTTTTTGGCTGTTCCATGTAGGAGAATGTTTTTTAAATGTTGCAGTTCTATAGCAGGACTTTTTGCATGGTACAGTCTATGGACATGATTGTGTATAGTGGAATGGTGTGCAGCTAACATTTCTATGTGGTGTAAGGTGCTTTTGCAAGCAGTTCCTGAAATGCGGGCTAATGAATTTCCTCCCAGTCCATTGTGGATGCACCCTGGGCAGGGGTCCATGATTTGTAAAGCTTTTATTCTACTTTTGTCTTTTAGTTTCACATAGTGATTGAGGAATTGTTGTAAAGATTTTAAGGGTTTTTGGCGTACGCTCCATATTGAGCAACACATCCATTTGCACACTGGGTAGTTTGTTTGGGCAAAATTAACATTTGGTTGAAAGTTTGTTGGGAAGATTTTTCTATGCAAGTTTCTTTTGCCGTAATGGTGTCTCCTATTATTGCCTACCCTCGGCCATTATTGTCTACGGCAATTGGGGATTTTTGGTTCCTGTTCACAAGCCTCTTCATTGAAATATGGTTCTGTGCTGCTTGTGTGAATCGATTCACCTTCACAGAAGTTTTAAACATTGCACATGTTTAGAACTACTTTTTGTAATGTATTCATTAATTTAGTTACTGGTTTCATTCTTTTTAATATTAATATAAACGTTCTCTTTGGTAGAAATGCGCTGTCAAATAGAGCTTTGCGGATTCGTTTTCTGCAGTTGTTTTTAAGGGTAGATTTTGACTTTTTAGCTATCTTAATAAGATTATTAAGATTGTTAAGAACTCTACGGTGGAAAATTGTTTTAAAATTATTTTTTTGGATTGCTTTACTCTGGCTACATTAACATTGTTAGAAATAGGGCCTCATTACAAGAATGGAGGTAGCCATGGAGCTATTAGCTCCATGGCTGCCTCCGTTCCGGGCTCCATTACTGGGTTCTTGCAATGGGGACTTACCGAGTTACTCCGACATAGGAGGACCCGGTAATTCCTCCTTGCAGGAACCCATCCCCATTCCCATGAGCCCCCATAGGGCTCAATGGGAATGGGGAGCGAGGTAATAAAGGGCAGATTACATCTGGCCCGTTATTGCCTCCCTCTTGCCTTCGTGGGACCTGGAAAGCACGTCTGGTTTCACCATCCAATCCTGCACTCAATGCACTCAACCTTGGCATCCCAAGCTTTAGGTACACCCCCAATGGTCTTAAAGAACAGCCACACAAACATGACTTTCTCTAGGTGCTGAAGGTAGTGACTTCCCCAACCTCATTTTCCTGTTCCTCATCACCCTCCTCCACATCATTGTGCCTGTTCCCCTGTTCAAGCCTTCCACGTGGTGATGGTGGTGGTGGTGGTGGCCAGGACAGATGCCATTCTTAAACTCCTGGAAGTCTGCTGGAAGTCCCCTGGAAGTAACTATCAAAAGATGCTCTCATCTGGTCTGCCAGATTAAGAATGACTAAAAGTAATGGGTGGGTCCATTCAGTGGAACCGTCTACGGACCGCCTGACTGTCCGCAGACTACATAGTCAAAAATAGGCTGTGAAAAGTTGTAAAAAGTTGACAGATCAGCTAAGAAGGGGTCTAGGAGCTCTGGAAGGGTAAAGTTTCACCTTGAAAATACGGTTTCAAACCATACACGGTCACAGACACTGTCCGCAGACATGTCAGCATGCTGCACAGGTGCGGTCACATGATGACGTCTGTGGAGTGTCAGCGGCAGTGTTAGGTGTCCGTGAACTTCGACGGTTGGGAGACGCCGGGTGCATGTGTGGGGATGTCCGCAAATATGCACTTTGTACATGGATCAATTAAAAGTGCATCATGAGAGACTGAACATGCCCAGAAGAGGCGCGGTGTCTGCGGATACCCCATTGCGTAAATGGACCCTCCAAACAGGTGTGATTTCCGCTGACTATTAATTGTGGTTTAAAAAAAAGAAAAAAGAATGTATCACTCAATAATATACAAGATATTTATAGTAGCATAAAAACATATATTTATGAAAGGGGAAGGGTATCAGAATGGGAAACATAAATGGGAGGGTTTGGAATTTCAATTAAGTCATCATCAGGGGAGGGAGGCAGATAAGTTTCATCAAACTGTCTTTGATTTATGTTTTGTGAATTTGATTGGGGTGATTGCTGGGGGAAAGAGGGACAGGTACAAGTAGGGCAGTGATAATCAACATTTTTAATAACATGATTTTTAACATAATTTAAAAGTTCTTTAAAGTCTTTGCTAAATTCATCCAATTTTGAAGACAAGATCATTATTTCATTATGTACAGTTGGTGTTTGGGATTGTATTTCTGATTGTTGGGATTCTCCATAATGATTTGTGATGTAGTTTTCATAGATTTAAGCACCTTCATACATGAGACTGTTGCCTTAAATCAGCAAAACTGAATAACAAAAGGGACTTTTCAAGGAGTGTGGGAGGACTTCAGACTTCTGCAAACTATTGGAACATGGGGTGGCGTCCTGCCACACAAATTCTTATGGATATTACTATGCATTCACATTTACTGCAAATATTGTACCATTTAAAGACTTGGTTACCTCCCAATATCCAGTACACCTTGGGAACAACAACTAGGATGTACTTGTGAAGACTAGCTCCAGTTCACTGTTTACAAATTCACTTCTTAAGTGTTATGTGAGTGTAGGGGGTTACTCTATAGAAACATGATTTATATGTGACTTGTATAGAGGTTAACCCCGCTAGCATTCATTGCTGAACAACTGCCCTGCATTTATGTATATTTATTGGCATAACTATGTTCATTTATGAGTAATTTGGATTGATTTCTATATTTGTTTTTTCTGTTTTCTTGTTTTTCCTATATGTCTGCCAAATATTAGGCAGCTGTTGTTAAAAAAACTATAAAATATTATGGGAAACCAAACCCATGGTCATTTGACATCAGCTAAATAAACAAGCTTATCGTCACTATATGTATGTTTTCTTGTTCACACTTCCATCAAACATAAGTATACAGTTTCTTTGATACTTGGCATGTTAAATGGTACAATCTTTGCAGTAAATGTGAATGCAGAGTAATATCCATAAGAATTTGTGTGGCAGGACGCCACCCCCATGTTCCAATGAAATCAGCAAAACATCAATGTGGTCGTAGAAGGACCAGTCTCGACATGAGGAACAAAATGCGAGGTCCATCAAATACCATATTTCCAGGCTCTATTAATGCACGGTTTCCAAGGTATTTGCACCGCAATACACCACAAAGAACTGCACCATGCCAGGGTAAGGCAACAGGTGGGGAGAGAGCACAAAAGTTCTCAGTATGCAGCAGTACACCAACTCTCGCCCCCCCTACATCTGCTCCGGGGTATGTCAGCCAGCCACACACACACATTCTCAGTGCATTTTACTTCAGGAAGCAAAGCACATCAAGCGATAAATGAATCGGAACAGCAACGTACATGATCATTGATTTTCAACAATTGATCAGAGTGTTGTCAAGTCTGCGTACAGAGCCCGCTCAGAGAACAGACAGTTTTTACTAGTTCTAAGCAAAACTGAATATTTAGAGAATAAACATCCCAATTCTTGTCCCAGATTTTGGGATGTGCATCTCATGGTGGGTGGTACTAGATCTGAAGCAATTCTATTTAAAAAGGATCACTGCAAAAGCAAATATGTTTCATAGAAGTCATTACAGGGAAGACACTCTTCTGAAGGCCATGGTAAACTCAACATGGCATCTTTTCATTTTGTGCTTGCCTTTGACCTCATGCTAACAAAATCCTAAAGATTAGCAAATTGCAATTGCCTTTGTCTAAGGGTGGGCTGGGGGTCCCTAATTTTAAGACATACCATCTGGCGTTTATGTCACGGAATATTTTTTATTTTCTAAAATCGGAACATGAGGACTGGAGGTGTGCAGAGTCTAGCCATGTCGGCCCTTTGTCGCCTAGGGCCATTTTGACCATTAAGCCATCGCGAACAAGCGTGGAAGGCCTGCTAACTAGGAGTTTACGAAACTCTTGGGTGGCCTTGTGCGAGTGTCTGGGTTTCAATGCCTTGAGAGATCCGAGTGCTTCAATTTGGATGAATCCATGTATTACGCTTGAAGGGAAAACTTTGTTCTGGCAGGATTGGTATCTAGCCGGGGTGCATTGGATTAGTGATTTGTTCAATGGTTTGCTTTGGATGACGGCTAGGAAATTTCGGTTGAAGTTTGAAATTCCTACTTTTTGTTTGTCGGACTATCGGAAGATCAGGAGGGCGGTGGGGGAGGTGGACTTGGAAAAGAGAATCAACATAGACATGATTGGATGGATACCTGGAGTGAGTGGATGTGGCCTGGTTAGTTATGTCTATAGACTGGTTTTGTCGAACTATCGGGCTAATGATGCTTTGAGATTGGATTGGAATCGGAGAATTGGTGAGGATATTACTGAGGAGGATTGGACAAGTATTTGTGAGAATGTGAAATTGTGTTCTTTGAATCTTGCTGATATGTCGTGTCAAATACAGATTTTGAATAGAACATACTGGACACCTGAGAGAATGATGAAAAGAGGGATGAGTGACAGCTCGGAATGTTGGGCGTGTTCACATGAGGAGGGCACCTTGGAGCATATGTTGTGGGGATGTTCGAGGGTGAGAGGTTTGTGGTTCGAGTTTGATCAGATCTGTGAAAAGATTTTGGAGGAGACGATTGATGGATTTTAAGACAATTGTACTAGGCTGTGGGGATTTATTGGACAATCTGACTACTTCCCAGAAGAAATTGATCTTTTGTGGGGCAATGGTGGGGAAGAAACTAATTTTGAGACATTGGAAAACGTCTAACCCTATTACTATTGAGGAATGGATTTCAGAAATGCATTCTCTAGCGGATATGGAGAGAGTGTTATATCAGAGATAGAAGAAAACTACATTATTTAACAAGATTTGGGGTAAATTTCTGCTATTATATTAGACCAGTTCATTGATTGTTTTGTGACTCCTGGGGGGAGGGGGTTTTTCAGCGGTATATAGTTTTGTTTGCTTTGTTGTCATTACTTTATGATGTAATTTTGTGTACATATTATTTCTATGTTGTGGTATTCTTGAAAATAAATAACTAAATAAATTCCTGCCACTGCTCAGTTGATCCATAAATACCTACTGAATGGCCCCAGATAAACGTATGTGCACTCGTTTTTAGAAAAACAGGCACTCCAATTGGCGCTTTATCTATGCAGACATCCTCAAAATGCACCCAATACCAAGGGACACAAGTCCTGTATTGTAGCAGAACAAATATTAGAGAGCCAAACGCATACCTTCAATCCCGTCTCTGTAGAGGTTCTCTGGAGGTGTAATGCATCTGAATGCAAGCTGTGAAGTGCCTGTAGGGCAGATATGTGCTGTCTTTCTGCAGAGCGATGTGCAGCTGACCAACAATGAGAAAAGGTTGGATGACGAGTACCTGTACTCCAGTGCCAGTGAGTCATTCTCCTTCCTCTGACACGAAACAAGTACTTCGTAGCCTCTTTTGCCAGTCCTTCTGTGCTAACAAGGGGAAAAGCATATCTTCACCTAGAAGCGTCATGTATTAATCCTTTTCACAGCAATGTATGATATACCCCAATCTGCATGACAGGGATGTCTGGATTCCTTTTTAAAAATATATATATTCAAAGATAAGTGAACAAGTACACAAAAAAGGAAAGCAGGAGGAGAGATAACCATGTGAGGATGGCCCCTGCGTGTCCTCCTGGGTCATGGCTTCCCACACCCAATGGCCTTCAGTCTCTGCACCTCCCAGCACTTTGCCCTGGCACCCACTGGCCTGTGACACCACAGGCTGGAACTTACCTATTTATTGGTGGTATAACATTCCACCCTGGCACTTAAAACTGCTCACTCCCTAGCACTTCTCACTTCTCACTTGATGCAACTAGCACATACCCCCTACTCTCTCACCTCTTCTCTCTCTGCACTTGCACGTTCTGAATGCCCGCAAGGCCTAGAAGGTCCGCCTCTATCTTATAGTGTTATATCTAATTGTACTCCCATGTTCCCTCCCTGTTGCCCTGTGAGCGCTTTGAAACAAAATGTACTTGTTGTATAAGTGCTTTACAAATGCACAATGAATGAAATGAATAAATAAATAAATACATGAATAAATAACAGTATTACTCAGCAGGAGTGGGAATTCGACTTTACAAGGGAGGCCAAAGCTAGGTGCAAATGGTATGGGACAGTGACTGCAGAAAATGAGTATATGGAATACCTATGGTACACAATATATGCACATTATCAGTTGTACTGCTTAGCAGTTCAGTGTAATTATTACAAAATCATTAATTTGACTGTATCAATGTTTCTTGACGATTTCTAGATGGGTCAACTAGGAACTGAAACACTTTATCATTGTATTAAAGACGTTCCACTTATTGGCACATGCTCTTTCTTCTAACAAGGGTGTAAATAGAACCCCCACATAATTGAGGCCTCACAGTTTCCAGAGGATTGGGTAACCAATGAAAATGTTAATTTTACACTGAATGACTGTGCTCATATCCCTATTGATTGTGTACCCAGACATTTTGGAGTATTCATCTGTAAACTCCACTGAGAAAGTTATGTCTCAATATATGACAGATACATGAAAAAATAATTTGCATATGACAAGAGCATTGAATGCTTCCATTTAATCACCACTCCAGAGATGGGAGATGACACTATGGTTCAGGATTCCCATGAGGAAGGAATTCTAGTGCTATATTAAACTAAATGGTGGATAGGAGGCAGCCCTGTCAGGGGCCTCTGGTAAGACTACATTATTTGGAATCTGTGTCATTCTCTGGAACTGATGCTCTGGATATGGGACAAAGAAGTTCAAAAAGGAATATCATCAGAAGACCAAAACCCATGCATCTTTATCCCGGATTTACTAGCTGCTCTCATCCTAAATAAATGCCTTCTTAGGATCCAGGGATATTACAACAAATGGAACATTCACACATTTGGACATATTTATATTTGTGATTACCATCACAGTGTTATCCAACGCTAATCTGCTTTTACAAAATGTGCCAACCCTGGCGACAGCAGAGACAGAAGGATCTTGTTAATTCTTGATGCCAACATTTTTGCAAATGTTACATTTGCCATTCATAAGCATTATAGGCATAAATGTCCTTATCATGGTTGGATCTTGTCCTGGCTTTGGGAACACCATATCCAGGTTTCTGCAATGGAGCCAACCCTGTCTGGCACCGTGGGGAAGGAGATGTACAGTTTAAGCAGTACTGGTGCATAGTGCTTGCAGACAAGTACAAAATAATTCATCTTTAAGGCCATTTGGTCCCAGAGCCTTTCCACCAGAGTGCAATATTTACAGAAGGAGGATTTCCCCTAATGTATCAGGCTGTCTTTTGCTTGAATTTCTCCAGCAGTATTTCTTTGCAAAATCCCTGAGAAATGTAGCTTCAAGCCATACATTAGCTAATTGAAAGGAAAGCATGTATGTTCTGGCAATCTGGCAATATTTTTGAGGGCACACTTGTGTGACCTTGTCTGTCTTTTAGGAAATCTCCTAACACCCGTCCTTGATTGTTGCGCCCAAGGACATATTTGATTTTATGATGCAACATGTCCACTTCAGTTTGATTATTTATAAGGCAATTTAAGAGAAATTGTCTTCGTGCAGTGCCATCAAAACATCTACATCTCCAAAGACACAAACTGCTTTTCCAGCATTTTAATATTTTTCCAGCATTTTTCCAGCATCAATGATGTTTGCCTGGAGGTCGTTTTAGAAAAGGAGATATGGGAAACCAACGCCCCACGAACGAAGAATTTAAACATGTCCTGCAGAACATGAGGGGAGGGTTGAACACAGATTCATTTTCAGGATTCGGATTATGTTTTAAATGACATTCAACACGAGAGGTACCATCTGTCCAAACAGAAAAATCGGTATTTTTGAAGATTTGCACATATCCTGCTTTTAACTAGTATCTGTTTAAAGCACTATATATTGACATGGACCATTGGTTTATGCACCCTTTTCCTATCACAGGAGTTATGAATGAACAGAAACATGAAATAAACTAACTGTAGTAAAGAAATGATATAACATTTGAAATGGACATGGAAAACATCCTACTGGGTAAGCCATGTTCCTCATTATATTTCCAAATAACACGCATAACAATTATACCAACTAAATACTAATGTAATATGAACGTTTATCTTGCTTTGTAGAATTAATTATAGGTTTTAATCACGCAACTGAGGTACTTATCAAAGCTACTTATCCCAGCACAATAGAACATGAATGCTTATTGAAGTGAGCCTTACGTATCTTAGTGACTAGTGCCATGTTTTTGTTCTGTGAGACTATTAATTAACGTTGTAATCACACAAGATACACTAACAGAGTTAGGATTAAGCCATTTAGTCTCACTGAATTGCAAACATTATTTCTTAATACTTTTTCGATCTTCTCTGTTTTTTGTCTTGGCATTATTCACTTTGTCCATGCCAAATTAAATATGATTCCATAAAACTTTTGATGTATTCCTTCATAACAATGATTACAACACTACATTTTAAATGCTCGAAGAAGAAGGTTTTTCTTTTGTTAACTTATAATACATTGGCACTATCATTAAACTACGATAAATCACAAAACACTGACTTTCCTTATCATATATGAGTCATTGATGATGAATGGCATTATTTCATTCTAAGGCAGAGAAGAGTAACTTTACGAATTAGGGAGTGAATAATTGAAGATGCCAATTCTCACTCAGCTACCAAGTGTATAGACTCTCCAACACATGCCTCACTTGCTTTATTTATTGAAGTTTATCAAGCTTAACGTTCAAGGTAGGTTGGTGCTGACAGAACCTGTGGAAACAGAAAAATTGATATGAGGCCGGGAAGCCCGAAGGAAACACACCAACACAGGTTACAAAGGACATACAAAGCGCTTTATTCAAAGTTACAACAATTACCAAAAGTCAATTGACATACAGATAGCTATTCGGCCCTCAGAGTAACAGAACGAACCATCAACGGTAGTTCGCCGTGTTAGTTTGAGAGACCGTGCATTGGGATACTCGGGTTTTTATACTTTTTATCCAGCATTGGCCAACCCCCTCGCGGGGAACCATTCTTTGGACCAGGCCTAGGGTTCGTTGCCAGGTCAATCCCGTAATGTATGCAATTCGATCAGTTCCGCTGATACAGTTGTTCATTTACACATAGGTCAGGGATAGGACAAGGTCTCAGTTCGCGACCCCAACAAGTGGCCTGCGGGCATATTACTTATTCATGTGTGCGGAGGTCCCAACGGCCAGAATCCCACTCGAAATGTCATTCGGCCTCCATTTTGTTGTTCAGGGTGACTTCCACACTGCAAGAGTACCTAAAATGTCGGCTTAATCCAAGATGGCGATTTGCACAATACATTAAGGTCAAGACCTTGCCGCGGAATCTATGTACGCAATGTTTTTAGACTACTTGGCGTAGGCCAACATACATTCAAACAATGCGATAGGAGGTACAATATTATTTCAATTTCCAGAAACCTAAAGATTAAACATTCAGAAGGTGAAAGCTTGATGGGGTCATAGTGAGGGTGGGCATAGCTATGTTTTCTGGGACTTCCTGGGGGAAAGGTGGGCTTCTAAGTTGTGGATGCAACTCGGGAGAGTGTTCCAACGAATGCTAGCTTGCGTGGAAAATGGATAGCTTCCTTTCCTTATGGGGAAAGTGTTGGTTGGAATAAGGTGTCTTTTTTCAATAAACATTGAGATCCTTGTGGTTGGTATTTTTGGAATTTCTTCTGAATGAAGTTGTGTCCAGAACAATGGTAGGCACAATGTGCTATGTATGCTATGTATAGAACATTGCATGTTATTCTTTGTGTAATGGAGAGCCAATGGATAGGATTCCTGGTGAGACATGGTCATTGCACTGAAGGCCAAAAAATGTGGTTATCAGCCGTGTTTTGGACTAGACAGAGTCTGTGGATTTGAGACGTGGGAGCCCAAAGTGGGTGGGTTTAAGTAATCAAAGCCACCTGCAGTTATGTCCCCCGTCTTAGCCTTGCCTAACCTGATCTTTGTTACATAAATGAATCCTTGCAGGCGGGGAATATCCCCCAAAGCCTCAAAGGCAATATTGTTGCCACTAGCATGTAAATAACATGGTCATGTGGGTTTAATTGTACCATACACACAAAATGAACTTTGGCACACAGGACCATAAACATGAAATTCATTTTATAATAATGACTATTTGCCAAACTGAGTTGGGAAGGGAACTAGTGTACTCTACTGTCAGAGGCATTGGGCGATGTCAGGTAAAACATCTGGGATTTGCCCACCATAAAAATAAGACACAAAACAAAAGGTAAATTCGGTCATCTTTAAACACTCATAGACCCAAGAGAACAAATCCTCACGAGCCCCTCCCAACTTCCATCTAATTTCAAATCTACCATGCATAAGAAATGTTATGGACATGTTAGCTGTATGTCATGTTCATAACTGAACGTGTACATGTTACCTTCCCAATACTAATCAATCAAGCACTGACTCTTCTCACACAGCTGAATCTACTCTTCCCAGCCTTTGAAAATACTGCATCAAAGAATATGATGTCATTCAAACTGCAGTATCAATTCCCCCTGCCTTTCCCCTTGTTTCATATGATCAACCATATCCTTCTTAAATATCTCATCTCTTATCTCAACATCCTCTGAGTTGTCTTCTCTTGGATGAGGACATACGTCCCTACCCAGCTCTGGCAGGTCAAGCTGGCTCCATTTATCTCCCTTTGTCAAGCCACCGTGATGGGACCCTGCAAGGCTCCTACCTCTGTACTTACTTTTCAATGTTCCGATTCACCCTATAACGGATGCCATAAGAAACTTCAAAATTGTAATTGTAATGCATGCAGATAACTCCAGTTAGTGGCTACAACCACACAATCCGGCCAAATCTCACTGGTGAGTCGCAATGTTCTTTGAAGCTTTACCAGTTGCAAAGGATACATTAAATCCCAGATTGATCACACCAGGCTCAACGTGACTGCAAAGAGAATGTGTAGACTCTGATGGTCAAAACTCCCTACCTCCCTGTTTACCGCCTGAATTCAATCAGTGCCTGTTCCAATCAAATACATCCACAATCTTGCATTTCAATTTGATGACAGATTCTCTTTTCAGGCCCACTTGCTGCATTTTGCAATTCCAAACCAACTCGTACCATCAACACCCCTCCCCCTCCCCCTGTCACCACCATCCACCATGTCACACCACATCAGAGCAATTTTCTCCACAGTTTGAACTACACAAACAAACTCTGCATCATCACTTATCAATATGTGGTTGAAGCATTTGAAACAAAATGGATGGATTAATCTTTAATCTCAAGGTTTATGATGACATCACACATGCAACCTACATTTTTCTTTCTCTTCTTTTTAGAACTCGACTGGAGCACTTTCCATCAATATCTGATAAAGTGCACCCCTTAGCTGTCATTAATCATAAATGTCTCCAATTCTCTGCATCATTAACACATATATGCAGTTATAAAACCGTCCCTTTCTACATTAGATCCTTTAAACCTCCAGAATCTTAGATGTTGCCTTTTCACTGTGCACACCCGTATTATATCACTCAGCCACAGTGTGAATATCACCGGTACAAATTATGCTGACGGCACCCCATCCACCCACCATGTGGGAGGTGGGGGGCTAAGGGACTTAGAAGGTGAGAAAGTGAGGGGCTATGGACGGAATGCAACCAGCAGTGTATTTACTTGTGGCCTTTACATGCTTGCATTTTCACAAAGAAGTGTACAAGACCCAAAGCTGATGAAATCCCTTTCACCAAAACTCAACAACTAACATTTTCAAAATCTTTTCAGACATAACATCAATACACATTTATTCTCTCTTGCCTACTGAATTATTTGTTATCTGGTATCCTATCCACTTTCACTGTCTCATCTTTTCCATCAGCCCTTTCCCTTCCACTGAGGCACCCTAATCTTCCTGCTCACTTCCCTCTCTTGCATGGTCTGAGCTGAGGTTATGCTGAGCACGATGAATGTCAGTTAGTTGCATTTCTAGTAGTTATGCAAAAAAGAGACCACAAATGTTTCCAGAAACTTTGTGACCACACAGAATGCACAACAAGCACCTGAATTGCAGTTCAAGGATATGAGCAAGGGTTCACTCTATGTGGTAGGACTAGTCTCCAAGGACCAGCTGAGGTTCTTCTTGGGCAAGGTGAAATACTATTTAAATTTCATCCGGGGGAATGCAATAAAAAACTGTTCTGATGAGAGAATTGTTAAAACAAACATGCAACATTTGATTGCTTTACGAGAGTGTCAACAAGAATTTGGTAGGGTGAAACATGAAGCAGATAAAGCACAGTTATTAAGTAGTACATAGTATTAAGGGAGGATGCAAGCAATGTAGGTCTTAAAGCAAGATTGGCACAGTGGAAGCAGGGTGAGTATAGGCCCATAGCTTTTGCTGCCAGGGTTTTGCGCGATCCTGAAACTAGGTATTCCATCATAGACAAAGACCCATTAGCGATGTGTTGGGCATCCATGCATTCCCTTACCTTGTTGTGGGGGTTACATTATGTTGGAACAACAGATCACAAGCCACTTGTTCACGTTTTTACTACAAAAGAGTTGGGGTCCATCTCTCCTCGTATCCCGAGGTGGATCGTGGACTTCTAGGATTATAATTTTGTGGTGGAATATGCTCCTGGTCAGAGAAATGTTGCAGATTGTTTATCCAAGTTACCCATATTGTCTGATGAAAAACACAAGTGGGAGATGCATGCATCATACCAGCTGTAGACAAGGAGAAATGGTGGGCAGAGTGTGAAAAAGGATCCGGGATTAATATGTATATGTAAAATGTTAAATGTCAAAGGTATTTGTACAGCGCACCGTCACCAACGGAGTTGGTCCCCAGGCGCTCTGGCGGATCTTGAGAAGGTGGGATGGTTTAGTAGGTGAAGCGGGAGTAGGATAGTCAGAAGAGTGTTGTTCTGTTGGCAGCTTCAACTCGGTGTACACCGGGTGCTGAGCTTGGATGCGAGTATTGGATCGATGTCAGTCCTCGTGTGCTGTTGGTGTTGCTTATGTGTTGTTGCAGTGTTGTGAAGTGCGTGCAGGTTGTTGTGCGAAAGATGGTTGTGTGAGATTTTTGAGTGAGATAAGTTTGCAGAAATGCTGAGTTTTTATATTAGTCGGTT
This sequence comes from Ambystoma mexicanum, assembly GCF_040938575.1. Taxonomy (NCBI): domain Eukaryota; kingdom Metazoa; phylum Chordata; class Amphibia; order Caudata; family Ambystomatidae; genus Ambystoma; species Ambystoma mexicanum. The sequence goes on along the minus strand of NC_090930.1, from coordinate 647,668,804 downwards.
GTATTAAGGTTAGCAGAAGTTCAGGAATCTGTCAGAGTGTGGCACTTGTCATTCCTCCCAATTTCATCAGGCTGGGCTAAAGGCCTATGCCTGGCAGGGTTTGGTTTGTGTGGGGCACTCCCTTTGCTATTCTAATGTGCTTTGCAAGTGTTCTTATTGCTCCTTGCCGTTCTATTCTAGCCAGTTCTGTAGGTGTTCTAATGCTGATGGATTGATTAATGTAGGTTGGGTGTTTATTCTACTCTTTGGGTGCTGGGGCTGGTGTAGCGGACTCCTCTCAAACTTTCTATCTAAATGCATCTGCCGGTTTGGATATGGTACATCCGGGGGGGAATGGGTGAGTCATTTAGGGCTCTCGTCCGGGTATGAGTATGTAATCAGTCTCTGGAGGTCTCCTTTTGTGGCTATTTCCCCTGATATCTTATGGTTTGTCGTGTTCTTGCTTCTTTGGGTTCAGTGTTTGTCCATTTGAGAGTGACCGAGGTTGGTGTTATTTTCGTAGTTCTTTAATGGGGTGGGCATTTTAGTGTGTTGCTGTTGTGGTTACGCTGTGAAGAGCCATGATTTGAGGAGTTTGCTGAATGCTAAGTGGTTTGTTGTGTTCCGTATATTCTTAGGTAGGTCATTCCAGGTTTTTGGTGCCTGGTGAGAGAAAGAGGATCCTCCGAGTTTTCTTCTGTTATAGGGTTTTGGTTCCAGGCGGATGTCGGTGCTTGATCTCAGTGTTCTTGTCGTTTGATGTAGGCGTAGTTTATCGCTTAGGAATTCTGCGACTTGTTTGTGTATTGCTCTGTGTGTGATGCACATGAACTTGAACTTTATTCACTGTTTTAATGGTAGCCAGTGTAGTATTTTTAGCGGGGGTGTGATGTGTTCTCTTCTGGGTACCTTGAGGAGGAGTCTGGCTGCTGCATTTTGTATGCGTTGTAGTTTTTTTAGAAGGCGTTCGGGCATGCCCAGGTATAGGCTATTGGCGTAGTCTACTCTGGACATGATCAGAGTGATGATGGTAAGTGTTTTGTTGGTGAACGACAGGAACGGTAGGATCCTTTTTGCTGCTCACAAGAGGAAGAAACATTTCTTGAGTAGAGAGTTTACTTGTGGCTCTAGGGTGAGGTTGTTATCCATCAGGACCCCTAGGTTTTTCACAGTTGATGATGGTTCTGGTGTGGTGCCGAGCTCTCTTGGCCAGGGGATGTAGTTGATGTCTGTTCCCTTTTTTGAGACAATCATTATCTCTGTTTTGCCTGGGTTGATTTTGAGGTGGTTGAGATTCATTCAGTTGAATATCTCACAAAGGCAATTCTCTAGTGTCGTGTTTCCTTCTCGGGTGTCTTGTATGTTGAAGATTATTTGAGTATCGGCGGCGTAGTTGTAGCATGTGAGGCCGTGTTTTTTGATGAGTTTGATTATTACGTACATGTAGATGTTGAATAGAAGCGGTGAGAAGGATGATCCTTGTGGTACTCCGCACGTGGAGTCTCTAGGTTTGGATTTAAAAGGTTTCATCCATACGGTTTCGGTTTTGTTTGTTAGGAAGGATTTGATCCATAGTATGGCGGTGTCTGTTATCCCTAAACTCTTTATGAGGATGTCATGGTTGACAGTGTCGAAAGCTGCAGACAGATCAAGGAAAATCAGGGCGGTGCTGTTGTCTGAGTCTGCGTTCGTTTTTAGCTTGTTCCTCTCTTTGGTCTGAAACCAACTTGTGCCTGGTCTAGTAGGCAGTGCTCTTCTATGAATTCTTGGGTTATTTTGTAGACGTAGGTTTCTAGCAGTTTGGCTATGTAGGGTATATTGGAGATGGGGCTGTAGTTGGATAAATCCTCTATGTTTCACATTGTGTCTTTGAGTAGCGGCTTGATGTACGCTTATTTGAAGGCCTGCAGTACTTTACCTGTTGAGATTGAGAGGTTGAGGAGGTTCCTGTGGTATTCCATGGGTGTTCCTTGTTTGAGAATTATTTTGTATATGTCTGGGGGGCAAGGGTCTTCAGGAGAGCCTGATTTGTTGCTTTGGTTTACCAGTTTGACGAAAGCCTCAACTGATATTTCTGGGAAGCTCCGTAGCTTGTTTGCGTGTTCCTCGTCGGTGTCGCTGGGGTTTGAACTGTGATTGCTTGGTCTGTTTTGTATAGTATGTTGGATGGAGGTTATTTTGTTTTTGAAGTGGTCTCTTAGGTCATCCCAAAGTTTCATCGATGGAATTGGGGTGTTGTTGCAGCCCGGTGGGTTTTTTATTTCGTTTATGATTTTGAGTTCTTTTTGTGCGTTTGGTGCTCTGAAGATTCAGTTGTCGTAGTGTTTCCTCTTTGCTTTTTGTATTTCCTTTTTATATGAGCGGATCTGTTGCAGGAATTTCAATTTGTTTTCAGTGGTGTTGTTGGTCCTCCATTCAGATTCTAGTTTTCGTTTTTTTCTTTTCATGGCGTTGAGTAGTGGGGTGAACCACTTTGCTGTTGTTTTCTTACATGATGGGGTGAAGGGCTTTTCTTTGGTGATGTTGTTTAGAGTTGTTGCGATCCAGGTGTGGAGCAGGGCAACTTTTGTGTCTGGGTCAGCTTCTTCCATGGTTGATCCTTGTGGTTTGCTGAGTTCTAGGAGCTCGGTTAGGTTGGAGTTTTTTATGGCTCTCCAGTTTCTTTTCATCATGATCGGTGGTTTTTCTTGTTGCTTTTTTGTCGGAGTGGCTGTTGTGATTATAAATGGAATGATGAGGTGGTCGCTCCAGAGTATTTTAATTGGGGGCGCCGTGGTGATGAGATCCTTGTTGGAGAAGATTGCGTTGAGTGTGTGCCCTGCTCAGTCTGTTGCTCCTTTGACTAGTTGTTGTAGGTTCATGGCTGCTAGTTGGGCGGTTAAGGATTTTTACGTGGTTGTGGTTTCTTCTTCGAACCAGATGTTGACGTCTCCGAGGATGATCAGATGGTTGTACTTAATGGCTAGGATGGTGATTGCTTCCATGAATGTGTCTATGAAAGTCGCATCGTAGGTTGGTGGTCTGTATATCAGTATGAATTTCAGGTTAGTTTTTGGGGTTTACTGATAGCCGTAGTATTAAGGATTTGCATTTCTCGATGTTTAGTGGATCTTCCAATTTGATGGCCAGTTGTTCCTTGTGGATGATCGCTAGTCCCCCCCCTCTTTTGGATTTTCTGTTTGCTTGGATGCATTTGAAGTCTTCAGGCAGGCAGTTGTTGAGGGTGATCTTGTAGTTGTCGTCTAGCCATGTTTTGGTTACAAATAGGAAGTCTATGCCTCCTTCTGATAGGAGGTCTTATATTTCCATTGAATGTTTGGACAGTGACCTTGCGTTTACTAGGTTACAGTGGATTCTCTGGGTGTGATTTTGTTTTTGGTTATTCGTTGTTCAAGTTTGTAATTGTCTGTTCATGGTGTTTCCACATTGGTGTTGGTAGGATGAAGAACGGCGACGGCTGCTTCTTCATTGAATCGGTCCAATAGGTTGGTAACAGGGCTGATCAGTTGTGGTGTTTCTGCTGTGATGCTGCTCAGATGAAAATCGGCGATGGCTTCTTCATTGAGTCAGATTGTTGGGTCGGAGGTGGCATTGTAGGTTGTCGGGGCTTCGCCGTATTGTGTGGGATGTTGTGGAACTCGATTGTCTTGTGATGTAAGGGGTGATGGTGTTGGAGCCCTCCCACTCTCTTGTTGGGTGGTCCCATCTTTTTTCCGGGTGTTTCAGGAAATTCTTTTCATGTCTCCAGGTTTTCGTGTTTAGGCGGCAGTGTTCCGCGGTCGTCGCGAGGTAAGGTGTGAAGTATAAGGATTTTTCTCTTACAGATTTTGTTCCGGTTATGCTTGCGTTAGGCGTGTTTCCTTCCAATGGAACTGCTTCTTCTGGGTTCTGTCGTTGTTGTGTGTTCACGTCTCTTGTTGCACGATCTTGTTCTCTTTCTCTGCAACCTTTTCTGGGCCGGGCCATTTTTTAGTTTAAGGTGCAGGCATAGTAGGGTAGTTGGTCCTCTATGCTGTGCTGTGCAGGTGCAGTGATCTTGGTTTTTCCATCTCTGGATACGCTGGGGTGCTTTCTAGCTCAGTCTGTCATTTCTGTTGGTGGGTAAGGTGTGTTTCCTAAGGGTGCACTGTCGGGGAGGGTAAGGGTATTAACGGTCTGGTGGAATGGGACTTGCTAAACTAGATTGTGATGGGTGTCCGGGATTGATAGAGTACTGAACTAAGCACAATTAGATTAGGGCCCTGTATAATGGGAGAAAGGCTTACACCTGGGAGGTGACAGAGGTCTGGACCTAACACAGCTGGATTTGAGGGTCAGCCGAAAGAGTGGAGCACGGTACTAAGCACAGATAGACTCGAGGGTCCTTGGAAACAGAACACCTGCTAGATTTGAGAGACCTGTATAGTGGGAGAGAGGCCTATCAGTGCAATCTAAACGTCATACAATTTGGAGACAGAACCCCTGCTAGATCTGAGAGACCTGTATAGTGGGAGAGAGGCCTATCAATGCAATCTATACGTCATACAATGCAATTTGGGGACAGGACCCCTGCTAAATTTGGGAGGCCAGTATAGTGGGAGAGTGGCCTAACCGTGCAATTTAGACATCATACAATGCAATTTGGAGACAGAACCCCTGCTAGATTTGAAAGACCTGTATAGTGGGAGAGAGGCCTATCAGTGCAATCCAAACATCATACAATTTGGAGGCAGAACCCCTGCTAGATTTGAGAGACCTGTATAGTGGGAGAGAGGCCCATCAACGCAATCTAAACGTCATACAATTTGGAGACAGATCCCCTGCTAGACTTGAGAGACCTGCACAGTGGGAGAGAGGCCTAACCATGCAATCCAAACATCATACAATGCAATTTGGAGACAGAACCCCTGCTAGATTTGAGAGACCTGTATAGTGGGAGCGAGGCCTATCAATGCAATCTAAACGTCATACCATTTGGAGATAGAACCCTTGCTAGATTTGAGAGACCTGTATAGTGGGAGAGAGGACTAACCATGCAATCTAAATATCATACAATGCAATTTCGAGACAGAACCCCTGCTAGATTTGAGAGACCTGTATAGTGGGAGAAAGACCTCTCAGTGCAATCTAAACGTCACACAATTTGGAGGCAGAACCCCTGCTAGATTTGAGAGACCTGTATAGCGGGAGAGAGGCCCATCAACGCAATCTAAACGTCATACAATTTGAAGACAGATCCCCTGCTAGACTTGAGAGACCAGCACAGTGGGAGAGAGGCCTAACCATGCAATCCAAACATCATACAATGCAATTTCGAGACAGAACCCCTGCTAGATTTGAGAGACCTGTATAGTAGGAGAGAGGCCTATCAATGCAATCTAAATGTCATACAATGCAGTTTGGAGACAGAGCCCCTGGTGAACTGTATAGACCTGTATAGGTCTATACAGAGGAGAGGCTTCTGTGCCTGGCTAGATTGGTACAGTATTAAATAATTATTAAATTTGAGGGTGAGGGAACGAGATGCAGCGGGGGCTGATTACCTTCTTTACTTTGCGTTAGGTAAGTGGCTCGGAATCTCAGGTAGAGTAGTTGCTCTACCCCTGACCCCGGCCACTCCTACCTTACTGGTCCTTGTAGATGATGGTTAATGGCTGACCACTGCTCCCCCTGTTGACACTTCCTGGGGTCGCCTCTGTTGGAGCCGCCCTCGGCCTTGGGCCCTTGGCTGCTATGATGGTGAAGAAAGTGCTCACCTGGATGAGCCAAGCGTTCCCGAGCTCCGCTGTGAATGGAGCCGATGACCTCTTGCAGCGAGGCTAGTATCCCCCAACGCGGTCCAAAGGACCAATGAGAGCGTAGATGGGTGGGTCGGGAGGCAGGAGGGCAGTGAAAGCAGGAACTGGGCGCAGGGTGGGGCGGGCTTCTGGGGGCTATCAGAGGCCTTGAGGCCTGAGTGATTGGTATTAAAGAAAGTGCTCACCTGGATGAGCCAAGCGTTCCCGAGCTCCGCTGTGAATGGAGCCATTGACCGCTTGTAGCGAGGCTAGTATCCCCCAACACGGTACAAAGTACCAAAGAGAGCACGGATGGGCGGGTCGGGAGGCGGGAGGGCAGGGAAAGAAGGAACTGGGCGCAGGGTGGGAGCGGGCTGCTGGGTGCTCTCAGAGGCCTTGAGGCCTGAGTGATTGGTATTAAAGAAAGTGCTCACTTGGATGTGCCAAGCGTTCCCAAGTTCCGCTGTGAATCAGGGATTCAAAGAAGGATGGACAAAGTTTGGGAGTATACCTGAAAGTAAAGACACGTGATTTGGTTTTAGATCAGTTGGCCAAGAGCCCCTGGAGCATTACTAGAGGTGACAGGTGGATCTCTCCTGTGAGTATGAGGAGTTATTTGGTTGATGTAGCCCATAAGGGGCATCTGGGAAGGATGCTTACTAAGAAAATCGCATTGGTGTCCAGCTATGAACACTGACGTGGAGAGTGTGGTCAGAGATTGTACCTTGTGCAGTCAGTGATTAAGGTCAAGTGGTGAAGGCGCACCTGATTCACCCTGTTCTAGTTCCGGATGGTGTTTGGAGAAAGGTGGTCCTCGATGTAATGGGTTATTTTGAGGCTTTAGGTAAGAGTACCAGGTACCTTTGGTTATGGTGGATTACACTTCACGATGTATAGAAGTTGCCCTGGTGGGTTCAGTGACCACCGATTTCTTGGAAAGGGTTTTTGATAGGGAAGGGGTTTTGTATAGTATTTTGCTGAACAATGTGGTCCAATTTTTTTCAGATCAGATGGCATAGTTTTTGAGAGAGCGTGGTAAGGAGCATCACAGGACTTCTTTGTACAATTACTGTGCTAATCGTCTGGTGGAGCGCGTAAACTGGTTTATAAAAGAAACTATGCTGCTGGCACTTGCAAGTGGGTTGGAGTTGAGGTTGGTGATGACAAAAGCTATAAAGGCCCAGAGGCAGAACCCTAACCATCTTACTGAGTGTACACATTTGGAACTTGTGAGGGGAAGGAAGGCAGGAAGTACATTTCCACCCATTTGGCTGGGGGCTGGGGTGTGGTCTGAAGTTGATTTAAGGACAGTGGTACAAAAGGTAAGGGAGAAACAGAAGCATGGTGCCGAAAGACATAAATGTAAGGAGGAGTCTCAGGTTCAGATTGGGGATGATGTGGTCAGAGTTAGGAGTTATCCATTTTTTGGGAAGATTTTACCTCTTTTTCTTCCACCTGTGTTGGAAGTGGTGGTAGGGGCAGGGTATGTGAAGTTGAATGATGGTACAACATGGAGCAAAAGAAGGATTTCTGTCCGTGATTCTTTAGAAGCGTGGTGGGTGGAGAGTCAAGGGGAAAGTGAGCTTGTGCGCAGAAGGACACTGGGTGTCCCAACAACACCAGTATGAGTCATCAACAACTAGCACAGTTGTGGTACTAGATAGGGGGATCAGGACAGAGTTAGCAGTGGATACATCCCTCGCAGCAGAGGTATATAAGGAAAGCAGAGTAAGGCTCTCCAGCAGGGACAGACGTTTTCCAGCGAAGTTCAAAGATTATGTGTGGTCACATGTTTGATGTTCTATTTTCTTCATATTCAGACCTGTTATGTTCTCCAATGTTTTTGTGTTATCTTATGAAATAAGGGGGGGACATGTGCGGCAGTGTGATGTAGTGTGAGCAAATGTTAAAAGCATATTTTCCTCGTGTCATGTCAGGCACGCGGCATCTGACTTACGTGTTGTTGTTTGTGCAGCAGTGTTCCTCACCTGATTCAGAGGCTAGCAGTTTAGCCAGGCTGAAGGAGAGGCCATCAGGTGTGAATCAATAAACTTGATCACCGTACCCCAAGTCTCTGTGTGTCTTTGGGGAAAGGGTCCCTCCACACCCATCTTCTTGTGAATGAAAACCTCCTGTGTTCTCAACATCCTCCTTGTGCATGTAGTGTTTGAATCCCAGCACTTTGACTTAAACCCAAGAAAAGATGCCAGATGGTGCCCCATAGTTAACGTCACTAGAGTAATGTGTTTTTCTTGTCAGAAGACTGGGAGCAGACTGGGAGCAGTTTCAGGGCCAGTTGCCCTGTTTCTGCATCACCATACTTTTCAATGTTATGTATTATTTTGTGTTGTTCTACATCCAATATATACACCTGTCTGGGTGATGTAGCATACAGGCTATCCCATTGGGAGACCTATTTTTAAGGCTACACTAAAGAACAACCTTTGTCCAACATTTGCCACTGTGACGGTATTAGGTAGGCACATTCAAGTTTCTGTCTCTGACTTTTGCAATAGTCATTTCCAGTGAGGAACATAGGTACCGGTGCAGCTAGTGGAGCCTGTAGGTCTTTGTCCAACAGCAGACAACCACACTGTTTCCTGCCGATGGTTAGGGGAGAGAGCTTGCCTCTGCCTTGAAGCACCACCTTTACCTCACAATTGGAGGACTTTGAAGAGAACTGCTCTCCTAACAGGGTACGTACTATTTATTTTTGTCTTGATAGTCCAAATGGAATCAGAGGAAAAGTTGGAGGCCCTTCTGTGCAAAGGTAAACGGTCACAGGGGATTGGATAAAAGCAAGCATGCTTTAAGGGGTCCAATACCTGTCTAGGTGACAAATGACTTTGCCTCCTTTCATAATACCAAAAGTGCTCTGCTTTGCAGCTCTTGTTGGAGCACAGAAGGAAAGAGAAGTCCACAACCAAAATGGCGGACCCTGCTTCATTCCCTTCTGCTCTGCCTTACTACTCTAACTCAGCCCACTTTTCGAGCCTGGAGCTTCATAGGACCCTTGATATCAAACACCATTTTTGGAGGCTTGGCCTTTTGTTATGACTGTGTCTTTCATAGCATTGTTCTCAGGAGCTCTCCTGCTGAGAGTTTCCTGAGCTGGAGAGAGGTGTTACCGAACCTCAAAAGGCACCAAGAGAGACAACGCCCTTACCTATTGTTATAGTTGTTACAACTATACACATAGCATGTCCATAGATAATCTGAGCTCATGGGGGTGACATGGCATGATATAAATGTGATGTGGCTTTAAAATTGTGTTTACTATCAGTCACCATACCAAAACCCACGTGTGATAGATAGTCTTCACAATTATTATGGTTTATGATCAGAGGGACAGATTTAAATATAACCTCTGTCTGAAGTGACTTTGGTGTCGCATCGGCTGTCAAACACGGCACAATGGTCATTTGAACTTGCACTGTGCCACTGAAGACCAGAAACTGCAAACCAGGAGACTGATGCAGCAGCGCACATGTGTTCACTATGCTTTTAGCATGGAGGTTTCTGAAAGGGGCCTCTGTTGAGCAGACACCATTTTTAGATGGATTACCCACATCATTGTATTATTAATGAAAGAAAATAAGCAAGCGCTTGGACACACTTACCAGATGGCATTCCTGCACACATACACCTAACAATGTTTTGACCTTCTCCACTGTCAATAAATATGTGTGCCTAAGACTGCTTTGCTTTTCTCCACTACCTACAAAGGTTGTTGTCCATAGGCCTGCATCTGCATACTCTTCTACCTACAGAATAATTCACATGTGCCTAAGCGTGTTTTTGGCTTACTCCTCCACATACAAAATAATATCGGGCCCCCACCTACACAATTACTGAGTGCCTAAGACTGCTTCCACATACTTCCACACCACACAACACATGTTAGGTCATCAACGCTAGGGACATCTCTGGGTTTTACGTGTTGCTCTTCTATCCTCAAATCTTGTGCTTCCAACCTCCCCAAAAAAACAAATATAATTCCCTAAATATGCTTAAGCTCTACTATTGAATTAATAATACTCTAACCTACTAAGTCCAGTTATGTTGCTCCTTCCTCTTTAAACGCCAACCAAAGTGTACTGAGTTTTTCCGCGCTGACCATTAAATACACTCATGATCTAACCTGTTAGAAACACATGCCTCAAACCTTGGGATAATCCTAAAATGCTCTACATGGTCGAACCAATGGAATTCTTGGGTGTTTGACTTGTACACAAACCATTCCACCTGTGCTTAGTTTGCAGGCTGCATCAATGTGGTTCAGGTTCCATACGTATAGAAGTTGCAATGAGAGAAATTCGTTTTACAGTGGGTTTTCAAAGGATCAGGAAAACAATTGGAATTATTTTGGAATAGAAGCTTAAGGAAAACAACACAAAATCAGAACCTTAACATCTAAGGAGATATATGGAAACAATCTTGTGAGTTGTGTGTCCCCTTTCCTGCAGACAAGATATTGCATTAAATGTTTGGCAACTGCTACCATCATTATAATGTGAATCGAATGCTGCTCTTAGGGGCTATATTGGTGTACAATATGTGTTTGCAATTCCTGCTTTGAATCGTTAAAGCAAAACTATTACTAAAAGCATCTTATTTTATTGCAAAAGTTGTAATTACATAAGTCACTATAAAGGCATGAGCCTCTGGGAAATACTGCAATGTATAATGTCTTAGTGTTACGATTAGAATTAGCTGAGTTATATAGCAATAAGAAGGTATTTAGAAAGAGAATAACACGCAATTTAGTTCTGCTCATAGCATGGCTACCTCCCCTGAAATCATATCTTCAGTCTTGTAAAGGGTTAGGAATACATATTTGTTTCTCAATGCTCTTTTGAAACTAAACACAACATACGCTTGAGGCAATCCTAATGTTTAATCTAGAGCAATGTAATCGTAGAGTGGAAAAGAAAAACTCACATATATCTGTACTCAGTTAATTGATGTAAATAGTGATAGTCATTTAAATGTTTGTGAATGATCTCAGCATATCTATGATTAAGCAGCTACAAAATAGTTAATTGTAACCCAACCAATATGCAACTTGGATGTTTTGCATACTTTAATGAAAAAGTTACATCTACATTCATAAGGAATTTGTGTTGCCTATATTTAAGAGATCAGTTGACAGCTTCAATCAGGGGTAGTTTGCATCAATGTTTTCAAAACGGATTCATTTAAAAAAAAACACTTGGACCCAGGTAGAGGGATTCTGGCACCTTGTGTTGAAGGTGGTCTGAAATCTAGACTAGAGACACAGTTGCTGGTGAAAAGTGTGGTAAGGACTTAATGCGTCTGTAACCACCTGCAAATTGCACTCTTCATAAGCAATTACACTGCAAAGTGACAAGTTAAAAAACACGTTTTTCCTTGAAAGTGGTGTTAGACTTTGGGGAAGTGAAAGCCTTACAGGAAAACATGTTTGAAAATGTAAAATGTGTTCCCGCAAATTTGCCTTCCTAAATCTGACATACTCCCATTTTCTGAACCCGGGCAAAGTGGTACAAGCCGGCGATTCTGTTTTGTTTTGGTTTTGTGAATTCAGTAGTACTCTGTTGTGACCTTAATTTCATTGCATTTTATATTTTATATTGACACAGAAAAATACACTCAACAGTAACACAACAAATGTTTCTAAACCAGATACAATATGAACAAGAACGATATAGCCCATAACAGTAATACAATCATGAAATATAAAAATGCCAAATAAAATGCACCCTCAAAGTATCAAATAACAGCAGTAGACAGAGAGAGAAGCTTTCCATAAACTGTCTCCATGAATGTGAGCACATTGGAACATTTAAATATGATAGGGCTTCTTGAGCTGTATGATGGAGGACTTTATAACAATGATTTAAATACATCTGGAATAGGGTATATTTAAATGGCGGTGAGGAAACAATGTAAGAGCAACAGCTTCCAGGATTACTCCACATAATTTGCAAAGCAAATCAGATGTTTGAATTCCCACCCCCTCTTAAACGAATTGTAATTAGGGTCATTCCTCAGCAGGACATCATAAATGACACTCTGTGTTTTCAGATTTTACTGATTTTACACATAAATAAAGATGGAAATCAATCTGTTTTCTCTCTTCATTCATTTATAGACATCGAAAATAACCGAAAGGAATGTCTTTTTGCTTGGTTCCCTATGCTGTCAATCAATCACGCATTGTCAGCCAATCGCACAGCATTCTGGCAGCACAGAAAACAGGAACGTTGCATGAAATACTATTACATTTCTTCAAATTGCTGACAACATGCATGTCAGGTCAGCAGCAATCACAGATGCAGCCATTCATTATGGTGAAAATGGACCTGACATTGATGTGGACTAACCCAGTTCCATGTCTATCCTGTGTGGTTGCATGTTCTCATTCAAATAAATGCAAAAGAAATACTGGCTGCAAATTATCTTTGCATATGACAAATAAAATGTGTGGATAAACACAGAAAACATGGCCCAAAAATAAATGTACATACATACAAACAGAAATAACAGGAAAAGAAATACCATCATTACGGGAGTTCAATCATAAACCCCTGACGACTTTTTTCGCCATAGGGTCAGAAAGTGTAAATAAAGTGCGTTGTGATTGATGCTGGTAGAGAAATGCCATGTCACCTCTGATTGCTTCAAGAGATTACTGCTTACCATAGTCTGGGGAGTCTCCACCTACGGCAGGTCTAGAAACATCAAAGTCTTCAGCATCATCTGCTATGTATTTTAACTAATCATCCGTCCATATGGACTTCCTAGTTTACATATGTCTTATAAAATGGCATAGGAGCATATACACGGTGGCAGTAAGCAAACCTTTGGTGGGCAACATTTACTGTAGCCTTCCTTGAGGACAACCCTAGGTCATGTCTCACCACTTGTATAGAGGTGCACTCAAGGAGATCCACAAGATGTTTACAGATCCTGCTTTCCAAGTAGTCAAATTCAGTGTGCAGGAAAGTGACCCAAGTCCTGCTCTAATAGCCCAGATTTGTAGCAAATATTTCCTTAAATGTGTTAATAACTGGACACAGACTGCCAACTTGCTGATCCTATGCTAGATGGGCTAATCCACAGTTACCTCATGCCTGCCCATTCAATGTTATTGTTATTGTTATTGTTATTTTGCACTTATATAGCGCCTTATATACCATTGGTATGGTCTGAAGGCGCTGGTAGGTTGAACGCCCTTGGGAACCGAAGTTCAGATCAGTAGAGAGAGTAGGGAGAGTCAAAAGGTGCGTGTGAGCACCGGATATGTGTGCAGCTTGTGCGGTACACGTGTAATAGCTGCTTCTTATCGGTAGGTGTGGTGGTTGAGAGATCAGGAGAATGTGTTCGTTCTGGCAGGATTTATCCGGAACGGATGTGGCTGCGTTAGGCCTGAGGAAAACGCCTGGCTGGGGGTGTGGGACCAGCAGTGTTTACATAGAGTGATGTGGAGTAAGCGGTGGATGTTCGTATGAGAACAGTTATACCGAATGGTGTCATAGTATCTCTGTGTTCTAGTTGAGTGGTGATGTAAGGAGAGAGTAAGCATGGGGTGTGGTGTGACGGGTTATATGGTCTTTCAGTGTGCAAACCTCTAAATGCAACTTTCCCAGAGAGGGAACTGGGCGAACTTCTAAGTACAATTTTCCATACAGAGTCTAATGGGAACACTTCTAAATTCATTTCATCAGAGAAGGTATTGGACTCGTATCCGCAGTCATCCGCCCTCCGCAGTCATCCGTCCTCCGCAGTCATCCGTCCTCCACAGTCATCCGCCCTCGGCAGTCATCCGCCCTCAGCAGTCGTCCGCCCTCGGCAGTCGTCCGCCCTCGGCAGTCGTCCGCCCTCGGCAGTCGTCCGCCCTCCGCAGTCGTCCGCCCTCCGCAGTCGTCCGCCCTCCACAGTCATCCGCACTCCACAGTCATCCGCACTCCACAGTCATCCGCCCTCTACAGTCATCCGCCCTCTACAGTCATCCGCCCTCCATAGTCATCCGCCCTCCATAGTCATCCGCCTTCCACGGTCAACCGCCATCCACACTCATCTTCCAAAGGTATCTGCCCTCCACAGTCGTCCGCCCTCCACAGTTATCCGCCCCCCACAGTTATCCGCCCTCCACAGTCATCCGCCCTCCACAGTCATCCGCCCTCCACGGTCATCCGCCTTGCACAGTCATCCGCCCTCCGCGGTCATCCGCCCTCTATGGTCATCCGCCTTCCACACTCATCTTCCACAGGCATCCGCCCTCCACACACATCTTCCCCAGGCAACCGCCCTCCACAGTCTTCCGCCATCCATACCCATTTTCCAGAGGCATTCGCCTTTTTTTTTTTTTTTTTTTTTTTTTTTTTACATTTGGTTTTGCTTTGGGTGCTTCGCTGGGTCGGTGTTATTTTGATGATGCTAGAATGGAACCGGTTGGTTTTAGGGAAAGAGCCAGGTTTTCAGTAGTTTGCGGAAAGCTGTTAGCTCCTCGGTTAGCCTGATGTGGGGTGGGAGAGAGTTCCACAGGGTTGGGGCTAGGGCTGAGAATGATGCTCCGCCTAACCTGACTGAGTTTGTTTTAGGAATTACTAGGAGGCCGGCTGTGCTTGATCTGAGGGTGCGAGTGGGGTGATAAGCTATTAGTTTTTCTTGAAGATATTGTGGTCCAGTTTTATGTACTGCTCGATGGGTGAGGCATAAGGTTTTGAAAGCTACCCTACGGGCTACTGGAAGCCAGTGGAGTGTCTTGAGGGCTGGGGATACGTGGTCTCTTGGACCAAGCGCAAGTAGCACTTTGGCCGCCGCGTTTTGTGCTCTTTGAAGTTTGTTCATTTGGTAGGCATGGATTCCGAGGTATAGGGGGTTGCCGTAGTCCAGCCGTGAGATGACGATTGATTGTACCGCAGAGACTCTGTTAGGAAATGATAGATATGGAAAGATGCGCCTAAGGTTTTTGAGGTGGTAGTGGCAGGACTTTGAGACATTGTTGACTTGGCGCGAGAGTGTTAGGTCAGAGTCTAGGGTGCATCCAAGATTTTTCAATGTGTTGGAGGGTATCGGTGAGTTGCCCATGGCGGTTGGCCAGGGTAGAGGGTGCGGGAGAAGATCTGGGTTGCCGCACACCATGATTTCTGTTTTGGAGGGGTTTAACAGGAGGTGGTTTTGGGTCATCCAGCGTTCAATGTTAAGGAGGCAGGATGCCAGGTCAGGTCGTGAGTTAGGATTCGTGTTCAAGAATTTTAGAATTAGTTGTGTGTCATCGGCGTAATTGTAACATAGGATGTTGTGTGCACGAATTATCGGTGGGAGGGTGATCAGGTAGAGATTGAAGAGGAGGGCAGATAGACACGCTCCTTGTGGGACTCCTGTGTCGACTGGTCGGGCTTGGGAGGTAAAGTTGGAGAGTGTCGTTATTTGGTGCCTGTCCTTGAGGAATGAGGCTATCCATTTGAGGGCGGTTCCACGTATTCCTAGGGAGTGGAGGCGATCAAGGAGTATTGAGTGATTGATCGTGTCAAAGGCGGCTGATAGGTCGAGAAGGATTAGTGCGGCGCATCCCGCGGCGTCAGCAGTCATTTTAAGGTCGTCCCAGATAGAGGTTAGGGTGGTTTCAGTTCCGTGACAAGTTCTGAAGCCTGATTGGGCGGGGTCTAGGAGTTTGTTGGCTTCAACAAAGGCGTTAAGTTGAGAGTAGGCGGTTCGGTCAATGAGTTTGGCGAGGAACCTGGTGTTTGATATGGGGCGGTAGTTTTTGGGCTCAAGCGGGTCGAGCGAGGGTTTTTTAATCAGGGGTTTGACGTGCGCCAATTTGAATGCGTCTGGAAAGGTACCGGAAGAGAGGGAAGCATTTATGATGGATCTTGCGTGTTCTCCTGCACAGGTGGAGGCAAAGATTTCTTTAAGGGTAGTGGCAGGGCATGGGTCCAATGGTGATCCGGATGGTTTGCGGGCAGATAGGAGTTTGAGAAACTGTTCTGTTGTTAATGGACTGAAGGAGTCGAACGTTGGTTGCGTGGAGGTTGTAGCTGATGGGTTGGGTGGTAAGGGCTGAGGATTGTCTAGTGGCTGTAAGAGTGCTAGTTTGGAGGTTAGAGTATTTGTCCTTTCTATAGCAGTGGAGTAGAAGTGGAGGGAGAGTGAGTCACAGAGTGATTGCGATGCGGTCGGGATGGTTGTGTTACAAGCTGGGTTGGTGAATTCGGAGATAATTTTGTGGAGTTCTTTGCTTGGGTTTTTGCAGTTTAGGATTCGGGAGTTGTAGTGGGCCTTTTTTGTTTTCCGGATTTCGGCTTTGTACCGATACAGGTGTCGGGCTAAGGTGGTCCTGCTCTCATGGGTTTTCCTTTATGCCATTTGCATTCTAGGTGTTTGTATAGTCGTTAAGTGGTCTTCAGCTCGGGAGTGAGCCATCTGGGGAAAGGGCCACGGCGGATTGATGGTTTGCAGGGGGGGGTGAGGCGCATCAGAGATGCGCTAAGCCATGAGTCAAGGGCCTCAGGGGTGAGATGGTTGTTTAGAGGGCAGGATGGTGGTGGAGACTGGAGGAGAACCTCGGCTAGGTCTGGGGTGATTATTAGTTTCTTCCAGCATTTGCCTATGTTCGGAGGTTCGGATACGAGTAGGGGGAGGGGATCGGGTGCGTGGATGGTGAAAGAGAGAATGTAGTGATCAGACCAGATGATAGGGGTGGGCGGCATTAGCTGAATCAGGTTGTTGGAGCTAAAGATGGCATCGAGGGTGTGTCCTTTATAGTGGGTCGGTCCGTTTATGTGGGGTTGGAGGTTAATTGCATCTAATCCGTCAACCAGGGAGTATGTCATAGGGTTGGTGGGGATGTCGAGCCATATGTTGAAGTCTCCAAGAAGGGTGAGGTTGGGATGGTTTAGTTGGAGGGTGGCGATAGAGTCGCAAAGGTTATTTGCGAAGTGTCTATCGTAGCCTGGGGGCCTGTAGATTATTAGGAAGCTATGTGAGAGCGATGGTGAGAGGGATAGTTTAACAAGGAGAGATTCGCAGGAAGGAATGGAGGGTTGGTTATTGATGATTGAGGCGCGGAAGAGAGATTTGAAGACGAATGCTAGCCCTCCTCCCCTGGACGGACGGTTCAGTGGGATGAGGGAGTAGTTGGGGGGGAAAGGCTTCGTTGGCGATTGGGCCGAAGTCGTCAGAGAGCCAGGTTTCAGTGATGAAAACTAGGTCTGGTTTGTCAGAGGTGAGGAGGTCAAAGATGGAGTGTCTGTTTTTTGCTATTGATCGGGCGTTAAATAGGATGCAGTTCACATCGGCAGTCGGGGATGATCTTGGTGGTGGGGGGGAGGGTGCAGTGGTGGAGAGTTTGGGGGGGGAGGGTGGGTTGGGTGATGATGGATGGGAATAGTGGGCGAGCAGAGAGATTGGCAGGCTTCGGGAGGGGTTGGGAGGCTGCGTGTGATAGGATGGTCGGGTTTTGGAAGGGGGATTTGAAAGAGGGATGTTGACGGTAAGGAGTTTCAGTTGCAGCTGATGAGAAATCGAGGGAGAGGGGTTTCAGGTGGGGGGAGGCCGCGGGGGAGAGGGGGGATTGCGGGATAGATGTGGTTGGTCGATATAGGGGGGGCGAGGAGTGCTGTGAGATTGAGGGGGACCAGGAATGTTTCCTCTTTAGTTTCCTTGCTGCGACTGGTGTGTGGGAGAGAGTGGGGGAGTTGGAGGGTGAGAGGGAGGCAGCTTCGGTTCTTGCTAGGGCTAGCCGTGCAGTTTTTAGGGAGGGGAAGGGGTGAGGTCGAGTGGGGATGGTGGCAGGGGTATAAGGGGAGGGCGGGAGTTGGGTGGTTGCAGGGTGGGGTGTGGCAGGTATGATAGAGAGGGGAGCGGGTATGGGTAATGCTGGTGGGTCAGGGGTGGGGTTCAGAGGATGAGTGGTCTTGGGGTGGGTGGCTCGCCATCGTGCCCCCCTTGCTTGGTGTTTGGAGAGGGGAAGAGCAGGGGGTGCGAGATAGGGTGGGGGGGTTTGGGTGCGGCGGGTCGGGACGGGAGACAGATCGGAGAGTGGGGGTGGTCCATGGGTGGTGTTTCTGACTGATTCTGGTGGAGTGGGTGCACTCATGATTGGTGCGAGTTTTAAGATTGGTTTAGGCAGGTTTTCTGATTGTAGTTCTAAGGTCGGTGGTGACACGCTTTTAGGTACCCTTCAGGGTTCAACTGCTCAAACCTGAGATCCTTCCTATAACATGGGATGTGATATCAACTCCTTCCTATTCCAATCCTGAGACCCTTCCTATACCATGAGATGTGATATCTTAGGCACACTTCAGGGTTCGACTGCTCAAGAAGGTATTAGTTTTATTTGGTGCTTACTAGCTAGAGTTTTAAACAGAGATTATTTTAGTTTGTTGGGTACCTTTCTAGGTTCCTCTGTCGCCAGGGAGGATATTCGGACAGCTTCAAGATTTTATTTGCTTAGAAGGGGTATTAGGTTGTTAGTCTCAGAGAGATTTTTTAGAGGGATTATTGGGCACAACTTCTACATACGCACGTAGGCTCAAGGAGTGTAATACTTAATGAATGTAATTCGGGACACTACTAAAATTTAACTTTTTCAGAGAGGTTATCGGGCGCAGTTTCTAATTGTAGTTTCGGGAACAATTCTAAATGCCAGTTTCTTAGAGAGGCTATTGGGGGTAGCTTCAGAAATGCAAATGGGAACACTTCTAAATGCTGTTTTCTTAGAGAGGCTATTTGGCACAGCACCTAAATGCAGTTGGGAAGACTACTAAATGCAATTGGGGACACTTCTAAATGCAGCTTTCTTCAGAGAGGCTATTGGGCGCAACACCTAAATGCACTTGGGAGCATTATTAATTGCAGTTGCGAATACTATTAACTGGTATTAGGAACACTTCTTAGATGCAACTTTCCTCGGAGAGGCTATTGAGCGCAGCACCTATATGCAATTGGGAGCACTATTAAATGCAGTTGTGAACAGTACTAAATGGTATTGGGAGCACTTCTAGACGCATTGGGCGCAACTCTTACATGCAATTGGTAGCAATACTTAATGTAATTGGGAGCACTACTCAAGGCTATTGGGCGCAACTCCTAAATGCAATTGGGGACACTTCTACATGCAATTTTCTTCAGAGAGATTATTGGGCACAACACCTGAATGCAATTGGGAATACTTCTAAATGGAGTTTTCCTCAGAGAGGCTATTGGGCCCAACACCTAAATGCAATTGGGAACACTATTAAATGCAGTTGGGAACACTACTGAATGCACTTGAGAACACTTCTAAATGCAACTTTCCTGCGAGGGGCTATTGGGCACGACTCCTGAATGCAGTTGGGAACACTTCTAAGTGCAATTTACCTCAGAGAGACTATTGGGCACAACACCTGAATGCATTTGGGAACATTATTAAATGTAATTGAGGACACTTCTAGATGCAATTTTCATTAGAGAGGCTAATGGGCTTAATTTCAGAATGCCATTGGGATCACTTACTAAATGCAATTGGGATTAGGTGAGAGGCTATTCTATACGCAATTGGGAACACTTCTAAATGCAACTTTCCTGCGAGAGGCTATTGGGCGCAGTTTCAGGATGCAGTTGGGAACACAGCTAGATGCAATTGCGAATACTTCTACATGCAACTTTCCTCAGAGAGGCTAATGGGCACAATACCTAAGTGTGGGAACACAGCTAGATGCAATTGTGAATAATTCTACATGCGACTTTCCTCAGAGAGGCTAATGGGCACAGCACCTAAATGCAATTGGGAACACTTCTAGATGCAACTTTCTTCAGAGAGGCTATTGGGCGCAACACCTAAATGCAGTTGGGAACAATTCTAGATGCAACTTTCTTCAGAGAGGCTATTGGGCGCAACACCTAAATGCAATTGGGAACACTTCTAAATGTAATTTTCCTCAGAGAGGCTATTGGGCGCCACTCCTGAATGTAATTGGGAACGGTTCAAAATGCAATTTTTCTTAGAGAGGCTAGTGGGCACAATATCAGATGCAATTGGGATCACTTCTAAATGCAATTTGTCTCAGAGAGGCTATTGGGCGCAGCTCCTGAATGCAATTGGGAACACTTCTAAATGCAATTTTCCTTAGAGAGGCTAATGGGCACAATATCAAATGCAAGTTGGGATCGCTTCTAAATGCAATTTGCCTCAGAGAGGCTATTGGGCGCAACTCCTGAGTGCAATTGGGAGCACTTCTAAATGCAATCTTCCTCAGAGAGGCTATTGGGCGCAGCGCTTAACTGTAATTGGGAACACTTCTAAATGCAATTTTCCTTAGAGAGGCTAATGGGCGCAACTCTTGAGTGCAATTGGGAACACTTCTAAATGCAATATTCCTCAGAGAGGCTATTGGGCGCAGCGCTTAACTGTAATTGGGAACACTTCTAAATGCAATTTTCCTTAGAGAGGCTAATGGGCGCAACTCTTGAGTGCAATTGGGAACACTTCTAAATGCAATATTCCTCAGAGAGGCTATTGGGCGCGGCGCTTAAATGTGATTGGGAACACTTCTAAATGCAATTTTCCTTAGAGAGGCTAATGGGCGCAATATCAAATGCAATTGGGATCGCTTCTAAATGCAATTTGCCTCAGAGAGGCTATTGGGCGCAACTCCTGAATGCAATTGGGAGCACTATTAAATACAGTTGGGCACACTACTGAATGCAATTGGGAACACTTCTAAATGCAATTTTCCTTAGAGAGGCTAATGGGCGCAATATCAAATGCAATTGGGATCGCTTCTAAATGCAATTTGCCTCAGAGAGGCTATTGGGTGCAACTCCTGAATGCAATTGGGAGCACTATTAAATACAGTTGGGCACACTACTGAATGCAATTGGGAACACTTCTAAATGCAATTTTCCTCAGAGAGGCTAGTGGGCACAGCACCTAAATGCAATTGGGAACACTTCTAAATGCAATTTTCCTCAGAGAGGCTAGTGGGCACAGCACCTAAATGCAATTGGGAACACTTCTAAATGCAATTTTCCTCAGAGAGGCTAGTGGGCACAGCACCTAAATGCAATTGGGATCGCTTCGAAATGCAATTTTCCTCCGAGAGGCTATTGGGCGCCACTCTTGAATGCAATTGGGAACGGTTCAAAATGCAATTTTCCTTAGAGAGGCTATTGGGCACAATTTCTAAATACACTTATAGGTTATTGGGTACAACTTCCAAATGCAAATTTCACATACCGAGGGCAGAGTTTCAGAATGCAAATATAGTGAATTTACAGTGGCGATGCTTTGTTAGTTGAGTGGTAGGGTAGTATGGCCTGAAGTAATTGCTTCTGGCCCCGCCCTTTCCACACTTACTTGTTGGTGGCTTCTTGCTTCTCCTGCTGATACCTGCAGATACAACCTGGAGCCGTCTCTGTAGGAGCCGTCCTTTGCCTCAGGTCCTTAGCTGATGGGCTGCCGGGCAGAGGGCTGCCCTGGAGGGACTGGTAATGAGTGCAGATCTTCTTGTCAGGGCCAATCGGGGGCGGGGGCGGGCTGGGAGGCGGGTCGGGAGGGGGAGAGAGAGCGCGAGGGCCGGGGCAAGCTACCGTGCACGCAGGTGCAGGGGACCTCTAGAGGGACTGGATGGGGTCAGGATCAGGGCCCAGAAGGGTCTTGCGTGTGCTGCACTCACCTCGAGGCGTCCCGATGGAAAGTGGCGCTCGAGGTGAGTTGCAGAGGCCTAGTTTCTACGAGGAATTCGGTTGGCCAATCAGGGGCGGGGGCGGGCTGGGAGGCGGGTCGGGAGGGGGAGAGAGAGCGCGAGGGCCGGGGCAAGCTACCGTGCACGCAGGTGCAGGGGACCTCTAGAGGGACTGGATGGGGTCAGGATCAGGGCCCAGAAGGGTCTTGCGTGTGCTGCATTCACCTCGAGGCGTCCCGATGGAAAGTGGCGCTCGAGGTGAGTTGCAGAGGCCTAGTTTCTACGAGGAATTCGGTTGGCCAATCAGGGGCGGGGGCGGGCTGGGAGGCGGGTCGGGAGGGGGAGAGAGAGCGCGAGGGCCGGGGCAAGCTACCGTGCACGCAGGTGCAGGGGACCTCTAGAGGGACTGGATGGGGTCAGGATCAGGGCCCAGAAGGGTCTTGCGTGTGCTGCACTCACCTCGAGGCGTCCCGATGGAAAGTGGCGCTCGAGGTGAGTTGCAGAGGCCTAGTTTCTACGAGGAATTCGGTTGGCCAATCAGGGGCGGGGGCGGGCTGGGAGGCGGGTCGGGAGGGGGAGAGAGAGCGCGAGGGCCGGGGCAAGCTACCGTGCACGCAGGTGCAGGGGACCTCTAGAGGGACTGGATGGGGTCAGGATCAGGGCCCAGAAGGGTCTTGCGTGTGCTGCACTCACCTCGAGGCGTCCCGATGGAAAGTGGCGCTCGAGGTGAGTTGCAGAGGCCTAGTTTCTACGAGGAATTTGGTTGGCCAATCAGGGGCGGGGGCGGGCTGGGAGGCGGGTCGGGAGGGGGAGAGAGAGCGCGAGGGCCGGGGCAAGCTACCGTGCACGCAGGTGCAGGGGACCTCTAGAGGGACTGGATGGGGTCAGGATCAGGGCCCAGAAGGGTCTTGCGTGTGCTGCATTCACCTCGAGGCGTCCCGATGGAAAGTGGCGCTCGAGGTGAGTTGCAGAGGCCTAGTTTCTACGAGGAATTCGGTTGGCCAATCAGGGGCGGGGGCGGGCTGGGAGGCGGGTCGGGAGGGGGAGAGAGAGCGCGAGGGCTGGGGCAAGCTACCGTGCACGCAGGTGCAGGGGACCTCTAGAGGGACTGGATGGGGTCAGGATCAGGGCCCAGAAGGGTCTTGCGTGTGCTGCATTCACCTCGAGGCGTCCCGATGGAAAGTGGCGCTCGAGGTGAGTTGCAGAGGCCTAGTTTCTACGAGGAATTCGGTTGGCCATTCAGGGGCGGGGGCGGGCTGGGAGGCGGGTCGGGAGGGGGAGAGAGAGCGCGAGGGCTGGGGCAAGCTACCGTGCACGCAGGTGCAGGGGACCTCTAGAGGGACTGGATGGGGTCAGGATCAGGGCCCAGAAGGGTCTTGCGTGTGCTGCACTCACCTCGAGGCGTCCCGATGGAAAGTGGCGCTGGAGGTGAGTTGCAGAGGCCTAGTTTCTACGAGGAATTCGGTTGGCCAATCAGGGGCGGGGGCGGGCTGGGAGGCGGGTCGGGAGGGGGAGAGAGAGAGCGCGAGGGCCGGGGCAAGCTACCGTGCACGCAGGTGCAGGGGACCTCTAGAGGGACTGGATGGGGTCAGGATCAGGGCCCAGAAGGGTCTTCCGTGTGCTGCATTCACCTCGAGGCGTCCCGATGGAAAGTGGCGCTCGAGGTGAGTTGCAGAGGCCTAGTTTCTACGCGGAATTCGGTTGGCCAATCAGGGGCGGGGGCGGGCTGGGAGGCGGGTCGGGAGGGGGAGAGAGAGCGCGAGGGCCGGGGCAAGCTACCGTGCACGCAGGTGCAGGGGACCTCTAGAGGGACTGGATGGGGTCAGGATCAGGGCCCAGAAGGGTCTTGCGTGTGCTGCACTCACCTCGAGGCGTCCCGATGGAAAGTGTATGTACATGTTACCCCAGTTTAGCCTTTCATCAAAGACAATTGCAAGATAAACAGAAAACTTTACTTGTTCTAATATTTGTTCCATTCGTTTTTAATTATAATTATAATACAGCCATAAAATGACTTTTTTTAAAATAAATAAATCACAACATGATCCAACATCTAACCATTCACCGAAATAGAAAAGGAACACATTTAAAAATACACTACATCCACTAATTCCCACTAAAACCACAATTACAATATTATGATCCTAACTCAGCATCACTGTGTTAATCACGGAGTCCCACATATATAGAATCATTAATTAGTGTAACAGCATCCTTCAATGTACCTCTTTATTCCCTGCAGTTCCATAATTTATGACAGTCACAAAAGAGGGTTATAGAAGCTCCAATGAAGAGCCGACTCAAAAAAATATAGGTCTGGGTCACCAGCTTAAAGTGCTCATCTAGACTCTTATTTATAAGTACCCACTGCCGAGTGAGATAGCAAATAAGTGGGATACTGTTACCCCTTACAAAATCCATCGAAAAATCCTCTCCCTCTATGCCAGACAGGTTGTTAATTCCTACCGCCCTGCTGGTGTTCGTCCTGAATCGAGCAAAGTACGGACAATAACTTAACACATGTTTTGCAGTCTCAAGTGTACACTCGTCTTGCTAGCTCTGCACGTGCATTCACTCTTAGGTAGACCACGTCTCGCCCCTAAAACCTCTAGTGTATTGACCAGAATAAACTTTACTCATATACATTCTGCCGTAGATAGGTATTGGGAAACCCCTTGTTAGATATGTAGCCAAACCTTCATGGGGACAATATTGTGTCAAATAGTGACCGCTACTGGATTTTGTCAACAAGTTTACCCACTTCTGCATTCTCTCCAGCGTAAAAATACCCCCCTTCAATACGCGTTCCAATCTAGGATAGGTAATGGACTGAATCTCAAAATGTAGCCGATGACTCCAAGTGATAACCTCTCCTGCAATCCTTATTATTGACCCTTTGTATAGGATATTGCTTAAACTTGCTGGCTTCAGTAGGAGGATATTTCAAAAGAATCCTTGAAGGGCCTAATATTTACCTCTCTAAGAAAACATTTCCCGGGAGTCCGTTTCTTTAGCGTAAATGATTTTACAAAATATTAAATTTTTTGTTTTCTTTTTATTCATTGTTAACTAATGTGTTGTATAATATGATGGCAGGGAATCCAAAACTTCTTGCAGGACAACAGGCATGGAATCTATATGGGCAAGGTCATCAGCATAAGGCAAAGGGACAGCATGATTTTGATTTAGGCAGGAAAGCCTTGGCCACTCCTAGTTGGGCTGGGCGATCTTCCAAATATACGTTATACACAATCGGAGCCAAAAGGCATCCTTATTTACGACCCTTATGGTTCATAATTGTTCTTGTGCTCTGCCGTTTTGGTCCTATTTTAACACAATCACTGCATACTGCTACACAACATTTTAATAATCCTGGTGGCATTCCTCATGATTCAAGCTTTCTCTAAAGAATTCCACAATTAGAAGAGTCAAACAAACTGAAGAAACATTTGAAACCAGCATACAGGGTACATTTTTTAACTTTAAGTTATCTACCGTTTCGTATCCCGTTGTTTTACTGGCAGGAATTACTTCAAAGTAATTTACTTTGAAGTAATTCCTTTGAAAAACTCATCGAATTATATAGGGGCTGGCGGTAAGGGGTTAAAATCGGCGAGGAGGAGCTGGGGGAAAGGGGACTAGTATAGGGAGAGGGAGTATGGGGCAACCCGCAAAAATAAAATAAGAAGGAGTTTTTCTGAAGGAGTTACTTCGAAGTAAATTACTTCAAAGTAATTCCTGTCAGTCAAACCACATGGAACCCTATCGGTTCCGCAGTAATGTATCATGAGGGTAATCATGTTTATCATGAAGGACTCAATTAGAGAGAAAATACCCAGGTTGTTAAGTATCCGAGAGAATATCTGATCCCTGATGTCAAGGAGAGCAACTAAACAGTAGATTGCAGGGTCAAGTCAATCACCCCTCATATGAATTGAAAACAAAATACTACCTCGCTCTGTCTATGGGACTTGATATTCCTTAATTATTACTGAAAATGAATCGGTGATAATTTCAGCCCACTCATAAGTTTTTGCCCTTATGGTATCAGCCGATAGGTCATCTAGACATGCAGCTCCCATGGACTTTAAACAAATATCGCCTCCTCACCTAATAATTTTATTTTCGTGACTAATACCACTCCTCCAAGTATGGGTGTGCCTGGAGTACAACCCCACCTTTTCAGTTGCAGATAGGCCTTTTTTCTGTATAAATGTTTTTATTGTGGGAGTTTACCAGAACATATTCATCAACATACATGACACACAATTGTGTTTCTATTTCAGCTATACATCAAGAAAATCACTGGAATCAGGATAAGAGCACCAGTCTAAAATAATGCGCTGGAGGTTTTTACTACAAGTCAGACAATCTGTGAACATGTCCGGGAGATGACAGACTACTTGTGAGGAATTGCTATCTGGCAAAGATGCAAAGCCCTGTCTTTTTTATTTTTATTAATACATACAATTATGCAGATAATTCCATCCTCAAAAGGGTAATCTAACCTGATTTCCCTTTTTTGCTACTCTATAATGTTCCATACTGGCATGCAGAGGTTTTTTGGAACCAGCCCAAAGAAAATGCGCACATAATACTAACCCCGCTACAAGTTCAACTTTCGTGCTGCAGCCATGAACTCATGGTAGAGAGACAATAATTCAAGCATATAAACTTAGCATTTATTTGACAGTACGTTGATAATAAAGCAATTTGACATAAGTGGAGAAATGCAAGTAAAAAGTTACAGATATTTAGAAAGCAGTTTTACATTTCTTTGGAATGCCAAGCCTAGAACCAGGTCAGCTAATGGAATGGCCTCCATCCCTCTCAGGAACTGGATTACCCTTGCACTTTCCTTCCGGTACTCAGTCCACAAGTGAGACATGGCAAATTGGAATTGCTGCTAGAGGCTGTCAAAAACCCAGTGCGCCAGCACGTGCTTGGTGCAAACCCATCGGAGAGTTCCTCTCAATCAATGTGTGTATAACCTTTTATCAGGTACACCCTTCAGTCAGAGTGACACAGACTTCCAGAACCTTCCTTTGGGGAAAAACAGGTTTAGGATGGAAAAGTACTTGTAAGTACCTGCTTGCAAGCCTTTTTCTCCTCTCTCATCTCAGAGCCCAGCTGTCCCTGGGACGTGTTTTGCTAGAATTTGTGTTACCAGTGTACTCCGGTCAGTTTGTCCTGTCTCGTGCAAACATGTACTTGTTTACCACGGATGGTGGAGCAGCTTGTGAAAGAAGCAGAATGTTTCAGTAAGCGCTAAAGTCAGCACACCAACTGCCCATATAGGCCTTTCAGAAAAAAGCAATGAAGCCTTAATGAGCATTTCTTGCTTGTGCTGGTTAGTATATAAGCGCTATACTATTTATTTATTTATGTATTTTTAAATGTATATATCGCATATACAGCCCAAGGGCATCACAGCACTGTTACTTGTGGCAGGATTAGTTACAGAGAGATGCATGCTTATGAGTCATAAATAAATGTCAGAGCAGGTGAGTACAATCATTGAAGTACATATATTATGACATTTGTGATGCAGGTGGTTGGTATTGGTCAGTCCTAGGTCGGGCATTAAGTAAAGAGCATTGCTTTCACGGCTTTATGCAATGCTAGGTGGGAGACTTCTCCTCACCGGGGAGGTGGTAGGGCATTCCATTGCAAAGCTGATAAGTATGGGAAGCTAGCGCCTCCGGCTCGGGCTCTCTTGATTGTGGGGATTATGA
The DNA here is from genome assembly GCF_040938575.1 of Ambystoma mexicanum. Lineage (NCBI taxonomy): Eukaryota > Metazoa > Chordata > Amphibia > Caudata > Ambystomatidae > Ambystoma > Ambystoma mexicanum. The sequence goes on along the minus strand of NC_090930.1, from coordinate 647,641,678 downwards.
GCATGTTTGCATAGGGTGTTCTGGTAGGTCTTGTGGAGATTGTGGGGTGAATTCTCTCAGAGAGGTAAAGGTGGGGCAGTATGGTGGATACACTTATGAGTAAGGGAAAGGGCTTTGAAGAGGACTTTCTCTTTAACTGGGAGGCAGTGCGCCTGTTTCCTGGCAGCTGTGATGTGTTATTTTTTTGGGATTCCAATGGCCGCACGCAGACCGCTGTTTTGTATTATTTGCAATTTGGCCATATTTTTAGTGGAGGTACCCAGAAAGAGAGCATTGCAGTAATCTAATCTAGATCCTCTAATAGCTCTAGCAATGGTGATGCAGTTGTCCTTGGAGAGGAAAGGTCTAGCTGCAGTCATGAGTTTGGCGTGCTATGATTCTGATGAGACGATGTCATTAACTTGCCTAGTCATTGTTAGGTTGGAGTCAGAATAGACTCCCAATGTTTTTACTGAGTTAGCCACAGGGATTTCGATGCAGTCGATCATAAAGTGACTCTAACTTGGAGTCAAGGTTTTTAAGTGTTTCCTTGGAGCCAACCAGGAGTAGTTCAGTCTTGTCTGAGTTTAGACAGAGCCCATTGGCTCCCATCCAAGCTTGGATAGTGTTGTAAATATCATTAAGTGTCTTGGAGTCAGTATCATAGTCTCCTGTTAGTGTGAGGAGGATCTGAATATTGTAAGCATAGTTAGTGTACGAGATACCCAGAGAGTCGAGAATGAGGAAGAGGGGCCGTGTAAAAATGTTATAGAGGGTGGGCCACTGTTAGGTTGCAAGCACTCAATGACTCTATAAACTATTAGCTCCATCCTGCCTTGGTATGCTGCACACTTATACACAGTGTAGTTAGCTCAGCAGGTTTTTCACCTGGGCAAATTGTAATCATGATATTACACATGCCAAAGCATAGTTTATGTGTGCCCTGCTGCATCAGGACCGTGATCCGGAGCACCGCTCTACTCATGGCATAGAGCAGATTCAAAGGTCACCTGATGCCCACTCAACACCTGCAGCAAAAGCCAATTCTCTGCAGCACAGGGGAAGCATTTAAGATATGCCCAACTTTACCAACACTGATGCTCAAAAGCAGCCAATGCTGGTGGCATGGTCAATTCTAAATCAAACTATGCCTGAGTTTAGGCATGGTCCATGGTAATACTTATGATCATGGTGATCACATGCCAATCAATATCAATGTGTCAGCTTCTGTGAGTTAGGTCTGCTGTGGAAAGTGATGTGTATTCCTGTCAGACAGGTTGATACTGCCAAGTGGCAGATAGGAAACCCAAAGGACCAAACCTCTTTTTTGATCCCTTTGTGAGGGCTAGTAATACCCTCCTATGGAGACAGCTACACAGCAGACAGCTGTCCTGGGCCCGGGTATCAAAGGAGCACACCCATTTAAAAGGAATAGCCTCATAACAGGGTACTGCATCTCCAAAGGCATTTGTTTTCAGCAAGAAGAGAAGGGGGCGGTATTAGGATAGGCAGGGGGGACCTGGTCACTGGAAGGAGACTTTCAACATTTTGTTCATCTCTGTCTCTTTTTCCCTTTCCTGTCCTCTCCACTTCCTCTGAAGCAAAGCACTTTGAGTGTGACATCACAAGGGCAATGTCCACTCTATCCAGGAGCAGAGATTGGGCCTCTAAGGCAAGCTAGCTTTAGGCCAATTGTGAGCTTAAAAGAAGGGTTCTCACACCCCTCCTGCATATTCTCTCCAGATTTCAGATGGTGCCTGATCCTCTCAAGACCCACAGATTCGATCTGGAAGAACTCACTGGATTTCCATTTTGGAAATGTGTACTTTCCAAAGCCTTCAGCCTAAGGTGAAGAAGTAGATGTCCAAGGCAGAAGGACGATCTGCCATTTACCCAGTGCCAAGGTACATTGGGAGTGACCTTTGCTGTGGACCAGAACCTACCACTCTGCACTTGAATCTCCTAATGCTGGGAGAACAGACCCTGAACAGAACCATCCTGTCCTTGAGTTCCCCTGGGGGGGCTACACAGCAACTGGAGGACAGACAAGCCAAAGTTCCATGTTTTTCCACAGTGGACCGGTCACTCCATGTTCACCACACCTTGAGCAAGAGGGAAGGGACCAGCACTTTTTTTGTGCTTCTCCACCAATCCAAACTATTGCTTGTACTTCAAACCAGCTCGATTCTGCACCATGCCCTAGTTAAGAACTTCACCTACAAGGTCCGAATCGACTGCTCAATGCCAGGACCTGATCCGAATCACTAACGAGTCACACACCAACTATTACCAGGGATTACAACCACAGGTGAACCCAGAAAGCCATTTAACAGCTGCTTCATTGATCTGCACATCATCGCCGCAAAGTCACCACGAGCGTCGCCCGCTGACTCAAACTGCTGGAGCATCACTCATTGATCCTACCAGCGGCTAAAGCTGACTCAGCCTGGGCCAACATGAAGCAAACCTGGGACTGCCCTGACCTGCATTGTTCAGAACTTCATTTGACCGCACAGAGCGTCAGCGTTCACACCTACTCGACTCCCGCTTGCTGCTTGTGCCCACACAATCCAACGTGCCCAAACTGAGCTTGATCCGCTTGCTTCAATGCTTGACACCAGGTCTGACTGTGCCAGCCCACCAAGAACTGAACCCAGGTACTGTTCACCCTGAAGTTTCCCCTGGGTTCACTTGCCCCTAGAGACTGGTTGGGTCATGATCGCTCCTGTTTTGCCCAACAACAAATCCTTTTTCTGGCTAGTATGGCGAGCATCTCACCTACCATCACGGGAACTATGCTCAACGTGATACTTTCCTCAGCCTGTCACATCTTCTCTGTTCTTCCTTTGGGGTGGGTTTTTGTACAGTATTTCCTATTCATTTTATGCAGATGGTCTGTTTGATTAAAATATATATTATTATTGAACATGAATTGGATAGTCCCTTTATTTTGGACTGTGATACTTTGTTGTTTGGATCACTACTGGTTCACCATCACACCCCTCTTGAGAGAATAGCCTTCCTTCGGCCCACATTACCACAAATGCATAAGTAGGCATTTATCCTAACTTTTCCTGTTATTCCTTTATGATTGTGTTGGGTTTTGGTGTGTCGAAGTGTGAGGGCTTATGGGCTATTTTTCCCCTCTTCACCCTTGTACTCCTGCTGGGCAGAGTCCAATTCATCAAACAAACTCAATTCAATCTCATAAATATTAATCCGCCATCTAGTTGTCTAATATACAGAGTGGTAGAAGGCCTGTACAGAGTCCAATGAAATCTAATGCTAAATCATAGCAAATGTTAATTAAGTACTGGGTAACATTAAGAAGAAAGCAGATGTCTGAGCACCATATGTACGATAGCAGCATTGACTTTAAAGTATCAGAGTCAGGAAAGTGTCTTTTCAGTCTGCACCCCGTTCAAATAATACCATGCCACTTTCATCACCATGAAATAGTACATTATCCCCTTTTAGGATAGACTCAATTTCACAAGATTATGAACCGATACTGAAGTCCCAATTAAAGAAGTTCAATGTTCATGATCTGTAGTCCCTCTCCTTTTGGAAGGTCTAGAAGCAGGTGTTTGGAGTGCTTAATTTATTGTGGTTTCTTACAAATAGCCGGTGCCTTTAATATGCTTGACAGATAGACTATTTGCATCAGACTATTGGCAGGAAAGGGACAATGTCATGCTACAAGAGTTCAAAACCATGGTCGGATGACTCCACCTGTATGTACTACTGCCTAGGTCGATATTGATATTTGTATTATTGTCATGCCATCTCTCAGGTCGGGGGCAGCCAATGCAGTTTTGACCATCCCAGCTCCCTGTGGTTTCCTTTCAAATGCCTTCAACTGGATTGAGAAGGATTTCCTGTGAAGTGTCCCCACCAGGGTTTTGAATTGAACTTTGGTTTGGGAAGGCCAACCATCATGGACAAAATTGCATTATTATCCACGTGTGGTAGACCCAGAACTCTGAATTTCGCAGCACAGGTCAGATTTTCTAACCTATCAACCTTGCACTCTGGAAGCAACACAGAAGCTGCTGCATGGTGTCAACATTTCAAATTCGTCTTCTGGCCACATAACATGCTTTAGACTTCTGGGACTGGTTAAAGGATAGTTCCGGGACTTTTTTTTATTGTCCCTACGGTTCGGCCATGTGTTTTTAAGCATAACTCGGTAGATCGTAGAAAACTTTCCTATGGACCTTACCCGACTTTTCGTCCATTAACGCACTCGAAATCAGCCGCCATTTTCTGATAATCCTATCATTTCCCCCCATCGCCCTGGCTCACCTGCTTTTGCGGCACTAAATCAAATCCCCCGACCCTGAAACAGACTTGATCAAAACATTCATATTCCCCGCCTCTATCCGTGACGTGACTGAGCTGCGTAGGCAAACGTGCGCAGGCGTCTTCTACGCGACTCCACACAGAACCCGGAAATCAACACAGATGAGCTCACACAACACAGCGCGCCACAATTGGGAATATGAAACTGTACTTTTAATTTAAACCGCAAGATTGTAAATTTGGTAAAGTACATTTATTTGACATCAAATGTTTTGAGAATATTCAGCGATTTTCATTTTTATTTGCTCTCGTTCCAAAAAGTTCGTTTTGAGGCACGCGATGTTCCTTTGCTGTACACAGGGTCTTAGATCATCTCACAATACAGCGCCACAATTCGGAATATGAAACTGTGGTTTAAAAGCAAACGGCAAGATTGTACATTTGGCAAAGTACATTTATTTGACATCAAATGTTTTGAGAATATTCAGCGATTTGCATTTTTATTTGCTCTCGATCCAAAATAGTTCGTCTTGAGGCAAGCAATGTTCGTGTGCAGTACAGAGGGTGTTGGTTTACGATAAAATAAGCTCTTCGGTCGCACTGATAATCGCATGGCTGTTCCAACAACGAGGCACTAGGCCACCACAACGGTCTGTATGTTGCATCTAGCCGTTAGTACCGCGTAAGGGCATACTTGTACTTGGCGATCGTCCCATAAAATGGTCAGGGTGGTAACGTTGTTCACGCGGAGAAGCAGCTGGCGGTTAAAAAAGCCATCCGCCGGTGTCTGGTACTCGTGACACATACAATAATGAAGGATGTACCTGTTTTAAAAACATAAAAAATGAAATTAGTCTCACCATCAGATCTTTATTAAAATTATTCATTTTATATATTAGGTCGGGAAATTATTTCATAGCTAGGACAGTGCAACTGGGTATTATACGTCAAGGGGGGGCTGTAGGATACTGAGACAGTCCCCCAGTGCAGGGGTTGACAGGGAGGCAGTGCAGGTGGAGAGTGGAAGGGCCCAGGACCGAGGTCGCAGACAGTGGACCAGTTGTAGCAGGGGAGAGGGAGAGAGAAAGCAGAAGCAAAGAGGAAGGTTTTGAGGTGCTTCCGTAAAAGGAGATGGTTCTCCTCAAGATAGTGCGCGGTACAAAACAATATGCCACATAGAACGAACAAGTACAACTTAACCCGTCTTTAAAGCTACTGTATAGTAATTAAATTGCGGTATAAACTCATCTAAAGAGTTACTTACATTATATTTGCATTTTCCATTGTGTCTGTGCGTAGGGCAGCCCCGAAATACCACTCCTTCTATGCCGACGTTATTTCTTCTAATGAACGAACATTAAATGGCTTTCGTTTCTGAAATTATATTCATTATCGTTTCTTACGTTATTGCCCCACACCCCCAAAAAGAAGTCTTTCGGGATGGTCCCGGCCTGTCAAGGTCAAATAACAATAGAACCTTATACTGAGACGTGGGCCATTCCGGCACCCGAGCAAAAAATCAAAGCAGCTGACCTTCACTTTGAACGAGCACACATTTCTAGTTAGCTACATTCAGTGTAAGGCCATCTCACAGGACTTGAAATTTACACTCCATCTTTGCATTTTGTCTGCGTGCATTTGCAGCCCCAGAGAACCATAAATACGGAGACATTCTATATTTTTTGAAAAATGATTTATATTACTGTTTGGTTTAATTTAATGCGCAAATGAACAAGGTTGGATAGACACATTGCATGTACATTGATCAATCACTTTTATTTACACAATACATAGTTACACATATTCAATGGGCCTGCAACATGAGGAGACTCCAGAGCAAAGTCACAGGTGACACCCGGGTGGTTCGCACAACTGCACGGTGAAGGGAGGGGCAACGGTGGAGAGACACATTGCATGTACACTGAGCAATCACTTTTATTTACACATTACATAGATACACATATTCAATGGGCCTGCGACATGAGGAGACTCGAGAGAACAGACAATCAAATTACAATCATTTTTACCGTGATGTGTATTTCTCAATGAGCTCTTCTTTAGGTGGACATGGAACAGAGGCAATGTTGGGTGGCAATGCAGTTGTCCCCTGCACAGGTTCGTTCACAACTCCATGTATGTGCCTATCTAGGACATCAACAATAAGTCTCTCAATAAAGTCATATTGCATATCCTCAAACACTGGTTTGATAATCCATTGTTTACTTCTTTTAGTGAAGGCCTTATTGTAGCGAAGCGTCCCTAAAGTTCCGGTCGTCCTACTTTGTTGACGGCCAACATTATGGTTATGTGCCAAGACCGCTAGAAGAGTCCGATTTATCATGCCCTCCATGCCAAAATGCAATCGTTTTGGCCTGTACTTTAGGCACATATTGTGGAACACCTCCAAATCTCCTGTGTGGCAGAATTCCGTGAGTCCCCTCAAATCTCTTGTTATAGTTTTATCAAATACAATCTTTTCAATGGCTTTGTGAGTGGGTGATGAAGGAATCAACCACTTCTTCTTCCGTGCCTCCTCTGTGGACAAATGGCCATGTTCACAATTGTGGAAATGTTGGTTTGTGTTCCAATGGTGAACGTTGCTACAGTGTAGCATTACTGACCGCCATTTTTCCAGTAGAATTTCCAACGACCCTCCACATGTTTTTGAGCTCCACCAAAGATGGTTGCTGATTGACTTGGACCACTGTGAAATACCTTGCATATCTTTTTTTTTACCTGCAGCCGACATTTTTTTATTGATTGTTTTTGCAAGATGCCAAACTTCAAATTGGTGATTTATATTTTTGTACTCTTCTCTCATTGTCTTGGCAATTGAAACGTGTCTGTCCGTGGCTATCAGGTCGATCACCATTCCCCGCGATTGTAGTTCTTGCAATGATGCTACAAAGCCAACTTTCTCCATGGCCACTGAGGATGTACTTTGTGACACCTGCACGACCACCGAACTCACAATTTTCTTACTTTCCATGTCCTGAAAGTGGTAGGTGCAGTACTTGGCTGAAAATCCTGGGCTGTCGCACTGTCCATCACCGGCTAGCCTGAACCGTTTGCCCGCGAATGTACTATCAATAGACATTTTTTCCATTCTCCAAGCTTCGCTAATGGCTGGAAATAGATAATCGGTTTGGTATTTGTAGAACTGAGTTTTCGCAATGAAATGGATTCCCACAAACTGAAAGAAAGACTCTAACTTTTTAAAACTTGAACCACTAAAAAGTGCAGCCGCTGCACAAAGTAGATTGCCTGCTGGCAGTTGCCCCAGCATGGGTTGTGCAGACCATGAGAAAGGATGATATTTTGTACAGGTGGCATGTATTTTAAGGTTAGTGCCTCGAATTGCACGAGTCACATTAATCAATGGCTCCCCACATACTTCCCCACCAACCGAATGCCCACATTTCATCCGAATAATAATATCAATCAAACAACTATCGAATACAATGAATTTGGCCTCTTTCCTTATACTGTCACTCTGCATCCCAGCTGGCTCTGCCTGTAACGTTGAGGACATGTCACTCACATGAAAGGTAGAATCTCTGATATCGTCTTCCGCTATGTTCAGTGATATTGATGGTGTTTCATTGTCGTCCACTTCATTCTCTTCCATTGCAACATCTGTTCCTTCTCCGGCGATGGGTGAATAAAACAATTTCTTCAACTTTCTCGCGGTCTTAGTTTTTGCGGGTGTGGATTCTGTGAATTGATCTCCGACTGCATCCGAACTACCAGGAGGACATTCACTATCAATGGCTGGTGGTGGTATAGCTCCGTTGTCAATCACTTCATATTCTTCCCATTGGCACGATGCATCTCCAGTCTCAAGTCCCTGCCAAAAGGTTTGACAAGCAACATCTCTCGTTCGCTTCACTGTCTGTGTAGATCTAGTTCGTACACCCATTCGCAACTAGAGGACAGATTGGAAAAGGGATGTTCAGTTTAAGCACAACTTACAGTATTGAACTATTAACAGTGAAAAACAACATAATATAGTGACCAGGACACTAACCTTCTTTTGCTTTCTTTTCTTTGAAACTTTCTTGCCTCGAACTTCAACATCAGGACGCTGTTGCCCCGACTCGTGTGTGCATGTCTCCACTTCCTCTTGCGCTGCAACGACTATATTTTCATGATAAGCACATCCATCACGCACTGACGCTCCATCGACTCCCTGAAACATAGAACTTTCATTAGTATGTATAATAATATCGAAAACACAAAATGTACTTGGGGACCAATACCCACCTACATCTCAATAGCAAAACACGAATGAACGCTTTGTGTAGAACATTCAAACGACAATTATTCACGCATTGTTGATCTAGTTAGATGGAACTGTCAAGATCCATACCTCGGGCTCCTCATAGACTTCCATTGATGATATTATTGAAGATGATGCTTCAGTAACTCCCTGAAACACAGTAATTGCATTAGTATGGTTTTCTATTTTGTTAAAAAGAACATAAACTTTGTGCAGGCGTCAACGGCTCATTTAAATAGACCTGCACAAATGATCAGTTGTCTAAAATAAATAATGGATATGTAAATATGATTCGATTTGCTCGATCGTTGGAAGTGTCACCACCCAGAGATCTGCATCAACTACTAGGGGTGATGTTCTTGTAGAAGAAGCTCCGTCATCTCCCTGAAACATAGTACTTGCGTTAATAAAGAAGGAAGTATAGCGGATGTAATCACGTCATATGATTTCGCTTGATCGAACTGTCAGTATCCATACCTCGAAATGCATAAGAACATCAAGGGACGATGTAACTGCGGTGCACACTTCTGCAAGCTGTTGCGCCGACCCGTAACTGCAACCTCCCCCTTCTTCTTGGATTAATGCTCCATCGACTCCCTGAAACATAGGACTTTCATTAGTAATGAACACAATATTGAAAAAAGAAGACACATAGGAGGGCGACGACAGAAGGACATATCAATGGCTAAAAACGAAAGAAACATTGTGTGTAACAATCACGCTACAAGAATGCAAGATCTGATGATCTCCATCGATGGAACTGTCCGGAAACGTACCTCGAGCATCTGAGTGACATCAACGGTTGTCGTCAATACGTTGGACTCCTCAGCATCTCCCTGAAAGACAGTACTTGCATTATTTTGGATAACAATAATTATAACTGAAAACAAAGACTAGAGGACGAGTACAAGGGTGTACCATTAGGTAAAATAATTACACGATAAATTAAAACTATTGATTTACATGCCTAAAACAAGTCAGTGGCAGAATAGCCAAGTAAGATTACCCGATAGGCGCTTGAAGTGGCTGATGACTGCAATAATGACACGGATGGAGAATCTTCCGCCTTCATATTGAGTGGATACATAAATGGGGAAATTATTGTTAGCTAATGCTACACACTACCGCAAGGCCGAGAGATAAATACGTAAACTTGACTCACCAGTGGAGGGATGTGGACGAATAGAGTGGGAATAGCGGTTGAGAGCAATTTTCGCCTCGCTCGCGGTGTGTTCTTCTTTATTAGCAATGATGTGGAGTACATGTCTGAGCTAAAGTGCCTGCTGCAGATGCGGTATCGATCACCCCTCTTGTCCGCAAAGACTTCTAGGACTCTACTTTCAAGCTCAGACGGTGGATATCCGCAATATCGGACCCATTCTCTTATCTGATCTATTGACTTAGGGAAAACATGCATTATAGTACCTTCAGATTTATTATGGGTCTTCGAAGGGCAACCGCCAATGGAACAGGCAGGCATTGTGGAAAGTTCTAAAAAGTAAAGATCAACAATTCTCTATGAATACCAATGTGTTAAAAAATTAAATGACACATAAAAGGTTCAATGCAAGGTTCGTTTTGGTTCTTGGAACTATACACGTTATTCACATGCGGATAAGTATTTGAATTACTTTAAAAAAATAGAAAAATAATTTGACTAAACTCAGAACATGTGACTAGTTCCTTGCATGTACTGTCTTGAACGAAAAGAAAACATGGATGCAATTTGATGACTACTAGCAAATAGATATAAATTAAAAAATTGGACGCAAAATGATTATGGTACATGGCCTTACCTTGACGAACAAACAGTTAGATGCAGGGATCAGAGTAGTTTCTTGTCGTCGAACAGGGAGCAGTTCACAGGTTGCAAACTGACGAGTTTCCTCGAAGTGGTCACGGAAGTTCACAGAGAACAAGAGCGGATAACCAGCACCTTCACGGGTTGACTAGCAAAGCGCAAAGAAGTTCTCATTAGAAATATGAAGTGGGTTATAAAGAATTCGAAACAGGGGTGTGTTTGTGAATGAATGACGTGTATATGTCGTGGCATTATGCGGTTTGCAGGGGGGCATCCAGCGTGAGGGGGGATGCTTGGCAGGAGACACGGGGTCTGGAGGTAGACATGGGAACAACAACCCATGCTCTATAGACCACTTTGAAGTGTACATGGTCTTTGGCACCTCTTGGCCTTTATCGCTCCCTGACAGCTCCACTTGGCAGCACAAGTACCCCGGTGCGAACTGCCTTTGATAGGGCGGGGGGTGGATTGGGGCGGTGGTCATGCAGACAAGACACAGGAAGACTTGTGAATGGAGGCACACATATGTGGATTGCAGGGGGGCGTCCAGCGTGAGGGGGGATGCTTGGCAGGAGACACAGGGTCTGGAGGTAGACATGGGAACAACAACCCATGCTCTATAGACCACTTTGAAGTGTACATGGTCTTTGGCACCTCTTGGCCTTTATCGCTCCCTGACAGCTCCACTTGGCAGCGCAAGTACCCCGGTGCGAACTGCCTTTGATAGGGCGGGGGGGTGTGGATTAGGGCGCTGGTCGTGCAGACAAGACTCGTTTGCCGCAGGGCCTCACCAAGGAGAGGCCATCTAACTGCATGTAAGAGGCAGGCTGAAGGATCTAGTACATGGAAGGCAGGGGGGTGAGTTTATAAATACCTCAGCCTCCCAGGAGAATATATGGGTGCAGTTCACCCTGGAGACCCTGGATGCCTAGGCAGTTAGTCAGCAGCAGGCTGGCCTGTGGTGGCAAGGCGGCACGGGCCAGAGGGGGTCATCTCTGTACCCGGTGCCCAAAAGGATGATTTATTATGATCAACCATATTGATTATTTACCTATAACCATGTTTTGTATCAATAAAATCCAACGGCCTTCCTTTTATTGCCAACGCTTGAACAAAGTGGTGTGGTAAGTATTTTTGGGGGAGGAGGCAAGGCAGGGAGGCTTGATGCCAACCCGCAAAATAACATATGTATGTCTGGTGCATATGGGTTCAACGGTTATGTGGATTGAAGGTGGGCGGCCAGCGTGAGGGAGGATGCTGGCCGGAGACATGTGGTGTGACAAGACAAGGCACAGGAAGACTATTCAATGGAGACACACTAGATTCATTTAAAAAATCAAAACAACCATTGTTAAAATATATGTTGGGTTTTATTTTAGATCTTAATTTCAATTGAACATAAATAATAAACATTACACATTGTAAAGTTCCGGTTGCAGCACATCCAGGGAAAATCTGCGGTATTGTCCACTGTCGCTGGGGAAATGTTGTCTAATGGCAAGTACCGCACAGGCAGGTATTACTCTCCGAACGCGGTGTCCAAGCCTCCCGTGAAGCCACCAAGTGAAGCAACGATAGGCCACCAGCCTGTACCACCTGTGAAAATGAAAGATGCAAACTGTATTAAAATGACAAAACTTTCTTATCACTGTCGATTCAGGTAAAAAATGTCATTCTGCTTTGAAAAAAATTCTATCTAGAAAATGCACAATATGGAACCAATTTACATGCATTCGAATGATATGTAGATGTAATTTTATATGTGGGAGACGACCATGACATAGTAGTGGCATCACTGACGTCAAAACCAGAGTATACTTACTCGTTACTCGGATTACGCGGACGAACAGTGCCGCGAAGTTCGTGCATAAGCACCATCATCATCCTCAACACGGTCCGTGAGAGGCAGGCTTCCCTGAACTCTGGCAGCTCGGTGATGCATTGCGGACTTGGCTCGCCTTCCGAAATGTAGGCCAAGCACCCGGAATTTTCACGGCAGCAGCAGTTCTCCTCCTCAGTTGGCATTAGCTCGCACCGATTGCACGTGCACCAGGTGGAGACGCCGTCCATGCGACATGGTCCAGGCTCGTCATCCGTTGACTGGTCCTCCCAACTGCCGTCCGAATCCCCATCGTTTTCGCGTGCTTGCCTTTCCAGTAGTTCTTGCTCGGTGTACTCAGGCTCGTACATATACGGCATTATTGTAGCCATTGTGTGGTAAAGAAAGTAAAATAATTTACAGAGATGGTACAGGTGTTCACAAGGCCTAGAAGCGGCGAAGGTAGCTGACCAGAGCACAGAAACGAGTCACAGAATACTCAAAGTAACACAGAGAGAGTAATGGAATCGAAAATCTGCTGCGTGAAACGGTGTGTTTATACTTATTGAGGAAAGAGGCGTCCTGCCATTTCCATGGCGACACTTCATTAGCTGAGGCGCAGCGATTGTTGACACGAAACGTGCTTTGGCGTTGGGAAATGGGCGGTACGCGTCTGCTGATGTCAGGCTCAGGGGCGGGGGATTTGATTTAGTGCCGCAAAAGCAGGTGAGCCAGGGCGATGGGGGGAAATGATAGGATTATCAGAAAATGGCGGCTGATTTCGAGTGCGTTAATGGACGAAAAGTCGGGTAAGGTCCATAGGAAAGTTTTCTACGATCTACCGAGTTATGCTTAAAAACACATGGCCGAACCGTAGGGACAATAAAAAAAAAGTCCCGGAACTATCCTTTAAACCTTATTTTCCAAACCCATAAGTGTAGAGTCAATGGCCTTCAATTTAAACTCAACCACTGACACTGCTACATCAAGGTTCCATTGCATGACCTCCATAAAAGTCAAGAGTGCACTTTCACATATAATAAGATCACGCCCCTCAACCACATTGGTCTCTGCTTGCAGGGCCCCTGTCCCTCGATCATCCTCCATGTTTTGCAGTAGATGGGAAGGGGGTCCGAAAAGTCTACACTCAGTTGTGTCAATGTAGTCCTTTTATTCTGCTCATATCCCAGACACACTCTGTTAATCTTCTTTGCATTGTCAGTGGACCATACAGGATCAAATGACAGCCCTCTCCCTCTTTAAACCGCTGCTTGGAGGGGACTCCTTCCCAGTGACCTTTGACTTTCCAGGTGCACCCAGCCCACTGCTCCATGCAACAGAGGAGTACCTGCAGTAGCCTCATTCCCACGCCAGCTCCTGGTTCACCTAAAGCAACCACCTCATTCAGTAGCCATGGTTGCACCCTCCATCAATGTGTGTTGGTCTGAAGAGCACCAAGGCACACCCGACCTAAATTCTGCAGGGGTCTTGTCCACCGTCTCATGGCCTTCTTGCTCAGTGGTTTTTGATCGCTCATCAGAGATTGCTATGATACTTTGAATGCATTCAGTGACAATGTCCTCACTCATGATTGTATGGGCACAGATTTGCAATGTTTGCATAATACCAGAGGATGTTAATACGTTATTTGGCTAACGTCATCAAAGTACATATCAGCAAAACAGAAACAACAACAAATAATAGAAAATGATGCAATCTCATTAGTTTAAAAATAGTAGTCAAACATTATGATAAAAACATACATGTAACAACCACAGCTAAAAAGTTTGAGTTCCTTTGATATTGAAGGGACCAAATACCCTCCTTGCAAGGTAACCAGGACTTTTTGATATTCTTCCTTCTCAAGAAGTATTGGGTTTACCTCTTCCAACCTCTGACCTTACAGAACCAGATAGAATCCAAGCAAATTACTCTCTGAGCTCAGCACAGGAGTGTTCAATATCTAGAACCCAACTACTTTCTCTACCGTTTCAATACTAGAGAACCTCCAGTGCTCCAGCTCCCTGCTAACATGGCAAAATATTTACTTTCACAAACGGAAGACATAAAAGCCCTCTTTGCACCAAGAGGCTCCACTGAAAATGCTTTCAGATCTACTAATACCCATCAAGAAGACCTTAAACACAAATTCCTAAGACTAGAAAAACTTTTGACCAAAGAAATAAACAAATTCTGGAAAAAACCACCATGCAGCAATACTCAGACCAAAGGAAAATACCTAGGGGACTCAGGATACTAATCTTCCCAAGATTTTGAAGACCCTAATGACACAGACCTAGCAGACGCATGGGAGAAAAACCTTATACAAAGCTCTGCCAACATGATCCACTTACTCATTGACCATGCTGAAAGAGCACATACCAGACTAGTAGAGCAAATAGATGATCTAAAAAAAAGAAATAAAAAACTATGACGCACCAGCAACAACAAAGGAAAAAAATTACAGAACGATGTATACTATTCTCAAAAAACACCAAGATGAAGTCAAAATGAGGAATCTACACACATTTTTCCGTGATGATAAAGACTATAGAGAAAACCAAGTGTTTACATTCCAAGCAAAATATGACTTGGTCTCGAATTCATGAGAAAGCACTCCAAGTAGCTCATCAGCAAGCTTGGAGCCAGAAAGTGTAAGAGAAGAAGGTGAAAACCAAGAACCGACAACCAACAAATTGTCTTTTTTAGAGCAAATCAAATGACACAGAAAAGCCAACAGAACCAAGCCTGCAACCTACAATACCATTAGGTTTGCAGACCCTCTAACAAATACATAAACTACACCAAACAAGGAAGAGTTGGAGGAACAAACAAGAGACGGAAATTAACTCAAAAAAAAAAAACAGATCAGCGACTAACAAGATCAAAAACACAGAAACAAGTAGGACAAGGAAACAACAAAACCTAGTTATGAACCTCCCTGACAAGGAACTGACACCATTAGAAACCCAAGTATTAAACAGAGGTTTGTCTTTCTCACCTACAAGATACAACAACCTTGTGGACATCCACATAGAGCTCTTTAAATTTACAAGAAGACTGAAATTAAAAACATCATTTGCGACACAAGTAATGACAAATAAACCACCAACATGAATTGCTACACCGAGCGTACTGATCATAGGAGACCTTAATACAATCCATCTATTGGCAACAATGGAAGAAAGCGACAACATCACCACGAAAAAAACATGTATGAAGGAATTGGCAATTGAAGCCTATGAAAATATCAGAATTTAAGAAAAAATCAACATTCACTCCACAACTCTTTACAGAAAACTTTATAGACACACTCCAGGAAGCATTTGCTCTAGACCTCCATAAACTTGAAGATACGGAAACATCATCCCACAAAGGTAGAACAAACCTTTACAAAGCACAACGGCAAGTACTACCTGAACTACGAGCAAACAAATACATCACTGTCAAACAGCGGACAAAGGTGGAAACATCGTCGTCATGAATACCAAAGACTATATAAAGATGGCAGAAACACCCGTTAACCTTCCAGGGAACTGCGAGAAATTAAACAGCAACCCACAACCCGGCATTCTAATCAAACATGGTATACTTATAAAGAAAATACCGTAATCTGGGACTATTGATGGATGATGAACTAGGCTACATCAACACATGCCACCCGGTGACACCAACACTATACCTTCTGCCTAAAATACACAAGACCTTTGTAGAAATAACTGAAGGAAGACCAATCCTCAGCGGGATAGGCGGCATCACAGAAACTCTTGGATACTATATGAACAATGTGATCCAGCCATTAGTGACTACAATACCTATGTATCTGAAAGACTTGATGCACACGCTAAAAATCTTATCAGACCTTGAATGGAAACCAGAATACCTGATTGCTACATTAGATGTCAAGGCTCTGTGTACAACAATAGACCACCAACTAGCCTTGCAAAGCGTAGAACACCTACTTAGTCATGAATCAGCATCCTATTACGAACAGGTCAAAATGACCAAAGACTTCCTCGATTTCTCACTAACTAGCAATATCTTTCTTTTTAATGGAGATTACTACCGGCAGACATGCAGGACCGCCATGGGAGCAAGCTACACATCTGTATTGGCAAACTGTCTCATGCATAGTTATGAAAGCAAGTTTGCTCTGACATTACCAGAATATATGGAATGGTACACTAGATCATCTAGAAGAATATGTGAGAGTACTCAACTGCAACAAGTTTGGAATAGAACTGACGAGTCATATCAGTGCAAATACAATCAACTTCCTGGATCTCACCATCGAGATAAAGAACAACCAGATCACAACTAAAACATTTCGAAAAACAACAGAAGTCAATTCAATTCTTCATGCCCAAAGCTGCCACAGAAGATCGGTTATCAACAATATACCAAAAGGAGAATACATAAGGGCCAAGAGAAATTGTGACACTGTGGAACCCTTTGAAAAAGAATGCACACTTCTAGACAACCGCTTCAAAACAAGGGGCTATGAGACTCAGACGATCGTCAAAGCTAAAGCAAAAACTGAAGCACTGCCAAGATCAACACTACTCACTCCAAAAACAAGAGTGAGAAAAACTAAGGAAGACACTAACAGATTCATAACAAGGTACAATTCTGATAGCTAAAAAATACAACGAATTCTAGAAAAACACTGGTCACTCTTACTACTAGATCCAGACATGAACCATATACTGAAATCTCACCCAAGCATTTAATACAGTAGAGCACCGACACTACGGATGTTACTGAGCCCATAGTACATGCCAGAACAGAAGGAACCTCAAACCAACTGGTTAACTAAAAGAACCACAATAGGCTTCACCAAATGCGGGACATGTTTTATGTGCAACTATGCAGAAAATGCAACAATCGCCAAATTTAGCAACTGCTAAGACTATAAAGTCCAGGATTATATAAACAGCAGAACCAAGTTGTCTGTATATGCCAACAGATGCATATGCGACAAGATCTACATTGGGAGCACGATCAGGGAACTACGTGTCAGAATACGAGAACACTTAAATGGCAGACCCAACATCAAATGGATGACAAAAGACGGATCCGCTTCATTGGACTGAGAACAATCAAATGCAGATCATGAGGTGGAGACAGAGAGTGACAACTATGCCAGGAACAAGCCAAATTGATCTGCCATTTCAGATGCACCAAAAATGGCTTGATCTCTGACCATGACTTCAATGTGTTCCTATAAGTATTTTGTTAATGTCTGACTACTCTCCTGTTGTCTTACATTACTTTCTCTCTTCTGCGCCCCACTAGGGTTTATATTGCCCTTCTCACCCCTTGTGATCTCATCTAATTCACTTGATGTTGCAATTTGGCCCCCGATTTCCCCAGTGCATTTATAACAGTTCTTTGCAACCACTCCTCTTTCGAACTATAACTTTTAATCCTCTAAACAACATCCAGCATTCATGCTTAGCAATTAAGTCCCCACCTTTGTTTCTTGATCACTTCCCCCCTTTTTCTAATTCAGCCACCTGTTTGTTACGTTATGACTTTATTTACTCAGTTTTGCCTTTGGTGACTCTCCCTATAAACCCATGGTGGGCTTACATCCTGCCTCAGGTCCAAAGGTTTTAATTTCTCCACAGGGGATTTGTCCCCCCAGCCATGCTATATTGACTAGACTGTGCTGCAATTTTAACACAGCCCCATTTGTTCACGTTCCCCTCTCCTATTCAGTTATTTTCACGTGACCCCCTGATGGCAATTACTTTCTACTTTGCTTTGGTTACTCTTCCAACAAACACAATTTGGGTACCTATTCTGCCTCCAAACCGCATCCGGGGGCCATTCAGCCTTCTCATATCTCCCATGGGGCAGTTCCCCCCCCCCACCTCCCAGCCTGGCTTTTTCGACTAACTTTGTCATTCCACAGACGTACATCCTCAAACATGTGCATTGTTCACTTTCACATGCGTACGGCTTTGAACATTTAACCGAGTTCCTTTGCTTTCCCTTCTATGCCCGCGAGCACGGCTGCGCAAGCACCCCGGGCTAAAGCACATGTGCGATTTAATGGTTCGAATCCCTCAGTCATTTCACCAGACGGAGCGAGTATTTACACAGGCATCAGGTAAGCTTTTCCTACGACGGGCGAACAGCACTTTGCAACCTTAACTTCTCACGCTGCATAATTATTTTATCTCCTCACGTCAGATTCCAAACAACAGTTCTGCTTAACCCTTCCACCATTCTATATATCTTGAGATATCTCTTAAATTATCGGCACTCCGCACAATAACCCCCTTTGTATTCGTCCAGCCGTTTAACGCGGCCTCACCTAATTCACCATCATTTCTAGCCGCCCATTTCTCACGAATCTGACTCCTCACCATTGCATCTCCGCCCCTATGGAGACAACATGCAGACGGATTGCACTCCCTGTGACGGTTTTGCCCAGTTTCCCGCATTCAGCTCGTAGCAGAGCAGTACTTAAGCCTCTCCAGAGGCAACACCTTCACACACATTCAACCAACAAGGGACCTATTCCCGAACATAATTGTCATTTTCCAGCGTGATTTTACGACCACAGCGCTCACTCATATTTACATTTGGCCACAGCCAGGATTGTGTTTGCATTAGCAGTAGCTGCTGGACTAAACAGCTACATTGATGACATGTTCTTTCTCCCTTTCTACTATTTCCACACGCGCAGCCTTTTGACCCCTTGCATACTGGATGACATGTCTGCCATTGGCCATTGACAACCACACGGAATTGATCCCATGAACCTTACCAATTTGGTAAAACGCCACCTGGCCCCCTTCTTCTTTTTTCTATTCTCAATACATGCCCACTCAAGACAAATTTCTAATCTTTATTTACTTCTGCTTCCTCCCACTCTTGTCTCCTTTTTTCTCCTCATCCTCGCAACCTTGTCCTACTGTCTATTATGTCTTACGGTCATTCGACACACCTGTATAACATTTTAATCTTGATTGTTGAATGCATTTAAATGACCAATGTTAAATCATAAATACACTGTCACTATTCACCACTTATAATGATCATTTGACAATCTAATCACTATATCAACACAGGCACGTGTTGTCCCACAAAATTGTGATATGGTATTGGAAATTGCTTGTATCCTATAACTAATCAGCCTTGATAAAGACCCTCTGGGGTTGAAACACGTGTCGGCTGACCTTCTCGTTGCAGACAATGGGCCTCATTATGAGTTTGGCGGTAGCCGTGTCCTTTTTAAGGGCACGCTACGGCCAAACTCGCTACCGGCACCGGCACCCGTGAATAGGCCATTACCGGTCCATTAGGAGATGAATGGGCCGGTAATTGCCCATTTGCGGGTGCCGGTATGGCCGGCCTCCCAATCCCCATTCTGCCCTATTGGACAGAATGGGGGTCGGGAGCATGGTTGCACGGTGCCGGTGCAATCACGAGTTCTGCTTGCGGGTGCCGGTCTGCATGCCTGGTCAGACCACGCATGCAGTCCGGCACCGGTAAGCAGAACTTGTAATGTGGCGGAGAGGTAACAACGGTGCCGGTAGCACTACCGGCGCCGTTGTTGCCTTTCCGCCACATTCGTAATGAGGCCCAATGTGTCTAGACCATGTACCAATGCTAATAAAAAACACACATGTAACAACCACAGCTAAAACGCATGAGTTTCTTTCATATTGAAGGGACCAAATACCCTCCTTGCAAGGCAACCAGGACTTTTTGATAAACATAATAAACGAGATGACAATATGTAATCAAAAACCATAATATCATAGCAATATTGTTAGACTATTTAGAAACGTGTTAGGTACATAGGGCCTCATTACACGGTAGGCGGAGGACCAAGGTGCTATTAGCACCTTGGTCCATGCCGGTAAAATACCGGCACCGCCTTGGTGGAAAGGGGAATTACCGCCCTATTCCAAGGTTGGCGGGGCGGTAATTCCCCCTTCCCCCATTGCCCTTCCCCATTCCCATTTTTGGCCCATAGGGCTCTATGGGAATGGGGAAGGCGCTAATTACGGTGCCGCAAATTGCGGTACCGTAATTAGCATCCTGGTCCCTTTGCGGGTTGGTTTTTAACACCTGCTAAACAGCAGACGTTAAAGTACCTACCCGCAAAGGGACCTCGTAGTAAGGCGGTAAGGGTTTACCGGTACCGGTTAACCCTTACCGCCGTCTGTGTAATGAGGCCCATAGTCATAAGTCATCAACACTGGAAGAATGTCTAAGGGCAAAGAAGGCTGGGGCCATCAGACAAGGAGGGTTAATGCTAACAATTCAAAGATAAACCGAGGTCATGGCTAGTATAGACGGGTAAAGCAAAGAAATGTGCTAAAGGATTGGATGTGTCTTTGTTATTGCATGTTTTGAGGAAGTGCAATGCATCCTCCAGATGTCTGATACCAAGCTACTTAAGGTGCATGTTGATCCTTTTATTACTTTGGTTGGTATACTTAGGGCAAAAGAATATACAATTAATTACTGTTTCCTTTACAGTACCACATAATTGCAAAATGCAGACTGAGCTTTCGCCCATTTGCAAGTGAAAACTACGAGAGGAAGCATATCAAAAATAAATGGAATAAGCAAGATTCCATGGGCAAACGTCTCAATCCAAATGAGAAACTGTTTAATATCCTAGCAAACCCTTACTTTGAAAAATAATATAGTTTTTGAACCAATGCTCGTGTGATTAATGAAAAGGGATAAGGCCCAATCCTGAAATACTACTTTTACTGTCATTAATGTTTGGTTATCAATGTAGGCAGGATTTCTCCAAAAGTGGCCAATGACAACTTCAGTCAGCAGGTTTTTGATTAATTTGAGTCATTTCCAATTACTGCTCTGAAGATCATTGGCAATGGAACGTAATATAATTTTTTGGAGCAGCAGATTAGCACTAACATATTGAACCTACCGAGAAGACTAAGGATTTCAAATAGATCTCGTACATAATGGGGCAAAAAGCCGCTTTGAATTATATTAGGATGGAGGGGTCTGTGGGTGGAACCGCCAAACTATGTTGTATAAATTTTCACTCACCCAGACCTAGACCATCTAACACCTAATGACTACACAATTCAGAACCCTACTGGGTTGCTGAGAATAATGCTGCACCCGTTCAAATACCGGGATTGATATTGGAGGGTTCCAAACACCTTGTGAACATTGTACTTAGACACCATGCTCCAGAACCTCCTGGAATGTTTGCCAGATGCAGAACTCATGATCTCATCCCAGTTCATTCTGTTCAGATCTACTTTTTATTGTTAATGAGGGCCTTATATTTGGAACAAAGAGACTGAATTGTGGCTGCGTTGGCACTGTTTCCCTTTTTAAATTCAAAGTAGCCTTGCCTTCGTAGCAATGTGGACATCTTCAAACCATGGGCTAGCTACACTGTGGACCCATCTTGACCGAACCCAGGGTATCATGCAGGATACGAATAGTCAAATTGAGTTACAGATAGTGTTGTAACATTTTTCAATGTTTCAATGTTTAAGCTACCTTGATTGAGGTTGAGGAGATAGGTCTCAAAAACAGTTGATAGCTTAACATATATTCCTGCCTGGGATGACAGTCTCCTATTTTAAATCATTCCATTTAATAGATTTACTGTTGGCCGAGTTATTATGCTCCAGATGACCAGGAGTACATGGCAAATGGGAAGGGTTAGATGCTGATTGTAATGTTACACGAGCAGTTGCATGGTCTCCTTCAGGTCTTCTAATGACTTCAAGATGATCTGTTGGGTGTCATCTCTCTAAATTTAACAGTATATAGTTTAAGTGAGTTCTAACCTTACCCCTTCTAAATGTTGGGGCAGGGAGCCGATCACCAGAAAGCTTCCTGTTAGTTGCCTTCAGGGCAAGCTCTATAAGAAGCTTCGGAATCATAAGGGCTTCATATCGGGAATTTACAACCCTCATATTCGTCAAAGGTTGCTGCCAAACATTCAGGCAAAGGCTCCAAATGAACATTTAGGCCGCCAGCAACGATGACAAAAACATTAGAATTCCAGGTGGAGGATAATGCACGAAATGGATGACCACTGCAGGCACTTGTGTCCACAGCAATCCATTTTCCACAGTATCAAAACAGAGTGTAAAAACCAAAGGTCAAACACAGTCAAAAACGCCTTTACGCTTTGTTTTGTACTCTGTTTTGCAAAAAGTGTAAGTGCTGCGTGCCATTTATGCTGAGCAGATGGCATTTACAATGGATTCCTACTGAATCCATTCGATTGATCCAGTATGAAAATCGAATGCTAAAATAAAACCTGGCAGATTATCGAGTACAGGTGAGGCATAAACATATATATCCCATAAATCACCGACTCCTCCTAAAAAAACAGGTAAATATCACCCGAGTGTAACCATTTTATATCTACCTTTTACCCTTTTTTCACATTCCAGGACTTACAAAATGGCCCCCTTTTTGTCTTCAGATAGCACTAATGCCAGATTCCTCTTACCTCTAAGAACTGTAATTAAGCAATATGCCCTGAGCCACGGGGGCATTACAGAGTTAGGATATACCCCAGGGCCCATAGTTATAGGCCCGAGCAATGTGAGGGCCTTAACGAAGGCCCTAGGGCATTACCTGACTCAGTAATGCCCCCACGGCTTGGGGCATATTGCTATTAGTACCCTGGCCCGCAAGACTGGGGTACTATGGAATTCACATTATAAATGGCATCTTCCATGCGGAAATGCAAGCAGATCTTGCACTTTTTGCACTGTGAAGTGGTAAAAAAAATAGTTAAGGCTGTTTTGCCTGGTTCCACGCATTTTTTGCAGCTCATAGTCCCCGGGATTCGGATCTTAACCTGCGTTGCGCTGCCATGCCTTGCTTCAAAGACAAACACGTTGTCCTTAAGCTATCCTTCCTCCCCACCATCTTAACTAAGTCATTCTTTGAGAATGCTGAGAAATGTGACAGTAGGCCATGGAAGCTAAGGTGCTCTTGCTTATATCAAGCATGTTTTATATTCTATTGTATTTATTTGTATAGCGCACCAAGCTCTGAGGCAACTGGGCACATTTCTTGATACATAGGAGATACAGTATTTACAGTTACAGGCATATTCACATACAACGTTTTTACATTTTGCAGGTAATGTGATTACCTAGGTCAGATAGACACGGCTTAAACGGCACACAATATTTACACAGTAGTGCCAGAACGCAGTGAGAATATTCAAAAGAGGTACAATGTTTGGCAGGGTCGGCGGGTTTTCATTAAGTATGACAAACAAGTTCCCAACTTCTAGAAATTGAATTGCCCCTGATGAAGTGTGATTCACTCGAAACGCGTTGGGCCCCCTTCGACTACATCATCATGAATAAAATGAAGATTGTTCTTGTGACCTAAATTGTCTGAAAGCTCATTGCTGCTTAACTGTCTCTCGTCTAAATTGTTTTCCCTTCAAAATATGTGATACAACTATTTACCTAAAACAGTGTGAATTTAAATGTTGAATTTTTGGTCTGGTATTCCAGACATACGATAGTGTGCAAGGGACGTGAGTTCCCGACTTGGGAACTTGTTTGTCTTTTCTGTATTTAGTCAACCTGGGTGTCAAGGTTGCATCTCTCTCCCCTGCACCTCAAAAATATTTTGCAATTAGTAACCTATTTACTAAGTACACACTAGAGTATATGAAATCACTGATAATAGGGTGAGCTTCCACTGTCCATATTTCTCTTTTCATTCAGTATGAGCCAGGATTTAGCTCTTTCTGGAATTTGTGGAATGAAGGTTCTAGTCTAATGTTGGGTGGTAGTGTGTTCCAAGTTTTGGCTGCGAGGACCGGGAAGCCTTTTCCTCCTGCTTTTTGCAATTTGAACCTTGGTATGACCAGGTAATTGGATAAGGATGATCTGGTTTGTCTTGCTGAAGTGTTAAAGCTGAATGTATTGAAGAGGTATGTCAGTGCTTGGTTGTGTATACGTTTATGTGTGAGGCAGAGGGTATTGAGCTTAATTATTTGGTTAATTGAAAGCCAGAGAACATTACGCCTCATCTCCGAGATATGCAGTTTTCTCAGGAAGTTCATGGCTGCTCTGAGTGTGTTGTTTTGGTAGATCTGAAGTTTGCGCAGATTGTACTGACTCATGCCTAAGTATAGTGCATTGCAGTAATCTAGTTTGGTTAATACCAGTGCTATGGCCAGAGTGATACAGTTAGCAGGTGTTAGGAAGGGTCTACAAGCATTGATGAGCTTAAATGTGTAGGCAGTGGTGGATGCTGTGGCATTGATTTGTCTTCCTAGTGAGAAAGTGGAGTCGATGTACATACCTAGTGTTTTGACATCGAGACTTTGATGTTGTTGCCGTCAATGTTGAAGGTGTTAAATTTGTTGTCCATTTTGTTGATTTTAGCTTGGGTGCCTACTAGTAGAAGCTCAGTCGTGTCGTCATTGAGGTAGAGACCATGTTGTGCCATCCAAGCTTGGATGATGAGATAAATGTCATTGAGTCGTTGTGTGTCTAAGTCATGGTTGCCCATGATGTGGATGAGGACTTGTGTCGTAGTTAGTGTATGAGATGCCTAGTTGGTCAAGTATGTCGAATAGTGGTTTCGCAAATATGTTGTAGAGTGTTGGGGAGACACAAGAGCCTTGCGGTACCCCACAGGTGACTGTCGATGGAGAAGCAGTGGCTGTTGGTGCAAATACTCTAGTTGTTCTATTGTTCAAGAATGATTGAATCCAGGCAATGGCATTGTTAGAGAAGTGTGATGCTGAGGAGAGATGGTTGCAGAGGGTTTTATGGTCAACAAGGTCAAATGCCGCTGATAGGTCTAGGAGGAGGGCAAGGTTGCAAGGATTGCAAGGTTGCCTGAGTCTTGAATCTGTTCAATCTGGGTTACCAGATCTATCAGGGCTGTCTCAGTGCCGTGTCGGTTGTTGCTTTTTAGGTGGTGCTGGATTTGCAGGTGGGCTGCTATGTCAATGATCTTCAGGAGGAAGGGTACCGTGGTGATTGGTCTGTAATTCGAGGGATTATTAGGGTCCAGGGTAGGTTTCTTGAGGAGAGGCATGACCCAGGCATCCTTAAGGTTAGCGGGAATGGTATTGGGCTTGAAGGTGGAGTAGAATATCGAGGTAATGAAGGGGGCAATCTCCTTTGCTGTTTCTTTTATGATAGGTGCATAAACTCTGTGGTCCATGTACACTGGGACATTTTTGAAACATGTACTTTGAGAATACATGTATTCGGCCTGTTTCTGCATGTTTAAGCAATGGAAAGGAAATCCAGAGGAGTCTTTGGCCAGGAACAGGAGCATGAGGAGGTGAAAGGTGACAAAGGATCATTATGATATGTTTACGCAAAGAAGTGTTATGCAGTGGATGAGATATTTCATTTGAAAATCGTATTTGTCCATAGGAGAGGGGGTTGGTTTGTTTCCCAAATCTTCTTTGTGCCAGCTTGGAACATAGACAGTGATGAGCAGGGAAGTAAAGAACTTGTGCTAATCAGCATGCACGCTCTGCAGATGTTTGTGTGATCATCCCTTGTATTTCCTGTCCTTAGTCACGCATCCCACCCCGGTTATGCATCATATAGAAATGGGTTGTTAATGGAGAAACTTTCCCTCCCACCCATGCTACTGCAGATATGTGTGTGCAGTGAAACTTTGCAGGTGTGGACTACCCGACAGGGAACTCTGGAGATTTCCTGGTAGGCCTCTGCACCCTGAGCCTCTTCAGTGTTTTAGTTCCACATTTTCTCATAGGAAAAGGGTTGGATTTGCTGAAAATGTGTAATTTGGGGCCACTTCGAAAATTATTTCCAGGGCCGATTTTGGTTCCCAGTCCACTCCTGAGTGAAAGTACCCGAAAGTACCTGTGAGCAGATTGCAGTATTTGCTGCAATCTTCTCACACAGGGTGTGGTTCTGCATGCACACTGTACTTGTGTGTATGAGTCGCAGTGCCTGCAAAAGCAGATTGTTCTTTTTTCTGAATGCAACGCATTTGTATTCCAAAAAAAAGCTTTGTGACTAGGCCTTTTGTCGTGAAAGGAGAATCCAAAACCGAATTGCAATTGTAATTCAGTTTGCGCCGTCCCAGGGCACCACTTCCCTGCATTAGAATTCTTAATTACCGAACAGTAAAAAAAACAACCAAATCTAATTGAAGCCACCTGAATCCATCTGTATCATTACCGACATATGCACATACAATTACGAGTAACATAACGGCAACAGTATTTAGGCAGATACAAAACATGAAAATAATTCAAGTTACAGGTAAATCTAATCCTTCCAAATGTTGTCTGAGAAAGACATTTTCCCAGTGAAAAATGTGTTTACAAATCAGGACAATCGTTTCTTAGTCCATATGTTGTGCATTCCAATTGGGGCTGACTTCATTGGGAAGGAAGTGCTTTTCCATTTGCTGAAAGGTTCTTTTTTTGGAAGAGGCGTATAGGAATCCATGCCAAATTAAAATGACACAATATTGTGGAGGATTGCTAAATTCGGTCCAGTACGACTATGCAGCAGATGCGTGGCCAGCATTGTCTAACAAGTGGGACCTGAAGCAGATGTAGTTGGGACCACTCCAAGGGGATCCTGCAGAGGGAAGGGGTTTGTTCTGTCCTGGTCAAAGGCACAGAAGTGACCAAGCCAGACAGGGGAATCCAAACCAGCCAAGCAGTATTCATGGGGGTTGTCCCCTTCAGAATAATTAATACATAATAGGTTAGAACTGTGGATTTTTCAGTAGAGCTTCTGTGACAAGTCAGGTAAAAAGCCACACAGGTCACAGACGGTTTTGTATGGTAAGACAATAAAATAAATCCATTTGAACTATATACAGGATACTTTTCAAACACATTTTATTAATGTCTTTGCCCTCTATATGATATATAGCGCCAATATACAATGGGCCTCATTAGGAGTTTGGAGGTAACCATGCCGTTTTTAGCGGCATGGCTACCCCAAAACCGGGTACCGTGTTCCAGAAGTAGGGAATTACCGGGCCATGCCGACTTTAGCGGGCCCGGTAATTCCCATTCTTGAGACCGGTACATCCCCATTCCCATTTGAGCCCCCATAGGGCTCAATGGGAATGGGGAGGATGCTAACAACAGGTTAATGACGGGCCCGTTGTTAGCATCCTGGTCTGCTAGCGGGACCCACTGCAGACCTTGTAATGTGGCAGCCCGGAATGAACGGTGCCGGTCCCTTACTGGCACCGCTCATTCCACGGCCGCCTACCTCCTAATGAGGCCCAATGTGTTTCAAAGTGCATATGCCAGTGCAAAAAACGATTTCATGGTGATTGCCCATATATGTCCATGCTGGTTCACCTATACATGATAGTACTCACACATAAGAACATACTCATGTTTGCTTGCCCATAATGCAAGTAATAATACTATAACAAAACATGTTCATGCTGGCTCTGCCAATATCTGCCAGTATCAGTACATAAGAACATACTCCTTATTGGCTATATAATAAGAAAACATCTCTTTGCTGGTTACTCAAATGCCCCATATAAGAGCACTCATCATGTTGTATTTGCCTTCTAACACCAGTAAAAATGGCCAATCTACTGTAAGAAAGTACTGCCTTGTGGGCTGAACAAATGCCCACATTGTAAGAACACTCATGTTGTCTTTGACCTTGACACCAGTATAATATGCTGTTAAAAGAATGTAAGCATTGAGCGTTAACAAGGTGGGCCAATTAGTAAGGGTGTAACAGGACCACTAACAGTCAGTAGGCCTCATTACACGGATGGCGGTAAGGATTTACTGGTACCGGTAAAATACCAGTACCGGTAAATCCTTACCGCCTTACTATGAGGTCCCTTTGCGGGTTGGGGGATTTAACACCTGCTTTTTGCAGGCGTTAAAATCCAACCCGCTAAGGGACCTCGGAGCTAATTACGGCACCGCAAAATTGCAGTGCCGTAATTAGCGCCTTCCCCATTCCCATAGAGCCCTATGGGGCAGAAATGGGAATGGGGAAGGGCAATGGCGGAAAGGGGATTTACCGCCCCTCCAACCTTGGAATGGGGCGGTAAATCCCCTTTCCGCCAAGGCGGTGCCGGTATTTTACCGGCATGAGCCATGGCGCTAATAGCGCCATGGCTCACCGCCTACCGGGTAATGAGGCCCATAGTCCGAAATGGATGCTCATTCTTCTCAAAATGGTTTTTGGAAGTTGAAAATATCTTTTTTCTTTTTTTAGGGGTAGCAATGGAGACCACAGGGGTAGCAAGGGAGACCTCAGGGGTCACATGTGCGACCCCTGGCACCCCCCAAATGACATCCCTGAAGGGTATTCTTATTTCATTCTGGATACTGAGTTAGTGGATTGTGGAGGAAGGGTGTCAAATGATTTTCCACAGGCATAACACCTAGCAGTTCGAGTGAACTGTCAATGTCAAACATGCATAGTGCCATTATATGTGATTATTGGTGGCTCGTTGTTCCTTTCTATATTTTTGCACAGCTCTTTTTCTTCCATTTCTCCTTCGCTATTAAGATTTACATTTTTAGCTTTAAGCTATCGACACCGTAGCCTTTTCTGTGCCTAGTCAAATGCATTGTGATATTACAACCCAACTACATTAATGTCAGCCATTTGCGGAAACAGTCTATTCCTCTTGTGGGACTGTAGGACCTGATACCTTATCATGCCCGGCTCCAGCAGGGGTCAGGGGGGCCAGGCCCCCAGAGCCAGCCTCTTCCCCCCCTAGAAATGAGGCCAGGTCAGTGGTGTTCTACACCACTGGTAACCGAGGGAGGGGGGTTGTATTTCACTCTAAGCATTCAGCAGCAACCCCAGAGACATCATTCTGAGAGACTGCACTGCAGGATTCCTGGCCAGGATGTGTTTTCTTGCCCTAGGCAATGATTTATGCCCCACAGCCATAAAAGTGCAAATGGCCAGGGAGATGGAGGATCATTCACACCTCTAAGTGAGGTAGCCCACTTATTCAAGCAAGCTGCTTACAACTATTTTTTCAATCCTAATATCACTATTTTGGTTTCTGCAATTTAAAGTATATTTATTTTTTGTGGTAATATAATGGCTTTTCACATCATGCTTAATAAAATGGTTAACTATATCAAACAATAAATGACAGGTAAAGTTGCTTGAAAAGAGATTTCTGCAGAAGGTGTGTCAACTGACTGGGGGCCCTTGCAAATTCCATTCAAAGTACATATTCTACTGCATTAACTACTCGAGTACAAGTGAAAAGATAAGGTTGGTTGTAACAAAAATGTAATTCTGGGGGGGAGAGTGTAGTAAAATCAAAAAGTGATAAATGCAAGGCTTTCAATTAAACATTACCACTGCCATTGCTCTGTGCAACATTTCATGCTGTAATTCTATAGTATTTCTGTGCGATTAGAGAAGGGGACAAGCCATTAGCAAATGACTTTTGGTGCTGCCACCAAAAGGTGCCGTTCAATCTCAATTGCTAGGCCGTGTTCCATCTGCACTGGAACACAAGCAGCCATATGAATGTGTAGGCCCTGTGGTCTAGCAGTTTGGGAAGGGTTTCTGACATTAGTGACAGGGCCCAGGCTGTTATGCAAACAATAGTATGGAAGGCTGGACAGAGCAATGAAGGTGGTTCTAATTGACCTATTAGGTACAACCAGACCACATGCTGTGGAACACAGATAGGATGGCAATAAAATGTGAGGATAAACACACATCCTATGGGTGTGTCTGGTCATTTACCCACCTAACGACTAGCCCTGGCTACATCAATGCCTCGCACCCAAAACATAAAGTTTCTAGAAATCTTTGAGCAAGCTCTATCACAAAGTAACACCAAACGTGTTACTGTATCGGCCTGCCGGTTTTCTATCTAAGCATTCTGTTGAGTGTTTAATTACTTAAGTGCTTCTGTAAATCAGCTCCCGGTGTAGTACAATTCTCATAATGTGGGTCTTCAGTCAGTTGATTTTATAAGCAATATATTTGTCAATGCTTCTGTGACTTGGCTTAAACAAGCAATCCCAAACCAGCAGTTTTGGCTTGCATATAGGTATTAGCAGACATTTGCCAGGCAATGCCATCATATGGCCAGTTACTGGCACCATTTTCAAACTGTTCCCATATTATGGCCTTGTGGTACCCTTATGGCAGTGCCTGGCAAATGCCTATCCATGCCTAATCAAAAGCCCAAGCTGCTGGCTTTGCCAGTGCATGTTGGCTTCCGTTTGTCTGCCTAAGTGGATTTGTATTTGCCCAGATGTGGGAGTCTTGCTTGCTACGCCTAGGGAATGAAGCTGCACCTCACTGAGCTGGTCCAACAAGGCCCTACCTGAAAATGATATGGCTAGGTTGGCAAGTATTGACCAGTTTCAGATCTTCTCATGCATACATACCAGTGGGGCTCAGACCTAAATAGAATGTATCTTTGTTTGGAAGCCTAGTCTACTTTAACAGAGGGCCTCATTCTGAGTATGACGGTAAGGGATACCGGTCACCGCTAACGAGACCAGTGCCGGTAATCCCTTACCGCCACATTCCGAGTTCCCTTTTGCGCCCTCGTCCCTAACGCCTGCTTTAGCTTTTAGCAGGCGTTAGGGACGAGGGCGCAAAGGGGCTTTTTAGCCAATAACGGTGACCGTAAAGTACGGACACCGTTATTTGCAATTTCCCCATTCCCATTGAGTCCTATGGGGACTCATTTGGGAATGGGGAAGGGCCCTGGGGAATGGGAAATTACCGCCCTGGTCAACTTGGAATAGGGCAGTAATTTCCCATTCCACCAGGGCGGTGCCGGTACGGGTCCGGTGCCGACCAAGGCGCTACTACCGCCATTGGTTAGCGCCGGACTCGGATTGAGGCCCAGAATGTTTCATGATTCAAACTGATAAGTACTGACTCGAAAAACATCATTCTGTTTGAGTAAATTTACAGAGTCTACATGCAAAAAGAATATGTCATGTGTGTTGTGGGTGGGATTTGTTTGGAAAGTTTGATATAAATCCTGGGTGCTGGGTGTTTAGGCAGTGCTGGAAATGAAACATGAACACCCATAAAATAACAAAAAAAGAAGAGCGTGTTCTATAATGTTTTCTATAATGTTGCTGGCAAAGTATGAATGGTGCACATCTTTTATAACTAAAAAGCAGTATTTAAATATTTTCTAAATAGTGCAATCAGAGGTGGATTTAATATTTGGACAAGGGACACATGCCAATGCCCCCCCTGCTCTACTCTGTCCCCTCAAATACAAGTAGCAGGGCCGATCAGGCCCTACCGTGGGATCTTCTCTTTTTTACATGTCTCAGAGGTAGATTATTTACAACAGGAAGTGATTAGAGATGAGAAAAGGTAAAAAGGCAGTGGCCACTGCTGCACCACTTTAAAAAAACAAATTATATAGGGTTTTAAGAAGCTATTTAAGTGTGATTGTTGGGTGATTAGTAAGTAAAGGGATACAGAACAGGCTGTGTGAAACCATAACCTTGTCATACATTTTATTCACGTTGTGTCTGCATGAGATTTGTTGTAAGTGCTCATTAATTGCTATGCTGAAGC
Source organism: Ambystoma mexicanum (assembly GCF_040938575.1). Classification (NCBI taxonomy): domain Eukaryota; kingdom Metazoa; phylum Chordata; class Amphibia; order Caudata; family Ambystomatidae; genus Ambystoma; species Ambystoma mexicanum. The sequence goes on along the minus strand of NC_090930.1, from coordinate 647,609,963 downwards.
TTGTAGGCTTCCATTCAGGATCGGGAAAATAAAGCTACAGTCATAGGGGATCATTTTTCAGGTCAAGCGGAGTAGAAGAAGTGGCACTAAATGCATGTAACTCCAATTTTTATGTTAGCTGCATGATTTTGTATGACAAGTGAAGTTGGAGAGCAGATCGGACTTAACAAGGTCCCCCTGACAAATCCGGTATTCCACCAGCATGTATTTTTACGTTGGTGGAAACCAATAGATTCCTATGGGTGCTGCCTGACTTTTACACTTGGAAAAAGCAGGCAGACTCCAAAGAAATCCATTGTGAATCCATTGTGGATGGCTCTCACAATCGTTAATTGTGGAAGTGATTGACACTTTTCCAGCCACGTAGTGGTAAAGTAAAGAGCAAAGGCGATTAACACCTGTGTTTTACTGTTTACTTTTCCAGTACTTGATGGAAACAATTAAAATGAATGAATGATCCCTTTTGCAAAAAAGTGCAAACAGGAGAATTCTGATTTGTGCAATTTAGGATTCAAAACAAAATGCCCTCCTTAACTTTTTCATCAACATGTTTCTACAATGTTGAATACATTGTCAGGTTGATTCATCATGTGACCTGTGTATTTCTAAAGTAATCTGTATACTATGTAGTATTATGTTACGTATTCAAAGCCAAACTATGGCTTTACCACCTGACCAAAAGTATGTGATCCTGGCATATTTATTAATTTCACTATGCCTTATCTGTTAAAATTAGGTGCCCCTGGAAGTGATTCAATTCACATTATAAGCTATCCCAAAAGGCCTCACTCATAGTTTAATTGATGGCCAGCGCAGGGATTAGGACACACACACATCTAACTTTGAAAATATCCAGGCAACATTTATTGAAAACAATTGTGTCATTCTCTAGCAAATCAAAGTAAACACATCTAACAAAGAGTCATCATGGACAATTGCATATTATACCCAGTATGTAAACAGTATGTAACAGACAATGATGTACAGGGCACACCCTACCAGGAGCACTACCAGGAGGCCACAAACCTCTCAACAAGCACTGTCTGCCTCCCGATGTGGCCCTTACAACCCTAGCACTCCTTTGCACTCTCAGCTCAATTCAAGTTTTGTGTTTAAAATGTAATTTTGGACACAAACCATTGACGGGAGACATTCAGAATGGGACTACTGTAGGGGTTCAGTTGGAAAGGAGGTGCGAGGAGGTTGTGGAATGGGTGGGTGAAGGGAGGATTGTATGCATGTGTATGTTATTGGAGGATATGTTGTCATTGAAATATTGGTAAGATCAACAAGACTACCTGTATTGATTGGACATGGTATGTTCTGTTCTTGAAATTTAAAGAAGTTTGAAAAAAATGTCATTTTGTAGGAAACACAATCTCCTATTTCTTGCTTCAGTATGCTGGGTGGGGGGTGTATATCTTTCACAACAAGATGGAGGGACCACACGCATCTCCTGCAGGGCCTGCTGGGAGTAGTCACAGTGCCCAGGAAGGTATTGTTGGGCAGACACCATCTGAAATGGTACAAAGACTGGGGGCCTCACTGCTCATCCCTCTCAGAGGAGGAGGAGGCATCACCCTCAATTCCGCCAAGCCAGTCCAGGAAAGGCATGCTGGGTGCTGGTGTGAATAGGTGGGAGGGGAGGTAATTCGAAATGGTGGTTAGGGCAGCTGAAGGAAGGTGACAGGATGGTGAAAGGTGAAGGAGGATCCGATATAACAGAAAGGGGAGAGCAAATGGGAAGGGAAGATAGGTAGATTGATGTTGCAACACTATTTACCTTGCTTCTCTTTTGCTATGTACTGTTTTTTTCTAGAGGGGTGGAAATGTATTTTTGCAGATCTGGGAAGACATTATTTGCTGGATCACGGATCTGGGAAATCTGGATCAATTCCAGCACTTTGTTTAGGGTACTCCTACACCCACAACCAATGGAATATGGGCCCCCTTGATCACAACCCTGGCCCACACAGATGAGAATTCCTGGAGTCAGGCCTGTACGTTATAGACATAATCACTATGGTTTCTCTATTACAATAGTCTATAAAGCCAAAGCCAGTGAATGTACATCATTGCCAGTGAATTAGCTCCAACAGAGTAAGCTATCTGCTTTATTTCAATTGTTACTAACTGAGCATTGTGCCACAATTATCCCTGACCATGGACTGGACTGTCTTTCTCTCTTTTGTTTATGGCAAGAGTTTGGGGTGACTTCTGCAATGCACCATACAATAATAATAATAATAATAATAATAATAATAATAATAATAATAATAATAATAATGCCAAGAAAGCCCTCACCACACTCAGGGTTTGAATATGATCCACATTACTCACTACACCACATCCGCTGACTCTCAAACAGATCACTAGCAAGCAGAGAGAGAATTCGATACTGTGAACCAAACTTAACTGATGATTAGCATAGACAGCGTGGTCATTTAAGTTTACCAAAACTCAATAGTTACAAATCCATCTGTTATTGTGAAACATGGTGTGCCCTAAATTGTTGTGATTGTACAGACACCTTTTGGTAGGCAAAGATGCTGCTCATCACAGACCTTATTTTCATAAACATAAGACACATGAAGCCCCGGCAGCTCCCACACATGATTTTTCCCTTATCGATACGAATGTGCTGTAGCACGTGGTACATTTATAATTATGTTCAGATGAGGAATATCGTGGGACAGCTCAGATAAGAACCTTTATAGATGTGTTACCACCTTGTCTAATAAAACGTCTAAAAACACTAATTTTGCTATTTTTGTTGTCTTTTTTTCTTTTTCTTGAGTCTTCTCTCTGTCTAGCACCATTCTCCTAGTTAGGAAAATGCTAGAAATTATAACAGTACCTCACACTGCTAGGGAAACTTGTATATATATATATTATTCATTCAAGCAATGACCTTAGAAGAAAAATAAGTAAGAAGACATTTTTCTATGATTTCTTTGCAGAGCTTCAAGCAATAACTCTGGCAATTTATTATCTGGTCAATACTTAACCAAAGAGCCTGGAAGAAAAACACGTGTTAGCATGAAGCTTTTATTTATTTATTTATTTAAGTATGTATGCATTTGCAGAGCGTCTTAGGTCCGGAGGTAAACAGGCTCTGGAAGCAAATAGACACATAGTACCACGGTCAAAAACAGACATGGCCAACAGGTATCAAATGCAATAGAAACAGGCAAGTATAAAACTAAACAAGATAAGAACAATAATCCACTAAAAAATGCAATAAGGATGTAATAACATGATAAAACAGTAAAAACAGGTTAAAACAGACAGTAAGAACAAGTGTCTAAGTACAATAAGAACATACCATTTTTGTAAAGAAAAAGGTTTTCAGCTTTTTCTTGAATGCTTCAATAGAGGTTTCAGATCGTAGTGTGTCAGGGAAACGATTGCAGAGCTCGGGGGCAAGATATCAAAGGAAAGTTTACCTGCTCGATCAAGCTTCACACGTGGCACCACTAACAGATTGCTGTTGCTTGATCGGAGAACCATCTATTCTGTTTGATGCACAATCTTTGTTTCAAGTACACAGGGTTTTTGCCAAAAAAACACGTGTGTAATAGTCAGCACCCTACATTTATTGTGTTCCCTAACAGGAAGACAATTCAAAGACCGCTTGGCTGCCATCACATGATCCCTGTGCTTAAGGCCTGCTACCACCCTGATTGCGTGATTCTGAGTTACTTGGAGCCTGGAAAGGTTGCAAACAAAATTGCCAACCAAAAGGCTCCCACCATAATCAATTCTAGCTTCTAATATGCCCCTTGCTACAGTGGAACTATTTTCTTCCAAAATAAATGGCTGGATCTTGCCAAGTGATCTTAAATATTATACCTAGGAGGAACCTACAAAGTTAACATGATCCTTCATAAAGTAGAATTAAAGTACATTTGCATGTGTTGCCTAATAACGCCACTGACCTGCTCATTAAAACCAACTGAGAGACTCAGGGTATGCCTGCTGGCTCCAACCTAATCGGAAAATGGAATTACTACAACTTTGGTAAGGGCAACCCATGTTGTCCATATATAAGGATCCCCCTACTTAAAAGGACCCCCTACTTTATCCTATGATGCTGAATGTATTAATGGGTTGCTGTAACTTTCAAACTGTTTTTCTCTCACTTGACTTAAAAAATGATCATATAACCTTCATTAGTGGATAACCTGTTCATAGAACCTCCAAAAAACACAGCTGACCGAATCGAAATGGAATGAATATTGTTGCCAAGAATGAATTATCTTCCTCTGTTTCCCTTTACGTTTTGGTTATTAAGTGACACTATAAGCATTGTCTATAAGCCAGAACTATTGGCTTGTTACGCAAAGGTAGGGGTAGTATATGAGGAGGGACACAAAGGCTGTGGGTGTTGTTTTGCTTTTTACCCACCAATTGGCCATACATAGTCAAGCTAGTCCCTATGGCAATTCCCACCCAAAACGTGCCTTTTAGGGGATGCCAATGCTATTTCTAGGTAGACATTTGAAAGGCAATGGGCTAATTGTTGCTGAAACCCATTAACTCGTGAATTGTAAAGATCTTAACCAAATGGCCCATTAGCAACTTGATTTATGCGCTGTATGTGTGTCTTTGCATCTCTTCATTGCCCTTAATTCCTGTTAAAATGAAGCACAGACAGAGCCAACAACTATGTCTCCTGTATATGCATTGAATAGGCATTTGCTATGCACTGCCATAATATGCCTAGTTACTAACAGAATTTGCCAGCTGCTGTCGCTATGGCTAGGTGTGTCCCATTCTGATAATGCCCACCCAAAAGTCAAAACGGTTGACATGGTTGGACTTTTTTCTAATTAATGTCTCGTCTGCAGATTGTGTGGTCTGCAGTTTGTGCAAGAGTTCGCAAGGCATTTGCAACGTTATATGAAGCATGCCATCAATTATCTGTTTTTAAAAGCCTTCCTTTGGAATCTCTGACTCACATCATAGCATTTGCTCTCAGAAATGGCATTTGTTATGCCACATAGGTACACAGCTATAGAAAATGAGATAGTCATAGCTAATGAATCTGCCAAAAGAAATAAATGGATATGATTCAAAAGATGATGGAAAATAAACAAAACAAAGACATTAAAAAGTATTTATGCATCTGACAGCACAGAGAATAATGAATGTTGCCCGGAAAGCACTTCATCATACAGCCCAGATAAGGACTGCAAACATCTTTTAAATATGGGTATTTCGAACGTTTGAGGCAGCACGACAAAAGGCAAACGCGTACTTCTGCAGAAGAATACGTCATCTCTCTTGACAACCGTTGTCAGTGAGGAAGGTCATAGATCACCTTTCAATGAAGGTGATGTAGGCATATGCCATGTTTGCTTTACTTTAAACACATTTATAGATGCCTTACATTCTAAAAATATAAGCAACGCTAGAACTGGGAGTGCAGTGGTGAACATAACATGACTAAGCCAACTGAGAAGCCATTTCCAAAATGATTTTCACACATTACAATTCACTTAACGGTTGGTATTACGGGACCTTTGCACATGCGCACAATGGCCCTCATTCCAAGGTTGGTGCTAGTCATGGCGCTATTAGCGCCATGACTAGCACCAATACCGGTACCGCCACCGACTTGGTGGTATGGGGACTTACCGGTCTATTCCGACCTTTGCGGGACCGATAAGTCCCCATTTGAAAAGCCATTCCAAATTCCCATTTGAGCCCCAATAGGGCTCAATGGGAAGGGGGAAGGGGTCAATAACAGTCCCGCAAATTCCGGTACCGTTATTGACCCCGGTATCCTTTTGCGGGTTCCGTCCATAACGCCTGGTAAACCCAGGCATTAAGGGAGGGACCCGCAAAGGGACCTCGGAATAGGGTGCAAAGGGATTACTGGCACCGGTGTCATTACCGGTGCCGGTATCCCTTTGCGCCCAGGTCGTAATGACCGCCAATCTCTTTGCATAACTACTGCTTGCATATGCACTGACCCCAAGAGATGTATTGGCCCTTTCAAGGGTTTTGAATTTGCAAAATGCAGTGTGGCTCCATGGCCGAGGCAATCGCTTAGCTTGTGAGCTATCCACCCACTTTGACGAAGTTGTCTTGTTATGTTATGGAACCTTTATACTGTACCCAACACCACCATAGAGTGAGAGAGAGGGAGAAAGAAAGAGAGAGAGAGAGAGAGAGAGAGAGAGAGAGAGAGAGAGAGAGAGAGAGAGAGAGAGTGTGTCTCTATAATGATTGGTAGTAGGTCCAACGAATGTTGATCAGAAAAAGGGAATAGAGCCCATATGGAATTTCTCATGAGTGCAGTTTCCAGTACTTGAGTAGTGGGGTTCTAGTGTTCACCAGTGCATGGCTGTGCCCTTGAAATGTAGAGGTACTTAGCCACATAGCCCTCCCTGTAAATCCACAGGATATTCTCGATTGTCAAGCCAACTGACAGAAGTGCCAGAGCAGAGACTTGGGCATGCAGATGTAAATGCAGGGAGCACAAAGGCATAAATGGCAGGTGAGGAAGGGATCCACTTGATCCTCGAAACACCATAGCCATTTGTTCATTGGGTGAAGGATGAGACAGACTGATAAATGTTTGGTCAACAAGAGCTTTTAAATGAGAAATGTAATCAAACCAAGGTAGGATAAAATTATTCCATGTGTTACCTCAACATCACCACACCAATGTGTGGCGTTGGTGGTGGTGGCATTGACTTTATGATTTGTATGCTTTTTTTTCTGGAAAATACACATAGTTCCAACATCAATAAACAGTGATTGTGGTACAGCAAAAAATTCATAGAGCCTTACATTTTCAACTAAATCTCCTTGACACAGTTCTGCTTCCAAAATGTTGTCGGCAGATAGTGATCTGTCTGCTCTTACCCTTGTAACTGCATTCTCCTGGCTTATTTTTCCATGATCTCACTGCCGTTCTGGATGACTGTGCGGATATAGACTCAAGTACTGCCTCTGTTAACAAAAATGGTGCAAGGGCCCTAGGGTATTGTGCTAGGCCTATAAAGCCTCCAGTAACATTTACAATTCTGTTTTGATGCGGGTGCTATTTTGGCCCTAGGAAGATTTTATCACTGTGCACTGGTTTTGAGGAGTAGGATGGTGGCAGCTGTATTTTAGTTTTGTCTTCACCTGGGGTGTCTGCTGATTTACTGTGTTGGTTGTTCAATGTTCATTTTTGGTAGCCATTGGTGTACTAATGGTGTACTAATGTGTACTAATGTGTTTTTCTAAGTGCTGCTCTTGGTCGTTTTCTCCATTGGCTTTTTCTTTTTTAAGGGAAAACATGGCACACACATGGCCTCACTTTGACCCAGCCTTGCATCCTATTTAGTGGTTTGAACTGGTTTAGACCAGATCCTTGCCCTACACATGCCAATTCACAGTACGTCAGCTTTCTTGGGTGTTTGGCAGTTCCTCCGACCAACCTCATCAGGTGCTAAAATCTTTGTTTGAAGCCCTGTTGTGTGATTGAAAGGCTATCTTAGGCCAGCCTGAATGAGTATGGGATATCCAAGGGGTACCGGCCTCTACACTGCATTGTGTTGGATTTTTTGGGGGAGCAGCAGGTTTACCAACCAGCTGGGGGAAAGCTATTGCTTATACAATTGCCTTGTTACATAGTTTTGTTGTTAACATTATTGGGTTATTGTCTCGTGTAGTGTACAATGAGTCCTTGTGACTACTACTGTGAGTTTAAACTATTCTTGCCGTTTGGTGCCATCTGCATATGATTTTTGAAGCTGTACATGTATTCCTATAGGCCTACATGTATTTAGTATAGAGCGCATTTATATCACCCTTCTTACTATGTGAATGAGGATTTAGGAATACAGTGATCACTATTTGTATGACATATTGAGTCTGGATAATACCTGTATGAAAGACATGATCCTCTGAGTTTAGGGTACCCATGTCCTTCCACCCTCCCCAGGCTATATGCCCAGCCTCAATCGTTGCATAGTGGGCTTATATGTTAGTATAAGTATCGAATTGGGTCTTAATAGACCAGCAACATTTTTGTAAAGATACACGGGTTCCATCATATGCTTTATGTGCCTAGAGTGTTTAGTTTGAACTGAAGCAGTTTATATGTGTTACTTAAATGGAGTGAATATTTGTTCAGGATATTGGTGCGTGTGTTTTCTTTGTTAAACTGAGTGGACTAATGGGCCTTCCTTACCCGCCCTCATCCTTCCCGAATTTAAGACTGATCACTGCATACTACCCGTAGAGAGGTTTGACTTCCCTTATGGTTGAATTAGGTTAGACAGCTGCACATCCTTTATCAGAGGACTGTGTGAATATGCCCCTAACGACATTCAAACACTTTCATCAGCTCTAGAGACACAGAATTGAATATTAGTTCTCCTCACAACACAGATTACTTTTACAAACTAATTTCAGCAGGATAGCAGGATAGTATTCCATCAACCCAGAACATGTGTGACAATGTAATGAACATGTATACCCAATGATTGCTCTCAATTGGTGCATTACAGTCATCACAACTTATATACCGTGTTGCTTGCAACAAACATGCAATCAGTAGATTTTGGGTAAGGCTGTCCTTAAACATTGTCGCATGCTTACATTTTTTCCGATACATTCAATTCCCCCATGGTTGATAGCAGTTCTTAAATATCAGAGCTCATGATACATTTGGTTTGATATTCTTCTTCCTTACTAAGCATTTCTGTGCATGGATGCTCCTTGAAGAACATTTCCATGTAGCAGGCATGCAGTGTTCCAAGTATGTATTTGGATGCATCTTCGGCATGTCGAATATGTGTGCCCATTATGATTTATTTAACAGTGCTTTCATTAAACCAGACATCTCACATTTGAGAAATACCAGAGCCATCAATGAAATAACTAAGAGCATGAAATAATGCCATATATATGTGCAGGTCATCAGGCCATATCAATATCAAAGACCCTGCAGAGACATTATTAGGTCATTATTAGTTGCTGCACAGGAATGTAGTGACCCAAATGTAATGTCACAATACATTTTGCATCTGTTCAACAAATGTGCTTTGTCAAGTTTTCAGATACATCAAGACAATCAAATACAATTAACCTGTTTGGGTAGCTGCTATGGTTGGCAGAATACATTTACACGTTATTTGCTTTGGTACGTGTTGCAATATTCCACTGAAAACAGTCCAGGTTGGAACACACTCCGAATCAGAACCTGTTTACCATGGTTCAATTTAGGAGTCTGCAACCATTGCACCATTATCCGCCCTAATTTCAAATTATGTGCTCCAAACATTTAAAGTAGTAGAACTTGTTAAACTTCCAATTTTGCATGTTAACATCCTTAATATTTTTGGCTTTTGGCACTTTGAGACTTTGTAGGAGATGAAGACTCATTTGGCTGGGTAGCTTAAACCATGAGCATTTCACAATGCTTGTATCATTCAATGTTGTGGACTGTGATCCATCTTCGTCATGATAATCTTCATAACAATAATCCACACAACTGGGGACAGAGCTACCCAAACAACATGGAGCTTTTAATTACAGCAAATCAGAGGTAAGTAAAACATCAGTATTGTTTATTTACAGTTGTGTTATTTGAAAAAAGAGCCTAACTCAGAAGAACTGTGCTTTGCCTCTGGGCCCTATGGCTACCTAGAATGATGAATGTATGTGTTGCCTTTCTAATAGGGGATACCATACCCACAGCTGAACATTAATGAGAAACATGGAAAAGACTAAAGTTACAAACTGCACAATTCAACTCAATACCCAAACATCATCTATGAAAAATGTGTTCTTCGAAAATTATGAGTTCCAAAGAAGAACCTCATTTTGAGCCCAATACAGTTTATGGGAGACATGCCTAAATGTATTCTGCTACTCTAAAGTATGCATGGGCTGAAAAGGTATGATTAAAATGGGAAAGTGAAAGAAAGTCAAAGAAATTGAATAACATATTCCCCTGAACTTGTTGACCGGTTTCTGCAATAGTATTAATTCTTCCATTCATCAGGACAAGAGTTGCATGTCAGGGGCTTGGTATGGTTCACTGAGTACATGTAAACTAACTAATATTGTAGAGAGACAGCACTGCATATACATTCACCTTTCTAGATATCCAGAGGGTCCAGAGGGAAAGAGTAGTTCTTCATTGTGCAGCTATTTAGCCAAAACCCCTTTTGTTTTGCTGTAGTCACCCAGAGTGGGACAGCTATGCCCAGACATGGGTCCCATGACTTCTGGGCAAACATGTTTGGGGATGCTTGTGGTCTCGTGCAAAAAGGATGTGACCAAGCAGTTTGGGAAAGACTGCCCCATTTCGGGTGGGACCAAGCCTGATTTGTATATGGTCATTCGCCTTTTTTAGTAGAGGGTTGCCCAGAGCAATGGCATAGAGTAAGATTAATTCTAAACCTTCCAGCATCACCTCTTTTGTTTTGCTGGAATATTGTAGAAAGACAGCACTTCAAATATATTCACCTTTCTAGATATCCAGAGGGTCCACAGGGAAAGTATATCCATTTGTTTTATTTTGTTATGTTTATTGTTGAAAGCATGAACCTAGCTTGAGAGCAGCAGAGCACTGAACAGAGTGTGAGTAGCCGGCATCTGGGCTTGCTTCTTTTAACAGTAGCGATATACTGTGAGGTCTGTGCATGAATATCTGCATCCATTGAAATAAGTTCTTGGTCAGGTGTTGTTGAAAGAGCCATGTTTTGAGTGATTTGCTAAATAGGAGAATTGTGTGGGCATTCTGAGCTGACACTGGGATCGAGTTCCAGAGGGTGCATGTATGACAAGAGAAGGGTTTTTTGAGGGTCCTCTGTTTGTGACCAAGTTGTGATTCAAGCCTGTTGGTCGATATGCTGCGCAAGGAGCATGTGCCACCAGATATGTGGAGCTTAGCTGCCAGGTACACTCGTGTGCTACTTCTGACTTCTTTGCAGATGATACATGCAGTTTTGAACAGTATCCTGTCTTGGAGTGGAAGCCAATGTAGTTTAAGTAGGATGGGAGTAATTTGGTCAGATTGCTGTACTCCCATGATAAGACGTGCTGCAGCGTGCTAGACTGCTTTTAGGAGAGCCAAGTGAGCAGCTGGGAACTCTGTCAGGAGACCATTTCCCACATCAATGTTTGAGACCACAATGGCCTGTAGTAGAGTCCGGAAGTCCTGCAGCGGGATGAACAGTTTGATTTTTTGAAGAATAGAGATTCTGACCAGGCTTTTTGGGCCTTCTTGGTCATGTGTTTCTGGACTGACAGATTGCTGTCAATGGTAAAGCCTGAGGATTTTTCTGAACATAGTTATGTAGTGTGCAGCTATCTTTAATAATAAAATGATACAATATACAATATTGATTGGTTACTTACCACTCATGTGTTGCAATTCTGTATAGCAAATCATCACAGTTGCACTAAAGGTTCCCTTTTCATCAGGTGTGTCCTCAAGGAAGTCCAAATAATCTGCAATATAGTACATACATATTCATCTCACAAGGTTCAGTGGTACATATACTTCTCCATTATCTCCTATGAGGCGCAGAACTTCATTAGCTAAAGCTGTCCCAACCAGAGATCTTTATTATAGTTGATTGAGGAACCCACGTCCTGTATTAATTGCACAAAAATTGCACTGCATGATTTGTAATGAACCGTTAGGTCAACAACAACTTAAAATGGAAGTTCAAGTGTGTCCTACATTTACTGAAGTGTAAGCACCATGCAAGCCTACATTTCTGTTCTGGTTCAAATGTGTGTTCTCAACTTGCATGTTATAAAACGTTCTTGTACCACTTACACACCATTTGAAAAAATAATAACACCACTTGTGGTATTGCATTTGTAACTTTGTCCTGCATGATTCAAACTGTACATTTCCACATCTTCTCTGCCAGGATGGGTTTCCAGAATCTGTGGGATTTCTCTGTGGCTGATTTTCCCACGATGGAAATGACCGCATGGGAAATGTACGCGTCACAAACATTTTCGTACATTTCCCATGCGGACGTCCATTGAAAATCACACAGATTCAAACACATACCCTCACTCACACTGTCGGAATAGAAACAATATTATGCCTCCTATTGTAACAATTGTATGTGTATTGGCCTACGCCAAGTTGTCTAAACATCATGTGCGAACAAACTCCACGACAAGGTCTTGACCTTAGAGAAATTAATGTAAGCCGCCATCTTGGATTAAACCGCCATTTTAGGTTCTCTTGTTATGTAGAAGTCACCCTGAACATCAAAATGGAGGCCAAATGCCATTCTGAGTAAGATTCTGGCCGTTGTGACCTCCGTACAACTGAATAATTAATATGCCTGCAGGCCACTTGTCGGGGTCGCGAACAGAGACCTTGTCCTACCGTTGACCTATATGTAACTGTACTACTCATATCAGCGAAACTAATCGAAATGCATATATTAAAGGATTGACCTGGCAAGGAACCCTAAGACCAGAATTAAATATTTCACAGAATGGTTATCCCGCAAGAGGGTTGACCAAGGGCTGGACAAATTGTATAAAAAGCCCGGGTATTCTAATGTGCGCTCTCTCACTAACACATCAAACCCTCGTTGAAGTTCGTTATGTTATTCTGAGAGCCGAATAGCTATCCGTTTGTCAATTGACTTGGTAACTGTTGTAGCTTGAAACAAAGCACTCTGTATGTTTCTTTGTAACATGTGTTGGTGTGTTTCTTTTTGGGCTTCCCGGCCTCATATTATTTTTCTGTTTTCACAGTTGGTGCCCGATTAGGAACCCTCAAGATTGATGCCGGATCATTGAAGGATTGACGCAGACTATCGAACCGGGATCGGACGGTGTGATACTGCAGCACCGACCGAAAGAGACGCGATACCTCGGCAGCGCTGCACGGTCCGATCCTTCGACGATAGTCGTGTGGTCTGACACGGCATCTTGACGAGGGTCCATTTTTGAGGCGGGCAGATTTGTCGAAACCACCAAACACAAGGTAAAATTTGTTAGGTGAGTTCTTTGGTAAACCGTACAGTCCTCCTCCCGACTCTTAATTTAACCCTGACAATTTGAATTTGGCGTATTTTATCTGCAGACACAATTATTGACCAGGTAACACCAATTTTTTGTGAAATGCCTGGGAAATTGTGTAGCTGCTTTAGGGCTCTGTTCCGCAGCGATCGACAATCTTTGGAATTTAGCCGCCCGGCACCACAGGAGGGGTCGCCGGCGTGTACTATGTACTGTAAGCATGGCATTGGAAGTATAGTATTTAATGATATTTGGCACAGACAAACCAGTCATGCCTCCGAATTTCAGTGGCCAATCAATGGTAGTTTCGAGATCCCCCGTATTGAATACCTAGAATCGGTCTTGTTAAAGAAAAAGGCCAGACCTGCAGCATTTGATGTTTTGCAGAATTGGAAAAAAGAAGCTTTGCAGCAGCTTAAAAGTAGGGATAAACATGCACGCCGTCATAAAACGAATGCCGAAAAGGCGTTGTCATATGATAAGGAAAAACATTCAGAGTCAGTCAAGAATATGCATAGGGCTTTCTCACTCGGTATCCAGAAAATCTATCCCTCTAAATATTTTCATGTTTCCGAAGAATTTATTGATAAATTGTCTGCTTCACCTCCGTATTATCCTCTCCCTGGTGCTTTGCCCATTCCGGCTGTTATTCCTGCTGTTATTCCTGTACCCCCTGTACAACCTATTGTTCCAGTTCCTCTAGTTGTTGTTCCTCCACCTACTCTACCATCCCTTCCCCTTGCGCCGATAGTTGCACCTCCATTGAATTTGCTCGCACCTCCGCTCCCGAGTGGTTCTGTACCGACTGAAGTTGATCAAGGTGCAGGGTCAAAGATTGTTACTCTTAATACTGTTTCTGCAGAAAAGAAATGGGAATTATTTGCATGGGCTAAGCATTGTATGGAGAGAGGTGATCAAGCTGATGTTTTTTCCACATTATCAAATATGAGCAATTTTCCCGAGAAAAATGTTTTCATTGAAGGTTTGGGGACTTATTTATGTGTAATGTGGGGTAGATTACATAATACGGATCTCCCACAAGGGTTGAGGGATCTAAATACTTTAGCGCTTTTGAGGGACACTGAGGAGAAAGTACATGGTCATGTTGAGAGGTTATTTGAGTATAGGAGGGACTTAGAAAGATTACGGGATGCGGATGATGAAGACGATAGTATGTATGTACAGAAACGGTTCCTTCCGTGTCGTAAATCGGCATCTGAGGAAGTACGAATCTGTACCAAAGATGCGATTCGATGGATCTCGGATTCATCAATACCGTCAGATGAAGTGTATGACACGTATAGCCAGTATACAGTAGAAATGCAGAGGAAGGTGATTCAGGTAATGGTACAGTACCTGCAGGATGAATGTGTAAGGAAGAAGGTTAGTTGTCCTACAGAGTTATTGGGTATTTGTAAGAGGGCTTTTTCGCCCGACACTTCTTCGGCTGCCTTAGCGCTCGACCTGGCTCTGTTGCTTAGTAAGCGATCGGAATTACCTATATCTCAGGTGCCAATGAGAGAGGTTCCTCCGACATTTGTCCCAAAGGTTGAGATTCCCGCTAACGTTGGGACAGGTGCACCCGCTGTGGACATCCCTGCACATTATGTATCGCAATTTGTTCACGTTCCGTTTTCGCGACAGGAAGTGAACACTATTAGACAATCAATTCCCGATATTAGGAAAAATCCGACGGGATCTACAAAGAGATAGAGTCGGTTTTACAATCCTCTGTGTTCACCCTAAGTGATATTGATATCGTATTCCCTGTACTCCTGCCCGTAGATTTATGGAAACAGGTTCGAACAATAGATGATGTGCCAGGGTTGGGAGATACGTTGGCTAACATAACTAGGTTTGATGGGGAAAGACCAGCTGGTGAGAAACCACCTCAGGTAATACTCACTTTGCCTGATAGAATTGTTGCAAAATTGAAAACCATAATTCCTGAGAAAAGAATTATTTGGGACAAGTTTACGGCCTGTGTTCAAGGAAAATCTGAAGGTGCCACTGAATTCTTTAATCGATTCGAACAGGTATTCTCTGACTTCAGTGGACAGGACTTGGGCACAGAGTCTGGGAAAAGGTTGTTTGTGGACAAATTTGTGCGTGGATTGCTGCCTGACATCCAGTCACAGATTATGTCCTCTTAGAGCGCTTGGCAGGCGAAATCCGAGTCCGAAGTTTTGCACATGGCTCAGTATTATGAGAACCGTGTTAATAATGAAAAAGAGAGAATAGAGAAGAGGAAAGGAGATTTGAAGACTAAAGAATTGTTACAGCAAATTGTTAGAAATTCCAGAGGAGGCAATTCACAGACCAGAGGTCAGTATGTTCCGAAAGGGAACGTCCTCTTGGGTCCTGTGAATATTAATCAATGTGCCTATTGCCGGCAGGAAGGTCATTGGCGTGCACAGTGCCCCGTCCTTCGACAAAGGTCAAACAACACATTTGGGAGTATGGGTAGACGACCTAGAGGTCGCCCCGAAGTGGGGGGCCCTGATAGAGGTCAGTTCTCACAAGATCCTCAGCAACCTTTTTCACAGGATAATCAGACTTCAGGTGTGGACACGAAAAACATATTTGATCACCCTTCTGCTGCCTACCTTTCTGAAGAGCTTCCTTCCGACGACATTTTATTTCGTTAGGATTGCCCGAAGCAGGGTTTGGAACCTTCACCTATTCCCGTAAGTCAAAAAGGTCCCTACGTTGAATTGTTAGTGGGGAATAGGAAACATCGGTTTTTGATAGACACTGGAGCACAGAAGTGCTCCATTGATCATTCTCGGGTTCCAAACATTCCACTGTCAGGGCAAACTAATGTTTCTGTAGGGTTTTCTGGCATACCAGTTGCTAGTCCGGTTTCTTCGCCGGTGCCTGTTTCTTTGGGTCCCTTTACGGACCACTGTCCATTCCTCTTGACTTCAAACTGTGGAGAGAATTTGCTGGGGTTAAATTTGTTGAAGAAACTAAATGCAGTAAATCATTGTTCCTCTGAAGGAGTGTGACTGACGGTTTCACCGCAGCAACTTCCCAGTTCTCAGTTTTTGACTCGACCATTGCCTCCTGAGTTTAGCGCTGTCCCGGAATGTTTGTGGGCGGTTGACGACAATGATGTCGGGGTACTACAGGTTGAACCCGTTAAAATAGTTTTGAAACATGGAGTTAAACTACCACGCATTCCGCAATATAAAATATCAGTTGAGGGCGAGCGTGCTTTGAAGTTCATTGTCTCCGATTTTGTGCATCGAGGAGTGATCGAAGAGATTGCAGGTAGTTTATGTAACAGCCCGATTTTACCCGTGTACAAAAAAGGCGACAATGCAATCCCATTCCGTTTCATAATTGATCTACGCGCTATTAATAAAGTTGTCGCCCCACAATTTCCAATTGTGTCTGATGTGACAACGATACTAACGATGATCCCTGCTACAGCTACTCACTTTAGTGTTGTGGATCTGAAGAATGCTTTCTTCAGTATTCCTATACACAAGGATAGTAGTTATTTGTTTGCGTTCACCTTGGGGGGACGTTCATTCACATTTACTCGTGAACCTCAAGGTTATACTGAAAGTCCAAGCATTTATAGTAGGGCTTTGAAAGAGCAGCTTGACATCCTTGAATTGCCATCTACTTGTACACTGCTTCAGTATGTCGATGACTTGCTTTTAGCTGCAGATTCTGAAAGTGCTTGTAAAGAAGGCACTCTATTGTTGCTTATTCATTTGGCTGAACATGGTCATAAAGCTTCGCTTAAGAAATTTCAATATTGTTGTCAGGAGGTCGCCTATTTAGGCTATCTCCTGTCAAAGGAGGGGAGAAGATTGACACCTGAAAGAATAAAACACATTTCTGGCATGTCTGTTCCAAATACACAGAAGGAAGTCAGAGTCTTAATAGGTATGGCTTCTTACTGTAGGCTGTGGATCCCGAACTTCTCACTAGTGATAAAACCGATGTTGGCCTTGACGAAGAAGGGCATTTCTTCGCCGCTGCCATGGAAGTCAGAACATCAACGATCATTTGAGCTTCTCAAAGCCGCGTTATGCTCTGCACCGGTTCTGGGTACTCCAAATTACAACAAGGCCTTTGTGTTGTTGTGCATGAATGTGATGGATGTGCTTTGGCTGTGTTAACACAGGAACACGGAGGGAAGAATAGACCGTGCGGGCTACTACTCTTCCGCCCTTGACCCTGTCGCATGCGCTTTGCCAAGATGTTTGCGAGCTGACGCTGCTGCTGCCGTGTCTGTAAAACAGAGTGAGGGAATGGTCCTAGGCCATGATTTAACCCTGATGGTACCTCACTCTGTAGATGTCCTATTGAATAAAACCCAAACACAGCACCTCACCTCTGCACAGCTGATGAGGTATGAATTAACTTTGTTTGCCCCTCACATTCAAATTAAGAGGTGTTGTGTTCTTAATCCGGCTGAACTCCTACCTTTCCCGCAAAATACTGTTTGTGGTGACGAAGAATCACATGACTGCCTGTATGCTACTGAACAGGAAAGGAAGGGCAGGATAGACCTTATAGATACTCCTTTGGATAATGCGGAGGGGGAGCTGTTTTGTGACGGCTGTTGAAACTAAGAGAATTCCGCATAACTCTACGCAGGCCGCAGAGATTATAGCGTTGACCCGAGCTTGTGAACTCTCCGAAGGGCGTACAGTAAACATATATACTGATAGCCAGTACACCTTTGGGGTGGCTCACAACTTTGGGAGGCTCTGGTCGGAAAGAGGGTTCCTAACTTCACATGGGACCAAGATTCAGCATGGCCCCCTGATAGTGCAATTGCTCTCGGCACTCGCGCTCCCTAGTCAGTTAGCGATTATGAAATGTGCAGCGCATCGTAAGGTCATAGATGATGTGGGAAAAGGGAACGCTTTTGCTGACCAGATAGCCAGGCAAACGACCACAGACCTTAGCGCAGACATGTATGCTCTAAGAGAAACAAAAGATGCCTATGTAATGGATGAGGGTATTGGGTCTGTACGAGATATCCAAGCTTATGCCACAATAGAAGAGTCTAAAAAGTGGGCCGAAGGGATGGGGAAACTAGAGGAAGATGGGTGTTGGGTGGATACATCTGAAGGGAAATGGTTGCTCCCTGATTCATATGTGCTGGCGATGGTCACGATGGCACATGGTCCTATGCATGTGTGTGCTCAGCAGATCACGAAAATGTTAGAACAAGTCTGGGTAAATGATAAAATTTTGAAGATCGCACAGCGCTATGTCCAAAATTGCATGATTTGCTTACAGCACAATGTGGGGAAGGGGACAGTAACTCCAAAGGGTAGTTTTGGGCCTCCTTCTGTTCCCTTCGAGGTCATCCACTTTGATTTTATTGAGATGGAACGGTCTAATAATCTAAAATATGTCCTTGTGATCATTTGCGCTTTTAGTAAATGGGTTGAGGCTTTTCCCGTTAAGGATGCTACTGCCATGACAACTGCGAAGACTTTGGTAAAGGAATTATTTCCACGATTTGGGCTGCCAAGAATAATTTGGTCGGACAACGGTCCCCATTTTGTTGCAGCAATAATTTTGCAGATATGCACTGTAAGCGATACTCAATCAACACTACAGCTAAGTCAATGCCTAGTATGGGATGCTGAGGAAAACCTTTATTGATGTATTTTTATATCCAGTTCAGTACTCTGGATGACAACCCTTGTATAACACCCCCCTCTTAGAATCCCCCTGACCCCACTGAGCCAAGAAGTAGGTTTGTTTTGCAAATTAAAAGGTTTATTTGAAAATTTAAACAATATATATATCACACTTCTATAAATAAATTGAAAATGGATATTACACTCGTGAATATGAGCAGTAGTCAGTAAGAGGCAACTTATGAATAGGAACAGAAGAATAAGGTGGGAAAGAATGCTTTATATGGTTCAAGGAAACGCAAGGTGGAATAAAATGCAGTACAGAAATAACTTGATTTTAGCAAAAGGTAATATGATCACTTTTTCTTTTGACAATTCACTCCACCCCTATGCAATACAAGAAATGGAAGGAGAGCACAGTCTTCAAGAATCCCAACAAATCACACTTTATAATGCAATACAGTTCCAGTTCTCCCAGCAAGCTTAGGGAAAACAGGGGATGAGTTTTAAACACAGGCGAATTACTGTAATGTGGTTTGCAAGGAAGTGAAAAGGTGCTAAAATTGCTTTTAATTCCCTCTAGAGGTTCAGGGTAGGTGATGGCTACTTTATATTAGTTCACGCTCACTTGAACAATACTCTATGAATGATTAGCAGATTGCAAACGAATTTTAGCAAAGAGAAGCAAAAAGCTGCTGATTTCTACAGATGAAGAAATCGGGCCAAATCGCAAATCGCGGTAAATTTCGCGAGTGCGTGTCTCGCGATTACAGAAAAAGTATGGGGAGTAGGAAGTCGGTTCTAGGTTCGTTGGAAAGCCCAGATTATAAGCTTTCAGATAAATCTCGTTCCTAGCACAAACGGTTCCGGAGATACGGATGATTTAATAAAGGTAGATTTTCAGATTTAAAGTCAAACTCAAAATGACAGTTGACAGCTTGCAGCTGCAGAATTGACAGGTGACAGTTGTGCAGCTTTAAAAAAGACAGATGACACGATTTCTAGGAGGCTGTTCTAATTAGGTTAAAATAGCTTGAATTAGATTATTTTAACTAAGAGATTGGGTTCTGCACAGTTCTGGCGGATACTCACTCCTAATTTTGAAATGAATGGGCCTCGTCACGGATCTGGTCAACTGGACTGGACTGGGCGGTTCTGCTCACAGCGTCTGGGTCAGCTCTGCTCTGCTGGTCTAGCCTCTCTGGATACGGCGGGTCAGTCAGGCACCGGTTCTGCTCACAGCGGTCTGGGTCCGGTCTGCGGTTCCGGCAACAGTTCTTGGCAAAGAATTCAAACAGCTCACCCGGCTGTTGAATAGTTTGGTTAGGTTGGCTGGATTCTGAAGGCCTGCTGAGAATACTTTTGCTTGCAGTGGGCCTTCTAGGTTCAAAGTTCTGTAGTCTATGTTTAGCTTGGAAGTCTAAGTGTTGGATCTCTGGATGTGAAGTTGTCGGTCAGCATGCTCCGCAGCAAATGGAATGTGTCCCAGCAGTCTCTTTTTATGTGTTTTAAAAAGTGGGTGGAGAGGCTAGCATCCCTAAGCCTGCCCCTCTCTTGATTTGATAGGTCAATAGATTCTTTGGTCCCTGATTTGGGAAGGGATAGTGTGTCAGAGTGATGTCATTTTTATGACCTGCAGAAATGACACTCCCCTGGTCAATGTGCACACAAACCTATTCCTGATCCAAATACATATTTCCCAGGTACACAGTTGTTTGACATCATATACACATGTCATTTATTACTAAATATAGTCCCTGTCCCGACTCTGGCGTTTCTAGGAGCTTGCATTCAAAAATGGCAACTTATTTTCGATTTTAGTGGGTTTTGCAACATTGGTTTTTCATCAAAAATTATACAAAGGTACATTTCCCTTCCACATATATCCCAGTAACCTTCCATGTCTCTAGCTTAAACACATTGTCTACAATAATCATAATTAGCAGGGTTTTGCCCCAGAACATGGTACAAATTGGAGTTTGGACTCAAATCGTGAGGGCATTTTTCAAACTAAGACTCTCAAAGTTGTACATTCCGGTCATTTGGTTACAATAAATTATCACTGTTTCTATAAAATATATATTTGTTGCAATTCAACTCCCCCAAGCGTTTGGGTCCGCCTCCAGGAGTCTGGGTGGGTCAGTGATCACATGTCTCTCCTTGCTGGCAGGGGGCTGTTGACAGGAAACACTCAAAATTAACATACCCCATTCAACAGAAAGAGCCTTTTGTGTGGGCTCCAGCAGGCTGCCTGGAAGTCTCTCCTCAATTAATCAACAGGTTCATGTGATATCCTGCCTCCTAGTGTGGGCATCTCTGAGGTGTTAAGGTTTCCCAGCATCTTGGCCTCTGGGAACAGCAGGTGGCTTGATTTTCAATTAACCAACAAGCTTTGAAGTCCCTGCCCCTCTTGCAACTCCTTAATACAGTTTCCCCTGTCAGAGTTTAGACCGCTAGCACCACCTTGGGGAATTTGTCGGTACTGCATCCATTTTTGAGTTGTCTTGAATTACTGCATTTCAATACAGTGGTCTTTTGCTTGATAGTATAGGGCCCTTGCTTAACATTGTTTTGATGCCATCCTTACAGTAGAGTGGTGATGTGGAATCCCCCCACAAGAAGGTTGTATCTTTGGAGTGGTCTCGTGCCAACTGCGCAGTTCTCCTATTCTGGCGTGAATGTGGGCGGCGATAGCTCATCCCCACATCCTCCCAGTCTATTGATTTAGTTTGTTCTGGGATACAATAATGGGCGGCGACAGCTCATCCCCACATCTACCCAGTCTATTGATTCAGTTTGTTCTGGGATAGAATAAAGGGCGGCGACAGCTCATCCCCACCTCTACCCAGTCTATTGATTCAACATGGGTCAAAACCCTTGACAGCATAGCGTTACACATTGAAAAGCGATTTCACTCGGCTAGACATCCTCAAAGTGCTGGGTTGGTAGAGAGACATAACGGTATCCTAAAGAATAAGCTTGCTAAAACATGCGCCGGCACCAAACTGAAATGGCCGGACGCCTTACCTATTGTATTGTTAGCCATGCGTGCCACACCTCAAACTAAGACTGGGCTCTCTCCATTTGAGGTAGTGATGGGGAGACCTGCTAATATTTGGGGTCTTCCGAAGCCTAAAGCATTGAGGGAGGTTGAAAATGTATTGCTTGTAGACTACTGTAACCAGTTGACTAAAAATCTGTATCTCATTTATCATCAGGTTCAATCAGCTTTACCTGTACGGTTTACGGGCCCAGGACACAATATTCAGCCTGGAAGTTGGGTCCTGGTGAAGGCCTACAAAAGGTCTTCCTGCCTCGCGCCTTGTTGGCGGGGACCCTAGCAGGTGCTGTTGGTCACCCAGACAGCAGTGCGGGTGGCTGGAAAGAAGCATTGGATCCACACGACGCATGTCAAGAAACTTCCTCACCCGACGCCACACGTTACAGAAGAAGCAGAACCCCTCGCTGATGCTACACTCTCAGATCCTGGAGTAGCAGATAGCGCTGTGAGTGTGTCAGAGAATCCCTCTGAGCCCGTGGAGCTTGGGGAACAGTCCATTTTTTCTCCACACTCTTTGGAAAGGTCACTTCCGGAAAACGTTGTTTCAAGGTCTGCGACTTCCGCCGCCTCTGATAAGTTGCTTCCCTCAGGAAGTGACGTTACCTTATTTCCGGATCAAACAGTACCGGGAATCACCAGGTACGACCTTCGACGAAGAAAATAGAACTGCGGCATGGGTTTTGCCTGTGCATCTGGGAAAGAAAAGAGTCATTGAGAGTTTTGTTCTTGCAAAAGAAAGTTTTTGAAAAGAAAGGGATTTTGCTGGCTAGGGTTGGGGAAGGACTAAGAAGTCACGCGACCGTAGTCTCGCCAGCAACGAACATTGGGGTCGTCGATTGAGAAACTACGATGCCTTCCACCTCCACAGCTGCTGCTCGCATTGGACTTGTAAATAAGGGGGTGACCAACTCGGACAATGAACAATGTGCCTGGGCCCCGAAAACGTATTGCTGTGTTATGATAATAGTAATTGGAATTTGTATAGTTACTACCGTGGGACTCTGGTACTTTGAAGAAATTTATCCTCTAGAGCCTCTTCAGCCAATTGAAATTGTGCCTACTGCTTTGACTCCCTCTGTACACCTTCATACTCTGTCACCTAGGGACTCCCAGCATAGACGAAAGTACCATAATAACACTTTAATGATAATAATGAACTCAACGCATGCCATTTTTAATAAGAGTAATTGCTGGATCTGCACCCATTTGCCGCAACATGGGAATAAGGGGCTAGGATGGTATATTCACCCTTTACCTTTAACAACTGCTTGCTATGCCTCTCTTAGAGCACTATTCTTTGGTCGTTGGAATGACAGCATCTCAGGGAACTTTGATGGAACTAATTTAAATAATTTTGAGAAACGTGAATTGACTCCCCTGGGATGCTCGCTTTTTGAAAATAGAAGTAAGCCTAATGTTGCTTCTATTAGGCCATCTGATAAACTGTCTCTTCCTTTCCAAACTCTAATTTCCTTTATAATGGCTCCGATAGGCAATAAGGACGCTGTGCCTCCTTCCTACTTCCTTAACCATAGCCCCGATTCAGTCCCCTTCTGTGTACAAAGAAATGGCACTCGGTCAATGGGAGATTTTGAAGGTTGTGTGAACATTGTAAATTTGACCGGAGAGAACAGGCCTCTGTATGTAGGGGGCCCTGTCTATTTTGTTTGCGGTAGTACAGCATTTCCTTGGTTGCCCAAGGATTGGCAGGGAACCTGTTATTTAGGAATCCTGTTACATGGGGTATTCATAGCTAGTACATTGGAAGTTTCTAAGGCTCACCCATGGCGGGACGAGAATGGAGATACCCCTGGGCAAATATTGCGAGATATAACAAAATCAGTTGTGCCATTTTGGGGACAGATAGCAAATTCTGAAAATATTAGGGGGCTAGCAAGAGTACTGGAGAGAACCATCAACCGCACCACGGATATACTCTGCAATATGACACTGGAACAGAAAGCAATAAGATTGGTAGCGCTCCAATACCGGATGACATTAGATGTCATTCTGGCAGAACGTGGTGGAGTATGTAAATTAGTGGGGTCCGCTTGTTGTGTTTTCGTACCAGATTCCTCACCGACAATTTTCAAAGCAATACAGAACTTGCACGTCCTTAGTTCAGAAGTGCATGTGCCTGTGGGGGATGGGAGTATTAGCGCTTGGTTCTGGGATTCCCTACGATCTTGGGGTTGGAAGGTGCTTTCTGTCATACTGGTTATTTTGGGAATTCTGCTATTCCTTTGTTGCTGTATCCAATGTCTACCTAGTATATGTGCAATGCTAGGGGGATGTTGCGTTCAGGCAGTGAGCACGATAGGGCACAAAATGTATGCCCCAGACACAGCATCTAAAGTATTTGGTTGCAAGAGGTTCTGGTGAACGACCTAATGCTATAGATATTACAGATAACGATTCAGGATGGATGGACGACAATGCATGGAGTTATTCAGAAAGATATTAGAAATGGTATTAGCACTTGCATAGGCCAAAAGGAGGGTTTGTCGGAATAGAAACAATAGTATGCCTCCTATTGTAACAATTGTATGTGTATTGGCCTACACCAAGTTGTCTAAACATCATGTGCGAACAAATTCCACGACAAGGTCTTGACCTTAGAGAAATTAATGTAAGCCGCCATCTTGGATTAAACCGCCATTTTAGGTTCTCTTGTTATGTAGAAGTCACCCTGAACATCAAAATGGAGGCCAAATGACATTCTGAGTAAGATTCTGGCCGTTGTGACTTCCGTACAACTGAATAATTAATATGCCTGCAGGCCACTTGTCGGGGTAGCGAATAGAGACCTTGTCCTACCGTTGACCTATATGTAACAGTACTACTCATATCAGCGAAACTAATCGAAATGCATATATTAAAGGATTGACCTGGCAAGGAACCCTAAAACCAGAATTAAATATTTCGCAGAATGGTTAAATCGCAAGAGGGTTGGCCAAGGGCTGGACAAATTGTATAAAAAGCCCGGGTATTCGAATGTGTGCTCTCTCACTAACACATCGAACCCTTGTTGAAGTTCGTTATGTTATACTGAGAGCCGAATAGCTATCCGTTTGTCAATTGACTTGGTAACTGTTGTAGCTTGAAATAAAGCACTTGTATGTTTCTTTGTAACCTGTGTTGGTGTGTTTCTTTTTGGGCTTCCCGGCCTCATATTATTTTTCTGTGTTCACAACACCCCCAACACCCCCACACCCTTCGACTTACCTTTCCTTCCGACGCGCTGTGTCCCTGCAGCGCCAGTTTCCTTTCACTTCCGTATTTGGGATCCGGCGCCGCAGGGTCCTTTTCTTTTCTTTATTTTATTTTTTTAAACTTTCAATTGGGTGAACTGAAAGGGTGTCCCCTGCAACACGATGCTCAGTATACCATTTTTTCTTTTTTTCTCGCTCGGGTGAGCTGCAGGGGTGTCCCCCACAACACCCCACTTACTATCTACTATAGTGAGCGGGGTGTTCCAGGGGACACCCCAACAGCCCCCGCAGCCTTTGTGTTTCTTTTTTTTTAATATACTGACCCCACCAAAACACATACCACAAAAAGTTTGAATTTTTGGTAGTTCGAACTTTTGGTGCTATGTGTTTTAGCAAGGTCATAAATTATATTCAGTAATTTCGTCCTATTTTGTTTTCCACAGTAATGTAGCAGCTTGATACATAGCCTTAATATATGAATTCATGGTGGCATTAGTTTCCGCATATTAAAGCACTGCATTGTTAGCTGATTTCAAAGAATCACTGTGAATGGTTCTTGGAGACAGGAATTTCAGGGATTTTCTCAATATCATATATTCCTCTTTAACATCTTGTGAGTAACAGATTTACTCAGCATCTGTAATTGTGACAACCTTACCTTCCAAACGTTTATCTAATAAAAAGTTAATTAATTCTGTCTTGCACATTCTGGTGATTTGGTGGTGTTTCTGGAGGATTCTCTGCACTTTTCAAGACATTGGAGTCATTTTAGCGGCATGGCTACCCCCATACCAGATACCGGTCCGGGTTCCCTGAATGGGGAAATACCGGGCCATTCAAACATTGGAGGGCCCGGTATTTCCCCATTCAGGGAACCCAGACCCTGTACATCCCCATTCCCATACGAGGCCCCATAGGGGTCAATGGGAATGGGGAGCATGCTAACAATGGGCACGTTAATGACAGGCCCGTTGTTAGAATGCTGGACCGCTCGTGGGACCCGCTAAGGACGCCTGGATATACCAGGCGTCCTTAGCGGGTCCTGCCAGCGGACCTCGTAATGAGGCAGTAGGGGGTTAACGAGGCCGGCAGCTCTACCGGTCCCATTAACCCCCTACCACCCGAGTCGGAATGACCCCCATTGTGCATATGTTTTACATAGCATTCTCTGTTATATATTATGTCAAATGAATAAGCGTGTTTTGGGTTGATTCACCCACTCAAATTCAGTTTCCATTAGCTATTTCCACTCAATTTAGCAGCATCCTACATCTTCTGTCCGGTATCTTCAGTGCAACTAGAGTACAATTTATTCTTCCAAGCTTCAGGTTCATTGCAAAGGAATAAGCATTTGTTTTGTAATTGCCTACATGTCCTTTGGTATCTTGTACAGGGACAATTCTCCCAGAGCTGGAAGAATCACCCTGAATGTTTACTAGTTGTTTTTTGCATCTTGGGTCCATTCTCTCCACCATCTCTCTCTGCACATATGGTGTTCCCCAGGGCTCTAACCTTTCACCCTGGCTGTTCAATGTATACTTGGCCCATTTGACCCAACTTATCTCTACCTTCTCCTCTAACTTTCAGTGTTATGTGGATGACACTCAGCACTCACCCCTCAGCCTCCTCTCCTCTCTCGCTCATTCCTGACTGTCTATCCATGATTCAGGAGTGGTGCGCCTCTAACTATCTCTGCCTTAATTCCACTAAGACTGAGATCCTTCACATTGGGACGCCTGCTCCCACTTTCCCTCTCTCACTCTGGCCGCCTTCCTTGGGCCCTCTTTCTTTGCCCTTCCTGTGAGGCAAAAAACCTTTGTGTCATCTTCGACTCCACTGTCTCCTTCTCTCCCCATATCATGGAACTTGCCAAGAAGGCCCACTAAAAGCTACACTTCATCAGAGGTATTCTTCCTTTTCTCACTTTCCCCCAGAAGCTCACTGTCTCCAGAGCTCTGGTTCTCTCTAGGTTGGATTAATGCAACAGCCTCTTTCTCAATCTGCCTTCT
This sequence comes from Ambystoma mexicanum, assembly GCF_040938575.1. Classification (NCBI taxonomy): domain Eukaryota; kingdom Metazoa; phylum Chordata; class Amphibia; order Caudata; family Ambystomatidae; genus Ambystoma; species Ambystoma mexicanum. Next base: position 647,583,052 of record NC_090930.1, on the reverse strand, counting down.
GCTACTCTCTGCCCTCTGCAACTAATCCAGAACAGGACTGCAAGATGTGTCCTTGGTGTCAAGCCCAGGGATGGTATCTCTCCAGCCCTGAAATCTCTCCAATTGTCCCCGGTGGCTGCAAGGATCAAGTTCAAGACCCTCTGCATAATCCACAAGTCTCTCGCCCTGAACACCTTTCTTCTCGAGCCTTTAGCTCAGCCACCTCCAAATCTCCAGGCAGAGAGTGGGGGGTAGATCCCTCTCCTCTGCAGGTGCCTCCCTCTGGAATGGCCTCCCTGCCCCTCTCAAATTTGAGACAGATCACCTGAAAGTCTGGAAACAGCTCAAGACTCTCTCTCTCTCTCTCTCTCTCTCTCTCTCTCCTTCTGAACTACCTGTCTGGTCGTTGACTGGTGGCCTGGCTCCCCTCAGAGACTAATTGGGTGCAAGGCCCTCCACAAACAGTCGCCCCTGCACTGCCATCGGGCCTACCGTGCACTTCGGGACTGTAACTGTAACACAACTGTTCCCCACCTACTTGCACTTACCCAGAGCTGTGCTGCCCTTGCAGGACTTACTCAGAGCAATTCTGCTCTGATTGCACTTCCCCTTTTCCCTCTCCCTTGCACCTTCCCTTCTCCCTCCCCCCTGCACTTTGCGTTATCGCACTTGCACAATCTTAATGACACAAGGCCTAGTAAGATCGCTTGTTTTGTCCTCCCTCTGTCCTCCCTCTGTCTTCCCTTCCTTGTCTTGTCATGCCTAGAAACACTTATGTACAGGCACTTTAGAAATGACATCATATCATACCATATCATATCATATCTGGACTGTAGTCTAGCAGGGCACCCTTTTTGTAAGATTACCTTTATGTGTGCAGTTCTTGTCACAGGGCATATACCACTTTGCATTACCTTCATTTATTTCTTCAGCAGTTTTATTTTCGAAGCCTTCTGCACAATCTTAATAATCACAGCTTTCACCCTCATTTCAAATTCTTACAGCCCAAAGTCACTTTTTCTGTAGCCTCCTTTTGTTGGAAATCAAAGTCTGTACCATTAGAGGGCTTGCGTTGGGACAAGTTTAAAATATAACCTATGCTAGGGAAACTCTACGGTTAACGTGGAATGGCCCACCCCTAGAAGAGAACAGTAATGAAACACAAAAAACCCACTCACTCTGATTCAACATTGTATTATTTCCTTTTTATTAACAGTGCATTGAGTTAAATTATGTCAGCCCACTTGGTTCTCAGCTTTGTGGACTTCATAAGCCACTACAATTCAATTCTCAACATTATGGGCCTCATCACGAGTTGGGTGGTATCCCAGTGGTATTCCCACCAGGATACTGCACACGCTAATAGTGTTACCACCAAACCCCCTGGCGCTATTAGCGCCAGATCACAGGTTTGGCGGAACAGGAATTCCCCATTCCCCATTGGGCCCATTCGGGAATTCCCCTTTCTCCATTGAGAGCCAAGGGGAATTTTTGGTGCGACTGCCGTCAGCGGTATTGCTGCACGGTAATCACACTGAAAATTGGCAAATTCCCTGCAGGTTTACCCCCAGCTGAGAACTGGGGGTAAATCCTGCCAAACCCTTGATTTGGTGGACCTTAAATGCAGCACTAATATCGTTACCACCACATTTAAGGGTTACCGCCAAACTCGTGATGAGGCCGTATATGTTACTGAGATACGAAAAAGTGCATACAAAAGTCCTTTACACATTCATGTTATTGTTGATAAAAACATTAATGTACAGATATTGCTTACCCACACCCAACATACAAAAACACAATTCAGTAATAAAAAACAACATAAGGTTGTGATCCTGTTTTACATCTTGTAGTGATCTGTGTGATGGGATGCTAGTGACACTAGTGAGTGGAGACTGACTGTCACACTAGTTACATCAGGATTCATCCTTGATTTAAGTGTCATCAGTGCTGGTCATTGGGCCGGCTCTCGGCGGATCCGAGATCCGGCACCAGAAATGGAGCCGGATCTCGGGTTCTCGCCAGAGTCAGCCGCCCAAAACCATGAACCACCTGGAATACGTAAAAAAAAAAAAAAACACCTGGGACAGCAGCATTGAACCTTTACCGCCGGCTTTGGCACTGGTGTGTAATGCACTATGCTTGCTACATGTACAACTGATTTCTTTCAGTTGTACATGTAGCGAGCATTGTGCATTACACATCAGTGCCAAAGCCGCCTGTAAAGGGCAATGCTGCCGTCGCGGGCATTTTTTTTTGTTTTGTTTAATGTATTCCACCATTGCTGGATGCACACTATGAGCCTCGCCCCCGCATCCCTAGACCACGCCCCCTCGTGCACCGCCCCCCCAACTCCTCCTCCACCCCGGCCCTTGTGTTGTGGGATCCCCCACCACATTGTTTCCATTTCCACCACTGAGTGTAATTAATTGTTGAATCAAGGCTGTTTTTTTTATCACTATATTGTGTTTTCTATGTTGGGTGATGGTAAGCAATATCTATAGATGCATGTTGTTTTGTGTGTATGTGCTTGGGACACAAAGCCGTACTTACTGGTGATGTTTTGCTGGATACACAACCCTTCTTACTGGTATGTGGGACACGTAGCGGTACTGACATATGTGGTTAGGCTGGACCACTTAAGCATCCTTACTGATGTACATTTGCAGGGGCTGGGAGTGGGAGGGGATTCTGCTTTTTCTTGTTTTCCTCTCTGGAACACACAGCACTTCTTACTCCTTTACACTTTTAATACATGGTTTTTGGCTTGTTGATAGTTGTGCTCCCCAATTTCTTTTAGCTATCACAGCACTGTGCTCTTCCTCTTAAGCCAGACCATTCTTTGATGTTGCTCGTAGACTGGGACCCAATGCGTTTATCCTCCCCACTGAGCTTTCGCTCGTGGGTTTGTGCTGCTCTGGCATCGCTATTAGGTTGGGCTACGTCTGCCTGACTGGTTTAACTTGTCACAGTTCTTTTTGTCAGAAATGATGGATCTACCAATTCTCACATTCCAATCCCAGGTGACTTTAGACTTTTGGGCCTCAGAACTGCAACTGGTGTGGCAACCCCACCCTTCCTCTGAATCATGGAAAATAATTGAAGTTGATGAAGCCCAGAAAGTGGTGTGGGAAATGACAAAAGAATGCCCGATGGTGAGGAGAGATACCTCTAGCTGCCAATGCACAGACACCCCCTTGCATAACAAGAAGGCTGCTCCCTGCTCCGAACCAACAGCCACTTAGCATTTCTGGATGGAGCAAGTAGGGCCTACACATTGCTTTATTGTGTTATATAATATGTAGCATAACATTATTTCATATTTGCATATATTCTCAAAATGCATCCTCTCATATATTTACTAGATCAAAGCCGTATTTGTTTTAAGGCCTCCGTCAGGGTCAACTAGGTTTACTAAAGTATTTACAAGTTTCTGGGAATCAATACATTTCACGTCAACTCTTATGTTTACGCAATGCCCACTGGTTTCCTCTGTAATGTATTAATTACCCCATTTACACTTTAAACTTAACTGCACATTTGTATCCTTTGAAAACTGTAGCATAGCAACAAATATACGTGCAACATGTGCCAACATGTAACCTTTGTACAGTCAGTAGGCGGTAATGGCAATTATTTATATTATGTCGTTTGCCACTGTAGACATAGTCATTAAACCAGCAGACACGGGAGGAACTCTTGTAATACAGGACATCAATGACTACTGTTGGAGTAGGGTGTAGCCAGGAGGGAGTGCAGGGGCGATAGTGGGGCCCGCCACTTCGTGCAGTCAAGTTTTGGTGATGGCGAGCGCATCAAGATCCAGGTTGGTGAGTATTTGGTTAGCTTTTTAAAGCGTATATTAGCATAACCTTGTATTATATAGTGCTGAAAAGATATATAGCCAAGTGTCTAAAGTGCGTACTTGGCTCATATCCCAGATTCCCCTATTGACCAGAGTGAATCATTTTGGGCAAATACTTGGATCTTGCAGCAACATATCTGCAAAAAAGTGAAGAACTTGGGTTTTTCTTGTGGGGCTGTGGGCAGCAGAAAGCCAAATGCGGGTCCTATGTTGTGGGTTAATGAATGTTAGGATGTCAGGTGTGGGCATCTTGCCCAATTGTGTGGTTATTCCCCGAAGAAACAAAGTGTTGCGGGTTATATAATATGAAAACAAATATGGGAAGGGGTCTTCATGTAAGTGCTTTAAGAGACCTGAACCCTCAAAACCAGTGGATGCTTATAATTCCTTCAATGCAGAGATAAAGATTAATGAAGCAATAGAATCCTCATAGGGGGCATTACCTGTCTGGTAATGCCTCTGGTGCGAGAGCTACAAGCCAGAGCGAAGTAAGGGTTTTACCGCAGCCCCGGGGGCATTACCAGACAGGTAATACCCCCTATGGGGGTTCTATTGCTATTAGTACCCCGGGAAATCGTACCATAGTACTACATTTTTTTTTCTCAAGCTGAGAAATGGTGTTGAAACCGTTTCTCCGCTCGAGAACAAAAAATAAAAGAAAAGTCCCTTCTCCCTTTCCATGGTGCCCATTGAAATTAATGAAAAAAATAAGCAAACAAAATGTCCGCCATCGAACAGAGAAGGGACTACATGTCGTCAATTCTCCCTTGGCGGCTAATCACGTACCTGTGATGTGGAGATAACAGTCCTGTTCCTGGCACCACCGAAGAACAACGCAGCAGAAGGTAAGTGGGGAGGGTTGGGCCATAAATATGTATAGACGTGGTTATAGCCCCCTCAAACTGAATGTAGTGGAGATAGACCCCCCTCCACCTCAAACCGAATGATGATAAACTATTGTGTTGATCACTGACTTAAAATGTTACAGAAATTAGAAATGTAGTGCTTTACAGTGAAGCGATTTAAAGGACAACTATGTTATGAGTTCAGAATGTCTTGAATGATAGAAGGTTTGTTAAGTAGTATATTTTAAGTATATAAACTAGACTTGAAATGGACCAGGTATCGAAATATGACCAGAAATAGGGTGATCCACCATTTGGTGATAGGTCAGCCATGATACAGCTGACCATCACATATTATTGCAGACTACTGCAAGAGAGGAATTGAGAGAATAATGAGGCTAGGAAAGTGAAGAAGTAAAATTAAAAGCAGAAAGAATTGTCAAAATACACCATAGAAGGGGCGAGGTTGACTAAGTTGGGAAGGGTCATGCTCCCGGCAAATTACAGCTGAATAACCAGAGGCAGTATTGATCAAAGCAATAATGGATTTGCTCCATGAGGAAGGGGAGGATTTCAAGCAAGAGGCTTTCAGAAAAATCAAGGGAATTGGCAAAATAATCAGGGAAATTTCAAGAATAACCCGGTGGGTTTCAAAGCATGCAGAAGAATAGTAAAAGCATGCAGGAGGGGCAAGTTAGGAGACCTCCTGTATATCGGACATGTGGTATGTCAGAGCACTTTTTACGCATGTGTAGAAGCCAAGGATTTGTGCAGAATGGGTAATTCTTAAGAGGAGGGGACAGCATATCCCCTAATATACAGCTCACAAGTCAAGGAAGGGTTTCGCCCAGGATCAGACATTGTATCAGACATAAGCGCTGGGAGTGCAGCAGGTACAGCAGCTTAGGAAAGGCGCAAAACATATTTACTGCAGAGGGCAAGTAAGTGAGCCCACATGCAGGCCCAGCAATGTGCAAACCCAAAATAAACAGTGACACGCAGGAGTGAAAGTGTTGGGTTTAACAGGGAGAAATTATTTTACAAAAGCAAAGGAATGCATGCATCCATAGTAGGGCAGCCTCATAGGGTGACTTGATGCATTCAGAATTGTTAGTGGCACTAGGCCTCAAAGGGTGTTGAGGATTAATATGACAAAGGGAGAACAATTTTTGTTCTAGTGGTAGACATTGGGAATGTATGTCCATGGAGCAAAGGCAGAAAGGTGGTGAATTAATATAAGAAGGTTGAGGATGTTTTTTGAAAACTATAAGTGTAGTTTTTGTTTAGTGAGAAATTAGCAGTCTCTGGAGGAGAGTGTGTTATGATACATTTTTGGTATATTTGTAACAGGCACCCGCCAGTGTTTGAGGAAAGGATTGGATGACAAAACCTAAACATCATGATTTTGTTTAGTGAATTAGGGATAGAGTGTTTTGTTTTGGGAAATGCACTCTTTGAAAGTGGGTGCATCCATAGTGGCATGTACAGGACAAGAGCCTGATGAGATGTTTCTGGTAGAGACCAAAGGTTTTTATTATTATAGCAAAGACACAGTAATATAGGTAACTGTGTAACCTAGTGGAAAGATGGTGAGAGTATTTGGTGAATTTAGTCTCAGACCACAGATATTAATGAACAAGAGGGTTGACAGATGACCTCAGCAAAATTTGAAACAGCCATAGAGAAAGGGAATAATGCAAATGATCAAGAAATGAATAATAAAAATGGATCATGGAGGCCAGTAATGGATCTCATAAAAAAGGTTTAGGTTAAGTAACGTTGCGAATGGTGATATATCCAGATAAGGCTTAATGAAAGTACCAAAATGTGCTTTCTTTAAGGACATCACTCATTAAAAACAAAAGAAAGGAAATATTTTAGTATATATGGCGATACTGTAGCAACATCCAGTATAAATTAAAGTAAATTGGAGAGAGGATGTCAAAAACCGAGAGGTGGACTTTGGGCCTTTTGGCATTGGTCCAGCAAAATGAAGTGGGAGAAAATGAAATAAATAATTTACCTTAAGCAGTAAAGGAATGAAGAGCTCAGATTAAAAAATTTACGTTATTTGGATGAGATAAAAACAAGTAAATAAATAAATAATCAAAGAGAAATACGAATGAAAAAAGGATTGAATTAATGAATGGATAGGGAACTAAAGCCAGCATACAATAATTTAAAATCCAAAATGTTACAAAAAAAACAGCATCAATTAGGGTTAAAAGCCAACATTGAAAGAAATGCGCAGAGCAATAAAAAAGCATTAGGGAGTAACAGAGAACCAGAAAAGGGGTATGGTTGACCAAAATTTGGGTTAACCAGACAAGGACAATTTTGAACACAGCCAATTCAAGAAGAAAATACAAGGGTAAGTAAATCACCATTTTTTGAGTGCATGTAATGATGTTGGTTTATGTTACAGATGAAAATCATTGCCCTTGCGTGAACATAGGAGGAATGTCTGCATGGCCTTAAGTAGGGAGAAAAGAAAAAAAAAAGATAAGTACTAGTTCACACTACAAGGGTGTGGACACACTATTGATCATTATTAAGAGTAAGAGAACCCAGATGAATAACAGAAAAAAGAGGCAGATAGAGACACAGTTTCTTCAATTATGTAGGCATTTTTCCCAAGATAGGTGCAATCAGGTGTGAATAGAGTAGAATATAGATGCAAGCATGGCCACTTCAGACAAACGCAGAACATAGAAGACATCAGATGACAGGTGGGTAACTTTTTATAAATTTCAATAGTGTGCAGAACCTCAACAAGGGCAGGGTTTAAGCATATACATATAGAAAAATGTTTAGAATAGGCAAACAATGTAGCTTTATGCTATAATATGAAGGCACATAGTAAGAATTGGTGCCATAGTCTAGAAGAACAGGGGTAGACTACATTAAGCATAGTGGGGTTAAGAGGAGATAATGTGCAGTGAAACATTTTAGTTTGTCTAAACAGGATAAAGACAAAGCACAGAAGAAAAAGAACATGGTCCAACGCTATTGGGACAAAGATGACAAAAAAAGGCAGAATGACGCATTTACAGCTAAGCGGCAAGCAATTACAGCTAAGCGGGAAGTATTTACAGCAAAGCAGAGAAAGAGACTTAAGTACTAGCTCTAGCATTGAACAGGGCTAGGGTAAATGTTATTGTTTTGTGCACCAACGAATTATGGAAAGCCTGTGAATTAATTGGGCTGAAAAAAGATTGAAGTGGATCCAGAAAATATTTTTTTTGTTAGCAGCAAGGAGACAGAATCTAGGTTAGGAAATACCTTGACCTCCTTGCCACTACCCAAATGACTTTTGTCTCTATTTCGATTCTTAACAGAGAACAGAGATCCCTAACAAAAAATATCCTCGTCTGCTATGGATGTGCCTAGGAGATGGAGAAGACGACGACATGCCTTTTTAATTTATGTATAAAATGTATTATTTTAAGTGTCTCTACATTTGAAAATGTCAATGTAAGAAAAGGATAAATATTTCCCCTGAAGGGATATACTATTCTTGTAAATGGGAAAAAAGGAGAAAGCCCAGAAGACATAAGGGCAGAAAAATTAGACAGGCAAATGTATTTATTGCCTAAAAGTATATGTTTATTGTAAACAAATCAGGTTCCAGCAGGCTGACCAAATACAGTGGGAACACATGTGAATATGTACAAAAAAGGGGAGAGAATTAGTCGTTTTGTATACACAGAACTAAATTGTCTGATAGCTTTGTCTAGGAGGCAGGGTTGTCCAGATATTTTTTAAATATAGTTTTTCTAGGAGGCAGGGATGCTCAAAAAGAAAAAAATATATATATATAAACATATTGTCTAAAATTTTGTTTAGAAGGCAGGTGAATTTTGACAGAGAATACAAAAAGAGTTTTAAGGGGTTGGGTTGAGAAAACATGTATTGATAATAGAGACATACTTATTTGTCAAAGGGAACTCATTCAGTTTTATATTACAGATGGATAACGAAGGACCTATATGCCTCAGGAGATTGAAAGCATCGAACCACGTGAGGAGAGAGAAGTCACAAACGAACCCAACTAAAAGCCCTGTTAGAGTAACCATTGTTTCGAATGCTTCTGCAAAATACTCCCCCATCGTTGTGTTCCCTTACTAAAAAAGAAAATGCCCCTCCTTGTGGACTTTTCAACAAAAAATCGAACTATGAATACGAGTGCTCTATGGAAAAAAGAGACACTCAAATGCGAAAGTACCAGCCTTTGGATTAAAGGGCCTGAGGACTTGCTGCAAGGAAGCCCAAAGAAGAGGACAAAATCAACAGGACACGGACGGTCAGTGGATGCTAAACCGAGATGAGTCGGGTGGAAGACATGTGAGTGGAAGATGTATTGATGAGAAGAAAAATATATTTTTACTGAAAATATGAATGGGCAAGATAATGGGAGCAAGGAAGAAAATGTGCAGTGGAAGTTGCGGAAAGGATGTGGAATATGAACCACGATATGGACAAAATGTGTGCAGACAATGGGCTAATGGGTTAATTCAAAGCTTGACTAATCTCTTAAGTCTCATAGTGGCTGTCAAACTATCTGGGCATATAGTTAGTTCAAAGTAAATTGGAGAACGGAGGTAGGGCTCAAATAAAAATAAATAAAAGTCCTTTTTAGGGACACAAACATGTTTATACTAGGAAAGTATAATGTGCTAGTACTGACGTTGTAGAAATGTGTTAGGATACCTCTCAGATTGAAGTGAAATGTATTATAGAAAAGGGTGATTAGGTCAGAAATGTGTAGGTACATTGAAAATTAAGGAGGGTGGACATGTGTTTAGTTGTATGTATTGGGTCGATGACTAAATACTATACAGAGCGGGGAGTGTATAGAAGTGGTTATAGCCGCCCCTAAACTGAATGTAGTGGAGATAGAACCCCTCCACCTCAGACCGAATGATGATAAACTATTGGGTTGATCACTGACTTAAAATGTTATAGAAATTAGTACTTTAGAGAAAAGCGCTTTAAAGGATGATCTATATTATGAGGTCAGAATGTCTAGAATGACAGAAGGTTTGTTAAGTAGTATATTTGAAGTATATTTTACTAATAAACTAGACTAGAAACAGACCAGGTATCAAATTATGATCAAAAATAGGGTGATCCACCATTGTGTGATAGGTCAGGCATGGTCAGGTGATTCCTAAAATGGTGAATTGCTGTGAGTCATGATGACACCAGTGAGGATCTTTTTTTTTTTTTAATAAAAGTTCATCCAGGGGACAATGGTGGGGAGAATGAGTCAGTAAATCCGGTACAGACTAGGTCTGATTGGCAGTCAGACGAATCATAAGCAGGAAGAGGGGTTGAACATTGATTATGCCATTATAGGCAAGGGATCACAGGCAGGAAAGGGGCTGTACTTTTGATCAGGCCATCACCTCACCTCCATAGAGTGTATATAAGGAGGGGGGAGCCTAGCGATTTTAGCAAAGTCCCAGAGAAGTTGTTGATGCTGTATCCTGTGTATCTTGTGTCTTGCCTGCTGGAAGAAATACACTTGCTGACTTTGAAAAATTCTGCCTCAGTCTGCTGTTGTGCTCCAGAGTGTTTTCTTGACCCCAGAGATGCCAATGATCAGGAGAGAGGGTGATGGGACCCTCCTCCACAAATAGGTGGAAAAGTGGGATGGTGGTGGGGGTAAGGGGGGGTAGGGAGCACAGTTTCCGGATTCCTGGCGAGGGAAGATGTTGGCATCCGCTCCACCAGGTACTAATACATATCTGGGCCCACCTGACATTTTAACTTTTTCCAATATGATGGAGGACTGAGAGTGTTTTTGACATTCAAGACAAGCCTTGCAGGTGATATATTCAGCATGGTGCCCTGGTCATGAATAGGGAGCAATCATGTGTCTTGCCTAACAATAGACACATTTTATGGGAACAGTCATAAGCGATATAATTTTGCCAGGTAAAGCCATTTCGTTTGTGGCTGACAGCTGTCTTCAATTATTCCTAAAATCGTCTGCATTGCTTTTTTATGTTTCGGTGCCGGTTGACCACACACTAACTGACTGTCTTCACCTCTCACATCTTCACATCTGTCATCCCTACACCCAGACGATATTGAATGAAACACATATGTGGTCTAAAATGAGCCTCGTTGATGCTGAAACGAACTGACGTTTGGAAAATTGTAGAACATGCTCATACCACCATGTGCTGTTAAGTTCTCTAAAAATGTGTAGGAGTATGGTAGAAGGAACACCTTCTGCCATGCCTATAGCATAGATAGCAGTCTTTCATCCTTATAGTATGCCCGGGTGGTTTCCTGCTCGTATAAGCTGGTGAGATAGCACAGCAAGCTGAATGCTGACTTCTGACATCCAAGTTCAACTTGTAGGATAAATATTCGAATTGCAGCAGAGCTGACTCAGTATTTCAACCACTAAAGGCTGGTATATTTACTACCATTTAACTGAGTAATCGCATGACTCGTTTTTACAAGAAATGATGTGGGGGGCATCTGGTATGAAGCCTGTAAAGGAATGTGATATCATTATTCACACCTTGCTTTTTAATTAACCATCCAGTAGGCATTGCATGTGCTGCTCTTGCAATGCTATTCACACTACAACTGTCCTATTAATAAACAGAATACACACCCTCTGTCCCTGGAGGTGTTTTCATATCTGACAGGGGATCCTGGAAAATAATATAAATATAGATGATAACTATACATATAAGAACATAGACTATATAATATAATGGATTCTGAAGCCTCATAAAGCTGTCAATATTAATTAATTAAATGAACGGGAACAATTAAAGTGCAGGTCTCAGCGAATGGATTGTTTTTTAGATCAGAACTTCAGACTCTCACCCAATGGCGTAATTGCCATGGCAGAGGCATTTTGGACGTCATCGCCTCTTTGGATAAGGGGAAGAGATTTTACCGAGCGGCTGTTCTCGCGTTCTTTTTCAGTTTCATATGTTTATGCGTCAGCTGCTCATGCTGGGCTGTGCTTTTGCAGTGAATTGCCTCTGCACTACGATATGCCGTGCCCTCGTCTTGTTCTTTATGAATCCTTTTTTTTTTTAATAACATGTCGAAAACGTCCTCCCCTAGCATCTTTACCCTTTAGATTTAGCAATGGATTGAGGGAGAATACTTGAGAAATGATTCGTGGAATTATTTGCGTGTAAAACGTGGATTTGCGTGCCATTCTGCCTTGAATCAGTGTGAGCTAGCAGATGCCCCGTTGGCATAATGGAATGCACAGGTGAATAACGCTCTTGCCCCTGTATAATAAAGACAGTACACTTCTCGGCTCTCTTTAAATTACTGACTGCTTCCAGCAGATCAGGATGAAGAAGTGCTGGTGACAGGTTTATTCGCCAGGATAGAACACATTACCTACTTCCTTTACATTGGCTTTCAATGTAAAAAAAACGATAAAATAATAGCTTTCAGCTGAGCTGGCACTGACTGCACCTTCTAATGTTGTTGTTCGGTCGCTTTTGCTGCAGCTGTCTGAAAGCATGTTTTCAGGTATGCATGTCTGCCAGCCAGTAGTAGACGTCTCTCTTATGGCATCTGCGTACGTCATGCTTTTATTTCTTTGCCCTTCATGGAAGGGAGCAGATATGCGCGCATTTGTGGACAGGGGCCTGATTCACAAAAATGTGCGCACCACTATGATACGCAGAATCACGAAAGGATGCGTTTGCTTGATCACGGACCTCATTTCGATGCATGAATTCACAATTCTGGAGGGCTGGATTTGCATGTCATGTTGTGTGGTGGCTCATTAAGATGTGTGTGTATTGTCCACACATATGATGTCAACCAGACCACTTTGAGTGTTTTTTTTTTTTCTCCAGGTGATGTGCACGTTTTTGTACGAATCGCAGTAAGATTCACGCCATTTTCACAGAAGTCTGTGGGGCAAGATGGCTGGAAACAAAACGCAGAGCACAGATGCATTTCGTGCATGTGCAAACCGCATTTTCACTTCACTTGCACAATTCCAAGCTCACTCGTTTATGTGCACTATAGTCCAGATGCAGTCCTGTGCGTACCAAGTACTTCCGAGCATCTTGAATTGGGCGAGAGTATTAGGGTTCCCGTGAGGGCAATTTTGAAATGGGTGTTTACAGCGTTTGTTTTTAAGTACCCTGTGGTTAGAGTGTTCCAGATCCTTTACTAAGCGAGTTCTTCAGAGGTGTCGAGCCAAGCCGACCCTGCTAGCCACCGAAAAAGGAGGTTCCACTCCCCGAGTCAGTGTGGATAAATGCCTCTGAAAAGATTTGTCTTTTGGTAAAGAAGACTCTGAGACATCATGTAGGGAAGTGAAACTTCTTTGCTGAAGTTCAAGTTGACAAGGTTACAGAAGCAGGTAAGTTCATGTTATAAGGAAGACATAGGAGACAACCTCCGGCTCCCGCTCTCACAAGCAACCAGCTAACCAACTGACAACCCGGGAACACTCATGTTCCCTCACAAACAACTATTTCACTTCTGATCTTACGCAGGCACTCCATAGGCTTGCATTCACACAGCACCACAGCAAGGGAGAACCAAGACATAACACATCTCCCTCCCTAACACAGAAAAAGGAAAAAGATACGGATCAGAGCTCACAGGGAGAACCATCTGGTTAAGCAAAGTCCTAAATCTCTAACCAACACTCCAATCCAAAACAGAAAAAAAGAATGTTGCTGGTCCGACCGTGGGGCAGTCAAACTAGGGGAGCCAGCACCAACACCAAAACTCAGCACAAAGTTCTTAATGCCTCAAGATACACCCATTTCTTGTCATACCACCAACAGCCACAGTGAACTGAAAGGACAGCACACCCCTCAACGAACCACACTGCCAAAAGCGCTAACCAAAACCATACATGCCAGAACACAAGGCATCAGCTACCCACCACCAATGCACCAAAAGGGAAGAGAGGACCCTCCAGCATACCGGGTATCCAGTGTCAGGACCCCCAAAAGCACAGGCACATAAACCCCAAAGGAAAAAACGTCCAACAAACTTCTGGTTTTCCAACACCCCACCACCACTCCATAAACAGGCACATGTTCAAACCACCCCAAAACTGGCAGGTGTCAAATACCCCACCACCGCACCAACAACCTGGGCATCACCTGGCCAGGTCAGGTAACCGCCAGAGGACACTGATCCACACAACAGTCAGGTCAGAACTCACTGGCAGACTCTGCACTGCTTAACACACACACACATATGTTGTGCTGCCACATACCCAACAAGTGGTTCGCGAGGCTACAGGCTGGGTTTACATAACAAGAATCACAACACAAAACTCATCACACAAAATTCGGTAAATGAGCCTACTGGAACATGGTGAGTGATGGATTCCTACTCTTTGCAAGTCTATGCCCTAAGCTGCGAAGTCTTTTAGATTGATAGTCCTGTGGAGGTAAAAATAAGCTAAACAAAAAACATAAACAAGATTTAACATTTCTGTCCCTAATGTTTAGGCATAATCTAACAAAACATAGGCAACGCCATTTACACTGTTCACCTACAATTAGAATCAACTAACACAGCCAGGGTTCCAACCCAAAATACACACAGCCAGATACACTCCAAAGCCACCACACTACCATAAAAACATGACACTTCCAACACCCAGATAGCAAAGCTCCAAATTGAATACACAAGGATTCCAAATACAGTTGACAGGCCCCACCTGACTATTAGCGCTGATAATGAAAGAACAGCTACCAAAGGCAAATTCGCTAAGATTGATCACTTGCCAGCGCAATGATGCAAAACTGACAAACATTTCACCAAAACCCTTAAGGCTAACATCAATAACATTGCCATTTATGTCCTGCTTTGAATTTTCCTCCAACATCAAATATAGTCACTATGAACACAGGAAGTGGTGGCATACGACTACTGCTGTACATCATGACAGAAATAGACTTCAAAGTACCTAAAGTGTTGATACCTCAAATGGCACCAGCTTTGGCCTCACAGCATGTCAAATGTCCTTGCTTGTAATTTTCTTCCTTTTTTTCCCTCCATGCTCTGATATGAGCATTAAAACACAAAAACATTCCTGCGAGGATCACTGGCTGTGCCGCTCTCATCCACATTTAAACACTCCCTTATGGACAACACTACCGAAAACCCTGTAGAGGAACTATGCACTGAGATGGACATTCGAGCCTCACTGGGTCCACCCAACAGGGTTCTTTCCTCACTGCTTGCCTGAACATCCTCAGTGGCGCTCTAGGTGCCATATTCTTTCATGTTATTATTGCCTCGAAATATGTAAAGTGCCCCCCCCCAACACACGGTGATGCCGCTGGGGTGTTTTTAACCACTGCAGCCTCACGGAAATGTCCAGCTTGATTTGAGTCGGGCCCCAGTGCAAAACCGGTGGCCAGACATTCATGTTCATATTAAGGGGGCCCCTTCACTGTCTGGAAGCAGCCCCAAGACTCACAAGGCCATCAGTGCACTCTGTTCCCGATGCAGCCTCAAAATATGTAAAGTCCCCCCCCCTTTCAACACACAGTGAGCCCGCAGAGGTGTTTTGCACCGCCGTGGCCTCACTGAAATGGCCAGCTCGAGTCGTGCTACCAGCACAAAGCTGGTGGCCGACCTTCATTTTAGTATTAAGGGCGCTGCTCCACTGTCCGGGAGCGGCCCCCAGACTCACGAGGCTGGCGGGGCACTTTGTTACCCCGCAGCCTCAAAATTTGTAAAGTCCCCTCCCTTCAACACACAGTGAGGCCGCTGAGGTGTTTTGCGATGCT
Source organism: Ambystoma mexicanum (assembly GCF_040938575.1). Classification (NCBI taxonomy): domain Eukaryota; kingdom Metazoa; phylum Chordata; class Amphibia; order Caudata; family Ambystomatidae; genus Ambystoma; species Ambystoma mexicanum. The sequence goes on along the minus strand of NC_090930.1, from coordinate 647,567,594 downwards.
GCAGCCTCACCAAAATGGCCAGCCTGATTTGAGTAGGGTCACCGGTGCAAAGCCGGTTGCCTGACCTTCACTTTAGTATTAAGGGGGCTGCTACACTGTCCGGGGAGTGACCCCCAGACTCACGAAGTCGCCAGGGCCCTTTGCCCCCCTCATGGCTTCGAAATTTGTAAAGTGCCCCAGGGTCAGACTGGCCTACACATTTGTTTCTGGCACCAATGGAAAAGTGGCCCGCAGTTGCAAATGGCTATTCATTCCTTTTGTGACAGTTTTTGACTAGTGCCCAAGGGGGTATTTTGGATAAAATGTGATGCAAATTTTACATATTAAAGAATATTTATTTAGCAACACTGGTCAAAACGATTAGCCGCATATCGAAGTAACTCATCAAACTGCCCCACCACATTGCCCAAAAAAGTGGGCAACTATGACCCACAAAAACTGGTCCGGCTTGCCATTCCACCTTGATGCAAATCACTGTCTAGTGCCTACACATCTGGTGACTACTATGGGGATGGTACTAATCAGGGGAAGCTTGAGGTGGGAGGTCACCACTCGGTGCGAATGCCTGATAAATGAAAGACTGCTATATTATGCTTGCCGCAGCCAGTGGATGTAAATAGCTTCCCACTTCTGGCAATTTCAATCTCAGTTTTTGTCATTGAATGTTTATGTTTCCTTTTTACATCATTTTACAAGCCTTTTTAAAAGTTTTTTTAACAACATTTTTTGAAGTAAACCCGAATACTGCTTCATAGTCATCATTTGGTACAGCCCAGCCAAAATATATTGTTATGTTTGACTTTTGCTTTACATTTTTTTTTCTGTCACCAGTACGAGATTCCGATTAGCGTAAAGGCCCTCAAGCAACAGCTAGGAGACTTGCCCAGCAGAAACCCTATCCTTGGCACAAAGCAGCACAACCCCTCATTGTCAGCATGAGTAGCAACAAGGAAAAAAAACAGCCTTGTGTGGGATTACTTTACCATTAAAATAGATGATAACTTCAAGGATGTGTGTCTTGCGGTTTTGTCTGATGGTTCTTCAAACTCGATCTCCAGTCCAAGCACCACAATGACTATGCTCAATATGAAAGGAAAAAAGAGGCTGTTGTAGGAAGAATCAACAGCAATGTGACTCCTGCAAAGTGAAAGAGGGCATGGTCACAGCTGTCCATTCAAGATTGTCTGGACAAAAAGCAAGCCTGGACTCTGGACAGCCCTTCCGCACATGCTTTGCATCGCAGTATTGGCAAAATGATAGCATTAGATTTGGAACCATTTTCTGATGTTGAGGATGTAGGTTTTGTGTGTTTATTTCATAAATTGCAGCATGGGTACAAAGTACCATCACGTAAATATTTTTTGACTCTCATCATCCCTGACCTGTATGAAAAAGTGATCCAGTGTATTGCTTCAGAGGAGCAGGGCGCTGAGAAATAGTGTTTACTGTAGACCTTTTGACTGCTAATAATAACGTGAAATCTTTTATAAGCTTAAAAGGACATTGGCTAGCCAGCAGTATGAAAAAGCATGGAGTTATGTTGCAGTGTGAGGATTTTGTCGGAAGCCATACTGGTACCAAAATAGGCTTGGCATTCCAAGAAATGCTTGAAAGGTGGCAAATTAGCTATTCCAAAGTGCATGTGATCCATAATGCAGCTAACATGTGCAAGGCCTTCAGAGATGCATATTTTGTTAGTGTGGTGGATTTTGTACATACCGAAATGCTCGGCATCCATGATGCCCTTTTTGTGCAAAGATCTGTCCCAGGCATGATGTCACATGCAAGAAAACTTCTTGGCCACTTCAAACATCCCAGTTCTGTCACATCCCGCTTGCACACACTGCAAAAATATCTTGGGTTTCCTGAATTGCAGTTAATCCAAGATGTGTCAACATGGTGGAACTCCTCCTTTTTGATGCTGGGGTGACTGGTAGGGCAGAGGCGGCCAGTGAGTTTGTACTGTGTGGAGGATGATAATGTGTGTCAGTGGCTTTCGGCAGAAAATGTTGTATCTTTGTTGGCACCCTTTGTAGGGCTCACAGAGGAGATTTGCTCTCATGCATCCAGCATCTACTTGGTGGTTCCTGCTGTTAAAGCTTTAAGGTCCTAACTGGGCTCTGGTGAGGTTTGGAACACTGGTGTGAAGCTTGTGAAAACAGAGTTATTGAAGGGTGTGGAGACAAGATTTAAAGACATTGAGGCCATACCTCTCTACTGTGTGGCGACAGGTATCGATCCTCGGTTGCAATTAACATTTTTCTGTAATGATGTTGTGGCCAACAATGTCAAATGTGTAAACCACTCTACTGCCTTAACGCTATGCGAACTGACCTCCCACCCTCCTGTAGGGCAATCTGCAGACCCTGAGATGAAAGACGATGTGCCACCATCCAAGGAGAGTGTTGCACCATGGACACTGAGATCACTATCTTTTTGAGTGAGTTGCTGCTCCCTAAAACAGAAGACCTGCTGAAGTGGTGGGAAATGAACAGTGTTTTATTCCCAGTATTGGCAAAAGTTGCTTGTGTGTATGCTTGTGTGTACTTGGCACCTCATCCTACCAATGTGGACAGCAAGAGAGTGTTCAGTACAGCTGGAGATATTTATTCTGAACACAGAAGTAGCCTCTTAGCAGAAAATGTGGAACACCTTGTTTTTCTGAAATATAACCTTACCCCTACAGGTTACTGTTATTAGTAGCAAAAGAGTAAAGTAGACTTTGGCTTTTTCCAGATATATTTTGTGTTTATTTTTGTCCTTTTAATAAGCTTACAGAGATATGCATCCAATTAATAAACATGAATACCCATGCAATAGAATGCCTCCTTAGTTTATTAATTGAATGTTGTTTGTTATGCCCTAGAATATGTTTAGCTTAAAAAATGACTACTGGGCTCACTATTCGGCTCTGGTCAAATAGTTGGACCAACTAGTTGGCACACTCCTAATTACAAATCTCCCATCTTGCATGTGCATATGAAGTTCCTTGCTGCCCAACTTTTAGGAGCTACGTGGCACACCACACACCTACATTGTTTTTATATTCTATTGGAAGATTTGACATTATTTTGCTACAAGCATGTGAATCTAAAATGTATCAACTTAAACACAAAGTAACGCTAAAAATAACACATCCCTTCCTTATTAACTACGCTAGATACATGGTAAATCACAACATTGCGTCGAAATTGCCATCACCCCAGTCACAAATATGGTGATTGCAAGACAAACCGATCTTTCCCATGGGGACCTTAATCCACAACCCCAACAAGTTTGTTGAGTCAGAGCGCTTGCATTCCGACTTCATACATACACTAAATGATTTATTTCTGAAGTTGGAGCCCTTGTACTGCGACTTCACAGAGAAGTTATTTGACTTAAGAAAGAACTGCTTTCTTTCTGAAAGTAGTGAGAATGCACTACGAATTCAAAAAGAAAGGATTTTCCTTCTGAAGCTTGTCAGCCCCTCCAGGACAGAGGTTGCGGGTTCACTTACTATGACAGTGTTCCCTTTCATGATATGATATGATAAGATAAGTTCGTTATAATGCCTGTAAACAAATGTTTAGGAGGGAAAGACAGAGAGAGGACAAAACAAACTATCTTACTAGGCCTTGTGTCATTCAGACTGTGCAAGTGCGATATGCAAATGTGCAGGGAGGAGAGGTAGAGGGGAGTGCCAGGGGAGGGAGAAGTGCAATCAGGGCAACATTGCTGTGAGTAAGTGCAGGCAGGGCAGCAAGGATCTGGGTAAGTGCACGAGGCATGGGACTTTAGGGTTCCAGATAGAGCCCATAAGTGCGCGGTAGGCCCAGATGCAGTGCAGGGGCTACTGGTCATGGGGGATCCTGGTACCAGTGTGACTCTGAGGGTAGCCAGGCAACCAGTCAATGCAGCAGACAGGTTTGTCAGCAGGGGGTCAGCGAGAGAGAGAAAGCAGAAGAGAAGGTCTTGAGCTGCTTCCGGAACTTCAGGTGGTCCGGCTCAAGTTCATAAACAGAATTACCCATTTAATTGTACCTAACAAAATGTTTAAAAGCCTGTGCTATCTATCCCATCCTCACCAGATCACGATTCTATTACATGCCCCCAGCCAAAACGTTTGAGCACTACATTTCCAAAGGTCTGGCTCATCCTCCACACAAAGTACCATACTGAGGTCATCTGCATCAGAGTGTTGCAACTCTGGTTTATGCTGGATGTCCATATTAGGTTGCTGTAGTGATATGGCCCAGCACAGCAACATAGGGTTGCTTCCATGTCTGGCCATTAATCTTTGGATGGTTTGGTTGGTACAATGAGACCCAAAAATGTTAGGTTTCAGCTTGTGTTCCGCACAAACTACTGAAATTGCCTCCTTTACAATTTTGGTCCAGTTGTTACCTCATTTTGTCAGGCGCTGACTAATATGGGCACACAGTTGTTCAATACCCTCAGAGTTTAGCTACCCTAACAATGGGCAAGTTCCAAATTCAGGATGGATGCCTGAGTGATACATTATTGCTCATAATATAGGATATTTATGACTGGAGCACTGCACAAATCAATTATCACATGCATGAAAGTTGTCTAGCAAGCAGTAGTCTCCGTGACCTTTTTGGCATTATTTTGGATGTCAAGTCATTCAAAAGAGAGCAATGGACCCATATCTCTTGATGAAAGACCTGCAATACCAATTGTGGCTCAGGGAGGCTCAAAGCTGAGTGAATTGAGTGCATCACCCAATACCTCACCACTTGCTCCTTTGCTGAAGAGCTTGTTTTGTATGGCCACCCATTTGGTTTCCTATATCAGTCCCAGTATCCTGTGCTATCTCGCACTTTGAAACGTTAATCGTCAAGCCAACCTTCTGCATGACTTGTAACACCTATTTCAGATGGAATAAATGGTCTTTGTTGAAGTGGATGAAGACAGCAATGTTATCTAAGTAGGCAATGTTGAACTTTTCTAACCCAAATTAACAAGGGGGTCCTGGGAGTCCCTCTGCCAGACATTAGTCCTGGTTACAAGAGACTTACCCAGAGTCTTTAGCTCACTATCTTTCACAGAGAAGAAATATCCCAAACATATCTGTCTTTGTCCTGCTCTGGGGCAATCCAGCACCGAAATGCTAGGCAATTCTCCTCTGAACAAGAGTACCAACAGAAACCCCAGACACGTGTTTCGGTCTGTTTGGACCTAATCATTAGGGTGGATCTGTGCCTCTCTAAGAATAGTGAGCAAGGGGTCCACGTCTCGATTCCCCTAGTAATTTAGGGTGAGACCCAAAGTTAAATAAATATGCAAATTAATAAGGGGGTCTCGGGAGTCCCTCTGCCAGACATTAGTCCTGGTTAGGAGAGACGTACCCAGAGTCTTTAGCTCACTATCTTTCACAGAGAAGAAATATCCCAAAAATATCAGTCTTTGTCCTGCCCTGGGGCAGTCCAGCACCGAAATGCTAGGCAATTCTCCTCTGAACAAAAGTACCAACAGAAACCCCAGACACGTGTTTCAGTCTGGTTGATCTGTGTCTCTCTAAGAATCTAAGAATAGTGAGCAAGGGGTCCACGTCTGGATTCCCCTAGTAATTTAGGGTGAGACCCAAAGTTACTTAAATATGCAAATTAATAAGGGGGTCCAGGGAGTCCCTCTGCCAGACATTAGTCCTGGTTACGAGAGACTTACTCAGAGTCTTTAGCTCACTATCTTTCACAGAATAAATATCCCAAACATATCAGTCTTTGTCCTGCCCTGGGGCAGTCCAGCACAGAAATGCTAGGCAATTCTCCTCTGAACAAGAGTACCAACAGAAACCCCAGACACGTGTTTCGGTCTGGTTGGACCTCATCAGTAGGGTGGATCTGTGCCTCTCTAAGAATAGTGAGCAAGGGGTCCACGTCTGGATTCCTCTAATAACTTAGGGTGAGACCCAAAGTTACTTAAATATGCAAATTAACAAGGGGGTCTTGGGAGTCCCTCTGCCAGACATTAGTCCTGGTTAGGAGAGACGTACCCAGGGTCTTTAGCTCACTATCTTTCACAGAGAAGAAATATCCTAAACATATCAGTCTTTGTCCTGCCCGGGGGCAGTCCAGCACCGAAATGCTAGGCAATTCTCCTCTGAACAAAAGTACCAACAGAAACCCCAGACACGTGTTTCAGTCTGGTTGGACCTCATCAGTAGGGTGGATCTGTGTCTCTCTAAGAATCTAAGAATAGTGAGCAAGGGGTCCACGTCTGGATTCCCCTAGTAATTTAGGGTGAGACCCAAAGTTACTTAAATATGCAAATTAACAAGGGGGTCTTGGGAGTCCCTCTGCCAGACATTAGTCCTGGTTAGGAGAGACGTACGCAGAGTCTTTAGCTCACTATCTTTCACAGAGAAAAAATATCCCAAACATATCAGTCTTTGTCCTGCCCTGGGGCATTCCAGCACCAAAATGCTAGGCAATTCTCCTCTCAATGGGAATGGGTATGCCTGTAGCACCGGCTCCCCATTCCCATTGAGCCCTACATGGCTAAAATGGGAATGGGTATCACCGATTCCGGTACCCGTGAAAGGGCAATTACTGGCTCCAGTGGGGCCGGAGTTCCCCTGGTAATTGCCCATTCGCAGGTTCCGGACTTTCTTGCAAGCTCAATTCAACCTTGTAATGAGGCCTGATGTATACATTTGAGACAGAGATTCAAAAAGAGAGCGAGAGAGGGAAACTGAGAAAGTAGGCTTGACAGGTGGCATTGAGAGCTACAGAAATGAGATCTGTCTACAAATGGCTAAGGGTAGGAGTTCATGGTGTATTCTGCTTTGTAAGGACTACTCCCCTCTTCCCTCAACCAACTGACTCCCCTGAAAGATCTTGTACCACTTTACACTATACTGAAATGTCCCCAGAGACAGTCATCACAAGCCCAGCCATTAGTACAGCAAGACTAACCAGAACACAACTAATATCTCCTTTGCAGCCCCATCACACTCTCCCACCTCAGCATCTAACTAGATCCAAAGAGATGTAGTCCGTCAGATCCTGAGCTCTTACCTATGGATACAATACTACCAAGTTGCTCTGCAACCCTATTGCAATCAAATTCGTACACAGGAATTGGGGACTTCCAATTTGCACCCATCAACGTGACATGTTTCGCATCTGCCACTTACCATTGTCCCACTAATGAATCCCACTCTGCTTTTTTTTCTTAAAGAGCCACACACAGAGAGGCCACCCATATTAGCAGAAGGGTACTATACAAGCCACTAATATTACTATTACAAAGAAATTAGGAGCCACAGTAAGATGAATCATCACACATTCCTGATGTTATCCAAGATGCATTGACAATAGAAACAAAGACGCATTACCCAGTACCCACATTACCCAGGAACAGTGGTTATCTTGGCGTAGTTCAGATTCATCACAAGGTTAAGGCTCTGGAGTCAATGAAAGCCACTTCCAAATGGGACCTTTTGTGCTACCTACCTAATGTAATAACAATCAAACATATCAATCTTCCCTTTGCATAATTGCAGGAGCTGTAATTGACAAAAGAAGTTGGTGCTTCAGATGGTGTAAAAGACATGACACCTTCTCATAAACCGGGGGTGGGCTTACTTGATTCCTAACAGAGGTGCAAATCTATGCACTGGGTATTGTCTGATCATGTGCCATTTCTCATTGCAGCATAGCTAGAGACTAAGCCAGCATCATTGCCACCATTGTGCATCAGTCAACTGTTCTTGAGCAGCACCCAGCTTGATAGGTTTGTCTGTAGTTGCCACACACATCTCTTCTTTCAGCATTGCAGGTTGTGGAGGAAGATGGAAAGCATCTGCCAATGCCTTCCATCATCCAGCTCTAGGTTATTTCATACCATGACCAAGTTTCAAGTCTATGTGTACCCTACCATCTAATGCAGTTATGATGGAAACTCCAGCAAAGTGCAATTTTTTTAATGTTTTTTTATGTTTCTCGTCTACCTCTGTGGAATATGGCCACATGTTTTCTTTCTACATCCCATATTATTTGCCAGTTGGCAAAAAAAACAATAACTTATTATCACACTAAAACCCTGTTGCATATCCAGAGACTATTCCTTGTATTCCTCAGCATTACAGACGCAATCTACGACTTCAAACATTGCCTTAAATGCGTTTTCAAACATGTTGCCATCATCACGATCTGACACAGAAACAACTCGAGTAGCTACAGATAAGTAATTACTGGCAAGATGACTGATTACAAAGCCTAACTTTGACCTGGCGGTACAAATTGATATGGTTGAAATGTAAACTATTTAAGGCAGGTTTCATGGATTTTGTTTGTGGTGTCCATGGATTGTTTAGCCACCCAAACCTGTTCTTGCAGATTACGAGTTAATTGGGAGTATCTGGGGGTCATTACGACCCGGGAGCAAAGGGATACCGGACACCAGTAATGACACCGGTACCGATAATCCCTTTGCGCCCTATTCCGAGGTCCCTTTGCGGGTCCTTCCTTAACGCCTGGTTTTAGCAGGCGTTAAGGACGGGACCCGCAAAGGGATACAGGGGTCAATAACAGTACCACAATTTGCGGTACCGTTATTGCCGCCTTCCCCCTTCCCATTGAGCCCTATGGGGGCTCAAATGGGAATGGGGAATGGCATTTCAAATGGGGATTTACCAGTCCTGCAAAGAGCGGAATGGACCGGTAAATCCTCATACCACCACGTCAGTGGCGGTACCGGTATTGGTGCTAGTCATGGCGCTTGTAGCGCCATGACTAGCACCAACCTCGGAATGAGGGCCTATGGCTTTGAAAGTATTTTATCCTTCCAATGTCAGGCTGCATTTGAAACACAAGTGAAGGCAGTTAATGCATGCCCATCTACTTTCTCACTGCGAGCCATGATAGTACAGACGAGGAGCAGGGTCATATTGGGGAATGGTGTCAAAATAGCATAAACATCAGTAAAATAGCAGCATAAATTAAAGAAGTTGACAGTGAGGCCATTGTGGGCCCAGAACGGAAGCTGGAGAAAATACCCAGGGACGATTAAGACAAAGGAAATTAGCACAATGCCAACAGTAGATTTCAAGTAAGACAGAATAACTAAGGCTCATTGTTTAATAAGAATAAAATAAGGAAAGCAAAAGCACTTGAAACGGATCCAAATAGGAGGCACCACAAGAGACATACACACAGGACAAAAAGGGTATAAGATACTGTTTGCTAGGATGGAATAAGACAAATGTCAGCTGTGAGGCGTTCAGAGGTGACGGTTCTTTCCAGAATCAGCCTTTATTGTGCAATGTGGGCACAAGTACTCCCAGGCCTTGGAAGTGCCAATCACCGTTTTGGCTCTGGCAAGAGTCTGGGGGTTTCTATGGCATGTTTAATGCTGGAATTGATGACTGAAACATGTCCTTTTAAGTATATTTTGGGCTTAGCATTCCAAAACCGGTTCACAAAGAAGGTCCCCAGAGCTGAGCTGAGCCAGCTAGAATCCTGCCACTGCCAATCATGGAGGTCCAACTGCCTAAGCATCAGTCAGTGCTGCTGCATTCCACCATCTGTGATGCACCAGTTAATATGACCAGTTATAGTGACAATGTTGGAGAGATGGCAGATGTCAATGACCAACCAGTGCCCATGGTACGACCACAAGAAGTGAAAGGCATAGTGGTCCATTGTCTAAGTCGCTTCCCAGCACAAGGACTTAACCTCCATCTGCTTCTCGCCACTGAAAGGATATCAGTTGAGAGTATGAGGTGTAGATGCATTAAATGGGCATCCAAACTCATAAATCCATCATCGATTCTACTTTGTACGGGTTACAGGGCCAATGGCTATTGAAAAGTGATGTACCAGGCTCGGGTGATTTTTGCCAGAGGACAAAATATACTATAGATGACACAATAAAGTAAGGCAATGGAGATAGGCAACACAACTGTAATTGTTGTCGATCCTTAAAATGCCACTGTTAATGAGCCCTCCAAGCCTAGCAGTGACACCAATGAGTTATCTGAGGATACAGCAGCTGTCCATGCTTTGTCAGAAAGAGGTGCAAATTATTCTGAATTGCCATCAGGAGGCTGTAGAAGGGAAACTTGTGTTTATATAGTAACATGCATTCCCTACCTCAGAGCAAAATATATCTAAATGTGCACACATTATATTAAGTTAAATGTCTCATCAATGTTTTAGGTGGACATTTTGTGTTGACATTAAAAGGACCCACAAATATGGCACCGATGCAACTTCACCACATGTGACACAACAATGGCCTGTCAGGATAAGCCTGCACTCTGCATAGTATGTGTGCCATATTTCATGCTCATCCTGAACATCAGATGTACTGGGACCTTTTGGAAGCACCATCATTACAATATGGTCCCTGACACACACTGCCACATCCATTCCGCCAGACCATTAACATCATTTCTAAGTGTGGTTTATGACAGGGGTCATGACAAATATACATATCTAAGGAATGTTTCATTGCAATATTGTAAAAGACATGCCTGCCAGTATTATACAATACACTTTAAAAAAAATAATTATTAGCGTGTTTTGGTTTAATAAACCTTTAACACTATAGTTAATGTAATCACAGTACATACAATAAATACAAACAATACATATGATAGTACAGGAACACATTTACCAACACGAAAGGGATCCAGCTAATTCAATTATTTAAATCATTTTGGCCAAATATAAAAAGTTGCATGAATCAATTTCATATTGCTTCTTGAGTATATAGTTGCCGAACTTTGTTCAGAGAATAAATAACTCATATATTGAATATAAATGTCATACCCCTTCTCATTCAATTAATTCAATTTGCAACAACAAGTTAGAAAATGTCAAAGAGTCTCTACTTCCAAACCTGACATAAACGCTCATTATTAGGAATCTTTTTGAAGGCCGCAATACGTGAAAATGTCAGGAACTGGTCAAAACGCAATTCCATAACGAATCCCCTTAGCGTAAAATGTTTCATCTTAATGATATAACTAAATGGGATATTCATTGAGAAGATCTGTCTCATTTAAATCTCAAATCACGATATGGTCGCCAAAGTGGTCAGGTTATTGTCTTCATCCCACATATACGCTTTTTCTTTGATTTCCTTTAATGAGCATTCAAGGTCAATTGGGAACACTAAAGTATAGCTAATGTCCAGAAAGAATTTCCTGTTTTCGTCAATCCAAGTTTTTAAAACGCCTACAGGGTTCTCTATAATAAATATATCTCTAAAATTCAAATTAAATGAATCATCATTTCTTTTCTCCACCAACATTCTTAGGAGAAATGAGCCATTGGCAATCTTCTTCAGCGTCTGCAAAGACATCATTCTCAATTCTAGACAAATTGCTTCCACCGGGGTAGAGTTACATAGTTCGAGGGCCATACGTCATCATTTACCTTCAGGTTTATGGAGCCAGGAGGTCTCCTTCTAAGTGAAAACATCAAGTCCATAAAGTTAGCAAGGTACTATGATAGCTCTAAACATGTTCATAAGGCCCTCTGCAGAGTGCCCACCTTTTGTTCTTTGGAACTTGCATATCAAACCTGTTGCCAATGTTTCTGAGCTAAGTGCATCATACATAGTAGCATCCAGCTATGTATAACTTCTAACCATCTCAATTGCTTCAATATTCATTTTCCAGTCAAATCTTTAATTACGGTTCTTACCCACACTAATTATCATGATCTTCATTTTCTTATGATTTTACGAAGGTTATTCGGATAAGAGAATTTGTGTGGCACTATTAGGCTATGCTGAAATTCTATAGGCATTGGCTACAAGATGATAATGTCATCCGTGTAGGACAGCCAAGCCATGTGTTGCTGTCCTACGTGCGGGGGAAAATGATTACTTCCCATAGTTCTTCATCCATATCAGCCACATACAAGTTGTATAAAGTAGGGGCCAGCGTACAACCCTATTTTAGTCCAAAATTAATCTTCACAGGGTTGCTCAGTAATCCTTCCTGATTAAGCCAGAGTTGTACAGAGGTTACTGCATATAGTGATTTTATATAACATAGTAGTAAAGCATGACGGCCCCATCTATTTAACTTATTCCAGATGTTACCGCCATCCACAGAATCACATGCAGATCCATAATCTATAAAACATGAATAGTGTCTTTCCCTTTCTTTTTGATGTATGATGAATGGGGTAAATCAAAGTTCATACATTTGCTAATGTGCTGACACTCTTCCTAAAACCGTATTGTTGTTTGTTTAAGAGTTTACATTCTTTAATCCAATTATTCACATTTTATAGTAGGGAAATAAGAAGATTTTTTCCATGGACTCAATCTTTTTTCTACTGTCAGGAATTTGACCATAGCTTAGTATTTGTCCAATAATTATTTGAATGATATTTGCCCCATTTTTAGGATCCTATTTTAACAACAAGTTAGGTATCCCTTCTGGGCCTGGCTCCCGTGATGGTTTAAGTCTGATGATATAGTGCTCAATATCCTCAATGTCATATCCTAAATGGCACTTATCTTGTGTTTTTTTCAAAATCGAATCCTGTGAAATATTAGATGTTTCTCTATCATATGATTGGATATGCAAGGAGTGTTCTCTGTGTTGCTCCTTACCCTGCTCTTGCTGCCTGCATTGAGGAACGTGGATGGTCTTTCTTCCATTCTCATTGTGTCCCACACAGAGACGTTACTACAAAATCTTGCATTCGTGTAGTGAAGCGCAGTGCGAGGAGTGTTGTCCGTGTTGCGTGTGAGGCCATGAGGAACTGAACAGTGAACCTGTGCTCCCACTATATGGATCCAGTGAATGGCTCTCTTTGTTTTTTTTCTATGCTGAGGACTCGACACTAGCTCAAATCACAGGTGAACTCTTTAGCTACTGTAGCGCCCGAGTCTGCTAAATCCCTGCCTTCCTCCCTCATCCAGACTAAGTACTTGCAAAAGTATGTTAATGGGTCTGCCCCAAGATCCAGTATGGCGTGGCTGCATGATTCAAACGGTGGAGTGGAATGCATGGGTTTGGCTGAAAAAAAAGAAAGCACGCTTATGGCTGACTGGTCCGGAACTATCTGGATCTTCAGCCAATCATTTTCCTTCTGTCTCAATCAGCAGGGCTCCTGTGACCCCCGGGGAAAGTCGGCGGTGTGATCTTACTGATGCAGAGCTCTTGCAGATCGAGGCTGTGTTATCCTATTGCGAACAGGATTTTGGGTCCCCATCTGATTTTAGACTTCCTCTTGATCCTGCCTCTTTTTGGACAACCTGCAAAGTGTGTTGCTGATGGCTGTCGGAATGATAGCCAACTATTGATGAGGAAGGAGGCATCCTGCCCTGTATCTCTATACTCAATAATCAGCCCCAAAATGCTACTGAGATGTACGGCCGTTCCCTTTGTAGCAGAGTTGGCTGTTTTAGTGATCGGTAACCAACTGTCGGACAACCCCATCTCTGTCCAATCCATCTGCTGTCCTCCCCTCTTGGAAGATTCTCGGGATGTCCTCAAAGGAGTCAATGTGGGCTTCCTTCCATGGCCAGCGATCTGAAAGCTGACAGCAATAAAAATGGGTCGGCACATCAGGATGACCTCATTGACCAGCGTCTGATAAAAAAAGGCCCAGAAAAAATATATTACAATAATTCTGGCAACATGGCAAATACAACCTCAGGGATTCTGCAGAAAGAACAACAGCACCTGATCTCATTCCTAAATGTGTCCGGAGGCCTGTTTACCATCCCGAAACACCTGCAGCTTTCTTCATTAGCTTTATCAATTGATAATTCAATGTTTTCTCTTAAACATTTGGCTGTTACAAGACAGAACAGAATTCAAAATCTACCTCATTTAACACCCACTGTAATATGAGTTCAGCTTTAACCATCTTGCCTGCACTGTTTTTAAGCTATATTTGGCAACAAAAGAGAACGCCAGAGACCAAGCCACCATCTCGGGAGGATAGCTCAGGGGCAACATGCTAGCCTTGGAAGCAAGATGACAAGCAGTAGCACAAGGGTCCACGCTTATTTATTTATTTTATTTATTTATTTTATTTTATATGTTTATATAGCGCTGCAGCCCGCAGGCATCAGAGCGCTTCACAAAAAGACAGACTGGAGTACAAAGACGGGACAGTCAAAATTACATGTAGCAGGCATTGGAACAGAAATGAGATAGCTGGCTGGCGGGAATAGGAGTATTATTTAAAGAGAAATGTCTTGAGTTGCTTTCTGAAGATTAGATGATTAGTTTCCAATCTCAGCCCTGGGGGGAGTTTATTCCATGTGAGGATTGCCTTGGTCGTGAAAGCCCTACCTAATCCTTTAGCTTTTTTGGTAGGGAAAACTCGCAGGAGGCCAGATTTATTGGACCTCAAGTTGCAATGTGATTCATACCACACAAATTGCTTTTTTAGGTAAGTTGGTGCTTTTCCATATAAGCATCGGTGTACTAGGGTAATGGCTTTGAATGTGATGCGATCCTCGATCGCAAGCCAATGTAGGTCCTTTCTATCTTTTGTGATATGATCTCTCTTGGATGTATTAGTGATTATTCTGACAATGTCGTTCTGCACCACTTGGCATTGTTTTAAGCATTTATTGCTTGCGCCAAGGAGTAAAGAGTTTCCATAATCTAACCGGGAGAGAATTGTGGCTCTTGCTATTGTCGCACTATTTTGTGGGCTCAGTAAGGGTCTGATTTTTTTCAATAGTTTCAAGTAATAGCGACAATTCCTTTTGAGGTAGGCAGTGTGGGCTTCTGCTCCCAAGGATGCCTGAAGATAGACGCCTAGAGTTTTGACTTTTTCTGCTATAACTATCTGTGTCTCTTTGATCTTAAAATCGGTGTATTGTGGACTAAGTTTTTTTCTAGCATGAGGAGAACCGAAGATCATAAGTTCTGTCTTGGAGGCATTTAAGCACATCCAATTGTCTTTCATCCAACTCTCAATGATGTTGTAGATACTCGAGAGTTTTTCACTGTCCTGTTTGTAGTTACCGGTAAGTTCAAACACCAATTGGGTGTCATCGGCAAAGTTGGTAAAGAATATACCGAGATGGGACAGAAGTGAGCATAGGCATCGCATATATAAATTAAATAGTAGAGGGGAGAAGCTAGCGCCCTGTGGAACTCCACAGTTTACTGGTTTAGATTTTGAAGAGTGTTTGCCCCAGACGATTTTAGATTGCCTATCCTGCAGAAATGATGACACCCAGTCTATGGCCTCATCAGAGCAGTTTCCCGATTGATCCAGGGCCTCTCGGAGCCTCCGGTGATCCAGTAGATCGAAGGCTGCCGAGAGGTCCAGTAGGATCAGTAAACCAGATTTACCTTGATCCAGGATGCTTAACATTTCTGTTTGCAGATCTAAAAGCGCTGATTCTGTGCTATGGGCCGTCCTAAAGCCCGATTGTTGTGGGTGAAGTAAGTTGTTGTCATCCACAAATTTTTGAAGTTGTTCTGTAGCAATCCTGTCAAGTATTTTTAGTAAAAAGTTGCAGTTGGTAATTGGCCTTAGATTAGCAGGGTCCTGTTGGTTAAGTTCAGGTTTTTTAGGTAATGGTGTTACTGTGACCGTTTTGATAGCGGCTGGGACGTTACCATCTCTAAATGATGCATTTACCATTCTTGTCAAAAGTGGTGCAAAAATGGTAGCGTTATCAAGGATTAGTTTTGGGGGCAGTACATTTTCCGTGCATGAAGTGCATTTGATACTTGAGAGGGTTTTGTTCATATCTTCCAGTGATATGGGTTTAAAATAGAATTTAGGACTTTGTGAGTCAATCTTATCTGTCCCTATGTTATCTGGAATAGTGATATTAGCTACCTTACAATTAGAGATTGTTTCTCTCGCCTTGGTAATTTTATTGTGAAATGCAGTTTGAACTGCTTCACAATCTTTTTGAGTGGGTTGAAAAGGGGGAGATAGTGCTACTGGTTTTTCAATATTTTTAAGTATTTGAAAAAGTTTCCCAGTGGAATTAGATGCAGTGTTGATTTGTTCATTATAGTGATTTTTCTTCAATTTAGTTATTATTGCCCTGTATGTTATGTCGGCAATTTTCCAGTTTTTTTTGTTGTTGTCTGTAGGGTCTTTTAGCCATATTCTTTCAAGTTTCCGTTTTTCCTTTTTGAGGGTCAAAGCTTCAGAATTGAACCATTTCTGATGGTTAATATTAGGTCGGACTTGCTTGTTTTTAAGGGGGGCATGTTTGTTTAATATGTCGTTCATGTGTTTGTTATACGCGGAGATGATATCCTCGCATGAATCTGTGTCTTTAGTATCGAGCATGATTTGCGTAGTGCCTTCCTGAAGGATGTTTGGCGTGATTTTTTTTAGATTTCTATCTAATACAATTTTAGGGGAGTTGTCAGGTTTGGCTGCTTTTGGTTTGAGCACTAACTTGGTTTCAATTTTATGATGGTCTGACCATATGCAGGGATGTGTACCTAGCATCGTCATGTCTGTGTTATTGGTAGTTATCCAGTCTAGCTGGTTACCTGTGATGGCTGTAGGATCTTTGTTTATTATGGTGTAGGAACAATTCGATAGATCTTCCTCTAGGCTTATAGCATCTGGATCTTTGGGATTACCCCTCCAGCGGTTTAAGTCTCCCAACTGTATTGTCCCTGAATTAGATGTTTTCAGGTTGTTCAATAGTTGGGTTAACTCTTCATTGAAGTCTGATGCAAGGGAGGGGGGTCTGTAAATGACTATCAGGTTGATACAATCATTTGGAGTGTGTGTCAGTTTAAGGTGTAAGATCTCACAACCTGTACACTGTATGGGAGTAGGGAAGAGGTTGAGGTCTTGTTTGGCAATTATGGCTACTCCACCACCCTTCCCTGATACTCTATTGTTAGTATACCTCTAGGTATTAAGCGCGTTATAAATAACCTATCCTATCATATCATATCATACTCTTTTAGCACTCATTAACTCAAAAATTATGTATATTGAAACCTTTATCATGTCTTTCAATTGAGAGTGGATCAAGAGTCGGAATGTGCTAACGTGGTCCGTAGGCAGCTTCAAGATGCATTCGATTTAGAGCGGGTGGACAAGAAATGTTTGCTGAACTCTGTGCTGGATCTTCTACATCTGAAGCCACTGATGTAAAACAAGAAACCGGGTCTGTCCGATATTACTCTGGAACCTCCTTCTGTTCTGATATGTGAAGGGGATGAGTGTCCTGTTCTCCAACGAGGGACATCACACAGCTATCTGGTGTGGTGCAGGTATCAAAAGCTACAAAAACTGTGACTATTCCTTTAGCTCCTCTCATGACACAATGAGACCCAGTGTTAGGCCAAGAACATGAAAGCCAGACAGCCCTGACGGCAGCGAGTGAGGAAACAAGCCAAACTGTACCTATCAATGGAACTTTCCTTCCTGAAATTCAACCATCTCCACATTTTATAGCCAATTGCCATCCCTTTTTTACTGGCCAGAAAAGGAAAAAGAGAAAGTTGAACCAAATGACATGAAAAGAGAGCCACCTGGGAAAAAAATCGAAGAACCAGCCTAGGCCCAGAAACAAAATTCCAACCATGGTCCACCCCCAATTGTGTTATCTTCGTGCCCATGGGTCAACCACAATACTTGGATGAGGCACCTACAATAGTGATAAATGTCTCTAATTTGAAGAGGACGAATGTTTAAACTATTCCACGTATATGGTGGAGGATGAACAGCCTGCACTGGATGAGCCTGAAATCGTACTGGGGAAGGCCTCCAGGTCTGAACTGGCCCTTCAAGCCCTTCCCCTAGCTCATGGGGATTCTTTGCTGTCAAAGTGAGATGTACCCTCTGGTCAGCCACTGAGTGTCCCATATAACTTTCTCAACTTCCTGCATATTCAACCTACAACTCAATTCTTGACAATAGCAGAGAAAAGGCAGACAATTACTGCTCAGATTAAATCTATGGAGTCACACGAAAGCTACAGCCAGCAGAATACAGAGCGTTTGCCCCACTTAGAGGTGCCTGGGCAATCTCATGTCCCTCATAGGGTGCAACACACCCCCCTATCCGTGGAGAGGCTGGAAGATCTTACAAATCCTAAAGGCTCAAAGAAGGGTGCCCACTTGATTAGCCTGGAATGGCTGCTGACAATGAATGATGGGCTGATCTTGAACTGTGCTAACATGCACAGATTGTTCCACAATGTTCCTCTGCTATGTTTCTTGCAGTCAGAGGACATTACAATTGTGGATTTTCCAAAAGAGCACATCACAGACAGGGTGATACTCCATCTGAGATCTAATTGTGTTAGGTCTTCACTCCTGGAAATGGTGCTCCTCCTTCAGCCGATGGGAATCGAATGTACAGATTTGGTATCTAGAAAGACGGGATGTATGGTATAATGGCACAGTATAATGGCACTTCTTCTAGATCCTGGATTATGTGTTTGTTTCCAGCTCACTAATTCAAGGGATAACATCATTGAAGGTCATTCAAAAGGCTGCAAGTGATCACGTCCTACTTAAGCTCACCTGGATTGCCGAACCGAGCCCGAAGCAAGACAAGTGGACAATGGACATCAAACCAAATCATGCTTTAGCTTGTCTGAGGCTAAGAAGACAAGAAATCCAGTCCTTTTCCCAAAATGTTTCGAGGCAGTTGGCTACAGGAGGAGACGTGAACTATCTACCTTTCCTCCTTGAATTCAAACCTCGATGCCAAAAATCAGTTAAATCTCACTAGCATCTTTATGATGGAAGAATTACCCAAGAAAAGAAGCTTCTCCAGAAAGACCTTAGAAAGATCAACATATTGCATGGTGTACAAGAAATGCTTCTAAGTAAAAAAAGAAAACAAAAATATAAGAATTGGTTGGCCTCATACAAAGCTGAGTCTATTAAAAAAGAAGCAGAATGTATGATTTTGGCTCTTGCTAAAAAAGATGAGAGAGCGATTTGGTAAATTATTAATGGAGCAGGCCTTTATGCTCGGCGGCCATCGTCAATGTGATCTCTGAAGATTCATGGATGTCCTTCTATCTGAAGTTATTTGAATTGAAGGAAAGAACAAGTTGTTTATCTCTGGTCACCTCAACGACTGGATGGCGTTTCCCGCTTCACATCCTTGACGTTGAGCTCTTAATCAAAAAGGCTAACCAACCTAGGCCTCCAGCACCTGATGGCATCTCCAACTCCATGATTAAGGAATCCCCAGAAGCATGGGTGCCCTTTATTCTGGAGCTTTTTAATCAAGTCCTGAAGAAGGGAGAGATTCCAAGCTCTTGGAGATCAGCTATAATCACACCCATTTATAAAAAAAGGAAGCAGAGCTTATTAGACACATTTTCATCTTATTGCCGTGCTGGACTCACTGGGAAAATTGTTTGCAGCATTCCTGGATTTCTTGCGAGGAAAGAGATGACCCTTGACAAACAGGCTTTGTGAAAGGCATCGGAACAAATCTTTTTTTGCTAAATCTACTTAAAGGTAAAGCTTTTAAGGACAACACAAAGATCTATCTGGCCATTATGGATCTAAGCAAGGCCTTTGACATTATTGATCAACATTTGTTGTAGTCTAAAATGGAGCAGGGGAGCTGTCCGACAGACTTACTTGCGGCAATCAAATCCCTATTTCAATCTACTAGTGTGCAAATTTGCATCAATGCTCAAGGGCTCTTAACCTCTCACATCAATACGTTGCAGGGTCTAAAGCAGGGTTGCCCGTTGGCCCCAACTTTGTTTAACTTACTTCTTTAAGACATTGGGTGTCATCTGAGCAAGATACAAGCTTTCCCTCCTAAAATAGGTGGACAACATCTTCCAAGACTTCACCATGCAGACAACCTTGATTTGTTCAATAGGACACCAATTGGCCTACAAAGATCTCTGGATAGCCTTTATGGATATTTGTCTCCCAATAGGATGGCCTTGAACTCAGCCAAAACTAACATTATAATATTTGGTCCTCAGGGTCCATGAAGAGGACACCAGTTCAAATGGTATGTTGAAAACCAGCCCTTAGTTCAGGTTACGCAGGTGTTTTATTAGTAACAGCAAGGTGGACCACCCCTGCCAGCCGGTTTCAAGGCAAAACTCAGGACCTTAATAGGTCGATTGATTAAAAAGAAATTCAGAAAATTCTCGCTGAATCCGATTATGACATTCTATAAATCCAAGGTCACCCCAGCCTTAATGTATGGTGCAGTGGGCTTTCTATGCACCCCTTGGGAAATCTGGCCCCATACTGGAAGGAAGCTTTTGGAGGAAAATACTCAGGCTTCCTAATTTAATTCCTATCTGTATTATCAGATATGAAGATAGGAGCTGGGTTTGATCTCACAAGTAGCAAGTTCAATATGGAAATCATTGGCACGTTACAGGAAATGTATGTTGGCTTGCCTGTCTAAGGCATATCGAATTCTTGGAGAAGATCTTAGTAATGACGGTATTACCCAAACACAATTGTTCTGAATTTCAAGGGTCCGAATTGACCGTATATATATATTTTACATGGCCTGCGGTAGTGGCCATGTAGTTATGGTTAAGTTGCTGTTTCCATAGGAAGAGCACTTTTTGGGCGGCTTATAACTTCCCTCTCCCTGGACGAATGCTCACCAAACTTTGCAAAAAAAGTATTTGGGTCACTCTGAATTTTTTTGCAAAGTTAGGTGAGGATTCGTCCAGGGGGGTAAAGTTATAGGGGGGGTCCCAAAACTTTTTTTTTCCCCATAGACATAATGGGAAAAAACTTTGCTCACGCCTACAGCCCAAACCGCTGGACGGATTTACACCAAATTAGCGGCAGGAGCGGCGGCTTGGTCCCGAAAGCGTGCTTTGCTTTATTTGGTGTAAATCCGTCCAGTAGTTTTTAAAAAAATGACAAAAATGTAAGTGAAAAAAATTAGTGATATCTGTGTTCACTTCGCGGACACACTTCCCTGTTCGCTCCGCGGACAGGACGGTGATTGGGCAAGCAGCTTGCGTGATGTCTGCGGACACCTGATGTGCTCTCTCATTGGATGCGTGAAAGCGTGCAGTGCGTCTGGCTTCAGAGACGCCCACCATCTTTGTTCCTCGCATGAGAGGCTTTGTATCCCGCCTGCACAGTAAGTCCCCCACCCCCGCTCATGCCCGTGTCTGTCTCCTGTTCCTCCCACCCCCCGCTGATGTCCGTGTGTCTTTCTCCCTCCTGCCCACCGCCGGCTCATGTCCGTGTGTCTTTCTCCCTCCCGCCCACCCCCCGCTCATGTCCGTGTGACTTTCTCCCTCCCGCCCACCCCGCGCTCATGCCCCGCTCGTGCCCCACTCGTCTCTCCCAACCGCCCACCCCCCGCTCTTGCCCCGTGTGTCTCTCCCACCCCGTGTGTCTCTCCCACCCGCTGCTCATGTCTGTGTGTTTCTCCCCACCCGCCGCCCGCTCATGTCCGTGTGTCTCTCCCCACCTGCCGCCCACCCCCCGCACATGTCCGTGCGCCTCTCCCCACCCGCCGCCCACCCCCCGCTCATGCCCCGTGTGTCTCTCCCCCTCCCGCCCACCCCTGCTCATGTCCGTGTTTCTCTCCCCACCCGCCGCCCACCCCCCACTCATGTCCCGTGTCTCTCTCTCCCTCCCCCTACCCCCGCTCATGCCCCATGTGTCTCTCTCTCCTTCTCCCCACCCCCCACTCATGCCCCGTGTGTCTCTCTCCCCCCCCCACCCATGCCCCGTGTGTCTCTGAGTCTCCCGCCCACCCCCCACCCATGCCCCGTGTGTCTCTCCCCCTCCCGCCCACCCCCTGCTCATGCCCCATGTGTCTCTCCCCCTCCCGCCCACCCCCCGCTCATGCCTCGTGTGTTTGTCTCCCTACCCCCACCCCCGCTCTTGCCCCGTGTGTCTGTCTCCCTCCCCCCCACCCCCGCTCTTGCCCTGTGTGTCTGTCTCCCTCCCCCCCACCCCCACTCTTGCCCCATGTGTCTTTCCCCCTCCCGCCCACCCCCGCTCTTGCCCCGTGTGTCTTTCCCCCTCCCGCCCACCGCCGCTCTGGCCCCGTGTGTCTTTCCCTCTGCCGCCCACACCCGCTCTTGCCCCGTGTCTCTTTCCCCCTCCCGCCCACCCCCGCTCTTTCCCCGTGTCTCTTTCCTCCTCCAGCCCACCACCGATCTTGGCCTGTGTCTCTTTCCCCCTCCCGCCCACCCCCGCTCTTGCCCTCGTGTCTCTTTCCCCCTCCCGCCCACCCCTGCTCTTGCCCCGTGTCTCTTCCCCCTCCTGCCCACCCCCGTTCTTGCCCCGTGTCTCTTTCCCCCTCCCACCCACCCCCACTCTTGCCCCGTGTCTCTTTCCCCCTCCCGCCCACCCCTGCACTTGCCCCGTGTCTCTTTCCCCCTCCCGCCAAGCCCCGCTCTTGCCCCGTGTCTCTTTCCCCCTCCCGCCCACCCCCGCTCTTGTCCCGTGTCTTTCCCCCTCCCGCCCACCCCCGCTCTTGCCCCGTGTCTTTCCCCCTCCCGCCCACCCCCGCTCTTGCCCCTTGTCTTTCCCCCTCCCGCCCACCCCCGCTCTTGCCCCGTGTCTTTCCCCCTCCCTCCCACCCCCGCTCTTGCCCTGTGTCTTTCCCCCTGCCACCCACCCACGCTCTTGCCATGTGTCTTTCTCCCTCCCGCCCACCCCCGCTCTTGCCCCGTGTCTTTCTTTCTCCCGCCCACCCCCGCTCTTGGCCCGTGTCTTTCACCCTCCCGCCCACCCCCGCTCTTGCCCCGTGTCTTTCATCCTCCCGCCCACCCCCGCTCTTGCCCCGTGTCTATCACCCTCCTGCCCAACCCCGCTCATGCCCCTTGTGTCTCTCCCCCTCCCGCCCACCCCCGATCATGCCCCGTGTGTCTCTCTCCTCCCCCCCCACCCCCCGCTCATGCCGCGTGCGTCTCTCTCCCTCCTCCTCACCCCCCGCTCATGCCCTGTGTGTCTCTCTCCCCTTACCCCCACCCCCCGCTCATGCCCCGTGTCTCTCTCCCTCCCCCCACCCCTGCTCATGCCCCGTGTGTCTCTCTCCCTCCCCCCACCCCCGCTCATGCCTCATGCCCCGTGTGTCTCTCTATCTCCCCCCACCCCCCGCTCATGCCTCATGCCCCGTGTATCTCTCTCCCTCCCCCCACCCCCGCTCATGCCCCGTGTGTCTCTCTCCCCTTCCCCCACCCCCCGCTCATGCCCCATGTCTGTCTTCTGTTTCCCCCGCTCATGCCCCGTGTCTGTCTCCTGTTCTCTCCACACCCCGCTCATGCCCCATGTCTGTGTCCTGTTCCCCCCACCCCCCGCTCATGCCCTGTGTCTATCTCATGTTGCCCCCACCCCTCCCGCTCATGCCCCGTGTCTGTCTCCTGTTCCCCCCACCCGCTCATGCCCCGTGTCTGTCTCCTGTTCCCCCACACGCTCATGCCCCGTGTTTCCTTCCTTTTCAGCCCACCCCCTGCTCATGCCCCATTTGTACCCTGTTCCCTCTCACCCCCCGCTCATGCCCCGTGTCTCTCTCCTGTTGCCCCCCACTCATGCCCCGTGTTTGTCTCCTGTACCCCCCCACCCCATGTTCATGCCCCGTGTCTCTTTCCTGTTGCCCCCGACTCCCCCGCTCATGCCCCGTGTCTGTCTTCTGTTCCCCCCACCCCCCGCTCATGCCCCGTGTCTGTCTCCTGTTCACCCCACCCCCCGCCTATGCCCCGTGTCTGTCTCCTGTTGCCCCCACCCATGTCCCGTGTCTGTCTCCTGCATTCCCCCACTCCACGCTCATGCCCCGTGTCTCTCTCCTGTTGCCTCCCACGCCCCCCGCTCATGCCCCTTGTCTGTCTCCTGTTGCCCCCCACCCCCTGCTCATTCCCCGTGTCTGTCTCCTGTTCTCCCCACCCCCGCTCATGCCCCGTATCTGTCTCCTGTTCCCCCATCCCCCGCTCATGCCCCGTGTCTGTCTCCTGTTCTCCCCACCCCCTGCTCATGCCCCGTGTCTGTCTCCTGTTCTCCCCACCCCCCGCTCATGCCCCGTGTCTCTCTCCTGTTGACCCCAAACCCTGCTCATGCCCCGTGTCTGTCTCCTGTTGCTCCCCACCCCCCGCTCATGCCCCGTGTCTCCCTCGTGTTCCCCCCAACCCACCTCATGCCCCGTGTTTCCCTTGTGTTACCCCCCGCCCCCCGCTCATGCTCTGTGTCTCCCTCATGTTCCCCCGACCCCCGCTCATGCCCCTTGACTATCTCCTTTCCTAACCCACCCCCGCTCATGTCCCGTATGTGCCTTGTACCCCCCCGCTCATGCCCTGTGTCTCCCTCGTGTTCCTCCCCACCCCCTGCTCATACCCCGTGTCTCCCTCATGTTCCTCCCCACCCGCTGCTCATGCCCCGTGTCTCTCTCGTGTTCCCCCCACCACTGCTCATGCCCTGTGTTTCCTTCCTTTTCCCCCCCACCCCCTGCTCATGCTCCGTTTGTACCTTGTTCCCTCTCACCCCCGCTCATGCCCATGTGTCTCCCCTGTGCCCCCCCAACCCCGCTCATGCTCCGTTGTGTTCTTTATACACCCCGCCTTCCCTTTCCATGGTGACCATCTTGGTAAAAGATTTTCCTTCTTACACCGAGATGCCGCAGGCGTCCCGGCGTAGGAAGGAAAATCTTTTTGTTTTTTTTACCACCCGGCATTCCCACTTTGAGGACATAAGATGTTAGTGGTCTTCATCTATTGAAAAGGATGTTATGGTCATGTTGTACTAATAAAAACCTTTAAAATTTAGTAAAAAAAAAAAATGTTACAGGGACGTTATGGTTAAGTTGCACTAATAAAAACCTATGAAATTCAATGAAAAAACTTTGTTAAAGGGACGTTATGGTTAAGTTGCGCTACTAAAAACCTATGAAATTCAGTGAAAAAACTTTGTTAAAGGGACGTTCTGGTAAAGTTGCGCTACTAAAAACCTATGAAATTCAGTTAAAAAACTTTGTCAAAGGAACGTTATGGTTCCAAGTAAAACCGAAAAACCCTTGAAATTCGCCAGTTATGGTAAGCTAAGCAACCATAACTCGCGCCACCACCGTGCACTGCTAAGACTAACACCCAGGACATCAAAGATGATATGCAGGCCATGCCATATATATATATATATATATATATATATATATATATATATATATATATATATATATATATATATATAAATATATAAATATATATATTGGTTTGTTATATATATTTATATATATATATATATATAATGGGTTTTGGTGGTGGGTTTTGCATTGGGTGGGGGTTTGCGGGGTGTGTCCCCCAGCATATATGTAACAATTGACCTTCAATATTCGGTCAATTGTGCAAAGGTCAATTGTAATTCGAACAATTGTAGTTCGTACAATTTGTATACAATCGTAATGACAGTAATGCCCTACTTGACATCCAACATGACAATGGGGATGTAAGTGCCAGTTAAAACACCTAGGACATGATTTAGAAAATTTGGCCAAGATAACATGGAAGCTCTGGTAGGATGATTGGATCAAGACCCAACATGACAAGAATTCGTATAAACTGCCCATAGCAATGAGGGATGAAAATAAGTCCCGGGATTCTTTGCCAAAATATCTGGTCAAATTTCCTAACAATTGGTATAGGAATCAATGTATGTGTTTTTGGCTAAATCTCTTTGCAACGAACCAGATCAGGCAGATCTACAAATTAGTTGACTCCTGAGATTGCCGTTTTTGTAAGAAGCCGGGGGTAAAGGAAACCCTGAAGCACATTACACTGTTCTGTATAGGTCTGTCAGATCTATGAAGGAAGTACTTGAGAAAGCAAAGAGACTCAGAAGTTCTGTGGGTGCTTCTCCTGAAAGGCAAAAACTACATGATAATGTTTGGTCTAATGCAGCATCTAAAGCAGGTTTTTGAAGGGAATAAGAGAGTATAAGGTCTTTAGACATAATAATTAGGGGGAAGCTGTCATCATTGGATTTGATAACACATATGACTGATGTATTGTGCTTGTCCTATGTGGTGTTTGAAGTTTTTTTTTTCTTTTTTTTTCTTCCTTTGTTTTTGACAAAGGTTTGTAATAAACCACGAGTCGTAATAAAAGAAAATAAAAACGTGATATATTTTCCCTCCATGAATGTTCAGAGATTGGGTTAATTTCTACCTTTCCAGCTGTAGTCCCTGTGTGCCTCTTGTATATTGTCCAAAATGTTCGTTAATTGGCACATCTCAAAGCATTGAAAATAATCTGCCAGTGTACAGCATATATAGAGTTTGTATGTACTCTGACCAAGTTCTTATACAAAATGACCCTTAGCTCATCACTTTGAACAACAGTCGAATTCTTAGCATCTATATCGCTAATGCTCAGATATGCAATCATGAAGTCAAAAGTTCTACCATTAAAATTTGAGTTAGTAGTATATTTCTTTTGCTTTTTTCCTATTGTCTCTATAGCACTCATCAACAGTCTTTTAAATTCATCCACATCATAGAATTTGGGCAAACCTTCATATAAAATCATGCATAAAAACACATAATTAAAGCTGCAATGTTTTGTTCTAGCCACGTGATATTATTTCCTGCAATGTTAATACTATAAGCACCTGTAAGAGTGTCTTCATCTCTACCATTCCCATATTTTATTGAGAATTTTAAAACCACCTGATCACTCAAACAGGTCGGATAAAGTGAGAAATCTGTGACAGATTCAAATATATAATTGGGCATCAGGACAGAGTGTATCCCAGTAAATTTAGAATGGAAGTATCTCATGGCTTTTTACAGTTGCAAATAATTGCATTAAATGATAGTTTACAATAAAACTAAGCCAGTCTTCATCTCTTTCTTTCAACTCATCTTCATTCACCTCAATAGCTTCAATTCCATACACATTATTGACTATGTCACTGTAAAGACGCGGGTGGTGGGTGTCTGTACTCCCGCTCTCTATATGGTAGAGGAGAGGCACAGAGGACCCCAGCCAAGATTCATTATTTGGTAGCTATGGCTGAGAACGCCGTCTTTTCCTTGGCATGGTCCGTCAGAGCTATTTGCCAATAGCCTGAGGTAAGGTTGAAGGTGCTCACAAATTTGGCAGCACCTATGATGTCCACGAGCTCATCAACCCGGGGCAATGGGTGCGCGTCAGTTTTGGTGATGGCATTGACTCCTTGGTAGTCCACACAGAACCTCCAATCCTTGGTACTTGCCTGGGAACTTGCCTTGGGGACAAGGACCACTGCACTGGACCATGGACTGTTGAGGGTTCAATAACACCCAGATCCAACATCTTGGCGACCTCAGCCTGGATGTGGCTCTTTACAGTATCTGACATACGGTAGCACCTGCTTTTGACAGACACACTGTCACCAGTGTCAATCTCGTGCCTACACCATGGTGTAAGGCCTGGCGTCAGTGAGAACAGAGAGGCGTGCTGCCGGAGCAAAGTCCTGCAGGCCTTCTGCTGCTCTGTCGTCAGATCGGGAGAGAGGTGTACTCCTTCCACTGAGCCATCCTGAGGGTTGCTATGCAGCAAATCAGGAAGGGGATCACCCTCATCCTATTCTTGCTCTGAATCTAGCAAGAGCCATGAGATTTTGGCTCGCCTGTGGAAAGGCTTGAGCTTATTAACATGGAATACCTGAGGGGCTACCACCGAGGCTCCCATGTCAACCAGATAATTGACCTCGCCCATCTTGGAGATTATCCTGAAGGGTCCAGTCCATTTATCTGCCAAAGCCCGACGCTTGGTAGGCTCCATCACGAGGACCTCCTGTCCAGGAGTCCAATCCACTTGCAATGCTTTAAGGTCATGCCAGTACTTATTCAATTCCTGGCTGGCCTTCATATTCGCTGTTGCCTGACCCATCATCTGTGTCATCCTCCGTCTGAGGCCTAACACATAGTCCCCCACTTGCTTGGTGGGACCTTCAGGGGAGGCTTCCAAACCTTCTCTGATTAAGGCAAGAGGCCCTCTCACAGGATGTCCAAAGAGTAACTCAAAGGGGCTGAAACCAACACCCTCTTGAGGTACCTCTCTGTAAGCAAACAGCAGGCCTGGCAGGAGGAGATCCCACTTCTTCCTTAGGGGCTCTTCCAAAGTGCCTAGCATGCCTTTGAGAGTTTTATTAAACCTCTCAACCAGACCATTGGTCTGGAGATGGTAAGAGGTGGAGAACTTATAGGTTACCCCGCACTCTTTCCACATGGTTTTCATGTAACTAGACATGAAGTTGGATCCTCTGTCAGAGACAACCTCCTTAGGGAATCCAACACGTGTGAAAATGCCCAGGAGAGCCCTAGCAACCACCTTGGCAGTAATAGTCCGAAGGGGTATAGCCTCAGGGTACCTGGTGGCAGATCGACCAAGACCAGGATGAACCGATGTCCACCTGAAGTCTGAGGGTCAAGGGGACCAACAATGTCGATGCCCACCCTCTCAAACGGTGTACCAACCACTGGTAATGGTTGCAGTGGGGCAATGACACTGCCTCCTGTCTTGCCAGACAACTGACAAGTTGGGCAGGTCCAGCTGTGGGACTCCCATCCGGGGCCAGTAGAAATGGGCAGAGAGCCTCTGCTTAGTCTTCTTGGTACCAAGATGACCAGCCAAGGGCACCTCATGCGCCAACTGCAGCAGGAAGGGCCTGTAAACCTGGGGTACCACCAACCTCTGGAGGGCACTAGGTTCAGGCTTAGTGGGCTCACTAACAAGGAGCTCACCCTCCCAATAAATCTGGAATGTCCTAGGCACTTCTCCTTTTGCCTGGGGGAGGGCCTGTTTCCTCAGACCCTCGAGAGAGTGGCACTCTCTCTGTCCCTTACAGAAGTCCACCCGGGAGGGTCCCCCTTCAGCTAACAAGCATTGAAGGTCGTGATGATCCTCCGGATCGAGAGCCTCTCCCACAGGAGAGTCTTCTGACTCTTCTCCCACAGGAGTTGAGATGGGATTCACCACTGGACACAGCCCATCCGGAGCATGGATCCCAATGGGTGCTGTCGGAACAGCAGAAAGAGCAGGGGCTCCCTCCACAGAGGTGGTCTTCTTACTTTTCCATTTCATTCGCGCCTTGGGTTTCCCCGTCAGCGAGGGTACTAGGCTCGCAGCCGGACCCTGTGTGACCTGCGATCGGTTGACTGCCACAGCAGCCATAGGTAGACCATCCGCGATCATCCCTAACTCGACCAAATCGTTTCCCAACAAAATGTTTGCAGGCACGTTGTCCAGATCCAGGACCGGAAGCTTTGCTGTCTTGTCTCCAATTGTAATGTTGACTAAGGCTACAGGCAATAATTTGGGAGGCCCACCAGTTAACCTGGTGGTTCCCAGAGGAGCACCTCAATATTCCTCTGGCTTGAGCAGGGTCCTGTTCACCACTATCATGCTTGCCCCAGTGTCTCTCAAACCAGTAGAAGGCTGGCCATTCAATAGGACACTTCTCAAAAACCTATGAGTGTTCTGTGGGATAGTCACAAGTACTTCTGGTCCCCGGCCCCAAGGGACACTAAGGAAATCTCTACGGGAGCACCAAAGGTGATCCCAGTAGAGGAGGGGAGGACAGTGGCCTCCACCTCAGGTACGGAATAGGGGTAGGTGAGGCTGACAGCCTGGACTCCAAGTGCCTTACCCTTACACTTGGGGTCATCCCTTCAGTGGTCCAGAACCCCACAATCCCAACAAGTGCCAGGAGTGCAGGGTACGGTGCTGGAATCACTGAGACCCTGCTTTGCAGCAGGTGGACCACTACTCTTACTCCCACCCACAACAGACCTATCCCCACTAGGTGTTTGGGTCTTTGGAGAGGAAGGTTTTAGTTTATCCGAATGTGACTGCATTTGGGACTCCTCAGCTTTCTGAGAGGCCCCCTTTTCTTTGTCCTCGTCCTTCCCAGTGGAGTCCTTAGGGGACACCCGGTGAGAGACCCACTTGTTAGCCAACCTAGCCAGCTTAAAGGAGTCCAACATTTTCTGGTCAGCAACCTGCTGACCCAGCTCTGGTGAACAGGCTTCCGAAAAATGCTCTGACATTCAGTGTCCTTGTCTTTGAGTTCAAGATCCCTATTCTTGAGTTCCACTTGCTGTGCCAACTCCTCTTTCTTAAGCTCAGCATCTACTTCCAACTACTCAAGCTCCAAGGAAGTGCTGGGGTTTGGAACAGAGGCAGCAGGAATGGTGGCATTCCCAGAATCAGATTCAGTGACAAACCTCGGAGTAGACTCCTCATTGGTTGCATCCCCCCCCCTTCAAGAGTTTCACAATCAATCTGGTAGTCCACCAGGGCAGCTATCAGCTCAGCCCTACACTTATCCACAAAGTCTAACTCCCTGGCTTCACAAGCACTCTGGAGAGCCTCTAAGCTCATCCGAGTCAATTTACCATTCGCAATAGATTCCATTGCTTGTAATGCAGTTATCTTGTACACAACTAAACCTTAATTTAACAAAGTGCAGATATCCTTCATAAGTGGCATGGTTATACACTGATTCTTAAAACCATAAGCATCCCACCGCTGCCACCAGTGTAAAGATGCCAGTGGGGGGGTGTCTGTACTTCCGCTCTCTATATGGTAGAGGAGAGGCACAGAGGACCCCAGCCAAGATTCTCTATTTGTTAGCTATGGTCAAGCAATCAAGGCCTAGCTTCTCGGGAGGTGATACGGGCTGGTTCTTAAGTACAGTGTAGTCCCCAAGAACCCACAAAGGAATGTCCACACACTGCATCGGTTAAAACACAGTCTTTATATAATTAATATTCAAAGGTATATACAATATCACGATAACGCACTGTGTGCTCGGAAAATCAACAATGGTAAATATATACAGTTCTAAAGTGGTACCACAACGATTATTAGATCTCATTAAAGTGCATCAACTATACAGTCAAAATGTTACACAGATCAATAAAGAGGAAACCAGCAGTAGAGAGAGGAAGGAAAGCAAGATGGTTGAACAATTGGCAGAATACTGGTCACTACCGTTAACCACAGCTCTGTGTGGAGATCCCCCCACCGGGGCAACCTGTAGGACAAAGATACAAGCCCAGTCCATATATTGTTCACACTAGACTTCCCAATAGTTCTGCAACCCCAAAGCACCTGGCGTTGTAGCGTTCCTCGTCGGGGAATCAACGGCCCTTCTTGAGTGCTCTCCCTTTAAGGCAGGAGTCACGGGTCATCGAACGTCCGACGGAGAACAGGTTGAGCTACGACGGTGAAGTGGCAGCTTCATTCCTAGCGGTACTCGTTGATGGGGAAGCGTAAACGTCCTGCAAGGAAGAGGCGTGCGTGGCACCTCGGTGTCGATAGTTCTGGACTGCAAAGAGTTTGAAGAACTGTAGCCCAGCAAGGGCATCGAGTCATCGGCATCTCTGTGGTCTTTGGGTGGCGGGAAACCCACTGGTGGATGCTCCTCGGCGTGTCAATGGTCAGGCCTTCTCCAGCAGGTTACAGCAGCGACAATGCAGACGAGAGCGTTGTTGGATCAATGAAGTTCTTAGGCAAAACGGGAGCAGGGCGGCTCCAGTCGGTGACTGCGGTCGACGACAGTGGCGGACAACAGTCCAGGCGCTTCTCTTTGTGATTCCGCGGCGGGCCCCGTCTCGGGTCGGCAGCCTTTCGAAGGTCTGTCTACCAGGGAGCTTTGGCAAAGATCTGCTGGTGCACGATGGTCCCTCGTAGCTCGGGAAGAGGGTGCCTTACCACGTCCTTGGAGACACAGCAGCTTTCAGATTGTGAAGGAGAGCAACAGCAATTCTTCTCATCCAGCATGGCTTCAAGGTCAAGCTTCAGTTACTCCAGTTGCTTGTTGTAGTGGACTTCAGCTTCTGAACAGATTCCCAGCAGTGAGAGGTCCCCAGATATACTGTTGATCTCCCATTCATTCCGCTGGGTCATACCCAAGCATCCAATCACGACTAAGGGCATTCAGGCAGGCAGGCAGCCATTCACTTCTCTCCAGACACTCACAACAAGTTATGTGTATTGGGACAAGTATCAAGCCATTCAACACTCTATACTGCATTCATACCAGTTTCGGGCAGGGCTGTCTCAGTCATTGTGTCAACCACCAGATACTAGACACCCACAACATAGAATGCGTATTCGTCACACACTCCATTCACCCAGGTCCACCCACAGGCGTACCCACAACATACAGTCGTTGGGAAGGCTCCAGCCAGTCTGGTCGGCACTTCCCCACACTACCATATATGGAACTTCCACCCAACAGCCAGTCAGGGGGAAGTGACAGAGTCAGGGCTTCCCGGGACTTCGGGAAGATCAAGGTAACAGGCGATGGAAGGCAAGAGGCCATGGTGGCCATTTTGTCTCCATCAGGAATCTACTGATTCCAGTGACAGGGACTCCCCTAGTGGTAAGCAACAACCCTATATTAGACTAATATTCTGCCTTCTTTAACAGTGTTAAGAGTATGTTTGGCCGACAAGAAATAGTAATCGCCTCCCAAGAATGATGAATGGACCATAAACAAGGTAGTCTCAACATATTATCATTTGTAACTAAGTTCAAACAATATGCAGATGACACAACCTGGGCGGATGATGCTCTAATGACCATCTTTAGTCGCAGCCTTTCGGAAAAATTGAAGGACGAAGTATCCCGAGTACCACGTCCTCACAATATGTCCGAACTCATTGCACTGGTCATGCAATTAGACTATCGACTACAAGAGAGAAACCGCGGAAGAAGAAAGAGCCGAAGTTATTGACCATCTTTGGAGAATCCCCTAAATCTTACCAAGTCGGTCTCTTCTGAGGAGCCGATGCAATTGGGAGCAACTCGAGGCACATTAACAGTAAAAGAGCGAACGCGACAAAAGTCGTTGTGATTGTGTATGTATTGTGGGGCGGATACTCCCACAGTCAAGGAATGCCCTAAAACTCCCCCCAGAAAGGCGGGAAACGCCAGAGCCCGGCCGTGACGGGAACCGCGGCTCAGGGTTCAATCGCTACTTCCAGTTCCCTAACAGACACAATTTCCTCCTCACAATCATCCACTTCAGATCACTCCATGATGGTGCTCAGAATCTCTCTCTCCTGGAACAATCTCCATCTAGAAAACATACCAGCTCTAATTGACAGCGGTGCTGCCGGCAACTTTATTGATGACCACTGGGCCCATAGCCGTGGAATTCCCCGCACAGCAAAACCATCAGCGATACCCGTGGAGAGCGTGGATGGCAGCCCTCTCACTTCCGGGCCCATCAAGGATCATACAGACTCCTTGATCATGTCTATTGACACTCACCATGAAGCACTGGAGCTAGACATTATAAGAACTGCACATTATCCAGTGATCGTGGTTAAAGGCCCATAATCCTTATATCCGAACTCAGAAGAGCAAGGAAGACGGAACCACCAAGTTACATGAGATATCAACAGTACCCCAGAATATCAGAAATATCATCTGGTCTTCTAACATGCTGAATTCACAGAATTACCACCTCATCGCAGAGATGACTGCGCAATAGATCTAATCCCAGACAGCCCTCTCCCATTTGGGAGAATGTACATTTTGTCTACAAAAGAAAAGAAAGTATTAAGAGATTATCTCCATACCAACCCAAGGAATGGTTTAATTACAGAGTCCACCTCTCCAGTGGCGGCCTCTCTTTTCTTTGTACCAAAGAAAAACACCACAGAGCTTAGACCCTGTATAGATTTTCGAGGACTCAACAAGATCTCCATACCTGTCAAATACCCAATGCCTTTAATTCCAGATATCCTAGAAGCAGTCCGCGTAGCCTGTATATACACTAATTTGGATCTACGAGGGGCATATCACCTTATACATATTAAGGCTGGGGACGAATGGAAGACAGTGTTTCAAACCCCTTTGGGACACTACCAGTATAGGGTAATGCCATTTGGTTTGTCAAATGCACCCGCTGTCTTACAGCGGTTTATGGATCACATATTTGCTAACATATCACTGCATTACGTAATCATCTACTTAGATGATATTCTGGTCTTCTCCGCAACCAAGTCTGAACACATAAGACATGGAGGCAAAGTGCTAAATCGTCTGCAACAAAATCATTTGTTTTGTAAACTTGAGAAATGCGAATTTCACAAGACTTCTGTAACATATCTCGGATATGTACTATCCAATCAAGGGATTTCTATGGATCCGACAAAGGTAATTGCAATCAAAGAGTGGCCCGCTCCAAGATCGGTAAAGGAGATCCAACGATTCTTAGGATTCGCCAATTTTTACCGGCGATTCATTCCCCATTTTTTCAATTTAACCACGCCATTAACGCAACTATTAAAGAAAGGCGTTGGATACTTTTGGTCTCCAGAAGCACAGAAGTCTTCTAAGGAATTGAAAACTCTCTTTTCCCAAGCCCCCATATTAGCTATGCCAGACTAGAGAAGGAGATTCATAGTTGAATCTTATGCCTCACATCAAGCCTTAGGAGGCGTGCTCCTTCAACCCGATGATAGAAACGTCGAAAGACCTGTAGCCTATTTGTCAAAAACATTATCTCCAGCAGAAATCAATTACACGGTACTAGAAAATGAATTACTTGCCATAAAGAGAGCCTTTGAAGAATGGTGACATCTTCTTCTCGGATCAAGACATCCTATCGAGGTCAGAACTGACCATCACAATCTCCGCTCTCTTCAATACACACAAACCTGCAATAGTCGAAAAGGCAGGTGGGCACATTTCTTTTCTCCCTTCAGAATAACATTCACTTTCGTCTCTGGCAAGACTAATCTCAAGGCAGATGCTTTATCCCGAAGAGACCCTTTACAGAAATCTCTCTTCCAGGTGGAACCATTATTCCCCACCACACTTTTTGTCTGTGTTATAAGTGATTTCCTTAGCAAAGTTGAAATAGCAACTAAGGATCTTGAATCATTGCAACCCAGATTGTTATCAGAGTTGAAATTAACGAGAAATAGAAACCTTCTATTCAGAAACGAGAAGATGTTCCTTCCCAACGCAGACCTACAAAGAGAGATACTTAGGCTATGTCACGATTCTCGGAGTGCAGGACATCGGGGTACCTTGAATACATTGGAATTAAAGGAATGGTTCGGTAAACATTTTTTATTGCCCCTACGGGTCGGCCATGTGTTTTTAAGCCTAAATCGCTCGATTTTAGAAAAATTTCCTATGGACCTTACCCGAGTTTTCGTCCATTAAACGCACGCGAAAACAGGCATCAAGGAGCTGCCATTTTGTGATAATCCTATCACTTGCCGCATCGCCCTGGCTGACCTGCTTTTGCGGCACTAAATCATATCCCCCGCCCCTGAGCCTGACATTATCAAAACATTCATATTCCCCGCCTCTCTCTGTGACGTTTCTGTGCTGCGTAGGCAAATGTGCCCAGTCGTTTTCTACGCGACTTCACACAGAACCCGGAAACCAACACAGATCAACTCACAACACAGCGTGCCACAATTCGGAATATGAAACTGTACTTTAAAATCAAACAGCAACACGGTACATTTGGTAAAGTACATTTATTTGACATTAAATGTTTATAGAATATTCAGCAATTGCCATATTAACTCGGAATGTCATTTATTTTCTTTTATCTCTATCTGCAAAAACTGTTCCGTTTTATCGTGAGTCACGCGCTGTTCCTTTATGGTACACAGGGTGTCGGTTTTCGTTAAAAGAAGCACTTGGGTCGCACGGTGAACCGCAAGGCTGTTCCATCAAGTAGGCACTAGGCCAGCGTAAAGGTTGATATGTTGCTTCTAGCCACTAATACCGCGCAAGGGCATATGGGCCCTTGGCGATCGTCCCATAAGATTGTGAAAGTGGTGCAGTTGTTGACAAGAAGCTGCAGCTGGCGGTTGAAGAAGCCGTCTGCCGGGGTCTGAAACTGGTGGCAGTCGCAGTAGGGAAGGATATACCTGTTTTGAAAACATAAAAATTATAATTAGTCTCGCCAGCCGATCTTTATTAATATTATTCATTTTATTTATTACGGCCGAGCTGAAACTATTTGCTTTCAAGGATAGTGCAATGGAGTATGTTCGGCTCTAAAATCAATGCGAAAAGTAACAAAATAAATCGAGGTTAGCACACAATAAGAAACGAGCGTTTGTCTACATGCGTGTGGAATGTGGACCTGCATGCCCATGTGCCCGCTACAAGGACGATCCCACAAACGTTTTCCTAGCTCTTCATTCATTCATTTATTCATGCATCCATTCATTAATTCTTCATTCCAGTATAAAAGCATCTAAACAGTTACTTACATTATATTTGCAATTTCCATTGTGTCTCTGTGTAATGCAGTTTGTAAATCCCACTGTGCTCTTGACAACGATTTTTCGTATACTGAACTAACATGAAACTCGGTCTAGTTTCAGAATTTTCTGCCTTATCGTCTCTTACGTTATTGCACCCCCCCCTTCAAATGAAGTTCTTTCGGCATGGTCCCTGTCTCTCAAGGTAAAAAAACAATAGAACTTTAAACTGCCAGTGCGAGTTGTGGGCCTCTTCAGGCCGCGAGCTGGAAATCAAAGCCGCTGACCTTCGCTAGAAATGAGCATACATTCTTTCTTTACAACATCCCGTAGTGAAGCCATCTGTGAGAACTTGAAGTTTTGAATCCATCTAAGTACTGCGCCTCAATGTGCAAATGAGAACTGGCTTCTCTCCCATCTGCTACGGCTCGCTTGGTGCGTTCTGAGGCCCCCAATTTTGTCCTCGTTGTCTGCAAGCTTTGCAGCCCCAAAGAACCATTACTATTGAGACTTTCAATTTTTTGGGGAAGGTCAGAGAAAGCATAAAGTACCCGAGGAGTTGAGTTGAAAGTGAGATTTATTGTTTGTTTCTTTTGTTATTTGCAATACGCAAGCCTCCCCTCGGTTAACAGTGCGCAGCATTTACATGAGATTGCGAAAATTAGTTACATCAACAAAAATATACACATACACATACACATATAGACAAGGTCAGCAATATGAGGTGAATAGAGAGAGAATTCAAAGATGACACCCATGTTGTTCGCCACCCAGGATGGTGAAGGTAGGGGTTAGGGTTAGCATACTTTGTATGTACACTGTACAATAACATTTATTTACAAAAGACAATCGTATTACAATTATTTAAACCGGGATTTGTACTTCACAACCAGCTCTCCTTTGGGTGGACATGGCACAGTGGCAATGTTGGGTGGCAATGGATCAGTGCTCTGCACAGAAACGTTCAAAATTCCATATCTGTGCTTCTCTAATACAGCAACAATAAGGCTTTTGACAAAGTCGAACTCCATTTTCTCATAGACTGGTTTGATCACCCATTGCTTACTTCTTTTTGAAAAGGCCTTAGTGTAGCGAGGCATCCTTACATTACCCGTAGTCCTAGATTGTTCACGGCCGAGATTCTCGTTATGCGCCAAGACGGCAAGTAGAGTCCAATGTCTCATGCCCTATATGCTGCAATGCAAGCGCTTTGGCCTGTACTTTAGGCACATATTGTGGAACACCTCCAAACCTCCTGTGTGACAGAATTCTGTCAGTCCCATCAAATCTCTTGATAGAGTTTTATCGAAAACAATCTTCTCAATGGCTTTGTGTGTCGGTGAAGATGGAATCAACCACTTCTTCTTCCGTGCCTCCACTGGGGACAAAGGGCCATGTTCACATTGGTGGAAATGTAGGTTTTCTGACCAGCGGTGCACGTTGGTACAGTGGTGCATCAGTGACCGCCATTTTTCAAGTAGTATTTCCACTGACCCTTCACAAGTTTTGGAGCTCCACCAAAGATGGTTGCTGATAGACTGGGACCACTCTGAAATACTTTCCAAACCTTTTTTTTCCCTGCAGCCGAGATTTTCTTATTGATTGATTTAGCAAGATGCCATACGTCAAATTGATGTTTAATATGTGGGAAATGCTCTCTCATTGTCTTGGCAATTGAAACGTGTCTGTCCATGGCTATGAGGTCGATGTGCTTTCCCCTCGATTGTAGATATTCGTCTGATTTTATAAATCCTAGTTTCTCCACGGCCACTGAGGATGTACTATCCATGTCCTGAAAGTGGTAGGTGCAGTACTTGGCAGAAAATCCAGGGCTGTCGCACTGTCCATTGCCGGCTAGCCTGAATCGTTTGCCTTCGAATGTACTTGCTAGAGACAATTGTTCAATTTTCCAAGCATCACTAATGGCCGGAAACAGATAATCATGTTGGTATTTGTAGTACTGCGTTTTTTAAATGAAATGGAGTCCCACAAACTGAAAGAAAGACTCTAACTTTCTAAAACTGGACCCACTAAAAAGTGATGCAGCTGCACACAGTAGATTGCCTGCTGGCAGTTTCCCCAGCATCGGTTGTGCAGACCATGGGAACGTCTGATTTAATCTACAGGCGGCATTTATTTTGACGTTACTGCCTTTTTTTTGACGAGTACATTTTTTAAATTATGTGACTAAACTCTGAACATGTGACTTGTCCCTTGGATGTTCTGTCTTGCGCGAAAAGGAAACATGCTTACATTATAGACTGGACCCCCGAAGGATGCAATTCGATGACAATTGACACAGATGAAAATAAATAGATCTATTGATAGCATAAAAATTGAAACTCAAGTCAATAGCAATGAGACCAATGACCATAGCTCTATTGGGTACTGTAATCGCAAATAGATAGAAATGTAAAAATGACCGAAATATGACTAGGATACATGGCCTTACCTTGACCAACAAACAGTTGGATTCAGCAGGCCGAGCAGTATGTTGCAGGAGAACAGGTAGATGGCCACAGGTAGCACACTGACGAGTTTTCTCGAAGCGGTCACAGATAGCACGACGATGAGCAGATTAGCATAGATCTCAGTGCTTCTCAGGTAGAAGGTTCAAGAGTTGAATTGCAAAGCACAAAGATGTTCTCATTAGACATATCAAGTGGTTTATAAAGTATTAGAAACAGGGATGTGTTTGTGAATGAATGACGTGTGTATGTCGTGGTATTATGTGGTTTGCAGGGGGGCGGCCTGCCTCAGGGGAGGCCTGCCTGGAGACACGGGGTCTGAGGAGGCCATGTGAGCGATGGCCCCTGGGCGTGGTATACCTTTTGAAGTGTACATGCTGTTTGGCACCTTGGCCGTTTGCGCCCTTGCCAGCCCCCCTTGCCAGCGCTCATCCCCAGGTGCGAACCGCCTTTGATAAGAGGGGGGTGGGATGGATGGGCCGTTGGGCATGCAGGCAAGTGTGTGGGAGCGAGGGGCCATAAGGCCCCTCTCATCCTTTACTTCTCAGTAGAAACTCGGACCAAGTGCCTCCAGTAGTGAGTTCGCCCCTTGCCCTTATGTGATGTTAACTTTGGTTGACATTCACGTAGATGGGACCACTGAGCAGGACACAGGGCATCCATTTCTGTACCCCCTTTCCAATCCATCTTGGTGACCAGGCCTCACTGCGCACAGCACATGGACCCCACCCTCGTTCCCACTCTGACTGGAAAACTCCAGAGGTATTTGCAACAGTTAATAAATGTAACATATCACTCTTCCTCTTCGATCACTGTCCTGCATGTGAACCAGCCAGAACTAAGCACATAGCTTGTTCATCTCCACAAACGTGTCCTCAATACCTCCATGCATTATTGAGAATACATTATGTTAGCTTAGATAGTGACCACCCTGCTTCACAGCAACCTGACCTTCACCCATTCGGAGCACAGATGTCTGACGTCCATCCTTGAATGGAAACACACTTGATTCATTTAAAAAATCGAAACAACCATTGTTAAAATATATGTGGTGTTTTATTTTGTATCTTATTTTGATGACACAAAAATACAAGACTTTACACATTGTACAGGTCAGGTTGCAGCACAGTGAGAGAAAATCCCCTGTACTGACCGCTGTCACTTGGGAACGTTTCTCTTATGGCACGAACGGCACAGGCGGGTATTACTCTTTGAACGCAGTGTCCAAGCCTCCCGTGAAGCCACCATGTAAAGGAATGATGGGCCACCAGCCTGTACCACCTGTGAAAAGGAATGAAACAAACTGTTTTTAAATGACCAAGATAAGTTTAATAAACGTTTGTTGTCAATGACAATTCTTGTAACTAATGGCATTCTGCTCGGACAAATGCTATCTAGACACTGCACACTATTGAACGACTTTCATGCGTTACAATGATATGTATATGTAATTTTGGATATAGTAGAAGACCATGAAATAGGAGTGGCATGGCAAGCAGAGCATACTTACTCGTTACTCGGATTACGAGGACGAACAGTTGCGCGAAGTTCGTGCATAAGCACCATCATTATCCTCAACACGGACCGTGTGAGGCAGGCTGCCCTGAAGTCTGGCATCTCGGTGATGCATTGCGGTCGTGGCTCGCCTTCCGAAATGTAGGCCACGCATCCCGAGTTTTCACAGCAGCAGCAGTTCTCGTCCTCGGTTGGCATTAGCTCGCACCGATTGCATGTGCACCAGGTGGAAACACCGTCCATGCGACTAGGTCCAGGCTCTTCAGCTGTTGAATTGTCCTCCCAACTGCTGTCCGAAGACCCATCGTTTTTCGCATGTTTCCCTTTCCAGTAGTTCCTCCTCGGTATACTCAGGCTCGTACATGTAGGGCATTATTGTAGCCATTGTGTGTTAAACAAACTAAAATAATTTATAGCAGTGGTACTGGTATCTGTTCACACGGGCTACAAGCAACGAAGGTAGCTGACCAGAGCACAGAAACGAGTCACAGAATACTCAAAGTAACACAGAAAGAGGAATGGAATCAAAAATCTGCTGCTGTGTGTTGTGAAACGGTCTGTTTACACTTATTGAGGAAAGAGGCATCCTGCCATTTCCATGGTGACACGTTATTAGCTGAAGCGCAGCGAATGTTGACACGAGACGTGCTTTGGCGTTGTGAAATGGGCGGTACACATCTGCTGATGACAGGCTCAGGGGCGGGGGATATGATTTAGTGCCGCAAAAGCAGGTCAGCCAGGGCGATGGGGGAAATGATAGGATTATCACAAAATGGCAGCTCCCTGATGCCTGTTTTCGCGTGCGTTTAATGGACGAAAACTCGGGTAAGGTCAATAGGAAATTTTTCTAAAATTGAGCGACTTAGGCTTAAAAACACATGGCCGACCCGTAGGGGCAATAAAAAATGTTTACCTAACCATTCCTTTAATACAAAGGTATTTTTGGTGGCCTACGCTCAAGCAGGATGTTCATGATTATATCACCTCTTGTCCAACATGTCTCCAGACTAAGGTTCGCAGAAGACCACCTTTGGGAGAACTCATCCGAATGCAAATCCCAACTAGACCCTGGCAAATCATTTCTATGGATTTCATAGTCGATCTCCCAGAATAGGAAGGATGCACTACGATTATGGTCACTATTGATACCTTAACCAACATCCATTCCATCAGAAGCACAAATAGCTCGGGTATTCCTGGAACAAATATTTTCTTTGCATGGCCTTCCCGATACCATCATATCGGATTGCGGGTCTCAATATACTTCCAAGTACTGGAAACAACTGTGTAAATCCATAGGAATAGATAGCGCTTTAAGCTCCGGTTATCATCCACAGACCAACGGACAAACCGAACGTTTAAATCAAACTCTTGAAGGTTACCTCAGGTGTTACATCTCTTCTGCTCAAGACAACTGGAAAGATCTAATACCACTGGCGGAGTTTGCCTATAACAATGCCGCCCATTCAGCACTTCATACCAGCCCATTCTTTTGCACTTATGGATTTCATCCATCTGTGTTCCCCTCTCGGGCGCAACTTTCATCCCAGTATCCAGACATAGACCAACTGGTGGATGCCATTCAAAAGGGTCATCGTGCAGCCAGATTAGCATTGGAAGAAGCCCAGGAAAGAAACAAGAAGCAGGCAGACAAACATTGTTCTCCCACCCCAACTCTTCGGGTAGGAGACCTCGTCTGGTTAGCCAGCAAACACCTTCCTAGGAGACTTGTTCCTTCCAAATTATCACCTAAATATTACGGACCCTTTCCAATCATGGCAAAGAGAGGGTCGGCAGAATTCAAACTACAGCTACCATACTCTTGGAGACGCATACACCCAACCTCTCATGTCTTGCAATTGAAACCCGACGTACGGAGTCGCTTTCATCCTTCCTCTACAAGAACCCCTCCTCCAATACTGACAGATAAAGGGCCGGAATATGAAGTGTCAGATATCTGTGATTCTAGATAAAGGCGAGGTGTCCTCCAATATCTCATAGACTGGAAGGGGTTGTCAGGACCCAAGAATGGAAACATTGGTATCGCTGGCGGTTCCGCCGGTGATCGGTCTAGTCCTCACCCAACATGGCGGCCATCATGACGCTGAGCTTATATAATTCGGCTCCGCCCACTTTTCGGCGCGTTGTATCTGTGATTTCACTCTCTCTCAACGCTCCGACTTTGGATTATCGCCTTCCTGTGTATACCTCCTAGTCCTCATTTTCCCCTGGTTCCTTCCTTTTGACCCTATTCCTTACCTTTCTATTATCTCCGTATTCGCTACAGTTTTTCTCTGCGTCCACGAGTGCAGCTGTTACATCTGTTGCGGTACCCTTCAGCTTCGCTATTTCTTTCTTTGCTCTAATACTTCCACTTGCCTTACTTCAACCTGGGACTCCGGCCGCGAAGGTGCTTCTCGCACTGTGTTTCCGTGTCCGGAAACAGGAGCTTTCTTACTGGACTTGCTATCGGCTGTTCTTTCAACCCTTCTGACTGGTATTTCTTTCTTTTACAAACACGGAAGCGCTGTGCTGGTCGCCGCAGCATTTCTCAAGCCTTTGTTACTTTTCTACCTTTGTCTACCTTCTCGGCGTAATACCTTCTGGCGAGTTGTTCCTTTCCATTTCGCCGCAGGGGGTTGGCGCTGCTTCACACTACTTGAGACTTGGGTACAGTAGCCCTTTCTAATTACTGTTTCCCTTCTCCCTTTTTAGTACTTTCCTTTTCTACCCTTATCTCCGGGTCAGCTACCCCTTTACTCCGTACCTTGCTTTTTTGCCTCTTGGATTCCTGCCTTTAAACACACTATCTACGTCATCACCCCTGACATCTTGGAACTGCAAATTATAGATCTGAACCATCTAAAGGATCTACCTTCAGAACCCATCTATGGACTAGGGTTTTGTCCGCCTTTGGGCTTTTTCCCTAGAACTGAGGCTGGCCCCTTGGGGTTCCCCGGG
Source organism: Ambystoma mexicanum (assembly GCF_040938575.1). Taxonomy (NCBI): domain Eukaryota; kingdom Metazoa; phylum Chordata; class Amphibia; order Caudata; family Ambystomatidae; genus Ambystoma; species Ambystoma mexicanum. The sequence goes on along the minus strand of NC_090930.1, from coordinate 647,524,516 downwards.
GATAGGTCCACTCTTCTGTCACGGTGGCCTCTGGAGGGGCCAGACCTTATCTTCACGAAAAGAAGGCCAGAACACAGAAAAGCAGGGTTCCAAGGACTAACGAGAAGCCAGGCAAGTTCGAGACTGATCCTTGTGTACGTACATCGAAGGAGTCAGGTGAGGAGAAAGGGGAGGTGGACTCGGAACAGGACAGGGGTATTCCCCGGTGGACCGGTCTTGGGAACCGGCTTCCGCGGTACATGCCACCAGTTGGTGCGTCTGTTCCATAGATTCCACCCGGGTAAACCGGGGTCCGCCGCCCTCCGGAGGGGGCATACTGTCGTGGGTACTAGACAGAACTGGTCAATCTGGTACCGTTACCGTTGGCGCGGTATGGATTCCTTCTGTATACACCCTACCAAGATGGCGGCTTGGACTTTGAGGACCGGTTCAGCCTTTCGGTTGCTGAGACGGAATTCGACTCCTCCCCTTGCTCAGGAAACAGTACTTCCGGACCCTGAACAGGCACCAAAGTGCGTTGCTACGACTTTCTCCAGCCACGCTTCGTGAGTTTCTCAACTATTAAGATTGTTCTTCTTTCCTTTCTGATTTCCCTCTGAGCTTACCTCTGTTCTGCCCTTTGCTAGCAGCAGTTCCTTCTCCAGAGAACCAAAACCACAGAAACCATCGGTTCGTAATCAGCGCGAAACTCTCGCACCTCCTTCCGCACCGTAAGTCCCCAACCTTCACTCTTAACTCCCTTTAGATTAGCAGTTAGCTTCTTTATGCTCCTACATGTGTTCATATCCACAGAAACGTGTTCTCTACCCATCCGGGACTACAATTCCCAGCCACCCTTGCAGTACAGTGCAAGCATATACAAACAGAGCTACTCTGCAGCAGCATTTGTTTCCCGGTAGGTGTGATTTCTATGCCGCACGATCCTGGTAATTAGACCCCTCCTCTTCTAAATTCTATTTCTGTCATCCTCAGCACAAACCCCTCTCAGTCCGAAAATCTCAGTTAATTTCCAATCAAGTTGGAAACTCCCACGGCTTCGGTCATCCTCTGTCAATTTAGAGATCTACCAATCAGAATCCCAGGTACTATTGACAGTCACATTTCTCTCTTCTTTAAAAGCTGTCTTCTCCTAAACCCTCCTTAACACAAATCATTTCTATCAGCAGCCAGCCTTCGAAGCCCTGAAAACAGGAATAGCACTTTCCAGCATCTACTGATCCAACTGTTTCAGGTGACGACAACAGACTGGGACCACATCGCTCTCTAGCCACGCAGGGTTTTCTCCCCCACGAGGGTTTCCCTAACACCTTCACTCCCCACCTGTTCTATCGGGTGGGGTGAATGGGTGTCCGTTAGATTCTTCCTTTCTACGTAGGATTTCCAGAAACAAGGTAGGGTTCTGTACTGTTGATTCATTGTTGCCCTTGCTACTACATGTCTTTTATAGACTTGCAAAGCTTAGGAGATAACACAAACTTTATCCCCGATTTCATATGGAGGGCTAGGTCTCCACTTCGTATCTGCATATCTCTTGAATTCGATCCTGGCTTTCTCCAGGTGCTCCTTCGCGTCCCTATGTACGTTCACGAGTGTTTCAATCCAGGAATCAACTGAGGGGACCGGGGTAGGATGTGGTAGAACAGATGGGAAAACTGAAGGGTGAAATCCTTGACTGCAAAAGAATGGACTTGTCTTGATAGCCGAATGATCAGAATTGTTGTAAGCGAATTCCGCTACCGGAACCAAAAGTGACCAATCATCCTGGACCTTCGTTGCAAAACAGCGGAGGTACTGTTCCAGGGTCTGATTTACACGTTCCGTTGCTCCATTAGTCTGAGGATGATATCCCAAAGATAATGCACGCTGGATGTCTAGCATTTGGCATAGTTGTTTCCAGGACTGGGATATATACTGTGGTCCTCGGTCGGAGATGATCTTGGAAGGTAATCCATGAAGCCTAAATATATGTTTTAGGAATATCCCAGCCAATTCAAGCGAGGATGGTAGTTTGAACAAGGGTGTGAACTGAGCCATATGGGTAAACAGATTGATGGTAACCATTATGGTTGTATAGCCTCTGGATGGGGGCAATTCCACAATGAAGTCTGTACGATAGTTTCCCAAGGGCGTGTTGGTAATGCGGGTTGATGTAGGAGCCCTGCAGGTTTTCTGTTATCATATTTGTTCTGATTGCACACTGCGCAGGTTTGGACATAAGTTCTTACATCAGCAATCATCTTCGGCCACCAAAATTGTCTCTGAATGAGGCGGAGTAGTGATGCCTCGATGTCCCGAAAGGAAGGTATCATGACAAAGACTCATGATCTTGCCTCTCAGTCTTTGTGTGGGTATTGCCATTCGTTTGTCCTTGAAGAGATAACCTTTGATTAGTCTTGATGTAAACCTCCCAGAGATCGGAAGAATGTGTTTCAGCTCGGACGTCTTCCAGGAAGGAATTTGCCTGCGCAACAAACACGGTGTTGTGAAACATCTTCGGAGAGGCACGAGCTTTGACAGGCTCATAGTCAGGAAGTCTTGATAAGGCATCTGCTATAATGTTATTAGTTCCAGGAAAGTGGTCAATGTGGAATTGGTACTGGGCAAAAAAGAAGGCCCAACAGGCTTGACCACTGTTTCTGCATTCCAGGGACTGTAGGACTTGCAAGTTTCGATGATCTGTCTGTACTTGCACTGGATGTTTAGTGCCCAAGAGCAGATGGCGCCAGTCGGTAAAGGCTTGTCAGATGGCCAATAACTCCTTCTCCAGGACAGAGTAGTGGCTCTCGCTGGAAGTCAATGTGCGGGATAGGTAGGCAATAGGATGTCCCACCTTGTCTTCGAATTCTTGTTTTGCACCAATGACGTAGTCTGATGCATCTGTTTCCACCAGAAAGGGCCAATTTATGTCGGGTTGGGCCAGGATAGAACCTTGAGTAAATCTTTGTTTCAGCTCCTGAAAGGCCGTCTCTTGAGCAGTAGACCATTTAAACGGCGTGTCCTTCTTTAAGAGTGCTACTATGGGATGCACTATGTCAGAAACATAGGGGTACATTTTCTGTAGAAATGTGCAAGTCCCAGGAAGGATTGAATCTGTTTTACTGTAGTAGTTGCTGGCCAAGAAAGTATGGAGTCGACCTTGGCAGGATCCATTCCGATTCCTTTGGAGCTCAGCACAAATCCAAGATAATGAACGGTCTGGACATGGAAGAGACATTTTTCTGGTTCGGCCAGGAGTTTGTGTTCTAGTAGATGTTGTAAAACTGCATTTACATGTTCCTGATGGATCTGGGGGTCATTGGAATAAATCAGTACATCGTCCAGGTACACAATGACAAAAAGGAACAGCATATCTGAGAAGACTCTATCCATAAACCGCTGAAAGACCGCACGGGCGTTGGCGAGATCGAAGGGCATTACCAGATATTCAAAATAGCCAAAAGGGGTTCTGAAGGCCGTCTTCCATTCGTCGCCTTCCTTTATCCGAATGAGGTGATAAGCACCCCGAAGATCGAGTTTAGTGAAGATGACAGCACCCCGAACTGCCTCCAGGATGTCAGAAATGAGTGGTAGAGTATAACAATCCTTGAGAGTACACCGGTTGAGACCACGGTAGTCGAAACAGGGTCGAAGTTCTTTGGTTTCCTTTATTGGAACGAAGAATAGAGAAGCACCGGCTGCAGATTTTGAAGGACGAATAGCCCCATTAGCCAGTTTGGTATCCAGGTATTCTCGTAGGGCCCTTTTTTCAGGTTCGGAAAATATGAACTTTCTGCCTAATGGGATCACTGCTGAAACATCTGTGTCAATGGTGCAATCCTCAGGTCTGTGGGGTGGAAGAGCTTGAACAATGGCTGTTGAAAACACATCCGTGTATGGTTGATAAATCTCAGGCACTTGGGTAATGTTGGATACACAAAAGGGTGATTGTTTGGGATTCCGGAAGTTCACAGGAGGGTTTTGCAATGAGTCTTGAGACAAACAATGGGACAGGCAGAATTTAGAACCTAGAAATAGGGATCTGGCTGCCTAGTTGATGTATGGGTTGTGTTTCTGAAACCAGGGCATGCCTAAAACCATGGGGTAGTGAGCAGCCTTTATAATATCAAAACAGAGCTCTTCCTGGTGGTTGTTTATCAAAAGTAGTAGTTCCTTGGTTTGGTGAGTAATGGGCCTGGAAGATAATGGTCTCCCGTCAATTCCTTCGACAGTTTGTATAATTTCTTTGGGTTCTCAAGGAATATTGTGACTGACAGCCCAGTCATGGTCAATGAAAACACCCATGGCACCGCAGTCCACTAGAGCCAGGATGGGGAATGATTCTTACTCAGTAGGTGACAAGATTGTCTGGAGAATTACTAAGGTGTTTTGTCCTGGAGCATTCAAGTAAGGAATGGTTGCGGAGCAGGCATCTCTCTCCCGAAGCTGTGCTCCGCTTAGGATCGGGAGCTGGCGTTTCCCGAACGCCTGGGTGGTGCTATTGGACATTCTCTCACAAGATGTTTATTAGAGGCACAATACATACAAAGTCTGCTATTGATCCTACAGATACTTTCTTGTGGAGAAATGGTCCATGGAAGGCACCCAACTGCATAGGTTCAGGATCTGAGGAACGTGGAGTGGGTGCTTCCTTGAGGCAAGGAGATTCTACAGTTGTCTTTGGGGATGTTGTCTTTGTTTTTCTTTTCTCTGCCTTTCTCTCCTAGATTCTGAAATGAAAGGTCCATTAAGGCCTGGAAGGAACTTGGACGGGCTACTACTCATCCTTGAATTCATCATTCAATCCCCTTCAGAATAGGGTGAAACTAGCTTCTTGGGACCTATTGGCTTCTTTAGCTAGCTGTTTGAAATGAGTCACGTAAGTAAGCATATCCTGACTTCCTTGCTGGAATTCGAGAAGTCTTTCTTGTGCACTGTAGACAAGTTCTGGTCGATCAAACATGGCCGTAAAGGCTTCTATAAATCCATCGTAATCATCCAAGAGTGGGTCTCCCGAGTTGACTAGGAGAGTCTCCCATGTTAAAGCATTGCCCGTGAGGTGAGATATTATAAACCCTACCTTAGACAGAGGCGTGGAGAAATAGTAGGGTTTGAACATGAAATGCACCAGGTAGGAGTCAAGGAAGGAATGCAGGGACTTGGAAGAGCCATCATATTTGTCCACTACACCCCCTACCAGGGCGCTTTCTTTGAGCGCGGAATCCCGGGACAAGACACACTGTTTTAATGCTGCATTTTCAGACTTGAGATTTTGAACCTCTGTGGTTAATTCTTGCATTCCTCTCATGAGGTCTTGGACTGCAGATTCCATGTCTACTTCGATATCAGGTTTTTGGCGTCTCAATCTGTCACACCCTCTTTCTTTCTCACCTGTTTTTCCTTGTTTGTGGTCTTCTTGGGAGCTCCTTCCTTCTTCTTCACTGATCTAGAATTGTACAGGTAGGGACGCAAGTCTTTGGATTCCAGCATGATTTAAGCCGACTGCTTTAAGCAGGATAGCGTTCAATATCCAGGAAGGTTCAGCGACGGGAATCCAGGAAGGAGAGGGAGCAGGCATCTTATGCTCAAACAGTGCCGGGAAGACCGCGGCACCGAGCGCGAGACGGAGTCCGGGATAAAAGGTGATTAAGCTAGCAGAAGCAAGGCAGAAAACAGGTGGGGTTTCCAGGAAGGAGAAAAAGAGGTAGGAAACTGGAAATAGCACAGGTCAAGGGATTCGATACACACGTCTAACAACTCGAAGCAGTTGCGTTGAGACACGCAGAGCCGCGGGGGCGTGCCTGTTTTCTAGAAAAAGAACGTTATGCGTAAACACTAGAGCGCAGCGTTTCTGGGCCGTCGACCATGTTGGAAGAATCACCGACCTGATGTTGCAGTGCATCATGGACCACGAAGTCCAGAAGGGTCGGAATCGGTGCTTGATGACAGTTCCTGGTGCTAAAGGAGATGGAATACCAATTAGCTTTGTGGAATTATCAATCATTCTATTTCCAGTCGACACTACATTTCCACTGGGTTCTTCGGACTGAGCATGTGATGCACTCATATCATCAGTTCCCTTACTATTAGGATCTTACTTCCAAGCAATTATCTGTTAATTACTTGATAGCCATGCATCCACACAGCTTGATTGTTTGTTTACCACATGTGTGGTCTCTACAAAAGCTTGCGCTCTAGGATTTAATTCAAAGCCGCTAGCAGATTCTCTGAATTCAAAGCTACTAGATCTAGCTGCTAAAGATTGAGCTGGTTTTTCAGTGTTTTTAGATTTTACTGTTAAAATATGCCTATCACTATGTCATGATTTCTTTTGTGTAAATGTTCATTTCCGTGCACTTTTTCCCGGTATCTAATAAAGTGAACATGGATTCTTGGATCTCTAAGTTCTCATGCTTATCATTCACATTGCCAGGACCAAGGTTAGTTTCTTCAGCTATAATCCCTGGTGCAAGAACCACATCCACCAAACTCAGTAGGCCACTTTTAATTATTTGTTGATCCTTATAAAAATGATTGCACAGCGTAAGCAAAGCTTTCAATGTGACAAGTGGCTCTGAGTTCATCATGTCATCATTTACAGAAGATTCAGTTGACATAAAAGAATCTTCATGAGCAGGAGACGACGAGTATGCACTTTTCACAGTATGCTCCAAAGGGGACTTTGACAGATTCACTGCAATATGGACAACAGCAGTCAGAGTATTTCTCAAAGTGTTCTACATTTTCTGTGCCTGAGTCTACTGAGGGGCACTATTGTCCTCTTGTTGTAGGCTAAGACAAAGTTTCAATAGCAAATTATTGTCTATGGGTTCCAGGATTGATGTGTTGACCTGGGCCTGTGTCTCTATACCATCCAGATCATTACTCACTTCAGTAGCTTTATCCGCCATATCAGCGTGAGGCTTTAAATAAGCTGTAATTTTCCCATGTGTGCTATTATCAATGCCCCTCATTAATACTGCTAATGATAGCAGTGGCAGCCGCCGTAGATTTAAGTTCAGTAGGTTTCCCTTTTTTTAAATTGCTTCTGCGTGTTCGTCATTTGGTTGCAAGCAGCTCGCAGTGTTGCACAAATGATAATTTTTACTTACAGCAGGCACTAAAACAGTAGGGAAATGCCGTAAATCACAGTAAACTCCAGAGGCAATGGATCCTGTTGCCACAACCCCAACTGCACTTCACTGCAGATATCGTATGAGTGACGATATATTGATCCACAGTCAAACCATTTATATGAAGTCACTCAAGCCCTTAGATTAGCTGGTTTGACCACCCCCACTCCCCCCTACCAAAATGTCATTTGGCACAGTCAGCCGTGAAATACTCTTTGTAGCTCTGTTTTGGTAAAACCTCAACTTGAAAAGGTCAAAACAGTTCAACAGACACCTCCGCCGAAAACAAAGAGATCTTTGAGCATTAATGGGGTTCACAGGATATTATCGAAGATTTATCCCCAACTATTCTGCTATAACATTCTGCTTAACTGACAAGTTGAAACGTACAGAGCTCCAAAAGTTGCGTTGCAAAATGAAGATCAGGCCAGCGTTGACACTTTAAACACATGGGGCCTCATTACAAGTGTGGCAGCCACGGAATGAACGGTGCCGGTAAGGGACCGGCACCATTCATTCCGGGCTGCCACATTACGAGGTCTGCAGTGGGTCCCGCTAAGGACATCTGGTCTGGCCAGACGTCCTTAGCGGGACCCACTAGCAGACCATGATGCTAACAACGGGCCCGTCATTAACGGGCACGCTGTTAGCATCCTTCCCATTCCCATTGAGCCCTAAGGGGCCTCAAATGGGAATGGGGTTGTACCGGGTCCCGGTCCCGAGAATGGGAATTACCGGGCCCGCCAAAGTCGGCATGGCCCGGTAATTCCCTATCTTCGGGAACTGGTACCTGGTTTGGGGGTAGCCATGCTGCTAAAAGCGGCATGGATACCTCAAAACTCGTAATGAGGCCCATGGTCTGTAGTGAGTCAGCGTTGAAGGTCCCTAACTTGAACTAGGAATTTACACTACAGACCGATGCATCCAAGGTCAGTTTGGGGGCTTTGCTGTCCCAGGAGTATGATGACATAGATTAGAACATCCGGTTTTGTCTATACATCAAAAGCTTTTCCAAGAGTGAAACACAATGCCACCATTGAACTGGAGGACCATGTAATCAAATGGGCCAAAGGATATTTACGATATTATCGGATCATTCTCCTCTAACATGGCTTACCTTAAGAATGTATATAAACCCCTGGATAATGTGCTGGCTCCTAGACTTTCAGCCTTTTTGTTTCAACATTGAGCATAGAAAAGGCAAGGAAAAGGGAAATATTGACTTTCTATCTCATTTTCCCTGGAGGGAAATGGGGACGCCGAAAGCATTAGTGGGAGGGTATGTGCCTATTCAGCAGGTCTCGTCACTTCTCCCCAGAGGGGAGACCTTTCCTATGAGGCTAGGGAGGTGTAGCCACTACCCAATTGGCCCCCTAAGGGTGACAATATGTGGGAGGATCTCATAGGGAGGGACACCCCTCCAGGGAACACTGACAACCACCTGGAAATATACTTCCCTAATTCCGCTCACAAAAACCCATATCATCCTTGCCCAACCATTCCCCTTCCACCATGAATAGAACTATGTGCTATTGTAACATCACCACTCTGCCTAGTATGGAAAATACTGAGATGAAGAAGCGTATAAGAAACCCATGGGGAAACAATAGGCAAGGTATACAAGTACAGATACAAGGTGACCCACCAGCGGCATGAAGAACACTTCAGAGACTGTAAACTATGAGGTTGATGTTACGTGAGGTTGGAGCTATCAAATTCAAATGAACAGGAAGAATGGACTAGTTGGTGGGTGTAACTCGCAGTGCGCATGCAAGAAGTGCGAGAGAAGCCCGAGAGAACTGGTCAGTCTGGTCAGTCCGGAAAGTTCAAACCGGAAGCCCAGATGCAGAGAGAAAGTGTACCAGTAGTGCCTGGGATGCTGAACGCATGAGTTTAGCCGAAAAAGGCCTGAAAAAAAGCTGGAAGCAGGTACACGGTGGCAGAACCCTGCACAGGTGGACCGGTGGGTCCAACAACCCTGCATATACCGTAGCCTCTGGCAGACTACGCAGCAGCCATGAGAGAACTATAAGAGAAGGAGAAGAGTGAGGACACTGATGCTGTGAAACCCAACCCAAGAAGAGCCAGTGAATTGCTGTTGCATGCAAGAAGGTAACAGTAGGCATGGGAAGTCTGGTAGGGGTATGTGTGTCACAGAGAAGTGCATTGGGAGTAATCTCTCTCGTCCTAATGCACACTGGAAAGAGTACATCACTCATAAATATCTGTATTTTTGGAACATAATCAAATTTTGCAGAAATACCAATCAGGCTTTCGTACCAATTATGGTACTGAGACAGCTCTTCTTGCCCTTAAATCTCACCTTATTCAAGGTATGGACAAGGGCCAGATTACCCTCCTGGTGATTTTAGATCTCTGCACAGCTTTTGACATGGTGGACCATTCCATATTGTCCACCAGGTTAAGGGAGAACGCATTCTTCTCTGAAGAAACAATCCAATGGATATCCTCTTTTTTGAAAGATAGACAAATTAGAGTGGCCAGTGAGTTGGCAGAAGCTGACCCTATGCTTCTATTGTATGGGGTTCCACAGGGAGCTTGCGTGTCACCTTGTTTTTATAACATCTTCATGATCCCCTTCTTCCAGTTGTTGGAAGAGGAGAAGAGGAGGGGATCATATTCACAAATTATGCAGATGATACACAATGCGTTTTACCCATGTCGGGCATACATCAAAAAGATGAAGCATTCATCAATAAAATCTACCTTAAAATCCAAAACTGGATGGTATCTAAATGGCTGGCCCTGAATAGTGCCAAAACGGAGCTTCTTCTTGTGGGCTCTCCCAGTAAATTGGACACACTTGTGGCCGATTATAAGAATTTCAATCTGGATAACTGTGTCATCGAGATCTTGAATAAGGTTAAGACTCTTGGTGTGTACTTGGACAAACACATGAATATGAAGGCCCAGGTAAATAGTCTTATTTCTTCATCCTCTTATTTCATCAAACTCTTCATTCACCTATGACCATTCGTTTCTGAAAAAAATTCAGAAACTTTGGCAAGGGCCATTATTGGATCCAAACTGGATTACGGGTGTAGCCTTTTCGTGGGCATCCCACAGGCATCGATCCAACGCATCCAGGTGATTCAGAATGGGGCGGTGAGAGTAGTGAAGGGCCTTAGCAAAAGAGATCAAGTTTCTGAAGCTAGAAGGCTACCGATCGGGGCAAGAGTTCGGTTTAGGCTTCGACTCATTACCCACAAATGTATTATGGATCAAATGTCATCGTATCTGAAGGAAGCCATTGTCTTGTAAGACAATGCTAGGACATTAAGATCAGATAACACCAATATTCTTAAAATCCCTCTTAGCAAGTCCAACAAGACAAGACAGGGGTCACTTGAAGTAGCAGCTTCAACTGCCTGGAATGCCCTGTCGCCTACATTAAGAATGATAGCATCAACAGAACTGTTTAAGAAGCAGCTGGAGACCCTGCTCTTTGCCTAGAGAGCTTTTTCATAGCCACACTTGCCCTCGCTTTCTCATCACTCTTAGTCTGGTCATGTCCTCTGCTTGTTTTATTTTTCTTGTGTGTCAGTCCATGCTCATCAGCCCATGGGTACCAGGTGCGCGTATAAATTAATTAACATAGCATACCATAACATAACAAGTGCATCAAGTGTGATCTCCCTCATACGAGTAATCACAGTAAGCAGTACACCATTGATAAGTGCATCGGGAGTAATCTCCCTCATTCCTGTTCTCACCAGAAATAATACATCACGGATAAGTGCATCTGGAGTAACCCCTCTCGTGCCAATACTCACAGTAAGCAGTAAACTGCACGGAGAAGTGCATTTGGAAGAGTCCCCTTCCACAGATAAAGGGAGAGAGAACAAAATAAAGCAAGAGGCTATCAGACATGACCCCATCTGTCGTAGTGATAATCCAAGAGGACTAAACTACAAGATAAGGCCAGCTAAAGAATCAGATGTCTTAGGGACACCAGACCCTCATCAGCAGAGCAACACGTGCTTCTCTGATGTCTGGAAGGAGTTAGAGATATTGATTAAAAGTTGCTACTGAAGTGTTGGAAATACAGTGAAGAACCAAGGACCACGAGAAGGGACTTTGGTTCTCTTTTTGCTGTGGAACATTTACCAAATCATGTCTATTGAAAAACTGAAAAAAGTTGTAATTTTCCTGGAGGAAGAACTGACAAACTTAAATTTAGTTATCAGTCTGAGTTTAAGTGTTAGGGTTATTGTGCTGGTTACTGACAGAGGATGGTGAGAAAATGTTTACCTTGATGTTCATCCTGACTGATCACTGATTTATCGGAGGGCAATCCTCTCATAGAAATAGGGACAGTTAGGTTTTTGGGTATTATTTAGCCCAAGTCATGAACTCTCTTTGTCAGTCTCCTTATTTTACACCCTCAGAGTACTCCTTCAAAAGCCTTGACCAACATAAACTGACACTTACTCACAACACCCAACTGCCAGAAACATAATTTCATGTAAAATAGTGGGCACACGAAAAGGCAAAACAAATCATGCTACTGTGGGCCACTGATCCTTAAATACAGGTGCAAAGTGCAATTCAGCTTTATGGGAAACAACTCATGCTACATGGCTTTGAATGTAACAGTAGATGGTGTAGCCATGCGTAATAGGGTGGATAAAGTGGCAGGTGACAACCCCATAGTGTTTATGAGCACAGATGTGAAGTACCAAATACATGGGTGTCACTAAGTCTGTAATCAGTGGTAATCACACTATTACTGATGTTCGGTCTTGTAGTACACAAGCCAACATGCCTCATGCAGCCCGTGTATGAAAGTGAAGGGTTAGAAATTGCCAGGAGTTTGGGGCTATTTGCTCCTGGGTATAGCCAAGGGGAGCCTGGCTAGCATTACACCAACAGCTACCAGTAGCTACGCTTCACACCTGAGGCAAGTGGTGCCAAACAAACATAGCTATGTCATATTAATTGTGTAATTTTGGGAATTTGTTTACAGGAAAATAAAGGACACACCTAAGGGAGATTTAAAGTACATTGTATAATATGCAAATGGACAAAAAGGTTTAAGTTTACACCTTGCGCTCATGTTACATTTGCTGCATGCTATGGTTTGACTCCTGGCTCCCCAGAGGTAGATCCTGCCTAACAGGTGATGCTCAATACCCAGGAGCTGCTCTTTGCTTCTTGTCAACAAATCCCAATTTCGACCCCTGCAGTGTGATATATGTTATGGGCTATATGCCGCCGGACCCGTATTACCATTCCGCCTCTGTGACTGCCGGATCAACCCCAGTGACCCGGTAATTCCGGGGGCGGAATTCTGTAAATCCCCATTCCCATGGAGTCCCTTAGGACTCCATGGGGATGGGGACCATGGAAACACCAGTTCCCATCTATGACAGAGCCGGTGTTTCCATTCTACACACAAGCTCGATGATGTCATCTTGTTATCAGTATTACATTTCTACCATAATTGTTCACTTTTTGTATTTTTTCTATGTTACTTGAGTTTGTATTCATTTTTTTCTACAATCAATGGTTTATGTACTGTAAACATTTTACAATTATTGAAATGCTCCTTTACCATCAAATTTCATATTTAATTTTTTGTCATGTCTGTTCTTCACAAATTTTAATATTCAACATGAATCGCATATGAGATATACAGAAAACATGGTCAATGTATCTATGTGTGTTCTCATTATTAATTTTCTTATTTAGTTCCCTCAATTCTGCTGTGAATTCAAATCTCCATATCTTTATCCAAACTCCCTAATTATGATGGTATGTGTCACTTACTCTGTGGTTTCACTTACTCTTTGATAATGTGTTATTTCAGGTTCTTAACAAAAGTCATGTTCTTCTGGTTATGCTTCCCAATACGTATTCCAGTTGTATTACTTACTACTTAATCTCACATGATAGTGTTGGTTCATTTGTTTCATGATATTATTAATTCAAACTGGTTCACAAAGGGCTTGACACATTTGAAGTGCATTTTTCCTCTCCCTAGTGGTGCACACTCCTCAATGTTTGTTTAAACCATGATTGGAGAAGAACCCGAGTTGATGGCTGACAGACAGTGCTGTAAGAGGTCCCTGATCATGGACTGAATAAGGCATCACATGCAAGATGGCAGGCAACATCTTCGCCATTGTGAAATCCAATAGACTCTACAGATTATGAGTGAAACCAGAGAGACACTTGTAGAAACATTTACAAGACCCATTTTTCTAGATTCGATTTTCATTTTTTGGATTCTTTCAATGAATGTAGACCCAAGGAAGATAACTTGCTTAAGGGACAATGCACAGAAAAGACTGTACGGTTTGATTCCACCCTAATCGCAAGAACCACCTGGTAATCTTTTAAAGGACCCCTAAAATCAGAGTAGTCTGGTTCCACTGCAGGTTTGAAGGAGAGATTAACAAAATCTGTGTTAAAAGGAACAGGGGGGAGGTCCTAACAAATGCATGGGTGAATTTACATTTATGTTGGTTCTTTTTTTATTTCATAATACAAGCTTTTAATGAACCCCAAGTTTTGTCTGCCTCTGATTATCCTCTCTGTATTTCATGATAGTAGACAATGCAGGTGATGTGTCCATCATGCACGAAGCCTCCTTTCTGTACGTCATCATGTCACCTACGCTGTTAGGGTGGATATTCTTTCACTGGCATTGCAATAGGACCCCTAATGTATGTGTTGTTTGACATACAGTTGCTTATGATCTCTTTCAGACCTTCTCAGGACAGCACACATGTGCTTTCTCCCTTAATGAGGACTCATGGAAGTTTTGTTTGGGTCGTTAGGGCCCCGCTCAGCGGCTAATATCTCCTGGCATTACCCTCTTTGTGCTGCTTTCCCAAGTGCCTCAGAGGGTCCTGGATGGTGCTGATTGGACATGAGATCAGTGGGTACTGTGAGTCATTGCATGGGACATTCACGATATATGCTTTGTGAATATAGACAGGTGTCACTTTACTTGACTTCATGAAATGCAGCGTTTGGGGTTTGACCTTTCTTAGCCAATGCCATCAGAGGTACTGCTAGTGGACTTTCCAGTATTCTGGGCAAAATGTACCCGCTGTGCCAATTTCACCTCTCTTTTTTAAGAAGCCATGAAACATTTTGGAGATTTTCCCGCATTAAATGTTTTTTTACCCAAAATGTTGACTTTTAGCTCTAAAATAATTCTTCTGGACAGCAAAATTGAAAATGTTGGGGAAAAAACAAATTACAGAGAAAAAAATGTATTTGCCTAATAAAGTGGCGGAACACAAAAACAATGTTCCGGGGTGAAACAGAAATGGATACCTATTTTGCCAACTTCATTTAATCAGTGCTGAAAATCCAATTGGACTCTATCAGAGACTCAGGCAAACTAGCCACCCTTCTGCTACTGGACCTATCAGCAGCATTCGATCTGGTAGACCATGACAAACTTTGCGACACCCTAAAAAAAGATTTAGATTTCTCTATTAACGCTACTCAGTGGATCAAATTTTTTTTAACGGACCGCACATCCAGAGTTGCCATCGGAAACTATGCAGCTGACCCTATAGTAGTACCCATAGGAGTCCCTCAGGGATCCTGCCTCTCGCCCACCCTCTACAATGCATATACTAAACTCCTATTCTCGGCTCTTGACGATATGGGTCTCATCTACAGCAGCTTTGCAGATGACACCCAGATCCTCATCCCCATCACAGGTGACTACACCCAAGACAGTGACACTATCTACAAAGTTTATTCTATAATTCAAAATTGGATGGCCCTAAACAGTCTCTGCCTCAACGATGAGAAAACGGAGGTCCTCATCGTGGGCTCCCAAAAAAGAATAAGCTCCCTCCACACTAACTAGTCGCACATCAACATTGACGGTACACAGATCCCAGTACTCAAACAAGTTAAAACTCTTGGTGTATATATAGATGCCAACCTCACTATGCACAAACAAATAGCAACCCTCTCCTCTTCCACAGCCTACACAGCAAAACTTATTGCACTCAGCCGCTGTTTATTATAACAATGGCTGGGATGGGTCTCGGATCGTACGCGTCCGTCCAGACTCTCACTCTTAGTGGGGCTCGCAGGCCCTTTTTACAGCAGTATGACGCGCTATCTGCGTCACCTGGGAAAGTTAGCAAAAAACCTATTGCCACTCCGGATTGGTTCCCCGAGTGGTAGGGTTAGTATAGGGTACATACGGAGAAGGATGTTAGTGGTTAAAGATGAGTCAGGCGGTACACTTGGGCTGTCCCTTGCGGTTGTTACTTTAGAATTGTTACAGGGGGACCCTTGATGATTGGTTAAGGATAATAGCGTCAGTAATAAGCCCCCCTGGATTCTGATTGGTTCTCCCGCGAGCCCCCAAGCCTGGGACCATCGTCGTTTGCAGCTCGCGGTGTACCTGTCATTAGCAACAATGGGCAACTATGTGTTTGTGCAGGCAACGGACAGGTTTGCTCATGGCTTGTGGGCAGGTCTTTCCCATCACTGTAGGTGTCCATCTTGCCGCTTCGTTGTTGCAACCTGTGTCCCAGACGTGGGACCCAGGCGACTTTCTGTCTCGAGGGTCTGGCACCTTGTCAGATTGGCTTGGTCATGTGTGGAGAGACCGTAGCTGGAGCAGAATTCTGCACATTAGATTTGTATTTCATTTCTGTGGGCTTGGCTTTTTTACAGGTGTAACTTTGGCACTGGGCTGGTAGCATGCGAGTTGCAACATCGTGGCCTTTGCTGTGAGCTCTCGCTGGGGCTCGTTCTGCATGATCAGCACTTGTACTCCTGCTCTGAGAGGATTTTCTGGGCGAGGCTCTTGCTTGCGGCCTACTCGGGCCTAGTTCATGGGTGGCGGTACATAATCCATTGTATGGAGATCATGGGTTGACAGGGCGTCACAAGCAGTGTTAGGTATACATGATGGTGTCGTCACAGGGCGAGTGGTGGGAGAAGCATCAGCAAGCGTATACACGAGGTCTTCAGGTGTCTTGCGTTTCTGCATTACTATTAAAAAGGCCTATGTGAAAAATAACAACGATGCACGTCAGTGGGTGTGTCAGTCTCCTACGTCATAGCACTGAATATGTTCTTCGTGTAGGCTGGTGTGTGAGTGACCAGTGTGCATGATGACACGTGTGTTCTTGGCAGTTGGCTAGGTCGTTATGGCATCTCTAATGATGTGGATACTTATGGCTGTTGTCTTAGTCGAGCTCATCGATGCCGCAGGTGTCGGCTTGAGTCGGACAGGCTAGCGGGCATACCCTTATGTTCCTGAACCTGGGTATTTTGTCATCTGGTAGATAGACGAACTCGTTCCATGGGGGGTGCCTGGCCCGTGATCCTCTAGGCCATGGTCTTGATGAGATTGGGGGGAGCTTGGTTTCCCATTCTCCCACTTCAAACCTCCAATACCAACTTAAATAAAATCCAACTATTATGAAACAAAGCCCTTAGAGTGCCTCTAGATATAAAGAAGTCAGAACATATATCTAGCATCAGAAGAGAAAACCATTGGCTGCCATTTGAAGCAAGAATCATCTTCAAAACACTCAGCACCGTCTATAAATGCATCACCAACAAAGCGCATAGCTACCTCAACAATACCATCAAGAAAAGAATCTTCTGTAGGACACTGAGATCTAATAAACTGGCCCTCTTGGAAGTTCCTCAATACAAATACAGTAGAGCAGGAGGAAGCAGCTTTAAAGTCCTAGCCCCATCGCACGGGAACACACTACCCCTTAGTATCAAAAATGAGGACTCCCTACTAAGATTAAAAAAAGCACTGAAAACCTGGTTATTTAACCAATATTAACCTAATAGAATGCCTCTGGTTTACCCCTTCTTTGTATCTAAACAGCAAACGTAGCCCCATGGCCCTCATGTGCCGCTAGAGGTCACCTCTAGATCTGCAACTAGTGTTTAAACAAAATGTGACCTGCTACTTTGACCGATTGGAACTTAGTATAAGAAATGTGATTACATGATTTATTTGTATTTCAGTATAAAATAAGTTCTATGTGATGGTAACTGTAACCCTGTATAAAAATGCTACAATGTATTGAATTTTCGCTGTGATACCCGTGGGTCTGGGCGAGTAACAAATGTAATAAATAAATAAATAAAATAATTTCGTCAACCCACACACATTTGTCCCAGTACGTCTCACCAACTTGCAAATCTAGTTTTTATTTCTCTGTTGTTTTAATTATGTCAAATAACTTATTCAGTCTTCTAGCGCCAAGAAGTCTACAGGTGAACATTGCACTCTATCAAAAAATACAATAGTTTAAAAAATATTATCAAACAAAGCATGATTGATTCCGGAAGCACCCATTTCCTACAGATTCACTCGCCAAGGTCATGCCCAATTCATGCCCAATTTTTCCTGACAGCATACCATCTGAATTCCTTGCATGCTCTCTAATTACACCCTGCACACAGTGCACTTGTTTGAGTGTAGAGTAGTAGGAACACTTTGGAGTTGCATCACGATCACTAGTTAATAAGTCTGTGATTGGAATTTTATGATTTCTGAATACGTTTATTGTGGTTATGTGTTATTGAATAGTTTCATTCCTAAATAAACTTGTTGATGTTCAAAAAATATTTGCACTTAACAATACATGTAGATTATTCACCTACATGTACCCTCCCTAGCGACCTGCACAGAAACATGTGATTTTTAAAACGTTGTTTTGTTGAGCATGGCTCTTTTTTGGGTATAAGAAAAGGCAGACTGCACAATTACCTGCTTGGAACATGTGAAATACAAAGTGTGAAACAATGACAACCCGTTTGAATAGCTTTGAATAACACAAATAGCGAACAAAACTATAGTTACTGTAAAGAAATATGCCAATGATAGATTCGTTTTCATGTAGGGTTGATACCATTGAATATTCTATTTCTTATCAATGTAAATAACAGATGCTCGCTATCGTATTACCAAAACTACAACTGTCTTGGTAAATGACAATTGGCACAGCGTTGCTAATGCCTTTCATGCCTCAGTAGAAAAGACGTGCTTGGCAGTAACCTTATTGGTCAAAGAAGTCCACAATGATGAATGTGAGGGTCTTGGCACCGACTGGTAGGAAGCGGCATTACTGTATCCTTATCTGCCGCCTTTCACCTTGACACCCTGTGCACAACGACCACGTTATAAATACAGAGGGAACAAGCCATTTCAACTCTGTTATCAAAGCAACAAATTTCCAGTATAAAAGGAAATTAATTAAAAGCAGACATGTGAGCGTGTGTGTCATTTGTATTTTTACATCTGAAAAATGTATGTCTCTGCGATAACAGAGCAGCGCCGTTCTTTAAACAGTGTGGTGCATTTTGGTCAGCAAAACCTCAGATTTACAGTGCACTGAAACCCGCATAGACTCCAGTAAACCTCTTTCTCAAAGGTATGTTATGGGGTTATACGAAGAACCATTAAATTATGCCTTTTATTCAGCTCTGCATTTCTGATTCTTTTTTTCCCTTTTCCCTTTTGGAGGTCCCCACAAGCCCCTTTTAGCCTCTGACTACCCATTTTTATTTGTTAACTGCAAATCCCTAATCGGATTTCAGAGCATGACGAAATCCCCATATTAATTCATTGTTTGCTCTAGGGGTATTTTTGCTCATGTTCGTTTTTTGTAGGAATAACAGGAAGGTTTGGCCAATGTTACTCTCACATTGATGTATGTTAGGACTGTTTTTTTCTGAATTCCTACCATGACTTCACAAAAAACATACATCTGAGGCACAGTGCAAGAGTCCACTCTTAGCACAAGCCTGTGTCACCTGAGAATGAGGTAGCATGGAAAGAGCAGCCAGGCTTATTTTAGGAGGGAGAGAAAGGGCTGTAGCTTGGTACAAAGACATTGTAGCAAACATGTATTCCAAGGAAACACTGAAACACTAAAATTGTTTATTTAAATATAAGTAGGCAAATATGAATCTTGGGTATATAATTACTATCATATTATGTATAAACAAAATATAAAAAACAACTCAATACTTAAGGGATACAACCCAAATTATAACCTTATTAAGAATAGCAATAAGCAGTTCTAGGTGAGTGAACCTGTGACACATTCAGAATGCAATCACCTATTCTTATGTAGTAAAACCAGGTTACATATATGTTTTGAATACAGACAGTAATACAAGGGTAGTAGACCCTGGCAATCATGCAGTGACACTTAGTTAAGAAATCGCTTATTAAACCAACCCCGTTACCATGGTACTTTTCTGAATAGTGGAACACAAACTCATTGAACAGCATGAACCTATAACCACATTTAGGATAACCTCCCGTTATACCAGGTGAGTAAGACCTGATGTTGTAATAAACTATTACAGTTTCATTTCAGATCAGTGAAACACGGATTAAGGTAAGCAATACCTCTTTACACTATTTTAGGATTCCACAAGCAGGTACCAAGGTCAGTAAAACCCACAGTACACTTATTCAGAATGGCACACAGCTCTTCAAGGTAGGTAAACCCCAAGACAGACTTATTCCAGACAGGCCATAAGGCAAGTCAGGGGAAGCAAAACCCAGTTGGTGAACTTACACACTTATTCTCTGAAAGAAATAACCCAGTGAAGCCAACAGTATTACGTTTGGGAAGAGGAGAATCCTAAAGTAAGTAAAGTAACGCTATATACTTTTAGGAATGACAGGACACATTCTAAGGTACGTAAGAACTTTTGAAACTATTCATATTTCAGAGGGACAGTTAACAATACAACTCATGCATCAGTAAAAGACGTTCAACACTTGATACAGTTCAAGGCAAATGCCTGACCTTCTAAGTCCTTCCCTAATCTTGGAGCATGAGTTTTCTCAGGGCCCTAGTGGTCTAGAGGCAGGCAGCTTTTGGCAGTGTCAGTACAGGTACAGATGGCCACATTACGAGTTTAACGGAAAGTGGTAAAATCAGTGGTAACTGGGTTAGTGCCAATTTTACCACTACACCAAATTATGAGTATTGGCTTTGAGTGGAGATTTACCTCCAGCAAAACCCTGGAGGTAAATCTTGTCCGGCGGTAATTTCACAAGAAAAGCCCCATTGGGTCCAATGGAACAAAAATAAATAGGCAATTACACCACTACCACCACTTGTAATCAGCCAGAAGTTCTGCCTGACCAAGTGGCAGTAACAGTAATTCGTTTTGAGCAGATTTACCACAGAATTTCCTCCGCATAACTTGTAATGAGGCTCAGAATACTGAACATTCAGAGTTCTTGAGGAAGGCTCCTCACACAAGTAAGTACTTTACTTCAGAGTTGCAGAAAGGGACCAGGGACTTCAGAGACGACATCCTAGAGGGATTCCAGCATTGGGCCTGGGCAAACTGGATGAGAGGACTCCCAATCACATGAATCACCCCCAACGCTTCACAGGAAACACACAAGGCTCAAGGTAAGTAATATCCAAACAAACACAGTACCTCAGAACAGAAGCAGAGTTTGCAGCAGGTTGTCTACAGGATCTGCAGCCGACAACCTGGTCCTTGAATTCCTTGTTGTGATGACTGAAGAAAGGACACCAGAAGGGAATTTGCAGCAGGGATCAATGGGGAAGACGCCAGGCAAGGGTTTCTTCATGGCTGGATGCGGCTCTGTGGTTTTGGCACCCTTTTCCGGAGGCAGTAGAAGACTGAATATCGCCAGTCGGATTCTCGTCACTTATTGTGTCCAGCACTCTGGTGAGGTGACTTCAAGGATTCAAATCAAGTCTCTGCAGGTCCAGCAGGGTGCCACCAATGTTGCAGTGAGATTCCAGTGAGATTCCAGTGAGATTCGGAATTCCTAAGACGGTGAGGTCCCAGGGTATTGGGGTATTGCAGCCCAGCACGGTCGCAGCATACCGTGGGATGGCTAAAAATGCAGGTCTTCTTGAGTTTAGTGTATCTCAACAGGCTCTGTGTAGGAGTCATCGTGTTCAGGATCCCCAGATCGATTGGAAGAAAGGCATACAGCAGGTTCCAGTTACAGAGCAGGCTCTCAGGTCGCTGGAAATTGTCACAGCCATAGTTTCTTCATCTTCCTCTTCCATTTCAGCACCAGTGTTCGACTTGTCAGCAGCTTCCAGGTTTCGAATATTTAACAGGACCTACAGCCCAACTGCTGCAATCCCTCCCTACAATCTCCCCCTACAGAAAGGGGTGGTCTAGCTGTCCAATCAGGACAGCCTGCCCCTCACTGGGAGTTTTTTCCTTTCAGTCGCTTGACGACAAAGGGCTGCAAAGTTTTGGACTCTTCCCTTCTCAGACACTGTAGGGGGGGGGGGTCTAAAGGATTTCTTCCAAAGACAAAACTTCCACTGAAGTCGTTCTCACTTAGAATGGCAGGGGGAGACCTCATAAACAGTAAGCATAACCAGAAATGGCAAAAAAAGGAGTGCACGATTTCAGAAACATGGTGGCACTTATGTGCATTACCGAGGCTGAATTAACAGCCTGTGAGTAATAGTGACTAAAAGTCATAACCGCAGTTACACTGCCACCAGCCATTGAAGTAAACTTGCAATTGTAACACAATGTTGCCCGGTAAGTAAAAAAGGGGGATACATTGTATCCTCCCAGCACTCCACATAAGGCGGGTTGTGCTGTCTCACTTATACAAAATGTAAAGGGGGTGAGGATCTCGCATGAGAATCCCTCTTTGCTACTTGGAAACAGTAGTTCACCCAAGTATATGAAAGATAAATTACCAGGGAAGCCCAAAACGGCAACCCAGCCTAAGTCCAGAAATTGTAGTAAACTATAACTTCAACCATACACTATAGAGAGACATAAGAAGGTCACCCATAAAAAGAGAAAAAGACTAGATGAGAGGGGAAAAAGATTCCCCTTCACCTAGGGACAATGTACAATAGTTACAAAGTCGAAGCAAAAAGCTCTGGGGTTGTCACAGGTCAGGAAGATTTATCATAATTATGAAAATCATACCTAACAATGTACATCATTGCAACTGGGGCACAGTAACATTTGCACGTTCCTGCTTGAGTGCTTGTTGACGCAAGGCTCATTATTATTTTAAGCCTGGATTTAAGGAGGTAGAAAGTAAAGTATACCTATTCAGAGCACCATGTGCTGTTGTTTGATGAAAAACACAAGGAATGTTTGGAGCTTGTGTGCATGGAACAATACTGCCATTGAGAAAAATATTTGGGATGGGATATTGGCTAAAATCAATTTGGTTGCAGACATAAGAGTGATGCCTAAGACATTCAGATGTAGTGCCATCATCTTTGGGGACGTGCAAGCGGCAACATATGGTAGGCAAATTAACATAATCAGCGAATTGGCAGAGTATCAATCAAACGCTATGGCCTCAAGCTTTGAAGGAGCTTGTGTTCACATTTACAGATCCCTACTGTCTTGATGGAATTGGTAGACTTGGGAGTTTGAACAAGACTAGTAAAACATAAATATGGATATGGATATGGGGGAAGAGGGAGAGGTGAACAGTTTCAACATTAATGATTTTAATTTTCAGCAATTTAAGCAGTATCATGTCATAGAAATTCAGGGTAAGGTTACAATGGGTGATCACAGTTGGTGTAGTCCTTTAGGAACTGTCAGAGGAATAGTACTATCTTCTGTGACCTACTGAACTCGAGTGGATCGTATTCTGGGGTGAGGGAGTACCTTAGAAATTGACCAATGAAAGAGAATACTTTCATTCAACCTTTCTGGAGGAATTGAGGAGGAACTTAGCCAACCAATGCTATTCTGAGAGTCCATGTTGTATTCTATTGACAAACTGAAGCATGCACTCAGCAGCAGAGGATATGCGCTGATGCAAATTTCATCGAAGCGCAATGTACTTCCAAATACAGAAGTAAATAACTTTCCGCAGATGACCAAGGAAGGTGTGCACAATGTAAATACCACCTAAGTGAATGACCTTTCTTTGGAAGCCCTCCATTTCTATTTGATGATGAGGACATCCATGTGCACAAGGAAGTTAGTGTCAAGTACAAAAACCCTCCCTGCAAGTGGCTCAACAGATTTTGAAGGTACACAGGATCCGTTGCTATCGTTCACCCAGAAGAAGTGATCATTTATTGAGATGTAAATGAGCCCTTAACACCCCATATAACTGTATCTAAAAAGGCATATCCATGTGCATATTAGGAAAGGGACAAAACATGTTGTACTATGGCTTGTCTCACTACTGCAGCAACTGAAAAAACTATGACCAACATACAACAACAGCACCATCTTGACAACCTTTGCAATGTGTTCCAATAACAAATGAGTGAGAGCATTGAGACATTATGAAAGTTCTACCCTTATGTATTCAGATGAATACAGTGCTATTGATCCAATGAAATTGCCCCAAAACCAGGAACAGTAATATGATAATGTCGCTGCAGCAATTAAAAGGTAACACATCTGGGGTCTTCATGTCCTTTTCAAGATATAAATGCAACTCCATTTGGTAGCGACCCATCATTTGTTTTTAATTGTTTCCTTCCCCTTTATACCTAGTGATATGAGAATAGAAGATGAGGATGCAGCCCTTGTATCTGAGGCTGTGAATCCTATCATTGAAAGGAAATCTCAGCAATTCAGAACTGGCTACATTTCATTCACTATATAAGGAAAATAACTGGGTACAGCAACAAAATAAAGAAGGAATATGCAATATAACTCGGTTTTGAAGATTTGTTTTACAGAGAAATGGCCCTTGAATTAATACCCCCTTTCACGGTAATCTCACCCCAAAATGTGCAACACGAAACGGACTGTTTTTTAAATGAGACATTGAAATTAAAATTGGTCATTGAATGCTGGGAAGTCACCCACAATATTCCACTCAAATATAGGCAAATTTACAACAAAAAATGAAACTAAACTTGACTGCTATTTTCTCATTAATGTTTACATTCACAATGCACAACATCCATTTCTATGAAAGCAAATCAAAATAACTATTTGTAGACATAAATATGAACTCTTCTCCAATATGAACATTAATAACATTAACACCACTTACCGACATCATATTTCAAAGACAGTACAACACATTCTGAGAACTTTACAATATATAATTCACTTCAATTATTGGCATCAGTGAAACAAATTAGCTTCACATATCACATTCTTATCCTAAGGACAAAAAGACTGCATTGGGTTTGTTTGGCAACTTTGTCTACATGTTGTATTAAAGATAGAAGCTTTTATTTTGGAGGTTGGAGAGCACAATATCTAGATTCATTTAAAGGGGCACACAAGCATGAGAGTATACATTTGCGATAGTAAAGGAATCATGACTTCCTTTTAATTGTCATTGGGTGTCCACTTAAGGCAGAATCCTTTATTTTTGTGGAATGTTATTTGGTAAAATTGCATAGGTTAATTTAATTGACATTATTTTCTTGGGAATGTAGTGGAGGAAAGAAAATGATATTCTCTTCCACTCGAAGGGGTATACAACCATATTCAGGGTTTTTCACTTAAGGTACACTATGGTTTTCATAGGTAAAAAATCGATCAATTTCTACAAGTCTGTGAGCCACATTGTACACCTTGGTCACAAGCCTAGCTATAAATTGTCCATGTGAAAACTCAAGGATTCATTAATATTTCACTACTGTAAGAGAACAATATACCTATGCCAAGTGCCTAGTCCAATTATAAACTTTAGGGCATTCCATTTTGAAAATACTTGCACAAAGTTTTTCTTACAGGCCTGTCCCCGTTTAGTGGCACAGCTTGTAAAGGATTCATCCAAATGGCTTTCAATTTCTATTTGGGGCTTGACTAATTCTCGGGACGTTTATCGAAATGCACAGGGATTGTTGTGCTCACTTTCAGTTAGTCTTTTCAAAGTCCCAGGGAAGCTAGGAGTATCAACAGCTCCAGGCAGCTCTGCCAGTCTGTCCACAGATTCCATACTCCCTCTGAGACCATCTCATGTTATCTTGGGAAAGGCTTCTGAATTTGGCACCAACTAGAAAAGGCCTCACATGGAGGAGGTTTTAAAAAAAGAACATTATAATAGAGCTGAATGAAAGTCTTTTTTTTTTATAACATTCAACTAAATTACATGAAGAACAAGTTTGCAATTGAAGCCAAAGCAAACTCAAGTACTCCTGTTAGGTCCCTATTACATCTGATTGCCTGCATAGAAGTAGTGTTACTATCAGGTAAACTCTGATAGGATAAAACATCCAGTTTTAAAAAGTCCATTGCTAATTATTGACTGCACTTTCCATCCAATTTTCTAGGTGCACCTTGACAATCCTCCACAAACCAGTCACACGATAGGAGGATTTCCAACAGGTACATCCAAGTGTAACTCCAATTAGCACTTTCCTGTTGGATAAGCTCCCTTCCTCGAAAGCTTTCCCAGGAACTCTCTCATTTTGTGTGTTGGCCTTAAATACTTGATAAGCTCCTCTCATGCAGTATCATGTGATGCAGCAATTCCTGATTGGACAAAGCCTGTGATTGGTTCTCTTAAGATACTGATACTCCCAACAAATCTCCATTTACTTTGATTGGTCCACTGTATTTTACCTTGTCACAATGCAGTGCATTACTTCCCTCCCTTTGGAATCATTATCAAATTAGACTGATATATGTACGTCTTATAATTTCCTGTTTAGACCTGCACCATTATGTGGGGCCTTTATATTCAGAATCACAAGAACATTCTGAATCCACAGACATCCTTCAGATTGTTGTGGTTGCAAGCATAATACATTTCTTTAAATGTATAAATGTATTACTAATTCACACATAAAAATGTACTGTGTTTCTAGGCAACTGGTATTAGATTTGCAGGCCGCTTTGCTGAATTAAAATTATTTTTGGTTTTTGAATTGAAAAAAGGTCTCAAAACCTAGAGGTGATAATGCGATTTCATTATTTTGGATCTTTAAATGCATTAATTTTAAAATGTCAGCAAGTCTTTGAAATTATGTACTAACAGATATTTTGTGCTGAGCAAATATTCTGAGGCCACAAGGCATTAAGCAGAGGCTTAATAAATGATGGTTTATTGCTCTACTTCAGTTAAAAAGTACAGGGGTTAAAGGGGCATCTGCTCCTTTGCAGCAGTGCTGCCAAAATGCTCATTCTGAAAAGAATGTCAAGCAGATTGGACAAATGTTAATGCGTACATGTGATCAGACAGTCTTCAAGTTTCTTACATGTTAATTTTCCCTCATTTGCCTTTGCACTGTCACTGATATCCATAACAAAGTCAACATCTCCACAACCTTACTCAAATCATCATCTTCAATTTAGTTCTACATTGAAATACTGAATTTAAAATAATGAGTCTGAAAAGGCACATTTTTCTTTTGTCAAATTTCGAAAATGCCTTTACATTTTTTGCAAATGTTTATTAAATACAATGTGGTGGGAGATCCCCACAGTCCCCTTGCATTCCTGCTTAAAAATTATATTCTCTTACCCCAGAACCCATCAATTATTTGCTTAAAAAGTGAAAACAATTCGAACAATTTGATCAAAGAAAGTTTGGCCTTGTTATTTTGTAATTTGTTTTTCAATTTCAGTGGTGGGATTGGTACTCTGCACCTGATTGCTAGAGTATGCCACATGCATCATAATCCTACATATTTTAGGGCAAGCATACATTAAATCCTATCCATACGTATGCACCAATCTATAAGTAACCCAAATGAATGCTCAATGACATTGCATGTTTTTATGTGAGCATAAGTGTACTTCTCCTCCGCAGCCTTATGAGGGTGCAAGATGTGTGCCAGAATCTGCAATTTCAACTGGTATGCCAAGTCATGTAAACTAAAAAGAGACAAGATTTAAATCTGCATGATTCAGACAAATGTATTAGAAAATAGCAACCTACCTAACAGCCATCAACACTCCTGGGGTAAAGATTCCACCAGCTTAGGAATGCTACTGCTGAGCATTATGAAGAAGTCACAACTGCATCATGACTGGATCAGCAGCACAATAATGAAGTAAATCATTTTGCAGTTACTAATAATTTATGAATGCCATACGTGGTGGGACAATACAAGCATGAATGTATCCCATAGAACCAACCACATTGGAGAAGCCTGAGAGTATATCTTAGTGGCCCATAGTTAAGAAACAATCTCTGAAAATATTGCTATGGTATGTTATGGGGTGCCCAGGTGCAGGAATATAGCGTCTCAGATCTTCTTTGTATGCAGTGAACTGACAGATGTGACTCTCTAGCAACCATGGAACGGTGCCTTGGAATGGCCTGTTGAAAAGAATTGCAGGACGTGCAGCAGTTTCACAAGAGGGGGAATATTATTGTGTCTAGTAGTGAAATTATGGTTGAACTGTCCTAATAATATAATTTCAGGGTGGTTCTCTCTGACATGTCTAGCAATCAAAACTTTGTTCTGACCACAAGCTTGTTTCCACAGGGTTGTTAAGGTTGCCCTGCTGCTGCACCCTGGCAACATGTGACAGCTGCTGGGCCTACTGCTCCATGCCAACATTTTCTGAAATATCCACTTGTGTTCCAAGAAGCAACATAAAGGCTACATGGTTAGCTGCAGAGAGAAGCATGCTAATATAGAAAATGCGTCACAACCAAACATAATGGCAGTTTGTGTTTCGAGCTACATAATAGCTGCCGAATGCAATATAAACTCTGGCACCTACAGTGCAATGACACTCAAAACAGCACT
The DNA here is from genome assembly GCF_040938575.1 of Ambystoma mexicanum. Lineage (NCBI taxonomy): Eukaryota > Metazoa > Chordata > Amphibia > Caudata > Ambystomatidae > Ambystoma > Ambystoma mexicanum. The sequence continues at coordinate 647,496,735 of NC_090930.1, read as the reverse complement.
CCACTAATGGACAGCAGAAATGCTAACAGGGTTCAATGACCTAAAGAGCTTGATGGGACATAAACCACTGGCCTATAACAGTAGCACACTCGATTCGGTCATGCAAGGTCAGTTTGCTTGCGAACAGGCTCTCACAGCTACAGCCTTCACCATTGATAAACGCTCCACAATTCTCATGGGGTGATCAGTCACTCTATAAGTCGAGCACTCACTGTTTGCAATATTGGAACAATCAAAATCCACCCTGACAATGCAGAGAGTGTCATCTTATGTAATTATTCTGTCCAGCCCAAATATACATGTGGTGAGATGTAATACAGTAAATCCAGCCACATTCCTTACAGAACCATGCACTGTCGAATACATGCAAGAGCATGACTGTGTAACATATGAGGGAGAAGGAGATGACATATCAAAGGCAAAAGAGTACCCCCTAGAGGAAGGGGAAGTGTTTTTCATCGATGGATCAGCATCCATCGACCCGGAGACAGGTGAGAAACATGTAGGGGCTGCCGTAGTGAGGTTAGAAGATGGGGAGTATGACACATTGATCATGAAACAATTGCCAATGCATTATTCCGCACAGGCAGCGGAACTTTTAGCCCTATTTGAAGCCCTTCAGGCATCCAAAGCATGCTGTGTGACAATTTACTCCGATTCTGCATATGTCACCACGACGGTACACGCAGGACTGTCCAAATGGAGAAGGAGAGGGTTCAGGAGAGCAGACGGCTCCCTGGTGCAACATGCAGAATTATTAAACAAATTGATTTCGGCCCTTGCAGAACCTTTTGTGGTGGCCATCATGAAATGCCTTGCACACACACAGAACACAGAGGAAATATCTTTGGGGAATGCGGCCCCAGGCGCGGCAGCCAAGCAAGTGGCATATCTCCCAGTACCTAAGGGTGTAGAATGTATTTTGACAAGTAAAGTTGCAACACATAAAAAAGACGCATACACAGTGCTCCCCATAGCTCAGATAATAGAACTACTGAGGAGAGCACCTATTGCAGAGCAAGAACTATGGCCAAAAACCAATTGATCGGCTATGGAGACAATAAACAACAGGAAAAGTTGTCATGCCCGTTGAGCTACTACACATAGCATTTGAATGACTACATTTCCCAGCACACGGTTCAAAGCAACATTTAGCTGTTGATCTCCAGGAAGATTGGTTCATTCCAAATTTACAGGAGTACCTGACTCAAATGGTGGTCCATGGTACACCTGCCAAGTATTCAGCACAGGGATGACTCTGAGGAAATTGTGGAGCACATTACCTAGCCCTGTGGGCCCCTTCTGTGAGCTGCACATTGATTACGCAGACATGGGGGGAAGGTGCAGTTGGGCCAGATACTTGATTGTGGTCTTGTGTGCATTCTATTGATGGGTGGAAGCAGGGCCCTGTGCCCATCCAGACATGAAGTGTGCAGCGAAGTTCTTAGTTAGAGAAGTATTCCCCCGATGGGGAGTATGTGAGGTTATACGGTCAGACAATGGAACACACTTCAAATAGGTAACATCCCTCCTAGGGATAAAACACAAGATGCGCTCGATTTACCATCTGAAAGTGAATGAAGTGGCGGAGAAAATAAATGGCCTCCTGAAGAGTAGGCTATCCAAATTATGAAACACACTAAAGAAAAATGGGGTGTACGGCCTGGCAGTGCTAAAGAATCTGGGTAAGGCTCTCCTGCAGCTCCTCCCTACTGATGAGGTCCACCCAGACCAAAAACACCTGTCTGGGGTTGCTGTTGGTACTCTTGTTCAGAGGAGAAGAGCATTTCGGTGCTGGACTACTCCAGGGCATGACAAAGACTGATACGTTTTGGATATTACTCCTGTGTGAAAGATAGTGAGCTAAAGAATCTGGGTAAGGCTCTCGTAACCAGGACTAATGTCTGGCAGAGGGACTCCCAGGAACCCCGCCCCCTTGTACATTTGCACTGTTCCAATTATGCACACAGCCTAGCAAGGACCACCACTTGTTCACCCATGACATTGTAACTGGCTGACACATGCAAAAGCCACTTTCACCAGTAAGAAGGGCCTCTGATGCTCATAGAATGGGCCACTGTTTTAGGAGAGGAATTCAAAGAGTACCTCACACAACTCACACGTGAAATAAGATGTATATCAAAACAAATTGCATCCCCGTTTACAGCAGACAATACATCAACCACGTGGACTCAGGCAGCAAGTACCCCCATCCAGCTCTTACTGCCAGGAGAGTGGGATTATTTGCAAAGCTTCGTTCGGAATTGGAACTCTCCAAGGTTCCATGGCCCATATGAAGTAGTGTACTGCATTCCACTTGCTGTAAAGGTGAAGGGGTTGGAGTACTGGACCCACCTTTCAGATGTCCGGAAAGCACAAGCCAACACACCCCAAGTGACCAAACTGGGCACCAATCAACTACCTCTTCCTCACAATAAGAAGCTCAATGTCATTTTTATCAATGCATGTGGAAATGTAAGAGGGAACATGCATTGCTGCTGGAGCATGAGCTACAACAAGTAACAATCTCTCTCTCTCTCTCTTTCTCTCCCCCCATTTCCCTTCATTTACCCATCCCGTTCTCTCCCTCTCCGCAGGTACAACAATAATGAAACTCACACCATTGAATGAAAATGCAAATGTAGATAGCAGTAGGAATAAGATTAGTTTTACAAGAAGATATGGCTTCAAATGTGGGATGACATTTTAAGCTATATTGTTTGTTTTCTTAATGTATATAGTGGGTGCTCATTGGGGAGCATCTTTTATCTGGGGGACCCATCTAAAAGAAGGGGGGGGGATGGGCAAATATGGACCTGGAGTGGCAATATAAGTATTTTATTTATTTATTTTGTTCATTTGTTACACGTCCAGACCCTGGGGTATCACAAAGTGGTTACAGGCATCTTGAAAGTATTGGTATACACAGGCATTGGTTATACATAGGTTACAAAAATATTGGTGTTACATGGACATTTAAAAAGTATTGGTATACACAGGCACTGGTTATACATATGTTACAAAACATTGGTATTACATGGTCATTTAAGAGTCAGTACAATTGTCATGGTTTGATGTTGCGCTAGTCTAGGTTGAACATCCATGTTTTCAATTGTTTTTTGAACAGGGGGAAGGTGGTCTCTTTTTTGATGTAGATAGGGAGGGAGTTCCAATGTTTTGGGGCTAGAACATAAAAGCTGCTACCCCCTGCTTAGCTGTTGTTGTACCGAGTTTTCACTAAGTTTTGGCTGTCATTAGATCTTAGGGATCTGAAGTTTTTTTTTTGTAGAACATTGTTCAGGTAGAGTGGTGCTTTGTTGGTGATGCATTTATGCATGATGCACAATGTTTTGAAGATTATTCTTGCTTTGATGGGCAGCCAGTGGGCATCCTTCCTAGCCTTGGATATATGGTCGTCTTTTTGTTTATCCCTAGTGCTGCTCTTAATGATTTATTTTGCAAGAGCTGTAATTTGTTAAGGTTGGTGGAGGAAATCCCTGCAAGAAGTACATTACAGTAGTCCAATCTGGACAAAACCAGAGCTCTGGCCAATGTGATGCAGTTGGTCGGGGTCAGGAAATGCTATGAGTTTTGATGTATATGCTGTGGAAGATGCAAGCGTGCTGATGTGTTTGGTCATTATAAGTATTTTTTAGTATTTTATTTATTTCTATAGCGCACCAGGCCCAGGGGCATCCGGGCGCTTAACTTAGTTACAACAAGATGAAAGCATGATAAGGCAATGTGACAGAGTATTACAAGATTATTACAGGAAGATTTACAAAATTTACAACATATACATTCAAATGAATATCGATAAGGCAGTGATTTACAGGATAGTTAATAAGGGATGCCGAGTAGGTCAAAGTGCAAGTAGGGCAGTAAGCTGATGTTAGCAGTCTTGGGCGGATAGCCATGATTTGGTAAGGTATTTGAATTTCAGGAAGGAAGGTTCTGCTCTAAGGTCATTGGGGAGTGAGTTCCAAAGTTTGGCTGCCAGGATGGGGAAGCTGGTTCCACCAGATCTTAGGAGATTAAAGCGCGGGATGACAAGGCAGTTGGCTTGGGCCGCTCTGCGAGGTCTGGTGGAATTGTGGAAAGAGAATCTGTTTGCCAGGTAGCGAGGGGCTTGGTTGTGGAGGCATTTGTGTGTGAGAGCCAAGGACTTCAAGGAGATGCGCTGTGGGATAGAGAGCAAGTGCAGGTTGCGCCTGGTGTCAGATATATGCTGGCGCCTAGGAATGTTAAGGGCCGCTCTGATCGCATTGTTTTGGACAATTTGTAGCTTATTTAAGTTGCGGAGATTAGTACCTAGATAGAGGGCATTACAGTAGTCAACCTTGGATAGAACAAGGGTCCTGGCCAAGGTTACGCAGTTGGCAGTGGTTAGGAACGGGCGACAGGCGGTGATGAGCTTGCAAGTAAGCGCTGCTGCAGATGAGACTGCGTTGGATTGTCTAGTCAAGGATAGGGTTGAGTCGATGTAAATCCCAAGGGTTTTCGTGTCCTTAGCAATCGGGATGGTATTCCCATCGATGGTGAAAGACTTGAAGGCAGGGTTAAGTTTAGTGAGTTTTTGTGGTGAACCAAGAATGAGGAGCTCTGTCTTTTCATCATTTAGGCAGAGGCCGTGCTGGGCCATCCACGCTTGGATGACCTGGTAGATGGCGTTGATGGCAAGGGAGTCAGTTGTGTAATCGCCTGTGATGGGGATGAGTATCTGTGTGTCATCAGCGTAATTGGTATACGTGACGCCCAAGTGATCCAAAATATCGAAAAGGGGTTTGGTAAACACGTTATATAACGTGGGCGAGATACAAGACCCTTGAGGCACACCACAGGCGACCGGAGCGGGTGGTGCGGCCGCAAGTGGGGAGAATACACGCATAGATCTATTATCCAGGAAGGATCTGATCCAAGTGGCGGCATTTTCTGAGAAGTGTGCGGCTGATTTGAGGTGATGGCAGAGAATTTTGTGATTGACGAGATCAAAAGCAGCAGAGAGGTCCAGGAGAAGTAATAATGCCAGTTTGCCTTTGTCTTTGAGATCTTCGATCTGCGTTTTTAAGTCAATAAGGGCGGTCTCAGTGCCATGGCGAGGCCGGAAGCCTGATTGCCTGAGTCCCAGAAGGTTATTAGATTCAAGGTATTCCTGAATTTGTAGGTAGGCCGCGCGGTCGAGGATTTTTAGTAAAAAAGGTACAGTGGTAATTGGTCTGTAGTTTGTGGGTATACTGGGATCGAGGGTAGGTTTTTTCAGAAGCGGGATGACCCATGCATCCTTAAGATTGTCCGGTACAATCCCAGAGCTAAAGGAGGAGTTGATGAGCGTAGTGATGAAAGGTGCTAGGTCGTGAGCAGCTTCCTTGATAATAGGTGCAGGACAGAGGTCACCCTGACAATTGGACGGTTTAAGGCTAGTGATAATCTTTTCCACTTCGAGAATGGAGAGTGGAGAGAAGCTAAAAGGAGTCAGAGAGTCTGTGATAGAGGGGTTTGTGGTAGGTATAGGGATCTGTAGAGGGTTGGATTGAAGGCTAGATTGTTTGTTGTTAATTTTAATTTGGAGAGTGGCAATCTTACCTAGGAGAGCTTCTTGGATTTTGGAGCACCAGGTGCTATCTTTGGTACATGTGTCAGGTGGGGTAACAGGAGTTTCAAGTTCTTTTAGAATTTTAAACAATTCTTTGGTGTTAGATTTGGCTTGCTCGATGCGTTTGTTATATGTGTCTTTTTTTGCCTGGAATATAGCTTCCTTGTAGTTAAGGGTGGCCAGGAGTACGCGTGATTTGTTAGCTAGAGAGTGATTGCTTCTCCAGTGGGATTCTGCAATTCGTTTTTCTTTGCGTAGTGCTCTGAGATGGGGAGTAAACCAGGAGTTTAGGTGGGCTCGAGGTTTAGATTTTCTCAGTTTCGAGGGTGCAATGGTGTCTAAGGCTGTAAGCATGGCCCGGTTGAAGGTGTCGACCAGGGTCGTAGGGTCAGAGCATGATGGATCCAGAACATTAAGAGCTGGAAGGAGGAGGGGTAGGAGTCTATCGCAGGTAATGTTGCGTTTGTTACGGGTGGCCATAGCCGGGGCAATGTTGTGAGGGAGGCTGATAGGTTTGGACTCAATATTGAATGTAATTAAGTTGTGGTCTGTCCAGGCGCACTGTTGGTTAGAGGTGATGTTGATGGGACAGTTGAGGGCGGCTAGCCAGTCAAGGGTTCTGCCCTTGTTGTGGGTAGGTTGGTTTAGGAACTGAGTGAATCCAGCATTAGTGAGGATGTTGTCAATAGACGAAGCAGCGGTGTCCTTGGGGTCGTTGAGGCCTAAATTGAAATCCCCCAGTATCATAACCTGGGAGGTAACTTTGGTGCTGTGTGTGAAGATGTTGGAGAGGTCCTCCGCGAAGGTAGATAGTGGGCCGGGTGGCCGGTAGAGTAGATGAAAGGTGATAGAATGGTTGGGTGTGAGAGCTAGTTTAGCAGTCAGTGCTTCCAGAGTGGAGGAGTGATGTGTGGCTGAGAGGTGGAAGTTCAAAGCGTTTTTGTGGATGATGGCGATGCCACCTCCTTTAGATTGGATGGAATTACGGTCATGTCTGATAATGTTGTAGTCAGGAGGGATAGCGAGGGAGAGAAGAGGACCTGGTAGGCATCTAAGTATACGCCAAGTGTTTTCACCTGTTTGAGGACATGGATCATGGTGTTGTCAATATTGATAGGGGAGAAGTCTGAGTGGTGGGTTGCTATATTGTTTGGGTTTCCAACAATGAGGACGTATGTTTTTTCATAGTTGAGACAAAGGCTGTTCAGCGCAATCCAGTTTTGTATGATAGAATACAATTTTGTTGATGGTCATAGAGTCTTGGTTGTAGTATCCTGTGATGGGAATCAGGATCTGGGTGTCATCTGCAAAGTTGGTGTAGATGACACCCATATTGTTCAGGGTAGAGAAGAGGAGTTTAGTGTATGCATTATATAATGTGGGAGAGAGGCATTATCCTTGTGGGACTCCTATGGGTACTGGTATAGGGTCAGCAGCTTCCTTGCCTATAGCCACTCTGGAGGTCCATTCAGCAAGGAAGGATTTAATCCACTTGGTTGCATCATTCAAAAAAGTTGAAGTCATTGGTTAGGCAGGGTAATACTTTATCATGATCTACAAGGTTGAATGCTGCGGAGAGATCTAACAGCAATAGAATGCAGAGTTTCCCAGAATCTCTGATGGTGTCCATATGGTTTTTCAAATCTAGAAGGGTTGTTCCAGTCCTGTGGTTAGGCCTGAAACCTGATTGTCTAGTTCCCAAAAGTTTATTTTGTCCGAGATGGGATTGAGTTTGTGTGTAGGCTATTTTGTCTATGAGTTTCAGGAGGAAGGGGACTGTTGTTATTGGGCAATAGTTTGTGGGTACTGTGGGGTCAAGTGAGGGCTTTTGTAAGAGCGGGGTGACCCAGGCTTCTTTGATGCTTGCTGGAACTATATTTGTATTGAAGGAGGCATTGACAAAGTTGGTAATGGTGGGTGCTAGATAGGGAGCACACTTTTTCACTAGTTTAGCTGGGACACTGTCTCCTTTGCAATTTGAGGCTTTCAATTTAGATAAGGTGTTGAGCACCATTACTTGGGTGACTGGAGCAAAATGGAATGGGGTATTAGGCTTTTCAGTGGAGGTGATGGGTGGAGGTATGGGTGTATTTTTTTCTGCTAGCGATTGTCTTTTGATGGAGATTTTGTTTTGTAGCATCGTGATTTTGGCTGAGAGTGCATCTTTGATGGTGGTGCACCATTCTTTACTGATGTTAGTGGGGGTCGTGGTGGGGATGGGATTTTCTTTTTTTTTATCCACTTTATTTATTGTTTTGAATAACACACAAAGGACAGAACAGCAACATCATCTCAAAATCTTAACAATATATCCATATTGTAAAATTCATAACATTTTCAAGAAACATACAGTACTATACTCAAATTCATGAAAACAAAGAAATTAATAACAATCACCAAGTACTATTTTACAACCAGCTTTTCGATATTTGACGCACAACAAACAAGACAAGACAAGACAAGACAACAGTGACGTGCACAACAGACAACTCCAAATAACCATTAAATCAACCCCCTAAATAATGTAAACAGACTAATATATACATGGTATTGGACTTTCAACTGTAAAATTCATCAAAATACCCCCAAAGTCGGGAATAATAACCCTCCCTACCCTGTTTCAAAAACATAACTTTTTAATAGTGTGACAGGGTTTGTACATCCAATAACCATTCTTCCACTTTTGGTTTCTTTCTTGACTTCCAGACACGTAATATTTGTTTTGTGGCCACTACCAAAACTCTATTGATCCAGTCTGTTCATACCCTGGCCTTACCCCCCCTTCCTCTGCTTGATAATAAAATTGTCGAAGAGAAAGTATGTGGAAGCTGCTCCTCCACCACAATGTCCAATCTATCTAATACGTCAGACCAAAAGTCAGATACTCTTGAGCATACCCACAGCATATGCAACAAAGTACCACCACCACATCCACATCCCCAACAGGAATCAGTTTCCAAAAGTCCCAATCTCACCATCCTAGACAGTGTTCAATATAATCTGTAAAGGATCCTTTGTCTAATGTATCGTAGACCCTGATCCATTTTCGCTCGTACTCCCGCATGAAGCAGATATTCCCATTCCTTCACAGGAATAACTATGTCAAGATCCTCCATCCAAGCTTGGCGAAGTTTATCCGAAGCCTCCACTTCCGACTTATCCATTGGCATCAACTTAGTATACGTGGATACAGTATACGGGGTAGAGCGAACAATCTCACACATCGAGGGTCATTCTGTCATAGCTTCATCCAACATCCCTGTTCTTTAAATCAAAAGAGTTGTTAAAGTCCTATAACGTTCCCGTTCTCTACCCCCAATCCCAAAGGTTACTCTCAATTGGTCAAACGGAATCATACAAACCATTCTGCCACACATCCAGAATCTTAAGCATGCCCTTACTGATCCAACTTTTCCAGCATAAAGTTTTATTCATCCATTTCAGCCCCATATTATGCCACATAGACGCGTCATAATGCATCCAGATATTGTCCCCATTATTTTTCATAATACCTTGTAATGCCTCTCTAGTAGCGCATATAGTAGGTAATTTCACCTTCAAATTTGGCATTTTTGACATAGAGTTAATATTCTCCAATATTCTCAATATATTGAATTCAGCCATTCTTTTCCAATCACGGACCATGTAAACACACAAATATTTCATTGCACCCACTTCCCAGTGACTATTCCAGGAGCCCAAAACATTTCGTGGTAGTCTAACATCTAGAGGGAAAACCAATGTTGTTCCCCAATTTATCTTGTGGCCCGATAACAGACCCACCTCATCAAACATACATTTAAGTTTATCGCAACCCTCCGCTGGATTAGACAAAACAATAGTCTATATGAAGTAGGTCTTGTTTCCATACACGCGATCTATACTTGGCGATGTTGTATGTTATTTCGTAAATGTCTTATGGCAAATCAAAAAATGAATATGTTATCTGTAATAGGTGCCTATATGCTAACAACCGATAAGAACTTTGTAAAATTGTGGATTAATCTGTGTTTGGAAGCATTAGCATCTGCTAACATTTCAATCTACAAACTGACAGCCAATCCTGTAGGTTCCAAAACAGCATTTTACAATCTAGATTGGTCAAACACCATCGATAATTGTCAAAAGTATCGTCAACCATGTAAGTTTCGCTTTTGGCCCAAAGTTATGAAATGCCCCGAATCTTATCTTCTAAAATTCCCTTCTGTTAAACTAAGAGCAGGCTTCTTGAGAGCGCGATTCGATTTATGGCCTACTTACCAGGTTCAGGCAAGGCGAAACCTCCGATCGCGAGCTCTGCAAGCATGTCGATTCTGTATGCAAAATAACACAATCGAATCATTGGAACACTTAGTTTGTCACTGTCCCAAATTGAATGCTCGAAGGTCAATACATTTTTTGAAAGTTTTGCCTTGCATAGAAACTGTTAATCAAGATATGAGATGGACCTTTTTACTATGCTCTAATATTTATCTAGTGCAGATTGCACTAACCAACTTTTTACTATCTTTATGCTTAGAAAAGAGTTAAATGAGATGTAATTAAAGTCTCAAGCAGCTTGAAATCTAAAAGTTAAGGAAACAAGGACATTCCTCCTTTCCTTTTTAATTTTATTTTATAATGTCAATGAAGTATTCATCTCTGAAGTATATCTAATTTGTTTGAATTTGTTTGAATTTTTATTTTATTATGTACTAGTTAAATGTTTATATATTTGTTAGATGATGGGCAACAACAGTTGTGCTGCTTGAGTCTGTACATCCTATCATGAAATTTTCTAAAAAAATTGAGTAATTTTTTATGATTTTAAATCAAATTTCATGTTCGTGTATTGAAAAGTTGTTTCAACAGCTAAATCAATAAAAAAAAAAAAAAAAAAATAGTCATGTCATCAGCATAACACAAAACCTTTACCTCACTATTACCAAATCGAAGGCCATGAAGACTCTGTTCTTGTTTAAGGTATACAATGAGTGGCTCCAATGCCAAATTAAGCAGGTATGGTGACAATGGGCATCCCCGTTTTGGTCCCCCTAGACAGCAAAAATGAAGAAGACATAACTCCATTTACCCAGACCTTTGCATTAATGTCAGAGTTTAATGATCTAATGGTGTTTATGAACGTGTCTCCAAATCCCATTCTTCTAAGGGTATGATACAAAAAAGACCAATTAACCCTATCGAAAGCCTTTTCTGCATCCATAAAAATTAACAAGGTATCTCGGGTTTTCTCCTTCGGCAGTCCCATTATGTCAATCTACGTCCTAATGTGGTCAAATCCATATCTACCTCTCATAAATCCAACTTGAGAGCTACTAATTAGTTTGCCAATAGATGCATCCAGTCTGTTAGTCAATATCCTTATAAATAGTTTAAGGTCTACATTCAAGAGCGAAACCGGCCTGTCATTTTCACACTTTTTACAATCCTTCCCCGGTTTCGGAAATACAACAATACATGCTGCTCTCATTGTGGGACAAACTACCCCATCTCTCATAAAACCCTTATACAGAGTGCACAAGAATGACACCAACAGCCCACTCAACGCCTGGTAAAATTCAACTGGGAGGCCGTCTAGACCTGGTGATTTACCTTTATTGAGTTGTTTAATTTCTATCAATAATTCCTCCTCCGTAATGGGGCTATCCATCATTACTGATTATCCTCATTTAACTTTGTCAGGATAATTTTATCAAAAAAGGAATTCATGTTGTCCAATGATGGAAATTGTTCTTCCTGATATAAAGAATTATAAAACCCCCTAAAGCTTTTGCATATCTCACCTTTTCTGGTTTTATACTCTCCATTTTCACCTTCCAATCTTTGAAAACAAGAACTCTCTGTGAGGCCACGTAATCTATTTGCTAATAGCTTACCATTCTTATCCCCTTGTTCCCAAAACTTTTGCCTCATTAAAAACACACCTTTTTCAGGTTGAATATCCATTTCCTGTTTAAGCCTTTCGCTCAGTCTTCCTACCACTATCTTGTCCCCATTACTTTTTGATAATGCATATTTTTTTCTGAGCCGCATCCAACTCATCTTCCAACTTCTTAAGTTCAGCCTTTCCTTTCTTCCTTACACGGGATGTAATATTCATTAGTTCCCCTCTTATAGCCGCCTTATAACTGTCCCATACCATAACCTCAGAAGCTGAGCCTACATTAATTTCAAAGAAATATTTTGTGAATCTCTCCAGAGATTCAATTACTCCCTGTTCTTGTAATACATAGGTTTTCAATCTCCACTTGGAAAACCCCAAACTTTCCTGCCCCAAACACATCTGAATCGTCATCGGTGAATGATCCGATATTCCTCTTTCCTTAATAGTCACATTATGGACCTTGTCGGCCAACCTATTGGAAATTAGTAAGTAATCAATCCTTGAGTGAGAGTCATGCACTGGTGAATAAAAGGAGAACTCCCTCTGCCTTGGGTGAAAAAACCTCCAAGCATCCACCAAATGTAGATTTTCTAAAAACTCATTAAATGCCCTGCTTGTGTATTCAGCAGTATATCTACATTGTGCCGAATGGTCCATTTTACCATCAAGTACACAATTAAAGTCGCACCCTAAAATTGTTTATTCACCATTCATTTCCCGTAAAAGTAATGACAGTTTCCTAAAGAAAGGGTTACCACTAGCACATGGTCCATAAATCAAACCTATCGTAATTAGCCTCTCCTCATATTTAAGATCTATTAGAATTATCCTCCCCTCCTCATCCATCACTACTTTTTCTATCTGTAAAGGTAGACCTTTGCGTAATAGTATACCTACTCCTCTTGATTTGGTACTATAACAGTTCATAATATATTTAGTATACCATTTATTTTTAAAAAGATGGTTTGAATCTTCCAGCAGATGAGTTTCCTGGACAAGGGCGATATCTATCTTTTCCCTCTTTAGCCTGTTCAGTACCTCCCTCCTCTTCCTTGGAATGTTGAGACCTTGAACATTCCATGAACATACCTTCAATTCATCCATTGTCAGTCACAGCTGATATGCACCTAACCACACAGTCCATAAACTATTCATTTCACAGTTATATTTAAGAAGATGCCTCGATACATCTAATAAATGATTCTCTTGAAAGGGCAATATCTTTCTTTTACCCTCTTTAGTCTGGCTAGCACCTCCTTCCTTTGTCTCTGGGTGCTGAGACCTTGAGCATACCAAGAACATATACACAATTCATTCATCAGCAGTCCCTTTTCGTGTTACCATAAACCATTCCATTGTATAGTATTTAAGGGGTTCAAATAGAAAGAGTTGTACCTGTGCCCACGAGACAACAACAACAGGGACGAACACTGTACACACAAACACAAACAAATACATATAACTTTCAGACACACAGATTGAATCTAACATTACACCTAACACTATCGTATGGTGATATTGAGTTTCAATATTTACAAACATTCCTACTTCCTGAACTGAAATGACCCTGAAGCCTGCACCCAATGTTTCAATACATATGTTATATCTATAATCTACCCTGCCCCACTCCCCAACTTAAGTCATAAACATCAAAGTAAAGCAATTTAGATCCACTTAACAGCCCCTCATAAGACAACCTTCTTCCTCTCTCTTTTAAATTGTAAAATCATCAGTATATCATCCTTATTCGCTCGACTATCTCAATCAGATCAACTGTATCTTCCCACCAATAATCCTTCCCTGACGCCCCGCTAGAGTTATCCACAACCTTCTATTCCTTAACCCAACACCTATTACTAAGTTACTATAAAGCTTCACCCCCATACCCTACCGATCCAAGAGATAAATACCAGAATACAAGTATATAAGGCATTTCGCCCATCTAACCAAGAATATTCCAACTTCTATCTCGATTCAAACTCAAATCCCCTCATAAGAATCCACATCAGGTTTCTCAGATCTGTATAGAGAATGGCTTCGCCACCCCAGCAGAGGCTAACCGTTCTGTTCCTATCTTCAAAACATTCCAACAGTGATGTGAATCCAGAGCATGGTGATATCTACATTGTCAAGTTAGACTATGAAGAAAGCAGCAACCAAACATATGTGGCACATGCATAAAATAAAATAAATATTGTAGTTGTGGCAAGCAATAGTGACAAAAGAAAATACCTATTTTAAACAATTATATAAATAATCTCCATGGCATTGCAATTCTTTTGAAAGTCAAAACACTTTGCACTCCACTTCCATTGTTTCATGCATTTTCCCCCCTTCCAAAATCTGCATGATCCTCTGAGGACCCTTCATCTGGCAAAAGGTATCAGAACACACCACAGACCCCATATCATGTTAACAGATTAGTGTGGCTCCCTCTGAAAACTCTGTCTGGAACTGAAGAAATGTAAATGCGGGGCAGTCGTTCGCTCATCATCCTGCCACCTCATTATGCTGCATAGTAGTGGGTCCTCTGACTACAACACATGTAGAGCCAAGTTCCAAGGAAACAAGCCATCAAACGGCATAGTGCTTGCACCAAAATTGTACTTAAAATGTAATCCACGTAGTCAGATCAGCACATTGCAGCAAGAGTGAGCAAACTTGTTCAGGCACTGGAGGGAGGTGAGCAAGAATGGTCGAATATCAAGTGGGAGCTAAAGGCATGCCGGTTTATACAAGACGTCTGCAAAAGAGTCAAGGTTGTGTCAAAGGGAAGCCACTTTTGGGTAGGAGCTGGGCGATGTTGCTGTTGACACATGCTAAACAACCCAAATACATGCAGTGCTGTGTTCTGGACTGATTTTCGCCTTCCATGCACCAGTCAGAGTCAGAGTCAACCAGAAGCTCCTTCTAAATATTCACGCTGTTTGCCGGCCACCCTTTACTGACAACAGATTATCATGATGCCATCCCTCAGTCTCCTCACCTTGAGTACTGCCGATGATAACCTTACAACATCCTCCTTGCCCGCGAACAGACCCTCCCACAAGACGTGTAGTCTTCAGGCTTTCAGTCCCGGCATCCCTTACTGCATTGTACTTCATCACGGCCAGCGCTTCCACATTACGTTCCGTCTCCGTCGCCTGTTGCGCGCCGGACATCGATAGGGCCTTTCCTCTAATGGTTGCATCCCCATATTACGAACGAAAACAAAGATGCACCCGTTTTTAACGGATCACCGCGGGCAATTAATAAGTGCCTTTTTGCAATATCAATAAAGTATTCAAAATGTTGAACAAAAATAAAACTGAGCAGATAATCAAACCAATAACATGAGAAAGTATGTTATGCAAAATATGATCTTCTTTTTTTTTTAATGGTAATGATCTCTGGGAAACAGAGACAATAGCTTCCATGGGTTGTACCAAATCACCCTCACTTTCCAAGTCACTGAGATAAACCTCAGCACTTTTACTGTCATTGAAGGAGAACAATCTGCCATCTTTGACAACACGGAAGATGGCTGGGTAAACCATATAGTATTTGAGGTTTTTTGCCCTTGCTTTGTCCTTCGCAGCATTAAATTCTCTCCTTTTGGCAAGGACATCTCGGCTGAGATCCCCAAAAATCATCACTTTGTGGCCCTTCCATGACAAATCATGTAGCTCACGAGCTTGTCTGAGCACCATTTCCTTCATTGGAAATCTCAAAAATGTCACTACAAAATGCCTGGGTCACTGGTCCAAGTTTGGTTTTGATCCTAAACTCCTATGTGCCCTTTCCAACTCCAAATTTATCTTAGGATCTAGTTTGAGCAAAGAGATTAGCATCTTCTCCACAAATTCCATGGGTTTTCCTCTCTCCATGTCTTCAGGAATTCCAGCTACCCGCACATTACTTCTCCTTGAAAAATGTTCTTGTTCTGATAGTTTTAAGGTCAATTTCTCATTCTTCAGCTGTAAATCTTTAATTGGGTTTTCCATCCTTCCTCTGTGCCCTCCATTTCATTCAAGTGTATCTCCACACTATTAATATTGGTAGATAGTTCAACATATCTTTCTTCTTGGTCATCTTCTCCTTGATTTCATTGACATCCAAAGTCAGCTTAATTCCCTGAGGATGGCAAAGAGTCTGAGGCGGCATTGCGTGTTTTATAAGCGTTAGCTTTGTGTGAGATGATAGCTGATTTATACGTTTTGTTGGCATTCTTGAAGGCTTAAGCAGAGTCGGGGGTAGGGTGTTTGATGTGAGCATGTTCAAGGGAACGTTTGGTTCTTCTCAATGATGTAAGTTCTTCGTCAAACCAGAATTGGTTCTTTTTGTCGGTACGACGTGTTTTAGATGAGATGGATGCTACTTCATTGATGGTGAGTGTGAAGCATTTGTGGCAATGATACTTGGGTCATTACTATTAGTTGGTATAGTTTCAAGATGTTTATTGAGCATCGATGCAAATTTCTCTGCTGTGAGTTTACGGGAGTTTCTGTATTCCTTGATATCAGTTGTTTTAATTTTAGAGTTTCATCTATACCTTCTATAGCATTTAATCTGCATTCATCTTCGTCGTATTTGACAGGTTGCTTACTCCAGCCCTTAACATGATCATGGGTTCCTCTGACCCCCCAACTCGGAATGAAAACATTAATGTAAATAATATTGTCTCAGTAACAAGTATTGAACAATCTGTACTAGGGGAAAGCCCCACAATGTCTAATACGACAAATACTACATGTAGCAACTCCCAATCCACATTGTGTAATAGTGTAATGTTCAACTATTAACAACACGTGTACAAAGGTCACTATGTAACAGGAGTAGATCACATAGAACATTGATAGAAGGGAGTACATTTCCCCAGCGCAGTGACAGACAAGAACGGCAGACATGCCAGTACAAATATGATGCGTATCATAGTTTAGGGTTGGATAAAGTGGAAGACCTTCACCATCCCGGTCACTCAAACAGTTGGTACTCTTACATTAGCGCAATGGAAAGATGAACTACAAATGGGAGTTGCTAGGTTTGTTCCTTAATACTGCACGCATCTGGGGCATCCAAGGTTTTAGTACCGCAAGAGGTACCCTTCGAAGAAACACAATAATGGGCCTCATTACGAGTACAGCGGTAGGGGGTTCATTGCAATGTAAGGATGCCGGTGCCGTTAACCCCCTACCGCCGCATTCCAAGGTTCCCTATGGGTGCTCAAATGGGAATGGGGAAAGGTATTCAGAATGGGGACTTACCGGGTCCACCAAGGTCGGAATGTCCCGGTAAGTCCCCATTTGGACTCCACGGACCCGGACATGCGTTTGGAGGCAGCCCTGGTGCTATTAGCACCATGGCTACCTCCAAGCTCGTAATGACCTCCTTGAGGTTTTTGGTCCTAATGTTGGATTTGTGCTCAGTCCATTGGAACTTTGCTTTACATGTTGCCATTCCCACGTAGTTTAGATGTCAATAGAGATTCTCTTGATATGTTTTCCACTTTTTCTGATATATCTTTAATCAAATCTTTATTGTCTCTCCTCTTCAGAAACATATCCTGTAACTTGTGAGCCTGTCATTGGTATTCCTCCAAATTAGATGTATTTTGCTGGTATCTCAAATATTGGCTTAACGGTACACTGTCAAATGTACATTTCGGATGGAATCTAGTTGCTAGTTGCTATTGCGATCTGTTGGTTTGGTAAAATTCTCATAATATATCTCCACATCAAGGAAGTGGATCTTGGTTTCACTAAATAATGTGGTAAATTCATGGGTGCATCTGGTTCATCATAGGCATCCAAGCCTTCTGTGAGTACCTACTTCCCCAACATTTAAAAGTGAACAGTGCTCGCAGCGTCATGAGCGACCTCTTTCACCTATGCACAGTGTTATTCCCTGCCTAAATACCTTGCCAGCAAATGTATAAACTTTGTCCTATCTCTATGCATTTCTGCAAACCAGCTCACATCTGGGTCAAACTGACGCCGCCCGCACATGACCACTGTATTGACCAACTGAGCAGTGCATTTACCTTATGCACAGCTACTTGCATTATTATGTACATGTATATCTATCCTTGTTTGCACCTACTGCACATACGTGCACTGTCTTAGCCATTTGAACACGAACCACATTTTGTGCTTAAATACCTTGTGCTATTGTTACCTAACCTATCTGCTTTATCTTGCATCTTCTGCATATGCCTGTACCACCTTGCTGCTGACTAATGTTTACACCCTGCTCTTATACCTCACCACCTCGGACTCGTTGTAAATGTTCACCTGTTACACACTCTGCCCATACCCCCACACTTTTATAAACTAGTCTATTGTGTACAACGGGTGCCGACTGCACATATCTACATTGCCCTCCCACCCTATGCTCTGATTCACGTGTCACATTCACCAGCTTACCTTACACAACTCTCGCTTCTGCTCGTGTGGCACCTCTTATGCATCAGTCTGGACCAGTCAACGGTGTCTGGTTTGCCCGCTTTGCATATACCACGCTACACCTTAATCAAATGATACTCACCCCGAATTGCGCATAATGCCCTATGCTCCTCAGCCATTCTCTATACTTCTGCATCAGCACGTACCACTATGTATTGGCATCACACACAGGACATTACTAACTTCCTCACACGTTCATTCTTTCTCAGGTTATTATCTCTGATGTGGTCACTTACCATATACCTCAGTGTCCTCCTTTCAGAACCACCACTACCCACACTCTCCCATCGCTCCACTGCATTACACACCTTTGCCACATCATGTCTGCCAACCTGAAGGAACAACAGCACATCTTGGCCATCCCCACCATCTCGCAGAACTACCTCCTCTCAGCACTGGACCCACTACCACTCACGGTCAACCCCTACCTTAATTCACCAGCCCTCTAGCTCGAACACTTTGCTTCCAAATCTACTCCTAACCAACCATGCTCACTATATCTGAGGAACCTCAGACTCGGCTCCAGATTCCTGCATGCCTCTCACCGCCACACTGGCACCAGCACCCTCACCACTACACTACCCACCATATCCACGATCACCAAATGCAACACAAGCACTCTTTGTCAACAGAAGACCGCGATTAAGGGGGGCCTGATTAACACCAGGTCCCTTACTGCTCATGCACTTGACATGTCTGACCTAATCACAACACATGACCTGGACTTCATCGCCATTACAGAAACCTGGCTTCATGCCACTTCAGGACCTCTTCTTTCTCTGGCCATCCCCTCAGGATATACTTTTATCAGAAATTACCGCAACACTAGCCAAACTAAAGGAGGTGGTATTGCCTTCATTCACAAAAACTCGATTACTCTCCGCCTCTCACCCACTCAACCGACTCTATCAGCAGAGTTACTGTCTGTGAAACTTACCACATCACCTAACCAAACCATCACAATTCACCTCATCTACAGGCCTCCCAGTCCTATATCCACATTTGCTGAAGATATATCCTACCTCCTTGCTGACAATACCCAAACCAAATCGCAAATTATCATACTAGGCAATTTCAACCTTGGTTTCCAAGACCCCAGTGAAGCCACAGCACTCGATATCACTAATGTACTATCTAATTTAGGCTTCACACAACGCATCACTGAACCTACTCACTTTAAGGGCAGAACCCTTGACTGGTTAGCAGGCTTAAACTGTAAAATCAATATTGAGTCTAACCAACCAGGTGCTTGGACTGACCATCACCTAATCACTTTTAGCATCTCTGTAAAAAAACGTTGTCACAAGCTCCCCTGCTACACAGGACCTAGCTCCCGCAATGTGCACAAGAAATAAGAGCGACATAACATGCGAAAAACTGCTCCCACATTTTCCTCCCCACTCTCAATAAACATCCCTCCTCTTGCACTGATCCCACTGTCCACGTAGACACATTCAATCATACCATGCTAAAAGCCCTTGACATCATTGCACCTATTAAATTTAGGAAACCAAAACCATGCGCCCACATCAACTCTTGGTTCACACCACAATTGAGAGTTGTGAGGAAAGAAAAACGTAGTTTAGAAACCTGTTGGAAAAGTTATCCCTCTCAAATGAACAAAGCCAACCTCGCACTGACCACCCTGAACTACAAGGAAGCTATCCTCCAGGCAAAAAAAGCACTTATAATAAGCAAATTATACAAGCCAAATCCAACACTAAAGAGCTGTTTAAAATCCTAAAAGAACTGGATTCCCCAACCACCCCACGTGATACGTGCACTAAAGACAGCACCTGGTGTACCAATATTCAGAAGGCACTCCTTGGTAAAATAGCTACACTCCAAACCAAAATTAACAACAAAATAATCTCCCTCCAGATGGACTCGCAACACAAGCCCAAGTATGATAGTTCCAAACCTAGTGTAACGCTCACCTGATTCTCGCAGAGGCGCCGGTCTTGACTGGGCGACTACCGTATCTTCAAAGGTGATGTGTAGCACCCGGTTGGCTCTTTGGGCTGGACCTCTGTGCACTGTATGCCTGACATGTAGAGTAAGATGTCTGCAGATAGAAAATATGGGGTTAATGAACTGGGGTTATTGGGGTGTCCCTATCTCTTTCCTCTTCTCCTCTCCTGTAGACCCCCAAAGGTTAACGCTCTCACCTTAGGTAAGTGAATGCCAAGCTCTCCATCTGCCTCGGGGCAGGGTGCTGTAGCCAGTTTCTTCACTGGATAGGTAGCACAGGCCTCTTGACTTCAGAGGACTGCTGTCCGTCGTTTACTGCACGAACGGTAAGTTTCGAGTCATTCAAATGTCTTTTTAAAGTCTTTAGTAATGATGTCTCTTGTTTTGCAGGGTTCCGGCGATGGCGGATGACGGGCTGAAGTGAGTTGTAGATGGAGCCCGTGTGATGAATAGAAGCGCCTGGAAGCACGTGAGTAAGCGCTTGTTGCCTGTTTCACGATGCGCTCTAACTGTCTTTTTATTTTGCAGGTACGAGTTCGGAGCGGCTGCAGGGTGCCGGAATACCCACTGGATTAGATGTGGAAAGGAGTAATGGCACGTGAGTATTAAAGTTCCCCAATGTCTTTAAACGCACCTTGTTTTGTCTTTCAGATGCGGATGCAGCGCAAAGGCCTCCGGAGCGTGCGAAGAGTTGGTAAGCTTTTGTCTTTCAGATGCCGGAATGCAGTATGAAGACCTCCGGAGCGCACGAAGAGTAGGTAAGCCTTTGCCTTTCCGATGCCGGAATGCTAACCTGTTCTTTCTTGTCTTTATAGGGGTTGCTGAAGACTGGATTCAGGATGGTAAGCCTTTTTCCTTAGGCCCAGGACTGGATGCAGAAGACACGATGAGCGTCCTGCTGCAGAGGGTGCAGAATAACGCAAAGCAAGATTCATCCACCGGGTGTGGTTTAAATAGCCTCCTGTAGTGCTTAGGTGTCTCCTTCCACAGCCACGCCTAAGTAAGAAAAGAGTTCCTGGTAAGAAAAGAGTTCCTGCCTTCCAGAAGAGTTCCAGTGTTCTAAATCTAGGGAGTGGCTCCAGCCCCACCCAACAGGAAAAGTAGTTCCAAACAGAAGAGGATCAGAGGCTCAACTGGCAGGCAAGTAAGCAGCATGGTCTGCTGCAGGTAAGTCCACCCAAGCATTATGAGCCCGGCGCTTCCAGCGCTGGGACTGGGCATATTTATGAGCCTGGTGCCACTGGCGCCAGGACTGGGTCCAAAAGGTCCCAATTGGGACTGATTGGCACTCGGAACCTGGGTTATGGATCTGCTTCCAAGGGAGTTGGGAAAACCCTGACCTTTTGGAAGCAGAGATCATGACAGTACCCCCCCTCAAGGCCCCTCCCAAACCAGGCTTCTCCGGGGGTTTTGGCTTGTCAGGAAATGTTCGGTGAAATCTTTTGATTAGGCGAGGAGCGTGGACATATTCAGCAGGTTCCCAGGATCTCTCTTGGGGGCCGTAGCCTTTCCAGTCAATTAGGTAGAATAGTTTAGATTTGGAGATCTTGTAGTCCAGAATGCTTTTGACTTCAAACTCGAGTTCTCCATCCACTAGGATAGGTTTTGGAGATTTGGTTAGTCGGGTTTGAGGTTGCACGGGTTTTAATAGAGAGACGTGGAAGACCGGATGTATCTTCATGTGCGGGGGCAAGTCCAACTTGACCGCTACTGGGTTTACTATGGTAGTGATGGAATAGGGACCAAGGTATCTTGGGTTGAATGTGCGTGGCCCTTTTAGAGATAGATATTTGGTGGATAACCAGACTTGATCCCCTACTTGATAGTGAGGGGCTTCCTTCCGATGTTGATCTGCTCCTTTCTTGTATTGTTCTTTAGCCCTTTGAAGGTGAGAAACAGCTTCCTTAAAGGCTTGGGTGATTGTAGAATGCAGGTAGTCTACTGCTGGTGTTTCAAGATCTTGGAGGGGATCCAACTCCGAGGTTCGAGGGTGACTGCCGTACAAAAGAAAAAACAGGGTTTTCCCAGTTCCCGAATGGACAGAGTTATTGTAGGCATACTCGGCTATCCAAAGGATATCTTTCCAAGTTTTTTCAGTTTGTTGCAGCATGCAGCGTAAATACTGTTCCAGAGTTTGATTGGTCCTCTCGGTTTGTCCCTCGGTCTGAGGGTGGTGACTGGTCGATAGTCTCACATCAATTTGAGCCGACCGACAGCAACTTCGCCAAAAATGAGAAATAAATTGACTACCTCGATCCGAAATTAGAACCGAAGGAAAACCGTGCAGTCGGACGATGTTTTCGAGAAATTCTCGGGCCAGAGTTGCTGCTGTTGGCAAGCCTTTGAGTGGAATGAAATGCGCCATCTTGGAGAATAAGTCCACGATTACTAGAATCGTATTGTATCCGGAGCATGGAGGTAGATCGGTGATGAAGTCCATAGAAAGCGTATGCCAAGGGCGAGGTGGGATGTCAATAGGGCGTAAGAGGCCTGCTGGTCTTTCCTTTTGACTCTTGTTTTGGGCGCATACTCCACAGGACATTATAAAGTCTCTGATATCTTTTTTCCAAGACGGCCACCAGAAGTAGCGCTTGATCTTTTCTGAGGTCTTGGCTATACCGGGATGACCTTCCATTAAAGAGTCGTGATAACAAGAGATTACTTTTTTCTGTAAATCTGTGCTGGGTAGGTATAATCGTTCTTGGAAATACAATAAGTTGTCCTTTACTGCAAAGTCCTTTCCCTGCAGATGCCAATTCTGTATATCTGCTGGAGTTACAAGTTGCCTGGCTTTATCCTTAACTTCCTCTATGGATTCTGTGGCGATTACACCCAGAATTCTTTGTTCGGGAATGATTGGTACAGGTTTAGGGTTGATCAAGTGTTCTTCCACTCCCATCCGAGAAAGGGCATCGGCTTTACCGTTCTTTGTACCAGGTCGATAGGTAATTATGAAGTCAAACTCGGCAAAGAATAATGCCCAACGGAGTTGTCTAGAGGATTGGGCTTTTGCGGTTTTCAAATATTGCAGGTTTCGGTGATCCGTAATCACAGTAACGGTGTGTCGGGCCCCCAGCAGATAATGCCACCAAGCCTTAAAGGCAGACTTGATAGCCAGAAGTTCCTTGTCAGTAATCATGTAATTGACTTCAGGAGGCGAGAATTTGTGGGACCAAAATGCCACGGGATGCAACTGATTGGTTACCGGGTCCTTTTGTGATAGAACTGCCCCCATGGCAAGGCTTGAAGCATCAGTTTCCACGATGTAGGGGAGTTCGGGGCGAGGGTGTTTTAAGATTGGTGCAGAGATAAATTTAGTCTTCAAATCCTGGAAAGCTTGTTCCGCCTCGGTAGACCATTCAAAACGTTTGTTTTTCTTTAACAAGGCAGTGATGGGCTGGACTATTCGAGAGAACTCGGGGATAAACCTGCGGTAAAAGTTAGCGAAGCCTAACATGCTTTGCAAACCTTTTACGGAGGATGGTGATGGCCATTTGAGAACTGCATCGACCTTCTTTGAATCCATACGCACTCCGCCAGGTGATAATATGAATCCCAAGAATTCAACTTCAGTCACGTTGAAAACACATTTTTTCAACTTAGCGAAAAGTTTGTGTTGACGCAATCTTTCGAGGACCATTTTCACGTGTTTCCGATGTTCAGATTCCGATGAAGAATAAACGAGGATATCGTCAATGTAAACAACAACACACACATCTATGAGTTCTCTGAGGACATCGTTCATAAAATATTGAAAGGCGGCCGGGGCATTGCAAAGTCCGAAGGGCATGACCTGATATTCAAATAGCCCATACTTGGTGCAGAAGGCCGTCTTCCATTCATCGCCCTCTTTTACTCGTACCAAGTGGTAAGCTCCTCTAAGATCCAGCTTTGTATATATGCATGCTTTTCTGACTTGGTCCAGGAGTTCAGGGATCAAAGGTAACGGATATCTATTCTTAACGGTGATCTGGTTCAGGGAGCGATAATCGATACAAGTTCTAAGGTCTCCTTCCTTTTTTGGAACGAAGAACAAAGCTGAAGAAGCAGGGGACTTGGAAGGACGAATAAACCCATTTGCCAGGTATTGATCCAGGTATTGTCGAAGGTGAAGGTTCTCAGGCTCGGTGAGGGCATAAATTCTACTACAAGGAGGAGTAGATCCAGGTATCAGGTCTATCTGGCAGTCATAAGACCTATGAGGAGGTAGAGAGTTAGCCTGATCCTTCCGGAAAACATCTTGGTATTCTAGGTATTCGGGAGGTAACTGAGGAGTCTCTGAAGAAATTGCGGCCAGTGCAACACCAGGTGGAGGGTGACAAGTAGAGACACATTCTGAAAACTGGACCGTTCTTGCTCGCCAATCGATCAGAGGATTGTGTTTCTCTAACCAAGGTATTCCTAGAATAATCTGAAACTGAGGGGCCTTGATCACATCGAACACGATCTTCTCATGGTGTCCATCTTGACTTACTAGCGTCACTTCTTGAGTGGTATGCGTTACTGGCCCGGAGGCTATCTTCGTACCATCCACCGTAGTAATGACGTCCTTTACAGCCTTGGGACAAAGAGTTAGATTCATCCTCAAAACCATTTCATGATCCACATAATTGCCGATGGCACCGCTGTCGACGTAAGCTTCAATTGCATGTAATCGATCCGGATTATCAGGGCTAATGAGGACCATAGGCATCACGAAATGCGAGGTCACGGAACTGGTTTTTACGCTCGGCAAGAGGACCTCTATTCTTGTCGGGCGAGGTCATTTCCCTGCTCAGAGTTTGTAACTTTGGTAACTGCAGCTCCTACTGCCTTCTTGGCAGGTTTCACCGGACAGTCTCGAAGAAAGTGCCCTGAGTTTCCGCAATATAGGCATAATTGCAACTGTTTCCTCCTTTCCCGCTCCCGTTGTGTTAGAGGACCTTTCAGACCCCCTATTTGCATGGGTTCCCCGGAGTCTACTCCTTTGGAAGGAGTTGGCGGTTTGGAAAATACTCGAGCATCAAACTTGGAACGATCGGCCTTCCTGTTCTGCAGCCTGTGATCTATTTGAACGACCAAGTCTATGTAATCCGAACAGTCATGTGGGGGATTCACTACTTGGGCTAAAACGTCTTTGAGCTCTCCACGTAGACCTCTATAAAACAGCGTAATCCTTTTGTCCTCAGGCCATTGAGTTTCCACTATTAGTCTATTGAAAGATGCAATATAAGCCAAAAGGTCTTGATTACCCTGTCGCAACGAAAGAAGCTCATTGTCCAAGGCCTGCCCCTGTGAATGTCTTGCGAACAGTTTTTCCATACTAAGCTGAAAGGCTTGAAAATCATGGAGAACCGGATCATCTTGATGAACTAGAGGGATCGACCAGTCTGCCGCATTGCCACTAAGGTACGAAAGTACAAAAGCTACTTTAGTTTGATCAGTTGGAAAGGCTGCTGGCCGGCATAAGATGTGCAACCGGCAATGATTGATAAATACTGCAAACCTCTTTGGGTCACCAGAAAATCGCTCGGGCGGGGCCAGAGGTACATTCCCAGGTAGGTTGATCTGCACTGGATTCATAGAGGATGTTGAAGGAAGATTTGCCCCTGATGCGGGTAACGGGGTCTGTCCGGCTTGTGACTGTAGCACTTGTCTAGCAAGATTGTCTGTTCTCTCCTTGGAAATAATTAGTTCCCTTCTTAGAGCATTCGTTTCCTGACGAGTTGCATGCACTTCTGCCCTTAGTTCCCCAAGTAACCGGGCTAGGGGGTCAGTATACGAGGTTTCCATAGCGCCTGGGCGAGAGTTTTGCGGTAGGCTTTGCGTTCTGTAACGCTCACCTGATTCTCGCAGAGGCGCCGGTCTTGACTGGGCGACTACCGTATCTTCAAAGGTGATGTGTAGCACCCGGTTGGCTCTTTGGGCTGGACCTCTGTGCACTGTATGCCTGACGTGTAGAGTAAGATGTCTGCAGATAGAAAATATGGGGTTAATGAACTGGGGTTTTTGGGGTGTCCCTATCTCTTTCCTCTTCTCCTCTCCTGTAGACCCCCAAAGGTTAACGCTCTCACCTTAGGTAAGTGAATGCCAAGCTCTCCATCTGCCTCGGGGCAGGGTGCTGTAGCCAGTTTCTTCACTGGATAGGTAGCACAGGCCTCTTGACTTCAGAGGACTGCTGTCCGTCGTTTACTGCACGAACGGTAAGTTTCGAGTCATTCAAATGTCTTTTTAAAGTCTTTAGTAATGATGTCTCTTGTTTTGCAGGGTTCCGGCGATGGCGGATGACGGGCTGAAGTGAGTTGTAGATGGAGCCCGTGTGATGAATAGAAGCGCCTGGAAGCACGTGAGTAAGCGCTTGTTGCCTGTTTCACGATGCGCTCTAACTGTCTTTTTATTTTGCAGGTACGAGTTCGGAGCGGCTGCAGGGTGCCGGAATACCCACTGGATTAGATGTGGAAAAGAGTAATGGCACGTGAGTATTAAAGTTCCCCAATGTCTTTAAACGCACCTTGTTTTGTCTTTCAGATGCGGATGCAGCGCCGAAGGCCTCCGGAGCGTGCGAAGAGTTGGTAAGCTTTTGTCTTTCAGATGCCGGAATGCAGTATGAAGACCTCCGGAGCGCACGAAGAGTAGGTAAGCCTTTGCCTTTCAGATGCCGGAATGCTAACCTGTTGTTTCTTGTCTTTATAGGGGTTGCTGAAGACTGGATTTAGGATGGTAAGCCTTTTTCCTTAGGCCCAGGACTGGATGCAGAAGACACGATGAGCGTCCTGCTGCAGAGGGTGCAGAATAACGCAAAGCAAGATTCATCCACCGGGTGTGGTTTAAATAGCCTCCTGTAGTGCTTAGGTGTCTCCTTCCACAGCCACGCCTAAGTAAGAAAAGAGTTCCTGGTAAGAAAAGAGTTCCTGCCTTCCAGAAGAGTTCCAGTGTTCTAAATCTAGGGAGTGGCTCCTACCCCACCCAACAGGAAAAGTAGTTCCAAACAGAAGAGGATCAGAGGCTCAACTGGCAGGCAAGTAAGCAGCATGGTCTGCTGCATGTAAGTCCACCCAAGCATTATGAGCCCGGCGCTTCCAGCGCTGGGACTGGGCATATTTATGAGCCTGGTGCCACTGGCGCCAGGACTGGGTCCAAAAGGTCCCAATTGGGACTGGTTGGCACTCGGAACCTGGGTTATGGATCTGCTTCCAAGGGAGTTGGGAAAACCCTGACCTTTTGGAAGCAGAGATCATGACACCTAGCATTCACACCTATGAGCCATTCAATTTCTCGCTCCTCTCTACTACTCAAGACATGACAAGAATTGTTTATTTATTGAGTATTTGTTAGGCGCCTATACAACAGGATGGTGTTTCCAGGCCCCACAATGCAAAGTGGGGAGGTAACAAGGGCAACAAAATAGTAAGTATACAATTGTTGTCCTACTAGGCCTTGTGACATTCAGACATGCAAGTGCATTGAGGAGAAGTGCAGGAGATAGGGTACGGAAAGGGAGAGAGCAAGGTATGGAAAATTGCTGGTGGGAGGCTGGCAGGTAAGTGCCAATGAGAGCCAAGGGAGGAGGCCACATGCTAAGTTCTAGGGCGGAGGAGTCCCAAGGGCAGGATGCACAGCCACCAAGCAGGGGGCCCACAAGGGCAGTACTGAGGGGGTGAAGGGTGCTGGTGTTTACTGGGTAACCTGAGAGATTCATGAGGGAGCAGTCCACCCACTAATCTCAGTGGCAGTGAGGTGATTCGCAAGGAAGGGTAAGAGGGAAAGAGGTAGTAAAAAGCAGAGTTTTGAGAAGTTTCTGGGACTTAAGGAGGTCCGGCTTAAGTCTGAGATGGGCAGGGAGGCAGTTCAAAAGGGAGGCACCAGCCAAAGAGAGAGATCTGCCCCCCACTCTCTGCTTAGAGAAGTGTTTGACAAGCAGAGAGTTGGAGTTAGAGGAGCGGAGGGCTCTAGCAGGTGAGTATTATGGGAGGGAAAGTTGGAGATAGTGTTTTCCCAGGCCCCAGAAAGCCTTGCTGATGATGCAGTGGGTCTTGAATTTGATCCTCATGGGCACCGGGAGCAAGTGGAAGGAATTTAGGGCTGGAGAGATATGGTTCCTGGGCTTGTGGCCAAGGATAAGTCTTGCAGCCCTATTCTGGATTAACTGAAGGGGGCATAGGGAGGAAAGGGGGAGTTTGAGGAAGAGGCTGTTGCAGTAGTCTAGCCTAGAGAGGACCAGAGCTCTCGAGACATTGAGCTTCGGGGGAAAGGTGAGGACAGGGAGAATGCCTCTAAAGAGGTGAAGCTGGAAGTGGTCCTTCTTGGCAAGGTCCAAGATGTGAGGGGTGAAGGAGAGAGCAGAGTCGAAGATGACCAAAAGGTTTTGGACTTCACAGGATGGTGAGGGCAGAGGGCCCAAGAGGGGTCTAGAGCGTAGGAGGGAAACTGGTTGCTGGTGTCCCAATGAGAAGTCATTAGCTGTACACCATGCCTTGGTGGCAGTCAGGCAATCAGGATGAGAGAGGGGGAAGAGGAGGTAGTGGGAAGTTTGAAGGAAAGCTGTGTGTCATCAGCATAGCACTGGAAATGAGGAGAGAAGGACGAGATCAGGTGCGCAAGAGGGGCGAGATAGATATTGAAGAGCCACGGCGATAGAATAGAGTCCTGGATGACACTGCAGGTGGAGAGTGAGGCGGTGAAGGGGAAATGGCCCAGTTGTAACTCCGAAGGGTGTTTAGTGAGGAAAGAGGTCAGACATTCCAGTGCCCAGTCCGTGATGCCGAGGGCATCAAGAAGCTGTTTTATGAGGACAGAACGGTTGACCATTTCAAAGGCAGAGGAAAGATCGAGGAGAATGAGAACAGTAGGAGAGTTAGAGGCAAGATTTGCAAGCATGTCTTCCCGGGTGTTCAGAAGAGCAGTTTCTGTGCCTCTGGATGCCCAGAATCCAGATTTATGGTCATGGAGGCAAATAAGTTCAGTATGAAGGGTTGTTAGAGGAAGGACCAGCTTCTCCAAGAGTTTACCCATGAAGTGAGTGGTGTAGATAAGGTAGTAGTTAGCCAGGCAGGAGGGGTCAGCAGATGGCTATTTTAGGAGAGGGTACACAAGGAAGTACTTGAGGGATAGAGGGAAAGAGCCAGTGGCGAAGGAGTCGGTACAGAAATAAGCAAGAGCCAAGGGAAGAGTTGGGAGGTTGTCCTTAATGGTTCTAGAAGAGCAGGGGAGCATCTGTTTGGATGAGAACTTCATAAAGCTGATAACCTTAGAGACCTCATCAGGTGCTATGGGCAGGAAGGAGGAGGGTGCACGGGTGGAGGGAGGGGAGCCAATGGATGCAGAGGGGCAGGAGTGGAGGTGGGGGAGGTGGAGAGTTAGGACAGGAGGTCCTGAGTTTTAGATGTGAAATGGGAAGCCAAAGCGGTCCAGAGAGCCTGGGAAGGAAGAAGAGAGGTGGAGAATGCAGTTGGATTAGTGAGTTCTTTGCAGATTTTGAAAAGTTCAGCCATGTTGTTAGTGGACCCAGTGATGCTGGCTTGGATGTGGGCCCTCTTCTTTGCGTGGATAGGGAAACAATCTTGACTTTTGAGCAGGTGACAGGCCAGTCTGTCTGAGGATGAACATGAGGTCTGCCATTTCCATTCAGCAACACTGCACTTACGTTTCAGAGAAGCTAGATCAGAGTCATACCATCCGTTGCAGTTGGAGGCAGGCTTCAGGCAGATCCTCATGACAGGGGCAAGGATATCAAGGGTGTTATAGATAGTGAAGTGAAGGTTAGTGAGGACAGAGTCAGGGGAGAGTCAGAAGCAGGGGTGGGAGGTGGGATGAAAGTGGAGACAAAAGCAGTGACTGGCACTCACTTCATCAGTTGAAAATGGCAAAGGAGACTGGCAGTACAGGGTGTGTCTCAGACAGAGCTGGCACTGAACCATGTCTCGGTAATGTCGAGGACGTCGAGGTGAAAGTATTCAAGCTGAAGACAGATGTCAGAGGTGTGTTTGACAGCAGAACAAACATTGTGGTTCCATCACAAGGATATAAAGTAGAGGTGACAGAGGGCATTGTTTCATTGTCCCCATCTGAACTAGAATATCACCCGACTGGACCTCATTACCCCAGTTTACGCTAGGGTTGAATACAACTTTGCCAGCTATTGCAGCCAATACTCACCAAATCCAAATTCCTCCAGTGTCTGCCTCCGGTAACGCCCAGCATACCTTGTTGAATGATTTTTCCACATCAAATGTGACTAAGAAAGAGTTATCGGCCCCTTACCTATATTTAATAAATCCCACATGGTACGAGTGGATTAAGTCCAGGAATCATTCTTCCAATCTAGAGGTCAGTATCCACGTGAAGATCTGAACATCAACATTCAATAAAGAAATTGGCCTATATGTAGAGCACTGGGATTTGTCCTTCCCTTCTTTTGGAATTAATGAGATCACCACCTTTAGGAAGAGAGTGGTCTTCCTCTGTCATCAGGCCATTTTAAACTTTAACTAAATGGCACCAACATGTGTCTGTATGTTTTATAGAAACTGGGTAAGAACCCATTCTCCTCCAGTGCTTTACTAATTTTCAACCCACATATAGCCGCTGCTACCTACTTGACAGTAATACTCTTCTCTAGGCACTCCACCATGGTGGAAGTGAGCTTGGGTAGCTCTATTTCTCAGAGGTCGTGTGCCATGGCCTTTGGTTCTCATTTTTCTCTATGAAATCAGATGTATGGTACCAGGTTGCAAAAACATCTGGCTATATCTGGGGGGTGTCCATTCCATTCCACTGTCATCCACTATATTTCTCAACCTCTGCTCCACCCTCAAGGTTTTCAGTCTGTTAGCCAGCATGGAGCCCGCTTTATCTTTCTTTTTGCTACTTGACTGCTCTCAATTCTGGGCAAATCTTCCCTAAATTTGGCACCTTCAGTGCCATTCTCGCCTGCTGGATTTGCTGATGCAAGTCTTCTCTCTTGCCCTCAATGTTTCTGTATTGTTCCTCCAGGCACTTTATATCAGTCTGCAACTTAACTTCTATTAAAGGTACTTTCTTTTTTCTTTCTCTACCCCTCTGAAATGACAAGCCTCCTCATAGTCACTTTTGCTGCATCCCACACTACTCATCTCAGCATCTCACCAGAATCATTTAGGGGCGAAAAGGTGTCTCATTTCCTCCCTGAGGGTAACCCTAAACAGCTTGTCCTGAAATAATGTATTGTTCCAATGCCATCTGCTCTTATCCTGTAAAGGTGTCCCACGCTCCATTTCTGTCATAACCATATTGTGATCGGACCATGCTATCAGTATTCTAGTTGCTTCTCAAAGGAGATTTCCTTGCCTTTCTCTATTAAGAGGTAGTCAATCCTTGTATACATCTTGTGAACTGTGGAGAAAAAGCTATAAACCTACGCTTCTTGGTTCCTTACTCATCAAGCATCACACCAATCATATTTGGAGACAATCATTGAATCTCCACTCTTCTTGTTCACCCTCGGTCATCTGCTTTGTGCCTGCCACTAGCCTATCCAAGTTCATGTCCCTAATTGCATTGAAGTCTCCCCCCATTAGAATAACCTGAATAGGTGCTCTAAGCAGCACAGGTAAAAAAAGCTTTTTTTGTTACTGTCCCACTATGATGTTAAAAAAAAACAAAAGGGCTTAACGTCTAGCTGAGCTTCAAGAGAACCTACTTGGTCAACAAGGAATTGGTGCCAACCAAGGATTGAAGGGCAGAGGGAAGCGTCCAATGGAGTAAATATCAGATTTAAAAAGATATTGGACATGTGATTACATTTTGATCCACTGTTTATTGATACACTCCATGATTTTGATGGTATATTTATACAATTTGGACAATTCTATACCCAGACATTTCAGCCCTATTTTGATTCAGTTGGAGGAAGTGATGGAATGAGCCATGACAGCCGCTGCTTCCACGCCCATGGGACACTGGATTCAGATGATTATCCACATTGAGATGTTTTCACAGGAATCTCATCTGTCACTGAGTTCCTCCATAAGCACCTGTACAATGTGGATCATGCAACACAATCACCCAATTTGTTTTGCATGCATGCACTTGGTTGATTGGTAATGGTAGCTGCCATTTAAAAATGTGGTGGGGACCATTAGCATTGATTGGCAGACAGAAACACGAGTTATACATACCTCTTTTCCCACATAAAAATGTGATGCAGACAGACATGCATGCTGATTTTCTGCAAAGAGCAGGGAAATGCACAGAGTGGATTTTCCCATCTGAACGCTTTTTATGTAAAATGTACAAAATGGCACAGATGAGGAAGAACAAACAAGCAGAGTGTTTTTCTTATGTTTTTATTCCACCGTGCCTTTTTGTGCTCTGATCGGAGTATGAACATGTTTTATTTACCCAATATGGCCTCCTACTAGAAGCAAAAAGAAGACATACTTAATTATTTGTCGTTAAAGTGATAAATGGCTTGCTACAATTGCAAGCATAGTGGCTCAGCATACGAGCACGTGGCCCACTATTATCCATGGCAAGTGTGCATTTAAACACTTTGCTGCCTCACACAGAAGAAAAGTATTCACACACTCATTTTGATCAGAGTAAAACATGGTTCAGATATATAAAAATATGTGGAGGCACTTTTTTTTTTTTTATTTTTTTTACTGAGCATTGCCCTTGAGTATTGGATTCTCTGCACAAAGCAGTCATGGCATGGGGATTTTCTCTGTGCATGAGCAGGTTATTCACATATCTGATTTTCTTGCAGGAGGAAAGGTCTGGATCCCCATGGATCTGTACCCTGTTTTTTTCATGTGCAAAGAGCAGGTGGAGTGCCTTCAGAATCATTGGACCTCATTACGACCCTGGCGGACAGCCGTGCCTGTAATACAGCCAGTTTGGACATAGAAGACAATTGGTTCTTATTAATTTCTGGAAACAGTCAGGGGGTGGTGGCTCAATTCTTATTGTCCGAGAAGGTGGATGATGGATATCGTCGGAACAGAGCGACTGACCCGGAAGAAGAAGACCACGTGATGAGAGGGATCCTGACGGAAACTGAGAACGACTAAAGTGATAAACAATAATGATAATGGCATGGAGGGTGGGAGGGTCAAGCGGAATTGGTGAATAACGAAAGGGGTCAGACCATGCATAGTTGCCAACTTGACCCATTCCAAACTGTAGATGCATATCCAGTCCTGTTTATTTCTTTGCATTCTGGGACTTGTAGCCTGAGTTTTCTAATAGGAAAAGTGGAACTACTAGTCCCAGAATGCAAAAACTTTTTTAAAAAAACAGGACTGGATAAGCACCTTCAGAGTAGAATCGATCATGTTGGCAACCATGGAACATGTGGGGATATAAAGGGAATGCGAGTTGGAGGAGGGTTGGGTTAGATTGGGTGGCAGGCTGGTGAGGTGCTGTCCATTTATTCAGTTTGCAAACTCTGTGAATAAATATCTTGTTTTGTCCATTGTCCATTCTCTACCAGATTACTGAGTCTCTCATTTGATTTTTGCGTTGATAGATGGTGGTGTGACTCGGATCCTGTCACACAACACTGCAGACCCATGGCTCCCGAGGACCTCCATCCAGAAACCTACACGAGCACTCAAGACGATAAGGTAGGAGACCTACTTACAAATCTCCTTAGCTGGCTTCTGGAGCAAGATAACAGGGCTGGTGGAGTGCATGAGGGGCTGTATGGGGGATCGATGGTCCCGATTGGGACCTGGGAATGGACAACACAGGAGGGGACGTTTTTAAGGCCTCATCGGAAATGGGATGGACATTTTGGGCAGGATACATCGTGTTGTTGGTTGTCTTTGTTTGCTTTAATATTGTGATATTGATGGTTTTGCCTATCATGAATACAGAAAAGAGTTTTGCAAAATATCAAGGATAGAGATCGACTTTGGTGTAGCATTTGGGAACAGTTTGGTGTATTAGGTTGGGAAAAAAGGGTGAAGCCCAGAATTAAATTGGGAAAGGGGAAGGTGAATGAGGGAAGAGTGAGAGCACTTATCCTTGTCAGGACCACTCTGTGGTGTCTCTGGTTGTTAAATATAAACCCTTACCTCTCACGACCGAAAAAGAGTGGAGTCAAATTACGAAAGGATCAGGGGCTCCTGGCTAACGGGGCAAGTGATCAGCGAATGCAAAATTAATTAGGCATAGGAAAATTGCCAAACAGCAGCCAAAACAGGGGGAGGTATCGCCCAAGGGGTCACCGCCCATTATATGTTTAAGAAGTTTAGCAATTCGTCTTGTGACTATTTGGACTTATGGCATTATTTGACTCCACAGATAGACTCAGTTTTCCAGTGAAGGGATGTTTAATTTGGTTAAATTTGGAGCTGTGAGTAGGGCTCTAGAAGCAGAGGGGACCAAAAGATCACCTGTACTTTGGCTAGAAGAGATTACAGCAAGAAAATGTGATGGGAGAATTAGATGACTGAGGAAAATCAATAACTGATTGAGGCGGGACATCAAATTCTTGAGGGGTAGGAGAGGAAGATATGGGCCTGATCATGTCCCCAGATAGTGGAGAAAGAGGTCTAATGAGCAACATAAAACTGAAGAAGATAAGGAGGACAGTGAGACACCACAGTACAATACCATTCATGGGGGCAGGAGTGACAGAGGCAAAGTAAAGGTGGCCCAGGGACGCAAGGGCTAAGAGAGTTGGGATCTGCAGGGGCTTAAGCACCCTGGGGGACGCCACCTTCATATTATCTCCCTATGATGATGGGAATTCTGATATATGGATGGGATTCCCACGCCTTCCAGGCGTCCCTCAGACAGGTACCATCATCTGATCATGGGGACGGAGAGCAACAACAGGGTTTGGTCACAGCCCATGTACTGTGGACACTGGGGCAATTTTGGACATTGGCAAAGGAGTTTCACAATATATGTGAGGAATCCCAACGGTTTGTTAAGGAGATGCAGGCAGCAATACAGTGCTATAATTCATCATGGGCAGATATGAATCAGCTGATGCGAATAATGATGCCACCAGAAGTAAGACAGTGATTGGTGGAGAGGGCGGCCTGGCCAGCCACTGATACAGGCACAGGGGAAGCCCTGGTGCAAGTGAGGGGAAAGAATAGTCATGGCAGTTGCAGATGTGTGCTCCAGAAAGACTGATTGAGCAGAAATATCAAACTACAAGCAGAATAAAGGTTTTTATTTAGACTTACTGAAGGTGGTATTCACGCAGCATTCTGGCATCATGAAGTCACAGAAAACAGCCCATGAGGCTATAGCAAACCCGTTTGTCTCGGGTTTACTCCCGAAGGTACAAATGCAATTTTATAATGTGTGTATATTAATGTTATTTTAAAAATGTGTAAATCGTAAACTAAAGCCCATAGGCGTCTAGGCGCTAAGCAGGAGGGAGGGCAGGCTCACGAAGACTCAAGAGTGCCAGATGCTCTAGCAGGGAGGAAAAAAGAGATTAAACAATAGCTGCTTGTCGATCTCTTGACGCATGCCCATCAATGATTTTGAGAGCACTTCAATGGTAAGTAGTATAAGATCTAATGAGTACTTTCTGGAATTTGCTCACAACTCTTAACAAACTCTTGATTTTCCTTACACAGTGTTGGTCGAAGATAAATCCTGAGTCCACGATAATACTGGTTTCACCCCCGTGGCTCTTCTGCCCAAGCATGAGCAGTAGGAATGCTGACACTGTGCTTTGAGGAACTCTCAGAGGAGTACTGGAGAAAGGCCACTTAGGCCTTGATCTTGGATCCAGCCAGTTTGGACAAGAAAAGACAATGAATTTGTATTCATTTCCAGAAACACGTCAGGGCTGGTGGCTCAATGACCATCGTCCAAGGAGGTGGATGCTGTATATCGTCAGACCAGAGCGACTGACCTTGAAGAAGAATATCATGTGATGTGAGGGATCCCGATGAAAACTGAGGAAAGACTAAAGTGATAAACAATAAGAGTAATTGGCCCTGATTCATGGAATTTTTAGCACAGTGCCCAACAAACAATCTGATTCACAGAGCGGTGCCAAGTGTATTTTTCTCTCCTCCTCCCTTGCACCTCTCACCCCATCCCTTGCTCCGTGTGCATCAGTGCCTTAGACTGGTAAGTGTCTCCCCCATCACTGTAGCCAACTATGTCGGTATATGTCTCTCCTATCTCCTCTAACTGCTTCACTATCTCATATCCCTCTCCTATCACTAAATCTGGTCGGAAGAAACTTAAGGAGGATGTACTGGGCTCCAAACCAGGCCTTTCTATTGCAGACACCTATGTCACGGCTTCCGCCAGAGAGATTCCCAGAGACATCCTCTTTTTCATTAATGGATTCACAACATGGCCGGCTTTCTCTCTCCTATTGCCTCTTCCCCCATTAATGGTGGCACTCGCTGGGAGGTCCTCCTTGACCTCTTTTACCATTTCCAGAGTCATCATCAATGTCTATTTCAATGGAACCATCATGGTTCGGGTCCTCAACTCAACCTTCTTCTCTTTGACAGGCTCCTCCCTCGCCTTTGTAACCTCACTTCTCACTCTGGCCAGGCTCCTCTTCCATCTGTGCACCCTTCTTCTCTGCACTGGCATCCTTGCACATTGTGCCTTCCCCCTCCTCTGTAGTTGCTCCCTCGCCCATTGTGCCTTCCTTCTCTCCTCTGCACTGGCCCCCTTGCCGTGCCACACTGTCCTGGCTCCCTTGTCAGCCTTTGCTCTTCTGCCATCCTCCACTATCCCTATGGCACAGCTGCCACCCCCAGAGGGGGCAACATCTCATGTGCCCCCCCATGGAACAAAACCCTCAAAGATGGCAAAGCTGCTCCATAGTGCCACTCTCAACACTCGCTCCGCTGTCAAACACTCGTCTGACATCTGCAACATGCTTGAACTCATGGACATTGATGTGCTCACCATTACAGAGACATGGTTCAAGGATAGCTTTGTCACAAGCTTTGACACACTCCTCCCCGAAGGCAACAAAATCCTCTCTGTGCCTAGGCCAAAGAAGACAGGGAGTGGAGTGGCGCTGATCTTCCCAGGATGGATACCTGTGTCCATCATCCTGACTCAGGCTTATTCCTCATTCAAGTGCCTAGTCTGCAGGCTCTCATTCTCCCCTAAATCTTCTCTCCTTTTGGCCACCTTCTATCGGCCACCAGGACAGTGCACTCTCTTCCTCTCGGAATGGGCTGACCTGACCTCCTCTCTTCTTTCCTCCTCCTCTCATCTCCTCCTTATGGATTATCTCAACATCCATCTGGACTCTCCTGATTCCTCAGGACCTTTCCGCAACCTATGTGACTCCCTCTCTACATTACCCTCTGGCGCCATGCACACCGCAGGCCACACTCTGGATGCTCTCATCTCTACTGACATCCTTCTCTCTATCTCTCTCACCACCTCTCTCTCTTGGACTGGTCAATCTCTTCTGTCAACACACCTGAAGCTCTCCTCTCCTCTTGCAGCAACACACCTGGCACGGCCACTTGGCTTCAAAGTCACCAGACCCATGAACAAAGTGAAAGTGGCTGCCTTTGCCTCCACCTACTCCCCTCTTCCCATTCCTGCAACTGACTCCCACCCTGACTCAGTCCTTGATAACTTCAATCTCTGCATTCCAACACTCTTGACACTCTTGCCCCTACCATGAGGGTCCGACTGAAGCCTTCCAAAAAGTGCAACTCTTGGTATGACTCCAATCTGACTGACCTTAAAGGCAAGTGTAGGGCAGCTGAGCAGAAGTAGAATTCATCGGACAGACCAACTGACAAACTGGCCTGCCACATACTTTAAAGGCAATATCGACTCTGCATCCAGCTCCAGGAAAAGAGTCTTTATTCAAGCCTGCATCTCTGTGGCATGATATAACACAGCTAAACTATTCAAAGTATGCAAGGAACTGGCCAATTCTGCAGCAGCCTCTTCTTCTGCCACACCCACCCAGGACCTTTGCTTGGCCCTGGATTCATACATCATCACAAAAACCCAAGACATCCTTTTCTCCCTCTCTGTCATGCCACGGCATACACCAACACTGGAGCCTCCCTTGGCCCCCCTCCACTTACCCTCTCTTCTCTTTCACCCATCACACCTGATAAGGTCACCAGACAAGTCTGGTCTATAAAGGCTTCATCCAAACAGGTGGACCCCTTCCCCTCTAAAACTATTAAGGACAATATTGACTCCCTCACCCCAGCCTTGGCTGATCTCTGCAACCTCTCCTTTTCCATTGGAGTTTTCCCAACTACCCTTAAGCACTCCCTTGTGCACATTCTGCCCAAGAAACCCTCTGCTGATCCCTCCTTTCTGGCAAACTACTGCCCTATCTCTATCACTCTATTCCTGGGCAAACTCCTGGAGAAGTTGGCTATCCCTCAGTTGACCCTCCACACTGAATCTATTGGTTGCTTCCATGACCATCAGTCTGGCTTTAGAGCATCCAGAGGCATGGAAACTGCTCTTCTGAACACCCGTGAAGACCTGCTCTCAAATCTTGACACTAACACTCCCTCTGTCTTCATTCTTCTTGACCTCTCCTCTGCCTTTGACACAGTCAACCACAACATCCTTGTCATACATATCCATGATACCCTGGGAATCACAGGTCAAGCACTGGCATGGTTAACCTCCTTTCTCTTCAACCGCCCATACCAGGGTGAACTCAGAGCCTTTCTCTTGACTATAGCTCGCTCAACCTGTAGTGTTCCCCATGGATCTAACCTATCACCCTGGTTTTTCAATATCTATATGTTGCCCTGACATGTGTGATTGCCACTTTCACCTTTAACTTCTAGTTTTATGCAGATGACACCCAGCTATCCTTCAGGCTACCCTCAGCTGCCTCCTCCTCGCACAAATCTGACTGTCCGCTATTCAGTCATGGTGTGCTGTAAACGACCTCTGCCTCAATGCCAGTAAGACTGAGATCGTTCACATTGAGAACCCTGCTCCTGCTTTCCCACTTTCACTCTGGCTGACCTCCCTTGGCCCTGCGCCAGCACCCACCTGAGAGGCTAAAAACCTTGGGGTCACCTTCGACTCCAGTTCTCCTTCTCCTCGCACATTTTGGACATCTCTACAAAATCCAACTATCAGCTACACCTCCTTAGAGGTACTCTACCTTTTCTTACTTTCCCCCAGCGGCTCACTGTCTCCAGAGCCCTGGTTCTCTCTAGGTGTCATTACTGCAACAACCTCCTCCTCAACCTCCCTTTTTTTCTGCCTTGCATCCTCAGCAACTCATCCAGAACAGAACTGCAAGACTTATCCTTGGCCTCAAGCCCAGGGATCGCATCTCTCTGGCGCTGAAATCCCTTCACTGGCTCCCCATGGCTTCAAGGATCACGTTTAAGTCCCTCTGCATTGTCCACAAGGCTTTCTGGGGCCTGAGACCTATCTAACTGCAACATTGCCTACCTAAATACTGTCCCTTCAAGCCCTCTGCTCATCTACCTCCAACCTTCTGCGAGTGAGCCGGTTCTCCAAGCAGAGACTTGCAGGGAGATCCTTATCCTCAGCAGGTGCCTTCCTCTGGAATAGCCTCTCTGCCACCCTCCATCTTGAGTCTGATCTTTTTAAGTTCTGGAAACTCCTCAAGACCTTCCTCTTCTCCTCTTCCTTTTCTCTCCCTTTACCCTCTAACCTAGCTATATGCTCTTTCCTAACTCCATCCCCCTCCTTACAGCTTGCTGACTGGCTGTCTGGTATACCTCAGAGTCTCACAGGTCCCGGGCACCCCCTCCAGTCTTCTCTTTCACTTGCTTCAGGGCCCCATGTCCCTCCCACCATCACTGCACTAAAAAAATAAAACAAGAGAGTGGCTCTCTCTGCACTTGCTTAGTCTCCACCGTTCGGGTGCACAATTTGCTGTGTCCTCTATTGTTAAATGTATTTTTTGCACTTACTCTGCCTGTTGCAGACAATTATCATCTCAGAAATTCAAGGGCTCTGGGAGACTGCTGTTTTTCTTCCCCATGTTCCCTCCCTCCTTGAGCGCTTTGAAACACTTGCCTTGTTATAGGCACTTTATAAATAAACAATACCATACCATGCCATACCATACCAAAGTGACTTTGCACTGGTGCAAACGTGGTGCAAAGACATTTTGCACTGCAAGAATACCCTTTACACCACTGTGTGAATCAGGGTGCTTGTTGGCAGTGCAAAGTCACTTTGCACCGCGCTACTAATTCCATGAATCGGGCCCTTTGTGACGTCGTGGGGGTGGGAAAATTCAGGTGGAAATGATGCATAATGATTGGAACCAGACCATGTGGGGGCATCAGAGAAAGGTGAGTTGGAGGAGGGTTGGGTTAGATTGGGTAGTGGGCTGGTGGGCGTTTTCTGTTTATTCAGTTTGCAAACTCTCCAAATACATTTCTGGCTTTGTCCATTCTCCACCAGACTACTGTGTCTCTCATTTGATTTTTGCATTGATAACATCCATTCCATGTGGATAATTATCAAAAGCAGATGGTGCAGACAGCAGACATGGAAGCATATGTGTACCTGGTTTTCACCATCGCTTCCTCCATCCACATCAAACATGTTCCGGAGATGGATGACTGTCCTTGTTCAATCTCCATTTCAATAAACGTATCTCTGAAACCCCTCAAAGTATGAAGCTCCTTTTTGTAAGAGAGCCATGTTCTTTGGAAATACAACTTAACATGCTCTTTAATGTCCTACACACTTATGATACTCCTCAATTGACTCACCCCTTTGTCTGAACATCAACACATTTGTTTAAAATTGAGTTTTTGCATCCTGAAATGTCCACCATTGCTATAAGTAAATTCAAAATCTTGCAGTTGTACGCTCTGAACAAAAGGAGCAAGAAAGTGTGCTTCAGTTGTCAAATGTGATCCCATACTAGAAGCAGCAGAAGGCACATTTAGATCGTGGTTTTAGAAGTGATAAATGGCTTCCTGCAATCACAAGCAATCACAAGCATATTGACTCACTACATTTTTCGGTTGATCGCCAAGGCCGTGCAAAATGCACATGAAGACAATCCTTTCCCTTTCACTTTCACAGAGCAATATACAGAAACTCACTTTGACCAGAGTGCGGGATGGCTCAGATAAGTAAACATATGCTGAAACAAACTCTTTAATTTTTTTGTGATCAGTTCCCTTTTAGATGCTTGTTTTTCTTGCATAGCTCAGCATTCATTTAAGTTTGTCCACATTTGCAAATTGGAAAGTCAAAAGTTTCTTGAGAATATGTATTTTTACTACAGTTGTAAGCTCCTAGATCAAGGTAGACATGCAAAGTCAGGTAGAGCATTTTAAATCTCGGTTTTCATTTCCTTTTTAACTTGTCCGGTAGCTTCGACGTACCTTCCCATTCTGCCTATGAGATATGCAATTTTTTTCATTTTTGATTGCATAGTCAAAAGATCTTAACCCCCTACAGCAGCCTACTGTCTCTTGTTTTCAGCTAATTATCCTAAATGCTGGTGTGTCCCATGGGCCTCTCCCCATTCTTTGCAGTAATGTCATTCTGTCGATGTTAGGGGTCGCGGCCGTGACCCCTGCAGCCTCCATTGAGAACCCCGTATTGAAGTAAAAAATGTCAAACATTGTAACTAATATTTTTTTGCGGAAGCTCCTGTGGGCACCTGCAGGCCCTGCAGTGCGGGGTAGTTAGCACCACCACTCCAGGTCTTGGATGCTATTATATTGATGTTCCTATATGATGTATAAAGCGTTCATGCCCTTAGCGGGCTTCCTAGTGCCCTTTACCACATGATGAAGTAAGCGCTTGACCGTGTGGGACTACAACAAAGTCTGTGCTTAAACATAACTTGATGCGTTTGGTTCTCTGGGACGTGAACAGTTTGCTAGATGGTTACGCATCAGCAAAGGAGACCTTCGAGAGAGCTTCCCTGGATTCGGAATACCAGGTCCTCGAAATTAAGCCTCTCCAACGTGGCACACGCATTATCTTTCTGATTTTCTGCCAAGGTTTGTGCTCATTCCAGGTCAAATGCATGATCCCTGGTAGGATTCATGCACATGTAGTAATAGCACCATGCTGTTCTGTGAGCATTGCTTGTGCACAGTCCCAAAGAGTTTGGTTGGTGAGGCTGTACTGTGCGGTGCCCATCAGAGCCCACACATCCTTCCAAAATGCTGCTAACCTGCCATCTCTCACTTCAATGCGCTGCCTTGTTTGTGCTCCTTTAGTAACAGAGGCAGCATGATCTCATTGTTATTCCCCAAAAGAGCCAGAATTCCTGTGGAACCGTCCATGATCAATACTCAGTCGACAACTACATACACTTGTCTGGGCCACGCCTCCCTTGAAACTGGCTGTGTGCTGTGCTCAAGGGGAGCAGATGGGCGGATGCTTTTCCATTCATCACTTCTGTTGTTGTGGGTCACTGGTGTGCTCCAGCACCTTGAAGCATCTGTTTGTGCTAGATGGAATAACAATAATGATCTCAAACCAAATAATTGGAAAGACTCAAAGAATATGGAAAAGTACTACTTTATTGTCAACTTAATAAAGTAGGGAGACGTGACAAACATCAAACTGATGCAAGCACATTCACATAGAAGATTGATTACATGGAAGTCCTATACCCCAATATGCATCATCTATGAAGTTATTCTGCGTGTCAAAATACAAAACCTTTCAAGGGAAGCGATTGGTTAAGGGAACATATCTACTTATAGAATATATAAGGATCTGTACATCATTGGCTACCCATTATCTGTAGGGCACGCCTTGATCTACCTCTAAATACATATAGGGCCTCATTCCGAGATTGTGGGTAGTCATGGCGCTATTTGCGCCATGACTGCCTCCAATAACTGTACCAGCACCGGTCTCGTTCAATGGGGACTTACCGGTGTAGTCCGACCTTTGCGGGACCGGTAAATCCCCATTGAAAAAAACATTCCCCATTCCCATTTGAGCCAATGTAGGGCTCAAATGGGAATGGGGAAGTAGCTAATAACGGTACCGCAATTTGAGTTACCGTTATTAGCTCTGAAGTCCCTTAGAGGGTCCAGTCCATAACTCCTGGTAAAACCAGGCATTGAAGGAGGGACCCGCTAAGGGAACTCGTAGTATGGCGGTAAGGGATTACAGGGACCGGTCTCCTTAACGGTGCTCGGTATCCCTTACCGCCCTACTCGTAATGAGGCCCATAGTACTGATTATAGCAGACAAAACAACAGTGGATTGGTCTATGCTATATTGCATGTTAGGTTGTCCCTGAACTCCACTGATTGGTTGGCACACTATCCCAAACTTGGACTTTTGTCTCTTTAACAACATGTACGAGAAACAAAACAAACTACTCCCCATTTTCCCAATGAGTCTATCATCTCTCATCATTAGGTCATCAGCCAATGTCTTCCATTTGTTGTTGACTTTGATGTCTGTTCACTGTCATAGAGTGTTCAAGGGAGTGTGAGCACACCACTATCTTAGCTTGAGGCTCTAATCGATAGCTTATATTTTCGACTTCTGAGTCACATGTGAAGAGACCACACATGTGCCCATTTCAGCCTTCTATTTACTGCTATTTTATTTAATTATACAGGGTGCTGTTGCTCTTCTTGGCCTTAGAGACTTGCTTACTGTATCTCATATGAACTTTGTATACTTTTAATTGACCAACAGTTTGACTCTCACAGATGTTTTCTTCGTCTTTCACTATGAAGAATGTCCCACATTTAGAGCTTATCCATGTACTCCCTTTGTACTCAGTGCTTATCCCTCGAAATAGCATCCTTAACTCTGGGCCAACCTTAACTCATCGTCGGGTCTGCACAGAGAGCTGTTTGTCTGTGTCTCCTGATTCTACAACCTCGGCCTGTCTCTGAGGTAGCCGCATCCATTTTCCCATTATGGCTGTCCTTGCCACATTATATATTCCTCTATAGCAAGCTGCTATACAGTTTCTTTCTACCTTGCGTTACTGTGTATTTACAGTTATTGTTCAGTAAGTTACTTCATCTTCTATAGGTCCATGATTATTTTAACTTTAGGTACATGTTACTCTTAGTGCCTCAGTTACATCATCACTTTCAATTATTTCAATATCGTTTCAGCCTAGGGGAATATATCTTCTTTATGATATCACTTGTCCTCCTCAGATTTTACTTTAATGTCCGTCCATAATATTCATTGATGCATTCTGACATCTTGGCAGGCAACATCATTCCATGTAGCATTCTTCCATGCGACATCCTTCCACACTTGCAGTGTGAGGGTATATTCCGTATGGCTATTTGAGTGCATAATGACTCTCATACACTTGATGCGGTATGGGAAAAAATGCAGGGGGCCCCATTTATTACTCTTCTCTGATTGTTCCATTATGATGGTGGTGAGAACTGGCAAGCTAGCGTCTACCTGATCCTCTACACTAAACAGTACCCGGGGCCCAATTTACTGCCCACTATAGAGAGAGCAGGTGTGTACTCTAGTAGGGCTGGGTAAGAGCCCTTAGTCAGATCATGCACCGGGCTGGTGAATAGCTGTGCACTTGTGCCACAGCCCTAGACTTTGAGAGATGGGCAAGAATATATTTAACTCCCCTCACCACCCTCTGACATTTTTAAGCAGCAGCAGCAGCATGACAGGGGACTAACTCTGGTACTGCTCTGCTGGCTTTATGGGAGCTGACTGATGGCAGATGGCTGTCTCTTCTCCAGCCCTACCGGCCTCTCAGGGGCTCATGGCTGCACCTACCACAGTAGCCTTTCAGAAGTTCAAGCAGTAAGAGGCTGGGGTCTTAGAGCATTTGCAATCTCGTAATTCTGCTGGCCTGTGTGACCCTGCCATTGCAACAGACCGCAATGTGTAAATAAATTTGTTCCAGGCCAAAATGAGTTTCTTGCATGCCTGTGTCATGTGAGGGACGTGAGAGGGAGGCACAGTCACAGCTCATCCCTGACCCACTGTTGCTCCCCAAAGAGTAAACAAAATTGGAGGTCCCTGTCCAGGCCCATGCATACGGCAGTTCTACCACCAGAAGA
Organism: Ambystoma mexicanum; assembly: GCF_040938575.1. Taxonomy (NCBI): domain Eukaryota; kingdom Metazoa; phylum Chordata; class Amphibia; order Caudata; family Ambystomatidae; genus Ambystoma; species Ambystoma mexicanum. Next base: position 647,451,894 of record NC_090930.1, on the reverse strand, counting down.
TTTAGGTGTCCAGAGAGAGAGCCACACAATAACATACTTGCCAACCCTACCGATTCAGACGGTAGTCTACTGCTTTTTAAGCAACCCTATTGCCTACTGATTTTCCTGTCAACACCTACCAATTGATAGGCCTGGCTGCCTAGGCCCAGCAGATCAGCATCCTCCAAGGTGGGCGTGTTTATGGCCCATTCATTTTGATTGATGACTCGATGCCTGGCTGACGTGAAACAGACACTTGACTCTGCCCTGCGCAGCCTTAGGTCCTGGCAGTGACTGCCAGAGCATCAACGTGACGCCTGCCATTCCGTGCCTCTTTGAGCTCAGCTGCCTGAATCATCGTCGTGCTGTGAGCTCTGAACCGGTGACTGAGTTCTCACTAGAAATTCTCCCGAACTACTTGTCTCGTCTGTGCTCAGCTCTGCTATAAATACATACAGCTGCTAGATGCAAACCTCGTCTCCAGAATCTCTGCAGGTAAATTCCCTTTTAAGTGATTGATCAGGAGGGTCGTGTCAGTGCACTGACTTCACAAATGTGTTAAAAGGTGAAGTCCCACAACTCACAGTCCGAGCTCTCACATCACTCAACCCTCCCTACATGTCACACACAAGAAGCAGCTGCCCTAATTTAAACTCTGAAAAATGCTGCGCCCGCCACCAAGCCAATGTCTCCAGCCCAACTGCAACGCAGTCTACAAATCATGGAACCCATCCTTGCCCCATTCTTCTTGGACTCGCTCCTTGCAGAATGTTGCATTGCTCAGAGCATGAATGTGGTTTGGTGGGATTACTCGCTGCAGTCTTTACCAAGAGTCTTCAAGTTTACTGTGAACATAGAATATAACTATCCCGATGGAGAATGTCCAATATACCAGTCGTCCACCCACTAGTCAATCCTCTGTTTCAGGGGAACTAAATGTGAAAAAAGCCTTTAGGTTTTTTTTTTTTTTCTTTTTGCAAAGAGAAAGCTATACCAGCAAAGTTTTGCAACCGATAGTGGACATGTTTTGTGAATTACTAGTGCATCAAAAGGTCATGACATATAACGTTACTGACATGAAAATCACAGTACACCACAGGTCATTTCTTATTTCTTGCACATTCTGGCTGCGCCGCATGTGCGTGCCTGGGAATTCCTTAGAGCACACAGCAACATGCCCCCTTTTTGAATATTCCTCAAGGGAGTGTGCTACCTAGATGATTGCTAGACACCTGTGTGGCAGATTCTCACTTTCATGTGCAAGAATTCTTCTATGAGCTCTGTCACACCTGCCCGATTGGGAAGGTCCACATAAATGGGGAATTTACACAATTAGGGAAGGCTGGCTGTGAGCGCAAACTCTTATGCAGATGATACTACAATCATCATGCATGTGATGGGAATTTGCCCAGCTGCTACATATATATTGGACCTCAGCAACAGTATGTAGGAAGAACTAAACTATGAAGTGAACAGGCACTTCCTGTTTTCAGAAGAATGGAGTCAGCAGCCTTATAACACAGCAATATATGTCTCTCTATATTACTTTTGTTCTGGGGATTGCCTCACAGGCTGCATTTGCGGGATCAATTGTGGCCGTCACTTCCTGTGGGGTATACAGAAGTGTTATCACCTTGTTGCCCTTTCACACTGGTTCCTCCTGTAAGTGACTCCAACCAAGCAATCCCACTAAGTCAGTGCCTTGTCTGGGATGCCCAAGAGAAGCCCTTATTTATGTATTTTATGGCAAGTTATAATCTGGATGATGAACCCATGTATAACACCCCTCTCTTAGAATCCCCCTTGACCCCACTGAGCCAAGAAGTAGGCTTGTTTTGCAAATTTAAAAGGTTTATTTGAAAAATTAAACAAATATATATATATATATATATATATATATATATATATATATATATATATATATATATATATATATATATATATCACACTTCTATAAATAAATTGATAATGGATAGTACACTTGTGAATATGAGCAGTAATCAGCAAGAGGTAATCCTACAGTAGCACAGTTCTTGGTTACTTATGAATAGGAACAGTAGAATGAGGTGGGAAAGAATGCTTTATATGGTTCAAGGAAACGCAATGATGAATGAAATGCAGTACAGAAAATAACTTGATATGGCTTCAACAAAAGAAAATGTAATCACTTTTCCTTGAGAATTCACTCCCCCCCTTTATGCAATATAAGGAGATGGAAAGAAGACACACAGTTCTCAGGAATGCAATAAAATATAATTCAGTTCCCCACTAGCAAGCTTAGATGAAAACAGGTATGAGTTTTAACACAGGCAAGATACTTTGATGTGGTTGCAATTAAGTGAAAAATATGCTAAAAAGGCTTTTAATTCCCTATAGGGGGTTCAGGGTGGGTGATATCTAGTTTATATTAGTTCAGGCTCACTTTAGTAATGCTCTATGAGTAACTAGCAAAGGAAGGCAAGGAGCTGCTGATTTTTACACGTGGCTGAAATTGTGTAAAATGTCAAATCGCGGAAAATGTAATTGCGTGCGTCAAGCGTAATTACAGAGGCCCTATAAGGAGTAGCAAGTCCGTTCTAGGTGCGTTGCCTAGAATCTTAGCTTTAAGATGACAGTTAAAACTCGCTCCTAGCACAAACGGTTCCGGAGATACGGCCGATTTAGTCAAGGTAGTTTTTCGGATTTGAAATTTTAAAGCTCAGAATGACGGATGACAGTTTTCAGTTTTAAAGATGACAGAATTACACGATTCTAGGAGGCAGTTCTAATAGGCTAAAATAGTTTGTATTAGATTATTTTAAACTAAGAGCTTGGTTTTGGCACAGTGAGTACTCACACTATATTTTTGAAATAAGCCGTCAAGGTCTGGTCAGGTTGGACGGGACTTCCGGCGGGTGGTTCTGAAGTCCTGGCTATCTGGGTCAGCTCTGCTCTCTGGGTCTGTCAAGCACCGGTTCTGCTCACAACGGTCTGGTTTGTGGTTCTCTCTGGTTCCGGATACAGCACTGCTTTTTGGATACTGCTACAGGTTCTTTCAAAAGTTCTTGGCAAAAAATTCAAACAGCTCGCCCGGCTGTTGAATAGTTTGGTTGGTTTTGAGGCCTGCTGAAGAGGATTCAGCTTGTGGATTCAGGCCTCTCTGCTACAAATTCTGGAGTTAATGTCTGCTACAGGTTCTGGAGATTGATGGATTTGAAGTCTGGATCTCTGGATGTGAAGTCTGAAGTCTTCTGGCAAAGCGTCCCGCAAGAAAGTGGAAAGTGAATCTCCCTACCTGTCCTGCACTGTCTGCTTTTATGTGTTTAGAAAGTGGGTGTGTGCGTGGCATAACTGAGCCTGCCCCTCTCTACTTGTCATTGGCCCAATCCTCCCCTCTCCCATGATTGGGGGAAGGAAATGGATTGTCATCATGATGAGGTCTGATTATGGGTCAGAGGATCCTCCCCTGGTCAATTTGCCCACAAATCTATATTTGATTCAAACACATATTTCCCAGATACACAAGTGGTTGACATTACATGTACATATTACAGATGAATTAAGACAGGTCTCTGTTCAAGCCCGATGTTCCTGAGAGCTGGGATTCAGAAATGACAACATTTTGCGCTTTTTGGTCGGTTTACCAATATCAGACATTTACCAAAAATTACACAAATGTGCGCAAGGAGTATGGACATTAATTGATGAAGTGTCAGATTTTTAACATGCAGACATTTGGAGTAAGACCCTATTTTCCACTAGCAACCCCCCAGAATACACCACAGGGTCCTAACACCTCTTAAAATGTGCACAGAAAAATCACAAGAATAATGATATTACTTATATAATTCGGACAAGTCCGTACTATGAATTATCCATCTTTTTTTAAAATGATGCTCTGGCCCAAAGGGGTGTGGTTTCCCCCAAGCACATGGTGGAGTTTCTGGTTTGTCCACTTCCCCCAAGCTCAGTTTGCTCTCACAGGCACTGCCCCTCCCAGTTTCTCCCAAGAGGAAGCCATTTACGACCCCCCTAATATAACATTTGCCTGAGTCCAGGACAGGGCTTTGTTCAATTTCCTGCAGTCTGCAGGTACCCCTCCCTTAATTCAATCAGAGAGGTGTGATCTCCTTTTGGTGGGGGAAGTAGGATGCAGCCAGGCCTGGGAAGAGTTGTTGAGCCAGTTCAACTCCGGTCGGGGGTAGTTGTCAGGCAGAATTCAATTTCTTTAAGCCAAGCTTCAGCTAAATGTCCTGTTTGTTCCCAGTTTAAATCAAACTTACAATGTTTACACATGCAGCTAGAATGCTGATTCTAAGTTCAAAACCATGACATTTAACAGTTGCAAACTATGTGACACTCAAAAGTAAGTCACTCATTTAATTTAAACATTTCGATTTTAGTGGTTTTAAATCCAATTTCAATTAAGCTGCTGACATCCACAGCTCAGCCAGTTTTGTTATAAACATTGTTTTGGGCTCTTCATCTTTCCAGATTTAGTATGCACGCAAGAATTCATTCTGCCACATGTCTGCTGGTGTTCAGTGAGATTTTTGGATATCTCGCAATGTTTGAAATGGGCATTTTGAGTTTGCATTCAGAGAAACAAAGGGTGATTTTTAAAGTGATTTTTAGCTAACAGGCACTGCTGTTTTTCTCTTTGGCACCCCATTTCACCCATGGCTCTTCTGACCCAGCACGCTCGCACTAGTGGGTGGCAGGTCAGCCGATTATTTTGGTGTGCGCACAACTGCGCAGTTCTCCTGGACTCTGGGATGGAATGATGGGCGGCGACAGCTCATCCCCACATCTACCCAGTCTATTGGTTCAACATGGGTCAAAACCCTTGACACTCCAGAGCAGGCATTTGCTGACATTTTCAATGGGTATTTCTTGTTTCAGCTCCCTGCAGTCTGGCCATCAGATGATGATCTGTGGCTGTTAACCCTCAGATGTATTTCTTTATCATATCATTTGGTAAAATTGATGTGACATAATTTCCTGTGATGTCATCATTATGCTACTTATTATTTTTGAACCTTTAAGATTCCTAGAGACTTTTGGTCACAGAATGTTGGCATGTATGCAGTAATTCGAATGCCTATGGCTCCAGGAGGACTATCCAACTACAGGCCAGGAAAAAATGCACTAGCAAGACTGCAGAGTGTTGAAGTGCTGCAAGGGAGTGTGAGCTGTGAACTAGCAAGCCCATTTACCACATGGGGCAACAGCCATGAATGATAATGGGTTGCTATTAAGATAGCATTCGCCAAAGCCCTGCACATAGAACATTTAAAATGCAATTATTATCACCCAAGCAGGTACTCATTTATCAACCTTGAATGATGAAAGGCAGAGTTGCCTTGCGAGCATTTGAACTTGCAACCTGCAGAACACACAGAATGCAGCAGCAAGTGCTCGGCCCACTGACCTATATCAGTGGCATGAAGTACGTAAAGCAGAAGAACGCCAACAGCATCCAGAGAAGTTACCAGGTGTGGCAGGTAAGATTGCACAGGTGCAATGGTAGAATGTTTCCATCTTTGAGCCCATATAACGCTCTAAAATATGGTCCACCATATCTATAAATAGTTTTTACTCTTACGGAGCATGTTCGTAGCTTAGAGAAATGCAACCATGAATGCCTTTTCATTGCAGCAGAGGTATCCATTCTTCTTGCTGGTATGTCTATGGTACATATGTGCAACAACTCACAACCATTACAACTTGTCTTAGAGTTTTTGCGCTAGCAACCTATGCTCATTTCTTTGAGTTTCTGTCTTATTTTGCACATTTTGTGCACTTACCGAAATAAACAATACTGAAATGTGCAGAGGAAATCTTCGATTTTGACGTTTTCATCCCTTTGTGTATTGTTCGATTCGTTGATCCATATAAAGGGTCTGCACTTGTTGCATTGCTCGCGTTGTGGTGTCTCAGGTTATCTAGTAAAATAAGTAGTGCTAACAACAACCATTTGTTGTTAATTGATTGTCACAGCATTATTCCCTGCATGGTTGGCTGAAGTATGTTCCTTGCGATCATTTCCCCCTGAATGCCCTCCAGAGGGCATTCGTATGTCGGCCCTTACATTGTTCATCAGAGCCGTATTCCATGGGTTCTATGTCATTTTTTTTTATTTTTATAGGTCGCCTAAACAAAAGACCAATTTTTTTCTGAACAAGTTAAAATGGCCTACAAAAATAGAAGACATTACATTTCCTCAAACCCCGGCCCCTCCCCCCACTTAAACCAAAAATCCATATTTTTCTTAGTGTACTGAGGAACAATGCTGTGTGATGCCACTTCTTGTTTTGCCAAGGGGTGAAAGTTCATGTGCCGTCAGTTCCTGTGATGCAACTTGGGCACAGGGTCAAATGATGTCAATTTCCTGCAATGTCATCAGTGGTCATGGGTTGTGTGGTGTCACTTCTGCTACCCCTGGCATTTTTGTGAAATGATATATCTGCTTCTTTGGTGATAATGCTATTCTCTTAATCCCTCTGTTAGACATGTATTACTCTTATCATGTTTGATTTATCTCAAATTTCCATTGCAAAATGTCATGCCACATTAAGAAATGGCTAGACAGGCTGCACCGAAATGCCAATCTAGCCAAGTAATGACAGTAATTTTGCTTGCTTGATCATAGATGCCCAGTACACAATGTCAAGCCACAGTAGGACATGGGTCGACTGACTGCACCAAAATACCGGTCTAGCCATGTAATAACACTTATCCTGCTTGCTTTATAATAGATGCCCAGTAAGAAATGTTATACAACAGTAATAAATGATTAGACTGGCTCCAGAGAAATGCCAGTCTAGCCACAAAATAACACATGTCATACTTGCTTAATGATAAATACCCAGCAAAACATGTTATGCCACAGTAAAACATGGCTGCACTGGCTGCACCAAAATGCCAGTTTAGCCATGTAATAACACTTATCATGTATGCTTTATCAGAGATGCCCACTAGGAAAATGTCACGCCACAGTAAGAAATTACTAGACTGATGCACCAAAATGTCAGTCAAGCAATGTAATAACACTTATCATGCTTGTGTTATCTTATATATCCTGTACAAAAAATGATGCAGCCCATCTCTCTTTCCTAACCCCTTGCCCCTGCCACAATCAGTAAACATTCAATCACGCTTTCATCCATACTTACCATTCAATTGCTCATTCACACGCACATCGAGCATCATGCATTCGCTCATTACACAATCACATGCACATAACATGCATAAACATTAAATGTAATCTTATCTTCTGCCATGGTCTAGATATCCCTCACCACCAGTGCCTCCATAAAAACGCTCAGGTTCTACAACACAAACAGGAAACAGGAGGCAGAGATAACTTCTAGGGTCCTGCACATGTACACAGGAGCAGGGGGTTTTCTGACACATCACCCCATGCCATCTCAATGTGCAGGTAGGCCCATGAGTGCCTCCTATGCACATTCAGAGGTGCAGTTCCCCAGCCTGGATCCCCAATTGGCCATGCAGGGATGGGAAAGCAAATAACACCCAGAGTTCCATGGTCCATCCGACATGCACGCTGAGAAATAAAAACTGTCAAAGTGTATGGACTTAAACATATTACAAAACCATATTGTTCTAAATGTTTGGATAGCTCTATTCATGGACATCTGCCTGTTGAAAGTTAACAGATTAATTTTGTTGCCAAAGGTTGCCTGATCCTTTTCAACAGTAGAAATTGTCACTGGAGGCCTGGCTCTTTATTATTATTATTATTATTATTATTATTATTATTATTATTATTATTATTATTATTATTATTATTATTATTATTTTAGCATTTGTAGAGCGCACTACAGCCCAACAGGCAACGAGGCGCTAAACCTGACTCTTTGAGGGCTGAAGTTGGCTTGTCAGCAGCTCATAGAGACTTGTTGGATTATAGTGCTCTGTCCAAGTGAGTCAAACAATCAGCAGTCACCTGGTCTTTTTCCACTATCCAGGCCCGCTGTCCAAAAGTAGAAGATACTTGATTTGGCAAACAGTAGGTTTCCCTGGAAATAAGTCCTTCATTTTCATCATTCACCTTTGATCAACATGGTAGTCCTTTAGGGAGCTAAAAATAAACAATGAGGCTTTGTTAGCAAACCCCTGCAGTAGGGCTGGCAACTTCCTTCAGGACCCCTTGTAAAGACTGGAGGGGAGTGTCTGTACTTCTGCTCTCTATATGGTAGAGGAGAGGCACAGAGGACCCCAGCCAAGATTCTCTATTATTGGTAACGTAGTCGAACAATCAAGGCCTAGCTTCTCAGGAGGTGATGCAGGATGGTTCTTAAGTACAGTGTACTCCCCAAGCCCCCACAAAGGAATGTCCACACACTGTATTACTGAAAACACAGTCTTTATATAATTAATATTCAAAGGTATGTACACAATCACAATAACACACTTTGTACTCAGAAATCAACAATGGTAAATATCTACAATTCTAAAGTGGTACTACCAATATTATCAGATCTCATTAAAGTGCATCAACTATACTGTTAGAATGTCACACAGGTCAATAACAAGGAAACCAGCAATAGGGATAGGAGGGAAAGCAAGATGGTTGAAACAATAGGCAGAATACTGGCCTCTACCGCTAAGCGCAGTTCTGTGTGGAGATCCCCCCACCTGGGCAACCTGTCAATAAAGATACATAGCACAAGGCCAGTCCATATATTGCTCAATGGTCTTGTTCTCTCCTATAATGTTTTTACCCCCCCAATGTACCTGGTGGAGTAGAGCTCTTCGAAGAAGCGTCAACGGATCCTTCTTGAGTGACTCCCTTTAAAGCAGGAGCCACGGATCATCGAGAGGCGTCGAAGAGGGTGAACTTGGCATCAACGGCGCCCATGAGAAGTTCGAGGGTGCCGAGACCACGACATCGATCCAGGTGGTGCTCATCAGCGACGTCCTGCGAGGATGAGGTGTGCAGGGCACCTCGGCGATTGATTGTTCAGGACCGCAAAGAGTTTCAGAAGAACTGTGGCCCAGCAAGGGCGTCGAGTCGTCGAAGTCTTTGTGACCTTCAGGTGGCGGGAAACCCACCGGCGGATTCACCTCGGCGCGTCGGCGGCCTTGACTTTCTCCGGCAGGACAAAGCGGTCGACGTTGCGGTCAAGGCAGTCCTTCGATTCAAATGTTCTTAGGCAAAGGAGCGGGCGGCTCCGGTCGTCGGTGGCACGGCGTCAAGCGGTCCCTGCGTCTGGGAAACACAACTTTGACGGGCCTTCAGCGGTTACACAAACTTGCAAAACCTGGTCGACATCAATGGACTTCAACAGCGGCATAGTCTGGGTGCTTCACTTCGTCTCCTCAGCGGTCCCATCTCGGGTCGGCAGCCTTTCGAGGGTCTGACTTCCAGGGAGCTTCGGCGAAGGTTAGCGGTGCTCGATGGTCCCTCGGAGCATGGGAAGAGGGCGCCTTACCAGGTCCTCTCTCGGATTAGTCCTTGACGAGTTCGGCAGCTTTAAGACCAGGTCGAAGCAAATGCAACAGAAAGTCTTCTTCTTCCAGCTGGGCATCGAGGATCAGCAGTTCCAGTTACTCTTCACGTGTAGACATAGCTTCTGAGAAATTTCCAGTGGTGAGAGGTCCCCAGATATACTATCCTGTCTCTCATCTACACTGCTGGGTCACACTCAGCAGCCAATCAAACAGAAGGGCATTCATGTCGTCAGTCAGCCAATTGGGTCCAAAGTGCATTCAGGCCATCCTCCTCCCTCTCAGACACTCACAACAAGGAATGTGGATTGGGACAAGTACCCAGCCATTCAACACTACACACTGCATTCAGGCCAGTTTCGGGCAGGCTGTCTCAGTCTTTGTCTCTAATACTAAAAACCAGACAGCCACAACAAGAAGTGCATATTGGTCACACACTCCATTCACCCAGGTCCCACCCACAGGGTGTACCCACAAAATACAGTCACTGGGTAGGCTCCAGCCAGTCGGAACTGGACTTCACAACAACACCATGTATGGAACTTCACCCAACAGCCAGTCGGGGAAGAGACAGAGTCAGGGTTTCCCAGGACTTTGGGAAAACAAGGTGATAGGCAATAGAAAGCAAAACGCCACAGGGGCCATCTTGTTTTCCATCAGGAATCAACTGATTCAACTGGCAGGGCCTGGGTATCCCAAAATGGAGGATACTCAGAGCACCTGTCAAATTCAGCATGGAGCTGGCACCAGCCCAAACCCTGCTCTGCGGGCCACCCACAGGTGCCCAAAAACATACACTAGGGGCACAGGGTTGTACCCCCACCCATGGGTGCCATAAGGTTATCCCATGGGTCTGTACACCAAACCAAAGGAGAGAGAGCTGCACCTCCAGGAGTCCCACATGAACTCCTGCGCAGAAAACACGACAGAACACCCGATAAAAAGGCAGTAAAAGACAAGGATAGGCAGGCCTTGTCCCTCTGATGCATTTCCAGCATCACACCCCTTTCCCAGGATACTGAGCCACAGAGATTCGGAGCACTTATCAGCCGTACAGGGATGGATGAGTTGCACTTTTATTCTGTTGATTATTGCTAATATTTGCAGACAAAGCATAATACCTGACACAAATTTGAGATGTTACTTTAAAGTTATTTTAACATTGTTTAAAAAACACTTTCATTCACAACGCTTTACAAAAAGATACCTATTTAGTTGCGTAATTTATTGTTGTTTTGTACAGCGCACACAATCCAAAGTGCATGCTTGTTATATAAGAGTGTGTGTAGTATAGAATAGCACATTACATTTCAATTATCACAGTACAAATCAGATATCAGTATGTGTAACATTATGTGGGGAAAAGCCACAGTCAATCCACGACCCTTAAGACATTTTTTGAAACGTGCTAGCATTGTAATGAGCTCAGTGTCCCCGGGAGAGTAGTCCATAGCTCAGGTGACGGAGGTTGCAAAGAACAAAATTGATAGGGGGCACATGGAGGGCAAGGACACAGGAGAAGGTGCGAGCTGCTGAGCCTGGATTATGGGATGGTTGATTCAGTGAGAACAGATTACAGATACAGGAAGGGACAACCAAGTGCACACGCGTTCACGTAATACATCCACAGGAAACTGAAAACGATAAACCAGAGCATCTGGAAAGGATTAGGAGGACTATGAGGAGAAATACGAAAATCTGATGCAATATGAGTGGCTGAATTTGAACATAGTGGACAGAATGTTAAGCATAACAAGAACACTGAGGGCCTGATTCATGGAAGTGTTTTATAATGGTGCAATCCCATAGGAAAACGTTCCATGAATCAGGCCCTCAATTTATTGTGGTCTTCTGGTACCTTCTTCCTCTTACCCTTTCTCCGTGTTTTCAGTAGTGGGTTGCTTCACTCTTGTCTTTTGGCATTTCCCCTTCCTTGGGGTCCTCTGTGAAATATTTAGGTTTTACTCTTGATTTCAAAATAAACTTTGAAGCAACAGTCCTGCTTATATACTTAAATTGTTTTCATTTTGTAAGATGAAAAGTTTTATTCCACCCTTGGACTTTCTGACGACTGTTGAGGGTTTACTTCTATTTCGTCTGGATAGCGCAATGCTGTCTTTCATGGGCCTCCTATCTTTCAACTTGGCCTCTCTGAAGTCGATTTAACTTGTTTGTTGCACCTTTCATTTCTGGTGCGCGAAGGTCTGAGCACATCATGTTCCTAGTATAATCTCTCTTCATTGACTCCACATTCACCGTAGGTCACTTTTCAATCTGTGATTCTAGGCCAACCAGTCTATCTGGTCAACAAGCTCTGCATCTTCAGGGGCTCTAAATGAACTAGGGGTGCAGATATTCTTAGTCTGTATTTTCCTCATGTTAATAATTCACATCTCTCCAATTAGGCTTTCCTGGCCGCAGCCCCTCTGGAATTCTTTACTTCCAGCTGTCTGGTTGCTCTCCAGACTGTTTGATTTCAGAAAAGGCTCTGAAAACAGACTTATTTATATTAGAATATCCTTAGTTTGGGATTGTTTTACTTAAATGTATTCAAAGATACTCTCTATTACCGTCCATGGTATTTGTCATTTGTAGTTATTGTACAAATGTAACGTATTTATCATGTTTCCCTTTTTATGGTTTTGATCTCTTTTCACTATATGTAGGTGTTGTAAATTCTCTTTGCTACTCTTATGTTTGTGCAGTGCCCCCATTTCCTTCAGGTCAAGAGTTATCACATTGTATGACTTTAAAAATGAAATGAAATGAACAGAGAATAACATAAAGGGAAAACAGCAAAGTAAGTGGGAATGAGCAAGGGTGTGAAGTAGCAGGTTTGCAGAGGGCAAGGGTGGAAAATGTTAGATTGTACTGGTATCAAACATTTGACATCAGCAGACAAGACCTGCTCCTTGAAGGATGAGGAAACACGAAAGATAAAACCCAAAGTGCTTGCAGAAGAGAGATGAGGACACTGGGGAAGATATAGAAGCAGGGTCAGGAAGTGAGGGGAGACTTGAAATACAGTGTATTTTGGTTTGTGAGAAGATATGATGTAAATCTTGGTCTGCCACCCATGCTTCTATCACAGAGGAGCGTGCCAGTTGGCGTGCGCGCGCCAGTTGGCGTGCTCGTAGGCAATGAGCGGAAAAAACAACCATCTGGTTGTTATCTGCATAATAATTTGCATGAAAACCAAAAGAAGACATCGCTGATGCCAAACCAATACTATGAAGGGAGAGAGAAGATGTGGACCAATCACAGGCCAAGGAAGCGGACGATTAGAAAGACTCTTTCCAAGCAACAGGAAATTATCAATTCCCCAAATAAGTGCAGCACTAAATCAATGACTCTTGTAAATGTGTCCTTAGAGGTAAGACAAGAGAGAGAAACATGGGGAGCAATTGTTTAAAAAAAGAAATAACAGCCCAGTAGAGCAGAGCTCAATTTTTAACGATAATGGAAGCAGAGCACACCTGTTTTCTATTCCTCACAAATGTTATAGAGATGACTCCATGGATTGTCAGGTTGCAAACGACTATTGACTTTTGTTTTTCCTACTGACTTGGAATAAATAGTGAAGTAGAAACTCACTGACTCACTCCTAAATGCTTCTAATAACACAGAACAAAAATGCATCCCTTTAAATAGCCTTGCACAAAAATATGCTCGGCTCTGCGCCAGTGAACTGGAAACCGAACAAAGCATAATTCAAAGAGAAAGTGACTTTCTATATAGCCGCTGCTTGTTCTCCAGCAGGCCAAGGTAGATAGTATTTTTAGAACATCACCTCTGTTACTTTACAAATGTGCGCTGGCCAGATCACAGAGTCCCGCAGAATCATTCAGTCAGAAAATGCTTTATTCCAGAAGTATGTTTTCGCAGGTGAGATAAAGAGCTGCACTGCTTGCCGGATTGCGTCTGTACTTACCTACGTTTAATATTATGATATTATTATTCTTATTATCTTTATTATCATTATTCCTATATAAGAGCCATATCCTCTTTTAAGAAAGTGTACTCTTAAGTATAATTTCCAATTTACTGACACGTGAATACCAAACCATTTCCAGTTGGATTTCCTTTCATGGTTTCCTTTGTAAATGTCCAATCGACAGAGGGCCTGATTCGCAGAGCGTTTCCGTCTGTGAATCAGGCACTCTGTTAAGTAAATATTTGAATCCCTATTTCAGTACTTCCAGAATAGCCACAGACAGTGGTCGAAGTGTACCAAAAGAAGTGGAACTATGTACCCTGCTGAGCTGCCCCTGCTCCCCACAAACAACATCACATGCCCTTGCCACACGCAACCCAAACCCCCAAACAAACGCGCCTTGCGCCTGCTGCTAAGGGAACGTGCAGTGCACTGAAGTGCAAGTTCAACTCCTTCCTACACTTTTTTTCTGGAACGGTTTCTGTCTTGGAGCAGCGCTCCCGCCCACTTCGACTGCTGGCCACACATGGATCCATGCATTTTCAACGCAAGCTGTTTGTGCCAAAAATGAAAACCCATTTCCCGGGTATGGCGTTGGCGCTGTGGGGAAACCATTTGCTGTGCCCACTCTAACTCCTGCGCCTACCCTGATGCGAGGAACACCCTCACAAACCCAGGATTCCTCCCGTGCTCTCAACCTCCCTCTGCCTGCAGTCCCTCCTTTGCCCAGACTAACCCTCGCAGTGGCGTAACACAAGATTTGGGGGCCCCCCCTGCGAACCATGCTGAGTGCCCCCCCCAACTCGGCAACAAATCACGAGTCGCGCCAAACTCTGGTCCGGCCTAGATTACCATGCTTGTGCAATACGCACAAACGTGTTGCTGAAGGGGTATTCCACACACTGAACTAGGAGAAAGATATAAATATGTGTTTTAATGCAATATACAACACACTTTCTGAGAAAAATTGGCTAAAAAAGCCACAGTGTTTGCTATTGTTGTGTAGGGTACCAGCAATCCAATACATGCAAGTCACCAACAGTGCACATGAACATTAATGCTTTGCTATTAAAAATGCCATGCCACAATGAAAACATGTCTAACTGGCTCCACAATGTAGACCAGTGTAGACACATAATAACCCTACAGTAAAGCATGCCAGGTCACATTAAGACATACCTAGACTGGTTGCACCAAAATGCCAGTCGAAGCAATGAGACTCATCAAGAAGAGAGCACACATTCATGTCTGTGTCTCTGCGGTCTCTAACAACACAGCCAAACTCTTTAAAATCTGCAAGGAACTGGCCAATCCTGTTGCGGTTTCTACCTCTCCTGTTCCCTCAACAGGCCCTCTGTACTTTGGCCTCTCGCTTCTCCACTAAAACTCAGAACATCCTGTCCACTATCTCCTTTTCCTCTCCCTCTTCCTCTCTCGGCCCCCTTTGTCCATCTCTCCCTCTCCTCCTCCTTTCTCCTCTTTCTCTCTAACACCTGACAGGGTTTCTAGACCAGTTCCATCTATGAAAGTGTCGTTTAAACAGGTGCTCGCCTGCTCCTCCAGAACCATCAAGGACCACATTGACACCGTTGATCCATCCTTGGCCGATTTCTGTAATCACTCATTTGCCACTGAAACTTTCCCCTCTCCCAAACTCTTGGAAAAGCTGGCCAACTGCCAGCTTACTCTCCACACTGAATCTGTTGGTTGTCTCCATGGCCACCAGTCTGGCTTAAGATCTGCCAGAGGAATGAAAACTGCTCTCCTAAACACCTCTGAAGATCTGATCTCTAACCTTGATTCCAGCTTTCCTTCTGTCCTCATCCTCCTGAAGCTTTCCTCTGCTTTCGACATGGTCAACCGCGCCATCCTGATCAATTGACCCTGTGAGAACCTGGGCATCCTGGATCAGGCCCTGGAGTGGCTAACCTCCTTCCTCTTGTACCACCCCTCCCAGGTCCAACTTGGTCCCTTTCACTCCACCACCTCTCTCTACATGTGGCGTTCTCCAGGGGTCTATCCTCTCACCTTGGTTTTTCGGCAGACCTGATCTCTACCTGCTTCTCTAATTTACTGTGTAATGTGGGTGGCACTCAGCTTTCCTTCAGGCTCCCCTCAACCTATGCTCCTCTCTCCCTCATTCCTGGTGTCATCTTCAATTCCACTCCCTCTTTCTCTCTTCACATCTTAGACATTGCCAAGAAGTCCCACTACCAGCTGCACCTCCTCAAACGGACTCTTCCCTTTCTTACTTTCCCCCAGAAGCTCACTGTTTATAGAGCTCTTCTCTGTAGGCTAGATTACTGCAACAGCCACTTTCTCAATCTGCCTTCCTCTACTCTCTGCAACTAATCCAGAACAGGACTGCGAGACTAATCCGTGGCCTCAAGGCCAGGGACCGGATCTCTCCAGCCATGAGATCTCTCCACTGGCTCTTGGTGGCTGAAAGGATCAAGTTCAAGACCCTTTGCATTGTCCACAAGGCTTTCTGGGGCTGGGATCCACACTACATCCAATGCTCCCTTCCAAAAAACCTTCCTTCTCGAGCCCGAAGGGTTACATGCTTCTCCAGGCAGTGTAACGCTCACCTGTCTCCCACGGGGGCGCTGGCCTGGTTCGCGCTGCTGTGACCTCGTCTAAGGTGATGCGCAGGGTTCGGAAGACGGACTGGACCGGGCCCCAGATCTGGCTTGTCTGACTCGCAGAAGTATCCTTCTGTAGGTGAGAATAGGGGGTTAACTGTCTGCGAGGTAATGCAATCGGCCTCCCACTTACCCCTCTCACCCTCCTCAAAACCCTTCTGTGCTTCCCCGTAGCGTCTCACCTTAGGGTCTGGAAGGACGAGCTCTCCATCCTGCTTCTGATGCAGGGGCGCGTTGGTATCCAGTTACGTCACTGGATTTTCGGATGGGTGAGAACCAAACTTGCTTGGCTTCCAGGTAAGTTTTTCTATAAGTGGTTCCCCTTGTGTCCATGCATTAATGTTCCAATGCTAGTGTCTTTTTCCCCATAGGGGCCGGGGTACTGAATGCCGGGGAACAGGCACCGACCCGAGGTGAGCGGTGAAATGGTTGTGGAAATCAGGTTAGTCTTTAATGAGTGTTTTGGTAATGTCTTTTCATTCACTCATTAACGCTGATGTCTTTTTCCCCTTAGGGGCCGGGGTCCGAAAATGCCTGGATGCGGCGCGGACCCGAAATGAAAAGGGAATGACCCAACAGGTAAGTCTTGACATGGAGTTTTAGCTTCCCTTTTCCCTTCTTTCTCTCACCTTTGTTCTTGTCTTTTTCTCCCTAGGCGCGGGGGCGCAACTGCGAATCCGGATGGTCGCTGCTGAACATGGAGGCGCCCTGTAAAGGTGAATAGAATGCGGCGCTGCATCGATCGATGCAATGTGCTTTTAAAAATAAATGTCTTCCTTTTCAGGATTGTCGGCGAAATGTCTCTGGGATGCAGATTTAGCAGGTGAGGCCTTTTCCTTTTTCTGTCCTCTTGTTCCCTTCCTTTGCAGGTGATTCAGGATGATGGCAGGTGTGGCAGAAGTCAAGATGCAGGAGCAGACACGGTGAGCGTCCAGCTGCTAGATGCAGAACAACGCGAAGCACGTGTGGCTGATCGAGTGTGGTTTAAATAGCCTTGGAAGAAGTTCCTAGAATGTGTCCTTCCTCCAATCAGGTATGTATCCTTCCCCGACCACGCCCGGGTGGTAAATGAGTCCCACAGGTAAAGTAGTTCCTTTCAGGCCTCAAGGAGGCCGGGGTTCTGCAGCATGGTCTGCATCAGGTAAGTGCACCCAAACACTTTCATAATGAGCCTGGCGCCTATGGCGCCAGGACTGGCGTTTTCTATGAGCCTGGCGCCATAGGCGCCAGGACGCTGTCCAAAGGGCCCCTATAAGGGGTTGCTGGGATCTTCCCCGGGGACTTGATGTCCGCTTTCGGGGACGCAGGGCCTGAGCCGGCTCCCCGGGAGCGGGCATCGTGACAGCACCCCCCCCCCAAGGCCCCTCCCAAGGTTGTTCCCTCCGGGGGTTTTGGTTTGTTTGGGAAGAGTCGGTGGAATTTCCTGACTAATCGAGGTGCATGCACATGGTCACTGGGTTCCCACGACCTCTCCTGAGGTCCGTACCCCTTACAATCAATTAGGTAGAAAAGCTTTGACCTAAACATTTTTTAATCTAAAATGTTCTTCACTTCGAATTCGGGTTCCCCATCTATTTGAATAGGTTCTGGAGGTTTGAGTAGTCGGGTTCCGGGGACCACTGGTTTCAGGAGTGACACATGAAAAACAGGGTGAATTTGCATATTAGCTGGTAAATCAAGTTTAACCGCTACTGGGTTAATTATTGCCGTAATAGAATAAGGTCCCAGATATTTTGGGTTAAAAGTTCGAGGCCCTTTGAGCGGTAAATGTCTGGTAGCTAACCACACTTGATCCCCAATCTGATACGGAGGTGCTTCACTCCGATGTAGGTCAGCATTCTCCTTGTATTTTCTCTTGGCTTGTTGTAAATGCGTGGTTGCCTCTTTGAAGGTTCGGGTAATGGTAGAATGCAGATGTTCTACTGCGGGCACTCCGAGGTTCTGAGGTGAGTCGAGGTTTGAGGTTCGAGGGTGATGTCCAAACAAGGTATAAAAAGGACTATGGCCAGTTCCAGAGTGTACCGAATTATTATATGCGTATTCGGCTATCCAAAGAATGTCTTTCCAGTTGCTTTCAGATTGCTGTAACATACACCGTAAGTACTGCTCAAGGGTCTGATTTGTCCTCTCGGTCTGACCATCGGTCTGAGGGTGGTGACTGGTCGATAATCTTACGTCGATTTGTGCCATTTGACAACATTAGCGCCAGAAGTGGGAAATGAATTGGCTTCCCCGGTCAGAGATTAGTATAGATGGGAATCCATGTAGCCGAACAATATTTTCGAGGAATTCTTTGGCTAGGACAGAAGCTGAAGGTAAACCTTTCAAAGGAATGAAGTGGGCCATTTTGGAAAACAAATCCACAATTACCAGAATGGTATTGTATCCCGAACAAGGAGGCAAGTCCGTAATAAAATCCATTGATAGGGTGTGGCAGGGTGCTGGCTGTATGTCTAGAGGTTGAAGGAGACCGGCTGGTCTTTTCTTTTGACCTTTATTTTGGGCGCAAACACCACAGGACATCACAAAAGATTTTACATCTTTTCGCCAAGAGGGCCACCAGAATTGTCGTTTCACCTTTTCCATTGTATTAGCAATACCGGGGTGTCCCTCTATTAATGTATCATGATAACCTGAAATAACTAGTTCGTGTAAATCCTTGTGCGGCAGGAATAAGCGTCCTTGGTAATAAGGTAAACCATTATCTATGGTAAAGTCTGATCCCTTTTGTATCCAATCCTGTAGGACTGTAGGGTCCAGGAGTTGTTTCACTCTGACTTGAATGTCTTCAAGCGTCTGTAACGAAGTCATGCCGAGAATTCTCTGTTCGGGAATTATTGGTACTGGTTCTGAGTTTGTATCAGATTCTCCCATTCCAATTCGGGATAAGGCGTCTGCTTTGCCGTTCTTGCAGCCAGGTCGATAGGTAATCACAAAATCAAATTCAGCGAAAAACAAAGCCCATCGGAGCTGCCGTGATGACTGAGCCTTGGCGGTTTTCAAATACTGTAAATTCCGGTGATCAGTGATCACCGTGATGGTATGTTGAGCGCCAAGCAGGTAATGCCGCCAGGCTTTAAAAGCGGACTTTATGGCTAACAGTTCTTTGTTAGTGATTGCGTAATTAATCTCTGGTGCCGAGAATTTTCTGGACCAAAATGCTACGGGATGCAGTTGGTTGGTTTCAGGATCTCTTTGAGACAGAACTGCTCCCATGGCTAGGCTGGATGCGTCAGTTTCGACGACATACGGGAGATCTGGACGTGGGTGTTTCAATATAGGTGCAGAGGTAAACTTAGCTTTTAAATCCTGGAAGGCCTGCTCGGCTTCTTCAGACCATTCAAAACGTTTATTTTTCCTCAAGAGTGCAGTAATGGGTTGTACTATGCGTGAAAATTCCGGGATAAACCTGCGATAGAAATTGGCAAAGCCGAGCATGCTTTGAACCCCTTTTACAGAGCTAGGTGATGGCCATTTGAGGATGGCATCCACTTTTCTTGAGTCCATTCGGACTCCTTTGGGTGTCAGGATGAAACCGAGAAACTCAACTTCTGTGGTATGGAAAACACATTTCTCCAGTTTAGCAAATAGTTTGTGTTGGCGCAGTTTTTCCAGAACTGCCCTAACGTGTTTTCTGTGATCAGATTCCGAAGAGGAGTACACTAGAATGTCATCGATATAGACGACAACACAAACATCGATGAGTTCCCGAAGGACATCATTCATGAAGAATTGGAAGGCAGCAGGCGCATTGCACAACCCGAAAGGCATTACCTGGTATTCGAATAATCCATATTTTGTACGGAAGGCTGTTTTCCATTCGTCGCCTTCTTTTACTCGCACCAGTGTAAGAGGATTCAATTCAGCACTACAGCTAAGTTAACGCCTAGTCTAGAATACTGAATGAAAACCCTTATTGATATATCCTTAGGTCAAGTTCATGCGTTCTGGATGACTACCCCTATATAACACCCCTCTCTTGGAATCCCCCTGACCCCACTGAGCCAAGAAGTAGTTCTGTTTTGCAAGTTAAAAGGGTTTATTTGATGATTTAAACAATAGATATATATATGACACTTTATAATAAATTAATAATTGAATAGCACACTTAATCTGATATGATAAAGATTGACAACAGAGAATCTGGCACTAGCACACTTCTTTATAATTACTAAGGAGTTGAGATGAAATGGATAAGGTAGCACACTGGTAATTAGGAACAAAAGTATAATGTGGTAGAGGATGCTTTATGTAAGCTCAGGTGGATGCAATATTCAATGAATGCAGTACAGAAAATACTCAATATGATTTCAACCAAACAATGTAATCACTTTTCTCTGGCTATTCACTCCCCCCCTCTTTATGCAATGCAAGGAAATGGGAGGAAAGCACACAGTTCTCAGAAATGCAATCAATGTAATCAGTTCAATCCAGCAAGCTTAGACAACAGAAAACAGATAGGAGTTTTGAAATCACAGGCCCAAATTGCTTTGATATGTGCTGGCAATGAATGAGAAATATGCTGGAAACGCTTTTAATTCCCTTTCAGAGGTTCAGGGTGAGTGGTATCTAGCTAATATTAGTCCAGGCTCACACTAGCAATGATGCAGGGATAGTTAGCAGGTCAAACGAATTTCTGGCAAAAGGAAGGCAAGCAGCAGCAGTTTTTACATGTGAAGAAATTGCAAATCGCGGTAAAATTCGCGGATGCGTGTTCCGCGATTGCGGTAAAACTATAAGGGGTAGGAATGCGGTTCTTGGTACGATTCAAAGCTACGATTCTAAGCTATCAGAGGAAAGTTACTGCAAGTCTCTAGCCCAAACGGTCGCGGAGATATGAGCGATTTAATAAAGGTCGTTTTTGGGTTTGCAAATTAGATTAAAATAGGATTGAATTATATTATTTTAACTAAGAGATTGGTTCTGCACAGTTTTCTAGGTACTCACACTATATTCTTGAGTGAAATGGGCCTCATCACGGATCTGGTCAGGGTTTTAGACTGGACTCTGGTCTGGTCTGGTCTGGCCTCTGCACTTCACAGTGATCTGGGTCAGCTCTCTCTGCTGGTCTGGGTCTCTCTGGGTACAGCACTGCTTTCTCTCTGGTTCTCTTAGTTCTGGATAGATTGAAGTCTCTAGTTTGGCTTTCTGGAGGTAGATGGAGGTAAGTATGGATTTTTCCGGCAGAGCGTCCCGCTGCAGATGGATTTGGAAAGTCCCTATCTGTCCTGTCTGTCTGCTTTTATGTGTTTAGAATGTGGGTGTGTTCTAGCATCACTGACCCTACCTCTCTCTCAGCTTCTAATTGGTCAAACTTCCATTTATCATTTGATTGGGGAATGAACTGTGAGTCAGAGTGATGTCATTTTACAGCCTGCAGAAAGTCCACTCCTCCTGTCAACTTACACACAAATCTAGATTTGAAACAAATACATATTTGCAGAGGTACATATTGTTTTAAAATCATATGCACCCATCATGCATTACAGGAGGTATCCCCTGTTCAAACTCTGCTCTTCCTGGGAGCTTGCATTCAGAAATGGCACATATTTCACTTTTTAACTGATTTTGCAATTTCTGACATTGACCCAACTTTACATACATGTGTGCAGGGAGTAGGGACATTAACTGATGAAGTTTCAGATTTTTAACATGCATACATTTAGAGTAATATCCATTTTTCCGCTAAAACCCCCCTGAACATGCCACCGGGTCGAAAAACCTCTTAAAATGTGGGCAGAAAAATCACAAGAATTATGGTATCATTTATAAAATTTTCACATGTCCGCTCTATGAGTTATTCATCTTTTTAAAGTTATGTTCTCTGTCCAAAGGGGTGTGGTTTCCCAGGTCACATGGTATAGAAACCAGTCTTTCCAGTTTCTGCCAAGCCAGCTTGCTCTCACAGGCAATGCTCCTCCCAGCTCCTGCCAAGAGGAAGCTACAATTTACGACTGCGGTAATAAAAACCTTTGCCTGAGTGAAGAGGGCTTTGTTCACTCTCTTGCAGAGCACAGATAATTCAATTATCAGATAGATGGCATATCCTTAGTGTGGGCAGCAAAAGGAAGGTTGGCCTGGGAACACAGTGGTGACTCAAGTTTCCCTCCTGATGGGGGTAGTTGCCAGGCAGAATTCAGTTCCTTAAGCCGGGTTTCAGATAAAATGTCACTTTTTGTTCCCCAGTTTCTGCATTCAAATAAAACTAAACATTTTTACATATGCAGCTAGAAGGCTGATTCTAAGTTTAAAACTATGACATTTAAACAGTTACAAAGGCATGTGACACCAAACATAGCTCACTCATTTAATCTAAACATTTTCGATTTTAGTGTCTTTAAATCCAGTGCAACTTAAACTGCTGACTCCATAGCAGTTTTGTTATAAGCATTGTTTTGGGCTCTTCATTTCCCAGATTTTGTAGGCACACAACACTCCATTCTACCAAATGTCTGCTGGTGTTCAGTAAATATTTTGCACATATTGCAATGTTTGAAAATAGGCATTTTGACTTGCCTTCAGGGAAACAGAGTGGTTTTAAAACGCCGGCTTTTGGATAGTGGTGAGTACTGGTACTGCACCCATTTTTGGGATTTAAGAAATGAATTCCCCACAATTCTAGGTTGCATTTGGCAATCAGCATTGCCATTCCCAATGGTTTCAGACTACTGTGCGGGTAGTCCAATGGTGGTTTTAGGCAGTTTCCTTCTGTGCCCATAACATCGGCAAAAATGAATGGCAGCCTATTCTTCATGCATTTCCCTGTGCATTTTCTGGGAAGCTCTGGCCATCATGATGTTTTCCATGTCAGTACTGCACAGTTTTGAGGTAGGGCTAGGATGCATGGGTAAATACATCCCACAAGCCCCCCTCTTGCGATGGCCATTCTATTTCACGAATGGGACTCGCAAGATCTGGGATGTTTCCTCATCTTCTTCCAATAGATGGCACAGTTCAGCATCTTTTCCTCCATCCGGTCGGATCAATCGGTTCTCCTCGCCGGTCCTGATGGGAATATTGGGCGGTACCCCGAGCCCGTTGCGTCTCAGCTCCCGGTCTCCGGATCGTCCTCCTTGGCCCGTCTCAAGGTTTTCTTTCTCCTAGGACGACAAAGGAAGAGCGGCAATACCTATTCATAGACGTTTTTCCACCACCGTTGAGATAGTGGGGCAGCATATGCATTTCATCATCACGAAACATTACATTCTTATTTTAATAAAAACAGTATGACTAAGAGACAGTTTCATGCAAATCACAATATTTTAGAGACTAGATGTGGTATGTTTTATGATTGGAACTGAATTAGTCTGAGACAGTACCCGCTAGGATTCCAGAGGATTCCTCCAGTTGTTGCAGAGTGTGCCTGGGATGGCAACATTTCAACTGGTTTATGTGGACCCACTTGTCTTCCCCCTCTGCCGAACCGCCTTTGGGGATGCGGATCTTGTAGGCCACAGGGGAGATCTTGTCGATGATCTCAAAGGGTCCCTTCCATGTAGGCAAAAATTTGCGCTGCTTGGCCTGGTTCCTTTGGAAGTTGTATAGATAGACCCGGTCTCCCACCTGATATTCCTTCCTGGAAGTTTTCAGGTCATAGTGGGTCTTCATGCTATCAGCTGATCTTTCTAGATTCCGCTGAGCATAAGCAAAAGCATGTTGGAGGTGTTTCCTTAAATTCTCTACATACTCATGAGTAGTGGAGGCATTTATCAGTGTCTGCTCCTGGGTCCTGTAGAGCAAATGCTGAGGAAGCACCATCTTGCGTCCAGTCATCAACTCAAATGGTGACAT
Organism: Ambystoma mexicanum; assembly: GCF_040938575.1. Lineage (NCBI taxonomy): Eukaryota > Metazoa > Chordata > Amphibia > Caudata > Ambystomatidae > Ambystoma > Ambystoma mexicanum. The sequence goes on along the minus strand of NC_090930.1, from coordinate 647,428,095 downwards.
TTTGGTTGCAGATGAAGGGGTAGATCTGATAGCCATTAGGACCAGAGGTAATCGGATATCCCAACTTGGCCCAGAATCTGCCACAAACTTCTTTAATATGCTCACAATTGTCCGGTTATATCTCTCTACTGCCCCAGAAGAAGCTGGCCGATAAGCAATATGCAACTTCCTTTTGACCCCCAGTATCTCCCACATCTTTGTCATTACTTCACTGGTGAAGTGGCTACCTCTGTCTGACTCAATCCTTTGAGGTAGACCAAAACGGGAAAAGATGTGGTTAATCATCAAGGCAGCTGCCGTTTCTGCCTTGCAGTTTGGGGCTGGGAGACATTCCACCCACTTGGTAAACAAGCATGTCACAGTCAACATGTACTTATTCCCCCTAGCCGAGCGAATCACAGGGCCTACAAAGTCGATTTGTAAATCTGACCATGGCAGTGTCATTCCCCTCTTTTGTAAAGGCGCCCGGTGTGTGAGGGATGTCGGCTGAAATTGTGCACACACAAGACAACCCTTCAAATATTGGTTGAGGTCCTGGCCCATGTCTGGCCAGTATGCAACCTCTCTTAAGATTTCCAATGTTGTGTGAAACCCCCTATGACCGGCGGTGGCCGCATCATGGGCGTGACTTAACATCAGGCTTCGGAATGAGGTAGGAACCACCCACTGATCGTGGCCAGCTTTGGATTTCCTTACCAGCAAACCGTCTTGGATTCGGAACATTTTTGGACATTTCATCAACACTCTTAGGTCCTCTTTCCCAATGTAATCGGTATCCGTCAGGGGAAAGTTCTCAGGGTCCTCAAGGTGCTGGTAAAATTTACCAATAATTGGATCCCCCTTCTGAGCGGTAATCAAATCAGCATCAGGGGTCTCCTTACTCCATTGTGCAATTGAAAGGACGTTGTGAGCATTGGTCTGGGACCTAGTGATAGCAGTGACCTGGATTTCCCCCAATAGGGACTCAATCTCAATTAGATCCCCTTGGATGGCCCCGGTTTTGGCCAGCTGATCAGCTAAGTCATTTCCAGTTTTGTCTGGTCCCTCTACTTTGGAATGACCCTTGATCTTTTTCCAATAGATGGTCATCTCATTCGAGGTGACCAAATCATCAATGTTTTGGATCAACTTCCCATGTTTCAAGGGTTTGTTGTTAGCACATAACATGCCTCTGGTTTTCCAATTAACCAGGTGCTCCACGAACCCGTTCCGTACATAATCCGAATCTGTGATTATGACCAGTTCGTGGAGTTGGTGCTGGATAGCAGTGAGGATGGCCTGATGCACAGCCATCAATTCTGCCACCTGACTACTTCGGGGACCAATTTTGTATCCAGCGGAGGGTTCTGGGGACTCATTCACCCATGCATTCCCTACGCCGGCCACCAGTTCTTTCTCCCCGTCGTTGTTAACATGGTAAGAGCATCCATCCACATAGAAAGTGGGCATTCCCTCACACTTGTCCTCTTCAAAGACTTTGTGTGGGGAATTAAGGTATGCCTCCATGTTGTCCTTGATTTTTAGACTTTCGTCCTCGAGACAGTTTTCTCTGGCACAATCATGCAAGTCAGCCAGACCTTGCGCGAGGGGACTCTTCTTGTTTTGGCCATATCGGACCTCCACAGGAAAGCCTTGCATTGACAGAATCCAGGAAGTAATTCGGGAATTACTCACATTTCCGGCCCGGATTCTGTCACTTTGGAGATATTGCAGAGGCTGGTGTGGAGTCTCCACTATGATGTGTTCCCCCTGGATAAACGGGCGGTAATTCTTCAATGCCCACACCGTTGCCAGGAGTGCCTTCTCACAATCGTTGAATTTTTCCTCCACAGAGGATAAAGTTTTGCTCGCATAGGAGATTACTTTATTGACCTTGTCATGCTTTTGGTATAATACTGCCGTCAAGCACGTATTAGAGAGCCCTGTCTCCAGGAAGAACTCCTTGTTTCTGACAGGGTAAGCTAGGCAAGGCGCTTGTGAGAGGCTTCTCTTGAGTTGTTTTACTGCCTCGGCTTGTTCTGGACCCCATTCCCACTTGACCCCCCCCTTCAGGAGATGAATCAGGGGTCTGGTGATCTCTGCGTAGCCCTCAATGAACTTTCTGCTGTAATTAGTCAGTCCAAGGAGGCTCCTTAGTTCCCGCAGAGTTGTGGGGTCTTTCAGTTTCTGAAGTGCTTCCACTTTCTTTTCCTGGGGACAGAGGCCCTGAGGAGTAATCTCATGCCCCAAGAAATTAACACGGGTTCTACACCACTGTGCTTTCTGAAAGGAAAGTTTTGCTCCGGCGGCCCTCAACTGTGTCAGAACATAACGGATCTCCGCTATGTGTTCCTCCACAGATGAACTTTTGATGAGGACATCATCTACATAAGCCAGGTTACCCCTCGCACCCAGGTCGGGCATGGCCTTATGTAGGAAAATGTTGAATTCATTGCCAGAGTTGAGGTATCCGAAGGGAGTCCGGGTCCATGTGTACTGCTGGCCCCCAAAGGTAAAAGCCAGTTTGTATTGGTCCTCCCTGCTGACAGGCACGGTCCAGTATCCATTGGTCAGGTCGATTGCGGTGAATACCTGTGACCCCTGGATCTGGGCCAGCCCTTGGTCAATGTAGGGCAGAGGCCATCGGGAAGTATGGACCCGTTTGTTGAGCTCCCTAAGGTCGGCGCAGAGTCTCCACTGGCCGTTTGGCTTTAATATCCCCAGCACCGGATTATTGAAGGTGCTGTGGACTGGACGGATTATTCCCCAGGACTCAAGGTTCTTAATTATTTCAGTAAGGGACTCCATTGATGCGAGAGGCAAGCGATATTGCTTCACAAACACAGGAGTCATGCCAGGGTCCGTGGGGATTGTTGTTGTGTGGATGTCAGTGCGACCACAGTCATATGAGTCTACCGCAAAGAGATCTTGGAAATCCAAGAAAACTTGTTTCAACTTTTGCTTTTGTTCCAGAGTCACACAGGCATCAGCTAGGTTGACTCTCTCTTCCACCATCTGCCTGAAGCCTGGAAAGACTTCTGGTTTGGCTATTTCAGCGGCCTCCTCCAGCTGGGTGGAGAAGTCCCTGGTCAGAGTGCTGATTTGGACTGGAGGCTTCAGGTGGGAAAGGCAGCCCTCATGGACCTGGAAAATCACCTCATCCCTCCTGAAGTCACAAGTCACATCTTCCTTACCATAGGGGCAGGAAGCGTACACCAGGAAGTTCCCCCCATGCCGGGTAAAAATCCTGTCTGGTGTTGTATTGTCCTCACTGTCACTGTCAACACAGTCCTTGGGGATTGGTCCTAACAGTTCATTTACAAGATCAATGGAGAAATGTCGGTCATCAACCGCCATTCCAATAATGGTGCCTGCGGCTAGAGTAATACTCTTTAAGTCGCTGTTATCCACCTCTATTAGAATGGTGTTATGTTCTATGTTGACTAATGGTGTTGGGTTTACCCCCAACCCTTGCTGTTGGAGAGAAGCATTTAGATGTATGTAAGCATCAGGGTTTTGGAAATATTGTCCTCTTTTAACTTTCACTTCCAGGGAGAATTGTCGGGTCCTTTCTGGGATGGTGACTTCCTCTTTGATCTGAATTTCAACTGCATAAGGTAGCAATTGAGCTGACCTAAATGCTTTTTCTGGATCATCAAACCCCATGGGATTATCCGCTAATCGGGACCAAGCTTTGAAGTTTATTAGGTCAAAACTAATGGCAAAGCGATTGAGAATGTCACTGCCTAAGTAAAAGGCGGCAGGGACGTCTCGCACGACCCAACAATTGTGGACTATGCTCTTGTTGCCAATGGAGATTTTGAGCATACACCTGCTTGGCAGGAGATGTTTGGAATTAGGTGCTTCCAGGTCCATTTCCCACTTGTCTATCAGTTTGAAGGTGGGAATGGCTGGATCTTTTGGGAGTTGGCGGAACATGGCTTCGCTGATGAAGCTCTTACCGTTGTTCACACACACTCGAGCGAGAACAGAGTTCTTCCCATCATTTAACTGAACAGGGATGAACAACTGCTCTCCAATTTGCTGAATCTCAGCCAGGCTCTGAGCTGATTTCACATCTTTCTGGACTATAGGAGTGGGAGTTTCTGATTGTGGATTAGTATAGAATTTCAGAGTGTTTCCTTCCAGCGTGGAATACCACTTTAGACTGGAAGGAAGGTTGATTTTCAGAAATAGAGAGGACCCCCCATCACCAGTCTGTTGTCCTACTGCTATTACTGTCACGTCTGGAATTTGGCTATTCTGGAAGTGAAATTCTACTTGGTCAGATTTTTGTTCAACCATGTGGCAGGTGCCGTTTAAACTAACATGGTTGACACTCTGTTTTAATTTTATTGGTCGGCTAGTCTGGGTCCAGAGGACCTTGTTTACGCAATCTATTAGGGGTGACAACCTTCTCAGGAGGTCATTCCCTAGTAAACAAGGGGTGCCCTCTGGGGTCACAACTATGACCGGGTGCTTCAACTTATGTCGCCCAATTTTTATGTCCAAATCTGCGGTCCCCTCAACGGGAATTTCCTTCCCGTCAAAGTTCTGCAGTTGTCCAGGAAGAGAGGTGAGAGGAATTTGGTAATTCTCTCCCCTTCCTGCATTCAGTTCATCAAAGGCCCTTCTGGACAGAAGGGTAGCTTGAGATCCAGTGTCCACCAGTGCCGAGATTGTACCCTGCCCCTGTACTTGTACCGGGGCATAATATCTTCCCTCCTTCTCCTCAAGGGGGCACAGATAATGCACATTTTTGGACAACTGGTGGGCTAACTTTCTGGTTTTGGACATTGCTAGCGAAGAGATTTGGGCAGAATTCTGTGGAGAGTCTTGGGAATCTGAAAGAAAAATTTGGCAACTGGAGATCAGAGCCATTGTGGGTTCCCCTGGTTCCAGTTCTGGGCCGCCCCCCCCTTTTTGGAGGCAGTCCCCAGTATGGGCTTGAACCCGGGGATTTTCTTGCTGTTGGTTCAGGGATGAGATGGTGGGCGGCGGTAGCTCAGTCTCCACATCTCCCCAGTCTGGATTTGCATTCCTAGGGACCAATTTTTCTTTGGGAGGAGTTCCCCCCTCTCTGAAGGAGAAGATCCTTTTCTCAGGATCCTCTGAGGATCCCTCTCCCTCAAATTGGAAGATCTGTACCTCCTCCTCAAACTGAGTCTGTTTGGGTCTTTTGTTTCTCCTACCCCCCCTCTGCTCCTTAGGAGGCAGACTTTCAGGGGCAAGAGATTTTGTTTCCGGTTCCTGGGTTTCCAGGGGCTGTTTACAAGTGAGGAAGGAAGCTTCCTCCAAGGCTTTACACCCCCCTTCCCTTTGTGCCTCCTCCCTGGGAACCGGTGAGTTATCGGGGTGCTGCCCCCGTCATTGTTCTGGAGCACCAGGTCCAGAGTTGGGTGCGTTCTGCGCCGGCACGCCCATCTGAGGGTTCTGCTGAGCCCTCAGTATGTGACCCAGGTCCCGCGCCATGTTTTGAACCTGGCGCTCTAACTGGGAAACCCGCTCAGGCTGATACGGGGCCCTGTTTTCTCCCCTGGGCTGATCCCGGGAAGGGTAGCTATCCCTCCTCTGGTAATACCCCGGGTTGGGAAGATTTGGGTACCCCTCCACCCTTGGCCTCCCCTCTCCCGGATTCAGTGGTCTGGGCTCAGGGAATTGGGGAAAGAAGGATGGATGGTTTTGGGGCTGAAAGTCGGGTGGATATCTGGGGAAAAAGTTCTGCCCAGGGTTTGGTAAATTTCTGCCCTCCTGTGGGAAGTTTGGAGGGAAGTTCCCTGGGTTAGGTGCTTGTCTGGATCCCCCCCCTTGGGCTGGAGGAGTCCACACATAACCCAGGATGGGTTGAATTCCCTTGTAACGGGGACTTACATAATCAGGAGAGCGAGGGACCCCATTTGTGGGGCTGCCTCCTTGGCTCCCTGTCTGTGACTGACCCGAGGACCTCCTGGGCCTAGCATTATTAGGTGCAGGCAGGTTTTTAGGCCCCCCCATCTCCAAATCCAAAACGGGGGTGACCTTTACCTCTGCCACCTTGGCAGCAGCAGGGGTGCTGTTGGCTTTGGGGTTTTTCTGGGCATTACTTTTGCTATCTATCGGTTTCTGCACCTCATAGATCCGGGTAGCCTGTTCAATGACCCAGTCTAAAGATCTTTTCTCGTGAAAATCCCTCACGAGCTGGGTCATGATATATTTGGGCAAGGCATGGAAAAACGTATTTATAAATTCCCTGCTATCCGTGCGCACCCTTCTTGTGGTCTGTGCAAAAGCACGCTTTAACTCCTGCACAAATTCTTGTGGGGCCTGATCCTCCCCACATTGCAAATTGTAGGCTGCCTTGCGAGCCTCTTGAGGATTTCTGTGAACAGAAAAATGTTTCAAGATGGCCGCCTTATAGGTGGACCATCTTAAATGATTTTGGTCCTCCAGCCCCGCAAAGAAACTGGAGTATTCCGGGGAGAAGGTCCACTTTACATATTGAATGCAGCTTTGGCTGTTCTTCAAATGGAAAGTCTCCATCATTTGTTCAAACAACTCTAAGTGCTCCCAAACAGAATACTTAGCGTTCTTATGGTAAGGCGTGATGACGCTCCTGATCGCCTTAATCTGCTTTAAGGGGTCCTTAAGCAAGGCCCTTTTTGCCTTATTGGCCTTTTTGGTTCGGGTAACCCTTGTCCATTCTTCCTCGGACTCAGAGGCACTGCTCCCAGAGGTTCCCGTCTGTTCTTCCAGGTTTTCCCGGATTCTGCGAGCCTGGGAATGGCTGGCAGAATGTGGGGACCTGGTCTCCTGTGTCCTGCGCAGTTCGGAGGAGTCTTCAGATTCCTCCTTGCTGCCAGGATTTGATGGGTACCCCCTCCACTGACCTAACTGGGCAGAGGTTTTCAGGATGCCCTTAATGGGCCTACTCTCCTGGGGTTCCCCATTGAACTGTACTGTACTTGGGTGCCCATACCCGGATGCCCACCCCTCCATTCCTGAGTGGTACTGGCCTATGAGCCCCATACTCTTAGCTGGATAGTAATCTGCCATCCCTGTGGCCCTGTGCTCATGTGCGCCAGGGGACATGGGGGTGGTAGAGTCCAGGGACTGGGGAAGATGAAGGCCCCTGGTGTTAGGGCTCCTGCGGTTATGGTCAGGAGTCTCTCTTTCCCAGCGGACCTCATCTCTATCCGCCCCTGCTCCCTGTTGCAATGCAAGAGCCTGCATTTGTGCTTTCAGTTCCTCTGTTAAGGCCTTACTCGACTCTATCAGTTTCTCCTGCACCGCTACCTGCTGTTGGAGCCTATCATTGTGTTGACAGAGGGCCTCATTTTCCCTCTGTGCTTCCTGGTTGGTCCTGGAGAACTGGGCCAGTCTTTGCTGCAGGAGGGTTACCTCCTGAGCTGTGTCCCTATTGGCCTGCTCCTTTCTTGCTAGAGCATCCTCCACCCTTCTGGTGTGCTCTACCAAGTTCTGGTTTTCTTTTTGGAGGTCACCCAGCCCCTGGTGGGCCAGGTGATTTTCTTCCATTTTTCTTTTTAAATGGCAGACTTCCTGGCCTAAGGCGTCTCTTTCCTGACTAAGAGCCTGCATTTGTGCCGCCAGGTCGTCCCTTTGCCGTTGAAGGGCACCAGCTTTTTGGCGCTCCTCATCAAACTCTGCCTGGGTATCCAGGTCTTTCAAGATCAGCTTGTTGCTCTCTACCTTCACTCTATCTAGATGACTTTGCAAGGTGGCTACCTGCTCCGTGCATGCCCTGTTAAAGTCTAATTGTTGCTCCAGCTTTTTCTGGCTCTGCAGTAAGGAGTCCAAACTGTCTTGGTGCTCCTTCTGCAGGGCCAGAAATCTGGTATCCTGTTCTGACTTTTCCTTTTGCAGCACATCCATATCCTCCTTCATTTTAGTGATGTACAGTCTGCTGTCATTTTCTGACTCCTGGCTCCTCTGCAGCCTCTGCTCAGAAGAGACCAGGTCAGATTGGACCTTCTGTAATGCCAGCAGTTGCCTACTCGCCAGATCTTGGCCTTCAGCACATTTGTCCTGCACGGCTCCCATATGTAAATATAAATACGCCGCTACCCTGGCAATCTTATTGTGTTCATCTTTGGCTTTAGGAGCCATATATAGTTCACTCAGGGCCACATGATAAAGATTGACAACAGAGAATCTGGCACTAGCACACTTCTTTATAATTACTAAGGAGTTGAGATGAAATGGATAAGGTAGCACACTGGTAATTAGGAACAAAAGTATAATGTGGTAGAGGATGCTTTATGTAAGCTCAGGTGGATGCAATATTCAATGAATGCAGTACAGAAAATACTCAATATGATTTCAACCAAACAATGTAATCACTTTTCTCTGGCTATTCACTCCCCCCCTCTTTATGCAATGCAAGGAAATGGGAGGAAAGCACACAGTTCTCAGAAATGCAATCAATGTAATCAGTTCAATCCAGCAAGCTTAGACAACAGAAAACAGATAGGAGTTTTGAAATCACAGGCCCAAATTGCTTTGATATGTGCTGGCAATGAATGAGAAATATGCTGGAAACGCTTTTAATTCCCTTTCAGAGGTTCAGGGTGAGTGGTATCTAGCTAATATTAGTCCAGGCTCACACTAGCAATGATGCAGGGATAGTTAGCAGGTCAAACGAATTTCTGGCAAATGGAAGGCAAGCAGCAGCAGTTTTTACATGTGAAGAAATTGCAAATCGCGGTAAAATTCGCGGATGCGTGTTCCGCGATTGCGGTAAAACTATAAGGGGTAGGAATGCGGTTCTTGGTACGATTTAAAGCTACGATTCTAAGCTATCAGAGGAAAGTTACTGCAAGTCTCTAGCCCAAACGGTCGCGGAGATATGAGCGATTTAATAAAGGTCGTTTTTGGGTTTGCAAATTTCAAAAGCTCAAAATGACAAGTGCAGCTTGCAACTAGCAAATCACAGGTGACAGCTTTACAAGTGACAGGTGACAGTTAGGAGACAGTTCTACTTAGATTAAAATAGGATTGAATTATATTATTTTAACTAAGAGATTGGTTCTGCACAGTTTTCTAGGTACTCACACTATATTCTTGAGTGAAATGGGCCTCATCACGGATCTGGTCAGGGTTTTAGACTGGACTCTGGTCTGGTCTGGTCTGGCCTCTGCACTTCACAGTGATCTGGGTCAGCTCTCTCTGCTGGTCTGGGTCTCTCTGGGTACAGCACTGCTTTCTCTCTGGTTCTCTTAGTTCTGGATAGATTGAAGTCTCTAGTTTGGCTTTCTGGAGGTTGATGGAGGTAAGTATGGATTTTTCCGGCAGAGCGTCCCGCTGCAGATGGATTTGGAAAGTCCCTATCTGTCCTGTCTGTCTGCTTTTATGTGTTTAGAATGTGGGTGTGTTCTAGCATCACTGACCCTACCTCTCTCTCAGCTTCTAATTGGTCAAACTTCCATTTATCATTTGATTGGGGAATGAACTGTGAGTCAGAGTGATGTCATTTTACAGCCTGCAGAAAGTCCACTCCTCCTGTCAACTTACACACAAATCTAGATTTGAAACAAATACATATTTGCAGAGGTACATATTGTTTTAAAATCATATGCACCCATCATGCATTACAAGAGGTATCCCCTGTTCAAACTCTGCTCTTCCTGGGAGCTTGCATTCAGAAATGGCACATATTTCACTTTTTAACTGATTTTGCAATTTCTGACATTGACCCAACTTTACATACATGTAGGCAGGGAGTAGGGACATTAACTGATGAAGTTTCAGATTTTTAACATGCATACATTTAGAGTAATATCCATTTTTCCGCTAAAACCCCCCTGAACATGCCACCGGGTCGAAAAACCTCTTAAAATGTGGGCAGAAAAATCACAAGAATTATGGTATCATTTATAAAATTTTCACATGTCCGCTCTATGAGTTATTCATCTTTTTAAAGTTATGTTCTGGCTCCAAAGGGGTGTGGTTTCCCAGGTCACATGGTATAGAAACCAGTCTTTCCAGTTTCTGCCAAGCCAGCTTGCTCTCACAGGCAGTGCTCCTCCCAGCTCCTGCCAAGAGGAAGCTACAATTTACGACTGCGGTAATAAAAACCTTTGCCTGAGTGAAGAGGGCTTTGTTCACTCTCTTGCAGAGCACAGATAATTCAATTATCAGATAGATGGCATATCCTTAGTGTGGGCAGCAAAAGGAAGGTTGGCCTGGGAACACAGTGGTGACTCAAGTTTCCCTCCTGATGGGGGTAGTTGCCAGGCAGAATTCAGTTCCTTAAGCCGGGTTTCAGATAAAATGTCACTTTTTGTTCCCCAGTTTCTGCATTCAAATAAAACTAAACATTTTTACATATGCAGCTAGAAGGCTGATTCTAAGTTTAAAACTATGACATTTAAACAGTTACAAAGGCATGTGACACCAAACATAGCTCACTCATTTAATCTAAACATTTTCGATTTTAGTGTCTTTAAATCCAGTGCAACTTAAACTGCTGACTCCATAGCAGTTTTGTTATAAGCATTGTTTTGGGCTCTTCATTTCCCAGATTTTGTAGGCACACAACACTCCATTCTACCAAATGTCTGCTGGTGTTCAGTAAATATTTTGCACATATTGCAATGTTTGAAAATAGGCATTTTGACTTGCCTTCAGGGAAACAGAGTGGTTTTAAAACGCCGGCTTTTGGATAGTGGTGAGTACTGGTACTGCACCCATTTTTGGGATTTAAGAAATGAATTCCCCACAATTCTAGGTTGCATTTGGCAATCAGCATTGCCATTCCCAATGGTTTCAGACTACTGTGCGGGTAGTCCAATGGTGGTTTTAGGCAGTTTCCTTCTGTGCCCATAACATCGGCAAAAATGAATGGCAGCCTATTCTTCATGCATTTCCCTGTGCATTTTCTGGGAAGCTCTGGCCATCATGATGTTTTCCATGTCAGTACTGCACAGTTTTGAGGTAGGGCTAGGATGCATGGGTAAATACATCCCACACCAGATGATATGCCCCCCAGAGATCTAACTTGGTGTATATGCAAGCGTCCTTCACCTGGTCAAGGAGATCAGGAATCAGAGGCAGAGGATAACGGTTTTTAACCGTTATCTGGTTCAATGCGCGGTAATCGAAACACGTTCTAAGGTCGCCTTCTTTTTTAGGCACGAAGAACAAAGCCGAGGATGCCGGGGACTTTGACGGCCGAATAAAACCATTGGCGAGGTATTGATCCAAATATTGTCTCAAATGCAGGTTCGGTAAGGGCATAAATCCTGCTACAAGGGGGTTGTGCACCGGGCACCAGATCGATTTGGCAATCGTACGATCTGTGAGGAGGTAACGTGTTGGCCTGTTCCTTTTGGAAGACGTCCTGAAAGTCCTGGTATTCCGGAGGTAATTGCATGGAGGCAGAGGTTACAGATGCTAGCTTAATCTTCAGGTTTTCTGGGTAGCATGTTTGTGCACAATCCGGGAAGGTTATTCTCTTAGCTCGCCAATCATTTTGAGGATTATGTGTCTCTAACCAAGGAATTCCAAGAATAACCTGAAACTGTGGAGCCTTGATTACATCAAACACAACTGCCTCCCGATGGCCGTCAGGACCAATAAGAGTCACCCCAGTAGTGGAATGTGTTACCGTTCCAGAGGCAATTTCAGTTCCATCGACTGTGGTGATGAGATCTTTGCTGGTTTTAGGACGGAGAGGGAGGTTAATCCTAGAGGCCAATTCACGATCCACATAGTTTCCAATAGCCCCACTATCGATGTATGGCTTTATTGCATGCAACCGCTTAGGCTTTTCTGGATCTACGAGAACCATTGGCACAATGAAATGCGAGGTCTGAGAGTTAGTTTTCAAGCTCGGCAAGCGGACCCCTACGCTTGTCGGGCTGAGTCGTTTCCCGAAACAGAGTCTTCATGGTTTTTATCAGCAGCTCCTACCGCTTTTCGGGGCGGCTTTGCCGGGCAATCTCGTAGAAAGTGTCCAGAGTTCCCACAATAAAGACATAATTTTAACTGCCGCCTCCTTTCACGTTCCTTTTGAGTTAAGGGTTCTTTAACCCCTCCAATTTGCATAGGCTCTGAGACATCAACTCCCTTGGGGTTAGTGTGGGTCTTGACCAACACCCGGGTCTCAAACCTGGACCGATCTGTTTTTCTGTTTTGAAGTCTGTGATCCAATTGGACCACTAAGTCTATATATTCTGTGCATTCTTGGGGCGGATTTACAACTTGGGCCAAGACATCTTTAAGTTCTCCGCGTAGACCTCGATAAAATAACGTGACTCTTTTATCCTCTGGCCATCCCGTTTCCACAATTAGTCTATTAAAGGTTGCAATATAGGATAGGAGGTCCTGATTGCCCTGTCGCAGGGATAGAAGTTCGTCATCCAGAGCCTGCCCCTGAGAGTGTCGAGCAAATAACCTTTCCATGCTTGCTTGAAATCCTTGAAAATCACGGAGAATCGGGTCATCTTGAGTAACCAGTGGAACTGACCAATCGGCAGCGCAGCCGCTGAGATATGACAATACAAAGGCTACTTTGGTCTGATCATTAGGGAAGGCCCCAGGTCTGCATAGGAAGTGCAAACGACACTGATTCATGAATACGGCGAATCGTTTGGGGTCCCCAACATAGAGTTCAGGTGGGGCCAGCGGCATGGTTCCAGGTAGATTAATCTGCACAGGGTTACTGGGAACCACAGGAGCGGGGTTCCCTCCGGAACAGGGTAGAGGAGTTTGTCCAGCTTGACCTTGCAAAAGCTGTCTGGCCAGGTCATCAGTTCTTTCCTTTGATATTATTAATTCCCTCTTGAGGGCATTAGTCTCTTGACGAGCGGCATGTACTTCGGCCCGTAATTCCCCCAGTAATTGGGCCAACTGATCAGTCTCAGAAGTTTCCATAGCGCCTGGGTGGGAATTTGTAGGAAGGCTTCGCGTTCTGTAATGCTCACCTGACTCCCACGGGGGCGCTGGCCTGGTTCGCGCTGCTGTGACCTCGTCTAAGGTGATGCGCAGGGTTCGGAAGACGGACTGGACCGGGCCCCAGATCTGGCTTGTCTGACTTGCAGAAGTATCCTTCTGTAGGTGAGAATAGGGGGTTAACTGGCTGTGGGGTAATGCAATCGGCCTCCCACTTACCCCTCTCACCCTCCTCAAAACCCTTCTGTGCTTCCCTGTAGTGTCTCACCTTAGGGTCTGGAAGGACGAGCTCTCCATCCTGCTTCTGATGCAGGGGCGCGTTGGTATCCAGTTACGTCACTGGATTTTCGGATGGGTGAGAACCAAACTTGCTTGGCTTCCAGGTAAGTTTTTCTATAAGTGGTTCCCCTTGTGTCCATGCATTAATGTTCTAATGCTAATGTCTTTTTCCCCATAGGGGCCGGGGTACTGAATGCCGGGGAACAGGCACCGACCTGAGGTGAGCAGTGAAATCCTTGTGGAAATCAGGTAAGTCTTTAATGAGTGTTTTGGTAATGTCTTTTCATTTACTCATTAACGCTGATGTCTTTTCCCCTTAGGGGCCGGGGTCCGAAAATGCCTGGATGCGGCGCGGACCCGAAATGAAAAGGGAAGGACCCAACAGGTAAGTCTTGACATGGAGTTTTAGCTTCCCTTTTCCCTTCTTTCTCTCACCTTTGTTCTTGTCTTTTTCTCCCTAGGCGCGGGGGCGCGACTGCGAATCCGGATGGTCGCTGCTGAACATAGAGGCGCCCTGTAAAGGTGAGTAGAATGCGGCGCTGCAGCGATCGATGCAATGTGCTTTTAAAAATAAATGTCTTCCTTTTCAGGATTGTCGGCGAAATGTCTCTGGGATGCAGATTTAGCAGGTGAGGCCTTTTCCTTCTTCTGTCCTCTTGTTCCCTTCCTTTGCAGGTGATTCAGGATGCTGGCAGGTGTGGCAGAAGTCAAGATGCAGGAGCAGACACGGTGAGCGTCCAGCTGCTAGATGCAGAACAATGCGAAGCACGTGTGGCTGATCGGGTGTGGTTTAAATAGCCTTGGAAGAAGTTCCTAGAATGTGTCCTTCCTCCAATCAGGTATGTATCCTTCCCCGACCACGCCCGGGTGGTAAATGAGTCCCACAGGTAAAGTAGTTCCTTTCAGGCCAGGGGTTCTGCAGCATGGTCTGCATCAGGTAAGTGCACCCAAACACTTTCATAATGAGCCTGGCGCCTATGGCGCCAGGACTGGCGTTTTCTATGAGCCTGGCGCCATAGGCGCCAGGACGCTGTCCAAAGGGCCCCTATAAGGGGTTGCTGGGACCTTCCCCGGGGACTTGATGTCCACTTTCGGGGACGCAGGGCCTGAGCCGGCTCCCCGGGAGCGGGCATCGTGACAAGCAGAGAGTGGGGGGGTAGATCCTTCTCACCTGCAGGTCCCCCTGGAATGGCCTCCCTGCCCCTCCCAAACTTGAACCGGACCACCTGAAGTTCCGGAAGCAGCTCAAAATGTTCCTCTTCTCCTCTGCTGACCTACCTGACCTACATGTCCGCTGTACCAACTGGTTGCTTGGCTACCCTCAGTTTCACTGAGTCCAGGCTTTTTCTTGATCAATCACCCTTGCACTACCTACGGGGCTACCATGCAGATAGGGGCTGTAACTGTTACCCTACAATCCCTTGTTCTCCTTGCACTACCCAGAAACGCGCTGCCCTGGCTGCACTTACTCAGAGCATTGCTGCCCTGTTTCCCCCTCCCCTCTCCCTTGCACTTCGCCCCTCCCTTTCCCCTTGCACTTCTCGTTCTCGCACTTGCACAATCTTATTGACACAAGGCTTAGTAAGATCATTTGTCTTGTCCTCCCTCTGTTTTCCTTCCCTTGTCTTGTTGTGCCTAAAAACACTTGTGTACAGGTGTGTTATATATGATATATCATATCATATCATATACTTTTATCAGAGATGCCCAGAAAAATATACAGTGCCGCAGTAAGAAATGGCTAGACTAGCAGAACCCAAATGCCGGTCTAGTAAGGTAATTACACTTAGCAGGACTGCTTTATCAGAAATGCCCAGTTAAAAAAAGTCAAACAAAACTGAGGAATGACTAGACTGGCTGCACCAAAATGCCTCTCTAGCCACTAATACCACATATCATGCCTGCTTAGCATGGACATGGACGACCATTATGATTTATTGCACAACCCCACCCACCACACATCCCTTCCCCCTCCCATTCCATACCCCAACCTCCGAAATCAGCTAAGTGGCCCAGAATTACCTCCATGTCACTCTTCCTTGTCCCAGTGCTTACGTATGAGGCTCCTTGCCTCACTGGTAAGTACTGGGATGAGGAAGAGTGGGACCAGGAGTAATGAAGATTACATGTTGCTAAGTCAAGCATTACCTTCATGTACCTCTACCTTATCCCAGTACTTGTGTATGAGGCATAGTGCCTCATACACAAGTACTGCCTCATACACAAGTACTGGAATGAGGAAGAATAGGGCTAGGTGTAATGAAGATCACCAATAAGTAATCAAGTCATTAAACACAAGTAGTGGTGCAACACCATTGAGCTGACTGGGCTTCAGCACTGCACCTCCCCCCCTCCACTGAAATTGTGGGCTATGTTGACTTGACCTGGCTGACCTACAGAGCAGTTGCGGGACAGAAAAGGACACAGATGTTAAACGGCACCTGGGTTTCGCTATTAACAAGGGCCCGGCTCAGCAATTACTAATGTACAACAATTCACTGTTAGTACCTGCATTCAAATGTCCAATTTTTAAGCAATTGAAATTGTGATGTGGGTTTAGTACTTGCATGCCAGGCAGAATCCATATGGAATCATATTAATACAGGTAGGTACATGGCAGCCAGTATTACCTCTTGCTGCCTAGTGGGGGTGAAAAATGGCATGGGAACCAGGGAAAAAGGATTCAATGCTTCCGAAATTCACAAAATAAATAAAAAAAAAAGAAATGGATAGGCTAACACAGGGACATCATTTCATCAAAATGCCAGGGGCAGCGGAAGTGAAATCACATGACCCTTGACCTCTTATGACATCACAGGAAGCGATGGAACACAAACTTTTACCCCTTGACAAAACAGGCAGTGGTATCACATAACATTGTTCCTAAGTACACTATATAAAATATGGTTAAGATATCACTGTAACGTGATAAACATGTCATACACGAATGGATCACCATATATATCGGCAGAAAAAAACATGCTATAACTGCAACTTGCGAAAAAGCAAAATACATAGTCCGAAATGGATGCTTATTCTACTCTAAATGCTTTTTGGAGTATTATGCCTGCATTGTGAATGTGTGGTGTTTAAGAACAGACTACATCAGTGACTCACCCCCTGAAGTGTGCCTGAAATAAACCTTTACTGAGTCTATCAATTATTGTATAGAATTCCAGAAAGACAAATTATTTGTTATTCCTATTGTTTCTTATTTAGGGTCACTGCTCAAAGTGTTACACTTGTGGAACCCCCTGTTTTTTTTTTTTAAAGAGGCCTGAACAAGAAAGCCAGCCACTCTAGAAACAAAGAGCCACATGGCATGGCCACAGCCCAGGAGCTTCAATTTGTGAAAAAGAAAACGTTTTTATTTTTTGTATTTTTTTTTGCGGTAGCAGGGGAGACCGCAGGGGTAGCAAGGGAGAGATCAGGGGTAGCAGGTGTGACCCCTAAATGACGTCCCTGGTCTAACAGCCATGTCCACTCTCTGCCTCTCCCCACATTAATTGCGAACCTACGCAATACTCACAATGCTGACAAATGTGGAAATATATATCCCACAATATCCAAACACCTCTCTGCCCTGTGCTTGAGCATTCTAAACAGGTAGTGTGTCCATCTCCTCGACCTCTACACCCGCTCCTTACATCGTCGCTGCTGCTTCCGGGTAACCTAGAGGCATGAGCTATATTGCTTATGCTATAACCGCGAGGCGAGAGGGTGTGTCATTCGGGAAAGGGCGACGTGTCAGGAATTAGCGTTTGGCAAAAGTGGACCGAATACTCACAGACACCTTTTCATAATGCTAATGAAAATAAATAGGGACTTCCGATTACCTGGAGGAAGGTTATATTCCAAAGCAATCTGTGCTGGTCCTCTTCATTTTAAGATCCTTTTAATGTGATAAATAACATGCACACAGACGTTATACTATCTCGAGCTCATTTACATAATGTATGTTCTGCCTGAGCCAATCAAACAATATTGTTACGTTTGTACCTAAAGGAAAATCAAAGGGAAACATGATCTCAAGACAAACAAGGAAAGAGACATGCGTGATACAAACACCTGCATGCAGCAACTCTTGCAAGCACCATGTTGATATTCAATATTTGTAATGTGATTAATTAACAATGCTTCCAAACTTAATTAAAAAACAAAACATTTGAAGCTTAGCAAAAGTGATCTATATGTGATTGCATTGGGACCTTATTTAGCAAAGGTTCCATAGTTGCATTACAGAACACTTACCATATTTCTCGATGAACTGTAAAGGGGCACTATTACCGAAGTAGACTGGGAATACAGAAGAACATCCTATGGCATGAGTTATAATATAAAAAAGAAGCAGCCCCCCCCCCTCTCATGGTAAATCTTGTACTCTCTGAGAGTGTCCAGTGGCCAATTGCCTAACATGACGGGGCTCTTTCTTACCAGTCATACCCTTACAGTCATTGAATTGCAAGCCGGCTGCTTAATGACAAAGCATTTACCTAGGTGGCAGCAGTCATCTCTCCAAGGCCATCAAAGCAAATGAAACCTTGGCACAGAAACTTGCAACCAGTCACAAAAGACAACCGACAATGCAGTCAGTGGGCCGCATTATAAATTTGCCAGTCCGGAAACAATGGTACCGGTAAACGTGCCAGTACCGTTGTTTCTGGACCAGCAAACTACGAGTTCTGCGAGCGGGTGCCTTCCAGCCCGCCAGGTCTGACCTGGCGGGCGTAACGTCACCCGCTCGCAGACCTTGGCGGATGCACCTGCACCGTTCATGAATGGTGCCGGTGCACACGTCCTCCCCATTCCCATTGAGTCCAAAGGGACTCAAATGGGAATGGGGAGTAATATTTTCCGGCGCCCGGGAATGGGCAATTACCGGGTCCGCCAGGGCTGTAATGCTCCGGTAATTGCCCATTCCCGGGCGCCGGAAAATTCATGACTCCGGCGGCAGCCATGCCAGTGTTCACCAGCACGGCTACCGCCAGAGTCATAATGAGGCCCTGTGTCTTTACAATGAGGAAATGATAGCAACACACATACACAAACACACAGACCCACACATATATATGTGTATAATACATGGCAGCCTGCAATATCTTTATAACAGCCTGGAATTAAGGCTAATTGTGACATCACAACTAACCTATAATAAGAAAATGACCTCACAATCACTCTGTAATCAATAATTACGCTTCTGTTGTGACATCACAATGTCTCGTGTTGAATCAGCAGAGAGAAGGTAAGCTGTCACTATAGCACTAAATTAAAATAGTGAAACACCTTTTAAATTCTTTGCTTGCCGAGTAGTTTTCTGTGACACATTGCAGTCGGTTATTGACAAGTTACTGTTTATGGTAGAATGTTTAATTTGTGCACTACTGGAGTGTCACTCATCTGAGAAAGAATCTCCATGTTATTACTTATTTTAAAGCACAACATGAACATTGTTTTTCAATACATTTTATTTAACTGCTTGAACTATCTTTCTTCAACACATTAGGAGATGCATTTCTTTTCAAAAATCCAAAAAGATTCTATATTGATTATATGTATCAGCAAATGGAAGATCTCTTACATTATATTAAGCAAGAAACAAGGTATTAAAAGGAAGGACAGCATTTGGCCAGGTATTATAAGGAATAAAATACCCCTTACCATACTTAAAATGGATATTGCAAGTCACCTTGAAGTTCTCTGATCTTATAAAGGAACTCAGCCTTAGGCCGCATGCCTCTATTTGGTCACAAAACCCCTTGGTGACTTGCAATATATAAAGTACTCTAGGCGGTACATTAATCCATATAAAATCCAATATTCTGCTGTCCGCCTTCACCTCACCACGTGTCTAACACATGAATAATAAAACAAAACCAAACAGCATGGCACTTAGCTTGGCAAGTCACAGAAACTGGATTAAATACTGCTTACATACAATAGACATTTTTCTCGAATTACTTTGTCAGCCACTAGTCTTCTCCCACATACTAGCTTGTATTTCTCCATGGTCAACTCATGCACCCCTCCTCCCTTAACCTCCCTTTCCAGAATACTCATCGACCCATTTTCAGTGACCAACATGTCATGTTTCCATTCACATATGTTTAAAACCTTCAATTGGCCCAGACACAGCTGTGCACAGGTCTTCTAATGTTATTTGTTTACATGTCAGGCTAAATGCATTTGTTTTAGAAATGTAATGGTTGGAGCCTTTGCCGTGGAATTGCAGCCCACAGATCTTATGCCTGTGCCAATTCAACATTTAGAACACCTTGCCTAAATGCACAGCACATACATTAAAGATCCATACAGACTAAGGTCCATGAGCCGTCACTGTGTTAGAATAGGCACTCTTGAAAATAGGGAACCCCATAGATTCAAAACATTTACTTTTACATCCGGTTGGCATTTTACAATGTCTACACCCCCTGTTTTGGTCACTTTCTTTGGATTGAAATGTTTGTGTGTGCGACATAAGGTTCAGTTTGTGAGACTGTGATGCCCAGCTCAATGCACTGCAACCCCATAATGAGCCCCCATGTTTCCTTCCATTTAAACTCAATTCCTTTGGGGGCAATTATTATTATTATTATTATTATTATTATTATTATTATTATTATTATTATTAAGCGCAGACATAGCTTCAGGAAGTAACAAAGTGCTTTACAATCATAGGGGGATGAACACAGTGAGGGAAGCAGAGAATAAAGGTGGAGGTAGCTAACAGGGGAGGGCGATGGTGGGCAATTGGCAGCAATGGGTGTGTGGACATAGGTGTTAAGGTGGAGCTATTCCTTCCTCTGCAAAAGAAGGTGAAGACATTGGGTGTTATACGTGATCAACACCTTAGCATGAAATCCCATGTTGGGAGCTTGGTATCATCATCTGCTTATTATATCAAGCTCCTTTCTCATCTTCAACCTTTCATTACCAAATCTAATGCAGAACCATTGCGAGAGCAATTGTGGGGTCCAAATTGGACTATTGTAGTAGCCTACTGGTGGGCATTAATAAAACAGACTGCAATAGACTACAGGTTTTCCAGAATGGGGCAGTGCAGCTGATGGTGGGACTTGGGAGAAGAGACCATGTCTCAGCTGAGAGACGGGCACTGCATTGGCTGCCTGTTGAGTCAAGAATTAGATTTCATTTGCTAACCATCACACACAAATGCAAAATGGGCATTATGCCAGCTTACCTCCAGGATCTCGTAACTGTAAACACTCATAAGAGAGCATTGATATCTAACTACTTGGAGCAAATGGTTATCCCGAGATGCAGAACTGTAAAGGCCTCAGAGGGAGCCTTTCACTTTGCTGCCCCTGAGGCCTGGAATGACCTACTACTGGAACACAGGTCTCTTAAGTCAATAGATCTCTTTAAGAGGAAATTAAAAACTCTTCTGTTTACCTGGGGCTTCCTGCAACAACAAAGAATCTGGTTTCATATTTCTTGTTTATGTTTCATGTTTGTCTTTGTACTCGTTGCGCCCTTAAGCCTACAGGTCTGTGGCCTGCGCAATACAAATAGCTAAAGTAAAGATTGTCTTGAGCACTTTCCTGAACTGTAGAAGTGACAGGGCAAGTCTGATGTTGATGGGAAGGAGGTTGCAGAGTCTTGGAGCGTAGACAGAGAAGGTCTATCTTCTGGTTCTTTCCATCTTGCACCATCGTAATTCAAGTATGAACTTTTCTTTACTTCTGGTGCATCATAGGCCACCGGAGATGCTGCGTTTCACAGTGAGGTAACCTGGGGACTTCACTGGGGACTTCAGGATGACAGCCTTGTAGATGATGCAGCAAGATTTGAAGATGACTCAGGCCTGCAGTGGGAGCCAGTGATGTGGTCGTGTTTGCAGAGTTCTTTATGAGTCTTGCTGCAGCATGCAAGACACATTTCAGGGGTGCCAGGGTAATCGCCGGAAGGCCTTCCAAATGGGCATTGCCATCCAGATGGAGACAAGAATCTTTGCCCTCCCCCCAGCACTCTTTTTCTTTCTGTGCAGCCCTACATTCATACAAGAGCCAGCACAGGTTTATATGCCGTTACATAAACATTCATGACTATGTTCTGTGGGATGTATTTACCCATGCATCCGAGCCCTACCTCAAAACTGTGCAGTACTGACATGGAAAACATCATGATGGCCAGAGCTTCCCAGAAAATGCACAGGGAAATGCATGAAGAATAGGCTGCCACTCATTTTTGCCGATGTTGTGGGCACAGAAGGACACTGCCTAAAACCACCATTGGACTACCCACACAGTAGTCTGAAACCATTGGGAATGGCAATGCTGATTGCCAAAAGCAAACCCATAACTGTTGGGAATTCATTTTCTTAAATCCCAAAAAGGGGTGCAGTACCAGTACTCACCACTATCCAAAAGCCGGCGTTTTAAAACAACACCAGATTTTACTTTTTTGTAGAAAACTGAATAAATGAACCCAAAACATGCCAAAGAAAGACTTACTGAAAGGTGGATCCAATGTAAAATTATATTCTGAAGTGACTTGAAGGTTTATAACAAGACTGGCTTAGCTGTGGATTTCAGCAGTTTAAGTAAATTTGGACTGAAAGACACTACAAATCTAAATGTTTAAAAGAAATGAGTGACCTACTTTGAGTGTCACATAGGTTGCAATTGTTTAAATGTCATAGTTTTAAACTTAGAATCAGCATCCTAGCTGCATATGTAAAAAATTGTATTGATTTAAACTGGGGAACAAAAAGTGACATTTTATCTGAAACCTGGCTTGAGAAACTGAATTCTGCCTGACAACTACCCCCATCAGGAGTGACACTTGAGTCACAGCTGTGTTCCCAGGCCTATCTGCCTTTTGCTGGCCACACTAAGGATATGCCATCTCTCTGATAATTGAATTAAGGGGAGCCCCCACAGAATACAGGAGCTCTGAACAAAGCCCTGTCCTGACCCAGGCAGATGGTTTATTGCAGATGTCGTAAATGTAGCTTCCTCCTGGAAGGACAAAGGAGGGGCACTGCCTGTGAGAGCAAGCTAGCTTGGCAGAACTGGAAAAACCAGAAATTCAACCTTGTGCTGGGGGAAAACCACACCCCTTTGGGGCCAGAACATAACTCTAAAAAGATGAATAACTCATAGAGCGGACATGTGAAAATTTTATAAATGATACCATAATTCTTGTGATTTTTCTGCCCACATTTTAAGAGGTTTTTAGAACCGGTGGCGTGTTCAGGGGGGTTTTAGCGGAAAATAGGATATTACTCAAAATGTGTGCATGTGAAAAATCTGACACTTCATCAACTAATATCCATACTCCTTGCGCACATGTGTGTAAATTTGGGTTAATGTCCGAAATTGCAAACCAGTTAAAAAGTGCAAAATATTGCCATTTCTGAATGCAAGCCCCCAGGAAGAGCAGAGTTTGAACAGGGGATACCTCCTGTGATATGTGAGGGGTGCGTGTAATTTTAAAACAATATGTACCTCTGCAAATATGTATTTGGTTCAAATCTAGATTTGTGTGCAAGTTGACAGGAGGAGTGGACTTTCTGCAGGCTGTAAAATGACATCACTCTGACACAACTTAGCTCCCCCAATCAGGGAAGAAATAAAAGCTTGGCCAATGACAAGTGGAGAGGGGTAGAGCCTAGTGATGCTGCATACACACCCATTAAAAAAAACAGATAAAAGCAGACAGACAGGACAGATAGGGACCTTCAAATCCATTTGCAGCTGGAAGCTCTGCCGGAAAATTCATACTTTACCTCCATCAACCTTCAGAGACCCAGACCAGACCAGCAGAGTAGAGCTGACCTGTTAGCAGAACCAGAGAGAGCTGACCCAGATCACTGTGAAGTGCAGAGACCAGAGTCCAGTCCTAAACCTGACCAGATCCGTGGCAAGGCATATTTCTAAATATATTGTGAGTACATAGCAAAACTGTGCAGAACCAATCTCTTAGTTAAAATAATATAATTCAATCTATTTTAATCTAAGTAGAACTGTCTCCTAACTGTCACCTGTCATTTGTAAAGCTGTCACTTGTCATTTCTAGTTGCAAGCTGCACTTGTCTTTTTGAACTTTAAAATTTCAAATCTGAAAAACGACCTTTATTTAATCGCTCATATCTCCGTGACCGTTTGTGCTAGAGACTTGCAGTAACTTTCCCCTGAAAGTTGAGAATCGTGGCTTTTCTGCGAACCTAAAACCGCATTCCTACCCCCTATAGTTTTGCCGCAATCGCGGAAAACGCACTCGCGAATTTACCGCGATTTGCAAATTTCTCCACGTGTAAAAATCTGCTGCTGCTTGCCTTCCGTTGCAAAAATTTGTTTGCAATCTGACAACCATTATAGAGCATTGCTAAAGTGATCCTGCACTTATTCAAAGCATATACCACTCACCCTGAACCTCTAGAGGGAATTAAAAGCATTTTAGCATATTTTTCACTTCATTACCAGCACATATAAAAGCATTTTGGGCCTGTGTTTTCAACTTCTGTAGTCTAAGTTGCTGGGGTGAACTGAATTATATTTGAATTGCATTTCTGAGAACTGTGTGCTTTCCTTCCATTTCCCTGCATTGCATAAAGGGGGGAAGGGGATTGCCAGAGAAAAGTGATTACATTGTTTTGTTGAAATCATATTGAGTATTTTCTGTATTGCATTTTTCATTCAACATTACATCCATCTGAACTTATATAAAGTATTCTCTACCACCTTATTCTTCTGTTCCTATTCACAAGTGTGCTAGTGCCAGATTCTCCGTTGTTAATCTTTATCATATCAGATTAAGTGTGATATTCAATTATTAATTTATTATAAAGTGTGATATATATATCTATTGTTTAAATTATCAATTAAACCTTTTAACTTGCAAAACAGAACTACTTCTTGGCTCAGTGGGGTCAGGGGGATTCCAAGGGAGGGGTGTTATATAGGGGTAGTCATCCAGAACGCATGAACTGGACATAAAGATATATCAATAAGGGTTTTCATTCAGTATTCTAGACTAGGCGTTGACTTGGCTGTAGTGCTGAATTGAATCCTCCTACAGTTCTATTGTAAATATTAGCTCTTTTTTTTAAAGATCTTGCATAATTAGCCTTCAGAAAATAACAATGTTTTCTATCATATGGTTAAAGCCTTGCCATAGTGTTGTAGCCCACAGATCCTATATTTGTGTTAAATTGTACATTTAAAACTTGAAGGCAGGAAGTTTTGTATATTGATTTAATTCAGATATGAATAACAATTAATGTGATGGACATTAGTTCTATAAGAGTGCATAGTTAGGGGCCCTGCAATTCATTGTCAACAACAGCCCGTAAGTGTATAAGTGTGATTGTTATGGTAAAAACATGCATTATTTTAAATAGGGCTATTCACCATTAAAGTATTTTCTACACACCCTGTGTAGAACATGCCATTTAATCTCAACTCATAATAATGTTAGTTTTAATACAGGATGCATTTAAAACAATGCTACATTTTTATCATTGCCACGATAATCAAAATTAAGCTCTCTAATAATAGATGGGACAAATGAATATTGAGTAAATTCCTTAAGTTATTGCATGCACATGTTTTTTTTAGAAATGTATTAATAATATTTAACAGACAAAGGAGAGTGCTGAGATATTGTCGAAGGATTCTGATGAAAGACTTTGCATAAGGAGGAGGACTGTGCTGAAAATGGATCTCATAAGTGGCACCCTATGTAGGGGTTGGAAAGTAGAGGTGATAGGCTTTATCTTAATGCAACTCCACCGGTTATCTTCTGAGAGTTGGCGCTAAAAGGGGAAGCCAGGTGATGTCTGGTCTATCCACGAGGAAGGAGTAGTGTTCCGTTGTCTGGTCCATCTTCTTCCAGACTTCTGATTAAGGATATGTGGTTGACATTGTCAAAAGCAACTGAGGTATCCAAGAGAATTAGTGATGAAGTGCTGTTAGTGTCTGCGTTGATTTTCAGATCATCCCAGATAGATATGAGTCTTGACCCTGGTGTTGTTGGACTCTGATTGTCCCATCATTTGTGTGTATATATATATATATATATATATATATATATATATATATATATATATATATATATATATTCACTGAAACAACTTTGTTAAAGGGACGTTATGGTTAAGTTGGACTAATAAAAACCTATGAAATTCAAAGAGAAAAACTTTGTTAAAAGGAGTAAAACCGGAAAACCCCTGAAATTCGCCAGTTATGGTAAGCTAAGCAACCATAATTCGCGCCACCACCGTGCACTGCTAAGACTAACACCCAGGACATCAAAGATGACATCACAAATGTCATTGATGGCCAACATGGAAAGGGAAGGCGAGGGTTCCATACAGGGCCCCTCTTCGCTTTCCATAGCAGCCTGCAGAAGGCAAAAAGAGAACCCTATGACGGTATTACCACAAGCAAAGTTTTCTTCCCTCTCAAATCTATCCTAATTTCAAATAGCTTTACCACAAAGCCAGACCCAGGTGTACATGGCCACTTTAGTCCTATGTTTTGTCCCTCGCGAGCATGGCCAGCAGCCAGATTGTCCGGATCATGACCATATTCCATGACCCGGACAATCTGGCCACTGCCCATGGCCACAGGCTACCCCTCAGCCACTAAAGGTATACCGCTATTTTTTGTAGCTACTTTATGACACTTTTCAAATAATAAAACACTGGCACATTTGCAAAACCATGCTTGTAGGTCCTTGCCGATGCTCCTTACGCATGTTTGCTGGAAATCCACCCATGTTTTATTTTTTCAAAAGTGTCAAATGTATGCACATATAGCCCCCACTTGACAAAATCCATTCAGAATTTACGAAAACATCTAAATCTAGATCTATAATCTTTTTGCAAACCTTTGTGTAGATTTGTCAAATGGCACCACATTTATAGGCCTTTACAATCTAATGTTGCTCCCTCTCGACAGAATTCCACAAAACTTTGCAAAAACATGTATATCTTGATCTATTATCAGTTTGCCAAATGAAGTGTAGATTTGTCAAATGGCACTTAATTTATAAGCCTTTACATTATTTTGGGACCCCCCCTCTAATTTTGCCCCCTCTTCACAAAATCCTACCAAACTTCAGAAAAACATTAGTATCGAAAAGTATTATCAGTTTCCCAAATTAAG
This sequence comes from Ambystoma mexicanum, assembly GCF_040938575.1. Classification (NCBI taxonomy): domain Eukaryota; kingdom Metazoa; phylum Chordata; class Amphibia; order Caudata; family Ambystomatidae; genus Ambystoma; species Ambystoma mexicanum. The sequence goes on along the minus strand of NC_090930.1, from coordinate 647,401,819 downwards.
TGAGGATTCGTCAAATGGCAACTCATTTATAAGCCTTTACATTATTTTGGGACCCCCCCTCTAATTTTGCCACCTCATGACAGAATCCCAAAAACGTTGCATACCCACTCAGAATCAGCCCAGGAATATGCATGCAAAATTTCATGCAGTTCTTTTAAATGGCGCCAAAGTTATAAGCCATCCAAGAACTGCATTTCACCAACCCTGTAATGCTGAGGTGTTCGCGAACTTTCACAGGACTGTTCGAGAACACCCGTTTTTTTTTCTTCTTGCAGCCATGTCCCATCCCATCCTCATCACCCCTCACCTCCCCAGAGATTATTTGATAAGTTTGACAAGTGGAATGCTGTGTTTTTTTCATATGTTTTTACTGCGATGTCCGCGAATCCAAGATGGCGGGCATTTCCAAAAATCTGACACACTTCACACTCTTCACAATCCAATCAGCAAACACTGGCAACATTATAATGACAATCCCTTGTGGAGGCTTTTCATGAAAACTAAATGCACATGTGATGTGGACATTTGTGAAGTCATGTTTGATGTCATGGGTGTTAGTCTTATCAGTGCACAGTAGTGGTGCGAGTTATGGTTGCTTAGCTTACCATAACTGGCAAATTTCGGGTTTTTTTCATAATATGGATAGGTTGTTACTAGTGCAAAATAAGTATAATGGTCCTTTCATGTACCTTTTGCACTGAATGTGATAGGTTTGTGTTAGGGCAACTGAACCATAAGGTCCCTGTAACAACGTTGTTTGTCAGTGAATTTGATAGATTTTTAGTAGGGCACTGTAACCAGAAACCTCCTTTAGCATACTTTTTTCAGTAAAGGGGATAGGTTTTTAGTAGCGCAACTTAACCATAATGTCCCTTTAACAAGGCTTTTTGTTAGTGAATTTCATAGGTTTTTAGGAGGGCACTGTAACCAGAACGTTGCTGTAGTGTACACTTTTCAGTAAAGGTGATAGGTTTTTAGTAGCGCAATTTAACCATAACGTCCCTTTAACAATGTTTTTGGTAGTGAATTTCATAGGTTTTTAGTAGGGCCCTGCAACCAGAATGTTGCTTTAGCGTAGTGTTTTCTGTAAAGGTGATAGGTTTTTGGTAGTGCAACTGAACCGTAACGTCCCGTTAAAGTTTTTTCACAGAATCATTGGCTGCCCTCATGATGAAATTGGCAAAAGCCTAAATGTTCCTCTGTATGTATCAATTTGTGCTACCCCTTCCTTTTCCTAATAGTGTCTGTATATCTTAGAAATGAGAGCTGTACATGTTAAGTGTTGGTGAGTGTGTGAGTTGTTTTTCTTTTTGTGTTAACATTGCATGGTGAGTCTGTGGGGCAAATTACTAGAGAGACTGCACCTGGCCGGCGTATGCGCCAGTACTGGCCGCATGGACGCATCTTCTAATGCACTTTTAATTAGTTGTGGGAGCGCACCTCTGTCTGTTGCAGTGCTATGCGCATGCGTAGGGCATCCTCTGTGTGCCGGTAACACCTCCCCTGCCACCAGCCCTACAGATTTATACGGCAGACTACTGAATTTCAAGCAGTCCTGGGCACTATGTGGTTTGCTGTGCAAACCTACCAATCTATGGCTGCCGGATGCCCAGCTGTATGTGGCCCATTGGAAACAAGGAAGAGCAACCTCTAGTGTACGCTGGGCGTGGTAAATGTCGCATTGATTTGATTGATGTGCACTTTTCCTTTCCATGACCCGTGAAACAGACACACTGCCTCTGCAGTGAGCACCGTGATGGAAAGTGTCAAGGGTTCGCAAGCGGGTCTTGCAGGTAGCGGGTCCTGCAGGTGTGACAATCTGTAGTGAGTGCAAAATGGCAAAGCTGGTGCGGCTTGGTCAATCACATACAAGTGCATGTAAAGACAAATAAGCAAACAGCACATTCTTCGGATCGCAAAGGATATCAGTGGTGGTTTGAAAAGTACTGCAGCCGCATAGGGCACGCTGAATAATTATCTTCCTGCTCCACGTAATGAATTTGCGTTTCTCCTTGTTGTAAGCATTCTTTTTTTTTTTTATTTGTTTATTTATAAAGTTTAAACATAAATAATCAATCAAACAATCAGAACAATAAATGCTCAGCCAAAATACACAGAATAACAGAATATTATATATACACAACTTGCAATAGATCAGTAAATACTCAGAAAGTCATCCCACACCTTTCCGTACAACCTCAACTTCCCTTGTCTCTTGTAAACCTCCTTTTCCATGGATGCAAGGGCAGACATCCCCTCAACCCAATTATCAGGAGAAGGCGCATTCCCAGACTTTTTGCCCAGACAAGCTCCACGGAGTAAAAACTTTTTCCGTGACATAGAGAGATCATCCAGCAAATCTCCACCTCCCAAAATCATTGTCATAAAATCCAATTCAACATCCAAATTCAAAACACGCTGACAGGCACCACAAACATTGTGCCAAAATCCCCGTACACGCACACATTCCCACAACAGATGTTCTAGACTTCCCTGTCCATTCCCACAACACCAACATTCATCCGAGTCCCTCAGCCCCCTCTTAAACATTTGCTGCGGGCTCCAAAACACTCTATTGAGGATCTTTATCTGTCTTGACCGTTCCACCATATCAATTGCACAGAGTTTAACATTCGCACACATATCCAACCACATCTCAGGCGAAATCTCACACCCTAACCTCCTTCCCCATTCATCTCTCAAATTCGAATTATCCTTATAAGCAGACACAATACAATTATATATCCTGCTAGCAATGGAACATCCACCTGGCTCCCTCTCCATAAGATAGAGATTCACCATTGAACTTCCTAGCTCCGCCACATCACCGATACATCTTTTCAATTTCCTGAAGTCCTCAGTTCTGAAATTATCAATGTGAAACTTTGCTCGTAACTCACGTTCCCCAATCCACCCTCCATCCACCAGAACATCATCAATCCAGAGCACCCCGCCTAGAAACCAGTCCGGCCAGAATAAAGACCTGCCCCCGATAGCAATCAATGGGTTCAACCAAATGGATGAGTGAATGGTCCTTGAAGCAACCAAGCCCAACAATTCATGAACCTGTCTCCACGTCTCTCTCAGAAAAACCGTCAAAGGCGATTTATTACATGACTTGTTTGTTGCCGTGAGAATAGCCCTTGGAGGGAGCGGACCCAGCATACTTGCCTCTGCAATTACCCATTTATCAGGCAAATCCATCAAAAAAGGTACAATAAAATGACCTGAAAAGGCTAAATGATATGCCCTGAAGTTCAGTACTCCCAGACCACCTTTTTCTACTTGCAACTGAAGTTTCCACAATTTAAGCCTAGGCGGCTTATTATCCCACAGGAATGACTGCAACAAACCATCAATTTTTTTCCAGTAATGTTGACCAATTTTCATCGGAAGCATACCTAGAATAAAATTAATCTTTGGAGCTGCATTCATTTTGATAGCGTTCACCTTGCCCCATAGGGATAAATGAAGCAAAGACCACCTCAAGATGCTCATTTTCAAATCAGCACATACCTCATTCATGTTTACCACAACCATCTCATCCACCAGTGGGGTTAGCCATATACCCAGGTATTTCAGTTTCCTTTCACACCATTGAAACCCAATCCCAGTAATCAAGTTCTTGTCACAATATCCTGAAATTGGCAACACCTCCGATTTAGACCAGTTAACCTTAAATCCAGCCACCGCATGAAATCTTTCCAAAACATTCAGCAAGGCCGGAAGGGACACTGTTAAATTCCGTAACAACAAAAGTAGGTCATCCGCATAAAACCACAACTTTTGGTCAGCACCATGAAAACTCAGACCCTTTATCCCCACGTCACTCCTTAAGGCAATCACCAATGGTTCCATGGCCAAAACAAATATCAGGGGGGATAAAGGACATCCCTGTCTCGTCCCCTCCGTAGCACAAAGGAATCTGACAATAGCCCATTAGTTCTGACCGCGGCAGTCAGACAAGCATAAAGCAAGACGATCCATGAAATAAACTCCTCTCCCAAATTCATAGCACGCAATACTGAAAAAAGATAGTTCCAATCAACACGATCAAACGCTTTCTCCGTGTCCAAGGAAAGCCCCGCAACATCATCATCCATATCCTGTGCATGTGTCATCAACAACAATAAGTTCCTAATATTGCTAGATGTCCTCCGGCCATGAACAAAGCCCGACTGATTAGTGTGCACTAACTTCACAAGAAGATTCTGCAAACGAAGGGCCAATAGTTTCGCAAGGATCTTATTATCAGTATTAATCAAACTGATCGGACGGTAATTTGAAGTCAAACAACCATCTTTACCCTTTTTTAGAAAAACCAATATAATTGCATGACTAGTAGAAGCAAGAAGCAAACCTCCCACCCTGGATTCTATGAACATATCCCGCATACGTTCTACCACTGAATCAGGTAAGATTTTATAAAATTCAGCAGGCAGACCATCCGGACCCGGAGACTTGCCCGAGTTCAACTTCCCAATCGCAGTTTTCAATTCATCCACAGTCAAAGCCTCACAGCATCGTATTCTCCAACTCATTCACTCTAGGTATCTCCAATCCATCAAAAAAGGAACCATTCAATCCATTGACACCCAACTCACTTTGATAGAGTTTCATATAATACTCCTTAAAAGTCTCATTAATCAATTTCGGGTCACAAGTCACCTGACCATTCTCTCTATGAATAGAAGTGATAGATCTTTCTGATTGCTGTTGTCTTAATCTATAGGCAAGCCAGCGATCACACTTTTCACCATATTCAAAATACGAACATTTCAATTTAAACAAATCCTTCTCAGACCTTATTTTCAAAGTTTCATTCAATTCTCTCTGTAGTTCCCTCAATCTTCTCTTTTTTTCCATGTTCCCAGAGTCATTAATCATCTCCAGTGAGAGTTGCTTGATACTTTGTTCCAAATCCATACTTATGCCCACCATACATTTCTTCCTGCTACTGGACAAACCTAGAATTAAGCCCCGCATTGTACATTTAAATGCCTCCCATACTGTCCTAAAAGCCATACCATCTGTCCTGTTTTCCACAACAAAATGATCAGCCTCAGATCTGATTTTCTACACAATCTTTTCATCTCGAAGAATTGAGGTGTTCATTCTCCAACAAAATGATCTAGGAGTACTAAACAGCAAATCTACGTTCATAAACACTGGTGCATGGTCAGTTACAGCAATACAACCAATCTCACAGCTTTTCAAATTCAAGGTTGCTGAACCAGCCGAGAAAAACATATCTATACGAGAATGTGAGCCATGAGAACTAGAATAGAATGTATATTCTCTCAAATCCCCATGAAGCAATCTCCAACAGTCTTCTAATGCAAATTCAGAAATAAGTGAGATAAAGGAACAAAAAGTCGGGTCTCTCCTGATAGCAATATGCGGCCCACTGCGATCCTTGACATTATCAATAACTAAATTAAAGTCGCCTCCCATAATAACATTCTGACAGGCCAGATCCTGTAACATTTGAGCCACAGTCCCAAAAAATGTGCCATCATCCACTGAAGGGGCATAAACATTGCAAAGAATATACTGTACTCCCTGAACTTCCACCAAGAGCACGATGACCCTACCCTCTTTATCAGTGCGAGATTTCAAAACCTTAATCGGGGAGTTCTTCCGAATCAAAATAGCAACCCCCCGACTCCTGGATGAATAGCAAGAGACAAAAATCCTGTTCATGTGTCATCAACAACAATAAGTTCCTAATATTGCTAGATGTCCTCCGGCCATGAACAAAGCCCGACTGATTAGTGTGCACTAACTTCACAAGAAGATTCTGCAAACGAAGAGCCAATAGTTTCGCAAGGATCTTATTATCAGTATTAATCAAACTGATCGGACGGTAATTCGAAGTCAAACAACCATCTTTACCCTTTTTTAGAAAAACCGATATAATTGCATGACTAGTTGAAGCAGGAAGCAAACCTCCCACCCTGGATTCTATGAACATATCCGGCATAAGTTCTACCACTGAATCAGGTAAGATTTTATAAAATTCAGCAGGCAGACCATCCGGACCCGGAGACTTGTCCGAGTTCAACTTCCCAATCGCTATATATATTTTATTATATTTTAGATCATTAGTGCAGGAGAGCGAGTGGCCAGAAGAGAAGAGAGCTTCAATTTTCTATAGGGGGTTAAGGGAAGAATTAAAAGATGCTCTGGCTATAATAGTAGAGTATTATATTTATTATAAAATAAAATCAAATATTTGTGTGGACATGCTGCCCTTTAGTGCTATCTACTGATAATGACATTGGTCAGTCCAGGGTGGTCAAAGGGTGTAGATTCATTTTTACAGTCTGACTTTGAGACATTATTCAAGATCTGTGACTGATGGTGCACAATACAAGCTGGAGTGGCATGATGACTTTTTCATGTGCTACATTTCTACAAACTGTCTATGTTCAAGGCACTGGCATGTGGTGGAGTCGGGATGGGCATGCAGCTGCTAGGGTCCTGTTTCATTCTTTACACTTGCTCCTTGTGGCACTGCTTTCCTGGAGTTGTGGAGTGGTAATCTTCACTGCTCCGGTATCTGTTTCTGGATCCAAATGACAAATGCATGTTATATGGCAAGCTATTTGACAACATACAGCATTTTATTTTCGGAATATTATTATTTTTGAGGGAGACCAGTGTGTGGAAGCAAGGCGGAAGTGAACAGCAGTGTTGGTTCAATTTTAAAAGCATGTTTGAAGTGAGTTTCCACATGGCTGTCTCCATCATTTTGTGCCTGCTGAAAAACGTATGTCATTGGTTACTGGTCAGGAGAAGAAAGAAGGCATGAGGCGCCCATTCTTCATTTTCCCAGTTGTCTTCATCATTTTATTTATTTATTTTTTTTTTAATTTCTTTTTTTTTTTTTTTTTTTAACTGTATGATATAACTGCAGAAATGGGGCAATGCGGTGGCATCTTGACTTTTTAAATTGCTGGGATATAATTCCTCATGATTTCATACTAGTTTTTTGACTCTGAGGCGCAGCCCCCATTTCGTAGTCACACTAGCTATGTCCAGAACATTATTCAGATACTATGATTAGTGGTACACAATGTGCGCTAAAGCGACAGGATGGCAGTTTAACAGGTTATTATTAAAATCTGCGTGTGATTTTACAGCTGGACTTGGACAGAAATGGGGATTTACACCATGATTACCTGATATACGTTGCTGCATTGTTATTTGCTTTGCTATCTTGCTATGTTGTTTTTTCTTCTCTCCTCCTTATCTCTTTTTAGTTAGAGGGGATAGGCGTCTCCATCTCTTGACTCACGGGTCGGTGATGTTTTGATAGGTGGCCCGATGGGTATATTTATTTAGTTTTAGATATATTTGTTGTTGTATCCTTTTCACCTGTTGTTTCAATGATTGGGATGCTGTTGAAGTAATTCAGGTTATGTTATGTTATAGGTTGCTTATAGCCTGTATGTTTTTTTTTTACTTTGGTGTTTTCTGGTTGGGATATCTCCATGTGATTGGGAGGGGTATCGGGGGTGGCTTGGGGTTTGTTAGCTCTTGTTGACGTTGGATTCATATTTCTGCGAGCGGGGGTAGGGGGTGGGTTTTCGATTTTTATAAGTACAGGTTTTTTTGTTTGGTTTTTTGTTGTCTTCTCTTTTTCCTTGCAATGCCGTCTGGGAGGAGTGACCAGTTGTCTGTTTCCTCGTGGAATATAAATGGTCTAAACAATCCACTCAAAAGACAAACGATTTTTAATTGTTTGAAAGATGTGCACAGCGATGTACATTTTCTCCAAGAGACCCATTTACTGTTAGAGGATGCTAATAAGCTGCGCAAAGGTTGGATTGTTGTAAGCATTCTTGTATTTCAGAATGTATTCAACTCCGTGAATGGTGGTACTACTGCTGATGCCGTACCATGAAGTGTCCGTACTGCATATGACGAGAACTGCAATCGAAGAACAATGCACCAGTTGGCAGGGTACTGCCCTTCCAATAATGTAGTAGGTTAAATTCATGTACAGCATTGTCCACATCTGCTCCTGTCAACAACAGGGACACTCCTGTATGGCAGTGGATCCTTAAAACATCCTTCCAGACCATATGCTGCACTGAAGACCCTTACCTGACAAAGGGCATTGTATTGTGCATGTACTGCAATGTGCTACTCTACAGAGGGAAGGTACCTAGTAGTGCTTGGGAAGGGTCGGTCCAGTAGCATGACAATGACTGACGCCTATTTAAGTGAGGGCCACCCAACATTTCCCTCTCTCTGCACATGCCATATGTTATCCCTGTAGGTGGTACCCCTTCCATACCGGCCCTTCCCTCCCTTTCCTTCTGTGGCATACATTACAATATGAACATAAATAGAAACCAACTGGAAAAGGAAAAAAGTTAAATGAAAAAAGCCTCCTTTCAGAGTTGAAAAATGGAATTGCCGATGAATGGCTGCAGGGCGCCGTGCACCGTATGCGATCCACAGAATGTGTGCTACATAAAAGGAGGCGTGGCTCAGTGGAAAACACTGTAGTGGAGTTGGGTAGCAAGAGCTGGCTTTAAAAAGAGTTTGGAACCATGTAAGTGCACAACAACTACTACAAAAAATCTTCCTGTACTTCCAAGAAGGGCAGCAAGGCATGTTTTATAGGTCGTGTACATTTTTTTCCCCACACTATTTGTGGGAAAAACTCTTTGTGCTGTGAAACATCATGTTCCCATTTTGGAAGTACGACATTGTCACATGTCATAAAAAGGCACAAATAGACTTCTTCACAATTTACTGTGCTTTCTCCATTTCCGTACCAAATGAAAAATAACGCAGCCACATCTGTGTCTGCGTAATGTGATAAAAAATTATGCAGGAGATCAAAAAACATATGTATGACCAGGGCAAGTGCCTCCTTCATCACAAAGGGCACTGAAATTCCGGTAACATTTTGCAAACTTTTCCCTACACAATGAAAAACAATACTGTCGGCATGATCGTGCATCACCAAAGTCTCACAAAGACAAACCAAAATCAGTCACTTCGTTGCAGGTACTCCATACCTGTACAAATCCACATAATAGAATCCAAAATGAGCAGCCACTGCACAGTGTTTTCCATTCACTTTCAATCACTGTATTCAGAACTCCCCCAAAGCCCGTACGCTGTGGCTCGTGAAACACACAACCATAACCGCACCTTCTGCAGTTTTGGCGACAAATACACATTGTACCACAGTCTCTACATACAAACCACACCCAGAAACCTTATTGCGCAATCCCGTAGCCTCCACAGGGCCATTTCTGTGTCCGCCATCTGCAAAAGGCCCGGATGTGACACGTGCAACCCTGCAACTATTGCTATGTCAGCGGAAGTGGGGGAAGAAATTTCAACCAGGGTAGGGGATTTTGTTTGTAGTGTTGGCTCTGAAAAGAGCCTTTTCAGCTGCTTCCATAGAAACTACTTTGTTTCCAGTTGTTATACGTTTTTGTTTTTTGTAGTGCGCCTCACATTCTTACAGTAGCGTCTTCAGTGCAGCCTATAGATTGTAAAACAAAATATAATTGCAACCAGTCAGCAAAGAAATGCCATTTGCCTTGAGAAGGTGCACATTTCGAGACCCAATGTTGTCATTCTCACAGGAGAACATCCCAGCAGCACTCAAGAAGTCACACATGCTTCTGTTGATAAGACCCCTTACGACCTCTGGCTGGTGACAACATTCATTGGAATAGTCCCATACTATTCTTGGTGGTATAAATGAGAAAAGCACCTTTGCAGTGGGAAAAATGTGCTTCACTGTTTTCATCAACTTCTTCACTTGATGGTACACATGTGAATAAGACATGGAACCCAAATGCAAGGCTCTGTAGTGTATGACCACAACATCTACAGTTGCGAATGTGGCCACTCGTCGACATTCTGCAAGCACAATACCAAAACTGCAGACATCTACGCTGCACCACAAAGCCTCCATTCCCTCCAAATCAAAATTGCCATAAAAGCCCCTTTCAACGGCATGGAAGAGATCTAGCCCAAAGGCGTCACCCACAATGAAAACTGTGCGTCTCTCCATCTCTACCAGTCTCACTACACAGAGTAATGAAAACAAATATTGCTGCCCTTTCCTGTGATGCACACCCCGAGCACCTGATTGGACGATCCCCACAGTCCCATTTGCATTGGCCAGAATGCTGAGAAGCGCAGAATGTGGCACGTGCGCTTCCCCAAGTACCGCGAGGGCTGCGCCCCAGTAAAGCAGGAACAGCCATTCTTCCTTTTCCACTGTTTTGTGTCCATCACTACCTCATTGGGTACTGTTAAGTAGTCACACACACCCACCAATGGCATCCAAGATGTTAGCATTTAACACTGTCACTTCTGTACAACACTTTCTATGTACCGTTACACACCCAGCCTCCAAGTGTTATGTCATTGAAAAGCACATCCAGTAGAAAGTTCAGTTAAAGAATGCAAGATTTGTGCATCAACATTCATCCACATGAACACCCATCACCACAAAGTGGGGGTTTGAATACTTTTTCTGCAGTATGTTTACTGCTCCGTTATAAGTTCCTGTGTGCACGATATCTGCCACTGAGCGTCCATTACGTTCTTAAAAAGCTTACTGTTTTTTGCTCCCATCCACTACCATCAAGTCGCACTTAAATTGTATATGCGTGCAACGTTTCCAGTTACCCATATCACCCATTGTAATATCGAAACAGGAACTCTCTTCTTTCCTTCAACAATACTTTTTCCCCACTAACCCATCTCCTACATAAATTGCAAAATGATGGCACCAAAACCAGCACTGAATGTATGTTACCAACATAAAGCAAGTTCTGGAAAGCTCACTGTCTCCACAGCTGTGTTTCTCTCCAGGCTGGACTATTACAGCAACCTTGTTCTAACACTGCCTGCTTCTACTCTCCATCCTCTGCAACTGATCCAGAAGAGGACTACGCACCTTGCCCTCAAGTCCAGGGATCGAATCTCTCCAGGACTGATATCTCTGCACTGGCTGCCAGTAGCTGCGAGGAATAAGGTCAAAACCCTCTGCATTATGCACAAGGCCTTCTGGGCCCTGGGGCCGTAATACCTGCAACTCTCACTTCCTAAAGATCTCCATGCTCCAGCTCTTCCCTCATCCGCCTCCAACTCCATCAGGGTCACTCGCTTCTGCAAGCAACCAGTTGGTGGTAGATCTCTTTCTTCGGCTGGGGCCTCCCTCTGGAAAAGCCTCCCTGCCTCCCTGAAACTTGAGAAGAACTATCGTCGAATCCAGAAGTACCTCAAAACCTTTCTCTTTCACTGTGCTTTTTGTCCTCCACTCCCCTACTGACTTCCTGGCTGAAACTGATTCTGCACTGCCTACCTGGCCACCCTCTGATCTGGGCACCAGGACACCTCCCCCCACCAGTTGCACCCCTGCACTGGCTTTCTGGCAAACCCTGCACTTTGGGACTGTTTTCTGTATCCCTAACAGTTCCACCACCACCTGATGTCTGCACTTATCCTTGCACTTGCCACCATTACGCCGTATTTTTACTTATAGTCATTTTTTCTTCTTCCCGTAGACTGCATTTTCTCCTTCCCCTCCCCATGCACTTAGGCGATCGAAGTGCCAGCTGGCGGAATAAGTTTGTTGTCTCTGCCTCCCCTCTGTTCCCCCTCCCTTTGCTTGTGGTGCCTTCTAAAGCTTGTCTATATGCGCAATACAAATGGCATATCATACACAATCATATCATATCATGCACACATTTCATTCATGTAAACCGGAGGCCTGCTACTTACCTTGCACACTTCACAGAATTGTTTTCCGCAGCACCCCACTTACTACGAACTTATGAAAAAGGATTGCACAAAAGCAACACAAAGTGTATGTTAGCAACTTCAAACAAGTACATGTAGTGCAGTGCATGCATTCGAACAGGATGCCTGCCCCTTACCTTGCACACTTTCACCATAGCCTTCTGCATATGTATGTATAAAAAGACCTTCTGCCACAGGTTTTCTGTACACACCACAACAAGAAACCTTAATTGAACAATCCCTTAGCCTGCACAGTCCAATTTCCATGGTTACTATCCTGAAAAGGGCCAGATATGACACGTGTCATCCTGAAACTATCGTGGAATCTGCTGAGTTATCATGCTAGGACAGGGATGTGGAAGTAAGAAGTATGAAACTGGTTAGGGAATTGGGTCTTTAGTGTTCCTTGGAAAAATACGTTTTTTTTTGTGTAGTTTTTTTTTGTTTGTTTTTTTCGTGCTAACTTTTTTGGTTTTGTGCTTTATCTGAATTTCTCTTTTGCTTGGCTCCTTACATTGTTACAGAATTGTCTTCAACACTTTTTGCACAGTGTAAAACAAAACAGCATTGCCATTGTTGGTCAAAGAAATGCCAAGTGCATGGAACCACTGCAAATTTTGCTCATTAATCATGTCATAGTCGGTGGAGAACATCCCACCAGTGGACATAAATTGACACATGCTTCTGTTAATGAAACACCTTGCGACCTCTGGCTAGGGACAAATTACACCAGCATGGTCCCATGCTCCTCATGGTGGTATCCTTAAGAAATCCACCTTGGCAGTGGGAAAAACCTGCATCACTTCTTCCATCAACTTCTTTAGGCGACGGAGCAAACGTCCCCCCCAAATGTAGAGCCCCCTATTGCAGTAAGGACAACATCTACAGTACCGACAGAGGCCAAACATCTGCAAAAGTCACCCATACTGCCGAAACTGCCCTCATAGACATTGCCCCAGAAAGCCTCCACTCCTTCCAACGCAAAATTAGCAGCCATGCCTCTTTGCGTGGCATACCTGTACAGATCATGCACAAAGGTATCACTCACTATTAGCACTCTGTGTTTCTCCATCTCTGCCTGCCACCCTGACTACACAGACTAATGGGGAAAAAGTAGTGGCGGCCCTTCCTTTAAGGCACACCCTCGACACATGATTGGCTAATTCCCACTGTTCCATTTCCATTGCCACAATGCTTAAAAGGGCAGGATGTGGCACGTGTGCTTTCCGAGGTACAGCGAGGGCCGTGCCCCAGTAAAGAAGGGACAGTCGTTCTTCCCTTTCCACACCAGCCATGCAGCCAAGGTGATAGGCCCTCATCACACAAAACACACCATAGTACAACCTATGCTTAAAGGCTCATGTCATGGTAAATGCACTCCCCTTCTGCAAATGAGCCTGCCAGCTTTCACCCTGGCCACATATTTGCATGCATGGCTGCATAACGTTGCGTTGGGAGTTCTGAACGGTATGTAGGTGGCTGTTTACATTGTCCTTATTTTACATGTGTGATGCTCAGCACTTCCTTTCATGACGCAATATCTTAAAGCACTTACTAACTTACTAAAGCAAGGGTCTTATAAGGACCTAACCGTAGCAAATGCAAATGGTCACATGTGGCTCCCTAATGTGCAAAAGGTGCAATGATCTACACCATATGCTAATGTAAGCATAGCAGCTCACTTCTGCTGTTCTACCAAGTCTACAATGTCCTCCACAACCATTGTGTAAAAGTCACCAACTTCAAATACATGCAGAGTTACAACTGCATGCCTGCATTATGTTGTGGTGGCTGTGGTGAAGTCTTAGACTCTTGGGTGCATGGCCTACATCCTACAGCCTTTGGCCATGCATCCAACAGTCTAGTCCTTGCCCACACCCACCACAACATAACAGAGCCATGCAGGCAAACATGTAGCCAGATTCCAGAATTCACAAAGGCAACATAGGCACTGGCACTTCTAACCAACCACCGCCCCTGTATAACTTTTCTCCCCCTGCACGAAACCTCACCAAACATACTGAGAAAATTCAGAGCAGGACATATACTTTTCTTTCCCAAAGTTTAGTGAGGATTCCTCCAGGGGGAGCGAAGTTATAAGCCACTGAAAAAGTGGTCTTCCTATGGGTTTAGCAACTTAACTATAACTATATGTATTTCTAGGATTACAGTTAGGCAAGGTAGATTTAAGACAGAATGGTAGTTAATGAGATCATCTCGGTGTCCAGTGGTATTTTTGAGGAGTGTTTTAATGTATGCCATCTTGAAGGATCTTTCTATAATTCCTGTTTCCAATTATTAGCTAATCAATTTGTGAACATAGGGTATCAAGATGTATTTTGCAAGGCTCTCTTTGTAGATGCCCAGGTGGGCAAAGGACTACAGGGGAGCTTGCTTTGTTATGTGCTATCACCAGGGTGTGTAGTTGATTTGTTTGTGTGGTGTCCCTGTGAAATATTTAATCAATTGCTGGTGGTGGTAATGACAACAAATCCCCTCATGGAGACCTATGGGAATCAATGAATGGGGATTTACACCGCTCCGTCGGGCCCCGTAATCCGGGTGCCGAAAAAGGTAAGTACAAGATGCCGGTATTGTCGTGGCACTACCGCTAGGATACCAGCATAGTCAGAATGAGGCCCAGAGTTTCCTCAGGAAATTCAGGAGACATGCCACTACCCATTTTTCAGCACTTTTTTATAGGCGTTCTAGTTGGCATAATAGCATAGAGAAGACCATACAGACAATTGTATGACACCAGTGAGGCAGTGAAAAAGTGAAGGTTTTACATTTATTTTAGTCCATTGTGTTTCATGATGCCTTAGATATTCAAGGTCATAGACTTTCTTAGTAGACAGGCTCACAGCTGTGGTGGTCTGTGTTTGATTAATTTAACATATGTGTGTGCTTTGAAGTAGTCAATGCCAGCCAGCAAAGAAAAGGGACATCATTAAAGATGTATGAGTCTCGTGCAGAAGTATTCTATCATACTAATTAGTGCCAACACAGCAGTTTAAACTTGCAATAACTCATATGTGTTTTCTTCACTTTCTTCTGTCCCTCATTACAGAACAGTGGCCAAAATTAATTTAGGTCTGTACCTTTTTGATGTACCTATAACCAGTACATGACATTTAAATCCATGTTTTAATCAACACTTGTCTTACTGCATGGATTGTTTTCTCCAAGCTTGTACTAGTTTCTGCTTTGTATTCTTCAACTTATTTAGTTAAGGCTACATTTCCTAGCTTCTGACCTTACCCTTAAATGGGATGCGTTTCAGTGCTGTGATGATGTCAAGTGCTTCTGCGATCCAATTGTGGAGCATCCCCATGCTTTCCTCTAGGAGTGAGAGGTCTGTTTCTCTTGGATGTGTTTTGATGTTCTACATTAGTATTATGAGTTCTTCATGATTGAGGACTTTCCAGATTTTCTGGCAATGATGTCTTATTCTTTGGCAGTCAGCAGCGTGCAAATTGATGTGTTGATAACAGATGTCATCAAGAGATGGTCACTCCATAGACATGGACTTAAAGTGCTATTGCCACTAGCAGAATGTGTTACTCCCAAGACCATTTGCTTAAGATGATAATTGGCCATATTGGATCTCAACGATTTGGACCTTGGTTGGCTTGGAAGAGTTTAGAATTGTTTGGGATGCTTTCACGTTCTATTGATTTGTAGTCATCTGATAACATGTTTCCATAATTAATAGAATGTCAGTGCATCCTTCAATAAGGATCTCCTTGATCTCCCGCGTGTGCTTGTAAATGAAGTGAGTGCTCATCAGGGTCTTGGGGTTTTCCACTAGGTCCCTTTTTTGGAGTATTTTGGAAAATGTCTTTGATCTAGTCTTCGGGGTTTTTCTTATTCTTTGTGTTTCTTCAATCTGGATTGGCTTTGTGAGTGGCTGCTTCATTGGGGTGCGTTCTTCATTAAGTAGCTCTAGGAGGCAGTGTGTTGGTTTGCTGTGTTTATTCTTCTCTTGGTCATTTAAGGCTGCCTTTTTTGTGATGATGTTTTAGTTAGATATGTATGTAAATGGTTGTGATCCTTTTCTGTTTTTTTAGGAGAGTATACATACTCCTCTTGAGAAAGTGAAGATTCCATGATTCTCACTTGCAATTTATTTGTCACAATCTGGATTGAGTGTAGGCCCTTTGTTGGCATCTGCTTGTATAGCCATTTCTCTGTTGGAGGTTTCCAGCCCTGATTTACACTATAGATTTACATGTTTACAGGTCGAAAGATTATACAAGACGTATAGAGTTGTTAATTCTTGTTTGTGATCCCTCCCTCCTCTAATTGTCTTGTGTGAAGTTGTCAGGAATATGAATGATGGATTCAATGGTTCATTGAATGTTGTTTCTTATTTTTAATTCACAGCCATATGTTATTCTCATCTTGTCTGCCAGTCTTTCTTTGGGCAGGCCAATTTGAAAGGTTATTGTATGCTAAATTGGCTATGGTTTTTATGTTGAAGGAGCTTGACCAAGGGATTGGCATAGGTTTGTTGAATTACGAGGTTATGCTAGCTCTCAATGGGTTGTCTAGTAGCCAAATTGACAAATCTATTTACAATCAAAAAATGAGGCAATATAGCGTTGCCTGGGACAAATACAGATTGTTGCAGAAACAATGCAACCATGCTTCAATAAATGAAGTACATGCTATCAAACAAATCCTTGTGTATGCCATGACCTCACATTCATGTGCCGTACCTACAACCAATTTGTGGGGTCTCACATCAGAAAAATTGCTAGCTTGCTGCAATACTATCTGTGAATTTAATTTATGAAAATGTGAATGCTTAAAATGGCTACATCCTGTGTTTAAGTTGAGTTCACGCCTGAGGAACACTCTCCTTGGGCACTGAAAGAATTCCCTAGGCACTCCACTGGACTGCACATAATGCAAATGTCATCCATGTTGCATCCTGCAGTGAGAGACACAATGAAAAGAATACTGCATAACTTCCTCCTTGTACTTATTCCATGAGATAATCTTCTTCTCAGTTAAATTGTGAAGGCACTGCGAAGGAATCTAGAGTACTGCACATTAACTATCCAAAGGAAGAATTTAATATAGTTCCACTCCGTTTTCACCAGTAATATATCAATGGGCCTCATTACGAGGTGGCCGGTAAGGGATTACCGGCACCGGTAAGGGCACCGATGCTGGTAATCCCTTACCACCCTACTACAAGTTCCCTTAGCGGGTCGCTTCCTTAATGCCTGGTTTTACCAGGCGTTATGGAAGGGACCCGTTAAGGGACTTCAGAGCTAATAACGGTACCACAATTTGCGGTACCGTTATTAGCACCTTCCCCCTTCCCATTGAGCCCTATGGGGGCTGAAATGGGAATGGGGAATGGCTTTTTCAATGGGGACTTACCACTCCCGCAAAGGTCGGACTAGACCGGTAAGTCCCCATTGAACGGGACCGCTAATAGCACCATGACTACCTCCAACCTCGTAATGAGGCCCAATGTGTCTGCCTTTGCTGTGGTTATGGCTTTCTGCAGTGCAATTTCAATACTGTAATGGACCTGATTTACAAAGTGCTTTCCAGTGGGATTTCACCGTTGTAAAATGCTTTTTTAAATCATCTAAATCAATCATTTAAATCAATCTATCAAAAGACCCCACCTTTCATAAATGTCTTCACTATTTCCCTAAAGGACTCTACAATGTTACCTGAGTCTACAGTGTATGGTTCACTTTCCTATCTGTTCCTAGTGTGCTGCCAGGGGCCACCTCTTCTTTGGAGGCTGACTCATCTGTGGTGTTTAAAACCACATGTCTAATGTCAGCACCTACTTGTGGTCTCTTTTCAGTCTTCTCTTTCACACCAGTCAGTGCACGTTTCTCCGTCGTTCCAGCAGCACTCCCCTTCTCTCTGCGTAGTGACTCAGCTGTGCACCCTTACTGGAGGATATCTGGACAGAGGTCAAACTCTGATGTGCATTCCCAAATGAGCCCTGTCTGTGTTCTTGGGCAGTCAAAGCTGTCCCATTCTCTTGCCATTAGCAGCATGTGCACAGCCTCAGAGAGCATGCTACCTGTTTGCATTTTTGTAACTATCCCTTGTATTCCTTTTCTGCCTATCCATTTAGAGTAACTGGACCTTTAATTCTGCATTGTTTTCCTTTATCTTTCTAAGCTGTGAGTGCAAGTGATCCCATTCGGCCAGTTCAGCACTTCTCTCACACTCCCATTTCAATCTCACAGACAGAGCCTGCAACTCAGTGACCTGACCCATATTTTTCACACATAGTTTGATGGTGTGATTAGATACGAGAGTGAACTCTACAATACACTGTGCTAGCTTCATGAAACTGTCATTCTACTCTGTGTTTTGTCTACACAGACTCTGAATATCCTCTTCTAACTGATCTCCTTAATAAAGTTTGCTGCTTAATCAAGTTTCCAAATTTGACCGAACTAATTTGTATCTGTTTATCTTGAGTATCTCCCTCGGTCCCATTCCCCTTGCTCTGAGGCACATCTCTGTGTGTGTAGGTAAACCAATTCCCTCATGAGCACATCTCAGTTCTCTTGTAACTGTGTGTGGTCAGATCTGGCAGCATCTACTACCCAAACTGTAGTTAGTGTCTTTTTCACAGTCGCTTACTGTTCTGACTGCAAGAACCTCTGTTTCATTTGTAGCAACCTGCTCTGGATCACTACAGTTGTGCCCCCAAACAAATAATATGTTTCCTTTCATCCTGCTTTTCACAGGTCTTTACTTTATTTTATTACATTTGTAATGCGCAGCTGGATACCCGGAGGCTTAAGGGTGCAACATGCAAACAGAGACAAAGAACAGGTAAGAGGACGTACAACACACCCAGTGGTGAACAGAGAACATCATGCAAACCAACTGAAGAAAAGAGTCTTCAACCTTTTCCTAAACAGAGCTGTAGAACGCTAAGGTCAGGTGGAATTGCATTCCAGGCCTTTGCTGCCGCTGCAAAGAACACACACATTTAATGGCCTGATTAAGAGAGCAATATGGGACTTTGAGTTGATTGGTGTTGTGAGATCTAAGGTTCCTCACACTCAGGTCTCAGGTCTCAAATAGGTCAGTCATACAATAATGAAGGATGCAGGGGAAACCAAATCAATCATCTAAGCACTCTTTTGTAACCTCATCTGCTAACTTCGGACACCAGATTTCTATCATGGTGATTCTTAAATTGACAGAGCAAAACACTTTATTTTTATATAATTCCTACAGTCTGATAAACTAATCTCGTAAATTATTTTTGTTCTCCATGACTCAAGAGAAATTCAATAAGTCGACCAATAAGGGGACTAGGAATTGCCTCATTTTCGATACCGGGATTAGGCATCCATGGCAACCGGTGATGCTAGTTCCGCATTCCTCGGAAGACCAGCTCTCTGAAGCAGACGGCTCTGGGGACGTCCAGCAGAGATCTTTTCACGGTTCAGGTATGCGTAGCTGAACTCCATCGGCCTCCACACCGCCCGCGCATAGATGTAACTTGAAACTTTTCTCTCTTTTGCATCGGCGCGTGTGAGAGCAATAGGGAGCTACAACTTATATCGTTGTGCACTTATGTCTTCCCCAGATGCACTGCGTCTTTAAAAAGGGCGTACTCTGTCTCTTTACTGACCTGCATCAAGCTTACACACAACGGCCAGAATAGCAATGAATACACCGGCCATCTCACGGATCTGCAGTGCTGTCCACAACGAAGCCAGCATACATACCCGAGATGAGTTTTGCTTTCAGTTGATGAAGAAACGGCAGCAAGCTCCACTAAATCAACACTTTCTTCGATTACTTTTAAGCAGGTATTTTGAATACAAACTATATATAATTGCTATGCCTTCTGTTTTTTTATACATAGCATGCAACGCACACGACAGCATTTGCATGAACACTTTTCTGCTATCCTGATATGTAAGTTGTGCACCCCTCTCTCATTTTAGATTCCCCATGAGAACCAGATGCCCACGGCTCTTTAACCAAGTGCACCGCAGTGCACACAAGTCTAGAATTTAAACCAGACACATACTCCTAATGCTTTTCCTCCTGACCTCGCTCATGAATAGGTAAGGCTGTTACCTGTCTTTGATTGTGACTGTTTTTACCTTTTAAGGGGCAAATACCAGGTCGGGGGGCTTTGGATCCATGTGAGGGTCACAAGGAGAATTCAGCACTATGATATGTTTTCCCCCCAGTGACACATTTCCCTTTTTAGTAACAATATCACTGTGAATTGGAATATACACATAGTCTGGAGTTGTTAAACAATTAAACAACAATCTAGTTGTATCTATTTAATTAACTTAAGCATTTCACTTTCTTTACATATAGAAATGTCCTTTTTATGCAAGTGATCTCTTTAACACCTCTTATGACACTATTTCTTTTCTGATTTCCCTGTATTTCTTTGATTCACAGGGTCCTTTACCCACTGCCCTGACGAAGGCGGACCTTCCTTTTGGAAATGTCAGTCCATATTGTTATTCTACCGAAACGCACTGTTACAAGAGGGGATTGAAGGTCTTGACAGGCCAAGCTGCGAGTTTGGATCATGGATCACAACGGGTCCAACAACTGAAGGAACTGTTTTGGTATCTTTTTGGCTCCCCTTTCTGCATTGGCAGACCCCTTTTCCCAGATAAGAATTTTCCATTCGGGGATATTCAGAAGGACTTGCTCCCTTCTTTTTTTTTTTCTTAAACCAATTCTCTTGAACTAATAATAGTGTCTAGGCACAAGACAGTCTACGTATTAGACGTGAGGCGCATAGACTTGACTTGTAGGTAGCACAGGTTATAGCTCTACATAGCGGCCACTGATGGATCACTGTTGTTTGTGCCATTTATGTTTGAATATCTATGCATTTTTGTTTTTTCTCAACAAATATTGTTTTCAAATGATTATTTTCCTTTCCCTTCTTGGGTTCTGATTTTTTTATTTACTTTTTTACTGATTTTGACCAAAGACATTTTTTTTGGGGCATATGTTTATATGGATGTTGGTATCATTTATTGTGCCCTTAGTAGTTGGGTTTAATTTCTTTCTTTCTTCTTACTTTGTCATTACAATATTGTTAGGTTGTACACTTTAGCACTGTCTGTTGTTTAAACCAATATATACACAACCTTCTTTTGCACGTGTGACTGACTTATTTGTTGCTTTCTTTTTACTTTGTTATTTCAATATTGTTATGTTGTACACTTGAGGATTACTTGTTGTTAAAAACAATATATACACATCTTTCTTTGACACTTGTGACTGATAGGGTGGTTTTTTCTTGTGACTGAATGTACATATGAGTTTTTGAAGACAGATTGGACTAGGAAGTTCTGTTTAAGCAATGTAACCTAGGTGTACCAATCTCATGCATTACAGTACCTTATTTTCTTGATATATCAAGAGAAATTTAATACAAGTGACAGTTTCACAAAGTGTCAAGTGTCTAGAAAATGCAACATATTAGCTGATGTGGCTGCATTCTACATTAAAATATGTAAGGGATTTTTGGATCCCCAATTCCCTGTACATATTTTTTGGATTCCAGTCATGGACATCAGTCCTACTAACACAAATTCATTTACCAGTTCTTATACTATTTTAACCAAAGGAACATGAATAATGCAAAGCAACACATGCTTCAAAATACTACAAACACACTTTCAATGTGTGTGGTTGATCTATGTTAAACAGAAAAAGGGGAGTTGATCACACTCACGTTTTGTGAGATTAATCCCATGTTTCTATATATCAAAACAAATTTTAAATGAAAAATGTTGATGCTAAACACTAATGAACTCCCAACCAGATCCTATCTGGATAAGCCACCTATATTTCAGTGAACAGTGTAGCACTCTCAAGGAAATTAATCACAAAACATGTATGTAGATTACATACCAATGTTTACAAATTCATAATGAAAATGACAATACATAATTCAAAAATACCTTGAGAAAAGCACAATGTTTATGTATGTGTTACAAAAAGAACATAACTAAACAGCATTAACAAATAGTGAATGTGTTCCAATCCATGAACAGAATATAGTCACAGCTTTGAAAAAAAATATGTTGATACAGATCCAATCTTTCTACTGAATCAAATCCACATGGTCAATTGTTTGTAATTAGTATAATGCTAAAATAATCTCATGTTTGTGTACACCCATATATATAGAAAATATTCCACTAACCTCAACAATTGTAATTAGCCGTTCAGCCACTATATCACAATACACCAGCAAATAATGGTATGTATAAATGTCTATGCACGTGTATTCCAAGTTAAAATCGACAAAAGTAATCCAAACATAAAATCTATGTGTATACTCTAGATGCTTCACAAAGATTTCTACCAAATCCCACATATATGTGAATATACACAACTGAGTCAGTCAATAACTCTCTTTCACTTTCTAACAATAGAAACAGAAGAACTCTGACTCCACAATCCACAATCTATTTTACCTCAACTGAGAAGACAGAACACTCAACAGCCAAACCATGTCTAAGTTTTACTTGCTTTAGATATGGTTGCAGGAAGTACAGCACATGCCAAATGACTCACAGTAAAACAATTAAAATGGTAATAGTATGTAAATGCCGCCAAGTTGAAAGTATTTAAGCAAGTGAACTATACGTTAGAATTCTTCAGAATTTTGTGTAAAGAGAAGTCTGTCACATATATTTTAACTTACACACTTTTGAAAATGTCCAACCTAATCTAATAAGGTAGGAACATTCATACAGTTTTACAGTAAATACATTTGATATCTCCTAGATGTTGAACTACTAATTGAACTCTGCAACTTGAAACTATTCTAAGCTGGCTCAGACAATAGTTGGATAAAAATGAAAATCTCTGAACGCTGAATCTCATTAACATCATATCCAATAAACATATACCCTAATAGACTCATAGGCATGATAGATGACATTTCATAGCTATTCAGCTTTGTAACTTAACATCTTGTATATAACAAATAGCATATCAAACAATGTATAATACAACTATAGCTAAGGGAGTACGATGAATTAAAATGAAGGTACATTCGGCCAAATAGCCTCATTAAAAAAACAGCACAAGTCCGATTCTTGATTTATGCTTTCAGGTATCAGTGAAGATAATCAATCTATCCAACATATTTCACGTTCAGACACCAATCCTTGGATATTTCCCCCTCTTCTCACTACTCGTACTTGTTCCAAAAGCACAAATCACATTTTACTCACATTATGTTGTAATACATGAAATTGAATCGCCACTGGTGATTTTTCATTTTTCGTTCGGACATTAGATTTGTGCTCAGACCACCTCAACTTCGCCTTCCTAGTGGTTAGACCCAAGTAATAAAACCCAGAGGGACATTTAATGACACAGATCACATTGCTTGGATCACAAGTCACTGCAGCATAAGTAAATGTTTTTGCCTCTTTAAGAATATTGAATTTCATCACCTTTAATCAAATGATGGCAATGTTGACAATTTAAACATGGAAAAGTGCCTTGCTTCTTCTTATTAGTATATCTATGTCTGACAATGTCAACTCTAATCATCATTTTGAGTGAACTGTGCTTCATGCGAGCACACATTGGAAGCTCTGACAAAGTCTCAGTGAAGTCATAAAGTTGGAGAATGTTCCTTTGTTTTTTGATAATCGGTTTCACTTGAAAGCTTTGTCTCGAAAAAGTTAAGTAAAGATACAAAGGCATTTATTGTAAGGGACATTCTTAATGCTCTTATAGCTTTGTTTTGAGCATTAATCTAAATATCTTCTTTGTAACCTCTGGCTCTGAATGTGTTCAACAAAAGGTATTCTGTGATTGAAATATATTCTTTTAACATGAACTAACTGACTGTATGGTAAACTCTCAATGTTTTGTTTAGGATGGAAACTCATGGTATGCAATAAGTTATTTATATCTGTTGGTTTGACATGTAAGTTAGTTTCAAGTTAGTTTCAACGCAATTATTGACACACATTACATTAGCATCAAGAAAGTTAATTAATTGCATTTATACTCCAATTTAAGGTGAACTAAATGCATTCATGAACTAGATTAAAATATTCAAAAAACGGTTTAAGGAATCCACTGATCCATGCCAACTTATAAAGTTGTTGTCTATGTATATTTTATAGAATTCAAGATTAGGTTCACATTGAGTGTTACCTGAAATAAGAAATGTTTTCAAATGATACATAAAAATGTTGCCATAGGATGGAGCCAATTTTGCATGCCATTATGTTCCAGAAATTTGAATGTAGTGCTGTTCCTTAAAATGAAGAAAAAATACAATTTAATATGAGCTTCAATAAAGTTATCAGAAACACTTCATTAGCACCTATATTTTCCAATTCCAGTAAAAACAATTCAACTGCATCTAAACCACGTGTGTGCAAAATAGAAGTATATAAACTAGTGACATTTTAGGACACCAGCATATCTGCAGAACAGTCAATTTCAATCTTGTCTGATTAACTCAAAGGTGTCCTATATCTTTCAAATATGTATCTGGATTCTAAATGAAAGATTGTA
Source organism: Ambystoma mexicanum (assembly GCF_040938575.1). Taxonomy (NCBI): domain Eukaryota; kingdom Metazoa; phylum Chordata; class Amphibia; order Caudata; family Ambystomatidae; genus Ambystoma; species Ambystoma mexicanum. The sequence continues at coordinate 647,377,480 of NC_090930.1, read as the reverse complement.
AAATTGAATCAATGTAGTCAGCCACAAATTCAAGCAAACTCCCAGTAGCAGCATTAATTTGTCATCAGGAGGATCTACGTCATGTTTATGAACTTGGGTGAAATATAAAAAAATTGGCATGAAGGGATTTGACATAAACAGAAATGTTTGGTTGTTTCTGATATCCAAACCACTTCGATTGCCTACTCTAGCACAATTTGTATTAATTCAGAAATGTCTCCAGTGGGATAATTTTCAACACGAAGATATGTGTGATTATATTGTAACTGTCTTGATCATATAACTCTGTGCCCATTATTCTTAATGACACACCATTATATGCAGGTTTAATCACTATTTCTGAATTCTGGGACAGATCTAAAAGCATTTGTTATTGATTTTGTGTAAGATTCTCTCTCTGCTTAGAGGAGTAATTTAAACTGTTCAGATCATCCAGAAGCAACTTTTCACAAACACTTCAAACTTTATGTTCAACAGGGGGGATGAAGTAACTTTTGGGCCAGACCTCTCTAAATTCACCCTCAATCGGATGCACTTCTTCAGATTCCCGAGCTGCAGAAAATATGTTCCTAGTGAATTTGAAAAAGTCAATAACTTCTTGAAAAGAATTAGTATCATATGCAGTGCCAAATGACAAGCCCTTTTGTGAACTGAAACATATTATATATCGTATTATCTCTGAGAAAAAGGCAATAACTGCACATCCAATCCCATGTGGTGGCACTATTCTAGATGCCAACTGTCAGGGAACTTGGACCATGGAGATCGGCCGCCTAACCAGAGATGCCTGTGGACTGGTTTGTATGTATGTCAATCTAATTTTCCATTCAGTCCTTTCACCAAGTCCTCTGCCCAACCCAAGGCCAAATCCTAAGACCAAAAAGCCCCCACTTCCTGCTGTAGTGACACTTCAGCTCGGCACAAACTCTTACATCTATTTTGTTGGGATGGAGATGCGTCCATCCCACCCCCCTAGGCGCCTCCAAGTTAGGCCAACCCCATATGAAGTGCTATAACCCACAAGGGGGGAGTATCCCCCGACCACGGGGCACCTGAAAAGCCCTGTAGCACCTAGAAATAGGCAAATAGCGCTAGCCCTGTCCCTTCCCTGTGACTCCATTTTGTAGTAGGCCAAGAAAAGGTACACTGATGGCCTGTGATGCATGCATCCTGAGTTCACTCAGAGGTGCCAAGCTCAACATAAGTACAACAAGCCTGCTCCGCATGAGCCCTGTTCCCACGCAAGGCCATTTCCCTCCTGTCCCTTCAGTGTTGCAAATATCTAGTATCGCTTCCAAGAATGCGCCCTGAAAGAGCGTAAGACATTGCCAGGCTCCAGCGCTGTGTTCATCCATCACCACTAAACTGCCAGTGGGCCTCTGGCCCACACCCAACCAGGACAAAGCCAGCTGCACTCCACCAACCCCAACCCCTACCTTTTTAACTTAATGATATGCATCTAACCCCCAGACCCTCACCTCCCTAAGGTGCCCACCACAGATCTAAAAGTGCACATCTGCATATCTCTCCAATAGCATCAAACACCTCATGTGACATGAGGTACCAGGAAGCGTAAATCACAGATCAATCCCCAGCGGGGAGACTGATGACGCTTTGGGCCTTCTTAATGTGCAACATGTGTAATTTTTGGCAGAGCACTCTCGGGCAGCAGACTTCTTTTGTGACACTAGTATTATGTACGAGTAAAAACCTTGTTGTCCTTGCAAAATTGGCTTTATTCCCTAATGGGTTGTATTTACTCCAGAGTGTGCACACAGATGTACATGCCTTCAATTTTCCATACCATCACACAGCTCACACAGCTCACTGGGTACCTGAACGCCACATACGACCACCTCCCATCCTAGAGGCGTTCACTTTTCAGTATTTATTTCTCTTGCCACTGATTCACATTTGCTCTGACAAATGAACAACAGGGAAACGTTGCCAGCGTTCCCCTGTCATTCGAGACCAGAGAAGCAAAAGTTACATTTTCGTGGACTTCCCTACCCACTAAACTACCCATTGTGCGTGGCATTTATCTATGTAGCTGTGAAGAATTCAACTATCCGCAAGGTGGGTGTGCGCTTGCCTGGGCTTCTTTTGAAATTTTAAATGAAATTGAATGTTTGTAGATCAACCTCTGTAAAATGTGCGGGGCTAATCTGCACACATTTTCCAATGCTCATGACACAACATATAGATTAACCCATGTACTCTGGGTGGACACAGCCTACAGGTGCCATGCCACCTGTCATATTTAGTTGGAATATGACAGCCAAGAGTACATCAAGGAATCTCAGAAGGGGGAAGGCAAAACCTTCCTCCTGCCATGGACAGCCTAGTTAACTAAAAAAGGCTCCATGGATCTGCCCTTTCCTTTGTTCGCTGCTGGTGGCAGACTTGCATACTTATCAAAGTGAATTTAAACAGGCCCACGGGAGGCCTGGTCGCAGGACTAACAAAGTACAGGAAAACCCCAGCAACCTTTAATAAGCACTGTGTCAACCTGAAGCCATCTCCAGCCTCTCTGTATCAAGGGCAGTGACCTGTAATGTCTGGAACTATTTATTTACAGTAGTCATCTCTGGGGGGTCCCCATTCAGAAAGTACGAGTATGCAGCTTGGTGGAGACCAACAGTCTGGTCCCACCGCAGCTTTACGGGAGATCTTCCGCTTTAATCAGGAACCACAGGGAGTTCAATTAACTAGATCCACAACAGACAGGAAGTTGGGTGGGACTTAGTATTACATGTTTTTACTCCTTTACCTTTTCTGTTGCAAAGCACTCTGGTTATGACCTCATGCATTCAGGAGATTGTTGTTGGGTGACAAGATTGGTCCATTAAGGTAGGCTGAGCCTACACCAATCACTGGGGCCCATTTGGCTTTAAAGGAGGGTTGAGATCCTCTTTTGGGCAGATCATCTGAATACTTTGCAAGGGGTAACAAGAAGAAACCTGGCTGAAGGTACAGTCTGCCTTGCAGCTTCTGTAGTGAATGCAGGCCAGGATTTCCAAAGGGGGAAGCAATATCCCTCTCCTAAACATCGCCCAGGGAACAGAGGGGGATACTGAATCCAGAGGATCCTCCAGCAGATCCAGAACTGGATCCCAGATGGCACACAGCCTGCCCTGCTATGCTCTGCAAGCAATTTTCTTAGGTGGGAAGTGCCGGAGAGTCTCTGAATCAAACCAAGGACAAGGCCGTTGCCATCAACACTCTCCTCAGTTTTGGCCGTCCACCTTAAAGGACGACACAAGTCCAGTGAAGAAGCTAGGAGGAGTGCATAGTCAAGCATCAACCAGTGTCCACCTTAAAGGACATTTTTGACCCAGTCGAGCAGCTCAAGCTGCAACTGACTGCACTGCTGAATGTTGTCACGCCAGTCACTAACGTCATCCGAGATGCCTCAACCAGTACTCAGACCCACCAACCACAACTGAGACAATGATTCCTAACCCCGAGCTGCCATGTAGGCCAGCCTGGAGCCACCTGTCCAGTCTCTCTGACTGAACCGCCTACCACCTGATTTCCCGCAGCTGTCTCCCATCTTGACCTTTGTCGCAGGAGCTGCAAAGCGCCCTCAAACTGACTTGACCCTGCCGAGCACCAAGAACTTCGGACAATGTACATTGTGGTTCTGTCCCCCTGGTACTTCTCCGAAAAGCCCCTAGTGGCATTTCATGACCAATGTATCCCTTTGTGTTGAAACCAAGTATCCTTGAACCATTGCGATTCATTATTTTACCGACTACCCTCCTGTCAGTATCCAGAGTGCATCAATTTTCCTTCTTGAAACTGTCTTTCCTCTACATTCCTTTACTGGGTGGGCTGTATTTTGTAGTGTGCTAGAACTGTCTTTTGAATAATAATGAAGTAAATATTTTTATACAACCTTGAATGGCCTGTCCTTTTTATCATTGAGCAATAATTGTATTTTTGCTGTGTTGGAACTAACCAACGATCCCCGACCTTGCGGAGAAAAGCCTGCCGTTCTGTCCAAGTTACCAAAATTGGACAAGGAGGTTTATAATTTACTTGTGTTTCTAATCTGTTCGGATCCCTTCTGGTATTTGTATTTTATTATATTATTATATTTTATATTGCGCTTTAATACAAAAAATTTAGCAGAGTTACAGAACACGGTACAAAAATAATGAAAAAATAATCAAGACATCAATTCTTCAATTCTTACTGGTAGCAGGCAATCAGGGACTTTGGAGAAGATGGGTTTTTAAAGCAAGATGGGAGAGAGTATAGTCAGTAAGAGAGTGACTAGAGAGTGGGAGAACATTCCAATGAAAAGGAGCGAGAGGCTGAAAAGATTGAAACCGGGACTGAGCACATGCAGGGCTAGGAACACTGAGTCTAAAGAGAGACTAAGAGCGAAGGGAACGAGATGGAGAGTAAAAAGATATAAGTACAGCTAGGTAGTCAGGTGCAAGATGATAGAGGGATTTAAAGACTAGGCAGAAAAAATGTAATTTGAGTTGAGAGTGAAAGGGAAGCCAGCTGAGTGAGGCCAGAGAAGAGGAAATAGAGTCTCTATAGGAGAGAAGACAAAGGAGACGAAAATACAAATTGTAAATCTATTTCAAGGGAGCAAGACGCAAAGAGAGAAGACCAAAGAGAGTAGTAGAGTATTAGAGCAATAGAAAATGCCTGAGAAAATTTGAGAAGAAATTTGCATTTTTCCCCTTTCCCCCTTCCCTACACTTGCACGATCTCAATGTCACCTGGCCTTGCAGGATTGCTGTCTCTGTCTTCCCTCTGTTTCCTCCCCCTTGCCTCATCAAACCTTCAAACACTTGTGTCCAGGCGCGTTATAAATGCCATATCATATCATATCACCCCTGCCATCCATAATGCAACATAGAGCATCTTCAGCAAATTCTTTAACAACACAATCAGACTCTAACATTCCCAATAGAGAAATATTCTAATTTAACTGCTTCAGTCATTTCACCCTCATGTACCTTTTCCATATTATTACAACCCTTAAAGTTATCATTTCTAAGGATAACATTCTTCCATTTTACATCATCAAATCATTTTAAATGATGCTCTTATATTAGTTGTCTCTTGAACATTGGTGACCAGTGTATAATGATCATGTAGACTTCCTGCAGTCAGCATTCAAAACTGTTGCTCATCAGGCTCTGCTCTTTAACCTATCATCTCATCGGGGCACTAGAGTTCTTACAATGAAGTTCTTATGCAAACGGGAGCACGGCGGCTCATGTCGGCGACGGCGGTCGTCGACAGTGGCAGACAACAGTCCGGGTGCTTCTCTTTGGAGTTCCACAGCAGTCCCTGTATCGGGTCGGCAGCCTGTCGAAGTTCTGTCTACCAGGGAGCTTTGGCAAAGGTCATCTGGTGCACGATGGTCACTCGTGGCTCGGGAAGAGGGCGCCTTACCAGGTCCTCTCTGGGTCAGTCCTTGGAGACACAGCAGCTTTCAGATGGTGAAGAAGAGCAACAGCAATTCTTCTCTTCCAGCAGGGCTTCAAGGTCAAGCGTCAGTTTTACTCCAGTTACTCTTCGTAGTTTGGACTTCAGCTCCGAACACTTCTGAATACGATTCCTAGCAATGAGAGGTCCCCAGATATACCGTTGATCTCCCATTCATTCCGCTGGGTCGCACTGAAGCATCCAATCACTACGAAGGGCATTCATGCAGACAGGCAACCAATCAGGCACACAGTGCATTCAGGCCATTCACTTCTCTCCAGACACTCACAACAAGTTATGTGTATTGGGACAAGTACCGAGCCATTCAACACTTCATACTGTATTCATACCGGTTTCGGCAGGACTGTCTCAGTCATTGTGTCAACCACTAGATACTAGACACCCACAACATAGTATTCGTCACACACTCCATTCACCCAGGTCCCACCCACAGGTGTACCCACAACATACGGTCGTTGGGAAGGCTCCAGCCACTCTGGTCAGCACTTCCCCACACTACCGTATATGGAACTTCCACCCAACAGCCAGTCAGGGGAAAGGGACAGAGTCAGGGCTTCCCGGGACTTCGGGAAGATCAAGGTAACAGGCGATGGAAGGCAAGAGGCCATGGGGGCCATTTTGTCTCCATCAGGAATCTACCGATTCCAATGACAGGGCCTGGGCATCCCAAAATGGAGGACGCCCAGGGCACCAGTCATTTCAGCACGGAGGTGCCACCAGCCCGTACCCTGCTCTGTGGGCCACCCGCAGGTGCCCAAAAACATACACTAGGTGCACAGGGTTGCACCCCTACCCATGGGTGCCATAAGGGTATCCCATGGCTCTGTTCACCAAACCAAGAGAGAGAGCTGCACCGCCAGGAGTCCCACATGAACTCCTGCGCGGAAAACACGACAGAACACGATAAAAAGCAGTAAAGGACAAGGATACGGAGGCCTTGTCCCTCTGATGCATTTCCAGCATCACATCTATGTATTTGTTTTTGTTCACAACCTTGCTAAATATTGCTTTGCATTACTCTCTGTTTGAACAACTATGTTCTCAACGGTGGAGATGTGATTTTATGTCTGTTTAATATGTTGTCCATCGAACATACATGCCTCAAGCTAAAATAGTAGCTATTGGTTTTTACTACCTTAATGTTTTAGAATTATCACTGAAAAACAAGGAATAAAACCAATGGCACAGCCAATTTAATAAGGCTGTCCCTAGATATGTGTGTTACAGTCTACTTCATTTTACCTGTAACCCTGTTTCATAACCTTAGACTGCAGATGGGACTGACTGGCGATTTTTCTATGCCAAAACATTTTTTAAACAAAATAAAAAATCATACAGAATTAGAAGTATGACCAACTGATTGTTGGCGGTATCCCCCTCTTATGTTACACTCCATATTGCAATTTGGATTGCAACTCAGGGCATAGTGGAGTGCTCATTGGGAGTGCTCAAGTCACGTTTCCGCTCCCTTGACCACTCTGGTGGTGTGTTGCTATATGCACCCGTCTGCAGGATCATTGTTGCTCCATGTGTCCTGCACAATGTTGCAACACGACGTGGTGTCCTGGTGGCACCCCATGCACACCCACAGGCCTGCCGCTTGCGTATGGGTGGGCAAAGGGCAAGTGCAGAGGCTGCAGGTACCCAGCTTGTGCAATCGTATTTCATCTAAAATCCCTCCCTTGTGAAGTGTACACGACCCCGCCACATCCCAGGTGCCATTGACTCGGGAGGATAGATCAGCGGCAATCAGGGACTTTTATATGGGAGGACAAAAGGGGCACTTGCCCAGGGCCCCCACCTTGGAGGGGGCCCCAGAAGGATGCCTGATCTAAAGAAGTAAGATTCCTTTGTTCACCAGACTTAAATAGCACACACAAGGATATTACATTGCATGGTGCTGAGGCTCTAAACCTATTGCCTGTCCGTTTTGGAAAGTATATTCTACCTCAATCAATTCACCATGTAATGCTTTCTGTGTTCAATGTAGTATACATAGTTTGTGTGTTCCTTGCGGCACAACTCCTTAGCATTCTTTCCTTCCTCTGTGAATTATGTTGATCATATGCAATAGCCAAATTTGAAATGCATACTGGTAAATTGAGTGTCACAATGGTTCAGAAGTTAGCTCAGTGTGTTAAGCACTCATTGCAGTGATATGTGTTCCTATGCAAGATTTGAATAGCACATTCCTGTAAGACTGGCTGAGCCTTTCCTATGTCTGAAGTTTATAAACCTGCCTGCATATGTACGTGCTCTTACAGCACAACATCTGCTATTATCACCAATATACCTGCACTAGATAGGGGTTGCTATAAAAACAAACATGAACTGCTATGGAAGAGGCAAGCAGATAACACAAAACAATAAGATACAGCAACCAAGGATAGATGCATGCCAAAATTACAATATTTAACCAAAAGAGCATGTTCAATGCAGACTTCATTGTCACAGCATACAAATGGTCAAATACTGTATTTAATCAAATGTAGCAGTACCATGCGCCGTGCTGAGGTGAACTAGAGGATGCAAACACCATGGTGCAGCATGCATGGTACATGCATGAGAGAGCACCAACACCACTAACTCTAATGTGCTGGTACACAACATATCATCACAAGAAAATGCATACATACCCACATGTTTGTGGCTTGAAACTGGTGCTGCACACCGTAATGGTTGATCCATAATTAAGACAGGCCAAATGTGCCATTGAGCCATGAACCCACAAACACTGCAAGGGATGTAAAGTGTCATTATACATGATCAAGGTACCATGGGCCACACATCAGCACAGCCATTGAGGATTGCACATCCGGTTCAAACAGTTGGCTGTGCTTCCCACTTCCAAACAACCATGAAAGCCCCACACAGTTAGAATGCCCACAATTTAGAATTAGAAAAGAGTGGTCCCAGCAATCCATCAAAACACCATGCCCAGACCCATCATCAGAAGCACACCCTATGAAACATGCACCCCTTATGATGTACTGGTGGACTACAAGACAAGTCAATCCCAAGTGAACACACATAGTGCTAGACCCCCATGCAAACACCACACAAGTGTCTGCTAATGCCATTCACTTACCTGTACAGGGAACCCACATGCCTTGCATACTATGCACACCATCGGGAGATGCTTCCCCTAAATGAAATAACATGCATAGTAACAACAGAAACAACATGCACATCCATGACAATACATGATTTGATACAGATAATATGCAGAGACCACCCACTGCAGGAGCAACACATGGTGCCAGAGGGTGTCTGGAAATTGATTGTGATCAGCCCATGAGTGCAGTGTACCACAACAGAGAGACGGAGAGAGAGTAACACAGATAGGGAATCCCAAGGAAATGGCAGATCAAGGAGTACACTGCCTGGATTGCAAATGGGCAATGACATGCTGTACAGCACGTAGGTGCAGCCATAGAGGAATATACATAGGTAGGTAACACAGTGACATGAACACCACTTAAATGACCATACTGGCATGTTAGCATGCAAAGCATATATAAGACAAGCAAGACATTCAGCAAATATGCAAGCCAATGATGCATGCTCAACATGCAATACAGTGCTCAAGCTTACCTGCTGACTGTGCTGGCATGGTGTCAATCCCACATCACCTTCACCCGGAACTGTGTCTCCTAATCAGGTACAGGAGGGACAGTGCCTGGTGGAGGGCATGGTGAGCATGGACGCCAAAGGGTGCAGGGTGTCTCCCCGGGACAGCAATCAACGCCAGATCACGGATTACTGAAGCAACATGAGAGAAAACATTAAAACATCCATTGTGAACAACCATTGACACAACACACATGTGCAACGGCACACAGAAACCATAATTACCTGCAGATGCCATCCTGTGCACTACTATGCAAACATGCAAGTGGACCTCACTATGTCTGCACATGTCATGGCCTTGAAATGTTAACAGCACACCTCAAAGAAAATAGAGGAACAAAAATAAAAAAGAAACCAGGAAGGGGCAAATCAAAAATACAATGCCAACATCCGGCCCTGGGGTGAACAAAAGTATCCCTTTTTATTTTTGTGTTCAAAATCAAAATAAAAAATGTCCATCATGGATTGGGGGAGGCATCCGGGAGGGGGGAGAGGCAGGGTGTGTGTCAAATTCCACTTGGGTGCATATAAAAAAATAAAATCCCTCCATGGGCTCATGGACCGCACGTTATGGTGGACTGAGAGCCATGGCTCTGCTGGTACCACCTTCCTGGGTTGAATCAGAAGGTGGTAGTGGTGCAGGAAGCTCACCACACAGTGCCCTGGCCTGTTCCTCAGTGGCAGCAGCCATGCATGACACTGATGAATGCACCGAAACACAGAGGGTTTGGAGGTCACCATGCATAACCTCACAGTATGCACGGAGTTCCTCTGAGATATTCTGCCTCAAATGTAGCATCTCCTGTTGGAACAGTCTCCTGGTGGCTGCCTCTTCCTCTTGGATTGCATCTCAGTGGGCCAACTACTCTTGCCTCAGGGCTTCCCTGTGTGCTTGACCCTCTGCAAGCAGGGATGGCTGCAGAGACCTCAGATCTGCCCGCCAGCTCCTGATGTTGGCCTCCATGTGCAGCCTGTGATGGTGGCATGTGGACCGCATTACCTGCAGCTGTTACTCCACCTGTGTTGCTGGCAGGATCATGGAACTGGCCACCCTATCCATGCCTTCAGCCAAACTATCATAGACAGCACTCTGTCGTTGCGCGGCATGCAACATCTTCTGCTCCCACACTGTCTGCCTAGCATGCACATGTACCCCACGTGTGCGGGGCCCACGCATGCCTGACCCAAGGGAGCATGGCCCTTGATGTGATGCCATTGTCTCTGGCTGCAGGACTGCAACCCTCCCTTGGACATCTTACCCAGGACCAGAGACCAACACATGGGAGTGTGGACTTGCATTTGTAACCACCACAGATGGCCCTGACACCAGTGACTGGCCTTGTGAAGACACCTGACCCCCTGCAGACTCACAGGCCCCAACCATTCCAACAATTGGTGCACTCACCTCCAGCATTGAGGATTGCACATCCGGTTCAGCACCAGATTCCAAAGAGTCAGTGGTGTATGCCAAAAGTCCCAGGATGGTCTGTAGCAACAGTGGGTTCTTGTGGCCTGCCATGCCACGTCCTCCACTGGTGGTCTGGACCGGCACAGACTCTTCTTCCTCCGCTTCCTCCTCCTCTGCATCTGGTGCCTCCTCACCTGCACAAAGACATCAAAAGACATGAGGAGCCATGTGAAACGTGTCTACAGTAAACATGTGTATCACATTGCTGTGATGCAACACAGTGTGGAGCATGCCACCATGAGAGAAATGGCACACACACACTATGTACAAGAAGCCATCTGATCATGGCATATGCAGACTGACAATAACATTCCATGTTCATGCCCATGCAGCCAGTGGACACATTGCCCACAAAAATGGTTCGCAACAAGGACATTATGGCACACGGCATTGCAAACTATTGACAAATACCAGTCATATGGGGATGGTCATGTGACTCAGTAACATGTTATTACAGTACATGTCAACAGGTAGACACACATATTCACATCCAAGTACGCATTCATCACATACCACACCAGTGTTGAACTGGCACATGGACTGCACATAATGTGAACATGCCATAAGTGTGGAATAAAGGAAACAGTCCCAGTTGAAATATGACTGTAAGAGTAACACCTAGACAAGATCTGTGAAGTGGAGAGAGTACTTACATGCAGTTGCAGAAAGGAAGAAGGGACAGTGACTCACAAGAGGGACAGGTGCATGGACCGATGGAGTGTGTGCTGAGTGTGGGAGGTTAACAGGGAACAGTCCTCATAACAATTTTACAAAGGAGTCATTGCCATAACTGCAGCAGGGATGTGCACAGACCAGAAATATGCACTGTCACTCATGGCTTGCTGTGATGCGTGTTGTAGTCTTCTTGGAAGTTCTCTGTAGTATGGAATTACCTACGTACATGTGTGAATAAACAATCTACACCATGCAGTGCATGAAGTGTAACTTGTGCTTCAGATACAAGCACATGTCTAGCAGAGAGGAGTCACTGACATCACTGATGCAAATAACTAGATGACACGTTGTGGTAGCATGTTGCAGATGTTGGCTGGGTATGCTAGTGGGGGATAAGTACTGTCAAATGGCCATGTGCTACGGATGTACAACACATGGGTTGTATCCACTCTTGAGTACACTGGAAAGGAGTCAGTACACAATGACATGGTTCACCCAGGCAGTCATTAAAGTGCAGGCAGAAGCGTAACACAGTCATATTTCATTGTTATGTTTCCCTACATGTACTCAGGGTGCACAATCTTGATCACTCACCGGACGTGCCCTCGTAATCCTTGCACCTGATCCATATGAATGAATTGGCTCATAGCCTGTTCATGTGGGGTCAGCTCCTCCTCCTCTGGTGACCCCCTCCAGTTGCCATACCAGAGGCAAGGTTGGCACCCATCTTGGACTGTTGAGGTCATGTCATGATGCCTACTCCTGGAGAAACAGTCCAGGACCAGCGTCCCCAGAAGCAGACATCATGTTCCCGGGGAAAAGGCCAGCAACCCCTAGTAGGGGCCCTTTGGACACTGTCCTGGCGGCTTTGGCGGCAGGCTCATTTTGGACCTCAGTCCTGGCACCATAGGCGCCAGGCTCATAAAGGGAGTGTTTATGTGAACTTACCTGATGCAGACCGTGCTGCCAGATCCAGACCTCTTTGAGGCCTGAAAGGGACTATTTTACCTGTGGGACTATTTTGCCACTCGGTCATGGCCGGGGAAGAATACGTACCTGGAACTACTTTGGGGGCTATTCAAGCCACGCCCAGACAGCAGCTCACGATTCGCGTTGTTCTGCACCTAGCAGCTGGACGCTCACTGTGTCTGCTCTTGCATCCTGACTCCAGCCACGCCCGCCTCCATCCTGGAACACCTGAAACGAAAGAAGAGAAGGGAAAAGGTGAACAGAAGAACATTACCTGCTTCTACCCGGAGTCTGGAGTCATCACGCCGGCGATCCTAAGGGAAGACATTTATTTTAAAGACGCATCGCGTTGCTCGCTGCAGCGCCGCGTTCCACTCACCTGTTCACGAGGCATCTCTGTGCTCCTTAGCGACCATCTGCATGATCCGCCGCATACCTGCGCCTAAGGGGGAAGAGAAGAACAAAAGGTGAGCAAAAGGTACATATTGAGGAAAGCCAGATTTTCGCCATAAGACTTACCTGATTATTGTTGGGAGAATCTTTCCTCATCTCGGTCGGCGCCGCTTCTTCGGCAGTACCGTACCCCGGCCCCTATGGGGAAAAAAGACACACGCATTAGTGGGTGAATATAAGGACATTAAAGGAACCACCCATCATAAACTCACCTGAGTTTACCTTTGGCGAATTGTTTCCTCTATGCGAAATCTTCACTCAGCACCTGTGATAAAAGGGATAAGAGACGGACTACTGAATATAAAGGCAAATAGATAAGGAGGCCAACTCTTGAACTTTTACAACAGTATACTTACGGCACCTTGCCAGGAAAGCCAAGTAAGCTTGGATCCTCACCAATCCGAACACCAGTGAAGTAACTGGATATAATCGCACCCCTGCACCAGAAGCAGGATGGAGAGCTCGTCCTTTCAAACCTTAAGGTGAGAGTTAACTGGGAATTTCGGAGGTGGTCTGAGGAGAGTGAAAGAGGGAAGTGGGAGGCCAACGCGCTACTCTGCAGGTAGCTAATCCCCTTTCTCCATCTGCAGAAGGATTCTCCTGCGAGTCAGACAAGCGAGATTTTGGGGTCCTGTCCAGTCGGTCTTCCGAGTTCTGCGCATCACCTTAGAAGAGGCCGCAGCAGTCCAAACCTGGTCAGCGTCTCCGTGGGAGTCAGGTGAGCGTTACAGAACACAAAGCCTTCCTACAATTTCCCACCCAGGCGCTATGGAGACTTCTGAGACTGATCAGTTGGCCCACCTACTGGGGAATTATGGGCCGAAGTGCATTCCGCTTGTCAGGAGACTAACGCTCTCAGGAGAGAACTAATTGTATCTAAGGAACAAACTGATGACCTTGCCAGGCAGCTATTGCAAGGTCAGGCTGGACAAACTCCCCTACCAGGTTCAGGGGGTATTCCCGACCCAGTGGTTTCAAGTAGCCCAGTGCAAATTAATCTACCTGGAAATATGCCATTGGCCCCACCTGAACGTTTTGCCGTGGACCCCAAAGATTTGCCGTATTCATGAATCAATGCCGATTGCACTTCCTCTGCAGACCTGGGGCCTTTCCTAACGACCAAACCAAGGTAGCTTTTGTATTATCATATCTCAGCGGCTGTGCTGCCGATTGGTCAGTTCCACTGGTTACTCAAGATGACCCAATACTCCGGGATTTTCAAGGCTTTCAGACACGCATGGAAAGATTATTTGCTCGGCACTCTCAGGGACAGACCCTGGACAACGAACTTCTGTCCCTACGACAGGGTAACCAGGATCTCTTAGCCTATATCGCAACCTTCAATAGGTTGGTTGTGGAGATTGGATGGGCAGAGGATAAAAGAATCACGTTATTTCATCGAGGTCTACGTGGAGAACTTAAGGATGTCCTGGCCCAAGTTGTAAATCCGCCCCAAGACTGCATGGAATATATAGACTTAGTGGTCCAATTAGATCACAGGCTTCAAAACAGAAAGGCAAATCGGTCCAAGTTTGAGACACAGGTGTTGGTCAAGACTCATGTTGACCCCAAGGGTGCCGATGTTTCTGAACCTATGCATATTGGAGGGGTTAAAGGACCTTTAACTCAAAAAGAACGTGAAAGAAGACGGCAGATGCGATTATGTCTTTATTGTGGGGCTTCTGGACACTTTTTACGAGATTGCCCAGTAAAACCGCCCAAGAAGACGGTAGGAGCCGCGGATAAGAACCATATGGAACCTGATTCGGAAAACGACCACGCCCGACAAGCGTAGGGGTCCGCTTGCCGAGCCTGAAAACTAACTCTCAGACCTCTCACTTCATCATGCCAATGGTCCTCATAGATCCGGAACAGCCTGGGCGGTTGCATGCAATAAAGGCATACATCGATATTGGGGCTATAGGAAACTATGTGGATCGTGAATTGGCTTCCAGGATCAACCTCCCTCTTCATCCTAAAACCAGTAAAGAGGTCATCACCATAGTAGATGGAACCGAAATCGCCTCTGGGCCGGTAACACATTCCACTGCAGAGGTGACACTAGTGGGTCAGGACGGGCATCGGGAGGCTGTTGTGTTTGACGTAATCAAGGCTCCACAGTTTCAGGTAATTCTAGGAATCCCTTGGTTAGAAACACATAATCCTCAAATTGACTGGCGAGCGAAGAGGATAACCTTTCCGGATTGTGCACAAACCTGTTATCCAGGAAATCCAAATATAGGCCTGGTTACAGTAACCCCTGCCACTTTGCAAATACCGCCGGAATACCAAGAATTTCAAGACGTCGTCCAAAAGGAACAGGCCAACACGTTACCCCCTCACAGGTCATACGATTGCCAAATCGATCTGATGCCCGGTGCACAACCCCCTTGTAGCAGGATTTATGCTCTTACTGAACCCGAGAATCTTCATTTGCGACAATATTTAGATCAGTACCTAGCCAATGGTTTCATTCGCCCGTCAAAGTCTCCTGCATCCTCGGCTTTCTTCTTCGTGCCAAAAAAAGAAGGCAACCTCAGAACTTGTATCGACTACTGCGCATTGAACCAGATAACTGTTAAAAACCGTTACCCTTTGCCTCTGATCCCCGAACTTCTTGACCAGGTGAAGGATGCCTACATATACACCAAGTTAGATCTCCGGGGGGCTTACCATCTGGTGCGAGTAAAGGAAGGCAACGAATGGAAAACTGCCTTCTGCACCAAATATGGACTATTCGAGTACCAGGTGATGCCTTTTGGATTGTGCAACGCACCTGCTGCCTTCCAAAACTTCATGAACGATGTCCTTCGGGAACTCATCGATGTTTGTGTTGTCATATATATCGATGACATTCTTGTGTACTCCTCTTCGGAACCTGATCACAAAAAGCACGTCAGGGCAGTTCTTGAGAAATTGCGCCAACACAAAGTGTTTGCAAAACTTGAAAAGTGTGTTTTCCATACCACAGAAGACGAGTTTCTTGGTTTCATCCTGACACCTAAAGGAGTCCGAATGGACTCGCGAAAAGTGGATGCCATTCTCAAATGGCCATCGCCTAGCTCTGTGAAAGCCGTTCAAAGCATGCTTTGTTTTTCCAATTTCTATCGCAGATTTATCCCGGAATTTTCACGTATTGTACAACCCATCACTGCACTCTTGAGGAAAAATAAACGCTTCGAATGGTCTGAGGAAGCCGAACAGGCCTTTCAGGAATTAAAAGCTAAATTTACCTCCGCACCTGTATTGAAACACCCGCGTCCAGATCTCCCATACATAGTCGAAACCGACGCATCCAGCTTAGCCAGGGGAGCTGTCCTGTCTCAAAGAGATCCCGAAACTAACCAACTGCACCCCGTAGCATTTTGGTCCAGAAAATTCTCGGTACCTGAGGTCAATTATGCAATCACTGATAAAGAGTTATTAGCCATTAAGTCCGCTTTTAAGGCTTGGAGGCATTATCTTCTTGGCGCTAGACATACCATCACGTTGATCACTGACCACCGGAACTTACAATATTTGAAAACTGCCAAAGCTCAATCATCACGTCAGCTCCGATGGGCTTTGTTTTTTGCTGAATTCGATTTTGTAATTACCTACCATCCTGGCAGCAAGAATGGCAAAGCAGACGCTCTATCCCGAATAGGAATGGGAGAAACAGATACAAACTCAGAACCTGTACCGATAATTCCCAAACAAAGAATTCTGGGCATGACCTCTTTACAAATACTGGAAGACATTCAAGCTAGAGTTAAACAACTCCTGGACCCTACAGCCTTGCAGGATTGGATTCAAAAGGGGTCTTACTTTACTGTCAATGATGATCTACCTTACTTCCAAGGGTGCTTATTTCTACCACACAAAGAATTACAAGAACTGGTTATTTCTCGTTATCATGATACTCTAATAGAGGGGCACCCAGGTATTGCCAAGACGGAAGAAAAGGTTAAACGACAGTTCTGGTAGCCCTCTTGGCGAAAGGACATTAAATCCTTTGTGATGTCCTGTGGTGTTTGTGCCCAAAATAAAGGTAAAAAAAAAGACCAGCTGGCCTTCTTCAACCCTTAAACATTCCGCCGGCACCTTGGCACACCTTGTCACTGGATTGTATTACGGACCTGCCTCCTTGTTATGGATATAACACTATTCTTGTTATTGTGGATTTATTTTCCAAAATGGCCCACTTCATTCCATTAAAAGGTTTACCTTCAGCTTCTGTCCTAGCCCAGGAATTCCTTGAAAATATCGTTCGTTTACATGGATTCCCGTCCATACTAGTCTCTGACCGGGGAAGCCAGTTCATTTCCCATTTTTGGAGAAAGTGTTGTCAGCTGGCACAAATCGACGTAAGATTATCAACCAGCCACCACCCTCAGACCGATGGTCAAACAGAGAGGACTAACCAGACCCTTGAACAATATTTATGGTGTATGTTGCATCAATCTGAAAGTAATTGGAAGGATATTCTTTGGATTGCCGAATATGCATACAATAATTCGGTACATTCTGGAACTGGGCAAAGTCCTTTTTATACCTTATATGGGCATCACACTCGAACCTCAGATTTTGACTCGCCTCAAAGCCTCGAAATGCCCGCAGTAGACCATCTGCATTCTACAATAACTCAAGCTTTCAAAGAAGCAACTACACATTTACAGCAGGCCAAGAGAAAATACAAGAAGAATGCTGATCTCCATCGAAGTGAGGCACCTCTATACCAAATAGGAGACCAAGTATGGCTGGCTACCAGACACTTATCGCTCAAAGGACCTCGAACTTTTAACCCAAAATATTTGGGGCCTTACTCAATTACGGCCATAATCAACCCGGTGGACGTCAATCTCGACCTACCAGCTAATATGCAGATTCACCCTGTTTTTCATGTATCACTTTTGAAACCAGTACAACCTGGAACCCGATTAATCAAGCCACCAGAACCTATCCAAATAAATGGAGAACCTGAATTCGAGGTGAAGAACATTTTAGATTCCAAGGTGTCAAAGTCAAAACTTTTCTATCTAATAGATTGGAAAGGATACGGGCCTCAGGAAAGGTCTTGGGACCCTAGTGACCATGTACATGCACCTTGGTTAATAAAAGAATTCCACCGGAATTTCCCAAACAAACCGAAACCCCCGGAGAGAACAATCTTGGGAGGTGCCTTGGGGGGAGTGCTGTCATGATGCCTACTCCCGGAGAACCAGTCCAGGACCAGCGTCCCCGGAAGCAGACATCATGTTCCCGGGGAAAAGGCCAGCAACCCCTAGTAGGGGCCCTTTGGACACTGTCCTGGCGCCTTTGGCGCCAGACTCATTTTGGACCTCAGTCCTGGCGCCATAGGCGCAGGCTCATTAAGGGAGTGTATATGTGAACTTACCTGATGCAGACCGTGCTGCCAGATCCAGACCTCTTTGAGGCCTGAAAGGGACTATTTTACCTGTGGGACTATTTTGCCACTCGGGCGTGGCCGGGGAAGAATACGTACCTGGAACTACTTTGGGGGCTATTTAAGCCACGCCCAGACAGCACCTCACGCTTCGCGTTGTTCTGCACCTAGCAGCTGGACGCTCACCATGTCTGCTCCTGCATCCTGACTCCAGCCACGCCCGCCTCCATCCTGGAACACCTGAAAGGAAAGAAGAGAAGGGAAAAGTTGAACAGAAGAACATTAGCTGCTTCTACCCGGAGTCCGGAGTCATCACGCCGGCGATCCTAAGGGAAGACATTTATTTTAAAGACGCATCGCGTTGCTCGCTGCAGCGCCACGTTCCACTCACCTGTTCACGAGGCATCTCTGTGCTCCTTAGCGACCATCTGCATGATCCGCCGCATACCTGCGCCTAAGGGGGAAGAGAAGAACAAAAGGTGAGCAAAAGGAACATTTTGAGGAAAGCCAGATTTTCGCCATATGACTTACCTGATTATTGTTGGGAGAATCTTTCCTCATCTCGGGTCGGCGCCGCTTCTTCGGCAGTACCGTACCCCGGCCCCTATGGGGAAAAAAGACACACGCATTAGTGGGTGAATATAAGGACATTAAAGGATCCACCCATCATAAACTCACCTGAGTTTACCTTCGGCAAATTGTTTCCTCTACGCGAAATCTTCACTCAGCACCTGTCATAAAAGGGATAAGAGACGGACTACTGAATATAAAGGCAAATAGATAAGGAGGCCAACTCTTGAACTTTTCCAACAGTATACTTACGGCACCTTGCCAGGAAAGTCAAGTAAGCTTGGATCCTCACCAATCCGAACACCAGTGAAGTAACTGGATATAATCGCAACCCTGCACCAGAAGCAGGATGGAGAGCTCGTCCTTTCAAACCTTAAGGTGAGAGTTAACTGGGAATTTCGGAGGTGGTCTGAGGAGAGTGAAAGAGGGAAGTGGGAGGCCGACGCGCTACTCCGCAGGTAGCTAATCCCCTTTCTCCATCTGCAGAAGGATTCTCCTGCGAGTCAGACAAGCGAGATTTTGGGGTCCTGTCCAGTCGGTCTTCCGAGTTCTGCGCATCAACTTAGAAGAGGCCGCAGCAGTCCAGACCTGGTCAGCGTCTCCGTGGGAGTCAGGTGAGCGTTACAGGTCATTCCAGTGCTTCATGACCGGTGCAGCAGTGCGCTCCTCATGCCCTAAGGTGTTTATCTCATCCGTGACATGCTGTAAATCCACAATATGCTGAGAAGGTGTATTTGTGCTCCCTGGTTGCAGGCACATGTCATGGTGGTGCTCGGTCACGTAGTCCATGAGGCTCTAGAGTTCTTCATCATAGAAGTTCCTCTTCCTCAACGTGCCAGTGTCCTGTGCTGTGTCATGGGGTTGAGCTTGTTCCAGCTGTGTAGACTTTGCCTTCTTGGCATGTGGTGTTGGTGTTGATCCTGTGTGGGTGCGCCCACTCAGGGCCCCAGATGCTGGACCACTAGTGGCCTGGGGCATGGCATCACCCACTGGTGCTGGAACAGCAGCTTCCACTGCACATCCTGGAACCCTTGGGGGTGGGACAGCAGCTTCCTCTGCATGTCCCGGAACTCTTGGGGGTGGGACAGCAACTTCCTCTGCATGTCCCTTGCCCTTCGGGGCGGGACAGCAGCTTGCACTGCACGTCCCTTACTCTTCAGGGCTGGGACACCTTCCACTGCACATCGCTTACCCATCAGGGCTGGGGCAGCAGCTTCCACTGCAGGCCCAGGACACTTGGGGCTGGGGCAGCAACTTCCACTGCAGGACCTGGAATCCTTGGGGGTGGGACAACAGCTTCCACTGCATGTCCCGGAACCCTGGGGGCTGGGAAAGCAGCTTCCACTGCACGTCCCCGACCCGACCGCAGCCACCTCTGCCACCTTTCCCTCTTTGGGCATTTACACTCATGTTATGGGTGTAATTGAACAATGGAAGGCACACCAAGCAATTGTACTGGCCAATTACAGTGCGGGGGCAGTGTACTTGATGGCAAACATACCTCTGTGGTCCAGCAAGGCACAAAAGTACCAGAGGTGACAAAAATAAAGGATGCGTAGTACACAGGCAGCCCAAATAAAGAATATGTACGCGAGACCTTGATAGCTTCCATGAGAAGAAAAAACGTAATGTGATACGCAGTGGTACACAGCAACACAAGAAATGCACACATAAACCTCAGAAAGCTACTGTAAAGGTAAGAATAGAGGTACACGGTACACGGGAGCAACCAGAGTATGGAAAATACATGTGCGACTCACCATAAGCCTCTGAAAATACAAAAGTAATCCCCCACCAAAATAAGAGGTTCGTATGGTCCCTGAAGTGAATGAATTGCGTGGCACCCCAAAAATCATATTCCACTTGTCCATCTACTCCCATTCACACATACGGTCAGATTTACTTCTACGCGTATTTATGTATCCCCGATTCTGGCATGTTCATTGTCAGTGCGCAGCGTGTGTCATGTAAGCTACGCGCTGAGGGCCTTTCCTCTGATTTCATGTGTCCACGCTATTTTCTTAAACAAAGTCCCATCACTCTGTTTCCAGCTGCCCACACATTAATACATGGAAGACCCACGCTCCTGCCTCCGAGTCATTTAACATGCCTCCTATTGCCCTGAGCTGCCTCCTACCGTGCCATCAGCTGCTGCCTGCCAGTGTGTGTGCCTGCTGGCCACCTGCCCTGCATTTTGACTGCCTACTGTCCAGCCGTTGTCAATGCTCCTGTCCTTGGCCCCGTGACCACCTCAGCTGCTTCATCAGACTCCCACCATGCCATACCACCACCACCGCTCCAAAGCCCATCTCAAGGACCACCTGGGCCACCCACACCTGCCTTGGTGGTTGCCATGTCTGCACCATCATCCTCAGACCAAAGTGTCAACCCCATGGCAGCAAGGCATAGGGCTTTCAACTTCACTGCCAGGGGGTTGACGGGGGTGGCCATTGAAGCACAGCCCATGGGGTCAGGTGGGGGTGTTCCGGTGGGTGCATCTACTGCAGTCCTGTCCCTGGGGCAAGAGGCTGTACAAGCCACCCTGGAGGTGCCTGTGCAAATTCTTGTCCCTGGACCAGCATATGCAGCTGTTTGCACCTGCCGAGATGCTTCCACCCAGACCCAGCCCCTGGTGATGGCTGTGTCCACACAGACTGACACCCCCTTACCATCTGCTGTTGCCATCCAGGACAATGTGCTACCATTGCAGGCCCGGGTGGCGAGGCATTCAGCTGTCATCCGTGATGAGGTGCAGGCTACTCGGAAACTGCTTGCACATCATCACGATGAGGTATGCCGCCTTGTCAGCTGGCTTGCAACATGCCTGTTCCGGTTTGTGCTGCATGGGCTGTTCACTAATGTGACCCCCTCCTCGTCTTCCTCCTCTGTGTGCCAGTCCTCCTCCGGGGTGCCTTCTGGCCCAGAAACCACCAGGGTCCCCTGTGCACCAATCCCACCCACATTGCCCAGTCTCGTGGAGCCAACAGCCCTGCCTGAGTTGGGAGTTGAAGGTCAATCGGCTGAGGTTGTTACCGTGCCTACCCAGGCACCGACAGGGTCACCGGCAATGGAGGGACAGTAGGGCCCCAGAAGCAGGGCACGGGCCGTACACCCCCGGGTATCGTCATCAGCCCGGAGTGCTTACACACAAAGCAGACAGCGGGCATTGTGGCAGCTGCAGGCATTACGGAGGAGGCTACTTTTCTCAGGGCCCAACATCGAAAGGGGGCAGGTGCACGATGTGAGGAGGGAGGTGTTCCAGCGATATGGGCAGCGAACCGGAGCAGAGAGGCAGCGGGCTCGGGAAACAAATATTGTATAAGCCAGGGCTGCTACATTAGGTGTAGGTTTCATTTCTTCATTTATTATTTTCCCCAGACTTTTCTGACATTTCTTCCCCTTTTTTACTGCATAAAGGTATTTAGGCATAAGAATTTTATTTGTTTACTAATTGTACCTGGATAACTTTATGTATCATTTGAAAATGTTTCCTGTACATATGTATTCAATAGATATCATTGTGTTTGTAAAATTTGAAGCTTCGAGCAGTGCATTTGTGTGTCAGCCTTTTTGCTAGTTCTATTTTAACCCAGTGCATCTCTCTCCATTGCAAGTCATGTGTCTTGTTGCGTGCATGCTTGTGTATTGTTGTTCCTGGAATGGTTGCTGATGGCAGGATTCACATGTGCCTGACATGTGGTGGTGTGCCAATCATTCCAATGGGTGTGCACAGTCTATTTGGATTTGCATTTACATGTGCTGCATCACTCTGTGTTTGTCATCACTGTTGTTGGGGTGGAGGGAGGTGGGCTCACTGTGGGAGTGTTCCATGGTCACCGTCATAGCACTTCACTTTGTTATTGCTGTGTAAAACACATGTTGTGCTTACATGTTCACCAGCATGTGCTATCAAACAATGCCTTCTCTCATGTGTTGGTCAACCTCTGCCACTGGAATGCAGTATTGGCACATATTTGATATTCCAGAGTGGCTGCACAATTCACCAGTCTCTGTGAATCATGCTCTCTCTGACTGCCCTATCATCACCCAGGCATGGACCGGTCATCTTATAGTTCCCTTACAGGTATTTTGCCACCCAGCTCACTCATGTTCAGGCTGTGACACGACTGCCCATTGTTTGTGGATCTTACAACAAGTTTTGGTATGTTTGCTTCTGTCGTGGGCACACATTCTGTCAGTGTGTTTTGATGCCATGGCAATGTGGCATGGGCAGCATGCACATGTATTTGCACTCCCTTGTCACATGTGTATGTTGGGGGATGATGATTAAGGTCTGGAATGGTGTGTGAGCAGATGCTCCACTCATGGATGGACCTCCAAGGATTGCAGTTATTTAGATTTGTAGGATACATGTTCATGTTGCAATTCATGGTGCTGTCACACCACGGAAGTTCAGGTGAGCAACAGACTTTCATTGCAGTGGTGATGTGTCGGACTGTCAGGGTACTGCCTGTGGGGGGTCCCTTCTGGAGGAGGCTGCCTGTGGGGGGTGTCCAGTCTGGAGGGGGCTGCCTGTGAGTGGTGTCACAGGTGAGGGGCTGGGGTGGTGTCCCTTCTGGAGGGGGCTGCCTGTGGGGTGCCACAGGTGAGGCTGGCTGAGGGGTGATGTCCCTTCTGGAGGGTGCTGCCTGTGTGGGGTATCCTTTCTAGAGGGGGTTGCCTGTGTGGGGTGTCACAGGTGAGGGGGGGCTGGGGGTGCTGTCCTATCTGAAGGGGACTGCCTGTGGGGATGTCACAGGTGAGGGGGGTTTGGGGGGTGGTGTCTCTACTGGAGGGGGCAGCCTCTGGGGTGTCACAGGTGAGGGGGCTGGGAGTGGTGTCCCTTCTGAGGGGGCTGCCTGTGGGAGGTGTCACAGGTCAGGGGGCTAGGGGGGTGGTGTCCCTTCTGGAGGGGGCTGCCTGTGGGGTGTGTCACAGGTAAGGGGGGCTGGAGGGTGGTGTCCCATCTGGAGGTGGCGTATGTGGAAAGGATGGATGCCGAGGGTGTTGGGGGAACACACGTTTTTGTAAGAGGTGTATCCGACACTTACGAGGGGGCCTGCATTTTCTCTGTGGTGCGGCCTGGGATTGCGAGGTGAGGCGCGCGATTTTGCTGGGGTGTGGCCTGGGCTTGCGAGGGAGGCAGGTGTTTTCTTTGGGGTGCAGCCTGGGATCGCGGGGTGAGGTGTGTGATTTTGCTGGGGTACGGGCTGGGCTTGCGAGGGAGGGCACACGTTTTCAATGGGGTACGTCCTGGGAATGCGAGGTTTTGTCACACATTTTCTCTGGGGTGCTGGATGCTGGGCTAGGCATGGCACAGAGGCTTGCGCCGTGTTAGTCATTTCACTTGCTTTTTGGTGTGCGTGGGGGCATGTTGGGGGCGTTGTTTGCACAGCTTGTTACTGGCGCAACGGCAAGTAATGCGTCTTAAAATCCATGAGTACACGTGGTGCGCAATTTCTTTTCTGCGCCGCGGCTCACGCAGGGTCTTTCTCCTTCACAACTGTTTGGTATCATCACGGTGATTCACAAATATCGCGATTGAGACGTGATCACTGGTCAACACCCTCACACTGAACATTTTCCTAGTACCAACTAATCAAAATGTGTTTACGAACTGTTCATGTACTTTCAAGTGATTGTCAACGGGTGTTTGGCAGGTTTTTGTGTATTTCCGGTGCATGCCCTAATTCTAACCTAGACAAACCCTGACTGAACATAGGCCTTTCTTGCAATATGCTTTGCATGCGTGGCCCGCTGTGAAGCTGTCCTCGCTATGAGCACGCTCGGTTTATTTCAATGGCTGCTGCTCTGTTGTGTCAGCTTTTTTCCTAAAGTTAATTAACACCGTCTTTCAACGCCCACTGAAAGAACGCTGTTTAGTTTACAGTATTATTATGCTCGACTCTCATTAAAAAATAATATGCACATGAACCACAGAGCTGTGCGTCGACAGTTTGCCCCGTCTCTTCTGAGATAGACATGCAGTGCAAGGTGATCCTGTTAGCCTAAGAAACGTGAACAGAGCTTAAGACACAGGGTTCATTTTCATGGGGCAATTCGGTCAGTCTCCAGCGGTAATTTGTGGAGGCGAGTTATTGATGGAATGATCCTAAAAAGGCACTAGACACCTTAGTAACAGTTTACGCATTCAGGCGGTATGCATTGCCAATATTTACATGTGCAATTGACATGGATTTCTTCATGGCAACCTCGTAGCCTGTGAGAAAATAATTGTTCTTCTCTGGCCTTGTTTGTGAGTATGCTGATAATGGTAATCACAAGTGTGGTGGCATTAGGGTACATTATGATTGTCCAACTTCTTGTAACATGTGTGCTAATGTCGCTATCACCTCTGTAAGTGCAGTGCGTTGGTGCTTGCGCCATTTGCTCACACGCAATGTATAGGGCCCGATTCATGGAATTTTGTGCATGGTGCAAAGTGATTTTGCACTGCTGAAAAGTGACTGCAATGCCGACACAAACCCTGATTCATGGAACTGTGCAAAGTGTCTTTTTGTTGTGCAAATTCACTTTGCACTGCAAAAATACACTTTGCACTGCTCTACCATGATTAGTGGAGCCGTGCAAAGTGTCTTTGTGCAGTGCAAAGTGAATTTGATGTTTGTTCCATATTCCATGAATTAGGCCCTTAGCATTTTAAATACCACTTGATTTGTATAATACCACCAAAAAGTGAGTTGGGATTGATTATTGAATGGGATATTTACACCACTGAGTGCATGGAAACCGCTCTGCATAATACTACGTGGGAGCATTTATAATTATCGAAGACCAGATCTAAGCAGCAAACTCATTGCAAACTTGTACAGTTATCTATCATCGTGTAATTTGGACTAACTCTTTTGAATCAATTTAGTCCAGTTAAACCCTGTCATCCAACAGTTCACAAATATTCACAACACAATCATCAATCTATTGGTATTATTATTATCATTAGGGTATTCATTGAGCACAGAACTAGCTCTAGGAAGCAAAGGGACCCTTTATGATTCATAGGGGGCAGTGCACAGTGAGGGAAGCGGATCACAAGGAATCACTATAAGGGAGCCGGAAGATAACAAGAGGGAGGTGGAGCAGGGTGGGTGATTTGCCATCAAGGAATCTACAAGTAAACAGGGGAGGCAACAGGGGGAGCAGATTGCCCAGTCTGCGGTTAGGGGGGAGCGAAGGGTTTCTGAATCTAGGTGTTAGGGAGGAGCCATTCCTTGAAGAAGAGGGTCTTGAGCTCCTTCCTGAAATGTAAAATTGGGGGGGTCAATCTGGTCTTGACGGGGAGGAGGTTTAAAATGTACTTGATTCAATTGCCGCAAATAATTCCATTGTATTGGAAAACTCTGCTGACTGTTTAATTCAGCTAATTTCTTCAATTGACTCAAGTAAAGCTTTACAGGTTATACACTTTAGAATCCACACGTAGCAGCAGTGTCATTGAGGCAGCAGCTATAATTTAATTATGCAATTCCTTAGTGGTCTTATAGCTGTATGCTCTGGATTTAGTGAAGTAACAATGGCAAGTAGAATAGGCTGCAGAAATACAAATAATTGATCTCCCGGAGATATGTTGAATAATGTAATGATCGTGTTAGAAACATAGAAGGTGAATTAGTCAGCCATGTACATTGAATCCGTATAAAATTGGGAAATAACAAAACAATTGAAGAAAATAATTGCAAGAAATTAGTGAGGTTTGGACACCAAGACTATGGGGCCAACTTCCTCTTTATCAGGAAGAAAGGTACTGTTCTGTAAGATGATTACTCAATAGATACTACACATAGGGCCTCATTACGAGCTTTCCGGTACGGATACAACAGTACCGGTAAGTTTGCCAGTACTGTTGTATCCGGACCGGCAAACTCTGAGTTGTGCTCGTGAGTGCCTTTCATTCCGCCAGGTCTGACCTGGTGGAATGAAAGGCACCCGCGAGCACAGCCTGTCGGATGCACAGGCACCGTTATTAACGGTGCCTGTGCATCCGGCTTCCCCATTCCCATTGAGCCCTATCGGGCTCAAATGGGAATGGCAAATAATTTTTTCAGGCACCCGGTAATTGGCAAATACCGGGTCTGGCAAGACCGTAATTACCTGATAATTGCCCATTTCTGGGCACTGGAAAAAAATGAATACCGGCGGCAGCCGGCTACTGCCAGCCTTGTAATGAGGCCCATAGTCTCTTCGCCCTTTCTATGGTGGCAATTCTCCCCTCAGCCACCTGCACCACCATCAAGTGATGAACAGGGTGGCCAGACCAGGACTCCATCTCCTGGCATGCCCTGTTCTGTAACTGCATGCTGGTGGTCCTGCCTCCCCTTCCATCCATTGGATGCTCGTCACCACTACCAGTATTTGGCTCCTTGATTGGGGTGACTCAGCCCTTGCCGACTGTAACAAAGGCATGGCGCCAGAAGTATGACAGACACAATAAGTACAGTTCAAGGGTGTTTATTTAATTTTAACAAGAGGTTTGATAAAAGCCCATCTAATCCTCAATCTAAAGATGGGAGCGAGCTACAACCTTCAAATAAAGAAAACGCTGTCCTAGTGGTGTTGTGTAAAAACAAAGATGGTCTAGACTAATAAACCTATTGCCATACCTTACTCTAAAGAACAAAAGGTGTGGGATAATGATGTGTATAAAGAAACAGTGAGTAACAAACAAAAGGTTCACAGGATTGGTAGCTCAGGACTGCTGAACTGTAATTTCCCCTTCCTCATGTTTTCAGCACAGGACAAGGCGGAACAGCGTAGCACCTGGAACACACTCTGACTTCTTCTTATAAAGAGGCAGTCTCTAAGGCACACCAGGATCTCTCAGCATAGCGTCCTTTCATTTATCATTAACTCTCTTGGTATTTCAATGTCTTATTCCATACACAACAATATACTGATTCAACTTTATTTTCTCTAGGTCTCCCTCAGCTGGGATCAGACCTTTGCCTCTTTCTATTTCATATTGCGATCTCCCTCAATCGAGCTTGGATTCCCCTTTTTCTACAATGTTCCCTTCCTTTTCAGGTGACACACTGTTCACCCTGGATCCCCCTCATCGAGGCTTAGATCCTGGATCCCCTCAGTCGGGCTCAGATCTCAGATGCCCCTCAGTCGGGCTCAGATCTCAGATACCCCTCAGTCAGGCTCAGATCCCCTTTCTACAGAACACACAAGTAATCTCCCTCAGCAAGGCTCCAACCATATCTGTTAACAAGCGTCTCACACAATTAACTTTCTCTCATAAAGATAGTCTCCCCTCAATCAGGCACAAGCCTGCATTTACTTTCTCTTTATAATGTGTTAAGTTTACAAGTTCGAAGACTTTTGATTGTGAATGGTTTCTTGTCTGACCTGTGCAGGTCCACTTCGATACACTTTACAGCTTTACGAGTTACTCCTCCAAGAGACCTCCGACTGGGCACACTTCGGTGCCGGTCCATTCTGAGACAATGTATCACTCTCAACAAGATCAAAGGATCACTTCCTTTTCGCATTCTGACTTTCGTTCGCTACTTCCATTCATTCACTTCAAATCATATTTCAATCAGTTCATAATATTGTCACCTCTCATAGCCTTTTGTTCAACGCCGGCGGTATCGCAAGGATGCCAGCAACTCACCGGGTGCATCGATTTGCTTTTACGGCATCCAATTCTTTCGAGCCAATGACAATTCTTCAGCAGCCACTGCTCCTCCCTGTTTCGTTCAACCACGCAGGAGGGCCTTGACCAGGTTTCACCTGCAGACCAGCAGTTCGCCATCACTCTGGAACTTAGGTCTGGCTCCTCACCTTGCTTAAAAGGGTCTCGCTCTGCTGGCATGGACCCTTTTTCAAGTTCATTTTATCTTCCAAAAATAAAATGTCTTTGGACTTTGAGTCACAGAATGCACTTGGTTATTTTTGCTCCCACTTCGCAGCTCCCCAAACCAGCATTCTCTGGGTGCTGCAGGAGTTAAAAGGGGATGTTGAAATGAGGTCAGGGTCTCGCCACATACCCCTCGAAGATCTGAGCTCGCCTGCTTGGCCCAGGGAGGAGCTCTGCTGTGTGTACCACCAGGCAATACCAGCTGCCCCTGGTTTTGCCTTCCGGAGGTGCAGTTCCCTCTCCACACTGCAGCTTCCCCCCAACACCAGTGTCTGGGCAGTTATCTCCTCCTCCAGGTCTCCTAGGGTCTCTGCAGCTCACTTTGTCTTCCTCTGGCTTCTCAGCACCTTCCAGCATCCCCAGCTCACTCAAATTGTGCTCTCCTCATCTGCCTTTTATAGTTCCTGGGAGAGTAAAGTAAAATCAGGTGTGAGTAGTTGAAAAGGGAGGCCTGACTTTGCCTGGCCTCATTACTGGGACAGTCTGCTGTCAAAGGGGAAGAGTCTGTTTTCTGTGTCTGACTATGTTTTCTGTCAATAATCGTCATCCTCCCAGCCCCGTTCTTCCTCGTCTCAGTGTTTCCATGAAAAGGCAGTGGGAGGAGTTTGGAAGTCAACAAATCTTGCACAGTAGGATGGGAAAGAGGACTGAAAGGAAAGGGGATACTGTGGGGGTCATTCTGAGGTTGGAGGTAAGGTAAAAACAATGCTGGTAAAGGATTACCAGCATCGCTTAGCGCTCTGGGCTATTCCGACCTGAGACCCCGCTAATAGCGGCACCGTTAATAATGGTGCCTCTAATAGTGGCATGGGCGCAGGCACGCAGCCCATCATACCGGCAATACTGTCATGCCGCTAATGGGAGGAAATCACAAGTCAGGCGGACAAGCAAATACCGGCATCATGAAGGCGCCAATAGAGCATACCAGCATGCCGGTAATACCGGCATCTCGAACCAACCGTAAAATGCTATGTGCAGTGTTCCCAACTGCCACAGATGCACACAATCAGCACAGGTGGAGGCAATGGAATCTGGGCCAGTACAAAAACAGTAATCACAGAAAAATAAGGAGGGGTGAAGGGTGAGGAGGTTAGAGCTAAATTGAAATGAAAAACAGCAGACTTCATACAACCGGGAGGTAGGCTCCAGCTCCAATATACTTTTGTTTCATTTAGGAGGCTGCTTTTAGTCATATATACTGTTTCTTGCGGACGATTGAGACTTTAGTGTCTCCTCACACGGCTGCAATCACATTTGTTTATCTTGCCGTTTTCCAGATGGCATTTCGTGCGCAACTACTTCCTAACTTACTGTTATTGGCAATTTACAGTTCCCTAATAGTGCAGTATTGTCACATTTCTTTTTCATCTACCTTTGTTGCACTTACTGACAGGCGGGTGAAAAAACCGCAGCACCACGCAGCTACGGCTTAAACGCACATATATTTAAATATATATTTAGACAGCTCTTTCTCGATGATCCTTTGCGCTCGCTGCTACATGATGGTATTAAACTGGTTGGGAATAGCCAACAGGCCTTTTGGGTCTAATGCAGTAGACGTTAGAGGGATGTGCCCCGCTTTTTTGATTAACAAGCCATGTGCTCCCCAATCTACACAATAACTTATGATTTTTTGGCATGACTTCTTATAGGGGGATTTACCCCGTGATTTTGTGTTTCGCTTAATTGAAACTCCTTGACTTTGGAATTTAGGTAAGTCGCCATTGGGCAAAACTACATACCATTTATCCAAATAATATTTGACACCACACTAATGTGTTTTATTAAAAAAGGCTCCATGCCTTCATTAATGATATTGTTTTTGCATATTTTTCTCTCCATTTTTCCCCCCCTGTTTTTCATTTCAACTTACCCCTAACCTCCTCACCCTTCACCCCTCCTTATTTTTCTGTGATTACACTATATTATGTTTGATCATCTGTTATGGTTCTGTCTCTTTTTGTTTTACATGTTCTATGATTGAAATGCATATTTGATTTGTGACTCTTCACCACATGAATATATCAAATGTTATACCTTAGTTCTGTCATTAGCCTTGATTTGAAAAAGACACTGGTGTGTCGAAACACGTGTTATCCATAAAGGGCAATACTATTTACTTTAATAAACACCAACAATTTCACAAATATTCAGTGTGGTGCAGTTCCTGAAGTGTGGAGCAGTACCAATAATTGTTGTTCCAAGTGGTCGGAGTCACTAAGTGCCCCTTTTCTTGCTTCACACAAACTGCGACACCAGTTCATTTTGAACAAAAACCAGGCTCATGGAAATTCTTTAAGTTGGTACAAAACAAACCCCAGATCTGTGATATAACCAGTACAAAAAGAGCACACCCACACACCACACCCTGTCTCACACCAAGATGATTCCAATAGTAGTAGCAATACTGGAGCTAGAGGACATGCTTGCATTGCAACATAAGCAACAACAACAACAGCAACAGCAGGCACCACAGAGGAGACACAAGAGGAGAAGGAGGGTGAGACAGGCCAAGCATGCCCCACCAGTGAAGCCAGCTCTACCACGCAGGTAGCCCCCAATCCTTCGCATAAGAGCCAGTCCTTTCAACCTAACCCCGGAGCAGATCCACACCCTTTACCGTCTGGACCGGAACACCATCACCATCATCGTGGACATGATATACAACAACATTGTCAGCCTTATTGAAATACGCACCGCCATCCCCCCTCTACTCAAGGTAGTGCCGGTGCTCCAGTTCCTTGCCACAGGCACCTACCAGCACACGGTGGGGCACATGCATGGCATATCACAAACCTTATTTTCTTGCATTCTGAACCAAGTGCTGGATGCCCTCCTCAAGCACACAAGGGACTACATATCCCTACCACGGTCTCCCCAGGAGATTCTTGATACAAAGTTGGCTTCCATGCACTGGCAGGCATGCCAAATTGCATAGGTGCCCTAGACTGCACCCACGTGGAGTTGGTGGTCCTGCATGCCATGGAGGTGGTTGTGATGCTGGAAATGCATCGGAGGGACAGGGTCTCCGTATCCTTGTCCTTTACTGTCTTTTTATTGTGTGTTCTGTCGTGTATTCCGCGC
Source organism: Ambystoma mexicanum (assembly GCF_040938575.1). Lineage (NCBI taxonomy): Eukaryota > Metazoa > Chordata > Amphibia > Caudata > Ambystomatidae > Ambystoma > Ambystoma mexicanum. The sequence continues at coordinate 647,345,890 of NC_090930.1, read as the reverse complement.
AGGAGTTCATGTGGGATGCCTGGCGGTGCAGCTCTCTCTCTTTTGATTTGGTGAACAGACCTGTGAGATACCCTTACGACACTCATGGGCGGGGGTACAGCCCTGTGCCCCTAGTGTATGCTTTTGGGCACCTGTGGGTGGCCCGCAGAGCAGGGTATGGGCTGATGGCAGCTCCATGCTGAATTTAACAGGTGCGCTGAGTATCCTCCATTTTGCGATACCCCGGCCCTGCCATTGGAATCAGTTGATTCCTGATGTAAAACAAGATGGTCCCTGTGGCCTCTTGCTTTCTATTACCTATTACCTTGTTTTCCCAAAGTCCTGGGAAGCCCTGACTCTGTCTCTTCCCCCTGACTAGCTGTTGGGTGGAAGTTCCATATATGGTGTTGTTGTGAAGCCCAGTCCAGACTGAATGGAGCCTTCCCAGTGACTGTATGTTGTGGGTACGCCCTGTGGGTGGGACCTGGGTGAATGGAGTGTGTGACCAATATGCACTTCTTGTTGTGGCTGTCTGGTTTCTGGTATGAGAGACAAAGACTGAGACATCCTTGCCCGAAACTGGCCTGAATGCAGTGTGTTGTGTTGAATGGCTGGGTACTTGTCCCAATCCACTGTCATGATGCCTACCCCCGGGGACCCAGACCAAGTCCAGCAACCCCAGAAGCAGGCATCAAGTTACCCCAAGCAAACCCAACAACCCCTGCTAGTGGCTATTTGGGTGCAGTCCTGGCGCCTATGGTGCCAGGCTCATATGGAGAGTCAGTCTTGGCGCCATAGGCGCCAGGCTCATAGATTAAAACTTACCTGATGCAGACCATGCTGCAAACTTATCTGATGCAGACCATGCTGCAAGAGCTCCAAGCCAAAAGAGGCTTGGAAGGGACTATTTTACCTAGGGACTATTTTTTACTCGGGTGGGGCTTGGGAGGAATACGTACCTGGGACTACTTTGGAGGCTATTTAAACCACGTCCGAAGAGCAGCACACGCTTCGCGTTATTCTGCATCCAGCAGCGTAACGCTTACCGTGCCTGCAAGTCAGCATCCAGTCTTCTACCACGCCCGCCTCGAGTTTGGAGCTCCTAGAAAAAGGGAGAAAGAAGGAGAAAAGGTTAGAAAAAGAGCAATACCTTTGATCCTTACCTGAATTCCCGATCCATCGCGCCTTCGAGCTGGAAGAAAGAAGTTATTTTATGCGCGTCGCCTCGCCTGCTGCAGCGCCGCGCTGAACTCACCGGCCTTCGTAGCATCTTCACATTCCACCACATCCTCCTGCATGTTCCCGCTGCACTCCGGCACCTAAGGAGAAGACAAGAACAGCAAGGTGAGCCAAGGGAATACACAGAGGAATACCCCCCATAGACTTACCTGATTTTACCACCGGGGGTAATATTCCTCCTCACAGGTCGGCGCAGCTTCCACTGCATCCTAGCCGAACCCCGGCCCCTAAGGGGAAACAAAAGGACAGCAAGGTGAAACAAAGGGACTAACAAGGGGAATCCTCCTCACCACAAAAGACTTACCTGATTTTACCGCCGAAGGCATTATTCCCTGAGACTTCATACTTTCTCTCAGCGCCTGAATAAGGGAGAAAGCAACAGATTACATATGGACATTATTTTATCAAACTGTGTTGGATAATACAAATCCTTACCAGAATATTACCGGTTGCCACGAGGAACTCTTCAGTAGGGTCAAGCTGCAACCTGCAAGGAATCAGACAAGAGTGAAAGACAGGCATTTTGAACTCTTACAAATTACATACTTACGGCGTCTTGCCGGGAATATCGGAGTCAATATTGTTCTGGAACGCACCAATTCCTTCGAGCCAGTGAAGCAACTGGTTATCTACGCGCCCCTGCGCTCAATGCAGGATGGAGAGCTCATCTTTTCAAACCATCAGGTGAGACTATAAGAGGGGACATCAAAGGTGATCAGTGGGGAGAACAGCGGGGTGGGGGGATTTACGCTCAACTCCACGGGTGGTTAATTCCCTTTCTCCATTTGCAGAAGAATATTCCTACGGCCAAGCAAACGAAGCTAGGTGGGCCAATCCAGTCCTTAATCTCGGCCCTACACGTCACATTGGTGGAGACCGCAGCTGTCCAGTCCAGATCAACGCCTCTGTGGGAGCCAGGTGAGCATAACATCCACATTCCTTGTTGTGAGTGTCTGAGAGGGAGGAGGATGGCCTGAATGCACTGTGTGCCTGATTGGCTGACTGACTGCATGAATGCCCTTCTGTATGATTGGCTGCTGAGAGTGACCCAGCAGTGTGGATGAGAGACAAGATAGTATATCTGGGGACCTCTCACCACTGGAAATTGTTCAGAAGCGTTCAGAAGCTGTGTCTACACTTGAAGAGTAACTGGAACTGCTGATATTCGACGCCCAGCTCGAAGACGAAGACTTGCTGTTGCATTTGCTTCGACCTGATCTGAAAGCTGCCGAACTCGTCAAAGACTGATCCGAGAGAGGACCTGGTAAGGCACCCTCTTCCCGTGCTGCGAGGGACCATCGAGCACCGCTAACCTTCGACAAGCTCCCTCGAAAGGCTGCCGACCCGAGACGGGACCGCTGAGGAGAACAAAGCAAAGCACCCGGACTTCGCCGCTGTCGAAGTCTATTGCCGTCGACCAGGGTTCCCAGGTTTGTGTAACCGCTGGAGGCCCGTCGAAGTTGTGTTGTCCAGCCGTGGGGACCACTTCACGCTGTGCCGCCAAAGACTGGAGCCGCCCGCTCCTTTGCCTAAGAACATTTGAATCCAAAGACTCCCTTGTCTGCAACGTCGACCGCTTTGTACCGCCGGAGAAAGTCGAGGACGACCAACGCAGCAAGGAGAATCCGCCGGTGGGTTTCCCGCCACCTGAAGGCCACAAAGACTTCGACGACTCAACGCCCTTGTTAGGCCACAGTTCTTCTGAAACTCTTTGCGGTCCTGAACATTTCATCGCCGAGGTGCCCCGCACACCTCATCCTCGCAGGACGTCACTGACGAGCACCGCCTGGATCGACATCAGGGTCTCGGCACCCTTGAACTTCTCATCGCCGTCGTCGACGACAAGTTCACCATCTTCGACGCCTCTCGACGATCAGTGGCTCCTGCTTTAAAGGGGGTCACTCAAGAAGGATCCTTCGACGCGTCTTCGAAGAACTCTACTCCACCAGTTACATTGGGGGGGGGGGCAAAACCTTAATAGGTGGAAATAAGGCTATTGAACAATATATGGACTGGGCTTGTGCTATATATCTTTTATCTTTATTTTACAGGTTGTCCAGGTGGGGGGATCTCCACACCGAACTGTGCCTAGTGTTAGGGGCCAGTATTCTGCCTATTGTTTCAACCATCTTGCGTTCCTTCCTATCTCTATTGCTGGTGTCCTTGTTATTGATCTGTGTGACATTTTAACCGTACAGTTGATGCACTTTAATGAGATTTGATAACATTGGTGGTACCACTTTAGAATTGTATATATTTATCATTGTTGATTTCCGAATACAAAGTGCGTTATTGTGATCTTGTACATACCTTTGAATATTAATTATATAAAGACTGTGTTTTCAGGAATACAGTGTGTGGACATTCCTCTGTGAGGGTTTGGGGACTACACTGTACTTAAGAACCAGCCTGCATCACCTCCTGAGAAGCTAGGCCTTGATTGCTCGACTACATTACCAATAATAGAGAATCTTGGCTGGGGTCCTCTGTGCCTCTCCTCTACCATATAGAGAGCGGAAGTACAGACACCCCCTCCAGTCTTTACAGTGGTGTACCGCAACCGCAAGAAATAGCACTCCATCAATGTGTAGATGGGATGTGACGCCAGCAAGATCATAACACATTGTTGTGCCCGATATCCCGGATCAACTCATGACTCTATGGTCCTGCGAAACTCCACGCTACCACGCTACATGGAGCGACATGCTGGACGACATGCTTGGCTACTTGGTAAGTTGCATGACAGGCATATGGCACTGATTTGGGGGTAGAGATGCACACACCACCATGGTGTCCATGGTGATGTGACAGCATGATGTGCACATCATTAAACACTGTGCCCCAAAGCATCCCAAACAGAACATGACATCCAAATCCCATAGGACAGAAGTACGATCGACACCTATCACCACATGACAAACAGCAAACCCCCCTAAATCCTGCTAAATGTGCACCACTCATCAGCGGACCTCACCTTCCGCAACACCATACAGCAACATGCATTGAATATGCACGATGTTGCTGTCTCCAGCAAATCACCACACAGGACAAGCATCCAGGGGAGTGCATTGAACCAAAACACCAAGGGAATCCACTGTCTGTCACAGGGCCAACACAACCACAGGAATGCAGCAAGTCACCATGGCAGAAATCAGCACTGAATGCTTAACATTGCAGAGCCTACTGCCAACGCTCCAAGTCTGAAATTCCTACAGAAGACAACACATCACAAATTAGAAACAAACACAGCTGCATGCGTAGACAATGCATGCTCAACAAGAAGGTGGTGCACACCGTGTATCATCTTGAAGATGCAGCCCACACCATTAGCCCATGGCACAGGACACAATGAGGGCCTGAAAATAGCATGCATACAACCAGGGACATGTGCATGTGACTAACGATAATCTGCAGGCATGTGTGACTAGTAGAGCTGTCCATCATGATTTGACTGACATGTACCTTTTTTTGCCTCCCGTGCAGGTGACAGTGGCTATCCCTTGAAGCCGTGGCTCCTCACCCTTGTGTGCAACCCACAGAACAGGCACAAGGAGGACTACAATCGTTCCCACACCCGTACCCGTGTGGTCATTGAGCAGACCTTTGGCCTGTTGAAGGCACGATTTCACTGCCTTAACCGGTCGGGTGGGGCACTCCTCTACAGGCATGGGAAGGTGGCCAAGATCATCATGGCATGTGTAATGCTGCACAATATGTGTATCCGACGGAACGTGCCCCTGCCCCTGACATTGAACTGCTACCACCTGGTGATGATGAAGGGGATGAAGAAGATGTGGCTGCACATCATCGCGTGATTTCTCTGCAGTCTGTTCTTCATTGGCTCAGTCTATGGGGTAATGAGAGAGCAATCCTTACCCATGAATTGATCACTTTCATGATTGTCAAAGATTCTTGTGGTAAGGTTCTGTTGCTGTGCCACATTAAGAAACAAATGATGGCTCTGAATATTACACACTTGTTTCTCCCCCAAATGTGCTCTCCTGTTTTGAAGTAAAATTGTGGGCAAGACTTTTTCATGAGCATGTTGGGGCTAATAGATAAAGTATGGAGATGGTGAAATCTAAGAACAGAGGGTTAATGACCATTATGTCCCCAGGCATACAGAAGTACTTATTGTGGGCAGAATTCCCAGTGGACTGCGTCCTCATAACTAGGGCACGATTTGACTGCATTCTCCTATGGGCAGTGGTGACAGCCTGTTTTGGGGAGGGTGCTAGTCGGTCTTTCCCTGTGTGTGATGCTCCATATGAGGACCTTGCCCACCTGGTATTCTTTTGTCCTGCATATGTACGTGTACGGAGCTCTGTGTTATGACCCTTACTCTGTGAAATGGGCTTTGTGCAATATTGGCGTGCCCTAATCTACCTACCTTGGGCTGAATTGCCAATAGTGAGCTGGTCTCTTTTAACATATCTAAAATCAGCTCTCTACATAAGAAAGCGTTTGCTGGGGAGTACGATCTGACATGAGGATTTGTATGGTTGCTAAATTTTATGAGGTGGAAATCTGCATGGCTTTTAAGATGTTGTTCCTGTGATTTGTATTGTATTGTTATGTATTTTATATTTTGTACCTCTTTTTATGGAATGTTTTGTACATTTCCAAAATAAACAGGAATGGTGATGATGACTGTCAGTGCTTTGCAACTTTTGTAAATTCCTGCAGAATTGTGTGTTTTTGATGTGTTTTAATGGGTTTACACACATCAGCGTCTTTTAGAGGAATTATTATCATCATTAATCTTTTTGTCAATTGTTTATGATGTATTTCAAATTAATTTGTTGATTTGGACTCAAATGTTTCCAAATAATTGCCAAGTAGTGCAGCCTTACCCAGTTTTTATTGGATAGTTCACTTATGAAACATTAATTCACGTATTCAGACTTTTGCCTTTTGTGGTATACACACATATTTCTATCCACAATTGTAGGAGAGCTTTACCACTCCTCATTATTTCTGGGGTTTCCGTTTGTTTGCTTTAGATACTCACAACACCCCAATTATATGTTTTCATTAAGGTATAGATTTCAATTACTTTATTAACTAAGGCGGACACTGGTCACAACCGCTTCACGTTCCACATTTCAAGCCATGATCTCTAAGCCCTCCAGAGGTTTCAAATTGAAGAAAATGTCCTTATTATGATGAAACTACCTAGAGTTTCAATTTTAATGATCAATCACTAAGCAAATATGCATTTTATTATATTCCTTCCTTCAGTGGCATAGCTGGTATACAGGGTTCCCCAAAATATTTTTCATTGCTCTCATGGGATTTAATTAATTCCTGGACATCTGTCTAGAATATTTGGGACAATTGACTCACTTTTGATTTGTCTCTCAAAGGCCCAGAAATGGAATGTCCATGAACCAGCTTCAGGCATCACCACCCGATGAGCTATTCCTTTTATTCTATTCACCTTTTTTTTTATAAAAAAAAAGTTCCACTCTGGTAATCATTTCTGTCTTGGGAAAGGTCTCTGCATACATACTGTCTGGGATAGGCCCTCTTAAATGCCCCCTTAAGGAGATTTCCCATCAGCTACTTCCAATTGGAATCACAAATCTGTGTTTCTCTTGGCAGAATGCCACTCTTACTATCCTGCTAACCCAAAACTCGCCTTTCTTCCTCTGTGTGACAAATTAACTTCCGGCTGCAGGAGTACAACGATGAGCAGAGGCTCAAGCACCCACTCGACCTTAACACTTCTTCAAACCAAGACACAATAAAATCATAAAGGTAAAACAGGCAAAGTTAAGAGATATATTTAAACAACCAGGGTCCACAACAAACTACCTGCTAATGTCGTATTTGGCTGCAAAATTAGCATTGCACCTGAAACAGGAAAAGGAGAAAGATCGTCTTTTAAGAACAAATATACAGACGATCAGGTCGGAGAAAATAAAAAAAAATATCAATTTATTATTTTTTTGATGCATGATAAATAATGGACATGAGAAGTAATGCCCATACAAGTGAGACAAATATATAAAACAGAACAAACAAATGTGGTAACATGGGTCATGGGATGGCTGTAATCTAAAGAGGGGTGTGAATGTGGTTCAGTAGCAACCCAAACAGCCAAGTATAACAGTTCACAATAAAGGAATGTCCAATCAAGAGTTCTATAGAAATATGTACTTTAATTAAACACACCATGTTCACTAATAACAAAAAATATTGTAAAAACCCACCCCTGTAAAAAGAGCACAGAATGTGCAAGAAAGCAAAATACAGCACTCTGGTTAATGATTCAGGGGTAGAAAAGGCAATACAAAACGTAATATTCAAAGGATTTGTTCTTAAATTGCATAAAAAAGGGATTAATGTGACCATGCCAATCTCTAGGCCCAGAAAAAAGCAGGGGGACAGACATCGGTCAATAATACATTTTCAGTCTCTTTGTAGCTCGACAACGACAAACCACTCTTCTTTTTTCTGTTCTGTGGTTCGAAATGCCATAATCGTGGATGTCCAACGATAGGTTTTTGCCATTGATAGGTTTTTGAATGCTGATGATCTTGCCCGTCATCTTACTGTTACATTGGTAGAAGTTATTAATCTCTTAGCCCCCGTAAAATGTTACTGCATAAAAAGTGAAACACAAGAATAATTCTGGTTCAATGACAGCATTCTTCATTTTAAACCCCTGAAACATACTGCAGAATGCCTGTGGCACATCAATCCCACTTCTTCTATTGTGAGCGCTTATAAACACCAGGTTAAACAATTCAGGGTATCCATTATAAAGGCTAAGTGTATGGCCTATAATGCCAGAATCTCAGAAGCTAGTTCAAAATTACTATTTGTTATTTTAAAATAATTTAAGAGTAAACCTTGTACCATTTCCGGTCCAGTCAAGGACAGTGACTGGTGTCAAACTATTCATAACACCTTTGTCGATAAGGTGTCCTCTCATAAGAGTGAAATCCAGTACTTTAGGATTGTATCTAACCAGACCAAAGATTCTACTCTGGTTGTTCTTGATTGTGAGTTATCCACCTCTTTCAGTTCTCCTTCTTTTTCATTTACCTCTTGCACTGAGGCTGCTAGCCATAAGATTGTTTCTAATAGGAAACCTACTTAATGTTGGGGGGACACCTGCCCAGCCAATCTTTTTATTGGATGCATTGATGTGCTTTGTCCCTGGGTCACCAAGTGTGTTAATCTGTCATTTGTTGAGGGTTCTGTTCCAATTTTCTTTAAAGAGGCTTGTATCACTCCTCTTATTAAAAAAGGACAATCTTGATCCTTTAGTCACAGCAAACTATTGGCTGATAACAAATGTCCCTTTCCTCCTTAAGATCCTGGATAAAGTTGCCTATTTGCAATTTCAGCAATGCATTGAACAAAATGATATCCTAGGCATCCATCAGTCTGGCTTTGGAGCCCGCCATGGCATGCAGACAGCCATGTTGGATATTAAGGCTAATCTCCTTAAAATCGTCAATCAAGGGCAACCAGCACTTCTACTGCTATTGGACCTTTCCTCTGCATTCGATCTTGTGGACCATAGTATCTTGGTGGACAGTCTACAGTCTATTGTTGGCTGTCGCAGCCTGGCTTCTCTTTGGATCTCCTCATTTCTTGGTCCTCGGAATGCCAGAGTTTTCTCAAGGGAGGTTTCCTCTAGGCCCACTTCCATCACATGTGGCGCCCCTCAAGGCTATTGCATCTCACCTTCCTTATTTAATGTGTACATCATCCCACTTCTGAGATTACTAGATGCCTTGGGTGTCCAGTATACTAATTAAGCTGATGACACTCAGTTAACAACATCTATATCACAATTCATGACTATATGGCTGCTAACGCATTAGCTCTTAACACCAAAAAGACCAAACTCCTGATCGTGGCTTCCAGCCATAAACTTAAATCCTTATCACAGGAATACATTTGCTTTTCAATTCTTGACTCTGTTATTCTGTTATTCCGGTAGCCAATAAAGTAAAAACCCTCTGCGTCGCGTTGGACGCTGAGTTAACCATGAATGAGCATGTTGCCCAGACTCGGAGTTCCTTTGTGTTTGTTAATAAACTACTCAGTAATATTCGGCCCTTCGTGTCATCTGAGAATGCAGCTACTCTAGCCTCTGCTCTTGTTAACTCCTGCTTGGATTATTGCAATAGTCTCCTAAGTGGTTGTTCTCAGACTAATCTTTCTCTTCTTTAGAAAACCTAAAATGGTGCAGCCCGCACCATCACAGGTTTTTCTAAACAAATGCATATTATTGCCTCCTGACGGGAACCTCACTGGCTCCCAGAGAAGCATAGAGTTACTCATAAACATCTCACTTTGACTCATAAATGTATCCTGAACACTGCTCCTAAATAACTCTCTGATCATCTCACACATTATGTTCCATGCCACCCCCTTAGATCTCAGAACCAACGCAAACTTGCGCAGTCTTGCTTTAGGTTGGCTAAGGCAGGCAGCCGTAGTTTTTATGTCTTTGGTCCGTCTGCTTGGAATGTCCTCCAGAATTTTCTCAGAACTGTCAAAAGGACCACTGTGTTTAAAAAGGTTGAAGACTTTTCTCTTCAACCTTCTGCCTGATTGAGTTGCCTGACTGATCGCAGTTTCACTGATGTTCCTCTCTACTGATTTTTGTCTTTCTATTTTTATTTGTGGGTTTGTTTGTTATGTTTTGTGTGTGCTCTGAGGCCTGCAAGCGTGTGGCACGGTTTATAACAATGCCAATAAATTAAATAAATAAATAAATAAACAGATGTCAAAGCAGGGTCGAACTGAAGAAGGCTGTGGTTCAAAACATTACTTAAGTGATGCGGATCGTGGAAGCCATCATGTTCAGTTTGGTAATCAAGGTTCAATGGTGGAGGGTTTGACGACAGGATGTGCAGGTGAGTTGGATCGATGCAGGGATTTAGAAAACAAGGTTTGTGAAGAACACCATGACACCATGATCGATTCGATCAGCGACTCATTAGGCGATGAAGAATCTGGAGGTCTAAACAGCTGTTTAAGCAGTGCAGATGTAGTGGTACGTCATTCGAGCAGAGACAACAATGTTCTTTCAGATTACGCAGTGTGGCGGCGAACGCGTTTGGATGTGCAGGAAAGCAATTCAAATTTTAGTGAATGGCAAATGCAGTTTCAAATAGTCCTGGTGGTTCGATCTGGGTCAATCAAGCTCAAATAACGACTTGCAGCGGTTTGATGATGCAAGGGCAGGAATCCTGGCTGTCTTGGCTCTCAGGGGCTGTGAGTTCCACTCCAGGGTCTAACAGCCAAGATTAGTCCTTTCTTAAGGCTCCCAACATGGGGGAGACTGGCACAAACCTTCAACACTGTGAGGTCTTGAGCAGCAGTGTGGCTGGCAGAGATGCAGGTCTTGTTCCAGTAGCAGTTCATCCCCAATAGTTCCTGGAGATTGTTAAGGGACAGAGCTTTCCTCTGCTTTAGAACAGCTGCCTTTGTCTCACAACTGGAGGACTTTGGAAAGGGCTGCTCCCCCAAAAGGGTCCAACAAAATCTTGTTGCATGTTTGAAGTCCAAATGATTCAAAGAAGGAGTGGATGATACTTTTGTTTAATGGCAAAATCCCACAGGTGATTGGACTAAAGCTTGCCTGCTTTAGGGGTCCAATCCCTGTTCTGAGAATAGTGAAATTTGTCTCCTGACATCCCAAACAAAGTGCTTTGTGCTACAGGAAGTAGCGGGGACAGGGAGGAAAGATAGAGGCAGAGAGAAACAAGGTGGTGGAATCTTCCTTCAACTTTAAAGTGCTCCCTCTGTCTACACTAACCTCACCCGTTCCCATCCCAAAATGATCAAAGACCCTTTGATATACAGCATCCTGGTGTGAGGCTAAGTCTTTTGTTAATATGTGTACCCTTTTCTTCCTGTTCCCAGGGATACTTCGCGTTGCATGGATGTATTTCACGGAGGTAGTCACCTGCCCTCACAAAAAAAAACAAATAGAGGCAACCCCCAAGGCTAAAATCCTGGCAGCAGTCACAAGAGAAGCCTGTCTGGGGACAAGATACATGATCCTTTCACAGCTGAGCTAGGCACATGGGACTATATAAAATTGCTGTGGGTGTAGTAAGAGAAGCCTGTCTGGGGATACTGTTGGTACTCTTGTTCAGAGGAGAATTGCCTAGCATTTCGGTGCTGGACTGCCCCAGGGCAGGACAAAGACTGATATGTTTGGGATATTTCTTCTCTGTGAAAGATAGTGAGCTAAAGACTCTGGGTAAGTCTCTCGTAACCAGGACTAATGTCTGACAGAGAGACTCCCAGGACCCCCTTCTCAATTTGCATATTTAAGTAACTTTAGGTCTCACCCTAAGTTACTAGGGGAATCCAGGCGTGGACCCCTTGCTCACTATTCTTAGAGAGGCACAGCTCCTCCCTACTGATGAGGTCCAACCAGACCGAAACACGTGTCTGGGGATGCTGTTGGTACTCTTGTTTAGAGGAGAATTGCCTAGCATTTCGGTGCTGGACTGCCCCAGGGCAGGACAAAGACTGATATGTTTGGGATATTTCTTCTCTGTGAACGATAGTGAGCTAAAGACTCTGGGTAAGTCTCTCGTAACCAGGACTTATGTCTGGCAGATAGACTCCCAGGACCCCCTTGTCAATTTGTAGTAATTATGAGAAATACCATCCACCCTACCATAAATCAGATATATTTAAAGATTATTCTGCCACCAGGACAGTACCCTTATAATTAGGGAGTGTTGGCACAGGGTTGAATATCTTAAATACACCGCCTGTGCTGCAGAGACATGGCTGTCACTGTGATTGTCAAATGGGCACTTGTGGCCTCTAGAACTGTTCTGTGCCTCTGGAGAGGAGGTATGCTGATCAGGCTACTGATGCAGCAGGGCATATGTGTACACTATGCTTTTGGCATCAAGGTTATAAAAGGGGAATCTGATTGGAAATGTACCCTTTCAGAGGTGGAATTACCCACATCATTTATTTTTTTAGAACAATATTTTTTTATTAATAATATGCTCATAGCTTGACATAGCTTTGCATATAAATACAATACAACATTTAACATTTTAACTTGTTAGATCTAAAACTTTTCACAGAAAAGATGTGTACCATTACAATTCATTTAAAGTTTACAATATCCCATTGGATAGTTTAGATAACAATTCCATATGAACAGCATACTATTTCATCTGTCAGAGAGCAAGGTTCAGGACGTCATATTTAAGTTCAAACCCACGTCATGTAAGGGGGTAGTTTCCACACCTTACTTCCTCAAGAATTTCAGAACACCCTGGTACCCTGGTACCCTGGGTCACTAGTCTTGTCAACCCATAATTTGCTGAAGCCTTCAGCCAGATAGCATGAGAGAGGCGTGGATTACCCCTCTGCTGAAAAAGGATAATATTGATGTTAGCAATCCTTGTAATTTTTGGCAAAACACTAACGTTCCATTTCTGTTAGAAATTCTGGACAAACTTACTCTTAATCAATACCGAGACTCTGTCCTACAGAATGACATTCTTGCTATTGGCCAATCACAAAACTGCGACCGCCCAAATCTAATATTGCCGAGGTAATTGACGGTCAGCCATGCTAGATGTTTGGGGGCTTCACTTCCTTTCTCGTAATCAACACTGAGTTCACACAAGTAGTTCGAAATGTCATTAAAGCCATTGGTGTTCTTGCTACTTAGGTTATCAGGAGCTGTCATTGGCTGGTGTACCACGACCACTCAACTGTTACTGTTAACAGGTGTAAAACGCCCTGCATCTTTATTCTTTTCAGTGTTACAGCCCTTCACTTTAACGGCTAGCTCTCCCATGATTCCCTCTTCTATTCCTTCATTTGCCACCATAGGGTCTAGAGTTACCACACATCATTTGTAGCTGAGGGAACAGTTTTATTTCTGTACATCACTGCTTGAGAGATTTTCTTTTTTTGTGGGTTTTGCTTGAATTTGTTTCCTATAGGTCATTTTTCTAGAAGGTCCGTTAAAAGCAGTATACGGATCATTCAACAGTCCATCATCTGTCATATCTACTTGTGTTGCAACATCTGTTGCATACTGTTGAGGACAGATGGGCCAAGTGCCTACAGTGGAGCTATGATCGCTGGCAGAGAGTCTCCCTTTGTTGATACTTCTATGCAGTAGGATTGATTGTACGGCAAGATTTTTTTCCATGCTCGCTCAAGCTGTACCAAGCTTTCTCTGTTGAGGCTGCATTTGTGTACCCTTGAATCAAGCCTTCTTAAATTGTCTCATAACACCTCGATGCCTGTGGGCTGCAGTGCGCTCTACAAATAAATAAAATAAATCTAGTTATCAGCAGCGTCAGCAGGTTTTCAACAATTTCAAACATTGCCTCTGATGAGATACTTTGAATGCTGTCATCAGGGTTATTATTAAGTTCCCCATTCTGTCCTAGGTGCATTTATATTTGGCTCATTGGAGAATATGTTGCATTCTTGCACTACGTTCAGTTGTAGAGAGTTCTAAGGGTGTACTGGTGACTTATTTCACGTATTAGAGGCTATATGCTCAGTTAAGCGATAGTCATATTTTCACCTAAATCAACATTACGGTCACTCTGGGCTCTAATTTGAGCTGCTGCATTTGGGCTCCTGTTATCATCAAGTGCAGAGGCTGAGATAATGATATCTAGTTTTTTTTTATCTCTTTCGCACTACACGAGAATATCTCGACACTGGCTTCTTATTGATCTTTAGTTGTATTAGTGAAGTCCACATTACAATCAGGGAACGTTACAGTCGTATGATATGTGAGTGTATAGTCCTTGGTGATAATCTCAGATGTGTCACGCTCAATATTCTTCCCTTGTGTAGCCCTGTCGTTAATTTAAAAAGTCTCAATGGCTGGGATATTCTCCGGCCATGTGGAGTTCACGGTAGGTGTCACGGTAGGTGTCACTATGTTGTCAGTTGCCACTTTTGTAATTTCAGGTTCAGGATTAGTGTTGGGGGGGCATATTGTTCTATTAACTCACTTGCCTGCCAGCACTTATTCTGTACAGTTAATACATTTTCAAATAATTTGGAACTCATGCATAGTAGTGAGTCAGTTAGATAAATTGTGAACTCATACGAGGCTTGTTGTTCTTCTATCACGTTCAGGTTCATTGGACTTTCAGCAATTTTTTTTTTGGTAATATTTTCTGATCCTGTTTTTTTTCTAGCTGGTTCATGTGCAGCAGTAGGTCTACAAATCGTTTTTCCTGTGCATGCTCGGCTCGCACGACGCTTGGTTGAGAATGCTAATTCAGGTTCCTGGGCAGACTTCTCTCTATTCATTTTGGCAGCGGATGCTGATATCTGGGTACCAGGAGTGATATCAGGTTCTAAGACTGCCGTAGTTGACATTTCGTTTTCTTGGGGCTCATTGTGATTAGCCATACTTTGCTAATGGGATAAGGAAGTGAGGAAGGCAAAATGAAGGAAGGGAGTGAATATAGAGAGGCAGAGGCGCAGAGCGCTCGGGGTTGCTTAGGTAATGGGGGGATATTAAGGGATAGGTAAAGGAGAAATAATTAGAGTACCTTCAATGAAACAGAGAGCTCCCCTCTCTCCTGCCTAACAGCTAACAAGCACTTGCTAAATGCACTTCCACAAATGCACGCGCTAATGCGCGCGCCCTCCTTAGATATAGTTGCCTACTGGGTTAGGGGGTAGGGCCACATTAGTTAGTCCACAACAATAAGAAATACTGTGTAGGCAATACCTATAAAATACCAGAAAGCATACAGTTACACTATAGTTTACAAAAATTAGCTGATATAGTCCATCAAGTTCATATAAAATGTGGGGAGCATGTCATCCTTCTGGTTGGTTTACTCCTCAATGAACAGCGCAGCAGCCGGGCATAGCCAGAGACAGGGACAGCCAAACACCACTTGCAAAATGCACTTCCACTAACGCGAGCGCCTTCCTTAGATATAGCTGCTTCATGGGTCTGGGGGCGGTGCCACATTAGTTAGTCCACAACAATAAGAAATACAGTGCAGGCAATGCCGTTTTCTCCTCAATGAACAGTGTGGCAGCGACAATATCCAGGGACAGCCAAACAGCACTGTTGAGGGTTCGTCCATGCCCCCATGCGGTCCCGTAGCCCCCAACTAGCAAGGACGACACCTCACACGCCTCCTTACTGTTTGGGATTCCCGGTCGCTCTGCGCGGCCGGGAAACGCCCCGTTTATTTATGCTGCACGCAGCGGCGTGCAACGTCACGCAGCCGCGTGCGTGCCCGTCATCGGGCAGCGCCACACTCCTCCTTTTTCCAGGAGAACAAACAACACACACTACAACTATGCACTGCACACGATACACCATAACAATAACATGTTAACATTGCCCGTTGTCGGAAACACCCCTTTATTACCAGCCACCCGGGTCCCCTTACTTCAACAGTGATTACCACTACAGTATTCGGCCAAATGTCCAAGTACGTAATCGGTGAGGCGAGCAGGTTTCCCTCGCCCAGCCCTCTGGGGGTACCTCCTGCTCACCTCCGGCACGGCTGATCTGTCCGCAGGTGTTGGTCTGGCTGGAGACTCAGGCAGGCCCAGTGTTTCATCAGTGTCCTCTGGGAGCTCACCGGGGTCGGGATCAGGAGGCGGGTCAGTTCTTGGATCCCGTAGCTTCTTGAAAAAGCTGACATTTCGAGTGACCGCAGACCGGCCGTCCGATGCTGTTATCATGGACCCTTTTACCGTGACAATGTCCAGCGGTTATGGCTCATAGGGCAGAGAGAGCTTTCCATGTGGATGTATGTTGCGAATGAGGACCTCGTCCCCTGGTTCCAGTCGTTGTGGGCGAAGCCCTCTCCGAGCATTCTCCTGCTCGATCCGTGTTTTTCGGTCAGCCTCGACCTGCTGATCATCGATCACGCCCGGTTCCTTCTCCCCCACTTCGGGTAGCAGCCCACGCGGGCAACGCCTAAACAGGGCCTCCGCCGGGGCCACTCCAGTGGATGCGTGGGGCGTGGTGCGATAGACCCTCAGAAATTGGTACAACGCTCTCTGCAATGGCTGTCCCTGCCCCTGGGCAATTCTAAAGGTCTTGTTGAGGGTCCTCATGAGCCGTTCAGCTTCACCATTGGCCCTTGGCCACAGGGGAGTGATTTTCCTGTGCACCACCCCATAGCTCTCCAACAGCTCCGAAACGCGTTCGCTCTGGAATGGTGAGCCATTGTCCGAGCACAATGTCTGAGGGAATCCATGGGCCGCAAATATTTTCTCCACGGCAACCACAACGTGCTCGAACGCTACTGAATCCACACATTCCACCTCTGGATATCTTGAATACTCGTCAACTATTACCAAGAAGTGGGTGCCCATCGTGGTGGAGTGGAAGTCCGCATGGACGACCTCCCATGGTCGCGTCCCGGGAGGCATCGCCTCTATCTCCGGCTCCCACTGTAGTGGAGAAGCCGCCTGGCACCACACACAGGCCACCACGAAATCATCCACCTTGCGCTCGAGTTTCGGAAACCACACCTTCAGCCTTAGGCGGGCCTTGGTCTTGGCGGCACCCTGGTGACCACGATGTGCCAGCGCAATCACATCGCCCACCTTCGACTGGGGCACCACAATCCGGTCACCCCTGAGCAGGAGCCCGGACGTTGAAAATGATAGTTCTTCCCGGACTTTCCATAGCTGCTCCAGCACAGTCCTGGCCTCCTGCGTGCGCCCTGCCAGGGCCTCCAGAACCGACTTCCAAGAGCCGTGCTGCATGGACTGCTTCAGAATGTTAAAACACTCATCCTCGGCTGCCGCCACCTCAAGCTCTTGGAGAGGCATGGCATTCGGTGTCGCCGCCTCCACTACCACCCTGACATGTTGTTCAGCCTCCTCTGTGCACGTGTCCGGGTCTCCTACGCCGGGTGCCCCCGGGTGTCTGGAGAGGTAATAGGCCACGTTGTTCGCCCCAGGCCGATAGATTAGAGTGACCCCATACTCCAGCAGGGCGAGCATCCATCTTTCAATCCGCGCGGGTGGCTTGGATGATGACCCCGCCAGGATGGGCAGCAACGGTTTGTGGTCCGTCACGACCGTCACCGGGCATCCAAGGACATAGTGTCGGAAGTGCCGGCATCCCCAGAGCACCGCCAGTGCCTCCCGCTCAATTCGCGAGCATCGTTGTTCCGCCTCCGACAGGGCCTTGCTGGCGTAGGCCACCGGGCGGACACCCCCATCCGGGTCTACCTGGGTCAGGACGGCGCCCAGTCCGAACGGGCTGGCGTCAACAATGATCTCCGATGGTAACATGGGATCGAAGAAGGACATGGTGTCCTCGGCTGCCAGGGCGCCTTTGATGTCGTCAAACGTGGCCTGCTCCAGTGGGCCCCAGTTCCAGATCGTGTCCTTTCTCGTTAGTGCCCTGAGCGGTTCCGATCTGGAGGCAAGATTCTTGATAAACCGTCCACAGTACGTAACCATGCCCAGGAAGCTCCGTACCTCAGACACAGACTCCGGAGGCTGCGCCTTCTTTATGTCCTGCACCTTCTTGGGATCAGGAGACACTCCCCCCTCCTTGAACACAAAACCAAAGAACTCTAAGGATGGTTGGAGAAATTCACACTTCTCCTTGTGCAGGGTGAGGCCCAAGGACTGCAGTCTCTCAAATGTCTTTGCCAGACGCCGCAGATGATCGACCTCCGTTCTCGCGAACACCAAGATGTCGTCGCTTATATTCAGAACTCCCTCCAAGTCCGCTAGGGCACCTCGGATTATGTTCTGGAATACCTCAGCCGCCGAGGAGACACCAAAGCTAAGCCTCTTGTAACGGTAGAGCCCCCGATGTGTGGTGAAGTTGGTGATATATCTCGACTCGGGGTGGAGGACAACCTGGTGATACCCCGCCCTGAGGTCCAGTTTCGAGAAGAAACGAGCACCTTGTACCTCTGCAATGATGTTGTCTATCATCGGGGTGAGGTGTCTTTCTCTCCTGATGGCCTTGTTTGGGAGCCTCATGTCAACGCAGATCCTGACAGCATCGGGCTGCTTGGGTTTTCGTGCCACTACTATGGGGGACACCCAGGGGGTGGGGCCCTCCACCTTCTCTATTATGTCCAGATCCACCAGGCTATCCAGCTCTTTATCCACCTGTTCTCGAAGGTGAAACGGCACCCGCCGATGCTTAAGGGGAATGGGCTGCACCGAATCGTCAATGTGTAGTCTCACAGGTTCTACAACCATCTGTCCGATCCCCTTGAACAGTGCTGCGTATTTCTGCAACAGGTCATTTATGTCCTCCAAGTAGACAGAAT
The DNA here is from genome assembly GCF_040938575.1 of Ambystoma mexicanum. Taxonomy (NCBI): domain Eukaryota; kingdom Metazoa; phylum Chordata; class Amphibia; order Caudata; family Ambystomatidae; genus Ambystoma; species Ambystoma mexicanum. The sequence continues at coordinate 647,327,399 of NC_090930.1, read as the reverse complement.
ACGCAAAAGTGACAATACCAAGGGCCTCCGCTGCAGCACAGATCAGCAACGTGTTGGTGCTCACAGGTGTCACATAGAACCGTGCTTTAATTTGTGAGCCATCATGCTCCACCTTGGCCACAAACTCACCGTCCAGGGGAATAGGGTGACGACCACCAAAAGCAAAGATGCGGGCCCTTGGTGCAGCCAACTTGGGGGGTTGGTCCATAACATCATAATGTCCCCGTGCCATTACATTGACGGATCCCCCAGTGTCCACGAGGACCGGAACGGGAGATTGATTCACCTCGATTACACACCTGGGCTGTCTCCTGTTCTTACTCTTCAGGACCCCCACACTCGAGACAAAGAACACATTTTCTTCCTCATCCTCCTCCACTTCCTCCACCTGGGCGTCCTCCTCGCTCTGATCCACCTGAGCGACGTTGGGCGGCCGGCCCTGGCGGGTGAAGCTTGCCCGCCCTGGGCCTCTCGGTACCAGCATAGGCGTTGCCGCCTTGCATACCCTGGAGAAATGGTCCGGCAAACCACACCGCCCACATGCCTTTCCTGCTGCCGGGCACTCTGCAAGGTGGAGCAGGTCGTATCCACACTTTATGCAAATTTCCCCTGCCCTTCCGGCCCTCTCTCGGGGAACACCTCCAGGCCTTCTGACACCCCTGCCGCCGCGCCACATCGCACATACCTCCTCAGTCTTGATGGAGCGCGACCCTGCCTCCATCTTGGTTGCTCTCGCCTCTGACACCTCATGGCACCTCCCCAATTCAAGGATGCGGTGAAGCGTGATGCCTGGTTCTCGTAGCACCCGGCGCCTGAGCTTGCCTGATGAACACGCCTGGATAAGCATTGTCCTAATCATGTCCTCTGCATCTCCCCAGGCGCAGGCCAAGGAGAGACACCTCAGGCGTCCATAGAAGAAGTCCAGAGATTCATCGTCCTTCTACTTGGCCGATAGCATCACAAAACGCTCATAGTCCGCGTTGGCAAGAGGCAAAAAGTAAGCCTGCAGGGCAACCTTCGCTTGACCATATGATCCATCCCCAGGCGGCAGCGATTCAAAAATCTCTTGCACGGACGGTCCTGCCGAATACAGCATGGTTGCCAGCCTGGTGTCATCATCCATCACCTGGGCCGCTCGAAAGTACATGTCCAGATGGTCCACCCACCTTCTCCATTTGGGCCCTAGGCTAGATGGTGGGCCCGACACATCAAACTCGGGGATGGGCTGCAGAGCCGCCTGGGTACGCACCTGGGCCATGACCGGAAGGATTTGTGGAGCAACGGGCCCCGTCGCTGGCTGTACAAAAGGTGGAAGACCTTGAGGAGCCGCCTGAACAAGTGGAGGTTGCTGCACAAGCTGCCCCTGAGGTGGCGCACGTGGCGGGGGTGGAGGAGGCCGCTGAATTGCCGCTGCGCCATCTTGGTCCTCAGTGTCACTCATGAGTCTGAGCGCACAGGCACCCCATCATGGAACACCGGGGCCGCAATTCAAACTCCACAGTCACTGCAGCACCTTGTGATGATGAAGAGGGTAAAATCAGCGTGGCCACCCACCTGTTGATGAAGATGCACCACCTTGATGATGACGAGGATGAAACAGAGTGTGTCCATCAGCCTGATGATGAAAGAGATGAGGATGAACTGTTCAGCCTTCAAATGTTCCAAAAATTAGAAGAAGAAAGATGTGTGGGTCATATAGATCCTAGGCCCAAAGCCTTCTTCCTTGCTTCCACTCAACGTAGTAAACCCAAGGAAAAGCCAAAATTGAAGATAGGCATATATTCCTGCAGGTATGCCTTCCTGCTGTCAGGGGTTCCAAAAGATTAAGCTTGGGGCCGCTTCCGAGCCGAAACCGGAGCCTCGTGAAGTCCCACAGCTTGTGTTCCAAAATGGCCGCCAGCCGCGTGGGTAACGCACTACCCGTGGCAAAGAAAGGAAGTGTTGCATCCACCTCGTTTCGGTGAAGAAAATTATATTAATAGTCACCGCCGGGTCCGGGCATCGTTTCCCCCACTCGTCGCCACTGTTGAGGGTTCGTCCATGCCCCCATGCGGTCCCCTAGCCCCCAACTAGCATGGATGACACCTCACAGGCGTCCTTACTTTTCGGGCTTCCCGGTCGCTCTGCGTGGCTGGGAAACAGCCCGTTTTTTTATGCTGCACACGGCGGCGTGCAATGTCACACCGCCGCGTGCATGCCCATCATCGGGCAGCGCCACAAGCACTTGTGAAATGCACTTCTGCGAATGCGAGCATGCTAATGTGCATTCCCTCCTTAGATATAGTTTCATCCTGGGTCAGAAGGCGAGCCACATTAATTAGTCCACAACAATAAGACATACTTTGTAGGCAATGCCTATAAAATAACAGAAAGTATACGGTTAGACTATAGTTTACAAAAATGTGCTGATATAGTCCATCAAGTTCATAAAAAATGTGTGGAGCATGTAATCCTTCTCGTACCGTTTTCTGCTCAATGAACAGCGAGGCATCCGGGAAATAGCCAGAGACAGGGACAGCTAAACAGCACTTGCAAAATGCACTTCCGCTAATGCGAGCGTCCTCCTTTTATATAGCTGCTTCCAGGATCATGTGGCGGGGCCACGTTAGTTAGTCCACAACAATAAGAAATACTGTGTAGGCAATGCCGTTTTCTCCTCAATGAACAGCGCGGCAGCCAGGAATATCCAGGGACAGCCAAACAGTACTTGCAAAATGCACGTCCGAAAATACGTGCATGCTAATGCGCATGCCCTCCTTAGATATAGTTGCTTCCTGGGTCAGAGGGCGGGCTGCGTTAGTTAGTCCACAAAAATTAGAAATACTGCGTAGGCAAATCTAGTTTCCCAAAAGTGCCAATACTAACTCCATGCAACTTGTATCTCTGTGACCAAACATCATGAGAGTCCAATAAAATGTAAAAGCCAGAGCTTCCACACCCTTGCCAGATGACAATTCCTCACACCCAGCAGGGTTGTTCTAATTTTCCTTCCAAAAATATTTTTGCATCAAAGAAGATTAATCATGAATACCTGTAAAATAACCAAAGAGAGGAGGATTTCCTATAATGTGCCTGGCTAAATTTACAAGGTGCACCTTTGAAAACTAAGAGGGTGTGGTTGAATATCTCCCATGGGGTACAATCCTAATGGCAACCTGGTTTGGCAAAACAGTCCTGAACACACTGGACATTGCAGGAGCAGGGCTTCATCAGAGTTTTCTGGATCTGAGAACCAGGGAGACATCTTTTGCCAGATGCTGGGAAATCCATCCACATTTCAGCACTGCCAATATCCACATGATTTATAGCATTGACTAAGCAGGGCCCAAATCCACCACTGCACTGAGGTGCTGTGGCGAGTTAAATAAATGGAGTAATTATAGCAGTGAGCCGGGGCAATACTCAAGCAAAGTAGTTGCTCTGAGCACAGCGTCTACCAGGGCCATTGCTATGCTATCAGAAATTGCTGCCACATCCTTTACAAACTTGGAGGAATACACCAATTCACACTACCAACAGAATTAGGGTGAAATTCAATAAAATTAGATAAAAGGGGGTTTCTGCCTCAGAACTAACATTTTCTTATTGAGAACCAGTGGTAGAATCTGTTAAATAAGACTGCTGAACTGTATCATGTTAATTTGGAATTGTGATGTGTAAATGTGTCTGGGATGCAGTTCCTTGTGCTGTTGTGTGGTGAGCTTAAAGGTACCTGATAAAGGGTATTAGTGATGCGTCATTGCAGAGTGTTCCTGATGGGCATGACGGCAGCCACTGTTAAGTGACTTCAATTCAGCAATCCCACTAAGTCAGTGCCTCGTCTGGGATGCCCAAGGGAAGCCCTTATTCATATATTTCTATGACAAGTTATACTCTGGATGATAAACCCTTATATAACGCCCCTCTCTTTGAATCCCCCTGACCTCACTGAGCCAAGAAGTAGGTTTGTTTTGCAATTTAAAAGATTTATTGGAAAAATTAAACAATATATATATATTACACTTTTATAATAAATTAATATTTGATATCACACTTAAGAATATGACAGTGATCAACACTGGGTGATGTTACACTAGCACACTGATTTAATTACTTAAGAGTTAGTATAGGGAGGAAAAGGTAACTGAGAATGTTTTCATGGTTTCAAGGATAAACAATGATGGAAAGAATGCAGTACAGAAATAACTGGTAGGGTTTCACAAGAGATAATATGTTCACTTTTCCCCTGGTGGCAATTCACTCCCCCCCTATGCAATAGAAGATGGAAAGGAGAGCACACAGTTCTCAGGAATACAATCAAATGTAGTTCAGTTCCCCCCTAGCAAGCTTAGATCATAGGGATGATTTTAAAACACAGGCAAAATACTTTAAATGTGGTTTGCAAGGAAGTGAAATTATGCTAAAAATGATTTTAATTCCCTATAGAAGAATCAGGGTAGGTGATAGCTACTTAATATTAGTTCAGGTCAGCACTATCAATGATTCAGGGATGGTTATCAGGTTGAAACGGAATTCAATAACGGAAGCAAAAGACAGATATTTTTACACGTGGTTTAAATGAAGCAAAATGTCAATTTTCGGCAATTTTTCCGAATGCGTCGAGCGTGATTACGGAATAACTATAAGGAATAGAAATTCGGTTTTAGGCTTGTTGGAAAGATTATGATTCAAAAGATACGGACAAATTTGTGAAGGTAGTTTTTCGAAATTAAAGTAAACTTCAGAATAACAAAATGACACTTTCACAGCTTTGAAATGACAGAATGAACACACGATTCCTATGAGGCAGTTCTGGACAGGTTCAAATGTTTTGAATCACATTATTTTAAACTAAGAGATTAGTTCTGGCACAGTTCTAGCTGAGTACTCACACTATAAATTTGAAATAGGCCGTCAAGGTCTGATCAGGTTTGGACTGGACTCCTGGCGGGTGGTTCTGAAGTCACAGCTCACTGGGTCAGCTCTGCTCTGCACTTCACAGCGGTCTGGTCTCTGGTTCTGGCAAAAGTTCTTGGCACTGCAGAGTGGTCTGGTCTCTGGTTCTGGAGATGGTCCTTCTGGATATTGTCTGGTCTGGCAAAATGCGTTACAAGAAAGTGGAAAGTGAATCTCTCTACCTGGGTTTTGGTGTTCCTTTTATGGCCTTAGAAAATGGGTGTGTGCGTGGCATAACTAAGCCTGCCCCTCACAACTTATCATTGGCCAAGTCCTCCTCTCTCCCTTGATTGGGGGAAGGAATGGAGTGTCATCAGGCATTCATTTTATGGCATACAGAAAGAACACTCCCATTGTCAATTTGCCCACAAATCTATTTTGATCCCAATACATATTTATCTATGTATCATTTTTCTAATAATATATGTCCAGTTAACATATTTTCTGTAGCACCAAACCATCCGATCCCTGTCTTTGTAAGATGTCGTGTCCACTTATGACAGAATTCTGCCCTTTTCATCAAGAACACAACCTCTAAACTTTTCCAGAATTTACACAAACATGCACAAGGAATATGGGCATCAGATGATAAAGTGTCAGATTTTTAACATACAGACATTCAGAGTAATACCTTATTTTCCGCTACTACCCCAAGAACATACCACAGAGTCCTAACACCTCTTAAAATGTGCACATAAAAATCACAAGAATAATGATATTAATTATATAATTCTGACAAGTCCGTACTATGAATTATCCATCTTTTTATAATTATGCTCTGGCCCAGAGGGGTGTGGTTTCCCAAAGCACATGGTGGAATTCCTGGTTTGTCCACTTCCTCCAACTCAAGTTGCTCACAGAGGCACTGCCCTTCCCAGTTTCTCTCAAGAGGAAGCCATTTACGACCCCCCCTAGTTTAACATTTGCTTGAGCCAAGGAAGGCTCATTGTTCTGTTTCCCTGCTCCCATGTGCTCATCCCCTGATTCAATCAGGGAGGTGTCATCTCCTTTTGGTGGGAACAGCAGAAGGCAGCCAGGCCTGGAATGCAGTTGCGGGGCAAGTTTCAACTCCTGTCGGGGGTAGTTGCCAGGCAGAATTCAATCTCTTCAAGCCAGGCTTCAGCCAAATGTCACTTTTGTTCCCAGTTTTTCTTCATTCAAAACAAACTTACAATTTTTACACATGCAGCTAGAACACTGATTCTAAGTTCAAAACTATGACATTTAAACAGTTGCAACCTATGTGACACTCAAAGTAGGTCACTCATTTATTTTAAACATTTCGATTTTAGTGGCTTTAAGGTGAGTGGGGCGGTAAATCCCCATTTCCCATTTTCCCTTCCCCATTCCCATAATGGGAGTGGGGAAGGCGCTAATTACGCCGCCGTAAATTACGGCGGTGTAATTAGCACCATGGCGGGTTAGCGCCATGGACTTTAACGCCTGCCAAAAGCAGGCGTTAAAGTGGGAATCCGGCGTTAAGGGTTAACGCCGTCGTTAACCCTTAACGCCGGGGTTGTAATGACCTCCATTGACTCTAATGTTACCTGGATTACTATGGTTTTCTCTCTGCTCCTGGCTCCTGGCCTCCTGCCTGATATTTCTCTGCTGAAACACTTCCGGCCTCATGCTCCGTGTGCCACCAGTCTGTTTGCGTACCTTTTTTTATATTGGGTCTCCCTCATTGTATGCCCTAATGTTGCTCTGATTCAATCCCATGTGTCCTGCTGCCTTCCCACTTGTTCACCCAGCAAAGTGTTTGCTCTTGCCTTGTTGCTTGCTTTTTGATGTAACCCCTTTCACGTGGGTGTGACGTTCCCCTATTCTTACTTCTTCGTGTGCCTGTTAGTTCCTGCATTCTTCCTTTCCTGCATTCTCTTGTCTCTTCTACTCTCAGCCTTATGCTTCATTGCTTATTATTTGCGTGCTACTTCCTTCTTGACCCCTCACTTAGCCCTCTGTTTCTTATTGTAACCCTCAATCTCTGATGTCACAGGGCCTCATTCCGAGGTTCGCGTTAAATTACTGACTTTACCGGCATGGCGGATATACCGTATCCGCGTTGGTAGCAGGGCATAATTAGCACCATATTCCGACCTCGCGGGCACGAGCTTTCCGCCATGCCGGTAAACCCCCTAGCGCCATACCGGTAAAGGGCGCGTCAAACCCCTTACCGACAACAACCGAGACGTAACTAACACCATCGCCCTCCACCTAGTGCGTAAATAGCGGTGCCCGTAATTAACGATGACCGTAAATTACGGGCACCGGTAAAAACTGCAAACGGAAATTACGTCATCGAACAGGAACGGGAAGCATCATGGCGGCCATCTTTAAAATCACAATCCATTGCAATCCTCCCCATACAGGACTTGTGGGCATATTGTGAAAGGCAAAATAGACTCCAGAGACCAGCATCATGCCAAAAGCATTAAAAAAGGGTGCTGTGCGCATCATAAAGGAGAAATTCTCCCAGGATGAGCTCCAGGTACTTGTCAATACTCTGCATGAACATGCTGAGATTGTTTTCAGCAGCGACATGCGCAGGCCCACCATCCTCAGGAAGAAGGAGATATGGGAGCTGGTCTCGCAGAGGGTGAGCGCTGTCGGAAACACCCCCCGCAGCACGACGCATTGCCGCAAACGCTGGGATGACCTCCGTCTGAGGGTGCGGGCCATCCTCTCAGCAAACCGCAATCTGGCGCTAGAGACAGGAGGAGGCCCAGGCTCACCCATAAAAATGATGCCCTGGGAGGAAACATGTGCAGAGATGATGGGCACAGAAGCCATCGAAGGCGTTGGCGATATGGATTGCGGTGATCCTTCATCAGCTGACGCAGGTGAGTGCCATGAGTGTAAACAGTGCATGCATCCCTAATGCAAGTCATCGCCAAGGGCAGGTCAAGCAGTCACATCATGTTTGGGTAAACCTCCCCCCTCCAATGATGCCGTAACAACTGGGACCCAGGATGATGTCAGGTGCAAGGCTGACACCCATATTGGGCATGCCACACAAAAAGCTGGTCAATGTCAGTCACCACAGTACTCCGCCAACATGAGTGACCCTGCCGACAGTATGCTTTTCCCATCCAAGCAAAGATCACAGTCCCACTCAGCACCCAAATGTCACCAAAACGCTGCTATCCCATCGTAATACCACTGTCTGGAAGTAATTCTGAGGCCTTCCTGGTCCTCACTTTCATGACCGGTGCCTGTGGGGGGCAAGAGAGAGACAGCATGAGCAATGGCTCATGCTGTCTCTCTCTTGCCCCCCACAGGCACCGGTCATGAAAGTGAGGACCAGGAAGGCCCCCGGACAAGTACCTCCCGGGGCACAGGCAGGGGACAGCACACACCTGCAAGCAGGAAGAAGGCACATGCCACACCACCTGCCCCAGCAACCCCCATGGAGGGTAGACAACCCACATCCGCGGCCCTGGACATGCCTGCAGTTCTGCGGGACACATGCCCCACGTTGCACCATGAGGAATCGAGTGCGTCAGGGGAGAATGCTGCCATGTGCATCCTCGATGTGCCAGGCAGCACATCCCCAAACACCATCGACAACGTGGAGGAGCCCAATGACTATGTACAGAGCCCAGACACTCCCTCGTACAGCCAGGTTGCCCATAGCGACCCTGGGTCGAGTGACGGCCCAGGGCTCACAGGCGAAGCGGATACACCTGTCTGTCATGTGCCCACTTCCCCTGCAGGAAGTCCTGTAAGTCCTGCAGGCACAACAACACAGAGCCTGCCAACCACATCGCCCACATCGGCTGCAGAAACAGTGCGCTGCCAGCACCTCACGGGCATGATAGAGGAGTTCCTCCGGGACAACCGGGAATCAGGGTCGGTGCTACATAATGACCTTCAGGCCCTGGGCAAGGTCATCAGTACCGGCACAAACCGCATCTGTGAGATGCTTGGCAGGATTGCTGATGCCCTGGAGGCAGCACCCCCCAGACCACAGCCCCAGCAGGAGGAGCCACCCTCCCAAAGCTCCTCCACACAGACCAGCCCGGTCCGTAGGTCACTGCGCACGATGCGCCGGAATGGAAGGGATGTCCCAGGCTCTGGCAGTGCCCATTGACCGTGCAGCCACACACATGTGGCCAATGCTGCACTGATGGGAACATTGTGGGGTTGTTGTGGGGGAAGGGTGGGGGGTTGAGGGTGTGTGTGGGAGTTGGGGGGGAGGGGGAGGGGTTGAGGGTGTGTGTGGGAGTTGGGGGGAGGGTGAGGGGTTTGAGGGTGTGTGTGGGAGTTGGGGGGGAGGGTGAGGGGGTTATGGGTGTGTGTGGGATTTGGGGGGAGGGGGTTGAGGGTGAAGGATCTGTTGTACACGTTTGGACATCATCATACAATACACAGTTTGGTCTATCCTACAATACAGAGTGGACATTCATTATTGTGCATGTGCCTTTTAATGTCTCACAGTGCATGTAGTACATGTATCCCCACACCCAGTGCCCAATGCCCTGTCATCCTCACCCCCTCAGCTGACTTGTGATTCAGAAATATTGCTCGATCAATGCTTGTCGCACGGTACGTCCCTCCCGTGCATCGGCACCATGTTGCTGTTCTGCCATTCCTTCCTCCACCTCCTCCTCCTCCTCCTCCTCATCTGGTGGTAGCAGTCCCACGTCAGGGGCCAGTGGCACGTTCCGACGGATGCACATGTTGTGCAGCATTACTCATGCCATGGTGATCTTGGACACCTTCTCGTGGCTGTAGATGAGGGCCCCACCTGACCGGCTGAGGCAACGGAATCGTGCCTTCAGAAGGCTGAAGGCCTGCTCTATGACCACCCGTGTACGGGTATGAGATCTATTATAGTCCTACTCGTGCCTGTTTTGGGGGTTGCGGACCGGGGTCATGAGCCGCGGTTTCAAAGGTTAGCCAGCATCACCTGCATGAGAGTGGAATGAAGGTAAGTGTTGGTACATTCATGGTGGAGAACTGTGCTAGTCTTACATTGCAGCGGGTGATGACCGGCCATGCACACATGTCCCTGGATACAGTCAACCCATTACTGGTCCGGCCATGTGTGCTGGCCAATGGAATGATGGAGGGGGTAGCTTCTCCCTGATGGGTCATGGTGCGCACTCATGTCTTGTTGCATGTGCATCGTTTATGCATGCAGCAGTGTTGGACTGCATTAATTGATGACTTGCATGAGACCTGCTGTAAGGGTGTGTTGGTAGTAGTTGGTAGCATACCCTTCATTCAGCACTGATCCCTATCATGGTGATTGGCAGCTATCCTATGGAGGTGCCGAACCAGTCACACGCAGTAGGATCCCTGTCAGACTAACCTCTATGCACTCCCATGGATGACTGTCGTTTGTGTTGAGATGCAGGAGTCAGCGACATGGTGCTATTGCACTGCATGGTGCACGATGGCCTTACGGTGTGTAAGGTCCACCGATGTGTGGTGCATGTGTCGTGGTCTTAGGCCAGGGTAACTGTTTGTCAGGTACCATTAGGTGTTGGCTCGTATTCACTACTGTGTGGTTAGGTGGTAATGTGGCGTGCCACTTGTCATGGGGCACAGTGTTCTGTGAGGTGCACAACGTACAATAGCGTTGTCATTCCCTCCCGGGTGGAGTATGCATCCCCCCCTTTCCCTCCCGGGTGGAGTATGCATCCCCCCCTTTCCCTCCCGGGTGGAGTTTGCATCCCTCCCCCCCCTTTCCCTCCTGGGTGGAGTATGCATCCCCCCCTTTCCCTCCCGGGTGGAGTATGCATCCCCCCCCTTTCCCTCCCGGGTGGAGTATGCATCCCCCCCCTTTCCCTCCCGGGTGGAGTATGCATCCCCCCCCTTTCCCTCCCGGTTGGAGTATGCATCCCCACCCCTTTCCCTCCTGGGTGGAGTATGCATCCCCCCCCTTTCCCTCCTGGGTGGAGTATGCATCTCCCCCACCCCCTTTCGCAGTGGGGTATGCTGACAACCTACTCAGAGACCCAATGCACTGCCATGGCCCATTATGGTTACTCACCAAGCAGCCAGGTACGTTGTCCGGCATGTCGGCCCATGTAGCGTGGTAGTGTTGAGTTCCGCAGGACCAAGGAGTCATGAGTTGATCCGGGGTACCGAGCATTGCATTGTGTGATGGCTTTACTGGCATTGCACACCATCTGGACGTTGATGGAGTGGTATTGCTTGCGGTTGCGATACGGCACCTCCATGGCATGAGGAACCACCAATTCTACTTGGGTGCAGTCGAGGGCAGCTATGCAATTTGGCATGCCTGCAAGTGCATGGAAGGCAGCTTTGGTATCATATATCTCCTGTGGAGTCCGGGGGGGCATATGTAGTCCCTTCTGTGCTTGAGGAGGGCATCCAGCACTTGGTTGAGTATCCGGGAAAATATTGGCTGTGAAATGCCATGCATGTGCCCCACTGTATGCTGGTAGGTGCCTGTGGCAAGGAAGTGGAGCACAGACACTACCTTTAGTAGAGGGGGTATGGCAGTGCTGATTTCTATGAGGCTCACTATGTCGGTATGTATCAGGGCCAGTATGGTGGTTATGGTGTCCCAGTCAAGCCGGTACAGGGTGTGGATCTGCTCTGGTGTGAGGTTGAAGGGGGTGGCTCTGATGCGGGGTATTGGGGGCTGCCGGCGTGGTAATGGTGGCTGCACTGGTAGGGCATGCTGGCCCTGTCTCACCCTCCTTCTCCTCCTGTGTATCCTCTGTGGTGGTTGCTGTGGTTGCTGTTGTTGCTGTTGTCGTAGTTGCTGCCTTGCAAGCAGGGCCTCCAGCTCCAGGAATGCTGCTACAATTGGTATCATCTTGGTGTGGGTGGGGGTGTGGTGTGTGGGTGTGCTCCTTTTGTGCTGTGCCAGACTCTATTGCCTCCACCTGTGCTGATTGGGTGCACCTGTTCCTCTTCCAAACACTGATCAGGGTTGTTAACACCTTCCCCGCGCTGCCGGTATTAACGCCATGGCGGTAAGGTACTTTGCGCCCATGTGGAGGTCGTTATTTCCGTGTTCGCTTTGCTTGGAATCGGAGATGGTTTACGCCTTCCCGTTATTTACGCGATGGTGTGTCGGGCGTGCGACACTGGTCCGCTATTTACGCAATCGTAGTTTACGGTGGAGTAAATAACGGTGTGGCGGCTCAGAATGGACCGTAACGGTAAAGGAAGTCGTTATTCCTTTACCGGCCTCGTTTTTCCCTTAACGCTGGACCCGGAATGACCCCCACAGTCTTTGTCTAAATGCTGTATTCCATCTTGCCGGATGTGAGGCTTTGTCCAGTCCCCAGTCACGAACCTGCCTACTCGTAACTGTTGTCTGCAGCCACTCACCTTTGAGGCGAGGCTTTTCAGTCTTCAGTCACTTACCTGCTTAGTCTTAACTGTTGTCTGCATTCCTGATGTAGACCTTCATCCCTGAGGTGTGACTTTTCCAGTTTGCACTCACTCATACCTGCTTGTCACAATTGCATTCTGGGTTCCTTAATGCCATCTACCTATTGTTCCTAAAGTTTTTATCTTGTTTTGGTTGTATTGTTCATCTCTCCTCTTCCTCTCCTCACTCCCCTTCCTTCCCTTTTCCCCCTTTTTCATGCTCAGTACTTGTACATTCCAAATCGTCTCCCGACCTAGTCAGGTTTTGATTTCTGTGCCTTGTTTGTTTGTCTTTCTCCCATGTACCCCTCCTTAACTTCTCCCCTCCCCAGCTCAGATGCTTTAGCACTTACACGTTCTGAATTTGTCAAGACATTCTTAAAATATTGTGGTTTTTATTTTGTACGTTGTTTCCGCTTCTCTAGCCCCCTCTGTGTCTTGATGCGCCTCGAAACACAATTTTGCTGAATAGTGTGTATTACAAATAAACAATAAATAAAATAGCATTAATGAATTAATCTTGCATATTCATTTTATTAATTAATTCCAACAGCTTGGTAAAAGAGTTGCTTAATTAAACTAGTTTGCCCTGTTTTGATCAGTGCCTCCACCAGATCTGTTCGAGCCCCTTAACATGTCACCCAATAATGATTTCTAGATATGCCCCTGTCTCCTCTACTCGACTGCCTCTACCCTCATCTCGCCGATTTCTTGCCCTTTGCACCCTAAAGCAATCTGATGAGGTGTAGCTCTTTAAAAATCCATGTATAAATAACTATGCTCGTCGGATTGCTGCAAGTCCTTCTGAACATATCCTTGGCTTAGTCGGCCATTAAGTTCAGCACTTATTTATAAATGAGAATCTGCTGACGTATTAAGGGCTCCCCAGACAAGATGCAGTGTGCATGTATTTTTGAGATTGTTTGAAAGCAAACTTCCTGTGCGCTACGGGAAAGTGATGTGGCTAGCAGCGAAAGGTTTGTGCACACTGAGATAAGAATGGGTTGTTTTTGCAGTCCGCCGGCCAGGAAGCGCCAGTCACCAGATGCACAGGCAGATGGATCAGACGTCTGCTAATTCAGCAGCACAACAGAGCGAAATGACCTTTGCATCGGTGCAAAATGACTCTGATAGATGCGCCTCGCTGACGCCGCGTGACTTTACTGGGCCCGGTCTCCTTGCCGCGGTGGGAGCAAAGGATGCACGAGGCGAATGCAGTGGGTGTTGGAGAAGAGTTGTCTGGTCTCTGGCGGCTAAATGTCAAGCCATGTTTGAACCGAAGCCATGAGGCATCAGAGGCAACGTCCGTGCTCTTGATGTGTTTATTATTCTCCCTTTAACCTTTTAAAATATGTTAAGTAGCATTGTGGATAAGGTCAAGGTCTCTACGGTGCTATGGCTGCAGTAGACCTCCGATATTTGTTGGCATAAGGGAGCAGTGGTGCACTGCTAGAAAGTGTGAGGGGCTGACATTGGTGGAGAGTGAGTGGTGCCTACACTGTTGGCTAATGCAGAGGAGTAACTCCTGAAAATGTTGGGGGGGAGACATCATGATACTGAAAGAAAGGGACAGGGTGAAGTGGGTGGACGGTGGCACTGAGGGATGAGACTAAACGACTACATGACAAGAGTCCATTGCCAACACACTCGGTTATAACTTTCATAAGACTGATGGGTATCTTTAAAATTCAATTCTAAAGACACGCCAGTCTTCTGAAACGTACATCACGGTTCACAATACGCTAATATTAAACCGTTTGTAATCATGAGCCATACATGCTCATTTGGACAGCTTATGTTTTTGGATGCGGGTATAAAATGCCTGCAACATCAGCCATTTAAATGGGGTACAAGAGCTCTTTTTCTTATTGTTTCTGAATAATTTTAGAGGGGGGGGGACTAGATCTCAGTGTGGGCACGCCCATCCCCCAATACTTAAACATATATAGGGAATTATATCTACATACAGGGCAGGATACTGCACAAGAGAGACCCAATAAACAATACGCAGAAAGGCTTGCAGTTTTTTCAAACTTTAGCCTGACCAGTAATAAGCTGATGAAGCGTTTTGAACAAAACGTACTTCTAATGCATGGTAAAGGGTCCACAGTTCCTCAACCACTATCACCACACTATTATGCAGGCCTCATGGGTTATTTCAGCAAAAGAGAGCAGGCCCATGCTTTATCTAACAGAGCTGGCTTCAGAATCTCTTATTAGTGCTGGCCTGCAGCTAGTGAAAATCATGGGACAGCAGTGTTGAAAGGGTCTTTGGCCTAGTGGGTTTACAATTTGAGGCAACTTCTTTGCTTTATGTGTTTAAGTGTGGGCACAGCATGGCATGCTCATCAGAGTCATATACACAAAACATTTCAGTGTGCTCTTGTATGGACATTAGGCACATCAGAAAAAAACAGTGCTCTTACATAAGGGAGCACCACATAGACTCCATTAACCAACTGGGTGGTGATTTGTGCAGCGCACAAACCATTGCTGCAAACATATCACTGCATTGATTTGCCATTGGCTACTGTCTGCTTGGTGACAGACAATGAACTCTACTTTCCAGGATCCAGGAAACAATCACAATGGAGATTACAAATGTAAGAAACATTTTACAATTTGGAACAAATTCCAAAGGCAACGGGCAGTACCAGGTGGTAATCGTCATTCACCCAGTGCTTTAAATGGACTGGCCCTACCTGCACTCCCACATGCACCGCCCCACCCACCCATTTTATAGTTATTATTTATAACATGTATATGACCTGTACCACTGGCTAGGTTCATGCTATATTAAAATGAATACATACATGCATACCCTCCTCACACACAAATCCCATGATTCCCCCACACACGCCATCTGCCCTCCTCCACATACACGCATCCCATGTCTGCCAAATGAAAACACTCAAATTCGGGTGTTTTGGTGGTGGTGCGTGGATGGGAGAGTGCCTCAACAGGCATGATATACTTACCGAAACTACAACAACTTAAACAGGAACACACAACAAGTGTTACAGCTCCCTCAGTCTCGGGCAGGATCATTAAATGCACAACACTCATGAATTTACAGACTCCCTGCTTTTCACGCAGACCCTCCAACATCAGCCTGCATGCCCTTTCTGGTCATCCCACACCCTCTTACATCACTTAATGTGCTGTCTCCGCCCTTTCCACCCCCTCCCACACACTGGCATGTTCCATCTCGTCCTGTCTATCACCAACACCTTGCCTTGCCCTGCGCATGACTCACCACCAGCTCACTCAGCTGTGCCACCTCACATTTCCTGTAAGTGAAATTCCCCTGCTCACCTAACCCCGGCCCCACTACCTCACTATACCATGTGCAGGCCTCCTCTGCTAACTCTAGACCCGCCTTATAATGCCCCACCCCTTCAGAATGACCCCTTAGGCGTCGCTAGACCCTCGCCCACTAGTTTTCTCTGGGCTTTCCTGTTCTGCTTTCACTGCCCTTCTCTTATCCCCTTACATGCCCCATACAATGTCCCTAATCTTCAAGTACCTATCTGCCCCATCTCAGATTCTCCTATGTATGTGCCCACTTCCCATCGCAGCTCAACCCTCTTCTTTCCAAATTTGAACTTACACTTCACCCAGCACTTCGCCCTCGCAATACCAACCACTTCCCTAGCCATGGCTCGCTTCCTCCATCCGAAGCCCCTCTTCCATCACCTCACCTACCTAGCTACCCCCTGTCTCCCCTCCCACATGGCAACTCACATCCCCCCGGACAAGTCTCCCATCACCTAATATTCACCTGTTCACCCCTTCCACATGGCGCAACACCCGCCCACACTTGTCCCCTTCTCACTGTGCTGCTGCCTGTCTCCCATCACCTCACCCACCCCTTCTATCCCCTCCCACATGGCACCTCACATCCCTTGTCTGCTTCTAACTATGCTGCTGTTGCTACCCCTGGTATCCCCTCCAGTGCTTCACCTCACACCTCTCTGGACATGTGCCTACTTCTCATTGTGCTGTATCCCATTACCTCACCTTCCCCTGGTCTCCCCTCCCACATGGCACCTCACATCCCCCCGGACAAGTCTCCTATCACTTCATATTCACCTATTCACCCCTTTCACACGGCAGCTCACTCGCCCCCACCTGTCACCTTCTCACTGTGCTGCTGCCTGTCTCCCATTCTTCACCTATCCCTGGTATCCCTGCTCATGTGGCACCTCACATCCCTTGTCTGCTTCCCACTACGCTGCTGCCGCTACCCCCTGGTATGCCCTCCGACGCTTCACCTCACACCCCTCTGGACAAGTGCCTGCTTCTCATTGCGCTGTCTCCCATTACCTCACCTTCCCTTCCGCGCGGCACCTCATACCCCCCTTACATAGCTATCCTTTTGTTCCCAGTCTTAAGTGGATAAAACTGATCGTTTGCAGCAACTTTCTTTATGGAGTGCACCTGTTGCTCAAAGAGGGCCAACAATCACAGACGTGTTTTGTTCCTGATTAGGGTTTATCACGAGTAGTATGGAAAACACACTCCCCTCGCCTTTTTTCTCTGCAAGGAAACACCAATTTGTTTTCCTTTTAAACATAAAACTCAGGACTGATGCTTCACCAGTAACATGCACTGACTCAATTACATACAATGAAGCATCATCTGCTTTTTAAAGTTTCCTAACAATAAATTTATAAAGAACACATTCACACGCACACATCTCAAATTACGCATTAATTATGAAGTCAAATCAAGGATCAGGCGGTCACAATGCGGCACCCCTTCCCCCCCATAATTACACCCATGGGCTAATGTGAGGATCTGGAGGTGGTGGGACAGTGTGAGGAGCTGCAGTGCAGCGTTAACCTCTGACAGTGGAATTAGCAATTCAGGTCATAGACATTTTTGCATTTGTTAAACACACTAAACCCGGAGGAATTATGATGGGGTTTGAAGGCACAGAGAGCTCTGCAGCCTTTTCTCAAGGGCATGTGCCCATCTAGGATGTTTTAGGAGGCGATTTGATCATTTACACTGTTTTCTATGGAAGCCTCCACTTCTAAATTAAGTTGACAGTATTTACGAACTAGAGTTATTTTCCGAGCCACGTGTAATTGTGATGTCTTTCTTGTGGTTGATGGTTCCTACATATCTCTTACTGGGGGCATGGGAGCTTTTAGACAGCTTTACTCCGGGCATATAGACTTTAAGGCTGTTTTTATTGTATTTAGAAATATAAGGTATTTTCATTCCGTTTTAGTGTTTGAACGATGTGACTTTCCAATGCTCTGTGCACTTTTTCTTTCTTTGTGTTCCAATCAAATCCTATGATGTTTTTCAATAATAGATGAACCGTCAGGTATGGGGAGTGTTTGTGTTGTCTCTGCAGTGGCATATACATACTTGTACATTATTTTTCCCAGGGCAGGTGTGTATTTTTGAGATTTTGCTTTGGTGGGGGAATTGTAAGTGTATTCATGTATTTCTTTTCTAATTGTCTTAGTGTTGTTTGGTAGTTGTGCTTTCAAAGATACACACACTTTGCAATCATTTATTCAAGTACTCATTAACCCCTCTTTTGTTTTCCAAGAGAAAGTGAACTTTTTGACAATCTTGATGAAGACATTGGAATTCACCAACTCTGGGGATTGGGTAAAATCTGTTTTTGTTTCTTGTATGTGATATGATATGATATGATATGATATGATATGATATGGTATTTGTAACGCGCCTATACACAAGTGTTTCAAGGCGCGACGAGGCAGGGACGGAGGGAAACAAGGGGAAGACAGACAAACGATCCTACTAGGCCAGGTGTCATTCAGATCGCGCAAGTGCAGAGGTAAGGGGAAAAGGAGAAAGTGCAAGGGGAGGAGGTGGGGGGGAAAGTGCAATACAAGGTAAGTAGCGTAATAAAATAATAAAATAATAAATAATAAATAAAAGGGCCAGCTGGTGGCAAGTGCGAGGTAAGTGCAGAGCAAGTGCTGGGAAGGGGGCTGTAGGGATGCAGTGACAGTCCCACAGTGCAGGGGGAGCCAGGGAGGCAGTGCAAGTGGAGAGTGGCTGGGCCCTGGACCGAGGTCGCTAAGAGTGGCCAAGATGCAGGTTTAGTGCAGAGTTCAGTGGGGAGTTAAGCAGGTTTAGCAGGGGAGAGGGAGAGAGAAGGCAGAAGCGAAGAGAAACCCAATGTGGCAGGAGAAACCCAATCCTGTCAATGTTTCCCCCCTTTTTCTTGTACTCAGTCATATCAGTATATTGGGTTCCTTTTGGTGGACTTCTGAGTTTCAACCAGGATTCTCCTTGGACCAGTAAACTATCATGATGTCTTTCCTAGGAAACACAACAGCTGATTTATCCTGAGGTACGCGTCCGGGGCCCCCACCTCCCGCCCTGGCTGTGTCTGCACCCTGTGCACTGCACACCGCTGATCACCGCAGTTCACTCAAGGCCTGCATGCAAAATGGCCGACGCGATGAACGCGTCCTGAGCGTTCCTCTGGTTGCCTAGCAACCTCATCTGCATATTTCCCTATCATGTGGATTAGAGGTGGAAACCGGCCCTACACGACCGAAGGCCCGCCGATCAAAGGCCCTTCCTGTCTGCCCCTGTCCGCACCTAGCAGCACGGCGCGGGACTCTGCTCCGCTTCTCATAGCGCGCGACATTGCAGGCATCCTTCTGGTGCCCTCAGCCATTGTACATGTGCCGCTTACCCTCAAAGCAGGCTCGGACCAACTGGAACCACTCTCACCTGTAAACACCCCGGTAAGACTTGTGCCTATTCTTTGCTGCTCTCATATGAGGCTTCCCATGTGTCTTTGCCTACGGAATAGTACATCTGCATGGTACACCTCTGCATACATTATGTGCACCTAGCACGTATAGATCGCTCACCTCTGCCGCTGTCTACATCACATATCACAACTGACACCAATTGCTGACCCTCGCTCAACACGATGTATCCTTTTTTTCCTGGACAGACTACATATCACTAATCTGTGCACTTAAGGTCACGGATAGACTATATTACAGAGTGGCTTCCTTACGGTTGTACAGTATGCAGACCACTGATCAATGCTATGCCTCATATGCGCCCACAGCCCTTTTGATTGCTGTGTTGCGCATTATGGTCACTTACAGACCACATTGACCATTATGTTGTGCCTTACGGTCGCCTACAGACCACATTGACCATTGTGTTGTGCCTTACGGTCGCCTACAGACCACTTGATTGTTGTACCTTATGGTCGCTTATAGACCACATTGACCATTGTGTTGTGCCTTACGGTTGCCTACAGACCACATTGACCATTGTGTTGTGCCTTACGGTCGCCTACAGACCTCATTGACCATTGTGTTGTGCCTTACGGTCGCCTACAGACCACTTGATTGTTGTACCTTATGGTCGCTTATAGACCACATTGACCATTGTGTTGTGCCTTACGGTCGCCTACAGACCACTTGATTGTTGTACCTTATGGTCGCCTACAGACCACATTGTCCATTGTGTTGTGCCTTACGGTCGCCTACAGACCACATTGACCATTGTGTTGTGCCTTACGGTCGCCTACAGACCACTTGATTGTTGTACCTTGTGGTCACTTACAGACCACATTGACCATTGTGTTCTGCCTTATGGTCGCTCACAGACCACTTGATTGTTGTATGCCCTTGATCGCCTACAGACCTCATTAATTATTGTGTTATGCCCATGGCCGCCTACACACTACTCTGTTTGTTGCGGTGCTTTGCTTAGCTATCTTATGACCACACTGTATAGATCTGTATTGTGCCTTTGCTCACTAACAGACCACACCAACTACACTGTGTACCAGCAACACCACAAACATCATGTATTGGTGCCTATCGACACTCATCCACCTATTGTATACTTACAGTAGATACTGGACTAGACAGCCCAACCTACATTCTACTCATTACACTTCCACCACCCTCTCCTCTTGGCCCAGTACCATGACACCTGCAAATCCGTACTTGGATGATCCAGCACTTCGGATACGCCACTTTGCCACTAAACCTATACCTAACCAACCCTGCACTATCACTACTAGAAATTCCAGACTGAACTCCAGAACTAGACCACCCACCTATCTTTGCTCCCTCCAGCCTAGCACATTGAATAGAAACGCTAGATTGAATTCGCAAACATGTCTTCCTACATTTCCGTATTCTCACCACCCTAGCATCTTAACCAGAAACTCCAGACTAAGGGCACGTAGTATGAAACACCTGCATACTGACCATAACTACTCTAATGCACCCATTGACTCTGTCAATCTAGCCAATAGTCTTCAGCACAGTCCACTGATACCACTTGAAAAACCTCCAAGAAAAGGCAAACTCATCAAAGCAGCCTTGGTGAATGCTAGGTCTCTTCCTGCTCATGCTCTCGACATCGCTGACTTTATAACCTATGAAAACCTTGATGTCCTCGCAGTCACAGAAACCTGGCTTAATGCCGCTTCCGGCCCCTCTCTGGCCCTCGCCATACCTAATAATTATGCCATTATTAGATCTGACAGAAACACCACTCAAACTAAGGGAGGCGGACTCGGCTTCATATTTAGAAATACCTTTGACATTAAAGTCATCCAAGAAGCGCAAATCCCATCTGCTGAATCACTGTCAATTAAACTACCTCTCTCACCCAACCACACAGCAACATTACATCTCATCTATCGACCACCAGGACCCATTTCCTCTTTCATTGAGGACATTGCTTCACTTATAACTACAAACACCAAACCTAATTCCCTAACCATCTTACTTGGGGACCTCAACCTTGGTTTCAACGATCCTAAGGACACTAACGCCTTTGACCTAGCCAACAATTATCTGATTTGGGTCATACGCACATTATCCACGAACCCACTCATATCAAAGGTAGAGCCCAGTACCATGACACCTGCAAATCCGTACTTGGATGATCCAGCACTTTGGATACGCCACTTTGCCACTAAACCTATACCTAACCAACCCTGCACTATCACTACTAGAAATTCCAGACTGAACTCCAGAACTAGACCACCCACCTATCTTTGCTCCCTCCAGCCTAGCACATTGAATAGAAACGCTAGATTGAATTCGCAAACATGTCTTCCTACATTTCCGTATTCTCACCACCCTAGCATCTTAACCAGAAACTCCAGACTAAGGGCACGTAGTATGAAACACCTACATACTGACCATAACTACTCTAATGCACCCATTGACTCTGTCAATCTAGCCAATAGTCTTCAGCACAGTCCACTGATACCACTTGAAAAACCTCCAAGAAAAGGCAAACTCATCAAAGCAGCCTTGGTGAATGCTAGGTCTCTTCCTGCTCATGCTCTCGACATCGCTGACTTTATAACCTATGAAAACCTTGATGTCCTCGCAGTCACAGAAACCTGGCTTAATGCCGCTTCCGGCCCCTCTCTGGCCCTCGCCATACCTAATAATTATGCCATTATTAGATCTGACAGAAACACCACTCAAACTAAGGGAGGCGGACTCGGCTTCATTTTTAGAAATACCTTTGACATTAAAGTCATCCAAGAAGCGCAAATCCCATCTGCTGAATCACTGTCAATTAAACTACCTCTCTCACCCAACCACACAGCAACATTACATCTCATCTATCGACCACCAGGACCCATTTCCTCTTTCATTGAGGACATTGCTTCACTTATAACTACAAACACCAAACCTAATTCCCTAACCATCTTACTTGGGGACCTCAACCTTGGTTTCAACGATCCTAAGGACACTAACGCCTTTGACCTAGCCAACAATTATCTGATTTGGGTCATACGCACATTATCCACGAACCCACTCATATCAAAGGTAGAACTCTAGACTGGCTATCACACATCAATTGCTCTATTGATCTCCTATCCATTGACCCATGTATCTGGTCGGACCATCATAAAGTAACCTTTGCTATCAAAGCTAACCCACCCCACCCGACGCCTATCATCGCCCCTGCAATCAGCACGAGAAACAAGAAAGATATTACTCCCGACAAACTCCTACCTATACTACTCCCTATACTGAATAATACTGATTCAGACGCTGACCCTACAGTTCTAGTGGACACCTACAACCAGGCTATACTCAAAGCTCTGGATTCTATTGCCCCTCTAAAACTGCGGAAACCGAAACCACAGCGTCACCTTAACACCTGGTTCACGCCACAGCTAAGAGAATTACGTAAAACCAAAAGAACCCCTGAGGCACTTTGGAAAAAACATCCCACAGCTTCTAACAAGTCTGAACTAACCTTAGTCTCCTCTAGCTACAAAGAAGCCATACTTCTTGCAAAAAAAGACACTTATAACAAAAGGATTACACAAGCGGAATCCAATACAAAAGAACTCTTCAAGATACTCAAAGAGCTAGAATCCCCCACTGCCCCCACTGACAAATGTATTACTGACACACTATGGTGTAGTAATATTCAGAAAGCCTTATTAGACAAAATAGATCGTCTACAATCCAAAATCAACGCAAAAAAATCCTTACTATTAGCCGACCCTAACTACAAACAGCCACCTAACAAACTTTCGACCTTTCAGTCAAACTGCAAACCTTTCAGCTTCACACCCCTCTCAACTTGGGAAGTAGAAAACATCATCAGGAAACTAAAACCTTCAAACTGAAAAGGTGATGCCTGCCCTGCCCCGATCGTTAAAGCAGCTGCGCACGATCTGGCTCCATTCATCACTAACCTCATCAATACTTCCTTCAAATCCGGAATAGTTCCTGACAACCTCAAAGACGCTTAGGTCATCCCACTCCTCAAAAAACCCACTCTTGATCCAGCCAACCCGTCTAACTACAGACTGATAACGACTGTACCGTTCTTACTAAAAATACTGGACAGAGCAGCCTATTTACAAATACAGGCCTACTTAGAATCAAATAATCTCCTAGGGCTTAGGCAATCAGGCTTCCGACCGAGACACGGTACGGAAACTGCACTAATTGACCTTACCACCCAGATCCAAACCTTGAAAGACAATGGCAAACTTGCACTCCTCTTGTTGCTTGACCTGTCAGCAGCGTTTGATTTGGTTAACCATCAAACACTCTGTCACCACCTGAAATCTGCAGCACACTTCTCAGATGCCGCCACGGCTTGGATCAGCTCCTTCTTGGCGAACAGAACCATGAGGGTCTTCTCTCCTACGGATTCTGCTGAGCCTGCACCAGTACCCTGCAGAGTCCCGCAAGGCTCCTGCGTGTCCCCGAGTCTTTATAATATATTCACGAAACCCCTCTTCGATATCCTTGACTTTCTGGGTGTCACATATACCAACTATGCGGACGACACCCAGATACTCATACCTATCTCGGGTGACTACGAAACAGACAGCACGACCCTTAATGAAATCTACTCGGTTATACAAGCAAGGATGGCACACCATGGTTTGTGCCTCAATGACGAAAAAAACGATTTGATCATCCTGGGCACGCATGCCAAACTCAAAAATCTTAATCCCGCATTCAAAGCCTTTACCATAGATGGCAATCGCATCCCAGTATCAAATAACACTAAAACTCTTGGTATTTACATTAATGCTACCTTATCCTTCTCCAAGCAAACCAATGCAGTAGCTTCATCAGCCGCATACACCTGCAAGCTGATCACTGCATGCAGACCATTCATTTCCGTACCTAATTGCATTACTCTCGCTAGAGCACTAATGCTTTTCAAAATAGACTACTGTAACGCTCTTTACTTGGGCACTAGTCACAAAAACATCAATAAACTACAAGTAGTCCAAAACAATGCCATCAGAGCTGCCCTCAACATTCCCAAAAAGGCACACATATCCGAGACCAGACGTAATCTACGCTGGCTGCCTGTCAAGAATAGAATATCACTCAAAACGCTGGCCCTTACACACAAAGCCAGAGCTAACCTTGCTCCAGCATACCTTACCAACCAACTCACACCTCACACCTCCTCTAGAACACTCAGAGTAGCACAAACTAACACCATGACCATTCCGAGATTCAAACTTCACAATTCGGGTGGAGCTAGCTTCCCTGTACAAGCTTCCAAACTATGGAACACCATCCCTGCGCCTTTACGAGCAGAACCCTAATTTAACCGGTTCAAACATAACACGAAGTGTTGGCTCCATAACTTGGACTACATGTCAGACTAACCTCTTGACCCCAGCATGACGGACTGCTGCCAGCTCACTTTGTAATTCATTATATCTTTGTATGCACCTTCTATATTATGTTTGTTCCTAACTGTAACTGCATTGGAACTTTTTGCTGACTGCATTGCTTGTACCTTCCTGTAACTGTAACGCAACTCTTTAACGAACTTACGCGCCCTTATGCCTCTGGGCCTGGTTGCGCTTTATAAATAAATAAATACAAATACAAATATCTCGGAGGATGTTCCTCCGAGTACACATATACATCTCTGGTGCTTTTATACAGACACGCATACGTCTAGGCAGTCATTGAAGGGCATTATATTTTAGTTGGTTTATAAGGAAGTTGGTTTATAAGGACATCTTCATGTTATGGGAGATTTTCCAAAGTGAAAACAATATCTATACCATTTTTCAAAAGATTCCTGACTTCTAGGAAGATTCTTCGAGAAAGAAAATCATCTTCTATGGAGATTTTAAAGTCCATGCTTTCCTCTTTGGTGTTTTTTAATTATATGTTGAATTAGAGAGTGTTTTTTCCAGCACAAGACATTTCCATCATGTTTCTCCATGGCCTGTTGAGCTTGTATAATGTTATTCGAAAAATGCATCATCTTCTAGGATTTATTTGTTTCATTGACATCTGGGGTATTTTCTCATGACCCATAAACTTCTATGGTGTTTTGACAAGGAAGTGGTCATTCATTTAAATACGTTTTTCCTATGGATACAAACATTTAAGTTGCTTATTAAGAATGAGAACCCAGCGGGGGTTGGGGGTGACAGCCTCTCAGCCAATGAGGGCTCAGAACGGGGGCATTAACAACGGTAATACCCCTGCTCCATGCAGCCTCACGGCTGGAGGCTGTCATCTTCCCCTGCCGGGGAATGAGGTGAGTGGTGTCCCACTTCCACTCTCTCCTCTCCCATCCACAGAATTCCCTCCCCGCCCCCATCCCCCTTACCTTCGTTGAAGTCCATTTCGGGAGTGGACGCGCTGGGAACACTTCTTTCCCCAGCGCATTCGCTCCCGATATGCAACAGGACGTCATGGAAAGGAAGAAGGAACTACGCGTAGTGCCTTCTCTTCTTTCCATGGCAGCCTTTTTTTTGTTTACTTTTTTCTATGTTGTTCAATGGCCACCATGGAAAGGGAAAACAGACTTTGTTTTCCCTTCCCGGGTAGGCATTTTTTTTACACTTTATTTTCTGTTCCGAAAAGCCAGAGTGTTTCGAAACAGAAAAAAAATACTTTAGCCCCTCGGTCTTATGTGCCAGGGTACTAATAGCAATAGACCCCTCGCAGGGGGCGGGGGGGCGCTTTACCACTTCAGGTAATGCCCCAGGGCCTTCTTAAGGCCCTCGCTACGCTTGGGCATGTGACTATGGGCCCTTGGGCATTACTTGAAGTGGTAATACCCCCCCTGCTCGGGGCCTATTGTTTACTTATGAACTTCTACGGACATTTCTGTAATGCTCAGCTCTGGATCTTGCAGGGACGCTCTTGAACACCTTGTGGATATGCCCCACACCACTTCTTACCCTGCTCATGTGTGGTGCTCACGAGGCTCACTGGCATGTGCAAGGTAAAAGGGATGGGGATATGTAGGAAGAAGGCTGCTATCCTCACAGTGGTGCTTGATTGCAGCTGTATGTCATGAAATGTAAGGGCAAATGTGAGGACAGGAGTATCGCACTACACTCCCTCCACCCTCCTTTGGTCGATTGACTCACTATACTGTGCAAGGCTGATAAAATGCTCCTTAAGCAAGTTACTTAACTGGACTTAATTGCCCAATGCTGCTGCGGCCAGGGTCTGGTGCCGTATCCAAATGTCAGTATTTGGTGACGTGTTGTGTCTTTGCAAATGTCTCTTGACTTGCCAATATCTTTCTCCGGTGTTGTCCTGATGCAAGAGTCTAATGAACTGCTATTTGTTTATGCGTGCATGGTATGCCGTTAATTCATGGCCTGTTTTATTTTTGCAGCATTTTTTGATGAAAAAGTTTTGCTGGAAAAAAAAACCATCAAAAAATATGGGGAGCGAGCATATAAGGGGTAGAGTGGGGTGGTGTGTAGGCAATAAATGATAGGGCAGGAGGAATTGGGGGGACCCCCCCAAATAAAAAAAATGTATTCAATGATTTTTTCAGCAAAATATGTTCAGCAAAAAGTGCCCCGCCCAAAAAAAAAGGGGAAAGAATGAACATAGAACCGCTGCTTGCAGAGTCTAACAAACTGTTATCCCTTGCTTTCAGGTGGGTACACCTGAGTGATTGTAAATGTTTTCTTTATTGCTAAACTAGTGTTTTTACTTGTGAACTGATGTGCATTATGCCCCTTCCCAGGTCCGGAGGGCTTTTCTGTGAAATATCCTGACGGTGTCAGTATCTCGCAATACATTTGGTATTAATTCCACCGTTGTTACAGCACTCAGAAGTGGCAGGGTTCAAGCATGAAGCGCTATACATAAACATGTGCTATAATAACATATTCTTCTAGACCACAGCATCCCCAAAATGCAGTATTCTAGTATCCTCAAAATGATAATGCATAGAAAGATAAAACAGTCAAGTTGATTCTATATTAGAAGTTCTTGAAGTGGAGCATCCGGTCTGCCTGCCCCAAATAGACAAACCCTTCTCTCTACCTATATCCTTGCGAAAAAGGCACATTAGCCACTGAAAGAAAGCCAAAACTTATGTGAAATGAGGAAGGTTCTTGGCAGGGGGAATAGTGGTTTTGAAATTAAACTGCATCCTTCACTAATGCAATGTGCACACATTTCACCTGACTAGCATCTGTAACAAACAGTTTCTGTGTGCTGCACGTCCCCAGCGCCAGGCCTCCTGTTCCTTACTGCAGGGAAAGGTAAAGGGTGTGCGGGTAGGCTTTATGGTAGGGGTCCACCCGCCCCTTCCTAGAGACTCCACTGCACAAGCAACAGCCACTACTGTATTCCAAAAACTAGAACTACTTCAAGGAACCAGTTATGCTCAGTCACCAAGCAACCAACATGGTGAGATAACTCACAGTGTGATAATGGGGCAAGACTCTGTCCCAGACGAAGCCTAGGGATTCTGGGTCCATGCATCATGAGTTGCGAGACTCTGGAAATCAGAGTCTGAAGATTATAAAATAACAAAAGGGGTGATTCAGAATCAAGCCTGGCGTCAGGGCCTTTCGAGCAATTCAGTTAGAATGGGACTCTACTCTTTGTGCGCCCCCCCCCTCAAATTTGACAAGAAAGCTTAATAGTTTTTCTTAAGTGGTCATTTGGGCTTAAATCTTCCCTGCTTGCTGCCTTTTTTTGCTTCGCTATGCAGAGGCCAGTTATCCTGTCCTGTGATAATCTGTAGTTTTAACATCCTCTCTATTGCTACATCTAGGGTTTGCCATAGGATGAGGACATAGGGTAGAATGGAAATAAACATTAGTCCTCACAAATTGAAGGCAGGTGCACTTTAATTGTGCAATGTAGGCCGAAGGTAGACATTTCCAAAAAAAACTGTTCAATAATAACAGGCATGTTTCACCCTTCTTTTAGCTCTTTGGAGTGGGGTATATAATATGCTGGGAAATTAATAAAGTTCAGCAGTGCAACTCATCAAGCTATCCAACCTTAAACTTACAACGAGGGAAATCACTCATTCAATTTGCTTTAGGAAACAGTGCGTTGCTGGAAATGCATTGGAGGGAGAGGGCCTCCCTGTCCTTGTCCTGTAGTCATTTTCCACTTATGTTCTGTATTGTTTTCTGCCCAGGAGTCCATGTGGGACTCCTGGCAGTACAGTTCTTCCTGTTTTCGGTTTGGTGTACAGACCCATGGGATACCCTTCTGGCACCCATGAGTGGGGGTACAACACTGTGCCCCTGGTGTATGTTTTTGGACACCTGTCTGTGGCCCACAGAGCAGGGTATGGGCTGGTGGCAGCTCCATGCTGAATTTGACAGGTGCTCTGAGTATCCTCCATTTTGGGATACCCAGGCCCTGCCATTGGAATCAGTTGATTCCTGATAGGGAACAAGATGCCCCTGTGGCCTCTTGCTTTCTATTGCCTGTTACCTTGTTTTCCCAAAGTCCTGGGAAGCCCTGACTCGGTCCCTTCCCCCTGACTGGCTGTTGGGTGGAAGTTCCATATATGGTGTTGTTGTGAAGTCCAGGCCAGACTGGCTGGAACCTTCCCAGTGACTGTATGTTGTGGGTACACCCTGTGGGTGGGTCCTGGGTAAATGGAGTGTGTGACCAATATGCACTTCTTGTTGTGGCTGTCTGGTTTCTGGTATGAGAGACAAAGACTGAGACAGCCCTGCCTGAAACTGGTATGAATGCAGTGTGTAGTGTTGAATGGCTGGGTACTTGTCCCAATACACATTCCTTGTTGTGAGTGTCTGAGAGGGAGGAGTATGGCCTGAATGCACTGTATGCCTGATTGGCTGACTGACTGCATGAATGCCCTTCTGTATGATTGGCTGCTGAGTGTGACCCAGCAGTGTGGATGAGAGGCAGAATAGTATATCGGGGGACCTCTCACCACTGGAAATTGTTCAGAAGCTGTGTCTACACTTGAAGAGTAACTGGAACTGCTGATCCTCGACGCCCAGCTGGAAGAAGAAGAACTGCTGCTGCATTTGCTTTGACCCGATCCGAAAGCTGTTGAGTTCGTCTAGGACTGATCCGAGAGAGGACCTGGCTAGGTGCCCTCTTCCCATGCTCCGAGGGACTATCGAGCACGGCTAACCTTCGCCGAAGCTCCCTGGAAGACAGACCCTCGAAAGGCTGCCGACCGAAGACGGGGACCGCCGAGGAGAACGAAGTGAAGCACCCAGACATCGACGCCATCGAAGTCCATTGCCGTCAACCAGGGTTCGGAGTATCACCTTAAATGCTGGAAGCCCGTCAAAGCCGTGTTGCCTAGAAGAGGGGACCACTTGACACTGTGCCGCCAACGACCGGAGCCGTCCGCTCCTTTCCCTACGACTGTTGAATCGAAGGACTCCCGACGACCGCTTTATCCCACCGGAGAAGGTCGAGGACGCTGACGCGTCTAGGAGAATCCGCTGGTGGGTTTCCCGCCACCATGTGAAGGGTTTTGCCCCATGCTGAATCAATAGACTGGGTAGATGTGGGGATGAGCTGTCGCCGCCCATCATTCCATCCCAGAGTCCAGGAGAACCGCGCAGTTGTGCGCATACCAAAAGCGCCAGGGGTGAAAGGTGGTGCCAAAGGAAAAATAGCAGCACCTGTCAGAGCAAAAGCGCTTTTAAATCACCTCTGTTTCTTTGAGTGCAAGCTCCAAATGTCCATTCCAAACATTGTAAGATAGCTAAGACCGGAGACCTTTGTTCAAAAAATCCATTTTACTGATGTGAAAAATTTCCTGAAATCATGGGCACAAGACCACTCTAAAGATTCAACCTTCTTGTGGGGGGGTTCCACATAACCATTCAAATGTAAGGATGCCCATCAAAACAATAGCAAAAATCCCCTGTCAAATTCAAGACAACTCAAAAATGGATGCAATACCGGTACTCACCACTATCAGAAAGCCGGCGTTTTAAAACCACCAGACTTTTGTGTAAAACTGAACAGATGAACCCAAACCAGGCCAAGGAAAGACTTGCTAAGAGGTGGATACAATGTAAAACTATATTCTGAAATGACTTGAAGGAAGTAATTATTTAATGTATATGTAAAAACTGTAAGTTTGATTTAAACTGGAAACTAAAGTGACATTTAGCTGAATTCTGCCTGACAACTACCCCCGACCAGGCCTAGCTGCATCCTGCTGCCCCCACCAAAAGGAGATGACACCTCTCTGATTAGATTAGGGGAGGGGCACCTGCAGGAGGTTGAACAAAGCACTGTCCTGGGCTCAGGCAAATGTTATATTGGGGGGGTCGTAAAATAGCTTCCTCTTGGGAGAAGTGGGAGGAGAAGTACCTCTGGGAGCCACCTGAGCTGGAGGCGGGGACAGACAGAAGCTTCCCCCATGTGCTTTGGAACCTAAACCACACCCATCTGGGCCAGAGCATAATTTTAAAAAAAGATGGATAATTCATAGTACGGACTTGTCAGAATTATATAAGTAATATCATTATTCTTGTGATTTTTCTGTGCACGTTTTAAGAGGTGTTAGGACCCTGTGGTGTATTCTGGGGGGTTTCTAGTGGAAAATAGGGTCTTACTCCAAATGTCTGCATGTTAAAAATCTGACACTTCATCAATTAATGTCCATACTCCTTGCGCACATTTGTGTAATTTTTGGTAAATGTCCGATATTGGTAAACCGACCAAAAAGCGCAAAATGTTGTCATTTTTTAATGCAAGCCCCCAGGAAGATCAGAGGTGGACAAGCATGGACCACAAGGAATATATAATGTGTACATGTAATTTCAACAAATTGTGTATCTGGGAAATATGTATTTGAATCAAATATAGATTTGTGGGCAAATTGACCAGGGGAGGATCCTCTGACCCATAAACAGACCTCATCATGATGACAATCCATTTCCTTCCCCCAATGATGGGAGAGGGGCGAATTGGGCCAATGACAAGTAGAGAGGGGCAGGCTTAGCTAGGCCCAGGCACACACCCATTTTCAAAACACATAAAAAGGAACATTGAAACCCAGGTAGGGACATTCACTTTCCACTTTCTTGCGGGACGCTTTGCCGGGAGACTCCAGACTTCAAATCCATCAACCTCCAGAGAGACCAGAGATCCAGGGAGACCAGAGATCCAGAGAGACCAGAACCGGTGCTTGACAGACCCAGAGAGCAGAGCTGACCCAGATAGCCGGGACTTCAGAACCACCCGCCGGAAGTCCCGTCCAACCTGACCAGACCTTGACGGCTTATTTCAAAAAAATAGTGTGAGTACTCACTGTGCAAAACCAATCTCTTAGTTAAAATAATCTAATCCAAACTATTTTAACCTAAGCAGAACTGCCTCCTAGAAATCCTGTCATCTGTTATTCTAAAGCTGCGAGCTGTCATCTGTCATTCTAAAGCTGCAAACTGTCACCTGTCATTTTGAGTTTTACTTTAAATCCGAAAATCTACCTTTATTAAATCGTCCGTATCTCTTGAACCGTTTGGGCTAGGAACAAAACTTTCATTTTAAAGCTGGGATTCTAGGCTTTCCAACAGACCTAGAACCGACTTGTTACTCTTTATAGTGCCTCCGTAATCGCGAGACACGCACTCGCGAAATTTACCGCGATTTGCGATTTGGCCCGATTTCTTCATCTGTAAAAAGATAGCCGCTTTTGCCTGAACTGCTAAAATTCGTTTGCAACCTAATAACCATTGTTAGGGCTGACCTGAATGGATTTAAAGTGTCTACCACTCACCCTGAACCTCCTATAGAGAATTAAAAGCAATTTTAGCATTTTTCACTTCCTTGCCACCACATTACAAAACACTCTTGCCCGTGTTTTAAAAAGCATACCTGTTGTCTAAGCTTGCTGGGGGAGGAACTGAATTCTGTATTGTACTTGATTGTATTCCTGAAGACTGTGTGTGTTGCTTCCATCTCCTTGCATTGCATATATGGGGGGGGGTGTGAATTGCCACCAGGGGAAAAGTGAACATATTATCTCTTGTGAAACCATATCAGTTTATTTTCTGTACTGAATTTATTCCACCTTGCATTTCCTTGAAACCATAAAGCATTTCAGCTACCTCATCCGCTACACTACTTCTAAGTAACCAAATCAGTTTACCAGTAGAACATTATCCATTGTTGATCACTGTCATATTTTAAGTGTGATATCCAATATTAATTTATTATAAAAGTGTGATAGATATATATTGTTATATTTCTCAAATAAACCTTTTAAATTTGCAAAACAGACCTACTTCTTGGCTCAGTGCGGTCAGGGGGATTCTAAGAGAGGGGTGTTATATAAGGGTTGTCATCCAGAGTACATGAACTGGACCTAAAAATATATCAATAAGGGTTTCCCTCAGCATCCCAAACTAGGCATTGACTTAGCTGTAGTGTTGAAGTGAAGCCGCTTAACAACCAAGGACCACAAAGACTTCGACGACTTGAGGCCCTTGTCGGGCCACAGTTCTTCAGAAACTCTCCAACGCTGAGGTGCCCTGCACACCTCATCCTCACAGGACGTCACCGACGAGCACCGCCTGGATCGACGCCGTGGTTTCGGCATACTCAAACTTTTCATCGACGCCGTCGATGCCGAGTTCACCTTATTTGACACCTCTCGCTGATCCGTTACTCCTGCTTTAAAGGGAGTCACTCAAGAAGGATCTCTGGATGCCTCTTCGAAGAACTCTGCTCCACCAGGTACATTGGGGGGTAGAAACCTTATAGAAGGAAATATGACTTATAGAAAAATATATGGACTGGGCTTGTGTTCTATCTTTATTTACAGGTTGCCCAGGTGGGGGGATCTCCACACAGAATTGTGCCTAGTAGGCAGGGGTCAATATTCTGCCAATTGTTCTAACCAACTGCTTTCCTCCTATATCTGTTGTTGGTTACTTGTATTCCTAGATCTGTGTGACATTTAACCAGAGTATAGTTGATGCACTTTAATGAGATCTGATAATAATTGTGGGACCAGTTTAGAACTGTATATATTTGCCATTGTAGATTTGCTGAGCACAAAGTGAGTTATTGTGATAGTGTACATAACCTTGAATATTAATTATATAAAGACTGTGTTTTCAGTAATACAGTGTATGGACCTTCCTTTGTGGGGGCTTGGGGACTACACTGTACTTACGAACCAGTCTGCGTCACCCCCTAAGAAGCTAGGCCTTGATTGCTCGACCACATACCAATAATAGAGAATCTTGGCTGGGTCCTCTGTGCCTCTCTTCTACCATATAGAGAGCAGAAGTACAGACACCCCCTCCAGTATTTAGAAACATATTCTCCTATTATAATCTTTTGCACCCTACAGATGCCTTCCCTAACCGAAGATCTATAACTAGGTTGCACTGTATTCATTCTTCCCATTTCTATGATACATGGATTTTTTTTATCAGATATGTGCTCCTGGGATTAAAAAGAAACTCACCAACGGACTTGCTTGTGCCCCAAAAAAGTGTTCGCCATTTTTCAGCTGCCCTTTTGCATTTTCAATCCTAAGACTACACCAGATCAATGCCTTTTTATTATGAACATATGCAGGCAGTATTCCCCAGCTGTAGGTAAAATGACCCAGTGGCCACCCAGCCATCACAGTCGGATGCCTCATTACCCCCCCCCCCCCTCTTCACAACATGTAAGAATGGCCAAAAGAATGGCGGAGGGGAGGATGGAGGCTGAGCTTCCCTGTGCAACTTCCATTACATACAGCAGATGCTTGTCCAGCCCTGGTTGGTGTGGGCTTTTGAACAGGACTTCAGTGAAGGACACACAGTGCTTATGAATCAAGTGACTAAAAGCAGGACTAGTAAGACATATTTACTACACCAGCAGTGTGTTTGCAACTCCAATTAAGTCATTACTCACTGTGGGTCAGTCGCTTCTCTAAGCAACAAGTTGGGAGCAGATCTCTTTCTTCTGCTGGTGCCTCTCTTGGGAACAGCCTTGTGCATCTCTGAAATTTGAGCAGAGCCATCTCTGGTTCCAGAAGCACCTCAAGACCTTCATCTTTGCTTCTGCCATCTCTCTTCCTTTCCCCTGCTGATCTACTGTCTGACTCATGCACTGGCCACCTGGCTACCCTCTGAATTCGTGCCCATGTCCCTGCCTGTCCTGCTACAAACCTGCACTGCTTCGTGGCACCCCCTGTACTTTTGGCCTGTATCTGTAACCCTACGCTCTCCTCTCCTGCACTTATTAGACACTCATTGTCTGCACTTCTGAGCACTTGCACTTTTCATCGTTGGCTGTACTACTTGTTGTTTCTGTTTTTACTTGACCTGCACTTCTCCATCCTCCCACCCCCTGGCACTTCTCCACTCCCCATTCCCTTGCACGATCTGAATGCCACTAGGCCTAGTAAGATTTTTGTTTTTCAATTGAAATTTCCCATTGAAAAATGCTTTTGTAAATCTGTGAGGAATTCAACCATCCGCACAGTGGGTAGGCACTCTCCTGGGCTTTTTTGATATGTCGATTAAAGAAATTGAATGATGGGAGATCAACCTCGGGAAATGTGTGGGGCTAATCCATACACATTGTTCTATGTTCACTGCACAACAAACACATAGATCTGTGTACTCTGGGTGGACCCAGTCCCATTTAGTTGGAATCTGACAGCCAGGAGTAAAGGAAGACACCTCAAGCAGAGGAGGGCAAAACCTTCCTCCGGCCATGGCCAGCTTATTTAACTAGCAAAGGCTCCATGTATTCCCCCTACCCATTGTCAGCCCTGCTGGTGGCAGCTCATATTGATGACAGTTAGTTGAAACCGGCTTGTGAGAGGCCTGGTCGCAGAGCTGACTAAAGTCAAGACCTTTTTCATATGCAACTGTGTCAACCAGAAGTCAGCTCCTGCCCCGCAGTATCAATGGCAGCGAAGTGCCATGTCTGGAACATGTGCTTACAGTAGGAAACCCCTTCATGAGAGCCCCATTCAGAGGGTAGGGGTATGTGATTCAATGGAGACAGAAATTCTGTTCTCACCACAACTTCAAGGGAGACCTGGCTTTAGTCAGAAACCACAGAGAGCACCATTAACCAGAGAGACCCTTTGATCCACAGAGGGAAGCAAGATCCCAACCATAAACATCTCCCAGGGAACAGAGGGAGATACTGAATCTAGAGGACCCTCTAACAGCTCCAGACCTGGTACCCAGCCAGCACACAGAATGCCCTGCTAGGCCCTGCTAGGCTCTGCAAGCAAGCTTCCTAGGTCGGAAGTGCCAGATAGTATCTGAACCGAAAGAAGGACAAGGCCATTGCCTGCAACACTCTCCTCAGCTTTGGCCTATCCACCTTAAAGACCGACACAAGCCCAGTAAAGAAGCAAGGAGGCGTGCGCTGACAAGCATCAACCAGCGTCCGCCTTAAGGGCATTTTTCAGGCAGTCAAGCCCGTCAAGCTGCAACCGACTGCACCACTGACTGTTGTCATGCCACAGTCTCTTTTGCTATCCGAGTCACATCGACCAGGGCTTCAGACTCTTCGACCAGCACAGAGACAACGATACCTGACCCGAGCCGCCATGTAGGTCAGCCTGCAACCTTCCGCCCAGCCTCACTCACCAAACTGCCTACCACCTGATACCTACAGCTGTCTCCCATCTTGAACTCTGTCACAGAAACTGCAAAGCGGCCTGAAACCAACTGAACCCTGTTGAGCAACAACAGCTTCTACAAGCACAAGGTACATTGTGGTTCTGTCAGCCTGGTACTTCTTCTAAGGCCCCTAGTGACATTTTACAACCCTATGCTCCCTGAAAACAATTGCTTGCTGAAATCAAGTATCCTAGAACTATTCAGGTTAATTACTTTACTGACTACCCTCCTGCCTGTATCCAGAGTGCAACCCATTTCCTTCTTGAAATTGTCTGTCCTTGTTATGCTCACCTGGTCTCTGCGGAGGCGTTGGGGCATGGTTGCAGCCGTCCCGGCGGTGAGGTCGCTCGGGTCTGACTTTGCCCTCTGCGCTTATGTGGTGACTGGTGGTAATAGGTGATGCTGCTCGGGACTGCTCCTGCATGGAGAATAGGGGCATGAGTATGCTATCTGGTGCGCCTGATCCCCTTCCAGACCCCTTCTCCCAAACCGTGGTATCCGTGGGATGCGCTGTCCCTGGAAATCTCACCTGTTGATTAGTTCGGTGAGCACTCTGTCATGCTGCTTCTGGCAGGTGCGCTTGTATGATCTGCACAGAGTTCCTTCACTGGTCTCTTGCATGTGGTAGTCCAGTCCTGCTGCAACTTACCCATTATACTTCAGGTAAGTGTTCCTGTTTGCCTTTGTCTTTCCTCGTCTATTTTTGTTGTATTGTAAAGTTTGTTGTCTTGTATTGCTGTCCGTTCCACTTTTGATGTGTGCTCTTTTGCTTTCTTCCCTTGCAGGTGATGTTGCCAGCCCGGCAGAAGCTGTGG
This sequence comes from Ambystoma mexicanum, assembly GCF_040938575.1. Classification (NCBI taxonomy): domain Eukaryota; kingdom Metazoa; phylum Chordata; class Amphibia; order Caudata; family Ambystomatidae; genus Ambystoma; species Ambystoma mexicanum. The sequence goes on along the minus strand of NC_090930.1, from coordinate 647,290,910 downwards.
AGCTGGAGGTGACAGCCCAAGCGAATGAGGAACGAAGCTGCAGTGGTACAGTAGCTGGTATGTTTTTAACTAGGGGGCACGTGGGGTTCAAATGCGGTGCGGCCCTAGGGCGGCTGGTCTAACCTTGTCTTTCTTCTTCTTCACATGGTCCGAGATTGTGGATGCGGAGTGTGGTGCTGCGGGGTCGGGATCAAGATCACTGGATGTCAGGAGATGAGTCTGCAGATGAAGCGATGAAGCACCGGTTTCCTGGAGGTGAGTATGCAGGAGAACGCCTGGTTTCAAAGGTAAGTAAACTGGTCCAAGCGGTGGTGAGCATCACATTGCACGCGAGTGCACAATAACGCGAAGCACCGGCCTTAAGGATGGAGCAGCTTTTATAGCTGAGCTTCTGAAGCCATTCCCACCAGGTTCAGCCTTCCTACCACACCCTGCACACCCGATGGGTTAGCACATGAAGACCAGGCCTAGGGAGCCACACCCGATGAGTCAGCACATGAGGATGTTCTCTGGAATAAAGGCTTTCAGCTCCTGGAAGGTTCTTGTAAAATAAAAGCACCCCTGCACTGAAATAAAGTAAAAGCACTCCTGCACTGAAATAAAGTGTTCCTGCTCACATCTTATATGAGCCTGGCACCACAGGCGCCAGGATTGAGTCCAGCCAGGGCCCCTGTGTTTATAGGTCTCAAAGGGACATAAGTGAATCAAGTAACCCATTGGCCCCATCACTAGATGGTGTGGTTTTTGTGTTCTGGGGTCTGTGGCCATGACAGCCCTCTGCATTCCTTTACAAATTGGGTTGTAATTTGTAGTGTGCTAGAACTGTCTCTTGTGATAATAATAAAATAGATATTTGTATACAATCTTGACTGAACAGTCCCTTTGATCATTGGGTAATAATTGTATTTTCACTGTGTTGCAACTAACCAATGATCCACAACTTTGCAGACAAAAGCCTGCCGTTCCCTCCATGTTTCCAAAATTGGACAAGATGGTTCGTAATTTGCTTGTGTTTCCAATCTGTTCGGAACCCTTCTAGTGTACAAGAGGTGTGGGCTGATGGTTTAGAAACCGATGTTCATCCCTGGAACACTCGTGCCCTGGAATTTGAGTTGTCACACTTTCTATTCTCTTGTCCTGCCTTTAATATTATTCCTCATTGCTTCTTGGTTTCCCCCACTCACACTCTCTCTTGCTACACTATCATTACATCCTTGGTGCTAAGTATACCAACTTTACCACCATGGTGTAAACTACGTTTACACCATGGTGGATGGAGGATTTACCGCCCCATTCCAAGGTGAGTGGGGCGGTAAATCCCCATTTCCCATTTTCCCTTCCCCATTCCCATTTTTGCCCCATAGGGCATAATGGGAGTGGGGAAGGCGCTAATTACGCCGCCGTAAATTACGGTGGCGTAATTAGCATCATGGCGGATTAGCACCATGGATTTTAACGGCTGCTAAAAGCAGGCGTTAAAATCAGAATCAGGCGTTAAGGGTTAACGGTGGCGTTAACCCTTAACGCCTGAGTTGTAATGAGGGCCAATGTCTTTTACTCTGTCATTCTTCTTTCCTGCTCCCAACCATTCCCATGTCCCTTTGTCTCGTGCTGATATTTATTCAATTTTCTTTTCCAGCCCGAACTCAGTTTTGCTAACTTTTCATTGTATCTATATGTGCCCAGGGTCTTGCACATTCCTATTTTTCTTCTTCTGTTTCTGTTTATTCTCAAACTTACCTTATTTGATCATCCTCTATATTCCTAAACCTGTTCCCCTCCCTTTTATGCTCAGTCCTGTTTCTTTTGTTCTTCCTATCTCACCCACATTTTTGAATGCTTGTCTCTACTCTGTGTGCTCGGCCTCCACTGTTACTACCTTTTGCACTGTACTTAACTAATATCGTCTTTTGACCCCACCATAAAAATGTAATTTCAAGTTATTGTTGCGGTTTATTACTCGGTCACACTCAACTCAGGTAGTTTATTTCCCCCCCAATGAATGTGGCGCACAATAAAGCATTATTAGTTTGTTAAGGTTCAGTTTGGTAAGGACTCCAGCCCGTCTCACAGCCAACCCCAACAAATACCTGGTGCCACAATGAACTAGGAACCATGCCGGTGTGTAGGAAGAATATAGATTTATTAATTTATTTAAACCAAATTTGACAAACAGACTAACATCAGCCACAAATGCCGTGGCAACATAAGAACAAAACTGACTTCCATAATGGAACCAACACAGAGAAAATACAGAAATATGCAGTCACAATTTCATGCAGCTTTCTTTTCAAATCACCCACCAATAAAGAAAAAGAACAATTCAAGAAGCAGTTTTCTTTTCAAATCACCCACAAATAAAGAAAAAGAACAATTCAAGACACACAGTGATTGATGATTTGGTTATAATACTTTTTATCCCAGCATCCCCTACCCTCCAAACATCGATTAGACTTGACCCCTCTGAATTGAAGGCCAGTGGCACAGAGTGGGAACACAATGGGAAAATCTTTTTGGTTTTCTGATAAAATGCACTCTTTGTAAAAATGGATACAAGGGGCAAAATCATTTTATTTTTTTCTTAGTACCACAGATGCAATATAAGGGAAAGAAAAGCAATGGGAAAATGTGTTTAGCCACACCTAAAAAGAACAGGCAGGGTTTTTCTGGTTTTGGTCAGAGCACAATGGGAACAAAGGAGCAATTTCATTTTGCACCCTGCACACTCACGTAGAAACAGGGTTTTGGGATTCATTCTTTTGGCAAATCATTATGTCTATACTGAACTCAAATCACACTGGGAAGAGCTTGTTAGTTTCAAATGCCTACAAAACACATCCCATTATTTCTATAGGGTAATTAATTGACTTACTTTAATTAAATATGCTAACAATCTACATAGACAAACAGGATACTTTAGTATAGGGATATAACTAGAACAATACTTGAGAAATGCAGGGCCTACACAATCTATGGCTTTGGGGATAGTTCTACTTACAGGAGAGTCCTTGTCATGAGCATCAGGGAACAGCAGGGCACCTCTGGGACAGCAAGAGTGTCAGTCCAGGTTAGCCCCTCTGGCTCCCCCAAGGGGTCCCATGTAGCTTCTATGTCTCCTGGTCCCTGTCTCCAATGTAAGATTTGGGGCCTCTCTGGTTGGGTGTTTCTCGCAAAAGTTCAGCCGCAGGTTACCTCCCGGAATAAGTGGGAAAAGCCTAGGTCTGATGCAAACTGGTTTACTTATAGGGCAAATGAAATCACAAACTTGTCATGATTCCTACCAAAGGGGTTGGTTAGTTTTCTCTGCCCACCTGGGTGCTAATAGGCAAGGGGATGAGGGGTGTGAGTTAGGAAAGCTGTGGGAGGAGAAAGCTTGGTAATCCCAAACTGACATGTGGGCTCGGCATGTTCAAAACTCTGAAAATCAACCAACATGGCAAGTACCCTAATTTTTCAAATCTTTCCATATATGGATATATTTTTAAGAACTACATTTTAAGTCAAATCAGATGATGCTAATCTGAAGTCGGAACACCCTTCCTATGCAGATATATGTTTTTTCTTCAATTATTCAGAAGCCGTTTCATTGAAAAATATGCCACTTCATAGTTCCCATGTTAATTTTGTCCTTCAACCTCAGACCAACTTTCAAATCTCTCTGAATCAAGGGAATACCCAAATCAAATTTTCATTAATAATTTTAGTTATGTTTATCACACAAAAAGAATGGTTCAAAGGGGGGTACTGTCACCTTTAATAAAAGTCTGGTATGGCCGTTGTGGCATGTACGATGCCCTTTTTATGCCCTTTTATGCCCTTTCCATTAACTAAACTCCCCTTGTTTTCTTTATTTGCTTTCAGTTTAATTTTCCCTTGAGCATGTGATCAGCCAGAGGCTGGCTAATGTTTATTTTCGCCTCTCCCTTCATGGCCTGTAATGGCCCTGGCTGCAACTCTAATGGACATTTTATGGGAATTGTGACCTCAAGGTCACTTCTGCTGAAAGAGCAGGCATTGCCTTAACTGTTTCCACGCTGGTTTGAATCTAGGAAGTATTTCTTTCTATATTTTTAAGCAATGGCCCTTATTGATGGTTGACAACCAGACCTCCATCTCCAGGATCAGCAGAGGAAAGGTGTTGGAGGTTAAGTTTCATCTTTAGGAGAAATGAAAGGGGTGCAAGTAAAATTCTGCAAACAATGGCTTTTAAACTCACACACAATACATTTGACATGACATTTTATAAGGCCCCTGGGCCTTATACCCATGTGTAATGTACTTCTTTAATCTCACAGTTGCAAAATACATGAATATCACTTCTGGATTGTCCATCTGTATAGGGCAGTTATATGAGAAAACCATGTTCAAACTCTGAAAGTCTAGTGAGTACTTCTCTTAGCATACTGTCATTTTGATGAGGAAAAAGGGAGTTATTTTATTTCTTATAATTGCAAAGAGCTTGCTTTCACTTGAGATGACTGGGGCACAATCTGGTATTACATTGAAGATAATGTACACACTGTTATCTATCTCTTTAAGTAAAAGTGCTGCTCTCCATGGATTCAGTAAAACAGCATTGTCAGCCACATGTCTTTCTTTTCCTTGCTGAAATGCATTGCACATATCTTCACAGTTTTGAGATTTACGCCCACTTTCTTTCCTTTTTAGGCCTGTTTTTGGTTCAATAGCCCTCATGTCTGACATCACCGTTTCTGTGCTGGCCTTTTCTTCAATGGGACTTCTCGAATCAGTCTGGCCTCTTTATTTCTGGCATTCAGGGGCTCTATTCCACCCAACACATCCCCCGTCGTGGATCTTTGATTCCAGTGAGACAGAGAGAAGAGCAAGGAGAGAGTGGGGTTTCTGTTTCCTTATGGCCTGGGTACATTCCAGGAATCTCCATCGGAGCATGTCTGCTCTATACCATTCTGAGGGAGTGGCACTCTGGTCTGTACTCCACTCTTTTTAGATTTTGGGTTTTGGACCTGGACCCCTGCCTTTATGGTAGCTCCAGCTCCGGCCTGTAGAGGCAATGAGCAATTTAATCTGCCCAGAATAAAAGAGAGGTTAATTATTTCATACAGTACTAATTTCCCTGGTTTGATCGATATGCGAATTGACAACAAAGCAATGAGTTACACATTACTTTTCACTTGACGTATACAATTTCAGACATGATCATTGCTTTTGGTACATTCCTGATTAGTATAAGTTGTTTTACTCCCTGTAAATGTGTGATTTTCTCCATCCGAGTACCCATTCCTTACTGTTATTCTTCAAATGGTTCCTGGGCTCTACCATCACTGGGTTCTTCAATCAGTCACAAGTTCTGTCTGGGATTTGAACCCATTTCTCTTCCATCTGTTCTCCTTTAGGGATGGAGATCTTATAGGCAACAGGTGAGATTTTATCGACAATTTCAAAAGCACAGCACCAAGAGGGGAGGAACTTCTGCTCCTTGGTCTGGTTCCTTTGGGAATCGTACAGGTAGACTGTGTCACCTACATTGTACTCTTTCTTGGTGGTCTTTAATTCGTAGTGGGTTTTCATCCCCTCTGCCGACTTCTCTAAATTTCGCTGAGCATAAGCAAAAGCGTGCTGAAGGTATTTTTGTAAATGTTCAATGTACTCATCAGTTGTGGACGCGTTGCTCAGGGTCTGCTCTTGAGTTCTGTAGAGCAGATGGTGTGGTAGCACCATTTTTTCATATAGTCATGAGCTCGAATGAAGACATTTTCATTGCAGAAGATGGTGTAGACCTGAGGACCATCAGGACAAGCGGTAATCGGGTGTCCCAACTAATCCACAGTCCACCACAAACTTCTTCAAGATGCCCACAATCATTTTATTGTACCTCTCAACTCCCCTGCTCTAGGCTAAGCAATAAGCAATGTGGAGTTTTCTCTTTACCCCTAATATCTCCCACATCTTTGTCATCACATCAGTGGTAAAATAACTTCCTCGGTCTGACTCAATCCTTTGGGGAAGGACAAAATGACAGAAGATGTGATTGATCATTAGGGCGACAGCTGTTTCCGCCTTGTAATTTGGGGCCGTAAGACATTGCACCCATTTGGTAAATAAGCAAGTCACGGTCAACATGTACTTATTTCTGCCTGACGTGCAAAATCACTGGCCTGATGAAATCGACTTGCAAATCTGACAAAGGCAGTGTCATTCCCCTTTTCTGTAGGGGAGCTCTGTGTGTGAGGGAATTTGACTAAAACTGAGCACACACAAGACACCCCTTTAAGTATAGGTCGAGGTCCTGACCCATGTGTGGCTAATATGCGACATCCCGCAAGATTTGACCGGCAGTGGCCGCGTCATGGGTGTGACTTAACATCAGGCTTCAGAAGGAGGTAGTTACCACCCACTGGTCACATCCAGATTTGGATCTCTGTACCGACACACCGTCCTGGATTCAGAACATTTTGGAATACTTCATCAACACCCTGAGGTCCTCTTTCCCGATCTAATTGGATTCTGTCAGAAGAAAATTCACTGGCCCTTCAATATGTTGATAACATTTCCCAATAATCGGGTTCTCTTTTTGTGATATAATCAAATCAGCATCTGGGGTTTCTTTTCTCCACTGGGCAGTTGAGAGTTCATTTTGGGTGTGTGTTTGAGACCTGATGACGGCAGCAACCTGGATTTCCCCCAACAGGGATTTGGTTTCTATGAGATCCCCGTGGATGGCTCCGATTTTGGTCAACTGGTCAGCAAAGTAATTTCCAGTTTTGTCTGGTCACTCTATTTTGGAGTGACCTCTGATCTTTTTCCAATAGATGGTTATCTCATTAGAGGTGAACAGATCATCAATTGCTGGGATTAATTTCCCATACTTGAGCGGTTTGTTGTTCGCACACAGAATGTCTTGGTTTTTCCAATTAATCAGGTGCTCCATTAACCCATTGTTGACATAATTTGAATCAGTGATTATGACCAGTTCTTTGAGCTGGTGTTGTACGGCAGTAAGGATGGCTTGATGTACCACCATCACCTCTGTCATCTGACTACTTTGGGGACCTATTTTGTACCCAGCAGAGGGCTCTGTGGCATCATTCCCCCACGCATTCCCAATGCCAGCCCCTACTTCTTTTTCACCCTGATTATATACATGATAGGAACACCCATCCACATATACCGTGGTTATCCCCTGGCACGTGTCTTCCTCATAGACTTTGTGTGGGGAAGTAAGGTACTCCTCCATATTGTCTTGGGTCTTTAGACTTTGGTCTTCGAGACAGTTTTCTTGAGCACAATCGTGCAAGTCAGCCAAACCTTGCGGTAGGGGACTCTTCTTCTTTTGGCCATATATGACCTCCACAGGAAAGCCTTGCATGGACAGAATGAATATTTTGTCAATTGTGTTTACACATCCAACAATAATGACTTATTGGTTGGAATCACCACTGTCTTTAAAACTGAGGCTTTGTTGTTTTTGTTTGGCAGGTTTTATGGGATGGCCATTGCAGCACTCAAACACACATCAATAGGGCTGGGAAAATTCGGCAAATTTTCTTACTGAAGAGAGAATTGCACCCATTCAAGAAGTTTGAAAATCATCTTTTTAGTCATGTTGGTGTCCAAAATGTTGCCTTTTTGAAATATTTCCCTCAGGCACATGAACGTTTCTGTGAAATATGAGGCACAGTAACTTTTATCCTTTTAAATAAATGTATCCAAATATTCACATGCCTCATGCAAAGAAAGTGCCAAAATGTTGTACTGCCCCAACGGTCAGAAAAGGCACGATTTTTACTCTACCGGCAAAGTGAAATTATGTCAGGAATATACACATTTTGCTCCACCAGCGGATATTGGATTATTTATGTGGATGTCGAACACCTGAACACCCAATGTTGTACCACATTGCCACACTCCAGTAAAAATATGCGAGTACTAGAGTTCTGAGCTGTTTTTAAAGTCTAGGAGAATCCTTATGATGTATTTCAACTGACACACACACCTCTCAATCTGTCGTTGGATAAACAGTGTAGAAATCCGAATTCCCTCTGGAAGCCAATCAAATGGCTCAGTGAATGATATGCTCCCTACTATGGTTGAAATGAAATTACAGCCTTAGAACAACTGATGGTGAGTCCTCATCTATTCAGTTTAAGAGATTAGGGTGTGTCTCGCCTTGGTACTGGTCTTATGGTCTGCAAAGCCAGATTCACTGGTATTGAGGCTGTCCAATATACTAGATTCTGAATACGAAAGAAATTAATTAATCTGTGGTTTTTGCGCCAAATTCTGAAAATGATAATACTGTGGTTTCAGAAATATAGGTGTCTAATTTCTCATTTACCAAAAGCATTCAAGGTCCCTAAAAACGTATTTATCCATCTGTATATGGTGGTTCATCAGGAGGGGTACAATCGCTTGCTCTAAAATAATGGAAACTGAATTCAAATCAATCTTAACTTATGTATTTCAAATTACATATATACGATTATGAAATATGGCTTTCAATCACAACTTCAAGAGATAGTTTCTCTACTCACGTGCGACTGTATTTGCAATGTATCAATGGTGTAAAAAGAAGAGAAGAAATCATTCTTTTTTTTTTCCTACCCCTGCTCAATATTTGGGTGAGACCTGAGAAAACAAGGTTCACTGTTCTATTAAGCACATAAGAACTGTGTGAGTGATGCTGTGTTAAAGCGATCATTATCCTCGATTTGAAGTGAATTGTCTGCTTACCTATTAGACTCACCATTGATACAGTGCAAATACAGGCACATGTATAAAATTATCTCTTGAAGTTGTATTTGAAATCCATATTTCATAATCTTATGTATGTAATTTGAATACTGAAGTTAAGATTGATTTGAATTTATTTTCTGTCTATTACTTTAGAGCAAGCTACTGTACCTGCCTGATGAACCAGCGTATACAGGTGGAGAAACACATGTTGAGGGACCTTCAATGTTTTTGAGAAATTAGAAAATAGACACGTACATTTCTGAAACCACAGCATTAAAATGTTCAGTATTTGGCACAAAAACCACAGATGTATTCATTTCTTTTGTGCTCCCTGCTATGGGCCCAATTCATGGATTTTTTTCACATGGTTTAATGTGACTTTGCAATACTGAAAAATTACTGCACCGTCGACACAAATCCTGATTCATGGAACTGTGCCAAGTGTATTTTGGCAGTGCAAAGTCATTTTGTAAGTCATTTTTGCAGTAAAAAATGACTTTGCACTGCAAAAATACACTTTGCACAGTTCCAGGAATCAGGGTTTGTGTAGGCAGTGCTAAGTGACTTTTCAGCAGTTCAATGTCACATTGCACCTTGCACAGAATTCCATGAATTGGGCCCTAATACTTGAAGTGAAGTTACATCTGATGTAATACAGCCTACATTAATAATAATTCTAGCCTCCTGACTCATCTATGAAGATTTCCTCTAATTCGAACATAATACCGGCAATGAGGATGGGATCCAAATGCATGCCTGCAAAGCTGAAGTGAATCTGTGGAATGTAGAAGTAAAACTGGAGTGGAGGACCTGCAGTATTGACAAGGAGACACTCACCAGCCCACAAGAACCTCAGGTGAGCTGCACATGCACACACCGCATTCATAAGCATTCTACCTGTAGTCAACATGCACAGCAGGACAAACACAGGACACTATGGGCCTGAATTTCAACGTGTTTTGAATGGGACTTTCCCATTCAAAAATGCTTTTGGAAATCAAACCCTATGCCTTTTCCTCCATCACTACATTGACCACAGAATCCTCACTGACAGACTCCCCTCCCTTGCCCTTAGGAACGCCGCACTAAGGAGGATTTCCTTATTCCTCAGTATCAGATCACAAATCCCCTACCTGTTACGCTCACCTGGTTCCACACAGGGGTGTCGAGCGAAACTGGACAGCCACGGTCTCCACCAACGTGATGCGTAGTGCAGAGAAGACTGACTGGACTTGCCCACCTAGCTTCGTATGCTTGACCCATAGAAGTAGTCGCCTAAAGGCGGAGAAAGGGAATTAGCCACCCGTGGATTTGAGTAATAGCCCCTCTCTGCGTCCCCATTTATCACCTCTGATATTCCCGTTCACAAAGCTCACCTTATAGTTTTGAATGATGAGCTCTCCATCCTGCGAGGAACGCAGGGGTGCGTTGATGGCCAGTTACTTCACTGGCTTGAGGATATTGGAAGAGTTCTAGACAATCTTGGCTCCAAACCTCCTGGTGAAGGACCATAAGTATATAGTTCTTAAGAGTTCAAAAATGTCTGAATAATCACTCTTGCCCAATTCCTTTGTTTATCTTGCAGCTTAGACCCAAAAGAAGATCGTCTTGTGGCAGCTGAAAGCGTTCAGGTAAGAGTTTGTGTTATCTCACACTGTCCGTTAAATGATGCTAAGGTTTAACTCGCTGCTTTCTCTTATCTTACAGGTGCGGCGTAAGACGATTTGGCGTGCTGGCGAATAATACCTCCGGCGGTAAAATCAGGTAAGTATATGGTGGCAAAGAGATTGTCCTTGTTTGTTCCCTCGGCTCACCTTGTGGTTTTCTTGTCCCCCTTAGGTGCTGGAATGCGGCAACATAATGATGGAGACAGCGCCGGATCGTAGAGATGCTGCGAGGAACGGTGAGTATGGCGCGGCGCTGCTGCTGGCGATGCGACGTGTTTAAAATAAAGTCTGTTTCTGGTTCTAAGGTGCGATGAATCCGCAATCAGGTAAGAAACCCAATAATGTTCTTGTTCTAACCTTTCTTCTTCTTTCCCTTCTTTCTAGGCGCTCTGGACTCGAGGCGGGCGTGGCAAGAGGCTGGATGCTGACTGCAGGCACAGTGAGCATTACGCTGCAGGATGCAGAATAACGAGAAGCGTGTGCTGCTCTTCAGGCTTGGTTTAAATAGCCTCCAAAGTAGTCCCAGGTAAGTATTCCTCCACAACCCCTCCCGAGTAACAAAATAGTCCCTAGGTAAAGTAGTCCCTTCCAAGCCTCACATGGGCTTGGATCTCTTGAAGCATGGTCTGCATCAGGTAAGTTTTAACATATGAACCTGGCGCCTATGGCGCCAGGACTGATGCCCCATATGAGCCTGGCGCCATAGACGCCAGGACTGTACCCAAATAGCCCCTAACAGGGGTTGCTGGGCTTTCTCTGGGTAATATGATGCCTGCTTCCGGGGTTGATGGACTTGGTCTGGATGCCCGGGGGTAGGCATCATGACAGCACTCCCCCCCAAGGCCCCTCCTAAAGTCGTTCTTCCCCTTGGTCTTGGTTTGTCTGGGAAATTCCGGTGGAATCTTCTCACCAACCGAGGTGCATGAACGTGGTCACTAGGTTCCCATGACCTTTCTTGTGGTCCGTAACCTTTGCAGTCTATTAAATAAAAAAGTCTTGACTTAACCATTTTGGAGTCCAGGATACTTTTAACTTCAAATTCGGGTTCCCCGTCTATAAGGATGGGGTCAGGTGGCTTGGTTAGTCTTGTTCCAGGTTGTACTGGCTTCAGAAGTGACACATGGAAGACGGGGTGAATTTGCATACTAGCAGGTAATTCCAATTTGACAGCCACCGGGTTGATAATGGCCTTAATAGAGTAAGGTCCCAAATATCTAGGGTTCAAGGTCCGCGTTCCCTTTAGAGGTATGTGTTTTGTGGCCAACCAAACTTGATACCCAATCTGGTATTGTGGAGCATCACTTCTATGCTGATCAGCATTTTTCTTGTATTTTTCATTCGCCTGTTTCAAATGTTCAGTTGCTTCCTTAAAGGCTTGTGTAATAGTAGTGTGCATATGGTTCACTGCAGGCATTTCTAAGTGTTGAGGTGAGTCAAGTTCTGAGGTTCGAGGATGGTGCCCGTATATGGTATAAAAGGGGCTTTGTCCAGTTCCAGAATGTACAGAGTTATTGTATGCGTATTCGGAAATCCATAAAATGTCCTTCCAATTACCTTCAGTCTGGTGTAACATACAACGCAGGTACTGTTCAAGAGTCTGGTTGGTCCTCTCCGTCTGACCATCGGTCTGGGGGTGGTGACTGGTTGATAACCTGACATCGATTTGCGCCAATTGACAACATTTCTTCCAAAAATGTGAAATGAACTGACTACCTTGGTCAGAGACCAATACGGAAGGAAATCCGTGCATTCGAACAATGTTTTCGAGGAACTCCTTGGCCAGAATTGAAGCAGAAGGTAATCCCTTTAAAGGAATAAAGTGGGCCATCTTGGAAAAAAGATCCACAATAACTAGAATGGTGTTAAATCCATTACATGGGGGTAGATCTGTAATAAAGTCTTATGATAAGGTGTGTCTTGGTGTAGGCGGAATATCCAAAGGTTGTAAAAGTGCAGCTGTTTTTTTTCTTCTGACTTTTGTTTTGGGCGCAAATGCCACAAGACATTACAAATGACTTTACGTCTTTTTCGCCAGGTGGGCCACCAGAATTGTCTCTTAATTTTAGCTTCAGTCTTTGCGATACCTGGGTGCCCTTCCATCAGGGTGTCATTATAATTGGAGATGACTAGTTCTTGTAGTTCCTTGTGTGGCAGAAATAGTCGCCCTTGATAATAAGGTAGGTCATTGATGACTGAGTAGTCCGGGCCTTTCTTTACCCAGTCCTGCAGGGCTGTTGGATCGAAGAGTTGTTGGATCTTTACCTGAATATCCTCTAGTGTCTGTAGAGTAGTTATGCCAAGAATTATTTGCTCTGAAATTATATGTACCGGTTCTGGGTTCACATATGCTTCTCCCATCCCTATTCGAGATAAGGCGTCTGCCTTGCCATTTTTACAGCCTGGTCGATAAGTGATCACGAAATCGAACTCGGCAAAGAACAATGCCCATCGAAGTTGGCGTGACGATTGGGCCTTGGCTGTTTTTAAATACTGCAAGTTCCGGTGATCGGTGATTACAGTAATGGTATGCCTGGCACCGAGAAGATAGTGCCGCCAAGCCTTGAAGGTGGATTTGATGGCTAATAACTATTTATCCGTAACCGCATAGTTTAACTTGGGTGCCGAGAACTTTCTGGACCAAAATGCTACTGGGTGAAGTTGACCAGTTTCAGGATCCTTCTGGGACAGGACAGCTCCCATGGCTAAACTGAATGCATCAGTTTCAACTATGTATGGAAGTTCAGGGCGTGGATGCTTTAATACAGGTGCAGACGTGAATTTCGCTTTCAACACTTGGAAGGCATTTTCAGCGTCTTCGATCCACAAGAAGCGTTTGTTTTTTCGCATTAGTGCTGTGATAGGGTGTACAACATGTGAGAAATCCGGAATAAATCTGTGGTAGAAATTAGCAAATCCGAGCATGCTTTGTACTCCTTTAACTGAACTGGGTGATGGCCACTTGAGAATTGTGTCCACCTTCCGAGAGTCCATTCGGACTCCTTTTGGAGTCAGGATAAATCCAAGGAATTCAACTTCTGTAGCATGAAAAACACATTTTTCCAATTTTGCATATAACTTGTGCTGGCGTAGTTTCTCAAGAACTGCACTGACGTGCTTCACATGGTCTGATTCTGAAGAGGAGTACACTAGAATATCGTCTTTGTATACGACAACACAGACATCAGTGAGTTCACAAAGGACATCGTTCATAAAATACTGGAAGGCTGCTGTTGCATTGCACAACCCGAAGGGCATCACCTGGAATTCGAATAATCCGTAGTTGGTACGAACCGCAGTCTTCCATTTGTCACCTTTCTTTACATGTACCAGATGATATGCCCCTCAGAGATCTAATTTAGTGTAGATGCAAGTGTCCTTTACTTGGTCTAGTAATTCGGGGATCAGAGGCCAAGGGTATCGGTTCTTAAGCGTGATCTGATTCAATGTGCGGTAGTCTATGCACGTTCTGAGGTCACCTTCCTTTTTTGTCACGAAGAACAAAGCTGAAGATGCAGGGGACTTGGATGGACAAATGAAGCCATTGGCAAGGTATTGGTCCAAGTATTGTCGTAGGTGAAGGTTTTCAGGGTCTGTATGGGCGTAAATCCTACTACATGGAGGTTGTGCAGCGGGTATGTGATCGATTTGACAATCGTATGATCTGTGAGGTGGTAAGGTGTTTGCCTGTTCTTTTTGGAAAACATCCTGGAATTCTTGATATTCCTGAGGTAACTGCATGACTGGAGTAGCGACTGTGGCCAGGCCTTTGTTCAAGGGTTTCTTCGGGTAACAAGTATGTGCACAATCTGGGAAGGTTATTCTCTTCTCTCGCCATTCAATACAAGGATTATGTGTTTCCAACCAAGGTATCCCAAGTATTATTTGGAACTGCGGGGCTTTGATTAAATCAAACACAATAGTCTCTCGATCCCCATCCTGACCCAATAGTGTCATCTCTGCGGTGGAATGAGTTACAGGCCCAGAGACAATTTCAGTTCCATCGACTGTGGTGAAGACATCCGAAGTGATCTTTCTGCAGAGAGGTAGATTCATCCTAGAAGCCAATTTGTGGTCCACATAGTTTCCTATGGCCCCGCTATCAATGTATACCGGTACTGCGTGCATACGTGATGGCTGCCTTGGATCTATAAGGACCATTGGTATGATGAAGTGCGAGGTCTGAGTATCCTTCTTCAAGCTAGCAAGCAGACCTCTACGCTTGTCGGGCGTGGTCATTTCCCGAGTCAGACTCCATATGGCTTTTATCAGCAGCTCCTACCGCTTTCTTGGGTGGTTTTACAGTGCAATCCCGTAGAAAATGTCCCGAAGTTCCACAGTATAGACACAACTGCATTTGATGTCTCTTTTCTCTTTCCTTCTGAGTCAAGGGTCCTTTAACGCTTCCGATTTGCATGGGTTCTGAGGCATCTGCTCCTTTGGGGGTAGCGTTGGATTTAACCAACACTCGGTCCTCGAACTTGGCTCGGTCAGCCTTTCTGTTCTGAAGTCTGTGATCTAACTGGACCACTAAGTCTATATATTCAGCACAGTCCTGAGGTGGGTTCACAACTTGAGCCAAAACATCTTTGAGTTCTCCTCGAAGTCCTCGATGAAATAACGTAATCCGTTTTACCTCGGGCCATCCAGTTTCCACCACCAACCTATTGAAGGTTGCGATGTAGGTTAGAAGGTCCTGGTTACCCTGTCGTAGGGACAAAAGTTCGTTATCCAGGGCCTGTCCTTGGGAGTGCCGGCAAATAGTCTTTCCATGCTCATTTGAAAACCCTGAAAGTCCCAAAGAATAGGATCATCTTGATTGACTAGTGGAATTGACCAATCCGCTGCACTGCCGCTGAGATATGATAATACAAAGGCTACTTTGGCTTGATCGTTTGGAAAGGCTCCAGGTCTGCATAAAAAGTGCAAGCGGCATTGGTTCATAAACACAGCAAACTTTTTCGGGTCCCCAGCAAAACATTACAGCGGGGCTAAAGGAACGCTCCCTGGTAGAACCCCTCCCACAGGATTGCTCGATGAAACAGGAGTTGAATTCCCCCCAAGTCCAGGTAATGGTGTTTGCCCAGCTTGGTTTTGCAGTAATTGTCTAGCAAGATCATCAGTGCGTTCCTTAGAAACAATCAGCTCTCTCCTGAGGGTATTAGTTTCTTGGCAAGCGGCATGTACTTCAGCCCTAAATTCCCCTAATAATTGGGCCAGTTGGTCAGTTTCTGAGGTCTCCATGACACCCGGGTGAGGATTTGTAGGAAGGCTTTGTGTTCTGTTATGCTCACCTGGTTCCCACAGGGGTGTCGAGCTGAACTGGACAGCCACGGTCTCCACCAACGTGATGCGTTGTGCAGAGATGACTGACTGGACAAACCCCCCTAGCTTCATCTGCTTGACCCGTAGAAGTAGTCTCCTAAAGGCGGAGAAAGGGAATTAGCCACCCGTGGATTTGAGTAATAGCCCCTCACTGCGTCCCCTTTTATCACCTCTGATATTCCCGTTCACAAAGCTCACCATATAGTTTTGAATGATGAGCTCTCCATCCTGCGAGGAACGCAGGGGAGCGTTGATGGCCAGTTACTTCAATGGCTTGAGGATATTGGAAGAGTTCTAGACAATCTTGGCTCCAAACCTCCTGGCGAAGGACCGTAAGTATATAGTTCTTAAGAGTTCAAAAATGTCTGAATAATCACTCTTGTCCAATTCCTTTGTTTATCTTGCAGCTTAGACCCAAAAGAAGATCGTCTTGTGGCAGCTGAAAGCGTTCAGGTAAGGGTCTGTGTTATCCCACATTGTCGTTAAATGATGCCAAGGTTTAACTTACTGCTTTCTCTTTTCTTACAGGAGCGGCGTAAGAAGATTTGGCGTGCTGGTGAATAATACCTCCGGCGGTAAAATCAGGTAAGTAAATGGTGGCAAAGAGATTGTCCTTGTTTGTTCCCTCGGCTCACCTTGTTGTTTTCTTGTCCCCCTTAGGTGCTGGAATGCGGCAACATAATGATGGAGACAGCGCCGGATCGTAGAGATGCTGCGAGGAAAGGTGAGTATGGCGCGGCGCTGCTGCTGGCGATGCGACGTGTTTAAAATAAAGCCTTTTCTGGTTCAAAGGTGCGATGAATCCGGAATCAGGTAAGAAACCCAATAATGTTCTTGTTCTAACCTTTCTTCTTCTTTCCCTTCTTTCTAGGCACTCTGGACTCGAGGCGGGCGTGGCAAGAGGCTGGATGCTGACTGCAGGCACGGTGAGCATTACGCTGCAGGATGCAGAATAACTCGAAGCGTGTGCTGCTCTTCGGGCGTGGTTTAAATAGCCCCCAAAGTAGTCCCAGGTAAGTATTCCTCCACAACCCCTCCCGAGTAACAAAATAGTCCCTAGGTAAAGTAGTCCCTTCCAAGCCTCACATGGGCTTGGATCTCTTGCAGCTTGGTCTGCATCAGGTAAGTTTTAACATCTGAGCCTGGCGCCTATGGTGCCAGGACTGATGCCCCATATGAGCCTGGCGCCATAGCCGCCAGGACTGTACCCAAATAGCCCCTAATAGGGGTTGCTGGGCTTTCTCTGGGTAACATGATGCCTGCTTCCGGGGTTGATGGACTTGGTCTGGATGCCCGGGGGTAGGCATCATGACACTACCTCCTCCCTTCACTTTGGCCCTACACCCTGTCACCTACGGGGTCCCACGGGGCATATCCCTGTCTCCCCTGCTCCACAGCCTCTACATGAGCCCGCTCACTGCTCTTATTCACTCACATAACCTTACCAGCTACATCTATGCAGATGACAACCAGATAATCTTCAAGATCCCTAGAACCTCTTCCATCCCCCATCCTGACCTCAAATCTTGCCTCTCTTACATCAAGCTCTTGACGATGGCTACCCACCTCCTCCTCAACCTTGGAAAAAATGAAATCATGATCTGCGAGAAGATGGCTCTCTCCCCCAACCCACCCCTTGGTCATCACACACAACCAGTCAAATGCCCAGAAATACAGTAGCAACACCTCTGCCATAAGAATGCAGCTATCCCCTACAACAAAAATTTCAGTCTAGCTGGACACATGATGAGTCTCCTGCACTTGCATACTCTCCATACTACCTCACAGCAGCCACCCACATGCCAGCTCTACATGGGTAGCTAGCAGGGACTTGGCCACCCGACTCTCCTTTGTATTGGCTAAAATGCACACACGCATTCTAAAGTCCTCCGACTAATTTCCCATACCTTGGATTTCAGTCCCCGCAAGGGCATTTACCTACAGCACTTTGAGGCCATACTAATGGGGAAAGGAGCTATACTAATGACACATTACATTATTCGAAGCACACACAACCAGTCACATGCCCAGAAATTCAGTTACAGCACAGCACACTTTGCATCAACATACACACACAATACACACACACACAGACACACACTTCTTAACTCTCTGCAACACTCTTCATCAGGCAAGTAAAGAAGAACATGCAGGCATGCCACAGAACTGGGAGACACATCAATGCAACCGTTATGCTGCAGGGCCATGAGGAGGCAGGTTCCATGCATGTCTTGATGTTGTTGGCTTTGCAGATGATCAATTGGCAGGCAGAGAAAATTTGCCTGTGTTGCTCCATTGGGTAGAGCATGTTTTGTGAATGAGTGTGGCAGGTCTGAGTTCTAAGTGTGGCAAACCTGAGTAAATGGAGATATTGTGCACATGTAACAAGGTTATTTAACATTGGAATGGTTTCTCCAAGTTGTACTGCATGTTGTGTCCTCAAGTGTTTCAGGCCCAAGGTCTGAGTGTGACAGGCGTGGGCAAACAGAGGTCTGATTGATTGGGTGTTGTGGGCACTGTCCGACCTCATAAAATGTGAGTATGTGAATGGTCTGATTTTTAGTTTGGGACATTAGGTGACACTGAAAGTGCTACCTTAAAAGCCAACACTATTGTCATTAACATAACATAACTTAAAAATGGGCTTTGAATGAGGCTATGTAATGTTTTTCCAATGGAGATGATATTTGAGGAGGGATACGCTGTTGTTATCCCTCCCATTCCCTACCCTTAGACAATGTTATGCCTATGGCTAATCCCATCCCATTCATTCCTGCCCATCTCAGAACCCTTTGATTTTGATGAGCCCTTTCATGGAGGCAGCCATCTTGGATGACTGTCTCTAAGGAAGCTTTCTGGAAACAAGCCAGCCATTTTTGATTGGTTAATATACCATGCATCTTCCTTTCCTGTGGGACACAAAGGCCACAACTGTTGGATTTGCCAATGCTTGTTTCTTTCTCTTCCACGTGAGGGAATATTGAGCTGGATGTAGCTTTGTTCCCAGTTGTGGGGTGTATCACTGGGGTGGTTTTTCCTCCAGTTCCATGGGTGGTTTTATCACATGGTCTTCACTCATTTCCCCTTCTGCTATTTTAGAGGCTGGCCCGTCCCCCACAGGGGACACCAGAGGGACAGCCCACATAGCACACTCCCAGTTAATTTAAAAGACTATCATCATTTAGGCATTTTTCGCAGCAATCATGCTGTGTATTGATTTCATTTTTATACCATGCTTTATGTAATTAAAAGGCGAATTTGGGGATATAAAAGCATCTACCTGTGACTCTGGGAACTGTAATGGCCAGTTAGACTAGGTTTCTGGCTGATCTGAACATGTTGCAAATGTGAGAGTTGGTGAAGAGGTGGAAAATAAAATTAGGGATATGTTTAATAACTTACATCTTCATAACTATTGTGGTTTTTATGGAAATGACAAAAATGTGCCAAATGGCCATGATACATCATACATATTTGGCGGTCGGCTTATCTAATTCTCCCTGATCAGCTAAAACAGAAAATATGTTTAGTATGGCAGTTGCTAGTACAATTATGAAGTTGTGATACATAACTCCTTTTTGCCAAAGAGTAGGAAGGAGAACAAAGGATGATGACAAATGGAAATAGACAGATGTTGCTCCAAACCCCTAAACCAATCCCGACTGGGGGATGAGAGAGAAAGAGAGAGAGAGAGAGCGAGAGAGAGAGAGAGAGAGGGTAACTGTCCAATCCTAGTGGCAGGGATTATTACAGGGTACTTCCCCAAGATTGTAAATTGGTTATGTCATGTCTGCTATATAAGCAGGGCTGCACTGGGACAGGGGACACACACAGACAGACACACAAAAAACGGGCAGACAGAAAAAGGAGAAAAACAGGAAGGCTGCTGAAACTACCATCTGACAGCTGTAAGGAGGCACCAGAGGAAATTGCTGAGAGTGCATCTGGGTGGAGCTGTCTATTTCTAGGCGGGCCTAAAATCTGATTGGGTCCTGTGGTGCAGAGCGGGCAGTCTTCTTTGAGCGTGGAGTGACCAGACCCCTGCCCTATCTTTCCAAAGTGTCCTGAGATATCCTGCAGGGGGCACTAGAGGGACTGCCCACATAGCGGGCTGCCCCTCTGGCCACTCCGCCAGGGCCCACATACACCCCATCTCCTCCTCCTGCAGTGAGGAGGACGTAGGTGTCCCTGGGGTCCGACACTCCAGCCGTGGGCCTGGGGAGCGCATATAAGGCAGGGCTGTGGTTGCCCATCCTCTTTGTTTACTGCATCCCCCTGCTTTAATCCCACCCTCCATCTCCCTTTTCTTTGGTACTAGCAGTGGGTGCAGGTGGAGGTATTGATCCAGAGGCCGGTAGGTGCCTTTGGGGATCCATTGTGTTCTAGCAAGAATGTGGGATTGGTAGAATGCATATAGCACATGGTGAGGTATAATTTTCCTGTTTCAGGTCTGGTGGTAGAGATGTTTGAATAACTTTTTATGGATACCTTTTCCGTTTCAGGTCATGTAGTTTAATTTGGAATATTAATGGTACCCGCGTCAAATGAGAAATGCTTGACTAAAATGATTGTATACGCTGTGCTAATATCTTTTTCTGTCACAGGTGGAGTTGGGGGGCCATCCGAGCCAGAGAGGAGAACTGTGACGCTGTGGTTCAGGTCACGAGTGAGTCAGGTATGGCCGCACTCGATCCAAAGCCGGTTGACGGGTTCTGAGTACCCTTTCGGGACAGCTGAGACTCCGTCACTGTAGGTCAGTGGTCCTGACAAAGACTGATTTATCATGAAAACCAGAAGCAGATGTCCACTCTTTGCAACATGGCAAACAGGGAGTGGCACAGCTCACCCCGTGAATATATTCTTTGTTTACTGATGTTGCTTGGACCAACCCGATCTCTGTGCTCTAATAAACTGCGATCTAATGTTTCCAAACTTTGCAACTGTTTCTGTGTGGATTATTATGAGCTGATTATACCTTAGTCTCATTGCTTTAGTATGTACAGTGAGGGTACAGAGTGGGGGTCCCCTGCTAAGAGGCTGGGGGACAGCCCACATAGAAGGCTGCCCCTCTGGCCAGCCCCTGGGTCCACATACACCCCACCTCCTCCTCCCGCGTGGAGGAGGTAGTAGTCAACCCCGGGTCCCACGCATCCATCCGCGGGCCTGGGGGGCGCATATAAGGCAGGGGCTGCGGTTGCCCATCCTCTCTGCTTACGGCAGGCCCTCCGCTCTAAGTCCCACCCCCCCTCCCTTTTTTGTGGTACCAGCTGTGGGTGCAGGTGGAGGTATTGATCCAGGGGCCGGTAGGTGCCTATGGGGATCCATTGTGTTGTAGGAAGTATGTGGGATTGGTAGAATGCATATAGTACATGGTAAGGGATAATTTTCCCGTTTCAGGTCTGGTGGTTGAGATTTTTTAATAACTTTTTGTGGATAACTTTTCCGTTTCAGGTCATGTAGTTTAATTTGGAATATTAATGGTACGCGTGTAAGATGAGACATTTTTGACTAAAATGATTGTATGCGCTGTGCTAATATCTTTTTCTGTCACAGGTGGAGTTGGGGGGCCATCCGAGCCAGAGAGGAGAACTGTGACGCTGTGGTTCAGGTCACGAGTGAGTCAGGTATGGCCGCACTCGATCCAAAGCCGGTTGACGGGTTCTGAGTACCCTTTCGGGACAGCTGAGACTCCGTCACTGTAGGTCAGTGGTCCTGACAAAGACTGATTTATCATGAAAACCAGAAGCAGATGTCCACTCTTTGCAACATGGCAAACAGGGAGTGGCACAGCTCACCCCGTGAATATATTCTTGTTTACTGATGTTGCTTGGACCAACCCGATCTCTGTGCTCTAATAAACTGCGATCTAATGTTTCCAAACTTTGCAACTGTTTCTGTGTGGATTATTATGAGCTGATTATACCTTAGTCTCATTGCTTTAGTATGTACAGTGAGGGTACAGAGTGGGGGTCCCCTGCTAAGAGGCTGGGGGACAGCCCACATAGAAGGCTGCCCCTCTGGCCAGCCCCTGGGTCCACATACACCCCACCTCCTCCTCCCGCGTGGAGGAGGTAGTAGTCAACCCCGGGTCCCACGCATCCATCCGCGGGCCTGGGGGGCGCATATAAGGCAGGGGCTGCGGTTGCCCATCCTCTCTGCTTACGGCAGGCCCTCCGCTCTAAGTCCCACCCCCCCTCCCTTTTTTGTGGTACCAGCTGTGGGTGCAGGTGGAGGTATTGATCCAGGGGCCGGTAGGTGCCTATGGGGATCCATTGTGTTGTAGGAAGTATGTGGGATTGGTAGAATGCATATAGTACATGGTAAGGGATAATTTTCCTGTTTCAGGTCTGGTGGTTGAGATTTTTTAATAACTTTTTGTGGATAACTTTTCCGTTTCAGGTCATGTAGTTTAATTTGGAATATTAATGGTACGCGTGTAAGATGAGACATTTTTGACTAAAATGATTGTATGCATTGTGCTAAAATCTTTTTCTGTTGCTGACGGATTTGGGTTGCCATCATAGCCGGAGAGGAGAACTTTGACGCTGTGGTTGCGGTCACGAGTGGTTCAGGTATGGCGGCACTCGAGCCAAAGCCCGTTAATGGATGGCTGTGACTCAGTCACCGGAAGCCAGTGGACCTGAGAAAGACTGACTAGCAGTCATAACCAGAAGCGGATGGGTGCTCCTTAGACTGCCTGGCAGTCATGGAAACCAGAAGCGGATGGACGCTCTTTGCAAAATGGCAAATGGGGAGTGGCACGGGTCACCCCTTGGATATAATCTTGTTTACTGATGTGGCTTGGACCACCCCGATTTCTGTGCTCCAATAAACTGCGATCTAAGGTTTCCGAACTTTGCAACTGTTTCTGTGTGATTATTAAGAGCTGATTATCCCTTGGTCTCATTGCTTTAGTATTATGCAGGGGGGTGCAGAGTGGGGGTGCCCCGCTATGGGTTGGATGTTTGGAATGTGTTGTCTTGTGTATGATTGTTGTATGTCACATGCGTGGATCGTGTCTCCACATCGTACTGGAGCTTCGGGCTTGTATGCCCGCTACTCCCCTGTTATGTGGCATGCCTGCCTGTTCTTATTTGCTTGACCTGTTCCAGAGAGTCGGACATGAATGCGTGTGTGCCAGTGACTGCTAAGTGTGCTGTGCAGGTGTTGCTGGATTGCTTAGTGTGTGTGCTTTGTGTAAGTGAGGACGAGGTTTAGTGTCCGGGAAAGGTAGATTATTGCTGGATGGTGTGTAGGCATGCAGCACAGAGAGTGCTATAATGTTCCATGGGAGTGTCAGTTCTGAGGTGTGGCTGAATGAGGCAGCAGGTAAGTGTCACTTATTGCAATCACTTATTGCAACTTTATAAACGTAGAAGGTTGCTCTCGTGTGCCGTAGCTTGGAGGCTTGCACTGATTGGACGACTGCGTGGCAAATAATGGAAAGCTACCAAGAGTACAGAATGCAAAGTAATGCAATCCAACAGATCAACATGCCAATGATATGTAGAGTTTGCGAATTCCTGAATGGCAATGCACGTGCCACCCCCGCCCCCCAGTATGTCAGCTTCTGCATTGTAACAATGGCAAGCGCGCGCTTCAGGCTGTCCTTTTACATGTATGTTGCATTGGTGTTTCGTAAAGCGGAACAAGCACACGAGAGGCTTCAGAGCGCCGAGCCTTTCTCTTCAGTACCCGAATTGTATTCTGGCCATCGGATAGTTTACAACTAATAAGGTGCACGTTATTGTATGTATTCTTGTGCAGCGCGTTCATCCCTAGTGCGAAGCTTTGATGCACTGTAAATAACAGGCATTGCTATCACTATCCAATTGGCACTCATGTTGGAAGATGATAAGGCTTAGTGGATGATGTGGGTTTCAAGTTCAATGCTGTGACCAGTGACAGAGATTGCAGCTGCAGGTGCATTAACCCGCTCTGTTGTCTTCCCAGCTTACTGACCAATGATAAAATAGGCAGAACGGTTATCTAAGTGGAAGACGCACCAGATGCCATGATTACAGTTAACAATGCTCCTTTAATGCATGTCTTGTGGCATGTGTACTTAAAAATCGATGGTCTAGAGGCGTCAAGGGGGTGCTGTGGAGCTGTGTATTTACACAAGCTGCGGTGGGGGGAGCTGACAGTCGCATCTTGCTTACATTGCACATTACCATACTAAGGCACCCCCCTCGGGAGATGGTTTAACATGTGGGACGATGTATTACACTGCCACACCTGGTCGGAAAACGCCTTATGATTCATAAGCTGAGCACCTCGGCTGCCATGTATTACCCACGTTCCTAATGCAATTTCCATGCAAAGTGCGCTCTAATTGGAAGGCGCGAAAACCTGGAAAGCCCGGCACGTTGGTGACGGTGAGGGATGGCTCCTGGCGGAATCATTAGGAAGATGCGCCTCTGTGGCAGCAGAATGTGCGCAGTATAAAGCCCCGGCGGAGCGCAGCGGCGTTTATCCAGAGGCGCGGGCTCGGGGGAGAGCAGGTCCTGCCGCTTCCGTGCGCTCGCCTCCGTCGGGACCCCGCGGGGGCCAGGTCGTGCTGGGGGCGCGAGTGGAGTGGCCGGCCGGTGCCATGGGGGCTGCCTCTTGGCTGCGCTAGGCTGGTTTACTTGTTTCGGGTCTGAGCTCGTCATCCTGTCAGGATGGGCTCCCACCTACACAGTTAGCGGCGGCTTCGCGTCGGCTTGCAGGGCCAGCCAGGGAAGCCGGAGAGACACGAGAAGTGATAACACCAGAGGCAGCGCTTCCCCTCTGAAGGAAGAGCCCCCTTGTCGCCTTCTGCGCGCTGTTTTCCTGCAGAGATGTCTGTGTCTGGGAAGAAAGAGTTTGACGTGAAGCAGATCCTCCGGCTGCGCTGGCGCTGGTTCAGCCACCCCTCTCAAGGCTCGGCAGGCACTGGGGGGTGCCTGCAGCAGGAAGGATATGAGCACAGAGGCACGCCGGTTCACAGCAGGCTGAAAAGCCATTCGCGGGACAGGAATGGGCTGAAGAGAAACAATAGCCCCGTGCACAATATACTGGCACCGGTGCCAGGGCCCACCCCCGTCCATCACCGCGGCACGCAGTCCTGGCCCCCGCAGAACCTGATAGAGCACCTCCGGCCCAGCGAGGAGAGCCCCAAGAGCGTCGCCGAGGAGCCCGGCGCCAAGGAGGCTTTAGACAAGAGCAGCCCGGACAGCCCGCTGATCACAGACGCGAGCGCCGATGTGTCTGCTGAGGAGAGGTAGGCACCCACCCGCGGGGATGCACTGCCAGCCCTGCCGCCCCAAATACCCGCTGCGTGCCTTGTGTTGCCCGTTGGTTCTGATGTGCTTAACTGCCGCAATCCATTCTAGCGAGAGACATGCGGGATTACTCGTGTAACAACACCACCACATGACACACTGTGTGGCATGCCACTCGCCTGGTTCGCATGGGTAGTCATTGTAAGGGTTTAGATGTATGTTTATGTGTTCTCTGTAGCGCTGCGTCTCCTCTTCGAGGAGCTTAACCCCAAAACATGGTAACACGAGTGGTCGATATGTGTATGGAAGAGTTCTATTAGAATTAAAAAAAACGCTAATTAAGTGTACTACTGTACATTGGGACACCGAAAACAATGTTGCGCCGGTTGACAATTCATCCATGAGACATAATGATGCAGGAAATGGTCCTATTAGAGGTTTTGGCGTTTCTTCTTAAACAATGTACAGCGGGGATTCCAAACCAATTCCTCTTAGCACAGCGCAGTGTGCATGCACACTTGTGCACGCGACTCTGCTACAGAAGCTGCCTCAGCCTGGGCCCATTTCACCGGTGCAGGAAAGGGGTGGGTGTGCGGTGGGTGGGCACGCTCCAGTCACCGCAAGATAACGAGCAGTAATCGTTCCCACCACACTGCACACATCATGATGTGTCTAAACTCACCTGCTGCTTCGCAGCCCCACACGAGCACGATGGAAGGACACCGTTCTTTCCTATTCATACACCTTTCTGTGTTTTTTATCAGTGCAATTAAGTTTGGGGTGTATACAAAAAACCCACTTTTGTTTTTTTTTTCTCCGAAGAAGAGATTTAAGTACTCATTCCGTTCTCAGTTGTTCTGCTGTACTGGCCCACAGAGGCGCTCTGCAGCGCAGGTAATAAAATGCCAATTACAGTAAGGGGGCTTGATGGATGGCACCTTGAGATGTCAGCAATCGCCTAAGTATTGATTAAGGGGGCGCCAGGCAGTGGGGGACCGCGGGGGAGGTCTGAACGAGTCCAGCCACCCGATGCACTTGGCAACAGTTCTGATGCCTCTGTTAAATGGGGAGCCGGGCGCCCATAGCCATGACAGGCGTGGGTGCCAGTTTGGCACACGGATCTGCAAGCTCATGGTTTTGGCGTGTAAACCCTCGGGGCCAGATGCGGAAGCTCACGAAAGTTGTGCCGGCTGTCAGCTGCAGCTGGCATTGTATGTGTTCTGTGAAACAGGATGTCCTGCCACGCCAGTGTCAAGCAGAGAAAGCGGCAGCTTCGCTTTGGCCATTAGAGCCTGCGCGAGTTACAGATACAAGACCCACAATGTAAGATGCAACGCGGGAATACGTTTGGTGAAAGTGACATGCAACAATGTATGACATATAATTCATCTCGCTCAGATTGACCTTTATCATGGTGGTGGCTTCGTGATTACATACATGTGCCAATATTCGTTGTGCGTGGAGTATTTTTTAGGGAACACTGGCAGGAATGTGTCGTGCACTCCTCGTGCATTGCGGTAAAATGGCGAGAGTGCAAGCGGTCACAGGCTCCCATGACCCCGCCGAAGCACCAGGTGCCAGATCACCCTACGTTTGCACTGTAGCTAAACATGTCGCAGATGCTTTGATAGCATAAAATGTAGCAAACCGGTTTTATAACAACCCATATGATCTAAAAACATGTGCACTAGGGAGGGACTTAATCAGACTGTTTTGGGAGCCATGTGTGCTGCATGACAAGAGAAGAATCTGTTTAATGCACTTCTTTTCAGGCTATGCAGCACCATTCTGCCTCTTCTTTGGCACGAGTGAAAACCTTAGGTAGTACGGGTTGGGGCTAAAGCGATTTGCTTCACTTGGCATTACTTAGGATGCAAAACGAGGGCTGAATTTATTTGCTCCAACTTTTTGCATAAGGGCAACGTTTTGATAATCTGGGCTTAGGCTGGTGACATTTTGGAAACTGCCTGATTCGTGGAGCGTTTTTCAATGGTATCGCACCATTATAAAACGCTTCTGGGAATCAGGCCCTCAATACACTCCTTGCCTTTGAACGGCCCCCCTCCCCATTCATCCACTGCGGCGTCATCTTTCAGGAATCTGGTTGCCAGATTACAGAAACCTTGCACTAGTGCAAGAGCAATTTTGCACAGTATCAGGACTAGGGTTAAAGGTTGCCCCAGGTGAGCGTGGCGCTCAGCATATGACCCACCTGCCGGATGCGGTCCCGTAAGACATGTGTTATGGCCCGCCAAGTCACTCAGCTTTGATGATGAAGTATTGCCTGGCCAGAAGCCAGTTTTTGTCTTTGCCCCTGATACCTGAAATTGTATTTCTAGTTCAAACATGTTTTTAGTTCCATAATACGACTACATCCAAGTGGTAATGCCATCACGCGGCAATATTGGGCCTGATTCAAAGAGCGCTTTTCAATGGGATTGCTCCATTATAAACGCCTCTGAAAATCAGGCGAAATGTAGCACACTTGTGACAGATAAAACATTGAGCACTAAATAAAAATCACACCTCAAAACGCATGTTTGATTTATTTTTACTCAAATTTGTGCACCGATGCCACTACCCCGCATAGACAGTCCGGCCCACTGTGTATAAGACTTGAGCGGCATAACTTGTCTGTGAAACTGTTCGTGATCGGGAGGGGACTGTTCGACCCTGTGATGAGAACTATATGTTTCACGATGTAATCATGTTGCATTCTTTGTGCATGAGCCCAACATCAGCCATGCACAATGATGGAGTGTGTGCTTGTTGCACTCTGTAGTTGGTTGACAATTTGGCATTGACTCGTCCTCTGAGTGATAATCAAATTACTCATCTCGAACGAGGGCAAAGCACAGATGAACAAACTCCCCTTTAAAACTGGTCCAGGGCTCTGGTCAGGAGTCTCACTGCAACTAACGTGATTGATTTCTGAGCAACT
Source organism: Ambystoma mexicanum (assembly GCF_040938575.1). NCBI lineage: Eukaryota > Metazoa > Chordata > Amphibia > Caudata > Ambystomatidae > Ambystoma > Ambystoma mexicanum. The sequence continues at coordinate 647,263,020 of NC_090930.1, read as the reverse complement.
GCTGGTGAGACACGAGGCTCCAGAACCCTTGCTCACAAGCACTGGTGAATCTGTAAAAGACAGAAATCAAATTGTTCAATCTGAGCTGGGTAGTGTGACGAAATTACTCCTGCCCTGCAGAAGTGCAAAGGTGAGCAGTGGCCAAAGGACTTGCTGCGCCCTAAAGCTGAAGCAAAAGAAGAGTGATCGAAATCATAAAGGTAAAACAGGCGCACTTAAGAGACAAACACCCTTCACCTTTTGTGGTAACGTGGGCCTACGGAAGAGTATACTCTTGAGAGGAGTGTGAATGTGATCCAGTAGCAACCCAAATAGCAATACATAGCTGTCCAAAATAAAGGGAATGTCCAATCAAGGGTCTATAAACAAACATACGATTTAATTAAACCCACTCTGTGCAAGAATAGCTAAATAGGAAAACACAACACAAAACCCACCCCTGAGGAAAGAACACAGAATATGCGCAGAGAGATGTTGCACTCTGGGTAGTGAATCAGGGGTTAAAAAGGCAGTTAAAAGCAAATCACAATGTTCTTTAAAATGATATTTTCTTGTGTGCAAAAAGGGATCAAAATGACCGAACCATTCCCTAGGGCCCAAAGCCGGACCAAAGGGGGCAGTTATGAGTCAATAATACCTTGCTGTGGTTCTTGGTGTTTCAATAGTGTCGAGCCAGGCTTCTTGGTACTGTTCATGCCGTTCGAATCGGGCTCATTTGCATTGGTTGTGTTGTTCCAGTCGGGGAGCAGATGTTGAGCCAGGGCTGAGCTGAAGTTCATTGTGGTTTGAAGAAGTGCGGGAAGTAAGGGCCACTAGGATCAGTTTGGCAGTCAGTTTGAGGGGGAAGAGGCTGGTGACTGGATGCACAGTTGAAGATGGTCTGATGCAGTGTGGAGGGTCACAGTTCGATGAGGCCACAAGAGTCAGTACGACTGGTGATGGAAATTGTCAGCAAATATGCTGGCGGTTTGAAAAATGGCTTGCCACAGCATTCATTGAAGTGTGACTCGTGAGAGCCACAAGGAACAGTTCAGCAGTCAGTTCGATGATGTAGATGCTTGTGAGTGGATATGCAGTTTGAGTTGGTCGGCACTGCTCATGCATTTGGAGGTCCAGATTCTAAGGATCCCCCAGGTTCTGGTCGAATGTTGATGAAGATCGGTAACGTAGATACTGATGGTTCGGAAGGTGGTTCAAGCCGAGGCAACAATGTGTTCAACTGGCATGGTGTGACATCAAACTGGTTTGAAAGGTACAACACAGCGGTTTTTAGATCAGGCAAGTGCGAAAGGCAGCACCAGAGGTACGACCATGTGGTGCTGCCTTTGGACTGGGTCAAACAGGCTCGATTCATGGTGTAAAGCAGTCCAATGGTGACAAAACACAGGAATCCTGGTTGCCATGGATATCTGGTGCTACGAGTCCCACTCCAATGTGTCAGGGACAAGATGAGTCCTTGTTCTCGGGCTTGCAAGCACGGTTTAAGTTGGTACACAACTGCAGGCATCCTTCAACATAGTGAGGTACTATGTACCGTTGTGGCTGGCAGAGAGGTAGGTCTTGCTCCAGCAGCAGGTCACCACAATGTGCCCTTGGGATTGTTAGGGGGAAGAACTTATCTCAACCTTGAACACTCAGTCTTCACCTCCGACAGAGAGATTTGGAAAGAGCTGCTTCCCCAACAGAGGTGCAATGAATTCATGTTGAAGGTTTGACGTCTAGAGATGAATGAAAGACGGAGTTGGAGACTCCTTCTTTTAAATACAAAATTCCACAAATAAATGGACTAAAGGTAGCCAACTTTAGGGGTCCAATCCCTGTACTTAGTATAAGTGGAGGTTTCCTTCTGACATCACACCCAAAGCACTTTGTGCTGCAGGAAGTGGAGGGGACAAGAAGGAAATATTGGGACACAGAGAAACAAGATGGTGGAACCTACATCCTGATGTGAGCAGCTCCCTAAGTCTGCATAAACCCCCTTCACTTCTCAATAGAATTAAAGGTATTTTTAGGTATGCAGCACCCTGGTGTGAGGCTACTTCTTGTGAATGGGTTTTCCCTTTGATTCCTTTTACCAGGACAGTTTCCTGTGGAGTGTCTGTCTCTCTGGAGAGGGTGTTGCCTGTCCTCACAAAGGAACAAAGAGAGGCACCTCCCATCCCCCAGGGTTACATTCTTACTGGGAGCAGACAAAGACAGCCTGGCTAGAGGGAATACACATAACCCATCCACAACTGTGCTAGCTTCTCAGGGCTGGCACATTTGTGATATCAAATTGATGTGGCTTGGATGATTATGAGAGATGCTACTCACCATACCTTAAACTCAGGTATAGCTAATATTTAAAGGGTAATGTCCCACCAGAATAGCACCCCATAGTTGTGTAGTTATTAGAATAGGGGATCTACATCTTAAATGCCCCCAGCGCTGAAGAGCCATGGCTGTCACTGCAGCTGTCAAATGTGCACCTGGGACCTCTGAGTGGGCTCTGTGCCACTGTAGATCATGTGCTGCAGGTTAGGAAATTGATGCAGCAGGGCAGGTTGTGCACTATTATTTTGGCATGGAGTTTATGAAAGGGGAATCTAATTGGCAGATGACCCTTCTCGAGATGGAGTTAATTAAATGTAAAACATTTAAAAAAACAGGGATTCTATACACTTTCCAGATGGCAATTCCTCACAGGTAGAGACACCTCTCTTAAAATGGAACTAACATAGTGCCCAGTCAGTACACAGAATGTCAAACATATTTTGCTGGACGCTGGAGGTAAAGGGATATGCATAGAGCTCTTTTTCTTCCCCCAATTAGGACATTTGTATGTGTCCTAATGACACTGAGGTGGTAGGCTCATTCATACTTACACTAGCACAGCTGACGCCGATACTGTCTTCATCAATGATAGAAGCTAGTGCTCATGGGTTCTCTTTGGAATGCAAGAGATAGTTGCAGCAACTCGTCTATTTGTATATATTTTACTATTTTGATAATTTAAGATCTTTGTTAACCATGCCAGAATACAATCAAAATGCTTTGAGTTCATTCATTAAAAAAAGGGGAGACACTTGTTTACCTGAACTTGTATCTTGAGACCCTGTCCAGTAAGTGTAATGTGTTCTTCATCCCATTCAAAGGCCAAATAAGTGTTCCTCTTTACACCACAGCACTGTGCATAGGACATTTCTCCAAAGGATGGCAATTAATGGCATGCGTGATGAACCGTAGTCCAAGAACATCCATTATGTCTTCTCCATTTGTTGCAGGGGATGAGAGTTGCACCATTATGGCATGATTTAAGTCGTGTGTAAAGAAGTAACTGCTGGTGTTGTCTTGCACTGCATTTAATTCTAACTGTAATCACTAGCCAATATGCACGTAGTGTTGTTGCGTCTATGACCGCACATGCAATGGAATAGTTTTGTGTACATGCTCCACTTCATTCTGCACCAGCAAAACTTCACCATAGAACTGGTCCATAGTTTCAAAAGCAGTGTTGTAAAAAAGGGCACTGGGTACACTGAATGATGGTAGGAAGGCAAATGGGTGAGAAATGTACAATGCCAGAGGCGATAATTTGGCCTTTGAGGAGGCCAATATAAATGTGATGAAGAGCTGTAAAGCCCAATACCTCCTGCTAATGGAGTTGCTTTACTCTAGGGTGTCAGTCTGAATGTTATCATGTTAAGCCCGCTCCGGTGTGCAGATTGCAAATGGATACTTCATTGCTAAACCCGACAAAGCTTTTCAAATGTGTTGACTTGAGGCAGTGTCTGGATTTTGTTAGATGCACAGAAAGACCGTTTTTCAGAGAATGTTTTTTGAAAATTATTTCCATTGGCATGATCTGTATCCGTAACCTTTATTTTTTTCATTTTTTTTCCTTTGCTTTATTGGTTAAATAACAATAACCTTTAACAATACATCAAAAAGAGTTTGAAATTAACAGGGAAGTAAAAGAATGAATACACATAGGGCCTCATTATGAGGTTGGCGGTAAGCGGTTAACGGCGCCGGTAAGGATGCCGGTGCCGTTAACCCCTTGACGCCGCATTAGGAGGTCCCTTAGCGGGTCCCGCTGCGGGCGGCTGGTAAAACCAACCGCCCTTAGCGGGAGCATCTAAAGGGCCAGGGAGCTAATAACGGGCACTGTTATTAACAGGCCCCTTATTAGCTCGCTACGCATTCCCATTGAGCCCTATGGGGGCTCAAATGGGAATGGGGATGGGTATTTTGAATGAGGATTTACCGGGTCCTCCAAGGTTGATTAGCCCAGTAATTCCTCATTCAAGGAACCCGGACCCGAGTTTGGAGGCAGCCATGGCACTAATAGCACCATGGCTACCTCCAAACTCGTAATGCCGCCCCTAGTGTAAACAAATAAATTAGATATGAGCAAAGTATCCTCATACTGTTAAACTCTATCCCACAAATAGACACAGACTCCGAGATTCAAAAAATGTTACAAAGTTCTCTACCGCTATCACAATGTCAGTAGTTCGGCCGGCTAAACATAATTCCCACTGAGTTTCTGGGTCTATATCCTGAAAACAGTCGATTTGTTTCCTAAAGGCCTACCCCTGTTTCCCCGACGAGAAACACAACCAATTGTCAGATGTTTCAGTGTCTCCCTCTGGGTCGTCACTTGACAAAACCTACAGCACAAGTGGTCTGTATTCTCGAGGTCTTAGCTTAATAAAATGTACTTAGTGTGCAGGATATTCATGCAAAATCTTATGAACTGATTCCACGCGCCCTTCTCAGGGTAAATTGCAAGAACCAGTGTCAACGTGCCCCGTCTCTTGTGATCTCCACTAAGGTGCACCATCGAGGATACCCAGGAAAATCATTGAGCGTGAAGACCCAATTCTACTCATACAAGGCTTTATTTGTTCTGTATGGGTTGCCAATCGACTCCTGAAAGGAGTTACACATTTCCAATAAAAGGTGGCCAAAATAGTCTGCCAATTGTGTCAAAACCTTTGAACCTTTAGCCCGAAGGACCACTTTAAAATCAAAATACAGCGAGGCACCTTCCATGACATGAACCTTCCTGTATTGTGCCAAGAGTTTCCTCTGGGCTCTTGCCAGCAGAGAGGTCAGGCCCAGTTCATACCTCACAACGGCAGAGGGAAAAGAGGACGCAAATGGAGGACTCCTCTCCATACCTGGGCCTCCAAAACCGGCAAAAGGTTGAGGACCGATTGTTCGTAGGCTTCAATCCTGTATAGGATTTTACGGACAATGTTTGACTCGTAAATGCAAATACAAGGTAAGAGTGATCATTTCCCACATTTCGAGTCAATTCTTAATAATTGATTAGCCAGTCCTATGGTTTTCATTTGAAGCCATTTCTGAGTGATTAAGCCTGATTTTTTCCAATTTATCAGGAAGCCCCTATACAGTAGGGAGTCCACCCTCTGTACCCTCTCCCCTCGCACATGCCAAAAAAGGAGGATTTCTTACTTGTGTGAGAAAACTGGATCACTTTGGTCTTAGAGGGTTGATTGTCATTGAACGGGCCTCCACAAAATCAAGGAAACATTCCAGTAGGTTTTGCAGGCCTGTAGGTGTGCTGTTGAATATTAAAAAGTCATTGGCGTATGCTAGCCAAAGGGGGTGTTAATGGTGTAATTTAGGGGTGGCCATGGCTCTTCATGGCAAGTAAAAAGCTTGTCCCCCATGTAAAGGCAATATATATGTGTAAAGACAAGGCACCAATACACACCCCTTGTGGATGCTCCTGGCCATTCTAATATGCTGAGATAAACGACCTTGCTGGTCTAGGCACACCTGTATCGTAGAGTTGTCATGCAAGCCAACCAGTAGTCTTAATAGGCCTTCTGGGATGCCCCATGACTGCAGTTTCTGCCAAAGAAGTGAACGATTCACTGCATCAAAGACGGCCTTCAAGTCGACCGAGGCAACATAGACTGGATTCCCGCCTTTTGACCAAGCCTAATGTAGCATATATTTCAGAAGCATACCATTGAGAGAGGTTCCCATCCACATGCAGAATCCTGTTTGCCATTTACTGAGGATCCCCGTGCTCGTAGCCCACTGCTCAAGATGCTGAGGCAAAACATGCAAATACTTTAGGGTCAGTGTCTAGCAACGCTATTGGGTGGAAATTTCAGGCAAGAGCTCTTGCATCCTTTTTGTATATGGGAATGACATGTGCCTGGCTGCATGTCGATGGTGATCTTTTCGTACTTACACTGTCCAAAAACACAGTTGTTAATACTTCTGACCACAGGTTTGAATTAGATTTAAAAATAAAATTTGAAAGCTTGTTGGGTCTCGGGCCCGGGAGGAACTTAGTCCCTGGATGACCTTTTGGAGGACTTGTGGGTTGATTTCTAACTCCCACAGTCCTTGCAAGGAGGTTTTAGCCAAGCTCGAATTCTCCCAAAAAACTTCCACCGGTGCATACAATGCCTCAAAATGGGAAACCCAGTCCACTTCTGAGACAGCAATGACTAGTCTCCCCGTCCGCAATCCGGTTTGCCCATTGATTAGAGCCCGAAAAGATTTGGAGTTTGTATTGGTTAGGGCGGCCAGTTGTGTAATTTGAGCTCTCGTAGTGCACAGTCAATTTTTGTAAGACTGTCAAGCTTTTTTCTCTCTTGAGATGGTATTAGGGTCACCCTTAATCCCCTGAACTTGGGCTCTAAGTTTTCTCCTCCGAGAGACAAGCTCTGCATTATAGGCATGTTGCTGGATCCGAGGTGCAAAGCCCAGTTTACCTGAGCAAGAGGTGGCAACGTTGATTGACTCTTTTATAAGCATTCAAAGTTGCTGATTCGAGACAGTCAGACCTATTCTCTGCAGATTTTTCAGCCAGAGAATTTGCTACAAACGTGCTCAGCAGCCTTGCACGATTATGTGTGTTCAAGGCTAGGAGACTTCTAGGTATATTTTCCCCTAACGAATTTCTAGGCTTCATCAGGATATTAAAGTGTGCTGATAGCGATGCACGGTCACTTGCGGTAGGATCCCTCAACAACAAACTGGCTACAATGATCATGCAGCCATTTATCCTAATAAACTGTGGGCCCAATTTATGGAAATGTGTGCAGAAATCCGGTAATGACCGCACGAAAAAAGGACAATGCGTGAGCCTGCACGCAGAATAAAAAATGCGCGCCCCGCGTATTCATGGAATTTACTGTGCAAAGTAACCTTAATTGCAAGTCGCGGCGTAACGCCCCCAACACGCCCACACGCAAAGCATAAACAACCAGAACAGCTACCTCTGCACGCTCCCAGACACAAATTATCACATCCCTCAAACAGTGCATGGGGTCCCCAGCAAGCAGGCCTGCATCTTGGGGATCCTGCGCAGAGTCTCCTGTAACTGTTGCTGACACCCCGACAACATGCGTATGAAAAATCGTAACTCGGTCTTAAATCGAAAAATATGTGTGTGAACCCCTTTAAACTGTTCCTGCACCCCACTAAACCCCTAAGTGAGATCAGAACCTTTGTTGCGTATAAGCACCACTAAATCTGACATGCAAACCCACCTCTGTGCTTCGAATCCTGTGCGCAAGTGCACTTAGGCCTGCCTTCTGGTGGCATAGCGATAGAGAAGCTGCATGGGTCGTTATGTGAGTACGTGTCATTTGGCGAAAATGCATGTGGTTGAGGGACTGTCTGCAGGCCATCCCTCGTAACGCCCACTTTTTCGCATGTTCTTTCCCATTTTCTGGGTTCCGACCCTGTCCCAGCCCTCTGCGCAAGCCACGCCCATGCTCTGTATGGTCTCTCGTGCAAGGTGCTTGATGGCTTGCACAGACGTTCCAGTCCTGCACGAACTCCACGCAATGCCAAGAAAGTCCTGTGCAGTCCGTTCCATGAATCGACGAGCGCGGATTTGTGTGCAGTTTGGTGCGCAATTCTGCTATTTCCCCTGCAAATTATTCCATGAATCGGGCCCATAGTCTATTGCTGAGTTAGTAATTCCATTGGACCAGGTAGGGGGAGGGGGAATGTGGCCTCTAACTGTTCCATTTACGATCAGCAGCCCCAAGCTCGAGAGACCTTTATCCCACATCTGTCCGTGGATTAATTTATGACCAGAAGTAGGGGTAGGTGCCCCCGAGCTCACTTGTCCCTGCACATGCAGGCAGTCCGAATGTAGGTCCCCACCCAAGAGAATATGAACCTTAGGCTCATGGTCATATCAGAAGGATGTTATAAGTTCTAATGCCTCAGTGTGACAAATCAACTTCCGGGGCACCAGTGGTCCGGGGATGAATATTGGTTTCTAAACCATCAATCAGCCCCACACCTGTAGTACACCAGAAGGGATCTGAACAGATTGGAAACACAAGTAAATTATAAACCTCCTTGTCCAATTTATGTAATGTGGGCGGAACAGCAGGCTTATCTCCGCACAGTCGTGGATCATTGGTTAGTTGCAAAAAAGCGAAAATGCAATTATTATTGAATGATGATAGGGACTGTCTAGTCAAGGTAGTATAAAAATACCTACTTTATTACTATTACAACAAACAGTTCTAGCATACTACAAAATACTACCCACCCTTTAAAGGAACACAGAGGAAAGACAGTTTCACGAAGGAAAGGGATGCACTCTGGATACTGACAGGGGGGTAGTCAGTAAAGAAATCAGTCTTAACTGTTTAAGGTTATTTGGTTTCAGCACCAAGGGAGCAAGGGGTCGTAAATGTCACTAGGGGCCTTCGGAGAAGGACCAGGGGGACATAACCACAATGTACATGGTGCTTGATATGATCATTATGCTCAACAGCGTTGAGTTGGTTCCAGGATGCTTTGTAGCTCCTGCAACAGAGTTCAAGATGGGAGACAGCTGCGGGTATCAGGCAACAGGCAGTTTCGCAAATGAGGCTGGATGGATGGATGCATGCTGGCCTACCTTGCGGCTCAGGGTCAAGAATCGTTGTCTGTGTGCTGGTTGGCGGATCTGGAATGCTGGTCGAGGCGTCTCAGACGGCTTTAGTGACTACAAGGTGACAACAGTCAGTGGTGCAGCCGGTCGCGGTTCAAGAGCTTGACTGACTCGAAAATATCCTGAAAAGATGGACGCTGGTTGATGCTTGTTGTGACACTCCTAGCAGCTTATTTGCAGGGCTTGTGTCATCCTTTGAGGTGGACGGCCCAAAGCCGAGGAGAGTGTTTGCAGGAAATGATCTTGTCCTTTTTTCAGAGACTCTGTGACACTTCCCACCTAGGAAACTTGCTGGCAGAACCTAGCACGGCACACCGTGTGCTGGCTGGGTACCAGTTCTGGAGCTGCTGGATGGGTCCTATGAGTCTGGTATCTCCCTCTGTTCCCTAGGAAATGTTTAAGGGAATGATGTTGCCTTCCTCTTGGTAATCCTGACCTTTCTTCACTGGCAGGGTCCAAATGAGTCATTCTTACTCCTTTCAAAGTCGTCGGATGATCTGCTAAGTGAGGGACACAGCCCTCTTTTAAAGCCAAATGGGCCCCAGTGATTGGTGCAGGCTAAGCCTACCTTAATGAACCAATGCGGGGTCCCCACCAGCAATCTTCTATTATTCGTGAGGTCATAACCAGAGTGCTTTGCAACAGGAAAGGTAAGGGGTGACAAAATGTACTTCTAAGTCCCACCCATCTTCCTGTCTGTTGTGGATCAAAGCATCTCTCTAGTTCATTGAGCTCTCTGTGGCTCCCGATCAAAGCGCAGGTCTCCCTTGAAATGTGTGGCAAGAACTGACTTTCTGTCTCCAACAATTCACATACTTCTTCCCTCTGAAAGGGGGTCTACCTGCAGGGGTTGCCTACTGTTAACAGTTGTCGCAGATATGCCATTCACCGTCCTTCATACAGAGGGTTCGGAGCTAGCTTTAAGTTGACACAATGGTGTTGGGGTTTCCTGTCCCCTTTTATCAGCTCTGTGATCGGGCCTATCGCAGGCCTGTTTCAATTAACTATCATCAGTATGTGCTGCCATCGGCAGAACTTAGACAATAGAGAGGGCGTATTCATGTAGCCTTTGATATTTTAATGAGACTGGCCATGTCTGGAGGAAAGTGTTGTCTTCCCCCTTCAGAGATGCTTTGATGTACCCGTGGCTGTCACATTCCAGCTAAACGTGACAGGGAGGACTATGCCTGTAGGCTGAGTCCCTCAGAGTACACATGGCTATTTGTTGGTTGTGCGGTGAGCAGAGGAAAATGTGTGCATATTAGCTCCATACATTTTCTGAGGTTGATCTCTCATCATTCATTTTAATGACAAAACTTCAAAAAGCCCAGGCGAGCACACACTCCCCATGCGGATGGTCGAATTCCTCACACACGGTTAACTGGCACATACCCTGATCTCAGTAGATGTTTAAACGAAGAATGTTATGTTCCGCCTGGTAACCCACCCTAATGTGAGTGGCCCTTGCTACAAAAAGGATTGTTGAGTTGGATACCACTGAGATGTTTGGATCTGATTTTATTATTGTCAATTGTCCTCCATAAGGGTGCCCAGTGTCTCCTTGGTGTGTAGCTTGAAGTAGAGGCAGGTAGCCATCAAATAAGTCTAGAGTTTTTAACCAGGTATTTTGAAGAATAATAAAACTGTGTTGCCTTATGAGTCGGGATAGCTCATGATTGTTAAACAAATGGGTATTGCCCTGGAATTAAAGGACATGAGTGACAGGCAGTTTTGATCCTCAGTAAATTTTACCCAGGACCTCTGTCCAGAGATCTAGTTCGAAACCATGCCCTGGAGCTAATCCCGGATTTCTTCAGAGGCAAGAATTTTCTTCTTCAGCAGCAAGACCTGCTCCTCCCTTGATCACCCTTTCCTTTCTGAGCAAACTGCTCGCCTTAAGACACCGGTCTCTTATTGAGGACATGACTTACACCCCAAAAAATCTGGTAAGAACAAGGTGTTAGATGAAATTGCATTCAGCAAAGTGAATCTTTTTCATTTAGCAGAATGTCCATCACTATCTTCGAGTTTAAGGACATTGCAGCTCGATGGAAGTGCTGCGGATCGAATAAAAAGACCCTTGTTAGGTCTCTAGAATTGATACTAGTCAAAGCGGGACTCTTATGTAGCAGATGCAAGATGTTAGCCCTATTCATTATAATCTGTCAAGTTTCTGCAATCACACTTTCGATTGGGATATTATAGCGTTGTTCTTTCTCTTTTACCTCTTGATGGAACTTCCGATTTTGATGTTTAGTGGAGGTCAATAATGCCGGGACCAAAGGATAACGATCATGCATCATGCTGTCTGCCTTGTTGATTCACATTATCCGATGTACCAGATGTTGTTGCCAGTGGGAGGGGCACTGGCCCCCAGGTGGGCAGATTCAAAGAGGACTGTAAAGGTTGAAATTGCAATCGTCCAGCAATGCCGTCTGCAAGTTGGCGAGAACAATGGGGTTTGTGGCCTGAGTAATGGGGGCACTCAAGCTCAATGTCAACTCTTAAAATGCCCATTGCTTGATACTGGTCCTGATTTTTAAATGTGTAGCCCCACATCCAATATTTTGGGGTAACCCACTCTCCAATGGTACTTTATGTGGACGTAAGCTAATGGCTGTGTGAATTGGCCCCTGCACATTCTGTGGTTCATTGCTGACTCTTCCTGAGTCCGTAAGAGCGATGTTAATTGAGTGCGGCCAGACTGTTGCTTTATTTACTTGTGAAATAGTCGCCTGCACTGTTGGTTGAGAGAGTAGTACACGTATAAATTATGCGCTTTTTGCTTTCTTGCTGTCTTCTGTACAATGCTTTTATATTCTTAGCCTCCCCTAATAATTCAACGCGCTTGGTTCCAATTGATATGATTGAATCTTGTCCCGCTGAAAGAACTATAATGGAGGTGTCCTCTGCTTCCTCCTCTTGCATGGTGGAGCCCAACAGTGCTACAGGAGTGTGGGGTTGCTCTTGGATGATAGACATCACTCTCTCCGAAGGCGAACTCGTGTCCATATACAAACCACAAGTATCTAGCTCCTGTTATTTGATGAAGTTACATGGACTGCCGGTGCCTGCTTGTTAATCTGGCACATTGGCACTGGCTCTGTGACTTCCCATGGGGCCGATGATGGATTAGTTGTTCTGATGTTTTGCACGGAAGCCCTCCGTGAGGTTGCACACTCTCGCTGAACGTCGCCTACATTAGCCGTTCCTGTATGAACTACATTTTGAGCAAACAGGAATTCTTTGGCTAGATGTAGCTTTAGGTGTTCGAATTTAAATAATATTGATTCCAGGAGTGCCATATTCGACTTTCTTTCTCCATGAAGGCCCTCATACAAGGAGACCAGGATGCAGATTTATTTCTGATATGCACCCCTCTCTGTCTTCTTTCACACCATCCTCCATTCAAGCGTTACTGCGTATAGCCATCGGGAGGGAAGAGGGGTCGGCGTGGGGACCGGTGATGATTCAAAAACATCTGTTCCAGAAAGATCATGATCGCTCTGCAAAGGTATGTTTGGTGATAGGCTCAAGTCGAATGTTGTATCATCCATTTGCATGTTTATAGAGCCATATTCAGGAGGAAGTTGGGACAGCGTCCCATTGCCCACAGCCTTCAGACTGCCAGAGTCCTTACTCTCTCAGGGGAGACCCTCCCCTGCCAGGGATTCAGTTGATGCACCGGAGTAAGTCTCTGTATCTCTAATCAGTGTGAAAAAAGGAGGTAATCAGTTTGAATCTCCAATTCGGGTCTGCGACTTGTTGGACCATGGGGCCTGTTCAAAGACCTGCTCAATAGGTGACGACGGATAGGGTAAACTTGCAGCCGCCTGCAATTCTGCGTCAGTTAGTGCGGCTCATGGCAGAGTTAGCACGGGACCCACGCTACCCAATTCGTACATGTCCACTCACCGGCAAGTAGGCAGTACCACAGATGTAATTGTTTCAACACTCACCGCCAGGGACTAGCTGTCCTCATAAATTGTTCAAAATGAGAATATGCTGCAAATATCTGGTTTCCGGCAACTCCAAACACTCTCAACACACTGCGCGCACCGCATATTTCTAAGTATAGCTGTGCGTTGGGGACTACTGGACACACACACACGCATTTGCACATTAACTCCTCTTCTAAGACTCATTGGAAAAAAGAAGCTCAATAGCTCATAAAAGGCAGTGGAGTGACTTATGTGACAGCCATTTTAACCTCAAATCCAAATCTTTAAACTGGCCTCATGCAATGAATATGTTTCATGGTTGAAAACATTGTAATATTAGAGTGAGTGCTATGGAACGTTAAATGAGCATGTATCCATTGAGTGTTATGCACTTAGTGGTTCAAACATGCAAAACTTATATCATTGACATATTTGTCAAATATACATTCCTGTGGTCAATATTATGTTCTCAAAATGCTCTTTGATTTATACAGAGCAGTCTGCAACACATATTGGGCACGTATATAGAGGGCGACCCTAATGTTCAAGCAGAACCAGGATCTGGTGGGTCAATGACAATTACATTCACATAATACAGGATCCAATGTGGTTATAGACAAGTTACTGTGGACCTTAAAAGAAATCATCAAACGAGTGAACAAACACCATTAGAACATTCTGTATGATTTATTCCAGATGTAAAAAATACATCTATACTGTGGAAAGTACATTTTAAGACATCAAAATAGTCAATCAATAGCTAAAATATCATCCTCTAAAAACGAAAACGAGCCTGTAATCAATACACCAAATGTGAATCCATCCCCGTAGTGTACACTCAAACACACAAAAAACAATCAATTGATCATTTGTTAAAAAAAGTGTCAACTGTCTTCACCAGTCTGGGTAGAGTTTGGTTAAGTGTAGATAACATGAGTGAACTGTTCGTCGTGCTCTCGTAGCATGAAGTAACAGAGGGCCATTCCAGTCACTTGGTCGCATATTATAGAGGGACAAATTGCTTCACTTAATATTTTTCAGGGTGACCAACTTTAGCTTTGGCTACTAGATGCCTGGTATTTGCAGCTCAGCCATTCGCAGAGCTTGTGTGTCATCAGTTCAGGTAGTAAGTATGTTTAGTGTCGGGGGGCGGGATTGTACAATGTAGGAATCATTATATTAGGACTCTGTGATCATACCTACATGTAATCTATACATGTTGACAAGCTTTTATACATTTTAAAAGTTATATAAATGTCAGTACCTTTTCATTTCATAATCCACAAGACAGGAGTTGTGAATGGAGCTCACATTGGGCCTTGTTCACACAGCGTTTTTCAAGGGGTGCGTGCACCCCATTAAAAAACGGTTTGTGAATGAGGACCATTGATTCTATTTGGCTCCTTCCCCTTTCTCTTAGGGCCACCTCAAAAGAGTACAGTAGGCGGGTTGCAGCCTGCCCTTCTTGGACTGATAACATTCCCCCAGAAAATAATGTGTATGGGTATTCTAGGCTGTGATTACGTGCTTTGCTCAGTAAGACAAGTGTGAAGTTATTTTTGTGATTTCTTTTATTTATTTGGAGTTCAAATCAAATACAAAAATGTATCAAGTTAGATACATATAAAAAAAATAAAACGATATATACTAGAAATGATCGTTAGAAATTAACACAATGCACATTTTAAAATATTCACTTTGCAATGTTTGTGCATGATATCCTTCCTTTATAAATTAGAACTAGAAATAAAACACAGCAGCCCTCCATCATTCCAAGATCTCTTTGATTTTTCCCTGGGAAAGTTGCTGACAGCAACGGCTGGAGTGGCTCTAGCAAATGTGCACCTGAAAATGAACCATCCAATCAGAGAGAGAGAGCGAAAGAGAAAGACAGAGGCATAGAGTGAGAAAGAGAAGGAAAGAGAGACAGACAGAGATTGTGCGTGTGTGTGTGTGTGTGAGAGACAGAGGGCACAGGGAAAACACATTACCTACGAACAAGCATTTTCCTAAAATAGCTTGTCACCTGGCAGTGTACTGTGCTAAAGGCGCAGTGATAAGTTCCACTAATGTCCATATTCCTCTTGTTCACACTAAGGGCCTGATTCATTGAAGTGTTTTATAATGGTGCAATCCCACAGGAAAAAGTTCCATGAATCGGGCCCTACATCTGTTTGTGTAGGTGGTATTTTCATGTGGTGATCAGCACTCACAAAGCAAGCCTAAGTTAGTTAACTGAAGCTGCTGTTATCAGTAAGGAATGACCGCCCAGGCCCAAAGCATACTTAATTTTTGTAATCATGTTTTAGAAAATATCTAAATACCTAGTTTTAATAGGTTTTCCTAAATGTGTATGGTGTGCTGTTTATTTTGCATACGTTATGCGTCATTAGATACCTTGGCCGGCGCGTCAGACGCCATATGCCTGATTGCACGCTATTAAGTGATGACTGACCTGCCTATGCTGCAGGGAGGTTTGTTGATCCACGCTGGGTGATGGTGCATCCCTGTCGCTCGTGCAAATCCAGAATCTGTAAAGTTACCTTCCTAGAACCAATCAAGTTGCATGCCAAACTTTGAGAGTTACACGTCAGTAGTGATGAGTTTTTGGTATAAATACTATGTTTTTCTGAAATTAATTAGAGTTGAAGCGAGAAGGAAGGTCGAGTGCTGTCTTCTAACAATGGTCTGCATGAGCCTACATGTCGTTGCCCATTTTGCACTTATTAGCCATTACATGTTCTTGAGCATTCATGGACTTGCTACGTGAAGGTCTTGCCGCACAGTGCATGGTAGTTTAATTGAAGTGGTTTAGTCAATAGCATGGGAGTACCTACATTGTGGTGATATATATGGAACGCACACAGTTCCTCCAAATACACCTAATCGCATGATGCTGCATGTGTGGAAATACAAAGTGAATTGTGTTAGCAAATAAAGCTCCCTGGTGCTGCACTGGTCTCCACGCAAAGCTCAAACAAAACTGCAGGACCACACACAAGAACAAACCTGACCGTCATGGATGACAGGTACTTCTGAAAGTACACCAACCACTCTTGCACACATTCACTCAACCCCTGGTGTGCTGGAAATCAAGACCTGTACAGCAATGGACGTCTGGGCAGGTCTACCACACTAACATACCATACTAATGGCAGATGTGGGCTTCCAAATACAAATGAACATATGCATATTTTCAATTTTTCAGAAGATCATCATTTGGAGACATTCGATTCAATCTGCCCACATTTGTAATCATTCTACATGTTGGATTCTGACATTGCTTGAAATGGTGAACATATGTTTTTATTGGAGGAAACCCTGTCACTTTATTAATTTGAGAAAATACAAAGCTATGAATGTCTTTTTTTATTGCTGTGAGGACTGAAATGGCAGAAAGTATTAATGGGTGTATTAGAATGAGTCTCCATGCATCCTTCATTTGGAACCTATGCTCTAGTCTGCTCCTTTGTGGTGTGTATTGTAGTTTTTGTCAACATGTTATTTGTTTTAGGGTAAACATTTAGGGCCTGATTCATGGTACTGTGCAAAGTGTATTTCTGCAGTGCAAAGTCTGTGCAAAGTCATTTCGTTCTGCAAAAATGACTATAGTCTGACTTTGCACAGACTTTCCACTGCAAAAATACACTTTACACAGTTCCATGAATCAGGGTTTGTGTCGGCAGTGCAAAGCGACTTTTCTGCAGTGCAAAGTCACTGTGAACCGTGAAAAAAAAATCCCTGAATCGGGCCCTTTATCTATCAACTATCTAAGACATTGTGCATTTATATGATCGTTACAATTTTAGAACAGACCTCAATGTCCTCTATTAGTGCATTCAAATTGTAATAATCGACACAATTAGGTTAACTTCACAGCCTATAGATAAGGTCTTACAAAACGAGCCTTGCAGATAATGAATATTGTTGGTCAGGTACTCCCAATACACGTAGGAAATAAGTAATCATTGGCATTGCATGGAAAGGAGGGTAGAAAAGATCAGGACGTTCAGCACTCAAATATAGACAAGGAAGGCACACTGCCACTGATGTTATTATATTGATTCTGTATTGACATTGCTACATGGAATTTATTTCGGAACACTTCCTTTTTGGAGTATTTCAACATTTCAGTTGATTACATTAGTTATGTAAAGGTGCAGAGTGTGCATAAAATATGCATTGTTCATATTTTCATTTTGGGTTTATGTATGGCAGCAGACTGATTGGTAGCTTCAGAGCAGGTTTTGCTCTTGGTATGTGTCAGGATACTGCAAATATAGATCTTCAGATGGTTTTGGATTACAATACCTACCCATCAGTTATAGCCAGGAACAACAATGGTGGGGGAATCATGGGTGTTGCAGTAAAACATATCTGGGAAGCTGCAGGTTGTATACCCCTGCAGTAGGCTTTAGTTGTCAATGTTTTGATTGATTGGTGATATGATATGATAGTTTATTTATATAGCGCTATACACAAAGTGTTTCAAAGCGCTTCAAGGCAAAGGAGGAAACAAGGGAAAATACAATGGGCCCCATTACGACCCTGGCGGTCCCGTAATGAACGGTGCCGGTACGGGACCGGCACCGTTCATTACGGGATGCCCTATTACGAGGTTTCCTTGCGGGACCCGCTCAGAATGTCTGGTTAGACCAGACGTCGTTAGCGGGTCCCGCAAGGGGACCAAGGAGCTAATAACGGGCCCGTGATTAGCTCCCTCCACATTCCCATTGAGCCCTATGGGGGCTCAAATGAGGAATGGGGATGGTTTTTTTCAGTGAGGAATTACCGGGTCCTCCAAGGTTGGAATGCCCCGATAATTCCTCATTGAAGGAACCCGGAGCTGGAACCTGGTATGGAGGCAGCCATGCCCTTATTAAAGGCATGGCTGCCTCCATACTCGTAATGAGGCCCAATGACTTTCTTACAGACCATGAAGAGTAAGGATGTGAAATTAACTATAGTACTCGGCCTGACGACATTTCAGATAGTGCAAGAGCTAAGACATAGATAAGGAAGGGAGGGGGAGAGTTCGGAAGGAAATGGAACCAGACAGGCGACTACCATCCTAGGCCTGACAACATTTCTGGAAGAGCTGGAGAAAAACAAAAGGTGAGCGAGAGGGGTGCAGAAAGGGGAGGAACAAAACAAGCGACCATCATACTAGGCCTGATGACATTTCAGATAGTGCTGGGGCGAGGAGGGAGACAAGTAAGGGCAGGGGGAGGAGAGAGACGAGGTTGCTATCATACTAGGTCTAGGGAGAATTCGGATTAATTGCACAGAAGAAAGTAAGGGGAGGAGGGGAGGAGATAAGTAAAGGGAAAAAAGGGCGAGGAGGAGAGAACAGAGATTAAACAGTCAGAAAGAGTGGAGAAGCAAGAGGGGAGAGTGAATACAATTGCAGAAGTCAGCATTAACATGTTGCAAAGCAGGATAAAAGATGAAGATAGGAACAGCATGATTAAGGGCCACCATGAGTACAGGATGCAAAGGAAGTCCAGCATGAGAGTTGATAAAGGGTGACGCATTGTGAATCAATGAAGTCCATAAAAGTCAAATCCAGCATTGGACACAAGACAGTAATGGTGAAACCAGAATGTATCAGGACAGACTCCTGCAGAAGTAGGCAGGGGGAGTGGCGTGGGGGGGGGGGCATGGTAGAAGAATCAAGCAAAACAGGCAACACCTGTGTGCGAGGAGGGGGAGCACAAGGGAACATCACAGGTGGGGGCAGAGGGGGTGGGGATGGCCTGTGGGGGCAGAGGGTGTAAACACATGTTGGTGCATGCTTACCTTCTGTCTGAGCAGGGGTCAGGCCCTGGCTTCTCCTGGTCCGAACAGGTCCAAACAGGAATTGCCCTTTTCTTCATCAGCCCTTTGCTTTGGATGTCCGGGCTAGAGACACCCTTGATCTAAGAGTTAAGAGCAGGAAGGAAGAGGCAGGGCTAAGAAGGTGGGTGGTGCTTAGGCCAGGTGACCTAGATCCACTCGCACCTGCTCCCCATCTGCAAAGGAAAAGAGGCTGGAGGGTTCCTTAAGTATGGAAAAAGCGCAGCAACCAGGAAGGCACCAGGTGGGCGGACCTTGCTAAGTGGGGGAAAAAGAGCAGCAACCTGAAAGGTGCCTGGTGGGAGGGCTTAGGCCAGGTGACCTAGATCCACTTGAACCTGCTCCCCACCTGAAAAAGGAAAAGTGGCTGGAGGGCTCCTTAAGTAGGGAAAAAGGCAGCAACCAGGAAGATACCAGGTGGGTGGGGCTTGCTAAGTGGGGAAAAAGGGCGGCAACCTGGAAGGCGCCAGGTGGGTGGGGCTTAGGCCAGGTGACCTAGAACCACTTGAACCTGCTCCCCACCTGAAAAAGGAAAAGTGGCTGGAGGGCTCCTTAAGTAGGGAAAAAGGCAGCAACCAGGAAGGCACCAGGTGGGCGGGGCTTGCTAAGTGGGGAAAAAGAGCGGCAGGCAGGAGGGCACCAGGTGGGCGGGGCTTAGGCCAGGTGACCTAGATTCACTTGCACCTGCTCCCCATCTGCCCCCATCTGTGTTTAATTGAACACTAAGTGTAGCGCCACGATACCTTCAGGTGAAAGCCTAGCTTTACCAAAACACACATAACATAATATGTGATTAAATCTACTAGGACACAAAGGGGTCATGAAAAAAGTAGTGGGGGCAGGCATCTTCACAGCTGTGCCACGTAACATATATCAAACTGCCTATCTCAAGACTTGTAACATCTATTAAACAGCTGTTAACATCGGTTGTTATAAATGTGCAAAAGTGATCGATTGGGGAGCTTAGATTACTTAAGATTTAGAGCCTATTGGTGAAATTGCTGGTCATTACGTGCCCTCAACGCCCGACTTATCAGGCCGAAATGAAACAAGCATTGCTAAGAAGGACTGCGGTACATCTAATGCCCTGGAACTGAGGCTTATGTAGAAAACTCAAATTAAGCTGAGCTCAGAGGCCAAAAAGAAACAGTAACAAATGCAAGGCTGTTGGATGCAGAGGAATAGGTCAGTGGGGAGACAGGAGGTAGTGAGAGTGCGGAGAGATGCCTGGGAACTGAACAAAATGAAGGGAGTGGGATGCGGGCATGGCAATGCGACTTGTAATCTAATTGAGAAAGACCACTGCAAGGAGAAGCTGGTGGAATGTGACCCTGAAACTCTGCAGGGTGCCATGGGAGTCTGCAAGGGAGAGAGGGGACTGTGGAAGTTCCATGCCTTCCTATGTCAGATTGATGGTCTGGGTGGGAGCTGTAGAAGATGTGCAGTACAGAGACGGGAAATAAAGGGACATTGAAGCTAAGAGTACAGCAGCAGACTTCAGGAGCCTTCTTTTTTGTCTCAGTCAAGCAGCAATATGGAATTCCAAGTATCGACTGGGCATTACTGCCTGGAATTAGCATGGACTCCTGGTTTGTAATGATCTTTTTCCATTTGACTGGTGGGGTAAAGCAGTACTGAATTCTGCACCAGTGTTTTGGACATCAGTGGACATCAGAAGTGTCCCAGAACCATCCTGTGGGCTGCCCGTCCACTGACCAGGCCACTCTGCTTAGCTGTCTTCAATGATCCCTCAGTCTCAATGACCGAGGAAGCACCCATTGCATACAATGCAACATGGGTTACAAAGAAAAACTACCAGCCAGAGTTACACACGCTGACTGTAAAAAGGGCACAATATGGACGTCATTAAACTGATAAATTAATAATATGCACCATTTTCATAAGTGCCCTGATTCCAGAGTGAGGTTCTGGGCATTGTTACAAGCTATCATTATCACAGCCCACCGGTCCATTCACAATGCAGCTATACCGCCAATGAACGGTGTAAGAAGCTTAAAATATGGTTATTATGTCATAATGCTCTTCACGGTGGCCTATCCCAGAAACCAATGCTTCCCTTGCAAATGGCTGAAACCCAGCAGCCAGTCACATTATTCACTCCAAAGATGGTGGGGGCGATATGCTTTAGGTGCCTCCTGCACTGCCTCCTGGTTAAATCCCTTGCTCATGACCTTTCCTTTCCCCAGCATTTCAAGGCCTATTTCATGCACTCTTCTATCTGGTACACTCTTATTTAATTATCTTTGTCAGTGCTTAGATACCCATAGTGGACTTCCACGCCTCACAAATACATTTTGTATGGGGTAGATTTGATCACAGAAAAATATTCACATCTCTGTTTTGCTGAGTGCATTTGATGACGTTGTTAAGTACTGATAACTTGACAACTCATTTAAAGATTTTTGTAAACTTTGATGACTTGTGCACGGTTATTTTTGACTTCTACAGTTTTAACAAACAATTAATGCAAATTCTTACTCTACACAATGTAAAATATTTTACATTGGTGTGTATTAAGGGCAGCTCCTTTTTAATGTATGTATCCCATTGTCAGCTATTCATTTTGTGATAATGTTGATTTATTTCAACCAGGTCTGATGGATATATGATTTATGTTTCAGAACTGTCCTTGCTATTGAAAGAAAATGTGAATCTACCAGGCTAACCCCCCAGAAGTAAGCAATTACCCCAGACCATATCTTTCTTCATGTAAATGCATTAATTGCACTATGCTACCTACAATATGAGTACATGACAAAGTTCACGTGGTTCGAAGAGAACATCTCAAGTGCTTCCCTACATGCTGTTTTGTACATGTGTGAAATACTGGTTGAGAAGTGGCAAATTAAGCGGAGACACCTCGACAAGATTTATGGTGTGACTCGACTTGATGTGTATTGTTTAAGATTTCTTAAAATTGCCATCTACTATAGTACTGAGAAAAATAAATGCATTTGTTATATATTATTATAATAATATTATTTATTGAGCACAGACCTAGGTTTGGGAAGCAACAGAGTGCTTTACAATCATAGGGGGAAGAGCACATTGAGGAAAGTAGCGAAAATGGGAGCGCAACAGATCTTCAAGCAACCAGGGAAGGACACAGTGAAGAGCAGAACACCAAGGGGCTGATTCATGGAATTTGTGCACCGAAAAACGGGTATTTGTGCACCTTTCTGCCCCCAAATCCCTGTTTATCAAATGGGGATTTGCAGGCAGAATGGCGCACAAATCCCCGTTTTTCGGCACACAAATTCCATGATTCAGCCCCCAAGTGTTTGGTAAGGTGGGCAGTGGAGGGTCTGTGGTCCTAGGTTTTATGGATGTCCCGTTCCTTGAAGAGGAAGATCTTGTGCTCTTTCCTGAACTGTAGAAGCAATGGAGTCAATCTAATGTTGTCGGAGAGGAGGTTTCCGAGTCTTGGGACACAGACTGAGAAAGCCTGTCTACTGGTTCTTTCCTTCCTGCACAGTTCAACTCTACACATCTCCTTACTCCTGGTGGACTGCAGGCCTCTGGGGATGCTGAGATTCTCAGCGAGGCAGCTTGGGGACTTCAAGGTGACAGCCTTATTTATTTATTAACATTTATAAAGCGCACTGCAGCACAAAGGCATAGTGGTGCCTTATGGATGATGCAACAGGATTTAAAGATGATAGGGTCTTGCAGTGGGAGCCAGTGCCATTCAATGAGGGTTGGGGTGATGTGGTCAAATTTACAGAGTCCTTTGATGATTTGTGCTGCTGCATGCAATATATACTAATTGAAATCATAAATTGGGACAGAATTTAAACCATAAAGGTATTCAGAGACATGCATTATAAATAAGTATAAAAGTTGCATGTGAATATTGTGAATTATTATTATTATTATTATTATTATTATTATTATTATTATTATTATTATTATTATTATCATCATTATTATTATTATTTTTGCATATTATTCCTAAATCACCTACCACCTATTTTGGGAACCCAAAAATTAAGTTTGCCCCTCAAAGTGAAACAAATTGTCTTTTTGAAAACTAAGCTGTAGTGGCCTAGTAATATTAGTAAGTAGCAAAAAGCACCTGTACTACGCACAGGTTCTGTAGACAGACATTATAACACCATTATCAATTTCTGAAAATCAGTGATCCTGTAGGTCACTGTTCTGAATCACTTATTGCTTGATGTGCTTTGCACTCTGAAGTAAACTGCACTGAGAAAGGGTGCGTGTGGCTAACTGACATACCCCGGAGCAAACGTGAAGGGGAGGTGAGAGTTGGCATGATGCAGCATACTGGGACCTTCTGTGCGCTCTCCCCACACGTCGCCTCAACCAGGCACGGTGCAGTGCATTGCGGTCCAAATACTTCGGAAACATTGCGTCCTAGTGCATTGAAATGTGGTTGTCAAGGTCACACAGGGACCTTGAGTTTTGTTCCTCATGTCAAAATGCTTAAAACTAGCTTTGTCTAGTCTTTCTATGAACACATTGATGTTTCGCTGATTTCAGGCAACCATCGCATGTGTGAAGAGACTGAAATCCGGGGAAGTGGTGGGGTGTCCAAATGTCATGTAGCCAGTAATGGCTGGAGGGTCCTAACAGGTAACTATGCAACATTTGGTGCAGATTGGTGGAACAGTGTGAAATTGTATAAGGAACAAACTAACAGATGTTCTGCTTTATAGAGAGAGAAATTATGATTGCACTCTTTTGGAAATCTGAATGTAAATCCTTCAGTGCACAGTGGTTGTCTTGCAAAGTGAACCCAATTTATTCTGAATAATCTGGTTCCTGGGACGGTATATTCTATTTGCCGGCATATTTTGATGGGTATTCTTAATGCCCTTCCAATAATAGTATTGAGGTACTTTTGTAAAATGCTATGAGAAAATGGCAACATGGGTTTCTTTTTCCCTGACAGGAACACATAGTGTATGAATGGGAACCGAATTACCTGTCTAGGCCTTTATTACAGGCTTGTGTTTCTTATGCTTCTTTTCCATCATAATATGTGGGCATATAAAATGAATTAGACTGGTTTGCTGATTGTGTGGTTTTCCATATAAAGTCACATTGATTTCTATATGATAGTCCTGTTACAAAGAAACATATATTTGTTTATTGTGTCTCGAATGACAGACATTTTTGGAACAATTTCGATTTAGCTGTGAAACCTAAAATTGCTTAAGAACAGGATACCAAAACGTGGTGAGAGCCCCCTCTAAAATAGTATTAGTTTTACCCATTTTTAACAACCTTTTGACATATGTGGCATGGTATTTCCACTGGGACATCAATTCCCATATTGTCCCACAGGTTTCTAAACATCGTGCTATAAATATTCGTATCCTAACTTAAACAGTTTGAACTTGTACCTGCTATCATCCTAATCACCTCTACTATGAAATCAACAGCGTGACGTAGCTAGCGGAAACACCTCAGAAGATTATATGTATCAAAGCAAATAATAGCAGAATCATTTATGTAGGAGGAAGCTAGTGTACTGTATGAAAGCTGATTAAATGTCATCATTCAGGATCAGTCATATATGTTGCGTGGATGTGTTATGTCTTAAGAATGTGTAAATCATGCTACCATCCAAAGGCATTTTGGCACTGATAGAAAACACAGCAATGTAAAGTGTAAGCGAAGACTAGCTTAACATGATAGCCAGATCTGTATATTCTTCTAAAGAATACATGACCCGGAAATGAAAGCGAAAAAAAACAACATGACCGTCATTGGTTGCATCGAGAACTGGAGGAACTCACCTCAGCATATGGAATTGCAGGAGGCAAGACTATGCAATAGTATCAATTTGGAGGTTGATCTTGAGCTTAATGCAAGTTAATGAGTAAAATAGTTGGCCAATTAACTGCAGCCTCCCAACACAAAGTTTAAAAAAGCACACTAATACACCTCTTATAGTTTAATTAATGTAATCTTAAGGCTTTTGAATATTTATCAGGGCTCAGTTTTGCATTTTCTTTTGATTCATTGGTTCAAGCATTGCTATTTACATGCGTTCCAACTTGATTGTTTTTACACGACCGAAGTGTTTACAATTCTTTATGTATTGTTTCCACTTAGATTACCAAAGCAAAAGTCGTTGGCTCTGATTTACAACATGTTTTAAACTGTGCAAAGTGCCGTTGCGCTGAAGAAAATTCACTTTATCGCAACAGGCAAAGTCTGAATGGGATTCACAAAAGGCACTTTGCTCTGGCCCAGCCCCCCTTGTGCCCTGCAGCACCATTTCTTGCACCACGGCATTAACCCCACATTCCAGCAAAGCAACGGTCAATTGAAGGGAAGGAATATGCATGAAGCCTCATTATATTGCGAAAATGGGGAGTACATGGATGTGGGAAGGGAGGCAATGAGAAAACTCCCAAACACACCCACCAAAGTGCAAAAGTAACCACATAAAAAAAACAAAATACAGCATTCTGGCATAAACTCCAAATGCCCTAAAATGTACTGCTTTTATCCAGAGCAGGAGCAGAGTATAAATGTGCCGTGCAAGCATAGTGAAACCCAGCGATTATGGCTGACCATGTATTGAACTCACTCATGCTTGCACAGAATGCAAGGAGGAGGAGGTGGCCCATGGTCTTTCACAACTGCACCACTATTTCTGGAATGTCAGATGAAGAGATCTATGTCACATACAGTTTTCCCCCACACATCAGCATTGGACAGGGTCCGGAAGGGGGAGGGTGACTTGCCATCATGCATCATGTGTTTACATGCTGCACCTCCTCATGTGAAGGTGTTATCAGACCTTCAATCTTTGGCCACTGGTTCATTCCAGTGGACCACAGCCATTGTAAGGGGCATATCCCAGCCAACATAATCCCAGTGCCTGCATCAGGGGTTGCAGTGCATCATTTCACAGCGGCATGGCCATATTGAAATGCCCCACATTCTGCAGGCAAGACAAAGAGTGGCACAGGAGTTCTATGCAATGGAACAGTTCCCCTGGATCATCAGAGCCATTGACTGCAAGCATGTAGCACTGCAACCCTCCGTCCCCAGAGCAACAGAACATATATACAAGCAATGGGCATTTCATGTAGCATTGCAACCCCCTAGAGCAACATAACACATCTACAGGCAATGGTCAGATCATTTGCTAATGCAAAGGGCCTGTGGGGTGCATTTAAAGGCCCCAAACAGAAGTCCATTTCACATGAATAGTCAGATTTTAAACACTGAAACAGAAATGTCCCAGCCCCTTTTTTGTTTTTCAAGGAAAATTAAAGAGCCGTATGGAAAGGGGCCATACCAATGGATAAGCAGCATTTCAATTTACAAAAGAAGGAGAAATCAAAGATCCCTGTTACGTGGAAATCGGGATTTTTAAACATTGAAAACAAAAACAGCCTGCATAGGTGTGTGCAAATAAAAACAGTTTTAAAAAGTAAATCAAAAGGTATCACTGCTCACAGAAAAATGTCAGGAAAACAAAACATGATGAGCAGGTTGACAAAAAGCAATATATATTATGTTTCACCTACAAAACTCCAGTAACATTTTGAAAAGCCACTTTGTCTTCATAGAAAGTGTCAGCCCCAGGCAGACCCTTTTGCTTGCTGTGGGCAAAACTTCACAAGGACATCTCCCACTCCCAGTCTGGATGTCACATCTCCCATCTAATTACCAATTTTAATCAGTTGTCGTGCTAAAGGTGTCAACATTCAATGTTCTCCAGACCTGCTGGCTCTGAAAGCATTGACTTCAAAAAAAGTTATCCTTGTCTGGAGCTTGACTAATATGTGTGAAAATGGGGGCACCCACTTCAAAGAGCAAGCTTCCAACACAAAGGAGACTGATAAAAAAATAAACTCTGGGCACAGGCTGACCCAGTGACAAGAAATGGCCGGAAGGCAGGAGGCGGGCCATATGTCTCACATGGAGATTCACAATTCATTTAAAAGCAATATTATCATTTAGGTCTTTTTCATAGCCATCATAAGGCGGGTGATTTCATCTGTGTACCATTTTTATGTAATTTCCAGGTGATTTTGGGGATATAAAATTCATCTACCTGTGACTGGGAGAACTGTAATGGCCAGTTAAACTCGGGATCTGGCTGCTCTGAACATGTTCCAAATGTGAGATTTGGTGAGCGGGTCACAAATGAAATTAGGGATATGCTTCATGACTTACATATTCATAACTGTTGTGCTTTTCATGGAAACGGCAGATAGGTGCCATGTGGCCGTGTTGCATGGTACAGGCTTGGTGGTCGGCTTATCTAATTCTAAATGATTAGCTGAATCAGAAAACATGTACATTATGGCAGTTGATAGTAAAATTATGAAGTTGTGATACAGAACTCTTTTCTGCCAAAATGTTGAAAGGAGAACAAAGAGCAATTACAAATGGGAATTGCCATATGTTGCTCCAGACCCGAAATCAATCCTGAATTGTAGGCTGGGTTTGGGAGGAGAGAGAAGGGTAACTGTCCTATCCTAGTGGCAGGAATTATTGCAGGGTACTTCACTAAGATTCTAAAATTGGTTGTGGCATTGCTGCTATATAAGGGGGTGTAAGAGGATTCAATTCAACACTACAGCTAAGTCAACGCCTAGTCTATGATACTGAATGAAAACCCTTATTGATATATCCTTATGTCCAGTTCATGCGTTCTGGATGACTACCCCTATATAACACCCCTCTCTTGGAATCCCCCTGACCCCACTGAGCCAAGAAGTAGTTCTGTTTTGCAAGTTTAAAATGTTTATTTGATAATTTAAAATATATATATATCACACTTTATAATAAATTAATAATTGAATAGCACACTTAATCTGATATGATAAAGATCAACAACGGAGAATCTGGCACCTGCACACTCCTTATAATCACTAATGAGTTGACATGAAATGGATAAGGTAGCACACAGGTGAATAGGAACAAAAGAAGAAGGTGGTACAAAATGCTTTATAGAGTTCAAATGGATGCAAGGTTGAATGAATGAAATGCAGTATAGAAATACTCAATATGATTTCAACAAAACAATGTAATCACTTTTCTCTGGCAATCCCCTCCCCCCCTTGATGCAAGGTAAGGAAATGGAAGGAAAACACACAGTTCTCAGAAATGCAATCAATGTAAATCAGTTCACCCCAGCAAGCTTACACTACAGAAAACAGATAGGAGTTTTGAAAACACAGGCAAAATGCTTTGATATGTGCTGGCAATGAATGAGAAATATGCTGGAAATGCTTTCAATTCCCTTTCAGAGGTTCAGGGTGAGTGGTATCTAGTTAATATTAGTCCAGGTTCACACTAGCAATGATGCAGGGATAGCTAGCAGGTTAAACGAATTTCTGGCAAATGAAAGGCAAGCAGCAGCTGATTTTACATGTGGAGAAATTTGCAAATCGCGGTAAAATTCGCGGATGCGCCGAGCGCTATTACAGAGGAACCACAAGGACTATCTCTATCGTTTTGGGGTCCTAGGAAAGCCTAGGATCTCAGCTTCAAAATGAAAGTTACTGCAAGTCTCTAGCACAAACGGTTGCGGAGATATGAGCGATTTTGTGAAGGTCGTTTTTCAGATTTGAAATGAAGTGCAGCTTCCGACTAGGAAATGACAAGTGACAGCTTTACAAATGACAGGTGACAGTTAGGAGGCAGTTCTACTTAGATTAAATAGATTGAATTAGATGAATTTAAACTAAGAGATTGGTTCTACACAGTTCAGCTGGGTACTCACACTATATTCTTGAATTAAATGGGCCTCATCACGGATCTGGTCAGGGTTTTAGACTGGGCTCGGGTCTCTCTCTGGGCACAGCACTGCTTTCTCTCTGGGTACAGCACTGCTTTCTCTCTGGGTCTGGTCTCTAGTTTGGCTTTCTGGAGGTTGATGAATTTGAAGTCTGGATCTCTGGATGTTGTATGGTCCGGCAGAGCGCGTTGCAGCAAATGGAATTGAAGGTCCCTATCTGTCCTGACTCTCTGCTTTTATGTGTTTTTGAGAGTGGGTGTGTGTGTTGCATCACTAGACTTGCCCCTCTCACTTGTCATTGGTCCAGCTTTCATTCCTCCCCTTGATTGGGGAATGAACTGTGAGTCAGAGTGATGTCATTTTATGGCTTGCCAAGAGGGCACTCCCTTGTCAGATTGCACACATTCTATATTTGATAATAAAAGACATATTTCACAGTTACACAGTTGCTTGAAATTACATATACATGGTGTGGCTGAATTTAGCCATGTCTCTGTCCAAATCTGCTCTTTCTAGGAGCTTGCATTCAGAGATGGCACATAATGGACTTTTTAACTGATTTTTCAATTTCTGACATGGACCCAACTTTACATACATGTGTGCAGGGAGTAGGGACATTAACTGATGAAGTTTCAGATTTTTAACATGCATACATTTAGAGTAATATCCACTTTTCCGCTAAAACCCCCCTGAACACGCCACCGGGTCGAAAAACCTCTTAAAATGTGGGCAGAAAAATCACAAGAATTATGGTATCATTTATAAAATTTTCACATGTCCGCACCATGAGTTATTAATCTTTTTCTAAACAATATTCTGGCTACAAAGGGGTGTGGTTTTCTCTCAGCACAAGGTAGAAATACTGGTTAATCCAGTTCTGCCAAGCCAGCTTGCTCTCACAGGCAGTGCCCCTCCCAGCTCCTGCCAAGAGGAAGCTACATTTTACGACTGCGGTAATAAAAACCTTTGCCTGAGTGAAGAGGGCTTTGTTCACTCTCCTGCAGAGCACAGGTAATTCAATTATCAGATAGATGGCATATCCTTAGTGTGGGCAGCAAAAGGAAGGTTGGCCTGGGAACACAGTGGTGACTCAAGTTTCACTCCTGATGGGGGTAGCTGTCAAGCAAAATCAAGTTCCTTAAGCCAGACCTTCAGCTAACTGGCAGGTTTTTTTGTTGCTTTTTAACTTAACTTGCAATTTTACACATGCAGCTAGGATGCTGAGTCTAAGTGCACAACTATGACATTTCAACAGTTACAAAGGCATGTGATACCAAACATAGGTCACTCATTTAATCTAAACATTTTCGATTTTAGTGTCTTTAAATCCAGTGCAACTTAAACTGCTGACTCCATAGCTCAGCCAGTTTTGTTATAAGCATTGTTCTGGGCTCTTCATTTCCCAGATTTTGTAGGCACACAAAACTCCATTCTACCAAATGTCTGCTGGTGTTCAGTGAATATTTTGCACATATTGCAATGTTTGAAATAGGCACTTTGGCTTGCCTTCAGAGAAACACCGGGTGGTTTTAAACTGCCGGCTTTTGGATAGTGGTGAGTACTGGTACTGCACCCATTTTTGGGATTTAAGAAAATGAATTCCCCACAATTCTAGGTTGCATTTGGCAATCAGCATTGCCATTCCCAATGGTTTCAGACTACTGTGCGGGTAGTCCAATGGTGGTTTTAAAGCGCTTTGAAGCTAACCGGCGCTACTGTTTTTCCTTTGGCAACCCATTTCCCTCATGGCAACCCGGCCTTTCATTCCCGCACTGGTGGGTGGCAAGTGAGGCAACCATTTTAGTGTGCGCACAAACTGCGCAGCTTTCCTGGATTTCGGCGCACATGTGGGTTTTCCGCCATCTTGAATTTTCTAAGCCCACAGCACCAAATGTTGTGGCATGATAGCTTAAACGTGGGTCAGGACACCCAACAAGCCCCCCCCACGTGACTGCCCCTTGAATTTGAGTCGATGGGGAGTCGCGTGCACAAGGGTTTTGACCCATGCACCGGTCTGTCCGCATAATCTTCTTCCTCTCCTGTAGATGGCACAGTTCAGCATCTTCTTCTCCATCCGGTACTGATCGATGGTTCTCCTCGCCGGTCCTGATGGGAATATTGGGCGGTCCACTGGGCCCATTGAATCTTCGTTCCCGGTCTCCGGATCGCCCTCCTCGGCCCATCTTCAGGTTTTCTTTCTCCTAGGACGACAAAGGAAGAGCGGCAATACCTACTCATAGACGTTTTTCCACCACTGTTGAGATAGTGGGGCAGCATATGCATTTCATCATAACGAAACATTACATTCTTATTTTGAAAAACAGTATGACTAAGAGACAGTTTCATACAAATCACAGTATGTTAGAGACTAGATGTGGTACGTTTTATGATTGGAACTGAATTAGTCTGATACAGTACCCGCTAGGATTCCAGAGGATTCCTCCAGTTGTTGCAGAGTGTGCCTGGGATGGCAACACTTCAACTGGTTTATGTGTACCCACTTGTCTTCCCCCTCTGCCGAACCGCCTTTGGGGATGCGGATCTTGTAGGCCACAGGGGAGATCTTGTCGATGATCTCAAAGGGTCCCTTCCATGTAGGCAAAAATTTGCGCTGCTTGGCCTGGTTCCTTTGGAAGTTGTATAGATAGACCCGGTCTCCCACCTGATATTCCTTCCTGGAAGTTTTCAGGTCATAGTGGGTCTTCATGCTATCAGCTGATCTTTCTAGATTCCGCTGAGCATAAGCAAAAGCATGTTGGAGGTGTTTCCTTGAATTCTCTACATACTCATGAGTAGTGGAGGCATTTATCAGTGTCTGCTCTTGGGTCCTGTAGAGCAAATGCTGAGGAAGCACCATCTTGCGCCCAGTCATCAACTCAAATGGTGACATTTTGGTTGCAGATGAAGGGGTAGATCTGATAGCCATTAGGACCAGAGGTAATCGGATATCCCAACTTGGCCCAGAATCTGCCACAAACTTCTTTAATATGCTCACAATTGTCCGGTTATATCTCTCTATTGCCCCAGAAGATGCTGGTCTATAAGCAATATGCAGCTTTCTCTTGACCCCCAGTATCTCCCACATCTTTGTCATTACTTCACTGGTGAAGTGGCTACCTCTGTCTGACTCAATCCTTTGAGGTAGACCAAAACGGGAAAAGATGTGGTTAATCATCAAGGCAGCTGCAGTTTCTGCCTTGCAATTTGGGGCTGGGAGACATTCCACCCACTTGGTAAACAAGCATGTCACAGTCAACATGTACTTATTCCCCCTAGCCGAGCGAATCACAGGGCCTACAAAGTCAATTTGTAAATCTGACCATGGGAGTGTCATTCCCCTCTTTTGTAAAGGTGCCCGGTGCGTAAGGGATGATGGCTGAAATTGTGCACACACAAGACACCCCTTCAAGTATTGGTCGAGGTCCTGCCCCATGTGTGGCCAGTATGCAACCTCTCTTAAGATTTCCAATGTTGTGTGAAACCCCCTATGACCGGCGGTGGCCGCATCATGGGCGTGACTTAACATCAGGCTTCGGAATGAGGTAGGAACCACCCACTGATCGTGGCTAGCTTTGGATTTCCTTACCAACAAACCGTCTTGGATTCGGAACATTTTTGGACATTTCATCAACACTCTTAGGTCCTCTTTCCCAATGTAATCGGTATCCGTCAGGGGAAAGTTCTCAGGGTCCTCAAGGTGCTGGTAAAATTTACCAATTATTGGATCCCCCTTCTGAGCAGTAATCAAATCAGCATCAGGGGTCTCCTTACTCCATTGTGCAATTGAAAGGTCGTTGTGAGCATTTGTCTGGGACCTAGTGATGGCAGTGACCTGGATTTCCCCCAACAGGGACTCAATCTCAATTAGATCCCCTTGGATGGCCCCGGTTTTGGCCAGCTGATCAGCTAAGTCATTTCCAGTTTTGTCTGGTCCCTCTACTTTGGAATGACCCTTGATCTTTTTCCAATAGATGGTCATCTCATTCGAGGTGACCAGATCATCAATGTTTTGGATCAACTTCCCATGTTTCAAGGGTTTGTTGTTAGCACATAACATGCCCCTGGCTTTCCAATTAACCAGGTGCTCCACGAACCCGTTCCGTACATAATCCGAATCTGTGATTATGACCAGTTCGTGGAGTTGATGCTGGACAGCAGTGAGGATGGCCTGATGCACAGCCATCAATTCTGCCACCTGACTACTTCGGGGACCAATTTTGTATCCAGCGGAGGGTTCTGGGGACTCATTCACCCATGCATTCCCTACGCCGGCCACCAGTTCTTTCTCCCCGTTGTTGTCAACATGGTAAGAGCATCCATCCACATAGACAGTGGGCACTCCCTCACACTTGTCTTCTTCAAAGACTTTGTGGGGGGAATTAAGGTATGCCTCCATGTTGTCCTTTATTTTTAGACTTTCGTCCTCGAGACAGTTTTCTCTGGCACAATCATGCAAGTCAGCCAGACCTTGCGCGAGGGGACTCTTCTTGTTTTGGCCATATCGGACCTCCACAGGAAAGCCTTGCATTGACAGAATCCAGGAAGTAATTCGGGAATTACTCACATTTCCGGCCCGGATTCTGTCACTTTGGAGATATTGCAGAGGCTGGTGTGGAGTCTCCACTATGATGTGTTCCCTCTGGATAAACGGGCGGTAATTCTTCAATGCCCACACCGTTGCCAGGAGTGCCTTCTCACAATCGTTGAATTTCTCCTCCACAGAGGATAAAGTTTTGCTCGCATATGAGATTACTTTATTGACCTTGTCATGCTTTTGGTATAATACTGCCGTCAAGCACGTATCAGAGAACCCCGTCTCCAGGAAGAACTCCTTGTTTCTGACCGGGTAAGCTAGGCAAGGCGCTTGTGAGAGGCTTCTCTTGAGTTGTCTTACTGCCTCAGATTGTTCTGGACCCCATTCCCACTTGACCCCCCCCTTTAGGAGATGAATCAGGGGTCTGGTGATCTCTGCGTAGCCCTCAATGAACTTTCTGCTGTAATTAGTCAGTCCAAGGAGGCTCCTTAGTTCTCGCAGAGTTGTGGGGTCTTTCAGTTTCTGAAGTGCTTCCACTTTCTTTTCCTGGGGACAGAGACCCTGAGGAGTAATCTCATGCCCCAAGAAATTAACACGGGTTCTACACCACTGTGCTTTCTGAAAGGAAAGTTTTGCTCCGGCGGCCCTCAACTGTGTCAGAACATAACGGATCTCCGCTATGTGTTCCTCAACAGTTGAGCTTTTGATGAGGACATCATCTACATAAGCCAGGTTACCCCTCGCACCCAGGTCGGGCATGGCCTTATGTAGGAAAATGTTGAATTCATTGCCGGAGTTAAGGTATCCGAAGGGAGTCCGGGTCCATGTATACTGCTGGCCCCCAAAGGTAAAAGCCAGCTTGTATTGGTCCTCCCTACTGACAGGCACGGTCCAGTATCCATTGGTCAGGTCTGTTGCAGTGAATACCTGTGACCCCTGGATCTGGGCCAGCCCTTGGTCAATGTAGGGCAGAGGCCATCGGGAAGTATGGACCCGTTTGTTGAGCTCCCTAAGGTCGGCGCAGAGTCTCCACTGGCCGTTTGGCTTTAATATTCCCAGCACCGGATTATTGAAGGTGCTGTGGATGGGACGGATTATTCCCCGGGACTCAAGGTTCTTAATTATTTCGGTAAGGGACTCCATTGATGCGAGAGGCAAGCGATATTGCTTCACAAACACAGGAGTCATGCCAGGGTCCGTGGGGATTGTTGTTGTGTGGATGTCAGTGCGACCACAGTCATATGAGTCTACCGCAAAGAGATCTTGGAAATCCAAGAAAACTTGTTTCAACTTTTGCTTTTGTTCCAGAGTCACACAGGCATCCGCTAGGTTGACTCTCTCTTCCACCATCTGCCTGAAGCCTGGAAAGACTTCTGGTCTGGCTATCTCCGCGGCCTCCTCCAGCTGGGTGGAGAAGTCCCTGGTCAGAGTGCTGATTTGGACCGGAGGCTTCAGGTGGGAAAGGCAGCCTTCATGAACCTGGAAAATCACCTCATCCCTCCTGAAGTCACAAGTCACATCTTCCTTACCATAGGGGCAGGAAGTGTACACCAGGAAGTTCCCCCCATGCCGGGTAAAAATCCTGTCTGGTGTTGTATTGTCATCACTGTCACTGTCAAAACAGTCCTTGGGGATTGGTCCTAACAGTTCATTTACAAGATCAATGGAGAAATGTCGGTCATCAACCGCCATTCCAATAATGGTGCCTGCGGCTAGAGTAATACTCTTTAAGTCGCTGTTATCCACCTCTATTGGAATGGTGTCATGTTCTATGTTGACTAATGGAGTTGGGTTTACCCCCAACCCTTGCTGTTGGAGAGAAGCATTTAGATGTATGTAAGCATCAGGGTTTTTCAACTCTTCTCCCCTTTTAACTTTCACTTCCAGGGAGAATTGTCGGGTCCTTTCTGGGATGGTGACTTCCTCTTTAACCTGAATTTCAACTGCATAAGGTAGCAATTGAGCTGACCTAAACGCTTTTTCTGGATCATCAAAGCCCATGGGATTATCCGCTAATCGGGACCAAGCTTTGAAATTTATTAGGTCCAAACTAATGGCAAAGCGATTGAGAATGTCACTGCCTAAGTAAAAGGCGGCAGGGATGTCTCGCACGACCCAACAATTGTGGACTATGCTCTTGTTGCCAATGGAGATTTTGAGCATACACCTGCTTGGCAGGAGATGTTTGGAATTATGTGCTTCCAGGTCCATTTCCCATTTGTCTATCAGTTTGAAGGTGGGAATGGCTGGATCTTTTGGGAGTTGGCGAAACATGGCTTCGCTGATGAAGCTCTTACCGTTGTTCACACACACTCGAGCGAGAACAGAGTCCTTCCCATCATTTAACTGAACAGGGATGAACAACTGCTCTCCAATTTGCTGAATATCAGCCAGGCTCTGAGCTGATTTCACATCTTTCTGGACTATAGGAGTGGGAGTTTCTGATTGTGGATTAGTATAGAATCTCAGAGTGTTTCCTTCCAGCGTGGAGTACCACTTTAGACTGGAAGGAAGGTTGATTTTCAGAAATAGAGAGGACCCCCCATCACCAGTCTGTTGTCCTACTGCTATTACTGTCACGTCTGGAATTTGGCTGTTCTGGAAGTGAAATTCTACTTGGTCAGATTTTTGTTCAACCATGTGGCATGTGCCGTTTAAACTAACATGGTTGACACTCTGTTTTAATTTAATTGGTCGGCTAGTCTGGGTCCAGAGGACCTTGTTTACACAATCTATTAGGGGTGACAACCTTCTCAGGAGGTCATTCCCTAGTAAACAAGGGGTGCCCTCCGGGGTCACAACTATGACCGGGTGTTTCAGCTTGTGTCGCCCAATTTTAATGTCCAAGTCTGCAGTCCCCTCAACGGGAATTTCCTTCCCGTCAAAGTTCTGTAGTTGTCCCGGAAGAGAGGTGAGAGGAATTTGGTAATTCTCTCCCCTTCCTGCATTCAGTTCGTCAAAAGCCCTTCTGGACAGAAGGGTAGCTTGAGATCCAGTGTCCACCAGTGCCGAGATTGTACCCTGCCCCTGTACTTGTACCGGGGCATAATATCTTCCCTCCTTCTCCTCAAGGGGGCACAGATAATGTACATTTTTGGACAACTGGTGGGCTAACTTTCTGGTTTTGGACATCGCTAGCGAAGAGATTTGGGCAGAATCTTGTGGAGAGCCTTGGGAATCTGAAAGAAAAAATTGGCAACTGGAGATCAGAGCCATTGTGGGTTCCCCTGGCTCCGGTTCTGGGCCGCCCCCCCCCTTT
Organism: Ambystoma mexicanum; assembly: GCF_040938575.1. Classification (NCBI taxonomy): domain Eukaryota; kingdom Metazoa; phylum Chordata; class Amphibia; order Caudata; family Ambystomatidae; genus Ambystoma; species Ambystoma mexicanum. The sequence goes on along the minus strand of NC_090930.1, from coordinate 647,226,762 downwards.
TTGGAGGCAGTCACCAGGATGGGTTTGAACCAGGGGATTTTCTTGCTGTTGGTTCTGGGATGAGATGGTGGGCGGCGGTAGCTCAGTCTCCACATCTCCCCAGTCTGGATTTGCAACCCTAGGGACCCATTTTTCTTTGGGAGGAGTTCCCCCCTCTCTGAAGGAGAAGATCCTTTTCCCAGGATCCTCTGAGGATCCCTCTCCCTCAAATTGGAAGATCTGTACCTCCTCCTCAAACTGAGTCTGTTTGGGTCTTTTGTTTCTCCTACCCCCCCCTCTGCTCCTTAGGAGGCAGACTTTCAGGGGCAAGAGATTTTGTTTCCGGTTCCTGGGTTTCCAGGGGCTGTTTACAAGTGAGGAAGGAAGCTTCCTCCAAGGCTTTACACCCCCCTTCCCTTTGTGCCTCCTCCCTGGGAACCGGTGAGTTATCGGGGTGCTGCCCCCGTCATTGTTCTGGAGCACCAGGTCCAGAGTTGGGTGCGTTCTGCGCCGGCACGCCCATCTGAGGGTTCTGCTGAGCCCTCAGTATGTGACCCAGATCCCGCGCCATGTTTTGAACCTGGCGCTCTAACTGGGAAACCCGCTCAGGCTGATACGGGGCCCTGTTTTCTCCCCTGGGCTGATCCTGGGAAGGGTAGCTGTCCCTCCTCTGGTAATACCCCGGGTTGGGAAGATTTGGGTACCCCTCCACCCTTGGCCTCCCCTCTCCCGGATTCAGTGGTCTGGGCTCAGGGAATTGGGGAAAGAAGGATGGATGGTTTTGGGGCTGGAAGTCGGGTGGATATCTGGGGAAAAAGTTCTGCCCAGGGTTTGGTAAATTTCTGCCCTCCTGTGGGAAGTTTGGAGGGAAGTTCCCTGGGTTAGGTGCTTGTCTGGATCCCCCCCCTTGGGCTGGAGGAGTCCACACATAACCCAGGATGGGTCGATTTCCCTTGTAACGGGGACTTACATAATCAGGAGAGCGAGGGACCCCATTTGTGGGGCTGCCTCCTTGGCTCCCTGTCTGTGACTGACCCGAGGACCTCCTGGGCCTAGCATTATTAGGTGCAGGCAGGTTTTTAGGCCCCCCCATCTCCAAATCCAAAACGGGGGTGACCTTTACCTCTGCCACCTTGGCAGCAGCAGGGGTGCTGTTGGCTTTGGGGTTTTTCTGGGCATTACTTTTGCTATCTACCAATTTCTGCACCTCATAGATCCGGGTAGCCTGTTCAATGACCCAGTCTAAAGATCTTTTCTCGTGAAAATCCCTCACGAGCTGGGTCATGATATATTTGGGCAAGGCATGGAAAAACGTATTAATAAATTCCCTGCTATCCGTGCGCACCCTTCTTGTGGTCTGTGCAAAAGCACGCTTTAACTCCTGCACAAATTCTTGTGGGGCCTGATCCTCCCCACATTGCAAATTGTAGGCTGCCTTGCGAGCCTCTTGAGGATTTCTGTGAACAGAAAAATGTTTCAAGATGGCCGCCTTATAGGTGGACCATCTTAAATGATTTTGGTCCTCCAGCCCCGCATAGAAACTGGAGTATTCCGGGGAGAAAGTCCACTTTACATATTGAATACAGCTTTGGCTGTCCTTCAAATGGAAAGTCTCCATCATTTGTTCAAACAGCTCTAAGTGCTCCCAAACAGAATACTTAGCGTTCTTATGGTAAGGCGTGATGACGCTCCTGATCGCCTTAGTCTGCTTTAAGGGGTCCTTAAGCAAGGCCCTTTTTGCCTTATTGGCCTTTTTGGTTCGGGTAACCCTTGTCCATTCTTCCTCGGACTCAGAGGCACTGCTCCCAGAGGTTCCCGTCTGTTCTTCCAGGTTTTCCCGGATTCTGCGAGCCTGGGAATGGCTGGCAGAATGTGGGGACCTGGTCTCCTGTGTCCTGCGCAGTTCAGAGGAGTCTTCAGATTCCTCCTTGCTGCCAGGATTTGATGGGTACCCCCTCCACTGACCTAACTGGGCAGAGGTTTTCAGGATGCCCTTAATGGGCCTACTCTCCTGGGGTTCCCCATTGAACTGTACTGTACTTGGGTGCCCATACCCGGATGCCCACCCCTCCATTCCTGAGTGGTACTGGCCTATGAGCCCCATACTCTTAGCTGCATAGTAATCTGCCATCCCTGCAGCCCTGTGCTCATGTGCGCCAGGGGACATGGGGGTGGCAGAGTCCAGGGACTGAGAGGTATGAGGGCCTCTGGTACTAGTGCTCCTGAGGTTATGCTCCGGAGTTTCCCTTTCCCAGCGAACCTCATCTCTATCCGCCCCTGCTCCCTGTTGCAATGCAAGAGCCTGCATTTGTGCTTTCAGTTCCTCTGTTAAGGCCTTACTCGACTCTATCAGTCTCTCCTGCATCGCTACCTGTTGTTGGAGCCTATCATTGTGTTGACAGAGGGCCTCATTTTCCCTCTGTGCTTCCTGGTTGGTCCTGGAGAACTGGGCCAGTCTTTGCTGCAGGAGGGATACCACCTGAGCTGTGTCCCTATTGGCCTGCTCCTTTCTTGCTAGAGCATCCTCCACCCTCCTGGTGTGCTCTAGCAAGTTCAGTCCCTGGTGGGTCAGGTGATTTTCTTCCATTTTTCTTTTTAAATGGCAGACTTCCTGGCCTAAGGTATCCCTTTCCTGACTGAGAGCCTGCATCTGTGCTGCCAGGTCGTCCCTTTGCCTTTGGAAGGCACCAGCATTCTGGCGCTCCTGATCAAACTCTGCCTGGGTATCCAGTTCTTTCAGAATTAGTTTGTTGCTCTCCGCCTTCACTCTATCCAGGTGGCCTTGCAGGGTGACTACCTGCTCAGCACATACCCTGTTGAAGTCCAGTTGTTGCTCCAGCTTTTTCTGGTTTTGCAGTAGGGAGTCCAAACCTTCTTGGTATTCCTTCTGCAAGGCCAGAAATCTGGTATTCTGTTCTACCTTTTCCTGTTGCAGCACATCCATATCCTTCTTTATTTTAATGATGTGCTGCCTACTATCATCTTCTGACTCCTGGCTCCTCTGCAGCCTCTGCTCAGAAGAGTCCAGATCAGATTGGGCCTTCTGTAATGCCATCTGTTGCCTATTTGCCAGATTTTGGCTTTCAGCACATCTATCCTGCATGTCTCCCATATATAGGTACAGGTATGCTGCTATCCTGGCAATCTTATTGTGTTCCTCTTTGGCTTTAGGAGCCATATATAGTTCACTCAGGGCCACATGTAATGGACCCTGATCTCTATATGTATCTGACCCTGTTTCAGTGACCTGTTGTGTGATTGCCTGCAACCACGCATCCTGGCCCTGTTCGGTCCATTCACCTCTCACAAATAGCTTATGCAAGAGGTGCTCTCTGGCCATTTTCATGTCTACTAAGGTCGTCATTCTAGAGATTGGTCTCTGTCCTGACTTACAGAAGTTAGTATTTTATTTTTGCAGAACAGAACTTTTCTTGGAGTGTCCCTTTTGAGGAATGCTTCACAGCGTAATGCAGCGTGGTGATCCGACCGGATGTATGTATCCCGTCAGTTAGCACACTGTATTAAGCTGCACAAGTGGTAAATCTAACCCAACGTCTCGGCTCGAGCCCCCAATTTGTAAGAGGATTCAATTCAACACTACAGCTAAGTCAACGCCTAGTCTATGATACTGAATGAAAACCCTTATTGATATATCCTTATGTCCAGTTCATGCGTTCTGGATGACTACCCCTATATAACACCCCTCTCTTGGAATCCCCCTGACCCCACTGAGCCAAGAAGTAGTTCTGTTTTGCAAGTTTAAAAGGTTTATTTGATAATTTAAAATATATATATATCACACTTTATAATAAATTAATAATTGAATAGCACACTTAATCTGATATGATAAAGATCAACAACGGAGAATCTGGCACTAGCACACTCCTTATAATCACTAATGAGTTGACATGAAATGGATAAGGTAGCACACAGGTGAATAGGAACAAAAGAAGAAGGTGGTACAAAATGCTTTATAGAGTTCAAATGGATGCAAGGTTGAATGAATGAAATGCAGTATAGAAATACTCAATATGATTTCAACAAAACAATGTAATCACTTTTCTCTGGCAATCCCCTCCCCCCCTTGATGCAAGGTAAGGAAATGGAAGGAAAACACACAGTTCTCAGAAATGCAATCAATGTAAATCAGTTCACCCCAGCAAGCTTACACTACAGAAAACAGATAGGAGTTTTGAAAACACAGGCAAAATGCTTTGATATGTGCTGGCAATGAATGAGAAATATGCTGGAAATGCTTTCAATTCCCTTTCAGAGGTTCAGGGTGAGTGGTATCTAGTTAATATTAGTCCAGGTTCACACTAGCAATGATGCAGGGATAGCTAGCAGGTTAAACGAATTTCTGGCAAATGAAAGGCAAGCAGCAGCTGATTTTACATGTGGAGAAATTTGCAAATCGCGGTAAAATTCGCGGATGCGCCGAGCGCTATTACAGAGGAACCACAAGGACTATCTCTATCGTTTTGGGGTCCTAGGAAAGCCTAGGATCTCAGCTTCAAAATGAAAGTTACTGCAAGTCTCTAGCACAAACGGTTGTGGAGATATGAGCGATTTTGTGAAGGTCGTTTTTCAGATTTGAAATGAAGTGCAGCTTGCGACTAGGAAATGACAAGTGACAGCTTTACAAATGACAGGTGACAGTTAGGAGGCAGTTCTACTTAGATTAAATAGATTGAATTAGATGAATTTAAACTAAGAGATTGGTTCTACACAGTTCATCTGGGTACTCACACTATATTCTTGAATTAAATGGGCCTCATCACGGATCTGGTCAGGGTTTTAGACTGGGCTCGGGTCTCTCTCTGGGCACAGCACTGCTTTCTCTCTGGGTACAGCACTGCTTTCTCTCTGGGTCTGGTCTCTAGTTTGGCTTTCTGGAGGTTGATGAATTTGAAGTCTGGATCTCTGGATGTTGTATGGTCCGGCAGAGCGCGTTGCAGCAAATGGAATTGAAGGTCCCTATCTGTCCTGACTCTCTGCTTTTATGTGTTTTTGAGAGTGGGTGTGTGTGTTGCATCACTAGACTTGCCCCTCTCACTTGTCATTGGTCCAGCTTTCATTCCTCCCCTTGATTGGGGAATGAACTGTGAGTCAGAGTGATGTCATTTTATGGCTTGCCAAGAGGGCACTCCCTTGTCAGATTGCACACATTCTATATTTGATAATAAAAGACATATTTCACAGTTACACAGTTGCTTGAAATTACATATACATGGTGTGGCTGAATTTAGCCATGTCTCTGTCCAAATCTGCTCTTTCTAGGAGCTTGCATTCAGAGATGGCACATAATGGACTTTTTAACTGATTTTTCAATTTCTGACATGGACCCAACTTTACATACATGTGTGCAGGGAGTAGGGACATTAACTGATGAAGTTTCAGATTTTTAACATGCATACATTTAGAGTAATATCCACTTTTCCGCTAAAACCCCCCTGAACACGCCACCGGGTCGAAAAACCTCTTAAAATGTGGGCAGAAAAATCACAAGAATTATGGTATCATTTATAACATTTTCACATGTCCGCACCATGAGTTATTAATCTTTTTCTAAACAATATTCTGGCTACAAAGGGGTGTGGTTTTCTCTCAGCACAAGGTAGAAATACTGGTTAATCCAGTTCTGCCAAGCCAGCTTGCTCTCACAGGCAGTGCCCCTCCCAGCTCCTGCCAAGAGGAAGCTACATTTTACAACTGCGGTAATAAAAACCTTTGCCTGAGTGAAGAGGGCTTTGTTCACTCTCCTGCAGAGCACAGGTAATTCAATTATCAGATAGATGGCATATCCTTAGTGTGGGCAGCAAAAGGAAGGTTGGCCTGGGAACACAGTGGTGACTCAAGTTTCACTCCTGATGGGGGTAGCTGTCAAGCAAAATCAAGTTCCTTAAGCCAGACCTTCAGCTAACTGGCAGGTTTTTTTGTTGCTTTTTAACTTAACTTGCAATTTTACACATGCAGCTAGGATGCTGAGTCTAAGTGCAAAACTATGACATTTCAACAGTTACAAAGGCATGTGATACCAAACATAGGTCACTCATTTAATCTAAACATTTTCGATTTTAGTGTCTTTAAATCCAGTGCAACTTAAACTGCTGACTCCATAGCTCAGCCAGTTTTGTTATAAGCATTGTTCTGGGCTCTTCATTTCCCAGATTTTGTAGGCACACAAAACTCCATTCTACCAAATGTCTGCTGGTGTTCAGTGAATATTTTGCACATATTGCAATGTTTGAAATAGGCACTTTGGCTTGCCTTCAGAGAAACACCGGGTGGTTTTAAACTGCCGGCTTTTGGATAGTGGTGAGTACTGGTACTGCACCCATTTTTGGGATTTAAGAAAATGAATTCCCCACAATTCTAGGTTGCATTTGGCAATCAGCATTGCCATTCCCAATGGTTTCAGACTACTGTGCGGGTAGTCCAATGGTGGTTTTAAAGCGCTTTGAAGCTAACCGGCGCTACTGTTTTTCCTTTGGCAACCCATTTCCCTCATGGCAACCCGGCCTTTCATTCCCGCACTGGTGGGTGGCAAGTGAGGCAACCATTTTAGTGTGCGCACAAACTGCGCAGCTTTCCTGGATTTCGGCGCACATGTGGGTTTTCCGCCATCTTGAATTTTCTAAGCCCACAGCACCAAATGTTGTGGCATGATAGCTTAAACGTGGGTCAGGACACCCAACAGGGGACTGAAGGGGGACTGAAGTAGGACAGGGGACAGAAAAAGACAGAAAAGACAGAAAGATAGACAAGAGACAGGCAATCAGGAAGGCTGCTGAAACTTAATATCTGACAGTTGTAAGGAGACACCAGAGGAGAGTGCATCTGGGTGGAGCTGTCTCTTTCTAGGAAGGCATCAAAGCTGACTGGGTCCTATGGTGAAGAGCGGGAGGTCATCTTTGAGAGTGGAGTGACCAGATCCCTGCCCGGTCTTTCCAGAGCGTCCTGAGATGCAGCTGGCTTTCCTGAACCATAAACAGAGGCTTGCTATGTAAGTAGAAAAGTAGTTGGCTCTAGATTCGGAAATTACCTTGCTGAGCTCTGTTTTCTTGGTGCATTGGGGTAGAAATGCAGGTTGCAACATCATAGTAGCTTGTTTGAGGTTTAGCCAAACACCTCATTTGTTAAGTAGGAGAAGGTGGGTTTTTGTTCCTGGCTATCTTGCTTTTGGATTTCAAAGAATTGCTCTCACACGTTGTTGACTGCGATTTAATTTTGCTTTTATTTGTGCAAGTGGTTGGTTTTTGTTGTAATATACATCTAGTACATTGGGGGGTTCTTGAGTCCCCTTGTTGTCAGCTGACACATGTTTCAACCCTAAGGTCTTTATCAAACCTATTGATATTGGCTTGTAGCCCCCTGTGGGAGCCTGGTTGATAGGTCTGGTTCTTGTGCTGTGGTTGCAGTGGCTCTGGTAGGGCCTTGTGTTGCCCGCGATGGGTGACCTCAGATGTCCTTCACCAGCACGGACATCTGAGGACGCCCAGATAGCCAGGAACAAAAACCCACCTTCTCTTGCTATGTAAGTAGAACTGAGTCCTGAAAAAACAAAAGGTGGGGGAGTCTGCTTGCCTTGAATCCTTTCCCTTTATAGTGGGCGGGGAGGGCAAATCTGTGTAGATCGTTAGGCTATTTAACTAAAAATATTCATTTAATTAATTACCCATTTGGCAGAACATTACTGGGTTAATTTTGTTAAAATTCATAATTAACAAAGCTCACTTCCCAGTGTGCGCTGAGAACTATAGCCTATAATTTAATTGAGTAATCCTTGTTGTCCAGCTGACGCTGACCGCTTTAAGGAAGAGGGATGTTTTTGTTCTTAAATCAGTCCAACCATTTTATTCAGCTTCCCCAACACAAGCCTTTCCATAAGGGGGGACTGAAATCCAAAATTCCCCAAATCATTCATATGTGTCTGTCTGACTTCCCAACATAGACCAAAGCAAGGGGGTGGGGTGAGCGGGGGGTTGAAAAACAAACTAAAAAAAATCACCCAATGTTTATTTTAAACCAAAAGTGTGGGCAAAATCATAATTCCCAATCTTGAAATCATATTGCTAGCCTTTTAAGCCTGCAGGAATTTCAAAATTGCACAACATTCCATGATAAGTGCCTTTTTGTTATTGATCAGTGTAATTATTTAGTAAAGTGAAATTTGCATAAAGTGAAGAATTGTGATTGTGTTCTTTATAACTCACGTTTGGAATTTATTTATGCTGAGAGAAGTTGATTGTGTTATGCCACTGATCAAGTGGTGTTTGACATTTTTGTTCATATTTTTATTACTTGTAATTTAAATAAATACCAATATATTTCCCATTCACGAGCCTGGTTCTTGGGTCATTGTTTGCTCAGGGGAGAGGGATCCAAGGGGCACGATATGTGTCTAAGATAATGCTAAAAAGGGATCTGTTAAACAGTTTGTTGTGTAACCACTTGAGTGGGGAGGGACGGAACTCCCTGTGTTGAGGGTGGCTTCTCAATAAACTGTTACAGGCCACATAATGCTAGTCAATGCCAATTTTCCCTGTATGTACTAATGATAGCTGCATCCTCCAATGTTCCCCTCTCCATCCTGATGTGGCATTTGGAACCTTTGGCATTATGGGACTCCATGGTGAGTATGACTGATCACTTACATCCAACCCACACACAAACAAGTACATGTAAAATATCCATCTACCAGAAGGAACCATGGTAACCAATATTTACCATTTACCCTTTTGCAGGGTACAAGTGCCTATTCACTCTCACTATTTATCCTGACACCCTTTAGGAATCCTGCAAACCTCGGTGAGAGCCACTACAATGCTGCACACATTGCCACTAGAGGTATAGTGGAGCGTACCTGTTGAGTGCTCAAGTCACGGTTCCACTGCCTTGAATACTCGGGGGGTGTATTGTTATACGTATCACAAGTAGTATGCAAAATCATACTGGCATGTTCTGCCCTGCACAGCATAGCAACATGCCATAGCAAAGCTGTGGAGATGCAGGAGGGTTTGTGGCCAAATCCGCAGGCTCTACCCATACCTCTAGTGTGGCAATGGATGCAGGAGGAGGCCACCTGCAACCATGTGGTGCAAATGCTTTTTTCATGAACCACACCCTGTGTTGTGCACACACTACAAACCCCAATCCCTGACGTGTTCAATGGGGGCAGGTCCTGTCTGCCCAACACAATGCCATCAAAAGGCCTGTCTAGGAGCAACAACAAATGTGTGAATAATGACAGAAACAACACAAGAAGCTCATCTTTCTCTACATGCCACAAGCACACACACTCCAGACACCCATATTACATGCCCAACCACCATAAAACACGTATGAATAACATGCAGTGTCCTCAACACATACTCCAACTCCCCAATATTAACAACAACAACCACCAAGCAGAAACTCACATGCATCATGAGATGACACACTGCAACCAACACTTGAAGGACTCATCCACCAAAACACCAGCACACACAGCCTGTTAAAATGGAAAAGAAGACACATAACCACTCATCACATTGGTAGAAGATTTTAATCATGATTGATAAAGCCCATAACCCACTTAGATGTTGCAAAAGGACAACCACATTCTGCCCACTCTTTGTGACAGGGTGTGCGCACCAACGCATGCAGGTAACTGACCACAGTAAAGCCAGTGCCATGGAACATTACATTTACTCGGCGAACCATAATTGCCTAACCAAATATTGTGGCCAAAACAAAAGCAAAAGCCAACAAAACACATCACACCAGCAGATATCCCAAACACCACTTTTAATATCAACACAACTGTACAGGTCCAAATTAAAATCATGCATAGAACATGTAAACCAATCCAGAGGAGGCAAAATGTTACAGATATTGGGACTCATCCTCTTTTAGTGCATTCTGGACTGGGAAACTGATCAAACCACACAGTGCCAAAGTCTGATCCTCCGTTGCCAGAGCAGTGCGTGATAGAGAGGCAAGCAACAACCCACCAATGGCAGTATTATCCTGGTGTGTGCTTTCCTTCAATGCCACCATGTCCCATGGTATGACTTCCCTCAATGCTACAAGGTCCTGATGCATGTCCTCCCTCAATGCATGCAGCGTTTGGCAAAGATCCCGAGTGTCAGTTACCACTGTATGGCCCATCTTGGTCATATTCCCAGACTACTCTTGCAGGACCTATCCCTGTCTGCTGCTCGCATGCAGCAACTCCCCCTCCCAGAATTACATCCTGTACTTGGTCTACCAGGCCCACTCAGCACTGTGGACATATGTCGATGATGCTGAACCAGATGCAACACCAGCTGCTGTGGAAACACTGTAGTAATCCACATTTGAATCCTGACCCATATGTGCCCCGCTGTCCCTGGCAGCACTAGCAGATGTCGGCTGTTGTGCAAAGGGCACACCAGAGGAAGGCAAGGATGCCTTAATCTGTCCCACTGGCCCTGCCTGTGGCATGAACATCCAGAACAGCGCATCCTGGCTGGTGAGCTCTGATCCATGCATGAGTTCACCAAATGTGTCATCCACATCAGTAAGCACATTCTCTAAGGAGGAAGAATCATTAGACCTGCTCACTATTGCCTACAAGCATTGGGGATGTTCACTGCTAGCACTTATTCATTGAGGCACGCTCAATTATTGTGCCATTAACTCGCTGCAATCGCCTGTTTAGTGCCTTCCGTCATGGGGCAATGTGGGTTAAAATTGCCATCATTGCGGTGTGATGTGGGCCCATGGTGCTGTGTTGGGGTGGCCTGGGGGATGTTGTGGGCGCGTACAGTGCTACAATTTTTCTATGTGCCGTTGTGTTTCGTACTGCATATTTTCTGTGAATCAGCTCACCGCGCTTTGCATTCTTATCAGTGCTGCTAAGGCGTTACGCTATTTGTCTAAATCAGACCCATTGTATTTCTGAATTACTATTGCATATGATGTTTGTCTCATTAACACCTTACACACTAATTTTACATTTCTCATAGTATTGACATGCATTAAAAAGGCTTGAGAGAGCGACTGACTGAAGCTCTCATGTTTTGTTTTAGCAGTGTGTGCTGTTGGGATTATGAAATAGTTTCACAGATTGCTCTCCATTCCCTCATGCAACTGTGCTGCCACGTATGATCGGAGAGCACTGTGTTCAAAGGGGTGACCCAAAATATCTAAACAGAAATATTCTCAAAATTGTTATCTAGTTCTAAATACTATTGCAATGAACAGAGAGTATATGGATGACCCTACTCATGTTAGCTGGGTAACCAGAGTCCAGTTAGGATTTTAAATTGGAGTAAGCCCTTGCTTCTAAAGATCCTCCAGGACTACACATTTTGAAACTATACATATTTTAAGATTAACATGCGGGTGTGTTGGCAACACGTCTTCCCAAGATTCTGATTTGTATAAGGAGCATTCCCATGTCCAAAAATGATAGAGGAGTAGGTATACAGAGTCTTAAGAGAGACAATCCTTCAAAGTACTGATCACAGTCGTGATCACCTTTAGGTCCCTATTCCCAGGTTAGATGACAAGCAGTCCCATGGAGTTTAGCATTTCGGATTGTGTCAATCCTGAGCCACATCTTCAATATTTCTTAGGAAAATTAATTTAAGCAAATAATACGAAAAAGCAATCCTCAGAAGCCATAACTTGTATGCAAGAGAGCTTTGATTTTGAGAGTTTTCAAAAGATATGAAGAGCTCCTTCAGTGAATTGGAAGCTCATCTGATTCGAAAGGTGACCGCAATCTTTTCTGCACCTACCATGCAGGTCTTGTGTGTTTTCCTACATGCTCTAAATATTTCATTTTCTTTATGTGTCAGTAGATTTGGTGCCAGCTATGTGAACTGGATGGCAGTTACAAACTGTTTTTCCTCTGTTCAGATCCAAGAAAAGTTAAGCTGACAAATGTGAAACTGAATGTGGAATTCCGTGATTTGTGATTTGTGTGCAATGACTCATCTAGATGTAAGCAGGCATGAGAAATATGGATATGGACTTACATGTTTTCATTTAAGGTTGACCAGCAAACAGAATGATTGGGCGTCATTACGAGCTTGCCGACCCGGATACAATGGTACCGGTAAGCTTGCCGGTACCGTTGTATCCGGACTGGCAAACTCTGAGTTGTGCTCGCGGGTGCCTTTCATTCCACCAGGTCTGAGCACAGCATGTTGGATGCACAGGCAGCGTTACAAATGGTGCCTGTACATCCAGCTTCCCCATTCCCTATGGGGCTCAAATGGGAATGGGGAAGAATTTTTTCCAGCACTCAGGTATGGCCAAATACCGGGTACAGCAAGACTGTAATTACCCGGTAAATGCCCAATTTCTGGGCGCCGGAAAAAAATGAATACCGACGGCAGCCGTGCCAGCCTCGTAATGAGGCCAATTGTCTTTTATACTTTTATAAATATACAATATGTAAAATTTGCTTCCACTTGAACATGGAGGTCTATTGGAACAGGTTAAAATTGACTGACTTCTAGGAACAGCTGTGATGTGGAAGTGTTTGTGTAAAGACAAAGATTTGAATTCTGGAATTGGTTTGAACAATACTCTTTCGTGCTGCTTTTCGCTGCTGATGTTGTTCCTGCACTTTCCTTTGTATCTTTTTCTAAGTTGTCTTTCCTTCCAATTGGCTTCAAGAAAGAGATAGCTTAATGTGATACCAGCTAGAGTCACCTCATAACACCAACAGAGAAATTAATTATTGTTTAAAGCCCACAGACACAAACCTGTGTGCTTGGAAGAATCCCTTATTAATATTCTGATGACACTAGCCCCTCTAAGTGATCAAGCACATTCTGGCCTCAGAGGCCCTTGTTGGAGGTCTAAGACGTGATATCCCAATATATCCTCTTGCAGGCCAGGTAGTAGCTGCACACATGTCCTAGTGCAGCTTTTGTGCTCTGGGAAGAACTTGTCCGTGCCAGGCTTTTCCAACATATGATCAATGTAGTTGTCAGAAGCAGCAGTCCGGCTCATATTTATTATCCCTTTCCTCTTTGAATAAACAAATCTTTTATGGTTGAAAGCTTACTGAGAAAATCTGATCATGGGACTAAAGCCACTTGCAATCTTCCAAATCCATACGCAAACGCAGTGTTTGCATTATAAAAGTGTGGTAATACACACTCCTGTTTTCCTCTTCTTATTTTGGCCTTATTTTGTCAAAATGGTTTCCAGCAGGGAAAATGAAATTACAACACTTTCAATAATTTCTACTGTTCTTCCATTATATTTCAAACAACTACTCCATTCACTATTGGTCACAGGTGTAATCAATGCTTGCATGTGAGTTTTCATGCTGTCTCCGTGAGCCACTGCTAATATGTGATTAATGTGTACATTGCTAAATACTCAGTGGTATTGGATGTTCCAAAGTGCATTTAATTAACCATTTGTACATTTGTTTGAACATCTTGAATTTTACATGCTGACTTCACAAATCAAATACAGATAATTAAGATACCACATTGCTTGCTATTTTGATACTTTACTTAACTTGTGTTACCATTGCACAACTAATTGATGCACAATTGATCAATCTATATATATAAAAGGAGTCTTGACTGACTGACTGACTGACTGACTGATAAACGCCTAGCTCAAACCGTTTAACCTAGGAACGTGACATTTCGAAGGTGCATCATTTTCATGACATAGAGACCCACTAAGGAAGTATATTTGGAAATTCCATCCCTAAGGGGTCAAAAAGGGGGGTGAATTTTGACTGAATCATCAATGCCCAGCTCAAACCGTTTAACCTAGGAACGTAAAATTTGAAAGGTATATTGTTTTCATGGTGTAGGCACCCACTAAGGAAGGACATTTGGACATCCCTGTGATGCTGGAAATGCATTGGAGGAATAGGGCCTCCATGCCCTTGTCCTGTACTCCTTTTACCATGTGTGTTCTGTGTTATTGTCTGCACAGCAGTCCATGTGGGACTTCTGGCAGTGCAGAACTTCCTCTATTTGGTCGTGGTGAACAGACCCTTGGGATACCTTATGGGTGGGGTAGAACCCTGTACCCCTAGTGTATATTTTTGGGCACCTGTGTGTGGCCCAAAGAGAATGGTATAGGCTGGTGGCAGCTCCATGGTGAATTTGACAGGTGCTCTGAGTATCCTCCATTTCGGGATACCCAGGCCCTGCCATTGAAATCAGTTGATTCCTGATAGAAGACAAGATGGCACCTGTGGCATCTTGCTTTCCATTGCTTGTTACCTTGTTTTCCCAAAGTCCTGGGAAGCCCTGACTTTGTCCCTTCCCCTGACTGGCTGTTGGGTGAAAGTTCCATATGTGGTATTGTGGGGAAGTCCAGGCCAGACTGGCTGGAGCCTTCCCAATAACTGTATGTTGTGGGTACGCCCGTGGGGTGGGACCTGAGTGAATGGAATGTGTGACCAATACACACTTCGTGTTATGGGTGTCTGGCTTCTAGAATGTGACACAATGAATGAGACAGCCCTGCCAGAAACTTGTATGAATGCAGTCTGCAGTGCTGAATGGCTGGGTGCTTGTCCCAATGCACATTCCTTGTTGTGAGTGTCTGGATGGAGAAGAATTGCCTGAATGTACTGTGGGCCTGATTGGCTGCCTGCCTGCCTGAGTATGTCACAGCAGAGTGAATGTGAGACCAAACAGTATATCTGTGGACCTCTCACTAATGGAAATCGTTCAGAAGCTGAAGTTGAAACTTGATGCTTACCTTCGAGCCCAGCTAGAAGAAGCCTTTGCTGCTGCTTTCCTTTGATGCAATCTGAAAGCTGCCGTGCCTTCAAGGACTGATCCAAGAGAGGACCTGGCTAGGAGACCTCTTCCCGAGCTATGAGGGAACATCGTGCACCAGCTAACCTTCACCAAGGCTCCCTAGAAGTCAGTCCTCAAAAGCCTGCCGACTGGAGACGGGGACCGCTGAGGAACCTGAAGCAAAACACCCGGATATTGAAGTCTATCACCGTCGATGGACATCAACGCTCCATTGCCTAAGACATTTGAATCAAGTACTACTTGCTCATCACCGTCGACCACTTTGTCCCGCCTGAGTAATTCAGGGTCGCCGCCGAACCGAGGAGAATACGCTGGTGTGTTTCCCGCCACCCAAAGTCCTCAAAGATGCTGACGAAGATCCAAAAGCCAGCCGGGTCGAGTCCCGATCGCCAACACCAAATGCAGATTACCCAACGCCCTTGCTGGGCCTACGTTCTTCATTGACTCTTTGCTGCAACAAACTATCATCGCCGAGGGGCACCGCACGCCTCATCTTCACAGGACCTCCACAACCGATCATCGATGAGCACCGCAATGACCGAAGCTGCTGCCTCAAAACCATTGTTCACCTTTCCTTCAAGGAATCTCAACGATCCGTGGCTCCTGCCTTAAAGGGAGTTCACTCAAGAAAGATCCGTTGACGAGCCGTATGGAACGCTGCAAAACCAGGTACACTGGGGTAGTAGAAGATTTTGTAGATTGAAATAAGATTCTGCTAAACAATATATGGACTGGGATTGTCAAAATACTTCATTTGCATGTTGCCCAGGTGGGGGGATCCTCACCCAGAACTGGTACTTAGCAGCTAAAGCACTATGCTGCCAATTGTTTAATCAACTTGTTTTCCTCCCACGTCTATGGTTGATACCTCTTACTATTGATTTGTATGTCATTTGAAACTGTCAGTGTGTTATTGTATGTGTGTATAACTTGAACCCTATTTATATAAAGAAATGTGTTATCAGTAACAAAGTGTGTGGACATTCCTTTGTGGGGGCATGGGGACTACACTGTACTTAAGAGCCAGCCCGCATCACCTCCTGAGAGCTATAGCCTTGATTGCTCATCCACGTTTACCAAAAAGAGAATCTTGGCTGGGGTGCTCTGTGCTTCTACTCTGCCATATAGAGAGCAGGAGTACAGATAACCCCCTCTAGTCTTTCCAGTCCCTAAGGGGGCAAAAAGGGGAGTTGAATTGTTTTATGAGGATACCTATATCTCAAAAACTGAAGGTGTTACAGATGTGAACATTGGTATTTAGATTCTTCTTCAAAAATAGAGAAATATGTGTTTTACCATTTTCCAAAAAATCCAGTTAAGAGAGATGGAAAAGGAGGGTGAATTATTTTTGACGGATATCCATATCTCACTGAAGATGTTAGAAAAGTAAATATTCACATTTTAAATATTCATTATAAAGTATGTTTCTGAACTGCTTCTTAAAATTGGTAACAGAGAGTATCCTGTATTTGAGAACCAAATAGTCATCCCTTCCGACCTAGACACAGTCGTCAATTCCCTAGATGACCTTACATCAAAATGTACACTCACATAAAAAATCTAATGGAGAAATCTACAGAATGGTTATGTGAGCATGCCATTTTAATGCCAAAGAACAGCATGGCTGCTGTAATCAATAAGATACATATTAATTCTTTCGGAGGAGTCCAAATGGAGTACAAATCTCTAAACTCAGTGGTTCAAAGTGATGACACAGTCTACAACTCCATTGAGTTCTTAAACTCTTTAAATCCTCCTGGTCTTCCCAAACACAAACTTCTTTTCAAAGTGGGAGCACCAGTGATAGTATTGCAGAACCTCAACGCACCTAAGCCCTTTAATGGCACCAGATTGCCAGTGAAAGCTCTCCACAGAAATATGATTCAGTCTTTGGTGCAAACCGGTGCTGACCAGGGGGAGTCTGTTTTCATACCACAAATACCTCTTACACCTTCAGAATATCCATTTGAATTCAAAAGACTTCAGTTCCCCTTAAAGGTTTGTTTTGCCATGACCTACAACAAATCTCAGGAACAGTGTTTAAAAGTTGCAGGGATTGACCTAAATAAAGACTGCTTCTTGCATGGGCAGTTATACATGGCCTGTTCCAGAGTGAGCTCACCTAACTCTCTGGTGATCCTAGCACCTGAAGGGAGAACCACTAATGTCGTTCACAAAGAAGTACTCAAATAGTTTTTTTGTAGGTTGCAGATGCCAAATATGTAATTTAAATTTTTTGTCTGTCTCATTGTCTGTTTGTAATTAAAACACGAAAACATTTCTGGACGCACATCAATGGAACAACCATCTTTGTTTTGTTGCCAATACGCCTTATCGTCTGCAATGAACATTGCTTATTACGTCAAGACATCAACCTGTAAATTATATTTCGTACAGTTTGAACAAAAAACCCATGTGTCTTTTGATAACAATTGTACCCAATTGCAAAATCCACGTGAGCGAAGCCACAAGCAACAGATAGTCTCATAAAAAGCAATAGCAGATTCATGCCTTACAGAATTTAAAAAACACATTTTCATTAATTTTACAAGACTCTTAAGCTATAGCAGACATTTTAGCCCCAACATTATTGCTAATGCCTGTCTTTAAAATAATGTGATACTAAGGTATTTTGTTTACAATTTAAATTTAGTCACTCTGAAATGAAGCTTTCGTGTACCTAACTGTGTTGCCAGAGATCCATTTCACAGTCAGCAATGTGGTACATGAAATGATTCACCTGGCAAAAAAAACAACCGACCAATCGACATACAATTTCAGAACTTAAATAAACAGTCTAGTTTGTTACCCATATCACAATGCCTCCTCCTTCTAGATACAATTTTGCGGTGTCTTTTATGACAAGAGAATTCACTATGACTATTGTCATGAACATTGGGTACGCGTGTGGGGGTTTTCTGCACTGCAATCAACTTTAAACATATACTCGAAAGCTTTTTGTACAGTTTCAATTTTGAAAGTGTCAATTGTTGCAGCAAAGTGGCTGTCCTAGCATGCTCCTTGCACAATTTTCATTTTCCCTGCAGACTGTAATTAGGTTTTCCTTTCACATAATCTCTGCTACGGTTTAATCATCAGAATTGGGTTCATATCTGGACGCTGAGGTCTGTCCGGCCACCAATTTAGCGCATTTCTGTAACAGCCCTTCAGAGATTCGCTTGGCCTTTTTCGTCATGAGGAGGCTGCTAAAGGCTTGAAGTCCCAGCGGACACAGTTGTTTCATAGCAAGATTGCTAACCTTGAAAATGCATTTATTAAAGAGTGGCCTGCAGTTAGTTGCTTTTGGGCGGGCACATTAGGACTCAATGCAATATAAAAATACAAAAAAAAACACATTTTCACATGAGAGTTACAAAGATGCAGAAGACAAACCAAAAGAACCTTTAAAATTAAGGAACTTTAGGGGTAGTTGTGTGAAAAGAAGCAGCGGCACTCAAAGTACCTTTGTGGATAAATGGGGCTTTACAGAAGAATGGCTAAGGCGAGACATGCAATTGGTATGGCAGGCAGTGTTAATTATTTAAAGAAGTAACTTATAAAATCTGGACAGATGTTGATTCCACTGCATGGTGTAGGGATGTGAAAATGAATCTACCCAGTTAAAAGAGTCAGCTAAAGGCTTTGTGTCAACTTGACGACATCTAAAGTACCTGTGAAAGTGCTACTTTCATGCGAACCTAGCAGTCTTCAAATGCTTACTTTACGCACTCATACATTATCAATGGAAAATAGACACTTGTCCATGGTCCAAGTTACTCCTTAAATCTATTTATATGTTTAATAACAGGCCAAATTATTTTTAAGGACATTTTTCATTCCCACTATTGTATTAATGCTGTCAGTAACTGAAAGTCCATCGTGTTGGAGAATGCGCATTTTGCACAGACTATGGCATCTATGTTATTATGTTAACATGTAGCACATGCATTAGGTATCATTCAAAAGTAAATGGTTTCTCTACAAGAAGGTGAACGCATTTTCTAATGTTTTAGTTGTCTCTTTTGTTTGTTAAATAAAATGTTGCAGCCCAAAAAAGGTTCTCCAAGAAAGGAAGTGTCTGCTTTTGGAGACAGAATGTTCAAAATGCTGTCAATACCAGTAGTTATTGAATGCACTCTAAACATTCTGATGGGCCAAGCGGAGGTCAGTAACGATCTTCATGTACTCATTTCCATTAGTGTATTTTCATAGTGGCTATCCATCTGTTTCACAGGGAAACCACATCCAGTTAGGCAGTCACCCAGCACCATTCCTGTAGAGTATGTGGTTCTTTTAGGGTCGCATATTTATGCAGACATTTCTCTATTTCACTCTTCACAGAACGTATTGTGACTTCTCATTCATCTTATGATTGTTTCTCTATTTTGGCACATTTGGCAAAATGGATGCTTAGGAACTACAAGCGTGAGTGCTCAAGGCAGCATATAGAATAAAACACCATTTCAAGATATACCACATGTCGCAATTAAACATACCCCTGGAGCCTTATGGGACTGCACAATGGAGAACCCTATTGAAGGGCATCAATACGAGTTTGGCTGCAACAAAAAAAGCTGAAGGTAATGCAAGTACCTCTACCTTTTTCAGTACTGCCTATTATGACTTTCAAACCCATAAGGTGCTAGTACCTAAATCATGGACACTGCAGTATTACTACAAAATAGATCAATCACCTTGAGCAATAACTAGAGGTAATTTCTCCATTCCCCAATGATCAGAATGAGGGCTTACCACATCCCATAATAGTGGTGGTAAATGTAATTCCATTTGGAACCGCTAATAGCACCAAATGCATAATGAGGTAAAATGTCTATAACTCACCACGTGCATCTGCATCTCAAATAATGGCTATCCCAGCTTATCGTTCAGCATTATTCCACACACAAGCTATAATGAAAACAAAAAATGAAACATCAACCAACAACACTTTGTTGAAACAGTGTGGAGATATAGGATGAATAATTTAGTCGTTATGACGTACAAAATTTGGTTATGACGAAACTAAATATGATAATAGCATAAACTCTCTTACAAAAAGCAACTGGAGCACAGCCAATCTAATAAAACAGCTGCATGGTTATTGCAGAGAGCAGCGTTTCCGTTGTAAGTAATACATCAAAACCTTAACCGTGTCATTCATTATCATAGGAACATTACACGAATTGGTTTAATAACAAACACAACCGGTAGTTGTGGTCTAAATATAATGAAAAGTGGAGGAATTACATTATTTACTGTAAACATATTGTCCTTTGACATACACACAATATAGCTATGAATAAACAGTGAAAGGCACAAATGCTTACGTACTACGAAGGGGTGGAGTGTTATGTAAGTTTTGCAAAAAAGCTAGGTAGCTGGATAAGTAATACAGTAAGAGCTGATCAGGGATAAAGTGATGTAAAGGTGGGTGTACAAAGGACCTTACTTAAGGTCAACTAATACCAGCGCTCATTGCAACGAGTCATATTGTACGATAAGGGGTATTACAGATTTCTTCCCATTCATTTCATACATTGTATTCTATAAGTTGCACCAAAGGATAATAATAGCTGGTCATTGAATTTCACTTAACAGGCATTGAAATAAAATTATCAAGCCATTCAATTAATCAAAGGTGTACACTATTTTCTCACATATACAACACAGGTTTTCTTACATAATCCCCCTTTTATGTGATTAAACAGGTGTGAGTACTATCTTTAATATGAAGTTAAGAGTTTGAATACAATCTGTGGATTAATAGATGTGACCTATTTTCAGCCATATTGTAGAGCGCAATTCATTAAGAAAGGCATCTCCACATTTTGTGTGCCAAATTTCTTGCATATTACTGTGGCTATATATACCTCAGTCTGCAAATACTTTTCGCAGATCTTACAGCATTATTTTATCTTTGCTATGGCTAAGGGTAGAGATTGTTTGATGCCTATGCACTTGGCAAATATTCTTTTTTCAAAAATCATTTGTGACGATGAATTCATTCACTACAAGTGATTTGGTGAACATATTCTTGGTCTCCAAACTGGAGTAATATGTCAAACTTTTTGTTCTAATAAATGAAGTCCATAACACAATGCTAACAACATTGCAGCACGCACGACTAAGCACGGCTTTTCTGATTACGGATTGCGTAATATGTAATTGCTTAGTTTAATAACATTCACATCTAAAGGCTATTAATTGTGTCTGCCTTGTTCCGGCCTAAAAGCCAGATTTTGTCCGTGTAATACATACTTAAAAGGTTAAATTGGTGGTTACTTTACGTTATTGATAATGATAACTTGTAGCCCAAGCCAAAATGGCTAACAGCCATCATGTTGACTCTGTAAGTCACCTTTTCTATGTTTTTCATTGAGTTGTGTGTTTTTTATAAAAACGAACTTCCTGTGGGTGATGAGTGACTGGCAAGAAAACTCTCACTGGGAGAATTTAATGGATTTTTTAACTGCTGTAAATGAAAAATAAAGGTTGTTTTATAACATACAACCGGTGTTGCAGTGTTTGCTGTTGGTTGCCCGTGATTATTACGTCATTTGGAACACTTTTGTACATGGAGTGCTGCTCGCGTGAACAGTTTCTTCTGATGCCGTTCGTATTTGAAATATATATATATATATATATAGAGAGAGAGAGAGAGAGAGAGAGAGAGAGAGAGAGAGAGAGAGAGAGAGAGAATGCACAAGTTACAGTGTTTTCCTAAATATGGTAAACGCACGGAAGATTTGAAACTGGTGATTTTTTAACCAGGGGGAGACGTACCAAGCACGTCTTAGCCACGACCTAGTGGAGTGAGAGGAATAATACGCCAGTCGATCTGTCAGGCGTTATTTAGCTTGGTTGATTAGCTATTTCTTGCATACAGCACATCTCATTAATTGAGCACGGGCTATAGCTTTGCTTAACCCGTTGCCATGACAGACCAGGTCGAAGCCAGGAGGAGAGCTGCGGCTAGCATCCTGTTCAACCAAGAGACGATAACTACAGAAACAGAGGTGGACAGCAGCCTCCTAGCTAGTCTTACTGTGCAGCAAAAATTAGACAAGCTTGAGAGGATCAAGAAAAAGGAAATATCTAAATGGTGGGAGGCAATGACTTTACAAACATATCTCGATGTGCAAAGAATCCCTAGAGGACTGGGAATCCTCACGATCCCAATGTTTGAGGATATGAATCCTGAGTTAATTAAGGAATGGACTGATCACACCAACACTTGTTCCTTTAAAATGATAGAGAGTTTGGTTAAATATGCGAAAATAGATAGAACCAACATTCTTAAAGACATTGAAACAATGGAAGAACAGCTCTTTTCTTCATAAGATGGCGATGAATGCAAGAGGAGAATGTCGCGCCTGGAAGAAAATTTGGAAAGGCATGAGGGTGAGATCAGAACAAGAAAACAGCACAAATTCTAACGAGATCGCATTGATTGTGAACAAGGGAGGATTTATACTTTTACCAAGAGATTTGATAATCCCATCAAAATTAGACTGCAACAGATGGAAACCAACAATGTGCCAGCATCAGCTACATTAAGTGAAGAACCAAGTAGCTCTGAATTGAGCACATCAGAAACAGAAGGAATACGTTAAAAAAAATTAAACTTTTTAGAGGAGTTCAAACTAATGCATTTGGACAGCAAGTGAGAGAGAAGAGGACGTGGCCAATACAAAGGACCAGGAAGAGGGGCAGCAACAAGAGGCGGCAGAGGAAAACGAGGCGGGGGATTCAACACAGACAACCAATCGCTGATGGCAACGAGATCTGGAGTGAAACAGAAGGGGAAAACCAGAGGCAACAAGACCTCCAATTGAAAATCTTCAATATTTCTAAAAGATGTTTAACAGATCATGAAACTTCAGTTCTTTCCCTGGGTCTCTCCCTTTAGCCCCTCTCACATGTTTGACTACACCTCCACTAGGGTTGATTTATACAAATTTACCAGAAAGTTGAAGCTGACCAAATTTCATACAACTAAAATTGAGGGAAATCAACGATCAAAGAAAAAAGAGGCAATGAAAGAGGTTTCCATATTATCAGAAATAGATCTGGCCAGCCTCTTATGTTTAACCAACATGGAATAATCTGGTGTAACTAACATGGAGGACGATATCAGGATAGATGATTCTGTGTTAGAAGCTACATTTGGGATCTCTACTGACCTGAACTGTCCGACCAAATTTCGACCTCAGTCCACTTTCTGTCCGAATATAACATGTGGACCCATGGATATCTTTGAAGAGTTAGTGATGAAAGATCTTAAAAAGCTATCAAGTAATCTCTCCCCGAAACATCGGAACCTGAATTATCTGCAATTCCAGGCTCTTCAAACGTTAAAAAACGACTATTCAATAGTCATACGACCTTCAGATAAGGGAGGGGGGATTGTCGTTATGGATAGTGCTAACTATGAACTGGAAGCCAGGAGACAATTAAGTGACAACACGAACTACATACCAATAGTTATGGAGATACTATTGGAAACCAAATTAGAATATCATGGCAAACTAAAAGAATGGAGTGATCAAGAGCTTATAGATCGAGATGAATATTTCTTTCTTAAAAATGCTCATCCAGTGACTCCTCTGATTTACTTCAATCCCAAGATCCATAAAACACTATTGAACCCTCCAGGTGGTCCTATTGTTTCTTCGATGGGGAGTCTATTAGAAAATACATCTAAATATTTGGACTTTTTCTTTCAACCCTTTGTGTTGAGCTTGAGCTCCTATATACGAGATACAGCAGATTTGCTTGCGAAGGTAGAAATATTAACTGGGAGCCTAGTTACCTTCTTGTATCAATTGATGTAGTATCCCTGTATACTTCGATTCAACATGCAGCAGGCATGAAGGCCTGCCAATCGTTTCTGGAAAGTAGGTCGATTGGTTATCGACAGCATAATCAGATGCTATTAAACATGCTACTATTTTGTCTAGAACATAACTACTTCCTTCATGAAGATCAACTGTACCAACAAATAAGGGGAACGGCAATGGGGTCATGCATGGCCCCAACATACGCCAACCTTTATATGGGTTGGTGGGAGATACACAAGGCGTGGGCAGAGGAATTGGAACATTGGACCCAACAAGTTATAATCTGGTATCGTTTTATAGACAACCTGTTTATATATGGGATGGGACAGAATCGGAACTTTCTGAATATGTTGATATAGTTAATACCAACACGCTAAATTTGGAATTAACTGTAGTCATCAGCCAACAGAATCTTGTATTTCTGGATGTAGAATTCCAGGTAGTTAATGACAAGCTTATGTCTAAATTGTATAGAAAACCCACAAGTTCCAATTCCACTCTCCACGCCAAGAGCCATCACCCTAAAGCTTTGATTGACTCTATCCCCTATGGAGAATTTTTATGAGCCAAAAGAGCCTGTAGCAATAACGATGACTATATGAGTGAAGCAAGAAACATTAGTCATAGATTTGTTAGACGTGGCTATGGTAAGAATGCCATCTCTAGGAGCTTTACGAAAGCAGCTTCATTCACGAGAGAATCCTTGTTGATTAGAAAAACTAAAATCAAAGACAGAAAAATCAGACTTATTACAGGGTTTAACCATCATGCCAAAGAAATCAAAATGATCATGAAAAAACACTGGAAGGTGTTGCTCACTGATCCGCATCTTAGGTCAGTGTTGGATGACTTTCCACAAGTTACTTATCGAAAGGCTCCCACTCTCAAAGCCATGTTATCTCCAAGTATGGTCAATACTAGGCCAGCAGTAAATACAGGGATGATTCAAACAAATAGATTTGGTTTTTATAAATGTGCCCATTGCAAACTGTGCAAGCACGTATCTATGGTTCCTTTTAAGAGTGCAAATGGCCAATGTTGGAAATATAAGCATAGAATTTCTTGCATCACCAAATATGTTGTATATGCCATCCCCTGTGCTTGTGGTCTCCACTATATAGGCTCGACAATTGGTCCCTTAAAGATGCGGATCCTCCAACATTATAGAGCCATAAAAAATGGGGATCTAACATATCCTCTGACGAGTCATTTTCAGGACAAGCATAATGGTGATGTGCAATTCCTATCCTTCACGAGGTTGGGCCATGTACCACCAAACAAAAGACTGGGTAACCGTGAATTGAACTTGAGACAGTTAGAAGCTACACTCATATGCAAATTTGACACCTTGAAACCAAAAGGCTTGAATATAGATGCTGAATTGTATGTGTTTCTGCAATCATGAGCCGGCTAGGAATGAGAGGATATTTTATACCTTTATACATTTTTATATCTTTGAGTCCTGTTACATTAATTGCTGAATTATTGTGTCACTAATACAGGATTTGCTATCTTCACATTGTGAAGAGTAATGGTTACACATTTTTGCATTGCACTTTATCCAACGGATGTAGTATAGAGGAATTGTCATTTACACGTTGGAATGGACAAGAATAGGAACACTAATATATTGCACTTTATGGTAATTTATCAGAATTGAGCTGCTATTGATTTGCACTGAGGTACCAACATAGGAAATGTTATTTGCTATTTGCACATTGAAAGAAGCTACTATATGATTAATCAAGTTGTAGCTGTTCGCTTTTTACACTCTGTTTGTACATTGATTTGAGAAAGGGCACTTGCCTGGAAGATTATGATTATTTTCCACATACACATATTAGTGGATATCCACTTCTCTTATGTATTTAAGTTGGAACAATAGGGCATTTGCCCTCTTATAATTAGGTTGCTTTTGTTCAGCTCGTAGTCTCTTGGCTTAGGAGCACTTACCCCATATTGGGGGGCGGATGCCTAGTAGTGGCCATTTGAGCCACTGTTAGTCATTTTGATGATATATGAGCACACTTGTACACAGATGTTGCACATTAAATAATTATGACATTTTTTCAAAAATAAGCAGTTTCGAGCTTTTCCTCCATGCAGGTTTCATTGCGGTGGCCACTAAATAGTCCTAGTGTTTTTCCAGCACGTTATGTCTTTGCGATTATGCTATTACATATATCTATTTTATAGATACTTGACCATTCCAATATGGAGGTCATTGAGTTGGAGAGATTGCATCACTTGTACTTGCAGCAGACACATGACCGCAACACGCAAGTGATGTGAAACGCACAGAGTCGCTCTGTAATTGCTTTTTGGTTTTATACTCCATGATGTGCAAGCCGCATTTGGATTTTAAAAGGTCTGAGGAAGCCTGAGCAATCAGGCGGAACACGTGACTTTTCATCCACCCGTGGGGTGAGTGCTTTGTGAAACCTTGCGTCTGTCACAGGGGTGAACTATTTAACCCTTGTTTTTGTAATGAGATGTATTATGCCTAAATAAAATTACATTTTAGAATAGCTAAAGTCTTGTGTGCTGGAATACTTTTTGCATATGCCTGCTGGGCAGTTTTTTGGAGTGCTACAACCGTGCAGGGGCTTGTGCGTTTTCTCTATATACACGAATTTGGCTAAATTTGTTTTTCTAGCACCAGCCACTAAATGAGGGAGAGCGCCATCTTTTAGCCAAATTGGTTCATATATATATATATATATATATATATATATATATATATACACATATACACATATATATATATATATATATATATATATATATATATATATATATATATATATATATATTAAGTGTTAAGCTTCTTATCCTATTCAAATGATTTCATAAATATGTTAGGACTGATATTAGACTCTGCCCAATCAGCATTATACCAAAATGCTCTATAAATGATGCTAGTGCGAGTTGAATATAGTGCAGAAACTCTTTAAACTAGTTCCATTTTACCTATTGAATAAAGAGGCAGGCTATTGTAAAAAGAGGATCAACAAATGGTATCAAATAATTGGGGGATCATCATCTTTCTTTTTTGTATTGTACACCGCTGTGATGAAGTCAACAGGGATAATTTTATTTGATGATTTTTGCTTGTTCCAAAGGCGAGGTTAATATTGTAGGCCAGAGTCTCTTTTGTGTGTTGCTGAAACATGGAAAAATATTTGCATCGCTGCCACATTATTTCTGCTTTCAACAAAGGATTTCTCAAGCACCATCTTCTCGAAGGCATGAATTCAGCCTCGGTTATTCTGTAAACATTGATGTTATTATCTCTACCACTGAAAACAAGTGTTGGTAATCTACATATGAATATAATCATGTATTACCAGGCTTTTTGCCTGAATTTGTGCCATAGGGCCTGTGTGATGTCATTAATCCAAGATGGCCAGTGATAAAATGTATGAATCAGAATTTGATCTACAAATCCTTTCAGAGTGATCCTATCAAATATTTTCTAAGGACCTTTTTTTGTTCACCATGAAAACTGAATAAAGATCGTGCTCAAAATAATGTGATATCTCTTATTGTTTAGAAGTTTATGTTCGCAGTTCGTTCTTCATGATTTCTAAAATTGTTTTGCATCTATTTTGTTACAGTTTCTGGTAATTGGCAAGAAAATCTGAAAATTATTTAAGAGCAGTTGAAACATGAAATTTGATTCTATCTTCCAGTAACATCATAAAATGTCGATACATCCAGACATCGAAAGTCATTTAAAAGTAGAACTTCTACCATCCGCCAAAGAAAGAAAATAGATTATGGACATTTTCTTGTGTATTTTAGGTCAACAAAGAAAGAAATCTCCCCTGGTTAATCCAAAATGTTATGAAAAGGTTTTAGAGTGTATTAAGAAGAGAGCTGAGAGAGGCAGTAACAAATACTTGGAACAAAGTCTAAGATTAGACAGGTTAACACCAGACCTGAAAAATGAAAAAGCATCATGGCATTCCAAATACTACAATCAATGTACTCAGAAGGCAAATATTAATTGAAGCAAAAGATTACATGGATAGCAGTAATGTGAGTCAAAGCTCCAGACAGTAGAACAAAGCTACACTACAAGATCAAAAATACCTATGTATGACAGAAATAAATGCTTCTTTTGCAATAAAGAAGGATCAACTTCAGCTGTGTAAAAGTACATGCAAAATTGTTAAGACAAGAGTATCAGACAACATAGTGCAGTTGAAGGCAGATTTTATTTGTTCACACGTTTTCTGATTGCTTCATCAAGTCAAACGCACATTGATTTACAGGAATGCTTGAGTAATTATGAATTCTCTGCAGTACCGCTTTCAATGTTCAACTTAGATGGTACAATGATTTTAGCTGCAAACAAAAGCAAGCTGATGAAAATACTGGAAGGGGAATAACAAAGAGCGGTTTGTAACAAGATGAGAGAGGTCTCTTCATTTTTTACTGAGGACAGATTATCTGTACCAGAGCAAACATATTCAGCAGCTGTCCTTGGCCGAATGGCAAAATTGCAAGCACTGCTGAAAGTGGTATATTTGAAGACATTCCTTGATCTTGCAATTGAATTCAACAAGAAAATAGAACCTTATCTGCTTAAGTATGATGAAACTCAGATAGTTTTTGATACCTACCTGCAAAATTCACTCAAGAACGCTGTGCGAAAGAAAAGAGCAGGCAAAGCAACACCTGTTGAGTACAAAATCACAGAGCCTACATATTTTGAAAATGTCCATGAGAACCCCTGTATTGCATTCTAAAACTAAAGATGAGTTAACAGCTTACCTCTCAAAAAAAGCAATTCTACATGCACAAAGGATAGAAAGATGCCTGGTGGCTATTTTGAGAAATTAAGCCAAGTAATCAGAAGGAAATTATGTTGGAGACATTGAATGCATACCTCAGGAGGCTTACACAAACATAATTCTTCACTCTCTTTATGTATCACATTGTTATGCTACTACCCTCGACATCTTTTCATTTGATACCGATTTGTTTGTCCTTTCACTGTGGTGATCATTGTTTTTCCTATCTGACCGCATGTTTGTCACAGGAGTTGGAACTAATAGAATATTTATAGATCTCAAACGTGTGTTCTCCAGCTTAGGGTCTATAAAGGTACAGGCATGACTAGGCCTTCTTGCTCTTTCAGGGTGTGATGTTACCGGGTGCATTACGAAGAAAGGAAAACTATCTTTCTAGAAAGTTTTCCAGACTTCAGAAAAATAAATCCTTAAGCTTTGGGAAGACATGGATGTCTAGAATAATTTGAGAAAGCAAAATGAATCATTTGTCAAGTCTACCCACCAGGAACAAAGGTTGTGGACATTGGTAAACTGCATTGGTGGTGGCTCACAAAAAAGAGATGCAAATTGAAAATCTGTCACCAACAAGATCCTCTCTAATACCATACATCTTAAGGACTCATTACCAGGTGATGGAGTGGTGACACGCTGATCATAATTTGGGTGGGAGAAGGCATATAATCAATATTCTCCTACTATGCGTATGCTTCCATGTCCATCACAATCAATCATTCAGCTGGTACTGTGGGCATGCATCAAAGTATGATGTGCTGTGCATTGCAAATGCTGAGCTCAGTCAATAAGGTGCACAGAACTGTGTATGTGTGGTGGTGACAAAGAGCTCTGAGATAACAATGATTTTGTAGATAATTAAAATAAACTCTGGGATTCAGAAGATGACCTGTAAAGCCTTAATTTCTCTCTTCAAATGTAAATAACTGCTGTAGTTTTAATAAATAGTATATTTCAATGAGAAAATAATCCTTTACAAGACTATCAGCCTCATCAGGAGTTTGGCTGTAACCCTTAAATGCGGCAGTAACGCTATTACCGCTCCATGTAAGGGTCTGTCAAATCATGGGTTTGGCTGCATTTACCCACCAGCTCTGAGCTGGGGGTAAATGCGTCGGGAATTTGATGATTTTCGGTGCAATTATCGTGTGGTAATACCGCCGACGGTAGTTGTGCCGAACATTCCCCATTGAGCCCAATGGGGAATGGGGAATGCTCAAATGGGCCCAATGGTGAATTACCATTCCGGCAAACCCGTAATAGCGCCCAGGAGTTTGGCAGTAACACTATTAGGCCTGGCGGTATCCCAGCAGTAGTACCACAGGGATACCGCCCAACTCGTGATGAGGCCGTATATCTTGGAAACCGTAAAATAGATAAAAACAATTCCTTATATGACCCTTTCTATTTATTTGATCATGTTTAACAAAAAACCTACCTAGCACATTATTCATAGAACCACCCTAAAAGCAAAAACAGCGCAAAAACGACGATAGTATCCATAACGCGGTCTTCTTGGATTATAGACATCACACAGGCACTCTTCCACAAATTCAGACAAAACACCTATTAGAACATGAATGTACGCTTTGTTGTCAAAGCATACCCAGCAGGCATACTTTCCCTTCATTCAAAATCCCACAGACTAGGTTATTGAAACAGATGCTCCTCAACTATGATGTTTGGCATTATAGCATGACACAACAGAATTCACTTCTCACCCTGCCTCACCTGCTGCTTCAACAGCCATCTCTTTCTGTTCTACACTATTTAATATCACTCAAATTCTCGGGCATGACTATATTAAGTGAGTTACTTGCTGTAGATCAGTTTAAATGAAAATTGCAAATGTTTCCATGTTGTTCTTGTAGCTAGGAAGTTGTTCCTTTCAGCCACTGTTCGTTTGGCTTCATCTTGTGAATGAAACAAATTGTTACCATTCCAAGACGGTTGACCCTTTTCTTTGGTACACATCAGAACAACTTTGAAATGGTAAAACTCTTGGAAGTCCATTACTATGGGTCTGGAGGGGGACAGATTTTATGCCCCCCTCCTAACCTAGGCTATGAAGTAGTTGAATATTTAGTTTGGTGACTTCTTTCATGTGCAGTAATCTGGGTCTGAAGGTTGCCATATAGGGTGAATAGTTTCTCCCTTCATCTCAGATTATTATGTGTACATTTACTCTCCACATACTAATTTCTCTATTTGTCATTATTTACCTCTTTCTCTAGCTTGATCACTTCAGGAGCACAGTGTTTAATATCACTCACTTGTCGTTCTACCTCTGAGATACATTTTTCAGAGGCATTTAAATTATTCTCTAAAGCTATAAGTATTATTATTTTTTCTATGTGAACAGATTGGGTGGTTTCAGTGTTGTTAGGATAGTCTCAAAACAGAGGTTGTATTATAATTTGTTGGAGCAGGGGAGGCAATTTTGACTTCCTTAAGTGAAGTTGCTCTCTCGGAATGCACAGATATCTGTGCTGTGGGCCTAGGGATAGCAAAAATGGCTGGTCTGATTTAGCCATAAAACATTGTTGGGATTTATGTTGTAACACTGATGTATGAGTATTAATATGGTGACTATACTGCCATTAAATAGGTTGCATAACATGGCAGCCACACCGCCAATTATCAGCACTCCAGATCTTCCTTTGACAGGGGGATCTCTGCCAGAACTTAATAGCATGATTGCTACCCTACATAGGCTTGAGGGATGCTAACAACTGTAGCCAGATCATAAAGTGTAGTGTTCCCTTATGGATTCAATATGCTCACCATAACCTCTCCCTAAGAATGTAGGGCAACGTCTTGCAAGAGCCTCTACCCTAGAAAATAGTTGTACTCTGTTCCAGGTAGCACTGTCCCTTCTGATTCTCTGTTTGTTCATTGTAAAGTGTTGTGGATTCTTAAGGTTGCTAACGGGACGTTGCCACTTCAAGCAACTTTCATTGAGTTGTGAAGAATCCTGGATCCCTAGAGTAGTGCACCACATTCTTGTATAGCTGTCCCTTGTGGTGCACTCTTGCAGGACCACCCAGGTAGCTCACTGATTTTTCAAATCAAATTCACTGATGAAGGGGAGTCTGTTGAAATGACCATTTGATAAATGAGGTGTTAATCCAAACAATGCAGTGAAGGATCATACATCTAAAAAAGCAGTTGACATTACAGCTGAGGTCAAACCCACATACATTTTAAATTATATGAATTCCTCTAGTTGTCTACTGTCTCAAAGTTTCCATACCTCAGATAAACTTATATCAAGCCTTGAAAAAACAATATATAATTGTCTAAAGGGGGCTGTGCTTTGAGCAATGGTCATGCACATAGTCCGTCTTCTCTTGTCAAACTGCCCTCTTCTAAAATTCTCTCAATTCAGCCCACACATCCAAATCCCAAGGCACTCTGAATGAGTATACATGTTTAATGCTTACGATTAATTAACACAAAATAACAGTGTGAATCATTTACTTCAAGAATACAACTCTTTTATCACAGACATATATGTTGAATATAAAGATCTGCGTTTATTTTTAAGACTCTAAAATGCACTTCCATTTTAGACAAAACAGCCAGGAACCCCCATTGCTGCTATTTGTTACATTTCCAGTTTTCACAAAGGTATTTAAACAATGTATTGTAGGATTGTACCAGATTGTCCTTCTTGGAATGATGAACGTCTTTCCTAGAATATTTCAAATGGTTATTCTACCTTTTTATTTAATGTTTTGCTCAATAAGCCAAATTTAACATTCTTAATACTCAACATATATTGGAAGTGTTAATGAGTTATTAATTAATTTGAAAAAGAGATAGTTAACAATGGTAGTACACATATTTTGTTGATGAGAACACACACAATCTCGCCTCCCTAAATGAACTTCTTTCTCGGAAAGGATCATGCTCAGATTAAAATATACACTCTGCTTCTTCTGTGAGCACCAAGGCAATGTTTCAGTTGGCTTGCTTGCCACTGAATGCAGAATCACTAATAATTATCAAGACATAGAACATATCACACACAGTTATACAAGTTGCAGTCCAGTCCACTGGCTCCTAAGTGCTCTGTCTAAACCCCAGCACTACCCACAGCCAGTACACATTCTCTTCACTTCCCCACCATAGTGGTCCCTTTGTGTGATTGGAACATTCCTGCAGGACGTAACCAATGACACTTAGAGTCCGATTGAAGACATTTTTGCTGTGCGGTTCAAAGTGACTTTGCACTGCTGAAAAGTGACTTTGCACTGCCGACACAAACTGAACAGAACTGAGCAAAGTGTATTTTTGTAGTGCAGTCAGTACAAAGTCATTTTTGCAGTACAAAATTATTTTTCACTTACTTTGCACTGCAAAAATATGATTAGCACTGTTCCATGGATAAGGGTTTTGTCGTCAGTGCAACGTGACTTTGAACCGTGCAAAAAATTCCATGAATTGAGCCCTATATCACAACTCCTCTAACATGTTAACCCTTCTGTGGGGAATATATTCATCCTGTGCAATAAACACTAATTACAGAGATTTACTTTAATATGCCAGATTCCACAGCACCATATTCCAGCAAGGCAGAATCAGCCTTTCCAATGTCTGAGGTTGATAAACTTGCGTGTATATACAAGTTGTGATAGTAAAACATGCAGTGCTACAAAACAATGTACTTCATTATACAGCGGTAGCTATTTAAAGTAACAGAGCATCAGTATGAAACAGGTCTAGAGCATGACCCCCAAAATGAGGGTTGTTAAAGGTAGCAGCCACCCCAATAAAGAGCATACGTGTTAGTCATGAATGGTGATTGGGTAATAAAAGTCCAAGGAGTGCAACCAAAGTGTTGAGGTTCATATCCTGGCTGTGTCAGTGGATGAGATACTGGTGCCATTGTTTAGCCCATTGTATGATCTTTCTTTTTTGCAGGCTATTTGAGTGAAGGTGTCAATTATGGAAGAGAGCTGACCAAAGGGCATCAGGCTCTGCAGAGAATATTTTCAAGTGTACTTATTTAGCAGAAGAAATGGGTGACTTTCTTATACAATTTCAAAGGTACCTCTGCACGTCATAAATGACAGTCAACAAATGTGAGTGTTGTGTGCATTTTAAACGTCCACTTAGCAATCTGTAAAGGGACAAATTTGACAAAAACATTAGAGATGCCAAAAAAACACTCCATAGGGATCTATCGAGCATAATCACTGCAAATGTAGTTCATTGTTCACATAGGGAACACAGAAAATGTTATACAAGGTGGCTCAAACCCTGCCAAAATAAATTGAGGCAGAATCAATGGAATACTCTGACATCTACTATTCTCGATAACAACTGTAAAATGTTCTGGCAATTGGTTCGGGCTTTTGCATAGCTAGTGTTGGTAAAAAAGAAGAATGGGAAATTTATTTGGGAACGAACATTGGTAAAACATCTACTCATGTATTTGAATTGAATTTTACTGAGGAATCATGGCAAAATACTATGACAGCCCAGGGGATAAGTAGGATTAGTTCCGGCAAGGGACAATGTGCTAGCTACAAGCGAGCTCATTGGCCCTCGCAGGGTTGTTACCAACCCGACAAAGCCTTTGTTGGGCCAGTCGCAGCCGCGTCCTGGCTGCCATTTTATAGTCCCTTTTCCCTGTACCCTGAAGGCCATTTTTTTGTTTACTTGAGGGTTGTAAAAATTAGCAGCCACCCCAATAAAGATCTTACGTGTTAGTCATGAATGGTGATTGGGTAATAAAAGTCCAGGGAGTCCAGGGAGCTTAAAAAATACACTATAAGTAGCCTGGTGTTACAGTTTGGGGTACTAATAGCAATAAGCCCCTCAGTAGGGGGGCATTAGCACTTCATGTAATGCCAGGGGGCCTGCCTTAAACCCGAGCAAAGACCCCGGGACATTACCTGAAGCACTAATGACCCCCCCCAGCCCAGAGTATATAGCTTAGTTATTGCCTCTCTGAACAACTCACCTGCTCCTGGGTTAGATGGCCTCAGTAATGCATGGTTAAAACTTAACCCAGTGTGGTGAGGTCAGTTATTAAAATGTATATCTGTCATCAATATTTTACTAGAGACTTGACGGGAAATTATAATTGTTCCTGTGCACAAAAAGGGGAACTGACATGATGCAAAGAATTATAGACTACTTGTGATTTCAGTTGCACAAGCGAAAATGTTCGCATGACTTCTATTGTTGGAATTGTCAAGCTGGACGCTGGATGCAAAAATAATACCCATGTATCAAAATGGTTTTGTTAAAAGGGCTGCTACACTCTCTAACATACTAACGTCGATGTGACAAATAAACCTCCAGGGCACCAGTGGTCCAGGAATGAACATCGGTTTCTAAACCATCTATCAGCTCCACAACTCCAGTACACCAGAAGGGATCCAAACAGATTAAAGTTCATGGTGTTTTGGTTCAAGCACCAAAGGGGCAAAGGGTTGTAGCTGTCTCTAGAGGCCTTTGGAGAATGACCAATGGGGGCAGGGCCACAATGTACCTGGTTCTGAAGAAGCTCTTGTTGCTCGACAGCATTGAGGCGATTCCAGGGCACTTTGCAGCTCCCGAGACAGAGTTAGTGGTGGGAGACAGCTGTGGGTTGTTTCTGTGCTGGTTGGTGGATCTGAAATGCTGATCGAGGTGTTTCAGATGGCTCTGGTGAATTTGGTGTGACAACAGTCAGTGGTGCAGCCGGATGCGTTTCAAGGACTCGACTGTCTCGAAAATGTTCTTAAAAGATGGATGCTGGATGATGCTTATGTGGCACTCCTCCTAGAATCTTTGCAGGGCTTGTGTTGTCCTTTCAAGTTGGATGGCCCAAAGCTCATGAGAGTGTTTGTAGGCAATGTCCTTGCACTTTGTATCAATACCCTTTGGCACTTCCCACCTAGGAAGCTTGCTGACAGAACCTAGCAGGGCATGCTGTGTGCTGGCTGGATACCAGTTCTGGAGCTGCTGGACAGGTCCTCTGAGTCTGGTATCTCCCTCTGTTCCCTGGGATATGTTTAGGGGAGGGGTCTTGCTTCCCTCTTGGAACTCCTGGCCTTCCTTCAGTGGCAGAAGATGTAAGGTAGACTGTACCTTCAGCCCAGATCCAAATTACTCCTTTTTCTTACTCCTCTTGAAGTCATCGAATGACCTGCTGAGTGAGGGGTTCAGCCCTATTTTAAAGCCAAATGGGCCCCAGTGATTGTTGCAGGCTAAAGCCTACCTTAAAGAACCAATCCTGGGTCCCCACCAACAATCTTCTGTTATGCATGAGGTCAGGACCAGAGTGCTCTGCAACAGAAAAAGGTGAGGGGTGACAACATATACCTAGGTCCCTCCCATCTTCCTGGCTGTTTTAGATTAAAGTATCTCTCTGGTTAACTGAGCCCTCTGTGACTCTTGATTAAAGCGCAAGTCTCCAATGAAGTCTGTGATGGGAGCAGACTTCCTGTCTCCTCTAAATCACATCCCTTGGCCCTCTGAAAGGGGTTTCCTCCGCAGGGGCACCTGTGGTAACTGCTGGACCCAGACAGGCCATTCACTGCCTTTCATACAGAGAGGTAGAAACTAGCTTCAAGCTGACACATTGCATACCAAAGGGGTGTTAGTCCCGTTTTTCCTGTTGTCTGTTTGGCAACCAAGCTCCCTCAGCAGGCTTTCCCCAATTATCTCTCATTAGTATGCACTGCCACCCGCTGAATTAGCCAAATGGAAAGCAGATATTTAAATTAGGCTGCCCATGGCTGGAGGGAGGTGTGCCTTCCCCCTTCTTGAGATTCTTTGATGTAGCCATGGATGTCACATTCCTGCTGAATATGAAAGGGGAAGACGACGCCTGTAGGCTGTGTCTTCCTGGAGTCCATGTAACTATGTGTTTCATATGGGAAGCAAATGAAATGTGTGCGGAATGGCCTCACACATTTCTCAGAGGTTGATCTCCCATCATTCATTTTCATTATTAAAAAATCAAAAAGCCCAGGCGAGCGCACTCTCCCCATGTGGATGGTCGAATTCCTCACATT
Organism: Ambystoma mexicanum; assembly: GCF_040938575.1. Classification (NCBI taxonomy): domain Eukaryota; kingdom Metazoa; phylum Chordata; class Amphibia; order Caudata; family Ambystomatidae; genus Ambystoma; species Ambystoma mexicanum. The sequence continues at coordinate 647,190,334 of NC_090930.1, read as the reverse complement.
CGACTAATTTAATTTGATATTTCTGGTACATATGTGGTTTAAACATCTATACTCTATACCTACATTTTAGTGCAGTATTTCGACATAGTGTATCAGGAAAAGCTCTGGAGGAAACCTGTTAACTGGGGGATCGCATAAGGACTTCTAAGGCTGCTTGTTGCATATTTTCGGACACAAAGGTTAAAGTCTGACTTATCAATATTGGGGCTACTACTGGTTTGATGAACACCTTTGTCAGCCTAAAACAAGGTTGTATTTTGGCACCATTATTCTTTAATTTGTATTCAGGAGATCTTTTTGACTGTTTAAGTTACTGTAACACAGTCGCCCCAGGTTAGGTATGACTAAGATCCCTTGGTGTGGCTATGCTGAAGACTTGGTATTATTGGATTTAGCACTTTCAGGGCTGCAGTGTGCACTGGAAAGTCTTAATAGATAGTCTGCAGACACTGGTTTGACTATTACCATCTTGAAAACCAAGTCAATGGAATTTAGATTGAAAACAGCCAAGCCAAGAAATAACCTACATTTGAAATGTGAGTCATATGACTATTTAGGACTCAGTTTTGTGGGGTTCATTTATCTGCCCAGCAGAACTCCCCTACATCACCAAACTGCATTTGTATTGCACCAAAACTGCATTTTGCAGTCACCGAAATAATGGATACGCTGTCTTTGCCAAGCACATATGGGGCGGGATGGAACATGAAACACCCGAAGAAAGGCTGCCAGTGTTTTCCTTATGTGCCCCAAAGAAAATAATTGAAAAGCAGCGCTGCTATGCTGCTAGCTCAAAATTTCCCATTGAAAAAGGAAATATTTTGCATTTAAAATGACTGCGCCCTGATGCTCTTTTCCAATGTTTCAACAGTACACAGTTCTGTTCCAGTGAGACCCAGCTATGTCCATACATATTCAGGTCGTGCTCCAACAAAAGGGGGCATTTCTCACTGAATGACAGGGTCTGTCTGGCAAGATCTGTGAAATAACAAAGAACTTCACTCCAAGTCGTACAGAAAAATGCTTGACATTTTGCAACAAAATATCACAGCTAAACTCTTTTCAAGAAGCTCTATCTATCTGTGCTTCTGTCAGTTTCAGTGTACCCTTGCCTTAAACAGATTTCTTTGTATGAGAAATTGACTAGGTCTACAAATAATGTTTAGAATCTAGATGTAAGAGAAAACGGCATTGTGAAATGACAGCAAAGGAAAATTAACCATGTGAAAAATTGTGCTTTTTACAAACAAGGAAATGTCTGTTTAAAAGTAAATTGTTGAATTAAGGCCCTGTCTTTGCATAGAAAGGTGAGGGGGGTTTCTTTTAAAATATATGTAGGATATTTAATTCCAACAGTTTTGCTTTCTGGTTCAGGAAAGAACAAAAACAAAAAATTGCTGAAGCCACAGAACATTTTTTTTCCTGGCCTGGCTTCAAAGGACTTTGCTTCTTGGGAACAGGATCTGCCTCCCATCAAGTGGACCAGCCCCCGGGGCATATGAAAAGGCAAGGGTGGTGGATCTCACACCCTTATCAGACTCTGTGGCAGTGCTCCAGCCTGGTACAGTGAATTACTGGTGCACACTGGTGTGACTTTTTAGCAGCACCTCCCCTTGACTTAATCTGGGGAGCTTCAAAGGCAACCACAGAGCAACAGTGGATTCAGGCTGGCTAAAGACTGACATTTAGCTAGGGGTTGGGAAGTATGCCCTTATTTGGAAGAAAATGCTGGCCCATTTAGGGAAAAAGACTGTTCTGAATTAATAAACTTTAAGACTTTTATTTCTGCAACTGGAAAATGCAGTAATATGACAGTTCAACAGTTTAAATTTAAATTTGGTGGCATTAAAACAAGGCCTCATTACGAGTCTGGCAGTAACCGCAGTGGTAAAACCACCTGGTTACCGCCAGACTCGTATTACCATTCCGCCTCTGTGACTCCCGGAAATACCAGGGCATTACGACCCTGGTGTCCTGGGAATCCTGGAGGCGGAATGATGTAAATCCCCATTCCCATTGAGTCCCATACGATTCAATGGGAATGGGGAAGTGGAAACACCGGCACCATCTCATGATGGTGCTGGTGTTTCGACGTCCGCCTGCAGGTGGGAGGTGTTCAACCCGCCAGGTCAGACCTGGCAGGAAGATCACCTCCCGCCTGCAGGACTCGGGATTGGGCGGTCCGGAATTAACAGTGGTGGCGGGTTTACCGCCACTGTTAATTCCGAACCGCCCGACCTGTAATGAGGCCCATTGTAGCTTTCCCTAGCATGTGAGCATGTGGGGAATGCAACGGGCAGAAAAATGTAAATCATGGGAAAAGTATACATGGTATAACTTTTCAATGTAATGCAAACATGCTCTGTTATAATAGGTAGACATATATAAAATTGTAGAATTTTAGGTGAAGCAGTTCCCACTAGAAATGCCAAAAGAATATTAGAACGGTGAAACTATATTGTACACCTGTGGGAATTGGAATGACATGTTCACTGTAAAATCTGGAATCTGCCTATGTGATTTTCAAAAGAGCTATATCTGTAAAAATGTCATTTATGTCATTACTGATTTTGGCTAAAAGAACTGTGGGAGGGCCATGGGCCCTGTAAGCACACCCCATGTAACGGATGTCATGTCCCTGAAGTCCAACCGGCTGACAGGAAGGCGGTAGCAGTAAACCCTGACCAATCCAGTTGTTAGAGGCATGTCAAGCCAAAGGTCTGCTCCCATAGTAAATCCTGTGATGTCACCCACTTTATAAAAGGTAGAAGCTCACAGAGACAAAGGACACTCTCTTCTGAATTTTCCAGCTCCTGCGTATCCAGATATTCCATATTCACTCTACACGGTTCCAGATTCCACTGCCAGGCCAGAGCATAGCTGACCCTATCCAGGCAGGACCACTGATCCAGAAAACCCCCACAAAAAATCCCAATAACTCAGGGAGAAAGTGAAAGGTGGCTGAATCCTCATTGGGATTATCCAGTACTACCTGCTTGCCCTGCTACCCGCTTTATCCAGCTGAGGTGCCACTGTACCGTGACCAGACCTTGCCCAGCTTTTTTCTTCTAGGAGAGTCTGCCGCTGTGACCAGTGACCAGATATTGTCTTGCTCTCCAGAAACTCGGTCCAAAATACTCCATTCAATTGCTTGTTGTGAGTATTTCCCTTCCACAACAACCACACACTGCATCCCTTGCTCTGTTACATTCTATTAGGTCCAATCCCATAGAAATTCCATAACTGTTTTAGCAGGAATCCTTAAAACTGTCAGAACCCTCGGTGTATCCTGTTAATTGATTTCCAAGTGTTAATGCCTTTCTTCCACTCATTTCTGTCCTGGTGTAAGTCCTTAGTACTATTTTGATTAAATAAATTAATTCTGCCTAAAAGAGGCAGACAGCGTGAAGGGGTTAAAATGGCAGCTTAACCTTTCTATTCACGGGTGGCGTTTCTCTTTTCTAGCCACTATCATCTAGTTTAAGTGAAACCGAATTTCCTTTGCAAACCGATGTTCCTTGTCCATTGCTTTCATTTCTAAAAACCGAATTTGCCTTCCCATTGAGAATCTCATCCTGTCAGTAATATAGAGTCACTCTTTAACTTTCATATTATCCCTGTCATGTGCATCTGTCACTCAGCATAAAAACCCCTTTCCGATTATGTCTATTCAACCCGTTTTTCAAACCGTTTTGACATGTAAACCTGTGTAAATTAGCAAATGCAATATCTACGCGTGTGATTTGACTGCACTGTGTTTTCATTTCCAAGTCCATTTTTTGAAATGTATGCCTGTTATTAGGACATTGCTTTGTAGTTTGCTCGTGTTCTTGCATCACTGATACTGTCATACTCATTGCTACTTCATTCATTCAACCGCACATGTAAAACAAATCTTTACTAATTGAGAGTAGTATTTTGTTCAATTGCAAATTGTTTTAAATCATGGGGGAAGGTTGGAATTTAATTCTGTTTGCTGCCTAATATACCTGACTCCTTGCTACTCCTTTCTATCCACCCAAAATTCTGTTTATCAGGGTTTGAGCGAGAGTTACAGGGGGAAATCTTAACTGGTGTGCTATCTACCCGAAAAACAATCTTGCTCTCAGTCACTTGTGCTTTGTGTATGTTATATCAGAAGGTTAAACTAAGTGAATTCTATCATTTCACAGTGTTATTATCACCCCACTGGTGATTGCTTCCCAATATTTAATTTGTGTAATTTTATTTGATTTAAAATGAATAAATATTGTATTACCACCCACCAGCCTGGTTTATGGTCCATTGTGACCCGGGGTATTTGTAAAAGGGGGTGTGAGATGGGTTGGGTGCCATCTCAATCTGAATTCTTAGGAAATAAAGTAAAAGTGTTTTAATTGTGCACTGCATCCTAGGCCAGTGGCAAGAGTCCTGGACGGTGTGAGACGCCCGATTGGAATCCTTAACAGTTTTGATCATCTATTGTCCAGGAAATTGCATCTGGATCGGGTTTCCGGGTTGCCTACCCTTATAATTGGATCGCCATGTTGTACATCTGCGTAAAATCTAACATGGTTAGCACCTTAGTGGTTATTGAAGGGTGGACTGGGCTCTCAATGTCACATGCTTCTGTGGGATACTGGTTTTGGACTCCTCTAAGCATTTGATTATTGAATGCAAAGCATTAGCAGGCATTGGATGTAGTTCCTTTTTGGTGTACGGAGTTGATCCTGACCTCATAAATCCGTTCGGAATTTGGTATAATTACCTAGATGGGAATGATGGAAACTTAATATATTATATGACAAGATTGTGGGAAAACGTTTCAGAAATATTGAAACTTTTAGGTTAAACAGTGCAATATGTTAACATGATATATATCTAAAACCACCCAAAATCTCCCGAAGCAGTACCTATAATACCAAACGATCGAATTGGAGTACAGGAGGAAGGGAGATGGGATGGGAGGAGGGATACATATTCTGTGGTTGCTGTTAGGTAACTTACTCATTGACTGTCCTTGGCCATGCTAATCCTTGTGGCCATCATCACCCACATCTGGCCCGCCCCGCCCAAAACAGATCCTCCAGGGATTTCCTTGAGCTAGATTTATCAAGCTGTAATTTAAAACTTTGCCCTTCCATTCGTATTTCTAAACAGTATTTCTAGAGTTAATGGCTTAAGTGAAGTTGTAAATGTGTTACTGGTGCAAGAAACATGCCTTACTAATTGTGTCGTCAGCCACTTGATTTATGAGCAGTATGCATGTCCTTGCACTGAAGCCTGTTAAAAACAAGCATTGGCACAGTCCACAGTGTTTACTTGTGTATAGTCATTAGATGCATATTGCAGGCACTGCTATAATGTGCCCAGGTACTCAGGCTATTTTTCAGGTGCTGCAATCTTATGACTAGGTGATACTGGGAGGATAGCTCTGTTTGTCTTGGAAGTAAGATAACACAGAGTAACACAGGTTTAAATCCTGGTCCAACGCTTACAGACTGGTCTCTGGTGTTAAGCACGTAATAAAAGTTTAATTTGTTTAATTGATGAATTAATACCATTATGGCAGTACATGGCAAATGCCTATTTAATGCCTACACAAAAGCCAAAACATTTTAATTGGCCAGTGCTTGTTAGAATGTGTAAAATGTTTCCTGTACCCTCATTGTGGACTGTTAGTGCTGCCCTTGATAAGCCACTTATTTATTTGTCTGGTTCCAGCAAGTCTGAAGGGGGTCAGGGGACTGGAAGGAGGTACCCACACATATTTTGATTGCTGCAGCATATCAAGCGATGGGTTGCGATTGCATGGGGGTTCCCAAAAATAGATTATGAATCCTTTCATTTTTTTGATTCAGGGGCGGGAGTGGGGGAGCAAATGCGTCTGTGCCACTAACCCCGGTATTCTTTAAAATGGCCCTGATCTAAACAGTAAAATTGGTGCTAAATTAATTTGTTCCATTTATTTTTGCACAAAAGCAGAATATTGATAATCTGGCTACTGATGTTCATAATTAAATTATATTGCCACAGCTCATCTATATGGCCCATTGGCATCACAGCTGTTTGGTACAATGTCAAGGTCCAGGCCCTTTTACCCAGCATTGAAAGAGATGTTCAGTTTCATTTAAAAAGTATTATTCTTTATTGGTGACATGTGAACTGGATGTGCAATATGTATGTCTTTATTTGCTAATTTATTTGGGACACATGTTCCTTACACACAGAAACACACAGCTATTCTTGTAAAGCATCCGAAACTAACAGTTTTATTTTATTAAACGCACTAGGCAATTCGTTGCCAGCGGGGCCATAAGAGAATTGTAGTGCCCTGGAAAGAGACCCGGTTTAAAAGCAATGGAATATCCCGTGCTGCGCTAGGATGCAAGGACCTCCGAGCTGCATCAATAGCTCTTTCCCAGCTGTGTAATCAGTAGACTTCGTCTTTAATGATGTGACTGCAGACTTGTGCCTTTCACCATACCTCATGTTTGTGAATAGTGTGCCTCTCCTATTGGACATCCATTGTTAGCCATGTATTCCATGGATCAGACTAATGGAATACCATTCGCAGGATGTTCATTTGTAAATTCGTGGTATATAAGTGCAGGTTCTCCGCCCATTTATAAAACGAGGGTGTGGGCCATTGGTCTACTGCAGAAAGCCTGTGGTGCGCCACTGCCAGCAGGGGTAACTTTTGGTGAAGCATTATCTTCAGTGGATCTTTCTTTTGGCACGGCACTGCCACTACCAGAGAGCAAATGCCATGTCCTGTGACTCTAGTAGGATAGAATGGAAGTGCCACAAAATGCGATGGGCCTCATTCCGAGTACGGCGCTAACCAATGGCGCTATTAACGCTTTGGTTGACGCCGTACCCGGACCGGCAGCGCCTTGGTGGATGGTGGAATTACCGCCCCATTCCAAGGTTGGCGGGGCGGTAATTCCCCATTCACCAAGGCTCTTCCCCATTCCCAAACGAGCCCCCATAGGGCTCAATGGGAATGGGGAAGATGCAAATAACGGTGACCGTTCATTACGGTCACCGTTATTGGCTTGGAGGCCCCTTTGCGCCCTCGACTTTAACACCTGCTCAAAGCAGGCGTTAAGGGCGAGGGCGCAAAGGGAACTCGGAGTATGGCGGTAAGGGATTACCGCCACCGGTCTCGTTACCGGTGGCCGCTATCCCTTACCACCATACTCGGAATGAGGCCCGATGTCTTTCATGGATGAACACAGGGCTCATGCACTGTTGGCTAGCACACTGCATCTAGTTCAGTGAGCAATGTGTCAGTGGGGTTTAGCAAGTCTCTGCATGCCACCATGTCACACAGCAATCGCCCAGTCAAGCAAGTCAAGTCATTCAGTATTTTGAATCATTCTAGACCAGCTGTCCTAGCTGTAGGCAATCAGTCAGCCCACGGCTTTTTTGGCTTATTCCTAGTTTCTCTTTTGAGAAAAAAAAACACCCAAAATACAGTGCATTTTCATCCATGGTGTATAAATGATTACCTTAACTAGCTCTTTGCAGGGCAAAAATTACATTTACCTGCACACTGTCCCTCAACCTCTACATGTTATCCTCTTTTAGCCTTCACGTTCCGAGCTAGTGGTCAGGTCATACTTTGGCAGGGTAAAATGGGCACATTACCTGGGCCACACCTTGGGAGGAACGTGGCTGCCAATGAAAAGAAGTCAGTGCACATATTTTACAAAACAAAAGTAACAAAAATAATCATGCTCTTTCGTGGTGTGCTGCAGACGCTTTGAGTCTGCTGCCTGGCTGTTGTTAACAGGTACATTCTGATCAATCAATGCCTGCAATACATTCTGGGCCCGATTCATGGAATATTTGCCCGGTTCAAAGTGAATTTGCACTGATGAAAAGTGACTTTGCACTACCTACACAAACCCTGATTCAAGGAATTGTGCAAAGTGTATTTTGCACGGACTTTGCATGGCAAAAATACACTTTGCCCACTTCCATGAATCAGGGTTTGAGGCAGTAGTGCAAAGTCACTTATCAGCAGTGCAAAGTCACTTTGAACCGGGCAAATATTCCATGAATCGTGCCCATAGTGAACAGACAAACTGGCGCAGATTCCCAAAATTGAATACAATTAAAAAAGTGAGAAGGAAGCACTTTTTTCATTTTTGCTCATTTTAGAAATGTGCAAGTTACCTCATTATCAAAGGTGACTTGCGTATTTAAAGAGTGGTTGAAAAGTCGCTGCCCAGCCCCCTTAAATACATTAGTGTCTAGAGAGTGCTCCCACCACTAATGTATTACAGGCTCCCAGCACCCAGGTGATTGCGTGGAGCGTATTTCAGAGTGACAGGCCCTCTTGTCACTGTGAAATGTGGAAAAAAATAAAAATGCATTCCTATCCTTGTTTGAAGGATATACATGAAGGTGGGAGTGCAGCAGTTAAGACTGCTGTTCTCCCACTTCAAAGAAAATGCATGAAAGGTTCAGAAGTTATCTAATTATCTAACCATCATATATTGGGCCTTCCACTGCACCTAAGTACCCAACTGAAGAGCTTTTGTTTTTGCGCCTTTGAAAGCACATCCTGTGTGGATTCAGGATACACATTGAAAGGTGCAAAAATGACCCCTTATTTCCACAAATTAGAAAAGGGAGTGAAAACTGACACCTGAATGTGAGCATCTAAGATGCAAACATTCACAGGCTCTTTTGGGTTTTGGGTGCACTTTGTTTGGCACAGGAGAGGAGATGCACTAGCGCATTTCATCACTTAGAATCTAGACCACTGTGCGTTCTACAGTGATTGCAGAAAGCTTTGCAGGATGAATTGATCAGAGCAGAATGTAGTTGTGAATCATGCAACACGTTTAGAGCTTTAGCAGAGCACCATAAAACATCCTGACATCTTTTGTAAATAAATGGCATTGACCTCTTTGACTCAGGCTCCTGTTGCCCTGCCAGTGATGGACAGACTTGGCTCAGTACACCAAATTCATTGTAAGACACACACCGGGAGAGACAGCTTGTGATGTCAGACAGGCTCCAGTCCTCGAAGGCACCAGCGGTTGTTGCTCTCTGTCAGAGTGCACTAATCCTGGGCCTCAGCATCATGCATACAGGCCCTAATCGAGTCAGAGAAAAGCCTCAGATGCTGCAATCCATGGCTGCAGGAGGACTACTGACTCCTTTACAGCATTCCACGCCCCTGTCATTTTTAGGTCTATACTCGTTCATCAAAACGGTCATGGGGGGAGTTGCACAATGTCGTCGATCCTGAGGGAAAGGTTCAACACCACATATGAAGCTCCCTTTCCCACAGAACCAAAATGGCAGATAAACAGTTTTGAGAAGCTACAGCTCCTAAAAAGCATCAATGCACATATATAAAGGTTTTTCACAACAGTATGTTTAATTGGAAAAAGACAAAACAAAATAAAAACAAAAATGAAAGGATGACCACCAAATGTGTTGTGCTACCCCGCACTGACAACACATATTTTGCAAAATCTCTTCAGCTTTTTTAGCTGCGGGCATGAGCAAATATTTGACATTTTGTCTGTATGGGAACACCAAAGGTAAAAAAAAAAGATGTTTTTGGTGCTTTATACTTTTTGATCCATAACAAGGGTTTGTATCAATGATAAAAGATTTTTCCCTACCGAGCTAAGCAAATTGTAATGCTGATTCATCAAATGGATGAACATTTATAAGCAGTAGAATATTGGAAAATTCCATCAAACAATTGTTCACCACCACTATAGGGTGATATATTAAAAACCTAACGTGGCTGCATTGCTTGTTAACCCAAATGTTACGCTATTCCTCCATAAGTTCGGCCTTCATGATCTTCTTTTGTAAGAAAGAAAGTGATGCAAGAATTTGGCAATGCCTGGTTAAACAGACAGACAGACACTTACCAAGTGATATAAAGCTATTAATGGGCATAAAGATGCAGACACAGGTGTATGGTGGGTTAGGCTGGCCCCATCAAACAGTATCAGGGCTGCAGACGCTCCCCGGACACAGCTCCTGTGACTGCAATGCGAGGGCATAGCGGGTTCTTGACATGTTATACATAGTGCTGGCGGTACCTTCATCATTCATGGCAACTCATACTGAGCTCCGATTGGGTGCCGGAGAGGTATTGCCAGGTGCATGATGCTGCATGTCTGTCATAACGTATCTACTTTTGGCCAGCAAGCCAATGGGAGGAGAGTTTGAAAATAACTTCACAGTGTGATGCTGGAAATCCATCGGAGGGACAGGGCCTCCGTATCCTTGTCCTTTACCTCCTTTTTATTGTGAGTTCTGTCGTGTTTTCTGCGCAGGAGTTCATGTGGGACTCCTGGTGGTGCTGCTCTCTCTCTCTTTTGGTTTGGTGAACAGACCCATGGGATACCCTTACGGCACCCATGGGTGAGGGTACAACCCTGAGCCCCTAGTGCATGTTTTTGGGCACCTATGGGTGGCCCACAGAGCAGGGTATGGGCTGGTGGCAGCTCCATGCTGAATTTGACAGGTGCCCTGAGTATCCTCCATTTTGGGATACCCAGGCCCTGCCATTGGAATAAGTTGATTCCTGATGGAAAACAACATGGCCCCTGTGGCCTCTTGCTTTCTATTGCCTGTTAACTTGTTTTCCCAAAGTCCTGGGAAGCCCTGACTCTGTCCCTTCCCCCTGACTGGCTGTTGGGTGGAAGTTCCATATATGGTGTTGTTATGAAACCAGTCCAGACTGGCTGGAGCCTTCCCAGTGACTGTATGTTGTGGGTACGCCCTGTGGGTGGGATCTGGGTGAATGGAGTGTGTGACCAATATGCACTTCTTGTTGTGGCTGTCTGGTTTCTGGTGTGAGAGACAAAGACTGAGACAGCCCTGCCCGAAACTGGCCAGAATGCAGTGTGTAGTGTTGAATGGCTTTGTACTTGTCCCAATCCACATTCCTTGTTGTGAGTGTCTGAGAGGGAGGAGGATGGCCTGAATGCACTGTGTGCCTGATTGGCTGATTGACTGCATGAATGCCCTTCTGTATGATTGGCTGCTGAGTGTGAGCCAGCAGTGTGGATGAGAGACAGAATAGTATATCTGGGGACCTCTCACCACTGGAAATTGTTCAGAAGCTGTGTCTACACTTGAAGAGTAACTGGAACTGCTGATCCTCGACGCCCAGCTGGAAGAAGAAGACTTGCTGTTGAATTTGCTTCGACCTGATCTGAAAGCTGCCAAATTCATCGAAGACTGATCCGAGAGAGGACCTGGTAAGGTGCCCTCTTCCCATGCTCCGAGGGACCATCGAGCACCGCTAACCTTCGTCGAAGCTCCCTGGAAGTCAGACCCTCAAAAGGCTGCCGACCCGAGACGGGACCACTGAGGAGAACGAAGTGAAGCACCCGGACTTCGCTGCCGCCAAAGTCCATTGCCGTTGACCAGGGTTCGCAGGTTTGTGTAACTGTTGGAGACCCGTTGAAGTTGTGTTGCCCAGACGCGGGGACCACTTGACGCTGTGCCGCCGACGACCAGAGCCGCCCGCTCCTTTGCCTAAGAACATTTGAATTTGCAGGATGTCGCTGACGAGCACCGCCTGGATCGACGTCATGGTCTCTGCACCCTCAAACTTCTCATCGACGCCGTCAACGCCAAGTTCACCTTCTTCGATGCCTCTCGACGATCCGTGACTCCTGCTTGAAAGGAGGTCACTCAAGAAGGATCCGTTGACACTTCTTCGAAGAACTTTGCTCCACCAGGTACATTGGGGGGGTAAAAACATTATAGGAGAGAACAAGACTATTGAGCAATATATGGACTGGGCTTGTGCTATATATCTTTATTTTACACGTTTCCCACGTGGGGGGATCTCCACACAGAACTGTGCTTAATGGTAGAGGCCAGTATTCTGCCTATTGTTTCAACCATCTTGCTTTCCCTCCTAGCTCTATTGCTGGTTTCCTTGTTATTGATCTGTGTGACATTCTAACAGTATAAGTGATGCACTTTAATGAGATCTGATAATATTGGTGGTACCACTTTAGAATTGTATATATTTACCATTTTTGATTTCTGAGTACAGAGTGCGTTATTGTGATAGTGTACATACCTTTGAATATTAATTATATAAAGACTGTGTTTTCAGTAATACAGTGTGTGGACATTCCTTTGTGGGGGTTCGGGAACTACACTGTACTTAAGAACCAGCCTGCATCACCTCCTGAGAAGCTAGGCCTTGATTGCTCGACCACGTACCAATAATAGAGAATCTTGGCTGGGGTCCTCTGTGCCTCTCCTCTACCATATAGAGAGCAAAAGTACAGACACCCCCCTCCAGTCATTACACAGAGAAGGTAGGTACATATACATGTTAACCTATTTACTCTCAGAAATGTGGAGTCAGATTTTCTGGAAGGTGATTTAATTGAAGCCTATCTGTCATGGCAGAAAGTATCTTTGGACCGCCCCACAAAATCAGCTTCTGCAATCACCACATATCTTTCACCCTTAAAAATCCATATTGTCCCTCTACCCACCCCCTATCTGCAGCATATCAGGTGTTAAATGTGTTACTCTTCTCTGCGCAAATCCCACGTTTGGGAAATGTAAGCACCAGCCTATGATTAACTATTCAGTGGGTTTACATACCTTGATGTGTCTGTTCGTATATTTTATTTATTTATTTATTTTTACTTTGCTAAAGCGCCTAAATCCAAGGGCATGCAGGCACTGTTGCGAGACCAGTTACACTCAATAATGAAGCTTGAAGGAAGTAAATTTCAGTAATGCATAGAGTGCAAACAATTGTTCACCATTTGCACCATATGCTCATGGATGTGTGTGTGTGTCAATGCATGCTGATATTTATATGGGTGTAGGTCTGTGGTCTGTGAGTATGTGTGTGACTCTTCATATGTGTCAGTGCATTTGCACCTATATTTGTTTGCATGGGCATGTTTACACACAGACACACATTTGCAAGACTGCATGGACAAGAGTCTATGCCAGCATGTTGGACCATGTGATAACATATAGACTTGTTTATATGCAGAACTGATAATCTGTTTCTTTGACTAAAATGCATTATATTGGCTGAAATTCTCTGCATGGAGCCTTATGCATGCTCAATGAAATACAATCATTGAGTTGACCTTTCCAGGAGCATCCTCAATCAATCAGTCTGTGCCCAACACAATAATGGCAAAAGGTCGAGCACCATTTTTTGTAATTAATGTTAGATAATCAAGAGCATTTGTGAGTGTTAGTGCTGGGAGGGTTATTAAGAGCTAATATTCAGGAAAAATATGAGTGTGAGAATATTGCAGCCACAGTTTGATCCCATTGCCAAATTTCCAGATCAAGATATGAATTGAGAGGAACTGAGCAACAAGAATAACCCAACATAAAATGAGTTAAGCCACACTTTGCAGTGGCTGCACGTGGTCTGGTAAGAATACAGAGTGCACCAATGTAACTGCAATGGAGGACAAGACAAGATCAGTGAAAACAATGCATATGTATCAATTGGATGCGTCTCACTGGGTGTCCAGTTAAAGTACCAAATTCAAAAGGATCGAATGCCAAAGGTCAATTTGACCTAAAACAAAAGGGTTGAATTTTTTTTTTTAGATATTTTTTTGGGGTTTCCGTTTTGGAAATAAAAAGTGGGTTTTACCGCAAAAAAAGGGTTTTGGGGGGAAAAAAGAAAAATACAAAAAAATCGACCCTTTGGTTTTCAGTCCTTTTGATTTGACCCTTTGGTCATTCGATCCTTTGCATTCGAAACTTTGACCTAGAACCGTCTCACTGCACACAGTTCATGATAATATAGGGTTTAGGTGAGATCATTTGATCAATACCATGGGGAAAGACTACTATACATTCCATTGATCACAGCCCTGTCATGGTCAACCTTCATTATTCTTGCATGGGTGGTGCAGTCATGCCACTCTTTATATTCAGGTGCTATCCCTAGCACAGAAGTAGAGGAATCCGTTTCCATCAGTATTGACCATAGTGGCATGAATCATTTTAATATAATACATACATAAAACGAGAAAAAAACAATACACATAACAAAAATAATCTTTTGCACCTATAAGATATGCCTGCAAAATGGATACTTTTTATCACATCAATTTGCAGCTAAGTACTATAAAGATGTTATCCTGGATGCAAAAAAAGCCAAACTGGAGGAACGCATTTTGGAAAATAAATATAGCACTTGCGTGAGCTGAAGGAAAAAACGGAGGAATCACAACTAGTCGTGGATGACGTATGGTGCCAGAAAATCCATGACACCTTCATACAAAAGATTAAACAGCACGAAGGGACCACAACCCCTAATCCGCACATTTATCAGATGTCTGGTGTAGAAACTTGGTTGGTCAGTAAGGATGAGAACAGCAGCTCTGATGTCTTCTCGTGTAAGCAGGTTACAGTTGATGAATTATCCGCAATTGTTGAGGACCTCAAACCCACCACATGCATGGGTGATATATTCCTGGCATCAATGTTTAAGAAATACTTCCCCAGCATAGCCGCCCCAGTCACACTATTTATAAATCGTTCTTTCAAGGAAGAGAAAGTTCCAGAATACATTAAGGAAGCCTGGATCCCCCTTTACTAAAAAGGAAAGCTTGAATACACAGGAACAATTGAATTATTGGCCCATAACTAACGTCCCCTTCCTCCTAAAGGACATTGATAAAGTTGGTGTGGGCTACATTGACCCACTCAACAGAATTCCTCTCCATAACTAAGCTGCGCTTCTGCAGTCAACAGCAAAACGGCTGCACTGGCTCCTTCGGGCACCATTGCATTAAAACTGCGCCTTGCTGTGACTAAAGGATGGCTGCACCATCTTGCCAAACACGAAATGGGTGAGTTAGAACCAAGAGCACACAGAGAAAGGTGCCAGTGTGTTCTGGGGTGCACCCAAAATTAGCGAATCAAAGCAACTCTGCTCTGCTGCTTACAAAAACTGAAAGTTCTCATTGAAAAAGGGAATATTTCAAATTGAAAAGGATGCTGTTCTGATGCTATTTTCATGTTTTTCACCAAATTACTTTTATTAATAAGGCCTTGTCATGCCCATCCATATCTAAATTGTGCTTCAGCAGAAGAAAGCATGACCCCTGAATCACAGGCTCGGTCAAGCCAAACCAGGAGGAAGAAAAGAGGCTTATTTTTCAGCCGCACGGGAAATGCTTTACTTTTTGAGTTACAAAGTGTCAAAGATCAATAATTCAAAGAAACTCCAGCTCTCTGGGTTATGTCAATTTCAGTGCATCTGTGTTCAAACACATTGCTGCCTTCAAAAAACTAACTATGGCTGCAAAACAATATTGGGAAGTCAGATGGAAAAACCGAATTTGAAAGGAAAATGCCAGCTTTCACCAAATGTGTCAAAATGGGCATTTGCAAACCAATGAAAAAAAATGCTTCTTTTAAAAGTACAATGTTGAGTAAAAACGTATCATATTTTAGCAATGTGAAAGTGGATTTTACTGTGAAACATATATATGGGAGGGTTTATTCAGCAGGCTTTCTTCAGATTCAGGACAAAAAAAAACAAAAAAAGGAATTATAAGGCAGTGACTACATGGGGGGAAATAGTTTAAAACAGGTTTCTGCTTGGAGGATGCTAGCAACAGAAGGCCCCCCACAGTAGATCCTAGAACACAAGTGATAATTGCTACCTTTACAGACTTTGGTCTGTGCTCCAGTCTTTTACAATAGGATTTCCAGGGACATGGATGTGCGAAGTGGATAAGGGGCAATAAACTTTCAATCAAGCTGGGACACCCCCATCCTCCCTCTGGGGGAGATGACATTTGATGGTAGCTGAAGAGAATAAAATGGTCCAGTGAAGGACAAAGGCCAGCCCATTTGCTTCCAAAGACTATGTTATTAATAAAAAATGGTAAGACTTTTATCTTTGCGACAGGACTTCGCAAAAATGTAAAATGTTAACAGTTTAAATGTGATTTTATGGGCTTTAATTTAAGACGTTGTGGACTTCACTGCCATGTTGGGAACAGAAATGGCAAAGAAGTGGATATTCTTAGGAAAGTGTACCGGATGCCACTGTAAAATGTAATTCTGATATGCCTAATAATAATCTATACGCATGTGTAAAGTTATAGAATTTTAAGTAATATAATTCTCACTGAAAAGTGCGAAAAACTGGTAGAAGGGCAAAAACAAGGTCCTACAACCGTGAGCATTGGACTGCTATGCTCTACATAAACCATATAATCTGCCCATGTGATTTATTAAAGTGCCACAACTGTACAAATGTGTAAATTATGTTATGACAGATTTTTGGCAAAAAGGCCTCTGGTAAGGCTTTAAAATGCAACCTCATAAACTAAGACTCCTCCTCAAGGACCTATCCAAGTCCTGGAGGCATGCTTAGTTAAGCCTGCCCTACCGTATAGTTCTATGATGTCACCATGCTTTATATAATGGGTGGCTGACAGGACTCTGGAGAGACTCTTTCCTGAATTTCCTGGGCCTGCGTTCCTGATCTTCTCCATCCATCTTGCCCGATTCCAAATCCCACTGCAAAGCAAAAGCATAGCTGATTCCACTCCAAGGCCAAAACATTGCTGATCCTTCCACCTCAAGGCCTCAACCCAGAAATCCCACTAACACAAGGGAAAAGCTGTGGTATTCTTTTGGGAAGTATCCTGAGACCAGCCTGGCTTTTTGCCCACTAAGTGCATGCCTGCTGCAACCCTGCCATCCAGCTGTCCTTGTTATCTGGTGACTAAACCTATGCCCAGCTGTCTTTTGCCAGGAGGGTCCGCCATACGGTGACCAGAATCTTTTGTGACCAGAACCCTGACTGTTCCAAAATCCCAAAACTCAAGCGTGGACTGTGAGTATTTTCCCATCCCTGAGAAACACATAGTCTCCCCCATCTTGACCCTTTTGTCTTTATTCCACTCTCTAAGCAATCCTACCCATACCCCGGTAACTTGTTAAAACTGTTAGAATTCTCTGTGCACCCTGTCCTTGACTTTCTAAGTGCTGGTGCCATCTCTCTATTGATTCTGTCTTGTGTAGATCATAATCCCCTAGTCATAAGCCCTTAGTCATATTTTAAGTAATCAAACTAATTTCCACATAAAGTTGGACGCTGGGGTAACAAGGTTGACATCGCGAATCAACCTTGGATCTTACTGTGTCCCTCTTTAAGAATATAGTCTTAATAATCTAGTTTAAGTGAAACCTGTCCTGTTTCTAAGCTGATTTTCTCTCTTCGAAGGCTTTATTTTACCAAAGCGAACATTCTTCTATCCTGTAGCTAGAAACCTTGTTTCACCTCTGTATTGTCCCTGTGATATACATCTATCCCCCAGCCCAAAAACCACAGTCCAATTCAGTGTTTTGCACCCGTTTCTTGAAAAAACGTTTTTGCATTTAAAACTGCAATCCAGAAAAATTCAACTTTTCCATGTGTGAATCCGGCTGCACTGGGTTTTCAATTTCAATCTGTTTAGTGAACTGTATGCTTTTGTGATACCTTGCCTGATGGTTGATAGTGAGATAACATCCCTAATACTGTGATAAAACATATGTATATCATTATTAAACACATATATATAATTAATGATTTTTCAAAATCAGAGTGTCATTTTAGGCTTTTGCATAGGGTTTAAAGTCCTTTTTTGGTTCTTATTTTGTGAGGGATTTTGATTCTGTTTGCTGCCTCTTATCCCTGACTACCTGCTGCTTCTTTCTATCCCATCAGAATTCGATTATTTGTGGGTTGAGGGAACATTGCAGGGGATAACCTTAACTTGGTGCTATCTATCCTAACTCAAAACGTGTTCCTATTCACTTGTGCTTTGGATATGTTCTACTAGAAGGCTAACCAAGTGTATTGCTTTCATTTCTATTGTAATTATCACCCCATTGGTGATTTCTGCCCAATATAAAAATGCGTGTGATTTTTGTGAATTCTAAAAATAAATAAATATTGTATTTTCACCAACCGGCCTGGTTCATGGTCCTTTGGGACCCGGGGTATTTGTAAAAGGGGGTGTGAGATGGGTCGGGTACCGGCTCAATTTGAATTAATTGAAATTTTAAAAAAGCTTTCCTATTGAGCACCACATCCCAGGCTAAGACCAAGTGGCCTGGTCTAGTCTGTGATGCCCGATTGGAATCCTTAACATTGCATGTATGCAATATGATTCTGTTGTTGAGGAGAGGCACCTTCTGTCCAATTGACAGTCTAGATTCAGGGAAAATCATGGAACGGAAACAGTGTTGGTCGATGTTAAATCTACTATAATGGAAATTGTTGATCAGGGTAGGGCAACCATGTTGCTATTGTTGGACCTGTCTGCCACATTCAATTTGGTCGACAACGATAGGCTAGCGGACCGGCTAACTGTGGTCGGCAGATGCTCTAAATCACCGGCCTACTGGTTTAGATCTTTCCTGTGACCCAGGAGAGTCAAGGTATCTTGAGGTAACTCCAAGTCAGATGAGTTTTCCCTCTGTTGCGATGTCCCCCAGGGATCCAGTATGTCATCACTGCTACACAACATTTACTCTAATCTGGTTTCTGACCTCCTGGACAGTCTGGGTGTCAAATATGCGAATTACGCAGATGACCCCCAGATTGTGCTGGAATTAACTCGCTCTTATGAGGCTGACTCACAGTTAGTTACCAGAGTCTTTGTTGCCATTAAAGCCTTGATGAGAAACAATTTCTTGGCTTTAAATGATAAGAAGACGGCGATCTTGATTATTGGTAGTGCAGCAAACTTAAGAATCTAGGTCCTCAATACAAAGCTTTTCTGGTCGCAGTAACAAATGTGAAGGTATCTAGCCATGTTAAGACATTAGGAGTGGTCTTTGACTGCAATCTTAACTTCAATAAGCATGTTGCCCATGTAAGCTCCAGTTGTATGTACACAACCCATCTGTTGTGGCAGATTCACCCATTTATCTCAGAAGCCAACAGGGCTTTGATAGCAGGAGCGACCAGCAACTCAAGGCTGGACTATTGTAATGGACTATTGGTTGCTACCGCATCAGCAAATCTAAATAAACTACAGACAACTCTCTTTTTCTATATGGAGCTAATGCGTATAATCATTCCACAGCTGAAATGGGCCCACAGGGCTGACACGTGTGTGATATATATTTAATGTGGCTGGGCTAACTATGGTAGATGCTGGCTACCATACCCTAACTCAGGTATGGCTTATATTTACAGTTTCACGTGCCACCAGGACTGAATCCTCAGAGTTATGCAGTTTTTTTAACAGGGATGCATATCCTAAATGCAGACCCTGCACTATAGAGACTTGACCGTCACTGCAGCTGTTAAGAAGGCACCTGTGACCTTAATGTGCTCTGTGCCACTGTAGGGCAGGTGCTTCCATCAGGTTTCTGAGGCAGTAGTACACAGGTGTACACTATGTTGTAGGCATGGAGTTTTTGAAAGGGAAACCTGATCAGCAGATTTCCCTTCCTTTAATGCAATTACCAGCACCATTTTATTATTTAATTAAACTCACAAAAGCCTGGGCTTTTACACCCTTGACAGATGGCAATTCAGCACAGTCTGGAAAAAAAATCTTCACGTGCAAACTGAAATAGCAGAATTTAAATCCAACAGGATCAGGGAAAATGCAATTCTTAGGAGGACAAGGGACCAAGTACCTGGGGAGAACAAACTCAATCAAGTTTTTCGTTGTCACCAGCAGCCAACCCGGCAATTTGTTATTTTTACATTTTTACTCCATAATGGTGCTGTTAAAAGATAAAACAGAAGTTCACCATGGAAGTGTTCCTTACGATGACATAATGATGAATTATTCTGTAGATGTTGTAGGATTTTTAACTACTTTTTTAATTATATGTGATATATGATATTTTTTATTGGAAGTTGATAACTCATAAAATGTGATACTGAGGTGTTAATAGCGTTGGGTTTTATGCGATGTGTATGTAATGTATATGTGATTTTAATTTGTGCATAGGGTTTAAATGAACCGATTTGCACTTTAAATACATTTAAAAAAGAGTTGCACACACTTTGGGGACCATCCAATTCAATCTACATAGAACCCAGTGACAGGGGAGGAGACTCACTGACAGTTCGATTTAATTCAGCAATTGTTGGCCCCCTCTTCTCCGGCAGTCAGAGTAGCGTGGCAGCAGCCCCACCACTCAGACTTGCAATTATAATCATAAACAAAAGCACACACGTCCCAAGTGGTAAACACAGCTCCTTCACACATGCATCAGCCTGTCAGAGGGCATTACTTTCTGCATTACTTTCCTCTTCAGGGTTTGTCGGGATGCTGAGGCCCTGGATTTTTCTAGCATCTTTTTTTCTCGTTGCAATTTTCAAAGCGCTGGAAGATTTCTTGATTGTAAGAGGACTCATCCCTGCATCGTTTGTTTTTATTTAGGTTTGGAACTCATTAGCATCTTCTCTTCTTTACATTTCCTCGCCTGAATTGCACGCGCTGCTGAAACAGTGACACTGTTTCATGATCTCGATGTCTCCCTGTCTTACTGTTCTGAAAGCAAAAGGTTCATGCCACATTAGTACTACTAATTATTAACTTAATTTTGCAAACCTGTCTTGTCCTGGGAACGAATATAGAGGTGAATGTATACCTTCTGTGCCATTATCCCTGGACACAGTCACACAACTGTACTTGGGCCTTGGACGAAATACCTTCTGCTGCATGAGCATTATCGACATAACACCGTAGGAATAAGCACGCGTGTCTCATCCTGTTAGGTAGCACCAGGCTATGCATGATGCATGCAGCCCGTGCCTAGCCACACATTATTACTTGCCACATGGGATAGACTGGCCCAAAAGTCCACCCAATGTGGATAGCTAGAGCATATCACTAATCTGATCACACTGATTAAGTCAGGTTAGTGACAAGAAGGAGGAGACTATGCTAGGCGAGCTAGAGGAACTAGCAATGGTCTGTAGCAGTTAGTTCTCAAGCCACATTTTCAGACCTTGTGTATCTCTCATCGCCCTGCTCCTATCCCTCTGTTATCGAGCACCAGCCTTAATCTCTCCATCCCCCTTTCACTCTGTGCATTCACCTTCTCCCACTCCTTTTCCCACATTGTTACTACCCTACCCTTGAAACTCCTCCTCTATCAAATGAAAGTAAAAACACTGGCAACACATTTGCTTTCAATTCTCTATACCAAATCCACATCCTACTCTTGAAAGTGTCTCCCAGACTTTCCCACTCATAATTGCCTCCCTTGATTTCCTCCCCCTAACTGCCATGGTCTCTATGCTTGCAAACAGTTCCCTGTAAATACTATTTGTTCCCCTGTTGGTCTGTCCTCTCTCTGCAATGCATGTCCTACTGCTCACCCACTACCACAAGTGGGGACATTGAGTAAAACTTTAGGTCTGGGTCTCTCCCATCTCTTAAGGCACAAGAAGAAGCCAACAACTGTCATGTTGAGGGCTCTCGGTAAATGGGGAGAACCCAAAAAAACACAAAAAGTCTCATGTTGGCAGCTCTTGGCACTTTTGAAACGTAACTCCTCCAATGTACTGATTTTGCCTTTTTAAAGTAGCAGGACATAGTAAAGGCACCGTGTCAAAACTCAATCAATCAGTAGAGCTTTCTGTTTTAAAAGCACATGCCACACTTAAAAACCTGTTTCACTTTTCGGTCTGCGACTTAAAGAGGACAGCACATCTGCATCTTTGGAGGTGGAGTGATGAATATAGGTAATTGACTTGCCATTGTCTTCCTCAATGTAGTGCTGTTTCCTTTTAATGGATATTAACTGTTGAACAAGGTTCACTGCCACGCATCTGCTGTGGCCAGATACCTTCGCCCTGGCAGGACTAAGGACTCCCCAAACTATACACTGACTATACACTGACAAATCGTATGGATTTTATCACAAGACTGGTGATACAGTGCTGTTCATTTGGACTACTTACAGAATCAGTTCTGTAGTGGATCATCAGCTCCACTCATGTGACATGAAACAAGTAGATATGCATCCACCATCTGAGCTACTGCAGGTTCTCTGTGTGATTGTTGATTGAATCAGTAGTTTATCCCATAACATCTCCATCTCCAGCCATCACTACAGTGTTCACAAAGCGAGTAGGGAAGTTCTCGTGCAAATCAAGGGATTTGTATGTTCTAGCCAATTCATATGATATTCAACCTGTCATCAGCAGTTGTAAATGTTGTGGTGTTAGCCACTGCATCACCAACCCCATCTTCTCCTGGTGACAATCACCTGTGCCCACTGCCTTCATATCTTTGAATATTCAAAGTAGCCTTGTGATGGAGGAGGGAGATTGCCCAGTGTGCAGTCAAAGCTTATAGTCAATACTAATTCTACTTGTCTACATGACCATGGTGAAGTAGACTTTCTTTTCATAAGAGAAAGCTAGTATCTGGCCCTCTGCATAAGGTACCTCACCATACAACTCTGTAGAGTTTTCATGAAAAGTAACATTGATTGTGAACTTCCAAGCGGTGATTGACTGTACTCATGCACGGTCACAAACCTGGGCTTTTCGACAAACAAATATGGTAAGAGGTCAAAAGCCAACATTGCTCCAAGATTAGTGGTGAGCATGCACACCCTCCTTGACATGCCTCCTATTATATTTGTGTCCAGCCCAGGGACGTAATTTCACCAAGATGCCAGGGGTAGCGGAATTGACATCACACAACCCTTAACCTCTGATGACATCACAGTAAAGGATGTCATTTGACCCCACCTCAAAGTGACATCATGGGAAGTGATGGAATACAACCTTTCACCCCCTGACAAAACAGGAAGTGGCATCACATTGCATTCTTTCTTAGTGCACTATGAAAAATATGGTTATGATATCACTGTAATGCAAAATACAGTTCATACAAGAATGGTTCACCATATGTATCATAAATATCAGTGTGAATAGACCCATATTACGAAATTAGTGTGAATGCAAGAAAACGTCCAGGGTCAAATGATAATGATGTGTTATTATACAGCACTTACGCTTACATGCTATATATAGAACGAATATACATACAATGGGCCTCATTATGGCCGTAAAAGGCTGTGTCGCCGTTAAACACCTAGCACCTAATTATGAAGTCCCGTTGCAGGACCCGACCTTAACGGCTGGTTTTAGGGACCCGCAAAGGGACCTTGGTGCTAATTTGCGGTACCGTAATTAGCGCCTTCCCCATTCCCATTGAGCCCTATGGGGCAAAAATGGGAATGGGGAAGGGCCCTGGCGGCATGGGGAATTACCGCCCCACCAACCTCGGAATGGGGTGGTAATTCCCCATTCCGCCATGGCGGACTCCGGCATGGACCATGGTGCTAATAGCACCATGGTTTGGCGCCGGAGTCCTAATGAGGCCCAATATCACCAAACCTGTGTTGGTATTCATTTATCGACCTCAGAAGGATTGAAGGCTGAGTTGGCCTTCCAGGATTACAGACTGCAACCTGCAGATCACACACACATTGCAGCAGCAACCACTCAACTCATTGAGCTATTTTACTGGCTATAGCTATCTTACTGGCTACAGTATAATGAGCAATTACATGTGTGCATGTTCTCAAAGAAAGAAAGCAGGTTACACTCTGTAGTGGATATCATAAAACTGTTAACTTAGATTTAACAGCAGGCCATTTCATCACCAGGTGGTCGAATTTTTTTATTTTTTTTATTTTCACCCCTTTTTGTTTTTTTTGGGGGGGTCCCCCCCCAAAAACCCTTTTTTTTAAAAACGAAAACCCGAAAAATCTATATATAAATAAAAAAAAAATTCGACCATTTGGTTTTCGACCAAATTGCGTCGACCAAATGTCTTTCGACCAGTTTTCAGTCGACCAAATGTCTGGACACCACCTGTGGATCTACTTTTCAGGCTTCAGAGATTGGCAAAATACATACCATTAGGAGGGTTCGTAACTGTGCATAGGAGAATTTAGAGTAGCGCAGAGAAGGTGGCGCTCTCACACAGCATCCCATTCTCTGGGCATACGTTACCCCATAAATGCAAACAAACATCCTGAACAGCATGCCAGGGAGACAGGAAAGATAGACACATGACAACACAGCATTAATTGTGCCACATTGAAACCAAGGGCCACTTTATATGCTATGGCCAAACATTTCTACACTGTACACAATTTTTTAGACACAAGGATTTTGTCAAGTGACCGAGGACACTGAGATGGCATGTCTTGTGATGATCGTAACAGAGACAACTGCAGAAAAAAACATGCTATAACTGCAACTTGTGAAAAGCAGAATACATACTCTGAAATGAATGCGTATTCTCCTCTAAGTGCTTTTTCAAAGCTTATGTCTTCATTGTGAATTTGAGGTGTTTTAGAACAGACTACATTAGTGACTCACCCCTAAAGTGTGCCTGAAATAAACATTTAATGAGTCTAGCAATTATTGTAAAGAATTCCAGAAAACCAAAGTATTTGTTGTTCCTATTCTTTCTTATTTAGAGTCACTGCTGAAAGTATTACACTTGTGGTACCCCCTGTTTTTTTTAAGAGGCCTGAAAAAGAAATCCAGCCACTCCAGAAACAAAGAGCTACACAGAGCTGGCCACAGCCCACAAGCATCTAATAAAAAAAGGAAATCCTTTGACCAAGGGTAGCAAGGCACACCTCATGGGCCGACCCCTGGCAACCACTAAATGACATCCCTGGTCCAGCCCCAAATTCTTTCATGAAACAAGTATGACATTTGGGGTTAGAATCCTTATAACGGGTGGAGCTGGGCCTTGGCAACCATTTGGCCTATCAGGAATAGTTTCTGGGTTGCAAATGTGATCTAGGAATGGAATGCTTATTGGCTGTTGGGAAGAAGGCATCACGTGAGGGTTTTTATGTTCACCACACTCCTGTGCACTCAAGTTGGTCTGGGCTTCCCCAGAAAAACAGTTTCTGCCACACAGCGCTGTTGATTAGACATAGCTTGTATTTGTCATCAATGAGCAAAAAATCCATGCTTGGATTTAAGTGGTAGTCTAACACATTCACCATAACACACATCTAGGTAGTAAGTTGGTTTGGGGGTTGATGGTTGTGGTTTTCGCAATCTCCGTCTAGCTACTAAACACTGGCACTTTGCACTTTTATAATAATAAACTGATTGTGTTTAACAGGCCCTGTACACAGGTGGATAATTAGCTTCATCTTTCCCTCCCAATCTTTCAACTGCATCATTGCTCCACTCCACCTCCTCCCTAGTAGACGTGGTTTCCAGAATCATGTGTTAATGCATCCTGTAGTCAAATTGGTTTTAATCTTTATTTAGCCTATCATCATCATTATTCTCAGACTCACTGAATGCACGGGTCAAGACTAGGAACTATCCATATTCTGTTCCTCTACACAGTACGTTGTTTTTCCTGGTTCATCATCTCATCATTTGACCTGGCTGATCATGCTCCTCAGCACTCTGTGTTGTTTGTCTGGGTTCATCAGAAAAGAAAAACAAAATATATAACTCTCCCCTTCTGCCACAGAGACAGTTGATTGGACCTCCTATTTTTTTTTAAGACATTTCTACTTTAGAAGCAAACATGTGGATTAATCACAAATAATGGAATTCTCAGCTACAGGCAACACCCATAATCTGCTTTTCCCTCTCAAGAACGCTAAGACATTGTTGTGCAAGTAACAGGTACCTTCACTGGCCACAAGCACAACACTCTAAGTTAATAAATGCATTCTCTTGCCTAGCCACATTTCTAAAACATTTAATTGGCAAAATTATTTCTAAAACTTGAGATTCATCAAACGTTTTCTAAGATTTTTCTACTCAAGCAATATGTACATGGACTGCCTACAAAAGACAACACATTCAGTTACATCCACTGAAAGCCCTCACTTGCTTACAAAGAGTTTTATTTATTTTCATTCACAAAAAGATTTCAAAGACTTTCTATTGGCACCATCATTTCTAGGAATGTCTTTTCAAGCAACTTGTCTGCCCACAGGTATATTGCCATGGTCCTATATACCAGTAAAATAACAGAGGACACATTTTGTCTGGCTACAATCATTCTTATTGGGCATACACAGATGATAGCTCTTTCATTATAAGAATCAGACTCAATGCCAGTTGAGTGTGGGCTTCCGCAAGGTCCTTCTTTCAGCCTGCTTCTTTTTAATTTGGACATGAGACCGTTAGACGATTTAATTCAATCATACACTTTACTTCATTATATGTAGGCAAAAGATAGCTTATTCTTTGTATGGCCGACAGTTCATGGTGGTGAGAAAAGCTGGATGACTAATTTCTGGCCTCAGCTTTCGGTCAATACACATGGATCCAAAACCTGGGTACTTGTTTTGATTCACCTTTATCTTTCCCCAACTTGCTTTTTTCATCTTTGGATTCTTCGACGATTCTTGGATTATATCTCTTTTTCGCAGAAAGTTCAGTTGGTTAATGCCTTCCTTTCCAGTAGGCGTGGCTATTAAAACTCCTTATATTTTGAGCTTCTCATTTGCATTGTTTATAAACTTCAAGTCATTTTAAACTTGGTCACACTTTGCACTGGCTTCCAGTTAAAAGAAGATTTATTTTTCCGGTCCCTCTATTTGGTGCGCAAAGCTCAGGGCTTAGGATGGTTTACTAACAGATCAACCCGTTATTGGGTGGCTAAGCATCAGAGCTTCCGATAGCGCTTTCTCAATGGTTTCTGTTTACTGTGTTGGGGTGTTAGATCTTTTTCAGTGCAGGCTTCTCATGTCTGAAGTTCCTCGGAATATGCCTTTTCACCAGATATCTACTCGCCTAATTGTGTTTTACCACATTTTGAACATATCTGTGTCAACAAAAGTTAGGTGTAGTTGGGGTATGGCAAGCAATATCGTATCCGGAGGAGCTGAATGCAAGGGTGAATTGTGTGGGGGTCTACCCGCACTTTCATCGAATAAAATGTACACAAATGCAGAGAATAATTTGAGGAGTAGCATTCCAATGAACAAACATTGATCCTAATTCCTTGCTTGCTTATCTTTTTGAAATTAATGATCCCCTCACATTATGATGTTCTCTTAAAACACATCTCTTCCCATCTACTATTTGGTCTTTGTTATTTCTTCATGGATTAACTGGAACACAGAATCTCAGCACCATGAGGCCCCTTGCGGGGAACACACGATTAATAACGTTAATAAATTAGCAGAACATAACAAAAGGCAACACTCTTCATTGCAACCATTGACTGCCTTCCCTACCTGCACAGATGTCTAAGACTTTTATAGGCGAAAAGATTGCTAATACTTTCAGTTGCCAACATTATGTCAAAGACTTTTCTACTCAAGTAGCAAGTATTTGGACAAACCACACACAATAATATAATCAGTTTCATACATTAACTGTAATCTCCTGCTAACTCCCAATAATTCTTAGATAAATCTATGCAAGCAACATGGGCGGTTGGTGAAATTGTGAACTGGTGGGGCGGCATAAGTGTATGTACCTTACATGCATGAGTGATCAAGTGCAGCGAGAGAGCCCAAACCAAACCACAGGGGTTCATGGCGGTTCTCCCCCTCAGAAAATGTTCAAAATAATGGGTTAAAATGGTGCCTTTTACTGCACAGTTTGCAATCAACATTGTATGGTAGAACATCAAAAACCCAAAAGATGCAAGTTACCAACGGTGCCTAGGATCAATGCCCAATGCATTTTCATTATGCCTTTGCACACAACATATGCTAATATATAGAATATGTTTCATACTCGCTGTGCCCATAAATGTCCAAGCATGCTGCACCAATATGTTATTTTTACCATATAAGGAATCTCAGCCAGTAATACATTGCCATACCACAGAAAGAAAGTATATATAGTTAGAGTACATTGGATGTGTAGGCCAGTGAGAAAAAAAAACGTCCTGTTTGCTTTATCCTTGATGCACAGTAAATATGTACAATGACTGTGCATCAAGGGTAAAGCAAAGTCAAGTGTTTTTATGTGATTAGACTGACCTACACTGAATGTAGAACAGTCTAGCCAAGTAACCACCTGAGCAACCTTTTAAAGCTTGTACCATGCAAGTGTGGCAGTAGTCCGCTATTAAAGTGAAAAGCTTCCCACTACAGCACTGGAGTGGGGAGCTTTTCACTTAAATAGGGTGCCACCACCACGCCGGTTCAGGGGAGTCTTTCAAAGGCGGCCCCGTGCTGGCATGGCAGTGGTGCCCTAGTCAAATGAATAGCACCCCTGTGCAGGAGCGTCCAGCACAAGCACGGGACCGGGTCACTTTTCATTTAAATAGGGTGCCTCCACAGCACCAATTCGGCGGTGCCCTTGAAAGGCTCTCCCAATATGGTGTGTCAGCAATGCCCTTGGTAATAGAAACGCTGTTCCTCTGTGCCAGCGTTACAGTGGCACCCAAAGTAAGTGAAAAGCTCATCCCATGGGGGGCACTTTTCACCTACATAGGGCGCCACTCAAGCACCAGCGTGGGAGAGCCTTTTATTTTACATAGGGTGTCAAGGCCATGCCAGCACAAATTAGCTTTTTAAAGGCTTCTCCATGCTGGTGGGGTGGAGGCTATGGCACCCTATGTAAATTATGTTAGTTTGATGCCTTGGGTGACCATGCAGGTTGCCTATGCCTAAGGCCAGCTCTGAATGTACGCCAGTCTAGCCAAATCATGTTTGCTTTACCCTTGATGGACAGTAATTGTGCATCATGGGTAAAGCAAATATCAGTGTTATTACATGGATGGACTGGCCTATATTCAATGTAGGCCAGACAATCTATCTAATAACACTTCACGTGTCAATTTTTGCGTTACCCTTCATGCATGCTAAGTTGTTCATCAAGTGTAAAGCAAAGCCAAGTGTTATTATGTGGATAGGCTGCGCGAACATTTAATTAAGCCAGGCTAGTCAAGTCATGTTTGCTTTACCCTTGATGGACAGTAACTGTGCATCATGGGTAAAGCAAATATAAATGTGATTACGTGAACAGACTGGCCTATATTCAATGTAGGACAGCCTATCCAGATAATAATACTTCATTTACCATTTTTGCTTTACCCTGGATGGATGGTACTGTGTGCATCCAGGGTAAAGGAGAAAAGAATGCCATGCCCAAAGCAGCCCCCACCCCTAAATGTAGGGGCCCAGCTGAGCAAGGCCACAACATTTAGGGGTGGGGTCTGCCACACGCAACTCACACAAACACAAACACTTTGACCCCACATCACACACCATTCACACACAACAAACACCAACATACATACTTACATGCATACAATCCAATTCAGGAATGCATACATAAGCATTAAATTAAAAAAATACACTTACCTCACCTGCACGCACCCGCATAGCCACGGGAGGACCAGATGACCCTTCTCTCCTCTGGGGGTCGTAGACATGTTGCCTGACAGGAGAGGATATCTCTCCTATCAGGCAGCGTGTCTACGCTGCATGCATAGTAATGGAAGTCAGTGAGGCCAGGCTTCTGATGCCCGCCGGCCCACATTATTTGCTGCAATGTTTGTTGCGGAGCCCAAAGGTTCGACAAAAAACAAAAAATAGAAATAGCATTGTATATAGGTCCCCATGAAAATAAAGGACACAGGGGACTTTGCTGCCTATCACTCAGGTGAGTTGGCATCCTGCTGCTCAGGCAGGCATGCGGGGGTGCCTCCCCACCCATAGGAGCAGGCCACCACTGGCAAGCAACAAGTATGTAGACTTGCCACAGATATATGGCATTCTCAATCACAGACACTAAATGCACTCTTTGGCCTACAACATTTCTTAATATTTTAATTGGCAAAACGATTTCTAAGACCACTGACTGACCCAATGTCTTCAATGATTTCTCTACACTAGAAACACATATGTGGAATACACACAAAAAATAGCACACTCAGTTACAGCCACTGAAGACACTCTCTTACATACAGAGTTTTTAGTGTTATTCACAAACATATTTCTAAGATTTACATTGGGAACACATTGTAAGACTTTTCATTGTCAAATAAATCCCAAGTATTTTCTATTCATGCAGCATATATGTGTACTGGCCGCACATATATACATACTTAGTTACGCACACTGGCCCATATTCTCAAACATTGTTTTTGGCATAAGAACATCTCCCCACTTGAACCAAAAAAAGGCGCAGCCCAATTCACTAAGCATCTGAATGAGCCCATGTTCGATGCGCTCATTCAGGTGTACCCATTAACCCTTTTCACATTTGCATAATTAAAGGCGAATTTCTGTGCATTTTAAAGTGCGTACTCTAATTCACGAGGGGGATGTACTTTAAAATGCCCAGAAGCAAGGGTCACCCCCAGCACCTGTTCGTGGGTTGGGCAAATAATGATTGGATCATTTCTGACCCTGTCACGATTTTCATTTGAACTATGACAGCTGTGGGTTAAGCCGTGGCTGTCACAGTAGCATTTCCATGCCCCAAACTGGGGTAGAAATATTATTTATGTTTGTCATTTCACTGAGACAGGCCCTTTAACTGCCCGTCTAAGTGAAATGCACTCCCAGCAATCACGTGGTTGCTGTGAGCCTGTCATTCATTAATGCCGGGAGTTTGTGCAAGGGGGGTGGATGGCGCATCTTTGCGCTACTGTCCTTTCCCTGTAGAAATGGTCAGGTAACATTTGTGAACAAGATGACCTGAACTTTTTCTCAAAATAGCACAAAGCCTTTCATTGGCAAAAGACTTCTGTGGTTTTTTAATTAGCAAACCATTTTAAGACATTTATGTTCAATCTACCGGTATGTGAACTGCACGTGAAAAGATTAACAAATCAGGTAACGTGACTGAATACACTCTGTTGCCTGCAAAGATTTCGAAGATCTTTCATTAGCAAAATTGATTTCAAAGTCTTTTTACTGTCAAAAAGCTTTCTAGGACTTTTTTACTTACGCAACACATATATGAACTTCCCACTAACAAACAACACAGCCACTGAATCTACAGTCTTGCCTAGCAAGATTTCTAAGACATTTCCTTGCAAGATAAATTCAAGGACATTTCTCTGCAGGCAGCAAGTATAAGGGAATGTCCACAAAAAGATGGCACTCAAAGTTACAGACATCAAACATAATCTCCCACATGTTGCTTCACAAAATTATCACATCCTATTCTCCTCGATCCAAGACACAATGGCACACGAGTGTATGTCATGCAAAGCAGTCACTGGGGAATCTCTCCTCAGTGGAACAGAGTTTCCACATTGAGCTATGCTATGCAAACAACAGGTATGTGGACTACACACAAAGTGACAGCACTCTCCGTGACAGCCACTGAAGGCATTCTCTTTCCTCCAATGTTTAATAAGACTTCTTTGGCAAACGTGAATTTTTAGGCGTTTCCATTGGCAAAATGATGTCTTGTATTTTCCATTGGCGCAAAGAAATCAAATACTTTTCTACACAAGCAGCAAGTATGTGCACTGGCCACACAAAGTAGTTGCACTCACTTACAGACACTGAATGTACTCGCCTGACTGTCGATGTCTCCATACAAATCTGTGGTTCTATCATCCACAATCTGACAAGCAATGGCAAGTGCATTCATGTCCTGCAAGGAGAAGAGAAGCCAACATATATGGCCTACCCTAGTTAAATGCTCTACAGCTACCTCAATTTAGACCTAATAAAATTGTCTACCTCTTCCTCGACTAAATAAATCTTTTAAATTTTCCAATTCTCCCATAACTAAATTATATCCGTTTTATAATGTAGTCATCAGCTAAAGCGCATGCTCTCAACTGCTCCACAACGTCCTGCCTCTGCCTACACAAGACTGATTCATAAATCAAATTATGCAGCCTTATTAACACTGTTTAGTCCAAACCATCTGAACCGATCTGACCAAACAACCCACAATCCTGCACTTACACGTTCTGAATACCCACAAGGCAGAGCAGGCACGTCCCTTCTACCTTTTTCCTCCCACTGCTCTTAAATATTGTTTTTAATGTATTTCCCACCCTTGCTCCATGCCTGTCCTGTGGGCGCTTTGAAACAGTATTTTCTTATTGTATAAGCGCCTAACAAGCAAACAATAAATACATAAATAAATAAAGTCCATTTTGGAAAAAAAAGACCCAATTTGGGTAGATGGGTTTATAGACAAATATGTTCGCCAAGGCTTACATGTACTGGTCTCATAATCCACATGTTGTTTTTTTCCCTGAAGGTCAGTTAACAGACTTTCTACTTCCCTTTAGCCATTTGGTTGGGTCAGCTGTATCTGTGCTCTCATCTCTTACAGCACCCCCTTGAATGGCGGCAGTTACATGCACACAACCACTTTCACCTTTCCCCGCCTTCGCTTAGCGCCATGTTTGCAGAGAGCCAGCGTCCGGAAAACTGATCTGTAAATCTGGTGCCTGTGACTGAGACGGATCATGGGGTTTGGAATTCGGCACCGTAAGCTCTGCACATACTCACATGCATTCAGTCTTTTAGTTGACTGTTCCAGGAGCCTCCATAATCAATCGGGCTTCACCCAACCAAATAATGTGAACAGGTCCAACATTCTCCTCTGTAACTGATGTTAACTAACCCAGTGCACGTGGGCATGTCCGGATGACTGCTTGCTAATAATATCGAGTAGACATGCGATAATATTGCAGAACATTAGAATTCCACCTGTGGGGCGCAGTCATTTTCCACAATAATTTTTGACATGTTTCCCATAAAAATGACCACCTTAAAACATTGTCGAACAAAGAAAGATCTTATCTCACAGGCACATTGCACTGGCTGGAAATGGTCGGATACGAGAACACATTGTAACAATGTAAATGCAGTTCAGGACAAGAAAAGAGCATCACCAACAATACTAATTAACCAATTCGAGTGTATGGTCATGTAGGGTTTAGATTCATTAATGGGACCATCACCATGGGAAAAGGCTGGCATACGTTCTACTGATCGCTGTCATGCCGTGGTCAACCTTCATAGAGGCATGCATTGGCAATGCAGTTGCGATGCATGCATTGGCAATGCAGTAAGTGGCAATGAGAATGCAGACAACCCTTTATAAATTCGTGCTGTACCTAACACGGAACCAGAATCACCCGTTTCCATGAATACCATCAATGGTTTCATGAATCAATGGAATATCTTAATAAGTTACACAAATATCGTTTTAAACACATTGGTTTGACACATGGCGATTGATGTCTAGGAAGTGGTGCTGACTGATGGGAAATAAGAGGCGGCCTAGTAAGCACAGGTCATCTATCAGCAAAACGAATGGTCACTGTGCTTCATAGGCACACTGAAAGGCACAGGAAAACCCCACACCCTGGACTAGGGTATTAGTGTAACACAATCTACTGAAAAAATGTCCAGAGGTTATTTTATTTTTAAAGGTATCAACAATGTATTTATTAAGATACATTATTTTCAAAAATGAGTTAATCATTAATTAATACACACACATTAAATTACATTAACATTGCAAAGGAGCACAAAACACTAGGTGATAAAAACCTAACACAACCATCATTCGCCAACAGTCAATCCATCATTTACAACTCAAAACAATCATCCTCCTTCACTCACAGTAAAAACTTTTATTTGACTAAAACTTTTTAGTGCAATCCATATGTGGTAGCACATAAATTAGCCCCACATGGTCTTGAATACTTCATCTTGTCCACATCAAATGTGTGTCAGCACAACCATTGACCAAAAATGTGCTCTATTCCACGGAGTGGGTACATTTAACAAAAAAGGATAAGTCCCATCCCCGGATCTGTGCTTCATAGGCACAAGGCTCCCCTGTAAAAGGAATGAGGCATACCTTCTCCGTTGTGTACATTCACTGCATCGAACAAAGCTTCCCACCTTGTAAAGTAAGTAGTCACAGTACACATCTTGGAGGCTGCTTGAGATAGTTCTCCACACTTTCTGGCGTTGATCATTAAGCTGAAAGACGCCTTTGTTCTTTGATTAAAGTGTCCCCACTATCCCACATCCAATGCAATGAACTCAAAGTTTCTGCAAAATCTTACTATAACATTTCTATTCATAGCGTGAACATTTTTGTCTTTTTACAAATGCGCCTCTGTTCGTTTCACTTTCTCACCAGAGCAGTGGCTCACAATCTTTTTTTAATGATCAGTATTGTATAGCTAAACAGTTAATACACTTTTGAAACAATCAATAAAACCTACTTCATCTCTACATCCAAAGTAAACATTATTGGGAATCTTTATATTGATACAATTATGTTACATATGTCATCAAATAAAATGTAAGAAGATCAAATAAGATAATTCCCAAGAAAGTGTTTAGCATATTTTTGAAAATTGTCATACCTCAGTAAATGCACGACACATAATTCAGCAGATGATTTACCAGCAAGGTCCACTAAATTTTGCTCTCTGCTGTGTTTATTCAACACCATACAAGTCACATTCTTAAACCCCGAAAAAGGCAGTCACAATACACCATATGGGGATCTACTGATCCATCCATGAGTAGTGACAGAGAGTCTACAGATGACACTAGTTCTCATGAAATCCCTCTTCCTCACAAGA
This sequence comes from Ambystoma mexicanum, assembly GCF_040938575.1. NCBI lineage: Eukaryota > Metazoa > Chordata > Amphibia > Caudata > Ambystomatidae > Ambystoma > Ambystoma mexicanum. The sequence goes on along the minus strand of NC_090930.1, from coordinate 647,155,799 downwards.
ACATCTCTCAGACACCAATGTAACGTTCCCGGTGTAGCATCCATTGCTTTCCAATACATACGTAAACAGCTTTAGTCAATTTCGGAAAGAACGTTCACAATGTTATATTCAAGCATAAAGTATTCAGCCAGGGTGTTTTGTTTAGTCGCAAGTCTCCAGAATATACCTCTCTCTAGTGATTCTAGTGTCTTAGTCATGATAAGGCCGCAAAATACGATCCCATAGAGTATAATAGGCAGCACCTGAGTTAAATAAAATGTAATAAATGTTCCAACTGCGTATCCTCCTGCTCTATGGCGTAGTGAATTAATAGCTCCTGAAACCTTTGTTGTCCTAAGCTGAACGTGTCGAAGATGACACTTTTTATCTGATCTGGGGTCTACTATTACCCCCAAATATTTATAGATGTCAACCATCTCTATTGATTCCCCATTAAGTGTTCAGGTTGACTTATTGCACCGATGATAACAGTATCTTTTGCGGTGAAACCATGATCTTAGTCTTGCTAGTGTTAATCTTCAAGGTGTTAATCACAGCATAGAGTCGAGGTAATCAGGGAGGCCTGCAACCCAGGAGGAGTTAAACCCAGCTGTCCCACATCATCCACATATGCAAGCCACTGTGTACCCACACATTGCCCAGTGTAGGTGGGATCGATGCCGATTTTCAAATTTCCTCACCCAAATCAGCCTGGTGTAAGTTAAACAGTGTTGCTCACAATCTTCATTGATATGTTACAAGATGTACCTATTATTTGTGTATGTGCATTGTTTACATAGTGAGTGATATGGTCCTTGCAGATTACAATACGAACTACAACAAAGTAGATTTGAGAAAGGATTTAAGAGGACTCTCATAGCTCTCAGAAAGGGGTACAGGTAAGAAATGAAGTGATAGGACAACATTATCAGCTAAAATTCTGCACAAGCAGAACCCTAAATAGGGGATTAATGTTCTGCGAAAGGTGGTCAAAAACACACCAGCTAAAATTGTACACAACGAGAGAACAAAGTAAAAAACTAATATTCTATGCAACAATAATGCAAAATAATCAGCTAATATTCTACCTAACAAGGGTGTAAATTAATCAGATAAAACACTATGGTACAATGATGCAAATGAATGATATAATATTCTATATAACAAGTTTGTAATCAGCTAATATTGTAGACAGTAAGAGTGCAAAGTAATCAACTCATGTTCCATGCAACAATGGTGCATAGAAGGCAGCTAATATTCAAGGGCGTAACATAATCAGGTAATACTCTATGGAACAAGGATGCAAAACAAATCACATAGGGGTGCAAACTAGCTAGCTGATATTCTATCTAACAAGGGTTTAAAATAAGAAGGTAATATTCTATGTAACAATGGTGCAAAGTAGTTAGCTAATAGTTTATGTTATAATGATGAAAAGTATTCAGCTAATATTCACGAGTGTAATTAATCAACTAATTCTTTATGGAACAAGGATGCAAATTAATGAGCGAATATTCTATGTTTCAAGGGTGCAGCGTAGTCAGCTAATATTCTAACAAGGGTGTAAAATAATCAACTAATATTCTATGGAAGAAGAGTGCAAAGCAATCAGCTAATATTGAACCTGACAATAGGGTCAAATAGTCAATTATTATTCTATGTAACAACAATGTGAAGTTATCAGCTAATATTTTATGCAACTAAAGTACTGAGTAATGAATGTAAGGCGATTCATTCTTGGTGAAGCAGGCATGAAGGATCGGAAGTAGATGCTGTTACACTACAAAGATGATGCTTTGGGTAGCATTAGCAGTTTTAGGTGTCCTGGCAACCGCAAAGTGCTGGGTGTAGGGAGGATGTCAGTAATAATACTGTTTTTTGGCCGACTGGGACCAGAAAGATGTAGCCAAAACCAACACAGGATCCCAGGTGTAGCTCCCACTGATGGCCAAAAGAGGTACTGGTGCAAAGGAAGATGTGATGGATGAGCTTTGGTCGAAACATTGCAATGAATTGCAGAAACAGGACCCACATCCAGATGAGTGGAGAATTGCATTTCAGATAGTCCAGGGTCTATCTACTACAGGAAAAAAAGACTAGACGCAACACATCAACATGGCAAATGACACAAGAGCCGCAATGATGTTGCTGATAACGGTTGTGAGACAATGAGGAACATTGCAGCCCTCCTCTTATACCACCAGTAGCAATCCTCCCATTTTGTTCATCACTGAGACAGGTCGTCTTCTCTTGCTTCTATTTTCGAATTTGGGAAGGGAAAGGCATTTGCTGGTTTCATGGCAGTACGCACGTTAGTCTACTATTCTGATGAACAACTGTGGATCAATAACACTATTATTTATGCAGTCAAAGATTTTTAAATGTGATTTTGTGATGCTGGAAGTGCGAGCAATCTTTTTGGCAGACGTCAAGTGGAGTAACAATTTAGACTAGACAATTGCTGAGTGAGTACCCTGTCTGGTCAGCAGTAATATAGAAGCCAAGAATATCTAGCGAATGCAACAACAAAATGGTGGTGGAGGGGAACTTTCAGTTTCAAACAGAAATACCACCAACAGATGGGGAGACATTCAGTTCTTGGTATGAAAGGGCACCTAGAGCATTGGGAGAAGAAACTCAATCAAGTTCTTCATCATCACCCAGAGCCTTGATGCGTCAAGTCTGGAGAAACGCTATCTTTGCTTCGCTACGGTACCATTAAAAGACAAAACGCAAGTTCAGCACATTACATTGGGGGAACATCTACTTCAATCTACTTAGAACCCAGTGACTGAGGGAGGAGACTCACTGACAGTTCCATTTAATTCAGCAATTGTTGGCCCCCTCTTCTCCGGCAGGCAGAGTAGCGTGGCAGCAGCCCCACCACTCAGACTTGCAATTATAATCATAAACAAAAGCACACACGTCCCTAGTGGTAAACACAGCTCCTTCACACATGCATCAGCCTGTCAGATGGCATTACTTTCTGCATTACTTTCCTCTTCAGGGTTCGTCAGGATGCTGAAGCCCTGGATTTCAGGGCAGCGTTTATATTAATACATTGTGGAAGGCACCATAGGACTTTATCATCTCAAAAGAATTTATGCATGATTTCTTTATTGTTTAGATCTTTAGCTCATCAGCATCATCTTTTCTTTAGATTTCGGGCCTGATTTACAAAAGCATTTTACAATGGCGCAAACCCATGGAAAAACACGTTTTGGTAAATCAGGCCCTTCCTCTGGTAAATCGTATACTCTGCTGCAACTGCGACACTCTTTCATTATCTCAGTCTGAATTGCACCATTCTCGCCCTTGTATGTCTCGCTGTTCTGAATCTGAGATGACAATTAGCCATGTACCCGTGTCCAAATGCTTTGCCCTGGCAGGGAATCTTAGAGGTCAATGCATGCCCACCTCGCCATTGTCTCTGGAAGCAGTAAGGCATGCTGCTCGTATAGACGTGTGCCCTGGCATCACACAATCTCCATCCTAAGCAGCAGCGGAATCCTCATCTTTTGGAGTTTTGAAGGATTTATGGGCCAGTTTTCCTGAGAACGTTGCTTATCGCTATTGCTAAGAATACGCTGCGCTTCTGATTCTGCATCCCACACTCGTGTACTTCACTGACATACATTACATCCTAGCCGCACTCTATTGGGTAACCCTGTGGTCTTGAACGTAGCAGCTCACGTGCTGGGTTGGTCTACCAGAGTTGTTATGCTTATGGCACTATGCTTCACATTTCTAGCTATGTCTATATGTTTCCTGTTGTGAGAAGATGGGCAAGAATCTGTTCAACTTCATGAGTTCAATATCTGCAGTCGGTTCCCCAAGGACTGTGCAAAAGTGACATATCAGAAGCCCACTTTCTCTCCGGTTTTTTATTGTAATGCATAGATGGGTCAACCATGACTCCTCTCTGCATTATTTTACATTGTATACTATTTTTATTTCATTCACTAAACTTGAACAGGAATAGATTACACACGTGTAAAACAATGCTGGATGCAGATGTTTTGAAACACTGGATGCTTTACCTCTGTACTTTATAATGGAGCAGATTTCCCACTACACTACATTGCAGCGACAGACGTTTTTGTATCCGGCCACTACATCCGCAGCACTCACAACGAGGGCTCTAGACATTTCCCACTGATTAACGATCAAGTTAGCTGAGTGGCTCAACAGAGATGTCCGTGGGATGTTAGGAGTGCAGGTAGCAATGGAGGATAGCTCTAGGGCAACATTCCCGCCTTGACCAAGATGATGCCATACAATTTGGGTTCGATCCCTGGTCTAGTGCTTAGAAGCTGGAAAAGTGCAGCAACATAAATCACTCATTAAAAACACTTTACCTTTAGAAATCCGCAGAAGCACTGTGCAGAATTATTGCTCAATGTGAATATGACAAAACTCCCATAGAGTTGTATGGAAACCAACAATGGGAAAATGCTGATTTACACCACCCAACCACTATTGGTAATGCCACAGGACTGAGTGACGGTAAATTAGTTTGCCTGTACATTTACTGATCTACTGCTAATTTACTAACAAACTCGTATGGAGGCCCGATGCCTTCTGTTTCCTTAAAATGTGGTAATTTAAATAAATATAGGGTTTTCTATCATAGCTAGGCTCATGTTTTATTGATGCATGAGGTGCAATTCGACTAAACAGGAGGAATTGATTAGATTTACGAGTGAGGCAAGACTGAGCCCATTCAGCAGTTTTAAGAATGGGCACTGTATTCCATTCACAAAGAAGGAGGATGCATTTCTGCACGAATCATCATAAGCAGATGAGTTCCCTGACCAAGGAACAATGAAAGTCTTACTTTGTTATTCACACTCTATTGATGCCATACTTCATTTTCACCAGATAAAATATTCCTCTGTAGACATATTTCATTTTGTTTACACCATTCTATGACCTTATTACTAAAGGAACCTAAAGGAGATTGCAGAAGATCATTAATAGCAGATCTGTTAAATGACACCAATTAGAGAAAGGGGGAATAGCACAGTTGGTAAAATGCACTCATCTGGACCACTGCCAGTGGTAAAACTACCACTGTGTTGAACACATTACCACCGACTTCAATGGCATTTTCACAAACGGTCAACATTATAGAAAACATTACTGTTAAAAAACCCTGGAAATGGAAAGGCAAAATAAGACTAGTTCATAAATGGGAGAACCCATTATGAGTTGCCGTAGATTGAATTATTTGCTATGTGGGGTCATGATTTGATGTAACAGTGGTTTGTGCAACACTTTCTTGGCATGAACTTCAGTTAGGTTAAATCTAGTTTATTTGTTACTGCCATGGGAAAGTAATTACCCAACACAAATATACTTAGCTACTACAAATGTTGGAAAATATGACTTTCACCAGCTTTAGACAGAGGTAGAATGTTGCTAGTGTAAATGAGGGAAAGGCAGAATATAAAAAAAAGGTTTTAGTGGATGGCAAGGTAAGACACTGAATCTGGTTTTAGTTAAGGAAGGAGTGGAAAATTGAAATAGGGCCGGTTGGCCATTTTTGGACAATCCACAAGATCATTTGAGGCCGGCAGGAGATTAACTTTCTGTGACTAGGGCCTCATTACACGGAAGGCGGTGATCCAGGGTGCTATTAGCACCCTGGACCATGCCGGTAAATTACCGGCACCGCCTTGGCGGTAAGGGGATTTAGCGCCCCATTCCAAGGTCGGTGGGGCGGTAAATCCCCCTTCCGCCATTGCCCTTCCCCATTCCCATTTCTGCCCCATAGGGCTCTATGGAAATGGGGAAGGCGCTAATTACGGCACCGCAATTTTGCGGTGCCGTAATTAGCTCCGAGGTGCCTTAGCGGGTTTGTTTTTAACGCCTGCAAAAAGCAGGCGTTAAAGCACCAACCCGCTAAGGGACCTCGTAGTATGGCGGTAAGGGTTAACGGTCACCGTTGCCATTAACGGTGACCGTTCACCCTTACCGCCGTCCGTGTAATGAGGCCGGCCATATTTTTGTGGTTACAACTATTTTAAGGAGGATAAAATGGCAGTTACCACCCTTCATGACATACATCGCCTAACAACAAAACGCCATCAGTGGCAGCTAGGTAAGTATAATACACCACTCCACTGGCCAGAGGCATGGCTATACACACACATCAGTCTACAGCTAGGACTACAACAACATTTGGTTGTGCTGTTCACATAACTCTCTGCCTACCTACACCAGACTACGCCTCAACAGCTCTGACAGAAGATTGCAGTGCATACCTATGACAAATTCAGGCACGATGAACACATAGCAAGTCTCTAACACTGGCACCAACATACTCCCCTCAGCATCCATCCACATGCCTGACCGCATCAGTTGCTTCTCTACCAGACACCGGCCAGCCCTGCTAAGCCTTTTTTGGCCAAAAGCAAACACGCATCCTAATCATACTCCATGTCCTCCAACATTCTGAACTTTGGCCCTTCCAAGGGCATTTCCACTAACAGCACATTGAAACTATAATAATGGTAAAATGGCACCATACAAATAACAAGTACAATACAATACACTACATCCATGTGACATTTGTTGTCAATGACTACTAGGGAGGCTACAACCCCACACTTGGTTGGAAGCAGAAGATTACATATATTATTTGACAGTAACTGATAATGCAACACATAAGCCATTGTTTTGTGACTGGACAGTAAAGAGTTTGGCTGAGTTTGCAAACAGCAAATTCTATGCAATAGATCACCCAGGGTGAAGCACAACAATGTGCCCATACCACAAGCCCCACAGTGCATCCCCACACCAGCATTATGAGAGAAAATGTTAGAAAATACATTTAGGGTTATTTTGTGGCCGAAAGAGGGTCTGGAAAAGGTGGGGGGGGTGGAAAAAAGTTGATAGAGAGCTGTTTTTATAGGTGAAAGAAAGAGGTCCAGGCGGTGCCGAGTCCGCCATCATTTTTACTGTCCGTGGATGTCATTGGGAGTGAGGAGGTGCAGGGTGAGTTTTGTTATTTGCAGGTGTATTGTATGTACTTGTTATATGATGCAATAATATGGTGGTGGTAGTTATGTGTGTATGGTAATTATAGGTACTCTAGGGGGTGTATATAGTATTTGTAATATGGTTGACTGATATCATTGAAATGTATATGGTATTTATGATCATAGCAGAATTGAGGATAGTGCTTATGGAATCTGTATTTGTTTCTTTGTGAAGAATAAAATAGGTTAATAGTGGGTATGGTTACCTTTTTGCATGTGGTAATAAAGCTGGAATATCTGGTTCTTTTTTCTGTGAAAAAACTGTATAATTTGTTAAACAAGATAGTTAACAACCTTTAATTGCATAGACTTATAGATATAGATTTACTTGTTTGACCCTCAAAAATAGTACATTGTATGTACTATGTTTGGTACAACATTAGTGTCTGACAAACTGTTATATTGACATGAAATAATCATTGAAGGAAAAAATGCATAGTGGATTAAAAAATCCCTACTGTAATTACATACAGTTTTTGTCATTGACATAGTTTTAAAGAATGAACATGTTACACAATACTTGTGTGTGGTAGCATAGATATATTATGCGACTGTAAGGGTGATAGGATGTTTGTTTGAATATATTGTAAATAAGGGTATGCTTAAAGTAGTTAGATACTCGTTTGTGTATTCTAAATATATTGGACTTGCAGTAAGAATAACTTTGATGGCATATTTGAAGTGTATTACAAGGAAAGGTATTTTTAAAGTAGACACCTGTTGGTGCATTCTAACTGTCTTGGATTTTTAAATTACTATTGTAGTATTATTGATGTAGTTAGATAGCCGTTGGGCTATTTTAACTTTGATTTGTACTTTACTTTAGTGATTAAATTTGGGTGAAGGAATATTAAGTAGGCATTTGTTAGATATGCTGGTAACCTATGTTTTGGATTAACAAATGTGTTTTTACAATCAAACCAACCACTTTTTTGACATATGCAGTATAGTGGCCTGAAGTGGTAATGACACCAGTGTGGTAGATTATCCCTACTGTTGTGAAGGTATTCTTGCCAAGAGATACTTGGCCATGTGTAAAGCTAGTGAGCTTACAGTTATTTTTGGTAATATCTGCATTGTACCTTAGAAGCATTAGTATGACATATTGGCCATGTGATTTTATTTGTATGCTGGAACAATGGTCTGAATTGCAAAAAGGGCATAATATGCCATGATTTGCATTCTGCAGAAGCTGTGAAATGGAATACAGTCTCAATTTCATATGGATACATACACACATTGTTCATTAAGGATGTGCTCTCGTGAAGCATGGTTGGAGAGAATGCATGTATGTTTCCATGTGTATGAAAGCTGGAAGATTTCATTTATAGGGTTGTTTTTGGTTTCTTGTACTTGTAGTAAGTACATTAGGATTTTTTGTGGATTTTCCTGTGTGTTTATGGTGAATGTTCCAATTTGTGTACAGTAGTCCATGCATTGTCTTATACATGAGGCACTTACAGTGTCATCAGGACTATTTGGGACATGTCTATGAATGACAAGCATTTGAAAACACAGCTGATCCGAGCCGTTTAAGCCAATGTTGTCAACACTTGGTGGCAAATGGAAGAAAAGATTGATTGCTACATTTGCACAGCAATTAACTCAAGTTATGTTGCTGACATTAAATGGACCAGAGAGTTTTCCCTCTGTATGCTTTGATGTGCCTGTAGTTTTTTGAGAACAGACATTTGTCTCTTTGTCTTCTGATGGATTTGCAGTTGCTTTTGGACTTGAGAGTTTTGTCGTTGTATTATTTGATGGAGGAGCAGTTGTTCTTGTTTTTTCAGCAGTATTGCTGGGAGATCTTCTATCTGTTCTGTTTGTATTAGTTTTCTTTTTAAAGGTTTTCTTTGTTGAGGTACATGGTGCATATCTAGATAGGGGTGTGCAGTGCACATTGCCTGTTGTATTCATAGGAGGCAAGGAATGTCAGCATTGACTTTGTTTCCATCAAAGATAACTAGGGATAGACCATTATAATTATAATTGTTTTTGTATAACACACTTAATACATACCAAAGAGGTATCTAAGTGTGAACCCGGGATTCAAACCTGTGTTGCTCTGTGTTGTCTTGCTTCCAAGACAAGCACATTGCCACTGAGATATACTACCCATGCCATTGAGTGCACAGAGATGTGAAAGTGTTACGTAACTCATACCTTCTTTAAAGACTGTGCTGCTAATGTCAATCAATGGATGATCTAGGGTTAGACTTTGCAAATTGTTCTCTTTGTGCATACATGTCTTTAAGAAGGAAACATGTTATTGCGCTGCCTTTTCTTTAACTTCTGCAAGTTTGTCAAAATTGATGTTGACAAACAATGTTGTTGTCATGTGTTTATGTCTAAAAAGCCAACAACTGTACCAGTTGCTCCATTGATTTAATTTTGTTCTACATCAATGTTAGGTTTTAGGATTATTCTGCAGTTTAGACACAGAGGTAATACTTTTTCTAATTCAGCTGTGTTGGGGATACATTTTCCTGAGCTATTTACACATGCTGTTGCTTGTTGACAAATAGGGAGTGCCAGGCCCTGCACTTCTAGTTTGTCTAAGGAGCTGATATGCAGTATGGGTTTCTTTTTTTTTCAACATTGTTTCATTGAATTGTCTATAGCTTGCAAGGGGTGGCATTAAGGACATGCATTTTATATTTTGTTGAGTTAATTCTTCCATGATATCAGGGACAGATGTTTTTTGCCCATATAGCTCATGCATTAGTCTTGTTTTTAAGATGGATTTTGTATCTTTAGTAAGCAGGCCAATTCTAATGCTTTTTAAAATGTTAGCATAGGTGATATCTGCAGACCGACACAACTTTTGAGTTAGTTCGCTGTAGAGAAAATGTTGCCAGAGATTTATATTTCCAATGCTGCCGAGTGTTTTACAGCATTGTTGTTGTCTTAATGTTTTGAAAATATGTTTACTGGTGGTAACTGTAGGAGGTCTCTGAAAACAATAATGTGTATTCCTATAAACAGTTCTGCGTAGTCGGGTTTTAGGACTTCTTGCATTCTGAGATGAATTAAAGCCAGCATGAGGTTGGAAACTATGCTTAGTTCATCTATCAGCAGCACTATCATTTGTTTCAGAATTCTGCCTACTTCAGTAGCAGCTTCTACTCATAATTTGTAGTGTTCTCATTCGTTTTGGTGTTCGACTGGAGGAGCGGTAGTCAGTGTAAAGTTCCACATCCTATGTTGTAGGCAGCTAAACCTGTGGGGCTGACACAACATCTGAAAGGTTGTTGTTTATTAAGTCTCGTAGAAATGTGCTGATTATTTTAATTAAGAATTTTTTGCCAGCTCCAGGTTCACCGCTTACATGGAGGGGCAGAGGTTTATTGTGTGCATACTGGCAGTATGGCACAGGGTATGGTTGAAGTGCATCTTATTTGGGTTCTTTACTATGATGTGTGCAGAATTGTTGAGGTGGGGCCAATGTTGTCACAATGTTGTGGTTAGGTTGCTAGTGAAACACTACTTTGTGAATGGTAGTGGGTAGGGGTGAGCGAGGCTATGGTATGTTTGTGGATTGTGGTTATTGCGACCTGTTTTCATCAATGGGTGCTTTATGGAGTGAGGGAGTTGGGTTGAAGTTCCACTATGGATCTTACGTTTCAGCACTATGTTAGCTGCCTGCATGATCGTATGCATGCATTCATAGTGTTGTTGTGGGTATGCGCAAGGGTGCAGTGTTGTGTGCATGGCAAAGGATATGCTGGGTGCGCCGGCAGATTGTTGTGGATGGTGATATAGGGCATCGTGTAGGAAAGGTTTATGGTGGGGGGGCCTTCGGAAGCAAAGGGAACATGTTCTCAGAGTGTTAAAGGGGACATATGGAGTTGTGTAGAGAAATGGTAGTGTGCTATGCAGAGTTTCAGTATGTGGGTGGTGTAGGTGTTTTTGAAAATTGGATAGTTGTGAATAGGCACCAGTAAGGGACTGTTGGAGAAATCAAGTGCAAAGGGAAGAGGTATTGTATGTGCTTTACTGGGGTGTGGCCTTAACTGTAGCTGGGAACGCGCACTTGCCACAGCATGGCTTTTTTGGAAAAATCAAGTGCAAAGGGAAGACGTATTGTGTGTGCTTTACTGGGCGTGGCCTGAGCTGTAGCTGGGAAAGTGCACGTGCCACTTAATGGCTTTGTGAGCATGGAGCCTTAGCAAATGGAATTGCAGGGATTATCCAATGAGGATTGGAGGGTGTGTTTTAACTGAAGGGGCAGTAACTTCTTTACTGAAAGGTAGATGTACTGAGGTTGGCGGACATGGAGGGATGGCGAGTGCTTACAGTTGGTGATAGCTTTGTGCACGATCTGCACAGTTATGCCGTGGAAAGAGGCTTTGATACTGATTTTCAGCTGGAAGGAGTGCTGGCTTTTTGGGCCACGGTTTATGAGTGGGGTTTCGGCTGCATGGATCTTCTTTGCAAATATGTGGCCTCTGTTGGTACTGTGGATGTGGTGGTCGTGCATTTTGGAGGACTACATTTGGGGCAAATGTCGTTTTTATTTTTGCACATTTAGTTAAAGAGGTTGATGACAGCTTTGATGCAGATCTTTCCTACAGCAAAGGTGATTTTCTCAGCGATCACACTGAGACGAAAATGGGAGCATGACAGTGTCAGTTGTCCACTGGTAGAGGTTGAGTGACGTTGGATAAATAGAAGCATGGGCGACTTTATGTCCAGTGTTGGGATGTTCTGCACAGACTATGACAGCATTAATAACCAGCAAGAGTTCCAGTGGTTTCAGGGAAATGTCATTTTTTTTTACTTCCATTGGCAATGCTATTGTGTTTGCCACTGTGCACGAAGCTTTGCAGAGAATCCTGTAGAAATGTTAGATAACTGTTCGTCTTCAGTGTGAAAAAATGGCAGAAGGAGAAGCAAACAAAAACTGAGCAAAAGACAGAAAAAAAAATGCATGAATGCACGTAAATAATGAAAATACGACAAAAAGGCAAAATCATGTTTTTACACACCATCTTACACACACAATCCCCATCCCTTTATTGGGCAATGTGCTTACTGGTTGTGGTGACATTTGTGAGGTCATATTTGATGCCCTGGATGTTAGTCTTAGCAGTGCACGGTGGTGGCGCGAGTTATGGTTGCTTAGTTTACCATACCCGGTGAATTTTAGGGGTTTTTCAGTTTTACTTGGAACCATAACGTCCCTTTAACAAAGTTTTTTCACTGAATTTCATAGGTTTTTAGTAGTGCAACTTAACCATAATGTCTACGAACATCTGACTTAATTGCAGACCTTCTGGAGAGTGCCACATAACCATATGCTAGCGCGCGGCATGATGACGTGTCCGAGAACCCGTACGCACTTCACAATAAGGTCTGTGCTTTGCGGAAAGTTCGGAACTGCATTTTCTACTGATCTAGGAACTTTCAACACCTATTCCTACTCATCCATTAACAATCTAGTACACAGTACATACCTTTAGCAAAACTGCTATTTATCTTAAAATGGCATCAGCTATGGCCATTCCTCATCCCCAAGAGACACCACCACTGCTGTAATCAAGGAGCATGAGAAACACTAGCCCCTACCTTACAAATAACACACGCGCAACATTTTCCCCTGTCCACCTGCCCCTCCATATTATTGTTTGGTGCCTCTTCCCTCATTTCCCTCCCCACCTTTCGTTCTTAGCTCTCCTGCCAAAAAAAAACAATACATAAACTCAATAAGATTGCCCAACATTTCCATTTGCATTTTGTGTTATACTAATGGCAATATTGGGGCGTTCATCCTCCTTTCCAGGGACTGGAAAGGTGGATACCGGCCCAGCAACCCAAGTTATCAGCCCAAGTGAATTAAGGTTGGATAACAAGATCTCTGGACCATTATCCCCCCATTCCAGCCCCTGAAATGGGGGGTGAAAGCCATTAGCAGCCTAGGTTCCCAAAGCGGGAACCTGTGGTACTAAAAAAGAGGATTTTTCGTCCTACACCGGGACGCCACAGGCGTCCCGGTTTAGGAAGTAAAATCCTTTTCCAAGATGGCCACCATGGAAAGGGAACGCAGAGGTTCCATACAGGACCCCTCTTCGCTTTCCATGGCAGCCTGCAGAAAGCAAAAAGAACACCCTATGACCATATTACCACGAGCACATTTTCCTTCCCTTTCAAATCTATCCTAATTTCGAATAACTTTACCACAAACCCAGTCCCAGGTGGACATGTCCACTTTAATCCTATGTTCTGTCCCTTCTGGTCATGGCCAGTAGCCAGATTGTCCGGATCATGACCTTTTTCCATGACCTGGACATTCTGGCCACTGTCCATGGCCACAGGCTAGCCCTCAGCCACAAAAGCTATACAGCTATTTTTTTTAACTACATTATGACACTTGTCAAATAAGAAAACACTGCCACATTTGCAAAACCATGCTTGTAGATCCTTGCCAATGCACCATACGCAAGTTTGCTGGAAATCCACCCACGTTTTATTTTTTAAAACTGTCAAATGAATGCACATACAATCATCATATAAACTCGGCACAAAATCCCACCAAACTTTGTAAACTCATTCAAATCAGGTGAGAAATATCCCATCCCATCCTCATCAACCCTCACCTCCCCAGAGATTATTTCATAAGTTTGACCAATGATCAGAAAATATTATTGTCCCGAGGGTTCGGCCATGTATTTTTATACATACGTTGATCTATCGCAAACATTTCCAATGCACCTTACCTGACTTTTCCTCTTTTATAAACATGCGAAATCTGGCAGCAGGGCGCGTCCATCTTGTGATATTCTTTTCCATTGCTATATCGGCCTAAGGTAAACTGCCCTGGCGTCACTAAGTCATATGCCCCACCCCTGAGCCTTACATTACCAAACATAGTGATATTCTACACCTTTCTCTGTGACATTCCTCGTCAACATAGCCAAACGCGCCCATAATCACCTACGTGATGTGACGCAGAACCCAAAAATCAACACACATGGACTCACAACAAAGCACGTCACAATTTGGAATATTAAACCGTACTTTAAAAGAAAACAACAACACTGTACAATTTGTAAAGTACTTTTATATCACAATAAATGCTCCGAGAACATCCAACTACTGCCATATTCAATCAAACTGCAAATTTGTTTCGCGATCCAAAATGTTTATCGTGAGGCACTCGTTGTTCTTTTTGCGTACACAAGGTGTTCATTTTCGGTAAAAGAAGCGCTTTAGTCGCACACTGAATTCCAGTGCTTCTGCATCAACTTGGGCCTAGACCTCCATAAAGGATGTTATGTTGCTCCTAATCGCTAGTACAGCGTAAGGACATATGGGCCCATGGCGATCATCCCAAAATCTAGTCACTGTGATCCAGTTATTTACAACGATCTGCAGCTGCCGATTAAAAAAGCCATCAGTTGGCATCTGGAATCGATGACAATCACAGAATGGCATTATTTATCTGTTTCGAAAACATAACAGAAAATGTGTCTCACTTCCCAACCTTGATTACAATTTATCTATTGACTTATTAATTCGGCATAGAGTTTAAACTAATGATTAGCACAGACATCAAACAATCTCAACAGAAAGAAAACAACGTGGAAAGTGATACACAATTCGACATGGTCATACATGACATTTTAATTAAATATTAGTGTTGAACCTGGGGAAACCGAGTGGTGGTCTACATGCACCTTGATGCTGAACTTCCCATAAACACATTAAAAAGACAACTACACACAAAGATTGTACTTGCGTTTCACTGCAATAAGCCACACAGAACAGACAAATAGAATTTAACCCAAAAATAATGTTCAGATAATAATAAGTCAATGCTCTTTCCGGTATACAATCGTTGACAATCAAACTTACATTATATTCACCATTTCCATTCTCTTGGCGTAACTCAGAGCGTAACGCTCATTGCGTTAGCACCAACGATACTTCATAAACTGAATTTACACGTTCCTTACACACTTTTGGAATGCATAACCTTATCATATCTTCATTATTACAAACCTCCTTTCATTGAATTCCTGTCGGAATGGTCCCTTTCTCTCAAGGTCAAAAAACTATTGAACCTTATACTGTGTGTCCGATACGTGGGCTTCCTTAGCTCGCAACCAAAAATTAAAAGCTGGTGACCTTCACTCAGAATCAAAATATATTCCTACTTCGCAACAACTTGCCTCACCGCATCCATGAGAAGTGTTATTCTCATCCACGTCCATCAGACACTGCAGGTGGCTGCCTGACGTACCAGGCTCTAGGGGGCGTCAGTCCGACTCCATTATTATTTTAATTACATTTTAACAGGCATATTAGCCCTTTATTTGCCGTGATCCGGGTGTACCACCATCACATCAATTTATAAACATCAAGCGTTTTAATTAAGAGTGTAAAATAACCCGAAATTGCTATTTAATATTAATAAATATTGGGCAACCAATATAAACAATATAGCGGAACAGGCATTCGGAATGTAGTATTACTCTGTGATACCACAAGGTAAGGTTGGGATTGCAGACTGCAGAAGCAACAATCTATATTTACAAGTCCACAATCCCATGATAATACATCTCCATGCCTTGAATGCCAAAATGCAATGTCTTTCGCCTGTACTTTACGCACATATTGTGGAACACCTCCAAATGTACCGTGTGACTTTTGTGACATAAAAACACCTGTTTTCTGCTTCTTGCAGCCATATCCCATCCCATCCTCATCACCCCTCACCTCCCCAGAGATTATTTGATAGGTTTGACAAGTTCAATGTTGTGTTTTTTAATATGTTTTTACCGCGATGTCCGCGGACACCAAACACAGATCCAAGATGACGGGCGCATCGGAACAATCTGACGCACTTCACGCTCTTCACCATCCAATCAGCGAACACGTCACATGTCCGCGGACATGACGCAAGCCGATTAGCCAATCGATGTCCAGTCCACGGAGCGAAAATGGAAGTGTGTCCGCGGAGTGGACATAGATATCACTAATATTTTGTGACCTACTTTTTGATCATTTTTAAAAAAAACTACTGGACGGATTTTGACCAAATTCACAAAAACATGCTTTCGGGACCAAGCCACTGCTCCTGCCGCAAATTTGGTGAAAATCCGTCCAGCGGTTTGAGCTCTAGGCGTGAGCAAAGTTTTTTCCCCATTCAGTCTGTGGGATAAAAGAGAGAGCCATATACTTTTTTTTGCAAAGTTTGGTGAGGATTCGCCCAGGGAGAGCGAAGTTATAAGCCGCCCAAAAAAAGTGCTCTTCCTATGCGAATAGCAATTTAACCATAACTACACAGCCACTTGTGTGGCTGTGTAATATATATATATATATATATTTATATATATATATATATATATATGTAGCATGTGATGTCACTTACCCCCAAGGAAAGCAGTGTAAGAACATATGAGAACGATAAGGTGTAGAAATGTAGTACCTTCTTACTTTGCAATTCCTCACTGCTACTCAAGAAAATCACCTGGTGTACATATCTCACTAAACTAAAAAAGAGGGTGCCACACTTGTGCTGTCATCAGTGATGTCATCAATGACATTTGTGATGTCATCTCTGAAATTCAGGCACCTGTATTATGGTTCAGTGGGGCAGACGGAGGAATTGATTGAGATCTAAGGAGTTAGCAACATCACTGGAGTATCCGGTAGAGACAGTGATCTAGGTAGGATATAGAGGGCATCAAATGGATGCTCCACTGAGGCAATTGAGGAGCAGGTAAGCATGTACATCAAACGGGAAGGGGTGGTGGCTGCCACTAGCACACTGGAGGAGTTATTTGCTTTGGATTCTGACTGGGTGGGAGCATACAAGAGTAAGTTGAGTTCACCAAGAAGTGTCTGTGTGTGGCTGCAGATGAGGGACAGGACTGGCTGGAAGGAGCTCAGGGGGAGGACAAGCCTGCACAAATGCCACAGCAGGATGTCGGCTCAATTGAGGGGGAGAAAGCAGGAAGAGGTGGAAATGGAGGAGACTCTTCCTGCCATGGTAAAGGGGTAAAGCCAGGAGGAGAGTCAGGGTGCAGGAAACTCATCAATCCATACATTCCACAGAGATCTGGGTGTGTGACTATTTTGTAGTGCCACCAGGGAAGACAATAATGCGATAGGAGCCAGAGGTCCTCTGCTCATTGAAGGACAGGGTGCACATGGCGCACATGATCTCAGGGACAGTGGCCATACCGCCTCCACCAACAGCCCTACAATGGTGCTGAGGAGAAGATTCATAGCTTGTCCGAGGGCCTGGTTTCAGCAGGGTCACAACATCAGGCATGCCATTGTCAAAACCAGCATCTTTCCAGCCTGTCCAAACAGAGCCAATGACACTGGCAACTATGACTAGTGTCAGTCTCCTTTTTGCCTATGCCACACTCACAATCAGTTGGGTTGGCCACCTCCATGGATAGCATGCATCATTGGGCAGGATCCCCTAGACCAGATCATGCAGAATGGTGTGAACTCTTTCATTTGTTGTGAGCTGTCGTTTAGCTCTGGGGGTCTAGACAATAGTGGTGGATCAGTTTAGGGGGCCTCTAGAGCTCTACCGCTCTTCCCTCTTGTAGAGCATTACTCAGGCAGGAAGGAATAAATCAGTTATGGGAGAAAGACTGGTCTCACAGGGTCACTCTCCAACCACTCTTGTGGGTGACAGCAATCTGTGGGAGAGTTAAAGAATGTCTAGCAATGTTCTGTGAGAGAGCTTGAGAACTTTAGTAAGCTGTATGCTCTGTGAAAGAACCCAAGGGAATCTTAAGGGGTGGCTGCAACATGTGACAATATCGAAGGTCCGGAGTGGCATCTGACGCCTGTGAGAACATCCTGAGGACCTTAGTGGGTAGCAGCACCTAGTGAAAATACCCTGGGACCTTAGTGGGTAGCTGCACCTAGTGAAAATACCCGAGGACCTTAGTGGGTAGCTGCACCTAGTGAAAATAACTGAGGACCTTAGTGGGTAGCTGCACCTAGAGAAAATAACTGAGGGCCTTAGTGGGTAGCTGCACTTAGTGAAAATATCTGAGGACCTTAGTGGGTAGCTGCGCCTAGTGAAAATAACTGAGGACCTTAATGGGTAGCTGCACCTAGTGAAAATACCCGAGGACCTTAGTGGGTAGCTGAACCTAGTGAAAATACCTGAGGACCTTAGTGGGTAGCTGCACCTAGTGAAAATAACTGAGGACCTTAGTGGGTAGCTGCACCTAGTGAAAATAACTGAGGACCTTAGTGGGTAGCTGCACCTAGTGAAAATACCTGAGGACCTTAGTGGGTAGCTGCACCTATTGAATACACCTGAGGACCTTAGTTGCTATCTGCACCTAGTGAAAATATCTGAGGGCCTTAGTGGGTAGCTGCACCCATTGAAAATACCTCAGGACTTTAGTGGACAGCTGCTTCCTGTGAGAAAAAGATGAGAACCTTAGAAGGGTGGTTAGATGATGTGAAAAAACACAGAGAATATTAGTGGCCATCTCTGACATGTGAAAATGTCAGTGATCCATAATGGTCAGTTATACCCTGCAGAACATGGGCATTTTTGACAAGTGTGTGTTAAGGATTTAAAAACATTACAACCGAATTGACAATGGAAAGCAAACTAAAAGCTTGTTTTTTTTTTATATGAACGCTGCCTATCATTTAATTGATATGCATAAAGACGTGCACGTTTGCATTTGCACGTTCATTGATGTCCCTCTATTGTATCAATTTCGAGACGTGTGTAAATTGATTGAATTTCACTGTTGTGGAAGCGCATCACATCACAACAGTTTCGCGTTTAATGCAGCTTATTTGTTAACAAAATCACAGTTTCTTAGCTTCTGTTATGTTTTCTTTTTGTTTGCCAGATCTTTTTCAAAATAATACATCTTTTATTAATTGAAATGGAAGTGTTCAATACAGGCAACAGTTGCTTTCATCTTTTTTCCAAAAGGAGACGAGAGGTAACATGACTGAAAATTATATCATGAAATAAAAGAAGCAATATTAAAATGAAATCACTGAAATATGGCTGCTGTTAGTCTTTTGTCAAAAAAGGGGGTGAAGCCCCAACAGAGTTGAGGGCACCAGTGATAAAATGGCTGCGGAATTCGAATGAAAAACTGAGCTCCCTATGATTCCTATTTTTAAACAAATGAAACAAAAATAAAAATGCTCATAATGTTCTGGATATTATCTATTTAATATCAGGCGACTGGTGTGCACCGAAATTGGAGTGTGAATCACTCGTAACATGAGCCACTGTGGGAATGTGCAAAGTCATATACAGAATTAAGAAATGCAGGGACGTGGGAACACATATGAAAATGATATAAGCCTCGGCATGCTTGTTCTTGGAAGCAAGAAAAGGAAAACCTGCTCAAATAATATAATTGAAGTCAAAATTACACAAAAGAAAATAACCATCTGGCCACATTTTTGCAAGACTGTGCAATCCATCTGCTGCCTTCACGACCATATGTCATTTCTTTAAACTTTGAGTACTAAATAAAATATGTATGGCACCATTGAGAGACACGTTTTCATTGTTCATGATTTTTCCCCGAACCGCATTTGCATTATTGTACCTTTTGGTGATCTCATCCCATCTTGGAATTGGACCGCAGTCTTGAAATGAGCACTCGCATCAATCCGAGAAAGTCATTTCCAGGTAATTCATTTGGGTGCTGAGCGTGAAATGAACTATAAAGAGGCGCAGCCATCAGGACTACTGCCTTTGCAAGCTTGTCCGTTTTTTATGTCTGAGGGCTACTGCATGCCTCAGTACATGGGACTATTCTTTTTGGAAGTATGATTTTTTTTTTTTATTTTATGTAAAATGCTATTTTATCCCACATTAAAAAAAACTTCAAGAAACGAGCCCAACAGAAAAATGCCATTATCCCTTGTCACATTGGAGTCCACATTATAACATGTTATGGCATTCTTCTCCACGTATGAAGGAGAAACCCTACGGATGTCACAACATATGATGTAATGTGTTTGTGGATTGTGACGATCAAATGGTGTGGCAAGACGTTGAAACAAAGGGCATTATTTTCAGGTTTAAAAACGAATAAAGAAATTGAATATGAGGTACAGGGGAAAACTGAAAGATAAACATGATGCACAAACGAATAATGATAACAATGATGTACAATAAAATACAAATGACATACAAGTTTCATGCTTGAGGTTGAGCCTGTAAATTCTGCTGGCGCCTCGGGAATTAATGCAATTTGTTGACTGCGCCACAAGGGCAGTTCCTGGGCATCTGTCACTCATTTTGGTAAAGTGGATCAAAACTGGAGGCTCCTATGACCCTGAAAACTGAAAGAGGACTGAGGAGTGCCGTCATTTAAAATGCAAAAGGGTGGTGCAAGGGCAATCTCCTGAAAAGGACATGTAAGGAGGGACACACAGCGTATGGGAGTTGTTTGGTTATTTACCCACCAACTGGCTGCCATGGACATGCACATGCCTATGGCAGTGCCCACCCACTGCCTGCCACTCCCGCCAAAAAACATCCTCCCGGGAACTCTTTGAACTGGCTCTATCAAGCAGTATCATCAACTTTTGTTCTTCCTGTGCTATTTATAAGTTGTATGCTGAACGTTAATGGCTTGATTGAATCTGTAAATGTGCTATTGGTGTAATAAAAATATCTTAGCCATGTGTGCGTTTAGTGGCAGCCAACAATTGTGGCATGAGAATAGGTATTTTCCAGAAACTGCCATAATAGGACCATTTACTAATCTCATTTTCCAGCTGTTACCATGTTATCACCAGGGAGTACCAATATGGCAGTGACTACACAAAAGTCCAACCGATTGGCTTTGCCAATGCGTGTTCACGTTACAGTTATCAGCCATAAATTGGGTAGCCTAGCGATCTATCAACCCCAACATCTTATTGAGACTGCACACAGTCAAAACAAATAAAGATCACAACTCAACAGAAAGGAAGAGCACCAGCAATTAAGGTAAACCTAACTTTAGCTGAAAGATCAAGCTGACAAGGAAGAAAGACAAACCGACCCGAAGTAAATGCTTAGTAGGGGCGTAGAGAGGGTAGGCCACGCCTAAAGTCTGTACCTACCCTCTCATCAGTGCTGAGTGAACATTTTTGGACAAATGACTGTCACTAGCTGAGCAGCAGAGGCCACCCTCGTGCTCCGGCTTGCAAGTCAGAAATCAGGAAGCTCTTGCTGCATCCTGGTTCCTCTCTGAGTGGAGTGTGGAACCGGAGGCCTGGGGAGCAGCTGACCAACACTCACGACACTCACAACAGACGCAGGCGCTCCACGTATATGAAAGGAACTTTGTCTTAAAGTTCATGATCTAGCATAAAGTTTGCATCAGCAAAGAGTGCCTATTTCAAATAGTTTTCTTAAAAAAACAGAAGTGCTGAAAGTGTACCCATCAAATGACTCCTTCTAGGAAAAGTTATCAGCTACATTTTCATAAAAGCGCCATTAACTGTCAAACAAACACTGGTTA
Source organism: Ambystoma mexicanum (assembly GCF_040938575.1). Taxonomy (NCBI): domain Eukaryota; kingdom Metazoa; phylum Chordata; class Amphibia; order Caudata; family Ambystomatidae; genus Ambystoma; species Ambystoma mexicanum. The sequence goes on along the minus strand of NC_090930.1, from coordinate 647,134,300 downwards.
CTCATTCCATGCCCTGTGGTCCTTTGTGTCAAAGGTGAGAGAAATCTGTCATGAAGTGCTACATAAAAATACATACTATTTTTATTATAATAATTATTGCATTATTATTACTATTACGAGAATAATACAAAATGATTATTTGAGTTTTCAGTTTTGGAAAGCCTAATCTTAATATATCTTTGTCGCACATCAATGACAAATGTTGCATCTTTGATTAATGCACTGCTCTTCCAAACTTTAAAATACTGAGCTGGCTACCCTTCGTTTTTCGCCCGTTTATGAAAATATAAGTTATAGGTGAGTTGGTATCAACTAAAGCAATACAGCTCATTGACATCTCACAGACCCAGTGGTCGAAGTGAGCGGGAGCGGTCGGGAGCGGTGCTCCTATACTTTTTTAAATTAGCTTGTACAGCTCCTATACTTTTATTTTAAAAAGAAACCGTTCCGGAATGGTTTTGTTTTAAAATAAAACTGTAGGAAGACGTTGCAGCTTGCGTTTTCAGTGCACTGCACTGAACGTTCCCTTAAACAGCAGGCACAAGTGTTTGCGGGGTGTATTGTGTGTGGGAGGGGTTGTGGCAATGGGGTTTGTGGGGAGCAGGGGCAGGCCATAAGGGAACATAGCTCCACTACTTCTTTTCATACACTTCGACCACTGCGAGACAACAAGAGCAAAGATTGAGTTGCATATGATGTCAGTCAGAACCTCAAGATGGAATGCAGACCATAGCTGGGAGAAACCCATCTATAATTCTATGTTGTGCAGTGTACCTGGTTTCCCTCCGTATTTTGTCCCCATGTGTTGTGTCCTGGCACACCTGGGGTTAATCTCGCTCAGTCAGCGCTGACGAGATTTACCTCATCACTGAGGAGTGAATACGACGCAGGATGCAGCCACCACCCACAAGTCAGTTTGTGCACAAAGCACAATAAAGCAAGTTTGCTCCAATGCCAACTCTGCATATTGTGTTCGCCGACCTTGTAGAGTGCACATTACTCATGGACTGCAACACCATGGACCAGCATTGCAGGAGGAGGAGAAGGAAAGCAAGACAGAATTAAGAAAAATATAAATACCAGGTCACCTCTGACGCCATTCCACATCAACTCAAAAAGAAAAAGAACAAAAAAAGAAAGTACCGTGCAGAGAAAATGCCGTATTCCTCTACTGTGATGTCATGAAAGATTATTCTGAATTCCATAATCCTCTGGTATCAAGTCACAACAGTGGGGAACAACATTTAGAAGAGAAAATTGTTGACAATGGCTTCCATTTGAACCCATATATAACAATACATCTTTTCCAACCGTTAACATGGAATGGGTGAGGTGCTTTTTCCCTGACCAGAATAGTATACACTTGAGTTGCATTTAAAACCCTTTTTTTTTCCTGATCGAAGCATATACCTTTCATAGCCCTAGAATAAGTACAGGTGTTGGATGCCTGTCTGATATTAAGTCTCCACTTCCAACAGGTTGCAAAGCTAGCTGGTCTTTAACAACGTGGAAACTAAGTTCAGCAGGCAGAACAGATCCAATAAACCTACTAAGTGGCGGTTGCACCTTATAGAAGGCCCTTCAATGCATATATATGAGAGAAATATTATCATTGCTCTAAATCTCAGATCCAAAGAAGGATGCCATACTGCCAAACCTTTAACTCTGCCGAAACTTCAACATCCCCACCAAATATATCACCTAAGGATTGGCCCAAAGTCTCAAATTTACGTCACTTTGCCTCTGCTAACATGTGAGCACCAATATAATCAACTATGCATCCCTAAACAATCATTATTCCCACCCTTTGCAAGTCATACATTATTCAACTTGGTAGATAAATTGGGTCTTTGCCCAACAATAATCAAAACACCCTCTGCAGAAACGTTAGCGTGAAATTTCAGTCTACAGTGGAAGCACAGCCTCATCCGTATCCAGATCCATCCACCCAACAGGCAAAGTGCTCTAGAGCAGTCAGGATGCATACAATATTATAACACATTAGTTATCCCATAAAACAAACATTAAAGGGAAGCCATTATTAAGAATTTGTATTCAGCAAATCAATAGATACAAATGAAAGACAACAACAAACACATCCATCTACTATGCAATCACAAAATCTGCCAACACAACCAAACGTTCATCTCATCCCACAAGAAAGTACAAATTAATTATGCTCACGCCAGCTAATCATTTTCTATAGTCTTACCCTGCAAAATCCTGCATTCACATTGAACTTTATATATCAAATATTTTCTGATCACTCACTTTAAAAATGTCTATTGTATGTTGCTCCACATGGTTAATTATCTTACAAGAGGCTCTATTTTTTCGTTTTGGCTGAATTCACAATTTAACACCTTTATTAAATACATCCACAACTTCGGATTCACAAGCAAAATGCAGGATTTAAAATTAATTCAATTTAAGTTCTAAAGTTTAGTTGATCTGAGGTGCAGTCTCAATTAATTAAATGGCTCATGTGTCATTCTGGTTATCTTTTATAAAAGACAAATAATTGACCTGGTTTCACTAAATATCTTATATATACGGTCACCATTTCTGTTCATCACATATTTAGCCTTTCTTGCATTCATCCAGTAGGACGTCAAAGTACTTTGTATGTAAAATCGATGTTGATTAATTTCTGGATCTACTATGCTTCTGCTTCAGTTTTCTTATTTGACCTGTTGCAGTTGGAGGGTTCACTAGCGCCTCAGAGACTGCTAGCCTTAACTTTGTTCATTGTTAATCATTTTGTGAGTGGGCTTGGAGTGTTTTATGGTTTCAACAGAGTTCCAGAGGAGTGTTGTTCTTACTCATCTGAAGTCTTTCTTCCTTTTCCTCTAATTAGCTTCATGGGCCTGACCCTTAAAATAGTCAATGCGGCAACCCGACTGTCAACACATTGTGAGTATGCGCCCAAGGCGAGCCCATCCATGATCGAACTGGGACTTGGACTGGATATAATCCATATATTACATACACTAAATCCACTCGGAAGTCACTTATCTCTTCGCCTGAAAATAAGCTTATCAGGCATGCCACCGTTTGAAATTAATCTTAACATGAAATGCTACAGAATTGTTATGCGGTTTTACTGTTTTTCTGTTGCAAAGTACATGTTGCACCACTACTGGGGCTCACTGACACTGAATCTAGGAGCAATTCAATGAGCTAAAGCTACCAGAAACCCATTTCTGATATTGATGCATGTTGCAGAGTTTCAAGTACTTTAGATGTCTAATCTCTTTCCTAAATAAATGTGGGAGGTTATTCCAAATGTGAGTGGCCTGATAGGAGAAGGAGCAGCATCCTCATCTGGAAGGACTGAGGTGTAAAAAGGAAATCAAGTCAGAGGAATCTGAAAGAAGATTTCTGGAGGATTTTTAGTGGGGTGATCTATGTTTTTAAGACATGTGGTCTTGTACTATTGAATGCTCAGTGTACAAAACATAGCGATTTAAAAATGTTTCACTTCTCCAGCTTCAGCCAGTAGAGTTGGTTAAGGGCTAGAAAAATATGAGCTCTCCTGGGCAGCTTACAAACTCCTAGTTGCCACATTTTGTACAGGGTGTATCTTTTGGAGCTTTTTAATAGCATACTTCAGAAAGCTCAGGTAGGCTAAATTGCAGTTATCAGTTCCTGAACTGACAAATGCATTTGTGAGCAATACTAGGTGAGAATATGAAAAAGCATGACATTTTTTGAAAGGTTTAATTTGTAAAAAACATACTACTACCCCTGTATTGGTCAATAACTAAGACTATCTTAGCAGAATGCTAGACATTTTGTGAGTGAGCTGTGCCCAAAGGTGATTATCTACATTTTTCTGGCGTTAAGTGCAAGTGTGTTTTGATCCATCCAGGTTCTGACAGCTGTCATGCACCTTAGGAAAGATTATTTATGATTTATCAACCTTCAACCACCTGGACCTGGGTGTCGTCAGCATAGATACAAACAAAGCTCCCAAAGAGAGGAGCAATTTAGATAGAGATCTGACATGAAGGTTGAATAAAAGCAGGGAGACTGCATAGCCCAATGGGTCTCTCGATTGCATAGCACTCTAATTTGAAGGGGGTGCATGAAATAGGCTGGGTTCTATCTGTCAGAAAGGATTCCATGCTAATAAGTGCCATGTCTATAAAGCTGAGCTGATTTATACAAACAAGGGGAATAGGGTGATCCCCTGAATCTAATACTGTGGACAGAGCCAAGAGTAGCAGGGCTGACTCTAATCCAGCAGAACTGTTAACAACTCTAATGCTTTTAAGCCCACATTTCATTGTGCATGGGAATCTTAACATCTGGCTGGAGTAGGAAGGAAATCCACTTGCAGAAAACCTTGTGTTTGATAATCTCTTGGATCTTGGCCTTCAAGAATATATGGGGGCGGAAGGATAGCTCAGGGGTAATGCATTTGTCTTGGAAGCAAGGCAGTGCAATGCAACACAGGTTTGAATCCAGATCCCGCACTTAGAAACCACTCCTGGTATTAAGCGCATTATAAACAAACAATTATAATTTGATGTCCCTCCAACAAAGCCAGTCCTATCCTTGACAGCCTTTCCTCCTATACAAATGTTGGTACATTTTTTCAGGTTATCACCCACCTTTCCAATCAGCTGGCCCAACCATCAATGAGCTTTCTTCACTCTGATCCCCCCCACATACTCTCCATTATAATCAAATGAAAAGCCCCCATGATGAAGAGAAAATTGGGCCTAATAACACCTGAATACCTGGGCAATGTCCTTTCTGAGCTGAATAACAAATATTTATTAGGTGAGGATTCCAAGGACATTTTGTGCTTGTTAGACATTCTTAGGAATGTCTACTTGGACAAGTTTTATGAATTTTAATTCAGAATCTCAAATGGTAAATGAAGACTGAAATACTACCCAATTCATTGGGCCAATTGAAAGATTTCCAAATTTATATATATTCAAATTCAGACAAATTTTGGCATGGATAGATGCTGTGCAAAATAAACGTAAATAACATTAGTACTTTGTACAAGCACCATTGAGTGAACTATGTGATACATTAGCAAGCAACCTCTTTTCTAAATGACATCATGTAACAAGAGGCATGCCTAAACCAACCCTGGTTCCTAAAATCTGAGGTAAAAGTAGATATTCTTTACACATCACTAGTACTAGTGATATGCTAATACTTCTCAAAAAACAAAACCCTCAGGCTCACCAGACGATCTTTGCCCAACCAAGCTTAAAAAACACAGTTGGTCGTTGATCTCAGAAATAACATTAGTTTTTCCTTAGTGCCTGGCACTTTGCTCCTGAACATAAAACACAGTAGTACTGCACCTGAAAAAGCTAATTCTCACCCCAGTAATCCCATTAGATACATCACATTTTTTGCTATCTCTCCCTTGCATACAAAAAGAAATGCAAAGTAAACAAAAAAGCATCAACATTTAATGAAAGTATGGACCTCTTGGACTCCCGTAATGCAAACATCACACTAGGTTGGTGGACCAAATCTATTTTGATATCAGTGCTGGATGATCTTAAGAGGGTGGGTGATTTTGTGGTGGCATGGTCCTGACCCTGTTGGCTGTGGTGGCTATTTTCGAAATGGTTTATCATGCCATTATCCTTAGTCGTTGTATGTCTGCCATCTCAGATGTTACCCACAAAGGGATAATAATGTTTCTAAATTCAAGGGCCCAATTGCTGTTTCTACACCCATACAAGCCAGTTACCCAAAAGCGGCATCCGCAGTTGTTAACTATTTTCCCCTGCTGTTTAACCTTTACATTTGACCCCTTGTTGTCCTCATCCATTGTTAATTACTTGTCCTTTTACACATATGCTGCTACAACCCAGGAGGTCCTCATCAGACTGGAGGAGGATATCTGTGTAGGTATTTCAGCCGTTCAGCCCTGCATGAGAAAACCAGCAAATGGATACATAAAATTAATCTGACATTTAACCCCACTAAGAAGGAGGTAATCTTATTTGGACCTAAATCTTATTTTATTAATAATTCTCTTTGCCCAAATTCTATATTTCACTACCCCTCCTCTGTTCATCAGTTGTGTAACCTACGTGTTAAGGGGGTTAATGGCGCGGTAGAGCTTCCAGCATCGTTAACCCCCAACCGCCTCATTACGAGGTCCGCTCGCGGGACCAGCTCTGGACGTCTGGTTTTACCAGACATCCTTAGCGGGTCCCGCGAGCGGCCCAACATGCTAACAACGGGCACGTCATTAACAGGGCCTGTTGTTAGCATGCTCCCCATTCCACTTGAGCCTTATGGGGGCTCAAATGGGAATGGGGATGTACCGGGTCCGTGTTCCTTGAATAGGGAAATACCGGGCCCTCCTAGGTCGGAATGGCCCAGTATTTCCCCATTCAGGGAACACGGACATGGATTTGGGGGTAGCCATGCCCTTACTAAGCGTGCATAGGTAGGTATTAGTGGCTACATTTGCTTTGTGTACGGGACGCCGGCTGTGACTTGTACATAGGGTTACTTTGCAGGGAAGTCTCAATGAATACACGGATCATGCACAGGTGCCTCATGCATGAGGGGGCACGCAAAACCTTTCTCGTCGCGTGCACTTGGCTGGGTCTATGCACACTTTTCTTTGAATCGGGCCCTAAGTGTAGGTTACGTTACTAGCCCCTTGAAAGGACTTTAATTTCTGCTGCAGTCTCTTGAGTCTTTTTCTATCAGCAAATATGTATTCTAGCCAGTGAGGAATACAAATAAAACATTCAGGGGTCTGCCAAAAGAAATTCAGTAAACTGCTAGATGTACAGCTAACCTCCTACTGGTTTAACAACATACAAGATTGCTCATATGACTTGTGTTTTCCTAGCAACTAGCAATACCTATGAACATTAGCCAAAACAGCCATTGCAAAATAATAATATATTGTAAACACAATAATGCAACATTACTTTAGTAACTATGCATGATCATCCGTCTAACACAGCCAAGCAGTCATGCCATTGTTGATGCCCCAAGAATATCTGGTCAGAATCGACTGTTTTCTCCCACTGAGAGTTTGCTACAAAGGTTTCAGGCGGGTTCAGCCGTCCTACTTGGCCTTTCTATACCAATGAAAATTTAGTGGACACGTTCTATTCATGCCTAATATAGCTGTCTGCTTGGACATCAAGTGAGTGCAATCTTCATTAGAACAAGTGAACTGCTGAGATTTCATAAGTAAACATTTTATAATTAAGAAGGTACAGTTGGGTAGCCCTAACCGAGCCTATTGTAACTGCCTTCTTAGGCATTAGGCAAGTGATGTCAGCCACCAAGCCTATGGGAATTCCCAAAAGTATACATGCCCTATCTATACACATAAAGGATTGGGCACGATTTTCTAATTAGGCCTAATGTGGCTGTCTGATTAGAAATCAGGCAGGTGCAGTCTTTTATATGCCATGCCACCACTCATAAATTCACACCAGCATTAGCTGTACCCAGGCAAAGCTCTTAGAGATGCAGTCTTTAGTCATCTATGTGACCTGCTCAAACATTGAGCCTTGTTGGTATAAATTAATGTTTGGTTCGGTAGTTTTAACTATGGCTAGTATGGATGCCTGCTCGGGAAGCACGTGAGCATATTTTTTCTGAAGGTATGCGAGCCCTGGGGAATTAATACATTGCTTTGCTATACTCAATAACATCTGGTTGTGATTTTCTATCTTTCAATATTTTGAATGCGGGTGCTTAGACATCAGTTAGGTGCAGCTAAACATAGTGTATGTGATCTCTCACAATGTGATACATGCCCGTATTATGCCCATGAAAGCCTACCCATTATAATACGTTTGCAACGACCGTTTTGTGGCAGCCTGCATACGCATCATGTGGGTGGCTCTTCTTTCTTGGAACAACAGGGATCTTGCAAATGTATATATATGCTCTGCTAAAGATCAAAAAGGTCAGTATGGGATTCTCTGACTATATCCCGTGTTGCTGTCAATTCACGCCAAATGTAAACTATGATGAAATTAAACATGGCCTTAATGTACCCATGAAGTACCCATGAAATCCTCATCTACATTTTGTAAACATTTCCACTTTTCCAACATTCTTTGGCATCTGGTAGGATTAGTCTTCCAAAAAGCAAATTGTATGGTGTTTTATAATATTGGTCCGGCATATGTAGGAACAATAGCTCAATAACAACTTGCATGTGACATAATGTCACCTGTAAGGGCTAACGTGAAATGTGTTGTTTGATTTTTGTATCCCAAAATTCTGCTGGTAGTTATTCCTCTGAAAAAGAACTCTGCGATTCATACTCACTTTCATAAAGCTCCATGCTGAACTGTATAGAGCAAGCATGTAACTCTGCTGTACCTATTTACTGGTGCCCATTAGCAGCTGCCTAGTTTGGCAACATCACAGTTACAGAGTAACATGCATTTCTACAAACTAACTGATGGAACCCAAAGTTGCAACAGCCAGGGACAGCCTTTAACTTTGGGCAGCTCTGATCCAAATTGTATAACTGTGTGCTTGCAGGACCTGGTGAAAGATTAATAAATAAACATAAGCCATGCCTAATTTGACTGGTGTCCTCTGGGAATTTACAATTATAATAGCTCGAACTCGTTGGTGTCATTTTACTGTCATCTTGGTATAGAGTGATTCTTTCTGTCAAGGTTGTCTGTGCATTCACCAAAAACAGACCATTTGGAATTAGCCCCAGCAAGCCCTTTGTTCTCTCTCGGAAGGCATATCACCTCCCAAAGAAACACCATCTACATCAGGGGGCAGGGTCGGGGACCCATCTCTGAGGTAGTAACACAAGGGAAAATGTGCTGTTTGAGTAGCCCAGGAGAATTATTTCAGTCCAGAGAAGGCTACCAGTATCTTGGAATCTCCAACGGCACCCACACTCGCTGTGCCCCCTCACCACATCCTGCACACTAAGCACTTTGAGACTGATTTCACCAGGAACATAGACTCATCACAGCAGCCAGGATTAGACTCTAACAGAAGGCTTGAAATGGACCAATCTGCTATGACAAATTGATTATTTAAGAGGGTGAGACAAGGATTTGATCTTTATTGAAGTACAGTCTGCCCAAAGCCCTCTGCTCTGGAGGTGAATATAGTGAATGCAAGGACAGAGAAAGCCTCCCACTTCACCCAAGCAATAGGACCATTTGCAAAGTCCTGAACATGGTATCCAGGATCCTGCTCACTGGTGAGACAGCCTCTGCAAGTGCTCCTCTGATAACGTCCTGATAACGTCCTTGCAGGGAAGTGCAGAACAGGGACTGACCTTAGCCCTGGAGACCCTGGACAGAGTCCCGACAGCAACCCAGAAGTCAAGGAACACTGCCAAGCCTCAAGAACAATCCTGCAATGTATTTGTAGTTAGTCTGTTCCCTTTGCCTGACTTAATGGGCCATGGTGAAAATGAAGACCCAACTCCTTACATTTTTAAATGCATCCTCATTAAACTTGACCTTTGATGCCAAAAATATTGTCTGACTCACCCATCTTCAGATCCAGAGTGCCTCCCTGATCTTAATGACTGAGTATTTGTTTCCTCTCCCACATGGATGGAATATAGATAATGTTAGTTGTGTGCATTTTTTGTTTAATTAAAATCTACTTTTTTAATAGAACCTTGTTGGACATTATTTTATTTTGGTATTGTTGCTTGGATGCTTCTTTGATCGATCACATCCCTCCTAAAAAGTAAAGCCTTTTTTTGACCCATGTTATGACAAGAGGGGAAAGGGGTACACCTCTCAGGCTGATCTTTATGATTGGGATAACCGTTGGTTTAGTAGTAGTGTGGGGCTGAGTAGGAGTTGTATGCACGGCGCATCTCTGCACTCCTGCAGAACAGTAGTCATTTCCTCATAGTGCTGAACTTGGGAACAAGAAAATGCAGTGGGACATGGGGTTGTGAAGAGAGCTGCAACAGAAGAAAGTCAACTGGCTCTTATGCCACATTTCTAAAGGAAGTTTTATCTGCAAAACAAGTCTGACTAAATTGTACATGGTCTTCTATATGGTTCTGAGTTTGAGCATAATAGTGATTCAGATACTGGCAGCCTGATCAGAGAACGTTTTTTCTCCCATTGCAGTAGAAGGGGATGAATCCCAAGAAAAGACTGTCGTGCTATGAAAGGGGATGAACCCCCAGAAAAAGACTGTCTTTTCTGGGGATTCATCCCCTTTCATAGCGCGAGGTATTGGAACCTACTTTATTGAAAGATCCCTATTTTGAAACAACAGGCCAACTAGCAGTACTCTACTATCTCTTCTTTTTGAAGGCATTTGAGACATACTGAAAGTGGACATTCCTCCATAGGACCCACTATAAGAGACTTTTGTCTCACGCACCGCCACAAAAAATATTCTTCCATGAAGACTTCCTGTCAAATTCTTTTAGGCCTTGAGAATGACCTGATGGTCGAAAACACGTGTCGGCTGTACTTGAATTAAAAATCACCACTGACATTTTGTACTTTTCCCTTGTGAATTAGTTATGAGAGAGGAACTCTACTCAAAGAGTATTGGATACTATGACTGATTAATCTGTTTTGCACAACCTAACTATACAACATAACTACCTCTAGAGATTCGGTTTGGTTTCTGACATTGAGCAGACACTTCATGTCTGGCAGTTGACGGGCTCTGCTAGGATGCAATTCTGTGTCGGGCTGATGGCGATGCAGAGCTATCATTCGGCTAGTTGGAGGAATGCAGCAGAGCTTTCACACTCGTTCAAGATTTGGGGACGATGGAACGACCAGGTCGGAGGTGAACAGGGAGCTTTGACTGGTCTGGCCCTCTGGTTGCTGTGAGGCATTCATAAAGGGCTCAAGGATAGATAATCCACTTCAGGGTCTGCTCCTCCAGCACAGAAGATCAATTGCAGATTGGTGGGTCAGTTTCTGGTCCACAGCACCGGTCACTGCCGATAACCCCTGGGAGTGGTTAGGGGATAGGTCTTCCTTCGGTCATGGACAGCATCTTCTTCAACTTTGGAGGAGTGCTTTGGACAGTGCAACCAGCCCAAAGGAAGTCCAGATGAAAGTCCTCAGAATGTCTGTTCGGCCTTAAAGGATCCCTGAGGACTCAAGGTATTCTGTTGAAGGGGTGCAAGACTCTTTCTTTTGAGGGCATAAGTCCTCAGGTGATTGGTCTAAACTTAGCCTACATTTGAAGACCAATCCCTGCTCCTGGCGGGAGTGGACATTGCCCCCTTGAACTTGCACCCAAACTGCTTTGCCCTAGCGAAAGTGGAGGAGACAGGAAAAGGAAAGAGAGACAGTGAGAAAAAAGACGGTGAAACACTTCTTCCATCATCCAGAGCATCCTGGCTATCCTGCTCCCATCCCCTTTACCTCCTACTGACAACAAAAGATGTTTAGACATGCAGCATCATTGTGTCAGGCTACTCCTCTTGAATGGGTGTGCTCCTTTGATTCCTGGTCCCAGGGCCGCTGCCTGCTGTGCAGTAGTCTCTGAGTAAGGTGGTTACCAGTTTCTGTCCTTCCCGGTGGCAGTTTCAGTCTGTCTGACCCTGATACAAATTCCCTTCCACAGCAGAGCTGACTCACAGGAGCTGACACATGTGCAATATCAATTTGTTTGTGGCAGCCACAATAATAAGTATTGCCATTCACTATGGCTAAACTTAGGCATAGTTTATTCTTAAAGATTACCCTGCGATCAGATTGGGGTACTATGATCATCGTAGTTCCGGTACAGGGGGCATACCTTAAAAGCTGCCACTTTGCTGTCACCACGGAGGTCAAGGGGGCACCTTGTGACCTTTGTACTTGCTCTGCAACACGAAAGAGTGGTGGCTGCAAGTCAGACTACTGATGCAGCAGGGCACAAGTGCACTATGCCTTTGACCTGCAGTTGCAACAAAGGGGGTCTGGTTAGTAGATTACCCCTTTGGAGAAGGAAGCACCTGCATTATTTTAGGCACTAAAAACCAAAAAAGCCAGGGCTGTGCACCCTTGCCAGATGGCAATTCCTCACAGGGCTGATTTGCGTAATACTGCAGATCATTACCTCCACCTTAACTGGATTGAACCTAGGTCTATTTCCCCCCAAACATAGGCCTAGTATCTCTGTATGCTGCATATAATCATTTGCAGCCTCTCAGGTGGAGCACACACTGATTGGTAACTGTATACATATTAAACTCCTTGGCATGAGTTTGACAAAGAAAACAAGTGGTCTCATGTGTAGATTTAATAGAATTGGGCATCTGGATGGGATCTCAGAAGGCCTGGCATTCCCTTGCTATCCCCATGAATGACTTGTTGTAATGACTACTTTTATTGTGGCAGCCTTCGTATGCATCAGGCATTTGAAATATACCTTTGAGCATAGGAACAATTATATATTCATAAATGACATTCTAGAGCAGGGGCATGCAACCTTTGACTCTCCAGATACTTTCAACTAAATCTCCCCTCATCATGATGAGGCATAGTCAAAGGATAATGAAGGATAGTATCAGTAATTCAAACATCTAGACAGCTGCATGTTACTGAACTGTGTTCTACAGAATTGAAAGCCTGGTTGGAATTGTTGACCTGCTCTGTAGCTGACTGCATCAGTTCACTCTTCCATAACACATCTGGGATCTATAGAATTGATACCGATTGCATAGAAATGCACAAGCCAGTGCCTTCCACACGTCATTCCTATGCAAGACCCATCTCATAAATGAAGACATTGGGCATAATTGAGGAATTTGGATGACAAAGGAAACATGGCTAGGCAGATAGAGGAACAAGGAAAGAGTACCAGAGTGTGGGAGAAGGAAGCAAGCTATGTTTTGCAAGGGCAAGCATATGCAGATAATGCAGGGGGATGCATAGAGGATGGATGGAGAGGTTAGCTAATGGAACCTGGAAGACCTCCATGTTGAGATGAGGAAGGAGAAAAATGTCAGGTGTTTACTGATGACACTTTTAGACACAGCTAGGTGTTGACGGACTTTGGTGGGTGGTGAGGTCATTTTCTACCAGCATTGCTCTGATTGGTTCCTTGTAATTATGGAACGCATGTAACCTGTAAGCATGTCAAAAAAGTAGGATGACCATGGGAGTACAAATTAAGAGATTCCCAATCACATTGAGAGGAGATGCAGGAACGCCTCATGGTTAAAAACAATATCAAATTATTGTGTTGAGCTGGCAGGATGAATAAGCTAATGTTTTCTCTGTCAGTGTTTTGGAGGGCATCAAACAGTATTTAGAGTGGAGTAGTTGTCAGTTCTGCATCTTGAGTTGAAGACAGGGTGGTATGAGGGATACAGATGTGTGTTGTCAATTAGGCTTAACATTGAGAGGGTAAGACCCTTTTCTCTAGATTCACCTCCTAAAACCTAGATGTGTGATGGCATGACCAGAAATCTTTGTAAACTGAACATCTGAGAAATTGAGTCATAGTCCAAAACATCATACAAACCGCTGGTTGCAGACCAATCCGTTCAAATGTCAGCCAGGTTGTGCTCGAAACCCTCTGATAGTCCTCCAGTAAAAACTAACTGCCAGACAAGTGTATATAGGATCATTTCCGAATCTGATTCGGGAGCTAGGATCAAATACTCATGCCCTATGCTGGAGCCTACCTACGTTCCCATGATTATTTAAAAACACTATATTTGTTATTCCCGCTTCACGTGCCCCACCCCTCACCCCCTGCAGTTGCACGCATGCATTTCCTCTTGCATTATTATATTTTCCTCAATGAAAATTGTTTGGGGGGAAATGGTACCTGAACGTGCATCCCAACACTATGCTCTTTTAATCACAAAATAATGTACAATAGATAAGAACTCAAATCTGATGGGACGCAGTAAGTTTCTTACAATGGAGGAAGTTTGAGGAACATTCTGAACAGGTTGTGGAGGGGAGTAAATGGAACCGTCACTGGGGACAATACATAAGTGGCTACACATAGATGAAGGACACCAACATTGGACATTTTAAGTGCAGGTAGACGACACAGGCAACTGTTCTCGGGATGTGACCATGATAGGTGAAGTGCTATAGTGGAGGCAGAGGAAGTGTGACTTTTGTGACTTCACAGGTAATGTCATCAGCAATGCCATGATTGACACCATGAGGACCATGTTAGAGACTAGTTATGGTTGTGTTACTTACCATAACAAGCATGTGTCAATGACTTTTACATTTTGCATGGAAGCCATAATGTCTGTTCATTTAAACTTTTTTCAGTTAATTTCAAAGAATTTTAAACAAAACTGGACAACGATATTTTAGTTGATAGGGTTACACATGAACCTGATACAATTAGAACATGTAAATCCTCCTTAAAATGACATCGGTGTAAGGACTCACATTTGAATAAACGTGGCATGATATTTGCCATTTGGCAAACATCGTGGCAGTTTGCATGCACTCACGACAATAGCAATGCTTCATTGTGATCGGCGCAATTGTGTTTTTTCGGTTTGTGTTGTCCTTTAATGAAGGCTTGTCTCGCAGCCTGTGAATCGCAGTCTTTGAATCCTGCCCGCGCTGCACGCCAAGGCTCTGCATGGCCCTTTAAACAATGTAGCTATGAGTATGGGCACCTGCATATGTTTGTGCGAGGACACAATGCCTGCCCTGGACAATGCAATAGAGTCTATTGTGTATTTTTCCATCACACAACTGTTTTCAATACAATTCAGTGTATATGGTTGTCTCCTTAGCCGCACATTGCGGTATTTGTTCCTGCAGTGTGCGTTGCAGTAGTCAGTCACCTTTGCGCACTACCTTCATCGCAGGATGATAAGAGCTTTTGTGTAGCAGAGCACACCGTGTGCTTGAGCCCACAGGCATGTTCTGGATTATTCATATTCCTGCTGGCTTGATAGCAGAGATGGGCTTAGTCTTTATACCGCAGGTCAATGGGGAACAGCGGAACACACAACCTTCTGAATAATGCCTTGCGAAACAGCGGCCGCGCATTACTCCACATCTGTTGGGTCTGGTGCTGCACTGCAGTATTCCTGTTCAGCATTCCCTGCGTATTCTGCAACAATCTACCCAGGCTCTACCCAAAGGCCTTCACGTCTATATATATAAATTGCAATGCACGTGATTACAGAGATTCTGAAATATATCATTGTTATGGTAAAGTCGGCTCAGACTGTAATCTTCTGTCTTCATAGGAATTCCCTCCAGTAAGACAGCTGCCTTTTATGTGGACAAATGGATATGACTTCCTATGTTTTACCCTCTACCTAGTTCTCTGTTTCTCCCTCACTCTCAATCACTGTCCTTTTTGGCTGCATTTTTCTTCTTGCCCTCTTCCTCGCTTTGCTTCTATGTCCTCCTCTTCCTCTGTTAAAACCTCGCTCGTTCCCTCCACCCTCAACTTATTCTCCTCATTTTACCTGTTCCACCCTCTCCACGCCCCTCTCTCTTCAAAATTTCAGATTAAGGGCCTGATTCATGCAATTTTTTGCACAGTTCAGAGTGACTTTGCACTGCTGAAAAGTGACTGCACTTCTGAAACAAACCCTGATTCAGGGTACTGTGCAAGTTGTATTTGTGCAGTGCAAAGTCCACGCAAAGTCCTTTTGTGCTGCAAAAATGACTATGCATTGGCTTTGTACGGACCTTGCACTGCAACAACTTTGCACAGTTCCAGTTTCAGAGCGCAGAGAATACCCAGGAGTCAAGACCCTACACTCCGCCTGGTAAGCGTCCACCATGCTTTTAGTACCCCGCTGCACAAAGCAGGCATTCCATCTTCCATAGGAAAAAATGCCCTTCAGCAAGAATACTACTGAGACCCATAAGGCTACCCTCTGCACCCTCAACCATCAGCAAACCATCCAGTATCCCAGCTGCAACCTCCAAGGGGAAAGATGCTGCATATGGATGCCTCTGCTGCATCATCCAGTCTAGATCAGCCAATTAAAATGTCCAAGGAATCCCCGAGCTCATCACCATAGAACTGGACACACTTGACACTTCTCATGTCAGAAATCTGCTTTACAGTCTCCTTCCCTTGAACCATCATCAGACAGTCCCTAATCACCAGTTCCTCTGCTACGCCGATAGCGACATTAGGTGAGAAGAAGCAGCGCTGAGTCACTAGAAATCACTGCATATTTCCCTGCTACCAAATACCCTCACCACAACAGCTCTACACCAGCCAACATTCAAGGGAGGTGTCACGGAAACCCTGCTGGAAATGTAACACTTGCCATAACACTAATGGGTCTCTGAACATCGATTGAGAACAGCTCACAAACACTCTGAAGCCTATGCTTCTCTCATATAAATACATCACTCAAGAGTAAATTTTCTGGCAAGTGAACAACTTAATTTGCTCATCTATACAATACTGCGTTGTTCCGTTTAAAATCTTATCCAAAGACCCTGCCCACAACAAAATAGACTGGTGGACACTCTCTTCAACATGGTATGAAATTAGACACAGACAGCTAATTCACTGCATCTGGATAGATCGATCATATGATCAACCTATTCCTCATAGTCTACCAACACCTCACAACTGTTAAGACCCAGAAAGAAAACACACGGTCAAATACCAAACATCTAGAGACTTAGCTTTGAGAAGCAACCGAGCGCTTTACAGAGGTATCCACCAACACAGATCGATGACGATGTGCTTTACAGAGGTGAAAAACATTACAGATGCAAAACGGAGCCCTTTTCAGTGGTAGCAATAGAACAAATATACAGTGGGGGGTAGGATACAGAGGGGAACAGAGGAGGGGTACAGCTGCAGTGGGTGGTGAGGAGTAGAGGGGTGGGTGGCATCTATCAAGACAGGGGACGCGAGGGGCAACATGATGGCCTAGGTGTTGAGGAGGAGAGACTCCTTGAAGAAGTGGGTCTTGAGTTCTTTTCTGATTTGTAGGAGCATGGTGGCGAGTCTGATGCTGATGGTAGGAGTTTCCATCGTCTTGGGGCCTAGGCACAGAATGCTCTTTTTCTGGTCCTTTCCTTTTTGCAGTGGCAGATTTCAAGTCTGCTCATGTCCTGGCTTCTGATGGTGCACAGTCCGCCGGAGATGCCGAGTTTCTCAGCAAGGTAGCTGGGTGACTTGCGGGCGACTGCCTTATAGATGATGCAGCAAGACTTAAAGCTGATTTGTGCGCGAAGTGGGATCCAGTGAAGGTCGCTGAGGGTCAGGTGTTGGGGTCGTATATGCATAGACCCTTGATGAGGCATGAAGCTGCATTTAGGACACTTCTCAGTGGCACAAGGGAGGACAACGGGAGGCCTTAGAGGAGTGCATTGCCCCATCCAGGTGGGATAGGACAAGTGCTTGAACTGTGGACCTAAGGTTGTCCGGAGGGAGGACGGGCTTGACTTTTCGCAGGAGGGAGAGTTGATACCAAGCGGTTTGAGGTTTTCTTAGCTATGTGTGTCTTGAAGGAGAGGTGTTTGTTGATGTGGAATCGGAGGGACTTGGTGCAGGAGGTGAGCTCGGGTATGAAGCCCTCATAGTGCATGGTTGATAGCAAGCCTGTATGTCTGGGTGTTTGGTGTTGTTGGTGAGAAATAGGAATTCGGTCTTGGAGGGGTTCAGCTTCAAGTATGCACTGGACATCCAAGACTGGATCAGCGAGAGTTAGGTTTTGAGCCTATGGATGTCCTTGATGGAGTCAACCTTGAGGTATAGCTTTGTGCCGTCAACCTATTGGCTTATTGGTGGATGTGGATGTTGTGTGTGGCTAGAAGGGATCAACTTGAACTCAAACATGATGTCCTGATGTGCAAGGTAGAAATATTGAAAGTAAAAAATAGTTCCTTTCTAGTCCACTAAGAAACACCTTTAACAGTGCAAGGGATTTGTTCAAAGTGGTGCAGAGATGTATTTCACGATAATATACCACATCATCCAATGCACAAACCAGTTTAGGCTTCTTAGGGTAATGGATATCGGGGGAACACAGCCTATGAAGGATGGCAATATGGTGTGAAAAGACCTAATGAAGGTTGTGTGCTTAACAAATGTCACCTCATCTCAAACAAAATGAAGGAACAATATGAATGTATTTAATGCATGAGGATAATATAATGCATAAACAATGAAATAACACAGTGAAAATAGATTTGAATACATCAAAACCAGATGTCTTGACATGGAAAACTAGTTTGAAACATTATTGTTATTAAAGGTTAGTTAGTAAATTAACAATTACAAAAACCCACTCAATATTGCAATAATCAAAATGGAAAAAAAAGACTGTGAGGCAACCAAGGGTTTGTTTACAATCTTTAGTTTCTTATTCACAGAAACAGTTCAGGAAAATGAGATATGAATGTATCTGCCTAATACAGTATAACCTGGCCCTCCTTTCTAACATCTCAACCCAGAGTAAAATCACTTCTCATTCTCAGAAAACACACCACTGATGTCTTTCCACTCAATTAACTCAGATCAGGGAAGGGCACGAAATAACCATTACATCACCCCACTCAAAGATGATGTGAGAACCTATCACTGCATTCATCAACAGCTCACTTGAAAAATAGTACCCAGAGTCCACAAATACTCAATACCGTCTTTGGGTTCCTGAGATACCACTAATTTCCACCATATTTCAGGCCTGCTATTTCACTTGAAGGTTATGGAGAATATTGACACTGAATATCTCCAGGCATACAAGGAATCCAATATCACACTGGAACATACCAGTCAGGATTCCACACCTGCATGGGAATAGAAACTGCACTGGGATCAGTATGGGTTTCCCTATTAGCGAGAGTGGACCAAGTCTCTTCAGTGTGGTGACCAATGTTTAACCTATCTATGGCCTTTGATACAGCACACGATGCCATGTTTGTCCACCATCTACAAAATGTAATCAACATCACACTGTGTGTTTATTGGACACATCTAGTCCAAATCCATTCCATGGAGTGCAGAGTTCTTCAGGTTTGTAACTTTGCCACTATTCTTCCACATTTATATCAAACCACTCATAAACCTACTATGCAAATGAAACCTTCACTTCCAGCCCTTCACTGATGCCATGCAAATGTACCAAAAGGTGAAGTGCCACCAAGACCAATTCATCATTGTATCAAACAGACTTGAAGCCAAAGAGCAGTGGATAAGGCAAGGTAGCCACAAGTGCAATGGAGCTAAAACAGAGATCCACGTTGTTGCCATGTCCTAACTAATGTCAAGGGTTTTGACTCATGTTGAATCAATAGACTGGGTAGATGTGGGGATGAGCTGTCGCCGCCCATTATTCTATCCCAGAACAAACTAAATCAATAGACTGGGTGGATGTGGGGATGAGCTATCGCCGCCCACATTCACGCCAGAATAGGAGAACTGCGCAGTTGGCACAAGACCACTCTAAAGATTGAACCTTCTTGTGGGGGGGTTCCACATCACCACTCTACTGTAAGGATGCCATCAAAACAATGTTAAGCAAGGGTCCTATACTATCAAGCAAAAGACCACTCTATTGAAATGCAGTAATTCAAGACAACTTAAAAATGGATGCAGTAACGACAAAATCCCCAAGGTGGCACTAGCGGTCTAAACTCTGACAGGGAAACTGTATTTAGGAGTTGCAAGAGGGGCAGGGACTTCAAAGCTTGTTGGTTAATTGAAAATCTAGCCACCTGCTGTTCCCAGAGGCCAAGAGGCTGGGAAACCTTAACACCTCAGAGATTCCCAAACTAGGAGGCAGGATATCACATGACCCTGTTGATTGATTGAGGAGAGACTTCCAGGCAGCCTGCTGGAGCCCATACAAAAGGCTCTTTCTGTTGAATGGGGTATGTTAATTTTGAGTGTTTCCTGTCAACAGCCCTCTGCCAGCAAGGAGAGACATGTGATCACTGACCCACCCAGACTTCTGGAGGCGGACCCAAACACTTTGGGGAGTTGAATTGCCATAAATATATAGTTTATAGAAACAGTGATAATTTATTGTAACCAAATGACAGGAATGTACAACTTTGAGAGTCTTAGTTTGAAAAATGCCCTCACGATTTGAGTCCAAACTCCAATTTGTACCATGTTCTGGGGCACAACCCCGCTAATTATGATTATTGTAGACAATGTGTTTAAGCTAGAGACATGGAAAGTTATTGGGATATATGAGGAAGGGAAATGTACCTTTGTATAATTTTTGATGAAAAACCAATGTTGCAAAACCCACTAAAATCGAAAATAAGTTGCTATTTTTGAATGCAAGCTCCTTGAAACGCCTGAGTCAGGACAGGGACTATCTTTAGTAATATATGATGTGTGTATGTGATGTCAAACAACTGTGTACCTGGGAAATATATATTTGGATCAGGAATACATTTGTGTGCACATTGACCAGGGGAGTGTCATTTCTGCAGGTCATAAAAATGACATCACTCTGACACACTATCCGTTCCCAAATCAGGGACCAAAGAATCTATTGACCTATCAAATCAAGAGAGGGGCAGGCTTAGGGATGCTAGCCTCTCCACCCACTTTTTAAAACACATAAAAAGAGACTGCTGGGACAGGTAGGGACATTCAATTCCATTTTCTGCGGGACGCTCTGCCGGGAGACTCCAGACTTCACATCCATCAATCTCCAAAGACCAGAACTTTACTTCAGAACTTAAAGCAATGGCCTAAACCCACAAACTGAGAACTCTTCTCAGCAGGCCTCAGCATCCTTAAAATCATTTGCAAACTATTCCAATTCTTTGCCAAGAACAATTGCCAGAGACCAGACCAGAGATCCAGAGAGACCCAGACTGCTGTGAGCAGAACCGGTGCCTGATTGACCCGCCGAGCAGAGAGAACCGAAGTCCAGTCCAGTTGACCAGATCCGTGACGAGGCCCATTCATTTCAAAATTAGGAGTGAGTATCCGCCAGAACTGTGCAGAACCCAATCTCTTAGTTAAAATAATCTAATTCAAGCTATTTTAACCTAATTAGAACAGCCTCCTAGAAATCGTGTCATCTGTCATTTTTAAAGCTGCACAACTGTCACCTGTCAATTCTGCAGCTGCAAGCTGTCACCTGTCATTTTGAGTTTTACTTTAAATCCGAAAATCTACCTTTATTAAATCATCCGTATCAACGGAACCGTTTGTGCTAGGAACGAGATTTAACTTTCATCTGAAAGCTTAGAATCTAGACTTTCCAACAAACCTAGACTTCCCACTCTCTATACTTTTTCCGTAATCATGAGACACGCACTCGCGAAATTTACCGCGATTTGCGATTTGGCCCGATTTCTTCATCTGTAGAAATCAGCAGCTTTTTGCTTCTCGTTGCTAAAATTCGTTTGCAATCTGCTAATCATTCATAGAGTATTGTTAAAGTGAGCCTGAACTAATATAAAGTAGCCATCACCTACCCTGAACCTCTAGAGGGAATTAAAAGCAATTTTAGCACCTTTTCACTTCCTTGCAAACCACATTAAAGTAATTTGTGTGTTTAAAACTCATCCCTGTTTTCTCTAAGCTTGCTGGGGGAACTGGAACTGTGTATTGCATTATAAAGTGTGATTTGTTGGGATTCTTGAAGACTGTGTGCTCTCCTGCCATTTCTTGTATTGCATAGGGGGGGTGAATTGTCAAAAGAAAAAGTGATCATATTACCTTTTGCTAAAATCATAACAAGTTATTTCTGTACTGCATTTTATTCCATCTTCCGTTTCCTTGAACCATATAAAGCATTCTTTCCCACCTTATTCTTCTGTTCCTATTCATAAGTTACCTCTTGCTGACTACTGCTCATATTCACAAGTGTAATATCCATTATCAATTTATTTATAAAAGTGTGATATATATATATTTTGTTTAAATTTTCAAAAAAACCTTTTAATTTGCAAAACAAACCTACTTCTTGGCTCAGTGGGGTCAGGGGAATTCTAAGAGGGGGTGTTATACAAGGGTTGTCATCCAGAGTACTGAACTGGATATAAAAATACATCAATAAGGGTTTTCCTCAGCATCCCAGACTAGGCATTGGCTTAGCTGTAGTGTTGATTGAATATCGCTTACAAAAGTGGGGGCTCGGAGCCGGGATATTCTGGGTTAGATTTACCACTTGTGCAGATTAATACAGTGTGCCAACTGACCAGATACACATATCCGGTTAGATAACCATCCTGTTTTACACTGTGAAAGCATCCCTCAAAGGAACGCTCTAAGGAAACGGTCTGTTTTGCAAAATAAAATACAAACTTCTGTAAGTCAGGAAGGAACTCAAATTCCAGAATGACGAACTTGGTAGATATGAAAATAGCCAGAGAGCACTTCTTACATAAGCTATTTGTGAGAGGTGAGTGTACTCATCAGGACCAAACGGTCTGGTTGCAGGCAATCGCGCAACAGGTCACTGAAACAGGGTCAGATACATGGGGAGATCAGGGTCCCCTACATGTGGCCCTGAGTGAACTATATATGGCCCCTAAAGCCAAAGATGAACATAATAAGATTGCCAGGATAGCGGCATATTTGTATCTATATATGGGAGCCATGCAGGACAAATGTGCTGAAGGCCAAGATCTGGCAAATAGGCAACAGATGGCGTTAGAAAAGGCCTAATCTGACCTGGTCTCTTCTGAGCAGAGGCTGCAGAGGAGCCAGGAGTCAGAAAATGATAGTAGGCAGTATATCATTAAAATAAAAGAGGACATGGATATACTGCAACAGGAAAAGACAGACCAGGATACCAGAATTCTGGCTTTGCAGAAGGAGCACCAAGACAGTTTGGACTCCTTACTGCAGAGCCAGAAAAAGCTGGAGCAACAGATCAATTTCAACAGAACATGCACAGAGCAGGTAGCCACCCTGCAAATCCAACTAGACAGAGAGAAAGAGGAAAGCAATACATTGATTCTGAAAGACCTGGATACCCAGGCAGAGTTTGATGAAGAACGCCAGAAAGCTGGTGCCTTTCAAAGGCAGAGGGACGACCTGGCGTCACAAATGCAGGCTCTTGGTCCGGAAAGGGATACCTTAGGCAGGGAGTCTGCCATTTAAAAAGAAAAATTGAAGAATATCACTTGGCCCTCCAGGGGCTGGGTGACCTCCAAAAAGAGCATCAGGGCTTGCTAGATCACACCAGGAGGGTGGAGGAGGCTCTGGCAAGAAAGGAGCAGGCCGGTAGGGATGGAACTGAGGAGGTAACCCTCCTGCAGCAGAGACTGGCCCAGTACTCCAGGACCAATCAGGAGGCACAGAGAGAAAATGAGGCTCTCTGTCAGCACAATGATAGGCTCCAGCAACAGGTAGCCATGCAGGAGAGACTGATAGAGTCTAGTAAGGCCTTAACTGAGGAACTGAAAGTGCAGGCTCTTGCATTGCAACAGGAAGCAGGGGCGGATAGAGATGAGGTTCGCTGGGAAAGAGAAACTCCTGAGCATAACCTCAAGAGCCCTAGTACCAGAGGCCTTCATCTCTCCCAGTCCCTGGATTCTGCCCCCTTAATGTCCCCTCGCGCACATGAGCCTAGGGCCACGGGGATGGCAGATTACTATCCAGCTAGAAGTATGGGGCTCATAGGCCAGTACCTCCCAGGAATGGATGGGCGGGCATCCGGGTATGGGCACCCAAGCACAGTGCAAGTTAGTGGGGAACCCCAGGAGAGTAGGCCCAAGGGCATCCTGAAAACCTCTGCCCAGTTAGGTCAGAGGAGGGGATACCCAGCAAATCCTGGTAGCAAGGAGGGATCTGAAGACTCCTCTGAGCGTCACAGGACACAGGAGACCAGGTCCCCACATTCTGCCAGCCATTCCCAGGCTCGCAGAATCCGGGAAAACCTGGAAGATCAGATGGGCACCTCTGGGAGCACCACTTCTGAGTCGGAGGATGAATGGACCAGGGTTACCCGAACCAAAAAGACCAATAAGGCAAAAAGGGCCTTGCTTAAGGACGCATTGAAACAAATAAAGGCAATAAGGAGTGTCATCACGCCTTATCATAAGAACGCCAAGTATTCTGTTTGGGAACACTTGGAGCTCTATGAGCAAATGATGGAGACTTTCCATTTGAAGGATAGCCAAAGCTGTATTCAATATGTAAAGTGGACCTTCTCACCAGAATACTCCAGTTTCTTTGCGGGGCTGGAGGATCAAAACCATTCAAGGTGGTCCACATACAGGGCGGCCATCTTGAAACATTTTTCTGTGCACAGAAATCCTCAAGAGGCTCGCAAGGCAGCCTACAATTTGCAATGTGGGGAGGATCAGACCACCAGAAGGGTGCGCACGGATAGCAGAGAATTTATCAATACGTTTTTCCATGCCTTACCCAAATACATAATGACCCAGCTTGTGAGAGATTCTCATGAGAAAAGATCTTTAGACTGGGTCATTGAACAGGCTACCCGGATCTATGAGGTGCAGAAGCCCATCGAAAATAAAAATAATGCGCCGAAAAACCCCAAAACCAACAGCACCCCTGCTGCTGCCAAGGTGTCAGAGGTAAAGGTTGCCCCCGTTTTAGATTTGGAGATGGGGGGGCCTAAAAACCTGCCTACACCAAATAATTCACAGCCCAGAAGGCCCTCGGGCCAGTCACAGACAGGGAGTCGAGGAGGTAGTCCCACAAATGGGGTCCCCCGCTCCCCTGACTATGTAAGTCCCCGCTACAAGGGAAACCGACCAATCCTGGGTTATGTGTGGACTCCTCCAGCCCAAGGGGGGGGGATCCAGCCAAGCACCTAACCAAGGGAACTTCCCTCCCAACTTCCCACAGGAGGGCAGAAATTCTCCAAATCCTGGGCAGAACTTTTTCCCCAAGTATCCACCCAATTTCCAGCCCCAAAATCATCCATCCTTCTTTCCCCAATTCCCTGAGCCCAGACAACCTAATCCGGGAGAGGGGAGGCCAAGGGTGGAGTGGTACCCGAATCTTCCCAATCCGGGGTATTACCAGAGAAGGGATAGCTACCCTTCCCGGGATCAGCCCAGGGGAGAAAATAGAGCCCCGTTTCAGCCGGAGCGGGTTCCACAACTTGAGCACCAGGTCCAAAATATGGCACGGGATCTGGGTCACATACTGAGGGCTCAACAGAACCCTCAGGTGAGCATGCCACCGCAGAATGCCCCAAACTCTGGACCTGGTGCTCCAGAACAATGACGGGGGCAGCACCCCGATAACCCACCGGTTCCCAGGGAGGAGGCACAAAGGGAAGGGGGGTGTAAAGCCTTGGAGGAAGCTTCCTTCCCAACTTGTAAACAGCCCCTGGAAAACCAGGAACCGGAAACAAAATCTCCTGCCCCTGAAAGCCTGCCTCCCAAGGAGCAGAGGGGGGGTAGGAGAAACAAAGGACCCAAACAGACCCACTTTGTGGAGGAGGTACAGGTCTTCCAATTTGAGGGAGAGGGATCCTCAGAGGATCCTGGGGAAAGGATCTTCTCCTTTAGAGATGGGGGAACTTCTCCCAAGGAAAAATGGGTCCCAAGGTATGCCAATTCAGACTGGGGAGATGTGGAGACTGAGCTACTGCCGCCCATCATCTCATCCCAGAACCGACAATACCAAAATCCCCTGGTTCAAACCCATCCTGGTGACTGCCTCCAAAAAGGGGGGGGCGGCCCAGAACCGGAACCAGGAGAACCCACAATGGCTCTGATCTCCAGTTGCCAACTTTTTCTTTCAGATTCCCAAGGCTCTCCACAGAATTCTGCCCAAATCTCTTCGCTAGCAATGTCCAAAACCAGAAAGTTAGCCCACCGGTTGTCCAAAAATGTACATATCTGTGCCCCCTTGAGGAGAAGGAGGGAAGATACTATGCCCTGGTACAAGTACAGGGGCAGGGTACAATTTTGGCACTGGTGGACACTGGATCACAAGCTACCCTTCTGTCCAAAAGGGCCTTTGAGGAACTAAATGCAGGAAGGGGGGAGAATTACCGTATTCCTCTCACCTCTCTTCCTGGACAACTGCAGAACTTTGACGGGAAGGAAATTCCTGTCGAGGGGACTGCAGATTTGGACATCAAAATTGGGCGACACAAGGTGAAACACCCGGTCATAGTAGTGACTCCAGAGGGCACCCCTTGTTTACTAGGGAATGACCTCCTGAGAAGGTTATCACCCCTAATAGATTGCGTAAACAAGGTCCTCTGGACCCAGACTAGCCGACCAATAAAATTAAAACAGAGTGTCAACCACGTTAGTTTAAATGGCACCTGCCACATGGTTGAACAAAAATCTGACCAAGTAGAATTTCACTTCCAGAATAGCCAGATTCCAGATGTGACAGTAATAGCAGTAGGACAACGGACTGGTGATCGGGGGTCCTCTCTATTTCTGAAAATCAACCTTCCTTCCAGTTTAAGGTGGTATTCCACACTGGAAGGAAACACTCTGAAATTCTTTACCAATCCACAGTCAGACACTCCCACTCCTATAGTCCAGAAAGAGGTGAAATCAGCTCAGAGTCTGGCTGATATTCAGCAAATTGGAGAGCAGTTGTTCATCCCTGTTCAGTTAAATGATGGGAAGGACTCTGTTCTCGCTCGAGTGTGTGTGAACAACGCCAAGAGCTTCATCAGCGAAGCTATGTTCCGCCAACTCCTAAAAGATCCAGCCATTCCCACATTCAAACTGATAGACAAATGGGAAATGGACCTGGAAGCACCTAATTCCAAACATTTCCTGCCAAGCAGGTGTATGCTCAAAATCTCCATTGGCAACAAGAGCATAGTCCATAATTGTTGGGTCGTGCGAGACGTCACTGCCGCCTTTTACTTAGGCAGTGACAAGCTCAATCGCTTTGCCATTAGTTTGGACCTAATAAACTTCAAAGCTTGGTCCCGATTAGCGGATAATCCCATGGGCTTTGATGATCCGGAAAAAGCATTTAGGTCAGCTGAATTGCTACCTTATGCAGTTGAAATTCAGCTCAAAGAGGAAGTCACCATCCCAGAAAGGACCCTACAATTCTCCCTGGAAGTGAAAGTTAAAAGAGGACAAAAATTAAAAAACCCTGATGCTTATATACATCTAAATGCTTCTCTCCAACAGCAAGGGTTGGGGGTAAACCCAACACCATTAGTCAACATAGAACATGACACCATTCCAATAGAGGTGGATAACAGCGACTTAAAGAGTATTACTCTAGCCGCAGGCACCATTATTGGAATGGCGGTTGATGACCGACATTTTTCCATTGATCTAGGAAATGAACTGTTAGGACCAATCCCAAAGGACTGTTTTGACAGTGACAGTGATGATAACACAACACCAGACAGGATTTTCACCCGGCATGGGGGGAACTTCCTGGTGTACACTTCTTGCCCTTATGGTAAGGAAGATGTGACTTGTGACTTCAGGAGGGATGAGGTGATTTTCCAGGTCCATGAGGGCTGCCTTTCCCACCTGAAGCCCCCAGTCCAAATCAGCACTCTGACCAGGGACTTCTCCACCCAGCCGGAGGAGGCTGCTGAGATAGCCAAACCAGAAGTCTTTCCAGGCTTCAGGCAGATGGTGGAAGACAGAGTCAACCTAGCTGATGCCTGCGTGACTCTGGAACAGAAGCAAAAGTTGAAACAAGTTTTCTTGGATTTCCAAGATCTCTTTGCGGTAGACTCATATGACTGTGGTCGCACCGACATCCACACCACAACAATTCCCACGGACCCTGGAATGACTCCAGTGTTTGTGAAGCAATATCGTTCGCCTCTCGCATCTATGGAGTCCCTTACTGAAATAATTAAGAACCTTGAGTCCCGGGGAATAATCCGGCAAGTACACCCCACCTTCAATAATCCGGTGCTGGGAATATTGAAGCCAAACGGCCAGTGGAGACTCTGCACCAACCTTAGGGAGCTCAACAAACGGGTCCATACTTCCCGATGGCCTCTTCCCTACATTGACCAAGGGCTGGCCCAGATCCAGGGGTCACAGGTATTCATTGCAATAGACCTGACCAATGGGTACTGGACCGTGCCTGTCAGTAGGGAGGACCAATACAAACTGGCTTTTACCTTTGGGGGCCAGCAGTACACATGGACCCGGACTCCCTTCGGATACCTCAACTCCGGCAATTAATTCAATATTATCCTACATAAGGCCATGCCCGACCTGGGTGCGAGGGGTCACCTGGCTTATGTAGATGATGTCCTCATCAAAAGTTCATCTGTGGAGGAACACATAGCGGAGATCCGTTATGTTCTGACACAGTTGAGGGCCGCCGGAGCAAAACTTTCCTTTCAGAAAGCACAGTGGTGTAGAACCTGTGTTAATTTCTTGGGGCATGAGATTACTCCTCATGGTCTCTGTCCCGAGGAAAAGAAAGTGGAAGCACTCCAGAAACTGAAGCATCCCACAACTCTGCGGGAACTAAGGAGCCTCCTTGGACTGACTAATTACAGCAGAAAGTTCATTGAGGGCTACGCAGAGATCACCAGACCCCTGATTCATCTCTTGAAGGGGGGGTCAAGTGGGAATGGGGTCCAGAACAATCCGAGGCAGTAAGACAACTCAAGAGAAGCCTCTCACAAGCGCCTTGCCTAGCTTACCCTGTCAGAAACAAGGAGTTCTTCCTGGAGACAGGGTTCTCTAATACGTGCTTGACGGCAGTATTATACCAAAAGCATGACAAGGTCAATAAAGTAATCTCCTATGCGAGCAAAACTTTATCCTCTGTGGAGGAAAAATTCAACGATTGTGAAAAGGCACTTCTGGCAATGGTGTGGGCATTGAAGAATTACCGCCCGTTCATCCAGGGGGAACACATCATAGTCGAGACTCCACACCAGCCTCTGCAATACCTCCAGAGTGACAGAATCCAGGCCGGAAATGTGAGTAATTCCCGAATTACTTCCTGGATTCTGTCAATGCAAGGCTTTCCTGTAGAGGTCAGATATGGCCAAAACAAGAAGAGTCCCCTCGCACAAGGTCTGGCTGACTTGCATGATTGTGCCAGAGAAAACTGTCTTGAGGACAAAAGTCTAAAAATCAAGGACAAAATGGAGGCATACCTTAATTCCCCACACAAAGTCTTTGAAGAAGACAAGTGTGAGGGAATGCCCACTATCTATGTGGATGGATGCTCTTACCATGTTGACAACAACGGGGAGAAAGAACTGGTGGCCGGCGTAGGGAACACATGGGTGAATGAGTCCCCAGAACCCTCTGCTGGATACAAAATTGGTCCCCGAAGTAGTCAGGTGGCAGAGTTGATGGCTGTGCATCAGGCCATCCGCACTGCCGTCCAACATCAACTCCACGAACTAGTCATAATCACAGATTCGGATTATGTATGGAACGGGTTCGTGGAGCACCTGGTTAATTGGAAAACCAGAGGCATGTTATGTGCTAATAACAAACCCTTGAAACATGGGAAGTTAATCCAAAACATTGATGATCTGGTCACCTCGAATGGGATGACCATCTACTGGAAAAAGAGTCATTCTAAAGTAGAGGGACCAGACAAAACGGGAAATGACTTAGCTGATCAGCTTGCTAAAACCGGGACCATCCAAGGGGATCTAATAGAGATAGAGCCCCTGTTGGGGGAAATCCAGGTCACTGCCATCACTAGGTCCCAGACCAATGCTCACAATGATCTTTCACTGCACAATGGAGTAAGGAGACCCCTGATGCTGATTTGATTACAGCTCAGAAGGGGGATCCAATAATTGGTAAGTTTTACCAACACATTGAGGACCCTGAGAACTTTCCCCTGACGGATACCGATTACATTGGGAAAGAGGACATGAGAGTGTTGATGAAATGTCCAAAAAGGTTCCGAATCCAAGACGGTTTGTTGATAAGGAAATCCCAAGCTGGCCATGATCAGTTGGTGGTCCCTACCTCATTCCGAAGCCTGATGTTAAGTCACGCCCATGATGCGGCCACTGCCAGTCATAGGGGGTTTCACACAACACTGGAAATCTTAAGAGAGGTTGCATACTGGCCACACATGGGGCAGGACTTTGACCAATACTTGAAGGGGTGTCTTGTGTGTGCACAATTTCAGCCATCATCCCTCACACACCGTGCGCCTCTCCAAAAGAGGGGGATGACACTGCCATGGTCAGATTTGCAAATCGACTTTGTAGGCCCTGTAATTCGCTCGTCTAGAGGAAACAAGTACATGTTGACCGTTACATGCTTGTTTACCAAGTGGGTGGAATGTCTTCCCAGCCCCAAACTGCAAGGCAGAAACAGCAGCTGCCCTGATGATTAACCACATCTTTTCCCGTTTTGGTCTACCTCAAAGGATTGAGTCAGACAGAGGTAGCCACTTCACCAGTGAAGTAATGACAAAGATGTGGGAGATACTGGGGGTTAAAAGGAAGCTACACATTGCTTACAGGCCAGCTTCTTCTGGAGCAGTGGAGAGATACAACCGAACCATTGTGAGCATATTAAAAAAGTTTGTGGCAGATTCTGGGCCAAGTTGGGATATCTGCCGGCGTTAAAAACCAACCCGCAAAGGGACCCAGGGAGCTAATTACGGGCCCGCAATTTGCGGTGCCGTAATTAGCACCTTCCCCATTCCCATTATGCCCTATGGGGAAAAAATGGGAATGGGGAAGGGCAATGGTGGAAGGGGGAATTACCGCCCCGCCAACCTTGGAATGGGGGGGTAATTCCCCTTTCCGCCAAGGCGGTGCCGATATTTTACCGGCATGAACCATGGCGCTAATAGCGCCATGGTTCTCCGCCATCCGTGTAATGAGGCCCATAGTCTCTAAAATATTATGATTTGGAAAAAAAAAAATGTCTTATAATTGTATCTTGTTTTTTTGTTAAAATAAGAACGCAAATGTTTTGACTATAAAATGTATATGCCACCCCACTATATCAATGGTGGGGAAGAAATGTCTACGAATAGGTATTGCCGCTTTCCTTTGTCGTCCTAGGAGAAAGAAAACCTGGAGACTGGCCAAGGAGGACGATCCGTGGACCGGGAGCAGAGACCCGAGGGGCCCGGGGTACCACAAAATATTCCCATCAGGACCGGCGAAGAGAACCGATCGATCCAACTGGGTGGAGGAAAAGATGCTGAACTGTGCCATCCACAGAATTGGAAGAAGATAATGGGGACATACCAGCACAAGGTCTCAAAACCTCCTTTGCACCCGACTTCCCCTCGACTTGAATCAAAGCGCAGTTGGGCGGTGGGATTTGTCAAGGGTTTTGACCCATGTTGAATCAATAGACTGGGTAGATGTGGGGATGAGCTGTCGCAGCCCATTATTCTATCCCAGAACAAACTAAATCAATAGACTGGGTAGATGTGGGGATGAGCTATCGCCGCCCACATTCACGCCAGAATAGGAGAACTGCGCAGTTGGCACAAGACCACTCTAAAGATTGAACCTTCTTGTGGGGGGGTTCCACATCACCACTCTACTGTAAGGATGCAATCAAAACAATGTTAAGCAAG
This sequence comes from Ambystoma mexicanum, assembly GCF_040938575.1. Lineage (NCBI taxonomy): Eukaryota > Metazoa > Chordata > Amphibia > Caudata > Ambystomatidae > Ambystoma > Ambystoma mexicanum. The sequence goes on along the minus strand of NC_090930.1, from coordinate 647,102,953 downwards.
GGTCCTATACTATCAAGCAAAAGACCACTCTATTGAAATGCAGTAATTCAAGACAACTCAAAAATGGATGCAGTACCGACAAATTCACCAAGGTGGCGCTAGCGGTCTAAACTCTGACAGGGAAACTGTATTTAGGAGTTGCAAGAGGGGCAGGGACTTCAAAGATTGTTGGTTAATTGAAAATCTAGCCACCTGCTGTTCCCAGAGGCCAAGAGGCTGGGAAACCTTAACACCTCAGAGATTCCCACACTAGGAGGCAGGATATCACATGACCCTATTGAATGATTGAGGAGAGACTTCCAGGCAGCCTGCTGGAGCCCACACAAAAGGCTCTTTCTGTTGAATGGGGTATGTTAATTTTGAGTGTTTCCTGTCAACAGCCCTCTGCCAGCAAGGAGAGACATGTCATCACTGACCCACCCAGACTTCTGGAGGCGGACCCAAACACTTTGGGGAATTGAATTGCAACAAATATATAGTTTATAGAAACAGTGATAATTTATTGTAACCAAATGACAGGAATGAACAACTTGTGAGTCTTAGTTTGAAAAATGCCCTCACGATTTGAGTCCAAACTCCAATTTGTACCATGTTCTGGGGCAAAACCCCGCTAATTATGATTATTGTAGACAATGGGCCTCATTACGACCCAGGCGGTAAGTTACCGCCTGGGCCGTGACTTTACCACCATGGCGTAAACTACGTTTACGCCATGGTGGTTGGCGGACTTACCGCCCCATTCCGACCTTGGCGGGGCGGTAAGTCCCCAATCCCCATTTACCCTTCCCCATTCCCATTTTTGCCCCATAGGGTATAATGGGAGTGGGGAAGGCGTTAATTACGCCACCGTAAATTACGGTGGCGTAATTAACTCCATGGTCCCTTAGCGCCATGGATTTTAACACCTGCTAAAAGCAGGTGTTAAAAGCGCCATGGCGCTAAGGGACCTCGTACTCAGGCGGTAAGGGTCGGCGCTGTTAACGCTGCCGTTAACCCCTTACCGCCTGGGTCGTAATGAGGCCCAATGTGTTTAAGCTAGAGACATGGAAAGTTACTGGGATATATGAGGAAGGGAAATGTACCTTTGTCTAATTTTTGATGAAAAACCAATGTTGCAAAACCCACTAAAATCGAAAATAAGTTGCCATTTTTGAATGCAAGCTCCTAGAAACGCCAGAGTCGGAACAGGGACTATCTTTAGTAATATATGATGTGTGTATGTGATGTCAAACAACTGTGTACCTGGGAAATATGTATTTGGATCAGGAATAGATTTGTGTGCACATTGACCAGGGGAGTGTCATTTCTGCAGGTCATAAAAATGACATCACTCTGAAACACTATCCCTTCCCAAATCAGGGACCAAAGAATCTATTGACCTATCACATCAAGAGAGGGGCAGGCTTAGGGATGCTAGCCTCTCCACACACTTTTTAAAACACATAAAAAGAGACTGCTGGGACAGGTAGGGACATTCAATTCCATTTTCTGCGGGACGCTCTGCCGGGAGACTCCAGACTTCACATCCATCAATCTCCAAAGACCAGAACTTTACTTCAGAACTTAAAGCAACGGCCTAAACCCACAAACTGAGAACTCTTCTCAGCAGGCCTCAGCATCCTTAAAATCATTTGCAAACTATTCCACAGCTGGGCGAGCTGTTTGAATTCTTTGCCAAGAACAATTGCCAGAGACCAGACCAGAGATCCAGAGAGACCCAGACCGCTGTGAGCAGAACCGGTGCCTGATTGACCCGCCGAGCAGAGAGAACCGAAGTCCAGTCCAGTTGACCAGATCCGTGACGAGGCCCATTCATTTCAAAATTAGGAGTGAGTATCCGCCAGAACTGTGCAGAACCCAATCTCTTAGTTAAAATAATCTAATTCAAGCTATTTTAACCTAATTAGAACAGCCTCCTAGAAATCGTGTCATCTGTCATTTTTAAAGCTGCACAACTGTCACCTGTCAATTCTGCAGCTGCAAGCTGTCACCTGTCATTTTGAGTTTTACTTTAAATCCGAAAATCTACCTTTATTAAATCATCCGTATCTCTGGAACCGTTTGTGCTTGCGAGTCTCGCGAGACACGCAATCGCGAAATTTACCGCGATTTGCGATTTGGCCTGATTTCTTCATCTGTAGAAATCAGCAGCTTTTTGCTTCTCGTTGCTAAAATTCGTTTGCAATCTGCTAATCATTCATAGAGTATTGTTAAAGTGAGCCTGAACTAATATAAAGTAGCCATCACCTACCCTGAACCTCTAGAGGGAATTAAAAGCAATTTTAACACCTTTTCACTTCCTTGCAAACCACATTAAAGTAATTTGCCTGTGTTTAAAACTCATCCCTGTTTTCTCTAAGCTTGCTGGGGGAACTGGAACTGTGTATTGCATTATAAAGTGTGAATTTTTGGGATTCTTGAAGACTGTGTGCTCTCCTTCCATTTCTTGTATTGCATAGGGGGGGAGTGAATTGTCAAAAGAAAAAGTGATCATATTACCTTTTGCTAAAATCATAACAAGTTATTTCTGTACTGCATTTTATTCCACCTTGCATTTCCTTGAACCATATAAAGCATTCTTTCCCACCTTATTCTTCTGTTCCTATTCATTTACGTTACCTCTTGCTGACTACTGCTCATATTCACAAGTGTAATATCCATTATCAATTTATTTATAGAAGTGTGATATATATATGTATATATTGTTTAAATTTTCAAATAAACCTTTTAATTTGCAAAACAAACCTACTTCTTGGCTCAGTGTGGTCAGGGGGATTCTAAGAGGGGGGTGTTATACAAGGGTTGTCATCTAGAGTACTGAAATGGATATAAAAATACATCAATAAGGGTTTTCCTCAGCATCCCAGACTAGGCATTGACTTAGCTGTAGTGTTGATTGAATATCGCTTACACTAATAAGTGAAACAACATCTCCATGCTCCCTCCCTCCCTCCCTCCCTCATTTGAGAAATAGTCTGTATTGTCTGCATAAAAGAAGGTAGGCAGCAAGTGTGTACCTGTACTGTTGACCTCAGGATGAATTCACAGGGAAGTGCTGGGTTCAAACATGGATTCTTTCAAATGCATTTCCTCAAACGTATGTTACCCTACACACCAGAATAAACCACCCAATGGCAGTAAGAGTCTCACCAGCTACAGTGCTGCTGCACAGGGTGGCAGCATGGTAATCACTCCCTCTGCTGCCCACCACCACACCAGATCAGGCACACAGAATCCCTGCTGCAGCACACAAACCAGTTCTTGACCTGTCCCGGCTCACTATTTGGCCTCGACTCTCCTTCATTTCCACAGTCCCAGTCATGTACCATGCCCCAGATGTGAGATCAGGTGGTTTAGAGGAGTCTCAGGTAGTGGAAGAAGCATGCCCAGAGAGTGAACGGAATACAGTCTTTGACTGAGTTGAGCATGGCAATAACCTGATCCTGTCTTGCTACTATACATCTACTTACCACCCAGAACAGAGGCGAGAATCTAGGTGACACCAGGCCCTGTGGACTCTAGATCCCATTGGTCATAACAATGTGCAGCTAAACTCTCAAAAGCTATCCCAGCCATAATAGACTTGCTCCATCTTTATTGCACTTCATGCATAGAATGGTCAGAGGCTCCGTGCACAGGCTATGCATGCCGGAGGAAAGATGAAGAGTTGCAATGCCCAAGCCTCATTACCTGGGATCCATTTGACTGGCCATACAGTTTCCAAAACCAATGTGGGACTGCAAGATGTTAAGACTAAAGAGACATTGACGGTGGCCCTTATCATTGGCAAAGAACGCCAACAGCTGTGTCTTACCATAGGGCGTCTAGCTTTAGTGGCATTTCCTAATTGAAATAACAAATGGACCTATTGTTGCTTTGGTCAAATGGCCAGAAAAATACATAGTTCATGGACATTTTTTATTTGAATCTTTAACTTTCGTTTTGGGGTTCCTCAATACACATGTGCTTTACTCCACATTTGCAGTTTAAAATTAAGTGTTCACAAACCAGGGTAACAATACAACAGTGCTAGCAGCCGGAAGTCTTCATTTGTGGGCGAAAAATGCAATGGCCTATCAGTTGCTTTGGAAGCAGATCATCCCCCCCGACCCCCTCCAGCTATTTACTGCAGTAACATAATCCACTGGTATTACCACAGGGCATGCGCTCATTGAGGTGTGGAGGAGCTCGGCGCTTTCCCTGGCCCACATACACAATAGGCAAAGTTATATAGAGAGCACATGTTCCAGGGTAACCAAGAAGCCTTCCTTACCCGCGGTCAATACTCTGCAGACTGCTACCGTTGCATATTCAGAAGGGTTGCCAAAGACGTATTGCTTGGGGAGACACTGCTTTGTTGAGATACTGAGACAGCATGATGTTGGCTCCATACGAACACTAGCATGCACACTTGCCACCTACTCATGGTTTTTATTAATCTATTTATCGTTGTTTTCTTGCCGTTTAAACAAGGCGATGTTTTAAAGTAACTTTGCAAATTGCAGAGTTATGAGCCAGCCAGAATATGACCACGGTTGCATTGGAAGGAATTGTTTTAGATGCAAGGAAAGAAGAAAGGGACCGGAACAGGACTGACTCTGTTGTAGTTCCTTATGTTTCTGATTGGCTGCAGTACATTGTGTTTCTTTAGAGGCCTATAGCATTTGATATGATTGTAATGCGTGGTTGGGTAATGGCCCAAAATGTCGCCCTCATAATTCCGACGATCGAAATTCCAACTTTTCTTTTTAACACCCCCTTTACACCACATCTATATGTGGGGGGGTATGTGATATTATAGTAATATGGGGGGCTGCGGGGGTGTCCACTCGCATATATATGTGGTATAAAGGGGTTTAAACAAATAAAATAAAAGAACAAGTCAGCATTTTTGGCAGTCGGAATTATGGGGGTCGCAGTGATCACATAGATACCGTGGTTGGGTTAAATGTGCACAAGCGGTATAGGTTTTCTAAACAGAAAGTTTATTTGTCTTTTATAGACAACAAAGTGGTCAAAAGGTCTTTTCTCGGCCCCAACTGCTCACCCACTCCAGCTGCTGTAACTCTATTATATCCTATGGGCAGGTGCATATTGTCCAATCACAGTTGATCGACATAGGCAACTGCTCGCCCTCCCTCTCGAAAACAAATCCCTCCACCTCCCCTGCTGCCCTTCCCTGTTTCGAACATACCTTTTCTGCCCCCCATCACCCCACCTGGATCCCCTGACCCACTATCCCTATTCTGCACTACGTCTAGCACACATGCCCCGATTCTACCCTGTTACCCACCCCCTATAACAACCTCTCCCCTCTTCCCTACCATCTACACCAGCCCCAACTCTCTGAAATCTACTCAAGAGAAGGGTGTTAGCCCTGCCCCCGAGCCCTTCATCCCTGACCCCAGTCCACCCCTACCTACACCCGCACCACATTAAAGGCATTGGGTCTTTTGTGTAGTCGCGGATCATAGTGAAAGTACAGCGGTCTGTGTGTAGTCCTGTGTCACAGTGACTATACAGCTGAAACATATGTTCATATTAAAAATGAATGTAACATCTTTCTGAGTCTGCTCTGTACTTACAGACAGGCATTGGGTGGATCCAAGTTTTGTGTTTTCTTTTGAAAATCAGTTTGATTTTGTTCTGCAAAACACTAGCCTGGAGTATTTTTCTTGCTCGCCCTGGTGGATGCGATCATGAAATAATAATCCTCATTATATTAGATAACCATTAGCACTTTAATGCCCCGAAGGATCAATACTCGGTCTGTTACATTAAATATTTATCCACAATAAACAGAACCTGAATAATATGTATGAGGCTGTTGCTTGTTCCTTTCCTCCAGGGAACCTTATTGTAACTGCAATTGCTATTGTGGTTTTACTTATTAAAAACTGGCATATTAAGGTTTCCAAAACGTTATTGCATTTACCATCTTGTGTGTAACAATTTCATAGAGGGGTGTAGCCGTGCGATATGCAACTATAGAAATAAAATACAGACATGCATGACATGTGCTATAGATTGTATAGCGTCGCTAACTGCATGATCCAAATTTAAACATGGGTGGGAATTTAAAGACAATTATTAACAGGCTGGATAAAGTTAGTTCAAGTCATAAGCATTCTTTATGTCCATTATTTTTCATCTTTTTTCTAGTTATTACCAGTCACTTTCCGGGTTTAATGGGCCACTAAGAGCAGAAACAATCGTGCAAACACTTTGCATTTTGCTTTGCAAAACCCGGACCCTATTCACAATCTCCTGCAATGTACTGCATTTCTCTACTGAAAGACTTGGAAAGAGACCTTGTACTTTTGAGCAGTGCATCAAAGCTAGGTCCCAAATCTTCACTTATCATAACTTCATCATCGTCATTGCAATGCTGCATATGGTGGCAATAGTCTTTTGCATGACGGGCGAGTTCAAGCCATTTTTCAGGATAATGGGCTGAGTTTGCTGGCTTTCCCTCTGATCATTGTCAAACTATTGTGACGGGCCCCTTTGTGTGTGATCCGCAATGTAGTCCTTGTGGGTTACTGCAGCTATGTAGTGAATCTCTCTCTCCCTCTCCCTTTTTAATATTTATATGAGTTCTTTGATCAAACTCATGCAAGCACCTAGCTTTGATGAGCCTGTGCTGACCGCCTGCAGATTCTGGTACGTCTGCAGGGTGAGGATCAGTAACTACCATGCTTCTTAGAAAAATGCCCGCGTGTGGTGCAGAAATGGATGACTAGACATTTTGTGAATCTTAATTCAGATAAGACTGAGGTAATGACTGTTGGGAGTCGGACCCCATGGAATCCTGATCCCATCCGTATTCTGCTGTTAATAATCTGGGTTTTCGGATCCATCATCCCTCAGGGTAATGGGGCAATGAACAGCTGTTTCATCATCTGAAGGTCCTGCGAAAGGTCTTACATTTCTTGCTGGTGGACTGGTCCTGAGGAAGTTGCCTCTGCCATGACATCCTCTAGACTCAACTTTGGCAATGCCTTACTTTTGGGACTGCTGACATACCTTCTTCATTGGCCAGGGAGATAGCTCAAGGTCAACGCGATGGTCTTGGAAGCAAATCAACTCATAGCAACCCAGATTTGAATCCTGGTCTCGCGCTTAGAAACTGGTCTCCAGTATTGAGCGTATTGTAAAAGAACAATTATAATTGGTTTCTGATAACGTAAGCCATTTCTCCCCACATATGAATGCAGTGCTCACGTCTCCCCAGCTTTAAGGAACCTGCACTGACTTCCAATTCAGAAATCTATTATCTACAACATGCGTTGTGTTACTCATAAGGCTTTCTATTTGCTTAATTCCCTGTTTGATCAAAATAAAATTGGACATTACACATCAAGTCACATTGGCTTTCCCACTACTCTCTTGCTGTGCATCCTGACCTTTAGAAAAAAGGACATGGGCGGAATGAGTTTTCTATGGAAGCCCCCTGTCTTTGGAATGCCATGATCCAAACCTTGAGAGATGCCAAGAATCTGTTGGGATAGAGTTAGAAATCTCTCATGTTCCGGTCGTAAGCATGCAAGACTATGCCTACTCTTGTCAACGTGTGCCTATGTGAGTAGTTGTGTATCACTTTTTGGATTGTTCGTGAGGGCAATTTATGTGTCTGTGTGTATGTGAGTATTTGTCTGCAGAAGTGGGAATATGTGTGCGTGTGTGTGAGTGTGTTTGTGTGTCTGTGTCCACTTGTCTGTATCCGAGAGTGTCTGTGTCTTCTGCCGCTTCATACTTGCATATTATTGTGTGTTGAGAGAACCCATGTGTTCTTGTACATATATGAGCATGTGCATGGACCTGCATGTATGTTTGTACATCCGTGGGAGTATATGTGTGTGTCTGGGTATTTGTCACCGTTTTTATTTTTTTGGGAGGGGGAATTTCCATGCACTGGAACAGGGGCCATTTTGCAATGGAATCTTCTGCTTGGTTATCTGCCTGAGTGAGGCAGAGGGCATTCCTACATAGGGAGTGTGGTACAAACATCTGTAATGTGTGAGAAAGACTGGCTGGTGGCAGGGGATGCATCTGGATAGAAACATGCAGGTGAAGGGGGCCAGGAGGTGAAGCATAAACCGTGCAGGTAAGGTGAAGTGCACGAAAGTTTGGTCAGTTCAAAACGTTTCCACTCACCGGCTGTGACAGAGGAGATGGCATCAGGTGTCAGAGTGGTGCTGCAGTGAGCTTTAAAGAGCCATGGGCTTGTGCACCCAAGCACCGTACATGCCCGGAGAGGCCCAGACAGGGGTCTGAGGCATTTTATGTTGGCCTTGGTTGTCAGACCTAGTCACCTTTGACATCCAACTCGATCCTGCATTTCGAAATTTTATCTCCATCAGCCAATGGCAAAGCTTTACAGGGGGAGGCAGGGGAGACGAGTCCCAAAACAAAGTGGATGGAAGGGAGGAAACCATGTTGGTGTGGAGCTCCTGCTCCCACACACCAATGATTGTGATTACAGGCAGTGCTGCCAAGGTGTTGAAGGCTGGTCTGCACTGCTTGTTCTGGTGAAGGTGGTCCAGAGGGGCACAGACAAGGGTCCAAGGTCTTTTATTTTGACCTTCAATGTCGGACCGAGCCGGCTTCGTCATCCGGCTTGATCCTGCATATCTACATGTTGTCTCCGTCAGACAAGGGAAAGACTCAACAGGGGGATGCAGGGGAGATGAGTCCCCAGTCAAAGTGGTTGGTAGGGAGGCGGCCATGTTAGTGTGGAGCTCCTGCTCCCACGAACCAATGATTGTAACTACGGGCAGTGCGGCCAAGGTGTTGAAGACTGGCCTGCAATGCTTGCTTTGAGTGATGCAATGTGAGGCAATGTGTGTACCATGATGTGTAGTCCTGTTTGTGTTGGGGACATCTGAGCTAGGTGAATGAAAGGGCATCTTGTGACAATGTACTCCTATTGAGACATTGACTTACAGGGGAGTCAACTCATTTTTGGCATGCAGTTTTGTAGTTGCATTTTTTATGAAGAGGGTCATTGTGCATTCTGGGGAGAAGTATTCCTATGTGAATGCCTGCACTTTGTGAGGCAGGGTGAATTCATTCACATATTATATATCATATGGGCCTCTATGTTGAGTGAGACAGAGTGCATTCTGAGACATCTAGGTACTGTGTAGGAAGTCTCCTAGAATGAAAAAATGTGATGGACAGCCCATTCTGAAAGAAGCAGAGTGAGTACCCGTGAGAGCATCAGTAATGTGTTTGGCACAATAGATTCAGGGACATTTAGTGCACTTCCAAAACAGTCAGGGGTGATGCAGAATGCATTCTAGGAAAACTAGTTATATGAGATTATTGGGTTGGGGTAGATCGAGTGCGCTGTAGGCATTTATTTCTGTTAGGCATGTGTACTGATTGAGGTGTGTGAATTTTAGGGCATATTGGAACATCTGTACTGAAGGAGACTGAGGTCATTCTATGAAATGTGGTCTTGTGGAGCGCTTAAACTGAGCAAAAAAGCAAGTATTCTGGTTAGTGGTTGGTGTACCTTAGCTCAGGGGGTTAAACACTTGTTGCTGTGATCTGTGTTTGATCTGCAGGTCGAGAGACCTATTGGCTTTGTTAATGCTTTTGTTTATAGATATGTGATATAATACAGCCCAAGCTCTAAGGTGAATTGCAGCATTGATCATTAAACATTTAATGTAGCAACAATATCCCAACTGTAGGTACCAAATGCAGAACATCATGTGTAGGCAGCCATTGGAACACAATTTGAGAAACTAGCAACACATGGGGACGAGTGAGGATCTGTGCATTTGAGAACTTCCAGATGGCACCAACATATTTACAATTGTGAGGCACATATCAAAATGATATACATCTAGCAAATGTTTGGATAAAAAAGTAAATTCAAGGAAACACAATATTACTCATGCTTTGTAATTGACCGATGCCAGCAGAGGATTGCGATTCCAGGATCTATGGTTAGCACTTAGCAACGTGATAGTTAATCATTGAAACATTGTTTCTGCTCCCCATGGTTTTGTTTAAGCATACTCCTTGGCACTTAAGGGGTTAATATCCTCTCTTGAAAATGAGGTGTATTTCTTTGCTTGGAAGGGGCACTTGGGGCCTGATTCACTATAGCCTTTTATAATGGTGCAATACCATGAGAAAATGCTCTGTGAATCAGGACCTTGGTCTTCTTCCCCCTGTCAGATGGTATGTTTCACTACTTATATTTTTATCTGTACCCTTTAAAGTGGGTAAGGCAATGGGGTGTTTTTAATCTGTGTGTCAGTAAAATCCCCAGGAACTATCTGGCCGGTTAGTACTGAGGCAATGATCACCAGCACCACAGTCTGTACTATGAGGTAGCAGCCTGCTAGCCTGAGTGTACAGCCCAGGGCACAGGGACTTTAATGATGGAAATGTGTATTACCCAATACTTCTCGCACTGCAGTGACTATCACCATGAGCTCCCCAGGAAAATGCAAAAAGGAAGGTCAGCACAAATATTGTGAGCCATTCCCCTTGGTCAAACAAGGAACAAAAAACAAAACTGCACCCCAAGGAAATGGCGAAGGGAGCACACTTAGACACTTTCAGTTAACCATTTGCTAATATTGTTGAGAGATAGATTGTGTAAAATGTTCCAGAATATACTAATATCCCTAATTCATGCCTGCAAGTGGGAGGAAAACAAGCTAAATAGTGCTACGCAGTCTTTTGAAAGATATGAGGGATGGCTGAACAAGGCTTTCTCTGATTCTGCTCTACATGACATATGTTATGTTGCATGTAGGCCAATTTTCTGACTTGGTAGCATTGTAATAGTTCTGTGAAAAATCATGTTTGAACTTAGTAGGGAGGTAACAGAAGAATTCCCCATACAACAAGACATTTGACAGGGATGTGTGCTGTCTCCCACACTATTAAATGTACTTTTTAATGAGAGGTTGACACTCCTAAAATGAGATTAGCATGGTGTGTCTCCTTTTTGCATATGATATTGTTATGCTCCCTCATATGGACCATAAGCTAAGTACATATCTAGAAACCTTCCAAGCACACCACCTAAAGCTATGACCTTTCTTGGGGGTGAAGCATTTGGATGTTGCCCCCTTGTTCAATTGCATGAGGATTATTTTAATATACTCAGGGTCATGGACATAGCAGTTGGATACAAGTCAATTTACCTTTCACCAGGCATCAGGTGGGGTTCTTTAATTTAAACATAGATTATTATCTTCATAGCTGTACACCTGCTGAAGTGTAAGATATTTTCCGGGATTATACTGATTACTTCTTGGTATTTTATTGTGGTATCTTTGCTATGGTGGTATTTGGCCGTATTTGTGGTAAACTTGTTGGGGTACTTTTTATAGGGGTGAGACTGATTTCAGAATATTGCCTAATCATTATCTTTACCAAGGTCACTAACAACAACAAGTACTGGACTTAATACACTCTGGATAGATGGCTCAGGCCCTCCTGTGGTACCTTATGTACAATACCACACTACACCCTTTTGGATGAGTTTCAACAAATGAGAAGCATGCATTTGAAATACTGCACAATTCATTCAACCTCTGTAGATAAACAGTTCACTGTGGCTACTTTGCTTTGAGATATTTCTTACCACACGTCTGCATCTCTCTAAGCATGTCAAATGAAAGGCACTGAATGTGGAATAAATATAACGAGACAAAATTAATTTTTAAATCTGTTTTATATCATAAAAAGAACTATGCAAATTACACTAAGTGACACTTATACCTACATTGTACTTCCCGGTGCAAATACATTTCTTCTTGCAATGGCTTTCAGATCTTTAACTGTGTAAAGCCCTGCCAATTGTCCTTCACTTCAGGAACTTGGCAAGAAAAACACTGTTTAAAAATACAGCAAAACTTTGAGAAATACGAACACAGTAGTACATGTATGTTGAAATTAGAATATCGGATACAACACCTAAAATTAAGTGAACTGCTTAATCTGGGCTACCTGGTATCTTTCACATCACCAGCACCTCACTTAACCTCATATTTACATAGATCAGTTGGCGATATTTCTGATCAGCTTGGCAGTGAAATCTTCCACAGCGTTTCTGCCTGCCATGCACAGGGACACCCAGATAAGGATTCTCGAGACTGCAGTTTTTCAAAAGATCGTCAACCCAGGAGAGACAGCTTTAGTCAGCCTTAACCCAGCAGACAGTCAGATTACAGGCACCAGACTGTTCAGCAACCATCTCCTTTTTTGTCAGTCACTGGCAGAAGAGCAATGCCCTTCTACTCTGCCTCGAAACCCTTTTCTAAGACACCCGCCGTCAATCACAAGCACCTCCTCACATCACATGATTTTTCTCTGTGCCTTCCTTATTATACTCACTGCATTGCTGAAGAGAAACATGTTTCATTTTTCTCTTGAGCTTCCTGCTCCAAAACAAAGCTATGTTTTAGCAAAACTGATCTTCACATTTTTCAGCTTACCACACAGCGCAAATCCAGTCTGCACGTCTAAAGTCAATTTTTCTTCCCATTTTCAGAGGATTATGCAATTTCATCAGTCTCCATCCAGCTTATTTCATGAGCTAATTTGTACTAAATGTTATTATGGGAATCTGTTACATGTTAAATGGGGTTGGGTTAAATAGTATGTTTTTTTTGGTTAGTATTATATTTAATGCAGTTCAGTTCATTGAAATGACATCCTTAAGCAAGGTGCAATTTCAAGCATCTGCTCTGTGCATTGGCATCTATCTAATTCTGCTTGAAACTCAAACGCTTGAGTCCAACAATACGTTTCACACCCTGGGTCCCAGTTGAAGTTCAAACCATCCCTAAAATGTTCATGCTAAAATTCTGAGTTTAAGTATTGAAATTCGGAGCCCATACTCCTACACTCCCTCCTTTTTAATACTGGGATAAAACCTGAAATCACTGCAGGAAAAACAAACACACATATCCTAAAACACATGTGCTTTTCACAATTGGATCTTCTCCTATCAGTCGAAAATAAATAACTTGAAAATGGAAAAATGCATACACAAGAAACATTATGTATATATCTATAGTCTTGAGCAAAAGAAAGGAAGAACATCTACAAGAAAGAAAAAAAGACTGTGCCTCTCTTTTATTTTTTTCATTTTTTGTGTTATATTGATCACCTTTATCTTTTTATGTTTTTTTTTAAATTGGTGATCTATTTTAATTTTTTGGGGGACATTTTTTCAAAATTATTTTTTGTTGTGATTTTTGTATTTCTTTTATTTGTTGATCACCTTTATCTTTTTCTTTTTTTTAATTGGTTACCTGTTTTTTTATTGTTTGGTTTTTGGGGGATTTAAAAAAAAATTAAAGAAAAGCATTATAATATCCAGAAAACATAAGTCCATAAACTGTGCTAGTGCCCTCATGTGAAAACCAGTAAAAATCAGCTCATGATAACATTAAAAATAGTTTGTGATAAAAATAGTCTGTAATAATAAAATAAAAATCACGCAGGAACCCGTTGTTTGTGGAACTCCTCCATTCCAGGACTTCATGGGACCTCTTTTGGGGTCATCATCTTCACATCCTTCAGCATCATCATCTTCACCCCTTCTTCTATCCAGGGGGCTTTCCAGCAGACTACAATCCAGTGGTACCCTCCATGGATCCGGTGCACCAAGGATCTGGCGCTGACAGAGAAAACAATAATTTTTCTTAAGTATCAATCATATCAAACCTTTTACTTTTCCTTTCTCACTGGGGTATCTGAAATCAAATTACATTATGCACACAAAAACACTCCTAAAATGAGATTAGTATGGTGTGTCTCCTTTTTGCATACAATATTGTTGTGCTCCCTCATATGGACCATAAGTTGATTACATGTATGGAAACTTTCCAAGGACACCACCTAAAGCTATGATCTTTCTTGGGAGTGAAGCATTTGTATGCTGCCCCCTTGTTCAATTGCATGTGGATTCTTTTGAAAAAAAAAAAACTCAGGGTCGTGGAGATAGCAGTTGGATACAAGTCAATTTACCTTTCAGCAGGCAACAGGTGGGGGTTTTTAATTTAAACATAGATTCTTATCTTCATATCTGTCTATCTGATGGAGGCATATCAAGCCAAAGCCAGTGGGCGTGCCCTCTACATTAGTGAGATTTGGGGTTCCTTTGGGGAAAGGGCCACTTGCATGCTCTCCTCCATGTTAGCACAGCCATGATTCTGGTGAGGGAAGAATGTATGGTAAAACTCATCCAAATAGTTACAGCCCCTTGACCAGGCATTGGATTAGGATTGTGCAAAGGATTTCACAAAGCCTTGCCCACTTGTTTATAAAACCCATTTCGAAGAGTTTGGGAACTTGTAAGTTTCAATTCCAGAGGTTAAGATTAATTCTAAACCTTCCAGCCATTACCTCTTTTGATTTGCTGAAGTCACCCGAGTGTGTGCCTGCTGGGACTAGAGACCCACGCTTCTCCTCTTGTATGCAGCCCAATGAGACCAAGACATGTTTGGGGATGCTTGTAGTTTCGTTCAGAAGGGATGTGACCAAGCAGTTTGGGCTGGACGGCCCCTTTTGTGGTGGGACCAAGCCTGATTGGCATATGGTCTTTCCCCTTTTGTAATGGCTTGGCAGGCAACAAATGATGGTCTGGAAGTTTGCCCAGAACAATGCCAGTGGTTCAGATTACTTCTCAACTTTCCAGTCATCACCTCTTTTGTTTTGCTGTAGTCACCTTGAGTGGGACAGGTATGCCAAGACATGGGTCCTGTGCCTTTTGGTTCTAGAGACACAAACTTCTCTTCACTCATGGGGCCCAACAAGGCCAAAACATGTTTGGGGATTCTTGTGGTCTCATGTAGAAGGAATGTGACCAAGCAGTTTGGGCTGGACCACCCCTGATATGCATATGATCTTTCCCCTTTTGCAATGGCTTGCCAGGCAATGCACGATGGTCTGGAGGTTTGCACAGAACAATGCCAGAAGTTCAGATTACCTCTAAACCTTCCAGCCATCACCTCTTTTTGTTTTGCTGTTGTCACCTTGAGTGGGACGGTTATGCCCAGACATGGGTCCTGTGCCTGTTGGTCCTGCAGACACAAGCTCCTCACTGATGATGCCCAAAGAGACAAAAAACATGTTTGCAGATTCTTGTGGTCTCGTGCAGAAGGGATGTGACCAGGCAGCTTTTGGGAAGGCATCTAGCCTGATTTGCATATGGTCCTTCCCCTTTTATAAAGGCTTGGAAGGCAAAGAACGATGGTCTGGAGGTTTGCCCAGAGCAATGCTAGAGGTTAAGATTAATTCTAAACCTTCCAGCCATCATCTCTTTTCTTTTCTAGGGTTTGTTAAGCAATTGACTGATTTATCATAGTGCATGCAATAGTTTGGTAATCAAAGCAGTATAACATATATAGCCCCTCTGTAATGTGCAGAAGTACTACAAAACTCCATGATGGGAGCATTCCCCTGCTGACCCTTCGGGGTTCATTAAGGCATATTTCACAGCTAGAAAAAGAAAGGTAGGTGTTGGATGCAAAGGTTTAAAGCGCATCATAGACAGATGCATATGCATATAACACACCCGGGCCAAGAGGGCATAATCAGAGCGAGATCAGTGACATTAGTGTTGTAAAATTAACATAAAAATATTTTCCTCCTTTAATTTGACAATTAAAAATAGTGTTATTTATGTATTGGAATATGATTCGTACTCGGTGCAATACAAGCATAGTTCTATTTAGACGTGCATCCTCTGTGGATGTCATCCTTCTGGACATGAATAACAGAAATGAGTCACTCTTAACAAGAAAAGTCATGCATGGGTTTCAGTTAATTGGGAGATAACAGCATTACTTCCATTGTAAATGCACCTTGCCCTCACCATGTGCTTGACCTTGTGCTATAATGGAACACAAGATCACTAACATAGCGACATCATTTGATTTCATCCCACTGACCGACCTTTGCTAGAACCTGTATCTACTCTAAGAGCCTGGCACAGTCTTGACCTCCTCTGACCCTTATAAAGTAACACATGAACACACGTCGAGCACTGACAAGTCTTATATCCAAGAGATAAAGGTCAAATCACGTGAAAACGATGGGTCTGATTTACACACAAGTTTTCAATGGGACTTTCCAATGTTAAATTATTTTTGTAAATAAGTCCCCAGGTCTCAACAATTGAATAGCTTTTGACATATTCAGAGTTCCTACCTTATTCAAAAGAAAAACACATCCCAAGACCAATGGATAGATAAACAAATTGGCAATAGATAAACAAAAAATGAGGGCACACACAACATTTATCACATGAAACTAGAACTGTTTCATTCCATTTAGCTTATAAAACACCCTTCAAAATCAACACACAACTACATTGACTAGAAAATAACCGCACACACTGATTCGACAAGTGGTGCTTATTTACATTCTCCACAATTATCAACTAGGTACATTTTCAAGTTTAAAGTCTCATATAATAATATTAACTAATGCCCCTACCACTGTGTTCCCGAGTGTAAAGGACATTAGATCATGCATGATGTATTCTCAAACACAAATGCTTCAAGTTGCAAATCGCTTTTTAAATGCAGAGCCCAGGCCTTGCCTCTGGACGGTATGCAGCATTATGTGAACTCACGAAATCCTTGAATATCAGTCAGTAATACTCACCACACTACTGTCGGTTGCATCGTAGGTGATGGCTGGGCTTCTGCCCCTGCCACCAATCTTCAATGCCATCAATATCACAGCCATTTCAGTGCACAAGTCACAGGAATCACATTCCTCATGTGGGTGCCACCATGTTAACCGACAGTGGAGGCACTCATGACCACTGTTGGCATTCCCCTCATTTACGGTGGCTCATGCACTGCCAGATGCCAAGGTACATATGTTTTGGGGTTCAGCCTCACCTTTGTGTTAGATACGTTGTGGAGGCTAGCTTCTCCCATGCGTCCGCGTGTCACAACTTTGTCCACATTATTGGAATTTGGGGTGTTCCACTACTTGTTCTTTTTCTGGAATTGCTTGTTTCCCACTGCCGTCCTTCTGCTCTGCAGTCCTGGGTCCTACTTGTTTTGTCTGTTACGCCTCTGTCTACTACCTGGCCTCAGTTTTCACCCATCCTTATCTGGGCTAATGGTTTCTGGATGCTTCTGTGCATGCTTTACTCCCTGAGACCAGTGGTACAAGTGTACCGAAAAAAGTAGTGGGACTGTGGTGTTAGCAGCAGAGAGTTAAGTGGAAGCATAGTGCAACATGTGACGAGGTGTAGCGGCCGGGGCATTGCAATTTTAGTTATTTATTTATTTGTATAGCACTGCAGCCCGCAGGCATCAGAGCGCGTTCCATAAAGACAGGGTCATAGTGACGGGACAACAAATTAGTGTGTGTGGTTTAGGTGTTTGGTGTTCCATATACAGGGGGTTTATTTGAAGAAGGAATAGTGTAAGTGACTAGTAACTAAGACTCCTATTAAAACTTTACACTTGCACAGCGACATGAATGGACAAGTGCTCTACATAGAATGTTAATGTTACTGTTAAAGGATATTTGTACCGCACACTATCACCACTGGAGTGATCCCCTGGTGATCTGGTGGTGAATACGATTGTAAAAAGTAGAGGAATGGTAAACGTATCACAATAAAAGTAGTGGAACACCGCTCCCGACCGTTCCCGCTCACTTCGATCACTGCCTGAGACTCTGCATTGCACTCTCACGTCCGCCTGAGCATCCACCTCCAAGTGCCAGTGCCCCTGCCACCTTTTTGTGTCAGTGTTCATCCATTTCCTTTGGCTTGCCGCCTTAGCAATGTGATTTGTGGCTGGAGCCGGTTCGGCTGCATCACACAGAGCCTGGTGTTAGTACTGCCTCTCAAGATTTTTTAAATGGGATCCCCCATATCACCCATTGCCCACCAATACACTGCCGCCCCCTAAACCCGCTCACACCACCTATGTCCCTAACCCCAAAAACACTATTATAAAGCCGCACCTCAACCCCAAATGGAAGTAATTTTTTCAAAGCAAATTACTACATATTAATTTACTTTGGCAAAACAACGGCAAACACCTGAATCTTCACTCAAATGAATCCAGACACTGGACCTCTATGTTCTTAGTCCTCATAAGGAAGGGCCTCTTCCTTCTTGGACTTTGCTCCTTATCTTGCACCCCGCATACAGCAATCGGACACGTCTCAATTTGGCACTTAGCAGGTTATAAAGCACCAATAAATAATGAAATAAAACGTTTGCATTTTCAATCTATTGTCTAACAAAGCAAGGAGATGCGCATGTTAGTAGCAATCAGCCTGGTTTGAAAGCAGTGCTTTGCCTGGCTGCCCGCATTATCCCAGTAACCTGAACTTGGAGTCTTCTAGGAGCTGCGTTTATTTCCTGCTTATGGTTGCCTAGCCAGCATCATCTACTTGGGAGTGCGTCTCACTCACGCACGTCATGCTCTTGTGCATCACCAACACCGTGCATTGCGGTCTACGCTGAAGCGTTTGTGCGTGTGTGTGCGCGTGTCATAGTCAGTGAGCTATAATACTCATGGATATATGCTGGGCCGTAAGTAATGGGTCTTATCAATAACCAGATCTCTAATCTGGATGTAATTACTCCAATTACACTGTGATTATGTTAATGATGGGAATTAAGCCATAGAGAGATAAGTTCCACATAAAGCAGAGGAATGGGTTATTATTACCATAACATATCTTCAGGCAGTATTTTCTGCACAATACCCTGGATGTCATCAGTGCACACTGACGGTGCTGGAGCTATTACTAAACAATAACGGTGTGTATGTAATTATTGTAGACTTAATTTGATTCTAGTAACTGATGCATATGAAATTTGATGGCGCTATTTATATCATAACAGTGCGGTGTAATTACTTATTGAGATCTCAGAAGTTCAAATGAATGCCTGGTACCGTCAGTGCTGCTCATTGCTAAACCAACGCTAGCATTATGCTTAAGGTGCAGTGGCGTGCTGTGCTTCACTGCATTGGTGTTTGTGACCATGTATTCCCTGGATTAGAAGTAGTCCCATCTGCAGCCATATCTTTGCCCCTGTCAAGGGTGAGTGCAGTTCCTTATTGCAGGCACTCTGATACTGGCAAACAGACCCCCTGAAAGAATGTGAGCGTTTGCACAAAACCTATCTTTGTTGCCCTTGCTTCAATGACAAAACCTGTTCCTTTGCTTTTTCCTGTGGCATAAGCTTAGTAGGAGTCATGCACCTCTCCTGGCATATGTACAGACTGTGTCTGCACTCCTCCTTCTCCCTGTGTAGGATGCACTATAGACCCACTTTCTCCCTTCAAAACTCCACCCATTTCGGAACATAATGGGCAAGATTCTCAAAAACGAGTGCAAATTTAAATAAAGAGTAGACAATGTGCCTTTTTTATTTGCACTTCTTTGAGAAATATGGAGGACACCTTGTTAGGGAGAATTCTCCAGAATGGATAATTTCCCTTACCTACTGAGTCCCTCAGCAGCTTGGCTGGATTTCTAGGATTATTTTGTTTTTCACCTGGTAAGAGTGTGAGCCCTTTTTCCCACTCTTGCATGTGTTTTGCTGTGTATGTATAAAAATTTTTGTGTTCATAGACTGTGGATCCTCACCTACTCCACAGGCATCATCTTTTTACTGTGCGTTACACAGCACCTTCAGTGCAGTGACACAGGGTTGTCTTTTAGACTTCCCAACTCAGACTTCATTTTCTGGGACTGACTACTGTCTCCAAGGACATATAAAGTTGCCATTGACTTTATTAGTCTCTTTTTATCCACAGACCCAGTACAAACCATCTTACATGGAGTACTGGAAAGGGTTAGTACTTATCCCTTTTTACCTGTTTCTCGTGGAGCACTGTTTCGCACCCTTTTTATCAAGACTTGGCTGATGGCAGTGATAACTACCCTAATTTTTGTACCGCAGTTATCTTAAATAACCTTGGTATTGTTTTAGGCTATCTTGGTAGCCTCAAACTTAAACCCGCTAGACTATACATGTTTTCATACGGATCCGGCTGTGTTTAGTCACCATTTCTTTTTGAAAATGTCTTTCTCGTGTTTTTCTCTGCGCGCCAAACCAGGTTTGGTCCCTTTGTTCGCTGTCCTTTTGTGGGCTTCTATACAGAAGCCTTCCTTAAGGTGCCTGAAAGTCTAGGTAGGCAGGATGGAAGGGAGGGGTTTTAGGACACCTGCCATGGGTTCCCTTGGTAACCCAAGTCACACTCCTGTTTGATTGGCTTCAGACTCCAATGACAGAGGAGATCCTCCAGGAATCTTCTTCCCCTGAGCTGGTGGGACCAACCAGTTCGCCCAAACTGCAAGCCAGGACTCCCTCCTGTTGTCGAATTTGCTGTACAGAGCTACAGTCGGCTGGATTGCCAGGAAGGTCGGACCCTGCTTGGGTTTTAAGGAGCGCACCTTTTATTCGTTGCTTTGCTCTGCTGGTTTCTTCCCTGGGCAGTGCAGGACCCTCCAGTCTTCCTACTTCATGTTAGTCCGACAGTCGTTTCAGGAACCGTGAGCCTGCAGGACCTGCCAGGAACATTTGCCTCAGCTACAGCTTCTTCTCCATTTAAAGGTACTGTGCAAATCCGGTTGTTCGTTTCGTTCAGCTGCAGTGAAGGTGTGTGAAACCTTTCACCAATCTGAGGGCTTATCCTTCTCTTCTCTTTTAACTAACTTTATCGCCGACCAACTTCGTCCAGAACTCTTGGCAAAGACTTAACCGCAAACTACCCTGAACTGTGTGATCTTTAGCAAATTACTTTTGTCCTATTGACTTTGGCCCTAAGCCTTTTTGATTTGATTCCATCAACGTAGTTCCTCTTTCTAGATTGCCCTGCTTACTTACCTGTTGGTGCTGCTCAATTTTAGTCTTTGTTTCCCCCCCTTTTTAAATTGCTGGAGTGCCATTTTGCTCACACTTCATTTTGAGTTTAACTTGTCCAGAATCTATTGGGAGAGGTGTGGTGTATTAGTAATATGATTTTTCAACTGCGTTACTTTAGTGAAGTGTTTGATTACTGATGTGTAAATAAATGTATATTCTTTTACTCAGAAACCTTGAGTCAGGCTGTCCTTTGTGTAACTATTGATACTGCTCACTTGCTATTGAGATAAGTCTGGCTTCTCAGCCATCGCTACTACTTTACTGTGTATACAGGCTTGCACCAAAAGTGAATTTGTTCTGTCACTTGTAGTCTTAATTGTGTGTGGGGTTCCCAAAGGGTACTGCATATAATTCTGACTAACACACCCTATTCTCAAAGATGAACTGCCCATTTCAGTAGGGACGGAGAGCAGCACACAAAATATGCTGTCCAGCCCTCTTGCATACATTTGTTTCGGTATGACAGGCTCCCAGCACCTGCATGTTTGCTTGTAGCGCACGCTATGCAGTCTTTATATCAAATATTTTGCAAACAATGAACGTATATATTGAATATTTTATAATTAAACATTTTATAGAGAATGCATTTAGGGGTGGAGTAAGCGGTTCAATATTTTTGGGAAACGGTTGAGGTGGGTTTTTAGGGCTGGGAAACTGTGGTTCGAGGTGAGACCCCCCAAAAAAAGTGCATTCTATATACAATCTTTCATTATAAAATATTCTATATATGTTTATTCTTTAGAAAATATTTTGGTATAAAGACATGTAACAGGCGCACACGTCCCAGGCATTGGGCCTTAAAGTGTCTGTCACAGTGAAATGTGAATACAAAGAAGTTCTATCACCTGTTTTAGGGATAGACATAAAAGTCTAACCGCAGGGGATTCAGGATGCAAATTGAAGTGTGCTGAAGCACCCCCTTATTTGTGCAAAAGTGAGAAAGTGAGTGAGAAAAACACATTTGAATGTGTGGATCCAAGATGAACAAATTGAGATGGGTTTGATGGATTGCACTGACCCTTTTTTGGTGCAATTGAGATGTGCATCTCATCACTTGTGCAAATAAAGGTTTGTGAATCTGGCCCAGTGTGTACACAACCTCTACATCGCTGGTGTGTTAACCTGCACATGTTTTATAAAGAGAACATTTGTCTGGCTGAGAAAGATGCCTTTATTTGTGTGGAACGGATGCAGGAGTTTAGGGAGACTCACAATCTTCTTCTCTCTGCAGTGTCGCACTAGGACCTTAGTTTTGCCTTTCTGCTTGCTTGCCTATAAACACCCTCTTCACAATCTTATGGCAAAGCCCATGGGAATTGGCTTGGCAGATAAGGGATCCACAAAGTCTTGCCAGACCTGCACAGAGGCATATAAACTGTAGTGGTGCCCGCCAAGAATCACCCTCCTCCTGAGGCTGCAGTGCAGAAACGTGGGGAGCCTTATAATCTCTCCTAGTCCTTCAGAGCGAGTCTAGGACCTGAAGTTGTGCCTTCATATCTATAAAGTCCTCCTCCCAACCCAGTAGGAAACGGTGCAGAAGATGAGAGAGATACAAGAACTCAACAGACCAGCAGAGGGGCACTAAGATCTGGAGTGACATCTGCAGAGACACCTGCCTGCCAATAAACGTACTCGTTGCAAGCCTGAGATGGAGCCCATGGGAAGTGTGGTTGGGAAAGCCACATATTCTGACCAGCCTTGCAGAGGGGCACTAAGACCTGGGGTAATACCTATTTGCATGCCCATAAACTCCTTCCTCCTAATCCCATGGTGATGTGCAAATGAAAGGGCACAGGGTTTGAGGTAGCCACACAATCCTGCTGTGTATGAAAAGGTGCACTAGGACCTGTGGTGATGCTTGCCCACCTGCCCATAAACCCTCCAACATTTCTCGGTTAACCTGGCCCCTTAGGATCAGTGTGTGAATGAGAAAAAGCAACCAAAAGTGAAATTTGAAAGTTATACTTAATTCTAAGACTTTTTAAAACAGCAAGACATGACTTGCTTTTGTATATGGTCATAGCTGGGAGTCTCAACTGACTTCAGGTTTAGGTTTGCGTTTAAATTCCCAGAGCTTTCCAGATGAGATACATGATCTCAATTGCATTACACACAGAACGTATTAATCACCATATCGTTATTACTCCTGGGGTGGTACCATGTTGTACTACCCTTTGCTGATATCTGCATATAGTCCTTTGCTACACTTTATGCTGCAGTTCCTGCTGCCATGTGGTACCCCTGGTGCCCCTGAATAAACTCTTCTATCAAGTTTGGTGAAGTCGGGACACAGGAGTCTTGTCCAAGATTGGATTAGTTGGAGCATCTCCAAATATCATAGCATAGCTCTGAGTGTCGCAATGGTCTGAATTTGTGTTGCTTGAAAGCATTATCGAAATTTGCACCTGGGAAGGAGAGTAAGAATTAAGGTTGGTGTGGACACATTGGGACCGATTTTTGATCTACTCACCAATTGGAAAAAATCATTCTCATTGGTTCCATGGTTATAAGAGTATCTAGGGCTCAGGAAGAGCTGTGCAGCTCTGTTAGCAGTTCATTATCTTGGATGTGATGGATTGAAATAATCCGATGTTAATGATTCTGTTGGTTTTAAAACAGTTTTGTTTAAGTGTTACCTATAAAGAGTGTTATTGTAAAATTAGATAGATTTTTAGTTACGTCTAAATATAAGGCAAACATGATTGTATCTCCTCCATTTGTGGCTTAAAAAAACAATTCACATACCCAATCAAGATGATATTGCAGAATCTATCAGTGTCAAAGTCACTCAATCTTTTCAGCGTAGTTCAGTCATTAGGGGAAAACAAAAATCAAAAAAGTCTGCTTTAACCTCTGTTACAACAAAACAGTCAGACTTTAAGGTTTGGGCAATACCGCTATTAGCGGCCGGGGCTGGGAGCTCATGGCTTCATGTACATGGAAAATGGACTTCAGTCCTTCAGCTGCTGAGGAACAGAAGTCCATTCTTCATTTCCGTGACATGGAGGCAGATCCGCGGGAGTGTGGTAGTGAAGGCGGGTACAGCAGAGAGGGAAAGGCGGTAGGAGTGGCCGGTGAATACACGTGGCCCACAGCAAAAGTAATTATTGGGGAGTATTGTGAATGTTGGAATCATTAATACCATCAGGATCCATGGCTAAACAGGCACATATTTCCTGAATCCTGATTGGCTCTCAGGATTCCAACATTCAACTCCGGGTGTTAATGACTATTCAGTCCCAATTAACTGGAGAAATCGGGTTTTGGAGCATTCAATGAAAATGAATTATTTGAAGAGTTTGGATCTAGAATTAAATAAGGCTGCACTTGTATCTTAGAAATTCACATCTTTTTCTGAGCCCTTGTATTAGCATTATAACCATACAATGTCAAATAGCGTGATGATTAATCCTTTTCCATTTGAATCCCATCTATTGATACTGAGTCAATCTTAGATGTGATGAGAAAATTACAAACTAAGACTATATCCTAGTGCAGGAAGGAGCACCCTGGCAGGAAAGTGAGGTCTACTTCCCTGACTTCAGGCAATCAGGGTGATGAGGACACTTAGCTGAGTTTTGCGTTGGGTGAGCAGTATGTGAATGATATATCATGAGGGTCAATAACACAAATAGTAAGGACTTTGTTTTTTTAATTGGAGTGCCAGATTTGAACACCTCGTATAGATGAGACCCCAGACAATAAAGTCTTCTCTTGCTTTGGACTACAAGGCACTGCTATTCTGCTGTATGTTAAATGTCATCCTGATATCACAGCTTCTATCTAACCAATGTATTAATAATTTGGATGAAATTAGTGCCCCTGTCTGGAAGCCAGTCATTTTGGAGTACCTTATTTTTCTGAATATTCACACAAGCACAATTTAACTAAGATGACAGAGTTGTTTTGAGGTGTTCAAGTGAGGTGTTCATTTATGCTGTTACCTTTACGAAAGAAGTGAGGAGTAGAATAACTGGAGTATAAATGCAAATATTACCAAGATATCGAAGCCAAAAACCCATCTTAGTTTTTCTTAATATTCCCGAGATGTCTGAGTCCTTGGGTCCTATGTTCTGATTATCTCTCCTCTAGAATCGAAGACCCCACAATAGTCAAGCATTTAACATTTGACAAGTGCATGATATCTCGTGAATCTTCCAAAGAACCCTTTATGCTCTAATTTGATATTGGATCTCTTTTCTTCATAATATATAATTTCATCTACATTCTCTCGAAACCAACCCATCCCGTGGGTCAACAAGTCAACAGGTCACTACCGAATTCGCTCATGAAAATAAATTATCTTTTATTTATCCAAATAACCCGCTTAGAACTATTACACATAAAGTACTGATAGCAAATTGCAGTTTCCCTGTTAATGAGCCCTATTTGATGCCTACACCTCTCCTGCTAATTGAGGTGAATGTCATGATAGCTACAAGATGAACATGCAAAACCTCTCATATATATTTTTCGATATTGAGTGACCATGACTGGATGGACTCGATATATCAACATCAAATTGGTGGTTTTACAGAAAAGTTGGGTTCTGGATTGTATTGTGCTGGATGTGCATATGCCAGAATGACATTTTTCTGGCATTTTCTAGGATGTCAATGCAGGACAGTCCAAGCAGCTTGTAGGAGATGGCAAACAACAGAACACATCTAGACCAGTTGTGAATGTATCAATCCCTGAAGTCATGGCTGCTTGTACGGTCCAATCTTAGATAAAGGATATGGGAGTCATATTGTGTGCATAGTGATTTTAATAAATGTGACCCTACAATATGGGTATCTGTTCTTTCATGGTTTTATAATGCTTACATCAACCCAGTTTCATGCCCTGACCCTTGTTTTATGGCCATGATGTTTGCCATCTTTTTTAAAATGTCTCAAAATCAATTCCATCAAATTATAGGTAGAATTCTACTCTCTTGAATTCATGTCTCGAGGGAAGAGAATATATATTTTTTTCCTGTGACCCACTGTGGCTTCAGACCAGGACAAGATTTGGGAACGGTATCAGGTAATAATGTCCCTATATATAGGGACATTGTGTTCCCAGCACGTCCGCTCCCGATGGCCGCCATGGAAAGGGAAAATGGAGTCCGTTTTCCCTTTCCCAGTGGCCATTTTTTTCACGTTTTTTTTTTTTTTTCTGTTTCGAAACACAGCGAAACAGAAAAAGAAATTCCATTAGCACCCCGATCCAACTGGCCGGGGTGCTAATGGCAATAAAACCCTCTGCGGCGGGCCAATAACTACGGCCCCGGGCATTATCTGGGGCGGTATTGGCCAGCCGCCTCGGGTCTTATTGTCACAATATATCACAGGATCACCTTCATGATTGTTAGTTGTCTGGAGATGTGTCCAATGGGCAGATACGATTCACTAGATCTCTGCCTTGTCATCTACTTCCACTCCACCATTACTTCCTTTCTCCTCTATATAGGCCTCCTCTTCAAAGATGTATGCAATGTACAATGATCCGAATGGTCAATCTATCCCTATATACAGTCTTCTCTGTGCTTCAAATAATTCAAATGTATATCCTGGAAAACTCATAAATGACCCGACAGTAAATACAAAACTCCATGTGGGGGCAAGAGGAATACAAACCATACTGTCACTTAGCATGACAAACACTTTACACTATACCCAAACCTGTTAAAGTTCGAGAATATTCTTAGACATTGGATTAGATCTATGTACAGTCACCCAAGTCCCCATAAAAACAGTATTCATGGGGTACAAGTGTTCAAATGTGCATAAGTGTCATTGAAGACTAGTTATCTGTTTGATATGCTTCGCTTATGTGCATTAGTGCACACGGTTGTATGTGCCATGAGTCACTACCCACCATAACTGAAATGCTTCCAAGGCTTTTAAGAAGAACACTTCATAGAAACATTGGTTGAACTATACACGCTCATACATAGTCATAATAATAATAATAATAATAATTAGGCTAATAATAATTAGGCTTTTATATAGTGCTACAAACCCTCAGGTATCTGAGCGCTGCTTATTATTACCCACGGTGTGTGGTGCTCATTTATCGACCTCGGAAGGATGAAAGGCTGAGTTTGGCCCCGCCGGGATTCGAACCTGCGTTAACAGGCTCTGCACGGGTGCCAAAGCGGGCGCTCTACTCGCTGTGCCACTTGACCGGCACAGTCAAGTCATGTATGCAGACATACAGAACAAGACATAATTAAACACCTACTTCTGGGTTTAGATATTTTTGTAATACTACTTCTGCTTACAAGGACAGCAATTCATGACCAATACAAATAATACATGGTCCTCGATATAAGATAGGATTGCTCACATGCATTTTAACAGATAAACCTCATTGTATTTTTGAAGGAATTTGAAAGCAATGGAGTTCTTTCTTTCAGTAGGTGTTACAGGTTGCATTAGATGGTTAAAGGGGAAACAGGCCATACAAATAGCATGTATCACTGGCATTCCATTTATTTTAGCCGGAATAGTTAACATTTACAGTTGGAGTGGACCATGTAAGAGTTCTGAATGGGAGGTTCAGGTGTAAAAACCAGTTGGGATGTAGAGAGTGGTAATCAGGATGCATAGAGGCTTCAAAGCTACCAGGGTGAATATATGCTGGGGGGAGAAAGAACTACTCCTTGGAAATGGGGCATTGATTTCCTTTCTGAATTATGTGAGGATGGGGAGAGCATGATGTTAAATGGTGTGAGGTGCCACACTCTGGAGACATAGACCAAGCACTCTTATTTCTTTCTTTCAACTTGATTACATTTATGTTTGTCAAAGTATTGAATTCTGTGAAGTGCTAAACACCATAGGTAGTGGCCTTGTCTGCCAGGTATTAGGCAATGTACCTATTGACAGCCTTATATATTTTGTGACTCTCGAGGTGAAGACTGAGTGTGGGGGAGCAAATTAAGTTTGATGTGTGAGAGATTTATGTGGTTGCATTTGAAGAGATATTGGATGAGTTGAGCAGGGGTTTGGAGGATGCTTCTCACGGGTGATAGGTTGTGGTAAGTAGGGAATTTCCTCTAACTAGTTGAGATTGGACCAGGGCCTGCATATTTGATCCGAAGCTGGTTTCCAGTCAGAAGTTGTGTGATATTCTGCAGGAGGTATAGTTGGTGCCCGGGTGTCTGACATGTCTTTTGCAATGTGTTTTTTGATGGAATTGTGGCTGTCTAAAGTATGTAATGTTATTGGGATTTGTACCATACAGCACTGCCATTTTCATGGTCTTCAGGCACTTGGACTAACCGGAAAAGGAAGAAGGGCTGGGAGAGCTTAGTTTGTGGGATTGAGAGGGAAAAGCACAAGAGAGCTTTGATGTGCTGTTGGTAGCTTCAGTTTGGGAAAGCCGGCCACTAAGTGCTGGTTTGTTTTTAGTTGGTAGACATTATGTGGTGTTTGGTTTATGAGTGTGTATAGCGCGATTTGTGTGTCATTGGTTTAGTTTCCTTTTGGGTGTTGTGGAGTGTGTGCAATATGTGGTGGTTTTAGGTTTTTGATGCGGTAGGGGTATGACTGTATTTTGTTCAGTGTTTGAGAGTGAGTATGCAGGGTTTTGGAGAGTTAGATGTTGTTGGCACAGTCTATTCTTGACATGACGAGAGAAATGTCAGCAAGTGTTCTATGTGCGAAGGTGAAAAAGGGTGTTATGCGCTTGATTGTGTGTAGGTGGAAGAAGCACTTCTTTACTGTTGCGTTAACTTGCGGTTTGACTGTTAAATCGCTGACCATCAAAATCCATACTTGTTTAACCACTTAGGATGGTTGTGGTCAATTTCCCAATTCAGTAGGCCGTGGACTGTGGTGTTGGTTCGATGGGTCGTTGGGCACAATTTGTTTTGTCTGAGTTTAGTTTACAGCTGGTAGGATGCATCCAATGGCTTATTTCTGTGAGGAAGTATGTGGAGCACCAGAGACGGTGCACATGGTACCAGCTGTGTGGTGAAAAAAACTGCAGACAGCTAGGTCTGGGTGTGTGGGTGTTTAGTGGTAATGAGGCAAAAAGAATCAGTCTTAGCGGGGTTCAATTTGAGGTAGGCAATTGACATACAGTTGTTGCTCCGAGCAAAGTATGCCGTGAGTTGGTGGATGTATTTAATTTGTGCTTTTTATAGGTAGAGTTGTGCATTGTAAATGTATTGATGGATGGTTTTGGAGTGTTCCCCATCAATTAGTATGGAGATTGAGGTCAACAGGAAGAGGATGTATCCCTGTAGGACTGCCCTGGTGAAAAATAGCACTGTCTATATGGATGTATCCAGCTGGACAAAGTGATGGCAACCCCCTAAGTAGGAGATGAACCAGAAGTGTATGTCCCTTCTAATTTAAACACATATGTGCAGTATTTGAACAAGCGATTGTCCATCTTTGATGCTGTCAGGTGCAATGTCTACCACTTGGATGGTGGCTGTGTTCATGCTTTTTTCTGGGTCAAAGCCAGCTTGAATAAAGTCCTTTTCCATCCATATGTGCTTGAGGTTGTGTGGTTATATCTATTTCAAGGATCGTGCATAGGGAAGAAAGGTGTGTGATTGGTATGGAAGTTGCGGAACTTCTCATGGTTCATTGCTCTTTATTTGATTAGGTGAGGATTTGTCCAGCTGTAAGGGTGGTTGGGAAGGTGCCCTATTAGAGGGGTGTATTGATGATTTTTTGGATCAGATGGGAGGCTTCCATGTAGGTTCTTTGGCAGATTTTCCCTTGAGAGTCTTTCTGATGAAGTCCTGGTCACTGTTTTTTGAGGTCGGATAAGGTGGCCATTTTCACCTTTGGTGCTTAGCATCAGTGTTTTGGCAAATCGTGTTGAGCTTGTTAACAGATCATTTGTTATTACTCATGGATTTCTCAATAGATTGCGGCCTGAGAGGGTTGTGTCTAGGTGTTGCACTGTTACTTATGGGTTTATCTATGGTGTTCTGGCAGTAGGAGGATTTTGCTTGAGCATTCCTTTGGCTTTGGGAAGTCTAGAGTTCATTAAGTAGGTTCACGTATTCTTGTTTCTGGATGACTCTTTATCTGGTATTGCTTTCTTGCATTTACCAGGGACCAAAACATTTGAGTCTGATGGTTTGTTGTTTTTTCTGGCAAATGTATTTTGACATCTTGTTGTGTGATTGCATTTAGCAGGGGCCATATAGTTTTGGTATACACGCATTTCGCCGCGGTATTTTTCATCGCTGGTTTTTTCATCGCCGTTTTTATTTTGAAAAAACTCGTTTTTTTTTTTTTTGGGGGGTTAAAAAATTAAATATATGGTTGTGGGTGTAAGGGAATAAAAAAAAAAAGGGGACGCTTGCAGGGGTTACCCCCCAAAAAGAAAATAAATAAACGATGAGTTTTTCGAAAAATAAACGGCGATGAAAAAACCTGTGATGAAAAATACCTGCGGCAAAATAACGTAGAACCATAGTTTTGCGTCTAATGGTTCATTGTCTTTCTGGGATATGTATTTTGAAATGTTGTTGTGTGCTGTTGGTACTTCTTGTAGTTGTCCTTGTTGTGAGGCTCTGACACCATGCTGGTGCGGTTGATTCAATCTTCAGTGAATGGTTATAAATGGAATTCTATGAGGATCGGGATGTCTTCTTGATGTGGTTGGTTAGGGTTAAAGGTGCATGGTCAAGGAAATGGGTTTGAGATGTGACCAATCAAGAGGTAGGAGTGATTTGTTTTGGGAGGCTGGTAAAACTGTGATAATGATGTTTAGGATATTGTCTTTGCTGCCTCTCAAAAACAAGGTGGAGACAATTAATTTTAGATTACAATGATGTGTATTAATTAGACCTGATCATAGCTGGGAAGAAATCGAGTGCTGTATCTTCACAGGGGTTGCATGCATGAATTAGATATCTAATAATATAGCTTTTATTACATGCATACCTTTTAGAATCAACATAGGTAACATTTACAATTTTAGCAGAACATGTAACTGTGCTGAAACGAGGATTGTGGGTTTAGCAGGAGTTGGCTATCAAAGTTGGTCATCAGGAGAGATGCCATGCAGGGTACCCTCAGATCCTCCTAATGTGTAGGGTGTGAAGAAAGAGCTCTCTCTTTTCTGAATTGCATGCTGGCGGAGAGAAGGCTGATGTTGATACATTTGAGGTTCCACAGTTAAGGGGTGTTGACCAAAAATGCAAGTTTCATGTTTCGTTTCTTTTTTTGATCTTGGCTGCTCCAGTCTGGCTATTTCCTGGACCACCAAAGGTGGGGACTTTCTCTACCAGGTTGGCTGAAGCATGCATCGTGATAGCTTTTTATGATGCTGCTTGTTTCACAGGTGATGTGTGTTTGTTGGAGCAGTCATTGACATTCAGTATCTTTAATGTAAAGGGGCAATGTCATGACACTCTTGGGAATGATCTTAAATTACATCGATTTCAGATTTAAAAAAATAAAATACCAACAATTATTAGGTACAAGGCACTGAAAATCCACCTGCATTTCAACCGGCATATGGATTTCGTGTGGGTAGAGATACTGGGTTCTGATTTCCACCTGTTTCTTACACCTGCAAACACCAGGTGGAATTCATAGTGATTTATGTTAATGATTCCTGGCGTGCAAGTAAATGGCAGGAGGCGTTAACACTTGTTTTTTGGTAATAAGTGCTAAAAGGCACAGAAACCTGCGACTGGCCAGATGTCTATGCCACAATTACACGCTGTTATCTTCCTGCCCCATATCCATATTCTCGCCTTCAACTTCTGGCCCTGCATCTTCCTTAAGTCCCAGCTCCTGATGTTTCTCCTGGTGTCTATCATCCTTCTCCATGTGTTCTTCCTCTTGCTCTGTGTCTGCCTTCTTATGTTAAACCTCCCTCTCACTATTCGCATGCTTACCTATATTCATGTTCACATGTTTCACGTCTCCTACTAGTCCACCTGCTGCCCCACATCGACCTCCTCGTGATCTACCTCCTTTTATTACACCCTTCTTCATATTCCATACGTTGCCCCACATATATCTCCTCGCATTCCAACTGCTTCCCCACACTGACCCCTTGTGTTACCCCTTCCTGCCCTTATTGCCTTTTCCTGGTTCCCCTCATGCTGCTCCTTCCTCTCTGCTTCCTCATTGTCCACTGTCCTGCCCTTTATTTCTTACATGTTGTTCCCTGCACCTGCCTCCTTTTTTACATACGTTGCCCCACATATATCTCCTCGCATTCCAACTGCTTCCCCACACTGACCCCTTGTGTTACCCCTTCCTGCCCTTATTGCCTTTTCCTGGTTCCCCTCATGCTGCTCCTCCCTCTCTGCTTCCTCATTGTCCACTGTCCTGCCCTTTATTTCTTACATGTTGTTCCCTGCACCTGCACCTGCCTCCTTTTCTTGCTGCCCATCTGGGCAGCCTTCAGTTGCAACATGAATTCATTACCTTTGTCAGATCCTCTTGCCCCAGAAGTCAGCATCTACTCGTTGACAGACACAGACTATTCCACTAGTCCCAGGTGAGGAACTTCCCCAATGATGTCATACTATTTTATTGTGCCCACAGCGTTTCCACCAGCTCCTCTTGCTGTTACTGCCCATCACTTGGAGGATCCGGAAATGAATCACGCTGAAGCCCTATCGACGAACACAGAATGTAATGAACATTGCATGGATTGTGAAAAGATCACGCAACAATTATCAGAATGGCTGAAGCTTAGGTTACCCTGCTTGTTTTTGTGATTATCAGCCCTGTTCCTCTAACTAAGAGCAGGAACAACCCAGAGAGTACCAAGAGGTGAAAAGCGAATAGGGCGTTCCATGTCAGCACCATATCTTCCTAGATATGCTAGTGCTGTGATAGGACCACAAGATCTCTCAGCGAGGTCTGTGAATCCAGCCTGTCCACTGAAAAGTACACACATGTTAGGGAGAGAATTGTACTTGGTGCTAAATCCCACAGGATTCTCTAAGTACGAAGAATCATGGTACCCAAGACTAGGTTTGACCCAAATGTTTGGCGGGTGGTAAGGTATCCTAGCTTTAATGTTCAATCGTGTTCCAAGCATAGCAAAGTAATCCTTCAGGACTGTTTCTATTGTGTAACAATATTATTGAAGACAAAACAATGATTTGTGAGGGAAATTGACCCCCTCTGTGGCATAACATCCAGTAGCATTACTACATAATTCCACAATATTGCTGACTTCAGTGAGGTGTTTTTATTGTTCTCAAAAAACTCGTCAGAAACGAATTTGCCTGTCAGATTGCATGATACTTATGATTGTATGGAATATGTTGTATTCTATTGTTTCATTCTTATTTATTCTTAGTGGCAATCGTGTACTTTGTATGCACTTCCAAACAGTATTTTTCTGCTCTGAAATGTAAGTTTCCCAGAATGATGTATTGATATCTCCAACAAATTCCTATACTGTTACTGTTTATTTTTATTTGTTTTATTGTTTTTATTTGGCATATAATGGTTTGACATGAGAATAGAAAATCCTTTTGCCAACATTTCTGAATAATTTGCTTCAATTAACAGAAAAGAGTAAGAACAAAAAAAAAATCATCATTCGACTCTTGACTAATTCCAGTTCATCAATTGGCAGCTTTTCTAGCCATATTGCATCATTAGAAAGAAGTCTTTTAAAAGCTTAATTACAAATTGAGTCTGAGCTACAGTCAACCGGGTTCTTTCACCCTCCCACAGTCTTAGCCACCAATCTTTTTCAGATCTGCTTGAATACTCTGTGATGTAATCCCCTAGAAATCTTGCTCTTAGGTCCATTGTCTCAGTGTAGAACACAATTAAATGCTTGTTGACTCAACTGAATTTGGTCCTTTGCATAATCTGCAAGAGATTTCTCCATTTTCTGAACGGGGTGTTAGTATCTCTCGCGTGGGAAGAAGATTTAAGCATAGCCTCATGAATTGATCCCTAAGGAACCAATTAGGGAACAGCATTAAATACTTAGGTGGACAATTCAGTTTCCTTGATTTCTAGAGGGGTTTCCCAAAATGTTTATGTTGTTGTCTTTCAAAAACAATTTCCTTGTTACTTTATCTGGGTTCTCCAGCAGGACTTTCTCGTTTAAGCCCAGATCTTCTAGGATCGCAAGGCAGATAACTTTCCACTACGAAAGCATTGATTCAATATGTTTGTCTAAGGCTTTCTTCATTACCACAAAACCAGCTCTTTGGGGATCCTCAATACATTTTCCGTATAAGGCCAGTGATTTCCACATGGCGATCGCACTGAGTAATGTAAGTCCCATCTCCATCCAAATGGCTTGTATGTGTGTGCCCATTGGAAGACGTAGAACTTTCTTCCAGAAAGCACCCTCTAATTTTGGCCAATTCATACTGTCAACAGTTTACGCTCCGGATGTAAGAATAGGTTGCACCATCATACGATAAAAGGTGATGAGTGGCATTAATGAGAATCTGCAATATCTTTTAAGCAAGATTCTTCCCTGCCCCGTCAGGTTATGAGCTTTTCTTTTGATGAGTCCAGTTTAAGGGCCTCTGATTTTGAAGTGTTTAAGCACACTCCAAGATAGGTAAAAGAAGTTACCGCCAGTATCTTCTCACCTGATAGATATAATGCCTTAGATTGTTTTTTCTGACCGCACCCAAGTTGATCACCAAAGACCATAGTCCTCGATTTACTAGGATTCATCATTTGGCCATCAGATTAGATGTAATACTGCAATGCATCTAATTTTCTTTGTAGACCTATTTGAGTCTGATCCATGAGAACCACATTGTCTGCATACAGTAGACAGCCCACCTTAGTGTCAGCGATTTTCAGGGGAAGCAATGAGTAGATGTAAAAGCCTCCTCAATATCAGAAATAAACAGATTGAACAGTTCAGGTGCCAATGGGCACCCTTGTTTAATACCGTTGTTATTTGGAATCTCTCTTGTTATTAAACCTGCACCGTTCAAACGTATTCTGATTGTCATGTCAGAGTAGAGGTCTGTGATAGGTTCCAGGATCTCCGCATGGCAACCCCATTTTAATAGTTTGGTCCAGAGGTTTGGTTGTTTCACTGTATCGAACACCTGGGTGAGGTCTATAAAGGCAATGTATAATTTCAGCCCCTTCTTCCTGTCTATCTGGGCCTTAAGAATATTTATTATGAAAGTGTTGAGAGATGTACCAATTCCCTTCACAAAGCTGGCTTGCCATAAATCCCGGCGCTCTGAAGCCTCCATCCATTTCAACAGATTTTGCAAGATCAGGGAAGCAAAAATCTTCCCCGATATGTCCAATAATCCAATTGGTCGATAATTGCTGGGGTCATCCCTTGACCCTTTTTTGTAGATACCGGTGATTATTGATCTTTTCCAAGTAGCAGGGACTTTTCTTGATGTCATAATATGTTCAAACAACTTGAGCAAAAAGACGGACCATATAATGTGACTTCCCTTTGTAATTTGTGTTATCTAATCAGGCACTTATTCGTCATGAACACCAACCTTCCCTATAATGCTCGTTGGTCAAATATGCTGTAAAAGAGACCTCATGAAAAAAATAGCACAGCGGTTCAATTTGACGTACACAGTGCCAGTCAATCGATTTTCAGCATTGCTGGTAGGTGGTGCTGCAGTGCTATCTTTAAGCATAACCTATTGTATTGGGGTTCAGCTAGGAGGGAGGTGACGTGATGAGGGACACAGAATGTATGGGTGTTGCTTGGTTATTTACCCACCCATTGATTGCCCTTGGCCATTCTTATTCCTATGTCAAGTCCCGCGCACTACCTGCCCCTACCGGCCCAAAACATATATTCCTGAGCTAGCTCTATGAAGCAGTAATATCAAACTTTGGCCTTGCAGAGTGGTTTCTAAGCAGTCTGCAGAAAGTTAGTGAATACATTGCAGCTGTAAAGGTGCTCATGGTGGAATTACAATGGTATACCTTCATAATGTATTTATATGTGTTTCTTGACCCAAGGTTATCTCAAAAACAAACATTATCTAAGCTAACGGTGTTGTCGTCTTTATAGGTATTAGTAAGGCATTTGCCAGGCACTGATATCATATGTCCACATAATCCCAACCTCCCCCAGCTGTTGCTATTGTTTGGCCAGGTAGCACCAGTATGCTACTGTCTGACAAATTCCAATCACATGCCTGCATAAAAGCCAACACGGTTGGCTTCCCCAATGCTTGTTATCCTGCATATGCTCTTTGAACCGGGTTTCAGTGCCCATCCATCCACTCGAAGCTGGGCTTTGCATTATTGTAAATCGCTGTCTAGCTTACAACATGTGTATTTGAAAAACTGATTTTAATTTCGAAAACCGGTTTGGATTTTGAAATGCTCAGTTATTGCCTCTTTTTTTCCACCGAAGTTATTCGACATAGGGATGAGCAAGCTGCGACTTCTCAAGAAGAGATGTGAGACTTTGGAACTGTCCACTGAAGGTTGTCAGGTGTCAGGTCTATTCTAACACTCCAGCACTTCTGGCAGATTTACACAAATGCCACTTGTATTGTTACATTTACTGTTGTGTTTCATAATACTGATACAAGTGACAAGTACTTGTGTAATGTGCTTTTAAGTCAAATCAAATCTTTGCAAAAATTAGGGATGATGCCATTAATGGAGTTGGAGACGTTAAATTCCCTGGTAGGTAAGAAGCAATATGACTTGTGCAATTATTATTTGAATGTCGTGCAGTCATTACTGCTATTTAGGGCGTCATTAATAATCTGTGCATCGGTAAATTAATAGGTGCTATTTTTCATTGTAAAAACATGGCAGGCGGTATTACAGAAAAATGGCATTTGTGCAAGCGCAATTAGCTTTTGCAATAAGGCAAACATTGTTCTGCAGCAAAAAAAAAAAAAGAAAAACATATTCTTTCAATGTATATGTGTTCGAAGGCAGCACAGTGCACTGAATCAGATGCCTCGAACGAATGTGTTTTCTGCACTAAGGGCCAGCGCGTTTTTCCAATGGGATTGTGACATTAGAAAACGATTCTGTGAATCAGGCCCTAAGGCTAGTTTTGCCCTCGTGCTTAGTGCATTTGCAGCAGTGCAACGTTTCTGTAACACCGCCACACATTTCTGTTGCAGCCACAGAACGTTGCTGAAAATGTATGCATTAATAAAGTTATGTATGCATTTTTTTTTTCTTTTTATGTACCGTGACACACTGCAAACACCACTTCACAGCTCTATACAAATATAGCTTTATGTCTGATACCAGAAGGACTGTCAAGACGTTGGTAATAGCCTGAGATCAGTTCTCAGAAATAACCAATCTTGCTTTTTTACACTAAACTTGTTAAGATTTGGACTCGTTCTGGAAACAGATTCTGGTTCACGGATATTGTCTGCCTGCTTTCAGAGTGGCATCTCTTCTGTGGGTTCCTTTCATCAGAAATATCTATCATAACACTTGACATGGACTGGGCTAGCTCTTGAGTTCCAATTCTATGATGGAATGATTCTTTATAGACGATCGGATACCTGGGCAGGGAAAAGAGGTTCATTTGTAATTTGTCTTAGAGTCCTTAGAGGTTAATTAAATGTACAGAGATAGAGAAGGCGGGCAGTATCATCAGGCAACAGTTCAAAGGGTTAGAGACAAAGGAGGAGGTGCCTCTAGGGAGCGACAGATGATGGATGGCAGGCGTGACAGTTCAGGACATAGTACATGAAAAATTGAGAAATGAGAAATGCCCGGCAAGCCATAGCTAATTCTTTCTGACTTCTCCTGACATGGTGAACAGCTGTAGAGAGCATCGTTGGAGTAAAGTGGAACACGCAGAGTGTGCTTTCTGCATTTCAACATCATCATTCGCCACCTTATTTGACGCAGTATGTGATTTCAAAAGCCAAAGTTTGTATAAAGCAAGAACAATCGATGCTACAATGCCACACAGCACATGCCTACTGCATAGAATGGGGGCCATTTATATTTTATTGTATTTGTAAGTGTGCATAGACAGTGATCACACATATGTGTCAATATTATGTCAATCATTGACCCCTCTGTTACTTACAAAGTAGGATCATGTTCCATGTGAACCAAAAAATGACGGCCCCCCCTGCGAACCATACTGAGTGCCCCTCCAACTCAGAAACAAATCACGGGTCGCACCACACTCGGGCTGGCCTAGATTACCATGCTTGCGCAATATGCACAAACGTGCTGCTGCATGGGTATGCCACACACTGCACTATGAGAAAGATAAAAAATATGTGTTTTAATGTATTATACAGCACACTTTCTGAGAGAAATTGGCTAAAAGGCCAGAGCGTTTGCAATTGTTTTGTTGGGTAACACCAATCCAAAAATCCAATATATGCAAGTCACCAACAGTGCACAGGAACATTAATGCTATAATTAATATAATGCTTGCTATTAAAAATGCCATGCCACAATAAAAATATGTCCAACTGGCTGCACAATGTAGACCAGTCTAGACATGTAAGAACATATTAGAGTAAAGCAGGCCAGGCCACATTTAGACATACCTACACTGGTTGCACCAAAATGCCAGTAGAAACAATAACACGTATCATGGTTATTTTTATTACATGGTTATTTTTATTACAGATGCCCAGAAAAATATACAATGCTGCAGTAAGAAATGGCTAGACCGGCACCACCCAAATGTCATTCTAGGCATTCTAGGCAGGTAACTACACTTAGCAGGACTGATTTGTCAGAGGTGCCCAGTTAAAAAAAGTCAAGCCAAACTAAGAAATTACTAGACTGACTGCACCAAAATGCCTTTCTAGCCACTAATACCATATATCATGCCTGCTTAGCCTGGACATTGATGACCATTACAATTTATCATACAATCCCCACCCCACCCACACATGCCCTCTCCCTCCGATGCCCTGCCCCAACCCCCAAAATCAGCTTCTCTGCCCATCATTACCTCCACATCCCTTTACCTTGTCCCAGTGCTTACCTATGAGGCTCCTTGCCTCATAGGTAAGTACTAGGATGAGGAAGAGTGGGACTAGGTGTAAGGAAGATTACAGATATCTAAACCAGGCATTACCTCCATGTCCCTCTACCTCATCCCAATTCTTGCGTATGAGTCAAAGTGCCTCATACACAAGTACTGGGACGAGGAAGAATAGGGCTATGAGTAATGAAGATTACCAATAAGTAATCAAGGGATTAAACACAAGTAGTAGCAGAACACCATTGAGCTGACTGGGCTTCAACTCTTCCCCTTTACCCCCACCCTTGAAATTTAGGGCTATGTTGACTCAACCTGGCTGACCTACAGAGCCATTGCTGGACAGAACAGGACACAGGTGTTAAACGGCACCTGGGTTTCGCTGTTAACAAAGGCATAGCAATTACTAACATAAAGCATTTCACTGTTAGTACATGCATTCAAATGCATAATTCTTTAGGCAATTGAAATCTTGATGTAGGTTTAGTACTTGCATGCCAGGGAAGTGATTGGAAAGGTAGAGAGGGGACAAGAGACCTCTTACTCTCACAGCAGTCCATAAGTGGCTGCTTTCAGACGTAAAGGAGAGAGTTACCTTCTTGTAACATTGAAACTGCACTAGAATAGTCTCATTAGAATGCATAAAGACGTATGATGACCCACACAAAAAAAATTGCCCCTCCCCTACCCGCTGTGAAATTAACACCAATCCCAACATTTGAAAGGTTAGCATTCCCCACCCCAAATTTAGTTTTTTTTGCATCCCTGAACACAAGCACATACACCAGTCACCATACACACACATGCACACCCAGCCACCCATAGATTTAAGTGTGTACCCTTTCACCATACAGGCACATCCAGACAGCCACCCATACATTTAAGTGTGCAACCTTTCACCATACAGGCACACCCAAGCAGCCACCCATACATTTAAAATATGCACCCTTTCACCATACACTCACACAGACATGCATCATGGGTTGAGGGGAGGCCTATTACTTCAAAAAGAAATGGTTTCTTTTTGAAGTCACTACGACTTCATAAAGAAATTATTTTCGTTAAGGACCGAACCATAGTGGAAATAATTTCTTTATGAAGGCAGAGTGACCCATGACATGGAGAGGCTTCCATGTCATGAGGTCGGGGGAGCCCTCGGACTTCAAAAAGAAATAGTTTATTTTTGTAATCGCTCTGCCTTCATAAAGAAATTATTTCTGTAACACAGTTTTTTTTTTAGTCCAACGGGACCCACCTCCCAGGATATGTGGTGGTAGGGCCCCTCACCCCACAGGGAGTACGGGGGCCCCTGTTATGCCAGTGGTAATTGCCCAAAAAAGACCTGGCCACACATATGAACGTGCCTGTCGACATCTCTGTGCAGTTTTAAATCGCTACAGAACATGCATTGGCCGCAACTACAATATATAACCGCATTCAGTTGGGGCATGAAGCAACCTTTAAAACCCACATGGAATCCAGCACCCTCAGCTCCACAGTACCTTCCTCCAATAGTCAGGGCAATGGATCTGCCAGCACTTTTTTATACACCATAAAGTAGAGTATAGTGATGTGAGGAAGAATGCCAACCAAAGCTTGTTCGCCAGCTTCATCTGGCAGTCCTTTGCTTGCTGCAACACTGTGCTGGAAAGGCTGGGGAAAGGGTGGCTGTGCGCCCATCAAAGAGCTGCCTGCATGATCACCTGTTCCAGCATGCAGGTACCCATTTCCTGCGCTTGTCCACTAAACTGAGCAAGGGGTAAGGCCAATTAATGCTCTTTGAGGACATAGACGTAAAGAATCTGTCATATAGAACAGGCATTTCTGAAATAAATGCAGCTATAGCCATTGCATAGCAGGGAGATTGTGATAAATAGTAGCATGGAGAACCTTAGAAATATTTGAGGTTGCCGGTATTGCATGGCAGGGAGACCCCGACAACTAGAAGCTGGAAGAGCCTGGGAAATTGTAGCAGGAAGACTGTGGAAAAAAATAGTAGAGAGGAGAACCTGTGGACTATTTTTAGTTGTAACTATCTTATAGCAGAGAGCTGCATCTTGCTCCTGATTCAGGGAGAATCGGAAATGGGCATGTTAGCTTCTCTTGTGGAAATGTGGCACCCTTTCATGTTGGTGGTTTTGCTGTGGTAGGTAGAAGCAGGAACAATGTAGCTTGGCCAACTTAAAAAATTGTCCTATTGGATGGGTTCACTTAACAGGGAGAACCGGAAAATATTTTGAAGCAGGACCCTACGAGGCGGCCGAAGCCCTTCACTGGTTGTTCTCCTGGATTGGAAGGCTGCAGGACATCCCTGCCTCCTGGAGAGATAGTATATTTGTTCCTATCCTAAAAAATGGGAAACCAGATGACCCAAAAAACTACCGGCTACTAGCAATGCTGGATATTCCATTGAAAATCTTTGCTTGTGTAATCTTAGACGTACTGGAGGAGTGTATCTTGACCATCAATATCATCCCGCTAAACCAGACCTGTTTCCGGAAGGGCAGTGACACAACAATCAACAGCCTGGCCATGGTCATGGTCATTCAGAAGTCATGGACTAGCCGTAAAACACCGGTGTACGCCACTTTCATTGATTTTAGTGCAGCGTTCGACACAGTGAACAGACCTAAACTGTGGACTAAGCTAACTGCTTCGGACATCCCTCCAGGGTTTCTCAAAATGATCATAAAATTATGCGACAACACACAAGTAAAAGTCCAGATTGACCAGATGGGGAGAACATCAGGATGGATGAACCTAAACAAAGGGCTCAAACAAGGCTGCTGGCTTGCCCCCACTTTGTTCAACCTATATCTGGCAGACATAGGGGGAGAGATCTCCAACCATTCAGCGAATCCCCCAAAATTGGGGGATGTCCCAATTCATTGGTTAGGCTACACTGGCATCCTCATCATCCTCGATTCCATTCATTGGGACCTGCAGTTGACACTGAATAGGCTGTTACTCCACGCTGAATGGAACAACCTAATAATCAGCATCGAGAAAACTAAAATTATGACCTTCATAAAGAAGGGCGGGAGGGTAGAAAAGATAGCCTGGTCTATGGGGATGCCAAGGTGGAAGTGGTTGCCGGATTCAAATACCTTGGGATACACCTTGATACTGAGCTGAGGGGCACTCAGCACTTGCAATATGTGGGCCTAAAATCTGCTATTACAACTGGTCTATTATGCACTCTGGCAAAGAAGGTGTACATTCTTTAAAGATCCTCCTAAAACTCTATCAGGCAAAGATTGTCTTGAACATGATGTACGGGCAGAGATTTGGGCACTGATCCATGTAGACAGCTTATGCAAATTATAAGGAAAGTGCCTAAGAAGACCGCTCCGTTTACCTCTCCATGTCTCAACTGAGTACCTATACCTGGAATTTAATCCAACCCCAATCTGGGCAAAGCTGAAAACATGATGTATGCTCTTATACCAGAAAATCTTGAATGCATTCAGCGAATCCTTGTTGGGTCTTCTCTCTAAAACCCTACAATCTAGAGGCAACCTCATGCCATCTTGTAACGTGTCAAAAGTCCAAACAGAATGCCAAGCAAGATTGCTGAGAAATCTGGACTCAACTTTGAGATGGCTTTGTGGCAAATTGAAGAACCATATAAACTCTATCCTACCCCTTGAGGCTCACGAACGCTGTATTACCAAGCTGACCGATGGAACCCGGGCACAGAGCTTTCTTGAACACCACAATGCTCGCACTGGAGCACCAAGGTATAGAGACTGCTTTGCTGGAAACGTTGCAACATGGGACTACATTAACATTTTATTTAACAGCATAAGATCCCTTGAAATCAGCGGAGCCTGGTCTAACATTCCCAGGAACAAACGGTTGTGTCATTTATCTGGAGACAATTGGGTGGAATCTATGAAATATCTGCTAATGGTCTGTGAAGCTCTCCAATCCTTACAGGTTAATGCACTCAGGAGTGCAGGCATCCCAATGAATCTCCCACCTGAGGAGATATGGCAGCTATATAAGGGGGGTATTCTGAGGGCTTCATTTTCCATTTCTCATTGCTGTGGAGGAAAGCCGCCTCGATTTTGGTTGTTTTATCTTAACTTGTGTAAATGTCATGATGCGCAACTGGATTTAATAATCTCTTTTCTGTTTTCTTTTTTAAAAGCTGGACCTTGTGTCAACTGTATAAAAAAGGAACCTGGACATATGTTCATGTTGGTGGCTCTCGCGTAGAGGAAAAACCTTAAAAATAGCCTTGTTGATTTCTCTCATTTAGAGGCAAAACCTAAAAAATTATCACATTGGCCGCTTTTATGTAGTGAGAAAAACCCAAATAATTTGCAAAATTCTCTCTCCTCCACTCTAATGGTTCAACATGGGGCACTGAGACGTGTTTATGGGGATGGCACTGAAGTCTCTCTCCAACTTCGCACTGTCAGGAGGCAGAATAGTATTTCCTTGGCTACTCTTGCAGTTGTTGCTGACCAGATGGTCTGCTTACTGAAAAAGTGCAGTAGTGGAACATCATCCCTGCTCATGTGGTATGCATGGAATGGATAAGCATGCACCACCTGTGCTGCTGAAGGTTTGTTTAATCCTCTTGTAGAGCCATCTGAACTGTGGATTTCCTGAGTGTGTTATGAGTGTATTCCCCATGCTCTCCATCTATATCTGATCACTACAATCAGTGGTCACAAAAGATGACTCAGGTCATGTACGTG
The DNA here is from genome assembly GCF_040938575.1 of Ambystoma mexicanum. Lineage (NCBI taxonomy): Eukaryota > Metazoa > Chordata > Amphibia > Caudata > Ambystomatidae > Ambystoma > Ambystoma mexicanum. Next base: position 647,059,441 of record NC_090930.1, on the reverse strand, counting down.
GCAAAAGCAACATACTTACTGGTGATGAAAAATGCATGCATATGATTTTGATATCTCCGGTGGTCTGTTGAACACAGGCGATGTTGAATTTTCTTTCTGCCCTTTTTCGTCGTGATTTCATGTCTAACTGCCACATTGGTGCGATTGAGCACACTTGAACTGATTTCCATTCTGCGGGGCTCTTATAGAGTTCTCATCCACCACATGCTGCTTAAAATCAGCCATTTTGATCTTCAAACACCAATCAAAAAATGTGGCTATCCAGTGCTACCTTTCATTGAGGCAAAGCATGGACTCTCAGACAAGATTCAGAGCACATATCTCAACAGCCACGTTTGATCCACCCCACCAGCTACATTGTGGGCCTTTGTTAAGTAAAACAGATGGGCCCTCATTACGACTCAGGCGGTAAGGGGTTTACGGCGGCGTAAACAGCGCCGACCCTTACCGCCTGATTCCGGGGTTCCCTAAGCGCCATGGCGGATTTAACACCTGCTTTTAGCAGGTGTTAAAATCCATGGCGCTAAGGGACCATGTTGTTAATTACACCATCGTAATTTACGGTGGCGTAATTAACGCCTTCCCCACTCCCATTATGCCCTATGGGGCAAAAATGGGAATGGGGAAGGGTAAATGGGGATTGGGGACTTACCGCCCCGCCAACCTCGGAATGGGGCGGTAAGTCCGCCAACCACCATGGCGTAAACGTAGTTTACGCCATGGTGGTAAGGGTACGACCCAGGCGGTAACTTACCGCCTGGGTCGTAATGAGGGCCATAGTGTTCCAGAATAATTATCAGTGGCAGTACCTAATTGAGTGATGCAGTGTGCAGGCTAACACCTTGGGGACCCCCATCAAATAGCTATAATGCCAAATGGACGCCTGTCTTTTCTTCTTCTGCTTTCGCATTTAGCTCTTCCTACCTTTGCTTCTTTTGTCTAACATTCACATAATAATTACAGTGGGAGACCCACGCTAACCATCCATCTTTCGAAACCATATTCTTCCCCACCACACATTTGATGTCAACCCTAACCTTAAAGTTAATCATAACCACTGCATTGGCAACTTGATGATGTTAAGATGCAGATTAAGTAAATGCAAAAAGATGTAAATGTCTGAAGAAGTGCTCTGTTGAAGAAGTGTTAAGCGGAGAAAAAGTTTTCTGGGTGAAGTAAAGAGGGAAACATTGTAAAACAGACATCTAATGCTGTGCTCTGACTATTGCAAACATTGGGCAAGGCATTTAATTGTTGAATTAGCTGCTCAACATGTGCAAAGTGGAATTCTAGCAGATGGCAATTGTGGTCTACAAGTTGTGTTTTGGCAACTTGCAGAACAACCGCAATTCATTCAGCACATTTCTTGCACTGTAGGCAGAAGTGTAAGCCAGTCTTCGGTGCCACAGCAATAATTTCCTGCACGGGCTTGCAATTGCTGACGAAATGTGTTACCACAAGCATGCATAGTCATGCCAATTCATGGGGCAGTGAGGATATTAGATCCACTGACAACGACAACAAAGACCTTATGCAGGTGTTCGGTACTTAGGTACTGTGACAGCACTTTTGTAATGCCTTTGAGGCCTCTTGCTTCAAACGCTTGCATTTTCCTTTCATGCACCTGTTGCCCCCATTGATTACACCAGGCTGAAGACCCTGATCAGCTGTTAGATGAAGCAACGATTGTGCACAAGCAGACAAGTACTTCATGCTCCCTCCACCAGTCCATATGTCTGTTGATGTGAATATTCTGGCCCTTGTACTAATCCTTGTACTAATCTACTGCTTTCCTGATTGCCTAGTTGTACAACTCTGGTACAGCCTTGCATGAAAAGTAAAGTTGAATGGGAATTTCCCAGCAGTGGTTGACTTTACTCACAATCCCAACTCAAACCAACTCGAGATAGAGAAAGAGGTCAATAGACAGAATTGTGACCATGTTAGAAAAAAGCAAACACACTCTGTCTTCGTCCATAGCCTGTCTTTGTGAACTTTCTGATCCTAAAGGCTATAACTAATCCAGAATCCAGACAAGGTGAATAAAAAGCTACTCAAACTGTACTGAACTTGACGGGATTGATATGATATGATATGATATGACATGTCTGAGGATAGCTCAGTGGCAACGTGCTCGCCTTGGAAACAAGACGACATGGAGCAACACAGGTTCGATCCCCACATGGAGCAACACAGGTTCGATCCCCAGGTACGTGCTTAGAAACCTCTGGCTATTAAGCGCATTATAAATAACCTATCAGCTATCATTTATAATGCGCCTATACACAGGTGTTTCTAGGATTGAAACCTTGGAGTAGGCAGCAGCATACAAGATCACCCAAGAAATCCCTCCCAGACATAAAAAACTTAATGAACTCCCATCCTACTTATAACTCCTCCGGCAAAGTTTTTTAAGGATCCAATTGAATTTAATGAACACCAATGAAATCCGAGATATAAGAGGACTTGCAAAATCCAATTTCTGCCGCTTTTGCGAGACGCCCAATCAGGTGGAAACCATCAAGCACCTCTTGGTACTGTGCCCAGGACTGAAGAGAGAAAGACATTCTTGGCTGAGTCACCCTATGGAAGACGCTTACACTCTCGACGTACAAGAATGGTGGGCCCGCCTTATTGGAGGAGAAAAAACGAAATGGGTGATAGCAGTTGTTGGCTTCTTCAGACAGATTGGCCTGATAGATATGAAACCACAGGAAATAGCGATCTAGGTGAAGTGATGAGATGAACTTGGAATATAGAGACTTTCTTTTAGGGATTTTGGAATTTTGTAAAAGTTGTTTTTTGACAATTAAATAAAATAAAAAATAAATAAAAAAGGCTATGTTTCAAAGACACTGGAAACTGCTGGTGACAAGTTAGTATTTCTTTCCTATCTCTTTAACTGTGGCATTGTCCGTCTCTTCCCCAGCATCAGTGGTTTCCAGAATCATATGTTGAAGCCTGAACTAAGATAGGTCATGATCTTACCTAGGACATCACCTCCATCATTATTCTGAGACTCACTTGATGTGGGTATTGGTGGAAGCCAAGAAACGCCATTATCCTTCTCTTCTACATTGTGCATTTCTACAAGCTCAACATGCTCCCCTCTGCTCTCATTTGTTCTTCCCGCTCATCAGTAGCTGCACTCTGTACCTCTCTGCCTTTTTCCCCATGGAAAATGGACTAAACCTCCTCTTCTAGATGCACCACCTGTGCAGAAGTTGCTGCTGAATCTGGGATTGATGGTTTCTATTTACCATGCATGATACTGACATCCTTGCTGTGGCAGATGTGAAACACTGTTTAGCAACATGTGGCCCCCTTCCGCTAGCACATTTAGGGCACCAGGTGTGTTGTCATTGCAGCAGTCTTTTCTCCGCCCACTAACAAGAAATCTCACATGCATGTATTTCAAAAAAGGTTGTTACTGTTATGTTCTCTTCCCTACTACTAGTAGCCACCAGTTGCTGGCACATCACACTGGGGTAAATGTAACATCCTGCCACAAAAATATACTATGAGTTTCTCTTCTTACTAGTATGATGCCTCTAGCAGTATCTCCCACATGCCTCCTCACAATGCTGTGGTTTTCTCCTCAATCCATAATCCCTAACAAAAAATCTCATGGCGTGCCTTCATGCAAGGTGGTCACCGACATTCTCACTGCGATTCCCTCCTCCGATAAGAAATCTCTGATCATTTTCAGGCATGCTATCTTTTTTGGCTCATGGGAACAACAACAAATGATGACAGTCCTCATGTATCAGTCAAATGTCCATTAACTGAACCGTTGGCCGGAAGATGAGGAGAAAGTGCACAGAAGTGTGCATAAGCGCCACCGTCCTTTTCTTTCTTTTGTTTCCTTCCAGCCACTACATTTGAACTATTATTCTTCCAATAAAATGTTAATAGCACCATTATCACTTTCATGAAGAGCAGCATAGCAGTGGGTGCCTCTTGTGTGCCTTATATCGTATGTAGTTGGGTGTTCTTAATTACTGCAGCAAACATTTTTTTATTTCATGTTACAATTGCTCACATAGGCCTTCATTACGAGTTCGGCGGTAACCATGCCGCTATTGGCGGCATGGCTGCCTCCGAAATCGTGCCAGGGTCCGGGTCCTCGGAATGAAGACTTACCGGGCCATTCCGAGTTCGGAAGGCCCGGTAATTCCTCCCTCCAAGGACCCGGACACGGTCCTTCCCCATTCCCATTTCATCCCCCATAGGGCTGAATGGGAATGGGAATGGGAGAGGGAACAAACAACGGGCCATTACGAGATGGCACGTTGTTTGCTCCCTCTTCCCCTCGCGGGTCCCGGTAAGCACGCCTGGTTTTCCCAGGCGTACTTACCGTGTCCCGCGCGGGGAACTCGTAATGCGGCGGTACGGAGTGAATGGCGCCGGCACCTTTTACGGCGCCGTTCACTCCGTAGCGCCAGGGTCGTAATGAGACCCATAGAGTCCTACTTGCATAGTGGAATGGGCAGCTTTGATCATATAGCTGAATGCATATTATAGCAATTGATTCACACTTTTATCCTGTAGTTCTAATCAGTTACCTAATTTGGTTGTCCATCAACAATACAAATGTACAAATCAGGTCGATTTGATTGTCCAGATGGTTGGACAAGCCCCATGTCTATATTCGTTTAAATCAACTTGAAAAGGTAACATTCTGCTAATTTTAAAAAACTGATAATTCATATCAATGTCAACTGACAATTATGCCTCAAAACAATTATGTGTCTTATTGATTAGGTTTTCATTTTCAGCAGCCTTGAATTATATAATCTGTTCTGAGTCTGGTTCATCAGCATTGTTGGAAAATTAATAACTCTTGTATTATTTAAAGAGGAAATATGTAAATCTAGAACAGTTATTTGAATGGAATTTATATTTTTTTAATGTGGTCAAATTAGCGTTTTTTAATAGGAGACGGCTCTGCGTGTATTGCACAACCCGATATCCCATGAAAAACAGAAAAAAAACAAGATCGCCCGGCATCATAGTAAATAGAAAAGCGACTTAGTCCCTTTTCCATTTTCATGGTGGGCACTGAGGATTGGAGAGATTGCCAGGACTGGAGTTCCCGCTCATCCCATTCCATAACTTGACTGAATCTGGTTAAACTAGTTTTAAGCCAGACCTTTTAAACTAAGTCAGATATTCCTTGATTATTTGATGTATGACATTTACAGGAGATAAGCACATGGTTTGTATGACAGGAGCCAGGGAGACTTTATTTGTATTAGCAAACCCTGAACTTTACCATTTGGGGTATTGACAGGTTCCTTTAAGGCTCGGTATAATATAGCTATTACCCCCTCATCGGGGGGTCTACATGGCCAATAACAGCCTGCAGCCTGATCCTCAGTGAGGGTTTAGGGCCATTACCGACCATGTACGCATCCCTGATAAGGGGGTGATTAGGCACCCCTGAGTTAGGGGTGATTGCTATTCACAGCCCGGGGCTCTATCTGGGGAACACATTGTATATAGTATATGGTTCTGCATTTATTGCATGAAAAATAGAAAAAAAATAGAAGCTGGCCCCGCCATAATAAATATGAATGGGACGTAGTTTCTTTTCTATTTTAATTGTGGGCAACATAGATGGGAGAGAATGCCGGCATCTGAGCTTTCAGCTCTGGTCCAGCAGGTAAGTGGGTAGAGAGAGAGAGGGTGGATGAGAGGTGCAGAATTTCTTGGAGCGGTTGGGGGAGGGTGAAGCATGGAGAGGCAACAGGAAGAAGGTCCCTGTTGTAGCCCCACAACCAAGATAGCGGTACCAGTGGAAGGGCCTCGGGTGGCTGGAAAATGTGGACAGTACACTGGGTGTTCTCGCTCATGGTTCCAGCCAACTGATTGGCTGCACACCCTACCCGGGTAAGAATCTGGAATCAGCATAGATTTACAAAATAAATTCCTCCTGGGAGAACAAATAAATACAATTTCTTTTGGAATTACCCAATCCATCTGATTTGTTTGAGTTGCAAAAGTTGAATTAGCCAAAGTAATTAGAGCCTTTGAAAGTAAGCCCTTCAGTGCCGTCTGTTGCAAACATAACCTTGCCAGGAATGCTGTCCTACCAGCATGAAAGTACTGAGCAATAGACTAAGACTAATGATATCAAGTATATCAGATGAGAGTATGGGATTTCAGGATCTTGTTTATAGCAAATACGAAAAGCTCCTGTCAGAGAAGAAGGAAGTTGAGAGATTCCATGGGCAAAGGGGCCTGGCCTCCAATGGCCCAAGAGTCGCAAAGACTTCACCTTAAAGCGATTCTTGCTGAATGTTAGATTTCTGGTTAAAAATAACTGTTGTTAGCATTAAAATTACGTGGTTGACTAGGAAAGATTTCCAAGTTGTTATTAGCAGTTTCGTTGTTTTATCATCTGTTCTGTTGCCAACATGCCTGTCCAGTGCTGCAGCACTCTGTAAACTGGTTTACAATACAAATCAATGCAATGAATTGTAATTCAATGCAACACCATTCAATGCATGTAAAGTGTATTATTGACTCCAGATGCTGTGTTGGTCTCTAGTAGCAACCTACAGAAATAGTTATTTTCTGTAACAAGTACATTTCTTCTGTTTTTCTTAAACATGGGATTAAGTGGAATGTCAGTAGAATTAAACTCAGCGTCAATAAGCAAAAAACAAGACAAACCATTGACAACCATAAATAACATCAAAGACACGATAATGGGCCTGATTTACAAATGCATTTTACAATAGCGCAATCCCATTGAACAACACTTTGTAAATCAGGCCCAATGTCTTTAAAGTTATTTCTCCATTTTGAAAGAAACTTGCTAACCTAGCAATTAATTTTAACACAATATAAGCTCTCTGCATCATGGAAACTGCCCTTTTGCTTTTGTCAAAGGGTGCATATATTATTCATATGCAATGACATTTTCAATAAAAACACATTCATTTCCATTACACATCAAAGAATGTCAACGCTAGAAATGTCATCTGCAGAATGAAATATCAAGGAGAAATTATAGAGATTTTTGTTTTGTATGCTATTACAGCACCTTTAAATGTACATTTAAAGTCTGAAATGATAGGCAACCAACCAAAAGAAGTCCATATTTTTGGCCCATGTGTTTCTAACCGGTAACGTGAGGTCTCATGCCACATTACAGAAATCGTGCAAGACACAGGCAGTTAGTTTTGTACCAGTGACAGGCAATTTTGGAACAAAATGTAAAACTACTGATCATAATAGAAATTACATTTCCATTGATCTACTAGTGCAAAGAAGACATGTATGTTGCATCGGTCGATCAGTGCTACTGTCAGTTCCCCATTTGTCAGCACTCGTGCAAAACTGCCTGCCACCATACACACTTATATGGCATATGTCTCTGAACCGCATATAGCAGTAACCACTTGATTAAAACTGAAAAATGCATTTTGGAATAAAAATAAAAACTGAACTTGAAAGCACAGGTGGAGGGTTGGATACAGATGTGAGGTACAATTAATTAGTTGTGGGCATCTCACCATGAAGACGCAAAAAGAAGGTGCACACGTCAATCAAACAATTTTGGTTATAAATGTGCAGTGACCATTATTTTGGGGACACCACCCGTGTATGTTATTTGACCTGAGGTTATTACAAGCCAATGAGCACTTCATTTGACAATTAAAGCAGATTTAATGTGTTCACTAATTTTCAAGCGTAGTTACAATGGTAAGCGAAGGGAGATTGCAATCAGTGGAACGCATTAGAACTTTTGATTACCATAAACTGTACATACATTGAAATGCAAAAGAAAAGGTGTGAATGATAATGCAGGTAATGACATTTACAGAGCAATTTAGCTAACGGTAGAAAATATACAAACATAATTATGGTCTGATTAATGACGTTTAATACAGCCACAAAGTAGACACATAGATTAAAATTATTCCTGTGGACAGTCGTAATGTAGGCATGTTTAAAGGATGCTTGTCTAGCCCCCTGTGTTAAAAGTGGCTAGGAGTAGCACTAATGTTTGTCTTTTTCTTCTTGTGAACGGTATTCTGGCATGCATAGGGTTAATCACTTTCTCCTAGAGTGGCATCACTCCCAAGGATTAGTCTCATTGGTGAAGTGAGGTAATTTGAGTCTGCCATTCCTTCCTGCATATTGCATAGCCTCCCCTGAAGAAATCAGGAGACCTACAGGGATGTAAGCAAAGTTGCAAGTTATCTGGCCTAGGGTAATTTTTAACAGTTATTAACCATGACTGGAAGATTGCTGTAAGGGGTGGAGCGAAGGAGGATGAGGGTGAAGATGATTTGGTTAGGGGGCCCCACAATAACTTCCCTGGACTAGGAATGTTTAAGTTCTGAATTCCCTTCCATTAGTTATAGGGGAGGCTGTCCCTCTTCAAACAACTACTGTTAATTCTAAACCAAAGCTGCATGGCTCACTGGATTGTCTTGTTATGTCAATGGGTTATATGTCGAATGCTCTGTCCACAGAGACAATGGGCATCATTCCGAGTTCGGCGGTAAGGGGTTAACGGCACCGGTAAGGATGCCGGTGCCGTTAACCCCCTACTGCCGCATTCCGAGGTCCCGTAGTGGGTCCCACTAGGGCTGGCTGGTTTTACCAGCCGCCCTTAGCGGGAACCGTTAAAGCACCAGGGAGCTAATAACGGGCCCACTATTTGCGGGCCCGTTATTAGCTCCTTCCCCATTCCCATTGAGCTCTATGGGGGCTCGAATGGGAATGGGGAATGGTTTTTGGAATGGGGACTTACCGTGTCAGCAAAAGTCGGAATGTCCCAGTAAATCCCCATTCCGACACCGTGGACCCGGACACGGCCGAACACGGGTTTGGAGGCAGCCATGGTGCTATTAGCACCATGGCTGCCTCCAAACTCGCAATGACCCCCTTCCTGCCACTCTAGACTAGGTCCAGTTCTTGACCTTGCACTATGGCCTGAGTCAATCAACTATGGTGTTAATTAAGGATTAGAAAAGTTTGTAACCCCCTTCTGAAGAGCAGGGATCTTGAATAAGCTAACGCTCTGTGGGAATAGGCTTCCTCAGATTAGCAACTCGCCCTTGAAAGGAGTGCCCTAAATATCGCTCACTTGCCGCTACCATGGTGAGACCAGGAGGCTGCAGCTTGCTGATCATAGAAGGCATGGAGGTGTCTGTCTGATGAAGCCTGGTCCGTCATTATACATTGCTCAATGAAGAGTTCAGAGGGCCTTGAACTTGGCACAAACACTCATTGGCAACCAATGCAGAGTGCGGGGGAAACGTGCTTGTGACTTAGTATTCATAACATCAATCGGACCATAGCATTGCACATTCTGGAACTGAACCAGCACGTATTCAGGGGCAACTAAATACATGGGGCCTGTTTAGCAAAGCCTTTTTCATTGGGGTTTTCCCATTCAATCGTGCGTTTGTAAATCAAGCCCATAATCTTTGTGCGCTCTACATATGCCATCGCAATGCAGTATACGGTTTGAATGTTCCCACTAGAAAAGTAAGAATGGGAAAATGCATTTCAAAATTATGTTAAAAAAACATGTATTGTGTAACTGCAGCAATCTGTGATAACATTAATTCTGCATCAATTACTACACCCAGGTTATTCACTTTTGAAGTCAGAGATGGGCTTGTGCCTAGTTGCAATGTACATAAAAACATTGGCTACATATCACGATAACTCCCATGAGAAGGCGTTCCATCTTCGATAGATTCAATTTAGGAACATGTTCATCCTCCATGCAGTGAGAAACTGCACATCTTGGTGAGGGTGGGGATAGCTGCTGCTGACTTTATGGTGAATTAAAAATTGATGGCATGTCTCCTGCAAAGTTCATCCCAAGTATCTCAGCTTGTTGCAGTCTTTGAACTAGCGGGGCTAAGTATATATTAAATAAAAGTCCAGCCTCTGAGGGAGGCAGAGAGCGGTAGGGAGGAAAATGCACTTGCTGGAGTTGGTCTCTAAGAAAGGACTAATCCCACCATGAAGCTGTTCCTTTGATGCCTCGGTGTGAGAGTTACTGCAACAGAATGGAATGGCTAATGATATGAAATGATACTGAGACTGTGTGATCTGCTACACACTGTTTCCTCGCCTAGTTGCTTGTAGATCCCTTGCTACCAAATTGCCTGCCCTCCCCTGTTATTAGCTCCCCGTTCCCTTGTTTATCTGCTTCCCTCACAGGTTCTTCTCCCTATGCTTGCAAAGTGCTATGTCCATGCTCAGTAAAAACCTTAATAATAATATTGATGATAATAATGAGAGGGAGCAGGGCCGAGGCTGCTGATCCTCCCTCATCTATCTCACATCTTAACCCATCTAGGACAGTATTAATCACAGGCGCTGTACTATGTTGGGGGGATCCGTGGTTGGACAGCCAATTTGCAATTTTTCAGTTTAAAGTCTTGCATTTATTGTGTGACCACTTCCTTCAATAGTTTATCCAAAAATGCAATTCAGTGTTTGGCCTAAATTAGAAGCTTTATTAAAGCCAATGTGTGGTTTCTTCTGAAGAGGTGCTGCGAGTGCTAATTTTCAATCTTTGGGAACAAGTCCCCTTACTCATGCGTCATAAGTGCCTTTCCACCTTGAATATCCACGTGTAATGAGAGCCAGTACTGGAAACCAAGCCTTCTCCTCAGTCATTCCCTGTATTTAGAAGGCTTTGACAGATTGTCTTCTCCTTGCACCATCTCTTCTTCTGTTCTGCACACATTTTAAAAGATTGGAATTTCCTCCTTAGCACTTTTATAAGAAGACATATTTAGTCATGTTTTTCTTTTTAAATTGTGTGTGCAATATATTACTCATTTTTATTTCTTTGAACTGTGTTATCTTTTGAATTTTAGACCTCCGTCAATGCCTTTGGTAAGGCACATGCTTTAGCAAAAACCTGTAATAACATAAGCATACAAATAATATATTAACAATCGATTGGCCTCATCACGACTTTGGCGGTAGCCCTTAAATCCGGCGGTTGCGCTATTACCGCCGGATCTAAGGGTCCGCCAAATCAGGACTTTGGCGGATTTCGCCCCAGCTCTTGGCTGGGGGGAAATCTGCCGAAAATGTGCGCTATTACCGACGGCGGGAAATCCGCCGGCGGTAAGAGCGTGAATTTTCCCCATTGACCCCAATGGGGAATGGGGCATTCCCAAATGGGCTTGATGGGGAATGGGGAATTAGATTACCGTCAAACTCATGATCCGGCGCTATTAGCGCCGGGGAGTTCGGTGGTAGGGCTAATACCGCCGGCAGTAATACTTCTGGCATTACCGCCAAAGTCGTGATCAGGCCCGTTGTGTGTTATGTCTGCTGAATTAAAAGGCACTACGTAGTGCTCAGACCAACTTATTGTATATATAATGTGGGTTTTAGAGAATTATCTACTCTGAACATGAACTCTAGTTTATGTCCAAACTCAAATGCCTGTCCAGCCTCTTTTTGTATAAGCTTTAAGTCTCTCTTAAAGTTGGTAGCTGACGTGGTAACATCTACCATAATATTACACTTTTCCAGTTTCATAACTGTTTTGCTGTTAACTAAGAGGTTTATTTTTACAGCTAGAGAGTTCAGGTCTTTGGATGCCCCTCACCTGATATACAGCTCAGCGCCAGAAACCTACTCATTGCCAGAGGGAGCTTTTATTTCACCTTAAGGGGGGGGGGGACACATTGTACATGGTTCCATGAATTTCTTTCAATTAAACAAAACAAGCTTGTAGAATCCATTTCAATTCTGTTTTCCAGGCTAACTAAATATATTTAAAATAATATGTCTGTTTTAGCAAATCCCAAATGTTGCCATGCTGAGTGAGGGAGGTATGTGGGGCCAGGGAGGCAGAACAAGATAAACTGTTGTTATGTAATCATGAGCTTACATCATCTGAGCTGCTATGGTTTGCCAGATCCCACCATTGTCTTTGTTGTCGTAGCCACTGCTGATTGATCCACTCAACCCTAATTCTCTCTCTCTCTCTGGTGTCCAGCACTCTCCCTATCCATCCCAGCCCCTCTCATACCCCCACACCCTTGCTTGTGGGCCTCTGCATGTGTACTCTATGCACAGTGGCTTCCCAGCTAGGTTTATGCTTTATAAATACCATACTCACAAGCATATATTCAGTGAGTTAATATACTTGCTAATTGAGCCCGCATGGACATTATAGTTGACATGATTTCCGAGTGTACAAAATATAGCTTATCATCTTTTGCGTAGGTCTACAGCAATTGCACCAGTTTTCCTCTGCACCACACAGCCGGTATCAGCTCACTGTTTAAAGGAGGGATGCATTTAAATTGCTCTGTTTTACCCACAACCGATGCAATAAAAAAGCTTCACTTTTATTCATGGCTAATTAAGTGTTATATGGAAGGTATAACGTTATGTTCAGACACACATGCCTCTTGTTATTTTCTGCTGTGCAGTCCCCTCATTGGAGACAGGGCATTCTCCTACCGAACCATAACATTAATTAATTGCCTCTACATTTATATCTTATTGTGGATATCGAAAGTACATAGATACATGCACACATTTTGCAGATAATTCCCACAAAGACATTCTAAACAAGCACCAAGAGTTCCTTTCAATGTGTGACAGGTACACTCAATAGGTAGCCATCACATTGCCTAAGATAACATAGGACACCTTTCTGGGATGGCTCTGTTGACATCATTTGGCTATAGTTTGCCATTATTAGATGAGCCTGCTGTGTTGCCCTTGGCCTGTTGGATAACTGTCCCTCTCTGATGTTGTCTTCATCTAAGTAAGACGTGCACACCTCTCGCCCCTCGATGGCTACAGAGATGTCAGGGTTTCAGGATTTGCAAGATGAATATTCATGAGATAAATGTTCACCTGATCTATTCAACTTGACATCATTTACATATTTCTAACTACTGGATCATTTTAAAGAACGCACTGATTTTTTATATGGTACACACATGTAGTGATGTAATTTTAAATAGGACATATAATTAAGGATATGGAGTGTGGGATGAAAAGAATCTGCAACTTGGGTGATGATTAAGAAAGAAAAGAGATTTTCTAAGACCATATCATAGAATCCTAGAATATGTGCCACTTTATTTTGCTGTTAGGTTACCGGAATTTCTAATTCAATTACAATGTGTGTAGGGCATACCTTTTCCTTGAAATGTTTCTTCCAGATTTATTGACATCTTTCATTAGCACTAAGTGTTGCATATAGTATATTTGCTTCTGTGATAAAAGGAGCACCTTAGGAATACACCTCACATAAGGAAATATCCCTGCCAATCACTGTAAAGCACAAGACTCACAGGACCTTTTTAATGAGTATAGTAGAGTAATCATGAAAAAGCAGGCAGCATTTTGAAATGCCACCTGATTTCACCCTCACCTGAATATGGGCCTGGCGGAATTACCACATACAGGAATTACTGGTATATACATGAGGTCAAACATGAGGTCAAAGATCTCATAATACACTTACAATTTTTACCCATCCCTGAGTGCAGGAGGTAAACATTTTGAAAAAATGTTTTTCTCTACTGAATGAGTGTAAGAACTTCCCTTCAATTTAACAAAATATTCATTTAAGGGGATTACAATTGGCCATTTCTGACGATCACTATCACATCATTTGGGCCCTCAAATACACCAAAGGTTCAAAATGTATCCTTTGATGCATTTTAGAATTGTACAACAAGATCCACTTCGTTATCTGTTTCCTCAATGAAAGGGTGCGAGGATTAAAAAAAATTGAAGGATACATATTTTTTCAAATAATGCTTGTGCTATTTCTGGGACCTGCATCTGTTACCACCATGGCAACAATATTCCCTTAATGTGGCGGATTCTGCACAATTTACAAAGATGGCCGTAGTATCCAATTTGCCCGACCCTGAATTAAGTTTTCTTCCTTCATATGTAGACATGTTAATTATTTATCTACTTTAGGTGTGTTGTTAGCAGATCATATCTACAGTATTCAGAAGTAGATATCTCAGTGATAATGATTTCATTATGACTTTACTTATTGGTGTTGTCACACATATTCCACAACACCATACGTTTGGGAGAGTCTATCTGGGATGGGGGCTCTTTTATCAGAGCTTTACATTGCATAGTTTAGTCTATTCTCTGCTTCCATATAAACCCTTGGGATCACTGTATATTTGTATGATAAGAATGTCTGTTTTAGCTATGTTTATGAGTAGTGAAAAAACACTAGTTTATGTTGGAAATATATATTTTCACTCCAAAACAGTGATTACAAATGAAAAAAAAAGCTTATGACTTTTTTTTCCATTTCGATAATCTATTAATGATGTAATTATGGTGTACATACATTTAAAAGAAACAGAAATAAAAAAGTCATACTTTATTACATGTGTAATAATGATTGCAAATATAAAATAGAATGAGAAATTTTAATGGGTACCAAATACAATTGTCTACAGCAAATGGCTGTTATAATTCACACCACCCACATACGGGTGAAGGTAGAAATGAAAGCTGTTGGGCAAGAAGATGGACATTTGTGAATAGTTATTTGATATACATTGCAATTGCAAATCATAAGACCATGGCATTTGTCTGACACTATAGGACTGGGAATCAATTGCCTACCATTGCCAGTCTATTTCTCAATTGAAGCCATTACTGTGGGTTTGTAAATGAAACACCATGTTTGGTTAAGTTTGGAAGCCATGAGTATTCCACAGTAAACTATAATCATTGAGAATCATGTGCCTGAAAAATATGTTTTGCAGGCCACTAATTTCCCACTATGGATCCTCATAAATATATGTTTCTTAATTGCATTTTTCTTGTCATGGTACTCTCACAAGGGCATGTGATGAAAATGGCATCTAGTCTATTACAGTTATTTTAAGGTTTTTGATTTCATTGATGTTTAATTTTCCCTGCAGCTGTTACACAGTTGTGGTTTGAGGAAATGCCACACATGTGACACATTTGTATATTAAAATAAGATGCAAGTATGTAATTTACATGCATTGCGGCAAATGGATGTACACATGAAACAAGTAATATACAGATTCAAATGCAAATTGTACATCTGAATGTCAACACTGTCCCACCCAAATGGGGTCAGTGGAGAAGCACAGAGGGTTCCATATTCCCACATCCTTTTCTGGACACTTTTTCCATAAACCAAAACAATCTAAGTGATATCCCACTGCAAAGACACTTACAAGTTATAGCTGTTAATTACAATGAAATACAAAAATCCCTCTTCTCTTCTTAGCACCAAAGTTACCTGCTGGGGTCAGAAGGAAAACGATAAGCAGGACCATAAAGAACATTTGAATGAATGAGTGCACACATACTAAACTTCCCACGCAGTGAGTGTACATGTACATTATTTACATTATTTACATATTATTTACCTTTTCAGACATTATTAATTATTTGGGCTGTCTGACCGAATAAGTGACACCTATGATGGCACGAAAAGATGTGCTTCACTGTTTCTTTTTTCAAATGATACATGTTTATTTGTTTTACTTTTTATGCAACATGTTCTTTAGATACCAATAAGAGAAATACAATTAAGAATGTATATACACATTAAAAAGTATGATTTTATTTCATAAGGCATATTTCTTTATGTGTGACATTGTTCGAAAGGCAACTATTCACCTCTGTATTCAGCTCTGGCCGAATAGTTGGCCAACATTTTGATATTCGGTCAAATACTGAACCTACTATTCACTTCTGCTCTAACATGAAGCATGAGTTTATTGTTATAATTTGTGTATTATTTTATTGTTTAAATTGCTGACCTGGATCAAGAGCAGCAGAGTGCTATACAGGTTATGGATAGCCAACGTTTGGGCTGGTGCCTTTTAACAGCAGCACAGTACTGGGAGTTGAGCTTTGTGCACCAGTCTGTCTGTCCATTGGGCTTAGTCTTTGGCCAGGTGTTTTTGAGGGGTTTGCAAAATTGTAGAATTGTAGGGGTATTCTAACCCTATACCAGGATCGAGTTCCAGAGGGTGGGTACATGACAAGCAAAGGATTATTAGCATGTACTCTCTTTGCGGGCGAGATGTGGTTTGAGCTGCGTGGTCATTTTGCTGCATGAGGATTGTATTTCACCAGAAATGTGGTGCTTAGATGCCAGGTTTGCTGATGTGATACTCTTGACTGCTTTGTAGATGGAACATGCAGTCTTGAACAGCATCATGGTCTGGAGAGGATGCCAATATCGTTCGGATATCTAAAGGGTTGATTCAGTCAAATTTCTGTGCACTATAATAAGACGCGCTGCAGCATGGCAGACTGCTTTTAAGGGAGCCAAGTGAGCAGCTGGGAGCACTGTCAGGCGGACATTACCCCGATCGATGAATGAGACCACAAGGACCTACACTGTTGCCGGAGGTCCTGCATGGGATGAACAGTGGACATTTGGAGCCAGGTGGTTTTGGCCTTGGTCGCTATTAGTTTCGGGAAGGAAAGGATGCGATCAATGGTGAAGCCTAGGATTTTGATGAATCTAAGATTTGTGGATCCAGTCCTTCGAGGCACAAGGTATTGAGCCATTGCTGGACAAGTTATTGTTTAGCAGTTGGACTAATGAGCACGAATTTGGTCTTGGATGGGTTAATTTTGATGGAGGCAGTCAACATCCAAGACTGGATGATGGCTAGGTAATCACAAATGTGACTGATGTCCTGTGAGCTTTTCACTCTCATGTACAACTGTATATCTTTCACATACTTGAAGATGGCTTTATGGGTGTCTTAGAGCAGTGTGCACAGAAGCTCCATGTTAAGGTTCAAAAGGTTCAGTGAGAGCAGGGAGACTTGGTAGTCGGTTAGAAAACAACATGTTCATCTTAACAGCCTGGTATCTGCCTGAGAGGTAGGACATAAACCAATACAGAGCAGTGCCAGAGGATCCCATTTTGTCAGCGGGGATGCAGTGGATGCAGTGGTTAGCATTGTCAAATGCAGCTGAGAGGTCAAGGAGGACAAGGAGGTTTGAGTAACCCCTATGCTGGATGGTGGCTGTCTCAGTACTACACTTTGGTCAGAACCTCAACTTATAATCATTTGGAGGTGTGGATTTTCGATTTTGGCACATAGTAGCAAATACTTTTGCCAATATTTTGCCAATCAACGGGAGGTTTGTGATGGGCCGTTCATTGGCCAGGTTGTCTGGCTCTATGGTCGTTTTTTTTCAAAGGAGGTAACATGAGCACAATTTTGAGGGTGTCCACGAATGATCCTTCTGGGGGATGCTTTAATGATTCTGAGGTATGCTTTGAGCATGGGCCTATCGAGTGATTAATGATGGAGTCCAGAATGGTATTGTCAGAGTAGGAAGTAGGTTTGAGGGAGGCAATTGTTTTTAGGAGATCTAGGAGAGTCTCCCTCTCTAGGAGAGAATTCGGTCCAGAGAGGCAGTGTGCATGCTGGAGCGCAGAGCGCTAATACTGTGGGAGGTTGATTCATGATTTGTCCGATTTTGTCTATTTATTTAAACAAAAATGTTATTGATTTCATTACATTTTTCCTGAGTTGCTGCCACCTTGTGGTCGAGTGAGGGTTTGGTACAATGCTTTTCTACTTCAAAATGGTTAGTGCTCCTGTTAGAGGCTGCCCATATTGGAGGCGGAGTTGTAAGCAGCTTTGGCATCCATAATCAGATTGCTGGGATTGGCTCTGAGAGAGTTGAGGTCAGTGATATTCCCTGGGTCACGTTTTTTGCCTACCGATTCTTTAGGGCTCTGATTTAGCATTTGTTGGAAGTGAGTTCTGGGTGGGGCAGTCTGCAAAGTTTGCTTATAGCTCATTGAGAGGGAAGGTTTTTAATGAGTGGCACATAGTGAGGGTGCATTTATCCTGACCGTTGTGGGCTGTGGTGGACTGGGTGATCGAATGTGGGATAGCAAAGTGGTCAGACCAGTTGAGTGGAATGAGGTCTGCAGAGTTGATGAGGGGCATGTTGGATAATTGGATGAGGCAATAGCTTTTTTGCCATTGAATCTCAAGGATCGGTTTTCTCAGGCTTGTGAGCTAGAAAGTGGGCTAATCCGGCATGCCTTTTCTCCTTCTCTGTTACATTATTGCTGGGACATCTATCTATTGAAAATATGTATATTTCTAGTGATTCATCTGTTATGGGGAACTATCTCTGCTCTAAAACCCTCCATCACAAAAATCCCTCTCTACAATCTGGAACAAGAACAAGACTTTTTAGCAGAACATTCTGATGTATATAAAATAATAAATCAAGAAACTAAATACAGACAGCTTGTTTGCAGAAAGGAACATGCAACCTGCCTGCCCACTAATGAATTACTTTCAATTCACACACATCAACTTCCATACATAGAACAATAAATATGAAAAATTAGTCTAGACGATAAATACACATGTTTACTTTGTTTGGTGATACAAATTAACATTGATTTTCATAAAAGTTGATTCACACAATCGGAATTATGGAATTATACTTCTATACATTTAGAAAATCCCTCCCCTTACATCTGAAGTGAAGCAGTTCTCCGAATAAAGTGGACATAATACAGTTCACTCCATTTTCTCTGAAATCATTGACACCTTTTTGCATCAGAGAACATTATCTGCCCTAAAATATAGCTGTCACATTATAGTGCTCATTCACATCTAAAATATGCATGCTATCAATGACAAAACAATAGTCCCAAACTTAGGCATACATAAATATATTTAAATAAGTGAGAGGGCGAGTCTGGTGTTGATGGGGAGGAGGTTCCAGAGTCTGGGGATGTCAGCCGAAAAGGACTTTCTTCTTGTTCTTTTTTTCCTCCACAAGTGAAGTTCAAGTATGAACATGTCCTTGTCACATGTGCTCAGCTGTGCTGTGAAACTCTTGAGGCTTGTAGCAAAGAGCCAGATCTGGATTCCAGGATTTTCAATGTTGTTGGTGTGTTGTAGAAAATCAGTTTTGGCTTGGTTAAGCTTCACTGGTCACCCAGGGCTGGTTCAATGTGAGGCAGGCCTTGAGCTTGTGGAAGTCTTCAATGGAGGATATCTTGAGGTTTAGTGGTATGTCATCTGTGTATTGGTGCATGTGTATATTGTTTGGAGCCAGGAGCATTCTGAGTGGTACAATCTGAAGGTTGAAGGTCAAGGGGGAGAGGATGGATCCTTGTAGAATTCTACAGGTGATGGGTAGATTTGGTGGTCTGGAGGAATCCATTTGGATGGATTTGTGATAGTTAACAAGGTAGGATCTGAATCAGCTGATGATGGTCGCAACAATACCCATGCTACAGTGTAGAATGCCAGTGAGTGGCTGGTGGTCTGTTGTGCCAAATGGGACTGGGAGGTCAAGGAGAAGAAAGAGGCAAGGTTGAGCCTTGCTGAGAATATTAAGGGCTTCATTGATCATCTTAATGGTAGCAAATTCCGTTCTGCATCTCTCTTTGGAGCCAGATTGGCAGGACTGAAGGAGGTTGTTGTGTAGATGTTTTTTGGAGGAGTTGCATACAACTGTTTCCCAACAATATTAGCTAGGAATTGAAGATTGGTGATAGGGCAGAAGTTGCTGGGGTGGTCAGGTGCAGTGTTGGTTTCTTGAAAAGTGGGAGGATGTGTCCTACCATGAGCATCCAGGGAAAGGTGCCTTGATTGAGGGAACTGTTGGTGATTGCCAAGGTAGGAAGGTGTGCTGAAATATGGAGGATGGGTGGATGTTTACTTTGTATGAAGTGGCTCGGTGTGATGCTAGAGAGACAGTCAAGTCTTGGTGAGTGTCTTGAAAGTTGTCTGGGAGTTGGTGTCTATGTGCTGGTGGATCATGCTGATCTTATTGATGAAGAAACCATTGAGGGTGGTGGATTCTTCAATGGAGTACAGTCGGTGGGTCAGGAGAGGATTGAAGCAAAGCTTGATGACTTTGAAGAGGGCTTTGGTAGCAGATGGACTTGCTATTTGTGATTTGTCATCTGTTTGTAGCATGGAGTTCCTTGAATAGGGCAAAGTCAGATGTGGTGCAGGGTTAATGACAATTATGTTCTTGTTCACTGATAGTTATTTTGTTAAGTTCTTGTGTGTATGAAATAGTGGAAGATTTAGGCTTCAGAGTGTGTTCCTGCACTTGGAGGTTGATGTTGGTTGCAAGGATAGCGTTGACCGTGTGGGATGGACGTTGCAGGGTCTTCCATGAAAGCTTTCTCTTAAAAGTTCTTGAATAATCTGTAGGCTTGTTTGCTGGGTTTTCAATTGGTGTGCTTAACTGGGGTGGTGTTAAATGATGTCAAAGAGGATTGCAAGGTTGTACAAACAGTTGAGCAGGTTTGGAGAGCCGCAATGAAGTGTGAGCTGAGCATTGATGTTGCGGTCAAGGATAGTACCATTCCTGTGTGTTGGGTCTTTTGTGTGCTTTGTGAGGTTCAGCATGTCGAGAAGGAAGAGGAGATCTTCCCTCATGGACTTGGTTGATGGGATGCCTGGGATGTTCACATGATTAAGGATGATGTTGTTGTCATGCATGAGGGACATGGTGCTGACCAAGTCAGTGACGTCTCTGATGAAGGATCTGTTGGGTTGGATTCGGTCATAATGACCGAATCCAAATGACCTACCACACCGAATGACCGAAAATAAATACGAATAAATGTCCTACTGACCAAATGTTCATTGGACATTTTGTAGTATTTATTTAGTGGTGTGGGCAATTTATTTTTTTTTGGGTCAGACCATCCCGCTCCCTATACTAAACCGTATAGTGAGCAGGGGTTGCGGGGGACACCCTCGCATCTGACCAGACCCAAAAAGTAAAGGTTGTGGGGGCCGCAGGGGTGTCCCCCGCAACACCCATCTCACTATACTTTACAGTATAGTGAGTGGGGTGTTGCGGATGACACCCCTGCAGCAGACCCAAAAAGAAAAAAGAAAGAAAAAAGGACCTTGCAGCACCAGCTCCCGATCATGGAAGTGAAAGGGAACTGGCATTGCAGGGACCAGCGAGACTGAAGGAAAGGTAAGTAGGGGGGAGGGGTGTGGGCGGCTTTAGGGTTTTTTAGATATGGGGTTGTTTTAACTTGTATGACCAAATGGGAAATGTACGAACAATTTTGCATTCCGTACATTTCTCATTCGGTCATTTCCGTCACGGTTATTTCTGTCGTAAAAAAAAAACAATTTGTTGTGCTTGGGTGCTCTATAGATGAGGTGGAAGTTAACTCTGTCCATTGGGGAGAGCATGATGAGGCAAGATACATTTTCTAAGGAGCGGATGGCAGCGACATCATTGGGTGCATGGGCATGATGTTTTTTAAATAATGATGAGGCGTCCATCCATCTTGTTTCGACAGTCTCTTTGTAGAATGATGTAGGTGTTGGGGATGAGGACATTTAGAATGTGGGTGGAGGTGGATATTTTCCAAGTCTTGGTTATGAGGAGGGCATCCAGATCTTGTGTGGTGATGAGGTTGGCGATGTCTGCTGCATGGCTGATTGCTGAGTGGATGTTGGTGAGCATAAGATTTCGTGTAGTGGTTGCTGATGAAGTACTGATGGGGTTCAATGCAGTAGCTGTTAAAACACAGCAGTTATTATTTTTCCAGAGCTATTGCAGTGGTTGTTTACAACCTTTTCAGGGAAAATAGTCAGCTGGGTTGCCATATGCAAGTGATGATGATAACCTAATACGTCCTCAGTACCCTACCTTAATAAACAGGTTTTGTCTCTTTATGGTGCCAAATCGCCAATGTTCCATCATCTCTGAATATGTTAGTAGATGTGTTTACCTTTTTCGCGGGTTGACTAGTCAATCAAGTAAACAGTTTGGAGCTTTCTTCATTTCTGTCACCATCCTCCTCCCCTATTCCAACATCTTACACACACGCAACTTCAATATATTCTTCCACAGAATCCTGTGCATTCGCAAGTACGTTCATATCTCTGCCGACTTTCCTTTATTGCAATGTGGTAGTGGTGGTAATGTAAACCTAGAACACCATGGTTAAGTTAAAATCTGCAAATAATGATCTTTCAATGTCACATCAGCAAGGAACCTATGTCACTGCACAGCACATTAACCAGTAAGTGTGTCTATTCTGTATTTTGTGAAAACTGCAATCCCTGCACACACTCTCTCAGCCATTCCATCTTGTCCCTTCTCGTCCTAGCCCCAAACAGAGTATGCATTTTTACAATTCTCATAGTTATTTCCAACCAGCTAGTATTTTGTAAAATCGACTACTTATCACTGAGGCTTGTCTTCTTCCTTACATATGAATGGACGTGTTATGAGTTAGAAGCAATGGTAAAAAAAAGTATGCATTTTAAATCCCTCCTATTTTTAAAATACCATCTAATTATGATTCCGGATTGCATTTGGATTGCTACGAATTTATATGACATATGGACATAGAAATGTAAATAACTGCATGGTGTAAATAACACAAATGTACACGATGCAGGACTTTCTATCTACCACTTGCCATAAATACCCCACGTAATTTTAACTCATAGTTAGGTGATATTTTAAAAAACAAGAGGTATTTAAAATATCACACATTGCCATTACCATCATGAATATAGTGTGATGATGAGTGTGTAGATTATTTTCTCATTCGCTCTTCCCTCATTACCTCTGCAGGAGTGTTACTTACTTCCTACTGCTCACCCTGTGCCATTGAATCTGGGGATGCAGCAACATTATGTGGCAGTACTTTTGAATGAAAGAATTCCAATGATACTCGAACTTGAAAATCATGTTTTATTAAAATGGCAGGTATCTCTTTTGCCTTTGGCTGTTTGAATATGTTTCCAAATGTATTCATTTATACAACATGCTGCCTACATATAATGCGTTTTATTATTGATTATATGTGCATAATTCATAGAAAACTGGCAAATCTTTATAATTTCTAGGATACTATTTAGCAGTACAAGGTCAGGGTAGGCTAGAGTATGCTAGAGTAGTCACAAAAGGCCTAATTAACAATACATTTTTCAATGGGAAAATCCCATTGAAAAAACACTTTTGTAAATCAGTCTTTAATGTAACAACATTCACAAAATGAGAGCCATTTTTGTTCCACCATAGCTTCCTTTTAGAAGGTTGCACCTCGTCCACCTCCTATAAACAGACAAAAAGTGAGCAGATTGTTTTGAACCCCCATCATGCACTGCTTTCCAGTGATGCATTAATTTGATATGATATGATAGGATGCTGATATGACAATGCATTTATAATGCGCCTATACACAAGTGTTTCAAGGCGCGACTCAGCAAGGGAGGGGAAACAGAGGGAAGACAAAGACAACGATATTACTAGGCCAGGTGACAGTGAGATTGCACAAGTGCAGGGGTGGGGGAGAGGGTAAGTGCGGGAGGGCAAAGGAAGGGGGCAGTGCAATACATAGGATCAACAGTAAGAATAAATAAAATACATAAAAAGAAAAGGTAAAAGTGCAGCCAGCTCGTGGCAAGTGCAGGAGTAAGTGCAGAATGCAGGATCGTTTGGTAGACCTATACCTGTACTTACCTACCAGAGTCAGAGTGAGGTTGGCAGTGGCTTGCCTACCAATGCCATTCCGTGGTGGCAGCTCCACCAGGGTTCCTTCCCTAAGCATATACATTTAGAGGCTTGGTGAGAACAGTATTTAAGGAGAATGCGGTTGTCACTCAAGCAGCACTCCTGAATTCATATAAGAGCGGTAAATTTGACTTCTTAACCTGCATATGAAGCTAGAAAAACACACAACTTCTATTGCATCACACCAAGGCAACTGTAAACCCTTATCTATAATAATAAAAGGCCAAATGTATGCGTGTGCCTGTATGTTTGTCCGATACAGTCATAACTTCGCTTGTTATCACCTCTAGAGGGAGCAGTTGCCTCGGGATACATAGAGACAAAACCAGTTTGCATAGCTTCACCTGTTGTCATGCCAAGTACATAATTGCTCAGCACAAATAATTCTTAACTAAACAATAGTATGATACTTTTTCACTTATGTCCTAAATCCTAAATAAATGTGCTAGAACCTGGCACCTGGAAATGTTGTGTTCTCTTACAACCGCCTATTTCAGCACTTGAGTAAGTACGAACTGCATAGTTTGACTCTCTTCCTATACAGATATAGCTGGACATAATACAGTAGAAGCCAGAGTAGATGCTTTGGTCTGTGGGTCTACCGGTCTTCAGCTCATCAGCAAGGAAAGACTACTTGTTAGGCAGTAGCTGCATTTCCTCTGTGTTACTGAATGTGCGACTACCTAAGGACAGTGATTGGCTGATGTTCCCAAGGGTTCGGGGATGTGTAGTTTGAACTTGTTGAATTCGTTCTGGTTTCTGAAAATGTCTTTTTGTTTTGTTGTTGACAACAACAAAGTACATAAGCATAATATGAATTCCGGTTTTGCCATAAAATAAAAGGCAAATACAACAGAATGAACAGTTTATGGAAGGATACACTTAAACGGGGCTGTTCCTAGCAGGAGTAGATTTAAATATGTCCGATTTAGGAGATAATTAAAAGGGTTACAATGACAAAGGACTTTTACGGCCCTGCTAGGATTTAAACTTTTAATATGCAAACTCGCCACAGGTTTAAGGCAATTGGTTACTGTGTGAGCTACTCTTAACCAATAGCAGACATAGAAATACCAAACACTGTAAATATGCAGTAGATTTGTACAATTAAACATTATGGGCCTCATTCTGAGGTGGGTGCAAAGGGATACCGGGCACCAGTAATGACACCGGTGCTGGTGATCCCTTTGCGCCCTATTCCGAGGTCACTTAGCGGGTCCCTCCCTTAACGCCTGGTTTTACCAGGCGTTATGGACGGGACCCGGTAAGGGATACCAGGGTCAATAACGGTACCGCAATTTGCAGAACCGTTATTGATGCCTTCCCCCTTCCCATTGAGCCCTATGGGGGCTCAAATGGGAATGGGGAATGGCTTTTACAATGGGGACTTACCAGTCCCACCAAGGTCGTACTGGACCGGTAAGTGCCCATTGAACGAGGGCGGACACGGTCCCGTTGTTGGTGCTAGTCATGGCGCTAATAGCGCCATGACTAGCACCAACCTCGTAATGATGCCCTATCTCTTAAAACGTCATCTCATTTTTGATGATAAAGTGGATCATTACAAGTTGCCCAGTATCCTGGCAGTAAATCCACTAGGATACCGCCCAATGCGATTAGCGTTTCCGAAACTTGGTCCGGCGCTATTAGCACCGAATCACAAGTTGCAGTGGCAGGGTAAATCCCAATTTTTTCGGAGTCCATGGGACTCAACGGGGCATTTTCGGCGCAATTATCACAGCAGTAATTGCGCCAAAAATGGGTGGAAAGTCAGCACATTGTCCTCCAGGTCAGAGCTGGAGGTGAATGCTACGAGGTTACCCCAAACTTGGGGGAATTACCACCGCATTACCACTCCACCCAACTCCTGATTTGGCCGGAAATATATTCTGGTATTTTGGCCTCCAGAGTCACCAGGGTTATTGAATAATTTGTCCAAGATTATCAAAATGTGTTTTTTTTCCAGAACATTCTATCCACAGATAAATCGTGACAATAGCCCATATAGATGTAGTACATATTGTGTTGGTTAATCCTAGCTAACATTTGATATGAGCCATGTGATTGAAAATGAATATGGGCGATAGTAGGCACTTTTGGTTTTAGCTCCTACTATGTTGAATATGTGTATGGTATTTTTCAATTGGTCTAGTAAATAGATACGTACCATCATGTATTCAGCAGAGCTTACACTTGTAAGTGGCACTCAGAAAGAGTGGCCCTTGTCACTTTGTCCATAATTCCACTGGGATTGGCTACACTTTAGTTAAATACAACAGCATATAGTTAAGAGTTTGTTCTTAGGCTGCTCCCTGTTTTATCTGGCGTATATCTCTAAAGGCTGTATACCCTTGTTTCATCTAATACATTATCTGAGAACATTCTTTGGATTTCAGAACATTGTGACCAGAAGTCAAGTCCTACTAGTGAATCACTGGTCTTTGACTTCAATTTGTGAGAAAATGACTCTGAGTGATGTAATGGCATACGTTCACGAGGAATATTTGGGTAAGATATGGTTGAACTTTGAATTATGGGCTCATGGTCCATCCTGTCTTTCTCAGACTACATACTATATATACACGTTTTCTAATATGACATGCTCTATCCCTAAAATATTTTTTTATTCAGTGAATTTAACAATCCTGAGTTGCATTTTCCACCATATGATTACCTGTGATGATGGTGGTTTGGGTCAGTTAATCTGTTTCATTGTATCCTCAGGTAAGCCTTTTTGTATGTCTGGTGGATGGAATACTGCGTCAATCTCTTGGGTATACTCTGAAGATAATCCTATATTTAATGAATGACCACTGAGGTCAAAAAGAGCATCTCACTAAGCCTTTTCCTCCTTGTCAGCTAGCCCACTATGACAACCCGTGCCATGCTAGCAACACCTGCACCTGTACCCATGCCCGCATCTACATTCAAACGGAAAATGCTAACTGAAAGGAGGTAAATGCCAATTATAGCCACAATGTCCACTCCAGTGCTGC
Organism: Ambystoma mexicanum; assembly: GCF_040938575.1. Classification (NCBI taxonomy): domain Eukaryota; kingdom Metazoa; phylum Chordata; class Amphibia; order Caudata; family Ambystomatidae; genus Ambystoma; species Ambystoma mexicanum. Next base: position 647,032,883 of record NC_090930.1, on the reverse strand, counting down.
TGAGGCCAGCTTAACTAACCCTGTAAGACCCCTGGGGGAAGCCCACTCTCTGATCAGCTTGCCCTCGACCATTTCCGAATGTCACCTGAATGTGGCGACAGGGGAAGTTAATGATCATGATACTGATGCCTCTGTTCTCACCCCTACACCCACTACTGTGTCTCCTGTAGCCCCTGTTGCTACCCCCAAGTCCCGGCTGGAGTACCATCACCTACTGGCCAGCCCTGAAACTCTTGTGCCAAGTGTGGGGGGGGGGATCACGCCATCAAAAATGGATACCATCGGCCAACCCTCTGGGCACACTAAGCAAATCCTTGGCCCACAAGGCTCCTACAGTGGGTTACCGTGGGGTGGAGAAAACTGCTATACCGAAAACAGGGGTATTGGGGCTGAGTGGATGCAGGCCATGCCAAAAGTGGCAACTAGGGATTTCTGGATGCATAGTAGAACATGCAGCCCCCCCAAACCCCCATTGAACAAGCAGCAAAGTACACTCATAAACAGACGGGTGAGGGGCCCAGTGTCCATTGGATGTCAATGTAGCATAGATTGGGCCAAACTTCTCGTATTAAAGAATCTAGTACTATCCCTGATTGAGGAAGTTGGGAAGGGAGTGGTCATGGGTGGGCACAGCCATAGCCAAAAGGGTGGAAAAAAGGCTCTGAATAATTTGGCGACATCCTGATTGACCTCAGCTGAAACCTGCCCTAATAACATCAGTGCAACCCAGGGTGGAAGAGAAAGCAGCAGGAATCAAGAAAGCACCAACATCACAAGTGCCCAAGTGGACAAAGGGGCACTGCCCATAAAGTACTTAAGCTGTAGTGATTCCAGTAAGAGTATTCAACACTGCGCCCCCTCTCAACTCAAGCAAACTTATATTTTGGGCAAATGCTACACTTAAGAAACCAGAAACTAGGCTGGGCATGAACCATGTACTCCCATTCTTAAACCCAGCAGGCCAATAGCATCTTGGGTAAGGGTGTCAATATTTTTACACAAGGTCCCCAAACTGACCCCAAATCATTACACACCGAGGGAAGCACTTTCAAACAAATGCATACACTGGATCCGGACAGAAAGGAGATGTTTATTTGCAACCCGGGAACACATTATAAGCTGCACCAAGATTTGCCAAATGGGTGGAACTTTCCTTGACTCCGTCAGAATCAATTTCCGAGACCCAGGGATGGTCAAGGACATATTGAGCTTTGACAGGAGATGCCAGCCCTCGCCAATAGTACTTAGTGCTTACCGCTTGGAAAATATGTCATTAATGGTGCATTAATGCATCAGCCAACCTGTTTCTGACTTATCCCGAGAAGCCTTTGTAATGAACTCAGCCCCCCATGAGATACACCTGAACCTTGGGGTGACCATATCTAATTTTACCCAACTTAACCATAAATGAAATGTGTTGTTTATTTTATCAGTCATGTTTCATATTTGTTGTGAAATACTTTAATGGCTCAATGCCAAAATTAAGTTATCACTGATTCACTGATTAATATTAACGTGGTAAGTGAACAATTCCTTTTTTCAAATGTTAAATTGCTTTCTTCTTCCATACTACCCTACGCCCAAAAACCGTTTCACAAAGCACTCCATCTCATCATCAGCAAATTGGAGCATGTACATAGTTGCCAGTATGTGAGCGAGACCACAAAATCACAATGAGGCCAACGGGAAAATGAGAAATGCATGTGGGATTTGCCCAATTATTATCATACTAGTGTACAGGACTGTGTACAGGGGCCAAACTGCAGGTTTTCATTCACACAGCAGGACCACTATATATCCTAAACCTACAGCTCCCTCTACCGATGACAACAGGCAAAGCTATGCAAATTGGCATTGTCTCTATATGGTAAGGCAACAACTCCCTCTAGTGGTGACAACAGGCGAAGCTACTGCATCGGACAAACATACAGGGACAAACATACATCTGGCGTTTTATTATATTGTTAGATAGAGAGTATTTTCAGTATTTGACCTCATGCTTCTAGATCAGTTTCCTTTTTAGTTGTGTCCCTTATCGTAGTAATTGTCACCTATAGGAGAACAACAATTATGTATATGTGGCTTGGCATGTTTTCTGGAGTTTGTAGAAACATACAGGGCAGTTGCATACTCAGTCGAAAATTGCCTGTGCACATTTTGGTGACTTAACAATCATTTCCACGTGCAGAAATCGTTGTTTGAAAAGCAATGGGTTAACTGTGCCATTGGGCTACTTGTGTGTACATTATTAATGCCAACATTTCGGCCGGCTCAAGCATCTATCAGAAGGCAATGGGTTATTTACAGCTATAAATCAGCTTACAATGCAGTGTTATTTTGTCCCCAAATGGGGCTTCATCTGCATGTGTTCGAAGCAAAACAGCATCCCAGCGTGCAGCCCTGTGCGACAGTACTTAGCCTGTCTCATGGTCGTGTCTTCGTCTATAGAATGGCAAGACTTCCAACGGGTTTGTAAAGACACGTTACAGACCAGTAGCAACATGGTAGGGATTTTTATGGCATCATTTGTCGAACATTGTGACATATAAAATGCGTATTGTTAAAAACATCTGGGGGTCGTGCTCAGAGGCGTTGCTAGGGGGGAGCTAAGGGGGCTATAGCCCCTGGTCTTTTGGTTGTAGCCCCAGGTAGAATCTCAGGAGCTACAGCCAAAAGGCTAGCTAGCCCCCAGTCCCAACAGTTCCGACAACAGCATAGCCCCGGGTCTTTTCCAGACCTAGCAACACCCCTGGTCGTGCTTTCCTATTTCAAAGGCAACACTATTGGCTTAGCGGATGCATGTTAGATGTGCTTCTTCTCAAGCTGAGATACATTCTCGACTTCATAGATGTATTGTGCTCAAGCTCGCATCTCGGGGGAAGCTGTTACCACTTTCTCTGCCCGAAGCTCTGTTCTCCAAATCCCCACACCTGGTTAGAGAGGCGAAAAATGAAGATTGCATTATTTATACTGGGCTCCTTCGGAAGGCCTATTCCCCAAAGGCACAGAGAACACAACAATCAAATGATCTGCCTCTATTACTGCCGTAGTGGCGCATTCCAATAACATTCCCATATATTTGGCTTGTAGTGTAGAAATGTCTGGAAAAACAACTCTCCATATAGCTCTCACAAGAAAAGGTGCACACACCTCTGTATCCACATGTTGAGCCGCAGTCTAGCAGCAATCCACCACATACAGTGTTCTCACACCGCCCCTGACCTCATTTTGTTTTGTTTCAGACTGCAGTAGTACACTTATAAAATGAATATTCTTGAGGATGCATTTTTTTTTGCCTGCAGTAAGGTGATTTTGTGACTTGTAATCCTGAACTAAACGTACCTGCAATTCGTGGAAGCATTGCAAATAATGGGGTTGGCATTGAAATGACAGCTGGAATAAACCGATTGTAAATGTGTCCAAGAATTCACCTGCCCATTCGTTCATTATTTCAGGTAATATATATAATGTTGTTACCATTGGTGTTACAGAAATCGCCCCCACCTCTCAAGCCATGCTGAACTCCCCCCCATCTTCTCACCAACAAAGCACAGACACGCCACCCTCCGGGCAGGCCTGGACCACCATGTATGTGCAATGTACCTGATGATCATGCCTCTGCAGCTTCACGCGGCACGCTGCACTAGGTGAAAGATGGAAGTATGTGTTTTAATCAAACCTTACATTTGTCACCTAGTACAGAAACAAGGGGGCTGCACATGCCTCCTGAGTCCTGAAACTGAAATGTACCAGCCAACTAGCTGCGTGGCCAGTGATGTTTTGCACAGTAATGATACCATAAGAAAGCATGTTCATGCTGGCTCAGGCTGCATACACCACTATTCTCATGTACAAACATTCTCTTGTTGGCTTTGCCATTAATGCAGTACAACGCTTCTGCCACAAGAAAAAAAAAACATGTTATTGCTGCTGCACAAATGCTTGCCCAACCCCTGCACCATCAGGTACGAATACCCATGTTAACTTTGCCATCAATGCAGACACACATGCAATACTACAGTAAAGAACAATTTCCTTATTTGGCTGCATGTATATCTCCACCCAACATGTAAGAATACTCATCATGTTGACTTTGCCTTTAACACAAGTAAAACATGCAATGCCCCCATACGAAATAATTTATTTATGGACTGCGCAAGGGCCCAAGTCCTCCCCATGTAAAAAAAACACATCGTATTGGCCTTGCCCCATATGTAAGCAAAAAATGCCAAAGAAAGAAAATGTCCAGTCCACCTGCCCCATTGTGCAATAGACCCTGACCCCACAGCTTCCTCTGTGTAATAACATTCATAAAGTTGTATTTGCCTAAAAATACCAATAAAACCTACAAGAAAATGTTCATGCTCCAATGCCCCTTGCCTGGTCCCCAGCCTTGAACACACATATTCATACCCTTTCACCAAACAGCCACTCACCCATTGGTGGCTGGGGACTTTTTATTGGAGGGTTGTAAACATTTCCCATAAATATGTCAGAGCGTGGCAGCATAGCGAAGGAGCCAAAACCAACAAAGGTGTTTCAGGGGGTTGGGAGGTTCCCTCCCTTCGTGTGAAATATGTTTGAATAGTGGGTTGAAATGGTGCATTAAATAGGACATTTTCTGTGAACAATTGGGTAAAAAGCCAAACAGTTTATAATTGGTTGTGTAGGGTAACTCTAATAAAAACATAATTCAGTAGATGCAATTCTCAAACAGTGCACAGGAGCATTTTCCTGATGCCTTTCCCTCGATATATGCCAGTAGAAAAACACGTTCATGTCCATGACGGCTGCACCTATACATGCCAGCATAAGAAAATAATCAGGTGTGGTTTTTGCATAATTCTGGTAATGATACTATAAGAAAACATGTCCATGCTGGCTCTGCCCTTCTGAATGCCATGCCACAATAAGAAAACATGTCCAAACTGGCTGCATCAAAATTCCAGTCTAGCCAAGTATCATGTTTGGTTTATCACAGATAGGCAGTAAAACATGTCATGTCACAGTAAGACATGACTAGACTGACTGCACCAACATACCAACATGGCAGTCTAGTCACTAATAACACACATGCCTATTTTATCATGGATGCCCATCAATATTACATTTAAGTGTAAACTCCTGACACCTGATATCCCCACACATCCCCTCTGCCTAGCAGCCCCTCCCCCAACCACCAAAACCAGCTTCTCAGCTCAGAATTAAGCACAAGCACACACACACATTCAATCACCATTCACGCACTCATTTACACATGCCCCTTTTCACCACATACTCAAAAACACACACACACACCGAGCTCCATCAGACGTCCCTTTCCCTCCAGTCCACCTGCCCCAAATACAAGTCCTCAGCCCAGCATTGAACTCAAGCACACACACATTCACACAACATTAACTGGCTCATTTACACGTGCACCCACTCAATATGCACTCAAACACATTCACCCATACATCATACACTCACTCATTCACATGCATTACATAATATGCATATGTCGCCCACATGTCCCGTCTCCTTACCACCCCACTCCACCAACCCCCAGAATCACCTCCGAAACCCAGCATTAAACACAAGCAAATGCCATTTACTTGCTCATTTACACATGCACCCATTCAACATACACTCACAGGCATGCACACCCAGACTCTCATACATTATACCCTCACTCATTCACACACATTCCACAATATAGGTATGCCCACCACACAACCACCTCCCCCAAAATCAGTTCCTCAGCCCAGCATTAATAACAAGCACACACCCATTCACACACAACTCACCCGTTCATTTACATGTACACCCATTCATCATACACTCACAGGCATGCACACCCAGACTCTCATACATTATACCCTCACTCATTCACACACATTCCACAATATAGGTATGCCCACCACACAACCACCTCCCCCAAAATCAGTTCCTCAGCCCAGCATTAATAACAAGCACACACCCATTCACACACAACTCACCCGTTCATTTACATGTACACCCATTCATCATACACTCAAACACATGCATACCCAGCCACCCATACATCATATCTTCACTCATCCCCATTTATCACATAATATGCATATGCCCCCCACACGTCCCCTCTCCTTCCCACCCCCTTCACCAACCCCATGATCAGCGCCTAAGCCCAGCATTAAACCCAAGCTAATACCATTCAATCACTCATTCACATGTTTAGCCATTCACCATACACTCACAGACACACACCCAGCCACCCATACATCATACACTCACTCATTCACACACATTTCACAATATGCATATGCCCCACCAACATATCCCCGCTCCCTCTGACACACAACCCCCAAATCAGCTCCTCAACCCAGCATTAAAAACACACGCACACACATTCACATATCATTCACTTGCTCATTTACATGTGCACCCATTTACCATACACTCAGCAGGCAGGCCTCGCCTCCCTGCTTCACGTAGACATGAACAATTCTTGTCATACACAGAGGAGCCGGAGGACTACATCCATGTCCTGGGGGAGGCAGTGCCCTCGTACCTTAAAAAGAAATCATTTATTTTCTAAGTCACTCTGAATTCAAGTGGCTTCAAAATAAATCATTTCTTTTTGAAGTTCAGAACATGGGGCGTCCGGGCCTCCCAGACTACTGGGGCTACGAGGACACCAGTAGGGTAGTGGTTATTACTTGCCTTTGGTTCATAGTAAAGGAACAAATTACACATACCACTCGTCCTAGGTGGCCCCCATTGTCTGTAGTACCACTCCAAAGGAGAGTTAAGGGCCAAACTTAAGGTTCATGTTCCGCCCTTTTCCGGTCATGGGAACTCTGAAATCGACCAAGCAAGATCATGTGTGTGTAAGTTAGGAGCAAGCACCTCGTAATGTGAACTAACAGCTGACTGAAAAATACAGCATGAGCATTGTAAATTGAAAAATACACCACATAACCTTGAAGTGCATGGGCGTATCACATCTAAGAAAAATCACAACCTAACCGGAAAATGCTGGAGAAAGAAGAGGTCCACTTGCCAGAAAAACAAAACAATTGAGGAACATACACTTTGGGCCACATTATGTATATTATTTCCAATAACATCCACTTTTGAATTGGTTCTGGGAAACTTGGCTCTCACATCCACACAGACCAATTGGTGCAATGTCTTATTTGTACTGGTCAATTGTTGCAAATGTCAAATGTTCATTTGGTCCGGCCGATGCAAATACTGATACAAAGATTCCTTGTAATGGCGAAAATTGCCCTCCACTGTTGCATGCAATTTGGGCAACCTTGTACAGGAAAACTAAAAACATACACTAATAAAACCGGATGTGGAGATAGTAAACAAAATGGTAACTTTTCTCAAACCACTGTTAAGAGTGTTCGGTCTAATACAGGTAAGTAACCAGCACACATAGAAAAAAATACAAAGCCACCCCACATTATAAATGCAAAATCATGTTTAGAAAAAGCCAATAAACAATTGAATTCCTAACAAGCTTAAGGTGAAAAAAGAAAACAATAAAGCATGATGGGAACCATTGCATGGGAAATAAATATCAGATCTCAATGGACATTCTCTATAAAGGGATGTAAATGGGTAACAATGAGCACCTTTATTGATTTGGCTGACACATTCAACCTTTCAACATTATTGTACAAAACATGTATATTTAAAACATAAGTCATCTTTCACAAATGATACAAATTACATAAAAAACAAACAAGGCAATAAGAATAAAAACAGTCATGAAATCATGAAAGTACTTAAAAAAATAGAAATTCTCTTCAAACAATTATTCAGATGTCTTACATACCATTCCTTTGGCACTGTATGTTTGTTCTGTCTCTTCACTTCCCAATTTTAGTTCTTACTAAAAGTTTACAATTGCGTAACCCAATGATTTGGATTTTATATGAAAAATGCTTTGCCATAGCATTTTTGCATCTACATTGACATAATCTTCTAAATATTTTCTAAAAAACGTAATTCTAAGTAACATTAAGCTAATACATTCTGCTATTATGAGTCTTAGGGTTTCATTCATTCTTTGGCAATATCGACACATTTGATTGGTTTGTTTCAGAGGATACAATCTTGCCATGATTTCTTTGGTTTGCCATAAATTGAATCTGAGGCGCATTAGGCCTGCAGGATGATAAGGATTGGGTGATTTTGTGAGATAATGTTCAATTTTCCCATAATGTTTGGACAAAAATGTGATTCTCTTACAATCCTTATACTTAAGGCATTGTTCTCTGGTCTTAATCAAATTATTTTGCCACAATTTTATTTTAGCCCTGTCAGGATTATCAAGGAGCAGTTTGTGTGTGATGTCGGCATCATGCAGAAACCTTTGTACCTTTGATTTCCATTCTTTAATTAAGATATCATTAGATGTTTTAACATAATCAGATAAGATTTCCAATAATCCATTCTTGGTATCTTCTGCTATGCATTTCCTATACAAAATACACATTTTCCATTTATAGTTCGCGTATAATGATATCCATCCCAGCTCATGTCCCAACAAGGCAATTGGTATAGAAAAAGGGACTTTTAATATCGTCTTCCAATATTTTCTGTACATTCTATGCCAATATCTGTCTGCTTTCCATTGCTTTGTTTCAGAGTCATATAATAGTATTGGCATAGACTTCTATTTATAGGATGCGACAGATCGAAAACTTGCAGTATCTGGCATTTATGATATGCGCTTGTGACAATACTGTATTCAATTCATTGTTAATCTTGCATCATATGCCAGATCTGTAGGATGATTGTTCACATTCACTCCTAGGTAAATGTAGCTCGATACAACTTGCAAATGTATCTTCTCCAATTGCCAAATATTCACTGCATTTCGTTGTTTTAAGTTGCCAAATTTTTTTGTATTTATTTTGATCATATTGTCACAAGCATATTTTTCTAGTACTTCGAGCATGTTTCTTAAAACTTTAGGTGTTTTCGAAATGAGGATAAGGTCTTCCGCATAAAGCAGCCATTTCACCATCTGTCCTCCCAATCTGGGTGCATCTGTTATAATGTCAGTGAATACTGAGCCCATGTCAGAGATGTAAAAGTTAAAGAGGGCTGAAGCAATTATACATCCTTGCTTCAGCCTTCTTCATTTAGATATCGGGGCAGACAATGTACTGTCCTATTAGTAATAGTAGTAGTGCATCATGTGTATAGCACCTTTCAGCATTAGCATGGACAAAACGCAATGTAGGTTGAACCTCCCCTTGGGGGAACGGAGTTCTGGTATGAGAAGAAATTCACAGAGGTGCTAGTATGCATGTTTGCATATTGGCCAGTGCTTAAGATATGAGGGGTTGCCAAGTCCCTGCTAGCCACCCATGTAGAGCTGGCATGTGGATGGGTGGTGGTAAGTGGTCAAGAGGAAGTAAGGCAATAATGTCTCACCATTCATTCCAAGAAGAGGGCCACATCCAGGACCGTGTCCCTGGAGCGTCCAGCCACACAGATGAACTCTTTAAAATATGCAAGGAACTAGACAATCCTTCTGCAGCCTCCACCTCACCTGTTCCCTCTCAGGCCCTCTGCAATGCTATGGCCACCCACTTCACTGAAACAACTTAGGACATCCTGAGATGAGCACTCTTTCTTCCTCCTCTTCAGCGGCCCCCTCTTACCATCCCCTGCCACCCCTGTTCTCCCACCCCCTCAACCTTTCTCTCCTCCTTCTCCTCCTTCTCTCCTACCATTTCCGATGAGGTCACTAGGGTTTTCCATTCTATGAAGCTCTCCTCCAAACAGGTCTTCCCCTGTTCTTCCAGAACTATCAAGGACAGCACCGTCTCCCTTGCCCATGCACTTGCTGATTTCTGCAATCACTCTCTTCCAGGCCATTCCTCTTTTCCCTCAAGCACTCTCTTGTGCACCCCCTCCTGAAAAAGCCTTTTGCTGACCCCTCGTGTCCGGCTAACTACCGCCCATCTCTACCACTCCCTTCCCTGGGAAACTCCTGGAGAAGCTGGTCTTCCCCCAACTGGCTGTCATGATTCCTGCCCCTCATGTCCCCAGCTCTCCAAGATGTCAGGCTGGAGCCAGGCCACGATCACCTACATGGCCCTCAAGGGCTTCTCCATCCCTCCAAAGACCCACTTGGAGTCAGACTTGGCACCAGACCCACTCACTCCCATAGGATAACATTGGGAATTGGACTTGGAGTGCCTTGATGGGGACAATATGGATTCCCCCTCATATTTCGGTTCCCAGAACTGCATGTGCAGTCTTGTCTTTTGGGTGTGGTTCAGCCCAGAGACACCTGGGATACCCAGAGACTATTTAAGCCACGCCCAGGTGGAGAAACATGCTTTGTGTTTTCTGCACCTGCAGCTTGACACTCACTGTGTTCGGATCGATCTCCAGTAGGCCTGCATCTTTCTTCTGCGCTCAGCTCCTGCAAGAACAAGAGCACCGTTAGGAACAGCCTTACCTTGCGGTGCATCTGCCCATCATTCATTGCTTCTTCTGTTCTGCGGGCATCTCCGGCGGTGTCATTCCCATCCCGGCACGCTGCTTCCTAAGGAAAAGGGAAAAGAACAGACAAAAGGCACTAGTAAGCATTCAGCAAATCTTCTCTTATTTTTAAAGACTGTACGAGCTTAGACTCCAGGGAAGGGTTTGAGGTCGTAAGAGGTCAGAACAGGCTGAGTGACGTCCCCGTGGATACCAGGTGAGCGTTACAGAACACAAAGCATCACATCAAAATCCACCTATGCGTCATGGAAATGTCAGAAACCGATCAGTTAGCCCACATGTTGGGGCAGCTACGTTCTGAAGTACATGCACCCAGTCAGGAGACCAACACCCTGAGGAGAGAGCTGATAGTAGCCAAATAATGCACTGATGATTTAAGCCGGCAACTTCTCCAGTCACATGCAGGGCATGCACCATTGCCGGGAAGCGTGCCCTCGATGCCAGCACCATCAGCCAATCCCGTTCAGATAACCCTTCCTGGGGCAGTTCCCTTGGCCCCACCCGAACAATTTACGGGGGATCCCAAGAGATTTGCAACGTTCATGAGCCAGTGCCACCTGCACTTCCTTTGTAGACCAGGGGCCTTTCCAAATGACCAATCACGGGTCGCTTTTGTGCTATCCTACCTGAGTGGTAGCACCGCAGACTGGTCTGTACCCTTTGTGGCCCAAGACGATCCTTTGCTGCATGACTTCAAGGGCTTTCAGCAGGAGATGGAAAAGCTGTTTGTCCGTCGTACTCATGGGCAGGAATTAGACAACAAACTTCTGTCCCTACTCCAAGGGAATCAAGACCTATTAACATACATAGCCACATTCAATAGACTCGTAGTTGAAGCCGAATGGCCAGTGGAGAAGAGAACCACGTTATTTCATCCGGGGTTGCGGGGGGGAGCACAAGGATGTTCTCGCACAAGTAGTGAACCCCCGAAAGACTGCTCAGAATTCATTGACCTTGTTGTTCAACTGGATCATAGGTTGCAGGACCAAAGAGCAGATCGAACCAGACCGGACCCTTGCCCTATGTATGTGCGTTCAAAGGAAAATATTGCCCGCATAATGGAAGGTTCAGGATAACCAATGCAAATCGGGGGGTCAGATCCCCCTTGTCTAAAGAGGAAAGGGATAAAAGGAGACAGCAGCAGTTATGTCTGTACTGTGGAGGGTCAGGTCATTTCCTTAAGGAGTGCCCTGTGAAGCCACCGAGGAGGACTGTAGGAGCCACGGACAAGGAAGATACCATCAAGGAATCGAAAAGCTCCCCAGCCCAGCAAGTGTAGGGGTCCACTTGTCGAGCGAAGAAAGTGAACTACAGACCTCCCATTTTGCATTATCTGTGGTCTTGATCAATCACCAACAACCATCTCGGATGCACGCAGTAAGAGCGTATATTGACAGTGGAGCCGTTGGGAATTATATCGACCAGGATCTTTTGGCAATGGTGGGGCTTCCGTTACACCCTAAATCAAGCACCGACACTGTTACCACTGTCGACGGCACGGAAATAGCTTCTGGTCCAGTATCCCAATGCACTGCAGCTTTAACCCTTCTGTGCCAGGATGGACACCAAGAATCTATCCTTTTCGACCTCATTAAGGCACCACAGTTCCAGTTGATTTGGGAATGCCATGTTTGGTAGCTCACAATCCTCGAGTCGATTGGCGAGCAAAAGAATTGGCCTTTACCGAGACTTGCGCCCACACATGTTACCGCAAAGAGAAACAACCAATACACACCAGAACCTCCATGCTTCCGACTGTGGCAATCGGCACTCTACCAAGAGAATACCAGGACTTTCAAGATGTCTTTCAGAAAGAACGGGCTAATACCTTGCCACCGCATAGACCATACGATTGCCAAATCGACCTGATTCCCGGCGCACAAATCCCTTGTGGGCAAATTTACGCACTCACGGAACCAGAAAACCAGCACCTGATGGCCTATCTTGACCACTACCTGGCCCACGGGTTCATCCGTCCATCGAAGTCTCCAGCAGCCAGTCCTCTATTCTTCGTACCGAAAAAGGAGGGGGACTTGAGAACATGCATCGACTATCACGCACTGAACCAGATTACCGTAAAAAAACGCTACCCCCTGCCACTGATCCTTGAATTGTGGGCTCAAGTCAAAGATGCCGAAATCTACACAAAACTAGACCTGAGGGGGGCATATCACCTTGTTTGCGTAAAACAGGGGGAGGAATGGAAAACCACTTTTTGCACCAAATACGGCTTGTACGAATATCAAGTCATGCCCTTTGGCCTTTGCAACGCACCTGCAGCATTTCAATACTTCATGAACAATGTCCTATGGGAATTGATTGATGTCTGTGCTCTAGTGTACATCGATGATATTCTAGTGTATTCCGCATTAAAGCAGGACCACGTTAAACACGTCCGATCCGTACTGGAGAAACTCCGTCAACACCAGCTCTACGCCAAGCTCGAAACGCGCTCATTCCACGTCTCCGAGGTGGAATTCCTGGGCTTTATTCTCAGCCCGAATGGAATCCGATTGGATGTACACAAGGTAGATGCCATCCTGAACTGGCCATCCCCAAATTCATTGAAAGGGGGTTCAAAGTATGCTGGGTTTTGCAAACTTCGACCGCCGGTTCATCCTAGGATTTTTGCAAAGCGTGCATCCCATCACGTCATTGCTAAGGAAAAGCAACAAAAAGTTCCAGTGGACAAGAGAAGCCTAGGAAGCTTTGAAGGAACTCAAAGCAAGATTCACATCTGCCCCAATCTTACGCCACCCTCGTCCTGATCTCCCATACCTGGTGGAAACGGACGCCTCAAGCATGGCTATGGGAGCCGTCCTCTCACAAAAGGACCCCGAAACGGGCCAGTTACACCCTGTTGCCTTCTGGTCGCTTAAATTCACACCCCCTGAACTCAATTACGCTATCACAGACAAAGAACTCCTGGCCATTAAGTCATCCTTTAAGGCATGGCGGCACTACCTCTTGGTTGACAGACACACAATCACCGTAATAACTGACCACCAGAACCTCCAGTACCTAAAAACGGCAAAGGCCCAATCCTCAGACAACTATGTTGGGCTCTTTTTTGTGCTGAATATGACTACGTGATTACATTTTGACCAGGGGTGAAAAACGGGAAGGCCGATGCCCTTTCCCGTATGGGGGTGGAAGAGCAAGGGTATCAGACCCCTGACCCAATAGCAATCACCCCGAGTGACAAGCTCCTAGGAATCACAGCAACCATAACTCAGAAAGAATTACATGAAGAAATCCAAAACCTGATGAGTCCAGAGCAATTACAAGCGTGGAGTGCACAAGGAGAACATTACATGATAAAAGATCAGTTGCCCTACTTCAGGAATCGTTTATTCTTACCAAACCAAGAACTACAAGAACAAGTCATGTCCGGTTATCATGATTCCTTGATTGTGGGCTACCCCGGAATTCGCTAAAACCCTAGCCAAGGTAAAACGAAATTATTGGTGGCCCACGTGGCGTGAAGACATTATCCAATTCATCCTATCTTATGGAGTGTGTGCTCAAAACAAGTGATCTAATCAGAAACCGGCTGGGCTATTACAACCATTGGAAATCCCACCAGCACCCTGGCACACGTTGTCCCTTGATTTTATTACTGACTTACCACCCAGTCAAGGGTTTAACACTATTCTTGTGGTCGTGGACCTATTTTCAAAAATGGCACATTTCATTCCTCTCAAGGGGCTCCCAAATGCTCCCTCTCTGGCAAAGGTATTTCTTGAAGGCATTGTACGGCTCCATGGGTTTCCTTCAGTTTTAGTCTTAGACCGAGGTACTCAATTTGTATCTAACTTCTGGAGAAAATGCTGCTCTATGGCCCAGATCGAAAACCGGCTACCCACCAGTCACCATCCCCAAACAGATGGTCAAACTGAGAGGACAAACAGACGCTCAAGCAGTATCTGCGTTCATGTTACACCAAGCAGAAGGAAGCTGGTTCAACCTATTATGGATAGCTGAATATGCTTATAATAATTCCCTACACACCAGCACTGGGCAGACACCCTTTTATACCATGTATGACAGGCACCCACATACCTCTGAGTTGAACATTCCTACAACCCTGGAAATGCCAGCAGTCAAAACCTTGCACAAGACCATTTCTCAAACTTTTAAAAGGGCAGCTGAACACCTACTTCAAGCTAAGAATCGCCAAAAGAAGTTTGCTGATCAACACCGAGCAAAGGCCCCCAACTACCAAGTGGGAGACAAAGTCTGGCTGGCGTCTAAACACGTGTCCATTAAAGGAACCCGAACTTTCCGTCCAAGATACCTGGCTCCATTCACCGTCACCTCCGTGATAAATCCTGTGGCGGTTAGACTAGCTTTGCCATCAAACATGCAGATTCATCCTGTGTTCCACGTGTCTCTCCTTAAACCTGTTCAACCTGGGACCTGGGTAGCAACACCACCGCAGCCAGATGTAGTCGCCGGGGAGCAAGAATTCCTAGTCAAGGATCATCCTGGATTCAAAGTACGTCAAATCCAAATTATACTACTTAGTAGACTGGACGGGGTATGGTCCACAAGACAGGACATTGGAGCCTTGATAGTACATACATGCACCTCGCTTGCTTTGACGATTTCATCAAAACCATCCAAACAAACCAGGACCAGACAGAAGAGCCACCTTGAGAGGGGCCTTGGGGGGAGTGCTGTCATGATTCCTGCCCCTCATGTCCCCAGCCCTCCAAGATGTCAGGCTGGAGCCAGGCCACGATCACCTACATGGCCCTCAAAGGCCTCTCCATCCCTCCAAAGACCCACTTGGAGTCAGACTTGGCGCTTGTGGCACCAGACTCACTCACTCCCATAGGATAACATTGGAGATTGGACTTGTAGTGCATTGATGGGGACAAGATGGATGCCCTCACATATTTCAGTTCCCAGAACTGTATGTGCAGTCTAGTCTTTTGGGTGTGGTTCAGCCCAGAGACACCTGGGATACCCAGAGTCTATTTAAGCCACGCCCAGGCTGAGAAAGATGCTTTGTGTTTTCTGCACCTGCAGCGTGACACTCACCATGTTCAGATCGGTCTCCAGTAGGCCTGCATCTTTCTTCTGTGCTCAGCTCCTGCAAGAACAAGAACACAGTTAGGAAAAGCCTTACCTTGCGGCACTTCTGCCCATCATTCATCGCTTCTTCTGTTCTGCAGGCATCTTCAGCAGTGTCATTCCCATCCCGGCATGCCGCTTCCTACGGAAAAGGGAAAAGAACAGAAAAAAGGCATTAGTAAGCATTCAGAAAATCTTTGCTTATTTTTAAAGACTGTACAAGCTTCAAACGCTTACCTGAATCCCAGCCGCTCTGGGGGAACTCTGTCTCCAGAACTTGTCATCCATCTGCAAGAGGGAAAGGAAACACCAGGTTAGCGTGGAAACATCTAGAGGCGCTGCATACCGCGCTTACTCACCGCATTTCTTCTTCATAACCGGCATCCACGCTGAAAATGTTGCGGCACCTAAAAGACAGAAAAATAACTCACTTCAATACAAATACGAAAGGGGTGCATCGCGCATCGCGCTCTCACTCACCTTCAGGGCTACTCATCTAAGCAGCACATCACCATCCCCGGACGCCGGCCATCATCTAAGAAAGAAAAGGAACGAAGGTAGAGAACTGCTCAAAAGACTCTTTATACTTACCTGTCGGACTCTTTCCAGTGAAGTAACTAGGCAGCAACGAGCCCGCTTCAATCAACGCGCCCCTGCGCTGAAAGCAGGACGGAGAGCACACTTTCCAAGAAAACAAGGTGAGCTGTGGATCAAAGGGAAGGGTTGGACCCCAGGGAAGAAGGGGTTCAAGCACACAGAGACAATAGGGAGCTAAACTTGTAAGAGGTCAGAACAGGCTGAGTGACGTCCCCGTGGATACCAGGTGAGCGTTAAACTGGCCCAGCATACTGAGCTTGTTGGTTGCCTAAACGACCATCCATCTGGATTCTGAGCATCCAGAGACATGGAAACTACTATTCTGAACACCCATGAAGAACTGCCAGCATCTCTTCACACTAACTCTCCTTCTGTTCTCATTCTGCTTGATCTTTCCTCTGCATTTGATATGGTCATCCACTCCATCTCATAAAACTGCTTCATGATACCCTTGGTATCTCAGAGCGGGTACTGGACTGGCTGACATCGTCCTCACTGACTTTCCCTCCCAGGTCATCCTGGGCTCTTTCTCCTCTCCTACATCTGTCTCCACATGTGGCATTCCCGAGGGCTCCAACCTCTCACCATGGCTCTTCAACATCTATCTCGCTCTGATTGCTCACCTTATTTCCACTTTCTACCCTCACCTCCAGTGTTATGCAGACGACACCCAAATCTTCTTCAAACTTCCCTCTGATTCTTTCCCTGATTCCTCTACCATTCCTGTCTGCCTTTCTGCAATGCAGCCCTGGTGGGTCTCTAATCACCTCTGCCTCAATGCCAGCAAGACTGAGATCCTTCCTATTGGGACTTCCACTCCCTCTTTCGTCCCTTCACTCTGGCCCCCATCTATGGGCTCTCCCCCTTCTCCTGCATCTGAAGCCAGAAACCTCTTCAACTCCTCTCTCTCTGTCCTCCATCACATCTTGGACCTTGCCGAAAGGGCCCATTTTCAACTCCACCTCCTAGAGGTATCCATCCTTTCCTCACCTTTTCCCCAAAAGCTCAATGTCACTTGAGCTCTGGAACCTTTTAGGCTGGACTATTGAAATAGCCTTTTCCTTAATCTACCCTCTTTCTCTCTCTCTGCCCCCTACAGCTTCTCCAGAATAGGGCTGCAAGACTTACCTTGGCCTCAAGCCTAGGGACCATATCTCTCCAGCCCTAAAACCCCTCCACTGGCTCCCGGTTGCTACAAGGATCAAATTCAAATCCCTCAGCATCATCCATAAGGCTGCCTGGGGCCAATGACCAAACTATGTACAACTTGCTCTCACCAAATACCAAATACTCCCCTTTCAGATTTTCAGATTTTTATGCTCCTCTGGCTTCAAATCTCTGTGCGTCAGGCAATTTTGTCTAAGCAGCAAGCTGTAGGCAGATCTCTCTCCTCGGTTGGCTCCCTCCTCTGGAACAACCTCATCTTCCTCTGTGTCTTTAGCTGGATCTCCTCAAATTCTAGAAGTTCCTCAAGGCTTTCCTCTTCACCTCTTCCTGCCCCCTCTCACTCCTGTGCTTACACCCCACAGTTGCTGAGATTGGTGGCCTGGGCCCTTATGTGTCCTCCTGGGTCCCAGCCTCAAGCCCAATCACCCTCAGCCTTCAACCCCATCCCAGCACATGCATTTGGGCATTCACTGTTTTGTATTCTCACAGGCCTGCATTTATTATGTTGGCAGGTGATCACTCTGTGCCAAGCGATCTCTGCCAGACACGTACTGTTTCACCCGACTGAATCCTTGGCACTTCCCTATTTGGAACCCCTAGCACTTACCCCCTTCCCCTACCCTTCTCTTTCTCTCCTTGCACTAGCACATTCTGAATGCTAACAAGGCCTACTAGCACCGCCCCTTTCTTGTTCATCAGTTTATTCTATTTGCCTTTTGCTACCGTGTTCCCTCCCCTTTTGCCCTGTGGCCACTTTGAAACACAATTTCTTTATGTATAAGCACCTTACCAATGCACAATAAAATAAACAAAATAAAATAAGTAATTTGTGCATCTAGATATCGATTTTTGTCATGAACGGTAACTGCATTCTTATGGCAGACGTGTTGTGCAAAGTGTCTTCAAGTGTTGTATGGTGGCAGATGCATGCAGGTCTGTGGCTGTGCCTTTGGCTAGTTTCCCTATGCATGGAAAGTAAAGAGTTAAATGCATGGTCTACATTCTAGGTAGTGACCAAGAATGAGTAGGATCACTGAACCCTAAATCAGCTTGCTTTAATGCAGGGCTAAATTCGACATGCTCCTAGGATCAATGTAAAGGCTTCCATCAACACTCTTCTAGAGTCAATATCTGGCTATATTTACACTCTTCAAGATTCACAGTTTAGCTAACATTCTTAATTTCAGCTAGTTTCAGTATCCACGCTAGATTGCACAATTAGCTTAGATTCCATAAACGGATATTCTGCCTTCACCTTATTCAATGCAATGGCTAAGTTCTGAGTTCACCTGGAAGTAATATAAAGGCTGCATTCCATCAAGGACCTGGAATGCAGTGGCGACTACTTTACTTTTTATGGGCATCTAGAATCAATACATTGGCTGTATTTTTCATTCACCTAGATTTGAGCCTTGAATCAACTCCATAGTCACCATTGTAACCTCTGACGACCACCCATAACCCCCCATATTCAAAGACCCAACTGTTTCATCTGCTCCTCCTACACATGCTGCCCAATGCAGACGAATTAAGACATTCTTGGGTGCATGGCCATTTGCCCTAAATCTGTCACTGATGGTCAGGCCTGGTGCATCCAGTGGCACGGGGATGTGCCCTGGCAAATGGCACTACACTTGGCATATCATGACAAAACATAGAGTTTTGAGACTGCACTTTACATTTGATGACAATACTTGGAATACCAGGCTTTACATGTGGTCAGATGGTGATTGGGGATTCACTTGGCTAAAGGTGGCTAATGAGTGTTAACTTAATACTCTTTCGCAATACCTGTGAATGTGCACCTGCACATAGCATATTATGGCAGCTCCTCTTTGTTATTTAATTAGGCTTGCACCTATTTGTATGTAGTTTAACATGCCTGCGTTGTCATCACGAGGTGCAGGGTGTCGTCAAATATCAGTTGATGCCAGTTCCTATGATGTCATTTCTCTACCCCTTGTGTTTTGGTCAATCGATGTCCCTGAAAGTGCATCCTATTTATTGGTTTTATAAAGTACCTCATGTCACCCTTTGGACCTTTTGAAGTGCTGGATTGAACTGTGGCAGAAAAGGAGTAACAAAAAATCAAGCGTAGTTTATGTCAATCTGAGTAAGATGAGTGATGCCTTATTCAGTATCGGAAATCTTTAGCCTCATCACCATCGACTTTCAGTCAGTTTTCAAAACATTTGTGAAATGCCCGGCATTTGATTTTGTGCTTAGGCTAGAGGTTGAGGCTTTAATCTGGGGATTGATCACAGAATCAAGGAAGGTGGAATGTGTGGATGAAGAAGCTTAAATCTTCTACACTGTGATAATCAGATCCAGGGGGAAGATGGGGAGAAACTTGTTGGAACAAGTTTCAGAGGGAATGCTATTTGTACATGATGTTGTTAGAATTTTGTGGTACTTATTATTAGCTCAGAATTTTCTGCTATTTCGTTCAAAATCAACCTTAACCTTTGAACACATTATTTGTAAGGAGGGATACCGGATGTAAATGGATCTGGGGCAGTGAACTCCTTGTTAATATTGAAGAGGTCTTTTGATTTATTTGAAGCCTCTGAAATACACATGGCTTAGAAATCTTGTGTTCTGTATTTAACTGCCAGTAGTCACATCGCACATAGAGGCTGCAGGGTGTAGATTGAATCTGGAAGTTAGAAGTACCACTTACACCTTAACACTTGGCTCTTCTAAAATCTAACATCAAACCATTAATTAAGCAATAAACCCTGAGTCTGGGGGCATTTCCTCTTTAGGTAATGCCCCAGGCCCATAGTTACAGAAGGCCACGGGGCATTGCCTGATGCAGTAGGGCCCCCTATCGAGGGGCTTATTATTATTAGTACGCTGGCCCATTAGACCGGGCTACTTATAGTTTGTCATTTCGTTGGCGAAATGCTCTGGCGTTTCACAAACACAAAAAAAGAACATGGCTGCCACAGATCAGCAAACGAAGCCCGTTCTCCCTTTCAGTGCCGGCCATTTAACAAAGTTAAAAAAAGTAAACAAAGGAGATGGCCGCCATGGAACATGAGAAGGGACTGCACGTAGTCTCTTTCCCCTTTCCATGATGGCCATAAAAAATATCGAAAAAAGTACACAAAATAATGGCTGCCATGGTGTCGTATCGCAGATCGGGCGCTGGCGCGCCGAGTACAGAATTGTACCCGGCACGTCTGCTCCTGATCAGGGATAGAATTAGAAGGTAAGTGGGGTGGTAGGCGCTGGTACATTTGAGGAAAAGAGTGGTGGGGAGGGAGGTGGGGTACTTACCTTGTTCCCCGATGGGGAAGGCAGCTTCCAGCCATGAGGAGGCTCTGAACGGCGTGATTACTGCATGGTAATGCCCCCATTCCGAGCCTTCCCATTGGCTAGGAGGACAAAGCCACGCACCCACTGGGTACTGATAAAAAATGTGTTTGCTAGCTTCTATCAGGTTGTGGTTTTCTTCTATGTGGCTTTGGAAAGAATGTCTACTGTTCTCACCATTCCATTTTTAAAGCTATTCAAGTCTGAGGAATGGGTAGGAATTAGTTTTTTGGAAAGTGGAGTTTTTTTTTTTAATGAGTTTCTATTAGCGTCCAAAATGAATTTTTATTTAGGTCACTGATGGATTACAGAGGCTAGGTATTTTTGGGGGGTTGGCCTGCTTGAGGAGAAGAAGGTGACTACTGATCACGTTATTGTATCACCGGTATTTGATGGGGTTGGCGGTAATACACAATTCAAGTGCACCTGCTTCCATGATGCAGAATATATGCTCTAGACTTTACTGCGATGTAGTAGAGTGCTTTACAGGCAGCTTTCACATGCTATCAATGACAACATTTGAGGCAGTCCAGGTTTTATATTCTTTGCCGTCTGTTAATCACCTTTCAGGGAGCCAGGCATAGGTTACCTCATAATAGTCTGAGAGAGATTACACCACATCTCTGGTAAATGCCCCATCTTTGTCAACATCATTTAGTGAAAACATTTACAAAACATGGACAGCTTGAAATAAATGCTCTTGGCTATCACATTGATGGTGCAAAGATCAGGTCACATGTAAGGATGATACCCACATGTGTAACTACCTGTAAAGTGTTGGAAGGCTTTCTAGCTTATAGCCAAGCCAAATGGGACTGTTTCATGTGCTGTCACTCTCCATATCAGTATCTCAGATTTGGCAAACAAAGGAAGATGCCATTCATGTCATTCATCTACATCATTGTGGCCATTGGTGGTGTGTTTTTTTCCGAACTCATTCTCTAGTTGGATATGAATCTGGTGTTTGTGTATGTGTGTGTGTGTGTGTATGTGTGAATGTGTGGAATATGAGACTAGAAAAAATCCATTTGAGCAATTGACAGCGCCACCCACTAGCTATCACTAGAAGTTCAGCTCCAGTACAAAGCCGCATGAGCAAAGCATTTTGGTTATTCAAATTAGACTAAATGCAAGCCTCTAGCTGCAGAACATTTTCTTTGTCTACAGGACAGTGCTATTTTAGACTCCTGGGACTAAGGCAATCAAGGTTTCGACTGCGACACGGCACCATATCTGCCCTTATCGATCTCAAACTCAAATTGAAGACCTAAGAGATAGGGTAAACTTGCATTACTACTCCTTCTCGACCTCTCTGCGGCATTTGATCTCGTAAATCACCAAATACTGTGTTGACACCTTCAACTAGCTGCACACTTTTCGGATAAAGCCACAGCTTGGATCAGTTCATTCCTGTGAAACAGATTGATGCGTGTCTTTTCCCCCTTAGCAGCAGCCTCACCCTCACCTGTGGGGTACCACAAGGATCCTGTGTCTCTCCTACGTTGTACAACGTGTTTACAAAACGTCTATTTGATATCTTGGATTATCTGGGTGTCACATACACCAATTATGCTGACAACACCCAGATACTCATACCGATCTCAGGAGACTACTCATCCGACTCTCTCTCTCTGTGAATGCCATCTACCAAGTCATCCAAGCCTGGATGGCGCAGCATGGACTCTCTCTGAATGACGAAAAGACAGAGCTCCTTATTATCGGCTCTCCCCAAAAACTAACCAAACTAAATCCTTCACCATCGATGGTAAAACCATTAAGGCTGCCAAGGATACAAAAACATTAGGGATTTACATCGACTCTACACTATCCATGGTTAGACAAACTAATGCAGTCGCCTCCGCAGCAGCTTACACCTGTAAGCTTATCACAGCCAGTCGTCCCTTCCTATCACCAGCTAACTGCGTCACACTTGCTAGGACACTTGTGCTGTCTAAAATTGATTATTGTAATGCCCTCTACTTTGGCACTAACTGTTGTAACCTAAACAAGTTACAAATTATCCAAAACAGTGCCATCAGAGCAGCACTCAACATCCCCAGGAACCAACACATCTCAGATACCAGACGGAATACATGCTGGCTCTCAGTCTCACAACGAATTTCACCGAAAACACTTGCTCTCACTCACAAATGCCTTTCCAACCAAGCACCTTGCTACCTAGCCAATAGATTCATCCTCCACAACTCTAATAGACCCCGCAGAACTGCTCAGACCAACTGCCTTTCCATACCACGTTTCAACCTTCAAAGATCAGGTGGAACTAGTTTGCCAGTAATGGCGGCTGAAGTTTGGAATTCGCTCCCCAACTTGCTAAGAGCGGAACCCTCCTTCCATAGATTCAAAAACATGGCCAAAGCTTGGGTATCCACCCAAACTCCCCCTCTCCACGCGCCAACCTCCTTCCATGCAATAACCACCAGCCTCTCTTCATGTATATAGGTTCCTGCTTATTCTGCTTATTCTATAATTGCCTTATGTATATAACTGTAACTTAAATTGTAAATGTAATGCTCTGTTTGCCTTTTACCATGTTGTAACTAAGTGATGCGCCCGGATGCCCTCGGGCCTGGTGCGCTCTATAAATGAAATAAATACAAATACAAATAATTTACAATAAAAATAAATAATGCCAATTAGAGAGAGTTTAGCTGAGTGCCACCACCATCATCAGGATTTCTGTTGCCTTGATACAGGGGGGACAGTGTGGTGGATTTGGAAGTCATGCCCAGATTTAGAGTTTAGCTAGAGAACTGTTCAATTGGGAAAACAGGAAGACAATTTAGTCAGACATGGGAAGACATTTTAAGAAAGTGGAGTAATGTCACCAAAATCAAAGGGACAGAGGAAATCATGTAACAACATTTTTTTTTAAATGTCTCCCCCAACGACATCAAAGTAAGTGGCATGATCGTTGATCATGACGTTGGGACATTGTATGTATTCTTAAACAATTTGCATTAATACTTGAGGCTGCAGAATGTTAACACAAATTGATCGATAACAGATGCAAGCAGGAGTTGAAACTCTACTTGCTTTTAATAGCTCACTACTTAGGTGTTGTAATGATAGCAAAGCAGTCCTCAACGGTTACAAAACAGCAACATAGTGGCAACTGTTGGGACACACAGCTATCCTCACATAGCACTCCAGCCATCAAACACACCATGGGGCTATTATCACCAGAGCCGTGCGCCTAACACCTGAATGCTAAGTTGCTATTAGCGGTGTGCATGTTGTTGTAGATTATTAGACTAACCATGTGTTTGTTTACCATGTTAGCATAGTTATAGAGGCTACAATGTGCAAGTTAAAGTGCATTTCAATATTGTTGTGCTGCCAGAGCTCACCGTGATTGGTATGAGGAGTTTACAACACCTGCCCCAATTGAGCATGTGGAAGTCAAAAAGTGCAGTCTGCTTGACATCCCTTTCTATAGCAAGCACTACAATGTTCAAGCAGATCAGATTGCCGGTGACAGGCCCCTCATATTATTACTTACTTGTGACTGATGATGTGGTTGACACTTTTAATGTTGCTAAACTAAAGGCTACTCATGTGTGTGATTAACTCATCATTTCACCACCTGCCTCTAGGCCCAGCAAGCTAAAAATATGCATGCTGATTGGGATCAGCTCAGCTTCCAGTGACAGATGTCTGCATGATGTCATATGCCTGCGATCATTCTAGAAAGGTGGAGAACATGAGAACAAAAACACATGCTGTAATATTAAGTTTAGACAGATGAAGCAACATTTTAAAACTATTTTTATGCTAAGAGGCATAATTCTTATAGGGGAATATATGGCTTAACAAAGCAACTTACAAGTTACCACAAAGAGCCATATCCTGCTGAAGAGTGCAATGGATCGTGAAAAAAAATCAATCAATTAACAATGTAATCTTCTGTTTAGATATAATAGGCCGGATCTATGAAACATGAACTTTGAATCTACTGCTACTTTTACTCCTCCAACAGCCTGAGAAATATGAGAGCTTTGGTTACACCAATCTAGAGGTGTGCCCAGGATTGTTTAACAAGTGGGGACTGAAGCTAATGTAGTTGGGCCCCCGCATTGACATTAACGTCTGTAAAGCCCACACAGCCCTTCTGAGTGGTCATTTACAGACTTTGGGCAGGCCTTGCCCACTCAGCTAGTCGAGTTATTTATTACTGTGGCATGACTTTGTTTTAGTGGGCATCTATAATGAAGTAGGCAAGATATGTGTTATTATGTAGCTAGATTGCCATTTTGGTGCCGCGAGTCCCGCATTTATTTCTGTGGCTTAACATTTTTTTAATGGGCATCGCTTGTAAAGTAAGCATGATAAGTGTTATTACGTGTCTAGATTGGCCCACATTATGCAGCCATTTTGGACATGTTCTCTTATTGTGATATGGCATTTTTAATGGGAAACCCACCATATGCTACCAGAAGTGTCTCCTTACGTGGGGATGCTCTCATATATTGGCAGAACCAGAATGGATATGTTTTTTTACATTATCATCATTGGCATTATGCGCAAAGCAAAAAAGAGTATTTTCAGATATGGGAATATTGGCATATTTGGGTGCAGCCAGAATGGAAATATATGGGCACAGCTAGTGTGAACATGTTTTAATGCTGGCATATAATGGTATAATGAACAGAAATGTATGGTTTGTATCTCATGTGGAATTTGGATCTGTGGCACACTGTACTGCCACCTGGTGCCTGGTTGGTTGCTTTTGCTTAAAGTATGATGTCTGATCGGACACCTGGGCTTTAAATATATAAATCATGAAAGCATCTAAATGCGTAGGCTATACTTAAATCCAATCTCTTTTTCATTCTCACTGGCATATTGCTCTTCAGAATGTACCATTTGATACTTGGGCCCCACGCCAGACAATCCTCGGGGTAGAAGAGAGGGGGTGGAGCCTACCCTTTTCCCCCAACCAGTTTTTGAAATGGCCCCTTCCATCACCAATTAGCCCCCCCCCCCGCCCACCAAAATGTAGGTTTCATTGTGCCACTGGAAACAATAGTTGTGAGTTCTATTAAACATCTGTTGTTGAAATCAAGTATTTAATTTCCAATAGCATCGTCGTGCTGTATTTCTCAAGCCTAATATTGCCTCCCAAAAACGATATGTTGCACACCTACCTTTGGTTGTAGTAATATATGTAAGAAGGTGGCAGTACACGTCTAAATCAATATATGTTCTTTGCAGATCAATATTTCGTTCAATATTTCTCTGGCAACAATGATGTATGCAGCCTTCCTCTGCCTCGCTAATAAATTACATATTTCATAACCATATTAAAGGTTGATGTGGGTGACACCACTGTTTCCAAGTCCATCATGGAGGCGGCCGCCATTTTACAGCTCATAAAACACAACTGACAACCCAGGGATTTGTTTCCATTAATGTAATGCAGACGAGAAAGGCCTTCAGTTGAAATTCCCACAACTCAACCCCTATTTGTTGATAAACTTCAAAAAAAGATGTTAGCTGCCCAATGACCATGTAAGATGCACCCATGTAAATGTTACGGATAAGTGGACATCGATGAGCGTCTTTGGCAACCAAAACTTGAATCTAAACTATAGACTAATTTGCAGCAAAGATGTTTGGATTTGAAATATTTTGCTCCTTGAACCATGTACATTCAATGAAACACCAAGGGCTCAGTTCACGCATGTATACTATGCGGCTGTGCACCAGCGCAAATTATTCAGTTTTCTACTACCTAGCATACCCAAGACACTGATTTATGATAGCCTCCTAGTGCGACTTGAGTGATGAAAGTGCGCGTCACTGGAATGGGGCCTTAAAGGGTCTGTCATCAAGTCAGATAGCAGTGGCCCATAACACTGCTGGCCATGCTTTATACAATCGGGACCCCATTATGTAAATTACATTTTCATGCAATATACATTCTCCTGCGCCTGTTCCAAAGAGGCCCTTGGGTGTGCTTTTCTTTTTCATGCATTTCACAGCCTATTCTATTTATGAATCAGGATGCAATCCCACAATGCCTGAAAACACCCCTCCTTCACCCTCGTATGTACAGTTACGTACAACAGGGGAAACGAGCATCTGAACGTGTGCCTTTAGGAAGTTCATGTTCAGAGACCCTTTATGTCTAGGGGATGCACTAGCTTATCTAAATAGGTGGCAATGCGGTTTTCCATCCCCAAAAAGCCTGAGTAATCATCCGCTAAAAAGTGGCAGGGGCATCTTTAATCCAAAGGGCAGTGAACTGACAATGGCCCTCATTCCGAGATTTGAGGTAGCCATGGCGCTATTTGCGCCATGGCTGCCTCCAATACCGGGTCCGGCACCGGTCTGGTTGAATGGGGACTTACTGGGTCATTCCGACCCTGGAGGACCCGGTAAATCCCCATTCAACCAACCATTCCCCATTCCCATTGAGCCCCCATAGGGCTCAATGGGAATGGGGAAGGCGCTAATAACAGGCCCGCGAATAGCAGGCCCGTTATTAGTGCCCTGGTCCCTTAGCGGGACCCGTAAAGGATGTGTGGTCAGACCACACGTCTTTTACGGTTCCTGCTAAGGGACCTCGGAATTGGGCAGTAAGGGATTACCAGCACCGGTCTCCTTACTGGTGCCCAGAATCCCTTACCACCCAACTCATAATGACCCCCAATGTCTTTTTGGGGTTGAAAATGCTGACCTCTCTTTCACTCTATCTGTCAAGCCGACCTGCCAGCGCCCTGCTGTGAGGGCAAAGGCACTCATGTACTTGGCAGCGCCAAGCTTGTCAATTAGCTCATCTGCCCGAGCAATGGGGTGAGCATCTGTCTTCTTGACAGAAATGAGCCCCCTGTAGTCCACACAAAAGTAAACTTCAGTCTTCCCACCACTTGTCTTGGCTGTGGATGGCTCTATCACTCCTAGGAACAACATCTTGGAAACATCCTCCTTGATGGTGTCCCTGACCTTATCGGACATCAGGTGAATCTTACTCTTCACTTGCTTACTGTCTCCAGTGTCCACATCATGGGTGCACCAATAGGCACAACCTGAGTCATCAGAAAAACAGACCGGAAAACACTCCCAGCAAACAGCAACAGTGTCAGTTGCTGTTTTGACAGGTCTGTTGCAAGGTTGACACTTTGAAAGGACCCATCAGTGGCTTTAATGTACAGGAGGTCTGGGAGGTGATCAGTCTCCTACTCAGTCTCTCCGTCAGTCACTAATGCCATGACCAAGTCATCCTAGCTATAATGGGGTTTTAGCTGGTTGACATGAAAGACACTGCACATCTGTTTAGGTCCTTTCACGTCAATGAGAGAATTCACCCCACTGACTTTTTTCAGAATACAGTAAGGCCCAGTCCACTTGTCCTGAAGGGCACTGGGTTTTACAGGCTCCATAATCCACACCCACTGGCCGGGAGAATAGACTGCCACTGTGGCCTTCTGACCATGCCAGTGATTCATCAGCTCCTGACTGGCCTTTAGGTTTTTCATCGACTGATCCATGTACCTTGCCATTCTAGAGCGAAGGCCAAGTACACAGCCCACCACATCTCGCTTATGGGATGAGAGGCTGCCCTCCCATCCCTCTTTCACTAGACTGAGGGGACCTTGTACAGGATGTCCAAACAGAAGTTCAAAGGGGCTAAACAATACTCTGTTCTGTGGCTCCTCCCTGTAGGCGAAAGGAAGGCATGGCAGGAGAATATCCCATTTTCTCCTCAGGTGCTCTTCCAAGCCACCTACCATTCCCTTCATGGTCTTGGTAAACCACTCAACAAGCCCATTTGTTGCTGGATGGAAGGATGTAGAGAATCGGTAGGTAACTCCACACTCTTCCCACATAGCCATCATATATTCTGATATGATGCTTGATTCCCTCTTAGAAATGACATCCTTGGGGAATGCAACATGGGAGGATATATCAATCAGAGCCTTTGTAATCACAGGGGCTTTGATGGTCCTTAGAGGGACAGCCTCAAGATACCTTGTGGCATGGTCTACCACCACCAAGATGCATTTGTCCCCTGAGCTGGTTTGAGGATCTAAAGGGCCCACAATATCTATGCCTATCCTCTCAAAAGGCCCCCCAACCACCTTACCTTCTAGAAGCTCAACAATTCGGGCAGGATCAGACAAATTGCTTAACTTTTACGCCAAACTGCAGCCAATAAAAGTGTGCAGACAACCATTCCAATGTCTTAGTCACTTCCAAGTGACGCCCTAAAGGAATTTGGTGAGCCAAATCCAAAAGGAAGTTCTGGTGGCATTGGTAAATCACCAACCTTCTGGTGCCCTCACCCTCTTTTGAGTCACTGTACACGAGACCATCCTTCCAGTACACTTTGAACAGTCCAGAGGCCTCGCCCTTAGCCAACTCCTCTTCCTTCTTCTGCAGACTGGTCAGAGTGGGACACTCTTTCTGGGCTTTAAAGAAGTCAGTCTGATACAGGCCCCCAGCTGATGCAAACTCATCCAGGTTGGCCAGACCCTTCAGATCTGTGTTCACCTGGTACTCTACCTCAGGTTCCTGTGCTGCGCCAGGCAACTCTGAAATCACAGAGTCACCTGCTACCAAAGTAGGGTCCTCAGTGGCTACTTGCCCCTGTCCCACAAGAGTAGGCAAGTCATCAGTCTGCCGAACTGGACCAGCTGCTACCGGCTATGGTTCTGTGAGTGTTAATTCTGGTAATATCTTTGGCCCTTGATAGTTTAACCGCTGCGGCTATCTCAGGATCAGGAAGGTCATTACCCAACAGACCTAGGTCAAGGATGGAGTTTTGCACTGCTACACAGTGCTGGGTCGTTTCACCGTGTCAGCTGAACTCTACTATCACCAAGGGGCACTTACTCTTTCAATCAAACCAACTGACACTACAATCAGGCCCATCAATATACTGGCCTGGCTATACCCACTTCCGGGTTACAGCAGTGAGGCTAGCTGCAGTTTCTTGGACTGCAGGAGGTTTGTGTCCATTAACGTACACATGTTCCAGATAGAGATGAGTATTATTGGGAACTGGGATCTATTCTGGAGAGCCGCTACCATTCCCACACGGTGTAACCAATCCACATGTAGCCAACCCTGGCCTAGTTGGAAGTCCTCCTCGAGGAGGCCCACACTAATGATGGCCTCCTCTACGAGTCCAACATTCACTATGGCTTGCTTGAGTAAGCCTGTGCAAGCAGGATCACCTTTCCTCTGGCCCAGCTCCTTACACATGAAACAGCCTTTGGGTGGTGAGAACGTAGATGTCCCAGTGTTAGGGGTATCTGCGCTCTTATTTTCGGTGTGTACGGCTGAGCTGAAGTTTTGGGATTTCCCTTAATTTTTTGTGGGGACCTGACTTCGAAGAGTATTCGTTTGGACCTTTGTCCTTCCCGTCCTTGTTAACTTTTTTGTCTAAAGATTTCTCTTTTGGTTTAGGTGTGCTCACCTGAGCCTTTTTCTGGACACGAGTACTCACAAACCTGTCGGCAGCCTTTGGAAGATCCATAGGGTCTGTGGTTTTCTTTTCCACAAGATGCTGGTGTATGGCCGCCCATTTTTCTTTTTGAGCTCTCTGAAGCTCTTGACATATTGTTCTGGGGTTTTACAGAACCTCCTGAGGAGGGCTGCCTTTATGCTCTCATAAACAGGCCTTTCCTCTGGAGTTAACTGAAGAATGGCATCAGTCCCAGGTGTCGGTAAGCGACTCATCAGGGCTGCACCCCTCAGTACCTCATCTTCCTCCTGTAGCTGAAAAGCAAGCTCGAGCACTTCAACCCAGTAAAGAATGTTCTTCCCCACCTCGTAAGCCTGCAATAAGTCTGTGGGGATGTGGCACCAGGGTTTATCCTGGGCACCCTGGTTTGAGCCAGTACCACTGCTTTTGCTAGAGGTTGATCTGTTGCCCTCCTTCTTTTCATGGAGTGCCAGGCTGCGCAGCTCAATTATAGACCTGTTCAACTCCATTGCAACCTTGTCCCGCTGTTTTTGTTCCTCAAGCGCTAGTCTCCTCTCCTCCAATGGGAGCTTTCTAGATGCTACGTGGTTAAAAGATGGGAGAAATAGTGGGAAACTTAGAGACTGTCTGAGGCATGGGACCTGTGGGATGCCGCACTAGCCCCTGACCTCCATGACAGTCTAGAGTGCTGTGGAAACACTGGTCATTCTGTCTTCCTCTTCATCTTCATTCATGTGCACATGGTCTAACCCACACCCTGGGGTCTACTCCCCAAACGCCCTCCCTTCTACCCAAGCTTGGAGGCTGGTCCGCAACTCA
This sequence comes from Ambystoma mexicanum, assembly GCF_040938575.1. NCBI lineage: Eukaryota > Metazoa > Chordata > Amphibia > Caudata > Ambystomatidae > Ambystoma > Ambystoma mexicanum. The sequence continues at coordinate 647,001,952 of NC_090930.1, read as the reverse complement.
GGTTTATTAACCTTCATGTAGTGGGGAATTCCCATCTCTTGACATACAATGCACAGGAAATGTCTGCTCATGTCTTTCACACTCTCTTTGTCAAGATCTATAATTATTTAACAATACCTAGCTGTGTCTAAACGCTGCCTGCAACAGTACGTTTATCATTGGGTGACTAAGCTGTACACAAGGCTTCAACTCGAACCAACAGCCTGCCAACTATGTGACGAATCAACTTCCGGGCCACCAGTGGTACAAAGATGAAAATCGGTTTCAATCAGCCCCACACCTCTAGTACACCAGAATTGATCCAGACAGATTGGAAACACAAGTCAATTATAAACCTCCTTGTCCAATTTTGATAATGTGGATGGAACGGCAGGCTTAGCTCCGAAAGGTTGTGGATTGTTGGTTAGTTTCAACACAGTGTAAATACAATTATTACTGAATGATAAAAGGGACTATCCAGTCAAAGTTTCATAAAAATATCTTCTTTATTATTATCACAACAGACAGTTCTAGCCCACTACAAAATACAACCCAACATGTAAAGTAATGCAGATGACAGACAGTTTCAACGAAGGAAAATGCATGCACCCTGGATACTGACAGAAGGGTTGTCAGTATAATAATTAATCGCAATATTTCAAGGATACATGGTTTCAACACAAAGGGAGCAATGGGTCATAAAATGTCAGTATGGGCCTTCAGCGAGGGACCACAGGCACAGAACCACAATGTATCTTGTGCTGTACGAGTTTTTGCTGCTCAACAGAGTTGAGTTGGTTTCAGAGTGCTTTGCAGCTTTTGCAATAGAGTTCAAGACAGACGACAGCTGCAGATATCATGCGGTAGGCAGTTCAGCAAGCGAAGATGGACAGACAGCTGCAGGCTGGCCTACACAGTTGCTGAGGGTCAGGAATCGTCTCTGTGCTGGTCTGCGGTTCTGAAGCTCTGGTTGAGGAGTCTTAGATGGCTTTAGTGACTGCAACGTAACAACATTCAGCAGTGTAGGCAGTTGCAGCTCGAGGGGCTCGAATGGCTTGAAAATGTCCTATAAGGTGGGTGTCAGTAGCACTTCTTCTAGCTTCTTCACTGGGCGTGTGTCGTCCTTTAAGGCAGACAACCCAAAGATGAGGAGAATGTTGCAGGCAGATGCCTTGTCCTTGGTTTGTTTCTGGGACTCTCTGGCACTTCTCACATAGGAAGCTTGCTACAGAGCCTAGCAGGGCCTGCTATGTGCTGGCTCGGTACTGGTTCTGGAGCTGCTGGAGGGTCCCTTGGATTTAGTATCTCTCTCTATCCCCAGGGAGATGTTTAGGGGAGAATCTTGCATCATTCTTGGAGGTCCTGACCTTCCTTCACTGGTGGAAGATGTAAGGCACACTGTACCTTCAGCCAGGGTCCAATGATGAGCTCTTCCTTCTGCTTCAGATGATCTGCCAAAATGGACCAGAGGGGTTAGTGTAGGGTAAGCCTACCTTTATGAACGAATCCTGGGTGCCCACTAACAATCTCCTGTATGAGCCAGGTCATAACCAGAGTGCTTTACGAAAGAAAAGGTAAAAGGGGTGAAAACATGTACTCCTAAATCCCACCCATCTTCCTGTCTGTTGTGGATCAAAGGGTCTCTCTGGTTAATGGAGCTCTCCGTGGCTCCTGATTAAAGCGGCAGATCTCCCTTGAAGCTGCAGCAAGACCAGACTCTATGGCTCTCCCAAACAACATTTTTGTACCTTCTGAATCTGGTCCCCTGCGGGGATGACTACTATACTACACAGAGTCCCAGACAAGACATTTCACTGTCAATCGATACTGAGGACGGGAACTTGCTGCAGGTTAACACAGTGCAATTGAACTGGTGTTGGGGTTTCCTGTCTCCTTTGTTCGCCTCTGCAGCCAGGCCCCATGTGGGCTTGCTTGAATTAAACCTTGATTAGTATGCAAATGATGCCACCAGCTCCATGGCTAAACAAAAGGACAGGCCTTTTTCTAGTTAATTAGGCTGGTCATGGCAGCAGTAATGTTTGCCCTCTACCTTCTGGAGATTTATTGTGTAGTCCACCTGTCAGATTCCAACTAAATATGACAGGAGGGACTGCACATGTAGGCTGTGCCCACCCAAAGTACACAGGTCTATGCATATGTCGTGCGGTGAGCATAGGAAAATGTGTGCGGATTAGCCCCACACATTTTCTGGATGTTTATCTAACATCATTCAATTTCATTTAAATTTCAAAAAAGCCCAGGCGAGCGCACACTGTCCGTGTGGATGGTCGAATTCCTCACAGTTGTAAAATATACAGTGGAGGTTTTTAATATAAACAGTGGGCACGGCCAAAGGCCATCGGCACTGGCCATGGCCAAAGGCCATGGATACTGCCGCTTAATGTGTTATAATATACAGGGGGGATGGCCGAAGTGCGTGGCCACTGGCCATGGCCTAAGACCATAGCTAGTGGATGGTTCGTTTTGTGAAATATACAGTGGGCAGGACCGAAGGCCGTGGCCTCTGGCTATGGATGAAGTCCATGGCTAGTGGTCTGTGAATGTGGTAAAATGTACAGTGGGCCGAGCCGAAGGCATGGGCACTGGCCAGAGCCGGTTAGAGTTAGAATTAAATTAGAGGTTCCATCAGTGATGTCATAAATTATGTAATTAGTGATGCCACCTGTGATGTTATCATTGATGTCATCATTGTGGTCATATTGAAAAGAGGAGGCACAAAGTTAAGGTGGCTTTAGCTGAATTTCAGGGATTTTGTTGTGTTAAATTCTGACCTTAACGTCCCTGCAACTAAAGTTATTTCCTTGAATTTCAAGGGCTTTGTTATTCCATAGATACCTTTGGTGCCCACTGTATATTTTAGAACACTACCAGACCACTAGCCAAGCCCTTTGGCCATGGCCAGTGGGCACAACCTTCACCCAAGCCCACTGTCCATTTTAAAACACTACCAGACCATTACCATTGGCCAAAGGGCACAGCTTTCTGCGTGCCTTTTAAACACTTGCAACTCATTTTTTAAAGGTGTTTATCAATCACAGACTGGTTTTGACAAACAACAAAACCCTTTAAGGTGAGCAATACATTCTAAAAAAATCTTTGCAAATTCAAGAAAAAACCTTTTGTTGCAGGGATGTTAAGTTGAGAACCTAATGCAACAAAACCCCTGAAATTCAGATAAAGCCACCTTAACTTCATGCCCCTGTTGTGCAGCCTATGACCACAATGATGACATCAAAGATCACAAGCCCCTCCCTTGAGCTGCAAAGAAAGTCTTGTTTGCACTGGCTCACGTGCAATGGAAGATGCACAACTATTATTAAACCATTGGTAGTGTAGTTCAAAAGACCTTCTTAAAATCATGCAGTGATTGGATGAACATTTCCAGGAAGGAGGCCACATGGATAAAAGGCATGCCTGTTAACACTACATAGTCCAGAATACAGAGTTTTTACCAAAATGTACTGTTTTAAATAAAAAAAAGTCTTGAACCCCAGTTTGAAAGAGTTCAAGGACCAGCATTCAAACACTATGCAGGTTCATGCTGCACCAATTGCAACCTCTTGTGCCATAAACTCCTTGCGCCAAGCGGTCCCTGCACCCAACTGTCTGTGTCTAACTGGGCGTGTCCAACCGATACCTTCAGCGAAACGGTCAAGCCATAATTGTCCATGACGAAATGTCCTATCCGTACTCCAAGCTGCTTGTTTTATAGCTGGTCTCTTGGTAACTGTTGTGATACATCGCACAACCCTGAAGAAACCGCATTTAAGCTGCACAGAAAAAAGGGAAAAAAATGACCAGCTGCAAGAATAACACATGCCCAGGTACTTTTGCACCCATAACAAAAATCAAAAGCTGGCACCCTTGAATACTCGTACAGTAAGTGAACTTATATATATCAAAGTGATATATTCAGATGTAGCTCAATTTACCGTGTCTTGTGCAAGACAAAATAACATTGTACTTTCTAAAAAAGAAATGAACACCAGAAAAGTAGCCTAAGAGAGGAACTCTTCCAATAAATATACTGGCAAAGTATAACAGTTGCTCACCTTTTAAACCGAGCAATCTGTCATGAAATATTCCCTGGAAAACAAAATACCAATACAAAACAGGTGCTTGTGGTCTTGTGGGTAAGGGTCTGCACTGGGAACATGACAACCTCCGTAAAATCCTGGTAGGCAAATACTTGAGCAAGCTTGCCAACCTAAAATAAAAGACGGTTGCTTCCGCCCCCTCTGAAAAAAAAGTTACACTTTTCACCCACAAGTGTCTTTTACTTGTGCCCTGAAAAGCAGCCACAATCAGGGGGAAATAACTGCACCAATGTCCAGGATTGCAAGCTCTCTTCCCACATCATGGGCAAATACTCATGACTTACTTGCCCTCTCATCATTTCTCTTCCTCACCCCATACCTGGTTTTCAACAATACTTTGCTTTATAAAGATAACTTGGAAAGTAAAAAAATCTTAGTGACACTCAAATATATAAATCATTATAAAACTATGTTAGGCAAAAAGTGTACAATAGTAGCATTATTCCCCCATCTTGACTGTGAGACTTCAAATACTAAAATGTAATTCAGCAAAAGGCAAAAAAATGGTTTAGTGCAAAACTTTGAATTACTGACAGTAGCACGGTTTAAAAAGAAATAATGCGGATGCTGTGTGTTGTGAGATATTTAAAACTAAGAAAACACATAATAATTTGGATACCCATTTGGTCGTCCATTCATGCAGTAACCAGGAATGACGCAGCTTAGCTTCAACGCAGGACTGACCCTGCTTTGCTTCAAAGCTAGGAAAGGACCGGCCAGTTTCGCTAAGTGGTCTTGTAAGTTTGGTTTGTTTATCAGGCAACATGGCCTGAGGGAGCTGGCCCCTTCCTCACTTTGAAGCTAAGCAGGGTCTGTCCTGCTTACTGCATGGATGGGAAACCTGGATTTATATCATGCAACTAGGTCAGCAATTTTTCACCTCCAACATCACTATTGTTGTAAATCAAAAATATATATTTTTTAAAAAGCTTTCTGTAAAAAAAACGGTTGAACTAAAATGCTTTTGTGCTGCCCAGTCCCTCACCAAGTGCCCCCTAATCTGTGCCAGCTGCCTCCACTTCCCAAATGGCCCCAAATGGCCTCCTCAACTCCCCCACCCTCTCCCTTTCCCCCCACAACACAGCCGTTTCTGTGTTTCTGTGACATAGTTTGCTTTGAGTTGTTGGCAGTTCAAGGCTATAGCCGTGACTACAGAAAGCTTTGTGTTGCAAACTCAGGCCCTAGACCCTGTCCCTAGTCCCTAGATCATGTCCAACTCCCAAATTACACCTGGCGCCCTCTAGATACATAGAAAATAAGTAATGAACCTAGATATCAAACAACAAAGTAAAAGGGCAGCTAACACTCATCGTGAAATCTGTCTCATACCAAGGACTAAACCTGACAATGAAAGATTAGTATGCATATCTACTTTTTCTCCGATTAATAATATATTGTAAAAAAGCATCAATACGAAATGGCACCTGGTGAAAAAGGTTGGCACTTTAGCTAAAAAATGCTATTTGCCTTTAAACGGAGTGCGAACCTGAAACAAAAGCTGGCCCACACATACAATGAAGTAAACAGAACAGAACAAACTATAAGAAATCAATGGAGCTTGGAGCCCATTGTGGGCCACTATAAGTGCGGCAACTGTGTGGCATGCCAATTTATAGAGACAAGGAAAACATTTGAATGGGGTGAAACGAAGTAAAAAATGATGGAACATACCAACTGTCTGACGAAAAATGTGGTATATATAATTATATGCCCGTGTAATACAATCTATGTGGGAAAGAGAAGCCAGCAGATACGTCAACGTATATCTGAGCACCGTTCTTGTATACGTAATAACATTGCTGATAAACCTCTGGTGGAACATTTTCATCTAAAAGGGCACAAGGACATAAGGTGGTTTGTGTTGCAAACGTTTAAGTTACCGATGAGAGGTGGTGACATGTGAAATATACTTCACCGTGCATAACAGAGATGGATCTATACCCATAATAGTGTAAAGCAGGGTCTGAATGTTTCGATCGAATGGATTAAGTTGATACATACGTGATCACTGACATATACTTGGGTAGTCCTCTGGCTGTTCTTCCTATGTGTATTAAATACCCAGGCGAGATACATTATTGATCTGCCCTAGTTTTATACCCATCTATGTTAAAATGTTATATCATGACATCTAATTGACACATAGATTAGGCCGCACCCATTTTATCGAGTGCAGAGATATTATGTGTCCCTGATCTATTTTTGTAATCCTAGCTTCACTGTATCTGACTGGGCATTGGTTGCCACAAGAGTTTTTGTGCTCCTTTTTGATTTACTGTGGATGGCAACTCGCGGCTATGAAAACGGCAAGGCATCCATCTGTTTGGCCATGAAAATAATCAGTCCTCTGTCTATGACTGGTCATGTGAGTTTGGCCACGCCCACCTCACAGACTTGCCCTATTGTAGTAATACTCCCTCTCCGGCACACCAACTTTAGTCCCTTCTTCTATGATTCACTGTGGATGGTCTCCTATGGCCACGCAAACGGCAAGGCGTTCCGTCTACATGACCGTACCAATAACTAGTCCTCTTTCTAGGACTGGTGAAGCAAGGTAAGCCACATCTACCGCCCATCAAGCGTTTAAAACTCATCAGCGGACGCCTATGCAGCATATGCGGAAATGAAATTGAACAGCTGTTGATAAAGGGACACACGAGATACGAGGAGGTAAGCATCTCACTAGAATATGAAATGCATGGGTTTAGGACCTAGACTTGTGGATGTATATTTCTAATCATACGCTCATAGGCGAGAAGGTTGCACACAATAAGGTAATCCCGTGAGGAGTGCTGGCGCCTTGAGTGTACATTTAGAAGAGTGCACTGGGAGTACACTGAGCGATTTGCCCTTGGGGTCTTGCAGGCATTACAGTGATTAAGAGGTAGGCGTATCCTGCAGCAGGAAACGCATGAGTTGAATACGTATGTTTTTGCATACTATGCATACTAGGATATGCTAGGTACTAACAAGGGCAATCCTGGGAGGAGTGCTTTACAAATGAGGAGGTGATCACATTAATGCACTATGAGCGTAGAAGTACTGGGTAATATGCCCAGTGTAATATATACTGAGCAGATATACGTGAACCATCTGGATTCTGCATACATGATGAACACATTTAAAAGTTTGGTTTCTAATACGCGTTTTTTGTAAATCTTTTTAGTGCACTAAGAGGCAGTCGAATGTGGCATCGAGACTACCCTTCATACCTCTAAATTACAGAGAGGGGGTATGTGGAGCTTGTGACTGACAGACATGTTCTTGTTCTGTAACTGGGGCATGCAATGATATTAGACTGATTGGCGCCCTTTACTTTCTTTACAGTGACTGTGGATTGTATAGATCTATTGTGAATTACCTCCAAGAATTAAAATCAGTGCAAGCTCCAACGAGGGAGTTGATCTCTGTGGCTCTATATCATTACAAGATACATGTAAGTGCATAATCTTTGGGTAGATATACATGCGTACAAGTAAGAGACGATGATGGGATATTTATATATCCTTTCTGCTTAATATTTCTAGGTGCCTGTAATTTAATTCAGTAACCTGGAGGATTGATTTCCAGCATCAACACTAGCACTGACACGATTTTGGTTAGAGGTGAGTGTGGATGAGTGTCATTAGAGAGAGATATACACATCAGTTAATTGTGTTGTAAAAATTGAAGAGGCTAGAGTCTAATAGGTTGTTTTGTGTATTTATTTTAGAAATATATCACAAAAGAGATCCCTCTTTCAGTTATATTGGGAACCCGGATGAGGGGTTCCTAGATCCGGAAGAAGGTCGGAGAAATAGCAGACCCAGTGGTCTGATCCACCAAAATATATGTAGATCCAAGAGAAAGGAATTATAGCTACTCTGTGAACATCTAATATGTATTGAGATACAGAAAGAGCAATACTGATACAGCTAGGATTGTCTTATGTTCATACGTGATGACTTAGGTTTCACTATTCTGTGAAGGAGAAAAAGATATTGTATATTTTATGTATGAGTGAAAGTATGAAAGAAGAGAGTGTGATGTGAAAGAATTTATGTTTTGTAAATACGTTCTGAGTTAAGAACTTTAAAACTATATGTGAAAATAAAAATATATTTTTCTATTGCAAGAACGGTTTTGTAATTTTAAAAGGATTTTCGCTCGCCTCATTTATATCTAGGTCGATTGCTTATTTTCTATATATTTTACGTGGAGGACCTATGGTAATTACAGGTACCCTTATATTTAGCCCTCTAGATACAGCCACCCCAAACCCATAGACTAATGGCATTAGCACCTTTTTTGATCTGCAAATGGCTTTTTTCCTGTGTTTCATTTTTCCATGACCTTGGCTATGACCTCAAATATCTCTCACATCAAGAGAAAAACAAGATGGCATACAGCTATCTATTTTGAGAAGTGGGCACCTCCTTCTCCGTTCAATATTTAAAAAACTACAGCACGGAATAACCCCAAACCAAGCATGGATTGCGTCTTAACGCTTTGTGCCCAAGTTGTTTCAGACTGGGTCCATATCATCCAGCGGTTTGGGCTGTGCGCTTTGGCAAAAATCGACCTTGTTTGTCTATGTTATGATATGATATTTTATTTGTATCGCGCTCGTACACAAGTGTTTCAGAGCACGACTAGGCAAGGGAGGCGAACAGGGGAGAACACAACACAAAAACAATCTTATTAGGCCCAGTGACATTGAGAAAATTAATGGAAAGTAGTTTGCAACTTCAGCAAAAAAAATATTTTTGTCTTCTTAATAACTTTTGTATTTCTTAACGGAATTTTACAAAACTTTGCTGCTCAAAGGTATTGCAAAACATGTATCAGTTACGCTAGGGTCTGCAACCTCTGGTTCTCTGGTTCTCTGGTGCTCGGGTTCTCCAGTGTCATAGTTAATAGTATAGGATCATGGCAATCATAGTACACAATTGCTAGGTTGCAGACCCCTGATTTAGAAGGCAGTGTATAAAAAGATATCTTCTATGTCCCTGTGTAATGGGTCCACTGGGATCTGAGTAACCATGTCCTCTCCTGCCCAATGGTTAGTAGCAATCATACTCAAGTCTCCTTCAATGGCATTCCTTGATCCTCCTAATAGCAAAACAAAAGAGTTGATGGCTGGAAGGTTTAGAATAAATCTTGACCTCTGGCATTGCTCTGGGCAACCCTCCAGACCATCGTTCTTCGCCTGCCAAGCCATTACAAAAGGGGAAAAACCATATGCAAATCAGGCTTGGTCCCACCCCCAAAGGGGTAGTCCAGCCCAAACTGCTAGGTCACATCCCTTTTGCACGAGACCACACGCATCCCCAGACATGTTTCAGCCTTGTTGGGCGTCATCAGTGAGGAGTAGCTTGGGTCTCTAGGCCCAGCAGGCAAGGGACCCACGTCTGGGCATACCCTTCCCACTCGGGGTGACAATAGCAAAACAAAATTCCTTGATCCTCCACCATTCACATAAAGCTATCACAGTGCAGCACATGTGGTAACTGCTTGTGAGACCACAGTTCTCCATCATACATAGGTTGGAAGTAAGCAACAACTATGTTGCACCAGTTTGAGTTTGTGTACATAGCTTCTAAGTAAAAAATATTGAAGCAGACGACTGATTTGGTCTGTTACCTCCACAAAGGTTTGCTTATTGCTATATTGGTTTTGATTCAAAATACATACTCATAGGAGTAGATGCGAAGACACACGTGGTGATAGCATACTGCTGCGGGATACTTTAAAAAGGGAAGTCACTTACCTTCTCCAAGGTGTATAACGCATCACAGGTGAAGCACGCATTTGTAAAGTATCACAACCAACTCAATGGTAGCCATATTCTCACGATTGCAGCAAGACATGTGTTGGACAGATATGCAGAGTTCCATTAAACCTAATGCCAGACTTGTCATATTAATCAATGTGTCAGGCCATCCTCCAATGAACGTGGGCAAAGCTTGCTCATCAGGAAAACGAAATAGTACTAGCCAAAAGACGCCTATGAGAAATTGGAAAGATATCAAAAACACAGAAGATTTCATAATAATAATAAATTGTGTAGCTTTTCGTGTCGGATGTCTCCAGCTTCAAGGCACTGTCATACACATGCTATTTTTACCCCTTTTTATTCACACTCAATTTCTTGACCTTGGAGGAATGTAAGACCTACCATTACCACAGAATTGGAACTTTAAAAGTATGGCTGCCAGGACTTTACTTGTGAGCTATCCTGTAAAGACATCTGTCTATGTTTTATATTTAAATGATAAGCTCCTATTAGGGTGACATGACAAATCTCCTTCACCCTGCATATAGTCCCACCCAACAATTCTGGGACATGAATAGGCAGTTTTTGAAGTGAACACAAATGTATTTAAAAATCTTTAAAGTCAAATCCAGGTGATTTCGAGATTAGTACCAAAGAAATCACCAACATGTTATAGTCAGAAAAACAGAATTTTACCTGCCTGCATGCATCTCACTATTTCACACACAATAATTTATTTGCATAATCATTCCTATGCATTTATTATACTCTAAATTATACTAGGGATTCTAATTCTAAATGCACTCTTATAGCTTGTTAATAAATGTTTCTCAAAATCTTTACCTTCACCAAAACATTGCATCATGAGACATAACATTGATTTTTAAGGACATCAAAATGCAGGTATTTTCCCAATTGCACCCATGATTTATAGAAGGGGAATATGTGTTCTACATTAAACATAATGCAGCAGATTCATATATGTGTGTGCAATCTTCTCTGTACCTGTGTGTGCAATCTACAATGAGTATGTGTGCATGCACCTTTCAATTTATATGTGTGCAGCTTTCAATCAACTTCTATGTGTTTGCTTTCTTATCTACAGGATTTAGGCTGGAGATATAATATGCACTATTAAAATGGTACAATGTTAAAGCAGCCTTGCCTTTCCACATTAAACATTGCCTACTTGGGCATTTCAGGATAAGGGAATGCATGGGCTTCACACTTTGCATGTTTGTTGATTTCACTGTGAATATAATTAATTATCTTAGCTACATCTCATTCACAATACTTTTTTATAACTAGGTTAGTCACAGGTGACAAATGATGAATATTATATCCAGCAATAATATTTAATGACAATATTATTGCTTGCATCATTCTGTGCAGCTAGGATGCACAGATTCAATTTAAATAGTGCTTAATTTTACAGCATATAAACTGTATTTAAATCACACTTTACAAAATATGCATAGGTTTATTGAAGATGAAATCTCACTTTTTACTCAATTTAAATAAAAGACACTGGGGCTTTTTTTAACAGTGTCCTGTGCCCCTTTTTCCACTCAGCCCTTGTACTCACAGGATTTTACTGTGGACAGCACTCCAAGGACAATCTGTATTTGTACTGAGGCTTCTACTTACATTTTAAAGATGGCTTCTCATTTTGGGAAATCAGCCGGGATCCTCTGTCTGGAGATTCCTTCACCAGCAAGGTCCCTTTTATTAGCTTCCTGTCTGGAAACTAATCTCCAATGTATGGGCAGCTCATCTCTCTCTGAAAGGGTTTATCTCTCCGGCCTGCCTGGAAGCCAGACTCCAATTGGTTTCAGTTCTCCCTAGCCATCTCCTTTCAATTGTATCCTGAAATATGCTTCAATATATTTCTATCTATCAGTGTGTGAGCTATTTTATAATACAAAACTCATCCCCTCATCTTTTGACTAAGGTGTGGTTATTCACCAGTGTCACAACTTGTACAGGAGGGAGAACACACACCTAATCTTATGGAGTGGCCTTTCTTTTAAATGCTATATCTTTGGAATGGAATGTGTGAGTTTAATAACATACATATACTTATATTCTATATATGAGGTGGAATAATTGAAGATGCTACACGTCTTAGTGTGATGTATATTAAAAGGGATACTAATTTTCTATTTTTGCATTTTATTCATTATATGCTATGTGGATATTGTGTTGGCTGAGTTAATCACATATTGTAATGTTTTTCAGGGTTTTAGGACCTTTCTTTCTAAAGTTACACATTTTTATTTTTATTATATGTTTGTATTAAAATGCAACATGAGGAATTTTTCTTTAGCTTGACAAGAACTGAAAGTTAAATAATTACCAATTTTGGCATATAGATGTCATTGGCGGTGCATGGTAAATTAATGACGTTTCATGTTATTAATATGTGTACATGTAAGTTTTTTTTTTCTTTGCACAGCATATCAGCTTCATTGATTTCTATGTGAGACCTCACATTGGTGGATCTAAAACATGCCTTTGTACTGGCAATGTTTATGGGGCCTAGTCTTTAAAACTAATTTGAACATGTTACATCAAGTGGTTCTTATTGTGATTCTATTATGGAAATTCCTGAGTTTGGGGCTAGTTGTTCCAAGCACACTCCAAGGAAGTCACATTTGAAGTTAAATAGAAATGCATTGTTATTCAAAGTTAAATTAAATGCATGGCACGATGCAGTGGAACTTCAAATAAAGCTTCTTTTCTTCACAATATTTTAGTTAAATGAAATATATTGCAATATATAAATATTGACACTGTGATGGAATCCTAGAATGTGTTAATTAATGTCATAAAACTCCAATCAATGTTCTGGGGTCTGCTGCATTCTGTTGGCTGTGTCAAAGTTCCAACTTCCATAAGGGGCTTTCCCTGCATGTTCTTATCATTGACAACTTGTGTGTTTTGTGTTTGTGACAAAATATACTCATCTGAAGTTTAAAATTTGCATTGCATTGAATCTTCTGAATGCGGTTTCTCTGTGATTATTTGTAGCCATAGCTAAAAAATAAATAAAATAAATAAGCGTGGGGTTGAATGAACATGAGGTTGGAGATGGTGGTCATTGCTTATCATTTGAAGAGCTGGACTCGTGCATACTTAAACATTTCCAAGCTGCATACATCTGAACAATATTTTATATGTTTATATTTGGACAAATCATACAGTTCATTGTCTATGTATTCGGCTGGGCTGATAAATCCACCAGCACAAAAACAGCCCTAGAGTGAAGAAATAAATAATAATATGTCCTTATATAAGCTTTCAAGACGACCAAGGAATTTTTAGTGCACACAAGCCTGACGTGGCACTAGACATGTGTGTTCTTCTAATGGTATGCGAGCTGTCTCATGGCCAGCTGCATACACGTTTAATTGTAATTTCTTGTAGGTGGAATAGTATTTGCCAATATTGCACCACTGAGTCATTCTAGATTTTCATCACCCTCATGTTGTTTATTGTTTTGCAAGACATCCTTGAACACTGCATTGAGGGTTCACCTCCAGGCCGTCATTCAATATATGAAGCTGCCACCATTACAATGATTTCTATAGCTAAAAAATTGCAAATTGCAAAAAATGTCACGCAGTGCACATCATGTCTGACTCCGGTTTGAGAAGGGAACAGAGACTAAAAAGATAGTTGGGGACACACAAACACATGATTTGTGCTGCTCCACACCTGGTATTGACTGCATTATTCATATCGGAATTGTGTCTGTTGACAGATGCACCGAGTTACATCACTACTTTGCAGGTATTCCATGCACTGCATGGAAAGATAATCATATGCAGTATTTGGGATTAGAGAAAGGGATTAGGGGATTACGGGGGCAACTGAGTTATTATCTAAAAATGTCTTCTTCCATGGCTGCCATCTACCGGGCAACCTCCAAAACATGCCACTGTAACACTGCACCAGTTTCCAAATGATGAGCTGAACGTCCTGGTGGAGGGCATTGCGAAGGAGGTGGCATGGCTCGGATTTGCAAGGCAACCTAATATGCCAGCACTCCAGGCTATGGAAGGATATCCAGCAGGACATCAACACATTAACAACAACACCTCACAGAGTGGCCCAGACCTAGAAGTGCTGGCATAACCTAAAGACGTGTCTCACAAGACACTACAAGTAGCCTCTGGCCGCAGGATGCAGCTCACCACCACCATGTATCGTCCCTTCTGCCATGGTGGGGGCAGGTACTGACCTTCCATGATTTCAGCTGCTGCAAAGAAATTGGAAGTGTGTAGTCTGAGTAGGCGGCAATCGTGTCAAAGAAAAGGTGTGAGCGGGAAATATCTTCTTCTATGGCACAAACAACCACAAACTCAGAAGACAAAAACATCAAATGATATGTGACATTGCAATGAATACTTCCCCACAAACTTGTACCTGCTGCCACCTTTCAGCTGGAGGTTGACACATAACACTCCTTGGCTCATGCACATGGGCAGATGATATCTACATGTTTTCAAACTGGTGAATAACACACATTACACCATTGCAATTTCCAAAACACGTTCCATCTACTTCATAGAACAAAACATGGATCCTATTCAAATACCAGCAAAGGGATAATCACTTTAGCATACTTAGACCATTGGCTTACAGCCCTGTAGAATCTCTCCTGGGGCTTGGAGTCAACCCCAAACCATACGTTATGTGGGTGTATGATTATGTGTATGTTATCATCAACATAATGCAGATCCAGCAATTACCATGTACCCCGACTAGAGAGTACACGCAAGAACCAATGAGGTGTCTTTAGGCCCTTTGTGAACGTTTCATGGAGTCTACTGCCAATCTCCAGACATACATGCATGGCATTCCCCTCTGTGCAGTGGTCATTGTCATCATTTTGAAGGTCAAGAATTGCACATAAATCCAGGCAGACATGTTCCGGGAGGTTGTGTATAGTTCATACGGAATACCAGTCAAACTGTATGCCACCAGGTGAGAATGGTGGACAAGTTCAAGATAGTGATGCCTACTCTAATCTTTCCCAAATAGAATTCCATCACGACATCCATGTGTGCCCCATCACCTCTGTGTGCTGTGATACAAAGCATGTACAGTGGGGTGAGGTAGGGTCATATTCAGGGCATTTGTGAGGAGGTGTTGTTTTATGCACATACTCACCAGCCATGCCAAACATGCTAAACCGTCCATTGTCCATTGCAGATTGTGTGAGGTTAGGATCATAGAGTCATGGGTTGAGATGGGAAATATACTTGTTGATTGAGTGTTCAAGTGCCTGTTTCCAAAGACCTGCTCTCTTGCTTTGGGTGTTCATGTTAATGTTAAAGGTTACTTTTACTGTGCACTATAACCACCAGAGTGGTCCACTGGCTCTCTGGTGGACCTGAAAAAGGATGGTGTGAAACAGGGAGGCTGTAGTTGCAGTTAGTACGGTGCTGTGGGAATAGGGAAGTAAGATATGGCGTTCTGTTGGCAGCTTCATTTCGGTTTTTACTATTCGCTGAGCTTTTGTGTGATTTTCGAGTCTGAGCGATTCTCATGTGCTGTTGAGCATGGTTATGTGTTGTTTGTATGTTCTTGCAGTTTGGTGGAGTGGTCTACTGGCTCTCTAATGGATCTGAAAAAGGATGGTGTGAAACAGGGAGGCTGTAGGTACGGTTAGTAGGGTGCAGTGGGAATAGGAAAGTGAGATATGGTGTTCTGTTGGCAGCTTCAGTTCGTTTTTTCACTGTTCGCAGATCTTATGTGTGATTTATGAGTCTGAGCGATTCCCATGTGCTGTTGAGCATGGTTATGTGTTGTTTATATGTTCTTGCAGTGTGGTGATGTGCGTACCGTTTGCTCTGCAGAGATGTGGTTGTCTGAGTTACTGTAGGGGAAGAGGTTACAGAAAAATAAGGTTTTAGTATTAGGCAAGCAGGAGGCGTTCTTACCTCTTTGTTTTGGTTTCTGTGGTCAGCATCTATGACCATCTAGTGTGCTTAGATATTGTTTTGCATCCTAGTCAGCAGGTACATTGTGGTGTGGTAATTATCTTCTGTAGAAGTCTAGCGGTATATGGACATGTGTTGTTGAGGTGTGCCCCCCCCGCTCTAGGGTTAGAGATGGTTAGGTTAGGAAGGTTTTGGGTCTCTCCCTTGACTTCTAGTGGGGGGTCCTTGTCTACTGTGGCATTCCTCTGTAAACTTGGTGCTGGGTGTGCATGAGAGGTTGAAAATATCCACCCTCCACCCACCAGTTGGGGATGGTTAGGCAATGGATTGTAGGTCTCTCCCTGGGCTTCCTGTTTTCTGCCAGAATGTATGATTCCTACTGGTTACCTTCTGATTATGGGGTGTAGAACCTAGATTTTAGTTGTTTTCTGAATTGCAGATGATCCCTTGTATTGCGTATGTTTTTTGATAGGGAATTCCATGTTTTAGGAGCCAGGTGTGGATCACCAAGTTTTTGCTGGCGAGACTTCAGTGTTTCTCCACTGTTTATTGGGCTGAGGAGGAGCTTCACTACCACTTCACTACCACTTCAACTACTTAATCCGTCCCCTGATGTGGAGCGTTGCGGAGTGTGAGGGAGGGTTCCTGGTGTGGAGCACCAAGTTTTTGTTGGCGAGACTGCAGTGTTTCTTCACTATCTATTGGGCTGAGGAGGAGCTTCACTACCACTTCACTACCACTTCAACTACTTAATCCCTCTCCTGACATGGAGCATCGTGGAGTGTGAGGGAGTGTTCCTGGTGTTCATGGTGGGCCGTGGCTGTGGAACAACAGAAGCAGTCTGCTGCCCAATGCAGCAGATTGCCCAAATTTCTGAAAACTTAGAGACAGCACTAAGTGGTGGGTCGGAAATGGCAGCTGGAACAAGAGCTCAGATGCAGTGCTGGAAAAATGTGGCTGCGGACCCTGGGTGGTCAGAAGGAGAGGAGTGTCATGTGGATTTGGCCATCTCATCCCAAGTAAGTGTGCCCCCCTTAAATGGAAGTGACTTTTCTAACACAAACAACAAACAAACATGGCACACGGGTGGACTTAATGACTCAACCTGTAACCCGATTGGGAGGAGGGGGGACGATGAAGGGGGGCATCGCACAGATACTGCTACGCACCTACATGCGGGGTCAAGTCTAACAGAGATGAGGGTAATGTTTTTTTCCCCCGCGGCGTGCGCATTCACCCTCGGCAAAATGAAGCAGCTCTGCACCTTGCCGAAGGCGCAGTAAGAGACGAGCATGGCCACAAGGGCTGCACCGCCCCGCTTCGATCACAAAACGAGGGGGCTGAGATCAATACGGAGGTTGAAAACAGAATTGAGCATGGATGCGAGCTTCCCAAAAGTAATTGTAATGAAAACCCAAAACAAACCAGTCTCCTACCTCGCTGCCTTGTCCTCCCGCGGCGAGGTTCAACTCGTGTAGTGCGAAGCCCTGCTGTTGGGGGGTCATTGCGAGTATGGCATGCCGAACAGCAGTGGAGGAGGGGCAGTTGAGGTGGGCTCTGGGAGCCACAGCATCAGAAGCGGGTCTTTAGAGCACGAACATGCTCCATTATACTGTCTGATGTAAACAAATACAGAAGAAGGCAATAACATTAATTTGCCAGTATTTTCCGAAACAGTGAAGAAAACAACGACTAACAAACACCTTTGGAAGAGGAGATCTTTGCTGACTCAGAGCAGAGAATTACACCAACTCAGTTGGAAGAAGCAATAGCAATGGGGAGCCGCAGAGACTCTCTATCTGTTGCGGACCAGCTGCTAATGGACCTCATTGCAATAAATGGGCAAATAAGTTCCAAAAAACAAGGGAACGACCAGGCAGAGGATAACGGAAGGCCAGTATTGTGTGAGCATGGTTATGAAAAACCAAGAATGGAAATAAGTGCCAACACATGCTGAGTGGTCTTAACACGGGAAACAATCACCCCTGCAAAACGAGAACAGCCCCAAAAAAGTAGAGTGGAACATAGCCCACATTTAAGTGTCGCATGTTCACAGAAAAGAGATACTTTCAATAATATGGCAAGGAGATCGGAGGGAGGATCCCTGTTGCATCTAGAAAAAGAAGCTCCTGGATCCTCTACCTCGGCTGACTCCTCAGAGGAATCCTCTTCCGACTCCTCTTTCATTCAAAGGGATTTTCCCAAAGTTAGAAGGCTGAAACAAGGGAAGAACCTGAAAAGTACCCGCCCTCAAGCAGAGGTGCAAAGAGAAAATGCAGTGAATATGGTTTGAAGTACGGCTGAAATGTCTGCAATTGGAATTTATCTGGCCCCTTTAACAAAATTGTATGAGCAATTCCACGAAACATATAAGGATCAAAACACCTTACTGGCCTTCATGATCTAAAAAATGACCAAGATGGAAATGGATATTACAGTTTGGAAGCAAGCAGTAAAAAATGAGAAACAGAAAACTGAAGATGCAAACAGATTGATTAAAGAGCAATTAAGGAATAACGGTGAGGAAAATAGACTTTTTGCTGAATTGGCAAGAGAGGCAATGATAATTCTGAAACAAACAAAGTTTATGGAAGGGGCAAGAACAGGTGAACAAAGTGAACAGGAGGGAATTACAATGAAACAAGTCACAAGCCCGCAAGGATAAAACCGAGGTAAAATAGCGGATGAATCCTAGAATGATCCACTGAAGTGAACCAGAGAAGTCCTACGGGTCGCAGACTGGAACTCTCCAAATTCAAAAGTGCTCGAACAAGCTGGAACCACTAATAAAATAGTGGTAGATCTAACGACAGATCAGGATCAACAAATCATCCCCCAGGTGCAAATTGCTTCAACTTCCACAAGGGCGGAGGAGGACGTAATTGATTCGACATCAAAAATGGCGGAAGGGGACGTAATAGACCCCAACCAAGCTTCCAAAGAAGTGGTCAAAAAGACTAGTATATCCGGAGAAGTATATGGAATTTTTGAAAAAGGTAAGAAAAGTGACCCGTTTGTTATGGAAGGTATAAAGAATGAAAAGTGTAAAAAGAAAACAAAGAACATGGTCCAAAACAAAAATAAGATGTCCAGAGGATCTTGTAAGTTTTTAAGGAACCTAAAGGCCTTCAACGTAACAATTCGAACAGACCCTCTTCCAAACAAGGATGCCCCTAATCAAGAAGTAAAGAATAAAGTAAGTAGCTCTACAAAGACGTCCTTGACTCTAGAGGTACGCGGTGGATGCAAGGACATCAAAGAGGAGGAAATAACTTCTGACGAACTACTGAATGTTTTAACATATGAAACTGAAGAAGGGGAAGACTCTGTCCTGAGTGTCTATATACCTGACAAGATCTGTGATGCTGGTAGATTCAGAAACCGAAGAAATCCGATCTCCTGAAAAGATGAAGAGAAAAAATAGGGAACGACTACTTCAAAAAAGAAGTTGTGCCTTTGTCTCACCCTCAAAGAACGACCCCAAAATGCAGACTCTGAAAACGGGTCAGAAAGAACCAAAAGAACGGTTCATGACAATTGAGGAAAAATCTGAATCTGGGATTGATGCTCGAAACACACGGGCAATTGAAACCCACACTTGTATTATATGATATCGAACAAAAGAGAGCTAAAGAGTTTGAAACAACAAACGGGCAAAAAGAAAATAAATTCGCACAAGGAAAAGAGATGCAAAAGAAGAAAACGAACAATTGTTCTAAGCTAAATGGTATAATCATAGTGCTGGAACGATGCAGCTCAAGGAATGACGGGCTGGTCCTGAATAGTTACAATGTGATGCAATTTTTACATCACATTCCCCAGCTCAAGACAATCTCCTCAAATGACGTGAAAATAGTAGAATTTGTAGAAGAAGATATTCTGTATATGGTGCGGATCCATCTCTACTCAAAGATTATAAAACAAATACTCCTAGAAAGTAGGGCAGAGCTGAACACACTGGGCTTTGATTTAAGAGAGGAGAATGAGTCCATGAATAGAGAGAAACAGAAAACACCTAATAATAAAATGGAGATTAATACCATGGAAAGTATAAGAGAGGAGAAAGGAGAGAAGCTTGCAAATGAGGAAATATATAACCGGGAGGTGAAAGATGCACTCAACGAAGACATGAGTCCAAAAAAATATAAGGATAACAGTCGCTGCTAATATACAAGAAAGTGGTTTGTCAGGCATAGCAAAAGCAGCTACTGAAGAGGGAGGTGATGACAAAAATTGGTCTTGGATTCCAAGAGCTCTACTTTCCTCAAGTCAAAGCTAATGCCCGAAGGGAGGCAGAGAATTTGTAGATAAAATATGCGACATCCTGGATGAATTGAAAATGCAGAATCCAGGAGATGATGTAATATTATGTGGAGATCTAAATATGGATCTGACATTTGAGAGAGGAATGTAACTTTCAAGGAACTCTCAAACAAACAAAAAAAAATGAACTGGGGAAAACATGGTTAGAGGAATTGGAGATTAGACATATGAGTATGCTGAATGGATGCATACAAGGGGACATCCCTCCAAAAGTGACATGGGAAAGAGGATCCCAAAAATCCATACTGGACTATTTCTTTGTCAGTGAGTCTTTAGCAAGGAAAATGCTAAGTTTGGAAGTGATAAGAACTTGTGAAAGTGATCACAATCTTGTTAAAATAAGCTGGGAAACAAAAGAACAAGCAAAGCCCGGAAAGTGGGATAACGACATAGAAATAGAACCGGGCCAAAACAGATTAAGGCTGAATAAAGCAAATATTGAATATCTTACAAACAGACTGAAAATACAAGCCCAAGACCATGAGCATTTGGCATATGATAAACCTCTGCAGAAGTACACAAAAACTGGTAATAGCAGTGGAAAGAATTGCTATAAACTCCATGCTTTGGCCCAGCGCTGGTAATGAAAAAGAGAGAACTGAGGCAAAGAATAAGAGCCCCTGGAATGATGGTCTCAAGTGAAGTATGGGCAGAGAAGAAGAAATTAAAATTGCGATATACCAACTGGATCCGGAGTCATAGATACATTATGCAACAACAAGATGCAGAAAAAATGATGCCAACATTGGATAACAAAAACTTGAGAGATTTTTGGGCCATAATCAGCAGGTGCGCCTGAAGGTGCGCTAATAACAAACATGATCTCGGAACAACAATGGGTTGAATATTATTCAAAGCCCTTCTAAACACAGGGTGATCAGACAAGGGAAGAAATGTTCTCTCCCTCTAGTTGGGACATTGAAACTTCTAAAGAGGACATTCTCGAAACAATAAAAAATACTAGCTCATCGAAGGCGCCAGGGCCCAACAGCATAACAAACATAATGCTGAAAGAACATCCAGAGGAATGGGCGGACTTCTGTGAAATATTATTTTAAAAAATAACAAAGGATGCAAATATTCCGAAGTCATGGAAGTCCGCAATCATTGCCCCCATTTTCAAAAAAGGTGAAAGATCGGGCCCCAAGAATTATAGGCCTATAGCCATGCTTGATGTGATAGGGAAAGTATTTGCTACCCAATTATTACATCGTTTAACATCTTGGATCAATCAAGCAGGGGCTTTCGATCGGAGATAGACTGGCTTTGTAAGGGGGGTCGGCTGCGGGTTGACCTTCCTAATATTAAACCTCCTAAAGATGGAATCTTTAAGGACCTGAAGAAAAATCTATGCGGCTTTTGTGGATTTAGCTCACGCGTTTGACGGGGTGGACCGAGAACTACTATGGGAGAAGATGGCTAAGCTAAAATGCCCCCCGAGTCTGCTGCAAGCTACAAAAGAACTCCACTCAGACACAAATGTTAGAATCCGTCTTGATCAAAGAGGAACTCTAACAAAACGGATTAATACCACAAGAGGTGTAAAACAAAACAAGGTTGTCCGTTAGGATCCACTCTATTCAAACTACTAATTGCAGATGTGGGAGAAGCTCTAGAGGTAATCTCAGCATTCCCCCCAAAAATAAATGGGAACCATAGATGCTGGTTAATATACGCTGATGATATTGTCCTGCTAGATTTATCCCTGATAGGGCTCCAGTGGAAACTAACAGCACTTGCAAACTATTTAAAGTTGAATAGCTAGAAATACACATTAAAAAAACTGAGATTGTACAATTATCGGATCTAAAAGGACAGAAACAATCAAAGAAAGTCCAACCAAAATGGAAGCTGGACAATGAGACAATTCAGAGTGCAACCCAAGTGACCTATTTAGGGGTACAAATAAGCGCTAGCATTACAGATGAACATATGGTGAGGAAAATAAAAACAAAATGTAAGGCGTTGTCAGTGCAAGGAGCTATGCTTCATAAGAAATACGGGAAATGTTCATACCAGCCCATTGTACATTTCTATAAAGCTAAAGTAATTCCTGCCCTAATCCATGGAGCCGAGGAAATGTTTGGATGTCCTTACCTTTCATGGCCACAGTGTGAAAACATGTTTTGGAAGAGGATCCTAAAAGTGCCCCAATGCACACCAAACAAATGTATTAAATATGAATTGGGTCTTCTTTCAATTAATGAGAGAGTGATATGGAACACTCTCTCTACTTACAGGAAGATCATTGAAAAAGAAAGTGTTCCGCAATATGAAATACTGAGACCAGATAAAATGAATAATCCAAATGAAGTTTTCGAGATCTGGAAAAAGAAATGTTAAAATATTTTAGTACAACTGGCAACGACAAAAGAGATGTTGGAAAAAATCCAAACGCAGTAAAGAAAAAACTATGGGAGGCACACTGGATCGATACTGTAGATCAGCATGCAAAACATTTGTGCATGAAAGACTATGGGCCTCATTACACAGATGGTGGTGGACCAAGGTGCTATTAGCACCTTGCTCCATGCCAGTAAAATACCGGCACCGCCTTGGTGGAAAGGGGAATTACCGCCCTATTCCAAGGTTGGTGGGGTGTTAATTCCCCCTTCCCCCATTGTCCTTCCCCATTCCCATTTTTGCCCCATAGGGCTCTATGGGAATGGGGAAGGCGCTAATTACGGTACCACAAATTGCGGTACCGTAATTAGCTCCCTGGTCCGTTTGCGGGTTGGTTTTTACCGCCTGCAAAAAGCAGGCGTTAAATTCCCCAACCTGCAAAGGGACCTCGTAGTAAGGCGGTAAGGGTTTACCGGTACCGGTAAAATACCGGTACCGGTAAACCCTTACCGCCTACCGTGTAATGAGGCCCTATGTATGTGAAAGTAAGGTGCTAAACGTGATACCCAAGTACGTAAAAAGAAATTCTGTGCCCAAGGAGAAGACACATTTTCTGAAAATTAAAGCTGAATCTATTCCACACATCTGAGATTAAAAACATGAGAAAAAGGAAGGGTGCGACAATGGAAACTAACTGTCGATATTGCAACAGTGAAGCAGAGATATTAAAGCACATGCTAATCTCATGCCCAAAACTGAAAGCCATGAGAACCACATTTTTGGGAACGGAACTATCAAAATTCTCCACTTATAGTGCGGAAGATTGGTGGAAAAAAATGGAGAATATGGAAAATTGACATTCGCACTAACATTTTTTTTTTTATAGGAACTTGATTCATTATTGAAAGAGTTTGAGGATTAAAGTCTGTGGACGAATTCAGTGTTTGTTTTAAAAAAGTTTGTAATAAGCTGATTTAAATAAAATACAAAAATAAAAAATACTCCTCCGAAATTTCTTTTATTGTCTGGTTTTGGTTCTAAGCGAATGTTGTATTTTGATCTGAGTGGTCTTGCTGGATGCTAGATAGTTATTTTCTTCTTTAGGAACTCTGCTCCTCGGCAGCGGATTGCATTGTGCATTATGCACATTGTTTTGAAACGTATTCGCTGTTTTATTGGTAGAACCCTAACTACGTCTGGTAAGTAAACTGTGTCTTGATCAGGTTTTAGACCACAGAATTAGCAGTGAAGGAATTGTGATGATGTATCTGTCTAATCATGGCAGACAACACCCATGAGATGATGCAGGAGAATCAAGGTTTGGTGATTCCACATGTGAGGGCTATAGTGTGGTGAAATACATAGGTGCAGATAAATGAAGCTCCCAGAGGTGTTTCTCTGGGTAGGGGTGTTGTTACTGTCTCCCTGTTTGTCTCAATGTAGTACTCAATTGCTGCAAAGAGGCTGAAGATGGTGGGAAGGTCCAGGCAGTAGGTGGCACAGACCAATTGGTCAGTGAGGGTGATGTGATATATCCTGGGCCTATACACACTTGGTGCATATGGCCTTCACGTTATCCTCCCCCACCTCCTGTCCTGCACTGCTGCAGGGATAGAGGATAAGGTTCAAAGTGATGGGTTGCTTGAGGTGGAGGTTCGTGTGCTGGCTGATAGGCTGCCTGGCCTGGGATCTAAAGTGCAGACAGACTGGCTGCCTGGAGGAGTGAAGGGGGTGGATTTGGGTGCAGATTGATGGCGTGCCACCTGTGCCTGGAGAAGGATCTTCATTGCTGCCTCAGTTGGAGTGACAAAAGTGTTGCCCTTTCCACGGTGCTGGAAAAGTGAGACTGACTGGATCTGTGCTGTCCCCGTACCCTAATGACTAGCTTGCTCCATCTGTGGATTGTTTAGATCCTTGCATGGCTTGTTTGGCTGATTTGGCCCTCCTCTCTGAAACACAACTTTTACTCATAGAAATGAAATGACCTACCCTGAGAAGGTGCTATTATCATGAATAAAAGTGTGCGTTAAAACAAGAGTAATGTTGTATTATCTTATTGGGGTAAATCAAAATCATACATTTGAGGTGTAAAATCATGGTGTAAAAAAAGGAAGCAAAATATGTGCAGCTTAACCACCTTATGTGAATATTATTTAGACCTGTGTTTGGTGGTGTTAAATCACAAGAGGTAGGGGCTGTATGATGCAAAATGCAATAGCGTATAAAAGCAAGACAACTTTTACAGCTTGCTTTTACACCAACATTTTACGTGCCGAAAGACTGTGTTCCTGATGAGCTGTGTTAATGGCAAGTATGGGCTGTTTGGGTCCCCTGTATGCTATGTTCAACAGTTGCCAGATGTAGTGCAAGACAATGTTAAAACAGGCCAAATCACCTTTGCACCACTACTGGAAACACGTGTAAATGCACCTGCTGTTAGTTATGCATGGCAGACAGCATTAGCAACAGGTTACTAGGGAGTCTGATAAGGAATCCACTTGCTTTTAGCAGGTGCTAAAAACAGGCAGATTCCACAGGACTCCATCAGTTTGACACCAGCATGAAAATGCCATTCGGGTGTAAACGGAAATGTTTTTGCAGATAGAGTGTGAATGCAAGGTGGACACGTATATCCTGTTCTGTGCAAAAGAAAAGTGTAAATAGAAATGTTATGCCAGGCATAATACGTGTACTCCTGTCTTTAGCACCATTTTATTGTTCGAGGGGACTGGAAATGCAGCCTAATAGTATCACATATTTGATTCATTGCAGCATTTACACTACCCAGCACAATTCATCCACTTCCCCAAAATGGCTAGCATAACCTCATAGTTTAAGATGAACGCTAAGGTTGTTACTGAACCCTTTAAAAACTTCCTGATTTGGTAGCAATTAAATCTAAGAGATCATGACATTTTTTACCAATGGTGAGCCGAGCATCAGGAAATAGGTTTGTTCGTAGAGAAGACTCCCATAAGAGCATGTGATAGCTGCTTAGGGTCTCCCTGTGTATCACATGAGCTATGGGCAGGGGAGTTGCTAGGTCTGGAAAAGACCCGGGGCTACGCTGATGTCGGAACTGTTGGGACTGGGGGCTAGCTAGTCTTTTGGCTGTAGCTCCTGAGATTCTATCCAGGGCTACAACCAAAAGATCAGGGGCTATAGCCCCCTTAGCCCCCCCCTAGCAACACCCCTGGCTATGGGCAGTCTTCATCTGGTGCTGGAAGTCGCTGCTGACCCGTTTTGGGTAGATGGCGCAGTTGAAAAGGGCATACAGTGCTTCATTGCCTCCAACGCATTTCCAGTCCTATTGTCCTCAGCCATCCAAATAAATGGCCAAGGTAGAGTTTGCCAATTCATAGCCACATAAAATAGCCCTGACTGCACTGCCCGAACCTATGCAAGGGTACCCCTTGCATGTCATTCCTTTTGGTTACCTAGTGCGAATCACAAATGATCTAATGGACAATACCTGACGCTTCCAAAAACTCCCCTCAACAGAGAAGGAGGATAGCAATGCACATTCAGGCTCCCCACATCTATAAATGACATTTCCATAGACAAGAGAAGTTTGTCCATCCATGTTATTTCCGTGAATTCCCTCCCCTCAAAAAAGGAAACTCCACATTGTCACATCTTAAATGCAGTACTGGAGCATTACTGCCCACACCCTCAGTAATACAAAAGGGGCAACAAATGTGGTTGAAGATGTGGTCAGAGATGTCTTTATAAGAGGGCAAAAGGGGCCAGGGACGTCATTTCACCAAAATGCCAGAGGTAGCGGAAGTGACATCACACGACCCTTGACTCCCTGGTGACATCACAGGAAGTGATGTCATTTGATCCCACCCCGAAGTGATATCGCGGGATGGGATGGAAAGCAATCTTTCACCCGTTGATAAAACAGGAAGTGCTATCGCATAGCATTGTACACTACAAAAAATATGGTTACGATATCACTATAATGTGATGTACATTTCATACAAGAATGGATCGCCATATGTATCGTTAAGATCAGTGTGTATAGGCCCATATTACCAAATTACTGTGAATGCAAGCACCATGACCAAATGATGATGTGTTGTTATATAGCACTTACGCTTAAGCGCTTTATATAGACCCAATATCACCCAACCTGTGTTGGTACTCATGTATCGACCTCAGAAGGATGAAAGGCTGATTTGAGGCGTTTAAGAACAGACTAAATCAGTGACTCACCCCCTGAAGTGTGCCTGAAATAAACCTTTAATGAGTATCAATTATTGTATAGAATTCCAGAAAGACACTTTATTTGGTATTCCTAATCTTTCTTATTTAGGCTCAGTCACTCCTTTTCTTCTTTTTCTTCTTTTTTTAAGGGGCTTTAGCAAGAAAGCCAGCCACTCCAAAACTAAATAGCCACGTGGTGCTGGCCACAGCCCATGAGCTTGCATTACAAAACAAAAAAAGTAAAAAAAAAAACATTTTTTTTTCTTTTTTTTTCTAGAGGTCGCAAGGGTGACCACAGAGGTCGCAAGGGAGACCTCAGAGGTCGCAGTTGCGACCTCTGGCGACCCCCAAATGACGTCCCTGAAAGGGGCTTGTGCCACGGCACCCCAAATTGGGGGAGGGAGGCAACATGGCTGCCTGATTCAAAGAAGTCAATGCCCATTATTTACAAAACATGTCAGGATGTTTTATGGTTCTCTGATCAATCTTTAAACATGTTGCCTGAATGCTGTTCTCAACTACATTCTGTTCTTATCAATGAATCATGTAAAGCTTTCTGCACTCACTATAGAACACTCAGTGGGCTAGATTCTCAAAACCTTTTTGTCGCAAGTGATACATTGTGCTAGTGCATCTCATCTCTTGCACCCCCAAAACCATGCACCCAAACACTCGAAGGGCCTCTGAATGTTTCTACCTTCGATGCTCTTATTTAGAGGTTATGTTTCACTCCCTTTTCTCCTTTGTGGCAATACGTGGTAATTTTTCCACCGATCAATGTGCATTCCTAACCCACAAATGGGATGCTCTTTCAAATGCGCAAAAATGAAAGCTCTTCAGTTGCACTTATTTGAATTAGGAGCATGGGAAGGTCCAATGGATGATAGTTTTCTGTACCTTTCATGCATTTCCCTTGACATGGGGAGCAGCAGTTTTAACTGCTACTCTCCCACTTGAATGTCTACCCTTCAAACAAGGATAGAAAAGCATTTTTATTTCTTACCGCATTTTGCAGTGAAAAGAGGGACTGTCACTCTGAAATACCCTCCAAACACTCTGGTGTGGGAGCCTGTAAAACATTGCTGTGGGAAACACACTCTTGGCAATTATGTATTTAAGGGGGCTGGGCAGTGCATGTTTTGTGCTATTATTCAGCCAGCCTTGAACTACGCAAGTCACCTTTGATAATAAGGTGACTTGCACATTTCTAAAATGAGCAAAACATGAACAAAGTGTTTCCTCCTCACTTTTTTTTATTTGTACTCAGATTTGGGAACCTGACACCATTTGTCTCTTCACTATAGCACAACTCCTCTAATATTCTAAACTTCTTTGGGGAATATATTCATCCTGTGCAATAAACACTAGTTACAGAGATTTGCTTTCATATGCCAGATGCCACAGTACCAAATTCCAGCAGGGTCGACACAGCCTTTCCAATGTTTGAGGTTGATAAATTGCATGTGTATATACTTGTGTGATAGCAACACATGCAGTGCTACAAAAATGAATGTACCTCATTATACAGCACTATCTATTAAAATGAACATAGCATTAGTATGAAACAGGTCTAGAGCTTGATCCCTCAAAATGAGGATTGTAAAAACTTCAGCCACCCCAATAAAGAGCATGAAGGGTTAGTTTCAAAAGGTGATTAGGTAGTAAAATTCCATAGAGTCCAACAAAGGTGTTGAGGCTCATATCCTGGCTTCACTGGCAGATGATACAGTGATCTTGGACAAAGCATTTTATCTCACCATATAGTACTCTGCTGCCTTCGGTGAGAAGACCTACTTGTGCCATTGTTTAGCCCATTGCATGACCTTTCTTTTTATGTAAGCCATTAGAGTGAAGGTGTCATATACTTAAGAGAGTTGACCAAAGGTCATCGGGATCTGGTGAGAAAATATTTTCAGGTGTGCTTATTTAGCTGAAGGAATGGGTGGCTTTCTTATACAATTCCAAAGGTACATCAGCATGCTATAAATAACAGTTAACAGATGTGAGCATGGGTTGTATATTATATCTTTAAAGTACAATAGTAACCTGCAGATTTATTATTTTAAGCTCACATCAATTGATATTCTGATATGTGTATACTTACGTTGACGATGGAGAACATAAGTCCAGTTATTGCCTTTTTGCATAACATGCTTCTATAAAGTTTTGTTTTAAAATATTATTTAGTCAGGTTATTATGGGATTTAAGTACTTTCCAAATCACTTGTACAAAACAGGGTATTATTTATAATTGTATCTTGTGCTCTGATGAAAACTGTAAAACAATGTGTCAAGTGCATACATTGCACATTGGTTCAAATCCCAGCTTCACCTCGTAACCAACATATGTGATCCTGAGACAGTCATTTATTTGTCTTTTACCTAATCTGTCGAAATTGCTATTCAGCAAATATTTCATGTTGTCAGCCCCTCAATGTGATTTAGTTCTCAGGGTATGCTCTTCAGGAAAGGGTTTACCAGCTATAGTGTTGCTTAATCTATAATAATAGTGGCCTTGATATATTACACACCACAAAGTCATTTGTTTCTTCACTGACCAATATCAATACAGCTTGAAAACAATTGCTGTCTTGTAATCTCACTCTATGTTAGAGTACATGCACATATCTGGTAGCTTCTAATTTATATCGACTATCTCTTATGTTCAATGGTATGTGTATCTTTCCTGTTGCTTCCAATCTGTCTGCATGCTTGAGCACTTTTACATTCTGCTAATATTAGTCCCCTGTCAATGCTAGGGTATGTCCATCTTTTCATACAGCTACTGATCTGTGTTCTACATCTAAAATCACACGAACCCTCCCAAAGCACCATCTATAATTCAACACTATTGACTTGGAGTACAGCCAAAGGGGAGATGGTTGGGAGGAGGGATACACAGCCTGTGGATGTTGTTTGGCAATGCACTCACCCATTGACTGCCCTTGTCCATGATAATCCATGTGACCATTCCCACTCACAAAAGGCTCCTTCTGGCAAAAAAAGATCCTCCGGGGATCTCCTTGAGATAGCTTTATCAAGCTGAAATTTCAAACTTTGCCCTGTCATTCGTCTTTCTAAGCAGTATGTTGAGAGTTTATTGACCTTGTTGGGGGTATGCCAGTCTGGAATTAACATACCAGTAATTATGTATACTGGCACATTTCCAGACCCTTATACTCTGAGTTTGGTGATGGGGTTTACATGTAGCTTTGAGCTGCCAGCAATTCTGGCACCCCATCACCAAAACATGCTGATATTACCGGAACCAGTATTACCGGTGCTGGTAATACTGGCAATTTCCCCCCATGGTGTCCTCGGGTCTCCATAGAATGGCGAATTCGCACCCTTCCCGACACTTGTAATCTGCCAGTAATTCCGAAAGCCTAAGTGGCAGGAATGTGATTACTGTTTGTTGGTATCCTGCTGGATTTACCAGTGGGATACGAACCAAACATAAAATGAGGCCAAATGACTTAATTGCAGTTATAAATGTGTTAATGGTGCGATAAACATATCTTACCATTGCACCATCAGCCACTTGATTTATGAGCAGTATGCATGTTCTTGCACTGAAGCCTGTTAAAAACACACATTGGCAAAGCCCACAGTGTTAAGTTGTGAATAGGCATTAGATAGACACTGCTATCATATGCCCAGGTCAAGGTACTCACTCCATTTTTCAGCTGTTGCTATCTTATGACTAGGTGAAACTGGGTGGATAGCTCAGGATCAATGCCTTTGTCTTGGAATCAAGACAACACAGAGCAACACAAGGTCAAATCCCAGCCCCCCACTTAAAGACTGGTCTCTGGGGTTAAGCGCATAATGCAAGATTCATTAATTAATCAATACCATTATGGCAGTGAATTGAACATGCCCATTTCATACCTGCACAGAAGACAAAACTTTGTACTTGGCCAGTGCTTGTCAACATGTGTCATATGTGTCATGTCACCTCGTAGTGGACCGCTAGTGTTGCCATTTAAATGCCATTTGTTTATTTTTTTGATTTCAGAAAGTCTCAAGCTGGTTAAGGGACTGGAAGGAAGTACCCACATATATTTTTTTGCTGCAGAGCATAACGAGCTATGGGTTGTTATCGCAAGGCCATAGATCATGCATCCTTTCATTTTTTGGTTCGGGAGGGGCCCAAAGGCATCTGTTCCCCTTGCCCCAGAATTCGTTAAGATGGCCATGGATGTGGTCACTGCCAACTATTCCCATATGCACCAAGAACACTTTATTTTTTTGAACGAAGGGACATTATTACCCAGTACAAGGATGAGATTGTACCCAATTGAGTTAAATAATAGGGGAGGCCTTAGACAATGGGAGATAATGGAAATGTCAATCCGAGGACATTGTTCAGAAACGTGAATACGGGTCAACTAAAGAGCTCTCTTTTCCAATAAGTAGGAAAGATTAATAGAACACCTAAAACTCCTCACCCATGCGAGGTCATCACACTGCGTTCCTGTGCAATACATCTTTCTTCTCAGTAAACTTTGTATAGGACCAGACACAAATGGAACTGTTTCTTGATTCAACACCAGTTGCCAAATTACTGGTACACACTTGTCTCACTAGCACTAGGGTAAAACTGACCAAGTGCAAAAATGTATTCTTGCTTGAGGGCAAATTTTCCACTAGTGACGGGGCTAGTGCAAACACTGTCCTGGTGCAAACATGCATTGAAAGTATATCTTGGTTTGCACTAGGGACCTGTTTGCCCTAGTGTAAGCTGCATTTGCGCGGGTGCAACGATGCTGTAATATTCCACCCACAGGGTAAAAGGCGGAGTCCTCCCTGCCTGAATTACTGAATTAGAACCAGTAATACATACATTCCACTCCTATGTCTGCAGTGGGTCCATGAAACCCTTTCCGCATTCTTCCTAATTTATGGATGATTAGCTGAGATCAGACAATGAAGCTGCCAGTTTGGAGTTCTGAGCCATTCTTAAATAGTGCTGACATACTTGAAGTGTCCTTGCTCATGTAATGTTCCTTTTTTATCAGATATCTAATGTTTCCCTCCGTTTGATCCGCTTATTTCTAACCATCCTGTTGCGAAGCGTGGGTTGGCGTATTTGAGATAAGGGATTTCAGCCTGATTGCTTTTGTTGGTGTCTGAAAGATAAGGACACCTGAGGGAAACATAGTTGGCTCACATTGAATACATCTATAATTGAGACCGTACCCCTGGGTTTCAAAGATTTACAAAAATAAATTAATTGTTTGTCAATAAATGTACCCAGTAAAGTAGAAGCAAAGTAGAAGGAGGCAGTGCTGCGATTGGGCGATCTAAAAGCTCGTATTTCCACTTTTATCGATTTTCTGTATGCATTGTATAACTTATGTGCATAAGAAAAGGCATTACATTAAAATCTTGTGCCAGAGCTTCACAAATCATGCCCACAACACCCCCAGTGATGGGCATTATTGTTTTACATGATTGTCTTTCTTTCTTAATCTGCCATGGTTGCCAAGGGGGTGGCTATATCGCGGAGATTAGTATGAGAGTGTTGATTCCAAGGGCCATGAAGCAAGGAAAGTATGCAGTGAGTGATCTGAAAATACATTAAAATAAACGTATGTCAATATTTCTGAAGGTACAGTCATTTTGCCTAAGTACGAGTTCAAATTGGAGGACAACCCGTAGTAGAACTGTGTTGGTCTGTTAGGTCTATACCGCTAATCTCTGTGGATTGTGTTTTCTTTTTTTTTTGTATTAGCCTGTGTTGTACAGCAGTAGAAACCCGTTTTTTTAACACAAACACAAAACAACTTGTTAACAAAGTCAGTAACATAACACATAAATAAATACATAAATAAATACATAAATAAATAAATACATAAATACCTGAGGTATCACAGAACAAATTAATAGTGGACCCTTCTCCAACATATATGCCACCTTCTTCCGAAAAATGATGGAGAACTGTTAAGGATTTCAATCAGGCGACACACACCTTAGTCTCAGCCCAGTATGCAGCGGGCGGTTGAAATGCTTATGTTAGATTAAATTCAATATTGAGATTATACACCACTCATATCACAGCCCCTTTTCAAATACCCCGAGTCAGAATGGACCATGCACCAGGCTGGTTGATAAAATGTAATATATATTTATTTATTTTAAAATTCCAAAGGATATCATACAATTTTTAATATGGG
Source organism: Ambystoma mexicanum (assembly GCF_040938575.1). Lineage (NCBI taxonomy): Eukaryota > Metazoa > Chordata > Amphibia > Caudata > Ambystomatidae > Ambystoma > Ambystoma mexicanum. The sequence continues at coordinate 646,969,098 of NC_090930.1, read as the reverse complement.
GCAGCAATCACCAATGAGGTGATAATAACAATATGAATGCAAGCAATGCAGTTAGTTTACCCTTCCATTGACCCAACTACAAAACACCAGAGAATAGGAGCACTTTTTGATTTTAGGTAAAATAACACTTTAGTTAGAATTTCCCCCTGCAAGGTTCCCTCAACTCACAAATAATCAATTTCAAGTGGATAAACAGAATCAGCAAGTAATCAGTAATGACAGACAAGAAACAGAATTTAAATCCGACCATCCCTCCCCAAACAAGAGACAAAAACAGATTTTAAACCCTGGCAATGCGAAAATGACACTCTGAAATGGATGAATAAATGAATGAATGTGTGTAACTCTTTAAACAAAAACAATTCTTTATTGGAGCAACAATGGAAAGATACTAACAATCACAAGCAATGGATTGAGCAAAAGCATACAGTTCGAAATGGAATGGAAGATTGAAAACAGTTTATAATCAAAATGCCACGCTGTAAAATTAACTCACTTTTGCAATTCCTGCCTGAATTTACCAAAATGTTTTTTTAATAAAAATGGATGAATTATTTTAATTGGGGTGCAGCTATGGATCCTAGGTACAATATGAAAGTAAAATGAGGCCTCTAGCTGTTACATTGTGTGAGTTATGCAAGATCTAGTGAGGTGCGTTTTTGAGAAAATGAGGGCCTGAAAAAGGAAAAGTAATACATTTTGAAACAGACAGTTTTACTGTACACTCGAGCATTCAGGCTAGGCTACCAGTTTGAGACACAGTAAGACCCGGGGTTGACTCGCGAGTTCAACCCTAGCACCCCCGTGCCCGCCCTGGCAGACCCAGTCCGATCACTCCAAACAGGATTAATAGCTCAGGATTTTACCAGACAAAATTATTAAAGATGTTGGCGCTAGCACAAGGAATCAAAGGCAGGGTTTCAAGAATGATTTTGACAATATTACAATGGTCAGGATAAGGATAGGTGGACTTAGAGAGTGGAACTAAGGACAAGGCAAAGCAAGTTAGGCTTTGGTTTTCTATGGTTCCTATTGATACTCACAGTCCACTTTTAGTTTGGATTTTGGACAGTCTGCGCTCTGGATCACCACACAGATCTGGTCTAACACAGGACAGCCGGACAAAATGAGCGGGCATGAACTGGATACCGGGTAGCACTTCTGGTTACTGGATAAGATAGGGCATCAGGAGAGCAGGATGGCAGCAGCATGCAGTGAGTGGCAAGCCAGGTTAGTTCAGGATGCATCCCAAAACACCACAGCCTTTCCCTTGGTTATTGGGATTATTTTAGAATTGAGGCCTAGCTGAGACAAGATCAGCAAGGTTTGTCCTTGTGGTTGGGATCTGGAGTCTAAATGAATAAATGTAAGATGAAGACAGGAACAGGGCAGGACGCCTGGCAGGAAATCAGGAATCGGTTGGGAATCAGTGTGTCCCTGTGTGTTGTCAGGGGCTCTTATTTATAATGTCAGGTGACATCATCACAGTATATGACAGGGGGAGGCTTTACTACACACGCCCCTAACAATAGGATTGGTCTAGGGTAGTAATCTCTGCCTTGCTCTCTGCTGGTTGGATTTCTAAGGGAATGATGTCAGGTTTATGAGGTGAGATTTACAATGTCCAGAAACTCCCACATTTACTTTATTGAAAATCTGATTTTGCCAAAAACATACATTTATACACTTGCAATCTCTTGGCAAATTATACCCACAGGTTACATATGATGTGCAGCACAGATTAGTCCAAACCTCCAGTCTGTGCGACCTTGTTTCCCCTTTCTGATACATTTTGATGGTTCTACACATTAAAGATTTGACCTAAAATTTGACAATTTCATACACAAATGCAAATTGTCCCCAGGGATGTATGTACAGAATCTTATGTTTGCCGCATTAAAGCTTTCTGGGAATCTGTGATATTTTGTAACTTCTATTCCCCACGCGGCAATGAGTTTTACCAAGTTTTAAAAGATGGCCCATAAAATTAGATTTAACACTGCAAGCTTTTACATTTCAGCTAATTCTTGCTACAGAAATAGGAATCTTTAAAGTTTCTTTATAAGCTAGTCTCTGGCACCAAAAGGCAGTCCCTTTGTTACTTGATCCTGTTTTTTTTTCTTCCTTCATCTGCAAGCAGCTGTCAATTGCTTCCAGGCAAGGGGGTTTCTAGTCTTAATTGAAGGTTTTATGGTCCCTTCACACTTGACAGGTGAGTGTCCCAGGACTGCTATTGTCCCAGCCTGGAGCACAGATGAATGTTTGATGAGCATGTGAACTTTCATTGTCCTATCCCATTCAAAGTTTTTCAAGCTGGCACTTCACACCTACGTGTCCTGGATTTAGGATGTAACTCCCTTCCTTGGAGAAATTTCAGGGCCGGCAACTGGAATGACAGGTTTTCCGGTGAGTTTGCAACTCCAGCCTATGTGTTTTAAACTGTTTAATTTCTTACTTTGGGTCTTGAATTAAACAAAGCTATGGCAGAAGATATCCTATGTGTGTATTATCAGCACTAACATAATTCCTTTACATGGCTAAGTAAGCAGGCTTTCAGTAACAATTGAGTTTTAAAAGGGCCATTTTTTTCTCTTCAGTCAGCACAGCCCGTTTGCCCACATGTGTTAAAAACTGCTATCATTTCTTTCCTTAATTCAGTTTGCAGCTCCTCAGATTGCCACTGTCTTGGTAGCTGTACTCATTGTCCTTGCAGTAGGACTCTTATGTAAAGTATAGATACATTTATCCTTGACCTGGCTCAGAGAGTAAAAAGTCTCTTTGAACTGCTGCACCTGGATACATTTTGTCAAGAAATAAATGCGTGTTCCCGTGTGAGGGAAGAATGAAGTTGCTTTTGATTTCTCTGAAAGTTGGTTTGACTGGGCCTTTTTACAGTGGTTTCAAAATGACAGGTGGAATGGGCACCAAAGCAGCATTTTGAAAGGGTGAACATGTTACATCTTGAAGGGGAATGTTTGGCTTTTGCAGCAATGCAGTGCTGCCGGTTCCCTTGATTCCATGCATATGTCTCAGAACACACTGGCATCCTTTTTCAATGTGTCCCCTGATTCCATTTTGCCTGAAATGTGTGAGGCAAGATGGTGCAGCATTTTTCTGTTGCTTCCAAAACACAGTTTTTAGGTCCTAGTGCGCACAGGAGCCCGCACAGTCAGGTTGCTGTTTCTTGTGCAAATGCAGCTCAGTGATGTGGGGCAGTGCGTTGAGTGGGTCAATATATCCCACAGAACACAATGCAGGATTCATCGTTCCCCCATAAATAACTCCCATAGTGCTTGGCCAGAAAGAAAGGGGTCCAAGCATGCTGCTGCTTGGGCCGCAGGTCAGAATGTACCCAGCATCTCGCAGTAAATTAGCAAATGCTAAGCATACTCAAGAGAAGCAGTGCCACATAAGTGGCACATGCACAGAAGCCAGGGAAACTGTGGTTTGTTGTCAAAGACACTTAGGGCCACATTCCTGAAGGTAATTGGTCTAGTTGGTGTGTAGTGATGAATGTGCTAGCAATATTTCCTAAGCATGTAGGCATTCTCGGGTAGTTTAAGTCAAATTGCAGTGATTCCTGAGCAAAGCTGAGGGTCCTATCCTCGCTCCAGGCAATAACTAACCAACAATATTGTTTAACCTCTTGGCATTATTTAGCGCCAACTGACAATTAACAAAGAGAGTTTCCCACTCAAGGCGATGACAATTGTCATAGAGTAAGGATTAGAACAGCCTGTTTATGCGCGTGTCAGTGTTGCCAATGGGACCCAAACCAAGTGTACCTAATTGATATCTAGAAAATGTTATTTGTTCATTCGTCCTGAAGAAAGACATATCATGTTCTTATCTCAAAGCACAATGGCTGTTAAAATCAATACTACTAAAATACAAAGGGCCTCCTTCATGGCAATTTTTGCACGGTCCAAGGTGACTTTGCACTGCTGAAAAGTGTTTTTTCACTGCCAACACAAACCTTGATTTATGGAACAGTGCACATTTTATTTTTGCAGTGCAAAGTCAGTGCAAAGTCATTTCATACTGCAAAAATTACTTTGTACTGGCTTTGCACATGTGAACGTCTCCAGAGAAATGCATGTTAAAGTCTCAGCTTCGAGTCAATGATGATAAAGCGAGACATAGGGAGAGTGAGAGTAACACAAGGGGTCATTCTTACGTATGTTATTTCCATTCTTTTTAGTCACCTAACTACATGGAAATGGCACACATGGTGTAGACCAACTGTAATTATAATTTGATCTTAAGAAACAGCAGAATGCTGGAGGGTCCAGCATAGAACATTGATTGAAAAGTGGGTGGGAGGATGATTTGATTATTCAAGTACACACACGTGTGAACATATCGAAGTACTTTGACGTGTTGTTTGCATAAACGTGGATCATTATAAAATGGCGGATTTTATTGTATGTGACATTGATATATGGACTTGCGGCTTTGCGATGGGATGTTGCATATGACGCTGTGACGTAAAGGAAACTCACTCCACTTTTTTTTAATAAAAAAATAACACAGGTGTATGAGTGATATGGCCTATTTTCTGATTACACACCCAGAAGTACCCCTCTGAATTAAACCAATGTTATATATTTACTGCTGAGGACCGGGCATGCTATTATAATGATTTACATTTGTTTTAATAGATAACAAGGTGCATGTTTTAAAGGAAATCCTGTAAGCGATGACTGACATTTTTCATGTGCGTGCACCTTTTCGTAATTGATTAGTGGGAGAGACACTTAACGGTGAATCGCACATTAGGGTTGAAACATGCATGTCGACAATGTTTAAGGGTGGTGCAACGACTATGCAAAATGATTTCAACACTCTCCTCTTTTTCTTGCTTTATTTTAGGGCATGTATGTCTAGGCACAGCACTGCACTCTTATTTTGCATTTTCCCCCCAAAAATATTTCTAAAAAAGTTGAACTGTGTATTGCTTCCAATGTCAGGAGAACTGGTGATAAAATTGTCTCGGGCACCAATGAAAAAGTGGCGCACAGTTGGAAATGGCTTTTCTTTCCTTTTGTGACACTCGTTGAATAGTACCCAAGGACGAGTTTTTTGATAAAATGTAAAGCAAATTGTGCATTTTAAAGTATATATTTATTCAGCAAACTCATCAAACTGGCCCACACTGGCCGAAAAGGTGTCCACTTTGACCAAAAGAACTGGCCCACTCCAGCTTTTTGCGTTTTTGGTTCGGCCACGGGCCTGTTGCCCTATAAGCCAGTCCGAGCCTGGTAGGCGCGTAATTTGTAATACATAAAATAATTATGTTCAATAAGATAACAGGTTATTTGGTTTTCATTTGCATAGTACTTCTGTACATGTATTGATAGGTTTATACATTTTCTACTATAGAACAATATCCACTAGAATTTCCCCATTGCTAAATTATAACCGCGGGAAGTAAATGAGAGGTTGTCGGTGAGCTTGCTAATACTATCAAACAGCACATAAAAACGCTACAACATGTCGTGACCCATCAGCGCGCAAAAGTGCTGGCTGAATCCCAGATCTAGTGAATTGTGTGCTATGTGTACAAAGCAAATACATGTAATCATGACACAACTAGTCGTGAAGGCAGTAATCAACAAAATGAAGGGTAGGGCTTTTAATATCATATCTTATATTTCAAAAATGCAAATCAATGCATTATGCAGTTGTTAGTGTTGCGAATTTAATAGGAGTTGCGCAAGATTAACGACTGACACTCTTTACCACCAAGGGGAAAAATTCTATAAAACTTGTGACTTAGTGATTAGCTGTTAGTCAGGATAAGCGTGTTCTTTGTCTAGGGAATTCTCTACTGGCCTATAATTTTTCAATCAAGCTGTAAAAAAGATTACAGGTAAAATAAATGGACGCTTTAATGTGGCCTCATTCATAAGTTCCTTACAGGATGTAAGGAAGGTTTTTACTTATTGAAGCAGAGAAGGGCATAAGCAGTTGCTTCAGTAGAAACATAACCAGGAAACAAGTTGTTCCAGGCATGATGTTTTGCTCTTTTTTTAATTAATCTAGGCATATATAGTATTTTATTCAGTGTGCCCTCATGTTCATTCTCTTTAGCATGGCAAGCGGATGCTACTGCAAATGGTGTACCCATTCAAGCAAACAAATATTGAATAATAATCCAAAGCAATCAAGTATAGGCGAATATTATGTAGGGCGGCAATGATGGCTGATGGTCTTCAGATATTAAGGTAACAGAAGGTGATCTTTCCCCAAATACTTGTTGAAACATTGTTCTTTCAACCTGATGATACGAGTCAAGATGAAAGTTTCTGGATCCCTTGCATCATATGCCAGTGGCCATTGGAGGCTGCTAATGACACCCCAATGACATGCACATCATTGCCTTCGAAGTCCAGCCAAGACCACACTCTCCTAAGCACCAATATCTCAGTATGTGTTATTGCCGGGCCTAGGAACTGCCTGGTGGTCATGGCCATGGTACAACACTCTTGGGAACTGGGGATTGAGGCCCACCATTATTATTTTATAATGAGTATTGAGCAGAGTGTATGAGAATATAGTAGAATCTTTAGCTTTGCAGGTGAAGGGCCTAAAGTGCACTTACACTATGCAGATGGAAAGAGCCTTCAGTCACAGGTCCCTAGGTTTAGTGATATTCTTCAGTGTCAAGTTTGATTCTGCTCCCTGTGCTGTGCTGTGTCTTGTCACCTACTGATCGCATCTACTGTGGAACCTATGAAGTAGAGTGAAGATGGAGGCAATGCCTGGAGGGGTACTGCTGGTGCTTTGCAACATCCCGTATGCTTGTGTTTATCCCCCCTTCCTTGCAGAGCATCACTTCTGGGCAACCCTGACCCGTGAAATCGCTTTTCAGCCTTTTTCGATGTGGTGATGTCATTTATGTTTTCTTCCGAGCTGGGTGGATGTACTTTTCCTTCGGGAACTGGCTCTATGAATCCATTGATTGTAGCTATCCGATAATGGGCTTATATTCTTAAGCACGTGGGTGTCCAGTGTGAATCTCACTAAAGAAGCAATTTTGGCATTTTCATGGGAGCGTGGGAGCTGGGATGCAGTCTCAGTCAGCTCCACACAATCCTTGCCACCTTCACTCCCAGGCCATATATCAGATCGATGCTTGCTTCACCGAGGGCAGTCATCTACGAGGATGGCATTAGAAATAAGGAGTGTGCACATGAGATGATACGGTCACCACCTCAGGGCTTGCGCTTAGTAACGCAACCACTTATTTCAACAAAACGGGTGATGTTAATATATGGGAACAGTGGGTTCAAGCCTCTGACAAATTAACAACAATAACTGGTTTCTATCACCCGGTTCTCAGTAACCACGGTGGATTTCTCTGCATCCACTATTTTCCCAGCATTAAAAAAAAAAGCTTTGAAGATAATGTCCAAAAGCGCTGATTCCATGCCTGTGTTATTTTTCACAAACTCAAACAAGATTATTTTTTTCATGTGAAAAATTAATCCCTGATGAGAAATTCAGTCAAATAGCATCACAAGTGTTAACAAGTAATTAATCTCCTTCGCTCCACTCTGGGATAGTCTAACTTGAGCCCTGGCCGTGTTCCCTCTCAGCAGCTCCCTTTTTTGAAGTACTCTGTTTATACATTGTGCAGCAAGTGATTTTTGCATCACTGTCACAATGTAAGCCTATTAAAACAATCAAAAGAAGAGGACATTACGTTTAATTTGTATTAATGTATTTGGTGATTTGTATCACGCTACAGGCAAAAGTTTTGTTTTCTCGTACCTGGCACCAACCTTTTCCCATTTCTTAACTTTAACATCAGTGTGTTAAGGTGTGCTGAAAACCCTAAGCATATAAAAAATAAACTTGAAATAAATGAATGCTGACAGCAATAATATAAAATTGAATGATGAGCTAATGATATTATACAAATCTACAGGGGATGCCAAACACCATGTTTTAGATCCTGTTAGAGATTTTTGTCAGGGGCTATACCTAATATTCTGGGATTCTCTTATGGTGGTAAAGTGGTATGGTGTTATTATGGTAATGCTGCCCTTAGAGTAATAATGCTCCCCTGAAACTACTCTAAAACCTGTTTTTTTTATCCCATGTCAATTCTAAAGGAAGGTCATCAGACTTATAACACTTGGAATATTGACTGTGTCACCTGACACTCCCAGCGACTTATTTAAGAGGCTGGACTATTGCCTTTGGCAGATCATAAAGCATTTTCCATTGTGAATGATTCACCAGTCACACGCGTATCATACACATTTAAACTTACTTACTATGAACACCAAAATGTATTTAATATTTTACCACCTATGGTAAAAGGTATTACCTCGTTTGGTACACTAGGGCTCTTCCCTGTAACCTCATACCTTCTTTGCCATTGGACACATTTATACACAGAAAACTCAACCCCACTGTTTCAGGTTTTAAAATGTTTTGTTTTTATATACACTGTTATTTGAATCTATTCAGAGAACATGTCATGTGGTATAAGCATGAGTACAAAATAGAACCTCTACATTAGATTACATGACCAGTTTGTAGTCATTAATAAACACCCACAGTTCTTATCTTGTCACAGATGTTGTGCTCCAAATTGGGAGTAGACACAGTTTGAGAGAGAGAAAAAAAAACAAGAAAGGAAAACACGACAGCAAGCCAACTTTTTTTAACGCTTTCGAATCTGTAGTCATTTCAAGTACTAAAAGGCATTATTCATAAAAATGACCAATTGATCCTAACTAACTATAAAATAAATCCATCCACCCATACGTACACCTCACTTCACAAATATATTCACCTTTCACTCCAGTGATTCTTGCACTGGAATCTCTGGATCCCTCTGAACTGGATTATCAGCAAATGGGAGTATCACAAACTCTGCAAAGCCCAGCCGCGCACATGGAGGACACAGCTCATCTGCCAGGACCTCAGTTTCCCCCAGTGCCCTACCGCCCATTAGCTCATTCTCCAGAGAGCCTCTGCAGTTCTGCTGCCTGCCAGGAAAACTTTGCCCCTCTGCACTGCTCGTCTGCCAGGATGTCTGCTGTTCTTCTCCAAACATCTGCCCTCCACACTCTCTCTCACCCACATTTAAAGCCTCCTGCTGCCATTCAAACAAAATCCTTCACCTTTCTAAATCATACCACTGAATCACACGTTGTATTACTGTTGGACAACAAAATCATAATTTTCCCTTCCTTTTGGCCCTTGCTTAACAATAATGCCTCTGAGCAAAGCACATTCCTTGTTCGCAAGAAATTGCATAGCCAGAGAATACTTGCACGTTTCAACTCCATTGCAGAAAAAGCACTTCAATTTCGACTTGTCAACTGGACCTGCTTTGCATTGCTTTGTTAAGGACAGGTTACCAAATGAATGGGAAAGGGTGTTAATGGATTAGTTTAGATTAGTATGTATACAGTGCAAACTGGACAGCTGACCTGTTTACCCTGAACTCTTAGCATTTTAAATATGTGCTTACTGCAAGAATATGCATTTCCGTTTGTAATATGCTCTAACCATTTTATGTCCGTATTCTCCATATGAATCTCCTTGCCACTGTGTACTGCCTCCTCCTAGTGTAATGTCATACCTAACTTACTGCCCCCATATACAGTATCCTTACAGCCCACAATAATGCTTTCAAACTGCTTTTACAAATCACTACCCAAGTGAGATGTGTGTATGTCATCCTTGTGTTTATGAACATTCAATAAGTTATTTTTAGACAAATGTACAATTTAAACACATTTGGTAAACCTCCCCGTCCCCCTTTTTGTGCCCTGAACCACTTGTGTTTTGGCACGCTATAAATAAAATATCATATCATATCACCTCTTACCTGATAATGTAAATATTTGCTTCACAGGAAGAACATAACTCTCACATTCATCTCGTTAGGGTACAGGCACTACTAACAGCCTATCTAATTCCTTTCAAGTGGGTACATTTCCTATGTCAATCTGCCTAGCCAAGCTCACCGATGCAAATAGATATTATTTGATTACCAATGCATCTGTGATCTTGTCCAGGCTATAATTCAAAGAGATCCCCACCAAACCGCTTAGTCCTTCATCTGCAATGGCAGTATTGTCCATGATCCGTAGCAGATGAACTTGTACACAAATACCCAATAGTTTTCCTCATGGTCATTTTCAAGTATCTTCCTACCACTTGTCTATAGTTAACTCATCTCTGGAATGCACGCCTCCCCGCAGCAACGCTTGCTACTCAGATACAACACATCAAATGATGGTGAATATTTTATTTGATCACTTTTACTCAGTTGTGGATGTTTCTTTTAATGTGTACTAAGTCCAAATGTATTCTTCACTTTCAAACCAAATGCAGTGTTATATGTTAAAGTAGCTTCTTGGGGCAGTCTTCGAATACCTCTGCTCAAGTAAAAAAATAAAAAAATGGAAAACCCATTAATGGCCACCAAGACAACATCATAGCTATCCTGTAAACCTCACTAATGTGGCAGTGGGACTGTTAACATCTAGGAGCAGCAGTGGGAACATCTAATGTGAAGTTTAAAGATACAAACATGGGTCAGAGGAAATTAGGGCTAAATTGGGGATGGGCAATAGCAGATGCTGTTTTCCTGACCTCTGAAAGTGGTTTGTAGAACTTGCTTGGAGAGTGCTTGCAAGCTATTGTAAGTGAGGCATGGCCTGTTTTCGGTGCTGTCACTGGGTAAAGTACATTAGGTTATTGCTATAAAGATTTGTCAGCATGCACCAGTTGTGCCTGCCATGATTGATGGCTCTGAGAGCATTCACCTCAGGGATGAAAGCCCTACCGTTCCTCTTCTTCCCAGATTGGGGGAGGGATTCTAGCATGGCTGGGATGCGAAAGGCATTCCTTAGCCAGTGTTTTTAATGAGATTTCAGGAAAGTGCCCGTTTGCAAGGGCCATGGACAAAATGGCCCCTGCAAAAGCAGTGTTCTTGAAGTCGTTCCAGTGGACCATCTGCATCGGTGCAAATGGCTCAGAGAAAGGGAATAGGAATGCTAGAGGCAAGGACCTTGACAGGGATTGCCTTTTGGTCTCCAATTAAATAGAGCAAAGGGGAAAGATAGGCAAGAAGGCAGAGGGAAGCAAAGCATGGAGCAATAGTAATGCCTGCTGTAAATGTGTTTAGTGTGTGATCGTGGCTGTGCAGCTTACCCTTTCAGAAGCAAAAATGCAATGAAACATCTGTGCCATATGTGAACATCATGTAGGATCTCTATAAAACATTTGAATTGAAGGGGGAGACAAGTTATGGCAAACATGGTGTAACCTGAAATGCAGAGCAGTGACATGGCAGCAAACGTAAATGCTGACTGTTGTACAACAATCACTCTTCTTTTTCACAATGTGTATATTTATTGAGTTGCATCTAGTATCAGACTAACTGGGAAGCAACACAGTGCTGTACAGCAGGGGGATTTATAATTGGATACAATGATAAACATACAAGTAAAAGGCTAGACTATTATAACAATTGTTCACACGTAATAGAAAATGTGTGGGCTATGTTAGCTGGTATAGCCTGCAGATTGTCCAGTATGCTACCAGCAGCATTGCTGGGCATAGCAGCAGCCATATCCCTAGGAAACACCCAGGCAGGTTTCCCTGCTATCCCTAGGCTTATACATAGCTATTCGTATTTTAATAATAAAGGCATTCTATAATAGCTTTATGGAGCCACATCTATGCAGACCTTCCAGGATTTAGCGGCATGAAATGACAAATTTTGTGGCAAGAAATGGAAATTTTTGCGGCACAAACCTTTATTTATTGCAGCATTTTTGCGGTACATTTTGTATTATCTGGAGGGTGTTAGATTGCCACATTGTAGGAAAGCTGCAGAATGCAAGGCTAAAAGAGTCAGGGTGTCATTATTATGTATCTTTTATATTAATTTAATAGGAAGAATCCCAGATGTCTCTTGCTTGGCACAACAGTTTTTCAATTTTGCCATGAATAGATTTGCACTTCAGCCAACCAACCGAAAATGTACCTTTCACCACCAACCCACCCCCTCCCCTGGTTAACTGCTTGGTCGCTGCCGCTTCCCCTCCAACCCTGCGGTGCCAGATCAGTCCCTCTAAGGCAGGAAGGATCCGACGCCGCTGGATCCCTTTTTAGTTTTTTTTTTGTTTTCAGTCCCCCGCCTCCAATTTTGAGAAAGCGGGGACACCCCTGCAACCCCCAAGGCCGAAATACTGAACATAAGGAGCGGGTGACACCCCAGCAAACCCCCGCTCCACATGTTTGGTATTTATAAAAATTGATCAAATGGTACTGGCGAAATAGGTCAAATTTTACCATTCAATTGATTTTTGGCAGTCAAAATGGGTAGTACCTTGAATAGAAGCAATCTCCCGACAGTGTTTTGCAAGCTCCCAGCGCGTCCACTGTAAAATGCAACCCAAAAAACGCATTTCTATCCTGTTTGAGGAACAGAAATGCAAGCGACATAGCAGCGGTTCATATACCTTAAAAAAATGCATGACCGGGTCAAGAAAGACCCTGGGGCTCATTATGAGGTTGCCGGTCCGGAAACAACAGTACCAATAAACTTGCCTCTATCGTTGTTATCGGACCGGCAAACTACGAGTTCTGCGAGTGGGTGCCTTTCAGTCTGCCAGGTCTGACCTGGCGGGTGGAACGGCACCCGCTTGCAGACGTTGACGGATGCACCAGCACTGTTGCACACAGTGCCGATGCATCCGTCCTCCCCATTCCCATTGAGTCCAATGGGACTCGATGGGAATGGGGATTTTCTTTTTTCGAGCATCTGGCCGGAGGGACTGCCAGAAAAAAACTACTCCAGTGCCAGCAGTGCTGTTCTTACCGGCACGGCTACCGCCGGACTTGTAATGAGGCCCCCTGTCATGCAGTGGCACCCCCAGCTCCTGTGCACGTAGGGTTGCCTACAATTTCTGCACATTTAAAAGTGCATCTTGCGTGGAAATTTAGGATGCGCTTTTAAATTGGCAGAAACGCCCCTGATTTACTCAGAGGTGAAAAAGGCGATCTGAATGGCCGCGCATATAAAATCCACAAGGGACAACTGAATGGGCACATTTTAATAAAATGTGCCCATTCAAGTGTCCCTTGTGGATTGGGCTGCTCTTTTTTAGGCGCAAGTGATGAGATGTTTTTGCGCATTTCATTTCTTGTATTGATACATTTTGAGAATCTGGGACCCTGAGGATTTTTTTTCTTTTAATTGTAGTTTTTGCAGGGTTTTTTTATATTGTATTTTTCGCCTTTTTCTTGCAAAAACAGCCGTTTTTGCCCAAAATTGCCGTTTTTGTGGCATTTTGCACAAAACGGCCATTTTCGCAGCATTTTGCGGGATCGCAAAATCGCTATAAGCTGGAGGGTCTGTCTATGGTACCTAATGCCACTTTAAAGGCCCTGACTGAACTTGCCCCTTTACCTTGGTCTTCGCTGCCCATAACATCTGGTAAGGCCTTCACTGCTGCTCTACAACGCTTTATTAATGGAATCCATTGAAGGACATAGACAGAGGGAACAGAGGCCTTCACAAGCAGGGGATACAGGATAGGTACGGAAAGGTGAACTCTGTCTGTGTTTGGAAGGTTCTGCAAACTATCAACCGTGAAAAGTATAAAAGTATTCTTTTCTCTTTCATGGCATCATTCTTTAGTTCATCTTCAGTTCTGCAGCATCAATTTCAATCAGATATTTTAACATGAATGCTTAGCCTGCCCTCTACTCATTATATGTTTCCATCCTTATAAAATGTGCATTCAATCTACATGTTCAATTTATGGAATATTTGACCTCAAGGTTTTTGACTTTCCCAGACTCTTAATTCCTTATCAAGCAGTTTTCCTGTAAGCAGTTAGTTATCTAAATGCAAAGCACCAGCTTTTCGAGATCATTAATATTGCACACTGGCCAATCAATTCTATAATGATTTACTCTAGTGCAATTAATTATCTGAGGCTGTCATTTTCAAAGTCCACGTTCGCATTACTGTATAACGCTTACTGAAAGATTGTGTAGAAACACATTGCAAAAGAGACTCGAAGTGTAAAACTGCATTATATTACATTTAAACTAAGACGAATTTGAAAAACAGAAAGAATGTTTTACAGTCTTTCATTGCTGCCCAACAATACCAATGCTATTTGGAGACTCAAAGCATGGAGTGAGCACACAAAGAAAAGATAATAATGGTTTAACATATTAACCTCAGCATATTTTAAAATAAGCCAGCTCATTTTGGGGGGAATGGAGTTCAGCTAGATGGCTGTCAATCTAGGATTCAGCCCATCACAGCTGGTTAAGATGTTGGGGTTTCTTCTTAATCATTACCTGGATTAAGTGAGGTTGAACTAGAAAATGTATAAGAAGCATGTGTTTTGACTTTACAAAACATTTTGACAGACTATAATCCTGAAAGAAACGTATTCCAAAAAATTGCATTCATTAAAACCTATCTGAGCATGCCTGATGTTATGCGGGTTTGTCCGAGACCTAAATGTGTGCTACGTCAATTCTGTTGACATTGTTGCCCATTGCTGTTTGCTCTGACCAGCCTCCATTCATTGTATCCGCACATCTTGAAAAATCATGTGTGGAGTGTTGAATAGATATTGTATTACAGCAACCTGTTGGAAGGGCAACGGATGTTCAGCATTTGGGAAGAATCTTGCCCAATTATCACGAGTTTTGTTGTCTGTCCTAAAATGTGTCATTACATTATTGCATTCAAAAATAAACACATGAGGTAATCATTGCAGTAAATTAGTTATTAAAAACCGAGGTACATTTTCTAAACCAGTAAATAAGCAGTTTTTCTTAAGGAAGTAAACAAAAAAAAAAAAACAAAAAAAAAACAATTAGCAAATAACGATGTGTTGAAAAACAGTAGCTAATCATATCGCCAATGGAGGTAATAGGTGGAAGGTGACACAAATCAGCACATAAATCTGTATAAGATGCACCCAGACTAGACCTCCCTCCGCCCCTCCACACACACACCCACACACACACACACACACACACACAATCCAGAGCACTAACTAGCCTGTAGGAGCAACGACCTCGACTTTCTGCAGTATACTTTTGAATTGAAGGGAGCAGGCTGCTGAAAGCATGGTGGAGAAGAAGAAGCAGCAAGCGTGTGCTAGGGCATTGTGGAGAAGAACCAGCAGCAACAATGCATGCAACATGCAACACTACTGTATGAAAGTGACAATGTACTGGTGGAGGTGACACAGTGCTGGGTGGCGGGGCAGGCTGCAGAACGGACCGGGCTGCACTGATGTATATAGGGGCTAGCAGCTGGGACTTGCAGGCATAGGCCCTGGAGCCAAACCCTCATCAGTCAAGCTGGGCTCATTTCCACTATTGCACCTGTTCCTATAAAAGAGACGCATACATGGCAATTAGTTAATGGTTGGGGTGAAACCACAACACCATGGTGATGGGCCAGCACTGTCAAGCTCACGCTTGTATGTATAATGTAAAAGCATCCTGTGGGTGCATGTGCATGCCAGGTGTGAAGAGTATTGCCATTGTCTCGAAGTATATGTGACGGACCTATGCCTGCATCAGTAATTCTGTCTGTGCATCCAATGAGCTTTGCAATGCCTGATCTGTGCTACGACAAAGGGTATTAGCATAATTGACCAAAACACTTTTGAGCTAAAACCTTTGATCACATTTTCTTTGACCATTTTTTCGGTCAAATTTAATTAAATAAATATATGGGGGGTAGGGTATAGATTAGGTTGAGGGGAAATGGGGGGTGGGGGTTAGACCGAAAAAAGGTGAAATAAAATTCGATCAAATGTAATTAGGTCAAAAAGACCAAAACCATAACAAAGCCCAATATCCTGGCTTTCAAAGCCTTCCAGGCCTCCGACATCTATATTGCTCTGAATCAACTATTGTCCATGCTATCTTTCAGGTATTTTAAAATGTTGCTCGCAATTCACCACTTCAGGACATTGACCCCATCAAACGTTTCTCTCTTTCATCATGTCACCCTTTTCCCGAGGCTTGTTCTTCCTCAGGTGGTGGACTAGCCATGCCTTCTGCGCCACCACCCCTGGAGCTGGTATGTGCAGTTTCTGGTAATTGTAGTTCCTTATTTAAAAACGTATACTTTCACTGATGTCCACCCTACAAACTTTTTACAGTTGTTCTGATGAGATGCCATATTGTCGGGATGGCATGTAGAAACTGCACATGTGGGGTGGCCTTCGAAGCCATCTGCAACGTTGGGCTGCGGCCCCATTATGAATGAGGACACAACAGCTTCTTGTACTGTTGTCGCTGACGCAGGCATCCCAGGATACTGAGTGAAGCATTGTTCTAATCTTTCCTGTTAATCCGCTGGATTTTCGTTCGTTCATTCCTTGTAGGCATTGATGTTAGTCCCGTTAGCACAGATGGAGACGTCTATCAGTGAATTCTTTCAAGTGGCCGCTCTGGGTTTTTGCAAGGGCCACTTGCCTTTTTGTCAGTATGAAGTTAATGTGTCTCGGGGAACAGCAGCTTAAAGCAACTGGTTGTCAGAACAGGTCAGATTTAACAGTCTGCTATCACCTGGAGTTATTCTTGGAACTTAATGGGATCCTCTTGTTTTTTTAGGAAAATGTTGCACAATGTAGAACACATCTGTGGAACTCCACGGGTCATGGACATCCACTAATATGTCCCTGGTGCAGAGCAATTCTCAATACAGAAATGCTGAAGGTGGTGTATTAGGAAATTCTTTGAAAATCAAAGATGCTCACAGTGAGGGACTACAATTGTGCACGATTGGCTATCTTTCTTACATTGAATCAAGGGCTAGGAGTGATTGTGTGGCAAAGCATGCTGGCAATTGATCTTTGGTAGAATGACTATATGCTTGGTATTCACTCCAGGTAACATCTACACAGTGAAACTCATCCTGTTTATCAGAATTGTGTGGGGGTGCATATGCCTGCCATTGTGTCTGATTGGACGCTGGTTCTGTATGGCTGGAGTATAGGAGCCAAGCATGACTTCTGGAGATTATGCATGTGCGAGTAGCACTGGAAGTGCTGGTTAAATACGGCTATAGCTCTGGTTAGAGATATGATATGACAATTGCTGAGGTTGGTATACAATCAAAAAAGGCCCCCCCCCTGTTCCCGATGGATGTTCACTCCACAGGATTATAGAGATCTGCATACGTGGATGATTTGGGTCAATAATATATGTACTTACACTAAGCTGGACTCCCTTTAACCTCTTAATGTAAGTCCAACTTACTGCAAGTATATACATTATTTAGCCAACACATCCATATTTCCGGCACTTGCGCTTACTGACCTTTTCCTAAACTCATAAGGGTTGCGACATACATAGGAATGGCATTTATACCAGTCCTTGCCACTAAACCACAATGCCCCATATTTGTGAACTGAGACTGTGTGTCAGACCTCACACGAGTTAGGATTACTCACACAAGGGGCTGGAAGATAGGTAAACCTGATCCGACGCCCCTGTTTGGGTAGAAAGATCTAGAAAGTAGAAGTAGGACGAAGGAAAACAGTTTATGGGAAGAGAGCGGATGAAAATCATTTGAGTGTCAAATCATGATTGTGGACACTGGATCTACCGTGACTCAGAATGAAAAGAGCCAAAGACTTCACCAATGTCACATATGTGTCACCTATCAGAGCTCTGGATGCACAGACATATTGGTTTCAGGATGAGATATGACAAATGATATACACGCATGAATTTGTATGTGTCTTGCTCTGGTTCTCCCACAGTATAATCTGCTGTCCATCTGGTGCGACAATGTATCCCCGGTTGTATTGCCTTTTTGGGCTTGCAGCATAACCAGTCAGCTGTGAATTGTGCTTGAACCTTGTGCTATTCTGCAATTAATCAAAGATACTTTATTTCAGAATAATGACATACAAGTACAGAAATCAATACAATATGGCAAACATTAGAATGTTATGTACATCAAAAGATGTTTAAAATTAACATATAAACAGTTATGAGTACCCATGTATTATCTGTCTTTGGTCATGGTGTGACCCATTCAAAATGGGTACCTTCTTCTTCAGCTAGAAATCCAGTGCAAAAATGTTGGGAAACCCCATCTCCTCTTGGCTATATTATTAAAGCTGAGCATCATTTAATAGCAAGGGAATGAAGTGCAATAGTAGCAACATCAGTTTCGAAAGTGCAAATGCTCAGTAAACATAAGCACATATGGTAAATCTATTTCACATAACATCTTTACGTTTGTATTCTATTATTTTGCATTAGAGTCCTCATTAATACAATGGCAGGGCATTATTATAGTCAAGGTGAGTCGGACGCCCATAGGAACCTTAAAACATGATTTTGTTAATAGCTTTGTGTGATGTATTTGTTAGACATTGTGAAGTTAATTAGGGATTCAAGGGCCCTCTGGACTGCAACGTTTCATAAAGAGTTGTTAAAAAAATAAAAATGTTATTAAGAAAACAAAAAAAAACAAAGTTGCGGCCTACTTCCCATTCATTTTTCCATAGACAAACAAGGATTATTTTTGCCGGACTGCTCAGCCCAAACCGCAGGATGAATTTGGATCAGGTCCAAAACAACTTGGGCACAAAGTATTTAAGCGAGGCTTTTTTTGTGGTTTGGGATTGTTACGTGCAGCAGTTTTCAAAATATTTGATGGAGAAGGGGGTGACCCTTCTCCAAAATGGACAGCTATATTTCTTGTAAATTGGAAAAAAACATGTTTTTTTAGAAATAAAACAGCCGCCATCTTTCTTTTTGCTCAATGCGAGAGATAGCCATGGTGATAGCTGATGTTGTCAGAAAATGAAACACAGGAAAAAAGCCATTTGCAGGTCAAAAAACAAATGCCATTAGTCTAGAGGTGGGGGTGGCCAGAGGACACCAAGTGAAATTTTAAAGTTGGAGGGGATCTAGGGACTGAGTTTGCAACACAACGCTTTTCTGTAACATTGGCTATATCTGCTAAGAGCTGACATTTCAAATCAAACTGTGTCACAGAAACAATGTGTGTTGTGGGGGAATGTGATTGGGCAGGGAAGCTGGCACAGACGAGGGGAGCTCTTGATGGGGGCTGGGAGTGGCAAGAATGCATTTTGTTTTTTCAGACGTTTTTCTGATATTCATGCCTATAAAACTACAGATAGCCATGAATAATTGGTGTCCAGACATAAAATTACAACAGATAGCCGAGGGTATCTGTAGTTCTCTAACCGCAGCTATAGAAAAAAATAAATTTTTACAAATACAGTGATGTCGGGACTGACCTTGCTCTGCTTCAAAGCAACGTAGCACAGGCCCCTTCCTCACATTGAAGCTAAGCAGGGCTGGTCCAGCTTACTGCATGAATGGGAGACAGTCAACAGTCTCGATGCCATGTGTTGTCATAGTTTTAAATATCTCATAACACACTAAGAAAACACACTGCATCCGCATTACTTAAAAAAAAAAAACGTACTGTTGTCAATCCTTAAAAATATTGCATTTGGAGACCATTATTTTACCGTTTGCGTAATTGCATTCTGGTATTTGTAGTTTTCCAGTCAAGATGGGGGAATAATCCCACAATTGTACACTTTATGCCTAACATAGTTTATATATTTGAGTGGCACTATGGTATGTGTGCTTTTCAATTGTTGAAAGCCAGACATGGGGATGAGGATGGGAAATGATGAAAGGGTAAGTAAGTCCTGAGTATTTGCCCATGGTGTGGAGAGAGAGTTGTAATCCTGGACACTGGTGCAGTTATTTGCACCTGATTGTGGCTGCTTTTCAGGGTACAAGTAAAGGACACTAGTGGGTGGACACGGTAGCTTTTTTTCAGAGGGCAGACACAACCCCTTGTGGTTTTTTGAGGTTGGCAAGTTAACTCAATTATTTGGCTACCAGTATTTTTCTCAGGTTGTCATGTTCCCAGTGCAGATGACTACCCACAAGACCAAAAGCATATTATCTTATATTGATATTTTAATTTCCAGGGAATATTTCACAACAGATTGGAGGGTTCCAAAGGTGAGTACCTTTTATACTTTGGCAGCATATTTATGGGAACATTTCCTCTCTCTGGTTATTTTTCTGGTGTTCATTACTTTTTTAAAAGTCCAATGCTATTTTGTCTTGTGCATTTTCTTGAACGGGGAAATTCAAATGCACTAAATTTGTATATTTTTCTTTAAGATATATGTTCACTTACTGTGCATATATTCATGGGTGCCAGCTTTTTATTTTTGCTACGGGAGCAAAAAGTACCTGGGCATGTGTTATTCAAGCAGCTGGTCATTGTTCTCCCTTTTCCGTACTGCTTAAATGTGGTTAGTTGGGGTTGTGTCATGTATCACACCATTCACCAAGAAACCACCCATAAAACAAGGGGCTTGTACCACGTTGCTCAACCAAAGTGTGTGATCCATGGCAAATAATTAAATCTCACTGCACATTGCCTAAAAAAATGGTGAGTTCTCAAAGCCTGCAATCTTTTATATATAACAGTACCACTGTCAAAACAGGTCAAAATCGGTTTGAGATTGATGAACAGCTTTGAGCGATGGGTTGCACGTGCCCACCAGCCATGTTTTTGTAGTGTTTTAAAAAGGACAGTGGTCGTGCCCATGGTCTGGTAGTGTTTTAAAATGGGCAGTGGGCATGACCGAAGGCAGTCCTGAACAGCCATGGGCCAACACCATGTCTAGTGGTCTGGTAGTGTTTGGACAGTGACCAAGGCCATAGGTTGGCCGTGTGTGGAAACAATCTATGGAATAACAAAGCTCTTGAAATTCAAGGAAAAAAAGCTTAGTTGCAGGGACGTTAAGGTGAGCAATTCATTGTAACAAAACCTTTCAAATTCAAGGAAAAAACTTTACTTGCAGGGACATTAAGGTGTGATCTTACTGCAACAAAACCCCTGTAATTCAGCTAAAGTCATCTTAATGTTGTGCCTCCTGTTCTGCAGCCTATGACCCAAAGGATGACATCACAGATGCCATCAATGATGGCATCACTGGTGACATCACTAATGACATCATCTATGACATTATGGATGGCTTCCCTGGTGGCATCACTGATCGCATCACAGATGGCATCACTGGTGGTATCACTAATAGCATCATATTTGACATCAATGATTATTTAACTAACTACATCAGACGTAAGATCACTGCACATATTTGCCCATATTAAGACTTCCTTTACGTTTCTATAAATGTGATATTAGCATTTTAGAATAATTCATAACAATGAGTACATTGTTTAAAACAGTAAATGTGAATCTTACCTTTGTAGCACTTTGGTAAAATATGATATCTGAATTATTAATAGTACACTGATTAGAATGTTCCTGTTTGCGCTAAAAGTATCTAAGACATGTTCACTATAATATTATCTGTATATACATTTTCAAAAAAGTATAGAATAATAGAAAGTGACACACGTTGAACCCTAATTATTTACTACATTTTACAATAAACATATGTAAATACTCAATTGTTATATTGTAAGAAAAGTGTGTGCACGTATTGTTTTCTAAATGACATGAAAAGTGCTTAAACAAGGAATAACTAAGTATTATTATATATTTCAAGATCTTCATACATGGATGTTGAAAAAGTGATTATTACTCTAAATGTATATAAGAATAGAAAAGGAATGAAGTTTTAAAATGTAATATTTGCTTGAAAAGATGTACATAGATGTATATTTTTTTCTGTGTGTCTTTTGTAAATGATTAGGTGGAGTCGGTGCAGTGTCTTGTGAGTTGTTGTTTGGAAGAACTCGCTGGGCCTCATTACACGGACGGCGGTAACCATGGCGCTATTAGCGACATGGTTGCCGCCGGTATTTTACCGAGTCCGCCATGGTGAATGGCGGAATTACCTCCCTATTCCAAGGTGTGTGGGGGCGGTAATTCCCCATTCACCATGGCCCTTCCCCATTCCCATTTTTGCCCCCATAGGGCTCAATGGGAATGGGAAAGGCGGTAATTACGGTACCGCAAATTGTGGTACCGTTATTACCTCCTAGGTCCCTTTGCTGGTAAAACCAGCCGTTAAGGTAGGGTCCCACAAAGGGACCTCGTAGTAAGGCAGTAAGGGTTTACCGGCACTGGTACCCTTATCGGTACCAGTAAACCCTTACCGCCGTCCGTGTAATGAGGCCCACTGTGTTAAAGAATGTGGAGTTTGTTTACTGTTACCATTTTCTAAGGAGGAGTGACTTGCTTGAAGACTCTTTCACCCCGCAGAGTGGCGCAGAGTCGGTGCAGAGTCTTGTGAGTTGTAGTTTGGCAGAACTCACCATATTACAGACTGTGGAGTCTGTTTATTGTTACCACTTTTGAAGGAGGAGTGACTTGCTTAAAGACTCTTTCACCCCGTGGAGCGGAGTCAAGGCAGAGTCTTGGGAGTTATTGTTTGGAAGAACTCACCATGTTACAGACTGTGAAGTCTGTTTACTGTTACCATTTTTTGAAGGAGGAGTGACTTGCTTAAAGACTCTTTCACCCCTCTGAGCAGTGCAGACTCGGTGCATAGTCTTGTGAGTCTTTGGAGGCTCAGGGAGGCTCAGCCAGCTCTGTGAGAAGTGTTCCCCTCTTCAAAGATGGAGCGCGAAAAATATTGCAGCTGCAAGCCGCATCAACCGTTGACAAAATTACAATTACGGCGAGGGACGGCCGAAGCGGGAGGAATCAGTAAGCAAAAGTCGGAAGAGACAAGGTCTTCGGTGTCTCAAGTAAGAAAATCTTCTAGTACAGCCGATGGCCCCTCATTTGTAATAAGTAACTTTCAATGTGCCCCGATTACCTTGCTCGCCTTGTACACTTCTGAAATGGTGGAAGCTGAGGAACTGCTTGCAAGTGAGACTGGAAAAATGCATGTCCCACTCCCAACAGCTAGCTGTGAGACGTTTCCTAAAAATACTGCAGAAACTGTTGAAACACAGAGACAAACACAACTTACTGTGGAGTCAAGTGGACTGCGGAGCACGCAGAGCGCTTCCAATTCTGAGTTCTCGACATGCAGCTGTTCCGCGGCGGGTTGCTGCAACAATGGGAAACAGGCTGTTCCTTGCTTACGTGTGCTGACGTGGCGGGCAGTGCGAAAGGGTGAAAGTATCGCCCTATTGCCAAATATGCTACCCGACCGAAGGCTGAATCGCCTAACATCTGAAAACACATGTTCCTGGATCAAGAGGGTTAGTGACTGTGGTGTTGGGGGGCATTGGCTCGAAACATTGGCGTGTCCACTCGAGAACGCCCGGCCGCTCCCATGGAGGGAGTGGGTGGCGCTCTGGTAGTGATGCTGCGCATGGCTAGGGAATGCTACAACACTAACATCTACACAGTGGAAAGCACACAATTAAATGTGCCTGCTGAAAAAGGGCCTCAGACTAATGCTGTGATGCCTAACAACAGTGTGTGCATTACGTGCAATGCAGAATCTGGCACCCAAAGCACCCTAACTCAGAGGAACGAGTGGAGCGAGGACACACTTTCAAATGGCAAAATACTGCTGGATTTTAATACAACATCTAACAGCTCAAATTAACCTGCAAATTACTTGAAGACCAATATGATATGATATGGCATTTATAACATGCCTATACACATGTGTTTCAAGGCGCAACGAGGCAAAGGAGGGGAACAGATGGAAGACAGACAGCGATCCTACTAGGCCAGGTGTCATTCAGATTGTGCAAGTGCATAGGAAGGGGAGGAGGAGGAGTGCGGGGGGAAGGGGGAGAGGACAGTGCAGTACATGGGATAAGAAAATAAATAAACAATAAGTAAATTACGGCCAGCAGGTGGCAAGTGCAAGGGTAGTGGGACTGTAGGGATACAGAAAACAGTCCTTAAGTGCTGGGTTGCCCGGAGGGCAGTGCAGGAGTGCGACAGGCGGGGGAGGGGACCTGGGCCCGAGATCAGAGGGCGGCTAGGCAACCAGTGCAATGTCAGTGTCAGCCAGGAAGTTAGCAAGGGAGAGGTGGAGAAAAAGCAGAAGCAAAGAGAAAGGTGTTGAGGTGCTCCCGGAACTGAAGATGATACTCCTCAAGTTTCAGGGAGGCAGGGAGGCTGTTCCAGAGGGAGGCCAAAGCCGAAGAAAGAGATCTACCACCAACTCGTTGCTTGGAGAAGCGACTGACCCTGAGGGAGTTTGAGGCAGATGAGCGAAAAACTGAATAAGGAAGGTATTTAGGAAGAGAGAGTTGAAGGTATTGAGGCCCCAGGCCCCAGAAGGCCTTGTGGACAATGCAGACAGTTTTGAATTTAATCCTCGCAGCCACAGGGAGCCAGTGCAGGGATTTCAGTCCCGGAGAGATACGATCCCTGGACTTGAGGCCAAGGACAAGTCTTGCAGTCCTGTTCTGGACAAGTTGCAGAGGGCAGAGAGTAGAAGCAGGCAGATTTAGAAAGAAGCCATTGCAATAGTCCAGCCTAGAGAGAACCAGAGCTCTGGAGACAGTGAGATTCTGGGAGAAGGAGAGGAAAGGCAGAATACCTCTGAGGAGGCGCAGTTGGTAGTGTAACTTCTTAGAGACGTCAGAGATGTGAGGAGATAAGGAGAGTGTAGAGTCGAAGATGGCCCTGAGGTTTTTAGCCTCAAAGGTGGGAGCAGGAAGAGGGCCAAGAGAAGCCGGCCAGAGAACTACAGGAAAGGATGGAGCGGTTGTGCCAATGAGGAGAATCTCAGTCTGGGGCATTAAGGCAGATGTCATTGGCGGCACACCACTCCTGGATAGTAGACAGACATTCAGAGATGAGGGAAGTAGAGGCGAAGGCTGAGGGTAGCCTGAAGATGAGCTGGGTGTCATCCGCATAACACTGAAAGTTGGGGCAGAGAGCGGCGATGTGGTGGGCCAGGAGTGCCAGGTATTGGTTGAACAGCCAGGGAGAGAGGTTAGAACCCTGTGGGACACCACAGGTAGAGCAAAAGATAGCGGAGAGGTTGAGGCTCACAGGTGGGAGCAGGAAGAGGGCCAAGAGAGGTTTTCAATAAGAGTGCAAGCCCTAAAGAAAGAAGAAACTCTTTGGCAGTTGTGGAACAACTTCCTTCAAGATCTTACTCACATGAATACTGCGCTAAACAGCAATGCACTGAATAATAAAAATTAGTCTGAAAATAATGGAAAGGAAGATTCAGTGCAAGGCTCAGTGCATGTCGCGCATAAGTCAGGAGAAGTACAATCTCCTAATAACTTCACATGGATGGGCAACAAGTGGCCAGGGGGTGTGCAAAAAAGAAGACGCATTGATAGCAGCATATCACCACCTGCGAAATAACAGCGAAATAAACAACAGCAACACTTAGAGAATGAGTGTAATGAGAATGTATCCTCAAGTACAAGTAGGTCAAACATCATCAAAGGATAACCACCAAGGACCCAGGCTGTGCCAAGTATTCACAAGTCCACCTCTGACGAATCATCGTTGGAATCTTCATTTATTGAACATGATTATCCGAAGATTAGACGCCTGGGCATCAGCGATAAACAATCAGCCGAGAATGGAGTGAGTGGAGCACCCCTGAAACATGCAGAGAAAACAAGAAACATAAAATACTTCAGATAAACAACAAAAGGCGGAAGTCATTGATTTAGTAATCGCCCAAGAATGTGACGCCACAAAAGAAGCGGCCAAGGAGTTGAGGGTGCTGCCTCCAAAGCGCCAAAGTTCTATGTCACACAAGGAGGCTAATGATGATGTAACTTCGCCTAAACCATCTAAGTCAGCTAACGGTGAAGGATTAATTGGCAACCCGGGAATTTGTGAGCGCATCAAGATTCTAAGAAATGATGCAAATTAGGCTATATTTCAAACAAAAAAAAGTAGCAAATAAGTTGCCACAAACAAAGAAAACCCAAAATCAAATATTAAAAAAGAACAGAAACATTACCAATTCGAGAAAATTCCTGAGAAATATAAAAGCTGTAAGTGTCTTTGTAAACTCTGAGCGATCAAGAACCTTACGGAAAAAAGTCAAGATGTGGTGATGCCTCAAAGCAGTGACCAAACCCCTAATGTAGTCGAGAAGGCCCCTAGTATTGATGACACTTCGGTGGAACAATAAACCTATCAATTTATGAAGATAGCAATGACCACTCCGTATATACGGGGAAACCCCAAATTAGCTCACTGTAAGTGGGCGCACTACCTTATTCTGGGGTAATTAGACTTTCAATATAATGAGAGCTATTTAGCAGGTTTTTCAACAGTTAGACCAAAGGATTCAATGAATCTATATTAGATCACAGTACAAAGTATTAATTTATTCAGAACAATTCATTGACATTAAAGACAATTCAGCTTGTCAGTATTGTAATACAAGCACTCTAAAACACAATCCTAATGGTGACAGTATGTCCTCTAGAGTGATCACTAGTGTTACATTAATAAACACAGTTGGTTATTGACAACATTCAGAGAATCTGCTAATTTACTGTTGTCATACTCAAAAAAGGAGTCAAGTGATCTATAAATTAGAGCTTAAGATAGCAACGGCAACACAATGACAGTGAAGTGCCATCTAATGAAGCAGATCAAAATGCTTATGCACATTGGGGGTGCGTCTTTGAGAAAGAAAATTAATGCTCCTCAAGTCCAAGAATCGCGTAGAGTGTGGCATCTTTTTCTTCCAGCAGCTGGTCCCAAGGTGACAGCTGTGGAAATAAACAACACACATTTCCTGACCCTCGATGAGAAAAGGCTCATATCAGTTGTGCAACATCCTAAAGCTGAAAAAACGAATGGTCCACTAGCGAAAGTAAGTGGTGCCGGCCCAGTGGAGGAGGGAAAGCACCGTAACAGAGATGGAACTCTTTTCCTCAAAAGACAAGGTGAAGAGATGGTGACACGGAATGGGAGCGCTTCTAGATATATGGCACAAAAAGATCAAAAGTTAAATTGGAGCAAGGCATCCAAACGTACCAAATTTACTGAGCATCATACTAAACCATCTTAACATCAGCTGATCCTTGAACGGATCCTAGCCATCAAGGATGGCCTGATTCTCAACAGAAACAACATGCTTCGCTGTTACAGCACATCCCTTCTTTGAGAACTATTGAGTCTAATAACATCAAAACAGTTGATTTTGTTGACAAACTTTATGACGACAGAGTAAGACTACATATCGACTCACAAATAATTAGTGATATATTTATAGATGCGTCACCGGTGCTACTTTCCTTGGGATTTGATATTTTTGAAGAGAAAGAAGATAACAATGCCAACAGCTCTGCCAAAGAATGGTGCTTGTCAGAGCCTGTAGACGTCTTGCAAAAACAGAGTCTAAATGAACTGCATCTTGATCAGTCTATTATGAGTGAAGAAAATGTTCTGAGTGATAACCATTTAGCAGTCGTCTCCTTTAGTAACAACGAAAAACCATTTCAAGAAGCACAAGTTGGAGAAAGGCTTAAGATTACTGTTAAGTGCAATCCGAAGCCCATGGGAGTAGATAAAAGACCAAATAATGATGTAAATAAAACACCAACTACAAGTGACTGGAACTGGCTGGCAGAAGCATTGGGTCATTACAATGAGAGTTAATGCCAAGAGGACCAATAACATCGCTTCATGGAACAGAAGAGGTTTCATTCATCTGTATAATAAACCCCCAAATTGGCTTAACTATCTAGATATCCTGTGTTTACAGGAAACTTGGATAGAAACTTGCCCAATGTCAGACGTGTTTGAAATATCCTTGAATCCAGCAATAATGAGGCAAAAGGGACGACCGTCAGCTGGCTTACTGACACTTGTAAGAAAGGCTTCAGGCCTTAGAACTATCTGCTAAAAAAACATTAGTCTTTTTATACAAAGTACAGTGATCTTACTAAAAAGTGATAGAAAAGAGGAGTCTTTTCGGATGTATCTGATTAATGTATACTGGCAACAGCAGGCACAACTAGGTTCATGGATGCAGTGACTGATTTGATTAATGCAATCAATACTGGTAAAGTATCGCGAAACATAATTCTGTGGGGAGATTTAAATCTAAAGTGTATAAAATCGAGGGGAGATGATTCAGCAATCGACAGAAGATTGCAAAACCTGGCCTACAAATGGTGCGAAGACATGGAAGGAAGAAATCTAGTAATGTTAAATGGAAATACCAAGGGGGACATCCCTGCACAATCTACATGGAGTCGTACAACTCAAGAGTCAATGTTGGACTACTTTTTTGTCTCTGGTGGTATAGGACAATGTGTATAATACCTTTAAGTGATAAACACCTCACAAAGTGACCATAACTTTCTAAAACTGACATTGATTGCACCTGAAGGGAACAGAAAAACCAAGTGGGTCCACAATGTATCGGCTGAGCCTTGCAGTATTTGTTTACGAATAAAACAACAGGACATTTGTGTAATCATGGAAGTTTATTGTATAGGCCTAGATGGCAATATGAAAAGCAATGTGGAATACAGTCATCTGTTGAAGCTTTATATGGAAAAAGAATAAGGCCTTAAAAACTCTGCTTTTTGACCACAGCACCTCTATGATGGGGAAATTGCCAACAGAAAACGTCAGCAATGGAAATAACTCAGGCAACATATACATCAAGGTAAAAGTTGAAAATGGCCTTAAAAAAAGCAAGTAAACAAAAATATAAAAAATGGTTAATCTCCCACAGAATAATCATAGGAAAACAGGACGCTGAAAAAATGATGTCTAGCCTGCGGAACAAGAACTCTCATGAGTTCTGGAATATTATCAACAATGAAAGCTGCCAACAAATGGCGACACAAGAGAATATGGTCACTGAAACACAATGGGTTGTGGGATGTTTTTACCCTTGCATCCAAGCCCTAGCATAAAACTGTGCAGTACTGGCATGGAAAACATCCTGATGGGCAGAACTCCCCAGAGAGTGCACAGGGAAAACATGAAGAATAGGCTGCCACCCATTTTTGCCTATGTTGTGAGCACAGGAGGGCACTGCCTAAAACCACCATTGGGCTACACACACAGTAGCCTGAAACCATTGGGAATGGCAATGCTGATTGCCAAAAAACAATTTAGAACTGTGGGGAATTCATTTTCTTAATCCCAAAAATGGTTGCATTACCAGTACTCACCACTATCAGAAAGCCGGTGTTTTAAAACCACCAGACTTTTGTGTAAAACTGAACAAATGAAACAAAACCAGACCAAGGAAAGACTTGCTAAGAGGTGGATACAATGTAAAACTATATTCTGAAATGACTTGAAGGAAGTAATTATTTAATGTATAGGTAAAAATTGTCAGTTTGATTTGAATGTAGAAAACTGAGAACAAAAAGTGACATTTAGCTGAAACCTGGCTTAATGAAACTGAATTCTGCCTGACAACTACCCCCGACAGGAGTTGAAACTGGATCAACAGCCACTCTTCCCAGGCCTAGCTGCATCCTGCTGCCCCTTGCCAAAAGGAGTTCACCTCTCTGATTAGATTAGGGGTGGAGCACCTGGGAACTGGAAGGGACAGAACAATGCAACTTCCTTGACTCAGGCAAATGTTATATTGGGGGCGTTGTAAAATAGCTTCCTCTTGGGAGAAACTGGGGTGCAGCTGTGGCTCTGTGAACAAGCTGGCTTGAGGGAAGTGGATAAACCAGTTATTCCACCCTGTGATGTGGGAAGCCACACCCCTTTTTGACCAGAGCATAATTTTAAAAAGATAGATAACTCATAGTGCGGACTAGTCAGATTTATATAAGTAATATCATTATTTTTGTGATTTTTCTGTGAACATTTTAAGAGGCGTTAGGACCCTGTGGTGTATTCTGGGGGCTTGCTAGTGGAAAATAGGGTCTCACTCCAAATGTATGCATGTTAAAAATCTGACACTTTATCATCTGCAACCCATATCCCTGGTGCACATTTGTGTAAAATCTGGAAAGGTTTAGAGGTTGTTATCTCGTACAAAGACAGGGATCGGATTGTTTGGTGCTACAGAAAATATGTTAACTGGACCTATAATATTAGAAAAATGGTACATAGATAAATATGTATTTGGGTCAGAAATAGATTTGTGTGCAATCTGACAAGGGGAGGTTCCTATGACCATAAAACCTACAGCAGCACTCTGACTCACATTTCCTTCCCCCAATCAAGGGAGAGAGGAGGAATTGGCCAATGATAAGTGAGAGGGGCAGGTTTAGTTATGACCAACGCACACACCCACTTTCCAAAACAGATAAAAAGAGACTGCTGGGACAGGTAGAGACATTCAATTCCATTTGCTGCGGAGCATGCTGACCGACGACTTCACATCCAGAGATCCAGACTTCAAATCCATCAATCTCCAGAACCTGTAGCAGAAATTAACTCCAGAATTTGTAGCAGAGAGGCCTGCATCCACCAGCTGAATCCTCTTCAGCAGGCCTCAAAACTAACCAAACTATTCAACAGCCGGGCGAGCTGTTTGAAGTTTTGCCGAGAATTTTTGCAAGAACCCGTAGCAGTACCCAGAAAGCAGTGTTACATCCAGACTCCAGAGAAGCTAGACCAGCAGAGCAGAGCTGGCCCAGATCGCTGTGAGCAGAACCGGTGCCTGATTGACCCGCCGAGCAGACAGAACCGCAGCCGGACTGGTTGACCATATCCGTGACGAGGCCTAGTTCAAATTTATATTGTGAGTACCTAGCAGAACTGTGCAGAACCAATCTCTTAGTTAAAATAATCTAATCCAAACTGTTTTAACCTAAGTAGAACTGCCTCCTAGAAATCGTGTCATCTGTCATTTTTAAAGCTGCACAACTGTCACCTGTCAATTCTGCAGCTGCAAGCTGTCACCTGTCATTTTGAGTTTACTTTAAATCCGAAAAACTACCTTTATTTAATCGTCCGTATCTCTGGAACCGTTTGGGCACAAAATGTAACTTTCATCTGAAAGCTTAGAATCTAGGCTTTCCAACGAACCTAGATCCAACTTCCTACTCCCTATACTTTTCCAGTAATCGCGAGACACACACTCGCGAAATTTACTGCGATTTGCAATTTGGCCCGATGTCTTCATCTGTAGAAATCAGCAGCTTTTTGCTTTTCTTTGCTAAAATTCGTTTGCAATCTGCTAATCATTCATAGAGTATTGTTAAAGTGAGCCTGAACTAATATAAAGTAGCCATCACCTATCCTGAACCTCTAGAGGGAATTAAAAGCAATTTTAGCACCTTTTCACTTCCTTGCAAACCACATTAAAGGAATTTGCCTGTGTTTAAAACTCATCCCTGTTTTCTCTAAGCTTGCTGGGAGAACTGGAACTGTGTATTGCATTATAAAGTGCGATTTGTTGGGATTCTTGAAGACTGTGTGCTCTCCCTCCATTTCTTGTTTTGCATAGGGGGGGAGTGAATTGTCAAAAGAAAAAGTGATCATATTACCTTTTGCTAAAATCATAAAAAGTTATTTCTGTACTGCATTTTATTCCACCTTGCGTTTCCTTGAACCATATAAAGCATTCTTTCCCACATTATTCTTCTGTTCCTATTCATAAGTTACCTCTTGCGACTACTGCTCATATTCTGAAGTGTGATATCAGTTATCAATTGATTTATAAAGTGTGATAGATATATATTGTTGAATTGTCCAAATAAACCTTTTAATTTACAAAACAAACCTACTTCTTGGCTCAGTGGGGTCAGGGGGATTCTAAGAGGGGGGTGTTATACAAGGGTTGTCATCCAGAGTACTGAACTGGATATAAAAATAAATCAATAAGGGTTTTCCTCAGCATCCCAGACCAGGCATTGACTTAGCTGTAGTGTTGATTGAATATCGCTTACAGGGTCCTTCACTTTACAGAACTGTACGATAAGAAGAGCCAAACCAAAGAACCTACTCTACTGATGCTAACAAAATGGGATCTTCGGTTTTGACAAAGATTATATTTTGTCAAGTATAAGGCACAGCAGTTCATCACGGGCCCCCAGCCCTGATGGACTCAACAATTACACCATGAAGCAAAATCCTGAAGATTGATCTGCATTTTGTGCAATTCTGTTATCAAAAGTGGCTAATGAAAGAGCAACCCCATTTACCTGGAAAAGTGCAATATTTGTGCCCATCTTTAAGAATGGCAACAGAGCTGACCCAAAAGACTACAGACCCATCGCACTCTTGGATGTCTTAGGCAAATTGTATGCAACCCAACTTCAATCACAATTGTCTGTATATATTATTATTATATATATATAAAGTCATTACCATTGTTTAGCTACCTGCGTTACTCTTAGTGTGGCTTTCAAGAAATGTTGTACTGACCAAGAAACTGCTATAGCTGGGACCTGCAATAAAAATATCAAAGTTATCCTACACTCTCTAAAGCCTATAAATCAGATAATTGGAATCAGCTTCCTCTTTCATATGGGAGCAAACCCATCTTTGAAGTAGGAAAGCATTGTACCAACCCCCTCACCCGACCCCGAGGTACCAGCAACTCTCGAAAAATGCAATGGAACCAACACATTTCTATAGAAAAATAGACAAAATCCAAGAGACCATTACATCAACCTCTCACTTCATTAGCATCACCTGCACCCTGGAATGCACACTGCCCCTCTGGAACAAATGCTCTCCTCTCTTGTCCCCTTATCTCCTAAAAATGATTTGCTCCCTCAAACCTACTTCTTACACTGACGATATAATTCCGGCCTCCGTCATTAAACAATTGACGGGCCCAGCACTCAAATCGCTCCTCAGCATCATCAATGCCTCCCTCACAGAAGGATTATTCCCGGATATCCCCAAAACTGTACTCATACGGGTTCTTTTGAAAAAACCAACCCTAGGTCCAGACGTATAGCCAACTGCCAGCCCATTACGAACCTCGCATTTATTGGCAAAATCTTGGAAAATGTAGTAGCTACAGAACTACATGCCACAATCAAACAACTCCACCTCCTAAATGACTATAAATCAGGGTTCCGCCTCAAGAGCAGCATTGAGACAGCCACCATCCGGGTGGTGGATAATGCCCTCCAAATTATATATAAGGGTGACTCATGCCTCCTCATCCTACTTGACCTCTCGGCTGCATTCAACACCATCGACCACCGTATCCCTCTCTCCCTCCTTTCTGACAGGATGGGATTCTCTGGTACTGTCCTGAGATGGGTACTTCCTACCTGTCAGGCAGACACCAGGCTGTTCAAATGAACTTGTTGCATTCTAACTGACTCCAGGTCTCCAGCAGAGTTGCCCAAGGCTCCATCCTCTCGCCAATGCTTTTTAACCTTTACATGGAGCCTTTGGGCACTCTCCTTAAAGATCAAATAATTTCCACCAATATGTGGATGAGACTCAGTTGCACATGAGAGTACATAGAAGCCATAATTCAGTCCTGGATGCTGACTGCCTACCTCATCTAAACCCATGAAAGACTGAATTCATCCTCACCGATCTGCTAGCTAAAAAATAACTTGTCCAATAATAGCTTAATGATATTAGCCTAGAAGGATTTGATGCACAACTCTCAGAATCACCAAAATCCTTAGGCTTCAGAATTGAAAGGAGCCTGTCCTTCCTGAAACACATAGCCGAGAGGCCTAAATAGCCTGGCTCAGAATATATATCGTATTGCACGACATTGTGGTCTCACACATGGCTGGAGGAAATGCTCTACTAACTGGGCTTCCAGCTGCTCAATTGGGTCCCCTAAAAGAAGTCCTCCACACTGCAGCAGGTTGTATGACAGGAGCATGGAAATTGGACCGAATTGCCCATTTCCTACTCGAACTACATTGGTTTCCAGTCAAAGAATCAGGAGTAGCACACCCGCATACCTGGAGGCTAAACTCACATATCTGGTGGCACATGCTCCTCGTACAGCACATGAACCAACTAGTTTAAATCACAACTCGCCCGCAAAGAGAAGACCCGCACTAAGTCCTTGTCTTATCATGCATCCACGCTCTGGTACTTGATCCCAGTGTCCTGTCAGAATGCCCCCACTATTCTCCAATTTCGCAAATTTCTCAAAACATGGCTCTTCCAACAATACCGGACCAAGGACCCATTCCAATGGATGTGCATACCGACGTACAGACCTACCAGTACTGCCCGACTGTTAAAATATGTTAAAATATGGTAGCCCCAATGCAGGCTACCCACACTCACTACAGTGCTCTACTGTTCTCGAGCTAGGTCTGTGTTTTAAACAGTAAAAAACAAAAAGAAAAACAAATACCTGGTACAGTTTTGCTAATCATGGGACAGAAGGGATATGAGCTTATTGCATCACTTGGTTTTCCACAGAGCCAAAGTTTGACCCAAAGATTTAACCTGAAGTGTGGCAGATGAAATCTATCCTGTGTCCTGGATATCCAATTAAAATATTCTTGATCCATATGCTGTTACTATGAATAGTAACCTATTAACATTTTTAGTCAGTTCACTCTACTCACATGTGGTGCTCCACCATTGATTAAGGATTAAAAGGATGATATTCTTATCCTGCTTCACAAGCATCATTGGGTTAAGATATTTTGTGTCATAGTTAATCTTCGTAAGGGTCTTCGCTCTGATAAAACCACAGTATTTTAGCTGGTTAATCTTTTGCCAAATGATCATGCAACATGCGTGTTGTTAATGTGGCTGAGGGATTTGTCCAGACAAAATGCCACATCGATATAGCTCTGAGTCTAAATTCATCCATAATGAAACATAGATGTAACTCGTTATGTACAACAAAGACAGGGGTGGACAAAGGAAAACGTAGAAAACATGTTAAGAAGTCTTCCTATTTGGTTTTCAAAGTAGTAGGGTCCTCAAACTCCTATAGCCCTTCAGCATAGATGCCAGACACCTATATATAGCTGTATCATCAATTTTGTTGGGTGGTTTGCTCTCGAAAGGGTCCCAGAAGATTGCGGCAAACTTGTCTTGTGCTCAGAAATATGCCCTGTGAGTTCAATTATCAGGGAAGTTTATTCCCAGGCATTTGAAACTATTCAATTGCTCCAGTTTCGGCAAAAGTATTGAAATAACTGGAGTCCTATTACTTTTTGCTCCACCAACCAACATTTTGGACTTCTCAACATTAACCATGAAGTGACTGCAAATCAATAAATCTAAAAACCTATTCACCGGAAGTTGCACCACTTTAGGAGTGTGTGTGTTGTTCACATAACTAAGCACTGGTATTAGGTTGGACATGTGTGTCTGAAACATTTGTACAAATGGCCGTTAATTATGAGTCTAGTGATTTAGTGTAGAGGTTAAAGAGAATATTGGAGCCAGAACACAGACTTGGTGAACCCCTCTTGTGATTTTGAAAGATATACATTCTCACTTCTGTCCATATCGTACCACTGTGTAAGTACCATTATGCATTCATTTAAAAATTAAAAGAAGCTGTAATGGCAGACTTAAAATTTTAAAGAGCCTTCCACAATATTGTTCTCTGTACCGTGTTGAAAGCTAGGTTCAGGTCCATAAACGCCAAGCATGTGGGTGCTTTTTTGAGGAAATATTACTTGGTAACAATTAGAGGCTTGTTCTTTCATCCTAATGCACGCTCTGAGGGCCAGATTCAAAGAGCATTTCCAATGGGATTGCACCATTATAAAACGCTTCTGTGAATCAGGTCTTGAAGCTGCTCTGCAAATCCATCTGTATACTTTTGCTGTCGATCCAGTTCAGAATTTGATTATATAATAGTAGCCCAAGAACTTTGCTGTAGGAGTCCAAAGGGAACTTCTTTTTGGAAATAGGCACTATCGAGCAGTTCGGGGGTATTATATAGTTTCCCAAATATCATTGAAGCACTGATAAGAATGGGTGCCCTTGATTCAGTTATGGAATTAAAAATATGACATCAGGTGCTGATCTTTCAAGGGATGGTTGTGACCTCATAACTCCTCATAGCCCCTCATTCTTCATTCAGAGTGAACTCATGATGTCAGCCTGCCATAAGATTGATCTGTGAAGTATCCTGAATAACGTATTCACATCAGTCTCTATGGTTGATTTATATAAGATTGAAAAATGCTGGTCCCTGTGAGATGGTGTAACGCTGATATCTGTCTGCTGAGGCTGGATAGTATCACGACTACCTGCTATAATGAGCCAATATTTCACATTACCTCAGTTTATTGAGAGCCTGGTTATCCTTAGCCTGTAAGAAAATTGCTTTATAGATTTTCCTACTGATAATTATTTTATCACTGTTGTTTCTTTTTTATATAACAGCAATTACTCGTGCCTGTTTTGCCCTTTCCATCCTTTAACATACCATTTGTCAATATTAGCAGGAAATAAAATTTTACTTTTTGATATCAGGACTACTTTAAACATAGACCTTTATGGATACAGTAGAGAATTGAATGTTTCCAAAACATCATGCATTTTATCAAAATTATCTGTGCAAATCAGTTTTTGAGCCAATCCCTTACATATACTATTTTAATTTATTGTAACTTTGTTTCAAGCAGCCCACTTAAGATTACACATGTTATTGTGAGTAGCACATGATGAAGTAGGATTCATAACAAAACATGTACTAAAATCAAGATAAGGTCAATGTTAGGGGGTTATGGTCTCTTTCCAATC
Source organism: Ambystoma mexicanum (assembly GCF_040938575.1). Classification (NCBI taxonomy): domain Eukaryota; kingdom Metazoa; phylum Chordata; class Amphibia; order Caudata; family Ambystomatidae; genus Ambystoma; species Ambystoma mexicanum. The sequence continues at coordinate 646,932,530 of NC_090930.1, read as the reverse complement.
ACAGATTCATCAATTCCGGACCAATTCTCACATGTTACTATACAGTAGTCAACGGTTGAGCTTGATCTTAAATTGGAGAAATTCAACTGTCCAGGGGAGTCCGAGATTGTCTTTCCATTCAGTGACCTCAAATCCCATTCATGCAAAAAAATGTGTGCAGATTTATCACAGTGAGGGTCAATCATAATGGATTCAGCAATATTCCCGTCTCTAGCCTGTTCGTCATCTAAGAGTCCCTCTGCCAGCCATAACCCAATTTTAGATTAAAATAGTCTGCAAATATTATAAAGTCCTTACCTTTTTTGTTTGTAAGGGTACATAGAAGGATTTGTTTCAGATATAATGTTTTAGAAGTGCAAATGGTCCCCGGTTTATTAGAAATATTAAATTAGGACAAACTATGATTATGTGGATCAGTAGGTCTAACAGATACAATAATCTAAACATTACGGTTAAAATTCATAGAAAGCCAGATTGATAATCCATCTGAATTGCTGCCCCTTCTTTTTACTTTGACCTTTTTAACAAATCTCTTTATGCAATATAGAGAATTAATAATTAAAATAACAAACATATTCATTCATGACCACACACATGTCAAGAAACAACACTGATTTCCTACACTAACCAAAATATTTATTGTCATGCCTGGATGCAAGGGTGTCGGGTACTGTTAGCCGATTACATCTTCAATTAGAGTTTTGCAAGGCTGGACCAGAACAGATCAGAATAACATTTAACAAAAGACAGAACAAACAAAACAGATATAATGAGCATAATCTTGAATCCTCTGAACTGACCTTTTGATATAAAATGGCTCATTTGCCAGTTGATCAGGGGGCAGCCTTAACTTAGACGCGTTCACTCCAGGAAGTTTAGACACAAGTAGTCTTTCCTGATTAGAAGGCACCAAGGAAGGTTGTGTGAGAACCTGCCCACAAACAATCATGTGGCCTCTAGGCCCAGCCAATGGATCTGAGGCACACAGACATCAACATGGGTGCATAAATCAGACACAAATATCAGTTTAGATCATGTCAAGTAGGAAGTCACCTTTAATCCACGTCACTATGGGCAACAGACTCAACACACAATAGAGAACCTTCTGTACCCAAATGAGTATCCCTACCCTCAGAATTCAGCACTGTGGAGGTGTCTATCATCTCATCACATTGAAACACATAAAACCAAGTGTGTGTTACTATGCCATTCAGACCAAGTGACCTCATGGACACTTCCAGCTGAGCAAGGAATGTACATCAGAATGCTTTGAAGCAAGTTCTGCTAGGGACAGCAGAAGACGTTATCACTATGTGTCCTTCTTAGGTTAATAGCATGTAACAATCTACAATACTCAATTTGCAAAAGTGGCAAAATATGAAACATAATAATTTTTTGCAGTTATATAGCGCTACGAACCGTCAGGTACCTGAGCACTGCTTATTATTATCCACGGCGTGTTGACCTCTGAAGGATTCGATCCTGCATCAACAGGCTCTGCACGAATATCAAAGCAAGCCTTCTACTTGCTGTGCTATCTGACCAGCTGGGCTAAAACGTTGTTCTTTTCTCTTCTCATTAACATACATCAGTTAACAATAGATTCCAGGTCTGTCCTTGTGATTTTACGACAAGTCGCCAAGTGCTTGCATTATTTCTACATCACATTCTGCATTTTCCTCACACATGTGATGCTAATAAATGTAACGCCTGCCAGCCGACATAGCTTAAACTGTTGGCTTTACCAATGCATGTGTTCTCCAATGTGTTACAAAGCGATCAGCCGGAAAGCTTAGCACTGGATTGCATAACATCCATCTGTGCTTCATATGCATCCTTCCTTCTGGGAGCCTCGGAGCAATTCATTAGTAAATGAGCTATTGAATGCAGAGATACGTGAGAGGTGTTCATAGCCCTCAGCATCATCACATCACCTTGAAATGTGGCTTTGTACATGGGCATTATTTAAGGTGGAGGGGTGCAAGGGTCTTCCCCCCCTCAACATTCGTGGCACACCATTGTGTTCCACCTATTCAGCAGGGATATTTTCATTTAGATGTCATACCCTCCTCCTCCCTCCCCCAACATTTTCAGCAAAGTTTCTCCACTGCCGTGGTCTACAGAAAAAGATGCTGACTTACCCCATCAGTGCAAACATGTCTATTGTGTCTGCAGAACCCCAATACTAAATTCTGCCTGTTTGTTGTGGGATTCCAAGGCTCTGAAGACCTGCCTTCACAGGGTAGCAACTGACATTTCCGCTGCTTTGTTAGCTTGTCATGGGTGCTTTTATATTTTTGAGTGGCAGCAGCACATTAGCATCACTGAAAAGCATATTTTAAGGGTATTTTATTGTATATGCTGGGAATTTCCCCAACAGGAATGTGACAACGTGCAAAGTAAGCAGCTTAAAGTTATGTCTTTACAGCATGAAACTGTTACCATTTTACACAGTTATCTATCATAAAGGTGACAATTTATCTGCACTTGGTATTTGAGAAATTGAATTGCACATGGTCTGACAGACAGCTGGTTTGCATCTTAAAATGTTACATTGTGAAACATTTTGAATTGTTTGATAGTTAAGGATTCTGCAGTTTGACAGATAGGGTAGTGGGATATACATATATTACAGAGTCTGCCTTAGCGGCCCTGCAGTTATGATTAAGTGGATCTTCCCACTGGAAGAGCGGTTTTTGGGCGTCCTATAACTTTGGCGCCGTTCAAGGAATCCTGACGAAACTGGGGGAGCAAAGTAATAGGTGGTTCCCAAAAGCTTTGAAATCCAGAGCAACCTGAATGGAAAATAAATGTTCTGGCGGCTACAGAACAAACCCCGGGATGGATTAGCACCAAACTTGCACAAGGAGCAGCGGGGTGGCTGCAAAATCATGCTTTGGTACATTTTGTGTAAATACATTCAATAGATTTTTGAAAAAATGCTCGAATTGTGATGCCCTAAAAATTAGTGAAAGCTCTGTCCGGTCTGTGGACTTAAATCCTGATTCGGTGTCCACGGATGCCTTTGGACTAATCAGACAGCCGCATAACATTCGCAGATATGGTACATGGTCAATGAACAATGTGAAGAGCGGCAAACGTTTTGAAACGGACGCCATGTTGGATTTGTGAACTGCGCCCATAGTCCAAGGACAGTGCGGTATAAAAAGCTATGAAAAATACATTTATGGTTATTTTGAGAATGAAAGATTGGCTGCATAGGGAAAGGGAAAGAAAGTTTCTGTATGTAAAAATGTGCGTGGGGTTGTCACTGTATTCACCGTCATTTTTACTGTCCGCGGCTAACACAGACAGCAATAGGTGTTCGCAGACATCTATTGAGAATAGTGATGTCATGTTGTATGCGACAACAATGCTTAATTTGAGTTTAATACTTATGTAATGGAACTAGTAACTGTGACTAATAGTTATGCAGTCAGTATGAACCCTGGGTAGGGGCAGAATAGGAATTGTTGAGTGTGGGTATATTAGTAGTAGTATTAGTAGTAGAAGTAGTAGTAGTAGTAGTAGTAGTAATCAAAGAACACATATTTGTGGCAATGGCCATTTGTCTGATTGTTCGGCCATGACCGAACAATCTGGTCACTGGCCATGGCCACAATAGTATGCTTACTTTGGGTTGAAAGCCTGCAGCAATCTAGCTACTGGCCATGGCTAAAATAGTGTGCTAATTTGAAAATGGCAACAAGGGGTTATTGTTTGGGGCATGACCATATGGAGTGTGGATACAGTGGCAGTAAAAACAATGCATATTGTTGTGGCAATGTCCAGAGACCATAGTATTTTGGGCATGGCCCGAGCAATCTGGTTACTCACTATGTTCCACAATAGTACGTTTACTTGTTGAATGCCTGCAACCATCTGGCTACTGACCAGTGGTAGATAAGTTGCCCTTAGTTGAATATGATAACAAGGGAATATTGTTTGGGGCATTGCCGCATGGAGTGTGAATGTAGTCATAGCAGACATGCCCCAAACAATCTGGTCTTTGGCCATGGCCACCGTAGTAAGTTTACTGTGGGTTGAATGCCTGCAGTGTGTTTGGTGGTTACTGGTGGGGAAGGTCCTGTCTCTGTGACTCTCATGATCAGCAAACAGTGTGGGACAATAACTTTTGAATTGATTGAACTACTGAAGTCCTCTTTCTATTGCACCTGATCTCAACTCCTGCCTACAAACACACTGCGGATGCACAGTGTGCCAGCTGTGTGTTTGGTGGTTACTGGTGGGGAAGGTCCTGTCTCTGTCACTCTCCTGCTCAGCAAACAGTGTGGGACAATAACTTTTGAATTGATTGAATGCCTGATCTCAACTCCTGCCTACAAACACACCGTGCATGTGCGGAGGGCTGCGCGGTGTGCCAGCTGTGTGTTTGGTGGGAGCGTGGTGACGTGGCAGTGGCGGCCCCCTCCTATGGACCTTCTGGACCGCCCTGTAAAATCCTCCTCATATGGAACTTGCCAACCAAGCAAACGTCTTTGAGGGCACGCTCTTGCTGCATCCATGCTATTATATGCTGACTGTTCTCTCACGCCCCTTGAGAGTATGACCCGTTGTTATGCCTGTATTCTCCACAGAAAGCGTGGTGACACAACTGTGGTTCAGTGAATTCTCGCCTTATTACGAGGTGCGCTTTCTTTTGGATTTCTTGGTGCCTTTCATAGGAGTGGTCTATGCGTTGCTACTTGCATCATCGAGCCGACTTGGGATGTGCCTGTGAACAGAGCTAAGATATCAACAAACTCTGCCACACTGGTAGATATAGCTCTGAACTGTGACTCTGTACTCTGTGTCAATGTTGTACATTCACAGCCTTGCTTATATGCTTCTGTAAAGATTTCACCTTAGGGGGTGACTGCAGGCCTTGGAGCTTTTGAACCCCAGAAGGTAGAGAGGCAGAAGTTAGGTGACTGCCAAAACAAAAACTGTTGCCTCCACCGGAGTGCGGGTGACTATTGGTCTGAGTACCTGTGAGCCCGGATTTTGCATTCACACTGTGCTCCCACAGCTTTACTTATATATGCTCCGGTAAGGAGATAACCGTAGGGGGTGACTGCGGGCCTTGGAGCCTTTGAACCCCAGAAGGTTGAGAAGCAGCAGTCAGGTGTTTGCCAAACTGAAAATTGTTGCTTCCACCGGAGTGTGAGTGATTGTTGGTCTGAGCACCTGTGAGTCCGGATCTTGCGTTTATGTTGTACACCCACAGCCTTATCCATATGCTCTTTTAAGGACATTACCACAGGGGGTCACTGCGGTCCTTGGAGCCTTTGAACCCCAAAAGGTTGAGATGCAGTAGTCAGGTGTCTGCCAAATTCAAATCTATTCCTTTCATCAAAGTGTGGGTGTCCGTTGGTCTGAGTATTTGTGAATCTCCAGAAGTAGTGAGTTTGTCCACCTGACCCTGGTTTCCACCCTAGGGGGCGACTGTGGACGTGGAGCCTTTGAACTCCGCTAGGATGAGGAGAGCCACTTACATGGTCATTCCCGTGAGCCACCTTGCTGGCTGAAGAGAGGGAGATTGCTGTTACTTGCACTCTTGATCCTGCACCTCTAGAGGTTTCTGAGATTTACTTCAGCCCTTGATATAGAGGGTAACTGCGGACTGTGGAGCCCTTTAACCCCATTGGGCCGGTGTATATTGGTTTAGCCTACTTCTTGAGTATTAGCTATGTGGTTGAAGGAGGGGGGACTGTTGTTATCTGTGTCTTGGAACGTCGACCAGTAGAGGTCTCTTGCTTAACTTACTTCGGTTTTTGCCACAGGGGTTGATTGCAGGCCTTGGACCCTTTGAACTCCACTGTTTTGTAAAAGGGTCCTGTGTGTCCAACAGTGGGCGAATTCGGCTGCAGGGGCACTGTGCCTGAGCTTTGGGGGGGGGAATTCTTGATCAGTTTCACATCTTACTTCCTAGTGTTGTTAAAATACTCCTATAGCTCATAGTTGGGCCACCTAGTCGTTATCCGGCCCTTACAGTTTTGCCAGCCCCATGTTCATGTCCCTTGACCTTAACTACACGTAGACACCTCTTAAAACTGTCTCCTCGAAATCTAGCTTGAGTCTAGTCTTTCGTTGGTGCCAATACATCTGTTTTTGACTCAACCCTTACTGGCCAACTTCAAACATGAGTCGTACCCTGAGAAGTGCAAACCGCCTGTGTGAAGCCCCTATTGGCCCACCCAAAGGCATGGCTAACAAATCATCTAATGTTACACTCCCCTTGCTTCCGCCTAGAAAAAAGTCCCTCTTATCTATGTCAGAGCTCATCCTTCCAGTGTCAAGTCTCCCAGTTACAGAGGGCGACTTGACTCTACCACCCTCTATTTCACCTGAACCTAGGGAAGAACTCTCAGCCCTCAAAATTAATCCTGAGTAGATCATGCCCTCATTTTCTGTTGAAGAGGCGAATGATGATGAAAGAAATTTGATGAATGAAGCAGACTATAGGGCTGAGCTGAGTTGCACACATAAAGATGCTCAGGAAGATTTTGCGCCCATTTCGGACACTTCAATGCTTGCTTACACTGTTATGAGTGAGCTGGAAAAATGCGTTTGGCTGTCTCTTGGCTCCTCTTCCCCGGCTTCTAGGACCCACGCGTTTCGGGAGCAAGTTCATTTACATCTAGCTGACAAATTTTCATATAAAGACTTCACCGTTCCCGGAAGGGAACGTTTTGGCCTTAGTCTCCATGATGCTGGAACCAATATATTCCCCATTCAGCAAGAAGGTAGATGTTCTTCCTTGTTAAACTCACTTAGCGACCATGGCCAAAGGTCAGTTTCTTCTGACCACCAACTCTCAAAATCATCAGACATACCCTCTTCCACCCTGGAGGACTCGCTGATTAACATTGACGATCATGACTTGCAGAATTTCCCTGTAATTACAAGAATTCTTAATCTTCTACATAAAGGCCACAACCTTACACATTGTTCTCTTAGAGAAATGAAAGGATCGCTAGGACTTATGATGGAAAAAATTTGCAAAATAGAAGCTTATATCCTGGCTCAAGAACAATCACACTCTTTGTATGCCACCTACTTAGAGAAAAAGTTTACTTTGAACCAATCAGCTATAATTCCTTAAGCGTCCAAACTATTAACACAGGGCTCCCAAACGGATCCTGTGGTGAACGACCAGCGTTACACAGGTAGATCATACTCTGAGGCTCTTCAGGGCCTACAATCTGATGTAGACGAAACGTCAAATGGTGAAATGATCAACCTTCTCGAAGTAACTAAACTCCATCATGATCCTCTTCTCCAAGTTGAGCAGCTTCTGTTCAATGCTCTTTTGAAAAGCCAAGTGTCCATAATGCCGGAAGTTCCAAATGGTATGTCGGCTCCTGTTGATGAGTCAATATCGTCCCCTGACACTCCATCTGCTTTGACAGACATTATTGACTCTCAAGCTATTTCAAAGTCCCAAAACCCTTAACCAGGGACTCAGACAGGCGTAAATGATACTAGCCAATCAGGATCCCATTTTATGTCTCGCAAGGTGAAGAAATCGTTTTTAAGAGCCCAAAAATGACTGAATCTTTCTAAAACTAAGCTTAAAGACACCTCGGTCAAGACCGATAAAGTTGACGAAACTGGCCCCTCCAAAACTAATGCTGCAGTGTCCAAATTGAAGTCTAACTTGAATGCGGACGAGCCTGCCCTAAACTTACTGGAATTAAATGACGAGAGTAAGAAACTTTTGTAAATCAAAGTTATGGGTGAAGGCGACACAATAGCTCTTTCACAGAGGCATCAGTAAAAATTAGTGAAAAGATGCAATCTCAGCTACATACCTTTTTTCCAATTATGCAAAATAAAAAGGTAGTCATTCCTGAAAAACCAGAGGATCAACCACGCAATGTCCAGATTGTTGAAGCACCCCTGTCTCAGAATAACAGGGGTTGTCATCAGGTGGCAGCAGCTGTGGGCTTGGAGGCCAGCCAAATCTCCAACAAGATAGTGGAGCAGGAAACTCCCTCGACTGACTCTGACTTACTCAATATGTTTTTAGGAGAGAACAAGTCTCCGGCCGAATTGGGAAAAAATTCTGAGTTGGCACCAGATCATGCGAGAGACCAGACCCCTGTGTTCCTGGAACAGCCCAAGGAGATGAAATACATCCTCGGCTGGCTCAGTGAACCGAACGTCAATGGACCATCACGGATTAATAGATCTTTTTTGATGAATGCTTTCTATCAGATTCCATCTTTACGGAACCTAGCCACGAAAGACATTGAGTGGGTTAAATTTGCCAACCAAAACAATTACAGAAGAGTGTTGTGCAAATTCCAGTCTCACATTATTACTAAGCTTATCTTAGAGCATAAGGACGACTTTGAGACTTTGGGCCTCTATCCTTATCTCTTTAATGAGATGGACACTTCATGGTCCTTCTTGTATTTTGTCCTACCGGCTCCGTAGGACAGGGTCCATAAAGGCTCCGCCCTGAGTACAGCAGCGGAGCAAAGTAGTGAAATATTAGCGCAACTTGCCTCTCTTACCAAAGCTCTAAATGGCTTAAATTGGCAGGAGCCGCTCATTAAAGCGGCAGCCACAATGAAAGAAGCTCCTTCTACCTCGTAACTATTTAAAATTGCGATACTTTCATGGAACTGCTGTGGGACAAAGAATCTCTACCGCCGGCACAAACTGCTAGGGCCTCTAAATGCTTCTGAAATCTTGTTATTACAAGAAACTATGTCAACCACGGATATCGTCTTGGAAGGCAATGTATCATTTTGTGTTCCAGCTCATCGTGCTTCTGCTGGCCGTCCTAGTTGCAGCCTTGCTATCCTTGTTAAGAATAGCTTAAGATTCACGGCCAATTTATTGGAACAGACTGACTTCTTTGTGATGGATGAACTGAATTTTGCAGGCGCCTCCATTCAGAAAATTCTCCTTATTTCAGTTTGTTGGAATCCCATGGCAGTATCTATAGAGACAATTGTCCAATCCTCGAATGAGGCACTGGCCAATGCTATTTTGCAGCACCCCACGCATGAAATATAATATTGATTGGGGGTGATTTTAATGCCACTTTGGATATTGAGGGACTTAGACCAGCTTCTTCTGACTCTACGCCCTACGCAAAGCATGCTGGTGTTAGGGGTAAAGTATGGACAGAGCTTTTTGAAGCATGGAATATCTTTGCACTATCTTTGGCATCGCTCAGTAGTAAGGTTTCTTGGTGGCGTGGCACCTCTTGCTCCTTAATTGACTACTGACTACATCAAGTGAGCTGTCTTGTTTCCTTGCTCCACATCTTGTTTGTTTGTTTGTTTGTTTTATTTAGTACTTATTGTACTTATCTGTACTTATTTTGGACTGGGAGACCACGGTACATTGACCACTGTTCTTCACCTCACTTGCAACACTTTTGACACCTCGGCTCAAGCAGCCCTTGTTGAGAATGACAGATATGCCCTTTCTGTCCACTGGAACACAGGCACATATAAGAAACTTGTATCCTAGGTTAACAGGGACATCTTGGTCAGTGCAGATAATATGGCGCCATCATCCTTTTTGGAAAAGCTTACCGCTATTAACTTAAAGATGATTCGAGATCATCTCATAACTCGATCCAAATTGCCTGCAAGGCATTTGAACTCCCATGTCTCTCTGGAATGTCACTCTAATATATCAGTTTTGAAACAAATAAAAAATCGTGATCTTAGAGCTGCGAAACGTCTGCATCTAACTCCTGCTTTATATATGTCATCTAAAAATTCCATACTGGCCACATATAAGAAAAAATTGAAAGAAATACGGTATGCGCGCCACAGCCTTGATAATCAGAACATGATTGAGATATTATGTAAGCGCAATGTAAGGGAACTATGGGTCATCCTCAGAAATCCCCTGTGCGCCCCAGTGAACCGCTTGGTTGTTGCTATAAATGGAGACACCTGGCAGGTCTATTTTAGGGAGAAATAGTCTTTTCCCTCCGAGCATGTGGAACAGGAGACAGATGTGCCCCCTATGACCATTGCATCTACATGTACTTGGGCAATGAAGGATGCAATTTGGGCAATTTCCAAACTAACATTCTCCAAATTGGCAGGTCCGGACGAGCTTCCACCATGTGTCATTAAGGATGACCCACACTTTTGGGCAAAGCATTTGCTTACTCGTTTTGAATTGATATTTTGCCTCTGGAGTAATCCCTCCCTCATGGCTGATGGCCATAATTATCCCTATCCACAAAAAGTGGACCATAGATAATCCTACCAACTTTCAGGCCATCGCCCTAATAGATGTAGCTGCAAAAACATTTTCAGATATTGTATTAAACGACCTGGAAGCCTTTATAATAACATCTCCAATTCTATCAAAAGTACAGGTCGGGTTCCGTAAGGCGATGGGCACTCCTTTGAACGTGACCATCCTTGCACATCTATTAATGTCCTCGCGCAATCCATCCAATGGGCCCATACATATGGCCTCACTGGATATTCCATCAGCATTTGATAGTGTTCTTCGAAATCGTCTATTGAAGAAAATGTTGGCATATGGGATTCCAGCGCCTATAGTAGCACTGATTGTGCTCTTGCACAAAAAGAACTCATGCAGAGTTTGCATCAACTCTGCAGGTTTATTGACAGACAATATCCCCACCCAAGTTGGTGTGAAGCAAGGATGCAACCTTACAGCAGTACTTTTCAACTTGTATCTCGGAGATATTGACAATATTTGGGATGTGAATGACATTTTCCCTGTTAAATTGGGAAATTTCCATATAAATTGGTTAGCCTTTGCAGCTGACATCATCCTCTTCGACAGAATGGCCCTCATTACGACCCTGGCGGAAAGTGACTGACCGGACCGCCACAGCGTAAATAGCGTTTCCGCCATTGCAAGAAGGAGCAAAGTGCGGCCCATTCCGACCCATCGGGCACGAGCACCACGGCATGGCGGAAGTGCAAAGTCCGCGATGGCGGAAATGAACCCAAAACGGCCCACACCGCCGCCGTACGGCGCCCTAGGTGCAATACCGCCACCCATCACAGCGGACACCGCAGTGTGCGCCTACCGTAAAGTACGGTGACCGGAAATATACGGAAACGGAAGTTAAAACACGGGCCCGGAATGGGAAACAACCCGCCGTACACCTATAAAACCACTAAAACCACACAACCACTAAAATCACTACCCTGAGACACAACCCAACCCGTCATCCACCCTAGCGAAACCAAGAAAAATGGGAAAAGTAGCGAAGAAAGCGTGCGACCGCAAGCGGCAGGTCCACTTCTCCCGTGAGGAACTCACCGTGCTAACAGAGACCCTCCAGGAGAATGCTGCCGTCGTCTTCTCCATGCAAATGACCAGGACGGCACTCGCAAACAAGAAGGCCATATGGGCTCTGGTGGCACAGCGGGTAAGTGCGGTGGGGACCGCACCCCGCACCCCACAGCAATGCCGTAAGCGATGGGACGACCTGCGGATACGCGTCCGCAGCATACTCTCTGCCAACCGCAACATTGCCACAGCCACCGGGGGAGGGTCGGAATCACCCATCAAGCTGACCCCCTGGGAAGAAATCTGTGCCTCCACCATCGGAATGGAGAGCATAGAGGGAGTCGGAGGGATGGAGAAAGGAGTGCAGACATCCGAAGAATCAGGTAGGTGGGCCTAATGAAACAATGCCAAAACCACAAAGTCCATCCATGTGAAGCACCATGTGTCCCCATAGTGCAACAGAAACACATGTCCAGGAGAACGTCCACACACATCGTCCTGATAGCGCACGTTAAAACCCACAATAAATACATAAATAATTAAAAACCCCTAAAACACGCACTACACGTGCAGCAGGCCCACCCTAACTGCAGGCTGCCAAACAACTGCACCCTCACTCCACACACAGATGGAAGCACCTCCAAGGCCCCGACCCAAATCACCCTCAGGTACCACCCCAATGCATGTGATACAATGCCATTCCAATTCCCACAGACCCACCAATAACCCTCGCCCTCCTTTACTCCACCACAGGGTCCGATCCAAACGACGAGCTGCAGGACACCCCTACCAGCACACCTGCAAAGAGGGCCAAGACCAACGGCCAAAGACCCTCCACCTCAGCTGCACGCATCAAGACACGGCAGCAGCACAAATCAGGTGGCAGCACACAGGAGGGAACATCAACAGGCACCCCAGCAGCCAGCATGCCCACAACACCACCACCACAGGTCCCCCCAACGGATGCCACAGAAGGCACTGCCTCCGGTGGCAGCAGCACCATAGGTGACACCCCATTGATGGCAGCATGCTCCGACACAGAAGACGGGGATGTCGAAGTCAGATCCATCCATGACCTGTCCCAATCCCCCTGTCTGTTCCATCCCATACTACATGAGGATACCACGCAGGGGCACCCACAAGACGACGACTGGCCATCCCCCACAAGCCCTGTGGCAGGGCAACATGAGGACAACAGCCCCTCTGTGACACCCCCGCAAATGGCCATGGCCCAGCAGAGGCAACAGTCCCTCGACCAGTTAATAGTGCAACAGCAGCAACTGGCCACGCTCCTCAAGGACCATGCCGATGAATGTGGGGGCACTAAGGCAGACATAGAAACATCAACTGAGACACTTAGGGCAGAAATGGAGAGAGGTACAGAGACACTAAGGGCACAAATGGAGAGTAGCACCGAGAGCCTGAGAGTCCAAATGGAGAGAAGCACCGAGAGCCTGAGGGGGGAACTGCATGCGACGTCCAAAGACGTATGTGGTGAACTTGCCGCAGTGCGCCGTGTGCTCACTGAGCTCTCGCAAACCCTTAGGGACATGCATGGACATGAGCAGGCAGAGACATCATCCGTTGCAAGTTCCGTCCAGGGCAGCCCCCAACGTAGATCTGGGAGGAACCTGCGCTCCACAGGCAGGGGTGCCCCTGATACCCGCAGAGGGGGCTTGCAATAGCGACTGCCCACTGACGATGAGCATCTTTGGACACTGGTGTTCGGGGGGGAGGTGGGAGGGTGGAGGGGGTGTGTTGGGCTCACTTGGGTGGCGGGTCGATAGGGTGTACAACATGATATCACATATGCCATAAAAAGTGCACGATCAACCAATGAGATGTGTGGACATTGATCTTTGTGTACTAGGCCATCATAGGCGTACAGTCCATATTGTGCATGTCCCAGACACACACAGTGCCACGAGTCCCGTGTCCATGTATCAGCCACCAGGCGTGAGTGCTAGAAGCATACATCAATGAGATGCTGACGAATGTCACGGGCCTCCGGTGCCTCGCAGACTCCTTGAGGTGCTGCCACATCCCCACCCTCATCATGACCATCTTCAGGTGCTTGCAGTTCTGCGTCAGGGGGCATGGGCACATTTCTACGTACGCACATGTTGTGGAGCATGACACATGCCATCACCATCTTTGCAACCTTCTCATGGCGGTACAGGAGTGCCCCGCCAGACCTGCTGAGGCACCGGAAACGACCCTTCAGTAGGCCGAATGCCTGTTCAATGACCACACGGGTACGTGAGTGGGCATGGTTGTAGTCCTCCTCATGCTGGTCCCGTGGGTTCCGGACTGGTGTGAGGAGCCATCTCTTCAGTGGATATCCAGCATCACCTGTATGTGGACGAGAAACATATGATGTGGAATGCCATTGCTACGTACGCACACCCCCCCCGCCCCCTTCCTGCCAGGTCATTGCCGAATCACATACCCCACATCATCATGCATGAAATGAGACTCACCGAGTAGCCAGGATCTGTTACCTGCGTGTCGCTCCATGTAGCGTGGTATTGTAGAGTTCCTCAAGACCATAGAATCATGGGTTGATCCAGGGAATCGGGCACAACAATGTGTAATGATCCTGTTGGAGTCACACACCATTTGTACATTCAGAGAATGAAATTGTTTTCGGTTGCGGTACTGGGCCTCCATGGCATGTGGGACGACCAATTCCACATGGGTGCAGTCGATGGCACCAATGCAACCCGGTATGCCGGCAAGTGCATGGAATCCCACTTTTGTGTTGGTAATTTCCAGCTCCGAGCGTGGTAGGGAGATGTAGTCGTCTGCGTGCTTCAGGAGGGCATCGAGCACTTGCAATAGTGTCCGTGAGAACAGTGGCTGAGAAATGCCATGCAACTGTCCGACTGTGTGCTGGTAGGTGCCTGTGGCCAGGAAGTGGAGTACAGACACCACCTTCAGTAGGGGTGGGATGGCGGTTGGGCTATCTATCATGCTGACAAGGTCAGCCTGTGTCATGTCCACAATGGCGGCTATGGTGTCCCGGTCCAGACGGTAGAGGGTGTGGATCTGCTCATCAGTGAGGTTGAACGGATGTGCTCGGAGGCGTGGGATTGCGGGCTGCCTGCGTGGTGGTAGTGGCTGTGCTGGCGGCCCTTGCTGGCCCTGCCTTGGCCTCCTCCTCCTCCTGCGTCTCCTCCGTGCGGCCGGTTGTAGTTGGTGTTCGTCTTCTTCTTGGAGTTGGAGTACTTGCAGTGCTATCAGGTCCCCCAGGGCCAACATCGCGAGTCCTGCCGGTAGCATTTCGGTGTGGTTGTGGGAGGAGACTGGCTGTGCAATTTATGTGTTTCCAGGCTGAATGGCCTCCACCTGTGGTGATTCATTCCACCTGTGCAAACTGCTCTCCCCTTTGGCCGAGCACGTCCCGCGCACAACGCTGCAATTCGTGGAATGGCATCTTGCTATTGCAATCATGTATTTGTACCCGATGGCCGTGTAACATTGGTTGATATGTTCATTCTGCTGTGGTCCCATTGTTTCACATACTATCTGTGCAGTCGCGAACAGAGTTGTGAAGGGTCAGTGGAACGTAGTACTCGAGTAACGGTGGGCCCTCATTCATCACTGTACCGAGTTGCAACGACGGGCGGGGCGTCCCATTCGTGGGTGAAGGCAGTTGCCATTTTCACACACAGCCGCACTCGATGGATTAATTAGTGTTTTCAAACGGCCACAGATGCCTCTTCGACGTGATGTTGCAAATGAGGAATTCGAAGGGCGGCGCTTTCGGTTTTCAGCTAGCGGCGAGGAGATGCCCACAGGTCTGACTGCAAATATAACGTTCTATTGTTCAATGTCCTTGGGACAGGAGCCATGGCGAGAATGCTATGATTGATATGAATAGTATGGGATGCGCAATTGCGTAGTGGACGATAAGGCAGGACGTTCCCAAATACATGTTACTTCACTAGACTGGAATTACGTGCTGGGGCACTGTGGATTTTGCAGGCTGCATAACGCACAGACTCAATGGATATTTCTAATGTTATGTGAGTAAATATTCAGGCGTTTTCATTACGGGATGAGGGAATGATGAATGGATGCATGGGCAGGTGATTTGATACAGAGTTTGCCATGTACAGGGCTTCTTGGGATCTGTCCGCCCCCCCTGCGCTATGTGATGCAGGGCTGCCATAGTGGGACCATCGTCTATCTGGCCTTGTTGAGCCCTCCCTGTCTCGACGCGCCTTCAGACACTTGTGTCCATGCACGTTACCAATCCCATCTGAAGGATTCTGTTTTCACAGACGCATGCACAGGTACACTCGTTTGTGATGGTGTTTTCACCTCAATATAGATAGTTATGATTCGCAAGTGGTTTTGGGGTGGTGATGATCCTTTGGAGTGGGCTTGCATGCATATGGCTGTGGATCTAGTGTGATCATTGAAGTGAGTTGTTCGAATGTAGTTCTGATGGCCATTCTATTCTTTTTCTTTTCTTTTGGTTGACAGGTATCTCCTCCCCTTTTGCCACTGCCATCTGTATGCCACTCCTGCAGATGGGTTTTACTCCCGACACCTGCTGCTTCGTGTTAATCAGTGGAGCAGCATTACGATCTTATGGGACGATCGCCAATGGGCCACATGCCCTTACGCAGTACTGGTGGCTCGGAGCAACATTTCGGCCTTTCAGCTGGACTAGTGCCTCCCCATTGGGACGGCCCTGCGGTTCTGTGCGCTTCCATGTTGCCTTTTCGTACGTGAATGTGGCTCTGTGTACCATGAGGGAACAGGGCGTCACACAAGTAGTGGCTGGTCATTTCTTGCGGATGCAGCCCACAATGGTGAAATGTGTTTTGGAGTTCATGGCCTGATGGCTGTATGGGCTTGGTGATATTGATGTGCATTAAAATTCTATTCTGATATGGGCCGTGTAGCGTTCTTCTTTGCAAGTGATGTGGCATATTCCTATTTGGGGAGCGATGTATTGTGAGGGGATCTGCATTGGGTTCCAGCTTCGGAGTTTTGTTGCGTGGTCCTGTACTGGGCGCCTTTGCCTACGAAGCCCGTGAGGTCAGGGATGGGGGCTGCCAATATGACAGTTTGAATGTTGTCATGCTCAGGGGCGGGGGATTGGGTTTTGTGTGACAGATGCCGGTCAGCCAGGTGGACTGGTGGAATGTTGTGATTTTCTGAATATTGCTGGTCACAGGTGCCTGTGTTTGCGTGCGTTTCTTGGTGGGGGACTGTGGTCATGTCCATTGGGATGGCTTCTGTATTCGTGCCATCTGTGCCCTGCAGCTCCCATTGGCCTCTCTTGAGGTTCATTTGTTCGTTGGCATGCATGGGTGACTTGTGCATTTCACTGGTTGCATTGTGGCTTCGTTGCACCTACGGGGAGTTGTACTTTGTGGGCAGGGAGCGGTGTACGGGCAGTCAGTGGGGCCGTTTACGGTTGATTCGCGATGCCGTACTTCTCACCATGGCGGAATGGTGCATTCCGCCATGCTTGATGGCGTTAGGTACATGTCCGCTGGGGTCGGAATTGGCGTACCGTTGCGCCATGGTGGTGTTTACGGTTTGGCATGGCGCGCGCGTGCTTGGTGCAGTTAGCGTTGGCGTTCACTACGGTGTCGCTAATGGCATCGTACTTTGCGGTGACGGGTCATAGTCGCACCGAGCGCTATTCGATGGCGGTATTGCATTTCCGCCATCGTTTTCCGAATTCCGCCAGGGTCGTAATGAGGGCCAATGCCTTTTGGGCTGCAAAACAAGATGAATTATTTCCATCACTACTGCTTGCTAAACAACTTGGTTATTAATTCAGCTAAATCAAACATTCTAGTTTTCACAGCCAAGAGGAATCTGCCCAGATTTAGATGGTACGTCAACACAAAGCAGATAACTATCAGGAGCGAGATGACATATTTGGGCTACCAGCTTTCAAACAGTATCTCACTTAATAAGTGAAAAACAACTTTAAATCTTAAAATGGTGCAACTGAAACTGATACATCATCGCCATTGCAAGTTTTCTTTCCTTCCTTTGATAAACTTTTATCAGTTGAAGTTTGAGCCAACAATAATGTACGGATTGGACCTGTGTTTGATAGATTTAGGTCCCTCACTGAACAAAATTCAAGGAAAAGTGTGGAAAACAGTGTTGGGGCTTCCGAGATATCTTCCAAATCCCATCCTAATTCATGAACTGGGTCTGCACCCACCTGTTGATAAGTTTGAATGGTGAATGTTAAATAACTTCATGAAGATGGTGTCACCTCCACCCGACTCCCTATACGTGGATCTTCATGCGATGCTGACTGTCGATCAACCGGCATCAATTTCCACCTTCCATGCGGGCAAGAATAAGGTTCTCCTCTCTCTTAACTTAACGAAGCAAGACAGTATTGATCGACCATGGATGGTAAAAAAACGATTTCACCTGAATGCTTGGGCCAATAACTCAGATCTTATTGCGGGGTACTCCACCTTTACTAATTATGCGAATTTTTTACACGCGCAGAAACCCTGTAGTCGGTATCTCCTGTGTTTTCCCGAAAATAAAGCTCAGGCAACTCAGCTTTCGACTTGATCTAATCCACACAGGCTTCCAAATTAGCAAATGGCATGGTTACGGTGCATGCGACCTTGGGCACACATGCTGCTTCTGTACAAACTAAAATGAAACTGAAACCTTACAGCACCTATTTTTGTACTACCCCTTCTTTGAAAGTGATAGAATGACATCTCTTGGCGCTTACCTTGGAAATGCTTTGAATCACGCACGCCATGCTGTCTGGACGCGCTGTATGTGGGGCAGCACCAACTCGATTATATTGGCCACAGTGCGACTTGTGGGCAAGATCGAAGCTGCTCTAAAAGAAAGAAATACAGGGCTAGCAAATGCCAATGACTAGGTGCAAGTATGTGTACTTTATATATAACATTGTCTGGGGAAGCTAACCTGCTGAGGGGAAAAGTTGTCATTGCTATCCAAGATGCCTATCGTAAACATGGAACTTGGAAGATGCCATGAGACGTTGAATTGGGTAGTATTCTGGGAAGTTTAATTCTTTACTATATCCCCCTTCATCTTGTTGGTATAAGCATCGAATGAATGTATTGACTTTAGGACGTTGTATTGTGGGTCTAAAGGGACTAAAGAATGAACTTTTTGATGTAGTCGAGTCTATGGGCCTCATTACGAGGTCGGCGGTAAGGGGTAAACGGCGCCAGTAAGGATGCCGGTGCCGTTAACCCCTTACTGCCGCATTACGAGGTCCCTTAGCGGGTCCTTCTAAGGGCAGCTGGTAAAATCAGCCGCCCTTAGCGGGAGCCGCTAAAGGACCAGGGAGCTAACAATGGGTCCGTTATTAACGGGCCCGTTGTTAGCTCCCGCCCCATTCCTATTGAGCCCTATGGGGGCTCGAATGGGAATGGGGATGGGTTCCCTGAATGGGGAAATACTGGGTCCTCCAGGGTTGGAATGACCCAGTAAGTCCCCATTGAGGGAACCCAGACCCGGTATGCGGTATGGGGGTAGCCATGGCACTAGTAGCACCGTGGCTACCACCATCCTCGTAATGAGGCCCAATGTGTTATAACGTAGAACGTCCTAGACTGGACTTAAGTACTACCATCTTTACATTTTCATTTGTCTTGGTATAAGGATCGACTGAATGTATTGACTTTAGGATGGTGTATGACGGGCTTAAAGGTAACAAAGTATGAAATGTTTCAGGTAGTGGAATCTTTGCATCATAATTTAAAATGCTCTAGACTGGATTTAAGTACTACTAGTTTTGCACTTTCATCTGAGGTGATGATTATTTTATGATTATGAAGGAAAATGTTCAACCAGGAAAATGATCCTAATTATTCTGTGTTGAACCCCAATGTGAAAAGAGGAAGTTGAATTATCTCTGTTAAGAAATTGTGCTCTGATTGATGTTCTTATTCTTATTGTCATGTGCAAAATAGTAATTCCGGAACCTTTTTAGCTATATATTTTAGGATGCTTATTTGTAAAGGTGTAATTAATCTTTTTCACCAAACACAAATAAATAATAATTAAAAAAAGAATGCCTGAAACAAAATGGCTTCTGATCATGGGTACAATAGTGCACTTAGTTGGACATGGTAACAAGGGAACATTGTTTGGGGCATGACTGTATTCAGTGTGGATATAGTAGTAATAGTAATGAAAATGCATATTGTTGTGGGCATGCCTGCAACCATGTGGCTACTGACCATTGGTAGATAAGTTGCGCTTTGTTGAATATGATAACAAGGGAATACTGTTCAGGGCATTGCCACATGGAGTGTGGATGTAGTCATAGTAGCCATGCCCCAAACAATCTGGTCTTTGGCCATGGCCACCGTAGTAAGTTTACTTTGGGTGAATGCCTGCAACAATGTGGCTACTGGCCATGAGTACAATAGTGCACTTAGTTGGACATGGTAACAAGGAAATATTGTTTGGGGCATGACCGTATGGAGTGTGGATATAGTAGTAATAGTAATAAAAAGACATAATGTTGTGGCCATGGCCAGTGCCCAGATTGTTTAGGGGATGAAATAAGAAATATGGCCACTGACCCGGGCCAGACTAGGATGTTTGCTTTGAGTTGAATGCCTTCAACAATATGGCTACTGGACATGGCTACAATAGGTGCTTAGTTGAACATGGTAACAAGGGAAAATTGGCCATAATAGTATGTTTACTTTGGGTTGAATGCCTGCAACAATGTGGCTGCTGGTCATGGTGACAATAGTGGGCTTGCACATAGTAACAAGTGAACATTGTTCGATGCATGACCGTATGGAGTGTGCATATAGTAGTACTATTAATCACAATACATATTCTTGTGGCCATAGCCAGTGACCAGATTGTTTGGGCATGGCCTGAACAATCTGGCCACTGGACATGGCATCAATAGTACGTTTACTTTGAGTTGAATGCCTGCAACAATGTGGCTACTGGCCATGGAGGAAATAGTGTGCTTAGTTGGAGATGGTAACAAGGGAACATCTATGTTTCTTTGTCTGTAAAGAAAAGAAAATATAGTTAGTTGTAGAACATGGTGTGGAAGACATACATACTTCAGGTTTTACAGATACACTTATTTTAACCCTCATAAGAAGTACATTGGGCCTCATTACGAGCATGGCAATAGCAATACCTGTATGGCAGGCACAGCTACCGCCATGCTCGCTACCGGCACCGCCTCCTGCGATTGGGCAATAACCGGCCCATTACGAGATGAAGGGGCCGGTAATTGCCCAATAGCGGGAGACGGAAATGTCGGGCTCCCGATCCCCATAGGGCACATTGGGGGTCAGGAGCATGGTTGCACCGGCACCGTTAATAACAGTGCCGGTGCAATCACGAGTTTCCCTCGCAGGTGCCGCACAGCCCGCCAGGTAAGACCTTCCATACCGTACCGCCAGGGTCGTAATGAGGCCCATTGTATGTACTATGTTTTCTGCAACCATTTTTTGAGATACATTGTTGTTGTATTGACATATTGTAATCATTTGGTCATGAGAAAACATCGAAGGTGGATTGAAAAAACTGTTACTGTTAATAAAATGTACATCATGGTCAACTTTTTCTCCATTTTTTTTCAGTCTGTGAAATTCTTTAAAGGGAGAAACGTGTATGTGTAGAAAGTAGTATAGTGATAGTATGGGTGTATTAAGTGATGACATAGGTGATGGTGTGTTTTAAGTGTAATGTAATTAACAGATATTTGTTTTGTGGGTTTGCTTATGTTGAAAGTTTAACTTAAGTCTC
The DNA here is from genome assembly GCF_040938575.1 of Ambystoma mexicanum. Classification (NCBI taxonomy): domain Eukaryota; kingdom Metazoa; phylum Chordata; class Amphibia; order Caudata; family Ambystomatidae; genus Ambystoma; species Ambystoma mexicanum. The sequence goes on along the minus strand of NC_090930.1, from coordinate 646,911,500 downwards.
CAAAATCCCAAAGGGACGCGCCTCCTGTCCTGTTTTTGCCATAAACTCCAATTGGTGTAATTCTCATTTACAGACACATTCAACTCAACTTCCCCTGCACTTAATGGCCATAAGTCAAGCACTTTTGAACCGTATCTTTCGTCAGCTGAAAGGCTTTTTCTTTCTCCTCACCCCATTCAAAGTCACATTTCTTTCATGTCACTTTGTAAAGAGGTGCTAGAATTTCCCCCAAAAATGGTGAATGAAGGTTTTTAGAATTGTCTCCAAAACCCAAACTGTTGAGCTTGTTTCTTGCTCACATGTGTAGTGAATTCAAGAATCTTTTGGTTGGCCTTCGGCACCATTTCACGATGCCCATTCTGCCACTGAATTCCCAGAAGAAAAATGACGATCGCCGCTGGACCCTGAGTTCTAGTTTCATTCATTTCCCATCCTTCTTTTGTCAATCCCTGAATGATTACTTCTAGGTGCATCTGCATGCTGTGCTCATACTTTCACTGAATTAGGATGTCATCAATATAGTGTGAAATCTGTACATCATGTTTGCATGGTATCTTATCCAAATGCTCTGCCATCAACCGCTGACCAATAGTCAGAATGTGCATGTACCCGATGGGCAGACCTTGAAATGTATAGTGTCTCCCATTCCAAGAAAACGCAAATTGCTCTTGACACTCAGCAATTGACACAGTGAAGAAGGCATTTGCCAAATCTATCACTGCATCACAAGTGCCTTCAAATTTCTGCACATTCTCAATCAAAGTAATGGCATCTGGGACTACGGGTATTAATGGAGGAGTGTACTTATTCAGTTCTCAATAATCCACAGTCATTCTGTAGCTTCCGTCTGGCTTCTTAACTGGCCAGACCAGATTGTTCCAAGCCGTGGTTACTGGACTTAACATGCCTGCTTCAACATAGCCCTTGATAGTATCTGAGATTTCCTTATGCCCCACAGGAATGCGATATTGCTTCATCGACACACGTTTTGTGGCCAAAGGAACCAGCACTGGTGGTGTATTCATTTTCCCACAGTAACGGGGTAAATGTCAATGCACTTACTCCAAACTGATATGTTTTACCTCCCAGTCTTAGTGTCAATCCCTCCTGAATATCAAAACCAATTATGATTTAAGGTATGGGAACAATCAACACTTGATATTTACTCCATGTCAAATTACCAATTTTCATATCAACGTTTGCTTAGACTGCAGGGGTCTCCTTCCCTCCTACTCCAGTTATGGTCAAATGTCTACCATTACACTTTGAAGGATTACCATAGATCAATGAGGCCTCTGCCCGGTATCAATCAAAGCACAAACTTCTTGTGTATTTCCTGATTGCCAAAATAATTTCACATTCACATGAGTCCATCTGTCTACCTTAATCCGGGCAGACGCTACCAGATTTTGACCACAATCCCATTCGTATTTTGAATGCGTATATTTTTTCTCTGTCTCCAACATCGCATTCATCACTTTTCACAAATCAGCAGAGGTCAGCTGATATGCTAAAGTTGTTCCCATGATCTCCTCATCCACCTCATCTTCAGGTGGCGCGGAGGGGGACTTATCCCCCACTCGCTTATTCACAACCTGCCTTTTCACCTGTTTGCACCGCTCTTTCCCTTCAAGCACTCGCTTTTTATATAGCTGGTACATTTCCCGGGTTTCAATACCGTCAATGTCTTCTCGTGGCACTCCATCCTTTAATAGCACCAAAAACATGTCTATTCTCTCTCGATAGATGAGAATCTCTACTGTCGGATCCCATTCCAGGAATCCACTTGTCACTATGCTCCTGTGCTTCTCACAGGGTACCTCTTTCAATCTATCCCATTCCCCTAGGTCTGACAACTGACCTAGGGGTCTTCATCTGTTAATTTACCTGTCATCCCCACCAGCAAAGTCATAATTACATTTTTATAAGCTGGTGGAGCAGTTTGAATGATTGTATTTTGGGCCAAAACCATTAATGCCACCACCCCCATATGCTCAGCATCATCAATATGGATGGTTTCTTTCATAGCATGCTCTGTGAATCTTTGTATTGCCTCTTTCAACGCATACCACCTTTTCTCATCGCTAGGCCAGTCCGACATAATTGGATACTTGCGATTACATCCTTGAGTCACTAACTGTAACAAAGACACTTGCAACTCTCTCCCCTGGGCATCAGGAGGCGGCCCTGCACGCAATACCTCCTGAATATGGGTTTCATGAGACAATGGCAAGGAACCTTGGAGAATCGGTTGGATCCACCACAAGGCCTGCTTCACCTCCATCAAATAACCTGACCATCCAAGATAACAGACAATCACCAGCCCTCCGTTTCAATCGATTAATAATTTCCCCAACCTCTTGCTTAGAGTAATACTCTAATGTTGTCATATCCACCAGACTACCTCCAGGATTATTCAGATGTGGCCCAGCCAGTCTATGCGTAACCAGTTTAACGGTCACTTACTTCCTATCAGGTTCTGGTTTTGACAGTATCTCCCTGTCAGAACCACTCTCTGACCTAGTGCTATCACATACATCCCTGTCCCATTGGTCGGGGTCCAAATCAACCCCTGCAGAAGTAATTACGGTTGCCACTTTGCAGATATTCAATCTCCCTCTCCTTTTTCGATATTTGTATCGGGCAACACTTACAGCAGCTCTTTCAGCCACTGCCTGATATTTGTCTGCCTTATCATGATACAATTTCATCTGAAGTTGCTGCATTAGCAAAATGTGTTTCACAACAGCCAACTCTTTCTCCAACCTCAAGACATTTGCCTGCAATTCTACATTCTGTTGATGCATCTTTCTGAGCGCATTCAACAAAATCCAACCTCTTCTGCCCAAAGCTGAGCACTCCTTTCCCTTTTCTACGAGTACCTGTTGCAAGCAAGCCACCAACTTGGTCGGACTCGCCTCTCCTACACTCGTATCCCATGTCTCACTCAAACCGGCTGTGCAAGTTTGTCATATGGAAACTTTGTCCACCTTGGAATCATCACTTCAGGACAATCTCTGCCTGTGGAACTCCCCTTTTTTCCTAAATAAGGAACTCATGATTTCGATGCATTTTTCAAGTCCTCTATCAAAACCTCAACAACAATCAAACAATACTCACAAATAAAAAAAAAAACTCAAGAAATTGCTTTCTTTGTCCAAGCTTCAGATTCGTTTAGTATTTGGAACTAATTTCATCACACATATCCTGCTCACAGTGCCACTATGTTTTGCTTTTCAGATACGTGTGATGGCCTCAACACTTACCCTATGCATACTTATACCATTAGTTGAAAAATAATTGGCTCTTTACACGCCCTTTATTCACATTCTATTAGTGTACATACTACTACGGAATAAATCCAACTGATTATACATGAATACAAGAATAAACACAAGGGGTATACATCACTGTTAGTGCAGTTGTAGGGGAAAGCTTCATCTTGGCCAAGACAACACTACCCAATCCCAAGGCAGGTAGGCAGAGAGACTGCACATCAACTAATGGGGTCTGGAGCGGAGCGTCATCCCTCTCAACAAAGCTTCAACACCTGGGGTTCCAACTCTCTGTCTCCTCTTGGGATACCTCTCCTCTTAAGGGGGACACATCCCCGCCTGTCATCGGTTGCCGACTGTCTCCGGCCGAAGGACAGACAGCAAGCATGGGATGTAAGAGCGCAAAAATCCAGACATTAGTGGAAAAACCCAGCTTGTGTCCCGAACGCTCTTTCCCAGGACCCCTTATCAATGTACCTGCACATCGCTGACTTCCCTCTCGGCTCGTCCTTGAGTGAACAATACGAAAACTCTCCTCCATAATAAGCTCATCTGTTTCACACTAAAATATTGCAACCATTGCAGAAATTATGTCTGCCTTCTAACTGAGCTCACAGAAACATAGACTTTCATTGTGGTTTGGAAGTGAATGTCCAAAATGGCTGCCTACCAGTGCCATGTTGTTTAGCTCATTTTCACACACACACTGCAGGATTTCAGGGGAAAAATCCAGAAGTTAAAACTAAACCTCCTTCTGACAATGGAGGTTCTGGGTAGGAGGGGGAATGACTCAAGGGGCTCTCGTTTATGTTGCTTCTGCCTAAACGAGGAGGAATCTCTAAAACATCTATGCTTATTGTGCCCAGCCCCTGCTTAACTGCGAAGGAACAAGGAGATAATCATTAATGATCCAGGTTGTGAAGAGGAGCTCTGGTGCAGGATTTTAAATACAAATGACATTTTCTCACTTCTAAAGCTTTTAGATCTTTTGGAAACTGTTGGATTTAAAATTTGTCAGAACCAGTCTGTGTTTACTGAGAATTTTTAAGTGCATTTCATTGATGTAATTATAGTTTTAATTGATGTGTGTTATTGTGTTGTAATGTATGAAAAGTATACATTTTGAGCTACACCACACAATAAAAAAAAAACATTACAACCAAAATATGAATAGTAGCAGTGCCTGGCAGGATAGTGAACCAGGTCTGCCTCACGATCAGCAGTGAAGTCTGACAAGAGCCAGAGGAAAGGAGATCATTTCCTCTGTCATTGTGAGAAGTTGGAGAAAAACCAGGGGAAGGGAGTCATTCCGTCTGGGGTTACAATAAGCTGGACAGGATATATAGGAAAGGGAGTAATTTCATCAGGCACCCTAACAAGTATGAGAAAGGCCAGGGGAAGAGAGACATTCCCCCATCACTTGGTGAATTGTCTCACAGAGTCCAAGAAGAATCAGAGGGGAGGGAGTCACCTCCCCTGGTATTGTGAACAGGATAAGTGACTTGCAGAGATTTTCTTTTCTGTGCTTATTATTTATGAAGAAACCAACCAAGATAACTGTTGTTTTGCACATTTTGGAGAATACATTTCATCACTAGGAGGTGAACGCTAAGCATTAGTCCAGAGGAAGGGAGTCATTCTCTGGGCCAAGGGGATCCTCATTTTTCCTTAGTTAGTTAAGAGTGTAAGGGGGAAATATGTTTTTGATACAGGGCCGTGGACTATTTACTTTAGACTGACATCCTGACAGTGTCATTAGTATATAGTTGAGGCAGGACAATCCCTCTTAGCATTGGGGACAGTGAGGGTTTTCACCTCCTTTATGGTTACAAAATAAAAGTTTATAGCTACATAAACACCACCTGAGTGTCAATCTCCTCTTTCCATACCATTACAGCAGACATCAGGAGGCTCAAACCAATCAATCCTTCACTTTGTGGAGGAGGAATTGAACTGCAGAGGAGGACAGAGCAGCAATTGCCTCATGTCATGTTTGAATTGCTGAAAGCATGGAGCTCAACAAGAAGACACTTTAGATTATAGGATATTTTTTGTTTTAATTAGCTGCAGATATATGCAGAGCAGCTTGGTATCTTACATAATCTTGGGTTTGAAAAATTGGAACTGGAATGGTATGGAGTGATATTTAGAATGAAATGCAGTCAACTATTACCCATGTGTGAAGATGTGGTACATTTGAAACAACCAGAAATTATTTAGCACTTTCAAAAGTCTGATGAAACATTTTCCACAAACAATGTTTATTTTTTCACGGATTACACAGAGACAATTGTGGAAAAAATCCAAGCTATTTTGTCCACAAATAGAAAAAGTAAGGCAGCATGTCAATAAAGCTGTATGCTCATTTCATCAAGATTTTGTTATGTCATCTTTTGAAAATCATAATATACGTCTTGATGGAGTGAATTTTTTTAGAAAAGATGGAGGACATCTTACAAGTGTTGGAAATTAACAAAATGCTGTGAACATTTTTTGTGAAAGAAATTAAATTGGAATAAGAGTACGTAATGAATAAATGCATGAGTACACATTGGGCCTCATTCCGAGTTCGGAGGTAACCACGCCGCTATTTGCGGCATGGCTGCCTCCAAACTCGTTCCGATTCCGCCCTGGTGAATGGAGCAATTACCGGTCCATTCCAAGGTTGGCGGGACCGGTAATTCCCCATTCACCAGGGCCCTTCCCCATTCCCATTTGATCCCCCATAGGGCTCAATGGGAATGGGGAGGCGCTAATAACGGTACCGTAACTTACGGTACCATTCTTAGCTCTAAAGTCCCTTTGCGGGTCTCGTCCAAGCAGGCGTTAAGGAAGGACCCGCAAAGGGAAATCGTAGTAGGGCGGTAAGGGTTTAACGGCACCGGTCTCGTTACTGGTGACCGTTAACCCTTACCGCCCTACTTGTAATGAGGCCCATTGCATGTGTACATATCAAGATCACAGTCTTTTAAGAGCCAACTTTAAATATTACTAAAAAAGTTAATACAGCTTCCATTCTACTTGTTTGATTGTATAGTCCACAGACATATTCTCCTGACCACAGACCTCAAGGGTGGAAATACACGGAACGGGAGCTCATGTTCTTTGGTGGTGTAATGTGAATTGGGTGTAAAAGCCTTGAGTAAGGCTTTAACGCCTTCTATTCACACCATGCTGCATTTTCAATCGTTTGAATGACAGAGAAGAGGGATGAAACAGAACTTCAATTCTGTCAACTTTTTTTCCTATGTGCGATACAAATGCCCATGCTTTGAACCAGTGGAAAGTATGGGTGTGGCGATGCAAGGAGCTGGTGCCGAAGGAGAAACTTCCCCTTCTGACTTTGTCTGTGTGACATTACACTCAGTGCAATTCACAGGGCCAGCCTGACCTTTGGCACTCCCCCAAAGGTGGTCAAAAACTGCCACACCCAATACTCTCTCTGACCACAAGGCGTAGAAGGTAGCTCCTCCACCACATTGTTGACATTTTCCTCCTGCAATTTATCTGCTGCAGTGTCTCTGTTCTCTTCTCTTTGTTCTCCAGGTGGTGGTGGTGGTGGTGGTGATGGCTCCAGAGGGTGATGGATGGCCATGACAGATGATATTTGTAGCAGATGTCAGAGTTTATATCTCCCAAGAAGTTAGCTCTTCTCCTGTCCTCTGCCAGATTGAGAAGCACTATAAGAAATGGGTGGGTCCCCTTGGAGGAACTGTCCACAGTCTTATGCCCTGTCCACGGACTTCGTAGACTGAAAAAGGGGATTTAAAGTTGTACAAAGTTCATAGAACAACAAACAATGTTAGTAGCAGTTGTGGAAGGGTAAAGTTTCCACTTGAGAGTTGGGAGTGTGAGTGCAAATTGGATTTCAAAATGTCAGTAAAGCATGGACATCGACCGCAGACACGTCATCATGCGAACATTAGCTCATGAGGTGACATCACGCTGGTGCACTGCGACTGCCATGGCCACGCCCTGGGATTCACAAACTAATATAAGGTATGTCACATTGTTGCAGACACGTTTGTTGTTCACAAACAGTTCACAAACATTCTGCGCAGATGGGTGATGTCATTCAGGCGTGCTATGGAGACCACGACCTCGTCCTGACCGTCGCAAACTAATTCAAATTGCATAATTGCCAACACAGACCTGGCGTCACTTTGCAAATGTTAGCATGCTGGTATAGTATATGATAGTGCAGACACAAAACTGTATATGGTCTGCTTAGTACAAATTATGTTTTAAGAAAATAAATGAACACATATTAACATCACATATAAATTAAAATACATTGGCCCTCATTACGACCCTGGCGGAGTGGGTTTCCGCCAGCGCTAATCGCGGCGGACCCGTCCGCCGTACTACGAGTTCCCTTAGCGCCATGGAGGTTTTCTCCGCCTGGTTTTACCGGGCGGAGAAAACCATGGCGCTAAGGGACCTCGTTGTTAATTACGCCGCCGTACTGTACGGCGGCGTAATTAACTCCTTCCCCACTCCCATTATACCCTATGGGGCAAGAATGGGAATGGGGAAGGGTAAAATGGGGATTGGGGATTTACCGCTCCGCCAAGGTCGGCATGGGGTGGTAAATCCGCCAACCCCCATGGCGCTATCGGCGGCTTTCCGCCATGCTCCGCGGTGCATTTAGCACCACCGATTCCGCCAGCGTCGTAATGAGGGCCATTATGATAAGGAGGGAGAATCAGTGTGGGAAACAAAAATAAGGGAATTTGGGGGTGGTACATGTCCATGATTGGTTGAATTCCGTATAGAAATCTCATTAAATTATGCATCTGCAATCTATTTTCAAAGTTTTTTTCATTTTTTTTTCTTCATGATTGGTTTCTTCTTCTAGATTGTGAGGTGTAAGAGACAGAGTTTAATAGTTTATGTATACTTAACGGAATTGAAATATTTTATAAAACATATAAATTAATGTACCCTTAGTAGGTTCTTCTTCAGTTATAGCTTCTTTTGGGAAGTATAACTCTAGCCATTCCAGAGTGCTTACCATTTCTATTACAATCAAAATTATAAGGGATGTAAAACATGGTTGTATTCATTGTTTGCATTGTTACTCTTCTTATCATTTTCTACTAGAACCAAAAAGAATGTTGTATCGCCTGTCATTTGGGGTAATATTGATGCCGCCCAGTAACATCTGCAGACTAGACAAACTGTCTGCATATATTATAGCTATAATGAAGCTGGGTAGGATGATTTTTGGGTGCAAGGTTTATGAAGACAAATTATGAAGTTGTTTGGCTTTTTGATTGTACCTTGTTTTTACCGTGCAACCATAACGTCCCTTTACCAATGTTTTTCCTATAAATATTAATATTGTAGGTTTCTATTATTGTAACTTAACCATAACATCCCTTTAAAAAAGGTTTTTTCAGGGAATATATAACACAGTGATATAATACCCATATCCACCTCACTCAACTGTAGCCCATATCCCTTGCGTAGTCCTTTTCCAGATCCCACAGGTAATTTGTTTTGACCATGTCCAGTGGCCACGACCTTCCACCATCTCCACTCTCTCCATTGTACCAAATACCTGTGGGCAGGCCTACAGCCACGGCCCATATACCCCTCACAATTAAATGATCGTATCCCATGGGCAGAAACGGCTGTACTTATGTGGGTAGTCCCCTGCATGATTCAGCATACATTTTGAAAAGAGTTTTTTTCACATCCTCCCTTAGTTCCTGCATACAATTTTTGCACATTTTTGCTAAAACTTACTGTGATTTTACTGAGAAAAGAGCTCTGAACAAAAGATGACGGATTACTACAGAAATAGGAAACCACTCCAGAATTTAAGTATTTCCCATCTCCATCACAACTCACCATGCACCCTCCTTTTATAGGTCTGCCTTGTGTAAATGCTCACTGACTCTTTCCTATTAGCTATTTCTCGCGCTGGTTCGTTGGATGCATTTTGTTTTCGAGCACGTCGTGGAACATTACCATGGGAATTCAGCAGAAATCCTTAAGAATTCCTCTGGTAAGATGAATATGATTTAAAAACGAACAAGCTCCTAAGCACACCCTTAAGTCTCCCACTACAGATGTGGTCTTCTTTCCCCCTTCCCATCTCTACCCTGATATGAAATCACTCCTTTCAATTTTGCAAGTATATTTTTGCCCAAAAAATATCTTTTTTTTGGTCTCCCTCAGAATTACTGAAGGAATTGCTTGCATTGAGAGAAAAAATGCTGCTATTCATTTCTGTAAAGCCCCACTGATGCAATGCACCACGGGAGATAAATAAACGTTTTTCAGCGCTGGAGGGTAACTCCTTCTCCATTGAATTATTTCAAAACTACTGCAAGGTTTAACCCTGAACCAACAAAAAACGCATCTACGGTACTTTGTGCCCAAAATGTTTCGTACAAATCCCTCCAGTAGCTTTACGTGTGTTCAATGGAAGCACCTTTTTCTCTATGGGAAAATTAATGGGAGTAGGCTATAAAAATAGCTTTATGTGGGTTTTTATAACTTTTGAACCGCTTAACATATTTTCCCCACACTGTTTAGTATGGAGGAGAGCCTGCAGGCAGTTAGATTGGAAAATGTCACCCGAATCTGTCAAAGCAGTCAAAGGTTCTTAGCAATAGCATTTTGCAAAAAGTGAATGCAAATTGGTTTTTATCTTAAATTTGTGAGGACCATGAGTCAATGTGTGCATCTTACATTGGCAAAGAAGTAATAGTGGACATAGTGCCTGAAAACAAGCACAGAAAACCATTATGGTGTAATCCTGCATCCGCCCTCGGTTGACTGTAAGAACAGGCATAATCCTGCCATTGCAAAAACCCATAGGGTGCAGATGAAACACGACCTTGGGTCACCTAGCCTTTCCCCCATACTGTGTTGGGTCCCATCAAAATCAGGAACTCAGATATTCTCCTTATTTTCAAAGGGAAACATTCCGTTTTTTTTTTATATAATCCGTAGTGCAACTACACCATCTACAAGAAACAAAAACAACAAAACATTGAAGTAAATTGATTTAACCAAGAAAAAAACTATTTTCAGTCCACTGGCATTATAATATTCTATTTGTTAATCATAACAAAATTGAGGTTTACAACAATATAAGAATTAACCAGGTCTCCAATACCCATTTTAGGTAAACGCTAAACATAATTGTTGCATATTTTATTATATTATTATGACTTAGTTGAGGCTGGCACACTGACAGTACACAGCGTTGAGAAAGATATGAATTCTAACAAAGAATTGTGATTTTCCTTAGCAAACCAGTCCCACGCGAGGAAACTTTTGTGTAAATGCTCAAATGGGAATGGTGTTCATAAAACATCACGATGTTCAGATTTACAGAAGCTAATTACACCAAAAGTGGCATCTTTTCAACGTCACGGAACTGATAATGTTCACGCTTATGAATGTGCTTTGCCGCAATGTTGCTGCATCCCTCATAAAGGAATTCTCTAGTGCTCCCACCCCAGAAACGCAATTGATTTGTATTCGTTATGGCAAGTGCCACCTAGGGCACATGAACCAGGTAGAGTGGAGGGAGGGGTGTATCGTCCCTCCTACTTCCCTGAGCAGGGACAGGTATTTGGGATGTATCCCTCTGCTTTGCTAGCAGGCCATAAAGGCCTGCATGTGGTTTTCTTTTCTCTAGTGATGTTTCTGTCACAGGTAAACAACCAGAGCTGAAATCATCTCTTTTAAACTGCAAATATAATATAATTGGTTATTTATAACCGCTTAATATCCAGAGGTTTCTAAGCGCAGACACGGGGATCATACCAGTGTTGCTCCATGTCATCTTACATTCAAGGCGAGCGTGTTGCCCAAGAGCTATCCTCCCGAGTTGAAAAGCTATCCCACTCCAGCCCTGCCAATTAGAAAACGCTTACTTAAGGGAAGGGCACAGGACAGGTTAGAGGAGGGGGGAGTCTTTGAAACTACATGCTTGTGTACACCACCATGGACCTCTGAGCTGCTTCAGGCTTAGCTAGGGGAGAATCTATCTAGGTCAGCTGGTTATTTTCTGCAGAGGTCAGAATGGTGTTGGTACATAGCTAATATGATGGGTCAGAGAGGAGGTGCTTATTTGAGACACAATTTTACCGAATAGGAAACATGAACACATTACATTTACATTGCCTTTACAGAATGCACATTTTGGCTTACTGCACAAAAACCCATACTTATTTAAAGTGGAAAAGGTCGCTTTAATGTGACAGGCCAAAGCTTACAATTAACCGCTTACCTGGCTCCATGGCCTTACAGACTAACAAAATATTTTAAACAACCAATTAATTATTCAACGTTTTCATTTTCCCCAATAATTAAATAATTAAATAATCCCACTTCCTCCCTAACTATCCCTACGACCCTACCATCTCCTTACCACTTCTCCAGGCATCCCACTTTCTCCCCGGGGCCATGCCCCTCGAGGTTCAATACTTGCTCCCCCGGGGTGGCCCGCTTGGGCAAACAGCACCACCCCATCCTTTCCCGCGCCATTACCCCCATTGTGCTTCCCTCCCCCCACATATAAAGGGGCCATGCCCGCGGCAACCAAAACAACTTCCAAACCCATAAAACTCCCCTCTACATCAATCTCCCGCTTCCTATGGCCAGTAGCCAGTCTGACCTGTCACATCAGCAACAAGAAATTTTACATCACAACTTCATCAGTGCCCTAACCTGTCACACAAAACTATCGAAACAATAAAGACATTAAACAGAGACTAGAAACCCCATAAAACCTTGACATGGAAGGTAAAACCTGGAAGAACCCAACTACATGGACCTCCCCCACTAAAATAAAACCAGCTACCTGACATAACCCAAAAAAGGGGGTTGGAAGGGCGGGTCAATCTCACGTGCAACCGTCGCCTGCTTCCCGAGCCTTCCCTGACCCCTTAAATACCCCCCGAGGCGCTCTCCCTGCAGGCCATCTTGCTGGCCATGTGCAGAGCAAAAATACACCCCAGGGGGAAACGCTTCGCATTCCTCCTGGGGCCCCCCTTTTGGCTTACTGCACAAAAACCCAGACTCATTTAAAGTGGAAAAGGTTGCTTTAATGTGACAGGCCAAAGCTTACAATTAACCGCTTACCTGGCTCCATGGCCTTACAGACTAACAAAATATTTTAAACAACCAATTAATAATTCAACATTTTCATTTCCCCCAATAATTAAATAATTCCACTTCCTCCCTAACTATCCCTTGGACCCTACCGTCTCCTTACCACTTCTCCAGGCGTCCCGCTTTCTCCCCGGGGCCATGCCCCTCCAGGTTCAATACCTGTTCCCCCGGGGTGGCCCCCTTGTGCAAACAGCACCACCCCATCCTTTCCTGCGCCATTCCCCCATTGTGCTTCCCTCACCCCACATCTAAAGGGGCCATGCCCCTGGCAACAGAAAAACCCTCCCCTGAGGTGTTCTTTCTGCCCCACCCAGATCAATTCCGACAGATAATAAGTATTTCCAATAACTGACAAATGGACACCATCCTCTCTAAATATCATGAATCCTTCATAAATTATGTCTATGTGTTCCAAAACCTGCACCGCTGCCGAGGCACAAAATTTCATCATCTCTCTGTTTATCCCCTTGCTCGCACGTTCTATCACTCCCTCACTTCTCGCCCCCCTCCAAACTCTCTGCGGCAACAACTTAGTCCAAACTACAAATGCTTGAGGCCACACTTCTCGGACCCATAACAAATCCCTTTTCATTTTCTTAAGAAGAGCCACACCCGTATCCCTTACCAGGTCGTTTTCCCCTGCATGAATAATCACCCCATCTGGAGCCCCATAGCGTTCCCTCAAATCAGCCAACATAGGAAGTAACTGATCCCAGCGAAGCCCCCCTAAACCGGACCATCTTACTAAAACATCTTTATAGCTACAACCTAATTGCCTGCCAAAAACCCTTTTCTCTGCTTCCTTCCCCGCCCACTTAACAATTGAATGGCTGACAATCCAGATTTGCGCCATCTCCCCCGGCTTTCGAGCAGCATCTGAAAAAGAAATTACAAAATCACTTACAAATTAAACCATCCTACCACATACCAGTCACCTTAGGTCCCTTGAAGCCTTCCTTCAAACATCCGCTTTACCCAAATCGCTGACATACCCTTTGTATCTCCCGGACCTCCAACCCCCCAAACCTTTCACCTTATCCTCCGAAAAGCCCAGCCTACTACCCTCAGATGCTGCACCCATCCTAAGGGAATGTGTTCCATACTCCTCCGCCTTTTCCACTACCTCTACGAGAACCTTTCGCGATACCCTCAGAACTTGTGCCGCTGATACCGGCGCCCCATCCTCATGCTGAAAAACCAAACCTGTCCTCCCCCCACAATGCTCCTTCCACACCAAACCTGTCTGAACCGGGCATAGCTCCTCGCTCACTTGACCCGGCAAAACCCAAGAGCCCTTTCCTTTTTGATCTGTCTTAGACCTCTTGATCTTGATGTCTAAACCTGACTCTGTAAATTGAACATCTTCCCATTGCAGTCCCTCTATACCCCTTTTTCCCTCCACCAGCTCAGAAACCCTAAAATCCCCAAATAATAGCCAAGTAAAACAAGTCACAAACAGCTCCCCTTCCCATGCTGACCAGCAAACACCACCCCCTCCCCCCACAGCCTGACACAACCTCTTTAGCAATTGCGCTGATACTGGTCTCCTCTTATCCTTATCCCTCTTGCTTTCCCTGTCCCATCCTTCCAACATCCTGTTTGCCATTTCTCCACCGCTCGGCTGAAAACCCCAAAACCATTTCCCACAGAAAGCAATCCCTGCCAATGTCCCCGTTATAGTTGCCCTAGACCAGCCCCTATCCATGCACCTCAAGAGGAAGTTAGTGACATCATCCTTTCTCCTCTCTTCCGCATCCCCACTACCCTTCCAACTACAAGCTACCCCCCTGTAAAATCCTCCCAAGCCCTCCTGTACACCTCTCTAGATGCCGGCACAAGCGAACCCTCCACCAATACAAGCGCTCTCAGCTTCCTATTTTCCACAGCTCCTCTGGAATCTGCTGCCCCTCCTGATCCGCATCTGGAGCCAATCCACGGAATCTCTGCCATTGAAAACGAGTTAATGCATCAGCGATGCCATTACCCTTCCCTGGCACATGTGTTGCCTTAAAATCCACATTCCATTTCATGCAACGCAGGACAAACTCTTTCATCAGTCTCGCCACCCTCTGATCACTTGCTTACTTCCTGTTCACCACATGAACCATGCATTTGTTGTCAATGTTAAAATTCACTTACTTATCTTGCAAATCCTTCCCCCACAACTCCATTGCAACCAGCAAAGGGAAAAATTCAAGGAATGCTACACTCCTTCCTTCTTTCAACCAAAGCGATGGCCACTTCTCTGCACACCACTTTCCTCCCCAGAAAACTCCAAAACCTCCCGCTCCTGCTGCATCCGAGTATATCTGCACCTCCCATGACACCGGATCTCCCTGCAACCACATGGACACTGCGTTAAAGCTCTCCAAGAAACGCAGCCATATTCTACAATCTTCCTGCACTGCACCTGATACTCTTATCCGGTAATGTGGACACTTAGCTCCCGCCATAGACCGCACCATGTTTCTACAAAAAGTCTGCCCTGATGCCACCACCTTGCATGCAAAGTTCAAATGCCGCACCAATCTCTGCATTTCCACTAGCATCATTCTCTTGGCCCCAACTGCTTTCTCCAGCAGTCCTACCAATTTGCTCCCCTTGTCGTGCGGCAAGCATGAGGTCATGGCCACTGAATCCAGTTCAATTCCTAGAAATGTCAACACCACTGCCGCCCCTTCCGTTTTGTCTTCCGCTAGAGGCACCCCCGACTATCCCATCAAGTCCTGAAACAACTTTAACATCTCCTTGCACTCTCCCTCTCTTTCCGCCCCGCTAATGAACAGAAAATCATCCAGGTAATGCAGAACACTTTCCCAACCCGAGCTGTATGAAAAAACCCACTGTAAGAAGGAACTGAAACACTCAAACAAAGCGCAGGAAATTGCGCACCCCATTGGTAAAGCATTGTCTATGTATATGCGGTCCTCAAATTGCAAACCTAACAGCCAAAAGTGCTCCGGGTGCACCGGCAACAACTGAAAGCCGCCTTAATGTCACACTTGGCCATGAAGGCCCCGCACCCTTCTTTCCTCACTAAATCCACCGCCTGGTCCACACTTGCATATACAACCCCACATTCTTCTGGGGCAATGAAATCATTAACCGACATGCCCTCGGGCCATGACAAGTGATGTATCAGTCTGAACTCCCCTGGGGCTTTCTTGGCCACCACACTCAGTGGGGATATGACTAAATCATCCTGCAGATCATTAAATGGCCCTACTATCCTCCCTGCCACTATTTCTTTACCCCATTTTTGTCTTACCACCTCAACATTTTCTTTTGCTGACTTCAAGTTTTCCACCCACCGACGCACCCTTGGGCCCTGATAACCCAGCCTGAAACACTGACCAAACCATTCACTCAACAATTTAGCCCCTTCCCTGTGAGGATAAAATTGCAACCACTTCTTCAGCACATCCAATTTAATTGGAGTAAAAGCTTTTCCCCATAACGCCTCTGCCGGATCCTCTCCTTCCCCCCTTTTCCCCCTGTTGGAAACCCTGGGTGAGAGGATGTTTGCCTGCACACTTGCTACACTCATGCCTGAACCTACATAAGTTCCTTGTGCAGCCGTCCTTATTAAATACCCAACATGCTGCTGAGGACTGCCCTCTGCCTCCTCCTCCAGCCCCTTCATGGGCAGGGCGACCAAGAAAGGGCCGGGAAGGCACAGGCAGCCCACTTGCTCTGTGTAATGTCGGTGCAGGCCTCGTTGGAGCCATCCATTGCAGCCATAGATCCATGTCTATTTCCCCTCAGACACCCTGACTGTCCTCCGCCATTCTTGCTCTGAATTCCTCATCGTAACACACCCACGCAAAGCCCCAAACCTCGTAAATGCCTTCCTGATTACATCCATATATTTTAGCAGAACCACGCATCGCTCCGGAAATTTCTCACAATAGACACTGGCGTAAATAATAAATGCTGATGTCCAATTCTCAATTGTCACTGGGACCCTTGGGCGCAAAGCCAGTTCCCTCTCTTCTTCCTTAGACCCCTCCTTTGCTCTCACTTTCCTATGGAGCAGCTTAAAAACAACCACAAATTACCCTGCCTGAATCTTCTCCCTGGTCGCTGCCATCAAATACGCCCCCAAAGGTTTCGTGATACCCATGTATGGTAGTTTTTTCTCCTTGCCCTTCACTTCAACCTCCTTTTCAAAATCTTTTGAAATCTGCACCTCGAGCGCCAATGGCTTCACCACCTTGTCCGTTTGAACCTCCACCAAGCAATTGCTCTTTTCATCCACTAAGGCTCCAATAGCCTGTACCCCAACCTCTCTCATTACCCCTTGCAAACCAGACCCTTCTTTTCTTATCAACATTCTCGTGTCCCCCCTCTGCCATGCACATGACCATTCCCTTTCCTGCTCACCTTTTCCACACAGCCTGTCTGTGGTCTGGCCTCCACTCCGATGCTCCTCATCTCTTTTCTTACCGGGCTCCTACTGCAGGGACAAAACATGTCAGGAGTCTCACCCAGCCAATTGTTCCCCTGACCTCTTGCCCCCTGAACACCCTGCTCCTGTCTTTCACAATCCCACCTCAAACTCCTTCTCTCCTCCCCCCTTTTCCTTCCCGCCCCACATATTCCTCTATCCCCGCTTCATCACCCCTGAAATACCATTCTTGATGCGAGCTCATGCTTGGGTTGATTCGATCCTCTTCTTGCGAGCCCGGGGCCATAATAGAATGCTATTTATATCAATGCATCGTTCAATGCACTAATTAGGGTATGATATTTATTGCAATGATCCTTGACACTTTTTTCGCAACATTATAATAAGAATCCCTTGTACACATATTTCATGAAAAGTACATACACATGTGATGTCATCAGTGATGTCATCATCTTTGATGTCGTGGGTGTTAGTCTTAGCAGTGCACGATGGTGGCGCGAGTTATGGTTGCTTAGCTTACCATAACTGGCGAATTTCAAGGGTTTTTCGGTCTTACTTGGAACCATACATTTTTTCACTGAATTTCATAGGTTTTTAGTAGCGCAACTTAACCATGACGTCCCTTTAACAAAGTTTTTTCACTGAATTTCATAGGTTTTTAGTAGCGCAACTTAGCCATAACGTCCCTTTAACAAAGTTTTTTCATTGAATTTCATAGGTTTTTATTAGTGCAACTTAACCATAACGTCCCTGTAACACAATTTTTTTTTACTGCATTTAATAGGTTTTTATTAGTGCAACGTCACCATAACATCCTTTTCAATAGATGAAGACCACTAGCATTTTAGGTCCTCAAAGTGGGAACCCCAGGTGGTAAAAAAAAGATTTTTCTTCACAGACCGGGACGCCGCAGGAAGGAAAATCTTTTACCAAGATGGCCACCATGGAAAGGGAAGGCAGGGTGTATAAAGAGAACACAACAGGGCATGAGCGGGGGGTTGGTGGGGACAGGAGAGAGACACGGGGCATGAGCGGGGGGTGGGGGGCAACAGCAGGGAGACACGGGGCATGAGCAGGGGGTGGGGGAACACGAGGGAGACACGGGGCATGAGAGGGGTGCGGGGGTAACAGGAGAGAGACACAGGGCATGAGAGGGGTGTGGGGGTAACAGGAGAGAGACACAGGGGATGAGCGGGGGGCAACATCAGGGAGACACGGGGCATGAGCGGGGGCGGGGGGAAAACGAGGGAGACACGGAGCATGAGAGGGGGGTGGGAAGTAACAGAAGAGAGACACGGGGCATGAGCAGGGGGTGGGGGGCAACAGGAGAGAGACACGGGGCATGAGCGGGGGGTGGAGGGTAACATGAGAGAGACACAGGGCATGAGCGGGGGGCAACAGCAGGTAGACACGGGGCATGAGCAGGGGGTGGGGGGAACACGAGGGAGACACGGGGCATGACCGGGAGGAGGGGGGCAACAGGAGAGAGACACGGGGCATGAGAGGGGGGTGGGGGTAACAGGAGAGAGACACAGGGCATGAGAGGGGGTGGGGGGAAATAGCAGGCAGACACGGGGCATGATCGGGGGTGGGGGACAACAGGAGAGAGACACGGGGCATGAGAGGCGGTGGGGGGTAACAGGAGAGAGACACGGGGCATGAGAAGGGGGTGGGGGTAACAGGAGAGAGAGAGACACGGGGCATGAGCAGGGGGTGGGGGCAACAGCAGGGAGACACGGGGCATGAGCGGGGGCTGGGGGGCAACAGCAGAGAGACACATGGGGCATGAGCGGGGGGTGGGCGGGAGGGGCCAGCTGCTGGAGCAGCCCCATGCAGCCATAGCCTGTGGCTGGGCTAAGGTAAGCCTGGAGGCTACACCTTTGTCTTCTAGACATCTGCCCAACATCATCCCTGAAATCGCTCATCTCCCCCCCCAGCCAAAGCACTGTCTTAGTGCTGCCTTCCCAACCCACTGCAGACACCTGCGCCTGCATGAACACGAAAAACGAAGCTGAGTCCATCTAAAATTGAATTGGCTTTAACACAAGGTTTTTGCCATTCAAAGATGGCCACCGCCGCTTCTCCCCATTGTCCTCACTGATCCACAACATCAGAAGCCTGCCTGCCTGTCTGTGATTGGTGGCCTGCAGCCGCTTAGCCTATCAGGGCGCCCGGGCAGGCGAGAGCCGGCCCCCGACGAAGGCGACTGAAAAAGGGGGAATCCTGACTGAGCCTGACCGAGCTTGGCCGTGCTCTTGTGCTCGCTTGCCCAGATAATGCATTACTCGAGGTGAGAGCCCTATCTGCCCATTATTTTCCCAGCTTCTCCCTCGTCTTTGCTCACTCGAGTTGCTCACGCGCATCTCAGCTCACCCATCACCACCCACGTGAGCTCCACTACTACTACTAACTTTTGTTCCTGCCAACCCCGAACTTTGGTTAATCCCATCACTCACTCTGCACATTGAGTGCACTGACGTCATAATGCTCGAAATCGATCTATTGTATGCATAAATTGGTGACTTGCCGTAAGCATCGCACGCTCTATTAGAGCCAATGCCTCTCTGTGCCCACTTCATTGCATGTGAACTGCCGGAGACCATACTGCATACTCCACTGCTCATTTTACTGCAGCATTGTACACTAGACCTACAGCCAGTGCGCGTTTGTGCCGCTTTTGCCCAACTGCAACAGTGATCTACCGCTAATACTGTATCTTAATACTGTAGTTAGTACTGTACCTAAACTTCAATTATCGCCCTCTGCACTAGACCCCACTGTCCCAGCTCTATTGGCGTCTAGACTCCACTGCATAGACCTTGTTTGTATTAGATTACTAGCATTAGGTCAGCGTATATCCCCCTAGCCTTGAACTACTACTACTTCCAGCCCAATGTTGCCTCATGTGCATTAATGGATCTTAGCCTAAACAGCGCCCCTTCCAGGATAAATGACTCCAGCCCGCTGGTACTCCACTATTGACTACTGTATCAAGCATAACTTGTGTAGACGAAGTGAGGCTAGCCTGGCCTCACCCCATGCCTTCACCCTTAGCTATGACAAATTGGATACTGTTAATCATGTTCCCCTTCTGCCTGTCCATGCAGACACCCTGTGCACTGGTAACTACTTCCTCACCTTCAGTAATGGTCTCACCAAACTAGCCTGCCCAATACTATGTCCTACCTTTGTGTTGCCCCACTGCATGCTCGCCATTCTGTACTGTTTTTTTTAATTTAGGTGCCAATTTGCCACTTTGTGCTATTTTGAAAGTAGGTGTTAATTTGCCACTTTGTGCTATTTTGAAAGTAGGTGTTAATGTGCCACTTTGTGCTATTCCGAATTTAGGTGCTAATTTACCACTTGTGCTATTCTGAATTTAGGTGCCAATTTACCACTATGTGCTATTCTGAATTTAGGTGCTTATTTGCCATAACTGGAACTACACCTAACTGACCTCTACTCAGCCATTCACCATGCACATCCCGGGTCCTGCCTACTGGTCACCCTGGCTACCATTGTATAGTACCTTCTCCATCATACTAGGAGTAAAATTACTTAACCTGAGCACTAAAGCTAACACTTTGAGTCTTTGCACCATGTCCTATCCCACCCATCTTACCTACCCTATCATGCCTGACACACAACAACCCATCACAGGACCTAAAATTAACCATTACCCAGACAGTACCACTCTACAAAGGCCATGCAACACTGCAGACAGAAACCTAAGACTACGCGCTCGCCTATCCAAATTGCATGAGCCACCAGCCAAGAAAGTTGAATTACTAAATCTCCAGAAAAAACAGTTAGCCCTGAAGGTTACTGCAGAGCCCTTCAGGAAACAGTCCAAGCCCAATAGACCTATAATAAATGACCACAATCAGACATCCAAAGTCAGTCACAACACTACTTGCCCTAACGTAGAAGGCCACAAACCTCATCTCAAAGGAGCGCTTATAAACGCCCAATCTCTAGTCGCACACGCTACAGAGATATCAGACATCATTCTTACAGATAACTTAGACTTCCTGGCCATCTCAGAATCCTGGCTACATGACACAGCAGGCCCTTCCCTATCATTAGCAGTCCCAGATAATTACACAATTCTACGAGCGGACAGACACACCTCCAGAGGTGGAGGCATAGCAATCATAGCGAAAATCAGCCTAGACATGAAAATTATCACAACCACCACTATGAAATCCTGTGAATGCCTCACGGTTAAAATAGCCATCGCTAACTCCAAAACCCTAAACATCATCCTCATCTACAGACCACCAGGTCCTATCGGAACCTTCACTGAGGACATCTCGACATCCCTGTCCAATAACCTCAAAAATACATCCCAAACAATAGTGCTAGGAGACTTTAACCTAGGTTACAAGGACAATAAGTATATCCAATCTACAGCAATTGCTCTGACCTTGAAAGAGCTGGGATTCTCCCAGAAAGTTGAATTACCAACCCACAATAAAGGTTGCTTCCTTGATTGGATAGCAGAGCACAACTGTGAAGTAAATATTACTGATTCCGTACCTCAAATCTGGACTGACCACCACTTGCTATTATTCACAGTGACGACCAACCGTGCTACTGCCCTGTCCTCACTTGCCCCACCCTTGCCCACGAGGAACAAAAAACTCATGACAACGGAAAAACTAATGCCCATCATAATACCTAAATTGAACTCACTACCAGACATTATGGATCCCAATCTGTTAGTTGAACAGTATAACGAAGCTATGACATCAGCCCTTGATCACATAGCGCCGCTTAAACTAAGAAATAGCAAACCGAAAAAACATCTCAACTCATGGTTCACGCCCCATCTAAAAAATCTCAGGCTGACCAAAAGAAAACTTGAAACTATCTGGACACTCTCCCCATCAGTTGAAAATAAACTCAACCTTTCCAAAGCCTCCTCCCAATACAAGAAAGATATACTATTAGCCAAACAAGAAACCTACAATACTAGAATATCTAATTCAAAATCAAGTGTCAAAGAACTGTGCAGCATTCTAAAAGAACTGGAAACTCCCGTTGTACCTCAAGAAACCTGCACCAAGGACAAAAAATGGTGCTCCAGTATACAACTTGCCTTAACAAATAAAGTAGCTAATCTACAAACGAAAATTGCTCTCAAGAAGGCATCGCTAACACCGCACATCCCCCAGATCTCAGCGCCACCACCACAGCCCAATCTTGAAGCCCGATTCTGCTTTTCTAAGGTATCTACCATAGAGGTAGAAAAGGTCATCCTGGGACTTAACCCGTCCAACTGCAAAGGCGACCAATGCACAGCACAACTTGTCAAGGATGCTGCGAGAGAGCTATCGCCATTTATAACCAAACTTATCAACTCCTCCTTCACCACAGGCTCAGTACCAAACAACCTAAAAGAGTCCTGGGTACTGCCACTATTAAAGAAACAAACTCTCGACCCTGCCATTCCCACCAATTTCTGGCCTTATCGGCGGCATTCGACTTAGTGGACCACACAGTCCTATTGAGTCACCTTGACTCTGCAGCCCACTTCTCAAAAGAGTCTATAACTTGGATCAAGTCATTTCTGAGCAACCAGACCATGAGAGTCTTCGCTCCATCAGCCTCAGCAGATCCAATCCCCATAACATGCAGCGTACCACAAGGATCTTGTGTGTCACCCACCCTCTATAATGTTTTCACGAAGCCCCTCTTCGATGAAATGGATCATCTGGGTATCGCCTACACCAACTACGCAGACGATACCCAGATCCTCCTCCTGCTTTCAGGAGTTTACGTGGGGGGTGGGTGGGAGGGATAGAGACACACGGGGCATGAGCGGGGGGTGGGTGGGAGGGATAGAGACACACGGGGCATAAGCAGGGGGTGGGGGGAGGGAAGAGACACACAGGGCATGAGCAGGGGGTGGGGGGAGGGGAGAGACACATGGGGCATGAGCAGGGGGTGGGGCGGAGAGACACACGGGGCATGAGCGGGGGGTGGGTGGGAGGGATAGACAAATACGACATGTGCGGTGGCTGGCTGAGAGTTATAGAGGCACACGGGGCATGAGCGAGGGGTGGGTGGGAGGGATAGAGACACACGGGGCATGAGCGGAGGGTGGGTGGGAGGGATAGAGACACACGGGGCATGAGCGGGGGGTGGGTGGGAGGGATGGAGACACACGGGGCATGAGCAGGGGGTGGGTGGGAGGGATAGAGACACATGGGGCATGAGCGGGGGTGGGTGGGAGGGATAGAGACACACAGGGCATGAGCAGGGGGTGGGGGTGGGGGGTGGGGAGAGACACACGGGCATGAGCAGGGGGTGGGGGGGAGAGACACACGGGGCATGAGCGGGGGGTTGGGGGAGGGATAGAGACACACAGGCATGAGCGGGGGGTGGGTGGGAGGGATAGAGACACACGGGGCATGAGCAGGGGGTGTGGGGGGGGGATAGAGACACACGGGGCATGGCATGAGCAGGGGGTGGGTGGGAGGGAGAGAGACACACGGGGCATGAGCGGGGGGTGGGCGGGAGGAATAGAGACACACGGGGCATGAGCGGGGGGTGGGCGGGAGGGATAGAGACACACGGGGCATGAGCGGGGGGTGGGCGGGAGGGATAGAGACACACGGGGCATGAGCGGGGAGTGGGCGGGAGGGAGGGATAGAGACACACGGGGCATGAGCAGGGGGTGGGCGGGAGGGATAGAGAAACACGGGGCATGAGCGGGGGGTGGGGGGAGGGGAGAGACACACAGGGCATGAGCAGGGGGTGGGGGGAGGGGAGAGACACAAGGGGCATGAGCGGGGGGTGGGGGGAGGGGAGAGACACATGGGGCATGAGCGGGGGGTGGGGGGAGGGCTAGAGACACACAGGGCATGAGCGGGGGGGTGGGTGGGAGGGCTAGAGAGACACAGGGCATGAGCGGGGGTGGGTGGGAGGGCTAGAGACACACGGGGCATGAGCGGGGGTGGGTGAGAGGGCTAGAGACACACGGGGCATGAGCGGGGGGTGGGGGAGGGCTAGAGACACACGGGGCATGAGCGGGGGTGGGTGGGAGTTCTAGAGACACATGGGGCATGAGCGGGGGGTGGGTGGGATGGCTAGAGACACACGGGGCTTGAGCGGGGGGTGGGTGGGAGGGCTAGAGACACACGGGGCATGAGCCGGGGGTGGGGGAAGAGACACACGGGGCATGAGCAGGGGGTGGGGTGGAGGGAGAGACAAACACAGGGCATGAGCGGGGGTGGGTGGAGGGCTAGAAACACACGGGTCATGAGCGGGGGGTGGGTGGGAGGGCTAGAAACACACGGGGCATGAGCGGGGGGAGGGTGGGAGGGCTAGAGACACACGGGGCATGAGCGGGGGTGGGTGGGGGGGCTAGAGACACACGGGGCATGAGCGGGGGGTGGGGGAGGGAGAGAGACACACGAGGCATGAGCTGGGGGTGGGGGAAGGGAGAGAGACACACGAGGCATGGGTGGGAGGGAGAGAGACACACGGGGCATGAACGGGGGTGGGGGGAAGGGAGAGACACACACGGGGCATGAGCGGGGGTGGGGAGGAGGAGAGAGAAACACACGGGGCATGAGCGGGGGTGGGGGGGAGAGAAACACACGGGGCATGAGCGGGGGTGGTGGGGAGGGAGAGAAAAACTCCGGGCATGAGCGGGGGTGGGGGGGAGGTCGAGAGACACACGGGGCATGAGCGGGGGTGGGGTGGAGGGAGAGAGACACATGGGGCATGAGTGGGGGGTGGGGGGAGGGAGAGAGACACACGGGGCATGAGCTGGGGGTGGGGCGGACAAACAAAAACACGGACATGCCGCACGGACATGAGTTCGTGCAGCAGATCCCGCTCCTCGGCCCTCCGCTGGCCACCGTGTGCGATGGCGTGAGCGGGGGGCTGGAGGAACAGGGGACACACGGAGCATGAGCGGGGGTGGGGGGACAGGAAGCACACACGGGTCATGAGCGGGGGCGGGGGGGACAGAAAGGACACATGGGCATGAGCAGGGGGTGGGGCAGACACGGGGCATTAGCGGGGGTGGGAGGAACAGGAGACAGACACGCTCCTGCTGACCTGACAAAGCCTCTCATGCGGGAAAGAAAGATGGCGGGCGTCTCTGAAGCCAGACGCACTGCACGCCTTCACCGCATCCAATGAGAGAGCACGTCAGATGTCCGCGGACATCACGCAAGCTGCTGGCCCAATCACCGTCCTGTCCGCAGAGCGAACAGGGAAGTCCGTCCACGGACCGAACACAGATGTCACTAATTTTTTTTGCCCTACTTTTTGGTCATTTAAAAAAAAAATACTGGACGAATTTTTACCAAATTTGCAAAAGCACGCTTTCGGGACGAAGCCGCTGCTCCTGGTCCGAATTTGGTGAAAATCTGTCCAGCGGTTTGGACTGTAGGCGCAAGCACATTTTTTTTCCCATTCAGTCTATGGGAAAAACAGAAATTTTGGGACCCCCCTATAACTTTTCCCCCCCTGCACGAATCCTCACCAAACTTTGCAAAAAAATTCAGAGTGGGCCATTTACTTTTTTTGCAAAGTTTGGTGAGGATTCGTCCAGGGGGCGCGAAGGTATAAGCCGCCCAAAAAGTGCTCTTCCTGTGGAAACAGCAACTTAACCATAACTACACAGCCACTATTGTGGCAGTGTAATATATAAATATATATATATATATACATATATATATATATATATACTGAGGGGTTGTGGAGGTTTTCCCCCCGCATACATGTAACAATTGTCCTTCACAATTCGGTCAATTGTGCAAAGGTCAATTGTGATTCGAACAATTGTAGTTCGAACAATTCGTATACAACCGCAAAGAACACACAAAAACCAGCAGCCCACTAACAATGGGGCCGAGAAAACGTCCGTAGAACACTGTCCGTAGAACACTGTCACCTGTCGGCGTGTGAGCCACACCGCACAGGAAGGAGCAGAATTGGCACGGTTCCTTTAAGACAAGCGCACTGCCCCCTCTGTCACGCGACGGCTACTGCGTACAGATTCCCCTTAGCAAGACGCACAACCACACGGTACCCAATGCGAAATAAGTAACTGCCACCAACTAAAACCAAGAGAGCCTGTGGCAGCGAGGCACCTGCCCTGAATGCCACCTAAACCGACTCGCTCCCCAACCGGGACGCGTTCCCCCGCACCTTTCAACACCCCCACACAGCAAAACAACCTGAACTTCCAGGACAGAAAGGACCCTGAAAAACTGCGACCACGGACACTAACTTGGGCCAGAGACTAATACGGTAAGAGGGGGTACCTTGTCTACGGTACCCCTGACTATAAAGACATTTTTTTTTTATATTAATATTCCTATGCTGACTATTCCTAATCTCCCCAGTACCAACTACCTAGCCCTCTCACCTACTCTACACTCCAGCACTGAAGGCCCAGCTACTTCAGGGAAGGCTCGGGAGCAGGAGACCAGGAGTGATCAATCTCACGTCCAACCGTCGCCTGCTTCCCGAACCTTCCCTGACCCCTTAAATACCCCTGGAGGTGCTCTCCCTGCAAGCCATCTCGCTGGCCATGTGCAGTGCCAAAATACACCCCGGGGGGAAATGCTTTGCGTTCCCCCCAAGGCCCCCATCTGCAAACACGGGTCAATCCATATGAAAAAGATGGTGAAAATCAGGAGTGGGGTAAGAATGCATAATACAAACTCCCTGCAATGCACCAGCATCCATACCTCGACAACAATGAAGCCTCCGTTTGGAATATAAAATCTTGGCAACGTGCTCATAAAACAGAGTGTGTAACCACCTGAACAGAGCAGTTGTGCACATCTGTAGCAGAATCCTTCCAAGTGTTTGATAAGGTTTATATTATTAGAGCAGCATGTCCATAGTTTGGGGGTGAATGGAATGATTATGTAACAGAAACATTTTATGCAACTAATGTGTCCAGGTGTAATTTTGTAAAAACAAAATGTAAAGGTCCATATGACATTGAGTTACGGATAAAGAGATAGGAAGGATCCAGGGCAGCGGGACCAGATGGAATTCCAAATGTAATATTCCGATGTGGTATTTAAATCTGATGTCAAATTATGGACTGAGGTGTACGTGAGGTGTACGAGCAACAATACAGTGGGTGATTCCTGAGTCCTGGCGGAGGGCATATGTTGTCGCAATATTTAGAAAAGGGGATATAAAATCTTCAGGGAACTTTCAGACCATAACTATTATGGATTCTTCCTCTTAGCTGTTTGCTGGGTTGCTTTTGGGGGAAATTAAAATCTGGGCCAAAATGGCAAATAGGTCTTCTAAATATCAAACAGTTTTTAGGGAACATTGTGGTATCGCCTTGAATGGTTTTATAGTCCAGCAGTTGAAAAGACGAGCGCTCAGGGGACACTGCCACAATATATGGCCAATGTGGACTTAGGGAGCGATTTTGATACTATCGATCAAAACCGACTTTGGAACAAGCTCCATGAGTGGGGGTTCCACAAAACGTTGCTGAGACTATTGGTGGAATTACATACACATACCTGTGTCCAGGTGCAGTTAGATAGTCATGGAAATTAGGCAATCTGAGAGTGCAGACTCTTCTCTTTGCAGACGACATACTCCTTTTCGATAGTACCCCAAATGGCCTTCAATGTGCTTTAGTTTCCCTTCAAAATTATTTAACAGAGAATAATTTGGTTGTTAATGCCTGAAAGACTGCTATAGTGATAGTTTCTGATAGGAAAGCTAGTGATGTAAGGGCTTGGTTTAAAAAAGAAAAGAAGCTGGTGGTATTAAGTGTAATGAAATATTTGGCTTTTATAATCTCAAACAAGGAGCATAGGGGTATGTTGACTACTACATTGAAAAACAAATGGACACAATTGTTTTCCCATTGTTAAACAATTCTTGTGAAGTAAATATACCCTGAAACCTGTCAAACATTTATATATGGGGAAGGTATTACCATCTATACTGTATGGAAAGGAAATTATATACCTTGGACTGGAAAAGGATAGAGGGTATGCAAGGAATGTTTGTGAAAAAACTGTTAAGGCTTCCATTACGTGTTCATTTGTCACGAGCTGAGATTAGTGTCCTGGCAAAGTTTGGTGAAAATAGCTAAACTTATATATATATTATATTGCAACATTTTAACAGCAACAAATTGCTCCCTGTTCGAAGACTTAAACATTATTCATGCCCAATTTTTATGTAAATCGCTATTATAATGTATTATGGAGTGTAAGACTTTTCTTGAGGACTCTGGGTTGAGCCAAAGTGGCCTAATTGAGAATCCTGGAAAGGTATTAAGAAGAACAATTAGATCAGTGATGTAGGGACTTTGATGCATTAAGTGGATATAAATTACTTCTGGAGTTGTTCAAGCAATAGAAGGTACACAAGCATCCCTGAATATATGAGCAGATTCCCTAACTATAGAAATTGCAGGCTATATATGAGGTTTCAATTGTACCACCTGGGCAGCTTGGAGAGACGGGGAAGGATTACAGGTATAGAAGAGAAAGATTGGATATGTACGATGTGTAAGAACAAGGATGTTCCTGGAGACCCTCAGGCAGTAGGTGTTAAGTTGTCCGGTACAAGACCCTGCGAAAGAAATGCACGTTTAAAGATTTGTGGTCGCTTAAGTAGATTTATACCGCGATTGGTTTTGGGATTAATTCGGTGGGGGGGGGGCAGGATAGGAGGGGGGGCAGTACACCTTTGATTATATCATTGGTGACATTTTTAGTTCACATCCATAAATTAGTGTAATAAGTTGTTTATTTTAACTAAGTAGAAGGAGAATAGGGGATGGGTTTTGTAAGACTGAAATAGGATATTTTCAAAATTAATGTGATGTATGCATATTGTAATATTAAGGTGAATTGAAGAGGATCGGTGGAATGAGTTTTTTGGTTTTATGAATTTTGTAGCGTTTGCATTAGAAATGATTTTTGTAAGATTGTATATAGGATTAGGTGTTAAAGTTTGTAAAAACTGGCAACACAACATTTTTAAAAAATAAAACAAAACTAACAATGTGCATAGACATCGGCAGGGTGATTTTAAGGTAATGTGGCCAATTTATTTCTCAGTTTTATAAAAGTAATTCTGGTGAATCAGGTTTTTCAGCTGTGCTTAGAATAGATGGTGCAACATGTGGGGCACATTAAACTGCACAGGAACAGGGTGATTCCATAGTTAAAAATGAAAACAAAAGTTTCCTACCATTCCAAAAAGATGAAAGAGGAGCAAAAAAGACTGCATACTCCCTGTAAGCAGTTTTACAACAAGGTTTCCGTGGTTAAATAAAACATGACATTTCTGACTTTCCTGCATTTGCTTTAGGGCATATTGTATACGGTCACTGCTGGAAATTGGTATTTTTCAAGTTAAAAAACCAGGGAACAAGAAGGCTGATCCTGGGGTGGCTGTCCTTCATTAAAATAGCCCTTCACCCTCACTATAACTGCAGCCCTACGTTGTATTGCCTCGTGTTAATGTTGCACTATACACATGCGCCACTGATTGTCCTTCAAGCAATACAGGGCATTGCAATGCCTCCCATTAGGGACCTTGCTAGCAAGTCCTTAATCCACGAGGAACTGCATAATGCGGATCATTGATGCTTTTTCTGCAACGTTTGACACAATCGTATTAAGGTTCTTTTTGTATCATGTGAAATAAACATCAGAAGGTTGAGAAAAAACTGGATAAATATCACAAGTCATCAATTTGTTGCAATTGAAAAACTCACGTCCTAATTGAAAATGTGATTATGTGACGAGGCATCATACCAATTATGTTTGCATATAAATTGATCTGCTTTCGCTGCAGATTCTACCTGCAATCTGACGATAGGCGCAGCGTTTTATCCTGCGCTCAAAAGGGTTGTTGGGCAGTTTGGGGATGCCATTGTCTTGTGCTAGTGGTAGGCAGCCTCACAGTAACCGGGCATGATACTGCAATGGCATCCTTTTCCTGCCGAACAAAGCACTAAATGGCTGCTACTGATGCAGCAAACGGGCTCTTGTGAACGGTTGAGGTGTGAAGGCAACGTAAAAGTATCACACAAGCCGTTTTGTCATTTCAAGAAATGTGTCTTTTGGGTCATTTTTACCACTATGCCATGTCCATGGTTATTGGGTCCCTCTGCCTTTTACAGTCTGTACCATTCAGTAGCAGACAGCTAATGCTCTGATTAATTATCAGTAATCGTCATTGTTCCTAGTCTTACTCTATGAAGGTTCCCCAGGCTCTGAGAGAACCTGTTGCAAAAAATGATTCTATACCCCCAAGGGTATAAATCACCTCACCTGTTCCATGATCCTCCTGAATACCAAAGGAACTGGGACGATCTTACTACAAGGGAGACAGCGGATAGTGTCAGTACTGTGATGAGGAAGAGTAAGACTGGGTGTAATGAAGATTACCGGTAAGTAATCAGAGCATTGCCTCCATGTTCCTCTTCCATGTCACAGTACTGACTATATGAAGTATACCAAAGGTCCAAAGATCAGCCCGACACATACTTAGACCACCAATGAATGATGTTACCCCTGCAAGCTGGAATCAGTGGCCATCCAATGGAGGGATCCAAGCAACCAGCCCAAGGAAAGAAAAGGAGAGGGGTTTACATCCCTCACAGATACCAACCACGGAGGGTGAAAAATCACAGGTGCTATGCATAGACACATGTTCAGATCAGTCAACAGGACCACTTCAGCCAAGGGCACTTGCCCTGGAGATTCCAACCTACGACCCATCTGAGAATAACAGAAGTCCAAGGTAAAAGACCAGGGATAAACGCCTCACCAGACAACTCAAGTCAAGAATCCCCAAAATACAAACGTAGCAAGATACAGGCCAAGCACTCCCTACAGAATAAAATGGGCAACCACACCACTCAAGTCCCAGAGCTAAATAATCAGGAACGGCCTTCCTGAAAGACCCACTATCCGAGATTACACACTGACTATTGGCGTGTGGTTCTTTACATGCAGGACTGCCCACCCTTTTAAAAAGGGGGACCAAAATAGCTTTAAGAAGGTCGTCAGTGTCCTGGGGTGTTGACAAAGTACTACGCTAGGCACTACACAAAGAGGTACTCCTATGACCCTGTCCCCCAAATGGAGCAATACTCGTCATGAGGAAGATTAACAAGGGGGATGCACCAAATGCTTCCCAACCAGAGGCTGGCACCTAAAACATAACATATTTAACCAGTCATCCTGCCCTCCAGCCTTCTGAACCTTGAGCGGCTTCTCAGTTGGGAAGAAGCAGACACTGAACGTGGGAAGAACCAGGTGCCAACAGTGCACAGATTCACAACCCCATGCACAACATTGAACATGTTGCCAACGAGTATCCTGCTTGCTACCACATAACCCAAAAGATCCAAAATGGGAGGCAAAAGAGGACATAGGTTAATTCAGAGAAAAGGCACCCCAAAGCCACCTGAACAACGCTGCACACAAATATCCAGCATGCCGAGTGTGAGATTGGCTGCACACCCCTACAACTAACAAAACAGTGTTGGGAGACTTACAGGGTGATCCCTCTTAACCACGTTGCAATGCTCTAAACATGCCACAATGTAACACAGTAAGAATAGGCCACATGCCTGCAGCAGACAGAAGGCAGTAACCCAAACAGGGTCAGCAGCACCCCCTTTCTCCTCACCAAGAGTTGGGGGCAGAGGCTTGCAAGAACGCAGAGCATTCTCCTAATCTATTACAGTGCTAAAACCCAATCACAGCTTAAATAATTACAGAGGATTACAGAGGATGCAACTGGCTGCCCGCACCATATGCCTACACCTTTAACGGACCAACTATAAACAGTTGACCTGTACCCACTTCATTCATCCTCCAAAGTGAATCAAAGGCCTGGCCAGACCACCTAGGCCACCTCTGCATATGTCACATACACCTAGTCCGCTTTGTAGACACCCTGGGTGCAAATCTACAGCAAGCACCACTAGATAAGGCCACTCTTTGTGGCTCATGCTCAACCTATTGAACTATCCTTTCAGTAAAAGACAGACACGAATTTCCAAAGTTGTTTTAATATAATCAACAATAAACAGGGTTTGTCATATAGAAAGTGTTAGACAAACATAATTACTGCAATTGAATCTAGTTAATTTATCTCATTAACTTTGTCAGCATATTAGAAAGACAGACCAATCAATTCACATACTAATACAGACAACACAAATACAGTTTGATACATGAACCTCATAATGAAGTCAATAAAAAATGATATTTTTTCATATAGTTCATCAGTCCAAAACATGTTCTGTCAGATTCATTCTAACAGCTCTCTAATATTTAATTAAAAAACATCTATTTTTCGGTTTCTAATATAGGTTTGACTTCACACGGTATTTTATTTGAGTTAACTGAAATTCTTGTCATCCTCTAGATGAAACATACATTTTCTGTTCATCAGCGTTATTAAAGCGTTTCAGCGTGTTTCAATTAAGATGCCTTCTTCAGCACCAAATGCAATTGACCCCGTGAATGAAGAGGAGAACAATTCAATATTAATTTGAGATCTCATAGGAATATTCTCATGTGATTCAATTTTAAACTAAATTGGAACTCACTGTACAGATTGAAGGAAATATTTTCCCTTGCTGACCAACTCATATCCTGATAATCAGTGTCACGGTTCCAGAATAAGTTCTACCTCAAGAGTACTGGAATACTCAAGAGTCATATCATATCATATCATACAACACCAAAAGTTCGTTTATGGTTGATGAATCCATAATTTACATGGAAATAAACGATGTGCTACCAATTTAGGTGGCATACCTCAAGCTTTGAAGGGCGCAATATGCACTTCCTATTGAACCTCAGGGTTTGATATGGGTAAATGGTCGGTAGATGGCACCATCTGAAAATTCACAAAAGATGGGCCTGGGCAGTAAGAGAAGTTCCCAAAAAAGAGAGTAACTCCTTTTAGCTGTAAAACAATTGTCAATGCTCAAATGGAATGTGAGTTCAAAAGGCAACATATATTAATCTTCAATTATGCTTACCATGCATGTATGTGTCTCTTCCTAATTGTGTGCCATACACACGGTGACATCATCACACATATGCATGAAATCATGATTGTAAATGCAGTCATTTTTGTAACTGTCTAAATAGTATAATAAGCTACACCATCTGATGCAGAACAAGTCAGGGAGTTTTGTTATCAGCTACATTCCTTTAATGCATTTGTGTGGGTAGTACATTGTTTCAGTGTTCACACAATTATATGGCGATAAGGATGGTAGAGAAAAAGAGGAAAATCCATATTACGAATCTTACAAAACTGAATGTGCACAATGTCACAAGGATATAGGGACATTCAAGCACCAATGGTTGAGTTATTAGTTCCTATTGCTCTGCTAGGGGGCTAATCTATAAAATCATTCAGAATCTCAGAATGGGATTTCATCCGACATATCCACTCCAATTATTTCCGTAGCAGATCCTGATCATATTCATTGTTGTAGTAACTACTTCCAATATACACTTTAAGGTGTGATTTTGTTTGTGCTCCTGTTCCATAGTGTGTTTCACAAGGGTGACTTCAAGATGTTTGAATAGTATGTGTGATCTGCGTTCACAGATCAGCCTTTTAGCCAGTCTAGCAGTTTCACCTATGTTTCTATGCCCACACTGACATTCGATACAATGAACAACCCCCCGCCCCCCACTTGTCTGACAATTAGATTGAGTTCTTAAAGTCCAGGGTCTTTCACTAATGTTAAAAGTCAGAGTCGTTCTACTACCTACATTTGCTTGCTTTATAGGAACCATAAGGAAAATGCCTATAACAGGGCTTATGTTACATTGAGTTGATTGGCAGTTAGCTTCTTTCATACGAGCATGTACCAAATAATCTTGTAAATATTTTCCTCCTTTGGCATTCAATGCATTAAGTAGAAAGAAACATACAGGCATTATTTATGAATGATTTTGTAGACCAGGTCTGTGTTCGGTTTTGTCTTCCCTAGACATTTCTTGCAACCCGCTCCCACCAACCCCCTTACTAACCTTCCGGCAGCACACAGAGAAATGTTCCGCTACCTCCGACATCCCTCTGTGACGCCGGTTGCCTTGACACGCTTAGATGGGAACCGGCATTGCAGGGTCCTTTCCTTTTTTCTTCTTTTTTTCACTTTGCTTGTTCTCAGCTTTCCTTTTTATAAAGCAGGGGACACCCCCGCAAACCCTAAAGGCCCGGAATGTCGATCAAGGGCAGTGGGGGACACCATGCAACTCTGGCTCCCCTTGATAGACATTTTTGGAATTAATTTTCTTTTTACAATGCCATATTCTGCATTTTCTTCCACTTGTTTCTTTCCCCCAAAGTTTTGTAAGGATACCCATAACATTGGTGTTGGGTGTTCATATTTTTGGTACCAATGTTGTTTCATTTGGTGTGTATTTTGCTTTTTTGTGAGTTTGCCTAATCATTTTTAGGATATCCTATGTTGGATCGTCATTTATCCAAAATGGTGGCATCATTTTCATAATCCTGTATGTTTAGCAATTATGTCTAATGCCTACAGATTGGTCATATGGTAGGTTATCTCTTAAGGATCATGGGTGATAGCAATAATAATGTAAGACATTATTTTGGTTCATTTTTGGTATAAGCTGCATTTAAATTGACCATCTTGATGAAAGACAATAATGTCATGAAAGTTGATACATTTCAAATTGTTTCTAATACAATGTACTGCATTCACTTGCTGGATGCTCACATATAACGCATGTAGGTCTAAGGTGAATAGTAACTATGAATGTTCATCAAAGTTGGTGTTTTTTAGCATGTTAATTGCTGACAAAGTGTCTTTAAAGTAGGTGCCTATGTTCTTGCATAGGAGATGTAGGAAAAAGTAAAAAAACTAGCTGAGTGGTTCTAAAATTGAGCCAAACCCAGGGACTATAAATTTTACAGGAGGGGTAATCCAGTGTATTTGCAAATTTAGCGTAGACGGCTGGTATCATTGGAATAGTGGATTTATGGGAGGATAGCTCAGCGGCAGCGTGCGCATCTTGGAAGCAAGACGACACGAAGCAACACAGGTTCGATCCCCGGGTCCGCGCTTAGAAACCTCTGGGTGTTTAAGCGCGTTATAAATACGTAACTAAGACAAAAAAATAAAACATAATTAGCAACTAAGAAAAACAAACAATTCTTGTAACAGCGCCTCGATGCCTGCGGGCTGTGTGAGCGCTTTATAAATGTAAAAATGAAATAAAATGCTCCTATTCTGAAAGCTATTGATTATCAAAGGCCTCTTTGGTCTTGTACAATAAAATACTTTGAATCATAGAGGTTGTATCTTGTGTCAATTGGACATAATGTTCCATGATACCCATTAGGTTGTGAACCATAGTTTCATACTGTGAATATTCATCACAACTATCCCTCCTCCCTAATCTGACTTGTATGAATGTAAGTGCACTAGATTAAATGAAAGTAATTATGTTTCTATATGGAATACCATTTCTATTGTTGATTACTTTAAACATTGTTTAGAACCTTTTGTTTGTCTTCTACAAAAAGGATAGTTCAATAGGAACAACTCCCTGTGTTACATTACTTTCCATAGTTTCTATTGTGAGAGCAGGATTCCCCTGTTGAGTATACTTCATGAGCAGAGTTAGTCATGACACGCAGAGGTCTGATGCAGGCGGAATGCTCTACCTCTCAGGTATTTCTAATCTTCTGGGAGCAGTGTAGGACAATACAAGGATGCCCCTGAACAGAAGAAGACCAGTGCTAGGGATTTGTCCTCTGAGCAGTGACCCTGCCCATTACCGCTACCAAGCAGGAGCAATCAACCTACTGTTTGGATTGTGTCAAAAGGCCATCAAATTCACACCCCGCCAGGGTATCTTACAAGACATCATATCTGATCTGGACAGGAGGTAACTCGTAGTTGTGAAACCTGTCACCACCAAACCAGAGAGGGAGAGGAGCACATCCCCCACCCACTAAGACAGAGGTCAGCATCTTGAGAAGGGCAGTTTGTGCAACCCAGAGAGAACTCTCGTGCACCCCAATTACCTTGTTGCAACTTACAATAATGCCAGGGGACGCAACCTGCTAGGGCTCCATAGCCAACGAAGAATGAGGCACAGTCAGTGCCTGACATCTATTAAGCAGGCACAAAAACCTGATGATAGCTGAAAAAACATGCAATTTGCGGTACCGTACTTAGCGCCTTCCCCAGTCCCATTGAGCCCTATGGGGCGAAAATGGGAATGGGGAAGGGCCATGGTGAAATGGGGAAATACCGCCCCGCCAACCTTGGAATGGGGCGGTATTTCCCCATTTCACCATGGCGGACTCGTTACAACACCGGCACCAGCCATGGTGCTAATAGCGCCATGGTTTAGCGCCGGGGTTGTAATGAGGGCCGATGTGTTCATGCATATCGTGGTTAGATTCTTCTGTCCATGGAGCCAGTTTTATATATTAGTTTTTAACCTCTTGTGTTGTATTTTGCTGTTAGGGATTTTAGGTGCATAGTAGTGTAATGCAAATTAGCAGAATATCAAGACTAGTTGCTTATTTTAAGAGAAAGGCATTTTCAGGTAATTGCTGTGGCTTGTGCCTTATTAAATCTTTTTGACTAGGTGAGAATTGTCTGTGTGTGCCCTGCTAAAAATCTTCTGAGCGGCACCCATAAGGAAGCTTGGCAAGCGCACATGTGCACAGCTTAGAGGGAACATTGATAGGTACTACAACAGCTGAGTGAAGGTGGGCTAGAGGAAAACCTTTAAATCAATCTACCTGCCAAAGCCTTTCACTAAAGCAGCCTTGAAAGCCCCACCCACATTTGGGCTGGGAAGGCAGGAGATAAGGTTTTAACTTCAGCACTGACAGCCTACCCACTCTGCTGTTGAAGAATTCACAGCCAAAATATGACTCACCCTCTACGTCTGCCTGCCATTAATGCAACAAGGGGCAGCACCCAGATCTGTACCCACATGAAGAGACTGGATAGACAAGCGGACTTGCAAGAGCCATATCATTTTTTCATACCTGGAATTGGGGAACCAGCAAATCTCATACACAGGATAAAAGCAAACCTACATGAGGCTTATGGAATAGTCCAGTGACCACAGTCCTGTTCTCCCCTACTTACTGTGACCTGAAGGCTCATTGGAGGGGCATCAGCAATATATACATCAAAATGATGTGTATATTGCAGATTCCCCATTCTTCAATTTAGGGAGGGATCAGGAGATATGGTCACCCCAGCAGTACCACCAGTATGTTCATTGTGCCATAGGAGGATTTACATCCCAAATGTCACTCTACCCCTCTGTCATGGTCTGTGCTCATGCTGACACTGCCACAACAGGGGGCAGTGTATAGACCTACACCCCCACAAAGAGACTGGGAATCCTAGCAGACCTGCAAGAGGCCATACTGGTTGTAAAATCTGAAAGTGGGAAACCGGCATACCCCGTACACAGAATAGTTGCAATGTACATGAAACCTCTCTGCAGATCAGATGTTTCTCCAAGCAGAGAGTGGTGGGTAGAACTATTTCTTTTGCAGGAGCCTCCCTCTGGAATGGCCTCCCTGGCCTCTTTGTCTTAAGCTAGAACTGCTCAGGTGCTGGAAGCTTCTTAAGACCTTCCTTTTTTCCTTCTCCTTCCCTCTCCTCCTCCCCTGCTAGTCTCTTCCTGCCGCTGTGACTGGTTGCCTGTGTCCCTTATGAGTTTTATTGGAGTCAGACCCTCCTTTAACCAGTCCTCCCCCAAGCCCCTTTTTACCAGCACTTCCCCTCAGGCACCCTTCCCTTACTAGCCTACTGAGACTGCTCTCCCTCGTCCTCAAACTAGTTGACGCATACCACTGGTTCCCCTGGCACTTGCCCTCCTGGGCTCCCCTTAATACTTTCCCAGCCTCTGGGGCCCCCTCCCTACATCACTTCTCCCTCTTTACCCCCTCCCGATCACCATTCTCCTAGAAATGATCTCCCCCTTTCACTTCTCGATACTGCTCTTGTACGATTCGAAAGTCACCAGGCCTAGTAGGACCGTTACTGTTTTTTTCCACCTCTGTGCCCCCTCGCGTTTTTGTCTTGTGGTTCATGGAAACACTTTTTGCTGTATAGGCACCATACAAATGATCTATAAATAAATAAAATAAATAAACCTAGAGAATAACACAATGACCACAGTCCTATTCTCACCTACTCACCGTGACCTTAAGGCTCTTTGGTGGGCCATCTGCACTCCACACGCTCCCATGCAGAGTTCCTTCATTAAGTCATGGGTGAAGTGTGGGCCCCAGTGACCAACGGCGCTGTTGATTTCTGTTGCTCATTTGCAGCACCCTGACTTTCACAGGTCCAGGGAGAGCAATCTGCAGTCACCCAAAACCCTTGCCACCCTTGGTGCTCAGCCCATCATACTCACCAGGACGCCCTCCCCTCCTGAAGTTCAAGCCCAGTGGAGACGGAGGAAGAAATCACAAAACATCATTAGACCGAGTAGTGAGGTCAACACTTGGAAAATCAAGCGATCACCTCACTTTCCCCCAGAGGATCACTGTCTCCAGAGCCCTGGTTCTCTCTAGACTGGACTACTGCAACAGTCTTTCTAAATCAACTTATCCAGAACTGCAAGACTTTTCATTGGCCTCAAGCCCAGGGACTGCATCTCTATGGCACTGAAATCTCTCCACTGCCTCCCAGTGGCTGCAAGTATCAAGTTCAAGTCCCTCTGCATAGTCCACATGGCTTTCTGGGGCTGGGGCCCACACTGCCTACAACGCTCTCTACCTAAATTCTCCCTTCTTGAGCCCTCCGCTCGGCCTCTTCCAACTCTCTGCAGGTGAGCCGCTTCTCCAAATTGAGATTTGAGGGTAGAACATTATCCTCTACAGGTGCCTCCTTCTGGAACAGCCTTCCTGCCTCTCTCATTCCTGAGCCGGATCTCCTCAAGTTCCGTAAACTCCTCAAGACCATCCTCTTCTCTTTCTCTTTCTCTCTCACTCTCCCCTGCTGACCTTCTGTCTCCTCTCTCCTCCCGAACTCTGCTCAGTTTCGTTGACTGGTCCCCTGGTGCACCTCCAGAGCCACACAGGTCCCAGGCTCCCCGACCAGTCCTACACTTGCCTCTGGTCCTCTGTACTCTCCCTCGCACTTCTGCACTCGGAATACGTTCCATGTGAGAGGCAACCTCTTCTGCACTTAACTGATGGACTGGGCATACTTGTTTCCCCCTCCCCTTCCCTCTCACTTCCGGTCTGCACACTTACATGACCTTGAATGCACTAGGCATAGCAAGATTGCTTGTCCTGTCGTGTCTTTGTCTTCTCTACCTAGCTTGGTTGCGCCTGAAACGCTTGTGCATAGGAGCATTATTGATGGTGATCTATCTTATTATTTATTTATTTATTTAGTTGTATTATTTAGTTATCATCACTCAATATGAATGTGGCCAGGCCTAGCACAGTAGTTTATTGTTCTGTATGTTCTTTCCCCCTCCCCTCACCCGCTTCTACTCTCTAAACTGATGCACTTGTACTACCCGGCAAGTCGTTAGGCCTAGCACAGCGGCGTATTGTTTGCTCTTCCCTTCTCCCGCTCCCATCTCTCTTTCCCTCCTGTCATACACTTGCGCTAGTAAAAATGCCACTGGCCCAGTATACTAGTTACTTTTGTTAGATAATTTTGTTAGATCATTCAGAAACCTCAAGGCCTAAGAATGACTACTGTTTTTCCCTTGATTCCTTCCCCCCCTTAAAGCGCTTTGAAGCACTTTGCTTGCGTATAAGCGCTTTACAAATAAACACTTACAATTACAATTACAATCCCATCTGGCCTCTACAGGATGCACTGCTTGAAAGGACAGAAAGCAAACAGTCCCTCTGCAGCCACCCACAACGGGGAATCAATTGCACCGTCCCAGCCCTGCAGAAACTCCAGAGATTCACAATACCTCAGCAGGCCTGGTGTTGTACTCTCTTTCTAAATTCCATGTCTAACGGGGACGGAGGGGAGAAACCACAAAACATCATTCTGGTCCCACAAAGCCCAGCAGTGGGGTCAATACCTCAGCAAAACAAGGGACCGGCCCAACTGGACTCTCCAGGCTTCACCTTCGGAAGGGACCTAAAGCAAAACCTGAGTATCATGGCACAGGTCACGTGATTTATGCCATGGGCTATGAGGGATAGGGGATACACAATTTGGTTAAGGGTTCTGTCGGATTTTGCAGCGCCTTCATAGAGTGAGTACTGCATTGAGGAAGAGGGACTGGGAAGTAATGTTTAACCTGCTGCCAACCTGTCATCATTGTACACTAGAAGCCAGCGAAGAACCCTGTTTACATCAGAGACACACTATCATTCATTGTGAAATACAAAAATTAGGATACACATTTATTTTAAGGAACTGCAGCCGAAAGATGTGTTGCACTTTAATGCATTCCATAAAACACGCTTCTGAAACCTGTTTCTCTTCTTGTTCTGGCATAAACTATGCACTGGTGACCTAAACTCTGAGAGGGGGCACACATTGGCAGACAAGCAATTTCATCGCCTTCCATCTTCAGTCTTACCCTTGATGACAACAGCTGCTGTGTGACGTGGGAGTGTGATTTTTTCTTAATACAGTGGCACTGGAATACACATGGCGCTGCCCAACTCATTTAGTCTTGAATGATCGGAAATAGTTAACTGCCATTCCATTTAAGGTCACTATAGAAGTCTTATCCAATGGCACGCTTTTTTAGCGACATCCTCCTGCTGTGTAAGAACACGAAAATGCATTTGCTCGGTAAGTATCTGACTGTAAGGTACCATTACTTCATCGTACCCATGTGATTGAATACATACTGCAGCAGGAACCTGGAGGGAACTCTTCCTGGTATAAGTCATGCGGTTATTAGCTGAGGCAGTGTTGTTCCATTTAATTTATTTGGTTCATTAGCACTCATAGTGATGGGTCAGTTATTGCTTTCATGGACTTTCTGTCCATGAGTGTTTTCTGCATTTTGACAGATGGCAAATGTCCCGGAAAATCACTGATGTGCTCTCTTGGCCCCCCGGATTGAGGGGAGTCAGCAAATTGAAGGAAGCATTTTTTAACCTTGGGGACTTACCAGGTTCTGTCCCTTCCTGAGCAGGTATCTGCACACACGGTTTGCTTTCATTACACACGATGTATTGGTTTTCTTTATAGAAAAAGGAAAAGGTGCATTCTGTCATCTGTGGATTTCAGGGCATATGTTATCTTCAATCTACAAAACGAGCCAATGGCCATTTAGGTCACCAGGTCCGAATCAACCATATTAAATGTTAATGTTATGTTAAAGGACATTTATACCGCACACTCTCACCACTGTAGTGGTTCCCCGGCGCTCTGGCAGATCTGAAAGGTAAGAGGGTAGGATGGGTTAGTAGGGCATAGCTCTCCCATTTTATGGAGGTTTGCTAGCATAGTGGGAAGTATTAATCCGCAGCAAAGTTCCGCCAGTGCCTTATTAGGTCAGGTGATATGATATGATATGATATGATATGATATGATATGGTATTTGTAACGCGCATATACACAAGTGTTTCAAGGCGCGACGAGGCAGGGAGGGAGGGAAACAAGCGGAAGACAGACAAACGATCCTACTAGGCCAGGTGTCATTCAGATCGCGCAAGTGCAGAGGTAAGGGGAAAAGGAGGAAGTGCAGGGGGAGGAGGTGGGGGGGAAAGTGCAGTACAAGGTAAGTAGCGTAAGAAATAATAATTAATAAATAATAAATAAAAAGGGCCAGCTGGTGGCAAGTGCGAGGTAAGTGCAGAGCAAGTGCTGGGAAGGGGGCTGTAGGGTACAGTGACAGTCCCACAGTGCAGGGGGAGCCAGGGAGGCAGTGCAAGTGGAGAGTGGCTGGGCCCTGGACCGAGGTTGCTGAGAGTGGCCCAGATGCAGGTTTAGTGCTGAATTCAGTGGGGGGTTAAGCAGGTTTAGCAGGGGAGAGGGAGAGAGAAGGCAGAAGCGAAGAGGAAGGTTTTGAGGTGCTTCCGCAACCGGAGATGGTTCTCCTCAAGTTTCAGGGAGGCAGGAAGGCTGTTCCAGAGGGAGGCCCCTGCTGCGGAGAGAGATCTACCCCCAGCTCGTTGCTTCGAGAAGCGGCTGACCATGAGGGAGTTGGAGACGGATGAGCGAAGGGCTCGTGAAGGAAGATATTTAGGAAGAGAGAGTTGAAGGTATTTAGGTCCCTGGCCCCAGAAGGCCTTGTGGACAATGCAGAGGGTTTTGAACTTAATCCTCGCAGCCACTGGGAGCCAGTGAAGGGATTTCAGTCCTGGAGAGATACGGTCCCTGGGCTTGAGGCCAAGGACAAGTCTCGCAGTTCTGTTCTGGATAAGTTGCAGAGGGCGGAGAGTGGAGGCAGGCAGATTAAGATAGAGGCTGTTACAGTAGTCCAGCCTTGAGAGAACCAGGGCTCGGGAGACAGTGAGCTTCTGGGGGAAGGAGAGGAAGGGAAGAATACCTCTGAGGAGGTGCAGCTGGTAGTGTGACTTCTTAGAGACGTCAGATATATGAGGAGAGAAGGAGAGTGTGGAGTCGAAGATGACCCCGAGGTTTTTAGCCTTGCAGGTAGGGGCAGGAAGGGGGCCAAGGGAGGCCGGCCAGAGAGCTGCAGGGAAGGAGGGAGTGGGTGTGCCGATGAGTAGAATCTCAGTCTTACTGGCGTTGAGGCAGAGGTCATTGGCGGCACACCATTCCTGGATAGCAGACAGACAGTCGGAGATGAGGGAAGGAGAGGAGGAGGCCGAGGGTAGCCTGAAAATGAGCTGGGTATCGTCGGCATAGCACTGGAAGTAGGGGCAGAGAGCGGCGATGCGGTGGGCAAGGAGTGCCAGATACTGGTTGAAAAGCCAGGGAGAGAGGTTGGAACCCTGGGGGACACCACAGGTGGAGAAAAAGATGTCAGAGAGGAAGGAGCCCATTTGGACCTGGGAGGGTCGACCGGAAAGGAAAGAAGTCAGCCATGCCAGAGCCTGACCAGTGATACCCAGGTTATCACGGAGACAGTTGAGCAGGATGGCATGGTTGACAGTGTCAAAGGCAGAGGAGAGATCGAGCAGAATGAGAACACAGGGAGTGTTGGAATCGAGGTTCAGGAGCAGGTCCTCACGGATGTTCAGGAGAGCAGTTTCCGTGCTTCTGGCCGCTCTTTCCTCTGCCTTAGGCTTAGACCCGCTCTTTGAAAGGTAAAAGGTCACAGGACTGGATGAAAGAAGACCCGCTTTAAGGTTTCCAATCACTGTCTTTGAGACTAGTGATGCTTGCCTCCTGATTACATGCCCGGGGTGCCTGTTCCTCAGGAAATGGGGAAGGGGGGCACAGGAAGGAAAAAGAAGCCCAAAGACATGAAAATTAGGGGGAACCTTCCTAAAGCCCCCTTGTGCCCTCTGACGGTCCTACCTATGCCCCCTCAAGCTTGCAGCTTCAATGTCTCTCTG
Source organism: Ambystoma mexicanum (assembly GCF_040938575.1). Taxonomy (NCBI): domain Eukaryota; kingdom Metazoa; phylum Chordata; class Amphibia; order Caudata; family Ambystomatidae; genus Ambystoma; species Ambystoma mexicanum. The sequence continues at coordinate 646,868,192 of NC_090930.1, read as the reverse complement.
ACATGCCACCCCCTAGTGTGAGAAAGGCATTTGATATGGAAGTGCCTCTGCTAAGTCATTCCGAAGAGATCTTCTGGTGGGTGCTTCCGGGCCAGGCAGGCAGGAGTTGCCTAACCTCCCAGAAAGCAAAACAGAGACAGGCACCCTGCATTTTGGCTCATTCTTTGGAATGCAGACAGTCAGGATGCCTGGAATCCACATAGCCTCTCACAGTCTGAGCTCACACGGTTAACACTGGTATAGTACGAATTTGATGTGGCTTTAATAATTATGCTTCTATCAATCACAATACTGAAATCAGTAAGGCATTTTCTTATAGTTTATCCTGCCACCAGACTGATAGATCCATAATGACTATATTTTAAATCAGAGGTGATAAAGTTAATGCAGCCTCTGGCTGCAGGAAACTTATGTTCTAGCAGCTGTCTCAAGGCCACATGTGACCTTAGAACCTGCACTGTGCCACTGGCGAGCAGGTTCTGCAGCTCTGTCAGGAGCATGGTGCATTGGGGCACATGTGGATGCTATGCTTTTGACATGGAGTTTTGTGAAGGGGGTCTGGTTAGCAGACCAACCCTGTTGCGATAAATTCCCCACATTATTTTGCGGTTAACAAAAAGCAAAAAACCGAGCGCTTCTACAGCCTTGTCAGATGGAAAATCCTTCACATAGTATGAGAATGTTATATTAGCACCAGCAGGAATTAGTTTGAAGTGTGCTGCTTAGCACACATAAATTGGTAGCAGGTGGCTAAGTGGCTAAGAATTGAACTGTTTTAATAGTTTTGAAATTCATATAATGTAGTGGTTCATGTCTTTCTTCAAGAGAATACCATTAAACAACATGTTCTTTCACTAAAAGCTGTATTCTGTGAATGGTTCCTTCACTCTAGAGATGACCTTGATCATTAAATCTACCAAGTCCCCCGACTCTTACCTTCATTACTCCACCCTTTAGAACAGCACCTGCTGTAACTGAGTTTTCAAAATTGTGGCTACAGTGCATAATTACAAGTATGTACATGGACTGTATATTTTGGTGTGGCTTTTACATTTATACCATGGCATCCTAACTTTTATGAATAGTTTTTTAGTACAAAGCCAGAGAGAATACTGCCATTGTACTTAACTCCAGTTTTAAGAAGAGGTCTAACAACCAGCTGGTGTGTCCACAAGTGCAGTGTGACTGTGTGTACTTACAATAGCAGTACTGTGATTATTAGGGAAAGCCATGAGGACTTAGACCCAGATGCAGAAAGAAAACTGCCACCATCCAGGTCATCGGTGGTGTGTATTAGTTTGTGTGTTTATTTGAAGAACATGGATGTCAATTACGATCAGAATTGACGCACAGTAGTACATTTGCAGATTGGGGAGTTATTCCCCGGAATGGTGTCTGTAACATAGCACACAGATGGGAAGAAGTGGGAGCTAGTTAATGAAGGTGTGAACAAAGTGGGACAGAGACATGGGGCAAAGAAAATAGGCGACTTGCAAAGGTAGCTTTAAGCTCTGAAGGTAAGTACTGTACAAATATACAACATTATATTATTATGCAACTCTGCAGTGAATGCTGATTTCTGGAAGGGAAAATGGGGAAGAGAGTGGAAGGAGGTCTCTCTTAGGCAAGTAGGTGAAGTTTAAGCTGAGCTTTGTAGAGACCCAGAGTCATGCTGGCAATAATTGTGATGGGTAGCTGGTCCCAAAAGAGTGGGATGCATGGGGAGAACCTGAAGAAAGTGTGAGTCGCACAGGGGTCATGGGGCATTTAGGTTGAGTGCTGAGGAAGAGCAAATATAACACAATGTTGAGTAGACAGACAGAGTCAACCAAGTACTGAGGAGCAAGCCGATTGAAAGCCTTATCGATTAGAAAAAGGAACTAAAAAGGAACTTGAAAAGGGGGGCAGTTGTTCATTCCGAATCATCCTACATGGTGTTGGAAGGTAGAAGTGGGACGATCTAGGTAGGATAAAGAGAGTGCTGGTAGCGAAGTTGGGGACTTTTTGTAAAAGGAGGAAGGATAAGAGGCACAAACAGTCAATTTTGCTCAGCATGAGGTTAGTGATTAGTGAGAGAATGTTGAGAAGGTTAATGCAACAGCAGAGGTGGTGGTAGTGATGCATTTTTGCAGTCAGAGGTTGCTATCAAATAGGATCCCAGATTTATTTTATTTTTTTAAATCATTTTATTTATCATTTTGAGAATAAAACATACAAGGGAAAAGTTACATGTACATATCCATTACACCAGAGATATGCATTCAATGTGTATAATACTTATAGTAACAATTGACTAAACCTAACCAAACTTAAATCCAAAATTTTAAAACCCAAACATACTGCCACAAATCCCTATCTTATAGTAGAAAACCAAACATCTCAAGACAAAAGACAAAACAACTCCAACAAATACAACACGCATCGAGTACGAAAATAATAACCTCCATCTATCCCAGTCAAAAAATGAAGCATGCAATCAGTAAACCTCAACTGTATAATTCATTGAAGGAACCCCAAGTTCTAAGGTAATGCTTCTCCCTCTTCTGTTTCCGAAGATTTTGATTTTGACAGGCTGTGGTGAGACCATTGGTAGTCTGTTCTAGATGGCTGAGTAGAAGGAGGGAGGCCAGAACCGTATGTGTGTGTCATCAGCAGAGAGGTGGTAGTGTACACCAAAGGATTATGTAAGTCTGCTTAAGGCAGAGAGTGTGAAAGCAGAGGATCCAAGAATGATCCTTGTGGAACATCAACAGAGAATGGGATGGGTACAGAGGTTTGTGACTTGCAGGAGATTTTAAAGGAGTACCCATCCAGGTAGGAATCAACCCAGGCGAGAGCACATTTGTGAAATCCAAGGTCATGGACAGTGAGGAGGAGAAAGAAGTGGCTGACAGTGTCAAAAGTGGCAGAGAAATCCGAACTGATGAGTACTGGGGAGAGTTTGGCGTGTTGAGCATCAGAGAGAAAGTTGGATACATGTATGAGTTGATTCTCGGTAGAGCGTATGTTATGGAAGTCAGACTGAAATGGCTCTGCACAGCCATTATCCTCAATTTCATTGATGACTTCCAAATTAGAACTGTTGAAGAATGGGGTAATAGAGAAACTGGGTGATAGTTTGTCGGGACAACTGGGTCAGCAATGGGTTTGCAGAAAAGTTTAGAACAGCTGCAGTTTGATTGAGGCAGACAAGAATCCATCACAAAGAAAGGGAGGTTAAAGAGCTCAGACATATGAGGGTGGCAGCTGTTTGGTTATTAGGGTTTCATTATGTGTTTGGTGCCAGTTTGGTCATAAAGCTGCTGAATTATGCCAAACCTCAGTGTTAGTACTGTTAGGGCAGTGCTAATCCCCATTTTCAGAGTCCATAAGGCTCCATGGGGATTTTGGTGGAATTACCACTGGCCGTAAATCCATCAGTGATTATTCTGTCGATTTTGCCAATTTTTGGCAGTAAGGTGGATGATTTACCTCCAGCTTAGGTAAATCCTCTGCCTTACCATTACATGTGTAGTGTGGTGGTGTTGTTAAATATAGACATTTTAGTGGACAAGTACTGAGCAAAACCATTAGCAAAGAGGAAGTAGGCAATGGATATTGGTTTGGGTGGTGTGAGCAAAGCTTAGAGGGGATCAGTGGAGAGACCAGGCAGAATTCTAGGTGAAGGCTCATTTCTGTAACATGAGTCTCGATGTTAGAGGTGATCCAGAGCTGAGAAGAGGGTAAGAAGGGGTGGATGTCTCTGCAGGATAGTGTTGGTCAACAGGAGTCATAATTGCATAGTCACATTCAGAAAAAACATGGACAGTTAAAGAGGCATTGACAGGGGAGAAATAGCAGAGATAGGTCCTCACATAATTAAGGCAAGGCGCAAGAACGTCCAGCTTGGTCTGTGTGAATTTCCTTTTGGTCATGGGAAAAAGTAGAAAAGCAGTAGTACAGTGGATACATGGACAATAAAGTGAACACTAGATTGGACAGAGTAAGAAGAATTACTGAAGAGGTCAAAGGAGGAGAGTGAAGTAGAGAGAAAATCACTCCCAAGAAAGTTCTCACCATAGTGGGTAGGATGGTTGCAGAGGGAGGAGAGTGAGTGGTCAGCTAGGATGCTGCTATGTTCATGGTGGGTGGCTACAGTTGGAAAGTAGGAATATCATGGTCTGATAACTTAACAATGGGGTTGTCATTGGGAAATATTCCAATCAGAAGGTTCAGTCCAAAGAGGAATGAGTTGAGAGTGCTAGGCGTCCAATAATGTGCCAGCACAATGAGAGGAGTACAAGGAGCAGTTCAATAGTTCCCACTGGCCTTGTTTCCCCATTGACCCTTATGTTACTTGTTGCCCCACCTTTGCCTTGCAGCCCTTTACAGATCTTGCTGCCCCCTTCAACGTTGCTGCCCCACTCATCTGATTCTTATTACTTTCCCTTTGATTGTGTAATCCCTTGATCTTTGTTCTTGGCGATTTCCATTTTATTTGTTCATGCCTACTATAGCCTGGCATCGCTGTTATAGCCTCCAATGCAATTTATGGGAAAGTATGGAGATCACATCTACATTGGGAGCCTCAAGGAAATGGATGTCTATGCCCTCAGTAATGAATGCATAGGTCCTGTTGTGGGTGCACATCTCCAAGCTCTCTTCATGCTGAGTGGTTAAAGAGACATATATGAATCAATACTACAAACAGGAGACACCTGGTACCTGCTACTAAATGAGCAGGTTGCAAAGAGAATATGCCAGGTTTCTATCCTTGATATTCTACATGCGCATTCACCTTGGAACACAGATCAACATCTCATTCCCATAACTCACACATAACAGCTGCAATGACGCACTAAGACAAATATAGCAAGGAGAGAACACAGTGTGCACAGAGCACTGAATGTACATTGATACTAAGTGCTCCTTAGAATGAACATAGGTTGACACATATGGGTGGTATAACATGTGATGTAAAAACGAACCAAGAAGAGTATTTTCGTTGTTTAAAATATGTTTTAATGAGGGTTGTTAAAGTTATAATACAATCATAGTTCTGATTTATTCTATACATGTGTGTGGAATGTGGGAATGGAATATTGCTCTGTGTTCCAAGGTGAGTGTTTATGTATCATATAAAAGATAGTTCCACATCTCCATATATGTGTTTGTCACATGTGGTGTGCAGAGTTAAACATTGCAACACCACTGTGTTTGTGCATCCCATGATTCTTTGCTCCAAAGTCCTATACAGTGTATTATTTGTGTGGGGGTCGGGTTTGCCAGGGCTCAGCCGCCCTGCCACTTATTTGTGAGCCCCTGCACTTATCCCAGACTCAGTTTCATTATTTTGTTGTGTTTTGGCAACTTTATTTTAACTGTCAGTGAGTAGTTGTGACACAACAAGCAACATTGTGAACTGGGCATGTGCCTTCAACCTGGGTTACCTCATTCTAGTACATGAATCTGATCACCCATAGTGGTGTGGCAGTGCCAGTTATCAATTGTCATGACTAACAATGAGTTGAAAATGGGCAATGCTTGGCATTTGTGCCGACCATGCTTAAACACTACTCCAGTAGGACCTACTTGACATTGTGCAGCTGGTTATTTACTTTAATAACCAGCAGTGCCACAGAAGTGTGTGTTGACACCAAGGGGCATCCAGCAGCACGAGCACTGGGGCAATGCCAAGACAAAGGCCACTGCCAAAGAGGAGAACCTGTCGTGAGCCAACATGATCTTGCTTTATTGGTTCAGAAGAAGGTTTGTTGGTTCAGTAATGATTTTGCCTTTATTTGTCCATCAATCTACCAAACGAGGAAAGCATGTTTGCTCTATTTTCTTGGGCTAGACAGTCAAAAGGTTTGACTTGCCACCTATAGAATCAGAGCAACGTGTTAACGATTAGCACACAAAGGTTGGGTGAAGCAGCCAATCATGTTCCATGGATTGCAGGCTTCAACTACCGATCTAAGTTTTCTTTTCATGGAACCTGATGGCTGGTTCCCCTGCCCACAGTGCCATCTTCTCCCCACCCTCCATTATCTTCCTTTTTTAAGTAACCCCAACCCTCCTCACCCCAGCCCCACTTAGCTGATTGTGGCAGCAATGAAGCCGGCCGCCGCAGCTTTGCTCCATCTCCCTTTGTCGGCTGCCATGGAAATGGAAGAAGGCCTCTGTAAGGAACCCCACCTTCCAGCTCCGGGACGGCCATCTTATGTAATGCAAGGTGTCACCGCTGTCAGCACCCTGGGTTACCGGATTAGCAACCCAGTGCAATATCGTTAGACACCCATTTCAAGGGTTCCTTCCCCTCAGGCTATTAACTTGGGCCCCGGGTCGTTAACACCTATTCCAGCCTTTGGAACGGGTGCTTAAGACCAAATTATGTGTTTAAAGAAGCAATTAAACGTGTTTCATTTCAAGATACAACTAGTATGTTTGGTTATTTTATGTGGATTGGTTTTTATACATAGCATATCTGCCATAATCAGTGCATCCATTAACCCCAAAGAGCCAACACGAGTTGCACCTTTAACCCAAACATGTTGACACTACTGGGAGCAGCTGTGGAAGGTAGCAAGAGTGGCACGGAGATGCCCTCCAAGATATGTCAAAGAGGTACCCCAAAATGACACGTATTGTTTTCCAAATGAAGCGCTGCTTATGGATGAACAGGAATCAACAAGAGACACTGACTGGGGGGCCCTGGGGGGAGAGCGAGGAGGTGGGGGGCAACCCACATTTCTCTGCGCCCCAAAATGAAACATACTGCTCTTCCTACCTTGGTGCAGGCAATGTAGCAGTTATTACAGAGTAGCATCTCTGCTTGAGTGATTGTTAATAGATATCAGAGGTGCTGACTGTGCCAGAGTTGGCGCACATCGTGCACAGTAATGGGCCATGATTTATGGGAAGTCAGAGCGATTTGCAATAATATGAGTTTATAAATTCAATACAAACTGCATTAAACGGTCAATGCCTATTCTTCCCTGTACAACTGATGTATTGTGGTATTAATCAATGTAATAAAACGCCACCTTTTATGAACCTAAGTATTGATTAACAATTTGTTTTATCTTTTCTGAGTAAAAATTCAGCAACAGTTCAACGTATCGCTCGAGTATCACTAGGTAACAGAGCAAATATGCGATTCAATGTTTGTTACACAGCGGCGGAAGATATGAAGAACATTCTTAACATGTCTACTATATACAAAGGGCCTAAGTGAGGAAATTAGCATCTTAATTGAGACTTGTATCCACTCATTTTCAACATGTTCTAAGTGTTCCTTTATGGAGGTCAGTAGAAAACGCCCCCATGTGGTTTCCCATAGCACAGCATGAAGTGTTAGTTTACGAAGTTCAGTGGAAAGCTATCCCTTGGTGATTTCTCATAGCACAACATGAAGTATTGCTTTACCGAGGTCAGTGGAAAGCTACATCATGGGAGTTTTCATATAGCACAGCATGAAATGCTGCTTTATGAAGTCACTAGAAAGCGATCCCCTGGGGGTTTCCTGTAGCACCGGATAATGTGTTGCTTTTACGAAGGTCTTTACTTAATTCAATTATGGGTACTACCACACAGGAACACCCTATTTATTACTGTTTTCTTGTGTTTTGATTTTTTACCACAAGGGCCTCTTATTTGCCCTGTTGAAGGCGGTTCATTCAAAGTAATACTGTTCTGGCTGATGCAATTGGAGCTGGACATTTCCGCCGCCGAAACGTGTGCCATACACAAGGGGGTTATTCGTATCAATAAGGATGTTTTTGGATCTATGGACTATTTATACCAGACCTATATTTGAAACCAAGACTACGGTCCCCCTGCCACGTTGGCACCTGTAATATCATCGAAAAATTTAGATATTGTGTTTAATACGGCACCTGCAAGCAACAGCATCGAAAAATGTAGATGTTGTGTTGAATACGGTGTACGGGTAGCACCCTACACCCACCTTTTGCACTGAAGCATAGCCTTTATGACTTCACAAGTGTGCTACATGATCAATGACTTAGCACTGATCTTTGTATGAAAGCTAAACTGTGATTTCTTTTTCCATTTATGGTTTGATTATTTAAGTTTTCCACACACAAATTATTTAGAAATGTTTTCCTGTTCATGTCTGAATGTTTTTTATTTTTAATTGAATGTGTTTCATTTTAATACAAACCACGTTTATTCACCATCATGGTTGTATGTGATCTTCTTTGCTTAATCCCTATTTTCTTTCTGGACATCCCCATGGAGTAGTAATTTAGGGGTTTTCCCAAGAGTACCACCAATACCAGGATTCCCATCATTATGATATATTTGTTGCATTTATTGACAACATTTGGGGACACACCTGGTCAGTAGCAGTACTAACTTTTCTAGGTTCATGCTTTTACGAAGGTCAGCGGAAAGCTACCCCATGGTTTCCCATAGCACACCATGAAGTATTGCTTTACGAAGGTCAGTGGAAAGCTACCCCATGGAGGTTTCCATGGTAAGAAGTACTGCTTTACTGAGGTCAGTGGAAAGCTACACCGTGTGCGTTTTTCATAGCACAGCATGAAGTGTCACTTTATGAAGGTCAGTGGAAAGCTACCCCATGGGCGTTTTCCCATAGCACAGCATGAAGTGTTGCTTGAAAAAGGACAGTGAAAAGCTACTTCGTGGGGGTTTTCCATAGCACAGCATGAAGTATTGCCTTATGGTCAGTGAAAAGTTAAGTCTTGACGGATTTCTCATAGCACAGCATGATGTGTCACCTTACGAAGGTCAGTGGAAAGTTACCCCATGGGGGGTTTCCAATAGTGCAGCATGAAGTGTTGCTTTACTGAGGTCAGTGAAAAGGTACCCTGTGGGGGGTTTCCCATAGCACAGCATGAAATGTTGCTTTAGGAAGGTCAGTGGAAAGGAACCCCTTTGGGCTTTAATCATAGCATAGCACAATGTTTCCATTTCAAAGATCAGTGGAAAGCTACCCCGTGGGGCTTTTTGCAGAGCACAGCATGAGGTGTTGCTTTATGAAGGTCAATGCAAAGCTACCCTGTGGGGGTTTCCCATAGCACAGCATGATGTATTGCTTTACTGAGGTCAGTGAATAGCTACCCCATAGGGGGTTTCCATAGCACACCATGAAGTATTGCTTTATGAAGGTCAGTTGGAAGCTATCCCATGGAGGTTTCCATAGCAAGAAGTACTGCTTTACTGAGGTCAGTGGAAAGCTACACCGTGTGCGTTTCTCATAGCACATCATGAAATGTTGCTTTAGGAAGGTCAGTGGAAAGCAACCCCTTGGGGGTTTACTCATAGCATAGCACGATGTTTCAATTTGAAAGATCAGTGGAAGCTACCCCGTGGGGCTTTTTGCATAGCACAGCATGAAGTGTTGCTTTACGAAGGTCAATGCAAAGCTACCCTGCGGGGTTTCCCCTAGCACAGCATGAAGTGTTGCTTTACTGAGGTCAGTGAATAGCTACCCCATGGGGGGTTTCCATAGCACAGCAGTAAGTGTTGCTTTACTGAGGTCAGTGAATAGCTACCTCATGGTGGGTTTCCATAGCAAAGCATGAAGTGTTGCTTTACTGAGAACAGTGGAAAGCTACCCCATGGGATTTTTCCCATAGCACAGCATGATGTTTTGATTGTGGTGCTCGGAGGGTGTGCTCATGAATACATTCACATATCTCAGATACAACAAGAAATGTACTAGTAGTTTCTCAAAAACACATGCACCTAGCAGCCATAGCTTAAAGATGGGGCTAGTAGATGTTTCTGTAGAATTCTAAAACTTCTTCAGTGTTTCATATTCACTAAAATATTAAAAGGAATTGAATCCACATCAACACATTAAAACCTACATAGGGTGAAGGGTCTTTATGAAGAATGTTTTTAATTCACTACTCCTTTTGATGAAACTTTCTGATGTGGCTAGTTTATTGTCAGAAAGTCAGACTGCCATCTCTCCCATGATGCCCCAAGTTTTACTAAAGGGAAAGAGTCTATTGTGAGTACTTTTATTTTTATGGTTACTTAAGAGCACATTTTTGATGCCTCTTGGTTCTCACTATATTTCTGTATTGTGGGTATCGTAATAACCCACAGGCATGTGATTTTAATCAGAGTGACACTATTCCTAAAAGATGTTCTGTGCCAGCCAATCCGTAGTGCCTGTGGCCCAACATAATAACAGTTTAGGAGAACACAATTTTAAAAACGATATCCCCTTTTAATTCATTGTATTTTCAAAGAAATACACACTTTCTTGGGGGTATACGTAGATGTCCTAATGTCACAAGAAATGCAGTTCTGTTAACAGAAAGGTGATACAAAGGACACTGTTCTCTTTTCTCAGTAATCCTTCGGTTTGTGTGCAGATCCAGGAAGACCCAGAATGATACCGAAGTCAGGGGCAGGAATGAGGTTAAATATTATCCTCCAGGCGCGACTCTTCCTGGAGGTCATAACAATATCTTCAGTGTTTCATCAACTGCCTGCACTTATTGCATTTGTACTGTGCTTATTGTATTTTCTTAGCGATTTACGCCAAAGGCTGATCCTTCTTCAGCACAGTAATTCAGAGTCTTGAACCATGATAACATACATGCCAACATTCTGTGACCGAAAATCTGTAGGAAAGCCTGCATTCTGCGCCTTCTCCCGCTACGCCAGCTCGGGGAAGCCCTTGAAAGACTCCCCTGAGCTGGCGTGGTGGGGGGCTAATGGCGCCTTTTGTCAAAGGCACCTGCGGCAGAGGGGTTCATTTAGCCCGCCGCCGCCGCGGGTGACTTTTACATCAAAAGCCTGCTAGCCACGCCTTCTCCCGCTACACCAGCTCGGGGGAGCCCTTGAAAGACTCCCCCGAGGTGGCGTGGCCAAAAAAAAAAAAATCCTCCCCAAAAAAAGTTTTAAATCGTTTTTTGTTGCCACTAAATCGGTAGGCGGTAGGACTACTTAAAAAGCGGTATCCTACCAGCTAAATCGGTAAGGTTGGAAAGTATGTGATAATGTCTATGTATATACCCTAATGTTCCTAAATCTAGGTTGGTGTTAACCATTGGAGGGCCATGCCTTGTCATAGTTAGGTTTACATGGATCAGGCGGGCAGGATCTACCAACTGCAATGCTTCGTCCGAGAGGTTCTATCTTTCAATGAGCTCAGATTTTTCCAATTTTTTGCTGAACCTGCTGGACATTGTCATACATAGTGACTGGTATTCCCAAAACCCAGGCACAGGTTCACTATCAGATGCCCCTCTCTCTTGTCCTTGTTCAAAGGAACCCACACCTCTTTGATTAGTATGGACTTATGTTTTGATCCCTAAATTGGCTAGCATCCTCAGGCCATGTCACATTACTCCTGGCACAGGACCTTCTATCTCCGTGATGATCATATACAAGCAAATCTACCTGAAAAACAATGCCTAACAGTCCAGAAAATCACATTGTCTAGAGGGAATGACCAACCGGGTGGCTTTTCCTTTCTCTGGCAATCCATGATAAAACACAATAGCCATTATCTTCTCGGGCCATTCAGTTTCTGCCATGATATGGTTGAAATGGCCTATGTAAAGTGAACAAGTATGTACGTCCTGGTGTCAACCCATGGAGATCAAAATCCATGTCATGGATCTTATGGCGAGAATGAAAAATATAACCAATCTCTGCTAACAGTGCCTCAAAGATTTACTGTGAGGTTCTGGTGATTGCTTCCTTCTCACTAAGCCAGGGGTGGCATAGATGCAGTGCTGATGGACAAAGCGTGCGGTTGTAATGCATACCCAGCGATCCCTCCCATGTCTGCAAGAGACGCAAGCACAATTGGTTTCATGTGTCAAAATAAAGAGAGCGAACAATGATATAAGAGCATAGTTCCCAACGTACCCTCAAAGGAATATGAAGACGTAGCAAACCTATGTTTGCCCTTAGGTCTGAGTCCAGAGGTCATATAACATGAACAATGGCGCATGGTAGGTAAAAAAGCAAAGGAAGTGCAGCTGAAAGGCACAAAGAAAGAACCTAAGGGACAGAAAGGATGCACAGTGTTGTCAAGGTAGGAGTGTAGAATAAAAGTACAGAATGAATCCAAGAATGTATACATCTGTCACAAATTTGAAGGGAATACCATTTAAAAAGGGAGACCAAGGGATCAGCCAGAGGCAACAACAGAGAGTAGGACCAAAACAGGAAACAGGAAAGGAGAAACCACTAATTATCAGGGTAAACAAAGTGGTAGACAAAATAGGCAATTCCTCTAGGCAGGGTAAAGGATGACAGGCAGGCAACGACCACTTAACATCTAGACAACCAAGAGCCAAATCAAGATGAAAGTGGAAGGTCTCACCACAGACAAAGGTCTGGCAATATATAGTCAAGCAAGAGCTAGATTAGGACGCAAGCTGGAAGACTCAGGGCAGGCAGCGTTCTGGCAGCAGAAGGATGAATCCAACAAGCACAAACACACAGCTCATGATAGAATGGTGTTGGCATGCAGCATTTCCAATATCCGAGTTGTTATCCAGGATCCACAGAGTGCTGGCAGAGATGGTACTTGCTTCCATTATGTGTGTCCACAGTCTGGTTTGAGCAAGGAGTGTTTGGAAATGTTGAACTCCTTTATGGGGGACCCACCAGGGAAGCTACCAGTACAGCAATGTCCCCCACAAGGAGGAACAGTTTGAGACATAAAGGGCCTTACTTCAAAATTAAGATCATTTAGCTTTCTGTGAGGTTTTATTCACTTGCATTCAAAAACATTGAAAACCACTCTGGCCGAAAGGTATGTATCATTGATGGCATTTGCTTGGATGAATCGATGAATAACATAAACCCATGCTTTATTCCATAATATTATTCATTCTTTATCACCATTCAATTTGGCGCAATATTGGTACCTGAAGGTACTGAATGAAGCAGTACTATATGCCTAATTTCCTCTCGGCAGCCGCGCACCCGGTGCCGAGAGGAAATTAGGTACCACGCAGACCTTTGAAGCATTGACCGGACTCTGATGACCAGAAGATCCACATCAGACAACTAATTTTGACCGCGTAATTGATCCCTTTATAAGCAAGCAAAAAACAACTATTAGAAGACTTGCGGACCGCAGGAGATGGAAATTGAGGACGCCTATCTATTCGAGTCCGGTGGGAGCATTTTCCAATTTGACAAGAAGCAAGCACGGTACTCGAGCGGGTTGCTGGCGCGTAAATTGCCCAGAAGTAATCCTGGTACCCTTGAGGGATTTATTCCATTACATCAACTGCACCTCTGAATTAATTACACAGTGATGGTGAGGCTTACTCCAGTCGATAACAGGCAAGACAACTAAGTTTGACATTACGTCCTGAGGAATGTCTACAAAAAGAAAGGGACTATATTATCTGTTCCAGGAGACCGAAACACCTGTTGACTATAAAAAGAGTTTGAAGTGTTAACAAACCTTCGTACGACACCAGTATTAAAGATAGGGTCGGAATACTTGGTTTAGTTGTTCTCACAAGTTATGTGTAATATGAATATTTATTTTACACGAACAATAAGAAAAGCCATTGCTATTTTGTGAGATTGTATGGGAAAGAATGTGGAGACCATTAGGGTATGAGCCTGTTGTTGTATATCTTTTGTATTTCTGTTGAATAATCACGTTTTTAAGGTATAGATACACATTGGTATCGTATTAAAGATTACATATATATGTTTGTATTGAGAAAATAAAAATGTCCATGTAATACATTGATTTAGAGGGACTTTGTCATCCTTTATTTACTGGTCCACCCCTGTATCCTATTTTACTCTTTTGCTTGAGGGACCAGGAATTATAGTGCAGGCATTCCCTTTGTGTATCAAATGTGTATAGTAGTGCTACAGCATGTTGTAGGACTACTACTTTTACTACTAGTATCACTATATATAATGGAAATAACAGTGGTACCACTACCGCTGATAGGTGCATTGTAGTAGTAGTAGTAGTAGAGCTTTACTATGAATAGAAATAATACTCATCCTGTAGTTTTTCTGTTTCTGGCATCAATTGTGCTACCAGTATTACCAGTACTACTACTGTTAAGAGACAATTACAAGTTATGCACACTTGCTGCTCGAGAAATCCTTTATTTCACATAGCTTAACCTATAATGGATCCGAAGAAGTAGCTTACAATATGGACGACAATCATATAAAGAAAAATATTTACAAGAATGTTAGCAAAAAGATAACCGAAATACGCAGAAAATAAAAGCAATGCTCCCTATTTGCTTTGCAGCCACAGTTGTATTTTCATTTACTGACAATCACCTATATTGCATGCTCCAGAAATCATCAAGGTCTCAAGCGCACATCAATAAACTCTATTGTTGGGATTAGATACTACTGCTTTCTGCTTCTTCCTGTAAATTATAGTATATTTTGAAAGAGGATGCATTCCAGATGGTTGAGCGGAGAGAGATGCATGTGTAAAGAATTATGTGATATTTTTCAGAAACCTTTGGTAATGTTGTTGAGGATTGTACATTGACAACACATATCGCAATCTGCTTTAATGTAAGTGTTGCATCTCCCTTAGCCCTCACGCCAACTACTTTGTACAACTTCATACAAACATTTGCATCATTTTGAAAAAAAAAAACAATCTGTATGTAAACCTGTTCTCGTGTGATACCAGCCAGACATTCAATCGCTATGACGTTTAACATATACAGTGGAGAGGTTGGTTCCTTTTAATATAGTCTCTCTGACCCTATACAATATTTTCACCAAACCTCTGCTCGATGATCTGGACAATCTAGGTATCACCTACACTAACTATGCAGATGATACACAGATTCTCCTCCCGCTTTCTGGGGATCATAGTAGGGACAGGGAGTTGGTGAATAGAGTGTATCTCATCATTCAGGCATGGATGGCTACTCATGGTCTCTGCCTGAATGATGATAAGACAGAGTTGATTATTCTGGGTACACAAGCCAACATCAACAAACTGGGCCCGGACTACTCAGCTTTCAGTATAGGTGGAAATGTTATCAAAGTCTTGAGGGAAGTAAAAACACTCGGTTTCTACCTTGACTCTATCATGTCTTTCACCAAGCAGGTCAACTCTCTAGCTTCCACTACTGCCTACACCTGTAAATTGATAAGAGCAGGCAAGCCCTTCCTATCTAACACTAGTTGATCCTGGCGAGAGCCTTAATACTCTCCCGACTCGACTATTGTAACGCCCTCTATAGCGATGCCAATAAAGTCACTACCCAAAGACTCCAAACATTACAAAATAATGCCCTCAGAGCCGCACTTGGCATAACGAAGAGGGAGCATATCTCCTCTATTAGGAGGCAACACAAATGGCTTTCTACTGACAACAAAATCCATCAAAAATTATCTCCTTGACCCACAAGGCTCTTAACGATGCTGCTCCTAGCTATTTGACGGACAAAATAAAAAGAAAAACATCCAATAGACCTATGAGACTTGCCAACTCTAACTGCCTGGTAGTACCCAGATTCAGACTTGCCAAAATTGGTGGCACCAGCTTCCCGGTGAGAGCTGCTAACTTGTGGAACGCTTTGCCACCCAACCTAAGAGCAGACCAACCTTTCTCACACTTCAGAAGGAACTTCATTAAACACATTACCGCTAACAATGCTTAGACACCTGTAAATGACTCCTCCGTACAGTTAGCCGTACTCAATGTACATAGTTGCTATTAGCTACCCATTATGTTTATAACTGCTAACATTGCATGTATACTACTGCACTTTATTTAGTTTCTCCTGGCAATTTTTCTCAATAGATTGTAAGTATGCCATTGTTAATTTATGTAATATTGTAATATTGTAAATGTATTCATGTAACATTGTAAGTCTCGCATATACTTTTTGCTGCGCCCGGTAACCTTTGGGTCTGGAGCGCATTATAAATAAATAATCAAATAAATAAACAAACAAACAAACAAACAAATAATCCATAGATACACATACAATAATACACTGTTACAGAACACAGCTAAATACTGCCACTCACAAGAAAAATGCACACTAACTAGAAATGTTAAATGAAGCTGGACCTCAAACATAAGCAATACCATAGTTAGGTGTGCCCTATCAAGGCAAGGTGGTCTATGTGTATCCTGCATTTGTTAAGCATCAATTACCACAGGAACTCTGTTGCTATAGGTTGCAAACATCATTGTTATAATGAAACTGTAATTCAGCGCAAAAGTGTACGCCCAATACACCAGGCATCAATGAAACAAAAGAAGCCCTTAACTGCAATATTCAGCAGATTTCTCCCCAATTTACACAGTCGTCCAGAAAATTACTTTCCTTATGACGGTCTTTGTCTGCATCATGGGTCAAATGATTGTTACCAGGGCTCCTCTACAATCTGATCCATGAAGTCTGGAATAGAATAGACTGAAAAGGACAACGAGGGAGACATAAATAAGAGGAAAGCCATCGTGCTTGGATAATTAAAGGCAGATCTATAGAATACCTTGCCTATGATTAATACATTTGGGAGTCAAAAAGCAAATGTCATTTTGACTTGCAATCTCTTGTTGTATGGATTGTATCACTGTGCAGAATAAATGTGAAGGGTCAATCTAGGCTCAAGTGCCCATCCCTGCTGAAAGGAGTTGTATAGAATCTGTACTTCATCCAGTTAGTTTAAGAATCCTTTGGTATGACACTGCAAGGGATGAACTAAAAAGCCACATCTATCTCAAGTGGTTAGGATTTCTATATTGTCTATAAAACCTTAGGGCCCTCAAACATTTGGGATGTTAGCAGTGACATTTTGTCGATGCTGTAAAAAAATAGGGAGTCATCATTGAATATTAAGTATCAGAGGACCACTGTGTGTGCCACTAAAGGTCTAGGTAGGCACACTTACTCTCCATTGTAATACGTCACTTTAAAAGCTAACTTTCCTTGTTTAAGGCATTCACTTCAGACTCAATGGAGACCGGTTAGTATATCTCTGGAGAAAATTATGCAGATGGACATTGTTCGCTGTGATCAATTTTACTCAGAATATCTTAAGTTCAAATGGTAACAGGTTGAAGCTGTTCTGAATGCAGTGGGAACAAAGGAGAATAGACCAATATTCTTAATGTGGATTTTGTTTTGCATGATAGGCTGATTTTGACTCGCTCGCACTTGCTAAAATTACAATCCTACCTTCTCTCCTTCTACCCTTCCAATATCTTTCACATTAATCTCATTGCATTGTGCATATTGTCACTCATGACTTCTAACTCACTG
This sequence comes from Ambystoma mexicanum, assembly GCF_040938575.1. Taxonomy (NCBI): domain Eukaryota; kingdom Metazoa; phylum Chordata; class Amphibia; order Caudata; family Ambystomatidae; genus Ambystoma; species Ambystoma mexicanum. The sequence continues at coordinate 646,850,955 of NC_090930.1, read as the reverse complement.
AGGTCATGCACTTGTGGCCCTTTTCCTAACACGCCTGCCGCAATTCCCACAATGTGGTTTGGAATGAGGAGCCTACTGCATACCTTGAAGCATTGAATTGTAGAACTTCAACCAATGAATTGTGTTTCTTTCTCACTGTGAAAACTTTGGTATCAGAACGTTCCATACTTATGCATGCTTCAATTGCTTTCTTTTTCCATAATGATCATTGACCAAGAAATATGGAAAAGATGTAGCGAGCATAGAGGGTGTTATGTTAGCAATTACCGTCACCCTCATTAGCTGCCACCACAAAAAGTCAGAAATCCAATTTGGGCAGGATAAGTAGTGCATTTGAAGAGACAAAAAAGACAGGTTCACCCTTAAGGTTTTTGAAACCTCGTTGCATGTGAGCTTACAATGAGAATCCAATAAGGTGATCTTCATGGGCCACTTTGTAAAGGGGTTGCTCACCAAAGCAAGCAATCTGAATAGGCAGAATGTTGAAATTAGCATCATATTTAACCAAATCTATTTTTAGGGTTGTAGTTAGCCATAGAAGAGAAGTACATTTGTATAGTACATGTTACGCTATTTTGAGATGTTACACATTTTCAAAGGTTAACATTTAGTGAAATGGGCGAAATGGAAAGGCGGTGTGGGGCTGGTGAGTGAGAGAATAGAAGACAAAATGTAGGATGATGTCTCAGCTTGGTGTGAGGTTGACAGAGCAGGAAAATAGATTGGGGCCAGACACAATGGGGCAGAGGGACAATTGTGTTTTATGTGGAATTGGGAGAACAATTCTAAATAGACCTAGATGTAGATGGGGTAAAAGCAATGTGTTCAGCAATGCTTTGGTGCTTCCGGGGCATGTGTTACACTGGGAGTGCATCATTTCCTCTTAGTTTGCTCTTTGCAGTGACTTTCATAATTTTAGGTAATGACAATAAAAGGATGCTAATCATGGCAGGTGCATCATGAGCTGCTGGTGAGAGGTTAGAAGGCCTTACCTCACTCTTACCTCTCTCTGATATGATATGATTTTGCATTTATAACGTGTCTGTACACTAGGCGTGATAAGATAAGCAGGGGGATACAAAGGGAGGACAAAATAATGATCTTACTAGGCCTTGTGTTATTTAGATCTCGCAAGTGCAGGAAAGAGGGAAGGGGAGAAGTGGCAGGGGGGAGGTGAAGGGGAAAGTGCAGTTAATTCACAAGTGCAGCCAGCGGGTGCCTCATAAGTGCAGAGAGAAGGGACTGTAGGGTTGCAGATACAGACCCTTAAGTGCTGGGGAGTCCAGAGGCAGTGTGAGGGCAACTGGACATGCAGGAGCCTGAGCCCAAGTTCAGAGGATGACCAGGTGACAAGTGCGTGGAGCACCCAGATGCAACAGCAGGGGCAAGGACGAGAGAAAGCGGAAGCAAAAAGGAAGGTCTTGAGTTGCTTCCAGAACGGGAGGTGGTTCTGCTCAAGTTTGAGAGAGGCAGGGAGAGGCCCTAGCCGAGGAGATAGCTCTGCCCCTGACTCTCTGCTTGGAGAAGTGTCTGACCCTCAGTGGGTTGGTGGTGGATTAGCGTAGAGCTCGAGAAGGAAGATGTTTTGGAAGAGAAAGTTGGAGGAAGAGCAGTCCTAGGCGACATAAAGCCCTGTGGATGATGCAGAGGGTATTGACCTTGATCTTTGTAGCCATGGGGAGCCAGTTAAGAGATTTCATAGCTGGAGAGATACGATCCCTGGGCTTGAGACCAAGGACAAGTCTTGCAGTCCTGTTCTGGATAAGTTGTTAAGGTTGAAGAGTAGAGGCAGGAAGATTTAGAAAGAGGCTGTTGCAATAGTCCAGCCTAGAGAGGACCAACGCTCTGGAGACATTGAGCTCCTGGGGGAAAGTGAAAAAAGTAAGACTACCTCGGAGGAGGTGCACTGAGTTGGACTTCTTACAGATGTCCGAGATGTGAGGAGAGAAGGAGAGGGTGGAGTCAAAAATGACACCAAGGTTCTTAGCCTCGCAGGAAGGAGCAGGAAGAGGGCCCAGAATTGATGGCCAGAGAGATAGAGGAAAGGAGGAAGTGGGTGTCCCAATGAGGAGGATCACAGTCTTACAGGCAATAAGGCAGAGATCATTGGCAGCGCACCATTCCTGAATTGTGGCCAGGCAGTCTGCTATGAGAGAAGAAGCAGAGTTGGCTGAGTGGAGCCTGAAAGAGAGCGGAGTCTCATCTGCATAACCTTGAAAATTGGAGCAGAAAGTAGTGATGCAATGGACAAGAGGTGCCAGGTAGTAGTGGAAGAGCCAGGTAGAGAGGTTAGACTCCTGGTGAACACCACAAGTAGAGAGAAGGATAGGAGAGAGGAAATACTACAGTTGGAACTGAGAGGGTCTTTCAGTGAGAAAGGAGGTCAACCAGGCAAGGGCCTGATCTCTAATACCAAGATTGTCGCAGAGGCGATTGAGCAGGATGGCATGGTTGACTGTCAAGATCAGAGGATAAATCAAGGAGACTGAGGACAGAAGGGAGATTAGAGTCAAGTTTGAAGAGCAAGTCTTCATAGGTGTTCAGGAGAGCAGTTTCTGTGCATCTGGCAGCTCTGAAGCCAGACTTGGTCATGGAGGTGACCAACAGATTCATTATGTAGATTAAGCTGGGAGATGGCCAGCTTTTCCAAAAGTTTGCCCAGGAAAGGAGTGATGGAGATCGGGCGATAGTTAGTCGGAGAGGAAGGATTAGCCGAGGGTTTCTACAGAAGGGGGTGCACAGGTGCGTGCTTAAGGGGGAGGGGAAGTTCCAGTGGCAAATAAGTGATTTGCAGAAATGACCCAAAGCTATTGCAAGGGTGTTGGTGTGGTCCTTGATGGTTCTAAATGAGTAGGGGAGAACCTGTTTTTCGAGACTTTCATAAATCGGACTTGTCTAGAAACATCATCAGGGGTGAACACGGGAAAGGTGGGTGGAGAAAGGATTAGGAGAGATGGCCTCAGACAGGCCAGGAGTGATAGAGGAGGAGGAAGAGGAGGTAGTGGAATAGAGGGTAGATAGGATGTCATGCTTTTTAGTGGTGAAATGAGAGACAAAGGCCGGGCAGAGGGCCTTGGAGGGAAAAGGAGAGGTAAAGACTGAAGCAGGGTTGGGCAGCTCCTTTCAGAAGTTGAAAGGTTTGGCTGAGTTATTAGATGCTGCAGAGATGCATGCTTGGATCTAGGCTCTCTTCTTAGAGAGGACCGAAAGTATGTAATGCCTTTAAGGGTGGCGAGGTTGGCATCGTCCCAAGAGTTGCACTTGAATTTGGGCTCCAACTGGTTCCCTCATGACAGGGGCCAGGGCATCCAGATTGTTAGAGATAGAGAGATGAAGGTTAGAGAGGGCTATATCAGGGTGTGACTCAACCAAAGGTGCAGGAGAGTTGGCATCTCTGTCACAGATATGCCAACTGATGGTCAATGCAGGTAGCAGGAGATTAAGGTGCTGCTTACATTTCTGAGAGACTTGTCAGGTTCGTTACTGGTTCACAATATGTATTCTACTATATACCCTGCACCACTTGACTTGTAAATAGTACTGCAGTAAATACCCCAGTGCTATTCCAGATACCGCTCCTATCGGAAAAAATAAAATCACACTAGCTGGATACAAATAGTTATTGTGCATATATTACAAGAATGTAAACATTTTAATCCAATTTGCCATTTTCGTAACTTCTGTTTAAATGTGGTTTATTATTAGAGTGATGCACGGGGCAGCATTGAATTAGAGTCAATATCGTCCAACAGTTTAAGAATGCAGTTACCTAAAGTTTAAAAATATCAGTACACTTGTTTTCAGTCTGACATTTTACAGTGTAGTTATGCAGGAAGGCTCTAGCGTTAATGAGCTATAAGAGTCAGTTCTTGTCAAACCTCTCATCTACAGTGATGGCAGATTCTTGCACTGCCTTCCTCCAAGGTGACCTACCTGGATTCTGAAAGCTTTTCCTTCAACCACTCAGAAGCGTCTTTTCGAAATGAACTATAGCATTTACAGAACCTGTATGCTTGTTAAAACTGAAATGTATTCAGAAAAAGCAAATATATTCTGCAGAGCTTTTGATATGAAATACACATTTGAAAGCAAAACGGACGATGTACTGTCATATGCACAGACATAGAAAGCACTGGGGAGCTAGAGGCATCACGACGTGTCATAAACAGAAGGCCTTTTATGGAAACGACATTTTCAAATGCTACTCAGCTGATGTTCTTGGCGGTCCGCCGTGATGGTCCTATTTAGGTTAAAACATGATTTTTTTTTTCAAAAAAAGCGCAACTCACCCTTATCTGACCTAACCTAGGTTGTGTTGGAATGGATCCTGTTATACACTAACACTGGGTGTACACATACGCCCGAATTCCAAATCATCTATATTTTTACTGTATTCATGAATTGTCAATCTTTCTAAACGTTTAAAAACATTCGGGTAATCAAACTCACATAGCCAAAGGTAAAGGGCTCAGCTTTTGACACCATTCAACAGTCACTAGGAATGTAAGCATTTATTAATGCACTGAATCTATAAAACATCAGTGGGAAGCAAGAGACCATTGTACATAGGGGACACTCTCTGCGAGTCACAGGTGACTGCGATGGGTACAACTGGAATGGGAGGGGAACTCTGCAAGGGGAGGATAGAATTAGGGTTGTGTTCTGCAATCTGTCATTGGTGAAATGCTCTTTTAAGAGTAAGATCTTCATGTCCTTCCTGAAGTGAAGAGTGTAAATAGCCCTTCTGATGGGCGTTGGCAACTTTGTTGGAGAGACAGGAACACATGTTCTCCCCTCGTGCAGTTCTTTGCTTCCGGTCTGGCGTGGAATCGGATGCTGCAGCAGCCCCTGTAGATTGGGATTCTTCTCCTGCAGGTAGAGCACTGATTAGCAAAATGCTGATTGTAGGTGAGGGATATCTTTGACAACATGCTTGCTGAAAGAGGTAGTCATTATAGATGTTTCAGGTTGGGGCTTTTAAGGGTGAATTTTCTAAATCTTGGGATGAGGTGTACTACAGGACTGGGATTCTTGCAAGTAACGTTCAGGTGGGAGGAGGGTGGTACCTGTTGTTTGAGAGCTGGGATATTTTACTTTAAGCAGAGTTTTGGGCCTTTAAACAAAATATAATTAGATATTGTTCATATACTGTATTTAGAGAGAGAGAAAGATAGAGAATAAGAGACGCAGTGGGACGTTTAAAGGAAAGTAAGCATTAGTTTAGAAGGAACAGATTGGATAGGAGTATTTTATGCAGTGCTCAGCAGAGTTTAATTGTACTTTTTATTTTTGCAAGCTTCGTTTGATATCTGTACTTTGTGGAATGGCAGGCTGGTCTGGATAGGTCCTTTGGGATTACGTTTGAGATAGATTCCATTATCTCTCCCCTTCCTGCCAATCACTTGATGGCATATGTCTAACTTGGGGGGCTTGACTGAACAACACATGATCCCAACTGAACCTACCATGGCATACTAGCTCACACACAAGCATTTTAATTTCATTGGCACTACTTGGGGAGAAAGACAAAGATGTTGGCGTGTTTGGAAAATTGCTTGCATAGTAACGATGATGATAAAGTATCATTAGCAGGAAGCTCAGTGGATGTGTGATGCAAAACGTCAACGGCTTGCAGGGGGCGAAGAGTACCTTGTGCTAACGTGGTTTTATTGAAAACTCCATCATGCTCAGATTAATATGGCATTATGAACTAGTTCACACACAATCATTGTATTTTAACATTGACACTACTTTTGTGGGAAGAGTAATGATTCTAAGTAATGTGTGGACGATTGTTAGAAGGTTTGCTTGTGGTGATAAGACAGCAACATTAGTAATGGATCTCTGATTTATTCCAATTTAAAAAAAAACCTATACCAACATTTGCCAGATAAGATTTGGAAGTGGGAGTATTGTACTCCCTATTTTCTAAAGTTGGGAGTAAAATTATTTTTTAGGGAGTACAAATGTAATTCCAATTCTCAATGGGACTATTTTATAAGTGATTAAAAATATGTTTTAACATCAAAATGGAAATGTTTTTGTAATAATTATTTCTTTGCACCTAGTTGTTTATGGACATTAAATGATACATGTTTACTTCTTCCGGAATGTAATAATAGTGGTGTATTCCTGTGTTTCTACATACACTACAGGTCCAAATTTATCCATGGACCTGTGGGTGAAAGCAGGGACACAATGTTCTATGTGTCTTATTGCTATTTTTGTTGAGAGTATTTTTACTCCCTGATTTTATGTTTTGGGAGTATTTGCCTCATTTTGGGGAGTACAAGTGGCTGATAATCCCCTAATCTGTAGGGGTGAGCTCCCACTCAAGTTCCTGAAGTGTATTGCAACTATTTTCTTTTACAGTGTGTTCGGAAAAAGAATTTGCGGAGTGGTGGTGGTGGTGATCAGCCTGTCACATTAGTGGCATGGTTGATTGGCTGTGTGATGCAACACACAACATGCTTGAGGGTAAAAGAGGTGGAATCTGAGCTCAGAGGAATTGACTGAACACTCGCCTACATAAAAACTCAATATAAATTATCACACTTCCTCACACACAAGCCCTTTAATTTCATTGTCACTACTTTGGGGGAGGAAAATGTTGTTTGAAGGAAATGTTAGTGATCAGGCTGGGAGCATTACTAAATGGATGATTGGGTGTGAGATACAATATGCCCAATGCTTGAGTGCAGTGGAGTAATTTGACCTGTGGTGTCATTTGTGTACACACACTCATATTAGAACACTTTCCTCAGGATTAAGAACACACAGTACTACCTAGTGTTGAAGAATACTATGCCAAGATTGTCAGTATCAGGAGTATGTGAGACAAAAAGCAGCACCAATTGAGATGTAACTCACAGATTTTATGGATTTCCTCGGTGAGTATTTGGATTTGAGGTTATCATCAGCAGTCAGGTGGCAACAGGGTAGAGGCGCAAAATGCTCCTCTGCCTGGCAAAGCCTGTCACCGGAGATTTTTTTTTACTGCAACCAAGCAATTGAGATGTACTGGGGCATTCAAGCCCCGGCGGACCCAGTACATCTGCATTGCCGGGTGCCGGTAATAATTACTCCCCATTCCCATTTGAGCCCCATAGGGCTCAATGGGATTGGGAAGGTGGGATGCACCGCACCATTCATGAATGGTGCCGGTGCATCTAACATGCTCTGCTCGCGAGCAGAACTCTTAGTTTGCCAGTGCAGTAGTAATGGCGCTGGTAATTTACTGGTGCCTTTACTACCAGACCAGCAAACTTGTAATGAGGCCCATTGTTTCCTATCATATGACAGAAGGAAAGTTGGGCCCTAGATTGAAACACAACTTGCACCTCACTCTAAAATTTGTTGAGTTGGGTTGGTAGCAGCATGGTCACTGGTGGGTGGAATGTGAAGCCCACACCTCCTGGATGGTAGAATGAGAAAGCAAAGTCCCGGATACCTTGCTCTATTTAGTTGAAAGGATTAATATCGAGAAAGTAGTTAATTTAGAAACCCAAGTAGTTTTTATGAAAGTAGTAAAGACATATAGGGCCTCATTACGAGAGTTGTGGTAGCCATGCCGTTTTTACCAGCATGGCTACCCCCAAACCGGTGTCCTTGTCCTGAAAAATGGGAATTACCGGCCCATTCCGACATTTCTGGGCCCAGTGATTCCCATTTATGGGACCCAGACCCGGACGTCCCCATTCCGATTTGAGCCCCCATAGGGTTCAATGGGAATGGGGAGGATGCTAACAACGGTCCTGTTAATGACGGGACCATTGTTAGCATACTGGTCTGCTTGCGGGTGCCACTCTGGATGTCTGGTCTGACCAGACGTCCAGAGCGGCACCCGTGAGCAAACTCGTAATGTTGCGGCGAGGTAACAAAGGCACCGGTAGCACTACCGGCGCCGTTGTTGCCTCACCGCAACACTTGTAATGAGGCCCATAGTCTTAGTGAGTCAGCCGAAATGTATTTCGACCTCTAGGGTCCTTCTCAGGGCTGACATTTGTACATAGATTTATTATAGTGGTGATTGTAACACGTGAACATTTTTGTGACATAAGTGCACAGCAGGAGGGGCAGAGCCCCATTAGTCATACCAATATCAAATTGGGCATGTCAATCACACATTGTTAGCCAGATAATGTAACAGCAAAAATGTCATACATTACAATCATTCAGGTTTTAAGGTTCTTTTGCTGCACTTCTCATGGGAAAGGGGATTACACATGGAAACTCAGCAGACATGGGCCTGAATGGAGAGAGGAGCTACTTAATACACAAACCACCACATCTGACCTGACTTCCATCATGTGGTGGAACCTTTTTGCAAAACAAAAATCATTACTTAATATGAACTATTCCTGAAACATTATGGTCATGGGGTAGAGTCACACACATTTCAACCACTTTGCTACATGAATAAAACAGCTGATCTGGTCCCCAAAGTCACGTGGCAATCTCCCCTAGGCTGATGGGCAATGTTGTTGTGGTCCTTACTTTCAATGGAATCGAAACTGGGAGTAGCATCCGTGGCAATGAGATGGGTTCGGGAATTGTAAATCTGGCATAAAGTTGCCTCAGCTATTGTTTGGAAATTTGTTTGAGAAGCCTACATTGGAGGTAGGCAATGCAATCTAGTATTTTGAGAGGGAATGGCACTGTTGTAATGGCCATGTAGTTAGTGGGTACTGCAGGGTCCAAAGAGATTTTTTTTACAAGTGTGGTGACCCATGCTGCTTTGATGCTCATGGGTTCTTCGCAAGACTTGAAGGAAGCATTGACAAAGTCTGTGATGATGGGGGACAGGTTGGGAGCACAACGTTTTATAATGTGAGCGGGTCAGGAATCTCCCTTACAATTATAAGCCTAAAGAGACTGTTTGGTATCCAGGAGAGTAGCTTTGGTAACAGGAAGGAAGGAGAAGTGGCCGTGCATCTCAATTAGAGTGTTGTGACTGATCGGGCTTTTGGTTCTGTGAGACTCTGAGTGATGGGTTTGGAGGCTAGTAATGCTTTCTTGGTCATGATTCTGGTCCATAACAAGTTGCTTTTAGCACAGAGGAAATTCTCAACACTGGGACACCAAACTTTATCCAGTGTAGCTGAGTGATAGGTGCACCCGGATTTTCTAGCTCTCACAGATTGGTATATAGTTCCTTGGTATTGTCGTTTGCATTAGTGATTCTCTTGGCATAAGACGACGGTTTGGCTGCAAAAATTGATGCCCTGTAGGCTGTGGAGGTGGTGGCATGGTAGGAGGCATTAGTCGGTTGGGGTGTTTATTGTGTAGATGTTCCATAACACTTTTCCTTCTGCAGAGCATGACCATCTCATCTGTGAACCAGGTGCTAGAGGGCTTAAAGGGTGACAGGGTTTTGTTTTTGAGAGGGGCATGCTGATCCAGCACTGCAAGAAGGCTCTGGTGGTAGTGGGTTGCGAGGGAAGAGGGACTCTTGCAGTCGGAAGGAGGTGAGTCAAGGAGAGCGAGTAAGGTGGGCTTGAGAGTTTTGTGTGATAGTTTCCCGGTGCTTCTGACCAAGATCTGTGTTGGGGCTAGGGTTGTGCTGACAGTGAGTTTGGCATGATTCTGTTTGAATTCAACCAAATAGTGATCAGACCAGGGCACCGGGCTGATGTGTGTGATGTCAATAGTTGAGTTTGTTGTCATTATCGAATCTAGAATACGTCATTTGGTATGAGTGTGGACAGTGACAAATTGTGTGATATTCATGTCAAGGAGTGCTTGGACCATGAATGTGGCTTTGTGATCTGCTGGATCATTGAATCCTAAGTTGAAGTCACCTAGTATTATGAATTTGGTGGCTGGTTTAAGGAATGGTGTGATGATGAGGGGGATATCGGAGTCCGCCGTGTTGGAGCTGTTGGGTTGTCGATAGAGGAGGAGAATGGTGAAGGATGTCTGGGGGTCGGTTTTACATTTTAGAAGAAGCATTTTGTACTCCACAACAGGAGGTAGGGGAAGAGAGCGGATGTAGAGGTTAGATTTGGCGATAAAAGCGACTCTGCCGTCAATAGCATTAGTACGGTCAGCCCTATAGATTGAGTAGTTGCGGGGAATGCCCAGGCTGAGCAAAGGGCCCGAGGCACTATGGAGCAATGATTCTTTCAAGACAAGTAAGTCAATTTGGTGATCAGTGATGAGGTCATGGACGTCTACAGGTGTGAGCACCGAGGGAGCAAACGTTGATGAGAGCACAGTTGAGCAGAGCATTCTGAATGGTTGGTATACTGGGCACCGGGCCGGCTGGTAGGGGGTTGGTGGTCGGGAGGTGTTGGGGAAGGAGTGGTTGTGTGTTCCAGCTTGACAGCCTATGTTCTCTAGGGTTGGTTACTATATGGTAAGTGGTCCCTTGCAGGTCCCAGGATAGCGGGAGTGTTCTAGAATGCAGGTTCTGTAGTCTTTGGATGTCCAAAAGAGGATAGGAGAGAGGAGAGCTAGTATCTGCATGTTTAGACACATAAGGTGTCAGTCTGTAATGGGCGGAGAGCCGGGACAAGAGACTAGGGTGGTTTATGGTCCCTGTGAAAGTAGGGAGGAAAGGAGTAGGCTTGGGAGGTTCACCAGGTGTGAGGCGCTGGCGCGAGGAGCATATGGAGCCTGCTGTGCTGGTGTGATGCGCAGAAGAGTATAAGGTGAGGCTGGGAGTAGGAAGATCATGGGCCTGGAAAGCATGGAACCCAGGCAGAGAGAGTTTGTGAGCAGATTCTATTGAGGGCAGTTATACTTGTGGCAGTGCTTGTCAGGGCAGTTAGGAGCAGCACCAAAGGGAGAGCGGGGTGCTAATGAAGCAGAAGGCAGGAATCAGGAGGGCAAAATATGAGGGTCAATGTACATGACCCACCATGTTGGATAAGGCACAGAAGTGCAGGTAACAATGAAATTGGCATACTCGGTAGAGGGTGCTGGGAACATAGCTATTAGTAGGTATGGGGAAGGAAGAGTGAAAGGAAAAGTGGTAAAAAAAAGGAGGTATTGAGCTGGGGTTACCAGGGAAGGGGGGGCATAGATATTGACATGATGTAAGCATAGCAGAGCGATTCTTCTTGTGTGCATGAATGGCTTGTATGCATGAGAAGGCATTTTGGTGTTACCTCCGAGTAGGCACACAGGGTGGCTTGGATGATTGAGGAGTAGCATCTGGTTTTGGCAGGTTGTGGGCCTAGTGGCCGGGCTGTCCCAGAAAGGGCCAGATAAGGGTATTCAGCCTCAGTGCAGGTCCTGTGTGAGGGGCTGACTTTTTCTGCGGGCTCCTCAGAGCAGAGCAATTGCGCTGAGGACTCAATCACTCCTCAGTGAGCAGGGGATGGCTCAATAGGCTGGGCTCTCATGGCTTCATCTGGCCTCATCATGGTGGCAGCCATGTTGGCATGTGGTAAATTTGCTATGTCCTGCTCATGAAGCCCAGCAGGGCTTGCTGGTATTTTCTCCATTTTCAATTGTAGATGTTCCGAAATCAGAACGCACTGCTCAGCAGGGCATATAGGTGTATTAGAAATAATAATTGATTGCAGAGCGATAATTGGAGCACAAAGCAGAGGAGGACTTACCTGGGATACAGCATTGTTGTGGGCCATGAAATGTTTAGAAGTGCACCACAGATGTTCTTTGCTGCACAATGGATTCGACCAGACATGGGTGTTCGGCCTTGGTGAAGGGCCTTAGTGCAGGGACAACTGGCTTCTCAAAACACAATTGGCTCCCAGATAATAAAGTGATTTACCGAACTGCCCAAAACGGTTTTCACGAATGAGATAACAGGCGTTTCTCAACACAAAAAACTCTTTCTCCGTAGCAACTAAACACATTTTTGCATCCCTCTAAAATATCACCAACTCCTGTTGGTGTGGCTCAGACCTTCCTTACCTTACTGAAGTAAACCTCAACCCACAAAGGCAACATGAATTTGCTGGTTTCCTATATAAACATCAGAAATTGACCTTCCCCCAAGAATGTTCCCAAATCCCTGCAGGTGTTCCCAAATCCCATGCAAACCTCACATACTAGAGGCATATCCTTGCACTTGCTCAGAATACAGCTAAGGGGTTCTGGATCACCCCAAATGAAGTTCCACCATCACCATTCTCCTACGCGCTACCACAATTGGCCATAATCCAGCATGTGTGCCCAAAGGGATCAGTGTATGGCTTTTGTAGTGATTCGCCCATGCTTATTACACGCCCACAATAGCATTCAAAATACAAATCTAGCTATGTAAACATGGGATTTTGAGAACCAGCGGCCAACTGTGATTTTACATAATCGAACTTCTCATACTTAAAGATCAAACATATTTACCAGGCATGGCAGTCTCTCGAATGTTCATCTTCCATTGTTCCAACACTGAATGAAGGTGCACTGTTAAAGATGCATCACATGTAGCACACATTCACCTTGTTCAGCATAAATCATTATATACCTCCCACCAGTTCATTATAAAGGGTCTGGTACTTGCAGGGACTGTAATGTGTTTTCTAAAGAAATTAATTGAACTACAGACCCTTGATGTTTACATGACCCCCATCTCGCTAATCTAACCCTTGCAAAGTCTGGAGCTTTTTAAAATACAACACAGCCAACTAATTTTCCCATTAGCAAGAAGCAAATTGAACTCTGAATTTCAGATACACCAGGTTGACAGATCAAAGGGATGATAGCTCATTGAAATGCGTTAGAGCTGCCTGCTTATGCGAGCATTTTGCAAAGAAGCAAGGCCGTCAGATGGGCTCCAAAAGCCAAGGTGAGCTGCATATTACATGCAAACTGCCTTTAAAAAATGAAAGGAAGAAACGACACAACAGCATTATTTAGCTGTCAGCAAATTGAGGAGCGCACAAGAGAACATGTTTATTCAAAGGAGGGAAAATGTCACATTGGATTTATCAATATTAGTTAGTACACACGTGAAGAAAATAATAAATACAATGCATGCATTTATCCGAGTCAGATCAATGCATTATGTGTCTAAAACCGAACTCTAATGAAAAATCTCACATTATTCAGCAAGCTGTGGCTCGAAGCCCGATCATTTGCGTTTTTGCTTTACTGAGAGATATTCAAATTAGAGTTTCTGTGCATCGCAGTGACATCATTTGACAATTTAAATTATGAGGCGTGTGAAATGTACTACATTCACCTGTGCAAAGAGGTGTTAAAGTCGACGGAGAAACACTCTGCCATATGCTCCTGAAACGACGGCTACAGGAGTTGCCGACACCAATATCCAGGGTTCCCATGCTGACAAGCCAGAGAGCATATTTCATAAAGCTGTGCCACCAAACTCTGACGTATCTTCTGCGGCTTAAAATGCCCTGCTTGCCAGAGCAGCACTTACACTGGTTTCCCAGCTTTCACTCAAGTTCCTTAAAGCTGAAAGTACTGCATTTCTACAGTGTAAATGGTAAGTATTCTCCTAGTGTTATAAAACCGGATTTCCTGTCTACTGTAGGTATGCACTGCGAGGAGAATTCAATATCTCAAATCAACTAGTAGAATAAATAGGATGGCCATTTGTATGGACAATAAATTTGCTTTGCATGGAAAAAACTTTGAAGTTATAACTATATATATACACTGAAAAAACTTAGAAGTAAAACCAAAAAACCCTTGAAATTCACCAGTTATGGTAAGCTAAGCAACCATAACGCTCACCACATCCGTTCACTGCTAAGACGAACACCCAGGACATCAAAGATGACATCACACATGTTATTGATAACATCACCAGTTTTTTTATGCTATAGTTTCTTTGGGGCCCACTAGCCATGGCCTTTTGCCGTGGCCACTGTACATGTTAGACTAATGTTTCTATGGCTCCCACAGCCATGGTCTTCAGCCATGGCCAGTGGCCACAGCCTTCGGACGTAGCCACTGTACATGTTGCACCAAGTGGTTTCTTTGGCTCCCACTAGGCCTGGCCTTCATCAGTGATGTCATCTGTGATGCCATCATTGTGGTCATGCGCTGGCCTAGTCCTCATTCCTTTTCCCATAGGGAAAAAGTAAAATGTTTGCGCAAGTGCACAGCCAAAACTTCTGAACGGAATTTGACCAGATACGAAACAACTTGGGCATGAATAGTTGGCTCGATTTACTGAGAGGGTCCAGGAGGGGTCTGGGGTTAGTCCGTCCAGTAGTGCCCCTTTCTCCAAAAATTACAGCTTTATCTCCCATGGTGCTTTGCAGGAGAGAGGTTTTTCAGAAATGAAAAAGATACAATTTTTTTGCTTGTTCGATGCGTGAAATAACCGCGGTTATGGCAGGTTTATCTGGGGTTAGCCGAAAATGAAAAATAGAAAAACTTCCATTTGGAGAAGGAAAGGGATGAAATGGCATCAGGCAAGAGATCAGGCGGGGGAAAGAGGACACCATGTCAAATTAGGAAATTGGTGTGGGCTGGAGACCAAATTTTGAGCTCAAAGGATTTTGCAAAGCTGGGGTTATTCAGCGGTATAACCATGGTTATAATGAAAAAACTGATTGGGAATGAAAGTGCATCACATGAAACGGCAAGGGATGGGGGAATGGAAGAGGGATTGGGAGGGAAAACAGACTTGAGGGGAGCGTGGAGAGCATGACAAGAAGATTGGGGCACTTGGTGAATGCCTAGGAGGGAAGGGAATTGTTTTGTATTTTGCACACTTTTTATGGATAACCTAGGATATTTGCAGCTGTTTACAAATAACTGTGGTTATTTGCACTACATTGTTAATATAACCATGCTTATGAGAAAACATTTATTTTTTTAAAGATAGAGTTGATACAAAAAAAGTGTGGCGGGTTAATGAGTGTGACTGAAGGATAAGGCTACTGGGTTAGTTTAAGTAACCAATGGTGCAATATGGAAAGTGGACACGGCCGAAGGCTGTGGCCACTAGCCATGGCTGAAAGTAATGGCTAGAGTGCCCAATAGAAATCTGGTGGCATGGACTTGGCCGAAGGCCATGGCTAGTGGACCCTTTTAGGAAACATTTTGGAGGAGTTTGTAGAGTGGCCATGGCTGATGGCTGTGGGCACTTGCCATGACCAAACTCCATGGCTAGTTGGACTAGAAGAAAGCTATTGGGGTCAACATGTGAAGGGGCCAGAGTCAATGGTCATGGGTGAAGCCCATGGCTAGTGAGTAAGAAAGATAGGTAATGTTTTAAAATATACAGTGGGCAGAGTCAAATGCCATGCTTTCTGGCCAGGGCCTAAGGCCCTGGCTAGTGGGCTGAAGGATTTGCCTAGTTGGTCCAGAAAACATATTTGGGGAATATGTACACTGGACATGGCCTTAGGCCATGGATAGTGCTCTGTTATTGGTTTAAAATACACAGCGGGCTTGGCTGAAGGCCGTGCTCGCTTTCCAGGGCCAAAGGCACTGGCTAGTGGGCCCAGAAGGCATGTATGATGGCCACAGCCAAAGGCTTTAGTCACCTAGTGGGTCCAAAAGAAACATGTTTGAGAAACATGTATAGTAGACAAGGCTGAAACGCCATGGGCAATGGCCATGGCCAAAGACTATGGCTAGTGACCCAGTAGTATTTTGAAATATACAGTGGTCAGGAATGAAAGCACTGGCTAGTGGATCTGAAGGACATTTATAGTGGCCACAGTCAATGGCTGTGGCCACCTAGTGGGACCAAAATAAACATATTGCGGGAACATATGTAGTGGACACAGTCGTCAGCCATGGCTAGTGGCCTGGTAGTGTTTTAAAATATAAAGTGGCAACAGCCAAGGGCTGTGGTCGCCTAGTGGGTCCAAAAGAAACATATTGAGGCAACATCTATAGAGGACAAGTCTGAAGGCCGTGTGCAATGACCATGGCCAAAGGCCATGGCTAGCGGCCCTGTAGTGTTTTGAAATATACAGTGGGCACAGTCAAAGGCTGCGCTCACTGGCCTGGGCTGAAGGCACTGTCTAGTAGACCCGAATGAAATTTATAATGGGTCTAAAATAAACATACTGTGGGAACATGAACAGTAGACATGGCCAAAGGCCATGGCTAGTGGCCCATACAAATTTATGGAATAACAAATACCTTGACATCTACTTAAAAACATTAGTTAAGGTGCAGTTAAGTTGCACACATTTAACACAACAAAACCCTTGAAATTCAAAGAATGTGGGAAATCATGACCAGCTTAACTCAGGGTCTTCCCATTGCAAAGCCCATGAGCACATACATATAATAGGAAAATTGATTCAGTATGACAAACAAAATTGCATTATGGGGGACATAGAATTATGGGCGACATCAACGGGAGCTTGCAGAGTTGAGCTGGTCATGACTTCCCACATCTGCTGAATTTTATTTCTGTTACTTTTGAGGATGAAAGAGTGTCTGGGGAGGGAGGAGGCGAATAGAAAGGAGACAATGTTTATGTTACTGTGTGTAGAAATGCCTGTGGGATTGTCAATGAGTTCACTATGGGTTTGTGGACATCCATTGCGAATGATAGTGTTATGTTATGTGTTACAACAATGTTTGCTTTGGGTTTTATACTTATGTAATGAAACTAGTGAGTGTGATCATTAATTATGTAACTATCTGGTTATTTTGAAGATAGAAGGTGTGGAGGTTGAGGGAAAGAAGAAAAGGAAAAAGTATGCAATATTGTGTTTAGAAATGGCTATGGGGTTCTCGCTGAGTATGGATATAGTATTAGTAGTAATAGCAATAAATATATTTATGGCCCCTGGCCATGGCCAACACAATATGTTTACTTTGAACAATATGGCCACTGGCCATGGGCACAACAGTATGTTTGCTTTGGGTTGATGTGTGCAACAATGTGGCAAATGGCTATTGGCAGATTAGTATGTTAAGTTTGGTTAAATTCCTGCAACAATGTGGGTAGTGACATAGGATAAAATCTGAGTACTGGCTATGGGCACAATAGTATGTTTACTTTAGGTTGAATGCCTGCAACAATCTGGCTACTGGCCTTGGGTAGAATAGTGCACTTAGTTTAATATCGTTCAGGGCATGGCTGCATGGGATATGGATATATTAGTATTAATAACAATACATATTGTTGTGGCCTTGGCCAGTTGCTAGATTGGGGCATGGTCTAAGCAATGTGATAATTGGCTATGGCCAGAATAGGATACCTATTGGCATGTTCTAAATGTATATTAATATTAATTTGAAGCGTAATTTAATGACTACATTTGAATTTAAGGAATATAAAATATGCATTTGTTAGATTGGCTGTTAACCTATGTTTTTGAGTGACAGACATGTTGTTACATTCAAACCACATATGCAGTATAGTTGCCTGAAGTGGTTGTGGCACCAGTGTGGTATATTATTGGGCGTGTGTGAAATTAGTAAGTTTCCAGTTGTCTTTAGTGTCATCTGCATTGTATCTTAAAAGCATTAATATTACATATTGTGCATGTGAATATATGTGTATGTTTGAAAGATTGTTTGAAATGTAAAATGATCATAATATGCCATGATCTGCATTTTGGAGAAGTTGTTGAAATGGAATTGACTTATAATTTGGTATAAATACATACACAAATTGTTAATTAGGGCTATGGTCTAGTGAAACATGGTTGCAGAGACTGCATGTATTTTTCGAAGTGCATGCCATGTGTAAGATTCCATTTATAGGGATGTGTTGTGTCTCAGGTACCTCTAGTAAGTACATTAGGATTTATTATGAATGCTCCTCTGTGTTTATGGTGAATTTAACAATTCCTGCACAGTAGTCCAATTGTTGTTTATCCCTGAGACAATGCAAATAGTGCTAGGGTTTTTATTGGCATTTCTGTGCAGGATGAGCATTTGTAAACATAGCTGTTCTGAGACATGTAAATAAATACTGTCCACAATTTGTGGCAATTGGAATAGAAGATTGATTGCTATATTTGCATAGAAATCTACCCCAGTTGTGTTTTTGAATTTAAGAGAACCAGAGAATTTGTCCTCTCCTTGGTTTGAAGGTCCTGCATTTGTTTTTTACAGGGATTGTTTGGAGATCTGGTATAGTTTCTGTGTGTACTAGTTGTCTTTTTAAAGGTTTTCTTTTTTGAGGTACAGGGTACATATCCAGATGTGGAGTGTACAGTGCCTGCAGCCTGTTGTGTTCTAGGATGCATAGATTGTCAACGTTGACTTTGTTTGCATCAAAGTTAACTAAGAATAGTCCACTGCGTGTACAAATATGTGAAAGTGCTACAAACCTCATTCCATCTTTGAAGTCTGTGCTGCCAATGTCTATAGATATCTGGTCGAGGGTTAGACTTGTGAATTGTGAATGGTAGCAGTGTATGCAAGAAAAAGAGAGACTGAGTACATGCATATCTTTAAAAAGAAGAATACATATTGTGGTGTAGGAGATTTTTTTAGATGGTTCAAGTTTGGCAAAACTGATGATGACAAAGTGAATAGTGTTTTTGTTTGGAAATGTTTGAAATGCCCACAACTGTTCAAATTGATCCAATGACTAAATCTGGTTCTACATCCAGGTGGCGTCTTAGTATCACTCTGCATTTCAGGCAAAGAGTTAATCGTTTTTTGAACCAGCTGTGTCTGAGATAGATTTGTCTAGATGATTTAGCCATGCTGTTGCTTATTGACACATATGGGCCTCATTCTGACAATGGCGTTAACCAAGGCGCTATTAGCGCCTTGGTTGACGCCGTTATTTTTCCGACTCCGTCATGGTGAATGGCGGAATTACTGCCCCATTCCAAGGTTGGCGGGGTCGGTAATTCCCCATTCACCATGGGCCCTTCCCCATTCCCATTTTGGCGCCATAGGGCTCAATGGGAATGGGGAAGCCGCTATTTATGGCACCGTAAATTACGGTGTCGTAATTAGCTCCTAGGTCCCTTTGGGGGTTGGTTTTTTAACACCTGCAAAAAGCAGGCGTTAAGTACCAACCCGCAAAGGGAACTCGGAATAGGTCGGCAAGGGTTTAACGCACCGGTCTCGTTACCGGTGACCGTTAACCCTTACCGCCCTACTCGGAATGACCCCCATTGAGTGTTGTGCCATGCACCTCGAGTGTTATGCCATGCACCTCTAGTTTATCTGTGCAGCCGGTGTGAATTATGCGTTGCATCTCTTTTTTCAGTATTGTTTAGTTAAATTGGTTACAATCTGCATGGGTAGGCTTTAAGCATATGCATTTTTGATTTTGTTGAGTTATTTTTTTCATTAAATCAGGGGCAGATGTGTTTTGTCCATACAGCTCATTTATTAATCAACTTTTCAAGGATGACTTTGCGTCTTCAGTAAGCACACCAGTTCTTATGTTTTTTTAAAATGTGATCATATGTTAGATCTGCATGATTTGTGCAAGTACTCTGTAGCGAAAATTACACCACAGATTGACATTCCCTATTCTGCCAAGCGTATTACAGCATTCTTTGTAGCCTGATGTTTTAAATATTGGTTTCCCTTTCATTGGTGTTATCTGTAGAAGGTCTCCAAAAACACTTATACTATTTCCTCTAAACAGTTTTTCATAACCAGTTTTGAGTACTTCCTGCATTCTTAGATGAATTTAAGCAAGCATTAGGTTGGATACGATGCTTACTTCATCTACTAGAAGGACTTTCATTTGTCATAGAATTCTGTGTGCTTCAGTTGCAGCTTCTGCTGACAATTTGTAATATTCTTATTTGTTTTTGGTGTTCTATTGAGAGGAGGAGGAATCCGTGTAAAGTTACTCTTCCGAGGGTGTAAGCAGCTAGACCTGTGGGGGCCATTACAACAAAAGAAAGGTTATTTGTGTTGTCTTCTAAACATTTTCTGATTGTTTTAATTAAGAAGGTTTTGCCAGAACCAACTTCACCACTTACATACAAGAGCAAAGGTTGAATATGTTTACTACTGCATGTCTTATTTTCATGTTTTAGTCCACGTTCCATTTCTTCAGTGGGTTCTGGGTAAATGGTGAGTTGTAAATCATTTAACAGTGATTTGAAAACTGACAAATCTTCTTTAGATTTTTGGATTGATACCTGGGCCCTCATTACAAGTTTGGCATTTCAGGAAAAAAGTGGTGGTTATTCTGTTGCCTCCACTTTTCCTGCACTGCCAAACTACATGTTTGTTAATGTGGGTTGACTGAATTACCTCCAGTTAAGAGCTGTAGGTAAATTAGGTCTTCAATGGCATAAAACAGGCAGTATTACCAGCACTGGTATTACCATTGCCAGTAATACCAGCAATTCCCCCCATGGAGTCCAATAGGGCTCCATGGAATGGGGAATTACCGCTGCTGCTGTTACCTGTAATATCCTACGAATACAGGGAAATCAGGTGCCAGTAACGGTAGGTCCATCTGCCGGTATCCTGCAGGAAATTCCGGTGGGATACCAGCCAACATATAATGAGGGCCATGGATTTTTCACCTTCATTCATTGCTATGTCTGCTTCATTTTGAATTAGTTTTTCCCCAAGTGATTCTTGGCTTCCCGTTAGAGATGGAGGCCTTCCTTCAGGAGTGTATTTATCCAGTTGTGTTTTTATATCTTCTTCTTCTTGGCATTCATTGACTAACATTTTTTAAAATTGCCATTTTCTATATTACTTTCCTTTGCATTGAATACAGCTTCAAATGTATCATGGTCAACCAACAATTCTTCGTCTTTTCTCCAAGGTTTGAATGGTTGCAGTAGAGCAATGTAATAAAGTTTTCTTTGCTCTGCAGATTTAAATGATTTTTTTTACATGGTGAATTAGCCTGAGATTTGAAAGTCTTACTACTTCACAATTTAATGCTGAGTATTTGCCAGTTGTCACATTTTGCGTAACATTATTTTTGTATGTATAGTTTTGTGCTATGTTGTACAGCCACATGTTTTCCAAAGCAGTACTTCAGTTTGGATAGTATGTGTTATTGACATTATTTTTTATATGTCTTGGTTGTTGGGATTGTTTTCTGTGGATATAGATTCAATTTATTTGTAAAATTTAAGTATTCTTTTTCGCGATGAACTTGGACCAAATATGAACCAGAGAATGTTTTCAGATTTCCCATACAACGCTGTACCTGTCAAACAATCAGAAGCTTCAAAGGACCCACACTCTTTATATGACAGAATTCTGATACCAAAGCTGTAACAGTTTTGTGAAAGGGTTTTGCCAGATGATATGGCATCCCAGTGATATTTTTGCTCAATTTTTTCAGCATTATGTGAGCTACACTGTGACATATCTTGCAGCGGCAGCTGAATAGTCTGAAATATATTGATTTATATGTTAGCATTCCACAAGAGTGCAATGATAGGATTGTAATCATGTATGTACTTGGATGCTCCATCTCTTTTATTGTTGTATGTGTTTGTGGGTGGATGATTTGCCTTTCAAATTGTGCCTAACAGAAGAAATGAAACTATTTACTCAACCTTTGGTACAGGATGGTCTAGGGAATCCAAAATGACATTTGGTGAAGTATTTTCCTTTGTTTTTGTATCGACATTGGTATTATTTGCCAGACTTATTGTCATGGCCACTGGGCAGGAGCCCAGTGCTTCACTTCATGCAGGGTCCCAATGGACCCAATCTTGGCACCTATGGCACTAAGCTCATTTCAAAGTGTGTATGGCACACAGAACACCAAAGGCACGTGCAGCAAGGGCGGGGGCGGCCCTATCATCACAGGGAAGGCACGTGCAGAAGACCGAAGGAGGAGCAAGGTGGGGCCACAAGGCGGGGTTTAAGGGGAGTGGCTGGGGCCAGGCTATATAAGCTGGCCCCACCCGCATACTGGCACTTCATGTTAGTTTGCTGAGTGCAGCGTAACGCTTACTGCCGTTCAGAAGACTCTTACCTGATTAAGCACGTGTGCCTTCAGTTTCTGGAACCCTCCAGCACCTACCTATCTCAACACGTGCATCTCTACTCTCCGGATACCTCGACCATCTTACCTGGATTCAGTCACACCATTGCAGGAAATGCCGCCATCTGCTTTCCACTCTGCAGTCGCTGCGCATGCCTTACCTGAAACCACACCATCGTCGGAAGCAACGCCATCAGCTTCCATTCTACAGTCGCAGCACACGCCTTACCTGAGGCCACACCATCACTGGAAGCGCTGTCATCTGCTCCCGACTCCACCGCAGCTGCCTTCACCTTACCTGCCTTCCGGAATCCTCTGCAGGTACTTCCCAGCATCCATACCTGTTCCAAATTCCACCAACACAGGGCCTCCAACAGGGTGCAGCCTCCACGCGGATCTTCATCTCCGGCAGCCAGTAGGAATCGGACACCGCTATCTGGCCATCGCCAACCTGCTGTGCCTGCAAAGGGAATAAGAGACACAAGGTGAGTGGTCGCATAGACTTTAACTTGCTAAAGTGGCACTACTCGCGAACTTGGTGCAGCTTCTGAAACTGCCTACTTACCAGTGGAGGAGAGCATCCGGAGCAGACTCCTTTCTCCATCACACGCTCCTGGGTCATCTTCATCACTAAAAGGGAGAGAGAACAATATACCATTACGAACAATATTCCATGGGACAGTATTGTTACAAGAATACAAACAATAATCATAATCATAAAAGACTTACCATCAAGACGGTATGGTTGCAGCCGGTCTGGACCCCCGCAACTTGGACCGGTGACGTAACTAGGTCCATGCGCAGTGCCCCTACTGAAGGAAAGCAGGATGGAGAACTCATCCTTACGTACAAACAGGTGAGCCTGCATGGGTAAACTTCTACGCACTACATTTTGGTATGAAAGGGCAGAGGGGAACTACGACTCCACCACGCTTTCCTCATTGCCTCTCATCTTGTCACAGGAACAGGTCCAGCCTTCCGGACCTATGGAACGACAGCAGTTGGGAGAGAGAAGCAACCTTTGGGAGCCAACTCTGGGGAGGGCTCCAACCATGCCCACACACCCCTGCAGGGACCAGGTGAGTGTAACAGAACGCAAAGCCTCTCTGAATCTCTGCCTGGGCGTTATGAATACCTCTGAGACCGACCAGTTGGCCCAATTGCTGGGGGATTTACGGGCTGAAGTGCATGCCTCCAGACAAGAGACAAAGGGCCTCATTACATGGTAGGCGGTAAGGGTTTACCAGTACCGGTAAAGGCACCGGTACCGGTAAACCCTTACCACCTTACTACGAGTTCCCTTTGCGGGACCCGACCTTAACGGCTGGTTTTACCAGCCATTAAAGTAGGGTGCTGCAAAGGGACCTCAGTGCTAATTACGCTACCGTAATTAGCTCCTTCCCCATTCCCATTATGCCCTATGGGGGCAAAAATGGGAATGGGGAAGTGCCTTGGAGAATGGGGAATTACCGCCCCCGCTCACCTTGGAGTAGGGTGGTAATTCTGCATTCCACCAAGGCGGACACAGTAAAATACCGGCAGCAACCATGGCGCTAATAGCGCCATGGATACCGCCTACCGTGTAATGAGGCCCAAACTCTTTAAGAAGGGACTTTATCATTGCTCGAGAATGAACTGACAACCTGGCAAGACAGGTGCTTCAATCTCACGCAGTGCAGGTCCCGTTACCTGGAATCGCGCCAACCCCTGTGCCACCATCAGCACCAGTTCAAGTGGTACTTCCAGGGGCTGTACCGCTGGCTCCACCATAACGGTTTACAACAAATTTGCTATATTTATGAATCAGTGTCGCCTGTACTTTCTGTGCCGTCCAGTTGCATTCCCGAACGATAGTTCTATGGTGGCTTTTGTACTTACGTATTTAGGAGGCAGTGCAGTGGACTGGTCAATACCCTTAGTCAACCAGAATGATCCTGTGCTGCACAATTTTGGGGACTTCCAATGGGAATTGGAGAAGCTGTTTGAAAGACACACCCAAGGACAGGCCCTGGATAACGAACTGTTGTCTCTAAGACAGGGAAATCAGGATTTATTGACATATACAGCCACTTTCAATCACCTGATTGCACAAACCAACTGGCCTGAGGAGAAAAGGAGCACATTATTTTATCGAGGATTACGTGGGGAACTAAAGGACATGTTAGCCCAGGTGGTCAACCCTCCCGAAGCCTGTGCAGAATACATCAACCTAACGTTGCAACTGAATCACAAATTACAAGACAGAAAGATGGCTCGCACTAGGGCAGAAGGGAGATCAGTCTATATGAGATCCAGGGACAATACAGGCAAGACCCACAAAACACTGAACTTATGCAAATCGGGGGATTAAGCACCCCTATATCTAAGGCGGAGAGAGAAAAACAGAGGTAGGAACAACTATGCTTATACTGTGGCAAGGCAGGACATTTTCTTCGAGATTGCCCCACTAAACCTCCCAGGAAAACTGTTGGTGCGACGGAAAATACCGATAAGGAACAAGAAACGGCTCTGGAAAACTCCAGTGCCCGACAAGGGTAGGGGTCCCCTTGTCGAGAAAAAAACAGAAAGTAGTTCAGACTTCACATCTAGTCATTCCAGTACTCATAGTTCGCCACCAGCAACCATCAAAGGTACATGCCTTGGAGGCGTATATAGACTGTGGAGCACTTGGTAACTATATTGATCAGTCCCTAGCCGCAAAAATAGGCCTTCCTCTTCAACATAAACCACAGGCAGAGAACGTAACTGCAGTGGATGGCTCACAAATATCATCTGGACCAGTAATGCATCACACCGAAAGGTTATGCTGATATATCAGGACGGCCATCGGGAAGACATCTCTTTTTATCTTATCGCGGCACCACAGTTCCAAATGATCTTAGGAATGCCGTGGCTAGAGGCCCATAACCCCAGAATTGACTGGAAAACATGAGTGCTGACCTTTCTGCAAGAGTGCGCCAAAACTTGTCATCAGCAACAATCCAAAGACAAGGCAAAACCTCTTCTGGCCCTTGCTGGTGCCCTGCCCCCGGAATATTTGGACTATCAAGATGTATTTCAGAAAGAACAGGCAAATACCCTGCCTCCACATAGGACCTATGACTGCCAGATCCACCTGATACCCGGAGCTCAAATCCTGTGCAGCCGAATATATGCCTTGACGGAACAAGAAAATCAACATTTGCAAACCTATCTAGACCAGTACCTAACCAACGGGTTTATTCGCCCATCTAAGTCCCCTGCTTCCTCAGCGCTCTTCTTCGTACCCAAGAAGGAAGGTGACCTCAGAACGTGCATCGACTACAGGACATTGAACCAAATAACGGTTAAGAACAGATACCCATTGCCACTCATCCCAGAATTACTCGACCAGGTGAAGAGCGCTCAAATCTACACAAAACTGGACCTACGGGGCACCTACCACCTCGTACGAGTTAAAAGTGGTAACGAGTGGAAAACAGCATTCCGGACCCAATACGGACTCTTCTAGTATCAGGTGATGCCCTTTGGGCTATGCAATGCACCAGTGGCATTACAGTTCTTTATGAACGATGTGCTCCATGAAATACTTGTGTCTGTGTTCTTGTTTACATTGACGATATCTTAATCTATTCGCAGTCCAAGGAAGAACATGTTGGCCACGTAAGAGCAGTGTTGGAAAAGCTCTGTCAGCACCGATTGTTTGCTAAACTAGAAAAATGCTCCTTCCACGTCACAGAGGTCGGGTTTTTGGGCTTTATGCTTACTCCACGAGGAGTTCATATGGACACATGCAAGGTTGAAGCTATTCTTCGATGGCCTTCCCCAATATCTACCAAAGGGGTAAAAAGTGTACTGGGCTTTGCTAATTTTTATAGATGATTCATACCACAATTCTCGCAAATCGTCTATCCGATCACATCTCTTCTAAAAAAGAACAAGAAGTTCTTTTGGTCAGCGGAGGCCGAACATGCCTTTTAGGAATTAAAACAAGCCTTCACCTCAGCACCTATACTTTGACACCCTCGGCCCGATCTACCTTATGTGGTCAAAACTGACACCTCCAGTATTGCCATGGGGGCAGTGTTATCACAAAGGGACCATGAAACAGGGCAGCTTCATCCTATAGCATTCTGGTCCCGCAAGTTTTCTGCTCCTGAACGAAATTATGCAATAACAACAGACAAGGGACTTCTGGCAATCAAAGGAGCCTTGAAGACTTGGAGACATTACCTTTTGCGAGCTACAATATTTGAAAACTTCCAAGGCACAATCCTCACGTCAACTCCGTTGGGCGTTATTCTTTGCTGAGTACTATTTTGTAATAACCTACCAGCCTAGAGTACGCAACGGAAAAGCTCACACTTTATCAAGAATGGGAGAGGACTAGGGCGCCTTCAACCCCTCCGATCCCATAGCCGTTATCCCTAAGGAATGGATTCAACACCAGATAGCTGGTACTACCTGCTACGAAGAATTAAAAACTGACCTCCAAGCTGGGATGGACCTGACCGCCCAAAAGGAGTGGTTAGGCAAGGGAGAACAATACTCCATCAGAAATAACCTGCAGTACGTCCAGGGAAGATTATATGTTCAGGACAAGGAATTACATACTAAGATTATAGAAAATTACCATGTGTCGTTGGTAGAAGGACACCCAGGGATCACCAAGACTAGAGCCAAGATCATAAGAATTATTGGTGGTCCTCTTGGAGGAAGAACGTCGCTCAGTTCATTACCACGTGTGGTGTCTGTGCACAGAATAAATCCCCCCCAAAAAAATCCTGCAGTGCTGTCGAGACCTCTGGAGGTGCCACCAACACCGTGGCATACATTATCTATGGACTTCATCACCGATCTACCACCCTGCGAGGGGTTTAATACAATCCTGGTTGTGGTAGACCTGTTCTCCAAAATGGCACTCTTTATCCCACTGAAAGGGCTTCCCACCGCAGCTACTTTGGCCACAGTATTTTTTAGAACAGATCGTCCCACTGCATGGTTTCCCATCCGTATTGGTCTCTGACAGGGGATCCCAGTTCGTTTCAGCCTTTTGGAGAAGGCGTTGTAAACTAGCCCTCATTGACCTCCAGCTTTCTACAAGTCACCATCCCCAAACCGACAGTCTAATGGAGAGGACGAATCAGACGCTCAAACAATATCTGAGATGCATGTTACAACAAACAGGGGACTCCTGGAAAAACATTGTCTAGTTAAGTGATTTCGCCTACAACATCTCAGTTCATACGAGCACTGGACAGACCCCGTTTCACACAATGAATGGTCGGCACCCAAGGACATCTTCCTTTGATCCCCTGGACGAGTTAGAGATGCCGGCTGTTACATCATTGCATAAAAGAATTACTCAATCTCTTAAAGAAGCCAGTGAAAACCTAAAGCGAGCCAACAAGCAGCAAAAGAAATTTGCAGACCGGCAAAGGAGGGAGGCTCCACAATATCATGTCAGGGATAAGGTAAGGTTGGCGGCCAAAAACATTCCTTTAAAAGGACCTTGTGCCTTTCGGCCATGATACTTGGGACCATATTCTATTAAGGCTGTCATAAATCCTGCAGCCATGAAATTGGATTTACCACCCAACATGCGAATCCACCCAGTTTTTTACTTCTCCCTTCTAAAGCCAGTGGAACAGGACACTCGAATTCCAACAGCACCGGAACCGGAGATCATCGCCGGTGAAATCGAATATGAAGTAAAGAACATCCTGGATTCTAAGAAAATATGTTCAAAACTCTACTATCTCATCAATTGGGAGGGCTACGGGACCCAGGATTGTACATGGGAACCTGCTGAATTTGTCCATGCCCCACGACTCATCAGACAATTCCACCGGAACAACCCCACCAAACCAGGATCGGAGGGAAGACCCACCATGAGAGGGGCATTGAGGGGGAGTGCTGTCATGGCAACTGGGCAGGAGCGCAGTGCTTCACTTCATGCAGGGTCCCAATGGACCCAGTCTTGGCGCCTATGGCACCAAGCTCATTTCAAAGTGTGCATGGCACACAGAACACCAAAGGCACGTGCAGCAAGGCCGGGGGGGCCCTATTATCACAGGGAAGGCAAGTGCAGAGGACAGAAGGAGGAGCAAGGTGGGACCACAAGACGGGGCCTAAGGGGAGTGGCTAGGGCAAGGCTATATAAGCCGGCCCCACCCGCATACTGGCGCTTCGCGTTAGTTTGCTGAATGCAGCGTAACGCTTACCACCATTCAGAAGACTCTTACCTGAATCAGCATGTGCGCTTTCAGTTCCGGAACCCTCCAGCACCTTCCTGGCTCAACATGTGCATCTGCAGTCTCCGGATACCTCGACAATCTTACCTGGATTCAGTCACACCATCGCAAGAAACACCGCCATCTGCTTTACACTCTGCAGTCGCTGTGCACGCCTTACCTGAAACCACACCATTGCCGGAAGCACTGCCATCAGCTTCCATTCTACAGTCGGTGCGCACGCCTTACCTGAGGCCACACCATTGCTGGAAGCGCAGTCATCTGCTCCCGACTCTGCCACAGCTGCCTTCATTTTACCTGTCTTCCAGAATCCTCTGCAAGTACCACCCAGCATCCTTACCTGTTTAAAATTCCACCAACAAGGGGGTTTCATCAGGGTGCAGCCTCCACGCAGGTCTTCGTCTCCGGCAGCCAGTAGGAGTCCGACCATCGCCAACCTGCCGCGACTGCAAAGGGAATAAGAGACACAAGGTGATCGGTCGCATAGACTTTAACTCACTAAAGCGGCACTGCTCACGAACTTGGTGCAGCTTCTGAAACTGCCTACTTACCAGTGGTGGGGGGCATCCGGAGCAGACTCTTTTCTCCATCATGTGCTCCTGGGTCATCTGCATCACTACAGCGGAGAGAGAACCATATACCGTTACGAACAATATTCCTTTGGACAGTATTGTTACAAGAATATGAACAATAATCATAATCATAAAAGACTTACCGTCAAGATAGAATTGTTGCAGCCAGTCTGGACCTCCGCACTTGGACCAGTGATGCAACTAGGTCCATCTGCAGAGCCCCTGCTGTAGGAAAGCAGGACAGAGAGCTCATCCTTACGTACAAACAGGTGAGCCTGCATGGGTAAACTTCTACAGACTACATTTTGGCACGAAAGGGAAGAGGGGAACAGTGACTCCACCACACTTGCTTCATTACCTCTCATCTTGTCACAGGAACAGGTCCAGCCTTCCGGACCCACGGAAAGACAGCAGTTGGGGAGAGAAGCGACCTGAGGGAGCCAACTCTGGCGAGGGCTCCAACCATGCCTCAACGCCCCTGCAGAGGCCAGGTGAGCGTAACACTTATGTCATTGGAAATGTAGGATTTGTGTCAATAAGTCGTAATGTATGTTTTCTGAAGGGATGTCACAGGTAATGTAGTTTTCAATACATTTTTAAACAGTATTATCACTATTGTGTCAAAAACTCTGATCATTTTTAATACACAAAAGAATGTAGATGTGTGCTAGTCCTCTAGATTGATATTCTTTCCTCCAAAAGATTCTACTTCTCAGAGTGGAGGACAGTTTTTGTTACAGATGAAGTATATAACATGGCAATGAAACAATGATAAAAAGTATATTGAGAGATTGACAGGATCGAGCGAACAGAGTTCTCCTGTACTCTTTTATATCTATTCCTTCTGTATTTTGGTTTGCAATGCGTAAAAAAGCTCATGTAAGTCTTCCCATGCATAATCTGCACAACTTAGAGTAACAAACCATGTGGGAGCCTCGGTTCCTTAAAATGTAACGTACATCAGCATGTCATTGGAACCAGTATTTTTCTGTACCACGCATATTTGCCAAGAGATTTGAAATATTTGACTGCAACACTTCATCTTTGTGTTTTATCTTTTGAAGGAGTGTAATAGCTGACATGGAAATGGGTGCCTGTTTTATTGTGTGTGAAACCATGTAACATAGGGTTGCTAGTTCACTTTAGAACAATGATGGAAAATGTATTCAGCATGTTGCTGATATCTTGGATCTTCAGAATACATTCATAGAGAGCGATATTCTGATGGACTGATTTGTATGTGTCTTTCATCGTGTCTTCCTCCTTATCATATAGGGAAGAGTAGTGAAAAACATGCTTCTAAACTTTTTTCCCATATACTCATTGGAGACCCTTTATCTTGACACATTTGATATGTTTCTAATGCATCTTCCATGGTGTCTCAGCAATGTGGTGGGTGAATTGTGTACAGGTCAAGAATGTCCTCCATAGGATCACCATGTTCAAATGGACCAGTTTGTTGTGCATCTTCATATATTTGTGTTGTTTCCTTTGAGTTTTCTTCTATGTGTATATCTTTGTAATGACCATTGTTTTGTTTAAGCTACTCTAGGGCTTCTTTAACTTTGTTTAAATGAACTAGTTGTTGCAAAACAATATATATCTTTTGTTAGCACACCATTAACTAGTTCAATCAAAGATTGTTGTACTGGTCACCTTACTCCTAGTGTTTTCACATTTTAGTTAAGCTCTAATGAGAACCTTGCCCCAAATGCCTTTGAATAATTCTGATAGAGGCTATTTGGCAGTTTTGGGTTGCAGACATATTATAGGTTGAAATGGGTGTAATGTTTGAATTATGATGCTCTCATATAGTTCAATTTGTTGGAGAGCATTTGGAAGTGGACGTATCTGTAAGTTATTTTTGATAGCTCTATGTGGCAATTGGTTATCATCAAGATTACAATTACAGTATATGGAAACTATTAAAGGATCAGTTAATTTGTAATTATGTTCTGCTTTGAAATACAAGGCCAATTGGAACCATTGTGATTCCTCATTGACTTCTATCTTGTAGGACATATCTTCTATGTTTGTACTTTTCTTATAGAAAATTCTGTGACAAAAGACACATACTTGATCTGGAATTTCAGCAGATGTTTTTTCAAACTTTGCTATTTCTTTTTCGTATGTGTTTGTAAGAAGGTTAGTGTTAGAAAGTTGTTGGTTAATGTTTTGTAAGTTAACTGTGTTTTACGATTCTTGTTCAGTTCTGAAATATTTACTTTGTATGTATTCTATTTGTCTCAGGAATTCTTGCGCTGCTCCATTTAGGAGAATTTCATCAGTTTTTGTAGTTCTATAGCAGAACCTTTAGCATTCAATTGTTGTTTCGGGCGGATAGCTGAGGGGCAACATGCTTGCACAATGTGGAGCAACACAGGTTTGATCCCTAGGCCTCCGGTTAGAAACCTCTGCTTATTAGGCATGTTATAAATAACTAATTATAATAATAATAATATTTGAACAGTCTATGCACAAGGTTTTGCATTGTAGAATAGCGCATTGCTAAAAATTGTATGTGATGGAAAGTGCTTTTACAAGTGTTTCCTGAAATGCAGGCTAATGAATGTCCTTGTAGTCCAGTGTGGATGGGCACTGGACAGGAATCCATGTCATGTAAAATGTTGATTCTACTTTTGTGTTTAATTTTAACATAGCGATTGAGGAATTGTCATAATCCTTTGAATGACTGTTGGCGCACAATGCATATTGAGCTGCATGTCCATTCATACACTATATTACTTGTGTGGACATGAGGAACATTTGGTTGAACGTTTGTTGGGGAAGATTTTTCAATTGAGGTTTCTTTTGCCATAACGGTATCTGCTACTATTTCATTCCATTAATATATCTGTCAATTGGGTTTGTTTCTTGTTAGCTATATACTTCTTCATTGAAATGTGGTTCTTTGCTAATGGTGTTAATCCATTAACCTGCACAGAAGTTAGAAAAGTTATCTATGTTCACATTCCGCATGTTTAGAAGTTTTTTTTGTAGTTTTATTAGTAATTTTGTTAGTGATTGTATTAGTTTAAATATAATATAAATGTTATTTTTAGTTAGAATGTGCTGTCAATCAGAGGTTGAAATGTCAGTTTGCTTTGGTAATTTTTAAGTGAGGAATGTGACTTTTCAAATATTTTGTTTTATTGTGACTACATTGACATTTCTAGATATAGTTTAGGTTTATTTTCAGTTGTAATATGTTTACTACATATTTAGTTACTTTTCATTCTTTGATGCAGGAGCAATTTCCTTGTTAGTGGTGACTGTTGTACTTTGCAAGAGTACAGTTACTTGTTAAATTATTTTAGGGGAGGGTAAGTGTATGACTTTCCATTCTTTTTATCTAATCAATTTTTTTGTTGCTTTCTATGGAGCTGAGTTTTAGTAGGCATTGTTTTGTATCTGTTGGAGAAAAGAAAGTGTGTACTTTAATGATGCAGAAGGGTTCTTTGGGTGTTATTGAACAAGGATGAGGAAGAGCTGTGTATGCTTAATAATATGGATTAATATTGGTTACTGGGATGATGAAGATGGGTGTTGGGGTCATGATATGTTATAATTGCAAAGTTATATGAGGAAGATGGATGTGTGGATAATGGAGAATAATGTTATTTCACTAATGTTATGATGAAGCGGACATATAACAATGAATTTATTGCTGTTAGTGAGGTGGCATGAGGGAGAGGGTTCTAGGTGAAAATGTTCCCTAGGAAGAAGTCACCAGGTAGGTGATTTTTTTCCCTGCACCCCTAAAAGCATACCCCCACATATTCTAGGATGGGCATGAATTACTATTCTAACTCCAGTCATAGAATATGTAGGGAAAGTGCTTGATGTTTGTAGGAGTGCACATTTTGGGAAAAGTTACTGCCTTTTGACCTTTTCCCAGGTGACTTTATCACTGGATAACTGGGAGAGTGGTGTAAGCATAATCATACAGAATAATGTTTGGTACTGGGACGAGGAAGAGGGATGTTGGAGTAATTATATAGATTATAGTTTCATAGAATGTGGAAGAGGAATCTATAGGTAATAGAAGATGTGGACTAAAATATTTGTAGAGGAAGAGTTTGTAGACCTCTGATGTAGTGGTATGAGGAAGAGGTATGAGGAAACTGTAAAATAATTGATTTTTACCAAGGGTTTGAAGAAAGCTGAAATAAAGGAACAAATGCATTGTTGTTAGTGAAGTCAGATTAGGGAGAGGGGCGTAAGCATAAATATTTAGACTAATGTTGGGTACTGGGATGAGGAAGAGGGGCGTTGGAGTAATAATGTAGACTATAATGTTGTAGTAGGATGTGTAATGTATAGATAATGGGAGTTATGGACTTACATATTTTGTAAGGAAGAGATTGTATACCTGTGGTCTAGTGGTATGAGTGTGAAGGATGTAAGGATAATGCAGAATCATGTGATTTCGGTAATGTTATGATGAAGGGGCATATAACAATGAATGCATTGTTAGTGAGGTGACATGAGGGACAGTGGTGTAAGGATAAAGATATAGATTAATGCTGGGTACTGGGATGAGGAAGCAGGGAGTCGGAGTAATAGTATCGGTTAGAATTCTGTAGTAGGATGTGGAACAGCAATGTATAGATAATTGGAGCTGTGTAGTAAAATATTTGTATAGAAAGAGATTGTATACATGTGGTGTAGTGATATGAGGCAGAGGGATGTGGGGAAAATGCAGAATCATGTGTTTCCACCAGTGTTATGATGGAGGAGGAAATACAGCAATGAATGCATTGTTGTTAGTGAAATTACCTGAGGGAGAGTGGTATAAGTATAATGATTTAAATCAATGTTAGGGGCTCGGATGAGGAAGAGGCATGTTGTAGTAATGATATAGATTATAATTGTGCAGTTCTATGTAGAAGAGGAATGCATTGATAATGGAGGTATGAAGTCAAATATATGTAGAGGAAGATGTTGTAGCCCTCTGGTGTAGTGGTATGAGGAAGAGGGATGTGGGGATAATGCAAAACAATGTGATTTCGGTAATGGTGTGAGGAAGGGGGACATACAGCAAGGAAGGCATTGTTGTTAGTGAAGTCATATAAGGGAGATTGGTGTAAGCAGACAGATGTAGATAAATGTTGGGTAGTGGGATAAGGAAGACAGATTTTGTGGAAGTAACATTAGGCAACAAGATATTTGGTGATAAGAGATGGGGTAGAAAAGATTTAAAGAGCGAGATGTTGGAGAACTGTGGGGTGTTAGGTAAATGATATATATTGGAAAGTGGTTTGTGGAAAAAGTATGTAAAGTTGATGGGGGTAAGTGATAAAATATTTGTAGTGTTATGGGTTGTAGAGTGGTGGTTTTATAGGATAAGGTGAAATGGTGTGTCACAGATTATTTTATTAATAGATAGTTTAGGATAATGCACTGTATAGATATGTTATTTTAACATTACGACATACATGCCACTTTAATATACTTTGTAGAAATGGAAGGATATGTTTTTTCAGTAGGTTTCTTTGATATTCTTTTTTCTGTAAATGTAAAAGGTAATTTGTTGGAAAGTGTGAAAATGTTACACTGCTATGAGTAGTAGTACATGGAATTCACTACGGAATTCACTACGGAAGCAGATGTAAGGAAAATTAAGGTATGACAAAGGGTGCTGCAGTGAAGCATGTTTAGCAGCATAGAAAACCACTTTCATTTAAAGTGAAGTAAAAAGGGCGGTTTCATGATATGTTGATACAATTAAGGTGTGCTATGGGTTTGACAGAGGGTAAGTCAGTTTTAAAAACAAGAATGCCATTATTTGTTGTAGTGTAGATTGATAATTGATATATTTTTGCATTATGGAAGTGTTCACTGGTGTAAGTAGTACCACATATAGCAGTCACTATGGGTGCAAAAGCAGTGTTAAAAGTACTATTGAAGAAATGGGATAGGTGCAGCAGTGAAGCATGTATTATAGTACAGACAACCGCATATAATTGAAGTGAAGTGATGTCATTATTCTTCTTGGGAGGATAGCTCAGGGGCAACATGCTCTCCTTGGAAACAAGATGACATGGAGCAACACAGGTTCGATCCCCGGGTTTGCGCTTAGGAAGATCTGGGTATTAAGCGTGTTATAAATAACCAATCATATCATAAAGGCAAGGTTGTATAACACAGGGTAATATGAAGGTCTACTATAGTTTTGACAAAAGGTAGGTCATTAAAAAATATGTTATTATTTGTTGTATTCTAGCTTAATAATTGAGGTATTTGTAATGTTGTACTGGTATATGTAGCAGCACATGCACTAGTCAGTATGCAAGCAGAAGTACTTTTATAATCAGTAATGAGATATTGGCATGGGTGCTACAATGAAGCATGTTTTGTAGAACAGAATACCAGTCATAGTTGAAGTGAAGTTAAAGGCAAGGTTGTGAAATACAGTGTAATATAAAGCTCTTTCATAGTGTTGACAGAAGGCAGGTTTAAAAAAAAAATAATAATATGCCATTATTTGTTTTACTGTTGCTTGATAATTGAGATACTTCAAACTATGGAAATGTGTAGTCCTACAAGTAGTAGCACATGTATACCTATATCCAACCAGGGAGTGTTGCAGAGTTAAGTGTAAAAACGGAAGACGGGTTGCCCTGTGCCCTGATGTCTGCTGATACACACAACTGTTTGCGGACGGAAGGCACATGCCATCTAGTCTCTTTTGCCATGCCCTGCAGGGAAGGAGGACTGCAGAGACAGCGGACTCTGTAGCTGTCCGCGGTCATCAAGAGGCTCAACCAATCAGGCCTTCTCTTTGTGGAGGAGGAGGTGAAGTGCAGAGGATGACAGTGCAGCAAGTGCTTCATTTCTTGTTAGAATTGTTAAAAGCATGGAGCTCATGAAGATAAGTCTGATGAAAATGAGTCCGAAAAGAATGTTTATTGTTTCACAAATTAGTAAGAAAGAAGTGTGGAAAAGATCCAAGCTGATTTGTCCGCAAATAGAAAAAGGAATGCGGAATGTCAATAAAGTTGTATTTGAATTTCTGCGAGATGTAATGTGATCTTTTGAAAATGATAATGTACAACATGATGGAGTGAACATTTTTTAGAAAAGCTGGAGTACATCTCACAATTGTTGGAAATTACCATTTACTTTGCAAAATTTGGAATGCAGTAAAATATTTTTTGTGAAAGAAATTAAACTGGAAAAAGAAGAGTATGTAATGAAAAAATGCATCAGTACACATTGCAAGTGAATATATTAAATCACAGTCTTGCAATAGCAAAAAGGCTCTTTTAAGAGCCATCATTAAAGTGTATAAAAAAACAAAAAAAATGAGTAAAGTTCATAAAGCATGTATTCTCCATTTTTTCTATAGTATAGCCCATGGACATATTCTCCCAACCCGGACATCAAGGGTGAAAAAAATAGAGAGGGAACTCATGTTCTTTCGTGGTGATACAAATGGGAGGTGTAAAAGACTTGAGTATTCTATTCACATCACACTGAATTTTTTATTGTGTGTATGGTAGTATAGCGGGGTGGAACATAACTTAATTTCTGTCACCTTATTTCCTCTGTGCTTGCCATATGCTCCAGTATTTGTACTGGCATGCATCCGAATGCTGATGGAAATGCTATAGATTCTTATGGAGTCCACCTACTGTATGCATCAACATAAAACAGATGGAGTGCATAAGGATCAATTGTACACATGTTTTTTTAATTTTATTTTTCGACTTTGAAAGGTAGCTCCCCATTATTTGGCAGAAAGAAAGAGGGACAGGGTTAGGGGGGATGGACAACAACCAGTATAAGGGAGGAACAGGTATAGAAGGGAAGTTGTTGCGCACTGGCATTAAAACTAAGGTGTGGGTAGTTATTTTTGTGGGCCTTTGCAGCAGCCTTAAAGGCACTGGGGAATTCCTCCCCCCTGTAGATGCATGCAGCATTTTATACACATACAGTTTTCCTCTGATGTAGGGATCAACTACCTCCTGTATAGCCTGTGATGCAGCAGGAGGAATCCTCTGCCCCACTGAGGTGGAACGAGTGTGGGCAGGAGTGGAAGATGAAGCAGTGCTTCTATGTCCTGTGAAAGGAACTGCCTTTCTGGCCACGAGTCTGATTCCACATTGTCAATATTTTGTATTACTTGAATCAGATCCAGCTTTATGAGGTCACAAGACTACTGAACAGGAAGCTTGGCATAATTCAGAAAATATATGCGCTAAGCAAGATCTTCCACTTTTGCTTCCATATAATGTTCACAGGTACTTAGAAAATTAGGGCCATCATTAACCAGTTCCCAGAATCACTAGAATTATTTAGGCTCAATGCCTCCAATAGTTTGTAACAGGCTTCAGTTTCCAGCTGGGCCTTACGTGTGGCAATAACCTTTTTGTAATTTGCTAATGTATTAGAATTTTCATTCTTGCTCGTAAAGGATTTTTAATGAGGACAATGCATTTCCTTTTGCTAATTTGCATTCATTATCAAAAACCCTCTGGATTTCTTGATGTTATTGCTCAAACACCTTTTAATCAATAAAGAAGAAATCTGTTTTGTTAAGGCATCTTATGTTGAAAAGGATTCCTCGTGATTGTGTTCCAGAGGCAATAAACTATCAATCAGCTTAATATTTGATGTGATGACCGTCTCCTGGAGAGTGAGCTTATTTCTAATGTTCAGTGTTGTCCTTTTTCTGCAGGATGAGGGTGACGTCTCCTCTAAAAATACCCATGTCGTGTCTTTTGTTATTTGAACATGCCAATTCATTCATAAAATGAATGTGGTGATGATTGCTAGATAGCTCAAAAATAAGACAGAAATGTTTAATTAAATACCACACAAATGATCAATAGCAGTAGAGACTTGGTGGACTTTAAGGCAAGAGTCCATGCGGGTGGATGGCATCTAGCTACATTATTCAGAGGGTGGTCACCATCCCCTAAGTGTTCATGTGGTTGCTTAGAAACACTGGGACATATTTGAAAACCATTGTACCATTACAAGTGCAGTTTGGCATGTTATAAGCACCAGGGCAAAAAATATACATTTTCACACGAGGGCAAAGTTTTCCCTAGTGCTAACATGGAGTGGTATTAGCACTAGAGCAAACTTTGCCCTGGCGAAAAAAAAAATCCATCACAAATGTGCCTTTTTTGCATCTGGGCAATTTTGCCCTGGTGTTTATTCCATGCCAAACTGCACGTGTCATGGTGCATTGGTTTTAGAATATGTCCCAGAGTTTTTAAAAATAAGGCAAGCTTTGCCATAGTGCTAATACCATGCAACTTTGCACTTCCACCAGTGCAACGTTTCTGTAACCTGGCCCCAGGAGTCCATTTCCCATCTGAGGCAAGAAACAGGTCATCCCTAAAAATTATGTGAGGTCAATGAACTCTCTCTGTATCAAAGAACAATGACTGAGTGAGTATGAACGGGACCAGTACCAAGAAAGCGATGCCATGTTAGGTGACTTAGAAGTAAAACGTCTCAAGATAGGAGATCTTGAAAAGAAACATGAGCCACATTGTCCCAGGAGCAACAGTGGATCATCCACCAGACCAGGAACAATGATGCGATCTGACAGTGCTTGCAATCAACTGGACGGAACTTGCCATATTCTTTCAGGCCAGCATGTTTGCAGTATATCACCAGGGAAGAGCAGTGTTGGTCCACACAGACATTATGCTGACCAAGGCTTATGTAAGCCGACAGGATGTGACGTAAAAATGATAAAGTAACTTGCAGAACAAATATTTGATGCTATAAAAAAGTGGAAAAAATAAAACACATGAAATTATAGTATGTGCTAAAAACAAAATCCAAAACAAAAGAATATTTGGTGAAAATAGATATGCATTTCCTAAAATAAAAACACCCAGTTCTTCAGAAAAAGACAACCTCTAGACTTCAACTCTCATTGAAAATTCAAAACTATCCTGCAACCTTTCTCTGAGATAACATTCAGTAAGTAACATGTTTTTCAAGAAAACCAAGAGGCAAGAAAAAACAACTCTAGAAACAGATAAATGTCCCACAAAGAAGGCACAAGAAACAGCAGAACTCAAGGTCCTTTGTTCATCAAAGCAAATCACTCTTAAACTGAAAACCTAGAAGAATGAAATACTCCTGGTGCACCATTAAAAGCATGATAGTTGGTCAGCCAAACCCATGAAATCATGAATTTTCGCTGCAAAGAATATTTATATTTTTCGAACAAAGGAGGTAGCATATCACTGATTTGGAGAACGTTCTGGAACTGTAAAAACTGTACAGCCATACCTTGAGCACCAACCCTAGTGGGGATCTGAATGAATGAATAGACATGCAACATAGATCTACCATTGTGTCCAACCAAGGCCCAATTTCCTCTGGGCATTGCATTGACAGTATGATGCAACATACATAAAGATGTCAGCTTTATTGGTACCCACACACCAACATTTCCCACTGCAAATATAGAAAAAAAACTGTAGTTTGAAAAGCTAATAAAAATGATATTAAAAATAAAGAAAACCTAACAATTAAGCGAGATATTTGTTATCTTTGACTAACCTTAGATCAAACATTCATTGCAGCATCGAAATCAGCTTCCCACTTTACTTCAGTCATTCTTTAGTTTTTCGCTCAATTAATAATTTCTACAGTCCAGTCTGCCACCAGTCTCAATTGATACTTGGCGAG
The DNA here is from genome assembly GCF_040938575.1 of Ambystoma mexicanum. Classification (NCBI taxonomy): domain Eukaryota; kingdom Metazoa; phylum Chordata; class Amphibia; order Caudata; family Ambystomatidae; genus Ambystoma; species Ambystoma mexicanum. The sequence continues at coordinate 646,811,680 of NC_090930.1, read as the reverse complement.
AGAAGAGAGAGGAGCTGCACAACGTGTCAGTCCTATTTTCATTGCTATTGACTTTTTACTTCAAAAGCCTTTCCAATGCGCGGAGTGCGGCACAGAGTCAATGCAGAGTCCAGTCTGCCACCAGTCCGCCACAGGAATGCTCCCCCCTGGTTTGCCACGACTAGAGTAAATGACTCTGACGGTCGAAGGCCCCCAGACCTGCAGGAAAACACTTCAACACCGGTGTATGTTGAACCCGTGGACTGCAATAAAAGCTCCAGCGGGAAAGAAGGTAAGCAAATCAGCAAGTCGAATTCTGCTTGCACCTTCTGTTGTACCTGCTATGTCAGTTACACTGTCAGTCCCTTCAACAGTACATTCGACTCACAGTGTGGCGAGTTGGTTATGTGAGTCTCAACCATGCTCCTCTGTTTGCCATCTCGACAAAAATATTGATTCTGCAGTGAATTTGTTAGTTAAACAAATACATCAAGGTCAGCACGGAAGCCATGCGAACGCTATAGCTGATCAGCATGCAATCGAAGGCGACGACACAGGGAGTGCCACAGGAGGTGCCGTAGCAGATGCTGCATTGGAAGGACTCCAGCTTCCTGTTTTGCCAGCGACCCTATCTCAGCTACAACCAAATGGCATTCTAAACAAAGAGCCAAATGATCGAAATCAATGTGCACCGCCTACAGTAAACACATTACACCCCCTGGCCAATCCAGCAAATCAATCTATTCTGGAAATGATCACTGAACCCCATTGTGCTTCTCGATCAGACGACTTGGTAATAGGCGCGAAAAAACATAAAAAACGTAATCTTACCAACGACAAACGGCTCTTCCAAATATAATGAGACTTCCAAATGTCGAGGGGCTACATCTCCTCACCAACGCTGCAAGCGTAGGGGAGTCACAGCTGCCAATTTCCCTTTTGAACTCAAGTGCAGTTGAATCATACATACCTGTGAATAATGATATGCCTCGACAAAGACTACGTCCAATCTCCAAATCTGCATCTCAAAGAGCCAACCTACCTTGGTGCAGCCAGACTCGGTCTCGCGACACGCCCAGTCTCCATCTCAAACAGGACATAAACCAGCAAAAATTCACGAGATGCCCCAGCAAATCATTGCAATTCATTCTGACAAAGACAGGCACTATGTAAGCTCCCCCACTACACACCACCAAATCCATAAGGTACCAACAGCAATCCAAGTGGTATCAAAGAGCAAGGGAGACAATCACGTGCCGAGACTAACTCCTGATGACTGGTACCAAGGAAACCACAGTGGCTACGCCTGTCAAGCCCTAGAGAAAACTGGTGTGTGAACTACTGTCAGACCAAGATCCTTACTTGATCAGCCTAAGCAACCGTCTGTGCAAAACTCTTCAAAGAGCTCAACACACAGGCCAATTAACGTGGAAATGAGCTCCATTGCAAGAGCGCGATGGCTACAACGCATAGCCGAGCTCAAGTCTAAATCTCAACCTTTCCTAAAAGACCAAGACCATCTTGCAGCAATCTCTAGTACCCCACACGCTCAAACCAAGCGGTCTCATGAAAAAGCCCAACTGCTCAATTTAACAAGAGACTACTCTCCACGTGATTCACGCTTCAACCTAGATTGCTCGCACACCTCTTCAACAGGTCAAGAGCCCACCACAGCTTTTGTTCCACGCACGAGCATGTCGGATGAAGTCCTAACCCAGATACATAATAACGTTCTCGCTGCATCTGCTGTTGCACTTGCCCCTTTCACTAAATTATATGAATCGCTAAATGGTCTAATAAGTGATCAAGGAGCCGTGCTATAAAATCTTGTACAAAAAATAGAAAAAATAGAACTGTTCATAGGATTTCTAAAAGCACAGATGACAAAGAAAGCAGATTCATCAATCAGGTGGCAGGAACGCCTGAGCGACCTGGCTTCTCGGCATCATTGTCAAAACGACACCCTAACCGAAGGGCTGCTAGATGCCATTAAATGGATGCGAAAAAATGCCAGCCACGATCAAATGATAAAAAACATCGAAACTTAACATACTAAATGAATCCAACTCTTCCAACAGTCTTGCTCCCTGCTCCAATGCCTCAAATTCTGAAATCTTACAACCGCTTCTTCCCCTAAAAGAACTTAAATCTGCTCAGACGGCCCCAATCTCCAAGATTAACATTGTATCTTCATCAAATGAGAATGCTCTCCAGTTGGCCACCTCAATTGAACTGGTTCAAATATCTGGGCCAGCTAGAATCCAAACAAATTCATACAACATCTTCAGTGTTCCAGCAAAAACCATAGCAATGAATGAAATCCCATGCAAGCAATCAAAGCTCGACAAAAAAACAACTGTAAGCGAACAAAAATGCAAACAACAAATACATGTGCGGCAAAACATGAAAATATTTATAAGAAACATTACAATGCCAAGAAAACCAGGCCTCTTCGATCGGAAGAAATGGCAGAGTAGAGTTGGATGCACAACCGGAACCAGTTCACGCCCAGGGAAAAGGAACCACCTAACCATCAAATAACCAAACGGCAAAACGCTGATGCATGGATTCTGGCGAAAACAGCATCTCCGGCTTGGAGGCTGAAAGCTCTGTTGACTTATGCAACCTATCAACATACTCAATTGAAAGTGACAACACCATCGATTCCTCTTCTGAAGCTCCTGCTAAATCAAGAGGCAACAAAAAAAGAAAATCTCAACAAGCTGCAGGTCCAATTCAATCGAAAGCTCAAAGTTAAATCCTAAACAGACAATAACTCAGAGGAAAAACGGAACACATTACCGTTCGAGAGTACCTGGTGACAAAAGTCTAAAAACACACATGCGTCCATGGAAACTTCGACTACAAAACATCCAAACTGACGATAACGAGGTCAATTTAAACAGAGCCAATGTCTTGAAACTTTTTGCCTGCATTCCACAACTGCGGACAATAACGTCTGATGACATCAAAATTGTTGAGTACAAGTACACAACAGAGAACACTTCTGATCAGGTACTGCTTCATATAACATCTTCTGCAGTGAAAAACATACTATTACAAGCAATAGAAGAGCTGCTTGTATTTGGATTTGACATCACCCAGGAAACTGAAATCTCGAGTCAAATGGAAAAATGGAAAAGTAGAGTATCCACCTATGTGACCCCAAGTGAAGATCGATGAATGTCCCTGTGGAAATTACTTTCATACTCTCATGTAACTCTAAATGGCTCAAGCAACAGTCGAAAGACGCGGAAATGGGTCTCGCTCAGGAAATGGAAATCGCCAAAAACAATGAGTGACTTGGACAAAATTGATGCTGCTTTCTTGGAACACTCGTGGATTCACTCATCTGTTTAACAACTTTACAGAACTTGTATATGAAGTCTTTGCAATTTGTTTACAAGAAACATGGTTCCGCGACATTCCGACTCGAGATGGCTTCAAAACATTTCTAAATCCAGCTAAAAAAACAGCAAAGGCTGTCCTTTTTCAGGACTTGTAACTCTACTAAAATTAAACAACTGGATGACTCACTGGTGTCTGTAAATCCAGATCCATTTGTTCAAGGTACCATAGTTCAAATGGCTTTGTCTAATTCATTCAACCATAGTCATTTACTGGTAATTAATGGCTATTGGAATCCAGCAATGATCTCAACTAAGATCTTCATAAACACCGGAACAATCCTAATTGATGATGCTTTCCTCAACTACAATGATTTATCAGTTATCATATGCAGGGATTTAAATTGTAGTTGGTTTCAATATGACCACCATAATATGAAGAATGTTCCGCTACTTGAGAGTGAAGTAGATGAAAGAGGACAACTTTGGTCACAAGCCGTTAAATCAAGAAATTGTCAGATGGTTAATGGAAATACCAAAGGCGACCAACCCTGCAACCCAACATGGAAACTTCTGTGTCAAAGAAATAACTTTTATTACATTTGGACATCTCGAAATGTTTTTGAAAGAGTCGAATCTCTTCATGTGGTCCCGATGGCTTCCAGTGACCATGACATGCTGCGCCTCGTGGGGGCAAGCGAAAGACCTCCCTGACCTACGTGCAGTCCAACTATCAATAAACGTGGCAGGAAATCGGCTAACAAAAAATGGTCCTTTGATTCAAAAACTATGTCAGACCATCGCAGCTTCAAATGATGTTGAATATCCTCCCATGTTAGTCGACTTCACACTGAAATCTGTAAACTCAAGAATAATTGGGCACACTCATAAACACCAATTCAGTAACAAAATTACACGTGCAAAAAGGGCACAGAGGAAAGATCTGCAAATGATAAAGAAAGCTTCAAGTCCTAAAGACTCTATCAAAAGAAAAGTTAAAGAACGGCGCCAGTTGTACAGAAATTGGCTCAGATCTCACTCGGTGATAACAGAACAAAATAAAGCTGAAATCATGCTAAAGCTATTAATCACCAAAAACACGTGCGAAATCTGGGCAATACTAAACAAGGGCAACACAAAATGTATACCAAGCATTTCAAACGAAATTACACGTGCAAAGTGGGTCGAGTATTTTACAAAGATATACAAGCAGCCTAACCAAGGTCAACAAAATAACGTACACAATTCTGCAAAAGTCTGGGCCATAACGCCTTCCTGTGAAGATCTCGAAACAGCAATCCAAAGGCTAAAGAATTTGAGAGCAGCAGGACCAGATCAAATCTCCATCATCATGATCAAGAAACATAAGCAACAATGGGCTAAATTCATCGAATGTTTATTCTTTCAAAATTCAACATCCACGAAAACGCCCTCTAGCTGGGCAAAGCCAATTGTGGTCCCAATTTATAAGAAGGGCAGTAGAGACAATCCGGCTAACTATCTGTGGAAACAGAAAAATTGATATGAGGACGGGAAGCCCAAAGGAAACACACCAACACAGGTTACAAAGAACATACAAAGCGCTTTATTCAAAGATACAACAATTACCAAAAGTCAATTGACAAACGGATAGCTATTCGGCCCTCAGAGTAACAGAACGAACTATCAACGGTAGTTCGCCGTGTTAGTGTGAGAGACCGTACATTGGGATACTCGGGTTTTTATACTTTTTATCCAGCTCTGGCCAACCCCCTCGCGGGTTAACCATTCTTAGAACCAGGCCTAGGGTTCGTTGCCAGGTCAATCCCATAATGTATGCATTTTGATCAGTTCCGCTGATACAGTTGTTCATTTACACATAGGTCAGGGATAGGACAAGGTCTCAGTTCGCGACCCCAACAAGTGGCCTGCGGGCATATTACTTATTCATGTGTGCAGAGGTCACAACGGCCAGAATCCCACTTGAAATGTCATTCGGCCTCCATTTTATTGTTCAGGGTGACTTCCACACTACAAGAGAACATAAAATGGCGGCTAAATCCAAGATGGCGATTTACATAATACATTAAGGTCAAGACCTTGCAGCGGAATCTATTTACACAATGTTTTTAGACAACTTGGCGTAGGCCAACATACATTCAAAAAATGCGATAGGAGGTATAATGTTATTTCGATTTCGACAGACCCTCCTTTTGGCCTATGCCAAGTGCTAAATATCATTCCTAATACTTCTGAAAATAACTCCATGTGTTATCATCCATAGATTCCGCATCATTGTCTGTAATGTCTATAGCCATAAGGTCGTTCATAAAAACCTTTTGTAGCATGAATTCTTTAGATGCTGTATCTGGGGTACATATTTTATGCCCTATTACGCTCACTGCTTGAGCACAACACCCCCCTATCATTCCACACATACTTGGGAGGCATTGTAAACAGCAACAAAGGAATAACAGAATCCCTAAAATAACCAGAATAACGGAAAGCACTTTCCAACCCCAAGATCGCAAAGAATCCCAGAACCAAGTACTAAGGGTCCAGTCTCCTACAGGGATATGGACTTCAGAACTGAGAGTATGCAAGTTCTGAATTGCTTTAAAAATTGTTGGCGAGGAGTCTGGTACGAAAACACAACAAGCGGACCCCACTAATTTGCATACTCCACCTCGTTCTGCCAAGATGACATCTAATGCCATCCGATTTTGAAGTGCTACCAATCTTATTGCCTTTTGCTCTAAGGTCATATTGTAGAGTATGTCCGTGGTCCGGTTGATCGTTCTCTCCAGTACCCTTGCTAATCCCCTAATATTCTCTGAGTTTGCTATTTGTCCCCAAAAGGGCACAACCGATTTAGCTATGTCCCCCAATACTTGCCCAGGGGTATCTCCGTTGTCGTCTCGCCGCGGGCGAGCCTTTGAAATCTCTAGTGTACTTGCTATAAATACCCCGGGTAACAATATTCCTAAATAACAGGTTCCCTGCCAATCCTTGGGCAACCAGGGAAATGCTAAACTACCACAAACAAAATAGACGGGTCCCCCTACATACAAAGGCCTGTTTTCCCCAGTCAAATTTACAATGTTTTTACAAGCTTCAAAATCTCCCATTGGCCTAGTGCCATTTCTCTGTACACAGAAGGGAACTGAGTCAGGACTGTGATTTATAGAATAAGAAGGAGGCACAGTGTCCTTATTGCCTATCGGAGCCATTTTAAAGGAAATCAGAGTTTGAAAAGGAAGAGATAGTTTGTCAGACGGCCTAATAGAAGCAACGTTAGGTTTACTTCTATTTGCGAAAAGCGAGCATCCCAGGGGAGTCAATTCACGTTTCTCGAAATCATTTAAATTAGTTCCATCAAAGTTCCCTGAGATGCTATCATTCCATCGGCCAAAGAATAGTGCTCTAAGAGAGGCATAGCAAGCAGTCGTTAAAGGTAGAGGATGTATATACCATCCCAGTCCCTTGTTCCCATGTTGCGGTAAATGAGTGCAAATCCAACAATTACTCTTGTTAAAAATGGCATGAGTAGCATTCATTACTATCATCAGAGTGTTATTATGATACTTTTGTCTATGTTGGGAGTCTCTAGGGGACAGAGTGTGAAGGTGTACAGAGGGAGTCAAAACAGTTGGTACGATCTCGGTCGGTAATAAAGGTTTCAAAGGATAGAATTCTTCGAAATACCAAAGTCCTACAGCAGCAGTTGCAAAAATAACAATAATCATTATCAACACACAACAGTACGTTTTCGGGGCCCAGGCACATTGTTCATTGTTCGATTTGGTCACCCCCTTATTTGCAAGTTCAGTGCGGGGAGCAGCGGTGAAGGGGGCAGGCATCGTAGTTTCTCAATCAACGGCCCCAATGTTTGTTGCTGGCAACGCTACGGTCGCGTGATTTCTTAGTCCTTCCCAACCCTAGCCAGCAGAATCCCTTTTGTTCAACAAAACTTTCTTATAACAATTTTCCAATCACTTCCTTTTTTTCCAGAGGCACGAGACTCGTGCCGTAGTTCTATTTCCTTGGTCGAAGGTTGTACCTGATGGTACCCAAAATTGTCTGGTCCGGAAGCAAAGTATCGTCACTTCCTGAGGGAAGCGACGTGTCGGTGGCGATGGAAGTCGTAGAGCTTGAAACAGTGTTTTCCGGAAGTGATTTTTCAAGAGAGTGCGGAGACGAAATGGACTGTTCCCCAAGCTCCTCAGGCTCAGAGAACTTCTCTGACGCACTCACAGAGCTGTTTGATACTCTAAGATCAGAGACTGTAGCATCAGCGAGGGGTTCTGCTTCTTCTGTAGCGTGTGGCATCGGGTGAGGAAGTTTCTTGACGTGCGTCGCGTGAATCCAGTTCTTCTTCCCAGCCACCCGCACTGCTGTCCTGGTGACCAATAACACCTGATGGGGTCCCCGCCAGCGAGGCGCGAGACAGGAAGACCTCTCGTAGGCCTTCACGAGGACCCAACTTCCAGGCTGTATATCGTGTCCTGGGCCCGTGAACCATACAGGTAAAGCAGAATATACCTGGTGATAAATGAAATACAGGTTTTTAGTTAACTGGTTACAGAAGTCTACAAGCAATACATTTTCCACCTCCCTCAGGGCTTTAGGTTTCGGGAGACCCCAAATGTTAGCAGATCTCCCCATTACTACTTCAAATGGAGAAAGCCCAGTTCTAGTCTGAGGTGTGGTACGCATAGCTAATAACACAATAGGCAAAGCATCTGGCCATTTTAGTTTGGTATCAGCACATGTTTTTGCAAGTTTATTCTTTAAAATACCGTTGTGTCTTTCCACCAACCCAGCACTTTGAGGATGCCTAGCTGAATGAAATCGTTTCTCAATGAATAGGGCTGCACATATTTGCAAAATTACTGCTGCGATAAAGTGCGGACCATTATCCGACCAGATTATCCTCGGGAGCCCAAATCGAGGAAAGAATTCTTTTTCCATAATCTTTGCAGTGGTCATGGCGGTAGCATCTTTGACGGGGAAAGCCTCGACCCATTTACTGAAGGCACAAATAATTACAAGAACATATTTTAGATTATTACATCGTTCCATCTCAATAAAATCAAAGTGGATGACCTCAAAGGGAACAGAAGGGGGCCCAAAGCTTCCCCTTGGAGTCGCTGTCCCCTTACCCACATTGTGCTGTAGGCAGATCATACAGTTCTGGACGTGCCTCTTTGCAGTTTTCAGAATCTTGTCATTTACCCAAACCTGTTCTAACATTCTCGTGATCTGCTGGGCACACACATGCGTAGGACCGTGTGCCATCGTAACCATTGCCAATACATAAGAATCAGAAAGCAACCATTTCCCTTCGGATGTATCCACCCAACACCCTTCGTCATCCAGTTTCCCCATTCCTTCAGCCCACTTTCTAGATTCTTCCATTGTGGCATCAGTTTGAATATCTCGCACAGACCCAATACCTTCATCCATTATGCAAGCATCTCTCATTTCCCTCGAGGCATACATGTCCGTGCTAAGGTCTGTGGCCGTTTGTCTGGCTATCAAATCCGCAAAAGCGTTCCCTTTGCCCACATCATCTACGACCTTGCGATGTGCTGCACATTTCATGATCGCTAACTGTTTAGGGAGTGAGAGTGCCGAAAGTAATTGCACTATCAAGGGGCCATGCTGAATCTTGGTCCCATGTGAGGCCAGGAACCCTCTTTCCGACCAAAGCTTTCCGAAGTTGTGAGCCACCCCAAATACGTACTGACTATCAGTATATATATTGACTCTATGCCCCTGGGAAAGTTCACAAGCTCGGGTCAACGCTATAATCTCTGCGGCCTGCGCGGAGTTATGCGAAATTCTCTTAGTTTCGACAACTTTACTCAATGTAGTAACTGCATAAGCAGCTGTAGATGTACCATTCGAAAGTTTGAAGCAGGAGCCATCGCAAAACAGCTCCCCTTCTGCATTATCCAAAGGAGTATCTATGAGATCTATCCTGCCCTTTGTTTCTTGTTCAGTGGTATACAGGCAGTCATGTAATTCTTCGTCACCGCAAACAGTGTTTTGCGGGAAAGGTAAGAGTTCAGCCGGATTAAGAACACAACACCTCTTAATTTGAATATGAGGGGCAAACATAATTAGTTCATATCTTGTTAACCGTGCTGAGGTGAGGTGTTGCGTTTGAGTTTTGTTCAATAGAATATCAACAGAATGAGGTACCATCAAAATTAAATCATGGCCTAGGACCATTCCCTCACTCTGTTTTACAGACGCGGCAGCAGCAGTGACAGCGCGCAAACATCTTGGCAAAGCGCATGCGACAGGATCAAGGGCGGAGGAGTAGTAGCTGCAGGGCCTATTCTTCCCTCCGTGTTCCTGTGTTAACACAGCCAAAGCACATCCATCACATTCATGCACAAACAACACAAAGGCCTTATCATAATTTGGAGTACCCAGAACCGGTGCCGAACATAGCGCGGTTTTGAGAAGCTCAAATGATCGTTGATGTTCCGATTCCCATGGCAGTGGCAGAGAAATGCCCTTCTTCGTCAAAGCCAACATCGGTTTTATCACTAGTGCGAAATTCGGGATCCACAACCTACAGTAAGAAGCCATACCTAGCAGGGCTCTGACTTCCTTCTGTGTATTTGGAACAGACATGCCAGAAATGTGTTTTATTCTTTCAGGTGTCAATCTTCTCCCCTCCTTTGACAGGAGGTAGCCTAGATAGGCAACCTCCTGACAACAATATTGAAATTTTTTAAGCGAAGCTTTGTGACCATTTTTAGCTAGATGAACAAGCAACAATATAGTGCTTTCTTTACAGGCACTCTCAGAGTCTGCAGCCAAAAGTAAATCGTCAACATATTGAAGCAGCGTGCAAGTAGGTGGCTATTCAAGGGTGTCGAGCTGCTCTTTCAAGGCTCTACTATAAATACTAGGACTTTCAGTATACCCTTGAGGTGCCCTTGTAAATGTAAATGAGCGTCCCCCCAAGGTGAACGCAAACAGATATCTGCTTTCTTTATGTATAGGGATACTAAAGAAAGCGTTTTTTAGATCCACAACGCTGAAGTGCGTAGCCGTAGCAGGGATCATTGTTAATATCGTTGTCACATCAGGCACAATTGCAAATTGTGGGGCGACCACTCGGTTAATAGCACGAAGATCAATTATAAACCGGTATGGAATTGCATTGTCGCCTTTCTTATGTACGGGTAAGATCGGACTGTTACACAAACTACCTGTAATCCCCTCGATCACCCCACGATGTACAAAATCGGAGACAATGCATTTCAAAGCACGCTCGCCTTCGACTGATATTTTATACTGCGGAATGCGTGGCAGTTTCACCCCATGTTTCAGGACTATTTTATCGGGCTCAATCTGTAACACTCCGACATCATTGTCGTCCACCGCCCACAAACATTCCGGGACAATGCTAAACTCGGGATGTAAAGGTCGAATCAGAAACTGAGAATTAGGAAGTTGCTGTGGTGAAACCGTCAGCTGTACTCCATCCGAAGAACAATGAATTACTGCGTTCAATTTCTTTAACAAATTCAACCCCAGCAAATTCTCTCCACAGTTTGAAGTGAGAAGAAAGGGACAATGGTCCGTAAAGGGACCCAAAGAAACGGATACCGGTACAGAAACCGGACAGACAGTTGGTACACCAGAAAACCCTATGGAAACATTTGTTTGCCCTGACAGTGGGATGTTTGGAACCCGAGAATGATCAATGGAGCACTTCTGTGCTCCAGTATCAATCAAAAACTGGTGTTTCCTATTCCCTACTAATACTTCGACGTAGGGGCCTTTCTGATTAACGGGAATAGGCGAAGGTTCCAAACCCTGCTTCGGGCAATCCTAATGGAACAGAGTCTCGTCAGAAGGAAACTCTTCAGAAAGGTAGGCAGCAGAAGGGTGATCAAATATGTTTCTCGAGTCCATACTCGAGGTCTGATTTTCCCGTGAAAAAGGTTGCTGAGAATCTTGTAAAAGCTGACCCCTGTCAGGGCCCCCTGCTCCAGGGCGGCCCCTAGGTCGTCTACCTAAACCCCCAAACGTACTGTTTGACCTCTGGCGAAGGACAGGGCACTGTGCTCGCCAATGACCTTCCTGGCGGCAGTAAGCACATTGATTAATATTCACAGGACTCAAAGGAGTATTTCCTTTTGGGGCGTACTGACCTCTAGTCTGTGTTGTACCCCCTCTGGGGTTTCTAATAATTTGCTGCAATAATACTTTTGTTTTCAAATCTCCCTTTCTCTTTTCAATTTTCTCCTTCTCATTATTAACACGGTTCTCATAATACTGAGCCATGTGCAAAACCTCAGATTGAGATTTTGCCTGCCAAGCGCTCTCAGAGGACATAATTTGTGACTGGATGTCAGGTAACAATCCACGTACAAATTTGTCCACGAACAACCTCTTCCCCGACTCTGTACCTAAATCCTGTCCACTGAAGTCAGAAAATACCTGCTTGAATCTATTAAAAAATTTGGTTTCTCCTTCAGTTTTCCCTTGGACACAGGCCGTAAGCTTGTCCCAAATAATCCTCTTCTCTGGAATTAAAGTTTTTAGTTTAGCGACAATCCTATCAGGTAAAGTAAGTATTACCTGTGGCGGTTTCTCGCCAGCTGGTCTTTCTCCATTGATTCTAATCATATTTGCCCACGTATCTCCCAGCCCTGGCACATCATCTATTGTCCGAACCTGTTTCCATACATCTACGGGCAGGAGTACAGGGAATAACAAGTCAATGTCACTCAAGGTGAACACGGAGGACTGTAAAACGGACTCTATTTCTTTGTAAAACCCCGTCGGGTTTTTCCTAATATCGGGAACTGATTGTCTAATTGTGTTCACTTCCTGTCGTGAAAACGGGACGTGAACAAATTGCGATACATAATGTGCAGGGATATCCACAGCGGGGGCACCAGTCCCAGCGTTGGCGGGGATCTCAACTTTTGGGACAAAGGTCGGAGGAACCTCTCTCATAGGCAACTGAGATATAGGTACCTCCGGCCGCTTACTAAGCAATAGAGCCAGGTCGAGCGCTAAGGCAGCTGTAGAAGTGTCGGGCGAAAAAGCCCTTTTACAAATCCCCAATAATTCTATGGGGCAACTAACCCTCTTCCTTACACATTCCTCTTGCAGGTGCTGTACCGTCACCTGAATTACCTTTCTTTGCATTTCTACTGTATACTGACTATACGTGTCATACACTTCATCTGGCGGTATCGATGAATCCGAGATCCATCGAACCGCATCTTTGGTACAAATTCGTACTTCCTCAGGTGCCGCTCTACGGCACGGAAGGAACCGTTTCTGTACATATATTCTATCGTCTTCATCATCCTCATCTCGTGCTATTTCAAAGTCTTTCCTGAACTCAAACAATCTTTCAACATGTCTATATCATTTCTGCTCTGTGTCCCTCGAAAGTGCCAAAGCATTCAGATCTCTCACCCCTTGTGGAAGATCCGAATTTTGTAATCTACCCCACATCACACACAAATGACTCCCCAAACCTTAGATAAAAACATTTTTCTCGGGAAAACTATTCAAATTAGATAATCTGGAAAAAACATTAGCTTGATCACCTTTCTCCGTGCAATGCTTAGCCCATGCAAACAATTCCTGTTTCTTATCTGCAGAAACAGTACTACGAGTCACAATCTTTGACCCTGCACCTGGATCAATTTCAATCAATACGGGGCCACTCGGGAGCGGAGGTATAGGTAAATTTAACAAAGGTGCAACTATCGGTGCAGGGGGAAGGGGCGGTGCGATAGGTGGAGGAACAACAACCAAAGGACTAGGAACAATAGGTTGTATAGGGGGAACAGGAATAACAACAGGCGCGACAACAGGAATAGGCAGAGCGCCCAAAATAGGAGCATACGGAGGTGGCGCTGAGGCATCGGGCCTGCGTTCATTTAATAACTTCTCAATAAATTCCTCAGAAACATGGAAATCTTTAGAGGGGTAAATTTTCTGGATCCCGAGTGAAAAGGCTCTATCCATATTTTTAACTGATTCTGACCGCTTTTCTTTATCATATAATAATGCTTTTTCAGCGTTTGTTTTATGACGACGTGCATGTTTATCCCTACTTTTAAGCTGCTGTAATGCTTCTTTCTTCCAATTTTGTAACACATCAAAGGCTGCTGGTCTAGCCTTTTTCTTTAACAAGATCGATTCTAAGTATTCAATACAGGGGATCTCAAAACTACCGTTGATTGGCCACTGAAATTCGGAGACATGTCTGGTCTGTCTGTGCCAAATATCATTAAATACTATACTTCCAATGCCATACTTACAGTACATAGTACACGCCGGTGACCCCTCCTGTGGTGCCGGGCGGCTAAATTCCAAGGATTGTCGATCGCTGCGGAACAGAGCCCTAAAACAGCTAGACAATTTCCCAGGCATTTCACAAAAAATTGGTGTTACCTGGTTCAATAATTGTGTCTGCAGATACAATACGCCAAATTCAAATTGTCAGGGTTAAATTAAGAGCCGGGTCACGACTGCACCTGACCAAACCTAAGGAGGACCATACGGTTTACCAAAGAACTTACCTAACGAATTTTACCTTGTGTTTGGTGGTTTCGGCAAATCTGCCCGCCTCAAAATTGGACCCTTGTCAAGATGCCGTGTCAGACCACACGACTATCGTCCAAGGATCGGATTGTGCAGCGCTGCCGAGGTATCGCGTCTCGATCGGTCGGGCCCACAGAATCACACCGTCCGATCCCGGTTCGATAGTCTGCGTCAACCTTCAATGATCCGGCATCAATCTTGAGGGTCCCTATTCGGGCACCAACTCTGGAAACAGAAAAATTGATATGAGGCCGGGAAGCCCAAAGGAAACACACCAACACAGGTTACAAAGAACATACAAAGCGCTTTATTCAAAGATACAACAATTACCAAAAGTCAATTGACAAACGGATAGCTATTCGGCCCTCAGAGCAACAGAACGAACTATCAACGGTAGTTCGCCGTGTTAGTGTGAGAGACCATACATTGGGATACTCGGGTTTTTATACTTTTTATCCAGCTCTGGCCAACCCCCTCGTGGGTTAACCATTCTTAGAACCAAGCCTAGGGTTCGTTGCCAGGTCAATCCCATAATGTATGCATTTTGATCAGTTCCGCTGATACAGTTGTTCATTTACACATAGGTCAGGGATAGGACAAGGTCTCAGTTCGCAACCCCAACAAGTGGCCTGCGGGCATATTACTTATTAATGTGTGCGGAGGTCACAACGGCCAGAATCCCACTCGAAATGTCATTCGGCCTCCATTTTGTTGTTCAGGGTGACTTCCACACTACAAGAGAACCTAAAATGGCGGCTAAATCCAAGATGGCGATTTACATAATACATTAAGGTCAAGACCTTGCCGCGGAATCTATTTACACAATGTTTTTAGACAACTTGGCGTAGGCCAACATACATTCAAAAAATGCGATAGGAGGTATAATGTTATTTCGATTTCGACATATCGTCCTATTGCCCTTCTAGACACAATTGGGAAAATGTTTGGTACCTTTCTTCGATTGAACTTGGGTGCATGGGCATCCAAGACTAAAATAACAGACTGCCGACAAACTGGCTTCACGGAACAAGTAGCAGTTGATGTAAATCTCACCATACTGACCATCCTAAAATTACATGCCTTGGAGTCAAAGAACAAAGTATTTTCTGCTTTTGTCTACTTAAAACAGGCATTCGACGCAATAAATCGTGTAAAGCTTTGGTTCAAACTTCAAACTTTCAAAGGTGGAACTGTCCTGCTCAGCTACTAGATCCAATCAAAGCACTGCAGACAAATACATCAATTCAAATACGAGCGAATTCGCAAGGCGTTTTGACCCAACCAATACCAACACATAAAGGAGTCAAGCAAGGTTGCCCACTCGCAGCTGATCTTTTTAAATTATTAATCTCAGATTTTCCTAAGTGGCTGGGATTGGCCCGTTGCTCCTCCCCAAAGATAAACGGTACTCCAATTAAATGCCTTGTGTATGCAGATGATATTGTGTTGATCGACCAGACCCAAAAAGGCCTGCAACATCTCCTGCTCAGTTTAAACGAAAAGCTAATGATCTGACTTTGAACACAGACAAAACCAAGATCATGTGCATTGGCAAAAGTGTATCAACAAAAGACAACAACTTTAGATGGTATATCGAAAATGTGGCCCTAAGTATTGTAAAGTCCATACGATATCTTGGCATCATGATCAATGACTCTATATGTGAAGTCTCATGGACAAATGACTTAATTGAGAGAACAAACAACTTGGGCTTACAAGGAGCAAAAATTAACAAAGATTATGGAAAATTCTCACTTGCTCCGTTAACAACGTTCTATCTGCAGAAATGTATCCCCACAATAACCTTTGGTGGAGAAGCAGGCTGGAATCTTGATCACATCCTGTGGCAAAGACTTTGGAAACGTGCATTGGGGTTACCCAAATACATTCCAACGGTTGCGTTAAGATACAAACTGGCATTAAATTCGCTTTACATGACGATTTTATGGTAATTGCTATCCTGTCTGAGGAAAATGTTACTTGGATCCCAAATTCCAGCATACCACATCTTTAATAATGGAAATGAATTAACTCAATCGAGATTACTGCAATCATGGAAGCTGAAATTAAAAGCCATAATGGAAACTGCAAACATAAGCTATGACAAGCTGCTCGAATGTCCACAACAAGCAAAAAAAAGCTGGAGGCATGGGACTGGATTTCTACCTATGACCAGTGGTTGTCTCTCAAATCCACTCATTCAACACAATTAAGCATCCTGAAACGACATAACCAACCAAAATGCCCAACAAATTGTCCTTTACGACACCATAGGAATCCGTTTTTAAGATTCAGACTAAATGCATTGAACACCAGAGAAATGCTTTGGTTGTGTCGAAATAAAGACACTGACACCAACAAATGTAGATTTTGTGAATCAGGAGAAGTAGAGGCCCTAAAACATCTCGTAACTGCATGTCCTGACCTTATTACTCAGCGGCAACTGCATTTGAGTGCATTTAAACCTATTAACTACGATGCAGAAGAATGGTGGGAACTTGTCTCAACTGGTAGAAATATCAAATTATCATGCAGCCTAATCAATTTTCTTGGTATGATTTTAAACACAGACATTACAAAAGCGGCAAACGTCTGATTTCAAGGCATGGAAAAGTAGAGAAGCACGTAGATGCTTTTCAGTAAATCAACTTGAGTTAGGTTGGGACACAATAGTAAAGTCAAACGTCAAATTAATTTAACAAAAGCTTGATATGTAATATTGAACTGAAGTTTTACAATAAAATAAAAAATAAAAATTCTACTAAACACGAAAAGTCATCAACCAGTAGAAGCAGTTTTGTTGAAGTGAGTACAACATGCCTTTCTCATTACTTTTTTCATAACTCCCAAACAGCTGTTTTCTTGTCCCTAAGCACTTTAATAATCAGAAAGGACAACCTCTGCAAAGCCGTTCCTGTTCTTAGGATTATGTTCTTTTGTGAGCTGTCTCATCACACCACATGTCGTGTCACTACTCGTGTATATGATTCTGATGATGAATATGACCGCCATTTTTATTACTCTTCAATCAAGTAATTCATCACAAAGGGCCTCATTACGAGGTTGGAGGTAAAACCTGCCGGTAGGCGGTGGGCTACTGCCGACCCTGTAACACTGTTCTGTACTGTTTCTGCCTCCTGACAGCCCAGTACTACTGAGATATCATGACTGGTGGCAGAATGGTAAATCCCCAGTCCTGTGGAGTCCCATAGAAATCCATGGGAATCGAGACACTGTAGCACTGACACTGTTGCTAACGGAACCAGTGTTTCAGTAACACTGCCGGTAGGGGCTTGAACTCCCAGAAGGTTAGGCCTGCCAGGAGAACCATGCCCCTGCCGGCATATTTATAGTTTGTTCCTTAAATGGTGCTAGTACTTTCCTAGCAGCACCCTTATTTCCAGACTTATAATGAAGCCCAATTTGTGGTATTTAATATTTAGCTTTAACAATATGATATTTTCTCACCTTAAAGTATTGTGATGTAAAATGTGCTTGTGATATAACCCTTTATATGTTTGTGCCAGCGTCATTTCAAAGACTGGAAACTTCTCTTTAGCTTTACATTTCCCTCCCTCCCTTCTTTTTTACATTAACAAATACACTTTTCTGAAAAGCTTCCAACACTGCACTGTCTTTATTCCAAGACAAGGCAAATAGCTTAGACGGTAGAGAGAAATACCGCAACTGACTGTACAGCTGACAGGCAGCTCTGATTCTGACAACTATCTTTTTAAGCAGACATCTCATCCTTGCAAGCCCTGGAGCGATTGCCTTTTCACTAGCTCCCTCTGCTCCTTTTACTACCATTGCCTACCTTTTGTGTTGTTTTTTGATATGGATGATTGCTCGAAAAAGGAGAACTGACCTCTGACCCACTGCTAGCGAAGACCTAACTACTGCTGAGGCATTCACTTTTAACATTTAATGAAAACGCTTCCTGCAGACTCTTGCTTTGGTTTGTGGCCAGGCTGTGATGGTTCACCCAGCCTTCTGCTAGCCCACCGTAAACCTTTACCTTAGTAGAAAGGTGGTAGCTGCCCAGCTCTCACTGCCTAATTCCCCACAGGTCAGTTTCAATAAATTTCAGTTACTGTGTTAATTGATAAGATAAGTCATTTATAACGGGCCTGTACACACGTGTTTGTCCACTATCCACTTCCAACTCCACCTAAAGAAGAAGCTCATTGGGGTTTGAAGACAGCAACCAGTCTGATGCCTATTATTTCATGGCAGATCAAAAAAAATCTCCCCTGTTCAGGCCCCATTCCTGTTTTCCCTTTGAGGGTTTTTCACTTTGTGCCAGGGACATTGATTCGCCAAATCGCCAGGGGTAGCAGAAGTGACATCACAGACCTGATGCCACTTGACCTTTGATCCGAAATACTTCAGTTCCTCTTTAATCCTGGTGTCATCATCAGAAGTGGGTTTCAGGCATGCAAAAAGTACATAAACATAAACATTTTAAACTACCAAATAGGCACTTAGGCAGATAAGAATATTTAGATACCAACCACATTTTAGCAAGCATACTGCCTTCATATGCTGTGGATGAGGTCATGATATGAGAGGGTTAGACCCAATAGAAAAACATAGGCTGAGGCATTGCCATAGATAGGACACTTCAGCATTTTAAGGCCATTTACTTCCGTATTATACCAATTATAGCTGCATGCCAGGTATTGTCATTAAAAGAAAAGTAGATCCCCCACATTGCCAGTTTCTACAGTAATAAAATATCGAAAAATACAATAGTATGTTATGGTTATATTTGTGCATCGATGGACATTGTGCATTGAGTTGTACAATTGGACAATTTTTCGAAAAACGCTCGGAAAAAAGAAATGATCTCCCTGCCTATCTGCTCTGAATATTTTGTACTGTGCCAGACAATTCTGATCTAGACCCATGATACATGTCGCATTGATTGGCATTGTTGTGGACATATGTATTGCTATACTTTGCAATATTATGGAAGTTGGTGAACATTCTATCCCATGTACAATTGTAGGCAGCTCACCATCAAGGATTGTGGAATGTATGATATGTGTAAAATACATTGAAAAAACAAAATGATTTGAGAACTTTTCCTTTCCTCATAATCATTAGGAAACCATATGTGATATTTAAAAAACGTCTAGCAACATAGCAACACAACTGAATGGTAGTGTATGCATGCTGTGTTTCATTTTTTCTCCTGTCTTTTGAGATGTTAATTAATCATACATTCCAATAGTATTCAAACATTATAATCATCAGGGGCTGGGTAATAAAGACATTAAAAAAAAAAAACAGGGGGTGGGTTGCAGCATGTTTGTGGGCAGCGCATTGCACCACACTCGCTGGAACTCTAACCATGCACAGTTGAATACTGATTGCCAAGACTGTACATGCAGGAGTACCGTGAATGTACAAAGTCATTGCCCTACATAACAATGCACCCACCTATCGGTATTGCAAACGCATGCCAATACGCACATGAGCTTTTTCTTTTGACCACTGTCACACACAGCTTTCACTTTCCACACAGGTGCAGGCTAATGACACAGGCTAATGACACATTTGCAGCCTGTGCATTGTGATGATACACTTCCTAGAAGCATACTCTAATCACTAACAAGGTCTGCTAAATTATTTAATAGTAAAAAAGTAACGTTAGCTCTAGTATCGTTTGGTTGCCGTTATTACACACACGCCCCAAAAGCAGTGGCAGACTTACACGCTCTCAGCATAGAAATTCAACATAAACTGGAAAAATCTATACTATCTCATGAGGGAGTAAATGCTATCAAAATGATTCATAGGCTCCCCAGTCCAGCCTGTTAATCTATCCGATTTTAAGCATGAACTGTAATTGACAAAGAAACCTAATGAAGTTGTTACTTTGCCTTACACTTTAAATCCAATGACTAATGTATTGATCCCAAGCATGCTTCCATTGACTCGAGATTCCTATTGTTTCACAAATATATTCAATGTGTTATATATATAACTGATGCATGCGCGCATACACACAAACGCGCGTGCGCGTGTTATTAAAATCTATGGTCCTCTTGACATGTTTTTCTGGAGGCTTTTTTCCACAATCCGGCCCACAAATACAGGTTTGACCAGGGGTGGAATTACCTCTGCAGTTAAATGCTCCAACTCCCCAATGGAGAGCTCCGCGCTCCATGAATAGGGATTAACACTTCCAATCCACCACTAATAATCTCAAATATTTATTGTGATGATTGATGATGATGTCACTAACAGTATTTGAGTTTGGCGGCATGTCCACAGGAAACATTTATTTATTTTATTTATTGGATATTTATAAGGCACCTATACAGCTAGTGTTTCAAGGCGCCACAAGACAAAAAAAGGACGGGGCAAAGGGGAAAGATAACAATAACAGTCCTACTAGGCCTTGTGACATTCTGTTTGTGCAAGTGTAATAATAAGAAGTGCAATGGGGGGTGTCGGTGTGTGAGAAATGCAAAGTTCTAGGAGGGAAGGGGAGTGCAAGGTAAAGAGGAAAGAGTGCAAGTGAAAAGGGGGCAGAGGAGGTGGGAAGAGCCCACAATGGCTAGACAAGTGCTAAGTGGAGGCCAGGAGGGCAAGTGTCAGGGATTGCAAGAGGTGCAGGGGGAGAGCGTCCACAAGCTAAGTGAGAGGAGGGGGTAGACTTGGTAGACATGGCCAGACTTGTAATAAGATCCTATTATAAAACCAAACCAGCATTATCAGAATACAAACTAACCTTCTAAATCAGTAAGCCATTCCTTGTGTGTTTTGTTTGGTTGTTCTGATGCAAGGTCAGTCTTCCTTTTGATGGATATTTTAGATAGATGCAGTGCATACAGTGCCTGTACGCGATTCTACTTTATAAGGAAGGAAACACTGCTGTTAATTTTGTCTCGGTCAACTATATGCATACACTCAAATGAACGTACTCTGAACAAGTGTACACAGTTCATTCAATCTGTAGACACATGTGGTCCTACATTAGCAATGGGTCAGTCTAAACATAAGGTTTGTGATTCATGAATTGTTCGTGCATGGACAGTATTGTGTCTTGTTAGAGTACAAATATTTCTTTGAGGAGTTGAAAATGTAGTGTTGTCTAACTTAATGTGTATTTCTTCAGTTAACTTGTTTGTTGACATGTTAATGAAAGCCGTCAATGTGGCCCATAGCACAATTAACCAATCTATGTTTTACATTTACATTTTGAAACAGCTGTGCGTAGTAATTTGTTTAATCGTTTGTGAGCTTCTTCTTTCATTTTGCTAGTTATTCCATACATTTGGATTTGGTCAATTAATGTTAAATGGGTTACAGGATTTTTTGGGATATGAATCAAAATAAGGTTGAATGTTTCCATTCAACCCAATTGGAGACAGTTTTCTGTCTGCCTCTTTGCCTGTTTATGTGTACATGCGTGAAGCAGCAACATTGTTTTACACATTGTCATTGGAAATGCTTGAGGGTGTATGTTGTGCTTTGGATAACAAAATGATGTTGCATTCAAAAGTCTGAAGAGCAGATTAGCCCCCGCTATGTTATGTATATTCTTATGTTCAGTCTATGAAGATTGGGGGTGGTATTCTCTGGTAGTGTCTGACTATAATGCACGGCAATGGAAAGCTGTGACTATGGCTAGGATGGGCGGTGGAAGCAAGCCAAACAAAGGTAAGTTGAATAACAGTTACTTTACAAAGTGGACAAGAAAAAGAAACACATGTAATTTTCACATTATTTTTTGTAAATTAAACATGTTATAAATTGTTTTTTTATTTAAACAAAGAATTGTTTTTGTGCAATTCAGTTAATGTTTCTGTACTAACTAGTAGCGGCTAGAAGAATGTTCTACTGTATGGCATGTTCCATAATATGCAGTACTGTCATGTTTCATTGGCTTGAATAGCCACGATATTGGGGTGCATGTAATGCAGGACCATATCTGTATATGTTTGTACATGTACCTTAATTTTGATATGCTTGTATGCATCTATGTGGTTGTGCTGGTGTATTCATGCAGTTATCTGCAGATTTGGGTTTACACATTGTGTTGTTTCTGAGTTATATGTTTGTATCTGCTTGTACACATTGCGTATATTTTTCCACAGCTGCAAAGTGTACTCCATTGTAAATGTGTGTGACCAGAAGAAATGTGTGTATTTTTGTTCTGGTTGTCTGTGTGCAAAGATGTGAGTGTTCTGAAGTATGTTTGTTGTTAAGTTCCATGTATTCTTGGCAAAGTTCAGTTTTATTAAAGTATATGTGTGAGCTCTCAAGTTCAATATGGAACATATTTATGAGAGATAGAAAGAGAGAGCCATGGAGAGAGAGAGCAAGAGAGACACAGAGAGAGAAAGTAAAGAGATACATAACAAGACATTTTTATTATGGTACACTAATGTCACCAAGGTATACTGGTGCAAGGACTCATTATTTTTCTATCAGCATAAAGTTTAATATATTAATTGTTTATTACATGTCGTACATTGTTGCCATGCAGACTTTTTCTTGAATACATTAATTTAAGAACGTTTTATTAAAAGAGTCATTGTTTTTGTTTTATTATTATGTTACATGTGTTAGAACATGATTATATTTCATTAGAATAGAATATATACTTTATAAAGATTCTGTTTTAATATATTTCATGATGTAAGTGTGTATTGCAAAGAACACTCATAATACCCGGGTGAAAAAACAACACAGTTAAAGAAACATCACAGAAACAGTATAGTGAAACACTGGATAAATAGCACAATATAATCAGTCTCCAACTTGCCTGCAATTGATTTAAGATTTGGATAATTATTTTAAACCTCATACCAGAAAAACACATCAGTGATTGAGGGCAGCCTTCCAAACAAGCTTCAAAAATAAGTTTTCATGTCAACACAATGGATAAGAATTTGAAATCTGTATTAGTAAGGGTCATTTCTTGTTTCCCTGTACATCAATCTTGGTAAATAGTTGGGCTCAGTAATATGTGAACTGTTACACGCATTGTAGCAACAAGTGAGGCATGTGTGTATGACAACCAGGTATCCATCAGATATGGGCATAGAGATCAGTCATCAGTGGGAATCACAGATGTATTAATTATTCTTTGATGATATTTTGCTGGCATGGCGACTTGTAAAGATTACACTAAAGGAATTTGTTTGCATTGCATTTTCATGATATGATATGATATGGTATTCATAACGTGCCTGTACACAAGTGTTTCTAGACGCGACAAGACGAGGACAAAACCACGATCTTACTAGGCCCTGTGTCAATCAGAATGCGCAAGTGCTGGGAAGTGGAAGGGGAGAAGTGCTGAGGGGGTGGGCGGGTAGGTAGAAGTGAAAGTTGATTGAAACGTTAAGCGGCCTGAGAATGATATTTGACAGAAGTTTGTATGCTGGAATCGGCAAAATATTTTCTTTTTGCTACACTCAATTCCTGGCCGAATTTGTATTTTTGTAGCTGACAGACAATTTTATGGTACTAACTGACTAACTGACAATATTTTGTTGATGGGATATAAGTGTTTGTGCTGTCAGTAGCTGACGTTATCCCTACAAAATTGTCCTGCCATAGGTGATATTTTTGGGGGGATGATTTGTGAGAGCGGGGGTTGTGGCGGTGTCCCTCGCACATTTTAAAATAATGCAAGGGTTGCAGGGGTGTCCCCCGCAGGGTCCAGGGTTCAATATCGCTGAAAAAATATGGCGATATTTTTTGTATCGCGATATTTTTGCAGGGGATATTAACATATGGAACCCTTTGAACATCACAAAATCTGCTCTATGTAGGTGTTCCCACTCATGTTAGCAGCCCATAGGTCAACCCCACAAATCCCACTGTAACGAAAGCTACATTAACGATCACAGTTTACAATGATGGGCCTCATTACGAGGTTGAAGGAATGGGTTTACCAGCACTGGTAATGGTGCCGGTGCCGGTAAACCCATTGCGCCCTATTACGAGGTTCCCTTGCGGGACCCGTGCAGAACGTCTGGTCAGACCAGACGTCCTTTGCGGATCCAGCAAGGGGACCATGGGGGTAATAACGGGCCCGTTGTTAGGTAAGATTTCATATTTGAATGTAATTTTCCTTCCATGTGTCAACCCCCAAACCTTTTGCTGCTGTTTTACACCCTGATCGAACCTTTACCAGAGAAGCGCAGCCCTCCGCCGCACTACTCTGGGCTTTCGCTCAATTCTTATGGGGAAACTGACATGCCCATAAGACAGTCAGTACTGGGAGACTTTGTTTCCCTTAGTCCTTCCCTCATGTTGCAGCTTTTGTGCAACATGTAACAAGAGTGCAATGTAACTTACTTTACCACACTCTTGGGTCTCTAGTCTTTCCAAAGGCCCTAGAAACTCTTGCTGGACTTATTATGAACTGTGCAGGTGTGTCACGGACAGGACTGGTGGCGGCTGTCATTTATCTTCTGTTTTTAACCCTTTTTTGCTATGTTATCTGCGCTTACCGCTTAGTAAGAAATAGGTGGCCTGGCTCCAAAATGGCCATGCCACGCGGTTCTTTGTCCTGTCCTTTGGCCATCTTGCCCCTTCACCTTCCCCAGGTTGAGCCGATCCGGGTCAGTCCTTATTTGGTCATGCACGTTTCCACGCAACCCAAATCTTTCGTGGGCTTCTGCATGTCTTGTGTGTGTGCCTCCAGGATGTGGGCTGGGATGTCTGTTCCCAATACACATCCTGGGTACCAGAGAGTCTGGAGTGTCCTGAATGCCTGGGACCACCGTGGTCCATGATTGGTCCACGTATGGAGTGGATGTTTGTGAGCAGATCTCCCATTGGGTCCTCTCTGTTTTGGCGCGAAGGGAACTTTGGATGAGAGGAGGCCGAAAACACCACTACCATGTCGATCTCCTGAGTTCACACCCAACAAGGGATAAGGAGCCAAGTATCCTGCAACAAGAAGCCGAGTCGAGGAACCGCTGGTGACCCACTGGAAGGTTTGGCACGCTGAGCCCACTGTCATCCTGCGAGACCCCTCTGCATCTGATCGTCCTAGAAGGTCACGCAGACCAGAGTAAACGTGGTTGCCGTGTTGCCCTGCTGTGGTAACGACCTGTGCACGTTTGCTACATTTGTGACCCCCTTGACCCTGAATCCTGCTACGGCGGAATCTACACGGTGTTGAGGCGTCCTGATTGTCGCATCCGAACCTGCCAGCAACGTGAACTGAACTGGCGAAGTCTGGGTCTGCCTGCGTCAGGGACCGGTGAGTAGTCCATACCACAACCGGTGGCCCATAGCGCAGGGATCCATTTATTTTCTACCGCTGTTGCGAAATAGCGGATCCATCCCACACGCTCACCCTGCCTCTGCCCGCAAGTGGAGGTCTTGCTTGAGTAATGGGGACTTGTTCTTCATTGCTTCATCCACCTTCCTGAACTGTCAGAGATCCTTGAAGAGACCCTATTTTGTCCATTGGCACAAGCACGTGCATGTACTATTGAGCATAAGGCTCCACTCTTCATAGGGCTTGGACTGCCTCCTAGTTAGGTGTATTTCTGATGTCGAACTGGGTCTAATGATTACTTGCACTGCCTGTTTTCCTCTCCATCTAGGTGGTCTGCATATTTCGTGCTCCAAACTCCTTAGACCCCTCAGTCTTGTATATATATTGTATTAATTGTGATGTGTTGGTTTACTTTAGTATTATTGTGATTCTTTGCTATGGTTGATGTTACAAAGGACTAGTAATAAATGTGTATATATTTTTAATATAACAACTGTCTGGAGTAATTTGTAAGTGTCCTTGCTTTGTGTGTTCATTGAGGTCTTTCAGTCACCCTCACCCCTCTTGAGACTTAATCTTGACCGCTGCCATCGCTACCCTGATTGGTCTGGCTTATCCAGAGGTTACCCTGTTCTAAGAAACTAGGCTGGCCTTCTGAACCTCTGCCCCTCCAGGTCAGAGTTCAGAAATCCATCTTAACACCCGTTATTAGCTCCATCCCCATTCCCATTGAGCCCTATGGGTGCTCGAATGGGAAAGGGAAAATGTTTTTTGAATGAGGAATTACCGGGTCCTCCAAGGTTGGAATGACCCGGTAATTCCTCATTCACAGGTCCCGGACACGATTTTGGAGGCAGCCATGGCGCTAATAGCACCATGGCTAGCTCCAAACTCGTAATGTGGCCCAATGTTTTTCTCATGTATCCTCTTTCCCCTCCCCAAACAAGTTGTCGTCAAGCTTTGACAAACCTCAAGCCACATGCCTGCTCTTACAGCTCTTTCACGTTTTCCTGTGCTGTCCACCAACACATCTCTAACTTCCGCTTTGGAAGCAGCAAGAGCAGCTACATAACCATGGGCCTCATTACACAGTAGGAGGTAACCATGGCGCTATTAGCGCCATGGCTACCCCTTACCGCCTTCTGGGCCCGGGTAGGCGGTATGGGGACTTACCGGGTCATTCAGACCCTGGAGGACCCGGTAAGTCCCCATGCCAATTATCATTCCCCATTCTCATTCGAGCCCCCATAGGGCTAGATGGGTACAGGGAAAAATGCTAATAACGGTACCGCTATAAGCGGTACCGTTATTTGCTCTGAAGTCCCTCAGCGGGTCCCTTCCTTAATGTGTGGTCTGACCACACGTTAAGGAGGGGACCTGCTGAGGGACCTCGTAGTAGGGCGGTAGGGGATTACCGGCACCGGTGCCCTTACCGGTGCCGGTAATCCCCTACCGCCTACTGTGTAATGAGGCCCCATGTTTTGCTGTACATTTGAATGCCTCACTAGAGTCCTTAAAAAGGAATTGCAGTTGGAGGGAATATAGGCATAGAGTTCCAGTGGCAGAAAAAAACAAGATATAACAGGGTTTTACCTGTAAGCTTTAACTCCAGCGAAACCACAATATGAGCAATAGCTCTGTAAACAGTATTTAACGCTTATTATCAATGTAGCAAAGTCAGGTATTTTATAAAAATGTCTACTTCATAGAAATATCTGCCTGCCTTCCTTGCAAATATATTAATTTTCTTCTAAATATGCTGTTTAATTTGCTTTCAAACCTCCCCGCCTGTTTTCTGGCATATTGGTTGAAGCCTTGCCGTTAGCATTGCACTATAGGTATCTTGTGCCAATTCAATCTTTATCATAAATCAAGATTGAAACACATCAAATGCATTGCTCCTGTAAAATAGGATGTGCTTTCCACTCTTCACTGTAATTCTAAAGGAGTTGATTAGTATCCAACTGTCTGAAAAAAATGGTCACCAATTTGCGTTGAATGAAGAACAAAGTGGCCATTTTAACCAAAAGGAAAATATCTTAAAAAAGAGTTGCTAGCTTGAAGAATTTTATTGTATGGATTTGTTTTATGATGTCCCTTTGAAGATCCCCATGTGTCATTAAAATGAGGCAGAAGTGAATTGCATAGCCCTAGAGCACACTGACTGATCCTGGACATATGTGGGATACATTGCGGATATACGCGAAACGTGATAGAAACATTCCCGCCTGAGGAGTGTCCCAGAGTGAGTGGCAGGAACCAAATGGATGAGGCTTCATGGGGCTCCCTATTAGTAGTGGAAAGCCACTTTAGGAAGAGGCATGAAGATGCATATTTGTTCAACTGTAAATGATTAATGGTATTGCGTTAAAACGGGTGCATCACATCATCAACGCATAATCACCCATAGTAGGATGGTGGGGTTGATCTTTTCTAATAATTGTAATAGTGTTTTATGTAAATGGTGATAAGAATTAAATGATAAAATTAACCAAAAATTCATTAGTCTAAGTGTGATTAGTAGTTAAAACAAAATCATCTTTGCCCCATGGGCAAAATCACCATGTGTTGTAGGTTATCCATAATTCATTGTGACAGAGTTTGCAGGATTTTACTATGTGTAAAGGATGTTAAGTGCACAGGTACCTCTTTCTAGTATGTCCAAACTTTGACTTTTAGAGAAAGGCTGTGGATTTATATCTTCAAGACATATAGGTCCAAACCGATGTGTTTTACTGAAACAATTTGGCTTTGAACTAAGACTCTCCCCTTCCAGGGTGTCAAAGATGATATGGTACGGCTTTAGTCTTATTGACACAATGTCGTACTGCTCTTTGTATATTTATCTGCCACCTTGTTGATGACAGCCAACTAAGTATGTCTATTTCACCTGGGCACAGGTATCAGTTAGACTGCACCAAACATCTATTAGTTAGACTGCACCAAACAACATTAACGACAAATGAGACCTGGAAAATCATAAAGGTGTCGAGATGAGGGTCCTCTCTGTCATCTGCCATCTGTTTGTTCTCTCTGCTACTGCCTCAATATTTTACTTGTAAATCGGATGTGCCTCCTTAAACAATGATTTGCATTGCTATTACATGTATGTGTATGTTTATCTAATACATGTCAATTACCAAACATGTAGCATTTAGCACTGCCATATGTGCATTCCAAATTTCGGAAGACAAAGGATACCAAGGGCCAGATTACAGAAACTGCACATGTGCAAGTGCAACGTTTACACAGTATTAGCCCTATGGCAAAGTTTACCCTATTTTTAAAAGCACTGGGAGACATTAAAAAAACCATTGCACCTCGACAGGTGCAGTTTGGCATATTAAAAGCACCAGAACTAAAATTGCCCTAGTGTCGAAAAGATACATTTGTATGCCTTTTTGCATCAGGGCAAGGTTTGCCCTAGTGCTAATATGATTCTGTATTAGCACTAGGGCAAAGTTTGCCCTGGTTAAAAATGTAGTGAATTTTGCCCTGGTGCTTTTAATATGTCAAACTGCACTTGTCGAGGTGCAATGGTTTTTTAATGTGTTCCAGTGTTTTTAAAAATAGGGCAAACTTTGCCGTAGTGCTAGTACCGTGTAAACTTTGCACTTGCACTGGTGCACAGTTTCTGTAATCTGGCCCCAGGTAAGAAACAGTGATTTCTTTAAGATTCTACTTTATTGTCTATTGCATTAGCCTAAATTAGATCTCACTTTTATTGGTTGCACAATCAGAAAATTGTGAAAATGACATGGTTGCCGCTCGTCAAAGGCAAGATTGAAGGTAATTTATCTATAGAAACAGCCAGAAATTAAAATCAGTACTTTTTTAGAAAACATAGTTTGTGGGTCTGGAAATAAGGTGCCCGTAAGAACGTATAATTCAAATGCAGCCCAGGCTTCATTAGACACTCAAGTACCTAATACTCACCCTTAATGCAGATAGAGCAGTAGATTCGCAATATTCGTGAATGATAGTCCATGTTTCTCACAAGTCAAATAGACCACAATAGTGGTAAAGCATCAAGGGCTTGCTGCATTACTAAAAGACTGTTTACAGATGCTGATTAGCTTAATATTTACACCATCTGCAAGTTGTTGAGAATGTTGGATATCACTTTATCTATTCATTTGAAAATTATATTTGTTCCATTCTATATTTTCAAAGTATTTGCTCACTTTTTAGAACTTGTGCAAATGTTTGATAATCTGGCCCCAGGATGGTAGTAGCAGTAGTACCAAATTGGCCCTTGCCAAAAATACTTTGGGAGAACATTCTTTTTTTACTTGGGCAGTTTTTACCCTAGCACTGAAACCATACAAAATGACACTTACACCAGTGTTAAGTAATACAGCGATCACCCCACTGGGCATGGTGGCAAATCAGGTTGTTCTAACCCTCCCTGTGCCCCCACTGACCCACTGTCCACACACATTGTGAAGCACGCAGCTCCCAGTGCCCAGTGATGCTGCACATCTTGCTTCCCTCTTGAACTTCTCTCTTGACAATGGCACTCTTCCCATATCTTGTAATGCAGCTACTGCCATCCCTCTTCTTAAGAAACCATGTCTAGATCCTAACAGTCTTAGCAACTTTCACCCTGCCTCTTTTCTACCGCACTATTCCACAATCCTAAAGCGAGTAGTATTAAATTGACTTGCTGACTTCCTTGATACTCACAGCCCCCCGAACCTGCTTCAATCTGCGTACAGACCTCTGCATTCTACCAAGACAGCTCTATTGTCAGACTTGTCATATCTTCCTCTCATCATTCAAACCTTTCATCTATTGTTATTCTTCTTGACCTCTCTGTTGCATTCAATAATATCGACCATTCTGACCTTCTCTCTATATTATCTCTCTTTGGTATCAGGGATCAGGCCCTCCCTTGGTTTGATTGCCCCAGCCACTTTTAGGTGTCCTGGAACAGACTTACCTCCCCACTCACTCCCCTTACTGTTGGAGTTACCCAAGGTTTTGGTCCTTGGTCCACTTACCTTCACTCTCTATAGTTCAGCTCTTGGAGGCCTGATCTCTTCTTATTGCTTTTCCTATGAACTATTTGCTGACTACAAACCTTCGATCTTTCACTCCTTATCCAACGGGCTGTTGTAAAAAATGTCGAACTGTCTGTGTGCCATCAAATATTGGATGGTGGTTCACTCGCTCATGCTCAACTTCACTAAGATTGTAGATCTTTACTTCCCAGCCAAACAGACAATCTCTTCCTCTGCCCCGCCTCTTCTCTCCTGACTATCTTCCTTACTGTGCTTCCTCTCTTAACCTTGGTGTCATCTTCGACCATTCATACAACTTCCCTCTCTTCATCTCCAAAGCCCCTGCTGCCTGACTCAACCTCCTCAATATCAGAATAATGTGTCATTGTCTTCCTTGCAATACTGCTAAACAGCTGGACTAATGTTTTTCCAACTATGCTTGTTCATCTCTGGACAGAGTCCTGAATTTCGTGGCCTGCACACTTTTCAACCTTTCTCACTTTACCTCTGACTCCTCTGCCCACCGCAGATTGGCTGGCTATCTATGAAGAAAAGGGCTAAATATAAACTTCCTCTCATCAGCTTCAAAACTGTCCATGGACTTGCCCCACCCTACCTATTTTCTCATCTCACTCGCTACTCTCTTCTTCACTCTTTAGGATCATCCTGAACTCAACTCCTTGCCACCACTCAAGCCACCTGTGTTCCCTCTTGTTTCCACTCTCTTTGTCTCTTGTTGCTCCCCTACTTCGTCTCCCTCTCCATAGTACTCCAACTCTACCACTATTTAAATCGAGCCTCAAATCTTTCCTTCTTTCTGAAGAACCCTTTTCCTCGCACTCTACACTGCTGCATCACCCTGTTGTCATAACTCCCTACTCTTCATGGACAATCCTACAGCACTTTCCAGTGACCCCCAGACTTAATTCAGCACTTTCACCACCTTCCCGTTTCTATGTCATTCTGTCCTGTACTTGTCCCTGGTTTCAGTTTCCCCCATTGCTCAGCAGCATCTGGTCTTCAAGTCCCATTCTCTCACCCCACTGTAAAGTATACATATCCTCTGCTCTATTGATATCAATGGTACATTTTGTATACATTTTTGTGCCAGCAAGTCCTTGCTTTCTCTGTGATTTTTGTAAATAAATCCTTATAATTGCCTACTCAAGTTTACCACCTTGTAAGCGGATTCAATTCAGCACTACAGCTAAGTCAATGCCTAGTCTGGGATGCTGAGGGAAACCCTTATTGATATATTTTTATGTCCAGTTTGTTTACTCTGGATGACAACCCTTATATAACACCCCTCTCTTAGAATCCCCCTGACCCCACTGAGCCAAGAAGTAGGTTTGTTTTGCAAATTAAAAGGTTTATTTGAAATTTAAACAATATATATATATATATCACACTTTTATAATAAATTAATGTTTTGATAGCACACTTGTGAAGATGATAGTGATCAACAATGGATAATGTTACAGTGGTACACTCTTTTTGATGGCTTAGAAGTGATATAGAGAGGATAAAGTAGCTGAGAATGCTTTTATGGCTTCAAGGACAATGCAATGATGAATGAAAATGCAGTACAGAAAATAAACTTGATATGACTTCAACAAAAGACAATGTAATCACTTTTCTTTGACAATTCACCTCCCCCCCTCTATGCAAGGTAAAGAGATGGGAGGAAAGCACACAGTTCTCAGGAATGCAATCAAATATAATTCAGTTCCCCCCTAGCAATCTTAGAGGAAAACAGGTAGGAGGTTTAAACACAGGCAAGATACTTTGATGTGGTTGCAATTAAGTGAAAAATATGCTAAAAAGGCTTTTAATTCCCTATAGGGTGTTGAGGGTAGTTGATAGATACTTTGAATCAGTTCAGGATCACTTTAGCAATGCTCTATGAATGATTGTCAGGTTGCACACGAATTTCAGCAAGGAAAGCAAGGACAAATATTTTTACACGTGGCTGAAATTAAGCAAAATGTCAAATCGCTGCAAATTTAGTTGCGTGCGTCAAGCGCAATTACGAAGGCAATTACGAAGGCACCATAAGGAAGTCGGTTCTAGGCTCGTTGGAAACCATAGAATCTTAGCTTTAAGATGAAACTCGCTCCTAGCACAAACGGTTCTGGAGATACGGCCGATTTAGTAAAGGTAGTTTTTCGGATTTTAAATTTTAAAGCTCAGAATGACAGATGACAGTTTTCAGTTTTAAGCATGACAAAATGACACGATTTTAGGAGGCAGTTCTAATAGGCTAAAATAGTTTGGATTAAACTAAGAGATTGGTTTTGGCACAGTGCTAGCTGGGTACTCACACTATAAACTTAGACAGGAATGCGGCTTCATCACCGATCAGGTCAGGATTGGCTGGACTTCTGCTAGCGGTTCTTCACAGTGGTCTGGTCTCTGGTTCTGCTCTCAACACTGCACAGTTCTGGTCTCTCTGGATCTCTGGTCTCTCTGGATCTCTGGTCTCTCTGGATCTCTGGTCTCTGGAGATTGATGGATTTGAAGTCTGGAGTCTCCCGGCAAAGCGCCCCGCAAGAAAGTGGAAAGTGAATGTCCCTACCTGGGTTCCAGTGGCTCTTTTTATGTGTTTTGAAAATGGGTGTGTGCCTGGGCCTAGCTAAGCCTGCCCCTCTCACTTATCATTGGCCAAGCTTTCCTCTCTCCCTTGATTGGGGGAAAGAAATGGAGTGTCAGAGTGATGCTGTAGGTTTTATGGTCAGAGGAACCCCCCCTTGTCAAATTGCACACAAATCTATTTCTGACCCAAATACATATTTATCTATGTACCATTTTTCTAATATTATAGGTCCAGTTAACATATTTTCTGTAGCACCAAACCATCCGATCCCTGTCTTTGTACGATGTTGTGTCCACTTATGACAGAATTCTCCCCTTTTTATCTAGATAACGACCTCTAAATCTTTCCAGATTTTACACAAATGTGCACCAGGGAAGTGGGGTTCAGATGATAAAGTGTCAGATTTTTAACATGCATACATTTGGTGTAACAACCTTTTTTTCCGCTACTATCCCCAAGAACATACCACAGGGTCCTAACACCTCTTAAAATGTGCACAGAAAAATCACAAGAATGATGATGTTATTTATATAATTTTTACAAGTCCGCACTATGAATTATCCATCTTTATAAAATCATGCTCTGGCCCCAAAGGGGTCTGGTTTTCCAAAGCACATGGTGGAATTTCTGGTTTATCCACTTCCCCCAAGCTCAGTTTGCTCTCACAGGCACTGCCCCTCCCAGTTTCTCCCAAGAGGAAGCCATTTTACAACCCCCCCCCCAATATAACATTTGCCTGAGCCAGGGACAGTGCTTTGTTTAGTTTCCTGTAGTCCCCAGGTGCTCCTCCCCTAATCCAATCAGAGAGGTGTCATCTCCTTTTGGCAGGGGCAGCAGAATGCAGCCATGCCTGGGAAGAGTTGTTGAGCCAGTTCAACTCCTGTCGGGGGTAGTTGCCAGGCAGAATTCACTCTCTTCAAGCCAGGCTTCAGCTAAATGTCACTTTAGTTCCCAGTTTTCTACATTCAAATCAAACTTATAATGTTTGCACATGCAGCTAGAATGCTGATTCTAAGTTCAAAACTATGGCATTTAACAGTTGCAACCTATGTTACACTCAAAAGTAGGTCACTCATTATATTTTGAACATTTCGATTTTAGTGGCTTTCTTTCCATTTAACTTAAGCTGCTGACATCCACAGCTCAGCCAGTTTTGTTATAAACATTGTTTTGGGCTCTTCATCTTTCCAGATTTAGTATGCACGCAAGAATACATTCTGCCATATTTCTGCTGGTGTTCATTGAGATTTTTGAATATCTTGTGATGTTTAAAATAGGAATTTTGAGCTTGCATTCAGGGAAACAAAGGTGATTTTAAAGTGCTTTTAAGCTAACAGGCACTGCTGTTTTTCCTTTGGCACACATTCCACTCATTGCACCCCTTGCCCATCATGCTTGCACTGGTGGGTGGCAGGTCAGGGGACCATTTTGGTATGCGCACAACTGCACGGTTCTCTAGGATTCTGGCGCACATGTGGGGTTTTCCGCCCTCTTGGATTTCCTAAGCCCACCGCACCAAATGTTGCAGCATAATAGTCCAAATGTGGGTCAGGACACCCAACAACCTTTCTGACAATGTGCCCGTTTCACTATGCACATTTGCTGTCATAGGCTTCCTTGTCAAACCTGGGTATTGCTACAGCCCAGAGTTGGGAGTTTCTTTAACTTTCACGCAGCTGAAATAGGAAGCATTCTGCCTTGATAGATTCACCTCCCACCCCCTCACTAATATCTTTCTGGCGCAAGCGAAAAGGCTTAAAGTTCTAACTTCAGACTCTTTACACACGGCGACACCAAGATATATATGGTTTACCACAGTTAAATTAATGACAGTATTATTATGCTCATTAAATGGCTGACTCAGTCACTCACTCATTCATTCAATCACTCATATACCAGGATTGCCATCAGAAATATGCCTAGAAATTCTAAATCAGCACATTCAGGTAGGCCTCTAAACAGGTAAAATAATAATATCTATTTCTTATATAGCACTACACACCCATGGTTCTCAGAGGTCTGAAATAACAGATGACATTATTATCCCACAGAGTGGTACACCATTTATCGACCTGGGAAGGATAAAAGTCTATGGTGAGCTTACCGGGGTTCGAACCTGCCATGGCAGGTTGCACACAGACATAAGGAGCGAACATTCAGCTTGCTGTGCTATGTGACCAGCTACCTTTCAGTGCACTCACTTATTTCACCATGATATGATATATGTGATATGATGTTTTATTTATATCGTGCTCAGACCAAGTGTTTCAGAGCGCAACAAGGCAAGGAAAGGCGAACAGGGTAGAACAAAACAACGTCTTGATTCAAATAAATCATGAATCCATTATTCAAATGTTCATTCCACTAGTAAAAACAAGGCCAATAAGTGAGACGTGCCAGTGCCTCAAAGGGCATAGTTGTGGCGTTGAAGCACTATAGGTTGTCAGTGACTTCAACAGACCGTAAATTGAACAATACATGATGAGCTGTATTTTTCATAGCATGCAAAGAGTGTGCTAAAGTGTACATTGGATTTCTTTCTACAAATCAGTAAAAGTACAGGTTGTAGCAAACAAAATTCCTATCAGGAAGGCTGTCAATATGAACTTGGTGGGGTTAACAGGCAGAGGCAGCTGAAATCACGCGGCCAATAACACAATCCATTTACACAGAGCGCACTGAAAATTGTGAAGCAGGCCTACTAGAATATTGAAATGGTGGAGGCACTGCCTGGAAAGTCAATACGCTTGTTAACTGAAGGGCTTCTCAACATCCCCTGAATACTGATTCCAGGTGTTCAGAGCAGAGCCCGAAGTCTGTGCACTGCATTCCCCCCCAAGGGAATGTAAAAAGTGGAGGAATTGATCCTATGTAAGCCTTTTCATCTTTGAGAATATTCCTCCTTCCTTCATCCCTCTGCCTACTTTCTTCCTCCTCCAGCGCCCACAACTACATCCCCAGGAGGAGAATTGCTATTGTTCAGAAAACATTTTCAAATGGAGCATAATTTCCACATTCAGTAACTGATGTATAATTATATGACTTGCCTTCAGAATCCAAGCGGAGTAACCTTCACAAAGGCCGAACGGATAAACAAATTGGATGTTTAAAACATGCAATTGAAAGACAGTGGCAGCCATTTGCATTTTAATTTCTGTAACTGCTGCAAGCTGTTTAAGAAAAGGACTGTAGATTTAGACACTTGATGGCAGGAAAAATTCAAACTATACAGAGTTTTACAGAACAAAATAAAAACTTCTTAATATCCATGGAATTTTTAAATAGGTTTATCAATTACTTTTTTCAGAAATGTGACTGCATTTACTCTTTAAGTTTATCCCAGAAGGAATGTGTTTTTAAATGCTGCTGTGCTTGATAGGTCCTTTTGTTGATCTATGCCGGCATCCCTCTTGAAGTTATGCTTATGCACTTCTGTGTCTGAGCTGGAACTTATCCCAGCGTTGGGGCTAACTTCTCTGATTCTTCTTGTGTTTGTCCCTGCCCGGTGGCAGAATCTATGCTTGGGTCCATTGACCTGTAGTGATAAGCAGCCTCGCTGTCATGTATACATCGCAATTTGCAGGTGCTGCTAATGGAGGGTCTGGGATACCATCTGGATATATATGTTCAATAACAAGACTGGGAGGAGTAGACCAAGAAACAAGCAATACAATACTCTTTATGTTGAGAACTCGACAGACCCAATCGGCATATGCTGACAATGGTTTTAGATTAATCATTTTTTCACCTTTAAAGAGGTACTCATTCAAACATCAACTTTTGTGCCAGATTTCTTGTTATAGACCACAGAGAGGACAAGGAATGTAGGACCGGTATAATGGCCTTTGCATAGAGGCAGGGGATCAGGGGCATCCATGATGTTTTTCTGTCCATCTTGTGGATCTCAAGCTTCAACTGTGGCAATGGAGGTATTTGTGCAGTTTTATTGACTACTGAGGTTTCAGATCTTTCCATTTTGTGCTGTTTTGGGATACATCAAATGTCACCATTTTTAAAAATCCTTTCATTGACTTTTAACAACAAAACACAACACTGACAGCTTATTGTGACCACAGATAATCATTGGCAGCAAGGCATCTATCACAACTACAGCCCCATTGTCATGCTCGACCAAGTGCCTAGGCCTCAAACCCCACCTGCACCCTGTGAACCACCCCTCCACAGCCTGCGTGTTAACCCAGAGTAGCCCTGGTTTCATAATGGGTCATCTAGAGTCTCTGCCAGGCTAGAAGGCAAATAGCTCAGCTACGGCCCCCATATGTCTATAGGCATATGCTGGAAGTGTGCCCCTATGTTCTGTTTCCGTGTCCTGCAATATGCTATATGTCCCAGTTCCAATATCTCAGCCACTGGGGAGGGCCCCTCCCCCCTCCCCAATGCCATTGCAATAAGACGTTTCTCAAGAACAAGGAGCATTACTCTGAGGCACCTTAAGTACCCTGGAGTTTCTCCTGTGCAACCCTGGGGCACACCTCTACCAGCTCTTTCATGATTTCTTGTATTGTCTGGAAAACCCTGGACCAGAGGTTTGCCAGGGAGGTACTTTCCCAGGCTAAGTGTAAGAAGGTGACCGGTGTATGTGCGTGCATGCATCCGTGACATTTGGGTAGAATTTGTGTTGTCCCGCTGGTGTGCGGTACATCTAATGTAAGTTTTTGAAGTGCAGTAACTTAAAATGACTACTGAAAGAAACATGTCTGGCCTAGGAGCAGCAGTACTTTCATACTTCGTCCAAAATTGGCTGCACAAGGGTTACTGTCCGATCCCAGCTTCCTTATGCAGAGACAGCACAAACCCCTTCCTCTCCTTGAGAGTCTTGGCACCTGCACTAGTAGTAATACAGGTAGGCCGCGACCCCCATGGGGAAAGAGGGTTAGGGTCCATGGGTTGGATAGGTAGGGGGAGTTAGCATAACCGGGTAGAGGGTTAGGGAGTGGTAGTGGATGGGTAAAGAGATTTAGGGAATAAAATGCACACGCCCCTGGCAGATGTGGATTAGGAGTCATATCGGTGACAACCACATTGCTTGCAAGAAGTGCTTCTGTGCTTGGACTAGATGTGTTTCTTTCAGGAAAGCAATGGCAGTGCAGTGCCTGGCAAGGTATAGTAATACTTTCCTTGCCTTTAAAAAACATTTTAGTCTCAAGCGTTCCATGTAAGAAGGTACATCACTATGTTGCCTCCCTCACTAAGTAATGCAATCCCCTGAGGAACAAAACCCTCTCCGGTCTAAGTCCCAGTGTTGATTGCCTGGCCAACACTATACATTCACCCTGTGCCACCACCTCCCCATGGGTTCTGTGTGCCAGTTCAGCTGTCTGTAACATTAAAACATTATCAAACAATAACTGCATAACCCCTGTCCCGTGTGCCCACCACTCTCCTACCAGCAACCACAACATGCCAGTAAGTAACCCCCCCTCCAAACCACCTTGCTGCATGCGTTTTCCACCGGTGAGGTCACCCAGACCCTCCAGGCAGCACCCCCCACACAACATGGTTAACCAGAAACAGGACAAGGAACTGCTTTTTGTTTTTTTACCCGGTCTCCTCTGCACCAACCACCAGATTCGAGCCTGGATCCCGGACCGGCAATGCACAAGCCCTGTTGTGACTAGGCTGCTGGGGGAACCCCGGCAGCATGGAGCTCAGAAAGTCACTAGCCTCTTCCGCATATTGAAGAACAAGGTTTTTCCTTTATGCTCCACCCAGAGTTTTGCCAGAAACATCTTGGTGTATTTAATGCCTCTAGAACATATAACTCTCTTGATGACTATATATGATTTCCTCAAGGCCAGAACTCTGTTGGAGAAGTCCAGGAAGAGACGGACCATGCCCCCTTTATACACCAACTGACCCTTCTCCCTCGCCAACCCAAAGGCTGTGTCCCAGTCTCATAGTTAAGCAGGTGGGCTATGATCAGCTTGATGGGGGGCCCCGGGACAGAGATCCTGCTCGGGATCCTGCAAATCTGATGTTTGACCTGAAATACAGGTGAGAAGCTCTCTGTACCAGTACCTGCTTCAGGAGCAGCTGCACGAACAGTTCCATGGGCCCAGTACCACTCAAGTGAGGTACCCCCCAATCCTGATGTTGTTTCTGCGGGACCTCGATTCTAGGTCTTCCTGCAAATCAGTAAGTTCCTTCAGCGTGTTCTTGATCTGTGAAATATCCCCTGTTGCCCTGGCTGACCCATCCTCCACTGCCGAGATCTGGTTCTCTGCTTTGTCAAGCCGTTCCCCATGCTTTTCCAGCCTAATTTTCATGTCATCAACTTTGCAAGTTGAGGAATCAAGGTTGGTGCTCAAGTTATGTATTCCGGCCTGAAGTTGCATAAACATTTCCTTGATGTCTTCCAAATCTGTTGTCTCCCTTCCTGGTCTCCCCACTTGATCAGATGTAACCTTTTCACAGTGAACAGATACATACATCTTAAATTGAGCTGTTGCCCTTTAAACAGGTATGTGTCTCAAACAAGTTCAGATTGGTAGATGGTGGTAGAAACTTCTACACACACATTGCATCCAGGTTTTTGGGAAATCCAGACACATTTTTTAATTTAAACTTGGAAACAGGGTCCAATGTGACTCCAACAATCAAAGGTTTGCGAGGTCAATGGATAAAGGTCTGGTCATGGATTTTACTAGGAAGGTTATGAGGATTGCATTCTTCATCTAACTGGGAATCATACCTGTGAGTCAGGATACGGTCAGCAGATCTATGGGCTGTGGGAAGAATAAATGTACGTGGATAATTCTAGAAATGTGTTCTTGTTTGGTGCATTACTTCACTGTCCACACCCACAGGGTGAATGCATATTATATAATAATGTTATTAAGTCATAAAAGTGTTGTTGTTTGCATAGATAGGGTCCAAAGTCGGTTCTACAACACACGGCCAAGCTAAAAAAGACGTAATTCTGAGCTGGGACAGCAATTAAATACATACATTGGACATATATCGTGATGGGCATGGGAACCATGGTCCCCTTTTAAAAGGAGAATCAGGAACTTTAAGAAAATCTCAACTCATTAACAGTGTAGGCTAATTTGAGTCAAATGATCCTCACATAAGTACAGGAGGGCTTGAAACACATGTTGGCTGGTAAAAGTTTATTTATTTGGAATACATTAATTTTCTATACACATTTTTCGAGTATCTGCTCGTAATATTATATACGTTTGTTTTTATTCATTATGATGCTGGAAACAAAACAATTGGCAAATAGAACAGCGCTTGCACATTTCACGTACACTAATAATAACTTTAAATTTAACATCTTGTTAAGGGTTAGGCTTTCTTGTGGAGACTTTGCTGCCTCCATTAAAATCCTGGGAAGTACTAAGCAGAGGAATGTTCAACATATAATGTTATTAGCACAGCATGAAAAAATACATAGAAACCAGCCTTTAAAAAAAATGTTATGAAGAGGATGCGAGGCCACACACATTCTTGTTTCCCCTTCCCGCAGATTTGATTTATTTCTCTTAACATTAGACCTACCGTGACATCTGTTCTCTCATGCAAAATAAAATATGATGTTTAAGAGATTATTTGTTTTTTACCTGAAGTTATGAACTTCCTTGAAATTACACAACGCATGTTTAGGTCCAAAGATCAAATACTGAGCCAGCAATGTCTGTAATATGAACAAAAACACACCCTGTGTCTATGCATGGGTACCTTTTTTAGAAGCTACTGCACTGGAAGGTCCTAAAGATAAGGCGTGGGTAAAATTTCTCACACAAAGGTTGAATTACTCAATTTTCAGTTGATTTGACATAGGTGGACCTCGGACCAACACTAAGACAAGTATTTGGAAGCGAAGGAGGAGAGTGTACCAGACTGACACAGGAGGGTCTGGGACTCACTCTCATGCTTGTCAAGAGTCTGCATATAAACAGAGGAAGATCAAGAGGAGGGAGTCATCCTTTTGAGTGTGTGAAATCCAGGGGAAGGGAGTCATTCTCCCTGGTGTTGAAACTTGAACATTTTGACCCGGGGAAGTGAGTCATTCCCCGAGTAATTGGAAATTGTGTTTGGCCAAGAGAAGGAAGGCAAACTCTTGCTATTGTCAATATTGTGACCAGGGGAAGGGAGGCATTCCCTCTGATATAGTTGGAAAACTCTGCGGAGCCACGTGAAGAGAAATAACTTATTGGCATTGTAAATTGTGAAAGTGAGAAAGAGATCAAGGGAAGGCTGATACCCCTTGAAAACTGTGAACTATAAAGAGCCAAAGAAACTCAGGGGAAAGGAATCATCTCCTGAGACTTGCAGAACATTTGGTTTCTTATTTTGTTTTGCACCTTTTGGAACTTTATGTTGCAACTTTGTAGGAGAGCTGCAGATGACCAGCCCAAAGACTTTTTCACTTTTCACTTTACCCTGAGTTTAGTATATAAGGGTCAGGTTAGGATTTGGACACAGGACAGAGAACTTTACTTTGGACATTCTGACACAGAGATCCTTAAGTTTAGAGAAACCCCTCCAAGAGTTAGGGAGAGATGAGACTTTCTCCAACCATCTTTGTTCTTAATAAAAGTCTTTGCCAACCACCTCAATGCCCTTGTGTTCGAGTCTTACTCTTGGTTCCTTACAGAGGCTATTAACTTTTCACTTGCTGGATGGATTTGGATGACATTTTTCGAAACCAAGGGCCTGCCCCCCCCCCACCCCCCAAACTGGATATTATGGGAACAATGTGTCAAAAATTGAAAAAAGTTACTAAGAATGGTTTGAATAGTGTATAGTGGCCACAGCATGTATAGTGGCAACGACCAAAGACCACCTAGTTGGTCCAACGAAAACATATTGGGGAAACATGTACAGTGGACATGGCTAGTGGCCCGGTAGTGTTTAAAAATGTACAGTGGGAACGACCAAAGGATGTGCTCAATGGCCAGGCTACTGGGCCACAAAGGCATGCACAGTGGCTATGGCCAAAGGCCATGGCCACCTAGTGGGTGTCAAAGAAACGTATTGGGGGGACATATACAGTGGACATTGCCATGGCTAGTGGTCCATAAAAATCTATGGTATAACAAACCCTTGAAATGCCCAGAAAAACGTTAGTTAAAGTGCAGTTAAGTTGACCAGTGTTGAGATTAGTCTTGTAATTAAAAATGTGTTACTGCAACTCAGCAGATGTAAAAATGCACTTATGATGTAATGTTATTCCATATGGAATCTGATCTCTTGTTAGTTCCATTTAGAATATGGAATTGTCTACTTTTGCTTTGGAGAGGCAGTTGGGATAGTCTTCCCAGGAGGACGCCTGCTGTCAATTGTGTTTGTTTAACTTGATAATAAATACTCTGTTAACCATCTGTGGTTACATCCCTGACTCAACATTGGCGACGAGGATCTTGGCCCCAGCGTGACCCGTGCAAAGTGCCTGCTCCGGCGGTGTGACAGCAGGCGTGAAGTTGCCGCCGAGGGAGAGGAGGCCAGAGAAGGGATCCGAGACGGGGCGTTACCAACAGGTCAGGTGTGAGTGAGCCTGTTTTATGAGAAGCGCTGTGTGGGAGAGTCGCTCTCATCTAATATGTTATGAAAACGAGCAGCGCCGCCTGCATCAAACAGTGAGCGAGCGCGAGCCCAGTTCCTGCGTGAGAGATATCGCGCGCACATCAGAGCGTGCATCAGCGGCAGCCTTGCCTGCATCAAAGCGCCGGCCACGCTTCAGTAGAAAAGTGGCTCGCGAGCAGACGTCTGCTCGCGAGCAGGGAGCGACGGTGTGGCGTTACTCGCGGCGCCAAGAGCTGCGAACGAAGGCAGTAAACTTGTGAACTGTGCTGGTGCTGTATTATTAAAAGGCACACGCGGATGGTCAAAAGCACACGCATAACAAAGAAGAGTGTGCAGTACATATACTGATCAGTCTCTATATTCAGTCTTTACATGGGCACACTCCGGTCTCCCAAGTGACATTTTACATAAATTTTGCAATAGTGTCAAGCTTCAAGCACACGCATAACAAAGAAGTAGTGTGCAGTCCATATACTGATCAGTCTCCCTATTCAGTTTTTACATGTGCACACTCCGGTCTCCCAAGTGACATTTTACATAGTTTTACAATTTTGTTGAGCTTCAAGTTGCTGCCATTCATCAAGAGAAAAGTGCTTATATTTTTTGTCAAGGTAAAAAACAAGTCTTTAAACAACTCGAGAGAGATAGCTGTCATTTCCACCGCGCAACATGTCCTCTATACCACCTCCCCTGCCGTTTGTCAACGAGCCAGGTCGTCCTACCATACCATGGGATAGGTGGAAGGACATTTTTGAAAATTATTTAGTGGCCATGGGTGGAGACAGGTATCCTGCAGCACGGAAAAAAGCGTTACTTCTTCACAACTTAGGCACTGAAGGGCGCAGGATCTATGATGGTCTTCCAAGGAATCGAGATCAAGGATATGGTGATATGGATGAGTACTCTTTTGCTCTGAAGCAACTGCGAGACCATTTTGAGCCGAAGAAGAACATCAGTTTTGAAAGGCATAAGTTCTTTCAGAGGGTCCAAGAAAAATCAGAGTCGGTGGAATCTTATGTTGCATGTCTCAGATCATTAAGCTATACGTGTGAGTTTGAGCAGTTAACAGACTCGCTCATCAGGGACCAGCTTGTCAGATGCACAAACAACCCTAGGATTCAGGAGAAACTATTGACAAAAGACATGGTTCTTCAAGAGGCAATCGAAATGGCGAGAAGCATTGAACAAACGTCCGAGTATGTAAAGGAACTAAAAAATTGACAAATCCAGTCTTGATCAATCATCAGTATGTGTGGTGGAGCAAAAGAAGAGGGGTAATTACTCCATGGCAAAGAAAGGTGCGTGGAATACAAAGAACATGTGTCCTCGTTGTGGCAGCGTCAGGCATGGAATGAACTATCCATCATGTCCGGCCAAGAACGCGGAATGCTTCAAGTGCAAGGGAAGAGGCCATTTTGCAAATGTTTGCAGGAGTAGGTCGATCAACTATGTGGAATCTAAAATGGACAATACTGGGGAGTTGGACATTAAGACAGAGTATTATACACATCAAAATTCAGCAGGTCAGGAAGTGACCCCTAAGCATGTTTTTCAAGTATCAGAAGTATCCGCTAACGATAATGGCCCTGTCGACCTATTTAGCATTGATGGAGTTGAACTGTCGATGAAGGTAGACTCTTGCTCACCGTGGTCCATCATATCCAGAGACACCTTGAGAAATGTTCTCAAAAAAGATGATGCAAGTGT
The DNA here is from genome assembly GCF_040938575.1 of Ambystoma mexicanum. Taxonomy (NCBI): domain Eukaryota; kingdom Metazoa; phylum Chordata; class Amphibia; order Caudata; family Ambystomatidae; genus Ambystoma; species Ambystoma mexicanum. Next base: position 646,767,661 of record NC_090930.1, on the reverse strand, counting down.
TTTTCCCACTGGCGTAAGAGTATGCGGATATGCCAACTCTGACATAAAAATTGTTGGGCAAATTTCTTCAGAAGTGTGTTACAAAGGGAGAATCTGTCAAGCCATGTTACTTGTAGCAGAGAAAGGAGCGTCGTTGCTAGGTTGGGAAGAACAGAAGAAATTAGGAATAATAGTGCAAGCTAGTGCACCAGTTCCCGTATCTATTGCTGAGGTGGAGGATTCCTGGACTAAAGAGTTTCCTGAAGTGTTTACGGAGGGTCTTGGCAAGCTTAAGGATTTTGAACATCACATTAAGTTAAAAAAAGTTGCTCAACCTGTAGTACACAAGGTTCGTCAAGTTCCTTTAAAGATGAGGGCACAGCTCAAGGAAGAACTTGACAGTCTGATGAAGAAGGGAGTCATTGAACCAGTAGCAGCCACAGAATGGTTGTCTCCGGTCGTGCTAGTTACTAAGGCCAATGGTAACTTGAGGTTGTGTGTGGATTTACGCAGTCTGAACAGGAATATTGTAGTGGAGAGACATCCATTGCCAAACATTTCGGAGATCCTGTCCACACTGGGAGAGCCCAAAGTATTTTCTATCATTGACCTGTCGTCTGCGTACCACCAAGTGCCTCTGTCCGAAAATTGCCAACATCTAACTGCTTTTATCACTCCGGAAGGGGTTTTTATGTTTAAACGTATGCCTTTTGGTTTAGCTTCGGCAGCATCTGTTTTCCAGAGAGTAATGGAAACAGTCCTCAAGGGTCTTAACAATGTGACCGTGTTTCAAGATGATATTCTCATTTTTGCTAAGGATATGAGTGAACATGATATTGTGTTAAGAGCTGTTTTGGTGAGACTTAGAAATGCGGGGCTAACAGTACAAAGAAAGAAATGTAGAATTGCCATGACAGAGGTTGATTATTTGGGACATAATATTTCTGTAAAGGGTATTGCTCCCAGGAAGTCCTTGGTGGACAGCATTGTGAATGCTCCACAACCCCGTGATAAGGATCAGCTACGTTCGTTCATGGGGTTGGCGGAGTATTATCACAAATTTGTTGAGGGATTTGCAAACATTTCGTCTCCTTTGAGAGATTTATTAAAAAAGGGATCCAGATATGTGTGGTCGGATCAATGCCAAGAAGCCTTTGTTAAAATAAAAGAGGGCATAGTTGAGGCTCCTTCTCTAGGTGGATTTGTGTCTGGTAGGAAGACTGTGTTAGCTGTAGACGCAAGCATGTTGGGGCTCGGAGCTGCCTTGTTCCAATATGAAGGGAGCGTTGAAAATGTCATAGCTTTTGCCTCTCGCCCATTGAAGGGAGCGGAGAACAATTACTCTGTGGTAGAGAGGGAGGCATTAGCTGTTTCATGGGCGGTAAGTCATTTTAAATTTTTTCTTTGGGGCCAATCTTTTCTGGTTAAGACTGATCACAAGCCTCTGGTTCAGTTGTTGGGCAGTACAGACTGGACAAAAGGGTCCCCTAGGATATCCCGGTGGATGGTGGATTTGTTGGGGTATGATTTTAGGATGGTATATGTTCCTGGTGGGGATAATGTTATTGCAGACTGTCTGTCCAGACTGCCTATTCAAAATGAAGAATGCAATATTACAAATGCAGAATCTCCAGTCGGGATTTGTGAAATGGTGCACAATGCTATATGTGAAGAGGAGTGGGTGTCGGCGGATAATCTTGATGAGATGTTAGGCCAGGTTAAGAGCTGGGTTAAAATGGGTTGGCCCAGGAAGGATCTGGTAGAAAAGAAATTTGATGCATTCTATAATATCAAAGAAGAGTTGAACTTGTCAGGGAATGGGGTTCAACTTAGGAAAGGATTGAGAATAATACCTCCCTCTGCTGTGAGAGCCAAACTGGTGGAGATAGCTCACCAGGGTCACCTGGGTATGGGAGGCACCAAGAGACACATAAGGCAATCGTTTTGGTGGCCTGGTATTGATGGAGAAGTTGAAAGAGTAGTGAGGAAATGTAAAGAGTGTGAAAGAAGTGATAAGACCAAATGTGTCAGGGAAACGCCCTTAAGACCTGTTAGTATTCCTACAGAGCCTTGGAGGAAGTTAGCAGTAGATCTGATGGGACCCATTCAGGAGTTGGGAGAAGAGTTCAAGTATATCATTGTACTGGTGGATTATCATAGTAAATGGGTTGAATGGAAAGCCATAAGGGAGGCGACCACGTCCCAAATGATCACTTTCCTTGAGGAAGTGTTCTACAGGGAGGGGTTCCCTTCCGAACTTGTCTCAGACAATGGTGTCCAGTTTTGTTCGGACAGGATGCTAGAATTTTTGAATAAGTACGGAATCAGACATTACAGGACAGCGTTGTATCAACCCAGGGCGAATGGTTTGGTTGAAAGGATGAATAGGTTTCTCAAAGGTGGTCTGCAGTTGGCTATGGCATCGGGACTCAAATGGCAGACAATTTTAAGAGAAATGGTCTGGAATTACTGTGTAACTCCACATTCCATCACTGGAGTGTCCCCTTTTTCGTCTCTAAAGGGTAGACACCCGGGGACAAAGTTATGTCCTGGTTGGATGGATCTTGCTAGGAGTGTGAATGTTGACAGAAGGAAAATTATGGATTTAGTTAAGGAAGCTCAGAGTGAGTACAAGGTTCGTTTTGATGACATGAAAGCTACAAGAGAAATGGTTTGGTCGGTTGGAGACTGGGTTTATGTTAAAAATCCTAGAGCATCTCCGAAATGCATTACTAGTAAGTTTATTGGTCCCAAGAGAATTGCAAGTATAAGGGGAAATGTTGTTATTATGGAGGGTGGTGAATGCTGGGCAATGTCTAGATTAGCCAAATGGAACAAAGATAATGCTGAAGGTAATGAGAGGAATCGAGTAGTAGAAGAAGATTCAGATTTGGGACCATGTGCAGACAAGGTGGTGAATGAGAAGAGTGACAGTGATAGTTGTGTCAACACTGGTCTGAGAATGAGTAGAGTCAGGAACAGACCTACCAGATTAAATGATTATTATGTGGGTTAGGACTTTTGCGTTAAAGGAAGGAGATGTGTTGAGATTAGTCTTGTAATTAAAAATGTGTTACTGCAACTCAGCAGATGTAAAAATGCACTTATGATGTAATGTTATTCCATATGGAATCTGATCTCTTGTTAGTTCCATTTAGAATATGGAATTGTCTACTTTTGCTTTGGAGAGGCAGTTGGGATAGTCTTCCCAGGAGGACGCCTGCTGTCAATTGTGTTTGTTTAACTTGATAATAAATACTCTGTTAACCATCTGTGGTTACATCCCTGACTCAACAACCAGATTTAATGCAAAACATTTTTTTTTTAATTCAGTGGATGTAGGAAGTCATGACCAGTTTAACTCACTGTGTTCCTGTTGCAAAGTCCATGAGCACCTACATATTATAAGATAAGGGATTCACAATGATATAGAAAATGGCATTATGGGGGACATGGCATATGGGCAGCGGTAGAAGTGTACCGAACAAAGTGGTGGAACTGTGGCCTCGGCAGGGGAGAGGGTAGGCGGAAGCATAGTGCAACATTTGACAAGGTGTTGCAGCCGGGGCATTGCAATAGTCTAAGTGACTAGTAACTAAGGCTCCTATTACAACTTTACACTTGCACAGGGACATGGATGGACAAATTCTCTGTATAGAATGGTGAATATGGCCGTAAAAAGTAGAAGAATTGTAAACAGAAAAAAATGAAAGTAGTGGAAAACTGCTCCCGACTATTCTCGCTCACTTCGATCACTGATTATGGGAAACATCAACGGGAGTGGGCCGAGGTAAGTTGGTCATGACTTCCCACATGCTCTGAATATCAAGGGGTTTGTTCAGTGAAATCTGGTCAACTTACCTGCACTTTAACTAAAGTGTTTTCAGTGAATATATATATATGAACAAACTACTGTGATTTATCCCATGGGATGTTCCGAATAACATCTCACAGGTCATGAAAATGAAGTAGAGTTGTCTATAATATCACTCAGAACTCTGAGATAAAATTCCCATACATAATTTGATGCTGTATATGCCCACCTCCCCCAGCATTCCTTTTCCACCCCTCGTGTTATACCCCTGGGCAAGCATTGCAGGGCTTGGAACGGAGAGACATGAGTGGACTATAAAAACAGAATAAATACCAAGTTCAAACATCCAACAGCAAAACAAAACAAAAATGCAAACGCCTGGCAGAGAACATGCCATATCCCCATTCTGTGATGTGATAGCAGTTATGAATGACATAATCTTCTGCCATGACGTCAGAGTAGGAGGCTGCAGTATCTAGAAAGGGAAATCACTGATATTTGCTTTTTCGTGGACATACCCAAACAGAAGAGGGGCACTGGAAACATATTGGGAAGTTCATAGTTTGTCGGTGTCCCCCCACGACTTTAAGTACTCAGTCCAGGACTTCAATCAGAATGCATCAACTGGACACCAGCCATTCATTTCAACGTGTTATTTTCAAAGCTGAAATTGTGTTCGATTTCACTGACGTGTGGGTGTAGGCAATTATATTTAATGAAATGCACAGTGAAATGTTGATTTGCATTGGGACTAATTCGGTCACGAACAGATTTAAAACTTTGGAAGGCTTCACTTGGAAGGGAGCGTGTTTTTTGCTCTTGGTAAGAGGACACATTTTTCATGCAGTGAGCTCTGCTGGATGCCAGCCTGGCTCAGGCGGGCGCGTGTCATGCGAGGCTTCAATCTGGGCACCCGTAAAATGCCACGTGATTATGCATACATGGGTTCGGTTTGTATCTTCTGGCCAAGTGCATGCTAAACTCCTCCCTTCTTTTTGTGTGCTTAGCACCTACCCGGCACTCATATATCTGGCTTCACTGCAGAAGACTGAAGTGGCAGATGACAGCCGTTTTCCATAATGTGTGCAACTCGGCTGTGCTGTATAATCCATAAATGCCCTTTTAGTTGTTTTCAGCAGCATTATTCAAATCAAAGAAAATTAACATGAAGTTGGCCAATTCAGCATTCAGTACGCACTTAACATCGAAGATTGACTGAAAGAGGAGCAGGTTAGTGATGCACTGAATATCAGCAAACCATCGTTTTTGAGGAATAGCGCACACAGGCCAAAATGCAATGTACACAGGAAGAAAAATCCCCACGTGCCCTCCCCTCACGTTAGTGAGCTGCGTGGTATTATGCAATCCGCGCAGCGTTCTCCAGGACGCTTTATGCGTCAGGAGGGCCACTGCTCTGCCGTAGTTTAACAGAGCAGGGGCCTGTCCAGCTACCTTTGAAGACTGAGCTGGTTGATCTTCCCAACTTTTCAAAGGGGCCTGAGAGCCCAGCAGGCAGGGGTGCATTTGTTAAGTGCTCACAACCTATTGGGGGCTTTCAGGACTCTCTGTAAAAGCCAGGGGTTGATGTTGGTTTGCAGATGGTGACTGCTCTACCTACCCCCATCTCCATTCAACCAACCCATCAGCTAGGTTCATTGCAATTGAGTTGTATCTTTTTTTGAAATAATGTTATTGTGATTTTTTATCTGAAGATTGTTTTAAGCTTTTATGGTATAATTAGCAAAATAAAGCTTAATTAAATAATTAATAATTAAGTACATTCAAAATCAATGCTTTATTTGTTTCGATCTTTTCTTCATTTTATTAGTGAGTGGCACTATTTATTGCTGTTCTATAGTTAAAGGGAATTTGTGATTCTGAAAAACAGTTTGTTCCTGTTATCAGTTTTTGGTCAGCCTCCTTTATTCATTGAATAGATTAAATGGAGCAGGCCCACCAGATCTATGGAGGATTCAGATTAGGTTGGTGGTCGCTAGCCCCATTGTCAGCTTCACATCCAGTCAAATAGTTTGCTTTCTTTCATTTTTGTTGTTACATTTGAATATTATGGGTGTCTCCAAGGGATACATTTCCCGGATGTGGATCTACTCAGACTGTCAATCAGTACCATCATGCTGCTGTAAATGACGTGCTTTACCCTGCCTCTTAAAATCCATGGCAAGTGCGGTTGCGACACAAATGGTTCCAATACTTCTGACTGCCATTATCCCAGGTGTGTGGAGTACCTACTGCTCACTGTCTGCCATGCAGATTTACTCCCATGGAGAATATGGGCCTCATTACACGTAATGCGGTAAGGGTTTACCGGTACCGGTAAAGGCACCGGTACCGGTAAACCCTTACCACCTTACTACGAGGTCCCTTAGCGGGACCCGACCTCAACGGCTGGTTTTACCAGCCGTTAAGGAACGGGTCCGCAAAGGGACCTTGGTGCTAATTACGGTACCGCAATTTGCGGTACCGTAATTAGCTCCTTCCCCATTCCCATTGAGTCCTATGGAGGCAAAAATGGGAATGGGGAAGTGCCTTGGTGAATGGGAAATTACCACCCCCACTCACCTTGGAGTAGGGCGGTAATTCCACCATCCACCAAGACGGACACGGTAAAATACCGGCGGCAACCATGGCGCTAATAGCGCCATGGTTACCGCATACCGTGTAATGAGGCCCTATGTGTTGCACATAACGTCCTGTGACACAAGGGGGGTCATTACGAGGTTGTAGGTAAGGGATTAACGGCACCGCTAAGGGCACTGGTGCCGGTAATCCTTTACCACCCTATTCCGAGGTCCCTTAGCGGGTCCCTTCCTTAACACCTGGTTTTACCAGGCATTATGGAAGGGACCGGTTAAGGGACTTCAGAGCTAATAACGGTACCGCAAATTGCGGTACCGTTATTAGCTCCATCCCCATTCCCATTGAGTCCTATGGGAACTCGAATGGAATGTGGAATGGTTCCCGGAATGGGGATTTACCGGGTCCTCCAATGTTGGAATGACCCGGTAAGTCCCTATTTTGGGAACCCGGACCCGGAATGCGGTAAGGGGGTAGCCATGGTGCTAATAGAACCATGGCTACCTCCAACCTCTTAATGACCCCCATTGTCTCTTAGCTCCGTTGTACTTAAAGAAATACATGGAATTCATGATCTGAATTGAGGCCCCGAGTTTTCATTCTGTATTTACAGATTAGTCTTGCCTCAGGTTGCCTTAATCTGAGTTCATGGTTGCCTCCTCTTTGTGTAACACTTGCTTGAACCATACCAGTAAAGCTTAAATGAGATTTACAATAGACTGAGTCTTTTTATTTTTCGGTTATTTCTCGTTCATCATTGTTTTACCACAATTGGTACGTATTCATGCTAATGCATTTTATTTTTGTAACATGAATGGGTTTGTTCCACCCCCTGATACTCGTTGTTTTGCGCTACCAAATTGGATTATCAATTATGCATTGAACTAATTTTTATATTGTGAATACACAACTCATGTCTGTATAAATTGTCTATATGCCAGACTCAGAAGAAGAGACATTCTCGAAACACGTGTCAGGCTGACTCGACCTACTGTTAAACTTTGCATAACTATGCGATGAAATAATTCTTTGTTTGATGCAGTGTGATTGTATAAACTTTGTGTGATAGTATATTTGAACCGTGGTGTGTAGGGCAAAACACCCACACTATACAAATCACCCGCAGCCGTTTAACAAAAACTACTGAGACCGTGTGCTAGCGATGGATGTCTCTGTCTTTACTTGCCCAACTATCTCTTCTTTCTTAGTGGTATGGCAGGTGCACGAATGCAGTGGTTTGTGTACACAGTGCTTAGGTGTGCATGTTGACTTATTCTTTGCATTAAAGAGCCATCAGTGTTCTTTCCAAGTGGCTGATTGGTATACCAAACTGTTTCATTAAAACATTAAAACATTAATTTTTGTGGAAACGTCGCAGCATTACAAAAAAGCCTGGAGCATCCGGCGGCAGTTTTAATATGTATAGCAGATGAGATTTAACAGGACATTCTGGATTTGTTGGGACTAAACATATGCAGCCACGCAATTCACTGCAGTGACGTTTGAGAAGTGTATGGTCATTTTTTGTCAGTTCATGAAAAGTAAGGATAGCATATTGTTTTCCATTCTCATCTGTGATCAATTCAATGCATTGGCTGGTAATAAATTAAGTCCTTCACGTCCTCGGCATGCAAAGTGAATTCGAACGTCGAAACATACATTGTATTGTAGAGTATCAGGAAATGAGGTATTGAAAATTCCACGGGAACGTAGTTTCGTGAGGCCAGGTTGAGAAATTGGAGCTTTGTGTATTGCTTGTTCTTTTCCACTGCAACGCAGGCATTTGATAATGCTAATGAAAACATTGTGGACGGCTCTAAACTGGTCATTCTGCAAAATATTCACATTTTGGCTCTATGGAGGATTGATTAGGTGTCGATTCAAACCAGAGTACAGAGAAATTAAACTCTGAAGTTGGGATTCTGCTCCAGAAACTGTATGGACTTTGTCATAAAATTTAAGAAAAAGCAAGGCAAGAATTGTCAAAGGTTGCAGTTCAAATGCAAATGAAAAACCTTTTTGGACAAGCCATCCTTTCAAGGTGCCCACTGCCCATTTGGTGGCACACTGAGAGTTAATTTCTGATCTTTTCAGTTCTATGGTATCCAAATCAGTGTTGCACACTGAAACATTTCTTTCTGGAGGTCTGTTGACATTGGTTAAATTTAAGCCGTGTTCCATTGTTGCAGACTTCTCAAGTCCCTTTTCACTTTCTCTGCTGCAATCCCCCAGCCACTCCTCTATTGAAAGAGGTTAGGCCCGCTTAGGCTAAACAAAATGGAAGCAGGACGCTTGCTGAAATATGTGTGGTCTGGCAGGGTGCCTTGATTGGACAGTGTAAACGCAAATGGCCCGTGATTAATCCGGGTGGATTTTTGAAGAAATCTCAACTTTTCGAGCAGACGCTTTGCTCTCCGAAGATTATGCAGTGTAATGGCAGCCGCAGAAAGAGTGCTTAGCGAAGACGGAATGGGTAAGAACATTCAGGAGAGTTGGGTGCGAGATAGAATATCCAAGGAAGCATTACCCGTCAGGTAAGGCTTGGAAATGCAACAATGGTGCATGCAGGTATGAAAAAAAATGGCACACAGTACTAATCAAACATAGCGTCATGTGCAAGGCAAAACTGGACAACACATAACCTCCTTGCTGCCTGATTCTCCAGAATGCCCCAAGTTTCAATAGGACAGTATTGGTTCTTGATCTAATACGTAACTGGGACCCATCACAGGAAGCGGAGATCAGCTGGAACATTCACTGTTAGAATTTCCCCATTTTCACTATGATTTACCACACTCCAAAGATCTCCAGAAGACAATAGGGCTGCACTGTTGATATTCATTATGCCTCAGCCTAACACGTGACACAGATGCCTCCAGAATGCACACTTCTCATGGCATCAAACCTTTTCTGGCAAGGCAACATCTCTAGGGCTGTTAGCCTTGCTGCTCTTGTTTACCCAGGCTACAAAGGGGATGCAAACATCACCAGCAAGTACTGTGAGCCTTACTCCTCCTTACCAATAAGCCCACCACCGAACGTGGATATTCACCCACAACATCATCTAACTACCCTTAATGATACGTCACATTAGTGTACCTTTTGCCACTGGATTTGTGGCATTTATTAATGGTTTCTTCAGACTTTAAAAATATTGTTGGTTCACTACTGGTCTTTTCATATGTATTGCTCATTGCTACTGACATTCTTTATATTTTTGGTTTCTACCGACCTTGTTGCTACCAGCCTTGTTTCGTGTTTTGGCATTGCTGCTGCTGACCTTGCTGTTTCTATTCATAGTTGCTACTAAGAACCTTTCCATTGCATGTCCCATCCTTATCTACTACCCTCACCCTAATCATAATTTTGTATTTCTTCATCCTTGGTCACTCTATCCTTCCCCTTCAGGGTGAGACTCCAGTCAACTACCTGTCTGACACTCCCAGCACTAGCCTTGACTCTTCTATCATACACTGTCACAATTCTCTCTCTCTTCCAAAAGGCTATGGATGTGCAACTCTCACACTCACTATGAAATCATATATCTCCCTCTTGAGATCTGGAATGCCCAATCCCTCTGTAATAAGATCTCATCTTTGGCTTTGGATCCCAAATACCTCTGTAATAAAACTTTTTAACTCATCCATCACTTTGACTCCAACCAGCCTTAGCTCTATGAGATGTCCATCCTTTCACACAGCTTCTGTTCCTTCTTTAAATGCCCCGGCCTATCCAACAATGATGGCTGATTGAGTCTACTAATCAACAAAGGCAGTTCATCACCCATCTTTCATTATTTATGTTCAACCATCTCTTTCTAAGACATTGTTGTCCACTATCTCAATCAAACTCTTCACACTATAACTGTCAACTAATGCCCTCCTGTTGCACTCAAACTCTTTTTCCACAAACGTAACATCCCACTAGAATCCCTTCTGACTAAAATCCCAGGCAGCCTCATGGGGGACACCAACCTTTCATACATGATGAAAGGTCATTACTCGAGTTTGACTCATATCTCTAAGATTAATCTTGATCACCCTCCACAACCAACTTACTCACATTCTTGTCATTCTACTGGCTGCCATCTTTCTATCATCATCTGTTATGACTTCACTTTCTCTATTGACCCTCCCCCCATTAACCCCACTGATTGCACAATCCTGCACCTCGTTGTATCTGTCATGTCTCCACTCTGCTTCCTCCCCCTCCTTAATCAACACATGCATCTGCTGACTATACTACATGCCTCCATTTGTCTTTGAAGGTAGGCTCTCCCTCCAGGCACTTTCTCTGCGCCCGGCTTACTCCATTGAAAAAGCCTTCCAAAACGTTAATGAACACTCAGTAGTGCCTTTAATAACCAATATTCCATTGGTTCTTTCCTTCCCTGCCAGCCGTGGGCCCGTTCCTCTGCCTTGCAATCTAAAAATTTAAAACTAACATGCATTTCCACCTTTGCTGCTGGGGTACAATATGTTCTTCCACTCTCTATAGTGTATACAAGGAGTCTCTTTGCATGCTATCCTCTGTCCTGCAATATACTAAGTTGTGCCCCTACACCTATCCGATTGATTCTGTACCCTATCACCTCTCTATGTAAATGCCTTTTCCTGTTTCTTCTTTAAAACAAAACTCTAAAATCTGTGACCAGGGTCGGACTGGGACAAGAAATAGGCCCGGACACCCAAAAAAAGTGGCCCAACCCTCGCCTCAAAAAAGTGGCCCTCAGAACCATCATCCGTGAATTGCATCAATTCACGACTATACAGAAAATGCTACTTATGAAGGGTTCATATGTCTGTTGCACGTTATGTTTTGTGTAAACGCTTGAGAAAGTGATAACATTCCTTTTTGTTCTTGTTTTTAAAAACATCATCACATAGCTAAATCCTTATTTTGCAGAACCAGATTCAAGGCATGTCTATTCGTTGCCACCAGTAATGAAAATAGAGTTGCATTTAATAAGCAGTACATCCAAATGATGACACCGGAAAGTACCTTGCCAGTTGCATGTATGCTCAAATATTACATTTCAACACAACTCATAAAATGGCATATCTTTGCATACAGTTCTGTGATGGGTCCACAGCTTTGAGGCGCAGGAGTGGCATGAACCAACCACCCCACTGTGGTTTTGGGACCTGCTGAGAGTCGATGCTTATACAGGGCTCCGCAACCCAGCAGCGAAGGAGGGTTAGGGTGACGATGGTTGGCTAGCAAGGGGGAAGTGGGGAAACCGGAATGAGTTTTAGGGAGAGGTTATTGATAGGTTGGGGATGTTAGGGTAAGGTTTTGAGTACTGCGCACGCTTGCAGCGAGCCGTTACACTCATCGAAACCCACGTCCCTGCTTCTGACTCTACACACACATACAATATCACTATAGCAGTATACAAAGGCAGAGCAACATAATAAACACACATGAGGTAGTGCAACACTTAGCTTAGTTTGTCACCAGAGTGTCCCTTGTTGTCGCCAGCTATTTGTTGTGCCAGAATGTGTCGTAGTAGCTGTTCAAATGGTGCAAGAGAGTGCTACAATTATTGCACATATCAAACACTTCCACATGTGGCTGTTCAGATACGGCTAGTAGTTTTGACCATTGTTGTTGAATCAATATTCTTTAAATTGCGCAATTTTCATTACGTTTCATCATAAAATCCACCCTTGGGTACTAGTTAAACAGTCTGTCACAAAAGGAATGAATAGCTATTTGCAACTGGTCCACTTTTTCGTTGGTGCCTGAGCGAATTGTATGCCCAGCCAGCCCAGTCCGACCCTAGACCCCGTGTTGTCATAGTGTGTCTAGTAGTCTAGAAGCAAAGGCACGTTCTTGGCATGTAATTTTGATGTCTTGCAGGTGGGTAGCCCAGGTGTCAGTGACGTAGAGGGTGCATGGCATGGCTTTGTATTATTGAACAAGTTTCTAATTTGAAATTTGTCAGTAAAGAGAACCAATGCTTGGCCTGATACATGAGGGAACATGACAAACAAAGTGGATCCAAAATAATGGGCATAATGAAAACTATCTCAGTTGTGAGGTTACTTGCTCTGATGAAATATATAGCTGCCGACCTACCTAACGTAAGTATGTGGTTAGTTGAACTCACAAGCCATTTATTAGTGGCAAGAAATTAGGTTTCAAGAGGTGTTGCAGGGAGATTGGACCATAACTTATTCAGTTGTATCTGTAGCGCTAATGGTACTATAATAAAGTGGACTGGATCGACTACTCACCCATGACATCCAACGCCTTTGCCGGTAGCATTTACAGAGAAATTTGTGTAATTATGGCATGCACTGGTTTTGTTTCGCCATTACAAATATGGTGCTGAAAACAGGTCAAGTAGGCACGGCTGAATGGACTACGGCAACATGTATAGTTGTAAGTTTATCACTGTTGGAAACATAGATGCAGTTTATTACTGTGCTTTATGCAAAGAAAATGTGCTGGATGTAAAAAATAAATTTAAAAAAATAAGCAGACCATTTTATAAGTAACGAGGGACTTGAAAAGCACACACATAAACATAACAGTATCACGTCATTAATATGCAGATGTTTTTGGGGGATTACTGAAGAGGACCTTGCCCTCGCAACCCATTTGTCATGAATTGCTGTGTGCTGGGCAAACCTTAACTAACAATAGGGGGAAAGCAACGAAAATGCTATTTGTGCACCAGCGCTCTGATGCACACTGCCAGACTTGACAAGAGTTCTGCACTAGCACCTGGTCAAGCATGGCGGGGGGGGGGGGGGGAAACACCCTGATGCTATGCTGCTGTGGAGCAAACTGTCACACAGTCTGGCAGTCTGGCACACCAATACATGTCGCGCTAACATGCCTGTCAAGTGTTCAGTGCTTGAAGCACACACTGCTCATGCAGTGTGTGCTTCAAGCACTGAAGCTTTGCAAAGTTCAGAGCTATGCGAAGTCCCACCAGAATAACTGGTTTTGTTTAAACCATCAATGGTTGAGGTGGGTGTTACTAATATAAAGGGTAATATTAAGTGGCGTACGCCCCCCCTCCACCCACACACACACAAACATATCTTGCTTGACTCACTCACCAAACGGGTAGCCCTTGCTGGATGGGATTACAGATGGGATGAGCATCCCTGGTTTAAGTTTTAGATTTAAATCCTAAAACAACTGCAATCCTGGTGCGTGTGTTCGAGGATATGTGACATTCCTGGAATTCCAGAGTAGGAGGTTGAGGCGAGAATAGAAAGGAGAGGCATAGAGGCTACCCACGAAGCTACAATCTGAAGCCACGGGCCGGAGGAGAGACTTCTCCTTCTTTGGCCACCAAGGGCAATCCGGGAATGCAAAAGACTGCCCCTCCATGTGACCTTGGGCATGCCCTCCCGCCTCTTCTGTGTCCAGGGCTGGGTAAAGTCATCAATCCAGTATTGCTTCCCGGACATCAAAGGTCCCTGCCATATGCCGTTTTCGCATGGCGACTGCTCACCGTGGAGAAGTAAGCGAGTTTACAATGTGGGTGGTGGACTCGGCAGGCCGTATAGCGGTGTGTGCGTTTGGGCCAGGGTCAGCAGTGGGCCACTGGCACAGGAGTCCACACCAGCTGCCCCACGGGCCGGCCCGGCAGTGGCACAGTCTGCAGGCAGGCACTGGAACCGCTGGCGCCAGGCACCTGCTGAGCCACGCTGAAAGCGAAGTCCAACAAAGTCAAGTGACGGTGATGTACTGCATCCGGGACCGTGTGTGCGCCCAAATTAAAATGCCCAGGCATCACCTGACCCCACCCCCACTGACTGGAGAGTTGTCGCTGAACCAGCTCTCTCTCCCCTCATTTCTCCTCCTCCCTTAATTTAACTGTCGCTGCGTGCTGCCTGGCAATTTACGGCTCCACCCCCCAGGGCATTGAGACAGCAAAGTTGATTTCAACTTTGCAAGTGTGTGCAAAAACAATTTGTTGTTGGCACGGTGCACCTGCAAAGTTGAAAGCAACTTGCAGCACAGTGTCTGTGCAGTGTGCGAGGTCCGGCCCAGCCCATACTAGTAGCCCAGGGTGCCGGCTGCAGTGTTAGAATTCACAGCCTAGAGCTGCCTGACTGGCGCCAGCCAGGCCGGCGGTGGCGGCAGATTACTTTGCCAGGCCACTGAGACAGGCCAGCGAGCACAGCCCCTCCTTTATAATTCATCACAGCAAGGTAACCAACGTGCGTATTACCTTGCTTTGATGAATGCTGCAGGTCTGCAGCCAATCAATCCCAATCCGCTGCTAGTGCGAGCTGGCTCGGGCCCGGCAGCAAAAGTAATTTATGTTACTTAAAGTAACGTAAGTTACAAAACCAATAAAAACCAGGATTCCACACCAAAATAAACGGCCCAGGGAGGCTTGTTATAAAACCGGCCCCCTGGTGGACAAAAGCCATCGGCCACGTGCCGATTGGCCGATAGGCCAGTCCAGCCCTGCCCTTTTACTAGCCTCCTACCCATCCTTCTTCTCTCCTTCACCTTCCTTTTCCATAACTTCTCTGGCTAAATTGACACCCATCCTCTGATATGCTTATCCTGGCTGTACATCCTTAGTTCACTTTGCACCACAGACATGTATTTAACTGTCACCCCTCACATGGACTTACCTTGCTAATGTCTTCCACCCCCATATGTCCACAGGGAGGTTCCCAGACTGCTGTAAGATGGCCACATACTACTTGCTCTAAAGAAACACAATGGTGGAGCCTTTTAATGCTGTCATCTGCTGACATGCATGCCTTATCTCTGAATATTCTAAAATCCCAGAATCCATGTTGATTAACCAAATCTCCACTTATTTGCCAACACATGAATTCAGTAACCCCCCCGAATCTGTGCAGAGCAGTATTCACTCAATGAAAATTGTGCTCCCCCACAACTACCCATCACTCTATTTTGCTTCTACTTGATCTCTCTGCTTCCTTCAACACTGTTGATTACCCATCCTTGTTCCTAACTTACTTGTACCTCAGCTGTCAGGGCTCTGCGCTTCCTTGGATTGCCTCCTACTAATCTGCCTGCTCCTTTTCCATCTCCTGGAATGATTAAATCATCTTCACAGCTCCACTAACTGTTGCGGTCCCTCACAAGTCTGCTGTTGGTCCCATTCTATTCATGATTTACACCTTGCCATTTGACAAAATCAACATCTCCTTTGGATTCTCACATCATTGTGTTGAAGACACCTAAATCTTCTTTTCATTCCCTTCCTTTACCCTAGAGGTTTCCTCCCACATTTCTGTCTATGTAACCATCATTTTTCACTGTATGGCGCTTCACTGTACAATTCCTTTAAAACAAGGGAATTTACCTCCTGGCTTGCAGGCTTGGGCTGGCCTATAGGGTAATAGGCCAATGGCAGAACCAAAAACACAAAGTGCTGGTGTGGGCCCGTTTTTTTGGGTCAAAGTGGGCCACTTTTTGGGCCGTTTTGGGCCAGTTTGGTCAGTTCATTCACTCTGCTGCTAGTAGTTTTGACCAATGTTGCTGAATAAATATTCTTTAAGATGCACAATTTGCATCACACGTTATCAAAAAGCTCCCCCTTGGTTACTATTCAAACAGTGTCACAAAAGAAATGAATAGACATTTGCAACTGTGGGCCACTTTTTCATTGATGCCCGAAACAATTGTATGGCCCAGTCCGACACTGCTGGCTTGTAGTATCTCATCCACCCTTCTGTCACATCTTGTCCTTCATACTGACACAATCAACCCATGAGACAAACTGGAAGTTCGGTTCGCAATGATGTAAATCTTCCAAAATGCATACTTCTTCCTCTGCCTTTGCCAGGCCTAACCTCCTCAACCTCTTGAAATTCAGCCCCTTAACTTCCATTCTGCCAAGACCCTTGTGTACCCCATTATCCCAAGCAGGCTGTAGTACTGCTTCAACCACCTCATAGGACTCACTCTTTACTCATTCAACGCACTCAAGAAGAAACTCAGTTTTACCACCGAGGGAATTTCAATCAGTCAGGAGCATTGCATGACCTACCTTTTTGGACCGCCTCTGTATAGCTTGGATGTCTATGTACAAGTGCTTCCCTTTAAATTCCTACTTCTAGCCTACAGATATGTCTATTGGCCAGCCCCCATACCTGGCTAACTCAATCACTTGCTGCTCATCCCCCACCACTCTGCAATAACCTGCTCTTCTCAACCTCTATTACAGACTCTCCCTGTTCCCTGGCAGGGGCCACTCTACAATCTCTTGTTCCCCGCACCTTCGACCACGATTCATTCATTGTCTGCACCTGGCTTCAGCAGATTACTACACAAGCAGAAAGCGTCGCATTAAGCCCAGCATGGTTATGGTGAGATGATGCTTCGAGTAGAGAAACTGATGGGGGACCTTACGCCCCCTACAAATGCTGCTATTCCTATAGTTCCATAGCTCAATCCACCAGCAACCATGTCCATCTCAGAGGTACAGGCTGTTGAACAAGTGGACATAGAAGTTTCAGGCCAGAGTGCAGATGGCGCTGAAACAGCTCTGGCTTATATTTAATGCGAAAGAAAGCAGAGGTTGGCAAAGCAAAAAAGGATCCAGGAGGTTAAGATTAAAAAAGTCAAACTGTTGCCTCAAGTTGATCCTTTAAACTCTAATGACACCTCTGAATCAAACAAAAATCCCAGAAAAGAAGGCACCCTTACGAGCTGGCGTGTTCAAGACAGTGAATCTGTGACACAAGTCAAAAATACCATGGAGGTTGCCTCACTTCTAGAAGCTGAAGATGACATGACACTAAACTCGGACGAGTCCCTTAATGTTGACATTGAAATGATTAAATCTCTTCCTGATCCGCTTTTGAAATCTTGGTCCGCCATTAGAAATTACATAACCCAGGGTGGCAAGTCTTCCACTATTGCTCGCAAGTCGCTTGAGAAATTGAAATGGATACATTGTTCTGATTTGCTAATGTTAATACATCAAATTCTACCACTTAGATTTTTTTTTTACGTCTGATAACTTGGAATTTGTCGAGCCTCTGTCTATGGGTGGGGAGAATAATATATTGCGTATATGCTGTCATGGGACAGACACAGTCACTGTTATTTGATCCCAGGTGGCAATCATGAGCTTAATCACATGCCCTGTTGTTTTGCGCTGTAAGATCTCATACTATCAGAAAACCTTCTTAAACACCTCTACTTGTAGAAAGTAGCAATGACATTCGAGGGTGGGAATGTTTAATTCGATTGCTCCCATTAGACCGACTGCTAACGCCTGATCTTTCAGGTTTATGTCATGGAACAGGCGTGGCCATTGCCACATTCTTATCAAATCTGGCTCTATGAAAGAGTTGCGTTTAGGACAGCCATATGGAGGCCTGCTGATTGGTATACAAAAAATGTAGTCTGCTAGATGAGTTGAGACTGAGAATGAATTTACTTTGGCTATTAATTTTGTTGTACTTTTGAATCCCCCAAACTTGCCCTTAATATAAACATATATGACCCGCCGGGTGCTACATATATCGAGGTCATTATGGAACAGGTCTCCAACCTATTAATACAACTGCACAAGGCCAATGGTAGTGACATGGTACTGATGAGAGGTGACTTTAATGCCAGATGTATGGAAAGAAGTATCGTCGCTGCCGATCCCAATGTCAGGGAGAGATGTAAAAATGCCCGATAAAATATCTAATCATCAGGGTTGCTGCTGGTTGGCTTTTGTAAGGATAGGGAGTTATATATGTTGATCGGCAGAACTTCAGGGGATATTCTAGGGGCGACCACTTGGTCCAATGGAAAAACATGTGCCATTTTGAAATATTGGATTATGTCTTTACGTTTGTTGAATGAGGTCCACAATCAATCTGCGAGTACTATTGAAAGGAGTGACTACGCTAGGGTATTCGTAACATTCTCACACTCTATTGACATGATGACCCCTGAAAAAATAGGAAATCTCGATGTCTATAATGCAAGAAACCGCATGTCTTGGTCTGATGCTAATCTGGCTACGTTTTATAACTTTTGTTTGGACACCCAAGTGGAATGTACCTGAAAATTGAGCCATCTAACTGGTGATGAATTGGAAAATTGTCTTCAAATTTGGCTTAATGCCTGGCTTTTATGTTGCCCTTCAAGTACATCTTATGGGTAAATCCTTGGATTAAAAACATGTTAGATGCCAAGAGATGGAAATGAGGAGAAATTTGCAGTGCTGTATGTAACGCACCTAATAAAATTCTGATGGCTAAAACCATTACTGAGATCAAGTCCAGATATAGAAACTGGGTGAAATGGTGGAACCAATCTGAAATAAATGCTCAATGGCAACAAATGTTAAGGACTTTAAAGAGTGGTTCCACCAGATCCATATGGCAGCTCCTCGGGGAATCAAGGGGCCAGATGGATTCTCAGGTGATTAATCCTATTCATTCAGTGTGTTGGTTGGAATACATCAGTTCCTTCTATTCTGGGGCTGAAGGGTTTTCATGTGAAGAAGTCACATCTGACATGCATTCTGTGTTGGACTGGGATCAAGAAAGCATATTGATGAACATTAGAAAGTTAAAAAGTTCTAAAGCCTCAGGGGCTAATGGGCTGGCTAATATTGTCCTTAAGAAGGACCTGGAAATATGGGCTTCTATTTTGGAGATATTATCGGATAAGGTTTGCCAGTCTCATATCATTCCCGAGTCCTGAAGAAATGCATTCTTGATCCCAGTTTACAAGAAAGGTTTGCGTACTTTACCATGGTATTACACCCTCCTTTCCATTTTGGATGTGATAAGGAAGATGTTTGCATCCTTTGTCCTCCGCGGTCTCCAGCAGTGGGTTGACATATCCCATATCGTGGATGATTTCTAAACAGGTTTCAATCTAGGATGTTCTACCTCACATAATGTTCACCTAATCAATAATTTAATAGGAAGAGCTAATGTTGGAGGTGGCACAGGTTTCTATACTACTTTCATTGATTTTTGTGCTGCCTTCGAAAAAGTAAATCAGGATTGACTCTGGTGTAAACTTGAGGGGATGGGCAGCCCTGCTTATCTCCTATTGATCATGATGCTTCTTGACACCGGTAGAAGGGTGCAAGTTAGATTGGATGTAGCTGCCATTTTACAGATTGGATAAATACCACCAGCCGGGTAAATCAAGGGTGCTAACTGGCCCACCTATTATTCAATTTGTACATGTCCAATCTCCCGCAAAGATTGAGGGCAGCGGCCTGTTTTCCCCCAAGTTAGGCAAGGTCCACGTGACCTCCCTTATGTACACGGATGACATGGAGCTTCATTACACGGACGGCGGTAAGGGTTTACCGGTACTGGTAAGAGCACCGGTACCGGTAAACCCTTACCGCCTTACTACGAGGCCCCTTTGCGGGTAGGTACTTTAACGCCTGCTGTTTAGCAGGCGTTAAAAACCAACCCGCGAAGGGACCAGGGTGCTAATTACGGTACCGCAATTTGCGGCACCGTAATTAGCGCCTTCCCCATTCCCATAGAGCCCTATGGGGCAAAAATGGGAATGTGGAAGGGCAATGGGGGAAGGGGGAATTACCGCCCCGCCAACCTTGGAATAGGGCAGTAATTCCCCTTTCCACCAAGGCGGTGCCGGTATTTTACCGGCATGGACCAAGGTGCTAGTAGCACCTTGGTCCTCCGCCTACCGTGTAATGAGGCCCATGGTCATCATTGATCATACATCCACAGGCATGCAAGAATCTCTAAAAGGTCTAGGTATATATGCCAGGGAGAACTATCTTGAGATTTATTATGATAAAACTAAAGCAATGATTTATACATCCCGTCCAACACTAAAGCTACCACTAGCCCTGGCTGAATGTCATAGAATATTTCACTAGCTATACTTACTTTTGCCTGGAACTAGGGTTGTCTGGGTACTACACTGAATTGCTCTCTATGAAGTCCCGAAGTGAGGTGCAGTTGACAGGTCTCTTCTATAGCTCTGCGAAGCAGATGGCGGGTTATAGTCTGGACGGTTTTAGGTAACTCTATATAAAGTGTTTTTGCCCAGCTGTTCCTTATGGACTGGAGTCATTAACCTTGCCTGACTATGACTGTCTGAATGTTTTAGAGGGCCGTTTTTGGAAATGATTGTTAAATCTCTCCCAGTCAGTCCCCATGGAAATATTGAGATTGGAAATGGGCTTAACATCTTTGAGGACTCTGACCCTGAAACACAGAGGAGAGTTATACCTGAAGTGTGTAAATCCCCTCAAAGGTCCCCTTCTGGGTTTTCTGGCAGGGTGCTATGATAAGAAAAAAGGGGTCCATTTGGCACTATTAAATAGAAGCCTTTTTGAAACTATTGACTAGTCCCCAGTTACTTGTAATATTGAGGATTGAGAGGTTTATTATACATTTTAACTTTCAAGAAAACAATTCTACTGTGGGACTGGAATCTTAATTTCGCACATTTATGGAAATTAAAATCTTATCAAATGGTGGTGGGGATGTCTTATAAATTCGTAACTCCGCAAAAATATGTCAAGGAATCCCCTGATCCGTAAGTGAGAAGGTTATTATTAAGACTACGGACCAATCAGCTCCTGGTTTTGTCAATCGTTTGGCCCAGGCAGGGCCTCATTGTTACCAGCAGATACCGTAGGATTTGTAAATTGCTGCCTATATTGGAATCCCCTAGACATGTTATGACAACATGTAAACAACTTGGAAGTGTATATATGTGTAATTAGGTGATTATAATGCGATTAAATGCGAGAATTGTTGGTTTTATTGTTTACATTTACCTTTGTTTCACTTACAAATTGAATTATATCGAATCTGGATGATAGCGGATACACTTTTGTATAACATTCATAATATGGTGGTGACACGGTTTTATGATTCATTGATGTTTTGTGTAATAATGAAATGTATTTTATAGTGTTTTGTCCTCATTTTATTTTTTCTACCATGTGAAAAGCTCTTTGAGAGCGAAGCACATTAAATCAAATAAATAAATAATATCACGCCATTATGCCTGCGCCTAGAGTCAGCCTCTGAGTGCTGACTGAAGCTGAGCATGAAATGTGAAGGTATAGTGAAGCAACATGTGCTCGACATGGGAGTGCCCATCGATTTAACATGCAGACTCGTGTTTACAGCCTGAAATTACGCCCCACTATGGCACATTGTGTGTCAGAAGGGCAGTTAATATATGAAACGGCGATATGCAAATGCTTTTTATTATTTTGTTGACAGGTGTCTGATTTCTATAGCGCCCAACAGATTGTCACACTTTTCTTTTTTATCTTCTGCCACTGAGCACAGAGTGTGAAACTGCATGCTGAAAAATGTGCAATTCTGGACACATATGGTGTTCCCTAGCAACAGAAATCGCACGAATGTTCCCAGGAACTCTATGCGCCCCACTCACATTGTGTTCGCTTGCACCGTCAGAAGACCGACGTTATTATTGCTGAGTGCCAAGGGCTCATAAAGTGAAACAGACTTTGTTCTACTAATGCATTTTTCAGGGAAACAAATCCTTATATTTGCGATATGTTTTTACTGAAACCTGCTTTCCTATTACTACTTGTTTTGCAACTATGAGATTTTAGTCACCATCTTGACAGTCAAACATCCCTGCACTGCCCCTAATGGAAACAGGGCAGACGGTGAGCAAGAGACAGACAATGAAGGAGCAGTTGCATGGAAAGGGCACGATACGAGGGACAAAGGAAGATGGAAAGAGTTAGGATGAGAGTGAGGGGATAAAGGAAGGGGAGAAGCAGAGAACATAGAATGGCAACGAGGAGAAGAGGGGAGGGAAGAACATTACAATCAGAATTTTACATGGAGGAATGTGTAGTGCGCAAGGGGTTGCGGTCATGCGGCTATTGTAAAAATGAGACATGAAAAAGCAAATGGGATAGAAAGACATGCAAGAAAATGACAGGGGAGGAAAAGATTTAGTAGATTACTAAAAGAGAGAATTGGAAATGGTAAGTGGAGAGAAATGCAGGCACCGGATACGATGCATGAAATCGACAGTGTACAGAAAAAGTGATGTAAAGGCGATTGCTGAATGGAAGGCAAGGTGAGCAGAATACATGAATGTAAACAAGGGTGCAGGATAGCGTACATCTGGAGAATGAACAAGGGGCGAGGGAAACACTGAACACAAGCTGGAAAAGGTGTAGGGAAGATTGCAGGAGGGAGGCGTGGGTACGTTGGCATCAGGAGGTGAAACCTGAAAAGGGCAAGGATGTCATTTCACCAAAATGCCAGGGAAGTGGAAGTGACATCACACAACCCTTTACAGCTGATGACAACACAGGAAGTGATGTCATTTGACCCCCACCCCGAAGTGACATCACAGGAAGCGATGGAATACAACCTTTCATCCCTTGGCAAAACAGGAAGTGGCATCACATAGCATTATTTCTAAGTACACTACGAAAAATATGGTTACGATATCACTGTAAAGTGATATACATTTCATACAAGAATGGATCACCATATGTATCAGTGTGTATAGGCCCATTTACCAAATTACTATGAATGCAAGCAGAAACGAAGGCCAAACGATAATGATGTGTTATTTTGTAGCACTTACGCTTAAGCACTTCATATAGAACACATATAAATAAAATGTTACCCCACCTTTGTCAGTACTCATTTATCAACTGCATCAGGATGAACGGCTGAGTTCACCTTGCCGGGAGCCGACCTGCAGATGAAATGCACATTGCAGCAGCGAACGCTCAACCCACTGCGCTATCTTGCCGGCTTTAGCTATCAGAAAACCAGCCACTCCAGAACCAAAGAGCCATATGCTCCTGGCCACAACCCAGGAGCCTCAATAAAAACAAAATAATAATAATAATAGGTTTGTTTTGTTTTTTTAGGGGTAGGAAGGCAGACCACAGGGGTAGAAAGGGAGACCTCAGGGGTTGCAGCTGCGACCCCTGGCGACCCCTAAATGACGGCCCTTTGAAAAGCATGGGCAGAAAGAATGGGAAAGGGTAAGGGGATGCTGGGTGTGGGTTAGTGGAGGCATACGGGGCAGAGCAATGCCGGTATCACACCTTCCTTTCCAACTCTTTCTGTGCTGCAATGCTTTATGTGATTGATTAGTAGTGTTCTTGAGGATGTCATTGAATACATCAGTTAAGACACAGTGCTGACTGAAGGTAGGGCGAGACTTTCATTTTAGATCGTATAACATGTGTAATGTTGCAATTATTTCAAATGTCAAATTTCAGGGTTCTCCGCTACTGGTAATTTGTTAATATTTCCAAAAATAAATTGTATCCTTTGTTTTTATTATTAATAGGCCTTTCTGGGCCCACAAAAATGCAGGAATTTCCGGAAGGCGCAGTGCGTATATGTGTCATACATTAATGTGGAAATACAAAATAATTTGATCAGCCCGATGGGTACACTGCCTACATTTACAGAAATATAATGTAATCCGTTTTACATTGTTTTTTCTTTTGCCTCATGCCATACAATTGTCAGACAAAGCGACTTAAAACAAAATTACATTATGACAGTTCATGAATTTCGAACATCACAACACATTGGGCCTCATTACAACTCAGGCGTTAAGGGTTAACGCCACCGTTAACCCCTAACGCCTGATTCTGATTTTAACGCCTGCTTTTAGCAGGCGTTAAAATCCATGGCGCTAACCTACCATTAGCGCCTTCCCCACTCCCATTATGCCCTATGGGGCAAAAATGGGAATGGGGAAGGGAAAATGGGAAATGGGGATTTACCGCCCCACTCACCTTGGAATGGGGCGGTAAATCCGCCATCCACCATGGTGTAAACGGAGTTTACACCATGGTGGTAAAGTTGGTGCACTTAGCACCAAGGTTGTAATGAGGCCCATTGTGCTGGCTCCAAATTGTCTTAGCGAATATGTGACTGTTGGAAAGCCTGCAGATACTCAATAATATTGGACGCCCCATTGCAGCTCAAAACCTATTTTTCTTAGGATATTATATTGCAGTCGAAAAAAGCATCAGAGTTGATTCCTGAATGAAACAAAACACAGTCATTAATGGGCGCAACAAGGCAACTGAAATGTGGGCAGATCACAAATGGATGTGTCTCTGTAGCACAAACAGAATCCTAAGTCATTTGGATGTTTGCCTTTGGGTGATGAAATCCTTTACTGTACCCCAACAAAGCAGCGGATTTTCGTTGTGAAGCCTTGTTTGGGCAGGGGCTAGTATTCCCTGCTTACTTTATTTAGCAAGGATCGAACGCTTAGCTGTAGGGCCAGTCGCATTATGCATGGGAAATAGATGTTTCTGCTCTGATTGTCAGTAGAGGTATATAGACAGTAAACAGTGGACAGTAAAGGTCCACTGGCTGGAATCCAACACCGCCCTTCACAGAATATTAAGGATGGAAAATCACTATCACCCGGAGAGGCATCTGCCGTATTTCACTATCACTTTCAGTTTCACATTGGCAGTGTATGCTTTTAATAGTGGTATTAGGGATACATCACAAATACAATCAATTTTAAGGAAATCCTGTGTCCCTAGCTAGTTTATCTCATATTCCGTAAACCTCGCTATTAGGTGAGGCTTTCACAATTTAAACGTGGACATCAACCCCAGGAAATTATTTGTAAGGCTCCCGGTTTTATGGTATTTATTTTTTCAGCCTTTCCGTCTGTATTTTTCCATATGTATGTATTATTCTTATTAGCTGTATTAATCAACATTTGTATTTCATCTGTAAAAAGAAAATAAGTTGAAACAAATGCTTTTCTGCATGCACTCATATCATGTCGCGGTTCGAGGCTTGTATTGGGAAAATCTGTCAGTTCTATTAATTGTCATGACATCAGCATCCACTGGAAAAAGCATAATAAGCTACTCAAAAGATATAAAAACACATTGGGCCTCATTACAAGTTTGCTGGTCCGTAACAACGGTGCAGGTAAGCTACCGTCACCATTGTTACCGGACCGGCAAACTACGAGTTCTGCTAGCGAGTGCCTTTCTGGCCACCAGGTCTGACCTGGCGGACGGAACGGCACCCACAAGCAGACCTCGACGGATGCACCCATTCCCATTGAGTCCAATGGGACTCGAATGGGAATGGGGAGTAATAATTACCGCCACCCGGCAATGGAGATCTACCAGGTAAGCTGGGGCTGTAATGCCCCGGTAAGTCCCCATTGCCGGGTGCCAGGAAAATTCATGACTCCGACAGAAGCTGTGCCGGTATTTACCGGCACGGCTACCACCAGGGTCATAATGACCCCCATTGCTTCAATACGGATTCACCTTCCCTTTGGCCATCTCTAGATCAGGAATACCTTTCTCCTCAAATATTATCAGGTAGTTACTCCTGTATTGGTGAGACTAAGCACCACTCTGGGATAGCGTGATAATGACCCGAACTCCAATTGAGAACATTAGATGCTCACCCTGTCTCTAGTTTTGGGATTACATGTCTCTTCATATCTCCCAATCCGAAGTTATTATTTTTAGTTACCATGTGACAGTTCTCCATTCTTTTTCGACTAGGTCTGGACATGTTCTCAGCTGACACTTCCTTCTACATCTAAATGGCTGATGGCTGCTATAAAATACCAGCAACTAAAAGCTACCATCTGACTCTCAACAGCACACATTCAGAACTCCAGCTCTTGACAAGAGATCACTCAAGTCAAGGTTTGCATATAATGTCTATAAAGACATATAAAGGCCTCTTGTCATCCTTCCTTATTCCCCTGGGAAGCGGCCTACACACGGCCATACACCTCATCAAGGGTCTAAGCATATACAACCACATCGCCCTGGGCTTCATCAACGTTCACTGGCACCCACTGCATTCACAAATCACCTTCAAGGCTTCCTGCATCTTCTATAAATCAGTCGCTCCCTAAAGTCACCAAGTCACCAAGCTACCTTGCGGACAGCGCACCACCAGAAGCCAGGAATGGATGTTGCACTTTAAGGATTATGTTAAAGAGAGAACAATTGCCTTACTCTCTTGCTGCAGTCAGTTACATTGGTGGGACGAATTTCCATCAGGCAAGGGTGTAGAAGCCCTGTTTTTCATTATGCAGGTAATTCCATTTCAGAAAGGGTAATCTGCTAATCAGATCTAATTTTCATAAAATCTCTGCCAAAAGCATAGTGTACACCTGTGCCCTGCTGAATCACTAGGCTAATCTGTTTCGGCTGCTCTTCATTGGCACAGAGCAGGTTTGGAGGTCACAGGTACACTCTTGAGAGCTGCAGTTACATGCAAAGCCACTGCAGAACAGTGGCTCAATTTAAGATATGCACCTATATTCCCAAACCACATAACTATGAGGGTTACTATCCTAATGGCAGTTTTAAACTTTAAGCCATAACTGAGTTTAAGTTTTTGTGGCAAGTATCTCTCATACCTATTGCATCCATATTAATTTGATATAATACAAGTGTCAGCACTGTGAGCTCAGTTCAGCTGTGGAAGGATTATGTGTATTCTTGTCAGGCAACCTGGCCCTAAAATCTGGCATGGCAGGAGACTGGATGGCTGCGCCTCTCCTTTGATCCATGAGGTTCTGGGGTGGGACTCATGGCGCCTGAGATCCAAGACAGACTGCTGTCCTGACTCTTTGCCATCAAATGGTTATGATTCATGTTTGAGCCTGTTTGACCCGATTCAGGGGTCAATCCAACAGGATCCTCCAAAGCTGCTTTTGGACTGCCAGCCTTCAAACCGTGGTACTGCACACTTCAACCAGTTTGCAGACCCATAATGTCAGCTGATCACTTTGTTGCCTCAGCTCAAACAAAGAAGCAATGGGGTATCTTAAATGCTCAAAACTGTTTGACCCTCCAGAATCTTCATTACCTATCCAATCGACTATCGAACCCAGGCTGGCGTTCTTCCTGAGTTGCATCCTTCGAGCACCACATGGGACCGATTCACCATGCGCATCCTATCACCAGCTCATCCTCCATCGACTCTCGACCATCAAACTGAATCTTGATTGGACATTCCTTTTTTTAGATTATTCTACTTTGCTATTTGGGTTGCTACTGTTTCACATTCACACCCCTCTTGTGAGTATCGATTTCCCTCAGCCCACATTACCACAAAAGGCGAAGGAGGTATATCTCTTAACTATGCCTGTTTTACCTTTATGATTGGGTTCTCTCTTGTTTTTAGCCTTTACTCACCCTCATACTCCTGCAGAACTCAAGTAAATTGTAATGATGTCGTTAATTCCTGTTCTGTGCCTTTAATGTCCATCCCTTTTTCATTCTCTCATACAATTCATACTGGTCTACCTTGTTAAAGGAAGCTAACAGGAAAAACAGTGTAAACATTGCTGTGAGCGCATCATTGGCTGCTAGCAGCAGTCTCCCTGTAATGCCCACCAGGGCGACACTGAACCATGGGTGTATGAACCCTGTTCTGTAGTGGGTGGAGCAGATGTGCTCTGTGCAAATAAAATGTGTCTGTATAAATATACACTCCACAATTTTGACAGAAAATGGGAGGACACAGTCATAGCTTTTTGATATTTTGTGCATGTGTCACGGCCCACTTCCTGAAACCCCCCCGGCAGGCCCATGGGCCAGGAGGGGTCTCGGCCCCCAACAAGCTTAGGCATCCTTTGCCTAGGCCCTCTTGGGGCCAGTCCTGGCGCCTTTGGCGCCAGGCTCATACTTAATGAAGACTTGTGCTTGGGAACTACTTTATTTCAATGCCAGTCAACATGGAGGCATCCACATAGCTTGGCTTGTTGGAACCAAGCTATGCGGTATAGTGTTTTGGGTGTGGTAGCCTAGGGACTATTTTACCTGGACTACTTTCTTGATGCTATTTAAACCACACTCGACTTGGAGAACATGCTTCACGTTATTTTGCAATCCTGCAACGTGACGCTCATCGTGTTCAGCAGCATCTGCGAACCTCGGAAGAACAGCAGCTGAAAAACAAAAGGGACATCGTTATTAGCAGCAGTTTACCTGTGATTCCACCGCTAGCTGCCCTCTGCTCCTGCAAACAGCATCCATGGAACAGCGAGCCTCCCGGACCGTGGGATCTGCAAAACGAGAGAAACAAGACATTAGACATTTACAATTGTGCTAGCAGTTTACCTCTCAAGTCGCCCGTCGACCAGCACCGCCTTGGGACTTCTTGCTCCGGGTGAGCACCGCAACCTACGGGAACAAAAGATAACAGGTTAGCAAAGGCAAGGCCTCATAGCGCTGCACCTAGCGCCTACTTACCGCATCAAGGCACTCTCGAAACACCATCACCTCCCAGTGAGTCCAAATTCAGCCAACGTTCCAAGGTGAACTTCCGCGCACCTAAGGAGAGAGAAAAGACATTATTGAATCCAAGAAAGGCTTACAGTATAACAGTAATAAGACCTTCCTGAAAGACTCTTAAGGGCAGCATCAGTGAAGTAACTAGATCGCACTCGCCCACAAAGGACAACGTGCCCCTGTCAAGAAGGCTGGACGGAGAGCACGCCAAAGTCTATAGCAAGGTAAGGAAATGTCCGGGGAGGGGCTGCATATGGGCTGTTGGGAGGCTCTTGCCCCAGTTGCCCAGTCTTGATCATTGCCCACCTGTTTTCCAGGCAGAACTTCCCCGCTGATTATACCAGGGAGCGGCTGAGAAGGGCACCAGAGTCCCTGCAGCTGGGTGGTGTCCCGGTGGATACCAGGTGAGAGTAACAGCATGGTGACCAAGGAGTCGGGCATCTCAACCTTAATAGTGGTTATTAATAGGCCTCGACAAATCTCCTAAGATCCCACCCATTAATTCAGAAAGGCTCAACTGCTACATTGGGGCACATCGATGGTAGCCTGCAGAGCAATCAGAACCTGCTTGTGTTCCCGACGGATTTGTCGACTTGGACAGCGATTTGGGCAAGATTGCAAAGGGAACATACTTAAGAGAGGATTAGGCAAGTTCATAGGTTGAAAGCGAGTTTGGACACCTATAAGAGGAACACTCAACTCCCTGGTTCCTTTGAAGGTTGAGAGGGATGCAGGATGGAGAAGCAAGCTTGATCCACACCACTCAGTAGGAGTAGCAGCAGTTTTTTATTGAGATTAGGCATCAATTGTTTTATATGAAACCATTTTTGTATATAAAACCTTTTTCTATTTTGTTAGCAAAATCATGAGCTGTGTTATTTATTTGAAGAAAATGTCAGAATAGGAGAACTTCGCTTCTGTGCTGTGTGTCAATGTGTACAAATATCTTGATGAAGGGGCATATTTAGACGTATAACTGTTGTCTTCAAACCTTGAATCTGAAGAGGGGAAAGCTGAGCTATATAGCATATCTGGTGTGGTGAGGCCCTTGAACCATCTGCCTCCTCCTCAAACACATGTTGCTGCTTGTGTTAATGGTGGAATGGGTGGTGGAACTGACCTTTATAATGCGGTTGGGTGTTCTGGTAGGAATGCTGATGATGATGATGATCAGTGGTAGGAAGAGATGAATAAAGGGAGGGCCGGGAAATGTGACCGGGTGGTGTGCGAGGAAAGCGAGAAGGAGCCTGCAGTAGTGGTGCAAGGGATACTGGAGAAGGAGCAAGCAGGAGTGGTGGAGGAGAAACTGAACATATAGGCACAAAGGACGGCCAAAGGACAGTGTCCTGCAGTTCTAAGTCGGAGAGGAGGTGTTTCTTGAGCTTGTGCTATACTGCTTTTACATTGTTTCTGGCCCTTTAACTTCGAGGAGGAGCCATATATGCGGCTAGGGGTACGAAGCGCTGGAGGTCCACTGCAATTTTACTGCAGACAGAAATTGTGGTGTCTTTGAGCCTTAATCTACACTCTGTGGCCTGGACAGTGACTCACTTCTGTTTTCTTTGGCAGAGAAGTGAGTTGCGGCATCGTCTGCTCATGGAGAAGAAGGGAGTTTTCTGCCCATGAGCTAACTACTGATTACTCTCCACTGTTACACGTGTTGGGTGTTTGAGCTGAGCTGTGCTGTGCTGTCTCTGTCTTTGGCTATACTGATTGTGGAGTTTGTTGGTCAAAGATGGCCTCCCTTTCCAAAACTGCAACAGTCAGGACCAAGTTGATAAATGGACGGAACCTCCACAGCGGTTCTCTCGTCCATACTGCTGTTCCCGCAGCGTCCTCTGAAGTGGCGGGCACACTCTTACCCAACATGGCAGGGAAGCTGGTAACCCTGCAGTGTTACTTGCGATACTAGTACAGCTGAAGGTTGGTTTACTTTGTCTAAATACAAAGAAGACGCAGGAAACTTGTTATTTAATGCCACACATCCTAGAACTAGAACTTATATTCTTCCTCCCATGTTTGAGGTGGATCTCAGAATGAAGTAATAACGTGCTCTGCTGGAAACTGCGACAAGGCAGTTCTTTCGGTGCCTAGTAAAACGGAACCTTTAAACAAGCCTTTTGAAGAATCTATAATGCTAGATACATCGTTTTAACAGCTCTGTAGACATATGGGAGATCTTGGAAACTTGGGGGAATTAAGACCTCTGAGGGACATGCAAGGTTGGCCTACCACAGACAAGTCTACGCAGTTGGAGAATTTGAGCCTATTGGATCAATCTCTGTGCCAGGGGAATCATTTATTTATTTTTTTTAATTTATTTGCATTTTTTAAAGCGCTCACACAGCCCATGGGCATCGAGGTGCTGTTACAGGAATTGTTTTGGTTTTTGGTTGCGTACTTGTTTTTATTTATAATGCGCTTAAATACCCAGAGGTTTCTAAGCGCGGACCCGGGGATCAAACCTGTGTTGCTTTGTGTCATCTTGCTTCCAAGGCGAGTACGTTGCTGCTGAGCTATCCTCCCGGGACTCAGTCAGATGCCCCCTCTCAACCAATCCTGAAAGCAGTTTCTATTTTTGAATATCATACTCCTAAAAAGAGATCGGGTTGGCATGACTCAATATTCTTCCAAATATCAATTCTTTGGGTCCAACCTCCATTTCTGCTCTACATCTCGTTCTTCAGTCAATTTTATGCTTTCATGACAACATTAAAGACAGGATATGGGACAATACTGAGTAATGGAACTCAATAGGTAGAAGTGTGAGTTCTTTGAAGCACAGTGTGTTTACTCTTAAGGAAGAATCTAGGGGCATGGGCTTGGTCATGGACAGATCTGTGAGGCTTGCAACTAAAGACCATGATGAGCTACGTGAGGAGCTCCCTTTGAACAATGATCTTGGGATACCTGTGGATGCTTTTTTTAGACACCCAGTCACCCAACAGCCCCTCTGCACTGCTGGAATGCTTAACACCTCTAAATGTTTCTCTTATTCTTTCGGAATCTACTGAAGTTCAGCTGGAGTCAGTACCACCTGTTCACAAGCTGGAGTTGTCCACAAATCAAACTACTACTGAGAACTTGAGTACACAAGCACAAGAGAAGGCCTTCCGAGGGAGAAAAAAGAAGGGTTGTAAAGCCCTAACAGCTCTAAACAATTCACTTGTTTCTTCAGAGATTATTGAAGTTCAGCTTGAAACGTCGGCTGAGCAGATGCTGGAGGTGTCCAAAGGACAAGTAATAACTGAGAATTCAAGCCCCCAGCAATATTGGGAGACTTATAGAGGGAGAAAAAAGAAGGGTCTCAAAGCCAACCAATCTAAGAAGTCAAAGAACTTACCATCAGTGAACTTTAACAAGTTGTCAAACAAGTCGTCATATAACAAGCAAGTGGTCAAGAACATTTTTGAATGATCTATCGGATGTTGATTAAATCATGGATTGGACCCAGGCAGACAGTATGCCCAGTGTACAGAGACCAAACAAGTCAAATGGGCCTCGGTCAGGGCCGGGAAGAATGTGAACTCTGCTGCAGTGTCTCACATAACATCTAAGAAAAGTTCTCAGTGTAAAATCACTACATTTCTAATTCCAGTCACTGTTGAGCAGCAGAACAGAGTGAATATTCAGAGAAATGATCGGCTGATGATGAGGGTGTTGCACTGTCTCTGTCTCCTGAAGTCCAGCCGCTGGATGGCCTTCCAGTGTTGATTGTTTCACATTTTCAGCACCACATCTCGACCACTACAAACTCTAGTGCACCTATTGTAGGAGCATTCAAGCGTCTGAATCCTCTAATTACTTGCTTGGATTGGACCACTATCCCTAACATCTTTGGAGGAACTGCATTGAATAGAGGGAAACATCTGGAGATCTTTTCCTTCATTCCCGCTGTGCGCTTGTTGTACACAGGCGATATAGACTTTGGGGCCTTCCCAGACTTTGGAACAGACAGTTTGGTCAGTCACTTCGATTCAAACTTAGTTGCACATCTGGTCTGGGAAGAGAAAGTGGCTTTGTAATCTTTGGGTTATGACCTGACAAACTAATTGGTCCAGTGGAGGTGGGAGCATTTTTGAAGGTTCTCAAGGAAAATGTCCCATGGGACACTGTAGATCCAACTAACAAACATAGAGGAGGGGTGGTCAGCTCGAGAGTTGATGTAACACATTCACAGGAACAGGACTGCTCATGGATGGAGGTGGCAATTACCATGCTTACCAAAGCAAGAGAAAGTGTCTTTAACACAACCGCACAGTTGTCTATCACTTCATGCAGCGTGTGTGGCTTTAACAACATTCCAAGGGCAATGCACAATGAGATCTCTCTTTTCAATAACCATATTCTAACATTTCAGGAAGCCATGGCCACCAAACACCTTGAAATTGAGGGGTGTGTAACTTTTTCAAAAGTGGCAAAGGAGGGAAAGAGAGGTAGACCAAGTGGTTGCTTGCTTATTGCTGTAGTCTTGAGTCTGAATGTTTAATGTTCAGTGATAGCATCTGTAACTGACAACATACTCGCAATGTGTGTGAGCACAGTGCCCTGTGGGCGGATATCTTTGTTTATTAATGTGTTCTGGAATCCAGCTTCCACCAAATGTTCTGTAATTTCTGAGGGTTTGGGCACAGTGATAGCAGAATTGTTGGAGGCAGGACATCCGCATAACATCATAGTGGGGGGGACTTTAATTTGGACTGTCACTTAGGGGCAAGTATGGGAAACTGTCCCGTAGTTGAGACGTCTTTGGGGGTTGCCTACTTCGGCTCCTGGTTTCATGTGGAATTCCTCTTTGACTCAGTGCGGGCTGTCCATCTGTGTTTCTAAGGGTCTAAGGGAGGGTGAAGCAATCTGCATCTGGCATAGGAGGGTACGGCCATGTACTGATCATATATATTTGTCTCCCATGAGCTAGAGGTTTTTTGCTTGCCTATGCGACTAGTTGACGTATGCATCAGTGACCATTTGATCCTGAACCTGTTATTATTCTCCCATTAAGTCTCCATGTATATCATTTCCTTTCCGTGTTTGATCAAGGGGGTGGGGGGTCTGACAATTAAATGGAATGCTTCCACTTGTTCCAATTTCGTCACAGCTCTACAAAGGGAATTGGATGCTGGGGGGACCGCTGAGTGGGGAACGACAATTGCAGCTTTTAATGTGTTGATGTTGCAGTGTTTGAGGGTTGTCTGCAGCAGAAAAAAAGGTTGTCATTCTGAGACTCCATCTCAAGTCTTGTACTATAGGATCACCAATGCTAAACAACAAAAAAGACAACAATTGAGGGCTCTGAGCAAGGAATACCATACTCTTGAATCCTATCAGAGGGCCAAGAAAGCAATTATATCCTGCTATAAGAGCTACCTTAAATCCATTAAGTTATGCAGCCTTAACAACGATAATTGGGGATGTTGGAAGCACTCAAATCGTGCAACTGTGTAGTTTTCTGGTCTACTACCAACACAAAGACAGCAATTTCTTCGTCTGAGCTGGTTAGTCTGATTTCAGAAGAAATGTGGGTTGAGCATTTCACAAAGAAAAATGCCAGTCCAGCTTTTTTGAGCCCTCAGTCTCTCCGCATTTGGACTTTCCCTCCAGTTACTTCTGTTTCCTTTGTTCAAGATCATTTGGGAGTCCAATCGTTACCCACTTCTTTGCCGGCATCCCCGATAATTCCAATACATGAGAAGGGAACTGCTGGTGATCCCAACAACTTTTGGCCCATAGCTGTACTCGACGCTTCAAGCAATGTTTTTGTAACTGTACTAGCAAATGTGGTAGTAACTCCACACGGTCTTCAGCCTGCCAACTATGCAAACAACTACCTTGCACAGAGATATTAAAACACCTTAAGCTCTTATGTTCGAGCTTAAAGCAGTATAGAACACTTTGTTTTAGGTGCCTTTTGCGGTTGAAGGGGGAGACCACAGGGAATTTGTTCTGGGCCTGGCTTATGTGGGGGGATTACACGTCACTTATTTTAGCAGTTTACAATTTTCTTAAAGGAGATATTAGAAAAGCTTCAGATAATATAACTCTATTACTTTTTATATGATTGTATGGTGCTTTGTATGTTTGGTGTAAAATTGGTTTGTTTTTCTTCTTTGTGAAAGGCTTGCTTAGTATTTTGTCCAATGTCGAGCTGTAACACAATAAAAAACATTAAAAAACAGATGAGAAGGTGGAGGAGAAGGTGGTGAATCCAGTACAGGAGGCAAGAGGAGAAGGAGGTGCAATAGGGTGCGATGTGGGTGTATGTCCAGGGCTTGAAGAATTACCCCATTACCATCATTCTCCAGGGCCTACTATTATTTTAAGGTAGATAAGCAAGTTCTGACAGTGGGGAATGAAAGCACCAAGTGCACCCTGAACCAAAATTCCTAGCAGGAGGGCTATGATTTTGGACAGCAATTTAATGGATACAATGGCCCTCCTGAGCCTCCAATGGCACCATCCACCATGAACCGCAAGCAAGTGTGAACAAAGTGACTGATTACTCAAAGGACACTGGGAAATGATATCAATGTTGTAATTCTGATCCTCCAGTGGGTCCAGCTTCCACAACTATGGAGTGTTATCCACAGACAAAAAACCCAGGTCCAGCCCAGGATATGTGGTTTCCATTCTTCCTGGGACAGATACACAGACAACATTGCCCAGCAGCTTGGGCATGCTGCCTAATATTTGGACACATTGTTAGCTGTGTTGAATTGCTGGAGGATGCCAGATTGACCAGTTGAATTCAGAATTTGATGAAGAACCACACTTGCCAAATGTGAACATGCTGATGGTGTTGTTTTTATGGCTGTCAATATTTTATATTTTGTTTGGGGAGTGGGGTTGTTTATGTTGTTTTCATTATCTGCTTCCCATAAATCTAAAACAATTAAACATATCAAAACATATAAAAAATCACAAATAACCAAAGTGCCATGTGAAATGTTACACACCCTCATACAAGCTCAAACTGCCTCAACCACCT
Organism: Ambystoma mexicanum; assembly: GCF_040938575.1. Classification (NCBI taxonomy): domain Eukaryota; kingdom Metazoa; phylum Chordata; class Amphibia; order Caudata; family Ambystomatidae; genus Ambystoma; species Ambystoma mexicanum. Next base: position 646,732,045 of record NC_090930.1, on the reverse strand, counting down.
ATCTGCTTTCACGTTGCAACCCAACCACCTCCCACACTCCTTCCACCCATCCATCGCCAGCCGCAATCAATTTACACGCTGTTGAATTGCACTACCTTCGGCCATGGGCTCCTACCCTAACTACCTCATCTTCCACACCTCCATCAAATATCCGCTGCATCCTCATCAACGCCCATTAGTTTCTCATGCTTCAGACATCCTCAACCTCCTAACAATTAATAACCTTATCATCCTAGTCTTCACTGAGACTTGGCTTCATGAGGCAGTAGGCCCTGCCCTCGCTATCGCCATCCCACCCAACTGCGCCATTCTTAGGAATGAAAGACCCAAAGTTGGAGGAGTCGCACTTATCTATAAATGCACTCTTGCCATTCGCACCCTTATGTCAGCCACCCTCCCTAACTGCCAGTCCTTTACGGTTAAGCTGTCCTTAAACTCCACCTCTACCATCAATCTTTATATTATTTACAGGCCACCTGGACCTCACCATACTCTTCATGGGCAACCTGAAATCTAACTAAAAAATCATTGCCATTGGAGACTTCAATCTTGGCTTTGCATACACTAGTGACAAGGAAGCTACCTCCCTTGCAAATACCACCAGTGCCTTGGGCTTATCCGAAAAAAAAAACTCTGAGCCCACCCATACCCTTGGGCATACTCTGGGCTGGCTTTTGGATCATACCTGTCACATCACAAGCCCAGAATACACCACCTCTGCTTGGACAGATCACTATCTCATCTCTTTCACTATCCCTCCACAGTCATAACCCATGCCATGTCTGCACCTTAGCTCCTCTGTCCTATCCAGGTCCACCAACAATCTCACCACTGGCACAACACCCCTGAACTCCCCACTTAAGTGGACCTCTTAGTTAACCAATACAACACTGCCCTGTCTCATGCCACCAACTTCCTATGTCATGGGTTTTGACCCATGTTGAATCAATAGACTGAGTAGATGTGGGGATGAGCTGTCGCCGCCCATTATTCTATCCCAGAACAAACTAAATCAATAGACTGGGTGGATGTGGGGATGAGCTATCGCCGCCCACATTCATGCCAGAATTGGCACGAGACCACTCCAAAGATACAACCTTCTTGTGGGGAATTCATTTTCTTAATCCCAAAAATGGTTGCATTACCAGTACTCACCACTATCAGAAAGCCGGCGTTTTAAAACCACCAGACTTTTGTGTAAAACTGAACAAATGAAACAAAACCAGACCAAGGAAAGACTTGCTAAGAGGTGGATACAATGTAAAACTATATTCTGAAATGACTTGAAGGGAGTCATTATTTAATGTATAGGTAAAAATTGTCAGTTTGATTTGAATGTAGAAAACTGGGAACAAAAAGTGACATTTAGCTGAAACCTGGCTTAATGAAACTGAATTCTGCCTGACAGCTACCCCCGACAGGAGTTGATACTGGATCAACAGCTGTGTTCCCAGGCCTGGCTGCATCCTGAGGTCACATGGCCCTGTTGATTAGATTAGGGGTGGAGCAGCTGGGGACTACAGGAAGTTGAACAAAGGCCTGTCCTGGACTCAGGCAAATGTTATATTGGGGGCGTCGTAAAAGTGGCTTCCTCCTAGGGGAAACTGGGAGGGGCAGTGCCTCTGCTAGCAGCTGAGCTTGGGGGAAGTGGATAAACCAGTTATTTCACCCTGTGATGTGGGAAGCCACACCCCTTTTTGACCAGGGCATCATTTTAAAAAGATAGATAACTCAAAGTGCGGACTTGTCAGAATTATATAAGTAATATCATTATTTTTGTGATTTTTCTGTGAACATTTTGAGATGTGTTAGGACCCTGTGGTGTATTCTGGGGGGTTGCTAGCGGAAAATAGGGTCTCACTCCAAATGTCTGCATGTTAAAAATCTGACACTTCATCAATTAATGTCCATACTCTTTGCGCACATGTGTGTAAATTTGGGTAAATGTCCGATATTGCAAAACCAGTTAAAAAGCGCAAAATGTTGTCATTTTTGAATGCAAGCCCCCAGGAAGATCAGAGGCGGACAAGCATGGACCATAAGGAATATATAATGTGCACATGTAATTTCAACCAATTGTATATCTGGGAAGGATGTATTTGAATCAAATATAGATTTGTGGGCAAACTGACCAGGGGAGGTTCCTCTGACCATAAAACCTACAGCATCACTCTGACTCACATTCCTTCCCCCAATCATGGGAGAGGGGAGAATTGGGCCAATGACAAGTAGAGAGGGGCAGGCTTAGCTAGGACCAGGCACACACCCATTTTCAAAACACATAAAAAGAGACTGCTAGGACAGGTAGAGAGATTCAAATCCAGTTGCTGCGGAGCGTTTTACCGGACCACACAACATCCAGAAGATACCAGTTCCAGACTGACTCCAGCTACATACTCCAGAACCTAGAACTTATACTTTAGAACCTAAATCAGAGGCCTAAAACCACAAGCTGAGTTCTCTGCAGCAGGCCTCAAATCATTGCAAGCTACTCACAGCCGGGCGAGCTGCTTGAATCCCTTGCCAAGAACTTTTGCCAGGACCAGTGCAGAGATCCAGGAGCCGTGCAGAGACCGCTGTATCCGGACAGACCAGACCAGAGATCCAGAGTGACCCAGACCGCTGTGAGCAGAACCAGAGAGCTGACCCAGATCACTGTGAAGTGCCGAGACCAGAACCGGAGTCCAGTCCAAAACCTGACCAGATCCGTGGAGAGGCCTATTTCAAATTTATATTGTGAGTACCTAGCAGAACTGTGCAGAACCAATCTCTTAGTTAAAATAATCTAATCCAAACTATTTTAACCTAAGTAGAACAGCCTCCTAGAAATCGTCTCATCTGTCATTTGTAACGCTGCACAACTGTCACCTGTCAATTCTGAAGCTGCAAGCTGTCACCTGTCATTTTGAGTTTACTTTAAATCCGAAAAACTACCTTTATTTAATCGTCTGTATCTCTGGAACCGTTTGGGATAGGAACGAAAGCTTAGAATCTCAGCTTTCCAACGAACCTAGTACCGACTTGCTACTCCTTACACTTTTGCCGTAATCACGAATCACGCACTCGCAAATTTTACCGCGATTTGCGATTTGGTTAAAACTCCAGCCACGTGTAACCATCAGCAGTCATTTCTTTCCTTGCTAAAAATTTGTTTGCCTCTTAATCACCATCTCTGAATCATTGCTAAAGTGAGCCTGAACTCATCCCAAGTATCTCTCACTCACCCTGAACCTCCTAAAGGGAAATAAAAGCATTTTCAGCATATTTCTCACTTCATTGCCACCACATTCAAAGCACTTGGGCCTGTGTTTTAAAACTCATACCGGTTTTCTCTAAGCTTGCTGGGGGGAACTGAATTTCGTATTGTATTTGATTGCATTCCTGAGAACTGTGTGCTCCTCTTTCCATCTCCTTCCATTTCTTACATTGCATAGGAGAGGGGGGTGAATTGCCAGAGAAAAAGTGATTATCTTATCTTTTGCTAAAATCATCTCAAGTATTTCTGTACTGCATTTTATTCCTCATTGCTTTTCCCTTGAAATCATAAAAGTATTTTTGCTACTTGATCCATCCTATACTAACTCCTCATTGATTATAAAGAAGTGTGCTAGTGCCAGATTACCCATTGTTGATCAACATCATATGTCTAAGTGTACTGTCAGATATTAATTTATTATAAAGTGTGATATATATATATTGTTTAAATTCTCAAATAAACCTTTTAAACTTGCAAAACAGAACTACTTCTTGGCTCAGTGGGTCAGGGGAATTCTAAGAGAGGGGTGTTATATAGGGGTAGTCATCCAGAACTCATGAACTGGACATAAAGATATATCAATAAGGGTTTCCATTCAGTATCCCAGACTAGGCATTGACTTAGCTGTAGTGTTGAATTGAATCCTCTTACAAATTGGGGGCTCGTCCGGGATTCCGGATTAGATCTATCACTTGTGCAGATTAATACAGTGTGCTAACTGACAAGATACATACATCCGGTCGGATCACCACGCTGTGTTACGCTGTAAAGCACTCCTCAAAAGGACGCTCTAAGGGAAAGGTCTGTTTTGCAAAAATAAAATACAAACTTCTGTAAGTCAGGAAGGAACTCAAATTCCAGAATGACGACCTTGGTAGATATGAAAATAGCCAGAGAGCACTTCTTACATAAGCTATTTGTGAGAGGTGAGTAGACTCATCAGGACCAAACGGTCTGGCTGCAGGCAATCGCGCAACAGGTCACTGAAACAGAGTCAGATATATGGAGAGATCAGGGTCCATTACATGTGGCCCTGAGTGAATAATACATGGCTCCTAAAGTTAAAGATGAACACGACAAGATGGTTAAAATAGCGGCATATTCGTATCTATATATGGGAGCCATGCAGGACAAATGTGCTGAAGGCCAAGATCTGGCAAGTAGGCAACAGATGGCATTAGAAAAGGCCCAATCTGACCTGGTCTCTTCTGAGCAGAGGCTGCACAGAAGCCAGGAGTCCGAAAATGAGAGTATACAGTACATCATTAAAATAAAGAAGGATATGGATATCCTGCAACAGGAAAAGACGGACCAGGATACCAGAATTCTGGCTTTGCAGAAGGAGCACCAAGACAGTCTGGACTCCTTACTGCAGAGTGCCAGAAAAAGCTGGAGCAACAGATCAATTTCAACAGGGTATGCACAGAGCAGGTAGCCACCCTGCAAATCCAACTAGACAGAGAGAAAGAGGAAAGCAATAAATTGATTTTGAAAGACCTGGATACCCAGGCAGAGTTTGATGAAGAACACCAGAAAGCTGGTGCCTTCCAAAGGCAAAGGGACGACCTGGCGGCACAGATGCAGACTCTTAGTCAGGAAAGGGATACCTTAGGCCAGGAAGTCTGCCACTTAAAAAGGAAAATGGAAGAAAATCACCTGGCCCTCCAGGGACTGGGTGACCTCCAAAATAAACACCAGGACTTGTTAGAGCACACCAGGAGGGTGGAGGATGCTCTGGCAAGAAAGGAGCAGGCCAATAGGGACACAGCTCAGGAGGTAACCCTCCTGCAGCAGAGACTGGCCCAGTACTCCAGGACCAATCAGGAGGCACAGAGAGAAAATGTGGCTCTCTGTCAGCACAATGATAGGCTCCAGCAACAGGTAGCGATGCAGGAGAGACTGATAGAGTCTAGTAAGGCCTTAACTGAGGAACTGAAAGCGCAGGCTCTTGCATTGCAACAGGGAGCAGGGGCGGATAGAGACCAGTTTCGCTGGGAGAGGGAGACTCCTGAGCATAACCTCAGGAGCCCTAGTACCAGAGGCCTTCATATCTCTTAGTCCCTGGACTCTGCCAACCCCATGTCCCCTGGCGCACATGAGCACCGGGCCACAGGGATGGCAGATTACTATCCAACCAGAAGTATGGGGCTCATAGGCCAGTACCTCCCAGGAATGAAGGGGCGGGCATCCGGGTATGGGCACCCAAGCACAGTGCAATTTAGTGGGTAACCCCAGGAGAGTAGGCCCATTAAGGGCATCCTGAAGACTTCTGCCCAGTTAGGTCAGTGGGGGGGGGGTACCTATCAAATCCTGGCAGCAAGGAGGAATCTGAAGACTCCTCTGAACTGTGCAGGACACAGGGGACCAGGCCACCACATTCTGCCAGCCATTCCCAGGCTCGCAGAATCCGGGAAAACCTGGAAGATCAGACAGGAACCTCTGGGAGCAGTGCCTCTGAGTCAGAGGATGCATGGACCAGGGTTATCCGAACCAAAAAGGCCAATAAGGCAAAAAGGGCATTGCTTAAGGACCCATTGAAGCAAATAAAGGCAATAAGGAGTGTTATCAGGCCTTATCATAAGAACGCCAAGTATTCTGTTTGGGAGCACTTAGAGCTGTTTGAGCAAATGATGGAGACTTTTCATTTGAAGGACAGCCAAATCTGTATTCAATATGTAAAGTGGACCTTCTCACCAGAGTACTCCAGTTTCTTTGCGGGGCTGGAGGACCAAAATCATCCAAGGTGGTCCACATACAGGGCGGCCATCTTGAAACATTTTTCTGTGCACAGAAATCCCCAAGAGGCTCGCAAGGCAGCCTACAATTTGCAATGTGGGGAGGATCAGGCCCCACAAGAGTTTGTGCAAGAATTAAAGCGTGCTTTTGTGCAGACCACCAGAAGGGTGCGCACAGACAGCAAAGAGTTTGTCAATACATTTTTCCATGCTCTCCCTAAATATATAATGACCCAGCTCGTGAGAGATTTTCATGAGAAAAGATCTTTAGACTGGGTCATTGAACAGGCTACCCGGATCTATGAGGTGCAGAAGCCTATCAAAAATAAAAATAATGCGCCGAAAACCCCCAAAACCAACAGCACCCCTGCTGCTGCCAAGGTGGCAAAGGTAAAGGTTGCCCCCGTTTTAGATTTGGAGATGGGGGGGCCTAAAAACCTGCCTGCACCAAATAATTCACAGCCCAGAAGGCCCTCGGGCCAGTCACAGACAGGGAGTCGAGGAGGTAGTCCCCCAAATGGGGTCCCCCGCTCCCCTGACTATGTAAGTCCCCGCTATAAGAGAAACCGACCAATCCTGGGTTATGTGTGGACTCCTCCAGCCCAAGGGGGGGGATCCAGCCAAGCACCTAACCCAGGGAACTTCCCTCCCAACTTCCCACAGGAGGGCAGAAATTCTCCAACTCCTGGGCAGAACTTTTTTCCCAGGTATCCACCCAATTCCCAACCCCAAAACCATCCATCCTTCTTTCCTCAATTCCCTGAGCCCAGACAACCTAATCCGGGAGAGGGGAGGCCAAGGGTGGAGGGGTACCAAAATCTTCCCAACCAGGGGTACTGCCAGAGAAGGGATAGCTACCCTTCCCGGGATCAGCCCAGGGGAGAAAATAGAGCCCCGTATCAGCCTGAGCGGGTTTCACAACTTGAGCGCCAGGTCCAAAATATGGCACGGGATCTGGGTCACATACTGAGGGCTCAACAGAACCCTCAGATGAGCATGCCACCGCAGAATCCCCCAAACTCTGGACCTGGTGCTCCAGAACAATGATGGGGGCAGCACCCTGATAACCCACCGGTTCCCAGGGAGGAGGCACAAGGGGAAGGGGGGTGTAAAGCCTTGGAGGAAGCTTCCTTCCCAACTTGTAAACAGCCCCTGGAAAACCAGGAACCGGAAACAAAATCTCCTACCCCTGAAAGTCTGCCACCCAAGGAGCAGAGAGGAGGTAGGAGAAACAAAGTACCCAAACAGACCCAGTTTGTGGAGGAGGTACAGATCTTCCAATTTGAGGGAGAGGGATCCTCAGAGGATCCTGGGGAAAGGATCTTCTCCTTTAGAGATGGGGGAACTCCTCCCAAGGAAAAATGGGTCCCAAGGGATGCCAATTCAGACTGGGGAGATGTGGAGACTGAGCTACCGCCGCCCATCATCTCATCCCAGAACCGACAATACCAAAATCCCGTGGGTCAAACCCATCCTGAGGACTGCCTCCAAAAAGGGGGGGGTGGCCCAGAACCTGAAACCATTTCCAGTTGCCAACTTTTTCTTTCAGATTCCCCAGGCTCTCCACAGAATTCTGCCCAAATCTTTTCGCTAGCAATGTCCAAAACCAGAAGGTTAGCCCACCAGTTGTCCAAAAATGTGCATTATCTGTGCCCCCTTGAGGAGAAGGAGGGAAGATACTATGCCCCGGTACAAGTACAGGGGCAGGGTACAATTTTGGCACTGGTGGACACTGGATCCCAAGCTACCCTTCTGTCCAAAGGGCCTTTGATGAACTAAATGCAGGAAGGGGGGAAAATTACCATATTCCTCTCACCTCTCTTCCTGGACAACTGCAGAACTTTGACGGGAAGGAAATTCCCATTGAGGGGACTGCAGACTTGGACATTAAAATTGGGCTACACAAGGTGAAACACCTGGTCATAGTAGTGACTCCAGAGGGCACCCCTTGTTTACTAGGGAATGACCTCCTGAGAAGGTTGTCACCCCTAATAGATTGTGTAAACAAGGCCCTCTGGAGCCAGACTAGCCGACCAATAAAATTAAAACAGAGTGTCAACCATGTTAGTTTAAACGGCACCTGCCACATGGTTGAACAAAAATCTGACCAAGTAGAATTTCACTTCCAGAACAACCAAATTCCAGACGTGACAGTAATAGCAGTAGGACAACAGACTGGTGATCGGGGGTCCTCTCTATTTCTGAAAATCAACCTTCCTTCCAGTTTAAGGTGGTATTCCACACTGGAAGGAAACACCCTGAAATTCTTTACTAATCCACAATCAGAAACACCCACTCCTATAGTCCAGAAAGATGTGAAATCAGCTCAGAGCCTGGCTGATATTCAGTAAATTGGAGAGCAGTTGTTCATCCCTGTTCAGTTAAATGATGGGAAGGACTCTGTTCTCGATCGAGTGTGTGTGAACAACGGTAAGAGCTTCATCAGCGAAGCCATGTTCCGCCAACTCCCAAAAGATCCAGCCATTCCCACATTCAAACTGATAGACAAATGGGATATGGACCTGGAAGCACCTGATTCCAAACATCTCCTGCCAAGCAGGTGTATGCTCAAAATCTCCATTGGCAACAAGAGCATAGTCCATCATTGTTGGGTCGTGCGAGACGTCACTGCCGCCTTTTACTTAGGCAGTGACATTCTCAATCGCTTTGCCATTAGTTTGGACCTAATAAACTTCAAAGCTTGGTCCCAATTAGCGGATAATCCCATGGGCTTTGATGATCCAGAAAAAGCATTTAGGTCAGCTCAATTGCTACCTTATGCAGTTGAAATTCAGATCAAAGAGGAAGTCACCATCCCAGAAAGGACCCGACAATTCTCCCTGGAAGTGAAAGTTAAAAGAGGACGAAAATTGCGAAACCCTGATGCTTATATACATCTAAATGCTTCTCTCCAACAGCAAGGGTTGGGGGTAAACCCAACTCCATTAGTCAACATAGAACATGACACCATTCCAATAGAGGTGGATAACAGCGACTTAAAGAGTATTACTCTAGCCGCAGGCATCATTATTGGAATGGCGGTTGATGACCGACATTTCTCCATTGATTTAGGAAATGAACTGTTAGGACCAATCCCCAAGGACTGTTTTCACAGTGAGGACAATACAACACCAGACAGGATTTTCACCCGGCATGGGGGGAACTTCCTGGTGTACACTTCTTGCCCTTATGGTAAGGAAGATGTGACTTGTGACTTCAGGAGGGATGAGGTGATTTTCCAGGTCCATGAGGGCTGCCTTTCCCACCTGAAGCCTCCGGTCCAAATCAGCACTCTGACCAGGGACTTCTCCACCCAGCTGGAGGAGGCCGCTGAGATAGCCAAACCAGAAGTCTTTCCAGGCTTCAGACAGATGGTGGAAGAAAGAGTCAACCTAGCTGATGCCTGTGTGACTCTGAAACAGAAGCAAAAGTTGAAACAGGTTTTCTTGGATTTCCAAGATCTCTTTGCGGTAGACTCATATGACTGTGGTCGCACCGACATCCACACCACAACAATTCCCACGGACCCTGGAATGACTCCAGTGTTTGTGAAGCAATATCGTTTGCCTCTCGCATCCATGGAGTCTCTTACTGAAATAATTAAGAACCTTGAGTCCCGGGGAATAATACGTCCAGTACACAGCACCTTCAATAATCCAGTGCTGGGAATATTGAAGCCAAACGGCCAGTGGAGACTCTGCGCCAACCTTAGGGAGCTCAACAAACGGGTCCTTACTTCCCGATGGCCTCTGCCCTACATTGACCAAGGGCTGGCCCAGATTCAAGGGTCAAGTGTATTCACTGCAATAGACCTGACCAATGGATACTGGACCGTGCCTGTCAGTAGGGAGGACCAATACAAACTGGCTTTTACCTTTGGGGGCCAGCAGTACACCTGGACCCGGACTCCGGCAATGAATTCAATATTTTCCTACATAAGGCCATGCCCGACCTGGGTGCGAGGGCTAACCTGGCTTATGTAGATGATGTCCTCATCAAAAGTTCATCTGTGGAGGAACACATAGCGGAGATCCGTTATGTTCTGACACAGTTGAGGGCCGCCGGAGCAAAACTTTCCTTTCAGAAAGCACAGTGGTGTAGAACCCGTGTTAATTTCTTGGGGCATGAGATTACTCCTCAGGGTCTCTGTCCCCAAGAAAAGAAAGTAGAAGCACTCCAGAAACTGAAAGACCCCACAACTCTGCGGGAACTAAGGAGCCTCCTTGGACTGACTAATTACAGCAGAAAGTTCATTGACGGCTACGCAGAGATCACTAGACCCCTGATTCATCTCTTTGAAGGGGGGGGTCAAGTGGGAATGGGGTCCAGAACAATCAGAGGCGGTAAGACAACTCAAAAGAAGCCTCTCACAAGCGCCTTGCCTAGCTTACCCTGTCAGAAACAAGGAGTTCTTCCTGGAGACGGGGTTCTCTAATATGTGCTTGACGGCAGTATTATACCAAAAGCATGACAAGGTCAATAAAGTAAACTCCTATGCGAGCAAAACTCTATCCTCTGTGGAGGAAAAATTCAACAATTGTGAGAAGGCACTCCTGGCAACGGTGTGGGCATTGAAGAATTACCACCTGTTTATCCAGGGGGAACACATCATAGTGGAGACTCCACACCAGCCTCTGCAAAAGTGACAGAATCCGGGCCGGAAATGTGAGTAATTCCCGAATTACTTCCTGGATTCTGTCAATGCAAGGCTTTCCTGTAGAGGTCAGATATGGCCAAAACAAGAAGAGTCCCCTCGCGCAAGGTCTGGCTGACTTGCATGATTGTGCCAGAGAAAACTGTCTCGAGGACGAAAGTCTAAAAATCAAGGACAACATGGAGGCATACCTAAATTCCCTCACACTTGTCTTTGAAGAAGACAAGTGTGAGGGAATTCCCACTGTCTATGTGGATGGATGCTCGTACCATGTTGACAACAACGGGGAGAAAGAACTGGTGGCCGGCGTAGGGAATGCCTGGGTGAAGGAGTTTCCAGAACCCTCCGCTGGATACAAAATTGGTCCCCGAAGTAGTCAGGTGGCAGAGTTTGATGGCTGTGCATCAGGCCATCCTCACTGCTGTTCCAACAGCAGCTCCAAGAACTGGTCATAATCACTGATTCGGATTATGTACGGAACGGGTTCGTGGACACCTTGTTAATTAGAAAACCAGAGGCATGTTATGTGCTAATAACAAACCCCTGAAACATGGGAAGTTAATCCAAAACATTGATGATCTGGTCACCTCGAATGGGATGACCATCTACTCCAAAGTAGAGGGACCAGACAAAATTGGAAATGACTTAGCTGATCAGCTGGCCAAAACCGGGGCCATCCAAGGGGATCTCATAGAAATAGAGTTCCTGTTGGGGGAAATCCAGGTCACTGCGATCACTAGGTCCCAGACAAAAGCTCACAATGATCTTTCAACTGCCCAATGGAGCAAGGAGGCCGCTGATGCTGATTTCATTACAGCTCAGAAGGGGGATCCAATCATTGGTAAATTTTACCAACACCTTGAGGACCCTGAGAACTTTCCCCTGACGGACACAGATTACATTGGGAAAGAGGACCTAAGAGTGTTGATGAAATGTCCAAAAATGTTCCGAATCCAAGACGGTTTGCTGGTAAGGAAATCCAAAGCTGGCCATGATCAGTGGGTGGTTCCTACCTCATTCCGAAGCCTGATGTTAAGTCACGCCCATGATGCGGCCACCGCCGGTCATAGGGGGTTTCACACAACACTGGAAATCTTAAGAGAGGTTGCATACTGGCCACACATGGGGCAGGACCTCAACCAATACCTGAAGGGGTGTCTTGTGTGTGCACAATTTCAGCCATCATCCCTCACACACTGTGCGCCTCTCCAAAAGAGGGGGATGACACTGCCATGGTCAGATTTGAAAATCGACTTTGTAGGCCCTGTAATCCGCTCGTCTAGAGGAAACAAGTACATGTTGACCGTTACATGCTTGTTTACCAAGTGGGTGGAATGTCTCCCAGCCCCAAACTGCAAGGCAGAAACAGCAGCTGCCCTGATGATTAACCACATCTTTTCCCGTTTTGGTCTACCTCAAAGGATTGAGTCAGACAGGGGTAGCCACTTCACCAGTGAAGTAATAACAAAGATGTGGGAGATACTGGAGGTCAAAAGAAAGCTACATATTGCTTACCGGCCAGCTTCTTCTGGAGCAGTGGAGAGATATAACCGAACCATTGTGAGCATCTTAAAAATGTTTGTGGCAGATTCTGGGCCAAGTTGGGATATCTGACTACCTCTGGTCCTAATGGCCATCAGATCTACCCCTTCATCTGCAACCAAAATGTCACCATTTGAGTTGATGACTGGATGCAAGATGGTGCTTCCCCAGCATTTGCTCTACAGAACCCAAGAGCAAACGTTGATAAATGCCTCCACAACTCATGAGTATGTGGAGAATTAAGGAAACACCTTCAGCATGCTTTTGCCTATGCTCAGCGGAATCTAGAAAGATCAGCCGAGAGCATGAAGACCCACTATGATTTAAAAACTACCCGAAAGCAATATAAGGAGGGTGATCGGGTCTATCTATACAATTTCCAAAGGAACCAGGCCAAACAGCGAAAATGTTTGCCTACATGGAAGGGACTGTTTGAAATTATAGACAAGATCTCCCCTGTGGCCTACAAGATCCGCATCCCCAAAGGCAGTCTGGCGGAAGGGGAAGACAAGTGGGTACATATAAATCAGCTAAAGTGTTGCCATCCCAGGCACACTCTGCAACAACTGGAGGAATCCACTGGAATCCCAGAGGGGGCCGCTCCAGAGTAATTCAGTTCCAACCCTAAAATATTCCACATATAGCACATAAAATTCTGTGATCCTTGTATATATATATATATGTTCTTGTCTCCTAATTTAAAAAAGAAAATGTATATGTTCATATCTTCTGATTCATAAAATGTATATGTTCGCCACACCATTAATAGTGGTGGAAAAATATCTAGGTATGTGTATTTCCGCTTTGCTTTATCATCCTAGGAGAGATGAAACCATGGAGCCTGACCAAGGAGGACGACCGGGGACCGGGAGCAGAGACCCGAGGGGCCCAGGGTACCGCCCAATCCTCCCATCAGGACCAGCAAGGAGAACTGATTGATCGACTGGAGGGAGGAAAAGATGCTGAACTGTGCCACCTACAGGATTGGAAGAAGATAATGGGGACATACCAGCGCAAGGGCTCAAAACCTCCTGTGCACACGACTTCCCCTCGACTTGAATCAAAGCGCAGTCGGGCGGGGGGATTTGTCATGGGTTTTGACCCATGTTGAATCAATAGACTGGGTAGATGTGGGGATGAGCTGTCGCCGCCCATTATTCTATCCCAGAACAAACTAAATCAATAGACTGGGTGGATGTGGGGATGAGCTATCGCCGCCCACATTCACGCCAGAATAGGAGAACTGCGCAGTTGGCACTAGACCACTCCAAAGATCCTTCTTGTGGGGAATTCATTTTCTTAATCCCAAAAATGGTTGCATTACCAGTACTCACCACTATCAGAAAGCCGGCGTTTTAAAACCACCAGACTTTTGTGTAAAACTGAACAAATGAAACAAAATCAGACCAAGGAAAGACTTGCTAAGAGGTGGATACAATGTAAAACTATATTCTGAAATGACTTGAAGGGAGTAATTATTTAATGTATAGGTAAAAATTGTCAGTTTGATTTGAATGTAGAAAACGGGGAACAAAAAGTGACATTTAGCTGAAACCTGGCTTAATGAAACTGAATTCTGCCTGACAACTACCCCCGACAGGAGTTGATACTGGATCAACAGATGTGTTCCCAGGCCTGGCTGCATCCTGAGGTCACATGGCCCTGTTGATTAGATTAGGGGTGGAGCAGCTGGGGACTACAGGGAGTTGAACAAAGGCCTGTCCTGGACTCAGGCAAATGTTATATTGGGGGCGTTGTAAAAGTGGCTTCCTCTTAGGGGAAACTGGGAGGGGCAGTGCCTCTGCTAGCAGCTGAGCTTGGGGGAAGTGGATAAACCAGTTATTTCACCCTGTGATGTGGGAAGCCACACCCCTTTTTGACCAGGGCATAATTTTAAAAAGATAGATAACTCAAAGTGCGGACTTCTCAGAATTATATAAGTAATATCATTATTTTTGTGATTTTTCTGTGAACATTTTGAGATGCGTTAGGACCCTGTGGTGTATTCTGGGGGGTTGCTAGCGGAAAATAGGGTCTCACTCCAAATGTCTGCATGTTAAAAATCTGACACTTCATCAATTAATGTCCAAACTCCTTGCGCACATGTGTGTAAATTTGGGTAAATGTCCGATTCTGCAAAACCAGTTAAAAAGTGCAAAATGTTGTCATTTTTGAATGCAAGCCCCCAGGAAGATCAGAGGCGGACAAGCATGGACCATAAGGAATATATAATGTGCACATGTAATTTCAACCAATTGTATATCTGGGAAGGATGTATTTGAATCAAATATAGATTTGTGGGCAAACTGATCAGGGGAGGTTCCTCTGACCATAAAACCTACAGCATCACTCTGACTCACATTCCTTCCCCCAATCATGGGAGAGGGGAGAATTGGGCCAATGACAAGTAGAGAGGGGCAGGCTTAGCTAGGCCCAGGCACACACCCATTTTCAAAACACATAAAAAGAGACTGCTGTGACAGGTAGAGAGATTCAAAACCAGTTGCTGGGGAGCGTTTTGCCGGACCACACAGCATCCAGAAGATACCAGTTCCAGACTGACTCCAGCTACATACTCCAGAAACTAGAACCTATACTTTAGAACCTAAATCAGAGGCCTAAAACCACAAGCTGAGTTCTCTGCAGCAGGCCTCAAATCATTGCAAGCTACTCACAGCCGGGCGAGCTGCTTGAATCCCTTGCCAAGAACTTTTGCCAGGACCAGTGCAGAGATCCAGGAGCCGTGCAGAGACCGCTGTATCCGGACAGACCAGACCAGAGATCCAGAGTGACCCAGACCGCTGTGAGCAGAACCAGAGAGCTGACCCAGATCACTGTGAAGTGCCGAGACCAGAACCGGAGTCCAGTCCAAAACCTGACCAGATCCGTGGCGAGGCCTATTTCAAATTTATATTATGAGTACCTAGCAGAACTGTGCAGAACCAATCTCTTAGTTAAAATAATCTAATCCAAACTATTTTAACCTAAGTAGAACAGCCTCCTAGAAATCTTGTCAACTGTCATTTGTAACGCTGCACAACTGTCACCTGTCAATTCTGAAGCTGCAAGCTGTCACCTGTCATTTTGAGTTTACTTTAAATCCGAAAAACTACCTTTATTTAATCGTCCGTATCTCTGGAACCGTTTGGGATAGGAACGAAATTTCCAGCGAACCTAGAACCGACTTGCTACTCCTTATACTTTTGCTGTAATCACGATTCACGCACTTGCGAATTTTACCGCGATTTGCGATTTGGTTAAAACTCCAGCCACGTGTAACCATCAGCAGTCATTTCTTTCCTTGCTAAAAATTTGTTTGCCGCTTAATCACCATCTCTGAATCATTGCTAAAGTGAGCCTGAACTCATCCCAAGTATCTCTCACTCACCCTGAACCTCCTAAAGGAAATTAAAAGCATTTTCAGCATATTTCTCACTTCATTGCCACCACATTCAAAGCACTTGGGCCTGTGTTTTAAAACTCATACCGGTTTTCTCTAAGCTTTCTGGGGGGGTACTGAATTTCGTATTGTATTTGATTGCATTCCTGAGAACTGTGTGCTCCTCTTTCCATCTCCTTCCATTTCTTACATTGCATAGGGGAGGGGGGTGAATTGCCAGAGAAAAAGTGATTATCTTATCTTTTGCTAAAATCATCTCAAGTATTTCTGTACTGCATTTTATTCCTCATTGCTTTTCCCTTGAAATCATAAAAGTATTTTTGCTACTTGATCCATCCTATACTAACTCCTCATTGATTATAAAGAAGTGGGCTAGTGCCAGATTACCCATTGTTGATCAACATCATATGTCTAAGTGTACTGTCAGATATTAATTTATTATAAAGTGTGATATATATATATATTGTTTAAATTCTCAAATAAACCTTTTAAACTTGCAAAACAAAACTACTTCTTGGCTCAGTGGTGTCAGGGGAATTCTAAGAGAGGGGTGTTATATATGGGTAGTCATCCAGATCTCATGAACTGGACATAAAGATATATCAATAAGGGTTTCCATTCAGTATCCCAGACTAGACATTGACTTAGCTGTAGTATTGAATTGAATCCTCTTACAAATTGGGGGCTCGTCCGGGATTCCGGATTAGATCTATCACTTGCGCAGATTAATACAGTGTGCTAACTGACAAGATACATACATCCGGTCGGATCACCACGCTGTGTTACGCTGTAAAGCACTCCTCAAAAGGACGCTCTAAGGGAAAGGTCTGTTTTGCAAAAATAAAATACAAACTTCTGTAAATCAGGAAGGAACTCAAATTCCAGAATGACGACCTTGGTAGATATGAAAATAGCCAGAGAGCACTTCTTACATAAGCATATTATCCCCACCAAAAATATCATTGTATATATGGTCGTCTGGAACGGCCATAGGTGATATTTTTTTGGGGGGGTAATTTTGGGGGTTTTAAGGAGCAGGGGTTTCTAGGGGGTGACCCGCGCCTTTAAAAAGAATGCAGGTGTTGCAGGGGTGTCCCCTGCTGGTTCCATGCCTTAATATCGCCTCAAAAATATGACAATATTTTTGTATGGCAATATGTTTGCAGGGATATTAACACATGGAACCCTTCCTTGTCCCATCCTCCCGAGACATTTCCTTGTCTCGGGAGGGTAGCTCAGTGGCAATGTGCTCTCCATTGGAAGCAAGACGACACATAGTAACACATGTTTGATCCCCTGGTCCGCACTTAGAAACCTCCGGGTATTAAGCGCGTTATAAATAACCTATCATATCAACACAAGCCCAAACGCACCAACACCTGTGAACTGTACCAGATCTTACGAGAGCTTCAATCACATGTAACCCCACTCTCTACTGTCAACAAGACTGACACCTGGTGTAGCGAAGTCCAGAATGCTAAGCTTTGCAAAACGTCCCCACTACAGAACAACATTGAGCTGAAACTTGCTGACACCATTTCTACGCCTCCTCCCCATTCACCCTCCCACATACAACCCATGCCCCTTTTCAATTTCCATTCCATCTCAGACACTGATATTGCCAGCTTCCTTAAAGACCTTGAGCCATCCCTCTGTAAAGGTGACATCTGTCCTGCACCCCTTATTAAAGGAAATGCTGACCTCCTCACCCTACACATCACTGCCATCATCAGTGCTTCCTTCACCGCATGTACAGTCCCTTCTGCTCTAAAAGAATCTTGGAGCTCTCCCCAACTGGCAGTTGACCCTGCAATACCGACCAACCACCGGCCAATCACGACTGTCTCATTCATGTTGGAAATAGATCGAGCTGCTTACATGCAAATACAGCAATTCCTTGAGCAATACCCGATTCTCAGCTCCCTCCAGTCTGTTTTCCGCCCTAGAAATGGCACTGAAATGGCACTACTTGACAGCAACAATCAGCTTGATGACTCCAGAGACTCCAGCAATCTGTCCCTCCTGATGCTCCATGACCTTTTGGTCACATTTGACCTTGTCGACCACTCCATCCTATGCAACCACCTCCCTAACTCTGCTGTCCCCTCATCAGACACCACCAAATGGAGTGCATCCTTTAAAACAGACCACACTCCCTGAGTCTTCACTGACAACCATTCATCTAGCCCCACAGCCACCACCCGTGGAGTTCTCCAAGGCTCCTTCATGGCACGTATTCTCTATAATGTCTACACCAAGCATCTTATCAACCTCCTGGATTCACTCAATACCAAGTAAAATAACTGTGCCGATGACTCCCAGATTCTCATTCCTGTCACTGGCAACCACACCACCACAATGATTCTTCAAGCGTCAATGCAATCAACAAAACCATCCAAACCTGTATGGTCACCGATTAGCTTTGTCTCAATGATGAGAAAACTGAACTTCTTCTCATCAGAAACCCATCACACCTCTCCAAACTAAGCATTCATGATTGATAACCATACTATCCCTGTCTCTCCAGTTTTCAAAACACATGGGGTCCATCTACACTCAACCCTCAACATCACGCATCATGTCAATGCCATCACCTCTTCATCAGCCTATACAACAAAACTCATAAACGCCAGCAGACACTTCTTAACCTCCAACAACTGTGTTAACATTGCTCATGCCCTAGATGGGTCCTACTTAGATTACTGCAATGGCCTTCTATTGGACATTTCAGAAGAAAACATAACTAAACTCCAAACTAAACAGAACAATGCCCTTAGAACCACCCTCACCTCAACAAATCTGACCACATCACTGATGCAAGAAGAAATGCTCACTGGCTCCCGGTAAGTGAAAGGGTACAATTCAAAACCTTATCCATTACCCATAGATGCCTCACTTACACTGCCAAGAGTTACTTGGCTCACAGACTGTCTAGACCCTCTTCCAACCGACCGACTCACCCTGCTTACTTCAACAGACTTTTCACTCCAAGATACAAACGAGCCAAAACTGGGGTCAGCAGCTTCCCAATTGCCGCCCCAATGTTCTGGAACTCCTTCCCTCCTGGACTGAGAGGTGAACCTTTCTTTCTCCAGTTGCAGAAACAGCTAACGACCCACCAGTTCATTTAGCTCCCCTTGGACAATCCTATTGTTCCCCTACCTGCCTTTCCACTGTCCCCTTTTCCCTCTGTAGTTGTCTGCCTGTAACTCGCACCTAGACACCCCTGGGTTGAGTGTGCTCCTAGAAATGTCAAATAAATACATTTTAAAAAAATGCTGTTCAATGTAGTTTGGTTTGGTGTAATATTGTGGGTATTGAAGACTAAACATTTAAATGAAAGTAGATATTTGACATGCAGGTGTCCTCCAGCTGGAATCGGGAAGCCTTTTGTTTTTGATAAGAATAAATTACTCACTTGGTCTGTCTCTATTCTCAAACACAGCAATGACTAATACGTAATAAATCAGAAACCTGATGTGGGAAGGGAATTTAGATAATTGTAGAAGACAGTAAATAGGACCACTATCTGCCACCCATTAATTGCATGCAACAGCCCTGTGCTCTAGTCCGGTAACAAAATACTTCAAGCCCTGGCTTTCCATCCCTCGTACCCTGGACTTCAAAGTCAACCACCAGTGACAGGGAGGATGAGGAGGGTCTCGCAGGGACCTGGAAGGATAATTGGAAACAACATCAACATCATACGTTGGGTTCCAACTGATTCACTAGGTAAGCAACAGTATAACAGCTTTGCTCACCTGTGTGTGCCCTCTACACAATGGGTGTGTGGCAAAAATTGTGTGGATCCCTCTTCCCAGTGCCAACATATGTGTGTGCATCCCCTTTTTTAGGATTTTGTGATTTATATTGTGCCCCCGGTACCCAAAGGCTTAAGGGCGCAGACAACAACGCATGAGACGAACATGAAACATCATTCCTAAGCAGTTTGAAGCCGGCCGTTAGTGGTCAGTATCTAGGAAAAAAGATGTGTGCATACATGTTAGGGATGTAACGGTATTACGGTATACCGTTAAAGATACTGTGAACCACTTAATTGAACAATAATAACCGTCACATTGTTTATACCGGTATACCGTTCATACCGTTAAGTGTGCTTTTCAATCTGATTTGGAAAGGCTGCAGTAAGCAAGTGCTGCGCAGTCTTGGTCTTGCACTGTTGGATGTGCCGTCTGCCAAGTAGTTTCAGTTTGAGCAGTTTTTAATGCCATTCCTTAAACCACACGTGCCTGACACAAAATCAATATGTTAGCAATAGGAAGAATAAATACAGTGCCAAGAAGGAAAAGGGTTTACTTTTTTTTTTAAAGCGCTCACACCGCCCGCAGACATCGAGGCACTGTTAATGAAATTGGTTTTGTTTATTTATTTGCGTAATTGTTTTTGTCTTAGTTGCGTATTTATAACGCACTTAAACACCCAGAGGTTTCTAAGCACGGACCCAGGGATCGAACCTGTGTTGCTTCGTGTCGTCTTGCTTCCAAGGCACGCATGTTGCCACTGAGCTATCCTCCCGGGACTTTGGGTTGGCGGCTTTGGGGTTTATATATTTATACTGGATAATGTTTTCTAAACATATGACAATGGGGGATTTCCCTGGTTCTATCATTGAATTTACATATAATAAGTCACACTGCAAAATTTTATCATCTCTGTGGGTATTCCCTGCTGCCATACCAAAGGGTAACATGTCCGTGATTACTGAACACCTTTTGGCCTGGAAGTAAACTAAAGGCTGTAACGTAAAGAGAGAGTGTGTGTGGTCTCCAATGCTCTGCATACTGGCCCTGGAACCTCTAGCAATATATCTGAGGCAGCAATATGACACCATAGGCATTGAGGTGAAAGGGGAGCGGCATCTGATCTCCCTATATGCAGATGACATGCTGCTGTAATTGCGATTCCCAGAAGAATATCTCCAGTACATCCTAGAAGTGCTGGAGAGATACGCTGTGCTGTCCGGTATAGCAGTGAACCCCCAGAAATCCAGCTTGTTCCCATTAGGGGGGTACATGGGGATTCCAGCGGAGCGGCTACCTGTATTGCAAGTGCTGTGGGCGGTTAGCACATTTCGGTATCTGGGGATAGATATATACCACACCGTGGAGGAAGAGCATAGGTGCAATACAGAAGTAGCCACTAAAAAAATTGAGAAGTGCATGCAATTTTGGGAAAAGCTGCCTTTGGCGATGATGTGGCGTGGAGCAATGCTAAAGATGGTGGTCCTGCCAAGGCTCATACACTACTTCGGGAACATACCGTACCTGATTCCTAAGAAGTTCTCACCAAATTGAATAGCATGTGTAGGGACTTTTTGTGGCATGGCATGCGAAATAGAGTGGCGTTATGGAAGCTACAGAACTTCCATGACAAAGGAGGGATAAAGCTGCCCAACTATGAGGCGTACTATGTGGCAAGCCAGTTACAGTATGTTGCCAAATGGCTCTCTGACGAAGAGACCTCGGAATTTAGGCTATTTGGGCGTGATTGTGCACCTTTTTATTTGAAAGAGATGATGTGGGTGCCCAGGGCGGAAATGGTGGGGCGCCCTAAAATGATGCTTCTGGGGTGGAAGGTGTGGCGCAGGGCATGTCAAATGATGGAGAACCCGTCCCCATGCTCACCGCAGATACCACTGGTTGCATTGACGGGGGCAGAGGCGCAGCTACGAATGATACTCAGGAACCACTGGGAACCGGCTGGGGTGGCAACAATGGGTGATATTTGGCGGGAGGGCTCTAGTATTACTTTTGAGGGGCTGCGGGAAGAAACTGGGTTGCACGAGGGCCAGTATATTACGTATCATAGAGTGGTACAGAGGATTAAGAGAACATGGCCTGAAACTGTGTTGGAGGAAGAATCAGATGCCACCATAGACGTGATATATGACATAGCTGAGGGGGGTCATGAGATTTCCAGATTCTATGAAATGCTGTTGCCTAAAGTGGGGAAGGAGGTCACGCAGTTGAGACTTGACTGGGAAATGGAGGTTGGAGCCCCGATGGGAGACGGGATGTGGGAACGGGTGCAGGGGTATCATAAGAAGGTGTCTAGAAACGCGAGGCTGAAACAGATTCAGCGGTACATAACGCATAGGGCATATATGACGCCTTGGAGGATATCGAGGTTTGAAAATGCAGGACGGCCAGCATGCCCCAAGTGTGATGAGGAGAACACGGGCATGGTGCATATGTTCTGGTCATGCCCGATCATAGAGCGTTTCTGGAGGGCAGTGAAAGAGAAGCTGGAAAAAAAAGGGGTCAAGGTGGTAGTGGATACAGTGTGGGCCTGTCTGCTGGGGGGTCCCCAGACCACAGAAGCTCAGGCACGTGAGTAAGTTGAGGGATCTGGCTTATGTGATTGCAAAGAGGAGGATTGCCATGGGATGGAAGTCATGCCATGTGCCAAAGGTAGAGGTGTGGTGGAGAGATTTGCAAAAAAGGGGCGGAAGCCGAAACCATGGCATGGCAAGAAGCAAGTAGGACAGGGGGGGAGGAGGAGACTGAGTCCCTGATGGCCTGGAAATCACTGTTTGGGTCATTAGATGACCCGGCGGAGCCTGTAGAAGAGGAGATCGAACCACAGAATGCGGAAACTGAAGGTTTAATGCAATAGACTCGTAGAGGGGGGTGGGTTAAGGGAAGTAGTGGTTAGAAGTTAAGAAAGTGTAATGAAACTGTTGGAACATGCAGTGTTTGTTTGGTTTGTATTGTTTGGTTGTTTTTATAATTCAATAAAATGTGTGTGTGCGTGTGTCTATGCGCACACGCGTATACTACCATCAGACTCCATTGATCTGTGGCATGCAGATTATCAAGATGGCAACATGTTCATCTTCACCAGTAGCCAGTGGGGGAGCTAAAAGCCTAAATGACCACTTAAGAAAAGCTATTCAGTTTGCTTTGCCAGTCGCAGCCGGGCCCTCCCCTCCTCTCCACACGTGTGTTTTTGTTTGGTGGAAACAAGGGGTGGCATTTCAGTGGAAAGTATATTGAAAAGCCCAATTGTTTGTGATGATAAATCTGACAATTTATGACCTTTTAGAAAATATTTGTTAAGATTAGTTAACTCCACTTGCTATACCGCGATAACCATGATATACCGTCATTTGGCAAGAAAGTTATTGTACCGTCATAAAACTAATACTGTGACACCCCTAATACATGTGTATGCACCCTTCCCTGTGGGATTGTGTAAACAATGTGTTGCATGCGTGTTCTCCTGAGAGAGCGTGACACTAATTTTTTGTGTGCCCCATTCCCTATGTTAGTGCATCAAAAATGAGGTGTGAATGCCTTTCCCTGTGAGGGTGCAGCATACACTGTGGATGTGCTCCCTTCTCTATGGGATTGTGACAAACATTGTCTGTGCACTCCCTTCCCCGTAGCAGTGCAACAAAAAGCCCCTTTCCTGAAGAAGTGCATGCACAAATATGCATCCCGCTTGCAGTGGCATCAATTAACATGTTGTTTGTGCACCCCCTTCTTTCCTGTGACAGAGCTTCATCCTCCCTGTGGATATGCATCAATCATGAGGCGTGCATCCCCTTCCCTGTGGTAATGAGGGAAAATCTGTGTGTGCATTTCCTTCCCTGTGGGAATGCAACAAACATTCTCTGTGGGGATCCTTTTCTGCTGGATTATTTAATAAAGTCGTTTGCACCCCTTCCATTCGGGAATACGGCAAATATTGTATCTTTGACCCTTTCCATTCAGCAATAATTGTTTGTGCCCACTTCCCTGTCGGAGGGTGATCGAAATTGTGTGTCCACCGCTGTGTCAATGTAGAATTAGATGTGTGGGTGACCCTTCCCTGTGGGTATGTGGCAAAAATTGTGTATGAATCCTCCTTGGAGCATTGCACAGATTGTGTGTGTGCCCTCTTCTATGTGGGAGCGCAGCAACAATTGTGTACACTCCCCTTCCCTGGGGGGGTGTTGGAAATGTGTGTGTGTGTCCACTTCCCTGTGGTAGTTTGGCGACAACTGTGCGCACATGTTTCCTTCCCTGTGAGAGTGCTTCATTCAAAAATGTGGTTTGCAACTCCTTCCATGCGAGTATGGCAAGAATTAGGCTGTTAAGTGACATGCTCTTTTTACTCAGTAATCACTCAATTCAATCAAATGGTGCTGTGCCACATTATAATCATAGACAGACACAATGCAGCAGGAATGCTACTTCACACTTTGGGCCATCAACACATGCTGTACCATCCTCATCATAACAGTCACACTCAATGACCAGCACATCTCATACACTGGCCTGATACTTTCCATGACATCAGTAACCAGCACCGCCGCAGTACTGTCATCAAAACCCTGCTCTCCACTGGGACAGAGGAAATCTGCTGTCTTCACAATGACCATCTGTTGTATTGGGGGAAACTCTTGTTATTCTTTTAAAATTAACAGGATCTTGATATGGTCTACTGGATATGTTACTGATTCCATTTGATCAATTTAATTTGTTTTAAATGTGGTACAGATAGACAATTGCTCCAGCAGCATCAAAAACACATTCGGATTGCACACCAGTTGGAGGACAGTTTAGCATGTCAATCGCACCACTGCAGGTGCTGCTGTCCACACAGACAACTTGGAGATCCAATACTCCACTAGGTCCTCATCATTTCCATGCTGGCAGGTACCACTAAAACATGCATCCACCATCTGTACAGCAATAGGCCCCATGCAACTATATGTATATAGGGCCCGGGATGATAGCTTAGGGGCAACACATTTGTCTTGGAC
Organism: Ambystoma mexicanum; assembly: GCF_040938575.1. Taxonomy (NCBI): domain Eukaryota; kingdom Metazoa; phylum Chordata; class Amphibia; order Caudata; family Ambystomatidae; genus Ambystoma; species Ambystoma mexicanum. The sequence goes on along the minus strand of NC_090930.1, from coordinate 646,707,688 downwards.
GGTGTGGTTAAAATCCCGGTCTGATGCTGGGCTATTAAGCACGATACACAAGATGAAATCATTAATATAATTTAAACCCCCACCCCAGATACAGATATAATGAAACATGTAGAATCATAAAGCTTGTTCCACAGGTGTGGTTGTGTGAGATTTGCACACACTACATGAGGTTCCACAGAAACTGATGCAGTTTCCCTTGGCAAGAGGCCTCTAACAGATGCCTGTCTTCTTCGGCTTTGCTTTTGGAAATGCTCAACGTTTGTCTGCCCATCATACCTCTGCAAGGAAATGCTTTTTTTTGCAAATGCATCTATGGTGCAATCTTGCAAGTATGGGTTCCTACTCTCCACCGTGTGGAAGGCAGCAAATATTAAATATCAACTTAAAGCAGAGATCTAGAAAAGATAACACTAGATAGTGTTTTCTCTCATGCTTTTCTATGCATGGATTGTCACAAAACATTGATAGACCCGTTGCTGTGCAATGTCTGACTTGCCAGTGCTTTCCTTTTACATTGCTTTTTTGGGCAGGCTAATTTCCATCAGGTACATCAATGGAGGTGTATCACTAAGTTACACAGAGCTGTGTATCACATGATGTGGGGTTTCATCAATGGGCCATAACAAAAGGAAGGCATTGTTCATGGGCCTGCATCTGAGTTGCTGTGAAGAAGGTTCAAGTCAATGCTTGACTGTGACTGTAGCTGCAGTCACTTGCAGCATTGCTTTCCTCAGACATGTGACCAAGCATTTGCAAGTTTGAAGTCCAGGGGGTAAACCAAAGACATGGTGGGAATTTCTGTTGCAGCTGCAACATTTGCAAAACATATCTGACACTGTATTGAGAGTAGATATTGTGTGCCCCAGGAAGCCTTTCACAAACAGGGTCGAAACACATTGATGAAATGTGTTACCACAAGATGTAGAATATGAACAAGCATGTGCCAGGCATTGTGTTTGCCACCCTTAGTACAGAAAGGTATTGGTGACATTGTCTGCTGCCACAAACCTGAAGGATAGCTGCTGAGGTCTTATCCTCTCTGCTACCGCCCACTCCGTTCTCAAAGCAATGTATGCTGAAAGTGTTTTTTTGTGGACGACATGCTGCTGTTGTGATGACCTTCATATTTGCTAGTGTCACCACAAGAAGAGAAGGTGAGCCAGTGGGCCAATATAGCCATTTAGTTGGTGTTTTGACTGTGTTTCCACATATCCATCGTGACGTGGAATTCCCTACCCTCAGACCTGCCCAAAGATGTTTCACTGAAAAAACTGCTGCATCATACAACTCAGATAGATATAGCCTTGTGTTCAAAGTATGTCTAGCTGGGAATTTGACAGCAGGCATCAGCACATGCGATCTGCTCCATGAAACATGTGTTTTCATCAAAGGTTTATGGCAGAAAGTCTACTCCCTACATTGTTAACAGTTTGACAGTCAGAAGCAATTCTCAGGGATGGTTATGATGTTATTTCTAGTTGCACTCAAATTACTCAGTGAAACTCAGCAGGAGCATACTACATGTTTCCCAGCTCCTACTGTAGCGTTGCTTGCTGCTGGGGGTATTTTCTTTTGGCCTTAGCACAACTCCCACTTCCCGGGTGACAGTGCAGGGGAGGGCCAGTATGCAACTGATTGCCAGGGAGCTGTTGCTCTCATTAGGCTCCCATTCCAGGGCATGATGTTGCTACATATGACCAAGTGTCGATGAAGTACCCAGATTGGTCGCTGACTTTTCAAGCGACACTGTTTTTGGCAAAGTGTGCAGATGGCGAAATGCAGCTCTTGACCTTGAAAAAAATAATTCCACACAGAAGATAGTCACTGCAGACTCCTAGTAGGGGCAGGGTGTGCAATTCACTGTTTGTGAAGAGGAAATCCTAGCACTCCACAAGACAAACAGGTGCCAAAGGTGTCACTGGTGGGTGTGATCGCCTGGATGGTGCTGACATTGTTTGCCACAATATACCCTACGGATACTTTAGGGTCTCTGAATAGATGTTGGGATCCACATGTTAACCGGATATGTACATTGCAGAATATCTGTGGACATATTTGAGCTTGTGCTGACAGGCACCATTTCACAATTTATTTCCGCTCCGTCAGTATCTAAGGCTCATTGCTAGTGCTGTGATTGGACTAGGTGAACTATATTCAACATCCAGGTTATTGTCAACCTCACTAGATTCATCTTCACCGCCATTCCTATCATTGGATTCACAGGCGAAAGGACTGGAATGAATAGGAGGAGATGCAGCAGGCATACCATTCTGCATCTCTGACATGGGTGATTGAACATGACCCTACTGCCACTGACACACACTGACATCTGCAACTCCAACCCCTTCTCATTAAAAACATCCCCCTGCGAAACACATTCAGTAGCAAGCACCTACTCTGACACCTACTCTGACACCTCAATAGACCACAGCAAAACTTGAGCTTTCAACCTAATCTGTTCTAGCATGGGAGGATGTGATGCTGTGTCAGGGAATGTCAGCTTTTGAACGGAAGTAGTGGAGTGTCAAACACTTAGAAGTTCTATTTTATTAGTGCTCTGAGTACTTGTATTTTTGGCTGGTGGGCTTCTCCTGGTTGGTACTTGTTGCTGTACTATATTCCCACGCATGATTTGTAAATGTGAACAACTTCAGCATTGTCTGTGGTGGCCTGATTTGTGCAACATTTCGACATCTTCCTCTCTTCTTCCCATGTTTGGCTTCTGTCATTAAGGATATCTAACGTGTTGTTGATTATTGCTTTATGCAACTCAGATGTTCACATCCTTGAGCGCTTTTTTTTTCAAAACCTGTTAGTGCTGTGCTAATGTGATCTTACACCTTACCTCAAATCCAAGAACCAGCAAAACATGTCTTTGCATTAATGTCTCTCCTTTTTTAAAAGTGTCTTAATAAATTGATAAGCAATTCAAGTGCTCTTGTAATCTATTGTGTTCAATTAAGTTGCATGTGCATGAACATTCATCAAGCAACACACCTCAAAAACCTTTGCCCTGCACTCAAGGTTTAATACATTTGTCAAGAATTTCAACTTCTTTCGTCAGCTACTATACTCAACCAAGTCATGTGTGAGTGTGCATTCAATAACTGCAGGACAATCACGTTTTGCATCACACAGCCAGTCACCCTACTAATGTCTACTGACAGCTACTAATGGCACTGTTTTTTTTCCCAGCATTCTCCAAAGAATGTTCCCTTTCCCTTAAAGTGTGCTTACAAACTTGATAATACATTTAAGCACGCATGTCAGCTACTGTGCTCAACTAAGCTGTGTGCAAGCATGTTTTCACAGCACAACTTAAAGACTTAGGGTCTGATTTACAAACATGTTTTCAATTGGACTTTCCCATGTTAAACATTTTTGCAAATCAGGCCCTTTTGCTAAAAATATGCTAATAAATAGAATACAAATGTTCAAGTGCTTCTGTGTGTCAGCTATTGCTCTCTGCCAATTTATGTGTGAGCAGGTGTTAAATGAGGCAGAGGTGTTGTGTTGCTTTAGACACACAATCACCCGAACACTGACATAACTGCCTCAAGACCCGTTGAACACATGTTCCCATTATGCTCCAAAGATTTCCCCTCACTTAAAAAGTGCTCATAAATGTAACAATTAATTCAAGTGCTAATGTCAGATACTGCACTCAACCAAGTTGTGTGTGATGAAGATGCTACCCCAATAACATTTTTCTTCAAGATGTGCTAATTCATGAGACACATACATGCTTTGTGTGTCTGGGATTGGGCTCACCCAAAGTTATGTATTAGTGTGCAGTCAATCAAGCTTCCCCAAGGCCAATTCCTCATCTTTCCAGGGATATGGTATATTGCATTACAGACACCATGCCACAGTCTCAATGATAAAGCGAACCCTAGAAACTATTATTTTCCCAGCACACACCACAGATTGTATCTGCTGTTCAAAGTCCCAGCGCACACCACAGACTGTATACGTTGTTCAAAGTGTGCTATTTATTTGACAAGAAATTAAAGTGTTAATCTATGTATGCTATTGTGCTCGCAAGTCATGTGTGAGCATGCATTGATTCAAGCTGCTAAACTGCGCATTCCCCATCCATTCCGGCAGATGGTGTGTTGCATCACACACCTAATCACCCTGCCATCCATGCCACTGTTTCACTGCTTCAATGATAAGGAATATTTTTAAAAAAAATCCAAACAAGCCCCAAAGACTTTTTCCCTTATGTCAATGTATGCTAATATATTTGACACGATATCACATTATTTTAGTTAGATATCATGTTTTACTGAGTCATGCATGAGTGTAGATCAATCAAGCAAGTTAGCCTGGTTATTCCTACGTTACATGCCGTTTTCAAGAAAATACTTTTATTATAATAGGCCTGTAAAAATAAAAAAGAAACAAATAATATTATGTTCATCAATGCCTAAATTAACTTCTACAACCAATGCTAAAAGCCTTTCCTGTATGAAGTGCTCCAACTAACAACAACACGAATCACCCTTCTCAGTGAAACATACATAGTGACTGCTGAGCATCTCCAGAAGCAGGTTCTTTATATAGGCAAATAGATACAGCGACCCAACCTCAGGTATTAGCCGAGGCTCAGCTGGCAACACTTCAGTCTCTGCATCTTGCCTGCACTGATTTAAGCTGTGTTCACAGACGTTCAAAGTGATTCCTCGTGAACGACTGCTGCAAGTGGAACCTTATGGGATATTGTAAATTACTGTTTCTGTTTTTACAATAACAAATACCTGCATTGTACAGGGTAATTTTTTTAACAGTGGGTATTGGAAGGCACATTTCCGGTTGTGATTTTCTATTTTAATGTATAGGGAGTGTTTTTTTTGCCTTCTCGATGGTCTTAGTAATACGTATTTTTAAAATTGAAACGTGTTTTGTTATTTTTTTAAGTGAGCTTTTGGACCCAATATTGAAACTTGTTCTCAAAGTAACCAGAACTGAAAACATGTTTTGCCCAGTGCTGAAGATGCACTTGTAACTATGAATGTACTGTTTGCATTTTCACTATGCCTTATGTACTATGTAACTAAGCCTGCACACCCTTTATGTTACCAGCGCCACGATGCCTACGGGCTGCTGAGCGCTTTACAAATGTAAATAAATAATAATAGTGTATCCCCTTGATCTGTGCCAAAAAGTTGCACAAAATACACAAAAGATTCGGGAGCATTTCTAAACTCATCCAGAATTTGAAAACATGATGTTTTTTTTTTTTTTTAAATGATCAGAAATCTGAGCATTCCCCTGTGCCTGTTTTGATAAGAGCAGAGCAGGTGCAATGCATGTGGACATCTTTTCCGACTGCTTCCTGAATAATTTTCAGCAGAGCAGCTGCAAAGTATTTGTATTTGTATTTAGTTTATTTGTAAAACGCAACCAGGCCCTTAGGCATCCGGGCGCATAATCTTGCATAATCATACATAACACAGTTACAGTTACAGTACAAGTCAATGGAAGGTAAACTAGCTCCACCTGTTTACAAAATGATACAGAGGTGAGCTGGAATCACAATATGACAACATAAGTTCAATACAGTACAATAATATACAGTGAGACAAAGCGACCTTGAAGATTAGGCATCATGCCCAATACTCTGTACGTCACATATTCCGTGAGAAGAGCCAAGATTTAGTTTTGTTCTTGAAGGCTTGGAAGGAAGGCTCGGTTCTGATGGAGACAGAAAGGGAGTTCCAAAGCTTCGTGGCCAGGACAGGGAAGCTCATGCCCCCATATTTTTGAAGTTTACATCTAGGCAGGGAGAGGCTGTGTATTTGGGTAGTTCTCATGGGATGTGTGGACGTATGGAGAGTGAGACGGTTGGATAGGTAGGAAGGGGCCTTATTGGCCAAGCACTTGTGCATCAAGGCAAGGGTTTTCAGAAAGATTCTGTGTTTTACTGGGAGTCAATGTAGATCAGTTCTGACGTCCGAAATATGGAGGTACCTAGGAATGTTGAGTGCCTCTCTGATGGCATTATTCTGCGTAATTTGCATTTTATTGAGGTTAGACTGGCTAGTTCCCAGGTAGGGGGCACTGCAACAGTCAATCTTAGACATGATAAGTGTTCTTGCCAACGTAATACAGTTAGGGGAATTTAAAAAAAGGCCTGCAGGCCGTAATGAGTTTGCAAGTATAGGCCGCTGACGACCTTATTGCATTAATTTGTCTGTTCATTGATAGTGCAGAGTCAAGATAGACACCTATTGTTTTAGTGTCCTTGGAGACCTTAAAGACATTGCCGTCAATGGTGAAAGACTTAAAGGCATGGTCTAGTTTATTAAGACGTTGAGTTGAGCGTAGTATTAGGAGCTCAATCTTGTCATCATTGAGGCAAAGTTCATGTTGTGCCATCCAAGTCTGAATGACCAGGTAGACGTCATTCAAGGATTTGGTGTCAGCTGTGTGATCACCTGTAATAGGGATGAGTATCTGGGTGTCATCAGTATAATTAGTGTAAGAGACACCCAGATAGTCAAGAACATCAAAGAGAGGTTTGGTGAACACATTGTAGAGAGTATGCGGCACACAAGAACCTTGAGGAATGCTGCAGTGAATAGTAGCGGGGTCAGCAGAGGCTGTAGGGGAAAAGACCTGCATGGATCTATTGCTTAGAAAGGAGTTGATCCAAACAGTGGCAGAGTCAGAGAAGTAGGTGGCGGATTTGAGATGCTGTCATAGGATTCGGTGACTGACCAGATCAAATGCAGCGGAAAGATCGAGAAGTAATAGCAGAGCTAATTTCCCATTATCTTTTAATACCTCAATTTGAGTTTTGAGATCGATCAAGGCCGTTTCGGTCCCATGTCTCGGGCAGAAACCTGATTGTCTCAGACCAAGGAGATTGTTGGTTTCAAGATAGTCTTGGATCTGCAGGTAGGCTGCACGATTTAATATTTTGAGCAAGAAATGGACAGTAGTAATAGGTTCAAAGTTAGTTGGTATATTTGGATCAAGGGATGGTTTTTTAAGCAAAGGGATCACCCAGGCGTCCTTGAGATTGCCAGGGACTATACCAGTTTTGAAGGAGCGGTTTATAAAGGCTGTGATGAAAGGGGCTAGGTCGTGAGAGGCTTCCTTGATGATAGTGGCAGGGCATGAATCACCTTGACAATTAGAAGGTTTAAGTTTGTTCATAATTCCTTCTACTTCAACAATAGTGAGAGGGGAGAAGGAGAAAGGTTTAAAATTTGTGTTGGCCTGGTGGGTAGCACTCATAGAAGTGCACTGAGGTTTATCAGTCTGTAGAGAGTTTTGTTTGCCTTTAATTTTAGATTGGAGGGAAGCAATTTTGTCCAGGAGTGCTGTCTGGCCCAGATACATTTCGGTTACTCATAAATGAATATACATTTTGTATTGTTTTTTGCTGCATTTCGCAATGTCATGTCAATACCCTTTATGGGCCAGTCACTGTAAAATGCACCTCTGGCCCCATTTGGGTGCTGGCATCCAAGCATCCATTAAAGTTGTGATCGGGCTCCTGACACTAATGTATGACAGGGCTGACTTTCCATCTCCTATGGCCAGATAGGTTCAATTGATTAACATTCAATGAAGTTCATCATCCATATTTTGCGTATGCTTTAAATGAATGTGTGTCTCATTGCTTTACAATGAATCAGCAGTGTGTGCCTTGTATTATGTGTTGACGGTCTTCCGGGTGCAGCAGCAAACCACACAGCATGCCAGACGGGCTTACTAATGCCTTCTGTGTTCATCCATCTCCTGCAAACCTATGCATGTGTTACCATGTGATGTTCATTTCACCTGCCTCTCCTCCTTTTCTTGACAGCCCACCTGTAACAAGCTGCTCGCCCAGCAGAATGAACTCAAATGGCTCAGATGAGTACTTCCAGTCCACAAATCATGCAGAGCAGACATTCCGCAAGATGGAAAATTACCTGCAGCAAAAGCAGCTCTGTGATGTCCTCCTCATTGCCGGAGACCACAAAATCCCCGCTCACAGGTAATCCGTTTCCTTTGTCAAAGAGTAATATTCTCCAAGTGACATTCTACCATTCTGATGTAAAAGAAAATCACATAGAAGGTCAATCCGACAATTTGAATAATTTAGAAATCATGAAAGCTTCAATGGGTATTCTGTTATGATTTTGATGAAAAATGTTCATGCTCAAACCTTAATCTAGTGCACAATAACATAGTTCATATTTTTGTCATTTACCATCCTATAATGTGCAAATGATCATAGATGCTTCACAAACAATACACAATTTAGCTAAAGCAATGTGCCGTGGAAGCAAATGAACCCAAATAATAATGATCAAAAGGAAGAGCATGAGATTTTAATGGCCCCGCGGTTTAACACAGGGACCAGATGTACAGCCAGGCCTCATGGCATTACTCCCTTAATGCATTGTTGCCTTATGTGTAGGCCTGGTGGTAAAAGCATTAATCCGGCGGGTGGCGAAGCATCAGTGCTCATGGAGGCAGCTTATTTATATATGGATAAGACCAACTGAGGTGTTGCCAACCCTGGAGCTCTCTTCTCTTTTGCATAAACTGAAGCCAGTCCCCTATTAGGGATCTAATTATAGTTACCTTTCATCTCATATAATGCTCATTACAATTCATTGAACTTCATTTCTCTTGGTGTCTCCTAGCAAAGTTGTGTAAAGAGTGATAGAGGCTTGTCAGTAACAGCAAGCAGGTCAACATTCCTGGATTTCCTCTTGTATCATTGCAACACCTATCCCTTAAATGTGCAGTTTGCTGCAATGTGAGAATGAGGTGGCAACTGGGGATTAGGTGACACTACATCACACAGTCTTCTGCACAGGCATGCAACCTGTGGCTCCGCAGGTGCTTTGCTCTGCTACTTCCATGATCCTTCACCATCGAATGTGCTGGCTTGGGGTGATGGGAGTTGTATCCCAAAATATATGGAGGTCCAAAAAGTGCAGATCCATGGTCTACTGTCTTGAAAGTAGCATCTTTAACAAGCAACGTGTATCTACCATTGCGACTATCACCTGCCACCAGCACCCTGGAACTTCACAATGCTTTGCAAGCACAGGGCAGATATTAAAGGACGGTGCAATCAACGTCACATGCTCCCATTGCCGTGGACATGGCAATGATTTTCAATGGAACATAATTAAAATGCCTTTTTGGAGCAGTTTCGATAGCTTATTTGCAGCACAAAACGTACTGGTTTAAGCAATGTTGACTTTGCATCTTCAAAGTAACTTCGTATGTGCACTGAATTAAAACAAGAACCTGATCAGGAGTAACCTAATGTCATTTCACTTTCACTTGTTTTACTACTAGCAGTTGTACCTGTACTTTGCATGGTAATTCCTACAAAACAAAAACAAAAATTATACAACGATAGATTTATATTTTTTAAAACAATTGTATTAATTTTATTATAACCAAACAACATACAACCAACCGTTGCATTACAAGTCATGACGGTTCAGGATTTACACATATCCTTCTGTGTCTACTGCTCACCCTTATCCCCCCCCATATGAGCCTACTACACTTCGCCTTCCGTGTCTACATCTTCTGCAGGGGCTCCTCCTCCCGTGTCCTCAACTGAGTCCTGGTCGCTCGAATCTTGGGTAGACCTGTTCAGTGTGGCCACTAGATATCTCCAGGCTGTCAGGGTTTCTGCCTCTTCCTCCCCTCCTCTATTGCTCATTTCTTGCCATACTGCTGTCTCATTTCTGGAGGTCATTCCACCAGACTTCGATGCTAGGTCTGTTACATGCCTTCTATCCCATGGCTATTCTACGCTTGGCAAGTATATATGCTAGATCCTTTAATTTGCTTACATGTTTCAGTTTATGTGGCCTTGGGAATCCCCCTATCAAGCATGCCTACACTGTTTCAACATCTATTTTGATCCCTATCTCTTCAAGCCTGTGGGCTACTTCTTGCCAGAACTTCCCAATTTTGCGGCATGCCCAAAACATATGTGTCATCCCCATGTTTTCCTCCCCACATTTAGGGCATGTTTGTCTCTCTGCATTTCTTAATTTGGCTATCCTTTGGGGTGTCATATATGCCCTGTTGGTTATTTATAGCTGTATTTGTTGTAGCCTCGCGTTCCTAGACACTTTTCTGTGGTACCGTTGGGCCCGTTCCCACTTCCCATCACTCAAGGGTATCCCAGCCTCTTCTTCCCAGTCTGATCTCAGGAGTGCCTCTTCCTTCCCCACCTTGGACATCAATAGCTAGTATATTCTGGATATCTCATGCCGACCATCTGCTGTATCATATATGGTTTCTACAGAGGCATCAGGTTGTTCTCCTAGTGCTACTTTTGACCATGTGTCTTTGATCCGCTGCACTTTTCTGGTGTATGTTATGTATTGCCCTTCATGTAATCCTGTTTCTTCTTCCAACTCCCCGAATGCCTTAATCTCTTCTTCTTCCCATATATCCCCTAGTGTTGCTATTCCCACTGGTTCCCAGTATTTCCTAATTGCCTTCAATAGTTGCTCATCCCCTCTTGTTAGTGCGACCAGCGGTACCTGTGGGGAACACGGGGCCGGGTTCTCCATGGCCTGACAAGCTCTGCGCCATATATGCCAGCCCAGTAGCAGCATCTGTGAGCGCTCTTTCACTTCTGGCTTTGGCAGCCATATCATTTATTTCAGGAAGTACGGGGCGCACTCTGTTCTCAATAGCCTCGATTCTGAAGTCGGGTCTTCTGACAACCATTTGGCCACATATTGTAATTGACTAGCTATGTAGTAGATCTCATAGTTCGGGAGTTTTATACCCCCTTTATCGTGCGTATTCTGCAGCTTCCAAAGAGCTATCCTATTCCTGGTCCCGTGCCATGGGAATTCCCTACATATGCTCTGTAGTCTAATGAAAAATCACTTTGGTATCAGATATGGGATATTCCGAAAAAAAATGTAAATAGTCTTGGCAACACAACCACCTTCAGCAGCGCTCCTCTCCCCATCACTGCCAGAGGAAGTTTGGACCAGAATCTCATACTATTCCCAACATTGTTTTACTGCTTCCTCAGTGTTATATCGATGTTCTATCTCTACTGTATGATAAATGTCTATTCCCAGATATTTGAACGTCTGAGGCACCCATGGTATTTGTAGGCTTGGTAATTGATCTTGTGGGACCCCTGCGTACCTCCCCAGTGGGAATATGCATGATTTGTGGGGGTTCACTGCTATTCCGGACAACGTCACAAACCTCTCCATCAGTTCAAGGATATATTGAATATTCTCTTCAGGGTATATTATGTACAGTAGCCTGTCATCTGCATATAGGGAGAACAAATGTGGCTCCCCTTTTATGCTGATCCCTATTCCTTCATATTGCTGCCTCAGGTATATTGCCAGGGGCTCCAATGCCAAGATGTAAAGCATCGGGTACCATGGGCACACTTGCCTGGTACCCCTACTCAGCTGCCATTTTTCAGAGATGATCACTCCCATTTTCACCCTGGCTAGCAGTGTGCTATATAGCAGTTTGACCCATTTGAGGTACCCTGGTCTCATTCCATAGCTGTTCAGGGCTGTCATCAACCAAGTCCATTTGATCGAGTCAAAGGGTTTTATTGCATCTAGTGAAACAATTGCAATCCCGCCAGAGTCTCCCTTTGTGTGCTCTATAATTCGGTGGAGTCGCCTAAGGTTATCGGATATGTTTCTGCGTGTCACATAGCCAGTTTGATCCGGGTGTATTTATTTATTAATAACCCTTTTCATTCTATTTGCCAGCACCGCCGTAAGCATTTTGCTATCTTGATTCAACATGTATAGTGGTCTGAATGCAGGCCTATATCCTCTAGTGTGTCCTTTATCTCCTTACTATCGCTACCTTCCGTTTCCTCATATAAGGTACGGTAGTAGTTAAGGAATTCTCGGTTTACCCCTTCTTGGGTGTCTACCAGCTGCCCATCTTTCCCTTGTATTACTCTAATCGTGGGCCTGGGGGTCTCTCTTTTATATAGCCAAGCCAGCATCCTTCCTGGCTTGTCTCCACCCGCATGCTGCCTCTCTACATATTTCCTATAATTTAGATTACACCATTTTTCCCAGTGATTCACATATTCCTTTTGCAGTTTGTTAATGGTTTCGGCATCTTCTTTTGTGCTGCCCCCCCTCTCCTGGGCCTTTTCTAGCTTGGTTTCGGCTTGCTGCAATTCCCTCAATATGCCTCCTTGCAACCCCTTAGATTTGGCTATCGCTATTCCTCTCACCACCACCTTGAAAACTTCCCATACTGTACCAGTGGACTCGATGCTCCCAGTATTGGTTTCAAAGTAGTTTAAAATCTCTTCCCTCAGGTCATCCCTAAACATTGTGTCCTTCAGTGCTTCGGCTCTGAGTCGCCACATTGGGATGATGGCCCTCAAGGGTCGATACTGCCACATTAGGACCAACGGCTAGTGGTCTGATAGGACTCTCGCCTTGTATTCTACCATTATTGTCTCTGCAATCACCTCCTACGTGACAAACATGTAATCAAGCCTTGTATACAAATTCTGCGGGGCTGAGTAATGCGAGCATTGTCCATCTTGTGGGTGGTGTGCCTTCCATGCATCCTCTAGCTGTAATTCTGTTAACAGGGTCTGCAGGGCTCTAGCAGCGGGGGTGGGCTATCATCTGATCTGTCTACTTTCGGGTTTAATGAGCAGTTGAAGTCCCCTCCCCAGATCACTGTCCCCCCCCTCAGGCACGGACATAGTTTTTTATACAAGATCTTGAAGTATGTCACTGTATCTTGATTCGGGGCATATGTATTTGCAATGCATAGTTCTTTATTTTCCACCAGTCCCCGAAGTAACACCATCCTCCCGTCTGCTTCTACTGTGGACTGTAGTAACTGAAATGGGACCTGTGACGCTACCCAGGTGATCACCCCTCTTGCATAGGTCGAATAAGCTGTCCCAACAAGGGTCCCACCCCACTTTTTCCGGACCACCTCTAGTTTATTTTTTGGAAGTTGTGTCTCCTGTATTAAGGCTATGTCTATTTTCTGTCTTCTCAAGTACATCATAACCTTATTCCTCTTGAGATAGGTATTCAGACCCCTGACATTCCAGGATATTATCTTAAGGTCTTCCATATTCCAGCCGTTTCCTGCCCCCCCTGTGCATCGTCTCGGACCCTAGCTCATTACCCAATTTAAACTACCTCTAATCATTAACCTTGTAAAGTCCCCAACTTCCCCTAATCCCCCCGCACTTCTATGCCCCAACTTGACCCCAAAACCCACATGCCCCCCCCCCTCCCAACTGTTGCCCAGTTCCATCATTGGATCTCAGGCACCCCCGCATCTAGCTTTTTTCTTGGCACTTGCCCGTACTCAAGGCACAGCAGGGAGACGTCGCCCTAATGGCGCTCCCACTACTCTACCTACTGGGGGTAGGTCGTCTCCATCTCGTGACTCCTATATTAACCATCAAGCGCAGCGCACCTGCCGCTCCTATTGCAGTCTATATTCCAGTCCATCAAGTCCAAATGCTAGGTGTGCCATGTACTTAAAGTTCACATTTTCTCTACACCCATTATATCCTATCCAATATTTCAGCTACAATTCTCCCCGCACCCAACTGTATCATGCATGGCACTGTATAACTCATCCTGTTCATCTCGCTCCTGGTCATCTCCATGTTCTGGGTAGCCATGGGCATCCAGCCAGTTCGCTGCGTCTTCTGGGGTGTCAAAAAAGCGTGCTTTGCCTTTTGTGTAGGACCTTGAGCTTTGCGGGGTACAGAAGCATATATTTGTATCCGGCTGTGCGCAATCTCCTTTTTACTGCCACATAGCTGTAATGCTGTCTCGGAACCCACATGGTGTAATCCGGGTATGCTGTGATAGCAGCCGAAGCCCTTGTTATTGTTCCTCCTTTCCGGAAGAATTTCCAGGATCTTTTCCCTGTCTCTGTAATTCAGGATCTTCCCTATGATTGCACGGGGAGGGGCCCCAGTTTGCAGCCTTCTCATCAGGGCCCTTTGCACACGTTCGATCGCAAACCCCTGGGAGAACTTGCTCGCACCTGTTTCGTGGATGATCATGTTCTCCACATATTCTGTAGGGTCTTGATCTTCTTCCCCTTCCAGTACAATATATTTATATTTTATACTTTTTACATGGTCTACACCATATAAATGCAAAATTTTCGGTTTTAGCATGTTGGGAATCATGCTATACATTTTGCACAGACACATATATCTGCAAATTTCCGTTGTATACATATACAGATCATAGAAAATGAGTCAAATATCCCAGTACCGTCCCCTGTTTCACTGGTGCAGTTCACTGACATTAGACGCATTCCTGTTTCACTGTGCCTTATTTTTAGGTTTTGGTTCACCAAGTGCAGAAAGAACTATTGGAATGGAGCGTGGTTGATGGCAGATGTGCATTGCTACATATCTTCCTTGATGGGCATCATCTGGCCTGCCTTTTGTATGTTTTCTGGTGTGTTAAAGGTATTAATTCAGCACCAGACAGGGGGACGCACCTACCAACTATGTGAGTAAATAAGGTGGACAGTGGGGGCAGCTACATGGGAAATGACACAGGTATTCTAAGCTACAGATGCTCCATACAACAGGCTTCACCGGGAACGGTATGGGTAATGATGCTCTGGGTGTACACACAGTCCAAGATACTGTCCTATGATTAGCTATAGAAGGGAAAAGACAAAAATAGCGCCATTATAAACACACGTAGAGGGAAACCCCTCAGACGGGCTGGATTTGGGAAAACTTGATCTGAAACACGTGACCAATAGGACAGGGATTTGCAAAGGGGGGTGCGGGCTGAAGCTGCTCATCACGAGAAAGCCAACACAACTGGAACTGGGTGATGTAATTACAGGGTGGTCCACCAAACTAGCTGCTCTACACAGCAGCAGCAGGGTGGCTCTGTACCAGTGTGCTGGTCACATGACCGCTAATGCCCATCGACAGGCGGCTATGGGAAGGGAACACTGGCGAGTGGCGTTCCTGGGAGGACCAATCAAACAGTACGTTCTTGAGCTCTGGAGAGGTGGCCAGCCTGCAAATGATCTACTACAGAGTTTGCAAAGGTCATTATCCAACAGGTATAGTGTGAATGTGCACTTACCCACCAGCTGCAGGGTGTCTCATGTTCCAATCTCAATGGTGCTGACCAATGGCAGTGTAATAAAGCTCCAGCGGTCAGCACAAATGTTACTTTAGTAATAACAAGTTGGTTCCGGGGTGGGGTGTAAGTAAATTTGGTACCACATGGGGAGGTATTGTAATGGGAAACTATTACACTGCTTCAATGATGCTTCACTAATCAATGTAAACTTTGAGGAAGTGGTGTCTATGAACGAAATAACTCCCTGGGAAACAGAAAAAGTGAACTCTCCAACTTGCAGGTCTTTTGATGGATTTCCGACCATTTTATTTCTTGGTATAAAAATACTGTCCTTAATTCATTCAGAAGTCAGCCTTTTGAACAGATCCTATCCACTGTTCTGTTTGATTTGTGCTCAACTAGCTGTAATAAACAGCATTGCTTGTTGTCTCTGGAGGATAGCTCAGGGGCAGCGTGCTTGCCTTGGAAGCAAGATGGCACGGAGCACCACAGGTTTGTTCCCCGGGTCCGCGCTTAGAAACGTCTGGGTATTAAGTGTTTTATAAATATCATATCATATCACAGTGTTTGCTCAACTTTTTTGAGTATGTGATTTTCATACTCTAAATGTGGACCCCTGACAACATTTTTGGGGGCCACAGCAAGATCTCTCAGTCCTCCCTGTATCGCTGACGGTATCTAGGCCACCCTCCCTTGGGGCGCAGGTCTGGCGACAGCAGACCTGTTCACTGTGCATCACTAAGGAGGATCTACAGATGTCGAGTTTGCACAGTTTGCGAGGTCTGCCAAGTCCAGAGGACGTGAGTATAACCATGCAAGAAGACGCTGCACAATAGTGCATGCCTACAGAGGGGGAGGGATAGATTATTCTCATGGTGTATAGGATGCATCCGCAGGGAAGGGAGGACGATTGGTTGTAGAAGTGTAGATATTAGAGCGTACCACTCAATAGGTAGTGGGCTCTGGTGTGGGCATGCCTGCAGCAGAGCAGGAGGGATGCGTTGTGTGTGGGGAACTCTGTTAGACAGGAGTGGCATGTAGTGCAGGCAAATGTATAGTAGTGCTATTGCGACACAATTTTTTTTTGTCGAGAGGGACACACGTGTGGTAATTTGAGTCGCTCAGTGGTGAGGGCTTGTGGTGGATGAGTCAGCACCAAGAGGTATCTTGTGTAAAATAGCAGGCTTTTGCATTTCAATAGCAGGTGTGTGCAGGTGATGCGTGGTTATGCACTGGACATTCTTGCACTAATGTTGGGAATGGTGAGCCCGTGGTGGAGGCTGAAAAGTACTAACATTGAGTGATTGATGGGGCCTGTGGAGAGGGCCATTGCAAAGAATTGGAGTGTCTGGTAGGGCCTGTGGAGAGGGCCATTGAAAATGAGTGAAGTGTCTGGTAGGGCCTGTGGAGAGGGCCAGAGTGAACATTGAGAGGAGTGATTGGGAATAAATAAAAGGGAAAGAGGTGGGAGACAGAAGGAGAAGGGAACACATGGTAGTAGAATAAAAAGAAAGGAAATAATGGCTTTGGTGAACAGTCCCCTAGACCACATGTGCTGCAAATTGCCCCAATATCGTGATAAACTATTAAAATACAATTTTCAGTGGGCCGGGAAGACTGCAGGGCACTGTTTCCATGCATGGCCAGGGGAAGGAACATTTGACAGTAAGATAATAGAAACAAAGCAGGCAAAACATATTGGGTCTCTGGAAATTATATGAGACTACACAGGAATAAATTGAAGAATGAAGAAGCTCACTTTCCCCACCCAATCGGTTACATCCCACCTTTCGACCAGCCACAGTGTGAACCCGTGGTGTGAAACCTCAAAGGAAGACCAGGGTAAAGCAATTGGGGAGAAAGAGAAAGAAGCACAAAGAGAGGAGATGCACATGCAGGGCAAAAGAAAATATCTAGCAGACATCAAAAAGAATATGCACCAACAGGTGGATGCGTTATTCAGTGAAACAGAACCAGTGATAGAGAACGAGGTGAGGGGGAAGACCAAGGGAGAATGGCTATCGGCATGAATACAAGTCAAGTTAGATGAGGAGGACAAAGAGGAAGAAATGAAAAAAGACAATGAGGCAGCCTCAGACGAAGGGTTACTAGGAGATGAATTGAGTGACAGGGACAGTGCCAAATGGACAACGACAAACTTAGGAGAAGGGGATGAAAAAAGTAGAAACAACAGGACAGTGATGGTTGTGTCATGGACTGGTCCACCACCTTATGTAGTAGGATGGGTAAGGTAAGGTAAGAATGGGGTTAATGCAAGCTGTCAGACAGGGAGGGACGGGACCAGAGAAACAGGTAATGCTGTTACTACAGAAGGGACAAGGGGGAGCCCATTATGTGCCCTTGCAAACAATGGACCGGGACAACATAATATGTGGTTTGCCCTCCCTCGTAGCCGGGTCCAGTAAATGCATACAGGCACTCGAGGAGAAAAAGACAGCAGGGGTAATGCTGGCTGTAGGGGATATGAAAAGTTTGTTTTCCGCAATTATAGGAGAACAGGCTGACAAAACTTGGAATCAGGCTGGCTATAAAGGAGTGAAATTGAGCACCAATGCTCATGACAAAGCTCCATTTAACAATTATCAAGCGCACGTCTGGGAAGTTTTAAGAAGCATATAACCAGACAGCTACGACCTGGGGACAGTGATGGATTGCAAAATGAAAGGTGACGACAACCCAGCTGAATATATAAAGCGAGTTCAGGATTTATGGATCGAAGAGATGCTAAGGTCCAGGGACAAATGAATACCATTGTTCTATCACATGCTAGTAAAAGGACTGCTAACAGAAGTACAGGCTTCCTTGGACAAGGTAGTGTGTATAAAAGCTAAAGGCTGACCCAAAAATACAAGCCACAATAGTACATTACTGTAAGAGGAAGCAGGCCGCCGAGAATGCCATAAAGGCAGTAAACAGATTAGTGCAAAAGAACTGGCCAAATACACCATGCAAGGGGTACTGTTAGTGCCAGATGCTTCTGCTGTGATGCCAGGATTGGGTTTCCCGCAGGACAGAAACCACATGGATGGTACATGCAGCTGCAGTATGGACCACAATGGGGAACACCAATACAGGGGAATTACATGCATGTGGGATACTTCCCTATAGGAAGAGGATTTTCACAACTGGGAAGAGGGGGTTATCGAGGAACAGGATACAGGTTTTCAGACCATACTACAAATGTCAGAACATGGAACATGTGGTGCGCACCTGTCCATTTATGCAACAGGCATAGGCAATCCAGGTAGCACAACAGCAGGGGCTCCAGTGGCAAATGATGCAGTGTCGTCCAGGGCAGACACAACCAGTGCAGATGCCAGCACAGCAGGGAGGAGTGCAGCCCCGCGTAGGGACAACCAACAGCGGGGTAACAATCCCAGCAATGGTTGAGCCACCTACAGCAGCAGGCAGAACAACAGTGGTGCTAGGGCAAAATGTGGCGCCCCATTACACAGGGATCCAGCCAAATAACCCACAGCAATAGGGGCGCCCATAAAGTCAGAGTGTGTCCAGTCCTAGCAGTAACTGATGACCCCGAAGAGGTACCCAAGGTAGCAGTGAAAATAGGACCAAGAAAGTTCTAATTTCTCATAGATATAGGAGCAAACAAATCCTCCATTTGGGATGTGGGATTCCCATTAACTAACAAAGTGATGGATATGCAGGGCTTTTCTGGGGTAGTGGTTGCGGTTCCAGTAACAAAAGGTTTACCATTAACCATTGGGACACAACACCTTGTAGCTCCCTTGCTGTACTCCAAAGACACACCCATCAATATCTTGGGGAGAGATCTGCTCAGCAAACTAAATGCAACCACATCATTCACAGAGCAAGGGATGATGTGCTCCACTACCAGCATTTACTCTGCCCAGGTAGCAGCTCTTCTCTTGGCAGCACACACACAAACCACCTTGCCATCACAGCCAATATATCACAGCATGTTCCTGTACAGGGTCGAAGTTCTACTAGGATGGGTCCCAGGAACACAGGGGAAGGTGTTCTGACATTCTTTGGAATTCCTATTCAGACCACAGTTCCAGAAGAGACTAAAAAGTTTAGAAAAGACTAAAAGGGGAAAACGATTGTGTTACAGCTGGAAAAAGCACTAATACACAAAGACATGATGATTCTTTGTGGAAACGACACTGACAATATGGAGTGGCAAACAGTGCTGTTTGACCCTACTTTGACAATTACAGGTGTATCGGATGAATAATTGTTCACCGATGAGGAGGAGGAAGGAGAGATGGTGTTCCAGATACAGATACATTGCACAGTTCAGTTATTGGAAAACATTGTGTCCATTCTGACACAATTAGTGAGGAAGGAAAATAAACACACAAAAGGAGATCTCGAAAGGGTACCAGAATAGTTGTGGACTTAGGGATCTTACGAAGTGGGGGTATTGAAAGGAGTTGGGGCCGTAAAAATGAAACTGAAACAATGGGCCCTGCTACCCCGGGCAAAACAATACCCATTGTCGAGAGAAGCAGATGAAGGGATATACTCCACTTTGCATGCATTATGGCAGCAATGCATAATTCAGACATCCACATCAATCTGTAACACAGCAATCTACCCAATAAAGAAATCAAAGGGCTGGTCATGGCATTTCATCCAGGATTTGTGCCCCGTAAATGAAGTGGTGAAATCAGAATTTCATGTGGTTCCAAACCCTGCCACAATATTGTGCAATATACCAGTGAAGGCAAAATTCTTCATGGTCATTGACTTGAAAAATGCATTCTTCACTATACCTTTGCACCCAGACTCAAGATATCTGACCACCTTTGCATATTGCGGAACCAGATTTGACCACGCTCCTTTTTCCCAGGGGTAATGTGAATTGCTCAGTATCTTCAACAGAATAATACAAACTGATTTATGCAATGTGCAACCATCAAGCACTGTGATTCAATATGTTGATGATCTACTAATATGCATTGAGACAGAAGAAGAGTGTAGGCCAGACTCAGTACATGTTTGTCACTACTTACAGAGAAAGGGTAGAAGGTTAATAAGACAAAATTACAGTATTGCCTAGAAGAGGTTGTGTACCTGGGCCAAATAATATCCAATGAAGAATGTAGAATAACACCTGAAAGGACACAGGGCATTCATTCCACCACTCGCCCATGAACAGTGAAAGAGATGCAGATGTTTCTAGGTCTTTGCAATTACTGCAGAGCATGGGTATTTGATTATGCCATATTTACTAAACCCCTATTGTAGGGCCTTAATGAAGCACAAAAAGAGAAGAGGGACATACAATGGACATCTTAGATGACTGAAAGTTGTTCCCATAACTAAAAGACATGCACCAGTGGTAGCTACCCCAAATTACAGCAATATATTTATTTGTTCTCATATTCAGAAGGCTCAGTGATGATCGCTGTCCTGACACAAAGAAGCGACAGGGACTCCAACCACTTGCTTGCTACAGTGAAAGCCTAGACCCAGTAATGCAAGGACACTTCCCTTGAGAATAATCGCTTGTGGCTGCAGCATTTGCAATTGAGAAGACATCAACGATTCCATGGGATGTTCCATAGTATTGTATGTGGAACACTAATTGTTTGCCATTCTTGAGAAATCAAAAAATACACTAACTACCCAAAGAGCTTCGGAATATGAGGTCATATTATCAAACCCAGCCTTAGAGGTGAAAAGGTGCCAAAGTGTAAATCCAGTAATCTACCGAGTAGAACCAATACAGGAAGGGGATTACATTCATGATTGTGCAGCACATATGGACAGGGTTGAAGGGAATGTAGAGGTAAAAGAGGAAGAAATTAAAGGATAATACATGGTCTATATTGACGGGTAATCAACTATCGACCCAGAAATGGGAAGGAGACATACTGGTGAGGCAGTAGTGTGCTGAAAAAACTGGGAATATGTAATAGCATCTCAGCAGCGACTACCTTCACATTGTTCAGCACAGGCAGCAGAATTAGTGGTGATGATAAGAGCACTAAAAATGATGGAAAGGCATGCAGCAAACATCTTTTCCGACTCTGCCTATGTCACATCAACTATCCATTCAGTACTGGCATGTTGAGAAGGGAGGGGAGTAAAAAGAAGTGACGGGTCCCCTATAAAATATGCAGAATGATTAAAAGAATGAATTGAGGCCTTAAAAGTTCCAGTAGAGGTGACAATGATAAAATGTGCCATACACACAGGAAAACAAGACGGGATATCAATGGGGAATGAAATGACAGACAGAGCGGCAAAAGCAGCAGCATATTTACCGGAGCGAGGGGGGGTTCAGAGGTACCCCTGAGAAGGGGAAAAGGGGACACTCATCACAGCAGAAAGGAAGAAGAGTGGGAAGGAAGAAAGGGAGGAACATTTTAACAAGATCCTCATAGTACACATAATAAAATTGCAAGGCGAGGTACCAAAAGACAAAAAGGAACTGTGAATAAAAAGAGGATGTTCACTGTCACCAATGGCTTGCCCATGCTTTTTGTTTTTGTATCTACACTAGCTTACCCTGTTTGTTGTTACATCACTGTCACCAACAGACACGATTTGGTGGTAAAATAGTGCAGGGAAGCCTGTAATGCCCAGAATGTTTTAAACATAGCTTTATAAGAGCTCCATTTCCCCACCCATGCGTCCAAAGTAAGCATAGCTGCAGAGCTGAGCAAGGGATGGTATGTTCCAAACATGCATGAGCGAGTGAATGAGTTCATGGGAAATTGTATGGTATGCAAACAGTTTCTTTCTGGCCATACTAAAGAACTTTGCAGGGAACAGTAGCACGACTATAAGAGCCCATCTAGCACTTGCATATCGATTATGTTGACATGCAAGGAAGATGTGCCTCCTACAGGTACCTAATCATGGTGGTCCATCCATTTTCACATTGGCTTGGGGTGGGGCCCTGAGCAAAGAACAATGCAAAATCTGCTGCAAAGCTCCTTGTAAGGGAAGTATTCCCAAGATGGGGTATATGTAAGGAAATAAGGTCAGATAATGGCCAACACTTCACCAATGATCTCTTTGAGGATATAACATGTCTCTTAGGGATCAAACACAAACTTTCATGGTTTACCGTCCAGAGGTGAACAGGATTGTGGAGAGAATTAATGGATTACTAAAAGAACACTTGGCTAAGATTGGCTAAGCCAACAATTACTTTGTGCCGTAATTTGATTTTTTGCTTCCCTCTTGCACTTTTCGCCCTATAAAATTCACCTCCCGTGGATTATCATATGACTCTGCATGAAATTGCAACGGTGATGCCATTGAATGCGCCTGTCCCTCCTTCACGTTCAATTTCGGATGCTAACCATAGCTCAGACATCCTGGCAATGAAATGAAAGACTATTTAATTGAGATGACCAATGTGCTTTGCTATATCTCCCGCCAGGTCCAGCAATCTACACGCGAGCTAACCAGCATTTAAGAGTGTGCACAAGTGTGTCAAGCATTTCCACAAACACAGCCTCTTTATCCAGGGGACAAAATACTTATTCAAAACACAATGAGAAAGTGGAAAGAGCCTCAGTTTTGTGGGCCTTTTGAAGTGGTCTTCTCAACACCCATGGCAGTGAAAATAAAAGAGCGATGTGCATGGATTCACCATTCAGACATTTGCCAAGATACCAGCAGGCCATCAGGAAGGGGATGAATCACTTGATGGGAAGTATTAGCCAAATTACATTTAACATTTTGTACGATAACAAGGTGCTACTGAAGACCCACAATGGATATGGAGGATGGACAAGGAAAAAGAAGAGCGTGTTGAATTAAAGAGAAGAGTGGGGTAAATGTAAAACATGTTATATTATTCTGCATCTTTGTTTTCCGTTTCATTCTTCTGTTCTGGCATTTACCACAAGGATAAATTTGGCCCATCAGCTGGTGGTGACAGGGAGACATGCACTAAGAGGGGTATACGTAGCCCAACAAATCATACAAAATTGTCAGGAGGGAGAGGACCTGGCCTCAGAAAACCTATGGTATGGGGAAATGAAGAAGGTGGGCCAGGGGAGGCACCAATGGTACATGCTATGTGTGCTCACTCATCCCACACCTCAAAGGAATGTTGAACCAATTCTTGCCACAAGAGGTGACAGCAGAAGAGGGAGGATGTCTGCTAAATAGGGCCATGTGCAGGACTAAGGGTATGTTCCAGGGACATACAGTGGAAGTAAAGTGGATTGATGAGGGGAAGGAGGTGTATAAGGACAACTTTATACAGCTAGAAAGTATGGCCCAGAAGGAGGAGAGTAAGCATATGCTGCTGGAAAATGTAACAGAGGGGGCACAGAAGGGAAAACAGGTGACCAATGTCCATAAAAGAATACACTCTAAGACCTCCATAGGGTATGATGTGCCATTGTGCCACAACAGACCCTTGATGCAAATCCAGGGTTCGGTGCTGCACAATGAGAAGTGGGAAAGAGGAATGCCACAGTGCCGCGCAGAAGGACTGCAGGACTTCGAAGAAATCGTGGTTAAGAAAAAGAATGTGGGATGTAAGAACATTTGGAACAGTTATGTACATGCTTTAACATGGATAAACGAAAACCCACATCTAGAAAACATAAAACCTCTCACACAGCATGTTTTGTCTTTCAGAGCAAATGGAACAATAATGCTGGGGATGAACACCAGTTGCATGCGGACGATGGACATTGTAGCGCTGCAAAAGAGGACTGCATCTGTGATGGACACCTTGTGGGCCTGTGGAAAGAGAGCATACACTCATGCCAGACTGGAAGAGGGTGTGCGCACTGGTAACCCTCCATAATCCTACCTTAGCCGTGCCCAACGCAGACTTGATGCTACTCAATGAGTTGTTTGCAAATTAAGAGAAAGTGTAAGCAGAAATACAAAAATACAAACACAAAGTATCAAGGAAGAAAAGGTCCAGCAATAACTATATCTCAGCGGAATCCACCAGGAGCCCAGAGAGCGTTCCACCCAACCTGAAATTGTTCAGCTCAGCATCTATCTTTTTTAACTCTCTCTTGCTTCCTGGGGTACAAGCCGCATGCCAATGCAAAATGGTTGCAGATCACACACTACGAACTGCTCCAACTAGCAAATGCAACCAAAAAGGGATTCAATGCGATGCGTGAAGAACTACGGAATCTATGATTGATGACCCACCAAAATCTTTTCATACTGGATTTTATGACTGCAATGGAGGGAGGGGTGTGTCATAAAATAGGGGGCACGTGCTGTACCACATTTCCCAATAATGATGCCGCAAATGGAACAATCACAGACGCAGTAGAGGAAATAAGAACAATACATGAGAGAATGGTAATAGAAACGCAAGACAACCGGGCTGGATTCATTATTCACATGGGCAGCCATCTGGCTTGAAGCAGCATTTAAGATTACTGTGCCTGTGCTTGTCAAGATCCTCATCACCTGCATCGGCCTTCTAATCATCCATTGGTGTAAGTGCTGCCAGCATAAGAACACTCACATAATGGCATTACAGAAAATTGAGCTCAGGGAGGTATTAGGTCAGGAACACCCCAGTAAGAATGAAAGAGTTAATGAAGTAGAATTCATTTTCACAGCACTCCCACCAGACTTGGAATTTTTACGAAGCATTATGTTGAGAGTGTTCACATTGAAACCATAGACCTGGGCCCTTTAATACAATGTAGCAATACTTAGAGATGGATGGGGATGCAGCACTTACTCATACATCAATAATCAAACTGACTCAGAAAGTTTGCCAAATTTAGTACTGTTTTATTTGCAATTATCTAAAACACAGCGTTACAATGGACACCAACGAATGTTCGCACCAGCTCTCGATTAATTTAATAAAAAACACAACTTTTATAGCCAATATTTGTCATCATTGACATCACAATACGTGGCAAACTACAAAAACTACAAAAACGTACTTGGAGATGTGATAGGTTTACAGGGAACATCTAAGTATACGTTCCATACTAATAGGGGTTGTGATTGGGCTTCTAACAACAGGTGGACAACTAAGCCCTCCTCTAGTGCAAGTCATCTTCATCATCACAAAATACACAAAGATCCATTGGTTACACAAACTATAGGGCTCTCAGTTACGTGGGCCTCTACAATTGATTGGCATGCTTGTATCCTTCTGGAATATTCCACAGGCCAGCAGCACACAGGCTGGTACCCCAGGTGCTTGGGGTGGGGTTTGGCCTGGTCATGCCTTCCCTCCCAATTAGCCCAACATCTATCATCACTCTTGCAGTCTGCCATTAAATTAAGGCTTTGAACCTAGCCTTGCAGAAGCTCTCTGTGCCTGAGAATAAAAGGGAGTATGGCATGGTTTTATCTTTGGGTTTCGGTGTAGCTTGTCCCAAAGTATATTTTGATCTGACCATGTGACTGGAGACCACGTTTTCGAGCCCTTTGCTGCATATAATACTATTAAATGATGAACTCTTGACGCCTTCAGGGTTTTTTTATTCCACCTCAAACAGAAGTTTGTTTCTCACGTTCATGTAGCTTCTTGCCAGACAACCAGGCTCACAGTGGCCTCGACTCTTGGTGCTGGGCCAACCAGCCTTTCTTGACTTCTCCTTAGAAATTAGCTATTTACCAACTGCGCCACACTGAATCCCTTTCCATTCACGGGGTCCAAGTGTAAAATGACTTTTCATGTTCTTCAGTGTTTCTTTGCATGAGCATCTTCATTTCGAGCCCCAAATGTTGCTCATCTTTGATACCTACTCTTCAGATCTTATAGAGTGTTCATGTTCTTTTGTCTTGAGTATCTTTTCAGTGTGCATCAGTTCTGGTGAAGTCACCAGTCTTCTTTCTCACTTATTTTCACACTTCTTCCGTTACCCTGTCCAGAAGACCACAATTTCTTTGTGAATGCATATATGGTTTTCTCAATGGATACCTTGTTTCAAGAAAAATGTGTGTCACAGGCATCCTTACTGGCTCAAAACATATAGGCAACATGGGGGCAGAGATCTTGACAGGGATATTTGGCCCTTCCTCTACAACCTGATGGAACAAAGATACTGATTTTCGGGGAAGATTTGGATGGGTATGAAGATGAAGGGGACATGACCTTGGAAACAAGGGTGTGTGTGCGCAAGGAAAAGGAAAAAAGGATGAGAGGGGCAGAGGTATCGATTGAAAGATTGATCGAAGGGGGAATGTTTTAAAGGTGCTAATTCACCACCAGACAGGGGCACGCAATTACCAACTATGAGTGTAAAAAATGTGGACGGTGGGGGCAGCTACACAGGAAATGACACAAGTCTTCTAAGCCAGCGACGCCGTGTACAACGGGCATCAACACGAACAGTAGGGGGTAATGATGCATTGAGTGTACACACAGTCAAAGATACTGTCCTATGATTAGCTAACAAATGGAAATGACAAAAATAACACATCACACATACACATATTGTTTAATTCCTCTGGTGGGTTGGACCTGGGAAACCGCGATCGGAAACACTTTACCAATATGACAGGGATTTGCAATGGAGGGTGGGGCTCAAACTGTTCATCACGAGAAAGCCAACATAACTAGAACTGGGTGATGTAATTACAGGGCGGTCAGCCAAACTAGTCACCCAACATTGCAGCAGGGAGGGTGACTCTGTAACAGTGTGCTGGTCAAATGACCACTGATGCCCACCGGCAGGTGGCTATGGGAAGGGAGCACTAGATAGAGTGGCGTTCCTGGGAGGACCAATCAGACTGTAAGTTCTTGAGCTGTGTGAGGTGACCAGCTTCAAAAGAATCTACTAATAAGTTTGCGAAAGTCATTATCCAACAGTTATCGTGTGAATGTCCCCGTTCCCACCAGCTGCAGGGTATCTCATGTTCCTTTCTCCATGGTGCTGACCATTGTCTGTGTATTAAAATTCTGGCGGTCAGCATAAAAGTTACTTCAGTAATAACACATTGTTCCAGTGTGGGTTGTGAATAAATGTGGTACTACATGGGGAGGCATTGTAGTGGGAATCTGTTAAACTGTTTGCTTTAGTGATGCTACTCTAATCAATTTAAACTTTGAGGTAGTGGTGTCTACGAACCAATGAAATCCTCGGGAAACATAGAAAAAGTGAACTCTCCAACTTGTAAGTGTTTCAATAGATTTCCGACCATTTAATTTCTTGGTATAAATGTATTGTTTGTATTTCATTCAGATAGGCTTTTGATCAGAGCCCCTCCACTGTTCTGTTTGATTTGTGCTCCCCCAACTGTAATAAACAGCATTGCTTGTTGCCCGGTGTTTGCTCTACTTTTTTGAGTACATGATTTGTATACTGGAATTTGTGGACCCCTAACTGCACTGGCATGCTGTGACATGAAACGTGAACATTCCACGTGTGACTTTGTCAGAGTTGGCTCTCTCTGCTCTCAGTTTCACGGAATGAGACCCAGAAGTTTTAATATGGTTAGAACAGCGACTGATTTGCTCTATGTTTTGGCTTGAAGTGTGTGTCCGTTTTGCGTTCAGTAGTTTGACTGTTGTCACGTGTAATGATGGAAGTTTATTGTTGTATTTCTAGGAATGGAATGGATTTTATTGTGGCGTTTGTTGATACACTTTGCATATGACAGCGCACAACTGTTGGCTTTGCCAGTGCTTGTTTCAGTGTCAGCGACCCTGCTAATTAATGAACGAGGAAAATGAACTTTGCCGTTGTATCGTCTTGCAATGGAAAAGCTTAAAGAGATGAAGTTTGACATACCTGTGTGGTTGTCACGCCAATTTAAGTGAATGTGTTTATTTAATCAGTGCATAATTGAAGGAAAACAATTGCCAGGTTAACCCGCTGATAAACACTGTGTTTCTGAATGCAGCTAGAAAGCACATAAGTGGCAATTATTTGTAATTCGTGGGCAGTTTGCGTCAAAGGAAGATGTTCCACTAGAACTAGACAAAGTCGTCCTTGTAAACATCAATTGAAAACGAGCTTTGCCTCGAGTACTATGATTTTCGATGTCCCTATATTGCACACAGCTGAACAAAGAAAGTGACATACATGCCAACTTCAACCTGGACTTTTAAAGTCGAAAGCGTTTGTTTGCGTATTATGAGGATGTGTGGCAAGTGTGTTTTCAAAAGATGGTCTGCTAATTCGATTTTGACAGGTGTTATAAGTCAAAGAAGAGCGGGATCCTTTCTCAATACAGAGCAGGAATAGGTAGAATGTATGCCCTACTTGTATGCACATAACAGCAGCATTTCAGGTAACAGATGGAATTCTCATTCACACTTTATTTTTAAAAGGGTTTTAAAAATGGACACAAATTTAAAGCATATGCAAAATATACATTCCGAAGATGAACTTCATGTAATTGTGGTCCTCTTTGCATATGCAACAGTTGCTGACCCGCAGGAGCATGCCAGATGTGCTTTCACATGCCAGCATTTCAGGACGCAGTGGCCACATCAGAAGATCAGGTGTGCGAGCCATGAGCTGCAATATCGCACAAGTGTGGACGGGCAGAGTCATCATTCCCAAAGCTTTTCTTTCCCATATTCAGCGATCATTATGATGATATGGTTCATCACCTGGGTTTCAACTAAATCCGACACCCACCTCCTTCATGAAAAGGCCCCCTACACAAGGACTGTCTCTATTTTCTGTATTGATTCTTGGGCATAGCTGCCAAGTTATATTTTGTCAAGCGTGATAACTCGAACAAGTCCTCTTTTTTCCCATTGCATGCTGGAATTTGTAGGCCCAACATGACAATGGGTAAATTAAACTTTAAGACCCAGTGCAGTGGGAAAAACCTGGACTGGTTCGAGCTGCCAAGCATGACAGAAAGAATCTTGGCAGCAAGGCCTATGTAAAACATGTCCGTGAAAAGTGATGCCCCAAAAGTTCAATACATAATATGAATCACTGAAATGTACTAAATTGTAGGCAAACAAAACAAGTGAGCCATCACATGTACTCAAATGGACGGGGCTTGGGACATTCACCTACAAATAGTACACCGACTGCTTCCAGTTGCTGGACCCCACACACTACCAGTGCCACAACTGCTCCCGTCCAAATGCCATTGTTGGGCGTTTGCAGTGTTCAGAATTTGCATCCTGCACAGACGCTCTGCGATTGGAGGATGTGCACTAAATCTAGGGCCTGTGCTCCAATCACCAAGAGGATGCAGATTTGCTGGGTACCGTGTGGTATTGCAATGACATACAGAACTATGAGAGAGAGATGGTGCAGAGGGCCATGATCGGGAGTGTTTCGGTCTGAGAACAGAGCAACTCAGGACAGACTTTGTGGACCTATGTCCATGAAAACTACAGAACAATGTATTATTTAAGCAATACATCCCGATTTGCAGGGTCTTTATTGGCTCAAATAATATCTGGGTCCAATTACAGACATTAGCCCGGGCATTACCAGGCCAGGTAAAGCCCCCTGCCTGGAGGGGTTATTGCTATTAGCAATCCACCATGTTTTTCTGGGTATCTGGTAGTTGTAAATTGGCAAACTGGACTATTGCCATTTCTCAATTTAAGAATAACTGCAAAACAAGATAGGCGCCATTGGCAAGGAAGAAGGGAACTACACGTTGTCTCTTATCCCTTTCCATGGTGGCAATTGGTGTGGCAGGTGGAGGCACCTGGAACACAGGACACCCCCGAGGAACCATGCAGCTTCAGGTAAGTGGGGTGAGAGCCAAAGGACGAGGGGTTGCGGGAAGTGTAAATTGGGGGCAAGGGTCTTTGATGGCAGCAAGGGGACCCTGAGAGGACTTATCTGCAGCCTGCCATGGAAGATAGCGTCCTCCCGCTTCTAAGGAGGCTTGGAATGTTGGCTTTAGCAGGAGGTAAAGTCCACTGTTCCGAGCCTCCTGATTACATTTTGAACAATTAATATCTGTGAACCACACCTGATACCATCCGCCATCGTGTGATAATGTAATCTGCAGCAGATCAACCTTTGGTCAAGTGCCCTGGCATCAACAAATGTGTAGCACCAGCCCCCAACATTTGATGTAAGCTGCTGCAGCTGCCACATCATGCCCCTTGCCCACCAATCCTAGTATCATAGTCTTGCTTTGCTTGGTTTTTGGCCTATACATTATGCCGCTGGTCCTCCAATGCCAGTACTAGAGACTTGCATTTATTTCTCACTGACTAGAATCGTAATTCGTTGTAAACTCCACTTAACGCCAACAGCCAACATCATCTATTCTGCAAAAGGTATGTTTATTTATTCATTCTGGTACCACTAACCTCTGTCCTCCATGTGCATATAATGATGAGATTATGCCTTGTGAATTAGGTATTATCCCAATATGTCTCTGCTGATTGTTATTTTTGCACAATGAACCCATTGACAAGTTCAACATTTACTGTTATCAAATCATTTGATACATTTTTCCTACCCTGCCTCTTTCAATTGAAAGTTGTTTTTAAACATACTATTGGCTTTATTTCAGCAGATTGTGAATTTGAAGTTCACTTTCAATGTAATAGCTTTATTTTCTTTTTCAACAGTTTTTTGCTTCTTTCTTGTTTCTGTCATCAAAAAGCATGGCCGGTATTCAGAGGTTCAAGGATGAACCAGAATAGACAGATGAAGAAATTGAATTGATTCAAAGCCTGGAGTTAATGGAGGTGATCACTGGTAAGGGGGTGATTCTCCAGATCCAGAAGCTATTAGAATGGAAAACATTTCCACTTGATATCACTGCCATCGTTGTCAAGTAATGCCAACTTTGGAAGAAAATACATGTTGCCAAGAAAACTCAACCTAAAGGGCTTGTCTATCTCAGCATGATCTTCCACCACTATGCAAAACGCAGCAAGTGACTTTAGGGCAGCACAACGTACACATTAGATTATTCGAATGCCGATGGTCCTTATGCATGAACTTTGTGGCACTGTTAAACCATGTATTCCCACTAATGAGTGAGAATGGTGTCTCCTTATTTTATTGATTTTCCATCTTGTGATTAGTTCAGAATTACTTTACAATCTACATGTCCAAAAACCTTGTAATATTTATTGTTTGATTATTAAAGTCAACCAATCATTGTTCACATGTTACTTTTTATAATAATGTTACAAAGTTCCTGACCACAAGCAAAATTGCAATCAAAAATTATTTTCGGAAAAATGTATTCATTTTTATATTTTATCCTGCTGATTTGTATACCATCGTAATTAAATTATATCTTTCTTATTTTATATCTGTTTGTTGTTGAATCCTGATGTTCAGTATGTTTGTGTTGCCTAGTTCTGGCAGATTGTAAAATGTGAAAATTAAATGCTAAACAATTAAACTTTATATTTCTCTTCTGTATATTGAAGCATTTATTTTTTTTAACAGATTGTACAGACTCTTGGATAAATAAAGCCTATACATGTGAATTAATGGAATACTGGGAGTCAGAGTCTGAAGAGTTATACCAATATGTAGGAGTTTCATCAGGGAGGAGTTCTAAGTGTGACTGGAAAATACAAAGGGTTTATTGTCATACAGTCCAATCAATCAGCATATAACATAAAGATTTTATTTTATTTTTAAATATCAGATTTTTATTTTCAATTGTATTTTTTGGTCGCTTTAACCTTGTAATTTAGTTTCTCAAAAATGTATTAATTGTACTAATTGCTAATTAGTTCATGTCATGCTACATGCGCCAACATTACGCCCATACTCTCCCACATTCTACACAGGTTATGTGTGCATTGTCATTTTGCTGTGAAATCATAATTCTTAAAGCAATATTTATGTGATTATAACTCATGGTGACGCTTGGTACACTGTTATACAATTATTATTTGTCTAATGTTACAACAATGTATATTTGGACATGTTGCATTACAAAGCACAGCCATAACCAAGTTATTTAAGATTCCTTGGATTTCACTCTAGTGAGATAGTTATTTTCTGCTCAGAAGAAATTTTTGAAATTATGTCACAATGGTCCACAATTTATCACAAAATATATCTGTCAAAAAAGGACCTCCATTGAGATGTTTTCTCATACTTGTCAATACATGACATTTTAAATCCAAAGTTCTGTTAGTCAACAAGGTGAACAATATAGAGTTACATTCACCTATATGACACCACCTAAACATTCAATAGTGCTTGTGTTCTGATATTATATCATTCTGTAAATATGCTGTATAGATGAGACATGTACATAAATGCCATGAAAGAAATGTAATTTCTTCCATATGAAGAGAACATGCTGTTATTTAAAACATACACATTTTTAGATATAAGCAACACGATACATGGTGCATGTAAATAAATTACACTGTTTAAATGTTGTCTCTATATACCCATGGGCAGTTGTTGCATACCCAAAGTTGTTTTCTGCGACACCACTGGACCTCTACTGTCTAATTAGCTTCACATAATCTTTCAAATGTAATGTTATTAATATTGTAAAGCACACTTCTGGAACTATAGGTTGTCTTGCTGTATGTAGTTTTGTTAGAGAAAAAGAAGGGTACAATTCATTAGAGGGACTATCAGAGATGTTAGTGCAAAACCTGTGGTGTTGATTAGGTGGCTAGTGAGTATGAAGTTTCTGAGTATCAATTTCTATACGTTTGGTCTAGAAACTATTCAAAATGGTATCCATCGTGAAGAGTATAATATCGACGTGAAGAGTATAATATCGGATACACTAAACATGTCCAAATCAGGCCCATGGACATCATTCCTTGCAATTGGAATCTAACAAGTCCAAGGCTGCCAGACCTGAAGGTATCATAACCCTGACCTCCAGGTATTATGGGTAGTACTAGGTCTTGTCTCCTCTCCTTCTTGGTATGCTGCTGTCCTGGTACAATAAGAGTCTGAAGCAAATTTGGCAACCATAAATATGCCTTGATAAAAAATGAAGCTATGCAGGCATGCAGCACTGCCTGTACCACTTGTCGACAAGTCTAACATTCTTTCAGTACCAGTCCTTTATGTCACATTTAAATTTAAAGTACATTTGCCCAGTTTGTATATCTCTCGGGGCCAACTTTGTTTTCCTTATAATTTGATTTCACCTGTAACCTTAGAATGAATACAAGGGTTACGTTTTGTTAAATCATATGTATTATGTTTGCAAATTAATTATTTTAAGGGGGTTTGTGACTTCAAAAGTAAGTACTGGGACAAGGAAGTAGGACATGGAAGTTATTATGTACACAACAACGATCACATGCAATATAGATATTATATATATTACAGGGCCTGTGGTAGAGGCCCTGTAGTTATGGTTCAGCTGCTCAACTCATAGAAAGAGCACTTTTTGGGCAGCTAATAACTATATCGAACCTGGGTGAATTTTCACCAAACTTTGCACCTATGGTATATGGCTCCCTCAGAATGATTCTGCAGAATTTGGTGCAGTTTTGTCCAGGGTAGAAAAATTATAAGGGAGTCCCAAAATGTGTGGAAATACTCACAGAGGCAACATTAAAAAACGTGCTCATACCTACAGCCCAACAGAGTTTCACAAAATGTTCACCAGGAGGGCAGGTTTGGTCCCAAAAGCGTGCCTTTGTAGATTTGGTTTAAATCTGTCCAGCAGTTTTTTTTTTTTTAAAACAGACATAAAGTAGGTCAACATTTTTTTGTGATATCTGGGTCTGGTCTGCATACTCACTTCCTTATTCTGTCTGCGGACGACCCACTGGACCAATCAGGGGGGCAGGGTAATGTCTACAGACATTGTACGCGCCCACAGATTGAATAGTGAAAAGCGCTAGTGGCATCATAGTTTTTGAAACTGTTGCCATGTTGGATCCATTGACTGCGGCCAATGTCCATGGATAGCTCAGTGAAAGAAGTGGGTATGGGGGCTGCCCAGTCTGGGGACACTGCGGTAGTCTGTGAACAATGCTGAGAAAGAACAATTTGGAAAACACATTTGGGGTTATTTGATGGCTGAAAGAGGGCAGAGAAAGGGTAGGAGAGTAAAATGAAGATAACTTGGAGCTGTTTTTCTAGGTGAAAAAGGGGCGTGCAGGTGCCGCGGCGAACACAGTCACCTCTTACTGTTCGCAGACATTAGTGCTCCCAAAAACAGACCACTGGCAACACATGGTATAGTAATATCAGTATAGTAATTATCGGTAATGCAGGGAGAGTATACAGTATTTGTAATATGGTGGAATTATATTATTAAAGCGTATATAGTTTTTATGATTGTACTTGATTTCCACGTGAGATAAAATCTGCCCTTTTAGTGTGTGCTGTGCACTTAACAACTGCGATGGCTGCTGGGAGTTGTAGTGCTTTAATAAGTCTGTCCAATAAGGCATCATGCTGCACTGCAGTGCCGTGCGCTCGGAGGTAGCATCTCCTTTTCCAACGGGCTAGTCCTGCGTGTACTGTTGATTTCACATAGGCGAGTCACTGTACACCGTTACTTCCTGGTCTGCATGATTCTCGAGTGTGACAATCAGCGGCACTAGTTCTGTGCCTGTGCTGAAAAGTGAGACGGTAGTCGTGCACTTATTAATACTTCAAACTCTCCATTGGCCGCGTGCTTCACCACTGCGGCACCTGTATATCTCTGTCCATCATTTTGATTGATTCTTGAAGAACCATCAAAAAAAGAATCTCCCCAGCTGCCAATGCATTTTCCTTCCCCCCGGGAGTTCATCATAGAATTTCTCATAGTTTGAGCAATCACGTGCATGTTCGCCTTCTGCCAGTGGTTCCACTACAAACATGGCAGGGTTCACTATCGTTCATCAAACGTTTTTAAACGCTGGATTTGATATAACCACCTCGTAGGCAGAAGCCCTTTGAGAAGTCAACGGGCCTTTAGGCTTTTCCAAAATGGCAAATAATGCATGTTCAACAAATAACGTCATAGAACACCCCATTACTATGCTTGCAGTCTTCTCAATGGCGAACACGGCAGCTGCCAAAGATTGTTCACAAGGAAAGTAACCCCTCATTTGTGGGTCTAAAATCCCACTGTAATATGCAAGGGGCTTGTACCCCAATGTGGTTCTCTGCGTGAGTACTGCTGCCATAACAGTGCCATTCGTGTGTGAAAACAAAAAGAATTCCTCAGCATAATTGGGAATCAGAGTTGCCTGTGCTTTCTTCAGAGCTTGCAACAATGGCCTTATGTATGAACTGTAGTCAAAGACCATGCTCTCACATAATTACATAGTCCCAAAACTCTTTGCAAATGCTTTATGCAAATCTTTATTGTGTGTGCCTTTACTGTTTTCAAAATAGCCTCAGCTCTCTCTGGAGGAACTTTTTTCCTTCGTGCGAAATTAACTGACCTATGTATAGCACTTCCTCTTGACAATACTGCAGTTTCTATTTTATATCCTTTTTCTCCAAGAATAATCATCAATTGAACTGAATCACATCTGCACTCTTCCTCTGAGGTGCTACAGACCAAAATATCATCCAAGTACTGCAACCGAACACTTTTCAAATCAATATTGCTTAAGTCCATCTGCAGGACTCTACTTTTCAGTCAAGTTTGGCAGAAAGTAAATGACGTCAGATCCTGCAGGATTGAGAAAAATACATTTTTCAAACCAATTACCGTGAAATATCGTGCTTCAACAGGGATACTATTGATTGACACAAAATTAGGAACTAGAGGGAACTCGGCCTCTGCAATCTAGTTAATCAGGCATACATCTTGAATTAAACACCACGCCCCCATTTACTTTTTTTTATTTGATACACTGATGTATTTACACAGTGACTCTGACGTCACTAAGACACCCTGTTCCATCATGACGGATATTGTCTTGAAAATACCTTCATATGCCTCTTGAGACATGGGATACGTCGTGCTCGAGCTAAAATTGATCCTGGGTTTAATTTAATCTTTACTTCTCCAGCCCCCTTCAATAATAGGCCTACGTCATAGGGGCCTGTTGTCCATAATGAAGCTGGCACCTTTGCCATATCTTCATCTGACGGATGGTTTCTAAAGATATCTTCGTCAATGACGTCTGTCAATCTATAACCTTCCCCAATAGCAATCACTGTTTAGTTTAGTTTAGTTTATTCATTTCTGTTGCGCACCAGACACGAGGGTATGAGGGCGCAGGAGCAACAAGGTTATTCAGAGCTTGGTTACAGGTTACTATGAATTACAGTCATTACAATGGGACAATGGAAGGCAAAAAAGTTTACAAGTTTACAAATAAGGCAGTAAGTTTACAAATTTACAAATAAACATAATTTACATGGTATACAGCGGTGTGGTGGGCTGGATAGTGTTAGCGGTCATTGTTCTTTATCCACTGGATATAGTTGTGTCTACTGTGCACCATCGTATGCCTTCATAATTAGTTCCATCAAGCAAAGCCATTTCTCCTCGCACTATGGATGCTTGCAATTCTAAAGGAAAGACTTATCCTTCCTCTTCATCCATAGGTATGTTTGACCTGAATAAAAACTCATCAGGTATTCTCAAAGTTCTTCCCATTAAACCTGGTGACCATGTCAACAGAATGCGTATCCCATAGTGAAAAACGTCTGGTTCTAATGGCACTCCTCTCATGGTCACTTGCCACAGACATGTCACATTCTCCTATAGAAATCAAAAAAGTGATGGGTGGAAGGTTTTGAATTAATCCGAACCACTGACATTGCCCTGGGCAACCTTCCGCAACACAGTTTTTTAGCCCATCTGCGCCATTGCAATAGGGGTCCAGCCAAATGCAAATCAGTCAGGTCTTGCCACTTATGGGAGCAGCCCTGCCTGAACTGCTAGGCCAGGTCCCTTCTGCCCGAAAACACAAGCAACCCCAGACATGTTTCGGCCTTGTTGGGCCTCCTCAGTGAGGTGCCTGCTTGGTTCCCTATGGCGCAGAAAGCAAGGGACCCACGTCTGGGCATACCCCCTCTCACATAGGGAGACAAACTGGAACCAAAAAAGTGATGGGTGGATGGTTTTGAATTAATCTGAACCACTGGCATTGCCCTGTGCAACCTTCCACACCACAGTTTTTTAGCCCGTCTGCGCCATTGCAACAGGGGTCCAGCCAAATGCAAATCAGTCAGGTCTTGCCACTTATGGGAGCAGCTCTGCCCACACGGCTGGACCAGGTCCCTTCTGCATGGAAACACAAGCAACCCCGGATATGTTTCGGCCTTGTTGGGCCTCCTCATTGAGATGCCTGCTTGGTTCCCTATGGTACAGAAAGAAAGGGACCCACGTCTGGGCATACCCCCCTCACATAGGGAGACAAACTGGAACCAAAAAAGTGATGGGTGGAAGGTTTTGAATTAATTTGAACCACTGGCCTAGTCCTGAGCAACCTTCCACGCCACCAGTTTTTAGCCTGTCTGCGCAATTGCAAAAGGGGTCCAGCCAAAAGCAAATCAGTCAGGTCCTGTAGAGACTGGCAACTTTTCAGTAAAAGGAACTCTACTTGTTACTCCTGTGAAACCTTGAGTATTCAAGGCATTTCCAGACATTGTAAATTTCCCATCTCGTATAGATGAGCATGTTGTGCACTTATCTACTATAAAAGAAAATGATTTGCCCCCATATTGACGTCAACCCTCAGGGTCCTCTTGAGGATTGTGCATCACAGATAGTATTGAACACATCAAGTCTCCCAGTGAGCTGCCCTATTGTGGATACATTCTCATCTCGTACCTGTGAAAGGATTTCCTCCTTCGTCAGTAACACCCCCTATCCTAGGAGTCATCAATTGTCCTGTGCTTGTGCCCTGCTGTACCTGCATCGGTGAATGCTGTGACTGCCCTTGCAGCAGATTCATTGCTGTCTGCTGTGTTTGTAAATCTTGCTGTACTCTCAGCTCTTGTGTTTGCTGCACTGTCTGACTTTGAGCATACCCACCTTCATTATTGTTGAGTGTATGCAGGTGGGTATGCAGTCCCCCATCTTGAGAATTGCCCATTTTCAAGAACCTGACTCCTACACATGTGAACCACCAAAGTCTACCGGCCTAAAACACCTTCCACTTTCACACCACTATCTTCCATGATTTGTCCTTGTTAGGGAGAATCCTCCAGAATGGCTAATTTCCCTTACCTACTGAGTCCCTCAGCAACTTTGCTGGATTTCTAGGATTATTTTTCACCCGGTAAGAGTGTGAGCCTTTTTTCCCACTATTACGTGTGTTTTGCTGTGTGTGTTTAACATTTTCTTAAGTCCATAGACTGTGGAGCCTATCCTACTCCATAGGCATCCTCTTTTTACCATGTGTTACACAGCACCTTCAGTGCAGTGGCACAGGTTTGTATTTTTAGCCTTCCAAACTCAGACTCCATTTTCTGGGACTGACTACTGTGTCCCAGAACATGTAAAGTTGTCATTGACTTTATTAGTATTTTTAAACTCACAGACCCAGTACAAACTATCTTCCATAGAGTTCTGGAAAGGGTTAATATGTATCCCTTTTTGTCTTTTTCTCATGGAACATTGTTTCATTCCCTTTTCATTAAGATTTGGCTGGTGGCAGTGGTAACTAACCTATTTTTCGTACTGCATTTATTCTAAATAGCCTTGGTATTGTTTTAGGCTATCTTGGTAGCCTCGAAATAAACCCGCGGGACCATATAGGTTTTAATACAGTCCCGGCTGAGTTTATTCGCTGTTTCTTTTTGTAAAAGTCTTTCTCGTGTTTTACTCCGCGCGCCAAACCAGGTTGGTTCCTTTGTTCGCCGACCTTTCCCGGGCTTCTTCACAGAAGCCCTCCTTAGGCACCTGAATGTCTGGCGGGACAGGATGTGAGAGAGGGGTTTGTGACTCCCTGCACAGGGTCTCCTTGGAGACCCATGTCGCACTCTAGTATGATTGGCTGTGGTGACTGTCCCGGCGGCACAGCCACCCTGCTTTGTGATTGACAGCCCGGCTGGGTGTATGGAGGAAACTACTTAAAAGGCAGGTCTCTGGGACTGAGAAGGCAGTTTTGCCACTGGATCCAGAGAACCGAAGAGAAGCTGGCAGAAAAGGACCTCTACCATGACTGAACATCCCGGTGAACCCTGCTGCAGGTCAGAATCTTTAAACTTTGACGACAGGGAAGATCTGCAAGGAATCCTCTCCCCTTGAGCTGGTGGGAACAACCAGTTCACCAAACTGCTAGCCAGGCCTCCCTCCTCTGGTCGAATTTTCTGTACAGAGCTACAGTGAACCGGATAGCCTGGAGGAACGGACCCTGCTCACGTTTTAAGAAGTGTACCTTTTATTCATCGCTTTGCTCTGCTGCTGGTTTCTTCCCTGGGCAGTGCAGGACCCTCCAGTCATCCTACTCCTTGTCAGTCCGACAGTCGCTTCAGGAACCGTGAGCTTGCAGGAGCCGGCAGGAACGTCTGCCTCAGCTACAGCATTCTTCTGCTCTAAAAGTACTGTGCTAACCCAGTTGTTTGTTTCGTCCAGCCGTGCTGAAAGTGTGTGAAATCTTTCGCCAATCCGAGGGCTTGTCCTTCTTTATTCTTTAAAGTAACTTTTCATCCGACCAACTTCGTTCTGAACTCTTTGCAAAGACTTAACCGCGAACTACCCTGAACTGTGTGTTCCTCTGCAAAGACTTTGGTCCATTGACTTTGGCCCTTGCCTCTTGATTTGATTTCCTCACTGTAGTTCCTTTTTCTAGATTGCCCTGCTTACTTACTTGTTGGTGCTGCTCAACTTCTGTCTAACTTTGTCTTTCCTTCCCTTTTTATTACTGGAGTGCCATTTTGCTCACACTTTATTTTGAGCCTAACTCGTCCAGAATCTATTGGGTGTGGTGTAGTATTAGAATTGTGATTTTTCAACTGCTTGATAATAGTGAAACATTTAATAACTGATGTATAAATAAATGTATATTCTTTTACTCAGAAACCTTGAGTCAGTGTTTGTTTGAATCATAGTAATTGCTGTCCTTTGTGTAACTATTGATACAGCTCACTTTACTCTTGAGATAAGTCTGGCTGCTCAGCCATCGCTACCACTTTACTGTGTAGTACAGGCTTGTACCAAAGGTGAATTTGTACTGTCACTTGTAGTCCTAATTGTGTGTGGTGTTCCCAAAGGGTACTGCATATAATTCTGCCTAACAGTCCTGAGATTCTAGCTTTCGAGAATCACATCCTTACAGAAGTCAACACTATGTTTTCAAAACAAAGTTATTTTCCTGACAATCTGACAAAACCAGAAAGACAAGCCCTTAAAAATCTAGAAGGAGATCATGATTTTATCATTAAACCTGCAGATAAAGGAGGTGGCATAGTCCTTTGGGGACAGACAACTGTATGAAAATGAGATCAACAAACAACTCCAAGACGCCAAATTCTACAAGAAAATCGACACCAAC
This sequence comes from Ambystoma mexicanum, assembly GCF_040938575.1. Lineage (NCBI taxonomy): Eukaryota > Metazoa > Chordata > Amphibia > Caudata > Ambystomatidae > Ambystoma > Ambystoma mexicanum. Next base: position 646,667,314 of record NC_090930.1, on the reverse strand, counting down.
CCAACCCCATGACTGTTTTCAGAAAAAGAGAGACTTGTTTCTCATGCCTCGAGGGAAGGTTGTGTTGATGATGACGAAAAATCCTTTCTAGTAAAGAAACATTCCATCCTACTGGCATTTTACCTACTGCCAAAAATCCATAAAAATGATTTTGTCCCCCCGGGCAGACCTATAGTCGCCGAAATAGGCTCAATACTAGCAGCATTATCAGTCTACATTGACTTTTTTCTACGCCCTTTCATCAGCAAGATGAAATCTTTTGTACAAGATACGACACTAATTATCAAAATCTTTAGCCCCATATTGGTTGAGCAAGAAGATCTCCTCGTCACGCTAGACGTGGAATCTCTCTACACGAGCATTCCACGAGTAGAATGTATCGATGTATCAAATACATATTTGGATCAGAGAACGAACATCGAACCACCAACTGCATTTTTACTTGAATGCACCAGACGGGCCTTGATGGAAAACTTTCATGAGAACATGAGATTTATAAACCATGTGATATTCTGGCATCGATACATAGCTGATGTTTTGTGGTATGGAGAGGCTCGGACAATTTACTCAAAGACTTCCTTTTCTGGCTCAACGCTCAGAACCCCTCAATCAAATTCATGATTCAGTATGATAAAACCAGCATAACCTTTTTTGTCCTTGAACTCCACAAGACCAGCGGCAGTTCCCTAGGCACTACATTATACAGAAAACCAACAACTAAAAACACCCTCTTAGCTTTTTCCAGCTTCCATTCATCTAGTCTAAAAGAAAACTTGCCATATAACCAATTTATGTGCCTTCTCCACAACTACACAACGCTATCTGACTATGACAGTACCAGATAGGACCTGTCCATTCGCTTCAAAGAACACAGATATCCAGCTCACACCATACAGAGAGCACATAAAAGAGCAAGACACATGAACAGAGAACTTTGTCTGTCCCCACTTCCCAGAGAAAAACTAACTGACAAGATCACATGCATTAAAACCTTCACTCCTCTTAGCAATCTACTAAGAAGGACGATACTACGACACTGGGATACTCTTGAAACAGACACATTTAAACCTATCAAAGCCTTCAAGCACAGCAAAAAACTCAAAAACCGGCTAGTACACACCTAAGAGGAACTCAAACAATCTACTACCATTCAGACTACTCTATGGCATTTACCACCTGTGATGGGCACTGATGCGGAACATGCTCTGCCTGTTGCCTCACCAAAGACATGAAAGAAATTGATCTCAATGGGACCACATGGAAGTTCAACACATTCACCAACTGTAAGACCAAATGGTCAGTATACGCCGATGGTAGCGCATTTCAATGCCAAGAAACACCACCACATAGACTTGTTCTGGTTCATAATACAGACAGCAAAAATTCCCTTCTGAGGAGGCGACCGTAATCTTATGTTGCGCAAATTGGAGCAAAAATGGATATACCGTCTGGACTCTGTAAAGCAAGGTCTCAGCGTTTCTATCAAATGGAATCTTTTTTTCAATTAACCCCCATTTCTCTTTCCAAGTATATTGCAGCACTTTTTCGGCAGCATTAATCTAGGCCTTTGGCAGAAGTTGCCCTTAGAGAAGAAGTCTTGATACCTAACCATGACGTGCACAGCATTACATCATCCATTTGCGCCAAAGGCTATAGCTATAGATCATTACGAAAGGATCATGGGTTCTGTGCCTTCTTGCCAAATTGCCAGTCTGTAGATGTCAAACTATCATGTATATAGGATGTTTCCAATTCTTCATGATTCAGAAAGGATGAACATATCATTGGTTTTTCACTGTACCAGACGAGATCAATAACTGCCTTGCAGAACACCAGTTCTCCGCTGCATAACCTCTGTGACTGTTCAGTAGTGCAAATGTATACATGTTTCAAATGCTTCATGATTTCTCACTGTATTAGATGAAATCTACAACTCACCTGTATACGTGTCTTATTACATTAGGCTCACTTGAAGGATTATTTGCCGGCGTCACACCATATCTATTCCACTTACAATAATACCTGCATCCCTTTGCCAACTTGTTAGACATGTCCTTTTCTATGCCATCCATGATGCACAGCTACACCCTGCTCCTATTGTGATTCTATTGCACAACATTGCATGACTACCTGACATCTGCATATATAGTCATGTGATATGCTCTAGACCGTAAAGCCTCTGTAGTCATACGGTCATTTGTGCCTCCTTAATCTCCAAAATATTTTTTTATGTTCAAGCCTAACTGCCTCCAATGTAATATCCAGTTGACTAAGACTTTCCATAGTCTTCAAGAGGCAATACTAAACCTCCTCACATGCCATCCTGTAAGTTGCACATACTGCATATCATCTGGTGAAAACAAATGATCCTACACCGCAATGCTGCTCTTGCAGTCTAATCCACTAGCAACAACTACTTTATTCAACTGCGATCCACGACATATACATAGCTTCAATGTTGCCAGTGTTCATGGCAATAAAGTTTTTTCGCTAATACAAAAAGAACTCTCGATCTCCGCGCATGCACGCACACTGATCTACTGATCCGCGGACCCTACAGCTCGCCGGCCTCATGGTAAGCGCTCCCCGTGGTTACACTAGATCACTTACTGAATGATTTTTTTACCCGCTTTGCAGACTGATTTCAATAATATACTTGGCCTGCCTAGCCAGACCCAGCAACTGCATGGCACCCTATTTCCTCGATGAGCAAATTCGCTTTCAGTGAGTTTTGCTAGGCAACACCACACATCCCACAAACAATCTCTGCATGTCCTCATTTGGACTTCACATTCAGCACATTTAGTATCCCATACTCGCATGTGACTGCATTATGGCACCACTAACATTGTCACTTAGTCGCCAAGTCACTTTTTACTACATGTCGTGCTGATGTCCCTTATGAGTGAACTGCTACCACGTGCCCTTCAGTGTTTGTTTTGTGAGCACAATCACCTGCCATTTTGGCCACATCACACCATTAGGCTGCATGGCACCAACTGCACCCATTTGTAGGCACCATGCAGTACTCAACATTTTGCTCTGACTTTCGTTTACAGCACTACCTATGAAGTACCTTTGCCATCAGGTGCCCAACTGATTTCACTCTATGTGTTGGCGACGCCATCAGGAATCTCTAACTGACGTCAACTCAGAGAAAACCAGGTACCTCTCATTTTTCAAATGACAGCTCCAATAGACCCTAACTAAATCAGATGACTCGTTTTATAATCAGGCCTAACTATAGCCTTTCCGTTTCTCTATAGTAACCACTAAAGACCTCAAATAAAAATGTGCCGGTCCATGAGACAGCCGTCCAACATCTATAGGTAGGTGCTAACCTACAGTCCCATGTCAACCCTATATAATAGGTTGCTTTGATCACACACCTCCTTTTAAACATTTTACTCTCGTTTTTTTTTTTTTTTTAGATGAATAGACACATTTGCTACTACAAGTCTCTTGCTAACAGCATCCCACAGTGTTCTGAAGAAGTTTTGGAGAATTATATATTTTGGCCCACTCAGAGAACTTGATGCGAAACTGCTTCTGAACCTTAAACACCTATTTTGTGTGGACAGTAGAAATGTACTGATAATATTTGATAGTACATCGAAGAGAGGGGTATCCTTGACTCTCTGCCTTTTTGTTCTGTTACTTATTCACCCTCTGGAGTCAGGCCCCCCCCATCAACAAAAAAAGAGTGTCATTGCCCAATATTTCTTCTGCCTCCTACACAGGCGCGCAAGGTGCCCTTTCTTCTTCCTTTCTTTTCATATCTCTTCTTTCATTTGCCCTTTATATCTCCTCGTCTCTTTGTCTTTGTATACTTGTATCCTTTATTTTCAGTTCCTCCTCTTCCTCTCTCTTTCTTTCTAGACTTTCCTGTTCATCGATTAACTTCTGTCTGCTGTCATACTTTCTTTGCTCCTCTGCTCTTTCCTGCTTTTTCAATTGTTCATCTTGATACAACTGTTCCCGTATTTATCTATCTTTCCTTTTCACCTCATCTTCTTTCAATCATTCCTCTCTATCTCTATCCTTTTTGTCTCTTTCGTCTCGATCTTCTCTTTGCCTCGTGTCCTCGATGCTCTTACCATTGAGTTTGAGTAAAATCTGACCACCCATCCATTTGTTCTGTATGAGCGCTACCTCATTAGCCTTATCCCCTTCTCCTTTCCATCTCTTTATTTTTCATCCTATGTCTAAGGATGTGCTTGTTCGATCACTTCTCCCCTTGTTGCGTCTCTCCTTGTCCCTCGGGAGTTTAGAGATCACATCTCTCACATGAATTTTCTCTGAACCCTCATCGCTGCTTTGTGCAGGCAACTCATTTGTCGCTGCCTTAAGCTCTCTCAATGGGTACAATCCGTCCTCTTTCTTGCTATTGTCATTTATTTCAGACACAACGGGAGGAGCAGAAGGCTCTTCACCCCCCTCTTTGCATATGTTAAGTATCCAGTCATCGGGAGGCGGCTCTTCTCTTTCCTCCTGGTACATTTTCCAGAGCTATAAACTCGCTAAGCTTTTGGCTAACTTGTTTCCTGTGTATGCTACATGTAAATATGTTGTCATATGCTGCAAAACTGCCTTTGATAGTGATCCCCCTTGTGGCCATGGCATGAACTTCTTGCCTGCCGTGCCTTTAACCCATTCCGCACTGTACTGTTTAAGCTTAGGTGCGTGTTTCGGCAACTGTTTGCAAAGATCTGTAAGCGGATTAATATCCTCCATTTTGACTCGTCACACTTGATTGTCAATACTCACCTTTACACTTTGCACTTTTCAAAAATTACGTTTCAAGAAAATAATACAATATGAGCATGTGCCAACCGTTGCATGCTCCAAACCCTCTATATTACGTTTTACTCCAAACTACTCTATTCGTTTAAACACCAGCAATTCAACTTCAACAAATAAATAATTAATTCTGGAATCTCGCGTTTTCCTTTTCTCGTCTCTTAATTCCTCTCCTATTTCTTCACCACATATAGATCTATACAATCACATAAAACAAACAGACATACTCGACCGGCCACATAAATCTCGAGACTTATTCTCGTCCCTAAAAAATACCCCGATTCGGATGTGTCCCATTCTCTTTGGACTGTCTTTAAACAAGTCTGTAGCCTGCGTCATCCGCAAATGGGACTCTAGATATGGTTCTTTCTGTTATGTTCTTATGATGCAGGACACTAAGCTTACTCTACTGTGAGGATCCTCATCTCACAGTTTCTCAATTACTTGGCTCCTCTCCTCAAGTAAATTACTTAATAACTTGACGCTCGTCTCGAGTTGTTTTTACCCCAACCTCCCTCCACTACTCGTTTTCCCTTAATACTCTCTCCACCTACTGCCCATTCACAATTTTGCCACCTCACTCAGTTTTTACTCACCATTCGCTTTTTCGACTTCTAGGTCTCGGGATTGCAGTCTCTTTATCAGCCACTTCAACCTTCCGTTTGTTCAGCTTCCTGTAGACGTCGGGAGGGGATTTCGTACAAACTAAGGGACGTGTCTCACCTATGCTTGCAAGGCTTATCCTAAAATATGGTCCCGCTATCTACAGGGAGCTTCACGTCCTTTCGTCCTTTCAGTGAAATGGAAGAGGACACTTGATATTGCCGGGACACCAAAGCTTACTATCTCGATGGTTTTTTAACTATCCTCTGCTACCATGTGAACTGGGGGACTCGACCCAGCCCTTTAAGACGAAGTAGCAATGCTATGAGATGAATGGGGATGAAGAAAGTTACTCAAACATCAATAATCTAAACGACTTAGGTAGTTGGCAAAAAGGTTAAATGTTTTGATATCAATTATCTAAAACAGGGAGTACAACGGACATCAACAGATGTCTCACTGCATGGTCTCTCAATTTGCTTCAGAAAAAACGTTGTACTTTATAGTAAAAACTCATCATTGATGACGTTAACCTACATATTTTCTTACATCATTCTACTTGGCAAACTACAAAAACCTATTGAAGAGAGTGATTGGTTCTAAGGGAACATCTAAATATACCCTCCATACTAAAATGATAGGCTCTTTAACATCAGGTGGGGCAACTAAGCCCACCCCTCAAACAGGTCACTATGAACGTCACTAAGTACATGACATCCCATTGGTTACACAAACTATAGTATAGGGCCCTTAATTATGCCACCCCCTACAATTGGTTGGCACTCTTACATCCATCAGTACTTTTCCACCTATGTTAGTAACACGCCGGGTAGACTTCCAGGTGCTGCTGAGCTGGACATAACCATAGCTTCCCACAAATTAGCATATCATCTATCATCACCTCAGTGGTCTGCGGTCAATTAAGGCTTTGAACTTGTCCTTGGAAATGTTCTTTGCTCTGGAGAATTCAGGGGAGTGAAGGCACGCTCTGCCTTCATGCGCAGATGTGGTTTGTCATGTTTGTCCAACTCTATCCTTCCATCTGACTGAATACCACAAATTTGAGCTCTGGTGCATCTAAAATACTATTTTTTAATAGGCCTCTGACGTCTTCCTTGTTTTTGTCCATGCCTTCTGAACAGAAGTTTTGTTCTTTCACACTATTTGTAACTAATGTCTGTTCATCCCAGTCCGATAAGACCTATGCTTCTTGGGGCTCATCCAGCCTCGCCTTTCTGGGATCTGCTTCTGTAACTCAATTGCTTTTTCAACTGCGACACACTGGAAAGGCTTTCCTTCTCTGGTCTAGTAGTGGTATAACACATAGTGGAATCATCCATTCTTTACTTTTTCCTATATATGTATACATTGGCACATGCCACAATCTATTCACTACATAGCTAGCCTCAAGAATACTTTGTCTGCTTGCATTTCTTTGCATATTTACATGTGTAAAATGATTTTATATCTGTAGCATAAGCCTCTTCATCTTGAGCCCAAGTTCTCACTTATCTTTGATACTTTGTTGATGCCTTATAGAATATCTTCATTCTATTGTCTCTGCATCTTTTCTATGTACGTCAGTCCAGCTTTGTGTGTGATGTCACTATTCTGTTCTTCCGGACATTTGCTCTGTTTCTTCTGAGATCTCATTCAAATGGTCATCATATTGTTGTGTATGCAGGTACGGCTTTCTCAATGGGAACCTTGTTTCCAGGATTCTCCTTGGTATCTGTATTTTCAATGGCACTACACGTGTTTCATACTCTGGTTCCCAACATATAGGCAATATGGGCGAGATGGTTGAGTTGTGGGTACTTGGCTCCTTCTCTACACTGTGGTGGAGTACAAACAGCCCAGTGGCAGCTGTGAAGGGCAGTTAGTCAGGAAAACAGATGAGTCAGTCCAGTGCCCAGTCCATGATGATAAAGGTATCATGTAACTGTTTAATAAGGATAAAATGGTTAACCATATGAAAGGTGGACGAGACACCAAGGAGCACTATCCTCAATTGTAGTACAATCATAAATACCATATACACTATTGACACAGACATTGTTAGCTGCACACAATGCCTCAATGGCAGTAAGACAATCAGGGATAAATATCGAAGACAGCAAATTAGTTCAGGTAACTTTATGGAAAACTGTGTGTCATTAACATAACACTTGAAATGAGAAAAGAAGAAACACATCAGGTGAGCCAGTGGGAGGAAATAAATATATAATTGCCAAAAGGATAGGATAAAACCATTGGTTACTCTACAAGTACACAGTGTGGTGGTGGAGTACAAGCAGCCCAGTTGCAGCTGGGAAGGACGGTTAGTGAGGAAAACAGATCATCCAGTCCAGTGCCCAGTCCATGATCTAAAGGTATAATGTAACCATTTAATAAGGTTACAATAGGCCTCATTACGAGGTTAGAGGTAGTCATGCCGTTTATACTGGTATGGCTACCCCCAAACTCAGATCCGGCTCCGGGTCCCACGAAAGGGGAATTATTGGTCCATTCCAACCTTGGCGTGCGCGGTAATTCCCCTTGCGCGGGACCTAGAGCCGGTACGTCCCCATTCCCATTGGAATGGGCATGGGGAGTATGGTAGCAGCAGTACCGTTCATAACTAGGTGCCGCTTTGCATGCCTAGTACCTGACCAGGCATGCAGAGCGGCACCCGCGAGCAGAACTCGTAATGTGGAGGCATGGTAACAACAGGGCCATTGTTGCCTTACTGCCACTATTGCAATGAGGCCCAATGGTTCCCTGTATGAAAGGTGGATGACACATCAAGGATCACTATCCTCAATTGAAGTGGTAAAATGTACACCAGTTCTAGTAGTACCTCAGAGTGAAGTTCAGGTTTTGATTTCTCCCGAATTGATGCACCCTTAAAAAACAATAGGTCTGCTACCCTTAAGCACAGTAAAAGGGAAAACCATAGGTCATAGTCACCTTAACAGAACTACACATAAAAATGATGGAAGATATGGAAGAGATTGAAAATGATGACTGGTTTAGCTACACGTTCTCCTGGATACCCACCTAACTAATTCATTCAAAATAGGAATAGCCATAGTAGTACTGATACTACTAGCTCTCTGTGTTCTAAGAATTGCAATAAATGTCTGGAAAAAGGCTGACAAAGGGGCAGTAGGAATAAAAATAGTTATAAACTTGGAGGCTCACATGCACAAGTATAACCAAACAGATGATATACTCCATGCAATGGAAGGCCATAACACCCCTCCAGGATCAAAGTTTACTTGTCCTCAGGACCCTCACAATTACACAGAGCACTGGGTATACTGTGATTCTATTTACATGATTAACATGTCAGACATGCAGGCTCCCTGAGGGGGTTGACTAAAGTATGGATACCCAAAGAAGAATATGTGGGGGAGTGAAAAAAGGAGAATGCGGTTGAGGATTCGACCAGAGGGGGGAATCTTGAGAGACAGATGAATACGACATCAATAGCTGCTGCCCCTCACCTGGCCCAATACTGCACAGGTGAGAAATGGTACTCACTAAGGCAATCGTACGGGCGTATCCCAGGCAGGTAGAATAGGAGATTGACATCATCTAAGCTAAAGATGGCAAGAATAAACAAAATGACAATGGAAACATTCATGTGCATGCATTAGACACAAACCAAATGTGCACTCAACAAGAAGAATGTAAACACCAGGTAATACATCCATTTATACATGAAGAATATTAACATGGCATCCATAAGACACAAAGAACACTAACATAAGCAATGTATAAACCGAATGCAACATAAATGATGTGTGACTATAGCTTACTTGCATAGAAACGTGAGAGTAATGGGCAGCCATCTTTTTCAAACTTCAAGCCGCAAAATGCTTCGAAGTAAATGAAATCAAATGAAAGGCCTCAAGACTTCATGAGAACTAAAATAACAAAAAAACAGATCTGTGCAGACCTTAAACAGAAGCTAGAAACACAAGCCAAGCATTCTTCAACCCAAAAGGCATGACCCTAAACTGGTAGAGTCCCTCAGGTGTTGAGAAGGCCGTCTTTTCCTTGGCATGGTCCGTCAGAGCTATTTGCCAATAGCCTGAGGTAAGGTCAAAGGTGCTCACAAACTTGGCAGCACCTATGGTGTCCACGAGCTCATCAGCCCTGGGCAATAGGTGCGCGTCAGTTTTGGTGACGGCATTGACTCCTCGGTAGTCCAAACAGAACCTCCAATCCTTGGTACCCGCCTGGGAACTTGCCTTTGGGACAAGGACCACTGGACTGGACCAGGGACTGGTTGAGGGTTCAATAACACCCAGATCCAACATCTTGGCGACCTCAGCCTGGATGTGGTTCTTGACGGTATCTGACATACGATAGCACCTGTCTTTTGACAGGCACACTGTCACCAGTGTCAATTTCATGCCTACACCACGGTGTAAGGCCTGGCGTCAGTGAAAACAGAGAGGCATACTGTTGGAGCAAAGCCCTGCAGGCCCTCTGTTGCTCTGTTGTCAAATCCGGAGAGAGATGTACTCCCTCCACTGAGCCATCCTGAGGGTTGCTATGCAGCAAATCAGGAAGGGGCTCACTCTCATCCTCTTCTTGCCCTGAAGCTAGCAAGAGACATGAGACTTCTGCTCGCCGGTGGAAAGGCTTGAGCCTGTTGACATGGAATACCTGAGGGGCTACCCCAGAGGCTCCCATGTCAACCAGATAATTGACTTCGCCCATCTTGGAGATGATCCTGAAAGGTCCAGTCCACTTGTCTGCCAAAGCCCTAGGCTTGGTAGGCTCCATCACAAGGATTTCCTGTCCCGGAGTCCAATCCACTTGCGAGGCTTTAAGGTCATGCCAGTACTTATTCAATTCCTGGCTGGCCTTGAGATTTGATGTTGCCTGACCCATCATCTGTGTCATCCTCCGTCTGACGCCTAACACATAGTCCCCCACTTGCTTGGCGGGACCTGGAGGGGTGGCTTCCAAGCCTTCTCGGATCCAGGCGAGGGGCCCCCTCACGGGATGTCCAAAGAGTAACTCAAAGGGGCTGAAACCAACACCCTCTTGAGGTACCTCTCTGTAAGCAAACAGCAGGCATGGCAGGAGGAGATCCCATTTCCTCCTTAGGGGTTCCTCCAAAGCCCCTAGCATGCCCTTGAGAGTTTTATTAAATCTCTCAACCAGACCATTGGTCTGGGGTGGTAAGAGGTGGAGAACTTGTAGGTTACCCCACACTCTTTCCACATGGTTTTCATGTAACTAGACATGAAGTTGGATCCTCTGTCAGAGACAACCTCCTTGGGGAATCCAACACGGGTGAAAATGCCCAGGAGAGCCCTGGCAACCACCTTGGCAGTAACAGTCCGAAGGGGTATTGCCTCAGGGTACCTGGTGGCATGATCTACCAAGACCAGGATGAACCGATGTCCACCTGAAGTGGGAGGGTCAAGGGGACCGACGATGTCAATGCCTCTAAAATGGTGTGCCAACCACTGGCAATGGCTGCAGTGGGGCAATGACCCTGCCTCCAGTCTTGCCAGGCAACTGACAAGTTGGGCAGGTCTTGCAGTGGGACTCCACCTCTACTCCCATCTGTGGCCAGTAGAAATAGGCAGAGAGCCTCTGCTTAGTCTTCTTGGTCCCAAGATGACCAGCCAAGGGCACCTCATGCGCCAACTGCAGTAGGAAGGGCCTGTAAACCTGGGGTACCACCAACCTCTTGAGGGCACCAGGTTCAGGCTTAGTGGGCTCACTAACAAGGAGCTCACCCTCCCAATAAATCCGGAATGTCCTAGGCACTTCTCCTTGTGCCTGGGACAGGGCCTGTTTCCTCAGTCCCTCGAGAGAGTGGCACTCTCTCTGTCCCTTACAGAAGACTGCCTGGGAGGGTCCCCCTTCAGCTAACAAGCATTGAAGGTCGGGATGATCCTCCGGGTTGAGAACCTCTCCCACAGGAGAGTCTTCTGTCTCTTCTCCCACAGGAGTTGAGTTTGGGTTTTCCACTGGACCCAGCCCGTCCGGAGCATGGATCCCAATGGGTGCTGTCGGAACAGCAGGAAGAGAAGGTGTTCCCTCCACAGAGGTGGCCTTCTTGGTCTTCCTTCTTCTTGCCTTAGGCCTCGTCTTTGGCTCGGGTACCTGACTCACAGCCAGACCCGGTGTCACCTGTGACCTAGTGATTGCAGCAGCAGTCATGGGAAGACCATCCGAGATCAACCCCAAATCTACTAGATCATTTCCTAACAGAATGTTAGCAGGGACATTGTCCTGAACCAGGACAGGAACCTTTGCTGTCTTGTCTCCAATCATGAGTGTGACTAAGGCTACAGGTGATAATTTGGGAGGCCCACCAGCTAACCTGGTGGTTCTCAGAGGAGCACCTACATAGTCCTCTGGCTTGAGCAGGGTCCTGTCCACCACTGTCATGCTTGCCCCAGTGTCTCTCAAACCAGTAGAAGGCTGGCCATTCAAGAGGACACTTCTCAAAAACCTACGGGTGTTCTGTGGGATAGTCGCCAGTACTTCTGCATACTGGTCCCAGGCCCCAAGGGACACTAAGGAAATCTCTACCGGAGCACCAAATGTGATCCCGGTAGAGGAGGGGAGGACAGTGGCCTCCACCTCAGACACGGGGTAAGGGTAGGTCAGGCTGACAGCCTGTACTCCAAGTGCCTTACCTTTACACTTGGAGTCACCCCTTTTGTGATCCAGAGCCCCACAGTCCCAACAAGTGCCAGGAGTGCGGGGTACGGTACTGGAACCACTGGGAGCCTGCTTTGCAGCAGGTGGACCACTACTCTTATTCCCACCCACAGAGGACTTATCCCCACTAGATTTTTGGGTCTTGGGAGAGGAAGGTTTAGGTTTACCCGACTGTGACTGCTTGTGGGACTCCTCAGCTTTCTGAGAGGCCCCCTTTTCTTTGTCCTTGTCCTTCCCACTGGAGTCCTTAGGGGACACCCGGTGGGAGACCCACTTGTCAGCCAAGCTAGCCAGCTTAAAGGGGTCCAAAATGTTCTGGTCAGCCACATACTGACGCAGCTCTGGTGAACAGGCTTCAGAAAAATGCTCAAAAAACAAGAGGTGGGACAATTCAACAAAAGTCTTAACCTTGTATCCATCAATCCACCCCATCACGTTCATGTGCGCAGCACTCACCCAGTCAACCCAAGACACATTCTCTCTTTTCTTAAAATCCCTGAACCTCTTAAGGTATTGGGTAGGTGTCTTGCCAAACTTGGCAATCAAAGCAGACTTCATACACTCATACTGACCCCTTTCTTCCACACTCAGCTTGAGAATACAGTCATATCCAGTTTGAGGCACTCTGCTTAACAAACACTTAGCCCAATCTCTTTTATCAACATCATGAATTGCACAAGCCATTTCAAACGCTTCAATCCATTGGAGGATATCTGAACCCTCCACAAATACACCCACCAAATCTTTCATAAACTTGGTGGCTGGGGACCTGACACTCTCACTGGTTTTAGCTGAAGTCTCCACTCTAGCTTTCTCTAGCTGGATTCTCTGACATTCAGTGTCCTGGCTCTTGAGTTCAAGATCCCTATTCTTGAGCTCCACTTGTTGAGCCAACTCCTCTTTCTTAAGCTCAGCATCTATTTCCAACTCGCGGTATTCAAAGGCCAATTTCATCCTTAATATCTCAAGCTCCAAGGAATTCCTGGGGTTTGGAACAGAGGCAGCAGGAATGACGGCATTCCCAGAAACAGATTCAGCAGAAACCCCAGGGGCAGAGTCCTCATTGGTTGCATTCCCCCCCCTCATCAAGAGTTTCACCATCAGTCTGGTAGTCCACCAGGGCAGCTATCAGCTCAGCCCTAGACTTATCCACAAAGTCTAACTCCCTGGCTTCACAAGCACTCTGGAGAGCCTCCAAGCTCATCCGAGTCAATTTGCCATTTGCAATAGACTCCATTGTTTGTAATGCAGTTATCTTGTACACAACTAAACCTTAATGTAATAAAGTGCAGATATTTTGTAAGTGGCACGGTTATACACTGATTCTTAAAACCATAAGCATCCCACCGCTGCCACCAGCTGTAAAGACTGGTAGGGGGTGATCTGTACTTCTGCTCTCTATATGGTAGAGGGGAGGCACAGAGGACCCCAGCCAAGATTCTCTATTCGGTAGCTATGGTCGAACAATCAAGGCCTAGCTTCTCAGGAGGTGATGCAGGCTGGTTCTTAAGTACAGTGTAGTCCCCAACCCCCCACAAAGGAATGTCCACACACTGTATTGGTTAGAACACAGTCTTTATATAATCAATATTCAAGGTTATGTACACTTATCATAATAACTCACTTTGTACTTAGGAAAATCAACAATGGCAAATATATACAATTCTAAAGTGGTACCACCCTTGGTATTAGATCTCATTAAAGTGCATCAACAATACTGTAACAATGTCACACAGATCAATAGAGTGAAACCAGCAATAGAGAGAGGAGAGAAAATAATATGGTTGAGCAATAGGCAGAATACTGGCCCCTACCACTAGACACAGTTCTGTGTGGAGATCCCCCCACCTGGGCAACCTGTAAAATAAAGATATAGCACAAGCCCACTCCATATATTGTTCTGCAAGTCTTATTCCCTCCTATAATGTTTTTACCCCCCCAATGTACCTGGTGGAGTCGAGTTCTTCGAAGAGGCGTTGACAGATCCTTCTTGAGCGACCCCCTTTCAAGCGGGAGTCACGGATCGTCGAGAGGCGTCGAGAAGCGTTGAGGTACTCGGCGTTCGGCGGCGGGGAATCGACAGCCCTTCTTGAATGCCTTCCCTTTCAAGCGGGAGACACGGGGCGTCGAACGTCCGACAACAAACAGGGTAGAACGACGTCAATGAGGTGGCAGCTTCGATCCAAGCGGTGCTCGTCGACGACGGAGCGTTGGCGTCCTGCAAGGCAGAGGCGTTCGGGGCACCTCGATGACAATTGTTCTGGACCGCAAAGATTGTGAAGACGGGGCCCAGCAAGGGCATCGAGTCGTTCGAGTCTTTGTGGTCTTCGGGTGGCGGGAAACCCACCGGCAGGTTTCTCCTCGGCGCGTTGGTCGTCCTCGACTTTCTCCGGCAGGATAAAGCGGTCGACGGTGCGGACGAGGGAGTCCTTCGATTCAAATGTTCTTAGGCAAGGAGCGGACGGCTCCGGTCGTCAGCGGCACGGCGTCAAGTGGTTCCCACGGCTGGGCAACACAACTTCGACGGGCCTCCAGCGGTTACACAGACCTGCGAACCCTGGTCGACGGCAATGGACTTCGACGGCGGCGATGTCCGGGTGCTTCACTTCGATCTCCTCGGCGGTCCCGTCTCGTGTTGACAGCCTTTCGAGGGTCTGACTTCCAGGGCGCTTCGGCGAAGATGTAGCGGTGCTCGATGATCCCTCGGAGCACGGGAAGAGGGCGCCTTACCAGGTCCTCTCTCGGGTCAGTCCTCGACGTATTCGGCAGCTTTTAGATCGGTCGAAGCAAGTGCAACAGCAAGTCTTCTTCTTCCAGCTGGGCGTCGAGGATCAGCAGTTCCAGTTACTCTTAGAGTGGAGACTCCGTTTCTGAACGCTTCTGAACAATTTCCAGTGGTGAGAGGTCCCCAGATATACTATTCTGTCTCTCATCCACACTGCTGGCACACACTCAGCAGCCAATCACACAGAAGGGCATTCGTGCAGTCAGTCAGCCAATCAGGCACACAGTGCATTCAGGCCACACTCCTCCCTTTCAGACACTCACAACAAGGAATGTGGATTGGGACAAGTACCCAGCCATTCAACACTACACACTGCATTCAGGCCAGTTTCGGACAGGGCTGTCTCAGTCTTTGTCTCTCATGCCAGAAACCAGACAACCACAACAAGGAGTATATATTGGACACACACTCCATTCACCCAGGTCCCACCCACAGGAGGTACCCACAACATACAGTCACTGGGAAGGCTCCAGTCAGTCTAGCTGGGCCTTCACAACAACACCATATATGGAACTTCCACCCAACAGCCAGTCAGGGGGAAGGGACAGAGTCAGGGCTTCCCAGGACTTTGGGAAAACAAGGTAACAGGCAATAGAAAGCAAGAGGCCACAGGGGCCATCTTGTTTCCTATCAAGAATCAACTGATCCCAATGGCAGGGCCTGGGTATCCCAAAATGGGGGACACCCAGAGCACCTGTCAAATTCAGCATGGAGCTGCCACCAGCCCATACCCTGCTCTGTGGGCTACCCACAGGTCCCCAAAAACATACACTAGGGGCACAGGGTTGTGCCCCTACCCAGGGGTGCCATAAGGGTATCCCATGGGTCTGTCCACCAAACCAAAAGAGAGAGCTGCACTGCCAGGAGTCCCACATGGACTCCTGGGCAGAAAACACGACAGAACACACGATAAAAAGCAGTAAAGGACAAGGATTCAGAGGCCCTGTCCCTCTGATGCATTTCCAGCATCACAAACAGCTGTTAAAGTTTCTACTGTAGCTGCACCCTCAACATAGTTCCATTTCTTGTATATTTACTCTCTTCAAAACGATATCAATTTGAGATATTTTTCTCTTTAACAGGATTAGCAAGGCAGTCATTTTAGAATAGTAACAGCTCTTCCCTACACTCTGCGTAGCCTTTTGGAATCCTCAAGGGGAGTAATTCACAAATGTATGGGGACATCTACCTGCAAGCGCACCAGTGCACCAGTGATTCGTTGTTGGGGTATTCGACCCTAGGGGTGATATTACAACAAACATAGTGCAGGACCAAGTACAATGAATGCTAGGGCAAACATTGATAATGTTTTTATTCCAATTCACACAAATATCCAGGCATATTAAAACCAGTATGCATGGCTATACTATACAATATGCTACATCACTTCTCAATTGGAAAAACCAACTGACATTGATTGTTTTGCTAAGACAGTCTGGAAAGTTCCAAGATTACACAGCGGTTCTGGTGTCAGATCAAAGAGGACTCTATAATGAAAATAGACTAAGTGCAAGCCAGCTTTACTAAGATCCAAATAAAGCAGGGACTGCAAACACACATAAAATGTTGTTGTTCTTTGCGTGCTTAACCAAACCAACAGTTTTTGTACTCAGATTTTGTCAAAACGGACATCATACTGTAATCTTAACTACAAAAACCTATGGGTTATGGGGATTGGTTAAGGGGATTGACTACATATACATTCAATAGGGGTTAAACTTCTAATTGCATAACAATAATATGAGGGCTCCTCCTGAGACCACCTCTAAATGTATAATAGTAAAAAGGCATCATCTCTACAATAAACTAATGGTTGGCATAATACGTAATGGGCAGCCTAACATTGGGGGTTTTGATTGGTTAGCTTTCTACTGAGCAAACTTGGCAACTGACAGGTTGTCAAGACATGAGCCAGACAGGACTAGGGGAAGAGAGGCCCATGGACTGTTTTCTCTTCAATTAAAGAAAATACGATCCCTCATTCCTAGGCTGTGGCAAAGGGTAATTTCTTAGTTATTCAACCTTGTGTGGTGCCTCAAATCTGGGAATATGTGCGATGAGTGAGGCAGGTGTCCTTTCTGTGTTAGTAGCTAGTCAATAGACAGTGTTCTTCATTTATGGGTCACGTGTGATGAAACATTTGGAATTATTCCACCCTGCATTAATTGGAATTTTAACTAATATTAGTGCACGTGTTATGGTTCCTTTTACCGCTGAGGAACCTCTTGAGTTAGTCATTGTGGTGTCTTCTTAGGTTTATGGTTCAATCCCACCTGGCTTGCAAAGCCTGGTTGTTCTTTTAATTAATCTAAGAATGTATTGCGTCTTGGGAATCATCTTGTGCTTTCACTGCAACGTTCCTATCATCCCTTTTTCATGGTAACCTTTTTCATGGTCCAGTCCAGTGGTCCTTGTCCCAAAGGCAAGTTCCCAGGCGGGTACCAAGGATTGGAGGTTCTGTGTGGACTACCGAGGAGTCAATGCCGTCACCAAAACTGACGCGCACCCATTGCCCAGGGCTGATGAGCTCGTGGACACCATAGGTGCTGCCAAGTTTGTGAGCACCTTTGACCTTACCTCAGGCTATTGGCAAATAGCTCTGACGGACCATGCCAAGGAAAAGACGGCCTTCTCAACACCTGAGGGACTCTACCAGTTTAGGGTCATGCCTTTTGGGTTGAAGAATGCTTGGCTTGGGTTTCTAGCTTCTGTTTAAGGTCTGCACAGATCTGTTTTTTTGTTATTTTAGTTCTCATGAAGTCTTGTGGCCTTTCATTTGATTTCATTTACTTCGAAGCATTTTGCGGCTTGAAGTTTGAAAAAGATGGCTGCCCATTACTCTCACGTTTCTACACCTGAGGGACTCTACCAGTTTAGGGTCATGCCTTTTGGGTTGAAGGATGCTCCTGCCACCTTCCAGAGATTGGTCAAACATGCGCTCAGTGGGCTGGAAGCCTTTTGTGTGGCTTTCTTAGATGACATTGCCGTCTACAGTTCCACCTGGGAAGAGCATTTGACACATCTGGATAAGGTGTTGCAGGCCTTGAAAAGGGCTAACCTCACTATCAAGGCCACCAAGTGCCAGATAGCTCAGGGGAAAGTTACCTATCTTGGTCATGAGGTAGGAGGGGGTCAAATCCAACCTCTCTCCAGTAAAGTACAGGATGTACAGAACTGGGAGACTCCCACTACTCAAACCCAGGTGAGAGCCTTTTTGGGCCTCACTGGGTACTATCGCAATTTCATGGCAGACTATGGAACCATAGCTGCACCCCTGACAGCTCTAACTTCACCCAAACAGCCTAGGAAGGTTAATTGGACCGAAGACTGTCAGAGGGCCTTTGATGGCTTGAAAGAAAGTCTATGTAGGGCACCTGTGTTGTGTGCGCCTGACTACAGCCGACCCTTTATCGTCCAGACGGATGCCTGCGACACCGGAATTGGAGCTGTCTTGTCCCAGTTAGATGACAAAGGGAGAGAACATCCTATCATATTCATCAGTAGACAACTCAAGGGTAGAGAACTTAGGTGGGCTACTGTTGAAAAGGAGTGTTTTAGCATAGTTTGGAGCCTTAGGCTTTTTAGGCCCTACCTTACGGGGTCTACCTTCAAGGTCCAAACAGATCAAAAGCCCCTGAAGTGGCTTATGCAGATGAAGGGTGAGAATCTGAAATTGCTCAGGTGGTCTATTAGCCTGCAAGGGCTAGACTTCACCATAGAGCACAGACCAGGGAAGAGTCCCGATAATGCAGATGGCCTTTCCAGAAGGTATGTTGACCGTCTGGATGAGGGTGTCTATCCCGTGGGAGATTAGACACCCTCCACCTCAGTCTGGGGGGGGGGGCGACTGTGATGCTGGAAATGCATCAGAGGGACAGGGCCTCTGAATCCTTGTCCTTTACTGCTTTTTATCGTGTGTTCTGTCGTGTTTTCTGCCCAGGAGTCCATGTGGGACTCCTGGCAGTGCAGCTCTCTCTTTTGGTTTGGTGAACAGACCCATGGGATACCCTTATGGCACCCCTGGGTAGGGGCACAAGCCTGTGCCCCTAGTGTATGTTTTTGGGCACCTGTGGGTGGCCCACAGAGCAGGGTATGGGCTGGTGGCAGCTCCATGCTGAATTTGACAGGTGCACTGGGTGTCCCCCATTTTGGGATACCCAGGCCCTGCCATTGGGATCAGTTGATTCCTGATAGGAAACAAGATGGCCCCTGTGGCCTCTTGCTTTCTATTGCCTGTTACCTTGTTTTCCCAAAGTCCTGGGAAGCCCTGACTCTGTCCCTTCCCCCTGACTGGCTGTTGGGTGGAAGTTCCATATATGGTGTTGTTGTGAAGGCCCAGCTAGACTGACTGGAGCCTTCCCAGTGACTGTATGTTGTGGGTACCTCCTGTGGGTGGGACCTGGGTGAATGGAGTGTGTGTCCAATATACACTCCTTGTTGTGGTTGTCTGGTTTCTGGCATGAGAGACAAAGACTGAGACAGCCCTGCCCGAAACTGTCCTGAATGCAGTGTGTAGTGTTGAATGGCTGGGTACTTGTCCCAATCCACATTCCTTGTTGTGAGTGTCTGAAAGGGAGGAGTTTGGCCTGAATGCACTGTGTGCCTGATTGGCTGACTGACTGCATGAATGCCCTTCTGTGTGATTGGCTGATGAGTGTGTGCCAGCAGTGTGGATGAGAGACAGAATAGTATATCTGGGGACCTCTCACCACTGGAAATTGTTCAGAAGCGTTCAGAAATGGAGTCTCCACTCTAAGAGTAACTGGAACTGCTGATCCTCGACGCCCAACTGGAAGAAGAAGACTTGCTGTTGCACTTGCTTCGACCGATCTAAAAGCTGCCGAATACGTCGAGGACTGACCCGAGAGAGGACCTGGTAAGGCGCCCTCTTCCCGTGCTCCGAGGGATCATCAAGCACCGCTACATCTTCGCCGAAACGCCCTGGAAGTCAGACCCTCGAAAGGCTGCCGACCCGAGACGGGACCGCCGAGGAGATCGAAGTGAAGCACCCGGACATCGCTGCTGTCGAAGTCCATTGCCGTCGACCAGGGTTCGCAGGTCTGTGTAACCGCTGGAGGCCCGTCGAAGTTGTGTTGCCCAGCTGTGGGAACCACTTGACGCCGTGCCGCCGACGACCGGAGCCGTCCGCTCCTTGCCTAAGAACATTTGAATCGAAGGACTCCCTCGTCCGCACCGTCGACCGCTTTATCCTGCCGGAGAAAGTCGAGGACGACCAACGCGCCGAGGCGAAACCTGCCGGTGGGTTTCCCGCCACCCGAAGACCACAAAGACTCGAACGACTCGACGCCCTTGCTGGGCCCCCGTCTTCACAATCTTTGCGGTCCAGAACAATTGTCATCGAGGTGCCCCGCACGCCTCTGCCTTGCAGGACGCCAATGCTCCGTCGTCGACGAGCACCGCTTGGATCGAAGCTGCCACCTCATTGACGTCGTTCTACCCTGTTTGTTGTCGGACGTTCGACGCCCCGTGTTTCCCGCTTGAAAGGGAAGGCATTCAAGAAGGGCCGTCGATTCCCCGCCGCCGAACGCAGAGTTCCTCGACGCTTCTCGACGCCTCTCGACGATCCGTGACTCCCGCTTGAAAGGGGGTCGCTCAAGAAGGATCTGTCGACGCCTCTTCGAAGAACTCGACTCCACCAGGTACATTGGGGGGGTAAAAACATTATAGGAGGGAATAAGACTTGCAGAACAATATATGGACTGGGCTTGTGCTATATCTTTATTTTACAGGTTGCCCAGGTGGGGGGATCTCCACACAGAACTGTGTCTAGTGGTAGGGGCCAGTATTCTGCCTATTGCTCAACCATCTTATTTTCTCTCCTCTCTCTATTGCTGGTTTCACTCTATTGATCTGTGTGACATTGTTACAGTATTGTTGATGCACTTTAATGAGATCTAATACCAAGGGTGGTACCACTTTAGAATTGTATATATTTGCCATTGTTGATTTTCCTAAGTACAAAGTGAGTTATTATGATAAGTGTACATAACCTTGAATATTGATTATATAAAGACTGTGTTCTAACCAATACAGTGTGTGGACATTCCTTTGTGGGGGCTTGGGGACTACACTGTACTTAAGAACCAGCCTGCATCACCTCCTGAGAAGCTAGGCCTTGATTGCTCGACCATAGCTACCGAATAGAGAATCTTGGCTGGGGTCCTCTGTGCCTCCCCTCTACCATATAGAGAGCAGAAGTACCCCCTACCAGTCTTTACACTGTTGTCATGCAAGTGCGAGAAGTGATGGTGTCAGGATGTTAACAGAGAGAGAGAGAGAAGGAGAGAGAGAGAACACCATTGAGATATATCTGGTATACTGTAAGCCTAGTAGCACAAACCCAGGACCAACATTCAAAAGGTTATATATCTGACATGAATGTTTAAGTATTGAGTGTAAAAGATAGACATGGTGACCATGTAGAGGCTACCATGTTATAACAGACAGCAAAGTGGGTAGGCCAAATGGTCTTGGGGAGGGGTTACATCTTGCCCAAAACCTTTGTATCCATTTATGAATTATCTCTGAGTTTTGAAGATCATCAGGATATCTCACTTCATTCAAGCTGCATAGTTCATGTATCTATTGATAAGCCTTCTGAAAGCTCGTGCAGATGTTTGTTCTTGAAAAGAAAACTGTTTTTTTTTAAAATAAAAATAATCGCAATGCCTCTTAGAATGTCAACATCATTATATTTTGGTTGATTCAGAGTTTGCTGGTAGTTCATGGTGAACAGCTTAAGAGGATGTTTTTTGTTTTAGAATAAAATGAATTTGGTTAATATAAAGCGAATATTCTCCTGAGAGATTTCGAGCTGTAGTCTCAGCAGGCAGGTCAAGTAAATATTTTCTCACTGCTAAGCAGCTGAAGAGAGGCGTGCTGGGCTGCAGGATATTTTACAGAATGTAACTATGCTCTGAAATGCTTAGTCATGAGTCTCGTCTAATACTGACTATACTAAATCATGTTCAAACATTCTTTTAATTTCCCCCCAGGCTTGCGAAGCAGTGGTAAGGAATGATACATGCAGAATATAAAATGCTTGCATGGCATATCTTGAGCACATTTGTCTCTGTTTCGTGTGCTAGTTCTTGCACAAAATGTAATGCGGCAGAAGAGTGGTTAATTGTAACATTCCGGTAACAGGGCAGGCAAAGGGTATGCAATTTATTTACAGTATACAAGGCTCCATAATCTTTACTGAACAGAACCAAAAGCTCGCACTTTCGCGAGCGGTGACCTATTATAAGACATTATTAATGACTTACTAAATGTCACATTTTGTGGTTCGGTCTGTTCGCCTTTCACATGAAAATATACAACGTTACCTGATAATTGTGTCTCTACTATACTTGTAAATACCGTTTGAATTATTTTTCTTATAAAACATACAATATGGATGCAATGTAATTTATTTGGCAGTTAAAAAACCTCTACCAATTAGAAATGCTCTCCCTGTAACGAAGACAACATTTGTGGTATAATGTTATTATATTTCTGTTACGGACTCAGTGCTAGAAATGTATGCAATGATTAAAACATTTTTTTTTCATTAGTAACAATTACAGGCACACGATGCAACCATTATTTAAATATTTCTTTTGGGTGCACTGTGCCAAAATCATTGCCATAGATTATCGAGCTTTGAAATGCTGGTGGCAAATGTACATCTCAGGTATTGTTTGGTTGCTGTGCCTTGTGTCTCGGTGAGCAGCCATTTTAGGGTCAGGCATTTGTCATGTTTACATATTGATACAGGGCTTTTTAGAGTCCGGCAGATACACAACACTCACTCTGCATTGCAAGCCTGGGTTTGTAGCATCATTGCTGTCTGCTTGTTTTGCGGGTGGGCTGCTAGGCGATATAAAGAGAGAGAAACTTGTCTACAGGATAACTTAGCAAACAACACATCATAACTCCTGAAAATGTGTTGACTGCCTTGAGTTATTCGCAACCTGTTTTAGGCAATGCACATTTGAAGTTCTGCATTCAACCATTGTGAACAAGTGGCAGGCATGTTGAAATGAAATGCTAGGCACCAAATCAAAGACATGTTCTGCAGCATGTTTTGTATCATGGCAATACACATACTAGGGGCTACGGTTAACAGAACATTTATATTTCTGATCATTTAACAAAAGGTAACACAGAACTTGTGTATGTATATGTATATATAATGAAACACCTTGAAATGGTGGCACTGTTTTTGGTCTATAGAAATATTGAGTATGGCATTGTCTTTGCTGATCTATTATTCCCGTGCTCACGATAACCCTCCCGCAATCCAATATAGGAGTCTTGTTAAATGCATATCAGTGACTGCAGTTTAATTGCTCAGTTGTCTGGTGTCTTTTATTTGCAATGCAGAGCTGCTCAAAATGGTATGCAGGTCTTCTTTCTGTATCCATAGCACGTGACATCTCCTGCTATTAGGCATTTTCCGTTTCTACAGTTTTGTAGCTGATAGGTTGTGGAGATTGTTAAATGCTGATTTATTTTTGTGTCACCGTGAACCCTGTTGTTCTGCATAGATAATTACTAGTCTCTTTTTACGTGTTATTACTCTGGATGTCAAGCTGCTGCTATATATGGTAAACCACTGGTAGAGAAAAACGTGAAGGTGAGGTAAAATTACAACCAATAAGT
Source organism: Ambystoma mexicanum (assembly GCF_040938575.1). NCBI lineage: Eukaryota > Metazoa > Chordata > Amphibia > Caudata > Ambystomatidae > Ambystoma > Ambystoma mexicanum. Next base: position 646,643,778 of record NC_090930.1, on the reverse strand, counting down.
AAAACGAGTTACCAGCCTCACACTAAAGCTTATCACTTGTTTGCGGCAAGCGGGCGATAAGACGTCAGGCGTCAACTATCGGCATGGGCTTCAATTTGCGATCCTCTTAACTTTGACTCACAAAATGCTGTCATGAAACACACTATATGTTTGGAGTGGTGTATGGTTGGCAAAACATGACCTTCATGTAAACTGTAATCATTGAAATTGAATGTGTAGAGATGAAGGTTGTCATTTCAGAGGCAGATGTAATTCTGGGTTTTGAGTGTCACCCATGCTGTCCCTCTTTTAGAGGCTATTTTATTATTATTATTATTATTGTTATTATTATTATTATTATTATTATTATTATTATTATTATTATTATTATTATTATTATTATTATTATTGTTGTTAGGGAATTTTTTGAGTTCAGACCTAGCTGTTTTGGGAAGCAATGAAGTGCTACACAATGGTAGGGGGAAGACCACAGTGAGAGGAGGAGAGAAACAAGGGAGTGGGAACACAGAAAAGGGGAGGAATGGCAATTTGGCAACAAGGGATTTACAAGCAACAAGGGTAGGAAACAGTGGGGAGAAGATCACCCAGTCTCAGGTAGAGTGGGGAGTGGAGGACGGGAGGACCTAGGTGTTAGGGAGGAGCCATTCCTTGAAGAGGAGGGTCTTGAACACCGGACTGAACTGTCTAAGCAAGGAGGCGAGTCTGATGTGATGGGTAGGACGTTCCAAAGTTTTGGGACGTCGACAGAGAATGCCTGTCTTCTAGTTCTTTGCTTTTTGCATCAGTCTGCACATGCCCTTACTTCTGGTGGATCGCAAGCCTTTGGAAATGCAGAGTTTCTCAGTCAGGTAGCTTAGGGATCAAGTAATGGCTAATGAACAAGTTCCAAAAATCACTTTTTCACCTTAAATACAATTTCTGAAATTCTGGGCAGCCCATATTGTGGCCAAACAAGCTTTTTCATTCTGATCAAATATAATTACTATAGGAGCAAATGCCTTCCAAGCATACCTCATGATTTTATTGTGAGCATTAGAGTATGCTGTAGATAGACACGTTTATTAGAACCGTATTTATAAAAAAGAACTATTTGACTTTGATGGCTATACCAAACACGTTACTTGAGCTAAACATGGTTTCTGGTTTTCCACTGCTTGGCATTTTGCTGAGCTCCATTTACATATTACATCTTGTTTTAATACGTGTATTCTTTTTAATGCACTTGTGGGCATGATTAGTGAGACCTGTGTGATCTTATAGTGTGGGCAAAGCATGAACCTTTCCTTTGGGGATTTAGACCACCAGCAGTGATTTCATGTCCTAAGAATATAACTTAAATTAATTGCCACTGGCTTTTTTCAAACAGCTATTGCATGATTCATTTGTGCATCACAATTCTGACTTCAGCTAGGTACTTTTACTCTTCCACTTTTAACAAGGACACCGTCCACACGCGTGAGATTACTTTTTTCTCTTGCGTCAGACATTGCTTTGCAGGGAAATACCTTAAATGTGCTTCAACTGTTTGTAAAGCCAAATGGTGAACAGCAAAACTGTATTGCTTTTATTCTAATGCTGGCTTAATACAATAATTGCTTGTGTGACAAAGTGTTGTTTTTATCCTAGAATGATACATTTGTGCTATGCCTTGGTCAATAATGGTTGTGATGGGATGACCCGCAAAATGAATTCCCTGAGGTCAGCGCATAGGAACCACTGATGATTGGGTTAAATGACTACTATAATATGATTGTTGAGAGGGTTCTGTATTTGCCCAATGATTCCTCTAGACTCGACATTTTCATAGTTTCAGAGAGCCTTTCCAGTGAGATCAGTGGGAGGCAGTATTAATGCACAGAGACTTGTAGTCCTTTGGGTTATAAAGGTACATTGGTGGTGTGCGGATGGGTGAGACCACAGTCATGTGGATCACAGTAAAACACTCCATGACATTTCTCTAAATAGTCGTCTCCATTGTTGTCCTTTCCTCATCCATGGTGCAAGCCTCCAACATTTGAATATGTCCCTCAATTATTTTGGAAAAATGAGTAAATTGTTTGAGGCACCGCATTTTTTTGGCTTCTTCAAGTTTAGTGGGCACAATCTTGCTGCAGGCACCATTTCTCTTTGCTTCCTTTGGAATGGTTTTGGGAATGTTGCCATATTCAGCAGCAAACATTCCCATCAACAAAGAAATTACAACGTTCACTAATTCATCAACAAAGCCGTTATCACAAATTGCCATTCCAATGTTGGCTATTTTGTAAAGAATGCAATGGGGTCCCTGTTTATGCACTAAAATGTATAATGCCCAATGAGGTGTTTGAACTAATGATATATGATATATATTGAATCCTTGCAATTCAATGCTTTTATCAAAATGAATGAATGCTAATGGAGAGTAACTGGCAGCATGGAAGATGAACGTCTAATAGTGGAGCTCTGTCTTGAGAGACCTCCTTTTGCGAATATTTAGCAGGATGCCATAACATCTACATTATCTAACTGATGCAGAGAGCATTGTGAAGCATACACACCCCGTTTGTGTCAGCATGTGGAGGATCAGAGGCCCACAATAGCAGGTATAGCTATGAGCACTTTAAGATCTGAGGTTGTGGCTGGCGAGATAACATGTTTGGGGCACTGAGTGGTTTTGTTAATGATTTCAATCAGGCACTTACCCGGGTCTCGCCTAGCATGTAGTGCGCAAATGAAATACTTATTTTTTTTGTGTCTATAGGTTCAATATTCTGAATGATATACCACTCATATCACACTCATCTCAAAATACCCCCCAGGTCACACTGGACCAGGAATCAGGCTAGTTTGTAAAGGTAAAAATGTATTTATTTATTTTAAATTCAAATCACACATACATTTTAATATATATATATATATATCACATGGCCGCGGTAGCGGCCATGTACTTATGGTTAAGTTGGTGTTTCCATAGGAAGAGCACTTTTTGGGCGGCTTATAACTTCGCTCCCCCTGGACGAATCCTCACCAAACTTTGCAAAAAAAGTATATGGCCCACACTGCATTATTTTGCAAAGTTTGGTGAGGATTCGTCTAGGGGGGGAAAAGTTATAGGGGGTCCCAAAACTAGACTGAATGGGAAGAAAATGTGCGCACGGATACAGCCCGAACCGCTGGACGGATTTACACCAAATTTGCGGCAGGAGCGGCGGCCTGGTCCCGAAAGCGTGCTTTTGCAAATTTGGTGTAAATCCATCCAGTAGTTTTTTTAAAAATGACCAAAATGTAAGGCAAACAAATTTGTGATATCTGTGTTCGCTTCGTGGATGGACTTCCCTGTTCGCTCCGCGGACAGCCCCCCGATTGGCCCAGCGGCTTGTGTCATGTCCGTGGACATGTGACGTGTTCGCTGATTGGGCGGCGTGGTGCGTGATGCGTGTCAGATTTTCTGTCGCACCCGCCATCTTGCATTTGCGGACGTCCGCGGACAGCGCGGTGAAAGTTTGTTCAAAATGTGTATTTAGTAGAGTGTGTTGGTGTGTAGAAGTCTTTGGGGATGATGGGGCAGTATGAGATAGGTTCAAAGTTGTATTTTATTTATGTGCTAGACGCTTTTGTTGTGTTTGATTTGTCTGCGGACAACACGGCTGTTCTGGAATGTTCGTAAATAAACAGAATGGATTCGGTGTCATCTTGAAAGTGTTCTAAGAACACTTGTGGGTCTTGGAATGTTTGCAGGGGGTGTCCTGGAGACGTTGTCTGTATTGTTCGTTGGCAAGGTGAAAATGTTTTAAGAACAATCGCGGTGTCCAGACATGTTCGTACATAAAGAAAATGGGGGTGTCCTAAGGACGCTGTTTGTATTGTCCTCTGGCAAGTTGAATGTGTCCTAGGACCTTCCCCCTGTCCGCGGACATAAAAATGGTTGCAATGTTTGCATCTATGGGTGTGATATGCTGCAGTGGTTGTGGCCAGGGTACAGAGTGTATGCCCTGGCCACAACCGCCGCAGCATATCACACCCATAGTGGCTTTTAACTTTGGGTCAAAAACTAATTTATAAGGAACAATGTTATAAGCTTGTATGGGTGTGATATGCTGCGATGGTTGTATTTATCTTGTTATACGTACTATTTGGTTTAGTAACGGGGGTCCATGTTTTTCTTGTTCATTTCTGTAATAAAAGAAAATAGCATGTTAGTATTAGTATTTTATAATGACTAATTACATTGTACAATCAACATTTTCTTCTTTTTATTGACCCTCATATTTAGTAGATTACAAACCAGAGTACTGTGCAATGTGCAAAGTTTCTGTGTTTGTTGCTAAAATCATTGGGTCTGTGGGAGAAAATAAATCCATGTTGGATTAAAAAAAAAAAACCTTTTTCTGTTATGCTACAGTTTATTTATTTGTTTGTTTTCCGCGTTTACTTGTTCTTTCTGCCTAATGCTTTATGCATTGGATTGTTCCAGTTTTTGTTAGCAGTAAGATATTAGGTATTTGTTTGGATATTGTAAAATTTTGGCCCAGTTAGATACCAGTAGATGTATTCTAACTGTTTGTTTTTTGATATAATTTCGTGGAATTGATTTATCTGTTTGCATATTTGTAAATTTTGGGACAGTTAGATACCAATTGGCCTATTCTAACTGTCTATTTTTTGCTCTATTTGAGTGGTATTAATTTATCTGATTAGGTGTTGTAGAATCTTTGGGCAGTTAGATAGGTTTTGAAATATTGTGACAGTTTATATTTTTTTACTACAAGTGTACTTAATGTTTAAGTACAGTTCAGTTATAAAATTTTGGTTTTAAGAACATTAAATACGCATTTGTAAGATTAGCTGTTAATCTCTGCTTTAGAGTAACGGTACTATCATTACATTCAAACCATCGACATTTTTTTTTATATATGCAGTGTAGTGCCCTGAGTTGGTTGTGGCTCCTGCGTGGTAGATTATACCTATTGTTGTGAAGGTTTTCCTACCAAGTGATATTTGACCATGTGTGAATCCAGTCATCTTGCAGTTGTTTATCGTACCATCTGCATTGTAATGTAGAAGCATTAGTATTACGTATTTACTATGTGTTTGTATTACTAACGTGGAGCGATTATCCGAATTGCAGGTAGTACATAATCTACCGTGGTTTGCATTTTGTATAAGTTGCTGAAATGGAACGGATTCACTCTTAGGTATTGATATGTAGACAAAGCGCTCATTGGGGATTTGTTCTTGTGTCACATTGTTGCAGAGAGTGCATGTATATTTCCACATGTATGAAATCTGAAGATTTCATTTATAGGTATGTTTTTGTTTTCCAGCACTGATAGTAAGTACATTAGAAATTCTTGTGGATCTTCTGTGAGTTTATAGTGAATTTCACCATTCCAGCACAGTAGTCCAACTGTTGTTTTATTCCAAAAACCCTATACGTGTTGTCAGGATTGTTTGCTGCATTTCTGTGAAGTACTAACATTTGCAAACACAATGGGTCTGTACTGTGTAAGTAAATGTTGTCAACAATTGGTGGTAATTGAAATAGAATATTCATTGCTACATTTGCATAGCAACTTACACCAACTATATTTGAGAATTTAAATGGTCCGGATAGTTCTGTATCTAACTTCTTTTTTTGGAGTTTGTCTTCCTTCTTTAAAGAAGTACCTGGTTTACTTTCCCTAATTGATTCTTTTTTGCTTGTGGTACTTGATGAAGTTTTAGTTTCTTTTAGTCTCTTTGGAGGATTTGCAGTGACATCCTGTTGCATTTCTGTTTGATTTAGTTTTCTTTTAGAACATTTTCCTTTTTGTGGAACAGAATATGTTTGTAGATGGGGATGTATAGTGAACGAAGTCTATTGTATTCTAAAATGCAAGGAATATCAGCGTTTACTTTACTTGCATCAAAGTTTATTAGAAATAGACAGTCAATTGTACGTATGCGTGACAGTACTATGTAGCTCATTCCTTCTTTCGAAACTGTGTTACCAATGTCTATCATTGCTTTGTCTAGAGTAAGACCTTGTGATTTATGAACGGTGACTGCGTATGCAAGAGTTAGAGAAAATTGTTCTCTGCGTACATACATGTCTTTGAAGAGAAGGAATCAAGCTGTTTGGCGTCCTATTCTTTTTACTTCTGAAAGTTTGTCAAAGAGAATATTGACAAACTGAATTGTGTTGTCACGTGGGTATGTTTGAAAGCCAACAACTGTACCCAGTGCTCCATTAACTAGTCCTTGGTCCACATCAAGGTTACGTTTAAGCATTACTCTGCAATTTAAGGATAATTGTAATATCTTTTCCAAGCCTGCTGTGTTTGAGATTGATTTTTCTAAACTATTTAGTCTTGCTGTGGCTTGGTCACACATGGGTAGTGTCATTCCATGTACATCTAGTTTGTCTGTGGCGCTAATTTCCATAATTGGTTGCATTTCTTTGCTTAACATTATTTCATTGAATTTGAAACAGCTTGCAAGAGTTGGCATTAAGGCCATACAATTGACATTTTTGTGGGCTAATTGTTCCATAACATCTGTAGCACATGCATTATCACCATAAAGTACATGAATGTGCCGGGTTTTCAATATTGCTTCTGCTTCTCTAGAAAGTATACCAACTCTGATACTTTTTAAGATGTTGGCATAAGTGAGATCTGCAGATTGGCGCATGTTTTCTGTTAATTCTCTGTATTGGAAATGTTGCCAAAGGTTGACATTTCCAATGCTGCCAACAGTTTTACGGCAGAGTTTGTGTCCTAATGTTTTAAAAATAGGCTCACCTTTTACAGGTGTCAATTGAAGAAGATCTCCGAAAACAATGATGTGTTTTCCTGCAAAGAGCTCTTCATAGTTAGTTTTGAGTACTTTTTGTAATCTGAGGTGAATCAAAGCCAACATTAGGTTGGACACCATGCTCACTTCATCTATTAGTAGCATTTTCATTTGTTTCAATACTCTCCGTACTTCCATTGCAGCTTCTGCAGAAAGTTTGTAATAATCTAACTTGTTTTGGTGTTCTACTGGCAGGAGTAGTAATCGGTGTAAAGTGTATGTTGTAGGCAGCTAAACCTGTGGGGGCAGTGACAACAGCTGACAGTTTGTTGTTTGTCAATTGTTGAAGGAACTTACTGATGATTTTGATTAGGAATGTTTTGCCAGAACCAGCTTCACCACTGACATACAATAGTATAGGTTTGTAATTTTGGCAGGTGTATTCTTTGTTTTCATGTTGCACACCATGTGCAATTTCTTTTGTTATTTCTTGAAAAATGCTACGTTGCTCTTTGTTTAGTTTTGATTGTAGTGTAGTTAAGTCTTCCTTATCTTCATAGTGAAACATGGGGGCCGATTCATGGAACAAACGTGCGCCGAAAATCTTCGCACAAGCAGGCGCAAGCAGGCGAAAGCAGGCGCAAGCGGAAAAAAACAGGCGAACGCGCACGCGTGCGATTCATGGAAGTCCCTGCGCGTGTACACCTCGGGATGTGCGCCAAACCCGTGCATGGCGCACACGTCACTGCAACATCCCGAAAAGCGTGCGCGACGCGCACAGTGAAAGCGCATAACCTCAGCGCATACACCAGAAAGTGGGCGGGACACAGGGCGTAACGCGCGGAATGGGGAACAACGCGCGAAAATAAGGGGGTAACTGGGGATGTACTGCAGGGAAGCAGACGGAACGCCCACACGCACTCGAACCACACGTATTCATGGAATCGAATAGGGCAAAGCCACGCACAGCCAAAGACACGCACAAGCTGAAACACTTCCGCCACACGAAGGCAGGCAGTAGAGTCCCAGCGCATCACAAAAGTGGCAACATAAAGCAATTGGGCCTGTGCGAGCGGGGCACGTGTATTGCGGGGGTGCGCGGGAAGCAGCACACGCGATTGAGCGGGGTACGTGTATTTTGGGGGTGCGTGGGAAGTTACACACATGATTGAGCGGGGTACGTGTATTTCGGGGGTTTGCGGGAAGTCACACACGCGATCACATCAGGGTACGTGTATTTCGGGGTGAGGGGGAAGTATCCCACGCAACATCAGCAGGGTACGTGTATTCCCGGGGTGCGCGGGAAGTTCCACACGCAATCTCATCAGGGTACGTGTATTACAGGGGTGCGCGGGGAGCAGCACACGTGAATTGCACATGTGGGTCCTCCCAGGTGTTCCCTCTACAGCCTCCACTACCCCTTCAGGTGGCTCACACCACAGGGGCCTACCCAGCACATGACCTGCAGGCACCCCATCCACCATGGCCATGCCCACCAGCCAACCCACATGTCAACTTGCACTACTGCCCACCAACGCATGTCCCCCTGCACCCCCAGCCACCAGGGGCACCCTCCACCAGGCTCCCACCCATGTCTCCCAGGACCCCCACCCCCGAGCAGTGCAGGGGCAGCCTCCACCAAGCCCCACCCATGTCTCTCACCACCCCCACCCCCCAAGCAGTGCAGGGGCACCTGCCAGCAGGCCCCCACCCATGTCCAACTCATGTTCCCCACCACCCCCACCCCAGCACTGTGGGGCGCCTGCCAGCAGGCCCCCACCCATGTCCAACTCATGTTCCCCACCACCCCCACCCCCCAGCACTGTGGGGCACCTGCCGGCAGGCCCCCACCCATGTCCAAATCAAGTTCCCCACCACCCCCACCCCCCAGCACTGTGGGGCACCTGCAAGCAGGCCCCCACCCATGCACAACTCATGTTCCCCACCACCCCCACCCCCCAGCACTGTGGGGCACCTCCAGCAGGCCCCCACCCATGTCCAACTCATGTTCCCCACCACACCCACCCCCCAGCAGTGCAGGGGCACCCACCACCAGGCCCCCACCCATGTCCAACTCATGTTCCCCACCACCCCCACCCCCCAGCACTGTGGGGAACCTGCCAGCAGGCCCCCACCCATGTCCAACTCATGTTCCCCACCACCCCCACCCCCCAGCACTGTGGGGCACCTGCCAGCAGGCCCCCGCCCATGTCCAATTCATGTTCCCCACCACCCCCACCCCCCAGCACTGTAGGGCACCTGCCAGCAGGCCCCCACCCATGTCCAACTGATGTTCCCCACCACCCCACCCCCCAGCAGTGCAGGGGCACCCACCACCAGTCCCCCACCCATGTCTCCCACCACCCCCACCCCCCCAGTCACCAGGGGCAGCCTCCACCAGGCCCCCACCCATGTCTCCCAGCACCCCCACCCCCCAGCCACCAGGGGTACCCACCAACAGGCCCCCACCCATGTCTCCCACCACGCCCACCCCCCAGCAGTGCAGGGGCAGCCTCCACCAGGCCCCCACACATGTCTCCCAGCACCCCCACCCCCCAGCAGTGCAGGGGCAGCCTCCACCAGACCCCCACCCATGTCTCCCAGCACCCCCACCCCCCAGCCACCAGGGGCAGCCTCCACCAGGCCCCCACCCATGTCTCCCACCACCCCCACCCCCCCAGCACTGTGGGGCACCCACCACCAGGCCCCCACCCATGTCTCCCAGCACCCCCACCCCCCAGAAGTGCAGGGGCAGCCTCCACCAGGCCCCCACCCATGTCTCCCAGCACCTCCACCCCCAGCCACCAGGGGCAGCCTCCACCAGGCACCCACCCATGTCTACCACCCCCCCCACCCCCCAGCAGTGCAGGGGCACCCACCACCAGGCCCCCACCCATGTCTCCCACCAACCCCACCCCCCAGCAGTGCAGGGGCACCTGCCAGCAGGCCCCCACCCATGTCCAACTCATGTTCGCCACCACCCCCACCCCCTAGCACTGTGGGGCACCTGCCAGCAGGCCCCCACCCATGTCCAACTCATGTTCCCCAGCACCCCCACCCCCCAGCACTGTGGGGCACCTGCCAGGAGGCCCCCACCCATGTCCAACTCATGTTCCCCACCACCCCCACCCCCCAGCACTGTGGGGCACCTGCCAGCAGGCCCCCACCCATGTCCAACTCATGTTCCCCACCACCCCCACCCCCCAGCACTGTGGGGCACCTGCCAGCAGGCCCCCACCCATGTCCAACTCATGTTCCCCACCACCCCCACCCCCCAGCACTGTGGGGCACCTGGCAGCAGGCCCCCACCCATGTCAAACTCATGTTCCCTACCACCCCCACCCCCCAGCACTGTGGGGCACCTGCCAGCAGGCCCCCACCCATGTCCAACTCATGTTCCCCACCACCCCCACCCCCCAGCACTGTGGGGCACCTGCCAGCAGGCCCCCACCCATGTGCAACTCATGTTCCCCAGCCAACATGTCATCACAATCTAGATCCCTGGTCCCTATGGTCAGCCTCCAAATGCAAAACACCCACCCGAGTATTGCATCCACCCACTCATAATTTGCAATTACATACCAGAACACCAATTGCAAGTTCCGAAACAAACACATTTCCCTCACATACACCCAATGGGTGTCAGTGAATCTCAAAACACATATCATGAAATGCATGAAACCAATGAGATACCACACATTGAAGTTCACCAGAAAAATATATGTATTACAGGAAACATAAATAGAATAAAAAATGAAGAAACAGAAATATGAATGTACAAAAATTAAAAGAAGCATGTCCGTGAAAAAAAGCAAAACCAAAAATAAAATTCCAAAGTAATGTTGTCCAAAGTCAATGTCCACAAAACAAAATCCAATGGGAAATAAAAAAGAAAGCCATTGCTCCATGGTTAAAAAGTGAAAAAAAAATACAATCCAACAGTGAACTATGTACATGGGAACAAGCCAGGGTCCATTATCCCAACAAAAGAAAGGAAACCTATCTAACTACACTAACTAATAAAATAAACTATATACAGAAATGTGGCCAATGTCCGAAAGGTCCAAATAAAATCAAAACAAAAATGAAACCTAACACTACCTACATAACTATGTACAAGGGCAGCGGGCTAGTTTCACGGCTCACTTGTGGATGTCCTGGGCCAGGGCATCATCGAACTCCTCCTCAATGTCCCGGAGGCGGTCCTCCTCCATGGCCCCGAGGGTCCGCAGGGCCGTCGACGTCTCCACCTCCAAACACCTGCGGATTGCCTCGAGGCACTCGGCCCGCCTCAGGGCCCTCCACATGGAGTTCTCCGCCCTGACCATTGTGAGCCGTGCCTCTTCCGCCCGCTGCCGCTCCGCATCTATGGTGTGGCCCAACCGCTGCCACATGGAAGACACTCTCTGTCCTGGGTCCTCCTGCCCTCCGGCCGATGCCTGCCCCTCCGATGTTGAAGGCCCCGAGCCTTCATGGATCCCACCATGTTGCTGCTGCTGCTGTGCCTCTGCCCGTGCACTGCCTCCTGCTGCCTGCACATCCTCCGCTGGCTGGGGTGCAGTCGTAGATGTGGCCACCCCTGCTGGACGCCCGACTCCCGACTGTGGCAGGGATGCCTCCTCCACCAGCCTGGCCGCACCGTCAGAGGTAGCTCCACAGGGCACCCAGGTGACTGATGGGTGGGAAGATGGCACAGAGGACGACTGGCGCGTAGGGGGTCCAGTTGAGGAGGGGGTCGTAGCAAGCCCCATCAGACGGAGGAATCCGGCCTGGGTGACCTGTCCCAGCAGGCTGACGTGGTCAACGAGCCATTCGAGATGATGTTCAGTCTCCTCATGAAAAGACTGCAGGCCACCCGCATGGCCCGTTGACGCAACGCCACACCAGCCAGGACAGGCTCAACCCAGACCTGGATAGCCACGTCCGCAGGCAGAGGTAGGCCAGTGGACGTGAGCTCATCCCCTGCCTGAAAACGGGTCTGGACTTAGGCATCCCTGCTGGTGCAAGATGATGCAGGGACAGGATCAGGGACAGGATTGCACACAGGCACCTCCGCGGCGGCCTGTGCTGCCTCCTGTCCCTGGTCCTGCACTGCACCACTAGCACCAGTGGGATCCCCACCTCCAGACCCCATATCTGGTGCTTGCACGGCCTCCTCCTCCACCAAACCCCCCACCAACCTGGATGACTCCGTGCCATCTTCCCCTGTTGGGCCCTGTGGGGTCCCAGCTGCCCCTTCTGCTGCCGAGGAGTCCAACTCCAACCTCCGCCTCTTGGACCTCCCCCCGGCAGCTGCGGCCTGGGACGCGGCACCGGACTCCTCACTCCCCGACGAGATCACAACATGGGAGGGGAGCCGGGCCTTGCGTCTCCGGCTGGCGGTGGGATCCCCGCCGCTGTGCTCCACAGCACCTTTTCCGCCCTCTTCATCAGTTGACGCTGCAGACAGGGAGAAACAAAACACAGGCATCAGGGCACTGTACAATGGACACATACACACATGACAGTTGTACATGGGTGGCATTGGCAAACCTCAGACATTTCAACACAATCCCCAACACACATGTCATTACAACTCGCACACATGAGCCATACCACAGCCATATCGCAACTGCCACCACCATCCATACACATACAACAGCATGAGCAGCCAAAGGTGAGCCAGACATCACATGCAACACAGGAAGTGCACCACACATGTACACACACCACCACACTTGCATGCATGTGTACACCCCTGCCAAGTGTCGCAGTGTTCAGACGGGCATCCATATCACATCTGCCAATCAGGCTTCCACATACCGCTGTCACATGCATCCATGTTGCATCCTTGTCAAATACACACACATGCACATGTACACAGTGCTGATACATGCAGCCAAAAACAACATACATGCGTGGCATCACGGACATGTCTACTTACATACACATTCATCCAAACATGAGTGCCCACACAACTGCATTTGGCATGCAAGCCTACACACACAAGCACCATCCATGTCTCACACATTCCAGCCCTTGCATGTGTTAGCCCCACAGCCCTGTACACCCCCACCCATACTTGACCCCATACAAACAGATGTGCAACCTGCACACTACTGAATAATCACCACACGCACTGCTCACAATCAGGATGCATGTACACTCACCGCTCGACTCCAGACGGGTCTGCCTCTCAAGGACCTGGACGGGGAGCGCTGGGGATATGCGTTCCAGGATCCTCATCTGTTCTTCCGACAAGTGGCCCCGGCGCCCCTTGGCATCCGCTGCCTTCAAGAGGCGCTGGGCCTTGTTCAGGGTCCTGGACCTGAAGTCCTCCCAGCGCTTCCTGACATGTTGTAAGTCGCGGACTGCCACCCCCTCCGTGTTGATGGCAGTCACGATGTCAGTCCAGATCCGAGTCCGTCCTTCCTTGTCGGCGCGGGAACTTCCGAAGAGGGCATAATACTGCCCCAGGACTTGCTCCACCAGGACACCAACTTCGGTGGCACTGAAGCTGGTGCCCCTCTGCCTCTCTGGCCGGGGGTTGTCAGTGGTCTCAGATGGTGTTTGCCCCGACATGACAACCCCAGAGGCAGGAGTGGGTGGGCAACTGGGTCCTGGGGCTGGGCTGTGGAACCATGGAATCCCAGTCGGGAGTCTTCGGTTCCAGCAGGGGTGGTCACAGCAACAGCACCCCTGGCTGATGTGCAGGCAGCAAATGGCAGGGCACGTGGGCAGCAGGCAGTCAGGCAGCAGCAGATGGCAGGTGGGAGCATGCTCGGGGCTCTGGGGGGCAGTAGTTCTGCCTTTAGGGCAGGAGCGTGGTCTTCCGTGTGCTTACGCGTGGCCAGCTTGATACGAAGTGATTTGGCACGTGAAAAATCTGCACGTCAGCATGTAATTCGAGGAAAGGCCCTTAGCGCGTAAGCGCGTCTGCATGCATACGCATTTTCATCGGACAGAAGGCCCCTCAAGCGCAAGCGCCCCTGTGACGTGACGCTTACAGACATGCATGGGCATTTCAGCGCACGTGAAAAACTGCACGTCCGCGTGTAATACGAGGAAAGGGCCCATGCGCGTAAGTGCGCGTGGAAAACTGCACGTCCGCGTGTAATACGAGGAAAGGCCCTTAGCGCGTATGCACGGCAGCACGCATATGCGATTTAATTGGACCAAAGGCCCTTAGCCTGTGAGCGCGTCAGTGACGTGACCCGCGCGGGTGTTTCCCTCATTGCACGTGATGACAGAACACACGTGGATTTCCACCAATCGCGTGTGGAACTTCCCGCAAACCCGGAAACACACGTACCCAGGCCAATCGCGTGTACGCTCACTCCCCTCCGATCACACGCAATGGCACTCGGACCTACAGTTTTACCACGTATCTGAATACGGGAAACCCGCGCACGGCAAAAGACGTGCACAGGCGTCAACGCGTCCGCCCACACGAAGGCAGGCGGAGGCGTCCGTGCGCACAGCATAAAAGTGCGCGCAAACAACAAACGCGTATATACAGCTACGATGAATGCCCCATTGTCCTGGAATTTTTCAGGGTGGCACACTTCCCCAAAGTGCTCGGTGCCATAGATTGCACCCATGTGGCCCTACGTCCACCTAGGGCCATTGAGCACATCTACCGAAACCGCAAGCACTGGCATTCCATCAATGTACAGGTAGTATGTGATGCAAAGGGAATCATCAACTCTGTCTATGCAAACTACCCTGTCTCCACCCATGACAGTTTCATATACAGAATGTCCGCCCTGAGCCGGGCCCTGGAAGCTGGGCAGCATGGCGACACATGGCTCCTAGGTCAGTACAAATGCCCTTGCACATGCATGCAAATCACACACAGACAAATATCCAAACCCTAATAATCTCAACTATTATCACCTCCCCAGGGGACAGTGCCTACCCTCTGAGCAACCACATGATGACGCCAATCCGGAACCCCAGCACACCACCCCAGGTAAGATACAACGCCGCCCATATTGCAACCAGGGGCATAGTGGAGCGCACATTCGGAGTGCTCAAGTCACGTTTCCGCTCCCTTGACCGCTCTGGTGGGCAACTACTCTATGCACCACCAGTAGTGTGCAGGATCATTGTGGCAGCATGTGTCCTGCACAATGTTGCAACACGGCAGGGCGTCCCGGTGGACATGGTGGTGCCCCCACATCCCCAACCACAGGCACAGGCGCTGCCCATGGGAGGGGACAGATCTCAACAAGAAAGAAAGGATACTGGTATGTGTTGGGTTGGCTACTGTGAAGTCTAAATAAATTGGAAAGGTTCACCTGGTCTCAACCCATATAGTCTTGATAATTTATCAAAATTTACATGCACAGAAGGTGTGCTGGAAACTTCCACAATAATGGAACAAAAAAAGGTTTTTTAGAAAAGAAACTTTTATATCACAACTTAGTGCATATAATAAAAACCAACTTGGAGGTACATATATAATTGAAGACATAAATACAAATCTTCCATTTGTGGAAATAAAGAATGACAATTTTAACACAAAGGGAAAAAAAGGAGAAGGATTAGTGCATCAAAAAGAAGACATACATAAAAATACATACGACAATTTTCCTATTAGCCAAACAACAGTTATTTATCACTAGAGTATTGGAATAGATCAAATAGCAAAACATTAGAGTAAATATAGTGATAAGTACCATACTGTCTCTATTTGAAATTATAGAAACTCAAAAATGAATATTCTAAACATTAGAGTAAATATAGTGATAAGTACCATACTGTCTCTATTTGAAATTATAGAAACTCAAAAATGAATATTCTTCAGTGTTTTGAATCAATCCCCAAGGACTCAGGGATGAGAATGGGGTCTGCCAACGCTTTGGGGGGAAGCAAAAAATTAGATACATGTTTAACAGAAAGGACATGGTCCCATTAATGGATACATGTCACATAGGCAAAAAAAGAGAGAGATCCTAGTGTCCACAGGTGATGCTGTGAAGGACCTGTAATTCCCCTCTGATAGAAGAAAAGCGTTTCGGCGGAACAGGATTGGATAAAGACAAGAAGAAAGTGTTTTTCATATCCAAGGATTGTCCTCCGCCTTCATCAGGACAGTGTTTGGCAAGACCTTGAAAAGGGCTGCTGTCTAAGTGAGCCAATAGACGTGGGGTACTGATGGCTGGTGTCGCAGAGTCCGACCGTCTGATGAAGTGTATGAGGGTCCAAAAGGTGATTCGCGTACAACAAAGGCAGAAAAGAGGGACCTGGTTCGCATATGTGTCCTTGGTCCGAAGGTAGTAAAAGAGAGACCGGAAACCATCAAGTGGAAAAAGGCTGAAAAAACATCTCGGTCGACTTCCCAATGTTAATGAGTACCACCGGGACACGGACAGTCGGAAGTGGGCCCTGGGCACGCAGGAGGATTCGGTGGTATATGTATGTGCGCAGCTCGTACAGTCTCGATAGCTGACGTAGCAGGTCCGGCTGGTTTTCTCTGCCGGTGAGCAGGGAGGGAGCACTGAACCATGGGAGGGGACAGGGCATGTGGCGAGGAAGCCCGGACCCAGCTTGTGGCCACATTTTTCACCTAAACTCCCACCCCTGCGGAGTGCACACAGGCCTGGCACATACCAGGTGACAATCGATGATGACAAAGAGACAGTCAACTGTCACAACCCTACCACCCTGAGATAGTTGCCATGGAAGTGCCACATCGTCTGCATCCCTAGCTACTTAAACACAAGCTATCCTGTGTGACCAAAAGGCACACATATGACATATGACATGATATGGGCCATACACAAGTATTCCAAGGCGCAATGAGGCAGGGAGGGGAGAACAAGGGAACACAGAGAACGGTACTACTAGGCCAGGTGTCATTGGGATTGTGCAAGTGCAGGGGTAGGGGGAAGGTAAAAGTGCAAGGGGAAGGGTGGGTGGGAGTCCAGTACAGGGGAAGTAGCCCAAAAAAATAATACATAGGTCGCCTGGTGGCAACTACAAAGGTAAGTGCAGACAAGTGCTGGGAAGGGAGGGCTGTAGGGATAGAGAGACAGTACTGCAGTGCAGGGGTTGCCAGGGAGGCAGTGCAAGTGGAGAGTGGCTGGGCCAGGGACCAAGGACGGTGAGAGTGGCCCAGTTGCAGCTCCTGTGCAGTTCCAGTGAAGAATTCTGCACGGGAGAGGCAGAGAGTAAGCAGAAGCAAAGAGGAAGGTCTTGAGATGCTTCCAGAACTGGAGATGGTTCCCCTCAAGTTCAAGTCAGGCCGGAAGTCTGTTCCAGGGGGAGGGCCCTGCTGCGGAGAGAAATCTACCACCAGCTAGTTGCTCTGAGAAGCGGATGACCCGGACATGCAAGGTGTGCATCACACACACCTGCAAAACAGGCCATGGCCATCACTGTCATGTCACTCAAACCCTCCCAAACATCAACATGACATGGCAAGCAATACCCATACACCAACGCAGTAACGATAAGGTACACATTGCCATGTCCTAAATGTACAGTGGCATCGGACACTGCTGCCTGACCCGGAATCAGATGAAATGACAGACCAACAAAATCTCCCACCCAAAATAAGTCATTTCCAAATGCATTACAACAGTCGTAGACGTAACATCACAATGAATGCCTGTCTACATGCACATTATGCATTGCAAAATCAACACTGCAGCTCATGTGTGCAGTGTCCTACTCCTGAATCACACTGCTCAGCGCACAGCACAGTGAACAGCCATTGTGTGTGATGCACACCCTGAGCATCACATCTAAGTGACAGACCACATCAAATATCAAATTAGGCATGTACTGGATCCATAATCGGTCACAGAACATGTGCTTCCGGGACACAGTGGGCACCGGAAGGCAAACAGTGTACACGTGGATATGCAAGGGTGGGAGTACATGTAGTGCATCAGAGTGCAAGTGTGTGGTTCTGCAAGGACATGCACTCCACATATGCATGTGCACTCAAGTGACCATCAGTGTTCCCTACACATCACATGTGAACATCCACCATGTGTACACCCCAGCATGTCAAACCACAACTATCCCCTCGCACCTGAAAGGAAAACAAAACACATGAACAGGCATTGATCAGCAGAACACAACATGTACATAGGATACCACCATTACTATGTCAGAGTTCCCATCACACTGCAGGGCAAGGCAACTAGCAACAACAACCCCCCTCCCTCACAAATGACCATGACCCACTGAACAACTGCACCTGGGTTATGGAGCCTCCAAACCTCAATTACACCTGTCCACAGGATCACCTTTACCCTTCATCACCATCTCCCACCTTGTGTGTAAAAAGATGCCTGAACCCTCAGAATCCACACTCATTTCCAAAATCACAAAATCCAAGGCATAAAAACGAACCCGAACACCCTCCAGTAGATGACTTGACGTAGCAGTACCTCACAAAGGCCAAGTACTACCACAATGATGCAACAACCAAGGTAGCACAGCAAAACAATGTCACGACAGGATGTGAGACATGTGTGGTACATGACATAGGATGATGCACCATGAATGGATGTGTACTGTCACAGGTCCCCTGTACAGGCGCGGGAGTGTCACGAAACAACCACCCCCACCATGTCCCGGGTGCCTGCAAGGTCAAACTCACACAGGCCCCTGAGACCCTGGTGGGGAATGAGGTTCAGGGATATGCAGTCGGGACAGGTGTTGACACACTGGATGACTGGAATGAGTGGCAGGAGAGGGGAGGAGGAATGACACATGAAACTAGGGAATGCACGAAAATGTACAACCTGCATGAACACATACACAATCCAAACAAACTTGGACATCATTGTCATGGCCTTCTGTAGTCCAGGCTCAGGAGTGGTACGAACCAACCACCCCCTCTAGGGTTTTGGCGCCTGCAAGTTCGAGGCTTACACAGGCATCCGCAACCCCAGTGGGGAAAGAGGGTCAGGGAACGTTGCTTGGATAGGCACGGGAAGCAGGAACACCGGATAGAGGGTACAGGTTTCAAAATTGCATAGGATCACGGGTGATTAGGGAGAAAAAACATACCACATTGAACCACACATACATCCATGCATCAGTACACTCCCCAGCAAGCCTATGCAGAGCAGTTCGTAAGAAAAACAACAAGACACTTAACTCTGGTTTTGAGTGCTGGCCTCCTGCCTGCGCACTCTCAGGTCCGGTTACAGGAGCACTGCAATGCTGCAAAGAGAGCCACAGTCAACAACCTGTACGTGCCAATTACACAAAAACACAACACCAAACATGCCCCATAGCAACAAACTACTCTACAAACAGACAATCTGTGCTCAATGCTTCGTACCCATATATAACATCACCCCTGTGACGGGTCATACACAGCCAATGCAGTAAGTCAGCCGCTGGTGGGTGTGTGGCAAATGGAACACCAATGTGTCACAATTCACACAACATGCAATGTTCCCTGGGTAAGCAGACAGACCCATATAGCAAGCCATGACTACAGAGCAAGTTGCGTACCACCATGACCGAAACAAAGTTGGCAGTGCATTTATCATGAAGTACATGGAAAAGACATGCACTGCACCCGAGTATGTCCCTTGCTGTATGTCCCTATGAGCTGCCCCTTTCCATGTCTCGGAAGGCTACATGGTTGATACAAGTGCCTCAATGGACCTTGGTGTACCGGAGGGTATGTGCCACTGCCCCTGCATGTGCCCCAGACAACCCTACTATCAACAGCCATCAGTCCACAAACACATCTGAGCTGCATTGTGTGCTTCAACACCAATATTCGTCTAAGCTCACCCTCAGTGCTGTGACTAAGCCTGTGTGTGCAACTCGCCAGGTGCAAGCTTTGCTGTGTCGTGGCCCCCCTGTGATGCTCACCTTGCCTGGAGTTCCTTGGAACATGTCAGCAGTTCTAGGATGTGGGTCTGCAATCACTGTGCCTCTGCTTGTGCACACCTGTGCATGTGGGCACCAACAAACGGGTCCAGAATTCTGTCGTCCAATGGGCCATGTCTGCTGGCAAAGGTGCTCTGGAGGCTCATCACCCTGCAGAAAGGGCATGAAACACATGATTAATGCTTCAAAGTCATCTGTGTCTGTCTCATCAGGCATCTCATTACTTGACCATGTCAGAGAGTCACATCACAAATCACACCATCAGTCCGTCTTTCACCTCCTAAGTGTGGAACACTATCTACAGCATGAATTGCAACAAGCATGTGTACAGGAAAGATATGAAACATACTACACAATGCATAGCAATCAATGTCCACATTAATCATGACACACCCCATCTAGCAAAAGCTGAACAGTGGACAATGACACCTAAATCATCCCCACTAGGGGTGTCAACACAAGTCACACAGCACCAGACATGCCACAGATATGACAGTCCAAAGCCCTTGTGTAATATTCTGTAACACCGAACCATCCTTGCGAGCCCATGGATAAGGGAGGCAGGAGTGGCATATGTGAGTCAAGGACCCCAAGCAGCAAACACATACACAAGACAACCATGAAGGGCCCAGCTGGAACAGGCAGTGGATGCCTTCAAAAGCCACAAAGCACTGCACCGTCACATGAAAGCACAATAGACTAGCAATTTTAAACTAACTCAACTATTAACTAATTACACTAACTATGGAAAACCTACATTACCTATTTAAACTAACTATCAAACAGAAACTTAACTGACTAAACTAAAAGAAAAATCAAAAATGGCCACATACGACCCGGGGGGGAGGGGAGGCACCCTGGAGGGGGGAGGTACAGGGTGCTGCTCAACGTCCACATGCGATGATGCTGAGCCAAAAAAAAAATCCTCCATGGGCTCAGCGCCTGCACAGCACGACCTATGTGGGAGATAGATGGTCGTCCGAGTCTGGCTCATCCTGGAAAGGAGGACATGGCACAGTAGCCTGTCCATGCCTAGCCGCAGCTTGCCCCTCGTCGGCAGCAAGTCTGCCGGACGGTGTGAGCCTGGTTCTGTGTGGCGATGTGACGTAGGTCTGCATGCAGAACCTCACGTGATACACGTGCTTCCTCTTGCAAGGTAGCACGTGTAACACGGAGTTCCTCCTGCAAGGCCTGGCTGGACAACCGCTGTACCTCCCGGCAAGCCTGTAGCTCAGCCGAGACGGTATGCTCAAGCTGTGCAAACCTCTCCTCTGCCTGCTGCCTCTGGGACATCGTAAGGACACCCAGAGTGGATCTGAGGGAAGCATACTCCTCCCTCAGGGCATCCATGTGCGCCTCTGCGTGAGCAGCAATTGCTTGACGCAGAGACGACATTTCAGCCTGGCGTGCCCTGTCTGAGGCCGCCATGCCCAGCCTGAGTGAGCGGGCCGTGGACCGTGCCGCCTGCTGCTGGAGAAGCACCTGCCTAGCAGGGGGGAGCACAGATCGGGCCACACGCTCCATGCTCTCAGCAATGTTCTCCATTGCTGCCCCCTGCCGTTCGGAATTGGCAGTCATGTCTTGCTCCCACTCAGTATACAGCGGTTGCGCGCCGCGACCGCGTTGCCGGGCTTGACCCCTGTGGGACCCAAGGACCGGGGGTCCTCGCTGTGTTGGCACCACCTGCGGCTGCACGACTACATGCCCCCGTCGACGTGATGTCCCAGGCACATCAGTGACTGGTGTGGAGGGTGACCCTGCGTCCCGATCCACCACGGGCGGAGGAACCAAGACTGTCTGATCCCTCAGTGCAGGTGTCGCAGACAGAGGAGTGTCCACATCAGAATCACTCACCCCTGACACATGGACTTGATGCTCATCCAACTCAACATGGACGTCAGAGTCGTCATCAAGGCTGGAATCATAGGCAGCCAGAGACAAGATGGACTGCAGCACTTGGGGGTTTTCATGGCCTACCACCCGACGACCCCCACTAGTGCCGGGTTGATGTGGTGTTACCAACCCTGTGTCTGGCATGACAACACCATCCTCCGCCTCCATTGCGTCATCACCTGAAAAATAGAGAGAAAAAGGTCAATACACATGTCAGAAGCACACGACACACACACACACCGACAGTAAAGGCATCCGGCAGACATGTGACACACAACATATGACCTGAAATGCATGCTGGGTCTACTTTGAATAGCTTCTGTGATCAGACCTGTTGAAAGGTGGCAGTTTCCATGGAAGTGGGACTATGCAGTGCAGAAAATGTGTACGCCACTCACTACCTACATGTACAAGCACTACATGGTGTGTGCCAGGAAATGGGAAGGCAGTGCAATGTCAAATTCAGACATCACGTGCATTGTGCATTCAATGTGTACCATGTCTAGAAGCCAAGCACCCCTCCACCCCAGTACCAAAGCAGGGATGCCTAGCATGGTATCAAAAGCCTGACCATACACCTGTGTATTGACGGGCAGTGTTGACTGGCATCAACAGCTTAATGTGATTCAAATTACAACACTGCAAATGATGCTGGGACAGTGGGCAGGACACATGATGAAAACTCTGGAGGCCGCCCACGTGTGAAGAAGACACAAGAGTTGGAGAGAGTCATTGGCCATTGAACAGGCTGAGGCCTGTGAGCCACACAGATTGTCAGGGCGTAAACATGTGTGCAACGCAGGACTGAGCCACAGTTGACATGGGGAGGCCAATGAGATGGCAGGCAATGTATGTAACCAAGGACTCATATTACAGTGATCATCCAGTCAAGGACAGTGAGGGGCATGCGTGCAATGCACATGGAGCATGAATGGGCACTCATGTCCCTGCGGGACATCTGACCCATGCACAGTACAAGTGAGATACCCTGCATCGAGTACTAAGGCTGTACCACACGGCATATGTCTGGCAGTTTCTATGCTGGAAGTTAGCATCTACACAGGACACATGAACAAGAAACTACACATTGGCAAGATTGAAGCAGACCAGTGCAAAGGTGGAACTGGAGTGCAGAGTGGCGGAGGAGGGGCAAGGGAGCATGCCCACATGGAGTCCCGCATGCAGGCAGAGGAGACATGCATGACGGTAGCATTGCATTACTTACACATCAGAACCATGTACACGTCACATGTAGCAGCAATTATGCACAACACATCCCACAAGTGAAACACACACGTCCTCAACAAACACGCATCAACACTCACTGGACTGGGCATCAAAGTCCAGCATCTCTCCCACTCCTTCGACCAATTCAGGTGGTATGAACTCCGTCACGAGAGCCTCATGCGGAGTGAGTTCTTCCTCCTCTGGTGCAGGCCCACCGCCAGTCACCAGAGTCAAGTTGTAATTTGAGGCACGCCTGGCCTTAGTGCTGCGCTTGATGTCATTCCAACGCTTTTTGCACTCCTGCGCCGTGCGCACCTCATGGCCGAATGAACTGACATGTTCCGCAACATGCTTCCAGTGGGTGTCACGTTGGGCAGCTGTAGTCTGACTATTGGCACCCACTAGCATGTCACGGCTGTGGCCCCGCACGTAGTCCATGAGGAAGTCCAGTTCCTGCTTACAGAAAGGCTTCTTCCTCGACGTGCAGGAGGTCGTGGCTGTGTGTGGGGTCCCAGCCTGTGCTGCAGGTGCAACCTTCCTCCTCTTGGACTGTGGCGCAGACCCTGGCTGGCTAATGCCGCCCTGACCAGTATGGCCAGTGGGTTCGGTGGATTGAGCCAAGGGAGTGGCAGGTGGAGGGATGACCAAAGGCCTGACTTGTGTCAGTGGCAGCTGGGTGCCCACTAATGGACCCTGCGCAGCAACATCAGCTGTGGCAGGGTCATTGACTGCAACGGTCCTGGTTGGCAGACTCACAACCGGGGTGCTGTTGGGTGCATCTTCCCCTGCACTTGCCAACACCCGGCTGTTCGGGGCAGCAGATGACATGACTGCCCCAGGGACATGTGTCTTGGTCTGAGCAGCCCGGCCTGCCCCTATGGTTTCCCCCCTGGCCTGTTGGAGATCTACCAAGGGCTCTTCAAGTGCCAACGCAACCTGCGCTGGCAGACCCTGAGCCTGGGTGGCGGTGTCCACAGCTGCACCTGCAGCTACCACTACCCTTGGGCCCGTGGCAGTCGATGGAACGTATTGTCGGGTCATATGGGTGCCAGTGCCAGATGCAGGAGCTGCATCCCCCGGAACCACAGGGGGTGGTGGCATGGCTGCACTGACACATGGCACAACATTGTGCTCAAGTGGCGCACCCCTGCCTCTTCCCCCTCTGTGGCTGCCCTGGACACCCTGGAGTCCCCCTACTCCCTGGTCACCACGGCCACATCCCCGACCACGCCCGCCACGAGGAGTATGCCCAGCTGAGGCGCCCCTCACCTTTGGTGGCCTCCCAACCATGGCACAGATGTAGTAGTGCTGGCACAGATGGAGTGGTGCCAATGGGAGGTGTACACCACAATTGACCTGGGCAATTGGGGTGAAGGGGGTGGGAAGCAAGATGTTAACAGCCCCCCTGCACCTGCAAGGCTGTATGTGACCCCGGTGATGTGGTGACGGTCATGCAACGCTCAGGCACCCCAAAACTGCAGTAAAACCGTGCACTCAACCCTGCAGCCTACATGCGTGGATTCAACCTCCCGCAGTACGCGGTGGCACCCAGTAACACGAATAACGCGTACGCGTGGGACACGCAGGCTACTATGACATCGAAAATGGGTGCGATACACAGGGGCACCCGCAGTGGGAAAAAGAGCGTGTGCGACTCACCGTCTGACTAGCGCGATGCAGTAAAACACGCGTAGCCAATACCCCCGCCAAAAGAAGAGATACGTCCTTGATAGCTGTGAAGTTGTGATGGCGCGCAAAACAACAGGAAGCAGCAACACACGTCGGTCTCCACGAAAGGCACATACAGCGAACTGCTGGGCCCGCTCACCTTTAACCCCTGCTGAGGGAAACGCACGCGCGCATCACGTCATTTACGCGCATGGGCCCTTTCCTCGTATTACATGCAGACGTGCAGTTTTTCACGCGCGCTTACGCTCATGGGCCCTTTCCTCGTATTGCACGTGGACGTGCAGTTTTCCACGCGCGCTTACGCGCTTGGGCCCTTTCCTCGTATTACACGCGGATGTGCAGTTTTTCACGCGCGCTGAAATGCCCATGCATGTCTGTATGTGTCACGTCACAGGGGCGCTTGCGCTTGAGGGGCCTTCTGTCCAATGAAAATGTGTATGCGTGCAGACGCGCTTACACGCTAAGGGCCTTTCCTCGAATTACACGCTGACGTGCAGATTTTTCACGTGCCAAATCACTCTGTATAAAGCTGGCCACTCGTAAGCACACGGAAGACCACACTCCTGCCCAGAAGGCCGAACTACTGCCCCCCACAGCTCCGAGCACGCTCCCACCTGCCATCTGCTGCTGCCTGACTGCCTGCTGCCCACGTGCCCTGCCATTTGCTGCCTGAACATCAGCCAGGGGTGCTGTTGCTGTGACCACCCCTGCTGGAACCGAAGACTCCCGACTGGGATTCCATCGCTCCACAGCCCAGCCCCAGGACCCAGTTGCCCACCCACTCCTGCCTCTGGGGTTGTCATGTTGGGGCAAACACCATCTGAGACCACTGACAACCCCCGGCCAGAGAGGCAGAGGGGCACCAGCTTCAGTGCCACCGAAGATGGGGTCCTGGTGGAGCAAGTCCTGGGGCAGTATGATGCCCTCTTCGGAAGTTCCCGCGCTGACAAGGAAGGACGGACTCGGATCTGGACTGACATCGTGACTGCCATCAACGCGGAGGGGGTGGCAGTCCGCGACTTACAACATGTCAAGAAGCGCTGGGAGGACTTCAGGTCCAGGACCCTGAACAAGGCCCGGCGCCTCTTGAAGGCAGCGGATGCCAAGGGGCGCCGGGGCCACTTGTCGGAAGAATAGATGAGGGTCCTGGAACGCATATCCCCAGCGCTCTACGTCCAGGTCCTTGAGAGGCAGACCCGTCTGGAGTCGAGCGGTGAGTGTACATGCATCCTGATTGTGAGCAGTGCGTGTGGTGATTATTCAGTAGTGTGCAGGTTGCACATCTGTTTGTATGGGGTCGAGTATGGGTGGGGGTGTACAGGGCCGTGGGGCTAACATATGCGAGGGCTGGAATGTGTGAGGCATGGATGGTGCTTGTGTGTGTAGGCTTGCATGCCAAATGCAGTTGTGTGGGCACACATGTTTGGATGAATGTGTATGTAAGTAGACATGTCCGTGATGTCACGCATGTATGTTGTTTTTGGCTGCATGTATCAGCACTGTGTACATGTGCATGTGTGTGTATTTGACAAGGGTGCAACAGTGATGCAACATGGATGCATATGACAGCGGTATGTGGAAGCCTGATTGGCAGATGTGACATGGATGCCCGTCTGAACACTGCGACACTTGGCAGAGGTGTACACATGCATGCAAGTGTGGCGGTGTGTGTACATGTGTGGTGCACTTCCTGTGTTGCATGTGATGTCTGGCTCACCTTTGGCTGCTCATGCTGTTGTATGTGTATGGAAGGTGGTGGCAGTTGCGATATGGCTGTGGTATGGCTCATGTGTGCGAGTTGTAATGACATGTGTGTTGGGGATTGTGATGACATTTCTGAGGTTTGCCAATGCCACTCATGTAAAACTTTCATGTGTGTATGTGTCCATTGTACAGTGCCCTGATGCCTGTGTTTTGTTTCTCCCTGTCTGCAGCGTCAACTGATGAAGAGGGCGGAGAAGGTGCTGTGGAGCACAGCGGCGGGGATCCCACCGCCAGCCGGAGACGCAAGGCCCGGCTCCCCTCCCATGTTGTGATCTCGTCGGGGAGTGAGGAGTCCGGTGCCACGTCCCAGGCCGCAGCTGCTGGGTGGAGGTCCAAGAGGCGGAGGTTTGAGTTGGACTCCTCGGCAGCAGAAGGGGCAGCTGGGACCCCACAGGGCCCAACAGGGGAAGATGGCACAGAGTCATCCAGGTTGGTGGGGGGTTTGGTGGAGGAGGAGGCCGTGCAAGCACCAGAGACGGGGTCTGGAGGTGGGGATCCCACTGGTGCTAGTGGTGCAGTGCAGGACCAGGGACAGGAGGCAGCACAGGCCGCCGCGGAGGTGCCTGTGTGCAATCCTGTCCCTGATCCTGTCCCTGCATCATCTTGCACCAGCAGGGATGCCTACGTCCAGACCCGTTTTCAGGCAGGGGATGAGCTCACGTCAACTGGCCTTCCTCTGCCTGCGGAAATGGCTATCCAGGTCCGGGTTGAGCCTGTCCTGGCTGGTGTGGCGCTGCGTCAACGGGCCATGCGAGGTGATCTGCAGTCTTTTCATGAGGAGACTGCACGTCATCTCGAATGGCTCGTTGACCACGTCAGCCTGCTGGGACAGGTCACCCAGGCCGGATTCCTCCGTCTGATGGGGCTTGCTACGACCCCCTCCTCAACTGGACCCCCTATGCGCCAGTCATCCTCTGTGCCATCTTCCCACCCATCAGTCACCTGGGTGCCCTGTGGAGCTGCCTCTGACGGTGCGGCCAGGCAGGTGGAGGAGGCATCCATGCCACAGTCGGGAGTCGGACGTCCAGCAGGGGTGGCCACATCTACGACTGCACCCCAGCCAGCGGAGGATGTGCAGGCAGCAGGAGGCAGTGCACGGACAGAGGCACAGCAGCAGCAGCAACGTGGTGGGATCCATGAAGGCTCGGGGCCTTCAACATCGGAGGGGCAGGCATCGGCCGGAGGGCAGGAGGACCCAGGACAGAGAGTGTCTTCCATGTGGCAGCGGTTGGGCCACGCCATAGATGTGGAGTGGCAGCGGGCGGAAGAGGCACGGCTCACAATGGTCAGGGCAGAGAACTCCATGCGGAGGGCCCTGAGGCGGGCCGAGTGCCTCGAGGCAATCCG
This sequence comes from Ambystoma mexicanum, assembly GCF_040938575.1. Classification (NCBI taxonomy): domain Eukaryota; kingdom Metazoa; phylum Chordata; class Amphibia; order Caudata; family Ambystomatidae; genus Ambystoma; species Ambystoma mexicanum. The sequence goes on along the minus strand of NC_090930.1, from coordinate 646,616,256 downwards.
CAGGGGTTTGGAGGTGGAGACGTCGACGGCCCTGCGGACCCTCGGGGCCATGGAGGAGGACCGCCTCCGGGAAATTCAGGAGGAGTTTGATGATGCCCTAGCCCGGGACATTCACACGTGAGCCGTGAAACTAGCCCGCTGCCCTTGTACATAGTTATGTAGGTAGTGTTAGGTTTCATTTTTGCTTTGATTTTATTTGGACCTTTCGGACATTGGCCACATTTTTGTATATAGTTTATTTAATTAGTTAGTGTAGTTAGATAGGTTTCCTTTCTTTTGTTGGGATAATGGACCCTGGCTTGTTCCCATGTACATAGTTCACTGTTGGATTGTATTTTTTTTTCACTTTTTAACCATGGAGCAATGGCTTTCTTTTTTATTTCCCATTGGATTTTGTTTTGTGGACATTGACTTTGGACAACATTACTTTGGAATTTTATTTTTGGTTTTGCTTTTTTTCACGGACATGCTTATTTTAATTTTTGTACATTGACATTTGTGTTTCTTCATTTTTTATTCTATTTATGTTTCCTTTAATACATATATTTTTTTGCTGAACTTCAATGTGTGGTATCTCATTGGTTTCATGCATTTCATGAAATGTTTTTTGAGATTCACTGACACCCATTGGGTGTATGTGAGGGAAATGTGTTTGTTTCGGAACTTGCAATTGGTGTTCTGTGATGTAATTGCAAATTATGAGTGGGTGGATGCAATACTCGGGTGGGTGTTTTGCATTTGGAGGCTGACCATAGGGACCAGGGATCTAGATTGTGATGACATGTTGGCTGGGGCACATGAGTTGCACATGGGTGGGGGCCTGCTGGCAGGTGCCATACAGTGCTGGGGGGTGGGGGTGGTGGGGAACATGAGTTGGACATGGGTGGGGGCCTGCTGGCAGGTGCCCCACAGTGCTGGGGGGTGGGGGTGGTGGGGAACATGAATTGGACATGGGTGGGGGCCTGCTGGCGGGTGCCCCACAGTGCTGGGGGGTGGGGGTGGTGGGGAACATGAGTTGGACATGGGTGGGGGCCTGCTGGCAGGTGCCCCACAGTGCTGGGGGGTGTAGGTGGTGGGGAACATGAGTTGGACATGGGTGGGGGCCTGCTGGCAGGTGCCCCACAGTGCTGGGGGGTGGGGGTGGTGGGGAACATGAGTTGGGCATGGGTGGGGGCCTGCTGGCAGGTGCCCCTGCACTGCTGGGGGGGTGGGGGTGATGGGAGACATGGGTGGGGGCCTGGTGGAGGCTGCCCCTGGCGGCTGGGGGGTGGGGGTGCTGGGAGACATGGGTGGGGGCCTGGTGGAGGATGCCCCTTGTGACTGGGGGGTGGGGGTGGTGGGAGACATGGGTGGGTGCCTGGTGGAGGCTACCCCTGGTGGCTGGGGGGTGGGGGTGGTGGGAGACATGGGTGGGGTTCTGGTGGAGGCTGCCCCTGCACTGCTGGGGGGGTGGGGGTGGTGGGAGACATGGGTGGGGGCCTGGTGGTGGGTGCTCCTGCACTGCTGGGGGGTGGGGGTGCTGGGAGACATGGGTGGGGGCCTGGTGGAGGCTGCCCCTGGTGGCTGGGGGGTGGGGGTGGTGGGAGACATGGGTGGGGGCCTGGTGGAGGCTGCCCCTGGTGACTGGGGGGTGGGGGTGGTGGGAGACATGGGTGGGGGCCTGGTGGTGGGTGCCCCTGGTGGCTGGGGGGTGGGGGTGCTGGGAGACATGGGTGGGGGCCTGGTGGAGGCTGCCCCTGGTGGCTGGGGGGTGGGGGTGCTGGGAGACATGGGTGGGGGCCTGCTGGCAGGTGCCCCACAGTGCTGGGGGTGGGGGTGGTGGGGAACATGAGTTGGACATGGGTGGGGTCCTGCTGGCAGGTGCCCCACAGTGCTGGGGGGTGGGGGTGGTGGGAGACATGAGGTGGACATGGGTGGGGGCCTGGTGGTGGGTGCCCCTGCACTGCCGGGGGGTGGGGGTGCTGGGAGACATGGGTGGGGGCCTGGTGGTGGGTGCCCCACAGTGCTGGGGGGTGGTGGGAGACATGGGTGGGGGTCTGGTGGAGGCTGCCCCTGGTGGCTGGGGGGTGGGGGTGCTTGGAGACATGGGTGGGGGCCTGGTGGAGGCTGCCCCTGGTGACTGGGGGGGTGGGGGTGGTGGGAGACATGGGTGGGGGCCTGGTGGAGGCTGCCCCTGGTGGCTGGGGGTGGGGGTGGTGGGAGACATGGGTGGGGGCCTGGTGGAGGCTGCCCCTGCACTGCTGGGGGGTGGGGGTGGTGGGAGACATGGGTGGGGACCTGGTGGTGGGTGCCCCTGCACTGCTGGGGGGTGGGGGTGGTGGCAGACATGGTGGGGGCCTGGTGGAGGGTGCCCCACAGTGCTGGGGGGTGGGGGTTCTGGGAGACATGGGTGGGGGCCTGGTGGAGGCTGCCCCTGGTGACTTGGGGGTGGGGGTGGTGGGAGACATGGGTGGGGGCCTGGTGGAGGCTGCCCCTGGTGGCTGGGGGGTGTGGGTGCTGGGAGACGGGGGTTGGGGGCCTGGTGGAGGCTGCCCCTGGTGGCTGGGGTTGGTGGGAGACATGGGAAGGGGCCTGGTGGAGGCTGCCCCTGGTGACTGGGGGGGTGGGGGTGGTGGGAGACATGGGTGGGGGCCTGGTGGTGGGTGCCCCTGGTGGCTGGGGGGTGGGGGTGCTGGGAGACATGGGTGGGGGCCTGGTGGAGGCTGCCCCTGTTGGCTGGGGGGTGGGGGTGTTGGGAGACATGGGTGGGGGCCTGCTGGCGGGTGCCCCACAGTGCTGGGGGGTGGAGGGGGTGGGGTACATGAGTTGGACATGGGTGGGGGCCTGCTGGCAGGTGCCCCACAGTGCTGGTGGGTGGGGGTGGTGGGGAACATGAGTTGGACATGGGTGGGGGCCTGCTGGCAGGTGCCCCACAGTGCTGGGGGGTGGGGGTGGTGGGGAACATGAGTTGGACATGGGTGGGGGCCTGCTGGCAGGGTCCCCACAGTGCTGGGGGGTGGGGGTGGTGGGGAGCATGAGTTGGACATGGGTGGGGGCCTGCTGGCAGGTGCCCCTGCACTGCTGGGGGGGTGGGGTGGTGGGAGACATGGGTAGGGGCCTGGTGGAGGCTTCCCCTGCACTGCTTGGGGGTGGGGTGGTGGGAGACATGGGTGGGGGCCTGATGGTGGCTGCCCCTGGTGACTGGGGGGGGTGGGGGTGGTGGGAGACATGGGTGGGGGCCTGGTGGTGGGTGCCCCTGGTGGCTGGGGGGTGGGGGTGCTGGGAGACATGGGTGGGGGCCTGGTGGAGGCTGCCCCTGGTGGCTGGGGGTGGGGGTGCTGGGAGACATGGGTTGGGGCCTGCTGGCAGATGCCCCACAGTGCTGGGGGGTGTGGGTGGTGGGGAACATGAGTTGGACATGGGTGGGGGCCTGCTGGCAGGTGCCCCACAGTGCTGGGGGGTAGGGGTGGTGGGGAACATGTGTTGGACATGGGTGGGGGCCTGCTGGTAGGTACCCCACAGTGCTGGGGGGTGGGTGTGGTGGGGAACATGAGTTGGACATTGGTGGGGGCCTGCTGGCAGGTGCCCCACAGTGCTGGGGGGTGGGGTGGTGGGGAACATGAGTTGGACATGGGTGGGGGCCTGCTGGCAGGTGCCCCAGCACTGCTGGGGGGTGGGGGTGGTGGGAGACATGGGTGGGGGCCTGGTGGAGGCTGCCCCTGCACTGCTGGGGGATGGGGGTGGTGGGAGACATGGGTGGGGGCCTGGTGGTGGGTGCCCCTGGTGGCTGGGGGGTGGGGGTGCTGGGAGACATGGGTGGGGGCCTGGTGGAGGCTGCCCTTGGTGACTGGGGGGTGGGGGTGGTGGTAGACATGGGTGGGGCCTGGTGAAGGCTGCCCCTGCACTGCTGGGGGGGTGGGGGTGGTGGGAGACATGGATGGAGGCCTGGTGGAGGCTGCCTCTGGTGGCTGGGGGGTGGGGGTGCTGGGAGACATGGGTTGGGGCCTGCTGGCAGGTGCCCCACAGTGCTGGGGGGTGGGGGTGGTGGGGAACATGAGTTGGACATGGGTGGGGGCCTGCTGGCAGGTGCCCCACAGTGCTGGGGGGTGGGGGTGGTGGGAGACATGAGTTGGACATGGGTGGGGGCCTGCTGGAGGCTGCCCCTGCACTGCTGGGGGGTGGGGGTGCTGGGATACATGGGTGGGGGCCTGGTGGTGGGTGCCCCACAGTGCTGGAGGGGTGGGGGTGGTGGGAGACATGGGTGGGTGCCTGGTGGAGGCTGCCCCTGGTGGCTGGGGGTGGGGGTGCTGGGAGACATGGGTGGGGGCCTGGTGGTGGATGCCCCTGGTGGCTTGGGGGTGGGGGTGGTGGGAGACATGGGTGGGGGCCTGGTGGTGGGTGCCCCTGGTGGCTGAGGGGTGGGGGTGGTGGGAGACATGGGTTGGGGCCTGGTGGTGGGTGCCCCTGCACTGCTGGGGGGTGGGGGTGCTGGGAGACATGGGTGGGGGCCTGGTGGAGGGTGCCCCTGGTGACTGGAGGTGCAGGGGGACATGCGTTGGTGGGCAGTAGTGCAAGTTGACATGTGGGTTGGCTGGGGGTCATGGCCAATGTGGATGGTGTGCCTGCAGGACATGTGCAGGGTAGGCCCCTGTGGTGTGAGCCACCTGCAGCGGCCGTGGAGGGTGTAGAGGGAACACCTGGGTGGACCCACACGTGCAATTCACGTGTGGTGCTCCCCGCACACCCCTGTAATACACATACCCTGATGGAATCGCGTGTGGAACTTCCCGCGCACCCCTGGAATACACGTACCCTGCTGATGTCGCGTGTGAAACTTCCCCCGCACCACGGAATACACGTACCCTGATGAGATTGCGTGTAAAACTTCCCGCGCACCCCTGAAATACACGTGCCCTGCTGATGTCACGTGTGAAACTTCCCCCGCACCCCAAAATACACGTACCATGATGAAATCGCGTGTGGAATTTCCCTCGCACCCCTTAAATACACGTACCCTGCTGAAATTGCGTGTGGCACTTCCTGCGCACCCCTGAGATACGCGTACCCCCAATCGCGTGTGGAAATTCCCGTGCACCCCTGAAATACACGTACCATGCTGAAATCGTGTGTGGCACTTCCCGCGCACCCCTGAGATACGCGTACCCTGCTCGCACGGGCCCAATCGCGTGTGGAAATTCCCGTGCACCCCTGAAATACACATACCCTGCTGAAATCACGTGTGGCACTTCCCGCACACCCCTGAGATACGCGTACCCTGCGGAAATCACGTGTGGAACTTCCCGCACACCCCTGAAATACACATACCCTGCTCGCACGGAGCCAATCGCGTGAGGTACTTCCCACGCACTCCAGTGATACACGTAGCCTGCTTGCCGTGCTGGTACAGGGTTAGCGCAGCCCTTTGCGCTGGATTGGGTATATTGATGGCTTTTCCCTGCGCGAGAGGCGTTCTTGGGGGCGTAACTGGCGCTGCTGCAGTGTCGCTGCGCCACTGTGCACCACGGCTGGTTTTGGTGGCTGGAATCCATGAATACGCTGTGCGCGGAAATGGATTTTAGCGCACGCGGCTGGTGCAGGGATTCACACGCGCACACTGTGCGCCAGCCGCGTGCGCCACTTGTGCGCTGAATTCTATGAATTACCCCCATGGTGTTTTCTTCTTCTATCATAGCTAATTCTGCCTCATTTGTTATTAGTGGTTCTCCCAGTGTTTCTTGGCTTCCTTTGACAGAAGGTTGACTACTGTCAGGAGTGTCCTTATCTAGTTGGGCCTGGAGTTCCTCTTCTTGTTGCTGTTCATTGTGCAACATTGTTTTGTACTGTGCAAAGTTTACATCAGTTATACTGCTTTCATTGGCTTTGAAAGCGTCTTCATATGAGTCATAGGTATCTAGTATCTCTTCTTCTTTTCTCCATGGTTTGAAGAGTTGTAGCAGGGACATGTAATATATTTCTTTATGTTGAGGAGTCTTTAATGACAATTTGATATGATTAATTAAATTTGGTTTGGTGAGTTTTACTAAGCTGCCATCACAGTTTGTCACTTTGTATTTACGGTTTTGCTCATCAGGTTTTATATTATTTTTGTATGTGTAGTTTTGGGCTATGTGGTATAGACACATGGTTTCCAAAGTGGTACTCCTGTTTGGGTAGTATGTGTCCAATAAATTGTTTTTTAAAATGTCTTGGCTGTTGGGATCATGTTTGGCTATTGTTTCTATATCTTCGTATGATTTTAGAACTCTTTTACTAGATTTAGCTGGACCAAGACATAGCAATACTATATTTGCAGATTTACCATACAATGCAGTACCAGTTAATCGATCAGCTGCTTTATAGGATCCACATTCTCTATGGGACAGCATTTTTATGCCCAAGCTGTATAATTTCTGAGACACTGTTTTATCTGATGACAGGTCATTCCAGAGGTCTTGGAGCTCTGTCTTTTCTGATTTGGTTAAGTATGCTGTGACATATTGTGCAACTGCAGTATAATTGTCTGCAATGTACTGCACATCTATATTTGCATTCCACAAGTGGGCAATGATTGCATTGTAATCATTGATATATTTTTTTTCTTCTTTTCTTTTTATGCAATATGTATTTTTAGGTGACTTACCTTTAACACTATGTCTAACTGAAGACATGAGGTTGTTCACTTGACTTGTATTTGTAACTGGTCTAGGGAAACCAAATCGGCATTTGGTGTAGTATTTCCCTTTGTTTTTGTATTTGCGATGACAATATTTGCCACATTTGTGTCTTTGGAATTGTAAGATTTTTGCATGAAGATAACTATTTGTGGATTCTGAAGGAATTTCACAAGTGACATATTTTTCAATAAACTGTAAAACAGTGGCAACACTGTCTTGACCAAATTTAGGAGCATCTTTAATCCATAAAAGCATGTGGACATGTGGCGCTCCTCTGGCTTGGTATTCTTTTCTCCAAAAGAAGTGTTGCACTTCTCCAAGGGGAGGAACAGTTTTATTACAAATAAAATGTAGCATAGCAATGAAGCGATGGTGAAAATATCTAGAAACATTAACAGGATCCTGAGAACAAAGTTCTCCAGGTGTTAGTATATCTATGTTTGTTTTGTTTAGTTTGATATGCATAGGAAAGCATGTAAATCTTCCCATGCATATTCTGCGTAACTTAATGTAACAAACCAAGTGGGTGGGCCAAGGTTTCTGATCATACAACGTACATCTCCATGGCGTCGAAACCAGTACTCTTTAATACCTCGCAAATTTACTAATAGATTTGTAAGATTTGCCTGTAAAACCTCATCTTTTTATTGAACTTTTTGTAATAATTGTGTGGCTGTCATACTTTGAAAGTGTGATGCTGATTTTAATATGTGTGCAACTCCGTAACATAAAGTTGCTAGTTCACTTTCAAAGAGTAGGTGGAATATGTATTCCACATTTTATCGAAATCTGGGATCTTCAGAATACATTCGTAATGAGCGATATTCTGATGCTGATATTTGAACAGGTCTATCATCGTATCTTCCTCCTTTGCCAGTAGGAAAGAGTAGAGGAAAAGCACGTGCTTCTATACTTTTTTCCCATATGCTGATTGGTGATCCTTTTGTTAGACGCATTTGGTACGTTTCCAGTGCATCTTCTATGGTATCATTAGAGTGCAATTGGTGAATTGTATAATGGTCTAAAGTGTTTGCTATTGTAGCAGGATCTAGGAGCTCAAATTGACCAGTTTCTTGTGTCTCTTGAATTATTTCAGTTGTATCTTTCAAGTTTTCTTCGATATTAATTTCTTTGTAATAATCATTATTCTCTTTGAGATATTGCAGGGCTTCTCTGTAAATCAACCAGTTGTTGCCAAATTGTTTTGTCTTTTGTAGGTACTCCATTTACCAAGATAATTAAAGATTGTTGCATTGGATGTTGCACTCCTAGAGTATGCCCATTTTCTTTTAGATCTAATGGTAAATAGACTACTTTTCCACGAATACCTTTCACTAATTCAGAGGGAGGTAATTTTGCAGTTTTTGGTTGAAGGCGTATTATTGCTTGAAATGGATGAACTGTTTGAATTATGATGCTCTCATATAAATTAAGTTGTTGAAGGAGTTTTGGTAGTGGATGTAATGCCAAGTTATTTGAGATAGCACGTGAAGGAGTTTGGTTGTTGTCAAGTTTGGTAGTGCAGTAACTGCAAAGTATTATGTGGTCAGTTATTTCGTATTTGTTTTCTGCTACAAGGTAGAGAGCTAATTCAAACCATTTAGAATCTTCATTGTCTTCTATTTTGTATGAAAGGTCTATAGTTTTTGTGTTACTTTTATAACACGTTCTGCGGCAACATACACACACGTGGTTTGGTACTTCAGCTGAAATGCTTTGAAATTTTAGTATTTCTTTTTTGTATGTGTATAGTGAAAGGTTGCCATGTGCAGATTTGTTACAAATTTGGTTGACAGCTAATTCATCTTGTAAGTGGGTTTCATTTCCAAAATATTTTTTCTGTATATACTCGATTTCTTCTAGTAGGTCTTTTGGTGTACCATGTAGAAGAATGTTATTTAAATTGGCTAGTGCTAAAGCAGGACTTTTTGCATAGTACAGTTTATAAACTAGATTTCTTATACTTGCATGATGTGTTGATATCCTTTTGATATCATGGAAGGTTGTTTTGCAAGTTGCTCCTGATATGCAGGCCAACAAATGTCCTTGCAGTCCTGTGTGCTTGCGTACTGGACAAGCATCCATACTTTGCAGTATTTTAATTTTGATTTTGTCTTTGCTTTTCACATATTGATTGAGGAATAGGCGTAAAGATTTGAACATTTTTTGGGAATGTTACACATTGACGTGCATGGCCATGTGTAAATTAGATGTTCTGATTTAGTCGAATGGAGGGGTAAATCTAAGTTTTCAGGGCATATTTTTGTAAGGAGTACTTCTTGTTCCATTATGGTATTATTAACTTTTTCATAACCTCTACCTCTACCACTGCTATGTATGGCAATTGTATTTGTTTGCTTTTGTTTGTATGCTTCTTCATTAAAGTATGGGTCTGTGCTTGTAGTGTGACTCCATTCACCTCCACAGATATTTAGGAAGTTATTTCTGTTCACATTTCGTTTATTGAGAAGTCTTTTTTGAAATGTAGTTATTAGTTTTGTTAATGGTTTAATTCTGTTTAACACAACAATAAATAAGTTTCTTTTGAGAAGAATTGGTCTGTCTATCAACGCTTCTAAGATTACTTTCCTCCAATAGGTTTGAAGTGTTGAACCTGGTTTCTCTCCTGTTTTATCAGATTTTGTAGGACTTTGTGACGGAACATTTTGGCTAATATACTTTTCTTGGTATGCTTACTTTATACTATATCAAGATTTATAGAAGACGTTTTATTTGTAGTGATAGTTGATTTTCTGTTAATAGTTTTTTGGGTTGTTTTACTTTGTGATAGAGGAGGCAAGTGTTTGCACTAGAAACTTCTTCTGTTTCACAACATGACTGTATTAGCTCTTGTGTTTCAACATTTTTTACAAATTCTGCTATAGATGGGTGTTTATGTTGGAGACTTTTCTTTTCATTTGCTCTACTTCTGCGTCCCTTTCTATGGAGTTGCTTTTTGGTGGGCATTATTTAGCGTCTGTTGAAAAAAATACAGAAGGTATGGGTTGGGGTTTTCTGCAATGCATGTGTGTTGTGTGCATGATTGTTTGAGTAAGATGATAAAGATGTATGTAATGGTGTGTGATTGTGAATTGGGAAGTTGAACTACTAGGGATGGGTATTCTTCAATTAATGTGTTACTAAACTGGGGTTCAGATGACAGAAAAAAGTAAGCCGGTGGTGTGGAGAAGAATAAATAATATAGGTAAAGCTATACAATTAAAACAGTTGTTTGTTCTACAACATCTACATTCTAGCAGCTGAGTTGGGTAATTTGTGTGCCGAAAAATAGGAATTTGAGGGCCAGTCTGACAGGAGAGTGATGTCATCAATGACATTTGTGATGTCATCTTTGATGTCCTGGGTGTAAGTGTTAGCAGTGCATGGTGGCGGCGCAAGTTATGGTTGCTTATCTTACCATAACTGCTGAATTTCAGGGGTTTTTCGGTTTTACTTTGAAACAAAACGTCCCTTTAACAATGTTTTTTCACTGAATTTCATAGGTTTTTAGTAGCGCAACTTAACCATAACGTCCCTTTAACAAAGTTTTTTTACTGATATATATATATATATACATATATATATATATATATATATATATATATATATATATATATATAGCAATCACCAAGCAGTGACAATACAATGCAAAGATAAGTAAAGCAATTGAATTCACTTATAATAATGAAGAATAGAAAACACAGGAAAAATAACAGTTTTGGTTTGTGAACAGATAGTGTTTAGGTTAATATTTCCCCCTGCAAAGTGTTTAAGGTACAAATGAGCAATCCTACACAGATATCAGTAATCAGCAGGTATTCAGGAATGAAAGACAATGTCTAGAGTTTGAATGCAATCTTCCCCCCATCAAACAAGAGAGAAAACCATTTTTGGAAATTGACACTTTTAAAATGACAGGTGAAAATGGCTTTGTGACACAATGCAAAGTGGGCAAAAATGCTTAAATGGATAGATATTCTTATGAAAGCAACACAAAACAGGTCCTAACACACCTGAGCTACAAGATAAACAACAGCACACACTTGGGGTCATAGTGGGAGTGAAGAAACACTTTGGATGATAAAAAGACACGTGTAGAACTTTTGAAAATGTAAATTCACAGCGTTTTTGAAAAATAGGTGCAGAGAAAAGCAGAAATTCGGTTTTAAAAATGACAGATTGGTTTTATTACACTATATTAATGACTATGAAAAAGAGAATGCCATCCATGAATCTTTACAGTTTCTCACGGCTGTAACTCTTCATGTGTGATACTCTAGTTTCCGTTTTGTATAGGAATTAATAGAAATCACTAATGGGTTATGGTTTAATGAAACAGATGAGAGAAACATCAGTGAAAGAATGGTTCTGACAATACTAGGGTTCTGAAGTTAAAGTTGGGATGGATTGAGATTGGGATAAGACAATGCAAATATACTATGGGTCATTGTTATTCCTGTTGATACTCCTTGTAATTAAAATTGGACCGTCAGAGTTCTGGTCATCGGATCGGGTCTACCGGCAGCAGGGTACTTCTGGAGGGATCATTCAGCTGGGCGGTTCTGCTCAATTTGAATGGCACCACAACTGGATTTGGAATGAATTGGCCCTTCTGGTCACTGGACACGGCAGATTAGCAGGATGCGAGTTTCAGCAGGCAAGCCTTAATTGTAGCAAGCCAGACTGGATCAGAATTAAATTCTCTTAAGTTTGGAATGGTTGAATTTGGGTCTAGCTAAAAAGTGTCCAGCAATGCTAAGGCCTGGATTCTGCAAAGAAGTCTGGAATCAGCTGCAAGATGAAGGGTTCTGGAACAAAGCGCTGCACAGAAATCTGGATGTGTTCAGGAAGCAGTTTGTCTAGTGTGCTGAAGTTCCTATATTTATCCTACCAAGTGACATCACAAGGTTTATGGTGTGGGCAGAATTTCAAGGCACACCCCGATGGCTATGAGTGGCTGCAGGCACTTGCATTGTTCTGGTTGGAAGTCAGAACAGAGCTGTCGTCTTTATGATGCGATTTAGGACCTTCCACATTGATTTGAACCACAATTTAACTTTTGCAGATATGTACATTTCTAAAATTATGTCCCCTAATAAAATCGGACACATACATTGCATATTTGATGGGTTATTCTCACATTAAATCCCCATCTCTGTGAGAACTGTCTTTGTCATTCTATAGAATTTTATCAATTTTAGTCATAACAGTTTGGACTAATAATTTCTAATTCAGTACATATCTGGGTGATTATTACCAGAGCATGAATATACAATCTTAGACTTGTAGCATTAATAGTTTTGCTACAATTATAATGTTCCTGTACCTTTGGTACCTTAGGTGGTACAGGGTTCATTAATGTCTTCAAAGCAAGGGCCTAAAATTAGGTTAACATCTACCAATTTTTATATTTATCCTCCTTCAGGTTGCACAGTTAAAGAGTTTCAAATTTAATCACAAATAAGGATTTTAACACCAAAAAAGCTTGGGCAGTTTTTTTTTCTGTAACTTCCCTTTCACAGGCAACACCTGTCACATTCCTTTGATCAGGGAGGTGTGTCCTCTTCCTTGAAAGGGAAGCTCCCCTATAAATATCAGTAGGCATCCTGCCATTGTCCTTAGCTCAGCCAGAGATGAAAGTCTGCTGTGCTCTTTGTTGTCAATATGCGGGAACTTCAAACATCCATTAAGGTTTCCTGTAGCAAGGGAGTGTCAACTGAAGTGTCATCATTCCCAAGTTGGTCACTGTCAGGTCAGAATTACGTATTTACTTAACTCCAATACTGGGTTGCTTTAAAATTCACTATAAGGTCTTTCATTTAACACATATAAAAATAAGCACAGGGATTTGAACATTTAAAAGAATTAAGTCCTTCACAAACATGTTTTAAATCGGCAAATTTTGCAATTTATTCAGGAAAAAGAAACAGGTTTAAAGTGTGTTTTTACATCTAATATTCTTATGCAGCACACACATTCAACTCAGCATTATTCTGTCTTTGAGTCCTGGAAATTGTCTGCAATCTGGAAGTAAGTATTCATCTTATGCTTGGAGTACCTCTGCATAGCTGAAATTGATATGTCACCACTTTTATCCATATTTTTCCCATGTAACTGAAAACAAATTGTTGCTGGACTTGTGTTTCATAAAGACATTTCTTAGCTGCTGTCAGTCGATGCGGCCCGGTTTTCTCTGACTGCGCGGCATGATCTGTGGTTTCAGCACATTTTTCATTTCATTGGTTCACTTGGAAAATGACTCAATCTAGCGCCAAAACAGCACTTTGAATGTTGCAATTGATTGGGAAAGCTGCATTTTAAAGGCATTTTCAGATTTTAGCCCACTTCTGGGGCCTTGCTTCATCTGACAGGTAACAGCACCCAATGGCATTCTCCTGCAGGGAGTTCTGTTTTGACATCAACTTTGACTGTGTCTGGCAGGGTGGTGCAGCCTTTTTGTGATTTATGAACCATGTGCAGTTTTGCAGATTTGGCGCGCACAGGGGTTAGCGCATCCATTTTTGGCTATGTCTTTCCCCATTGGCAAAGGGGTGTAGTGGGGCGCATTGGCATGGGTCAAAATGTCCCACAGTGTATACTAGCAGGACAGGACAAACATACTGCAAGTATTCGATTATTATGTCACTGACTTGGTTTAGGGGCCTACCAGAGAGGAATACCAAGATACGTTAACAGACTATTTGGGGTGCTCACCCAAACTCTGCGCTGTGTCTATGGTCCACCTTCCTGATTATTGCACAGCATGTCCCTGTTCTAACACCCTGCATGGCACAGCCAAACCAGCTGGTAAATCGACTTCACCGGAAAGCAAACCACTTTACCGTTCGAATATGCGCAGCAGAGGCCTCGTTGTGTACCAGGGTTAAGTTGTGAAATCAAATCACACAGCGCTATGCTGAAAGTTTAGCAAATCACCTGTAACCCATAAAAGAAAGATGATGTAGAGCATGGACCATTCCCTTCCTTACAGGAAACAGCAATATTCAGTGGCCATATTTAGAAGTCAAGTTAGACTAGGCTTACAGTTCAATGGCATCATCATACATTCACTGGAATGACTGCTGCCTTTTCACTGTTATCCATAAAGATGTGAAAAGTCTGTTAACTAGCAGGCTAATGTACCTACCGTCTACATTTACAGAATGAGCAGTACTGGAATTGCTACGTACTTGTCCAAATCAAACGTATCACACTTAAAGAACTGTCGACAGGAGAAATGCCTTCTTGGTTCTTAAGGATATGGAACTATGGGAAACCTATACAAAGCAGCTGCTAGTGTTCCAGGCACGTTTTAGGAAGGGTGCGGGCTGTTCATTGAGCGCCTTTATGTTGATTATCCTAAAACAACAATCTAGAAACAATAAGGTATAAATTGCATTTCTGGACTTACAATCTGCTTTTGATCATATTGAGCGAAATATCGTCTGGATTAAGCGATAGAGAAAAGATACTGTTGAATATATTGATAAAATTATACTAAAAAACAAATAAGACTGAATATAAATGGGGGGCTAACACAAAAGATTTCTTCAGGGATAGGGTTGAGGCAGGGATGCATGTTAGCCTGTCTATATCATCTCTACCTTAGTTTAGCAAAATGTGTGCCTTTCAAACCGAGATAGGGCATTTGCATGGGCGATTCATGACATTTGCTGATTCGCGCACCCGTGAAAGCCCCGTACAAGTCCCGCTTTGCCTTGCCGGGAGACGCTTTTCGCTACATTTTGGATTTCCTTCTGCAACTTGAACTTTGGCTGTGGACTGCATCGACCAGCAGGTGAAGAACCACTTCATAAGATACTTTCAAGATACTTTCAAGACAACTATTATATCATATACACCCTTTATAATTATTATTATTGCCTTTTTTCTTTCTACTTACTTAGACCTCATTTTCTGGAGGCGGGCTATATAAACAGGCACGCGCACCCGTGAAAGCCCCCTACAAGTCCCGCTTTGCCGCTTCGCCGCGTTTGTCGCGGCAAGTGGCGAAAAAAAAAAATGTTTTCATTTTTTTTCTTTTTTACGTCTTTGGTTTGTCCCCTCTGAGTTCTGTCAATAGTGATCGAACGTAGACATTCAATAATGAAACGAGGCTTTACATCCCTGAGAACAGGAATGCCTGAAACTATTGCAGGTTTTTATACTAATGATGAAAAAGCCCCCGTAAAGACAAAACCTCGGCGGAGCTCAACACCCCGAGCAACTGGTGTAAATGCAAATTTGGATAATAAGAAGAGGTCTAAAATGCCTCCGGGAATGGACATTCGTGCTTTCTGCAAAAATCAAAGTGCGACTCAAACGATGGAAAATGAAGCAGGAAATACAACTCGACAAACAAGCAGCCCTAACACAATGATTGATACATCGTGCAAAGTCATACGAAATGGACGATCAGTAAGAAGCACTGTGTTGGATGCAAAAAGTAACAACTTACCTAATTCAAAACCGGTGGTTTCAGAATCTGTTTCTTTTGCCGATGAGCAGGTCTCTTTTACTGATAGCATTTTATTGAACAATGTCCTAACTAGTGTTGTTATTCCTGATACAGTACCTTCAGTTAAACATAAAACTTCTATCAGCAATTTACATTTGAATAACGCTGTTTCTGGCGATATGCCGGTAATAGATTTAGATCCAAATGATACAGCTTTTTCTATGCACACTCTATTTGACAACTTGTCTAAATCCCCTACCCTATTTACCAACAATAGTTTTATAGATTCTGTAGCAAATCCATCTTTTAGTGTCCCAACTCCGCGAAAAATAAAGGTCTTTGGTACGGGTGATCCAGGTCAAATAGGATCACAAGATGCTCAAATAGGAATAACCCTAATATCTATGAACACAGCCATTTTGGCTGTGGCCAAACTGTTTGAAGTTCTGAGTAAAAAGGCTGACTTACATTCAACTCAATTAAATCAAGTTCTGGCAGAACATCTTACTCTTACTACCAGTCTAGAAAGGCTCAACTCTTTGTGTGACCCAGTCAAAAATAGGAAAACGACAGGTTCACAGACTCCTTCTTTGTTATCTACTAATATAAAAGAATTTCAGCAGCTTCCTTGCTTTTTGAATCCAATCTTAGATCCTATGAATGGTGTACATGTGTCGTCTGTAGACCAATCAAAACACTCACCAAAATTAATGTATCCTTTATTTGGTGCTAAATTTCACCCCACTGTCCTAGGCAAAAAAAGCAGGAAAACCTTTAGCGATTAAAAAATCTAAAAACATTAAAACTGTCACTAAACACGACAATCAAGCTAAAGCTTTTGTCAAAAGACTATCTATACCTGCGGCTATTACGATTGCAGCCGCAAAACAAGTTGCAAAAAAATATTCTATGCAGTCTTTAAACCGTAAAGAGGGGCCTCGGCATGATCCAGTAGAACACAGTCCTTTAAACAATTTAATTAACTTAGCAACTAGTGCATCTAAAATTCCCACTATATCTCAAACAGCAGACGTCTCTCTTATTCAAACAGATACGTTAAAACATCAATATGAGAAAGACACGCGTTTAAAGGAACTAAGACAAGCTATTGATGATTACATGTTAGCAAAGTCTGCTCCGAAAAAACTAGTTTTTGCACCTTTGCAGTCCTTGTCCGCTCCAGAATCCTCTCTCGCTTTGTCACAGTTTCCCTGCCCAGCCTCACAAACAGCTGACAAGACCTTTGTCCCTCAGATTACATCTCAGATAGGCTCAATATCTTCTTTTCAGGAAGCATGTCAAAGTGACAACCTTGTTCCAACAACTCAAAGCAGTTCTTCACTATCTGCCCAGGTGGTGACAAACACTATTGAGAGCAAGCTTGAACTCACAAAGCACATTGAAGAAATAATTCACAGCTCACTGAACAGGTTTTATCAAAATGCTGATTCTGCAAGACATAGTCTCTCTAGTGCTTCAGTGCAAACTTCCAAAGTTGGTCCATCTTTTCAAAAAGACAAACTCAAGTCAGTACAAAATCGAGTCAAACGTCCGGCGATACATGCTCTAATGCTCACTTGTAAGCCTTGTCCAGCTAAACAGTACAACTTAAATCGAGCTTCTATTCTTGCTATTTTTAGCGAAATTCCCGAATTAGACGATATTGGCTCTATAGATATTGAGCTTGTTGAGTTTATTAATCAGAATAATGTTTCATCTGTAAATCTTGGATAAACTCGCGTATTGTGATAAACTTAATAATGGCTGTTAAACAACCAGACTTGGGGTTTGTACTGCACTCTATGGTTGATTCATCGTACATGACTGAGGTTTCTACTGGTCCACAAATAGTAAACAAAACTCAGTCTGTCATCTCACAAAAATGCACATGTAATTCCCAGAAGATCCAATGTTAGCTCTGTAAGGTCACAACCCTTTTACTGTCTTTTATTAGCTGGAATACAAGAGGTCATGTACATCTGTTAAATAACAACAATGCACAGTTATTGGGGCGTGATGTCATAATGCTTCAAGAAACTTGGCTTATGACAACCCCCTCGTGGAATAATTATGATGTGCTATTAAATCCGGCAAAAAAGGGTTGTAGTGGGCGTCCTACATCTGGACTCCTTACTGTAGTAAAGCAATCGTGGATGTTAAAACTTGAATCATGGTATACACCGAATATTTTTCTACAAATGTCAAAAATTTCAACTTGTAATTTTTCTTGTGCTTTGATTAATGTATACTGGAATCCCTTTGGAATCTCCGAAAATGACTTTCGCATCTCTGTCACTAAGGCCTTAGATATAGTTTTGCTTGAAGGTACGATTGATTGTGTTTTATTGGCGGGTGATTTAAATTTGCATTGTTTAGGACCTCAATGTAATTCTGAAAGTCATCGCTTACAAAAATGGAAGAGCTTGACTCAATCTCGAAATTTGTTCATGCTAAATGGTTCTTTCTTACAAGATATACCTCCCAAAATAACTTGGCATCATGGTCAAAGTAATGGCATAATTGACTACATTTATGTAAATGCATGCCTTTTTAACAAGATAACAGCTTTTGAAATAATTGACTCGGAAGCCAGTGATCATAACATTTTAAGTATGATCTGTACGTTAAATACCTTCAGAAAAAACTCACAACTTCCAAACCCAATAGGTGTTCTAAATGTTAATTCAGCCAGAAATAGACTGAAATGGTCACAAAAATCCCTCATAGCCTTTAAAGATCATCTTCAGGCTAAATTGGAAAAACAAAAAGGGAGACCTTTGAAGGATGACGTAGCCTATCATGACTTAATGCAAGTGTTTCAACAAAACTCAGTTTTACATACTCAGAAAGAAAAACCCCATCTTCATTTGCCTGACCTTGAAATTAGAGCCAAAAAGGCCTCCATGCGGGCAGAAAAGAGAGCTGCCAATAAATTACCATTAGCTGTGCGCACCTCAATTTCTAAACAAATCAGAACTAAGTATAGAAATTGGATTAGGGGTGCAAAGGCGAAACTATATCAATTTGATGGCTACTCAATGTTAAAAGCTCTAGCTGGCAAAAATTTAGCTCAATCTTGGAACATCATAAATCATGTGACAGCGGGACACCAGGTGGCTGTGCAAGCAAATGATGTAACAGAAACCATGTGGATAAATCATTATTCAACGTTATTTACTGATACCTCCTCTGTCTTAAGATCAAATCATTTAAAAACATTACCGAAATATCATCTAGTCTTTGACAGAGAGGATATACTACATCATATCAAACAAGCAAGTAATTCTAGAGCCCCTGGCCCTGATGGCCTAGCTAACATGCATCTTAAACAACATCCGGAAATCTGGACGGACATTTTATTTCTCCTGTTTGAGCATATTAATGTCTCCCAGAAAATCCCGTCTTCATGGAAGCAAGCAATCATCATTCCAATTTATAAAAAGGGAAGCCAAGCAAATCCCTTTAGCTATCGGCCCATTTCACTTTTAGATGTTCCAGGTAAAATTTATTCACGCTTAATTTTGCGAGACCTGAAAACATGGTCCTTAACCTGTGCTAAAATGGACCCTTTTCAATCAGGCTTTGTTTCAGGTCTCGGTACCTTGCCAAACATGATTTCGTTGAACATGTTGAAGCCACAATATGCAGCTCGCAACCAATGTTTATATTTTGCTTTTATTGATTTTCGGCATGCTTTTGATTCAATTAATCGTAATTTATTATTTAACAAGTTACACGCACTTGGTTGTCCTTCAACATTATTGTCTTTAATCATTCTTTTACACTCTGAAACCACTATGCGAGTGAGACTTTCGTTTGAAGGGTCTTTGTCTGCATCATTTGTTACATCTTTGGGACTGAAACAAGGCTGTATCTTGGCCTCCTTCTTGTTTAACTTTTTTATTCTTGATTTGGGTAATGCCTTTCTCCAAACAATGTCAGATGCCCCGGAATTAGGCCACCAGCGTATACCATGGTTATTATACGCTGATGACCTGGTCCTAATATCACAAACTCCGATGGGTCTCCAAAACATGTTATCGGCTCTTGCAGATTATGCCGCAAAAAACATCTTAGCGATAAACTTGGAAAAATCGCAAGTCATGATATGCACTCCGAAGGGAAAAGTCCCGGTTCGGAACTTTGTCTGGAAACTGCATTATGAATCGTTGCATATAGTTTCCGAGTACAAATATTTGGGTTTGTTTATTCAAAACACTATTAGAGACCCCAAGTATATGGAAATGTTACAAACAAAATTAATGTCTCTACTATCGCAAGCAAAAATTCTTGTCTATAGATATGGCAAATTTACCTTAAAGCATATATTTATGTTCTATGAACAGAAAGTGATTCCGAGTCTATTATATGCTACTGAATCAAAACTCTATTTGAATGATCTAGTATGGGACAAGTTGGAAGCTGTTTTTTGGAAAAGGGTATTACGCCTACCAAACTGTGTACCTATGCCAATCTTACATTATGAACTGGGTTTTAATTCTTTGGCAAGCAGAGTGAAATGGAAAATGTGTGCCTTTTTCCGCAAATGTCTCTTAGGTCTTACAAATAATAACATCTTGAATACAGTGGCCCATTATTTGATCTTGGCTGAGCAAACTTTCCCAATTTCATGGCGTAGTTATGTTTTTAAAATTCTTGAAGAGGCTAGCATCTCTCTACAGATGCTATTGAACAATCCAATGAGTGCTAAAAAGAAATTTTATCAATGGACTTGGATTCAAAACTATGAAGCATGTACAAACTATAAAGACTTTGATATTAGAATTCATTGTATTAAGAAATTGGGTCAAGTTGCAAATTATCTAGTAAAATGCCCATCAGCAAAAATTAGACAACAATTTTTACGTATAAGGCTAAACTTATGGCCCACTAGAGATCAGTTATTCAGGCGACAACATTTTTCTGGTAAAATGTATAACTGTCGTCATTGTGAAAATGATATGATTAGAGAAACTTTACAGCACGTAGTGGTAACATGTCCAAATTTGAAAAATATTAGAAACAAGTATTTTTCTAATTTATTAAATTTGTATACAGAAAGAAATGAAATTGAAACGTGGAGCATCCTATTAAATAGTCCCAGGTTTGCCGTCATAAAAGCAATAGTACAATATCTAGAAAAAATGTTGCCACCTGAAATAGTGTGACTAGCAGTTTGAGGCTCTTTGGGTCTTTTATCATCTCGTCTTGATTATTATTTTTCATGTTCTTTTATGCTGACAAAGTTCATTTTAAATTTTATTGTTTGCTGTTTTACTGTGATTATGAAGTTTTTATCTTTTTTTGAAAAGTTGATTGATTTCAGCTATATCAAAATAAAAAATAAAAAAAATAAAAAAAAATAGTGACTTCCAGGCTTCTTGGGATAACTTATATGTTTATTACAAGTACTTAAGTCACAGTTACATGAAGTTATATACATAAGTGGACAGGGCATTACACTGGCTCCCATCACCCAGGCTGGGGAGCTCTAACTCTAACTGACTGGGTGTGGAATCCTTGGGTAAACATTCTGACATTCACAAGGCAACACTCCACATGACATCACCAGCTTTCACATGCAGAGACAAGCACATCACAACACATCTCCTTCCTTTACTGATAAACATTACAAACACACTCAGGGACGATATAACACATCTCCTTCCTTTACTGATTCACACTGCACCGACACAGATACATCAAATAGACACAACATATCTCCCTTCTTCTCAAACGTCAACACACACGGACAAACACACCACAGCATATTCTGAACATGCACAATATGCGTATGCATTAAGTTTGTGTTACCAACTGAGTTTTGCAACAGATTAAGGATTGACAAGCATGGGAGGTGCACAAGAAGTTTGTGTGTGGATATATGCGTGCAGGAAGTTAGGTTAAAAGCTGAAATGCATTAGATTTAACGCCTTTGAGGAATTTTAGGTTGAAAAGGACTCATTTGGACATTCTGAACATGCACAATAGGCGTAGATGTGTGCGAGTCAGTAGCAGGGTGTGAGAGAGGTTAGAGTAACCTTTTAGGGATTGCAGGGTAGGCTGCCGCACAACATGGACATGTAGGAATTAATGTGCATATTTCTTTGTTACGCCATAAGGGATGTTTATGCAAATGTTATAAAGTGACTTCCAGGCTTCTTGGGATTACTTATATGTTTACTACAAGTACTTAAGTCACAGTTACATGAAGTTATATACATAATTGGACAGGACATTACACTGTCTCCCATCTCCCAGGCTGGGGAGCTCTAACTCTAACTGGCTGGGTGTGGAATCCTTGGGTAAACCTTCCGACATTCACAAGGCAACACTCCACATGACATCACCAGCTTTCACATGCAGAGACAAGCACATCACAACAATAATACTATTAGACACAACTCCAATGACTTACAGAAGCTAGTGAGCTGTGTTGAAAATGACTCAGTATGGAATACTTGAACAATGATTGACACAAAGTCTGCCATCTTGACTTGTAAAGACACTGATAAAATAGTCAAGAATCCAGCCATGTAACCAAATTAGATACCTAGGACATAGCTAGGACATACAATCCTGGCTGGTAAGACCTCCTCTAACTTGATAAAGAGAATTACAGTGAAGTTACTGCTATTCTTGGCCCATCTAGGGAAAGAAATTAATGATATTGTATAACATATTGAGCTTTGCACTGACTCCTTGCTCTTACCTGCTTTGCTTTGCTGCCCCTTCTGCAAACCTTCTACTTCCTTGCTGTATCTCAGTGGGGGTTCTTTGTTGATTAACAGTGGGATGTTATATCACACCCCCAAGTTTTGGACAGGATTGAACCCCTTGAGGTTGACTTGTACTGCTGCTCGCTAAAATACCAGGAAGGAAAAAAGCAACATATAAGTTGAGTAGCAAAGCATCATCATGTAATAAAATTGCTGATGTTGGGGGCTTGGATAATTGTTCTGTTGGGAGCTCAGATAAAAATTCTGTTGGGCACACCATGAAAGATGAGAACAAAGTGGGAAATAAAATGGCATCTTACTTCCCAGTGTCCCCGGATAATATCGGCAAGCCTCAGGAGAAAGAGAGGGAAGTACAGCCGGATGTAATTGCCAAGGACAGTTTCAAGTCTATGCTCATTTACAATAACTCCCTCCTGAATCTATGTTATTCGTTACAGAAGGAGAGTATTAATGTAATGGCATCAGCAACAGTTTGAACTATGGGGAAGCATGCCACGATGACAGGTGCTGTAGAAGAGGTGGGGTTGTCCAGCACAGGGCTAGTTGATACCCTTGACCTGTTTAAGGAGCAAGAAGAAGATGCTTTGGCTGAGGCTACAGTGATTAGTGCTGCTGCTAGTGGTATCCGTATGGAAACCATGTAGTTTGCCCTGAACATACTATTAAAGCTGTGTGGAAAGATACATGAGACAGTGATGGGCCATAAACATATGTTTAGCAGTATTTAAGAGCATCTACTTCAGACTGGAATGTATCAAATCATTGCCCCAATAACCCAAATGGAGGGCCCACAGGATAATGTGGCGATTGATGAGAAGGTTGCCATCAAAGATATGCAGGAAAGGCTCAAATCGCATGTAAGGTAAGATTTGGAGTCAACTAAATTGGATACTGCACAGATTAGCAGAGAGAAGCAAGAGCATGATGAGATCTATATGACGGGAAGAGAGCGGTGCAGGCTGGAAAGGCTAAGGGCCCGATTTATGGAATTATTTGCACTGAAAATTGGGAACTTGCATGCCAAACTGCGTGCAAAATACTGTTTGTCGATTCATGGAATCCAATGCCTGGGATTTTCCTGGGATTTGCATGGATTCCATGGCAGCCCGGCAGGCCCCTGTCAGCGGCTTAGTGCCTTCCATGAGACACCATGCAGAGTGTGGGC
This sequence comes from Ambystoma mexicanum, assembly GCF_040938575.1. NCBI lineage: Eukaryota > Metazoa > Chordata > Amphibia > Caudata > Ambystomatidae > Ambystoma > Ambystoma mexicanum. The sequence continues at coordinate 646,593,240 of NC_090930.1, read as the reverse complement.
GTGGCTTGCACAGAAGATTGGGAAGGGGGCAGAACACATAAAAGGGGAAGAACATGCAAAAAAGTGGACATTACGAGGGTCGGGCAAAGGGCAGCTTTTGTATTTAGCACACTCTTGTGATGTCTGAAATTAGTGGAGGACCCTTATATTTATCATTGCAATAAGAATTGAATAAGACGGCATTAGGACCCGTTTTATGTATTTTATTTTATGGAAGGACATTTGATCATCTATTAAATGCCTTATATTTGTGTGCCTTGAAATATCTGAAAATAAGAGACTACTCTTACAATTTCGTTTGAGAATGCTGCTGAGAGTGTGACTCGATGAATGATCTAGAGTCTGTGACATAACTGTTATCTTGAGAAATATCATATTGAACTTCAAATAAAAATTATGCCTGTCTTCACCTATTTGTATGTCCCTTGTAAAATTAATAATATTTAGATGTTTGTTATAGCTGTGTCTGAATCAAATAATAGACAAACATGCTATTTACCAACTTCAAGCACTGCAGGATGAATGTAAGTTTGCTGCCTACCCAATTCAGATTTGGCCATGAAACAAAACAAAAACCACCCCTTGAGGAGTTTGCAGTGATTATTTGCAGTGATTAAGCAATATGCTGCCATCTTGATTTCAGCCACAATTTGGGATCATCTCATCTACTTGCAAAAGCTAAACAGGAAAAAGGATTTTATCGGTGGTAACCAGATATTCCACACAATCAGTCATAACTGATGAGAATATGAAACCTTTGTTTGAGTCATAGTTAAGGACTCATGAGGTCAACGGGGATGTTATTTCACACCAGTCTTTTTCAACGTACACAAGAAGCTCACACAACTTAGATACATGCACATGTCTATGCTCATAGATTTCTATGAAGACAACTAAGAATAATACCACTTTCTGGAAGTGTGCTCAGCTCAGAGTCAAGCACTTGCAAAAAAGGCTGTACGGATGGAGGTGTGATTTAAATAATGTAAAGTGCATGGTCTTGTATAGCACCCTTCTGCCACTACTGGTGTTCTCCCTGCGCATGGCTCTGTAAGAAAAAAGGGGGCTATATGGGTCATTAATGGGACAGTGGGAGAGGCAGATGTATAAACAGTGGTCCTGATAGGCACATGATTGCATTCTATGGGTTTGGTGGAGAAACCTGCAAAGTATAGTATCCATAGGGAAAAAACAAAGCTCTGCTGCAATGCAGTGCTTTGGGACTGGTTAGCCGCTGATATGAGAGAGTGTGATAGAGCTAAAGAGGAGAGCTTAGTCATGGGTCAGAATAGTAATCATAGTAAAATACCGGTACCGGTAAACCCTTACCGCCTACCGTGTAATGAGGCCCAATGATTCTAGGGTATAACTCTCCATAGCAGACATAGTTAGAAAATCAGCTTTTTAGTGCTAAGCTCTGTGGTTAGTTGTCCTAAAGTGTTCAAAAAGTACTCTAAAGTGTATACTCAATACAAATCCCACCGCTGTACACCAGTGTTAGGCAGAAACCTGTGCAGTTCCCTCTGGGACCACTGCAAAAGATTTAAGACTACAGGTGTTTGGCAGTAAACCCACTTGGGAGCAGGCTGTACCACACAGATTCACTTGGTAGCTTTGGCTGAGCAGTCAGACTTCCCTCAAGAAGAGTTAGGCAGTATACAGAGTATTCACAATAGGTCAAAAGAACACAGTAGAACAAGTAAACACTGACCAGAGTTTGGTGTAAAAGAGATATAATTATTTATTTAAAACCACATCTAGAAAAACACACAGGCACTAATAGTAAGCAATTCATAAACACGGTCACTAAAAGATATACACTCCCTTAGAAGAATATTAGACAAGTCTTAAGTAAAGTCCCACTTATTTTCAGACCGCTGTCTCAACGCAGATGGCACTCTAATAATTCATTTTAAAAGGGAGAGAAAAGCAGAGTATAATGTGAAACAGATCCCAACACATTCATAAGAACAAAACAAGAGAGGAAGGCAAGTAAAACCTTGAAGTTAGAGTTCAGAAGGCCGGATCCACTTTAAGAGGATCAGAACAAAATGTGTCCAAGGTCACACGGTTGAAGTGCAAAAGAGTCTTGCAAAGGTTCAAAAAGAGTTGGACCAAAAGAAAGGGACCAGTTAGAAGGTCAAGGCGGCCAACCCAGTCCAGAAGGTTAAGGGATTATTATTACCTTGTAGCATTCTTTAGAAAGGGAGGCCTGGCGGACACGTTATCTTAAAGTGGTGAGAATACTCCAGCGGGGGCAGTTGCTCCTGGCTTAGGATGCAAGCCAGTGCTTCGTCCGGGGGAAGAGAGGATCTCGTCGGGGAGGAAGACAGGAGTCTGTTGCACTGCCAGGGAAGAAACCAGCCACAGAGTTCTCAGGTAAAAGGAGCGATCCTTTTATTCGCGGTCCAGTGGTCAGTGGCTATCCGGTTGCCGGGGTGCTTGGCACAGGCAATCCGACCACAAGACGTCCTGGGATGCGAAGAAAAGAAGGTAAACTGGTTGTGCCCACCAGTCAGGGGAAGAAGCCTCTCCAGCCGGGAGATCTTCTCTGTCGCCGGGAAGTGGTGAGTCGATCCCGTAGGGCTCCACCGGTGGTGTCGTTGTGGTAGGTTGGCTCAGCTTCTCCCTCGTCGGATTCTCAGGTCCTGTGGCGACATCTGAAGTTCCTGTCCCCAAAGCCCTGCTTTTATGCAGCACACCCCCATTCACTCAGCCTAGCTGTCAATCAAACATGCTAAGTGGTGAGCCGGCCGGCTCACCACTTGGGCCAATCACACAAGGGTGCGACTTGAGTTACCAAGGTAACTCAGTCCAGGGTGCCTAAACCCCCTCCCACACCCCCTGTGATACCCAGACAGAGTGGCACCACTTTTGGAGGCTTCTGTGGAGAAGCCTGCGAAAAAGTGGAACAAAGGGCTCGACTTGGGTTGGAGTCACAGAAGAGAACACAAACACCATTTTAGAATCGAGTCCTGGCAAAAAATACCAACCGGCGAATTAATATTAAATAAATAAACCAGCAGTATGTTCGAGGCTATGAGAATTAAATAATTAAGGTTGGTAGCCTCGAACAATGGGAAAATCCAATAGGGATATATTCGCGGTCGAATATAAAAAGTAGTATCCACTGCCACCAGCCAAAACTCGATCAGGGGGGATGGAGACGTGCCCCCTTGACTAACAGACCCCGGGGCAATCGAATTGCCTCGACCAGTACGTCCACAATATGATGATTTGTACTGGTTTCTGTTTATAATTTGAGACTAGTAAAGCCAATGGTGACTTTACATGCCCTGGGAGACAGCAGTCAGCCCCAAGGTATGGAGTCTATGGTGGGGTGTCACTATGACACCCCTGTGTTACTGCACGGAGGGTGCTGTGTAACATACATAGGAAAATCACATGAGACCCTATGGAGTAAAGGACCCCATAGCCCATTAAACACAACAACAGTCAAAGGAACACCATAAATCATGTCCAAGAGTGGGAGAAAAAGAGTCTCACTCTTGGCAGGAGAAAAAAACAAACTCCAGAAATCCAGCAAAGCTGCTGGGGGACTCACTAGGTTAGGAAATTCAGCCTAAAGAGAGAATGCTCCCTAACACCCAGCATCCAAGTCAGTTTTGGTTTAGGGGTCTGGAGCAACATATGGCAATTCCCTTTTGTAATCACCCATTGTTCTCCTTTCAACATTTTGACAAAAACTAGTTATGTATCACAACTCCCTAATTTTACTAGCAACTGCCATAATAAACATATTTTCTGATTCAGCTAATCATTGAGAATTGGGTAAGCTGACCACCAAGTCCATACCATGTAGCACGGCCAACGGGCACCTTTCTGCCATTTCCATAAAAAGCACAACAGTTATTAAGCGTATCCCTAATTTCATTTTCCACCCGCTCACCAACTCTCACATTTGGAACATGTTCAGATTAGTGAGAAACCTAGTTTAACTCTCCATTACAGTTCCCTTAGTTACAGGTAGAAGAACTTTAAATCCCCAAAATCGCCTGGAAATTACATTAAAAAAAATGGTGCATAGATGAAATCCATCTGCCTTATGATGGCTGAGAAAAAGGCCTACATGGTAATAGTCCTTTTAAATTAATTGTGAATCTTCATGTGGACAAACGGGCCTCCTCCTGACTTCCGGCCATTTGTTTTCACTGGGTCAGACCGTGTCCAGAGGTTTTTTTCATCAGTCTCCTTTGTGTTGCAAGCTTGTTCTTTGAAGTGGGTGGCCCCATTTTCACACATATTAGTCATGCTCCAGCCAAGGGTAACTTTTCTTGAAGTCAATTCTTTCAGATACAGCAGGTCTGGAGAACACTACATTTTGAAATCTTTAGCAGGACATTTTATTGCAATTAGTAATTAAATGGGAGATGTGATATCCAGGTTGGGAGTGGGATAACTCCTTGTGAAGTTTTGCTCACAGCCAGGGAAAGAGTCTGCCTGGGGCTGACACTTTCCATGAAGCCAAAGTGGCTTTTCAAAATGTCACAGGAGTTTTGTTGGTGAAACATAATATATATTGCTTTTTGTCAACCCACACATCTTGTTCTGTTTTCTGGCATGTTCCTGTGAGCAGTGATACTTTTTTTTTACTTTTAAAAACTGTTTTTATTTGCACACACCTGTGCAGGCCGTTTTTGTTTTCAATGTTTAAAAATCCTGTTTCCCATGTGATAGGGATATTTGATTTCTCCGTATTTTGTAAATTACATGGCTGTTTATCCATTGGTAATGACGGGTAGGCCCCTTTCCACATGGCTCTTTAATTTTACTTGAAAAACAAAAACAATGCTGTTTTCATTTCAGTGTTTAAAATCTTGCTATTCATGTGAAAGGGACTTCTGTTTGGGGCCTTTAAATGCACCCCACAGCTAGTCATGTGGCAGCCTTCTGTGGGGGGTTTGTGTGTGTAGTATAATGTGCAAGGAGATCTTATCAGTGAGTTGGTTAGTCAGGGAAATGGGAGTGTAAGCCTTACAAGCTAAAACAACATGCAACCCTGCACTCCTAAACTGGCCATTTGCAGTTTCCTTTTCTCTGGCTCACAATGCCAACTAGTGATCCCCTCTCTCACTCTCCGAACTGTCTCTCTATCGCAAATAAATATATTCTATCCCATGAGGAATATAAACAAGCATCGGTGAGTTGGTAAATGAGGAAAAATGGGCAGTCTGTGAACTCCAGACATTACTATGATCTACCTGTTGAGGATTATCGGAGGGAAACACTTTTGGTTCAGAAGAAGGGCTGCTTGAAATGTAAGGGCTGTGGTCACACATTTCACCATCATGATTATGTTGATGAGAGATACCTCAAGCCTCACTCCAACATGCTTACGTCCTGTGCTCTGTGGCTTGCTGACATATTTGCCAGTCGAGGGCAGGGCCCATTGAGACAGGGAAGGCTTTTGTCAGGCATTCATCAGGCGTTGGATAGGGCATGGGCCAGAATCCCTTTTTCTGGTTTCTCCCAGATGTGTACCCTGCTGTCTCCCACAAGCCCAAACTTCATACACAAAGTATAAAAAAGAAATACAACCCCTCATTCCCAATAGCCATAACTCACCAGATTTTGATCCAGCATAAGGACTTCAGTATCAGAGGGATGTGCCAAATCTGTAGGGACTTCTTCATTATGAAAACAAGGAGCGGAAAAAGATAAATACTGTAGCGTGAATTCCTCAAAAATGTGGAGCATTGTGGCCTTAAAAGGCCATTAGGAGTGCAGCGGCTGCAGGATGGCGAAGAGCAGTATGTGAGCATGAAGGCAGCAGAGTTACGCCACATTGTCCCTAAACTGTGCATCTGTTGTGCCTTCTATGAACACAAGAGCATAGTTAGCAACATGATCCATTCCAATCTGTAGGTGCTTATCCAGTCCTGTTTGTTTTTTGCATTCTGGGACTTGTAGTTGTGCTTTTCCCATTATAAAACTCAAACTACAAGTCCCAGAATCCAAGAAAATCATGTCTGGTTAAGCTACAGATTGGAATGGATCATGTTGGCAACTATGCAATAGCAATGCCATGTCCTGCCTCTGTCTCATGATATACCAGCTGAGAAATGTAAAGAGGGGATGTGCTTTACAAAGAGGAAACTTGGAATATCCTGTACATTGAGCACTTTATCTAATATATATCATTTAAAGAAAAATACCATATTAATTGTTCCGCAGTCTGGCTTTAGGTCAGGAATCTTTGCCCTTATGATTCCAAGCACTTGACATCATATCCTTTATAAAAATGAGAAGTTGTGCTGAGGGTTATGCCCAAACCCCCAATAATTAGCTTCAGCAATTCCAAGATTCTGCTGGACACCCAATAAGTGTTGGAAATGTCCAGAGTTATTCATGGAAAAGGCTAGAAATCTCAGTCAATCTGTCCTCATCAATGCTTGCCCTGCAATACCCTGAATCTCAGGCAGACTAAAGAAATAAAACAACCACTATCTGTGTTGTTTTCAGAAAAGAATAGATAACAACTATCTATTTATGCAACTCCTGACTAAGGTTTCCGCCGAGCATAGAGATCACCATTCGAGAAACAGGGGGTTATGTAAGGGTGATAGCTCACATCTTTTATCAGTCACTTACATCAGACATTGCCAATGACAAAATGGAAATTAAACTATAAAGAAGAGATGATCGTTTATCCCTCTGTGGCACCCGTATTATTGTGAAAGTCGCTTTTCCAAGAAAAACAAAATATAAATGCTGCAGGGTTAGAGTCTTCTAAGCTGGCATTTCCTTCCCGTTATGTTAGCCACTGAGGAGCATATTCAGTGTAGCCTTTAGTAACCGACGAAACATAAAGAAGTACCACGCCATTTTCCTGGCCCCAAGCCACATTAAGCACGGCGCTACTGCGACAGATTATCTGAACTTTACCCTTCTGCAAAAAGAATGCAGTACCTGAGGTTAGCATCTGTGTTGATGCTTGTATAATAATGAAGTGAAAATACAGGTGTTGACCAAATCCGTATTATTTAAAATGTTTCAGGCAAACTATGTTTGGTGCATAATTGTGTTTTTTGATTGTATATTGTTTAAAAACGTGTTAACCTTAACAATGTATACACAATTTAAGATTCATACACAGAATAAAAAATACCTTCCAATTAACTTACACAATTAGTTACCAGATCCGTCATCAAAGAATAATACAATAGATTTCGGCGATTATCCCAATTACTGTTATTAGTCTGAAACTCCCCTTTCAAAAAGAATACTATTCAATAATTAGAATTCAGTAATTAAAAATCAATTTCCGTTAGAGCCAGTGCCCTACAAAATCTAATAACACCTAAAGCCATTGGCGTCGGACCTTAAACAAATATTTCACTTTCCACAAACCCCAAATTATAAACATGCTGATAATATAAAAAAAACAAATGAATGTCGTTATCACATTTCTCATGTATGTTGTGCAACAATCATTGTACAAAAAACAGTCTGATACATGTTTGCTGTACTGCAGCTGTGTTTAGATAATTCCTTTTGGGATGAAACCTGGTTGCTCCATTCCCATTTGCCCAATTTTTAGCACAGTACACAAGTTCGATAATCTGGCCCCTGGCATCTGCGCCGGTCATGGGTGTGTGCCAAAGTCTGAGAAGTATGCTCAGAAAGGTTCCTGTAACCCATAGTCTTATTACTGGGTGGAAATAGCGGGTTCTCGGGTGATGTCAACCTGGATAAATGCACCGGTACAAGACATCATTACAAAACTGCAAAGCCTGAAGAACCAAGCTGCCAGGATGTGCCTAGTCCTCACGAAACACAACCAAATTCCACTATCCCAGAAATTACATCTCTTGATCCCTATACAATCCAGGGTCATTGTCACCATAGGTCAAAAATGCGGCCAAGCAGATTGTCCTCTTTCTTCTCATCCGTTAATATGTTTATAAAACGCCATTGCAGCTTGTTTAGCTTAGCCTGCTTTCATTTACTAATGTGATTTACCAAAACAGCACCACAGGAACATATACAAGACTTGAATTAAAACCTGAAATCATAACGTTCACCTTTTAAACCACAGTGCAACCATATCTCATTATCCCAGCGGCAACATAGGCATTGAACACACGCTTTGTGAAATATGCAACGCTGTCACATGGTGTTCATCAACGTTACAGCGGATGACTGCTCCTGTCTATTCATGCAGTGTTTACCTGGCCCCACTACTATATCCAGTGGCACTGTATTTATAGAGAACTCATCCTGTTTCTTATATATATATATGTTTTTCAGTTTGTTTTGTTTTGTCCTTTGTCTATGTCCTTTTTTTTTTTTTTATTACACACTCATAAACCGACTTGGCATTGCCATCATCCTTGTGTTATTATTGTACAGGCACCCTTCTGGGTAATGTCCCCATCATTTGTAAACGTGCTTTTGTACGTCATTTCTGACCGAAAGTGACATCCATGTTCTTCAAATATAAACATCTATACAAAACATAGCTGACTAGCACATTGCTCATCTCAGACATGCCAACCCTCCCGATTTAGGTGGGAGACTCCTGATTTTGAAGTGAAAAATATTGGTATTTTTCACGTTCTCCCGCCTAAAATAATTCTAACCCCAATGCATGCCTATGGGGAAATTAATTTCTCCCGAATTCTCTCGTGAAATCTCCCTCCTAGGTGCCTCAGAATGTTGGCATGTATGTCATCTACATATCTACACAGTAAATAGCAATTCCTTGGGCGCATGCAAAACAGGTGCTGGTGTTCTTTTTTTAAAAACGTGTGGTTGAATTGTAAAAGTATGCTACGCCTTTAGCAAAATGGAGAGCTGGTGTTTACCTTGACAAGCCATTTTAAATGGAAACCCCAATGTTCTTGGAACACCTTTGCATGAACAAGCAAACAGGCCGTTTTCTGCTATGCAGCCTGTCTCTAGAACAAGTCAGCGATGCAGATTCGACTGGCCCTCTCCACCATATACTTCAGTAGGAATTAAAGTCCATGCTCGTGCCGCTTCCCCGACCCCCATATCCCTATTTGTGTGCATCCCTTATATAATGCAGTCTGTTGCTTTCCAGCTAGGTTTGCACTTTATATAATGCATTCATACATGCATGCATGCACCAGGCAGATTGTTACAAAGCAACTAGAAAGTGGATAGCACATTCAAATTGCACAATGCTCATAAGAGCACAAAAGTGTGCGTTGCTGGTTGCAACACTCTAACTGTGAAGACGTGTGTTGCTGCGTGTGTGGATGTGAGGAGGCACATTGCATGCGTATGCACACGTATTTACTGAGAAAAAGGTTTAAGTAATATTGCCAAGTTACAGCAGTGAAGCAAAACCAAACCGAAAAGCACTCCGACTCGAAATTAGATTACTTAATTAACCTTTTGACTTTCCTCCACACCAATGCAAACTCCCGTTTTCCTGCTAATGCATTTTAATGGTCTGCAAACAAATGTGGTTTAAAATAATCAGCTACATTTCATGCTTTCCGGAGAGATTATAAACTAATTTTGATTCCCTAAAATGTTTTTTTATTTATAGGCTGGTTTTAAGTGCCGTGTCGGATTATTTTGCTGCGATGTTTACCAATGATGTGCGGGAAGCAAAACAAGAGGAGATTAAAATGGAAGGTGTGGACCCAGATGCGCTTAAAGCTTTGGTGCACTACGCGTACACAGGTAAAGAGCTTTTTACCGTAAACACTGTTGTCCAAGTACAGACCTTGTTATCGTGCAGTATGTTGATTTTGTTCGTGCGTTGAAAGTATAGTATTAGTCAAACGTTTGCTGTAAGCGGTCAATTTCTAGAAACAGTTTATTATTGCATTTTTATTCTAAAGTGTATTTTGTTATGTTTTTATGTCGGTTTTCTGGCTTTATTTTTATTGTTTTTTATCTTTGTCAATTTTTTGTTTTGTTTATTTGTGATTTGTTTTGACACAATGTAAACTTTTTCACAAGACAAATGTAAAAACAATACAACAAAAACAAAATATTCTGCATTTCCCTGTCAAATTGATTGTTCAGGCTGTAAAAATATGCTGCCTGTACAGTGTCACCAGAAATAGTTACATTGTAATCAGATATTCACATTACATTACAAACTCACTGATCCCAAACTGGAAACAGGAACACGATCCAGGGTCAGCAAGGTACCCCCAAACTCACTTAAGAAGTGGATCAAAGGAGTAAAATGTTTCCCAGAGATGTCAACAGGACCATGTGACAAGGCAAAACTTGTTTTGGGGTAAAAGGCAAGTAACAGTTAAACTGCACAGGTGCAGGTTTAGCAGCAAGCATGCCCAGGGCTGACCCAAGAAGACCCCCATGAAGAGCTCCACGGGCAGGTTTGAGAGCAGCAGCACCAGGAGAACATGTAGGCGAAGGAATGAGCCCCAATTGAAACCCATTGGGAAATGCAGTTGAGAGCGTCCTGCAAAAAGGCTCTGCACCTTAGGGTTAGTATCGTAAATAACCCACCATGCCTGGCCACAGAGTTACGTACTCAGGCTGTTGGTTCCTGAAACGGTGGTTCCAGGAAGGCAAAACAACCCAGTGAGTAGATTACTTTCTTTCCAGGTACAGTTCCGAGGATCTGAGCAGCTAGGTACTTGGACCCAGACCAACAGTGACCCAGACATTGGAAAAAAGAACAAGAGCCTTTCCTAGGAGAAGGATCCACAAACAAGTAGCAAAAGCAGCTCTGAGGATAACTCTGTAAAGGTGAGAAAATCTGGCAAAGCCGGTTCTTATCTATATTAAACAAAAAAGGAGGGAAGCCCAGAAACAGAAATGGTTCCATAATGAAGAATATGGTTGGGCCGGGGCAGAATGATCCTGAAGTGAAGATAAGGAATGGTATGGGGGTTCTGCCCCCTTCCTGATGACATCAGTGACCTACACCAAGGCATGACACACATGGCCGAAATACTGGAAGCTTGCAGTAAAAGAGCCTGAGGGCAGTTCCAGCAAGAGAGGCCTAAGCCAGCATATGAGTAGGCAAGGAAGAAGATTGATGAGGCTCAGAAAGGATACCCAATAGTCATAAATCCAAACTACAGGAAACCTTCAGTAGAATTTCCTCAGACCACCAATTAATAGAACAGTGATCCAAAACAAGTCAGCTTGGCAGTGATGCGTGGAATCTCAGTCCAGTGGGAAAATCCAGATTATGCAAACCCCCTGCCAACATCACTGGCAGATGATGGCCAGGCTTGGCTGTATTGGAATGATGGGGTAGACTTGATTGAAAATATTTGACCTAATGGAGATGTGACCGAATCCTACCCTAACGTTTACCCTTACTCCACACCCCAACTATTATGCAGTACACATATACAACATTACCTACCATTTTCGGTCAAATTCATTTGGTTAAATCAATGGTATTGGAATTGCTGTGTGCCCCATACTAATGCTCCCTGGTGCCATGCAAAAACGCTAATGCAGTGTTGCCAAAGGTTGCAACAAATGTGTACTGAAATCCTTTATTAAAGAGCGAGTGTCCCATGGTAAAACAAATCCACTTTTAGACAATCTCTGTGCTCATTTAAAGGGGTAATTATTATGAGAGACAACCAATGGTCACATCAAGACTAATGGTATGTGGGAGTACCAAGGGATACTTCACACCAACAGAGATTAGGAAACTAGCTGACTGAAAGGCAAGGACGCCGCACACTCATCCCTCTGCCAAGTTGATATGTTTCAGCTCAGGTCAAGGTGAGAGGGCCTGGTTGGCAGGGAAACAGGTGATTCTACAATTGTTCTTTCCCACTTAGGCAACATAGGATTACCATTCATCCAGTGTGTAGGTTTGTAATGAAACCATGATTCTAATGGCTCTATTGGAGGTACCACTCTTAACACTCAATGGTTGCAAGTGATGGGAATGTTCCACTATTGGTACTTCAGTAAAAGTTTCTTTTTGATGTTACAAAGAATAATTGTGCGTCTTGTTCCCATCGGAATACCCCTCTTGTTATTAATAGCAGGTTATTGGTGTGCTATGTTGGTAAGCTGGCCTGCAATAATAAAAAAACATCCACTGATTATCCCTGGTTACCGCAGGTGTCGGCCAGTCCATAACAGCTCTCCATTCTTGGCAATCATTTCAGGTATTTGTGGAGGTAGCAGAAAACCCAGATACACCATAGTGTATACCTAGAATTAACATTTACTGAGCTGTGCATTAAAACACATATTTATAAGTTATCATTCATGTGAACTATAGCTCAGATGTTCAGGTACCCCTAGGGATGTCATCAATCAAGTATGGAAATTCAGCTGGGGTTATTCATAGATCAAAGGCTGTCACTTGATGTTAAAATGATCCCAGAAAGATTTGGAATGCCACCTTGCACCTTTAGGACTCTCAGATCCTAACCAAATGCACAATTTCAATCAGATATAAATAACTGTAATTGTCTGTGGTAAGTGGTCTAGGAAAAGTGGTGTAAGAGGTACAGGGTATCAAGTATATATGAATATGCGATTATTCTATTAAGGACAGTCAACAGTACACCGTTCTGTTGTGTACAAATATCAATGGCAAAACTGGAAATCACTTAGAAAGGCAGATAGAATAATTGATCAATTCCTTCAAATGTGCTCACGTAGCAATTTCATTATTGCCTCTGAGCACCTCTGATTTTGACATAATATGACAAATGAATTATAATTAGGATAGAAAAGTTCCCACTTTCACCGTAACAAAATCAATTATGCATTTCTGGTGTTCAGCAGGGGCCCATTCCCCTTTTCTGTAACTCCTATTTGACATTCTAAGGGGCTGTGGGGTGCATTTAAGGCCCGAAACAGAAATTCTCTCTCATTGAAACATCGCATTTTAACCCTGTCCCAAAAACGGCTGTGCTTTGCTTTCCCTGTCACATGAGTGGCAAGCATTGGAATACTGCAACCAAAAACGGCCCTGCATCGTTTTATTTCACCTGAATGACAAGAAGTGTGCACTGCATCCTAAAAACAGCCCTGTGTAGTTTTGTTTAACCTAAATGACATGAAGTTATGCAATGCATTCAAAAACGGCCCTGTGTTTGCTTGTGTTTCATCTGAATGACAAAAAGTATGCATTACATCCATAAATGGCCATTGTTTTACTTTCAATTCACATGAGGAGCAAGGATTTCAACATTTCAACCCGACATGGTTTTTGCTTTCCATTTTGTTTGAACAGCAGCTCTTAAAACACGGCAAACAGAAAAATAATGGCTTGCACATGTGTAATCAAAAGGAAATGACTTTTAAAAAGCCACCAGGAAAGGATAGCTCTGCTCGCACAGATATAGAAGGGAAAAATGCTCTAGGGATGGGATTGACTAAGCAATGTACATTATGTTTTCAACCAGAAGACTTAAATCACCTTGGAAGAGGCTCAGAATACGGGAAAAAAACTGTTTTTGGGCTTAGGCAGGATATTTCTCAATTAAAAGCCCTGTTCTCCACTGAAAGTCACACCTACTAGTGAATCAGACTGCAATGACAAATGATGTTACTGAGGGTGTTATAATTCCCTGCTCTGCCAGACCTGAAGGCAGGGGCTCAGAGAGTTCAAGGAAAGCAAGTGTGGCTAAAAACTTGACTGGGAGGTGTGAGTTCCTCCTCCAGCCACCCCCAAGGACAAACTGATAACGTCAAAGGGGACAATAAAAATCTCTGGTACCGGCTGTGGGGTTAAAGCACCCCTCCCACAAAAGGGGACAAATATTCCAAATTGACATTAAAGGACTGAGTTGATTTTTAGGCATTTATGTAACAATTAGAATGAAAAATAATGTTATATGCAGGTGTTTTTTTTTTAGAACTGTAGTGCATTTTCCTAGGACTTTGGGGACTGAAATGCCAGTTAAGACTAGTTTCTGGCTGCTCAGAAGATGTGACCCTTATGAGATTTGGTGGAAAGATGGAAAGTGAAATTATGAACATGTTTGATCATTTGTGGTAACAGTTATACATTTTATGAAAATAACAAAAATGTGCCAAAGGGCCATGCTACCTCGTTCAGAGTTGGCGATCAGCTTACCTAATTCCCTATGACCCACTCAAACCGCATATCTAATGCATATGTCAGGGGTTAGTAGAAATATGAAGTAAAGGAACATAACTGGGTTATGTCAAAAAGTGGCCAAGAGAACAAAGAATAGTAATAAAATGTAAACAGACAGATGGTGCTCTCTTTCCTTGGACCAGTCATGCCAGGGGGCAGAGAGAGGAATGGTAAACTGTCCTATCTGAGGGGTTGTGGTAATTCTAGAGTACTCCCCCTAGATTATGAAGTGAGTGATGTCATTTGGGCGATATAAGGGGGGGCTGTACTAGGTCAGACAAACACACAAAAATCCAGGGAGACAGGAGAAGGAGGATGGAGTGGAGAACTCTGATCCATACCCTCTCTGATCCATAAGGGGGGCTGTACTAAGTCAGCCAAACACACAAAAATCCAGGGAGACAGGAGAATGCGGATGGAGTGGAGAACTCTGATCCATACCATCTTTGAGAGTGCAGAGATCAGATCCCTTTCCTAGCTGTCCAGAGTGTCCTGAGGTCCAGCTGGCATTCCAGAATCTCAAACCAAGGCTTACTTTGTAAGTAGTAAATAACCCCAGCCCTAAATTGCATAAGCCCTTCCTTTATATAGCATTGCACCCATTGAAAACCCCATTGAAAACCCCACACTGCTAGTGTAATTCAGTCACCTTCCCATAGAAGAATCTGTGTTTAGCCTGTGTATGTTAGCATATTCCTCTGATAAACCTCTCAATGTCTGTATTAATCCTTAGCATATCCTTAAGTAAATCAATTAATTCCCCCATTGAAATTAACGGTACAAGTTGGTTAAAATTCTACATTAACTCCATTGTTCTTTGTGTCTTTCTTTAATAATTCTAGCCATTAAAGTATTGCCTCAAAAGAATTACTCTCTTCGTAATAGAATACCAAATTTGCCTGTGCATTGTGTGCATTACCAGAAAAATTCCTATTTGCAGCTGTCCTATTAAAACTCCAAACCATAGTCTCATTGAGAGCAATCCCTTTTTACCTACAAGTCTATCTGTTATATGTCTCTGTCCGTGTCAATGAAAACCGATATTCCTGTTCTGAGCTATACCCTTTCAGTGAGCTGCCTGTCATTGTAAATCCTGCGTAAAAACAAATTTCCATTGCCGTTTGTATTTCTCATTTTGCCTTTGCTATCTCGCTAAAACCAATTTTTCTAATTCATTTCTATGTTGCCCTGGTGTGCTGAATAGTAGTCTCAAAGCTTCCCTATCTCCGCAAGTGTAGCAACACGAATTTCCTTTCTTTCTTTCCCATAGACGGTGTGAGTAAAAATCCAAATTTTATTCTGCCATTTTGCGCCAAAAACGGGTTTTCACTTTCTTTGTTGGCTTCCCATCCTGGGGTGGTGGGCTTTACTAAAAATACAATTTTCTCTCTCTATCCGTACTCTATTACCACTGCCTTCCATATAAAGGAATCAAGTTAGCAAATGTCTCGGGGTTCAGTGTTCCAGGGAGGGTGCTAAACCATTGATGTTATCTGTTTCTAAAATTGGTGCAATTATGTACCGCAACATTAGTGGCTATAAAATTGTTTGATGTTCCTTTTTCATTCAATAATACATTAATAAATATATATTGATACACACCAGCCTGATTCCTGGTCCATTATGACACAGTGTTTGTGGAGGTTGGGTGTGAGACGGGTTGGAGGCCTACTCAAACAGAAAAGAACCTGTGGTTTATTAAAAATAAAAAGTGCTTTACTGTATGCCATATATGTTGTTGGGGAAGGAGTCTCTGGCTGGAGTGTGCCGTGTAATAAAACCCGTGACAGGACTCTCAGCATTTAAACATTAATGATTTGTTGAGAAATCCAACTGTCCTCTTGTGGTGCAGACAGTGGCCATGGACTAAACTGTTTGTAATTGCCGATTATTTTCAGAATTATAACATTTGTCTTAAAGCTGCCACAATTGGTGTGCCACAATCAAATTGAACGGTTCCGTTAATGATTGCTATTTACACAATCTAGTATTAATTCACAGGCATAAAACTTTTTCAACCTGCTGGCGAGATTAGTACTCTTGGTAGCTATTTTCCTTTCAGGTTTCCTCTTTGATAGACTAGGCAACTCCAGTTCTCATAAATGTCTATGTTGCAGCAATTGCTTGTGGCCCTAGATTAATTTAAGTATATGCTAGTGTCTGGAATCAGAGATGGATCTGACTGGTTAACTATTATCATAAGAATCCATGATTGCCTGATATGGCAGAGTTAATTAAGTCAGACAATTATAGTTTTGTGGCAATAAGTATTTGCCCACTCAGAGATCACTTATCATCTCATATCAGGATTTGTAAGTAATATTCTTAGATGTTCACCTTCTTTCCAACTATGAAATGCTAAACGTGACCAATGGCCAATTATCTGGGTGGGTGATTAGATAGCATTGGGTAACAATGTAAGAATTGTGTGTAAATCCAAACTTTGGTTAAGGCATGAGTGCCATAAGAGGCTATACAAAGACAGTTAAGTGAACTGTTCCTGTAGTAAAACGGTTCTTGACATCTACACTGTTCTTGCCTGAGGCTGATTGACCTCATCATCCAATGCTTTATTTTCAATTTTTGATTCAGAGGGACCTTTTCCTCTCTCAATACTGAAATCTCAATTTCTAGCATATGGATCATTGTGACTAAAACACCTCAATAAAAGAATTTGTGTTCAAACTGCTCTGCCAAAAATGCACGATTGGCTAATTATTCTGGTACGTCTTTGAACAACTACTGGTATAGCACGATGCACACAAGTTAAATCTCCCATGCTTTGGTGTCCCAGATTACCAGAGGAACATTTCAGAATGAAAGATTATTAGGAAGGCGCTTGAGAGAGTATAAAAACAGGCACACACAAGGGAGGCGACTATGTTAAGATGACGTTTTATTTCAATTACCAGCTAGTAACAATAAAGTGAAACCTGACTTTCTTATTTTGCTCTCAGTTTGTTAATGAGTGGACTGTCTTGGAACTTCTCTTGAAAGGCAAGGAGACACTGTGCTAGGTATTCAATTATAATTCTTAGAAGGAGTCTACTGTGATGTTTACTGCTGTTTTATTTCTGTTTGGATTCAATGTTAAGTTGTCTTGAAATGAAATTCCAGTTTGAGTAATGATGTGTCGCTCAACAATTACATTTCACCAAAGGTTATCAAACATGCGCCCTCAGATCCTGGCACTCAGCTATTGAGGACACTTGGATTGTGGGCATTATCTCCTGGTATATGCCCATGTTAGGAGCAGTTTGATTGCCCACCTCAGCTTCCCCCGACCCTGATTCCTTCCTACCTACTTAGTTCCCAAGATCCACCAGCCGCCTCCCTTGCTAAATTAGATGTACCTACCTGTCACCCTAACTACCTCCCCTCATCAACTCTCCCACTCTCTATGAGAATCATAGAAATGCATGATACCCTCCAGAGTGTCTATTTGCAATTTCTATATGGTGGTCATAATTATTTTGGGTGGGACAATATGGGTTGGCTGTTCTGCGTGGCTATGTACTGCACATTTTGTCACAAATTAAATATCCCTGAGCACTCTCAACAATGTGTTGGATTTCTTATAGACTGAATGATGAGATTGGTGGGCTTTACAAGGTGGTAATGCCCATCTGCCCTCCTTAACCTTGGTGTTGGCCCCTTACCACTTTTCCTGGCCTGCTAATCTCATCACTATAGCTCAGTGGTATTTTAGAAACAAAAGGATTCCTAATGTTGCAGTGTATATCTTTCACAAGAACTCTTCCTAGACTATTTGCCTTTCGAGAAATCTCATTTTTGCCATCGATGCCATTATTTCATCTAGCTGTTTATTTTATTTTTCGTTTATTGGTTACCTGCAATGCCCTAGATGCTTGCATTTGCCTTGTCTGAATTACAACAGAGAAAGAGGAGGATGGGAAGCAGGTGCAGTGGAAAGGTTATTACCGAGGAAGAAGGAGTGGAAGTGGGTGAAACCAGATGCCTAAATATTGTGAACAAACAAGAGACATCTTTCTCAAATCAACATTAAGTCCTTCTCAGTTTGTTAATGAGTGGGCTGTCTTAGAACTTCTCTTGCAAGACAAGGAAACAATGTGCTAGGTAATCGATTCTAATTCCTAGGAGTCTACCGTGATGTTTATTGTTGTTTTTTTTGTTTGTTTGGATGCAATGATAAGTTGTTCTGAACTGATTTTCCAGTTTGAGTAATGATATGTCGCTCAACGATTACATTTCACCAAAGGTTATCAAAAATTTGCCCTCGGCTCCTTTCACTCACCTATTGAGGACACTTGGATTGTGGGTATTCTCCTGTATATGCCAATGTTCAGAGCAGTTTGATTGGGCAATAATAGGTCTGAATATACAGGTGTGTGCTACTTATGTTAGCACAACGTATACATAGAGATAAGAAAATAGCTCCCCCTAATATTTATAATGGTCATTCAATTTCATCAAAATTATTTTTTTTCACAAGTTCTTTTTTGTAGTTCTAATGTAAAAATAAACACGAAATCGAGTGGTTGAGTAATTTAACTTATTTTTCTCTACTTTTAAAGACATTGAGCCTCATTACGAGTCACCCGGTATGGAAATAACGGTGGCGGTATACCCGCCGCTACCATTGTTTCCATACCAGGTGATCTCGAGTGCTGCAGGCGGGAGGTGTCATTTCCGCCAGGTCTGACCTGGCGGGTTTAACACCACCTGCCTGCAGGCGGACATGGAAACAACGGCACCATCACGATATGGTGCCGGTGTTTCCACTTTCCCATTCCCATTGAGTCCCATGGGACTCAATGGGAATGGGGATTTACCGAATTCCGCCTCCGGAATTCCTGGGTCACCGGGATCGTAATGCCCCGGTAATTCCGGGAATCACGGATGAGGATTGGTATTACGAGTCCGGCGGTAACCTGCCGGAATTTCAGGCATGGTTACCGGCAGACTCGTAATGAGGCCCATTGTCTAGTGAGTAAATACGCTGTGTCTGTCAGGGTTTAGCTCGATCTGTCACCGAGTGATGTGTTCTCTACTTCAAGCAAGCATTTGAGTGTCGAACTGCAACGGAATGCTACTTATTAAATATGTCATTTTTTAATGACCTGGCTTCCCCCGTGGAATTATCCGTCTGTAGGAGAAGGCAGTGTTCTTGACTGATCATTTCAAAAAGATAAAAGCCATGCCTTTAGGACATTATAGTCGAAAGTAAAGAGACACAGACAATCCAATTATTGCTGAAAGAGGAGAAACGTTCAAGTTTCTCTGTGGTCCTTTTCATTAAACAGTGCACATATATTCATGTGCCAGCACAAAAGGAGAACGCTGACTTTGGTTTGATTAATGATCTGTGAGTTGCCTTTTTGATCCTGCATTTACAATGGATCTTTGAAAGTTATAACGACAAAGAAGCTTATGCGGAAGGTAGGCATTATGTTGCCTGGCCCTCATTGTAAGTTAATTGATGCTGGCCTATATCATAAGAATCAGAGCACCAATTGTATACAAATTCATAAGCATCAGTAACACATTTATACAGCGCTCCCTGGAAGAATCAAAAATTAACATAAAAAAGCATGGATGTATACATCCCCCTTGAGAATTTCAGCTATAAAAACGACATACATCTGTTGATTACATATTCCTTTGCATTAATTCTTTTAAATGATTGAGCTATTTCTGGTACGGCAGAGTGCCATTCTTCATTTGGCAGCCGGCATTAAAATAATATCTCAGAACTGTTGCTTAACTGTTTGTTTCTGTTCGCTCAAGATAATTGGACAATTTGTACTTTATAAGGAAAATGTCTCAGGCACAAGTAAATAGCGGCTTTTGTTTAATCCAAAGATGTGCTTTGAATGATTCTAATTATACTTTATCTCTGTTTGAATGCCATCTCAGCCTACTCTGGTATGTTGCTGCCATCAGGTCAGCTAGATAAAATGCAGCATCATTCACTGAACTGCCATGGTCTGTGACTGCTATAGTCATTGCATGAAATAGATTAATAGGGGCTGGAATGGACACATTTTACTGGGGTAAACCCCTCTTCGTGCATCTTATCACAGGGTCCAATAAAAAATGTGACATGACGGTGACAGCTGCACAAAGGAACAGCTTGCTCCATCAATCATTTCGAGAAACATTGTAGCAATTATGCCCCATCGAGTGGGGCATACATTGCTGGTAAATAGACGACCAGCCCGAGACTAGGCACGCCCGAGCTAAATGAAGGCCTCAGCGAGAGCTGAGTGCCGTTCCTGGCAATGTACACACCCCCGGCTTGGGGCTGATAGCTATTCGCACCCCAGGGTTTGCCAAAGGTGCAAATAGTTTATTTAGTTATTTTCTCGGGAGATGGGCCCTGCGCTATTACACAAGTCCAATCTCTTGAAAAAAAAGATGGCTGCCGCCATAGCAAAAAGAACTTAGTCCCATTCCATTCCCATGGCAGCAGCTGTGGTTGGAAGGAACGCTGGGAATGGAGCACAAATCTCCGGTCCAGCATGTAAATGGGGGACAAGGAGGTCGGGAAAGGGTTCTAATGTTATTGGGGGTCATGCAGAGGGAATGGGGAGATTGCCTCCCCAAAATCAAGATGGAGCCTACCAGGGAAGGGCTTTGGGTGGCTGCAAAAAGAGGGAGGTAAACACTGTATTCTCACCGGCTCTTCAAGCCACCTAATTGGCTGAGCGCCCTTCCCCGGATAGGCGTGTCCAGGGAGTGGCCTGGGGTGGCATGTGCTACCCCTGGAATCTGATTGGCCACCCCAGGTGCCACCCAATTATCCTATTCAGATGTGTATGTGCACACTTATACTTCATGCCACCTCTACATAAGTCCGTTTCCCTCTTGGGCTATCCCAGTCAAAAGAATCTGGACACACCACTGCAGTTCCCAGGGTGCGAATAGGGGTTATTGTATCCCAGGCATTTGAACTTAAACATGTGTAACCAACAATTTCTCTACAGAGCATAATGAATTGACCGTCGTATTATTTAAGAAGTCCATTAAACGGTCCTTCAGTTTTTCATAATTATCTTAATTGAAAAATCCCCTGCTTTTACCCCATTTAATGCAGCACTTTGTTTAGAAAGTCAAAATTAATGTAATTTATTATTTCAAAAAATCAATAATTTCTTGATAAGTATCACCAAAACGAACATATTGTATCCAGCTTTTGCTTGTGTGTGCATTCATCTAACATTCCTGATTGCATGGTAGGGAGCACTTCTTCATTATCGTTCAATGGGCCAGCTTCACAATGAGGGGGTTCTCTGGGGGCTAATCAGATCACGGAGAGCAGTGCAAGCCCCACTTTACAGACCACATTTCCACTATTAACATGAGAGCAAATATGGGTAGGAAAAATAAGTATAGGTGAAGTGGTTTTCCTAAATTACATCACATCTACCATGAAATACGACCTGAGAGAGGCCGGCAACATAAGGGAAAAAGCGTAAGAAGAAAGGTGTGCCCACTTTCCTATTCTTCCGAACACTACATTGTCTTCCAGATCTTGAAGACGAGCCTTTCCATCTGTGGGAAGCAGCACATGAGGTCTACCCAATTCTCAGCCTTAACACCTCTGCAACATTTCCAATTCTCAGGACAATCCTTTAAGCTATCAGCATATGTCCAAGGGCTCAAGGGTTTAACCACCTAGAACCTTCATTTAACAAAATCCAAATAGCAGCTAGCCTGACTGCCATGATTGTCGCTGATTCCGTTTCTTCCACCATGTTGCCTCGCGAGGACGCGCGGAAATTATGTCCTAGATTTTGGCAATAATGCAAGCAAATACATGTATCTTGACGGCCAAGGATTATTCGAATTTGAAGATTATACCTATTTCGTAGTTCAGGAAACAAAATAAGGTTAACTGCATATAGTCTAGCAGCTGGTTTGGACAGAGACTGCCCTTCTCGTCCCAAATGTGCCATAGTTGTATTTTTCCACACAGGTGGACTGAGGAACCACCCCCGATAAAAGATGGGGCTTTGCAGAGCATTTCCACATTGTCCATGCAAAGGTGTTTCTAGTGAAGTGATGGTCTCAGGCCTCCATGTGTCAACATGTGACCAGCCTTTAAGAGAGCTACTGCTGCTGCAATATCATCCAGCAAATACTCTTTAATATCCACCCACCTGAAGGTCTCTTGGTTGCAGGGTCTACACCAGTGCCCTGCTTGCTTTAATTTAAAAGCACAAGAATAGGAACAGCTTTATCTACCATCTATTTCTAATAATTATTAATCTAAAAATGTGTTCTTTTTGCACAGCCGTTAGAGTCCCAAACTTTCTCTATGTGGAGCATTGGCAGGGTGCACAAAGCATATTAAGAACATATACTATTTGCTGCAAGATATTAGTTATAATAGTATTGTGATGGATTGACTTATGTCCTGCAGGAGTACAAGGATGACTAGAGCCTAAAGTGCCAACTCAGCCCTCACACTTCCACAAACCAAGAGCCAACACAGGCATGAAGGTAAAACATGCAAAAAACAAGAGGGGTCCTGGTTACGAGACCCTTACCAAGATTCTTTAGCTCACTATCTTTCACAGAGGAGAAATATCCAAAACATCAATCTTTGTCCTGCCATGGGGCAATCCAGCACAAAATGCTCGGCAATTCTCCTCTGAACAAGAGTACCAACAACAACCCCAGACATGTGCTTCGGTCTGGTTGGACCTCATCAGTAGGGTGGAGCTGTGCCTCTCTAAGAAGAGTAAGCAAGGGGTCCTCGTTTGGATTCCCCTAGTAACTTAGGGTGAGACCCAAAGTTACTTAAATATGCAAAAAACAAGCGGGGTCCTGGGAGTCCCTCTGCCAGACATTAGTCACTTTTACGAGAGCTTTGCCCAGATTCTTCAGCTCACTATCTTTCACAGAGGAGAAATATCCAAAACATATCAGTCTTTGTCCTGCCCTGGGGCAGTCCAGCATGAAAATGCTAGGCAATTCTCCTCTGAGCAAGAGTACCAACAGCAACCCCAGACACATGTTTGGTTCTGGTTGGACCTCATCAGTAGGGTGAAGCTGTGCCTCTCTAAGAATAGTGAGCAAGGGGTCCACGTCTGATTTCCCCTAGTAACTTAGGGTAAGACCCAAAGTTACTTAAATATGCAAAAAATAATTGGGGGTCCCTATGGGGGTCTTGGGAGTCTGACTGCCGGACATTAGTGCCGGTTATGAGAGCCTTACCCAGATTCTTTAGCTCACTGTCTTTCATAGAGGAGAAATATGCAAAAGGTTTCAGTCTTTATCCTGCCCTGAGGCAGTACAGCACCAAAATGCTAGGCAATTCTCTTCTGAACAAGAGTACCAATAGTAACTTCATACACTTGTTTCGGTCTGGTTGGACCGCATCAGTAGGGTGGAGCTGTGCCTCTCTAAGAGTAGTGAGCAAGGAGCCCATGTCTGGATTCCACTAGTAACTTAGGGTGAGACCATTGTTTACCTACACAACCCTCTGTTAGTGCTCGACCAAATTAACCTAAAGGTTTACGTCCAAAGACTTACTATTATCCAGCAATAATGGGATGTTCAAGCCCTTATCATGTGCTAGCTGAAAAGAGTAGTTCCACTTGCAAATATCTGATTCTGTCACCTGGATACACTTTCTGCTCTATATGCGCCATACAAATGTTCAACAAATAAATTACTGATAATTAACAGCAGCTAGTACATCTTGTTAAAAAGTGAGGGAAGAGATGATCTCAGAATTTGACTACCTCCCCAATAGAGATTAGAGGTATTCTATGCATCTGTTTCAATCTTAATCTCTGATTATAGAAATTGTTTATTTATTTATTCATTTGTATAGCGCACACAAACTCGGGGGCATCTGGGTGCTGTAGAGCAAACAAAGAATCCTTAGTCAGGATAGTGGTCGTAGTATGAAAATCAAGGTACATTGGCATTAGCGTATGAGTTACTGGAATTGCATCAACAGGTAGCACACATCGATAACAGATACAGGGGTCACATGTTAGCGGGCATCAGGCATGGAAGTGGGTTCGACAAATAGCCAGGTTTTTAGAGCTTTGCAGAAGGTCAAGTAGGATTCCTCCGCTCTTAGTGCAAGTGGGAGAGCATTACATTGCATAGCCGCAATGACTGGGAAGCTGGCTCCTCCTGTTTTGGCTCTTTTGAACTTGAGTTAGGCTAGTCTGTGGGGGTATGGGGTTCTGGTGGTCCTGCATAAGGTGGTCTTAGCAATTTATTCAGCCAGGTAAACTGGGGCAGTTTTGGAGATACACCTGTGTGTGATAGTAAGTATTTTGAAAGAGATTCTTTTTTCGGGTGGCCGAGATATCTTCCGACCTGGGGATTTTTAATGCAGCTCATAAGGCGTTGTTTTCAATAGTCTGGAATTTGTTTAAGTTGTGAGTGGAGGTGTTGGTGAAGAGGAAGAGGACATTACAATAGTCCAGCCTTGCTTCGACCACTGCTCGGGCGATGGTTAGGCAACATTCTTGTCCACATTTAGCAGTTTTGTTGAGTAGGCTATCGATGAGGCTATGACATTTACTTGGTGAGTAAAAGATAGAGTTGTGTCCAGGTATACCCATAGAGTCTTGACAGTTGGTGAGACTGTGATCATGGAGCCATCTATATTGAAGGATGCAAAGCCAGGTTCAATTTTTTTAACATGGATGTGGGTCCAACAAGGGGAAGTTCGGTCTTCTCATTGTTGAGGCAGAGGCCGTGAATCGCCATCCAGGCCTGGATTGTGGCGTACGTAGAGTTCAGAGTGGCGGTATCAGTGATGTTGGTGCCCGAGTGGGGGAGGAGAATTTGGGTGTCATCTGCATAGTTGGTATATATTATGCCGAGGAGGTTGATACACAGGATTCTTGTGGAACCCCGCAGTTGATAGGGGAAGGTGCAGCACCAGCATTATCTGAGAATACTTTCATTGTACTTCCTTGTAGGAAGAATGCGTTCCAAGGTGCCGCTGCGGAGGCTGCAGATGTTAAGTGGTGGGAAAGTATATTGTGGTTGACCAATTCAAAGGCTGCAGAGAGGTCTAGGAGGAGCAGAAGGGCAGATTTTCCAGTATCCCTAATCTCATCAATGTTATTTTTTAAGTCCAGCAGCGCTAACTCCGTGCCATGGCCTGGGCGGAAGCCTGATTGACGGATGCATAGGATGTGGTTGGCTTCTAGGTGGCATTGGATTTGTACATAAGCGACTCTGTCTATTATTTTTAAAAGGAATGGAACTGTGGTAATGGGCCGGTAGTTGTTTGGCATTCTAGGGTCAAGTGAGTTTTTTTTTTAGCATAGGTAGGACTTCTTTGAGGCAGGAGCATACTATGCCTGTTACAAAGGAAGAGTTGATGAAGGCTGTGATGAACGGGGCCAATGCTTCCGCACAGTCTTTGATGAGGGGGGCTGGGCAGATGTTCCCTTTGCATCCTGATGGCTTCAGGCTTTTTAGTATGTGGAGGGTTTCCACCTTGGTGATTTTACTGAAGTTAAATTGTGAGGTATCTGGACTATCGTG
Source organism: Ambystoma mexicanum (assembly GCF_040938575.1). Lineage (NCBI taxonomy): Eukaryota > Metazoa > Chordata > Amphibia > Caudata > Ambystomatidae > Ambystoma > Ambystoma mexicanum. Next base: position 646,567,664 of record NC_090930.1, on the reverse strand, counting down.
AGTGAGAGTGTGGGGCCTACAACGTCCAGGCTGGGGAGCTTTAAGCTATCTCGCTTAGTAAGAATGTTTTCATGGAGCATGTCAATTTATTTTGCAACATGGCGTTATGTATGCTAGCGCACCAGGCACAGTCTTTAATCAAGGTGGTAGCTGGTGGGGAGGGGTTTCCAGCTTCCTATGGATGGAGAATAGTTCTCTGGTGTCAGATTTGGTTTTAGCAATTCTGGTATTAAAGGAAGAGGCTTTAGCTTGGATAATGACTTGATTGTATTGTTTAGATAGGAGTGTAAACTCTTGTTTTGTTGTCGCGGAGGGGGATTCTTCCAGCAGGATTCTGCAAGTCTTTTTTTAGTTCTAAGGTATGATAGGTCTTGGGTGTACCAAGCGTTTCGTTGTGCTGTGGGTTTAGTAGTGAGTGGGGGCAATGGTGTTGATTGCTCTAGTTAGAGTTTTGGTGTAGAAATAGGCAAGTTTCTTAGGACCAGATACATCAAAGTATTCTGGTTTGAGGGCATCAAGGAATGGCAGAAGGTTGTTCTTGCACAGCTTGTTGGAACTATGTGCTAGAGGGTGGTAGCATCTTAGTCAGGGTTTAGTTTGCAGATCAGGTGGGATGGTGAAGGTGCTGATATGGTGGTCTGACCATGGGCACAGCGAGTTAAATATCACAGAGGTATGGCAGTTGTGGTCTGATAGCCTATACACTGAGCGACCTTTAGAGTGCATGGGACCGGAGATGCTCTGGCTGAAGCCCAAGGCGATTAGTTAGTTAGCCAGTGAGGTTGCTTGTGGGTCAGTGTAGTTGTTGAGTACTAGATTTAGGTGTCATAAGAGAATCATTTGTGTTATGGGCTTTAGCTTATCCCTTAGTATGAGAAGTAGATCTTCTTTGAATGACATAATTCTGCCAGGTGGACAGTATACCACACGGTTGGTAATTGTGTTGTTAGGGTTGATGGTGAGTTTCAGTGAGAGGATATCACAATTATCATTGAGTGAGGCACTGAGTTGCCTAAAACCATTCCAACACCTCTAGAATTCAATTGCTCCGGAAAATGGTGTAATTTGATGGGATAGCTAGAGAGAGAGAGAAAGAGAGAGAGAGAGAGAGAGAGAGAGAGAGAGAGAGAGAGAGAGAGAGAGCAGGGCCTGAAGCAGTAGGCAGCAAAGTTTCTGTGATGGCTAGTGCTTCGGGATTTCCTGTTTTTAGAAGATCATAGATGTCCAGGGCATGGGCGTGAAGTCAGCGGGTGTTAACCAGTGCTAGGTTGAGGGAGTCTCCCGGGTTTGTGCCTGCTTTCTATGGAGCTAGGAATTGTAAGGGTGACTTTAGCACAAGTAGTGGTAATGTTTGCAGTATCAGGTATGGTTGCAGTACCAATGGGGGAAGATTTGGTGACATAAGGTGTAGCCTTAAGACAATCTGTGGTCATTTTGCTGGCTTTTAGAATGGGTTCTTGTTGCTGGTGGCAGTGTTTGCGGGGTTGGATCAGGTTATGTCACTGGTGGAAGAGGTCTTGGTAGGGACAGGAACAATATCCGGACCTGGTGTGTATGCAGGCATAACAGTAGGTACACATATCTTGCAGGTCCTAGCACAAGGGTTTGAGCCATAGTGGGGGTAATTGCATAGCAGTAATAGGTAGTGTAAGCAGTAGTGGAAGGGCATATGGTTACTACATTACAAGGGGTGGCAGCATAAATGGAAGCAGGTCCAATCATTTCACTAAGCATGGTAACATCCACATGAGCATTATTGGAGGCAAATCTAGAACAGGTAGTGACAGTGTGATCTGCAATGGATATGTTTACATTACAAGGGGGAGCTGCCTGAATAGAAACAGGTACAATCATTTTATTAGGCACTTTAATCCATAGCATCCATAACATCCATAATATTTTCAAACATTGACATAGCTGCATGGCACTCTAGCTACAACAGGGATCTGAAAGATGTCACACAGGAATTAGCGGTCAATGAAGGGGGACTGAATTCCCTGGAAGCCTCACTCAGCAAAACACATATTAACAAGGATAAAGTTGAATGAAAAGAATTAATATCTGCTTCTACTCACTGATCATCTCATCACCAAAGGACAATCAATTAACATAGACATATTTGATTGCCAAAGACAACTAAGGGAGACCTTTATAATCTAAGGGAATGTGTGGCATGATTACTTAATAATATCTTCTTGGCCAACAGTAGGAAACTGGCAACTCACAGAACTTCTACAGGGCTCTTCAGATATCAGGTTGTAGAGACCATAAACAGGAGAATCCTACAGTTATGTTGGTGAATTTTCTCATTGATTAAGTCCAAAGAGAAGATGTAAAATATATCACAAACTCTCAGATCTGTACTGAAAGACTGAGTCAATTTTCCCTCTGCCAGGTGAGTGCCCAAAGGTGTCTATGCAGTGTTGGATCCTAAGGACCTGCATGTCCACCTCTTATGATTGAATTGCTGATGTTTAGTATCTGAACTCTATTGAGTTGAGAGTTTAAAGGAAAAGCAGACCTTTCATCTGCACTCTGTGACAGGGTTGGATATCTGTCCCTGTCAGGTGGGAGAAGGTACCCCTCTCAGCCTGGGGTGGGAGGCCTACCAGGCTTATCCCAGAGCCATGAGCAAAAACAGAATCTGGACCAATAGGTTGAAAGATAATAGGAATTGTTTGTGATTTTTTCATAACTTCATATAATGTGGTATTTATTTCACTAAACAGAACATATTAAGTATTTAGTTATACATCATAAACACACTAAAAATAGGCTCAACCTTTACAAAACTTTTTTCCATCATTCATCATTCCTACTTCACTCATACAGATCACCTTCATACTAACATAATTTCAGGCAATGGGTGTTCATTTTCCCAAAACAAAAATGGTTTCTAATTTCAAGTCCAACACTCTTGTGTCTTCTAGATGTGACCATATGTATTTATTGCAGAGAGTTTCTTTCTTGTCGTCTACACGTGTTTTGGTTGTGATGTGATATGGACTCGCAGTGCTTATCCCCAACAGTTCTAGCCAACCTTCCTCCGGACGGGATACAGCACTCCCGTTCATATTGTATCTTGATAGGATTTGTGAGCCTTTCAATCTCCACTGTATGTTCAGCGTGCGGTGGTCTTGAAGCCTTGAATGAATCCCTGTTGCGGATAAATCTTCACTCAATGAGTACCCAATAGGAATATAAGTATCTTTCCTTTTCACTTTTCTGTCAGCTCACTCCAATTGACTTTACTTGTTGCACTCCAGATAGCTATTTCATTCACATCTCTCGAATAGGACAGAAGGCAGGTACCCAAATGGACAACAAGGGACTTTAATGCCCAGGCAATGTTCTATTTGTGGGTGTCAATAAAGCGGTACCTTTTGAACTCGGGATATCTCCATCTCACTGTGCAGGTCAGAGTCGCGCACGTATTCCTTCTCGTCGGAGAATAGGTGCGCTGTGTGTTCCCAGCCCCAATGTCCTCATGCATTGACCAGGTCCTCTTATATTTATGATATTATCCCAGAGCCAGTCCTTCCCCAGCGGTGGTGTGTGGGAGCTGGGAAGGGCCAAGTTCCTAAACCTATCTCCTGTGCCTGATTGCACGCCAACTGTACAACTGTCTATCACCCTACGAGTGCACCTCCATATTCTGCCCAGTGTCTTTCTGTTTGTCTCCAAGAAACTACAAAGTCATCATCCTTGACATCTGTACAACTATCAGACACCCGGAGAGACACAACGCTGAACAAACAAGAGCCAGAGGCCACATAAGATGAGTCCAAATGTAGCCAGCTGCTATGTGGTGACCCAATCCAGCAGGAGGGTCAATGCGAGAGACAGCCCAATCCACTCATGAGGAGAGCAGGTCACAGAAACACCATATTGGTGTGAAACGATGGACAGAGCACCCAGTGGGATTCACCCACCCAAGAACTTTTTTTCACCTGTATAGTGACCAGGACATGGCATCCTTGGCAGATCAGCATTTCCCAGCAGAAGCACCTTACATGAGCTGGGACATTGGTGGGTTGTGAGAGAGCAGGTGGAGGAAGGACAGAACAGAGTAGCACGGAGAAAATGTAATAGAGGCGTGTGCAAGGAGATGGTGGTTGTTGGTGAGAGAGAGCAGTCCTGCAGTAGCTCCTGCAGATGCGTGAGTGAGAATATTAGTGGAAGAAAAATGATTAGGGAAGTGATAAGAGGGAGGTTGTAGGAGATGGTGTGGGTGGGGCAGTAGTAGTGTGGAGGAGGGAATATGAGTATTTTGGTTGAAGAAGTAGTAGTGTGAAGATGGGAGTAGTACTGTGGAGGAGAGAGTAGTAGTTAGGAAGGAGTAGTAGTGTGTAGAGGGGAGTAGTAGAGTGGAGAAGTGGGAGTAGTAGTATTGAGAGGGGAATGATAGTAGAACTAAAGGATAGGCAAGATGGAGAATACTAAGGAGTAAGATTGGAGGGTTGAGGTAGGCAGTAGAGAGAACAACATTGGAGGGACACAAAAGATAGAGTCAGGGAGAGGGAGTGGACCATTTTGTGGAGTAGGAGGGAGGAGAACAGCATCAGAGAAGGGGGAGCAACAGATAGATCTAAGGTGAGGATAAGGTGGGCATGCGAGACGAAGAGCAAGTGGGGATTGAGTGTCTGAAAGCCATCCCACATCCAGCCTAATTCATTTTGTGGACTCTAGAATAGGGTCAACCTAGATTGTTCCCTGCGGGAGACCTAGCTAGAGAAGGCACTCTGCATTTAGGGCTACACCTGCAGACACAATAGATCTTGGATGGAAGGGCTTACCACTCTCAATCGACCATTCTCGCCCAAGAGATACCTGGTTTAGGGAGGGAACGCCTGTCTCTAAACTAGAGAGAAGACGGCCACTTAGAGAGCCCTGTGAGCACAAAACGAATACAATCCCATTAACTGTCTGAGAATTGTTGTGCTTTTGAGAACCTCTCTGACAACTGATATGGTCTGGATACCTTAATTACAAGCAATAGAGGTCTGTTATTATGGCCTCCTATTTTCTCTCCTTTTTGCTCTTCTCCACCTAGACTCTTTTGGGGGGCATTTTCGAATGAGTGGTGTGCAAAATTAAAGTGTAAATGTACCTTTATATTTCCATTTAGCACTCCATTTGATTGGTGTGCCTTTCCAAGGCATAGGAGGGCAGCAAAGCAGAGTTTCCTTCTCTGTCTTGGAAATGCATTCGGTTTCCTAAGGAATACACCTTGATTTAGCACCAGCTAAAGACTTGACGGATTATATAGGAATCCATTTTAAAAAAGTCGCCAGCATAGCGTTGTTTGCCTTTGCCGGCAACATTTCATTTCTCATAAAGCAGAGAATAAAAGTGAAGAGTAAAGGTGATTTCCTCTTAATTAACTCTTAAAAAGTAAACTCCACCTTGTAAGTGTTTACTATTGCATGCAAGGGAACAGGCAACACATGAGTGCAAGCATTGGTGGAATTCTGCATGCAATTAGCTGTTTTTGCTAAATTACCCCCGCTTTTTGTTGTGCTGTTAGTTTCTCTTGACACGTAGTCCTGCAGGGAATAATGAAATATACTAGGGCATAGTTTTAAATGTAAAACAATTCTCTCTCTTTTCGGCCAAATTGAGCCTATGCTGCTGGTGTGACAACTGGATTGGAATGTTTAAAGGGCATATGTGGCAAAGCTTAAGAGGGTCAGAATGGGAGAGGAAAGCTGTGGGGCATTGGGGCACTAATAATTAAATATTGAAAGGGTTAAAAGATAGAAGAAAAGTCAAAAAGTGGGAAGAAGTAGGCATGGGGAAAGGACTAAAAAGGTGGAAGATGAAAAAGAAAAACGTTGGAAAACGGAAAATGACAGCACAAAAGTGGCAAAAAGAGAAGCAAGCGATGAACAATGAGAAATTACCAATTACCAATTCTCACTTGCTTTTTGTTGGAACAAGGGGACAAGTCAGAGAAGGCGTTGGCTCTCCAGCTGGTGTCTCGTACACTTCTTCGGATAGAGACCAAAGAAAGGCGGGAGGTTGGCACCGGAGGAGCAATTAGAACACCACAAGAAGATGAACTGGCAACGACACTGCTGATGAATGGATCGTGACCCTTGACAGTGATGTATGCCTATAAAAGGCAACACCGGAATGTTTCCTGTGACATATACATTGGGAACACCAACCAATGTATTCTACTTTCCTAGCCTCGTCTGGTCCGTGCTAACAATGCGATGGCACCTCTCCTGGCGTAGGTAGTGAAGGGCACGTGGCGTCCCTATGCGAAACAGGCATCTGTCCAAGCAGGGAATAGGGGTCACGTGATATTATAAGCTCTGGGCCAAAACAGGGGTAGATGACATGTGGAGTCCTCGGATTCACCAAAGTCAGTCACACATTGTAAGTGGAACCACCCGCGCGTTTATGCAAATAGCAGCACACATGTAAGGATAGGCAGGTTCTGGTTCAGAATCTCGGTCACCAATTTACGTGTTGACACGTGTTTGCCTGACTTATTTTTTAAGTTTCATGCAATCCACAACGCTGATCGCCTGAGCGTGCCCCTTTCTGCATGTGTGCAAGTTGTGTTCCCCCAGTCAGGTCCTCTGTTACGTGCACTCCCACCGTCCCACTACCCCCTCTTCACAAGCCCTGCTGGGAATGCCTGCGTATGTGTCATTTAAGGCTGCGTCTGAGTTCATGTCAGGTCGCGGGTACAATAGTCGCACACTTATGCATGCCGAACGCTCTGCTTAGTGCAAGTTTCACACCCTGCCTGCAAGACGTGATAGATGGTGACTGCCGGTTCCTTATAACATTTTATTCTGAAATGTTCTCACTCTTTATTGGAAAAGCTTCACCTAAAGCACTGTTGTCTTTGAAGGACGGTGTGCGCCAGTTAATTCCTTTTTGGGTGTGATTTTGACAAATGATTTCTGCACTCATGATTTATTTTGCATTCCACCTCCAAAGATGTATGTTTGTTCGCGGTGACTAGAATTGCGAATGTCCCACTCAGCTGCAACTATTATAAAGGCAGTGTGCACGCAGTAGCAGTGTGCTGTATTTGCACTGTTCGACCTATTCCAACCCTAGGCATGCATTGTAATTGGTTGTTTATAACGCGCTTAATTCCCAGAGGTTTTTAAGCAGGACAAAGAGATGGGACCTATGTTGGTCCCAGTCGTTTTGCTTCCAAGGCGAGCGTGTTGCCCCTGAGCTATCCTCCCGAGACCTTTATTGTGTTAATACTGCGTCAAAGAGGCCAGTGGCATTTTATTTCTGTCATACCTTGTTATAGTTATGATTATTATTATTATTATTATTATTATTATTATTATTATTATTATTATTATTATTATTATTATTAATATGTGTATGTCTCCACAACAAACGTTTATATCAAGATGTTAACATGATCAATGAGCACATCTATTAAGTAATGTTTCACGTGCAACAGAAAACACTGTCAGTTTATGTAATATTGATTACATATTGGAATCAATGCATTGTTTCTTTTTATTTCTAAAGGGATAACTAATCACATCCTCACTAATACCTGTGTGATTATTATTTGATGTAAATGTGTTTTTGTTGGCATTGTTTTCTGTGATTTATGTCTACATTGTATGTTATGGAGGGACCACATGCATACAATTATGCATTATGTTTTGGAGCGCTACATCTAACTGCAGTTAGGTGGCAGTACATAAAGTTGGGTGCTAGCACATTGTGCCACAAAGCACTAACTAGCACATTCGCAGGAAAAATAGCCATAAGAAGCATTTCAATAATTGCAAGCATTTGCACATTTCATGCTACTTGTCACAGCATTCTAATAAAGAACAATGTTTCACTTTTTCAATTGGCAACAAGTGTTTTTTACTGTCTCTGGCACAGACAGGTGAGCTGCTCACCCCATTAAGAATGTTCACTATGCAGGGAGGGTTCATGGAACGTCACACATCAATGGGATTCTTACCAGGCCATAGATATGTAGAGGTGCCTTATAAATGACGTATCATATCATATCTGTCAGTAAATCTTTAAGTGGCACCATAATGCTGAATTGGCATAACCCATAACATTGGCTGCACCTTTGTCACTGATGGCTCGTTCAAAAACTGTATATCCTGTCATGATATTTGGAGTTCTAGCTAAAGGATTTGGGTGTTGAAGTGTTATATGGCCAACATTCCGGCCTCTGTAGAAACACAATTAAAAGAACAGCACTAATGGTGCATAATTAAACTCTAGCCAGCCAGATAGCACTACGAGCAGAGCTCTCGCTTTGACATCTGTGCAGATCCTGCCGACGCAGGTTCGAATCCAGTGCTCAGATACCCGAGGAGGGTTCGTAGGGCTATATGTTCATGTTTATATGCTTACAGCGTGCCGAAAACCTGCAGGCATCAGAGCGCGTGAACACAAAACACCCTACAGACAAACAGCACACAATTACTGCTGGTGCGAAAGAAGAATTCTCTGGACTGGGGTCAACTCATTTAAAGAGGTGAGTTTCCTAAAAGTCAGGTATTTTTTTTTCCAGCCGGAGGGTATTGGGCAGCTTATTCCAGTGTTGTGCTGCCTGCACTGGGAAGGCTTTACCCATGCCAGTTGCCCCAGTGAAGCGCGGCACATTAAGCCAGCCTTTGTCTTTCTGATCTTAATGACTGCAATGGAATGTATCGAGAAAATTGTTTCTTAAAATACATGGGGGCGACACTGTGTAGACACTTGTGGACTATAGTCATGGATTTGAATATGATCTGTCCTCCATTCTCAACCAGTGCAATGATTTCCTTCCTTCCATTGTATGCTCTCTGTTCTTGATCCCTTTAATGATACGAACAGCGTTATTCTCCATAACTTGGCATCTCTCAATTTCTTTCTTTGTTGCCCCTAGCAGCAGTGCATTGCCATAGTCCAATTGCGATAATATAATAGCCCTGGCAATGGTAACCGTATTTTCTTCATTAAGGAACAGTTGGATAGCTCTCAGTAAGCGCAAGTAGTAAGCATTGTTCTTATGAAGGTATTTAACCTGTATCTCAGACCCCACTGAGGCTTCCACCATCATCCCAACCGTTTTGACCTGAGTCATTACTGGTATATTTGCGTTCTTAATGGCAAACACTTTATATTTTGCGCCTAACTTTTCTCTGGCCTGGCGTGTGCCAAATATCATCAATTCAGTTTTGGTGTTGTTCAAACACATCCAGTTTTGTTTCATCCAATTATCTATGATGTTATATACTTCTGTTATTTTGGCACTATCTATGAGATGATCCCCCACTAATTCAAAGACTAGCTGGGTGTTGTCAGCGTAGTTGGTAAAAAACACTTCAACGCTCTCCAAAAGATCACAAAGACATAATATATAAGTTTAAAAGCAGAGGTGATAAACTTACTCCCTGTGGGATTCTAAAGTTGATATGAGTGACCTCTGAGAATGTATCCCCCAGTGCACTCTTGCTCTCCGATCCGCCAGGAATGATGTCAACCATGCCAGAGCGACTGGAGAACATCCTGCTATTTTATACAGTGCCTTTTGCAATAATTGGTGGTCCACCAAGTCAAACGCTGCACTGAGATCTAGTAGCATCAGGATCCCCGCCTTGCCCCTATCCAGGAATTCCAACATATGTGTTTGCAAATCTAACATAGCAGTTTCGGTGCTATGAGCCACCCGGAAACCTGATTGTTGCTCATGAAGAGTTCCCTGGGCTTCTGATTGCTTTTTAAATTGGTTGGTTGCTATCTTATCCAAAATATTTAGGATAATGCTAGAGTTAGTAATGGGGCGTAGGTTGCCCATGTCTTTGGGATGCAGACCAGCCTTTTTAACCAATGGCGTGATGGTCACCTCTTTAATATCTCTGGGTACTATGCCTTCTTTGAATGAGGCATTTACTATCTTAGTAAGTACTGGAAAGAACAGTTCCTTGTTATCTAAGATAATTTTGGCCGGCAAGATTTTTCTGCACATGACGTAGGTTTCATCTTTGCCAATACTGAGGACGTCTCTTACTCTGAGACCGGGAGGAAGCTAAAACTAACCACTACACACTGTCTGGATACAGTTACAGGTAGTGATATTACAGCACTTGGATCCTCTTTGTGATGATGTTATCTCTAGCCTTCTGTATCTTGGTAGAGAAGGCCTTCTGTACTATCTCACAGTCCTCCTTAGTGGGAGCGAAAGGAGGGGTAAGTGCTTTGGGATTTTCTATAGTTTTGAGGATCTCAAAAATGTTACTTGTGACAATGGGAGCCGCTGCAATCTCCTTGTTATAATAATTTGTCTTAGCTTCTCTGATGACTTTTCTATATTTTGAGTTTATGCATTTCCATCAATCTTTATTGGCAGGTGTAGGGTTTTGTAACCATTTTCTTTCTAAGGCACGTTTTTTGAGCTTTAATTTATTAAGCTCTCCATTAAACCATTTGTGGTGGTTGCCATTCTTCCTGACTAATTTGGGTTTCAGGGGTGCAAGCTGTTCCACTAAATCGCAAATATGTGTGGTGTATTTCTGTAACATATTTTTAGACATATTTTTATTGTGAAAGTTGTCTAGGATCCTTTTTAAACATGGTTTCAGTTGATCGTGACCTATATTTTTGAAATTACAAATATGCACCTTTACATGGGGATTACTTATTTGGTTTGGTGGATTGTATAACAGGACGTCGAGAGTGACCGAGAAATGGTCTGTCCAGATACAAAGTTCCATGATTATATTCTGAGTATTCAGGTTTTGAGTTATAACCCAATCTAATTGGTTACCTTGCGGTGTTGTGTGTTCATTGTTTATCTCTATAAACTCTAGGTTTATTCATTGTTTTTTCCAGTAAGATAGCTTCCTTATCTAATTTATTTCCTTTCCATCCATTAAAATCTCCCACAAATAATGTGGCCGTGTTTGTGGATTTTAAGTTATTTAACTGAAGAGTTAGCTCTCTACAAAAATCAGACATTAGAGATGGCGGTCTGTATATGACTATGATGTTATATAAATGCACATTATTATTATTATTATTTCAGCCAATATCCTTGATTCTAATTCCTCAAGAAAGGGTGGTGTGTCTTCATTGTCTATGATTGGAATGTATTTATGGTCAACATGTATCTCCTCTCCAAACTAGGTGAAGCTAAGAGTATTCCCTCCTTCATATGCATTGACAGGGTCAGTTCATTCAGCTGTCCTACCTGCTTTAGGACTGATTTCAAATGGGTATACTGTTATCCCCACTGCAGGTAATGTGATTAATGACATGGCCAAAGGTAAAGGTAAAGGTTAACCTGCAACATGGACAACATCAGTGGTCGAAGTGGGCGGGAGCGATTGGGACCGGTTCTCCCCTACTCTTTTTTAATTACGTTTTACCATTCCTATACTTTTATGTTAAAAAGAAACCGTTGGTTTTGTTTTAAAATAAAAGTGTAGGAAGTTGAAACTTGCACGTCAGTGCACTGCACTGAACGTTCCCTTAACAGCAGGCGTGTTTGTTTGGGGGTATGGATTGCGCGTTGTGGAGGAATGTTGATGGGGTTGTTGGGGAGAAGGGGCAGCCTAGTAGGCAACATAGTTTCACTAATTCTTTTCGTACAGCTCAACCACTGGACATCATTCATTTTTAGTACAGATATAACAGTAACAGTGAAATGCCGAAGACACATACTGTCACTGGGATATATTTTACAGGGCTAGACATTCTCATGGGGCCATACTTTGTTCACAGCAAAGGAGAACAAGGTTTGAGCCATAGCAGAATACAAGAGTAGCGGATTTGCACATGTTTTCTGCTATGTTCTGCTACTGTATAGGCTAAATCGGCTTGCAAGATTAGTAGCCTGATTGAGGGAGTAGGCTTCTAGCCATAGAATAGCACATTTTTCCTCCTTCATGTGAAATGGTGTAGTGTAACTGTGTTCCTGCTTGGAGTTTCCTCAACTGTAGACCAAAGCCGCGCAGCACACAGGGATATGCATGAACACTGCTGTTCTCCTTGGTTAGACTTAGAGATGCAGGAGCTACCACATTTGGAATGGAATATGTTGGTGCACAATAACAGTGCATCACCAGTTGAACTATTGATGAGCAAGCATTGCGATACAATACAAACAAAAATGCAAAGGTCCTTTAAGCACATGTCCAAAGAGCATCATACAGTACAAAATGTGTCTTTTCAGAAAACTCTGAAAGATGTGTACCTGAAAAAAATCGGAGTTTTGCAATTCATATACTCTGCCCCAGATTCACCATGGGTGAGAAGGCTCATGCAAAGCTTGAACCCTTGAAATTTCCATCGATTCGACCAGATAGAGGCTTTCAGGTTATTCTCAAATTTTGAGATAAAAGCTTATTCTGGGTTTGACTTTGTTTCTATCAAAAGATAGGTGAGCAGAAACGCGGGACACTCAGTGGCTGGATTTTGAAAAGGCAGGAAAAATTATAATTAAAATAGTTATTTTATAACACACGTAATAACAAAGAATTTTCTAAGCACGGACCCAGGATTTGAACTTGTGTTAGCTCTGCGTGGTCTTGCTTCCAAAACAAGTGTTTTGCCAATGAGCTATACTACCTATCACCAATGCTACTGCACTGTGGAGAAGAAGGTGTACAGGAGGGCAGAGCAACCTCTGACGGAGCCATGGGATCAGAGCTCACCCTCAAGTACTTTAAGATGAGATAGCTGCACCTTGAGGTGGATGGGGTGCAGGATTCTCTTACTCCAACACCAATCAATAAGGACAACTCAAATGCTTTGGCAAACGGAAGTCTGTTTAATGACAAGTACAAAAAACGGGCAAACATTAGGAAATCATCAGTGATGCGATCGCCCATCTCACTTCAACTCCCCCAATCTTCATTCAAACAGCAATTCTTATAGGCAAAATTCTTCATCATTGAAGCGCAACACTCAAAAGTTTGTCATTCAAGTCTATTGGTTGGAAAAGGTAACTTAAATACAGGTACTATATCTGTATATGGTAACGGGGTGTGAGGATTGGATAATTCTTATCGGATGGGCATTTACGTCCATCCCTCTACATCACTCGTGCTAGACGTCACTACAAGTACGACGTCTCATTGGTTTTACTAACTCTAGGACCCTAGATTACTTGGTCCATTGTGATTGGGTCAGTTACACCCCCAAGCATAAATCTCCACTTTAATTAGTAGCATGCAGAATGTTCACCCAGATGTGGCATGCCCCAAGATTCACCCTGCCTCCCTTCCATCAATCAGTACTTTAGGGCTATGTGTCAATTAGTTGGCTGAGGATGGCCTCGAAACTGTAGCTTCTTATCAGGGAAAGTTATGGCATTCTCTGGTCTTGGGTGACATCAGACGTTGGTACCTCTTCGCGCTTGGCTGGTCACGTGTCAGTACACCGTGAAGCTGCTTCATTTTCCATCTATTTGAGTATTTGATTCTCTCTTCGGCCTCGCCACCTGCCTGGGCCTCCTTATCTGGACCTTCACGGGCAGGCTGTTATGCTCTGAAGTTTCGATTCTTCGAAGTTGCCGCTCTCCTCCCTTCCTTAGGTTGACCTCGAATTCCCAGGCATGAGCTGCTTCTTGCTAAGTTTCGATTCTGCTCTTACGTCTGGCTTTGTGCTGGTATATGAATCCTTGCCTGTTTGGCCCCTACCATCCTGGGCTTAATTCTGCTTTGATGTAGAGTGGACTGCACTTATATAATGTGCTTCAATGAGGTAGATATATATATAGTTGGCGCTTGCCACTATATTCTTCTACTAAGCATAGCAAGCCGCACTGTTTTCTTAGCTTCTTGTGTTACAAGCCTATGTACAGGCGTTAGCTGGTTGCATACTTCCATCCTGCTTTACAGTTACTATCTTTATATTTTGACATTGTCTCTTCTTCTATGTCTGTGATATCTTTATCATGATGGTGTTTCGTCTTAGTGTGTCATCTTTTTGGTTGTGGTTTCGTTTATCTGTACGTCTGTACGGGCCCTTGTGTCGTCACCATTCGCCTGCGATTAAGGTCCTTTGGGTCTCTTCTGGGACAGTTTGAAAGTAGTCTTCATGTCGTGTCAGCTGTTGGTACGGTTGTCTCAATGGGTACCGTGCTGTCCATGGTTGTCTGGTTGGCACTTCAACAGGTATTGCTCTTCCGATCGGCAGTTTGCAAAGCCCTAGCGCAGCTCTCTGTTGGTTTATTTGCTCATCTCATGTCACATATCTTGGCGAGTATGTTCCTGGTATTTCAAAATGGGCCATATCTGGTACCTCCTCTACAAAGGGAAATACAATTTGTGTTGTGAGGAGGAATTTTGGATTAGTTATTCATCGGTCACCGTAGCATACATCCATACTATGGCCTTCTTAGAAATAGGGAATTTATGAGAACTAATTTTGTTGTGCCTCTGGGCACATGTTTTGGGGATGGTGGGTGCACACACAAGCCAGGAGAAGCACATGGCTAAAGCAGTGAAAGCCGAACATGCATTTTATAGGTGTGGAAGTATGTCAGACCGTATTATGCACACATACATTTAATTGGTGTGGGGGGTACATAAAATTAACCTGAGGCACACAGAATTATGAATGAAGTAGGCCAAAGTAATCTTCTGCACATGTGAATTTGGTAGGTGTAGAAGTAAGCCAAAGTAGTCTTAAGGAAACACACATTTTTGTAGGAGTCAGAGTACAGTAACATATTCTTAAGAACACTTGAGTTTAGTAGGCTGAGGTGTATGAAAGCCCTTTTAGACACATGCATATTTTGTAGGGTTTGGGTGCTGTTAAGATGGAATTCTGAACTCTGACCTGGTGGGCAGAGGTACAGAAGGCCAGCTTAGTTTCTTGGGACAGGGTAACCTTCTGGACACGCCAGACCAATCATGGTAGCTTGGCAGTGGTCAAGACTAGGTCTCAGGAGGGGTGAGGGTGACTAAAACACCTCAATGAGCACACAGAGCGAAGGACACTTACAAATCACTTCCAGTCAGGTGTATATATATATTAAAAAATACAAATACATTTATTTCAAAGCCTTTGAGTTTCAACCCACAAATCAAATCACAGGAATAGTTTTAAGCCAACAC
The DNA here is from genome assembly GCF_040938575.1 of Ambystoma mexicanum. NCBI lineage: Eukaryota > Metazoa > Chordata > Amphibia > Caudata > Ambystomatidae > Ambystoma > Ambystoma mexicanum. The sequence continues at coordinate 646,552,596 of NC_090930.1, read as the reverse complement.
AATCCAATCTAAATGCACATATAAAAGACCAACAGGGTCTAAAGGGTAAATGCACGAAATGGGTCCGCAACCTGCAAGTGGAAGGAAACAGGCAGTGCAAATAGCCTTTAGTCGCTTCTGCATCCAATGCAACCCTAGCTGAGAGGCACTCCAATCCCTAAGAAGAGTGGATCCTAATGCTCAAATGTAGTTGCAATGCCTCAGCGGTAATGCAGATGGGAAAAACGGGGTCTCTTCAAGGGGCTGAAGCAACTCAGGAAGGTGGGTGAGGTGATGAAGAATAGGTTCCCACTTGAGGGCAGAGTCGATTACAAGAGTTGGGAATAGATTGCACTCAGGGGCCACTCTTGCGTAAAAATATATGGATGCGCTAAGGACCACCGGTTAGGGTTGCGATTACTCACCGACTCCTGGCGTACTCCGGTGCACTCCGGACCAAACTTTGGCAGTCAAGTCCACTTCGGTTGTAGGTTCAAGTGCGGCAATTTGGCAGCTCTGTGGCTTTCAGCAACAAAGATACAGTGATGATTCCCAAAAGGGACAGTGGTGTTTTCTCTGCTCCTGGTGGATGGATCAGGCCAGTTTCACTGCAGCAGGCTTCAGGGGCAAGAGAGGCACAAATGCAGCGCACTTACAAAGTTCGTCACCACGGCTGGGCGAAACGGTAACCGCGTTTACTCCGGTTTGGTCGCACTCACTTTACTCTAGACTTGGAATTCCAAGTGTATGAAATTCGGTGTGAGAGTGCAGTGAGAGTGCTGTGAACAGAGAGCTAGCAAAGTACCAAGTTTTGAGGGCCCCTGCAAAACGGTGGCGGTATCAGGGCAAAGAGTCTTCCTAAGCTGGTCAGCCCACTGGTTGGCCAAGGGACGCTTCCGAGAAAGCTTACTTGCAGGGTTTAATGAAGATGCTGAGAAGAGGTGGTCCCACTATTCCAATGGGTCGAAGCATCTTCGCAGACCTTCTCAGATCACCAGAGGCAGAAGGGTCCCACGGGAAGACAGCAGGCTCAGGGTGCCAAACCTTCCAGCGGGTCACCAGCAGTTGCCCGACTCGGCTTCTTAGTGTCAGGATACTTGGATTCCATCCTTCATTCAGTAAGAACTCCAGAGATTGACATGGAATGGGTGTTTGGGGCCTTCTCTTATCCAGAATCTCCTTCGTGCCAAAACGAAGAGGACCCAATGTGACATCTGCTCACATACAGGCATACCATACGTGGACCAATCACAGACCACGGTGGTCCCAGGCATTCATAGCACTCCAGACTCTCTGGCATCCAGGATGTGTATTGGTGACAGACACGCCAGCCCACATCCTGGAGTCACACACACAAGGCATGCAGAAGCCCATGAAAGCTTGGCGTTTCACGGGCGAATGCATGCCCAAATAAGGACTGACCCAGATCGGCTCGACCTGGGGAAGGTGAAGGGGCAAGATGGAAAAATGATTTTGTGGGAAAGCATATGCCAAAGAAGTGTTGGGCATACATGAATTTGGTATGTGGAGTAGTATCCCTAATCAGTATTAGGCACATGAGATATTCATAGGTGAGGGAGTACTCCAAAGCATTCTTAGGCAAAAATGTATTTTTTATGTCGATAAGGACCCCAAAACAGTCTGAGGCACAAGTGGTGTTTGCAGATAAGGAATGTGCAAAACCAGTCTTAAGCACACATGATTTTTTCAGGTGGGGAGTACACTAAACCAGATTTATGCACACATATATTTTGTGGGTGGGGAAGTATGCCATGAATTGTGCAATAGTGCTGACAAAGTTATTAGAAAACGATTTTTATAGGTGAGGGACTATGCTAAGGCAGCCTTAGTGCATGTGAATTTCATAGGTGGGGAAAAGGCCAAAAGAGTGTTAGACACACAAGAATTTTGTAAGGAGATTAGTATGACTAAGAAGTCTTAAGCACACATGAAATTTGTAAGCAGAGCACCACACCAATGTAGTTTTAGGCATACTGGAATTTTGGTTGTGTGGGTGTTTGCAAAAACAGTCTTAGGTACCCGTGAATTTCATAAGCATGGTAGTACAACAAAGCAGTCATAGAGACATGTGAATTTTCTCAGTGGAGAAGTATGCCAAATCAGTCTTAGGCACACATGGATTTCATAGGCAGAAGAGTATGCCAAAAATCATAAGAAAACATGAATTCTGAAGGAGAATGTCTAAAGCAGTTATTGGCACATGTGAATTTCATAGGTGGGGAAATATGCCAAAGGAGGCTTAAGCACATGTGAATCGTGTAGGTGGGAGTGTATGCCAGAGCAGACTTATGAATTATATCGGCAAGTAATATGGCAAATAAAGGTAAGGCAACTGTGAAATTTGTAGGCAGGGAATACCCCAAATAGTCATAGGCACACATGAAATGTCTAGGCAGAGTAGTATGACAAAACAGTTTTAAAGAATGTTCTAGTTGCAAGAGTGTGTCAAAGCAGTCTTAGGCATGTATAATTTTCATAGGCAGGACAGTACACCAAAGCACACTCAGGACATAGTTAATTTCATAGTTGGAATATACCAAAGTATGTTTAGGCACACATGAATTGTGTAGGTGGGGGAGTACACCAAATCAATCCAAGGCACAAATGAATTGTGTAGGCAAAACTCTATGCCAAAGCAATCTGAGGCAGACACATATTTTGTAGGCACATGAGTACACCAAACTAGTCAAATGGCCTCCTGTTTTGTTTAGGTGAACAAGTTTTCCGAAGCAGTTGTAGTCCCACACATGTTTTTTTCTAGACAGATGAGATAGGCTAAAGCAGTCTTTGGCAACATATATGTTGTAGGTGAGGACATTTGCCAAAGCAGTTTTAGGCATATCTACATTTCAAAGGCTGGGGTTGATGCCAAGGAGTGCAACGCACACATGAAATGTGTAGGTGGGGATGTTTTCAAAAGCAGTCTTAGCCACATATGGATTATGTAGGTGGGGAGTATTCCAAAGCAATTGTAGGCTTACATGCATTTTGGAGGTGTGCATGTTCACTGAAGCTGTTCTAGTCACACAGTAATATCTCAGGCAAGAGCTATGAAAAATCAGCAATAGACAAATATGGGTTCTTTTTGGCAGAGGAGTACACCAAAGCAGTTTTAGGCAGACATGAATTGCATAAGTGTGGAGTATGACTAATCCATGAATTTTGGAGGTGCAGCTGTTTACCAAAGCATCCTTCCTCACATGTCTATCTCTCTGCATTGCGCATAAATGCCTTGCCAAGAAAGCGCCAATCTACCTTAAAAATGCAATACAGAAAAAAGAAACCACCAGAACACTTAGATCGAACAAAAATCTACTCTTAGTATCACACCGGTATAACAACACCAAAGCTGGGGGTAGCAGCTTCCAAGTTCTAGCTCCTAAATTCTGGAACTCCCTCCCCATTAACATCAAAAAAGAAACCTCATTCCCCAGTTTTAAAAAAACAACTGAAAGCATGGCTATTCAATCAATACTAACATCTCGCTAATCCTGAACTAGTAGAATATTCCCAACTAGTAGAATGTCTACTAGCCCAATTGTAATTATTTGTACTGTGTATAAACTGTATCTGCCTACTGATATGCTCTGTATACTGCTCTATTGTATGACTAATTACTAAGATGTCTGTAACCACACCGTGATACCCCAGGGTCTGGATGTGTAACAAATGAAATAAATACATAAATAAATAAATACAATCGTGGGCAGGGAGTAGGCAAAATCAGTCATAGACACACATGTCTTTTCTTAGTGGAGCAATATGGCAAAATAATTTTAGGCACAGATGGATGTCATAGGCAGTGAAGTATGCCAAAAAATATTAGGCATATGTGAATCTTGTAGGCAATGAACTAGACTGTAGCAATTATAAGCACCCATACATTTTGCAGGAAAGGGAGTGCCCAACACATGTGAAGCATGTAGATGATGGATTATGACAAAGCAATCTTGGGAACTCTTGAATTCATGGTGGAGCAGTATACAAAAGCAGTCATAGAAACACTTGAAATTTGTAGACAGAGGTGTACCTGGATGCACTCTTAAGGACACATGAATTCTCAAGGCAGATCAGTATGCTAAATCATTTTCAGTGACATTTGGATTTTGTTATTGGGTTATACACCAACACAATTTTAGGCACATATGTATTTTGTGGGATGAGAAGTATTGTAAAGCAGTTTTAGGCATGCTTGAATTTTGTATATTTTTCAGTACACCAAACTAGATTTAGGCACACATGATTTGTATAGGTGGAGATATATGACAAAGCAATTTTAGGCATGAGGTACCTTCATGATTGGGAGAGTATACCAAACAAATTATTAGGCACACATGAATTCTATAGTCAGGGGAGTTTGCCTAACAAATCTAATGTGCTTGTGAATTTAAGAGGTGGAGGAGCATGCCCAGGCAGACTTATTCACATGTACGTTGTGTAGGTTGGAGCACTTGCCAAACCAGTCTTAGTCACAGATAAATTCTGTAGGTCGGAAGGATACCAAAGAAATCTTTGGCACATCTGAGTTTTGAAGGGAGTACAGAAAAGCATTCAAGCATTCTTTGCCATACATACATTTCATAGGCAGAGTTCACTAAATCAGTCACAGCCCTCATTAAGATCTGTCACCACAAGCAGGAGCCTGCACTGTTAGTGGTGGTTAAGTTGCCCTACTGGTTTATATTACCACTTGATCAGGCTGTTCTGAATCAGACATGGTGGTTCATTAAGATGTTTTGGCTGGCCCAGTGTCAGGCGGGGACAAGGCCACTTGGTAGAGGGTGCACTTCCTGCATCCCCTACCAGCACTTGACACCTGATGTCTGCACTTACCATTGCACTTGCCACCAGCGGGACACAATCTTATTTATTGGGCCTCATTACAAGTATGGCGGTAAGGCAACAACAGTGCTGGTATCACTACCGTCACCGTTGCTACCGTACCGCCATACTACGAGTTCTGCTCGCGGGTGCCCTTGCAGCCACCAGGTCTGTCCTGGTGGCTGTACCGGCACCCGTGAGCAGAACATGATGGTAGCACCGGTACCATTACCCCTATTGGGCCGAATGGGGATGGGGAGTTCCTTATTATCAGCACCCGTGAATGGGCAATGACCGGGTCCGCCAAACTTGGCATGACCCGGTAATTGCCCATTCGTGGATGCTAGATTTCTTCGCAAGTTTGGAGGTAGCCTGTCTGTATTACAGGCATGGCTACCTACAAACTCGTAATGAGGCCCATTGTCTTTATTTATTTTACTGTTATCCTATGTAGTGCACTGACCCCTCCCCCCGCACTTTTCCCTTCCCCACCTCCCCTGCACTTGCGCAATCTCAGTGTCACCCGGCGTAGAAGGGTTGTTGTCTCTGTTTTCCCTTCGTTTCCCCTCCCTTGCCTCGTCGCGCCTTGAAACACTTGTGTATAGGCGCGGTTTAAATGCCATATCATATCATATCACAAAGAAGATTTGGAGTGTCAACTGTTCTTCCCTTGTCCCCAACCTATGCCCTGGAAGAGGGTGCTGAAGTGGCAGTCGCTGTGGCACATTAAGTGCACTCTCACAGGTAATCACATCCTCTGGCAAGCTGAAGTATTCCCATATCCATAAACGGATGAAGAGTGATGTTCTGGGTTTGTTTCTGACCTGCCTTTATTCCCTAAAGGAATGCCTGACCTTGCCTGTCTTATGTGCATTGGCAGTCAATGGTGCACTGGCCAAATCACTTCCTACTGAGATATCTTTTGACAGTAGTTTATTATGTTATAATCGTTGTGCTTTTTGCACAGATATGTTGTTTTGCAGCACAGTAGGTGCTACCATCGCCAAACTTTATACACCCTCAGTGAAAGGAAAGACTTGGCATTGTGATGTGACCTATAAACACAGATCTCGGCAAGAAGTGTTTAACACACACAACAATTATCTTAACCATTGTGGCAATATCTGTTTAAAATGTCATTATTACACAAAATCACTATATTCCTCTAAGAAAGCTGAACATGCTAGAAAACTGGTGCTATAGTGAACACGCAAACTAAATGTACTATAGTAAAAACACAGGATTAAGTGATTTCATCGGAACTTCTTAGTCAACAACAGCCAAGCAGGAGGCTCATAGCAGACAGGCAGGAAACAGAAATGAGATGCCACTCAAGACTCCTTTCAACAAGATGCTCCTTTTTGCACTGCTCATTCAGAGAGGCAGGAAAAATACAATGTAATGCAGGAGAGTGACCTAGGGACTGCGAAAACATTCCACATGCAACCTAATGCAATCTCCTGCTAAAACTGTTCTAGCTGAACCACAGTTACAATCAAAATACATATCTTATTAATGCAATACTTTTATTTAACTGTAAACGACTAAAAACAGATTGAATGTATTAACACTTTTTGAGCATGTTCTTACTACTAAGCACAGGTGTTTTACTTCACCAAAACTGTAAATCCTAAATTGTTATTTCCACTCTGTGCTAATAGCCGTAGTGACCTCAGGAGGGGTCATGTTTGCTTGGGATAGTGACCCTTTCCCAACTTCAGGGCCTCTGCTTCACCTCAGGCCATAGCTTCTTCGGGTGGGTCAATATTCCCTCCTTTGTTCTATTAGGCTAGACTGTCCTTGCATCCTTCTGTATCCTATGACCTCTATATATTGTCTTTCTTTGATGTCAGTCCACCAGTCTTATAAATATTTGTAGCAGAGTAGCAAGTGAGGGACATTTCCCTTGGCATCATGATATCTACAGCTTATTTATTTGGGCGTGCGTCTAACAGAATTAGGAGGCAGTTTGTTGTTCCCTTCGTCAACTTTGAATGTGTATATTCACAATATGAATATTATACTCATAATGAGGAAAACTTTGAGCGACATAATCAAGGTTCTGGGAATGCATGGGATGATATTTACCTCCAACGCCTGGACCCTGAAAGGTATATACATGATTAAGCAAACAACTAAAGGCAGGAAGATTATGACCCTTAAAAAGCCACGAAGTTGTTTCTGTCTGACCATTGCAACTGACTTGGGCTACTTGAAACTGAAACAAAGAAGACCTCCCAAAAACATGTGTGGAGTGGAACAACTAGCAATTGATACATACGTGCAAAATGTCACTAGGAGAAACCAAATGCATCGCGCAGTATCACATTTGCATTGCCTGATGCAGGGAGCAATGATGCACGTTTTTTCAAATACTCTAGAAGCATGGAAAGAGAAACTGGGTCAGGTTATTCTTAAGCAATATGCCCCTCACAGCGGGGGCATTACTGTGTCAGGTAATGCCCCAGGGCCCATAGTTATAGGCCCGAGCGAAGTGAGGGCCTTAACGAAGGCACCGGGGCATTACCAGACTCGGTAATGCCCCCGCCGTGAGGGGTATATTGCTATTAGTACCCCGGCCCGCAAGACTGGGGTACTAATATCATTCTTTTGTGTTCCAAAACACGTTTCAGAACAGAAAAGAAAAAATAAATGTCAAAGGAAATGCCCGCCGGGAAAGGGCAAACAGAGTCCGTTTTCCCTTTCCATGGCGGCCATCAGGAGAGGGGGTGCTGGGAACAGAATTGTTCCCAGCGCGTCTGCTCCCGGAAAAGAAGAAATATGAAGGTAAGTGGGGAGAAGATCGAGCGGTTGCTGATGTTCATTGTACTCCCTGTTTTATGTACTTGTCATTAAACGGAATTCCTTTGCCAAACTATTGAGTTGTCATAGTTAATTGATGCATGAGTACGAGTCTGCATCCCCATCTATCTTGTGGGAACTGCTACTCATCTTAAAGTGCTGTTTGGAGATCCCGAGTCAGAGGGATGACTGGAGACCAATGTTCCCTCTAAGCTGTGCACATGTGCGCTTGCCCAGCTTCCTTCTGGGTGCCGCTCAGAAGTTTTTAGCAGCGCACACACAGACAATTTTCACCTACTGAAAAAGATCTAATAAGGCACAAGCCACAGCAATTACCTGAAAATGTCTTTCTCTTAAAATAAGCAATTAGTCTTGATATTCTGCTAATTTGCATTACACTACTATGCACCTAAAATCCCTAACAGCAAAACACAACACAAGAGGTTAAACACTAATATATAAAACTGGCTCCATGAACAGAAGAATCTAACCACGATATGCATGCACACATTAACCAGAAATGTTCCCTCCTCAACCATTGACTCCTAAACTGACCCAACCACACTTTTACCTTATGACTCTAACTTCTGATCGAGAGTACATTAAGATATTACTGGACAACCTTGACTCTGCGAAAGGTTATCAAACATGTACCTACAGCCACATGTTTTATGTTTGCTGTAACATGAATAATGTTCATGCTTCAGAATTTCTGTTACTCATTGTGCCTCACCAAAAGCGTTAACCACACTAATCTAACTACCGGCTCAAATATCGGTTACTGACTGTAAGTAAGCAGGCTACTTGGATGTGTAATCAAATCCCACACTTCCTCGTCTTTGAAAATATGTCAAACAAGTGCTTTGAAGCGCCCCCCGTGTAAGTTAACGCATTATGAAACTCAAATGTTAATTTGCCCTCTAAATATTTTCAAAAGACAAATGTGATGCTCAGCGTCTCCTACTTTTGTATTACTAACATTACCCTGTAAGTAGAGAGCAACATTGCAATATCATTTACTGGCCTACAAGGGATAATGGGTATGGACTATGCCTGGGATTAATCATCCATAGTATCAAGGCACAGGATATTCAGACAGGAGAATGCTTTTCACACAATCTGCATTGTTTCCTTTGGGCATAGGCCTTCACACATTGGGCCTCATTACAACCCAGGCGGTAAGTTCCCTACTTTACCACCATGGTGTAAACTCTGTTTACACCATGGTGGATGGCGGATTTACCGCCCCATTCCAAGGTGAGTGGGGCGGTAAATCCCCATTCCTCATTTACCCTTCCCCATTCCCATTTTTGCCCCATAGGGCATAATGGGAGTGGGGAAGGCGCTAATTACGGCACCGTAAATTCCGGTGCCGTAATTAGCACCAAGGGGGGTTAGCGCCTTGCATTTTAACGCCTGCTAAAAGAAAGCTTTAAATTGGTAATCAGGCATTAAGGGTTAACGGCGCCGACGGCGCCGTTAAACCCTTAACGCCTGGGTTGTAATGAGGCCCATTATATGGTAACTTGCTTCTATACAAAAACAGTTTCATTGAGCATTTGTGTAATCTACACAATGATATACGTGTGGGGTATGTTGAAAACAATCTTGTATGCACTGCAGAAGAATTGTGCACATGCAGAGTCATGACATTCTGAAAATGCAGATCATATGTTGAGGCATTTAAAAATGCCTTGCTTGCAAAACATTGTGGGTCTACAAATATCCCAGTGAGTATTTACTGTTACAATCCCTCACCTTTTACAATGCTCTAACAGCTAGTATTGGAGACAAGCACAGGGGCCGGGGAAGGGTATGGGTGGAAGTGGGTGATGAACAAAGCAGCACATTTTAAAGACCAAGTCACACGTTCCGGCAGTACACTGACAGAAATGTGTTGCGTGTTTGCTAAAGGATAGGACATAGGTCACTAATTCGAAAAAATATCAGTGGAGCTTTGTGGGTTGAAGCAATGATATGTTCATTGTTTCTCATTTTTGTTAGGCACATTTTCCTTTTTTAGGGAGTGAAAATGCATGGTGCTTATGTCTCTTAGCTCTAAGGCTGATGTTATCACTACCAACAGGAGAACATAATGTGGATAGTAAGCAGAGGCACAGGAATTTTGGATCATTATATTCTAAGGTGTGGTTATTCTGATGCAATTATCATCCTTACACAAATTATTAGAAGCCTGTTCTCCTGCCCCTGAATTACATCATTAAAGTGGCACTTGAACTCCTTTCAGCATGTTTTTGACACATTGCTTTTAATTGCCATTAATCCATCAGCAAATGTATTCTGTATCTTGACGGCCATGAGATATTTGAGGACCACAAACACCAGGGACGTCGTTCGCAGCAAAAACAGGCTGACAAGCCAGCCTATTCAAGGAGTGGAACCCACTTACCCCAATCCACCACCAAGAGTCAACCTACCTAACGGTCAATGAACAATAACGCATCGGCCTTGATAAAGACCCCATGGGTCGAAACATATGCCAGCTGACCATGAGATTATCGCATCAAGAATAAAATTCCCTTTTTTTAAAAACTCAGAATACAAAGAAAGATTTCTTCAAAAATAAATATTGTTTGCACAAGATATCTTGGAACACAACTAAGAGATATTTGTGTTTTGTAACACAAATGAGTAATTTTCCAGTGGCATAAAACATACAGGGCTTCATTTAGACTTGGGGAGGCATCCCGGCATAAATCTGCCAGAATACCGCCCATACTGTTATTCCCCATTCATATTGAGTCCATTGGACTCAATGTGGCTTTTTGGTGGAATTACCACAGTGGATATTCCGATGATTTTGGTGTTGAGTTGGAGGATTTACCACCAGGATTTTCCTGGAAGCAAATCGTCCACTCCAGGCCCGAAATCGTAATTTGGTGTAGTGGTTAAGTTGGCGGTAATGGAGTTACCGCCAACTTTACCCTTTACCGCCACACTCGTATTGAGGCAGACATTATTCGCTGTGCAGAAGTACGTTTGCAAGATACTGTGTCAGATATTGAAGTATTGGACTGGTTGAGTTTTCTGTATAATCACATATGACATATTTTATTTTTAGCCCATGTGTTTGGAAAAAAGTGTTGTAAGATTTTTAAAGAATTGCAGTGACTGGGAAGAGGAAATTCCTTTCCATACTCTCTTCTGCAATGGTAGGTTACAAATATGCTTACCTCACATGCTAAATAATGTGCGCACAACAGCCAACCGGTTCCGCACATAGAGAAAAATAATTAGAGAGAACATTGCTGGAGACCATGCATTTCACCGGTCCCTGTTGCACTAATATTAGCGCAGGTTTGAATATAGCGCTTGGAAGTCATTACTCCACTGTACCCTGCTCTGCAATAGTTACATTAGCACAAGGATACTCTTAGAATATATTGTAAACATCATAAACGAAGGCACTCCTCTGTGTCCACCTTGATGAAACTCAGCATGCCACACAGGTTGTGACAGAACGTTGTAAAAGTCAAAACACAAAAACAAATGGTGTATTGTAGTCTGATAAGCACAATTGGTGATGTTTGCAAAATACCCAGTTATTTTTGGCGACCTGGACCAATTGTGGATATGTATAGATCCCAAGAATAATGCACAGGCAGTGGTATGCCCAACATGACCTATGGTGGCCTAATGTGTGGCCCAACATGACGCTATGGTGGCCTAATGTGTGGCTCTAAACTCTGAGCTTGAATTGATCATTGGTAATGGCCTTACATTTGTCATGAATGCTCTTCAACATCATGTTCGTCAAGTTGGATGTGTCGGTAGCATTACTAATAGTGCGGCTTGCAATTTCGTTTTAGATGCAATGGGAAGTAGGAAGTGTATGCATGCCACTAATTGTTCAATTGTAGATTTGTAATTGTATTTTAGCATGGACCAATGCGGGATGTTATAACATAGATTACGAACTAATATTGTTCTCAAGCGATTGTTCTTTGTAAAGAGTTTTGTACATCATTCATGTTTTTTTCATAAATACAATAAAAGCAAGTGGCATCAGTCAACGAATGTCATTATAGTAGCTACAATGCATCTGTTTATGTCACAAGCCCATGTCACTTGGCACAAGTGGTTTTGCCAGCTGTGCAGTCTATATGCAAACTTGGAAATTTGAGTCCAAACCCTCAGCAACATTGCTTTGTGAGTTACACATATTTCTGAAATGGGCAACACTATTTTGGTATAATGGACGAAAGAGAATGAAGTGCAAATATGTTCCTTCAGTGTTCTTATCCTCTGTGATGTAAGTAACAATAAGGGCACAGAGATCATCATGTCGCTGTTCCTGCATACAGGTATCCTCGAGCTGAAAGAAGACACCATAGAAAGCTTGCTGGCTGCAGCCTGCCTTCTCCAGCTGTCTCCAGTCATTGAAGTCTGCTGCACCTTTCTGATGAAGCAACTCCATCCCTCAAACTGTTTAGGAATTCGATCTTTTGGCGATGCCCAGGGATGCCTCGAGCTGCTCAGGGTGGCACACTGCTACACAATGGTAAGATCTTAATGTCAAACTGGCCCACAATAGGATTGATGGTTGTCAACATGTTGTGGGTCTTCTTTTTTAATTTCTGAAAACTGAAGGGGCCTGATTCACAAGCATTTTTCAATGGGATTGTGCCATTATAAAGTGCTTCTGCGAATCAGGCCCAAAGTGTCTATATTTACATTCTTAAACGGCAACCCGTATTGTGTGTATGCAGCAACTATTCTGGTAATTAGGCTTGTGAGGCAATTTGTGCTTTTGTTCTGTTAAACTGATCTCACTATTTTGGCAATTTTCACCACCTGCATGAGACATTATATGTGGCTACAAATTAAGGAATTATTCCCCACAAGAACCTGAAAATGTCCCGCATCTACCCATGTAAAACAAATCTAGGCCCAGCTATCACCACCCCATACCTACTCTCAACCTTAATTTAACTACAGACATTGCCAATCCTGCAACGACATCACATTCCCACAATTCTAATAATTTCTACCCAAGCCATACCCCCCCAACCATAGGCATCTCCCAGTACAACCTTTGTGAGCCACAACTTATTTTCAGTATAGCAACACAAAATAAATGTTTATGCAGTGAATGTAAATGTATGTTTTTCACCTAGCATGTGTGCGACAGAATGGCAGATACTAGAGTGTGAAAGGGCTCGTTTTGTTGTTTATTTATATTCATATACAATGGTGCAGGTAATTCTTCATCTACAAGGGGAGTCTGCTAATGGGACCTTCCCCACTTTCATTAAGCTCCATGTCATATGCAAAGTGCATGCATGTGTCTTGGCTGCACCAATCTATTGACATTGGTAGCCCTTGCTCTCAAGTGGCAAAGGACAGGAGCGAAGTTCATATTTGTATCCCAGACAGCTGCTTTGACCCAAGGTAATTGCCACCAGAGGTAGCATTTTAACTTCTGCACCTCTGAACTAATATGTAATAATTGTTGCCCACACAGTCTGGTGGCAGGGTAATCTCTAATAACAAAGCACACCTGGTTATGGTATGGTGACTGATAAACATACACAATTTTTAAAGCCACACCAATTTGATTTCTTACCAATGTTAACGCTGTGAGCCCAGATCAGTGATGACAAGGACATGTATATTAATAACTCACCTGGATGTTTGCACTGCTCCCATTGAGACGATAGACAGGCGAGGATGCTGTCTTCCTTTGATTCCGCAGGAGGAATAGTAACACCTCCCACCAGGTCACAAGATCCCTCAGCAGAAGATCTTCTGGGAAACCTGCTTCAAAGGGGTACTCACATAAAATAAGGGCAGCCTCACACCGTAGTGCTGGACACCAAACAATCTATTCAGAGAGGAAAACGTTGACCTGAGGAGAAGAGGGTGCACATCTTGATTTTCTTTTGGGGCTCGTATCCTTCCTGTCCCCCCCCCATTTACTGCAGGACAAGCCACTCTGAGATGATGCAAGAAGGCAGGGGTCTCTTATAATACCATTACAGCAGGCTTGCTATTGGCCAATCCCCCATGACAATTTGCCTTCATAAGGAAGAGGACTTGCACTCTTTCCTTGATTCATTTTTGACTTTCAAGAAAACATGAACACATGTATTGGACCTCTGTTGGGAGGGCAGTCCCTTCCAAAGTCCTCCAACAATGAGGTGAAGACAGAAGGCATCCAAGGTAGACAAGGGCACTGTCACCTAATCATCCCCAAGGAAATGTGACGGTGACTGCGGTCGACCCTCTACCATCTGCAATCGAACCATGCTCTTCACTGGAGATGAAGGAACCTTGTAAGGGCCAGCCAAGCTACTTGGAGTGGTAGTGCAGAACAAAAGGATATTCCCTGTTCCGAGGCCCTATTTGCTCAGCTTCAAACTGTACATGATGTCCTTAGAACTGAAAATACCTTCTATGCTGCTTTTAGCACTCTTTGCATCTTCAAACTGCTCACCTGCATCTTCAATCTGGTTGAACACCACCTCACACAAATAGCACTCTTCACCGGGGTGGCTCAAAAACGGACTCACTGTTGCAGAAGCCCTCAATTCACTGTATCTTCAAGCACCACATCAAACCCACAGGACCTCCCCTCAAGCGTACTCAAACACCTAGTTGAAGAGCTTGAATGGATAGTGTCATGAGTCACCTCGACCCAGCAGTAGCATCGTCTTGTAGTGACACAACCATAGATTCAAACCTTTTGGACCTTTTGAACTGCATCTCATTGAACGCCAACCTGATCAGCACATAGCCCCATCTTGATGCCAACTTGTTGTCTGGATGAATGTAACTCGAGACATCTAGAATCAGGTTGGACCTTACCTCAGGGTTCCTCAAACACCTAGTTGATGAAGTTGAAGGGAAAGTGTCACGGGAAAAATCGACCCAGCAGTAGCATAACTTTCAACCAACTTCATCTCATATTCCAACCTATTGGATCTTTCGATCCACATTACATCAATGCCGACTTGAACTGCACAGCGCCTGATCTTGATGCCGCCTTGCTGTCTTGATCAACGCGACTCAACCCATCTTGAGGCAGGTTGGACTTGAAGGAAAGGACCAAGAAGTGCAGTTTGATGTTGTCAAGCCATCTAAGACAAAGAACAAGGTACTATTTATATTTCCTGTCACCTTGGTCCACTCCCTGGGACCATAGTGATTTTTAACTCTGCTTTTCCACCTTTTTACTTCAAAAGAGATATCCTTTTGAACATTGTCGGTGCTGCAATTTATTGCTTAGTCACCCCCAGATCAAGTACTCAGAGTGCTGTTCTATGCCTGGTTGCACTTTCTGAGTTCTCTTACAGCGGTGGCTTTTTGCTTGTATTTCCTAGTTAGTTAATTTAATTTGTTCTTGCTTAATTAAAGTATGTATATTTCATAAGACTTTGACTTGGTATTCTTTCATTTTTGGCATTTGCACTTTTGCTGTTGGCTTGCTACTGTTATCAACTTCACACCCAACTTCACAACCTGCCCTCAGCTCATGTTACCGCAAAAGGTGAAGGAGGTATACCTGGCATGCCTGTGTCTGTTTTACCTTTATGATTGGGGTCATGGCTGGTCTTGTAGTAGCGTGAGGCTGAGTAGACGGTTTCGCCACTACTCATTCCTATACTCTTGCAGAGCAGTAATCATTGTGTCACAATGTGGTTATTCTGAAAGCCTAATGTGAATGTTGCTTTAGTTGACCTTAGTTGAAGACTTCTGAACTAGTGCATTGTTAAAGCAAAAGTAACCACTGAGAGTGCAACCTCTCACACTCCTCCTCAATACCCATCCACCCTGTGTTCCTTTTTTCTTACATATCACTCAGACCAAAGACATAGGTTCTCAATTGAAACTTGAAAGCAGCAGGGGCAAACATGTATCTGTCTTGGTATTTTGGTGTTGTTTCTCCTATTACATTGCAATTTTTATGTCAGCATTTCACATCTTCAACCCTCTTCCAGTGCATTCATGGAGTGAACTACCCGCTCAGACAATTACAGGAGGATAAGCCTGTCATTTGCACAAGATCTGTTTTTTTGTGGGTTTCTGGCTAAACAAAACCATGTATTTCATCGCTTTGTTGGACCAATTCATGGAAATTATATGTCAGCTATGTTTCGTTTCCATGTTTTCTTCCATCAACAAAATAGGCATGAAATAATTGTTTCCAAAACAGTTTCCGGTGCGTATCAGAAGATGCACCATGTGAGCTTGCTGTGCACTTGCTCAAAAGTGGGGGACGCTCTTTGATGCTACTGCATACTGGTCGTTAATTCCACGTATGCTTACTCAAGGTTTTTGCCATTGAAACATCAGCCGCGATTCCTGCGCAGTGTGTTGCCAAGGTGCACAGCAAAACTGCCCATCTGAGAGTTTGTTTCACAACTGTATTTATCTTGATCCCTTCCAGGGGGTTTAAAACACATATTGACCCCTGCAAATATCAACTAGAGATCAGTGTCGGTCCTGCAGCAGCGCAATACTTGGCAGCCACCAAGGGAGCCTTTAGTTGGGAGCATAAGAGCAGTAGTCTGCAGATGTCTTGGACTCTGAAAGCCAGCCCATGAACCCTTTCCATTCACTATAATGGCTACAGCTGATGGGAGTTGTAGTCCAAAACATCAAGACGGTAAGAGATTGGATGGGTGCTAAAATGGCCCTTCGCCTTATGTCGCATTGGTCTTTGCACTGGGCCTGTTGAGGAGAGGCTCTTAAAACCTTGCCCACCGGAACCTGACCTCACACTTGCCATCTCCCAGAGGTCTAGAAGCACTCCATGCACAAGTGAGCATTTGATTGAATTGATGTGCAGATCCCGGGTATAAACACATGGCTTGCATAGTCATCCAGCCAGCACATTCATGCACACCACCCCTACGTATTGTGCAATGTCTTTATGCTGTGTTGATCTAATTACACCGGATCATGTAATCGTCCCTTTGTTACTATCCATTTCGTTATGAGGACACAACCAGATGATGTGTGCAATTTGGATATCTGCATTTGAGTAACTAATGTTAATCTGATTAATGTATTGTTGCATATCAAAAAGTATAGCATCTGTGTTACTGCTTTCCAAATGTTCTCCATCTCGTGTGTGTCTTGTTCTCCTATAGGACCCTCTTAATGAGAAATAATGGAGCTTTCCTTCCGCTTCCTACAGGCAAAGTTCGCTCTCAATTCTCAGCCTGCTTTAACATTTTCTCAGCAAAGAACAGTGTGGGCGGCTTTGGAAATGTGAAACCGAGATGATCTTCGGTTTGGTGATCCACGCCCTCGCTCACCTTCAGAAAATGTCCGCCTAGCAGCTGGGTCAAGGGCTGTCTTTTAAGCCATGGCCCGCAGGTGCAGAAAGCTGCATTATGTGAGCAAATCGGCTTAGTGGCACTGTTCCCTTTCTTCGTGAAGGCATTTCACTGGGATTGATAAAACCCCAGTACCTTATCTCGAAAAGCCTTGTTCTGAATGCACAAAGGGCCTAATTAGCATTGGTTCTGCTAAACCGCTTCACGATACAACCGAAAACACATACAGTCTTTAGATCATTCAACGGTTCTAATGAAACCTGTTCAAGGAAAAAAGAACCTTAGAGAAAGGATAATAATACGAATAGGGTGATAATAATTACATGTGGTAATAATTATATACAATTAAAGTTGTGTGCACCAATTGTAACACTTTGTTAAAAAATGCGAGCGGGGGCCTTTGCTTAGTTTTGCTTCTCGTTTTTAAAGCATTGTGTTGCAAAGGAGGCGGTGAGGCCTCTTTCACATCTATGTTATTAATTGTATCTTGTGCAGAATCATAGCACTGTACCATTTTTATATCTATGTGTGCGTGGTAATTGTCTGCAGAAGACAGGCATCCCACGCGAGGATCTTCCGACCTTTCCCCCCTCATTGTCTTTCCTTGCTTGGATTGTGCAAGATCCTGTGTAAATGCCATCACCTTATTTCCATTCTCTATTGCAGTTCATTCCTTTAGTTCTGTAAATGCGCACTTATTTGTTCAGGACCAAAAGGTTGTTTGTTTTTCTTCTACCTTGACCTACCTTTTCCCTCATGCCCCCTTCCTTTTAAGGGGTCTCATGGTTTCCATATTTGATTCCCAGTTTTTGCCTCGTCCCTGTAATTGGGATTTCATCCTATTTTTTTATTTTTATTAGGTGTCACTTGCCACACCTATAAAGCCCAAAACTATTGCATTTGAGTAAAGATGTGTACAGATAGGGAGGAAGGGCATATGACGAGGGACACACAGGAATGACGTATGAGGAGGAACACACAATGTATAGGTGTTGTCTGGTTATTAGACCCCCATTCCTTGCCCATGGCCAGGCTAACCCATATGGCTATTTTCACCCATTACTGCCTCTCCACGCCCAAAAATCCTCCTTATGAGGACTTTTTGATCTTGCTGCTTTTATTTATTTCAGTACCCGCTTTTGCGGTGCTGGAGGCCATGTTTGATGAAGTTCATGCTAATCCCTATGGCTATTTCCACCCATTACCGTCTCTCTGTGCCCAAAGCTCCTCCTTGTTTCTCTTGGTATCATCTTGGCGGTTTGATGTAAGAAGGAGTGCACAATGCAAGGAACGTAACTGGATGGTCACTGTCACAAGCCGGCGAAGAGGCATCACTAACAGACTAAAGTAAGTGCTAGAGCTCTGGGGAGCAGGTAACTGAGATGCACCTGGACGAACATCTGGGATTGACGCAACCAGAGTCAGCGGAGAGACACACAGTCCTGGGAAGAATCACAACCATGGACATAGCTCAGCGAATGACAACCTGGAGGGCGGCGAGGAGGAGCACTGTCAGCGTGCAGAGCCCAGGCGCTCTGGCCCTGCCAGAGAAAGAGATTGTGTACAACCAACTGCTCTCCTATAGTGGATGTTTGGATCTGGAGTCCCAGCTGTTGCAGCACTACATCAAGACTAACTTGGGCCATGCACTGCAGCTTCGGGACCGCTGTCCGGGGGTGCTGGTGTGGACCAGGAAGCTCAGCACGTACGTTTTGTGGTTCTCTACTCTAGATTGCATCTCTTACTCTCTCGCAATCGCCCTCAATTCTTCCGCCCAGGTGGTGATGTTTGATATGTCATCCTACGGATTGTACCAAGTAGCAAAGCCCCTGTGCTTTTTTATTGTAAACAGTGATGATTCATTTCCCCGAGATGGGTTGTTGCTGTATGCAATGACGGTTTAGCTGACCTTCACCGTCATGCCAGGCCATTGGGAGTGGGAGTCAGTGAAGGAGCGGCGGCTGGAGTAAGGAGTGTGGGGGGTGTGGTGGGGGTGAAGCCAGGGCCGGTGCTATTACTAGGCATGGTTAGGCGCTTGCCTATATGATAGAAATATTAGAGCGGCAAAAAGCATTTTTAACACCTCCACACTACTGCCGTGCTTAGTGATAGCACAGGCCCTGTTCGTTACTGTCTGAGTCAGGCTGGCTGCAGCAGCAGACCAGATGGCGCTGTGAAGGTTGGGACTTGGGTTCGGGTCAAGGCCACAATGAGTAAATGGGCATGGTGGCAGCACTGGCACCTGCACAATGTGCATTAGTATGCCACCAAGCACCACACGTGCGCCCTCATCCGATCGTCAACTCGATAATATAAATGCCGTAGTGCAGTGCGACGACCAAGATGTAGGAGTCGGGACAGGTGAGGAGGACCCCACTGCCGACCAAGTAAGTAGCAGTACCAGTGCGCAAATCCACGTTAAACGTGCTTACTTACTTGCAGAACACACAAGCTGAAAAACTGCATTGAGGGGCTATGTGGCGGCTCAGGGATGGGTGCCACATCATGCTCCAAGCAGACAATTCAAATCAGCAAAGCCAGAGTCAGTGCCTGCGAGATATCTCAGCAAGACTGTGGGTGGGGGACTGGTGTGTGGTTGCTGAAGATGGCGGTGTGTCAGTAACGAGCACCGCCGCTGCCAGCGAGACCAGGCCCAGCGCTAGCCTCAGCCCATCACCCACCCCCGGTGCTCCATAGCCAAGTGCACTGGGGCATCAGGGGCTGAGAGGGGGACTACTGTGGGGGGCAGCGGCCAGCGTGGAGCCTATGCCCCCTGTAGTCCTCACTCAGTGTGGCTCAGTGGCTCTGCCGCATGCTTCCCAGGAGTGAGCACTCCAGGGCCACCTAAACCACAGTACTTCCATATGTGGCTCAAAGGCTCTGTCAACTTGTGGCAACATAATACATAATATTGCCTGAGCTTTACAAAATAGTATGAAGACTTTCTAAACAGCTCCAAGTCTTTTTAGTGCAGGGAGAATCTGAGGTCTTCATCGTGTGACGGATAAAAGTATCACGCTGAGATACAGATAGTCATAAACCTGCTCAAGAGGTATTTATCCCATCCAGAAAAACTGCTTATCCTTACTAATGGTAATTATTTTAGATATATTGTTATTTATTTTGAGATTATTTCATTCACAGTATTGGTCAACAGCAGATAATTGAGATTTTAAGGCCCCTGACCAACAGCACAGACTACCTCACATAGCACAAGTTCCCTTGAGAAGCATGGAGCCTCTGGTGGTACAAGCGGGACTGGCAGACTCGGAGTGACCAGTGACTGGACGTTAACTATCTGACATCACTGATGGTGTCCAGTTGGGACTAATCCATTCAGATAGGTGAAGAGCTTGGCATTAGTGTGGGGCACTTTTCTTAGAGATTAGAATGGTGGGCTTTATTTTGCCCTTGTTCTAAGGGCAATGGCAGAAGCAGGCGGCAATACCAGGTGGCATAGATCCCATCAGGGGCATCGGATCCAGGAAGTACACTTTATTGGTTTGTAAAACTATATGTCAAAATGAACCCTAATCTGAACCCTGCAGCCGCTGTCAGTGCTGGGGCTTCAGCGGCTCTTTTGCGCAAACATGGTCTCCTTTCTGGATCTGCCTCAGTCTCCTGTCTGGTTCTGTTTCTGTTTCTCCATCCCCGCTGCACACTGAACGTTCCTCGCTGCTGCCGCCACCCAAGTCTAACCGTATTCTTGCATGCAGCATGCCAACTTTAGTGTCACTGCCTGGCTGCCAGTGCCCCCTATGTGCCCTGATCAGTGCTCCTGTGTTCTCCTCCCAGTCGCCTCTGCTCTTCTGTCCCATTCTTCTACCGTTCTCTCTGCTGCCTGTGCAGTGCATTTCCTTCTTTACTCACACCTTCCATTGCCCTTAGTACTCAAGGCATCATCCCCTATTTCGTCTTTCTGTCCATGTGCCTTTGTGGCTTTGCCTTGTGTCTGCCTAACACCCTCTGTCCTTCTGCCATGCTCCCACTCCGAACTATTGCATCTGAGTGTGGAGCAATTGCGTATTAGGATGGAAACAAAGGTTGTCAGTGTTGTTTAATTGTTTACCCACCCATTGATTACTCAAGGCCATGCTAATCCCTATGGCCATTCCAACCCACTTCCTGCCCATCTGGGAATGTGTCAACGCACACCGTGCGCCACACTTTGGATGCTCTCATCTCTACTGGCATCCCTCTCTCGATCCCTCTCACTACCTCTCTCTCCTGGACTGACCACTCTCTTCTTTTAACTTACCTGAAGCTCTCCTCCTCTCTATCAGCGTCACACCCGCACAGCCACTCGGCTTTAAAGTCACCAGACCCATAGGAAAAATGGCTGCCTTTCCCTCCACCTACTCACTTTCTCCCACTCCCGTGGCTGATTCCCACACTGACACAGCCCTCACTAACGTCAATCTCTCTATCTCCAATACTCTTGACACTCTTTCCCCTGTCATGAGGGTCTGTCTGAAGTCTATCAAAAAGAGCAACTCTTGGTACGACTCCGATCTAAATGCCCTAAAACGCAAGTGTAGGGCAGCTGAGCGGAAATGTAATTTGTCGGGCTCACCCTCTGACAAGTTGGCCTGCCGCCTCCTTCAAAGATGATATTGATTCTGCAGCCTCACCAAGAAACGAGCCTTTATTCAAGGCCGCATCTCCGTGGCAACAAGCAACATGGGCAAACTTTTCAAAGTCTGTAAGGAACTGACCAATTCTGCAGCAGCTTCTTCTTCTGTCACGCCCATCCAGGACTTTTGCTCAGCCCTGGCTGCACACTTCATCACAAAAACCCAAGACATCCTTCTCTCCCTCCCTTCCACACAACAATTTACACTTACACTGGAGCCTTCTCTGCCCCCCCACTTCCCCTCTCTTTCCTCTCACCCGTCTCACCCGCTGAGGTCACCAGACATGTCCGGTCCACGAAGGCCTCATCCAAACAGGTGGACCTCTGCCCTCCAAAATCATTAAGGACAACATTGACTCCCTCGCCCCAGCCTTGGCTGATCTCTGCAATCTCTCCTTTTCCCCTGAGTTTTCCCGACGGCTCTTACGCTCTCTCTTGTGCACCCTCTACTTAGGATATCCTATCTCTATCACCCTTTCCTGGGCAAACTCCTGGAGAAGCTAGCTATCTCTCAGCTCACCCTCCACACTGAATCTATTGGGTGCTTCCACGACCATCAGTCTGGCTTTAGAGCATCCAGAAGCACGGAAACTGCTCTTCTGAACACCCATGAAGAACTGCTCTCAAACCTTGACACTAACACTCACTCTGTCCTCATTGTCCTTGACCTATCCTCTGCCTTTGACACAGTTAACTACAACATCCTGATTTCACGGCTCTGTTACACCCTGGGAATCACAGGTCAGGCTCTTGCGTGGTTAACCTCCTTTCTCTCTGACCACCCATCTGAGGTGGAACTCTGTGCCTTTCTCTCGACTATCACTCTCTCAACCTGTGGCGTTCCCCAGTGATCTAACCTATCCACCTGGTTCTTCAGCTTCTATATGGCTGCCTTGGCGCTTGTGATTGCCACTTTCACCTCTAACTTCCAGTGCTACACGGATGATATGCAACTATGTTTTAGGCTACCCTCAGTCGCCTCCACCTCCTCGCTCCTATCCAACTGTTTGTCCGCTACTCAGTCATGGTGTGCTGCAAATAACCTTTGCCTCAACACCAGTAAGACTGAGATAGTTTGCATTGCTACTCCTGCTCCCACCTTCCCACTTTGACCCTGGCTGGCCCCTTGTCCCTGTGCCCACTCCCACTTGCGAGGCTAAAAACCTTGGAGTCCTCAGAGGTACTCTACCTTTTCTCACTTACCACCAGTGCTTCACTGGAACCAGAGCTCTGGTTCTCTCTAGGTTGGACTACTGCAACAGCCTCTTCCTCAACCTCCCTGCTTCTGCCCTGCGCCCTCTGTAACTCACTCAGAACAGAACCGCAAGACTTATGCTTGGCCTCAAGACCAGGGACCGCATTCTCTGGCACTGAAATCCCTTCACTGGCTCCCCATGGCTGCAAGGATCAAGCTCAAGACCCTCTGCATTGCCCACAAGGCTTTCTGGAGCCTTGGACTTACCTATCTTCAACGTTGCCTACCTAAATACTGTCCCTCCCGAATCCTCCGCTCATCTACCTTCAACCTCCTGCGGGTGAGCTGGTTCTCCAAGCATAGATTTGGATGAAGATCCTTATCCTCAGCAGGGGCCTCCCTCTGGAATAGCCTCCCTGCCACCCCCAATCTTGAGCCTGATCTCCTTAGGTTCCGGAAACTCCTCAAGACCTTCCTCTTCTCCTCTTCCTACTCTCTCCCTCTACCCAGCTGACCTAGGTCTCTGCCCTGTCCCTCTGTCCCTCCTTTTCCGTACAGCCTGCTGACTGGCCACCTGGTGTACCTCAGATTCTCCCAGGTCCCTGGCAACCAACCAGTCCTCTCTCACACTTGCCTCAGGGCCCTGAACTCACCCCACCCTCACTGTCCTTGAGAAATGACCCAAGAGAGTGGCTCTCTCTACACTTACTCTAGTCTCCACCAACCGGGTGCACTTGGACCCCCCACCCCGTAACCGCCTGTGCACTTGCACGATCCGAATGCACCGTGTTTGAAGATCATCTGTCTGTTCTCCCCTGTCTACCACCCGTAATTGCACCTGGTAAAACTACAGAATCGTCGTCAGACCTATTTGCTTTGTCTCAACTGTTAATTGTGTTATTTGCAACTTACTCTCCCTGTGCAGAGTATTATTGTCTCAGAATTTCTCAAAGGCTCTGAACAAATGTTTTTTTGTCCCCATGTTCCCACCCTCCTTGAGCACTTTGAAACACTTGCCTTGTGTATAGGCGCTTTATAAATAAACATTACCATGCCATGTCTTTGAGCGTGCTTTACTCAAGCCTTACCATACAACTTTGTACTTGTAGTTCCTGCAAATGTTTTTTCAAAGCAATCTTCTGAGAGTTATTCACTTAATATGGGCTGTACGTGCACTACTGATATAATAAAAATGTCTTACCAGGCCTGCCTACAGCCACTCAATGTATAAGCACTATGCTGTCATTCCCTGAAGTCCTGTTAAAAACAAGCCTTGGCAAAGCCAACCATTTTGACTTGTATATAGGTATTAGGCATTTGCCAGGCACTGCAGTTATATGCCCGGCAGTGCCTGGCAAATGCCTTTACCATGTCAACAAAAAGGCCCAAACCATTGGCATTGCCAATGCTTGTTTCTTTTGTTTTGGTGGTAAGGTGCCAAATCTGCCAAATCTGGCAGGGAACCTGGAGCTGCTGTTTTGAGCTGCCGCAAATTTGTTTGTTGATTTTCTTTTTATGCATGCTGGCCTAAAAGTCAGCCCCTCCTGTAGGGCAATACACACCTCGTGAACACAATGCTGTGGGGTGGGGAGGTTGTTGGGAGGATGGATGATTGAGAACGGTTAGGATCTGGAGTGGGGGGGGCGGCAATCTGACAGTTTGCCTAGGGTGGCAAAATTCCTTGCACCGGCCCTGGGTGAAGCAGAGGGGAATATTACACCAGCGATGACAGAACTCCGTTCTTAGGCATCTTCTGTTACTGTTATGTTTGTAGCTACTGCTGTACTCGTCAGGGATACTCAGTTTCATTGCTATTTGAACATTGTCAAATGTTTAATATGTGCTTCTCGCTTTACTTTGTATAATGTTTATATTTCACTATCCACAGGGATGCCATTGAGTGACACAGTAGCAAGTCGTGTATGGCTTGTAACAGAACAGCATTTTGTCAAGCTGATTCCAGGTTTCTGGGAGAACGCTTCTACTGTTTGGCACCTGGGATTCTTCACAATGTCGCTGTGGTGGGCTTTATTGAAAGTCCTCTACAGAGTGTGGGGGCAGGTTACTGATGATGACGATTACATATTTGCTCGTTCATCGTACACCTGCAGTTGCATTCGTTACTATTCCTGGATGCAAGAACCCCTGTACAGTGAGAACCAGTGTCCTCATACAACCCGTTCACTTACAAGGTGTTTATGAGAATGGAAGTTGTTCTTTGCACCTGCTTTTTTAGCACAATGATATTCAATGCACATTTTCTGACTGGGAGAAGACGTGTCCTGTTGGCTAACTATCTGACTGCAATTAAAGGAATCAACTGGGCTAATCTGTTGTTTGGTCCAGGGCAGACATACCTCATAGGGCCTAATTCAGAGAGCGTTTTCCAATGGGGTTTTGCTTTTATAAAACGCTTCTGTGAATTAGGCCTTAGTCTTCATGTGCCTCTGTTAAAACCGGCCAGTGGATAGAAGCAGCCTAAATGCCTACACATTTGTCAAAAGATAAGGAAAAAACCCTTTGTACTACATCCAGAACCGGGGCGAAAAATTAGAAAAATGACAACTCCCTAGGGTGTGCTGTCGACCTTTGTTCTTCATATACACTCGTAGGTGTTTCAAGGTAGACAACTTATGTTTTCTACATGTGGTTAATTGGAGTTGTAAACACGCTACTTGTATAATAAACATGTCTTACCAGGCCTTCCTTCAGTCACTCGATTTATAAACACACTGCATGTCCTTCACTGAAGTCCTGTTAAAAACAAGCATTGGCAAAGCCACTGAAGTCCTGTTTCAAACAAGCATTTACAAAGCCAATGTTTTCAGCTTCTGGAGCCGTTTTAAACTTTAGCCAGGCATTGCTATTAGATGCCCAGGCATTTGCAACATTTTGCATCTGCAACCAACAATGGACAGTTAAGACCACTTTGGCTGTGGTTGGCAAGTGCCTGTCCAATGCTTACGCAAAAACCCAAACTGTTGGCATTGCCACTGCTTGTTTATTGATGCCGGAAGCTGTCAGACAATTGCAATAGTACATTCTCCATTGTGTCTTTTTTAGGAATTTAAAGCAGTGTTACTTACTTTATTAAAGATTCACACATACGTTTCTTTCTGAGTTCATCATGAAACATCTCTTTCATGTATTGTTATATTTATGGATGAGACTGAAGGTCCAGACATTGATACAGGGTTGTCGTGCCTTGAAACATCAGAGCTTCTCAGGAGCATTTAATGTGCTGGTTCTTCTAGCCTCCGCCCCCCACAGTTTACTTAAAGTGCATTCACTCTCAGAACTTTCACAGAGTTTGAGTATCTTTCCACAACGTTTTCACCAACAACAGTTATAGCGGACACGTCTGACAAGTGTAGGATGCAGGGCCCTTTATGATACTCTTTAACATTAAGAGAGTCACTTTTCTCTCTTTGAGATTTTTCTAAGAGTCCAGGATTTGCTGTATCTTTGGATTCCATACTCCGTCCACTGGGTGGGGAAAGAGGGGGACTAATCTGGGGACTGGGATATGGTATTTCAAAGGCTATAATAATGCCTCTGACCTTGTTGTTGTTCCCTCATAATTCTATTGGACAGATTTGGAGGGCTGTTGTATCTCGTGCTGGTGCAATCTGAATTGAGGTATTAATCAACTTGTACCTTACTAGCACCTTAGTGGACGCCAACCAATGGCAGGCAGAGTTTCTGCAGGTCTGCAGATAATGATGTAATTGAGGGGAGTGAAGCTTGAAGTTCATGATGTCATGAAGCGATGGTGAGGGTGATGCTCCAGAAAATGTTTTTATCCAATCAGGACATGTAATGTATACGAATATATAGGTCTCCAGTGATGACCCACCAAGCTTGTATTAGCACATACCCAAAATTATAATGATTGACAAATTATGCTAATATGAGATGTCCTTGTATAAATATTGTAGCCCTTATGCCAGAGTTGAGAATGTATTACCGTTTTTATACAGTATCACGCTTGTTCTAGAGTAGAAACCAGTCATGTTTGGAATTTCAACTTTTTGTATGCAGGACAGCATCACTTTCTTGTAATAGATTAACCAGTAAAGTGACATGTAAATAGAGAGGCATATACTTATTAATTACATAATTATTAAAAAGTGGCTACTCTTAACTCTAGCAAAGTACTCTCATCTCTGTACCTCAAAGTAAAGCCCATCTCAAGGAGCATGTTGAAATGTATTTTTGAGCTCTCTAGCCTATAAACCTGGCCCCCAGTCCATACCATGCTCTGAGAGCAATTCAAAGAGATTTGGATTTGATTATTATTTCAATTGGAAATCAGTAAAGTTAATGGATGGAAAACGTAATATGCTCCTATCACTACATTCTCAACAATATTCATGTAGCAGCATTCTGAAATTTTTGTAATTGCCTCAGCAGAAATCTAGGCAGGCCAAGGTTGGAACTATGAGAACATCCCAAATGAAACAGACTCAAGAGACATAGTGACCTGTATGCTATCTGAGAAGTGGTGAAAAGGAGAGATTCTGAGGCGAGGGTAAGAAACTCCTTTTGGACAAATTCACCAATCTCAAGTTCCATAGCTAGAGCAGAGTCCATAAATGCGCCTCTATGTCTGAACAGGTGCATAGCTAAAGTGCAGGCTCCTAGTAAAAGGGAATCAGGTATTAAATGGCCATAGGCCTGACCCACCACCTACAATATTGATATCCATGTTTCATTGGTTCATTCTTAGGCTGTTAAACTGCATTCAGTGATGAACTACTCAAGCAGTCTCCAAGGAGTACAACCTTTTCAGGGTTATTTAGGCTTAACTCAAAAATCAATTGGGTGTCATCACCATATGTAAATGTTGTGACACCAAAGCTCTTACAAAGATAGATAAAAAGATAGGCCTCTTATGAATGTAAGCAAAAGGGCAGAGGGCTGAGGAACACTGTACTCCAATGGCCATGATCATGAGCCACCCAACTAGAAAAGAGTGAAACCACTTTAGGATATTTCTTCCACAGCCTACTTCCCATAGTCTGAGTACCAATGCCCAATTGCTTCCCAGCTCAACATTCTGGGATAGGTAATGCAGAATGACAATAATGACCATCTTTGTACCATGCTGAGGTTGAAAGGCAGCCTGTAGAGGATCCAAGAATGTAGTCCACATTAAATAATAATAATGTATTTCTTTTATAGGGCTGCAGACCGATAGGTCTCAGAGAGCGGAAATAACAGAATTAATTATTGTCCCACAGATTGGTACTCAATGTATCGACCTCAGAAGGATGAAAGGCTGCATTTACCCTGCCTTACCATTTCCCATGGTCGCATTTTGTTTGACCGGGTCTAAGTTAATAAGAAGCACCTCACTGTCATGAAATAACATGTTTGCTTTGTCTAAGGGGAGCATGGCTACGTTTAATCTCTTCTACCATTGTGGCAACGCAACGCCGGACAAGTCGCCCGTTCAGTAGCCATATTTCCGGTTTCAGTGAGGGAAGACTGGTAGAGAGAGTTCCACAACAATGCTGTAAAGGTTTCAGTAACCACAGTTAATACAGAATTTACTATTGTGTAGAACGGCCAAGTGGCCTAAGGGGCAGGCAGAATCTGACTCCCTATCCACAGTGTTTGAGTAATAGCATGTTATTTTGCAGCTACAAGCCCCTCTCAGAAACCAGGAGCCGATGCTAACCTAAGTGTGCAATACTACCTCAGTGACGAAGGACACTTTGCTTGTCCCTATGGATGGGGCTAAAGTGCAGATTCGATTGGCCCACCACAGGCCCCAAAACAGCCCAAGGGCGGCAGCACATTTTACTGCAGCAATCTTTACTGCAAGGCTGTCCTGCCGCAGATTTAGTATGTTTCCATCCTGAGGAGGGTCGGGGGCCTCCAGGCATGGGCATGCAGAGCAGAGCGGTAGCAAGGACATCTCACAAACAGTGGTTCTATTTACCACAAAGGATTTTGCGAGAAGGACAACCTGCCATGGATTTAGAACATTTCCTTCCTTCCACCCTTCCTGGAGAGGGTGTGGGACCTCCACTATGCATGTACATGCAGAGCAGAATGGAAGCAGTGGCAGCCCACAAACAGCGCTGCCCTTTACCATGATACATCAAACTGATATTATCTAAAGTGACCTTGACATACATGAACAAGGGGATCTTTTCCACCCTTTCCAGTGCTAAAATACCTTTTAGCATATGTTTGTGAAGCAATTGGAGACAGAGCAAGGTTATCACATAGCAAGGTGTTCCCCAACATAAGGTATGACAGCTTATTATAAAATGAAAAGACACCACATAACACACTTTTAGTAGACATGTTTTCATAATCTGAATATCTCTAAAGCCCCTGTAACCTAATAACTCAGAATCTTCTTTTCCACATTGGCTAAAAGAGTCACGGCTGCCACCTTTTCAGTATAACTTCATTTAATGAAAACACTCCATGAGATTCTTGGGAATGTAATAATACTGTCTGTTCTTTGCTTGTTTCACTTCAGTTGGAAATGGAAGCACATCCCTAAATGATCAAAACTGAATATTTTGTGAATTGTTTTGGTGACTACAGAAAACACTTGACTCTTTTGGCGTGGATGTCTCACTGGCATCAATAATGATATCTAAACTGAATCGAGATCACATCATTGGATTTGCAAAAATCAAGAACTTCTGTAAATATTTTAAGCAGGCTACTTTAGTAATTGTCAACAGAACAATTATATCTGCCAACATAAAGACAGGAATCTTATGCAAAGGCAATATGCTTAATGTGTCATTTACCAGATACCAGTTCATTGTTGCTCTTGTCCTCTAAGACGGTCTAATGGGTTTGGCCCACTAATTTGCTCAGGGCATTTTAACTTTTTCAATTGATATATTTTGCCAATAATGACGATGGCAGAGGTATAGAGTGTAGAGGGGAGCAGACCCAAAACAGAGTCTTATGGAACGCCAACAGTTAGAGGAGTGAGTTGAGAGGTGCTGTTGCTCAAGGAGACAGAGAATTGGTGAGGTGCAAAGTAGGATGAAATCCAGGCAAGGGCTCAATTGCGAATCTCAAGAAGAAAGAGTATTAAGAAGATCTGAGTGATCAAAGGTGTCAAAGGCAGAAGACAGGTCAAAGATAATTAGGAAGGAGGATAGGTTGGAGTGCTTAGCAGAGGCAATGAAGTTGGACACATTCATGAGAGTATTTGCCTTGGAGTCACAGGAGCAGGAAACCTGCTTGTAGGGGGTCTGGAAGGTTGTGGATGTCTCAGTAATTGGTAAAACGGTTGAACACAACACTTTTGAGTACTTTAGAGTAGTGCGAAAGGAGAGACACAGGGAAACAGTTAGTCAGTAGGTTCAGGTCAACCCCTTGCTTTTTTAGCAGAGTGATGAATGTGGCTGTTTTGAAAACAGAAGGAAAGCAAGCAGAGTCAAAGGACTGGTTGAAATGTTCAGCTAGGTGAAATTGAGAGAGTTCAGGGCAGAGAGGTAGAGTTGCAGGTCCTCATGTGAGTGGGTATGCCTCCATTTGCACAGCAGCTAATGCATGTGTGTGCAGAGAGGGTGTATGAATGGGGCAAACCATGGCTGAGGATGCTGAGAATTAGGGGTGAAAGTAAGCAGTGGGAAGTGAGAGATGAATGAGTCATATATAGTAGGGATTGGAAGCTGGAGAAGGCAGTGTTGGTGGAAGAGGCATCAGGTGTGAAGGAGTAGAGTGAACATTTTAGGTTGAAGAGAATAGGGGGAATGGCAGAAGGTTTACATGTCCTTTTAGTAATAAGTGAAGTAAGTGGTAATGAAAGGTCAGAGGGTGGAAAGGAGATCTGGATGGAAAAAATTGAGCGATCTGTTATCGATTGTGTGACAATAGTATTAGTGGCTGAGAGTGAGGTGGAGATGAATAAGAGATCCAAAGAGTTACCCCCTGTGTTGGTAGGTAGGTTTTGGATAGAGTGGAGAGCGTGGCCAGTAAGAAAAGTTTGAAGTGCAGATTTCTGAGACGTGGTTGGAGAGGGATTGTTAAAGTCATCTAAGAGAATGATGTGATGTTTAGTAGAAAGAGAATCAAGGAGTTGCCCAAGATCATCAAAGAATGGTCGAGTGGGACCAGTAGGGTGATAGATGGAGATGTTGTGAATCGAGTAACATGGAGCAATAATATAGATGGTGAATTCAAAAGAGGTAGGAGCGAACATGGCATTGGAGATTTGTGAGGGATTGTGGCGGGAAGAGAATAGGTGTCTGATGCCTCCATCTCTGCCAGTCAGTCGAGGAGAGTGAATGAAGATTAGTTTGGAGTCATGTGGGGCTGTCAAAGTGTCAGTGTCAGATGGAGAAATGCAGGCTTCAGTGAAGCAAGAAGGTCTAGGGGAGGAGTGCTGGAGTGAAAGTAGTCTTTAATAAAGGAGGTTTTGTTGCATACACACTGAGCATTTCCCAGTGTAATGTTCAGTTGATTAGGTAAGAAAGAGTAAAGAAGTTGAGTCTCAGAGGATCAGAGGCGAGGTGGATAGGTGTTACAGGAGGTATGGTTACCGTGTTGGCTTTGCTTGTTGGAAGGAGGCGGAAGAGCAATGGAGTAGTGGGAGTTTTGAATTGTACGTTTTATAATAGGGATTGAAAAAGGGAAAATTGTAGCGTGATTGGAGAAAGCATAGTGAAAGATAAGTAGAATGAGCTGCAGGAGGATCAGGAGTGTATGCATTATAGGTGAGTAGCACAGTGTGGAGAGACAGTACATTAATTAGAAAGCTAGGCGTACTGACAGGTGCAGGTGTATGCAATTAGTTGATTTAGTGGACTGCTGTGTTGGAGTTAGATCTGGATGTTGTTTGTATGCTGTATGCAAGGCATTTTATGGTGACCTGTGGCGAGCAGGGGCTAACAGGGAGCACATAATGAAATGAAGAAGGATATAGTAGCAGCCCTTACCTTTGTCTTATCTTTGCTCTGGACACACAGACGAATGGACGCCCAAAGGACAGTGCTTATATACTTAAAATAACCCAAAAGTTACTTTGCCAGAGGTCACGGGGCAGTCCAAAGATTGATCCTGAATGCTTTGTTTGGGTCTGTCCTCTGCAGTCAGCCTCAGACAGATGGAAATAGTGTTTCTTGTGATATTGAAATGATCTCTGTGTGCTCAAAGCCCAGTTGAAGCCCCTTTTGGAGGGATACAGATCTTCCAAAGATGGTGGTTTTGGGGTCAGAGGTCACAGGGCAGTCCCTAGATTGATCTTGAATCATTCTCTTGGGTCTCTTGGACCCTGCAGTCAGCCTCAGGCAGACGGAAAAAGGGCCACTGGTAATGTTAGGGTGAGCTCTGTGCTGCTCCCAGCACAGTTGAAGGCCCTTTTGTAGATGGAAAGACCTTCCAAAGATTGAGTTGTTTTAGGGTCAGATGTCACGGGGCAGTCACTAGATCATGAGGAACAATACGTTATGGAGTCTGCTTCATGTAGATGCTCGTGCAACTGTGTAAGTTGTGGAAAGAATAGTTGAATGCTGTTTTGAATGGCTTATTTTGTTTCCATACTGCTTGGTACATTGATGTTTTTTTTAAATTTGCTGCTGCATTACCATTTAGATGTGTATAATAACAATGATGCCAAAGATAACATCCAACTGCTCTGTCATGCAGGCAGTGCCTTTGAGTGGCCTATTGCATTTTAATATAAGCAATATTTTGCCAGGAAAAATCTTGAAATAGAAGACTCCTTACAATGTTATTGTGTTTTGTGCATATCTGTTGAATAATAATGAATCCTGATTATGATTTCTTTTCACATGGCAACTGTGACTTGTAAGGATTTGTTAAAGTGAATAAATCACTGGATTGTAAAATATAGCTCACAGATGTGTGTTCTTTCAAGACAGTGTAACAATTTTCATGACCTCTTTTGATATATATGAACCAATGGTGGCTTTCGTTGGCCAAGTTCATCTTAAATGAAAGTGGTATTTGAACACCTGACCATATCATTTACTTCTGTGTGCCCTCTCTCTGCAAATGTGTCTTTTCTGTGGATATTGTTTGCATGTGACTATTTTGCTGTGCCATGTAACTAACAAGACAAAAACAGAGCATCATGGGTATGTAATGACATCTGTCTGATATCTGGAGCACGTATGATGATGAGAGAAATAAAAACACGAGTAAAGCGGCGTAACAAATAGGGTGCTTGAAAATCTGGTAGACAGTATTAAATGGATATGTTACATTTTCTTCAAACACAAAACTGATATCAAAATCACTGGCAACTTTGAACAGATACATGCCATTCCTAATGTTCCTGTGTGTTCTGGGCTTGCACATGCACCTGAAACTCCTGGAGTCTACAGCTATTGCCATGTATGACTATATCCTTGTCACAAGCCTGCCTTCACAGGATTAAGATACGATTTCACTGGGTTTAAAATGGGCTATATTAACACATATAGGTGGACAGGTCGCTTTGCCTGATATGTGCCTAAGCTACACTACGACTCTCCTTCAGGAAGAACTGATCTGCCCCTTGCAAAAATGCCTACCCCTAGCACGAGCTGGTGAGCCTTGTGTCTAAGAGGGATAGTTTGGAGAGATGACCCTCTGATAAACTATTGCTGAACATTAAGTGTCCCCCTCACAAGGTAATATTGGTAAACAAAAAGCACGATTCCGTAAAAGAGAATGTCGCTTTTTATAACGCGCTTTTTAAGAAGAGCTATCTTACTCTAGTTCCAAAGTGACCCCAGTGGGAGTGAGTAAACAAGTAGAGTAAAACCAAGACTTAAACTCTGGAACTTCTCCTAGTTACATTCGGGTGGCGATTTGGATTCCTTTTACTCTACCGTCCCTCGAGTGTGTGACTGGTTTAACAGGAGAAATTGCAAAGAAATGTACATAACGTTAGGCCAATCAATAAAATAATTACTTTCATCCAGTATCTGTTGATCTTAGTAAAAGGGTATAAGTTGCAATGGTCGACTGGCTTCGGTGACGTGTTCACTGTGGTCTCACCTTCCTCAGGACCAAAAATCATAGTGTTATTTATTCTGGGGCCAGTGTGAGAAGCCTCATTTTTGCTCTTATCCTCTAGCAAAGATATCTACCTATGCATACGAAAGATATAAGGGGCAATCTTCCTAGCAGTACTGACTAATGTATTCTACTAGCTGGCATCATGAGTGAGTAAAAACTCTGAGACCAATGTCTGCGGAAGCAGGCTTACCTGCCCTCACCACACTGTTCAATCGGTGTTTGTTTCTTAGAGTGGTCAGGGGTGATTCCCAATCAGATATGTGGGCATAAACCTTGTTGGAAAGACTTTGAAAAATGTTTTTTAAATGTTTTTAAATGGGTTGGCCATTGGCACATGCCTGGAGCAGAGGCATATTTTCTTCCTTGACAATTATATGCAAACAGCTATATGGCCATATGGAGAAATTAGAGTCCATTGTAACCCCAAACAAATTAGTGACCATTAATGGGCACATCTTTGTACAAGTCGACCAGTAGGATTCGAAATTGATAAGGAAAACTTGGTGAAACAACAGATACACAAACTACATGGACGCTGCATCAGAGCCACAGCTTAGGACGTTCAGCCTCACATTTGTACAGGGAACTACATTGACAAAGGGGCTAGGGAACAAACGCCAGGTATGATGTGCATTGAGGCACTCATGCCCACGATTAGACAGTGACCAACATCCATAGGACATACATGGTTTGGCAAATACAACTAACATATATTGGCAGGCACCTATAAACCATAGAGAAGTTCACAAATAGCTGGGGAGAGACTGAATAGCATCTTTTGAATCCATGGAGCCACTCCATGAAGCCACTAACATTGATATTATACAACTAATATTCTGAACAAACTAGAAGGGTCACCATTCTATATGATCTATGGAAAAAGACCACTTGCTTTCAAGTCTGTTGCTGAACAGTAAAATGCATTTTAGAAGGCTTTGAACTGTGGGATATATTAGCCTGTATGTTAGAGAAAAACAAACCATGTTCAACCATGTTCTACCATGCAGAAATCTATTTTATGCAAAAATGTAAATCGATGGAATATTTTAAGGAGCAGAAATCACACTTCACTCAGTATTCTGTAGCAGGGTGAAATGAAAGTTTGATACTCAGGTAAGGGACGTGAACTTCTTTACTAAGTTCTACTGACAAGGTATATACATCAGGTAAGTCCAAGGGTAAGTAAGTAGGAAGGTACACAGGAGACATCCACCGACTTCCACTCTCACAGGCAGCCTCACTCCATCTGAAATTCATGGTGCCTACAGGGGCACTCACACTACAACATTCGACGGGCATAACATTCCATGAGGCATTCTCTCAGGCAAGCAGTCATGCAGGACCAAGGCAGGGAACACAAGACACACCACATCTCCCTCCTCAACAGAAACCAAGATAAAGGTATGGAACAAAGTGCAGGGGAAATACACAGGCTAAAGTGACTAAAGTATGAACCAACAACCCTCTGGTCACCTCCACTCCAAACTCCAAAACTCCAATCTGAATCCACCGACTCCATTCTGAAGAACAAGGAAACAAGTTCACACCTACCTCGTCGATTCAACAACCTACAATGAAGTGTCACTGGCCTAACAACGGACACTCAAACCAAGGAACCAGCCCTAACTCTCAACACACCACTATGCCACACGCAATCGCAACAGCACCTGCATTCATCCTGCTGCCACCAACTAAGGTGCACTGAAACACAGCACACCCTTCGTATTCCAGTATACTAAACCAGAACAAATAATCAAAACTCAAAATGCACAGAGCAGAGGCACCCATTGCTGTGCATGGCAGGTGCCGAGGACCACCCCCTAAGGTACCAGCATCCAACTCTCCAAGGCACGGACAGGAAACCCCCTCAAGTGCTGCGTCCAACACCCCAATATTAGTGGCACTGTGGCAGAACACCGCTATACAACCAATGCCGGGTTCCAAACCCCCAAAATCTGCGGCACGGGTGGCAGAATACACCTTGAAAACTTGTGCCAGGTTCCAAAATGCAAAGACCTGTGGCACGGGTGGCACAACACCCCTATAAAACATCTGCCGGGTTCCAAACCCCCAAAACCTTTGACTCAGGTGACAGAACACCCCCATAAAATGTGTGCTGGGTTCCAAACCTCCAAAACCTGTTACAAACCAAAACTTCCAACAATCTCCCAATGCACCCCAACCACACACAAGGTGATGAATTGCAATCCAAATCTTGAAACTCTAAACATTTTTATGTAAAGGTCCATAAAGTGGACGTTAGTCCTGTGGAAGAAAAAGTTGTTAGAGCAAGATACATCACCTTTCACTAATGCATCATTGTCACACAACAATAATCATACTCATTCCAAGCTCAACTATTTTACTAGAAAAAGAGGTCACCTCAATTACAAACAGTTCTCAAACAAGATTCAATATACCACAAATCCACCTTAACACGGCCACACCCACTTCAAGCTATAATCATTCACTTTATTTTTCAAAAAACAGGACTCGCACGACAACTACATTTGAAAATCGTTGAAAACAAACACTGAAAAGTATGGCCTCGCATTATCAGAAGAGCTTATTTAAAATGTTGAAACACCCTATTGCTGTGGACAGCAGAGCATCCCTCACATGCAAAGCATGCACGTTCAAAAACGTAGTACGTTGCCAGTACATTGCCAAATGCAATCAATCTTAACACTTCCTTGACAGGCATCTGTACTGACAAACATGACCAGCGGTGTTCTCGAAGCTACAGTACCTTGCAACGGAAATACTGCCCCCCTCTTAGTTCTAGAGTGTGACAAAACTAAACCTCTTTAGAGAGATGGGTGCAGCAGGAGTACCACAAGGATCCTCACTATCACCACTGTACTTCAACATCTATCAAACCCCAGTAATCAGAATCTTCAAGAAACACAACATCAAATGCTACAACTACGCAGACGACACTCAAATCATCTACAAGATCGAAGACACCCAAGCCGATCATTCAAACTTAACCGACTGTCTAAAAGAAGTCTTCAACTGGATGAATGCCAACAACCTGAAAATCAACCCAGGTAAAACCGAAATCATGATCATATCCAAAAACCAACAAAAGGAAACCGCCATCCCGTGGCCAACGGAAATGGGATCTGCACCATCACCATCTAAGGTAGTAAAAAATCTGGGAGTCCTGATGGACAACACCCTAACCTTAGAACCGCAAATAAACGCAACAGTCAAGAAATGCTTCTTCCTCCTCCACACGGCAAGAAAAATACTACCTTTCCTCTCCTTCACACACAAAACACTCACCATCGTCGGCCTCATCATGTCAAGCATCGACTATGCAAACAGCCTCTACCTCGGTATACCGGAATACCTACTGAAGAAGCTACAAAGGATCCAAAACACAGCAGCCAGACTACTCCTCAAACTATCCAGAAGAGACCACATCACCCCGGCCCTAAAAACACTACACTGGCTCCCAGTAAAACAGCGCATCATCTTCAAAACAATGTGCATAACGCACAGGGCAATCAGCGGACAAGGAGCAGAATTCCTACAAAAGAAAATAACAATCTACAAGCCAACGAGACCGCTCAGGTCAACCAATGAAATCCGACTGGAACAAAAACCTTACATCAAGAAGAAACTCGGAGGAACCGCTTTCTACAACCTAGCCGCGAAAAACCTGGAACAGCATCCCAAAAATAATAAGGAACACCAAAGATCACCTCAAATTCAGAAAATTACTAAAAACCTGGCTCTTCAAAACCAGAGACTAAAACCGAAACAACAATAAGACAAATGACTCAACAAAAAGGACCTTGACACAGGGGTCCACCTGCGAGACCCAGGGAGACGGAGGCAACGACTCCAGCCAACCCTCACCATCCCCCATCACCCGTACAGCCACAACTAGGTACCACGAGCTGTGGAACGGACAAGACACAACTAATCACCACACAAACGGAAGTATGGACACTAGCAGCTGCGCTAGTCATGTGGGGGGGTGAGGAGCATGCAAAGTTATTAAGGGAGCGGGCGGAGGGGACAGCTAAATCCTCAAACGGCCTCGAATTGAGAAAAAAAAAAACGAGCACGTACCTCCTGAGGCACAGGGTGTACAAGCATCCCGTCGTGTAAGATTACACGAGCCCAACCGGCTCAATCCAGGATAGAGATGCCAACTAACCAATACCACTAACAACTTCCTTCTCTGCATACACCTCTCAAACTCCAAACCAAACACAACCACAAACCTCCAGCACAGCAAACCGCACGAACTTCACTACACTGCAACAACAAAACAAAAACACACATAGACTCGCACATCAGCACACGACGACTACCGGCCGCATACACCCCAGGCCCAGCCGACGGAACCACCGGGCTGAGGCTGCCAACAGCACATCACTGCAATCTTGCACTTTTCCAGCCTCCACCCACTAACCCACCCCTCCCTCCCTCTTTCAGAGCCGCCAGAGCGCCAGGGGACCACTCCGGTGGTGATAGTGCGCGGTACAAATGACCTTTAACATTAACATTAACATTAACACCTGGGTGAAACTTCATTTCCCTTGACTCTCCGTACCTCCATCTAGTTAGAGTAACATTGCCTCCGAGGATAATAGCTGCGCCCCGCTCTTCGGCATTATGCATTGAAACCTCTCCAGTGAAATTAACGTTACCCCTGAGGATGATAGCTGTGCCCCGCTCTGCACCATTATGAATTGCAACCTCTCCAACCCACGCAACTTAAACGCATCCAATCTGCGCACTTGTGATGTCACTTTACACTCACGGTGGCACACACAGCAGGGTTCTTTACTTTAACTTCTACATAGGTACTTCAGCGCGTTGGCTTGATAAGGCCTTCAAGGATCACCAACTCCCCACAGATCGAGGATGACATCATCACTCGGCATACACGATCCGACCCGTATGGAGCTCCTCGACTGCTCCTACAATCTCGAGCCAGTTGTCCAATGGCTCTGCATCCCTCAATGCGGTGACAGCCTTTGATGACTTCAAAAATGCCCCAGTGAGTTGTCAGGGCCACTCGGATAGTAGCCCCACCGGTGGTGTAGTTCCAACTCCTTCATTTCTCCAAGGCTTTATTTACCAGCCCCTTCAGTGGCTGATCACTGCAAGGTGGCCCCCCTGGAGAGTGTCACTCCAGTGGCCAATATTCTTAAAGGCAGCCCAGCTGGGAATACTGTTACAGTGGCCAGAATCTGTAAACTGGCCCCACTGATCCTCCAAACTGCCACTTACAGCCAATTCCCGCCCCCAGCTACCCCCTTCCTGCCATGCAACTGCTGTTGGGCTAAGGGACAGGGGTCAGCCTTGGGGGCCGGTGAGCAAGTGGATGTCCCCTCCTTGGTCTCAACGTCTTCCTTCCTTGCTTCTAGGCACTGCTCACTCTGGACAGCTGCAGGTTCCTGGCCCTTCCCTCAAGCCAACTCGTCACAATTGTTGTAGTGTGAAATTAATTATCTGATACTCAGCTAGGGGAAGTGAACTTCTTTACTAAGTTCCAGTGACAAGGTATATACCTCTTGTAAGTCCAAGGGCAAGTAAGTAGGAAGGTACACAGGAGATATCCACAGCCTCCACTCTCACATGCAGCCTCACTCCAACTGACATTCCTGGAGCTTACATGAGCACTCACACCACAACATTCCACAGGCATAACAGTCATTCTATCAGGCAAGCATTCATGCAGAACCAAGGCAGGGAACACAAGACACAACATTTTGCTCTTCATGTAATAGAATAATTCCAGTATGCTTCTGAAAGCATATACATTTGAAAAAATCTCATCCTATGACAGGTTACACAAATATTAAATATTATTATTATTATTATTATTATTATTATTATTATTATTATTATTATTATTATTATTATTCAGCAGGTGTTCATTATGGGGAAGCAACAGGATGTGATTACGAATCAAGATGTTAGCACCCTGGAATGGTGTCTTTATGGGCAAGCTATATGTCCTGGTAGAAATATTCCACACATTAGACCTTAATCTCCACTGTGTTCCCTAAACACTTTCACCAAAAAAAAAAAATATAGGCCAATCAGGTCAGAAGGACAGACAGCTGGGTTTTTTTCTACAATGTAACATAGCTCATGGGACATTTCTGCATTAGCCCTTTTAAGGAAGCCCACTCGTCCAAGTTGAGCACCACCTTTGAGAGATTTGCTTTACACCAGAAGAAGATATCTGGTGGTGCTTGACATTTCTGGGGAATGGCATCCATAAAGAGTGGGGTTCTTGTGTGTCAAGGGGATTGTGAGGGCACTATGAGGGCATGCTACATTAATGTGCCTCAACTGAATGTTCTGCGAGTATTGCAATGCACCAGTAGAAACATTGAAGACATTGGGCCTCTTTACGATTTTGGAGGTAGCCACGCCCTTAATAAGGGCATTGCTACCCCCAGCCTCGGGTCCGAGTCCCGCAAAAGGGGATTTACCAGGCCATTATGACCTTGGAGGGCCCGGTAATTCCCTTTTGTGGGACCTGGACCCAGTACGTCCCCATTCTC
This sequence comes from Ambystoma mexicanum, assembly GCF_040938575.1. Classification (NCBI taxonomy): domain Eukaryota; kingdom Metazoa; phylum Chordata; class Amphibia; order Caudata; family Ambystomatidae; genus Ambystoma; species Ambystoma mexicanum. The sequence goes on along the minus strand of NC_090930.1, from coordinate 646,512,288 downwards.
ATTTGAGCCCCCGTAGGGCTCAATGGGAATGGGGAGGATGGTAGCTGCGGTACCGTTCATAATGGTACCGTTGCTACCATCCTGGTCTGCTCGCGGGTGCCGCTCTGCACGCCTGGTCTGACCAGGCATGCAGAGCGGCCCCCACGAGCAAACTCGTAATTTTGCAGACTGGCAACAACGGCGCTGGTAGCACTACCGGCACCATTATTGCCTCACCACAACATTCGTAATGAGGCCCAATGAGCCTTTGACAAAATAAAAACTGTCTTAATTCATCCAGTGCTAATTCAACTGAAGGAATTAGCACCAAACAAATAAAATAAAATAAAATAAAATAAAATAAAATAAAGTAAATCATTGCACAATATTGAAAGGTGAAATACCTACAAAATCTGTTTGTAATTCCTCCCAAAAATCAGTGCAGTTACCTTCACATCAGAGGTTTAGGTAAATGCATCCAGGTGATTAAAACAAAGACACAGGTGCATCTAACTGCACTCAAAAGTGTATTTAATGCACACCCCTTAAGCAATTGTAGAATGCTATTTTCTATTTCGTCAGCTGCACACATATGCCAAGCCACCATCGCATCTACAACATCTGTGTCCTCTCACCATGCTCATGCACAACACCTGAGCTCTCCCAACTCCTGATCTACAACACCCATGTCCTCCCACCACCACCAACCCCAATGCATATGACCACCCAACACCCTCATTTCCAACACCCATGCCCATCCAAATCCCTCTCCCCCAACACCAATGCCCACCCATGACACTCATCTTCAATGCCCATGCCCAATCACCACTCTCATTCCAAAGCCAATGCCTGCACAGTCTCATTCCCTATTTGAATGAAGTCTTGGAGCTTTCTTGTGATCTGGTGATAAGGGCTGCAGTGTCACGAGAGAGCTTCACTGGGCTGTCTGGGATGATCCCAGTGTGGGTTGCGCCTGTATGATTCTCTCTGTATACTGTAGTCTGAGGCTAATGGCCTTCGGTATGGTATCATTACTTGAGGAGATTCACTTGACCACCTCCCAGACCTTCTGCCACACTTGACTGATAGTGGCAGTGCCATGTGCTATTCTCTGCTTCAGCCTCTCAATGGTGGATGCCACCCACCATTATGCACCCTGCCTAGATGAATGGCCTGGAATGGCTCATTTCTTCCTGTGCTATGTTTTATTCAATTGTGTTGTTTCTCCATCTGGCGGAGCCTTCACCAGATCATGTCAAATGTGTGTTGGGGGGTTGAGGATGATGGGTTATTTGGCAGCCTCCTCCCTGATACATGAGCCCAAACATCTGAAGTAACATCGTAAACATCGGTGTCCTGCTGATGGTGGCATTGCAGTGCATGATTGGCAGTGGTTAAGGGTAATGGAGTGGAGGGAGGAGGGAGGGGCATAGTACAGCATTTGAATGACCGGCCTTGAGCCACAATTAGTGCATGGCATGGAGCTTGCGTTAGCAGGCATGGTTCAGAAGTGGTAGTAGCCACAGTTGTGGTAGAAGGCTCAGAGTAACATGGAGCTTTGGTTGTGGTGGGAACAGTGATTGTAGTGGCTGCAAAGTTACGCATGGCAGATGTTCTTGTGGTGACATGTGCGGTAGTAGCCACAGTGTCACTGTTGTTGGGGGGTGGTGATGGGGCAGGTGCTCAGTGTAGTATGGTCCCTGTGGATACAGAGGTTGTTACTTTTGGCAAGGAGGTTGCAGTAGTTATCTTGTCCTGAATTCCTGTTTGGGTGGGCAAAGTGATTGCAGACATTCCTGCTATGCTGGTGTCTTCATGACCCCCCTGCCTGGCATGGGTGCATTAAATAAGACGTGCTATCACCTGAGAGGTCCACAAAGGGGTTGATTGTGCATTGTAATACAGCATTCTGTAGGGACCTCCATGTAGTTGTGGTGTGGATACTACACATGTGGAACGTAGTGATGCTTCATAGGTTCAATGTACAAAGCGGCAAAATGGCATAACATCTGGATGGTGTTGACTGCCATGTGCTCTTGAGGTTTTATATTTGGTGTACTCACAGTCAATGTTCTCTCTAATTATTTTTCTCTATGTGCAGAACCGGTTGGCTGTTGTGCGCACATTATTTAGCATGTGAGGTAAGCATATTTGTAACCTACCATTGCAGAAGAGAGTATGGAAAGGAATTTCCTCTTCCCAGTCACTGCAATTCTTTAAAAATCTTACAACACTTTTTTCCAAACACATGGGCTAAAAATAAAATATGTCATATGTGATTATACAGAAAACTCAACCAGTCCAATACTTCAATATCTGACACAGTGGCCCTCATTACGACCCTGGCGGAATCCGCGGTGCTAAATGCACCGCGGAGCATGGCGGAAAGCCGCCGATAGCGCCATGGGGGTTGGCGGATTTACCACCCCATGCCGACCTTGGCGGAGCGGTAAATCCCCAATCCCCATTTTACCCTTCCCCATTCCCATTCTTGCCCCATAGGGTATAATGGGAGTGGGGAAGGAGTTAATTACGCCGCCGTAAAGTACGGCGGCGTAATTAACAACGAGGTCCCTTAGCGCCATGGTTTTCTCCGCCCGGTAAAACCAGGCGGAGAAAACCTCCATGGCGCTAAGGGAACTCGTAGTACGGCGGACGGGTCCGCCGCGATTAGCGCTGGCGGAAACCCACTCCGCCAGGGTCCTAATGAGGGCCAGTATCTTGCAAACGTACTTCTGCACAGCGAATAATGTCTGCCTCAATACGAGTGTGGCGGTAAGGGGTAAAGTTGGCGGTAACTCCATTACCGCCAACTTAACCACTACACCAAATTACGATTTCGGGCCTGGAGTGGACGATTTGCTTCCAGGAAAATCCTGGTGGTAAATCCTCCAACTCAACACCAAAATCATCGGAATATCCACTGTGGTAATTCCACCAAAAAGCCACATTGAGTCCAATGGACTCAATATGAATGGGGAATAACAGTATGGGCGGTATTCTGGCAGATTTATGCCGGGATGCCTCCCCAAGTCTAAATGAAGCCCTGTATGTTTTATGCCACTGGAAAATTACTCATTTGTGTTACAAAACACAAATATCTCTTAGTTGTGTTCCAAGATATCTTGTGCAAACAATATTTATTTTTGAAGAAATCTTTCTTTGTATTCTGAGTTTTTAAAAAAAGGGAATTTTATTCTTGATGCGATAATCTCATGGTCAGCTGGCATATGTTTCGACCCATGGGGTCTTTATCAAGGCCGATGCGTTATTGTTCATTGACCGTTAGGTAGGTTGACTCTTGGTGGTGGATTGGGGTAAGTGGGTTCCACTCCTTGAATAGGCTGGCTTGTCAGCCTGTTTTTGCTGCGAACGACGTCCCTGGTGTTTGTGGTCCTCAAATATCTCATGGCCGTCAAGATACAGAATACATTTGCTGATGGATTAATGGCAATTAAAAGCAATGTGTCAAAAACATGCTGAAAGGAGTTCAAGTGCCACTTTAATGATGTAATTCAGGGGCAGGAGAACAGGCTTCTAATAATTTGTGTAAGGATGATAATTGCATCAGAATAACCACACCTTAGAATATAATGATCCAAAATTCCTGTGCCTCTGCTTACTATCCACATTATGTTCTCCTGTTGGTAGTGATAACATCAGCCTTAGAGCTAAGAGACATAAGCACCATGCATTTTCACTCCCTAAAAAAGGAAAATGTGCCTAACAAAAATGAGAAACAATGAACATATCATTGCTTCAACCCACAAAGCTCCACTGATATTTTTTCGAATTAGTGACCTATGTCCTATCCTTTAGCAAACACGCAACACATTTCTGTCAGTGTACTGCCGGAACGTGTGACTTGGTCTTTAAAATGTGCTGCTTTGTTCATCACCCACTTCCACCCATACCCTTCCCCGGCCCCTGTGCTTGTCTCCAATACTAGCTGTTAGAGCATTGTAAAAGGTGAGGGATTGTAACAGTAAATACTCACTGGGATATTTGTAGACCCACAATGTTTTGCAAGCAAGGCATTTTTAAATGCCTCAACATATGATCTGCATTTTCAGAATGTCATGACTCTGCATGTGCACAATTCTTCTGCAGTGCATACAAGATTGTTTTCAACATACCCCACACGTATATCATTGTGTAGATTACACAAATGCTCAATGAAACTGTTTTTGTATAGAAGCAAGTTACCATATAATGGGCCTCATTACAACCCAGGCATTAAGGGTTTAACGGCGCCGTCGGCGCCGTTAACCCTTAATGCCTGATTACCAATTTAAAGCTTTCTTTTAGCAGGCGTTAAAATGCAAGGCGCTAACCCCCCTTGGTGCTAATTACGGCACCGGAATTTACGGTGCCGTAATTAGCGCCTTCCCCACTCCCATTATGCCCTATGGGGCAAAAATGGGAATGGGGAAGGGTAAATGAGGAATGGGGATTTACCGCCCCACTCACCTTGGAATGGGGCGGTAAATCCGCCATCCACCATGGTGTAGACAGAGTTTACACCATGGTGGTAAAGTAGGGAACTTACCGCCTGGGTTGTAATGAGGCCCAATGTGTGAAGGCCTATGCCCAAAGGAAACAATGCAGATTGTGTGAAAAGCATTCTCCTGTCTGAATATCCTGTGCCTTGATACTATGGATGATTAATCCCAGGCATAGTCCATACCCATTATCCCTTGTAGGCCAGTAAATTATATTGCAATGTTGCTCTCTACTTACAGGGTAATGTTAGTAATACAAAAGTAGGAGACGCTGAGCATCACATTTGTCTTTTGAAAATATTTAGAGGGCAAATTAACATTTGAGTTTCATAATGCGTTAACTTACACGGGGGGCGCTTCAAAGCACTTGTTTGACATATTTTCAAAGACGAGGAAGTGTGGGATTTGATTACACATCCAAGTAGCCTGCTTACTTACAGTCAGTAACCGATATTTGAGCCGGTAGTTAGATTAGTGTGGTTAACGCTTTTGGTGAGGCACAATGAGTAACAGAAATTCTGGCGCATGAACATTATTCATGTTACAGCAAACATAAAACATGTGGCTGTAGGTACATGTTTGATAACCTTTCGCAGAGTCAAGGTTGTCCAGTAATATCTTAATGTACTCTCGATCAGAAGTTAGAGTCATAAGGTAAAAGTGTGGTTGGGTCAGTTTAGGAGTCAATGGTTGAGGAGGGAACATTTCTGGTTAATGTGTGCATGCATAGCGTGGTTAGATTCTTCTGTTCATGGAGCCAGTTTTATATATTAGTGTTTAACCTCTTGTGTTGTGTTTTGCTGTTAGGGATTTTAGGTGCATAGTAGTGTAATGCAAATTAGCAGAATATCAAGACTAATTGCTTATTTTAAGAGAAAGACATTTTCAGGTAATTGCTGTGGCTTGTGCCTTATTAGATCTTTTTCAGTAGGTGAAAATTGTCTGTGTGTGCGCTGCTAAAAACTTCTGAGCGGCACCCAGAAGGAAGCTGGGCAAGCGCACATGTGCACAGTTTAGAGGGAACATTGACAATGAGTAACAGAAATTCTGGCGCATGAACATTATTCATGTTACAGCAAACATAAAACATGTGGCTGTAGGTACATGTTTGATAACCTTTCGCAGAGTCAAGGTTGTCCAGTAATATCTTAATGTACTCTCGATCAGAAGTTTGAGTCATAAGGTAAAAGTGTGGTTGGGTCAGGTTTAGGAGTCAATGGTTGAGGAGGGAACATTTCTGGTTAATGTGTGCATGCATATCGTGGTTAGATTCTTCTGTTCATGGAGCCAGTTTTATATATTAGTGTTTAACCTCTTGTGTTGTGTTTTGCTGTTAGGGATTTTAGGTGCATAATAGTGTAATGCAAATTAGCAGAATATCAAGACTAATTGCTTATTTTAAGAGAAAGACATTTTCAGGTAATTGCTGTGGCTTGTGCCTTATTAGATCTTTTTCAGTAGGTGAAAATTGTCTTTGTGTGCGCTGCTAAAAACTTTTGAGCGGCACCCAGAAGGAAGCTGGGCAAGCGCACATGTGCACAGCTTAGAGGGAACATTGCTCACAGTGTACCCAATGCATGGAGCGTACAGAACGCTGTGGGTGATGTGAGGTAATAGTGACACTAGAGTGGGCAAAGTAGAAGTTTTTTAGCAGTGAAGTGTGATGCTGCTCATCATGGAGTGCTCCCTTGCTGATGAGTAGTCCATCCTTCACAAGATGTGTTGCCATTAGATTGTGTATAGGTAGACGACATGTGTTCCAAATATGGCTGTTTGGTCCATTGCATTTCAGATGTTCAGTGAATGGTCCATCATGATTTGGGGATGGCTGGGTGGGAGAGTGTGAAGCTATGGTGCTGTTCAATGGACTGGGTATAATGTGACCTATGCAGGATAATTGAGGTACCATTTATGTGACAGCTGTGGTACTTTGGAGTCTGCAGTATGGCAGGCAGTGTAGGCCTTAGCATTTAATATGGGATTCTAAGATGACAAATGGACAATCATGTTTTCGCGGGGGTCAACTGTCCTACACCTCCACAGTCGGCATATCCTACATCCCTTTAGGCCGGACATATTAAGGATGCTACTGACCTCCTCCTACAGTGTTTGTTCAGGGTCTGCATGGTGTGGGTCATGGTCAGCAGGTGACTGCCTACCATGAGCTTATGGTCATTCAACTGCTTTGTAATGTACTCCTTGTCCCCAGGGCACAATCCCATCTGCCACCACCGCGGCATTCACCTTTGATGAGATGGCAGACTTGTGTGTGCCTTTCCAATGTGTGCCTCCAAATAGCTCTTCCATAAGACACCAAACCTCATTAGCCACTATAGTGCACTCACTTCAGTGAACCTTGGCTTCTACGGCCTCATGTCTGCGCCTCTGATTATACTTGTATCCCCGTAAATGTGTAGTGTGTTCTTCTAAGTAGGGTGGAATGAGGAAATGGGTAATATAAAATATATCACATTCTAATCGTTTCTGTATTCCCATTTCAAACCAGTACTTCCTCCAAATAGTTGTGACAGTAAATTCTTCAAAAAATGGCAGCCTTAGCAATTGTAAGGATTTTAGGAAGTCATTCTACCCCACAGAATGACTGTTATCACCAGGCTGAATGTTGGTAATTCCACCGGACACATTGGCAGTAACGGTAATTTCATTTGGAGGAATTCACTGCCTTAACAAAAAGAAGGCAATCAGATATACAACGGCTATCTGAGAGCAGGGTGTTTTACAGCAGAGCAGCACATGTTGATAATGCATGCCGCCCACCCCCCACAAACATGCTTGATGAAACACTGAAAGGGATTGGAGATTTGCAAATTAAGATCTCAAAATGCTTGTAGGTTGATAACAATGATTTTCCAATTACAAAAATGTAGACATGTGAGGGTCCCAAAAACAAAACGAAGAGCCTCAAATTTGGTATGCTGCTCAACAGGCGTCACGTGTTAGGAACACATGACTTTGGAGGCCTATCAAGATCTTTGCAGCGGCATTCTGAATGTGTTGCTGCTGTGCAAACGTATAGTTCGGATGGTCAAGAAAGATTGAATTATAATAGTCTACCCTCATTTACTCCAGCTAAGTCTATGTATAAATACGAATTCGCTGGGAAAAGCAAAGAGATGAATAGTTCAGCACAACATATGCAGCTGAAATGAGAACAGGATTGAACAACATTAGCAACGTGGATAGCTAGGGTAAAGAAAAGCATCAAGTTTGAGCCATGGCTCGTTGACAAATGAGGCTGTTTGCAGACAATAGCCCAAGCGAGTTTCATGCTTTTATAGCTGGCACTCAGCATTGTCATTTTTTGTCACTATTCCACCAAGATGGATCTTGATATAACAATCAACATTGGAAGATACATTGAAATGACAAGGGGGACTATATGAAGGTTAGAAAAGTAGAGAAGAGAGAACAGATTATTTATGCACTCCAGAGAAAAGTCCAGCCTGAAGAAAAAAGGAGAGCTACCGAATGAAGTAAACCAGTTTGAAAACATTCACACCATTTCAAGATGGTGCATTAAATACAGGTTAATAATAGATTAACATTATATTAATGAATACCAAACTTTGCCTGGAATGGTCCTTCTGCAAAAGCAATGTTTACCTTATTCTGACACAGACACCATAGTTTGCTGAGTATTATATTCAGAGAAGGTGTTTCAACCAAGGTGTGGCACAACACAGCTTACATGTCCTACGTTATATAGTCAGTGGGGTCATTACGAGTACGGCGGTAGGGGGTTAACGGCACCGGTAAGGATGCCTGTGCCGTTAACCCACTACTGCCGCATTCTGAGGACCCTTAGCGGGTCCCACTAGGGCCGGCTGGTTTTACCAGCCGCTAGCGGGACCGGTTAAGGGACCAGGGAGTTAATAAGGGGCCCGGATTTGCGGGCCCGTTATTAGCTCCTTACCCATTCCCATTGAGCACTATGGGGGCTCGAATGGGAATGGGGAATGGTTTTCGAAATGGGGATTTACCGGGTCCGCAAGGGTCGGAATGTTCCGCTAAGTCCCCATTCTGACACCACGGACCCGGACACGGGTTTGGAGGTAGCCGCTGCCTCCAAACTCCTAATAACCCCCAGTGTCTACCAGTGTTGAAGGAATACTAGATTTGAAATAGGGGTATGTAGTAAGAGAGTTTTTTGTCATTCACAATCATTTGCTTGACGCTTCCGGGCTAGGTGCTTATAAATACAGATCTTCATGTTTTGAAAGTCTTCTGTTTACCCTGAAATGTGAAACCAATTGTAAATTAATTATATCTTTAGACTTGGGGGTAGGCAGCAGGTCATCTTGGTGTGCCATGGTTCAGCTATCATAACGCTTTTTTACACTCGTATAATGTGATATGTCTATACTTAAACAACAGAGGACAGCCGTTCAGTTGCTCTTCAGCTAACTGTGTCATGAGTAGCGAAATGCATAGGGCCATTTAGTGAGCATCTGCATAAAGCACAGATTCTGCACATATTGCGCAGAAAACAACAGAGTGTATCCGGCAGTAATCAAATGTAGCACATCAACGGCTGCCACACACACATTGAGCGTTCAAACAATGTTCATAGTGAGTACTACAGAGAGTATTAACATTGCCTCAACTGCATTGCATGGAAATCTATACAAAGAAAATGATGGAAAGCAAAATGTTACATTTAAAATCAACATGTGAGCTGCAGCCTGCACACAGCATCTGAAAAAGACACCTGTGGGGGAAATATGGGCTATTAGCAGCCCATCTACAACAAGAGCATATTTTCAAAATTATTGACAAGGCACTCAAATGCATGTTTTCAATTACATGGAAGAATCCTGAAATCTTTAGTTAATTGGAGAACAGTTCAATCTGTGATGAAAAGCACAGCATTTTATAGGAGAAAAAAATGGAATTTGATCTGCATTCTCCTGTTTTTGTCTTACATGATTAAGAATAAGCATTATAAAACCTACCAACACTCAGAAATATAAAATGTTGACAGGGGTTTGATTGCAAAGACATCTTAACATTTCCTGAAAAATATCTTACTTTATCTGGAGGCTATTTTTTAGAAGGTATAGTTTCAGAGGTGCCAGTAGACAACTCTGGGATAGTAGTCAATATCCCTATGACCATTTTGCTTTTACATGGAAAACAGCTTGACAGTTTCATTTGAAATGTTGTTTCATTTGCACATTTAAAGATTAAAAGCACAATATCCTGTTCACACCTGGGCAAACTCCATTGGGGACAAGTATCTCAATGCATTTATCTATCCAGCTTCCAATGTCGATGTTGCTGGCACAGGCTAAGGCAGAAAAATACAATGTGCCAATGCCTTCTTGCCAGGGAGGGTGCATGATTAAATTAAATCCCAATACTAAATTCTGGTTTGGTCTTACAAGCCCTTTACGTTGATATTGTACTTTCTCTGAGGAATAGTTTTGGTGCTACTATTATCAGTGGAGCCTATTGGCAACTATCTAATGTGAATTCCCTTTCTTAAAACCAGTAGGCATGTAATGGAAAGCAAATGGGTGCTGTATTCAACATGAACTTCATGAAAGCAGGACTGTTTAGCAGACCTAACTTTATGCAGATTACATTCACCACTCCTGAAGTATGACTCCACCCAGGAGGCTTCCTCTAGCAGTCTACAATGCCGCACAACCACTGCGGCATGAGGAACAGCCAGTCCTCAGTCCTCACATAACATTGTGTTTGTAACACTGTTCTCTCAATTCTGCTTCAAGCGAAATTCCACCGGTTTCTAAGTGCTGCAGTGATAGGTGCTTCCATGACAGAATATAATAATATTCAATGATCAAACAACGTCGGATGAAAGGCTGAATCTGCCCTGCCGAGATGTAAACGTGTGACTGCCAGCTGCACCCAAATCTTTAAAGTACATGCTTAAGCCCCTGTGCTATTTTACAAGATGAAAGTATACGACTGTGTCTGCTTGCACAGTACATGCCCGCTCCTAGCAAATGCATGAGAATAGAGGACACTCGAGGATAACTCTTTCTTGATAGAGCAAAATGTATGAGGTGGTGAAAGGGTGTTAAAAGGAAGGTGTAAATGGGTCCACTATTTATGTGAGTGGTCAGTTGAGCTTTCTGTATATTATTAACGTATTCTTCTGCAAATTAAAATTGGAACATCTAAATGTTGCTTTTTGATTGCTTCTGAAATAAAAGGGGCATTATTGCATTCCTGTATGACTTGCAATTTTATTTTTTATCAATTTAGATATACATATATATTGTTACATTGTATTTAAGGGCAACAAAATGTGCAACTGAAAGGGGAGATTCCATAAAACTGCTGGAGATTTTGATTATTTTTGGAGATGAGATTTTTTTTTTATTGTAATCTTTTTTTTTATTAAGAAAAAATCAAACAAAAATGTCAAATACCACAATTCTGTAGATAATGATAAGCCCACACAGGGGCGAGAGAGCCAATTGTTGAAAACCAGATTCCATCACTGGTAAACAGCTTCAGTTATGTGGGAAAAGTTATGGGACTCACTTCGAGTTTGGTTTAAGTCCCTGGGAATTGCTGCCAAATTCAGATGACATTACAACCAGTCGTTCTGGCAGATTTACCACCCAATTTCAAGTGGGGTAATGGCATTGCTAGTTCCCATTCATGGAGAGCACATGCATCCATGGGGGATTTGGAGAAATGATTGCGTGTGTTAGTTCCGCCCTTCTTGCTGCCTCCATATTTTGTTCATGAATTAAAGGAGACAACTGCAGCCAGGGCAATGCTGTATATCCCACACTTCATGTCTAAACTCATAATTTGGAATTGCAGAAAAGTGGAGATAAAGTGATGATAAGAGAATTACCACCATTTTACGGACATTTTCTTTTATCACTCTGCCTACACGAAATGAAGCCCTATATCTACAAAAATGTACATGCAGCATTCATTCGACATCTCAGAACGTGGCTGTAATAGCAGGGCTTGTTTCATGGTATGTGATAGTTTACACTCTCCAAAATTCTATTACTGCAGATCAGGGCTCAAGTCGAGGGTACACACGGGTGGACGGAGTTGGTATGCTAATGTGTTTTGCCCACTTTTATTAGGACTTGACCCCTGCTGCAGATGAAAAATTAGGATCAGTTGGTACAAAAATTATCCAACATTTGGATTCCCAAATGATACCCAAAATTGGCACGGCATGCAAGAAAGTTTGTTATATCTATACTAAATATTTGACTGCCTCTTTATTTAAAATTTTACTGTAACAAACACTTTCAAAGAATCACTACAATTATAATTGTTTGAGCGCTGGAATAGGAAAATAAATGGTGCTGACCAATAACGAAAGGGAACCCCTGTGATAATGAATGGGAACAGCTATTAATATTATTATTATTATTATTATTATTATTATTATTATTATTATTATTATTATTTAATATATAAGGTGGCTCATGCCCATAGGCCTCAGAGTGCAGAAAAACATAAAATAAAGATAGGGCACAATAGCATCAATGGAATCAATAACCAGGTAGGTGGCATCTACAGGATAGGTTTATTCAGTCTGGCCTAAGATTGAACAAATGAGACTTGAGCCGTGTTTTGAATTCCACAGCGGTGTCTTCAGGGACATCATTTAGGGGTCGCCAGAGGTCGCAATTGCGTCCTCTGAGGTATCCCTTGCGACCTATAGAAAAAAAAAGAAAAAAAAAGAAAATAAATAGTCTTTTTTAGTCTTTTGTTTGTAATGCAAGCTCATGGGCTGTGGCCAGCACCATGTAGCTCTTTAGTTCTGGAGTGGCTAGCTTTCTTGTTACAGCCGCTTAAAAAAAAAGAAGACAAAGAAGAAAAGGAGTGCCACAAGTCTAACACTTTCAGCACTGACCCTAAATAAGAAAGATTAGGAATACCAAATAATGTGTCTTTCTGGAATTCAATACAATAATTGCTAGACTCATTAAAGGTTTATTTCAGGCACACTTCAGGGGGTGAGTCACTGATTTAGTCTGTTCTAAAACGCCGCAACTCAGCCTTTCATCCTTCTGAGGTCGATAAATGAGTACCAACACAGGTTGGATGATATTGGGTGTATATTTTTTCTATATAAAGCGCTTAAGAGTAAGTGCTATATAATAACACATCATTATCATTTGGTCATGGATGTCTGCTTGCATTCACAGTAATTTGGTAATATGGGCCTATACATACTGATCTTAATGATACATATGGTGATCCATTCTTGTATGAAATGTACATCACATTATAGTGATATCGTAACCATATTTTTTGTAGTGTACAACGCTATGTGATAGCACTTCCTGTTTTGTGAACGGGTGAAAGGTCGCGTTCCATCGCAGCCTGCGATTTCAATTCGGGGTGGGGTCAAATGACATCACTTCCTGTGATGTCACCAGGGGTCAAGGGTCATGTGATGTCAATTCCGCTACCCCTGGCATTTTGGAGAAATGACGTCCCTGGGTGTCTGCTGTTCAGATTGCCAATGGAAGGGCATTCCAGGCCTTAGGTGCCTTAGATGCCTGGAAGTCAAAGCTTCTGCCACCAAAATTAACAAGCTTGAATCTTGGTTGAGCCATTATAAAGCTATCCAGGGATCGCAACATGCGGGAGGATTGATTTACTTTTGTGCGGTCAATAAAGTATTTGGGAGCTATGTTTGTCCAGCATTTGTAGGACAGCAGCATGATCTTGTGTACTATCCTATGTTTTATTGGAAGCCAGAGAAGGTCCCTTCTGGCATCTGATACATGGTCTCGTCTGGACAGACCATGAATGGCGCGGACTGCACCATTCTGAGCAACCGGCAGGGATTGGATATTGGCTTGGGATGTACCAGCCAACAGACTGCTGCAATAATCCAGCCTAGAGTTCACCAAGGCAGTGGCCAGTAAGAAGCAGCTAGCAGTTGAAATGTATGGGTGAATATAGCTTAAATGTTTACAGGAAGACCAAATACGTGAAACTTACGTTTTCATTGTATGTTCAGCATCTAGGTGAACCCGAAGTGTTTTAATGCTTCTGGCTACAGTTATTCTACCCTGAGATGACTAAACTTTCATAAATATAGTTGAGCTCTTTCAACCGTGTGCCAGAGGCCACTATCAGAGGTTATGTCTTTTCTCTATTAAGAGCATGAGAGTTGGCAGCCATGCAGGTTTGAATTGCATCATACACCCTGTTGATAGCCTGGGAGTCGAACATATAGTCAGTCACCTTTCAGCTCAAGAACGACTTGGGTGTCATCGGCATCGTTTGTACAATGCACACCCAGGTGGTCTAAGGGACTGGGTAGGGGCCGGATGCAAATATTAAATAGCGTTGGGGCAATGCATTAACCCTGCCGAGCTCCACAGGTCGAGGCAACAGGGGTAGAGCTGCATTCATCAATTGCCACTTGAGCCATACGAGGTCCCAGGAACTATGTAACAGCTAACGTTTAAACATGCCCCATACTCATTTCTATCTTGATCTTTACTATTTTAATGAGCCTATAGTAAAACCTTAAAAAAAGGTTTGGTCGTCACGCTACTAACACGTCTTCACTGGCACTTAAGCAGCTATTGAAGTGGGTGGGAGCGGTTGAGATTGGTGCACTTCTACTTGTTTTATTTAACTTGTACTGTTCCTAATCCTTTATTTTAAGAATACACTGTTCCGGAATCGTTTCATTTTTTAAATACCTGTATAGGAATAAGTCTGCACTTGCTCTTTCGGTGCATTGCACTGAGCGTCCCCTTATAAAGCAGGTGCCTGTGTTTGGGGGTTTGTTTTGAGCATGGGAGGGGGGCGTCGATGGGGTTTGTGGGGAGCAGAGGCAGGCCCATAGGGAACATAGTTCCACTATTTCTTTTCGTACGCTTCGACCACTGCCCTTAAGCAGGGAGGAGGGAAACCGAGTGCTTTTGCTGGACACATGTTGTACACCTGCCTCACCAAACAGTTGAAGGCATTTGTTCACAATAAAAGCCATTACTAGGAATGGTGCAGTGAATAATCCATATCCACTTCTGTACCACGCTATCAAATGGCCATACATTAACAGGGACAATCAATATGAGTGAAGGCTAGACGTTGCTGGTGAGAATAGAAAGCCATCAATAAGGGCAACGTGTTTCGCTTTATGGCGCCCATGACAACAGGCATCCATCCAATCTTCGGCGAGGTTAAGCCATCATTTTGTGACCACAATAAACCATGTTTCGTCATCAAAGTGATATCAATAAAGTTGTTCTAAACACAATAATCCATCAGTGCACACATGTCCATGACAAGCAAGAAAGGGTCAAGGAAGCAATGCGTAATACAAGGCCATCTGGATCTTACTTTAGTAAGAATATAGCCCATGGCAGCTATAATGTGATGCTATGGACCGACCACAAAGGAGGTGACTTCGGTATTACTGAGAAGCAATACTGTGTGCTTGCACATTCTGAACTCCCTTTAGTTTCCAGTGACTCTATTATGTTAAGGCCTTAAAGGGTAAACCTCATGTAAAGTAAGAGAGTAGTATTTGTATTTGGTATGGACTGATGTAATTGTTTGGTGTGCATACAGTATAGCATGGTATTTATCTCCTGATGCAATGCACAATAAAATCAAGCAGGACTCAAACATGTTATGTCTTATTTTCTTCAGCGCAGGGTCCCCCTGACAAAACCATACTGGCCCCCTTAAATATTTAAGACTACTCCGTTCTTTAAATGGGTTTATAGTCAGTGCCTTAAGTGGCACTGCAAAATTAGCTGGGGCTCATCAAGGGGGCATGGACTAAGGGCGGGGCGGGGGGGTCCCCTGCTGGCTCATTAAGCCACGCCCCTTGATGAGCCCCGGCTCAATTGGCTACAGGCACCCCTGCCATCCAGCCTTTTGTAGAGATCTCCCCATTGGGGTAGAGGGTGCTGATCCCTGTATTTATTTTCTAAAGGCTTCCCTGGCAGGGGACAGAGCCTGTCCTTTTCAGCCTTAATGCTGGCACTACCCGTCGCCAGCTGGGAAAGGGCACTGTCACCAATAAGGCTGATAAGGTGAGGCCGCTGGAAGCTGAACCCTTTTTCCTAAAGACTGAAACTCCCACAAATGCACGCTTATCACCATAATGGTGGTGCCGGCCCACGGGAATCTATTGCTTGAAGGGCGCGATGCCTCCATTATGGATGAAATGCCTTTTTTTCTGAAGCCGCACATGAGCGAGAGCTTCAGGCTTTCTTAAAAAAGCCTTGTCATGTAGTGGCCGGGGCTGCCAGCAGGGGTGGACTGGCTTATAGGGAACTTTGCATCCTGGGCCTCTTTTGTGTGGTATTTCCACATTTTCTCATAGGAAAAGGGTTGGGTTTGCTGAAAGTGTGTAATTCAGGGCCACTTTGAAAATGATTTCCAGGGCCTCTTTTGGTTGACAGTCCACCCCTGGCTGGCAGGGGAGTTTAGTGAGCCCCGGCAGGGCCCCGTCTATAAAATGAGATTTCGGAGCCCTCCGTGGCTCGGCCCCGGCTGGCCCTTGCCCAAATAAAGCCCTGATCATAGTGCATTATTTCCCTGAATCCCTGGTGTATGCAAGTGCAGTGGGCCATAAAGTGAATGATTCGAAGCAAAACAGTGCAATGATTCTGAAAACCAACTGTCTGGAAGAGTCAAGATTGGCATGTTTGCTTGAGGGTCATCTGGGTATACCAGTGCCTACGGATAAAGGTAGGGAATTGCAGGCCGCTGCGCCAGCAATTGCCAGTCCTTCATCTCAAAACACATAAACTGAAGGCAGTTGGTCACAACATGCAACTGTGTGGATCATATCCGATACATCTTTTATGCAGCACACAGACCCCTTGGTTCACCCATAGATTGGAGGCAGTTGCTCAGAACATGCACCTGTGGGGATCATATCAGATAAGGAAGGAAGCAGAGCCCTTCCTTCTTAAGAGCGTTTTACATCGTGGTGAAGAACTCGAAGTTGGCACTGGAGACTTTTGCGACGCAATCTAAATGCTTGCAAATTGGTGACAGGGGGGAGCATCTTGAGACAGCAGATCAACTGTACTAAACAGATTCTGGATGTTCTTTAGGTGAGTTATCAATTTTTATGAACTAGCTCAAAGCGGGAATTTCAATTGCCAAGTTTAGGTTTCATAATGTCAATGATAGCTAGAGGAACTTACTGTATTCCAAGAAGAAGCAAAGTAGCATGAACAGGCAAGAGTAGAGCACAGTGGACGCATTCCACCATCTGATTCTCCATTGAACATGTAGTGACATATATGTACTCCAGCGTTTTCACCTAATGAACAACTTAAATCTCTGCGTGCCATTTCAGGGTTTCTTTCCTTCGATCTATCAGAATGTTCTCTGTTTTTTGACCCATCAAATCTAAGGCACCTTTAAACAGGCAATACCCGATCTGATGCAAATATTGTTTTAGAGTTTCGGAATCAGTGGTGTAGTAGCCAGAGAGATATATTTAAAAGGATGTGTTGTTCAAATAATGAATGGTGTCTGACTTCAGTCCTTTGTTCAGGTAATGCAGAATGGTTTACAAACGATACACTTTATTGGACTTGAGCGAGAATCTTCAGGCACTGAACTGTTCACTGAAGTTATGACTCAGAAGGAAGTCATGCTGCTTAGAAAAGAGACACATCAATCTCTGATTTTCTCCAGTGCCACTTGTGCTATATCCACCTGTGCTATATCCACCTCTTCTATATCCACCTGTGCTATATCCACCTGTTCTGTATCCTAACTCTGTTTGCAAAGACAGCACCAGCAACTGAAGTAGAAACGAGGCCCATGTCTAGGCCTGCCTTGAACGAATATAAAATTGGCTACTTCCCTATTTTTGTTAACGAGGTCAAGTCTGAATAGGGGGAGAACATATAATGTAATTAGAAAAAGAAAGCTTGACTACCCCTCTCTGAATAGTCCCTTCTGTACAACGGGTTGAGGTGATGTGGGTCTACTTTGTTAATTGGTAGATAAATCACCTGGATAGACTTGGGAGCTTAACAGACAGTTTTCATTTCAAAAAAACATAATTCTCTTTATTTATTTTCCATAAAAACATTTAAAAAACATTTAAACATTTGATCATCATTCACCACTTTCATCCAATATATTTCTACAATCATGGGGTAAAATGATTTTGCTTTTCTTCCAACATAACAGATAATGAATTATGCGTGCGGGAAATGGGAAAAAAAACACATTGATTTCCCTTTAAGGTCGACATATGTGTTGGCCTTTAGATGTGTACCAACTCTCTCTTGGGTTGTCACTTGCGCAAGTATTGGGCCATCTTCAGGACATAAACTATTTTTTCAGGAATTTCAGTTTCGTTCCCCAGTGGTAGGTTAAATGATCTACAGAAATACATAAAACAATATTTACAAAAGGAGCTGTGCTATTCTGCTGATTTAAAGGTGATGACTCGTATTAGCTACTTGAAGAATCGAACACTTCACCAACCTGTTGTCCATATATTGTTGCCTGGGACTTCTGAGCTAGAACACTGGTAAACCTTATTCAACATTCAGTGTCATGCTCACTGAACAATAAAGAAAAGGTGGAACTCTGCAATGTCCCCTGTCATTCATTTTGGATTATGGAGCAATCTTTTGTAAATGGAAAGAAGAAAAAGTGACCCTTGTGTGACTTACATAGCTTCACGTGCTTGGCCATGCCTACTGCTATGGCAGTTAGGTCATTGGTAATTCAAAAGGTCAGATCCACTGAATTGGGGCGGCACTGGATTTGAAGGGTTTGTTTTTTTCTCCTGAGACTCATTTTCACCGCTTAGGCATATTTGCTATGTGTGTTCTAGGCTATTTTTTGTGTTTACTGTCTATGGGGTTTATCTCACTCCCATAGGAACCATCTTTATCCACATGTGTTACACAACACCCTCCGTGCAGCGGCACAGGGATGTCGTAGTGACCCCCAAACATAGACTCCATACCCTGGGACTGACTACTGTCTCCCAGGGTATGTAAAGTACCCATTGGCTTTACTAGTCAATCTTTATGAACAAAACCAGTACAACCCATCTTACTATAGAGGTACTGGCAGGGTTAATAGTTTTTCCCTTATGTTCATTTTCGAGAGAGTACCGTACAGTCCCTCTCTCAAAAGTTTCTGGCTGGTGGCAGTGGTTACTACCAAAAATATTCGACCACAAATATTTCCCTATGGGTTTTCCCATTGTTCGAGGCTACCACATTTACTGACAGCCTCTAAGAAATAGCTGGTTTATTTTTATATTAACTTTACTCTGGTAGGTTTTATTTGCTAGAACTTTTATATACATTCTTTCTTGTGTCTTTCTCTTAACTCCTAACCCAGGTCGGGGATCCTTTGTTCGTCCTTTTGGCAGGCTTCTGCCAAGAAGCCCTCCTTTCAGCGCCACTGAGTCTGGGGTGGATCCATTGTGTGGGAGGGGGAGTAGGACCCCTGGACAGGGTTGCCTCAGCAACCCATGCCGCACTCTGCCCTGATAGGCTGGAGGGTCTCCCGCCAGGATGACCATTCCACTGTGTGAGTGACAGCTAGGCTGTATGAATGGGGATCTTTTTGCATAAAAGCAGGGTCCTGAGGACTGGAAGAGCAAGACTTTGCCACTGGAACTAAGAAGCCGAAGAGGAGAGAAGCCAAAGACATCTGCAACAACGGAACCACAGGTGAAGCCCTGCTGCAGCATCTCACCACTTTTCTTCACACGACAAGAGAAGATCTTCATCTGCAAGATCCTTCTTCCCTTGAGCTGGTGGGGCCAACCAGTTTGCCAATCACCTTCCTGAACCTGCCTTGGTTGAATCGCCAGTAGCCTGTACTCAGAGACCAGATAGCCAGACACCCGTCCACCCAGACCACGATTTAACGGAGCATACCTTTTATTCATTGGGCAGCACCACGGCTGGTTTCATCCCTGGGCAGTGCAGTAACTCAAACCTTCCTCCACGAAAAGAGTCTCCCGTCTTCCTCTGCTGGATCTCCCGAACTCCAGGAACTGCCAGGAACAACCGCCACCGCAGAAGCCTCTTCTACATTTCAAGGTTCTTTGTTCCGCCAGGCCTCCATTTCCGCGTGGTAGTGCTAAACGTGTTTTAAATCCTTTACCTACCTGTTGGGTTGGCCACCCCTATCGTCTAACATTGGCTTTCACCTTTTGCATCCACCTTTTTGAATTGTTTAACAAAGACTTGACTGCAGCTACAAGAACATTTTGCTCCTGGGCTCTTTGCCCTGTACCTATTTACTCTGGTTGAATTTGTTAGAACTGCCTTCTCTAGATTGCTTATCAACTAGAACTGTGTTGGTGCACCCACTTCTTATAACCACCTTCTTCTTCCCACTTTTAAAACTTGTGAAGTGCCATTTTGCTCGGTTTTCATTTAAGTATTATACATGCTAAAGTACTGCCTTGCCTAAACTTGTTCACAAACTTATGGGAAGTGTTGCTAAGGTGTCTAAGAATATATTCCTGCATAACTTGTGATTTCCCTCCCTTGTGAGAAATTACTAGAGTGCCATTTGTGTTTGGTTTTCACTGTGCCGTTTTGCTCAGTTTTCACTCTTCCTCAAACGTGTCTACAATTTAAACTAGGGCGTTGTGTATACTTTTCTTGACTGATGTTAACTTGCTTTAATAACTGTGATTAATGTGTTAACTTAGAAGTGTGAAAAATAAATATATATGTTATTTTCAATACAAAGCTTTGGTCAGTGTTTCCTTTTACCATAGTGTTATGGTCCTATTGTGTGGACCCTGAATACTGTTCATCTCCCTCTTGAGATAAGTCTGACTGCTTAGCCACAGCTACCAACTAAATCTTTGTGGTACAGACTGATGCCAAAGGAGATGTATTGCTCATACCTGTAGTCTTAATCTTCTGTGGTACTCCCTAAGGGAACTGCACAGGATTCTGCCAACATTCTAGCTCAGAAGTCCCAAGCAACACTATATGGACAACAGATTGGTGAAGTGTTTGATTCTTCAAGTAGCTAATACGAGTCATCACCTTTAAATCAGCAGGATAGCACAGCTCCTTTTGTAAATATTGTTTTATGTATTTCTGTAGATCATTTAACCTACCACTGGGGAACGAAACTGAACTTCCTGAAAAACCAGTTCATGACCTGAAGATGGCCCAATACTTGCACAAGTCACAACCCAAGAGAGGGTTTGGTACACATCTAAGGGCCGAAACAAATGTCGACCTTAAAGGGAACTCAATGTGTTTATTTTCCCATTTCTCGCACACATAATTCATTAACTGTTATGTTGGAAGAAAAGCAAAATCATTTTACCCCAACATTGCACTTGTCATGGTTTAATGGTTTTCTAATATGTCCTAGTGTTTTTAAAAAATAGGGCACATGTTGCCCTAGTGCTAATACCGTGCAACTTTGCACTTGCACCAGTGTAAACTTTCTATA
The DNA here is from genome assembly GCF_040938575.1 of Ambystoma mexicanum. Taxonomy (NCBI): domain Eukaryota; kingdom Metazoa; phylum Chordata; class Amphibia; order Caudata; family Ambystomatidae; genus Ambystoma; species Ambystoma mexicanum. The sequence continues at coordinate 646,491,373 of NC_090930.1, read as the reverse complement.
ATCTGGAACCAGATCCATCTGCCTACATCCTCCTGCTGGTCACTCTCTACCGCAAATCGTCAAAAAAGCCCTTTTCATTCTATGGTTAAACATTCCAACGCGGAATGTTATACACATTCAACCATATATATGTAGACATGAATTAGACTAAAGTACATTGTATATAATACATGATAAAAAGTACAATAGAACCCATATCCTCCCTTACACTCCAAAGCTATACAAATATCACAGTCACCTTTTCGACACATCAATCTTTCATTCTGCTTGCCATCCTGCCTTATGCCATACTCTACCATCCTCCATGGCAATGGCATTGTCCAGAAATCCGATGTGGTCCCCAAAACCTACTGTTTTCTTTAGAAACGTTACCTAGCTTTCTCACTTGCACCATTGCTCCCTCTGACACTTCACTCCCCCAAACTCTTTTCAACATATCATACTACCCCATATTCTCGGGTTTTTGTCCCACATCCATCTTCAGTCTTTCTTCATCCCAGTTCAAGATTCAGAGCTGGAAGGACCTTCCCCCTGTTGGAGATATGGATCCTAAAGACCATCCTGAGCTGCAGTCTTTACTGGCAGAAGGTGGCCCCTGTAGGGCAGACTTCAGCAGAGGTCAAAGAGAGCGTCCTACTCTTGAAGGACCTAGCCAACAGGCAGCTTCCCAGCTGACCGGGCAAGAGCCAGGGAAGCACAGGTTGTACTGGGTGGATGGCCTCTTCTACAGTGAACCTACTGAGTCTTTCCCAGGGGAGTACAGAAGACTTGTAGTGCATCAGGAGATAAGACACCAGTTTCTACAGTTAGCCTATGAGATTCCTTTGGCTGGTCACTTAAGCTTTAAGAAGACCAAGGAAAGGCATTCTCTTTATTTCTACTGGCCTAGGTTGGTGTCTGATGTAGATACATTCTGAAGAAGCTATCACTCTTGTCAGACATCTGGCAAGAGTGGAGCTAAGAATGTGGTACCTGTGGTGCCTCTCCCAGTGGTGGGAGCTCCTTTTGAGAGGGTAGGAATCAACATTGTTGGTCCCTTAGGACTCCCCTACATCTTCAGGCAACTGATTTATATTGGTTGTAGTAGACCATGCCACTAGGCATCCTGAAGCTATACCTATAAAGCAAACTCTGGCTCTGCAACGAAAGGTGAAATTGAAACATGTTGTCATTTCACTTTTCCTTAGACACCAACAACTGAACCAAAACTGCTCCGGTGTGCCGCCCCAATTTATGGAAAATAAATAACAGGAGAATTATGTTAACAAAGTAGACCCACATCACCTCACCCTGTTGTACAGAAGGGACTATTCAGAGAGGGGTAGTCAAGCTCTCTTTTTCTAATTACATTATAGGCCCGCCTTGAAACAGTTTATTCTGGGTGGTGATTGATATAATGCAATGTCCACGCCAATGGATTAAGTAAGGTTAATAAGGAATTATTCACAGTACATCAGTGCACAGGTAAGCAGACCTCCTGGGGCCAGAGTACAGAAACTTTGCACCAGTGTAAGTGCAAACTTTCTGTAATCTGGCACCAGATCCATCTGCCTACATCCTCCTGCTGGCCACTCTCTACCTCAAATCCTCAAAAAAGCCCTTTTCATTCTATGGTTAAACATTCCAACGCGGAATGTTATACACATTCAACCATATATATGTGGATGTGAATTAGACTAAAGTACATTGTATATAATATATGATAAAAAGTACAATAGAACCCATATCCTCCCTTACACTCCAAAGCTATACAAATATTACAGTCACCTTTTCGACACATCAATCTTTCTTTCTGCTTCCCATCCTGCCTTTATGCCATACTCTACCATCCTCCATGACAATGGCATCGTCCAGCACTTTAGAAATCCAATGTGGTCCCCAAAACCTACTGTTTTCTTTAGACACATTACCTAGCTTTCTCACTTGCACCATTCCTCCTTCTGACACTTTACTCATGCAAACTCTTTTCAACATATCATACTACCCCATATTCTTGGGTTTTTGTCCCACATCCACCTTCAGTCTTTCTTCATCCCAGTTTAAGATTCAGAGCTGGAAGGACCTTCCCCCTGTTGGAGATGTGGATCCTAAAGACCATCCTGAGCTGCAGTCTTTACTGGCAGAAGGTGGCCTCTGTAGGGCAGACTTCAGCAGAGGTCAAAGAAAGTGTCCTACTCTTGAAGTACTTCGCTAACAGGCAGCTTCCCAGCTGGATGGGCAAGAGCCAGGGAAGCACAGGTTGTACTGGGAGGATGGTCTCTTCTACAGCGAACCTACTGAGTCTTTCCCAGGGGAGTACAGAAGACTTGTAGTGCCTCAGGAGATAAGACACCAGTTTCTAAAGTTAGCCCATGAGATTCCTTTGGCTGGTCACTTAAGCTTTAAATTGCCCTCCTACATCTTCAGGCAAACAATGTATATTGGTTGTGGTAGACCATGCTACTAGGCATCCTGAAGCTATACCTATGAAGAATGTTACTGCTCAGGCAATTGCTAAGGCCCTACTTGGTATTTTTAACAGAGTAGGTTTTTGTAAGGAGGTTATCTCTGACAGGGGACCTAATTGTATGTCCCACTACATGCAAGCTATGTGGAAAAACTGTGGAGTGACTTACAAGTTCTCAACTGCCTACCATCCTCAGACCAATAGAGAGGTTTAATCGAACTATGAAGAGCATGATAGGTGCTTTAGAAGAACCACTTAGAAAAAAATGGGACCTTCTACTGCCATGCCATCTCTGTCCCTCAGGAGGGAGTTGGATTTAGTCCCTTTGAGCTCCTCTATGGTCATGCAGTTAGAGGTCCATTGGCCCTAATTAAGGAGGGATTGGAGAGTGCACCTTCGCCCAAGCCAGTGAGCGTCACTGACTATGTGTTAGGTCTCCGAAGGAGAATGACACACATGATGACAGAAGCTTCTGATAACTTGAAAGCAGGTCAGGCTCTGTTAAAGCATTGGCATGACCAGAAGGCCATCATTGTTGAGTTTACTCAAGACCAGCAAGTTCTAGTTATGGTACCTATAAGGCAGAGGGCCTTGCAGCAGGACAATTGGATTGGACCCTTCAAGGTTGTGGGAAAACTTGGAGAGGTCAATTATTTGGTGGACTTAGGCAATCCCAAAGAGGCCCCAGGGTCTTTCACACCAACCATCTAAACGCCTATGTCTCTAGACCAGAAGTGGGAGTTTTGCTTCTAGTCTCTGCTCAGGAGGAGAGTGAACCGCTACCTGACCTTCTCATGGGACAACCTTTAGATGGGAAGATAGAATGAGTTAACCTCTCTTTTAATCTGACACTGGAACAACAGGAGGAGTGCAAATCTCTGTTAAATCAGTTTGCCCCTCTGTTTTCACTATCACCAGGCTTCACCCTTTGGGGCCAGCATGATATTCTCACTGGTGACTGTTTACCTGTTAAAAGCAGAAGTTACAGGATGTCAGACCATGCACGTATCCACATAAAGGAAGAGGTCAACAAGATGCTTGATCTCAGGGTAATAGAGCCATCCACAAGTCCATGGTCTAGTCCAGTTGTACTAGTGCCAAAGGCAGGATCCAAGGAGTTGATATTCTGTGTGGACTATAGAGCCCTTAATGCAGTCTCAAAGACCGATGCCCACCCTTTACATAGGATAGATGGACTGGTGGACAAACGTGGTTCAGCCAAGTACCTCAGTACATTCGACCTAACATCAGGCTATTGGAAAATAGCTCTGACAGGCGATGCCAAGGAGAAAAGTGTATTTTTGACCCCAGCAGGCCTCTACCAGTTTAAGGTTGTGCCTTTTGAATTATAAATGGCACCTGCTATGTTCCAAAGGATGGTAAATCAAGTTCTGAATGGGATGGAGGACTTCTGCATGGCATTCTTGGATGACATTGCAGTGCTCAGCCCTACTTGGAAATAACATGTTGACCACCTAAAATATGTATTGCCGGCTCTTGAGCAGGCCCATCTGACAATAAAGACAAGTAAATGTCAAATTGGTCAGAGCAAAGTGGTCTACCTTGGATATGAGGTAGGAGGAGGAAAAATCAGGCCATTGCCGAGCAAAGTACAAGCTGTACAGGAATGGGCCACCCCTTCTACTAAAACCCAGTGAGAGCCTTCTTAGGTATCACTAGTTATTATCTCCCTTAAATGTGATCTCCTCACCTGAATACCCCATAAAAGGTCAGGTGGAATGAGGAGTGCACTAAGGCATTTGAAGGACTTAAGAAAGCCTTTTGTCAAGCTCCATTCTTAAGAGCTCCTGACTATAGCCAAGTTTTCATTGTGTAGACAGATGCTTCCAGTACAGGTAAAGGTGCAGTTCTGAGTCAGCTGGATGAGAAAGGTAGGGAACACCCAATCTGCTTCATCAGCAGGAAGCTGAAGGAACCTGAGACAAGCTGGGCAACCATAGAGCTTCAGTGTTTTGCCATTATGTGGTCTCTGAAGAAGTTTAGACCATACTTGTATGGATCTACTTTTGTGGTTCAGACAGACCACCAACCCTTGAGATGGTAAATGCAGATGAAGGGGGAAATCCTAAATTGTTAAGATGGTCAATCAGCCTACAGGGGTTTGATTTTACCATTGAACACAGGTCAGGGTGTTATCACCAAAATGCTGATGGTCTCTCCAGAATGTATGACCGACTACAGTAAGGAGATTCATTCAGGGGTGGATTAAAACCTCCTGTCCCTTAGTCTGGGGGGGGACGAGTGTTAGGGAGAATTCTCATAAATGTGCTAATTCCCTTCACCTTAGAGACCCCCAGCAACTTTGCTGGATTTTGAGGACTTGATGTTTTTTTACCTGGAGAGAGTGTGACACTTTTTCCCACTCTCTTATGTATTTTTAAATGTGTTTTACTCTTCTGTTTTCTTTGGTTATGGAGTCTAACCAACGCCATAGTTATCATATTTTCATGTGTGTCACACAGCACCCTCAGTGCAGTGGCACATGGAAACCTTGTCAGGCTTTCCCAAGGTTTGAATACCTTCTCTGGGATAAACCTCTGTGAAATGCTACCCTTTTCTCTCAGAATGGCTGGTAGCAGTGTTTTTGCAACAAACTACCATGATTTTTCCTGGCCGCGAGCGCCGGTAGCGTTAAATCGCGGGAGACATGTTTTTCAAGATGACTTCTAAGCCCCCTCTGTAAAAACCAGTCTCGGTCTTCTTTTTTTGCCATTTCTTTGTGGAAAGGTCCTTCTAGAGTTTTGCTCTGTGCGCCAAACCAGGTTTGGTCTCTTTGTTCATTCGCCTTTGGCGGGCTTCAGGACTGAAGATCGCCTTTGGCGCACAAGTGTCTGGGGTAAGCAGGAAGTTAGGGAGGTGCCGAAACTCCCTGTGCTTAGTTTCCAAGGAGACCCAATTGCACTCTGTGGTGATTGGCTGGCTCACTGTCTGGCAAGGACAGCCACCCTGTTGGGTGAGTGACAGCTAGGCTGGAATGAATAGACGAGAACTTAATAAAAGGCGAGTCTCTTGGCTTGGAAGGCAGAGTCGACCACTGGAATGAAGGAACCAAATAAGAGCTTGAAGAAGACGGCTGAAGCAGCTGCTGGGCCATTGGTTTGCCCGGTGAAGCTCTGCTGCAGGTCTGAATCGCTAAGTTCACATCGACAGAGAAACCCCTGCAAGGACGACTTCTCCCTTTGAGTTGGTGGGACCAATTAACTCACAAGTAAGCCACCTGGAGACCTATCTTGGGGCTTGTTTAATTTCCACAGAGTTGCAGCAGGAAACCGTAGAACCAGGGAGAGGGACACCAGTTTGTGTGCTTTACTCACAGCCACCTTGAAGGTTGCCAAGTGCTAGCTTTTGGACCAGTCCCAGTGCAGTGCAGGAGTCCCATGATGTCCTCCCTCTTGTGCCCACGACTGAGGCACAGGAACAGCGAGATCTGCAGGAACTGCCAGGAACAGAAGTCATCAGCTGCATATTTTCTTCATTCTAAGGTACTATGAAATAAGACTAAGAGTACTTACTTCTCGCGGTGAAAGTGCTTGAAACTTTTGCAACTCGCAGGCCTAATCAGCTTTTGACCCAACATATAATTCTTCTGTTTACAAACTACTTCCAAGAACTTGTGCAGAGACTTTACAGTTTACCATTTACTTATCAGAACCGCTTTATCTGATCCAGGACTTGAGCCCATTGACTTTGGCCTAGCCTATTGAATTGAATTGACTCTTCTGGTGTACTCAAAGTATTTGCACTGTCTAAGAATAATTGTAACCTTTCATGTTCTAATAATCTTTGCTTTTTACTCTTCTTGAAAAGTATTCTAAAACAGTATTGAAGTATATTTGTGTGTGATTATATTGCCTCCTTCTTATGAATGTTTTATAACTGACAGATCAATAAATTAATAAGTATTTATCAAAGAAACCTTGAGTGTAAGAGTTTATTTGAACACTTGTGATTGTAGACCTCTGTGTAACATCATTACTGCTCACATTCCCCTCTTGAGATAAGCCTGGCTGCTCAGCTCTGCTACCAAAACTGTGTAGTACAGACTTATACCAAAGGTTGTTTTTTCTTACACATGTAGTCCTAGTTGTGTGCAGTGGTCCCAAACGGTACTGCATACAAACGTTGCCTAACACCCCCACTTCACCTCTTAAGCATAAGATGAGAGGAGAAGTTTTATATTACAAAATATGCGACACACAGATTGACAGGGGAAGAGAATTATAAGATTTCTGGATATTACTGAAAGCTGGTTGGCTGGGCTGGAGAACAGAGACATATTGGAGACTGGTGTACATATAAGTCGAAGAAAGGGATCTTGCTGAAAGGAGTAAGTCCACACTGGGTCCGAGCAAATTCTCAAAAATAAGAAGCTACATTTAAAATGTAAGTAAGTGAACCCAGTGTAACTCCAGGTAGCCCTATAGCAATAAAAGGAGCTGGGAACACAAGGAGATACTCATTTTTACAGGGACATAGGGGCAGTGTAAAATTAAATGGAACTGTGTTCTCTGTTTGAAATTGAATGCAAGTGAGATTTCATGTTCAACAAAATGTGTGCATTTTGTAAAGTGACTGTGCAAAAATGACATCATTTTGTAAAATTTAAATGTATCTTTATTCTGTGCAATTAAGTACCATCTAAAAGAGAATCCTTGAGTTTCAATCAGCATAGAGAATGACATGGGCCATAACGTCACCTTGAAATATTATCGCCTGATGGACTATCATTTAAAATTGGCCCCAAATAAGTATTTTTCTTTTGATAAATGCATGTTCTGGTGATTCTACATTAAAATACTGAAGCTGAGAACGACACAGCCTTATATCCCGAAGCTGACATGTCTAATACATTCATTTGACAAATGCCCCCCTCTTTCCATGCAGTGGAAGTGTGGGACCCACACAACCCCCCAAACCCTAAATGATAAACAAGGGAGTCGGGACACCCCCGCAACCCCTGCTCGTCTTGTTTGGTGTTGTGGGATTCTGTATTTTCGTCCATGCCGAATGCGCACTAAACGCCCATTCAGCATTTCTTTTTTCCTGGCTTTTTCGGGGAATACCTTTTCGGGCTGCATGGTTTAACCATCTACTTAAGTATTACTGGTAAGATACCTTAGCGAGCTGAATGTTCACTGCTGCGATCTAACTGTGATCTGCAGGTCGCATGTTTGAATCTCAGCAAGGCCAACTCAGCCGTTCACCCTTCCAAGATTGATGCACGAGTACCAACTTGGGTTGGGTGATAATTACATGTAAATACCTTCTCTGTAACACTTTGACAAAAACAATATATAAATAACACATCATTATCATTAGCACCCTTGGATGTGCCCAGAGCCAATGAAAATGCTTGGAACGCGGGCTATATTCACAACGGTAAGACCGTATTCTGAGCACTTTCATTAAGTGTCGGGCGCTTCCCTTACCCACTCCCTCTTCCCACTCACCTTAGCACTCGTGTTGCTTGCTACATGGGTGCTAATGGTGTCTTGTTTTCCCCTAAAAAAGAAAAGAAACAAACAAACCTTTCCTGCGCGGGAGCAGGCCCCGCAGTGTTGTTGTTCCTAAGTCTGTTTTCATTTTGTTGACGTTACAGGCATCAACAATGAAAACGGACTGTGGCTTTCAGTAACACTCTCTGGCCCGGTCGAGGCCGCAGGAATGGTAAGTTTCTTTTTTTTAATGATTTTTTACAAAATAAAATGCTTTAGCACCTGTGTAGAAAACTGCACATGTGCTAATGGCAATGTGCACCTCGGTGGTGGGCCGACCCATTAGGTAATGGCACTGCTGCTCTCATTAAGGGACCCTTGCTGCGCTTGGACCCTTAACTAGGGCAGCAGGCAGTTACTTATACAGTCTGCCTCATTATAAATATGTGACCATTCTCTTAGTTTGTCTATCAAAAGCATGTTTGTCGTGTTTTAACACCAGGACTCCTAGAGGCTATGATTATGTAGCCCAACTCTATTCATTTCAATTTGTTCCTATCCAATTAATACAGAAAGCAATGCAATAAAAACAGACATTTCAAAATCAACGCTCATCAAGGTTTTCCAAGAGCTTGTCACATCACTCTAAAGACCCCGATTTTGTTTCCAGGACATCTCTATTTCTTTTTTTGCAAGGTCCAACACCTCTTCTATACATGTAGTTCCTTGCATAATAGATGCTTTATTATTCCCCATTAAAGGCACCAGCCACCTATCTTTAGTCAACAATGTTTCATAGCATTTTACGAGTTCATGCATATGCTTAAATCTCAACTCATTTAGGGCATTACAGTATGTTATTAGGTGTTCAAGAGACTCAACCATTGTCTTTCGGCCGCAAAATCTGCAGTCGGAACTCAAGGCACCCAGAATCTTTCTATGCCCCAGAACTTCACTAGTCGGAAGCATGTTCAGCCTTAATCTTAAAAAGAGGTTTCAATACCATTGACAAGGAAATTTAGTGAAGTACACTGATAATCAATTAACCCCACGATCCTCCAGTCCCAGATGTAATGCCAGCTTGCTTTTAGCTCTCTGGGCAAGCGTGTCAATCCAGTCTTTAAGTAAGATTTGCTGCTTAACTTTCACTGGGTTTCTCAAAAGGGTGTCTTCCGAAAGATCTAGATCCTCTAGCCAAGAGACACAAACTCTTTTCCAAGAATTTAAACAATCATCCATCTCTTATGCAGGATCACATTTAAGTACGTCAAAGGGGGTAGGGGCCCCTAAATCAATACATTTGCCATAAAGGGCCAGAGACTGCCATTTGATCACTCAGCGCATCGATTGGAGACCCAACTCAAACAACTCAAATCTGATCATCACATCTGGAAGGGAGCGTGGGAGTCGCAACACTCATTTCCAGAAGTAACCTTCCATACTCTCCCAAAAACGCAACAGCCAGAACCACCTGATCACAGCACCATAGGTCAAAATTGGCACCACCTTATGCTAAAGAAAGTGATTACTGGGACGAGTAAGAATTTCCCAAATCTTTTGTGAAGGATAATCCCCTGGATCATGAGCCTTTTGCATTTCAATCTGATGTTCTCCAACCATTGTTTAGCAATAGCATTGCCCTTTTGAAGTTTGATGATCATTATTTTAGTTTTTTACCATTTATCTTGAGACCATTCTGTTTGAAATATTTTACCAGCTCATTAAGTCTTTGGTGAAGACCAATTTGAGTCTGGTCTAGGATAACAATGTCATCTGCATAGAAGATCCAGGGGACAATTTGTTTATCAATTATAGGAGGAAATGCCTTGACTGCTTCCTGTCTCTCCTCTATATATGACTAATAAAGATTAAATAGTGGCCGGCCAGGCAACATCCTTGTTTCAAGCCTCAGAAAAGTAACATATTTTTCCTAGAGATGTACCTGGGTAGATAGTCTAACCTGTACACTCATGTTTGACTATAGAGCCGTGATTGCCTCAACCAGATCATTCAGACAACCCCAGGATAGTCGTTTTTTCCACAATCTTTCTCTACTGACACTATCAAAAGCTTGTTCAAGATCTATAAATGCCACATATAACTTTGATTTAGCCTCAAGAGTTCTAATCTTAAGGGTATGCAGCAGAACAAATTTGAGACTATTCCCTACACCCTTAACAAAGCCAGTCTGTCTCAGATGGAGTCATCCTGCGTCTCTAGCTCACCTAAGTAGATGTTCAAGTAAAATGGAGTCAACAATCTTACCCAAGGTGTCCAGAAGGGTGATAGGTCTATAGTTGTTGGGTCCTTTCAATTGCCCTTTTTATATACCGGGATGATCAAGGCAGATTTCCAGGATTCAGGGACCTTTTTACACTCTAGTATTTAGTTAAAGAGCAGGAAACAAAATTCCATCCACAGCGAGGGATTCTGCTACAGAATGTAATTAGTCAGTCCATCAGCATCAGGACCAGCTGCTCTTGATGAACTAAGTTTATGTATTAGGTCCACTATGTGATTTGATAACTAGGGTTGAAGTTCCTAAAGAACCTTCTGGCAAAGAGCTGGGAGAAATGTCCAATCCAGTTGGCTTCTGATACAGCAGGCAACATACTTGCCAATTGGAATGATTCATTGTTGTTTAGAAGAGCCCAAAGGTCTCTCATATTTCATTTAGCAATAGTTTTTAGCATTTCCTCAGCAACAGGCTGACGCAGCTGAGCTCTGGAGGAGAGCAACCAATTGTGATACTGCTGTTTCCTTGTTTTATCCGGTCAAACCTATTGTTCGTCTTACGCAGGGTAAGCCTTTTCAAGTCCGAGCGCCAGGCTTTCTGTTGTTCAACCAGCTCCTGGCTATAATTATGTAATCTAATTGCATTATGGGAGGGGGGGGGGGCAAGTTGAGGTCTAGATCTGAATGCTAGGAATAATACTTCATAATTCAGAGTTGGCCCCTTAACCAAAGTCAATTGTTTCAGGCAATCACTATTGCAGGAAGTTCCCCTGGCCGGATTCTCAGCCTATTACCGGCTTAGTTCATCTGGATAATCTCTCCTATTATTTTAGGTTTTGTTTGTTTATTTATTTATTGTGCGCGCCGGACCCTGAGGTAGCAGGGCGCAGGTGAAAAGAGGGCTTATAGCTTAGTTACAGAAGTTACAAGTTACAAAGCAAAGGAAAAAATGACTTTCTTAGGCGCAACAGGATGAGGGTAAGGCAGTAAAGAACATGTACAGCGGTATATAGACAACATGTCATCATATAGCTGACGTTTACATATTGGCAAATCTATATCAGGTACATTACATGCAGGCGTACTAGGTCGGTACGTGAGGAGAATGTGGGTTACAAATCATTCTCAGTGAGCCATTTTATTGTTTTCTTTCTGAATTTGTTGAACGTTTGTTCAGATCTAAGTGCGTGAGGTAGGGAGTTCCACAATTGAGCTGCCCTAACTGGGAAGCTGGACCCTCCAAAGTGGTCAGTTTAAATCTGAGCACTAGAAGGCAGTTGGGGCTGACTATTCTTGTTGGTCTAATGGAGTTTTTTTCTGATAAATTGTTCTGTTCGATAACAAAGGGCTTTGTTGTTTAAGCATTTGTAGATGAGGGAGGCCAATTTGAGGTTGTTTTTTTCCTGGGTGGAGAGCAATTTGTGTTTCCGTCTTATTTCAGAAATATGTGCTCTTCTAGGAATACTTAGGGCAGCCCTAAGCGCATTATTTTGGAGCACTTGTATTCTATTTATGGTTTGTTTGTTTGCCCCTATGTAGAAGGCATTACAATAATCGAGTTTTGATAGGATGAGGGCTCTGGATAGGATTAAGCAACTGTCAACTGATAGGAATTGTTTCCCGGCTCATATTAATTTACATGTGTAGGCCGTAGATGAGGCCAGTGAGTTTACCTGTTTGGTAAGGGATAGGGTCGCGTCGAGGTAAAAGCCTAGGGTTTTTACTTCTCTGGCGACCTTGATAGCGTTCCCATCAATAATAAATGCAGAGTAATATGGGTTGAGTTTTGAGATGCGAGCTGCGGTACCCAGGATGATGAGCTCTGTTTTGTCATCATTCAAACATAGGCCATGGTTGTCCATCCATGCCTGAACGATGCTATAGACTCTGTTCACCAGAGCCAGATCATACCCATAATCCCCAGTAAGTGGTAGGAGAATCTGGGTATCGTCTGCCTAGTTGGCATAGGTGATACCAAGATTGTCAAGATCGTCAAAGAGTGGCTTGGTGAAGATATTGTATAGTGTTGGTGAGACACATGATCCCTCGGGCACTCCACAAGTAATAGGTATCGGGTCTGCTGCCGCTGAGGGGGAGAACACCCCCATAGTCCTGTCACTAAGGAAGGACTGTATCCAGACTATAGCTTCCTTTGAGAAATGGGCCGCAGAGTCCAAGTGATTACACAGGACTTTATGGTCCACAAAGTCAAAGGTGACTGAGAGGTCTAGTAGAAGGAGGAGTGCTAATTTTCCCTCGTCTCTGAGTGAATCTATTTGGGCCTTTAAATCGATAAGGGCAGTCTCTGTGCCAAGTTGAGGTCGGAAACCAGATTGGCGAGTGCCAAGGAGATGGTTCACCTCAAGGAAGTTCTGAATTTGGGTGTATGCTACCTTATCTAGTATTTTTTGTAGGAATGGCACTGTGGTGATGGGCCTGTAATTTGTGGGAATGTTGGGGTCCAGTGTTTGTTTTTTCAGAAGGGGCAGTACCCAGGATTCCTTTAGGTTGCGCGGGATGGTGCCAGTAGTGAAGGAGGCATTGATAAGTTTGGTGATGAAGGGGGCTAGATCTCTAGCAGCGTCTTTGATCAGTTGTGCTGGGCATTGGTCGACTTTGCAATTGGATGGTTTAAGTGCAAGAATAGTTTTCTCTACCTCGATCACTGAGACCTTAGAGAAGTTAAATTGGGTGAATTATTTGGGTTTAGATGTTGGTGTTTTGTTCAGGGGAATTTGGTTTTGGGCTGATAGTGAAGCTTTCTTTAGAGTTATTTTAGTTTGGAGGTTGGCCACTTTGTTGGTTATTGCCAACTGAAAGGGCCTCATTACATGGACGCGGTAACCATGGCGCTATTAGCGCCATGGTTGCGCTGGTATTTTACCGATTCCGCCTTGGTGAATGGGGGAATTACCGCTCCATTCCAAGGGTGGCGGGGCGGTAATTCCCCATTCACCAAGGCCCTTCCCCATTCGCATTTGAGCCCCCATCAGGCTCAATGGGAATGGGGAAGGAGCAAATAACGGTACCGCTATTAACAGTACCGTTATTTGCCCTGAAGTCCCTCAGCAGGTCCCTTCCTTAACATGTGGTCCGGCCACACGTTAAGGTCGGGACCCGCTGAGGGACCTTGTAGTATGGCGCTAAGGGATTACCAGCACTGGTGCCCTTACCGGTGCCGGTAATCCCTTAGCGCCATCCGTGTAATGAGGCCCAATGTCAGTACACCAGGTTTTATCTTTAATAGAGTCATCCTGTACTGCAATTGGGGTTTTCAATTCTTTTAGAATAGAGAAGAGCTCCTTCATGCTGGAGTTAGCTTGGGCAATCCTGTTGTTATACGTTTCTTGTTTGGCCAAATGATATCCTTTTTGTATTGCGTTGAGATACTTATTAGATTGGTTTTATTTTCTGTGGTAGGATGTAGGTTCCATGCCATTTCGCATTTTCTTTTCTGTAATCTTAGGTTTTTTAAGTGGGGTGTAAACCAAGAGTTAAGATGCTTTTTCGGTTTACTGATCCTAAGTTTTAGTGGAGCAATGCTGTCGAAAGCAGTGGTCATGGCATTATTAAATTCCTCCATTAGTGAGCCCGGGTCAGTATGGTCTGGTAAGGATTTAAGATTAGGTAGGATATGGGGCAGGATATTGTCCGCTGTGATATTTTTATTGTTTCTAGTTAGTGTAGGTACGGCGAGAGGAGGTGTTGGTGCAGTAGGTCTTTTAGTATTGAGAGTAAAGGAGATTAGGTGGTGGTCAGACCGTATTTGGGGGAGATGGATGTAATGGAGAGGTTGTAGTTGTGACTGGCAATCCAATCTAGTGTTCTCCCTTTGGTATGGGTGGACGTATTCACTTTCTGCGTGAAACCTAATTCTGTCAGGAAGTTGGCTAGCCTGGTGATCATTAATATCATTGTACCCTAGGTTGAAATCTCCTAGCACTAGGGTTTGTGAGGAGTTTTTTAGCTTCTCTGAGATAACAGTGGTGATATCTTCATTGAAGGTGCTGATTGGGCCTGGGGGTCTGTAGAGGAGATGGATATTTAATGCTTGAGAGTTGGTGGTGTGTAGTTTAATGGAAAGTGACTCGCAGGATTTAAGGTTTTGTGTTGAGGTGATTCTCATGGAGAGCTTAGTTTTTGCGATGATCGCTATTCCTCCACCTCGTGCATGTAGTCTGTCAGCTCTAAGGATAGTGTAGTTGTCTGGGACTGCTAACGTTAGTGCTGGACCTGCTGCCTCATGGAGCCAGGATTCTGTGATGGCGATGAAGTCAAGGTCATTTTCCAGGATAGTGTCTGCTATGTCTGTAGCATGAGCGACTAAAGATCTAGCACTGATTAATGTGCCTTTAAGGTCAGGTTCTAGCTGTAGTGTGGGTTGCAGGAAAGAGGTGGCAAGTCGGTTGGTGGTGGGCTTGTTTCTTTTAGGGTGGGGCTTGAGGCTAGGAAGAACGGTGGTTTCCAATGGTGGAAATAGTTTGGGTCGAAGGTGATCCAAGTTAATATTATATTTATTAACAGGTTTGAATATTTTGGGTAGTCGTGCACAGAGTCTGTAGTTTTTCTGTGCTATATTACAAGGGGATTTGGAGATAAGTTGCATAGGAGAGGCTCCTATGCCCTCTGGGGGCAGTATGGAGGGCATGGTGATATAGACAGTAGTAATAAGTAGAACTGTCAAGTTAATGATTGTGGACAGATAGACTGGGGTTGGCAAGTAAGAGTACATAGCCATTTCAGGCGGGAATGTCAGGGGGTCTTAAAGACCCTTCCCTCCTAACATTGGCCAAAGGGAGGCTCATAGATATTCCACATCTTGGTCTCAAAGGAAGGTGGGGGTTCGATATAGCTATGGGTTAATGCAATTACTGCAGCTATTTATGTGTGCACATTTATTTTTAATATTGTTCTCCAGACCTGTGAATATTGAGTCTGACTCTGCCTCTTCACAACATAGGGACCATTTGAGAATGTCATGGAGGCATCAATAGTCAACATGCCAGTTCCAGAGACATGTGTCTTTCTGGGGATATGCCCATAAGTAGAGCAGGGAGCAGGCTCGGCCAGTCGAACTAGAGCATACTATTACATGCATCAATCAAATATTGGGCAACATAAGGCTAAATGCAGCAATCTAATAATGGGCAGCATGGGGTACAGGGACGCCACTCTGATTCCATTTGAGATCTAGCAAGTGGTGATCAGTATTCCCCCCCATGGGTACAATTACTAATTTAGAAAGCCATTTGAGGATATTGCTTGAAACAAAAAAAAGCAACCAGGAATGTTGATTATCCCTGGACCATGTGTATCTGGCCGGAATGTCTCCCCTTGTTTGCCCGTTCAGCATGACAATATCACGTTCTTTTAGTTTGTCCGACCATAACACAGCTTTCTCCTCAAGATTGGTAGATGGTAGTCTAACACCCTTGCACCAAAAAACAGGAGTAACAGGGGATACAAGGTCTATCTCTGTACTATGATCTAACCTGGAGAGAACCAACATATTGACTTATACACAAAAGATAATTGCACAAGTGTTTCTTTCGGTGAGCTCAGAACAAGTACACACGTCGATACAGCCATTATCTCACAAATACAATCCATGGGATATCATTGGGTCCAAATGCAAGAACTTGTGATGTGAAACAAGTCAATTCACTTCAATGCACATAAAGAAATGTATAAACATGTTTCTTAAATTATAGAAAAAACACATCAAATTATTTTGACAAACTCTTTCTAAAAATCATCAATAGTGCCAACATAACTGCACTTCTAAACAAGTTAGAAAAGACAGTTGACCTATCTAATCAAACATCACAATATCATACTCTCCTAAAAAACATTCTCCAGACATACCTCATTCGCACTCAAACAATCAGACAACCTAATATCACACTTGTCTCATCCATTACTAACATCAAAATCTAGACCATGAGACAACACTCTAAAATACAATCCATTGTCCTAACAATGAGGAACAGTAGATCTTCACAGGAAAGCGACAAACAAATTTTAAGTACAGTCAGATCAACGCAATTCACTGTGATGTGTAATACAACCTACAACAACATCAAAAACCCCAACCCGACATGTTTCTTTCCGTGCTAATTTAATTTAGCAGAAATTCTTCACGGGTAAGTAGGTTTGGTGTTTTCAAGGGAATACATAGGGAGGTACAAACGTGTGGACAACATCAGGAACTCACCTATAAATGTAAAAACAGAAACACACTCAATCGGACTGTGTAGGGAATTCTACCGATTGATATATACTACCACCGCTGATCAATAAGCGGAGTGCAGAAAGGGGCAACAAAGACCCTACTACATCCTTATCCAACAAGGAAGTCACATGTACCTAACAAGTACAGTGACCTGGAGACCATCTAAATTTGTTCAATCCATTAAGACATCACCACCAAGAACACTGTGTCAAGCACCAGGACATCCGTAGTTCAAAACTTCCACCCGTACCGATATAGTATGACAAGGCAGAAGAACAATAAGCATAACTCCATTGCTATCACTCGAGTGCATGCTTGGGTCAAACTCTGTGTAGTCATTCAGACTTCCACGGTAGCGCCTAACTTAGTGTCCCATGCAGTACAATGGAGTGACCAGAGACCATATTTTGTGTCTGTGACCATGCAAAGCTGGGTGACCACCAGAGACTGTGTAACACCAGAACAGCAAAACCAGAGACACCAGAAGCCTGAAGAATCACCAACAGTTACCAGCGGTGCTCAATTAGTAAACCAACCAGTTATTAACTCACAGCCCTCTGATTCACACAGTTCTCGTCGGCACATTACTTCTCAAAGTGGGACAGCAGTTTTAGATCTGGTATACAGATCAATCAATGATCAGATGCCGACACCCCGACAGTCAACAGCCCACTTTATCGGGCTGTAAAAGACAGGAGACAAAAGGAGAAGGAAAGAGGACAAACAGGGGAGACAAACTTTACCAAACTCCTTGTAACAATCAGTATCCACTGTGTGCATAATTAGTAACCACAGAGTATATGTCATCTGTGTGGAGGGGCCGCTGCATCACGGACCATGATGTTACTAACCTTGTATTCCAAGCACACCTCATACGTCGCGGGATATTACTGTGGCTTCCTATTGCTCGTCCTCATTCACATGGGCGGACAGATAGTGGCAACAGCTGCTATTATCCTGGTATATTACGCCGTCCAGTCTCTGTGTTCTGAACAACAAACACGTTCGCTACACGTGCGCCAGCATTCTACCATATCTTAGGAAGAGCGTCACGTCGCCACGCTCAAACTAGCACTGTGACCCAACACGATTATACAGTATGAAAGCTATCTGGAAACATGAGGTGCGGTCAAGATCGTAAATGTGCCGGATACACTTTCCGCCGCAGTTATGAACGTTGCTCCACACCAACAGCAATCCTTCAGGAGCCGTCCAGGAGGAGCCCATTCAGGAAATATTTTCCTCACATGATAATCACGTAACATTAGATTCAGCATAGGTTACGTGGTGCTCACAGCGTCCTAGCGTTGTATGGATATTCCATGTTCCCCGGATGTCTCGGGGCACCACAAGGTACAAAGTCAAGCACGTCAGAACGCCACTATCAATCTGTCATCGCCTTATGTGATGACCTTCTAGTAACAGAGATGACACTTTGCCCTAAAATCTATAGGGGCACAATTGTTACAACCAACATCACCCAGTGCCAATGTAACCACGGTATTCATAGATAAAAAATCTAAATAACGTGTAAACGTATCTACTCTAATACCCTTATCATCAAAGCATTGTATTGATAAAGTCACCACAGATGATAATGTGCTGGTTGCAATCTTTGATAAGTGCTTTGACAATTAGGGATGTAAGCATATCGACAAACAAGGTGGTATTCATATAGACAGGGTTCAAGTATATGTTGATACTTACCAGGGAGACTTTTCGAAAATCCCCCCTTTAGCTCCCAGCTAAGATTAACTGCTTGGACATACGGGTTAGTATTACTTGTTTTTACTAGCCTTAATCCTCTACCCAGCTTTGCCAAAGTAAGCAAGCCAGATGAGGGGTGTCCCAATGCGTTCTTTTTTGCCGAATTAATTCTGACCTCATAACCATCACAGATTGGTGGAACACAGAGCCAAGTCTCCTCTAAACAGATGATATCATATTTTTTAAGTATCATCCCCTCCATTTAAAAAAGGTGTTCATGGTCTCTAGTGTTCCAGAAGCACCACTTAAGAGGTTTCCAGTCCTCCCCTTCTGAGCATCAATTATCGGCTCTTGGGGCCAAGGCCTCTGCCAACCATGACCGGTCATGATCCTTTTGTACTTGGGGTCTCCAGTCTTGGTCAGTTTATACCATCCCATTACCATTGGTTGAACAGTCTGCAGCTACTTTCAGTAGTTACAACTCATTTGGACTACGGGAGGGTATTGAGATTGTATTTGTTAGATCTTGGGTAGCTACAGCTATTTCAGGAGAGATTTTATTCTGGAATGACACCCTTTCCACTCCCCAAATAGATGTTCTATGGGGTGCAGGGTCAGTTGGTTGTTCCTTCATTGACTCTGGGAAAGGTTTTTCCGATATTTCAATACCTAGGGGGAGAAGATCCCCCACTGATTCCAACAAAACGTTCCACACCAACCTTGAATACAAATGGAGAGTATCACAATCCAATCGTGACTCATTTACGAATTGGACAATCTTTAAGTCCTCAGATTTAATGTTCCTTTGGTGTGCAATGTAAATGTCTTAGGACATTTTCCCTATTGAGGATCAAACCATCTTTGGTGGTGATGAGTCTTTCTATCGTAACCACCAAGGATTCAGCCCTCTCTGCAATCTGAAGTTTTGCCAAGTTATCTCTTAGTTCTTCACTTTCACCAGGTGATATTTTTCCCCCATCTCACACCTTATTTAGTTTAGTGCAAGATGTTATCCTATTCCTTTTTTTTGTCTTTCGCCGGCCTGAGCTTGAAAGACACTAGTTCTTTTGGAAGTGATGGAGGGATGTTCTTCATTTAGTATTAGAGAGAGTGTTGCTGTAGATTGAGTCCTCTGGCATTTCGTCCTCATTGGATATCCCATCCAAGTAGGTAGATACATCTAGACAACAAAGCATCTCCTCATCAATTACTACCTCTTCATTATGTAAGTCACTAGTTGGACATGAGCTTGACAGTTCCTTCTGATCGGATAGTGGCTTGGTTGTTTTCACTGATCTTGTTTGTTTTGATTGTGCCAGTAGTGGTGTGGTCAATTTACGCAGACATTCCCTTGAGCCATTAGAGTTAGGTTTATGTGCATTCTGCTGGTTTTTGGTTCCTTTCTTTATTATTTCTTTACTCTCAAAGATCATACATGGCTTGGAGGTAGCACTCATAAATTGCTTCACTGGCTATTACACTCTTAGTAGTTTCATCTTCTGGGTTGACCATTATTATGTCTCCTTCCTTAGGAAGATTATTCCTGAGGCTCTCCCCCATTTGAACATTTGCCTGGGAGTGATTTTGATCCTGGTTGGATTAATCTAGCCAAGGGACTTTGTTTGATTCTCACTTGGCTCCCTATTATGGGGTCATTATGACAATTGCGTCTTCCCATTGGAGGTATATTCATAGATCCAATAGCTAGATGCTGAGACTGTGAGGTTTCTCTATGTGCAGGGTTGCAAATGAATTGTTCTTTACACCTGCAAGTACTCTCCTGATTCGTTCTTGCCCAGTTTAAGATCTCCAAAATTGCAGTCATTGGGACATGTCTTTCATTGGCTTCCCCTCTAGCAAGATCGAATAGCCTCTCCTGCAATTGGGAGGAGGTTTCAGTTCTTTTGTCTAGACAACCTCTTTTAACCTCCAAGAATGGTTCTAGCATTTTTAGTTTTGCATGGGTTGTAGCCAGCAGAGCAGCTCTGTCCTTGATTGTCTCATTCATTGATTCATAGAGCTTAACATAGAGCTTACCAAAAGGATCTGTTTCCAAAGAAGATGAGGAGGTCATTCTCTGTGCACTTCACTTCCTCTCCTCGCAAGACTCTTGTGGGGTCGGGGTACAGATATGAAGCCTACTAACTTGTTCTTCCTCTGTCATATTTTGTAATAGGGTCACATAAGGTTCAACTCTTCTAGAGAGTGATTTATCTTTGAACCATGGAGTTAACCTCTGAATCTCTGCAGGGGTTTACCCCTCTAAATTTACATAACAATGGGGTCAGGGGAGAGTGTTTCCAAATGTCACTCGATCTTCTTTGGCTTTAATATCTGCCCTATCACATGAGAGTCTCGCTGCTATAGGTGAGTGTTGAAATTCGTGGCAAGTAGGTGACATATTTTGGCAGATATTAGTTCCAGTCAATGTGTCCTCCCTCTGAACGTTTATTGCTGCATAATCCAAGGAGTCTAGACGCATGAACACATCCTCCAAATAGGCATAGTCCATGTCATACATATAAGCAACTTGCCACAGTGACAATCTGTGTCTGTTTGATATGTCTCTTGTTTTCTTCAGATGCAATTCTGCATCATCACAAATATATTCTTCCCCTATCCGAGGTATAATCAACGGGGCAGTTTGAGTGTTTTCATGTTGAATCAGCACGTTGTCCCCCACAGGCCTAGGATATGGATAGGGTATTGGATCCCCAGTTAGGTCCAGTCGAGTTGTCTTCAAGGAGGGGAGTTCATCACTTGATGCTTTGTTTTTGGGGCTTTGTTGTTTCACCAATCGGGGTTGAGAAATATTCATATCTCAATAGTCTCCCCTCTAGCAGATGTATTCACATCAATTAAATCACCTGGATCCCCAAAATATTCAAATTGATCCTCCGTATTGCTGATTATTTCCCCCCTTAGGCTGCAGATATCCACTGTGTATGGATATCCAAATTGGCTGGATTGGATCAGCAGCCAGCCAGCGAGGGGGAAGTTTTTCAGGAGGAATACAAAGTTCTGGGGGACAAGAGGATGCTTCATCTCGAGTCTTTCCCTGTCTGTGGGTGCAGGGCTATTTTGGGGACATTAGGCAGAGATTAGTCACCACACCACTCCCCTTCACTCCTCCACGCATAACGTGACAGGTGGTACAGTTGCTAGGTCTGGAAAAGACCCAGGGATAAGATGATGTCGGTACTGTTGGGACTGGGGGCTAGCTAGTCTTTTGGCTGTAGCTCCTGAGATTCTATCCGGGGCTACAACCAAAAGATCAGGGGCTATAGCCCCCTTAGCCCCACCTAGCAACACCCCTGGGTGGTAGATAGAACAGGCACAGAATGGAAAGGGGGAGCGTGGCAGCGACAACACCGTTATAATGGTGAATAATATAATGGTGGCAGCAGTAGCAGTTTTATAGCGCAGTAACAGGGGGGTCAAGGGGAATAGAGCATCAGACTCAACAAATAGTAGAGTAGTTTTTCCCAAGTCCACGCTGCCCAGCCTGCAAGACTGCTATCACTTTGCTTTCACTCCGTGACTCGTTCCGTGAGTATACCTTTGATTTTCAGAGGTGCTCCTCTTCCAAACAGGAAACAGTATAGAGAGACTTGCACAGCAGATCAGCAGACCAGCAAGGCAGCAAGACTGCTATCACTCTGGTTCCACTCCGAATTTACCGAGAGTGCCATGGCTAACTAATTTGCAGAATTTCAATTGTTTCCTAACCTGAAGTTGTTAAATAACTTGGACCTTGGCTATTAATGTACTTTGAAAAGGTGTATTTTTGGAACAATTCGATTTTCAAGCCTTGGAATTAACATGCCATAATGCGACTGCGTGCAACACTGTTCTTTAATTGAACGTTTTGAAATGTCAGACTATCAATTTAAATGTATAGACATATAACATTGTAATTAGAGAAAGCATTGCTTGGCCCCCGACATGTCTCTGTGCTAAAAATGTGTAATATACTCCCATTGGTAGAATTCTTTTTTAGAAATACTCGAAAAATGAGAGGCCTGTTTACAGATTATAAATTGAGTACAGAAACACACATGTGGTTAATCCGATCGTGGCACAACAAACACCAGTTTCCTGTTTAACTGTACCAGGTATAGATGCAACATATTAACCATTTCCTCCCTGGTATCTTTCTCATACGCATGCGGCATCTTCCGATAAACACAGCGAGCTATTTTAGTGCAGCGAAGTGGGTTTATCTTCCTGTTGCTATTATGGTGAACGTGCAGGATGTGCATTCAGAAGCAATTTGGGTGTCTCCTGTGAAGCCCTCTCGCTATTTTTACATTGCATTTTAAAACACAATCTGATATGCTCACTTTGGCAAAGGGCAGAATGTGTGCCCTGCCCGTATCTATGCACGCCACCAAAGACTGAAGCGCTCTGCTGCGCTCTGCTGCACTCTTAGAAGCTTGAACCCTCTGATGAATGGCTTCTCTCTGTGAAGGCAAATAGCCTCCCAATTGGCGTGAAAGATGCAAGAGGCATCTGATGGGTGAAAGCGACCTGCTCCCAACACGATACCCAAAAATCAAATAAAAGGACGCACCCCGTTAGGGAATGAGACCAGGCGATGGATTGCATGTTGAATAAAGTTTTATATAGGCAAAGGAGCGCATTCAGAGAACTCTGATGCCCTGAGGGCACTCTGCCAAACAATATTCAGACAGTACGTTATAACCCAAAAGCATGTCATGAGTGATGGCATTACATATAGTACTGAATATCATTTTCCATTGGATGGCCCACATGGCCCAGTAGAGCACATAGGAGATGTCAGACTCCAATTGGTTGCTGTGGCTGGGACGGTCAGATCGCACGTGGGTCAGCTGGGCTCGTCTTCACAGGGTGAAGGTCAGGCTTCGTTCACAAAAGTGTTGCAATGCTAGCTAATCTAAACTTCACAATGAGCATTGACATGCAGGGAATAATGTTAGGCATAAGCCATTTACTTTAGACGGGTGGTCGTCCATAAATTGCCGAAAAATATATACACATTTTAACCCATGTCTAAATGGGAGCATGGGTACAGAGGCCCTTCTCCCAGGTGCCTTATCTGTGGAGTTTGATCTGTGATTTATCCACCCTGATGCCTAACAATTCAAACGGATAGACGGATGGATGTTAGTGTTAGAGGAAAATATATGATCACCCTGGATTAAGTATATGGTGGCCAATGTGAGGTGGTCCTGGAGGAAGGGTCATTTTGGCAGTTATGTTCAAAGAGAGTGGGGAAACAGGCTCTATAAGCTGTAATTTCTAGAGTGGGGCTAGAGGGACATAAGTAGGTTTGTGGAGACGGATGGGCACACAGGCCAGGGCTTGCTCCGTTCACAGATAGGGTAGTGAGCTCATAGGAAGAAAGAAAGATTCTTAATACTTGCAACAATACAGGGCCAAACTCCTGTGAGAAATAGGTTTGCGCAGCGCTGTCAGAGGGTGAAGGGGGAGGCTGCGTTTCTCGTGTGCGCCGCTGGACAGAGGAAGAGATAATTTTTAGAAATCATTGTATGGCCTAGAGAAAGATAGAGTCTAAAGTGGGACAAAATGGAGTCTATATACCTCACAAAATGGCTTTGCTTACTATCTGTTTTTTGGGGTTAGCATTAAGGCCAAATTAAAAAGACAAATAAACAAACAAGGGAACGTCTTCCGCCATTAAGTAAACACATGATCCATTTCAGGCGGGAATGTCAGGGGGTCTTAAAGACCCTTCCCTCCTAACATTGGCCAAAGGGAGGCTCATAGATATTCCACATCTTGGTCTCAAAGGAAGGTGGGGGTTCGATATAGCTATGGGTTAATGCAATTACTGCAGCTATTTATGTGTGCACATTTATTTTTAATATTGTTCTCCAGACCTGTGAATATTGAGTCTGACTCTGCCTCTTCACAACATAGGGACCATTTGAGAATGTCATGGAGGCATCAATAGTCAACATGCCAGTTCCAGAGACATGTGTCTTTCTGGGGATATGCCCATAAGTGAGTCCCACTCAAACATGTTTATATGGCCGGGGATTCTCTGACGGGACAAAATGAACTGGGAATCTGGATAACTGTTAGATCCTCCTACCTTTTTTGTCTAACTGGAGTATGTTGGGCTAATTACATCCCCATAAACTAACATTGTAGTTAGTTATGGTAACAAATCATGTTTATAACATAGGACCAACAAAATGTCAATCATTCCCCCTTGTCGCCTCCTCGCTCCCCGCACCCATTTCCTGATTCCCGCCCTCTGCCGCCTCCAGCTCCCACCCAACCCCCTCCCATTGGTCAACTAAGGCTGCCTACGAGAGTCTATCGACTTGTTCCTCCTCACCGGCTCCTTTCCTCCATCGGAGCTCGGTGAATGTGCCCAGAGCCTTGCTGCCTATTTTCCATCATGGTGCCATTCTGTGGTCCCCGTGCCCCCCAGGTATCCCCCTTGTCGACTCATCGCTTCGCGCACCCATTTCCTGATTCCCGCCCTCTGCCGCCTCCAGCTCCCACCCAACCCGCTCCCATTGGTCAACTAAGACTGCCTACGAGAGTCTATCGACTCATTCCTCCTCACCGGCTCCTTTCCTCCATCGGAGCTCGGTGAGTGTGCCCAGAGCCTTGCTGCCTATTTTCCACCTTCATGGTGCCATTCTGAGGTCCCCGTGCCCCCCAGGTATTCCCCTTGTCGCCTCCTCGCTCCCCGCACCCATTTCCTGATTCCCGCCCTTTGCCGCCTCCAGCTACCGCCCAACCCGCTCCCATTGGTCAACTAAGGCTGCCTACGATAGTCTATCGACTCGTTCCTCCACACCGGCTCCTTTCCTCCATCGGAGCTCGGTGAATGTGCCCAGAGCCTTGCTGCCTATTTTCCATCATGGTGCCATTCTGTGGTCCCCGTGCCCCCCAGGTATCCTCCTTGTCGCCTCATCGCTCCGCGCACCCATTTCCTGATTCCCGCCCTCTGCCGCCTCCAGCTCCCACCCAACCCGCTCCCATTGGTCAACTAAGGCTGCCTACGAGAGTCTATCGACTCATTCCTCCTCACCGGCTCCTTTCCTCCATCGGAGCTTGGTGAGTGTGCCCAGAGCCTTGCTGCCTATTTTCCACCTTCATGGTGCCATTCTGCGGTCCCTGTGCCCCCCAGGTATCCCCCTTGTTGCCTCCTTGCTCCCCGCACCCATTTCCTGATTCCCGCCCTCTGCCACCTCCAGCTCCCACCCAACCCGCTCCCATTGGTCAACTAAGGCTGCCTACGAGAGTCTATCGACTCGTTCCTCCTCACCGGCTCCTTTCCTCCATCGGAGCTTGGTGAGTGTGCCCAGAGCCTTGCTGCCTATTTTCCACCTTCATAGTGCCATTCTGCGGTCCCCGTGCCCCCAGGCATTCCCCTTGTTGCCTCCTCACTCCCCGCACCCATTTCCTGATTCCCGCCCTCTGCCGCCTCCAGCTCCCGTCCAACCCGCTCCCATTGGTCAACTAAGGCTGCTTACGAGAATCTATTGACTCGTTCCTCCTCACTGGCTCCTTTCCTCCATCGGAGCTCGGTGAGTGTGCCCAGAGCCTTGCTGCCTATTTTCCACCTTCATGGTGCCATTCTGCGGTCCCCGTGCCCCCCAGGTATCCCCCTTGTCGCTTCCTCGCTCCCCGCACCCATTTCCTGATTCCCACCCTCTGCTGCCTCCCGCCCAACCCGCTCCCATTGGTATATCCCCCTGACACGCCTCCCCGCTCTGACTGGTCCTGGCAAAGAGATCCCCCTCATTGCCAGTCCCCCCAGGGCCACCCTCTGCCCGCCACCTCGTTCGCCACTTTCTGCAGGGACCCCCTGCTCCATTTGCCATCTTGTGGCCAGTAACCATGTCCCCATGTGCCCCCAGGCCCCCTCGTGTTGCTCCTTCCCTGTCTCCTTTGCTTCCCCCTTACCCTCCCTCCGCCCACCTCCCGGACCTACCTCCACCCTGCAATTGGCTGACTGTCTGTTCTTAAATGACCAACCAAGGCAGCCCTCTGCCTGGCAGCCCCTGTGGCTAAGGGACCCAAGGCCAAGGGCGGCTCCAACATCGGTGGCTCCAAGATGTGTCTGCAGGGGTCAGCAGGGGAAGCCAAGGAAGCCAACAGCCACCAACAAAAACGTGAGTGTGGCATGGTTGGGGTGTAGAGCAATTACTCTACTCCAGAAAGCCCCTGTCACTCTACCTTACCTTCCAGAACATAGACTGCCATAGACTTAGACAATACATACTTAGGAAGACCTGTGACCACTATAAATGGATTGTAAATGTTGCCTTGTTATGCATATTAACTTACTTGCCAATTCAGCTAGTGCCACACATGCCTATTAGCATGCCTTGGTTGAATTTAGAAGTGTGCTTAATATCCTCCCTGTGCAAAGTTGAATTTAGAAGTGTGCCTATTAGCGTGCCTTGGTTGAATTTAGAAGTGTGCCTAATATCCTCCCTGTGCAAAGTTGAATTTAGAAGTGTGCCTATTAGCGTGCCTTGGCTGAATTTAGAAGTGTGCCTAATATCCTCCCTGTGCAAAGTTGAATTTAGAAGTGTGCCTATTAGCGTCCCTTGGTTGAATTTAGAAGTGTGCCTAATATCCTCCCTGTACAAAGTTGAATTTAGAAGTGTGCCTATTAGCTTGCCTCGGCTGAATTTAGAAGTGTGCCTAATATCCTCTCTGTACAAAGTTGAATTTAGAAGTGTGCTTATTAACATGCCCTGGTTGACTCTAGAAACGTGCCTAATAACGTGTCCCCATTGAATTTTGAAGTGTGCCTAATATCCTCCCTGTGCAAAGTTGATTTTAGAAGTGTGCCTATTAGCATGCCTTGGCTGAATTTAGAAGTGTGCCTAATATCCTCCCTGTGCAGAGTTGAATTTAGAATTGTGCCTATTAGCGTGCCTTGGTTGAATTTAGAAGTATGCATAATATCCTCTCAGTACAAAGTTGAATTTAGTAGTGTGCCTAATAATGTGCCTTGCCTGATTTTAGAAGTGTCCCAAATAACACGCCCTGGTTGAATTTAGAAGTAGGCCTGATATCGTCTCTGTGCAGAGTTGAATTGGGTTGCCTAAAATCCTCTCTGTGCAAAGTTGAATTTAGGACTGTACCTATCACCGTGCCTTGGTTGAATTTAGAAGTGCTCCTAATATCCTCTCTGCGCAAAGCTGAATTTTAGAAGGGTGCCCCATTGCGTGGCCTGGTTGAATTTAGAAGTGTGCCTGATAGCGTGCCCTTGGTTTACCTATAAGTGTGCCCATTAGCGCACCTTAGTTGAATATCCTCACTGTGCAAATTAAAATTTGGTTGCCTATATCATCCCCATTGCAAAGCTATTTTGGCTGTCTTTTATCCTCTTACTGAAAAGCTGAATATAGAAGTGCGCCTATTATCCTATTTGTGCAGGATTGAAGTTAGAAGTGTGCCTAATAGCGTGCCGCAGTTGAATTTAGAAGTGTGCCTGATAATGTGCAGTGGTTGTACTTCGAAGTGTGCCTTTAGTGTGCCTTAGCTGATTTTAGAAGTATGCCTAATATCCTCTCGGTACAAAGTTGATCTAGAAGTGTGTATAACAACACCACTCTGGCATAGCGGGTCTGATAATATCCCCAATAACGTTCACTGTGCCAAAGTGTAGAAAGTCTGCCCAACATCGGGTGAACGGCTGAAGTGGATGCCCTATATCGGGTGAAGTATGTGGATGAAACAGGTGAAGTATGTGGACGGAAAGGGTGAAGTATGTGGACGGAAAGGGTGAAGTATGTGGACGGAAAGGGGTGAAGTATGTGGGCGGAAAGGGTGAAGTCTGTGGATGGAACATGTGAAGTCTGTGGATGGAACGTGTGAAGTGTGTGGATGCTCCATTTGCCATCTTGTGGCCAGCAACCATGTCCCCATGTGCCCCCAGACCCCCTCGTGTTGCTCCTTCCCTGTCTCCTTTGCTTCCCCCTTACCCTCCCTCCGCCCACCTCCCGGACCTACCTCCACCCTGCAATTGGCTGACTGTCTGTTCTTAAATGACCAACCAAGGCAGCCCTCTGCCTGGCAGCCCCTGTGGCTAAGGGACCCAAGGCCAAGGGCGGCTCCAACATCGGTGGCTCCAAGATGTGTCTGCAGGGGTCAGCAGGGGAAGCCAAGGAAGCCAACAGCCACCAACAAAAACGTGAGTGTGGCATGGTTGGGGTGTAGAGCAATTACTCTACTCCAGAAAGCCCCTGTCACTCTACCTTACCTTCCAGAACATAGACTGCCATAGACTTAGACAATACATACTTAGGAAGACCTGTGACCACTATAAATGGATTGTAAATGTTGCCTTGTTATGCATATTAACTTACTTGCCAATTCAGCTAGTGCCACACATGCCTATTAGCGTGCCTTGGTTGAATTTAGAAGTGTGCTTAATATCCTCCCTGTGCAAAGTTGAATTTAGAAGTGTGCCTATTAGCGTGCCTTGGTTGAATTTAGAAGTGTGCCTAATATCCTCCCTGTGCAAAGTTGAATTTAGAAGTGTGCCTATTAGCGTGCCTTGGCTGAATTTAGAAGTGTGCCTAATATCCTCCCTGTGCAAAGTTGAATTTAGAAGTGTGCCTATTAGCGTCCCTTGGTTGAATTTAGAAGTGTGCCTAATATCCTCCCTGTACAAAGTTGAATTTAGAAGTGTGCTTATTAACATGCCATGGTTGACTCTAGAAACGTGCTTAATAATGTGTCCTCGTTGAATTTAGAAGTGTGCCTAATATCCTCCCTGTGCAAAGTTGAATTTAGAAGTGTGTCTAATATCCTCCCTGTACAAAGTTGACTTTAGAAGTGTGCCTAATATCCTCTCCGTACAAAGTTGAATTTAGAATTGTGCTTATTAACATTGCACTGGTTGACTCTCCAAACGTGCCTAATAACGTGCCCTCAGTGAATTTTTAAGTGTGCCTAATACCCTCTCTGTACAAAGCAGAATTTAGAAGTGTGCCTATTAGCGTGCCTTGGCTGAATTTTGAAGTGTGCCTAATACCCTCTCTGTGCAAAGTTGAATTTAGGAGTGTGCCTATTAGCATGCATTGGCTGAATTTAGAAGTGTGCCTAATATCCTCCCTGTGCAAAGTTGAATTTAGAATTGTGCCTATTAGCGTGCCTTGGCCGAATCTAGAAGTGTGCCTAATATCCTCCCTGTGCAAAGTTGAATTTAGAAGTGTGCCTATTAGCGTGCCTCGGCTGAATTTAGAAGTGTGCCTAATATCCTCTCTGTACAAAGTTGAATTTAGAAGTGTGCTTATTAACATGCCCTGGTTGACTCTAGAAACGTACCTAATAACGTGCCCCCATTGAATTTTGAAGTGTGCCTAATATCCTCCCTGTGCAAAGTTGATTTTAGAAGTGTGCCTATTAGCATGCCTTGGCTGAATTTAGAAGTGTGCCTAATATCCTCCCTGTGCAGAGTTGAATTTAGAAGTGTGCCTATTAGCGTGCCTTGGTTGAATTTAGAAGTATGCATAATATCCTCTCAGTACAAAGTTGAATTTAGTAGTGTGCCTAATAATGTGCCTTGCCTGATTTTAGAAGTGTCCCAAATAACACGCTCTGGTTGAATTTAGAAGTAGGCCTGATATCGTCTCTGTGCAGAGTTGAATTGGGTTGCCTAAAATCCTCTCTGTGCAAAGTTGAATTTAGGAGTGTACCTATCACCGTGCCTTGGTTGAATTTAGAAGTGTTCCTAATATCCTCTCTGCGCAAAGCTGAATTTTAGAAGGGTGCCCAATTGCGTGGCCTGGTTGAATTTAGAAGTGTGCCTGCTAGCGTGCCCTTGGTTTACCTATAAGTGTGCCCATTAGCGCACCTTAGTTGAATATCCTCACTGTGCAAATTAAAATTTGGTTGCCTATATCATCCCCATTGCAAAGCTATTTTGGCTGTCTTTTATCCTCTTACTGAAAAGCTGAATATAGAAGTGTGCCTATTATCCTATTTGTGCAGGATTGAAGTTAGAAGTGTGCCTAATAGCGTGCCGCAGTTGAATTTAGAAGTGTGCCTGATAATGTGCAGTGGTTGTACTTCGAAGTGTGCCTTTAGTGTGCCTTAGCTGATTTTAGAAGTATGCCTAATATCCTCTCGGTACAAAGTTGATCTAGAAGTGTGTATAACAACACCACTCTGGCATAGCGGGTCTGATAATATCCCCAATAACGTTCACTGTGCCAAAGTGTAGAAAGTCTGCCCAACATCGGGTGAACGGCTGAAGTGGATGCCCTATATCGGGTGAAGTATGTGGATAAACAGGTGAAATATGTGGATGGAACAGGTGAAGTATGTGGACGGAAAGGGTGAGGTATGTGGACGGAAAGGGTGAAGTATGTGGACGGAAAGGGGTGAAGTATGTGGGCGGAAAGGGTGAAGTGTGTGGATGGAACATGTGAAGTCTGTGGATGGAACGTGTGAAGTGTGTGGATGGAACGGATGAAGTATGTGGATGGAACGGGTGAAGTATATTGATGGAACGGGTGAAGTATGTCGATGGAACGGGTGAAGTATGAGGAAGGACCAGATGAACTGATGTAGAATGGGTGAAGTGGGTGGAATGGTTGAAATGGTAGAACGGATGAAGTAGGTGAATGTACGGGTGATGTGCTTGGAACCAGCAAAGTTGGTGGACTAATGAAGTGCATGAAACGAGTGAAATGCATGCAATTAATTAAGTGTATGGAACGTGTGAAGATGACAAATGTGGATGGATGATGCTTGGAGTAAGGATAACATGGGTAGAACGAATGAAATGAGCAGTGTGAAGATGACGTATGTGTATTGATGATGCATGGAGAAAGGATAACGTGGGTAGAACGAATGAAAGGAGTAGTGCATAAAATGGTTGTAGGACATGGAACGGATGGGAGTGCATGGAACGGATGGGAGTGCATGGAACGGATGGGAGTGCATGGAATGGTGTGACGTACATGGAACGTCTGAAAGAGCATTGAAAGGAACAGTCTGAGCGCTTGAAACAGTCGTAATGCATGGAGCAGTCAGAGTACATGGAACAGATGAAGTTCATAGAACTATTTGAGTGTGCACGATCTCAAGCACCTACAGTAAACCACCATATTCACATCTCCATGCTTACTCTCCTCTCTACACCACCACTCAAATAGAACACAGCGATACTATTACACCATTTGGTATAGCTGTTCTCATACCAACATCTGCCTCAAACGCCTGTCAAGGGTTTTGACCCATGTTGAATTATTAGGCGACAACAAAAAACTGAATCAATAGACTGGGTAGATGTGATGATGAGCTGTCGCCGCCCATCATTCTATCCCAGAACAAAACTAAATCAATAGACTGGGTAGATGTGGGGATGAGCTGTCGCCTCCCATCATTCTATCCCAGAACAAAACTAAATCAATAGATTGGGTAGATGTGGGGATTGAGCTGTCGCAGCACATCATTCTATCCCAGAACCAGGAGAACTGCGCAGTTTTGCGCACACCAAAATGGTTGCCTAACCTGCCACCCACCAGTGCAAGCGTGATGGACCGGAAGCACCAGGGGTGAAAGGTGGTGCCAAAGGAACAATAGCAGTGCCTGTTAAATCAAAAGCGCCTTGAAATCACTGCTGTTTCACTGAAGTGCAAGCTCAAAATGTCCATTTCAATGTGTTCAAAATCTGTTTTTAATTGATGTCAACAAGTTGCTAAAATCAGGGGCACAAGACCACTCTAAAGATTCAACCTTCTTGAGGGGCGTTCCACATAACCACTCTACTGTAAGGATGCCCATCAAAACAATGGCAGCAAGGATTAGAGCTGTCAAGCAAAATCCTCCTGTCAAATTCAAGACAACTCCTAAAAAAATGGGGGCAGTACCAGCTTTGGACACAAGCCGGCGCTAGCGGTCTAAACTCTGACAGTAGAACTGTACTTCAGGAGTTGCCAGCCTCCTGAGACAGCTGGAAACTTCAGAGCCTTTTTGGTTCATTAAAAATTTAAACACCTGCTGTTCCCTGAAGACAGGCTGATTCAATTAATGTTGCAAGAGGCTGGGAAACCTTCTCACCTCAGAACTACACACAAGAAGCCAGGAGATCACATAGACATGCTAACCAAATGCAGAGTGGCCCCCTGGCCTGCTGACCTCAGCCGACACAATAGACTCTTTCAATTAAATGGAGTATGCTGATTTGAGTGTTGACTGTAAACAGAGCTCTACCTGGAAGAAGAGACATGTGATCCCTGACTCCCCCAGTTCCTAGGGGCGGGCCACACCAGACACTTTTTGTGAATTGAATTGAAGGCAAATATATGTTTTATAAAAACACTGATAACTAATTGTAACCAGATGACAGGAATGTACAATTTGGAGATCCTTAAAATGAATTCTACCTACAATTTGAGTCCAAACTCAATTCCGTACGATGTTCTGAGGCAAAACCCCATGAATTATGGAGATTGCAGACACAGGGTTCACGCTAGAAAAATGAAAATTTACTAGAATATGGATATTGGTAAATCAACTAAAAACGAAAATAAGTTGTCATTTTTGAATGCAAGCCCCCAGGAAGATCAGAGTTGGGCCAGAATGTACCTTAAGTAATCTGTAATATGTACATGTAATGTCAAACAACTGTGTATCTGGGAAATATGTGTAGTTATGAAAAATGATTCCTAAGGTAAAAGCAAACGGGCGTTTCTTCAATAGATCGTAAATGGCTGACATCACTCTGACACACTATCCTTTCTCAAATCAGGGACCAAAGAATCCTTTGGCCTATCAAATCTTGAGAGGGTTGGGCATGCAGAATTAGCCGACCCACCCATTTTCAAAACACATAAAAAGAGCCACTGGAAGCCAGACAGGGACTTTCAATTTCCATTTCCTCGCGGAGCACGCTGACAGACGACTTCACATCCAGAGACTCCAGACTTCAAATCCATCAATCTCCAGAGACAAGAACTTTTGCCAGAACCGGTAGCAGACCCAGAAGGCAGAGTTATCCAGAGAGACCAGAGATCGCTGTGAGCAGAACCAGGCAGAGACCGTCCGTGGCGAGGGAACCGCAGTCCAAACCTGACCAGATCCGTGACGGAGGCCCATTCCTTTCAAAATGATAGTGTGAGTATTCAGCCAGGACTGTGCAAAACCCAATCTCTTAGTTTAAAATAATCTCATTCAAACTATTTTAACCTATTGAGAACTGCATCATAGAAATCGTGTCCTTCTTTTGATTCAAAGCTGCAAAACTGTCATCTGTCATTTTGAACTTTAAAATTTAATTTCGAGAATCTACCTTCACAAAATCGTCCGTATCTCCGGAACCGTTTGTCCTAGGAACAAGTTTTAACTGTCATTTTAAAGCTAAGATTCTAAGCTTTCCAACGAACCTAAAAGCGACTTGCTACTCCATCTAGTTTTTCCGTAATCATGCTCGACGCACTCTGAAAAAGTGCTGCGATTTGCGATTTGGCACACATTTCTTCACGTGTCAAAATAGCAGCTCCTTGCTTTCCTTTGCTGAAATTCGTTTTCAACCTGATAATCATTCATAGAGAATTGCTAAAGTGATCCTGAACTAATACAAAGTAGTTGTCACCCACCCTGAACCTCTAGAGGGAATTAAAATCATTTTAGCATATTTTTCACTTCATTGCATCCCACATTTAAAGGATTTTGCCTGTGTTTAAAATCATACCTGTTTTCCTCTAAGCTCACTGGGGGGAACTGGAACTTTGTATTGCATTTGTGTGTATTCCTGAGAATTGTGTGTGTTACTTCCATCTCCTTACATTGCATAGGGGGGGAGTGAATTGTCAAAGAAAAAGTGATCACTTTATCTTTTGCTGAAATCATATCAAGTTTATTTCTGTACTGCTTTTTATTCATCTTTGCATCTCCTTGAAACCATAAAGCATTCTCTGATACCTTATTCCCCTGTTCCTAGTTATAAGTCACCAGAACTGTGCTATTGTAGGATTACCTATTGCTGATTACTGCTCATATTCACAAGTGTGATATCAATTATTAATTTATTATAAAAGTGCGATATATATATATATATATCTATTGTTTAATTCTCAAATAAACCTTTTAAATTTGCAAAGCAAACTTACTTCTTGGCTCAGTGGGGTCAGGGGGATTCTAAGAGAGGGGTGTTATATAAGGATTGTCATCCAGAGTACACGAACTGGACATAAAAATATATAAATAAGGGCTTCCCTTGAGCAATCCCAGACAAGGCACTGACTTAGTGGGACTGCTTGATCGGAGTCTTTAACAAAGTGGGGGATCGTAGCCGGGGATTCTGGATTAGAGCTATCACTTGTGCAGATTAATACAGTGTGCCAGCTGACAGGATACATATCCGGTTAGATCACCACGCTGTGTTATGCTGTAAAGCACTCCTCAAAGGAACGCTCTAAGGAAACGGTCTGTTTTGTAAAATAAAATACAAACTTCTGTAAGTCAGGAAGGAAATCAATCTCCAGAATGATGACCTTGGTAGATATAAACATAGCTAGGGAGCACCTCTTACATAAACTGTTTGTGAGAGGTGAATGGTCTGAACAGGACCAAAATGTATGGTTGCAGGCGATCACACAACAGGTCACTACAACTGGGTCAGATATGTGGAGAGATCAGGGTCCCTTACATGTGGCCCTGAGTGAACTATGTATGGCTTCTAAGGCCAAAGATGAACACAATAAGATTGCCAGGATAGCGGAATATTTGTATCTATACATGGGAGCCATGCAGGACAAATGTGCTGAAGGCCAAGATCTGGCAAATAGGCAACTGATGGCATTAGAGAAGGCCCAATCTGACCTGAACTCTTCTGAGCAGAGGCTGCACAGGAGCCAGGAGTCAGAAAATGATAATAGACAGTACATCATTAAAATAAAGGAGGATATAGATATCCTGCAACAGGAAAAGGTTGACCAGGATACCAGAATTCTGGCTTTGCAGAAGGAGCACCAAGACATTTTGGACTCCTTACTGCAGTGCCAGAAAAAGCTGGAGCAACAGATCAATTTCAACAGGGCATGCACAGAGCAGGTAGCCACCCTGCAAATCCAACTATGCAAAGAGAAAGAGGAAAGCAATAAATAGATTTTGAAAGACCTGGATGCCCAGGCAGAGTTTGATCAAGAACGCTAGAAAGCTGGTGCCTTTCAAAGGCAGAGGGACGACCTGGCGGCACAGATGCAGGCTCTTACTCAGGAAAGGGATACCTTAGGCCAGGAAGTCTGCCACTTAAAAAGGAAAATGGAAGAAAATCACCTGGCCCTCCAGGGGCTGGGTGACCTCCAAAAAGAGCATCCGAACTTGTTAGAGCACACCAGGAGGGTGGAGGATGCTCTGGCAAGAAAGGAGCAGGCCAGTAGGGATGGGACTCAGGAGCTAACCCTCCTGCAGCAAAGACTGGCCCAGTACTCCAGGACCAATCTGGAGGCACAGACAGAGAATGAGGCTCTCTGTCAGCACAATGATAGGCTCCAGCAACAGGTAGCCTTGCAGGAGAGACTGATAGAGTCTAGTAAGGCCTTGGTTGAGGAACTGAAAGCCCAGGCTCTTGCATTGCAACCAGGAGCAGGGGCTGATAGAGATGAAGTTCGCTGGGAAAGGGAAACACCTGAGCATAACCTCAGGATTCCTAGTACCAGAGGCCTTCATCTCCCCCAGTCCCTGGACTCCTCCACCCTCATGTCCCCTGACGCACATGAGCACAGGGCCACAGGGATGGCAGATTACTATCCAGCCAAAAGGTTTGGGCTCATAGGCCAGTACCACCCAGGAATGGATGGGCGGGCATCCGGGTATGGGCACCCAAGCACAGTGCAATTTAGTGGGGAACCCCAGGAGAGTAGCCCCACTAAGGGCATCCTGAAAACCTCTGCCCAGTTAGGTCAGTGGGGGGGTACCCAGCAAATCCTGGTAGCAAGGAGCGATCTGAAGACTCCTCTGAGCATCACAGGACACAGGAGACCAGGTCCCCACATTCTGCCAGCCGTTCCCAGGCTCGCAGAATCCGGGAAAACCTGGAAGATCAGACGGGCACCTCTGGGAGCAGTGCCTCTGAGTCAGAGGATGAGTGGACCAGGGTTACCCGAACCAAAAAGGCCAATAAGGCAAAAAGGGCCTTGCTTAAGGACCCCTTAAAGCAGATCAAGGCAATAAGGAGTGTCATCACCCCTTATCACAAGAACGCCAAGTATTCTGTTTGGGAACACTTGGAGCTCTATGAGCAAATGATGGAGACTTTCCATTTGAAGGACAGCAGTAGCTGCATCCAGTACGTCAAATGGACATTCTCCCCAGAATACTCCAGTTTCTTTGCGGGGCTGGAGGACCAAAATCATTCAAGATGTGCCACCTATAGGGTGGCCATCTTGAAACACTTTTCTGTTTATAGAAATCCCCAAGAGGCTCGCAAGGCAGCCTACAATTTGCAATGTGGGGAGGATCAGGCCCCACAAGAATTTGTGCAAGAATTGAAGCGTGCCTTTGCCCAGACCACCAGAAGGGTGCGCACGGACAGCAGAGAATTTGTCAACACATTTTTCCATGCTCTCCCCAAATACATAATGACCCAGCTTGTGAGAGATTTTCACGAGAAAAGATCTTTAGACTGGGTCATTGAGCAAGCCACCCGCATCTACGAGGTGCAGAAACCGGTGGAAAATAAGAATCAGCCCAAAAACCCCAAAACCAACAGCACCCCTGCTGCTGCCAAGGTGGCAGAGGTAAAGGTTGCCCCCGTTTTAGATTTGGAGATGGGGGCCTAAAAACCTGCCTGCACCGAACAATTCACAGCCCCGAAGGCCCTCGGGCCAGTCACAGACAGGGAGTCAAGGAGGTAGTCCCACAAATGGGGTCCCCCGCTCCCCTGACTATGTAAATCCCTGCTATGAGGGAAACAGACCAATCCTGGGTTATGTGTGGACTCCTCCAGCCCAAGGGGGGGGGATCCAGCCAAGCACCTGACCCAGGGAACTTCCCTCCTAACTTCCCACAGGGGGGCAGAAATTCACCAAATCCTGGGCAGAATTTGTTCCCCAGGTATCCACCCAACTTCCAGCCCCAAAATCATCCATCCTTCTTTCCCCACTTTCCTGAGCCCAGACAACCTGATCCGGGAGAGGGGAGGCCAAGGGTGAGGGGTACCCAAATCTTCCCAACCCAGGGTATTAACAGAGAAGTGATAGCTACCCTTCCTGGGATCAGCCCCGGGGGAGAAACAGGACCCCGTATCAGCCTGAGCGGGTTTCCCAGTTAGAGTGCCAGGTTCAGAACATGGCACAGGATTTGGGCCGCATGCTGAGGGCCCAATAGAACCCTCAGATGGGCATGCCGGCACAGAATCCCCCAAACTCTGGACCTAGTGCTCCAGAACAATGACGGGGGCAGCACCCCGATAACCCACTGGTTCCCAGGGAGGAGGCACAAGGGGAAGGGGGGTGTAAAGCCTTGCAGGAAGCTTCCTTCCCCACTTGTAAACAGCCCCTGGAAACCCAGGAACCGGAAACAAAATCTCCTACCCCTGGAAGTCTGCCGCCCAAGGAGCAGAGAGGAGGTAGGAGAAACAAAGTACCCAAACAGACCCATTTTGTGGATGAGGTACAGGTCTTCCAATTTGTGGGAGAGGGATCCTCAGAGGATCCTGGGGAAAGGATCTTCTCCTTCAGAGATGGGGGAACTCCTCCCAAGGAAAAATGGGTCCCAAGAGATTCCAATCCAGACTTGGTAGATGTGGGGATTGAGCTGTCGCCGCCCATCATCTTATCCCAGAACCAACAAAACCAAAGTTCCCTGGTTCAAACCCATCCGGGTGACTGCCTCCAAAGAGCGGGGGCGGCCCAGAACCGGAACCAGGGGAACCTAAAACCGAATCAATAGACTGGGTAGATGTGGGGATTGAGCTGTCGCCGGCCATCATTCTATCCCAGAACCATCAATACCAAAAACCCCTGGTTCAAACCCATCCTGATGACTGCCTCCAAAAAGGGGGGAGCGGCCCAGAGCTGGTACCAGGGGAACCCACAACCATATCAAGTTGCCAATTTTTTTTTGCAGAATCCCATAACTCTCCACAGAATTCTGGCCAAGTCTCTTCTCACGCAATGTCCAAAACCAGAAAATTAGCCCACCAGTTGTCCAAAAATGTGCATTATCTGTGCCCCCTTGAGGAGAAGGAGGGAAGATATTATGCCCCGGTACAAGTACAGGGGCAGGGTACAATTTTGGCGCTGGTGGACACTGGATCTCAACCTACCCTTCTGGCCAGAAGGGCCTTTGATGAACTGAATTCAGGTAGGGGGGAGAAGTACCAAATTCCCCTCACCTCTCTTCCTGGACAACTCCAGAACTTTGATGGGAAGGAAATTCCCATCGAGGGGACTGCGGATTTGGACATCAAAATTGGGCGACACAAGGTGAAACACCCGGTCATAGTAGTGACTCCTGAGGGCACCCCTTGTTTACTAGGGAATGACCTCCTGAGATGGTTGTCACCCCTAATATATTGTGTAAACAAGGTCCTCTGGACCCAGACTAGCCGACCAATAAAATTAAAACAGAGTGTCAACCATGTTAGTTTAAACGGCACCTGCCACATGGTTGAACAAAAATCTGACCAAGTAGAATTTCACTTCCAGAACAACCAAATTCCAGACGTGACAGTAATAGCAGTAGGACAACAGACTGGTGATGGGGGGGTCCTCTCTATTTCTGAAAATCAACCTTCCTTCCAGTTTAAGGTGGCATTCCACACTGGAAGGAAACACTCTGAAATTCTTTACCAATCCACAATCAGACACTCCCACTCCTATAGTCCAGAAAGATGTGAAATCAGCTCAGAGCCTGGCTGATATTCAGCAAATTGGAGAGCAGTTGTTAATCCCTGTTCAGTTAAATGATGGGAAGGACTCTGTTCTCGCTCGAGTGTGTGTGAACAACGGTAAGAACTTCATCAGCGAAGCCATGTTCCGCCAACTCCCAAAAGATCCAGCCATTCCCACATTCAAACTGATAGACAAATGGGAAATGGATCTGGAAACACCCAATTCGAAACATCTCCTGCCAAGCAGGTGTATGCTCAAAATCTCCATCGGCAACAAGAGCATAGTCCATAATTGTTGGGTCATGCGAGACGTCACTGCCGCCTTTTACTTAGGCAGTGACATTCTCAATCGCTTTGCCATTAGTTTGGACCTAATAAACTTCAAAGCTTGGTACCGATTAGCGGATAATCCCATGGGCTTTGATGATGCAGAAAAAGCATTTAGGTCAGCTCAATTGCTACCTTATGCAGTTGAAATTCAGATTAAGGAGGAAGTCACCATCCCAGAAAGGACCCGACAATACTCCCTGGAAGTGAAAGTTAAAAGAGGAAAAAAATTGAAAAACCCTGATGCTTACATTCATCTAAATGCTTTCCTTCAACAGCAAGGTTTAGGGGTAAACCCAACACCATTAGTCAACATAGAACATGACACCATTCCAATAGAGGTGGATAACAGCGACTTAAAGAGTATTACTCTAGCCGCAGGCACCATTATTGGAATGGCGGTTGATGACCGACATTTCTCCATTGATTTAAGAAATGAACTGTTAGGACCAATCCCCAAGGACTGTTTTGACAGTGACAGTGATGACAATACAAAACCAGGCAGGATCTTTACCCGGCATGGGGGTAACTTCCTGATGTACACTTCTTACCATTATGGTAAGGAAGACATAACTTGTGACTTTAGAAAGGATGAGGTGATTTTCCAGGTCCATGAGGGCTGCCTTTCCCACCTGAAGCCTCCAGTCCAAATCAGTACTCTGACCAGGGACTTCTCCACCCAGCTGGAGGAGGCTACTGAGATAGCAAACCAGAAGTCTTTCCAGACTTCAGGCAGATGTGGAAGAGAGAGTGAACCTAGCTGATGCCTGCGTGTCTCTGGAACAGAAGCAAAAGTTGAAACAAGTTTTCTTGGATTTCCAAGATCTCTTTGTGGTAGACTCATATGCCTATGGTCGCACTGACATCCACACAACAACAATTTCCACAAACCCTGGAATGACTCCAGTGTTTGTGAAGCAATATCGTTTGCCTCTCGCATCCATGGAGTCCCTTACTGAAATAATTAAGAACCTTGAGTCCTGGGGAATAATTTGCCCAGTACACAGCACCTTCAATAATCCGGTGCTGGGAATATTGAAGCCAAACGGCCAGTGGAGACTCTGTGCTGACCTTAGGGAGCTCAACAAACGGACCATATTTCCCAATGGCCTCTGCCCTACATTTACCAAGGGCTGGCCCAGATCCAGGGGTCACAGGTATTCACTGCAATAGACCTGACCAATGGATACTGGACCGTGCCTGTGAGTAGGGAGGACCAATACAAATTGGCTTTTACCTTTGGGGGCCAGCAGTACACATGGACCCGGACTCCCTTCGGATACCTCAACTCCGGCAATGAATTCAACATTTTCCTACATAAGGCCATTCCCGACCTGGGTGCGAGGGGTGACCTGGCTTATGTAGATGATGTCCTCATTAAAAGCTCATCTGTGGAAGAACACGTAGCGGTGATCCGTTATGTTCTGACACAGTTGAGGGCCGCCGGAGCAAAACTTTCCTATCAGAAAGCACAGTGGTGTAGAACCCGTGTTCATTTCTTGGGGCATGAGATTACTCCTCAGGGTCTCTGTCCCCAAGAAAAGAAAGTGGAAGCACTTCAGAAACTGAAGGATCCCACAACTCTGCGGGAAATAAGGAGCCTCCTTGGACTGACTAATTACAGCAGAAAGTTCATTGAGGGCTACGCAGAGATCACCAGATCCCTGATTCATCTTTTGAAGGGGGTGGGTCAAGTGTGAATGGGGTCCAGAACAATCCGAGGCAGTAAGACAACTCAAAAGAAGCCTCTAGCAAGCGCCTTGCCTAGCTTACCCTGTCAGAAACAAGGAGTTCTTCCTGGAGACAGGGTTCTCTAATACGTGCTTGACGGCAGTATTATACCAAAAGCATGACAAGGTCAATAAAGTAATCTCCTATGCGAGCAAAACTTTATCCTCTATGGAGGAAAAATTAAACAATTGTGAAAAGGCACTCCTGGCAACGGTGTGGGCATTGAAGAATTACCGCCCGTTCATCCAGGGGGAACACATCATAGTGGAGACTCCACACCAGCCTCTGCAATACCTCCAAAGTGACAGAATCCGGGCCGGAAATGTGAGTAATTCCCAAATTACTTCCTGGAATCTGTTAATGCAAGGCTTTCCTGTGGAGGTCAGATATGGCCAAAACAAGAAGAGTCCCCTCGCGCAAGGTCTGGCTGACTTGCATGATTGTGCCAGAGAAAACTGTCTTGAGGACGAAAGTTTAAAAATCAAGGACAACATGGAGGCATACCTTAATTCCCCACACAAAGTCTTTGAAGAAGACAAGTGTGAGGGAATGCCCACTGTCTATGTGGATGGATGCTCTTACCATGTTGACAACAACGGGGGAAAAGAACTGGTGGCCGGCGTAGGGAATGCATGTGTGAATGAGTCCCCAGAACCCTCCACTGGGTACAAAATTGGTCCCCGAAGTAGTCAGGTAGCAGAGTTGGTGGCTGTGCATCAAGCCATCCTCACTGCTGTCCAACATCAACTCCACGAACTGGTCATAATCACAGATTCAAATTATGTACGGAACGGGTTCGTGGAGCACCTGCTTAATTGGAAAACCAGAGGCATGTTATGTGCTAATAACAAACCCCTGAAACATGGGAGGTTAATCCAAAATATTGCTGATCTGGTCACATCGAATGGGATGACCATCTACTGGAAAAAGATCAAGGGTCATTCCAAAGTAGAGGGACCAGACAAAACTGGAAATGACTTAGCTGATCAGCTGGCCAAAACCAGGGCCATCCAAGGGGATCTAATAGAAATAGAGTCCATGTTGGGGGAAATCCAGGTCACTGCTATCACTAGGTCCCAGACAAATGCTCACAATGATCTTTCAACTGCACAATGGAATAAGGAGACTCCTGATGCTGATTTAATTACGGCTCAAAAGGGGGATCCAATAATTGGTAAGTTCTACCAACACATTGAGGACCCTGAGAACTTTCCCCTGACAGATACCGACTACGTTGGGAAAGAGGACTTAAGAGTGTTGATGAAATGTCCAAAGAGGTTCCGAATCCAAGACGATTTGTTGGTAAGGAAAGCCCAAGCCGGCCATGATCAGTGGGTGGTTCCTACCTCATTCCGAAGCCTGATGTTAAGTCACGCCCATGATGCGGCCACCGCCGGTCATAGGGGGTTTCACACAACACTGGAAATCTTAAGAGAGGTTGCATACTGGCCACACATGGGGCAGGACATCGACCAATACTTGAAGGGGTGTCTTGTGTGTGCACATTTTCAGCCAACATCCCTCACACACCGGGCGCCTCTCCAAAAGAGGGGGATGACACTGCCATGATCAGATTTGCAAACCGACTTCGTAGGCCCTGTGATTCGCTCGTCTAGAGGAAACAAGTACATGTTGACGTTACATGCTTGTTTACCAAGTGGGTGGAATGTCTCCTGGCCCCAAACTGCAAGACAGAAACAGCAGCTGCCCTGATGATTAACCACATCTTTTCCCGTTTTGGTCTACCTCAAAGGATTGAGTCAGACAGGGGTAGCCACTTCACCAGTGAAGTGATGACAAAGATGTGGGAGATACTGGGGGTCAAAAGGAAGCTACACATTGCTTATCGGCCAGCCTCTTCTGGTGCAGTAGAGAGATATAACAGAACCATTGTGATCATATTAAAAAGGTTTGTGGCAGATTCTGGGCCAAGTTGGGATATCTGATTACCTCTGGTCCTAATGGCCATCAGATCTACCCCTTCATCTGCAACCAAAATATCACCATTTGAGCTGATGAC
This sequence comes from Ambystoma mexicanum, assembly GCF_040938575.1. NCBI lineage: Eukaryota > Metazoa > Chordata > Amphibia > Caudata > Ambystomatidae > Ambystoma > Ambystoma mexicanum. The sequence goes on along the minus strand of NC_090930.1, from coordinate 646,448,383 downwards.
TGGACGCAAGATGGTGCTTCCTCAGCATTTGCTCTACAGGACCCAAGAGCAGACATTGATAAATGCCTCCACAACTCATGAGTATGTGGAGAATTTAAGGAAACACCTTCAACATGCTTTTGCCTATGCTCAGCGGAATCTAGAAAGATCAGCTGATAGCATGAAGACCCATTACGATTTGAAAACTTCCAGGAAAGTATATAATGTGGGAGACCGGGTCTATCTATACAATTTCCAAAGGAACCAGGCCAAACAGCGAAAATGTTTGCCTACATGGAAGGGACCGTTTGAAATTATAGACAAGATCTCCCCAGAAGCTTATAAGATCCGCATCCCCAAAGGGGAAGACAAGTGGGTACATATAAATCAGCTAAAGTGTTGCCACCCCAGGCACACTCTGAAGCAACTGGAGGAGTCCTTTGCAAAACCAGAGGGGACTGCTCCAGATTAATTCAGTTCCACCCTAAAATATTCCACATATAGCCTATAAAATTCTATGATTCTTGTACATGTTCTTGCCTCCTGATTTAAAAAAATGTATATGTTCATGTTTTTGACTATAAAATGTATATGCCGCCTGTCATGATGCCTGCCACCGGGAAACCAGACCAGGCCCAGCAGCCTCGGAAGCAGGCATCACGCCATTTGGAGCATGCCCAAAAGCCCCAGTTAGGGGCTGTTTGGGTGCAGTCCTGGCGCCTTTGGCGCCAGGCTCATAAGAACAAAGTCAGTCCTGGCGCCATAGGCGCCAGGCTCATTTATGATAACTTACCTAAAGCAGACCAGTCTGCTTACTCACCTGATGCAGACCATGCTGCATGAACACCTAAGCCAAATGAGGCTTAGGAGGGACTATTTTAATGCAGGGACTATTTTCTTACCTGGGTGGGGCAGTGGAAGAATACTTACCTGGGACTTCCTCCAAAGCTATTTAAGCCACGCCCGGACAGCCACACGTGCTTCGCGTTATTCTGCAGTAGCAGCATAACGCTCACCACGCCTGCAGCAGCTTCCAGTTTTCTGCCACGTCCGTCTACACTCCGGAGCTCCTGAACCCTGCAAGGAAAGCAGAAGGAAAGGTTAGAGCAAGAGTTTATTCATACTCACCTGAATCCTGCATCTTCCTGACTTGGACCTGGAAGAAAGAATCAATTAGTCGCTCTTGCCGCGCCTCCTGCAACGCCGTGCTGAACTCACCTGTTGCCATTTTCAACATTCCATCACGCGCATCTTCAGTTCGCGGCCGCTCTTCATCACCTATGGACATAAGAACAATAAGGTGAGCAACAGAGAGTTACCTAAGACAACAAAGGCAAATATTAAGACTTACTTGAAATCACCGGGGATACTCACCTAATCTCGGGTCGGCGCGACCTCTTCCGCATATCCGCCGCACCCCGGCCCCTATGGGGGAACATTGCGCTATAGACTTACCCGGTTGCGGTAAACGCTTCAATCCACGGATCTTCCTCCGAATGGATGCCTGAAAAGGGAAAAGACCACAGATTAGAACAAGCTTCCCTCTTATTTCGGAAACAACTTTTAAAAACACTTACCTGCGCATCTCTGGTTGCCACGTGAACTCTTTCCAGATCTATAAGAGCAACCAAGGGAAATAGGACAGAGTGAATTCCAGACGTTTTGAACTCTGTATAACTATTACCTCTACGGAGTCAACACAGTCTGCAACTCGCCAACTTCCCACACCAGTGAGGCAACTGGTCATCTACGCGCCCCTGCACTTGAAGCAGGATGGAGAGTTCATCTTTCCAAATTATCAGGTGAGAATCTAAAGGAGTCCCAAAGTAATTCATGGGGAGAAGGTGGGGTTAAGCTTAAACCTCACAGGTGGTTAATTCCCCTTTCTGCATTACAGAAGAGTATTCATACGAGCCACACAGACCAAGATGGGTGGCCCGGCCCACTCCGTCATCTCGGCGCTCCGAGTATCACTGGAAGAAGTAACATCAGGCCGGTCCAGATCAACGCCCCCGTGGACACCAGGTGAGCGTAACACCGCCCCACTATATCAATAGTGGGGGAGAAATGTCTACGAATAGGTATTGCCGCTTTTGCTTTATCATCCTAGGAGAGATGAAACCATGGAGACTGACCAAGGAGAACAACCCAGGGACCGGGAGCAAAGATCCGAGGGGCCCAGGGTACCGCCCAATATTCCCATCAGGACCGGCGAGGAGAACCGATTGATCCAACTGGAGGGAGGAAAAGATGCTGAACTGTGCAATCTATGGAATTGGAAGAAGATGATGCGGACATACCAGCGCGTGGATCAAAACATCCTTTGCACCCGACTCCCCCTTGACTCGAAATCAAAGTGCAGTCGGGCAGGGGGGCTTGTCAAGGGTTTTGACCCATGTTGAATTATTAGGCGACAACAAAAAACTAAATCAATAGACTGGGTAGATGTGGGGATGAGCTGTCGCCGCCCATCATTCTATCCCAGAACAAAACGAAATCAATAGACTGGGTAGATGTGGGGATGAGCTGTCGCCATTCATCATTCTATCCCAGAACAAAACTAAATCAATAGATTGGGTCGATGTGGGGATTGAGCTGTCGCCGCCCATCATTCTATCCCAGAACCAGGAGAACCGAGCAGTTTTGCACACACCAAAATGGTTGCCTAACCTGCCACCCACCAGTGCAAGCGTGATGGACCGGAACCGCCAGGGGTGAAAGATGGTTCCAAAGGAAAAATAGCAGTGCCTGTTAGATCAAAAGCGCCTTGAAATCACAGCTGTTTCTCTGAAGTGCAAGCTCAAAATGTCCATTTCAATGTGTTCAAAATCCGTTTTTAATTGATGTCAACAAGTTGCTAAAATCAGGGGCACAAGACCACTCTAAAGATTCAACCTTCTTGAGGGGGGTTCCACATCACCGCTCTACTGTAAGGATGCCCATCAAAACAATGGCAGCAAGGAATAGAGCTGTCAAGCAAAATCCTCCTGTCAAATTCAAGACAACTCCTAAAAAAATGGGGGCAGTACGAGCTTTGGACACAAGCCGGCGCTAGCGGTCTAAACTCTGACAGTAGAACTGTACTCTAGGAGTTGCCAGCCTCCTGATACAGCTGGAAACTTCAAAGCCTTTTTGGTTAATTAAAAATGTAAACACCTGCTGTTCCCTGAAGACAGGCTGATTCAATTAACATTGCAAGAGGCTGGGAAACCTTCTCACCTCAGAACTACACACAAGAAGCCAGGAGATCACATGGACATGCTAACCAAATGCAGAGTGGCCCCCTGGCCTGCTGACCTCAGCCGACACAATAGACTCTTTCAATTGAATGGAGTATGCTGATTTGAGTGTTGACTGTAAACAGAGCTCTTCCTGGAAGAAGAGAGACATGTGATCCCTGACTCCCCCAGTTCCTAGGGGCGGGCCAGACACTTTTTGTGAATTGAATTGAAGGCAAATATATGTTTTATAAAAACACTGATAACTAATTGTAACCTGTTGACAGGAATGTACAATTCGCAGATCCTTAAAATGAATTGTACCTACAATTTGAGTCCAAACTCAATTCCGTACGATGTTCTGAGGCAAAAGCCCATGAATTATGTAGATTGCAGACACGGGGTTCACGCTAGAAAAATGAAAATTGACTGGAATATGGGTAGAAAGGCGGTGTACATGTGTGCCATTTTTGGTAAACGTCCGATATTGGTAAATCAACTAAAACCGAAAATAAGTTGTCATTTTTTAATGCAAGCCCCCAGGAAGATCAGAGTTGGGCCAGAATGTACCTTAAATAATCTGTAATATGTACATGTAATGTCAAACAACTGTGTATCTGGAAAATATGTGTAGTTATGAAAAATGATTTCTAAGTTAAAAGCAAACGGGCGTTTCTTCAATAGATCGTAAATGGCTGACATCACTCTGACACACTATCCTTTCTCAAATCAGGGACCAAAGAATCCTTTGGCCTATCAAATCTTGAGAGGGTTGGGCATGCAGAATTAGCCGACCCACCCATTTTCAAAACACATAAAAAGAGCCACTGGAAGCCAGACAGGGACTTTCAATTTCCATTTCCTCACGGAGCACGCTGACAGACGACTTCACATCCAGAGACTCCAGACTTCAAATCCATCAATCTCCAGAGACAAGAACTTTTGCCAGAACCGGTAGCAGACCTAGAAGGCAGAATTATCCAGAGAGACCAGAGATCGCTATGAGCAGAACCAGGCAGAGACCGTCCATGGCGAGGGAACCGCAGTCCAAACCTGACCAGATCCGTGACGGAGGCCCATCCCTTTCAAAATGATAGTGTGAGTACTCAGCCAGGACTGTGCAAAACCCAATCTCTTAGTTTAAAATAATCTAATTCAAACTATTTTAACCTGTTGAGAACTGCATCATAGAAATTGTGTCCCTTCTTTTGATTCAAAGTTGCAAAACTGTCATCTGTCATTCTGAACTTTAAAATTTCATTTCGAGAATCTACCTTCACAAAATCGTCCGTATCTCCAGAACCGTTTGTCCTAGGAACGAGTTTTAACTGTCATTTTAAAGCTAAGATTCTAAGCTTTCCAATCTAAAACCGACTTGCTACTCCTTCTAGTTTTTCGGTAATCGCGCTTGGCGCACTCGGAAAAAGTGCAGCGATTTGCGATTTGGCTCAAATTTCTTCACGTATCAAAATAGCAGCTCCTTGCTTTCTTTTGCTGAAATTCGTTTGCAACCTGATAATCATTCATAGAGCATTGCTAAAGTGATCCTGAACTAATACAAAGTAGTTGTCACCCAACCTGAACCTCTAGAGGGAATTAAAATCATTTTAGCATATTTTTCACTTCATTGCATCCCACATTTAAAGGATTTTGCCTGTGTTTAAAATCATACCTGTTTTCCTCTAAGCTCGCTGGGGGGAACTGGAACTTTGTATTGCATTTGTGTGTATTCCTGAGAATTGTGTGTGTTACTTCCATCTCCTTACATTGCACAGGGGGGGAGTGAATTGTCAAAGAAAAAGTGATCACTTTATCTTTTGCTGAAATCATATCAAGTTTATTTCTGTACTTCTTTTTATTCATCTTTGCATCTCCTTGAAACCATAAAGCATTCTCTGATACCTTATTCCCCTGTTCGTAGTCATAAGTCACCAGAACTGTGCTATTGTAGGATTACCTATTGCTGATTACTGCTCATATTCACAAGTGTGATATCAATTATTAATTTATTATAAAAGTGTGATATATATATCTATTGTTTAATTCTCAAATAAACCTTTTAAATTTGCAAAACAATCTTACTTCTTGGCTCAGTGGGGTCAGAGGGATTCTAAGAGTGGGGTGTTATATAAGGGTTGTCATCCAGAGTACACGAACTGGACATAAAAATATATAAATAAGGGCTTCCCTTGAGCAATCCCAGACAAGGCACTGACTTAGTGGGACTGCTTGATTGGAGTCTTTAACACCCCCCATCACTCTAACTAAACACTGCTGGTTACACCCCCTCGCCCCAGCCAGGCGTTCTCCTCAGACCCAACGCAGCCACAATCGGTCTGGATAAATCCTGCCAGAACGAACACATACTACTGACCTCTCAACCATCACACCTACCGCTAAGAAGCAGCTATTTCACAAATACCACACCAGCTGCACACATATTCCGATGCTCACATGCACCTTTGACTCTCTCTACTGACTTGAACTTCGGTTCCCAGGGCGTTCAACCTACCAGCGCCTTCAGACCATACCAATGGTACATAAGGCGCTATATAAATGCAAAGTAACATAACATAACATAACATGATATGCTTGAGTCAAAGTGGGCCCCTCAGTAGGAGAATTTGCTGATCATTTACAATGTCAGCCACTCATGATTCATCGGCATGGGGGAAGAAGATCTTGTAGCAATCAGGTTCAGATATAGGAAAGTTCACAGGACATAATTTTGGAATATTCATAAGTGACCATCCTGCTATTTAATATGTGTAACATTTAACCAAGGTTTGTAACCCACATGGGGTGAATACAAAAATGACCTTGATATCAGTGTGTAGAAGCAAAGGCATGTGGTGGCTCGTCTGCGTCAGTGTGTCATGGAGTGGCCCATCTAAGACAGAAGCCACGCCTTTGTTACAAACTATAAACACGAACATGGCTATCTCTACTCCTTGTTGAAACACATTCATAGTAGCAAAAAAAGGGAGCCTGTTGCCTCTTTGGTGACAACTAACTGCTACAGAGGTAGAATTGAGATGTCTAATAGGGCTGGGTGATGCCCGTTCTAGACAATTCCCCAGGGCTTCAGTCTATCTACTCCGTCAAATCCAGGGCTTTGGTCATGCTTTAACTGGGAATTTCTACATCATAGATGATAGAAATTAAAGCATTACTGACCAGTGGACTGGACAGCTCTGAAACTATATTGTGGGTCACTGACAGCATTGCGGGTGTCATCCCAATCTTGAAACCCTGTCAGCAATAGTGTATTGAGCATTTTAGCAATGTAATCCATAACAATACTCGGGTCATATCAGGTAGGGTCTCACTTATCTCATTTATTAAATGTGGGTACAATCAATGACGTAGTCCAAATTGTAGGACATGAGCAATCTTTCAATAATGTGTTAAAGAGAGGACCAGGGTCAGGAAGATCACTGTGATTGGAGAAACCTACTGTGACCCCACATGGTCAACAAATTGTGAAGGCTGTGAATTCAAAGCTAGGATGACCAAACCTGGCAAGTAAAAAGGGTCAAAAGTGACAGTCATCTGTTTCTGAACTCAGGGATTTCAAACGGAGATAGTGTGTGTGTGCAATATATCAGATTGGACTTCAGTTGGGACCAGTGAGTATAGTTGAAGCAATCCTCCTGGATCGAGTTGCTCATATATGGATGTAAGACGAATTGCTATGATGAAGGTTGCATTTGTGATTTTAGAGAATACATTCAGTGGCATTGTTTATTAGCTGGCTATACACATTTTGGTAGAGTGCATGGTCTCACAATACAAATGCGAGAGAAGATTCTAGTGGATGCTGACATGGAGCCACTTTAGACATCCACAATGTCTGTGGCCTTGCTGTCTCATTTCCTTTCTACTGAAGGTCGGATACCCTGCTATAAATGTAAGATGCCTATTTCTGACTGCGTTCCAAAGGAACCCTACGCTCACATATTGGATGTCGTATGCCTCCAGAATTGCCATAGTTTCATTGTTGATTTGTCTCCCTCCAGGTGTACTGCTCATCCCTCCTTCCTATTATTCTATCAGCAGACAGCCCTCTGCAAGTTCCACTCTCTACCTCTTTTCTCCATACTTACTGCCCCCTTTTGCACGTCATTTTGTTTATAGCACAACCTGAAGCTGCCTTGGGGGTGCCATAAGTGGCATTGTAAACATATAGAAATGTAAAACTATGATAGGTCATGTAATACACACACACACACACACACACACGTGCATGCTGGCTGCTAGGTGGATGCAAACGAGATATGTTTCTTTCTCTGGATTACGGTGGAGAAATATATTGATTTATGAAAATGAAGGTTTTATTGCAGATTTAAAAAGGAGTTTCATCAATTGTAGTCAGGATACTTTCAGGCAATCATGTAACACCCTAATGTCTGAGACTCGCAACGTTCTCAGGTATTCACTGCAAAGGCATCACATGTATTGGTGTATCCAGCTGGAGGTGTTAGATAGAACAGTGTTTGGGGATTTGAGGCTGCGCATGGACTAGAATGGCAACAGCTGCAAACATTTAGATGTGTGTTATCTTACTACACGTTGGGCATTCCGGGCATACCATGGTGTTATTGGGGTATTTCAGGCTGTAGCTCAAATGTGGCACCCAAAACCGATTACAAAAACTTGTATGAATCCTGTGCCTGTTTTCTGTTATCCATTAATCATGGCATGAAGGTTATTGTGGAACATGGGGAAGCAGTTACGATTTGCCAGCCAAAACCTATTGACTTTGACCTTTCTTTTTACTCCTAAGGAACGATTGAAATATTCCAAAAACATATTTTGCTTCCGATTTTATAGCTACAATTTCATTAATATCATGAATAATCAAATATGCACTATTTGCATTTGCCTACAAGTGGTCCTGACAACATGCTCGTCTTAAATGCATACTAAAGCAATGCAAGGCAGCCACATTGTGTCTATCAGTATATTGTATATTGTTATTGTGTACTGCTGCCTTTAAAGGGACTTGAGAGCATGTCAGAGAGAGAGAGCAGTGGACATTTAGGGTGGTGTTCCACGAGGAAAAGGACACAGAATTTCACACTCGAGGTTCCGGAACTTTATCCTTTTCCTGAATTGAACTTGAGACATGGAAGACCAAGTTCATGAGATGGTCAGTGAATTAAGGGGCCGATTCATGGAACAAATGTGCGCCAAAATTCTTGGCGTAAGCGTGAAAAAGCAAGCGCACGCGCACGCGTGCGATTCATGGAAGGGCCTGCACGTGTTTACTGCGGGATGTGCGCCAAATCCGAGCGTGGCGCACACGGGCGCCCACGTCACAGCAACATCCCGAAGCCGTGCGCGGATGTGCACAGCTAAAATGTACAACATGTAGCGCACACACCAAAAGGGGGCGGACCACGGGGCAGAACACACGGAATGGGGAACAATGTGTGAAAATGAGGGCGTAACTGGGGAAGTACTGCTGCAAGCAAACTACACGTATTCATGGAATCAAATAGGGGAAACACGCGCACAGCAAAAGACATGCACAGGCCTAAACATGTCCGCCACACGAAGGCAGGCGGAAGCTTCCCGGCGCAGCATAAAAGTGCGCACAAACAAAAAACACATATATACAGCTACGATGAATGTCCCATTCTGTGGCCCATTAGGAGAAATGACGTGTCACGCAATGCTCAGGCACCCCAAAATACAAGAAAAACATATACGCAACCCCTGTAGCCCGAGTGCGTGTAAAAAAACCTCACTCAGTAAGCTGTGGCACCCAGGAACACAAAAAAGCATATGCGATCAACACGCGGGCTACAATGACCTCAATAAATGGGGTACGCAACAAACAGGGGCACCCGCAGTGGGGAAAATAGCATGCAATAGCAATAGCGTGCCTGACTCACCGTGTGCGTGTAAAAAAATATGTGTAGGCACTGCAACTGCTGGGAAGTAATCGCGTGTGAACCCCAAAGTAGGAAAAACACACACGTCGGTCTCCACTGAAAGCACGTACATTACGCTGCAGACCCGTGCGGACAATTAAAACATGCAGAAGGAAATGCCCACGCGTGTCACGTCACTCACGCGCTAACGCGCTAAGGGCCTTTCCTCGAATTACATGCTGACGTGCTGTTTTTTCACATGCCAAACCACTGCGTATCATGATGGCCACGCGACAACACATGGAAGACCACGCTCCTGCTCAGAAGTCTGAATTACTGCCCCCCCAGAGCCCTGAGCAGCCTCCCATGAGCCATCTGCTGCTGCCTGTCTGCCTGCTGCCACTGTGCCCCGCCATTTGGTGCCTGCACATCTGCCATCTGCAGAGGTCCAGTTGCTGTGACCACCCCTGCTGGAACAGAAGACTCCCGACTGGTGTTCCATCGCTCCACAGCCCAGCCCCAGGACCCAGTTGCCCACCCACACCTGCCTTGTGGGTTGCCATGTCCGAACCAACACCATCCGGCACCAGTGGCAAACACCCAGCACAGAGGCAGAGGGCTACCAGCTTCAGTGAAAAGGAAGTTGGTATCCTGGAGGAGCAAGTCCTGGGGCATTTTGATGCCCTCTTCACACCATCACGCACCGACAAGGAAGGACGGAAGAGGATCTGGAAGGACATAGTGGGTGCCATCAAAGCAGAGGGGGTGGCACCCCGTGACATCAAACATGTCCAGAAGTGCTGGGAGGACTACAAGTTCAGGACCCTCAAGAAGGCCCAGCACCTCTTGGAGGCAGTGGATGCAGTGGGGTGCCGGGTCCAGTTTACCACCCAGCAAATGAGGGTCCTGGAGCGCATTCGCCCAGTGCTTCACCACCAGATTCTCAGGATGCAGGCCCATCTGGAGTCGAGCGGTAAGTGGCCATGCATTCACGTTTAAAAAAGGGCATTTTGCAGTGTCTGTGCAGGGACAAGATGGTGCTATATGTGAGTCCAGTCAGGCGTGACCCACATGGATGGTGTATGTGTTACAATGCATCATGCGGAGCAGCATGCAGAACGCACACATGTATGCATGCATGCCTGTGTCTGCACTTTGTGTAACGCTCACCTGATTCCCACGGAGGCGCTGGTCTAGGCAGGAAGGAGTCTGTGACTCGAAAAGTGATGTGCAGGACTCGATTGGCTTCTGGGGCTGAGCCTCTTCGCACTGTGTGTCGAACTCGAAGGGTGAGATTTCTGCAGATGGAAGAATATATGGGGTTAAAGATCTGGGCAATTGAGTGTCCTTCTCTCTCTCTCTCTCTTCTACCTTCTCCGTAGAGCCCCCAGGTTAACGTGCTCACCTTAGATAGGTGAATGCTGGGCTCTCCATCTGCGTCTGGTGCAGGGTGCCGTTGCCAGTTCCTTCACTGGGTGAAACGTAGGCCTCTTAACATCAGAGGATCGCAACCGCCGTTAACAGCACGAGCGGTGAGTTTCCGGACACCTTTTAGTCCATATAGTCTTTAGGTGCGTGGACACGTAAGTATTGAACAGGGCTCAGAATAATGCTTTGTTCTATTTGTTTTGCAGGGCTCTAGCATTAGAAGATGGTATGAAGAGAGCCAAAGCTGGAGCCAGAGCCTTGGAAAGAAGCGCTTGGAAATGAGTGAGTATATGCAAGCGCTTTAACTGTCTCTTTCCTTCACAGCTGTGAGTTCGTGCTGAAGAGGTGATGAAAACGCCGGAGTAGTTGCAGGCACTCTATTGTGGAGAGCGCGATGGGCGTAAGTAAATACCTGTCTAATGTCTCTTCTTTTGTCTTTCAGATGCTGGGTCGCAGTGTTGAAAACATCCGGAATTCGCAGATTGCCCGTGAGTAATAACTATGCTTTTGTCTCCACAGGCAGAGGTGCAGCGTGAAGAAATGGTCGCTGCCGATGGACCAGGTAAGGAATGTGTTGCATGTGAAGTCGTCGTGCTAACCTGTTGTTTCTTGTCTTTTACAGGCGCTGCTGAAGACTGGATACTGGAATGGTAAGTATTGTTCTTGCAGGTACTGGATCGGAAGAAGAAAAGCTGGAACAGACTCGGTGAGCGTTTTGCTGCAGATGCAGAATAACGCGAAGCACGCTTCATCAATCGGGTGTGGTTTAAATAGCCTAGGAGTGATGAGGCTTCTTCCTCCACGGCCCCGCCTAGGTAAGAAAAGAGTTCCTGTTCCAGAAGAGTTCCAGTGTTGTATCCAGGCGTGGAGCTTGCCCCACACAGGTAAGAAAATAGTTCCGGCTTACAGAGGATTCCTATGTAGCTGGTAAGTAAGCAGCATGGTCTGCTGCAGGTAAGTCCACCCAAGCATCTTCACATATAGTATGAGCCCGGCGCTTCCAGTGCCGGGACCGATGGCTTTGATGAGCCTGGTGCCACTGGCGCCAGGACAAGGTCCAAAAGGTCCCAGTAGGGACCGGCTGGTGCCTAGGCTTAGGATTAGGGGCCTGCTTCCAAGGACGTTGGGCTGGTCCTGGCTCCTTGGAAGCAGTGATCATGACAGCACCCCCCCTCAAGGCCCCTCCTAAGCGTGTCTTCTCCGGTGGTTTTGGCTTGTCGGGGTGATTCAGATGGAATTTCTTGACCAGACAAGGTGCGTGGACATATACTGAGGGTTCCCAAGATCTTTCCTGGGGGCCGTATCCTTTCCAATCAATCAGGTAATATAATTTAGATTTGGCGATTTTGGAGTCTAGGATGTTCTTTACTTCGAATTCAAGTTCTCCTTCTACCAAAACAGGTTCTGGGAGTTTAGTCAATCGGGTTTCTGGTTGTACTGGTTTTAATAAGGAGACATGAAAGACTGGATGTATTTTCATATGCGCAGGTAATTCCAATTTGACAGCCACCGGATTAACTATGGCAGAGATGAGATAGGGTCCAAGGTATCTTGGGATGAAGGTGCGGGGTCCTTTTAGAGGCAGGTGCTTAGTGGATAACCAGACCTGGTCTCCTACCGCGTAGTGAGGGGCTTCTTTACGGTGTCGATCTGCTCCTTTTTTGAATTGAGCTTTAGCTCTTTGCAGATGGGCAGTGGCTTCCTTAAAAGCACGAGTGATCTCCGAGTGCAAGTAATCCACAGCAGGTGTTTCGAATTCTTGGGGAGGATCCAGGTTAGAGGTTCTAGGATGGTGTCCGTATAATAGGAAGAAGGGAGTCTTCCCGGTTCCAGAATGAGTCGAATTGTTGTAAGCGTATTCAGCGATCCAAAGAATATCCTTCCAAGGGTTTTCAGTTTGTTGGAGCATGCAACGTAGATATTGCTCTAAAGTCTGATTTGTCCTCTCGGTTTGTCCGTCAGTTTGGGGATGGTGACTGGTTGAAAGTCTTACATCAATTTGGGCTAGACGACAGCAACTTCGCCAAAAGTGGGAGATGAATTGACTTCCCCTATCGGAGACCAAAACCGAGGGAAAACCGTGTAACCGAACGATGTTTTCTAAGAATTCTCGGGCCATTACTGAAGCTGAAGGTAGGCCCTTCAGGGGAATGAAGTGAGCCATCTTGGAGAATAGATCCACGACTACTAAAATGGTATTATACCCTGAGCATGGAGATAAGTCCGTGATGAAATCCATGGACAGGGTATGCCATGGACAGGGAGGGATGTCTAATAGGTGTAATAGGGCGGCTGGTTTCTCCTTCTGACTTTTATTCTGGGCACACACACCGCAGGAGATTACAAAGTCTCTAATATCCTTCTTCCATGATGGCCACCAGAAATGTCTTTTGATTTTTTTCCATGGTTTTGGTAATGCCAGGGTGACCCTCCATTAGAGAGTCGTGATAACAGGAGATTACTTGTTTTTGTATTTTCTCACAGGGCAAGTACAATCGTCCTCGGAAATATGGTAGGTCTTGATCCACTGAGAACTCTTTTCCCTTTAATTGCCAGTCCTGCAAATCGGCCGGATTTAGGAGTGATTTGACTGTAGTCTTGATGTCTTCAAAGGATTGAGCGCTGACCAAACCCAAAATCCTTTGTTCTGGGATTAAGGGTATTGGTTCTGGATTGGTCAAATGTTCATCTACTCCCATTCGGGAGAGAGCATCTGCTTTTCCGTTTTTACTGCCTGGTCGATAAGTAATTATAAAGTCAAACTCAGCCAGAAACAGAGCCCAGCGAAGCTGTCTGGAAGACTGAGCTTTGGCTGTCTTCAGATATTGTAAATTGCGGTGATCAGTCATTACGGTGACTGTGTGTCTGGCTCCCAAAAGATAATGCCGCCAGGCTTTAAAGGCCGATCTGATGGCTAAAAGTTCCTTGTCTGTAATTGAATAGTTGATCTCGGGAGCCGAGAATTTGCGGGACCAAAAGGCTACAGGATGTAATTGGTGTGTGACCGGATCTCTTTGTGATAAAACTGCCCCCATAGCAAGACTAGAAGCATCCGTTTCCACGATCTAGGGGAGTTCTGGACGAGGATGGTTTAGAACAGGTGCAGAAACGAATTTAGCTTTTAAGTCCTGAAAAGCTTGTTCTGCTTCAGTAGACCACTCAAAACGTTTGTTCTTCTTTAACAGAGCGGTGATGGGCTGGACTATCCGAGAGAATTCAGGAATGAATCTGCGGTAAAAGTTAGCGAAGCCTAACATGCTTTGAACTCCTTTTACAGAGGTTGGTGATGGCCACTTAATGATTGCATCGACTTTCTTTGAATCCATATGGACTCCGTCAGGTGACAATATGAATCCCAGGAACTCAACTTCAGTTACGTTGAAAACGCATTTTTCAAGCTTAGCAAAAAGGTTATGTTGACGCAATCTCTCGAGAACCTCTTTGACGTGTCTCTGGTGTTCCCCTTCAGATGATGAATAGACGAGGATGTCATCAATGTAGACAACAACACACACATCTATGAGTTCTCTAAGGACATCGTTCATAAAATACTGAAAAGCGGCAGGAGCGTTACAAAGTCCAAAGGGCATCACTTGATATTCGAACAGCCCATACTTGGTGCGGAATGCCGTCTTCCATTCATCGCCCTCTTTTATTCGTACCAAGTGGTAGGCTCCTCTGAGATCTAACTTTGTATAAATACATGCGTCTTTGACTTGGTCCAGGAGTTCAGGGATCAAAGGTAACGGGTATCTGTTTTTAACGGTGATTTGATTCAGGGCGCGGTAATCTATGCAAGTCCTAAGGTCTCCTTCCTTTTTCGGAACGAAGAACAAAGCCGAAGAAGCTGGAGATTTTGAAGGACGGATAAACCCGTTAGCTAGGTATTGGTCCAGATATTGTCTGAGGTGAAGATTCTCTGGCTCGGTGAGGGCATAAATCCTACTACAAGGAGGAGTTGTTCCGGGTATCAGGTCTATTTGACAGTCGTAGGACCTATGAGGAGGCAGGGTGTTAGCTTGGTCCTTCCGAAAGACGTCTTGGAATTCCTGGTATTCGGGAGGTAATTTGGGAACCTCGGAAGAGATCGCTGCCAGTGAAACATCAGACCGAGGATAACAAGTGGTAAAGCATTCTGGAAACTGAACCGTCTTTGCTCGCCAATCGATCTGAGGATTGTGCTTCTCTAACCAAGGAATTCCGAGAATGATCTGGAACTGAGGGGCCTTGATTACATCGAACACGATTTTCTCCCGGTGTCCATCTTGGCTCACTAACGTCACTTCTTGGGTGGCATGCGTTACTGGTCCGGAGGCTATCTCCGTGCCATCCATTGTAGTAATGACGTCTTTTACAGCCTTAGGGACAAGAGGTAGATTCATCCTTGATACCATTTCACGGTCCACATAATTACCGATTGCTCCGCTGTCGATGTAAGCTTCAATTGCATGCAAACGATCCGGACGTTCTGGGCTAATGAGGACCATAGGCACCACGAAATGCGAGGTCACGGGACAGATTTTAACGCTCGGCAAGAGGACCTCTACACTTGTTGGGCTAGGTCGTTTCCCTGCTCAGAATCTTGGGTACAGGTATCTGCGGCTCCTACAGCCTTCTTAGCTGGCTTCACTGGGCATTCTCGAAGAAAGTGCCCCGAGTTCCCGCAATAGAGGCATAATTGCAGCTGTCTTCTTCTTTCCCGTTCCTTTTGAGTTAAAGGTCCTTTCATGCCCCCTAGTTGCATGGGTTCCACGGTGTCGGCTCCCCTAGTAGAGGTCTGTGGTTTAGAAAATACTTGGGTATCAAATTTGGAACGATCAGCCTTCCTGTTCTGTAATCGGTGGTCTAATTGGACAACTAAGTCAATATAGTCTGAGCACTCTTGTGGAGGATTCACAATTTGAGCTAACACATCCTTGAGCTCTCCACGCAGGCCTCTGTAGAAAAGCGTTATTCTTTTATCCTCCGGCCATTGAGTTTCCACTATAAGTCTATTGAATGAGGCAATATAAGTCAAGAGGTCTTGATTACCCTGTCGTAACGAAAGGAGTTCATTGTCCAAGGCCTGCCCCTGGGCATGTCTTGCGAACAGTTTCTCCATGCTGGACTGGAAGGCCTGAAAATCGTGAAGGACCGGATCATCCTGAGTGACCAAAGGGATTGACCAATCTGCGGCACTGCCACTGAGATAAGAAAGCACGAAAGCCACCTTGGTCTGGTCTGTTGGAAAGGCAGCTGGGCGACATAAGAAGTGTAGGCGGCACTGGTTGATAAACACTGCAAATTTCTTTGGGTCACCAGAAAAGCGTTCGGGTGGAGCCAAAGGCACATTACCGGGTAGATTGATTTGCACTGGATTTGAGGATGCAGAAGGGTAACTTACTCCTGGAGCGGGCAAAGGAGTCTGTCCTGCCTGTGTTTGTAGTAATTGCCTAGCGAGGTCTTCCGTTCGCTCCTTGGATATTATCAGCTCTCTTCTCAAAGAGTTTGTTTCCTGACGAGCTGCATGTACCTCTGCTCTTAGTTCCCCAAGCAATCGGGCCAGTTGGTCTGTGTCCGAGGTTTCCATTGCGCCTGGGTAGGAGTTTTGTGGTGGGCTTCGCGTTCTGTAACGCTCACCTGATTCCCACGGAGGCGCTGGTCTAGGCAGGAAGGAGTCTGTGACTCGAAAAGTGATGTGCAGGACTCGATTGGCTTCTGGGGCTGAGCCTCTTCGCACTGTGTGTCGAACTCGAAGGGTGAGATTTCTGCAGATGGAAGAATATATGGGGTTAAAGATCTGGGCAATTGAGTGTCCTTCTCTCTCTCTCTCTCTCTCTCTCTCTCTCTCTCTTCTAGCTTCTCCGTAGAGCCCCCAGGTTAACGTGCTCACCTTAGATAGGTGAATGCTGGGCTCTCCATCTGCGTCTGGTGCAGGGTGCCGTTGCCAGTTCCTTCACTGGGTGAAACGTAGGCCTCTTAACATCAGAGGATCGCAACCGCCGTTAACAGCAAGAGCGGTGAGTTTCCGGACACCTTTTAGTCCATATAGTCTTTAGGTGCGTGGACACGTAAGTATTGAACAGGGCTCGGAATAATGCTTTGTTCTATTTGTTTTGCAGGGCTCTAGCGTTAGAAGATGGTATGAAGAGAGCCAAAGCTGGAGCCAGAAATGAGTGAGTATATGCAAGCGCTTTAACTGTCTCTTTCCTTCACAGCTGTGAGTTCGTGCTGAAGAGGTGATGAAAACGCCGGAGTAGTTGCAGGCGCTCTATTGTGGAGAGCGCGATGGGCGTAAGTAAATACCTGTCTAATGTCTCTTCTTTTGTCTTTCAGATGCTGGGTTGCAGTGTTGAAAACATCCGGAATTCGCGGATGGCCGGTGAGTAATAACTATGCTTTTGTCTCCACAGGCGGAGGTGCAGCGTGAAGAAATGGTCGCTGCCGATGGACCAGGTAAGGAATGCGTTGCATGTGAATTCTTCGTGCTAACCTGTTGTTTCTTGTCTTTTACAGGCGCTGCTGAAGACTGGATACTGGAATGGTAAGTATTGTTCTTGCAGGTACCGGATCGGAAGAAGAAAAGCTGGAACAGACTCGGTGAGCGTTCTGCTGCAGATGCACAATAACGCGAAGCACGCTTCATCAATCGGGTGTGGTTTAAATAGCCTAGGAGTGATGAGGCGTCTTCCTCCACGGCCCCGCCTAGGTAAGAAAAGAGTTCCTGTTCCAGAAGAGTTCCAGTGTTGTATCCAGGCGTGGAGCTTGCCCCACCCAGGTAAGAAAATAGTTCCGGCTTACAGAGGATTCCTATGTAGCTGGTAAGTAAGCAGCATGGTCTGCTGCAGGTAAGTCCACCCAAGCATCTTCACATATAGTATGAGCCCGGCGCTTCCAGTGCCGGGACCGATGGCTTTGATGAGCCTGGTGCCACTGGCGCCAGGACAAGGTCCAAAAGGTCCCAGTAGGGACCGGCTGGTGCCTAGGCTTAGGATTAGGGGCCTGCTTCCAAGGACGTTGGGCTGGTCCTGGCTACTTGGAAGCAGTGATCATGACACTTTGACATGTTTGGGGTGTGATAAATAAGTGCTGCTGTCATGGACATGCATGAGGTACATGTCTGTGTGTCTGAGTAGTGTGTGCGCAATGGATGCATGACACATATCCGTGACAATGTGTTGATTCACAGATACAGCCTAGTCATGCTTGAATCCACTGTGTCTGTGGGCATACGGGTCCAGATGCATGACCCTCCGGTGATGCGTGTGCATGTGATCAGCATGTCCCATGATGCATGTGAGTTACAGCCCTCCATTGGATGTTTGTACGCTGCCGTGGACATGGATGCAAATGTCTGTTGCATGTGCCATGCCAGTTCCTGCATGTGTGTTGCCTGCACTGACCCATGTGTTGTTGGGAGACATGATGGAAGTGACGTTTGACAGTGCCACTCATGTGCTATTGGTTCCTGTCTAGGGGACTATTGTACAGTACCCTGATGTTTGTGTTCAATGTCTCCCTTTACACAGCAGCGAGTGTAGAAGAGGGCAGAGACGGTGCTGTGGAGGAGAGCAGCAGGGATGCCTCCACCGGCCGGCGACGCAAGGCCCAGTCACCCTCCCAGGAAATTTCATCATACGGGAGCGAGGGAACTGGTGCCGCGTCTGCCACTACGGCTGCAGCGGAAGGGGCAGATGAGCCCCCACAGGGGCTTGCAATGGCAGAAGACGGTGCAGAGCCATCCAGGTTGGTGGTGTGTATAGAGGAGGAGGAGGCCGCTACAGAGCCACACATGGGGCCTGGTGGGGGTAGTACCACTGGTGCAAGCGGTGCAGTCCAGGGGCAGGGACATGATGCAGCACAGGTCAGTGCAGAGTTGTCTGTGCACATCTCTGTCCCTGACACTGTGACTGCATCACCATGCACCAGCAGGGATGCCCCGTCCTAGGCCCATCTGCAGGTAGGGGGGAGGTCCACGTCATCTGGCATTCCTCTACCTGTAGACGAGGGGACCCATGACCGGATGGAGTCCATCCTGATTGGTGTCACGTTGCGCACACGTGACATTCGTGATGACGTGCGTGCGTCCTGGGTGGAGCACGCACGTCATCACGAAGAGCTGTTTGCCAACGTGGCCCAGTTGGGAGGGTCCATGGTCGGGGTTTCCTCCATGTGTCGGCCAGTCTTGCGGCCCTCTCCTCCTCTGTGCACACTATACGCCAGTCGTTCTCCGTGCCGTCTTCCGGCCCAGATGCCACCAGGGCCCCCTGTGGATTTGCCCCAACCAACGCAGTCGGCCAGGTTGAGATCCCATCCCTGCCGCAGTCGGGAGTCGGAGGTCCAACAGGGGTGGCCACCCCACCAACTGGACCCCAGCGGATGGAGAATGTGCTGGCATCATCGGGCAGGGCACGTGCACGACGGTGCCGGGGGATTCCATCAGCCCGGATGCCGTTGTGGTGGCAGAGGCAGTTGCGTCGAAGGCAGCAGCAGGCTCAGCATGGGAGGCATCATGGCTTGGGGCCAACAAGACCCCGGGGGCAGGCATCAGCCGAGGGGCAGGAGGACCCCGGAGTGGGAGTATCTTGCATGTGGCAGCTGTTGGGCCGGCAAATAGATGCTGAGAGGCAACGGGCGGAGAGGGCACGGCTCAGGATGGTCAGGGCGGAGAACTGCATGCACTGGGCTTTGAGGCGGGTGGAGGGCCTCAAGGAAACTCGCAGGGAATTGAGGGATTCCATGGCTGCATCCCTGCAAGACCTCGAGGCCAGGGAACAGGCCTGCCTCCGAAACATCGACGTGTAGTTCGATGATGCCCTGGGCCGGAACAACAAACAGTGAGCCGTGGGACTAGCCCGCCGCCTTTGTAAATAGTTATGTAGTTGTAGGTTTCCTTTATTTATAGGTATTTTCTTGGGTTTCCTTTGGATTGTTGGGCACATGGACCCTTGATTTTTACATTGTATATAGTTATGGACCTGATTTTACATATCTATTTTTACCATGGATGAACGATTTTGTTTTCATTTTGACCTTGGATTTGGTGTTATGGCCGGATACTTTGGAGGCATTTTTCTTTGCATTTTATTGATTTCACCATTAATATTTTTTCCTTTATTTCGGACATCCTTTTATTTATCATTTATTTCTTGTGTCATTTCGTGTCATTCATTCATTTTTGTATATAATACATTTTTATATTTAACTTCATTTGTGTAGTCTTCTCTCATTGGTTTTGTGCATGTCACAATGTGGGTTTTCTCATGCATGTGTCACCATTGTGTGGGTCTGATGGGCTTGTACTCATGCGCATACTGCTTATTTGGGATCTATCATGACATGGGGATTTCAATGTGGAGTGGATGGAATGCTTGGTTGGGTGTTAGGCCTGGGGTGGCGTGGGGTGGGATTTGGGTGGCCATAAGGGCCATGGATCTGGACTGTCTCGATGTGTTGGGTGGGGACATAAATCAGGGCCTGCTGGCAGGTGCCTGTCACTGGGCGTGGGGTGGGAACATATGTCGGGGCCTGCTGGCAGGTGCCCGTCACTGGGGGTGGGGTGGAGACATAGGTCGGGGCCTACTGGCAGGTGTCTGTCACTGGGGGTGGGGTGGGGACATAAGTCGGGGCCTACTGGCAGGTGCCCGTCAATGGTGGGTGGGGGACATGATTTGGGGCCCACAGGTGCATGGTGCCATGTGGGCTGCCTACAGGGCATGGTCAGTGGTGTGGGTTGTCCTCTGTGGTGTGGGCTGCCTGCAGGGCATGGGGAGGGTGGAAAGGGCACAACCAGGAGGCCCACAATGCCAAATTGTGTGTAAACCTCCCTGCACACCCCTGAAATACACATACCCTGCTCGCGCCAGGCCTATCGCGTGTAAAAATCCCCTGTGCACCCCTGAAATACACGTACCCCGCTCGCGACAGGCCTATCGTGTATAAAAATCCCTGTGCACCCCCAAAATAGACGTACCCCGCTCGCGCCAGGCCAATCGCGTGTAAAACTCCCCACGCACCTCCAAAATATGCACAGGCAGCCCATCCACGCTCCCCATGCCCCGCAGGCAGCCCATCCACCCTGGCCACACCCCACAGGCAACCCAGACCACAGGGGCAACTTTTTCCACTCAATTTACCTGGCGCGAGCGGGGTACGTGTATTCTGAGGGGTGCGTGGGGAGTTTTACACGTGATTGGCCTAGCGCGAGTGGGGTACATGTATTCCGAGGGGTGCACAGGGAGTTTTACACATGATTGGCCTGGCGTGAGCTGGGTACGTGTATTTCGAGGGGTCCACGGGGAGTTTTACATGCGATTGGCCTGGCGTGAGCGTGGTACGTGTATTCCGAGGAGTGCGCAGGGAGTTTTACACACAATTGGCCTGGCGCGAGCGGGGTACATGTATTCCGAGGGGTGCACGGGGAGTTTTACACACGTTTTGGGGACTGTATGCTGGTCCACTGGCATTTGCGCCATGTACTGGATTTGTGCAATGTTTTTGGCGAACGGGGCGGGGTTGGGGGCGTAACTGGCGCTGCTGCAAGGTCGCTGCGCCACTCTGTGCCACGGCTGCTTATGGATGTATAAATCCATGAATACGCTGTGCACTGAAATGGGTTTTGGCACAGGTGGCTGGCGCAGACAGCCGCACGCGCACTCTGTGCGCCAGCCGCGTGCGCGACTTGTGCGCCGAATTCTATGAATTACCCCCAAATGTTTTTTTTTTTAGCTCAAAGGAGGTGTGGCGTCCTTCAGATGCTGTTCAATATTTAGTGATGCAGAGGTGATTAGAATTCGAGGAGCAAAATACATTCTGATTTTGAAAGTCATCTATTAAGAATGTGTTACAAGGTGGGCTTTGTGGAAGATAAAAGCTGCTTTGAACTTAACGTTATGAAATGGGGAGCAAATGAGGGAAGGCAACCAAAATCCACAGCAGGTTTAGAAAGCAGTGTAATTATTTCTGTAGGCCTACTTGAAGGCCTTATTAATGACATTAACCATAGTTTGGAGTAGAGGAGAAGATTGCCTTTACACTTGAAATGCTTGGAAGAAGGCAGAGGTATAGAT
This sequence comes from Ambystoma mexicanum, assembly GCF_040938575.1. NCBI lineage: Eukaryota > Metazoa > Chordata > Amphibia > Caudata > Ambystomatidae > Ambystoma > Ambystoma mexicanum. Next base: position 646,426,831 of record NC_090930.1, on the reverse strand, counting down.
GGGCTATAAGATATTGTGCATAAGAGAACAGACATTGGAGTGCAAACTCAGCAATCCTAGTCTCTGATTTTTGGGGTGCAGGGCCAGGTCTAGCACTGGCCTAACCACTTAGATGACAAATGGTGGTAAAGGGGGGCCCAAAAGAAAACGAGACACTGTTTTATGAGACTGCCTATGACACCCACACTCTGGCTGGGCAGGACTGTTTCATTTGCAGAATCAGGGTGACCAGTTTCAAACAACCCAACTAAATTTGCAGGACCAAACTATCAAACTCGAGGGCAGTCCCACATCTAAATATGCTTTCCTACTGGGAGCATAGTTTCTGCAGATGTAAATGAAGCCATAGCAGATCTACTTGAATCCACTAGATGTATCCCATTAACCAAGTGCCAGTATGTTTTTTCAGGCTTCCCACATCCCTGAAAGAAATGCATCCATAAGAATTGGTAAGTTGGTAAAGCCCATGATATATATCAGACCATTTTATCTCACAATTGAATGGCAACTTCTAGTTGAAAAATATGTTTTGGAATAGAAGTGGGTTTTTGTGGTTGATGTAGATGGATTGCTCATACTTCCCAGTTCCAAACATATCAGTTCACCCCATGGAAAAATCTATGTAAATACTTGACATTTTGAATCTTATGAAACCTGATGAATTGGATCATTATGTGTTCAGTGACAAACACAGACCTCGATTTCTTGCTGTATGTATCCCACATTTAATGCCGGACTCCTCCAGCTTTTAAGCCGCAAACCCATGTTGAAGGATATTGTGTTGTTCCCGAGGCGAGCGTGTTGCACCTGAGCCATCCACACATGAGAGTTTGGGACTATTCTTTAGAGCTAAAAACAGATTTTCTGAATGCCAAGACATTAACTCATCCCAGGAGGAATTTGATTATTTCATTGTTTACGAATGCGTTGATTTTTTCTGTAGTTGTTTCTATTACCTATCTCAGGGTATTTCTGACCTCTAAGGAGGAAAGGAGTGAAAACACCTTAACTGACAAAAATAGAATGTATGTGTTAACGTATGTGGCTCTGCAGTTATAGTAAGTCATATTGTCTCGTGGATTTTATTAGTAGTAGCCTTCTAGTTTGTATGCATGTGCTGGAGGAGTCTGCATAATAGATTCTGCTCTACCCACACACACGACTCACTTAACTTTGCTTGAAAAAAAGATTCCCTTGAACCAAAAGACTTGCTTAGCGATAACTTAAGTTCAAACGTTTGTTACACAATAATCTTGATTGCTAAATATAGTTTCAAAAACCTCCTATATAATTATACACTTTGATATTGTTTCTGTGTTCAACTGTTCACGTTTTTCCTCATCTGTTAATGAAATCCATCGCCATACTTAAGAGTAAAACTATCTAGGTATATTGTACAAAGTAGAAAAAGTGATACAAGATCTGATTTGCAAAGCCCTTTCCAATAGGGTTTTCCCATTCAAAAGTGTTTTTTTTGTAAATCTGGCTCACTGTGTGTCTTTTTTATGGTGCTTTCAACCAAGATCATGGTACAGTAGGCGTGTAAAAGAGCATTGTCGACTCATGTGATTATAATATGATGAACCAAAATAACATTATCTAAAAGGTCATGATATGGCAAGTATTACACTGTGGTGGGGAAGACAAGAGAAATGAGATGTAGCTGTGTTTTGAATCTAACCCATATAAACTATTTCCAGATACGAGGTCAGAAGGAATTCTAAGGTTTAGAGTCAATAAGCGTAACATATTGAAATTGAGACAGGACATAGGATTACCGTGGTGATCTAAGTAGAATAAAAAAGCTGATTGAAACACTAAAGACTGTTGATAATGCAATCCAGACTCTAGTATCTGCTTCCCTTTCCCCTCTCTGCGTGATGTGTGAAATTATGTGTGGGAATGGGAGGGAATGTAGAATGCATGTAGAATACCCTACCACAGGTGTTCCACCAGAGTAATTTGGAAGGTGAGCCTGGGTGGTGGGTCCCCGTGGTCCCTTCTCCTATATGTACTTACCTAATAAGATGTAACTAAATAAAGTGACTTAATTGAAGACTTATCTGCTGCTCAAAACATTTTACTTTACAATACAGACAATGGGCCTAATTCACAGGACATTTAGCGCAGAGCGAAGTGGCTTTGCACTGCACCTAATTCACAGAGAGGAGCAAAGTGATTTTGCACTGCAAAAGTACTCTTTGCACTCTGCTAAATGGGCCCAATTCACCTTATCCTCAAGGTTTGTCCCTACTGGTCTTTATCATTTTTAAATTCCAACCATCCAAGAATATAGACAAGTTAATACAATTTACAAACATGGCTGCAAGAAGATCGGAGTAACTAACATCAATGTCTAAACATGTCATGTTAAAATCAGCAAATGTCATAACATTCCATTGTACATCATCCTCCAACCAAACATTTAATACCTCATCAATATAACACTGCAGCATTTTAGTATTACTTTCTCACGGTCGATGATATATAATTTCAAAATTGGATCCACTATTATTGTAGCTAAAGCATTATTAATTACACTTTTGAGGTAGATATTTTATTATTACACTTCTGAGGTAGATATTCAGTGATTGGCAGACTTGATCTAACCCCAGCCAACAGTCCCCCTGATGGTCTTTCCATGTCTTTTTTGTTTGCAAGTCTCTATCTTATTACAAACCCATCAACATAACAAGGATACACAAGCCACGTTTCTTGCAAACCAAACATATCAGATTTCTACAACAGATTCATACCCTCCTTATTATATAGGAATGAGAGCGATCCCTTGTTCAGTTCGGCTTTGCTAATATCGCAGGAAGCCATATCCAATCTTTCTCCTTTTCCATAAATTTAAAATATTTTATAGTAGTTTTCAGCTAATCAATCTGTCGAAAAGACTTGGTCTTTTCTTTTTTTACGTTATTCAGACCCTAAACCGAACAGGGGGGTCGACTTCCAGGTCTGCCTCAATCATTTGAAGATGGATAATCTCAAAACCCCTCTAAAGCATTTCCTTGGCATACCTCATTAAGTAGTCGATAGAAATAGGGGAAATAAAGTGCAAAATTGCCCCGTTTGAGTTAGGATTGGATTCCGGCAACCCCACCCTCAATATATTATCAGGCAATATCATGCTGAAATGCAGGATCATGTGAAGAGTTTGCAGTACCCGCTCTCTAATAAGATAAGGACTATCGGACATTGCGCCCATTTCCAGCAATGTAACTTGTTGGACATTACATTTATTGAGTCATACTTGTCCTCTTGCTACCTCTTTGGCCATAGGGGACCGATACATTTTCATTTCCTTCTGATCTTGGGCTATTAGTGGACTATGTTCCCTATTTAGGAATGAAACATCTGTCCTCTCTTCTTCTGAGTAAACAGAATCTTCCTTCTCCGACATCTCCTTCAAACACTCCCTTGTAGAGTTTTTTGTTTTTTCAAGCCACTTATCTATGCATCACTGCTTTGGATCACGTTGTCTCCCTATCTTTATTTTCTTATCCCGAATTTCTAGATGTGGACTATGCACTCAGAAACTTCGTGAGTTGTCCTCCTCTAATTCACTTAATCTGACATTAGTATTACACATCTGTAAGGGTGGCATTTTACCACAGTTAGATAAACTTTCAAAGTTACTTCTTTTGCATCTCTGTGATTTCATAATACTTTGGAGGTGTTTCTTATTTCGCTTTCGTTTGTCCGACACAGATTCTGCTACTTCCTCCATAACAACAATCGTCACTGAAGTCTCTCCTGTAGTCTGTACTATCTTTATAAATATGCCTTTTTGGTCGTTCCCTTTCATATCCAAGATAATTAAACCCTCTACACAGGGAGCCTTGCATGGTTGGTCCACAAGGGTCTGTGTCTGTGTATGAAGTATACTTATTGGCTCACCATTCAAGTCCAAACCACTGTTGATCAGAATAATGTCCGCAATTCGGACAACCACATACGTTTGTTCTTTCAAATCTCTCGTTATATTAAAACACAGTACAAATAAAGTTTTCACTGTAGCCTCTAACCCACTTGTGAAGTGATAGTTGACTGTGTTGACTCTTCCAATTCATCCAGGTCATCCCAAGTCAGCTATTTTGTCACTCATCTGGCCAGGTCTGGAGATCTGGAGAGCATTGGTTCCATTATATTCGATGAATCCCTTACTAATAGTTCAGCTTGGCTCACTGGATGAATGCAAGTTTCCCGACCTCCCAAAGATTCTTTTAGCAAGGAGTAACATATGTTTAATGATGATTGATTATTATCAATAGATTGGATCTGTAAAAAAACCACATCACAAATTGTTTTTGATGATGACATGACTCTTTTGGTCATATCCGAGATCAGTGAATCCTCTGTTTCTATTGTATCGCTCACCAGGAAATAGGATGGCATTTTTTCCAAGTGGTCCTCAATACTGTTTTCCTCTCTCCCCCCACTAGTCATCTCACTGGTCATTACTGTTCCATATGGTTGGTTGTTTTTTTATGAGAGTGACTCCTTTTGGTATTGTTCCTAGTTCACACCAGCATTTTCTAAATGCTGATCTAACACCAGTTATCACTGTGAGTACTATTTATTTAATATCCTTACCTATGGTCAATCACTTCAGAGAGGTTTTGATTCCCGCTTCCGCTATTCCCAGACAGCAAGACAGCACTCACTGTTGCACTCGCCATGGTGTGTGTGCGATGGTTGACACATTTTGTTTAAATACTTTCAGGTGTTAGTAGAGGCAGAAGCCCAGTTCACAATCCAAATGGAGGAAAAAGAAAGGCACATCTAAGCCCAACGCAGTGAGACAGCACTCACTGTTGCACTTGTCCTGGTGCATGTGCTCTGGAGTGCACGTGTGCGCGCGTGTGCCTTTTATTTAAATACTTTCAGTTGTTAATAGGGGTGGGAGCCCAGTTCACAATCCAAATACAGGAAAAAGAATGGCACTTCTCCTCAGCCCATCATAGCAAGACAGCACTCACTGTTGCACTTGCCCTGGTGTGTGCGCACTAGGGTGCGCGCCTCTTGATTAAAAACGTTGAGTTATAAGTAGGGATGGGAGCCCGGTTCACAGTCCAAATGTAGGGAAAAGAAAGACACTTCTCCTCATCCCAAAACTGTGTGACGGCACTCAATGTTGCACTTACCTTGGTACTCGCCCTGGTATTCTTTTCATAATCCTTTAAGAGAGGGCATATGATCCTGTCGTTTGGCATGGGACTGAGATGCTGATTGTGGAGTGTGGCAATTAGGATGAAAGGTCCAAAGGAAACTGCTATTACTGGAATAATCTATACTCTGTGAACGACATTACTTTAGCAGCATTCATAGAAGTAAGACAAAAACACACTATTTCATACAATTTCTAATACATTTTAGATTATCAGGCCCCAGGATTGCTAACTGCAAATTGACAGTATTCATCGCATTTGGAAATGTACCGGATATTGATCCCCTCATCCCTAAACAGCTGTTAACGGTACTAAAACAAGTACAACTTACACACCAGAATGTATTTCTGTAAAGAAGGACCCTATCACTGTGCAGTTTCATAATGAGCATGCGTCCTCGTCGTTTTCAGGCTGTGCAATTGAGGTGACAATCCCTCATTGGCATTAGCCATAGTTTGTTATTCGATTGAGAATTTGGCATGTCATTAAGCGAAGCAGAATGTGTAATTCATTGGCATTGGCTGTAAATCCATCTTCATTCATTGGCATGTCATTTCTGTGACAGAATAACGAATTGCACACGTTCTAGTTCATAATGTGCTTTGGCAGCATAACATAATGGACGTATAAGGTCTTGCAACCAATAACATTTTGTATGCCAAGACATTTAGTTTTACCCAGGAGACCTAGCGTGCACACTCCCATTCTGTACAACTAGATTGCTCGTTCTCATATGTGTGCTCATTTTATATTTATCAAAGAGAAACAATCAAAACAAAGGATGTACAAGTGCACGTTACAAAGAATTTGCTTTATAACGGTAGAAATAATGTCATAAATATCGAAGCGACATTTTTGGTCTGCACAATAAAAATAAGAACGCCCCTTGAATGTTCCAGCAATTAAACAACCAACCTTCTCATAAATGACTGCACCCTTTTGATTAATGATATGTAAAATAATAGTATGAGCTGAAAGAAGCATATACATAATAGAATCTCCGAAAACGTACTCACTTTCATAATTCATATATTGATACAATTTAACCACATAGTTCAGCATTGTAATTGTGTTCAAGATATTACACCTGGAACCTAAAGAGCTGCGGGAACCTCGGATAGACTACACTACATGTTATCTGAGTAGAATGTTGGGAACTATGTTCATTGCTTTGCTTGCCCCATAACCTTTGAACACACACACACAAATGTTCCCATCAGTTATTATTTACACCCCTATGCGGTTTATTTATTAGACTGGGCCGAAGCCTCATAGAGCATGCTTAAATCAACTCTGCTAAGGAGAACAAGTTAACAATTGGTCATGCACTCATAGAAAAAAACAACTTCATTGAATGCTTTATTCAGCAGCTAAAATTCAATTATGCAAATAAAATAATATTACAAACAAGTGTAGCCACCAAACGAATATTAAACATCACATACCAATAAGTAAAGGTCAGCCACACATCTACAACAAACAAAAAAGCAAACGAACAGAAAAATATCCAGAAACTATATTCAGGATGTCTAGAAACCACATGGGGTTTCAGAAACCCCACTTCCCCAGTTCTTATCATTTACGAATAACAAAGGACGAGAACAACCTATTCTACACCTATTCTAGGAGGATGAGAGGCATTGAGGGTCTATGTCGAGGGATATGCCCAAACCCAGCATATTTAACAATTTATATGCGCATTTTCAATCATTAGTTTATGGTACATTTCATACGTTTCGGTCGTTGGCAAGTTACATTCTGCCTTCATCAGAACTGTGAAATGAACGACCCTGTAGATGCAGGAAGTGTAAGATTAGCCTAGGGACATGGGGAGAGCTTGATTCATTTACCAGTTTTCAAATCCTGCACCAAGAAGTGCAGTAATTCACAGAGGGGGGCCCCTTTACAGGCCCAGCTCAAGCGGATGCCTAGATACATGGACCCCAATCAGAACAGCGATCACAATTTTCAAGTGTTGAAGGAATAATTATTTTGCATGTAGACTGGCAGAAACGCACTGTGCTCAGAGATGCATGCTAATTCGGCATATACATTTCCCTGTGCCAGGCTGCCACGGAATACAGTTTAAATCCCACAGCACTGCTAGCACTCTCAGAGCTCCTCAAGTTCACATACTGGAATCAGACACTGTCCTCATGCCCTTCCACACCCTACAGTGAAGGGGGTTTCTAAGTTGGGGGCTCTAGATCACTACTGGCCTCTGGGTTTGCTCCATGCCCCTAGCTTCCCAAAAAATGTGGAGGCTCTCAATTAGTTCAGCTTTCTTAACTTTACTGCGCAGGCCACTGGCTTTCAAGCCCAGGGTGGAGCTCATTTCGAGATCCATTGTTGTAGAAATTAAATAATGCCTGGTAGTCCTTCCAATTACAATTCTATATTGTTTTATTTTGGATGACTAAGCTGTAGGCACAGTCTGTAACAAATTCAAACTGCTGCCCACCGGTTTTACGAAATGACTACTTCCCTGCAGGAGTACAAAGGTGGGCAAGGACTAAACCCTCTACTCAACCCACACTCTGCTACAAATCAACAATGAGCCTAACCATAAAAGTGAACAGATATACCTCCTTCACGGTTTGCCGTTACATAGGCAAAGGGCAAGCTATACTCTTAAGAGGTGGGTGACTGTAATAACAGTAGCATAAAAAACAGCAGTAGTACAAAAGTCAAAAATAAGTAATATCAAATGTAGGTTCTATAAACATATCAATACTTTAAATAAAAACACCAATATAACTGTACTAGCAAAATACCAATGAAACTGCACCTGTGTGGAAAGAACACAGACTAGCAAAATGTAAATGTAGCAAACACTCTGGGTAATATAGCAGAGGTGCAAGGCAGGCAATTGCCACATTTTTACTCAAAAGCATATGTCTTCGTGGGGAAAGGTGAACAAGGGTAGCTTATGAGTCTCTAGGTTCCCGAAAGTGGGCCATGAATGTTGGACCACTCAAACATGCCTGAGTCTTTTCTTAGGTGGCTCGACTGCTTCAAACTAGGGCAGATCAAACCAGATTTGGATTTGGCAAGTCCTGTTTATGAGGCATCATTGAGTTGGTTAAAAGGCAAAGCTCAATGTGGTTTGAAGGTGGAGTTTGAGCAATGCAGTTCAGTGAGCCCACCAGGATTCGTCTGAAGGTTGAGCCATTTTGAGATGATGGTTACCCCCGTGTCGAGTTGAAAAGTGACACGATGCTACCAGCAGTTCAAGTCGAGGTCCAATGCGATACAATGCTGTGACCTTAGTGGTCCAATGTGCCATTCAAAGAAGTGGCAGTTCAAAGTCATCTGCAGCAGCAAGCTTGTGTTCAAGCCTAACAGGTGAAGTGCTCTGCTGGTATGTTGTGGAATCGAGCAAGTTCAATAAAAGCAAAAATGTGGTTCAAAGAAGTGCCAAAGGCAGCATTGCGAGTCCTGATAATTTGAAGCCCTTTGAACATAGTCAATTTGAATTAGATGACAGTTTAACATTATGTACATTGGTTTGCCTCAGAACTCACCAATAAAAAATTACAAAAGAAATCCAAAAAGAAGTGCACACCAAGCAATAAGTAATGTGAGTCCAGTCACAGCTGGGAAAGCAAAATTCATACAGAATGTGGAACAGAACTGCATGAAAGGCGCTGTCAAGGTATGCCCCTAAAACAAGAGATGTTATAATCATACAAACTAGTTAGCATCAAAACCACATTGCTTACGTTAGGTTAGTCCTCCATGTGAGGCTAATTGGTAGAGCTACATAATTCCCCTATAGTGTGACATAAATTATCCTAAAATTATTGGGTCCCCCAAACCTTGTCACACCACCCCTGTGTGACATCACAGTCCAACCCACAATTCCCACATCATAGTTCCAAAACATTGAGACATATAAGATGACCAGCAGATCTTTCTTCATCTGTTGCCGTCATCTCCATCTATTTCTCATGGGAAATCAACTGATCATGCCACTACAAGAGCCTTGAACCATTTACAGGTTACCATTTTAATGTTGCATTTTAGGAAATCGTCAAAGCTCCTCCCAGGCTGAGATGTGCTAAGGGGCAATTTGAAACCACCAATGGACATTTGAAACAGTCAGTAGACCAATTTAATAAATTAATATGCTGAATTACAAAAGGATTGTGCACTCACTGCTCTTTCTGTATGATCCTGGGAATGTATAATTAGAAATGTGCTCCAGCCTCTGTGGCTACAAAGGAAGTTAATTAGTTTCTAGTAAAAAGCATGCCCTGAGGCCTGCTTACAGTGCCTCGGTCTAATAGTAAGACCTGTATACTTACCTCTTACCCAAGCTTTATAAGTTATTTGCTTGAAACACAATTATTTATTGCATTCTCCAGCCTACTACATAGGACTGTGCAGCTATCACAAAGCCCCCTCCCCTTTTAGGGGTATAATCCCGCTGCTGATAGGTTTGTGCCTTTTTACCGCACTGAACTTGCTTTTTTACCACCATGGCATAATGGCTGAATCCTGCTGCTTGGCTTATTCTGGTGCGTGTGTCCAGATCCAGGAGTTCACGGTGAATACCAGAATATTTCATGTGCATTTCTGGTTGCTACTGCCTACTTAACCTGTATTTCTATTCTGCTACCAGCCAACATAACCTGTATTGTTGGTCACTACCATACCTCTTAACCCGTTGGAGTATATTCATCCCTGTGCTCCCCCTGACCCATCCACCAGTCCACTCTACACACCCCACTCCCTCTCATCCCTTATCACCATGCTCCTTTCTAAACTTCTTCTCTTCCTATCTGTCCTCTCTCCATGTTTCTCAATGTCTATGTCTACCTCCTTCTCTGTCCCACTGCTCTCTGAAGACCTCTTCTCCCCTCCCCATCTCGACTCCCCACTCTTCCTTCAAACTGCACTCTTGTCACTCTTCTCTCACATCTAGCCCATCCACCTTCCATCACTCACTCAACCACCCAACTCTTCACCAGAAATGTCTTTTAATAACATCACTCTGGGTCTCTGTACTGCCCAATCCAAATACAATAATGTTTTTTCATCACTGGCCACATTGACTAACATCACATCAAACTCTAAGTGATGCTTGTCACTGAAACCTGGATCTCCATGTGACACTGCAAATTCTACTGCACTCCATACTGACTTTGATACTTTTCCCCAGTGCCATTGACACACAAAGGGAAGGTGGTGGTGTTGGTCTTATACCCAGAAAGTACACCAAATCAAGCTCCCTCTCCCCTTCTAACTTTTCCCCTTCATCCTTTAAACACACCACTGTCCAACTCCCACCCTTTTCAATATCCACTTATCATCTCTCTCTTCTTTTCTGACCTAGACCTACTATTTGCATTTTTTTCCACCTGATGTGCCTCTTCTATTAACGGGCAACCTCAACCTCCCTGCAATGTCTAAGTCCTATCAAATACAACATGACTCCACTCTCTCTGGCTAATCTCTGATAAACCTACATAACCTTCTGACACACACCTGTTAAAACTCCATTTATCCCTTGAACTTGTCTTCGTATTGCTCATCCTCCACTTCTCGGCTCTCTTCATTGACCCCCTGTCCATCTTGCTCTGAACAATCACTCATTCACTTCACTATCTATATAGCTTCTCCACTCACATTCCACCCCCTTAATCCATCACCACAAGAAGGTTTAATCCTGAGTCGCTGGTTCCATACTGGACCAACCCAAGCCCTCCCTCCAGGCCCTGGCCCCTGTGCTCACCTACTCCACATAACTGGTCTATACTGAGCCCAATAGCAGACTTGCCACCACCTTGGACTATCACTATCTTGCTTGCGTATGTACCATATCTACCCTGGTCACTACAAGTGGTCACCCATCCCTCCAACAGCTGAAGACATCAATACATCACACATTAACTCACAACTCAAAAATATTGGTTGTCATCACGCTGCCACATGCTGACAGGATCCAAAAGAGAAATCATGTTTCTCCCTGCCTTCTATGCCAACCACACTCTCCCAACCCTTCTCTTCAAGAGATACTAACTCCCTCACCCAAGGTTTGCAAACCTGGGGTCCTTATCCACAGGGATCTCAGATTCCAGGAGTCCATTATGGCTTCTCCCATAGCTGTCATAGCCAACCTTCTCATAATAAGTGAAATGCACCCTTATCTCTCCACCCGTTAACCATTATGCTAATGTATTCAGCAAACTTGACTGTTGTTCAGGCGTACACTTTGATCTTCCTGTCTATTCTTTTTCTCCACAACGTTTTGAACATTGCAAGTCAAACCCTCCACATCTACACTGCAACATCATGCTTGATGACCCCATGCAAGATTGCTCTTTCTTTAAATTCTTTTGCCTCATCTTTAAATCCATAAATGGCCTCCATGGTCTTGCTCGCCCCACCTTGTTGATTTTATTTCCTTGTACTCCACCTCTCAAACTCTACCTTATTGCTCCATCCCTCCTTAACCTCGCGGTCTCCTACCTCAATATGCACCTTCTCCCCTTTCTGCTCCTTCCCACGGCTTGCCCCCGTTCAACTGGATTGCCCTCCTCCAGGCCTCAAAGCAACCCCCCTTGTGAATGGTTCAAAAACAGACTCAAGATCCGCCCCTACTACTAGACAGAACACTATGCTCCATTTGTAGAAAAGTAAGAATAAATACTCAACCATATTCTCTTGCACTAGGTCCCTAGTCTACATCTCAGGTTTAAGTCCCAGTACCCACCCCCATATTCATCTAGCTAATCAGATATCTTCAAGCTCTTGTAAAGGCAGACTACCCAGGGATTGCGTGTGTCTATTGCATAGAATCATTGGTGCATCGTTTTTCTAAAATACGACACACACCCAATACGGAAAACGCGATAATATATTTTAAAAAATAATACAAATCTTCTTTCACAGGAACTCCTTTTTGTAAAATCTGCTTTATAGAACTAAAGTTTGTGAATGTTTCTATTGTATTTGTACAATGTGCATTGTTTTATATGTAAATTTGCAATATGCATTGTTTTATAATGAAAGACAGTCGTACAGAAAATATTTGCAAACTAGCATATTAAAAGAGCAGGCTCGATATCTAAGAATGTATAGCAGAAAACCTTTGCAATGTGGTTTTCACGGTTCTTTCTTCCTTTAGGAACATTTTATAGAGGTGATACGGAATCAAGAATTTCTCCTGCTCCCAGCCAATGAAATTGCAAAGCTCCTGTCCAGCGATGACATCAACGTACCGGATGAAGAAACTATATTCCAGGCTTTGATGATGTGGGTGAGGCACGACCTGCAGCTACGGCAGCGTGAGCTGGGGATGCTTCTCTCCTACATCAGGCTGCCATTGCTGCCACCACAGGTAGTGTTACCCATATGACAACTTGCCGAAACTCTGCGGCTGCACCGGCCCAACCAGGACCGGGATCGCATATCATGGGCTGGGTGCTTTATAAAGGCATTGCAGGAGTCTGCCGCACTTTAATGCATTCATTCTGTTAAAACACATTTTCCAAATCTAACTTTCTAACCGTCTAACAGAGTCTGCAATTGACACCAGGAAAAGTAGGACATACTGCTCCTTGGTGGCTGTGGTATTTTGCACTTTAATGGGAGTGACCCAGATCACAGAGTTACCTTTTGATATTTTATATTCTCATTACCTTACTAATTAAGATCCATTTAACACAAATCTGACATAATTGGTCTTTCGCCAAGGAGAAAATGTCAAACATCTTTCTTGAAAATTGCTTGTAATAATGTGTCACAGTACATTAAGTTTTGAGGTGTATGAATTTGCCAAGAGAATTTCACAGTAATTTGACTGCCCTTTTCTCAATTAAGTATGTATTGGAAATAGGCTATGAGTTGCTCTCAAGAAATTCCCCATCGCAAGTTAACTGGATTGTTCTTTACTTGACCGCGAGCTGAAATTGCTCAACAAACAATGAAGCCTCCACCAGCGAAGGCTGATCACACTAGTATGTGTCTCCCTTTAGACGTGAGATATTCAAAAAAAGCTTCTGCGCCAGCACTCCCCGAAACGGTTTGATTTTGTAACCTCCCTTTTCCAGTCTGTGGGGACAACTCTAATCCTAGAAACATATGGGGACATGTCATGTTGGTTGGGTTATGCACATGACTCTTGTGGGATTGCTAATGTGGCGTTGGCCTACTTAGAGGCTCATTGGAAGGGAGCCACTGCTTCCAGTGGAGCGGACCACCTTCACCACCACTTTCAGGTTCTGCTTCCCAGATTATGGTTATCATTCACCCGGGGTAGTAAAGGGCATGGGAATGCAGGTAGTGCCCTTGTGTCCAGGCCTCTTACCACGCTGGCCTGAAAATGTTCTTTTATCACCATACTGTGCACAAGCGCAACAGAGGTAACGACTAGTGGTGGACCTTGTGTATCACAAACCATCAACACGTGACCACCATTGAAGCAAATGCCTCTAGATTCTGCCTGCCTAAAAACCATTACTCTTCACCCAGATCAAAATCAGATGCGGACTGAGATGCTGTCACTTTCCCTTCGTGGGAGGTTTTTCCTGGTTTCCTTGTCTCTGCGTGTTTTAGGAGGCATGCATATTGTGGTGCTAAGCCCTTGTCCAATCGAAAATCTGCTCATTGGTGATAAGTACTAATTATATTTTTGTCATTACTTCACTTCCTACTTTCATTTGACATTAGCACTAATAACCCTCTCCATATACAGTGCCACCTGCACCAGCATGTCTGACTAGAAATAAGCGGAACATCACCGCTGAAGCCCTCATCCCACTGGTTCTTCCCACCCTAAATATGATCCCCAATTCATCAGACCCTAATTTACTAGTAGACATCTACAATAACGCCATGACCAAAGCTATCAACCTTGTTGCCCCTCTAAAACTACGCAAAGGTAAACCTAAAGCTCACCTTAACGCCTGGTACACACCAGAACTTAAAATACTAAGAAATAAAAAGTCCACATTGGAAGCCCTTTGGAAAATGAACCCTACAGAGGAACACAAAATGAATCTTACCAATGCATCCTCCCATTACAAAAAGGAAATAATTCACACAAAAAAGGAAGCCTACAATATAAGAATAAGTAATGCTAGTTCCAGTACCAAAGCATTATTCACCATCTTGAAACAGTTAGAAAATCCCAATCCACCTAAGGACATGTCAGTGAAGGACCAACGCTGGTGCACTAGCATCCAAGATGCCCTTGCGAATAAAATTACTGGCCTCCAAACAAAAATTGAAAACAAAAGACTACAACTGTCCAACAGTAGCCCCACACCTAGCCCCCCTAACCTTAGCCTACCCATTACCCGCAACACTAACCATGGCTTCACCTTCAAAAAAGTAACCGTATTAAAAGTGCAAAAAATCATAACCTCCCTCAAACCTTCAAATTGCTAACGGGACAATTGCCCCGCACAGATTATAAAAGATGCAGCTAGAGACTTCGCCCCTTTCATTTCTAAGCTCATACACGTGTCATTCTCTACTAATTTGGTACCCAATAATCTGAAACAGTCATGGGTCCTCCCGTTGTTAAAAAAGCAAACCCTGGACCCAGCCATCCCTACAACTTACAGGCCTATCACAACCGTTTCCTTCCTGTTAAAAATCCTTGACAGAGTGGCTTACTTGCAAATTCAGCATTACCTAGAGTCCAACCAAATACTCGGATTGCGTCAGTCTGGCTTCCGGCCTCAACATGGAACAGAAACTGCCCTTGTTGATCTCAAAAGTCAGATTGACGAAATCAAAGATAAGGGCAAGGCTGCCATCTTACTCATTTTAGATCTCTCAGCAGCCTTCGACCTGGTTGACCATAAGATACTCTGCAACCACCTCTCTTCTGCCGCCCACTTCTCTCCCTCTGCTGTCGCGTGGATACAGTCATTCCTGGCCAACAGAACCATGAGAGTCTTCTCTCCAGTGGCAGCAGCAGACCCTATCCCTATCACCTGCGGTGTCCCACAAGGCTTATGTGTTTCACCAACCCTATACAACATCTTTACAAAGCCCCTCTTTGATAAACTGGACTGTCTGGGTGTCACCTACACAAACTATGCGGATGAGACCCAGATACTCCTCACCATCTCGGGCAACTACAATACTGATGTAGCCAGGATCAACAAAATCTTCTCTGTCATTCAGGCATGGATGGCCACACACAGCCTCTGCCTGAATGACGAGAAGACTGAACTGCTCATGATTGGTGCACCGAACAACCTACAAAAACTAAGTCCTAACTATTCCAATATCATAATTGGCTCCCACCTCGATGTCAATACAAACCTCACCAAACAAGTCAACTCGATCGCCTCAGCCACTGCCTATACAGGAAAACTAATCAGAGCTTGTAGACCATTTCTTTCCCCTAACAGTTGCCTCACGCTAGCCAGAGCTATTATACAATCTAAGTTAGACTACTGCAATAGCCTCTACTTAGGTGCCAACCAACCGATAATCACCAAACTCCAAGTCCTTCAAAATAATGCGCTACGAGCAGCGCTAAACATTCCCAGGCGCGAGCACATCTCTGCCACCAGAACCACATGCAAATGGCTCACCATTCAACATAAAATCGATCTGAAATCCCTCTGCCTCACCTACAAAGCTCTCAACCATTTAGCCCCCCCACCTTACTAACAAATTCACCATGAGAACTTCCACCAGAACCACGAGATCGTCCAATACCCTATGTCTTACAGTACCCAGATTTACCTCCAAAAGAGCCTGTGGCTCAAGCTTCACTGTCCTCGCCTCCCAACTCTGGAATACCTTGCCACTGAATATTAAGGCGTCCAAATCCTTCCAGTCGTTCAGGAAACAGGCCATTGGGTGGCTCCTGTCAAAAAGTCAACCTTAAGTCAGACCCAGTTATTAACTGTACATACTGCATATGTCTCTTTTGTCACTTTTGTTTGCTATTACTTCTATTGTCTGTATATTCTGTATATACTTGCCGCCTTACGATTATTGTTTTCTATACACTGTGCCTGTAACTTGTACTAAGCACCCTCATACTCCCTGGTCCGGAGCGCTATAGAAATAAATAAACACCAACAAAACGTAAACATTAACTTCCATAAATTGACATCTTTTATTGAAATTTGCTTTTCCACTCAAACATGTCCATTGCACATAATGTACAAAAGCATGTGTATTAGTGAGAAGAGCAAGAGTGTGAGTGGAATGAAAGTGAGTAGATAGTGTCATGTGCATTTTGAGCAGTCCCTTTATCCCACTGTGCAATCTTATGTTGGTTTATTCTCGCCCCATTCCCAATATCCTCTGTTGAAGATCAAAGGTTTAAGCAGGAATTCTGATTTTGGGTGGGGGACGTTTTATTCCAGTTGGAACATGTTGTGTATTGTGGAACAGAAGAATGCCCCTGATTTGACTGAACACTAGAAATACGATTTTGGGGTTCTTATAGGATACTGGAAATACTCTCTCTCTCTCTCTCTCTCTCTTTCTCTCTCTTTTGTTCTCTTTCTCTCCCCAGCTTGCTAGCAATAGCACAGAGACCACTAATGGCACAACCTATGTTGAGGAATTTAACAGGGAAGACTGCATATTACCCAGGACTGATACTGCCAGGAACACTATGGTTAGGCACCACGTCATTTGAAAGGGATAGTTTAGAAAATCAGGTCCTCTTTCGAGCGAAACATTGAACCTTTGCTGGTTCCACGAGCACTGACTGTGGGGACACGATCAATGAAAAAGGAGCAGGAGGGTATAGTCCTCGAGACTGATATCCAAAATGTCCAGTGCCTTAAAAGCATTGAAGGGATCCCTTGGAACATCTCTTAACCTTCACAAAAAAGCATGAGGCCTTTTTAAAAAAAAATAATTTAGCCACAGTGAGACAACAAGAGTTGGTGCCGTGTTTTCCTTTATTGTATACAGATGCCCCAATGAATACAAGTGGATGATCTGGAACAGACCTGCACCAGAACCATGTTAGGCACATCATCAATGATTCTTACAGATTTCCCCACAGATATGTTCAAGGTATAATGGGACTAGGGCTCTACCAAAAGTCCATATTATTTGTTTTCCTGAAGCTAAGTGTGCCTGGGTTCAAGTCCCCTCTCACTTCTTGGCAGGATGCACAATTTACTCGGAATGTGGGTTGTGGAAGCAGATGGTGTTTTATGTATTTTTTAACATTGATTTTTGATGTATTTTTGTATTGATTTGACATGATGACACAGCAAAACATAACAATATTGTATATTATCATAATAACGAAATGCTCGCTTGCATATGGTACCTGACAGAAGGTAAAGGAACATTATCAAAAAAAACCTAATGAACAGGAAACTATCCCACTGTGCCCCATTAATTCCCGAACTTAAAACACGTGTGTAGATTAGCCCTATTGCTATACACGCTTTCTTCCAAATACTTAAAGTTATCGAGGTATTCTTTCCACTTTGAAAACATTGGACCATCTTGACCCCCTCCCACCCAGTCCTCTCCCACATCCTGGCAATGTCTCCCTTAGCCATGGCTACTGCTGCTGAAACAAACAGCTTTCCAAACTCATTGACGGGGTCATTTCCCTAGATGCTCAGAGGAAGCCGCTTAGGATTGGCCTCCGGTGGGTTGTCCAACCACCAATTCCAAATGTTTAATTACCCTCATCCAAAAGATATGTATCTTTGAGAAACTCCATAATGTGTGGATGAAAGAGCCCCCATAGTATTGCATCCTAAACAGTGGTTGTGGCACCCAGTTCATCGTATACAGAAGCTCCCTACAGTAGTATGTCCTGTGCAATATTTTATATTGGAGAAGTTGGAACCCTGAAGAAATCATAATTTCTTGCAAACCTCTCCCAGTCTTCATCTGTTAATTGACCTACATCAATTTTCACCTAGGCTTTCAGAGACACTAAGTCATATGAGGGAAAGGTCGCTATTACATGGTATACGGTTGAGGTTGGTTTATCAGCAATCCCCACCTCCATAAAATGTATCGCTAGGGAATGGGGTGGGAGATCATAGTCACCCTGAAATTGGGTTTGCAATGGATTACACATTTGTAAGTAGTGGCAGCGTTCTTTACGTGGTAGCCAGAACTAGTGTTTCAAATATTGGAATGAAGCAATAGTCTGTTCATAATTAGATCACCCTTTGAATAGATCCCCCTATCAACCCATGACTAGAGTGTCCTCAGTTTTGACACTTCACCTGTGTTCAGATTATTCCCAATTGAAGCCCTAAGTGTAAATATCCTTGATCAACCCATCACACTTATTTCAGCCTGTCTCATTCTAAACGGGCATCGGACAACAGCCCCTTGTTGATGCATCCATACTTCCTCTGCATTGGGGTATTTTGCCTCATTAATTCCGATTCAAGTTTTATACGGGACAATGCAGAGTTCCAGCACAATGATTCATTGGCTTTCACCAATTGTGTCCCCAGGTAATATTTGCGGGTGTTTGTTAGCGCTATTCTTCCTCCCCAGGGCACATTTATAGAGTGCTCAAAGCACAATACAGGATTGTCTGTCATGCCCTAGCAGATTTCTCAAAACATGTTCAATTCTTGATGGGAGTTTTCTGAAGGGCATAAAGATTTCTGGCAAGGGAAATTACGTTAAAAATGGTGGTTCTGCCTAATAACGTCAGCAGTAAACATAGACAGTATTTTGCATCTGGTATTGCCCAATTTGTTGCAATTGAATTGATCAGGCAGTAAATCTGTCAGAATTTGGCCAGTACCATTTGATTGACTAAATTCAAACACATGTGGTAAACAATACCGAACACAGGGAGCGAGGGTAGCAATGGTGTCCCCGCTTTCTGCGGATTGGAGACAGGGGGTGGGGAAAAAAAGAGAAAAGGAGATCCTGCGGCATTGGATCCAACTCACGCTATTGGGACAGAACTGACGCTGCAGGGTCAGGAGGGGAAGCAGACGTCCAAAAGGTAAGTGGAGAGTGTGTGGGGGATGTATTGGGTGTCTGGGGGAGTTAAAGTTTTGCTGGATTTGCCCACAGCAAAATTGTATTTGCAGCAAAACTGTCCACGGTCAATTCCGCCATGAAGAATTGTGCCACGGCCAAATCACGTACTTCCTTGCATCCCTCTGGAACCGATTCATGATTTGTTTCAAGGAAAATTTCCCATATCCTTGCACATGTTTTTTTCCCAGATACCTAAAGTCATCCTCTGCAATTTGAAACTGGCAGTTGAATGGGATTGTTTGCGTCCTGAACCCCTGATACTATTAAAAGAATAGATGTATACTAGTTTACTTTCAGGCCTCTATGACTGACAAATTCGTGAAGGATTTCCATTGCCCAAAGGCCTGATTGTATAGGGTCAAAAAATAAAGAGGTTGTCCCATATAAAATACACCCCGGTCCTTGTCACCTGTAGGGCAGTTTTGTTCCTGTGCCATGCTTCCAAAGGCCAATGGCCAATGTAAACAATAACAGGGATAGCTGGCATCCCTGCCTTATCCCCCTTTCCAGGGGCTAGGAATGGGAGCATTTCCCATTCACGCGTACTAAAGCCAGTGTGATAGTAGTTTCACCAATGTATTAAATGTGTGCCCACATGCCATTGGTTTCATAAACATCCATAACGGTGCAAACTAATTGAGTCAAGGTTTTATTCTAGTTCAAATGGCAAAATAACTAGTGGACTGTTTTTGTCTAAGAGGTATTACATAATGTGGGTGGTATTTTAGTATTGTGGTAAAATAGTGGTATTTTAGGATCGTGCTAAAAAATAGTGATGAGCTTATTTATGGCAATTCCCTATATGATGAAATAAACCTCCCCCTCCCTTTTATTTGTATTCTGTTTAGGGTTGACTGTAAGGGCAGACTCATTGACTTCATACTCATAGAGACAGAACAGCACCAGCTGTTTTTCTGGTGACTTATTTATGAAACCGGACTAACACCCCCCCCCCCCATATATTACAGGTGTTCTAGCTGGTTGCTTCTCCAACCTTTACCTCCCACCCCACTTTACCACATGACGTAAACATGTTACCACTTTTGGGTGCACTATGACACTTTCTTATTATTTCCTCTCTTTTAAAATAATTCACATAGTCACAAGAATGCAATCCCACTAATTCAGTTTTTGCAATTTTTATGTACGTGTTATGATGTAAAAATAAGTTGTGCAATGCAATGCACATGTTAAAACCAGTTACAATAGATACATGTCATCTCCGTTCACAATGACAACATTTGTTTTTTCTTACCAAGACCTTGAAAATCGATGCAGTTACAGAGGGTACGTGTCTAAGAGAAAAGATATAATGCACACAGCACAAAACATGTAAACTTTTCCCTTCATCACATTTCAGAAATTCCCCATTACACATGCAAAAGAAAGAAAACAACTTTTTTAAAAATAACCATTTAATCTCACTGCCAAACTGACAGGAAATGCAAATACTCTCATCTGCACGCTCCTCAAAGTTTCACCATACTTACTCCTAATGTATAGAATTTCTGTGCTGAAGGTGCCCCTCTCTGGATCATCTTATCTGCAAGCGGAATGTTACAAATGTTGCAGCTTTTGTCAGTACAGTGAAAAGCCAGCAACTTCGCTTCGACCCTTCAGACTGCCTCCTGGTATCTTGCTTTCTCTCTGCACAGCTTAGCTATGCCCTCCATGCACAGCACAGCTGTCAGTTGCTTTTCATCTCTTCTCTCTGCAAAATGATGACTGACCTCTCTACCCCCATTTAGGCCAGGTTTATACCATAGGCCTGTCAATCTTTAATAATCCTGCCTCTTTCTTGAGGTCCCCTGTCAACACCTTTCTATAATCATGGCATTTCTCTCTCCCAACACCCATCTCCTGAGCCTACTTGTATCAGCTTTGTTTCTTGCAGCACACAATGCCCTTCTGAATTGAAAAGACAGCCCATGCATTTTACAGGCACGTTTACTCCTACTAAACGAAAAACAGAATTTGCAGTCTGAACCATTTGCACTGCAATGTTAAAGGGTACATTAATTAATTACTGGGGAAATGTTATTTAATGGGAAATTGTTAGTTAATTATATTAGGGGTAAGTTTATTCAGCACAACATGACAGCTGGCGAATTCACTATAACATGGAACATTTTCACATGTGCAATACTTCAATTTGCTGTCTTTGCATTCATTTCACTGCCTCCATTGAAATTCCATTTTACTGTCCCTTTGAAACCAATGCATTATCTTTCCCTACATACTCCCTCCTTTTACTCATGCAGAGATTGCTCGCGACATCGCTGCAGGAGGAACAACAATCAATTTTACTAGAACGTGTGCACCGCAAGGCACCTCTCTTTCCCCATTGTCACATCCATATTTTAATGGTAAGAACCACTAGCCACCCCCCATTAACATAATTGGGACTGCCAAAATCACCATCCAGCTTTCTACCCAGGTCCCCCAGTTGAATGTGTTTCCTTCCACCAAGCCTGTATTGTCTTTCTTTAAATTCATTCTGACAGTATGTATCTTTTTGTGTCTCACTCACTATCCACACATTATGACAAATAGTTTTCAGGCCAATGGATATTTTTAGCATGCCTCTTCCTACAACTCTGGTCCCTGAGTTTGGATCATCCAACCCAATAACGTATTGTTTTTTTTTAATTCTGAATTTTGGGATCTCCTCCCTGTCAGTTATATGTTGTAGTATTTTCTCATTAATTAAACTTCTTTCCTGCTCAAGTGCTAAAGTGACCTTTACTATTACAGAATTACCATTCACACGGATAGGGAGCCATGGTTGCCTCTCTCCCATGTGTATTTCAGGAACGGTTGAGATATTTTTCTCTGTGTTCTTATCTGAAATGACAGGTGGCTTGAATTTTTCTTCTTTTATGAAAAAGTGTAATGTGTTCTCATCTATTCCTGTTTTCCATTTTTTCCTGGGGTCCAAATAAATCTCGAGAGACTGTTTTTCTTTTCACCTCGCATTTCACCCTGACACATTAGAATGACAGTGACACCAGGCACACAGCCATTCTGAAGATACACTTCCATTGCATCATCTGATTTATCCACATTATGGCATTAGTTTATACTGTTGTTCTGTGACCTTACTTTTTTGGGCCTCAATGGCTTTTTGACTAGGGACCACAATACCCCATTTACCCCATCAATGAGGGGTGACAACCTCTTTAGACAATCTGTCCCCATCAGAAACAGAATTTCACTGAGAGATGTGGTCAACACTTCCTGTCTCATCCTATGTTTTCCTATGGTTATGTCAACCTCAGTGACACCTTCGATAGGTATCTCCTCACCGTTAAAATTGTACTCCAGCCCCTCATTTTGTCTCATTATAATCTGAATTTGTGGGGAACTCCCTTCATTGATACTTTTCATCAATTCTTTGGACATGATCATAGCCTGCCCACCTGTGTCAATCATTGCAAATGCATTGCATTACTCTTCCACAGTGTTAGGAGCATACTACCTGTCCTCAACTTCTTCCAGCACACACAAAAAGTGTGAATTTTTACTGATTTCAGGACTCACCTTTCTCAGGCCCTTTTCACTTATTGCCAAACACAGAGGCAAGTTAAATGATATCTTTCTCTCCTTTTCGCCCATTTCATTTTGGGAATCACACTGCAGTTTTTTGACTAAACATCCTCACAAAAATCAAGCTTTCCATTTTCTGGCTCAGAACACCTATTTGCATCTTGCATGGTTTCTGTCCTCTTGGTCTCTTGGAATATGCGTGGCTCATAGTACTCTTCAGGAGACTGGTCTGCACCGTCATTTTGAGCACTAATTTCTCCTGTCTGCATTTCATCATCAGTATTCATCAATGGAGGATGTTTTAACAATCAATCCTACCGCTTCATCAGGTGTTTTATCATAGCATATGGTGTCCTTTCTGAATCTGTCTCTCTGCTGTTTTCGATTTTCTTTTATTTATTTTCTCCTTTTTGTCTTTCATTTGGACACACTTCAAATTGAACCACACTCTGTTTTTGGGTGGGTGTGTACCACTTACTTTACTTTCATTGGTGGTTATTTTCTTGTTTGAATCAGTAAGCAATTCAGGACTGTTACACAACACTGGTTCATGGGATTCTGTACTTTTATCATTGCAGGGGCTATTACATAGTCACTTGTTGTCAGAATGCAGAAGATCACTCCATTGACATTATGCACCCTCACTTTGTGGCTGCTTTTGAACCGCTCAGAGTTTTCCTATTTGCTCAGTTAACATTTTAACCTGTTCCTCGAGGCATTGAAATCTGTCCATTTCCCTGGATTCCTCTCTTTGTGGCCTAGGCCGGTACTGGTTAAGTTCACCCTGGTTGGATCTGTTCTGGTATCTCTCAGGAGATTGAATTCTATTTGAGTTGTTTCTGAACTTTTGGTTCATTGGAGGTGGAGAGTACGGTGTGACCATCCTTTGGGGGTCGACTTGTGGTGGTGACTGATTATAATGGCACGGGACATAGTTCATATTTTGTCTTTCATTTTGTGAGAACTGTCCCCTATGCTGATTTCCATTTTCAATTAACCAATCCACATATTGTCGTCTGTCTTGATTGCCATACACCATAGTATTGGGGTCAAATCTGCTCTGTGCCCCCAGCATCTGATATGGGCCATTGTGTTTTTGATTTTGATTTTGATTGTTATTCATGCCTGGCATATCGGGCCAGTAGCCAACACTAGGTCTGTCACCCACATGTCTAGGACAAATGTCATTTTCTCTATTGCTCAGGTCATGTGATTGGAACATCGGTGCTTGGGATGGAGTCCTCTGTGGTGACGCATCCTTTTGATCAGTTGTCATATTATTCCGTGTCTGATTTTGGGCTGATTCAAGTGTCATTGTGGCAGATCTTATCTCCAGCACTGTTTGAGTGTAATCTTTAGATTTTGTCTCTCTATGTCTATAGATTACCTCATATAATTGTGTCCCCTGTTCAGCAATCCAGAGGCTTCTCTCTATCAAATTTGTAAATTAACTGGGATATAATGTGTTTTTGAAGACCATAAGCGGTCTTGAATTCTACAGACCTTTGGGATATAAAAGCTGGTGTGAGAAAGGGAGCAACACTATTACAGTGTGTCTTTACCTGTTGCTATTACAACAATGATGGCAGAGCATGTAAATTACTGTGCAGAATGAGTGGAGGTAGCAGTTTCTAATTGGGACCATTGTAGGACATTGTGAGGCATACGCTGGTTTTGCCACACCATTCATATAGTGACACAGACTTTTGCTCCTGGAGTAGGTACTTTATGGTGCAATTGCCATTGCTATGTTTCTGGGTTTCAACTATGGGCCTAATTTTTATGTGTTGCTGTACTTTTACTGTATGGCAGTGCTGTTCAAATATTTGCAGTGCAATGTGCATGCCTGTGAAGTGATCTACAAGAAGTTATGTTTTCTTGGATAACTGCCTCATAATCTAGCCCCCATTTTGTAACAAGATCCTAAAATTGTAAGAGGCATCTGCCCGAACTCTTTTTTTGGTCATCTCCCTCAAGTCCACAAATCCCCAAGTTCTTTTACAGTTGGGGTTACGGCAGGTATTTGTGCTTTTAGATAGACATGGGTGATAGACATGGGTGCACACCTCAAAAGGCCATTGGACTGGGAGAGCCAATGATCCCATATTGGTTTAGTTTAGGCTTTCCTTCATTGTTTCTGCTCAGCTTTTTCATTTTTATTTTCTCTTCAGGTCACACTCTGAGCTGTAATTATGTATATCTTGTATTGTTATCATGCCTTCATTTGTTCAGCTTCCTCTGTCAAAGTACCTCCTTGTAGCATATGATAAGATCATTGATAATGTTTCCAGCTATTAGTTTTCACAACTTAACAGAACCTAATGAATCCTGCTTAGCATAGTTGCATTCTTGGTCAACATACTACTGAGAATAAATACTTAGCTTTACTGATGATTGAGGAATCTCTTGTATTGTTCTCCCTTTTGGACTGATCCTTCTGGAATTAGGGCTCTGAGCAAACATTTGAAGTAATAGAGACGAGTGATATCATCAACCAAATGCTGTAGTGAGGCTAGATCTGTGGCAACTGGTGATTTCTTTAATTGTAGGGGTATAAATAAGTCCCACAAATATGCCAGAGGGACCAAGGGTACTCAGGAAACCCATACCGACTAAGGGGTGATTGGGAGGGCTCTCCACTAAACCTTTTTTTGAAATAAATGATGCATCACACAGGATACTTTCTGTGAAAACGTGGGTAAAAAGCCAGACAGTTTGCAATTGGTTTTGTAGGGCAACTGCAATCCAAAAATGCAATTGATGCAAGTATCAGCAGTGCACAGAACAATTTCCAATGCATTTTCATGATGCCCTTATCCAAAATATATGCAAGTATAAAAACATTTTCAGCCTGGTTGTGCTCGTACATTTCCATGCTGCCTGCAACAATATAGGCCAGTATTCCTGTATAAGAATATATTTATGTTTGTGATGATCATTATGCCAATAAGGATACTAAGAAAAATGTCCATGCTTGGTTTGCCAATAAAGGATAGTATCCCCAAATAAGGACATACTTCTGGTGGCTTTCCTTTTAAAAATGCCACCCCACAAAAAGAACACATGCACAAACTGGTTGGACAATTTAGTCGGGTCTAGAAAAGTAATAACACTTGTCAAGTTAGAGTGACCCTTGATGCCCAGTAAGAAAGGGCATGCCACATATAGCTGGACTGAAGGCAGCAAAATGCCAATCTAGCCATGTAATACACTAGTCAGTCTTGCTTTATGATAGCTGCCCAGAATACAATACCATGCCACAGTAATAAATAGCTAGACTGACAGCACCAGAATGCTATTATAGCTGCCTAATAATGCATATTATGGTTGGTTTATCATAGATGTCCAGTGAATAATGTCATGCCATAGTGAGAATTGGCAAGACTGGCAGCACCAAAATGTCATTGTAGCCACCTAATTACAATTACCACACTTGCTTTATTAAAGATGTCCAGTAAAAATTGTCATGCCCAAGGTAGCAATGGCTAGACTGGCTGCAACAAAATGCCAATCTAGCCACATAGTAACACTTACAATGTTTGCTTTATCATAGATTCTCAAATAAAAAATGTCATGCAATACTAAGAAATGACTAGACTGGCTTCACTGAAATGCCAGTCCAGCCACATAATAACACTGATTATGCTTGTTTTTTTCATTTATGTCTAGGTAAAACTTCATGCCACTGTAAGAAATAGATAAACTGGCTGCACCAAAATGCCATTCTAGCCACTTAATAACACATATCATCCTGTTTTTATCAACATGATTTTTTATGTGCCTCTATAATAGATGCCCAGTTAAAATGTTTCTGCCATTCCCCCCTCTACAGCCACACCCACTAAAATCTGCTCCCAGCCCCGGAACAAACACACACATTCACACAACATTTACTCACTCATTCACACACGGCATTCACTCACTTATTCACACGAGCATCCATACATCATACACTCACTCATTCAGACAACCATTACATAATTATGATTCAATAAAATGTTTTTACCTGCTGGCATCCCCAGTGTGGACTCTGCTCTGCTCCTCCACATCCATGAAAGCCCTCCAGCTTCCTAGCAGATCGAACATGCACCAGGAAGGAAAGAGTGCTTGCTGGTTTCTGCACATCCATGCAGGAGTTGAAGTGCTCAATTGACGGTACTCCAATCCATTTGAATGTTTGGGGAGACGCAGGAGCTCCCACTCGCACATTCACACTTGCAGTTCTCAGCATGCATCCCCAATGGGCCATGCAAAGTTTGGAAGCAAAAGGCACTGCATGGTCCAATGGACATGAGCACTTGGGAAATAAACTGTGAAAGGGAAACTATGTTTCCTTTGACAGTTTAAGGGAGTCATATGTGAACCGAATATAAAGCCATTTGCAGCAAGGATTAGAGTATGCAAACACTATGCTTGTTTTAGCAACTCATCTCAAGAAATCCTTATTTTAATCAAAAATTCTTGCCAGGCCTGAAATAGAGTATTGAAACGAGTTGTAACAAATATTTTATAGTATTTTCAGGAACTTATTAAAGTACCCCTTGTGATGCTGGAAATGCATCAGAGGGACAGGGCCTCCGTATCCTTGTCCTTTACTGTTTTTTATTGTGTGTTCTGTCGTGTTTTCCGCACAGGAGTTCATGTGGGACTCCTGGCGGAGCAGCTCTCTCTCTTTTGGTTTGGTGAACTGACCTGTGGGATACCCTTATGGCCCCCATGGGTGGGGGTGCAACCCTGTGCCCCTAGTGTATGTTGTTGGGTACCAGTGGGTGGCCGGAAGAGCAGGGTATGGGCTGGTGGCAGCTCCATGCTGAATTTGACAAGTGCGCGGAGTATCCTCCATTTTAGTATACCCCGGCCCTGCCATTGGGATCAGTTGATTCCTGATGGAAAACAAGATGGCCCCGGTGGCCTCTTGCTTTCTATTACCCATTACTTTGTTTTCCCAAAGTCCTGCGAAGCCCTGACTGGCTGTTGGGTGGAAATACCATATATGGTGTTTTTGTGAAGGCCGGCCAGACTAGCTGGAGCCTTCCCGGTGATGTATGTTGTGGGTACCTCCTGTGGGTGGGACCAGGGTGAATAGAGTGTATGATGAATATGCATTCTGTGTTGTGGATATCTAGTATCTGGTGGTTGACACAATGACTGAGACAGCCGTGCCCAAAACCGGTATGAATGCAGCTTGGAGTGTTGAATGGCTCGGTACTTGTCCCAATACACATAACTTGTTGTGAGTGTCTGGAGAGAAGTGAGTGGCCTGAATACTGTGTGCCTGATTGGCTGCCTGCCTGCATGAATGCCCTTAGTCGTGATTGGATGCTTGAGTGTGACCCAGCAGAATGAATGGGAGATCAACAGTAGATCTGGGGACCTCTCACTGCTAGGAATCCTGTTCAGAAGCTGAAGTCCACTACAACGAGTAACTGGAGTAAATGAAGCTTGACCTTGAAGCCCTGCTGGATGAGAAGAATTGCTGTTGCTCTCCTTCACAATGTGAAAGCTGCTGTGCCTCCAAGGACTGACCCAGAGAGGACCATGTAAGGTGCCCTTTTCCCGAGCTACGAGGGACCATTGTGCTCAGCTGATCTTTGCCAAAGCTCCCTGGTAGACAGATCTTTGACAGGTTGCCGACCCGAGACGGGGACTGCCGCGGAATCTCAAAGAGAAGCACCCGGACTGTTGTTCGCCACTGTCGACGACCGCTGTCGCCGACTGGAGCCGCCGTGCTCCCGTGTGCCTAAGAACTTCAAGTGATCATCGGACGCTCTCGTCTGCATCATCGCCACTTTATACCGCTGGAGAAGGCCCGACGGTGGGTTTCCCACCACCTAAGGATCACAGAGACACCGACGACTCGACGCCCTTGCTGGGCCACAGTTCTTCATCATCTCTTTGCGGTCCAGAACTATCGTTACCGAGGTGCCCCGTACGCCTCTTCCTTCCAGGATGCCAACGCTCTGTCGTCGACGAGCACCACTAGGAACGAAGCTGCCACTTCACTGCCGTAGTTCAACCTGTTCACCGTCGACGTTTGACGACCCGTGACTCCTGCCTTAAAGGGAGGGCACTCAAGAAGGGCTGTCGTTTCCCCGACACTGAACGCCAAGTTCCCCCGACGCCTCTCGATGATCCGTGGCTCCTGCTTCAAAGGGAGGCACTCAAGAAGGATCGGTCGACGCATCTGCGGAGAACTCTACTCCACCAGGTACATTGCGGGGGTAAAACCTTAATAGGAGTAGATAAGACTATTGAACATTACATGGACTGGGCTTGTGCTATATATCTTTATTTACAGGTTGCCCAGGTGGGGGGATCTCCACACAGAACTGTGCCTAGTGTTAGGGGTCAGCATTCTGCCTATTGTTTCAACCATCTTGCGTTCCTTCCTATCTCTATTGCTGGTTTACTCATTATTGATCTGTGTGACATTTTAACCTTACAGTTGATGCACTTTAATGAGATTTGATAACATTAGTGGTACCACTTTAGAATTGTATATATTTATCATTATTGACTTCCGAGTACAAAGTGAGTTATTGTGATCGTGTACATACCTTTGAATATTAATTATATAAATACTGTGTTTTCAGTAATACAGTGAGTGGACATTCCTTTGTGGGGGTTCGGGGACTACACTGTACTTAAGAACCAGCCTGCATCACCTCCTGAGAAGCTAGGCCTTGATTGCTCGACCACGTACCAATAATAGAGAATCTTGGCTGGGGACCTCTGTGCCTCTCCTCTACCATATAGAGAGCGGAAGTACAGACACCCCCTACCAGTCTTTACACCCATGGCGAAAAACATTGGCACATTTCTTAAACTCGTGAAGAGCCTCATCAGAATATAAAAAGCACATCCAACAATTATAAGATTGGTATTTGACGAAACATGCATAGTTCTTTCTCAGTAAGAACAATTTAAGATAAGCTCACAGTTGGCCTTAATATCAGTGACAATTGGAATCGTTTTAACAAGTAATATTTGTTAATGTTAGCATAAGTTAATCAGTGGAAATTTGGTGGGGATATGTTTAGGTAATCTGTATTTAGCCTTTCCTTATTTGCTGGTTCTGTACCAGTGGTGGTATTCAACACTTACCACTGTTGGTCACATTTACATACTGCATTTCCATCTACTTGGGGTAATCTCCCATATTTCTTTTTTATTTAAGGAGTGCTAGCAGATTTCTGAAATGAAAGTGAGATCTGCTCAACAGTCTAATTTCAAACAGTGCTCTCTTTTTTAGTAAAAACGTGTGTTGGTAGGTTTGTATTCTGATTGGCCTCCAAGCCATTGGGTGTAGGAATGAATTTACCAACAACCATACATTAGAATGCCCTTTATACTTGCTACTGGGCATCAGTCATTGGCATGACAGCAGCATATTAGCAGAAATGGGGCTTCAGTTTTAAAAAATGCCCTGAACAGTTTGTTTACTAAAAAGTATAAACCCTGTTTTGGTTGGCAATCCTGCTTAAAATGTACTAGCAGCTACACATAGGAGAGGACACGTGTGGTTACTCCAGGAAGGGTTTCTACCGCTGCATGTCCAGATCCAAAATCATTCCACATTTTGCAGTGGAGTTTTGGGGGAATACAAATGGGACTATTTTTAGAAGTAAACCAACTTTTTAATCGTTAATTGGGTATCCCCAACATGCAGTATAGGTCAATAAAAAAAAGAACTATCTGAATTGATATGGTAGCCCATTAAGAAATTGAGTTATACCATGACAAATCCATCTGCCAAAACCTTTGTGTACTGCTGTCTGGTGCTGAGTTACACTGAAGAAAAACCCTGTTGGGTTCACCGCTAGAAGATCCCTTTGTTCTTTGCTGGGAAGGATTGACACCATTCCAAGTGCACAGGATTTGTCCCTCAGGAGGTATGGCCCTGACCTTTGAGATCCAATTCCCTCACCATGTACTTTCCCCATGACTTTTAAAGCACCTTGTTGCTTCCCATAGCTAGGTCCCCACTCAATAAATATGATAATAATAATAATAATAATAATAATAATAATAATAATAATAATAATAATAATAATAATAATAATAATAATAATAAATGTATAGTGCTTCAAGGAAGCCATGCTAGTACAATGGAAAAATCACACCAGGGAGGTAATGACTGGAGTAAGTAATGTTGATGTAAGTGGAAGGCTATAGTTAGGGGAGCCCAGGAAAGATATTACAGTCAAAAGAGGAGTTTCTACATTTTAGATTTCCCTCAGTCTTTCTCTCTCTCTCGCCCTCCCTCTCTCTCTCTCTCTCTCTCTCTCTCTCTCTCTCTCTCTCTCTCTCTATCTCACTTCATGTTTCCCCTCCTCACTTCCTGAGGAGAAGGCACTCTGGGAGCTGACATCAGAGGGCAACACGTTTGTTATGATATGCTATGAAATGTAAAACATGCCTGTACACAAGTTTCTTGATGTGTTACAACAACTGAGCTTTTCCTCTTACAGAAGGGTTGAAATTGACTAATCCACTGCAGCAAAAGGAGTATATGAGGTGGTAAGAATGCCCAAACCCCTTAAGTGAATCCTCTTTGGGCTCAATCAAATGGATTTAGCTGGAACCTTATTGGGGTATAGTCTACCCAAAGTCCTCAGTCATAGAGGTGAACATATAGCTTTACAAGGGCGGAGTCTCACCATCTCCACAATTACTTCGGAGGAACATTTGGAGTGACCTGCTGTTTTGAACAAAGCCTGTCTGTTGCATAGATACTGATACCCAGGTTTCTAGGAGTCTGTCTACTGGTAGTGGTAGCCCTGCAAGTGGTCTCTGTCAACCTTCCTGGCTGTGAAGAACAGAAAGTGCACTTACCTCATCGGCAGAGAACATGCTACTGAAACACGCCGGCCCGCAGCTTGGACAGCGCTACCCAGGACTCTGCCTGCTGGCAAACCCTCAAAAGTGTCCCTGTGTACCTGCCTATTTGGGAAGGGCAGAGGAAGCACACCGCTTTCCTCAAAGTCCCTACAAAATTACTCACAGCACTGTATGATCAAAGGAAGCAGTCTCCAACCAATCATGCCACTCCTGCCCTGTACTGCATTGTTGAACCCCATCAATGCCACTCCCAATGTGGCCCAGACTCCACGCTGAACATGATGAATGAAAAAGGTATACAATCATGGTGCTGTCCCCCTGGTCTTCTTCTCTTGGCCCTAGTGACATTTAAGCACCCACTCTTATCCTTAAAAGGCATATATTATTACTTGAGCAAAGCTGCAATGACACTTGCCTGCCTCACCCTGTCTTTATACCCAGAGAGCCCGTTCCAACCAAAGTCTGCTTATCCTGTGTATTGCATTACAGTGGAGGGTTGTTAGATTTTGTATCTGTTTGTCCATGCTATATAGAACATTGTTTGGAAGTTGTTTTTAAGTTGGTACTACCATGCAATTGTTTTTGGGATGCTTACTTTCTGGCTCACAGCCCTCTTGAAGAGTAGTGTGGGATAAATTGACCCACTCAATGGCATTGCTTCACATCACTGAGCTGCCTGTGCGCAACAAACGGTAACCTGGCTGCGCTGGCTCCTGTGCACACCAGGGAATCAAAACTACTTTTGGCAGCAAAAACAGAAAAATGGCTGCACCATTTCACTTCGGGCAAAATGAAAAAAGGGGACACACTGAAAAATAGGCCAGTGTGTTCTGAAACATGAATGGAATCAAGTTAAAAGTAAAGCCTGCCATTGCTACAGAAGCCAAAATCCCCTTCAAAATGAAACCGTTTTCACCCTTTGAAAATGCTGGTTTGATATCAATTTCATCTGTCATTCTGAAACCACTGTGAGTAAAAAGGCCCATTTAAAACCAACTCTCAGAGAAATCAAAAGCAACTTCATTTTCACTCGCACGGGAAGCACACATTTATTTCTTGACAAAATGTATCCAGGTGCAGCAGTTCGAAGAGACTTTTTACTCTCTGAGCCAGGGCAAGATGAACTTTAACTATACTTTAGATAAGAGTTCTGCTGCAAGGAAAATGACTACAGCTGCCAAGACAGCTGCAATCTGAGGAGCTGCAAACCAAAATCAATTAAGAAATTAAACAGTTTAAAAACACATAGGCTGGAGTTGCAAGCTCTCAGAAACCTGTAATTCCAGTTGCCAGCTATGAAACTCCTCTGAGGAAGGGAGATACACCCTACATCCAGGACACTTAGGTGCAAAGTACCAGCTTGAAAAACCTTGAATGGGATAGGACAATGACAGTTCACATGATCATCAGACATTCGTCTTTGCTCCAGGCTGGGACAATAGCAGTCCTGGAACACTCACCCATCAAGTGTGAAGGGCAATAAAACTTTCAACTAAGAGAGAGGCCCCCATCCTGCTTGGAAGAAACTGCCAGTTGGTGTTAGCTGGGAAGAATGACAGACCATGAGCCCATTTGTCTTAAGACTATTTTATAAAGAACTTTAAAAAGACATATCTCAGCTGTCAAAATTGGTAAAAATGTGGAACTTTCACAGTGTAAAAGTGGAATTGTGGGCAGTGTTTGAAAACTTGGTAGAATGTTGTGGCACACTCTGGACAGAAACTGTGATATATGTTGTATTACCAGAAAAGCATCCATGTGGCAGATGTCAGATTTTGTACATACATCCCTGGGGAAAATGTGCATATTCTGTGTATAAAATTGGCAAATTGTGGGCCAAATCTTTAATGTGTAAAACTACCAAAATGTGTCAGAAAGGTGATACAAGGTCGCACAGACTGAAAGTTTGGACTAATCTGTGCTGCACAAAATATGTAACCGGTGTATCTGATTTACTAAGAGGTGGCAAATGCATAAATATCTGTTTTTGGCAAAATCAGATTTTCAGTAAAGGAAATGTGGGAGTTTCTCGATACAGTAAAAATCACCTCACAAACATGACATCACTGTTCTGATATCCAACCAATTGCGAGCAAGGCGGAGACTATGCCCTTGCCCAATACTATTGTTAGGGGTATGGGTAGTGAATCCTGCCCATGTCATATACTGTAATGATGTAATCTGGCATTATAAATAAGGGCCCCTGACTAGCACTCAGGACACACACTGATTCCTGATTCCTACATCGGTGTCCTGTTCCTGTCTGTTCCTGTCTTTATCTTTCATCTTTCCATCTAAACTTCAGATCCCAACCACAAGGCCAAGCAATTGCTGATCCTGCTTCAGCTAGGCCACAATTCTAAAATAATCCCCATAACCATGGGAAGCGCTGTGGTGTTTTGGGGAGGCATCCTGAATATACCTAGCTTGCTGCCACTCACTCCTATCCTGCTATCCTGACACCCTTTAGTAGCCAGTAACAAGAACTGCCAGTCCAGAAGACTATCCTTTGGTATCCAGTCCCTGCCCAGCTGACTCTGCCCCGCTGAGTTTGTCTGGCTGCCCTGTGTTAGACCAGATCTGTGTGGTGATCCAGAGCACTGACTGTTCAAAATCCAAACTAAAAGTGGATTGTGAGTATCAATAGGAACCATAGAAACATAGTAAACCTTGCCTTGCTTTGTTCCATCCCAATCTCTAAATCATCCAATCCTTATCCTGATAACTGTAATATTGTCACAATCATTCTTGAAACCCTGCCTTTGATTCCTTGTGCTAGTGCTAACTTCTTCAATAATTTGTCTTGTGAAATCCTAAACCTTTAATCCTCCCTCAGGTAATCGGACTGGGTCCACCAGGGCGTGCGTGGAGGTGATAGGGTTGATTCCGTGGATCAACTCCAGAGCTTACTGTGTCTCAAGCTGGTAGCCTAGCCTGAATGCCCTAGTGTAGAGTGAAACTGTCCTTGTCAAAATTGATTTCTGTTCCTTTTCCGCACCTTTATTTTCCAAAAATGCACCTCACTAGATCTTGCATAACTCACTCAATTTAACAGCTAGAGACCTCATTTCAATTGCATATTGTACCTAGGATCCATAGCTACCCCCAACCCAAAAACCACATCCACATTCATCACCCATTATTATCTAAAACCTTTTGGTTCATTTCAGGCGGGAAATAGCTATTTTGCATGGTTTTACACGTGTTATTTTTACTATCAATTGTTTCAAACCTTCCATTCATTTTAGAATTGTATGCTTTTGCTCAATCGATTGCTTATGATTGCTTGTGACTTTCCAGTGTTGCTCCCGTAGAGAATTGCACTTATTTAAGGATTTTTTAACACTTTCATTGTTTGATTCAGCCATTTTGTGTATCGTTTTAACAGTATAAGGGTTTCAGTTCCGTTTTTCTCTCTTGTTTGGGGAGGGAAGGTTGGATTTGAATTTGGTTTCTTATTCCTGATTCCTGATTATCTGATGCTTCCTTATATCTATTTTGAATTGCTTATTTGTGGGTTGAGGAATATTGCAGGGGTAAACCCTAACTTGAGTGCTATCTTTCCCAAAATTCAAAAGTATCTCTATTATCTGGTGTTTTCTATCTGTGTTGCTAAAGGGTTAATTTAAATGCATTGTTCACATTCCAATTTGTTATTATCACCCCATTGGTGATTGCTGCCCTATATATAATAAAATGTGTGATTTTCTTGAGTTTCAAATAAATAAATAAATATTACCTTTACCACCCAGCCTGGTTCCTGGTCCATTGTGAACCGGGGTATTTGAAAAGGGGGCGTGATATGAGTGGTGTAGCTCTCAAATATTGACCTATATATAACAAAATAAGCATTTCAGTTGGGCGCTGCATACTAGGCTGAGACCTGGGTGTATCGCCATGATGACCTCGGCCACTGTTAACTTAAAGAATCGAGGGAAGCATACTATTCATGTTGTGCCAGTTTCACCTTTATGATTGAGATCGCTGCTAGCTGTGTAGTAGTGGCAGGCTAATTAGGAGTTTAGAAGCTACTACGTATCCCTGCACACCTGCAGAGCAGTAGCCATTTCGGCACATCCGCCCTTCTCAGAATGAAACCTTTTGTGTAGGCATTTGTAGGTGAAGTGTTTCAAAATGAGAATGTATCACTTTGAAAATCATTTTAGCCCCCACATATTTGCCCCACATCAATACTCGTTAGTAAATTAAACACTGGAAAAAATTACATGTTGAGGAAAGAAAACGTTTACTGTATGAAGAAACATATATTGCCTGTTTTTCTTCTTGACACAAGTCCTTTGTTTCAGTTATTAGCAGATCTTGAAAACAGTCCAATGTTTGCTGATGACTTGGAATGCCAAAAATTCCTAATGGAAGCCATGAAGTACCATCTTTTACCCGAACGGAGATCGATGTTGCAGAGTCCCAGAACCAAGCCTAGAAAGTCCACTGTGGGTTCCCTGTATGCTGTGGGAGGAATGGATGCTACAAAAGGTGAGGTGCGCCCCTCCTAAACTCTTTCTGTTCAGTCCTCCTGTACTTGTCATGTCTTGGATCTAATTAAGACCGTATTGGCTAGGAGGAAATAACCTCCACACAAATGTGTGACTGTGTGGGGCATTGCACATCCAGTACTGCTGCATGGGGTAACTCTGCATGTCCCCGATTAAGGGCCTGGTACATGGAACTTTTAGCATGCTGCAAAGTGACTTTGCATTGGTGCGAAGTGACTTTGCACTGCTAACAAACACCCTGATCAACAGAGTGGTGCAAAGTGTATTTTTGAAGTGCAAAGCGACTTTGCGCAGATGCAAAAGTGGTGCAAAGTCACTTTGCACTGCAAAAATACATGTTGCACCACTCTGTGAATCAGGGTGTTTGTTGGCAGTGCAAAGGAACTTTTCTATTTTTTTATTATTTGATTCTTGGTTTATTACAAAGCTTTTACATAGAACATGTTTCCCTATACCAAATAGATTCAGTAAATCAGGTCATATTCACCCCCCATTAACTCCAATTAAATACATTTTACATTAATTTCAAAGTCATTCTTAAAAAACTCCACAAAACCGAATGTTGACGAAAAGTACTCACCTAGCTGGAGCAAGGACCAAAATTCATCCACATCCGCACATTGTCTTCCAGAAACTGCCCTGCCCGAGTACTTAGATCTTAATTCAGTCAAGCCTGGGCAGAACAGTGAAATGTGCTTACGCGTTTCTTTCACCCCTTCCTTAAGACAAAATCTACAATCCACAGAAAGGACTTGCTTGTAAATTTTCAGAATTCATTTGGTGGGCAGCAAATTCATCCTAAAGCGCATAAACTGATACCTATACCATCTCTTAGGAAACTTAGTTAGATACTTCGGAAGAGAGCCCCACGACTTGTATCCATCTCTAATAGCAGTATGAATCTTGTAAGAGTTATTTTCTTGTATGGGTTTGATCCAATCGTCCTGCCGCAAATTCCACTTAACCTTGGCAGGATTGTTGATCAGCTCTTCTAAGTCAAACTGGAGTTGCAGTCATTACCCCACTCAGTTAATAGGATGTTTCTATCGTTCTTCAATCCTGTCCCCATAAATGTGGTAGGGCTTAGGCGGAAAGGGCAAAAGACATGTGCAACACAAAGACAGAAGTTTTCCATATCGATCTTGCTTGTAAGGAGGACAAGTCCAGCTCCAACCTGATGACTGAGGTAGGTGTCAGGTTTGGGAGCTTCAGAATTTTTCTCCAAAAACCTCCTTCTAAAGAGCGCCACAGTTCCCAAGGAGTTAAAGGAAACCACTTGTGGCCTTAGCTTGTAAAAAGGTCAGAACTGGCAAGATGGAAAAATTACCCTATTTCGTCTGAACCAAACTACCCTGGGCTATCAAACTTTTCATTTTGACCATCAGGATTTTCTGGCAGGGGAGATATGATTTACTTTTGTTAATGAGATCCCCATATAAGTTACCTGTTGGGTTCGAATTAGGGGTTCTCACTTAATTGAACAAGGAACTTGATCTGGGACCTGGTGGGCCCAGTACCATGGTGGTAGACTTTGCTGTATTCATCACCAGTCCATTTGTGGTCGTATATTCGGTGAGGGCATCCAAACTCCGCTGAAGGCCAATTGATGTCATATCGACCAGCACCAAATCATTGGCAAAAAAAAGTCTTGTCACACCTTGGCCTCCTATTTTTGCCAAAAATGCACATTGCACTACTCTGTGAATCAGGGTGTTAGTTGGCATTGCAAAATCACTTTTCCCACGCTAAAGGTTCCATGAATCAGGCCCTTAGTCCTATGGTACTCCCAAATGGGGAATAACTGAAGGGTCCGCATGACTCTGACTCATGTCCCCCTTTCATGTTACCTCATGCCTACAAGAAATCCTGCCAACTCGTAATGAGGCCTTGGCTGATGGGTCATGTTAAGTAACATTTCATGGCAAGGAGTTTTGCTATTTCGTATGCCCAGACAGACTAGTTGAAGAAAAACAAACTGCACTGGTTTTCTGGTCTTTTTCAAAGCATGAATGGTAATATTAAATTAATGTTCATTTTATTATTAACTTTATTCATTATTATTAATCAGCACTGTGCGTTAAATTTCATCTAACATCCCGGTTAGCAAATGCAGGGAGTATTGGGAGGTCAACAGAGAAAGATGAAAGGTGCTCGGCTCTATGCAGTTTGTTCATTCTTAATAGCGGTTATTTCAAGTGTGCACTGCTTTTAATGCCAAATTGGACATCCGTCATGCTTTGTTTTTCTGCTCGCATTTAAGGAATCATGCTAGCGAGTAGAAAACATGGGTAGACTTTGCACTGTGAGTTGGTTTGTTTCCTCCGTTTTCCTCAAGTTATTTAACTGCGCAATGCTTCCCATGTCGCACTGTTACCTTCATGTTTGGCTTCATACATACTCATATGATTATTTTGCAGTTGTATAACTTTTTAACTGCCATGCTCATAACACAACAAACGCAAACCAGTGTGCATCGTTGCACTCTCCAGCAAACTGCGTGTGTGACTACCGGACTTACGAAACTGGCTGAAGGTTATTTCTTGCAACAACAGTCTGATCCTCAGGACCCTGGTTTTCCCTCTCAATGCCAAATTGGAGCACAGTGACACGCCGACAGACACAATCAATAAGGTGTCACCTCGCCGTGTCGCTCGGCTGTCTGCCGCATGCCCTTTACAGGTTGCTATGAATTATACATACGCCAGGCACTCAATACCACTCAGGCAAGACACCTCTTAAAACTCCGCGCGGCCGGGTGACCTGCAGTAAATGTTCTCCGAGCCTGAGATACACGCGCCTCGCATGCCCCTGTTCTCTCGGCCTTCTTGAAATTGAGCAGGTGCTAGAAAACATGTTAATTAAACTTCTCAAAAAACCTTGGCCTTGCACCTTTGGAGAAGGTGCCTGGAAATGCAATTATTAAAAACATTGCGTAAAACCTCCACAGACCTCTTGCTCATGGGGAAAACGAGGGAGCGAGAGAGGACTCTATTATTAGTTTCAAGCTTGTTCGCGTGCCACTATATTGCCCATTGTACTAGGGCGTATGCATTCATATCAAAGCAGAGCAAGCATTGTGCTGTTTAACTTGTGGTCGCACGCTTCCTGCCAGGATCGGGTAGTGTGTGTGTGTGTCTAAGGGCGTGCACCGTTATTAGCACATTTAGGTGAGTTCATAATGTGTTGTTTGAAGCTGAAAGTAAGCTACAAGAGTTTTTTTTTTTTTTTTTTTTTTTTTAAATCGTAAACAGCCTGGCCGAAATCAAAAGAAGTTACGCTACGCCAGCAGAAGTGCGGGGGTTTCAGCGACATTTCCATATACAAATGTCAGTGGCGAGCTACCAGCTGCTCGTGGCAGAAGAGCAGTACACTTGCAAAGCCGCCTGTATGCATGCATCTGTATTTGATTTTAAGCGACTGTTATTCTGTCTAACTAAAGCTAATAAAAAGATGTTACAAAAAAAAAAAAAACCGGCAGCGTGTCACGAGAGATGTGCTGACGCATGGCATTAACGTGTGACTCTGTAACGCACGTTGTAAGAGGGCGAAGGCCCGTGGGTCAGACGTGACACCCACGGACATGGCCAGCCACACAGGGTACCTGGAACCCTCTAACCTACCTTCTCAGGGTGCTCTCTCGTGGTGTACAGGACATCTGCGCTGTGGTGGAAGTGGAAAAAAAGCACTAGAGGCACTGTGACGGCATCGAAAAAGGAGGGAGTGGGAGGGAGGGACAGATTGGAGGGATGTGGGAAGGAAACGGGAGAGAGGGGACGTATGGGGCAGGGGCATGGCCGGGCGGTGTGCGGCTTGACCTTTGATTTGCAATGCTCAATTGATCTTTTTGTATTGTGGCCAGTGGAGACATTGGCTGGAATAATAAACTAATGGCACTAGATTCATCCCTGACAGACATATCAAAACCATATATTCATAAATAGAAATCTTTGATATGGCTGTGCATTCAAATTAAGCAAGGTGCTATTTCACACACATCTCTTTAGAACACATTTATTGGTGCTATCGAAAACGCATAATTGCAAATATAGTTTAAACATACTTTGATTGGCAATAAGAACTGTATAGGGCATAATGGTAGTACCTGTTCATAAGATGCAACAGCTGGAACATGGTATGATTATCTAGGTATATGTGTGTCTGGCATGTCTTTTATTTTATTGTAGTCATTTATATAGCACCCTTTCCCCATTTGTATGGCCT
Organism: Ambystoma mexicanum; assembly: GCF_040938575.1. Taxonomy (NCBI): domain Eukaryota; kingdom Metazoa; phylum Chordata; class Amphibia; order Caudata; family Ambystomatidae; genus Ambystoma; species Ambystoma mexicanum. The sequence goes on along the minus strand of NC_090930.1, from coordinate 646,386,558 downwards.
CAATGCAACGTGCTTGTCTAGTATCTATACACAAGCCAAAACTGTTGACTTTGTCATTGCTTGTTTATGCAGGACATCCATGCAAGGGACGTAGATGAATCAAGCTGTTGAAGGCAAACTTGTTTTAGAAATGTGTGTTAATCCTGCTGTATTTAAGCCATTAACTCATATCTCTCAGCAGACTAATTAGAAATAACACTGACAGGCCGACGTTTGATGTTACTGCTTGAAAGAGCTAGCTCTACGATATCCCAGAAGGGTGTGTTTTGGGATGGAGGGATGGGTTGGTAGTTGGTGGGAGTAGCCATGATGGCCCTGGGCAGTTAATGGGTTGGTAAATAACAAAACCACACACGCCCTCAAATTGTGTGTGCCTCCTCACATTTCCTCCACTTCCTAGCTTTACTCGAATGCAATACCCAGCTTGCAAGCATTGCCTAATAGCCAAAAATGGACTGCAGTAAAACAAAGGTATAAGCAAAGCTCTGCGGTTAGGTGTCAGTCTGGAATGTGCCCCTCTGTTCTTTGGCTATTCTGGTGAGTCACTCTCCTCTGATCCTTGGCTTCCTTAGGAGCTGCTCATCTGGTCCACCCCTTGACTGGTCCTTGAATATCTTGTGAGTCGCTGTCAAAAACAAACTGAAGAAATAGGCTTCCATTTTCTATGTGCTATTTCTCTTTAAAGTGCACTATGAAATCCTCAAATTCCCACTCTTGCATGGTGTGCCAAAGCAATCAAGTTTGCCATTGATTTGAGAAAGATATGATAAGAAAAGCTGTTTCAAAATCACTCTACGTCTGACCCTAACTGAAAGTACATCGCCGCACAAACCTGTTTTGCTGAAAAAACACAGGTTACAAAATGGAACATACATAATCTGGATGCACGTATATACACTAACTTTCCCTAAACTGCAAACCAAACCACCCCAGATACAGCAAGACAACTCCCCACACTCCTTAAGCACCACTCTGGCTGACCCACAGACACCCACACAAACAAGTATATAATAACCTGCAGTGCATATTAACTATTGCATAAGACAGCTCACAAAATATCTAAAACACACACTGCATAGAGCCACATCTTCGGACCTGCAAACATCAACATTGCAACAAAACAATCTTGCCCCAGTCCTCAGCTAATACGTTAGTCTCCTACCCCACTGCTTTCAGATCATTACGCTCCTTGAAAGCAAGAAAATGGCAGCAGGTGTGCTATAAAAGATGCACAAAAGCATAAGAGGACATAGTAAAGAGTTTAATTCATGCTCCTGTGGGGTCTCTGCATGGGTCGAGCAACTTCTGTGACTGAGAACATTAATGTTGGATCGGTCACAGTTAGTTTGCCAAAGATTCTAGTGTAGCAGGCTTGCTGGCTGTTGAGATTATGTATTTGCCTGTCAAATCAAGTGATATACGACAAAGGGAGGGCCAGAGCACCAATAGTGAAATTGGAGGTGACATCTTTAACAGAGGAGCGTGAGTCTACACTATTTTCTTCCTACGCATTACATCTGTCCCATTGCAAGGGTGTCGTTTTTTTCAAATAGTGTGATTAAGGTCAAACTATATGAAATAATGACTCCAATTTTTGAAGTTAAGTGAGAGTGGGATTAGATAATTGACCAGGATCACACACTTGGTTAAACAGTGAAGTAGGGATTTTAACCCACTCTGCAAATATGACCACATACCTTACAAGCTTTACTTGGTGAAAATATTAAAGTTTTGAATTTCACAGCCTATAATAATACTGTTTTATAGAGTTGACTTGCAAAAAATGCAAATTCCATAGTAAAGCCACATGACAACATGTAAATCGTTATAGCAACATATTAAGCAAAAATTATATCATTCTGGCTTTAATTTTCACATCCTGAATGGTAAACTAGAAGTACCAGAATGCAAGATTATGCAAACCTGAAAAATCTATTTAACCCCACTGTACCTTCAGTGACCTAAGCCACGCATTAAAATAAGTTGTGTAATAAACTCAGATAGTTATGAAGATTCTTTGCTGCAAACCTCCAGCTCGTTGCTATTAATTATGTCGAGAACATTTGATTAGTGACGTTAAGCATCTTTATTTTTTTCCACGTCAAGTTAGGAGACATCATGGATTTAAACACATCTTTCTGCCAATGATAAAAGAAATGTGTTTGCAGGTCATTGAGGTGCTCAGGCTGCAGACCTATGGACGGGCGCTGTGTCCGTGCCTATGCCTGGTCGAGACTTGGGGAAATTTGCATTGCTCGGTCCGGGCTGATTCTATAGTTGGACGCTTTTCTTGAGCCTTTGCAATAAAGGTACCCTGTGTTTATGCCAACGAACTAGTGGTACGGTGTACCAGTGATTTATATAACACTTCCATCTCGCACATTGTGCACAACCTCCATGTGCACATTGGCCCCAACTTCCTTTGTGTATTCTTTGGTAACACAAAGCATGCGTGTGGCAATCAGACTCCCTCATTTGATTTGTGCATGTCTCCATGCAAATGAGTGCACACCCCTTCAAGAATGCCAAATAGCAAAATAGTGGGAACATACCTAATTTTGCATCAGTGTCTTAAGGCCCTTGTATGCAAATAGCACAATGCCTCATGTGGGGATACTAGACCATATTTGCTATTAAGAGCCCTAGAGATGGCCTTTCGGCCAAAGAGGAAAAGGAGCTTTGTGCACCTAGGGCAGTGAAGGTTTACCTGCTGATTCTAAATGCTGATGCAAACAGGTGGCATGTCTTCCGTCTTCCCGCAGGGCTGCATCTTTGCTTATGTGGTCCTAGAGGTGGTCCTCCATCAAGGAGGGAAAGACTGAGACTGAAACTGAGCTGGTGAAGGCTTGCTTAGTTTTTCATTCAGCTCATGCAAACCTTTGACAGGCCATGCCTTGCTAAACAGTGCCTTCTAAGAACACTTCTACTAGGTGTGATCAATGTGTTACTGCTACTGATATGAGGACTGACAATCCATAGCCATCTATTAACATTGCACTTCCTCCATCTGAATGCATCTCTGCCTGAAGATCGTCTGTCTGCTCTTCCCTTGTCTTCACCCCTTAATGTGTACTTGATAAGACCGCAGAATCGCCAGCAGGCCTATTTGCTGTATCTCAACTGTTAAACGTATCTTTTCCCCTCACTCTGCTTGTGCAGACCGTTATTATCTCAGAATGTCAAGGGCTCTGAGCAACTGCTGTTTGTTCCCTGTGTTCCCATCCTCCTTGAGAGCTTTGAAACACTGCCTGTGTATCCATCTCTAATAGCAGTATGAATCTTGTAAGAGTTATTTTCTTGTATGGTTTTGATCCAATCGTCCTGCCGCAAATTCCACTTAACCTTGGCAGGATTGTTGATCAGCTCTTCTAAGTCAAACTGGAGTTGCAGTCATTACCCCACTCAGTTAATAGGATGTTTCTATCGTTCTTCAATCCTGTCCCCATAAATGTGGTAGGTCTTAGGCGGAAAGGGCATACTGCTATTTGAGATGGATGCCTGTGTATCCATCTCTAATAGCAGTATGAATCTAGGCGCTCTATAAATAAACATTGCATTTACTATTACCATTACCATTCTTCAAACTCTTGAAAGGAGTTGTTCATAGTTTGGGATTGTCAGCAAGTTAAATCTTGGTCTGTGACATGGAGCTAGCCTACTGTTCACAAGTTTGAATGCCAAAAAGGGCAGACTCAGCCCTTCATCTTTCTAAGGTCGATAAATTGAACACCATTATTTTGGGAAATAATAACGCCTATTATTGAAGAGCTTAGAAGCAATAGGACTGACAAACGAAGCACTGCAGAAAAATGTAATACTATTAAAATGTAATTTCTCGGGCATAATAAGTCAAGTCATTGAATGGTCCATTACAAAATGATGGATTTTTTTAAAAACTGAAGTACCACAATTGTGTGGGACAATTATTTTCCTTCTGGGATGGCTACGGTCATATAGCCTTTTATATAGCTGATAAAATCCATCGTTGACCTGTATATGGTGAATGACTTATTTCAGCGAGCCGAGAGATGTCTGTCCTCCATGTTGCAGACATTCCAAAGCAGGCACTTGAAAGCTCTTTCACAAAGGAAGATGTGTGGTCACCAACATGCCGCTGAAGAGGAGCTCTGTGTGTCACACAGGGACCTCTAACAGCGGTGACAATGAGGAGAGGCGAAAACTGCAGGCAAGCTGTCATTCTTCCACCAGCCCAGGGTAATACCAGAGGAATGAACCTCGAGACAATAGCTCCACACAATGCACGATACAAAACCGGGAAGACCAAAGAATGAAAGGATTTAACTCCAGCAGGACAAAAAGCACTGCTTAGGACTGAAAGCAGAGAAGTGAGGGGAAATGGGAATGGCAGCCACCAGGACCATGCTGGGGCAAACAGCAGGTGGATCCCATATGGATCTCCAGCATGTGCGCGGACATGAGAATTCATGTCAACGCAAATGCTGGAGCATTTGGATAGTGGAGAGGAAGGGAGGCAGTGGAAATGCAAGTTGTGTTCTGCCCATCCTCTCCGTTATACAAATGAAAATGTGGCGTGATGTGAGAATATGTATAAAAGCCATACGCAAGTATTTTATGCATGTTTCTTATGTTACGCCCCTAATGAAACAAATGCTCTCCAGAAAGTGATCATGAACTAGAGACTGGGAGATCTGAAGAGTAAACCTTCAAACAGGAAACATTTTCCAAAGCATTACATACATTCAATAACATACAAATACAAAACACAAAGCATTTTGGAGAGAAAGTGAACAGAGAGAACTATTTGTGAAGAACACACAGCATATTGAAACGCTGTGTGGAAGCTCCCTGAGTGAATTGAAAGCATCATGCTGATACAACAGTGCATGGTGGGACTTTGAGTCTATTCTCAGAGAGCAAACTGAGAGACTCACATGCTGAGAAATCAATTCATAGTGAGATACTGAATCTAGGTTCCCAGAGCGAAGAAAAAAGATTACATGCCGGGAAATTGCTGCATATTTGGATATTGAGTCTAATTTCCAAGTTAAACTGAAAGACTCACTTGCTGAGGCAGCACTGCATACTGGGATTGTGAATGTAAAATCCTAGAGCAAATGGAGAGCATCAGTTGTTGAGAAACTGTTGTAGGCAGCTACATTGTGCACACCTGGCCAGTACACACTGAGAAAGGCAACTGTTGTATAACCGTGGGATGATGGAAAATTTAGTGCTTGGTACATCCCTCTTTTCTCTTGTGGTCATTTTTGTAAATTTGTCACAATCTTAATTCCTATTCCAACTGCACTCAGATGCAGCTTTACTACTCCATACTTCATACTTAAGCACATTAATATTGCCTACATTACTGGGTTGGATTTATTTTATGTTTTCTATTTTACCATGCACATTTCCATGGAGGTTAGCGTTTAGTACCTAGATACATTTCTTTGTGTCCATCCTTTATTTTTAAGTTACACTTTCTCTATATTCCTAGACAGAAGCAGCTGGGTTCCCCTAGCATTTATGATATGATATGATATCATATGGCATTTGTAACGCGCCTATACACAAGTGTTTCAAGGCGCGACGAGGCAAGGAAGGGAGAACAGAGGGAGGACAGAGACAAGTATCTTACTACGGCAAGTGACATTGAGATCGCGCAAGTGTAGGGGAGGAGGGAGGGGAAAAGTGCCAGAGGAAAGGTGAGTGGGGCAGTGCTGTACATGGGATGAAAACAATAACAAGAAGTGTGGCCAGCAGGTGGCGGGTGCAAGTGTAAGTGCAGACAGAAGGTGTCCAAAAGTGCAGGTAGGGGGACTGTAGGGTTACAGTTACAGATCCAAGTGGAACGGTTGCCGGGAGGCAGTGCGGTGTGTGCAACTGGGTGGGCAAAGACCTGGGCCCGAAATCAGATGTGAGCCAAGTGACCAGTGCGGTATTTTACAGTCAATCAGCAGGAGAGAGGAAGAAAGAAGGCAGAAGCAAAGAGGAAGGTCTTGAGATGCTTCCGGAACCGGAGATGATTCTCCTCAAGTTTCAGAGAGGCTGGGAGGCTGGTCCAGAGGGAGGCCGCAGCAGAGAAAGAGATCTACCACCAAATCGTTGCTTGGAGAAGCGACTGACCCTGAGGGAGTTGGAGGTGGCAGAGCGAAGAGCTTGAGTAGGAAGGTATTTACGACAAGGGAGTTGGAGGTATCGAGGACCCAGGTCCCAGAAGGCCTTGTGGACAATGCAGAGGGTCTTGCAGTTAATCCTTGCAGCCACTGGGACCCAATGCAGAGATTTCAGTGCTGGAGAAATACGATCCTTGCTCGTCCTGTTCTGGATGAGTTGCAGAGGGCTGAGAGTAGAAGCATGCAGATTTAGAAAGAGGCTGTTGCAGTAGTCCAGCCTAGAGAGATCCAGGCTCTAGAGACACTGAGCTTCAGGGGGAAGGAGAGGAAAGGAAGAATACCTCTGAGCAGGTACAGCTGGCAGCTTGACTTCTTACAGATGTCAGAGATGTGAGGAGAAAAGGAGAGTGTGGAGTCGAAGATGACCCCGAGGTTCTTAGCCTTACAGGTGAGAGCAGGAAGAGGGCAAAGGAAGGCCGGCCAGAGAGGGGCAGGAAAGGAGGGGGCAGGTGTGCCAATGAGGAGAATCTCTGTCTTACTGGTATTAAGGCAGAGATAATTGGTGGCCCACCACTCCTGGATTGCAGACAGACAGTCAGAGATGAGAGAAGGAGAAGAGGGGACAGTGGGGAGCCGGAAAATGATCTGAGTATCATCCGCATAGCACTGAAAGTTGGGGCAGAGAGCTGCAATGTGGTGGGCAAGAGGTGCCTGCTATTGGTTTAACAGCCAGGGAGAGAGGTTAGACCCCTGGGGAACAACACAGGTATAAAGTGAGATAGAGGAAAGGAAGGACCCAAGTGGGACCTGGGAGGGTCGATCAGAGAGGAATGAGGTAAGTCAAACCAGGGCCTGATCGGTGATACCCAGGTTATCACGGAGACGATTGAGCAGGATGGCATGGGTGATTGTGTCAAAGGCAGAAGGGAGATTGAATAAGATAAGGACAAAGGGGAAATTAGAATCAAGGTTAGAGATCAGGTCTTCACGAATGTTCAGAAGAGCAGTTTCCGTGCTTCTGGCTAAACTGAAACCAGACTGATGGTCATGGAGACAACCAACATATTCAGTGTGAAGATTATGCTGGGAGATGGGCAGCTTTTCCAGGAGTTTGCCCTGGAAAGGATTGATGGAGATTGGGCGATAGTTAGCCTGGCAGGAGGGGTCAGTTGAGGATTCCTTGAGAAGCAGGTGCACAAGAGATTGCTTCAAAGGGGTATGGAAGGCTCCAGTGGTGAAGGAGTGGTTGCAGAAGTCAGCCAGGGCAGGAGCGAGGTTGTCAATGTGGTCCTTGATGGATTTGGAAGAACAGGGAAGAACCTGTTTTGGCGAGTCTTTCATAGATCAGACTTGTCTAGAAACATCGTCAGGGACAAACAGAGGAAAGGAAGAGAAAGAGGGAGGTGAGGTGGCCACAAGGGGCCGGAGGAAGAGAAAACAGTAGAGGGAGGAGGAGAAGATGAGAGGGTGGACAGGATGTCCTGGGTTTTAGAGATGAAATGAAAAGCCAGGGCCGTGCAGAGGCCCTGGGAGAGGACTGGAGCGGTAGAGACTGCAGCAGGATTGGCCAGCTCATTGCAGATTTTAAAGAGTTCCGCCGAGCTGTTAAATGCCGCAAAGACGCAGGATTGGATGTGGGCTCTCTTCTTAGTGCAGACCGAGAGCCGGAATTGCCTTTCGAGCAGGCGGCAAGCCAGTTTGACAGATGATACACAAGAAGCTAACCATTTCCTCTCAGCCACCCTGCACTTGTGTTTAAGGGTGACAAGGTCAGAGTCATATGAGGAGTTGCACTTGGCTCTGGGCTTCAAGTGGATCCTAGTGACAGGGGCAAGAGCATCAAGGGTATCAGAGATAGAAGAGTGGTGCATGGAAAGGGCTGTGTCAGGATGTGAGTCAGTGTAATAAATGGCAGAGGCAATGAAATATGCTGCATGCTCACCCAAGGCCCCCTAGATGGTTGTATGGATGAGACAGTGAGTATCTGCACATGTGCATTTCCTCGATTGACAGTCAGCATGCTGTCCTGACCATTATTCTCTTCAATGACTCTTACAGATCCTCTCGGCATACTGCTGGAGGGGTACCTGTTGCCTCTGCCCATCCTACCTCATATATTTTTGCAGACTTTAGGAAAATGCCCTACATGACCACATTTGTTGCACTCAACTGCTGCTGCAGGACATTCTTTATCGCTGTCATTGTGTCTGTACCACCCACATTTCTGACAACAGTTCTGATACTGGTTGCCATCTCCTGTGTATCTGACCCTTTTGGAACCTGCCCTTGAATTGTTGGTGGTCATTTTCCTTACCATTGCCACCAAAGACTCCTCTAATTCATCCCTGGGTTTCTCTTGGATAAGTTTGATTTCTTTGTCCTCTGTCTTTTCAAACCTTTCTTTCATGCAGCGATCACCAAGTTCCATGCTCCTGGCTATCTCCATTGCCTGCTCCAATGATGGGTTGTTGGTTTGCCACAACCTCTGTTGTATGCTTGAGTCGGCAACATTCAACACCAGCTGGTCCCTCAAATACTCTTCACCTACACCAGTGAAATTGCATGTGGACATAAATCCTCTGAGGGATGCCATATACGCATCAATTGACTCACTCTTCAATTGTCGCCTAGAAAATAATGTTTACTTCTCTAATACAACACTGGTCTTGTTGCCAAAGTGTTTGGCGAGCTTCCCTAGTACACTTTCAAACTTGAGGTTAATGTCACAAGAACCTTCCTCTGTATCATCCAACTCAGGAAGGGTTCTAAAAATCCTTAATGCTTCAGCTCCGACACAGTTCAGTAATGTGGCTTCCTTGAGGTCATCATTGTATTTATTGCCGCCAATAGCCCTCAGATACACCTGGAAGCCATCAATCCATTGCTCCCACAGACACATAGGATTACCAGGGCATGGAAGAAACTGCATAGGTGCTGAGATATGCTGCATGATGTAGATACATTATGTACTGTGTGGCTATAGTTCCACCGATTGATGCCAAATAGCGTGAAGGGTATCACTGAGCGACTCTCAATAATGCTGTCCTCTGCTTGTGTGTTCTTTTTTTATGTTGATGGTGCATTCACTCACAAACCTTGTGGTCTTTGTGGTCTTTGTTCAGACTCCACTTTGCCAGGGTTTTATTATGTGGTTGTCTTTGGGTGGCGTTGGTATTAAAATGCGTAGGTTTGTTTGTCTTTTGAAATTGATTTGGCTGCAATGTATTGAATCACTTCAAAGCACACACACGTGAGGTCTTGGCACTTTTACTATCATGGGCAGTGGCTTTACTATCTGTTCATTTACAGTCCGTTATCGATTTAGTTTTCTCAGACCATTTTACGGCGCCACAGTACCTGTATTATAATTCGTACGATCTCCGTACTGTGGTTGCCATGGCAGCTTAGATGCAAACTTCACAAAATGGCCGCACGTAGCCTTACGTTCTAGAGTCCCTCCCTCGAATCGCTAGCGACTGCCATTGGCTAGCGATTCATAAAATGCTCTCACTTTAGTAGGGCGTTCACGTCGGATTTACGATATCCCCGTACCTCGTAGTAGTTCACAATGCCCGCAGCCAAGTCTTTCTGGCCAGCGATGCTAGTATAAGCGTCAGCAGGCAGCCCAATATTTCTTCACAAACACGGCACCGCTCTTTGGCTTGTGGCGGTGCGATCTTCACTGGTACAGCCGTCGAGGGAGCTCTACCTAATTAATATACTCTCGTCGCCAAATGTAATAAATGGCAGAGGCAATGAAATATATACTATATGAAGTTTTAATGTAGAGCCCCCGGAGCACAACAGCACTCAAGGGGAAACCGCTGCAGACTCTCTGCAGAACTCCACATTCTAGAATGATATTACACATACAGGTTCCAAACAATGCATTCTACATTACTCTATGACAGTCAGCCAGAGGAGGAGGTAGAGAGAAAGTGGCGGTGAAAGCCTCAACTGAAACACTTCATGGGTCGGATGACTGAGAAGGTAGGTGGCAGTGCTGGAGTAGGCCTGGCCTGATGGGTAGAGAGGGAGAGATGGGAAGAAAGGAGAACATGATCATACTCCAGGAGAGGAGAGTGGTGAGGGGGATAGAGAAGGGGAGGTCTGAGGAGGTCAGAACATCCAGAGTGTGCCCTGCAGAGTGAGACAGGCCAGAGGGGAGACTAGAAAGAGAGAGAGAACATCACAGAGGTGGGGAAAGAGTCCAGTGGAGGGACAGGAAGCATCCAGGTGGATCCAAGAAGGAGGAGTTGAGTGATCAAGGACGGGAGGGAGGTGGAGAGGTCCGCCCACTCAGAGAGGAAGGAGGTGATCTGACCAGGTGGCAGATAGATAGTAGCCATGGTAAGAGAATGGCTAGGAGAGAGAGAGCCTGCAGACTAGGCATTCGAAAGAGGAGTAGGCCTGCATAGGAATGACTGAGGCAGGAATCCACTCTGGAAGATCAAGGCTACACCCCCTCCGGAACAGTTGGATCTGGACCCAGCGTGTATCTTGTAGCCATCAGGAAGGAGAATGTCAAAGCTTGTGACAGAGCTGGCCGTGAACCATGTCTCAGTGAGACTGAGGACATTGATATCAAGTTCTTCCAGGAGGTGGCATAGGTCAGAGGAGTGTTTGACAATTGAGTTGAGAGTGGCAATATGGAGAAGGTTGCCAACCTTCAAAGACCTCCGGGGAGGGGCACAAATCAGATGTTTGCCCTGCGGAGGTGTAGAAGAGCCCGAGGCGGGGCAGAAGAGGAAGGAGGAAGGAGGAGAGAACAAGGTAGCCAAGGAGGAGGTAGAGGGGGGATGCAAGGTAGCCTAAGAAGGGAGAGAAGGGACATCAGGAGAAGAAAGGAAACTGATGAGGTGGGGGAAGCGTCCATAAAAAGGAGAAGGTTGGCCTGAGGGCCTTGCACCATGACCTTAGAGGAGTGGAAGGGGGCCAGGAGGGCCTTCCACCGGGTGCCGCCATTAATGGGAGAAGAAGTGAAAGGAGAGGGAGCACAGAGACCATATGAAGCATCCATAGGTCTGGTGAGGGAACGACAAAGAGGATGTCGGTGAGGGTCTGTCTGGAGGAAGCACTACTATAGTTGTTAGCGATAGGGAGGCCTGGGTTGGAGACCAGGATATCCTTTTTGAACTTCTTCCTACCAGACTTAGTGAGGAGAGCAGGATAGATGATAGAGAAGCAGTTTGAAAAGATAGGAGAAACAGAGGGGACCATAGAGTAGTTGGGGGAAGAGGAGAGAGGAAGAGGGGTGGAGGGGAAAGGTGGGGGGGGGGCACCAAGGGGAGTACACAAGGAGGCGTGCAAGCAGATGAGACAGAAAGGGACAAGACAATAGTGGACGATTGACTAAGTAGACTCAGATGGAAGAGCAGTCAGAAAACAATGCAGTCTGGTAAGCAAATCAGGTTACCAGGGCATCAGGAACAGAGCAGTCATTAAAAATAGAACCTAGAGGTGGGAAGAATACAACAGAACACAGAGCAATACAATTCAAAACAGGGCAGTCAATGAGGAAGAGCAAAGGGGGTGTGTAGGTTCAGGAGGCTGGAGAAGGGAGGGCGCGAGGCACATGCGATGGGGATTGCTAGGGAACCACACTGTCATGGATGCACAAACGACGAACCAAGGATGGAAGTCAGGGAGGCACCGCTGCGAGTGAGCCCAGAGTGGAAGTGTGAGGAATCACGCAATCAGGGATTGCGAGGGACCATGCAGGCTAAAGGTGTGCAAGCGCAAACGTGACCGAGGATGGAGAGGGCACTAGAGCACACGCAATTGAAGATTGGAAGGGATGACGCAAGTCAGGGGATGCGCAGTGCGTGGAGGCAATGCAATGGAAGATTGCAAGGGGCCACAAAGGTAAGGGAGGTGAAGTGAGAGCAATGCGAGGATGGAGGTGGTGAGGGTGTGCATTTAGCAAGCAGGGATAGAAGGACGCAGATGCAATCAAGGTTTGCGAGGGGCAACGCAGGGAAGGGCAAGCCTCTGGTCCTTGGACGAGGGGGCTGTCACAGCAGGGGGGACTGGTTGGCTGATTTAAAGAGCCTGCAAACCAATGGTAGCGTAGAGGAATAGAGGGAGGGGGAGCGGGCACACTCATGCTGCAGTTCGAGAATAACACTTTTACAAATGCACACACTACTGTGCCACGGAGCACCTGTCCTCACCCAGCACCAGAGAAGTTACTTGCTTTAGATCTTCTGTACCCTATATGTCAGGATGTAAGGGGTCTTCTCCCCTTGTCTTCAATTCTTCCATACTTGGCAAAACATCCAGGTATCATCCAAGTCATCCAAATACCGTAGGACCTTCCTGAGTGCAATAGTAAGGACCTCATTTAAAAACCTACACTGGGTTCTAAACAATTTAAGAGTCTACATGTGTCATTAACCTGGAAAACTCTAAATAAAATATGAAGTCTTTCATTGTCAATGCCTAGTGTCATTTACTTCTCCAGTTATTTATCCCGTAATTACACTTCCAAACATTCAAAGCCAACCATTAAACAGGCTCTCTCTCTCTCTCTCTCTCTCTCTCTCTCTCTCTCTCTCTCTCTCTCTCTCTCTCTCTCTTTCTCTCTCTCTCTTTCTCTCTCTATCTCTCTCTCTCTCTCACTTCGTGTGGTCAAGCTGGTGGTCAAATGTATGGCAATCACCATGCACATACTGCTGTATTGGGCTCATCCCATGAGTATGGAGGGCTGGTCTGGGAGGAATGCCCACATTCTGAGGCTCTGTAAAAGTCGCCAAAACAGACAACTCTTGTCTGAATGCACTTCTCCATATTGTTAATTACTGGTTCTGCAGTAGGAACACAGCAGCTATGGTTAAGATGCACTTCCCATTGGATGAATCCACACAAAAATGCAAAAAAAAGTATAGACGCGACTCTGAATTTGTTTGCAAAGTTTGGTGCAGTTCCGTCAATAGGGGGCATAGTTGTAGGAGGATTAAAAAAAACATTTGAAATATGGATACACATGAATGGAAAATGTTTTTGCTCACAGCAACAGCCCAAACTGCTGGACCGATTTGCACCAAACTTGCGTGATGAGCAGCGGCCTGGTCCCAAAAGTGTGCTTTTGCAAATTTGATGTTAATCGTTCCAGTATACTGTTTAAAAATGCCCAAAATGTAGGTAAAAGAAAATGTGCGCTATCACAATCCGGTCTCCGGACTCGCTTCCTGGTTCGGTGTCTGCGAACACCTCAGAGCAAATCAGGGAGCCGGATAACATTAGTGGACATTGTAACGCCCACCGATTGGTCAATTAAAAACAGGTGGTGCTCCAAAAATTTGAAACAAACACCATGTTGGATTTCTAAACTGCACTCATTGTCTGCGAACTTTGCGGTAAAAACATCTTCAAAAACACAACGTTACACTTGTCAAACAAATGTGACAATCGCTGGGGAAGTGAGGAGTGATGGTGATGGAATGGCATGTGTCCAGAAAAAGCCCATAATCAAGTGCTTTTCTTCTCTGATCTCCGTGAACATCTTAGATGTTTGGGGACATTACCGTGATGTTCAAGAACTTGACAAATGTTCGAGGACATCCATGCATATGTGTGTATTACTGTGTCGGTGAAGAACAGTTATTAGACGGCTTATAACTTTGGCACCTTTCAATGAAACTGAGCATGGAAGATTAAATCTAGACCCAACAACGAATGTTGTTACAAAGTTTGGTGTTGTTTTGTAATAAGGGGGCAAAATTAGAGGGGGTGTCCCAAGATTTATGGACAGTTTATAACTTTCATGCTGTTTGACAAATCCGCACAAATGTTTGCAATTGGATTATAGAGCAAACCGTCGATAGATGTACAACGTTTGAAGGGGTTCTGTCAAAAGGAGGCAAAACTGTGAGGGTGTCACAACATTTTCAAAATCAGAATAGGATTGAATGGGAAAGAAAATTCAGCTCACGGCTACAGCTCGAAGTGCTGAAAAAATGTGCAGGGTTCTTTGGCAAGGGCCCAAAAGCATGCTTTTGTTTCAATCTGTCCTCTTTTTTATTTTGTGAAAAGTGTCAACATATGGGTACAACAAATAGAGAAATAACTTTGGGACCTGAGGCAGAATTTATTTTCTGGGGCATGCCATGCCCCCAGACAATCTGTCCACTGACCATGGCTACCAGGGCCCAGCTATGTGGTTACATTTGGCATTGCCACCAGGAACCAGCTATGTGGATAAAGTGGGCAGTGGGCCTGGCCCCAGGCAAGGACAGGTGAAACAAATCCGGATATAACTTTGGTATCTGAAACAAAGCCTGAAGCATAGCCTGTGGCCATGTCCATGGCCAGTGACCAGATTGTCTGGGGCATGGCCAAAGGTCATACCCCAGACAATTTTGCCACTGGCCATCAGGGACCGGCAATGGGGTTACAATTGGCAGTTTGCCTAGCCACTTGCAAGGACAGGTACAAACAAAAGTGATACACCTTTGTTGCCAGAGGCATAGCCTGGGGCCATGGCCAGTGGCCAGATTGTCCATGGCCCTGGACAACCTAGCCACTGGCCACTGACACCAGGGTCCAGCAAAAGGGTGAAAGTAGACATGGCCGGAGGACCAGCATGGCCGCGTTGTGAGGGATCTCCTACACTACCATCCCCCATGGCAGTCCGAAATAGAGTGAAGGCCAACTTCTGGCAGACAAGTGTGAGAAATAGTGCAAAAAGGCACCAGTGCCGAAGAAGTGCTTGGCAGTGGCAGAGGAGTTGTGCTGGAGGAGCGCAACAAAGTCCCAGCATCCCCGCGGCCTGCAGCAGAGCATGTGAGTGGGTGAGGTAGGCTTCTGGGCGGCGTGCCCTGCATTGGTGTGTTGGCCCGTGGCAGGCACAACGGACGGGCTGCTTGAGATAGGGGGAGCGGACTATCACTCCCCATGGACTTGCTGAGCAGGGAGGCGGCCCTAGTGATCAAGTGCCCATTGCCAACCCGCCATTGGAGGTCCTGCTGAGACTGGGAGGATCAGGAGGCTTGGCTCACCTCCAGGCTGGGGCTCATTGAGGACTGCCTGTATGACCCAGATCCAGTGGACAGAAGGGGCTGACCCTGGCAGCGCTCCCCTGTGGAGACAGAAGGGAGTGGGTACCAGTAGGTGAGGATAGTGGAGGCCACCAAGACTGTGCTGGTGTGGTGGAGATCTGCTCTCCCACCCCTCCATGGAGACATACTGTGCCCTGAGCACCATTGGGACCTGGAGGGGAGGAAGCTAGGCGTCTGAAGTGGAGTGAAGACCGGAGCCCAGCACAAGCAGGCAAGGGGCCCGGCCTGACTGGTGGGTTCACAGAGGACTTGTGTCCTGTAGGTTTGGAGCAGGGTAGTGGAGGTGCATAGTGCGCTCAGTGGAGAAGACTGGCGTTCTGAACCCCCTGGGGGGGTGCAGTTGTGTACTGGGGGTTGAGGGATCTCAACTGCAAGTCAGATGGAGGGTGGATGCTGCAGAAGAGCCGGGCCTGCACTGGAGTGCCACAGCATCATTGAAGAGTGCGCCTTTAGGGTTTCATGCACATGACATAGAGGCAGTGAAAGGTGTACTCCTGTGTGCGGAGTGGCTTTGGACAGGGACTCACTCTAGCAACAAAGGTTAAGGGTGACATAGGCAGTTTGCAGCTGTTCCGGAGGACATCGGCAATGGAGAGAGGTAGTACAGATGGCCGCCACCGGAAGGGGGAGCAATATTTAGGCTCCTGTTATGAAGGAGGATATAAAGGACATTTTGCAGGAGATCAGGACAATGCAAGGAGAATTGCAGGCCTCAGTTTCGGATTTGAGTGACAGGGACAAGGTCCTGGAGAACAATTTTGAAGGTCTGCCGAATAACCACCTAAGTTCTGATGTCGTGAAAAGGAAGTTGGAAGGAAGGTTGTCTGACCTTGAGACCCGTGACGAGGACTATCAGTTGAAAACAGTGAATGAAGGAGCAACCTTCGGGTGTTTGATCACCAGGAGAAAAAGGCTGAGCCAGCCATAAATGTCGTGTAGATGATCAAAGTACTGGTGAATGTTCTATTTGTGGCGGAAGGTGGAATGGAAGTGGAGATCGAACAAGAGCATCAAGGATGAATGGCTACAGGCAGAGGCCCGCGATCCGTGGTGGTTAAATTCCTGCATTACACCGAGAAGGCAGTGGTCCTGAAAAGGGGGAAGCGCCTTCAGAACATCCAATATGAAGGGGACACGCCAATATTTATCAAGATATTTTGACTTCATGCTAGCCATGCGTCAGGACTGACTAGTTGTCTGAGAGGGGCATGCGTTAAATGTGGACATTACCGTTGGCCCTGGTGTTTCAGATTAAGTAGGTGGACTATCGCATTACTAAGGGGGCAGAGGTGGAGCTAGTCCTCCAACATCTCTCTGAGAGTGAGAAGAACAGGGATGGAGACTTGGCTGTGGAGAGTGGGCTGGCCGGAAGTCTGGCAATGGGGTGGGGTCTGAGCCAACATAAAAGGGTCCCACAAGGCCAGAAGTTCAGAATGCTCAACACCCCTTCTCCGGTGAAGTGACACGGGGTGGCCCTGCTTGTTTGGCTTCCTTTTGCATGGGGACAAGGACATGTCTGCTAGGCCCAAAAGACCCTTGCATATCGAAACAAGGCATAATCACCATATACTTAGTGATACGACAGACATGAGGTTCGATTTTCCAAGTACTATGGTTTATTGCATAAGAAATGTGCTCAGTCGACCGACTGGGTCTTAACATCTCGCAACGTGTGTCACTCAGACCTTGTGAGACGCAAGAGCGCGAGTATCATTCTAACAGTTACATATATACAAAATAACACCCTTCAAAGCACCCCAGAACTGCCCATCATGTATCTTCTTGAGCTAGGGTTCGGTGATTGACAATTATGACAAATATGGCATATTATGACAAGTTTCTTATACTTTGCAACAGTTGCAGACATAGTTCTTTGTTATTCGGAACACAAAGCACTTGTTGATCTAGGATATCGTGTTCACGAGAGAGACACATTCCAGAACACGTTATCTTCCAGTTTCTATTTGTGAACTAGGGGTCAGCCTGTTCTAAGGAAGATCCGCAGAGGAGGATTGCTAGGAAAGTATAATTCATGCTTTAATTGCCTACTGCTACAGCTTTAGTGAGACAGGCTGGCACCTCATCTGTTGATTAAATGCCCTTTCTGCTTGCTCTCAAGGACTTAGTGAGGGAGGAAAACAATGTATTTCTGTACTGCTTGGCATTCCTGTCTGGGTCGATCTATCAACAAGCAGCTATGGCCTCGTACCGTGAATGAGCTTTCAGAGCATTACACATTTTGCAAAGCGTTTGATAGAAAGGACAAAAGCAAGATGGCGAATGTTACAGCAAAAATAGCCACCCTATGGTTATACTGACAAATCTGTATTTGTGGTATTGGTTAGGTGATGCGATTGGTTAACGGTAAACACAATGGGCCTCATTACATGGATGGCGGTAAGGTTTTACCGGTACCGGTAAAATACCGGTACCGGTAAATCCTTACCGCCTTACTACGAGGTCCCTTTGCGGGTTGGGGGATTTAACGCCTGCTTTTTGCAGGCGTTAAAAACCAACCCTCAAAGGGACCCAGGGAGCTAATTACAGTACCGCTATTTGCGGTACCGTAATTAGCGCCTCCCCATTCCCATTATGCCCTTTGGGGCAAAAATGGGAATGGGGAAGGGCAATGGTGGAAGGGGGAATTACCGCCCCGCCAACCTTGGAATGGGGCGGTAATTCCCCTTTCCGCCAAGGCGGTGCCGGTATTTTACCGGCATGAACCATGGCGCTAATAGCGCCATGGTTCTCCGCCATTCGTGTAATGAGGCCCAATATACCTTCTATACTATGTTAGGGTCATTTTCTAGATTTACAGTGCCACAGCATCATTGAAGAGTGTGCCTTTAGGGTTTCATGCACATGGCATAGAGGCAGTGAAAGTTGGACTCCTGTGTGTGGAGCGTCCTTGGACAGGGACTCACTCTAGCAACAAAGGTTAACGGTGGCATAGACAGTTTTCTGCTGTTCCGTAGGCCATCGGCAATGGAGAGAGGTAGTGCAGATGGCCTGCGACTGGAAAGGGGAGCAATATTTAGGCCCCTGCTATGAAGTAGGATATAAAAGACATTTTGCAGGAGATCAGGACAATGCAAGGAGAATTGCAGGCCTCAGTTTTGGATTTGCGTGGCAGGGAAAAGGTCCTGGAGAACAATTTTGAAGGTGAATAACCACATGAGTGCTGATCTTGTGAAAAGGAAGTTCGAGGGAAGGTTGTCTGACCTTGAGACCCGTGACGAGGACTATCAGTTGAAAACAGTGAATGAAGGAGCAACCTTCGGGTGTTTGATCACCAGGAGAAAAAGGATGAGCCGGCCAGAAATGTGGTGTAGATGATCAAAGTACTGGTGAACGTTCTATTTGTGGCGGAAGGTGGAATGGAAGTGGAGATCGAACAAGAGCATCAAGGATGAATGGCTACAGGCAGAGGCCCACGATCGTGGTGGTGAAAATCCTGCATTACACGGAGAAGGCAGTGGTCCTGCAAAGTGGGAAGAGCCTTCAGAACATCCAATATGAAGGGGACACATCCATATTTATCAAGATATTTTGAGTTTCAAGCTAGCCATGCGTCGGGACTGTTGGCCACTCACTGCCTAGTTGTCTGAGAGGGGCATACGTTAAATGTGGACATTTCCGTTTACCCTGGTGTTTGAGATTAAGGAGGTGGACTATTGCATTACCAAGGGGGCAGAGGTGGAGCTAGTCCTCCAACATCTCTTTGAGAGTGAGAAGAACAGGGATGGAGACTTAGGCTGGGGAGAGGGGGCTGGCCCGAAGTCTGGCAATGGGGTGGGGTCTGAGCCAACATAAAAGGGTCCCACAAGGCCAGAAGTTCAGAATGCTCAACACCCCCTCTCAGGTGAAGTGACACGGGGTGGCTCTGCTTGTTTGGCTTCCTTTTGCATGGGGCAAGGACATTTCTGCTAATGTCGAAAATGTTTTTGCTATGCCTTTTGTTCTAAAGTGTTGATTGCAATGTTGAGTGGGGGATGGGGTGGATGTTGTTCTTTCCTTGTTGGCCCCACAGTTGATGGGCATCTCAGGGATCAGAAGCGGTGAGGGTGGGGGAGGGGCACAGTTGAGTTGTTTGGGGGGTGTGTTGGGTGATTTAGGCAGCATGCGGATTAGTACAGGTGGCATAGTGGATGGTTTGGGATTAGGGGAATATGGCGACAGGGTGTGCTACAACCAGCTTGATTTGAGATGGAAGGGGAAATGGTAACGGTAGGAGGTAATAAGGGGGAAAAGCCAGACCACTTGGCCTTTGGGACCTTGAATGTGAAGGGTTTAAACTCCCTGACTAAACATACATTGGTGGCCAGGGAATTTCAGAGAGCTGAGTTAGATGTGCTGATGTTGCATGAGAAGAGGTTGGTTGAGAGTGAAGAAAGACACATTCTGTCAGGGTTGATTGGAGGAGGGTTCTGGGCATCTGGGCAGGTGAAAAAGGGTTAATTGGGGATCCTACTGCTCAAGAGGTTGAGATTAACTGAGGTCAAGGTCTAGCGAGGGCAGGAGGGGAGGGCCCTGCTGGTGGCAGCATAAAAGATGTTGCATGGATGTCATTTACTACAGTGTTTTGCCCGAATCAGGGACAGACGGCTTTCTTGGTGGAGACTGTGGCCCAATTGATGGGAGAGGCTACGGGTACCCTCATATTGGGGGGAGACTTTAATATTTGGGCAGAACCAAAGCTAGATGGGAGGACCCTGAGGGGTGAAGGGTGACAGGCAGCGGGGTGGGGTCAAGGGAGCCTAGTTGATTGTCTAGACGTATGTGAGTTGCAGGATGTTTGGAGATGGCTCCACCCATGGGTTGGGGGGTATACTTTCTTCTCTCCTCCCCACGGTACTAACACTCATGTTGACTATATATGCATGGGCAGGGAACTGCTGAGCCAGGTGGTTGATTATGTTCATGTGCCAATTACCTGGACAGACCATGATATGGTTCACGTGGGGTTCTCTTTAGATGGGATGGAGGTTCGGGACTCAATTTGGCAGTGCAATGACTATCTGTGGAAGGACGCAAGGTTTCGGGAGGAACTGGAGACTGGGTTTGAGGAATATTTTAGTGCAAAAGATGCAGGGGAGGAGAACTATTGCATGCTTTGGGAGCTGGCCAAAGCCACCTGGCATGGTCAGTTGATTAAAGAAGGTGCTCACAAGTATAGGCGAAGAAACATCCTGGAGAATAACTTGCAGATGGATATTGGGCCTCATTACAAGTGTGGCGGTCCACAAACAAGGGTGCTGGTAAGCTTACCAGCACCCTTTTTTTTCGAACCACCCCACTATGAGTCTGCCTGCTGGGGCCGTTGCGCCCGACAGGTCTGACCCTGCCGGGCGCAATGGCCCCGATAGGCAGACTCATCATGGAAGCACTGGCACCATTAGTAACAGTGCTAGTGCTTACATGAACCCATTCCCGTGGAGTGGGGACTAACATTTTCCACCACCTAGCTTCCCGGTCTGCCAGTACTTGTAATGTCCCGGTGACACTAGGAAGCTAGGCGGCAGAATCTGTCTTACAAGGTCAGTGGCAAACTACTTGTAGCACCGGTGGGTTACCACCATCTTCATATTGAGGAACATTGTCTCTTTAGACCGTATGATACAGGTGGGTGGCGGAGGCAGGTTCAGGTTGATGCAAGAGGTTAAGGTCAAGAGAAAGGAGTAGAAATCTGTGGAGCAGGGAAAGGTGGTCCAGCAGCTATAATTCCTGAAACAAAAGTACTATGAGTAGAGGGACAGGGCTGATGGGCTCCTAGCAGCCCCGATGCAAGGGCAGAAGGTGGAGAGATGGGTTGATGAAATTACCGGGTCAGATGGGCGGGTTGACATGTCCACCATTGGGATAGCAGACTGTTTCACAGGATTCTATAAAGGGCTCTATGGGGTTGAGACATGCGCTGTTGAGGAGGAGTTGGACTCGTACTTGAGGGAGGTTACAATCCTGACCCTGACAGAGGAGGAACTGCAGATGGTGGACAGGTCACTTCACCTGGAAGAGGTTTTGCTGGCGATATGTGGGATGCAGGCGTGGAAGGCACCTAGAGAGGGTGGTTTTACAAGTCATTCTCATGGCTGCTCGCTCCACATTTGATAAAGTTGTTTAACCATATTCAGGAGACAGGGAGAGCTCTGGAGTCCTTCGACCAAGCCTTGATAACAGTGATTCCCAAAGAGGGGAGGGATGCCAGGGTGTGTGGGTCTTACTGACCCAAATCATTACTGAATGTTAATGCAAACATTTTTATGAGGGTGATGCCATATCGGTTTGAGACGTTGGCGTCCTGATTAGTCCACGTGAATCAGGTGGGTTTCATTCGTGGGAGACAAGGAGCAGATTCTCTTAGGAAAACTCTGCATTTGATGGACATGGCTCGGGGCAAAGTGAGTAGCCCAACGTTACCGGCCTTAGATACAGAGAAGGTCTTTGAAAGGGTGGACTGGGTCTTCTTGTTTGCGATGCTCTGAAAATATGGCTTGGAGAGAGCCTCTGGCCTGCATCCAAGCTTTGTATTTGGGTCACATGGCAAGGGTGGCCATTAATGGTTGGTTCATCAGAGCGTTCCAGCTACAGAGGGGCACCAGGCAGGTGTGACCCCTCTGCCCCCTGTTGTTTATGCTCTTGATGGAGCCATTGGTAGAGAAGCTTAGGAATACACCTCAGGTATCGGGGATTCGGGCAGGGGGCACAGAGTACAAGGTTGGCCTGTATGGGGATGATTTGTTGCATTTGCAAAACCTTCATATGTCGGTTCCGGTGGCGTTATGGGTAATACAGCAATACGGGGATTTCTCTGGGTTTAAAATGAATGCGGCTAAGTCCATTCTGTTCCCCATTTGATGAGGACACCGAAAGAGACACAGGAATTCTTGATTCATTGATGGAGGTGAGGTTGGAGACAATCCGCTATTTGGGGGTAATTATCAAGCGCAGGCTAAAGGATCTCTGGGAGGCATTTTTTCCACCACTGCTCCAGACCTTGTATGGGGACAAGTAGAAGTGGGGGAAGCTTACAATATCCTGGATGGGACGGCTCCACGCTCTTAAGATTAATTTCCTACCAAGGATATTGTATCTTTTTCAGCTGCTCCTGACTGCAGTTCCCAAGAGTTTCTTGAGGGAGACCAAAGGGTGTATGTTGAGGTTTCTATGCCAGGGGAAGAAGGCATGGGTGACGTATGGTACTTTGACTCAGGCCAAGGAGAGGATATGGTATGGTAATGTTTATTTATATAGCGCTTATACACAGGCAAGTGTTTCAATGCGCTAAAGGAGGTTAAGGGAGGGAAAAACAACAGTCGCTCAGAGCCCTTGATTTCTGAGACGATAATGGTCTGCACAGGCAGATTAAGTGAATATGATACATTTAACAGTTTAGATACAGCAAATTGTCCTGCTGGCGATTCTGCAGTTTTTTCATGTGCACATTAAGGGGTGAAGAGAAGGGAGAATAGACAGACGATCTTCAGGCAAGGCTGTATACAGAACGTGCACATGCGGGGGGGAGGGGCAGGGGAGCAAGTGCACCCAGTCAGTAGAGCCTGGTGAAGTGCGGAGAGAGAAGCTCTCTGAGTTTTATTACAAGTGCAGTTGGGTGCAGGGCCTTGCGGCAAGTGCTGAAGGACTGGCAGGGGTGCCTGGGACCTGTGTGACTCTGAGGTACACCAGGTGGCCAGTCAAGAAGATGTGTAGAAGGAATGTGGGATATTTGGACCCACTCAGATGTATTATGCTACATCACTTTGCTGCATTGGTGCAAGAAAATGGCCGTGCTGACTCCTCTGTACGCCAAGACCTCTAAACTGTGTGTTTGTAACAACCAGAAAATGGATGCACCACCCTGCCACACACATTTCAGGTAGGGTGAAATAGAGTACTCACTGCAGGAATGTGCTAGTGTGCTCTGCAACAACGAACATTGAGTGAAGTGAAAGAGGCAGCATTATTCTTCTTACAACCAAAAATGCCTCTTTAAAATGAGATCTTTTCAACCTTAAAAGTGATGCTTGGTGCTAAATTCATCAATTTCTTATGAACCACTGTGATTAAAAAGGACCTGCAATGCCCAGGATCATTCATTGGGCCTCATTACGACCCTGGCGGAAGACCATGGTGCTATTAACACCATGGTCCATGCCGGTAAGTTACTGACTCCGCCATGGAGAAAGGGGGAATTACCACCCCATTACAAGGTTGGCGAGGCGGTAATTGCCCCTTCCTCCATGGCCCTTCCCCATTCCCATTTTTGCCCCATAGGACTCAATGGGAATGGGGAAGGTGCTAAGTACGGTGCCGCAAATTGTGGCACCATAATTAGCACCAAGGTCGGGGTCTACACCAGCCGTTAAGGTCGGGTCCCGCAAAGGGACCTCATAATTAGGCGCTAATAGGTTACCGGCGCTGCAGCCTTTTACGGTGCCGTTAACCCATTAGCGTCTGGGTCGTAATGAGGCCCATTGTGTCTCAGAGGAACCAGGCCTCTTTTGAATGACAGCCCCAGTCAAATGTATCCTTGAAAAATCAACCAAGAGCTTTGTTTTCATTTTACACAGGAAATGTGGCTATTTCTTTGCAACAGTATCACGAATCAGCTGTCCAGAGAAAGAGTCTAAATAGATGCCTGTAACTGTATCCATGCTGCAAAAAACAATTCCAGCACTCAAGAAAAGAACTATAACTGCACAAAGTGTATATTTGCTGGAGATGAAAACCGAATTTAAAGAAATAGTAAAATCTGCTTTTTCCTGACTGAAGGAGGAAAATCGCCTATTGAAAAATACATTGTTGTGTAAAGGCTTGATTACTTAGAAATGTAAAAGGATTTGTTACTGTTAAAAATACACCTATAAACTGCTTTAATTGTATAGGTTTGAAGTTAAGATTTAAAAGGAGAAAATCAAAGCTAAACCCCAGGCCAAGTTGGCAAACTATATTAAAAAAAACTGCTCTGCCAGTTGCTAGCCCTGAGAACGGGTGACACCTCTTAAACTTCTGGAGCAGGAAAGGCTAATTGCTAGCTTGGAGGCTTTGAATACCCAGGACAATGGGACTTTCCAAGTCTCATCAGATATTTGTCTTTTCTCCAGGCTGGGACAATAGCAGGCTGAGACTCTCACCTTTCAAGTGTGAGGGGCAGTAAACTTTGATCAAAAGAGAGGCCCCACATCCTGCTTCAAAGGAATTCACATTTGCTTGCAGTTGGAGAAAAAGAAAAAAAAACTGATTAAGTGACAATAGTTTTCCATTTGGTTTTAAAAAGCCTATTTTGTAACTGAACTTCAAGACATTTAACTTTGCAGCAAGAATAAGGAAAAATATGAAAAGTTTGTAGTTTTAAATCTAATTTTATGCTCGTCCTTTGAAAACTTGGTAGAACTCATTACTGCATAAGGAACAGAAGTTGTACAGAATAACAGATTGTGAGGAAAGTATTGATATTGCAAACACAACAATTTGTACACACATCCAAGTGGTAAATGCACATCTGTGTGCAGAATTGGGAAATTTTAGGCCAAATCTTTCATGGTTAAAATTGCCAAAATGTAGCCGAAAGGCAAAACCAGGTCCCACAGACTTGGGGTTTGGATTGAAGTATGGCCCACAAAATATGTAACCTATGTATCTGATTTTCCAGAGGTTATAACTGTATAAATATGTATTTGTGGGAAAGTTAGATTTTGGTTCCAGTATGTAGGGGAGGTTTCTAGTCATTGTAAAAATCATCCCATAAACATGACATCCTTTTCTGTGATTCAATCAGCGAAGAGCAAGGCCGAAACTATGTTCTTGCCCAATCTTAGCACTATGGATGTGGGTAATAAGCCTGCCCCTGCCATATACTTTAGTGATGTCATTTGGCATCATACATAAGGGAACACACACACACTAATTCCTGACTTTCTTCCTGATTTCCTGCATGGTGTCCTGTTCCTGATTTCTTCATCCTACTTGATCCTGATTCCAGATTTCATTGCAAAGCCAAGGCCTATGCATTGCTGAACCCTTTTTCAGCTGGGCCTCAAATTGTAAAAATCCCAAAAACCCAAGGGAATCATCCTGATCCAGTCCGGCTTGCTACTACTAGATGCATGCCTGCTGCAAACTCACCATCCCACTGATCTTCAGTCTCCAGTAGCCAGAAAGGCCAGTCCATTGCAGTCCGGTTACCAGAACGGCCCAGGTGATCCTATTCCACCCTATTTGCCCAGCTGTCCTTGGTTAGACCCAATCCGTGTGATGACCAGAACCCTTGACGGTCAAAAATCCTAAATTAAAGTGGACTGTAAGTATTAATAGGAATCATAGAGTATATGTTTGATTTGAATTTTAAATAAATAAATAAATAATACTTTTATCAACTAGCCTGATTCCTGGTCCATCGTGACCTGGGGTATTTGAGAAGGGGTGTGATATGAGTGATATATCACTCAGAATATTGAACCTATATATAATAAAATAAGCATTTCACCTGTGGGCTGCATACTAGGCTGAGACCACTGTGTACCACCTGAATGAAATACTTAACAGGAGGGAGAGAAAGAATAGCAGAGAGCTAGGTTAGCAGGGTAGGGTGAGAGAGAAGGAAGCGGAGAAGAGGAAGGTCTTGAGGAGTTTCCGAAACTTGGAAATTTCAGGATCAAGACGGAGGCTGGCAGGGAGGCTGTTCCAGAGGGAGGCACCTGCTGAGGAAAGGGATCTCCCTCCAAATCTCAGCTTGGAGAACTGGCTCACTGATGGTGATGGTGAGAGTGGGATTCTGTGATCTCTGGTGGTATTACAGGACCGTGCAGTTAAAGGTGCTGGTAGCACACCTACTGGAAGATGTAGATAGGCCATGGGTCTGTCTCGAGAGTCTACATTTGCAACCCGCTTTGGTGGGGGAATGGCTGTGGGTGCCCCGACCATCGATTCCACTCAGAATTTGCATCCCATCTTGGGGCTGATATGAAACTTGTGGCACCCGGGGGTGGGGATGCCTGGGATTACAATGTGGCCCTCAGCTATGAGCCACCTGTGGGCACCCGGGGTGAGGGAGACCTTCCCAGAGGTGGGTACATATCAGGCATGGTTTGAGGCTAGCTTGGCAGGATTGGTCATTTGTGGCAGGATCGTGGGTTGACTTTGATCCAAGATCTGGAGGAGGCCTTGCATATAGGGAAACCTGGTATTCCTCTAACTGCAGATTAAAGGGGTGTTTACGGCTGAACGGTGGAGGCAACAGATACAGAGGGAGCAGACACCCACAGAGCGTATTTTGGACTCTCACCTGGAGATGAAGGGCTTGATTTTGGCTGTGTATGGGGATTTGCTGGAGGCGGGAGGGTGGGGTACTGATAGGTTGAGGATGAAATGGCAGTGAGATCTGGGAAGGTAGATTGAAGGGGTTTGTGGTGTAAGATGTGTTGTAGAGTGTTTAAGACTTCGATTTCCCATCAGTATAAGCTGCATGGCATCAAACTGCACTTTAGGTGGCAATATGACCCAGTTTGCCTGGCCAGGATGTATGCAGGGGTGAGCCTGATGTGTTGGCATGGGTGTGAGGAACATGCCACGTATTGGCACATGTGGTGGGACTGTGGGATAGTGCAGACATATTGTGCTGAGGTGCTGGTGTGGATTAAAGAGGCGGAGGAGATCTCTCATCCTTAGGGCATCTTGTTGGTTTTATTTGGTACAGAGGAGGTGGAGGAGGAATAAAGGAGCTTGCCATATATGGTTCATTTTATATTGTTGGCAGCTAGCACATGCCTGGCATGCCAGTGGAAGAGGGAGAGGCTGCCTAGCCAGAGGGAATGGGCGGCGAAAGCAAACAACATTTATTTGATGATAAATATATCTTTTAGAGTTATGAGATGGAAACGAGCTGGTTGGGCTATATCAGGATTTGTGATGGTCCTGTGAAGGAACACTAGGATGGTGTAGTTGAGAACAGGCCAGGATAAGAGGGTATGCCTCCCTCTCCGATGGTCTTCCCTGACTATGGCAATACGTTGCCTCGTGGGACGGATTGTAGCAAACTGTACTCAACTGAAATGCTATGTTGAATTGGTTTGATGCCAGGTCTGTTCCCTCTTTGTGGTTGTTCATGGGAATGCCACAGGAGGCAGGGGAGGGAGGGATGGGTTGTTACTGGGGAGGGCTGTGGACTGAGATTGTGTTGATTATGTGCTGTTATTGAAAGTTCCTATGTAACATCTAAAACAAATAAAAATTGGAAATAAAAAAAAGGGGCCATGGCAAACAATGTGACCTATGTGGTAAAATGATTGAAATTGGGATAGGCTTCAATAGGGAAACAAATTCTGCTTGCAGCTACAGCACAGCGTGCTGGATGGGTTTGCAGCAAACATGCATGCGGAGCAGCAGCAAGGACTTTGATAGCATGTTTTTTCAAATTCGTCCTGTGTTTTATTTTTTCCAAAGTGTCAAAATGTAGGTACACAAAATAGTGATAGGACTTTGGTGCCTGAGCAGTGGGCCTGGCCCCTAGAAAGGACAAATGTCTACTCTAATTTGCTCACCGGGGCCTGCAGCATGGTCAAAGCCTATGCCCCATGGATTGTGGACACTGCCCATGGCTGCAAGCCCTGAACACCGGCCATTGGTCACATTATGTGTGTATCGTTAACACTGGACCAGGATGCAGGCTAGGTGCAGTGGATAAAAAAAGTGGTTTTGAGGGGTGATGGTCGAGCCTTATGCCCTAGGCAATTGAACCATGACTTGCAGACCCAGAATGCACTGCTGAAAATGACACACATCAGAAAGTGCTGCAAAACATATGTTTGCTAAAGGAGGTTTATAGTCCTATCATATATGTCAAAAGAGGATTTATTAACACCGTATATACAGTGCTGTAACATCATGAAATATTTGTTAAAGGGACATTATGGTTAAGTTGCAATAGTAAAAAGCTATGAAATTCCTTCAAAGATGTTGTTTCAGGGACGTTATGGTTGCAGGGTATAATTGAAAAACAAAGAAATGTTCCAGTTATTATAAGCTATGCAACCATAACCCGTGCCACCGCCCTGCATTGCATGTGGTCTCTCATGAACTACTCTATGTATGACAAAATGAAACGTTCTACTAAAGTTCTGTCGTTAATACAGAAATCTAATAATGAATACATTTAGGAAATGGCGGCAACATGGACCAAAGAAGTGGAGTCATAAATCCAAGCCTACCAGCATTGCGACTAATTGTAAACTTGGAATCAACAGCTAACAATACATGAATTACTACACACGTGTGTTAGTATAAAATGTATATGTAGAGCATCAATGCATACAAATCTAGGGCACATACAGGGACATTCTAGTAAGGAGAAAACCAATACTAAGACCAGAAAATGACACTAAGATTAGAGTTCATCATCACGTGTAAAAATTATATTGTCTGTCTTTCGCCTGCCCATTGTTCCATGTATGTGCGCCATGAGCTCATGTCAAACCCTAAGGAAAGTACCTTAAAACCATAGCACAAGGTTAAGGTATACATATACAGCACCTTTAGAGTATGTGTATCATGTTTTCAATGCCGTATGTCCAGATCAAGTCCTCTCCTTAAAATTCTTACTGTCACTGAACAAAAATAACCACCCTGGATACTTGATGTCATCAGTGATGTCATTGATTATCCTATTTGTGATATCATTTTTGATGTCCTGGGTGTTTGTCTTAGCAGTGCAAGTCGGTGGTGAGAATTTCGGTTTCATAGCTTACCATAACATCCCTTTAACAAAGTTGCTTTACATGATTATATAGTTTCCTTATTTTGATATTTAGCTCTTTCTCTGTAGTCTCTGTTTTCTTGCCTCTGCCACCTAGCACTTCACTATCAACTCTACCTTTATGAATGTTTATCCTTATCAGGGACCTTGATCCGGTGTTAGTCAGGGAGCTCTCATCCCCACAGCAGCAACCAATCTGTCCATGAGTACAGTCCACACATTGTGTTCCTCCTTGCGTAGTGTGGAGAGAAAAGCATGTATCTACTGTGGCTATTGAAAGGCATTTCCCAATGGTTATGCCGATTTAAAACAAATCAAGTTGCAAGCTACTAGTTAGTCATAAAAAGACACTCTGGCTAGTTGTGAGTGGAAATATTGCCCCCGGCATCTGGAAAGATGTCTGAAGATTACTACTACCAGTCTACATTTTTAGCACCATCTCTATGTATGCAATGATGACAGCATTTAATATCTGGTGGCATTCAACTCATAATATCATGTCCCATAAAACAAGAAATTAAGGAAATACATACACATTCCAAAATGTATGCACAAAACCAAATGAGTATAACAATGTAAACATATCATCAGATGCTGTTCAGCAAGTCTGCTGTTCAATTACTCAGTCCTCGGTTCTCCTACTGACAAGCATGCAGAGCACACACTGTACCTTATTGTAATAATGTATTTTCAGAATTGTCAGACATTCATTCTTTCTTTCCAATTCATGTCTGGCATTGAGATATGTTCACCATCCCCCAGCAGCAGTTCCAATTGTCATAGTCAAAGCCAGGTTTACTTTCGAGCCACAGGAAAACAAATTTCACCCGTGCACTGCGGCCCTTCCGCTGTGGACATGTCTGTGTAAAAGTAAAAACAGTTTGGAAGCAATAGAGGGCAATGTGAGCATGCAACATTTCCCCATGATATTGAGGTACACATTTCTTTTCATATTTTCTAAGATAGCTTTTCATCCAGCAACCACTCAAAACACGGCGGCTGTTTGTGGTCCACTGTCTGCAATCGCCTTCATGATTATCTTTTTGAAGGTCTGCGGTTTTCCCTTGAGTTGGACAAATGTGAAAAGTGCAAATCTCCATTAGAAAGTTTTGCATAACTATTAATACATATACTCATATGTTTCTTAAAATATTAAAGTGAATATGCAAAATGTGATAGGGAGGGTGTGCCTTAATCTCAGAGAGTGTTTTCTGGGTCAAACGTATTTTGGGATGCTGTTAGATAGTGGTTTAAGTGCAAGCTGTGGCATCAGAGCCCAGGTAAAAAGATTCAAATAGATTTTGAGAGGCAAAACCCATGGTGGAATTTCATTTTTCATATCACATTGAAATATATCTGTGCATATTCAACTATAAAAGAAGAGCTGACCTAGTTAATGCTTTTTTCCGCAGTGCTGTACTTAACTGTCAGGCACTTAGGTACCATACAATTTTAAACATAGGCAAAAATGAATGAGAATGTTTCATAAAAAGGTTATAAAGAGAACAGTATCCAATCTTCCTATTAAAAAATGAAATAATTGCCATCAACCTCTGAAAGAATATTAAAGAAAGCTGGGGCAAAGAAGAATTCGAACATATAGCGCGATCATTACAACTGCTTATAAGTCAGGCAGGGCAACAATTAGAAGACAATGAAGATGAGCTGAAGCTCACACGATGCTGCTGAGAGGCAGTTTTTAAAGGTGTAGCAGACATGTTCTACATTGGATCAGTGTCCTCATTATGAGGGCAACGTTTGTTTCTAGCACTCTGGAACCAATACAAGAACACAGCTGATGCTGCCAGGTATATGTAAGTTAGGGATCTCAGGAATGACATGCACTCCCAAAGGAATGCAAAATGGAGTGTCCCACAGCTTTCGGGCCTTTCTCATACACATTTGCACTGCTGCTCCTCCTACACCGTGTCAAAGGAATTAAAGCAGTTTCTTTCACCACCGATTAAATCCAGCACACACACTCTTAATAACGTGCCTGTTCAGTGTAAAGTAGTTACAACCGATAATGGATGACTCTTGACGCCCCTGAACTATCACCTCCCAAAAGCCTTTTTAAACTATTTTAATATGGTATCTGTTTCCAAAAACCTTTACAGTATAAACAATCGCAGTTGAAGAAAAATGAAATGCAAGTGAATACAGCAAATACATCCATTAATAAAAAAGATATATACAAGTAATGTTACTACATCACCATATCTGCCAGTTTTAGTGAGTGTAAGACGACAGTACAACTTAAAGACTGAATTCCTATACTCATTCATTAAATATGTCCATAAAACTTCACAATTGAAAAAATCCTTTCTATAAATAAAGCATCTAAAATATAGCAAGCACTTATATTTTAAACCCGGGCAATAAATTAAAACACTTCCATAGTTTTAGTAGTTAAAAATATCTTTACAGAACCTGCAACTGACATTATCTCTGTGCCAAAACCTTCTTCTAACTAAGATTTCATGGGTAGGCCACAAATTATAACGAGATCTCGGTTCCCGGTTTCTTATAATAATTGTTTAAATGTGCTTAAGACTCATAACTATGCATCTTATCAACAGTGTGCCATCAATCCTCAGCCAAATGTAAACGTTTGATACTCATTATATTCACTGGGAAATCATCAACTGAAAATCCCAACCTACTTAAAATAACAGAACAGAATTTCACAAAATTGTTAACCATCATGTCCTCCTTGTCCTTGATCAGCTGTTCAACATCACAGTATAAAGAATTATTCAGAGGACAAAGACATTTGTCCAACAAAGACAGATATCTTTAATGGTCCCTAGCCATTAAAGACTTCAGACCCAAGTCTTATCTTTTTGCAGATATTGGGAAGCCGGTTATTAATGTTAAGACTTTCCTCCACACCAGGGCTTGCACATATTTGAATTTGTCACACACCCAAAATTGCATTACATCAACTGCATGTAAAAGTTCGGGTACCACTTTACCTTGATAAAATCAGATAACAGGCAACATTGAAAATGTACCAAATGTATTATTTATGGCACACATTTACCCTACAAGACACTCCACTTTCTGTTTTAAAGATTAATTTTAAAAGATATATTTGACCAGGTTTATTAAAAATTCGGAAAGTGTAACTCCTAATTTCTCCTTATTTAACAACCAAGTATAACTAGTTAAGCGTCTTGCATAAGTAAAGTGGATTATCTTTGTTTTAGCGGAGTGGATCACTAAAGTGTTTTTTTTCAACATAAAGTGTAAATGCTGTGAGTAGTCGCTGGAGGCCACACTGCGTGCAATCAAATAAAATCATCAGAATAAACCAGCCAATAATATTTGAAAACAGAGATTTTAGCCGATGCAAAGGTGGATGCGGACAACACCTCTTCGATGTCAGACATATGCAGGTTAAAGATGCAAGGTGCCAAAATACAATCCTGCCTCAATCCTGTATTCGTATAAATTTTTTTCAAAAGCGAACCTTGGAAATCTAGCCTGACCTCTATATTCGTGTAGTCATGCACAAGAATAAGTAATCTACGTAAAGCCAGGAGAATAACCAATTTTGACAGTTTATTCCACAGTAAATTCCTATTTACAGAACCAAATGCTGCAGATAGATCAATAAACGCTATAAATACATTTTCATACACCTTTCCCCAAGCAAGATCTTGAAGGGACCTCAGGATAAACCATTGATTGAGTTACCTTGGCTTGCTGTCCTCTAAATCCTATCTGCTGCATACCAGCTTCAATTGACCAAGCTACTAAATTCTTTAATATCAGCGATTCATATAACTTACTACCTGCGTCCATGATCATTAAAAGTATATAATTAGATGGGTTAATAAGATCAACCCGTTTGAAAATGGGAAAGACAAAATATGTTAGACAGAATGAAGGAAACCTATTGGACTCGACTATCTGTGAGAATAAAACATATCAAAAATTGGCCCAATTTTCAGTAGCAGTTTTAAAAATGTGATTGGTTAAATTATTCGATCCTGCTGCTCTTGTTGAACTAGCTGCAATGATCAAATCATGAATATGCTCAATAGTAAAACTTAAAAACCAATTTGATAAGACTGTATGCTCATGATTAGGAGAACACAGCTTCAAATCCCCATCTTATGAATTCTCTCGAAATGCTGAGTCCAACTTGATTCTGAAATCGGGTTTAACTGTGCCAAAGCTTGACAACTCTTTATCCCATTAATTGCCTGCCAGAAATGTGTGGTATTCTTTTGACCAAAAATGTCAAGCATTTTCTCCCCATCATTTTGCAATAAAATACAACAGTGACTGATCATCTAATTCTTAACCTTATTTTTCTCCCAACAACGATGTTAAAATGGGAAGGAAAAAGCTGTTATTCCTAGTAGCACTAAACCACCAGGCAGTTAGGCATATACAATCCAGACCCAGCACTACTCAAGAGCTCCCCTACTTTCCTCCCCTCGCAACTGACCTACTTCACTCTCAGTCTACTATCAACTATATATTACTACATAGAAGCCTTTTTTGCATGCTACCAAATGACTCCTTTCACCGGATAAAACCACACACACACACACACACACACACACACACACACACACACACACACACACACACACACACTACAAGTGGACACTTTACATTACATACATTACACATAATGTTTCCAAGAAATGGCAACATAGAATTGTTTCAATAAAACTGTCCAAAAATAAATTAAATCAACTTTTATCTTTCAATCAATTAACCATATTTTTTCGATGAATCGATTGATTTTATTTTGAACAGAATTATTAACATTTAGGAAGTTATGTGCACAGCATAGTACCCATTCTGCTGTTTAGTTCATAATAGTTAAAATAAGAATAATAGTAACAATAACAATGATAATAATAATAATAATAATAATAATAATAATAATAATAATAATAATAATAATAATAATAATAATAATAATAATAATAATAATAATAATGTCAGTATTGTATAGAGCCTCATGCCGGAATTCACCCACTTCTAATCAGTGCAATGAGTGATGTTAAAATGACTCTATTTGATGGCCCTGAAGTCAACAACTTTAGAACCATGAAGCGCTGAGTCGGCGAAGAGAGGGTTCAAACCAGTGGAGTGTATGCTTTCACAATGCCAGAAGCACTCACTTTAATAGGATTTGTTTTCGTATAGACATAGGCCCTCATTACGAGTGTGGTGGTAAGGGGTTAATGGCACGGGTAAGGATGCCAGTGCCATTAACCCCTTACCACCGCATTCCGAGGTCCCTTAGCAGGTCCCACTAAGGCCGGCTGGTAAAACCAGCCGCCCTTAGTGGGAGCCTCTAAGGGACCAGGGAGCTAATGACGGGCCTGCTATTTGCGGGACCATTATTAGCTCCCTCCCCATTCCCATTGAGCAGTATGGGGGCTCGAATGGGAATGGGGAATGGTTTTCGGAATGGGGATTTACCGAGTCCTCCAAGGTTGGAATGACCCAGTAAATCCCCATTCAGAGAACCCGGACCCAGACACGAGTTTGGAGGCAGCCATGGTGCTAATAGCGCCATGGCTGCCTCCAAACTCTTAATGACCCCCATAGTTGGACATATATAAGTCCTTTTCTCGGTGCATAACATTGCAGTGACTCACTTGGCACCGATGGCCACAATTCAGGTCTAGATCCCAATTTGATAGAAAATAACAAATGTGGATGCAAAAGCAGAATTTCAAGAATCAGAATTATCCAGCAAATTATATAGTCAAAAAAATACTTAACAGCTAGGTATACATATTTAAGTACTTGAACTCAGTACTTCCAATGCACTGGATCTACTAGCATCAAAGCAACAAAAAAAACATATAACTACAAACTTGTCAGATAGAGAACAAAGGCCAGAATCTGGAAGTGTAATGACATACATCTAAGAAAGTAGAGAATAAGGTCAACTATAAAATTCATCAGAGGAATTATCATGAAACAGTGCAAAGAGCATCGATGTCCCATTGCTCAACTGTTAGTGAGTCAGCAAACAATGATTACAAATTTTGCTTCCATATAGTCAGTGAACTAATGAAAACAGACAGCAAATAAAATTATCTTCTCTCTGTTTCACCTTCACCTGGAAATAAATTACATGCACTTTTACATGAAAAAAGAAAAAAAGATGAATGACAACAAATAAATAAATAACATCAAGGAAAGAAAATACTGCAGGAAAAATAAATATTGCATTCCGATGTTACCCTAATGTGTTTGTATTTGTTTTCATTTGAAGAACAGGGATGTCAATTTTGATCAGAGATGACATGCAAAAAACCATTCACAGATGTTGGAAGCACTGCCACAAAGACTGCCTGTACAATAGCATAAAGATGAGAACATGTAATGAGCCAGTTCATGAGAGTGTAAAAAAGTAGGACATATATCAGAGACAAAACAAAACAAACAGAAGCAAAATGTATATAAGAAAACAGGTGACTTTCAAAGATCACAATAACCTAAGGGGACATGTGCTTCAAACTAAAGATGAATACTAATTAAATATGCATTTTGAAGTTTTATTGGAGGCAGTTGTGGGTCACATAGGAAGGATTGGGGAGGAGGGCAGGGGAGCTCCCTCTTAATCAAGTAAGTGAAGTTTAAGTCAAGCTTTGAAGAAATCCACAGTTGGCTTGGCTTTGATTCTTATGGGCAGTGGGTTCCAGTGGAGTGGGTCGAGTAGGGAGAAAGAGCGGAAGCAAGAAGAGGCATAGGGAGGGTAGTGATTGGTGAGGTTGAGTGCAGAGGAGGATCAGAAGGAATTAAATGGTGACTACGCTGAGATACAATTAGACATGTACTGAAAAGCAAGGGAATTGACGGCTTTGTAGATTAGGTGAAAGAACTTCAAAAGAGAGTGGTTGCCCATGGAGAGTCAAGAAGCATACTATCGGTAGGTTGGCAGTAGCAACATTTTGGACTTTGTCTAGACGAAGGAAGGAGTAGAGAGGAAGACGAAGGAAGGAGTAGAGAGGAAGGTCAAGGAGTAGGTTTCAGCAGTAGTCCAGTTTGCTGAGTACAAGAGTTTTGTAGAGCGGTTAGGAAGAAAAGGAAACATTTTGCAAATGTTGAGGAGCTTAATACGAGCAGCAGAGGAAATGGTAGTGATAAATTGGTGCAGTTGTAGCTCCCTATCAAAGAAGACCCCAACATTGCGAGTCCTGGGTGATCGAGCATGAAAGTCAGTCAGGAAGGAAATAGGAGAGTGGAGGGTACGGAAGGCATTAGAAGCTCGGAGAAAGATGACTTCCATTTTTGAAGAGATCACCATGAGGTAGCAAAGAGTTTTGAAGTGATGAATTGTAGTCAGACAGTTTGTAACATGTTCCAAGATGGATGCTGTGAAAGAGGAAAAAGAGAAATATATTTGCGTGTAATCAGGAAAAAGATGATAGTAAATGCCAAAGGAGGAGATAAGTCTTCCTATATCAAGAGGTAGAGAGGTTGAAGAGGAGAGGTCCAAGGACTGATCCTTGGGGGGATGCCGACAGGGACAGGGGTGGGGTGAGAGGTTTGCGAGTTCCAATATATTATAAAGGATCGACCTTCCAGATAGGTGCCAATCCAGGAAAGTGCAAATCTCAGAAACCCTGGAGAGTGAGAAGGAGGGGAAGGAGGAGAGGAGGAATGTTTGATACTGTCAAAAGCATCAGAAATGTCCAAAAACGTGAGTATAGAAGAGAGTTTGGAGTGGGGAGCATTAGAGAGAAAGTTGGAGGCATGCATGAGTGCAGTCTAGGTGGAGTGTTCACTACAAAAGCCAGCCACTCAAGGATTTTTGAATAATGGGGAAAGAGAGGTACTGGGCAATAGTTGGCTGGAAAGTGGTCAGGTGGTGGGAGAGAGAGATTAAAGAGCTCAGAAAGATAAGGGCAAGTGAGTGGGATTGATTCTTTGATGATTTAGGGAGCTAAGGGCTTGATATGAGCACAGGATGGGTTGGCACTGTGAAGCATGTGTGCTAATACATTAGGAGAGGTAAGGGAGAAGTTATTGAGTGTAGAAAAGATAGAGAGGAATGGTAGATAGAAGGAAGGTTAGGGAGAGAGAGAGAGAGGTGAGATGTGAGAGTATTCACATTTTAGAGACTTCAGAGGAAAAGTAATGAGTAAAGTCATTATTAGAAAGTGGGAGGTGATGGATATTGGCTTAGGAGGTCTCAGCAAAGATTGCAGGATAGATGAAAGTTTGCTAGAATGATTGGGAATGGAGGAGATTTGTGTTGTGAAGGAGGAGGATTTAGCAGATTCCAGTGCAGAGTTTAAGACCGCAAGGGAATTTGTGTATGCTACGGGTATGGAAGATGTCCATAATTTGCATCAACGTCGTAGGTCATGACGCATGTTTGTTTTGAAGTTATGAATTTCAGAGGTGATCCAAGGCCAAGGAGGGGACAGGAAGGTGTGAATGTTCGAGCATGATGGTTTTGGTCAAATGTGGTCATATGTGCATAGTGAAAGTCACAGAAAACAAGGTCAATGGAAGAGGTGTGAATCTAAATGCCCCCCCCTTTCAGTCATTAAAGAGGGGAGATGAGGAGTAGAAGGTGGCAGAAACAAGATGTCAACATGAACAATGGCATGATCAGAGGGAGAGGGGCCATTGGAGAAGTCAGAGGAGGAGAGGGAATTAGGAAGAAAGTAAGTATGAATAAATGCAGACTGGAAAAGCCTTGCCTCACAGAATGAGGGGCTACATCTCTCATGCAGACAAGCAATTATGACTAATAATTGCTGGAAGGCTGGAATAGAGAAACAATTAAGTATGAAGGTGCATGTTAAAATACAACATTCAAATACTTAAGAGTGCCAGATCACATATGCAAATTACAAGTGATTCACAGTTGTAACCTGATAAGCCACACCTCGTGATACAGGGGCTAGAACAGTATACAGTAGAAGAAAGGTCAAATTAGGGTTAAACAAACACTGGAACAGCTGTGCCTCATTGAGCGAGGGGCTACATCAGGTGTACAGAAATTGAAGGGGAGCACAGTCAGGTAGAGGAGTGATTCAGAACATAAGTGAATCCAGCAGCGTGTGGATGCAGGTGAAATCCAAGAAAAATGTAATTCCAAAGGAAGTAGGTATGTTATATGTGATACACAGCGCAGGTCTGGGAAGGTCAGGCCAGTGCTTGAGGGTGGTTAAGGCAAGACACCGTGCAGGGTAGTCAGAAACAGAGCAGTAGATTACAGGACGGACATAAAGGAGGTGAGACATGCTGGCAAGCCTCATCTGCAGATGTGCAGGCTCCAACAGGTGTGCAACCAGAAGGTATCCACATATGGAAAAGATATATAGACAATGTTTTACTAATTTGGAGAGGCCAGAAGAACGAGGCGAAGCATTCATGAGTTGGCTCAATGAGCGGGACACATTTTTAAAATTCACTGCAACATTTAGTAGCGCTGTCGTCAGCTTCCTAGACGTTACCATTTTTCACAATGAAACCACTAACAAACTCTGGGTCAATCCATTTCATAAATCTACAGACAAACATGCCCTATTGAGATACCACAACTTCCATCCCAAACATACTCGAAATAACTTGCTTGTTGGTCAATTCCTTAGGTTAAGAAGGAATAGCTCAAGTACCATATTATTTGAATAAGAATCCAGCAAACTAAAAGAAAAATAGATTCTCCGTGGTTATAAGAAGTAATTGGTTAGACAAGCCTATCAAAGAGCCACAAAAAATTATTGTGATGCATTGCTGGAATAAAGACCCAAACCTAAAAATACAATCTGGTATTCACCAGAACGTTCAACAACGTATCAGATAGAATAAAGAAAAAACAATTCTGAAACAATGGAGAGTGTTCAGGGTCGGATTGGACCCTCAACCATTCGGCCCTGGCCAAAATCATCCCTGGGGATTGGGGGCCGGTTTCTGCCCACGCCTGGGCCAGTTTTGAAAAAAAATCATAATAATTAAA
Organism: Ambystoma mexicanum; assembly: GCF_040938575.1. NCBI lineage: Eukaryota > Metazoa > Chordata > Amphibia > Caudata > Ambystomatidae > Ambystoma > Ambystoma mexicanum. Next base: position 646,347,699 of record NC_090930.1, on the reverse strand, counting down.
AAAAACATTTGAAAAACAATATATATATATATATATTTGAAAAAGAATAACACCGGCAGAATTCATCAAAGCAAGATAGCACATGTTACCTTGATTTGATGATTTATTTGCATGCATCAAAAATTATGATGCATGCATCGTTCACATGCTGCTGCAGCATGCAAGGTTGAGGAGCCGGGCCGCCACCGGGCCGGCGGCTGTCACTGTGCCACCACTCCAGGGGGCACAGTGCCCCCTGGAGTTGCTTTGCTGTTGTATTAGTGATAACTATGTATTAGTGGTATTAGTGATAAACTATCGATTTTAGAGTAGAATAAGCATCCATTTTGGACTATATATTTTGCCTTTCGCAAGTTGCAGTAATAGGATGTATTTTTTCTACCATTGTCTCTGTTACAATCATCACAAGACATTCCATCTTGGTGTCCTTGGTCACTTGACAAAATCCTTGTGCCTAAAAGCTTCTGTACAGTTTAGACATATTTGACGATAGCACATCAAGTGGCCATTGAATTCATTGTGCCACGATGAATGCTTTGTTGTAATGGGTCTATCTTTCCCAGCTCTCTGACATGCCGTTCAGGATGTTTGTTTGCATGTATGAGGTAACAAGTGCTCAGAGTATGGGATGTCCTGTGAGTGCGCTGCTTTCCCTATTTTGCTAACCTCTGAAGCCTGAAAGTAGATGTATGCAGGCTTGAAATGCAGCCAACTTTTCAGCAGACCTGCAGATTAACTTAACTGGTCTGCTGTTAAATGTCAGTACCAGTTTAATGATATCCACTACGGATTAATTGCTCATTTTACTATAGCCGATTTGATAGCTCAGTGGTTTGAGCACTCACTGCTGCGATGTGTGTGTGATCTGCTGGTTTGAATCCCAGCAAGGCCATCTCAGTCTTTCATCATTCTTAGGTTGTTAAATGAGTACCAACACAGACTGGGTGATATTGTATGCATATTTGTTCTATAAAAAAGAACTTAAGCATAAGTCCTATACAATAGCATATTATCATGTGGCCTTGGACGCCTGCTTGCATTCACAGTAATTTGATAGTATGGATCTATACACACAGATATTAATGCTACATACGGTGATCTATACTTGTATGGAATGTATATCCCATTAGTGAAATCATAACCATATTTTTCATAGTGTACTTAGGAACAATACTATTTGATGCCACTTCCTGTTTTGTCAAGGGGTGAAAGGTCCTGTTTAATCGCTTCCCAGGATGTCACTTTGGGGTGGGGTCAAATGACATCACTTCTGGTGATGTCTTCAGAGGTCAAGGGTCGTGAGGCGAGGGGTGACCCACTTTTTTGAGGCGAGGGGTGGGCCACTTTTTATTGGGTGTCTGGGCCTATTTCTTGTCCCAGACCAACCCTGAGAGTGTTTGGCAAAGACAATTTGAGTCTAAGTTCACCAATCTTTGCATTTAGAAGAAGTACACATCTGAAAAATAGACTAACCAGAAATTAAATACAGGTAAATCCACAAAAAGAGAAAAGCCTCCCAGAAATATGGAGGACAGAGAAAGCAAGAGGCCACACACCATGTGGGAATTGCAGATGCTGCACTTCAACTAAAAGATGTACATAGTACGATTTGGGACTCAGAACTCTATGGCAACAACATGCGCTCAGAAATTGCAATAGTATTATGGTAATGTATGTAATTTGGTGTCTATGCAAATTCCTCTATATTGGAAACGCGAAAAAAAGAATGTGGATCAGAATTACTGAACACAAATGTTGTATTCATAACAGAGTGGAAAATGCACCATAAGTGAAGCATTTTATATAACATAATCACAAAACCGATGGCATAGCCTGGAGAGTTATTCATAAACTGAAACTGGAAAGAGAGGAATACAGAGATAAGGAAAAATGATTTAGAAAATGACTTGAACTCATTTTCCTTACTAAAAGTAACACACAAGGGCTAAATGAGAACATAGAATAGCTACGTGTTAGGATTTAACATCAGTCGTGCCTGGTGTAGAGTTACTCTAAGGTTTGTAGCCTATTATATATTCACTGAAAAAACTTTGTTAAAGGGAAGTTATGGTTATGTTGGACTAATAAAAACCTATGAAATTCAGTAAAAAATCTTTGTTAAAGGGACGTTATGGTTCAATATAAAACCGAAAAACCCCTGAAATTCACTAGTTATGGTAAGCTAAGCAACCATAACTCACGCGCATTGTTAAGACTAACACTCAGGACATCAAAGATGGCATCACAAATGTCAATGATGACATCACTGATTACATCACATGTCTGGCTCCCTCTTTTTTCCTTTACTGACATATCTTAGCCAGTAATACTTAGGAACAAAGAAATCAAAAAGTACTATATTTGTAGACTTATACTTCAAATATGTTCTTACAGTAATTCATTTGGGGTTCACTCACAGCATATGAAACATATACATAAGGAGAATACACACTTGAAAGATAGCAATGCTTTCTGTGTATGAAGACAATAAGTAAGGTTATCAACACTTTCTTATTGTTCTGCTGTTTTTTTATTACTATACTTTCTCTGGATATGCTCATATTTGTATTCACTTTACTCTCTTTAGGGTGCAGTCGCATCATGTGATAGGTATACATAGGGAAGTAGTAGGTTTGAAGCAGAACAATCATTTCTGTGCATAAAGATAATCATGTAGGTTATGAACAATTTCTGGTTCTACTGCTGCTTTTTTTGCGTACTTCACTTTCCCTGTATAGACTCATATTTGTATGTGTTGTTGTGTTTTTGTGTTTTGTATGTAATAATGAAATTATATACGAAGTGGGTTTCATTAGCTACGTATAACATGTTGCACAGCACACAAAACTCTTATAAGAACGCATTTAGCATTTCACTATTTAACATGGGAAGATTATGAATATTGCACCTCCATCATGTATGCTGCACACAATACTTATGTGTATACATGAGTACCTTATTATACTGTAGAGAACTTCATAATAGAATGCTATTTATATCAATGCATTGCTTAATGCACTACATAGCTCATGACATCTATTCCAATGATCCTTAACACTTTTTTTGTCAACATTATAATAAGAATCCCTTGTACAGACGTTTCATGAAAAGTACATGCACATGTGATGTCATCAGTGACATTTGTGATGTCATCTTTGATGTCCTGGGTGTTAGTCTTAACAATGCACGTTGGTGGCGTGAGTTATGGTTGCTTAGCTTACCATACTAGCGAATTTCAGGGGTTTTTCGGTTTTACTTTGAACCATAACGTCCCTTTAACAAAGTGATTTCATTGAATTTCATGGGTTTTTATTAGTGCAACTTAACAATAACGTCCATTTAACAAAGTTTTTTCATTGAATTTCATAGGTTTTTATTAGTGCAACTTAACCATAACGCCCTTTAACAAAGTTTTTTCAGTTAATTTAATAGGTGTTTACCAGTGCATGTTATTTTCCTACAACTTAATAATATCATACTTATCCAATATAGAAATGTTTGTGTCCAATTTACAAAGTGTCACCTTAAAACTCTGCCATTTCCCACCTTCTGGAATCATATTTAACACTTCCATATACTTTTTGCAACTAATTCAACGAGTTTTGCATCCGTAGACGTCTACGAACATCTGACTTCATAGCGGACCTTCCAGACAGTGCCAGATGACCATACGCTGGCGTGCGGCATGATGACCTGCCTGAGAACCCGTCCGCACTTCAATATAAGATCTCTGCTTCGCGGACAGTTCAGAATTGTATTTTCTACTGATCTAGGAACGTTCAACTTAAAAATGTCCCTTACACAGCTCCAACACCTATTCCTACTGATTATCCATTAACAATCTAGTACACAGTACATACTTTTAGCAAAACTGCTATTTATCTTAAAATGGCATCAGCTAAAGCAATCCTTCCTCCCCAAGAGCCATCACCACTGCTGTAATCAAGGAGCATGAGAAACGCTGCCCCCTACCTTAGAAATAACACAGTGCAACGTTTCCCCTTGTCCACCTACTCCTCCATATTAGGGTTTGGTTCCTATTCCCTCATTTCCCTCCCCATCTTTTGTTCTCAGCTCTCCTGACAAATAAAAAAATACATCCAAAAACAACAAGAGATATAGGGGGTCATTATGAGTTGGGCGGTAAGGATTTACTGCACCGGTAAGGATGCAGGTGCCGGTAAACCCTTGCCGCCCTTTTCCAAGGTCCCTTAGCAGGTCCGAGCAGGCTGGTCTGACCAGCCGTTCTTTGCGGGAGCCATTAAGGGACCTTGGAGCTAATAACGGGCCCGCAATTTGCAGGCCAGTTATTAGCACCTTCCCCATTCTCATTGATACCTATGGGGCTCAAATGGGAATGGGGAATGGTTTACTGAATGGGGACTTGCCGGGTCCGCATAGGTCAGAATATCCTGGTAAGTACCCTTTCAGTGAGACTGGACCCGGACCCGGGTTTAGAGGCAGCCATGGCGCTAATAGCGCTGTGGCTGCCTCCAAACTCGTAATGACCCCCATATTCCTTTAGGAACCACCTTTCACAGTTTAAAAAATAGAACTGAAAAAAAAAATGTATAGACTCCATCTACTTTATGTTTCTCAGTAAAGTACATAGACTCAATAAGATTTTCGAGCATTTCCATTTGCATTTTGTGTTATGCTAATGGAAATATTGTGACGTTCATCCTCCATTCCAGGGACTGGAACGGTGGATACGGGCCCAGCAGTCAAAGTTATCAGCCCAAGTGAAGTGAGGGTGGATAACGAGGTCTCTGGAGCATTATCCCCCCATTCCAGCCCCTGAAATGGGGGATGAAGGCCATTAGCACCCTAGGTTCCCAAAGCGGGAACCCGGGGTGCTAAAAAAGACGATTTTTCTTCCTACACTGGGACGCCTGCGGCATCCCGGTGTAGGAAGGAACATCCTTTTCCAAGATGGCCATCATGGAAAGGGAAGGTGAGGGTTCCATACAGGGCCCCGCTTCGCTTTCCATGGCAGCCTGCAGAAGGCAAAAAGAGAACCCTATGACCATACTACCACGTGCACATTTTTCTTCCCTTTCAGATCTATCCTAATTTCGAATAACTTTACCACAAAGCCAATCCCAGGTGGACATGTCCACTTTAATCCTATGTATTGACCTTGTGGTCATGGCCAGTAGCCAGATTGTCCAGATCATGACCTTATTCCATGACCTGGACAATCTGGCCACTGCCCATGGCCACAGGCTACCCCTCAGTCACTAAGGCACTTGTCAAATAATAAAACACTGACACATTTGCAAAACCATACTTGTAAATCCTTGCCAATGCTCCTTACGCATTTTTGCTTGAAATCCACCCATGTTTTATTTTTTCAAAAGTGTCAAATGTATGCACATACAGTCATCATATAACCTTGCCCCCACTTGACAAAATCCATTCAGACTTTACGAAAACATCTATATCTAGATCTATAATCTTTTTGCAAACCTTTGTGTAAATGTGTCAAATGGCACCACATTTATAAGCCTGTACAATATTTTTGCATGCCCCTCTAATTTTCCTCCCTCTTGACAGAATCCCACAAAACCTTCCAAAAACATGTACATCTAGATCTATTATCAGTTTGCCAAATGAAGTGTAGATTCGTCAAATGGCACCTCATTTATAAGCCTTTACATTGTTTTTGAACCCCCCCTCTAATTTTGCCCCCTCATGACAGAATCCCACCAAACTTTGAAAAAACATTCATATCTATATATATTATAAATTTCCCAAATGAAGTGTAGATTCGTCAAATGGCACTTCATTTATAAGCCTTTACATTATTTTGGGACCCCCCTCTAATTTTGCCCCCTCATGACAGAATCCCACCAAACTTTGCATACTCACTCAGAATCATGTCAGAAATATACATGCAGTTCCGTTATGTGGTGCCAAAGTTATAAGTATCCAAGAACTGCATTTCACCAACTCTGTAATGCTGAGGTGTTCGCGAACTTCACAGGACTGTTCGCGAACATCCGAACTGTTCGCAGACTTTCGCGGCAAAAACCACCTGATTAACCAATCGGTGTCCTGTCCCCAGAGCGAACAGGGAAGTGTGTCTGTGGAGCGGACATAGATGTCACTAATTTTTTGAGACCTACTTTTTGGTCGTTTTGAAAAAAACTACTGGACGGTTTTTCACCAAATTTACAAATGCACGCTAGCGGGACCAAGCCGCTGCCCCTGCCACAAATTTGGTAAAATTCCGTCCAGCGGTTTGGGCTGTAGGCGTGAGCAAAGTTTTTTTCCCTATTCAGCCTATGGGAAAAAAAGACATTTTGGGACCCCCCTATAACTTTTCCCCCCCTGGACCAAACCTCACCAAACTTTGCAAAAAAAAATCAGACTGGGCCATATACTTTTTTTGCAAAGTTTAGTGTAGATTTGACCAGGGGGAGCAAAGTTATAAGCCACCCAAAAAGTGCTCTTCCTATGGGATTAGCAACTTAACGATAACTACACAGCCACTACCGTGGCTGTGTAATATATATATATATATATATATATATATATATATATATATAAAAAACAAATGATGTGCCAACATAGTGCTCAGCCTGCATGTAGCTGGTGCTAAGGGTAGAAATCTTGGCTGGATTTCAAAATATGCAAAATACACATGTATCAAGGTAGGTTGTAGTACTTAAAAAAAAAACAATAATGTAAAAATTAACCCTGCACACAAAACCAAGCCGCTTATTCCAAAAATATATTTATTTCAATACAAAAAGTTTGTGTGCAACCAACATTGCCAAATGGCTAAAAAGGGATAGGCATCATTCCCATGCCTCCCTCATTGACAAAACAGGTTGTAAGGACACTCACCCCACCAGGGTGGAAACCGCCACGCGTTCCGCTTGCTTACCAAGCTTCCTCAAGCTTTTCTATTCCCAAATTCGTGCAAACACTCTCTTTTTATAGAAACCAGATGCCAAAACCGGCGTTGATACTAGGCTCCTCCCTTTTGCTTTCAAAATAGCCGGTCATGTGATCATCGAAATGCTGTGGTAACTCAACATACAACCGTGGCCATCTTGGAAAGATTTCCATATAGCTAAGTATCAGTGTAAGTACATCCCGTTTCAGCAAAATACTGTATGGGAAAAGTTTCGAGAGAGCACAAGGGAGAAGCTGCATATCACCAGCCTAATTCAACATACACTGGTGTCTCTTTACAATTTCAAAATGAATAATAATGTGTTTATGTGCGCAAGTGCACTGATATTGCATTAAATGGTTCCTGTTTTGATCACTCATGATGAAAACTACAAACCATTACACCCCATGGCTTAGGGTGCCCATAACAAAAGCCAGTAAAGGGCGCAGCGCATTACCTGTTGGGGAACGTAATTTCCTATTTTTCAAGACAGGTCACACCTCAAAATTGTGGTTGTGCTTTAAAACGCCTGAACCTTACATCAAAGTTGCAGGGAAAGCTTCACAAATCTATATGCTCTATGAATGGTAAACAGCATAAATGCCATTATAAAGGGCCAAGGCGGACAATAAAGTGCAAAATGCAATTATAGCAGCAATTGATCCAGCATTATACGTGGGACCTTCTAATAAAGTGCAAATGCATCATCATAAGTTCCAGCATGTAATTTCACAATCGCATATATTATCTCATAATTACATCCCATAGTACACTGAAAATTCAAATAAGGAATTTTACAGTGTAAAATGGTCAGTCATCTACTCAATGTAAGAACACAAACATTTCCGGATCAATGTTCAATCCCAGGGGTCTAAGTGTGTCAAATTTGCAGATTAGTGAAGCTTCTAGCTGTCTTAATTTAAGCTCTCGATTTCCCAGTCTCTTATGTACTGGGATGTGAGCAAGGCCCACAAAGACATTGCTTTCACATCACCTCTGTGTTTCTCCATAAAATGGCCCGTAAGGGAATTAGTGAGATCCCCATTCTTAATGGCTCTGTAGTGTTGTAATATACGCAACTTCAGGGCTCCTATAGTGGATCCAATGTAGTGTAACCCACATTCACATGTAATAGCATACACTACAAATTTCGTAGTACAGGTGATTTTGTGTTTGTACCTCCATTTCAGGCCATTACAACTTACAAATGGTTTCTTAGAAACAAAATTACACATCTTACAATTTGCACATTTTCGAAAACCCACACTCCCAGAAATCAAAAAATGACTCTCGGGTGTATTGTGTTCTGTGATCACCATGCTGGGGGATAAAATCGTTTTCAAGGTGGGCGTTTTTCTGTATGCCACACTAGGGGCAGTGTTCAATACTTTAGTCAGATCAGGGTCTGTTAACAAAACATTCCAGTGTTTGCTCATTATTCTTTTGATGTTTTTAGCTTGATAATTAAAGTTGGTGATAAATCTAATTTCATCCTTCTTAATTACTGGCTATTTGAACAATTCTGGCCTCTTGATTGCTTTATCTTTCTCAAAGCAATCTACCACAAACTTCTTTTTGTAACCACGGTTTACAAACCTTTGGCCTATGTATTGGGCTTCCTTTTGATAATTAGAGTCAGTGCTACATGCTCTCTTGGCTCTCAAGAACTCTCCATACGGAATCGAGTTCTTGAGGGCTGTCGGATGATGGCTCTGTGCATGAAGCGTGGAATTAGAACTGATTTCCTTAGGATATAGTTTAGTGGTTAATGTGTTGTTCACAACCAGAAAATTGACATCCAGAAACACTAGTTCTTTGCTATCCTGTACACATGTGAGCTCGAGATTCAGATCATTTTCATTAAGCAAGTTTACATAGGTATGCAAGAGTTCTTCAGACCCATCCCAAATTAGAAAGAGATCGTCTATGAAACGATACCACACCACTATGTGTTTGGTGAATGTTTCTTGTTCCTCAGCCCATGCTATCTGTGTCTCCCACCATCCCATATATAGATTGGCATAGGTTGCGGCCACACAAGATCCAATAGCCGTGCCTTGGGTTTGTTTGTATACAGAGTCCTCATGTAGAAAATAGTTATGTTCCAGACAAAACTGCAACATTTCTAGAAGCATGATGCTATGTTGTCTATAGCTGATGGATCTGGTGTCCAAATAAAATTTACATGCATTGATCCCAGCTACATGCTTAATGGATGTATACAAAGAGACCACGTCTAAGGAAACCAACAGATATTTGGGTTCCCAATTAATATCATGTAATTTCATGAGTAAATCTGACGTGTCTCGTATGTGAGAACTGAGGCTGGTAACAAATGGTTGTAAGAAGTGAGCCAGAAATGTTGAGGTATTTTCAAGAAGACTACCCACCGAAGATACTATGGGACAACCTGGGGGTCTACAAGACTCTTGTGGATCTTAGGATTAAAATATATTAACGGGGTGACTGGAAAAGGATTTTTTAGAAACCAATATTCTTCATCACTTATTAGCTCTTTATCACACCAGTTGCGAAGCAGAGAGAAATACAATATATTTGTTTCCGTTAATACTTTGTTTTCAACTACTGCATAATTCATGGTCACACTCAATTGCCTGTCAGCTTCTTTCTTATAGCTAGCACTGTCCATGACCACTATTCCATCCCCTTTGTCAGAAGGGCGTATAACAATAGAGTGGTCATTTTTCAATGTTTCCAGAGCTTTATATTGCATAAAGTTCAAATTTCTGGAGTTCGATGGTATAGTGATAGGCAATTTTTTAAGGTCTTTCATAACTAGACTCTCAAAGGTATCAATAGGTCCACATGTTATGTTAGGACAAAAAATAGATTTCGGTTTGAGATGATTAGGGCATGTTAGATCCGTGGATATCCCAAATTGTTCTTCAAGTATGGAGTTATCATAAGTCTAGGTGAAATCATCTTCCCGTTCATTTTGCTGTTCCATACTGGCTAAACAGAATAAACTGGTCATGTCTTTATCTGTGAGGGGGGATATAACTCCTCTAGGTTTGTCCTTCTTGATCGTTCCGTCATAGACCTTAGTGGCATAGAATTTAGTAAGTTTGAGTTTTCTCAGGAATTTAAAAAGATCCACCCTTGTTGCAGTATAATCATAACCATACTTAGGGCTAAAAGATAGACCCAGAGAAAGTTCTGATTGTTCTTCTTTAGTCAGAGTTCTGGTTGATATGTTGAACATTTTTAATTGTAAGTTTTCCTGCCTTTTGGTCTTCCCCTCGGTTTGTTTCTAGAGCGTGTGGTTACACTGAGCGGGTTGTTTGTGCTGACATCCCCTCCTTGTCTTGATTTTCCTGCTTTTGCTGCTGTGCCTCTTCCTTGTCCGGATGGCTGTCCTCTCCCTCTTTTTTCCATTCTGCTGTCTAGATGCAGAAGTTTGAACTCTTCTAAAAAGTTGAGCCTTTTTGATGAAGGCCCATCTGTATCTGAAATCCCCACCTCAGAGCTACTTTGTTCTTCTAGTGTAGCTGCTGCAGGTGGACAGTTGGAGGCGATTTGTTCCAGTCTACATTTGATAGGGGCATCAAACCGTGTGGCGAAAGTGTAAATTCTACCCTGTTCATAGTCCAAACGGTCTCACTTTAATTTATGTTGTTTTCTCATTCTGATTTCCCCCTCATGCCTTTCCAGATGTTCCTCCACTCTAGGCATACGTTTTTTGCATTCATCTCCCTCCTCAGATGTGAAGAGAAGTTCTTCCATCTCTTCTATATCCTTAAGGAGTTTGATCCTGTCCAGTTTAGCATACTTAACCAGACTTTCAATCATTTTAAAGGAAAATTGGTTTGTGTGTTGTGTCCATTCCTCTATAAGCCTTGGATCTATGTCCTCAAAGGTGGGGATGGTGAGGATTCTTAGTCCTCTCGGAATGCGCTGGACCTCTAGATAGGTTTGAGGAGTCATCGCCTCCCACCATTTAGAGATTTCTTTTTTCTTTATTTTCTCAAGTTTGTCCAACTTCTGCTGTACTGTGAGGCTTGCCGGCAGGCTACTATCAACCTTGGCCACAGTGGCTGCTTGGTCATGTTTAAACAGGATTTGCGCTGCTGCTCTTCTTTTGGCCTCAACCTGTTCTGCCATTGTACTAAATCCACATCTGGTGGTGCTTAGTACTTAGTACTATGATCGGGGTTGGTTGCACCGGAAAAACGGCTAGTTAACTTGGCTGGATGCGAAAAGTAGATATAATCCCTCCAATAAAGACACACTCACTCCACTACACAAGCGGCTAAGGTGCGCCCAGTTGGTTTCCCCTGTTCCAATATAAAATATTGAGACTATCTCTCACTGTCTTTGGAACGACTCTCTAAAGAACGGGGGCTACACCACAACCTAAAAAGTACAAGCTTAATCACAGATGAAGTATCCAAGGTTGTGGGAGGCGGCAACTAATGGCAATACATAAAAACAAATGATGTGCCAACATAGTGCTCAGCCTGCATTTTTTGAAGTACTACAACCTACCTTGATACATGTGTATTTTGCATATATATATATATATATATATATATATATATATATATATATATATATGTATATATATATATATGTATATATATATATATATATAATATAAAACAAAGTCATTTTTGTTTGTGGGTTTGTATATGGTGTTGATCTTTGGGACGTAACTCCTCATGAACGGTGAAGTCGGCATCATGAATTTCACACAGAATATTCTTAATTTCATTGCCCAATTAATACAACTATTACTAGCTTCATAGGTCATCCCGTTCCCGAGATAATCACATTTTCTGGTGTTTTTGGCATTACAATTTGTGGTATTCCGCACACCATACAGGTCATTCGTAGAAAGTGCTCATCATTGCACTGTCTGTGCTAAACTGGTATTGCATTTTTTTCACATTTTTAGAAGACAAAGGGTCATTCTTTTCATTGATTTGTTTTGCAATTAACTCGATACATGCTAATTCCATGAATTAATTAAACACCACTTTTTTATTTACTTCCAATTTAAGTTCTTACATGAATATCATATTTGGATGCTTAGTCTGATTATTTGCAGGGAATATGGCCACCACTGCTCACAACATTGCAAATAATCAGAGGAAGCATACAAATATGATATTCATGTGAGAATTTAAATCGGAGATAATGAACATTTGGTGTTCAATTAATTGGTGAAATGAACATGTATCATTTTCTTCCTTTGTGGCAAACAGCAATATTTGTTCATCTTTTTCGGTGGAATATGAAAACAAATCTGAGAATGGAGATCCTGGGCTAATCCGGGTACTTAGGCTAGTCTCATAGATAAAGTGAAAGGGTGAGGTTATCCTCACACCAAGAAACCTTCGCCACACATTTGTAGTTAGCGTGAAGTTATCAATTTATTGGTGGGATGTCCCACATTTTTACACTTGTTGGTCTTTGCGATGACACGTGTTTCGACACTGCAAGTGTCTTTATCAAATCAGGGCTAATGTAGTACTACACAAACAGTACAGATACCCACAGGTATGGCACATAGGTCAATGGTCAATTTTTCAAATGAGTAGTGATGTTAGAACAAGATGATTCATTCAAACAGTTTGCATTTTATCCAAAACCTAGTAATAAAGATCATATGCAAATTAAATAACAGATAAAAAAACAGGGGGTGTAAAGGGAGAGCATTGGGCAGGGAAGATTGTAGAAATAGGGAGAAAATTGGGGAGACAATTAGGCAAGCAGAAAGGTCAATTGTATGTATACTGTTTGCAAAGTGATTTATATGGGTGTAAACCATTTCGAACAATCCAGTACCAATTTTCGGTCAGTAATTTATATTTCATTGCTATGTTATTGAAGAAAGTTCACTTAGGTTTTAGTGATGCTATTCCATAATGTTTCATTTTCATAACCAATTGTGCTTCCTGAACCATTATGTTTTATATAGCAGTGTAGCTTGTGGCAGGGCATGAAACCTTTAAAAAATCAACAGACGTGGCCCTTAACTAAAGTAGTTAGCTTGCGTGGTTGGTTCAAGTGAATCTTTACTTCACATGGGATACATCCCTTCTGTAAAGAAATAATTATATTTAAATCCATGACAGAGACAGAATCTTGGGGTTCACGGTCATCTCACCCCAAGATTCATGATTATACTTAATATATTAAAAAGGTTAATATCAGACAGGAGGTCCCTAAGATACAATGGCAATAATATTTAATATCAGCTTTGGTCCGCTCCAGATTGTTCACTCAAGCGTATATAAAGTAGGTTCTTTACGGTTTCTCTGTCAGTGAAAAATATGAAAACATTTCAAGCCGCTCATATATGAGCATGTCATCTCAATCCTCAGTAGTCATACGAGGACACAGATCACTGTGCGCTTGCCGCGATGTTGCGTGCAGCTACTGATCAGCTTGTCATCCCAATTAGCATTGTTTTATGAGACCCTCGCTTGCTAAGGGTTTACCGCAAAATGTCTGACTTGGTTCCTCCACGTTGGCTTTCCTTGGTTACTGAGGCCCTGGTCTGTATACGTATCTATAGCAACGCTCTAGTCCTATTACAGTTTCCAAGACCCCGCAAAGCTCCCTTGTCATGGGCGCCATCTTTGGGTTGGTATTACGGATACACTGCAGAAGAACATGTAATGCCGCCCAATCTCCTGCATACATTGCGGTGCGGTCAAAATGCTGATACATTACGGTGCGGTCAAAATGCTGGCTGCGCGCTGGTATTCATTTTAATCGTTTTGCAGTGTAGTTAATTAGTGTTTTATGTTTTTAAAGAAACCTGCAATTCTTGTGAATTAGTTTAAAAAAGACCCAAAGGAAAATGCTAGAGAATAAAAGATATATGTCAATTATATATAATATGAAGATGGAAACATTTTTCCGAAGAAGATAATGTGCTTGTTACAATACCATACCGAGAATGTAATCTATCCTAAATGGATTTGGATCGGTTCCATAATAATATGCGAATCGGCTCAAGGGCTGGACTGTCTGCGTGTTCATTGGCGTGTGTACCTGTGACTCAACATCTGTTAATGCAAATCAAAGAGTAGGACAGTTGCCTCCGATTTAGCTTACGAGCCTTCCACTCTGGGTATGCCCTTCCTATTTGGCGTGTAAAGCAAATAGGAGATACTGATATATTTATTTCTGTTAGCTGCTCAATTATATTAGTATTTCTCCGTAAAACTCAATGCAGTTTGAACAGTATTGATAAAATGTGGGATTATGCTACTGGGTTTATTCCAGTTGGTCAGGTGCGTGTGCTTGGGTGGTTAACCCAAATGTACCCGTCCTGGGCTGCTGGTGTTGCAAAGTGGTGAAAGACATAGCTCCCCATGCTTGAATGCCACTAAATTATACATACTGTAATATACATCAACCAAATGTTCTTCAAAATTCAACCAAAAGATCCATGTAGAGCCCGAAAGAATAGCAAGAAGGGAGACAAAAGTACCATAATTGAGAATTTAAAATAGTTGAGCATGGCGATTATGTTCCAAAATGTTTTTATTTTTTTTAATTTGATGAGCCAGCTCATTTACATAATATGTCAAATTGAGTAGTGGAGAAGAGACTGTACTATGAAGAAGGTATTATAGTGTAATTCGATATGCACCACAACCTGATACCCTACTGGCAATATACAGGCTCGATATTTGCAGCAAACAATGTGTATATTAAAACTATACCTTCCAGAACTGCCGGGAGACCGGCAAAGATGCAGGCGTCATTATAGGAAGCAGACTAATCTCCTTCAGAATTACAGTGTGTATAGCAAGAAGGCGAGTTCACATGACCAAGGAACAGTCATGACATAAGTGTCTCAGTGAAAGTCAAGTGAGAACTATGGATCTAGTTATGAACCTAGGCAAGCTAGACTTTGATTATTGCAGCATGCAACGTGTAGATCTATTATCACTACACTAATATGACGCAGCCGAGGTTCATTCAGAATTCTATTTGAATGGAGTAAGAAGGTGAGCCAATACGCACAAGGGACAACCATCACACAAGAGCCCTCGTGAAAGCCAGGGGAGAACTATGGCGCTAGATATATGAGCAGAAGACGCATTTGAATAAAGTGGTGGCTCCGCGAATCTACTGATGCCAGAATGTGTTCTACTTTTGGTTAATTTCAAAGCACACAGAGAAGTCGCAACAAACTGGCTCATTGACGATGGACGCATAGTGAATGCGACAGCGTGATCAGGGCTAACACGAGTGCTCTAGATGGATAAGGGGCAGTGACTGTGCAAGAATGAAAGCCAGGTAAGAACCGTGGCCCGTTCGCCAGCAGCAGGGCAGCTAAATGAGCGGGTCGCTTTTGAGAACAGAACTAGAATGTGTGGTATGTTTGTCTAACTCCACAGCAGAGAAGTCCTGAAAAGTTGGAGTGCAAAAAAGAAGGAAGCACAGCTACCCTCAGAGAATGAACGCGTATAAAAAGCACCTGCCAAGTCTCTTACTAACAGTTCTCTAGCAGTGTGTGTTCGATGTACTCTACCCCTAGATAAACATCGAGGGTAAGAAAT
Source organism: Ambystoma mexicanum (assembly GCF_040938575.1). Taxonomy (NCBI): domain Eukaryota; kingdom Metazoa; phylum Chordata; class Amphibia; order Caudata; family Ambystomatidae; genus Ambystoma; species Ambystoma mexicanum. The sequence continues at coordinate 646,332,252 of NC_090930.1, read as the reverse complement.
ATTCATCTCCCGCAATTTTTTATTTAATATTTTTTTGACATATTGCAGCAGAAGAAGTAAAGGCAGCAGATGTGTTGCCTAAGTAGTGAAATAACACGTTCCCTCATGGGAGCTTGAGTGAGCGGGAAGTAATCATTTTTCCTGCAGTGTTCCCAATGCACATCTGGAGCATCTAGTGTACAAGAGGTGTGATGGGGTTGCAAGAAATATAGTAATGAGAAGGAAATACACATACAGTGAGAGTGCCCACTACAGCTACAGACAAAAGGTGCACCAGTATTGTTGAAGTGCACTCACTCATGAGCACGCACTGGAATGAGGGATGCACGTGCAATATAGAAGTGTTTAAAGAGTGGACATAGGACAGCAACCCTGAGTTTGTGAGAGAGTCAATGGGTGGGAAAACACTAATGATAAGAGTGAGACCCATAGTCGGGTCGTTCTTGCCACACTTAAAGGTACATTGCATGACACTCAATATTGAAGATGTTGAGAGTGACTTAGCAGCTCTAAGATACATGGTAAATGTTTCATTCATTCACAGAATGTCACTTGGGTGATCAAAGAAATGAAGAAGTGATTGGGCCTCATTACAACTCACCCGTTATGGAAACAACGGTGGCGGTAAACCCACTGTCACCGTTGTTTCCATACCGGGTGATCACGACTCCTACAGGCGGATGCGTCAATCCCGCCAGGTCTGACTTGGCGGGTTCAACACCGCCCGCCTGCAGGCGGACGAGGAAACACCGGCACCATCACGAGATGGTGCCGGTGTTTCCATAATCCCCATTCCATTCCATTTACACCATTCCACCTCCGGAATTCTTGGGTCACCGGGGTTGTAATGCCCCGGTAATTCCGGGAATGACGGAGGCGGAATGGTAATACGAGTCCGGCGGTAACCAGGCAGTTTTACCGCCTCGGTTACCGCCGGACTCGTAATGAGGCCCATTGTCTCTAAATAGTGCAGCAAAGCCAGAATTGCTGTGTGATCCGAAATAGAATGTTAGCTTTGGAAGCATTTGTAAATATCAGACATAAATGATATGTATGTGAATTATTTATTATAAGCTAAAACCTTTTGTAGAAGATAGATGTACACAAGCCCCTGAAGACGCTCCTCTGATTTTTTTCATAGCCAGACTGGAACGAAACATGTTGGGCAGGCTTACAAGAAGATGTGTATCACTGTTGAGATTTTTAAGTGAATACAGTAATGTGTAGACTCCTTGTGGTGACAGAAAAACTGTTTTAGTACACTGTGCCAAGAAGGTGGTTGTGCTTGAGTCACAGAGGAATTTGAAATCCTGCAGATATATCATAGATTGCACCAGGCACTTTAGAGAAGATTGGAATTGGAATGCACTACCACCAACACTCAGGAAAGAGACCTCAAATTCAGCATTCCGCAAGTTTCTGAAAACTCAACTATTCCACTAGGCCAGCCGCCTTAGACACTTCAGACATACCTTACCTGACCTGTTAGATTCATCCATGTTAATTGCCCAATCTGTAACTGAAATGTATGTCTAAACTGCTGTATGCTCTTGCAACCATATAAGCTATGCTCTTTGTCTAAGCAAGTATCCTTAAAAAGCGCCACAATGCCCTAGGGCCGATGCATGCTATACAAATGCAAATAAATAAAAATAAATAAAAAATAAATGTGTACAAGTGTGTAGCAGTATAACTGTGTGAATTCTTTGAGCTTTTGTGAGAAGGTATTTTTACTGCTTTATATATGTGTTTGCATGTTATACCGTTTAGACAGGGTTGTATTAAACTGTGGTTTATTATATGAAATTAGTAAATGAATTGATATTCCATTGTATTGTTTGATCATCAATTCAAAGATTAAAGCACTAGCAACCATAAGGGGCACAGAAGGTTGGAGAATAAATAGGCCAGGCAGCGTTGGCTGAAACCTGAGTCCAAGCAGTATTAAAGGCAGACAAGAAGCGAAATGTAGTAAAAAAGCTGAATCCAGATCACAATCGAAAGATACATTAAGGTGGATGCCCTGGCAGCGTTAGGCAGGTAATTCGCCTCGCCTCAGTTAGTGCCTCATATCTAATCCGCATCGCACATTTCACTTATGGAAGATAGCCTTTAGTGATTCATATCTTGAAAACCTATAATCTGCCCATCATGGCAACAGGTGAATCAGTAAGAGGGTTGCATGGGAAAGTTATTGTGTTCAAAATAGAAGTTGCCAGGGGCACCAGAGAGAGAGTGGATCACAAGAAAGCCACTTATTGTTTGATCTCTTCAAACCTACCTTGCAATCCTTTCAGCAACATAATTTCCTAAACAACTGCTGCTGCTAATTTTCCCTGTATCCTCACAATAGTGAGAGACCAGTCAGAGTAATGCCGTCCAAGCCTCCTGCTCTGATGAAAGACCTACATTGCATCACCCCTCCATGGCAAGGCTTGCTGCGGTCAGGCTTTGGACACTTGTCATGATTTGCACAGTTAGTACACTGCGTGGCGATGGCATTCAGAGGATGTAGATTGGGGACTGCTATAAGTCTGTGGACCAGGCTGCTCCATTGATGCCATGGGCCACTGCGTATTGCAACCCAAGGATACTGTGCTTAGGTACAGAAGAAAGAGGTTTTATCAAAGTCTCAATGCCACATGTGCAGATGCTGAGAGTGGTTGGTCAATGCTGATTGCCACCCAACCACTCACTCAGTGTCCTGCTCTGGTGTCCACTCCAGCCCTGTTCTGGAATGCCTCCAGAGAGTTCATTGATCTTCTTCTGCGGTCCCCGGTGAGGAGGCAGAGGTTTTATCCCTTGATCAGCTGTGCCATGGCTCCATGGTACAGGTGGCCGTTCAGCATGTGTGAGATGCAGGTTAGCACACTGCTCACTTTGCAGTTGTTCCCTTTGGGAACTGTGTTGGGACTGTGCGTAGCTACAATGAGCCATTGCTTAGTTGAGATCTAATACGGTGTGCATCTGCTCAGTTTCGAACTGGATAGTGATCAGCGTTGCTGACCACTGATCATTCCTGGCCTTTGTAGTGAATGCCATTGCTGTTCTGACTAGAACATGCTCACCAGGGCTTATGCTTTGCTGAATTATTGTCTCAGAAGCGACTGTTAATCAGCCATTGAACAGACTGGCCAAATTCTCAGCCTAAACTTGTCTATGTATATTTTCTTGAAGGCTATGTTTTGGAAGTCACTGTGGTAACAAAGACTGCATCCATACTGTTATTTCATTGTCTGTATCCTTGTGCCCCTAGTCCGAAATTCAAAATACAACATCAAGTAAAAACAGACCGAACTTGCTGAACACACCTACACAGAAATGACTTGCGCTGATGATGCCCTATGATAGGACATTTATCATGTGCCTATAGACAAGTGTTTAGATGGGAATATTGGTAGTGAAACTGAGGCTGATATGGGTGTGGTTGACGGTTCAGAGGGAAGTCATGGGCAGTATTGCTGTTATCGATCATACATTGGACTGGCTGACAGCCAAAGCTGAATAGTCAACTAGCAGTAGAAAACCTTTGCGGGAGGATGACTAAAGAAGAGCAGATGATTGAATATCCTGAAGACATAATTATGCCCTGAAGAGTTATCTTTTCTCTGTGAGAAACAAGAATGAAGACCATGAACGCAACTCTAGCAGAATGATATGGATATATTACACTGTGAATATCCCTTATCCCAGAAAAGAGACTTTTTATTGCTGTAGTACTATGCAAAACCACATGTTTCTGTTTCTGCAATGTTTTTCTTGTAAGTCTTATGCCAGTTTTATTATGAGACATCCACATGGCACGACAGCTGCATCTGCTTAATGTTCTATGCTGCTTAGATGTGCTGACTGCATATTTGCATTTGAGTGTTTCAGTGTAATCTGCTGGGTAACATGCTGTGGGATTTTGGATAACTACAGTGTGTATCTCTACTTCATGAGTTGGGGGAGAGGAGTTTGCAGAAGTTTAATGTGGGAAACCACTCACCTGAAGTTGGAGCTCTACTAGTGTGGAAGGGTGAGAGTGTGAGGGTTCAGTTTAGGTTATGTTTTTACAATGCTGTTCATTGTTAAACCCTTACACCACATAATAATGTGATTAAGTGTTTGAATTGATAGCTATCCTGATATATTTGAAACTCATTTGAGATAGTTATGGCATCTGAGAGAGGTCAATTACAGGTTAATGGGAGCTTAGATACAATGTTTGAGGGTTCCCGTAAGGGCTTGGCTCACTAAAACGGCCAATTGATCAAAGTGGTTTTGATCAAATAAACACACCTCTCCAGAGAGTATCACAGAAGTTTTGGTGGAAGTTGCAGTAACACACAATAATAATCCAGCTACTTTCTGCACTCCTCTGGTGTTATGATTCTACTAAATCTATAATTACACTTTTATTGTGAAACAAAAATACTGTAGCTGACCCAGATGGCAGGTTGATCATTATTTCTGTGTGAATTTCACCTTTAATAAACTCATGATTAGCACCCTAATACTGATTCACCTTATATTTTTTGAGATAGTGTGTGCCATATTTCCAGAGTTTATATGTTCCAAACACATTATAGGGGGTAATTGCATACCATCATTTAAACGGAGCGTAATTGAAGTAGTGTCTTTGACACATTTCATGGGTTATTACAGGTAACTGATATATGGTGCAGTTACATACACTGTGAAAGGATGAACTGCAATTTTTCTGCACAGGAGTTATCGTCTAGAGTAGATGGCTAATTTGATTGCTCAGGGCTTTTTACAAACCACCGAAAGCAAATGCCTGACTCGCACCAGTAAGATTGTCTTCACATTATGTCTTTTTTTTAAAGCTGGTTAGAAAATTAATGAATGCAGACGACTGCAGTTGTCTGCAGAGAACCTTGCATTTCTTCTTGTCGTTTCACTACGGGCCAGTTCCATTGCTGCAACTGGGGGTTTTAAAAACCTGTTACCAGAGTGGAGAGCAGCGGAGTGCAGACGAGACCAGTTGTCTGCAGCTGGAGGCACACAGAGACAGACATTGAGATCAGTACTGTAATTTTAAATCGTGACTTATTTAAAAGTGAAGGCGTTGAGTGGGCTTCTGATTAGTGTGAATGAGCACGGCTATGTACAACCTACGCATTAAAACTCTGGCGCATGCAAATGTTTTTAAACCTATGCCAGGGAATTTTCAACTCATTAACAAACTAACGTCCGCATGCTCTCCTAGCACATTATCAGATGCCAAAGTGCCGATTAAAATAAGTCTGCCCACGTAGTCTTCCACTATTTATAAAGAAAGTGCTAGCATGAGTGACTTAACCCAAACATTGCCTAAAACATGATTTGGCCACTTAAACGTGCTGAGATCTGAAAGAGCTACGGTGGCCAGCATCGACATTCAGGCATGTCCTTTAGGGACGCAGCAAGAAAGCGCAATACCGACGTGAACTGAAGTGCAGCGTTCTATTGCTGTCCCGCACAAACGTCCTTAGGTCGCTTTCGGACACTCTGACAAATTTCTCAGAAGATTGATCTTTTTGTCCGTCGGAATATTTTCAATATCATCATCAAACCTATGAAGAGTCAGATTCTCTTAGCCTGTGCCTGGCCCCAGCACAGCTTTTTAAAAGTCTTGGGCCCTCATTACGATACTGGCTATTAGCACCATGGTTGGTGCCGGTATCGTAACGAGTCCGCCAATGTTCAATGGGAAATTACCACCCCATTCCAAGGTTGGCGGGGCGGTAATACCCCATTGAACATTGGCCCTTCCCCATTCCCATTTTTGCCCCATAAGGCTTAATGGGACTGGGGAAGGCGCTAAGTACGGTACCGCAAATTGCGGTACCGTACTTAGCACCAAGGTCCCTTTACGGGTCCCTACTTTAACGGCTGGTCTAGACCAGCCGTTCAGGTCGGGTCCCGCAAAGGGACCTCGTAGTAAGGCGCTAATGGGTTAACGGCGCCGCAGCCTTTTACGGAACCATTAACCCATTAGCGCCAGGGTCGTAATGAGGCCCTTGGTGTGAAATTTCAGTCCACAGGCCCACGAGAGCTCCAGATTACATCAGTATGCAATTCTGGATTCCTTAAGCTTTAAATCTTAAGGAAGACGCTACCATTCTTTCCCACTGTATCATGCGCAAAGGTGTTCGCAGCTTCAATTCTTGGATCTATAGACTATTGTAATGGAATGTATCTAGGCCAGTCAGCTTTTCTGGTTCAGAGACTGCAGATCCTTCAAAACGCGGCTGCCGGGCTGGCTTCTAGAGTTGACCAAATGTCCCACTGTCAAGATCTTCTTTGTCAATTGCGTTGGCTTCTGTTGGATAATTGCATCTAGTGTAAGACTCTTTGCATCTCTCATCGGGCCTTCTATCAGCGGGGTGCTGAGTATTTTATTTATTTATTTCATTTCTATAGCGCGCATACAACTCATGGGAATTGAGGCGCTGTTACAGTTACAGAGATTGAACAAGTTTTCTTAGAACAATATCAAGGGTAACGCAGATAAATATTAGCACAGGTACATATTAACCAATTGACATTATCATAAAGTGTGAAGAAGTAGTGTAACAGGGTTGATTTCCTGGCTTGTAAGAGTGCAGGGGGTAAAGGGGAGGTTGTGGGTGTAGGAGGAGAGCTGAGTTTTTGCTCTGTGGGCAAAACGTATTCCCTACATTCCTTCAAGGCAGCTCCGTTCGGAGTCTCAGAAACCTCTGATGGTCCCTCGCTTTCGCAGAGCAAGATATTGCACATTCATCCTAGCACCTTGCTCATGGAATGCATCACTGAAACATCTGAGAAGTATTAATGACCACTTGAAACCTGGCCTTTGCTCTTTTAGGGTGTGGACTGCTGAAGTGGACTTAGCCACTGACTGTTTTCTAGCGCCTAGATGCCTTCTGGCCGTATTGCCGTGCTTTATAAATACTTTTACATTACATAACATTACAGAAACAGCAGTGAGGGAGACTGAGTACATGAACAGCAGTGCAATGGTTAGAAATTACGAGGCAGAGCAGTGGCCTGATCAATATTCAGTCTGGCTGTTGCAGCAGAAAATGAATGCTGGGCTATAGAGGATAGGAACAGGAAATCTGGTCCATAACGTGTTCAAGTTGTTGTACAACAAGCCAATAGCCAGAGTGTATGCTTATGCCTCTATGTCTAATCTGTTTCAATTAACAATGGAGAAACAGCAGGGGTATTATTTATCCCTGTTGCTGTTTGATCTGGTTATGGAACCATTGCCTCTGACCAGATAGCACAGTGAGCTAAGTGCTTGCTCTGATATCTGTTCACAGCCTATTGTGGCAGGTTTGAATGCCAGCAGGGTCCACTACATTGAGTACCACTATGTGGGATAATAATGTCTTCTGTTATTTCAGTGCTCTGAGACGTATGGGAAAGTAGCGCAAAATAAGAAATTATTATTATTCTGTGTGCTGATGATGTTGAGTGGGACCTTTGGATCTACAACTAAAACATCCTAATGTCAGATATTGATGCAGTCGATATATTAATTTATCTTTGAGGCTCTGATGAAGTCCCTTTCTTAACTCCCCAAGTAGTGGATGATCGACCAGGGGAGGCATATGTAGGTTTTCCTAGTCGCCCCCATTTAATCTTGATCTTTCATCTTGGGACAGTTGCATGTCGTTCATGAACATAACTGGCCCATTAAGGGCAATCCATGCAGACCCGCAGCCCTGCACAGCAAAGCACCACTTGTTCCATGCATGCACGAATGCAAGAGACACATGTGGATATATTTTAACTTCATTATCAGTACATAGGGAAACACAGCCCTGCTACAAATACCGGTTGACAACGTTCATGTGTACATGAGCACAAGGTGGAAATCCAAGAAATTAGACTGCCTTTTTTTGAAAAGTCGGTTCATCCACTTTGCTGCTTAACTGATCACATGTGTAGATGAGCATGAACAGAAAATCCAAGAAATTAGACTACCTTTTTTTGAAAACACGGTTCATCCACTTTGCTGCTGAACCCATCATCAATCGTACCCGCATGACTCTTATCACAGAATCATGGCAAACCTATCCTATTTCCTCGTCAAAATATTTACACCTGCTACAAAAGATTGAACACAGATATGAACATTGGGAATGGCACCAAGGGTAAACGTGGATAATGTCTGTGTTTGGAGTTGGAAGTAACAGCAGATGTTTTGAGTGAGTTAGCAGTGCAGAGAAGAGATTGTAGGTTGTGCTTGGCATGCAAGAGACAGCTGGATAGAGAGGAAGAAGGATCAGGTACAGAAGGTGGTTGGAAACCTCAGATAAAAGAGGTTGAGCAACTTTAGGAGGAGATTAGGAAGGATAAGGAGGAGGTTGGCACTCAGTAGGTGGAGGAGGGGGTTAATAAATATCAGAAGCAATAGGTTGGGATTCATTTGGAATAAGAGGTGGTTAAGGAACATCAGGAGAAGTGGACAGGGGTTGGGCAGCTGGAAGAGGAGTATAAAAAAGATTTGTATGAGGACATCAACAGCCATTTGATGGAGGTTGGAGCTGAGTATCAGGTGGGGTGGGAAGTTAGTCATCAGGAAGAAGAATTTGCAGAAGCACATCTGGAGAAGATACAGGATGCTGGTGAGGTAGTAGCAAATATGACCCAGAAGGTTTAAGAGGGCATGCCTTGCAAAAGGCAGAGAGTTTTGGGGGAGACACTAATCTGAAGAGATGGAGCGCAAGCATGGGAGGAACCGTTATAGATAGGCTTGGAAGCGTTGCTAAGCTAGGACTCTAGGGTAGGTAGTGGCTGAAGCCTACCAGCATCAGCTGGGAGGCATAATCCTACATAGCCTCTCTTGAGAATATGAATATGAAAGAAAGCTGATGGGTGCCATTACTTAGTAGAGGTGCCCCAGCCCTGTCTTGCTCTAGCCTTGTCTTAACTATCTATAATGGCAGAGGATGTTTGCTGAAGCCCCAATTCCAGAGAGGAGTGAACATACAATTGGCATCAAGACTGTGAGTGATGGAGGAAGGTAAACCTCAGGAACATATAAGCTTTGCTGACAATTATTCTGTTTGCTTAAGTTTATCTGATGGAAGAGAGACATTTTCTGACATTATTTGTCATCAAAGTAGAGAAGAAGACGACATCCAGGCTACCCCACTTATAATATTGGTTTCAGGGACGGGTCCAAATTCCCTTAGGGAACTGTTGAAGAACACCACCACACTCATAGAACGGCTCCATGATACCCAGACTATCTCGGAGCAGACACTGTACTGGCTGACCTTCTTCCTCAGTGACCATCTACCCCAGGTTATTCTGGGCATTTTCTCATCCTTTACCTATTTCTCCACTTGTGGTGTACCCCAAGGCTCCAACCTCTCTCCCTGGCTCTTCAACACTTACCTTGCTCCACTGGCACACCTCATGTCCACCTTCTCCGCTAACTTCCAGTGTTATTATGATGACTACACAACTCTTCTTCAAACTTCCCTCTGACCCTCTCCTTACTTGGTCCATCATTCAGGACTGCCTATCTGCCATCCAGTCCTGGTGCACTTCCAACTATCTCTGCCTTAATGCCAGCAAGATTGAGATCCTTCCTATTGGTGCTCCTGCTCCTTCTTTCTTCACCTCACTGTGGCCATCCTCCATGGGCTCTCCCCATCTCCTTCCAAAGCCAGAAACCTTGGAGTCATCTTTGACTCCTCTCTTTCCTTCCGACCTCACATTCAGGACCTTGCCAACAAGTCCCACTTTCAACGCTTCCTTCACAAAGTAATTCTCCCTTTTCTCACATTCTCCCAGAAGCCCAATGTCTCCAAAGCTCTGTATTCTCTCTAAGCTACACTCCTGCAATAGCCTTTTCCTGAATATAACTTCTTCCTCTCTATGACCCTTCCAGCTAATCCAGAATAGGGCAGCAAGACTTATCCTTGGCCCCAAGCCCAGGAGCCACATATCTCCAGCCCTAAAAGCTCTCCACTGGCTCCTGGTTTCTGCAATGATCAAGTTCAAATCCCACTGAATCAGCCATAAGGTTGTCTGGGGCTGGGGACCACGCTATCTACAACTTGCTTTTTCTAAATAATATCCTTCTAGATCTTTACGTTCCTCCAGTACCAACTCCCTGTGTGTCAAGCGCTTTGCTAAACAGGGGGCTGGTGACTGATCTCTATCAACAGCTGGCTCCCTCTTATGGAACAGCCTCCCCCTTCCTCTTAATCCTGAGCTGGATCTCCTAAATTTCTGGAAGCTCTTCAAGACTTTCCTTTTCACCTCCTCCTTCCCTTCCTCCCTCCACAGGTGCTGAGATTGGGGACCAGGGCCCTTATGTGTCCTTCTGGGCCCTGGCCTACCACACCCAATCATCTTCAGCCTCAGCCCGCTCACAGTACTTGCCTTGGCACCCACTGGCCTATGCCAATGTAGGCTTGTTTTGACCTATTATTGGAAGCTGACCATGCCCTAGCACTTGTTCCAATGGGCACTTACATCTGCTGCTCACTCACAAGCACAGACACTCATAGCACTTACCCCCCCTAGCCGCCACTCCCTCATCCCCTCTCTATCTGCACTTGCATGTTCTGAATGCTCACAATGCCTAGTAGGTTCGTCTTTATCCTTCAGTGTTTTAATTGTTTTTTTTGTGGTTTTTTTTATCAATCCCATGTTCTCTCCCTATTGCCCTTTGGGTGCTTTGACACACAATTTACTTGCTGCACAAGTGCCTTAAAATGTACAATAAAATTCAATTCGAATAAATCTTGAAGAGCCCCAAGGAAAGGGGCGTACAGCAGAATAAGGACCCCAGCACTGATAACCTTAACCAAAGGTGATTTATATTGGGATATAAATACACATTACTGTTTCATTTTTCAATTGGCAGTTGATAATTGGTCGACAGAAGTATAAAAAAGTATATAATGCAAAAAAACAAACTTAGTCCTGTATTTAGATCTATGTCCACTTTGTGACATGGCTCTGAAGTGAATACATCTCTTCAATTGAGGAAATGCATTGCTGCACCTGTGTTTTTATAACATGTATGTAAGTGAGTGTAAATCAGCACTTCTTATGTGTTGGGTTACTGTTTTAAGGTGGATACAATTTAATGTGCCCCATTTCATTTAGGCAAATATACTATCAATCACTTAGAAGATATATTCATTAATATATTTCTAAAATGGCACATTCATCCAGCATTCAGAACCAACTGAAATTGTATTATAGCCAAGCAGAGAAAGCAGGGAAAGCAAGGAAATGTTATGTCTCTGCATTTTCTTTTTGCACATTAAAGCCTTTACCAATATAAGGACATTGAATTATTCAATCTCTTCTACAACCCACCTAATATAGAACCATTTTTCAATGGGATTTCACCATTATAAAACAATTTTGTAAATCTGGCCCTCTGTCTGCAAATGCCTTGTGTTATCTGATTATGGGATGTTGCAGTTTATTAGGCGGTCACACTCAACTCAGGGAGTTCCTTTCTCCCCCAAGCAAGGTGGCGTGCACCCAAAATGCTATTACAGATTCACTTTGAGAGGCCTCCAACCTGTCTCACACCCATCCCAACAAATACCCTGTGTCACCAATGGACTAGGAACCAGGTTGGTGACTAGTAAGAATGTATATTTATTTATTTAAAGGTTGACGACAAAGAAGTCTTGTATCAATGGCCAATGCTGTGGCAACACCCACTATCAGAACTCTACATTACTTTCCGTTATTAAAACACAACTAACATTTTGAAACATGCAGTCACAACTTACAACAGATTTTATTTCAAATTAACCAATAGAAAACTTTCACAATACAATGGAAAAATCATTTTGCAACACACATTCAAAGGAAAGGCAGTGTTTTGGGATTCTGGTTTGGGAGGCAAGGGAATCAATGGGAAAAACATTTTTTTAGGCTTTCATTTGAAAGACACAGTTGGGAAAAGGAACTCAAATGGGTAAATTGCTTTTCAACTTTTATTTAAAGGTACGGTTGGAAAAAGGAACTCAAACGGAAACCGTTTTTCAACACACATTCAAATGAGAAGCAATGCTTGGTAATTCTGGTTTGGGATAGAAGGGAATAAAAGGGAAATTTTGTTTTGCCCCCTCACATTCACTTGAATAGCAGCGTTTTAGAGTTATGTATTTTGGTATTATGGACTCCTCCCTTCAGGACAGGCGTGAGGGGTTTCAGAAGGACAGTCACTCAATGCTTTATGGTTTATACCGGCTCGAACACACTTGGCATGAACTTTTTTAGTTTCAAATTCTAACAACCTTCATCCTCGGTTTTCTATATGGCAATTGATTTAACTTCAATTCAAGACGCTAAGGCTCTACACAGCTTCCCTCCTCCCCACAATTTAATGCAAAGGATTAAGACGGGCTGTTCCCACACCCAATGCAATTTACATAGATAGGGTGATTTTCTATAGTGGAATTAATTTGAACTGGATTTAATACAATGTGCCAAGGTTACCCAGGTTCCTCCCTCCCCCACCGGCTAATGGAAAGGGTTAAATCAGATAGCTACCCACACAATTGATGGCCTTTGGATTGGTCTACTTACATGGGAGGCTTTGGTCAGGGAAAACAGCAGGGCTCCTCTGAGGGCAGCGTAGATCTGATCAAGGGCTTTCAGTCAAGGATTTTCTCCTGCACCCAGACTCCTTCTGGCTCCTCTGGTTGGGTCCAAGCTAGCTTCTTGTTTTGCTTGTTTGTTTATTTTATTTGTATAGCGCTCCAGACCAAGGGGTAGAAGGGCGCTTAAGAAGATGGTTACAGCATTCAGAAGTATCTTGGAGTTGCATACTTCGTACATACGTACTTATAATACATATATAACAAAATGGAATACAGTTTACAGTTTGAATAGCATACAATTATCAATATACAGTTTCCATGTACAGTCTTATACAATACATGGGGCAATTACCGAGTAGAGGTGTGAGGTCAGGTTTTAGTGAAGCTACTCTTTGTTTAGGAGCCAACTGATGACTGCTTCCTGAAAATCTGGAAGGACTCGTTAGTTTTCATGTTGAGAGGTAGGGTGTTCCGGAGTTGGGAGGCAAGTACTGTGAAGCTGGCCCCTCCAGCCCTTTTTAAGTGGAATCTGGGCACTGTCAAACATAGAGTGTTGGAAGATCTGGTGGTTCTGGTAGCAGGTTTCATGGTAAATTTGTTAGCTAGATATGGTGGTGCTAGGTGATTGAGGGACTTGTACGTGAGGCAGATGGTTTTTAAATCAATTTTCTGGCGTATGGAGAGCCATTTGCAGGCTTTCCTGGTAGTGGAAATATGCTCTCGTCTGGGAATGTTGAGGGCTGTGTGCAGAACGTTATTCTGTAGTACTTGTAGTTTCTTGAGTACGGATTGGTTGGCACCTAGGTACAAGCTGTTGCAGTAGTCCAGTCTGGATTGTATGAGGGCTCTGGCAAGGGTGAGGCAGCTGTTGGGTGATAGGAAGGGTCTACTGGCCCTAATGAGCTTGCCGGTGTAGGCAGAGGTTGAGGCAATCATATTGGTTTGTTTGGAAAGGTTGGTGTTGGCGTCCAGATAGAAGCCAAGGGTTTTCACGCTTTTGGCAATAGGGATGGTGTGACCATCGATCGTGATGTTATTTTAGCTCGGATTGAGTTTGGTTAGGGTGTTAGGCGAGCCAACGATAAGGAGCTCTGTCTTCTCATCGTTCAGGCAGAGGCCATGTGAGGCCATCCATGCCTGAATGATGGAGAATATTTTGTTGATCCGGGCGACGTCTGCTTGGTAATCGCCTGTGATGGTGAGGGGTAGCTGGGTGTCATCTGCATAGTTTGTGTAGGTGACACCCAGATGGTCCAGTTGGTCAAATAGAGGCTTTGTAAATATATTGTACAAAGTGGGGGATACACAGGATCCCTGTGGGACTCCGCATGTGATGTGGATGGGATCTGCTGCAGATGTTGTTGAGAACACCCGCATGGTTCTGTTTGCCAGGAAGGATTGTTTCCATGTGATGGCAGAAGGGGAGAAGTGGGTTGCGGTGGCTAGGTGACTGCAGAGGATTTCGTGGCTGACCAGATCAAAGGCCACTGAGAGGTCTATGAGGCGTAGAATTGCAGCATTGCCTTTATCTTTAATTTCATCAATCTGGCTTTTGAGATCAACAAGGGCAGTTTCTGTTCCGTGTTGAGGTCTGAAGCCAGATTGACTATTCCTAGTAATTGGTTGGATTCCAGGTATTCCTGAATTTGGATGCAGGCGACTCTGTCCAGGATTTTTAGGAGGAATGGGACTGTGGTGATGGGCCTGTAGTTGGTGGGTATGGCTGGATCAAGGGATTGTTTTTTCAAAAGTGGGAGAACCCATGATTGTTTTAGGTTGCTGGGTATGGAATTATTGGTGAAGGATAGGTTAATTAGTTTGGTGATGAAGGGGGAAAGCTCTCTGCATCTTTTATGATTTGGGTGGGGCAGCTGTCTCCTTTGCAGTTTGAAGGTTTTAAGGAGGTGATAATTTTTTGAACTTCCGTAGTGGTAACTTTCTTAAACGTGAAGGCCGAACTGGTGTGGTTGGGCGTGGGTGGGCTGGGGTTGGTGATCTTGTTATTGGAGAGTTGTTGGCGCTTGTCCTCAAATTTGGTTTGGAGTCCTGAGATTTTGTTGTTGAGGGCGTTTTGGATGCTAGTGCACCAGGATTTGCCTTTCAAGCAGGTGTCTTGAGGTGGAATAGGGTTTTCTAGTTCCTTTAGAATTTGAAATAATTCTTTGGTGGAGGATCCTGCCTCAGCGATCCTGGTGTTGTATACCTCTTTTTTGGTGCAAATTATCTCGTTTTTGTACAGTGAGGATAGGTTAGTGAGATTGGATTTATTTTCCGCAGTGGGATTAGTTTTCCAGGTGTGTTGTGTCTTGGCTTTCTTTTTTCTGAGTGATTTGAGCTCAGGGGTGTACCAGGAGTTCAGATGAGCTTTGGGTTTGTCTTTTCGTAGCTTCAGGGGGGCAACGGTATCCACTGCTCTAGCCATGGAATTATTGAAGGTGTCGACCAGTAGGTTTAAGTCAGCGTTGGCAGGGAGAGCATTGAGGGTGGGTAGGATCAGTGGGAGTAGGGCTTCAGCAGTGATGTTGCGTTTATTCCTCGTGGGACAGGCTGGTGCCGGGGGGTATTTATTGGGCAGTATCTGCTTAGTGTTGATCTCAAGAGGAATCATGTGGTGGTCAGTCCATGCCAGAGGTTGGGGCTCCTTGCAGGTTGTATTGCAATTGTAAGTTGCTACCAGGTCAAGGGTTCTGCTACCCAGTCAAGGGTTCTGCCTTTTAGGTGGGTGGGTAGTGCAATGAGTTGTGTGAAATCATGATCTGTTAGGACATTGGTTAGGGATGCAGCATGTGCATCGTGAGGGTCCTGGTAACTGAGGTTGAAGTCCCCGAGGATCATAATTTGCGCTGATGGTTTGGATTTTTCAGTGATGATAGATGTGATGTCTTCTTCAAAGACTCCGGGGGGGCCTGGAGGTCTGTATATGAGGTGGAGGGTGATCGTGGTTGTGGGGGAAGTTTGTAGTTTGGCTGTGAGTATCTCGCAGGATGTGAGTGAGACTGTAGAAACTAATCTGAGGTCTAGGGAGGTTTTGGAAATGATCGCTACACCTCGACCTCTAGCGTTAGGTCTATCCGCTCTGAGGATAGAGTATTTGTCTGGGATGGCTAACAATAAGTGAGGTCCGGACGCCTCATGAAGCCAAGTTTCTGTTAGGGCTAGGAAGTCCAAGTCGTTGGTAAGGATGATGTCTGCAATTTCTGTGGGGTGGGCAGCCAAGGATCTGACATTGAGTAGGGCACCTTTTAATGGGAGAGGTATGAGCTTATTTGGCACATTGTGCTTCGTAGTGGTTTTGGTGTTAGGTTTGGGGATGGGCCTAGTACTTGTAGTAAGGAGCCTGGTGCCTGGTCTGTTGTTACGGGTTGTGAAGTTGGGAGTGAAGGGGGGTAAGGCTGGGGGGCTTGGAACCGGCGGGATGTTTGGGATTCAGTTTAGTTTCTTGATTTCCCTGTCACTGCCTCCAATGCAGGGATTGAGGCCTCTCTGCAGTTGTTCCTTGCAAGTGTCCATCAGCAGGCAATCTCCCGGAATAAAGTGAAAAAGCCCTGTTCTGATGCAAACATGCCCTCTTATAGGGCAGATGACACTCCATTATTGTTGTAATTCCCATGGTAAGGATTGGCTAGCACTCCCCCTTCACCTCCCAACAAAATGCCCACTGGCTGCTGATAGAACCAGAAGTTGGGAAATATGTATGATGCAGGCTGAGGGAGGAGAAAGATTTGTCATCTCAAAATGAAAGCGGAATTAACCTTTTTGTGTTCTGAAAATCTCATAACATGACGCTATGCAAATTTTTCAGATAATTACATACATCTATATATTTTTGGGATTCTACATTTTATGTCAAGTCAGAAAATACAAATTTTATTTTGGCAAGGCCCTTCCTGAGCGGGCCCACTGTTTTTCGTGGTTTGTTGCTGCGCCAAAATAGTTACAACTCTGACACCACATACTTCGAACATTAATTTCTCTATCTATTAATGTATCAATATTTCCAATTACTCTGATTCATGAAAATTCCAGAATAATAATTATGATCATAATTTATGTTATGCACATCACAGACATTTCATTTTTACATGGCCCCAACTTGTTTATGTTTTCCCCTTTAAAATGAACATTGGGTGGGCACGATAGGGCACACAATGCTCTTTTTATTTAGGAAAATGTGTTCAATGTTCAATCAATGGTACTGCATGCTATGAGAGGTAGTTTCATTTCTCCTCCAAGTTTCCATTTCTCCTTAAGCATGTGACCAGCAACATGCTTGGGACAATGTTTATTCTACCCTCTTCTTCTGAGCTTCAAAGGGTCTTTGTTGAGAGATAAAACACATTTTATGTGAAACCTGACCTTAACCCCTTAACTGCTGAGCTTTAATCAAGTCTATGCAAAAAGGATGAGCATACTCTTTAGCACTGAAGGGGTTAAAGGTCATTTTTGTTGGTCATGATATATGTAAATCCCATCATTTGAATCTACTTCTTTGAATGTATTAGCATTTAAATTGACAACCAGACCTGTTTCCTATGTGGGCCCAGCCCCAAAAGTCTTGGGGTTAAACTTTCAGAAACCAGTGTTCATTTATGCAATAAAATGAAATAGGCCTTTCTTTATAAATGTCATTTCATGTGCTGAAATTAAGTCTCTTTAATCCTCATGAAGGCAATTTGTCATTTGACTTTACTTTTCAAATGCAAGGCATCATTTCTCATTTTTAGCTTCCATATGCACAGTATTTCAAATGCATTTATTCTTTCCATGTGCACTGTTGCAGTTTTTAATCTGTCAAAGTGGGCATTTACTCGAATTCAGCATCTGAAGTGCCCCATGTCTTTTGGAACTCATTTGACATAGTTAACAATATACCAGTTTTTCATTGCACTTTCTTCCGCTGAGTGCCTGTACATTCTAACAGAGTGGAGGGAGACCCATTCTCGCTAATACACTAGGCTTTATGTTAAAATCACTGTTTTTACTGGCTTTTATATTTCAGTGGAACTCCACACTAGCCAACTTCACTCTCACAATGGGGCCTAGCATGGCCTCTACATCTCCGTCACTCAGGGGCTGTCTTTTTACTCCACAGGGAATACCATAATACGCAGTAATAGCGCCCCACTTCTCTGTAAATCCTTGGGAGGGGGGAAGCTTCAATCGTGTGCATCTCTCCTACAGACCTGGTTGGAAGTTGGACCTCATTACATCAACATAAACATGTTTTGGCAATATTTAATATTATACCTCTTTCTGGGTCACAAATAGATTTAGACATTTCCCACTGTGTTCAATCTGTTATGTCTCCACTTTGCACAGTAAAAAGCTTTATTACATCGTTTTCAATCATCATTATTTTACATTAACAACACTCTCCCCTCCCCCAGTCCCAGTCCACACCCAGCTTCATCTCCATTCTGCACACCCAGACACTCCCCTCCCTCGCTGTCCCCTCTTCCCAACCCTGACCACTCCCCCTCTACCTCTGTGCTCTCTCATAGTCAAACTGAAGTTCAAATCCCCAGCATGTGACCCCAATCACTGCTGCTGCCCCCACCCTCTCTTGCATCATCATCAATGCCATATCTGTAACCAAAAATAAACACATTATAGTTGATTTGATCCCTTCAGAAAACCCAGACATCCTCTTCATTACTGAATCAAACCTGCAATGCTGACTGCCAATCTCTGCTAGTTAAATTCCAACTCTCTCCTGCCATGGCCCTATTCATCCATTGACTGCCGGACTATAATAGAATCTTCACAGACAACCTTAGTGACTCCCTAGCAGCCAACCTGATCGCACACCCTTTGCTTACCTTGCTAAGAGACCTCAAACCCCATGATCCGCCCGCTCATTAACAACTTAGAAGCCCTCAACATCACCCACCTTGTTTCAGGGCCCACCCACATAGCAAGGAACACCCTGGATGCTGTATTCAGCTCCATTGATTTGATTCCTCCTCCCTCTATCCACCCCGTAATATGGACAGATCACTCTGTCATCTTTTTCTTTCTACTTCCCCACCATCCCCCATCCACACCCCTTGTCTCCCTCTGGAACAAGGTTATTGTCCTGCTGGACCAAGCTGACTCCCTGCTTGCCTCCCTTCTCAATTTCGCTCACCCAGGATGAATTCCATCAATCAAACGCTTCGACCGTTGGCTCTCTGAGACCCTCCCTGCCCTCACTCCTTTCAGATCTCCCTCCCACAGAGCAGATCATTCTCCAGTGCTTCACACCCTCCCTCAAATCCCTCAAAACCCTCAACTAGCACCTGAAATGCAAATGGCGGACTGGTCCATCCCCCTTTAACAAGGCCAACCTAGCCAGGCAGATCTGGGCATAGGGGGGATGAAGTAAGGAAAGCCTAAAGATTTTCTATGGCTCTCGAATCTCCAATGCTCTCAACCTCAGCAAGGAACTCCACAGGATCATTACGGAATTCAAGGCCCCTCTCTGCTCTTCCCCTTTCACCTCTCACTCCCTATCGCTCCGCGATGCCATGTCAGACCACCTTTATAACATCGCCATTGAAAGAAGCCTCAACAACAGCTCCAGAATATCAACATTCCCTCTCCATCCACCCTCTCCCACCTTTACTGTCCTGCCCCCCACACACCCCTTCTTCCACACCTTCTCCTCCTTCTCCCATCCATAATTTCCCAAGCTACGATTCAGTAGCCTCCCCTCACGATGCCCCACAGACCCCTGCCCACCTTTGCTATGAAAACACATCCTCTTCTATACCTGCACAGGCAGCATCGCTAGATTAATAATTAACTTTTCTCTAACATGAAGAATTTTCCCAGCAGCTTCCAAAACCTCTCATATTAAACCTTTACTCAAAAAGCCCTTCCTTGACCCCATCCTCCCTTCCAACCACTGCCCAATCTCAAACAACCATTTAATTGCCAAACTCCTGGATTCTACAGCATTCTCCCAACATTCTCTTTACACAGAATCCCACGGCCTCCTCAACCCTGTCCCATCAAGTTCAGATCTCTCCATGGAAACGAGTCCTCGCTTGTCTCCATCTCATAATAGATTAAAAGAGCAGCAGACTCAGAAGGATGTTCTGCCCTTATTCTCCTTGACCTCTCGGCAGCGTTTGACACAATGAACCATGCCACCCTCATAAGACAAAATACACTCCCTAGGCATCAGGGACTTTATGATGGATCTCCTCCTTCCTCACTAACTACTCGCAAATCACCATCCCCCTGCCTTCTCCTCGCCCTCCTGCCCTGTCTCTCAGGGGGTCTCGCAGGGAGCATCTCTCTCCCCTTTCTCTTCACCCTCTACTTAAGCCTCTGCATTCATCTGCTCCCATAACCTCACCTCTAATATTTCCTCCTGGTTCTTCAATACCTAAATGGCCCACTTGGCCCACAGGATATCTACCTTTAACTCTAACTTTCAGTGTTATGCAGATGACACTGAGCTCTTTCAGGCTACGCTCGGCTTCTTCCTCTTCCTCCTCGCTCATCCCTGACTGACTATCCGCAATTCAGGCTTGGTGTGCTGCAAACGATCTATGCCTGAATGCCAGCAAGACAGAGATTGTCCTCATTGGGACCCTTGCTCCTGCTTTCCCACTTTCCCACTGGCCTGCCTCCCTTGGCACTGCACCCCCACCTATCAATGAAGCAAAACATCTTGGGCATCTTCAACTCCACTCTCTCTTCTCTTCTCACATCTTAGACATCTCCAAAAGTCCAACTGAACCTCCTCAGAAGTATTCTACCTTTTCTCACATTCCCCCTGAGGATAATCACATTGAGAGCCCTGGTTATCTCTAGGCTGGACTGTTGCAACAGCCTCTTTCTCAATCTTCCTACTTCTACTATTCATCCTCTAAAACTCATCCTTACAGAACCGCAAGACTTATCCTTGGTCTCAAGCCCTGGGCCTGCATCTCTCTGGTGCTGAAATCTCTCCACTGATCCCCCGTGGCTGCAAGGATCAAGTTCAAGACCATCTGCATAATCCACAAAGCTTTCTGGGGCCAGGGCCCACACTATCTACAATGCTTTCTTCCTAAATACTCTCCCTCTAGAGTCCTCCGCTCGTCCTCCTCCAACTCTCTGCCGGTGATCCGCTTTCACAAACAGAGATTGGAGGGTAGATCTTTATCCTCTGCAGGTGCTTCCCTCTGGAACAGCCTCCCTGCCTCTCTCCATATTCAGCCGGAGCACCTTAAGTTCCGGAAACTCCTCAAGACCTTACTTTTCTCTTCCTACTTCTCTCTCCCTCTCCCCTTCTAACCTCCTTTCATTTCTCTCCACCCTCTGTCTCCTTCCTAACACTGTTCAGTTTTTGCTGATTGGTTGCCTGGTTCATCTCCAGAGCCTACAGGTCTGAGGCTCCCCTACTAGTCTGTTGTACCTACCACCTGCCGCTACACTTTTATTAACACTACTGCACTTTGCTTACTCTCCTTGATCGGGGCAGCCTTGCTGCACTTAACCCAGGGCCCTGCTGGACCGGACTCCTTGCACCCCCCTCCCACAATCCACTCATCTTTGCACCTCCACCGTTACACATACAAGACCTAAATGATAAATGTGCTAGTACCAGTTAGTTTGTCTCTCCTTTTCTCCCCAACACTGCACTGTTTTCTCCCCCCCCCCAAGCTTGATCTCAAAAGTACCACTTCATGCACTTGCACTAGGAGAAATGTCGTCAGGCCTAGTATGCTAGTTTTTCTGTTTAGATCATTCAGAATCTTCAAGGCCTAAGAATGATAACTGTATTCCCTTGTTACCTTCCTGCCTTTAAGTGCTTTGAAGCACTTAACCTGTGTGTAAGTGCTAGAAAAAATAAACAATACATAAATAAATAAATAAATTACCTGCTACAACTATGCCTACGATACTCAAATTGTTTTCCAGATTACCAACTCCCCATCCTCCCCGCATCCAGACCTAGCCTCCTGCTTTACGGATATCAACCACTGGATGAAGACCAACCACCTACTCCTCAATCCGGGCAAAACTGAAATCCTGATCTGTGGCAAGACTGCATTCCTCCCCTAACCCACACACCGGCCACCGTCCATAGGTCCCTCGGCCACATCCTCCTCCTCAGTAAAGAGCCTAGGATACACCCTCATCAAGGTCTTTACTCTGTCATGCCACATCAACGCTGTCTCCAGAACTTTCCATTATCATTGCCTCAATCTTAGGCACATCTTCCCCTATCTCTCCTACCCTCACATAATCTCGGTAATAATGGCCATCATCCTCTCTCGGCTGGATTATCCCATCCCCCTTTACCTAGTTGCCTCTTCCTCCCAGCTCAGAAAGCTCCAATGGATCCAAAACTCTACAGCAAGACGCCTCTTTGCCCTCTTGCCTAGGGAACACATTTCCCCTGCACTCAGGGTGCTCCACTGGCTCCCACTCAGCCAAAGGGCCACTTTAAAGTCATGTGCAGTACCCACCATGCCCTCCACAAGCAAGGGCCTGAATTTCTCTAAAACAAACTCTCTCACTACCAACCCAACATAACCCTCAGATCTGGCTCTGCTCACCTCTTGGTGATTCCCACTTTCAACTCCACCAGACTAGGAGGAACATCTTTCTCAGTTCTAGCACCCAGTATCTGGAACTCCCTCCCTCTCAACCTCTATCTCCAAGAGGACCACCTCAGCTTCAGAAAGGCCCTTAAAACCTGGCTCTTCCCTGCATCAACCTGATTTTTCCCCATTCCTTTCATGAGTCGAGTGCCATGATCAGAGAACTCTAGCACTCAGTGGCTCAACCAGTTAGTCTCTGCCCAGGTGACCAGCAGGTGATGGGGAAGACTATCAGGGACAGCTTTGTTCCACAGTTTAGCCCTTCTCCCATGGTAAGCCCCATCCAGACATCAACCCCATGCAACAGCAATGGCCTGGTAAGACTCAATGTCCTAACTTTCATTGTCAGTAGTTACATACTGCAAGGCATCGGCTATGATCAACACACTGCACTATGGTGCAACCAGTGTCCTGATAGTGTACATGTTCAGAATGTGTTCAGACAAAAAGTACACCATGTGCTTCTAGATAACTGAGCTACATAATCATCACTTGCTCCCAAGACTTAGCCAATTTCAGTTTGCAACCAGGCTCAGATCTAAATATACACCCTAGGTTTTCAGTCTAGATGCCATTGAAAAAAAGCCTTTACTTGATTCATGAACCTTGTAGAATGCATCCACTATATTACTTCCAGGTGAACTCATGATGTAGCCTTTGCTCTGAAATAGGTTTACGAAGAATAGTCCTGTTGAAACCAAGGCTATTTGTAATGTTGTGAGTGGATTCTGAACCTAGGCGAATGAAGAATGCTAATAAAGCTTGGAATCTTGAGGAATGTAAAATGCAGTCAGACATTGAATCTAGAAGAATTCTCATGGTAACCTTCACTCTGTTCTGAGGAGCATTTAGAAAGTTAGCCCATCATTAAAGCTAGTTAATTTAGTGTTTAGCCATCATAGTTATCCTGGGTCACTGCTTTCAATGCAGATAATGCATTAACCTCTTACTCTCCATGAATAGGGAATCAAGCAGAAGGCACGGCCGCATAAACCTGCACATATCTGCCATCATACACCACTTGAACACACTTCGCACAATACCTCTGCCATAAGAATGCAGCTACCATTCACGACAAAAATTCAATACGTAGTTGCACACATAACTATTTCCCGCTCTCTCACCCCCTCTAATCCAGTTATTACCACCTAACCACATGCCAGCTCAACATGGGTCAATAGCAGGGACTCAGCCACCCATCACATTTTAAGCATTTGCCAATATGCAGACAGGCGCTCTAGCACACATGCAAATGTTTCCCATACCTGGAGTTCGGACCCTCAAGGTCGTTCAACTGACAGCACCTTGGGACCATGCTAATGGTAAAAGGCGCTATACAAATGACACACTACTATGAATCAGTCCGCTATGCATCTAAAGCTCTTGTTCAGATATGGGGACTTCTCATACCAAAGGCACATCTAGTTGCATGTCCTCTCTGTTTTATGGGATTCATTCGAATTTTCCAATCACCTAATCTTTTTCATTTTAAGTTGCTTTATTAATTTTAAAGTCAAGTGTTCTACTGACCCACCGGCTTACAGCATTGTCCAATCACAAATTACGTTGTTTTTAAATAATAATAATAATAATAATAATTTGGCATTTATATAGCGCTACGAACCCTCAGGTATCTGAGCGCTGCTTATTATTACCCACGGTGTGTGGTGCTCATTTATCGACCTCGGAAGGATGAAACGCTGAGTTTGGCGCTGCCGAGATTCGAACCTGCGTTCGCAGGCTCTGCACTGATGTCAAAGCGAGCGCTCTACTCGCTGTGCCACTTGACCGGCTTTTAATGTGCTTCGTCGATTTGAGAGGAATAGGCTCTGCTAACCACAGCAGACAACGATGACTCGCCAATAGATGCAACATTTTAAAATGAAAAAGATACACTGAATTGAAAATGCACATTACCCATAAAAGAAGGAAGACACACACATAGAAATGTCTCGAACATGAGAATTACTTAAGATAATGACAGTACCCACACTTATACACCAAATTATTATTCTTCCTATAAAACGCCACATTCTTTTAATAATTGAAAACCTTGACAAATAGATTGGTATGTGGTAGACACCCAAGAGTGAGATGTGATACAACGACTCTTACAAATGAGCTGGGTGGAATGGCTGCCCCAAATGTAAAAATATACAGCCTAGTGGAACAGATAAAGCATGATGTCATTCCCCCCTCCCCACCTCAACAGCTCAAGCTTGAGAAGGCAGTCATACCACCACCTGGCAACCCGGTAATGTCACTTCAAGATGTAGTAGAGGTTGGACGAGAATATGTCAACCAAGTGGCCTGCAAAGTGTGTGCATGTACTGAGCTTGATGTTAAACTTAAACACCTGTCCTATACTCACGCGTTTTAGGTTTTCCCTGATAGATGTTGCTTTTTGTGAAGCCTAGTGAAGCGGTTACCATTGCTGTGGATTGCTGAAGGTGGCAAACATGCACTCCATCAACGTTAGTGGTGTGTCATTGTTTTTCAACCTTTGCCTGCATTGTGGTTTTCTGAGAGATTAACATTCCATATGTGTCTTTATTCAATTAGGTTGCCTCTCTGGACATCACTTGAAACAGTCCCATGTCAGTGGCATGCCTGAACAGCGTTTCTATTAGTGCACTGTTTCGATTGAAGTGTGTATCGGCTTTGTGTTTAATTCTTTAGTGATTGTTATCTCTCTTAATAGTTTCAGAATTATTGCTGTCCTCGAGCCATGTCAAGGAATTGAATGGCCTTTGTTTACCTGAAGCACTCTCAGAGGGCCTTCATGCTACTCCCTTGAAAGTTAAGTTTAAGCAGCATATGCTGATGTTGTCTGTTAACTTGGAGTGAAGAGTAATGACTTCTGAACACGACAGGAAGGGATGGGGAACCCTCTCAGTCTGTGGTGGCAGAACTACCAGGGTGGACACCAGAGCCAGTCCTACCCAATAGTAGGAAGGTGCCTGTGTCAGCACACCCCAACCAGTGCTATCATTCAAGAGAACTGCTTTGCGGTGTGGAAGCAGGAACCAGCATGAATGTGGAATGATACCAGCAACTTCCCTCGGCAGCAACAATCATCTGCATCATAGCCACAGACCTACCAGATGAACTGGACTATCAGAAACAACCACTCCTTGCCAACAGGGGAGCTGCAGATAGGCTCATTAACAGGAACTGTCACAATCTCACATTGGACACTAACAAGAACTGGAACTCTAATTGATGTGTACCCCCATTACAGATCCATTGCAGGACTGCATGCAAAAAAGGAGCAGACCCTAACCACCCTCTTATGTTTTCTATTATTTGTAATGCCTTTTGTATGAGGAAGGCAGAGAAAGATTGGGCCAGAGAACCAGAAGGTGAGAAACAATGTGGACAGGAGAAGGAGGATGTAAGGGACAGCAGGAAACATAATGATGTGGGTTGCTTGGGTGAGGTTAGAGGAGGAGGAGGTAGTCAACCAAGAGACCAGAAGGATGAGGGAGGGTGTGGAGGAGTGTGAAGGCGTTTTCTAGAAAGGTGGAGGTATTGTCTGTTGAGAGAAAGTGGTACTGTGTTGTGAATGTGAATGCAAGTTATGTGAGTGAGAGGTGTCATAGGAAAGTAGAGAGGGAGTGAATGCGTGATTGAGGGAGTGAAAGGAGGGTGACTGAGTAGTAGTATGGATGCAGGCGTGTAAGCACTGTGGAGTGAGTTGTGGTAGTAACAGAGGAGAGACAGTAGTGTGTATTCAGGTGCCTTGGAGTGTGCATGGAGGAGTAGAAGTAGTGGAGAGGAGGTGGGAGTTACCATGTTGTGAAAAAGGAGTAGGTGTAGTTTGGGGAGGATGGAGTGATATTGGGAGAGTAGTAGGGAGCAAGATCGGAGGATGGGGGTAAACCACAGAGACAGGAACATCGGAGGGACAGAGATGGACACATTACGGTGAGAGAGGAGAGAAGGTGGGCGGAGTAGGAGAGAATAGAATAACAAAAGGAAAGGAAAGTGACAGAGTGATACAGGGAAGGAATATCAGAGCACAGAAGTGCCAGAGAGGGTGAAGCCCTGTGTGCCTGGATGGCACATCCCTTAATCATTTCTGAGGAAAGTTACTGGATAGGACCCCTAGATTGTTCCCTAAGGGAGTTTAGGTAGGTAAGACATTTGACTTTAGGCTACCACCAAAAGTTAATTACTGTTTAGATATTAGGGGTTACTGACTGCTTGCACTAATCTAGTTTGAGGAAAGCCTAGATTAGGGTTGGATTTCCCATCCCTAGGTTGGAGAGAGAGAGAGGGGGACAGGCACTAGACATATTGAAAAACAAAAGCAAAAAAACCTTGAACCACCTCTGGGAGTTGTTCTTGAGGGCATTTGTGGCAGCCTGTAACCCCTCCTGACGCCTGCAACCCCTCCTGACATACTGCTTTACAAAGGTAGCTTTGTTTTAGATGTAATTGATAACCACCCACAATAAAATAAGGGTCAGCTTTATATAAAGATATATGTAATAGGCTGAAACATTGGCGATAAAGCCTTGGTTAAATCTTGCAACCAAAGCCAGCATGTTTATGTCTTTCATTTCTAAACAAAGGGCCAGGCCTGCTACACACCACTTAGGAATACGACATTTGAATCTACGTTGAGAAGATGTACCCCATTTGCTGACCTCATGATGCCATTGTTATATATTTGTCCTGGTATTGGTCTGATTTAGCTGCATTGTGGGCAAACACATTACATGTTCTCTTCAAATTACAGTAGATATTGTTCAGCCTGATCTAGTTAGTTGGTTTTTATGTCTGAAGTGGGTCAAGCGGTCAGTAAATGTGCTAGCTTTTTCTTGCTTTGTGGATTGGCAAACCAAGGCAGTGTTCGCTGCTCAGATTAGAGAACATTTTCTTCCCATGACATGACTCAAGCCAGATGGAACAAGAGTGATATAACGATAGCGAATTGTGAATGTGATGACAACCTCACTAGGATTCAATACACTTTTTGGAATTCTACCTTTACTACTGGAGTATTAGGGTGCAATTCATATTTCCTTTAAGTTTTGGCTATACGACATGCGCTTGTTTGTCTCATTAAATATTTTAATGTCACCCTGTTAGACAACTATTAGATCAGTTTACACGTATTTGGAAAGAGCATTTAAAAAGGAAACCGATTCTTTTTGTAAATTATTATTTTCTAACGTATTATATATTTGAATGATTTATGCATTTTTATAACACGTTTACTTTGAAATGAAACATTCTAAAAACATTATTATGAATGGGACTGGGTGTGATTTTCGCTCCTTACAATCCATGCCTAGTTTGAAGATATCATGTTGTGTAATTAAAATGAAGATACTTGCATAGAGCTACTTCTAATAAACTTGACACCCATCTATTTCTAGCTAAGCTTTTGATTGTGAGATGCCTCACTAATGAATGTTTCTCCTTTTACCGTGTTGTGACTGATTTTTGATTAAGAAATGTGAAATGTACAATTGCTGTCTGTAGGAAGTATTCATCCTTAGCCGTACACGTTTAGCTTGAATATTAGGATTATTATACTATGTTGCATTATTTGAAATGTCTATTTTATTGCTAAATGGCAACAGAAAGAATTTGAAAAAATCATGGTTTTGGTCATGAATACAAAATGATATTAACTCATTTTGATCAAATAACTGACCATAAAGGGGCCATATAGGGAGTAACATGAGGAGGAACAGTGCCTACACTGCTGACCTTGGTCTGAATCTAGCCTTTGGGTCCTCTCCTAAACTCATCTGATAGTGGCCAAATCTTGTTATCTCTATGGGTTCAAATTAAAGGTCTGTTTTATGCAACCTGAATTAGAAATGAAAAATAAATGTGTTTATTGTCTTGTTCAAATTGATATGGGAATCCACATTCTACACACATTAGCGCTTTGTACTCCAAGGATGTCTAAGAAGCTCATCTTTACTTAAGCAGTCATTTTGAGATTTTTTATTCCACCTTGTCAATGTATCACTTTATTGTTAGGCAACACAACATGTTCGTTTTAAAAATAATGTATGTTTTTTGTTTTTTGCAGGTGCCACTACCATTGAAAAATATGACCTCAGGACAAACAGCTGGATCCAAATAAGTACCATGAATGGCAGGCGTCTGCAGTTTGGAGTGGCAGTGATTGATAACAAGCTCTACGTTGTCGGGGGAAGGGATGGCCTAAAAACCTCCAATACGGTGGAATGTTTCAATCCCATTACCAAAATCTGGTCTATAATGCCACCGATGTCAACACATAGGCATGGCCTAGGTAAGTGATTTGCTTGTGCCAGATATCATCATGCATTCAGCTCAAGTAGCCTTACCTCCCTTCCCTTCAACAGCCTTTAATTATTTCTGATGAAAACAAGAACCATTACGTATGATTTAGAAAAGCAAAGGCTCTAGAGACCAAATGCAATCTAATATGTATTAAACTGGTATGTGCCTGAGTCTCTTGCGAAAATGCCCCTCACTATAATATTCAGCAAAGATTCTGTCATTCAGTTTATCCATCAAACAAATGTAGGAAAAACACTAGAAACACATTCTTTTTTTCAATACAGCCATATTACTTTCAACATGTACCGATAATCTTCATTGCATTGATTCCTTCTCTTCCTCGACACAGTGCACACTGAATGAGGATGTGTCAATTTTTGCTAACAGGTAACCACAATTGTCCTTTAAATGTAGCCACACTTTTACACACACAGCCCCATGATTCAGGACATAGGTATCTGACCTCTCACCCAAAACATCCTATTTCTTACACCCAACCAGTACAACACGGGCCAAAAACACAAACCATACCGGAGGATGGAAGGGAGAATTTGTATTTTATATTTGTTTTAAATAGCAGGCAGAGTTTTGACAAACATAATCCATGCACTTTGGAACAGGAAACCTCCATGGGAAGGTGACTTACGGGGTGCACGGTGAAGTATGAAAGAACAAAACATGATGGTAGTGGTGGGTGGTGGTACAGAGAGGCGGGACAATGCATGCAAGACATTGATAGTGGTCCGGCAATGTTGTCTATATTGTCTGTACCATTTGATTTGTGAAAACATATTTCTGAGATTACATAAGAGGCACAGCAGAAAGGGGATGAGGGATTAGTAGGAGGGGACTCAAAGAGAGGCTGACCCCTTTCAGGGAGAGGTGATTTATGTAGGCAATCCTGAAGGCAGTAATTCCCGCCTCCCTGACCGCCCTCCCCCCCTGATTGGCCTCTTAGGTTTCTGTACCCTGGCTTTGCTGCTGCAAACACCGTGTCAACGCCACTTTCACCAGCTTGCCACGACCCTCCTGACCGTGTAATTTAGTTTGAACTCCTTGTGTGCCCCACTGGGCCCGGCGTCCAAACTTGTTTCACCCCCGTTCCCTTCCGCATTGCTATCTCCATTCCCCCCCTTCTCCCAGCCCACACTCCTCCCCTGATTGGCTAATCACTGGTCTTTACTGACCTTCCCAGGGCAGCCCTCTGCGGCTAAGGGCCCCTAGGCAAAGGGTGGCTCCCACAGAGGTGGCCCCTTCTCGTATCTGCAGGTGTCAGCAGGGGAAGCCAGTGGCCAGCTGTCTAGCTGCATTGACTAGTAAGGTAGGAGTGGCCTGGCTGAAGAATAGAGCCATCACCGTACCCTGAAAACCCTGACACATAGCAACCTTACCTACGCTAGTATAATTGTGCCGTCTGCAGTATTTAAAGTGTATTGTGATACCTAGGCCTTTCTCCCACTATACAGGACTCTTAGACTTAGGTGTGTTTTTATTTAATTGCATTGTGAAAATATTTAAATTGCATTGTGAAACCTAGGCCCTTCTCCCACTATACATGAATCTTAGACCTAGGTGTGCTGTCTTCATTGTTAAAATATATTTTGAAAGTAGTGCTGTCTTTGGTTTTGGCTTCTTAGCAAAGCGTTAACCTAGCAAACTGTTCTACTACTGTCTGAGCACTTATGGTTTTGTCAATTGTCTACTATTGTCTTGTCTGCTTGTACCCCTCCCTGCGTCCTTCCCTAGTGCTTTCCCCACCCCTATCTCCTCCTACTTCCCCCTTCCTCTTCTCTCCTCTCCCCACCTACTCTATGGTGCTCTTTGTCTCTCCTATCTTTTCTAACTGCTTCTCTATCAACTATCCTACTCTCCTCACTAAATCTGGTAGGGTGAAGTTTAAAAAGGACATCCTGGTCTCCAACCGAGGCCTCCCTATCACTGACACCTAAACCAGTGCCTCCTCCAGGAAAACCCTCACAGGCATCCTCTTTGTTGTTCCGTCACCAGACCTATGGACTCTTCATATGGTCTCTGTGCTTTCTCCTCTCTATTCTTCTCCCATGAATGGTGGCACCTGGCGGGAGGCCCTCCTGGCCTCCTTTGACTCCTTTAAGGTCATATATTAATGTTTATCTGAATGGTACCATCTTGGTCCAAGGCCCTCACGCAAATCTTCTCCTCATTGATTGACGCTTCCCGCGCCTCATCAATTCTCTTCTTTCTCCTGCTCTCCCTTCTCTTCCATACATGGCTTCCTTGTCTCCCCCCATTCTCTCCTCCTTGGCTAGCTTGCCCTCTCCTCCTTCTTCTTCTGTCCCCACTAGGTTGGGCTTCTTCTACAACTCCGCAGAGCATACCTCTGATTTGTACTCTCCCCAGAAATCTTTCAAGGTTGGCAACCTTCTCCATATTGCCACTCTCAACTCTTGCTCAGCTGTCAAACACTCCTCTGATATCTGCCGCCTCCTTGAAGAACTTGACATCGATGTCCTCGGTCTCACTGAGACATGGTTCACAACCAGCTCTGTCACAAGCTTTGACACTCTCCTCCCTAATGGCTACAAAATCCTCTCCGTGCTCAGGTCCAACAGTTCCGAGGGGGTGTAACCTTAATCTTCGACGATTGGATTCCTTCCTCTGTCATTCCTATTCAGGCCTACTCCTCTTTCGAATGCCTCATCTGCAGGCTCTCTCTCTCCTAGCCATTCCCTTACTGTGGCTATCATCTATCGGCCACCTGGTCAGATCTCCTCCTTCCTCTCTGAGTGGGCAGACTTTTCCTCTTCCCTCCTGGTCTGGACTACTCACCTCCTCCTTCTTCGAGACTTTAACATCCACTTGGGTGCTACCTGTCCTTCCTCTGGATTCTTTTGCGACCTCTATGACTCTCTCTCACTCTCGATCCTCCCCTCTGGCCCGACTCACTCTGCAGGGTACACTCTTGATGTTTTGATCTCCACAGTCCCTCCCCTCTCTATCCCTCTCACCACTCCTCTCTCCTGGAGTGATCACTTTCTCCTTTCCTCCCAGTTCACTCTCCCTACCACTCAGGCCAAGCCAACTCCAGCGCTGCCAGCCTAGCTTCTTGGTTATCTGATCCATAAAGTGTGTGTCAGCTGAGGCTTTTGCCCACCACTTTCTCACACCCCCTTCCCCTTCGGCTGACTCACATCCTGACACAGCCCTCTCCATGCTCTACTCTGCTATATCTGATAATCTCGATGTTCTTGCCCCTGTCATGAGGATCTGCTTGAAGCCCAAAGCCAAGCGAACTTCTGGTAGGACTCAGACCTCGCCACCCTTAAACGCAAGGGCAGGGTGGCTGAGTGGAAATGGCATGCTTCTGGTGCATCCTCTGACAAACTGGCCTGCCACCTGCTCCAAAGGCAATATAGGCTCTCTGTCCACACCAAGAATAGAGCCCACATCCAAGTCTGCGTCTCTGCGGCATGTAACAACTCAGCCAAACTCTTTGTAATCTGCAAGGAGCTGGCCAATCCTGCTGCAGTATCTACCTCTCCTGTCCCCTCCCAGGCCCTGTGAAGGGCCTGGATTCTCATTTAATCTCTAAAACTCAGAACATCCTGTCCTCCCTCTCTACCTCCCCCCACCCCACTACTCCCTGCTCTTCCTCTGGCCCTTCTTTGGCCACCTCTCGTCCCTCCTTCTTTGCCTTTCACCTGTTCTCCCCAGATAAGGTTTCTAGACAAGTCTGATCTATGACAGTCTCAACAAAACAGGTGAGCCCGCAAAACCATCAAGGACCACATTGACACCTTGGCCCCTGCTCTGACTGACTTCTGCAACCACTCTTCGCCACTGGAGCCTTCCCTTCCCCCAGGAAGCAATCCCTTGTGCACCATCTTCTTAAGAAACCCTCTGCCGACTTGTCCTGCCTGGCTAACTATCACCCAATCTCCATCACTCCTTTACTGGGCAAACTCCTGGAAAATCTGGCCAACTCCCAGCTTCATCTTCACACTGAATCTGTCAGTTGTCTCCTTGACCATCAGTCTGGCTTCAGAGCTGCCAGAAGCACATAAACTGCTCTCCTGAACATCTGTGAAGACCTTCTCACCAACCTCGATTCCAACACCCCCTGTGTCCTCATCTTACTTCATCTATCTTCTGCCTTGGACACAGTCAACCATGCCACCCTACTCAACTGTCTCTGTGATACCTGGGTATCACCAATCAGGCCTAGGCTTGGCTGACCTCTTTCCTCTCCGATCAATCCTTCCAGTTGCAACTTGGCCCTTCCTCTCCTCCACCTCCATCTCTACCTTTGGTGTTCCCCAGGGGTTTAACTTCTTTCCCTGGCTGTTCATCCAATACCTGGAACTTCTTCCCCACCGCATTGCCAATCTCTGTCCCAACTTTCAGTGCTATGCAGATGACACTCAACTCATTTTCAGGTTCCCTTCATCCACTTCCTCTCCTTCTCTCATTTCTGATTGTCTGTCTGCTATCCCCGAGTGATGTGCCGCCAATGTTCTCTGCCTTAATGCCAGTAAGACCGAGATTTAATTCGTTGGCACACTGCTCCCTCCTTTCCTGTTGCTCTCCGGCCGGCCTCTCTTGGCCCTCTTCCTTCTCCCATCTGTGAGGCTAAAAACCTCAGGGTAATCTTCGACTCTGCACTCTCCTTCTCTCCTCACATCTCTGACATCTCTAAGAAGTCACAATCCCAGCTGCACCTCCTCAGAGGTATTTTTCCTTTCCTCTCCTTCCCCTAGAAGCTCACTGTCTCCAGAGCTCTGGTTCTCTCTAGGCTGGACTACTGCAACAGCCTCTTTCCACATCTGCCTGCTTATACGCTCTGCAACTCATCCAGAATAGGACTGCAAGACTTGTCCTTGGCCTCAAGCCCAGAGATCGTATCTCTACAGGACTGAAATCCCTGCACTGGCCCCCAGTAGCTGCGAGGTTTAAGTTCAAACCCCTCTGCATTGTCCACAACACCTTCTAGGGACTGGGGCCTCAATACCTGCAACTCTCTCTTCCTAAATATCTTCCTGCTCGAGCTCTCCACTCATCCACCTCCAACACCCTCAGGGTCAGTCAATTCTCCAAGCAATGAGTTGGTGGTCGATCTCTTTCTTCGGCTGTGGCCTCCCTAACAGCCTCGCTGAAACTTGAGGAGAAACTTCACGCTTTCCGGAAGGACCTCATAACCTTCCTCTTTGCTTCTGCATTCTCTCCTACACTCCCCTGCTGAATTCCTGGCTGAAACTGAAACTGCACTGGTCACCTGGCATACCCTCTGATCTCAGGCCCAGGTCCCCTCCCCCACCAGTTGCACACCTGCACTGCCTCCCTGGCACTTGGGGACTGTTTTCTGGATCCCTACCAGCACTTGACACCTGATGTCTGCACTTACCTTCACACTTGCCACCAGCTGGCCGCACATATTACTTATTGCTTTTATTTGTTCTATTTATTTTTACTGTTGATCCCATGTACTGCACTGCCCTCCACTCCACTGCACTTTTCCCCTTCCCTATTCTCCCCACACTTTTCCCTTTCTCTTCCCCAGAACTTGCGCAATCTCAATGTCACCTGGCCTAGTAAGATCGTTGTCTCTGTCTTACCTCTATTCCCCTGCCTTGCCTCATTCCGCCTTGAAACACTTGTGCATAGGCACGTTATAAATGCCATATCATAACATATCATATCATGAATTTGATGTGGGAGGGTACAAAAAGTTGTAGTGGGGCAGAATAAGTAGAGAGAAGGAATAGAAGCATGTGGAAGTGCAAGTGGGTCGATGGACAGAGAATTTGATGATAGTTACAGATCTCAAGTGTGATCAGCGGAGTGATGAGATATAAGGGTAGACTGACAGAGGATATCAAGTCATGAATGGATTTTCAGATAAGAAGGAGAGGTTTTAAAAGGAAGCAGTTGTGCATAAAGAGGTATGCTTGCTGTAGTGGGCTGTGAAGGTTGAAGCAGAACAGGGATGAAGGGAGAGGGTGCAGACCACACATTTGAAGATCTTGTCCAGCAGGGCGAAGGTGTACCAGACTGGAGCAATGTTACTGGAAATAACAGAGTTAGTAGAGATAAATGTTGGATGGGGGCAAATGTTCATAAGGTTAAGTCTGGAATTCATATCATTTTAGGTGATAAACTGATCAAGTTGTAGTTCACTGTCAAAGAGCACCACCTAGTTGTGAGCTAGTGTGGACATATTAAGGTTGTCAGGAGAAAAAGGACAAACAAATGGAGGGGCAAGAGAAGCTGGGGAGACAGATGACTTTGGTCTTTGATGGGTGTAGCATGAAAGAGAAAAATTAAATTCAGTGGTGTATACTTGTCAGACAGTGATTTGGAAGCAGGGCTCCAGGAAGGAGGGAATTGTGAAAAAGAATGGGTGCCATTGCCAAAGACACGATACGAGAACCCAAAAAATGATATGAGTTTACCCCATGAGAGGGTGTAGAGAATAAAGTGGAGGGGCTGAGGACAGATTTTTGATTAACACAATCTGGAAAGGAGTGTCCACTGAGGTAACACCATTGCACGATGTGCAGAACAAATGGCAAGACAGGTAGGTGATAAACCAGGCAATGCCACTGCCCTTGAAGCCATTGTGATCAAGAGTATAAAGTTATGATTGATTGGCAGTCTGCAATGCTACAGAGAGGTCACAAAGGATTAGTATAGAGCACACTTTTGATTGGTGGGCCATGAGGAGACCTGGGTTAGAGACATTTCCAAGAAATGATGGCTAAAAAGGCCAGACTGTAGAGAGTCAGTGAGTGCATGCATTTCCAGATACGAGATGATTCAGTTGAAAACCCATGCTTAAGTGTCTTGTAATAATGAAGTAGAAGAGAGATGGTTGCAGACGTTTGGGAAGATCTCTGAGAAGAGGGGGAGATTCAAGAGAGGTGAGGGAGGAGAGTTGATTGTGGGAGAGAGCTTTGGCACAATGTGAGGTACAAAGGGATTTACAGGGATACATCAAGTGTAGACTGACTGGACCATAGGAAGCAGTTCAACCAAGGAGATCAGAGAGAACTCAAGGAATATGGAAAAAAGGGTCAAGAGCCCAGTGAGGGTATTGCCAATTCTTTTAGTTTTTTTGTTGTTGAAGAAACAAGCAAAGTCACCTGCTGAGGGTGAGGAGGGAATGGAGAGATGTCAAGGTGGAACACACTTTGGCTGGAGGGTTTTGGCTAGATTGCTGGGTTGAGAAAAGAGAGAGGCGAGTAGATCAGAGGATGGTGGGAGGATTGCCTGTTTGTAGGAAGTAAGAAAGGAAGGTGAGTGGGATATCCACCAATATCTAAGGTGTAATCACTTATTTGAACCTAGCCTTTGAGTGGCAGGTGAGATTCAAATGTAGGGGCATGGAGGGGAGGGATAGAAGGAGGGAGCCATATAATATTCCTTGAAGGGGGTAGCAAGAGTATTCTAGAAGCCCAGAAATGCTATTTCAATGGAGAAGACATTCACGGGTTAAAGATCTTGGAGCAAGAAATGTACATGGCATGAAAAGGATAGTACAGTGTCTGTCCAAAGCTTACATTTAGTGATAAAGAAAGGTGGAGGATGACAGGAGTGGTTCGAGAAAGAGACAGTGAAGCCAAGCAATGGACTATCTAAGAAGGATGGGTAAGAATAAGAGGGAGGAGGCTAGCAAGAAATAATCCAGGGTGTTACTGATTATGGAGGTAGACCACGTTATGGTGAGAGAGGAAGGAATCAATCAGCAGAAGGCAATGCAACTTAGTGAAGCTAGTGGAGTTGAAGTCCTGCATGAATATAGTTGCACTCCTGGGGGGGGGGGGGAGATTCCACAAGGAGATCAATGTCTTGGAAGAAGTGATGAAGAGTACCAAGGTGGTGATATACGACAATGTCGGTAAGAAGGGTAAATATAAATGTTCTTTCATAATGCGCCTAATACCGGAAATCAGTTTCTAAAAGCGTGAGACTGGGATTCAAACCTGTGTTGCTATGCATTGTTTTGCTTCCAAGACAAATGTGTTACCCCTGAGCTATCCTCCTACCCGGTAGGAACAAGAAGTCAAACCCAAATGTGCTTCAGACGAGATGGAGAGATGTCGACAGAGGGGAGAAGAGGGAATGCTGTCCTTGATCAGAAGACCAATCCCATCTTCTGTTTTGGAGTGCGAGAAGGTAGCAGAGTCAGAGTGTGGGGCTGCTTATGTGGTTATGTTTTGGAATACAATCCACATGTTTGTCAAATTCATTACTCTAGTTATGGGTGGTAGGAGTCAAAGTGGCGAATGAGAAATGTGACTTTGTGGCATCGGAACTAATGGGTTAAGAGGTGGTGTCGCACATAGAAACACTTCTGTACAGGCGCGTTATCAATGACATATATCACATCATAGAGGATCAGATGAAGGTGAGGGAGGGTCAGTGCTTGGAGCAAGTTGGGTAAATGAGGTTAGAGTACATAGGGATTGATGATACAAGTGATGTTTGGAAGGAGGAGGAAGCAAAGGTATAGGGTGGAGGTTCTGTTGTGGAAGAATAAAGGAGGGGTCCAGGGGATTGAGAGATTGGCAACCTAATGCATGTTAGAGTAACAAACTCACCTGTAGCATGTGCTCACCATCTTGAGCGTTTGGGGAAGGAGGGTGACTCAGGTTAACAGGCTAACACATGGCACACTTAACTACTCTCCACTTGGGCTGGACACCATTAGAGAGACAATGTATGCAGATAGCGAGAACTGCTTAAATGACAGACATATGGCCAAATAGAGTCAGTCCAGACTTGTATGTTTTGTGGGCAGCTGGGATGCATAAAAGGGTGACTTGTCCACAGGATCGGCAAACACTTATTGGCCTTACCAAGGGTGCCAGCCCCAACTTATTTCTGGGCTGCCTTGTTGTCCTATCAATAGTACATTTCCTTTGAATTTGTATCTGGGGCTCTGTCTGCTCCTGTGACAGGCACTTGGACCAATCACGATCATTCCATTCTTGCAGGTGTTGAAGTAATCCAGCACTTTGGGAAAAAGTAGGACTTATTGTAATGTAGATTACCACTGAGTAATCTAAGAATCCGTCCCGGGTTAAACTGATAGTGCTAACAAAATAATGGCAAACCAAGAGCTGCCGTTCACTGCCAAACCATCCATTCACATCATTCAGCATCTACCTGAGTCGCGCACCCACAACATGATGTATGTGGGAGGACTAGTCCCAATGCTCAGCTCACAAATGCAAGAGCTACTTTGGAAAACACATGCCCCCAGACGAAGTAAAAGATGCATGTAAACTCCAAATAAGGAAATAGAGGTGTCAATACTTTTCTGCAGGCTTCAGTGCTGATGTTAGGAACTATCACTAAGATAGTTAAACATTGCTCAATCAAATGGCATATTGGTGGCAGTGGCAGAACACGTGATCCTATCTCTCAGAAGTTGAATGATGTGTGCATAGTTACAATGCAGGTGAAATAGATATGTATTGTATTGTATTCGTGTTTTATTCTGATGTTTTGTCATGCATCAAATGAATACAACTGCTTCAAAGTGTGAGGAAGAGAACAGAGTCAAGATGAAGATGCTAAAAATGGGTATATTTGGATATGGTGGACTCGTATATCTACGCACAATGGTAGGTGACACATTGCTAAAACAAAAGCGCATACACTGTAGTACTAAAGACATTCAGATGGGGATTTACGGTGTGTAAGGCTACTGGATGAGGCTAGGAGAGAGAGCTGCCCTTGGCTAGCTAGGACACCGGCGGGAATTTACAGTAAATCAGTGGAGAGTGCGTGGGGGTGGAGACAGGAGTGGGGACAGGGGTTGTTAGATGCAGGAAAGACTGATCTGATATAAGAAGGGGGATATAGGGCACCAACAAGGTGAGGGAGAATGATGGGCTTATGCGATGTAGATAGTGGCCACTGACATAAGTCGATTGGTTGGGAAGGGTGGCTAGTAAGTGACCAATGAGGAAACCCAAGTACATGACAGCGGGCATATCCCATTATACGCACTCTGCCATCTCCCCTAAAAGCCATGGGCCTGTGGCAAGTCAAGAAGTATGCCCAAGACAGTGAAAAAGGAGTTGAGGGGCACAGAAATCCTAACGGTGCGGAGAATAACCTATAATGTCCGAATGGCGATGTTTTCAAAAGGAGAGCGGGAGAAAGTCGGATGTCGGTAGACTGCCGAATGGACTGCTTCTGCTAATCATTAACCCATCCCCACCACCTTTCCTAGACACCCAACGAGACAGCAAAATTGGGGCAGTGTCTGCATGGAGTACAGCATGCATGGCTGCGTCATGGGATGAACCATGGTTCAGTAATGGCCAAGCCAGGGGCATTCGGGTGGCGGTCAGTAAGCAAAGAATTGTTATTGCCTAGTGATTTGGCATCCCTGAGCCTAAGAGTGACTCTGGGGGGTGGGGGGGAGTCGAAAGGCAGATGTGATGAGAGGAGAGTGTAAAGTGATAGATGAGGGGTTTGAGATTGAATGTTAATGTTAAAGGTATTTGTACCATGCACCGTCACCAACGGAATTGGTCCAAAGGTACTCAGGCGGATCTGTAAACAATAGGGCGGGATGGGTTAGTCGGGTGTAGAGGGAGTAGGAAAGTGAGAAAAGTGGCGTGCTTTTGGCAGCTTTAGTTCAGTTTTAACTGTGCGCTGAGCTTTGTTGTGAATATCGGACTGATCCGAGACCTTGAGTGCTGTTGGTGCGGTTTATATGTTGTTTGTTGTTGCGGTGTGGTGAAGTGCGTCCGGTTTGCTGAGCGAGAAGATGCTTGTGTGGATGTTCGTGTGAGTTAGGTATGCTGAGATTTGAGCAAAGGTTTAGTGGGTTATATATTCTATGTATCCGGGTGTCCTATGGGCAGACATGTTTTCCACTTTTCTATACTATCAGTCTAATTGTTATGAGTGATGGCGTGGCACGTTAGGGAAGGGAAACAGGGGGAACAGCTGGATGTAGCCCCTTTGTTGTGAGATTCGAAGGAAGGGGGTGGGAATGAGGAGAGAGGGGCAGTGGAATATAAATCCAGTGTGAGCAGGTAATCTCTGGGCCAAGTATATGGAGAGTGTTGTGAAGAGGATGGGGGAATATGTGCAGTCACATAATGTATGACTGGCTGGGTGGGAAAGGGGATTCATTACACACCCAAGGTTGGTACGAATTACCAGTTTAGTAAAATAGCTTTGTCCATAATGATAAGAACCATGTACTAAAGGCCAGTTGTGGCCTACAGTGCAATAGAGCAGGCCCCTAAAATAAAGAAAATGTGATTTATGGCCGATAGTAGTCACCATTTCAATATAACGGGCCCCTGATGAACAGAACATATACTAATGGTTAGTAGTGTGCAGTAGTGCCCTTTTTTAATAGAAAGTATCAAGATATTTTGCTACAAGACCTGCAGCGGTCAGTAGTGCAGCACAAAAGTGTAGTAATGAGGACCAACAAAATAAATAAATAACACTAAAAATGTGCAGTGTGTCCACTATTACCCAGCAGTGAAATGCAATGACCAGGATGGATGTATGTGCACATCTAAATGTTGAAATATCTGTTAAAATTCTTACAATTCTAAGCTGCCCAACTGTATTTGAAGTTTGAAATTGCGTTTTGACATCTTGTAAGTAAGCCTGGGTGAGCGTATTCACGGATTTTCTGAATCACCTGAATGTTGTGTATATGGGAGACTCACAAGCATCTAGTGCTTCCCTAGACAGTTCTACTGAGAAGCTTGGAGTCACACAGGATTACACATCAGGGCCCTGCATTGGGGAGCAGGATGACGAGGCCCTCCGGCCTGCCCATTACTCTGCTGGGACCTGGCAGGCCCCCGCAGGACAGTGGGGCACATTATTATATTTGATTTTCTATTTGCATTACTTTTGCACTGGAAATAAAAAAAAAAGATCAAACTTTTACTAGTACTGCGTGGGGGACGGCCAAAAGAGAAGTAGGCAGGGAGAATAGGGGTGTAAGAAGTCACCTCATTTCAACTTGGCTGCTCAGAGTTCTGGACTACAAACAAACAAGATGAGTCATCTGATGGGCAGAGAAGCCCATCACATGATGACTGTCAACATCAATTACAATTCCACCCGGAAATTCAGCACCACTAGAAACCCTCTACATTGCCCCCAAAGCAGGGCACAAGGTAGGGCCTGACAAATTATCTTCCTGTTCGAAGCTCTCTGGGAACACATGAAGCCCCAGGAAATGCTCGGCCCCCATCAGTGGCTTTATCAGAAGATCCTCTGCACACCTTTAAGAGACCGGTATGCTGAAAACGGTACAGGATTCCATTGCAGCATATTTTGACAGATAAGATAAGACAGAGACAGAGACTCTGCACAACGTTGTGGATTATGCCAGTGGCAATGATGGAAGGAGAAGGCTCTCTCACTCATTGCCATCAGTGAATCTCCCACTAGCGGAAGAGCGTCAGACATGCATCATCATCCTGAACAGGCATTTATGCATATATAATATTCTCCCCCGGCACCCGGCACTCAGCCCCCGGCAAGCAGTTTGGGAGCTAAAATCACATTAAGAGCAGGTGTTAATCTGACAGTGCTGACCATCATGTTCACTAGTCATATTGCCAGAATGCTTGCACCATGTAACCTTGGCTTTCAACTTCCTCTGACTCCATTTTTAGTAAAGCTTCAGGAATTGACAGACAAACCTGTGCTGCTTAATGGAGTATGACCCTGCTCTTGGGGACCCAAGGCCTTGTGTCTTTCCGCCAACTTAAGAAATGCATGGGCTGTAGGATATCATAGCAGGGTCCAACTTCACCCCACAGGATCAAAAATAAAAATAACTGGAATTACGCTCAGCACCTTAGGCATAAACACATCACACCAAACACAAATCATGTAGATCAAAGTAGAATTCCGCTTCATCCAAGAGCCTCCATTCTCTGTGGAAAACAGAAAAGATGGGTGCTCTAGGGGAGAAATAATATATATATCCCCTCAGGCAAGGGAAGTTGCTGAAAGATTGCTTATACTCAAATGACTCACGTGGTTTCCTGTTTCCTGGACACAGGCACAGACTCTATTGGGACTGTCACCAAGAAGAGTGGCCATTCCCACACAGCTCCTGCACCACATTCTCATAGGAACTCTTTGAGCTTGCTTTAATCAAGCCTTAGCATCAAATGTTGCACTCGAAGTGCCTGCTAGTGCTATTTGAAAGTATTCTTCTGGCAGTTACTGACTTAACTGAAGTTGTAAACACACTACTGGTGTAATCGAAATATCTTAACCAGGTTGCCTTCAGCCAACCAATGTATAAACACTCTGTGTGTCACTCACTGAAGTACTGTTAAAAACAAGTATTGATAAAGCCAAAAGTTTTGGCGTATGTATAAGTATTTGCCAGGCACTGCTATTAAATGCCCAGGTACCCACACCATTGTGCACCTGCTGCCATCAATGGCCAGTTAACGCCTCTAGGGATGTGCCTGGCAATTGCCTTGCCCATGCCTACGCAAAAGCCCAAACTGTTGGCATTGCCAATGCTTGTTTACACTGTCATCATGGCTTGAGGTGTGGAAATAAAACCAAAGCATGTAAATCTTCACGCTTTCAATCCGTGGCAGTGAAATAGGGGCATGGGACTATAAAAAACCCTGCGTGTATTGAGATATCCTACAGTAAATAAGAGGGGCACTAATTTGGATATAGAATCCGCAACACCAAAAGAAGTGATGTCGGGGGGTTGAAGTCACCTCAAGGAAAT
This sequence comes from Ambystoma mexicanum, assembly GCF_040938575.1. NCBI lineage: Eukaryota > Metazoa > Chordata > Amphibia > Caudata > Ambystomatidae > Ambystoma > Ambystoma mexicanum. The sequence continues at coordinate 646,290,076 of NC_090930.1, read as the reverse complement.
GTCAGCTCCTTTTAGCAAATGTTGTAGTACTGGGCCCATTTGGCTAAATTCACTTTGGTAGAAGAGCATGTTTTATCTTCTGCCACACAGACAATTGCATGCAACGTAACTGCTGATTAAATGAAGCTTGCTGTTATGCACGATACGTTTACATGCACAATTTAACATAACAAATGTCCCTTTTTACATGTCAAACAAGCAGTCAAGGGGAGCTGTTTGGGGGTTTGGTCTTGAAATGTCTACGTGGAAACGCAGCTCAAAAATACAGTGTCAGGATCATAAGTATTTACGGTGCAGCCCTTTTTACCTGTAATCTAAAGGACGCGAGCAAAAGAGGGTGCTCACTAAAGGCCGCAGACCGCTGAGGCTGGTCAACCCCTGCCCAACGCTGCCGAGGAGAGCATGCAGGGGCTGCCGGGCTCCAATGGTAGGCAGAAGAAGGAAGTTGGTGGGCGCAGGCAGACAGCAGGCACGTGTGTGTGGGTATGTATGTGGGTATGTATGTGTATGTGTATGTGACGGAAGGGGCGTGCACTGTGTGTGTTTATGTGGGGGAGGAAACACTATGTGTGTGTATTGGAGGAGGGATAGAAGGAGAGAAGTAGGGTGATGGGAGGAAAGAAGAGATAGAGGGATGTAGGGCAGGAAGGAGGGAAGGAGAAGTGGAGGAAGGGATAAAGGAAGAGCGAAATGGCGCGTTTGGCCAAGAATCTACTAATTTTAAGTAAACCCTGCAAACGCAGGAGAAAAAGGGGGTGGGGGTCTGCCCCGTTTTCCCACCCGTTGAAGAGCACAAGTCTAAAAAACATCCCCTTTTTGGTATGCTGCCTTCAACGGGCAGCCTATAGACATGGAACCATAATTAGAGCCCAGCACTTGATGACAAGTAATTGTCTTGTGACCAAATATTGGACGTTGGGCTCCACATGTTCCCCTTTAAATAGGTAACAGTTCTCTACACCCTTTGCTGGCATAAGGTGGATATAGCTGTGACAAAATGACTGCTGCTTTGCAGGAGTACAAGGATGAGTAGTAGCTAAACTACCTGCTCAACCCTCACACTTCCACAAAACAAGACTGATCCCACTCATAAAGGTGAAACAGGCCCAGTCTAGAGATACACTACTTTCACTTATATTGGCAACGTGGGCCGAGGACAGGTGAGACCCCCAGCACCTTTTGCTGAACTTCCAAACCATTTTCTTTATAGCCTGAATGAGGGCAGCCTTTTCCCCCTCATTCATTCTTATTTGCTCTAACGTGTGTGACTCTCATCTCTGTGTTTTACCTTTACTTTGGAGTTTGCTTTCCTCCATATTTCTTTGAAGGCATCTGTGTTTATCGTTTGCAGCACACAGCACCTTATGTGCAGTGGTGCTGGGAACCCTTTGGGTTCACCTTTGAGATTCTTTCCTTATGCTTAATAACTACTGTTCGTAAGGATCGAGGGATACTTTGTATACTTCCTAAAATGATATACTATGAGAGATTAGCACACAACGCCTTATGTGGAGTACTAAGGGGATACCTAATATCCCCTTTCTCTCTGCTTCTCTGATTTTTTAGTCACATGGACAACCGCATAGTTATGGCTGGTGGCAGTGGACGTGTTCTACCAAATATTGTGCTATTTATTACCGCATACTGTATTCATAGTCTCAGTTATGCACAATAGGGTCACCTATATTCTAACATGGTGCTTCTTTCGTTTTTCATCATTTCTATTGTGGTTGTTCTTTGTTAGCCCTTCTTCTACCATTGTGGGAGGGGGATCTCTGTGTCTGTGTTTTGCCTTTTGCTGGAACCCTTGGGTGTCCCCACCTAGGCTCCAGTGTGAGTGGGCAGGCAGGAAGTGGGGGAAGAGTTATTCACTCCCCTGTATTTTGTCTGCCTGAGTGCCTGAATGGAACCAGTTTCAACTGGGGGGCTGGCTGTCCTTATTGGACAGCCACCCGCCCCTTCCTGTAAAATGGTGAGAGTTTGCAGAGGACTGCTGCTGAGACATCCCATTCAGAGTCTTCATTTCATCACCAGACCAAAGAATCAGGAGACCTGATCAGTCGCAGCTGCACAGAGGAGAATCCAGCTACAAGCATTTCTTCCAACCTAAGAAAATGTGGGGTGAAAGGTATACCTTACCTTGAACCAAAAAGTTGCCTCAGGGTGACTGGAGTGCATGGAGAGGTGTCCAGAGTGCCCACTCTTCCTCAGAAGCAAGCTGCCAGCTTGTGTTCCTTTAGTGAGTCCTGTTGCAGGGTCTCCATCATTGTGTTGAATTGCCAAGTATCTTTTCCTAGAGAATATAAGTATCCTGAGGAACGTTTGCTGCTCTGCTGCTTCATAAGACTTTGAATCCACTCAGAACTAACTTTTTCGTATAGTTAGGGATTGAACTTTAAAAGCGTTACTTTGCCCGAAAAGTGTCTCTAGAAGGTTAAGCTCTGCTGCTGTGTGATTAACGAACCATTTTCCTTCCCAAAAGACTTCATCTTATGTGGTTTTGCTCACTAAATACAATTACTGTATATCTTTTCTCAACAGCAGTGCACGGTCATACTGATAATACAGTAGAACTGTCCTTAGTGTCAAACTCTGTAACAATTGTACCGCAAGCAACTACCACTGAAGCAGTGGCCTCTGAAAAGTGTGCTTAAGTATTCCTAAGTGTGTTGGTTAATTGAACTTAGTATTTTACTACCTTTCTTGTGTAAATATAAAGCATGTATATATTATAATATAATATTTTAACTGTAAGTGTTTCTTTGGACTATTGTACTTACTGAGTTCACTGTATTTACCTACAGCTCACATCTTCCTACTATGATGAGCCTGACTGCTCTGCCACTCTACCAAAGTTCCTTGAGTAGTACAGACTTATAATAAGAATTGGGGACCTGTATGCCAAGGGATAGTTTTATGAAGTCTTACCTCAAGTGGACTTTAGAAACACTCCACTAACATCGGTGTTACAGCTGTTGGGATTGAGAAGTGTTGGATTACATCGACTCCTGGTTGTAGATGTGTACAAAGAATCTATTCACAAGGCTAGTAACTAAACTGTGAACTACAGAATCACTCTAAACTATGAAAAACTTTGAGGCAGATGCTCTTACTAATCTAACTGTTGAACAAACTGAAAGATATGTGTAAAGAGAGATGCCTTAGTTATAAAGGAGATATAGCTCAACTGATCCAAAGTGTGTTGGATCACCACGTTACTGTGAGTAGGCCTGTAACCCCTACTAGAATTGATATGAATAACGATGAAGGACAAAGTTTAACTCTTAGCCCTCATCTTCCAAGAAGTGAGGAAGAAGGTGATGTGGATGCTAATGATTGTTGATCCATCTCCAAACCTCCTAAACTCAGAGTTACAATTCCTCATGTCTAATGTGTCAGCAGAGCTAATTCTAGAGCTACAACAAATGAAAATGCAGCTTGAGTATAGAAAGCTGGATGTACAATCTGAAATCCAAGAAAAATAAATGAGTAAGGAACTGCAACTTGGAGAGAAAAAGATGCAGCATGAGCTGCATATGAACAAGATGTCTCTTAACTCCCCTTCTGTTTAAGTGTCTTCTTTGCCAGACACCTCCAGGTTCAGGAAGCCTCATCTTCCAAAGGATTTGGTGAGTGTGTATGATGCTAAAACTGATATTTTGGATTGGCTAGGTACCTCTGAATTTACATGTAAAGTGCAAGGTATATGTGAGAGTGAATTTGTTACATGGGTTATATCTAGGCTCTCCCAGAATGGCTGTGATGGAGTTGGATGGTGCTGATCGAGAGCATTACCAATTGGTAAAGATTGTTCTCAAGACCCCTTCCCAATAAAACACGTGTGTATAGGCATGTTACAAATTCCATATCATATCATATCATACCTGAAAAGGTTTGGGGACCACAAGAAGAAAGATGGAAGCATGTGGGCCACTGAATGTTTTATGTGAAAGCATAAAAAACTTAAATGGGTGGATTAATGGCTACAGGGAAGCACTTGTGATGGTATGAGATGTTCCCCAGAGCTGTGGCAGCACCTTGCTGACTCTATGGAAGTGGACCCCAAGAAGTTAGCACTAGCTGCTGACCAGGGCTACTCACAAATATTCTGGGGCTCCTCAAAAGAAATAGGATGGGAAGAAGCATCATCTTGCTGCATTTCAGAGATAGAAAAGCCAAAAGACATTGTGAAATCCCTGAGGAAACTTCGCTAGGATGTCTGAACTTGCTTTATCCTACACCTAGCCTGCCATTAATGACAACTAATACTGCTTGTCTAAAGAATGAGTTGCATTCAATCTGGTTGGAACATGTTTGGTTATGTATACTATTAAAAAAATCAATTTCAGATCTTTTTCCCCAACCTGAGCCTTTTTTGGATGTCTAAATTATTGGACAAAGTGATTTATATGTGAGGTTTCTTGGCTTTAAACTACATGATGTCATAGCAGAAGTTAACTCCTGTGTACAGCAACTTAATTGCTGCATGTTCAAAGGGCATTTAAACTTAGCCATAGCTCAAAGTAATGAATAGCTCTGCTGGGTCCCTCCAGATGTGGTAGTCTGTGTTCAGAAAAGGCAGATATCTGGGGTGTACTTGTATGCTAAGCAAAGGTCCTTCTCACAATATATGTTTACTAGTTCACCTCACAATGACTGAGTACAAGGATACAATGGGTGCTGGCAGTTGAAATTAGTAGCTGTTATCAATTTTGACCATGTTGAAATATCATGCCACAAATTACTCTGCTTTGAAGAAGCGTACTCAGAATGTGGCATGTTAGAAAACTCTAATGTAATTAAAATAAATATAAAAGTAAAAAGGCATCAAGAGAGAATTCTCAGGGTCGTAACTAGGCAATACACTCAAGTGCCCCTGCTAATTTTGAATGGTATTTGTTTCTAAATGGAACTCAAAATGTAAATTGCCATAATATGATGGCAAGCTATACGATCAAAAAATAGGCCTGTGGTAATGAACAACAGATGATACAAAATGCCATATCTCAAAGGTACAAGACATGTTACCCTACAAACATCTGAACCAATCTCTTCAATGACCATGTCAAGGCACATTACTCTGCAAGTCCCTGAACAAACCCCGGCAATCAACAGCGTAAGGCACTTCACTATTCAAGCCTGCAACCAATCATAGCAATCACCAGGTCAAGGAACTTCACCATTTAAGCCCCAAACCAATTCCATCCATGTTCACACCAAGGCACTTAACCATTTAAGCCCCAGAATAATTCTAGCAATCACCAGATTGATGTGAATTACTCTGCATTCCCGGGAATCAACACCAGAAATCATCAGGCAAGCTGAAGGCACCTCACCATTCAAGCCCCAAACCAATCCCAGCAATAGTTGTGGGAAAGGTAGAAAAGATCTTGATGTGACAATATACGACTAGGTTGCAAATATTGTAGAATAATTAGAAATGGCGTGGACACTTATCAGAACTAATTGCTATTAAACCAGTGACTAAATCTTTTACAAGTAAACTTGCTAAGCATTTACCAACCAGTGAATAATCTTTTGTAAGTAAACTGGCGCAGAGAGTGTGGTGGCATCATTCTATTCAATCCCAGCAATAATAACACCACAGCACTTCACAATCCAAACCCCAAACTAACCCCAGTAATAATCAGCTCAAAGAACTTCACCATTCAATCCCCAAACCAAATCCTAGCAATCATCAGCTCTAGGCAATCACCAGCTGTAGGCATATCACCATTCAAGCCCCAAACGAATCCCAGCTATAACCACACCAAGGTACTCTGCCATTCAAGTCAAAAACTAATCATAGCAATCACTAGAACAAGGCACAACCTTCTACATTCCCCTGAACCAATACCAGAAATCACCATGCCAGCTGATGGCACTTCATCATTCAAGCCCCAAACCAATAACATGATCAAGGCACTTCAACATTCAAGATGCAAACCGAGCCAACAATAATAACACCAGGATACATCATAATGCAAGTCCCAAATCAATCCCACTAGTAATCAGCTCAATGCACTTCACCATGCAAGCTCCAAACCAATCCCAACACTCACAATATCAAGGCACTTCACCATGCAAGATGCAAACCAATACACGGTATAATCACCATATGTAAGATATAGCCCCACATGTCCGGATGCTGCCAACGAGTAAGGGGTGTTGCAGTCTCCAATACCCTAATAAAGTCAGTATATGATAAATTAGGCGGTGCGATAGCTTAGCAGTTTGAGCGCTTGCTGCTGTGATGTATGTGTGATATGCAGGTCGCAGGTTCGAATCCCAGCAAGGCCAACTCAGTCTTCCATCTGTCCAAGGTCGATAAATGAGTACCAACTTCGGTTGGGATGAATTAATGTATGTAAACATGTTCTATGTACAGGACTTAGGTGTAGGCGTAAGCGCTATATAAATAACACGATATGCTTGATAATAGATGCCATTTGTAACATATAATCCCACATACACAAGTGTTGCCATCATATAAGGAAAGTGCACCATCACTGTCCCAATAATGCCAAACTGTAACTTGTGTAGTCACGACAGGTGCTGCCAGTGTGTCCTCTCAAACGCACCAGTGATAAATCCCTTCACGTAAAGTATAACCTCCTATGTGCTTTCATCATTTGCCAAGTGCAGAACCCAATATCCAACTAGTGCCATTATATCTATGCCTGATGTTGCCATTGTATGCCAAGTGCATACCCAGATGCCCCAATTATGCACTATGTTACCTGTCATAGTCACCATATGTGACGGGGGGATAGCTCAGGGGCATAATTATATGTAACGTATACCCCCACCCACTCACACCCTGGCTCTTTTCACCTTTGTGGGGCCAGAGGACTGCTTCTTGTGCTGAAGTTCCCAATAAACATGTATTTATATAAAATGCTTCTTTTGCATATATTATGCATTTCCAATTCGTGTACGTATTTGCAAAATATAAAATAATTGTTAATTAGCACTTAAAAGGTGTATTGTATGCACCCTCGGGTGCAAGGATCCCCCGCCCCCTCAAATGTGGTCATTTTTAAAGGGTATTCCCAGCACCGTTGGACATGGAAGGTCCACATTAAAAATAATAAAATGTGTGCAGTCCTGCAGGGGTATCCCATCGCCTGCAGAAGCCTCAGAATAATGTAACAAGTGCTAATGAATATTTATTTCATGCGTATCAACATTTTCTATTTCTATGCACACAAACAAAATGTAAAATACAAGTTTATCAGCCCTTGTAATATTACTTGGAGTCTCCCGTAGTGGAAAAAAGTGGAACAAATGGCTCTAGGTGGTTTTAGTTGTTTTAATGACCTCCCATTTTCTGTTCTGTATATGATGGGACTATGAAGATAAAAATACATACAGACCTTTGGGGGCATTACGTTATCTGATGAAGTCTTTACAAAATGTCAACACAGGGTAAAAAAAAAAATTTTTTTCAAAATTATTTAAGTCTTCTTCAAAGGTACCCGTTGTCCAGGGAAACTGTCACCCTATAACCAACACGCCATTTATTGGTAACATTCTAAGGCAATGCTGACAAAACAGCTGCAAGTATCGAGCACTTCCTCAGCTTTCTACATGAGCATCAGAGAGACCAAAAACCCCAAATCAACTCTGAACTCCTGACAACAACAGACAAAAGCTATTGGCCAATCCCTATATTACTTGACCTATCCACTGCTTTTGAAAATGTTCCCCACCATGCATTTCTTAAAAGGCTGAAATCTTTAATGGGCCTAAATCTGAAAAGGATCGCGTCCAAAGGATTGCGTCCTCACCAAGCGATCCCTGAAGGACCGTGGAGTCTTACAATACTGTATTTCGTCACTCTGACTGGTCAACATGTACATGAAACCACTTACTGACCTCATCACTCCATTCTTTTTCTATTTCCAAATGTATGCTGATAACACACAGATTTCCTTCAAGCAAAGAGGCAAAGTGAATAACTCCCAACATGTCTCTACTTGCCTTTCTGTGCTGTCCAAGATTGGAAAACTGACTACATCCCAAATGTTATTCTTGGGGTGAAAATAATTTGGATACTCCTTTTTTCTTTGCACCCCGCTATGGATATTCCCCGCTCTCCCCTGAGGGTTTAAAATAACACCAGAATAATGTTTCATGGTGACTTATTCTTCTCAAAACACATCCAGCATCTAACTAAGGATTCTTATTATCGGCTCCACTTGTGAAAATTGATGTTGCTTTTCCAAAACATGTCCCAAAAACTTAATGTCACCAGATACATGACATGAGCATGCTCTGACCACTTTAATAGCCTGTTCTTGGGTTTTCCAAAAACAAGATTCATTAAATCCAATTTATGTAGAACATGGCTGGAAGGATGGGTCCGGGCTTGACACCTAAAGACCAGGTCACACAAACTCTGTAAACTCGAACTTGATTCCCCAGGAGTTACTGACATGATTTTAAAATGCTCTACTTTAGACATTGATATTTTTCGAAACAAAGTCCCAAATTACCTCAGCCAGAAATAAATTCAAGACACACCTACGTGCAGGAAACAGTAGATCTGCAAGCACTGCCTCTTTCTGCATGAATAAGGGGACTGGTGGAAGGGCCAATGCATTTCATGGTCCAGCCCCATGAAACAAACTCTTCTGCTGATTATACAGCAAAGACAACCACCTCCGGTTTTAGAAACTACTGAAAACATTCTGTTTCATAAAGGTTTTCACTGACTAGATCCTGGCACCCTTCTACAGTCTTTCCACCCCGAAAGTTGCACATTTGGGCAGTCTTTAAGTGTCAAGCTGCCCTCAGCGGAGCACCCAGCTCAATACCCTGGTTAAAGAATGAGGGACAGCCTGGTCCAGCCAGAACGCCTGCTGTTTCAGCAACATACTATGCTACCCTCCCACTTGCTGGAGTCTGCTACCTACTGCTGGGCCTCCTACCTGAATGCTGTATTGACTCTGTTATGCAGTGCCAGCCTTGCTGTTGCAATATGATCTCCTCCTCTTTACCTTTCCCATTAGTTACTTACCTTTCCCATTAGTTTATGCCTATTTTGGAATGTGCAAAGGACTGTGAATGATCGTATTCCCCTGCTCATCCTCCCCTCACTCAAATTAATTGCGGTGCTGCAAAGTTAACTTTATTGCAGTGGGTGTTTTTAGAAATGAATAATTAATAAAACACAATAAATAAGGGATACACTTCATGACAAACAAGGTCCTTTATGTGAGCCGTTGCCTTACAGCCTGAAAACTGAAAAGCCCCCTGCACTCATACCCCTACGGCAAAACTACCTCCAGAGGGAGGCATGGCAGTGTAAATGAAATCTGCTAATAAAAAGGCCGGGGGCAATAGGTTCTTCTTCTCTAAGCACCTCTTCCCCATCCTGGTGAGGGGCATTCAGAGGTGATGAAGGTCTACCATTGATTGATGAGTCGGTTGTAGCTTGGCAGCAGTGTGGAAACTGCTGACACTGGTCTCCTGACTTACCTCAAGGGTGAGGGTTTGTGTGATGGCCCTGTGAAGGAGAGGGTGACCTCTCAGGACAGTGTCAGGGCCCATTACATCAAAAAGGGCAGGACTGATATGAGCGCAAAGGAATTGAATGGAAGAGGACCTGGTGCAGTGGAGAGGTCAAAAGCACATTCTGCAACATGGAGCAGCTGATTGACACCAAGGTCTCTCTAAGCTTCTTTTGCAACTGCTCTGGGAAAGATCTAAAACTCTCTTCCGTCTAGCCATGAAGCTGCGGTACATTTGTAAAAAGTGATCTCAATATGGGCAGCATGTAACGTGCAGTTATCTTAAATGAAAACCACCATTTTCCATCAAACACAAACCCTTTAATTCATGGACTGATTCTCTCTGATCCATTATTTCTGTGCCTATAAAGGGCCAAAAGACTGAACACCATGTTGCCAACAATGCGTGTTTGCACCTTAGAGCAAGAAGACTGTGCCAACCAAACCTGGACATTTCGAAGTCTCCAAAGTTACCCTAGCTTTTCAATATTTGTTCCCCAGGGGCCCTTTGAGCGATTTTGTAAGGTGCTTAAAATGTTTGCCTTTTACACGTGTTGAATATGGTTCATGTGATAATGTTGTCTGGAAAAAGTTGCCAGGTAGGCACGTTTCTTTCCTGACCCCTAAAATACTTTCCACAAATATTTCAGGAGGGTTATCATTTTATATATTAAACTCCCATATTTGGGAAAGGTTTTTGATTTTAATGGGGGTGCATTTTTGGGAAATGTCGCCACCTGGCAGCCATTTCTCAGGCAACTTTATGACTGGACACTGTGAATATATTGTGTGTAGTCACTATATTTTTTCATGAAAGAATATTTTACATGTTCATACATAACTCAGTCCCCATAACTAACCACATAGCATATTACTCTTAACTTTAAAGAACCTTATTCATAAGGTGTCAGAATTGCCAACTCGCTTGTCATCAGAATGCCATTATCAGGTGAAGGCTTTTTAGTCCTCATGGACTTTTAGGCACAGACTAACAATAATAGAAGACAAAATGCATGTTCCAATAAGATACATTACGTTGCCTGAATATCAAATACCAGATGAAAGGGTCCTGATGAGACAGGATTTTTCAACTCAGGATTAAAATGTCTCATATTATGTCTTTTTGTGTGGAACACAAGCAGATAAGTAGACTTCTCTGTGACAAATTGGATTCTGTTCCATAGCAATTCAAAGATGAGTAGGGGCACACATACCCCCTCAGTCCTCACACCTCTACAAACCAAAAGCTACTGCAATCATAAAAGTAGAGGAGGGGCAGGTAAGAGATATACCTCCTTCACCTTCTGTGGTAACGTGGGTCTTTTGGTTGTAGCCCTGGACAGATGCTCAGAGGTTACAACCAAAAGGCTAGCTAGCCTTGAGTCCTTTTGCAGACCTAGCAACACCCCTGCTCTTAAGACGGTGTGAATGTAATTCACTAGTGACCCAAACAACACTGTAACACAGTCCTAAATAAAGGGAATGCCCAATCAAAGAGAGGCTTGGTAAAGACCCTGTAGTGGGTGGGGGAGATGCATCAGCTTTGGTGGACCCCCACAGGTGATGGCAGTGGGGGTTGAGGAGTGGTTGCTGACAAAGAAGTGGGTTGTCGGTATCAAATCCGTTGACTAACATTGATACAAGCAGAAAAAGCACAGTTTGGGTACGGTGGATCATGTGGGCCCAAGCAGCTGGTGGGTGTCAAGCATAGGTGGATGCAGTTGCTCTGTGCATTCTAGGAGGTCTTTAAGAGATGCAGGTCAGGGCATTCCCCAGGATCTCTTTGAGGTTGGGCCAGACCGAGTCGGCTTTTGCCGCTATGAGGGTTTGATGCGTAATGCCCTAGTGGATGGGTCAAGCGGCCATTCAAGAGCTAGTCGGTCAAGTCACAGTTGTAACCCTTGGTCATTGTCGGTGAGTGCCTCTCCAATGGTGTATATTGGGTCCTGTCTTAAATACCACCCTGTGCTGCAGAGACTTGGCTGTCGCAGCACCTGCCATGTAGGCACTTGTGACCTTTGAACCTGCTTTGTGCCACTGGTAGGGAATGTGCTGCAGATCAGGCTACTGATGCAGCAGGGCACAAGTACACAATGCTTTTAGCATGGAGCTTACAAATGGGAAACCTGATCAGCAGATTACCCTTTCGGTAATGGAATTACTTGCATCATTTTGGCAATCATGGCAATTCCTCAGTCTCCCACAAATGTTCCATGTCGGATATCAAGCGACGGCAATACATGTTCATATACAATGTTAACCCTTGAATGTGTGCAAGCTTGAGAACGGTGGCTCATTAAGCAAATGTAATGAGAACATTAATGATAAAGAATGAGGAGGAAGGCAGGGGCATTTAATGAGATAATGACTGCAGGGCAATCAGCTACTAGTGCGGAAGATACATATCACCGTCACAGGATAATGAGGGATGTCCTATAAAGGCAAAACCACAATCAATCCTGAATGCATGAGTTATGAGGCGGGAATATAGAGCGAGCGGATTGTGCTGAATGGAAATGTCTGTCTCCATTTGTCAATTCATTAGGCGTCCTCGGTAAAATGAAGCGTTCTCATTCTAGACACGAGGAAAGATAAGCCATGCCATTGATAACACAAGACGGGCTCTGAAGCTCCCGCCCCACTCTCGGGAGAGTAGAGCCGCTTAGCCGCAGCAAACTTCTGTGCAATCAGCGCTCGGGGAAATGCGCGCATCCAGTGTAATCCCGCGATATCAGGGGGGTTAGATGGCTCTCGGCCGAAGAAGTTGCACAGCAATAGTTGGATATGCGGTTGGAGTGCAGCAATGTACACGCGATGACATCTATGAATGCATGAGATGTCAGCAATGGACATAACATGAAATACATGATTGTGTGTGTGAAACATCAACTACAATAAAGTAACATAATGATAGATGCAGGTATAAACTGGTGCTCCGATTTAGAAATGTGCAACAATTCTGCGTGGTATTAAATGTACCCTAATAAATTACCCTAGTGTAAATACATGTGGGGTAATTTTGCTTTGAGACCTAAATGACACGGAGAGGACCACTTCCCACGTTTAATCCATTCAATAAGGTACTTGTAAAGTGGCGTGTAAATCATAAGCCAAGAGACATTTAATTTATGTTTACCTGTGTGATTGTAACAGTGTAAATGAGCGATTGACATTTTCAATGGAGTTCGCCTGCTTTTCGAGGTGCAATATTCAGGTGGATTCTATTGGAATCCATTGGTTTTCTGCCTGCATGACCATTGCAGATTTGTCTGGCATTGGAAAAGCAGGCAGGCATGTTGCTGCTTATTAAAAAACATGCACATTGCATTCAGTGGATTGCCAATGTCAGCACTTAGGCGCTGCTCGCTCCCCTGAATGCACTTGTCAACTTTTGCAAGGCAGCAGACAAAAGTATACACTAATAAAAGGCAAAATCCCCTTTTATGTTAACCTTTACTCTTCATTTTGCAAAGAAGTAAAAAAAATATATTTTTTTTATTAACGGATTGTTATGGAGTCCATTAGCACTTCATAAACCCTCCTCAAAATCAAAATCAAAACACGTCTTAATTGTAACGAAAAAAATGCTTGTTCCCGATGCAAGTCCCATTGCCCTTGGGTGGGTTTCCCGAGCAGGTAAGTCGCATAGACCTTTCTGACACGTGCAAGGGATTGCCATACTCTAGGACTTGGGTTAGTATTCCATGCTCCGAGGACCCAAATGCAAATCCATGTCCCCTGTTACGCGCTAACTTAATTCTGTGGATGACCAAAAGACTGGTGGTAGTCTAATCACACCAGGCAAAGGAAAGGGGGAGAGATGAAAAACCTCACGGGTCCTTAAAACGGCTCAACTGGAGAGGAGACGACATACTTGCGGCATGTTACCGTATGTTCCAGTAAGAATATACTCACCTGTATGCCGGATGATGCCAGGGTTCTTTATGATATGATAGGTTATGATATTATAAGGATCCGGGGATTGAACTTGTGTCGCTCCGTGTTGTTTTGCTTCCAAAGGAGCACGTTGCCCCTGAGCTATCCTCCCTAGACTTTCTGTGAGAATACACTCATATGCATGTTATGTCGCGTGAACTTATCTGGGGTGCAGCAGAGGACTATACAGCAAGGGAGGGGTGATTTAATACGCTATAATAAAGGTGGAACGGAAAAGCGATACACTATTTGGGGTTTAGCTTGTAAGAGCTTGGACATAGGCCACACAGACGGAGAAAGACCCGTATCGGAGTCAGTAGGATACTCAGAGGTCGGTGATGCCCATATATTGGTACACTAAGAAATGGTGTTGTCTAATTGTTGAGGTTCTAAGGACACACTCAGTCTAAATGGCGTTTGTCCGTGGACTGCTGCAGGAGCGCCTGCATTGCTCCATCGTCTCTAACTACACTGAGGTCATGTGGTTGGCTTGTGCGATTGACTGGTCACTCACATATGGCCTCATTACGACTAGTGCAGAATGGGTTTAACGGCGCTGGTAATGGTGCTGGCACTGTTAAACCCACTCCACACTATTACGAGGTCCCCTGCGGGACCCGCTCTGGACGTCTGGTTTTTCCAGACGTCCATAGCAAGTCCTGCGAGGGGACCAGGGAGCTAACAATGGGCCCGTTGTTAGCTCCCTCCCCATTCCCATTGAGCCCTATGGGGGCTCGAATGGGAATGGGGAAGGACGGGGCCCGGGTTCCCTGAAGCAGGAAATACCGGGCCCTCCAAAGTCGGAATGACCCGGTATTTGCCCATTCAGGGAACCCAGACCCGGACACGATTTTGGAGGTAGCCATGGTGCTAATAGCACCATGGCTACAAGTTGTAATGAGGGCCATACAGTTCTTCTTTGCTCGTATGCCACGTGCTCCCCTAGTAGCAATCAGATAAGGATCACAGCTAGCTTTCACATGCCCATTGGGGGAGAGACTGAGAACCAGCAGAAGGTCCAAGCTGAATCCGGCGGCAAGACTGTTATGTGTCATGCAGAGGTCAGCTGTGCACACCTGTGTGGGCTGATCTATAATGTGCACAGGGGTAGGTTCCAATCCCCCCTGACTCTGTTCTTAGAATTTCGCTCTGAAAATAGACCGTTAGCATACCCACATCTTTGCCAATTCACACGCCAGGCGTCCACACAGCATTCAAAAGCAAGACTGCAATCTGTCGGTTGTGTTGCCATACATGTCACCTGTTTCTAAAAAATCTTTCATATTAAATTTATGCTTTCACCTTGTTGCAAGGAAACCACGTTCTTGAGACTTGTATTATTGGCAAGCATTCGGAAAATAAAGTGAACGCGCGTGAACATGTTTAGGTTGTTAAACATTCTAAAGCTGCCATCTTATGGACAACAGTAAGAATGCATGGTATTGTATCCTCATCTAAGCGAAGAAACTTTGTGATCCTTCCGACACTGAGGGCCTGATTCAGGAGTGCGTGTTATCATGGAAAAGTGGCGTGCCTGAGTTGACAGTTTGACAATCACTTTTTCCATGAAGATATACATTCTGAAGTAATACGGGAGTGGCAGCAATAAACGAAGTCCACCACTCCTGCAAAGCCGGGATTTACGGCATGGCAATAGCCTTGCCAACCACCTCACACTGAAGGGGCTAGCTAAGAGCGTATTCCGAGGCCAGAACACGCTTCCTGAACCAGCCAAAAGAAAGAGGTGTTCATTAGCGGTACCCTGGGAGGTGCCGTTAAACACCACAGCACACTTTTCCCCATTTTAAACATAGCATTTATCAGACTGCAGCCCCACTTTTCTAGTTTAATGAAAACTTTCTTAAATTAGAAAAGTGGCAGTCTTTTGGGAAAATGCTCGTAATGCTACTGGAGTACATGTTTCCCTCCCAAAGAGCGATTTTAGTGGCTTCTGTTGCTGGAAAGCACAACATATCCCCTTCCATATTTCCACCCATCTCAAAATGATGGCGCTGGAAACTGGAGGGGAGAATGTCAGCTTTCCACACTATATTTAGCACAGGCTCTGAATAAGGCCCTGAATCTGGAGTAAATCATTGGGCTTCACACTTCAGCCTGATTCTGAGCTCCATGTAAAATAAGAAAAAAATGTAATTCCCTGATGGAACAACACTTTTCCTATTCGCTCCATATTATGTGTATTACACGGCCTGCGGCAGCGGCCGTGTAGTTATGGTTAAGTTGCTAGTCCCACAGGAAGTACACCTTTTGGGTGGCTTATAACTTCGCTCTCCCTGGACGAATCCTCACCAAACTTTGCAAATAAAGTATAGGTTTGGTGAGGTTTGGTGCAGGGGGGCGGTGGGGGCAAAGTTATAAGGGGGGTCCCAAAATTCAAAGGAGCAGCGGCTTGGTCCCGAATGCGTGCTTTTGTAAATTTGGTGGAAATCCATCCAGTAGTTTTTTTAAAAAGACCAAAAAGTAGGTCTAAAGAAATTAATGATAACTATGTCCGCTCCACGGACACATATCCCTGTTCGCTCCGCAGACAGGACACCGATTGGCTAATCGGCTTACGTCATGTCCACGGACATGCAACGTGTTTGCTGATTGGCTGGGTTGAAGTGTGAGGAGCGTTGTATTGTTTTGATGCGTCCGCCATCTTGGATCTGCGGACTGCCGCGGACAGCATGTCGTTCAACGGGGGAAAAATACAACTTTGGGGAGTGTGTTGGTGTGTAAGAGTGCTTGGGGAGCATGGGAGGAGTAAGAGATAGGTCAAATGCTGTATTTGTTTAGGTGGCAAGTGCCCCAGATGTGTTCATCATATCCGTGGTCACCGCGGCTGTCTGCGGACATAAAAAATGCACTTATGGCTATTTTACTTTAGTGTGATATTGGTTTTGGGTTGTTATCAGGGCAGGTTCTAGTCCATTTGGTGCCCAGGGTGAAACACTAGGAATGCGGCCCCCACCCCGCGCGCCACTCCCACTGCACCCCGCGTGCCACTCCCACCGCACCCCGGGTCTAAACTACACCCTTAAGGGACTCCTACCCAAAGTCAAATAGTCCGTCACACAAGGAATTAATTGCCATTTCAAACAGTTGGCCACTTTTTCATTGGTGCCCAAGGAAATTGTATGCCTCGGTCCCACTTAGGCTGCAGATAATGAAGACTGGGCACACCAAGAGACCATGAATATGGCACAGGATGCAGTATATATGACCAACAAAGACACAGGGACCAATGGGGGTACACAGTGGGACACAGGGACCAGTGGGGGTACACAGTGGGATACAGGGACCAGTGGGGGCACACATTGGGACACGGGGACCAGTGGGGGCACGCAGTGGGGGCAGGGGACCAGTGGGTGCACACATTGGGACACATGGACCAGTGGGGGCACGCAGTGGGAAAAGGGGACCAGTGGGGGCACACATTGGCACCATGGGGACCAGTGGGGGCACACATTGGGACACAGTGGAGGCACACATTGGGAAAAGAGGACCAGTGAAAACACACATTCTCTACTTTCGCGCTGACACGAACACACACTCAGTACACGCACATGAGAGCAATCATGCATACTACGGCTCCGACAGGGAAAACACAAACAAAAGCATCAAGGACTTAGTACAAAGCACAATAAAACAAACATGGCACCTACCTTCTTTCTGATGAAGCGGTGCACCGTGCACACAAACGAGTCCGAGATGCAAAGAAATGTTTCTGCCAGGAACACAGAATGAAAAACAGCCATCTGGAGCACAGGATACAGGCAGCAGCAAAGGTGGGCAGCCATCAGGAAAGACACCCTTTTATGCCCCCACCCCCAGCCCCAGTGGCACGAAAGTCAAGTGCTCAGAGGGAGCCTTGCCTGACTTCCGTAATGTCATGTAGTACTTGCGTACTACATGACATTAGTCAGAAGAGGCAGAGCCAGCACCTGCTACGGCACTGCCGAACTCTTTGCCCGTTCACTTGGTTTTGCCTCGAGAAAATCAGAAATATCAATGCCACCAGCAAGGGGCAGGGACCAGGCAATTGTGTCTCTGGGGCAATTGCGCCCCGGGCAGCTGCCCGCCTCGCCCGGGCCAAGAAACGGGCCTGGTTGGTAGTATAGCATTGGTTGTAATTAATATCCTGTATAAGTAGCCCATATAGCACAGTTAAAATGTTTGATTCTATGGGTGTGTTATGCTGCGGTGGTGCCCTGGCCACAACCACCGCAGCATAACACACCCATAGAATCAAACATCCATCAAATATCCACAAATCTAGTTTGTCTACTGTTTAATTTGTATAGTTTGTATGTGAAGTTTTGGCTAGGCTGTGCAATTAAGATTGTAGAGTTTGGTAACAAGCACTGCAGAATAACATATCCATGGAAGTAAACATTTTGGATTGTCGTGTATGGTTAGATGTTTGCTTCAATGGTTGTGTTATGGAGCAGTATTTGTGAGTTGAATTATATACTTGCTGTTTGATTTTTTTGTGATTGGATATATTTTCTTCATGACTTGGGTAACTGGAGCAGATATTCTTTTTCAATTTCTGTGATAAATGAAAAGATCATGTTAGTGTAGGTAGTTCATAATGAGTTATTGCATTGCATAATAGACATTTCTGCATTATTTTCACCCTCATATTTAGTAGTTTACAAACCAGTTTACTATGCAATGTTCTCAGTTTCTGTGTTTGTTTATTAAATCATTGGGTCTGTGGGAAAAAAAATCCATGCTGGATAAAAAATAAAAACCTTTTTTTGTTATGGTACAATATATTTCTTTCTTTGTTTTCAGTGTTCATTTGTTTTATTCTGGATAATGTTCTATCTGTTGGCTTGTTGCAGATTTTTGGGGCTGTTTAATACTTCTTGGTGTATTCTAATTGTTTACATATAATGTTATGCTAATATTCTATCTTTTGGCTTGTTGCAGATTTTTTGGGATAGTTAGATACCTGTTGGCGTATTCTAACTGGTTATAGTTTTTTATTTATACTTTCAAGTTATTCATGTATCTGTTGGGTTGTTGCAGATTTTTGGGGCAGTTAGATACCTGTTGGCATATTCTAACTGTTTATTTCTTCTTATATTTTATTAGTATTGATTTATCTGTTTGATTGTTGCAGAATCTTGGGGCAGTTTGATACCTGTTGGCGTAAACTGTTTATAGGTTTCTAATTGAAGATTTGTTAATGTTTATGCACAGATTAGTTATTAAATTTTGATTTTAAGAATATTAAATAAGCATTTATAAGATTTGCTGGTAATCTCTGCTTTACAGTAATTGTACTATCATTACATTCAAACCATCCACAATTCTTTTTTATATAAGCAGTGTAGTGACCTACATTGGTTGTGGCTCCTGCGTGGTAGATTATACCTATTGTTGTGAAGGTTATTTTTACTAAGTGATACTTAACCATTTGTGAATCCAGTCAGCTTGCAGTTGTTTTTGGTACCATCGGCATTGTAAGGTAAAAGCATTAGTATTACGTATTTACTATGTGTTTGTATTTGTAAGTTGGAGCGATTATCTGAATTGCAGGTAGTATATAATCTGCCATGGTTTGCATTTTGTACAAGTTGCTGAAATGGAATGGATTCACAGTTAGGTATTGATACATACACAAGGCGTTCATTAGGGATTTGTTTGTGTGCTACATGGTTGCAGAGAGTGCATGTATGTTTCCACATGTATGAAATCTGGAAGATTTCATTTAGAGGTATGTTTTTGTTTTCCAGTACTTGTAGTAAGTACATTAGATATTCTTGTGAATCTTCACAAACCATGGTTGCGCCTAAGAGAGCTGAGAGTGCCAAGACTATCTTGCTTGCATGTTGTCACTGCTTTATGTGGATTATTAATAAAGCGGGTTTTGTCATTTACCTCAACTTTCTCTGTTATTGAGTCTGGGATTTCCCGTCCTATTATTCCCACTTAAGCTGGGGTTTTCCAGAACATTATTCCAAAGACATAAATAAATACCCATTGCTACCTGTCGTAGCCATTCAGTCTCCCGCATCTTTGTCCTCTTAATCTCTTTGTGTATGACAACATATCCTGCTATCCATCTTGACCATACATGCTAGACTTTCATATCAGGATCACCATTTAATGTTAAATAATCATGCTATCTTTCTTGAGCAGAGATCCATATGAGATAGATCTCCTCTTCTTTGTTTCTTAATTTTCCTGAACATGCTCACTTCGAAGGAGCACATTCTAAATACATATCCCATGGAGGGCCATTCACATTCAGTCAGACCCATGAGAAGCACAGCTTTTTATTAGTGTGTGCATTTCAATGGTCAGGGTCGGACTGGGACAAGAAATAGGCCCAGTCACCCAAAACAAAGTGCCCCACCCCTCTCCTCACGGCCCTTGACCTCTTTGACCCCGCTCCAAAGTGACATCCCCAGAAGCGATGAAACACGACCTTTCACCCCTTGACAAAACAGGAAGTGGCATCAAATAGCATTGTTCCTAAGTACACTAAATTACTGTGAATTCATGCAGACGTCCAAGGCCAAATGATAATGTGTTATTGTATAGCACTTATGCTAAGCTCTTTTTTATAGAATAAATTTGTATACAATATCACCCAACCTGTGTTGGTACTCATTTATTGACCTAAGAAGGATAAAAGGCTTTTTGAAAAAAAAAACATTTTAAAAATGATAATAATATATATTTTTTCATTTTTTCTTTCTTTCAAACCGGCCCAGTATTGGCCAGAAACTGGCCCCCACTCCCCAGGGACGATTTCTGCATGGTCACTGGCTGAAAGGCCGAGGGGCCAATCCGACACTGGCAATGGTGCACACAGCATGCTTCACACAACCACTGAAAAAGTGTCATATTGTATTCTTCTATTTTACTTTTGCTTCTTTTTTTTTAGCTATACGCCTTTGTGGTGTGCCAATTGTTTATTGTATTTTATGTGAAAGATTTTATGTTAAAAACACATCACAGTAAAACAGAAAATAAATTCTTCTATGTGTCACCAAAACTGAGTGTCCATTCAAGGCAGAGCACGCGGCTTTACGGTCAAGCTGCACAGCAGCAAACAAAATTCATTGTGCAATACAATGCAGATATATTGCACGTCCCATTTGACAAATAACACAAATGCACCAGTCAAAGCACAGGAAACTCAAAATAATTCCACTCAGACTAACCAGCAGCAAAGCAACATAACAGCAATGGAGAATGCTCAAGGAAGCCACGGGGGGCAGGAAAGGGTGAACTCGTGCATGGCATGTGCTTGCCATACATGTAGTTCTTCAACTCGAGTGTTGCTCCTTCTCTGGGTGACCACCCCTGCGAGGTGCCCCTGATGTACGACTCCCAAAGATGAAGGTAGGCTAATTCTTCTGCATACATCTGTGGCACCGCACCACCACCTGTTCTTAAGAAGGCCTTGAAAGACGTGGACGCAACATAGGTCACAGCTTTTAACACTGAAAGCTCCGGATATGCAGAATCTTGTATCTACCACGACACTTCCCTCCCCTCCCCTCGTTCCCTTCACTTCTTCTTGTGAGATTTGAATTACCATCTATACATGTTACACATTATTAAACACAGAATGAAAAAAATAAAGACATACAAATCAGTATTTGATATAAAACAGTGGCATCGATATTGATGGAAATTCATTCCGCATAATAAGGCCACCTCTGGGTGAAGAGGGCATAAGAAGTGATTGGGTGTCTCACCAGTGAGTCTGCCATGGATGACATCATCTATGCCCCGTGAGCACAGGTTGTGGGCAGAGGAAGGTCATTCTGGTGAAGGCGAGTCACAGGGGGAAGCATGTAGTCATCCAGGACCATCGTCACTGTTACCTTCGCCCTGCCTTGGGTGGCATTAGCAGCAGGCAGATGCCGGGCCTGGCGTCCAGAGAAGCGGGAGGATGACCATAGACCTGCTATTTCAGTAAATCCAGAGAAGGTCTTGAAACGTCCTGCAGGGCTCGAACAGAGCCTACGAGTTCTCATAAAAGGGGCCCCCTGCATTGACTGACTATAATCTTCGAAATGACTATGTGCCCAATGCGACTTTTAAACAAAAGCAAACCTTGAGTCAAAAGGCAGCAACATTTCAATTCCTCAAAAGGACTGCAGGGCATATGCAGTAGGTTGGTTATCATACACACGTTGTGGATTGATTACAGATGAAAATTTAAATATTGTCCGTCATAATATACCTTTCAAAAATGTCCCTGTGTAACCTTCAGAATTCTCTATTGTTCTTGCCTCCCTCAATGTCATCCAAGCGCAACACGAGGGTTAGCGGCCCCAGTTAATAGCCCAAGAGAAGAGAGGGCCATTAAAGTGGGTCCAGGGCCGTTACCCCTGGTGTTTCTCTTGGAACGGGTACATAACGCCATTAGCACCTCAGGTTACCAAAGCGGCAAAAAAAAAAGGATTTTCCTTCCTACAATGGGATGCTGCACGCGTCCCGTTGTAGGAAGTAAAATCCTTTACCAACATGGCCACCATGGAAAGGGAAGGTGGGACGCCGTATGGAGCCCCTCTTCCCTTTCCATGGTGGCCGAGCTGAGAGGGAGTGGCTGCAGCAGCGGCAAGTGCTGACGCAGACGAAATAAAGTAAATGAGTGGTTACGGGGGGATTGATAAAAGAAAAAAAGGGTGACGGAGGGCGAGGGGAAGATGTCGGATGGGAGAGCCAGCTTTCAGGCAGCTTGAAACGCAGGCTTGTACCAGCGGTTCAGGCCCGTGTTCCTAGCCACCTGTTTGGCTGGCTCCCCCACCCGGGGAGCTAATGTTTAGTCACAATCCTTTCTCCTAATTCAAATACCCAAAGGGGCAATAATGAACCAATGGAGACAACGAAAATATTATGCATCAGTTACTTATTTAGGCTTTTCAAAATCAGTGACCATAATGGGGTCAGTACAACACTAAAATATAAAATTCATGCCATCACTAAGAAGGAAGAAGAGGATACTTCAGTCAATGTTCCCCGTAACCCAGATTGCTACATGTTGCGTTATATGCCTCATGACCTCGTCCATCGGCATACATGCTGCAACAAAAATGCTCATTGGACATGTGTGTCAAATTGTTATTTTCTGATACCCTCATTATGCTGTTGCTGGAGGCGTGTTTACAAAAATTAATGAGTTGGTACAACATTAAGTAAAATGACATATACAACTGGATTACCAACAGGATACAAAAGAGAGAACAAGCAAAAGAGAAAACCAGCAAGATGAAAATTATATCTAAGCCCAAACAGAATTCAGTCATTGATGTGGTGTTTGGGTTATTTTTTCTCCCTGTCCGTTTTACCTTTTTAACCCCTTCTCTGAGTATCTGGGACGATGAAGTGTTCTGTCAGTATTTTGAAAACAAGCCATTGTCAGAGCCTACACTGTGTTAAATCCTCTACTCAAACTGAGCCAAAGGTGGAGGAGCTTGTTTTTTGGGCTACATCCCATGTGTTGAAAACATAGTCATAGGTTTCTGTGTGTGTGATGTGCTGCTTAGGACAGCAAGCGATTAAGCTAGGTCGAAGGAATGAGGTTAGTTGGCGGAGCATTGCATGGGGCAATGCAAAGAAATGTCCAGATGAGATTCTAGTTTGGATTACGGTCATGCAAAGGCAGAGTGTATATGGTGGTCTATATGATATGAACAGGACTTGTAGGTAATCATCACTGAGGTGGTGCTCTGCCTGGAACTGTGCATCGATGTATACATACAAGTAGAGCTGTGTGTGTACCTCTGTATGGGGACATCAGGAGAATCTTCGAGACAGGTTGGGTGTTTGAGAATAATGGATCTGGACTCCAGGTTCCCCATAATAAGGCTCATGGCATGGGCGGGCCTGCTATGGCCAGGATCACAGTGGACCACATGCTCATAACAGTCATTTCATTGACATTTATTCTGCTGCTGTGAGCTCTATATGTGGCATCTGGCTCAGAAGAACTCATCAACTCTGGTCATTGTTAACACGTTTAGGAGAAGCCTATGAGATGCCCAGGGACACCTCCCCATTAATCTTCTATTATCCCTGCTTCTCATGGTCTGACATGGAGTCAACGAGGAGCAGCGACCTTTCCTCATACCTTGCATAGTTGCGGGATAGTATATGCAAAGAGAACCATGTGCTTTGGTGTGATGAATGTAGCACCCAAGGTTAATTTGAACCATAAAATCCCTAAGCAACTGTAGAAAGGACAAAGGGAATGGCGGGGGCCTGTCATACTCAGTGCATATAGTCAGTGTACGCAGTGCCAAGGGAATCAAATGGACAACTGCTTTAAGCCAGCCTGTGGGCTTGAGTATCTTTCTCCCCCATGCTCTTAATAATTAGTAGTCAAGCCTGGAAGAACTTCCTTAAAAGTGGTCAGTAGCCTCTTGCGAGTTAATGAGTGACATTTAGGTAGCTTTGTGGGTTTCCACAGATTTGTCTTCCAGTCTGAATAGGCCTGGCTTTCTCCAAGAGCCATAATCCTTTGGTAAAGTTCAGGAGATACTTGGGCAGGTTCCAGCAGATTATTTGGGAAATACACACACAAAAAAACGTAAATCGCTTCATGAAAAGAGAGAAAGTTTAGCATAAAGAGAGGGGCTAGGTTAGGCTTGGGGTGCAGTAGCAAAAGGAGATGGAGAAATGTAGTGCATCTGTGAATGTTTTCCAAGAAGGACAGAATGAACGATAGACCAGGAAGAAACATTCTTGTCTCTGGGTGCAACGCTTTAGTGATTAGCAAAGCAGAACATTTCAGAATGGTATTATTCACTCACCTGTTATGTTGGAGAAGTTCACTGCAAACAGCAGCTGGCCTGTATTTGCGGCGACTGTTGGGCACGGCGCCCTTTGAACCATGTTGGTGGCAGACTCTGCCCTCTCTTCTGAACGCCATAAAACTGAGGCCTGCACTGAAGCAGGGCATTATTCACTCACCCGTTGTATTTGGAGAAGTTGACTGCAAGCAGCAGCTGGCCTGTATTTGTGCTGACTGTTGGGCAAAGCCCTCTTTGAATTTCGTTGGTGGCTGACTCCGCTCCCTTTTGGTGAATAGCATAAAATTGAGACCAGCACTGAAGCAGCGCTTCAGCCCTGTGCGCGAAGTGTGCAAAGCGCACAAAGCTTGAAACGAGCATTGATGTCATGCCATCATCTGAAGGCCAGGAGGCGGATTGTATGGTGGAACGGGCCTCTGCAACTGAGGCTGAGGAAAGGAAGGACATGGTGGAGCCTGACTGTGCAAAAGCGAAGCCTGGTTCGGTAAGTGGCGTAGAACCATCTCCTTAAATTGGTCCAATACATTCATATGCCCTAGAAAAGAACACTATTACAGGGCCCAAAGGTAGCAAAGGTTGTAAAGAGAGGTATATGGCAAACACACAAATGATCCTGAATTACTTTCCCAGTGGTAACAGTGGCTCAGCGAGCGCGGCATTAAGAGACCAGCTCAGTTCATCAATTGCTCGCCTAGGTTCCAAATTGACTGAATCAATTTTCTCTGCCCTAACTGAAGATAACAAAGAGATTGAGCTGTCTGAGGGTGGGGATCATCCTCAGACTAAATGGAATAAGCTGCATATTAATAAGGATGATTTTCAGCCAAACATAACCAGCAATGAGAGGACCACAAAACTAACTGTCCATTTGGACATGTTTGATCTTCTTGACCAAAGTTTACTTAGCACACCGCCACTCCCTCTATTAAACTCAACCATTTTGTAGTCCAATTCGCAAGAACTACTGGACAAGGAGTGAGCTCTGGCCAGAATGCTTGACTTAGCATATGCTAAACTGGATGAGCCAAGATCAGAAGATGGGATGAAAGCAGCCATCTTTAAATTACCCTTGTTGTTAGAACAGCAGAGCCACACGCAACTACCCATCAAGAAGAGAGCATCCAGCGAAACAAATCCTTTTCATCGACTTTAAAAATTGAAGCCTTAGACTATCTTTAAACGTCCTTAGTAAACCATGCAGAAAGAACTTTCATGGCACTTACAGAAAATACCTGATTATTACAATTGGTTATTAAACATGGGCATTTAACAGGTTGCAAGTAATGTAGCATGTGATATATCAAATATCATTAGTGTAGAGGTAGCACCCTTGAATGGACGATGGCACAGACAGTCCTAGGGGCAGTTCCTTGCCTGGAGGTCCAAAAGCCTCACTAGAAACCTGTGAGGGAGAGCAATCTGAGGCTTGGGGAAGCCAGTCCCCTTGCTGAATGCACTGCACAGTACCCTATTCTAAACACAAAGAAGAGCGAGAAAGGTCGAACAAGAAGGAAGAAATCAAATCAAGGAAAAGAAATGCTTAGAATTAAGAAGCAGTAAGACTCTAAACCAGCCCCATTGAAGGATGATTGCTCAGAAGAAGCTGGGCCTAATCAATACTGCCCAAATCATGGGATTGATTCAAGATTGAACAATGTCATTTTGGAAACATCTTTGGAGGGGCAATACTCGCTAGCCAAGCAAAGGAAGCAGAAAACAAGGAGAGGTAAGAAGGCAGAAAAGGGATTGGAACTTAATTCCTGAGAACTGAAACAGCCCATAAACATTGGTAACGGGAAAAAAACTACCAAGATAAAGACCAAAGGGATGAACATCTTAATAAAGCGGCTACCCATAGGGGATAACAGGATTCCCTTACACCCTCAGATCCATGACTTTATCTGGCCAAACCTAATTTAGACACCAATAGGAAGCCGATTAATGTGACCCTCTTTACATTCAATGTTTCCTCTCTTCTTAAAGATGTGGGTATTCTCTTAAGGCAGCAAGAGGCCCCTAAATCCCTCAAATCTACAAGGGAGATGATTACGCCAGACAGGTGCAGTAATATAAGTTATCCACCTACATCGCACTCCAGGATGGATACAAGCATTATAGTCACATTTGGTGATAGGGACGGAGCTGTCCTCACCACAGTTACCACCGTGCATTGCACCGAAGACAGTGAACCTGTGAAGGTGTTAAAAGTACAAAGCCTCTTTTGCACACACCCCTCGCTGCTCAATGAACCGCAGCACAATACTGAATCTTCCCACCTGATTGTCCCTCTATGGTTGATTGTGTCTGACGACATCAAGATTGTGGAGCAGCCAAAATCTGTGCCCCATGCAGCAGCCATCGTGCATTTGCACTCTTCATCTGTGGCAGCCATGGGACTGTCTCATCTACCGTGTTTACTGGAAATGGGATATGATGTTAGTAGAGTGTAAATTCCTTTTATTAGTGACCCCCCACCAGCTAAACCTTGTGAAACTAACAAATCCAGTACTACTTCAACCCCACGGCTGGAGGAGAAGATGACTGTAGCGGTGATGACTGTAGCGGTTTCTCAGCAGGGCAATAGGAAGACTTATCCGAGCTGGAAAGTTGATCATCCACTCGACAGGGCATGGGAGGACTGGTCCTCCCTGGCTTGGGTACTTCAACCAGAAATTATCTTCAGACCGTAACATTCAGTCCGGAATTCTCTTATTGAACACCCAAGGGCCCTCAGGGGGGAATTTGGAGGAACCTGGATTCATATGTGGTGGTGGTACTACAAGAAACATGGGTGGCGGACTCTTTTACTTGTGATGGCAGAAATATTATCCATATGCCGGCCATGTGTATGATATGATTGGTTATTTATAATGCGCTTAATTCCCAGAGGTTTCTAAGCGCGGACCCTGGGGATCAAACCTGTGTTGCTCTGTGTCATTTTGCTTCCAAGGTGAGCATGTTGCCTCTGAGCTATCCTCCCGAGACTAAATTCACTGTCTCTAAGGGCAATTGGGGTGAACATTGTTGCAGGATATATTACAGGAATATGGCTAGGCCAACTGCCGGCAACTCTTATTATAAAAATATATGATTCTACAGGCACTACATACACGGATGCTAACATGCAAGTCCTTGGTCATGTAGTAGGCTCAGAGGAAACCTTGGGTGATCGCTCCATCATCATTTTAGGAGATTTGAATGCAAATATTCTGACATTACAGGTGGATGAAATGGAAAAACCCTTAAATATACCCCCAACCATTCTTAAACAATCAACAGGCAATGCTACAGGACATAAGTGGCAACACTTTCTAGCAAGCCATGGATTCTGTATTATTATTGGAAGGTCAAAGGGGGACATTCTAGGAAACTACACTAGAGTTACTGAGATCAGTGCATACGCTAGATTATGGAGTCATCCAGGGTCAATGCGTTTCCCTTATTCTAGGTTTGAACCTAGGATATTAGGACAAAAGCAACCATTTTCCCCTAACATTAACCTGCGTAAATAACTTGCAGCAGAATGTGAGAGTTCATATGGGTGGCTTGGAGTTAAGCCAAGCATTGAATCACATTACCTGGAAAACTGGTAATCAAGGGCTAATGAGTTACTTATAGAGAGGAGCACAGCTTTACTTAGCCTGGTGCATGAAGTCTTCCCCGCAAGGTAGGCTATAGTACAGCTGACCTCGCCAGAAAGGTCCACGAGTGCCAGTATGAACTTCCTTGTGGAGTTTGAGTCCTTTATTGCCCAATTAATTGTCTTGACTTTCCCTGCCTCTTCCATTTGCAGAGCACAACTTTTTAATACAAAGCAAGATGGATTAATAGTGCACGCAAATAGATTTGATTGTAATATTCATGACAGGAAAAGAGTACTTACAGGCGAGCAGAGAGCAGCAACCAAGATGAACTCTGAGCCGGCTCAGCTACCATACAAATGTAGATGCTTAAAAGCCTAATACTGAGACAGTGGTTAAGTAAACCTCAACACTCTCAAAACCTGGATCACTGGAGGCAACTGGTCCATATATGCAATAAAGAGGACACATGCTTGTTTTGGAACCATCTAAATGGCCCACTGGCTCAGTCCAATTTGGCCAAAGGTGTATCTAAGGAGTGGTGGTAATCGTACATCAAACTCATGATTGGAAGGATTCCGGGGGGTGTCTTGTACCTACCAGATGCTAGTCAAAAGTGTATTTACAAGTATAAAGTAAAGGATATCATTTCACTCATTACAAAGAGCAAGAATTCTAGAGCTCCAAGCCCTGACCGAGTATGCAATGCAATGATGAAAATGACCCCTGAGGTGCGGGGCAAAATATTATTTCAACTATTCCAAATCACCAGTAAGATTGGCACTTTCCCAGAATCTTGGGCTAAAAGCATTGCAGTACCCGTCTTCAACCGTGACTCACATAGCGATCCCAAGATATACTGCATCCGAGCAATGTTGGGCGAACCAGCCAAGATCTTCGCCAGAGTACTGCTAGCTGACCTTTCTGACTTGGTGGACCAGAGGCACATTTTTCCTTTTAGTCATATGGGATTTCACAAATCTTATTTCACATGTGGCAGCGTCCTGACTCTGGTCACCCTGATTGAGAGTGCCTGGAGCCAACTTCTGCAAACGGTATAAGCAGTATTAATTGATTTGAGTGCCGCATTTGGCACTGTGGACAGTACAGGCTTTGGCACAATTTCAGTGGCTGGGCATGCCCAAAGGCCTTTTGAACATCATGAGTGTTCTATATCAAACCGCACCTATTTCAACCCATATTGGCATAAAACAAGGTTGTATTCTTCAACCATTACTGTTCAATTTATACTTGGCCAACTTATCAGAGCACCTTACAAGAATGCCTTCTAATCCACCCAGACTAGGTGGCACACAGAGGTATTGGTTAGTATACGCAGACAACCTCCTCCTGATTAACCTTACGCCTAGGGGCCTGCAGGTTCTATTAAGCAATCGGCAGATTTTGCGACTACTCACAATCTTAACATCAACGCTGCAAAAACTAACTATGTTTTTTTCCACGGGGCAGGAAGCAAATCATTAATTCATTTAATGAGGACGTAGTTGAGTGGCCACATGTGGCCACATGTGAAAAAACTGGAAGTGGCGATATAGGAGCCATACAATGTCTTAGCAAACAGTATGCAGACTACTCACTAGCTCCTCTTATTATGGTATACAAAGCCAGAATAAACTGATTTATGGGCTGGTAGTTTGGGCCGGGGAGGGATTCGGGGTCAGAAGGAATTGAACAAACCTGAGTCTTTTTGTTTTAAATTCATGATGAAGCTATCTGCTAGTACTCAACGCCCTGTGCTCAGAACTTAATCTGTGTTCACTGAAGGCGTTATATCAATACCAGTGTGCCATGTACTGCTGGAAACTCAAAAAGGTGAAGGGTAAGCCGTTACTTGACTTTCTTAATTTACAGGCCAATACATTGATGAGCATCGGTTAAAATATTTCTTTTACACGGAACATGGCAGCTGGAAGAACATGGCTCAGGGGCTAAAACAGGACGTAGGGAGCACCACAAGAAACCACTTTAAAAAGACCTTCAAAGAGATAGTATTTTCTTTAGATAAAGAATGCAACTGGGTGGAGCTTGCTTCTAAATCCATCAGCCGAAATGTTGTAGCCTCTCGAACACCTTTGGGACAACGCACACCATATTTAAAAGCGCCCCCCAATAGTTACTTGTGTTGGGAATACTTGAGAGTAAAATTCAATCTGGTGGAGTCTCCAGAAGTTATGGGAGTCAGAATGTAATGGCTGAGAGAGGACCGCAAGTGCAGACTAAGCAGGATCATGGAGATTGAAACAGCCAAACTTCTATCATGCTCCTGTAGGGCAGCATACATCCTCAGAAGGAGGCGTTTGCTGGAAGCGCGCATAGCACACAGGTCAATCCTTGATTCCATTTGGAACCTTTACCTAACAGCCAATCACTTTCCAATCTTATACCATCTAACTTCATTACGAGTCAGGATTAACAACCTACTGGAGAAGACACGTATTCCAAACTTTACATAAACACAATGGGCTGTAACTGTGAGGGCGATCTACTAATGGAAATGGGTTGAAATGAAGTGTATGTGGATTACAAAAAGCAATGTTTATGGTTGCATAAAAATACATTTCAAAACATATTTCAGAATACATTCCTGTCAATATAGAGCCATTCTTTTCAGTTTGTATTGAAATTGAATGTGAAGAAATCCAAGTCAGAGACAGATGATGGCATCCAATGCATTTCAGAACACCTCGATCCTGCATCAGAGAACTGTCTGTCCATGGAGTGTGTGTTTATGAGTGATGTAGCACACTACAGTTTTCAATAAAAGCGCAAAAACTGTGGCTCACAACAAGTGAGTCAAATAATGTAGATGGACACACCAACTATATTTCTTCCAGGTTTATTTCAATGATGATATTTGTTAAGGATTTCAATCAGGCGACAAGCACACCTTGGTCTCGGTCTAGTATGTAGCGCCTAACTGAGGTGCTTTTCTCCTTATTTATGCAGATTCAATTTTAGGATGATACACCACTCATATCAAACCCCCTTTTCAAATACCCCAGGTCACAATGGACCATATGAACCAGGCTGGTTGGTCAAATGCAATATTTATTTATTTATATAAAATTCAAAAGAAATCACACACTTTTTAATATGGGGCAACAATCACCAATTAGGTGATAATTACAATGCGAATGTGAGCAATGCACTGGTTTAACTTGCTAGGGGAACATATACACAGCAAAGCAGAATAGGAGCACTTTTTGATTTAGGACAGATAGCACCCAAGTTAGAATTTCCCCCTGCAATGTTCCCTCAACCCACAAATAATAAGTGTTATGCAATATAGAACGAGGCGCACTTTGAGTTAAATGCAGGGAGAAATTGGAAAGGAAATCAGTTTGTTGGAAGAACAGTTTTACTTTAAACTAGATTTAATGGCTAAGAAAAGAGGAACACCACCCGTGAATTCTCTAAGTTATGCTGCAGTTGTAACCCTTCATGCAGTGTACCCCTTCTCTTTAAGGGAAGTTGCTTTATTTAATCAGAATATCGCTAATCACATATGATCTATGCAAGACAGAAATGACAAGAAAAGTAGCGCTAATGCTTGGAGATTAATGACAAAATGCACAGGGAATTCTGACAGTTGGACAAGTTATCAGGATAAGGATAGCATGGCTTTGAGTGGGATAAGGACAAAACAAGACAAGGGCCCTCATTACAACCAAGGCGTTAAGGGGTTAACGGCACCGTAAAAGGTGGCGGCGACGTTAAACCCTTAACGCCTGATTACGAGGTCCCTTTGCGGGTTGGAGACTTTAACGCCTGCTTTTTGCAGGCATTAAAAACCAACCCGCAAAGGGACCTTGGTGCTAAGTACGGTGCCCCAATTTGCGGCACCATACTTAGCGCCTTCCCCATTCCCATTTAGCCCTATGGGGCAAAAATGGGAATGGCGAAGGGCCATGGCGGCATGGGGAATTACCGCCCCGCCAACCTCGGAATGGGGCGGTAATTCCCCATTCCGCCATGGCGGAGTCGGTAAGTTACCGGCATGGACCATGGTGCTATTAGCACCATGGTCCAACGCCAGGGTCGTAATGAGGGCCAAGGTATACTATGGATTTCTACGGGGTGATGAAATATTCACTGTCCACTTTTTACTTTTGGGTTTTTTGGACAGTCAACCGGGTCTGGTCACTATACGACAGGGCACCTGGCAAACAGCTGTGTCGTTCTGGTCACCGGCTGGCAAGGACTGACTGGGCAATTCTGGTCACTGGATAGTAAAGGTCATTAGGATAGCAGGATTGCAACAGCATGCAGTGAGCGGCAGCAAGCCAGGCTGGATCAGGATGCAAAAGGTACCACAGCTTTCCCTTTGTTAATGGGAGATTAAGTGGGTTTTGAGATTTGAGGCCTTGCTGGGAATGGGATCAGCACTGCTTGGATTTTGCAGTGGGCCCTGGAGTAGGATCAGCATTGCTTTGCCTTGTAGTTGGAGTCTGGATCTGGAAGATGACAGGAACAGGAACCCAGTGCAGGAAATCAGGAAGAGTGTGTGTCTAGAGTCTTGTTAGGGACTCATATTTATAATGCATAATGACATCAGTATAGGCTGGGCAGGGTTAACTAAGCACACCTCTAAACTTCATGGATTGGATAGGGAAGAGTCTCTGCCTCGCTCTCAGCTGGTTGGATTTCAGGAAAATGATATCAGATTTATGAGGTAAGTTTTACAATGTCCAAAAACTCCCTCAATTACTTTACTTAAAATCTGATTTTTCCAAAAACATAAATTTATACAATTGCAATCTCTTAGCAAATTATATACACATGTTACATATTTTGTGCAGCAGATATCAGTCCAATCGTCCAGTCTGCGGGACTGTGTTTTGCCCTTTTGATACATTTTGGTAATTTTGAGCATGAAAGATTTGGCCTAAATTTCCTTAACTTTATACACAGATGCGAGTTATCCCAAGGGATGTATGTACAAAAATGTATGTTTGCAATGCAACATTGATACTTTTTCTATTAATCCTCAATAATTTGCCCTTTCTGTCCCCAAGGTGTCAGTGAATTCTACCATTGTCACAAGGGTCAGCTATGTCCTCTTCATCAAAGGAAGACTCTGTCTCAAAACCCTCCCCTTCCTCATCACTTTTATCTTTCCTCCTGGGTTTCCTTTTCTCTTTGCTACGGGGCCTCTCCTTGTTTTTTTATGCAGATAGGGACGACCGCGGAAGGATGCCACAGTGCCCCCATATAGGTGAGACGGTGGGCGATCCTCCGTGACCGTCTGAGAAAGGGGAAAAAGCCAAATGCACAAAAAACCCCTGTATGAAGTGCTCGGACGGATATTGGAAGATCCGGGGTCCTTGGAACTTGGACGATGTCCGATGAGGCAGAAGGAGTCCCGAAGGCTGTCAATGGTATGGATCTCAGGAGGACGAGCAAAGAGGAACAGTTCAAAATGCTGAGTCAATCCAGTAAGCAGGCAAAAGGTCCGGTACACAGGGAGGCAGGTGGAAACAAATACGGGAGGCAAAGGCAGTCCAATAGAGAAGCAGGGGAACTGGTACACAGATGAGCAAGTAGCACAGGTCAGGAGTCAGAGGAGTCCGTAAGCAAGCCGGGGTCCGTTACACATGTAATCAGCGGGTCCAGCGGGTAAGGAGGAGGAGGTAAGCACGAGAGAGAGCAGGGGAGAAAAGAACAAGGAGCCAAGGAAAAGAAAAAGAGGCAGACTGAGGTCCGCAGCGAAGGAAAGAGGGGGAACAACCGAACAAACAGAGCAGGCAGGAACACCGGAGGAGGGGAGCAAAAGAGAGGATGATCCCGGGAAGGGAATCACCGAGCGAGAGAGGAAAAGAGCGGAAAACCACACGGAAGGCGAAAGCACAGAGCGAAGGCAAACCAATGCAGATAGGGACGACCGCGGAAGGATGCCACAGTGCCCCCATATAGGTGAGACGGTGGGCGATCCTCCGTGACCGTCTGAGAAAGGGGAAAAAGCCAAATGCACAAAAAACCCCTGTATGAAGTGCTCGGACGGATGTTGGAAGATCCGGGGTCCTTGGAACTTGGACGATGTCCGATGAGGCAGAAGGAGTCCCGAAGGCTGTCAATGGTATGGATCTCAGGAGGACGAGCAAAGAGGAACAGTTCAAAATGCTGAGTCAATCCAGTAAGCAGGCAAAAGGTCCGGTACACAGGGAGGCAGGTGGAAACAAATACGGGAGGCAAAGGCAGTCCAATAGAGAAGCAGGGGAACTGGTACACAGATGAGCAAGTAGCACAGGTCAGGAGTCAGAGGAGTCCGTAAGCAAGCCGGGGTCCGTTACACATGTAATCAGCGGGTCCAGCGGGTAAGGAGGAGGAGGTAAGCACGAGAGAGAGCAGGGGAGAAAAGAACAAGGAGCCAAGGAAAAGAAAAAGAGGCAGACTGAGGTCCGCAGCGAAGGAAAGAGGGGGAACAACCGAACAAACAGAGCAGGCAGGAACACCGGAGGAGGGGAGCAAAAGAGAGGATGATCCCGGGAAGGGAATCACCGAGCGAGAGAGGAAAAGAGCGGAAAACCACACGGAAGGCGAAAGCACAGAGCGAAGGCAAACCAAGGCGAAACCAAGGAAACGTTGCAACGCGCACGTAACCCGGAAGTAGGGCAATAAGAACTACCGATTATGTGCGCGAAGCAGAAAAGGCTAGACCTGCACAGGACATTCAGGGAAAACGTGAAGGGACATTCAATGGCGGATTACGGCGCTAGCAATCCCAAACACGCCATCTACCCCAAGGTGTGACAA
Source organism: Ambystoma mexicanum (assembly GCF_040938575.1). Lineage (NCBI taxonomy): Eukaryota > Metazoa > Chordata > Amphibia > Caudata > Ambystomatidae > Ambystoma > Ambystoma mexicanum. The sequence continues at coordinate 646,255,480 of NC_090930.1, read as the reverse complement.
CCATGTCTCAAAAGAAAGCACACAAAAATCACTTTTGAACTGCAAAATATTTACAATTTCTCAAAGTCTTGCTGCAGAGATAAAAGTCTTTAAAATGTATTCATGAAATAATATTTGGGAACAAATGGCAATGCTTTGTCACTGGGTCATTTTATTTCTTTCCTTGAACTGCTGCTAACTGTCATTCACTTCAAATCATAGTGGGGGTGTCTCTTTTTTGAAGTTTTATTGCCCCTTCACACTTTAGACTTTCTTCCCTGGGAGTTTTACTGTCAGGGTCTCAGCAGAGACGAAAGTCTGTTCAACCCCATAATTATCAGGGGGTTGTTAGTATCTGCTGAGAGAGAGCCCTCCTTTTGGTGCCACCCCTCCAAGCAGAAAACCTATTTTTCAACTTGCAACTCCAGCCACCATAGTTTTAACCTTTATTTTCTGATCTTAGATCCAGAATTAAAACCAGCTTGTTGCATAAAATAACCCATGTTGGATAGTCTCACCAGCAACAAACCCCTTCATATTGCTAAAGACTGGCAGGCTTTCAGTCACCAGTGTACTGTTCTTACACACAGGCATTAGTTTTTCTTTGGTTTGCAAATGCCCAGTTTCTTTTTTTTTTTACACGTGGTGCATCTGGCCTTCCTTCTTACATTCAACGTTTCATCTCCAGCAACTTCACACACTGCCTTGCAGATATAGTTATTCTTTTGAATGCTGGAGTTGGTCTGAAGCACGGATACTTTGAAACAGAGATGGCTCAGCTAGTTAGAGTCTCTCTCTGCACAGCTGAGTTTTGGATACTTTTGCAAAGAAAATGAACTTGTTTCCTGTGTAAGTAAATGTAAAGTTCCTGGTTCATTTTTTTTTTAGAGTAGGTTTGACAGGGCTTGTCAATTCAGATTCATGCCTAGTTTCGCTGAGGCACAGTGTGACACACAGGGCTTGGTAGGGCTTTCTAATCACAGTGGCTTTAAAGAACAGAGGGAATTAGCGTCAAAGCCACATTTTTTAAAGGTGAAAAAGGGTTTCTTTTCAATAGAGATTTTGGCTTTTGCAGCAAAGAAACGCTGCTTTTTCCACCTTTTTCCTTTAATTTATTTCAGAACCCCCTGGCAATCTCCGTCAATGTGCCCCCTTGTTCCACCCTGCCCGATGCGTGCTTGGCAGGACGGTGCAGCCATTTTTGTTGTTGTTGCAAAACGCAGTTTTGCTGCAGCTTGGTGATGTGGGGAAATACTGTTGGGTAGGTCAATAGATCCCACATATTCTGTGGAAAGGGACCAGAAGAGTACAGATAGCACATTAAACACTCTAATAAGATATGCACATTTTGCAGAGATGTATGTGTAACTGGCAGTGTCCACCTTTCAATCACTCCTCCTGAAGTTGATCAATTTGGTTAAGTTGAAGTGGGGAATTGTAAGATTACAAGCAAGACCAGCAGAATAGGTCCCATACCTGAGTCTGTTTTTGAACATTCAGAAGTCAGCAAATTCAGTATTATTGAGATGTATAATATCATTATATAGAGAATCCATAATGGACATGGACCTCTGGAAAGCCTATAGGGCTGGAGAAGAGCCAGTCATGAAATAGGGGTGCATGCATTTCATCAGGCTGAGTTTGCTTCCATGAGGACTACTGATACTATGTATTTAATGATGGGGAGAGTCCATGACTGCAGGGTAGTTATCGTTATCAATGACCTCAGAAAGGCTGGTTGGGCTGAGACAGAGTCAATCACATGTCAAACATTGCATGATGTAGACAATCACATTCTTTAAAGGAATGCGTTTAGTCAAGAATGTTTGACAAGCTATAAGCACACTTTCGTCCCTTGAGAATCCCTGGCAGGAAAGGTGTGTCCTATTCCACCAACTTTATACTTTCATTGCTTTCACCTTGTGCTGACAGGAAACGGTCTGACCTCTTCAACCCAATGTTTACAGCAGCATGTCATCAGCATTAAACTGTCATGAGCTGGGCCCTAATCTGACGACCTTATCTATTAAAATGTCCTGCTGAACAAAAATCACCCAAATCCAGTGAACATGTGGGTGATTGTGGCTTGAGATGCATCATTTGGCAAATGCTTATTCGTGAGGTTTAGCGCTGCCGCCCAATGGCCAAGAAGCAATTGCATATTCCTTATGTATTGTTCATTGCCACTATGCCTTTCAAGCACTATTCTACATTTGTTTGCTGCGCTTTAATGTACATGAAGCTGCTGTTTAGAAGTTTGAGATCCCATTGCATTTGATGCATGGTAAAAAATAACAGCCTGGCCTGAGCTGCAGTTATCCATTCACTAATGATTACTCTTTCCCACGCAGGCGTTGCAGTGCTTGAAGGACCAATGTATGCAGTTGGTGGCCATGATGGATGGAGTTATCTTAACACCGTAGAAAGATGGGACCCGCAGGCACGGCAGTGGAATTATGTTGCCAGCATGTCAACGCCCAGGAGCACAGTGGGAGTGGCTGCCCTTAATAGCAAGTATGCACAAACAGACACATAACATGTGCCTTCAATTACTGTCTAAATGCATGGAGAGTCGATCAATTGCATTGTAAGCACTTGATACATATTAATTTAACTCTAGTGAAATAGCCAATTTAATCTGAAATTCGATTGAATATACTTAGATGAAAATAATCAAGATCTCATTAGAGTTTCATAAATAAAGGCTATTTATCATTTTTGAGTTATTATGAATGCAGTTGTGTGTTTGTCTCTTTACATATTTCCTTTACTGTTTTATAAAGAACACAACATAATGTGGCCATTGAACATCTAATGGGAAAAGTACAGCAGCAATTCTGAGCAAAATGAATCACAATCATAGCGCCTCTTATAGCAACTAATTAGCAATCAAAAAGTGAACTGTCCCAGAAAGACCCTATATCAACGAGGGCACATCGCTGTGATTAATTATTCTGGCTCGATTTTTCCTTTAAAAAGTATCAGAGTGTGTACCATTCCGGATATATTTTCCAAATATTCTGTCACACCTCCAAAAAAAGGTATAATGGTATTTTTAATTCGATGTAATGTAATAAAACTTGTGTTGCTGAGGATCCGAGTCGAAAGTGAAGCTTCAAAATAAATTAATTTATTTGCCAGCAGAGGGTACATAGTAGCAAAGATGGGCAGTGCAATGCTGTGGGTAAGTGTGAAGTCCCTCAGCTAAATACATGGATAGGGTCAGAATATTGGATGAAGTGTTCGTTGTAAAGAAATAGGGATTACACACAAACGCATAAAAAAGTCAAGGATAAGTGGGCACATAACTGATAATAATGGCGTGCAGATAAGAGGAACAAACAAACGGGAAGGAAGCCGAGTTAAAACGATGCAAGATTGTGGGTGAGGATGGTCTGTCAGTAACTTTGACGCAACCCAAAAGAAAGGGTATCCAGAGATAATGCCGCCATGAAAATGGGAGCCAGGTGGCGACATTTCCCTAGAAATGTACCCTCCAGAAAATGAAGTACTTTCCCCAAATATTCTAGGATTGGTGGTGATAATATATAATTATACCCCTCCTAGAATACTTGGGGAAGGAATTTTAGGGTTCAGGAAAAAAAAGATTCCTACCTGGCTCACTTTTCACAGCGAGATTATCACATGGAACCAAAGAAACGGGGGTGGGAGGTTGTGATTGACAAGGGAAGGGAGGACACAAGCGATGTGGAGGATGGGGATATGGGAGGCTGCTGTTAAACATTGGCATCACTCTTCTGAAAAAGTGGTTCTGAAAGATTTTACATAAGAATAAGAATCAACAGTGGGGCAAGTCTTCGAACATAGACCAGTCATAATAATCTTTACCCATCAATCATCCATGCCTTAATATTATTCAAAATAAATGCAAACAGGAAACAATACTTAAGCAATATGACCCGAGCGGTGGGGGCATTACCGACTCAAGTAATGCCCTGGGGCCCATAGTTATAGCAAAGGCCCAGGGTCATTACCTGAGTCATGCGTGACCAGGGCACTAAAAGCATTTTTTTCTGTCCCAAAACACTGCGGGAAACGACCAAGAAAATGGCCGCCATCGAAAGGGAAAACGGAGTCCGTTTTCCCTTTCCATGGCGGCCATCGGGAGTGGACGTGCTGGGAACACAAGTGTTCCCAGCACGTCTGCTCCCAAAAAACTATCAAAAAGAAGGTAAGTGGGGTTGGGAAGGCAGTTCGTGGGGTGGGGATAAAAAAAAAAAAGTAAAAAAAAACAAAACGTACCTGCGTCCCCGGCGAGGGACGTGGGAAGCCTCCAGCCGTGCGGAGGCACAGAGCGGGGATGGCCCTGCTCCGAGTCTCCACCCGGATGGAGGTTTCCCTCGTCCCTCGCTGGGGAACAAGAAGGATAGTGGTGGGGATGAGGGGGGGAGGAGGGAGGAGGGAGGAAAAGGAATTAAAATAAAAAAGCCTTACCCGAATCCCCGGCGGGGGGCGAAGGCAGCCTCTCAGCCGCGGGAGGCTCGGATGGCCCCGCTTCCAGCCTCCTCATTGGCTGAGGGGCTGCCACGCCCCCCCCGCCGAGGACAAGGCGGCTGGAATCCCGGCTGAGAATCGAAGGATTTTCGGCCGGGTAAGGACCCGGCGAGAGCCAATCAGAATGTGTGTTGCATTCTGCTTGACTCTCGCCGGGTACTAATACCACATACACTGGATAACAGATGGAAGCAAGGACACCAGACCTATATGAGTCAGACATCAAGTATCTCACCTGCCTCGCAGAGCCACACATTGACGCGAGAATGATCAGCATTAAATGTTGAAATAAACATAGCACTGCTTATTCAACTGGCAAGGCAACAAGACACTCCCATGTGTGCCTTGGATAAAGACCACGATTTGGAGATCCCACCGATAGGCCTTACTCCATTAGCCAGACACCCTTATCAACCCTGATCCAAACCAAGAACTACAGAAATCCAAAAGGATGGAAACAATTATGAATATATTGGTACTAACAGTTCGACTGTAGCAGCACAGTGCACAGTTGAAAACTAGATACCTAAGTACAAGGCAACTTTAATGCTGCAGGTAGGAACCTGGGACTCACTGAATATTTTGACCTCAGAGAACCTACCAGCCCAGTCATGGACTTGAATAAGTAACTGTTACCACCCACTACTAACCATCTCCTTCTCCATCATACTCACTAGTCCACCTTAGGCTCCATTCACCAAAGAGCTTGGAAATACTAAGTAGTGGCTCAACCACTCATATAGTACCCCACAACACTCTTGCCATCTTTACCACTTCGTTCATCCCACTATGCTACGTCCACAAACCTATCCAGGATCAAAGATACATCTCATTAGTATGCAACATCCAGCACCCATATGGCGACACAAACTCCAAGTGTTCCAACTCTCCTAGACTCTCTCAGCAGACAGAAAGATATTCCAGATCTACACACATCAACATGCCAGGATTCACACCTTGCTTCTCCCATGCTCCCACTTTCGGCCCCACCCCATCCCTGTTGCAAGACTGCATTGCAGGTACCATAAAAATTGCAGAAGTCGTTCTCTACAGGACGGAGTGACTCTGCATAAAATTGCGGATAGGTATAATGGCCATCCATGAAAGCACCAAGAAGGTTTTTTTTTCTGTTTGGCTAGCCAAAATTGGATTTTTTGAACTAATAGCTTGATTATGAGGCAAGCGATTTGTCAGATTGAGTGCTTGGAGGCTGCCCCCACAAGACTCGATGAAGGGAGGACAGCCAGAAGTAATATCATCAGATGAAACTGACATGCATGTGTGCATGCTCTCACACACACCGGCCTACCCACACATGCACACCCCCATCATAACATTAGCTTGCTTGGGTCACTGATTGTTAACAATCTACAAAACAGAGAATCATGTTGTCTTGAGTGGAACTGTGTGAAAAACAATTTGTTCAAGTAACTGGTTCCACTATGAAAAACGGTTACATATATAGGACCCTGCGGACATTACTGGCTACATGACATTTGGAAACCCCACCCCGTTCCCCGGATTTCAACACAAGTCAAAATGTGTTTAAGGATTTGTGGGTTGGCGAAGCATTGTTCCTTATACAATTCCACACTGTTTCACCAATCTGCACCAAATTATGCACAGTTGCCTGTTAGAACCCTCCAGACATTACTGGCTAGATGACATTTGGACACCCCACCTTTTTCCCTGGATTTCAGCACCTTCACACATGAGATGGTTGTCTGAAACCGGCAAAACATCAATGTGGTCGTAGAAGGACTTGTCCTGACAAGAGGAACAACACTCGAGGTCCAGACCCTAGGATACACAGTTTCCAAGATATGTGCACCACAATGCACAATGACAAACTGCACCACACTAGGGTGAGACGGCAGGTGGGGAGAGAGCACAGAAGGTCCCAGTATGCAGCAGAATACCAATGCTCACCTCCCCCAGCATCTGATCCAGAGTATGTCAGCCAACCACACATGCCCATTCTCAGTGCAGTTTACTTCAGGGCGCAAGGCACACCAGGCGAAAAGCGAATCAGAACAGCGACCTACAGGATCAGGGTTATCATGTCTGTCTAAGGAACGCATTCGGAGAACTGGTACTTCTGCTAGTATTTAGTAAATTAATAATTTATGTCAATTAATAGTAGCAGGGGTGGACTGGGAACCGAAAGTGGCCCTGGAAATATTTTTCAAAGTGTTCCCATGCTACACCATGTGAGCAAGCACAACCCATCAAAAGGAGCGGAATGTAAGAGTACTGTAACAAAAAAAGCCTGTGGTGCAAAGGCCCACCAGTACATGTCCAGAGTTCCCTGTAGGGCAGTCCAGCGCTGGATGGTAGGTGATATTGCCCAACTGAACAGAGTAGGATTCATCACATATAGGAAAAAGACAGACTGAGTTAGCAAAGCCGGGAGACAAGACTGTAGGATACACACATATGCCTGCCGCAGACACTTGTGCTGCTTTACCAGAAAGAGGTACATGGATGAACTGCTTTTGATAGAGGCACAATGAATTTCTTCTTCAACACCCTAAAACCTAAAGGTAGAGTTTGAGAATTTTGGACTCTAGAGACCTGAACATATCATGAAGGCATCCACAATTCAGGTATTTGGAACACAATCCGGAGAAGTTCACTGCAGCTGATACCAAAGCAATGCACAACAATTTAATAGCAACACACATTATTCCAGATGCAGTAATAGACATGATGCACTTACACTCCGCCCTCTGCAACTCATCCAGAACAGGACTGCGAGACTTGTCCTTGGTCTCAAGCCCATGGACCGCATCTCTCAGGGACTGAAATCGCTACACTGGCTCCCAGTGGCTGTGAGGATTAAGTTCAAAACCCTCTGCATTGTCCACAAGGCCTTCTGGGGCTTGGGGCCAAAATACCTTCAACTCTCTCTTCCTAAATATCTTCCTTCTCGAGCTCTTCGCTTATCCGCCTCCAACTTCCTCAGAGTCAGCCGCTTCTCCAAGCAATGAGTTGGTGGTAGATCTCTCTCTGAAGCAGGGGCCTCCCTCTGGAACAGCCTTCTTGCCTCCCTGAAACTTGAGGAGAACCATCTCCGGTTCTGGAAGCACCTCAAAACTTTCCTCTTTGCTTCTGCTTTCTCCCCACCGCTCCCCTGCTAATTACTGAAACTGCACTGAATCTGCAACTGGGCTACCCACCGTTCTCGGTCCTTGGCCCAGCCACTCTCCCCTGCACTGCTTCCCTGGCTACCCCTGCACTGCGGGTTTGTCTCTGTATCCCTACAGCCCCCCTTCCCAGCACTTGTCTGCAATTACCTTGCACTTGCCACCAGTGGGCCCTTATTATTTATCCTGTATTCTACCAACTCTGTACTGCACTTTCCCCTCTCCTTTCCCCCTTGCACTTTTTCCTCCCCCCCTCCCTTGCACTTGCACGATCTGAATGACTCCTGGCCTAGTAGAATCGTTGTCTGTCTCCCCTTTGTTCCCCCCTCCCTGCCTCGTCGCGCCTTGAAACACTTTTGTATAGGCGCGTTACAAATAACATATCATATCATACCATATCATTCCATTATAGCTGTCAGGTGTGCACAAATGAGACCAAACTGACTCTGGGAAACAATTTCTTCTCCGGTGCATCCCAGTGAAGCATATATATTTGCCTAATTTTAGAAAACAAATAAAATGTGATTTCAGTGAAGTATGAACTAGCTGATGACTTTTACTGATAAGCAATGTGTTGGTGCATGTTTCATGCATGTATAGGTATAGTGTCCTCAAAAATCTTTTATCAACTTGTAAGAGGATTCAATTCAACACTACAGCTAAGTCAATGCCTAGTCTGGGATACTGAATGGAAACCCTTATTGATATATCTTTATGTCCAGTTCATGCGTTCTGGATGACTACCCCTATATAACAACCCTCTCTTGGAATCCTCCTGACCCCACTGAGCCAAGAAGTAGTTCTGTTTTGCAAGTTTAAAAGGTTTATTTGATAATTTAAACAATAGATATATATATCACACTTTATAATAAATTAATAATTGGATATCACACTTAATCTGATATGATAAAGATTAACAACAGAGAATCTGGCACTAGCACACTTGTGAATAGGAACAGAAGAAGAAGGTGGTAGAGAATGCTTTATATAAGTTCAGATGGATGTAATGTTGAATGAAAATGCAATACAGAAAATACTCAATATGATTTCAACAAAACAATGTAATCACTTTTCTCTGGCAATCCCCTCCCCCCTTTATGCAATGCAAGGAAATGGAAGGGAAGCACACAGTTCTCAGAAATGCAATCAAATGTAATTCAGTTCACCCCAGCAAGCTTAGACTACAGAAGTTGGAAACACAGGCCCAAAATGCTTTTATATGTGCTGGCAATGAAGTGAAAAATATGCTAAAATGCGTTTAATTCCCTCTAGAGATTCAGGGTGAGTGGTGTCAAGTTAATATTAGTCCAGGCTCACTCTAGCAATGATACAGGGATGGTTCTTAAGAGGCAAACAAATTTTTAGCAAGAAAAGCAAAGAATCTTCTGTTTTCACACGTGGAGAAATTTGCAAATGGCGGCAAATTCGCGAATGCGTTTTTCGCGATTACAGAGGAACTACAAGGACTAGCACTATCGTTTTGGGGTCCTAGGACAGCCTAGGATATCAGCTTCCAGATGAAAGTTACTGCAAGTCACGGAGATATGAGCGATATGGTAAAGGTCGTTTTTCAGATTTGAAATTTTAAAGTTCAAAAAGACAAGTGACAGCTAGCAACTAGAAAATGACAGGTGACAGTTAGGAGGCAGTTCTACTTAGATTAAAATAGATTGAATTATATTATTTTAACTAAGAGATTGGTTCTGCACAGTCTGCTAGGTACTCACAATATATTTTTGAAATAAATGGGCGTCGCCACGGATCTGGTCAGGTTTTCTTCACTCGCCACGGACGGTCTCTGCACTTCACAGTGATCTGGGTCAGCTCTGCTCCTGGATCTTTCTGCACAGCTTTCTCTGGAGATTGATGGAGGTAAAGTATGGATTTTCCCGGCAGAGCGTCCCGCAGCAAATGGAATTGAATGTCCCTATCTGTCCTGTCTGTCTGCTTTTATGTGTTTTGAAAATGGGTGTGTGTGCAGCATCACTAGGCTATACCCCTCTCCACTTGTCATTGGCCACTTAATCCTCTTCCCCTTGATTGGGGGAATGAAATGAAGTGTCATCATGATGAGGTCTGTTTATGGTACAGAGAACCCACCCCTGTCAACTTTACACACAATCTATATTTGCTCAAAAAGACATATTTCATAGCTACACAGTGGTTTTAAATTACATGCACCCATCATGCATCACAGGAGGTATACCCTGTCCAAATCTGCTCTTCCTGGGAGCTTGCATTCAGAAATGGCGACATTTGCACTTTTTAACTTGGTTCGCAATATCGGACATTACCCCAAATTTACACACATGTGCGCAAGGAGTATGGACATTAATTGATGAAGTGTCAGATTTTTAACATGCATACATTTTAAGTAATACCCTCTTAACTGCTACCTTGCCCCCAGATCATGCCACCGGTTCTAAAAACCTCTTAAAATGTGGGCAGAAAAATCACAAGAATTATGGTATCATTCAAATAATTTTCACAAGTCCGCTCTATGAGTTATTCATCTTTTTCTAAAACCATATTCTGGCTACAGGGGTGTGGTTCCCCCCAGCACAAGGTTGAATTTCTGGTTTTTCCAGTTCTGCCAAGCCAGCTTGCTCTCACAGGCAGTGCTCCTCCCCTTTACTTCGAGGAGGAAGCCACTTTTTACGGCCCCCATAATAAAACATTTGCCTGAGTCAGGACAGGGCTTTGTTCAATTTCCTGCAGAGCCCAGGTAATTCAATCAGGGAAGTGTCATATCCCTTTTGGTGGGAGCAGCAAAAGGCAGATAGGCCTGGGAACACAGCTGTTGTGCAAGTCTCAACTCCTGTCGGGGATAGCTGGTGGGCAGAATTCAGTTCCTTAAGCCAGGCCCCAGCTAATGTCACTTTTGTTCCCCAGTTTAAGTCAAGACAATTTTTTACATATGCAGCTAGGATGCTGATTCTAAGTTTAAAACTATGACATTTAAACAATTGCAACCTATGTGACACTCAAAAGTAGGTCGCTCATTTCTTTTAAACATTTAGGTTTTTAGTGTCTTTCAGTCCAAATTTACTTAAACTGCTGAAATCCACAGCTCAGCCAGTCTTGTTATAAACCTTCAAGTCACTTCAGAATATAACTTTAGATTGTATCCACCTCTCAGTAAGTCTTTCTTTGGCTTGCCTTGGGTTCATATATTCAGTTTTAAACAAAATCTGGTTGTTTTAAAACGCCGGCTTTCTGATAGTGGTGAGTACTGGTACTGCACCCCTTTTTGGGATTTAAGAAAAATAATTCCCCACAATTCTAGGTTGCTTTTGGCAATCAGCATTGCCATTCCCAATGGTTTCAGACTACTGTGTGGGTAGTCCAATGGTGGTTTTAGGCAGTGCCCTTCTGTGCCCATAACATCGGCAAAATGGATGGCAGCCTATTCTTCATGCACTTCTCTGGGCATTTTCTGGGAAGCTCTGGCCATCATGATGTTTTCAATGCCAGTACTGCACAGTTTTTGAGGTAGGGCTTGGATGCATGGGTAAAAACATCCCACAAGCCCCCCTCTTGCGATGGCCATTCTATTTCACTAATGGGACTCGCAAGACCTGGGATGTTTCCTCATCTTCTTCCAATAGATGGCACAGTTCAGCATCTTTTCCTCCATCCGGTACTGATCGGTCGGTTCTCCTCGCCGGTCCTGATGGGAATATTGGGCGGTACACTGTGCCCCTTGCGTCTCTGCTCCCGGTCTCCGGATCGTCCTCCTTGGCCCGTCTCCCGGTTTTCTTTCTCCTAGGACGACAAAGGAAGAGCGGCAATACCTATTCATGGACATTTTTCCCCCACCATTGATATAGTGGGGTGGGATATACATTTTAGAATTCAACAGATATGCACATGCACATTTTTTTAAATTAAGAGACAGGAACACATAAACTTGAGAAACACAGAATTTGATAGGCGATATGTAGGATATTTTAAGTTAGAACTGAATTAATCTGAGACAGTACCCTCTAGGATTCCAGAGGATTCCTCCAGTTGTTGCAGAGTGTGCCTGGGATGGCAACACTTCAACTGGTTAATGTGGAACCACTTGTCTTCCCCCTCTGCCAAACCGCCTTTGGGGATGCGGATCTTGTAGGCCACAGGGGAGATTTTGTCTATAATCTCAAAGGGTCCCTTCCATGTAGGCAAAAATTTTCGCTGTTTGGCCTGGTTCCTTTGGAAATTGTATAGATAGACCCGGTCCCCCACCTGATATTCCTTCCTGGAAGTTTTCAGGTCATAGTGGGTCTTCATGCTATCAGCTGATCTTTCTAGATTCCGCTGAGCATAAGCAAAAGCATGTTGAAGGTGTTTCCTTAAATTCTCCACATACTCGTGAGTTGTGGAGGCATTTATTAGTGTCTGCTCTTGGGTCCTGTAGAGCAAATGCTGAGGAAGCACCATCTTGCGTCCAGTCATCAACTCGAATGGTGACATTTTGGTTGCAGATGAAGGGGTAGATCTGATGGCCATTAGGACCAGAGGTAATCGGATATCCCAGCTTGGCCCAGAATCTGCCACAAACTTCTTTAATATGCTCACAATGGTTCGGTTATATCTCTCTACTGCCCCAGAAGAAGCTGGCCGGTAAGCAATATGCAACTTCCTTTTGACCCCCAGTATCTCCCACATCTTTGTCATCACTTCACTGGTGAAGTGGCTACCTCTGTCTGACTCAATCCTTTGAGGTAGACCGAAACGGAAAAAAATGTGGTTAATCATCAGGGCAGCTGCAGTTTCTGCCTTGCAATTTGGGGCTGGGAGACATTCCACCCACTTAGTAAACAAGCATGTCACAGTCAACATGTACTTATTCCCCCTAGCAGAGCGAATCACGGGGCCTACGAAGTCGATTTGTAAATCTGACCATGGCAGTGTCATCCCCCTCTTTTGGAGAGGCGCACGGTGCATGAGGGATGATGGCTGAAATTGTGCACACACAAGACACCCCTTCAAGTATTGGTCGAGGTCCTGCCCCATGTGTGGCCAGTATGCAACCTCTCTTAAGATTTCCAATGTTGTGTGAAACCCCCTATGACCGGCGGTGGCCGCATCATGGGCGTGACTTAACATCAGGCTTCGGAATGAGGTAGGAACCACCCACTGATCGTGGCCAGCTTTGGATTTCCTTACCAGCAAACCGTCTTGGATTCGGAACATTTTTGGACATTTCATCAACACTCTTAGGTCCTCTTTCCCAATGTAATCGGTATCCGTCAGGGGAAAGTTCTCAGGGTAAAATTGACCAATTATTGGATCCCCTTTCTGAGCTGTAATTAAATCAGCATCCGGGGTCTCCTTACTCCATTGTGCAATTGAAAGGTCATTGTGAGCATTTGTCTGGGACCTAGTGATAGCAGTGACCTGGATTTCCCCCAACAGGGACTCAATCTCGATTAGATCCCCATGGATGGCCCCGGTTTTGGCCAGCTGATCAGCTAAGTCGTTTCCAGTTTTGTCTGGTCCCTCTACTTTGGAATGACCCTTGATCTTTTTCCAATAGATGGTCATCTCATTCGAGGTGACCAGATCGTCAATGTTTTGGATCAACTTTCCATGTTTCAAGGGTTTGTTGTTAGCACATAACATGCCTCTGGTTTTCCAATTAACCAGGTGCTCCACGAACCCGTTCCGTACATAATCCGAATCTGTGATTATGACCAGTTCGTGGAGTTGATGCTGGACAGCAGTGAGGATGGCCTGATGCACAGCCATCAATTCTGCCACCTGACTACTTCGGGGACCAATTTTGTATCCAGTGGAGGGTTCTGGGGACTCATTCACCCATGCATTCCCTACACCGGCCACCAGTTCTTTCTCCCCGTCGTTTTCAACATGGTAAGAGCATCCATCCACATACACAGTGGGCATTCCCTCACACTTGTCTTCTTCAAAGACTTTGTGTGGGGAATTAAGGTATGCCTCCGTGTTGTCCTTCATTTTTAGACTTTCGTCCTCGAGACAGTTTTCTCTGGCACAATCATGCAAGTCAGCCAGACCTTGCGCGAGGGGACTCTTCTTGTTTTGGCCATATCTGACCTCCACAGGAAAGCCTTGCATTGACAGAATCCAGGAAGTAATTCGGGAATTACTCACATTTCCGGCCCAGATTCTATCACTTTGGAGGTATTGCAGAGGCTGGTGTGGAGTCTCCACTATGATGTGTTCCCCCTGGATAAACGGGCGGTAATTCTTCAATGCCCACACCGTTGCCAGGAGTGCCTTCTCACAATCGTTGAATTTTTCCTCCACAGAGGATAAAGTTTTGCTTGCATAGGAGATTATTTTATTGACCTTGTCATGCTTTTGGTATAATACCGCCGTCAAGCACGTATTAGAGAACCCCGTCACCAGGAAGAACTCCTTGTTTCTGACAGGGTAAGCTAGGCAAGGCGCTTGTGAGAGGCTTCTTTTGAGTTGTCTTACTGCCTCGGATTGTTCTGGACCCCATTCCCACTTGACCCCCCCCTTCAGGAGATGTATCAGGGGTCTGGTGATCTCTGCGTAGCCCTCAATGAACTTTCTGCTGTAATTAGTCAGTCCAAGGAGGCTCCTTAGTTCCTGCAGAGTTGTGGGGTCTTTCAGTTTCTGAAGTGCTTCCACTTTCTTTTCCTGGGGACAGAGACCCTGAGGAGTAATCTCATGCCCCAAGAAATTAACACGGGTTCTACACCACTGTGCTTTCTGAAAGGAAAGTTTTGCTCCGGCGGCCCTCAACTGGGTCAGAACATAACGGATCTCCGCTATGTGTTCCTCCACAGATGAACTTTTGATGAGGACATCATCTACATAAGCCAGGTTACCCCTCGCACCCAGGTCAGGCATGGCCTTATGTAGGAAAATGTTAAATTCATTGCCGGAGTTGAGGTATCCGAAGGGAGTCCGGGTCCATGTGTACTGCTGGCCCCCAAAGGTAAAAGCCAGTTTGTATTAGTCCTCCCTGCTGACAGGCACGGTCCAGTATCCATTGGTCAGGTCTATTGCAGTGAATACCTGTGACCCCTGGATCTGGGCCAGCCCTTGGTCAATGTAGGGCAGAGGCCATCGGGAAGTATGGACCCGTTTGTTGAGCTCCCTAAGGTCAGCGCAGAGTCTCCACTGGCCGTTTGGCTTTAATATTCCCAGCACCGGATTATTGAAGGTGCTGTGGACTGGACGGATTATTCCCCGGGACTCAAGGTTCTTAATTATTTCAGTAAGGGACTCCATTGATGCGAGAGGCAAGCGATATTGCTTCACAAACACTGGAGTCATGCCAGGGTCCGAGGGGATTGTTGTTGTGTGGATGTCGGTGCGACCACAGTCATATGAGTCTACCGCAAAGAGATCTTGGGAATCCAAGAAAACTTGTTTCAACTTTTGCTTTTGTTCCAGAGTCACACAGGCATCAGCTAGGTTGACTCTCTCTTCCACCATCTGCCTGAAGCCTGGAAAGACTTCTGGTTCGGCTATTTCAGCAGCCTCCTCCAGCTGGGTGGAGAAGTCCCTGGTCAGAGTGCTGATTTGGACTGGAGGCTTCAGGTGGGAAAGGCAGCCCTCATGGACTTGGAAAATCACCTCATCCCTCCTGAAGTCACAAGTCACATCTTCCTTACCATAAGGGCAAGAAGTGTACACCAGGAAGGTCCCCCCATGCCGGGTAAAAATCCTGTCTGGTGTTGTATTGTCATCACTGTCACTGTCAAAGCAGTCCTTGGGGATTGGCCCTAACAGTTCATTACCTAAATCTATGGAAAAATGTCGGTCATCAACCGCCATTCCAATAATGGTGCCTGCGGCTAGAGTAATACTCTTTAAGTCGCTGTTATCCACCTCTATTGGAATGGTGGTATGTTCTATGTTGACTAATGGTGTTGGGTTTACCCCTAACCCTTGCTGTTGGAGAGAAGCGTTTAGATGTATGTAAGCATCAGGGTTTTGCAAATATTGTCCTCTTTTAACTTTCACTTCCAGGGAGAATTGTCGGGTCCTTTCTGGGATGGTGACTTCCTCTTTAATCTGAATTTCAACTGCATAAGGTAGCAATTGAGCTGACCTAAATGCTTTTTCTGGATCATCAAAGCCCATGGGATTATCCGCTAATCGGGACCAAGCTTTGAAGTTTATTAGGTCCAAACTAATGGCAAAGCGATTGAGAATGTCACTGCCTAAGTAAAAGGCGGCAGTGACGTCTCGCACGACCCAACAATTATGGACTATGCTCTTGTTGCCAATGGAGATTTTGAGCATACACCGCCTTGGCAGGAGATGTTTGGGATTCGGTGCTTCCAGGTCCATTTCCCATTTGTCTATCAGTTTGAATGTGGGAATGGCTGGATCTTTTGGGAGTTGGCGAAACATGGCTTCGCTGATGAAGCTCTTACCATTGTTCACGCACACTCGAGCGAGAACAGAGTCCTTCCCATCTTTTAACTGAACAGGGATGAACAACTGCTCTCCAATTTGCTGAATATCAGCCAGGCTCTGAGCTGATTTCACATCTTTCTGGACTATAGGAGTGGGAGTTTCTGATTGTGGATTGGTAAAGAATTTCAGGGTGTTTCCTTCCAGTGTGGAATACCACCTTAAACTGGAAGGAAGGTTGATTTTCAGAAATAGAGAGGACCCTCCATCACCAGCCTGTTGTCCTACAGCTGTTACTGTCACGTCTGGAATTTGGCTATTATGGAAGTGAAATTCTACTTGGTCAGATTTTTGTTCAACCATGTGGCAGGTGCCGTTTAAACTAACATGGTTGACACTCTGTTTTAATTTTATTGGTCGGCTAGTCTGGGTCCAGAGGACCTTGTTTACGCAATCTATTAAGGGTGACAACCTCCTCAGGAGGTCATTCCCCAGTAAGCAAGGGGTGCCCTCTGGAGTCACAACTATGACCGGGTGTTTCAACTTGTGTCGCCCAATCTTAATGTCCAAATTTGCCGTCCCCTCGACGGGAATTTCCTTCCCGTCAAAGTTCTGGAGTTGTCCAGGAAGTGAGGTGAGAGGAATTTGGTAATTCCCTCCCCTTCCTGCATTCAGTTCGTCAAAGGCCCTTCTGGACAGAAGGGTAGCTTGAGATCCAGTGTCCACCAGTGCCAAAATTGTACCCTGCCCCTGTACTCGTACCGGGGCATAATATCTTCCCTCCTTCTCCTCAAGGGGGCACAGATAATGCACATTTTTGGACAACTGGTGGGCTAACTTTCTAGTTTTGGGCATCGCTAGCGAAGAGATTTGGGCAGAATTCTGTGGAGAGCCTTGGAAATCTGAAAGAAAAAGTTGGCAACTGGAGATCAGAGCCATTGTGGGTTCCCCTGGCTCCGGTTCCGGGCGCCCCCCCCCTTTTTGGAGGCAGTCACCAGGATGGGCTTGAACCAGGGGATTTTCTTGCTGTTGGTTCTGGGATGAGATGGTGGGCGGCGGTAGCTCAGTCTCCACATCTCCCCAGTCTGGATTTGCATCCCTAGGGACCCATTTTTCTTTGGGAGGAGTTCCCCCCTCTCTGAAGGAGAAGATCCTTTTCCCAGCATCCTCTGAGGATCCCTCTCCCTCAAATTGGAAGATCTGTACCTCCTCCTCAAACTGAGTCTGTTTGGGTCTTTTGTTTCTTCTACCCCCCCCCTCTGCTCCTTAGGAGGCAGACTTTCAGGGGCAAGAGATTTTGTTTCCGGTTCCTGGGTTTCCAGGGGCTGTTTACAAGTGAGGAAGGGAGCTTCCTCCAAGGCTTTACACCCCCCTTCCCTTTGTGCCTCCTCCCTGGGAACCGGTGAGTTATCGGGGTGCTGCCCCCGTCATTGTTCTGGAGCACCAGGTCCAGAGTTGGGTGCGTTCTGCGCCGGCATGCCGATCTGAGGGTTCTGCTGAGCCCTCAGTATTTGACCCAGATCCCGTGCCATATTTTGGACCTGGCGCTCTAACTGGGAAACCCGCTCAGGCTGATACGGGGCCATGTTTTCTCCCCTGGGCTGATCCCAGGAAGGGTAGCTATCCTTTCTTTGGTAGTACCCCTGGTTGGGAAGATTTGGATACCCCTCCACCCTTGGCCTCCCCTCTCCCGGATTCGGTTGTCTGGGCTCAGGGAATTGGGGAAAGAAGGGTGGAGGATTTTGGGGCTGGAAGTTGGGTGGATACCTGGGGAAGAAGTTCTGCCCAGGATTTGGAGAATTTCTGCCCTCCGGTGGGAAGTTAGAAGGGAAGTTCCCTGGGTTAGGTGCTTGGCTGGATCCCCCCCCCTGGGCTGGAGGAGTCCACACATAACCCAGGATGGGTCTGTTTCCCTTGTAACGGGGGCTTACATAATCAGGAGAGCGAGGGACCCCATTTGTGGGGCTGCCTCCCTGGCTCCCTGTCTGTGACTGGCCCGAGGACCTTCTGGGCCTAGCATTATTAGGTGCAGGTAGGTTTTTAGGCCCCCCCATCTCCAAATCTAAAACAGGGGTGACCTTTACCTCTGCCACCTTGGCAGCAGCAGGGGTGTTGTTGGCTTTGGGGTTTTTGGGCGCATTATTTTTATTTTCTATTGGCTTCTGCACCTCGTAGATCCGGGTAACCTGTTCAATGACCCAGTCTAAAGATCTTTTCTCGTGAAAATCCCTCACGAGCTGGGTCATTATGTATTTGGGCAAGGCATGGAAAAACATATTAATAAATTCTCTGCTATCTGTGCGCACCCTTCTGGTGGTCTGCGCAAAGGCACGTTTCAGTTCTTGCACAAATTCTTGTGGGGCCTGATCCTCCCCACACTGCAAATTGTAGGCTGCCTTGCGAGCCTCTTGGGGATTTCTGTGAACAGAAAAATGTTTTAATATGGCCGCCCTATAGGTGGACCACCTGGAATGATTTTGGTCCTCCAGCCCTGCAAAGAAACTGGAGTACTCTGGGGAGAATGTCCACTTTACATATTGGATACAGCTTTGGCTGTCCTTCAAATGAAAAGTCTTCATCATTTGCTCATAGAGCTCCAAGTGTTCCCAAACAGAGTACTTGGCGTTCTTATGATAAGGCGTGATGACGCTCCTGATTGCCTTAATCTGCTTTAAGGGGTCCTTAAGCAAGGCCCTTTTTGTCTTATTGGCCCTTTTGGTCCAGGTAACCCTGGTCCATTCATCTTCTGACTCAGAGGCACCGCTCCCAGAGGTTCCCGTCTGTTCTTCCAGGTTTTCCCGGATTCTGCGAGCCTGGGAATGGCTGGCAGAATGTGGGGACCTGGTCTCCTGTGTCCTGCGCCGTTCAGAGGAGTCTTCAGATTCCTCTTTGCTGCCAGGATTTGATGGGTACCCCCCCCCACTGACCTAACTGGGCAGAAGTTTTCAGGATGCCCTTAATGGGCCTACTCTCCTGGGGTTCCCCATCAAATTGCACTGTGCTTGGGTGCCCATACCCAGATGCCCGCCCCTCCATTCCTGGGTGGTACTGGCCTATGAGCCCCATGCTTCTGGCTGGATAGTAATCTGCCATCCCTGTGGCCCTGTGCTCATGTGCGCCAGGGAACATGGGGGTGGCAGAGTCCAGGGACTGAGAGAAATAAAGGCCTCTGGTACTAGGGCTCCTGGAGTTATGCTCAGGAGTTTCTCTTTCCCAGCGAACCTCATCTCTATCCGCCCCTGCTCCCTGTTGCAATGCAAGAGCCTGCACCTTCAGTTCCTCAGTTAAGGCCTTACTAGACTCTATCAGTCTCTCCTGCATCACTACCTGTTGTTGGAGTCTATCATTGTGCTGGCAGAGAGCCTCATTCTCTCTCTGCGTTTCCTGATTGGTCCTGGAGCACTGGGCCAGTCTTTGCTGCAGGAGGGTTACCTCCTGAACTGTGTCCCTATTGGCCTGCTCCTGTCTTGCCAGAGCATCCTCCACCCTCCTGGTGTGCTCTAGCAAGTCCTGGTGTTCTTTTTGGAGGTCACCCAGTCCCTGGTGGGCCAGGTGATTGTCTTCCATTTTTCTCCTTAAGTGGCAGACTTCCTGGCCTAAGGTGTCCCTTTCCTGACCAAGAGCTTGAACTTGTGACGCCAGGTCGTCCCTTTGCCTTTGGAAGGCACCAGCTTTCTGGCGCTCCTGGTCGAACTCTGCCTGGGTATCCAGGTCTTTCAGAATCAGTTTATTGCTCTCTGCCTTCTCCCTATCTAGGTGGCTTTGCAGGGTGACTACCTGCTCAGCACATACCCTATTGAAGTCTAACTGTTGCTCCAGCTTTTTCTGGCTCTGCAGTAGGGAGTCCAAACCTTCTTGGTACTCCTTCTGCAAGGCCAGAAATCTGGTATCCTGGTCAGCCTTTTCCTGTTGCAGGATGTCCATATCCTTCTTTATTTTAATGATGTGCTGTCTACTCTCATTTTCTGACTCCTGGCTCCCCTGCAGCCTCTGCTCAGAAGAGACCAGGTCAGATTTGACCTTCTCTAACGCCATCTGTCGCTTATTCGCCAGATCTTGGCTTTCAGTACATTTTTCCTGCATGTCTCCCATATATAGGTACAGGTATGCCCCTATCCTAACCATCTTGTCTTGTTCATCCTTAGCTTTAGGAGCCATGTATAGTTCACTCAGGGCCACATGTAAGGGACCCTGATCTCTCCATATATCTGACCCTGTTTCCGTGACCTGTTGCGTGATGGCCTACAACCAGACCATGCGGTCCTGGTAAGTCCACTCACCTCTCACAAATAACTTATGTAAGAAGTGCTCTCTGGCTATTTTCATGTCTACTAAGGTCGTCATTCTGGAATTTGAGTTCCTTCCTGACTTACAGAAGTTTGTATTTTATTTTTGCAAAACAGACCTTTTCCTTAGAGCGTTCCTTTGAGGAGTGCTTTACAGCGTAACACAGCGTGTGATCCGACCGGATATGTGTATCTGGTCAGCTGGCACGCTGTATTAATCTGCACAAGTGATAAATCTAATCCAAACGTCCGGCACGAACCCCCAATTTGTAAGAGGATTCAATTCAACACTACAGCTAAGTCAATGCCTAGTCTGGGATACTGAATGGAAACCCTTATTGATATATCTTTATGTCCAGTTCATGCGTTCTGGATGACTACCCCTATATAACACCCCTCTCTTGGAATCCTCCTGACCCCACTGAGCCAAGAAGTAGTTCTGTTTTGCAAGTTTAAAAGGTTTATTTGATAATTTAAACAATAGATATATATATCACACTTTATAATAAATTAATAATTGGGTATCACACTTAATCTGATATGATAAAGATTAACAACGGAGAATCTGGCACTAGCACACTTGTGAATAGGAACAGAAGAAGAAGGTGGTAGAGAATGCTTTATATAAGTTCAGATGGATATAATGTTGAATGAAAATGCAATACAGAAAATACTCAATACGATTTCAACAAAACAATGTAATCACTTTTCTCTGGCAATCCCCTCCCCCCTTTATGCAATGCAAGGAAATGGAAGGAAAGCACACAGTTCTCAGAAATGCAATCAAATGTAATTCAGTTCACCCCAGCAAGCTTAGACTACAGAAGTTGGAAACACAGGCCCAAAATGCTTTTATATGTGCTGGCAATGAAGTGAAAAATATGCTAAAATGCTTTTAATTCCCTCTAGAGATTCAGGGTGAGTGGTGTCAAGTTAATATTAGTCCAGGCTCACTCTAGCAATGATACAGGGATGGTTCTTAAGAGGCAAACGAATTTTTAGCAAGGAAAGCAAAGAATCTTCTGTTTTCACACGTGGAGAAATTTGCAAATCGCGGCAAATTCGCGAGTGCGTTTTTCGCGATTACAGAGGAACTACAAGGACTAACACATTTTGGGGTCCTAGGACAGCCTAGGATCTCAGCTTCCAGATGAAAGTTACTGCAAGTCTCTAGGACAAACGGTCACGGAGATATGAGCGATATGGTAAAGGTCGTTTTTCAGATTTGAAATTTTAAAGTTCAAAAAGACAAGTGACAGCTAGCAACTAGAAAATGACAGGTGACAGTTAGGAGGCAGTTCTACTTAGATTAAAATAGATTGAATTATATTATTTTAACTAAGAGATTGGTTCTGCACAGTCTGCTAGGTACTCACAATATATTTTTGAAATAAATGGGCCTCGCCACGGATCTGGTCAGGTTTTCTTCACTCGCCACGGACGGTCTCTGCACTTCACAGTGATCTGGGTCAGCTCTGCTCCTGGATCTTTCTGCACAGCTTTCTCTGGAGATTGATGGAGGTAAAGTATGGATTTTCCCAGCAGAGCGTCCCGCAGCAAATGGAACTGAATGTCCCTATCTGTCCTGTCTGTCTGCTTTTATGTGTTTTGAAAATGGGTGTGTGTGCAGCATCACTAGGCTCTACCCATCTCCACTTGTCATTGGCCACTTAATCCTCTTCCCCTTGATTGGGGGAATGAAATGAAGTGTCATCATGATGAGGTCTGTTTATGGTACAGAGAACCCACCCCTGTCAACTTTACACACAATCTATATTTGCTCAAAAAGACATATTTCATAGCTACACAGTGGTTTTAAATTACATGCACCCATCATGCATCACAGGAGGTATACCCTGTCCAAATCTGCTCTTCCTGGGAGCTTGCATTCAGAAATGGCGACATTTGCACTTTTTAACTGGTTTTGCAATATCGGACATTACCCCAAATTTACACACATGTGCGCAAGGAGTATGGACATTAATTGATGAAGTGTCAGATTTTTAACATGCATACATTTTAAGTAATACCCTCTTCACTGCTAGCTTGCCCCCAGATCATGCCACCGGTTCTAAAAACCTCTTAAAATGTGGGCAGAAAAATCACAAGAATTATGGTATCATTCAAATAATTTTCACAAGTCCGCTCTATGAGTTATTCATCTTTTT
This sequence comes from Ambystoma mexicanum, assembly GCF_040938575.1. NCBI lineage: Eukaryota > Metazoa > Chordata > Amphibia > Caudata > Ambystomatidae > Ambystoma > Ambystoma mexicanum. Next base: position 646,233,025 of record NC_090930.1, on the reverse strand, counting down.
CTAAAACCATATTCTGGCTACAGGGGTGTGGTTTCCCGCCAGCACAAGGTTGAATTTCTGGTTTTTCTAGTTCTGCTAAGCCGGATGCTCTCACAGGCAGTGCTCCGCCCCTTTACTTCCAGGAGGAAGCCACTTTTTACGGCCCCCATAATAAAACATTTGCCTGAGTCAGGACAGGGCTTTGTTCAATTTCCTGCAGAGCCCAGGTAATTCAATCAGGGAAGTGTCATATCCCTTTTGGTGGGAGCAGCAAAAGGCAGATAGGCCTGGGAACACAGCTGTTGTGCAAGTCTCAACTCCTGTCGGGGGTAGCTGGTGGGCAGAATTCAGTTCCTTAAGCCAGGCCCCAGCTAATGTCACTTTTGTTCCCCAGTTTAAGTCAAGACAATGTTTTACATATGCAGCTAGGATGCTGATTCTAAGTTTAAAACTATGACATTGAAACAATTGCAACCTATGTGACACTCAAAAGTAGGTCACTCATTTCTTTTAAACATTTAGGTTTTTAGTGTCTTTCAGTCCAAATTTACTTAAACTGCTGAAATCCACAGCTCAGCCAGTCTTGTTATAAACCTTCAAGTCACTTCAGAATATAACTTTAGATTGTATCCACCTCTCAGTAAGTCTTTCTTTGGCTTGCCTTGGGTTCATTTATTCAGTTTTAAACAAAATCTGGTGGTTTTAAAACGCCGGCTTTCTGATAGTGGTGAGTACTGGTACTGCACCCCTTTTTGGGATTTAAGAAAATTAATTCCCCACAATTCTAGGTTGCTTTTGGCAATCAGCATTGCCATTCCCAATGGTTTCAGACTACTGTGTGGGTAGTCCAATGGTGGTTTTAGGCAGTGCCCTTCTGTGCCCATAACATCGGCAAAATGGGTGGCAGCCTATTCTTCATGCACTTCCCTGGGCATTTTCTGGGAAGCTCTGGCCATCATGATGTTTTCAATGCCAGTACTGCACAGTTTTTGAGGTAGGGCTTGGATGCATGGGTAAAAACATCCCACAAACTCATCTACTTCCATTAACCAAAATTAGGTAGCTTGCCCAGATTAGATGAACATCACAATCCTTAATATCATGTGCTTCAAGTGAATATTCTTAAACTTGGACTCGGAGGCCACTTTTGACCAATGTTGGGGTCAAATGGTATCAGAGCTGAAAGAAATACTTCAGAAAGATGCTTACTGACTCGATGATGATACTACTGGCACTTTCACTAAGGTCTCACAGAGAGAAGTTCTGAGAGTATTTAATATCCTGGCAAAATGGTAGAATGTGTCAGCGTCATGGAGCTTCAGTTGTCATGGAAAGAAAGTAAGCAGAGACCCAGAGACCTAGATCCTTGTGTGTGGCCCACTTTTTGCAAGACTGGAAGTGAGGCAGGACCTAGAATGTATGCTCTGGCAAATCTTGCATCTATTCTTCCCACTTTCCCCACCAATTGAAAATTGGCGACATTCGAGTTTCCTTACAGGATATTTATAAAAATTAAAAATGATTACTCAACTGTTTTGAAACTGCAATCAGGCTGGAGTCAGCGGCACCCTTGGGGAATCTCAATATCATAAACCACACAAACAGAATGGCCATGGACCATCGGACAGCCCTAATGTAGTGCACAGGAGCTGAGTGCAGTCCTATTGGTAATGAATGCAGCACAGACAGCGATAGGGTAACTGTAGAGGCCAGCCATTACCGCTAACTATTCATGCAATAAACCTATAAAATAAGGTTGATATAAAATTTAAAGAAAAAGTAAGGACAGAGAGCTTTTGCATGATTCAATTGAAAAATGAGAGCTTCTTTCTCCATCAAAGAGCAACTGATTGACAACAGAGCCCCTGATAGGTGTGCCTGCAAGAGACCCAGCACAGTGCTAAAGATTGCTCTGTGTTGTAGGGTATTACTTTATCGATAAGCTTAAACTAATGCATTCTGGTACACATAGGAGGAATACACGATGTTGGGACGAACCCATCGCTTCTGGTGTGGTTTTTCTTCTGTATTTGTTTACCAATCCATTGATTGCCCATTCTAATGCCCAAAGCCATTTCCATCCACTACCTTCCAATCAAAATCCAAAACGAACCCTCCTGAAATATCATTCCTCTAGCTTTATAATTTAAGGACTTCAAATGTTGCCTATCAGTGTTATTTCTGTCTTTTGGGAGTTAAGGGCTTAATTGCAGCTGCAAATGAGTTTCTAGTTTAATAAAAATGTCTTAACCAAACGTGCCTTCAGTAACTTACTTTATAAATAATATGTGCACTCTTGCATATGTTCTTTGTACTGAAGTTCAGATAGAACAAGCATTGGTAAAGCCAACCATGTTGGCTAATGTAATAGTTATTAGATAGGCATTTGAAAGGAACTGACATCAAATGCCAAGGTACTCACACCATTTGCCAGTCATGACCAAGTTGTACCATTTAGTGTCTGGCAAATATCTATCCCATTACTATACAAAAGCCCAAAATGTTAGCTTTGCCACTGTTCGTTTCCTTAGAGGTGGCCTGTCACCCCATTTAAGAGGATGAAATATAAACTGGTAAAAAAAAAAAAAATAGATCCAACCTTCCAGAAACTACAACAGCAGAATCAGAGCAAAAAAATGCATATCCAATGTCAACATCTGGATTATATAAAAATAATTAGACATGGTGCTACATAGTGCTATATAGTTGACCATACGAAAACAATTAATCACAAGTAGTCTTACCCTCAAGCACCTTACTTTCGGAAACCTGTGGATTTTGACTTGAGCCATAAAACAAACTGAAAAGTCCAACATTATCACCTCACTCTCACACTTCCCTTAGGGTTGTTGGTCTAGTTAAATTCAACAAAACAATGTTAGCAATGTGTTATCTATCATAAATAAAATAAAAGTTTGTTTTTTAATGTTTTGTAACATTTTAGCTAATTTAGTAATTAATGTGATCCATATATTTACTATAAAGTCCTAAATAATGTATATGTTATCCTATTGTTTATAATTCTCTTGAAAGACAGTCACCACTTCTCCGGGTGTCTTAGAATCCACCTGCGAACGAGCAGCAGTTAATTGTTCATGATGGGAAACTGTTCAGCTGAGTGCTTGCTTTGGATTGATAGCTGTGTGCTGATGAATGCATTGGCTGAAAGGTTTGTGTGAACTTTGTATTGTGTTCATATGTTCAATCAATGCTCATACATTGTGTAGGGCAGACCACCGGACAACCAGACAAATAAAACAATCCTCTGTGGAAAAAGGCTTGGTGCACCTCTTGCAAGGATAACAAGGTTTATTCTGTATACAAAAAGGAAAAATGTGACATAGATGCCGTGAAACCCTACAGCCACCGAGCTCACTGTGTTAGTTTAAAGCAAACAGAGCATTTTAAAGGACATCATTGTCACGTGATGCAAACAGTAAACAGTGTTATCCCACCACACTCATTGGCTAACCCCTATGTACATACTAACAGTCCCCTATCGCACCTGGACCAATTGGCCATCTCTAATTTATTCCAGCCCCCCGAAAATGTGGTCCTTTGCCAAGCCAACCCAGGTTATGTTTGCGTGATTGACGAGCATCTGAGAATGTTATCGTTCCCATGGGCCAAATCAAGTGATGTGCACCTGGTTGTTGACATGAGCTCAGTGGATACTTTAGAGGTCAAATTGGCCCTGCAGAACAATTAAGTGCTTCTCATGATCCCAGACACGCAGGCAGCCCTGCCATGCCTCCCCATCGCAGAGCTGGATTTGTCGGCATCACTCCTTGCATCTCGTAGTACAAATCACAGGACTGCTCACTCCCCGCTCCCCCCTTATTGGCTGCCTCTCCCTGGAGCTTCAAACGGACCTGCCCAGGACCCCACAAATCAGTCAATTTGTGAACGATTTAGGTGTTCTGGTCATGGGTATCTGATATTTCACAAGGGATGCTTGTCGTTAGGGGGATAGGGGGTCGGTTCTAGTGCCCTAAATCTAAATTGGCAGCTGAAGAACTCTGCCCGGCTCCCATGGGGTATCCTCGGGATGGGCAAAGCCCGACCCGTGCTTCAGCCATTCAAATTAATTTCTGGTTTCGCAGGCCTGCAACATTTGTGCTCTATCTACCAGGGCGTAAGGCCTTCGCGTTCAGCGCTTTTGCTGGTGAATGCCATGGTAAAGTGATTCGGGACTCATTATCATAGTGTGTGGTTGTTTCCACCATGGCACGCGGCAGACTAGGTCTCACTTCTAACATGGCAGTGCTTCAGCATCTCTTACATTGAGGACTAGGGCTGACCGCTACATGATTCTTCCTTGTCTTTTTGTTATTATATCCTACTAACACACATACGCAATACACACTATACCTGGGCTTTCCTAACATTCCACACATTACTACAGACAGCGTCCCATGTGTTACCCTGGTTTTGCATATTTCACCCCCTGCAATTACTCACGTACACCTCCGTATGCACTTAACATATTTTATTCAACCTAAATCACTCGGAGGGACATGGAAGCCGGACATGCATCCCAACATTTGCAATGTTTGTATAACTTTAAAATCAATCCGCTTTTGTTACACTTGTATCCCAAAAGTGCGCTCAATGTAATCCAAAGAACACTCCAGTCAAGTGCTGTACAGAACATCAGAGGCTAATTAGCTTTCAAAGATTATGCAGGTTCACTGGCTGTTTGAATTATTCAGTGCATTGATTTTTTGACTTCTTGCATCTGAACAGGCTTTCTGAACAAATAAAAGATTTTTCAAGCATAGCTTATCAGGGTAGCTCGCATTTTAGATTTCTTCACGGGATTGCTGATTTTAAAAGAGTTCATGAGATAATTAGTGGGGAACCCTGGGAGCTACATACAGTTGTGTATGAGTGGCGCACACTTAGAACTATTTCATCTTCTCTGGATGCAAAGATGACTACAGCAAAACAGCATCTCTTTATCAAAACACATATCTTTAGCATCAAACAACTCCTCAGGCAGCACCATTTGCAAGTAGCGAGTTTAAGCGTGTAAAGGTGTGTCATGATTTCATTTGATAGAAGCATTCTAAAAAGATGTATCAGCCTGGATCTTTTAATTTAACAACCAGATCGTGCATCCTATTGTAACACTGACGTCAGTGTTGGTGTTGTGGTCTCAGAACTGTGCAGGCTTCAAGCCTGCATTAGACCATTGCTAAAGAATAAAAACCTGCAAACAAAACATGTTATTTTCCGCCCAATATTATTTTTTTTACCTGCCTTTATTGCCAAACCTATGGCTTTGATAATCATCTCCCAACTTCAGATGTCTCTAGACATTAAAAACCTTTAAAATTCGATTTCCAACCAGCAAACAAAATTGATTCCACAGTCATTGGATTTATGAAGTCAATGGATTATTCATGATGCACTTAGTTGTTTCTGGAGAAGTGTTCTACAGAAAGGCTTTACATAAATGCTATAGAGTTGATACAATTTCTTAGATTGTTACAATCCTACCTGAAAAAATAACGCTCTGAGAGACCAAGGGAGTCTCCTTATTGTGGTTAGTAAAAATCGACATAAACAAACAACATAGAAGTGGAGCAGAGAGCCTCAGGGGTTGACCTCCATATCTACACCAATGCAACCCAGATCTCTAGGTGTCCTTTGGTAATCCTACTTCTCAGCAAAGCTTAATTATTATGTTGGGGTTTTCTAATACGTCAACAGCAAATTAGTCACTCCCTGAGCAAATGAAAAGTGTATGGACCCCAAGAAAACAGACTTCCTCCCTACTGTATTCACACTGTCCTAAATGGTCCAAAAAACCAATAAACTGTTGGTTTGTAAGGATCCCACAAAGTATTAGGCTCGCTGTGATCACTTGTGTCTGTCTTTACTGTTGCCACCATGAGATCCTTACAGGTGTAAAATGTTATCAGTCTTAACCTAGGCCTGTAGATTCTCCAGAATTTACAGGGCAAACACATTTCTAGCAATGTCAAGCAGGGACAACAACTGATGGTAATCCGGATCCCTTCGCTCCCCAACTTTATATACTGGAATCAGAATTGATTTCTTCCAGGAGTCTGGAATATATCTAGTCAAGCATACCTTGTAAAACAAAGGGCATAACACTCCTGCCCATAAACCAGCATCACCCTTCAGAACAGCCACAGACAAGCCATTTAGGCCCAGACCTCTTGTATTTCTAAGCTTCTTTAAATGTTCACAGATGTTTCTGAAATTAAACTTAATGGACCAACTGCCAACCTGACTCAGCCGAGTCAGATTCATTAAACATTTCATCCTCAACGAATTTGACCCAGACCCCCTCCATTATTGTGTTCAGAATCAGCTGGTCAGTGGACTTCCTAGCAGATGACAATATCCTCCAACTGCTACCCGCATTACTGCTCATCAATGCCTCAATCATCTTCTGCCAATTTCCAATCCTCCCCTCCATTTTCCTCCTCTCCACCCAATTTCTGTATTGATTCTTTAGTCTGGAGGACTCACATTTCAGGAAGGAGGCAGAGGCACCAGAGTTGGTGAAGGCTGCGTTTTCCTGAGAGTTCTTTTTTCCGTATTGATTTCAGGATCATAGCAGTGAATAGTCCTTTTGACAGACCTTGTATTTATCTTACCCCTTTTTGCCCCAGTGCAAGTGGAAAGCTCTGCCAGCCAGTGCTCAGTTTCATTTGCACACCACAGGGACAGGTCCACCTCTGCCTTGTTGAGTTCACACCACAGCATTTCACAAGCCCTTAAGACATTAACTTCTAACCATGCCAATCCGTTACCTGCCTGGGGAGCCACAAGGTCAGTTGGGCCCCTTAATAACAGGCCCTTGAAGCCCAATGACCATGCAGCACTTAGCCCTGCATTGCCACCTGCTATTTGGTTGATGACAGATAGCCTTTAAATAAATTATGCCAAGACAACATTGCAGGTGACATAATCCAAAATTGCTTTATGAGCCTCGCCCTGCCAGGTCAATTTCCCCGGGATATCCCCAGATGTTTTGCCATCAAGTATTAACAATTCCCACTCAGCCATAAACCTTAGCCACTTTTTCCCATTCCTATTTGCTTCCTCTTGTTCTATTTTACTGACAGAACATACAGAGCTAAATTTCACCTCAACCAAGTGGTCCCCAAATCTGGCATTCCAATCACTACCCACTATAATACCGTCCTCCCCCTGAACCAAACCCCAGTTGGAAATCATTGTGTCTACAAAGGCGAATATGTCATCTGTTGAGGAGCCACCAGGAGGGTCATAGATATTAATCAGAAACACATGCTTCAGAGTAGCTGCCCCTTCAGTAGCACCTTAAAGTATTGACTAGTTACTTGACATTAATCAGGATTTGGCTATCCTGGTTAGGAATATCATGTAAAAAGTCAAATTATGGGACTGGAGATGCAATGGTGAATAGTTAATTAACATGATTACACACAAGGGAGTGTGAAGTCTAAATATCGGAGAATCTTCACACTTTTTAGAGTGAACCAATTGCCATCCTTCACAGCTAGATTGTACATACCAGGTGAAAAGAGATATTGTAGACTCTGTAAAAAACATAATTCTATGGAAATTCCACAACACCTATTAACTATATGCACAGGTGTGGAGTATTTTCACATTCTATATCTAGGGAATTTTGTACATAATGGGAATACTAGCAAAAAGACGAGTTTTAGAAGAGATGTTTGTTTGTTTGTTTGTTTGTTTGTTTTATTCATTTATAATGCGCACCAGACCCGAAGGTAGCTGGGCACAGCAGTACAGAAAATGTGAAGCTTAGGTTACAGGGTACACAGTAAGAATACAGGTACAAAATACAATAAATCGCCTGTATGTGGCGATAGCAATTTACACACCGGTACACGCAAAATGAATACAAAATACAATAAGGGTGGTATATATAAGGCACTCGGACGTTAGCTCAGTGGCCAGATGGGCAATGTGAGAGGGTCCATAAGATTAAAGATTAAAGGGGCATGATCGAGATGTGTGTAAGTTGGGGTTGAGTGAGGATTAGTGGATGCTAAAGGGTTAATCAATGGCAGACCTCAACAGATTCATGTAGTTACTTCTGAATTTCGGAAAGGGCTGCTCCTCCCGTAGATGGTTTGGCAGCGAGTTCCATAATTGGGCAGCTTGGACCTGGAAGCTGCTGGCCCCCGCCTTGGTGAGTCTGAATCTTGGAATGATGAGGCTATTGGCATTTGAAGATCTGGCAGGGCGTGTGTGGCTTCTTTTAGTGAGTTTGTTGCAGAGATAGCTTGGTGCAGCATTATTCAGGGCTTTGTGAACCAGGTATACTACTTTTAAGTGGATTTAATTTTGGGTGTACAACCAGTTATTTTGACGCCTGATCTTTGAAATATGTGATCTTTTGGCGACACCAAGGGCAGCTCGTAGGGTGTTATTTTGTAGTATTTGGATTCGGTGGGTGATGGATTTATTTGCTCCAATGTATAGGGCATTACAATAGTCGAGCCTCGAGAGGATTAGTGCTCTCGCTAGGATAAGGCAGTTGTTGTCAGAGAGAAAGTGCTTGCCTGCACTAATGAGCTTGTGTAGGGGGTGGCCGAAGCCAATGACTTCACATGTTTATCGAAAGAGAGAGTGGCATCCAGATAGAAGCCAAGTGTCTTCACATCTTTAGATACCTTGATGATTTTCCCATCAATTTCAAATGAGGTATAATCCAGGCTGAGTTTTGTAAGGTTAGAATGTGTCCCTAGGATGATCAACTCTGTTTTATCATCATTCAGGCATAGACCGTGGTTTGCCATCCATGCCTGGACGATGATATACACCCTATTCACCAAGGCCAAATCCACATTGTAATCCCCGGGAAGTGGGAGGAGAATCTGGGTATCAGCTGCATAGTTAGTGTAGGTGATACCGAGATGGTCCAGATCGTCAAAAAGGGGCTTGGTAAATATGTTGTAAAGAGTCGGGGATACGCATGAGCCCTGAGGGACTGCGCACCGGATGGGGATTGGGTCCGCCGCTGCCGATGGGGAGAACACCCTCATGGTCCTGTCGATAAGAAAAGATTCAATCCAAGTTATAGCCTCTCTAGAGAAATGTGCGGCAGTGTCTAAATGGCTACAAAGTACCTCATAGTCCACAAGGTCAAATGCATTTTTCCTTTATCTCTTAGTTCATCTATTTGTGCCTTTAGGTCAATGAGGGCAGTCTCTGTGCCGTGTTGGGGGTGGAATCCTGATTGGCGCTCTCCTAAGAGTTTGTGTTGTTCCAGAAAACTCTGGATTTGATTATAGGCAATCTTGTCCAAGATTTTAAGCAGGAAGGGGACTGTCGTAATGGGACGGTAGTTTGTTGGTATAAGAGGGTCTAGTGTTTGCTTTTTGAGCAGTGGTAGTACCCAGGATTGTTTTAGATTAGTGGGTACCATACCGGACGTAAATGAGGAGTTGACAAGTTTAGCAATAAATGGGGAAAGATCCCTAGCAGCATCTTTTATAATCTGGGCAGGGCAGGAATCGCCCTGACAATTTGACGGCTTAAGGGAGAGGATAACTTTCACCACCTCAAGGATAGAGGTTTTGGAGAACATGAACCGTGTAGCTGGGTCCTGAGATTTTAGGGCAGGGTCTGTTATGGCATTAGTGGACTTCGAGGGTTGTGCAAGGGAGGCTTTATTTTTGGCTATTTTTGTTTGGAGTAAGGACATTTTGTTTGATAAAGCTTGCTGGATATCGGTGCACCACGTGTTATCTTTGGTGCATCCGTCCGGAATGGGGATGGGTGATTCTAGTTCCTGGAGGATGGTGAACAGTTCCCTCATGCTTGAGTTGGCATTGGAAATACGCTTGTTAAATGAGTTCTGTTTGGCCAAATGAACTTCTTTTTTATATTGGGAGGAGATTTCTGTTAATTTTGTTTTATTATCTTCTGAAGGGGTGAGCCTCCAAGCTGTTTTGCAACTCCTCTTGAGTAGTCGCAGATCCTTTAGTTCGGGGGTAAACCATTTGGTTAAATGAGATTTTAGTTTACTTTGTCTGGGTTTCAAAGGTGCGATGTTGTCAAGGGTGGTTAACAGAATTTTGTTATACTCATTGACTTATGTTTCTGGGTCTAAATGATCCTCTAAACCGTTGAGGGTAGGTAGTATGGCCGGGATCACTTTATCTCTGATAATGCTCTTTTTATTTCTGGTTAGGCAAGGCGGGGCCAGGATGGAGGCTGGTGGAGGTGGTCTAGAGGTAGATAGTTCAAATAACAGGAAGAAATGGTCTGTCCAGGGTTGGGGGATAATGGCTTCGATATTGGCGGCGCAGTTATAATCTACTAGCCAATCAAGGATTAATTTGATGGGGAACAGATACACTCCCTACTCTCCTTTCATCAATATCACTTGGCCGTCTTAACAGCACACTCAAACGTAAGCACCATTCTTTCCCACCGACCAATATCTCACCTTGCACACTGCTTCAACACATCTGCTCCACTGTCCTCTCCTCCGCTCTTCCTCCACCTGGTCTCTTGGTCCTCTTGCTCCTCCATTGACCTGCCTAGAACAACCCACAAATTCCTGTTTCCTGTCCTTTCTTTTATCCTCCTACTTTCCCTTCTACTGGCTCTCTCCCTCTGCTGGTTCCCCGAGCTAACTGCGGACTGTCCTCTCCAACAGGGAGGCGGTACAATCTTGCAAAAATCTAAAAGGAGTCTTAAGCCCTACACCTTTTTCATCTGTGGGGCCACCAGTCTCTAGCAATGGCTGCCTGTAACAGTTAATGTCCCAGTTGATGCGAGGGTCTACTGTCTGCAATGGCTCTCTCTCTTGCTGGTTCCCTGGGCCAACTGTGGACTGTCCTCTCCACCAGGAAGGTGTTACAAGCATTGCAAAAATCCAAAAGGGATATTAAATACCACCTTTTTTTTTTATCTGTGGGACCGCCAGTTTCCAGCAATGGCAGCTTGGCTGATTAGGGATATTGGCTTGGTGAGGCTATTGCACTGCTGACTACCAGCAGGTGAGTCTAATGTCTTTAATTGTGTGTGTCCCACGTGTTTTTCCATGCCCTGACTTGCACTCGGCAGGGAAGGGTGGGTCATCAGGAGCAGGATGCAGGACTTTTTTTAACTCATTGTGTAAGATGCCAGAATGGAAAAGCTATTTCATAACGCAGCCAATGAAGGGCCAGAATGGCTAAGCTATTTCATAACGCAGCCAATGAAGGGCCAGAATGGCTAAGCTATTTCATAACGCAGCCAACGAAGGGCCAGAATGGCTAAGCTATTTCATAACGCAGCCAATGAAGGGCCAGAATGGCTAAGATTGCCTTGATGGTTGAGGCAGGGCATGGGGATACCTGCTCAGCTGAGGTCTATATTTATTGTACTATGGTAAGTGGGGAGAGGAGCAGAAGGAGGCAACAGACGCAAGTTCTGGGATGAATTTAACATGCATATCTATGAAACGTGATCAATTCAACCTTGTCGACGAGTATTAATAACAAATGTTATGTTCTATTAATTAGATTTTGTAATGTATACCACATGAGAAGCCTCTTGGCTATCCCCTTGCAGAGAAAACATAGTAATACGATTTGCTATTATAGAAATGCTCCAATTAGAAAAGACATGGTTGATTCCTAAATTATATCTGTTGCTCCTTTATCCTGGTATTGACACAAATCTAATGTATTTCCATTAATCCCCTCATAACCCACCTTGCAAGCCCTGGCTATGCATTTTTTCATTACAATTTTAGTCATTAATGTAATAGAATATTGAAACCTGTACCTGAACATTTGGTACTTCAAATGTTAAAATATATGTTGTTTTAGGCTGTATGCAGTTGGTGGGCGAGATGGAAGTTCCTGCTTAAAATCCATGGAATGTTTTGATCCGCATACGAATAAGTGGAGCATGTGTGCTTCAATGTCAAAAAGGCGAGGAGGGGTGGGAGTTACCACCTACAATGGATTTTTATATGCCATTGGGGGTCATGATGCCCCTGCCTCCAATCACTGCTCCAGACTCTCAGACTGCGTGGAAAGGTAACTATGAATACTGTACCATATGTTCTGAATGTATATATTGTCATTAAATAATGGTTTTGTGAAATGCAAATGAAAAGCAGAACATGACCTTTCATGCACATTGCATACATGGCATAATGGTCACACATTGTGCTGATGTATGTTTAGTGCTGGCTGAAATATTACTTGTAGATTTCAACTGGGAGTGAGATGGGAGGACAGCTTGGGTGATAAAGGCAAGGCAGGTGGAGGGGGTGGAGTAGTGGTAGGCATGTGATATGCGTGTAAAATAAGTCTCTGTTTTAGAAAGTACTTGAAATGTGCACAAATCACATAATAGAGTAACCTGAGATGTATCATTAGAGAAACAAGTTGAGCAAAAACAGTACAATTGTAGATGTGTTTCCTTCTCTCGAATTTTAGCCTACATTTTCCAGCATACCAACAAAGGTGAGCTTAAACGATCTATGTTTTATAACTTCCAACTATACTGAAATAAGATAATGAATGAATACACATCATAAGATTGCTCTCTATATAACAATTGTGTTAAGACGGCGCGGAAGTACCAAAAGTACAAAAAGGTTCTGGAGCCAGATAGAACCAGACTCAATGACGGAAATAGATAAAGTGCATGGCAAAATACAGGTTGCAAATGAAGCAGGGACAACATACAAGCATAACATGTTGATGCTCAAAGTATGCTTATGAAAAACAGTTGCTTTACTACTACAGATGTGTCATCAATGATGTCATAACATATCAGTTGAAAAAAAACCTACAGATTATGGGGATTGACTACATACACATTCTATAGGGATTACAAGTCTGATTGGTAAACAACAATCTGATGATTCCTCCTGAGACCACCTCTAAACTGTTAATAGTGAAAAGACATCATCTCTACAATAGACTATTGGTTGGCATAAGATGTACTGGGCAGCCTAACACTGCGTGCTTTGATCGGTTGGCTTACTGACTAACCTTGTGCAACTGAAGGGTCATCAAGGCATGAGCCAGGGTAATTTCTTTGTATTAAAACTTGTGTGGTGCACCATGTCAGGGAATATACGCGAGGAGTGAGGCAGGTGCCCTATCTGTGTTTGTTGCTATTGAATAGACAGTGTTCTTTAATTATGGGTCACATGTGATGAGACCGCATTTGGAATTTTCACCCTGCATTTATTGGGATTGTAGCTAATATTAGTGCAAGTGTTATGGTTCCTTTTACCAATGGGGACACACTTGAGTTATTCATTGCAGGTTCTTCATATTCATTGCAGGTTCTTCTGAAGTTTATGGTTCGCTCGCACTTGGCTTACAAAGGCTGGTTGTTCTTTTTAATTAACTAAGAATATATGGCTTGCACTTTGGTAATCGTTATCATTTGCTTTTACTGTAATGTTCCTATCCTCGCTTTTTCATGGTAACCTTGGCTCTGCTTACCAGCTACTTCCTGGGCTCTGCAGGGGTCTCTATTTTTGTTATTTCTGCTCTCTGAGTCCTTATGAGGTCTTGAGGCCTTTGACTTACTTAGAAGTGTGTTGCAACTTCCATTTTGGAAAAGATGGCTGCCCATTACTCTCATGTTTCTATATTAGTGAGCTGTATTCACGCATTGTTCATGCTGCGTTCAGTTTATGCATTGCTTATTTTAGTATTCTTCATGTCTTATGGATGCCATGTTAATGTGCTTTATGTATAAATGCATATATTACCTATTGTTTGTGTTCTTCATATTGGGTGCACATTTGCTTTGTGTCTAATGCATGCACAATAATTGTTTCATTTTCAGTTTGTTTATTCTTTAGTTTAGGTCATATCCATCACCTGGTGTACCTTCCTGGGATATGGGCAATACAGTTGCCTTAGTAAGTAAACTTTCTCACCTATACAGTATTGGGCTGGTTGAGGGGCAGAAGCTATTGATGACGTATTCATCTCATTCTCATTCTCACAACAATTGTTCCATGTGAAGAATTGACATATGTTGAGGGTGAGATAGACCTATGGTTTTTATTGACTTTTGTTAAATATAATGATCTGGTTAATCCATCTCAGAAATGGTGGCTTGCTAACCAGAGCCCCCTTTTCTAACAGCTCATGGCAAAAGCATTGAACAGACTTTTGCCCTGCTGTATTGGCCTCCTGACATTGGCAGCTCTTGCTCTCCAGGAGCACAGAGCAGGTTCAAAGGTTACATGTGCCTTCTTCATACCTGCTGTGACAGACGCTGCATTTAACGTGTGACAGAGGCTGCATTTAATTGTGGCCCTATCTGCCTGGCATTAGAGTAAACTCTAATAAGTCATACCTTGTTTTGCTATGGTGACTGCTAGTGCACAAAATTATTAAAGCTACATCAAATTAGTATTGTACAAGTGTAAAGACCTGTGGGCCTGATCTGCTATGAAAAGACAATTTGGATTTGTGTCTATCGTCACTCTCTCTGGTTCAGCAAGTGAGACAAAAGGCACGATGCTGCTCTCTTTTGAACACCTGGGAGGCAGGGTTGCACATCCACTGAAGCCTATGATCATTCAATAGGAGATCACCTGCGAACCATACTTCAAAGTAACAGTTAGATACAAAGAAATGGCTAACACAAGGATGCTGCACACCAAAGGGCCTTTGAACATACAAGCTAAGGCTGGGGGTGCGTTTGGAGTAGTCAGAAAGGGCAGAAGGGAACCAAGAAGGGTTTTGCCATTTTGTTTTTCGATTAGGCTCACTTTCCTTTCACTCCTTTCCACTTTGTCCAGCACAAGGCACTCTGGGTATAATGCAAGACGGCAAAAGCCACTTGTCAACGCAGCAGGCCTGTTTATTTCCGATACTCTATGACCTTTTATAACAAAGGGTTCTCCCACTCTAGAGCGCCCAGATACCTCAGGGTCAGGGGCGCTATAGAAAAACAATAAACAAACAGACAAACTCTGTCTTTGAGTCATTTGAACTTCCTATGTGACAAGAAGAATTTGTAGGGTAGTCCTTTCCAAAACCCTCTGTCAGAAGTGAAGGCATTAACCATACCAATGGAACATAAAGCTTGAAGCGCTGTTTGGACCAAGGCCTGACACTCAGAATGCTGTACTGGAACCAGGCTCCTGAATGGAAGTGAAGTACCACTTCAGGTGCCAGACAAGCTCCCTGTTCCTTGAGTGAAGTGTAAAAATTATTCATCTTGTCCTAGAGCCCCTGGATTGGGACTCATAGCATTCTGAGAAGCCCAGACAAGCCATAAAACCTGTTGAATGCTTCTAAAATCCTAAAACCAAATGCCACTGTGTTCTAAACATTCAAACCACATAGGACCTGGCGTGCTGCTTTTGACACTCTCATCGAACATCAAACTGCTGCTTGCACCAGCTTTCCACTCCAGCTCACAGCTGCTGACACTTTCAAACCACTGTATTAAGCCATCAGGGTCTTGTCGTTTAACCTTAACTTACATTGATGGAAACATTGTGTAATTTGCTGAACCGACCTAGTGGTAATCATTGTCTCGGACCAGCTCGACCGTCTAACTGATCTTTATGGTCCCCTCACAATTTACTGATCAACCGCTGCATTTGAACGGCTCAGAGCCCCACTTTGAACCTGACTCTATGCTGAATCATTACCTTCAATTTCAAGAGTAATAAAAGAGTAGCACTATGAAGCCCAGCTCGATACTGTTGAAGCACCACAAACTGAAGTAAGGTAATGTTGAGAGCATTATGACTGAATGGTCAACATGTTGCATCTTTTTCTGAAGACATGTCCTTTTCAAAATGACACTGTTGCAATTTGTGCTTGTTCAACCCTGCTACGGTACTCAGAATGCTATCACACATATGTTTCTGCACTTTATGTGGGTTTTTGTACGTTTCTTTCTGGATAGTTGTTTGTATATTGGTTTGTTTGCATATTGGTTTGTTAAATTAAAGCACATACATTTTTTAAGAACCTTAATTGGACATTTTTGTTTGTGTTTATCTTTGTACTATTGCTGTTTGGGTTGCTACTGTCATCACATTCCTCTTTAAAGTACAACCTACCATCGACCTACAAAACCACCAAAGGCGAATCAGGCACCTTTTGACGGTGCCTATTTCACCTTCATGATTTGGATCACTGTTGGTCTGTAGTAGTGTGAGGACTGGAGAGGCAGATTAGCCACTGCTCATCCCTGTGGTCCTGTACAGCAGTAGACATTTCGTCAGCCCCCACATCATGCAGCACTATGCCCCCCCGCCACTACTAACTATTAAATGACATGACAGAGACCATGGCAACCCCCCACTACCAGAAAACTGCTAAACCTGCCACCATGTTACGTTAACATACTTGCCAACATGATCCATTGCAATTTGTAGATGCTTATCCAGTCCTGATTTTTTGTCTTTGCATTCTGGGATTTGTAGTTCCACTTTTCCCATCATAAAACTCGGTCTACAAGTCCCAGAATGCAACAAAAAAAAACAAGACTGGATAAGCACCTACAGATTGGATGGGTCATGTTGGTAACTATGTGTTAATCATGCTAATATGTAAAAACAAACAGAGAAATTGGAGCAGCACTCTGCTGAGCTTGGAAGTGAAGTCTTACTACAATGGGAACAGTTGTTGTTGCAGTGTTATACAGCAGCCCAGACATGGGCGTTTTCTTTGCACGGATTCGGGAATCTCTAAAGACATTTCCAGCACCTTATGCATTGCTTACTTGGGCTTGGGTTTGTGTGAAATAGGACTTAATTTTTCAGAGGCAGATTCAATAAACAAACATTAACACTCGAATCCACGTATCGTTTCACGCAACGAGTGCTGGCACGATTTGCTGAGGCAAGCGAGCCCTGTTTGATCACACATGAAGCAGTGTGCTCTTTATGCCAGGCCTCCTGAACACAGATGGAAAGTGTACCCCTGTTTCAGAACATAAAGCACGATGGTGTTTTTCTCAACAATTTCCCTTTCCCTCCGAAAATGGCAGGGGATGTGAAAGCCCTGTTATCACTTGTTATCACTAAACAGGAAGCTAGACCACGAGAAAAGCGAAGTAGTGTGCGCGCAACAGCTATTTAATTGCATTTGGCTTTTCGTCTACACACCGAGGACCTGAGGCAGGAAATGTAAGGCTTGGAAAAGTGTTAGGGTTCAATTTCCATACGTTGTAAAAGAATATACATCAGCATGCGGCAGGAAAACATCTCCCAAGTCACACAGAGTGCCTGGAGGAAGCGGGCCCTGGCAATGTAATAGACATGAATGGAAACGCGGCAAATGCTGGCGCTGGGAAGGTGCTTTGCATCAGCTCGATTATTCATGTCTTCCTTTGGATGCAAAAATGAGTCATCAAACTCTATTATTGCAACGTACTTATTACATTATGCAAAAGTTGGCATTATCTAGGCGAGCAGGCATGGAGTACACTGGTGGAAGGTATAATAGGTTTTGCCAGTGGCTAAAATACCTGTTTTATGTTAAACATCTGGGTTCTAGTCTCAAATAATCGGGGTACTTCACTTTATCTACCACTGCAATTCGAAGTGTGCATAATTTGACGTAAAACATTCTACAGTTCCTGGTAAATGTTTCAAGTGAATTTCCCAACACAATATGAATAGGTTTACATTCCTCTCACATGCTTCGGAGTGGGCTTGAGTGTGACAGTGACCAGCATTGAAGCCCTGAACGCTTCCTTTGAATAACCTGCTCAAATCAACACTGCATACTTCTCAACTCTTGAATGTTTTAGCGAAAGTGTACATTCTAAGTGGCATCCATGTTTCCTTGCAGCAGCTTTAGCATTCTGAAGGATCCGATTGTATGGATTGTCACGTAGATCCATTAAAGTTTACGATGATAAAGGGAATCTCTTGCATGCATGAATGACCATTATTGTTTGCATGATTACGATAGCATGTATTTAGAACGTAACACAGACTAGCAATAGAAATCACATTAATTTGTTGAGAAAACTGCACAACACAGTATTGCAAAATGAATGTTATATTGAGAAATGGCATCAGGGCACTAGCTGAAGGATACCATCAATCCCTGTATTATACAAAAAAGGAAAAAATTGGTGCACAGAAGCATTTCCCAATGCATTTTCATGATGCCTTTGCCCACAATATATGTCTGTATAAAACAATGTTCAAGCAGGCTGTGCCCATACATACTCATGTTTGCTTTATGCATAATGCCAATCATGTCCAGTCTGGTTCTGCCAATAAATGGAAGTATCCCCATGTAAGGACACACTTTTATTTGCTTTGCTATTAAAGGGGCCTTGTCAATGACAGAATCAAAAAAGCGAATTGAATACCAGGGAAATCTTCTCCATCCTGAGAGAATTAGAATCCCCAATTGCACCCATAGACTCTTGTACCAAAGACAAAGCCTGGTGCACAAACATTCAAAATGCCCTATGCAACAAAATCACAATGTTACAAGACAAAATATTAGCCAAGAAATCCGCCCTCCACAACACTGCCCTCTCCACGCAAGAAACCATCCTCCAGGAACTTGCCGCCAACCAAACTAAACCCCCTAACCAATTTAGCTTTAGAGCCATCTCTATTGTGGAAACTAAGAACATCATCATGTCTTTGAAACCGTCTCGATGCCTTGGCAACACCTGTCCAGCACCAATTATTAAAGAGGCTGCACATGAACTAGCCCCCTTCGTCGCATCATTTATCAACTCATCATTTAAATCATACTCTGTTCCAACCAACCTTAAAGATGCCTGGATATTACCTCTCCTAAAAAAAGTAAACCTGGACCCCAATGTCCCAACGAACTATAGGCTGTCATATATAACATACATAGTTGTTATGTCATATATAACAACTGACCCGTTCCTCCTCAAAATCTTAGATAAATCTGCATATCTACATATCCAATCTTATCTGGAGATCAACCATCTACTAGGAACAAGACAATCAGGATTTAGACCAAGACATGGAACCGAAACGGCTCTCCTTGATCTTAAAAACCAACTAGACGAGCGCAAAGATAGAGGAGACATCTCTATTCTCCTACTCCTAGACCTATCAGCTGCCTTCGACTTGGTAGACCACAAGGTACTCTGTATTCACCTCAAATCGGCAGCCAACTTCTCCACAAATGCCACAGCGTGGATAAATTCATTCTTAGACCAGAGAACCATAAGAGTCTTCTCATCTTCATCTGCAGCGAATACAGTCCCCATCACCTGTGGAGTCCCTCAAGGGTCATGTGTTTCCCCCACTCTGTACAATATTTTTACAAAGCCTCTCTTTGATATATTGGACAAACTAGGGGTCTCATTTACCAACTACGCCGATGACACCCAGATTCTTATCCCAATCAGGGTGACTATGAAAAGGACACCAGCCTCATAAATAAAATCTACCAAATCATCCAAACCTGGATGGCCACACATGGCCTATGTCCTAACGATGACAAGACCGAGCTATTAATCATCGGGTCTACCAGTAAACTGAACAAATTACCCATATGTACAATTCCATCACGATTGATGGCATAAAAATTGAGGTAGCCGAGGAAGTTAAAACCTTAGGATTCTACTTAGACTCAGCTCTCACCCTCGACAAGCAAGTAAATGCTACAGCCTCAGCAACCAGTTACTCCTGCAAACTTATCCATGCCTGCAAACCATACCTATCCACAGATAGCTGTACCACCATAGCGCGAGCCCTCATCCTCTCCAAATTAGACAACTGCAATGCACTGTACCTAGGCACCAGTAAACAAAACATCAACAAACTCCAAACCTTGCAGAACAATACCCTTAGAACAGCCCTAGGAATTCCCGAAGTGCAACACATATCTGTCCATAGAAGAGCCGTCAACTGGCTAGCCATCAATGACCGTATCAAATTCAAAACTCTGAACATTACACACAATTGTCTGAAGAACAAAGCACCTGCATACCTCATAGAAAAATTCACAAAGGACACCTCTGAACGACCCATCAGAAAGGCCCTCTCAAACAGCATCAAAATCCCCAACTTTAAACTGAAAAGAACTGGCGGATCCAGCTTCCCAGTTCTAGTAGCTCATCTCTGGAACTCTATCTCAGATGCACTCAGAGCCACCCCTTCCTTCCATGTGTTCAAAGCTAACGTCAAACCCTGGCTTAAATCCAACGACTGCTAAACTGTCTCAACTGCAGTAAATACTCTGTACATTTATTGTAAAATACTTGAAACAGTAACATATCCCACATGTAAGTCATCCGACATTGTAACATAAGAAATGCTTGATATATGATCCTGTAACATAAGAAATGTAACTTATTTATGTACCTGTAACTTAAGATTTTTATTCTTTGCAAGCGCCCAGTTGCTTAACGGCCAGGTGTGCTCTATAAATAAATAAACAATACAATACAATACAAAATAAAAAATGAAACAAGTCTAAACTGGCTGCACCAAAATGTCAGTCTAGCTACACATTAACACTGATCAGGCTTACTTTACCAGAGATGTCCAGAAAAAAAGTCATGCCACTGTACGAAATGGCTAGACTGGCTGTGCCAAGATGCCCCTCTAACCACATAATAACACTTATCATGCTGAACAAATGTCATGCCACAATTAGAAATGGCTAGACTGACTGTCTCAAATATGGCAGTTCAGCAAGGCAATAATACTTACCATTGTTAGGCAAAGTGTGTATGCAGTACCCTCTGGGACCACTACACACAACTAGGACTACAGGTGTAAGCAAAAGCAAAACCAACCTATGGTATAAGTCTGTACCACACGATTTTTGGTAGTGAGCTGAGCAGCCATGCTTATCTCAAGATGGAATGTGAGCTTGTAAGGGTGTTACACAGAGGTCTATAATGACAAGTATTCAGATAGACACTTATACTCGAGGTTTCTTGGTAAAACACTTAATTTATTACACAGTCAGTTAGAAAACATTCACTAAAAGGAGGCAATCAATATCACACGAAAATATGCTACAGTACTTCACACTGTCATGTTCTCAGGCATTTAAACTACTTTGAAGGAGGAGAAAAATGTCATTCAGAGCATTTAAAGTAGGAGTAAAAAGGCATAAGAGAATAAAACGAATAATAGAGTTACTCTTAAACAGTGCAAATAGTTTGAGTTCACCAGAGGAGTGGTTCCAATGCAATAGATAGGCCAAAGTCAATGGGCTAGAGTCTTGTATAAGAAAAATGGTTCTGGTAGTTTAAACGGAAAAGTCTTTTGCCACGGTTCTCAGAAGTAGTTCATAGAAGAAAGGTTTGTATGTCGGGTCACAAGCTGACTAGGCCTGCAAGGTGCCAAAGTTGTACCCACTTTCGCAGTGAGAGGAAAGTTCTCTCGGTCGGGTTTTCACAGTACCTTATATTGAAGAAAAAGATGCAGCTGAAGACTTTTGTTCCTGGCAGTTCCTGTAGATCTCGCTGTTCCTGAGTCTCAGTCGTGGGGACAAGAGGGAGGATGTAGGGGGACTCATACACTGCAGGGGGACTGGTCACAAAGCTGGCAAACTGGCAAATCTTTGATTCCGGTAGCTGTCTTCAAGCACACAAACTGGTGTCCTTTTCCCTGGCTATTCGGCGTCCTGCAGCACTCTGAGGAAAATACAACCAGCTCCAAGAATGGTGTCCAGGTGGCTTACGAGTTGAAGTCGTCCTTGAAGGGCTTCTCTGTCGAGGTGAACTTGGCCATTCGGACCTGCAGCAGGGCTTCACCAGGCGAACCAATGGTCCAGGAGTTGCAGCAGCTGTCCTTTTCCAGCTCGTCTTCGGTTCTTTTGTTCCAGT
Source organism: Ambystoma mexicanum (assembly GCF_040938575.1). Classification (NCBI taxonomy): domain Eukaryota; kingdom Metazoa; phylum Chordata; class Amphibia; order Caudata; family Ambystomatidae; genus Ambystoma; species Ambystoma mexicanum. Next base: position 646,211,257 of record NC_090930.1, on the reverse strand, counting down.
GGTCGACTCTGCCTTTCAGTCCGAGAGACTTGCCTTTTAAACAGTTTTCTCCCATTCATTCCAGCCTAGCAGCCAGTCACCAAGCATGGTGGTTGTCCTTGCTGGACAGTCAGCCAGCCAATCATGCCAGAGTGCATTTGGGTCTTCTAGGAGACTAAGCCCAGAGAGTTTTGGGCACCTCCCTCACTTACTGCCCACCCCAGACACTCGGGCTCCAGAGGCGGTCTTCAGTCCTGAATCCTGCAAAAGGCGTAGGAACAAAGGGACCAAACGTGGTTTGGCGCACCTACACAAATTCTAGAAGGACCTTTCCAAAAAGAAATGGCGAACAAAGTAGACCGGGACCTGTTTAAACAAAGGAGGCTCAGACGCCATCCTGAAAAACATGGCTCCCGCGATTTAACGCTACCGGTGTTCACTGGAAAAATTATGGAAGTTCATTTTAAAGCCACCAGCCATTTCGAGAGGCAAGGGTAGCATGGGACTGCTACATGAGTTTCTAGACATAGGGAATACTAAGTATTCCCTCCAACACTCTATTGTAAGATAGGGTGTGCTGGGTCTAGGCATTTAAAAAGACTAGTGAAGTAAATTTAACTTTACTTACTCTGGGAAACAGTAGTTTATCCCAGAGAAGGTATTTAAACCTTGTGACAGCTTGAAAGGCTTCCCTGAATCACTGCACTGAGGGTGTTGTCTGATACCCATGAATAGATGATGCCTATGGAGTTGTCTAAAACTCCATAACCAAAGAAAATAAACACAGAAAACAAACATAATTGAAAAGATCAAAAGTCCCAAAATTTAGCAAAAGAGCTGGAGTGCTCTAAGGTTGGAAGAATTGGCACATTTTGAGAATTATCCCTAACAATCATGCTGCTTAATTATAAATGCACAGTGAAAATGTTATGCAACATTAATAAATGGCTAGACTTGATGAACCAAAATGCCATTCTAGCCACGTCATGAGACTTATTATGCTTTCTTTGTCATGCATGGAAAATGAAATTCTGTAGCAGTGCCGCTGCCCAAATCCCTTTACCTGCCAAAATCAGCTTCTTTGTGGCTGGCCCAGCACAAACACATGCTCGCACACAAACATTTTCAAATAACATGCGCTCACTCATGAACTCACACCACTCACTCGCACATTCACACATATACCCTTACACTTTCTCATTCATAAATGCACCCAGCCATCAATAAAACACACACATTACATAATAAATAACACTTCCTTGCATTTATGCATGCATACACAGAAACATGCATCATAAACTTCCAATTACCGTGTACACACACACACTTACAAAACAGAATATTTTTCTTATCTGCTGTCCTGATTCCAAATCCATCTTCCTGGAGGGTATCCATGCCTCTGGCTCCAGCGCTCCGCCATGCAGACAAAAATCAGGAAGCAGAGAAAGTTTCCTGGTTCCTGAATTGTGCCATGCAGCGAAGGGAGCTGGAGCGCCGGCACCCCGTGTTGCCAGAACCAGTACAGTTCTGAAGTTGGAGTGCATGCATGCACTCCATCTTCAGAAATATAAAATGCTCTGCCTTCAGAAATGAGTAATTATTTTCTGAAGCTTGACAGCCCCCACCCACCCTGGACATGGTACAGTGGTCCCCCCTCAGCACAGGGGCTTTGCGGTCCTCTACTATTCCAGTGCTCCCGTACCATGTTTGGGGTGCTGCAGCAGATTAAGATCTTTTCATTTTCTTCTTCTGCACCCTATAATAAAGAAACCATGCAACACTGCTTTAGCATACTCCCTCACTTTCAGAATTCACTGTTGCCTTAGACATTGGAATTCTACCCGACTATAACATTTGCATGTGCCTAAAACTGCGTTATTGTACTCTTTCACATACACAAATTCACATCTACTTTTGTGCACTTTTCCAACTTCAAAATTCATGTAATGTCATACTTTGGTGTACTCCATTGCCTTCAAAATTCACATGAGCCTAAGACTTCTTTGCCACCTACAAACATCACTTCTACTGAACATTGCTTTAGCATATTCCACACCCTTCAAAATATATGTCTGCATAAGAATGTTTTCTCACACTTGAGCATAATCAACTTTTCCCAATGCCTAATACTCCTTTGGCATATTACCCTCCTATAAAATCCACATGCAATTAAGACAGCTTTGGAGTACTCCCGTAACTACTAAAATAATATGTGCACCTATGCGCCGAAGGCCGTGCCCACTGCCATGGCGAAAGGCCATGGCTATTGGTCTCGTAGTGTTCTAAAATACACAGTGGGCATGGCCAAAGGCGAAGGCGACAGCCATGGGCACTGGTGCCGAATAAAATCTATGGAATAACAAAACCCTTGCAATTCAATTAAAAAACGTTAGTTAATGATCAGTTAAAGTACGAAAAATATCGCAACAGAACCCCTGAAATTCAACACATTGGGGCACTCAGGACCGGCTAAACTCTGCGTGTTCCCATTGCAAAGCCCAAGAGGACATATTTATTAGAAGTGAGGGGACTCACAATGCCATAGAAAATGACAATATGGGGGTATATAGTATTATAGGGGCGATCAACGGGAACGCCCTGAGTTAAGCCAGTCCGAGTTCCCCAATGAGTAGAATTTCAGGCGTTTTGTTGCAATACGCTTCTTACCATAACTGATCATTAACTGAAGTTTTTTGTTTGAATATATATATATTCAGTGAAAAAACTTTGTTAAAGGAATGTTATGGTTAAGTTGCGCTACTAAAAACCTATGAAATTCAGTGAAAAAACTTTGTTAAAGGGACGTTATGGTTCCAAGTAAAACTGAAAAACCCTTGAAATTCGCCAGTTATGGTAAGTTAAGCAACCATAACTCACGCCACCAGCGTGCACTGCTAAGACTAACACCCAGGACATCAAAGATGACATCACAAATGTCATTGATGACATCACTGATGACATCACATGTCGGGCTCACTCTTTTTTCTTTTGCTGACATATCTAGGCCACATGGTTTTCTTCAGTAACAGTCAGAAACAAAAAAAATGATTTTATTTGTAGACGTATCCTTCAAGTAGGTTCTTACAGTAATTCCCTTAGAGTCCAGTCACATCATATGAAACATATACATAGGGGAAGACACAAACTTGAAAGACAGCAATCCTTTTTGTGCATAAAGATAATCAATAGACTTATCAGCACTTTCTGATAGTTCTGTTGTTTTTTTATGGCTGTACTTTCCCTGTATATGGTCATATTTGTATACATTGTACTCACACTACTTTCCTTAGGGTCCAATCACATCAAGTGATACATATACATAGGGTAAATAGCAGCTTTGAAACAGCAATCATTTATTTGCATGAAAATAATCAGTTAGGTTATGAATTGTTTCTGCTACTACTTGTGCTTTTTTGCTAACTTCACTTTCCCTGTATATACCCATATTGGTATGTGTTCTTGTCTCTTTGTGTTTTGTCTATAGTAAAGCAATTATGTAATACATGGGTTTTATTAGCTACTTTTTACTTATTTCACAGTACAAAAAAATCTATTAAGAAAACAATTATCATTTCATTATTCAACATATTAACATTACGAATATTATACCTTCATCTTGTACGCTGCACATAATGCTATGTTTCTGCATGAGTAGCTTAGTATACTGGATAGAACCCCATAATAGAATGCTATTTATATCAATGCATCGTTCAATGCACTAATTAGGGTATGATATTTATTGCAATGATCCTTGACACTTTTTTCGCAACATTATAATAAGAATACCTTGTACACATATTTCATGAAAAGTACATACACATGTGATGTCATCAGTGATGTCATCAATGACATTTGTGATATCATCTTTGATGTCCTGGGTGTTAGTCTTAGCAGTGCACGGTGGTGGCGCGAGTTATGGTTGCTTAGCTTACCATAACTGGCTAATTTCAAGGGTTTTTCGGTATTACTTGGAACCATAACGTCCCTTTAACAAAGTTTTTTCACTGAATTTCATAGGTTTTTAGTAGCGCAACTTAACCATAACGTCCCTTTAACAAAGTTTTTTCACTGAATTTCATAGGTTTTTAGTAGAGCAACTTAACCATAAGGTCCCTTTAACAAAGTTTTTTCACTGAATTTCATAGGTTTTAGTAGCGCAACTTAACCATAACGTCGCTTTAATAAAGTTTTTTCATTGAATTTCGTAGGTTTTTAGTAGTGCAACTTAACAATAATGACTTTTACTTTATATGCATATCATATGGAACTGACTGAATCTCTTCTACTGTACTTGATGTCCGCGAACTCATTTAATGTTCGCGGACATGTTCGAAGAACAGTACCACTACCTAAAAAACTCTGGGGGGGTATGTTTGATTGTTATATCATAACATAGGAACATTTAACAAATTAAAAAAAACACACAAACACATTATATGTACTAATACATAAGAAATGTAACCCATATATACAACACACTAACCATTCATTTAAATGCACTATGTTCTAAAATGGAATACACCACAAGAAAATAAATTGGCTTCCAACATAATTACCTCACAAACACAACAGAACTGAGAACAAGAGCAGACCCACTGAGTACATAGGACATATCTTAAGTGAAATAGTAAGTGTACTTAATTTTATTCATATATTTATAAACTTTCTGTATTAGATAAAAAAATATATTATCTTTTTTTTTCTCTCACAGAAATGTCTAGTACTCTGGAATGGCTAGAGGAACATTTCCCACATGAAGAAATGTCACAAGATAGTGAAACTAATGGTAAACACTTTATAATATAAACCATTTAATTATTATTATTTTGAATACATTTAACATATGTATATATATATTTTTTGTACAGAGCATACCAAAATAGAAAATACTTCAGAAAAACCTGTTATGGATAACACTTTTCACAGTATAGAAGAAACAATTGATTTATTGTTGACTAATTTAAATAATTTGAAAAAATTTTGTGGAAGATCATTTTAAACCAAAAACCTTGTACCATTGCCCCACATGTACTTGTCCCTCCTCACCATATCCCAGTCAATTATCCCCAAACCCTCTCCATAACCCAAACGTTTTGATGAGACTTCCATCCCTTCTTCACCTAATAACAATCATGATGAAACCCCTAATTCTCCTGTTTTTGTTTCTGTTTCTGCCTCACCTTCTCTGTCATAAATTATTAATATATGTTAAATAAAGTTTAATTTTTATATTGTGTTGTAAATAGTTTCGTTTTTTTTTTTTTAAAAAAACAATGTAGGTGTCCGCGGACAGTGCAGGTGTTCTGAAATGTTCGTAAATAAACGAAAATGGAGGTGTCCTGAAGAACACTATACCTGTCCGTACTGTTCGCTAGCAAGTTGCAAATGTTCTAAGAACACAATTGGTGTCCTGAAATGTTCATACATAAACGAAATTGAACGTGTCTTGAAGAACACTATATCTGTCCTTACTGTTCGCTAGCAAATTTAAACTGTTCTAAGAACACACGCAGTGTCCTGAAATGTTCGTTTCACGTGTGACGCAATTTTAATTAGTTCAGGACCCGAACATTGTCCGTAGAACATCAACGCGCATGCGCTAGCCAATCTCTGTGCATTTGGTGTCCTGCGGACATGCGCTTCCTTCGCGGACTTGTTCGCGAACGGATCATATGACCATGCCCACGCTGATCACGTGTTCTGAATGCGGACACTGTTCGGGTCCCCGAACAAATTAAAAGTACATTTTCAATTAATCCATAATATTTTTCAATGAAATCTCACCATGGCACAAGTCCCACATAGTAATCCTGAGTTTCTACATACCTTTTGAAACTTTTCAAACTTTTTTTGTGTTCGATCTGTCCGCGGACAGCACGTATGTCTGCGAACCGCGCACAAGCACCCCTATAAAAGACCACGCCCTAGAGCTTATTCTCATTGTGTTTCTGGCTATTCTTCAGAGCACAGCTGTTTCTCCAGAAACTTGCTGATTACACCATCGAGATGGCATCCCAGGCTGCAGTACTGCCACCTGGTGCTGCACCTGCTTCAGCACCACCCCACCCCCTCCACCACCTCCCCAAGGGCCTGAAGAGGGGAACAGGAGTGAGGATGCAGAGGAGGAAGAAGAGGATGATGAGAATGAGGTAGAGGAAAACCCTACTACCCGCACTAGGCCTGAGTCTTGGGTGTGGCAGTTATTTACCATTCATGGTAATTTTCCTATGGCTTGTGCGAACCTTGTTACCTGCAATGAGTGCAAAATGATACTCAGTAGCGGGAAGCACGGTAAGTACAGCTTTGGGACCACTACTATGAAGCGACACCTGAGGTCATTTCACTCTGGGGCTATTCGCAGGGTTGTACCTTGCGAGGAACGTAGCAGGTTGATTTCCTCTACTTCATCCTCTGTTTCTGATCCTGTCACCACAAGGACCACCTCTGTGGGACAGCGTCTTCCTCAAGCTGCCTCACAGGCCATACAGAATGCTGATGACCCTTACCTTTCGAGGGTCACAGTTGTATGTATATACTGTGACACAGTACTCTGCAGGGGGGAGCAACTTCGAAGTGCTTTTGAGACTATCGTCTCAGAGCACGAGAAGATCTGCTCACTACCCAAATAAAACCCACTCTACATCTTCCTCTCTCTGCTCGCCCTTTCTTATCCCTGTGGTTGGTGTCCCCCCTTTACCTTCCTTTCCCCTCCTCTCCTAGTGTGTCATGTATAAAAAAACTAAGAAAATACAAAATATCAAAAATCAAAAAAAAATAAGGCTCTTTTCAGAGCCGCCTTTCACAGTTAAAAAATAGAAGTGAAAATAAATGAAGCAGGACCCTTTGTATTTTTTAGAAGTCTGCGGACAGTTCGCGAACATTTAAAAAATTGGGTTGCTACCCCATCACAAACATTGCAATTTTCTCTCGGAAGAAGTGGTGGCTCTGAAAAGAGCCTTTGGGTGGTGTTTGTAAGTCAAAAATTATAAATGCTTAACACCTACTTCAAAATGGTTGTTTTAATTCCAAAAAAGGTCGCAATGCATTTTGTACATTTCTCAGAAAAATCTGATTGCCAGCATAAGTAAGATGGACTCCATCTCTGCGAAAAATGTATGTACTACGAAACATAATATTTTCATTTTGAAAAGAGGACATGCCAAAATCTCTTAGAAAGGCACAAACAGCCTTATTAACATTGCACCTTGCTTTTTCCATTTGTGGACCAAATGAAGAAGAACGAAGCCACATTTGTCTCTGCGCAATCTGTGAAAATATCACTTGAGAATTAAGAAACAATTATTTTGCAAATTGCAAAATAATTCCAGTCACATGTCCTAAACTGTTCCCTCCACAATGAATTACAATTATGTCTGGATGTTGCTCTGTCTCCAAAGTAGCACAGAGAGGTAGCAAGTCCAACCACTTCATTCCACATACTTCCACATGTGGGAATCCAAGATCTACAGCTACTCCACAGCTTTCTGCATGCACCTTCAACCAATGTATCCACGAATCTCCCAAAATCCAAACAATCTGTTTTCTGAAACACACAGCCATAGCTATCTTTTGTTCTCTCAGCAAAAAGAGTATCTGAGAAACTCTCTCCTGGCACAACACACCCACTAAACTTTCCTGACTAATCCCTTTCAGTGCTTATTCTCATTTGCATGACTTCCGAACCCAAAAATCCCCGGATGTAACTCCCGATGTCCGCGAACTACCGCCATGTCCGCAGACATATCGTAACATGAACAGCCCTTATACCATTTCCACTTCAATCTCTCTGCCATTCCCTCATTGGATGTAGCTAAAAATTCACATGTCCATGCACCAATCACATTCAAGACCTCTAGATCTAACTGCATCATCATAGATCATGACTGAAAATGTACTGTGAATCTCTCTGAGTACAAGTGTCATATCATTGGCAAGCACCATCTACCGGAAATACTGTACAAGTCTCCAAGATTTCTACTTGAAGCTCCATGCATATCCATATGCATGAACACAAACTTCAGGTATGCATATTTTCTGTACAGTAGATGAACACATTTTCAAACAGACTTTTAGCTTGTGTAATCTGTAAAATGAATTTACTGTATTTTTTTCAATTTCCTAAAATCAACTATCACTTATAAACCTTTATACTATTCACTTTCTTTATACCCACACACTCAAATCATGTTAAATTAACATTTTTTAAATGAAATATATAGACTACATATATTCAAACAAAATTGCATGCAAGCACAATCTATGTTTAAATCTTTAAAAAAATATTTATACAATTTCATATTTTTTTGTTTTATTTATTTATTTACTTAATTACTTTAATTTAGACATGACATTGAGGCGCTATTACCTAGAACAGCTTACTTACAGAAATAGTGGTATTCACTGGTATATTATAAATTTCATAAGACATAGTAAAGATATTTCTTTTTGCTACAGTTAGTCATTCAATACAATTTGTTCATTAAGAACATATCATATGTACTGAACTGATGCAATGTATCTTATGTAAATAAATTAGTTTAATAGTTTTAAAGAAGGCACTGATGATTTCAATAAAAGAAATCAATATCTAAATTAAAAACAGCGCTATATACAAAAAAAGTCACTAATTTGAAGCTTTTACAATTGCAGTGAAGACCAGTCTCCTGAAAAGAAGCAGTCGAATTCGAAGAACAAAGAAGAACTAAGAAGTTACCTGTTAATTTAAGAAAAAAAGTAAGTAGAATATCACCATAATATTTGTATTATTAATCAAACATACTATAACGTTAATACAAGCTATTTCGGTGCCTAAAAATAGAGATTGTGTACCATTTTGTCCAAAAATCTCCATGTCTTAAACAGCGATTTACAGCCAGAATGGCCCACAAATTCCTATTTTTGGACACACAAATTACCCAACTGAACCACTACAATGTTCATATTATAGAACAACCAACTGTTTTAAATGTATACATTAGATTTACAATTTGTACTTTTCCACACCACTAGCTTACTTTTTTTTGTCATCTGAACCCCAGTTTAGTAACACATAAATTCAAGAATACCTATCCCTACTAGTTGTAGTTCCCAATGCACAATCACACACCATTACATACATCTTTATCATCTTACTCAAACACTCATGCACACAGCACACATACATTCCAGAACACCCCAACCCATATCTTCTTTATTTTTTTCAACAGACCCTAAAGAATGCCTACCAAAAGTCAAGTCCGTAGAAAGCAATGCAAAAGTAGAGCAAATGAAAATAAAAGTGTCCAACATAAGCATCCATCTCTAGCAGAATTTGTAGAAAAAGTTGAAACAAAACAGCTAATGCAGTCATTTAGTGAAACACAAGAAGTTTCAAGTACAAAAACTTTGCCTCCTTTATCAAAATGTAAAACAAACCAAAAAACAATTAACAGAAAATCAGCTATCCCTACAGATAAAACTACTTTTTCAAATTTTAATATAGCGCAAAGTAAGCATACCAAGAAAAGTATTTTAGCCAAAATGTACCGTCACAAAGTCCTTCAAAATCTTATAAAAACAGGAGAGAAATCAGGTTCAATGCTTACAACCTATCGTAGGAAATTAATCTTAGAAGCGTTGATGGACAGTGCAATTCTTCTCAAAAGAAAGTTATATATTTTACTGTTAAACAAAATGAAACCACTAACAAAACTAATAACTAAATTACCAAAAAGACTTCTCAATAAGCGAAATGTCAACAGAAAGAACTTCTTAAGTATCTGCTGAGGTGAATGGAATCACACTACGAGCACAGAACCATATTTTAATGAAAAGCGTAGAAACAAAAGCAAACAAATACAATTGCCATACATAGCAGTGGTCGAGGTTATGAAAAAGTGAATAATACCATAATGGAACTAGAAGTACTCCTTACAAAAATATGCCCTGAAAACTAAGAATTACCCCTCCATTCAACTGAATCAGAACGTCTAGTGTACAAATGGCCATGCACGTCAATGTGTAACATTCCCAATAAATGTTTCAAATCTTTACGCCAATTCCTCAATAAATATGTAAAAAGCAAAGACAAAATCAAAATTAAATTACTGCAAAATATGGATACCTGTCCCGTGCGCAAGTACACAGGACTACAAGGACATTCATTGGCCTGCATTACAGGACCTACTTTTAAAACCACTTTCCATGATATCAAAAGGATATCAACACATCATTCAACTATAAGAAATCTAGTCTATAAACGGTACTATGCTAAAAGTCCTGCTTTAGCACTAGCAAAGTTAAATAACATCCTTCTACATGGTACAGCAAAAGACCTACTTGAAGAAATTCACAATATCCAGAAAAAATATTTTGGAAGTGAAAGCCATTTACAGAATGAAATAGCTTTAAACCAATTAAGCAACAATTCTACACATGGCAACCTTTTGCTAAACACATACAAAAAAGAAATACTACAATTTAAAAGTACATCTGCTGAAGTACCAAACCATGTATGTGTATGTTGCCGTAGAACTTTTTATAAAAGTAACACAAAAACTGTAGACCTATCATACAAAATAGAAGACAATGAAGATTCTAAATGGTTTGAATTAGCTCTCTACCTTGTAGCAGAAAACAAATACGAAATAACTGAGCCCTTAATACTTTGCAGTTACTGCACTACAAAACTTGACAACAACCAAACTCCTTCACGTGCTATCAAAAATAATTTTTAATTATACCCAGTACCAAAACCCCTACAACAACTTAATTTATATGAGAACACCATAATTGAAACAGTACACCCATTTCAAGCAATAATACGCCTTCAACCAAAAACAGCAAAATTACCTCCCTCTGAATTGGTAAAAGGCATTTGTGGAAAAGTAGTTTATTTACCATTAGATCTAAAAGAAAATGTACATACTCTAGGAGTGCAACGTCCAATGCAGCAATCTTTAATTATCTTAGTAAATGGAGTACCTACAAAAGACAAAAAAATATGGCAACAGCTGGTAGATTTATATAAAGTTAGACAAGCCTTCCAATATCTTAAAGAGAATAATGAATATTACAAAGAAATTAATATTGAAGAAAACTTGAAAGATACAACTGAAATAATTCAAGAAACACAAGAAGCTGGTCAATTTGAGCTACTAGATCCTGCTACAATATCAAATACTTTAGACCATTATACAATTAATCCTTTGCACTGTAATGACACCGTAGAAGATGTACTGGAAACTTACCAAATGCATCAAACAAAAGGATTGCCAATCAGCATATGGGAAAAAAGTATAGAAGCATGTGCTTTTCCTCTACTCTTTCCTACTGGCAAAGGAGGAAGGTATGATGATAGACCTATTCAAATATCAGCTTCAGAATACCGCTCATTACGGATGTATTCTGAAAATCCCAGATTTAGACAAAATGTGGAATACATATTCCACCTACTCTTTGAAAGTGAACTAGCAACTTTATGTTACGAAGTTGCACATATATTAAAATCAGGATCACACTTTCAAAATATGACAGCTACACAATTATTAGAAAAAGTGCAACAAAAGGATGAGCTTTTACAATCAAATATTACAAATCTATTAGCAAATATGCGTGGTACTAAAGAGTACTGGTTTCGACGTCATGGAGATGTATGTTGTATGATCAGAAACCTTGGCCCACCAACTTTGTTTGTTACATTAAGTTGTGCAGAATATGAATGGGAAGATTTACATGATTTCCTACGCATATCAAATAAAAATAAAACAAACATAGATATACTAACACCTGGAGAACTTTGTTCTTTGGATCCTGTTAATGTTTCAAGATATTTTCACCATCGCTTCATTGCTATGCTACATTTTATTTGTAATAAAACTGTTCCTCCCTTTGGAGAAGTGCAACACTTCTTTTGGAGAAAAGAATACCAAGCCAGAGGAGCACCACATATCCACATGCTTTTATGGATTAAAGATGCTCCTAAATTTGGTCAAGACAGTGATGCCACTGTTTTACAGTTTATTGAAAAATATGTCACTTGTGAAATTCCATTAGAAGCCACAAATAGTGATCTTCATGCACAAATTTTACAATTTCAAAGACACAAATGTGGAAAATATTGTTGTCGCAAATACAAAAACAAAGGGAAATACTACACCAAATGCCGATTTGGTTTCCCTAGACCAGTTACAAATACAGGTCAAGTTAGACATAGTGTTAAAGGTAAGTCACCTAAAAATACATATTACATGTATGGAATGCAAACATAGATGTGCAGTACATTGCAGACAATTCTACTGCAGTTGCACAATATGTCACAGCATATTTAACTAAAGCAGAAAAGACAGAGCTCCAAGACCTCTGGAATGACCTGTCATCAGATAAAACAGTATCTCAGAAATTATACAGCTTGGGCATAAAAATGCTCACCCATAGAGAATGTGGATCATATGAAGCAGCTGATCGTTTAACTGGTACTGCATTGTATCTTAAATCTGAAAATATAGTATGGCTAAGTCTTGGTCCAGCTAAATCTAGAAACAGAGTTCTAAAATCATATGAAGATATAGAAACAATAGCCAATCATGATCCCAACAGCCAAGACATTTTAAAAAAACAATGTATTGGAAACATACTACCCAAACAGAAGTAATACTTTGGAAAACATGTGTCTATACCACATAGCCCAAAACTACACATACAAAAATAATATGAAACCTGATGAAAAAAAGGTAAATATAGAGTGACAAACTGTGAAGGCAGCTTAGTTAAACTCACTAAACCAAATTTAATTAATCATATCAAATTGTCATTAAAGACTCCTCAACATAAAGAAGTATATTACATGTCCCTGCTGCAACTCTTCAAACCATGGAGAAAAGAAGAACAATTACTAGATAACTGTGACTCATATGAGGATGCTTTCAAAGCAAATGAAAGCACTATAACTGATGTAAACTTTACACAGTAAAAAAGATTTTGCACAATGAACAGCAACACGAAGAAGAACTCCAAGCCCAACCAGATAAGGACACTCCTGACAGTAGTCAACCTTCTGTAACAGTAAGCCAAGAACCACTGGGAGAGCCACTAATAGCAAATGAAGCAGAATTAGCTATGATAGAAGTAGAAAACCCCATGTGTCGGTATGAAGATAAAGAAGACTTAACTATACTACAATCAAAACTAAACAATGAGCAAAGTAGCATTTTTCAAGAAGTAACAAAACAATTTGCACATGGTGTAAAACATGAAAATAAAGAATGTTCCTGCCATGATTATAAACCTATACTACTGTATGTCAGTGGTGAAGCTGGTTCTGGCAAAACATTCCTAATCAAAATCATTAGTAAGTTCCTTCAACAATAGACAAACAACAAACTGTCAGCTGTTGTCTCTGCCCCCACAGGTTTAGCTGCCTACAACATAGGTGGTGTTACATTACACCAATTACTACTATTACCAGTAGAACACCAGAACAAATTAGACTATTACAAACTTTCTGCAGAAGCTGCAATGGAATTACGCAGAGTATTGAAACAAATGAAAATGCTACTAATAGATGAAGTGAGCATGGTCTCCAACCTGATGTTAGCTTTGATTCACCTCAGATTACAAGAAGTACTCAATTCAGACTATGAAGAGCTCTTTGCAGGAAAACATATTATTGTTTTTGGAGATCTGCTTCAATTAACACCAGTAAAAGGTGAGCCTATTTTTAAAACATTAGGACACAAACTCTGCCGTAAAACTGTTGGCAGCATTGGAAATGTCAACCTTTGGCAACATTTCCAATACAGAGAATTAACAGAAAAAATTCAGCAATCTGCAGATCTCACTTATGCCAACATTTTAAAAAGTATCAGAGTTGGTATACTTTCTAAAGAAGCAGAAGCAATATTGAAAACCCGGCACATTAATGCACTTTATGGTGATAATGCATGTGCTACAGATGTTATGCAACAATTAGCCCACAAAAATGTCAATTGTATGGCCTTAATGCCAACTCTTGCAAGCTGTTTCAAATTCAATGAAATCATGCTAAGTAAAGAAATGCAACCAATCATGGAAATTAGCGCCACAGACAAACTAGATGTACATGGTATGACACTACCCATGTGTGACCAAGCCACAACAAGACTAAATAGTTTAGAAATATCAATCTCAAACGCAGCTGGCTTAGAAAAGATATTAACATTATCCTTAAATTCCAGAGTAATGCTTAAACGTAACCTTGACGTGGACCAAGGACTAGTTAATGGAGCACTGGGTACAGTTGTTGGCTTTCAAACATACCCACGCGACAACAAAATTCAGTTTGTCAATTACTCTTTGACAAACTTTCAGAAGTAAAAAGGATAGGACGCTCAACAGCTAGATTCCTTCTCTTCAAAGATATGTATGTACGCATAGAACAATGTTCTCTAACTCTTGCATACGCAGTCACGATTCATAAATAACAAGGTCTTAACCTAGACAAAGGAATGATAGATATTGGTAACACAGTCTTTAAAGAAGGCATGAGCTATGTAGCACTGTCACACGTACGTACACTTGACGGTCTATTTCTAATCAACTTTGATGCAAGTAAAATAAACGCTGATATTCCTTGCATTTTAGAATACAATACACTTCGTTCACTATACACCCCCCACCTAAACACATATTTTGTTCCACAAAAAGTAAAACGTTATAAAAGAAAAATAAATCAAACAGAAATGCAACAGGATGTCACTGCAAATCCTTGAAAGAGTGTAAAAGAAGCTAATACTTCATCAAGTACCACAAGCAAAAAAGAATCAATTAGGGAAAGTAAACCAGGTACTTCTTTAAAGAAGGAAGACAAACTCCAAAAAAAAGCAGTTAGATACAGAACTACCTGGACCATTTAAATTTTCAAATATAGTTTGTGTAAGTTGCTACGCAAATGTAGCAATGAATATTCTATTTCAATTACCACCAATTGTTGACAACATTTACTTACACAGTACAGACCCATTGTGTTTGCAGATGTTAGTACTTCACAGAAATGCAGCAAACAATCCTGACAACACGTATAGTGTTTATGGAATAAGACAACAATTGGACTACTGTGCTGGAATGGTGAAATTCACTATAAATTCACAGGAAGATCCACAAGAATTTCTAATGTACTTACTACAAGTACTGGAAAACAAAAACATACCTATAAATGAAATCTTTCAGATTTCATACATGTGGAAACATACATGCACTCTCTGCAACAATGTGACACAAGAAGAAATCCCCAATGAATGCTTCATATATATGTCAATACCAAATTGGGAATCCATTCTATTTCAGCGACTTGTACAAAATGCAAACCATGGTAGATTATGCTCTACCTGCAATTCAGATAATCGCTCCATGTTAGTAATACAAACACACAGTAAATACATCATACTAATGCTTCTACGTTACAATGCAGATGGTACCAAAAACAACTGCAAGCTGACTGGATTCACACATGGTCAAATATCACTTGGTAAGAAAACCTTCACAACAATAGGTATAATCTACCACGCAGGAGCTACAACCAATTTGGGGCACTACACTGCATATATAAAAAAGAAATGTGGATGGTTTGAATGTAATGATAGTACCATTACTCTAAAGCAGAGATTACCAGGCAATCTTACAAACGCTTATTTGATGTTCTTAAAACCAAAATGTGATAACTAAACTGTATTTAAACCCTAAGTAAACTTGTGTTAAAAAAATATAAACTGTTAGAATAATCCAAAAGCTATCTAACTGCTCAAAGATTCTACAACAACTAATCAGATAAATGAATACCACTAAATTAGACCAAAAAATACACAGTTAGAATACGCCAATTGGTATCTAACTGTCCCAAAATTTAACAATATCCAAATAGATAAATCAATACCACTAGAATTTATCAAAAAAATTGACAGTTAGAATACGCCAATTGGTATCTAACTGCTCCAAAATTTTATAATATCAAAACAAATAAATAATATGTTACTGCTCCAAAAAAATACAACAAGCCAAAGTATAAAGCATTAGCCAGAAACAACAAGTGAACACTGAAAACAAACAAACAAATAAACTGTAGCATAACAGAAAACGTTTTTTTTTAAATCCAACATGGATTTTTTTTCTCCCACAGACCCAATGATTTTAGCAACAAATACAGAAACTGAGCAAATTGCACAATACTCTGATTTGTAATCTACTAACTATGAGGGTCCAAAAAAAAAAGTATATTGATTATACAATGTAATAAGTCATTACAAAATACTAATACTAACATTCTATTTTCTTTTATCACAGAAATGAACAAGAAAAACATGGACTCCCTTTACTAGACCAAACAGTAAGCATACAATAATAAGGAGAACCATAGCAGCATATCACATCCATAGTATCTAATACCTTTGTTCCTTATACATTTGTTTTTCACCCAAATTTATAAGCAAACATGAATGTGATATGCTGCGGTGGTTGTTGCCAGGGCATACAGTCTTGGGTGCATGGCCAAATGGGCCATGCACCCAAGATTGTATGCCCTGGCAACAACCACCGCAGCATATCACATTCATAGAGTCAAACATTTCAACTATGTTCTATGGAAACTTTTAATGTCCGCGGACATTATGAGTGTTCTTAGAACACTTTCAACTTGCCAGCGAACAATACAGACAGTGTTTTCAGGACACCCCCTACGAACATTTCAGAACAACGCGATAGTTCTTAGAACACTTTCAACTTGACAACGAACAATACGGACAGTGTCCTCAGGACACCCCCATTTTGTTTATTTGCGAACATTTCAGGACACTGCGAGTGTTCTTAGAACACATTCAACTTGCCAGCGAACAATACGGACTACGCCTTCAGGACACCCCCTACGAACATTCCAGGACACCGCAAGTGTTCTTAGAAACGTCTTCAGAACACCCTTATTTTGTTTATTTGCGAACATTTCAGGACACTGCGAGTGTTCTTAGAACACATTCAACTTGACAGAGAACAATACGGACAGCATCCTCAGGACACCCCCTACGAACATTCCCCGGACACCGCGAGTGTTCTTAGAAGCGTCTTCAGAACACCACCATCTTGTTTATTTGCTAACATTTCAGGACACTGCGAGTGTTCTTAGAACACATTCAACTTGACAACGAACAATACGGACAGTGTCCTCAGAACACCCCCATTTTGTTTATTTGCGAACATTTCAGGACAAATTAGTGTTCTAAGAACAGATTCAACTTGACAGAGAACAATACGGACAGCGTCCTCAGGACACCCCCATTTTGTTTATTTGCGAGCATTTCAGGACACTGCGAGTGTTCTTAGAACAGATTCAACTTGCCAGCGAACAATACGGACTGCGCCTTCAGGACACCCCCTACGAACATTCCCCGGACACCGGGAGTGTTCTTAGAAATGTCTTCAGAACACCCCCATTTTGTTTATTTGCGAACATTTCAGGACACCGCGAGTGTTCTTAGAACACATTCAACTTGACAACGAACAATATGCACAGTGTCATCAGAACACCCCCATTTTGTTTATTTGCGAACCTTTCAGGACACCATGAGTGTTCTAAGAACACATTCAACTTGACAGAGAACAATACGGACAGTGTCCTCAGGACACCCCCATTTTGTTTATTTGCGAACATTTCAGGACACTGCGAGTGTTCTTAGAACACATTCAACTTGCCAGCGAACAATACGGACTACGCCTTCAGGACACCCCCTACGAACATTCCAGGACACCGGGAGTGTTCTTAGAAACGTCTTCAGAACACCCCCATTTCGTTTATTTGCGAACATTTCAGGACACCGCGAGTGTTCTTAGAACACATTCAACTTGACATAGAACAATACGGGCAGCGTCTTCAGGACACCCCCTACGAACATTCCCCGGACACTGCGAGTGTTCTTAAAAGCGTCTTCAGAACACCACCATCTTGTTGCATGTCCGCGAACATCACGCAAGCCGATTGGCCAATCAGGACACTGTCCGCGGAGTGAACAGGGAAGTGTGTCCGCGGACCAAACACAGATATCACTAATTTTTTTTTACCTACTTTTTGGTCATTTTAAAAAAAACTACTGGACGTATTTTCACCAAATTTGCAAAAGCACGCTTTCGGAACCAAGCCGCTGCTCCTGGTCCAAATTTGGTGAAAATCCGTCCAGCGGTTTGGGCTGTAGACGCGAGCAAAAATTTGTTCCCATTCAGTCTTTGGGAAAAAAAAAGTTTTGGGACCCCCCCTATAACTTTGCCCCCCTGGACGAATCCTCACTAAACTTTGCAAAAGAATTCAGAGTGACCCAAATACTATTTTTGCAAAGTTTGGTGAGGATCCGTCCAGGGAGAGCGAAGTTATAAGCCACCCAAAAAGTGCTCTTCCTATGGAAACAGCAACTTAAGCATGACTACATGGCCACTACCGTCGCCATATAATATATATATATATATATATTACATGGACAAGGTAGCGTCCATGTAGTTATGGTTAAGTTGGTGTTTCCATAGGAAGAGCATTTTTTGGGTGGCTCCCACTGGACGAATCCTCCCCAACTTTGCAAAAAAGTATATGGCCCACTCTGAATTTTTTTGCAAAGTTTGGAGAGGTTTGGTCCAGGGGGGGCAAAGTTATAGGGGGGGTCCCAAAACATTTGTTTTTTCCCATAGACATAATGGGAAAAAAATCTGTGCACGCCTACAGCCCAAACCGCTGGACGGATTTACACCAAATTTGCGGCAGGAGCGGGGGCTTGGTCCCGAAAGCGTGCTTTTGCAAATTTGGTGTAAATCCGTCCAGTAGTTTTTTTTAAAATGACCGAAATGTAAGGCAAAAAAATGTGTGATATATCCGTTCGCTCCACGGACGGACTTTCCGGTTCGCTCCACGGACTGTGCCCTGATTGGCCGAGCGGCTTGCGTGATGTCCGCGGACATGCGACGTGTTCGCTGATTGGACGGCGTGGTGCGTGAAGCGCGTCAGATTTTCTGTGGCACCCGCCATCTTGCATTCGCCGACGACCGCGGACAGCGCAGTGAAACTTGGATTAAAAATTGTATTTAGTGGAGTGTGTTGGTGTGTAAGAGTGTTTGGGGAGGGTGTGGGAGTATGAGATAGGTTCAATGTTCTGTTTTTTTTATGTGCTAGACACTTTTGTTGTGTTCGATTTGTCTGCGGACAACACGGCTGTTCTGAAATTTTCTATATAAACTAAATGGTGGGGTGTTCTGAGGACGGAGTATGTGTCCATTTTGTTCGCAAGCAAGCTACAATTGAGCTAAGAACACTCGCGGTGTCCTTAAATGTTCGTACATAAACAAAATGGGGGTGTCCTGAGGACGCTGTCCGTATTGTACTCTGGCAAGTTGAATGTGTTCTAAGAACACTCGCGGTGTCCTGAAATGCTCTGATTACTTACCAGTAATCTTCATTACTCCTAGTCCTACTCTTCCCCGTCACAGTACTGACGACCCTCCTCATCATCCCTGCAGGGAAAGTCCCATGCTCCGGCTTGGTAATATGAAACTGAGTGATGTGGATGTGGGGGAGGAGTTATAGGAATTTAAAGAAATAGAATAAGGTCCTGTGTCGGAGGCAAGGGCCTCATGAAGTAAGTACTGGGACAAGGAAGAGTGGACGTGGAGGTAATGTTTGCAATTAAACAAAATAAGGGTTTCTGAGAACGCTGTTCGTATTGTTCGTTGTCAGGTTGAAAGTGTTCTAAGAACCCTCCTTATGTCCGTTGACATTACAATTTCCTATGGGCCTTACCTGACTTTTTGTCCACTAAACAAACGATAAATCAGGCTGCTGTCCACCGACATTATGTGATAATCCTATCACTTGCCCCATCGACCTGGCTGACCTGCTTTTGCGACACTAAATCATATCTCCCACCCCTAAGCCTGACATTATCAAAGCATTCAAATTCCCCATCTCTCCCCGTGACGTTACAGGGTGCGTAGCCAAACGTGCCCAGTCGTCTCCAGTCCTACGCAACTTTACACAGAACCTGGAAAACAACACAGATCATCTCACAACACAGCGCGCCACAATTCGGAATATGAAACTGTGATTTAAAAGCAAACAGCAAGATTGTACATTTCGTAAAGTACTTTTATTTGACATCAATTGTTTAGAGAATATTCAGTGATTTGCATTTGTCTTCGCTGTCGATCCGCAAAAGTTCATCTTGAGTCACGCGCTGTTCCTTTGCGGTACACAGGGTGTTGGTTTATGATAAAAGAAGCACTATGGTCGCACTGATAATCGGAAGGCTGTTCCAACAACAAGGCATTAGACCGCCATAATGGTTGGTATGTTGCTTCTAGCCGCTAGTACCGTGTAAGGGCATATTGGTCCTTGGTGTTTGTCCCATAAAAAGGTGAGGGTCATGAAGTTGTTTAGAAGTAGCTGCACCTGGTTAAAAAATCTGTCGGCCGGGGTCTGAAAATCATGGCATTGACAGTAGGGAAGGATGTACCTGTTTTAAAAACTTAAATTAGTCTCACAAGCCGATCTTCATTAAAAATATTAATTTTATTTATTAGGGCGTAAAACTATTTGCTAGCGAGGATAGTGCAATGGAGTATGTTAACTTATTCCCACTAACCCACCCTCTCTCCTCTGCCTTTTTCAGAGCCGTCTGAGCGCCAGGGGACCACTTCGGCGGTGATAGTGCATGGTACAAAACAATATTCCACATTGAACGAACAAGTACAACTTAAACGGGCTTTAACGCCACGCTATTGTTATTATATTCCGGTATAAAGTAATCTAAAGGGTTACTTACATTATATTGGCATTTTCCATTGTCTACGCGTAATGCAGTCCCTAAATACGACTCCTCTGTGCCAACGATCTTTCTCATAGTGATATAATATATAAAAGCGGTTTAGTTTCAGAAATGTCATCCTTATCGTCTCTTACGTTTTTGCACCCATCCTTCAAAAGAAGTCTTTTGGCATGATCCCTGTCTGTCAAGGTCAAAAAACAATTGAACCTTATAGTGCGAGTCGTGGGCCACTCCGGCCCGTGATCAAAAAATGGAAGCAGCTGACCTTCACTGTGAGCGAGCATAAATTCTTACTTTGCAACATTCTGTGTAAAGCCATCCCTGAGAAATTGCTTTTTACACTCCATTTTTGTATATTGTCTGTGTGCTAATTTAAATTGTTTGTTAAAGGGAGTTTATGGTTAACTTATGCTACTAAAAACCTATGACATTCAGTAAAAAAACGTTGTTAACGGGACGTTATGGTTAAGTTGCGCTACTAAAAACCTATGAAATTCAGTAAAAAAACTTTGTTAGTGGGACGTTATGGTTAAGTTGCGCAACTAAAAACCTATGAAATTCAGTGAAAAAACTTTGTTAAAGGGACGTTATGGTTCCAAGTAAAACCGAAAAACACCTGAAATTCGCCAGTTATGGTAAGCTAAGCAACCATAACTCGCGCCACCACCGTGCACTGCTAAGCCTAACACCTAGGACATCAAAGATGACATCACAAATGTCATTGATGACATCACTGATGACATCACATGTGCATTTACCTTTCATGAAAAGTCTCTACAAGGGATTCTTAGTGTAATGTTAATAAAAAAAGTGTCAAAGATTATTGGAATAAATATCAAGTGCTAATCAGTGCATTAAGCTATGCATTGATATAAATAGCATTCTATTATTAACTTCAATCCAGTATACTAAGGTACTCATGTAGAAACATAGGCATTGTGTGCAGTATACATGATGGAGGTCCAATATTCATAAGCTTGCCATGTTGAATAGTGAAATGATAACTGTTTTCATATTAGAGTTTTGCGTACAGTGAAACTTGTGATAAGTAGGTAATAAAACCCACTTTCTACATAATTGCATTACTATAGACAAATCACAAAGAGACAACACCAGATACAAATATGAATATATACAAGGGAATTGAAGTAAGAAAAAGAAACAGCAATAGTAGCAGAAAGTGTTCATAACCTAACTGATTACCTTTATGCAGAGAAATGATTGCTCTGTTTCAAAGCTGTTACTTACCCTATCTATATATATGACATGATGTGTCTGGACCCTAAGGAAAATAGTGTGAGTACAACATATAAAAATATGAGCATATACAGGGAAAGTACAGTAATAAAAAAAACATCAAAAGTATCAGAAAGTGCTGATAAATCTACTGATAATTTTAATGCACAAAAAGGATTGCTGTCTTTCGAGGTTGTGTCTTCCCCTATGTATATGTTTCATATGATATGACTGGACCATAAGGGAATTATTCTAAGAACATACTTGAAGGATAAGTCTACGGATATAGTAATGTACATTTTTTAGTTCCTGACTGTTACTGAAGAAAATCATGTGGCCTAGATATGTCAGGAAGGGAAAAAAGGGGGAGTCAGACATGTGATGTCATCAGTGATGTCATCAATGACATTTGTGATGTCATCTTTGATGTCCTGGGCGTTAGGCTTAGCAGTGCATGGTGGTGGTGCGAGTTATGGTTGCTTAACTTACCATAACTGCCGAATTTCAAGGGTTTTTCGGTTTTACTTGGAACCATAACGTACCTTTAACAAAGTTTTTTCAGTGAATTTATATATATATATATATTGCATTAAGACCACTCTTTAAAATGAATACTCCTTAGCAAGTGTCCTTAAAAGGGATCTACGGGTCCTTTAAATTTACTAGTTAGATTAAGTTAGATTTGATGTTTCCTACAGATTTTATTTCCAGCCCAAATTTGCCAGAATCTCCTTTAAAAATGATACATATTCAACAAAGTTTGATAAAAATTCAGGCAGGTTTGAGCTAATTTTTTGAAAATAATATACACAAAAGAACTAAAAAGGCTTCTGGAATGAGAGAAAGGTAGGGCAAAGAGTGGATGAGGTGAGGTTTGGTGGGCTAGAGGGTTAGCAAGAGAAAATGTGCAGCTGTGAATATTATCCAAATAGGACAGCACATTAAATTCATTGACTGCATTAATTCATCCTAGTAGGTTAATGCACCGACTGCAGTCCCCAGTTTTGAATCTGGGTAAGAAAAATGTTTTATCCTTCTCAGTAAAGTTTAAATTGGGATTTGTAACTTTGCATATAGACCAGCAGAGTGAGGTGTCACTGGGCAGACTTGCTTGTATTTAATGATTATTTCCATTCTTGTCCTATAATGAGTTGGAAAAAGAGTGAAACTATCCTTGGCACAAGTACATTACCTATTGATTGAAATAGGGTTAAGAGGCACTGTGGGCTACATTGACCCACCAAACAGAATTTCGCCAAAACCAAGCTGCATTTGCGCAGAAACAGCAAAATGGTTGTGCTAGCTCCTGTGAGCACCATGGCCTTAAAACTGCATTTTGCAACAACAAAAAGAAGGCTGCATCTTCTTGCCAAGCACACATTGGGCAGGATGGAACCAGGGGACACGCGGAGGGAGCGTGCCAGTGTGTTCTGACATATACAAATAGAATAAAGTGAAAAGGCAGCACTGCTTTGCTGAAAGCCCAAATTCCCCATTAAAATGGAAACTTTTTCACCTTTAAAAATGCTGCTCTGACGCTAGTCCCATCTGTTCTTCCTTAAACCACTGCGATTAATAAGGCGCCGACCATGCCCATTCATATCCACATTGTGCTTCAGCAAAACCAAGCATGACCCCTGAATTAAAGGCTCTGTTAAGCAAAATCTGGAAAAAAAGGCCCAAGAAACTTCACTTTCTGCCGTGCACGGGAAACACTTTATTTTGTGATACAAAGTTTCAAAGGAATGAACCCTGCAAAAGAAATCATAGCTCTGTGCACATGTCAATTCCAGGAGAACTTTGCCTTGCACAGACAGTTGTATAAAAGGAAATAACTATGGCTGCAGAACAATGTGGGAAACTAGATAGAACAACCGGATTTGCAAGAAAATGCAACTTTCAGTGACCACATGGGAAATGTACTTTGGCAAAATAAAGGAAAATATCTGTTTTAAAAGGGCATGTTGGATAAGGCCCTGCCCTTACCTAGCAATGTGAAAGGGATTGTGATGTGAAAATACAATGAAGGAAATGGTTCTATTTAGTAGATTTTC
Source organism: Ambystoma mexicanum (assembly GCF_040938575.1). NCBI lineage: Eukaryota > Metazoa > Chordata > Amphibia > Caudata > Ambystomatidae > Ambystoma > Ambystoma mexicanum. Next base: position 646,187,190 of record NC_090930.1, on the reverse strand, counting down.
TTACGATTCAGAATACAAATAAATACATTTAATTCAAACTTCAGTGGCTGCTGGGGGGATGTCAGCTAAAAAAAAGTTTCTGCTGAGGGAATGACAGAACCAAAAGGGCCTCTCAGTAGATACTAACACCTCTGTGATAATTACTAGGTTGGATAGAATCTAGTCTAGGCTGAACCCACTGACAATCAAACTCCCAGAAAAGGAAGTCTGAAGAGGGAAAGGGGCAATACAACTACAATCAAGCTGTAGCCCCCACCTTACTCTGGAGGAAAGGACAGTTGATGGCAGCCGAAGAAAGAAAAAAAATGGTCCAGTGGCAGACAAAGGACTGCCATTTGCTTCCAAAGACTATTTATGATTACACATGTAAAGACTTTTATCTCTGAAGCAAGACTTTGTAAAGATGTAAAAGGTTTGCAGTTTAAAAGTGATTTTATGGGCTTTCAATGAAGACATGGTAGAATTCACTGGCACATTGGGAATATAAACGGCAAAGAATCAGGGATTACAAGGAAAGTATCCATGATGACAATGCACATGTTTAATTTCATCCCTTATGTTAATCCACACATATGTATAAAGTTATGGAATTTTAGGCCGAATCGTTCATACTCAAAATTACCAAAAAGTATTAAAATGATGAAACAATGTCTCAACAATTGGAGGATTGGGCTGCTATGTTCAACACAAGATATGTAACCTGTTTATGTAATTTGTTTAGATGTTTCCACTGTATAAAGGCAACATTAAGAGCAAAACTGGATTTTAGTTAAAGTAATTGTGGGAGGTTTTGGACATTGTAAAACTCACATCATAAATCTGACATCATTCCCTTGAAATCCAACCACCTTAGAGCGAGGCAGGGACCAGCACCTCTGACCAATCCAATAGTTTAGAGGCATACTTAGCTAAACCTGCCCAGCCATATACTTTGATGATGTCACTAGGCATTATAAATAATAGTCCCTGACAAGACTCTACACACACTCTTCCTGAAGTTCCTGCATTGCGTTCCTGATCGGCTCATCCAGATTCCAGACCCCACTACTAGGCCAAAGTATTGGTGACCCTACTCCAGAGCCCACTGCAAAACCCAAGCATAGCTGATTCCTACTCCAGCAAAAATTTTGATCCAGAAAAATCCACTAAATTCCCAAATAACCAATGGGGAAATCTGTGGTATTCTTTTGGGAAGCATCCTGAACCAGACTGGCTTGCTGCCCACTAACTGCATGCCTGCTGCAATCCTGTCATCCAGCTCAACTTTAGTATCCAGTGACCAGAATTGCCACTCCGCTGTCCTTGCCATCTGGTGACCAGAACGGGCCGGCTGTTTTCCTTTGCCAGACGCGTAGCCATGTGGTGACCAGAACCTTTTGACGGTCCAAAAATCCCAAAACTAAAAGTGGATTGTGAGTAAAATCCTACCCCATAGAAACCCACTATTTTGTCTTTCCTTTGTCCTTATCCCACTCTCTAAGCCATCCTATCCTTATCCTGATAACTTGTTAAAAACTATTAGAATTATTTGTGCGTCCTGCCCGTGACTTTCTAAAGTGCTAGTGGCATCTCTTTTCAATTTTGTCTTGTGTAATCCTAAACCATTAGTCCTATTTTGGGTGATCGGATGGGTTTCTGCCAGGGTTAGGCGCTGGGGTGACAGGGTTAAAGTCGCGAATCAACCTTGACTATTACTGTGTCCATCTTTGGTGGTCTAGTCTGAATACTCTAGTTTAGAGTAAATACTGTTCTTGTCACAACTGATTTCCTTTCCTATTTAACGGCATCATTTTACTCAAAGCGCACTTTATTATATCTTGCCTATCTCTTATATTTCATTGCTAGAGATCTATTTTCAACTCAAGAGTGTCCCTGTGATATATATCTACCCCTCAATCCAAAAACCACACTCAAAATCAGAGTATTTCACCTGTTTTTATTAAAATCGTTTGGGTAATTTAAAATAGGAATTAAGAAAAGGCAACTTTTACACGTGTCATTTGGCTGCAATCTGTTCTAAACTTTCCACTCATTTTCAAATTGTATGCCTTTTGCTGATCCATTGCCTTGTGACTGCCAGTGATAGGACTACATGCTATTGTGATAAAACATAGGTATTAACCACACATAAATTCATTATTTACCATTTCCGATCGCTATTTTAGGCTTTGTTAAGGGTTTAAGGTCTTCTGCCTCTTATTCCTGATTACCTGCTGCTTCTTTCTATCCATTCAAAATTTGATTATTTGTGGGTTGAGGGAACATTGCAGGGGGAAACCATAACTTGGGTGCTATCTTTCCTAATTCAAAAAGTGCTCCTATTCCATTGTGCTGTATATCTGTTCTAGGGGAAGGTTAACCAAGTGCATTGCTCACAATGTCATTATAATTATCACCCCATTGATGATTTCTGCCCCATATTAAAAATGGTGTGATATTTTTTAATTTTAAAATAAATAAATATTGCATTTTACCAACCAGCCTAGGTCATGATCAATTGTAACCCAGGGTATTTGAAAAGGGTGTGTGATACGAGTTGTGTACCATCTCAAATTGAATCTGCATAAAATAAGGAGAAAAGCATCTCAATTGTGCCCTACATACTTGGCCGAGACCAAGGTGGGTGTCGCCTGATTCAAATCTTTAACAGAACACTCTTTTAATTGGTACTAATTAACTATATATATATAAACAAAGATAGGCCCTGCGTCTCCTGAAGAAGGGTTCTTATCCCAAAACAAATTGAGAGCTACTGCAGGATTTAAAACGTGGATGAATTTAATATTTCACACATTTTAGCCATTAGCTACTACCATTGTACACTCAATATCATTGTTGACTCAGTAGAAATGATATGTCTTTCTTTATGTATCTGTGTTTTTTAAGTATACATTGTACCAAATGTTTTGAGGTCAAGCTAAACCAATATACTATGGACTTTATGTTTTTGTTTTTGTTGTGTAATATTTCAAAGAACAGTTCTCTATGCATTATAAAAGGTAATTAAATCCATGTTTACTTGATTAAGGACTACATCACAGGAAGCTGATTATTTACTATACGTAGTTGAGATTACCACTAGGAGATAACTACACTGCACCTACAGAGATTTCTGTAGGACTTTTATTTTGTTTTGAACAGCATAGACAATCACATGTCGGCCATGGCTGGGTCTGCTTTTCAACATTCAGCCATCAACAAACGTTTCTATTATTGAACTTTATAATGTTACAATGTAAGCGATTCATAAAGACATGGTTCCCTGAAAAGCTTTTAGGGCTGGGTAAGAGTCTGTTGTGTACTAAGGGTGCATGGGTGCATGAAGTTTCATTTCCCTAGTTTGCCTCCATGAGGACTAGTGAGGTTATGTATTTAATACTTGGGAGAGTCCATGGCTTGAGAACAGTGACCTCAGAAAGGCCAATAAGGCCAATAAGGCTGATGCACAGTCAGTCGCATGTCAATCATTCATGATGTAGACTCAGAAATTCCTTAAAGGAAAACTATTTAGTCAGGCATGATATCAATGCTATGATCTCATTACCTGGGAAGAACACAACATATCTACAGTAAGAGGATTATTGGCACAGTGTGCCATCTGTGTAGCAGCACATCCCCCTTGAAATATGCAGGCCACCTTTGTGAATAAGGTGACCTGTGAAATTCTCAATGAAATGCAAACGAAAAAGAAATATATCTTCTGCAGATTTTTGGTACTGGCAAATTTGTGTTGTAATTGTCCCACACAATTCAGCATTAAGTAATGTAAGGGTGCAGCAGTAAGGCACTGACACAATGGTGCCATGTTTTTGGATATATACTTTTATTAAAAAAAAAGGGTTGGAAAAATTCCTCCATATCTCTAAAGCTAAGAGGGGTCTCCCTACCTCAAAGAAAACCAGTGAAATTGTCAGGAAGTTCCAAAATGAAAAAGTCTGTTACTGTTGTGTCCTACAACCTACTCCTGTCCTTAACACTAATCATTTTAAATAACTGTGCAAGGATGATCGCTTCCTAAAGTAAAAAGTGTTTTTTGTGTTTGTGCTGATAATACAAAATGATATAAAATAATGTTCCAAAATACTAGATTCCAATGCATGGCTTGTGCTCCTTTCCCCTAGAATTCTTCTTATCCCTAGTTGCCGGATAGTTCATGGAGTACTGTCCCTTAGCATCACAGTTCTTATATCCTCTCAGCTCGGCATGCTCCTCTACCAAGCATAGGATTCCTTTTTTCAGTCCTAGGACTCTTGACCCTCTTAATCTCAGCATCTCATATGGGTGTGAGTCCCAGACTTGCATTAATTTACATGACTTGGTTCACTCGCCTGCCAAGCAAGTGATCTCTCTTGGGCTGTCTCCTTTCTTCTCATAGGGTCCCATACCCTCTCTTTCATCATGGTCCCAGACCCTCTTTCTCTTGGGTGTGGGTCGCAGACTCACACTTTTGCATTGCATCTGCTTGGTTCACTCCTCTGGCAAGTATACACCTGTCTCCCATTTACTTCAGGGTCCCAGACCCTCTTTCTCTTGAGTGTGGGTCCCAGACTCACACCACTGCATTGAATCCACTTGGTTCATTGTCTTGCCAAGTATACAACTGTCTCTCATTTGTCTCAGGCTCCCAGACCCTTTCCTTCCCTTTCCTAAGCTCACCTGATGCTTCCCCGGACTTCTGACAGCTCCTAGGCAACCCACGTACCTGTTTGCTTCCTTCTTAAAGGTACTGGCGGTGCCCGGGCAGCTGTATCCCTTCTGGAGGCTCTGTCTGCATTCGGGCATCTAGCTACATATGCAGCAGCTCTGCAGGCTGATGCCTTGTGAATCTTGTCTCTTCCGCGCTTCGTCTCGCATCAGCTACTTCCGTGCACAGCTCCCGTTATTCCACTTCTGTGGAGGTCTCTCTCTCCTGTGCATCTCTCATGAGCTTCTGATTGAGCTTGAGCCTGAACCTGGACCTCGCTCGAACTCCTGCGTATGGTTGAAATATTGCTTTGGTTCACTCACTGGTCTTTGAAAACCAGACAACTTGCTTGGTTCCTCGCGAGTGATCCTTGCATTCCTGACCATGTTCTTCATCATAGTACAAGCCTTAAAGCTATATACAGGCTACTTCGCATTACCTGGTTTTTCAGTATTGTCATAGAGGTTGGATTGACTGACTTGACAACAGAATATATTAGTTTTATGCAGGGAGGGGACGGGATGATTTAGAGTTTGATTAGGGTTTGAAAATGGTAAAGCAGTGTGATTTGTTCTCTGGTGATGGTCGTCCGCAGTCCCATAGGGGGATTCCTTTCCCATGTAATCCTCCCTTGGTGCACCAACCCCAGGGGGACGATTTTACTGTGAACACACCACCCTATTCTGTGGGAAAGACTCCCCCTATGGGAGAAGAGATGACATTGTCAGATTCATCACAGTAATTAACCTCCTGGTGTATGTACCCATTCCTGACCTGCTTCATTGTGTCCCGGCTGACACTCACAAGCACAATCATATCTCCCTACCTGCTGCTGGTCACAGCACCTCGCTCTCCTCACTGCTTTGCTGTCATCATCTGTCCAGTCCCACTCCTTTCCTCTTTCAACCATTTTATTAGTAGTGCCTCTCACCCCAAACCCCACCGATCCTTTGCTTTCATCTCAGTAGGAAACTGAGTTCATGTCATGATTAGAATCTGGAAAGAGCAACAAGAAGGAATCTCAGAAGATGATGCTAGGGTTCTGTTCTGAATGCACGATTAGCAGTGAGCTTTGTCAGGAGGTACGTGCAAGGGGAGTGGGTGGAAGCTCATTGCTCGAGTAGATAGTTATTTTTCCATCTGAGTTTTGGTGTATGATATGGAAGTCATGACAGTAAGACAGGGGCTGTGCAGTGCTGCATCTGGTGAGAGTGCTGATTACAATGGCAACCCTATCCCCACTCTCTCTACCCACCCTACCAACTCCCTGTACCCCCACTCTCTCTACCCACACCTACACACCCTACCAACTCTCTCTACCCCACCTTCTCTAGCCCCCACCCACCCATCCTACCAACTCTCTCCAACCCCACGTTCTCTACACCCCCACCCTCTCTACCCCAGCCACCCACTCTGCCCTCACCAACCCTACCCCCACCCACGCTACCCACACTCTCTCTGCCCACACCCACCTCTTCTCTCTCCCCATCCATCCACCCTACCCCCTCTCTCCATTCCCTCCCACCAAACCCCCCTATCTATACTGTAGCACTCTTTACCACCACCGACGCACCCTACCCAACCTGAACCCAATCCAACCTATACCATCTCTTCCTCCAACCACCTATCTTACCTCCTCTCTCTACCCCTCTTATTCTTCCTCTCACTCTCGCTTTATTTCGTACCATCTTACTCTCACCCTTTCTTGCTCATATATCATCTTGCTCATCAATGATGTCACCTTCTATCAATGGCTTCCTCCCTTGCTATATTCCCCCTCTCATCCTCCTGCACACCTACACCCCTTATTACATCTTTCTTTAAAACGTTACACTCTCCTCCTTGCACCCTGGTGCCTACAACTGCAAAATGCAAAAAACAGTAACAATGACAAAACTGTTGGCATTGCTAATGCGTGTTTTATTTGCATTACAATTTGCTAATTTTGACTATTTAATTGTAATGTTTAAAGCATTTTGGCAGCTACTAACACCGAGTAAATGTTTGTTTCTCAACAGGGGCAAGCCATTAGTCATTCACATACTTTGCTTTCTTTGAGAGTATCCATGGCTGGAAGGTTTTGAACTTGTGACCCATTCCTTTAATTCTATATTTTGTTTACTTTGAACATGCGCTGAAAAAGGAAAAAAAGGAAAAGACCTGACCTATTCAACCCACTGTTTACAGCAACATGTCATCAGCATGAATTGTCATAAGCTTAACCCGAATCAGCCTTCTGAATCCCATAAAACTTCAGCTGAACTCGAATCTGCAGAATAAAGTGAAGATTCAGATGATTTGCCGTTCAGCGGAATGTATTCGCCCCAGCGTAAAATGACTCAATTGTGGGAGGGCTTTACCAATCCCTAAACCTAATTAAACTCGTCCTGATCTAACCTCAATGTTCACTATTTTGTTTAAGGTAGCCACTAGACCAACTCGTAGGACAGGTCTAATGTTGACATAGTAATTCTAAAAATGTATTATCAATACCACCTCCTAATGGTACTACTTTTAAATGAAAGTTCATGAAATACATGCCCAAAAGCCTGGTTAGTATGATACAGTCTCTGTACCAGAACAGCAAGGCAGTTGTCTGAGTTGGCTTGGGAGGAGCAGATACCCCTCAATTAGATGTAACCAAAGGAGTGTACATGTAAAAACGAACTATAGCAGTGCTACCAAAATATATATTTTCACCTCATTTTGCACATGAGACTACATTATAATGTTAGGGAGTTAGAATTAGTGTTTAGTAAATGCGTACCCCGCTCGCGCCAGTGAAATCACATGTAAAACTCCCGACGCAGCCCTCGGATTACGCGTACCCCGCTCGCGCCAGTGAAACCGCATGTACAACTCCCTGCGCACCCCTCCGATTACGGTTACCACGCTCGCGCCAGCGAAATCGTGTGTAAAACTCCCCATGCACCCCTGGAATACGCGTACCTCGCTCGCACCAGCGAAATCGTGTGTCAAACTCCCCGCGCACCCCTGGAATATGCGTACCCCACTTGTGCCAGCGAAATTGCGTGTAAAACTCCCCACGCATGCAAGGAATACGCGTACCCCGCTTGCACCAGCAAAATTGCGTGTAAAACTCCCCACGCACCCCGGGAATACGTATACCCCACTCACGCCAGCAAAATCACGTGTAAAACTCCCCACGCACCCCTCAGATTACGCGTACCCCGCTCGCGCCAGCCCAATCGCATGTAATTCTCACTACCGTACCCCCAGATTCGCGCAGCAGTGTGGTGAGAAGCCACATGCACACCCTGCAGCCAGACCACGCCACAGGGGTCCACCCTACACCCCTCCCCATGCCCCGCAGGCATACCATCCACCTCCCCCATGCCCTGCAGGCAGCCCATTCAACCTGACCATGCCCCGTAGGCAGCCCATCCACCCTGACCATGCCCCGCAGCCCGCCATTGACCCTCCTCATGCCCCGCAGGCAGCCCATCCACCCTCCACCTTCCCACCCTCCCCATGCCCTGCAGGTAGGCCACATGGAACCATGCACTTTGGAGGCCCGACTCATGTCCCCTCATCCATCCCCATTGACGGGCACCTGCCAGCAGGCACCGAATCATGTCCCCCCCACCACCCTCCCATTGACAGGCACCTGCCAGCAGGCCCTGACTCATGTTACGCCCACCCACCCCCAATTGACGGGCACCGACAGCATGCCCAACACATGTCTCCCCTACCCCCCCCATTGACGGGCACCTGCCAGCAGGCCCCGACTCATGTACCCACCCCATTGACGGGCACCTGCCCGCAGGCCCCGACTCATGCCCCCCCATTGACAGAGACCTACCAGCAGGCCCAGACTCATGTTCCCCCATTGACAGACACCTGCCAGCAGGCCCCAACTCATGTCCCCCCCACCCACCCTCCATTGACAAGCACCTGCCAGCAAGCCCCGACTCATGTCCCCCCAAACACTATGTCATAACTATACAGACCCATGGCCCTAATGGCAACCCAAATCCGACACACCCACCCCCCCAGTACAAACACCCAACAATCCACTGCACCCACTCCCTAGTAAATACCCATTCCATGATAGTCTGAAAAGAACCAGCATGCCCATCAACAAATGTCCTACAGAGCCACACAGTGGCAACACATTACTTAGCCAATGCTCATGGAGACATGCACAAAATAAATCATAGTAGACCAATAATGTCGAATAATGAAATGTACTAAAAAGTAAAACAAATGACAAAATGAAAACCACACATGCAAATGAAGAAATAAATAGTGCAATAAGAAAAGGAAAGTCTAATTCAAGGAAAAAAGCAAATACAAAACATGAAAAAAGATGTTGTCCATAGAAAAAAATCACAAGTTGAAAAGCATAAAAAAAAATAATCCATGTGAACATCTAAAAAAGAAAGTATGTACATGTCTGGAAAAATTGTAAACATAAGTCTGAAGGGTCCATTATCCCAGAACAAAAGGAAACCTACCTAAAACCCTATCTAAAATACAACAAAAAGTGGAGCAAAGTCTGTGAACTCCAAATCATAATAAAAACCAAATTAAACCTAAACCTAAATAACTAATTACAAAGACGGCGGGCTAGTCCGACGGCTCACTTATTGATGTCCAGGGCCAGGGCATCATTGAACTCCATGTCGATTTTCCAGAGGCGGGCCTGTTCCCTGGCCTCGTGGTTTTGCAGGGATGCAGCCAAGGCCTCCTCCAAATCCCTTCAAGTTGCCTCGAGGCACTCAGCCTGCCTCAAAGCCCGGTGCCTGGAGTTCTCTGCTCTGACCATTGTGAGTCGTGCCCTCTCTGCCTGCCGCCACTCTGCTCCTATTCGCTGGCCCAACCGCTCCCACAAGGAAGACACTCCCAATCATGGATCCTCCTGCGCACCGGCCGATGCCTGCCCCGATGATGTAGAGGGCCCCGAGGTCACATGCCTCCTACGTCGAGCCTGCCGCTGCCTTTCTGCTGCCTGCTGCCACCAGCGCAACTGCCTACAGGAAGATGGTAACACCCGGGGCCGTCGTGCAGGTGCCCTGCTTGTATGTGCCTGCACATCGTCCGTTGCCAGGGGTCCAGTTGCTGGGGTGACCACATGTGCTGGAGCTCCGACTCCCGACTGTGGCAGGGATGGGATCTCCACCAGCAGCCTGGCTGCGTTGGTTGGGGCAGGTCCACAGGGGGCCCTGTTGGCATCTGGGCCATAAGACGGCACGCAGAACGACTGGCATATAGTGTGCATAGAGGAGGAGAGGGCCGCAAGACAGAGCGACACATGGAGGAAACCCCGACCATGAGCCCTCCCAACTGGGCCACATTGGCAAACATCTCTTCGTGATTACGTGCGTGGTCCCCCCAGGAAGCATGCACATCATCATGAATGACACGTGTGCGCAACGTGAGACCAATCAGGACGGACTCAATCCTGTCACGGTTCCCCACGTCCGCAGGTAGAGGAGTGCCAGATGACGTGGACCTCCCGCCTACCTGCGGACGGGCCTGGGACGGGGCATCCCTGCTGGTGCATGGTGATGCAGTCACCGTGTCAGGGACAGTGACATGTACAGGCCCCTCTGCGGTGACCTGTGCTGCCTCCTGCCCCTGCCCCTGGACTACACCCCTTGCACCAGTGGTACCACCCCCACCAGGCCCCATGTGCAGCTCTCAAGCGGTCTCCTCCTCCCCCGTACACACCACCAACCTGGATGGCTCTGCACCGTCTTCCACCGTCGCCAGCCCCTGTGAGAGCTCACCCGCCCCTTCCGCTGCAGCCAGAGTGGCAGACGCGGCACCAGTCCCCTCAATCTCGGATGATAGAATTTTCTGGAAGGGTGATTGGACCTTGTGTCGGCAGCCGGTGGAGGCATCCCTGCTGCTTTCCTCCACAGCGCCATCTCCGCCTTCTTTTTCACTCGCCGCTGTGTAAAAGGAGACATTGAACACAAGCATCAGGGTACTGTACGTCCCTAGACACAAAGCAATAGCACATGAGTGGCACTGTCAAACATCACTTCCATCATGTCCCTCCACAACACATGGGTCAGTGCAGGCAACACACATGCAGGAACAGGCATGGCACATGCAACAAACATTTGCATCCATGTCCAAGGCACCGTAGAAACATCCAATGGTGGGCTGAAACTCACATGCATCATGGGACATGCTCATCACATGCACACAAATCATAGGAGGGTCATGCATCTGGCCCCGTATACCCCCAGACACAGTGGATACAAGGATGACTAGGCTGTATCAGTGAATCAACACATCGCCATGGACATGTGTCAGGCATCCATGGCATTTACCAGCCACTCACACACTACTCAGACACAAAGACATGTACACCATGTATGTCCATGACAGCAGCACCCATCTCTCACACCCCAAACATGTCCAAGTACAGACACAGGCATGCATACATGTGTGCATTCCGCATGCTGCTCTGCATGATGCATTGTAACACATACACCATCCATGTGGGTCACGCCTGACTGGACTCACATGCAGCACCATCATGTCCCTGCACACACACATCGATACATGACCGATGTCACACATACAGCCAAGTAGCTAACTACCACCACACTGCAACATGCACTGTTAAATGGGAATGCATGGGCACTTATCGCTCGACTCCAGACGGGCCTGCATCCTGAGGATCTGGTGCTGAAGCACTGTGTGAATGCGCTCCAGGACCCTCATCTGCTGGGTGTTAAGGTGGACCCGGCATCCCACTGCATCCACTGCGTTCAAGAGGCACTGAGACTTCTTGAAGGTCCTGGATTTATAGTCCTCCCAGCGCTTCTGGACATGTTTGATGTCGCAGTGGTGCCACCCCCTCCGCGTTGATGGCACCCACTATGTCCGTCCAGATCCTCTTCCGTCCTCTTCCGTCCTTCCTTGTTGGCACGCGATGGTGTGAAGAGGGCACCAGGATGCCAACTTCATTTGCACTGAAGCTGGCAGCCCTCTGCCTCTCTGCTGTGGGGTTGCCACTGGTGCTGGATGGTGTTTGGTCAGACATGGCAACCCCCGAGGCAGGTGTGGGTGGGCAACTGGGTCCTGGGGCTTGGCTGTGGAGCGATGGAACACCAGTCGGGAGTCTTCTCTTCCAGCAGGGGTGGTCACAGCAACTGGACCCCTGCAGATGGCAGATGTGCAGGCACCAAATGGCAGGGCACTGTTGGCAGCAGGCAGCTAGGCAGGCAGCAGAAGATGGCTTGTAGGAGGCTCCCCAAGGTTCTGGGGGGCAGGAAAATGGCCTTCTGGGCAGGCGCGTGGTCTTCCGTGTGTTGTCGCATGGCCAGCTTGATGCAGAGTGAATTGGCACATGTAAAAACAGCACGTCAGCATGTAATACGAGGAAAGGGCCCTAGCTCGTAAGCACGTAAGTGACGTGATGCACGCAGGCGTTTCCCTCGTACGGGGGCATAGTGAATTTGCACGTGCAAAAACAGCACGTCCGCTTGTGAATGCGTCTAATTCAAGGAAAGGGCCTTAGCGCGTAAGCGTGCCAGTGATGTTGCGCACGCGGGCGTTGCCTTCAAGACAGGTTAAAGGTGAGCGCAGGCCAGCTTTCCACTGTACGTGCTGTTCGTGGAGTCTGACGCGTGTCTTTATTCTTCTGGATTCAAACGCGATTACTTCACAGCATTTGAAGTTCGTACCTCTTCTTTTGGCGGGGTGTTGCCTACGCGCACAAGCGCATGTCTTTTTCTTTTCCTTTCCAACGCAAAGCAGATGGTGAGTCGCACACGCTATTTTTCACACTGTGGTTCCCCCTGTGCATCACGTACCATTTCGAGGTCATAGTAGCCTGCATGTTTTTTGTGTCCCTGGGTGCCACACCGAACTGCTAGAGGTAAAATACATGCACGTGGGTTACCTGGGCCGCATGCATGTTTTTGTTTTGAAATGGTACTATTTTGGAATTATTATTTTTTTTCTATTTTTTTTTTTTACATTTTTTTTGGGGGGGGCCTGAGGATTGCGTGACCCATCATTTTTCCCCTGGGGTCACAGACAGCCTTGCAGGAGCACAGGGGTACCTATTTCATCCTGTACCCTGCCCCCTTCAACCCAATTGCCCAGGACAATTGTTGAGTGCACCTCCCATCAACTATTTACCATCTGTGCCATGGTTGGGAGGCCACCAAAGGCTAAGGGCGGCAAAGTTGGGCGTCTTCCCAGGGCTGGGCGTGGTAGGGCACGTGGGCGCAGAGACCAGGGGGAACAGGGAGTCCAGGGTGGCCATGGTGGCTACAGAGGGGGAAGAGGCAGGGATGCCCCAATGGGGCAGGATGCCCAGCCACGTGCTGGTGCAGACGTGCCACCACCCCCTGTGGCTCCTGGAGATGCAGCTGTTGCATCACAACCTGGCACCCACATGACCCAACAGCAACTTACATCTGCTGTCACGGGCCCACTGGTGGTGGTAGCTGCAGGTGCAGCTGTGGGGACCACCACCCGGGCTCGGGGTCAGGCAGCGCATGTTGAGTTGCATGACGAGGACTCCCACGACGATTTCCATCTGTCCGGAGGTGCGGGTCACGTGTGTCCAGTGTAGCTGTGACTGGGGCACACGTATCTGGGGCAGTTATGACATCTGCTGCCCCAAGCAGCCAGTTGGTGGTAACTGCATGGACAGATGCAGCCAACACCACCCCCGGCAGTGAGTCAGACCCAAGCCAGACCTTCCGTCCTCATTCCAACACCCACTCCCTTGGACCAGTCTGCCAGCGCCACTGCTCCCACTGATCAGGGTCACATTGGCCATTGAGGGTCAGTACCACCACCCAATAGGAGGAAGCGTGCTTGTGCGCAAGAGGCTGAGACCCCAGACACGATCTGGCCTCCGGCACGTAGAGGAAGAAGCCTCTCGGCAAGCAGGAACTGGACTTCCTTGTGGACTATGTGTCGGCAAACCAACGCAATATGCTTGTAGGCCCACAATGACATACAACGCATCACCAGCATTGGGTCCACTGGCAGCATGTTGCAGATGGTGTGACATCCATGGGATTCCAGGTGCGCACGGCTCAGGACTGCTACAAGCATTGGAATGACCTCTGACACAGTGCAAAACAAAAGTGTGCCTCCAATTATTCCATGTCTCTGGTGACTGGTGGTGGGCCAGCACCAGAGGAGGATGAACTCACTCAGCACGAGGAGATTGCTGCAGTAATCATCCCGGAAGAACAAATCCGTGAAGTGGGAGAGAGGATGGATTACGGTGCATCATCCGGTGAGTATTGATGCGTGTTACTCAATGACATGGGTGTTTGGCATGTGTGACCCTCTGAGCTACAAATTGGGTCCTTCCATTCATCAATCTCCCTCTCTACCTGTGGTGTTCACCAGGGGTCTGACCTCTTAGCCTGGCTTTCCAAACAGCACCTGGCAGCTTTCGCCTACTGCATTTTCATTTTCTGCTACAACTTCCAGTGCTATGCTGATGACACTGAACTCATTTCCAGGCCACCTCTTCTCCCTCCCTCATTTCTGATTGCCTCATTGACATTTGAAATTGGTGTACTGCCAACGATCTCTGTCTAAATGCCAGCAAGACTGACATCTGCCTCATCAGTACACCTTCACCATTCCTTTCTCCTCACTCTCTGGCCGGTCAACCTTGGCCCTCCTCCTACCCCCACCTGCAAGGACAAAAACCTCAAGGTCACCTCTGACTCCACACATTCCTTTTCCGCACACATGTCTGACGTTTCTTAAGATATAGTAACTTCTTGCTTAACCTCCTCAGGGGTACTGTGCCTTTCCTCTCGTTCACTTACAAGCTCACAGTCTCTCAAGCTCTGGTTGTCTCAAGGTTGGACTACTGTGACAGGCTCTTTCAAAATTCTACCTGCCTCCACACTGCGCCCTCTACCACTAATCCAGTACAGGACTGCGAGACTTGTCCTTGGCCTTAAGCCCTGGGATCCTATCTTTCCAGCTCTGAAATCCCTTCATTGGCTAGCAGTGAATGCAAGGATGCAACTTTAGACCCTCTGCATTGTGCACAAGGATTTCTGGGGCCTGGGTCTAAAATACCTTCAACAATTCCTCTGTCAATACCTCCCCTCTCGAGTCCCTTGCTCCTCTACCTCACACTCCCTCCGCCGGGTCAGTCATTTATCGAAGAAAGAAGCCGGGGGCAGATCTGTGTCTATGGCTAGGACCTCCCTTTGGAACAGCCTACCTGCCAATGCCACATTGAAACTTGAGGAGAAACATCTTCTGGAAGTACCTCAAAACCTTCCTATTTGCTCCTGCATTAGCCCCTCTTCTCCCCAGCGGAACAGTTTCCTCTCTTGGCACTGTGCACCTGGACACCCTCTGTCCTTCGGGCCCAGGTACCTGCTCACCCTGCCTCCCTGCTGCACTGCCTCCAGGCCTCCAATTGCAATGGACCCTCTACGTGTACCCATACAGTCCCCCACTCTTCTTCTGCACTCATCAGATTTGGCCTATCCAAATGATCTTGCACTTGGCACTTGCTGGCTGCACTACCACCTTTTGAATGCCTAATCTATCATTGGACTTCATTTTCATTCTTTGGTCTCCTCTGTTTGGCATGTTCCACTTCTCCACCTTCCAGGAGCTTCAACCCTTTATCCCTTCTCCATGCACTTGCGTGTTCTCAATGTCACTGTGCCCAGTATGATCGTTGTTTTCATTTCCTTTTCTCCCTTGTTCCCTTCGCTTTGCTTGGTTGTGCTCTGAACCACTTGTGTACGAGGGCAATCTTGATGAGATGTCATATCATGTCATATACATTCTTTGTCCTTGGTGCAGTGTGTCTCACTCTGTGCTGATGGCAGTGGCTGCCTGTGCACATGTGTGCACATTCATGTCCCATGTGCATTCCATGTATGCCCCTAGGTGTCCTTGACTGCCTGCTCATTGTTGTATGTCTCCAGGATGATCCAAGTGTCATGTTATTTGGACAGCCATATCATGCTCATTTTGGGTCTGTGTGTCATCACGCATGACTTTAGGGTGTCCACATCTGTGTCGTGCACATGGCTCCCCCTGTTACAGGCCCACTGCCTCTTTTCAACTGGTGGTGTGTCATCTGCATGGATGGGTGTACTACTGATAGTTCCTGATCTGTCCTGCATCATGTTCACTTCTCATCGGCTGTAGTGAGATTTGACTGACGGCATGCAATAGACGCATGGCAACATTGTCTGCCAATGTACAGTTCTGGTGTGAACATTTCATTGCCATGCAGTGCCTCCCTGCTATTGCCCAGAGGGTGGGTGTTTCACGGTATCCATGCTACATGGTGCATGCCATTTGCACATGATGGCTGCAATTGCCCTTATACTGCCATCACGTATGGAGATTGACATCACTACATATCTGTTGATGTTGGAAGTTGAGGAGGTACACATGCACTGCACTGCACACACCCACTCCTGTGCCAAGTTCAGCCCTTCAACATGCCAACACAATGCTGCTTTGTGATAGTGACCTGCCATGTATGTACCCAAGTCTCTCCTTTCACTGTATCGAAATGCAGTAGCATAGGTGCCTCCTGTGACACATGTACTCTGCATAGTCAATGGTTGTTGAGTGCTGCACGTGAACATGCATGTTACATGTGTCATGGTGTGTTTGGTGTGATTGCCAGCTGTGGCTCTCTCATTTCTGGCTTGGATATGTGCCTGTTAAAGGTTGTGTGTGATGCAGGTGATGGGTAACATGCAAAACATGTGTTGGCTTCACATTTTGCACACATCCTTTTCTGCATTCGGGATACCCTTGCATTGCAATGCCACTGGATGCATGTTGGGTTTGAGTTGCGTGTGACATGTCTGCTTCATGTGTTGGCTGTCAATGTTGTGATCTATATGTGTGTGGTATGTGCTACTGAGATGCATGTTATTGTTTCTTTTGTCTATGTTGCAGGTGATGGAGCACTGGAGGCATAGGAGGAAGATGTCATCCCAGACACGGTGGTCAGTTCACATGAGCATCCAGGCACCAGTGGCGGTCGTGGGGTGGCAGCCCACGAGAACCCACTGGTGCTCCAGGCCATCGTGTCCAGAGTGGACTCTGATTCAGGCTCTGATGTATCCGCTGACCACTATGTTGAGCTGGATCTGCATTATGACGTGTGGTCGCCCGTAAGTGATCCTGTGTTGGATGATCTTCTGCCCGCGACACCTGCAGTAAGGGGCCAGGCAGGGTTGGAATGTCCGCCTGTGGTGCTTACAGGTGCACAGACACACTCAACATCAGTTGGCCATGTTCCTGGGGCATCAGGTCGATGTAGGGATGCAGTCCTGCAGCCATGGGCGGCACCAACCCAGAAAGGACCGCGGCTCCTTGGGCCCGGCAGTTGTCTTATCCGGCAACGTGGTGGCCGTGTGCTACCGGGGTCAACTGAGTGGGAGCATGCCGTTATTGCCATAGCACAGCAACAGGAGGGAGCAGTTGAGATGATGGCTCAAGGTATGGAAAGTGTGGCCTGTTCCATCCTCCCCCCTGAAAGGCAAGTGCAGCTCCAGCAGCAGGCTATGCGGTGCACGTGCCGCTCACACAGGCTGGGCATGGCGGCCTCTGACAGGGCGCGCCAGGCTGAAATGGTGGTTCTGCGTCAAGCCATTTCTGCTCAGGCAGAGGCACACAGTGAGGCCCTGAGGGTCGAACACCAAACCCTCCGATCTATTCTGGGTGCTCTCATGATGGACGACAGTAGGCGGGCAGAAGACAGGATGAAGCGGCTTGAAAGAACCATCTCAGCTGAACTCCATGCAAGCCGGGAGGTACTCCGTTTGTCATGTGAGGCCATGCAGGCTGAACTCCATCTTACAAGTGATTCCTTGCAGGAGGAAGCACGTGTGACACGTGAGGTAATGCATGTAGACCTACGTGTCATTGCCATGCAGGACCTGGTTTACCAGACCTGCATGCTTGCTGCCGCTGAGGGCCAAGGCAAGGATAGGTGTGGTGAGGCAACTGTGCTGTGTCCACCTTCTGATTTCCATCCAGAGGGTGACAACGACAACCTATCTCCCACATAAGTCGGGCCGTGCAGGAGCTGAGCCCAGTGAGTTTTTTTTTTATCTCAATATCTAAACATGTGGGTGTTGAGGTGCACCCTGTACCTTTCCCCTCCTCAGTGCCCCCCCATTTCCCCTGGGTCATATGTGGCCATTTTTTATTTGTTTTTTATTTTTTTGTTTCTTGCAAGTAGTTTTCTTTTATTTATTTGTTTGTCTATTGTGCATTCATGTGACAGTGTGGTGCTTTGTGGCATTTGAAGGCATCCACTGTGGTTCCAGCAGGGCCCATTTAGGCTTGTATCGTGTTTGTCTTTTGCTTGGGGTCCTGACACATATGTTACTCCTGCTTCCCCTTTCCATGGGCTCGCAAGGATGGCTCGGTGTGACAGCATCTCACACAGGGGCATTTGGGCTTACATCATATCTGTGGCCAGCATGCAGTCCTACTTGTGTGTACATCCCTAGTGGGTATTCCGGATGGCTTCTCCAGTGCATTTGTGCATTTCATTTTGATGAGTATTCTGTTGACTGTGCATTTCATCATGTTGCTTATGTTTATTTTTATTAATTGACTGTCTGTGTTCATGCACTTCCTGCTGTAGGTGGTACCATGCACCCTTTGGCTGTGTAACACACACTGATGGTGGAAGGGGTCCGTGTGCTGACAATGTTGCATTGGGACACTTGGCCTGCAGTGATTTTGCTATGCCACATGAGTTATCCTTGTCACCACGCGTTTCAACTACCGCCATTTCCTTGCTTCCCCTGCTTTGGCCATCTTGCAACCCTGCCTGGTATGTTGTTGTGCCCCGCCCTCCCATTGGTTGCACTTGGCCCTTGTGAAAATCCGGCCAACCAGGAACTTGAGCCTGCCACCACTACCCTCAATGCAGGCCCTGTCTACCCCTGTCCACCACCCTTCTGGGTCCCTTGATTGTCCCCCTGTCTCCCCTGCCCCAGCCTGTCTCCACCTGCCCCCTGCCAGTCTCCCCCTGTCTCCCTTGCCCCCCACCAGTCTCCACCTGCCCCCCACCAGTCTCCCTCTGTTTTTCCCCCTTCACTGTCACACCCTCCCCTTCTGCACCATCTTCTTTCCCTCTGTCCCCTGTGTGTGCTTTCTTTCCCCCTCTCCCCCTTCCTGCCTTTACACCTTGCCCCCCTCCTCCCTTCCGTCCTTCCTCTCCCTCTCCACCACCCTTCACCCTCCTCCTTGTCCTCTGTCTGTCTTTTTCCGGCACTACCCCAATTGCCGTCAGGCATTGTGATACGCTTGTTCTTTGAAGACACTTCCCCCTTTGCCTCCGTCCATCCACCCCTTCACCTTTTTGAGTTTTATTTTGGCACTTACTTTTATCATCAGTCCCTCCACCACTGATTACAGGTCGTCTGTTCCCCCTTTCAGTTCTGTGTTTCTTCTCCTCCTCCCAGCACTATCTTGATTCTTCATCGACCTTCCATAGTTCGTCACTTGTTGCGTTACTCTCCTGACCTCTTCTGCACTCTTTCCTCTTCCTTATGTGACTCCTGCATTGCAACTATTGCCATCAGGCATAGCAATGATGATGCTAGTTTTGTTTTCCCAAATTCCCTCCCTAGACTCTCCCTTATTGTTACAAGCACTTGCACTATGTACTTTGATTTGATAGTTCATTTTTACATTCTGGACTGTTTGAAGGACTTGTAGGAAAGTACTGTTATTCTCCCTTGTTCCTTCCCTCCTTGAGGCGCTTTGATGCACTTTGTGTGTAGGCCCTATAAGGATTTTCAATGAATCAGTGATTGCTCATTGTCTGCCATTGTCAATGTGGGGTACTCTGTACATGATATGTTCTGCTGGTCAATGGCTGATCCTATGTTGGGTTTGATTTTGAGGTGTCGGGGATGGGTGTGGTTTAACACACTGGGAGGTCCTTGAGTGCAATGTACATGTGCTGTGTACAGGACACTGGGGCTCACTTCATTTCACATGCATGTATTCGATGCATGTCCCCACTGACACAAACACTTAGGCAACACCCCCCCCCACACCAACTACGGCACACCATGCACACACGTGCACCCAGATTGCCTTCTCAGGCATGCTGTGTCCCGACAATCCATCTTCACTTCCAATTCATTGATCATGTACATGCATGACAGGGTACTATATGGTTGATTGTACTTATTTTTCATGATGCTCAAGGAGTTTCCCCAACACTACCCGGGAGGGTAGCTCAGCGGCAAAGTGCTCGCCTTGGAAGCAAGAAGACACGAAGCAACACAGGTTCCATTCCCGGGTCCGCGCTTAGAAATCTCTGGGTATTTAAGCGCGTTATAAATACGCAACTAAGAAAAAAAAAAACAATTACACAACTGAAAAATAAACAAGCAATTCCTGTAACAGCGCCTCGATGCCCGCAGGCTGTGTGAGCACTTTAAAAAAAAACAAAAAAAACAATCCACACTCACTGTGCTGTCCGGAGAGTGGTGTGTTGCAGGGGACACAAACCCAGCACACAGTGTTTGTAATGCCAATTTGCTATTGTCCAATGTGCATGGCAACAGGTATTTTGACTTTTGTTGCTTGCACCACTGGTGGCATGCATTTGTGCCATCGTTTTCAGGGTGTGAGGTTTTGGTCAGTCATTTCTTCAGATTTCATGTCAGGTGTAATTGTCTGGTGCCTATTTACATTTCTCACATGGCACTTCATGACTATTGTGTTATGTTTTGTGCATATGGTTTGATGTTTTGCCGTTGCATACCATGGTATGGTGTGGCAGACCGGGGGCATGGGGTTGGGAGGGTTTGGGTGGCATACTAGTACTTTCATGGCCTGTTTTGCAGGGGGGTATGCACTTTGCATGTGTTCCTTTTGGTCACATGGGATTGGTTGTGTTTAAGTAGCTAGGAATGCATACAATTTGGCACTTCCGTGGACACATTGTCAGGGTGGTAAGGTTGTGACAGTTAACTGTCCCTTTCTCATCATCAATTGTCACCTGGTATGTGCCAGGCCTGTGTGCACTCTGCAGGGGTTGGAGCTTAGGTGGAAAATATGGCCACAAGCTGGGTACGGGCTGCCTCGCCACATGCCCCTTCCCTTCCCATGCACAGCGGCCGTGCATGTGGTTGGGGATGTGGGGGCACCACCATTTCCACCGGTACACCCCGCCGTGTTGCAACGTTGTGCAGGACACATGCTGCTACAATTATCCTGCACACTACTGGGAGTGCACATAGTAGCTGTCCGCAAGAGCGGTCAAGGGAGCGGAAGCGTGACTTGAGCACTCCGAATGTGTGCTCCACTATGGCCCTGGTTGCAATATGGGCTACGTTGTATCTTACCTGGGGTGGTTGGGTTCCTTATTGGCATCATCATGTAGGTGCTCAGAGGGTAGGCACTGTCCCCTGGTAAGGTGATAATGGTTGTCATTAGTTGGGCTTGTGTATTTGTCTGTGTGTGACATGCATTCATGTGCACAGGCATTTGTACTCACCTATGAGCCATGTGACGCCATGCTTCCCAGCTTTCAGGACCCGGCTCAGGGCGGACATTCTGTATATGAAACTGTCATGGGTGGACCCTGGACAGTTTGCATAGAGAGAGGTGATGATTCCCTTGGCCTCGCATACAACCTGCACGTTGATGGAATTCCAGTGCTTGCGGTTGCGGTAGATGTTTTCAGTGGCCCTAGGTGGACGTAGGGCCACATGGGTGCAATCTATGGCACTGAGCACGTTGGGGAAGTGTGCCACCCTGTAGAAGTCCTGGACCATGGCCTGCCTTTCTGCGCGTGTTCTGCGCATGTATATGTGCCTGCGGACTGAGAGGCGCGCAGTGATGATTACCAACACCTGGTGTAAGCAGCATGACTGCGTGGGCTGTGAGATGCCCCTCACTATGGCAGTTGTCCTTGGAATGACCCAGTGGCCAAAAAATTCAGTACATTGACCACCTTCTCCAAGGGGCTCAATGCTTGCGAGCACAAGGTGGGTGATGTTTGTTCATCCTCCCACTCAGTGACCAGCTCTAGGATGTTATGAGGTGGATACCTATACCTTCCATAGACCTGGTCATCAGGCATCCCAAAAAGGCTGGTCCTGGGCAAGAAAATGCGGGGCCTGGCTATTCTCTTCCTCCTGCGGTGTCCCATGATCACTGCTGCGAGGAATGGAACATTCATCGTAGCTGTATATGCTTTTTTGTTGTTTGCGCGCACTATTATGCTGCGCGGGGGCGCTTCCGCCTGCTTTCGTGTGGTGGACGTATTTGTGCGTGTGTTTTGACTTGCCCGGAATTTCCCTATTTGATTCCATGAATATGTGTGGGCGATGCATGTGTTTCCCAGCGCTACTTCCCACGTTACACCTACATTTTCACCCGTTGTTCCCCATTCCCCATGTTCCACCCCCTTTTTAGGTTGTGTGCGAGAAGTTGTGTGATTTCCCTGTTCCAGTCGCGCACGCGTTTGGAAAGTCGCAGTGACGTGTAAGGTAAGCGTGGATTTGGCGCACATCCCAGGAAAAACATGTGCAGGGCCTTCCATGAATCGCACGCGTGCGATTCACACGTTTGCGCTAGCTTTTTCACGCGTGCGCCAGCTTGCACCACAAATTTCGGCGCACTTATTCCATGAATTACCCCCATTATCTCAAACCCGTTTTAAGAACATTGGGTATGCGTACCATGCTCAAATCTTTGGAGCTGTGTAAAAGTGCAGATGACATGGACAGAGTTTTAAGAGTGTCCAAATACATCCATTGCACATGGTTAGTAAGATCCCAAAAATGTACACAATAGAGTCCAACCCGAAAGATGTTTCTTAGAGGATTTATCGGCGGGGGATGTGACCACCTTGCCCCTTTAGCCTGTTTGTAAATAATCGGTTTATGTTGTCTTTAAGGCCCAACCGTAGAATAAAAGTCAAATAATGTGCATGCCAATCTGACCCCAGAATGTTACATTTACACCTATTGTGGTGGGGTGTGAGTATATCCTATATCCTCTCCCTGGTCTTTTCTTCTGAGGACAAAGGTTGTGACAATTTATAAGGTAAAGGTGCCATGTTTAAATTTTGATTGCAATTAATTTTTATATATTTCAATAAATATACTTTTATTATGAATTTAATATTTCTCTTGTATCATCATTAACTTGCATTTGTATGTCTTTTGTGTTGTACTTTCATGGCGTTATGCCGAATAAAAGAGAAGAGAAATACAAATGTGTGCAAGGGATTTTGGAAAATGCCCACATGAGCATATCAAACTATTCTTGATGTAACTGTGTTTTCTTTTGTGTAACCTCACAATCACACATATTTAATGGAGTGCCAGGTGGACAATTTCAAATTAAGAGAAAGGGTCAAAAGACAACATGGGTCAGTGAGAGGTCATATGATCTCATGCAACTACTGTATCAATTATAATCCATTATCCAAGCTTTTATCTGCTGTCAATAGGTTCGCACAGATACATTTCAATCATATCCAATATATTGGAACATTGTGCTCATATTACAGGTGAAAAGTGCTTATCGTCAGCAATACTGTGGGCTTAGGGCGACATCTTCTGGCAGCTGGAAGGATTGCACACACTTCCCATGCTAAGTATAACGGTGTCTTGCCCCTTCGGAATACGATAACGTCCAATGCTTGCACGCTTTTAGCCAGTAGCAGCGACTGACACAGGATGATTTATAATTAAAATAACACATAAGAATGTGGAAAAATGTCCGAATGATATTTTGCTTTCACCATTAAGTACAATGACACATGATATCAACTTCAACACAATTACTCATGTTATATTTTCTAGATATGATCCGAAAACAGACAACTGGACCACAGCGGCTCCTCTGAGTGTGCCTAGAGATGCAGTTGGGGTGTGTCCTCTCGGAGACAAACTATATGCTGTAGGAGGATATGATGGAAACTCATACCTGAGCACCGTTGAGTCATACGACGCACAGAATAACGAATGGACCAAGGTAATCAAATTGAGTGCAATTAAACACAGGGTGACAAAGCCAACACTTTTGTCTGTGTAAAGTTGAACTCTTTTTCGGTTCTTTAGGTATTGCCATTATATATGCACAGGTTCTTACTAGCTATTGCAATCATAGGCACAGGTGCTGCCATCATGTTCCAGTTTTGTCAAACTCTGCTAATGTACTCACATCCAACGTAATGCCATCCTATACCAGGTAGTTCCACCATGTACAGATTTGCTCACACCATTTCCGGGTACTACCATTGTATGCTAAGGGACTGCACTGTGTGCTAGCTATTGGCATTATATGTCACCATCCTTCTCTTAAACGG
Source organism: Ambystoma mexicanum (assembly GCF_040938575.1). Lineage (NCBI taxonomy): Eukaryota > Metazoa > Chordata > Amphibia > Caudata > Ambystomatidae > Ambystoma > Ambystoma mexicanum. Next base: position 646,163,188 of record NC_090930.1, on the reverse strand, counting down.
ACATTTAAGAAATACAAATTTCAAATAAGGATAATATGACAAACGCCCGAGTGTATATTGCCCTCCTCACACCTTATGACAGGCATGCTGATCCTAAGCCCAAAACAATCTTTATATGTCAGATAGTGTCTTCTTAAACCCAAATGCTTGTCATTTTCCCAGCATTGCTATGTTATGCCCTGGTTCTCACACATTTTTATGGTATTCACTTTGTTGGGGTAATTCGCCCAGGTATACCAGAGGTCTGGGGTTCTGCTCGACTCCAAGGGACCCAACACCCTTCCACAGAATAAACAAAGGACTCAGTCAATGGCAAGTTAGGACTCTGGTTTATTGCAAAAACCAACAAACACCCTACAAGACATTTGATATTCTCCATGTACTTCCCGACTCTCCAAATGGGCCCTTGTTTGTTTGTGCATTTATATAGCGCTATGAACCCTCAAGTATCTGAGTGCTGCTTAATTCCAACTGTGTGTGGTGCTCATTTATCGACCTCGGAAGGATGAAAGGCTGAGTTTGGCCCTGCCGGGATTCGAACCTGCGTCAGCAGGCTCTGCACGGATGTCAAAGCGAGCGCTCTACTGGCTGTGCTATCTGACCGGCTTACCCAAAACACCTATCAACACAGAGGATTGAGTATCGAGCGTAATAACCTCTATATCTGTCCCCTAAGTGGGTTATTCTACTGTCCCTTGCATGGGCCATCCCCAAGAAACTATTACATTGTTGCAAAGTAATAGGCTTACCATTGGTTCTTGCCCCTTGCCATCCACCCCTAACTTTCTAAGCTGTGGTTGGTTAGGGCTCATCTCCCCAGGCCTGGGACTCGATTCAGTTCAGTCCTCTGTGCACCTCTTCAAGGTTATGTGAACGATTATGTGTCTGTATAGTAACTTGTGTGTACCATCTTTGCCTATGAGAGTGCGTTCCGATGTTGTAACACTGGTTGCCATCTGCATCTGACTTTATAGGGATCGGCTCTGCTTTCCCACCATATGAATAGCTCAGCTGTACCCCGTGTCTAGAGACCACAAAATCGAGCTCCTGAGTCCTGAGTCTGCATTTATGAGGATTTATTTGTATTTTCTGCAGCTGTCGCCTTGTCGTTTGCAGATTGGAATCTGTCTGTGTATCTCTGATCTTGGCCATGAGCCTGTCTTGTTCTCTGTGCAGCCTGAATCAGCTCTTCTCATCTCAGTTTCTGTGGCAGTGGTCGAAGTGCATGAAAATAAGTAGTGGAACTATGTTTCCTACTGGACTGCGCCAGCTCCCCAGAAACCCCCACCACTGCGCCCGCTACCATGCACAATACAAACCCCCCAAACACATGCATCTGCTGTTTAAGGAAACGTTCAGTGCAGTGCACTGACAGTGCACGTTTCAACTTCTTCCTACACATTCTTTTTAAAACTAAACCACTCCGGATCTGTTTCTTTTTAAAATAAGAGTATAGGAAGAGTAAAATGTAATTTAAGAAAGTAGAGGAGCAGCTCTCCCAAATGCTCCCGCCCACTTCGATCACTGGGCTTGAGGCCTTCTTTAATTTCCCTAAAACTTGTAATGCGGTTTCTGCATTGCTCCTGTTATGCTAGTTTTTCTATTGGTTAGTCACATATGCTACTACCAGACTCCATATATACTCCTGTGGTTCCATAGGCTTAATAACTTTAAGCATCAGCAAGCTTGCTCAGGATCTCTTTGCGTTATGGGTCAGCGTTACTGCATTTGGCTAATTAAAAAAAGAATAAAGCATTGACAGTATGTATATGTGTCCGTCCTCTAGCTATGGAACTGTGTAAGCATGTTCTTTGTGTATGGAAGTGTGTATTTCTGCAAGCGGTGCAGGACTGCAAATCTGCTTCATGTCTAATGTCACTACGTCGTGGTGTCACTAATGACATGAACATTGTGGCTTCTTGGTGCCTAATTGAGATTGTCCATATAGGTATTCCTGCCCACGATCTCTGCTTCTTCTCCTATACCTGTAAAGACATATATTGGATTTGGTCTGTAAGGCTGGCTGAGTGGATACCTTCCTGTGTACTTGTCAATCATTGGTGCACACTGGATTCCTCTGAAATAAGATGGGTAGCTGCATGCGTTTTTGACTCTTCGTCCCGTCATGAATCTGGGGGTGAGGATGGGCATTCTTGGGACTCTGTCTTCAGTTTCATCAGCATATTTAAGATATAATGCGTGGTCTTATATAACACCCTTCTTCCAATGATTTCTACCCCAAATATATGTGGCTCTTTAGCAAAAAAGTTTGTGACTGGTGTTATTAGGACAGAAGGAAGGCAGATCTGGAAACCTGGGGGGTTGATATGTGCAGGTCGGAAGTAGCTGCTATCTGGTGCCGATACTGAAACTGTATTCTTGCGAGGGGGTATATAAAGGGGCAGGTAAGCCATCAGGGTGGCCCATTGGTAGTGAAGCAGTGCTCACTGAGTTTGTTATTTGAAGATGCTTAGGGTAGGTGTCTGTTTAGTAAGCTAGACTAAGTGGGTCATCTGATAAGGATTGAATGGGGTCAAAGGCTGCTAGCTTTTAATAGTGAGTGTTCAGCAGAGACATAAAAAGTGTGGGAGGAGGGGGTGTGGTCATGGTTCAATTGCCATTTACCAGCACACCATTTTCTTGCACATTGCAAAATGTTCCATTGTGCAACTTTTACAATTGGTAAATCATTTGAATTGAATCAATGAATTGGCATTCATTACCATCATCTGCCGTGACATACAAATAATATGCCATGCAAAAACAGGTATTTGGCAGTTTTGTCATAAAATGGTCAGACATTATTTGCAAGAAGGAAAATAAAATAAGCAACTTATTGATGAATTCAGAAAAAAATTAGAGGCACACAACATCTGGTGAAATTTGAAGCAGTGTAGATACATGTGTATCTTGCACACAATTAACCAGTGACTGATTAGCAGTTTGAAAAATCACTAACTAATGCAACAGCTCAGCTTTGTGCATTTTGGCTGTAATAGTGCTCTAGGACAGCATCGATCTGTGCAATCTGATTATTGATAACTTATTTTTTCTTTAAAACATTCATACTTTTTAATGTTCATTAGTACCCGCCATGCACGGCGCAACGGGAATACAGTGTGGTGATTATCTCATTTGCGAGTCATACCACACAGTATTTCCTTTTACGCCGTGCGTGCCGGGTTCTCTGTTCCCAGCGAGTGGCGTGGCAGCCCCTCAGCCAATGAGGAGGCTCGAAATGGGGCAATCCCCGCTCCGAGCCTCCCCATGGCTAGAGGCTTCCCTCGTCCCCGCTGGGGACTCAGGTAAGACATTTTTTTTTGTTTCCCCTTTCCTCCTCCCTCCTCCCACCCCACCCCACTTACCTTCTTTTTTCTTCTTTTCTCGGTAGAGGACGCGCTGGGAACGGACTTTGTTTTCCCTTTCCCGGCGGCCATTCTTTTGACATTTTTTTTTCTTTTTTTTTGTTCCGAAACGTGTTTCGGAACAGAAAAAAAAGCAATTAGTACCCCGGTAACGGGCTGGGGTACTAATGGCAATAAGCCCCTCGGCTGCGGGCCAATACCACCTGAGGTAATGCCCCGGGGCTTCTTTAAGGCCCTCGCATACGACCCCAGGGGGGCATTACCTGGGGTGGTATTGGCCCGCAGTCTCGTGGCTTATTGCCACAGTAAGGACTACAAACGGATCTTCCAGGATTGCAAACACAGCGTTATTTTAAATCTTCAGGGCATTATCAGGCTGTGTTTGTCCTGCAGAGAATTAGTAGGACAGAAATGAAACATCAGTGCATCCGCAATGCTTAGATTGCACTTCTTATGTGGCTGTGTCACAGACAAAGTACTGCAACATCCTTATCGTCAGTCCTCAAGATACCTCTTTCAGAAAAAGAATCAAATTTAAAGAAAGCTGGATTATCATAAGGTCGCACTCATCACAAGTTTCAGCTGACCCTAGACGACTCCTCCAAAAGATGGACATAAGTACAGGGAGTGGATGTTTCACATGTCTAAAAATGTAAGCTTTGTAATTCACTCCTAACGGTAGTTAGGGCCTGATTCACGGAATTTTGTGCAAGCTGAAAAGCGACTTCGCTCACTTTTCAGTGCTCAAAACGCCTTTCAGTGATTAATGGATCTGACTTTGCGTGTTATTTCCTGGAATTTGCGTGGGTCTGTCACTTCTTTGTGTGCCGTTGAGCGCTTTGCAAGACACTCCATGCAAAGTGTGGAAAGGGCTTATGCAAAGAATTTATTAGGGGGTTCAATAAGTGCATGCAAAATAAGGAATAATGTGGGCGTGTTGAGGGACGGTCCACACAGTGAAATCACACACCCAGTCAAGCGCAAGCCTAACCGAATTCATGAAACCTAACGCGCAACCTCACATTGGGAAAAGATGCACAAGAACCTTGTGGACTCACCACCACATGATAGGAGGCACAGAGCACTGTGTGCATAGTATCCAATGTGCAATGGTAAGGTTTAAATAGTAATTTAGGGGTGACGGCACATAGTCGAGGTGCCGCTTGGAGTTCTCGTATGCAGATTAGCAAGTTGGAGCCTTGAATTACGGGTGTTCTCACACAGGTGTACCGGCCGCTGCCCTGAGTTACGCGAAATGGTACACAGATTATCAGTGTGCTGTTTTGGGTTGCAGGGCTTTGTATGCAGTGTCGCTGGGGTGCTGCCTTGGTTGTGGGGGATTGTCCCACAGTATTGCCTCGGTGCTTGATGGTGGGGATCAAGAAAAGGCTCAAAGGTTGGTAATTGTCTCTGGTTTTGCTTTATGTGACTGCGTGTAGTTGGCGTTCCGGGCACTACTTGCTCCTAGGGTTACTTTGCAGTTACAATTCCATGATTTCATGAATACGCACAATGCAGAGAACATGCTTTTGTGTGCAGCTAGGCACAAAGTAGTCCTACGAGCAGAGTTCTTTGCAGGGACTTTGCACATTTTCTATGAATCGGGTCCTTAATCTAAATACAGCGCTCCATATATTCCTGAACGTTCTAAACCCGGATTCATCGTGAATTAAACAACTTCTACCCACTCTTCTGGATATGGGACATGCTCAGTTTTAACGCCACACATTGCATGTGGCACATCACAACAATTGAAATAAACCAATAAGTTAATGTTGGGCACCAATCCTTATCTGGCCCCTTTTGAAAAGTGCATTAAGTGCCTGGTTCACAGAGCATTTTCCAATGGGATTGTGCCATTATAATTCACTTCTGTGAATCAAGCCTTAAGACTCTCTGCCTTTGCAGTCAATCAACCTAATATGATTGATACCGAAGTTAACAGTCAGTAGTCTAGTGAGCAGTGGTGGGTGTGTTTTGAAAGGCAAGCTAAAGTTTCCTTTACAGCATATCAAGTTTGATGGCTGTAGATAAGCATCAGTAAACTGGCAAGTGAAGATTGGTGGTTGTTAGAAGACAAACAATTGCTATAACTATCATACAGAGACATACTAAAATACGCATTAGCCAAGCCTAAAATTTGGACTTTTAATTAGAAAACATGTTTCCCATGTTGCAAGACATTGACAATATACGCAGATGTACTAAAAAGAAATGTGACAGATTGGCATCTTATGCTCAAATGCTAACATCATTCCATTGATGGTTATTTCATTAACCAGTACTTACCATCATATGGCAAAGTGCACAAACCATTGCTGGGTATTGCCTTCATATTGAGCATGGATTTTTTTCGATTAGTGCGTTGATGTTAATATACACCCTACTGCTGAAACTATTTGACAATTATAACTTTAATTTGCCAGATGTTATTGTATTCCAAGATACACTAACCATTTACCACGTATTCCCATCATATGTCTATAAATTGCAATCGTAATCCAGGTGTTGGCACCCTATGCAATGTATTCACTCTTTCCATGTGACTGCTATTGGCAATATTGCATTTAGTGGGCATGTCCTATCAAGAAGCCTGAAATGCAGTTTCCATTTCAGGATTTCAATGCTTCGTCTATTTCAAAACATAGTTTAACAGCAGGCTGTATTTCTTCAGTTTCTTAACAGTGGGTGGAATCATAGTGCAGTGAACGCCTAACCTACAGTTGCATGACACAGTAACCGAGCAGAGGACAACAATTCTGACAGAAGCAAATTCCATAAATGAGACATCAGTGAGATAGGCCAAGAAGAATAAAAGGAGCCCACTGTCACAAATTGACTTCTGCCCTGCAGGAGTGCAAGGATGAGTAGAGAGTAAAGTGCTCACTCAGCCCTCAGACGTCTACAAACCAAAACACAACGCAATTATAAAGTTAAAACAGGCACAGTCAAGAGATATACCTAGTTCACCTTTTGTGGTAATATGGGCCGAGGGAAGGCTGTACTCTTAAGAGGGGTGTGAATGTGGGTCAGTAGCAGCCCAAACAGTGACATATAACAGTCAAAAATAAAGGACTGTCCAATCTAGGTATTATGAAAATATTCACTTTAATTAGACACACCATGCACAATACTAACTAACTAGAAAACACTGCAATAACCCAACCCTGTAGAAGAAACACAGAAAATGCACAGATAGAGTAGATGCAGCACTCTGGTTATCGGACTAAAGCTAGCCTACTTTCGGGGTCCAATCTGTGCTCTTGAAATGTGTGGACTTTTCCCTCATGATGTTACACTCTGCTCCAGAGGAAGTCGAGGGGGCAGGAAAGAGAAAGAGATGCAGAGAGAATAAAAATGGCAGCAGCCTACTGAAACTGTGCAGAACCCTCTCTGGCTTACCCTAGCTCCACCCCCTCCCCTCTCAATAGGATCAAAGGCCTTTAGAAATACAGCCCATGGTGTGAGGCCTGGCTCTCAGTGAATGGATGACCATCTTGGTTTCTGTTTCCAAGTATTTATTTATTTTAATTCTTAGAAGCGCCACATGCACATAGGCGCCAGAGCCTACATGAAGTCACTCTGGTAAACAAAGGACAAATTATTTGAAATGAAGAACAAGAGATCATTAATTAGTCAGCAAGATTAAAAAACAGGCTTTTTTCATTTCTCTTAAACATTATCAGTGATTCTGGAGTTTTTATAACAGATGACAGGGCATTCCATTTATATGGGGCATTTAATTCAAAACTGCAGTCATCAAATTGTTTTAGCCATGATCATGGCTGATTAAGTTGAAGGTTGTCAGAAGAGCGCAGTGTTCTGCCTGATTGTTTCTGTGATAACCTCTTAGTAAGATAATGTGGGGCACTCTGATATTTATAAGTGAGCACGAGGACTTTGTGTCTAGTCCTCTGCTTCACTGGGAACCAGTGCAATTTCTTCCTGAAGGAACTGATGTGATCACGTCTGGAAAGACCAAATACAGCCCTAATGGCCCCACTTTGAGTGGTCTGAAGACGTTGGACTTTACCTTGTGATGTACCAATCAACAGCCTGTTGCAATAGTCTAGGCATGAGTTTACAAGATCTGATGTCATAAGAGACCTATTTTCTACGGAAAGATATGGTCTGATTTGATGAAGCAGTTTATTTATATGTCCGCATGATGAGTGGATCTCAGAAACCTGCTTCTTCATTAATAAATCGCCATCTAAAAAAAAATCCTAATGTTTTATCAGATTTGCTTACAGTAATTCTGTTACCCGCTATCACAAAGTGAGCATATTCAGGATTACGTTTCTTCAGTCGTGGACCGGAGGCCATAATGAACAGCTCAGTTTTTCTATCATTGAGTGCCAGCGAATTATGTGCCATCCAAGCTTGAATTTCATGATAAACCCCATTCACGGCTGCAGCATCCTCGTTGTAATTGCCAGACAGCTCAAAAAGGATCTGGGTGCCATCTGCATAATTTGCAAACTGGACACCCAGACTGTCTAGAAGATCAAGAAAGTTATAATATAAATGTTAAAGAGCAACAGAGATCCAATGATTCCGGAACATGTCTGGGGATGCCTGTGGTCTTGTGCAGAAGGAAGTTAACCTGGCAGTTTGGGCTGGACTGGCCCTTTTGGGGTGGGACCAAGCTGCATTTGAATATTGTCTTTCCCCTTTCTTTAATGGCTTGGCATGCTAAATAATGAAGGTTTGAAGGGTTGCCCAGAGGTTGAGATATATTCTAAACCTTCCAGCCATCACCTTTTTCTGTGGTGTGCCACTGGTAGAGAAGGTGCTGTGAATCCGGACACTGATGCAGCAAGGCAAAAATATACGCTATGCTTTTGGCATGGAGCTTATGAAAGGGGAATCCGATCAGCAGATTTCCCCTTCAGAGCTGGCATTACTCACATCATTTTATTATTGAACAAAAATCAAAAAGGTCAGGGCTCTCACACCCTTGCCAGATGCCAATTCATCACACCCACCAACTGTTGACCAAGATAGGGCAATCAGTAATGGTGGGCCTGCACTGATGATAGGCCGAGCCACAAGCATCTCAATGGGACAACTCAAGAAATATACAATTATAAAGCCAGAAAACACTGCCCAAAAACAGCCAAGTATGACAAGAACTGGAAGTCTGCATGGTGTGCTCTATGAAATATAATACACGGAACACCATGCAAACTATGTCCCAAAAAATTAATAAGAAGAAATACATAATTTACTAGTTGAATAAGGAGGCAACACACACATACCTTTGACTTGAAAATCCCAAACAGAATGACTTTAGCTCAACAAAGAAGGTGGCTATGATCCCTCATCCCCATCCACGAGCACAATGAACCTATACACAATGAACCAAGCAAATGTCCACTGCATCATGACAAAGAACAAAAACGTGCAGTCATTATCCCATCCCAGTCTTATCATTATCACATCTCATAAGCGACTTTATGCCCATGTTCACGTAATAGGAAACCCACCTCCAGGCAGCTCACATAACAGCATGACCCACCCATACTAAGTAAACAAGTGGTGCAAGAACTAGTGATCAACTTATAAGGTTTAATTGATGGTATTTCTAAACTACAAACACCCTACAATTATTTACTTAATAAACACAATTTTAATATATAACTCCACGCTGTTTCGATGCCTGAATAGCTGCATAATTACACACAGACTGTCTGCAGTATGGAAGAAAAAATATCCTGGGATATGTCGGTGGAGTGGATGTCCTTGTATGCTATAAACATTTGCTACATTTCAATAAACAGGTTCACAATATGGTGTGTGCTTGTCTTACGATCGGATATATTCAGGAATGTAATGAAACTATAGCTTATGTTGCATGGCATTGTGGGGAAAGAGAGATTGGGCACCTGGAAAATAGACCCCACATCTTTATAGAAGTATGGAATGTAGGATTGCAGTAGCTGGCACTGAATGCTGCATTGTGATATAAACAAATACAACATAGATTGGTCTAAATCTTGGAATGTTTGAAGTGGTAAAATCCTTAAGACCAAAGACTTCCTTCGGAGAAACATTTATGGAACTTTGACTCATCCTGGTTGACCCAGTGCAACTCCTGCACATTTTCCATTCTAATAAATTAGTAGTCCATGAGCTCCTTTGCATTTACTTCAGCTTGTATCAGAAAAACAGACACTATGTTATTTTATGAAAATAGTGCAAGAAGCCTTATAATTGTCTTCCTTCTCAATTAAAGAAATCTAAATCTTTTTATTATAGATGGCATGTTTCACGGGCCAAATTTTCTTATGGACAGCCTCCAATGAATGCTGCCTCAAATTACCCTCATGAGATATTGAAGCTAAGCAATCACTCTATAACCCCCATCTATTCTAGAATATTTGTGTTCCCATCAACTCGGGTCAATTCATTAAATACGTATTTCAGGGATAATGTTACAAACATCCAAGCTACTGTTTGGTTTAAATCTTGTAATTCCCTAGTTCCTTCCCTATCTTTTATCCCTTGTTCAGTCCCGAGATGGGACTCCTTTTCTCTTTTCTCTTATTCTGACTTCCTAATCTGATTATCGGCTACGAAAATCAATTCCTGTGTTGATGATCCTCTTCCTGCTTACCTGTGAAAATCTAGTCAAGTCTTTGTCTGCTCTCCTTGTTTTCATTGAATAATGCTATGTTTACTCAGGGTATTTTCCATTATTCTTAGAGAAGTGGCCAAATGCCCATTATTGAAGAAAACTGTTATCACCCCACTGTGCTATGCAAATTCCCATTCCATCAACAAACCCCATTTTGGGGACATTCCTTGAGGGGTACAAAACATGTTAGCTTGACTACCACTTACTGACTCTCTTTTAAGGATCTTTAAATATGTCTTCTATCTTTGGTGAAGCGCTCAAACAGCTACCCTTCAGGTGCTGTATGAGGCCCTGTTCATGCTGGATTGTAGGGGCTTTCGGTCTCCCGGTCCTTCTTTATCTCTTTGTAGAATTTGACATGCTACACCACAAGGTTTTTATTAACATAATATCCACGCAGTGTGCAGGATGTGTGTTTGGTGGATGCTTGAGGTGTGGAGGGAGCACTCTGTTAATATCTAAAGAATGATTGCCTTCAGATATGTCATTATGTGAGGTAATACTACTGGAGGCTGCCCTATCTTTTATTGTCTTTGAAATATTATTGTGAATGTTCTTTATTTTTGTATTTAAATACAGCTGCATTTGATTACACCGTGGGTCAGCAATAAAGTAAACTCCATTCCAAAAGCATAGTGTACTTGTGCCCTGCTGCAGCAGTAGCCTAATCAACAGGCTACTGATGCAGCAGTAGCCTGTGCATGAGTGACTGCTCCACATGTGGCATAGAGCATGTTAATAGCTCACACGATGCCCACTTGACAGCCACAGCAACAGCCAAGTCTCTGAATTTAAGATACGTCCATCTGTACCAAAACTACGATGATCATCAGTAACTCATGCTGGTGGTAGGGTAAAATAAAGCAATGACTGAGTTTAGACATAATGCATGGCACTACTTATGATCACAGCCAACAAATTCCAATTGATATTGCATATGTGTCATCTCCTGTGAGTCAGCTCTGCTGTGAAACGTGATGTGTATTCTGCTCAGCCAGGTGGAAATTGTCAAATGGCAGGACAGGACCCTGGAGCACTCAGCCTCTTCTTTGATCTTTTTGTGAGGGCAGGTAAAACCATCCACCACATACAGCAGCATTGCAGGCATCAAAAGAACACACCCATTCAAAAGGAGTAGACTCACATCAGGATGCTGCATATCTAATGACTTTGTTCATAGAGAGAAGGGAAGAGGGCAGGGATGGTATAGGCAGGAGGGCTCTGGTTAATGGATGGAGACTTACAACATCTTGTTTTGTTGTGCCTCTCTTTCCTCCCCCCCCCCCTACTTCATCAGGAGCAAAGCACTTCGGATGTGACATCAGAAGGGCAAGGTCCACTCTGTTTGAGAGCAGGGACTTGACTACTAAGTCAAGCTAGCTTTTGGCCAATCAGCTGGGGGCATTCACCTTTAAAAGAAGGGGTCTTCCACCCTTCTTCATATTCTCTCTCAGATTTGCCCAGATCCTCTTCGATCGTCACAAGACGCAAAGATTCACTTGACAAAAACTCACAGGACATCTTTTGGGAATGTTGTACTTTCAATAGCCCTCAGCCTGAGGTGAAAAAGGGGCAGTACAATTCAGAAGGAAGCTGTGTCATCTACCCACTCCCAGGGCACATCGCAAATCACCTTTGCTGTGGCCCATGACCTACCACTCTGCACCAGAATCTCTTGGAGCTGAAGAGAAGTCCCTGAATAGAACAGTCTCATATTTGAGTCTCTCTGAGTGGTCCTCAGAGCAGCTGGAGTGCCAGACCAGCCGATACTACCTATTCTACTGCACCAAACTGGCCACTCCATGTTCACTGCACCTTGAATGAGAGGTAAGGCACTGGTACAGGCTTTTGGACCCATCCACCAATCTTATCTATTTCTTGCACTTCGATCAAGCTTGATGCTGCATCCTGTCATAGCTAAGCCCATCACTTGCTAGTTCGAAATCTACTGCTCGATGTCAGGTCCTGATCCGAATTGCTGTTGAGTCACAAACCGATACTGACCAGGGGTTACAACCATGGCTCGACCCAGCTAGCCCTTGAATGGCTGCCTCATCAACCTTCACATCAATGCCCCCAAGATCACCACTTTGACAAGCATTGCCCGCTGCCTTGAACTGATGGACCATCACTCATTGACACCTCCTAGTGGCTGAAACCTGACTCGGCCTATCACACCTGCAATGTGATCCTGGGACCACTCCAACCTGCATCGCTGAGAGCAGCCCTTCTTCTGCACATAGCAACCACATTCACCCCTACAAGATGCTTGCTTGCCACTTGGGCATGCATAATCCACTGTGCCCAAACTGAAGTTGATCTGATCGGCACCAGGTCTGACTCTGTCAACCCACCAAGAATTGAATCTAGGTACTATTGACCCTGAACTGACCCTTTTTTTCACTTGGGCCCAAAAGACTGGTTAAGTCATGATCACTCTATGCCCAGAGTGCTACTTTCCTCAGTCTGTCTCATCTTCTCTGAACTTCCTTTGGGGTGGGTGTTTGCACCATGTTTGCACCATGTTTCTATTCATTCTATTGCAGATGGTATGTTTTATAAAAGTATATTTTCTTTATAGCACCTTGTTTGTACATTCCCTTTATTTTGGACTATGCTACTGTGTTGTGTGGGTCAACAATGGTGCACCTTTACACCCCTCCTAAGAGCATAGACTTTCCTCAGCCACAATATCACAAAAGGCAAAGGAGGTATATCTATTAACTCTTAACTTACCTTTATGATTGCAAAGGGTTTTGGTTTGTAGAAGTTTATGGGCTCAGTGTGCCATTTTCCCCCTACTCATCCGTGTACTCCTGTGGGTAAGAATCAAACTCATCATACACCTCTACTTGTGCTCAAAACTTTGTATGCCACAATTTAAGAAAGTATGTTCACCTGCAAACTAAATTTTGCCAAGATGTTTGTCCTTGACTATTTTCTTTTTTAAAGGGGGCATCTTCTTGATAATCTAAGTTATAGCTACAGTATAAGAATCAACCTGATGCCCTCTGTTTTAATACATCAGTAAGTTTCCCAGAGCTTTCAAGGATTGGATTTAAAGCACTTGGCTTCAGTTTTTGTTTGTCTCTACCCGTGGATTACTAGCTCTTTGTCTGAATGGGATGGAATGCAGAGACCTAAAGGATTAGAGAAAGAATTGCTATTGTGGTCTGTCCAATCTACCTATGTGGTGGCACCTTCATTGAGGCTGTTTTGTGCAAATAGCCAATCCAGAGAATGGCCCTTAATGGGTGTGCTTGAAACCTCAGGGTGTGAGAAACAAAGGTCTGCCAAGTCCTGTTTTAACTGTGAAGCAAAGGGGTCTCAAGGGGCATAATGATTGAGGTTTAAATCCTCAACCCGTAATAAAGGGGTTGACATTTTAGGTATGGGAATCAGGTTTTTGAGGCAGTTGAGGCAAAGTTGAAGACCATATTGAGGGGGATGATGCAAAGTAAGTAGGTTGATTAAAAGAGAAATACATTGTATTGAAACATTAAGAGATTCACAATTCCAAATCTTATTCACTGGGATGTTCTAACTGTTGGGGTATCTTTGAATATAAGAGCCACCCCACCACCCTACATATTGGTATAAATAAGTTGGTTATACAATAACCTGGTGGCAGGGATATAACTCTGGCCGGTCTTGAGAAATCTTTGAGCCACGTTTCAGAGGTGGCTATTATTTTCTTGGATGTGATCATGAATTTCTTTAGAATGAGCATGAAGAACTGGCCATCTCAAATTGCTTGAGCAATGAGATTTACTAGTTCCATCTCTACTTGCTTGACAAGTATTTGTATATGACACTTTATTAGTATCTTTACTGACGGAGAGTCATGAGCGGACTCAGGGGCTCCAATTTGACCAGACCTCCATATTTGGGAATACATTCCATGTCCCAATTAGCTTGGGGAGCTGTTGCAAAGGGTATTATAGAAGCTTTAGGATATGGTAGATTCATTGGTTTTGAGTGGAGAGAAATTATGCTCAATGATGACTTAATGAGAATCGAAATTTGAACAAAGATCCTAGTAGGTATAGAAACTTCATATAAAGCAGGCGCTGTGTCAGAGGAAATATAAGGAAGCAAGTCTACAATTAAAGAGGGCTTAGGCCCAGAATTGCTTGGTTATTCAGGTTGAGGCTTTCTTCAACTGTTAATCCCGTCTGCTCTATGATTAAGGTCTGCAAGCTTCTTGTATTTAGCTAGAACTTCCGACCTTGAGAGGATGTTGGTAGACATAACCAACAAAGATAATAATAAGATAGAGCGTGAATATTAAAGTACTTACCATGCACAAGAAGTATAAGAATGATACAGGAGAGAGAAGAGGAGTGGCCCCAGTCACACCGGTCACTCCAGGCTGCAGAGGCTGAAAGGGCTTTAGGTCAGCGCTCGGGGTGCAGCTTAGTGACATAATTAACAGTCATCGCCTAAAGCTTCCAGGGTAAAGTGATTCATGTAGAAAAGTAATGACTTCCTAACAAAAACTTAAGCATACAAAATGATTGTTAATACATGTAACTTAACCCATGTATAACTTCCCAGTCCTCCGGTGTATCACTTAACATTACAAAACAACAAAAAAAATAATGATGCGGATTAATAATAATAAGTATGAATGTGAATAAGAATAACAATGAAAATCAAATCAACACTAAAAATAATAATCAGGATGATGATGCTAATTAATGCGATCTGCCTTTATCTCAAGGTCCATGATGCCACTTCGGGAAGCAAAGAGCTGTGATCTGACCTGACTATCTTTAGTTGGGTATGGAAGACAACATTCTAAATAGGCTGCAACCTTTCAATAGATTGTTTAGACACAGAAATTGAATTGAACTGATCAAAGCAGCATCCTAGAAGATAGTAGATAAAAAACTTAATGAGAGAAAAAAAATAATGTCTGGATTTCACAGTTAATGCAAGTGCGAGCGTTCTATAAAAGTTAAACCAAACGCTGGAAGTTAGAGTTAGTGTGGCATCTACAATGAACAACAGGCTTCTGATCTTTTAAAGTGACTCACAAAAAAGGCACATTACTCGGGCTTGTAGTATTTTCAAAATACAGCAGTTTGACTCACAAAACCCGTACAAGAAGCACATTATTTTGCAACAATAAGTTGAAAATGGATCCATTACAAGTTACTCAGGCCTGAAATGCTTTTGACACAACCTGTCTTTTAACACAGACATAAATAAAATGTAATGCTCTGTGCATGTTTAAAACTTGCTACCATTCAGCAAATAAACACCTCTACTTAAGATATACCTTTACATTAAAATTGATATATATTATTGACATTATTGAATAATATGATAGTTCAATATTTTAACAAAATTGCAAAAGATATTTAAAAGTTCTAGGCATGTAAGACATTGATAATGCAATAACAAGTTTATGTTGACAACTCACTGTAATTATGCGGTATGGAAGGTCAAAATGTAAAATGTGTGCAAATCATTGACATTTAGGGCCCGATTCATGGAACCTTTAGAGCTGTGTGAAGTCACTTTGCGCTGCAAAATGACACTTTATAACGCTCTGTGAACCAGTGTGTTTGTTGGCTGTGAAAAGTCACTTTGCATCGAGTAAAAAATTCCATAAATGAGGCCCTTAATGTGTGCGAGGACTTATGCTCATAAGCACCTTCTTTTCTAAGATGCTGCCTGAGATTTGGTGGAATGGAATGGTTGGACTTTTCTTGCTTTTATGGAGGGACACGTGAAATGCAACCTTTTCCAAGCCACAGATGCATTTGATTTTATTCCACAGATAATACTCTCCAGCTTTCCATGTACGATGAAAAGAGATGTTCATCAAGACATTAATTCAGCTAAAGTGCCTAAAGGCCATACAATCTTGTAAGCCCACTATTAATCTGTTATTTCAAATGCATACAGATCTCACAGATCAGTTAGGTATCTAGTTTCTGCCCTAGCCTTTATTTTATTTCTTGAGAATAAATATCTCCTGCCTTATATTTACTTTCTAAAGTTAAGTACTATAATTAGACTGGGAAATTATGGGTTCACTGACTTTTTGTCAATGAGAACAGGACAGTGGGGATCAGCGTACGCTGATAGTCTGTGGGGATCCCTCACTATTGTCCTGCTTCCCTTTGTCCTGCAATGCTGTTGGGCTGTGTTACCCTCGGGATCGAACTCCCCATGGATTTTCTGATCATCGCCAGAAAACCATGAACATGTAAATCTCCTTAACATCTAGGTTTTGGCTCAGCTTCTAGGCGCTAGAATTTCCTATGTTCTAATCTGGTTTAGGGGTCCTCGTGAATTGATTCTGCTTCCCCAAGGCATAGCTTTCCTCCTGTTACTTTCTTTCTCATTCCATCTGCTCCACTTGTCTAACTCTCCTTTCCCTTTGCATAGGGTTATCCATTAAATAGTCAATCCCTCCCCATTAGGGGTTCGCTGACACAGCATGGACCTTTTGCTTGAAGACATCTTGAAGTGTAATTCTTTGTTAGTCGAAATACCATTTTGGAGCAGTCCCCAGATCCAACCTCCAAAAGCCTTATTAGCTCGGGCCGTGGGGATGATACAGAACGCTGGCTGTGTCAGATTTCAATCCTCCTATTTGAAAAGACACACTTTCATGACAAAAGCACAACTGCTTTCGCATGGATAGTTGTAGTCTTCTATAAATGGATTATCATCCTTTGCATACTTTTCTGAATGGTGGCATTTCCTTTGTGAGTCTTTCCTGTTTCAATCGTAATGAGTATGGAATTCCCCGGGCAAAGGCGAAACAGACTGCATGTACAATCCTGCTCTAACGTAAATATAAAATATACATTCTATAACTGGAAATGACAAGCTTCACAAACATGTATTTTTGCTGGCACTTACATGTGTTTTTGGTGCTGCATCTATTTCTTAAAAACGTGTCCTTTTCTTTTCCTTTGCATAGATATAGGCTTTCTCATGAAAATGCTTTAAAGACCGATTCTTTGTCATTTCTGTTCTCAAAGGAATCAGGTCATTTTTTATCTGTTTCTTTGACTGGTTTTATTTGCACGTCCTGCTCTGGTGTGCTGTGCATTGCACTTTAAATGCGTATGTGACTACATGTACAAAAGGCAGAGAACTTTAGGGTAAATATTACATTTCTGAACCTAATTGGCCATATCAATAACCCATCCAACCTCCAGTTCTCAGCTTCAGTGAGGCTTGCACTCTCTGTTTAACATCTGTGTAAAGATAGTCTGGGACTTCTCTAGGGAAGTTCATAATTTTTAGACTGGCCCCCAGGGTGCTGCACATTATGCACCTACATGTGTGCAATCCTTATACAAGTCTGCTCTGCCTCACAATGAAACAATGTGGTGGCATTGATAACACTGAAGAACCATTTCGTGCTTTTAGGTTACCAAAATTGTGCTGGGCACAAAGACTGGCACAAAATAGAGCAGATTTGTTTCCACTCCTGTGAGGGATTGCCATCTGGTAAGGGTGTAAACGCTTGAGGTTTTTTGATTATTATTAATTTTAAAATTATGTGGTTAATTTACCTCAGAGAGGGTGGCCTGCTAACCAGACCCTCCTTTCAATAAACCCATGCCACAAGTCCTAGTGTAAACCTGCACCCTGCTGCCTAAGTCGCCTGAGTTGCATCTCCTGCTCTCCAGTGACACACACCAGGTTTCGAGTTCACTAATGTCCTGTTAGACAGCTGCTGATGACAGCGATGTTTCTTCATTGCAGTGGTTGCAATGACCTCTGTTCCAAATCCAAAATAATTATGATACAGTGGAATATCAGAACATTTTAGCCATACATACCTATTTTAATATGGTGGTGGGGAATCTGATATGTACTTTACTAGTGTCATCCTTGTGAGTGCAGACAGCTATGAGAGTTTTTCTGGATTCCAGGTAACTGCCTGTTTGCACTCCAGTGAATGATAAAAAAAGACATGATGCCCCCCTCTACTGACTGTGTGGGTGCGGAAATAACACATCCCTTGCCAGGCTTGAGATCTCCCAGCTGGAGACACCCTCTGAATGGTTCCATGTCATAATGTCCCCGTAAAAATGTCCCCCAACAAGTCGCCGTTTTTTGCTGGGACATTACTTTGAATATGCAGGGGACACCCCAGCAATCCCTGTTTTTTTATTTATTTTTTAAATGGGACATAATGTCACCATATATAATGTTGCCAATGAATTTTGCCGGCGGCATTATGTATGGGGACATTTCCTGCAGAACAAGGCACTCTTAGGATAATATCAGAAGGCAAGGGGCAGATGTCACAAGGACATGGATTGGACCCCTTAAATCAGGCGTGTTTGTCTTCAAGCACATGTGGCATTGTGCCTTTAAAAGAGGGATCTCTCACCTCTTCTTTGATTCGTCATTAGAGCATTCTGGATATAAGGAATCATTAATTTGGACCTCTTTTGTGAGAGGTGAAGTTTCCAAAACCCTCAGCCATTGGGGTGAAGGAGTGCTCCAAAACAGAGGCAGGCTCTGCTCCCTATCCACTCCCAGGGGACTTGGGGGTGTGACACTCGCTGAGGACCAAGGCCTACCACTGTGCATGGAAAGCTCCTTTAGCCAGGAGAACAGAGACTGTGAAGGTCACTTCTTGTCCTAGGGCACCCTTCATTGGGTCTCAGCCCGTCCTGAGTACCAGAACACTGTTTTCAATTAATTGAACTGATCCAACTCCCATGGAGCTGTGTTCCCCACACTCAAACTGAAGGGACCCACCAGTGATCCATATGGCACTCTCTCATACTTCCAACTAAAGCTGTTTATCATCTGTTGAACCGACTCACTCACCGCCAGAGTGCACACTGCACCAAACTGAGCACGTCACCTGTTCAGTTAAACAACCAGCTGCCACTGCCGATGACCTCGAACATCGCATCAGAGCACCAGGATCAAAGCTTCAAACCACTGGACCTCGACTTGAACCGCTGTAGCATCATGTCACTCATTGACCTGAATCAGCAATTACCAACATTTCTCACTGACTCACCGTCGACCGACCATGGTGAACCATCCGCACTGTCTCGCATGAACCCCACATCCAAGCTGCACCAAGCAACCACTTTGAAATGACCCAACGCCAGCTTGCAGCTTGACCAGTTTGACTCCCCACACCCAAGCCTGCTTCAACCCACGTTAATAGCACCTCCAAATCTGGTTCGACATCGTCAAGCCACCTAACATTGGTATCAGGCGTTTTCAAGTGACTATCCCCTCTTAGTCATCGTTTGGTGCCCTAAAGAATGGTTAAGTCATTTTTGCACCTCTTTCCAAGACATATCATTATGAACACATGTTGCATTTTTTGCCTGTTTTCCTCCCTGACAAAGTATCCTGAGTGCTTATACATTTCTGTTCTGCATCTTCGGTCTTCTTTTAGAGGTGTGTTTTTTGGTAGTGTTTTTTATAGTTGTACAATTGATTTGTTTAATTAAATTATATTTTTTTATACAACCTATCTTCGACATTCCTTTATTTTGGAGCTGTTGCACTATTGAAGTTTGGGCAGCTACTGGTTCCCATGCACACCCCTTCAGAGAGTAATGGCTTCCCTCTGTCCACATTACCACAAAAGGTAAAAGAAACATGTTACCTTCATGATTAGGATCACTCTTGGTTTGTAGACGTGTTGGGGCTGAATAGGCGATTTAGTCACTAATCATCCCTGTACTCCTGCAGAAGTAATTTAATCACACATCTGATGTGTGGAATGTGGCCCAACATGTTGATGGATGGTATGTCTTTACATGAAATGAGAAAGACAATACACCAAATTAAAACGTAAGCTATTTCAGAGTATTGTATAATGTTACTTTGTTATTTGTTCCTGCGTACAAAGCAGTTATTAAAACCCTTCTCGTTTCCTGTCTTTCAGGATGTTCCTCTCAATATTGGCAGAGCTGGAGCTTGTATCGTTGTTGTGAAAATGCCATTATAGATATGTGCCGAAAAAAGATGAAAACAGGACAGCTCCTCGAAACCAAGGAAAAATAAATACTTTGATACCTGACGACTTTTACCCGAATGATTACATCCTTCTTTTGTATGCTTTGTTCTTTGCAGTATTCTGACCCCAAGCTTATGCATGGTATAACAACATAGACTGAGGTCTTCACATGTTTGTCCCTAAAAACAATAATGATTCATACGCATGTGTGGCATTTCCTAACAGCTTGCAGTTTGTGAACATTGTGTGCACAATATTTTCTATTTTCACGGAAAGGGCAGTACAGATTTCCATCACAGAAAAGGCGAAAATGCAATACCTCTGTAATATAATTGCAAATATACATAACACTTGTTTATAGGTGGCGCTATTATAATAGCATCCAGGTTTCTGGTGGTAGTGGTTTTCAAATGTGAACTGCACCGAAAGAGGGCATTACTGAACGATAGAACACATATCCATTATTGTTTGCATAGAACATGAAATAGAATGATCACTCAGCCTTCACCTTGTTTGACATTCATAGTTCACCTGAAGGATTTCATTCCTGTGGCTTCACTGCCCTACATTGTAGATGTGTATGGAATAGGCAAACATATAACATAAACACACGCACTTGCGTGCCCAGGCATTTGTGTGTACCGGCAAGTGCCCAGGCATTTGTGTGTACCGGAGCATCTCTTAAAAATGAATATATACATGTAGGTAAACATATATGTATATATGTCTTATCTGCTTGCTGCAATGCTTAATTTACTAAAATTTGATCAAAGTGTATACAGGGAATTGGAATACGCTTATCCTGGTATTAATTTAAATATGTTAAGTCCTTCTTAATGTATCTAATATGTTTCACAGTACTCATCCTTAACCCAATCCAACACCACTTCAATTTAAGAATATGTTGTATTCAGCCTAACAAATTCAAAATTAAGAAAACAAAAAAAGACACATCTTTCTTGAGGGTTCATCAATTTAAAACTGCCCATCAATACTGGCTGTATGGCTTTTACATGTCAAAATGGCCTGTAAGGTGCTTACACTTGCAAGAAACAGACAGTTTGCGTCTCCCCCATTGTTATTGTCCCGTGGGTCTCTCGCCAGGCTCTCTACAGCTGCACATTAAAGGTGTGATAGAAATACAGGGCTAATTGCAATGCAGTGCACATTTCAATGCAATGTTTAAGCTGCATTTCAGTGCTTTGATTCTGATTGTTCATTCTTATACCTGGGTTGGTAGATATAAACAAATCAATCTTAACCACTTTACTTCTGATTCGACTGATGCTTCAACGTATCCCCTCCTCCATGGAAGGGCTTCATAGGGTGTCCTCAATTACAGAAAGGTAATCTGTTTTCAGAAGAACTCATTTAACAAAAATACTCTGGACTGAACAAACGTGGTCATCTAGGAGATCCTCCGAAGTGGCTACTAGCAATAATTAAAGAGTTAAAAAGGATTTTGAAACTGAATTCAGGAAACGAGGGCACTTTACTGCGTGTGCACTACAGACGCACGCTCGATTCTAGAAGAAGGATACATGTTGTCAATGTTTTCATGCAAAACAAATGTGTGCCATGCACTGTACAGATAAACTGATCCAGGGATGGGTAAAGCGTCATGGTGCACAATGTTTCCGGGCAAAGCAAAGAAGTGATGGCTGGAAGGTTCCAACTTACTCTAAGACCTCTGGAAATTGCTCTGGGCAACCCTCCAGACCATCGTTCTTCTTCGTCTGCCAAGCTATTACAGAAAGGGAAAAGACCATATGCAAATCCGGCTCAGTCCCACCCTCAAAGGGGCCGTCCAGCCAGAACAGGCAGTTCAGACTGGCTGCCCCCTTTGGGAGTGAGTCCTATAAAGATTTAAATATGGGTGACAGGTTATCTATGAATGGCAAAGATCAGGTAAAACGCGACAGAATGGGATGCTACACAAAATAATTACAAGTTACTGACCAACATTCGTTTAAGCTTTTCACACTGTTTGCGCATGTTCTAATGGCGGTAAAGAGGCCGTGGGGGTAATATTCATGTAATATTCCTCAGTGTCTGTCTCTAATGATATCCAAAGAAAAATGGAAAACAATACTCGTAGCTTTGTGCAAGGAATGCTATCCTCCATGTCTGGTTGGACATGGCAAGATCTATTTGTATGCAGTGTGCATTGTCTTCAAAACATAGATATTTAAAACCAAATCTTGCCCCCAGAACCAATCGGGATCTCCGTTGTTAGCCTCCCTGCAGTTCAGGCTCTTCCAATAACAGAATTGTGTTTTTGCTGCCTGCCACTGTGAGTGAATTGTGGATTTGCCAAGCCAATGAGGCACATATGCATTCAGTGAATAGCTTCCTGTTCGCTAAAGGCTTAAATGAAATATATTTTTCGGAACTACATTAAAAAAAACATATTGGAATGCAGCAGTATTGTTTTTTTCTCAATGCACAAAGACTATGGCACATCCAGACATGTTTACATAACTGTTTTTGTACGGCTGGGTTGCTGGCAGCATGCTTTTTTTAGTAGTTAGGTGTTTCCTTAAATGCCGAGCAGTACTTCAAAAAAGATCACCTTTAAATCCAACCATGTAATAAAAAAATACTAATTGAAATGTCCGTTTTGGCAACAAGCCTAACACTAAGGTGTATGCACCGCACTTCTGATGAGAATTTTATTGATGTGTAGCTTTTTGTAAGTATCGCTTAGCAACGTATTATGAAAATGTTGCTGGATAAGACATTGGCCCTCATTACGACCCTGGCGTTAACCTCTGGCGCTATTAGCGCCATGGTTAACGCCGGTAACTTACCGAATCCGCCATGGAGAAATGGGGAATTACCACCCCATTCCAAGGTTGGCGGGGCGGTAATTCCCCATTTACCATTGGCCCTTCCCCATTCACATTTTTGCCCCATAGGGCTCAATGGGGAAGGCAGTAATTACGGTACCGCAAAATGCAGTACCGTAATCACCTTCAAGGTCCCTTTGCGGGTCCCGACCTTAACGGCTGGTACAGACCAGCCGTTAAGGTCGGGACCCGCAAAGGGACCACGTAATCAGGCGTTAAGGGATTACCGGTACGGGTACCCTTACCGGTAATCCCTTAACGCCGGGGTCGTAATGAGGGCCATTGTATTGAAAAATTCTGATAAAATTGTAAGTGCAATCCAAACTAATTTGCGAAATGTGCTGAAGTAGTTTCTACCACAGTATTATACACTGTACTTCGTTAAATACTTTACATGTGTGTTTGTTATTTACTCCATTCCTGAAGAGCAACAGTATTCATGTTTGGATGGAACTAATGGCCACCATTGTTAAAGCCACACTGATTTTCTGTGTTATCATTTTATGTGCAGACATTTTGTTGTAAGAACAAAGCTTAAAACTATTGCATTATAATATAATTACAGGAATATAAAATAAAAAAAAACATGTCGAATTTTGAAGAAAAAAGAATAACTGAAAATAATTTACAAAACACTTCTTGAGTAATAATGATATTACAAAACTAAAACAACATGGAATTACACCCAAAATCTCCCGATCCAACAACACAGGCAATCTCCTACACGGGAATATTTTGTTCGTAAGTGCAGACCTTCACAAACCTCACATTTTAACTGCAACATGAAGAACAGAACAGCAACATCCGCTGAATCTGTAAAATTGTATTCCAGAATAATGTCCATGTATTACCAGGTATCATACTGTACTTATATTGTACCCACAATATTTTGCCATGTAATCTTTTGTCCACAAACAAATTGCATTACTTTATAGTTTCCATGATAATTGCAGCCGAGAAAATGTGGTGTAACGAGGAAATGATTGACCATGCTGTTGAGTCAGTATTTTTTAGCGATTTTAAAATAGTATATGGTTGAAATTTAATATAAATGGACACATCCTAGCATCGTTAATATGCAGGAGACATTTTGTAGACTTGTTCTATCAGATGCATGTGCACTGACAGACATTATATACTGATTAACAATGTAGTTGACATGCAGTCAAGATGCTACTACTAAGATTAATAATTGTGTTAATAATGTAGTGACTAGAACATCCACAATAGATTAGAATCTCCACTTTGGAATTTATGTATCATATTGATATAGAAGAACATTAAACCTCTGAATAAGAGTACCAGCTGCCTCACTCCATATGTATATACTGTACGTTTACTGTCATAACTCACACATGAGACATAGCAGGCGTTGAACATCATTCGAGAAGTTGAATGTGTTACTTTATTATCTATTCTTTAGAGATGTACTATTTGGGGAAGCTGCTAATAACTTGAAACAACCACGCAGTGTTGTACTTGCATGCTAGTGTGTCTTTTATGTGCCAAATTACAGACATGTTATTTTGCTAGACAGTTTTGAAAAATACTGGTACTGTACACTATTGATGATGAGATTGAATGTACACTGTGAGAAAAGAAGCGTGGTCTACATATATTCTGACAATGATTGAATGTTCCAGGTCAATATAGGCTGCTTACTCATCCAGTATAACCTTATGTACAAACTAGACATTTTTCAATCACTTATTTTTGCAGGACTGTAATTGTTGATCCTTTACTTTGAAATGCAATGATATTTTCGCTGCCATGCTTTGATTCAAAGTGGTGTAACGTCAGACGCTGCGTACAAATTGTAAACAGGCTTTGGTGCATTTTCGAAACTTGGCAGCATGCCATTTTAATATTATTTATATGAGGGACTTGCAAAGCAGGCACACATATTAGATTCGCAGCCGTAAATGTACAATTCTGAATGATCTTTGTTTAATGCTACAAATCAGTTTTTGCATTTCATTCAGTTAGTGTGTATGACACAACATGCAGAATGATACCCTTTTAAGAATCCCGGCTAAGACGCATGCTATCTCACTGCTTCTGTTTACTGTTTTTCATTGTTTGTGCTATGTTCTTTTATATAAATAACACATATGTTTACGGAGTTCAATGAATACCGAATAGATTTTGTGAACAATTGGGACAAATAAATTGTTTTCATTTCTATCAAAACAAGATTTTTGGGGATCACGTGTCCTTATTACAGTCGTGTTTATTTAATGCAAGTAAAAACAGTGTTATGAGGACAATATAAAGGATATCTTTCGCTGTGCCACTCTATGATGATATCCATCCTTAATTCCCACACACAACAAGTGACACAACAATGGCAACAGCAATAATCTCAATATGCAGCATAATGCCAAAGCTCCCTCTTAAGTAGCTGTTAAAATTGCTTTTACGACATGACACCCGACGAGTAGGGAGGGTGTAGGCAATTGTGGAGTTTGCTCATCTGTTATAGAGGTAGGTGTTAAGATGGATTTTCAGAATCAACACTGTGGACAGATTCCGAGAGGCCACCCATGCTGGTGAACAGGTTTAGAGACTAATGTCTAGCCAAACTCTATGTGGGTAGTTTGACTGAGCCGCAAGACCTAGATCTAGGATGTGCGAGAGTGATGAAGGGTGCATTTAAGCACACACAGAGCACTCTTAATAATGCCAGTCAGTTCAAATGTATGAAATAGTTATTTATTAAGGTCTTAGACACACTCTTAGTCATGAAAAACCATAGGTGTGTAACCAACTAAAACATTAACTTCTAAAATATACACATTCACAACAGTGTGTTCGGCTAAGAGCGGTAACACTTTACTTTTAGAATACATTTAGATCAGTTTCAGAACAATGTAGGATAGCAACGCAAGTGAAAAAAGGACCAGGCAAGTAATCATTAGTGAGATAACTAATGTGTGTAGAAAAAGAAGTAAGGAAAACCTACTCAACCTTAAGGTATAAGGTACTACACCTTAACATGTCCTTTCACAGATAGAAAATAGGCGGCCTAGTGTCCTAGAGTCATGAGTCCCAATGCAGTTCTCTTCAGAAGGCTGGGATTCTTTTCAAGAATCTGAACACGTGGTGGCAAAGCCAGCAGGCAGTTTGTAAGGTTCTCAAAGTTAGAACACAATTGAAGAAGAGTTGTTAGCAGAACCCTTGCTAATCCACCTTAAGGGAAGCCCAGGGGAGGATCCTCGACCAGAACTCCACAGATTTCAGTCAGTCAAGGGAGAGGTATGGTCAGGACTTTACACCTAATAAACCTATGGAGCAAGAGGGGTAGGAACATATTCATTTCACTCACCCCCTGTACTCCGATATCACACAGGGACTGTTATTGAGGTTGCTGAAATTGTTGGCCCCCTTTTCTAATGCATTGGCTCTGATGAAGGAAATACTGGGGTCTTGGGAGCTGAGGTAATTTTTGACATCAGGGTTTTGGACCGGCAAATCATTGGTTCTAAGCACTGATGGATTGGTTCTAGAAACTGGACAGTTGGAGATCTCTAGTGGACTATAAAAAGGACAAGCACTCCAGCGATGACCTCCGAGGGCCCCCAGCACACTATACATTTATTTATTTATTTCAATTGTTGATAGCGCCCAGACCCGGAAGTATCACAGCGCTAGGTTACAGTAAATTGCAATACAATCAGTGCAGTAGTTTGGTAGGATGACAGAATGAAGGCAGTCAGTTAAAGAAGAGTGCAGGTGCTGAAAATTCAAGAGACAAGTTAGGTGTATTTGTTGAATAAAAAAGTTTTATGCTAGCTCCTCCTGCTCTTTGTCTGGTGAATCTGGGTGTCACTAGGGAGGTGGACATGCATGATCGCAGGCAGCGAAGGTTCTGTTCTTTGGATATGCGCTGGACGAAGTAAGTAGGTGCAGTGTTGTTGATGCATCAGTGAGCAATTGAGATCATTTTTAACTCACTTCATGCCTTGATAGGTAGCCAGTGACCTTCCCATCTCACAAGTGAGGTATGGTTAGATCTTTTTGGGCCGCAGACTGCCAAAGGGCATTATTTTGGATCAGTTGTAATTTCGAAAGGTTTGTGATAGAGGTTCCTGCAAGGATGGCATTGCAGTAATCCAATGTACTACTGATGTCCCTAGCTAGAGTGAGGCAGCTGTCACAGGATATCAACTTTCTGGAGAGGCTGATGAGTTTAGTAGAGTAGGATGTAGCAGAGGCAACCGCTTTGACATGTTTGTGCATGGTGAGTTCGGAGTCAAGGTGGACTATGCAGGTGGCGCTCAGCTATTGCCACTCTGAAGCAATAGGGGAAGTTGACCTTCATGGATTAAACAAGGAAACTGATCCTGTTAGGTCCCTCTTTGTGTTGGAGAAATGCAACTGCCGCGAGCAATATCTTATTTTATAAATTGAGGATCTGCAGAGTCCCAAGGCTAAACCCGGGACAGCAACCGATGCAGCAAGGTAGCCCAGGTAGAGTCAGACCAAATTATGGTTCCATCCAGAGTCCTTCTGAAGACTCCCAAGGGAATGGCCATTAAGCAGGGATCAAGCCTGGTTGTTCCCACTGTTCCAGTGGTCAATGCACTGATGAAGACCTTCTGGAGAATGGCAAAGGAGCAAGGCTGTGCTCGGATGATAGAAGAAAGAAATGCTGTCTGGCTTCCAAAGATGAGTTCTGGACATTTTAGCAGGGTGCTCCTCTTGGTAGGGGTCTTGGTTTCAATGATGATTGCAGAAGGTCCCTTTCCATCCAGGATTCGAACTCAAGTTGCCCCGTGCAGCCTAATAGTAAGTGTCTGCACCATTCCAACTGGCAGGGGTTGCACAATCCTAGACAGTCACATTCACTGCATCTAGCCACAGACATGGACAGCCATTTTCCACAGGAAATCTGGACCTTTCCCCAGGAAAGGGCTTAGAATATACAAGATAACCATGAACATTCAAATATTGTAGTGCACAGCCATTCTACAGTATATGTACTTTTTTTGCATTAATTGGTCAGTGCATAAGGCAATAAAAAAAGAAAACAGGTGTGAAATATCAGCTGCCACCAGCTCATCATGGAAACATCATGCAAGTAACCACAAAGTTGCAAATAACATATTTACAGGGACACAAAATGTCCCTACCGAACCTCACAGTAAGCAAGTGAAGTACACAGGGAAAACTAAAAAGAGAATTTTATAATGCAGAAGAGAGTCCTCCTGTACTCATAGTCATAGGGGCAGATCAGTGCCCCCAAAACAGATGAGCTTATTGAGGCAAGTTAAGTAAAATGGCTTAACTTGCCTCCAAAATTCAAAACAGGTTACAGACTATGGCCCTGATTCACAGAACGTTTTCCAAAGGGATTGCACCATTATGAAATGCTTCTGTGTGTCAGGCCCTATGGCACAAAGTTAAGGTGTCCCATTAATAGATGTGGAGGAATAGCAGTGAAGACACACCCCTGAACGCTCACACCAGAGAGAATACAACCCGCTAGGGAACAAAGGCCCAATTCAATCTTGTAAGGATAACAAGTGTAATCTCACACGCAGAGGATATGATTGATTATTTATAACACTCTTAATACCCAGAACTTTCTAAGCACAGAACTGGGGATCGAACCTGTGGTGCTCTGTGTCATCTTGCTTCCAAGGCAAGCACGTTGCCCCTGAGCTATCATCCTGAGACATGAGATGAGAACGTTCTTTTATAAAGTGGTACCAGCAGAATCTTATAAAGAAAAACATTGTCATAGGTGACGCAATACAGACTGTAAAAATCTGTGCAGCTGATTGGATGGATCCTATACTGGTACCACCTTTATCCATAAGGGATGGCAGTTTATTGGTGCCATCCCAGTCCGTCCATCTTCCATCACATGGGTGTGGCAGGGCTCATCTTCTTCTCATGTTGAAGGCCAGAAAACTAATTAATTGTACTCCTACTATGCAGCTTGTTTTATCACTCATACTGTGCATTGGCAGGCCTCCAGCCTCATTTTGAACTATAATATATTCCTCACAGAACCTCTCAATACAAATCAAACAATTGTCGCTCAACGATGTGCCCTGTCCATCCTCTTTGAACATTTCAGGACTTGTTACTTTGGGGTTGGTGGTCAAAGGGCACCTATTGTCATGGAATTCGGGGATCTTCGGGTTTAGTCAGATATATGGGCTGTAACTCGTGGTCACTCAGGAATGGACCGGGTCATGCTTTAGCCAATGTGAGAAAACATGCACACCAGGCACCGGTCTCTGATCACGCCCTTGAAGGGAACATTCATCTTGGTGAAAGACACATCGTTGCAACATTTTAGAGAACAATGAATAAACAGTTTGGTGGGTGGGGGTGCGAAATCTCCTTATGGGAGCACGGGCACAACTGGAGATTTCTGTGATCTCGTGGATTTGCGCCTGGTGCATGTAATCCCGCATTTGCTGCACAAGCCTTCTCTTCTACCTAGGATTATTAGTATCTATCAAAAATAGCGATGCCACTCACACCTTAGACCACACCATGGGCCTCATTACGAGGAAGGCGGTAGGGGGCTAACGGGCCAGTAGAGCTGCCGGCCCCATTAACCCCCTACTGGCCCATTACGAGGTCTCCTTGTAGGACCTGCTAAGGACGCCTGGTAAAAGCAGGCACCCTTAGCGGGTCTTGCGAGCAGACCAGGATGCAAACAACAGGCCAATCATTAACAGGCCCGTTGTTTGCATCCTCCCCATTCCCATTGAGCCCTATGGGGGCTCAAATGGGAATGGGGATTCACCGGGTCTGGGTTCCCTGAATGGGGAAATACTGGGCCCTCCAAGGTCGGAATGGATCAGGGGATGGGGACATGATTGTGTGGTATAGTGGATCAACGTAATCTCCATATGGGATGGGGAACATTTCATACTTTGGGCCACCCTGTGGGATATTGGTTTGTACTTCAATGTTTTTTGTTTCGCAATGTGCTTTTGAACCCCCAATTGATACCATCATTCTTGCGCTATCAGATGCCATGGAGGCACGACATCGAAGAACCAGCTGACAAGTGCAGAAAATTTCCAGGATGAACACAATGATGGGCATTAACATCTTCACGATCACTCGTAGCCACAATGGGGCCCAGTTAAAAGCCACATTTAGCCAGTCACTGTCCTGTTTTCCTCCCTCCAGGCCATGGACAGCTGTCATGATGTGTGATAGTGATGTGTTCTCCGTGTCTTTTGGAAGCAAGGATGTACAACAGGAATCATCAAATTCTTTGAAAACCGCACCCACCATCGTTGTTAACATGTCCAGCACATAGGGACTCGACATTGATCACGTTGAACCCATTATGCGTGTAGTTTGCGAGCTGGACTAGTTCCCACCTCACTATTTGCAGCCATTTGACATTGGATGCAGCCTCCACCCTGTCAAGTTTAAAGAGGTGAAAAAAGATTCTGCCGAACTGAAAAAAGCCTATATTCTTCTGTTATTTCACCAAGCAGTGTGGAAGAATCTTTCGAAATGTAATTCAATATTTTCATCCTCTGCATTTGCTGGAACTGTCCTTTCCCTTGGGCTCTTGCGTGGGCACCAATATTCATTTTCCACTGCAGGGAAACCCGTTGCCCCCCTGCAGGCAGTACTCGCCCCTTCAGGCGTTCTTCTGGGATTACTAATGGCTCTGAATGCTGGTGCATTTTACAAAATCGAGGCCCAACATTTGCAACATTTGCAATTGCACACTGTGTGCCTGGAACTTGCCCTATGCAGAACCTTTTATTCTGCATAGCGCAAGATGAACCAGACATTTTGCCTCTATAATTGGGGCTGCTTGTGGTACTAACAAGTTGGGAGCCCCTGACGCATGTGGAATGAGTGAACACACATAACAGCTCCCATTCACAGCGTTTATCCCCACACCACTCATAGCAGAGTAGCATGAGTTAGTGAACTCTGGGAGATGAATATCCTCAATCACATCAAACCCCAGCCCTTGATACGTGTCATACTTTAGTCATACTCCTCTTTTCATTCTTCTATATGCATTCTCAAGGATGGCCACTTTAGCAGTACTGTCAGAAATAACATTATACCATGTCATAGTGGTAGACAATCCCTGACAACCTATTCTCTGCATTCTTCACAGATGTAACCTGCATATTAGAGTCATTAAATCCACTTCCATTATTATTATTAACGTTGACGTTAGTACTGATATATGTAGATCCACTCATATTTTCAACACTTATGTTTCTTTCCATTTGGATAAAATACAATCCTATTTCCCCCACTGAACCCCCCTTATAGGACCTCCCCCTATGATACCCTCCCCAATACACTCCCAGTAGACTAGCAATATCACACACAATCCTCCAGCAATTACTGACCCACTATAATAGATATATGTCTGCAATCTCTCATCCGTGTATCTACGCCTTGGGTCCCTACTTAACATCCCATGATCTCTGCTTCCAAAAGGCCAGGACTTACCCAACTCCCTTGGAAGCAGACCCATAACCCAGGTTCCGAGTGCCAATCAGTCCCAATTGGGACCTTTTGGACCCTGTCCTGGCGCCAGTGGCGCCAGGCTCATAAATATGCCCAGTCCCAGCGCTGCAAGCGCCGGGCTCATAATGCTTGGGTGGACTTACCTGCAGCAGACCATGCTGCTTACTGACCTGCCAGTATGAGCCTCTGATCCTCTTCTGTTTGGGACTACTTTTCCTGTTGGGTGGGGCAGGAGCCACTCCCTAGGCTCAGAACACTGGAACTCTTCTGGAAGGCAGGAACTCTTTTCTTACCTAGGCGAGGCTGTGGAAGAAGACACCTAACACTACAGGAGGCTATTTAAACCACACCCGATGGATGAATCTTGCTTTGCGTTATTCTGCATCCTCTGCAGCAGAACGCTCATCGTGTCTTCTGCATCTGATCCTGGGCCTAAAGGAAAAAGGCTTACCATCCTGAATCCAGTCTTCAGCAACATCTATAAAGACAAGAAAGAACAGGTTAGCACTACGGTCTTCAGTGACAGCGCATCTCTTACCTGGTCCATCGGCTGTCATCAACGCCTAGCGCAGCATTCCTGCATCTGAAAGACAAAGGCTTACCTACTCTTCACGCGCTCCGGAGGTCATCGCACTGCATTCTGGCATCTGAAAGACAAAAGCTTACCAACTCTTCGCACACTCCGGAGGCCTTCGGCGCTGCATCCCGCATCTGTAAGACAAAAGAAGGTGCGTTTAAAGACATTGGGTAACGTTAAATACTCACGTGCCATTACTCCATCCACGCCAAACTCAGTGGGCATTCCGGCATCCTTCAGCAGCTCCGAACTGGTACCTGCAAAATAAAAGGACAGTTAGTGCGCATCGTGAAGCAAGCAACAAGCGCTTACTTACGCGCTTCCAGGCGCTTCTATTCCGCATACGGGTCCATCCTCAACTCACTTCAGCCAGTCAACCGCCATCGCCGGAACCCTGCAAAATAAGAGACAGCATTACAGAAGACTTTTAAAGACATTTGAAATACTCGGAACTCACCGTTCGTGAAGTAAACGACGGACAGCAGTCCTCTGAAGTCAAGAGGCCTGCGCTACCTATCCAGTGAAGAAACTGGTTACAGCACCCTGCCTCGAGGCAGATGGAGAGCTCGGCGTTCACTTACCTAAGGTGAGAGCGTTAACCTTTGGGGGTTCTACAGGAGAGGAGAAAAGGAAAGAGATAGGGACACCCCAATAACCCCAGTTCATTAATCCCATATTTTCTATCTGCAGACATCTTACTCTTCGAGTCAGGCATACAGTGCACAGAGGTCCAGCCCAAAGAGCCAACCGGGTGCTACACATCACTTTTGAAGATACGGTAGTCGCCCAGTCAAGACCGGCGCCTCTGCGAGAATCAGGTGAGCGTTACAGAACGCAAAGCCTACCGCAAAACTCTCGCCCAGGCGCTATGGAAACCTCGGATACCGACCACCTAGCCCGGTTACTTGGGGAACTAAGGGCAGAAGTGCATGCAGCTCGTCAGGAAACGAATGCTCTAAGAAGGGAACTAATTATTTCCAAGGAGCGAACAGACGAACTTGCTAGACAATTGCTACAGTCACAAGCCGGACAGACCCCGTTACCCGCATCAGGGGCAAATCTTCCTTCTACATCCCCTATGAATCCAGTGCAGATCAACCTACCTGGGAATGTACCTCTGGCTCCGCCCGAACGATTTTCTGTTGACCCAAAGAGGTTTGCAGTATTTATCAATCAGTGCCGGTTGCATTTTTTATGCCGGCCAGCAGCCTTTCCAACTGATCAAGCTAAAGTAGCTTTTGTGCTTTCGTACCTTAGTGGCAATGCGGCAGACTGGTCGATCCCTCTAGTTAATCAAGATGATCCGGTTCTCCATGATTTTCAAGCCTTTCAGCTTAGTATGGAAAAACTTTTCGCAAGACATTCACAGGGGCAGGCCTTGGACAATGAGCTTCTTTCGTTGCGACAGGGTAATCAAGACCTTTTGGCTTATATTGCATCTTTCAACAGACTAATAGTGGAAACTCAATGGCCTGAGGACAAAAGGATTACGCTGTTTTATAGAGGTCTACGTGGAGAGCTCAAAGACGTTTTAGCCCAAGTAGTGAATCCCCCACAAGACTGTTCGGACTATATAGAATTAGTCGTTCAAATAGATCACAGACTGCAGAACAGGAAGGCCGATCGTTCCAAGTTTGATGCTCGAGTATTTTCCAAACCACCTACTCCTTCCAAAGGAGTAGACTCCGGGGAACCCATGCAAATAGGGGGCCTGAAAGGACCACTAACACAAAAGGAGCGGGAAAGGAGAAAACAGTTGCAATTATGCCTCTATTGCGGAAACTCAGGGCACTTTCTTCGAGACTGTCCGATGAAACCAGCCAAGAAGGCGGTAGGAGCTGCAGTTACCAAGGTCACAAACTCTGAGCAGGGAAACGACCTCGCCCGACAAGAATAGAGGTCCTCTTGCCGAGCGTTAAAACCAGTTCCGTGACCTCGCATTTCGTGATACCTATGGTCCTCATTAGCCCTGATCATCCGGATCGATTACATGCGATTGAAGCCTACGTCGACAGCTGTGCCATCGGCAATTATGTGGATCATGAAATGGTTTTGAGGATGAATCTAACTCTTTGTCCCAAGGCTGTAAAGGACGTCATTACTACGGTGGATGGTACGGAGATAGCCTCCGGACCAGTAACGCATACCACTCAAGAAGTGACGCTTGTAAGTCAAGATGGACACCATGAGAAGATCATGTTCGATGTGATCAAGGCCCCTCAGTTCCAGATTATTCTAGGGATACCTTGGTTAGAGAAACACAATCCTCGGATCGATTGGCGAGCAAGAACGGTTCAGTTCCCAGAATGTGTCTCTACTTGTCACCCTCCACCTGGTGTTGCTCTAGCAGCAATTTCTTCGGAGACTCCCCAGTTACCTCCCGAATACCTAGAATTCCAAGATGTTTTCCAGAAGGATCAGGCTAACTCTCTACCTCCTCATAGGTCCTATGACTGCCAGATAGACCTGATACCTGGATCTACTCCTCCGTGTAGCAGAATTTATGCCCTCACCGAGCCTGAGAAGCTTCACCTCCGACAATACCTGGATCAATACCTAGCGAATGGGTTTATTCGTCCTTCTAAGTCCCCTGCTTCTTCAGCTTTGTTCTTCGTTCCAAAAAAAGAAGGGGACCTTAGAACTTGTATAGATTACCGCGCCCTGAACCAGATCACCGTTAAGAATAGACATCCGTTACCTTTAATCCCTGAACTCCTGGACCAAGTCAGAAGAGCATGCATATATACAAAGCTGGATCTTAGAGGAGCCTACCACTTGGTACGAGTGAAAGAGGGCGATGAATGGAAGACGGCCTTCCGCACCAAGTATGGGCTATTTGAATATCAGGTCATGCCCTTCGGACTTTGTAATGCCCCGGCCGCCTTTCAATATTTTATGAACGATGTCCTCAGAGAACTCATAGATGTATGTGTTGTCGTTTACATTGACGACATCCTCGTTTATTCTTCATCGGAATCTGAACATCGGAAACACGTGAAAATGGTCCTCGAGAGGTTGCGTCAACACAGACTTTTCGCTAAGTTGGAAAAATGTGTTTTCAACGTGACTGAAATTGAATTCTTGGGATTCATATTATCACCTAGCGGAGTGCGTATGGATTCAAGGAAGGTCGATGCAATTCTCAAATGGCCATCACCATCCTCCGTAAAAGGGGTTCAAAGCATGTTAGGCTTCGCCAACTTTTACGGCAGGTTTATCCCTGAATTCTCTCGAATAGTCCAGCCCATCACCGCCTTGTTAAAGAAAAACAAACGTTTTGAATGGTCTACCGAGGCGGAACAAGCTTTCCAGAATTTTAAGACAAAATTTATCTCTGCACCAATTCTAAAACATCCTCGCCCCAAACTCCCCTACATCGTTGAAACTGATGCTTCGAGCCTTGCCATGGGGGCAGTTCTATCACAGAAGGACCCAGTAACCAATCAGTTACATCCCGTGGCATTCTGGTCTCGCAAATTCTAGCCTCCTGAGATCAATTACACTATTACTGATAAGGAACTTCTGGCTATCAAGTCTGCCTTTAAGGCTTGGCGGCATTATCTTCTGGGGGCCCGACACACCGTTACTGTGATTACGGATCACCGAAACCTGCAATATTTGAAAACCGCAAAAGCCCAATCCTCTAGACATCTCTGTTGGGCACTATTCTTTGCCGAGTTTGACTTCATAATTACCTATCGACCTGGTACAAAAAACGGTAAAGCTGATGCCCTTTCTCGGATGGGAGTGGAGGAACACTTGACCAACCCTAAACCTGTACCTATCATTCCCGAACAAAGAATTCTGGGTGTAATAACCACACAATCCATAGAGGAAATTAAGGATAAAACCAGGCAACTTATAACTCCAGCAGAAATAAAGAATTGGCATCTGCAGGGAAAGGACTTTGCAGTAAAGGACAACTTATTGTATTTCCAAGAACGATTATACCTGCCCAGCACAGATTTACAGAAAAAGGTGATCTCTTGTTATCACGAGTCTCTAATGGAAGGACATCCCGGTATGGCCAAAACCTCAGAAAAGATCAAGCGCTACTTCTGGTGGCCGTCTTGGAAAAAAGATATCAGAGACTTTATAATGTCCTGTGGAGTATGCGCCCAAAACAAGAGTCAAAAGGAAAGACCAGCCGGCCTCTTACGCCCTATTGACATCCCACCTCGCCCTTGGCATACGCTTTCTATGGACTTCATCACCGACCTACCTCCATGCTCCGGATACAATACGATCCTGGTAATCGTGGACTTATTCTCCAAGATGGCGCATTTCATTCCACTCAAAGGCTTGCCAACAGCAACAACTCTGGCCCGAGAATTTCTCAAAAACATCGTCCGACTGCACGGTTTTCCTTCAGTGCTAATTTCGGATCGAGGTAGTCAATTTATTTCTAATTTTTGGCGAAGTTGTTGTCGGTCGGCTCAAATTGATGTGAGATTATCGACCAGTCACCACCCTCAAACCGACGGACAAACCGAGAGGACCAATCAAACTCTGGAACAGTATTTACGCTGCATGCTGCAACAAACTGAAACAACTTGGAAAGATATCCTTTGGATAGCCGAATATGCCTACAACAACTCTGTCCACTCAGGAACTGGGAAAACCCCGTTTTTTCTTTTATACGGCTGTCACCCTCGAACCTCAGAGTTGGATCCACCCCAAGATCTTGGAACACCAGCAGTAGACTACCTGCACTCTACAATCACCCAAGCTTTTAAGGAAGCCGTTTCTCACCTTCAAAGGGCTAAGGAACAATACAAGAAAGGAGCAGATCAACATCGGAAGGAAGCCCCCCAATATCAAGTAGGAGATCAAGTCTGGTTATCCACCAAATATCTACCTCTAAAAGGACCACGCACATTCAACCCAAGATATTCCCTATTCAATCCCTATTCCATCACTACCATAGTAAACCCAGTAGCGGTCAAGTTGGACTTGCCCCCTCACATGAAGATACATCCGGTCTTCCACGTCTCTCTTTTAAAACCCGTGCAACCTCAAACCCGACTAACTAAATCCCCAAAACCTATCCTAGTTGATGGAGAACTCGAGTTTGAAGTCAAAAGCATCCTGGACTCCAAGATCTCCAAATCTAAGCTATTTTACCTAATTGACTGGAAAGGCTACGGCCCTCAAGAAAGATCCTGGGAACCTGCAGAATATGTCCACGCTCCTCGTCTAATCAAAAGATTTCATCAAACATTTCCTGACAAGCCAAAACCCCCGGGGAAGCCCGGTTTGGGAGGGGCCTTGAGGGGGGGTACTGTCATGATCTCTGCTTCCAAAAGGCCAGGACTTACCCAACTCCCTTGGAAGCAGACCCATAACCCAGGTTCCGAGTGCCAATCAGTCCCAATTGGGACCTTTTGGACCCTGTCCTGGCGCCAGTGGCGCCAGGCTCATAAATATGCCCAGTCCCAGCGCTGCAAGCGCCGGGCTCATAATGCTTGGGTGGACTTACCTGCAGCAGACCATGCTGCTTACTGACCTGCCAGTATGAGCCTCTGATCCTCTTCTGTTTGGGACTACTTTTCCTGTTGGGTGGGGCAGGAGCCACTCCCTAGGCTCAGAACACTGGAATTCTTCTGGAAGGCAGGAACTCTTTTCTTACCTAGGCGAGGCTGTGGAAGAAGACACCTAAGCACTACAGGAGGCTATTTAAACCACACCCGATGGATGAATCTTACTTTGCGTTATTCTGCATCCTCTGCAGCAGAACGCTCATCGTGTCTTCTGCATCTGATCCTGGGCCTAAAGGAAAAAGGCTTACCATCCTGAATCCAGTCTTCAGCAACATCTATAAAGACAAGAAAGAACAGGTTAGCACTACGGTCTTCAGTGACAGCGCATCTCTTACCTGGTCCATCGGCTGTCATCAACGCCTCGCGCAGCATTCCTGCATCTGAAAGACAAAGGCTTACCTACTCTTCACACGCTCCGGAGGTCATCGCACTGCATTCCGGCATCTGAAAGACAAAAGCTTACCAACTCTTTGCACGCTCCGGAGGCCTTCGGCGCTGCATCCCACATCTGTAAGACAAAAGAAAGTGCGTTTAAAGACATTGGGTAACGTTAAATACTCACGTGCCATTACTCCATCCACGCCGAACTCAGTGGGCATTCCGGCATCCTTCAGCAGCTCCGAACTGGTACCTGCAAAATAAAAGGACAGTTAGTGCGCATCGTGAAGCAAGCAACAAGCGCTTACTTACGCGCTTCCAGGCGCTTCTATTCCGCATACGGGTCCATCCTCAACTCACTTCAGCCAGTCAACCGCCATCGCCGGAACCCTGCAAAATAAGAGACAGCATTACAAAAGACTTTTAAAGACATTTGAAATACTCAGAACACACCGTTCGTGAAGTAAACGACGGACAGCAGTCCTCTGAAGTCAAGAGGCCTGCGCTACCTATCCAGTGAAGAAACTGGTTACAGCTCCCTGCCCCGAGGCAGATGGAGAGCTCGGCGTTCACTTACCTAAGGTGAGAGCGTTAACCTTTGGGGGTTCTACAAGAGAGGAGAAAAGGAAAGAGATAGGGACACCCCAATAACCCCAGTTCATTAATCCCATATTTTCTATCTGCAGACATCTTACTCTTCGAGTCAGGCATACAGTGCACAGAGGTCCAGCCCAAAGAGCCAACCGGGTGCTACACATCACTTTTGAAGATACGGTAGTCGCCCAGTCAAGACCGGCGCCTCTGCGAGAATCAGGTGAGCGTTACACTATGTTCATTAGTTGCGTCTATCTTCTTCTTTCCTGTAATAGAAGCATAGACACACAAGATAACGGAAAAGAAGAAAAGGTACACAATGTACTCTATACACAAAGGAAGGAGGAATGAGAGGTGGAGGGGAAAAGAGAAGAGAGAGAGACAAAGGGAGAGAGGTAGAGAGAAAGAGAAAAGTGCTCACAGAAAAAGAAAATGTGGAGCTAGCAGCTCAGCTTTGGCCTGTTACTTGGATGTGCCACCACACCTCTATCAACCGTGGACAGGCCGGTGAGGTAATCTAGGTACATGTACTGTTACCCCTTGTTTTTAAGGTACGTCATGGGCTAAAGTACTCTCAGGAGGAGCCCTATGAATGTCAGAGAGGTGAAACCAGTAGTGTATTTCTTTCACTCTTACCGCGAGGGGAGTATAAAACACCACCTTGTGTGGTCCCTGGAACAGAGGATAGGTCCACATATGCACAAAAATGCAAACACAGTTATAGTCCCCCAGCAGCAGTAGTCGAGTCGTTATATGCCCAGGATCTGTCCCCATTGTCTGTGCAGCATCGGGCGTCTCTTTAGTCATAATCCTGGGAGGTGGAATCTGTCAGGAGCCAAATTTAAGGGCTGGAGTTCGTGTCATCAAAAATTACCTAAATTCCTTTCCGATATCCACTGCAGCCCTGTGTGCATCAGAAACCCTTCTCACAGGGGAAATGGGGGTATTTATATGCCAGCCAGTGACCACCTTGTGAGATGACAGATGATGATCTTTACTTGGCTGCGTGTGTAAACTAAAAAGGGACAGAGGCAAACAGTACACAGAGTTTTTATTTAATGTGGTGCACAACTTGGATAACTTGCTCTTGAGTAGGCTGTTTCTTCGCTCCAAAATGCCATTGACCTTTGGGTGATAAATTTAACACATCGATGTCTGATGCCAAGAAGTGCTGTAACGTGTTGGAATAAAGCATTGAAGAAATGTGTGCCATTGTCTGACCTTAAAACCTCACACACACCCCAACGCGGGAAATCTTCCTGCACTAGAAACCTTGCAGCACACGTGGCATCCGGGTGTGCACACAGCCCTTCCTCCACCCACCTTGAGAAAGGACAGACCACCACAATGAGGTACCTGGATCCATAACAATGCTCACCCAAATCAGTGCAGTATATGTGTAATTCACGGAATGGCCCAATAGGGCCAGGCTAGGTGCCCTGTAACATTCGTAATGCCATTCCTGTACTAAAATTTTGACATGTGGTGCAATTTATGACCATTTATGTTATGCTCTCCTGGATGTTTGGTGTTAACCAGTCCTCCTGTATGTCTGCTGCTATGTGTTGTTTCGAACTATGAGATGGTCAGTGCAATTGTTCAAATGCTACTGCTAGCAGTTCCTGGGGCATCACTATCTTCCCAGCGCTCTCTTGTCCCCATAACAGATCTGTTGGAGATTGCTTACACCCTCTCCGTAACCACAACTCCTTCTCCCGCTCAGGTGCCCTTCCTTGTAGTTTGATACTCTGGGAGATGGGCAATGCTGTGTAAGGCACTGGATGCTCGTCTGTTGGTGGGGCAGTCGCAATGTACTCAGTGGATATTTGATTTGGCAGATACAGCGCCATTGTGGCTGCCCTATTGGCGGCTGCGTTCCCCGTGTCCCGTGAGTATGGGCAGCACACTTGATGACCGTCACAACAGATGGCTGTGATAACGCTTCTATCATCATTTCTAACAGCACCGCATGCTGCACTGGGAGGGACCAGCATGTACCGTTGTTGTAACGTATGGCGCGTCTGAATATATCGTGACATGATGCCCTTGCGACGCTCTCAGTGCATCGATGAGCGCCACAAGTTCTGCCGATTGTGCAGTATAATTCGTAGGCAACCTTTTCATGACCACCGTCTTGTACTCCCCTTCCTCAAGTCGTACCAATGCAGC
Source organism: Ambystoma mexicanum (assembly GCF_040938575.1). Classification (NCBI taxonomy): domain Eukaryota; kingdom Metazoa; phylum Chordata; class Amphibia; order Caudata; family Ambystomatidae; genus Ambystoma; species Ambystoma mexicanum. Next base: position 646,122,622 of record NC_090930.1, on the reverse strand, counting down.
CTCTGTCCATCTCTACCCAACCTTCTGATCAATTGTGAATGACCCATCAAAGAAAAGTATCTCACTTTCCGCCAATGCACCTCCTCAGTCTTGTATTTGGCACAGCCGTGCACTGACAAGTCCTCTGTAGTAGTTATGTCTGTTGAAAATGTGTCAGGAGTTGCTGTCTTACACCTAACCACATGAATATGGGGTTTAGAGATGATGATCTCATATGCCAATGACCTTTGTGTAGTCTGGGTAGATTTGGACCTTTCCAGAATAGCAAACAAAGAATGTTTCACGTACAATGTTACTGTACACCCCATTACAATCGTAGAACTTGTCTCTATGGCAAAGGCAGCAGCTGCTAAAGCTTGTTTGCATGCAAACCACCCTTGCATTACTGCATCCAGAGTACCACTATAATAGTCCAACGGCTTATGGCCCATAGTGCTTTTTTGCATCAGCACTGTGGTCATAAACTGACCATCAGAATGCAAAAACAAATACAATTCCTGTGTATAATCTGGGTTTGCCAGTACTGGTGCCGAAATAATCACTTCCCTTTGATCGTCAAATTGTTTGATCATTTCAGCCATCAATTGTAACTGGTGGTCCTTTGTCTTCTGTGCTTCCCGAAGGGCCTGTAGAAGTGGTCTTGCGTATGTCGCATAGTCTAGAATCCAGGCCTTACAGTAATTGCACAGGCCCAAGAACTTCTGCATTTCTTTATCTGAGGCAGTTCGGGAGGTGGCGCATACTGACGCTGCTCTGTTGGGTAGTATCCTTTTCCCATTCACCGATATGAACTATCCTAAATAGATCACATCCTGGCGCAATATTGTAATTTGGCCTTATTGACCTTGTACCCCTTACAGGCCAACAATTGTAGCAGTGCAATAGAGTCCCTTTGGCACTGTTGTTCACTGTCACGACATACTAGCAGATTGTCTATGTACGGATAATCATGCTAGGCACTTGAATATTCCCAAGATCGGCATGCAGTATTCGGTTGAATATACTCAGGCTCTCACAGTACCCCTGGGGTAATCTAGTGTTTTGGGGATGCTGCATACATTGTTGTGGGATAGGGAGATACTGGAAACGCTTGCTGCATCACATCATTTAGGGGGACAAATCCTGGCTCATTCTCCAATTGACCCCCGTTGGTTTCTTAAAAGGATATATTGCTGTGTTACACAGAGATGTACAAGTCACGATAATCCCCTGGTCCAGTAGGGCCTGTATTGTTTTTCTCATGCCTTCCTCTGCTTCTCTTGTCAGTGGATATTGTCTCACCATGGGCAGCACCTTACCTGGCTTCAATGTTATATGCACAGGTGTAACATCTTAGAGTAATCCTACATCATGTGGATTTGTAGTCCACAAATGTGAAGGTATGTGCTGTAAATCTTCATCAAAAAAGGGGTAATTGAGTTAATGCTGCCATTAAGTGTCACTGCACTCTTCGGTACTGTATCATTATGTCACATGGGATGCACATCTCTACTGTTATTCCCCCTCTTTGTCATTATTCCCAAACAGCTCATCATCTGTCATCTCCATTAGCTGCACTTTTGGTTCTACATAGAGCACTGTGCGCCCTCACAGCCATCCCTAGCCATTCCCAATAGGACAACCCTTTTGTCCAAAACAGCAAACCCTGTAGGTCCAGTGATAATATCATTGCTGATACCACCTTGGGTGACACAGCTGGGCGAAAAATAAATCAGTGGGTACCCGTCAGCATTGTATGGCAATCTGGGGCACTGCCTTCACAAGCACAGTAATACCATAGATAAACATGTTGTGGTCCACGGGAATCGTGCATACTACCACCTCCCTTGTCATTGTGTGTATTATCATCATCGCTCTTACAGCACACACCCCAGGCATGGCACACACTACTCCATGATCTGTAAAGGATAGAGTCATGTTTAACTTAGTAAGCAGGTCCCTACCCAGTAAATTGACAGCGGAACTCTCAGAATAAAGTAAGTGTGCCCAAACTACCTTTCCTCCCACCTTTACATCCAACTCCTCAGTGTATGGAACCTTGGAAATAGCCCCAGAGAATACTTGCACATCACGATATTTTTCTGATAGTGGAAAGTTTTCTTCCATGATGCATGATTTTGTTGCACCAGAGTCTACCATGAATATGAATTGCGTATTTCCTATCACCGCCCCAACCAATGGTTCCTCTTCAGGATGGGTAGTCATTGACAAGACCAGGCATGCAAGTGCTCTCTGTGGCTGTCCTAATCAGGATATGTGTTTGTTCCAGGGAACACAAACTGGCTACCTTCTACCACTGCTGCTTCCCAAAGGGAGCAGCAGCCCCACCTGGCACCCTATTTAATGTTGCAGAACCCCTCTGCTGTTGTTGCGGCAGGTGCTGTGCTTGTGTGTCTGGTGCTTGGGGCTGCTAAAAGTTTGGTATTACCACTGTGGATTCTCCTGGTTCTGGTAACCTTGACCCTGTTACTGGTGCCCTAGTCCCTGGTGTCCTTGGGACCCTTGGCCCTGTTCCAGTGGCCCATCATTATACACTACTGCTGACCTGCTCTTCTATTCCCTTGCAAAATTAACCCACCTTAAACAGTTCCAACATTGAGACTGTCCGGACACACCTCCCCTGCATCCAAATCCTCCACCTCTTGCTCCTCATAATCCCCCTCTTCCTCGGTGCGGCCCCCCTTGCTGCCATTGTGGGCCGTGGTGCTGTTGCCACCCACCCCACTGCCCTTGTCCTCCTTTGGCCCAGAGCAACGCAATAGTGGCACTCACAACTTGCTGGGTACTCTCTGTTCCTTCTACCTGTACTGGCGACGGCACCAGCACCTGAACTGCTACCTTTGCAAATGTATTCTCCACCAATTTTTCTTTGTCCCCCTGATGCCTTTGAACTGTTTCCCTCTCCCGCTCCTTAATCCTTTTACAATGATGCCCTATTATACTCCAGCCATCCCTTCGCCTCAATACCCACAATCTTATCCAGCACCTTCTGCACTTCCTCCAGCAAACACCTCTTTACGATAAAACAGAAGAATGGTACCAATTGATCCCATGGCCCTCCCGTCTTAGCTCTGCACTTGTCTTGCATTTGAAGACTACATCTCGCTGGGTACTCATCATCACCCATGGTATACTGCATCAAACACTGCAGGTCGGGAGTATCCAGGAAGGCCCTTACGTAGTGCATCAAATACAAATGCTATAACTCCATTAAATTATGCTCCATCATGTGCGTTGTCCCCCTCTGCATTCTTCACAGATGTAACCTGCATATTAGAGTCATTAAATCCACTTCCATTATTATTATTAACGTTCACGTTAGTACTGATATATGTAGATACACTTGTATTTTCAACACTTTCTTTCCATTTGGATAAAATACAATCCGATTTCCCCCACTGACTCCCCCTTATAGGACCTCCCCCTATAATACCCTCCCCAATACACTCCCAGTATACTAGCAATATCACACACAATGCTCCAGCAATTACTGACCCACTATAATAGATATATGTCCACAATCTCTCATCCATGTATCTATGCCTTGGGTCCCTACTTAACATCCTATGTTCATTAGTTGCGTCTATCTTCTTCTTTCCTGTAATAAAAGCATAGACACACAAGACAACGGAAAAGAAGAAAAGGTACAAAATGTACTCTATACATAAAGGAAGGAGGAATGAGAGGTGGAGGGAAAAAGAGAAGAGAGAGAGAGAAAGGGAGAGTCCCAGTAGACTAGCAATACACAGATCCACATATATTACTCCCGAGTATCCGGCCTTAAACCACACATCCCCAGCCTGACCCAATTATGGCAACCAACAGGCTCTTAAGATACCCTATTGTCAGGGGCACCACTGCCGTTTGTTTTTCAAACTCATATATCCACTTGCTTTACCCAGCTGTGAGCTATGGAAGGACCTTAATTAAATTATTCAGATCCATTTGGGGCCAGAGCACATAATGTGTCCTCCTTTACCCCTTATGTATGAGGGGCATCTGCATCTTTACTCTACCCTCCCACACCCTTCTTCAAAACTCCTCTTCTCTTTACTAATGCCATCCGGCCAGCCCTGTTCTTCAACCTGCCCGCTTCCCATAGACCTTCTACTGGGGGGTATTTTCAGCTGCCTCTTCGCCCCTCCGTTCTCCTACACTCTGATCCTCAGTAAATGCATCAGCATCTCCTTCCTCCGCATTCTTTCCCAACACCGTATTCTCCAATCCCAGGATAATCCACCACCCAGGCTCCTTTCTTTCTCAACACATAGATGTCTTATGCCTTCAATATCCATCTTAAGCAGCACTTCCATGACTTGCACTCTCTTGATCCTCCTCTCAATGCACTTATATTCCTCCCTGTTCCTGGGGATGTCTGTATCCTTTTCAGTTCTGTTAGTGATCCTGTCAATTTATCCTCAAACTCCGTAGACCTGTAACCTGATGATGCCAGTACTTCAGGCGGATGGGTATACATAGGTGGGGAGCAATAGCCTGTGGTGTTACTGATTCTGCAGAAGACCCTACTGCAGCAGAAGAGGTGCCTATCACAGCGGGTAAATAACTTAGGTTAGTCTATCCTTCTGAGGGATATGTTGTCAAGGGATACAATCCCCTACCCCCCACTGGCACTGCACCTTCTCCTTCTCCCTTTCTGTACTTCCCATCTTTCCTTCTCTGCACCTCCACTCCATTCCCTTGATCTGCTGCCTATTCAAACATACGGCAACAATCGAGAATCTCTTTTCTCTTCTGGAGCTGCTTCCCCTTACCTTTTGCTACTAGAAATGTGGATATATGTTCCAAAATGCTCTTGTTGTGTGAGCCCTCCCCTCTTGTCTTTGCATGGCATCCCCCCTCCACCTGTCTCTGCGATCCACTGCTTATGATATATTTCCACCCTGTCACCATACAGTGGCAGGACCTTGTACATGTGCTTTATTGGTGATCCTCCCCCATGCTAGTGACATCTTTTTTTTCTTACTAACTGCTTAAAACCTTTCTAACATGCCTCACATGCTGCTGCTTGCATTTAACCACAAAAACAAGAAAATCCTCACCCACCCTTCTCTATCACCCATCCCTGCACACACACACACATCACTCTACAAGATCATCCAACACCACACCACGCCACACACAATTACTGCACATTCTAGGGCCTGTTCCTTATCCACAAAGCACAAACACAATAAATTAAAACAATATGCTACACTAGCAACTAGTGCTTAAACCAGACCACTACCCTTATTTTTATATTCCTCCTTTAAATGATACAATATCCTGTGGTACCACCTTCCCTCTGCTTCCGAGGAGGGGCTCCTTGCCTGACCTTTGCCATACCTTACAATGCCTTACCTTATAATACTTTACCGAAACACTCCATTCGTAATACTAATTGTAACAACAAATAACCCTGACCTCATCCATGTCACGTTGATAACCTCGCTCTCCACGTACTCACACCTTTCACACTTCCCCATGCATTTGTCCCCCATTTGTTATCGCTTACAAGAGTCTACTCACACGTGCATGCTCACTCGAACTCATCCATCACCGGGTTCCAACACCGTCCTGCACTCTCCTGAGAGCCGCGCCCCACTTCAAAGAGCAGAGAGGACTTTTCTTAAAATGGTGCCTGCTAAACCACTCGAAACACATGTTTTTCGGGGTCGGTCGCTGTAGGCGGGTATGGCTCCTTCTGGAGAAGCTGCCTGGACACCTCCACAGGTATGGGGGCGCTGAGATCAGGGTGGGGTTCACCAAAGGGAGGCATGCCCCAGAACGCTCACACCAGAGAGAATACAACCCATTAGGGACGAAAGGCCCAAGCAGATCTTGTAAGGATAAAAAGTTTATTCGCAAACGCAGAGAGCAACAGCAATTAACTCTGCTGCTAAGAACCTTCAGCCGAAAAGTAGTACAAGCAGAATTTCATAAAGCAAAACATCGTCATAAGTGACGCAATACATACAGTAAAAACCTGCTTGGCTTATTGGATGGACCCTAAACAGGTATCCCCTTTATCCATAAGTGATGACAGTTTATTGGTGCCAGCCCTGTCCGTTGGTCTTCCATCACTTGGGTGCTGTGGAGCTTATCTTCTTCTCATGTTGAAGGCCAGAAAACATATTAATTATACTTGTACTATACAGCTTGTTTTATCACTTATACATCCAAAAAATATTTAAAAAATAGGGCAAACTTTGCCCTAGTGCTAATACCGTGCAACTTTGCACTTGCACCGGTGCAAAGTTTCTGTAATCTGGCCCCTGGACTGTTAAGTAACAGCTAGAGGTGCAAATACAAAACATGGTTTGTTTTGGATAATGTGTTTCGCCTGCATCCCTTAAACCCAGAGAGTTTCAAGGACACCGTATTCACATTTGAGTATAGCACTATTGTTTCCAAATAATTCCTCATGGCTTCAAAAACAGCCCACGTGCAGTCTCAAGTAAACTACAGAGCATATTGGAAGGCATTTAAAGTTGTTAGCAGCACGTAGATGATATCTATTGTACAGATGAAGATTAAAACACTCTTCTAGAAAAAAAGTTGATTTAACCATGAAGAAATTGGCTTCAGAGGAATATAATTCAATTTCAGAAAATCAAAAATTGCACACAGAATTCACATTTTTGGGCATTTCACTAGATTATGGGAGTGGTATTGCCTTACAAGTTCTAGAAACATGTGCACACATACAGAATCCTCGTACACTCAGACATCTTCTAGCATTACTGGGTTTGTTAAACTATGGGTGTATTTATGTTCCATAATTATGCATCACTTACAAACATTCTGCAACATATTTGCAATCAAATGACTTCATCTAACATTACTTCCTGGTCAAAACATTTTCACATAAACATTTTGTAACTTTGTTGAAACCAAAACAATAGCATATCGTTCACGTGTTTACACAATTACAGAAAAGGTTATATTACAGAAGGAAAGAGCTGTAGCAGCCAATAAAACTTTACCCCTGAATACTCCACTACTTAATCTGGAAGCTGCAACACACTCAAGCATCTTGGATGTCAGAACGCACTACATACTAGATGGATTACATGGGTTGCTACTCAGATTTTGTCTGATGTACAGTACCATACCAAACTAGAGTTGAAGCAATTGTGTGATCTTGAGTGTTCCTTAAAAACAGAAGCAGTAATAGCGGTACCAAACAATACAGTCTGCATGTTTGCGCAATGTTTTATTGTGATGGAACAGCCATTCCAGCCATTGGGACAAGATCTACTTGCTCTGCTACATATGCTTCTGTTAAGAATTATTTTAAGCATAATGATGCATTTGTATGCCTAGACACCAAAACAATGCACTTGGGAGATACATCAGCCCAGACAGCTGAAATACAAGCTAATCCTATGGTGCTTCAGCAGGTTGTTTGACATAAACCCACATTTATTGTATTTCATTCAGAATATGCAGTCAGGGGATACTATTTTGAATTACAATCAGTTGGTCCAAAATGGATTTAAACATTCTAAAGAGTAAACAATAGTATATAAACAGCTTTAGCCAAAGGTCTGGAACATCAACAAGGGTAATCCTCTAGTTTGGTTAATGCACGCCAAAGCACATCAAAAAATATTTTGTGCACTTCACTGGTAATTCACTAGCACAGCTGTCAGTTAGACAACAGGTACAATATGTGGTAGCTGCTTTCACAAGCTCCATTTCACACATTGATGAGGACACTAAATCCTCACTTGATGCAAGCTGTCATAACCCAAAAGGATTCCCTAAGACATATACCTATTGTCTGAAAGACAACACAGTATAGTCACAATTTCTAAAAAAAATCCAAACAAGCAGCACAGATTAAAATTAATCTCTGCTGCTGATGAAGGAATGGCTACAGTTTCGTTGGGATATTAGCATCTACTCAAATGTTGATGTAAATATACTGGTAGCTAGAGGTAAGAGAAAATGTAAACCAGGACATTGAGTATTGCACAACATAATTGCAAACCACTGTAGATCATACCAGTAAGCTAAAAGAGGTTCATCTACTGAGGAAAATAGTACAGTTTGAAATGGTGTCCATGGATCACATTGTTCTCGGTATACACACATTTCGCCAACCTATTTTTGGTTGTGGTACTTTTCATCGACGGATTTTACATCGCCAGAAACCCTGTTTTTTTTATTTTTTATTTTGGGGTGTGTTTTGTTGGGGTTGGGTATTATTATAATAGTAAGGAGGGGTCTGGAGGGGTGAACCCCCCCTGAATAAAAAAAAAAACAAAAACAGGGTTTCTGGCGATGTAAATTCCGGCGATGAAAAGTACCACGACCAAAAATAGGTTGGGGAAATCACGCAGAACCATTGTTCTCTAGGTAGCGGTTAACAAATGCACATACTGGTTGATTGTAGACGACTTGGTACTAGATTCACCATGATCATTTCCCAGAAGAAAGCTGACTGCAACAAAGTCATACATTATTTGGAATCTATAGTAGGTATGACAACACCTAGAACAATACAAGCTGACAATGGACCAACCTTTTCAGGCAAAAAAGCCGTGGGAGAAGCCTTATGATGTTCAGGATGTAGCTTGCCATTCTCTAACCTATTTCGACCAGAGGCAGTGGATCATTGTGAGAGTGAAAGGGATTATAGAACAGACCCTCGCCTAATGTATCATTTAGTGTTGGGGGTAAATTATTTAGTAAAGAAAAGTACAAAAAAAAGTAAATTTCCAAACACAATATGATGGAAAAACTCCATATCAAATGCTGGTTGGCAAGGCAATGTACATGCCCAACTTGTACAACACTTCCAGTTCCCTTAAAAGGTCAGATCAACTGCTTGTTACCACACAACTGGGAGATAATTTGAAGGTGGAGAACAAGCTCCTGGCTGAAAAGAACACAATTAAGGAGGGTTCCTGGTTTTCTGAGAAACTGATTGACACAGACAAGTACAGTCAATCAGTGCGTATTATGACACAGAAATGCATTTGGCTCGCAGTAACATTAATTTGGCAGTAAATGTAGATAAATGTATCTACTACATTCACTTCACAAGAGGGGTGTGCAGGATACTGAAAACCAGAGGTTCAAAAGCCAGATAGCCCTCTAACTGGTATTTACCAACACAGAGACAACACAGAGTGGATTTTGGTATACCAGATGCAAGCTAACCCAGCTCTATTGTATTATAAACTGGGGGAAAGACAAGATTAACAGCCAGGAAACAGCAGTTTTTATATATAATATACTGATTGGACAATCCTTTATCTAAGATCCCACCCATAAACACTCCCATAACAATGTGCTACCTCATCATGCTTAAATACTAATGGTAGGTTCTCAATTACTTCTGAAGTGAAAAAAGACGTGCTTATCTATTAACATGCAGTCACACTCTCCATGAACTATCTGCATGATTACATGTTTTATGTAGATTGGAAGAGAAGACAAGCATATTGTCTTTGTTCTTAATTAAAGAAAACAGCCCATGTTATCTTCACCATGATGTCCAAAGTCTCAAGAACCTGTTCTTGCAACAGTTAACCATGCCATCCTGTTCTTGATACATTTATGAATACTGTTTTTTATGAATCATTCTGCTTTAACCACGTGCACAGTCATTGTATGTCTTTTTAGTCACACTGCGTTTCTATGTCACGCTTAGCCAATCACTGAGATATTGATCTGCCAACTACTTATGATCTTCCTGGGATGTTCAGTTCATCCCATAGACTTCAAATAGTCAACCATGTTATCACATCTCGATTTATCTTGACAATTGGATGCACACACTTGTATATTGTTCCGCCATGTAACCCTCTTCTACGGAGCCTCAGGTTTTGACATTCCTTTGAGGCAGCTACCATCTAGCTGGTCACAACATTTTCCTGAATTAAATTTGTTTGTTCAAATAGCGTGCTTAACTAGGTCCGCTTTTAAAGCTGCAGTGTTTAATTCTCTGCTGGTTGGTGCAGTTTTTAAATAGCAGCTGCTTGTCATGTTATTTTCCTCCGCAGAACACTTTTATTTTCTATCTACTGAGTTCCTGATTCATGCCTGTCATATTATATTTTTCTCTATGGGTATCAGGAACCTTATCTTCCTTACAATGTCCTGCCCTACGTGTGTAGTGTGCCCCTATCTTGGTTAAACAACTTCCTGTCACCTAATCTATTCCATTTTAAAACACACTAATTGTGCTAGCTAATGCCTTATCTGGTCCCTACTTGTGTGGCAAAACAAACTATTCTTTGTGCCAGCTGCATTTCCAGGATAATTTAAAGTGCAGATTTAAATGTGTCTTTTCTTATTTTATAATTGTGTTTCTTCTGAGGTAGGCGAGGGGCAGAGATTGAACATGCTCTCTAGTGAATAATTGCCCCACTACATTCCACCCCTCTGGTCGAGTCATCAACCACTCCTTCATTTTGTCTCATCATATTATAGCCATCCTTGGGCAGCCACACTCTGTTGACCCCCCTCAAGTCACCATCTTGTGCTACGTATTCTGCTGGACTGCATGTCATAAGCCATCACTCGTCATTGTCATCACATTTCATCCTGTGCTTTTTGTAGTTATGGGTATTTTTTGTGCATATAAACAATGCTCCAGGTTGTCTAGCTGGCTGACCCAATGGGTACTCAGGACAGTAAACGTCCTCATCAGTTTGAGTGTACTGATTTACAGTGTCAGTCGCATTAACCATTACTGTCATTTGGAGTGCCTTCTTGACAGTCTTTTTACATCGACTTATTGCTATTCTCAAGATGCAAAAATGCATTTGTGTGGAATTGGATGAAATGAGAAGCCTGGAATAGTTATCATTATTAGAAATCATAAGACTCTCTGTAGAGAACCATTACCCATTATTAGACTCACTTTTAGAGAATAATTAGAGACACCATTACCCAATCACATATTAGACTGTCACCTTTGTATGCATTGATGTTGAGTCACTTAGAATGAGTTGCTTTATAGTGCCTGGATTTGTGGTAAACGCTAGAAAGCATTAGACTGGCATTTGAATCCATTTGCTGATGGAGAAAGACACTGGGCTCAGTGCGGAGAATTGTTTTGTAAACATTGGCAGAGAGTACAGATAACATGGACACTTGTCCTAGTAGAGACGGCCTAGGAAGCTTATCAGCTTGGCTGGTGTGCTTCGCGGACAGAACCACGAGGGTTGGGGCCATGACGGGAGTGACATGGAGAGTTGGAAGGAGTGCTTTTGCATGAGAGGGACAGGGCCTAAGAGTGCATTTTGCAATACAGAGTGAAGCCTACAGTGAAGGAGAGAATGGGTATGAACATTGAATAGATGGAATAAGATGTGGCTTTTCCAACATACTCGGAAGGCCAAGGCAGAGAGATATGAGGTCACGCTGACAGTACACGAAGTGACAGAACATACCGTGAAAGTACACGCGACAAGAACACGACAGGAACACATAACACAGACAGGCATGCATTTTGCTATACGCCGAAAGAGACATTCTTAGAATGCAAGTAATTATAGAAATATGGTGCGTCATGGAAGACTATAACCAGGAGGGCTGGAGAGAAAGGACTGAAGAGTTGTGGGAGTCTGCACGAGAGGAGAATGCACAAGAGGAGTCTGCACGAGAGAGTTGTTCGGGAGGAGCTGAGGAGAGCTGAGGAGATGGGAAGTTTTTTGCTGGAGCTAGTTCGAGGGAGTTTGGGAGAGCCAGAGAGTTGCGGGGAGTTCCAGTTGTTGATTGCTGAAGGAGAGTTTCCAGAGAGTTGGAGAGAGCCACAGAGGGGTTGCTGAGTTTGCTGGCTGTTGGCTGGAGATGGTGATGAGGCTCTGATGAGATCGAGAGCTTGGCAGTTGGCAGTCTTGAGGCCTGCCACTGACTGATTGACAACAGAATGGGAAGTATGGTTTTGGCCTTGGCTAAACTGATGGAACAGACAGACAGACACACACAGACACACACACACACACACACAGACATTCACATAAGGGGTGAAGGGTAAAACCAGACAGGGGATTGTCTAGAGTGAGAGTGTGGATTTATGGTGTGGATTTTCCCATGAAGGTGATGGATGCTAGCGCTTGCATTAGATTGCATTAGAACTACACACTTGCAGCACAGGCTTACATAGTTACTGCATGGTAGCTTTGCACCAGAAGTATAAAAGGTGCAAATTAGACATAGCATTATAACTGCTTGCATTGTTATGCATTATGCTTAGCTGTGTGTATATAAATAAATGTATCCCATTGTATTATAATTGAATCGATTTTTTGTGTTTTCTTTGTGTATTAGGGTTATTTGTTATTGCCCACGGTAGTAAGATAGGTGTATGTTATTAGCAGTAATCTAGGAGTAAGTAACCACAGTGCACATTGGGCCTGATACGAATGCAGTCAAGGGGGGGTATAGTGATCCATAACCCCCTAGGAGATTGTCAAAGATTGTCTGAAGACCGGAGAGCATGTTTGCCCAGGGGGGCGGGCAACACGACACTTAGGGGTTCTGTTATTTCAGACAGACATTAGGACCCGTACCAAAATAGCCAACAGAAATTTGAATGCATCTGTCAGCCATGTTGGCATCCAGGAGAATAGATAACTGAACCAGTTAACCTCCTCAATGTCATCGACTTTCTCCTCCTTTTTATCATGCAGCTCTTTCAGGGAGTATATGGCCTCTGTCAAGGTCCCATTCTCTTCATCATATGCCAGTGCATATGTACAGAAACCTGGCCCTATCTTTGTGTACACAGCTCCCTGCATGGCTGTGAGGACGTTCAGAACATACCTGCTCTGTAGGGCCATCAATATGACTGCTCTTAACTCCTCCTTGATGGCCTTGAAGCCTTTTATTGTGGCATTAAGAGTTTGTAACAGTTCTCACCTAATTATCTGAATCCAGTGTGCATTTGCTGCTGCTTGCAGGCGAGGCATTAGAAAGGATGTGAAGAATGTTGTTGTTTTACCAAACAACTTTTGACTCTCTGGTATTTCATTGAATGCAGCATTGGTTTCTTTGGAAAAATAGTTAATTCTTTTTGTGTGTTTTAGGCCTAGGGATCTTTGTTTTCTGTTGTGTGCCATTGAAGGAAAAGTCACAATGTTACCCTCACTTTGTGGTATTACCAGTGCTGGAGCTTTTAGTAGCACTATTGTACATATGCCACCCGAGTTGGGTGGAAGCTGCATATAGGTTCTTGTACGACAGCCCCAGTAATGGTCCATTAGTGGTGCCAACTTTCATACCTGGTAAATCCAAATGCGTTTGCACCCTTCATTGTCACCAAGCTTTACTGAACCATTATTCCTAAAGCATTATGTCAGTACGTGTAGTTTTGTTATGGGTTGTGTTCCTGATTCATCTTCCACACATGTTAAACATTTTGAAGTTTCTTTCCATTCCTCACAACACACACTGTCTGTGTTTTTTATCACTTCTATTGGTGCAGTCCATACTGCCTCTGCTTTGCATCACATTATTCCATCAACCCATCCTCCTGAGGAATATACTTTCCCTTGTATTTCAAATTGTAGTCTGTCGGCACAATGAGGAATCAAATTAAACTGGTCATCTGTACACCTTAATATTTGGTGATCCACTACTTCGACATCTGCGCTTTTTGGACCTGATAGTATATACTTTTCATTCATATATTCACCATCATGTGTGCCTCTTTTACATAGTTCTCTACGTATGAGGGTTCTGATCTTGTGAGATACTTCATCATGGCCGATTGTACCTGAAATTGTCCTCTGGTCTGGCATACTGCAAGATGTACCAAGCAGTGTGCTCTGGACCCTGGTACTTCTTGAGGTATAAATACTTGAGAGGCTGTCATGGCATAGGGAAAAAGTGAGCAAACAAAGCAGCGTTCTCTTGATCTCTCTCTTCCCATCTTCTCCATTGAACTATACCATGACTTTCGTTCAATATTTACGGAATTATCAATGTACCTTTTCATACAATATTCATCATCTGCAATACTTCTCCTAGCCCTTACTGCCTCCACAACGGAGCGTAATACCATTTCCTGATCTAACTGGAAATCTTTTTGTGTTTTAACTTCTTCACTTACATTATGCCATAGGCACACATGTATCTTATCATAATTTGTCAAATGCAGTGTGGGATAAAATAAGAAACAAAAACAACACAAGAGATAGGAAAACAGAAGGACCGGAATAGCCATAATGTCTGTTGTCTGCAGATGTGTCCTCCAGCGTATTTGCCTGACTGTGACTGCAACGTATTTTATGCCTTACCAAATGCTATACACGCCTGCCCACTCTTGGTAAATGACAAACAGTCTAATGCATTCCACATGCTGCACCCCATCTTAAGCTACTGCTCACAATCACTTAGAATGGACACATTCTCTGCCCAACACTTGTGACCTATTGACATATCAGCTGCGCACATGCCCCGCACGTATTACTTACCTATATCTGAGCTATGGTACCTCTAAGTACTCAGATCTATCCCACTCCTGATGGTGAACTACCCACTCTCTGATGTGACCTGCCTGAAACCCACACAGTTACTAGTTGTAAGCTCCTCGCCTGCAGAGAAGATATTGGGCCTCATTACATGGTAGGCGGTAAGGGATTACCGGCACCGGTAAGGGCACCGGTGCCGGTAATCCCGTACCACCCTACTACGAGGTCCCTTAGCAGGTCCCTTCCTTAAAGCCTGGTTTTACCAGGCGTTAAGGAAGGGACCCGTTGAGGGACTTCAGAGCTAATAACGATCCTGTTAATAGCGGGCCCGTTATTAGCTCCTTCCCCATTCCTATTGAGCCCTATGTGGGCTCAAATGGGAATGGGGAATGGTTCCCGGAATGGGGACTTACCGGTCCCGCCAAGGTCGGAATGACCTGTTAAGTCCCCATTCCGGGAACACTGACCCGGAATGCGGTAAGGGGGTAGCCATGGCGCTAATAGCGCCATGGCTACCGCCTACCGTGTAATGAGGCCCACTGTCTCACTGCTTAACTAGTAAACTTCCACTGCTGAAACTAGCCACCTGCCTCATCAATGTTGCATTGACAGCCCATATGAGATTCTCGCATTTAGGGAAACCATCATTGCTTAGCCAGTTACATGCATTCTTAGCCTTTACTGTGACGGTCAAATTTAGGTGAACCTTCATTGTTAAACTAATGCATTATCAGCCCATATTGTGACTTTCGAATCTAGGTGAACCCTCAGTGCCTTAATTAATTACATGTATTCTTAGCCTTTACCGTGACTGTCAAAATTAGGTGCCTTAACTAATTACATCTATTCTTAGCCTTTACTGTGAACCTTCATTGTTAAACTAATGCATTATCAGCCCATATTGTGACTTTCGAATCTAGGTGAACCCTCAGTGCCTTAACTAATTACATGTATTCTTAGCCTTTACTGTGAACCTTCATTGTTAAACTAATGCAGTATCGGCCCATATTATGGCTTTTGAATCTAGGTGAACCCTCAGTGCCTTAACTAATTACATGTATTCTTAGCCTTTACTGTGAGTGTCAAATTTAGGTGACCCATCATTGTTAAACTAATGCATTATCATCCCATATTGTGACTTTCGAATTTAGGTGTACCCGCATTGTTAAACTGATGCATTTTCAGCCTCTACTGTGATTGTCAAACCTAGGTGAACCCTCATCGTTTGGACTAGCTGTCCGCATCTTTAGCCTTATTGTCTCACTAACACTACTGAATCTAGCCATCTGCATTGCACTGCTATCCCACACTATGATTATCTAATATAGGCGCATCACAATTCAGCCCATGCTGAAATCGCACCCTCTACATGTATACTGCACTCTTTAGCTTCTACTGAGAGAGCTCAACTAGATTATCCCCCTCTGCTGAAACTGACTCCTAACCATCATTATACAGTAGCCCTTTAGTGACACCTAACACTAATTGCTACTACTAATAATGACAGCTAAGTGCCTACTGCCCACTACTACCTTGCCTAAAATGAGTAAAATAATAAATATCCCAATTTTTATGCTCACGATTGGTCTTACCTCAATCATGGCCTCTGCTACCTACAGCACAAGTCCGCCCACAGACAGAAACATGGGACTCAGGTCAAGACTACCCTGCATCTATGAACCTAAAAGAAATAAAACAAGCAACACCACTGGACTCCTCTCCACCCACCACCACCTGGCCAAGCGAGCACAGTTAGCTAAAACAGTCACTCCTATCTTAATGCCGGACCACTCTCACATAGAGAAGCATTCAAACCAAAATAGACACACAACTAAACCCTCTCACAAACCTAACCCTAAGAGCTCTTTAGAGCTAACGGGGTCACTCATCAACGCTAGATCCATGGTTGCCCACGCCACCAAAATTTCAGACATCCTAAAAAGCGATAATTTGGACCTACTCCCCATAACAGAGACATGGCTCCACAAGGCTGCAGGACCTACCCTGATGATAGCCATACCCGACAGCTACCAGATCCTTAGGGTAAATAGACCAAAGGCGGTGGCCTAGCCATTATCTTCAAAACCACCTTGCCCATTAGGTTTGCCACCTCTCCCCAGTGTTCTTCCTGTGAAATACTCACAGCCAAACTGCTGTTATTTAATAACGGCACACTGACCATCCATTTGATCTACAGGCCTCCGGGACCACTAGGGACCTTTGAAGATGACCTTACAACCTTATAGCGAACAACTCTCAAAACTCCCAAACTTTGCTAATGGGAGATTTCAATATTGGACTCAATGACCCAGATAACAAACATGCCCACTCTATGGCAGCTCTACTCAATGATCACGGGCTTACCCAAAAAGTCCTCGCCCCTATCCACATCAAAGGCAGAACCCTTGACTGGGTAGCAGACCTCAAATGCAACATTGCCATCACTGACATTGTCCCACAACTCTGGACAGACCATTATCTAATAAACTTTACCCCCACACTTGATCTCCTTAGCCCTAAAACTATCAACATGGTACTCCTCATCCCCACCAGAAGTAAAAAAGATATTACTGCTGAAAAACTCATCCCCCTCCTTCTCCCGGCTATTAACAGCCTGGACAATAACACCGACACAGACACCCTAGTGGATACCTTTAACAAAGCTATGACCACTGCACTAGACACCATCACATCTACCAAACTGCCTAAAGGCAAGCAAGAAGCAGACCTGAACGCCTGGTTCACTCCCCAACTTAAAGACTTAAGAAAACAAAAAGGAAAGCTTCAAGCCATCTGGTGCAACTCACCCAATGAAAACAACAAAGTCAAACTAGCCCAACTTTCCAAGCTCTATAAGAAAGAAATCATTAATACAAAAAAAAGAAAAATCTATCCAACGATAGAATCACAAAAGATAAATCAAATACCAAGGAACTCTTTTGCATCCTCCGGGAAATGGAATCCCCCCTACAACTAGTAGACACTACTCCCCAGGACAGGATAAGGAGTACCAACCTACAAAATGCCCTATCTAACAAAATCACCACCCTTCAAAACAAAATAACAAAAAAAGGACTATCTGCCCACCTCTGATCAAAAATCACCACCGCCTATCGAGCCCAATACTATCCCTCCCTTCAGTTTCAAATCTATCTCCATTATTGACACTGAAAAAGTCATTCTTTCCCTGAAACCGTCCAACTGCAAGGGTGACAGCTGCCCAGCACAAATAATAAAGGGCGCAGCTAGGGACCTAGCCCCTTTTGTATCGAAACTTATAAATTCCTCTTTTAAATCTAACACAGTACCCACCAACTTGAAAGAATCTTGGGTCCTCCCCTTACTCAAAAAACAAACCCTTGATCCATCCATCCCAACCAACTATAGACCCATCACTACTGTGCCATTCCTTCTCAAAATCATCGACAGAGTGGCCTACTTACAAATCCAGGACTACCTGGAATCCAACCACCTGTTAGGTTCTGGGCAATCAGGTTTCCGCTCCCTCCATGGTAGCGAAACAGCCCTGCTAGACCTCAAGACTAAAACTGAGGAGTTGAACGATAGCGGAAAAATGGTATTGCTACTTCTACTGGACCCGTCTGCAGCCTTCGACCTGGTGGATCACGCAGTTCTATGCAACCACCTCAGGCTTGCTGCCAATTTCACCGGGGAAGCCATAGCATGGGTCCAATCCTTTCTAGCTAACCAGACTATGAGAGTCTTCTCAACTTCAACCTGCGCTGATCCGATCCAAATAACATGTGGAGTCCCACAGGGATCCTGTGTATCACCCACCATATATAACATCTTCACCAAGCCACTGTTTGATAAGTTGGACAGACTGGGTGTCACCTACGCAAATTATAAAGATGACACCCAGATCCTCATACACCTTTCGGGCAACTATGAAACTGACCTGGCTTTGGTGAATAAGATATATATCCTCATTCAGGCATGGATGGTGACCCACGGCCTCTGCCTGATGACGATAAAACTGAGATACTGCTCCTCGGATCTGACACCAACCTAAATAAACTATCCCCAAGTTACGCATCCTTCAATATTGATAACAATATCATCACAGTTATGCCTGAAGTAAAAACATTAGGTTTCTATCTAGACTCCTCCCTTACCCTTAAAAAGCAAGTTAGATCCCTCGCCTCCACAACAGTTTACACTTGCAAGCTAATCCGCGCTGCCAGACCATTCCTCTCCAGGGCCAGTTGTATCTCCCTGGCCAACGCACTAATCATGTCCAGGCTAGATTATTGCAACGCCCTGTACTCTGGAGCCAACAAATATGTCACGGACAAACTACGACTGCAAAATAATGCCCTAAGAGCAGCGCTGAATGTCCCAACTAGAGACCACATCACCAAATTCAGGAAAGAGACCCATTGGCTAAAAATAAAAGACAGAATCCCCCTAAAGAACTATTTACATCACATCCAAATGCCTAAACAACCTAGCTCCCTCGTACCTAGCGGATAAAATCTCTAGGAGAACCACGACCCGGCCCACCAGATATACCAATTCATTCATGCTCGAAACCCCTCGATTTAAGCTGACTACAGCTGGTGGAACCAGCTTCCCAGTCAAAGCTGCACAATCCTGGAACTCACTCCCAATTGACCTTAGACACCCACTACCCTACGCCAGATTTAGACATAATGCCATCAACTGGCTCTGCACCAATGACCTATAACCTCTTTGTCCCGTCTTCTGACATTCTACCCCCACCCTTCTACTTAGACTATGCTTAGCCCTGGTCCCTGACTTGCACTGCTTGATCAGCTAGATCCTGTATTAGATACTATACTATATGCTACACTCACTTGTATATACCCACCCTATATATAAGTAATGCCCAGTCTGGTCCTGATTTGCACCTTGATCAGCTATATTTTTTGTATTATTTCGTGTATTATATACTGTATTATTTCGTATTGTACTATATTGTATTGTACTTCCATATATGTACCTGCCTGTAACTAAGCCTCGAGAATTCTTGTACCCTTGTGCCCATCTACCTAAGGGTTTGGCACGTATTAACAAATCAATTAACAAACAAACAAACAAACAAACAAACAAACAAACATTGATTGTCGTATTATGAAAATATCAGGAACATAAGGATATGAAAACATTTGTACAGTTTACTTAGTACCAGGCAATAGTAAGTTATTATATTTCAATGGTGAGTGAGGTGAGCTGTATATACCTTTTTCAAAACATTTCACAACCCCATATGATCACAATAATAAAAGATTTCATTGATGATTTCCAAACCACTACCACTATTAAGTGGTTCATTTAATCATAAAAATGTAAAAATAGTGCTAATAATCATAAATGTTAAAAAAAAAAGCAGAATATAGAAATAGGCCCAATAAAAATGTAAGGATAGAAAAGTAGAAATACATGTCTATTATAGATGTATGCTCTTGTGAAATACAGTATACAAAAAAGTCCAATAAAAATGTAAAGATAGAAAAGTGGAAAAAATACTCTGTTATATATGTATGTACTCATGGAAAATAATCCTTACTACTGTGCTGGTGATGTATTCAAAATGTCCTCAGCATCAACTCTGTTCTTACTGTTCCAGTGATAGTTTAGCATCAGTGTTCCTCAAGTGGTGTAACGTGATTTATATCTTCCTTATTCTCAAGTTGCATTTTACTTTTATCTTCTTTCTCAGCATGCGCTTGACGTCTTGTCCTGGGTCTGTTTTTGATGTCTCCTCGCTTTGGATCCTGGTAGTTGGGCAGGGAGGTTGCACTCTCATATGGTTTTTCATTGGTAAGGTGGACCCACGCCTTCCTGTCCTGCAACTTTAATGATGTAGGGGTACAATATGTCACAATGTGGGGGCCCATGAGCTGTTGGAGCTGCCAGTTTTGCACATAATTGCGGCACAGCACAAGGTCCTCAGGGACCGGTTAGAGAGGTGGAATAACTGTGGCAGTGTACAATTCTGTCTCTCCTTCTTCTATGCCTTTTGCGAAACCTCCCTGTCCTTCCTTTACCTGTAGAGAAATGGAAGTGAGAGATTTAGTCATGGACATCAAATAGTTATGTAACTCATTCCTAACACAGTCGCAGTGTTTTGGGCATTTGTCTGCATGTGTGTGGGTTGGGGTAATGGGCACATGCATCCTGCGACCTGTCACCAACTCATGAGGAGTCAGGTGATGGTTTGAGCCTGGCTGATTGCAGAGGGCAAAGAGAGCCAGTTGAAGGCAATGCATCCAGTCCATATGCAGTGTTTCACACAATCTTGCTATGCAGTGTTTCAGGAGGCCATTGAGGCAGACCACAATGCCATTCAGTTATGGGTGGTAGGGCAAATAGAGTTTAAACCTAAAGCCTAATAGGGATGTTATTTTTGCAAAGAGCTCATTGTGAAATAAGGTCCATTATCGGATCTCAGCACCTCACAGATCGGGAAAACACTTTGCCTGCAAGGAATTTCACTGTTGACATTGCATTGGGTGGGTGCCTGGTCCTGCTTCTATCTATTTGGAGAAGGGGCAGACCACCACAATGTCATTTTTGTATCCTCTGCACGTTTGGGCCATATAAATATAATCCGCATTCAGGTGTCTAAATGGGCCAGCTGGGTGCAATATTGTTGCTCTCTGGGTCCTAAGTGTATGGCCCGCTGTATATTTCTGACAAGTTGCACAATTTATGAAGTTTGTCATGTGTTCATGTCGGTTGGGCACGTATCACTCACTGTAAATCTGCACTGCAATGCACTCTTTGGAAATATGTGCTGCGTAGTGTAACTGTTCTAGTGCTACTGTAAGGAATTCTAGTGAAATTACAGGCTTTCCTATGTTTCCCTGTCACCACAGACGATCTGTGGGTAACAATGAACATCCTATTTTTTTCCACAACTTCTTCTCTCGTGGTAATACCCGCCCTTGTATCTGTATTAACTGTGCTATTGGGAGTACATTGTAACTTTCAGTCACTGCCATCATTTTTGCATGTGATTGCATGGACTTGAGTACCTCCACTATGTCTGGCAAATACCCTGCTCTTTTGGCCTCTGTGTCTGCTGCTACGTTTCCATGGGAAATTAAATCTGAGCCTCTGGTATGTGCTAAATATTTTACCACAGTGACCTCTGATGGTTTGGCTAATGCAGAAATCTGTTTTTCTAACAGTGCGGCATGCTGCACGGGTGTACAATCAGCATGCAGTAAACCCCTCCTTGTCCACTGTGACAGTCCAGAATGCACTGTGGATGTCACATAGGCGGAATCAGAGTACACTGTAACTTCCTCATCTTCATGTCTGTCTATTGCCATAATCATTGCCACTAATTCTGCTGCTTGTGCTGAAAAATGTGCAGGTAGTTTTATGCTTTCAACAGTCTCAAACCCTCAATTGTCTTTTGCTCTTACTACTTAAGCTCCCATCTTTCTTGTTCCCGAATTTGTGTCTATTGTTGAACTGCCATCAACAAATACTTTTATCAATGTTTCTAAGGCCAGCTCCTTGGCCTGAGGTATCTCATCATAACAATCTGTGTATGTTGTGCAGTCATGGACATAATCATCTTCCTGCACTGGATCTGCTATGTATTTTTCTGGATTTACCACATGCCATTTAACAATCTTAATAGATGGATTTGTTAGAATGACCGCATATCCCGAGGCTGTTTGTGGAGTCAATGTGCTTTTAGGCTTCTCAAGTATTGCAAAAAACACATTTTCCATGTATAATGTTATTGAGCAGCCCATTGTAACAGTGGACAATTTTTCAACTTCGAATGCTGCTGCAGACAAAGCTTGTTCATATGGGCAATGCCTTTCATTACTGGGTCTAACAACCTGCTGTAATATGCCAAAGGTTTATGTCCCATTGGAGTCTTCTGTGTGAGGACAGCTGTCATCACTACTCCATTGCAATGGCAGAAAAAAAAGAATTCTGCTTTGTAATCTGGGATTCCTTACAGGTGCCGTACTTATGACATTTTTTAGTTCATCAAATGCGCTGCTCATTTCTCTTGTCCATTGTATGAGATCCTTGTTTTTCTGTGTTCCCTTTAACACTTCTAACAGTGTTTGGATGTATGAGCTATAGTCAAATACCCATAATATGTTTGGGCAAGGTGTATTACTGATAGCCTCTGCTCTTTCAGGTGTCACCCTCCTCCCTTCTTTGGAGATTATTCGGCCCAAATGAAGTACTTCTTCCTGACAATATTGCATTTTCTGTTTGTCAACTTTGTACCCTTTCTTAGCTAGCAATGTCGGTAGCTGCACTGAGTAATGTCTGCACTGTTATTGACATACAAGCAAGTCATCTACGTATTGTATAATGGCACTGGGAGTTTGTATGTTTCCCAAATCCATCTTCAAAACCATGTTAAACACAGTGGGGGATTCACAGTACCCCTTTTGGAGACAATGTTCCAGTCTTACTCCTCTATAGGTGAATGTGTTAAATATTGTGAATTTTCATGAAGGGGTATACTGAAAAATGCATTTTTCGGATCAATCACTGTGAAATGTGTGGCTCTGGGGGATATATTACACAATGTCATGGCAGGATTAGGTAACACTGGAAGTTCAGGCTCAACAATGTTATTCAAAGGTCATACATTTTGAATGAATCTCCAGGGCACTCCCTGAGATGTTTTCACTGGGTATACAGCAGTGTTGCAAGGGGTGTCTGATGACACTATTACTCACTGCTTCATGAGCACATTTATTGTTTCATAAATACCCTAATTTTCTTCTTTGGACATTGGATACTGTTTCACTTGAAGTAAAATTGCCCCTTTCTTTAATTTTATTTGTACTGCTCAATCCCTTTTAACAACCCCACATCATATGAACTGGTCATCCATAGTGTTCTGGGTACCCTTGCCAAATCTTCTTCTGAAGCAACACAGTTCGATCCCCAGGTCCACGCTTAAAAACCTCTGGGTATTTAAGCGCGTTATAAATACACAACTAAGACAAAATAAAACAATTCCACAACTCTAACAGCGCCTTGATGCTTGCGGGCTGTGTGAGCGCTTTAAAAATGCAAATAAAAAAAATGGTAAGAAGATTAATACAAATGATGGGTTCGATATAGAATCTGTGCGCTACTGACCACTCTAGGTTGAAATGTGAAGTTGAAAGCCGGCAGCAGACACCCTTCAACCAAACCAACCAACCTAAGGGTTTGGAAAGTGTTAAGATTGAGTCTGAAAGGGGTGACTCCTGGTTGCGTAATTCATGAGAGAGCAGGTTGAAATATCATATAGTGATAAACACTATGAAGCTGGTGCTTGTCACACCTGAGATTAAGGGGATGTGACTAAATCAGCTTGCCACTGACATGTACATAATTACTTCTTCAATTACAATCAGGACTTGTCTTAGGGTTTCAATGTCACCACAAATGGTATCTGTCTACCATGAGGTCAATCACTGCAAAGAAATTCCTTAATCTCAGATGTGACAAGCATCGGCTTCATAGTGCTTATTGCTATATGATATTTCAACCTGAAAGAGTACACTATGCCTTGAAAATGACCACAAGGCCGAAACATGTGTCGGCTGTGCACATCATGGAATAAATGTGTTATCTACAACACATTATTGGCAAAATTTGACAATCTTTCTCAAACTTGTACATCATTGTAACAACCAATTTTGAGAGCTAATACTCTGAGCATGAGTCACCCTTTTCAGACTCAAATCCTATCATCACCTCTGTATGTATTCTTGTTAAAGATTTCAATCAGGCGACACACACCTTGGTCTCGGCCTAGTATGTAGCGCACAACTGAGATGCTTTTCTCCTACAATGCTTTCTGTTGCCTGGGTCCAAAATACCTTCAGCTATCCCTCTACAAATACCTCCCCTCTCGATTCTTTAGCTCCTCTACATCTAACTCCCTCAGAGCCAGTCGTTTTTCAAAGAAACAAGCTGGGGGTAGATCTCTGTCTTCGCCTGGGGGTTCCCTCTGGAACAGCCTCCCTGCCACACTAAAACTTGAGGAGAACCATCTCTGGGGTCGGAAGCACCTCAAGACCTTCCTCTTTGCTCCTGCCTTCGCTCCCCCTCTTCCCTGCTGATCTGTTCTTTCTTGCCACTGTGCACCTGGCCACCCTCTGTCCTCTGGGCCCAGATACCTGCTCACCCTGCCACCCTCCCACATTGCCTCTGGGCCATCGCTTGCACTGGGGTCTGTATCTGTACCCATACAGTCCCCCCTTTTTTCTTCCTGCACTTATCAGACCCTGACTGCAGCCTTAAACCCAGCACTTGCCAATTGCTGGCTGCACTACCACTGTTTGTTGCCTTTGTTATTTATTTATTATTATTTATCTGATTCTCCTTTGCTCCGCACTCTCCACTTCTCCCCCCTTCCATGCACTTGTACCCGTCCCCTCTCCCATGTACTTGCGTGTTTTCAATGTCACTGGGCCGAGTAAGATCGTTGTTTTGTTCTCCCCTGTTCCCTCCCTTGCTTTGTCGCGCTCTGAAACACTTGTGTACGAGCGTGATAGAAATAAAATATCAATATCTATATCAAGTACTATTCAGAATGGCTTAATTGGGTGTGGTTTATATTTTTATCAGTCATTGATTTTGTTCATGCAACCTATTAAAGTCAAAAGCCTTCAAATTAAACCATTCCCCCGGAAAATAGGTGTTCCCAAGGGAGCCACAACCAGCACCGAATGTGTGAATCAATGTTGTCATATTTTAAGTTACTTTGTCTACTGAAATCTCCTTTACATCAAAATAGTGTAGTTCACGAGGGGCGTGGCCAACGAGCGAACGATGCGGACGTGAGCTGAGTGAGCTCCCGTAAGCGGCGAAACAATCCTGCATTTTCATCCTGATTCCTGGGGATTTCGTGCGGTATAAACACAGCGACCGAGCCTGTGAAACTGTGGGCTCGGATTGACAGAGGTTGTGGCACCTATTTACCCAGCCGACAGGGCAAATCCACAATTTGCTGAGGCCCGGCAGCGCCGGAGCTACGCGACCAAGAAGGCCGCTGGTGTCTGAGGGCGGACTTCCTCCGACTGATTGGGAGGCTTGGGATGACCTGACACGGTGGGGCACGGAGCAGAATGTGAGGTGGACACCCGTGAGCGTCCTCTCTTCTTCCCCCCCCTCGCCACGCGGGCAATAGGCTGTGCGCGGGGACCGCGGGGCCCGGGACTACCCACCAGCTGAGTCCCGCCGACATCCGGAAGACGCCCGGATGGACCCGATCTGCGAGAGAGGTGGGGGAAGGATAGTGAAGCCCTCCTGTGGTCCCGGTGGCATGCAGCTCCTACCTCCTGAGCCGTCTTAACTCTGGGACACCACACCGCGAATACCCCCCGTCCCCCGGACTGCGGAGGACAGCGGCGACTTGACCGCGCCAGAAGTAAGTGGGGCCCCCTCCCCCTGATCGAACCTTGTTAACAGAGCCTGGTGCCTGCTGAGGGCCGAACTGCACCAGAAGCAAAAGGGGGACCACCACTTGTCTGTGTGGACTGATAGAGGCGCCGGAGGTCCGCGCGTATTGTGAAGGCCCAGCAAAGGGCGCTGGACCCCAGGCACTTAAAGTACTTTCATCATATAAACCCCCGGCCCTAGTGGAGGACGCTCTTGGTGCTCACCGCCCTCCATCTGACCCACTGCACGGCCGCAACACTACACACCTGGGGGGTACGACCACTCCAATTGCTCATAAACAATAATATCCACCCCATCGTGGCAGACACTCCACGACTGCCGGAAATATGGGGAAAGACATGCAGAAGAAACCATCTACACAGAACAGCATGGATCAGTTTGCTGTCGCTACTACCCCGGCCCCGGCAGACCCAGCAACACGACCAAACTCCCCCACGGAAAAAGGCTCCCTCTCCTTACGGGACGTAATGGCAGCCATCGCCAACTCCCGCTCCTCCATGGAGACTAAAATAGACAGTATGGCGGTGGATGTCTCCTTCCTGCGCCACGATCTGCAGAAGCTGACTTCCAGAACAGGAGAGGCGGAACACCGCGTCTCTGAAGCAGAAGACAACATTGGTGGGATCAATCGTCAGCTGTCCCAAGCCTTAAGCCGCCTGAAAGCCCTGGAATCGAGAGTGGATGATGGAGAGGGAAGGTCCTGCCGCAACAACGTTCGCATCCTGGGCCTGCCGGAGGGGGAGGAGGGACAATGCATGGAATTGTTCCTGGAACAGTGGCTCGTGGACATCTTCGAGCCCCAATCCTTCTCAAAATTCTTTTCAGTGGAGTGGGCTCATAGGATGCCTTCGGGCAAACCACTCCCGGGTGCTTCACCCCGGACTATCATCGCTCGCTTGCTTAACTACCGTGACAGGGATGCCCTCCTGCAACTGTCACGCTCGCAAGGGACGATCACTCATAACAGCTCCCGAATCGCCTTCTTCCCGGACTATACCCGAGAAGTGCAGCGGGCATGACAATCGTTTGAACCACTCAAGAAACAACTTGCTCAACTGAATGTGAAATACGGCCTGCTCTTCCCGGCCCAACTTAAGATTTATCATAAAGGAACTACTGTTCACTTCAATGACCCACAAGAGGGCTGGAAATGGGCAGCGGCTCACATAGAGGGCGATTGGACTGCAAGACCAAGGAGACCGAGAGGACGACCCCGACCCGGACCTAGGCGGGCCTCCCTGAGGAGAAACCCAGAACGGGGGGGACAGGAGATCCTGGAGCCAGCGGCATAACAAGAAGAACACTGAACAAACTGTTGTCCCCTACTAGAGGGCCCAGGGCCACCGCTGTGACATACGAGTGTGCACCGTCCGCGCCTCTGATCCCGACGCATAATCTATCCACCATGGAAGATGTCGACATTGGGCGCAAGTGAGGGAACTCTGGGGAAAGCTCTGATCCCTCCCCTGGTCAAACCTCCCCCCCTCTCTCTTTCTTGCTTGTTTGGACTCTATTCAAGGGTCTGGTTTTTGAGCTGACACCTTAAGTTGAAGGATCAGCAAAGTTTGGGCGACAGGTACTTCGTGTTGGGGTGGAATATAGGGTGGGGGTGAGTTGGGAAAGTTCAAAACTTTGTTTGTTATTTCAGGACTGCCACATGCTCATAGGTCGAACTAATCACTGTCCTTTGTTAGGGACGCCTTGTACTACTCCACAAGGCAACCCCGCCCCCTTAGTACAGGCGAGAATTATACCGCCATCTCTTACTGATCGCTATACCCTGAAAATCCCCATCATACGTAGTAAATGTCCTCTACACAAATTCGCAGATCACTCATGCGACACACTAAATCTTTGAAATTCCTCACTTGGAATGTAAATGGGATGGGTTCAGGAATTAAATGGCGTCTTATCATGCAATTCCTAAATAGACATTCCCCTGATGTGGCCCTCTTAACAGAAACCCACCTGGCCGGGTCAAACTGTGCTTTTTTCCAGAGAACCAACTACAGCCTTGCCTTTCATGCGGGGTACACAATAGGCTCCAGAGGCACCCTCATTCTGATACACAAACGTATCCCATTTATTCAACAAACCGTAGAACAGGATCTCAGGGGCCGATACGTGTTCATCTTGGGCATGATCTGGGGTCAAAGTGTGGCAATCGCCTCAATCTATTCTCCACCGGGTCTGGGACAGGAATTACTGGATGACCTCACCACCCTTATAGGGAAACATCACCCTGATACGTACATCCTAGGGGGGGATTTCAATGACACCATGAATAACAACATTGACCGTTCCCATCTCCGGAATCGTAGCCCAGATACCCCTACCAGATTAGCCAACTTCACATCTGCTCTTGGGCTCCGGGATGTATGGAGGGAGTTAAACCCTGATGTTAGGGAATATTCGTTCCACTCCGGTGCCCACGGTTCCATGTCCAGACTGGATTATTTCTTTCTACCACATACCGACCTTTACAGGGCAACGTTTGCAGAATTGCTCCCTCGGGGCATCTCGGACCACTCACCACTCTCAGTGGAAATATGTATGCAGGGTGCCCTCCCCCCTAGAACATGGAGACTTAATGGCTACTACCTAGGGTTCCCAGAACTGATAGATCGCCTAGAGGAAGTATCAGCCGAATATTTTGAAATTAATGAGGAATCGGTAGATAACCCTGTGACATTATGGGAGGCATATAAAACAGTGCTCAGGGGTGAGATTCTCTCCTGGACGACACACAAAAGGAACACCCGGCTCCAGAAGATACTAGAGGCCGAGAGGGAGGTGAGCAACTGGGAGGCTAAACACATCTCTGATCCCACGCCTGAGACTCATCGATCCCTTCAAAGCGCCCAAGAGCGCCTTTGGAACAGAACGATGGATGACGCTAAGCAGGCCCATTGGCAGGCTAAAGCGAGGGTATACGAGCTGGGGGACAAGACAGGTAAATTGCTCGCCTGGCTGCAGAGAAGAGACGAAGGACAGCGCCATGTCCGGGAAATAATTACACCACAGGGCGACAGTTATTACTCAGACGCTGAGATTGCTGAGGCCTTCTCGACGTTCTATGCAGACTTGTACCGAGCCCCAACCTCTCCACTAGACCCCTCCCTCTTAGATGCGGTAATGTTGCCGACGCTCTCTGTGCAGCAGAGGGACCATTTGGACTCCGCCTTATCAGAGGCTGAGATTTCAGAGGCGCTATCTCAGCTCCAATCGGGAAAGACACCGGGCCCAAATGGATTCCCTGTTGAAACCTGGCAAAAGCTAGGGGCAGACAAAATGGCGGCCCCCCTGCATAGAATGTTTCTTGCCGCCCGGGAACAAGGGACTCTCCCACCAGATATGTGTAAGGCGACCATCGTGGTCATTCCCAAACCTGACAAACCTCCACACAAATGTGCTTCCTACAGACCTATATCACTGATTAACGGGGAGGCCAAGGTCCTCACTAAGCTCCTAGCAAACCGATTACAACTGGTCGCACCCACCCTGATCCACCCGGACCAATGTGGATTTATGCCCTGCAAATCGACCCGGATGAATCTACGCCGTCTCCATCTGGCAATGGAGAGATATCCGATTATAGACGGACCTTTGGCCCTGCTGGCAATCGATTTCGAAAAGGCATTCGATTCAATTCAATGGGACAGCCTTTGGGAGATCATGCGCCGTATTGGATTCGGAGAAGCCTTTCTGGGATGGGTACAGTTACTCTATACTAACATCCAGGCTGAGGTGATAGTAAACGGATGGTCCTCTCGATCCTTCCCTCTGGGCTGGGGTACGCGGCAGGGTTGCCTGCTTTCCCCCCTTCTATTTGCCCTTGCAATCGAACCACTTGCTCTTTGGCTTCTTCAAAACACTGCCTGGACGGGGTTTAGATAGCCAGAGGGCTATGATGATCGGACATCTCTCTACACAGACGATCTCCTTATATACCTGGGAGACCCGCCACGGTCCTGCCCCATTGTAACACAGCTGCTCATCCGCTTTGGTAAATTTTGCGGACTCAGAATCAACTGGGATAAATCAGTTTTCTTTCCTGTAAAGGGCGGAGAAACAAGCCATCTCCCAGGAGTGCCCGTACCGAGTGGAACGACAGGGCTTCCGATATCTGGAAATCTGGATATCAGGGGACTTGACAAGTTATATAGAACACAATCTCCGACCGATCATAGACCGCTTCATTATTGATGTGCAACACTGGAAACCTCTCCCCCTGACGCTTATGGGTAGAGCAGCACTCTTTAAAATGAAGACCCTTCCCAGATTCCTTTACATCCTTCAGAATGCCCCACTCAAAATCCCAGACTCAGAGTTTCCTCAGAGACCTCATATGGGGGGGAGGTCAACCACGAATAGCGCTAACCACACTCCAGAGATTGATCTGGGAGGGAGGAGTGGGAGTCCCCCGTCTCCAAACCTACTATTGGGCATCACAGCTGGCAGTGGTTAATGATCTTCTCCACGGAACTCGAGACCTACCTCATATACGCGCTGAGATAGCCACTATACAGAACACAGACCCACTGACCCTCCTTTATCGACCCCTTCCGAGAACTCCCCCACCCACAACAACAACACACCTCATTATGGTCTGGAGACAAGCACACCGATTCATTTGGTGGGAAAATAAAGTTACTATCGCACAACCTCTCTGGCGAAATGATAACCTAGCTGAAATCCGGAAATTTGAGCCATGGCCCAAATGGGTGAGAGCAGGGGTCACGAGAGTTGGGGATATACTCACAGATGGGAAACTGACCTCATTTGACGATTTGCAATTACAATTCCAGATCCCAAACACGGAACGGTATCATTACATACAGTTGGCCCACGCCAAGAACCCACTTAACAGCAGACACAAGGGTACCGGAGTACACCCCTATAGAGCGTAACATCCTGCCAGCGTATATTCCCACCAAATACACTTCCATCCTATATAATGCCATATCCTCCTTTGCCACCCCGAATTGAATGAGCTGAAGGCGAAATGGGAAGCGGATGTGGGGGAAATAAATCCAGAGGACTGGATACAAGTTCTCATGCATCCCCGAGAAATCGCTATCTCCTCTAGGCTCCGACTTGTGCAGCTGAAAATACTGCACCCGGTATATTACCCTAGGACGCGCCTATACGGCTGGAAACGGGCCCCAAACCCAAATTGTCTCCAATGCGGGGAGGAGGAGGGCACCTTCATTCACATCTTGTGGGCATGTCCCCGGATACAAACCTTTTGGAATGCATGCTGTAGGGAACTCTCCAGAGTTCTGGCCCGTACCATACCACTGGACCCAAAGGCCCTACTCCTGGGGGTGCCTAATGAAATCGAGGCTAACAAGTGGGAGAGATTGCTCCTACATACGGCAACGGGACTGATTAAGCGTAATATAGTGCAGAAATGGGGAGCCCCTGACTCTCGACACTGGATCAATGGAAATTGGATATGGACATGTACGCCATGATGGAGCATATGATCTAGTTAGCAAGGGGCTGTCCCAACAAAGCCTCGAAAATATGGGATAGATGGGAAGAAGAAGCGACCTAAGACTCCCTCCTACATGCTGGGGAGCGTGCACTGGGTACCATGTACTACACGCCAATATATGTACTGGGAAAGCCTTTCGACCACTGATGATATGTGTACTGCCTCTGTTGATTAAGAATGACCATGATAGTCCTTATGTTGATTTGTTTTTTTTTTGTGATTGTTATAATACAACAATAATAAAAATACTTTATAAAACAAAAATAGTGTAGTTCACCAATGAGGTGAATACAGCGATTTTCCCCTTCCTTGGTTAGGAGTATCAACTACTTCACAAGATATCAAAGTCACCTGAGACCCTTTATCTATGAAAGCCAGTAGGTCACACTGTCAGTGAACTTGGATATGCATGAACAATCTTTCATCTTTCATTTCCAATTTACAGAAAATTATGAATTAGTGGATGATTCAGACTGTATCTGTTTCATATTTGGTGTTTCATGAACTTGAACTTAGTCCACAGTTTATAGGCATCGTCCTCAAGCTCATGTTCACATGAGATGGTCACAGAATCTGTAGGAATAAATACAGATTTTGAAATGTCAAACGGAACAAACTTCCCCCATTCTCAATTTCTATTTCACTGCCTTTATTTGGATTACAATCATGAAAAAGGCCTGTAAGTGAAGGAATCACCTGTTAATTTGGCATCTCTATTAAAATCACTATATTTTCTTCATTGGGGATCTCGTGTCAAAGGGTTTCTTGGATAATTTCATTATTTTCCTTCAAACCATGTGTTGTACTTTTTCAAATACTGATTGTGTTTTCATTTGGAGGTGACAGTACATTATTGAAATAAAAGACATTTGTTTCTATCACCATTGCGTTCTCTTCTATCTCAAATGTAATTGTCACATTTTTTTCTTCATTGAACTTCATTTTTTGTATGTATCTGACTTTATATTAAGGTCTGAAAAGGGTTCATTAGTGCCATATGCCAATTTTTCAGCAAGGTCTGGGGTATTTTCACTGGATACACATTTCCTCCAAGGCTTTCCATATCTTTCCTACCACATCCCCCTTTTGTCTTCTCCTTGTACATTCCTTTTTGGAGCATTTTTCTCCTGTCATTGCCCACCCTGACCTGTTGATTACATTGGTACTATGTTTCTGAGAACATTAAAATCAGGTGTTTCGTGTTAGGATTTGTTAATTTGGCCAATCCTGTCAGTGAACTATTTGTCTTCTTCCTCAACTTGTGAAATCATTTCTAGACCCTCCCAGGGGGAGTAGTCCTGATAGCTCTGATAACTATTGTTGTATGTATTGTTTGGTCTCCACTCACCGTTTTTCTGGGATCTGTTATCCTATAACCCAGCAGGAGAAGGAGTATAATTGTCCTGGTAATTGGTTCTAGAGGAGGGGATTGATTTCTACACTAAAAAAGAAAATATGATTTTAAACTACTTGGGTTCCTGATCCTGGGCTCTGATCATTTCTCTCTGATGGAGGAACATATCTGTAACCCATGATAGACCTAGCAGCTAAGTACCGAGGACTAATGCAAGTCTCCAGTTTTGTCAGATCAGCATTTTGCATGTACGACGGAGGACTAGGAATCTGGAGGCTTTGAAAAGGTGATCTTCTTTGTCTGTTAGTATTTTTTCAGCAGAGAAGAAAGTCTTCACCCTTGTGTCTCAAAATCCAATAAAGATACTTTTCACCTCATCTACCTTAAGTGTGGTTTGTGGAGTCATTTTTTGTGATTCTTTTCTTTATGTTTGGGTTATGTACTTTGTACATACTTGTAACTTGTGATAATCCATTTGAGTGACCTTGAATCATTAAAATAATGGACTAAATGAGGCTGTACATATTTTGGAAGGGCATGGAAAGAACGTTGTTTTAAAGTCTTGACTCTCAGTATCGAAATGTCAAGAAATGCAAATGCATGCTTGAGTTCTTGAGCAATCTAGGAGATTGATACCCGGCACACATCAAATTTAAGTTGCCTTATGCGCTTCTTGGATTTTTCTATGTGCTTGATTTCAAAATGACCCCCTTGTAAGAGGACAATTTATAGTGATTTTGGTCTTCAATGTGAGCAGCAGAAACATTAGAAAGCTTGGGAGTACAAGTATATGTTATGCATTTAATGTTTTAGTCTTTAATTGTAATTATAGCAGGGGCCTGCAATCTTTGGGTCTACAGATGTTTTGGACTACAAATCCAATGATCCCACCTCATTGACTCTGCTGAGTACGAGTGATGGGAAATTTAGTCCAAACATCTGGAGTGCCAAAGGTTGCCTCCCCCTATTTATACCAAAGTATGCCATCATCTGTTCATATTTCTAGATGTTGCTACACAGAATAGTTTTCATTTTCATGACAAGGGGTCATAGCACATTGTCTGGCCTTAATCTGTTTGATTATGTTTTTCACAGAATCTAATTGTGGTTTGTTTTCCAGGTCCTCTTTCTAGGATCCAACATCCCTCATCAGATTCAGAGCCACTAGTCAAACCCCCTCTGTGCTTACATATTTACTCTCACCGTCATAATGACAGTAGGGCGGTTTCCCATGTACATGGCACTTGAGGACCTCTCTTGTCTCATTTATCGATTGCTCATTGAGGTTAGGAACCTATAATCTTTTCCTTCCGAAATGCAGGATAATGTAGTCTTTCTTACCATGGTCTTGTCAAATCAGCATTCCCCATCTACCCAGGGGTTCTAACGTTCTCCGTGATCCTAGGCGTAAGTACGTGCCTTGCAAATACCCTTTTTGGATTATATTTTTTATTTTTCTATGTTAGCCAGTGCGGCTAAATTCCTCTTTCTTGATTCATATAGTTCAATTAGTGTTGCCGCAACTCTTTATTCACTGATTTACAGTTTGGGAGTACTCTCATTTCCTCTCCTGTCCACGCCTGAAATATTAGGTGAGCCACTCCACCTTCTCTGACCTGAAGGTGTAGACATTACTTTCTACTTGACATGGAACTGAGCTTTTCCTGCCTATCTGGGTGGGAAAGTGGTGTATCTGGGATCTCCTAAACCTTATCCATGGCTACGTGTACCATATTCACTAGTTTGTCTCATCTGGACATTGTAGAGGTAGTTAAATTATTATTAAATGCTTTATTTCAACACAAATATGCCATAAAAGCAGACATACAACATTGCAACTTAGCAAAAAACAGAGTGATGTAAGAAATAAAATCCATTATTGCCTTAAGAGACCTTTTATGCATTATAATTCTGTCTTCTCCTCCAAGTCCATACCAGATATTTACAGGTTGAACTGCTGAAACATCTGTAGAATTGGTACAGACAGCCATTGCATCTAAGGTTGTGCAGCTCCTTCGAGCCAGAAACAACAGCCTCAAGTTGCATTTCCTTGTAATCAAATTAACAGGACATAACAATAAAAAATGAACCAGAGTTTCACTAAAACAACCTCATAATGTATATGTTAGAGGTACAACATTGTTCCATTTGTTACACAAAATGGCAATAGGGAGGATCCCAAAGCGGAGTCTGATATAAAGTCCTCCCTCATATTTGGGATTTACATAATCCAGATACTGCTCATAGCCCCAGTTCATCTGTGCAATTAAGTAGCGAGTCAGGACCGAAGATCTTTCCATCTTGGAGCGAGTATCGTGGTCAGCCTTGAGCAGGGATGCTGACTTAATCCCTACCTTGGCTGAGCTAATTAAATTGCTTGGGTTGGACCAGTACTCTGCTAAACCCAAGGTAAGCAATTAATCTTTAATATGGGCAAACCAGGGGAGTGAGGGTCCCCCATCCTGTGAAATAACATCAGGCACTGCTTACTTAAATGTAATCAAGGAATCACTCGACCATAAGCAAAGCCAATGGTAGACAGGTCGCAAACAGCAGATTGATTTGTTGTAATGCATCCACGTTTCTAAAAAAATAAATAGGGAGTTAGGCACAGAGTGGGGTAGTCCCAGAATGGTTTTCAGGTATTGTTAGGCATATTCACCTGCAGTACCCTTTGGGAACACTACAGGCAATTAGGACTACAAGTGTAAGCACAATTTCACCTTTGGTACAAGCATGTACTACACAGTAAAGTGGTAGCGACGGCGGAGCAGCCAGACTTATCTCAAGAGTTTAAGTGAGCAGTAGAACAAGTTACACAAAGGGCCAACCAATGCCGTGATTCAAGTAAACACTTACTCAAGGTTTCTTAGTTAAAGAATATACATGTATTTACTCAATCATTTATAAAACATTACACCAGCATAAGCAGCTCAATATCAAACACTAATACACCACAAAAATCAAACTGGAAAGTAACTGAACAAGTTTAGCTCAAAAATGAAGTAGGAGCAAAATGGCACTTCAGGTGCTTAGAAAGGGAGGAAAAGACAAGTTTATAAGAATGGACAGCCCAAACACATTCATAGGCAGGGCAAAGGGTTTCAGTTACATACAACCAGCAATTCTTCTCAACAGGCCTGGGCCAAAGTCAATGGTTCGGAGTCTTTTGTATATGATAGCACAGTCCTGGTATATAACGGTTAAGTCTTTGCCACAGATTTTTAAAGAATTTGGCTCGGCTAAATGTTTGACGAATGTTTAGGGAAGGACAAGCCTACGTAGTTGAGGAAAGTTTAACTCACTTTCTCGAAGGCCGAAAAGATTTCCGGACCGCCTTTGCACAGTACCTTTTTAAATGAAGAAAGCTGTAGCTGAGGCAGTTGTTCCTAGCAGTTGCAGCAGATCTCGCTGTTCCTGTGCTTCAGTCGTGGGGAGAAGAAGGAGGACGTCGGGATGTTCCTGCACTGCCCAGGGAAGAGGCCAAAAGCTGTAGCAAGACATTGGTTTAAGGTGTGAGTGCCTTAAAGTCCCCCTGGTTTCCTTCCCTCTGGCTATCAGGTTTTCAACAGCACTCTGAAGAGAATTTGACCAGAATAGGACAGTGTCCAGGTGGCTTGTGAGTTGGTTGTTCCCACCAAACTCAAGGGAAGAAGTTAACCTTGAAGGGCTTCTCTGTTGTCAGAGTTTCAGGCAATTTGGACCTGTAGCCGGGCTTCACCGGTCGTCCAGGAGTTGCAGCAGTCCTCTTCCTTCCTCTCCTCTTCGGTTCTTTCGTTCCAGTGGTCGACTCTGCTTTCCAAGTCCCAGAGACCTGCTTTTAAATAGTTTTCCCTCAATTCATTCAGCCTGGCTGTCACTCACCCAGCAGAGTGGCAGTCAGCCAGCCAATCACTTCAGAGTGCATTCAGGTCTCCTAGGAGACTAAGCACAGGGTGTTTCGGGCACCTCCCTCACAGCCTGTCCACCCCAGACACTCTAGCACCAGAGGAGGGCTTCAGCACAGAAGCCCGCCAAAGGGCACGAACAAAGGGACCAAATGTGGATTGGCATGCAGAGTTAGCGAAAAAAGATGATAGGAGTCTGTTTCTACAAATAGGTCTGGGGGCGCCATATTGAAAAACATGGCTACCCCTGATTTTGAGCTACCGTTGTTAGCTGTTGCGAAAAATCACTGTAGTTGATCTAAACCACTGCCACCAGCCATTTAAAATAGGAAAAGGTAACATTTTACTGTTACATGAGTATTTTGACTCTGGGGAAGCTAAGCAACCCCTCCAGCACTCTATAGTAAGATAGGGAGTGCTGGGTCAGTAAATTTAAAGAGACTTGTAAAGTCAATTTAACTTTCCCTACCCTGAGAGACAGTAGTCAGTCTCAGGGAAGGTATTTAAACCTTGGGGAGTCTGAAAGACACCCCTGTGCCACTGCACTGAAGGTGCTGTGTGACACATAGAAAAGGATGATGCCACTGGAGTTGCTTTAAAACACCATAACCAAAGAACACTCAAGTAAAACACATGTCAAAAGACATGGAAGAGTGGGCATAAAAAGGCTCACATTCTTCCCAGGTAAAACATCAAATCCCAGAAATCCAGCAAAGTTGCTGGGGGTCTCAAAAGATAAGGGAAATTAGCACATTTGGAGAATTCTCCCTAACAGGTACTTATTTTCCACTATAGATAATGAAATAGTACTTGCTTGCCCCCATAACTCAACCCCATAAATTGCTGCCTGCCTTGCTTGAGCTTTATAGGCCTCCAGGGAAACGTGGACTGCACCGTTTCCTGGTTCCATACTGAACCTTGACAAAGCATCACTATATCTTGGCAGCGTAACCGTTGCCTTTCATCTGCAAGTATACATTACCCTCACCCCCAAATAATCATACAGGTCAACATGCTTGATTGGGCCTTTATCCAACTCTAAACTTAACTCCAACCTTAATGCGCTTGGTTTCCTCCGTCTTGCAACATTAGAAATCATTGATTTTGTCTTGGACACATTAAGATCTAATCCATTTCTCTTACAGAAGTCCCCAAATGCCCCCAAGCTGCTTGCCAATGCCCACGGGGGTTAAAGACAATAAAACTGCATTGTCAGCAAACATTAAAACCGGGATTGTGTCTCCTGCCAGCTAAGGAGCATCAGACTAGATAGCTAATAGCTCTGCAATTATTCCATTAATAAAAATAAATAATAATATGGGGGCCAGAATGCATACCTTGAGGAACCCCTTCTCAATCTTAAATGGCTGTGGAGTACTTCCTTCAGTGTTCCAATGGACCACAGCTGGATGTCTGTGTACACATTCTGAATTGCCACCAGCAAGTTAGGAGAGGTATTTAGGCCACAGAGAACATCCCATAATCGACTCCTACGTACAGTATCAAACATTGTTCGAAGATCGATGAAAATTGCACATAGACTCATTTTTCTCAGGACAGCATACTTATCACATACCAGTCTCAAGCGACGGCTCTAGTCAACCGTGCTCAAGCCACCACAGAACCCTGCTTAGCAATGGTTAATTATGTGGTTTTCACCAATCCAGGATTTCAGGTGAGTTAGTATTACTCTAGCATACATTTTACCCCTTGCATTCAGTAATGATATGGGATGATAGTTAACAGGAGATTCCATAGAGCCCTTTCTTATAAATTAGGACTATCTCTGCCTGCGTCTAGAAATCGGAACACCATTGTGCTTGAGCACTGCATTAAATAACGCAATGAGGTAAGGAATCCAAATGCCTGGTTCTGTGGCATAAAGATCTATTGGGACCCTATCAGGGCCAGGATCCTTCTCCAGCTTTTGACTATATAGGGCTCAGAAGTGAGGAACAGCGGGAGTTGGTCACAGCCTTCAACGCTTACTGCAGAAACTTCACAACCCTTGATTCCCTGCATGAATGCTCTACTCTCCTTGCATATCCCTAAAAAGTTGTTGACCCAGGTGGATTTGGTGATACAGCCCTACTGACTATTACTACGTACTTGCCGCCCAGCACCCATGATTCCCCAAAATCCCCTTGAGTCGCCATTATTTACGACTGACAGTAACGCCCCCCACAGCTCCTCGGCCCATACCTTTATCTTATTTGTCAAAGGTTTATGGTACTGGTTCCTGATTTCCCGTAGGATTGAAGAGCCAGCCACATGTTGCAATCTAGCCTGGATGATCAACAAGCACTTAACCTGTCTACATTCTGCGTATTACCAGGGGGTCCTAGAGTCCACCTGGTTACGCACAGCTTTCTGTGGTTTGGAGAATATTGCAGCCAACTTCCCAGTTGATACCTCGTGAAGATAAAGTATGCCAGAACAATCCTCAGGGTCCTAGGCAGCAAATCCTTCCTAAAATGGAAGTTGGCAAGGACCTGTCCTGATCTAAATTTGCCCACCTAATATTGCATCTGGCATGGCCAGTGGTATTCAATGGTACATTGTCCATAGGTCCCTTGGCTATCATAGGGTCTTTTAGGCCCAGAAATTACCCTTTTGTGTCTAACACCAATGGGTGATGGTCCCTTCCAGGCCTGAACTCAATGGCAAAGCTGATTATGTACCACCAGGCCTCCACATTGACAAAGATGGAATATATTTTACTTTGTGCAACTTCATTGTCAAAGGTTTCCCTTTCGGGTGCATCCGTGGTAAAGTGGCCTATGCCCTAGTGGCTGCCTTCTTCATCCATTATTTCTAACTTGCTGTCTAGGGGCTCAAATTGGAGATTAAGATCCCTCATAACAAACATCATCAAAGAGTTGGACGGGTTCTATCTCCACTTGTTAATTCTCTCTGTCACCTTCTTTATGAGGTCAATGCCTTCCCAGGTAAGCCCCTATTATAAAAATCTATGAACAGGATACGGGACCCATCTCAAAATCTGAGAGGCAGTTCGAGCAAATACCGGGACCCACAGTCCTGTTCCTGTATGGATTCAAACAGAGAGGAATCCACCCACATTAGCAACCCCCCACTTGGGCGTTCCACTATACTTTTATGGCTGGTATTGCAAAAGTAGCATACCCCTGTATTTGTGGGGGCGTGAATGTCAAGGTTTCTTGTAGGTGAACTATCCCATGGGCCTGGACAAATTAAACCACTCATTGTCCTCAAGGTATTTATTTACCCCTGCTATATTCCAGAATAAAACATGCACCCTGGGCCTCTGTTGGTCTAGAGTTCCAAAAGGGGACTGGGATCCCTTGACCCCTGCTCCTGTAGGCCTCTGCTCCCCCATGGTCACAGCTGCTGCCTGCTCCTGTCCTGGGTGTTTGGCCCATCAGTCATTGACAATCCCTTAGGTCCCCTGACTGAGTGCCATCAATCTACTCTGCAGTCTGGATGAACCATTCTCGTGGCATTGCACATGATTGTTACCAGGGGCATATGCCCCAGCTTCAACCGCTGTGGGTGGATTCTGTCTGGGGGGCCGGGCTGTTCATGTATCCCCCACATACAGCTGTAGCCAACTGAACCACTTGCTGCCTCACCAGAGCTGTGATTCACTCCTCTTTCCATCCTTGACCACGGGACATGGAAACTGAGACATTTTTATCTAGATGTCCAGTCCTTATGGAGGTAATGTCCTCTGCTCCATTAGCAGTATGTCTTGTACCATATTGTGCTCTTTCTATTGATTTTTAATCACATCATTATAATATGGTTTTGCCAGACGCATGCACGCTGCTACATCCTCTTTTTGCCTGCAGTCTATTTCATATTTAGAGTTTGATGATTTGGGGACATTCACTAGGTAAAAGCAGTTCCATGCTTTGTGAGTACCTTGGCAAAAAGTACAAATAGGTTAAATAATGTGACAGGTTTCCCTGGACAGCTTCTCAAGTGAGCCTTGCCCATATGGTGATGTAATAATAACAGAACAATCCCCTATGTTCATCTTGACATGTACAGGCTTGAAGCTATCATCTGACTTATCAAGGTGTCCACTGCCCCCCAACCCAATTTACAGGCCAGCTGGGCCCTCCGAATCCTTGATGACGTGGGCTCCTCAAGTATCTGTACCCGAGTCACCACCCCCTCCACCAACCTATTGTGAGAAACCTGCAGGTGTCTCACCCGCTAGTCTCCGGGGAGCTGTCATCCATGTGGCCAGGACACAGCCATCGCTGTTGGATCCAGTTCCTGGGGGTGGACCAGTGCAGGAGGATCACCTGGCTGGGGGGGTCCTTTTGGAGTGGAGGCGGGACACCGACGGGTGAGACGCGGTACCCCCTTCCCTATAACACCTTTTCCTCATCCTACCTCGAAGGATATTCAAAATTTCAACCCCTCTCCCTTTTCCGACACAAACACTTTTTTACACGTGAAAGACAATGGACTAACAACAGAGCCATTTACCTGACATGCCCCAAAACAAGGGTCAGGCAGAGTCAGGCAATTGACAATAACTACGCACACCTGACAGCCCTTTCCCTTCCCCACAGGGATAAAAGTTAGAGCACGAGTGCACACTTTGAGCTAGGCGGAACACATGAGGAAGCCGATATACCAACAGGCTAATCAAACGGAGGAGAAAGGAGGAGAGACCAGGAGGGACGATGAGGAGGGAATTGCCCTTTTATCCTTTTGATCTCAGACCCGCAAAGCCTCCAAAAGGGAAATCATAAGACTGGGAAATACAGCTGGTGTGTGGTGTGACAGGTGTCAATGTCACATGAGTCCCTTCTGCACTGATAACCAAAGTGGGGAGATGGGATCACTGCTGTGGTGCCTTCACTGACTCCTGAGACATGGAAAGCCAACAGTTAAGCAGAGCAGCTGAGTCGAAGAAGACAGATAGTAACATCGAACTGTGCTGGGCCCAAGGTTGCAGCTGGCAACCTTGTGGAACAAATAACTTGTTTAATTGAACTTTAAATAAACCCTAGTGAAAGGTTCAGAAGTAGAGTGGTGAGGTGTCACGGGGTGCTCATTCGAAGGATTCTGACTGAATCCTTTTTGGGTTGTGTTGTTTTGTTGAAACTATGAGAACCAAGAGACCTTAGGAGAGGTCAGTGTGAAGTGTCAAAGTGGTCCTACGAGGATCAAGCAAAACCCCTCATACACTCGAAAGTCTTTGACACATTGGAGAAAACTGAACTGTGAAACTGGCAAATGTGAACCCGACAGAGGGATGCCTGCAAATTGAGGGTAAACAGTGAACATTGTGACGACAAGTGTGAACCTGCCTGAGGGATGGCCACAATGGATAGTTGTTTAAAAGGACAAGAATGTTGAATGAGACGTTTTGTGAGAAAGGCCGTGGTGATCCTGGTTGAGGGAGGCAAATTTTGCAAGAAGGATCAGAGCCCTGCTGAGGGAGGTCCAAGGGGAGAAGAGCAATCGCCCAATGTGAAATATTCCCAAAGAAACTTTTGTTTATTTATTGTTTATGGTACAGCAGGCCTTCTAAGGCAAGAGACTTGGCAGGAAAGAGACTTGGCCCCAGAATGTCGCGGGACATTGAAAGGAACTGTAACCTCGTGCTGGTGAGGCCCAGGAGTGTCCTGTGCTTAAATGTCCTGCCTTGTGATAAAATGTCCTGCCTTGTGATAAAAACGTGGGGAAGGGAGAACCCAGCCATACCATCCTGACTTATCATTTGGTGAACACTTCTTTCTGTTCTTGTGAACATTATCCCACACTATTTTGTAACTTAGTTGTAAGGATTCGTAATAGGTTTTTTAGTATAGGCCTTTTTTATTTGACAAGAAGCCACAAGGGATTCCTTGTTATTATTTGATGGTTGTAGCTTGCTCCGATCTTAGATTTAGGTTTAGATTAGGCATTTTTCACACCCATTTTACAGTTTAATAAACACCTTGAACTGTGATCACATGTGTCTGTCTTTGCCACCATGAGTTCCTTACACTATGCAGTGAGCTCAGCTAATGTCTCAATGCCTCATTATCTTTTTGCAGTGGGATGACAAGGGATGAGACACGCGTACAACCCTGACAGCTCCCCACCCCACAGTCCACACTTGATTCACACACTGGCTCTGCACTTTGAGGGATAGGTCTATGAGCAACCCGGAGCCTCTTCAGCCTATCTTGGCCACTGACAGGTGGAAGCCAGCCTGCAGAGCAAGGCCGGGGATTAAGGCTTCCTGTTTGCAACTGTGCCTCAGCCTCATTCCACCAGAAACATTGGAGAGGGCAAGAGCCCATACTCCCCAGCTGCTGCTGCAGCTACTTGATGCTGCCTGACCCCTTTGGTATCCCCACTGACCCTGAAGACAATATCCAGGTAATCCAGAGGCTGCATAGCCCCCCCGGCTCCTACAGATGCCTGCAGCATGATCTGCTGCTTTCCAAGGCCCCTCAACACCAGCCCAGCTGATTCCCTTTTGTTCGATCACCACCGCCTGAATACAAAATGGCTGGCACGATGTGGCCTGGAAACGAGGCTGCATCCAGTTGCTGAGCAACTGGGACCCTCTTCAGCCTATCCTGGCCACCGACAAGTGGAAGCCGGCCTGCGGAGCAATGCTGAGGATTAAGGCTTCCTGTTTGCCTCTGTTCGCTGCGGAGAGCAGCCAACCCCAACTCTACCTGGTAAGCCTTAATCCGTTGCACCCAGTAGGGGTCCTACTTCCTCCTAATATTACACCTTAAAACATGCTCATTCGCCAGATACTTCTATGAGCCACATCAAGCTCACCGGCACTCTCAAGCTAGTTCATACTGTACTGCAAGTACCCACCTGAAACTGAACTATCGGATGAAT
Source organism: Ambystoma mexicanum (assembly GCF_040938575.1). Taxonomy (NCBI): domain Eukaryota; kingdom Metazoa; phylum Chordata; class Amphibia; order Caudata; family Ambystomatidae; genus Ambystoma; species Ambystoma mexicanum. The sequence continues at coordinate 646,079,167 of NC_090930.1, read as the reverse complement.
ACCTCTTCCACTGCAGAACCTTAAGATAACTAAATGCATCTCATTCTGATCTTTTCCTCATTATTATTACTGTAACCTATGATGGCCCTGCATAATCTCGCCTATTACATGAAAAAGCTCACTTTGGCCTCATTTGCCTCCGTTATGTGACTCAGCAGACACATTTAACCATCTGTACCATTTGGACTTAGCATTCACTATGCATAGTTTTCCTAACCTATGATTGAACCATCCCATATCACTCGTGACTATTTATTGTGCCCGAACCCATTTACTAAACGTTTACACTTTCATGTTTCATGTGCCATGGGCCAGAACTGTCTACCATGCGTGCTAGAGTCAAGAGCAATCTATTTACTGCTCGTTATTACAGTGCCAATGTCTATCGCTAGTTCGCCTCCTCTGATACTCCTTACCATGCCCTCGCCTTCATGCCTTCCACATTGCTCATCCTAACTACTTAATTATAATACTATGCACACTACAACTATGCACTATAAGTGCCATATGTACTAGACTCCACCTAACCCATGACACATTATATCACTCTGGCCTAATCATAATGTGCCCTGCCTTGATTGCCTTGACTGCAGACTGTAGCACTGCCCCTCTATGCCCACTTCTAGCTGATCAATCTGCCTGAGCTGTTGATGTGCCTATTCTGGGACCTCTGAATTAGCCCATTGCTCACTCTGTGCCTTTGAACCAACCCATTGCTCACTGTGTGCCTTTGAATTAGCCTATTGCTTACCGTGCGCCTTTGAAATCGCCCATTTCACACTGCGTACCTTTGAACTAACCTATTACTTACTGTGTGCCTTTTGAATTAGCCCATTGCTCACTGTGTGCCTTTGAACTAGCCCATTGCTCACTGTGTGCCTTTTAATTAGCCTATTGCTTACGGTGTGCCTTTGAATTAGCCAATTGCTCACTGTGTGCCTTTGAATTAGCCCATTGCTCACTGTGTGCCTTTTGAATTAGCCTATTGCCTTCTGAACTAGTCCACTAACCACTGTGTGCCACTCAAAGTGCAATAAGCATCATTAAGTCTCCCGCCACAACATACATGCTAATACTTAAAACCTCTGCATGATCAGCACACTATGCATAACTATTCTCCTAGTGTACTGTGACTGGCTCCCTCCCTCTGATGCACAAGCCCAACCCAACCTGACCAAAATAACAGTATTTAGTCTTCCCCTCAACTGCCTACCTAGCTGCTCGACCGCATCGAGAACTTTCGCAAGCAACCCGTGCACATTAAAATCCAGCAACTCCAGACTCCGCGCTAGACTATCTAAACTCTATGAACGCCTCACGAGATCACTGCCCTCGTCAAATAAGAAAACGAACCTTCAAACCTGCGTAAAGTTTAACAATAGGAACCACGTCACCATCCTGCCTCACCCATATGCTACCACTAAGCAGCATACCATGCATAAACCAAAAATAGTGGACTTGATACTGTCTACTCCCATTCAGGCCACAGCTAATAAAGAGGCCCACCATCTCAAAGGAGCCCTTATAAACATTAGGTCACTGGTTGCCCATGCAACAGACATTTCTGACCTCATACTGGCTGACAATTTGGACTTCCTTGCAATCTCTGAATCATGGCTGATGGCTACATGATGCAGCAGGACCACTGCTTTCGTTAGCCGTCCCTGACGGTTACACTATGTTCAGACACGATAGAGATAAAATATGAGGTGGAGGTATTGCCATTATTTTCAAAACAAGTCTTTCTCTCCCACAAAATATGCAATCCTGCAAAGCCCTTACCATCAAACTCCCCCGAATCAATTCACAGACCCTCACTATACACTAAATCTACAGAACACCTGGCCCTATTGGAACATTTTGAGGAGGACATCTACACTCTATTGTCCAACAACCTTAAAACCACTACCCAATTGGTATTACTTGGCGACTTCAATTTTGGATTTAATGACCCGTCAGACAAGAATGCCCTAAACATAGCAAATATCATATCCAAACTCGGCCTATCCCAAAAAATTAACAAGTCTACCCACAATAAAGGGAGAACCCTAGATTGGGTAGCTGACTACAATTGTACTGCTAACATCACCTCCATCGCACTGCAATTGTGGACTGACCACTACCTTGTGCCTTTCACACTGTCTACTACTAAACCACTTCCACTAGCCATACCCATCGCCCCACCTTGTTTAACAAGAAAAAAAAATAATATCACAGTGGACAAAGTGATTCCTGCCATTCTCGCGACCCTTAACTCATTGGCTGACAATCTGGATCCAAGCACATTGGTTAATGAATACAACAAAACCATGCTAATTGCACTTGACAAAATTGTCCCACTCAAACTCAGACCCAGCAAACCTAAATACCACCCAAACAAGTGGTGTACCCCTCAGCTAAAGGATTTATGACTCCTGAAGAGGAGATGTGAAACTACCTGGAGACTACTCCCCTCAGATGAAAACAAATCTAAACTAACCAAAATCTCTTCCCAATATAAAAATGAAATATGTCTAGCTAAACGTAATTCCTACACTCAACACATCTCTAACGCAAATTCCAACATGAAGGAATTATTTACCATATTAAAAGAATTAGAATCTCCCATCCGCACACCTGATATCTGCACCAAAAATAAAACATGGTGCTCAGATATTCAACAGGCACTCTCTAACAAAGTAACCACTATCCAGAACAAAATAGCCAAAAAAAGCCTCCCTTAACCAGCTACCACAACGGAACAATTCAGACCGCCTCACAAGTGAAACATTATCCAATGGACCTGCCAGATTCCACTTTACTAAAACCTCCATACTTGAGGTAGAAACAGTAATTCTCTCACTTAAGCCTTCCAATTGCCAAGGTGACTTATGCCCAGCACAGATCATAAAAGATGCAGCAAAAGATCTTGCCCCTTTTATTTCTAAACTAATTAACACCTCGTTTTCATCTGGCATCATCCCCACCAACCTGAAGCAATACTGGGTGCTCCCATTGTTAAAGAAGCAAACCCTAGATTAATTAATCCCCACCAATTACCGTACCATCACGATGGTTCCTTTCTTGCTCAAAGTACTTGATAAGGTTGCTTATATTCAGATCCAAAAATACTTGGAACTCCATAAACTCCTAGGAGCAAGACAATCAGGATTTCGCCCCCAACATGGGACGGAAACTGCCCTCATTGACTTGAAAACTCAGGTTGATGAGCTAAGAGACAAAGGCAAAACAGCTCTCCTCTTACTGCTAGACCTCTCAGCCGCATTCAACCTCGTGGATGTGACCACCTGGATTCGGTGGCCCACTTCTCCACAGAGGCCATTAGATGGATTGAATCATTCTTGAGTGTCAGAACAATGAGGGTCTTCTCCCCCTCAGCAGCGGCTGACCCTATTCCTATCATGTGCAGTGTCCCCCAGGGCTCTTGTGTCTCCCCCACATTATATAACATATTCACCTATTCACCAAGCCACTGTTCAATGATCTTGACCTTCTGAGTATCACCTACACTAACTATGCAGATGATACTCAGATTCTCCTCCCACTTTCCGGGGATTACGACAAGGATTTGGCACTGGTGAAAAGAGTGTATCTCATCATCCAGGCATGGATGGCCACCCACGGTCTATGGCTGAATGATGACAAGACTGAGTTTATCATCCTGGGCACTCACACTAACCCTAAGAAATTAGGCCAGGAATACTCATCATTCAACATTGATTGGAACCTCATTAAGGTGGCTAAGAAGGTATGGACTCTGGGCTTTTACCTTGACCATGCCCTCGCTTTCGACAAACAAGTGATTTCAATGGCCTCCGTCACTGTCTACACTTGTAAGCTCACTAGGTCCGGCAAACCATTCTTATCAACTGATAACTACATGATCCTGGCCAGAGCTTTAATACCCTCTAGGCTAGATTACTGTAATGCCCTCTACATCAGAGCTAATAAAGCTATTATTCAGAGGATACAAATCCTCCAAACAACGCCTTAGAGCCGCACTAGGGGTGACCAGAAGATCACATATCTCAACAACTAGGCGCCAAAACAACTAGCTCTCGACCCACAATAAAATCCTCACTCAAACAGCATTGAACAATGCTACCCCTAGTTATCTCATGGATAGATTCCATAGAAGAACATCCACTAGACCCATGAGACTTGTCAACGCCAACTGTCTAACTATTCCCAGATGTAGGCTCACTAAGGCTGGTGGCAGTAGCTTTCCCGAGAAAGCAGCCACACTTTGGAACTCCCTGCCACGCCCTCTTAGAGAAGATGAACTTTACTTGACATTTAGACACAACTACATTAACTTACTCAAATCAACAGATCTGTAGGATTGACTGGTGTGCTATCTCCACCTTGGGACTGCTTCTGCACATCCCCTCAAATATTTCTTGGCACATCCCGGCTGTATATATGTATCTCACCTGTTTATAACCTGTATATATGTTTAATTTTTGACTTTATCTTCAAACTGTATATATGTTTTATTTTTGCCTGTATCTTGTATGTAACCTAAGCCTTGCACCTGCTTCAACTGTTGCGCCCTGATACCCTTGGGTCTGGTCCACTTTAGAAATAAATAAACAAACAAACAAAAAAAACAAACAAACAAACATGTCCCAGTGCAGGGCTAGGACCTACCTAATGATCAGTCAAGATATTGAAACCATTCTTTATAGTGACTTCATTAGGATAACAGAAATCCATAAATAACACCAGGGCCTGTCACGTACCTGTTCTACAAACCCATCTGCATTCTCCTGTATTATAACCCCTGGCCACAGGTAGTTTAAATCTACCGGGATATGAAACAATTTCCCATCCTCCTGCTGAGGGCAATTAGGGGCTTTCTAACCTGGGAGAATTTTTCCCACTTCCACTAACTTCAGAAGAGGGATATTAAGTAACACCAGACTATCCTTGGCTAGTCCCTGCATGTCCTCTAGGAAGAGCTTGTGTTGGAGCATTCTTCCTGTTCTTGTGGGATCCAGGACACCATCCTCCTTAATTGGAATAAATAAAATGTTCCCCCTCCCCTTTTCTACCCCGGTAAGAGCCGCTGTCTTAGAGTATGCCGAATCTTGTAAAGATACAGACTCAGGACTGAAATCATTGACTGATGTTGAAGTTCATGGGTATGTTTCACCTTTACAAGTAAAACAAGGGGATCACCATTTTGGGGGTCATAGGAGATATAAACCAAGTTCTCACCAACAATGAAGTTAACATAGGATCTATTGTCTCTGATGAGATGCTGCACGAGGGTGACTTGGTTTCCAATGTGTCTATTTTGGCGCCAGCAGCAATTTCACGTTAGTTGACTAAATGAATCAGGCTGTCATTGGACTTTAAAACCAATCAATGGTCCATTCCAGAATCCCCTGCTTGTGAGGTAGGTCTCACAGAAATAATGTGGCATCAACATACTGGGAAAGTTCAGTTAATTGCAGAGGCCCCCTCTACCGCACAATCACCCATTATGACAGAGTTACATGGATATAACTGGGCCTGGGAAAATGCCCAGGTTGGGCAGGCCCGGGACAGAGACACAGGGTCCCAGTCAACCCCTGAGGAACAGGCCTCAGGAGGGGTGGGTCAGGCAGGTAGGACAGAGGATTCAGCAATAGTGGTTGATGAGCTGTCTTTCCCAATCCTAGCCCGGCTTCTCGACTCAATGGACAGAGGTTATAATTCCCTCAATTTTGAAATCTGGGACCTTAGACAGACTTCGAGGGAACTAGTGGGGAAGGTTCACTTTCTGGAAGGGTATATAATTGCCATTGCCAACCAGAATGTAATGCTCAATTAAAGGGAAAAAATAGTTGACGAGGCCAAAATCCTGGTGGGCCAGGAATCAGAAATAGGAGTAGAAGTGGACCTGGCCAAACAGCTAGCTGTGAAAATTAGCCAGCCCCAGAAATCTGAACCTCTATTTGAGGCGCCTCTAACGTCAATTTCCATTTTGGGGGCACTCCCTGAGCAGAGAGATGAAATGGTATGCAGTAGTCCAAAGGTGCAACACCTTTCACTGAGTGGCCCGTGTGGCCCCTCAACCAGATAACAAATATTCCCTCAAAAGTAAAGAACTAAACATCTGTAAATTATCTCCCAAACAAAATAACAGGGGATCCTGAAAGTTTCTGAGAAATTTAAGATCTGAGGTGGATAGGCAAATGATAACAGGAAGGGCAGATCTTGAACAAAAGAAAAGGGATTTCTTTAAGTCAGAAAGAGTAAATAGTTCTAAAGAACCACTTAGGGAGCTAGAACAATGTATTGAGTGAGCAACCCATGCCACTAAGCCACTAGAGGATAGTCCATCTTTTGACTTAAGCAACATTTCAGTGTACCCAATAGAAAGGGAGTCCCGGGAAATTTCAGGGAGGGAAGAGTACGTCAGTGAGGTAAAAATAGATAAAACAACTGGGCAATGGGGCGGAAAGTGTTGTTTTTAAAGGACTTTATCCCTACACCATTGCTATGGCTAACTCATCCAAAATTAGTGGAAGTTGGAAAAGCCAAATTGTCTCCTAAGGTGGGGGAAGTAAAAGAAAAATGGTTTGCAATATTTTCAAAACTGTTTGTAGTGAATGATCAGGCTTGGGGATGGACATCTGGGGTGACCATCATAAAATTCCATTGCCACCATCCCGAACGATAGAGCAACAGAGTTTGGGTATGCCAAAGGGCCAACAATTGAGAGTGGATAGGATAGCCATCCCTCATATTACCTATAACGGGGAGAGACTTAAATCACAGTGCATATTCCCCCAAATACCACCCCAAAAAGCCAAAGAGCAAGAGGATCAGATTTATATCTATTTGAGCCGTCTATATGAGAGCTCCAATAGGTACCCTCTGAATAGGCACTACATCCTGTCTCTCATGTATGAAATTCCAAATTTGAGGTTGGTAACAACTGGAGACTTTAGTACTGTGGAGTTTGCGCCTGTTGATTGCTTGGATGTAGTAAAACTTGACGTAAGGTCTCATATTATTAAAGATGCAATTCTGACAGAAAATTAGTGCTTTTTATCAATGGGCTTTGAAGTGGCTGATGCAGGGATTTCAATAATTTCAAGATTAGCCCCAAACTACCCAGAAAAGGATAGGGTAGATTGTGGGTTTTTGTCCCTGCAACAGGTTGACATGAATAGTCCATGGGGATATACTCAGGGGGTCCCACAAATTAAAGTAAACAATAGTTGGAGACAAGACCAAGAAATTAGAATTGAGGGGGGATTTAGGGCCAAGTATGATTCGCGATTTCCCAAATGGTTACTGGTGTCCCGGAATTCTAGAGGTTTTAAAAACATATTAAATAACAAGGATTTGTTTGTTTCCTTTGACATAGTTTGCCTTCAGGAAACTTTACTTCTTAAGCCACCGATCATTGAAGGTTTTGCTGCAGTACATATTAAAGCATAGCGTGGTGACAGCCCGATGCTGTAGGTGTGTCTAGGAAATGTCTACTGGGAAAGGTATATTTAAATCAGTTGGAGGAAGCACTGGCCGCCCTATCTTTTACAATTTTGGGGGAATTACCAGATAAGGGAGCTGCACTGATTGTTGTGGGCAATTTCAATGCAGAATGTCTGGATGATCCTTGGTATATGGCTCCTAATAGAATGAGAACCTCTAGGGAACCAAGGAATAGGGGTAAGAGGATCGGTCAAGACTTGAAGGAATGGGATGTCTCAATTCTAAACTGACATTTTCTGGGAGATATACTGCCCAGTTTCACATGGCAAAAGGGTCTCTAGGAATCTACCATAGATAATATTTTTGTCTTGTCAGACTTGTTCCTGATGGGTGGTAGTCTTTTGGTAATAAAACTGGAGTTAAGTGACCATCGACTGATTACCTGTGAAATTGTACTCCCATCGAAAAATCAGGAGAAAACTATGCCTCTTTTGGTGGAAATAAATCCAAGAAATCATGTGGTTAAATGGTCACCAAAACTGGCAACTTGATAACGTGATTGGGGGGCTAAGTGCAAAGGGGCTTGGCTTCCTCTGTTCCCCGGAAGGGTTCTCTTCCGCCATAGGGGCAGTATTGGGTGGTCTTACCACAGAAAAATCATTGAACAAGCGGGCACAAAAGGTGGGGGGTGTGCACGGTTTTGACAGCCAGGTGCAGGCCGGAAAAAACAAATGCGAACGGAGTTAACAAGGCTGAGGAAGGAGAATCCTAGAGGTTGTGTAAACGAGGTTCGTTGGGTAAAGCAAAATGATAGGAACTGGGTCAAGGGTCAGACATTTTTAATGAAAATCAATGATACTGAAAAAATGCTGGCATGTTTGTCAGGTAATAACTCTGGTAGATTCTGGCAATTGATAAAGCCTGAAGGGAGGGAGCGGTTCCTGCAAAACTAGACAATCTTAGAGGCAATCTGGGTTACGCATTTTACCGACCTCTATGTGAAACCTGGGCTAATTGGGGACTCTGTGTTGCCGCAGACCAGTTGGAAGGGGGATAGTCATTGGGGGTAAACAGTGAACATTGTGACGACAAGTGTGAACCTGCCTGAGGGATGGCCACAATGGATAGTTGTTTAAAAGGACAAGAATGTTGAATGAGACGTTTTGTGAGAAAGGCCGTGGTGATCCTGGTTGAGGGAGGAAAATTTTTCAAGAAGGAGCAGAGCCCTGCTGAGGGAGGTCCAAGGGGAGAAGAGCAATCGCCCAATGTGAAATATTCCCAAAGAAACTTTTGTTTATTTATTGTTTATGGTACAGCAGGCCTTCTAAGGCAAGAGACTTGGCAGGAAAGAGACTTGGCCCCAGAATGTAGCGGGACATTGAAAGGAACTGTAACCTCGTGCTGGTGAGGCCCAGGAGTGTCCTGTGCTTAAATGTCCTGCCTTGTGCCGTGATAAAAACGTGGGGAAGGGAGAACCCAGCCATACCATCCTGACTTATCATTTGGTGAACACTTCTTTCTGTTCTTGTGAACATTATCCCACACTATTTTGTAACTTAGTTGTAAGGATTCGTAATAGGTTTTTTAGTATAGGCCTTTTTTATTTGACAAGAAGCCACAAGTGCTTCCTTGTTATTATTTGATGGTTGTAGCTTGATCCCATCTTAGATTTAGGTTTAGATTAGGCATTTTTCACACCCATTTTACAGTTTAATAAACACCTTGAACTGTGATCACATGTGTCTGTCTTTGCCACCATGAGTTCCTTACACTATGCAGTGAGCTCAGCTAATGTCTCAATGCCTCATTATCTTTTTGCAGTAGGATGACAAGGGATGAGACACGCGTACAACCCTGACAGCTCCCCACCCCACAGTCCACACTTGATTCACACACTGGCTCTGCACTTTGAGGGATAGGTCTATGAGCAACCCGGAGCCTCTTCAGCCTATCTTGGCCACTGACAGGTGGAAGCCAGCCTGCAGAGCAAGGCCGGGGATTAAGGCTTCCTGTTTGCAACTGTGCCTCAGCCTCATTCCACCAGAAACATTGGAGAGGGCAAGAGCCCATACTCCCCAGCTGCTGCTGCAGCTACTTGATGCTGCCTGACCCCTTTGGTATCCCCACTGACCCTGAAGACAATATCCAGGTAATCCAGAGGCTGCATAGCCCCCCCGGCTCCTACAGATGCCTGCAGCATGATCTGCTGCTTTCCAAGGCCCCTCAACACCAGCCCAGCTGATTCCCTTTTGTTCGATCACCACCGCCTGAATACAAAATGGCTGGCACGATGTGGCCTGGAAACGAGGCTGCATCCAGTTGCTGAGCACCGGGACCCTCTTCAGCCTATCCTGGCCACCGACAGGTGGAAGCCGGCCTGCGGAGCAATGCTGAGGATTAAGGCTTCCTGTTTGCCTCTGTTCGCTGCGGAGAGCAGCCAACCCCAACTCTACCTGGTAAGCCTTAATCCGTTGCACCCAGTAGGGGTCCTACTTCCTCCTAATATTACACCTTAAAACATGCTCATTCGCCAGATACTTCTATGAGCCACATCAAGCTCACCGGCACTCTCAAGCTAGTTCATACTGTACTGCAAGTACCCACCTGAAACTGAACTATCGGATGAATACCTCTTCCACTGCAGAACCTTAAGATAACTAAATGCATCTCATTCTGATCTTTTCCTCATTATTATTACTGTAACCTATGATGGCCCTGCATAATCTCGCCTATTACATGAATAAGCTCACTTTGGCCTCATTTGCCTCCGTTATGTGACTCAGCAGACACATTTAACCATCTGTACCATTTGGACTTAGCATTCACTATGCATAGTTTTCCTAACCTATGATTGAACCATCCCATATCACTCGTGACTATTTATTGTGCCCGAACCCATTTACTAAACGTTTACACTTTCATGTTTCATGTGCCATGGGCCAGAACTGTCTACCATGCGTGCTAGAGTCAAGAGCAATCTATTTACTGCTCGTTATTACAGTGCCAATGTCTATCGCTAGTTCGCCTCCTCTGATACTCCTTACCATGCCCTCGCCTTCATGCCTTCCACATTGCTCATCCTAACTACTTAATTATAATACTATGCACACTACAACTATGCACTATAAGTGCCATATGTACTAGACTCCACCTAACCCATGACACATTATATCACTCTGGCCTAATCATAATGTGCCCTGCCTTGATTGCCTTGACTGCAGACTGTAGCACTGCCCCTCTATGCCCACTTCTAGCTGATCAATCTGCCTGAGCTGTTGATGTGCCTATTCTGGGACCTCTGAATTAGCCCATTGCTCACTCTGTGCCTTTGAACCAACCCATTGCTCACTGTGTGCCTTTGAATTAGCCTATTGCTTACCGTGCGCCTTTGAAATCGCCCATTTCACACTGCGTACCTTTGAACTAACCTATTACTTACTGTGTGCCTTTTGAATTAGCCCATTGCTCACTGTGTGCCTTTGAACTAGCCCATTGCTCACTGTGTGCCTTTTAATTAGCCTATTGCTTACGGTGTGCCTTTGAATTAGCCAATTGCTCACTGTGTGCCTTTGAATTAGCCCATTGCTCACTGTGTGCCTTTTGAATTAGCCTATTGCCTTCTGAACTAGTCCACTAACCACTGTGTGCCACTCAAAGTGCAATAAGCATCATTAAGTCTCCCGCCACAACATACATGCTAATACTTAAAACCTCTGCATGATCAGCACACTATGCATAACTATTCTCCTAGTGTACTGTGACTGGCTCCCTCCCTCTGATGCACAAGCCCAACCCAACCTGACCAAAATAACAGTATTTAGTCTTCCCCTCAACTGCCTACCTAGCTGCTCGACCGCATCGAGAACTTTCGCAAGCAACCCGTGCACATTAAAATCCAGCAACTCCAGACTCCGCGCTAGACTATCTAAACTCTATGAACGCCTCACGAGATCACTGCCCTCGTCAAATAAGAAAACGAACCTTCAAACCTGCGTAAAGTTTAACAATAGGAACCACGTCACCATCCTGCCTCACCCATATGCTACCACTAAGCAGCATACCATGCATAAACCAAAAATAGTGGACTTGATACTGTCTACTCCCATTCAGGCCACAGCTAATAAAGAGGCCCACCATCTCAAAGGAGCCCTTATAAACATTAGGTCACTGGTTGCCCATGCAACAGACATTTCTGACCTCATACTGGCTGACAATTTGGACTTCCTTGCAATCTCTGAATCATGGCTACATGATGCAGCAGGACCACTGCTTTCGTTAGCCGTCCCTGACGGTTACACTATGTTCAGACACGATAGAGATAAAATATGAGGTGGAGGTATTGCCATTATTTTCAAAACAAGTCTTTCTCTGAGACCAGCTCCCCCACAAAATATGCAATCCTGCAAAGCCCTTACCATCAAACTCCCCCGAATCAATTCACAGACCCTCACTATACACTAAATCTACAGAACACCTGGCCCTATTGGAACATTTGAGGAGGACATCTACACTCTATTGTCCAACAACCTTAAAACCACTACCCAATTGGTATTACTTGGCGACTTCAATTTTGGATTTAATGACCCGTCAGACAAGAATGCCCTAAACATAGCAAATATCATATCCAAACTCGGCCTATCCCAAAAAATTAACAAGTCTACCCACAATAAAGGGAGAACCCTAGATTGGGTAGCTGACTACAATTGTACTGCTAACATCACCTCCATCGCACTGCAATTGTGGACTGACCACTACCTTGTGCCTTTCACACTGTCTACTACTAAACCACTTCCACTAGCCATACCCATCGCCCCACCTTGTTTAACAAGAAAAAAAAATAATATCACAGTGGACAAAGTGATTCCTGCCATTCTCGCGACCCTTTACTCATTGGCTGACAATCTGGATCCAAGCACATTGGTTAATGAATACAACAAAACCATGCTAATTGCACTTGACAAAATTGTCCCACTCAAACTCAGACCCAGCAAACCTAAATACCACCCAAACAAGTGGTGTACCCCTCAGCTAAAGGATTTATGACTCCTGAAGAGGAGATGTGAAACTACCTGGAGACTACTCCCCTCAGATGAAAACAAATCTAAACTAACCAAAATCTCTTCCCAATATAAAAATGAAATATGTCTAGCTAAACGTAATTCCTACACTCAACACATCTCTAACGCAAATTCCAACATGAAGGAATTATTTACCATATTAAAAGAATTAGAATCTCCCATCCGCACACCTGATATCTGCACCAAAAATAAAACATGGTGCTCAGATATTCAACAGGCACTCTCTAACAAAGTAACCACTATCCAGAACAAAATAGCCAAAAAAAGCCTCCCTTAACCAGCTACCACAACGGAACAATTCAGACCGCCTCACAAGTGAAACATTATCCAATGGACCTGCCAGATTCCACTTTACTAAAACCTCCATACTTGAGGTAGAAACAGTAATTCTCTCACTTAAGCCTTCCAATTGCCAAGGTGACTTATGCCCAGCACAGATCATAAAAGATGCAGCAAAAGATCTTGCCCCTTTTATTTCTAAACTAATTAACACCTCGTTTTCATCTGGCATCATCCCCACCAACCTGAAGCAATACTGGGTGCTCCCATTGTTAAAGAAGCAAACCCTAGATTAATTAATCCCCACCAATTACCGTACCATCACGATGGTTCCTTTCTTGCTCAAAGTACTTGATAAGGTTGCTTATATTCAGATCCAAAAATACTTCGAACTCCATAAACTCCTAGGAGCAAGACAATCAGGATTTCGCCCCCAACATGGGACGGAAACTGCCCTCATTGACTTGAAACTCAGGTTGATGAGCTAAGAGACAAAGGCAAAACAGCTCTCCTCTTACTGCTAGACCTCTCAGCCGCATTCAACCTCGTGGATGTGACCACCTGGATTCGGTGGCCCACTTCTCCACAGAGGCCATTAGATGGATTGAATCATTCTTGAGTGTCAGAACAATGAGGGTCTTCTCCCCCTCAGCAGCGGCTGACCCTATTCCTATCATGTGCAGTGTCCCCCAGGGCTCTTGTGTCTCCCCCACATTATATAACATATTCACCTATTCACCAAGCCACTGTTCAATGATCTTGACCTTCTGAGTATCACCTACACTAACTATGCAGATGATACTCAGATTCTCCTCCCACTTTCCGGGGATTACGACAAGGATTTGGCACTGGTGAAAAGAGTGTATCTCATCATCCAGGCATGGATGGCCACCCACGGTCTATGGCTGAATGATGACAAGACTGAGTTTATCATCCTGGGCACTCACACTAACCCTAAGAAATTAGGCCAGGAATACTCATCATTCAACATTGATTGGAACCTCATTAAGGTGGCTAAGAAGGTATGGACTCTGGGCTTTTACCTTGACCATGCCCTCGCTTTCGACAAACAAGTGATTTCAATGGCCTCCGTCACTGTCTACACTTGTAAGCTCACTAGGTCCGGCAAACCATTCTTATCAACTGATAACTACATGATCCTGGCCAGAGCTTTAATACCCTCTAGGCTAGATTACTGTAATGCCCTCTACATCAGAGCTAATAAAGCTATTATTCAGAGGATACAAATCCTCCAAACAACGCCTTAGAGCCGCACTAGGGGTGACCAGAAGATCACATATCTCAACAACTAGGCGCCAAAACAACTAGCTCTCGACCCACAATAAAATCCTCACTCACACAGCATTGAACAATGCTACCCCTAGTTATCTCATGGATAGATTCCATAGAAGAACATCCACTAGACCCATGAGACTTGTCAACGCCAACTGTCTAACTATTCCCAGATGTAGGCTCACTAAGGCTGGTGGCAGTAGCTTTCCCGAGAAAGCAGCCACACTTTGGAACTCCCTGCCACGCCCTCTTAGAGAAGATGAACTTTACTTGACATTTAGACACAACTACATTAACTTACTCAAATCAACAGATCTGTAGGCTTGACTGGTGTGTTATCTCCACCTTGGGACTGCTTCTGCACATCCCCTCAAATATTTCTTGGCACATCCCGGCTGTATAAATGTATCTCACCTGTTTATAACCTGTATATATGTTTAAATTTTGACTTTATCTTCAAACTGTATATATGTTTTATTTTTGCCTGTATCTTGTATGTAACCTAAGCCTTGCACCTGCTTCAACTGTTGCGCCCTGATACCCTTGGGTCTGGTCCACTTTAGAAATAAATAAACAAACAAAAAAAACAAACAAACAAACATGTCCCAGTGCAGGGCTAGGACCTACCTAATGATCAGTCAAGATATTGAAACCATTCTTTATAGTGACTTCATTAGGATAACAGAAATCCATAAATAACACCAGGGCCTGTCACGTACCTGTTCTACAAACCCATCTGCATTCTCCTGTATTATAACCCCTGGCCACAGGTAGTTTAAATCTACCGGGATATGAAACAATTTCCCATCCTCCTGCTGAGGGCAATTAGGGGCTTTCTAACCTGGGAGAATTTTTCCCACTTCCACTAACTTCAGAAGATGGATATTAAGTAACACCAGACTATCCTTGGCTAGTCCCTGCATGTCCTCTAGGAAGAGCTTGTGTTGGAGCATTCTTCCTGTTCTTGTGGGATCCAGGACACCATCCTCCTTAATTGGAATAAATAAAATGTTCCCCCTCCCCTTTTCTACCCCGGTAAGAGCCGCTGTCTTAGAGTATGCCGAATCTTGTAAAGATACAGACTCAGGACTGAAATCATTGACTGATGTTGAAGTTCATGGGTATGTTTCACCGTTACAAGTAAAACAAGGGGATCACCATTTTGGGGGTCATAGGATCTATTGTCTCTGATGAGATGCTGCACGAGGGTGACTTGGTTTCCAATGTGTCTATTTTGGCGCCAGCAGCAATTTCACATTAGTTGATTAAATGAATCAGGCTGTCATTGGACTTTAAAACCAATCAATGGTCCATTCCAGAATCCCCTGCTTGTGAGGTAGGTCTCACAGAAATAATGTGGCACCAACATACTGGGAAAATTCAGTTAATTGCAGAGGCCCCCTCTACAGCACAATCACCCATTATGACAGAGTTACATGGATATAACTGGGCCTGAGAAAATGCCCAGGTTGGGCAGGCCCAGGACAGAGACACAGGGTCCCAGTCAACCCCTGAGGAACAGGCCTCAGGAGGGGTGGGTCAGGCAGGTAGGGCAGAGGATTCAGCAATAGTGTTTGATGAACTGTCTTTCCCAATCCTAGCCCGGCTCCTCGACTCAATGGACAGAGGTTATAATTCCCTCAATTTTGAAATCTGGGACCTTAGACAGACTTTGAGGGAACTAGTGGGGAAGGTTCACTTTCTGGAAGGGTATATAATTGCCATTGCTAACCAGAATGTAATGCTCAATTAAAGGGAAAAAATAGTTGACGAGGCAAAAATCCTGGTGGGCCAGGAATCAGAAATAGGAGTAGAAGTGGACCTCGCCAAACAGCTAGCTGTGAAAATTAGCCAGCCCCAGAAATCTGAACCTCTATTTGAGGCGCCTCTAACGTCAATTTCCATTTTGGGGGCACTCCCTGAGCAGAGAGATGAAATGGTATGCAGTAGTCCAAAGGTGCAACACCTTTCACTGAGTGGCCCGTGTGGCCCCTCAACCAAAGAACAAATATTCCCTCAAAAGTAAAGAACTAAACATCTGTAAATTATCTCCCAAACAAAATAACAGGGGATCCCGAAAGTTTCTGAGAAATTTAAGATCTGAGGTGGATAGGCAAATGATAACAGAAAGGGCAGATCTTGAACAAAAGAAAAGGGATTTCTTTAAGTCAGAAAGAGTAAATAGTTCTAAAGAACCACTTAGGGAGCTAGAACAATGTATTGAGTCAGCAACCCATGCCACTAAGCCACTAGAGGATAGTCCATCTTTTGACTTAAGCAACATTTCAGTGTACCCAATAGAAAGGGAGTCCCGGGAAATTTCAGGGAAGGAAGAGTACGTCAGTGAGGTAAAAATAGATAAAACAACTGGGCAATGGGGCGGAAAGTGTTGTTTTTAAAGGACTTTATCCCTACACCATTGCTATGGCTAACTCATCCAAAATTAGTGGAAGTTGGAAAAGCCAAATTGTCTCCTAAGGTGGGGGAAGTAAAAGAAAAATGGTTTGCAATATTTTCAAAACTGTTTGTAGTGAATGATCAGGCTGGGGATGGACATCTGGGGTGACCATCATGATATTCCATTGCCACCAACCCGAACGATAGAGCAACAGAGTTTGGGTATGCCAAAGGGTCAACAATTGAGAGTGGATAGGATAGCCGTCCCTCATATTACCTATAATGGGGAGAGACTTAAATCACAGTGCATATTCCCCCAAATACCACCCCAAAAAGCCAAAGAGCAAGAGGATCAGATTTATATCTATTTGAGCCGTCTATATGAGAGCTCCAATAGGTACCCTCTGAATAGGCACTACATCCTGTCTCTCATGTATGAAATTCCAAATTTGAGGTTGGTAACAACTGGAGACTTTAGTACTGTGGAGTTTGTGCCTGTTGATTGCATGGATGTAGTAAAACTTGACTTAAGGTCTCATATTATTAAAGATGCAATTCTGACAGAAAATTAGTGCTTTTTATCAATGGGCTTTGAAGTGGCTGATGCAGGGATTTCAATAATTTCAAGATTAGCCCCAAACTACCCAGAAAAGGATAGGGTAGATTGTGGGTTTTTGTCCCTGCAACAGGTTGACATGAATAGTCCATGGGGATATACTCAGGGGGTCCCACAAATTAAAGTAAACAATAGTTGGAGACAAGACCAAGAAATGAGAATTGAGGGGGGATTTAGGGCCAAGTATGATTCGCGATTTCCCAAATGGTTACTGGTGTCCCGGAATTCTAGAGGTTTTAAAAACATATTAAATAACAAGGATTTGTTTGTTTCCTTTGACATAGTTTGCCTTCAGGAAACTTTACTTTATAAGCCACCGATCATTGAAGGTTTTGCTGCAGTACATATTAAAGCATTGCGTGGTGACAGCCCGATGCTGTAGGTGTGTCTAGGAAATGTCTACTGGGAAAGGTATATTTAAATCAGTTGGAGGAAGCACTGGCCGCCCTATCTTTTACAATTTTGGGGGAATTACCAGATAAGGGAGCTGCACTGATTGTTGTGGGCAATTTCAATGCAGAATGTCTGGATGATCCTTGGTATATGGCTCCTAATAGAATGAGAACCTCTAGGGAACCAAGGAATAGGGGTAAGAGGATCGGTCAAGACTTGGAGGAATGGGATGTCTCAATTCTAAACTGACATTTCCCGGGAGATATACTGCCCAGTTTCACATGGCAAAAGGGTCTCTAGAAATCTACCATAGATAATATTTTTGTCTTGTCAGACTTGTTCCTGATGGGTGGTAGTCTTTTGGTAATACAACTGGAGTTAAGTGACCATCGACTGATTACCTGTGAAATTGTACTCCCATCGAAAAATCAGGAGAAAACTATGCCTCTTTTGGTGGAAATAAATCCAAGAAATCATGTGATTAAATGGTCACCAAAACTGGCAACTTGATAACGTGATTGGGGGGCTAAGTGCAAAGGGGCTTGGCTTCCTCTGTTCCCCGGAAGGGTTCTCTTCCGCCATAGGGGCAGTATTGGGTGGTGTTACCACAGAAAAAGCATTGAACAAGCGGGCACAAAAGGTGGGGGGTGTGCACAGTTTTGACAGGCAGGTGCAGGCCGGAAAAAACAAATGCGAACGGAGTTAACAAGGCTGAGGAAGGAGAATCCTAGAGGTTGTGTAAACGAGGTTCGTTGGGTAAAGCAAAATGATAGGAACTGGGTCAAGGGTCAGACATTTTTAATGAAAATCAATGATACTGAAAACATGCTGGCATGTTTGTCAGGTAATAACTCTGGTAGATTCTGGCAATTGATAAAGTCTGAAGGGAGGGAGCGGTTCCTGCAAAACTAGACAATCTTAGAGGCAATCTGGGCTACACATTTTACCGACCTCTATGTGAAACCTGGGCTAATTGGGGACTCTGTGTTGCCGCAGACCAGTTGGAAGGGGGATAGTCATTGGGATTTAGATGATATTGCTATTCTGATAAAAAGGAGTAAGAAATCAAATGCCTGATGGCCTTTCAAATTTTACCCTTAAATCAAACATATTTGTTTGGTGCAAATTATTGTCAGCATTGTATGCAAACAGTTTGCTTAAAAAGGAGTTCCCTGAAACTTAGTCTGCTGCCACAATAATCCACATTTTCAAAGGTGCAGATAGAGCCTTACCCCCTGTTTTATAGACCCATTTCATTGTTGGATGCATCAAACAAAATTTTCACCAAAATGATTCTGAAGGAACTCCAAATTTGGGCAAGTGATTCTGAATCCCTGGACCCATATCAGACAGGCAGGTGATGGGACCACCATAAATAGTTTTGTTCGGGAACTAATTTCCCAACGGGCAAAGGTGCAAGGCAAGCCTGTATTTTTGGCTTGCCTGGAAATCAGCAAAGCTTTTGATCACCTAAATAGAGCAACTCTATGGAAACTTTTACATGAAAATGGCTGTCTTCTTCCATTGGTAGGGATTTTGGAGGCTGTGTACGTGGGCACAAGGATTAAAGTTAGATCAGATACCCATGTATCTTACATGGCTTGGATAGAGACAAATAGGGATTTGCGCCAAGGTTGTGTCCTGGCGCCCTTCCTCTTTTGTTTCTAGATCAAGGGAATATTAGCTAGTTTGAGTCGAGTGAGGACAAACTCTCCTAGGTTGGGTGAAGTCAAAATTTAGCACCTAATGTACGCAGATGATATAGCCACCTGCGACCTGACTCAGATTGGCTTGCAGAGAGCCCTGCATGCGGCTGAGTATGGTTTGGGAAATTTGGACTTGTCAATAAATACAGTAAAATCAAAAGTATTGGTGTTGAATGGAGGGGAAAACAACTGAGAACCTTCTGTTGGAAGATGAGGGGCTGTGGCCTTAAGGTGGTAAACAAGTATCAGTATTTAGGGTCCCTCGTATACGATAATAGGGGAGGGACTGATTTAGTGAACGGCCTCAAGGCCAAGTTTATGGTGACAACAACGCAGCTCCGGCAGTTTGACTTTAAATTCCTCCAGGCCATAAAACTTAATTGATTGGTCAAAACTGCAGGTCGAAACTCCGGAGAGGGGTCCTTTGTTTCCCTCGATCAGTATCTCTGGTGGGGATACTGTATGAATAGGGGCAGCTTCCTATTCAGACTATGATTGACTGGGGAAAGTTGCACATTTTGTTGAGTATATTGGCCCTCCCAGATGCCTGAGAGACAGTGTAATATGGCAGAAAGATTTGTGTATGGTTTTAATGTAATGGGGGCAGATTGTTTGACCTATTGTTAACGATAGGGGCCTCATTTCAAGACCTTATAGTGATGTCACACTTGGTAAAACAAACATTGTTTAATCATGTGTGGAACTGCCTTAGAGAGAATCTAATGAATTACCAATGCTTTGGAAACCACTTTGTCTGGACTATCAAGAACTATAACAATGTTGCTCCCTATTTGAAAAAGCACCCCTCAAGGTTATTTGGGTCCCAAATTCGGAGACTTAAGTTAAATTTACTGCCAACTCAAGATGTCCTGGGCAGACAAACTAAGTTGCAGGAGGACCAGAGACTTTGCCGGCATTAATTTCAGGAGGAAGAGACCTTAACACACTTATATATCCAAAGTCCCACTTTGTGTATTTTGAGGGGCCATATCATTCATCTCAGTATTAGAGCAACGGAACACGATCTATGGATTATGATTTTAAACACAAATGAAAAGTCCTTGTCAATTAAGCTTTTAGAGTTTTTAAAGGCATGTTTTGCGATTTTTTTGTGTTTTTCTGCGATATGTGTTTTTTTGTGTGTTTGTTTTAATAATGTTATTTCTGTTGTCAAATGAGTGTATCCCATATTGTAATGATGATTTTTGCAGCATGGGGTGGAAATTGTTAAATTGTGTTTTTAAGAAATTTTGTAAATCTCTCTGTTTATCTTTGTTTGTGTGAAAAGTGCATATCTGTAATAAATACATACATACAATACATAAAATACATTAATTGGAATAACAGAGAACTCATCATTGAGCACTGCACTACAGTTATAGCCCACTTTACTCCTTTGTTCCCCTACCCCATTTTTCCGAGCTCTTGATAGGGAGCCTAGTCATGTGTGAATTAATGTCATGCAGTAAACCCGCTATTTCATTGATCATTGCATTGGCCTCATCTCTTACCGAACTTGGTAGTTCTGTTACCGGTGTTACAGTTTCATGGGATGCTTGCAGCTTTCCTTTTCGATATTTTGCAAAATCAATAGGCACACTAAAATGGAACTTGTAAAAGGGAGAGCGTAGACGCACCCTTTAGCCCTATGCTAAGTGCGAATTGGCAAAAGTGCAATAGTTCAAAGTGCAGGAGTGCGAAGGTGCTTAGTGTTTGGTACAAGGTCCAAAATCCAGCATCCAAGGTGTAATATGCAATATACCGAGAGGGCTGACCCTGTGCCTGTATGGCCTATGTGATACAATACCAGCATACCATCAGGGCCCCAACGCACAACGGATGACCAGCAAAGGACACGAGCAGCACAGCACGCCAGCCCTCATGCAGGTAAACACCACTCACCATAGTGATACCCACAGACGATACGCACCAGCAGCCAACAACGCACACAAGGCAACAAGACAGATCAGCACTACCTGCCACCACCACAAGCAGCACACAGGACAGCCCAAATCCAGGCACACTCATGAGGCTGCAAACCCATGAGCGGCGCTCACATACGCTGCTGGTAGCGCAGAACGCGGTCACGAGAAACCCAGGGGAGGAAATCTGTGCCAAGCCGGCACACCACCGGGGTACCACGAGACGACCCCACTAGAACAGGAGGACCAGGAAGAGGGTGAAGCAATAGACACTATGCCTGCCACACATAATACAATTACAAACGCTCCCAAAACCAATTAGCCACGCAGAAAGGCCAACCCACCAGACCCTGTGGGAACGCACCCAATCACTTGCGCCCGGCCTCACACAACCTGTGCACCCTGGACCCACAAGTAAAGAGACGAAGGACGACACAGGGAAGCAACAGGACAGGGGGACACAGGGTCAACTGATACGTGAGAGTCATGGCGCGCATGGCAGGTGGAAGACCACTGATGGCATCAGGACCAGGACACTAAATGGCCTTCTGTGGGCCAGGAGCATGATGCCGGGGGGCCACTAGGGGAGAGAAGAAGCCTAGCACAGAGTGACATGGCAGGTGTAGAAGGGACTGACAGAGAAGCGAGCGGACGACAGGAAAGAGGAGTTCATGGAGGAGGTGATCCGGATGACCCAGAGGCAGCGAGAAAGCTGGAGACGGTAGATGAGAAGGCCACAAGGGAATGAGGCCCAAAGAGGGGGCCAAGGAATGGTGGGAGGAGGAGGGAAAGTCCGCCCAGCGTTAGGGAAGCAGGGCACTCCACCCAACAGCAGGAAATGAGAGGAAGGCAATCCGCCCACACAGACAGCAGTCCCCCGCACGAGTAGCATGAAGGGTCCAGAGACCCACATTAAAAGGAGCCCAGGAAGGAGGGCAGCAGAAAAAGGAGCCCTGAAAGGAGGGCAGCAGAAAAAGGAGCCTGAAAGGAAGGCAGCAGAAAAAGGAGCCCTGAAAGGAGGGCAGCAGAAAAAGGAGCCCAGACAGAAGGTCAGCAGAAAAAGGAGCCCAGAAAGGGGGCAGCAGAAAAAGGGGCTCAGAAAAGAGGGCAGCAGAAAAGGTAGCCCAAAAAGGAGGGCAGCAGAAAAAGGAACCCAGAAAGGAGGTCAGCAGAAAAAGGAACCCAGAAAGGAGGGCAGCAGGAAAAGGAAGAACAGATGGAAGGACCACAGGAAAGATCAGGAAGCAGTAGTACACCTACAACAAAATGAAGCCCAGAAAGGGGAGCCACCGAAAAGAACAAGACCACATGCTGAATGTCACAAAGGGTCTCTTGAACATCCGGCTATTGCACAGCAATCACATCAGCAGCAGACAAAGGAGTATCCTGCAAGAAGAGAACAACATCATCAAGGTGTACTGCAGGATGATGAAAAAGGAGCCATCTACAAGAACGGAGAGACTAAAGGAAGAGGGCCAAATAACAACAACTAACAAGACCAAGACACAGACAGGGGCGACCACCAGAAAGCAGCACAAACCACCGACCCCACAAAGATGTTAAGCAAGGGGGAGGTGTTACAGAGGAAAAGAGCGAGCCACCTTAAATGAGGGGGCCACCTTGAGAGGAGGAGGAGAGACTCGACACGAGGGACAGGGGAGGAGGAGGAGGCGATATTTGGTCCGGTAGGAAAGAAGTATGTAGAGGTTAATAAAGGAGGTTGTTCCATAGGTTGTCTCCCACAAATCTTAATATACTATGGTGCCCCCCACACCTCTGGGGCCCGCAGATGCAGGCGTGCATGCTGACACCCTCCCGTGCTCCAGTTAAGCACTACAACACAACGCACCCTAGCACCACACAGGCTTTCACGACTGCGGGCCAAACTCCATGATTATATATCCAGGCGCAGGTAAGGCAGACATGTGGCATGTCTCAGTATATTCAGCAGGATACAGCACGGAACACCTGGCATGCAGCAACACCTGCCCTTGCACCACACAGGCTTTCACCACTGTTGGCCAGCCTGCATGATTATATAGCCAGGAGCAGGTAAGGCAGATGTGTGGCACATCTCAGAAGATGCAGCAGGATACAGCATGGAACACCCAGCAGAAATCAACAACTGCCCTTGCACCACACAGGCTTTCACCACTGCGGGCCAGCCTCCATGATGATATAGCCAGGAGCAGGTAAGGCATACTTGTGGCACAGCTCAGTAGATGCAGCAGGATACAGCAGGGAACACCCTGCGGACACCAAGAGCGGTAGTCTCAGGCAAGGAGATAGCATCCCATCTTCTGTATTTTTCTCTGAAATTTAGCTGCTGATTCCGAGCCAACTACCTTTATTTAATTGCTTGTCTTAATATAGCGTTGTTATTCCTTTCAGTTAGTGTTTGTTGGTTACTTTGTACTGATTTAGACTGGCCTTACTAGTTTCAAATGCTCTTGTTATGGTGACCAGTATATCTTGAGTGTTCCAGAAAACCTTCTGCAAAGTGTATTTGTATTTCTGACAAGCATACACCTTTTCCATTGACTGTTGGTTTATGGGCTGTCAGCTAGTTATTTCTTTCTTCAAGTGTTCAATCGGTAATACTGCATTATCAAAGTCCTACCTTATTTATGCGGATTTCAATCTCAAAGTTATGTTTGTTTCTATTCTTTTCGCCATCTGCTCCTTGTGCATGTGCTTGTGTCAATTGTGTCAATTGTAAGGTGATTCTTTGGTACCACTTGATTGTTATTCAGTGATTCATTTTGGGTAAATTGTTTTTCCTATTCTCGCAAATCACTACCTTGTTGAAAGAATGCTAACTCTGCCAAAGTCTTTTGGGTATATTCTGTGATTTGGTGCAAGTAAGTCTCTAATTTATCGTCCCTCCATCAATTTGCAGTGGAAGAAGAAATGGACTGAAAGATACAAAAGCATATGTTTAGACTCTTTGCTAGTGTAGTTTATATATAATGTTTACATTGATTGGTCTAGTGGCTGTTCTTCTTCCCAACTATCTGTTCCTACACTCTCCACACTTTTATTCATTTTATCTTTCCATAGCCTAAGGTCCTGCATCACCTATAGTCCATTGTATGGGAGCGAGGGGTCCCCAGGCCCCCTCGCATCGTACGCTCCTCAGTACAAGGCTTGGACTGCATGCCTCCGGTAGTGGTATTGCCCCTTGCCCTTATGTAAAGTTAACCACGGTTGACTGCTACATAGATGGGACTACTGAGCAGGACACGGGGCATCCATCTTTTGTGCCCACTTTCGACTCCATCTTGGGTAAACAGGCCTCACTGAGATAGTACAGTAATGCTCAGCTCCCCTTTCCACCGCAGCAGCCAAGGACAGAGACACACACACAAGGCACGCAGGCAGCTGGCTAGTCCCCACCCTTGCACTCCCCCTGCGAAGGAAAGCTCTGCACTTCCATTCTCACGCTGAAGCTGGAGAAAGTTGCAACAATCAATATGCTACAGTTTTCTTCCTCTGAGATCACTGTTCGTCTGAGAACTGGCATGTGAACCAGGATGAGCTAAGCACTTTCTGCTCGATTCGTCCTCATAAATGTGCAAGCCACCCACCACCATTAGAACAGTTTATTGCCATCCTGACCCTGCACCCCCTGTATGGTATTTCTTTCAAGTGCCAGACCCTCGCCTGTGCTGCGAAACCCACCCAACACACCCACTACTAACCTTAACCATTTTTACTACTATACATGTTTTTACTTGTACTAATGAGTTTGAAACCTAGAAGAGATGCAAAACATAGCCTGATTCTTTTACATGCACAATGAAGGTCAAGCCCTTCATTTAAAGCCACAAATGACGCAATTGTACTGACAATAATCATTGTGTGTAACTTATGTAGAAATGTAACCAGTAGCATAAAATGTTTTAAATAATTTGTTATTTAGTATGTAACATGTTAGCTTAGGTAGTGACCACAGTGACCGGACCCTGACCTGCATGGAGCACAAGATGTTTGACGTCCGTCAGCTACTCAGCCAACCAGAAGGAAGAGATGCTACCCACACCTACAGCACCACAGCGTCTGGCCAATCGGGTCCCTTTAGTATTTTTTGTTAGAGTTACTTTAACTAATATAAATGTTGGCACTGATGTAAATGTGGACGAGAGTTTTTTAGGTTATTTCCTAGCTGGAGAAATAAACCATCCTTTGAACTCTTGCAGCCGGGTCTCAGTGCCTCTTTCCCCGACAAGGGGTTTTGTCTGCTATTTTGTTTTTTCTCTCACACGTAGTAAGACGGGGAAAGGCACCTTCATCCTGCATCACCTATAGTCCATGCAGGATACATATGGAAAATGCATTATTTGAAACCACTTTTTAAGACTGCCATAGCCTCTCATGAGGTCATACCTAGATTGAGTATTTCAATATAAAGCAAAATATATCTATAATTTATCTATAATCAAACAATCTGCTTGAATTATATTTCTGACTTCAAAAATCCATTATTCCTTCAAATCACACATCTGCAAACATACAACTGAATTCTCTTTTCAATTATCTCTAGCCTTGTTCCAAAAACAATCTGCATGCTCAATGAGATTATGTAGCAAAGGGCATCCGATTCAACACAATAAAGACACTTCACACATATCTGTGATCTTGGGCACAACTAGTGCTACACAATTCATCCATGTGTTGACATCAGGAACATCATGACCTTCATATCTCGAAAAGAGCCCTCAGTTAATGTAAAAAGATGTATGGAATATCTTAAACTTAAAAGTCTTTTTTTGTAGAGATGAAGCCCTTCATCCAACATTGCCTATCACTACTATCCCACCCCAAAGTTCTGTGGCAAGAAACAGGCTCTGTTTGATTCACATATTTACGTTTTATTTAAATATAACATCAAAACCACTAGTGGTTCCCTAAGTTTAAAAGCATACTGAAAATCAGTTGTCCCTACTCTCCAGACTCAGGTATCAACACATAACCAAAACAGAAGGAGGGATAGAAATACAAAAAAGTATTATTTACAATACACAAAGACAATAGAGAGTTGGCAGTACGATATGCTTGTACGATAGCTCAGCAGGTTATCCGTTTGTTGCTGCGATCTGTGTGTAATCTGCAGGTTGCAGGTTTGAATCCCAGCAAGGCCAACTGAGCCTTCAATTCTTCTAAGGTCAATAAATGAGTACCAGCTTCGGTTGGGATGATTAATGTATGTAAATATGTTCTATGTACAGCACTTAGGTGTAAGCACTATATAAATAACAAATTATTAAATACAGTAAAACAAACAAGTCACTTACCAGAAAATGAATAAAATAATCAATACTACATCATCAAACACACAATTTACCTTATGCTGCATACATCATTGCATGCACACATCTAACAAACACATAGTAAATTAATTAATCAGTCATAGGGCCTCAACACTAGATATGGTAAATAAATTAATATTTCCATCTTCGGGCCACTTGAACGACCACTGACCACTTTCGACGTACACATGAATAAACAACACCTTAATCAGGGTTACATCAGCTTCCTAATAAAAACATTTGTACAAACAATTAAAACCCACCAACTAAGCATTGCCTATATGCAGAAACAAATATACTCACAGAGCAAAACACAGCTGAATAAAATTCAAGGCCTGTAATGAATCAAACAGGGTGACCAGTAAAATATGTGGAAGCATTGAGTGACCCACTACCAACACCAAAAGTGCTTCTCCAACTGGTGGGTGCCAAGTGAAAGGCAGACATCAAGGACTGAACCTCATGTGGAACCCCTGCACTTATGTGGGCAGGCATCAAGAAATTATTTTCCCAGTGTGCACTTGCTACTCGATCTGCCAGGAAATATGCCAGCAAAGCCAGTGCCACTTTGGAGCATCCTGCCGTTTTCTCCAAGACCTGCTGTAGTAGTTGATGATCCACAAGATCGAAGGCTTTGCTCAGATCCAATAGCATTAGCATCCCTGTCTTGCCCTTATCCACTATGGATAACATACATGATTGTAAGTCGAGCATTGCGGTTTCCATGCTATGTGCAGCACGGAAGCCCTACTGCTGCTCATGCAATATGTCATTGGCTTCAAAATGAGATTACAGTTGTTCTGTCACTATTTTATCCATCATTTTCAGGGTAAAATTGTTGTTGGTTATCAAATGCAGGTTTCCTGGGTCCTTAGGATCCAAGCCCGGTTTCTTGACCAGGGGTATAACGGTCACCTTCTTAATGTCTTGGGGGACAATGCCATCATGGAAGGAGGCATTCATTATTTTTGTCTGGACTGGGGCAAACAGTTCCTTGTTCTCTACAATTATTTTGGGAGGAATTAGATTTTCTGTGCAGGAAGATGATTTCATCTTTGACACCACTTTAACCATTTCTTCTTCAGAGATGGGTTGAAAGTTGAAGTTCTCTAATTCATAATGCTGCAGTTCTACAGCATTAGGTAAGTGGATCTCCGTTGAGGCTTCTCTAGCCAGGATAATGGACTGTCTGGCTTTGTGAATTTTGTCTGCAAAAGCCTTTTTCACCAGTTCACAATCCTCCTCCGTTGGAATATGTGGGGGATGGGGGGCAGAGCTTTGAGAATGTCTAAAAGTTTGCTTGTTGAGTTAGGGGCAGCTTCAATCAAATCATTATAATGATTGGCTTTAGCCCCTCTGATGCCCCTTCTGTCTTTAGAGTTGGCGCAATTCCAACATTCTTTGTTATCTAATGACGGAGCCTTTTGCCAGATCCTTTCCTTTTTTAGAGGGGGCAATGATAACCAGCCCCATAGACGGACAGCAGGGACAGTTGGGACAACAGGGACAAATAGACTCTGGAATGGGACAAGCATGGACGTACAGGTATGTACCTGGACCAAGACCAATGGTAGGATTTCCACGGGGTAGGGGAGGATTTTCGCAAGATGTCGGGTCATTAGGCAGATTTGGAGAAATGGGGCCCCGGTTCAATATGCCTATGAGAGGGGGTATGGAGTAATCTATGTACAGTGTTGGGTATGTGGAAGAATGCGGCATGTGCCATGGGATGTCGAAGTCGACCACAGTAGTTTAACGCAGGTCCCCTGCAGACGCGAATATCACTCTTTGCCACAAACTCTGTGCCATTACAGCAAGTCTAGGTTGATCAGAACCTGAGAACTGGAATGATACAGACTCATGCCCCGATCATGTTAGCCCAGGTGCATAGGTGGCAATTATTCAATCATCTTAAAAGAGGGTCCAGAGAAAGTGTGGACACAAACAAACATTTTAAATCTTGAGTGCCTGTTCAGTTGCGTCCCGTTCCCTTTTGAAAACCAGAACATGTAATACTTAAATACAATGTTTGGAACCTTATGCAATTGCACACTTTTCTTTTCCATGTAGACATACTGCACGCCACACAAGTATGCTTAGGAGCACTTCAGAAATGAAAAAAACTGCAGATGCACTCCATGTAAAAGACAAGTAACACGGCTCATGTTTGCTGAAAAAGAAGTGTATCTGAAAATAATTGTACTTTTCTCATATGTGCAAAATGATAGCCTGCACCTCCGTTCATGCACAGCGAGTCCACTCAGTAGTAGTCCAGTGTGGTAGTCTGCTGAGGACAGGCAACCATTCCTACACTGTTCGAATCTGATGTCCACAGACCAAACCTTGGCGACAGTGGTGAGACCCACTGGACTGGCCTTCATCAGAGCCAAGTCAAAGCAGCTTGGCTCTGGCCCTGCACCAACACTCCAGATTGTTTGCAAAGTGTGCTGCAGGATGATAAATAATGTGTACACCCACAGTCCTGGACAAAATTGACACATTGGGCCTCATTACGATTATGGAGTTAGCCATGCCGCTTTTTGCGGTATGGCCACCACCAGACCGGGTACCGGGTCCGGGTTCCAGGAATGAGGAATTACCGGGCCATTCCGACCTTGGAGGGCCCGGTCATTCACTTTCCTGGGACCCGGTCCATCCCTCATTCCAATTTGAGCCCCCATAGGGCTCAATGAGAATGGGGAGGATGCTAACAACGGGCCCGTTAATGACGGGCCCGTTGTTAGCATCCTGGTCTGCTAGCAGGTCCCGCTAAGGACGCCTGGTTTTACCAGACGGCCTTTGCGGGGCCCACAAGCAGACCTCGTAATGAGGCAGTAGAGGGATAACGGGGCCGGCAGCTCTACCGGCGCCGTTATCCCTCTACCGCCTTCCTCGTAATGAGGCCCATTATGTCCCTTCTGGCAGGGTGGTTGCTATGCAACAGGCCTGCTGGCCCCTGTATATAAAATAATGTTTTACGGACAACACAATTTTAAAAAATGGGATGCTCCCTTTACACACGCCAGCTCAGAACATGACAATTTCGAATCACCTATGCCCCCCTTCTCCTAACAACCATTTCTGCAATGCACTTGGGAGGATTATTTCCAGTAAAACGTGTTTTTTGTGGAAGTTCAACTCAAAGCTTTTACTAGAGTGCCCAGGAAATGCAGCAGTGGCACGAGGGTCAGATTCCATTCTTCACTGGTGCTTCATGCAGACTGTACACAGCCAGTTTGCCCTCATATCACCTGCTTCAATGTTCTGCCCAGTTGAGTGCTCACCTGGAGGTCTCAGGCACCTGAAGGGAATTCAGAAAACAATGAAGCGTTCAGATCTTCAACTGCCTGCACTGTGGAGATCTGTGTTGCTGCATTTATTCCAGTCTCTCACATGCTCACTTGCGAGACAAGGCAACTCGGGAAGATTCTGAAACCCATGGCTCGATGTGAAGCCACTGTGCAGTACATTCACTGCTACCAACAAAACTGTGTGCTTAGTTGCTGAAGCAAACACGATAAACCGGTATGGATATGGTCAAGGTTATTATGATTAAATGAGGAGGCTTACAGTAATTATACTAGTATACCGGCTTACCAGTACACTCCTATCGATAACAGCACCCTGAGAATGTGTGTCTGGGAGAGGCAAACTGTGTGTGTGTCCATAACCATGCAATCAACTGCTCCAACCACTGACATAGTCATAGCAAGTGGAAACAACAGTACACATGTTGCTCACACAAAAGCACACAACACAATCAACAAAATATCCTACCACATTAACGTGCCCCTCACCAACTATTGTGCATGCATACCCCCAATAAAACACAGGAGAACACAAATAGGAAGGCACAGCACAAAATGAAAGCAAGAACTAACACTTGTGAGGATTGCCCTGGCCATACTATGCATGTCTCCCAACAATATACAGGTGGAGTGGCCAACCAGTTCCCTGACACAATTATGCTCACAATACACATGTACATTCTGCCCTAACAAGCATTGCTCCCTCTCCCCTACCCTCTTGTCTTGTTGCACCTCGAAACACATTGTGTATAGGCGCATCATAAATACCCAATGAATAAATAAATACATACAATTTCAAGCTCACTTCAAGAAAGATGCACATCGCACCTCACGTCTTTTGCCCGTGTGAGCCTGCTCCAGCCAGGAATGTATCCATGCTCCCCTCTGTAGGTGTCCAAACCGGCCTACACTGCTAAGGTGTTGTGTGCAGGCATCCCCACAACACTGTTCCCTTGAATGTCAGCAACCATCTTCCCTTGCAGAATGACTCAGTAGAGAAAAATAACATAAGGTCGAAGCAGGTAACACATCCATACACCCAATGACACTGCACCCTGTGCCCCCCCGAGTTCCATGCAGCAACTGCAAGCAATGACTCATCTGCCCCATCACCATGTCTCCCTCGCTCCCATGCAGCCGGACCTGCTCACCTCAGGCCAAAGCAATGAAAAACACCCCACCCAGGGACACCACCCCTCCCACCAATGACACAGCACTCGGTTCCCACCTCAGTGTCATTCAACAATTGCAAGCAATGACTCTTCTGCCTCCCATCACCATGTATCATCTGCACCCATGCAGAAGGACCTGCTCACCCCAGGCCAATGCAATTGAAACACCCAACAGTGTGACTCTGAGAGAACTCCCAAATAGAGATCTCTAGAGGTTAAAAACCCAGGATCTGCTTGGAAGCCCTCTCAACGCCACGATTTGGCTTCCCTTCATTAACGTGCCATCAGGACCATGTAGGGAACACTGTTAGTGGAGCCGATGATGCAATATCCAAGATGACGGAAGGCAAACTTATCATCAATTGCAGTGAAGCTAGAATCCGGCCAAAGGCAGCTGTGCAAACAGGCTGCATTCATAGGGGAGGTAGGGCACAGAGGGAACAGGCAGAAAAGAGACAAGCAGACAAGAGAAAGGAATGAGAAATGGAGGTCAAGGAGACTGGCACACAAAGGGGTGCAGGGAACAGGCAAGAGGAAGGGAAGGCTGTTAACAGGTTTCTAAAGCTGCTAGCGTACCATGCATGGTACATGTCCATGGCAAACAACAACACCAGGCTAATGACATGTGCCTGGTGTCCGGGGCGCAACCCCCACCCTGTTGTGGTTGGACAAACATGGTAGCCCCCACATAGCCTGCACTGCTTTGCTGGGTTTGGAGTTGTCTGGGGAGTGCACCCCCAGACAGATCAGAAGTGCCAGGAGTAGATTACCAGCATGGGTAGGCATGCCATGAAAGGGATGACATGTGGCAGGCATGACACATGCAAGAACTGCAAGCAATGACTCTCCAGCATCCCATCAACATGTGTCCCAGTACCCCTGCAGTTGGACGTAGTCACCTCAGGCTAACACAATAAATACACCCCACACAGGGACAGCCTCCCGTCACCAATGACACTGCAAATTGTGCCCCCGTGAGTGCCCTGAACTTACCTGCATAAGGTACACACCTGTCTTGTACCCACAACATTTCACTGGAAACAACATTCTTAGCTTGCAAACACATGCATTGCATGAAAGTAAACAAACAGGGCAGGTTTTATTTGTCCCTTATGGAACAAGGTAACTTGACAGCCATGGTCCACCCAATGTCAACAAACGGAAGGCCATATCAAAGAGTGTGATCAGCAATGATTCCCAAAAAATCCCAAATCATTGACAGAGTAATCACTGGCAGTGAAGCAAACACATTTCTACCACAGCACGTTATGCATTCTGGAAACAGGGGTACAGGCACAATCTGGGCCATTGAGTACAGGTATACAAGCTGTGCATACCCACCGTCTGGTGTCACCTCTGGGACACCCTTGGATGCAGGGGAGGGAAAGGGACACCAAGTGAGGAAGAGAAAGTCTGGGAGTGGGAGCTGATGCGAAGCATGAAAGAGGGAAGTAGGGAGAAAGGAAACAGAGTGATAAATATGCAGTTGCGGAACAGAGATAGACTGAGAGAGAGAAAGAGGAATTGGGGAGCAAGGAGGAGTCTGGATGGTGGGTAGATGAGTATAGAAATGGGGCTGCTACAGTGGGTGAGGGCAGAGAGAAGGGGGTGAAAAAAGGAAGACACAGACAGAAGGACAGGAAAAGAAGGCAGCCAGGGCAGAGAGCTTGGAAGGCAGCGTAGAGGAGCAGCTGAATACCTCTGCAGGAAGTCCCTCCCCCATTCTTCCTATATGTTGGGAGACAAAAATTGCAACATGCACAACACCAGTGATTGTGCCTATTCCACGGAGAGTCTTCCAGAAGAGGTATCCATTAAGAAAATCCTATCTGGTGTATCCTCAAAGAGATGATAATCTCTTGGAAGAAGTTCCTGAAGAGATATGAAAATGAGAGAAAAGAGAAGTGGTGACATCACAACAAGCGAGTGTGATGCACTGAGAAGAGTGGCTACGGAAGAGGATGCATAGCCTGTATGGAATCTGATGACGAAATAAAGAATCGAGTGAATGTTCATATGCGGAATGAAGATTGCACGTGTGAAGAGCACTGCAGAAAATGCAAGCCGTTCAATAACTGTACAGGTGCAGCAACGCAAGTAAACTAAGCAATCTTAAAGCTGGCTATACATAGTGAATAGACTGCAGGTGGTGCCCCCATTATATAGAATATTATATAGAGTTCTGGACATCAGTGTCACGCGTTTAGTAAGCTTGGACCGGCAAAAAAGGAAAGATCATAAAAGCTGTGTTGCAGCAACATGAAGCAAAAAGCATGGAAGAGCCTGGAAGAGCCATCTGGTCTGATGTCAAAGGATGAAGAAGCCAATAACTGGTTATCTATCTGAAAAAGAACAGCAACCGTGAGACGCTGGAGCGTATCATTTTAAAGTACAAAGAAAGAACATTATGAGTGCTAAATTGTTAATTAAAGACAACTAAATGCTGCAAACAGACCTATGGTCTCCAGTCACGTGAGTTAAGTATGAAAATAGAAGGTGGGCATGCTGCTCTGACTTGAGATAGCTTGTGCCTATACTCCCTTTTATTCCTAGGAGATGAGAATACACTGCAAGGCCAATTTCAAAAACAATCTGAATGGAAGAGAGATGTTGGGTTAATTGAGTGGGGCGACATGGTCAAGTCCAGCCACTGGCACCTGGGGTACCAGCTTACTTGCTGCTAGTGAGCCGAATGTTCCAGAAGGGTACAAGTCTGTCACCCATTTTTAGAGGACCATATAACGAAAGGCTGTATATTGTGAGAGCCAATATTATGCTGTGTACCTAATAGCTGATGAGAATGACTTGCACTAGGGGTGGGCATAAGTTGTCCACCTGTCTGGAGAGACCCAGTCACAACCCATCTCTATATAGAAAGTATACTTAGATGTTCCCCTTTATCTAACCACAACCCCCATAGGTTTGTTCTCGTTTGCCAAGTAGTATGATGTCAAGTATGACAATGACAAATTGTTGCTATATAAATGTATTTTTATGTGATTTGCACTGAGAGCTCAATCGAATGTCCATTTATGTTTGCTGTAACTCCCTGTTTTAGACAATTGATAATAAAGCAGTCAGAGGAGACTTTTTTGCCAACTTACTGAGTCAGTCCTATTTGGTGTAAGAATTATTCTGCATCCCATCCATTCATGAAGTGTTACTGATTTAAGGACACCCCCCACGGGTTCAGCACATTGATGGAAAAATAACAAAGGTGGGGGGTGAATAGGCACAGTAGGGGGTGAGGGTGAAGGGCAGACTTGGAAACAAAAGCCACCTGTGAAAGGGGAATCCTCAGCTTCTTATCACAAAAATAACATGGAAAACACAGCATGGCATGCAAAACAGAAAGAGCCCATGTACTGAAAGACCACACAATGAGGTTTACTATAAAGAAATGGAAATAGCCAGTCATGAGGTCAAACAGTGTTTATTACAGTCCGGACTGTGGTCTCAGAGCCGCACGATGCATGCGTACAGACACCATGGCGGGATAGAGCCCCGAGCAGCCAAAGTGCATATATACATTTAGGAATTACAATACGATACTCTTGTCCAGCACCCTCATGTAATATGGCCCATAGGGTTCATGACCTTCCCTCGTAAGTAATTGTACTGAGACAATGTTTGTGCATTTGTCATGCCTGCGCCACGGGCGCACTCATTGGCAACCATCATGGACTAATTGTTATTCATTCATCTTCATAATACTCTTTGAACAATGCCTATTCACACTTTGGTCCTTAATTTCCATTTGTGCAACATCGGTACTTTCCTATTTAATTCAACTAACTACATGTACCATAATGCACCTTGCTACAGCTATCAATTCCTGGCCATTCCCATTTGTCAGTATTGAAACCACAATCCCCAGAAGCCCTAGCGATCAGTGCTGCTTCCACCATCTCAGGACCAGAGAGGGAGGAGGCAGATTATCTTCAGGTGTGCTGCTCCAGGTGCTGCCAATTAGCCTGCCTCAGTACAGGGCAGGGCTGTATTTAAGCAGCTATCTGCAGGAGCTCAGTCTCTTGCATCAAGAGTCATCCCAGCCCCTTTTTGCCTTGTGACTCGAAATTGTATGCTGTTCCTGCTGCTGCATTTTCCTGCTTTGATCCAGTGCTCTTTCGGGGCTGCCTGCCTTGCAGCCTGCTACACTCTGCTGCCTACACCTCTAACTTTCAGGGCTCCCTGCATCACAGCCCTGCTCCCCTGGGCTCCCTGCCTTGCAGCCTGCAACCCTCAGCTGCCTACAGCACTGGTCCACTGGGCTCCCTGCATTGCAGCCTGTTACACTCTGCTGCCTACAGCCATAGCCTTCTGGCTGCCTGCTCTCGCTGCCCTGCTCCTCTGGGCTCCCTCCCTTGCAGCCTGCAATCCTCCGCTGCCTACAGCCCGGGTTCTCTGGGCTTCCTGCCTTGCAGCCTGCTACTCTCTTCTGCTTTCAGCCGTGACCCTCTTGTCTCCCTGCCTCGACACCCTGTTCCTTTGGGTTCGCTCCTTGCTGCCCTACTCCTCTGGGCTCTCTGTCTGCCGCCTACTACAGCTCTCAGTCCTGCTCCTCGTGACTCTCTGCCTTGCAGCCTACTACAGTTCTCTGCAATCCGCTACAGTTTTTCTGCACCTTGTGCCATCCGGTACTGCAGCCCTGCTTCCTTGTTTGCAGCCCCCCTATTTCCGGGCTGCTGCTCCCTTGCTCTCTTCCTTGTTTGCAACCCCTTGTTCTTGATCCCAGTCCTTCTCTTCCTTGAGTCCTCTGTTTAGTTTACCCATTTCTATTGTACTGTTTTTTCCTTCATTCCCTTCTGCTATATTTCTCTTAGACTTCTTTTTCCCTGGTTATTTCTGTTCTTGTCTCTCTTGTGTCTTATGTTGACCCTTTGTACGGAGCTTGACTGTTGGTTTCCAGCAGGCAACCTCTGCCCCTTCCCTTGTCACGTTTTCTGTGTTACAGACACCCACAGCTGTTGTTCCCAGCCATGAGCAGACAGAGTGGGCCCCTGTAATAGTAATCTGTGCAGAAGGCTGGAGTTTCCAAAGGTCCATGGAACACTGTTTTCCATTTCTGCATACACCCCATAAGCAGTGATCGAAGTGAGCGGGAGCGGATGGGAGCGGTGCTCCTCTACTTTTTTTTTTCTTCATTACCATTCCTATACTTTTATTTTAAAAAGAAACCGCTCCGGAGCGTTCCTTTTTAAAGTAAAAGTATAGGAACGGTGGCAGCACTGCACTGTCTGATGCAGGCTGCAAACAGTAGGCTGATGGCAGAGCCTTGGCCCACGCCTGCGCATTGAGATGCAGTGCCTTTCATTTCTGCACGTGCCCCTCACTATGCGCAGGCGTGGGCCAGTGACCAGCAGCCAGCAGCCTCTGTCGGAGATGGACTTCGCCAGGCAGCAGGCCTAGAATTTCATTACCTCCTGCAGACTGCGCTGCCAGGTAGGTAAAGGGGGGGGGGCAGATGGAGGCGAGTGTATAGTGGGTCGGGAGAGAGGGACGGTTGGTTCTGTGCCAACCGCCCCTCTCTCCGACCTGAGCATATTTTATTTCGGTGTGGGCGGGAGGTCACAGCAGGGCCAGGCCAGGTGCTGGGTCGGGAGATAAGGACGGTTCAGTGCTGTCCCTCTCTCCCGACCCGAGCATATTACTGCATGCACTGCACTGCAGTGCAGTGCATGTGCATGGTGCGGGCGGGTCGCGGGAGGTCGGGGGCCAGCTAGACAGATGACTAGTGGGTCGGGACTCGGACGGACGGTTCAGTGCCGTCCCTCTCTTCCGACCTGAGCATTTTTTATTTTGTTTTGGTGCAGTTGTTTGTTATTTTTCATCACGTTATATAGTGCAGTGGGCAAGTGTCAGGCCTGCAAACCTGACGACTGTGGCTCGATCCGTGAGGTTGGCTTTAATTCATAAACTAAAAGAGCACATTCAATGTTTCTCATTTTAACTGGGGGGACTGAGTCCACCCACTGAAAAAAGTGGGTGGACTCCGTCCCCCCGCGTGTACCCTCGACTTGAGCCCTGACTGCACTGCACTACTGCAGTGCAGTGCAGTATAATATGTGGAAATCAAGGCAAACTCACTTCTGATCTTGGTTGTGTAAGTTCAAAATTGTTAGATGATGTCATTTGTGGCGAGGGGCACCAAATGTTGTGTAGTCAAAAGGTAACAAATGCCCTGATAACTAACACTTCCTTGAATTACGAGGTCAGTTGTTTCTGTGGGGTCTACTGGCCTTGCACCTTCCGTTATTTATGAGAGATCCAGCAATAGTAATTGCATAACTGAGGTGATCACAGTGTATCCACCATGTAAGTTGGAAGGGAATAGCCTAAGCGCTATATCCCAAGTACATAGGACTATTATAAATAGTCAGTGTGTAAACTTAAAATTAGATCTTCCCATATGTGAGTTGGAGGACGACGGAGTACAGTTTCTTGGGCAGAACATGTCCCAATCCTTTTGTGAGTCCTCCACTCCTCTAGTTGATATAAAAAAAGTCCCCATTAGCAGTGGATGTGATGTTCCCACAAGGGTCAATGAACGCTCCTAGCGTTCTCAGTGGCTTGAAAGATGGGTTTATTTCTGGTGGTCTGTCATGGGGTGCAGGCATGCACAATTCTGCACCTAATGCGCTTCCACTGTCAAAGGCTTTGCCTGACCCGAGTATATGTAAGAATGAAAGTATTGGCGATAGCACTATGACATCTAGTATGATGTTGAATGCCTTTGAGAACCTGCTGACAGATCTCTTGGCAAAATGTGCACGGTTAGAATAAAAAATTGATATACAGGCACTGCTAATACACAAAAGTATGAACATTGGGCGGAAAGTAGGATGTGAACGCAGCACCAGCACATCTGGATTGAAAATGGTACACCATAAAGAAAATGCTGAGACCAAAAAAACCGAACAAATGCCGCACCTTGTAAGCCTAAATCTAATTATGCGTTCATGTATAGTAATCTAATTAAACTGAGGAAAAATAAAAAAGGTAAGGCTAATTTGATATGATAGGTTATTTATAACGCGCTTAATACCCAGAGGTTTCTAAGCGCGAACCCGGGGATCAAACCTGTGGTGCTCCATGACGTCTTGCTTCCACGGCGAGCACGTTGCCCCTGAGACTATCCTCCCGAGACAGAGAAGTCTAAAGAATGCCACTGGAGAACCGCTCATTGGTTCCCCGTTAGATGAATCTGTGTTAGAACAGGGCCAGGCCAAGTGCTGGGTCGGGAGAGAAGGACGGTTCAATGCTGTCCTTCTCTCCCGTCCCGAGCATATTGTACTGCACTGCACTGCAGTAGTGCAGTGCATGTGCATGGTGTGGGCGGGAGGTCGGGGGCCAGCCAGGCCAGATGACTAGTGGGTCGGGAGAGAGGGACGGTTCAGTGCCGTCCCTCTCTCCTGACCATATTGAAAGGTATAGCAGGAGGGAATGTGGCAGGGTCAGATGGTTGGTGGGCAGGAGAGGGGTGTTGTGCACTGGGATGGAGGCCACTGGGATATTGAAAGGTGTACCAGGAGGGAATGTGGCTGGGTCAGATGGTTGGTGGGCAGGAGAGGGGTGTTGCTCAGAGGGATTTGGGTTCACAGGGATGGAGGCCACTGGGATATTGAAAGGTGTACCAGGAGGGAATGTGGCTGGGTCAGATGGTTGTAACCATATTCTGGAAACCTTGTTTTTGTGGTTGGTTCGGATTGTCTCATTGGGAAGGATTAGTTCATGTGCTTAAGAGGTTACAGTATATTGGGCCCTAACTGGTGTGTGGGCATGAGTGTAAGTGTGGAGTGTGGTGTGCTTGCCTTGGTGTGAGGCTGTCTCTCCTTAGTGTAGGTATAGTCTGCGAGTGGGTAGCTTGCATGGGGTCTCTTTGTCCTCCCCTAGTAGTTTCAATCATGAACTTCCACTTTCGCATGACCTCATTCGACCTTTGCAATTAGAGTCTTAGCTCTCATCGACACACATGGGGCACACATTCATGCATTGCGAGCTCGGCGGTAACTGAAAATAAAGGTGGTGCGGCGGGCACCTTCATCTGATTTTTAAGTACACCTGATTATGAGGAAAAACGCATGCATGTACATGATAGTATCACCTACAGACACAGGATGATGGTGAGTTTACTACCACTGGTAATATCTCTATTCCCCTTAATGTCCTTTAGGAGTACGGAATGGAGAATAACGGTAATCTCATAATAAGACAGAGGCACCACTGTTACCACAGGTGGTAATGGTATTTCAGCTTTGTGGTATTAGCACCACCAATGTGACCACCAAACTCATAATGATCCCTAGAGTGTCCTGTAGCATTAATTTCTCTTTCACTTATTGTAATTGAATAACGTGTCATGCGAGTATAGGTGTGACCTCCAACACAATCAAGGCATGGATAGGACCAACGTCACCAGAAGATACAGCGCCTCTGTCCTGGTGCCGCCCACCCTGTGCTGTGAAGCGCTACAGCAGATGCCTTCCCAATAAACCTTGGTGCCCACGGACTGCCCTGACGCGATCACATTCAGCGCAAACTGTCTCACAGTTAGAAACACGGCTGTTAATGAAGTTTCACTTCCGCTCTAGCTGTCGGTGCCGCACTAATGAAGCTCACAAGAGCATGGTCACCTGAGCATTTTTTATTTGGTTTTGGTGCGGGCGTGAGGTCACACAGGGCCAGGTGCTGGGTCGCGAGAGAAGGACGGTTCAGTGTTGTCCCTCTCTCCCGACCCAAGCATATTGTACTGCACTGCACTGCAGTAGTATGAGTTCAGAGGATAGCGCCCAGAAGCTGCGTGTTTCCACTTCTGCAGGAGTGAGACACTTTTTGGGCCAATATGGGCCAATTTTATGAGTTACTTAACTATGCGGATAGTAGTTTTGACCAGTGTTGCTGAATAAATATTCATTAAAATGCACAATTTTTGTCCCGTTTTATAAAAATACCTCCCCCTTGGGTAAACAGTGTCAAAAGAATGAATTGCCATTTGCAACTGTGGGCCACTTTTTCATTAGTGCCCAAGACAATTTTATGGTCCAGTCCGACCGTGGGGGAAAATGAATACAATTTGAGAGTGGAAGGGTAAGGCTGGAGACCACAAAAACCCAGAGCATTCGCAGACTGAGGGCATCCATTGCTTTTCTTACCTATGCGAGCATAGCCAGGCGCCTAGAAGCTATCCAGGAACCATGGCATTATAAAAATGCTTCAAAAATAGAACACACAGGCGAATAATTAAACTGCATTGCACTGGGTAACACAAGCAAACCCGCACTACCTTTTTTACAATATAATGGGAAATGCAGTACAGCTCTAAGTAAATGTTTATTAAACATGTTCAAAGTCCTCTGTAAATGGAAAGTGATTCTTACCTTAATCCGGTCCCATGCAGGTGGTAGAATGAGAATTAATTTTAGGGGGGGGGGTTACTGAGATAGTTCGCTCGTGTTGCCCCCGAGGACACTGATCCAAGGCCCCCCAAGTCAGAGCACCAACGCAGTTTCCTGGGATGTTCAGTCTCATCCTGGCAGGGTGCCGGCAGGAGGTCAGGGGCCAGCCAGGCCACCCATAATGTCTAATAGTTTGATGCTAAAAACTAAAGTTTGCTTTGATGTCCTTAGTTGAATATTCTTAAAACCATACATAACAACACGTCACGCTGGAGGTTTGTGACGAATCTCCAAACCTAAGTGAGTTCATGACACAACTTATTTTATTGTGAGTGTGTCTTAAATCGCTGAAAATAAAGTGGGTAAATAGATATTTTGCCTCTTGCATCTTATTATTTTCCATTTAGGATGTGGAAAATAAAAGGTACACTGATGTTATTTTGGCCCAACATGCTGCTATACGAATGTACATGTTGTCATGATGCTTTACTATGCAATTTGTGTATTTTGCAAGTAAACTCTATAGGACATTATTATAATAGGTCTTGATTGAGACCCAAAACTTAAATATTTGTTCCGATTAAAACATGGAAGAAGATGGCTGTGCCCAAATTGCACAGTGGGTTAAAATCCCTGTTCACTGTTTAGCTTAAGTGTGTGATCCTGAGCATATAATGTAATCTCACCCTGGCTTCAACTGCAAAAATGTGAGTGTGTATAAGTGATTACATTTAAAACCTTAGAATAGGGCTTGATTTGACAGGTAGACATAGTCTCAACAGCGAATCAGCACACCAGAGATTCTAGTATAGCGCACTAACTGTGGTTGAACCAACATTACATTTTCTCCTCTGTTGCTCCCAGCCACTGAAGTTGCTTGGTTCGTCCAGAGTACTGCCCCACACTCTATGTCCTGCTATGCTATGATATTGAGTCTTTCATTGCACACCACCATCTGACATTCTCACACTTTCTAGGATCTTCAGGATCTGCAAGAAGTGGGTGTTTTCAGACATAAAGGAGAGAGCTAACTGTTTGTTACTTTAAAGCTGCACTAGAATAGTCTCATTACTGGTAATGAAGTTAGATGCCCCTACACAAGTAATTTAGCGCCTCTTCCAATATTTGAAGGGTTCGCCCCGCCC
This sequence comes from Ambystoma mexicanum, assembly GCF_040938575.1. Lineage (NCBI taxonomy): Eukaryota > Metazoa > Chordata > Amphibia > Caudata > Ambystomatidae > Ambystoma > Ambystoma mexicanum. The sequence continues at coordinate 646,037,723 of NC_090930.1, read as the reverse complement.
TATAATTTTAGACTAGGTGCACCCCTATAGCATTCTCAGACAACCTGTTCTAAAAGGACAGCAGCCTGCAAAACGAAGTACTTGCCTAAATAATGAAAGAACACATAATTGAAAATGGATGCATGTTGTGATGTGCTGATGTGAGTCTGATCAACGTGCATACGGAATACACTGCATGGTCCCCATTGCGGCAGGGCAGCCCATTACGTAAGAGATACCCCCAACTGGAAGCTATTGGGCACCCTCATTTATCTCAAACTTCTTGTTACTTTATTGGGGACGTGCACAGTTGAAAGTAATTTACGTGTAAAATGTAGATATGGGATTTCAGCTGATGCTTATTTCATTTATTTATTAGTTTTTTTTTTGTAACACACTACATGCTTTGCATTGCTCCAGAGTGGATTGCCGGGAGAAGGGAGAGTTTCTGGGGTTGACTCTTTGGGAGAGAATGTAATGGATGGGGGAAGCAAGCAATCTTAATAAATAGGTCAAAGGAGGGTTATGTGGCGACTGCAAAGAATGTTATGTAATCAAAGGATAGCCTCCCAATAGGACCAGCACAGACTTTTATCCTTCTAAAGTTAACACAAATGAATACTATTGAATGCAGTAATATTAATGTCATCCATTACTACAGGATCTGGAAACATCCTAGGTTTGAACAGAATACAAAAGCAGTATTCTTTTTGTTACCTAAAACGTATTTATTTTCAAGTTGATGAGCTTTGGAAGCAGTGATGTGTGGGTATTTCATCAGCTTCCTACCCAACCCCACAAAAGCAGAAAAACAAAGTTCGATGTAGGGAAATATTTCTGGAAGCACAGTGGAGTTCCTAAATAAAATGCATTGAGCTGTGACAGGGACAGTGTCAGGGCATTTCAAACTTTTCATGTCAAGTGGGCCCCTCCAGCAACAGTCCCAGTGTTGCCAGTCATCAGTTTTGTAACACTGAAATATATACATTTCTCTATTTTCATTCTGGGGCTTGAAATGTGTACTTTGCAGTGCTCGCTGTGTTTTTTCTTCCCACTGGATATACAGAAGTGTTATTATATAGATACATTTGGAAAATGGTGTGCTGTATATGTGCAATTGAGGTGGTAAGTGATTTTTTTATGGCTGGCTAGTAGTTTGGAACTTGAAATATTCACCCCTGTATCCCATACCCCACCTAGCTCTTAACACATTTTTAAGCAAGGGATGTTCATGATAAGACCAGCAAATGATAAAGAGTATCTGTGTAAAGTAATGTCTAGGAAATGGTCTGAGTACCAAGCACATGAGGAATACCATACATGGGATCCCACTCGTGTGTGCATGCTCCTCGTAGTGCCCTGGTTTCTTAAATACTCGACTTCCTAGCCTCTTAGAATGAGTATGCCCTTATCAGTATTCCACATCCTTCAACCTCAAGCTTCACTCTTTCCTGGACGCATCCTTCTCTTAGTAGACTACCTGATTCAAGCTTTGCAAACATTCTCTAACATGTGAATGCCTGTTCTTCATTCCCTAGGGATTCATCTGTCCACAAGAGAACAACCAGGTGACTGAAATCCTGCCCAGCCAACCCAGAGGCATTTAGGAAGTGTTGTTTCCAGACTGCTCAAGGTAAGAGAACATGGTTGTATATCTTCCATATGTTATTAATGATAAAGCACTTGAAGGAAGACACCATTCAGTCTGTTTACATAGCTACTAGTCCGTCCCACGTGGCTCCTGAATGTGTAGAAAGCAGCTGCAGATTATCCATGGTGTAGCTGTTGTGGTGGTGTATCCACTTGCCTCTCAGATCATGTGTACCCCTTAACCTGCCATGATTTTGTGGGTTGTGGCCTGTGGGCTGAGATTCTACACTCCATTTTTTCCAAAAGAGAACACATATGGCCACTTAATGAGGCAAAATTTGACACAGAGCTACAGAAAGGCAGGACTTTTTCATTAGCAGGGCCATAGATGGCTGCAGCCATCCCCAATCTTAGCCAGAGTCTTTGAAGTCTCCCACTCTTGTAACCAGTCTACTCAAATCACTGCTAAGGTAAAGAGAGAAATAAATCTGGGGAATCAGATTTAAGCATAAATCTCTTTGCCATGCAAATTGGTCTGCATTTCTCACCCTTACCAAAGAATAGGGTTTTCAATATCTAAATCTGATATATATCCCCATGAGGTAGGGCTATCTCTTTCCTGAATAGTTCGACTCAGACCTATATTGTACAGGTGTATCCGAGGTAGGGGAAACCCCTAACACAAGCATACAGTGGATTGATTAAAGAGACAATAAAAACATTGTGAAATGCAACTTCAATCTCTATCCTGCCATGCAAGATTAATGCATTGCACACAACTGAATGATTCATTTATCGGAAAAACACATTGATGGAATAGGCCACAAAACATGGAGACACTGTTCGCAATGGGCGAGTGAATATTCACTCTGGGCGAGTAAGAAAGACTGTTTGAATTTAGAGAATTGGCTTTAATTAATAATAGCAAGTGACGTGTATGTCTAGCTACTAGCTTATAACGAGCATTTATAAAAGTATCTTTCTTTACAAAACTATTTACATAGGATGCTAAAGTGGCTAAAGAAGAAAAATGCTCCAGCTACATCTATGGAAACAGCTCAAAAGAGCTCAGATGTCAGAGTAGAAGACCCAGCAGTGGCAGAAAATCTAGGCGGGGAAAGCAACTTTAGTCCAGTGCCTGCAAGTAGAACAGATGAAATGCTTAAGGTACCTGAGAAAAAAAGAAAAGTACCCCCTGAAGAGGTTATGCCAGTGATGATAGAAGCTTTCGATGAGAGAGACAGTGTAATGGACCTGGTCCTTGGTGAAGAGGAAAATGTGAGGGTGGAGGAGGAAAGAAGTGAGCATCCTGATTGCTGGTCATGGGAACAGTATGAAAATAAATGCAAAGAATACCCTTGGCTTACTTCTTCCAAAGGGAAGCTTGGATGTAAAATCTGTAGGGAAGTTAAAAATCTTGGAACAGAAACAAGTCAAGGTGTGCATTTCTCTCTGGAATGGGTGAATTCTTCAGTCAGCTCGTATGGTCCCACTAAAGTGAAACAACACAGCGCCCTGCGTAAAAAAATGTATCTCCATAAGAGCAGCGCTTGCCATTTGAAAGCAGTGGCCATTTTAGATGTAAGGACTTGTGAATCCATTACTCAGTTAAATTCCAGAATGCAAGTTAAATTATATGAAGACACATGCCGTGTATTTAGAAGTGCCTACAAAATAGGTAAACATGAACGTCCTTTTACTGATCTACCATTGGATGTAGATGTTCAAAGAATGAATGGTGTTGATTTGGGAAGAGTGTTGCATTCTGACCACAGCTGTGCTGACATTATTGAGCACATAGCAACCACGATGAGGGCAAAACTGGTTCACCATATCTTGCAAAATGAATCAAAAATATCTGTATTAATAGACGAATCCACCACCTTCAGTAAACTAACAACTTTAATTATTTGTATACGAGCATGCATTGAGAAGGAGGATCCACCTTTGACCTTTTTCTTGGACCTTGTTGAACTGCCTGGTACTTCAGCAGAAATAATTTTTGATAAGTTATTGGCATGCTTGCAGAGTTATGGCCTTACAGATGACTATCTAAGAATGCATTTGATTCAGCTAGTGACTGATGGGGCTTCTAACATGATAGGAAGAAAGTCTGGTGTAGGAACACTACTTAAGATTAAGTATCCACAGTTGACTATTTGGCACTGTGCTAACCACAAATTAGAGCTTGCGGTTGGCGATGTTTCAAAAGAAGTCACAGGGATTAATCAACTTAAGATTTTTTTTGACAAGCTGTATGCAACTTACCATGCCTCCCCAAAAAATCAGCGCGAGCTAGGGGAATGTGCAGCACAGGTAGAAGTGAGGCTTCTCAAAATAGGAAAGATTTTAGATATACGTTGGGTGGCCTCCAGCGAAAGGTCAGTAAAGGCTGTGTGGAATAATTATAAAGCTCTAAATAAGCATTTTGGTGAATCTTCTTGTGACACAGCGAGGAGTGAAACTGAGCGTAACAAATACTGTGGCTTAAACAGAATGTTAACATCTACAGTATTTGTGGAGAACCTGGGGATAATGTTCGATGCCCTGACAGAACTGGGTGACTTATCCAGACAACTGCAGCGTCGTGACATGACATTATATGAGGCAGACAGAATAATCCAAACGCATATTTATGTCTTTGAATCAATGGCATTGTCACCTGGCCTTATGCTACAGCTACAGCTACTGCTGTCGAACAAATGAAATTTAATGGGATACAACTGCAGCACAGTAACACCAAAGGTTGTATTAGCATATCAAGAGCTCAGTTCTTTAGGAGTTTGACAAATAATATTTGCCAAAGAATGACAACAGCAACAGCATCAAATCTTTCAAAGAATACCTCCAACAGAGAGGGAGAAATTGAGTACAAACAGCTGATAGATGCAATGAAGCTTCTGAATCCACATTATTGGCCCATTCCTGTGGATATTCAGTATGGTGATGCTGATTTGCAGGCATTTTGTGATGTTACATGTTTTTGATGCCCGACAGTACATAAACGCTTTCAGGGATTACAAACAAAACAAAGATTGCATGATACCTATACAATTGAAACCTTTAGCAAGAATTGTGGAAACATTTTCCACATCCACTGCTGATTGTGAGCGTGGCTTTAGCGTGATGAATGATGTGCTTACCCCATTGCGCAATAGGATGTCAGTTACTAGATTGTCCTCTGTAATGTTCTTAAAAATTGTTGGGCCTCTTGTGACAGAGTTTATCCCAGACTGCTACGTAAGGAAATGGTTGCAAAAAGGCAGGAGAAGCGCTGATGCCTCAAACTGTATGGCTCGCAGACAAGTTGTTAATGAATCAGCTTATAAGCAAATCTGGAACGTTCTGGCCAGTGAATAATTTTTACTTTCTGAGCACAAGTTCCCTTTGCAACAAAACAATTCTGAATAAAGGTCCCTTAGCATCAGCGTACATGGAATACAACACAATATCATTGCACTCTGTACCAATATTTAAATACATATTTAAATGTAAATTACAATATTTATTTTGATAGTTTTGCTGTATATATTTATGTCAGTACTACTGCCTATAAGCTTAATTAACAGCTGCCTCCGCTTGAAGTGTAAAATAAAATGTAATTCAACTATTAAGTTAGCATGTTGTTGAATGAGCCAAGTTCATATGTATTGTTCAGCTGCTACAGCTTTAGGTTGACAAGGCAGTACTCGCCTGTAATACTCTGAGCAGCACCAATCAATGAAGCCGAACCTACATGCTTTTTCTAGAGCCAGCCGTGCAGTTCTTATCATCCAAAATCAAGCCCTAAATGGATTTATAGTACTATCTTTTCCTTTTCTTTGAATGGATACCTATGCATCCCTGATAGTAGTTCTAGCTAAGTGAAATATTGCCAGAAAGATAGATCTGAATGATTTAGCCATGCCCCCAACAAGCCTCCTGCACAAAAACAGGAGCAGACCGTCTGAAAAGGGAGTTAGGGTGTGAACCTGCCAGATGCCACACATTATAGGCAATCCACCAAAATGTAATGAGGAAGACTGGTTTCCCTTTAATCTGCAGTGCCCCAGCACGCATGCCCAATAAGCAAAGCAAGGCCAGGGTATTTTGATTCCCCAGTCTTGTATGGCCCATTCGGGATGCAGGCTGGCAACCTGCAGGTTCAAATATGCTGTGAGGGTGCTCCTGCGCCTCACAGCGCATTTCAGTCTATGTGGCTATGAGATGTAGGTACTGTGATTCTATCACATATGTCAGGACCCAGGAAGCTCACCCTGCTTTCTGGTTCCTATATGTCGAATCCTGGAGCCGGAGGCCTGGATTGAAGAGCTTCGTTGAGTTCGGATCTGCAGGAAAACAAGTAATGGGTAAAAAAAGCATTTGTGTATTCATCTGTGGTTGTCAGATGTGAGTGCATGTCTTTTGGCAAGAGGTGTCTGTATTAGTGGGTATATAAGAGTACAGTTTGACTGGTGGGTATAGGTGCGCATGTGAATACAAATGTAGTGTGAATATTCTGTGCGTGTGTGAATGATTGAGAGAACCTGTATGGGTGCATGCCTGCTGGTGTGAATGTGGATGAATATGTGTTTGCATGGAAGGTTGGGGCTTAAGGGAGTGTTGGTGCACTGAAATGTTTTATCAGGTGGCATAGCGGGGAAAGCAAATAAAATGAACATTCTTACATTGCAGTAGCATTTATGCATCAAATTAAAACATTATTTCTTATTATGAATTGCATTTTATACTGGGGTTAAGCGCAAAGCCAATATAAGTGTTCTTACGTGGCCAACCTGGAAAGGTTTTCTTACTATGGCATGGCATTTTGATCTGTGTTGAGAGGTCAAAGCCATCATGAAGTGTATCCATAATATGGGTGGTGTGGGCATTTGTAATTTGTTCTTCCAGCACGCACATGTTTTATTACTGTGGCATGCCATCTTAAACTGACGTTAAGGGCAAAGCCAACATGATGAGTGTTTTCTATGTGGCCTCGCCAGCCAACACGGTGCAGCCAGTCAGGACCTGTTTCAATTGCCAGTATGGACATGTTTCACTATAGTATCTTTACTGTTAATATGGTCAAAGCAAACACTAGTACATTCTTATGTGTAAATACTAGCATATATTGGTTTAACCTTCATGGACATGTATGGGTGCAGTCAGCATTAAATTACTTTTTTTACAATGGCAGAAAATTACATTGTAGTGGGAAAAGGCATCATAAAAATGTGTTTGGAAATGCTCCTGGGCACTGTTGGTGAATCTGCATCAAATTGATTTTTCAAGACTTACCCTAGAAATCTGTTTGTAAACTTTCTATTTTTTTACCCAATTTTCTCTGAAAATGTGCTGCAAAAAAAGCACTGTTTAACCCATTATTTAAAAATAATTCTCATGGGCAAAACCCTCGGAACCCTTCTCATTTATTTAAGGCTCACTTGCTACGCTTGGTTGCTACCACGTATTTATGGTAAATGTTTATTCCCAGTCCCGCCCATTTATAAAATCCACCAGCCGTCGCTGGAAACAACACCAATTTTCCTACAAAATCCATAGCTCCACTACTATTTTTCTTCCACTTCGACCACTGCCCATAAGGGAATCCAGTTTGTTTGTATCTTTGTATTTCCTGGCCCTTTCTGTTCACAACTACAGTTGCCTACTCTTCTTTCTTGTTGGGTTTCCTGCTGTGTGTGTACTTATCTGTCACCTTACATCAGCACAGCAACCCAAACCCTACCTGGGGGCCCTGTGCCACACTTGACAGAGTGCCATCCTTGACAGCATTCTTCCCCGTCCTCCTATTGACCATTTACTGTCTGGGAGCAGGGAAAAGTTGTGTGTGGGGGCATATTGTGTTCCCTGGTACAAGGTAACATTTACTGTACAGTTTATCTATGTTGCTCTTGAAGCCAGAGGTCAGACTGCTCTAAAGCATGGAAAACAGTATTTCCACAAGAAGAGCACATTTGCAGCTGCACATTATTACAATCAATGGTTCAATGGAGAGACATGGTCGAGACAGGCCGTCACCTAACTTATAGAGGAGCTATGCTTCTGCAAGAACTTCAAGGTTCTACTGTGTAAGACAAACAACAGGCTAGCAGAATGTGCATTCCTGTCTCGTAAATAACAGAAAGTTCATGCCATGGTCTTCTACCGCGTTCAAAGTGAGAAAGGCAAAATAAGCAAGGAACTGAGCAATGCATCCAAGATGGTGAATAAAACAAAATGGCAAAGTGCCAAAACATTATTATAGCAATAGGTTTTTAGTTTGATGCAAATATGCTTAGGCCAATATGCATACCTATAGGGCACTAAACTAAATATATTTTTACAAACCCTCCTTTTGGTCTAAGCCAAGAGCATCATCCAAACATAGCAACCGCAGACAACAAGGCTGCAGAGTCATCAACAGAACACCCTGAGTCATCACTGTCATAAACGCTGATGGCCATAAACTATTTTATAGCAACGTCCTGCATGACCAGTGCGTTGGTGATATGTACAGGCAAGTGTGGGTTTGGTTTCAATTTAACTAATGATCGTGCACAACAATCCCCTATCTTGGAACCCAGGACAGGTAGACATTGGATGCAGTAGCAACAAAATAGAACTATACCAAGGATTATAGCCAGAACGGAGAATATTTTCCAACCCCAAGTTCGTAATAGACTCCCAAACCATGTACTAAGATTCCAATCTCCTCAGGGAATATGTACCTTTGAACCCAGAATGTGTAGTCTCTTAATTGCTTGAAAAATGGTGGGAGCGGAGTCAGGTACGTAAACGCAACACGCGGACCTGACCATTTTGCGTACACCACCACGCTCAGCCAGGATGATGTCTAATACCATCCTGTTCGGAAGAGCCACTTGTCTAATGGCCTTTTTCTTCCAGTGTCATATTGAGCTTGATATCAGTAGTTTCATTGATAGTTTTCTCCAAAATCCTAGCTATTTTCCTAATATCTTGGGAGTTAATTATCTGTCCCCAGAAGGGGATCATGGATTTAGCAATATCTCCCAATACTTGCAGAGGGGTGTTACCTTCTATTTCCCTTCTAGGATGAGTTTTCAAGATATCGGCTTCGAAGTGATATATACCCCAGGTACAATTATTCCCAAATAACAGTAAACAATATTTTGGTAACAAAGGATAAGCTTCACTTCCACAGACACAATAGATTAAACCCCCTATATACAGAGGCCTATCCTCTTTCACTAAAACAGCTGTGTTCATGCATTTATCAAACAAGCCCATAGGCCTGGAGTCTTCTTTTTGCAAACGGAATGGGACTGTGTCAGGATCATGGTTAATGGTATATGATGGGGGAGTAACCTCTTTATTCCCTAATGGAGTCATTTTAAAAGAGATCATCGATTGGTAAGGTCTGTGATATTTGCCAGAATGTTTGGCAGTAGCAGTGCTGAGGGTGCTTTTGTTTGCAAACACTGAACATCCTAGCGGCAATAATACCAGTTGATCGAATTCATTAACATTTGTACCATCGAATTTACCAGTGGCACTGTCGTTCCATCGTCCAAAGAATAGTGCCCTGAATGAGGCATACCATACAGTAGACAGAGGGAGAGGATGAATATACCAACCTATACTCTTCTCGCCATGCTGTGGCAGATGTGAGCAAACCCAGCAGTTAGCTTTATTCAAAATAGCATTCGTTGCATTCATAATCATCAGGAGGGTGTTTTTAAAATAACCCCCTCTATGACTGAGGTAACGTGGACATGTAAGGAAGATATTGTAGATGTACTGACAGTTGGCAACAGAGTATCAAGTGGATGTGCACTTTCCAAATACCATAGAACTAATATCAATATGACCATAAATCAGGTTATCACTGTAAGTGTTATCCATTTTGTCCTCAGGCACCATGGCCCTTGATGTACAGGCCCATCAATTTGAAAATGTACCATGTCCTCATTAATTCGAGCAGCCCCCAACACGGGCATAGTCCTTCAGTGTCCATTAAGAAGCCTCACTGATAGGCTTTATAAGTTCATCCATTGGTGGTACCTGACCACATGGCCAATCTTGCTTGTAGTTTTCAGTGCCACTCCCTGCCTCTTAGCTTGTCCGGAGGGGAATGACAAGGAAATGGCACAATGTTGGTTTCTTCGTTGGTGAAGTAGTCTTACCACACTTTCCTATTCTATTACAAAACGTAATGTCAATCCCTGAACTAAATCCGATTTCGTGGTCGAAGGTTGTACCTTAAAGCTCCAGGTACTGAATGGTCAATGAACAAAGGATCATTGATCTCTGAAGGAACAATGTCAGATGATACAAACAGAGAAGAAAGAACTCTTTCCCCGAGCCCCACGGACTCAGGAAGTGATTTTGTATCACTCTTGAGGCCTCATCAAGAGTTGGGCGCTTGCCCTACCGCCAAACCCCCCGGCGCTATTAGCGCTGGATCACGGGTTTGGCAGAATGGTAAGTCCCCACACCCCATTGGGCCCATTAAGGAATTTCCCATTGGGACCAATGGGGAATGTTCAGCGCTATTACCGCAGGTGATATTACCGTTGGCGGTAATAGTGGCATAAATTGGTAAAATTGCAGCAGTTTTGCCCCCAGCTCAGAGCTGGGGGTAAATCCGCCAAGCCTGTGACAATGGCGGACCCTTAACTGTCGTGGGAATAAAGTTACTGCTGCATTTAAGAGTTACCGCCAAACTCGTGATGAGGTCCTTGGTGTTGATCAGAACAGATACATGATGATCGATCTCCTTCTTGTCACACTTATCGAGAGGCAAAGACAGTGGCACTGGTTTCACATGCGTTGCGTGTATCCAAAATTTCTTGCCGGTCACAGGTACCGCTGTCTGCATAGCCAATAGTACTTGGTAAGGCCCCTTCCAGCGTGGTGCAAGGCACATTTTCCTCTTGAAGTTCTTCAACAGCACAAATTCCCCAGCCCGAATTCGATGGCCTCGGGCCGTGTATTTTTCAGGCAGGGCTGCACAAATCTGTTGGTGAATTAAACACAAGTTTTGAGTCCACTGGTCACAATAGTTAGATAGTAATGGGTATTCTTTCTCAGCCAATTTCTTAGGTCTCGGTGCAATCCATAAATTTGCAGGCCTCCCCATAATAATTTTCTTTGGGGAAAGTCCTATCTTTGATTGTGCTGCTGTCCTCTTGGAGAGTAAAGCTATTAGTAAAGCGTCATTCCATTTCAAATTACTGTGTGCACACACCTTCGCTAATTTATTCTTCGAAATACCATTGTGGCGTTCCACCAGACCGGCACTCTGAGGATGTCTCGCTGAGTGAAAACGTTTATCGATCTGTAATCCTGCACAGATTTGCAGAATAACGTCAGCGATAGAGTGCGGTCCGTTGTCTGACCAAATGACTCTCGGCAGGCCAAACCTAGGAAAATATTCCTTTAACATGGCTTTGGATATCGACAGAGCAGGGTTGTCTTTCAGGGGGAAAGCCTCAACTCATTTGCTAAAGGCACAAATCACAACTAACACGTATCTTTAGTTTTGCCAGCATTCCATCTCGTTAAAGTCAAAATGAATCACCTCGAATGACATGGAGGGAGATCCAAAACTACCCTTCAGGGTTGATGTGCCCTTCCCATTGTTGTGTTGCAGACATATCATACATTTCTGAACTAAATGTTCGTCAATTTTCGGGATATTGTTATTGTACCAGACGTGATCTAAATGTTGGTACATCTTTTTCGCACATATATGCGATGGACCATGAGCCATAGTGACTACGGCAGTGACATGCGCATTGGGCAGCATCCATCTCTGCTTCTCATTGTCTACCCAACACCCCTCAAAATCCAAACCCGCCAGACCCTTACTCCATTGTTTGATCTCCTCTGCTGTTGTTTCAACATGAATTTATTTCACATCCCCTCTTCCATCAAATTAGTGTCAGTACCCCATTTTGCCGAATAGAACACACACATTCCCGAGTGTGGATTAGTAGCAGTTTGTTTGGCAATTCTATCGGCTAAAGCGTTTCCTTTTTCTACATCCGTCACTTTTTAATGTGCTGCACATTTCATATCGCTAACTGTGTAGGAAGCGCTTGTGCTGATAACAATTGTACTATCAGAGTACTATGTTGAATTTTGGTGCCATGTGATGTCAAGTATCCCCTCTCTGCCCATAATCGCCCAAAATTGTGATCTACTCCAAAGGCATACTGACTGTCAGTTTAGATGTTTCCACTAAGTCCCTCAGAGAGTTTGCATGCCCTAGTCAATGTAACAATCTCTGCTGCCTGGGCATAATTATGTGGTATCTTTCTGCTCTCAACGATAGTGTCTAATGTGGTTATTGCAAAGGCAGCAGTGGAGGTACCATCAGGTAGTTTAAAACAGGAACCATCACAAAATAGTTCCCCATCTGGAGATTTCAAAGGTGTATCACTCAGATCGATTCTGCCCTTTGTTTCTTGTTCCATAAAGGGGAAAGTCATTAACGCGGTCTCCCTCTTGCAGAGATGTCAAAAGTTCAGCCAGATTTAACATACAGCATCTCTTAATGTGGATGTGCGGGGCACATAGAATCAACTCATTACTCGTTAATTGAGCAGAAGTGAGATGCTGAGTCTGTGTTCTGTTTAGTAGAAAACAACCGCAGAGTGAGGTACCATCACGGTTAAAGAGTGACCTAAATCCATACCCTCACTTTGTTTTACTGATGCAGCAGCAGCCGCAGTTCTCAAACTTTTCGGCAAAGCACATGCAACAGGGTCTAACATGTAAGAAAAATAGCTGCATGGTCTGCTCTTTTCCCCATGATCCTGTGTCAATACAGTCAAAGCGCAACTCTCTCGCTCATGCACATACAAAACTAAATTCTTTTCATAATTTGGTGTGCCCAAAACTGCCGCTGAACACAACGCTGCCTTAAGCAGATCAAAAGCATTCTGACAATCCATATCCCATGGCAAAGGCAAAGGAACATCCTTCTTTGTCAATGCCAACATAGGTCTGATCAAAACTGAAACATTCGAGATCCACTGTCTACAGTAAGAAGCCATGCCAATCAGAGCTCTGACTTCCTTTTGTGTATTTGGGACAGACATGCCAGAGATGCTTTGTATACGTTCAGGTGTCAGACGCCTTCCCTCCTTTGACAGGAGATAGCCTAGATAGGCGACCTCCTGTAGGCAATACTGACATTTTTTCAATGAAGCTTTGTGTCCATGTGTAGCCAAATGAATAAGCAGTAAAATAGTACCCTCCTTGCAAGCATCCTCAGAATCTGCTGCAATACGCAGGTCATCAATGTACTGCAGAAACATGCAGGATGATGGCAGCTAAAGTGTGTCAAGGTGTTCTTTCACTGCCCTACTGTATATGCTCGGGCTTTCGGTATGACCCTGAGGAACATGTGTGAATGTGAAAGGGCGCCCTCCTAAAGTAAATGCAAACACATACCTACTATCCATGTGTACCAGAATGCTAAAGAAAGTATTTTTCAAATCAATGACACCAAAATGTGTGGCCTTAGCTGGAATCATGGTCAGACTGGTCGTAACATCAGGAACATTTGGAAACTGTGGCACGCCAATCCTGTTAATTGCATGCAAATCAATTATAAACCAGTAGGGTAAGCTGTTATCCCCTTTCTTGTATACAGGTAGAATCGGGCTATTAAACAAACTCACAGAAATGTCTTCAATCACACCTCATTGTATAAAATCTGAAACAATACCCTTCAACGCACGCTCACCTTCTACTGATATTTTGTACTGTGGTATACGTGGCAGTGTAACACCTGTTTTCAAATTATCCGCACTGGCTCAACATTAAGGATCCCCACATCATTATCATTCACGGTCCATAAATGTGTAGGCACTCACTAGTTAACGGCATAGACAAGAATTGGGAAGCAGAATTTTGTTCGGGAGAGATCGTCAAATACACTCCATCTGGAGAACAGTAAATCACAGCATTCAATTTCTTCAACAGATTTAATCCCAGCAGGTTTTTCGTTGTCAACAAGAATGGAAATGAATCAGTAAATGGTCCCAATGTAATCGGTACTGGCCGAGAGACCGGACTAACTACTGGCGTGACGGAGAACCCTACGGAAACATTGATCTTTCCTGACAGTGGAATATCTGGAACCTGCATATCATCAATCAAACACTTCTGTGCCCCGGTATCCACTAGAAGGATATGCTCCCTATTCCCCACTTTCATTTCAACATAGGGCCCCTTTTCATCGGGAATAGGTTTCGGTTCCAGACTCTGCATCGGGCTGTCCAAGCGAAAAAGTACATTGTCAGATGTGAAATCTTCAGTGAAATATGCGTGAGTAGGATTATCAAAAACATACCCACTACTCGCATTCTGTGGCTGTGCTCCTCCCTGATTACCCACATTCGTATCTTGTGGTTAGTTCCGCTGGTTCTGTGCAAACTGGTGTCTACCAGGACCAGTATTACTGGGATGACCCCTTGTTTGTCTCCCAATCATACTGGTTGGGGTATTAGTTTGCTGTTGGAGGGACGGACACTGTGCCCTCCAATGGTCTTCCTGTCTACAATATGCACACTAATTCATGTGCGAAGGACTCATTTGTGCTCCCATTTGTGGCACAAACTGACCCCTTGGTTGAGTGTTCCTGCCCTTTTATCCCTGTGCTATCTGCTGAAAAAGTTCTCTCGTTTTTAAATCACCTTTCTTCTTTTCCACCTTCTCCTTCTCTGTATTTACTCTGTTCTCATAATACTCTCCCATGTGTAATACTTTGGATTGTGATTTTGCTTGCCACGCACTTTCAGACATCATGATCTGAGTTTGAATATCAGGCAACAATCCTTGTACAAATTTGTTAACAAATAATCTGTTTCTGTGCTCAAATCTCGCCCACTAAAATCCTTTTTTCAGGCACTAAAGTTTTTGTTTGGTAACTATATTATTCGGCTACATCAATATAACCTGAGGCGGTTTCTCACCTGCATTCCTATCCCCTTCAGTTTTTGTCAAGGCATCCCAAGTATCGACCATCCCTGCTGGGTCATCTACGGTCCTAATTTGTTTCCATTAATCTGCAGGCAGGATCACAGGAAACAAGGAACTTGAGCTTCCAGCACTGCAATACAGCAGAGATTCACGTCTGCCTCGCAACGATGCAATAAAACTTGGAGACTGATGAACCGGCATATCCATTCAACTTATATTACATAGCTTTATCCGTAACGGCTTTTCCACTTATCATGTGCATATAGACATCCATAGCACGGAAATTAAAAAACAGGTGCATAGGAATACTGTGCTACACAGAAATACACCGCAAGCTTATGCTTCATAATTTGCAAATGGAACCTTGGTTTAATCTACGAATTTACCTGCCCTAAATTACCAGATGTGTTGTTGTATGATTCTAATATCTACGTTTGGACTCTAGTAATTCAGTACGCCCTGAAGATGACCCAAGAGGGTTGTAACACGTGTTGGCATGATTTAATTTATTGGCGTGATTTAGTTTGTTAGGATCACAGTGACTATATTGACTGGATTTTTCCAAACATGATGTTGTCGTGTTTTGTTCTCACAAAACTGACAAATATATTATTTTATAGCTGAAAGCCAGATGTTGTCTGCTCTTTATTTCTTTGGTTTACATTCTGACAATCTGAACTTTGGTTACTTACCTGGCTATTCAGAATTTCTGTAATAGATAGTTGACTGGCCTATTCAGTATCACATCCTAAAACCAGGGGTTAGCGCAATTGGTGAGGATACATTCTCCAAGTTTTCACTTCTACCTGAGGGGAGAGGGAGACGTTTCCCCTGACAATCCCACTTCTGCAGCAGACCAACAAGTGACTTTCAACCTTGTACCTAGTCTGATCACACAGGCTTGCGCACACCCAGCACCAGGATACCTTCTCACCCAATTCACATCACAGGAACCAATAGGTCAATATCCCCAAAGGTGAAAACTGACGAATTCAAAACTGATCCTATCTCTTTCTAGAACCCTGTGGCATTCTTCCTAATGTCTGGAATAGACTGTTTAATCGTGTTCACTTCCTGTCTGGAAAACGGAACGCGAACAAACTGCGAAATATAATGCGCTGGAATAGTGGAAGCAGGAGTCTCTCCTACAGCAGGAATCTCTTCTTTCGGGACTAGTGTTGGAGGAACCTCTCTCATGGGTGTGATGCTGGAAATGCATCGGAGGGACAGGGCCTCCGTATCCTTGTCCTTTACTGCTTTTTATCGTGTGTTCTGTCATGTTTTCCATGCAGGAGTTCATGTGGGACTCCTGGCGGTGCAGCTCTCTCTCTTTTGGTTTGGTGAACAGACACGTGGGATACCCTTATGGCACCCAGGGTGGGGGTACAACCCTGTGCCCCTAGTGTATGTTTTTGGGCACCTGTGGGTGGCCCGCAGAGCAGGGTATGGGCTGGTGGCAGCTCCATGCTGACCTTGACAGGTGCGCGGATTATCCTCCATTTTGGGATGCCCCGGCCCTGCCATTGGGATTAGTTGATTCCTGATGGAAAACAAGATGGCCCCGGTGGCCTCTTGCTTTCTATTACCCATTACCTTGTTTTCCCAAAGTCCTGGGAAGCCCTGACTCTGTCCCTTCCCCCTGACTGGCTGTTGGGTGGAAATGCCATATATGGTGTTGTTGTGAAGGCCCGGCCAGACTAGCTGGAGCCTTCCCGGTGATGTATGTTGTGGGTACCTCCTGTGGGCGGGACCTGGGTGAATAGAGTCTGTGACGAATATGCATTCTGTGTTGTGGATGTCTAGTATCTGGTGGTTGACACAATGACTGAGACAGCCCTGCCCGAAACCGGAATGAATGCAGCTTGGCGTGTTGAATGGCTTGGTACTTGTCCCAATAAACATAACTTGTTGTGAGTGTCTGGAGAGAAGTGAATGGCCTGAATACCTTGTGTGCCTGATTGGCTGCCTGCCTGCCTGAATGCCCATAGTCGTGATTGGATGCTTGAGTGTGACCCAGCAGAATGAATGGGAGATCAACAGTATATCTGGGGACCTCTCACTGCTAGGAATCGTGTTCAGAAGCTGAAGTCCACTATGATGAGTAACTGGATTAACTGACGCTTGACCTTGAAGCTCGGCTGGACGAGAAGAATTGTTGTTGCTCTCCTTCACAATCTGAAAGCTGCTGTGCCTCCAAGGACTGACCCAGAGAGGACCTGGTAAGGCGCCCTCTTCCCGAGCTACGAGGGACCATCGTGCACAGCTGACCTTTGCCAAAGCTCCCTGGTAGACAGACCTTCGACAGGCTGCCGACCCGATACGGGGACTGCTGCGGAACTCCAAGGAGAAGCACTCAGACTGTTGTCCGCCACTGTCGACGACCGCCGTCGCCGACCGGAGCCGCCGTGCTCCCGTTTGCCTAAGAACTTTCATTGGTCATCGGACGCTCTTGCCTGCATCATCATCCGCTTGTCTCCCGCTGGAGAAGGCCCGACCGCCGACACGCCGAGGAGCATCCACCAGTGGGTTTCCCGCCACCTAAGGACCACAGAGACGCCGACGAATCGATGCCCTTGCTGGGCCACATTTCTTCATCATCTCTTTGCGGTCCAGAACTATCGTCACCGAGGTGCCCCGCACGCCTCTTCCTTGCAGGACGCCAATGCTCTGTCGTCGATGAGCACCGCTAGGAACAAAGCTGCCACTTCACTGCCGTAGTTCCACCTGTTCACCGTCGGATGTTCGATGGCCCGTGACTCCTGCCTTAAAGGGAGGGCACTCAAGAAGGGCCGTTGATTCCCTGACACCGAACGCCAAGTTCCCCGACACCTTTCGACGTTCCGTGGCTCCCGCCTGAAAGGGAGGCACTCAAGAAGGATCGGACGACGCATCGTCGGAGAACTCTACTCCACCAGGTACATTGGTGGGGTAAAAACCTTAATAGGAAGAAGTGAGACTATTAAACATATGGACTGGGCTTGTGCAATATATCTTATTTTACAGGTTGCCCAGGTGGAGGGATCTCCACCCAGAACTGTGTCTAGGGTACGGGGCCAGTATTCTGCCTATTGTTTCAACCATCTTGTGTTCCTTCCTCTCTCTATTGCTGGTTTCCTCGTTATTAATCTGTGTGACATTTTAACCGTACAGTTGATGCACTTTAATGAGATTTGATAACATTAGTGGTACCACTTTAGAATTGTATATATTTATCATTATTGACTTCCGAGTACAAAGTGCGTTATTGTGATCGTGTACATACCCTTGAATATTAATTATATAAAGACTGTGTTTTCAGTAATACAGTGTGTGGACATTCCTTTGTGGGGGTTCGGGGACAACACTGTACTTAAGAACCAGCCTGCATCACCTCCTGAGAAGCTAGGCCTTGATTGGTCATCCATTGCTACCTTATAGAGAATCTTGGCTGGGGTCTCCTGTGCCTCTCCTCTACCATATAGAGAGCGGAAGTACAGACACCCCCTACTAGTCTTTACAATGGGCAACTGTACAGTAGGAAGTTCTGAACGCTTGCTAAGCAATAGGGCCAAATCGAGTGACAAAGAGGTTAATGTGATGTCAGGTGATAATGCTCTTCTGTAAATTACCATCATATCAGCCGGACAACACAAGTTTCTTTTCATGCATTTATCTTGTAAATATTCAACCATCACTTGTAACACCTTCCGTTGCATAGCCGGTGTAAACTGACTAAAGGTATCATGCACTTCAATAGGGGAAACAGAAGCATCTGAAATCCATCTAAGCGTGCCCCTTGTGCAAATGCTCATTTCTTCACTAACAGGTTTCAATGGAGGCAAAAATCGCTTCTGCACATATAATGTGTGTTGCTTATCCCTATTAAATTCATCTTATGTAAGCGATCAAGTTCTCTCTTCTATACAAACAATTTTGCAACATGTTCACGTATCTTTGTCGCCGTATCCCTTTAACGAGACAAAAAAATTCAAATCACTTAATTCTTGTGGAATAGCTGAACCAGTTAAATCACTCCATTCTTCGGCAAGGTATACTCCCATCTGTTCTATCAACACCTTCTGTTCAGGAATACCCCCATGGTCAAACATTGCTGCAGTTTCATCGCCCCCTCCATATACATCTCAGCCCATTCATGCAATTCCCTCTTTCTCTCAGCAGATATCGTACTACGTGTCACTATTCTCGATTCAGTGTCAATCACATCATGTACTGGAAGGGGAGTGGAAGTGGAGGCAGACGGCAAAGAATGTAAAAATAAATCATGTGCGCTCAGTGGTGGAAGAAATGCTGGTGCAGTTGGAACAACTGGTGTAACTGCAGCTGTTACAATTGGACTGGGCGCAGATGCGGGGGGAGGTACATAAGGAGGCTGTGCAGTTGAATCGGCTCCTGAATCAGACCTCCGCCCATTCAGTAAATTGTTCAACAACTCATCTGATACATGCAAATCCTGTGACGATATATTTTCTGCACATCTAGTTGAAAGGCCCTATCCATGCTCCTAAAGGCCTTGCTCTGTTTCTGTTGGTCATGTACTATAGCTTTCTCGGCATTTGTCATATGTCTTTGTGCATGCTTCTCTCTACTTCTGAGTCGCTTATTTGCTTCCTTCTTCCAATCTCTAACACCGTTAAATGCAGCTGGTCTAGCTTTCTTACACAATAATACAGATTCCAAATATTCTATTCTCGCTAACTAAAACCTTCCCAGCACTGGCCACTGAAGGTCTGGAGCATGTCTGGTTTGTCAATGCCAAATATCATTGAATACAATTGCACGTAGGCCATGCGAGTTATACATGTCATACGCCACTGACCCCTTGGTTGGTGCGGCTTGATTATGTTTCAAATTCTTTGATTGTCTTCCTCAGCAACAAAATATTGCAAAACAGGATGACAACTTACCGGGCATACTAAATTCTCAGTTTTACCTGGCCAAAATATTTACACGTAAATAATTCTACAAATCAAAACAAATTTACCAGGCCATTTCCTTACTGAAACATGATCACCTGATTTCCAATCAAGTGCAATGGATAATCGTCGTGGTTGGCAATTCCCCCAAACAGGCAGAACAAACCTCGATTCAGGAGCCCTCGCCACAATGTCCTCTCTGCGCTGCGATCGGCCTGAGATCAGGGGTAACAGTCTGCGAAGAAACAAGTCTCTTGTGCAGGGTCCTCTTTTACTCACTTTGTCTTCGTCTAACACGAATG
This sequence comes from Ambystoma mexicanum, assembly GCF_040938575.1. Lineage (NCBI taxonomy): Eukaryota > Metazoa > Chordata > Amphibia > Caudata > Ambystomatidae > Ambystoma > Ambystoma mexicanum. The sequence continues at coordinate 646,017,985 of NC_090930.1, read as the reverse complement.
GAACATCAACGGGATGGTCCCTGTACAGGTGCCATCTGAGAGATCACAAAAGGAGGCTTACTATAAAGAAATGGAAAAAGCAAGTCACGAGGTCACATAACAGTACTTATTACAGTCCAGACTGAATCATGCGTACAGACTTTGTGGCAGGAGAGAGCCCCAAACAGCCAGAGTGTTGTGCATATATACATTCAGGAATTACAGTACGATAGACTTGTCCAGCCCCCTCAATGTAATTGGGTCCATAGGGCTCATGACCTTTCCTCGTAGGTAATTTTACTGAGACAATGTTTGTGCATTCTTCCCCGTACTCCTATTGACAATTCACTGTCTGGGAGCAGGGCAAAGTTGTGCGTTGTTGCATATCGTGTTCCCTGGTACAAGGTAACATTCGCTGTACAGTTTATCTATGTTGCTCTTGAAGCCTGAGGTCAGTCTGCTCTAAAGCTTGGAAAACAGGATTTCCACAAGAAGAGCATGTTTGCAGCTGCACATTATTACAATTAATGGTTCAATGGAGAAACATGGTCGAGACAGGTGGGCACCTAACTAATAGATTAGCTATGCTTCTGCAAGGACTTCAAGGTTCTACTGTGTAAGACAAACAACAGGCTCAGCAGAATGTGCATTCCTGTCTCGTAAATAACAGAAAGTTCATACCACAGTCTTCTACTGCGTTCAGAGTGAGAAAGGCAAAATGAGCAAGGAACTGAACTGAACAATGCATCCAAGATGGCGAATAAAACAAAATGGCAATGTGGCCACCATTATTGTAGTAATAGGTTTGTAGCATGATGCGAATGTGCTTAGGCCAATATGCATACCTATAGGGCACTAAATTAAATATATTTTTACAGTACGAGATATATACATGAAAACAAGGCCTTGCAACCCTCACCTCAGACTCTGCACCATCCATCATCCCCCTTTTGGACATAACAGTTCATAGACAGGTCATCACTCCCGAGCTGTTGCCTCCTCCTCTGACAGACCACACACCCTAGACGAGCCATTTCCAGGAAGGGGGTGGGGATCATATGGTGTACCGCAATCACTTGCAGCGATAACAGATGAGCAGAAGCTATGGGGACAGGCTGATGGTCCCCCTGCATGTGCCCACACTGTACATAAACATACAGTGCACTCACAATGCTGTATTAGAACAACAAGTTATGAAAACAAAAGTCATGTAATACATTCAGGAGCAGAGAACGTACAGAAAAACAACAATAAACAACAATTGACATGTTTGGTGAACACAGGTAAAGGTTGTCAGGGGTCCACATGTGCAAACCAGTTCAAACCTAGATTGTTCAAATGTGCCAAACCTGTCCAGTAGAGTGCATGGAGACATACAATCAGATCTGCATGTCCTGGGCATGATGGCCCGCAGCCGAGGTCTTGTTGAATTGTGAATGGATGTATGTGAATGACATGTAGATGTAACAAGGAAAGGTCATGTGAGTGTCGAAGGGTGTGGAGTGGGCACTGGCACAGGTTGAAGTGTAGGGTGTACAGGGCGTACACCTGGAGGACCTCATACGAGACATGGGGGGTATAGATATGATATGATATGGCATTCATAATGCGCCTATACACAAGTGTTTCAAGGTGCAACGAGGCAAGGGAGGGGAACAAAGGGAGTATAGACAGCGATCCTACTAGGACACGTGTCATTCAGAATCCACAAGTGCATGGGAAGGGGCAGGGACAGTGCACTACAATGCAAAGATGATAACAGTAAGTAAGTAGGGGCCAGCATGTGGCAAGTGCGTGGGTAAGTGCAGACATCAGGTGTCAAGGGCTGGGAGGGGGACTGTAGTGATACAAAGATAGTCCCCAAGTGCGGGGGTTGCCAGGTGGGCAGTGCAAGTGTGAAATGTTGGCGGGGGAGGAACCTAGTCCCGGAATCAGAGGGTGTCCAGGTAGCCAGTGCAGTTCCAGTTACAGCTAGGAGATCAGCAGAGGAGAGGAGGAGAAAAAGCAGAAGCAAAGAGAAAGGTTTTGAGGAGCTTCCGGAACCGGAGATGGTTCTCCTCAAGTTTAAGGGAGGCAGGGAGGCTGTTCCAGAGGGAGACACCAGCCGAGGAAAGAGATCTACCACCAACTCGTTGCTTGGAGAAGCGACTGCCATGAGGGAGTTGGAGGAGGATGAGCGAAGTGCTCGAGATGGAAGATATTTAGGAAGAGAGAGTTGAAGGTATTGAGACCCAGTCCCCAGAAGGCCTTGTGGATGATGCAGAGGGTTTTGATCTTAATCCTCGCAGCCACTGGGAGCCAGTGCAGAGATTCCAGTCCTGGAGAGATACGATCCCTGGGCTTGAGGCCAAGGACAAGTCTTGCAGTCCTGTTCTGGATAAGTTGCAGAGTGCAGAGAGTAGAAGCAGGCATATTTGGAAAGAAGCTGTTGCAATAGTCTAGCTTAGAGTGAACCAGAGCTTTGGAGACAGTGAGCCTCTGGGGGAAGGAGAGGAAAGGAAGAATACCTCTGAGGAGGTGCAGCTGGTAGTGTTTAGCCTTGCAGGTAAGAGCAGGAAGAGGGCCAAGAGAGGCCGGCCAGAGAGTTGCAGGTAAGGAGGGAGCAGGTGTGCCGATGAAGAGAAACTCAGTCTTACTGGCATTAAGGCAAAGGTCATTGGCGGCACACCACTCCTGGATAGCAGACAGACACTCAGAGATGAGGGAGGTAGAAGAGGAGGAGGCCGAGGGTAGCCTGAAAATGAGCTGGTGTCATCTGCATAGCACTGCAAGTTGGGGCAGAGAGCGGCGATGCGGTGGGCAAGGAGTGCCAGGTATTGGTTGAACAGCCAGGGGGAGAGGTTAGACCCCTGGGGGACACCACAGGTAGATAAAAAGATAGCAGAGCGGAAGGACCCAAGTAGGACCTGGGAGGGTCGGTCAGAGAGGAATGAAGTTAGCCAAGCCAGAGCCTGACCAGTGATACCCAGGTTATCACGGAGATGGTTGAGCAGGATCAAAACCAAATTTGGGGTGTAGCGGTACACAGCTCTTTATTACTAAGGTAGTTTGTATTATTTTGGAGTAATCTAACTACAGGATATCTGTCTGTTAAAGTTCAATGAATATTTATTTACAGTTTCAGGTTCAGGCAGGCTGACGTCACAAGGCCACTTGGGACAACAAATTGAACAAAACCTGAACTGTGTATTGCTGCACAGTAAGCCCAAATGCACTCCTAATAGAACCTAAGTTCCAATGTTCATTCATTGTCACACAAGTAAGCTTTGGCCCCTATGGGCTTGTATTCGCACAGGCAAATTCCTAAATTTAGTTTCTAAATTAAAGTTATTATTTTATACAATTTTCAGCAAAACATTAAATGAACAATATGTGTTTCGATAGACCCAGTATACAAATCAATCTTTGACTTATTTAGAGAATCAGTTCATTTTAATTCTCCAACCTTGAACAACATCAAACTTCCAAAAAGATTGATATATTCCACGGGTATAGTATCACATATCTATTTATAAAACACAAACAACGTCAGTGAATACACAATTATTTTGGTGTTTGCATGACTTATTGGAGACATCTGTTTTATGGAGTGGTCAACTCCCTCCGGGGAAGCCCTTTGTGTGTTTTACAAATGACCAACGCGTTTCGGATCATAGATCCATCTTCAGGGTAGGGGCTTCACTGTTCCTATACAAGGTGAGCTATTTAGTAGGACATTTCCTTAATTCTGTTCCTGTGCGAAATTCAAATAGACATTTGTTTTAGTCATAGCTTTTAGTGTAAAAAAGCTGAATAGCGGAGAAAAAGGCAAAAAAGAGGCAAATGCCACTGACCTCTCCAAATTTGGACCTATCAAGGATAAAGGAGAAAGTAGAAAAGGTAAGAACCTTCTAATCTATGTACAAGCTAATCGGTAGCGTAATTAAAGTGAGACCCATAAACTCCCCCAGTCTTCTGATCGTGATCTCTGGAGACTGGGAAGCGGCAAAGCACTGTCAACCAAACCTTAGAAAGAGTAAGTGCACTAAATATATTGTTTGAAGTAATCCCCAGGGGGATACCCCTAAGTTAGCCAATTCACCCATTCCTACATAATGTGCTAATCACTGACCACGAGGCAAAGGACTGTTGTCCAGTCCATGCCCTGGTCGTCAGCGAGAGATCAATGGAGTTGCATCAAAACGATACTGTGAGTTTGTCTCCCCGTAGTGCGTAGCGCATATTCAGTGACTCCATATAACCCGTTGTGTAACTCACTCCTAGTCACAATCGGGATGCTTACCTGATAACAGAGCTGCTCATATCGCACCGACCGCTGCAATGAGCGCGGCGCGACAGAGGTTGGCATTCTATGTTGGCAAGCCCACACATGCGCACAGGGCGGCCGGGCGGTGGCCAACTTGGTGTGGGCGTTCAACTGAAGCACCGTTGTCATAGATATCACAAATGGCTATCCCATGTAAACAATCATAACGCTTGTATTGTATGCATCATGTTTGGCAACCGTAGGGCTGCAAGATCCCCGTGACGGTATGAGTTTCAAAGGTATCGTGCGTGAGTGCACAATGGAGAAATAGGTCATGGGTGATGCGCATGGGGGCACAACCACGGTTCAACAGACTCCGCGGGGTGCCCCCATGGCGCACCAATCTTTGGCATTAGTCAATATAGGGCTTTGGGGGGGTCGTGCGTTAGCTGCCGCTATGATGACCGGTAGTCTGGCATTTTAGATCCCACAGTACAAAAAATGTGATATTTCGTAGTGGCACTACAGCATACATATACCTTCAACCTACATGTCCATTGTCCACATTCTTTGTGCCACAGGGCCCAAAGAAAATTTCAGCTAAGCAATGAAACTAAATTCAGGAACAGAGAAGAGTCAAGCAAACAATGTAGCCAAATATTTGGGCATAAAATCAAGTGAACCATGATTAAGAAAGTCACAATTGAAAACAATGCTCAAAGCAGCATTAATACAATTTGCAAAATACACAGCACCATGGTTATACGGTGAAATTTCACACAAAACACATTAGATCAAACTCGGTGTTCATGCCTCGGGGGCTCAATAAGTTCAAAAGTTCAATCCATAGGATTTCCCGTTGTGACAATTTACGTTGCACATCACCCCCTCTGCTACCTGATGTTACTTGCTCTAGGATTACACATTTTAGCTGCGCAACAGTATGGCGTGCTTCTACAAAAGTGGACTGCAACTGGTGATTTCTGACTCTTGGTGCGAATATTGGACTTGTGTTCAGTCCATCTCGTTTTTGCCTTCCTAGTCGTCATTCCTACATAGTAGAGTCCACATGCACATTTTAGTGCATATATTACGTTCTGGGCATCACAGGTGCAAGAGTGTCTTAACATTATGGGTTTCCCAGAGTGGGGGTGTGTAATGTAGTTGCCTTTGATAATGTTGCCGCAGTCCTGGCAGTTGCGGCACAGGATTGTGCCCTTGAATTGAATCGAAGTACCAGGAGATGGAATCTCGGCTTTCACCAGGCTCTTTCGTAGTGATTTACTGTTTCTGTATGCGAACGTCGGGAAGTCCGGAAACAGATGTTGTAGCTGTGGATCCAATTGCAACATGGGCCAATTCTTTTTTACAGCTCTCTTGATTCTCATGCTCTGCACCGAGTATGTGCTGACATACACTAATGGTTCTCCAGATTTCACTGGTTTGGGTACCAACAGAGTTTCTCGGTTTATATTTCTGACTTTTCCCACTACATTGGTAATCAATGTGGGGTGATAGCCTCTTGCTGTAAATTTGGTTTCCAATGTGGAGGATTGACGTTCATACTCAGTGTTCTCTGAAATGTTCCTTCTATAGCAAAGGAATTGGCTAAGTGGTACACTGTCGACAGTTTGTTTTGGTTGAAAGCTTGTGGCCAGTAGTAAGCTGTTTCTGTCGGTCTGTTTAGTATAGATCCTGGTTTCAAGTCTAGTCTCAGCTGCATATACCTCCACATCTAAAAAGTGGATAGTTGTCCTGCTTGTCTCTGTTGTAAATTTAATCTGGGGGTTCATCTTGTTCATCATCTCAAAGAAGTTTTCCAATTCATCATGGGGGCCTTTCCATATCCCAAAGACGTCATCAATGTACCTGACGTATAGTGATAGGTGTCTCATTCATCTTGCTGACATTAGGATGTGTTCATACTCCAGGAAGTACATGAACGCATTTGCGTAGCATGGTGCCATAGCCGCACCCATGCTGGTGCCTGATGTTTGAATGAAAAATCTGTCCTGGAATTTGAAGAAATTGTTACCGATTTCAAGAGGGTGAGGACAAAAAGTCTGTCTCCTTGGCACTTGTCTGATCTTAATATGAGCCATTCGATTGCTTCCAATCCGGCTTCGTGAGCTATGTTCGTGTATAATGACATGACGTCCATGGTGAACAGTAGGTCTCTTTTTGCACTAATTGCACGTTGTTCAGTTTTTGCAGAAAGTGCATCGTGTCTTTGAGATATGTTGACGTTTCCTGGATCAGAGGTTGAAGGATTTTGTCCAGATATTGAGCAAGAGGTTCGAGGATACTGTCTGTCGCTGCTATAATGGGGCGTCCCGGAGGTTTTCTCAACCTCTTATGTATTTTGGGTAATATATACATCACCGGCATGATAGGATATTTATTCTCAAGGAAGCTTTGTGTTTTTTCTGAGATGACATCATTCTCTTCAGCCTCATCGAGAACTCCTTTGATGAGGGCTCGTACTGCTTCTGTGGGATTCATTGGAACTTCGAGGTAAGTTTCTTCATCTCTCAGTTGTCGCTCGATTTCTTCAAGATAATCCTGTTTATTCATCAGTACGAGGGCTCCTCCCTTGTCTGCTGGTTTAAACATTACTTCCTGATTATCCAAGAGATTTTTCAGTGTCTGCCACTCTCTTGTGGAGAAATTGCCTTGAGTGTCAGTTTTAAATTGTATCCTTTTGAAGTCCTGCAAGACCGTCTTCGAGAAAGTAGATAGAATAAGGTTCTGTATCGGAGGATTAAAGGTGCTTTTGGGACTGAGCTCAAGAAATTTGTGCGGTTCCTTCGCTGTGTTGTCCTCATCCAAAGAATCAAAGAAAACTTTAAGCTTCAGCTTTCACATAAATTTAAAGAAGTCAATTTTTTCTCGCAGTAGTGTACTGTTATTCTTGGGAACGAAGGATAGGCCTTTCTTGAGGACTTGTATTTCCATTTTAGAAAGGCGATATGACGAGATGTTGACAATTAGGTTTTCTTCCTCCCCTTTTTCCTCTGTGGATTTCTTCTTTTTTCCTCTTCGGATTGGCTTTTCGCTAAACAAGCCGCAGCAGCGTTGGCTGCCTGATCGCTGCCGGAAGGTCCTGGTGTTGCCTCTGCACTCTGGTCCGGAGTGACTTCTAGTTCTGTGCTGAATGCGTCAGACCAGGTATTTTCAGTTGGTGATTGTCCTGTTTTTCACGGGTTACTAAAGTTGGGTTTATTCGGACAAAGGCCGTAATATGCCTGCCAACTATAGACTATGTTGAGCTTGTAGTTTTGTGTGTCTCGTCTAAATGTCCTGATTTTTTTGACTTCAAGTTCCTGTTTGTAACTCGCCAATTTCTGGTTTGTCTCCTCCAAGATTTGTTTGAGTTGGTCTGCCGTATAGCCCTTGCTCAATGAGGCTTTTAATCCTTCGATGTCCCCATTCAGCAAGTCAAGGAGTGTGCTATTTCTTCAATCGTTAGAAGTATCAAATCGAGAGAGCACTTGCTAAGGATCAAGTGCCACCGTTTAACAAAAGTAGGGTTCTCTTTACCGAGTGTCGGTTCAAGGTTTACACGTAAACCCCTTGGTATCCTCTTCGTGGTATGATATTGGGCAAGAGTGGATGCATGCAGCTTGAGATTAATCTCTCTTCGAATCATCCATTCTAATTGTCGGATCAATGCTTCTGGTTTATCGATTGCTGTTAATTCGGCTCCTGCTGTTTTAATTAGCCCCAGTATTCTTTCAGCCTCCTCTTCGCTAAAAGCAAGTATCTCTGCTCTATTGTTTGTAGTCTGGTCTATTTTTGAAAAGGACATATTCAAGTTTGAAAGCTAATATGCCCCAAGAGTTTGGTTCGGAACGTCGGGTGGGCGCGTGCAACCCCTTTCGTGTGGCCAAGAGAAGGAACAAAACCGAATTTGGGGTGTAGGGGTGCACAGCTCTTTATTACTAAAGTAGTTTGTATTATTTCAGAGTTTGTATTATCTCGGTCAGAGAGGAAAGAAGTTAGCCAAGCCAGAGCCTGACCAGTGATACCCAGGTTATCACGGAGATGGTTGAGCAGGATGGCATGGTTGACAGTGTCAAAGGCACAAGAGCGATCAAGCAAGATGAGGACACATGGCATGTTTGAGTCAAGGTTGGAGAGCAGGTCTTCACAGATGTTCAAGGAAGAAGGCTTGGGAAAGGTCAGCGAGTCAAGAGGTGAACAATCAGAATGCAGAGTCCAGATGTCCAGATAATATGGTTTGAGGGAGAGGATGCTGTCATAGAATGTGACAAATGCTGCCAATGGATTTAGGGGGATTAGTGCCACACAGTCTCCTGAGTCTGTTGTCCTTTGTGGAAGTGCAACCAGAAAATGAATTCAGATGCATGGATGTTAAAGCTGACATACCCACACAAACATGTGGACAAACTCACATCTGCATGGACATTCACCATCCCAAAATCATGTAATCCGTTAAATGCCTACATGTGCCGCTGTATGTCTTAATTGTGGTGCAAACTTAACCAGACATTGGGCCTCATTATAAGTATGCCTGTCCGCTAACAACAGTGTCAGTAAGCTACTGGCATGTTGATACAGGACCGCCATACTTCAAGTTTTGCGAGCGAGTGCCTTTCAGCCCACCAGGTCAGACCTGGTGGTCCGAATGGCACATGCTCGCACACCTTGAGGTAGCACGGCACCATTCATGAATGGTGCTGGTGCTACCATCCTCCCCATTCCCATTGAGTCCAATAGGACTCGAATGGGAATGGGGAGTAATTATTTCCAGCTGCATCATTTTTTCTGATGGCAGCCGTGCTGTTTCCACCGGCAGGGCTACCATCGGAGTCATAATGAGGCCCACTCACATGATTGACAGTGCACAACCTTACCTGCCAGCAGAGGTGCCCTGATGTGATTCCCTCATCACCTTCACCAAACACTGTACCTCCGCATTAAGGAATGGGTGGCCAGTGCCCAGCAGAGGGCATGGGGACTAGGGAGGTGAACGTGGGCTAGGTAGACCTCTCATGGAGTGCAGTCATTGGATGAGTCAGGAACCCTGCAACAACATGGTACATTGCATTTCACCAGCTATAACAGTGAATCATGAAGACTGCACATATGCTCCACAATTTTCTGACTGATGTCTCTCTGGCATAAATACGATGAGCAAGTGTGCAGCGCTAATGGCAGTTCAATGTCACAGTCCAGGCCCATTGCAATGGGACCCTGTCATTGCCTGCAGGTTTGAAACCTTCCATTAGACATCAGTCCCTGAATCTGAACCCAACTCAGGTCAGGATGATCTTTCAGTCATAACCACCGCAGACATGGGGCTTACCACTGACTGGACCCGTGAAGCCTGGCACACCTCTTCAGAGTCAATGGCCCGACCAGCCTGCACATTGGGGAACCATCCATGTTCCTCAATGTGTCATCTACAACTGGTTCTGCATCAGAATGTGCAGAGTCAGAAGAGTCAGACACATGCCTGAGGACTATCTGTAGCACCTGTGGATGTTCATAACATTCACAGCCTCCACTGGCGAACTGATGTATGACCTCCTCTTCTTTCTTCTCCTCCTCTGCATCTGCTACATCATCACCTGCACATAGTGACACAACACAATTTTGAGTCATGACTACCTTGTGTGAGATATCGGAGGACTTCCTCACTTCTTTACCCAACATATCCCCCCCAGGTGGCAAGTGAAAGGTTGTCACTTTCGGATCCCGACTTTGGGGGTAGATAGCCGAAAGAGGAACACCTGGGAGGAGGAGACTTGGGGAGTGAGGATGAGGCACTCTTGTGTGAGACATGGAATCCCCCATTTCCTCTTCATAAGCAATCAAACATCCCCCAGGCTTTTACCATTTCCGTCCCAATTTTGTCAGAAAACCATCTAACAGTACATGCCACTATGGTACTTCAACAAAAAAGAGACAACATAGAAACATTCATTCATCCTTTATTAACTCAGACCTACACAAAAACCACTCTGGTACTGGGATGAGGAAGAGGGATGCCGAGTACCAAGATCGTTGTGCAAATTGAAGAATATTGCCTGCACCTGAGGCCAAAGGGGCAGTATAAATCGGCCACTCAAATGAGGCAAGAGAGATCACCTATGGAACGCTTGCAGAAGACGGGGCTGGAGATGAAGACAGGGATACACGTGTCTGAAGCACTGGGAGCTGCAGAGTCTTTGCAGCGGAAGTGGATTGTGGGGGTGTTTTCAGAAAGTCTCTGGTGACAGGGTTGGCCTGCCGACATCCTGGAGTCAAGAGGGCTCCCTCTCCAGTAAACCAAGGTGGCGGAGACCCTGGAAGAAAGGCGTGCTGAGCTGATAGCAGCGAGCGACAGCCACAGGGAGCCGACTGAAGCGGAGGACACCACACAGAGACAGGGTACCCAGTGAGTCAAATCAGGCTGAATGACTCTGGGATGCTGTGGTGTGTGCCACGTTGTGAATGCAGATCAGAGTGCTCACAAATGAACCAAGGACAGTGTAGGCAATGGGAATGCCGGTCCAACTTACTTAAAGTACAGATTGATAGCTATGATAACTTGAAAGCGGAAAGCAATGAATATAATGGTTCGTAAATACTGAACTGTAATAAAATTGACATGGCCAAGTCCAATACCACTGTTGAGATGAAGTAGTGGCTGTGTAACTGTGGAAGAGAGGCCAATGAGGTGTGTTGGTTGGTTGACCTGTACTGAGTGGACCGTGTGGTCTGACAACTGCGCTAGACCAAGTACACCCATCTAAACAAAGGTTTGTAGATTGTGAACTTAAAGAACTGAGCTTTTTGATATTGATGAAAAACACAGAAGCCTGAAATATGGGAAGCATCCTGAGGAATTTTGTTGTTTTGGAAACAGTGAGAGACTTGAAAGCTTGGGGAAGGTCACCCCTTTTTGATAGAAAGTGAACTGTATTGCATCCTGGGGATGGTAGAACCCCTTTTCTGGCCAAGAGCTGGAAGAAGCTCTGAACTTTTGTTTGAACACTTTTTATTTGATGCTGACATCCCTACACGATTTGTAGATGTGAGGGCGGTATAGGTCACAGATAGATATTTACTGTGGACTTCCTGACACAGACTACCATTAGTTTCAGTTAGGTGGAGAAATCCCACCTACTCATAGGGCAAGTTAGGCCTTTTTCCAAGCATATTGTGATTGTAATAAATGTTTGTAGCCCAAACTTTCCTCAGTTGTCTGTGTCTACTTCCTGATGTCTTCACACTTAACAAACATGCATATGTGCATTACAATGCATACAGACACTAAATGCTCGGATATACATACATCACACATCGATACTTGGCACACCTTGACCTGTACATCACAGATGAATGGCATTTGGTAACGCGCACAGTCATGGCCGGGCAAATCAGGCAGTGCAACATGACATGGACTGCGTGTGCGAGGGTACATATATACACCCAGACATGAGTGGCAGAGAAACACATCACTGGAAGGATGGTGGTCTGTGCATCATCAGTGATCCCATGCACAAACTAAACATTTACATGTGGCAACATGCGGAAGTGTGACCTGCACCTCTGATGCCACTAATTACATGCAGGCATATGTGTTGACATGATGTTGCCAACCACAATTTCAACATTTGCCCTCTGCAAGCTACAAGGCTGGTCACAGTAACATGCCTAACATACATGAGTGAGGAGACTGTGACATGGAACCGCCAAAGTCATGCTTGCAATGCCACTGCACCATTGACACTCCATATGTGTAATGAACTGCACAGAGTCAACTATTGGCCATCCACATGTCATCCCATTGGGAAGAGGCCCTCATGTGTCTATGCACAGACATTGTTGTTAATCCATGTCCACCTGCCATCAATGTGGTAATGGAAGACTGTATAAACATGCACACACATTTGTCACAATGCATGAGTCATGGTTTTCTCACCCACTGGGAAATACACATGCAAGACACTGTGAATGTTTTCAGTCACATGTGTGTTGCATGCCATTGCCACAGGTACAAGCTGCACCATTTCATGCTCCATTCGGAGGTTGTGACTTCCTGGGGAGCAGAACTGAAGGCACACAGGGGTGGACACCAGAATGTTCAAATTCAGACATCTGACTGAGTACATTGCTGGTATGAAAACATGCATACTCATGCATCCAGTAATGTAGTGCACATTGAGAACACTGCCACTAAAATGCTCTTGATACACCCACACCCTCTGGCCTGCCTCCTCCCTCCCCCATGAACAGCTCATGCACTTAGTGTAGACAGAGCTGTAAAATAGTGGACTACTCATGACTAGTGGCCCAAGCAACAACCTTTTGATTCCAAAACCCAGGGATAAGTACTGCACATGGGGCATTGTAGTTCTGAAGGCCAGCACAGGGCATCAGTTAGGTGACCAAATCTACATATCTTTTCAAGATTAGACAATATGACACACGTAAAAATATACAAACAATGTACTTCATTTCCATGTCTTGTCAACTCACGCATGGAAATTCTTCATGTAAACCACTTCGTTGCTAAATATGGCGCATGCCTGAAAAGGTTAACTAGTTAACTGTGGTATCCTTGCCAAAGTGCTCTAGAGGATGCCTTGGGACATGGAGTGCATGCATCCCCTCGCCATCAATATACTCTCCATCCTCTCAATATGCCAACCACTGCCAGATGCCTCCGCAATGTGACTTTCATCTTGATTAGGAAAGCAGGGTACATTGTGACACTGTGCAAAACGTAAGTCCATGTGCAATCAATGCTGTGATATGTGTGCAGCAATGATTAGTTCTCTGGCCAAATCACCACCCTGTTTGCCAAAGCATCCATGTGCTGCCCAAATATGACACGACACATGACTGTAACTGTCTGATGTGTCACATCAGTGTTGACCCCAGATCATAGCCCTGTGTGAACATTCACATGGGCAGGAGTCCCCTTCCGTTTGCCTAGCACAATTCATGAACAGGTGGTGTCACTTTACATTGTGTGATCTGGCAGCATACTTCACATGACAGCGTCATGGAAAGTGTCAGTAACTGACTGCCTATAAGTGACTCACTGACAGACATTGACTGGCTCATTACATGACACTCTCATGTAAAGTACACTGTCATCCCACACAATGTGAAGTGACACATTACACTGTCTAAGATGGATGTGCACTATATTTGTGTTGGCCCTGTGTGACCGCACAACTTGACGTTCCCTTGAGACAGCTCTGTGTCACTTGTCTGTACAATAGCGCACTGGGAACATTGACATATGCAGCTACAACCAGTGTGCCATACTGTCGCCACACTCAATCCCATTAATCAATCAGAGAAGCACCCTCAAAGTGATCCTCCACTGGACTACACCCCGTTACCACACCGTCACAACATGATATTCACTGGCTGCAGGCCAGCACTAAGAAGAGATGGTATTGCCAGCACTGTCAGACAAAGCATGGTCCTGTTCTTTTGTGCAGGAATGACCCCTGAGGCATGCTTACTGGAGAGGAGGCAGTGTCTGGGGAAATGTGGACACTATGCAAGATATCAGAAGCTGGTTTTGATCTAAATGATTCATTGATTCATAAATGGTCAGGCTAATATTCGTAAGTGGATTAGTCTTTCCCTAAATTCATACCTCCTGTCTAGGTGATTCTTGTGGGGCATCTGTTCCTGTCTATGAATATTGTACACTAAATATCTGTCTGGAATGGTGACTGGGCATGTTCAGCTTGAGACCCAACCCATCCTCATCTGCATATATTCTGGGACAAAGGGCAACAGAGCCCTCATGCCACATCTGAGTGGACTATGTTGCTGCCATGTCATTCCATATCCCAATAAATATACATGTCTGTAATGGTATACATGTTTCATGGTTAAAGACATTGCAATGCTAGGGTGAGTGTTGTGAACAGTGATGTGAGTACCAAGCCACATGTCTGTCATGTATTCACTGATTCACAAGTGCGACCTTTTCATCACAGCCTGGTGAATGGAATGTTGTGTTCTATGATCATTGTTTCAATTACAAAATCCACTTTCATTAAATGCGAAGTGGATAGGTACACTCATTGCTGTAATTCATCCCCTTACCCTTTATCATGAGTAAGCTTCATACAGTACATTAGGAGAGTACCAGAATATCCACCTTGGAATGATGACCCTCTATCAGCAAATGTTACCTATGTTTGGTCTAGTCCTGCACCTTGCAATATAAAAAATGATGTCGTTTCAACATAACATCAGCCAGACAGGGCAGTGGTCTGTGGGCACTCAGACCCAGGCAAAATAGGCACACCACAGTTTGCCAGTACAGGCAGCTTGGAAATGCATTCTGATGAGGTGTTTCGCCAGAGCAGGTGACAGAAAAAACATGCACCTCAGCAGCGACTGCTGTGTTTCAACATCATATATTATTTGTACAATGCAATGAGACTAGCTACATTAGTTATACAATGAGTCATTGATGCGAGACATTTTTTTATTTTGCCTGACACAAAGGTGTAGCTTGGGGGTATGTGTCAAGGGGTGCATCATGGGTCTTGAACCAAGCCCCATTTGTATAGAAACAAACCTGCACACAAGAACTAGCATAGCTGGGTAGGACAGCAGACAGTGATGTGTACTGTTATACAAACATGTGCCATGCAAGGAAACCACACAGCCAGGTCCCAGAACGCAAGCCATGTGACAGAAGTGTACACAGTAGCAAACATGCATAGTCCATGAATGGCGGACAACTGTACTAAAACACATATATGGATAAGTCAACCATTATTGTCCACACATACGATATACACAAATGACACTCACCAGTTGTGACCAAATACAACCGCTAATGAGATGACTTGGGGCCTCTTCAAATCGAGTCAACTGCTCCCCCTTTGCTGGGCCCCCTCCAGTGGCTTTGGCTTAGGCCAGGTTGTCACTCAGCCTCTGTTTGAACCTTTGTATGAGGTTGCTCATCCATTGATGTAACGCTTTAGCAGTGCATCTCTCCACACCACAGGCATTAATGAGGTCTGTGACATGCTGTCACTGCACTATTCACTGGGCGGGAATAAGGGTTCTGCCAGCCGAGGGGTACATGTCGTAATGGAGATTCAGCACATAATCTATGAGGTTCTGAAGCTCCTCATCAGTGAAGCGCTTCTTCCTCGGCGCACCCTTTGCTGTGCCTAGCGCACCCTTATGCTGTGCTTAGTCTTGGAATGCAGCCTCTTCTTACTCTGCAGGGAATCCCCTCTTGGACCAAGTGGCCCTTGGTTGTGCTGGTCTACCTCTCTGCATCCAACCATGTCCACATACAGGTTTCAGCTCACCTATGTGCTGAGACTCAACATGTCCTCCTAGGGCTGGGGCAGATGTTTCCTCACCATGTCCCTGTCTTCTCCCTTTCTCGTTTGGGGACTTCCCCCTCATGGTGCAGGCAAAATGAATGAATGAAAAGCACCCTCAAATATGTCACACAATTAAAAATATGAAATGGAACAGTCTACATGATGGGCTATGTAGATGAGCGGTCCACCAAGGTCCCAAGCCACCCCAAAATCAAATAAATGTGGTTCACAATTGTCAGGAAGACTTCTCATTTCTGAGCTAACTCCCTTCAACCCTAGAAATCTCCACCTCCTTTGCTGGATTTTAGGACTTTTCATGTTTAACCTTGGAGTGAGTGAGCCCATTTTCTCACACTCACGTGTGTTTTGACCTGAGTTGGATTATGTGTTTCCTTTATTTTTGGAGTCTGACAAACTCCAGAGGTATCTACTTTTTGTATGGTGACACACAGCACCTTCAGTGCAGTGTCACAAATAAATCATGTAGATTTCTCTTAAGGTATAAACACCTTTTCTGGTGTGAACTACAGTTCCCAAGAATAGGAAAGTGAAATTGACTTTACTTACCTTTTCTCTTTGTAGGTCCAGCACACTCCATTTTATGTGGAGTGCTGGGATGGTTATTTAGTAGCCCCTTTTTTTTACTTACTTTCTCATGTAACTTTTTTATGTTACCCTCACTATTTTTAATGGCTGGTGGCAGTGGTTTAATTTTCCTACCATTGTGCTTTTCTACCGCAGGCTGAATCCTCAGCTGCAGTATAGCACCCATGGTTAACCATTGTGTCAAAATGGCCTGGTCTTCTTTTCTCTTCATTTTTTGTTTGTGGGGTCTTTCTTGAGTTTCACTCTGTGTGCCAAACCAGGTTTAGCCCCTTTCCTCATTTTGCCTTTGGCGGGCTTCAGTACTGAAACCCGCCATTGGCTCAAATGTGTCTGGCAGGGCAGGAAGTGAGGGAGATGCCCGAAACGCCCCTGTCCTTAGTCTCCAGGGAAACATGAATGCACCCAGTCCTGATTGGCTGGCTGGCTGTCCTTGCCGGACAACCACCTTGCTGTGTGAGTGACAGCTAGGCTGTTCCTGAATGGGGAAACCTGCTTAAAAGGTGAGGCTTCTTGGACTGAAGACAGAGTAGACCACTGGGAAGAACAACCCGATGAAGAAACTGCGAACAAAGCTTGCTGCATCCTCCTGGACCTTTGAATTGCCTGGTGAATCCCTGCTGCTGGACTAAAACTCATTTTTCTAATTGACAAGAGAAGCTCCGGACAGGACGATTTCTTCCCTTGGGTTAGTGAGACCAACTAACCCTGACACAAACTTTTCTGGAACACCTTTCCCACATTGTGAAAAAGCGCTAGGAGGATCTGAAGCACCGGAACCAGGAGAAGCCAAAGGCCGTCCTCGAAGCAGGTGCCACCGTTGAGGTGCACCATTCCGGTGGCCATCGGTTGTCACACCTTAGCTCTGTGTCCAGGAAACCTTCTACCCAGCGCTCTACTCCCAGATCCGTCAGTGAAAGTCATGCCTGGAAGCTGCTGGAGAGTAGCCATGTGGTGCACTGCTCTACATTGTGTGTGTGTTCTGCATGGGTATGTATGATTGCAGGTATTCCCTCATGCACACAACATGTGTGTTCTACTGTTCTACACCAGTATGCAGCCTCATGCCGATGCTGTATGTATGTGATGACATACATCTGGTATTGTGGCCAAGTGTGTGTATGTGCACTGACCGTTTTTGTGAGTTGGTTCACTAGTGCATATGCAAATTGAGACGATGACTGCATGTGACCATATGGGTATAGACGACAGATTGCAATGTTGAGTGCATTTGAGAACATACACACACATGAACTCTTTGAGTCACATATTATCTATTGAAAATTGGTTCTTCCACACTCAGCAGCTAAGACTGACTCATGTGTGTGTCTGTCTGGAATTGACATCTGAGAGCATCGATCTCTCAGGGACTGCAGTGTGTTCGGTCAGACCAATGCATGAGTAGCCAGAGATGACGTGTGATCATGGCATTTGTTTGTACTGGGGCAACACCATAGGTGCTTGTACCTCACCAATGGGTGCCTGTACGCGTTGCATGCTTCGGCACAAACTGACATGTGTGCATGTTGCAACATGTAATAGGCTGTAGAAGTGCCCAAGCAGGTGTCATGTGACATCTTTACCCACTCGCATGGCTATGTTCTCCATGCTCAGTCCATGGCTGTCAAGTTTCCATGTCCCATGCGTGACTCCTCATGGTTTGTGGTTTGTGTCGAATTCCACACTGTGCATCAATTCGAGTGGACAAGGTGCTCTTGCAAGACATGCTATGGTGAAACTGAGGTGCATTTCCAATGGACATGCCTGCATGTCCAACTTGGATCACTTTTGCCTTGGTGTAGTCTTCTTCTTCATAACTTTATTTTGGTCTTAGACCATAAAAGTCTTAACACACACACACATAGCATAATCACAATTGTTACACTATTAAAGTAGTTACGAACATTGGAGGGAGGTGGCAGTACTCCTTGAAGACATCACAGCCATTCCGGCAGATCTCTCGCCCTTGAAATATCTTTTAGGTGACATAGGGAAGGTAAAGGAAACCACGAGGAGGTTATTTAATATATCATGCATTATTGCAAAACGTTGTATTCTTAAATGCTGGAAATCCCCCATTGCCCCAAACAGGGCCTCCTTCTTGAAGGAACTTTGTATGGTAAATGACGATGAGGAATTATTTATAATGTCAATGCCATCGCCCTCTCGTCCCAAGGACATTTGGCCATTGCTGCGCTTCTATCTGTGTGACCTGGACTCAGACTCAGATGTAGCATCTGAACATACACCTTGACCTGTGATATCTACTTATTTTACATATGATGTTTCCGTGCTTACAATATGGATGTTTTGGTTTCTTATTTCTGTATGCTCCTTTTCTGTGTGTTAATGGAATTGTATAAATTACTGTCGTGCTTATGAACTGCTCTCTTAATAAAAATATGTTTAAAAAAAAGACAAACAAAAATAAAATAGTTACGAGCATTCCCTTCACTAGATCACCACAAATACAAATAATTGATGTCGAGCATATTCTTGTAAATTCATATAATCTAAAAACAAATTTAAAAATGTCTTCTGTGACTTAACAAGTATGCCCAATTCAAATACAAAACTAACGAAAAAGAGAACAAACTTAGAGGTGCGAGAATTAGATAGCCCCGTATCACACCCTGCTTTTAGGCCAAGTACTGCCTTTATAAGATGCATTCTTGCCATCCATGCCCTCAATAGAAAGTGCACAACAGAATGCACTGCCAAATCGTCTTTTAGAATGTACACACAATTTATTCTTCTGACAACTCTACACCTAAATAGAGGCTTGAGGAATTTTTTCATGATGGCATGATAAAGAGGGCAAAATAAGAAAATATTTATTACATTCTCAATTTCAATCGCCCATAAAAGGCATTTTTTAGAAACACTGTTGTTACACTTAATCAGAAATTCAGCCAAGGGTAACATGCCCAAATGGAGCTTGAGATACAATGCCCTACTGAATTTTGGAGATACAATGTCCAAATAACTTGTGTAGCCAAAGCACTGCTTCAACTCCCAATATCTCATTCCACTTTCACTGTTTGAAATGTCAGCAAGAAGGCCACACACACACTCGTCGTGCAAGAGGGTTTCCATAATCAATTGTTTTTAAACTCTGGCTAATAGACTGAGGTCATGGCTAGCATTCAAGATGTCCTAGCTGAGTAAAGTATTTGTTTAAGTACTCCAACCAGAGTAACAAACGGCCAACCTCCTTTGACAGACTGTCTTCTAAGGCCAATCTATACATGGATAGTCCATGGGTGGACCAAACCCTAATCCAATATAGTACTAGTTTGTACTTAGATAGTGACATGATCCTCTGGACATCCACCTCTAGGAAGAACAGTAGGAGTAATTCTTGGAAGTCCCTGTACATTTTTCACGAATTCATTTTCACTGATACTTAATTGATGGCGGTTGGTTCCTCCCGACAACTCTGCCGCATAAACCTCTGCTTGTGTCGCCTGAGCAGAATACGCTTCCAGGGATACTTTCACCGCCCCATTGCCATAGTCATTGGCAAACTTAGCAATTAAGTGTAAATTCAGCCTTGGAGACTTTCGAGGACCAATTGCAATTTTCAGTGAACCTGACACTCAAATAATCATGCTCCCTGACTTGCTCAACACGCTCCCCTTTAAGTATCAGATTTAATATTGTAAGTCCTTTAGTTCTACTTTTCTTAAAGATCATGGTTTTAGTTTTTGCACATTAATGGAAAACTCATGTACATTACAAAATTCTTCAAATGCTGGCGGTTGTTTTATTAAACAAAGCAGGGTCAGTGATAATAAAACTGCATCATCAGCGAACATTAAAATTGGGCATTTCTGTCCAGCTAAAACAGGCGCATCACAACGCAAAATCAATAATTTAGGAAATATACCGTTGATAAAAAGACAAAACAATTTAGGGTCCAAAACACACCCTTGGCATACTCACATTTGAATAGGAGTTTTCTTAGTGACCCTGCCATCGGCACTCCATCTTACTACAGCTTTTTCCTGATGTATAATCTTTGAATTGCCCTTAAAACGGCAAGAGGCATGTTTAGGGCGCTCCAGAGCTTAGCCCTCACTACCTTATTAAATGCTGTTGATAATTCGGTGAATGTAACATACATTCTCATGTTCCTCAGGCTTACATATTTATCAGTCAATAACCACAATCTTAAGCATTGTGCAATAGTGCTGATGTTTGCCCACAAGCCAGCCTTTAGATGGTGTAGGATGTTATTATCTTTCAGTCAGGCCTCCAGGTGCACCTGAAATGCCTTGGTGAAAACCTTCCCTCCTGTATCATGCAAGGATATTGGGCGAGATGTGGCAGTGCCTGTTTCATCGGGTGTGGCTGCAGAGGGTAAGTCCAAAGAGGTTGTTGTCATGGGGGTCTCCTCAGGAGCGGTGGGACAGGGTGATGCCAAACAGGGGCCAACTAGGGCAGAGGGCTCTCTAGGAGTTTGTGGGGTGATGGGGTGGATGTGGTGGAGGAGGCCATTTCAGGCCAGCACACAGGGTCAGGTGGGCGCATCGTGGAGGGTGTTCAGGCTGCACCACTGTTCCAGGAACATGAGGATGTGCAGTCCACCGTGGAGGGCTCTGCACATCCCCCTGTCCCTGGGCCGTCTGCTGCAGCAGTGACCACCTTCCATGATACCTTCACCCAGACTGTGCCTCCACTTGGGGCCACACAGGAACAGGCAATGGTGGTGCAGCAGGCACTTGAGGGAAGTGCAGGTGCCATATTCCCCCAACACCAACTGTCAACTGGCCAGAGGGAGTCCAGACCTAGGGCACACACTCACAAGCAGCAGTCTCAGAGGGTGGCTGTGCGGAGGCACATTATGCAGGGCATTGGCACCCAGAGGAGGCAAAGTGACGACCAGGTGCATCAACTGAGCCAGGGGGGTCAGGATCTGCCTGGAGAACCTGTGTCTGCCAGGGCATGACATGCAAGGCAGCAGGAGTTGAAGAGGCAGCAGTTATGGGATGCAGTCATTCGGAGGCCCTGGGCCAGGGAAGATGAGTGACAGGCAAGGAGGTGGGCAGCCATCCTGGGGGAGTCCTGCAGGGCAGCAGAGGAGGCAGAGGGATACCTTTTGGACACCCTGCAAGTCCTCCAGGAATATACGGAGGCCCGCCTACAGGAATAGGGTGTTGTGGTGGAGTCAGCCCTGGTGGGAGCCCTGTCTGACATCCTATCTGACTATCCTGCTGCCATCGTAAATAGTTAATTAGTGTTCAGTTTCATTTTGGAACTTCATTTTATTTCATCCTTGAACATTTTACCCTTCCCATTATTTATGTGTACATAGTTTTAAAACACATTTATGTCATTCTAATCCCACTTGTTGCAGTTTCTTTGTTCATGTGCACTTTTCCTTTTTCAATATTCTCAGAGTGCATGGGTCCAATGGATGTGATGTGGGTTGGGTCCTCAATTTATTTATTAGAATTCTCATATATTGCACCACCTACACGCAGGCCTCAGGGCGCACATAAAACAATACAAAACAAACAGGTGGAAGAGACCGGAGTAGGAAGTACAGGATCCAAAAAAATCAGTGGTTTCAGACAAAAGAAAGCATGATGTTTAATGGGGAGGGTGGTTGAATAGCAGTGTCTTCAGTCCTTTTTTAAAATCGGTCATCATAGTGACGGTTCTCAGAGTCAGTGGGAGAGCGTTCCAAGCAACCGGGCCTCGCACATCAAAGTTGAGACCGCAGGCAGTGGCCAGTCTGAAACGGGGTTGTACCAGTCTAAGTTGGTTATTAGATCTTAAGGTTCACAAAGAAGTATAATGCTTGAGTCGAGTGGAGAGATATTTAGATGCTCTGTCAAAAATGCACTTGTGTGTCAGAGTGAGAATATTATGAGTCACTCTGTGCTTAACAGGAAGCCAGTGCAAGTCTAGTCTTGCCAATTGACATGTGCGCGTCTAGACATGCCAGTAATGGCACAAACTGTGCTATTCTGGGTGACCTGGAGGGAATACAGGATAGCCTGAGAACAGCCACTCAAGGGACTGTTGCAATAATCTAAGCGCAAGTTTATAACGGCAGTGGCAGGATGGCAACATTCTACTGGGACACAAAAGGTCAGATGTTACCAAGCAACTTGTTAACAAGGCCGCAAGAGCTCCGGACCTGTGCTGCCTGTTGCTTCATGGTGAGCTCAGAGTCATAAGTAACACCAAGGGTTTTCATCTTTTTTGGCATAGGAATTACGGCATTAAGCATAGTGAAACTCGCATATACCGGGCAAGTTTTTTATGTTTTGGAGCAATGGCCACAATGAGGAGTTCAGTTTTAGTCATTTTTAGTGCCAATTAATTAATGGCCATCCATTCATGCATGGTGGTATAGATTTTATTGAGATTGACTAGGTCCGTGTTACATTGTCCAGAGAGTTTCATGATGACTTAAGTGTCATCATCATAATTAGTGTACTGGACACCAAGGTCATCCAGCAATCTTAAAAGGGGAATAATGTAGACACTAAACAGAGCCGCTGAGATGCATGACCCCTGAGGCACCCAACAGGTAATGGGAGTAGGCCCAGAGTAGTCATCCCCGCTAACAACTCTAGCAATGTGTGGCCCCAAGAAGGAGGAGATCCATGAAGATGCCAGACTGGAACAGCCAACTAGGAGTTGCATTTGTTCTACTAGTATAGCATGATTGACAAGATCAAAGGCAGAAGAGAGATCTAAAAGCATTAGAATTGCAGATTGGCCTTGATCTAGGATGTTAAGCAAATTAGCCTTGAGGTCAAGTAAGGCTGTCTCAGTATCATGATGGGCTCTAAACCAGACTGGTGGGTCCCCAAAATGTTATTTTGCTCTGAAAAAACTGGAATTGTGTATAGCCTACCTTATCCAGGATATTAAGGAGGAATGGCACGTTCATGATAGGGTGATAGCTATCTGTCACAAAAGGGTTGAGATTCTCCTTCTTCAGGAAGGGGGTAATCCAAGCCTCCTTAAGGAGATAAGGAGCATAGCCTTCCGAGAAAGAGCGGTTGTTGACGATCGTGACCCAGCGACAGAGTACATCAATGCACTTAACAAAAAGGTTAGATGGACAAACATCACCCGGCAGGAAGTGGGCTTCATATGAGAGACCATCTCAGAGACGTATGTCTCGGTGCATGGGGAAAATGCAAAAATGGGTGACTCAAAGCTGACAGGGGGAATTGGTTCACCAGAGTCAACATGCATCTCTTTAGTAGGGTCAAGGGAGCTCCTTGACAATTGAATGCCATTTTGGTGTAATTTAACCTTGTTAATAAAGGCATTGTGAACAGATTGACACCAGTTGTCATTTTTTAACTGGACCAGGAACTAGGTAAGATTTGCTCTTAAATTTGTTAAGAATAGCAAAAAGTTATTTGAGCCTAGATATGGCTTGGGAAGATCCTGTCATTATAAGCAGCAGACTTGGCATCTACAATGGGTACTTTATGTTGCTTGATTAGCTATTTGTAAGCAGCCAAGGTAGATGGAGAGGGGCTAGTACACCAGCAGCATTCAGCAGACTGTTTCCCCTTTCTGAGATGGAGAATGTTGTCATTAAACCAGGTTTTATTCACAGTTTCACTCTTCATCATTCGAGTTCTAATGGGAGCTAAAGTGTTACTAGCACCTTCCAATGAGACGGTGAGATGACTGGCTAGTTCATCCGCCTTCTCAAAGAAATCTAATCAGCCCAGACGAATGCTGAGCAAGGAAGATAGTTTTTTTGATGAGGCATTCTTCCAATTCCTAGACTGAATAGATAGTCTGGGATTGGTATCAAGCCGAGCAGGTGGCCCAGGAATATTACCGTAGAAAGAAATTAAATGGTGATCAGACCAAAGACAGGGAGAAACCATGAGATTCTTAACAGTGAGAAGGTGGGAAAGGACCCAATCAAGGGTATGTCCAGCAGAGTGTGTAGGGCCAGAGGACCGTTGCATAAAACCAATATCCCCAAGTTCACCCAGAAATGAGGTAGTACGTGTTTCAACAGGAGCTTCGGCCTAATAATTGAAGTCACCTAAAACCAGGACCGGTGTATTGCTCCTAGATTTTATTTAGAATACCAATGAACTGTTCTTCAAAAAGGGGAAGCATGTTGGGGGGATGATAGAGGACGATGACAGAGATGGAGGTATTATCTGAGATTTATAATTTCACAAGCAAGCTTTCACAATCATCCAGGGCCTCATGGAGAACCTGGTGACAGAGTAGTGGATTTTTAACAAACAAGACCACTCCACCCCCCGCCCATCTTTTCGATCAGCCCGAAAAATACATTAATTATTAGGGATAGCAAGAATGCCATCGGAAGAGATGGCTTCATTTAACCAGGATTCTGTAATGGGCAGACAATCAGGGCAAGATACCGTAAGGAAGTCCTCGACCTCCACACCATATGCTCAAAGTGAGCATGTGTTAAGAAGGGCGAACTTTAACAAGGAAGCAGGAATCGAAGTAGCAGGAATAGCAGGAGTCTCTATGGAAACAGCATGCACCAAGTTAGCGGCAGCACTAACATCATGGGTTGCAGCCAAGACGTGAACTGGAGTGTCGGTCAGTGATGTATTCATAGAACATACACACGAGGAAGAAATAGCAGATAGCAATGTAGCATTATTTGTATCAAAAGTTTGATTTTGAGGACATTGAGGAACTCCATCAGTATGGGAAATTATGACACTGGGCGACGCAGGTGAGGAGCTTGTGCAAGGATTATCTCCAAGTTGGACAATCAGTCTAGCTCTCTGGTTGTTCTGAATATGAGCAACTAGGTCAGAGCGAGACATGCTAACTTGTGTCAAATTAAAATCAAGAAGAACTTACAGCATGAAGGGAGAAGAAGCAGTCCAACAATGCCACACACTGCACAAACCCGCACCGGACCCAAACCAGCACAAAGTCGGCCGGTTTGCTCCAGGCACAGTCGTGCCTGTGGTCAGATTAAATGCACCACAAGGACTACAAAACAACAGGGAACAGTAATTCCTAAGGGAGTAATTTGTGCAGAGATTTATAAAAGCTCTGCTTTAACTCGCACTTAGTTGTGATAGGGAAAAGGCTAAAACGATCTGACACTAGGCTGCACAAATAAAATTACAACAATTTTAAAATACACACAGGCTAAAATTCCTAAATTTGAAAAAGACCATGAAAAGCAAGGTCAGTATTGCAAAGCTTATCAATGAGGACGAGGAAGTAAAGATGCCTTTTATACCGGCACAAAACCAGCCTGTTCCCACCAGGCGCAGCCTCGCGTGTGGTCAGATTAAATGCGCGACAAGCAATACAGAACAACAGGGAACTGTAGTTCCTAAGGGAGTAGTGTGTGCAGAGATTTACAAAAGCTCTACTTTAAGTTGTACTTAGTTGTGATGGGGAAAAGACTAAAAAGGACTGACACTAGGCTGCACAAATAAAATTACAACCATTTTAAAATACACACGGGCTAAAATTACATAACATTGAAAAAGACCACGAAGAACAAGAGTCAGTATTGCGAAGGGTCAATGTGTGTGTCATGTCGTTACTGTGATGTTGGCTGGGGGACATGTCTGTATGCTCCTGGTTTTTGATGGATGTGGTATCAGTGCTCGATGTACATGTGTGGGTTCCTGTAGATGTGGGTAGCTGCTCTGCTTTTTGATATCATATTTCTGACATTTTTGTTATGCACATATACCACTTTTGTGCTTTGAAATACATGCAGGTTGTTCTTTTGGGTACATGGTGTGGATGTGTGTGTGATAGTGGTATGGCATGGTGGTTTTGTTACTCCGTTGGTTAATTTGTTAATATGTGTTTGTTGATGTTTTGTGTTGTGTCAGTGTGTGACATGTTGGCATTCTTTTAATTGACTTGGACATGTGCTCATACATTTTAGATGTAGGAATAGGGCCATCAGGGAGCTTGAGGTGGGAATAGCTGTTTATCTGTTCCTATTCCTTGTGCAGGGTCACTGTGTGTTTAATATTGGTGTGTTGGTGTTGTTTGAGTTATGTTTTCTGGTGTGTGTAATGGTGTACAGACAGGATTGGTTGTGTTGATGTGTGAGGTATGTGATGTGATGTGTGTGTGTATGCTCTGTCATTGTGGATGTATACTCACTTGTTCATGTATCTTGCCATATATTCCACTCTGTTTATTTGTGTGTTGTGTCTGGTGACATTTAATTTACCTCTGCACATTGTCTACTGGAGGTCTGGTGTGTTGTATGTTGCATTAACGTCATGTCCACTAATGTTTTGCTGTTCCTTTGACTCTTGCTTGTGAATATGGAAGTGCCAGCAATTATTTCAGTGCAGTGGGTATTTTTCATTGTGGGTGCTCACTGGGTATTATCAAGCTATCCTCATGTGGCAGATTGCTGTATCCCTCACAAGATACAACCAACCTCCCACCCGCATCTGCAAGCAGCCAGTACCTGCTCTCATATCATGCATCATCTCTGCCAGTGGTATGCAGATTAGTCCCATGATTGATGGTTCAGTGTCATTGCTACAATTCTTACTCTCCCTGAGTTGCTTACTCTCTGACATGCTTCACATCATCCCGACACAGGCCTGTTCTGCTTTGGTCACTGGCATAGACTTTGACACCCCTTCCTAACTGCCTACATTTGCACAGGCTGGAATGCATCCAGACATTCTTTGGATTATGCCCATTCTGTGATTAGTTTGACTTCTTTCCTCGAAGGGTATTCACTTGCGAGTAATTTGAGGGCATTGCAATGGCACAACGAGACTATACATTTGCCACATTGCACTGCATTAACATGTCACATGTACAATGGGTGGTCACAGTGTTGGTGCTGCAATGGTTTGCTAGCCTGTTGATGTGCAGATGAGTGTGGTCCACCCGGGAGTAATTTAAAAAGCTCCAAGCCAGGATTCAACAGCAGTGCTCCCATTTGATCGTGGTGGAGGATGATATGTGGCAGATATACTTCATGGTGGAGGCAGGCCAGACGATGTGAGGTAAGTTGAGGATCCACATTGGACTGGTATGCGGTCAGACTAGCAGAGGGCTGACTAGAGGTTGAGGCAGAGGTCAGTGGGGTGGTGTCAGGACTTATGGGGGCTGCCTGGGGCTTGGGGTGGAGGTCAGTGGGGGTGGAGTCAGGACTTTAAGGGGCTGCCTGGGGCTTAAGGTGGAGATCAGTGGGGGTGGAAACAGAACTTGAGGGGGCTGCCTGGGGTTTGGGGTGGAGGTCAGTGGGGTTGTGTCAGGACATAAGGGGGCTGCCTGGGGGTTAAGGCGGAGGTCAGTGGAGTGGTGTCAGGACTTCAGAGGGCTGCCCGGAGCTTGGGGCAGAGGTGAGGGGGTGGTGTTAGGATTTGAGGGAACTTCTTGGAGCAGAGTTCAATGGGAGTAGTGTCAGGACTTGAGGGGCTGCCCAGGGCTTACAACAGAGGTCAGTGGGGGTGGTGTCAGGACTTGAGGGGGCTTCCTGGGGGTTGGGGTGGAACTCAGTGGGGTGGTGTCAGGACTTGAGGGGTCTGCCTGGCCATTGGGGTGGACATCAGTGGGGGTGGTGCCAGGACTTGAGGGGGCTGCCTGGGTGTTGGGGCTGAGGTCAGTGGGAGGTGTCAGGACTTGAGTCAGCTGCCTGGGGGCTTGGGGCAGACGTGAGGGGGGTGGTCTCGGGACTTAAAGGGGCTGCCTGGGGCTTGGGGCAGAGGTCAGTGGGGTTGGTGTCAGGACTTGAGGGGGCTGCCTGTGGGTTGAGGCTGAGGTCAATGTTGTTGGTTTCAGGACTTCAAGGGGCTGCCTGGATCTCGGGGGTCAGGTAGGGTGGAGTCAGGACTTGAGGGGGCTGATTGAGGGTTGGGTGAAGACCAATGTGGGTGGTGTCAGGACTTCAGGGAGCTGCATGGGGCTTTAGGTGGAGGTGAGGGGGTGGTGTCAGGACTTGAGGGGGCTGCCTTGGGGTTGGTGGGAGGCCAGTGGGGTGGTGTTAGGACTTGATGGGACTACCTAGGGTGTGGGGCAGAGGTCAGTGGTGGTGGTGTGTGGAATTGATGGGACTCCCTGGGGCTTTGGTGAGGAGGTTAGTGGGGGTGGTGTCAGGACTTGGGGGTCTGCCTGCGGCTTGGGCGGAGGTCATTGGGGTGGTGTCAGGACTTGAGTGGGCTGATATGACTTAGGTTTTAGGCCCACAGCTTAGGTGCCTTGAAACTATGGGATGATGGTCGCAGTTTTGTCAGGGTGCTGCCTAGAGGTACAGGGGACAGTACGCAGTTTCACTGGAGTGCCTCTTGGAGTTACTGGGGACACTACACAGTTTCACTGGGGTGCGCCCTTGAGCTATGGAGGATCGTACGCAGTGTCACCAGGGTACTGCCTTGAGTTCCGGGAGACAGTATGCAGTTTTGCCAGGGTGCTGCCTTGCGTTACGTGGGATAGTACGCAGTATCACCGGGGAGCTGCCTTGAGTTGTGGGGGATCATATAGAGGTATCGCTGGGGTGCTGGATGGTGGCTCAAAGGCTGGCGCAAAGGTGGTTTGTTGGTGCTGGTTTCTGTTTGTGTGGGTGTGTGTTGTGGGCATTTAAGGTGAAACTTGATTTACTTTGTGCCTTGTGTTACTTTGAGCTTTGAAATACATGAATGCGTGGAACGTGCAAAAATCTATTGCACACAAATAGGTGCAACATTGTTTTAGGTGCTAAGTACTTTGCACTTTTTCTATGAATCAGGGCCCCTGATTCACAGAGAGGTGCAAAGTGTATTTTTGCTGTGGAAAGTCACTTCGCACTTCAAAACTGCTCTTTACAGCATGGTAAATGGGCCTGATTCACGTCGCAAAGAGTACTTTTGCATTGTAAAGTGACTATTCACTGCATAAATACACTTTGCACCGATCTATGAATCAGGGGGATTGTTGGCAGTGCAAAGTCACTTTGCACCAGCGCAAAGTCACGTTGCACTGTGCAACAAATTCCATGAATCAGGCCCCACGTACTATGGTTTCTTGATTATCTTACATGGTTTTGTAACAAAAGGGTTCATAGTAGTTTTCAGTGATTTATACACTTCCTCTAATTGTACAAACACATGCCTCAAGTCCATGGAAAAAAATTATGATAATAACAATGATAATACTACTAATAATAATACATACCATTGTTATTATTAGTGCATTCATTAGGCAAAGAACTATCTTCGGGAAGCAACAGGGTGCTTGCTCGCACAGATCTACTGGACCATATCATTCTCTGGCAGTTGTTGGAACGATTTCTGTCACGAATGTGTGCTTCATAATGTCTGTCCACGCTTCCCTATCTGTAACACACCACACACATTAAAGACAAGACCGTGGAAACATATTTTGCCGTTTGAATGTTCCAAATCTTTGGTAACGAAATACTTTAGAAAATGGTGAGCTTGTTCTGTCAAAACTGTGTCTGAGATAAAAGGTCTTGGGATCCTGGTGGTTCCGGGTTTGCTCCCAGTTCATTGTAATAGCCCTCTTACATATGTTGGCTTGAATTGACCTAATTGGCATTTTTTAAAGCCACACATGAAGGCTTTTTTTTAATTGAAAATCATGTGGATATGTGTCCTTATCTGGACGCATTGCACAGATTGACTGCAGCTTGTACGTTTTCCAGTGTTACATTTGCTCAGTAGATGGGGCTATTCGATCTTTTTTGTTTTAAACCTCACCTCATCACGGAAAGAAGACACCAAATAAATGAGTTTCCTTCGCTTTTGGGTTTACAAGCTATAAGCAACACTGATCCGTGTGTTTTGAAGCCCTATCGTGTAGCACTTTATACATAACGTTATCTGCATATTTAAATCCCACAAAGCTTTATAGACAGCAATGTTATTAGTACACATATGCGATTCATAATTATGTTGTATTCCTCAGAAAGGAAATGGGGTAAGCGGTCTTTGGTGGGATTTAAACTTGTCAATTGAGCAGTGCAGAATTTTTAAAAGATACAACTGCAAATTACTTCTAATGTTTTCTAATACTGAAATTCTTTTCTGCAAAAATCAGGACATTTTTTTGACTGTGCAGCTTGGTCCGGTCCAATGTTATGCAGAAGTCTATTCCACAATTACGTTAAACTAGAGATAAATAGAAACCAAGATTTAAATATATGCTTGACTCGTTTATTTCCTTACTCTCACCATGTCTCATTACCTTTGAAAGAGTCTCTCTGCTTTGAAATATCTTTTTGAATACTTCTCTGGGTTGCCTAATTCGTGGCAGCCACTTCCTTCCTACAGTTGAATAGAGTTGCTGCTTGTCTGTCTCCCAGCACCCTTTGCTGACTTAAAGTGGGGGTTGTTGGGGTGATAAAGGCAGTTTAAAATCCACAGCATCTTGGACCGCACCATCCTCTGTCTACCCTGGGTTGAGCACCACACTGGAACACTAACGTGTTCCTGCATGCTTGAACAGGTAGACAGGATTGTTGCAATACTCTGCACACTGTTTTTCTCCTAGGTGTCCCACTGCAATTTCGCCTCACTGTGATGTTGCTCCCAGGTGCCTTGCTGCAGTTCTGCTCCTAGTGGGATTTCCCCGTAGTGGTTCCACCCACTGCTGCCTGATCCTGTTCTTCTTCCATGCCTTTTCTGTATTTGATTAAGGACTAGGCACTTTATGCTGTCCCCAGTTAGGAACAGCACCTCAATCCACAGTGACTGAGGACATCTCTGCACAGTTACCCTAACTGAGGTGCACCACTAGCAGGTACATTGGCAAAGTCACACCAGGTGGATACAAAAAAGAACCATTGAAGTGTCCACTAACTGCTGCAGCACTACATGCTCCAATTGTAAGTTCCAACACACAGAACAAATCACACTCAATATATCCTTCATCCAAGAGATCCACAGGCTCATGGCCTCACATAGATCCAGCTGTGAATATCAAGTGCTTACCTGAAAATCAACTCACCAAGACTGAATTTCAACTGCTGCGAAAAACACCAAACACCCTGACATCCACACCTAGCTCTATGCCATGAACCTCAAGGTCTTCACACCCGAGCTGACCACCTGGGCCAAATCCTTTGGGGCAGACACCTCTCCTTCAAACAGCACATATTAAGGTAGGCACAAATGGCTTGGTACCAACTGTTTCTCCTTCATCTCAAAAACAACTTCATATCTGCTTTGGTCCTCTCCCACCAAGATGGTTGCAATACCCTTTTGAAGGGCCTTCAAGTGACTTCCATGGAAAACCTGAGATGCATCCTAATGCTGCAGCATGACTCTTTAAAGTACACTGCAAAATCCCGTACCTCATCGAACTGCACTGGATCCCACTGCAAGCCTATATCATCTTCACATCCTACTGCATCATCTACAAGGCTGTCAGACTGAAGTCCCCAAGCTATCTCTCTGAGAAGCACAGCATCTCTAAAGGGATACGATCCACCAGAAGTAAGGACATGTGCACACTCAGGGCTCAAGTCGAGGGTACATGCGGGAGGACAAAATCACCCCCTTTTTTCAGAGGATGGACTCAGTCCCCCCCTCAGCTACAATGTGAAATGTCGTATTTTAATTTATGAATTAAAGCCAACCTCTCAAACTGCAATCGTGAGGTTTGCAGGCTGGAAACTTCCCCACTGCACTATATAAACTGATGAAAATAACAAACAACTAAAGGTGAAATGTCCCATTTCGGTACTGCAAGTCCCAGGGAAAACATTTGTATAGGTTCTTGGAGTTTAAAACATGCACACATTTAAACTTTTTCAAAAACAATATTAGAAGAAAATATCTCTCTTGGTTTTGTGTGTGTGTTGATTTTATGAAAGGCAATTGCCATTCGTCCTGTGAAATTTGGGTGGTTATGTAAAGGCAATTTAATGAAATGTGCATGTTTCACCTTGATATGCTAATTTCTGGCGATGTCGCATCCCATTGCGTTTGTTGTTGAGTCTCCCACTTTTATTTTTAGGACTTCACCCCTGTGCACACTTGAATTCCGCAGATGCACGAAGGAAAGAACCGGAAAACAGGCCTTGTCTTTCTATGTCCCAAGACTCTGGAACCTCCTCCCTGTCAACATCAGACTCACCCCTTTGCTTTTACAGTTCAGGAAAAGGAGCTCAAGAGAACCTCCTCTTCATGGATTGGCTCCTCTTTAACACCTAGGGCCACACACTCTAAACTCCCCACTGTACATGAAACTGGTCCTTAGTCTGGTAAAATGTAACTGTCATCACCTTTTACTAGGGACTGGGAACCCCAAATAGGTTATGTGTTGGGCTACCATTATTTTGTTTGCAATATACCAATTACAGGTTCTAGCTTTCTTAGAGTTGGTGAATACAACAATTGCAGTTTTATCCGCATTCATTTTAAGATCATATTTTCCCACATAGGATTGTATTTCTTCAAGGCCACGCTATATGCCTATGTGTGTGTAGTCAAGATGACCATGTCATGTGCATAGGTAAGTGGATTCATATTCATGTTTCCCAATTTAGAAGGAACTAATAATAATAATAATAATAATAATAATAATAATAATAATAATAATACCCAGCATAATAATTCCCAGCAGGCATGTAGTTCTAAGACCTATTTCTTATAGGTCAGGAGTGTCAGCTACGCCTGGTTAGATAGCTCAGCTGTGCTGCTCCGTTGGATTGCCTTCTCAAAGTCTGTTTGAATGTGTTGACTGCCTTTTTTCCCATTTTTACTACACTTTTAGCCATTTTTAGCTGCTTAGTTCAAATTGTAATTAACTGATTTAAGCCAGTTATTATTTGTGCTTTCATTTTGTGTAGGTGCCAGGATTTTTAAATGGATTGCTGATAAATTGCGCATATAATTGTATTTAAACCATACTAACTTTCTGGGCTCTTCAATTCTGCCTATTTCTCACGTTTCAAAAACCTCTAGATTTGATTTAAAGTGGGGACTGCCTGTACACTTTCGAACTACAATTCCCAGTGCGACTGTAGTTCTAAGACCTATTTCTTATAGGTCAGGCCCGTCAGCGCTGGCGCATCTTTGCAAGCCGGTCTGTGCCGGTCTGTGGTGCTCCGCGGACTGTTGACTGCATCGCCTACGCTACACAGGGGTCATCAATGGAAATCATGGCGGTACTCGTTGCTATTAACACCGCTAGGGAAGATTTGGGTGCATATAGGATTAGAGTTGGCCTGCAAGCAATAGAAGCATGCAGGGCTATTAGTCCTCGAGGCTATATGACCGAGGCCTCATCAACTTTGTCAGTGAGCTGTTCATTAGCTGCTAGGAATCTGTGAGGGAAGAGGAGGACATTCAGAAGGATGCCACCATAACCGAACATTTGACGCCCACAGTAGAGGGATCTGTGACTCTGATGTTAGGGGAGGAAGATGTGAAATGTATGGGGTTTGCCTGATGGGCTACTACGACTCATTAGCGGCGTGTACGAAAACTGTGGCATACAGGTCTGATTAAGTCAAAAGGTGGACATCTCTAGGAGAGTACGATCTTACCTGGGGGTGAGGCAAGGATGTGTCCTGGCCCCTTGGCTATTTAATCAGTACTTCTCCGATGTAATACTATTGCTGGCTAAAGAGGGATTTGTTGCCCCAAGGATCAGTAAGGAAAAATTGTATGTCTAATATATGCAGATGACGTACTGATTCTTGACTGCACTAAAGTTGGGCTGCAAAGATCTCTAAACAACTTTGAGAACTATGCCAATGACAACGGGCTAATTATCAACCCAACTAAAACTAAGATTCTCACCTTTAAGAAAGCAAAAGGGATGACTAAAAGACCTGTAGGCACCGTTGGAGGCATGCCGCTGAAATTAGTGGATTCAGTTCGGTATCTGGGCTTCTATTTCTCTGCCTGTAGAGGCCGCAAAGTAGCTAATGAGATCTTGCTGCATAAGGTTAAACACTTAGGATCCCAGATTATTAGAATTGACTAAAGGTTTGGCATATTCTCCCTCAAACCCTCAATGATGTTCTTCGAAGGCAAAATTGTGCCTAAATTGACATATGGTTTTGAATTAAGATCTGATAAGCTGTGTAAAATATTGA
Source organism: Ambystoma mexicanum (assembly GCF_040938575.1). NCBI lineage: Eukaryota > Metazoa > Chordata > Amphibia > Caudata > Ambystomatidae > Ambystoma > Ambystoma mexicanum. The sequence continues at coordinate 645,983,790 of NC_090930.1, read as the reverse complement.
GCAGAATTGAGGGAAAAAATTGGAGGAGAATCCTTGGAGTGCCAAACGCAATTCCAATCTCAGCTAACCGCTTTGAGTTGGGTATGGTGTCGCTGTGGGCACAGGTACAATGAGCTTCCCTTGTTCTCTACTCAAAAAGTATTGCACCCATTCCTGACTCCCTGTACCAACTAATGAGTAGAAATGTGGACCATTCATCTGCTTTAATGGCCTTCCGAGCTCGGTCTGAATGTACCCTAAATGAGATTGGTGTGTCTGTGGAAACACTGATCCCGAACCCTAAGGCTAAGAGAGCCTTATTAGAGTATGATTGGTCTCAGAATACCAATACATTTCACTCTTATCCATCTATGAGCCACCTGACACATGAACAGAGACGAAGAGGAACCTTGACTAGGATCCTGTTACAATTTCCTATTCGTCACTACAGTGGCATCCTATTAAGGGTGAGGTGGAACTTCCTACCGACCAGGGAAATCCAGGTTAGGAGATCGCTCATCACGGCAGAGTTAGCTACTTGTAGGTTTTGTATGGCAAAATTGGAAACCTTAAGGCACCTGGCGCTTGAATGCCTCCCACTACAGGGCTTAAGAACCCAGTATCTGGGGCCACTAGCAATGAATCCATTCCTTTATGATGAAGATATGATATGGAAACATTGTCTTAAAAACTTTAATATCCGGGAAGGGTTGGCCCTGGCTGGTTTCATCAAATCACTGAATTTGTAGACCTGGTAAACTGATGATACTTGGCAGGGGATGTCATTTATTTTTACTTAACTTGACGCGATCTGAAAAATGTGGACTGAATCTATTGATTTTATTTGAATTGTCTGTGGATTCACTGTTTCTATACTACAACTGGTAGTATAATATCTGATGTGAATGTAATTGTTGACCTGGTTTTTATATGCCGCTGTATTGTTGATATTATTAACTGTTGTGTGCACACTGAACCAACTCAATTTATTCACCTCGTGGGTGAATTTTGATGTATTGGACTCAAATTGATTATCCTTCTCTTAATTTATTCTGTTTTTCTGTTTGGTAATCTTGTGTTTACTATTCTACTTTATTTCTCTTTTAGCATTTTCTTTTTTTTATTATTATGTGTACCATGTGATTATTTGAAATCTTTTTTGTAAAGGTTTGAACTAACCAAATAAAATTTAAACAAAAGAAAAAAAAATGCGCCGGGGGCCTAGGTGGAGGAAATGGAGAGGCTTCACAGGTCACTTTAACTGACCAGAAGGAGGATGTATCAGAGCACAGGACCAATGATATAATGCCAAAGGTGGTACTGAGGGATTTATTATTAGCTCTAAAGATAGTGCTCCTGAATACCAGGTCATTGTTAAAACATGCGCTTGAAGTAGCCACGTATATATCACTGACTGTGATGTTGACATTTGTGCACTCCCTGAAACAGCAGGTCCCACTTTGGTTCTAGCTTTTCCAGCTGGGTACAATATGTTGCAGAAGGACAGACCAGAACGGAGAGGTGGCAAATTGCCTTTAGTTTGCAAATATGGGAGGTAGTTTCTCCTGGTATTATTGGTATTGAGTTAAAACACATAAAGATAACAATTAATACGGAAACCACCCTCAACATGCTATTGGTATACAGACATCCTAATCCTGGGGTAGACTTCCTCACACAATTATGCAATCTGTTAGTGCCTAACCTCAAAACGAATAGCAACTTTGTGGTTTTGGGTGACTTTAACTACTGGCTGGGCTGCAATACATATATATCAGCCACCATGCTGGAAGACCCTTTGAATAATATGGGTTTCGAGCAACTTATCAGAGTCCCGACTCATATTAAGGGGAACACTTTAGACCGGGTGGCTACTCACACATTAAAACAATATAGCTAGCAGTCCTGCCTTGCCCCTCGTCAGATCATTCTTGGTTTTCATTTTACAATAGTGGGTGATAAACCCATAAGGACCAGTGTAAAAGAGAAGAATAATGTCTTAGTAAAGAATTTTAAGAAACTAACACCAGAAGCCCTGTAACCATGGCTTCGACCTTTGATTCATGAGATTATTAAACTATAGATGGCAGAAGACATCTCAAATCTCTATACGCAATCTCTACAGGAAGCCACTAATACTTTGGCATCTCTTAAAACCAAACAAATAGTTGAGAGAAAAGGTAACGATTGGTTTACCCCTGAATTACAAAAATTAAAAGCATCTAAAAATAAATAGCTCTATGTCTAGAGATTATCTCAGGAAATTCCAAAAAAAGAGGCTTATAAAACAGATACAAAGGATTATTAAATTGCAGTCATAGCAGCTAAGAAAGAAATGTTTAACGAGAGGATAATTCAGTCCCAATAAGAGTCCAAGGAACTCTTCAAAATATTGAAAGAGCTAGAAACTCCTGTTCAGTAGACTACCAATATACCGGGAAAGGATACTGCTTGTTGTACACTGATTCAAGATGCCATGTGGGGAAAGCTAGATCGGATAAAAAAAGATATTGAAGTAAAAAGAACAAATATCAATATGGCAACCAACATCTGTGCTTGCATCATGCCTGTGCTAAAACCGCTAGATCGTCAATTTAACTTCATGTCTCTCTCGGAAGCTGAACTGGCAAATATTATTGAGTACCGTAAACCTACTAGCTGTAAAGGGGATCCCTGCCCGGCAATGATTATAAAGTCCTGCTCCCCTATCCTGATTAGTGCCTTGTGTATGTGTTTTAATGCCTCCTTTGCAGAAAATCATGTGCATGGGGGCTTAAGAATGCCTGGATCACTCCATTATTAAAGAAACCTGGACTGTGTCCTAATACAGCAGCCAATTACCGGCCTATCACCAACACTCGATTTCTTTTAAACATTTTAGATCTTGTGGCTTACATCCAGATATCCACTCATGTGAATGAACACATGATTTTAAATAAATGGCAATGAGGTTTTAGGCAGGGGCATGGAACGGAAACAGCATTACTGGATCTTAAATCCAGGTTACTAGACTCCATGAATAAAGGTCAAACCAACTTGCTCATGCTTTTGGATCTCTTCACAGTTGTGGACCTGGTGTAACATGCCTTATTGCTCACTAGGTTGAAGGAAGTGGCTCACTTCTCAGATAACGCTGCTCTCTGGATCTCCTCTTTCCTGAGTGATAGATGGTGTACAGTGAGCAGTAAGGAGACTGAAGCTATACCAGTGTCTTTAGCATATGGTGTACCACAGGGAGATTGTTTGTCACCCTCTCTATACAATGTTGTTACTGTTCCTTTGTTTAACCTTCTCGGGAAAAATGGTATGTCTTTGACTAATTATGTGGGTGACACTCAAACTGTCATCCCACTAACAGGTATTTTTCTGAAGGATGAAAGTACCATTAAAAAGGTCTATGACCTTATACGGACTTGGATGATACAGAATGGGCTAGCACTTAACAAATAAAAAAGAGCTGATGACAGCAGGGACTGAGAATAAAATAAGGAAGTTATGGCCTGACTATGAGTGTTTTTCTATCGCAGGGTGTGATATCATGACAAAGATGAAAGTGAAAACACTACGTGTCATACTAGACCAGAAATTTAATATGAAAGCTCATGTGAGCTGCCTATTTTCTACATCAGCCTACTATATAAAGCTGCTGGCTCACCTCCAGAAATTCATTTTGCAAAAGAACTCTGATATAATAGCAAGGGCTATTGTGGGGTCAAAGATAGACTACTGAAGTAGTCTGCTAGTCGGCATCCCCAAATCAGAATGCAACCACCTCCAAGTCATTCAAAATAGTGCGCTGAGTGTTGTCACCGGACTTAAATGGAAAGATCACATCTTGGACGCCAGATCTTCTTAATCGTCAGATCTATGCATTGTCTATTCCTACAAGGCCCTTTAAGCTGGGTCTTGGACGATGGCCTGAAGTTAGATCTATAAAGTCAGACAATTCTCAAGCATACCTTTTGAGCCAGGTTTGTTATCCTTTGTCCGTAGCCGAATCTATGTCGTTTGAGCCTAGAACATGTGACACTACCTTTTTTCCCTAAATACTTGCCTGTACAGGCTCAAGCAGCCTTCTTCTCAGGTGCCACTCAGTTTTGCAGCAGTATTCACCCCCAATCCTACCTTGGGCAGTGTTATAGAAATGTTGAAGCAGGGCAATTGCAACGTGTGCACTAAATTGGCACTACCTATCCTAGAGCAAAAACATGTGTTTTAAATATTTTCAGCACTAGGGCAATGTTTGCCCTAGTGGTAATGAGGAATGGCGTTAGCAGTAGGATACACGGTGCACCGGTCCAAATATATTTTAAAAAACATATTGTAAGTGATTTCAATCTGGCACACACCCAAGTCAAGCCCGGCATGTAGTGCACAATTGGAACACTTATTTATTTTTGTCTATAAGTTCAATTATCTGAACGATATAACACTCATATCACACCCTTCTCCTGGAATCCCCCCCTTCCCTGAACCAGGAATCAGGCTAGTTTGTAAAGGTAAATATTTGTTTATATATTTAGAATTTAATCACAGTATATTTTAATAGGTAAACAACAATCACCAAAGGGGTGACAGGACACAGAATAATATCTTTTAATGCACTAGAAATCTAGTAATGAGCACCAAAAACATATGCAGCACAGAAAAGAATACCTTTGTGTTGGTGTGGATAGATGGCACTATGGTTAGAGGTTCCCCCTGCAACACCACTCAACCCCCAAAACGGCAATTAAATAGATGTGAGGAGAGAGCAAGTATTCAGAAATAGCACAAATCAAACAGAAGATCAGTCCCACCTTCCCTCTTCAGACACAAGGGAAAAACAGAACTGACTTTTCAGCTGTCAGGATGGCTTTAAAATTGTCTTTAGAATTGACTGGGCAAAGACACCAAATATGGTAAAAAATACTTAAAATGTTGTAAATTCCTATGGGAGCCACTTTGAACAGTTGCACACAATCACAAACAATGATTTAGTTCAAAGAAAGCATTTGAAATCTCAAAGTCCAAGTAAGAAACAATTTTAAGCTATTTCACACATGTAGAATTCTTTCAGAATTGTAATTCCCGGCAAACATTTCCTTGCACTATATTCACAATACCAGGTGAATTTTGGGTTTTTGGGTTCTATAGATAGCTATGGATGTTAGGTACAAGTAGGAATTGAATTTCCGTTTATATCATGAAAACTGAGGGAGTTATAGAGGGTTCAGTAAAGGTCGTTTTTGTACATAAGGCGCGAGAATGGAAAACAGAAATGCACTTGGAAAATGAAAGATGGTTTTGATTACACTAGGTTATGACTATGAAAAAGAGACTGTCACACGTGAATTTCCACAGTTACGTGGCCAGCGTAACTCTTCACGTGTGATATTCTAGTTTCCTTTCTGGGATTTTCTTTTCTTATTCAAAATCACTAATGACCTATGATTTTATAAAACAAATGAGAAAGAAATAGCACAAGAAAGGTACTGACAATACTATGATTCTGAATTTACAGATAGGAGGAATGGAGATTGGGATAAGACTATGCAGAGATATAAGAGGTCACTTTTCTTCCTATTAATACTCACAAAATAAGTTATTAAATTGGACCGTCAGTTCTGGTCATGGATTGGATCTGGTCTAGGCAAATCAGGCACGGGATTGGATCAGCTAGGCCGGTGACCGGTTTTGCACAGGATCTGTCCTTCTTATTTGTGGGTATTTCAATCAGCTGGATGTCGGGTTCCTCAGGCAAGCCTAGTGGTAGCAAGCCAGAGAATTGCAGGATCTTAGTTCACAAGGCCTTCTTGTCCTCCACAGCGCTCCACTGGATGGGGAATATATGTTTGAGTATTTGGGCCTTGCTGGAAATCAAAAGTCTCTATTCCTGGCAAGAGTCTTGGTATCTGGATCTTGAAGGATGTTAAAGCTGGATGTAGAATGCTGGATCACAGTGCTTTACCGGAATCAGGAAAGTGAGTGGATCTTTGAGTAGCTATGCGTCATCAGCTGTCTCTATTTATGCTTTAAAATGACATCACAAAGTGGGTGTATGGGCTGGCTTAGCTAAGCTTGCCCCTGTGAGCTGGGATAGGATCACAATTTAATCTCGCCTTTCAATTTGAGTGATTGGTTCAAGGCCGGATGATGTCACATTTATGGTTTGCTTTACAGTCCTCAGAAACCTCCCTTTAGCCACTGGTCTCAAAATCGGATGTTATACTAAATGTACATTTCTACATTGGTCACCTTTATACAAATCACACACAAAGATGCCATGTTTTATGAAGCAGCTATTCCACAAAACCCCACAGCGATGGTATCTTGTCTGAACTTTCTACAGAATTTTGTCCTTTTCGCTATGAACACAATTTCCAAATTTTATGCAACTTTCTACAAATGTGTGTGTTTAACATAGGGATGTGCGTGTACATTTTCACAATTCTAACATTAATACATTTTGGATGAAGCCACATATATTGCCATTCCTGTCCACAACATGTCACACAGTTCTGCCGCCTTGTCACACCTGCAGCCAAAAATTAACAACTCTGTCCTCTTTATATGTTTCACCACTTTGAATAACAAGTTATGAGTCTTTTAAATATGGTTCATTGTTCATTCTTAACAGCAAATGGTCGCTTGGCTCCACCCCTTTGTCTCTCGTGGGAGTCCAGTACATCCCCCTCCTTGGAGGAAGCTCCTTATGATCACCTTCACACCTCTGCTTCCTGGGCTGAAAGGCTTGTCATTGTTCCTCTCTTTCTGTAGACATGAGTCTGTTCTAACCCGCAATTACCATCCCCCAGTGAGTTTCTGCTGAGAGGAAGGCCCGCCTTCTGGGAGAAACCTGCTTTTCCAGTTCTTGCAGCTCAGCCAAGCTAATTAACTTTTTAAATCCAGCAAAAATAAATGTGTTGCATCAAACATAAATGCATTACTTTCTCAACCTTAAAATCTGTGGGATCAAAAACACAACTAAAATCTGTATTCCTTTTTGGCAACAATCCTTTTTATGTGTGCTAATTCAGCAGACTTTTAGTTTTAGCTCACTTTAAAGTTTCAGAAGTAACTCATCTGACAGCTGTCATTCAGGTAGTCCAGGGTACTGCACCCAGATTTTGGCCTGGGCTGTCAGTTTTCAGACAATCCAGTTTGTCTGAAGAATGTTTTGCTCTTCATATTAGGACTTTGTAGGTTCGCAATGCTTCGTTAGATTACATACATTTTACCACCAGGCAAGATTTTGAATTTTAAGAAGTGTTGTGCTATACATATTTTGGAGTTTTTAGCAACAAAGCAAATGTTATTGGAAGGAACATTTTAGGGGTTTCACTTGCAAAGTGCTGCTTCTCTCTCTGCACTCTGTTTGCTGGCCATGGGGCCCACTGGCACATTTCTTCAGGGTGTGTCCTATTCCACCGCACATGCAACAAGGGTGGCAGGTTGTGCATCCCTCTTTTTGTGTGCTGAAGTACACTGTTTTTGTAGTTTTTTGTAGGTTTTTGGTGTGCGCAAGGGTTTTGCCGCCATTGTTGCTGTTTCTTTCACCATAACTGGCAGGGTGATGCTGCATAGCATAGCCGAGTGGGTCAATACATCCCACAGAGCCCCCCTCCCGACTTGGTTTTGACCTCCCGTCAAGGGGAAGGCAGGAGATTGGGATGTTCTTTTTCTGTCCATGTGGATAACTTCAGTCGCTTCTCCCATCAGTGCTGGAGGCAACCCGTTCTCCTCGCCGTTTCTGGTAAGGAGTATTACTGGTTCAGGTTGGGCATATTGCTGGTTCTGGTTGGGAGTATGGAGCAGAATTCCGGGCTCCTTGGGTCTTTCCTCCCAGTCCCCGAGTGGTCCTCCTTGGTAATCCTTTGGATGATTCTCAGTCCAGATGCTAGAAGATAGGACATAACATGGTTATGGATATTTTCCCACTAATGTGTCTACACGTCATCTGGGGATGTCAGCAGTGGGAAAGACAATTGCATTGGTTATAATTGGCAATATTCCCCATCTATGTTTACTAATGGTCTCAACACTCTTCTTACACATACACAGTGAACGTTTAGTGATTCTTTTATGTTTCCGGATTTTCCCTCTCTGGGTTTCGGGTTGGCTCTTCTATTTGCTGCAAAGTGTGTCTGGGATGGCAACTCTTCAGTTGGTTTATGTGGACCCACTTGTCTTGCCCTTCTGCCAAACTGCCCTTCGGGATGCGGATTCTGTAGATGACTGGTGAGATTCTTTCCACAATTTCAAAAGGACCCGCCAAGTTGGGAGGAATATGCACTCTTTGGCCTGGTTTCTTTGGAAATTGTACAAGTAGACCCGGTCTCCTACTTGATATTCCTTTTTAGTTGTCTTAAGATTGTAGTAGGTCTTCATACTGTCTGCAGAGCAGGTGTTTTCTCAGATTCTCAACATACTCATGAGTTGTGGAGGCATTTATCAAGGTCTGCTCTTGGATTTTGTAGAGCAGATGCTGGGGTAGCACATCCTTCGTGCAGTCATCAGCTCAAATGGAGACATTTTTGTTGCAGAAGAAGGGGTAGATCTGATGGCCACCAGGACAAGGAGTAATCAAATGTCCCAACTTGGCCAAGAATCTGCCACAAACTTTTTTAATATGCTCACAATAGTTTTATTGTACCTCTCAACTCCACTAATACAGGACCTTCGCTAACCAATGTGTAGTTTCCTTTTGACTCCAAGTATCTCCCACATCTTTGTCATCACTTCACTGGTGAAGTGGCTACCTCAGTCTGACTCAATCCTTTGGGGTAGTCCAAAACGCAAGAATATGTGATTGATCATTAGGGCAGCTGGTGTTTCTGCCTTGCAATTTGGGGCCGGGAGACATTACACCCAATTAGTGAATAAGCATGTTACGCTCAACATGTACTTGCTCCCCCTAGAGGAGCGAATCACGGGCCCGATAAAATCGACTTGCAAATCTAACCAATGCAGTATCATCCCCCTCTTTTGGAGGGGAGCACGATGTGTGAGTGATGTTGGCTGAAATTCTGCACACAAAAGACACCCCTTCAAGTATTGGTCGAGGTCCTGCCCCATGTGTGGCCAGTGTGCAACCTCTCGCAAGATTTCTTGACTGGCTGTGGCCGCATCATGGGGGTGACTTAGCATCAGGGTCTGGAATGAGGTAGGGACCACCCACTGGTTTTGGCAGATATGGATCTCCTCACCAACAAACCGTCTTGGATTCAGAAAATGTTTGGATGATTTAATCAACACTCTGAGGTCCTCTTTCCTAATGTAATCGGTATCCATCAGGGGAAAGTTCTCAGGGTCCTCAATGTTTTGATAAAACTTACCAATTATTGGATCCCCTTTTTGAGCCTTAATCAAATCAGCATCTGGGGTCTCCTTACTCCATTGTGCAGTTGAGAGTTCATTGTGAGCATTTATCTGGGGCCTAGTGATAGCAGTGACCTGGATTTCCCCCAACATGGACTCGATCTCACATAGATCCCTTTGGATGGCTCCAATTTTGGCCAGCTGATCGGCTAGGTAATTTCCAGTTTTGTCTGGTCCCTGTGCTTTAGAATGACCCTTGATCTTTTTCCAGTAGATGGTCATCCCATTTGAGGTGACCAGATCATCAATATTTTGTATTAATTTCCTGTGTTTTAATGTTTTATTATTAGCAAATAGCATGCCTCTGGTTTTCCAATTAATCAGGTGCTCCACGAACCTGTTCCGTACATAATCTGAATCAGTTATTATGGCTTGATGCACAGCAATCAACTCTGCCACTTGACTACTTCGGGGACTGATTTTGTACCCAGCGGAGGGTTCTGGGCATCATTCACTCATGCATTCCCCACGCTGGCCACAATTTCCTTTACCCCGTTGTTGTCAACATGATAGGAGTACCCATCCACATAGACAGTGGGCATTCCCTCACAATTGTCTTCTTCATAGACTTTGTGTGGGGAATTAAGGTATGCCTCCATGTTGTCCTTGATTTTAAGGCGTTCGTCCTTGAGACAGTTTTCTTTGGCACAATCAAGCAGGTCAGCCAGACCTTGCGCGAGAGGAGTCTTCTTGTTCTGGCCATATCTGGCCTCCACAGGAAAGCCTTGCATTGATAGAATCCAGGAAGTAATTCAGGAATTACTCATATTTCAGCCCGGGTTCTGTCAGTTTGAAGATATTGCACAGGCTGGTGTGGAGTCTCCACTATGATGTGTTCCCCTGGATGAACGGGCAGTAATTCTTCAATGCCCACACCGTTGCCAGGAGTGCCTTGTCACAATCGTTGAATTTTTCCTCCACAGAGGATAAAGTTTTACTCACATAAGAGATTACTTTATTGTCCTTGTCATGCTTTTGATAATGACTCGGCTTGTTCTGGACCCCACTCCCACTTGACCCCCCTTCAACAGATGGATCAGGGGTCTCATGATCTCTACATAATCCTCAATTAACTTTCTGCTATAATTAGTCAGTCCAACAAGGCTCCTTAGCTCGCACAGAGTTGTGGGGTCTTTTATTTTCAAGAGCGCTTCTACTTTCTTTTCCTGGGGACATAGACCCTAAGGAGTTATCTCATGCCCCAAGAAATTGACAAGGGTCCTGCACCACTGTGCCTTTTGGAAAGAGAGTTTTGCTCTGGCAGCCCTCAACTGGGTCAGAACATAATGGATCTCCGCTCTGTGTTCCTCCACAGTTGAGCTTTTGATTAGAACATAATCTACATAGGCCAGGTTACCCATTTCGCCCAAGTTGGGCATGGCCTTGTGCAGAAAAATGGTAAATTCATTGCCAGAGTTGATGTATCCGAAGGGAGCCCGGGTCCAAGTGTACTGCTGCCCCCCGAATGTAAAGGCCAGCTTGTATTGGTCTTCCCTACAGACAGGTAGAGTCCAGTACCCATAGGTCAGGTCAATGGCAGTGTATACCTTTGACCCCTGGATCTGGGCCAGCCCTTGGTCAATGTAGGGAAGAGGCCTTCTGGAAGTATGTACCTGTTTGTTGAGCTCCCTTAGGTCAGCACAGAGTCTCCACTGGCCGTTTGGTTTAAAAATCCCCAGCACCGGATTATAACAGATGCTGTGGACTGGACGAATTATCCCACAGGACTCAAGATTCTTAATTATTTCAGTAAGGGACTGAATATTGATATTGATGTGAGAGGCAAGCGATATTGCTTCACAAACACTGGAGTCATGCCAGGGTCCATGGGAATTGTTTTTGTGTGGATATTGGTGCGACCACAGTCATATGAGTCCACTGCAAAGAGATCTTGAAAATCGAAGAAAACTTGTTTCAATTTTTACTTTTGCTCCAGAGTCTCAAGGCATCAGGTAGGTTGACTCTCTCTTCAACCATCTGCCTGAAGCCCGGAAAGACTTCTGGTTTGGCTATCTCAGCGGCCTCCTCCAGCTGGGTGGAGAAGTGCCTGGTCAATGTACTGACTTGGACTGATGGCTTCAGGTGGGGAAGACAGTCTTGGTGGACATGAAAGATCACCTCATCCCTCCTGAAGTCACAGGTCACATCTTCAACATCAGTAAATCCCCCCCATGCCGGGTGAAGATCCTGTCTGGTGTTGTGTCATTGTCGCTATCACTCTCAAAACAGTCATTGGGGATCGGTCCTATCAGTTTGTTACCTAAATCTATGGAGAAATGTCGGTCATCAACCGCCATTCCAATAATGGTGCCTGCGGCCAGAGTGATACTCTTTAGGTCGCTGTTATCCACCTCTATTGGAATGGTGTTGTGTTCTTTATTAACTAGTGGTGTTGGGTTTACCCCCAACCCTTGCTGTTGGAAATTAGCATTGAGATGAACATAGGCGTCAGGATTTTTCAGTTTCTGTCCTCTTTTAATTTTTACTTCCAGCGGGAATCGTCGGGTCCATTCTGGGATGGTGACTTCCTCTCCAATCTGAATTTCAACTGCATATGGCAGCAGTTGAGTTGACCGAAATGCTTTCTCTGGGTCATCAAAATCCATGGGATTACCTGCTAATCGGGACCAGGCTTTGAAGTTTATTAGGTCCAAACTAATGGCAAAGCGATTGAGAATGTCACTGCCTAAATAAAATGCAGCAGGGACATTTCGCACGACCCAACAATTATGGACTATGCTCTTGTTGCCTATGGTAATTTTGAGCATACACCTGCTAGACAGGAGATGTTTGGAATTGGGTGTTTCCAGGTCCATTTCCCATTTCTCTATCAATTTAAATGTGGAAATGGCTGGATCTTTTGGGAATTTGCAGAACATGGCCTCGCTAATGAAGCTCTTACCGTTGTTCACGCACACTCGGGCGAGAACAGTCTTTCCCCTCATTTACCTGAATAGGGATAAACAACTGCTCTCCAATTTTATGAATGTCAGCCAAGCTTTGAGCTGATTTCTCATCATTTTGGACTATAGGAGTGGGATTTTCTGATTGTGAATTTGTATAGAATTTCAGAGTATTCCCTTCCACTGTAGAATGCCACTTAAGACTGGAAGGAAGGTTGATTTTCAGAAATAGAGAGGACTTCCCTTCACCAGTTTGTTGTCCTACTGCAATTACTGTTAAGTCTGGGATTTGGTTATTTTGGAAATGGAATTCAATTTTGTCAGGTTTTTGTTCAACCATGTGGCATGTGACATTTAAACTAACATGGTTGACACTATGTTTTAATTTTATTGGTTGTTTAGTCTGGGTCCAGAGGACCTTGTTTACACAATCTATGAGGGGAGACAATCTACGCAGGATGTCATTCCCTAATAAACATGGTGTGCCCTCTGGAGTCACAACTCTGACCGGGTGCTTCACCTTGTGTTGCCCAATTTTAATGTCTAAATCCGCAGTCCCCTCGACAGGAATTTCATTCCCATCGAAGTTCTGAAGTTGTCCAGGAAGAGGGGTGAGAGGGATTTGGTATTTCTCCCCCCTTCCTGAATTCGGCTGATCAAAGGCCCTTTTTGACAGAAGGGTTGCTTGGGATCCCGTGTCCACCAATGCCAAAAATGTACATTGCCCTGTATTTGGACCGGGGCATAAAATCTTTCCTCCTTCTCCTCACGGGGGCAAAGATAATGCACATTTTTGTCCAATTGGTGGGTTAATTTCTTTGCGTTGAATTCTGACAGAGGGGTGATTTGGGCAGGATTTTGTTTGGGATCTTGGGAACCTGTAAGAAAAAGGTGGCAATTGCATATGGGAGGAGTTTTGGGGTCCCCTGGTAATGATTCTGGGCTGCCCCCCCCCTTTTTGGAGGCAGTCCCTAGAATTGGTTTGCACAAGGTGATTTTCTTGCTGGTCATTCTGCGGTTTGATGGTGGGCAGTTTTAACTCGGTCCCCACATCTACCCCGTCTTGATCAGGATCTCTTGGGACTCGTTTTTCTTTGGGGGAGTTCCCCCATCCCTGAAGGAGAAGATCCTTTTCCCAGAATCCTCTGCGGACCCCTCTCCTTCAAATTGGAAGATTCGAACCTCCTCCACAAAATGGGTGTTTTTAGGTTCTTTATTTCTCCTACCTACTCTCTGTTCCTTAGGTTGCAAATTTTCAGGGGCAGGAGATTCTGGTTCCGGTTTCTGGGTTTCCAGGGGCTTTTCACAAGTGGGGAAGGAAGCTTCCTCTAAGGCTTTACACCCCCTTCCCCTTGTGCCTCCTCCCTGGGAACCGGTGGGTTGTCAGGGTTCTCTCCCCGTCATTGCTCTGGAGCACCAGACCCTTGATTTGAGGGGTTCTGAGTCACCATGTTCATTTGAGGGTCCTGTTGAGCCCACAACATGCGACCCAGATCCTGTTCCAAGTTCTGGACCTGGTGCTCCAGTTGGGACACCTGTTCTGGCTGTTACAGGGTCTTCTGGTCTAACCTGGTTTGATCACGGGAAGGGTAACTGTCCCTTCTCCCATAATACCCCTGGTTGGGATCGTTTTCGGACCCCTCCACTCTTGGCCTCCCCTCTCCTGGATTGGGCTGTCTGGGCTCAGAAAAGTGGGGAAAGAAAGAAGGGTTGTTTGGGGGTTGAGGTTTGGCAGGTACTGGGGAAAGAAACTCAACATTTGGGGGATTACTGCCCTCCTGGGGAAATTGAGGAGGGAAGTTTCCTGGGTTGGCAGCTGCCTGGTTGGATCCCCCCCTTGGGCTGGAGGAGTCCGCACATAGCCCAGGATGGGTCTGTTGCCCTTGTAACAGGGGCTGATGTAGTCCGGGGAGTCAGGGGTCCCATTTGTGTGGTACTTCCCTGACTCCCTGTTTGGGATTGGCCCGAGGGCCTTCTGGGTCTTGGGTTAGTAGGATTCTGCATAGGAATGTTTTTAGGCCCCCCATCTCCAGATCTAAAATGGGGGCAACCTTCACCTCTGCTACCTTAGCAGCAGTAGGGGTGTTGGCTGGTGTGGGTTTTTATTAGCTCTTTTACTCTCGGCTGGCTTTTGCACTTCGCCGATGCGAGTTGCTTGTTCAATGACCCAGTCTAGCAATCTTTTCTCATGAAAGTCCCTCACCAACTGGGTCATAATGTATTTAGGGAGGGCATGAAAGAAGGTATTGATAAATTCCCTACTGTCAGTGTGCACCCTCCTGGTGGTCTGCGCAAAGGCATGTTTCAGCTCTTGGACAAATTTGTGTGGGGCCTGGTCTTCCCCACATTGCAGCTTATAGGCTGCCTAGCGGGCCTCTTGAGGGTTTCTATGGATTGAAAAATGCTTTGAGATGGCCACCTTATATTGGACCATTTTAAGTGGTTCTGATCCTCCAGCCCCGCAAAGAAGCTGGAGTACTCAGTTGAAAATGTCCACTTGATATACTGAATACAGCTTTGGCTGTCCTTCAGGTGGAAAGTCTCCATCATTTTCTCAAACAGCTCAAGGTGCTCCCAAACTGAATATTTGACATTTTTATGGTAGGGCGTGATGACACTCCTAATAACCTTGATTTGCTTCAGGGGATCTTTCAGTAAGGCTCTCTTAAATTTGTTGGCCTTTTTAGTTTTGCTCACCCTTGTCCACTCATCCTCTGACTCAGAGGCGCTGCTACTTGAGTTGGCTGTCTGATTTTCTAGGCTCTCCCTAATTCTGCAGGTTTGGGAAAGGCTTGCAGAATGTGGTGGCCTAGCCTCTTGGAACCTGTGGTGCTCAGAAGAGTCTTCTGACTCTCCCTTGCTCCCAGGAATGGCTGAGTACCCCCCCCCCCTCACTGTACTAGCTTGGAAGAGGTTTTTAAAATGCTCTTTGTGGGCCTATGGGCCTCGCCTCATGGAATCCCCCACCAAATTTGACTGACTGATCTCTTGGTAGATGATATTTCTGAGGATCCAGTTCTCTGATTCTCCCCTAACTGGAGTCTCCCTGGCCCTAATATTTGGGAACCTTTACATAGATGCCCGACCATCCATTTCTGAGAGGCGCTGACCTAACAGTACCATATTTCCCATTGTTTTGAAGTCTGCCATCCCTGTGGCCCTTGGTTCATATGAGCCAATGGACATGGTAGTGGCAGAGTCCATGGAGTTGAAGAGATTAAAGCCCCTGATGCCTGGGTTCCTGAGGTTATGCTCAGGGGCTTCTCTTTTCCATCTCACCTCATCTTTTTCAGCCCCTATTTCCTGATTACATGCCAATATCTGACCTTTCTGCTCCTCTATTAAGGCCTTACTGGTCTCTATGAGTTGTTCTTACATGGCTATCTGTTGGTGGAGCCTGTCATTCTTTTCACAGAGAGCCTCATTGTCTCTCTGTGCTTCCTGCCTGAATTGGGAGTATTGGGTCAATTTTTGCTGCAGGAGACTCACCTCCTGAGTTTGGTCCTTACTGGTCTGATTATTCTTTTCCAAGGCATCCTCCACCCGCCTGGTGTGCTCTAGTAGCTTTTTGTAATCCATTTCGATTTCACCAAGTTCCTGAAGGGCAAGGTGATTTTCTTCCAACTTTGTTTTTAAATGGCTCCCTTCCTGGTCTAAGGCGTCCTTCTCTTGACTTAGAGTGGCCCTCTGCTCAGCCAGGTCGTCCCTCTGTTTTTTAAGGGCACCAGCTTTCTGGCGCTCCTCATCAAACTCTGTTTGGGATTCTAGATCTTTGATAATTCATTTATTATAATTCAATTATAATATTATTAAATTCAATTGCTGTTCCAGCTTTTGTTGGCTCTGTTGTAGAGAATCCAACCTGTCTTGACACTCTTTTTGCAGTGTCTGTACCTGGGCATCTTGCTCTGCATTCTTTTGCAGTAAGAGAGCAAGATCTTCTTGGAGCTTGGTGGCATACTTCCTAGCCTCTGTTTCAGATCCCTTGCTATCCTGGAGCCTTTGCTCTGCGGAGTCCAGATTAGTCTGGATTTTCTGCAGTTCTTCCCCTTGCCTCTTTGTGAAATCTGCATGGTCTGCGTACTTTTCCTGTATGACTCCTATGTGGAGGTACAGGTAGGCTGCTATTTTGGCAATTTTGCATTGCTCCTCTTTTATTTTAGGGGTCATCTACAGCTCACTGAGTGCTTGATGTTATGGACCCTTATCCTGCCAGGTAGAAGGTTGATTTCAGTGACTTCTTGTTTTATTCCCTGCAGCCATACCTGTTTGTCCTGTTCTAGCCATTCACCCCTGACAAACAATTTGTGCAGTAGGTGTTCCCTTGCAATATTGATTTCTACTGGGGTCGCCATTCTAGAAACATTAATTTCCTTCTGGCTTATCTCAGAGTTACTTTACCTTTGCAAACAGGCCCAACTCCTTTGAGTATTTCTTTTGAGGGGTGCTTATACAATGTAGCACAGTATGGTAACCCAACAAGGTGTATGTACCCCGTCGGCTAGCATGCTATGTTAGACTGTCACAAGTGGTATGTCTAATTCAGGATCCAGCGAAGAGCCCCCAAGCTGTAAGTGATTTCAATCTGGCACACACCCAAGTCAAGCCCGGAATGTAGTGCACAATTGGGACCCTTATTTATTTCTGTCTATAAGTTCAATATTCTGAACGATATACCACTCATATCACACCCTTCTCCTGGAACCCCCCGGTCACACTGAACCAGGAATCAGTCTAGTTTGTAAAGGTAAATATTTATGTATTTATTTAGAATTTAATCACAGTGGGCCTCATTACGACCCTGGCGGTAAGGGGTTAACGCCAGCGTTAGCTGCGCCGACCCCTTACCGCCAATTACGAGGTCCCTTAGCGCCATGGCGCTTTTAACACCTGCTTTTAGCAGGTGTTAAAATCCATGGCGCTAAGGGACCATGGAGTTAATTACGCCACCGTAATTTACGGTGGCGTAATTAACGCCTTCCCCACTCCCATTATGCCCTATGGGGCAAAAATGGGAATGGGGAAGGGTAAATGGGGATTGGGGACTTACCGCCCCGCCGACCTCGGAATGGGGCGGTAAGTCCGCCAACCACCATGGCGTAAACGTAGTTTACGCCATGGTGGTAAAGTCACGGCCCAGGCGGTAACTTACCGCCTGGGTCGTAATGAGGCCCAGTATATTTTAATAGGTAAACAACAATCACAAAAGGGGTGACAGTACACAGAATAATATCTTTTAATACACTAGGAATCAAGTAATGAGCACCAAAAACATATGCAGCACAGAAAAGAATACTTTTGAGTTGGTGTGGACAGATGGCACTATGGTTAGAGGTTCTCCCTGCAACACCCCTCAACCCCCAATAGGCAATTAGATAGATGTGAGGAGAGAGCAGGTAGTCAGGAATAGCACAAATCAAACAGAGGATCAGTCCCACCTTCCCCCGTCAAACACAAGAGAAAAACGGAATTTACTTTTCAGCTGTCAGATGGCTTTAAAATTGTCTTTAGAATTTACTGGGCAAAGACACCAAATATGGTAAAAAAACACTTAAAATGTTGTAAATTCCTATGGGAGCTATGGGAGCCACTTTGAACAGTTGCACACAATCACAAACAATGATTTAGTCCAAAGAAAGCATTTGAAATCTCAAAGTCCAAGTCAGAAACAATGTTAAGCTATTTCACATGCGTAGAATTCTTTCAGAATTGTAATTCGCAGCAAACCTTTCCTTGTGCGATATTTGCGATAACAATTCTATAGATAGCTATGGATGTTAGGTACAAGTAGGAGTTGAAATTTCGTTTCTATCATGAACACTGGGGAATTATAGAGGTTTTAGTAAAGGTTGTTTTTGTAAATTAGGCGCGAGAATGGAAAACAGAAATGCACGTTGTGATGATCTAGTTTCCGTTTTGGGATTTACTTTTCTTACTCAAAATCACTAAAGACTTATGATTTTATAAAACAAATGAGAAAAATCAATGCAAGAATGGTACTGACATACTAGAATTCTAAATTTACAGATAGGATGAATGGAGATTGGGATAAGACTATGCAGATATATCAGAGGTCACTTTTCTTCCTATTTATACTCACAAAATAAGTTGTTAAATTGGACCATCAGTTCTGGTCATGGATTGGATCTGGTCTAGGAAGAACAGCACATCAGGCACGGGATTGGATCAGCAAGCCCGGTCACCGGTTTTGCACAGGATCTGTCCTTCTTGTTTGTGGGTATTTCAATCAGCTGGATAGCGGGTTCCTCAGGCAAGCCTAGTGATAGCAAGCCAGAGAATTGCAGTATCTTAGTTCACAAGACCTTCTTGTCTCTCCAGAGCGCTCCACTGGGTGGGGAAAATAAGTTTGAGTATTTGGGCCTTGCTGGAAATCAATAGTTCTCTATTGCTGGCAAGAGTCTTGGCATCTGGATCTGGAAGGATATTAAAGCTGGATGTAGAATGCTGGATCAGAGTGCTTTGCCGGAATCAGGAAAGTGAGTGGATCTCTGAGTCCCTATTTGTCCTCAGCTGTCTCTATTTATGCTTTAAAATGACATCACAAAGTGAGTCTATGGGCCGGCTTAGCTAAGCTTGCCCCTGTGAGCTGGTATAGGATCAAAATTTCATCTCACCCTAGCAATTTGAGTGATTGGATCAATGCCGGATGATGTCACATTTTATGGTTTGCCTTACAGTCCTCAGAAACCTCCCTTTAGCCACTGGTCTCAAAATCGGATTTGATACTAAATGTACATTTCTACATTGGTCACCTTTATACAAATCACATACAAAGATGCCATCATTTATGTAGCAGCTATTCCTCAAAACCTCGCAGCGGTGGGATGTTGTCTCAACTTTCTACAGAATTTTGCTCTTTTCGCTATGAACACAATTTCCAAATTTTTTGCAACTTTCCACAAATGTGTGTGTTTAACATAGGGTTGTACGTGTACATTTTCACAATTCTAACATTAATACATTTCGCATAAAAGCACATATATTGCCATTCCTGTCAAGAACATGTCACACAGTTGTACCGCCTCTTCATACGTGCATCCAAAAATTAAATTAACAACTCTGCCCTTTTTATATACTTCACCACTTTGAATAACAAGTTATGAGTCTTTTAAAAATGGTTCACTGTTCATTCTTAACAGCAGATGGTCGCTTGGCTCCACCTTGGGGGAAGCCCCTTCTAGGAGAGTTTATGATCACCTTCACACTTCTGCTTCCTGGGCTGAAAGGCTTGTCATTGTTCCTTCTCTTTCTGTAGACAAGAGTCTGTTCTAACCAGCAATTAACATCTCCCAGTGAGTTTCTGCTGAGAGGAAGGCCCTCCTTCTGGGAGAAAAATGCTTTTCCGGTTCTTGCAGCTCAGCCAGGCTAATTAACTTCTTAAATCTACCAAAAAACAAATTTGTTGCATCAAACATAAATACATTACTTTCTTAGCCTTAAAATCTGTGGGATCAAAAACACAACTAAAATCTGTATTCCTTTTTGGCAACAATCCTTTTTATGTTTGCTAATCCAGCAGACTTTTAGTTTTAGCTCACTTTAAAGTTTCATGAGTAACTCATCTGACAGCAGTCATTCACGTAGCCCAGGGTACTGCACCCATATTTTGGCCTGGGCTGTCAGTTTTCAGACAATCCAGTTTGTCTGAAGAATGTTTTTCTCTTCATATTAGGACGTTGTAGGTTTGCAATGCTAACTTAGATTACATACATTTTAGCACCAGGCAAGATTTTGAATGTTAAGAAGTGTTTTGTTATAAGCATTTTGGAGTTTTTAGCAACAAAGCAAATGTCATTGGTAGGCACATTTTGGGGTTTCACTTGCAAAGTGTTGCTTCTCTCTCTGCACTCTGTTTGCTGGTCATGGGGCCCACTGGCACATTTCTGCAGGGTGTGCTCTATTCCACCGCACATGCACTAGGGGTGGCAGGTTTTGCATCCCTCTTTTTGTTTGCTGAAGCACACGGTTTTTGTAGGTGTTTGTAGGTATTTGGCGCACACAAGGGTTTTTCCGCCATTGTTGCCATTTCTTTCACCATAACTGGCAGGGTGATGCCGCATAACGGAGTGGGTCAATACATCCCACAATATGTATTGCACTATAGCATTTTTTGACATGTCATAATGTCATGCAAAATTTTAATCACACTAGTACAACGCTTTTGTTACATCGCCCGAGGTGGGATACCTCATATAGATGTTGGACTCCCTTGTCACAAGCACTCAAACAGCATATCTCAGTGGCCCCCATGTTTGCAATTCTGTGTCAACAAACCCTGCTTTTATGAGGACGGGACACGTGAACCAGAGAAGCCTGCTTTTCCCCACATATCTTGGCATAACAGATGCAATTTTCTACACAATAAATTCATCTGTTGCAAATCTGTATTCATTTTTCATGTCTTGTGCCATATATCATATATGATTTTTGATCCAGCAGCTCCGGCCTGCCTTCCAGTTCACAAGCTGCTCTTGCCACTCTCTATCACTACCACTTGCATGATCCCGACACATACCCCAAAAGGCTTCCATTGTCACTCCAGTTCTCCATTTGTCTTGTTTTCGTGTTTTGATACAGCGCCAATTACCTGATCTTTCTGGGACAGCTTTCAGGTAGATACAATAAACAGGCGTATCCATGAGTGTCTAAGAAGTGGGGTTTGAATCTTATGTAGTTGGGCACACTCCAGGGGGGAGCCTGCAGAGAGATGGTGTTTGTACGGCCACCAGGACTGCACAGGAGCGACGGAGCATAGAAAGTGAAGCCTAACCAACAAAGGGGGATATACACAAGGTTGTCCCCACGAGAAATCTTTTGCAATAATGGGTTGAAAGGGTGCATTTTACCATACACTTTTTTGTGAATAAATAGGTAAAAAACACATTGGCCCTCATTACGACCCTGGCGGAGATCCATGGTGCAATTTGCACCATGGACCATGGCGCAAAGCTGCCAACACCGCCATGGGGGTTGGCGGATTTACCGCCCCATTCCGACCTTGGCGGGGCGGTAAATCCCCAATCCCCATTTTGCCCTTCCCCATTCCCATTTTTGCCCCATAGGGTATAATGGGAGTGGGGAAGGCGTTAATTACGCCACCGTAAATTACGGTGGCGTAATTAACAACAAGGTCCCGTAGCGCCATGGATTTTTCCGCCCGGAAAAAGCAGGCGTAAAAGGCTCCATGGCGCTACGGGATCTCGTAGTAAGGCGGAAGGGTACGCCATGATTTACGCTGGCGTAAACCCTCTCCGCCAGGGTCGTAATGAGGGCCACTGTTTATACTCCATGTTGTAGGGTAAAACATGAAAAAAAAAATGTTAGATACTAAGTCACCAACAATGCACAGGATACTTTTCCAACACATTTTCATAATGTCACTTCCCACTATATGCCAGTACTCTGCCAGTGTAACAATCATTGTCATGTTGATTGTGTTCTTACATGTCCATTCTGGTGCACCTACATTTGCAAGTATTACCACATAAGAACATGCTCATGTTTGCTTTGCCCATAATGCTAGTAATGATACCATGACTAAACATGTTCATGCTGGCTCTGCCAACATATTCCAGTATCCCAACGTAAGAACATACTGTTGGTGGCTTTGCTTGAAGCAAGTAAAAAAAAGAAAAAACTGGAATGCCACAGTAAAAACAGGTCCTTGCTTGCTACACAAATACCCCCATATAAGAGCATTCATCATGTTGTATTTGCCCCCATCGCCAGTAAAAAATGCCAATCCGCAGTAAGAAAACATTGCCTTGTGGGCTGTACAAAAGCCCACCCCATTTAAAACACACATCATGTTGCTTTTGACATTGATACCAGTAGCAAATGCAACGTCACGGAAATGGAATATTGTTAGGGAGAATTCTCATTCTATGGCTAATTTCCCTTACCTATAGAGTTCCCCCAGCAGCTTTGCTGGATTTGAAGGGTTTGTTTTTTTTCTCCAGTTAATAGTGTGACTCTTTTTCCCACTCTTAGACATATTTGCTATGTGTGTTCTAGGCTATTTTTTTGTGTTTAATGTCTATGGGGTTTATTTCACCCTCATAGGACCCATCTTTATACACATGTGTTACACAGCACCCTCAGTGCAGTGACACAGGGTTGTCATAGTGACCCCCAAACGTAGACTCCATACCCTGGGACTGACTACTGTCTCCCAGGGCATGTAAAGTCCCCATTCACTTTACTAGTTAATTTTTATGAACTAAACCAGTACACCTCATCTTACCATGGAAGTACTAGGAAAGGTTAATAGTTTTTCTCTGGTGTTCATTTTCGAGAGGGTACCGTACAGTCCCTCTCTCAAAAGTTTCAGGCTGGTGGCAGTGGTTACTACCAAAAATATTCGACCGTGAATATTTCCCTATGGGATTTTCCCATTGTTCGAGGCTACCACTTTACTGACAGCCTCTAACATACCGCCAGTTTATTTTATTATTGACTTTACTCTGGTAGGTTTTATTTGCCAGACCTTTAATATAAATTCTTTCTTGTGTCTTTCTCTACACTCCTAACCCAGGTCGGGGATCCTTTGTTTGTCCTTTTGGCAGGCTTCTGCCTGAAAAGCCCTCCTTTCGGTGCCACTGAGTCTGGGGTGGATCCATTGTGTGGGAGGGGGAGTAGGACCTCTGGACAGGGTCCTGAGGACTGGAAGAGCAAGACGTTGCCACTTGAACTAAGAAGCCGAAGAGGAGAGAAGTCAAAGACATCTGCAATGACTGAACCACCGGTGAAGCCCTGCTGCAGCGTCTCACCACTTTTCTCCATACGATGAAAGAAGATCTTCATCTGCAAGAGCCTTCTTCTCTTGAGCTGGTGGGGCCAACCAGTTTACCTAATCACCTTCCTGGACCTGCCCTGGTCAAATCGCCAGTACCCCATACTCGGAGACCGGATACCCAGACACCCGTCCACCCGGACCACGATTTAAAGGAGCGTACCTTTTATACGTTGGGCAGCACCGCGGTTGGTTTCATCCCTGGGTTTCATCCCTGGGTAGTGCAGTGACTCGAAATCTTCCTCCACGATGAGAGCCTCTCTTTCTCTGCTGGATCCCCCAAACTGCAGGAATTACCAGGAACAACAGCCACCGCAGGAGCCTCTTCTTCATTTTAAGGTACATTGTTCCACCAGGCCGCCCTTTTTGCGTGGTAGTGCTAAAGGTGTTTTAAATCCTTTACCTACCTGTTGGGTTGGCCGCCCCTATCCTCTTACATTGTCTTTCACCTCCTGCATCCACCTTTTCAAATCGTTAACCAAAGACTTGACTGCAGCTACAAGAACATTTTGCTCCTGTGCCCTTTGCCCTGTACCACTAACTCTGGCACAGGCCTATTGACTCTGGCTGAATTTGTTAGAACTGTCTTCTTTAGATTGCTTCTCAACTAGAACTGTGTTGATGCACCTAATTCTTATAACCCCCTTTTCCTTCCCACTTTTAAAACTTTATTAATTGCCTGCCTCCGGTTCTCCCCAGTTCACAGGAGTGCATGTCCATACACCCAATACATGGCTGAAGATGTCATTGTCATGGCAACTTTAAGCTTAGAAGGGCTACGATGGCTGGACCTGAGCCGAGAGATATCCTTATACTCAAAGGGCATCTCTTGGCTCGTTTCACCCACCAGCCACGCACCCATACAGCTTCTACGTCATTCACACGAACACCCAGAACGCGTACACTGCATTCTCATTCACTAATGATAACGTGCACCCACACCCATGCACACTATTCATAATTATTTCATTCATAGATGTATGCTTACACAGACACTCCCTGGCATACATACATACAAACAGACACTTACACAGACACCCTCTCACGTGCATGCATGCATGTATATATTCCTCCATACATATGATCTTTGCACACGCATACACTCAGAAGATAGTACTTGTTGTTCCTTACCTGTTTTTCTCCGGACTCTCTATGACGCTGACTCCTCAGCTGCTCTCTCGACCCCCCACTCCGGTGCTCCACATAGACAGGTAGAGCTTTGTAGTTCCTAACATGTATGGAGGAGCTGGAGCATGACCCCCTGTTGCTCAACGTGACATTGACATCTGTAAATGCCCACATAGTGCTGCTGAGTGGGCATTTGAACGTTTTGGATGAGCCTTGCCCGCTCAGGCCCTACCCTGTCAACACCTCTGATGCAAAAGCTTTTAGCACACAGAAAGAACAGTAGTTCTGCTCCATGGGATAGTTCGGAAAGTTACTTGCACATTTCTTTTTGTTTACATCGGTGTTTTACTCACAACCAGTAGTTCCTACAGCCAGTTCCTGCAGCCAGTTCTGAGTACTCATGTAGAGAAGTCTAAAAGGAAGCTGGTGAATGCCTTGGTTTACACTTGGGCAACCAGTCCTCTTTAGTCACCCGTATTAATGTATAGGGATGGCATCATTTTCTCAGTCAACAGGCCTCCAGTCGGGCTACTTGCGCCTCTGGTTGTTTTGCGGTTAAAATTCTGTGAAATGCAGAATGCACAAAACATACCTGTGCGTGCAGGTAGGCCAAAGTTAGTTTACACGCAGAGTACATTGCAGGGACTTGGCACTTTTTCTGTGAATCGGCCCTTTTTTTTTGCAAACGTTTCACAATATCAGAACCTACAAGGGCCTGGCTCTGTAAACCGCCGAAGCCCCCACGTTGGTGTTTGGACCCTTTCATACATTCCTTTGGTAAGCCCGTTCACAACAGTAACATATGCTATGAGGTGGCCGGCACATGATTTGTGTCAGCGCACAACCCCTGGAAATGCTCATGGCATTTTTGGGAATGAAGTGACGTCAACATTCCTGCCATTTTCTGTGAATTGGGCCCAGACGAGTATGATTGATGCTGGACTGAATGTGTAGAACACATATTAACTGGGCGTTTTTCTTTGTAGCCATTCAAAATAAATAAATACACACATAGCAGGCGTTCTAGAATTGCATGTTTCCTTTAGTTTCCTTTGAATTATCTCTGCTTGGTTGATTGTGTTTTTGGCGAGAAGACACATGTGTTGTCCCGTTTATGGCTATAGTGGCTGTTGTATATTCTTTGGTGTGAATGTCCAGGCCGAGATAGCATTGCACAGTCAGTCCTCGGCGACCATTTTGAATCATTTGATGAATGCGCTCCTGGGCCGTCCTCGCCGGCTGGAATGGTGTCGTGTGCCGAGTGTGTGCTTGCTGACGTGTACAGCCACTCTCCCCTATCCATAGTACACCACATGCTTAAAAGACAAATCTGCGAATTACAATTTGGCGCACGTTTCTCTGAAACGTTCAAATAATTGCAAATCTATACTTTAGAAACATTACGAACATTTCTGATTTGGTTAAATTATTCTGTCCAATGTCTGATCTAGAAAGTGTTTAGAATCATTGGGGTTCGAGGTTAGGGCTCCCAGTACCTGCTAAGAGACCTGTTAGGGTTGTTTCCTTAAAGTGGCCTATTCGGCAGTGCAAAATCATGTATAGGTTTTTTGCTGTTTTATAAACGGTATATTGTTCACAACCTCGGCACATTGCACAGACCTTGTCACTGTATAGTCTTTAATGTCCTATGTGTTGAACAGGTTGGTCTAGTTAATCGTTTAGCCATGGCAACAAGGCACAGAATATGTACAAGCTCGCACACACAACACAGATGTGAACCTCTTCTTGCAATATGAATTTGCACACTATGGACAGCTGCAACTCCCTTAAGTCCGTGGATGCAACATCTTATTGGCGCGCATTTGCAACTCATACTTATGCTTTGCTTCTCAGACCGACACAAAGGTAAGTTGTCCTTGCTGGGATTTGGTGTTTGTGTGTATATATGAGAGTGCATACATCTATGCAACTGGGTGTCCGTGCTTGTGAGAGTACCCAAGTGTGTGTGTGTGTGCGCGTGTGCGTGTGTGTTGTGTGCATGCGTAATGTATTCAATGTTTTCTAATACTGTACCTATTTTCTCCAAATGGCATGACACTGTTGTGGCTGTACGGATTTGTCTGGAAACATATTTTAAAGTACATCAGTAGAGAGCAATATTTAAAAACAGGATAATTCTAATGTTGTTCCTCCTTTTCGCCATGTGCCATCACCTTGCAGACTTTCTCCTTGCTCCACAAGCTGCAACTTCGAATATTTCGCCAGGTTTCACTAATTCATGGTAGCTGCTTCCTTCCTGTGTTCTTATATTATTAATTGGTTATTTATAGCGCTTAATACCCAGAGGTTTCTTAGCACAGATCAAACCTGTGTTGCTCCGCATCGTCTTGCTTCCAAGGCAAGCGTGTTGCCCCTGAGCTATCCTCCCGGGGCAAATAGTGCTGCTGCCTGTCCCCCATAGTTCAGTTTTCTGGCCATTGGTGGGTTGCTGGGAAGGCACATGAGCCTCCGCAGCATCTTGAACTGCATTTCCCTGTGGCTTTCCCCTGCTGATCACCACACATCAAGTCAGGCAATGTGTGCCTTAATGCACTGACAGGTGAACACATTTATGTCTTATATGTCAATATGTGCCTTCTCTGTTAGCATCACTAGATTATGCATTCGTTGGACCTGCCCCCGTGTACTGTCCAATATCTTATTTAGCCAGAATAATGTTGCAAAATGCCTCTCCCTCCACTCAAAGATGAAAAAGTAACTGCCTTCGAAATTTCTATAATGTACTCCTTCTGGAACTGGCAGTTCTTTCCCTTGCCTCACAACACTGGCAAATCCTTGTGCAGTTGTGTGCATGCTCTGCAAGAAGAGAGCGAGGTGAACCAGAACTATTAGTGTGACATTTTAGGTCTAGCTACAATGCGTACCCAAGAACATATGGTTCTTGGCCACTCCTGGTCCGAATGGGAATGGCTGGACAGGCGCTAAACAGGGCCTTTTTCTTCTGAGGGCCTTAGCTTTGTGCGCTGGCTTCCGCCTGGCCGGCGGATGTCTTTGGGTAATGGAGAGGAAGTATTGCTTAGCAACGGGACGCCAGGCATGCAGCAGCCATTTTGGTGCTGGATCTCGCATAGAATGAGATTCGTATCCATGAAAATAATCAATGGGCTGCGGCACAGTGCATCTGGTGATCGGTGTGCTCACCTTGAAGGGGGTGACTTTGATGCAGGGTGAGTGCAGGGTGGAGGTGGTCGATTCAGCTTACCATGCTGCCTCGGCTGGATGCAGGTTCAGCAGGAACACGGCACGGTCAGGTCTGCCGTATGGAGGAGAGGGCTCCTGCCCACTCCTGGTCTGGATGTGAATGGCTGGACAGGCGCTAAACAGGGCCTTGTCTACTGAGGGCCTGAGCTTCGTGGGGCCGGCTTCCGCCTGGCCATCAGATGTCGTCGGGTAATGAAGAGGAAGCATTGCTTAGGCATGGGACGCCAGGCATGTAGCGGCCATTTTGGTGGTGGATCTCGTGTAGATGGGGATTCGGATTGACATACATAGGCTGACCTATCTGATTCTTAGAGGTAGGTCTAGCTTAGTCTGTCCCCAGAGTAAATCCTGTGATGTCACCCCCCTTATAAAAGGTAGAGGCTCACACAAACAAAGAACACACTCTCTTCTGAATTTTCCAGCTCATGCGTATCCAGACATTCCATATTTATCCTACAAGATTCCAGATCCCACTGCCAGGCCAGAGCATAGCTGACCCTATTTAGGCAGGACCACTGATCCAGAAAAACCCCACTAAAAATCCCAATAACTCAGGAAGAAAGGGGAAAGGTGGCTGAATCCTCATTGAGATTATCCAGTACCACCTGCTTGCCCTCCTACCCGCTCTATCCAGCTGAGGTGTCTCTGTGCCGTGATCAGACTTTTGCCCAGCTCTTTTCTTCTAGGAGAGCACGCCGCTATGACCAGTGACCAGATATAGCCTCGCTGTCCATAAACTTGGTCCGAGTCCCAAAATACCCCATTCAAGTGTTTGTTGTGAGTATTTCACTTCCCCAACAACCACAAACTGCTTCATTTGCTCTGTTATATTGTATTGGGTCCAATCCCATAGAAATTCCCTAATTGCCTTTGCAGAAATCCTTAAAATTGTCAGAATCCTTTGTGCACCCTGCCTTGATCTCCAAGTGTTAGCACCATTTTTTGACTTAATTCTGTCCTGGTGTAAGTCCTTAGTACTATTTTGATTAAATAAATTAATTCTCCCTATAGGAGGAAGACAGCTTGAAGGGGTTAGAACTACAGCTTAATCTTCTTATTCACGTGCAGCGTTTCTCTTTTCTAGCCACTAAAATCTAGTTAAGTGAAAGTTGTCCTTTTCTTTCCAAACCGATTTTTTCCTGTCCACTGCTTTCACTTTTAAAACCAAATTTCCTTTCCTGTTAAGAATCTCATCCAGTCATTCATTTAGAGCTCCCTTTTCCCTTTCATATTATCCTTGTGATGTGCATTTGTCCCTCAGCATAAAAACCGCATTCCGATTTGGTCTGTTTAACCCGTTTTTAAAGCTGTTTTTGACATTTAAACCCGTGAAAATTAGCAAATGCAATTTCTATGCGTGTGAATTTGCTGCACTGTGTTTTTCACTTTCAAGTTGATTTTCTGAATTGTATGCCCGTTGTTAGGACATTGTTTGTAGTTTGCTAGTGTTCTTACATCCCTGACACTGCTATAACACATATTTACCTCATTCATTCAACCGCACATGTAAATTAAATATTTAGTAATTCCGAGTGCTAATTTGTGCAATTGCAAGGGTCTTTAAAAATGTTGCATCCCATTTCGGGGGTGGAGGGGTCGGATTTCACTTCTGTTTGCTGCCTAGTATACCTGACTCCTTGCTGCTCCTTTCTATCCACTCAACATTCAGTTAATAGGGGTTTGAACGAGTATTGCAAGGGGAAAGCTTAACTAGGTTGCTATCTACCCGAAAGCAATCTTGCTTTCAGTCACTTGTGCTTCGTGTATCTTATATTGGAAGGTCAAACTAAGTGTACAGTATTATTATCACCTCACTGGTGATTGCTGCCCAATATTAAATTTGTGTGATTTCATTTGGATTTTCAAAATAAATCAATATTGTATTACCACCCACCGGCCTGGTTCATGGTCCATTGTGGCCTGGTGTATTTGTAAAAGGGGGTGTGAGACGGGTTGGATGCCATCACAATCTGAATCCTTAGTAAAATAAAGTGAAAGTGTTTTAATTGTGCGCTGCAGCCTCGGCCAGTATCAAGAGTCCTGGCCTGGTGTGTGTCGGCCGATTAGAATCCTTAACAATTGGGACAGTTTTTGTTGTTAAACACCATGGAAATAATGCAACAGTCCACAGGAGAGGGTGTTATATATGTCAATCTAAGTTGTCTATTGGTTAAATAAATAATATGAGAGGTCAGTTGCTTGAGCCGATGTCTGTTTGCCGCTTGCTTGTCCGGCATGGAATTTGTGGTGAACTAATTTTTGGGTTCTTCCGCAGGGAAGCACTCTGGATGGTGGAGACTGTTTAACTATTGTATGGAAGCACCACTTTGCAGTTGAGAGCAGCAGATAACTTTTGATCATATTGATGTGTTTGTAATGTACTTTTTAGATTGATGTTTTGCAGGCTGAAAAGACATGGGTTAGTGATTTAATAATTGTCATTGTTGTACATTGCTACAGATATCACCAGACGGGAAACCACTTGCAAACAATTCAGAGTGGACACTTGAAACATCACCATTGAGTGGAATGAATAGTAATTAAAGAATCCTGCTGACGAATGCTCTAAACAACTCGTCACAGAAACATGTTGGGGCGTAAAACTGTGTAAAGGAGACAACACACAGGCCCTCATTACGACCCTGGCGGAGAGGGTTTACGCCAGCGGAAATCATGGCGTACCCTTCCGCCTTACTACGAGTTCCCGTAGCGCCATGGAGCCTTTTTCCGCCTGCTTTTTCCGGGCGGAAGAATCCATGGCGCTACGGGACCTTGATGTTAATTACGCCACCGTAATTTACGGTGGCGTAATTAACGCCTTCCCCACTCCCATTATACCCTATGGGGCAAGAATGGGAATGGGGAAGGGCAAAATGGGGATTGGGGATTTACCGCCCCGCCAAGGTCGGAATGGGGCGGTAAATCCGCCAACCCCCATGGCGATGTTGGCAGCTTTGCGCCATGGTCCATGGTGCAAATTGCACCATGGATCTCCGCCAGGGTCGTAATGAGGGCCACAGTGTTTTAAAAGTTTTCATGGATATGTTTGCTTTGTTTGATTTGTTTCACATTGGATCACTGAGTGTTGATAGTGTTTTTACAATATGATGAATTGTATATGATTAGATATATGTAGATGTAGTTGTACTGCAGTATTTCATTTATATACATTTGATATGCATTTTGTACTAATGACCATTTTTCTAAACAATTGGTTATATTTAAAAGAATATTACATTTTAACAGATTCGATTTGTGGTGTATCGCCAGTATTGAATTAAACCTGCATATATGTGGGGGATTCCTCTGTTGACATGATTGTCGCATTTGTTAAACATAGTGATTTGGCTTTAAGGAATTTTCCCAAATAAAACAAATTGATTGATTAAAAAACAATTACATACTTCACGTATTTGTCTGTTGGTTCCTTTAATTGTTAACTTGCATGGAGAGAAATATTCACTGCCAGGATTAGTCACCACATTGGTATCCCCTGTGCCACACCCTTCCAAATAAGCTGCCTGATTGTCATATTAGTTTTTCTTAATAAAAACATAATGCATTGATAATCATTCTCCAGTGTCCATAATTTAACCTGTTGTGATGATACCAATTCTGTAAAAAATGTTAGAAGTGAAGGTAATTTTTTAACTACATTTTGTCTCATGGTGAAGAAATTCTACTACATCTATGTCTTTAACTTTTATGACCCACAAATGAGGAATCAAATGAAGAATCTGGATTTTTAAAGAGTGATTTAAATAATGAGTAGCAACATTCAGAAACAGACTAGTCTCTAGTTAGAACATTGTTTCTTCCTTTAACCCTCTAATGATGAAATGATATGCTCTGAGACATTACCCAACACAGAGTTTAATGTGATCTGGTCTTGAAGACTCATAGAAAGATCAACATATACTGTATTGGTTTGGCATGATAGAACTCAATTTGTATCCACTACAGATTAGAGACTAATATCATGAGTTGAGTTATTTCCGTAGTCCCAGGACTATTAACAGGCCCATCACTAAATGAATCCGCCAACATTGTTATTAGTGATTGTTTCAGCTGTCACAATATAAGCCATAAGTCTTGGTTATGAAGATCACTTGCTCAAATCTTGATGCTTTGCCCTTTTTACTTTATTTATTTGAATGAGCAATATTGTATTGTGCCTTATCTTTTGTAATCAACTTGTTTTTTATTGGTTATATTTGTTATTAACTTGTTTCTTTAAGTTTTTGTTTTTGTGTCAACCAATAAGTGAATCAGATGCTACACTAGCCACATTATCTGGTGCCGACTGTTTCGCCCCACCCTCTGTGTTGCTCATCTGTAAAGGAACGTGCAACCTACACCCTCCATACTTCAAAATACATATCTGCTCTTCTATTACACTAGAGGCAGTTTGGGTATGTATGGACGTGGGGAAGAGGCGGTACTCTTTATCTATGCAGATGTCATAGTATCAGAATTCTAACATAAACATGGTGTATTATGTGCTTCCAGTAGTTAAGGGATATTCCTCCCCCAGATTGTAGCTAACAGAATGCTCAATAAATTAGTACGGAGAAGCTTGAAGTCAAGACAAAAATGCAATGCTTTCAACTAATGGCTTATACTACGAGAAATCTATTCTGAATGTGGGTGCCACTAGCAATACCCAGTGCAGAGAACAAGGATGAAAGATCCAACAACATATTTGAAATTGCGGCCCAGATTTGTATGAGAGCTAAATGCTCCCTGTTTTAAGACGCAGTCTCTTCTTATGCAAAAAAAAAAATGGTTCGCTTTAAGCAACCAGAGGGACAACTTTGCCTCTGATGAGGAGAACACATAGGAAAATCTGCGCAAACTTGCAGAAATACAATATATTAGTTTATCCCTCTGCTGGGAGAAAGAAAATAAATGTGCACACATACAACTTTTATCTCACATTCCTCATCTGTTCTAACAAGAATTGGCAGCGATAAAATGTTGTAACTTGAGTGACCTGAACGTAAAGCAGTACAAGCAAATCTCAGAAACACTTCCCCATGCTTACTGGAGGGATGCACTATGAGAAGAATCGCCACGCCGTACACACAGAGACACACAAAGGAGGAGCCGGCTTAAGGAGACATCCTTTAGGAGAGGGACGAGAAACGATGCACGGCCCAGACCACTTTAGAATCCAAAAAGCCAGCTGTGCCTTACATTACTTCAAGGTAGCCACCTGAGAGACCACCTGACTCAGAGCAAATGCCTTAAACAGGAACAATCAAATCCCTAAGCCCATGGGTGCGGGCTATCAGTCAGGGTGAAGAGCAACACCTTTTTAAAACTCATCCAGCTCAGACAGTCTCTGTCTGGGACAGCTTCCCAAAGCATTTTAGTTCACCAGAGAGACTGCAAGCAGTAAAGCTTGGTTGGAAAAGGAAGGCAGAGCTAGGGATAGCTGGCCAGAGAGGAGCAGCAGACCCTGGGAGCCATGGACCAAGATGGTCTCCCTAAAAGTAGAGGGTTCAATAGTGAACCGCTGCAGCGAGGACTCTATGTGGAGAAGTATTTTGGGAAAAACATGGAATATTGTAGAGATTGTGGTTTTGTTAAAAGGAGAGTTACTGGCTAAGAAGTCTACACTCTTGGAGACTCCAACAAGGGCTACTGTTCGGGAGGTAAAAAGGAGAGGGTATCAAAAGTGTTTAAAGCAGATTTACGTGCTTGGGAAGAGAATGAGAAGGTGCTAGCTTAGCGAGAGAAACACATAGTACCATTGTGGAATTAGAAAGGAATACAGAATAGATGCATTCTTTGGTGGAAGTAGATAGAGTAAGAAATTGTCTGGGAAAAGAGAGAGGGCACCACACAGGAGAAGGAAGAGGAAGCAAGGGGTACCAGCTGGTAAATACGATATGGAGATTGTGAAGAGAGTGAGGCAACATTGGATATAGAGAAACTTTGAAAGTTGGCAGAAGAGGATAGTATGCGGTTAAAGGAAGGTCGGCAGAGACAGAGAGAGAGAGAGAGAGAAAGAGAGAGAAAGAGAGAGAGAGAGAGAGCGAGAGAGAGAGAGAGAGAGAGAGAGAAAGAGAGCGAGAGAGAGAGAGAGAGAGAGAGAGAGAGAAAGAGAGCGAGAGAGAGCCAATGGGCACGATTTGGAGCGAGATAAAACATACAGGGAAAGAAAATACTTGAAGAAAACACATTATAGATATTGGCAGAGGAGTGATTGGGGAAAGACTATATGGGATGAAGAGGAGAGAAGACTACTAGAAATAAAAATGATAGTGAGACTCCTGAAGAACATGTTGGATGCAAGTAGAGGTAAGAAGTGGGAAGCAATCTTAGATGGTAATGTTACAGCAAGCAAGAAGAAGAGATTATGAAGAGATGGAATAAGTAAGGTAATTGCAAGAGGAACTAGCAAGGGAGGAAATGGGCAGTTAGAAGCTATAAACCCCAACATAGCCAGCAATGCCTCATGGGAAACAAGTCCCTGAATGAACAACTGGGAGACCACCTGAAAGTCAAAGTTCTAGCACAGCACTGAACCATCAAATCACCATCAAATCACCCTTAAACTGTCGATGTGTGGTAGAGGATCATCGCTGAGACAAGATGAGAACAGTAGATTAAAGTCAACACCCCTAAGGGTACGGGGAATGCCGGTGGCAGAAGACCTCCATGAATGACTTTGAGAACTTATTGTTGGTCCTTTTGAGTCCTGGTCTTGATTGCAAGGACACCCTCTTGATTTGTCAATTAGAGAAACCATAGGAAAACCATTGTCCCTTCCTTTACATCAGAAATCGGCACTTTGCTACCATTCTCCGGCACTTTATTTTTGGTCACAATTGTTATCCTGAGACTCTTCCTTAGGTTTAAACAACTTCAAGCCACTCTATTTATAAATGTGACTAAACACTTTGAAACTTACCTTCCTTAGCTCTCTCTACTTTCTGAGAACACAAGTGATGGATTTGCATGAACATACATCTGCACTGCCACATGGTATCTAGCTTATTAGTTATACAAGAGTTCTCAGATGGGTTAGATTTAGCCCCTCACACGTATTTCATGTAAACAAATCAGATGAGCCTCTCATCTGAGATTCTGTTGCGTGTGCCATGACAGTTGTTGTCCTCAGCCGTGGTGGAATTCAAGAGTGGGTGCATGCATGCTTCTTGCAAACACACTTAAGATCTTTCTAGCCGAATTATAGATTGCAGACATGATTTTCGCAAGCACACTGATCTTTCTAGCCGAATTATAGATTCAAGCAGAGGGTTAATACATTAATCTGACATTGTTGTATTACTTGTTGGGAATACTAGCAGGCATGGACAGTTCAGACATTTATCAGTTCTTAGAAATGTCACTGGACATTAGATGTGCATGTATTGCTGAAATAAATGTCCCTCCCGGCAATGCTCTTACTGCTTAATGATTTGTTGCCAGAATTATTATCAGTTTTACATACTTTTGTAACAGGAAAGTAATTTGTTACTTTTGAATGGATTCCAGTGGAAATTGAATAATACTTTCACCCCCAATGTCTGGTCACATCAGCTCTTATTCCATGTTATTGCTGTGTATTACAATTTAGATGTGTTTTTGTATGCCGCGTAAGTTATAGTTAGGCGCTTAGTGTACACTAGCATCAACCACAAACACGGTTATCAATTTCCTTTGGGAACCTAGCCGAGACAAGTCAGGCTGTGTAGAAAGAACAGATTGAAGCAGCATATTTACAAAGCCCTCCAGGATAATCCGTGCCTACGTCTGTACGGCTTGTGAGACAGTGATGTGCTTAGTGCGCTTCTGGCATATCACACGTGACACTGTCCTGCCGCTGGAGAACCACTTCAGTGTGGAAGTCTATTAATAATGAGTGGGTGGGCCGGTTTTCAAGAGCCTAATTCTTTGCAACTGAAAGCGGCAAAAAAGAAATAGTATTCCCTCAGCCACCACTTCAAGGCTAATGACACCATGGGTCAGTTTATATAAGACAACTAGGAAGGCTCTCAAATCACAGATATTGTTAAAAAGAAGTGGGTCAAATGGAGCAATATCACTGCAATCACCACTTCCAAAATGAGCATGCCACTTCAGCAGGGAAGCCTATTTGTATAATATTGGTAGGCAGACTTTCAGAAACAGAAGATTCTGTCTGACAAAACGGCCTCAAAGGGAACAATATCCCAGCAGTCACCACTTCCAAATTCCATCCCGAATCAGAAACTTGTACAATGCTAGTGAGGCAGTCATATTGTAAGTCTATTTACATAGATAGCATACAATTGCGAAATATAGCTCTAAGATGCCTTGTTCAGCCCTAATAAACGGTAGCATTCTGACTTATAGAGCGGCGCAACACTGCACTCTTTGGGCATTTGTGTGGAATTGCGATCTGGAAATGGTGCAAAGTCCTGGCCTTTTTTAATTTGTATTAATACATACATTGACGAGGGTGAATTCTTCTCCCAGAGCGTAATCTGCTAACCAGATCACTGTTTGTTGCCAACTTCATGCCAAAAGCATAGTGCATGTGTGCCCTGCTGCATCATTTGCCTGATCTGCAGCACCTGATCTGCCCGTGGTGCAGAGCAGGATCAACGGTCACAAGCCCACTCGACCACCGCAGAAACAGCAAAGTCATTGCTGCACAGGGGCGGCATTTAAGATATGCTTCCTGTACCAAAACTAGGATGCTAATGAGTACCCAATGCTGGTGGCAGGGTAATCTCTAAAAATAAGCTATGCCTGAGTTTAGGCCTAGTGGATGGCACGACTTATGATGAAGAATGCCACATCCAAATTGATATTGCACATGTGCCAACTTTGTGACTCAGCTCTTCTGTGGAAGGGAATGTGTATTCGACTCATACTGGCTGATACTGCCAAATGGCAGGACAGAAACCCAGATGACCTAGCCTCTCATTGATCCCTTTTGTGAGGGCGGCAACACCCTTCCCCAGGGCCATCTGTCCTGGGTCCAGGTATCCAAGGAGCACACCCATTTAGGAGGAGTAGTCTCACGCCAGGGTGCTGCATGTCCAAAGGCCTTTTGTTGTCAGTTAGGGGAGAAGGGGGTGGGAGTAGAATAGACAGGACGGCTCTAGTTACAGGAAGAAGCCTTCCACCATCTTGTTTCTCTCTGTCTCTCTTTCCCTTTCCTGTTCCCTCCACCTCGCCTGGAGCAAAGCACTTAGGGGGTGTCATCAACAGGGCAAAGTCTATCTTGTCCAGGAGCAGGGATTTGTCTGCTAAAAGAGAGTAGCTTTATATCAATCACCTGGGGATGTGTGCCTTTAAAAGAAGGGGTCTCTGAAGGGGTCTCTCACTCCTTCAGAAGATTCACTCAGTTCTTCAAGGATCCTCTAAGGCTGAAGAGTCATTCTGAAGAATCTCACTGGACTTCCTTCGGGACCATTGTACTGGCCAAAGTTATCAGTCTGAGGTGAAGAAGGAGCCGTTCAAGACAGAAGAAATATCTGCCCCCTAGCCACTCCTAAGGAACATTGAGAGTGACCAGTGCTGTTGACCAGGACCAACCACCCTGCAATGACTCTCCTATGCTAGGGGAGCAGTCCATGAATGGAAGTCTCCTGTTCTCGAGTCCTCTGCAGATGCCTCACAGCAACCAGAGGGACATACCAGCTGAAGCTCCCTGTTCTACCGTACCAAACCGGTCAATCCATGTTCGCCGCATCTTGAACAATAGGGAAGTCACTGGCATTCCTCCAGCTAGCTGAACAATCGCTTGCATATAAACCAGCTCGACAGTGCATCATGTCCTAGCAAAGCTCGTCACCAGCTAGGCCTGAAGTAACCGCCCAATGCCAGTACCCAAACCGAATGATCATAGAGTCACTTGCTGACTCTAAACAGGAGGTTACAACCAAGGATCATCCCAGCTAGCCTGTGAACTGCCACCTCATTGATCTCACATTGACACACCCTCAATCACCACTTCGACAACGTTAGCCGACCGACTAAAACCGCTGGCTCGTTACACACTTACACTTCCCAATGGCTAACGCCTGACTCTGCCTGCCAAACTGTAAAATGTTACTGGGACTGATGCAACCTGTATCTGCATCACCTTACAGGGCACCCAAATTTGCCCCTACTCGACATCCGCTTGCTGCCAGGGCCTCCAGGATCTGACATGCCTGAACTGAGCCTGATCAACTTGCTTCAGCGTTCTACACCCATCTGATGTGTCAGCCCACCAAAAACTGCATCCAAGCACTGTTGACACTTAACTCCCCTCATAGTCTTCTTGGACCCTAGAGACTTGTAAGGTCACAATCATCCCTGTTTTCAACACAATATTCTTTTTATGTTAGTCACTTACCTACCAACCCTGGAACTACGCTCAGAGTGGTACTTTCTCCAGTCTGTAGCATCATCTCTGTTCTTTCCTCTGAGGTGGATATTTGTTCAGTAATCTCCTTTTGTTCTACAGGCAGAGGGTGTGTTTTTATTAATGTGTTTATATTTGTATAGACCCATCATTAGACATTCCCTTGTTTTGGACTGTCATACTGTATTGTTTGGGTTACTACTGGTACACCTTCACACACCTAATGATGGTATATCCTACCCTTGGCCCACGTTACCACAAAAGGTAAAGGAGGTATATCTCTTGACTGTCCCTGTTTTACCTTTATGACTGCATTGTGTTTTGGTATGAGGGCTTATTAGGGAGAATTCTCAAAATGTGCTAATTTCTCTTACCTTTTGAGACCCCCAGCAACTTTGCTGAATTTCTAGGATTTGATTTTTTTACCTGGGAAGATTGTGAGCCTTTTTTCACACTCTTCCATGTATTTTGATGTCTGTTTTACCTTTGTGTTCTTTGGTTATGGAGTTTTAAAACATCTTCAGTACAGTGACACAGGGATGACTTCCCAAGGTTTAAATACCTTCTCTGGGACTGACTACCATCTCCTAGAGGATGTAAAGTTAAATTGACTTTACCAGTCTCTTTAAATTTACAAACCCAGCACACACTATCTTCCAATAGAGTGCTGGAGGGGTTGCTTAGCTTCCCCTGAGTCAACACACTCATGTAACAGTCAAATAGTGCCTTTCCCTTTGGGAACACTACATGTAATTACGACTACAAGTGTAAGCAAAATGTCACCTTTCG
The DNA here is from genome assembly GCF_040938575.1 of Ambystoma mexicanum. Lineage (NCBI taxonomy): Eukaryota > Metazoa > Chordata > Amphibia > Caudata > Ambystomatidae > Ambystoma > Ambystoma mexicanum. The sequence goes on along the minus strand of NC_090930.1, from coordinate 645,945,245 downwards.
TACAAGCCTTTACTACACAGTAAAGTGGTAGCGATGGCTGAGCAGCCAGACTGATCTCAACAGTTTGAGTGAGCAGTAGAACAAGTTACTTAAAGAACCAACTAATACAGTGATTCAAACAAAGACTTACTCAATGTTTCTTGGTAAAATAATATTCATGTATTTACTCAGTCAGTTTGAAAACATTACACTAGCAAGAGCAGCTCAATATCACACACTAATAAACCACAAATACACAACCGGTAAGTAAATGAACAAATGAGCAAAATGGCACTTCAGATACTTTAGAAAGGGGTAAAAAGACAAGGTTATAAGAATAGACAGCCCAAATACATTCAAAGGCAGGGGAAAGGGTTTCAATTAACTACAACCAGCAATTCAGTTCATAGGCCTGGGCCAAAGTCAATGGTTCAGAGACTTTGTATTAGATAGCACAGTTCTGGTAGTAAACGGTTAAGTCTTTACCACAGAGTTTAGAAGAATTTGGCTAGCTGAAATGTTTGATGAAAGTTTTTGAAGTTGGGAAAGTTCCACAAACTTTCGCAGTGGCCGAAAAGATTTCTGGACCGCGTTTGCAAAGTACCTTGTTAGTGAAGAAAAGCTGTAGCTGAGGCAGTTGTTCCTGGCAGTTCGAGTATATCTTGCTGTTCCTGAGCTTCAGTCGTGGGGACCAGAAGGAGGACATCAGGAGGTTCCTGCACTGCCCAGGGATGAGGCCAAAAGCTTAGCAAAACTTTGGTTTAAGGTGTGAGTGCCTTGAAGGTCACAAGCTGGTTTCCTTCCCTGTGGCTATCTGGTTTTCAAAAGCACTCTGATGAAAATTCGACCAGATGGGGACAGTGTCCAGGTGGCTTGCGAGTTGGTTGTTCCCACCAAACTCAAGGGAAGAAGTTAACCCTGAAGGGCTTCTCTGTCGATGTAGTTTCAGGCAATTTGGACCTGCAGCAGGGCTTCCCACGCCGACCAGGAGTTGCAGAAGTCCTCTTCCTTCAGCTCGTCTTCGGTTTTTTCGTTCCAGTGGTTGACTCTGCTTTCCAAGTCCAAGAGACCTGCTTTTAAACAGTTTTCCCCCATTTATTCCAGCCTGGCTGTCACTCACACAGCAGGGTGACTGTCCTTGCCAGACAGCCAGCCGGTCAATCATGCCAGAGTGCATTCAGGTCTCCCAGGAGACTAAGCACAGGGAGTTTTGGGCACCTCCCTCATATCCTGTCCACCCCAGACACTCAGATGTCAGAGGAGGGCTTCAGCACTGAAGCCCGCCAAAGGCCAACGAACAGAGGGACCAAACCTGGTTTGGCTTGCAGAGAAAAACACAAGAATGACTTTTCCTGAAAGAAATGGCGAAAAAAGATGACCAGAGTCTGTTTTTACAGATAGGTCTTGGGCGCCATATTGAAAAACATGACTGACCAGATTTTTAGCTACCATTGTTAGCGGTCGGGAAAAATCATAGTAGTTTGATCCAACCATTTAAAGTAGCAAAAGGTAACATTTGACTGTTACATGAGTGTTTTGACTCGGGAAGCTAGGAAACCCCTCGAGCACTCTATTGGAAGATAGTGGGTGCTGGGTCTGTAAATTTAAAGAGACTAGTAAAGTCATTTTAACTTTACATGCTCTGGGAGACGGAAGTCAGTACCAGAGAAGGTATTTAAACCTTGGGAAGTCTGAAAGACATCCCTGTGTCACTGCACTGAAGGTGCTGTGTGACACACAGAAAAAGATGATACCTATGGAGTTGTTAAAACTCCATAACCAAAGAACACAACATTAAAACACACTGAAAATGAAATGTTCAAAGTCCCAATATATAGCAAAAGAGCTGGAGGGCTCTAAGGTAGAGGGAATTTAGCACTTGTGTGAGAAATATCCCCAACAGCACCCCAAAAGCACCAAACACCAGCTTGCTGCATCGCTCCCCAGCTTTGTTAGTTTGTTCCTTGCCCCTCTTTTTGCGACACACAGGCAATATTATATGCAAACACACATCAGAGGCCAGCAGCTGCTTTTGCAATGTCTCCTCTCTTTTGGGATTTATTGCTTTTGGTGGGGAGAGCTGAGGCACAGAACAACATATTAATTTCTGCCTGCCACATATGTTCTGCCTGACAAAAAGAAAGGCATTAAAGCCCAAATCTGATTGTGGTGCTGGCATAAATGCAGATACATCCTATGGAATCTACACGCTTTTAACACTTCCTACAATGTTGCAGATGCTGCAGAGAAGTACTGTACAAATGACTCTTTGGCAGAAGGCATTTACACTTAAATGACTCTTTGTCAGAAGGCATGTACCCGTGTTTGCGCTATGAAGTGACAACAATTTATGTAAACATGGGTGCACCTGAATTTGCGTGCATTTTGTGCACTTTGCAGTCCAAACTACAATCTTTGCGCAGAGGAGAATGTTGTGCACTTAAGTGAACATGCTGGCAATTCTCTCTGCACCATTTGCACTGAACATGCCCCTTAGAGTCGAAATCATAAAGCGTATATTGCAAGGCTTTATAAATAATGCATCATCATACATAAATAGGAGAGAACATATTGGAGACATGTTGGAGACATGTGTTGGTGCAATGACAACCTCAGCTGATAAAAAGGTAATATGCACAAATGTCACTCTCAAGTAGCTGACTTTAAGGTGTGAGTGGCCCTCATTCTGAGTTGGGAGCAAAGGGATACCGGGCATCTGTAAGGACACCGGTGCCGGTAATCCCTTTGCACCCTTTTCCGAGTTCCCTTAGCGGGTCCCTTCCTTAACGCCTGGTTTTACCAGGCCTTAAGGACGGGACCCGTTAAGGGACTTTAGAGCTAATAACAGTACCACAATTTGCTGTACCGTTATTAGAGCCTTCCCCCTTCCCATTTGAGCCCTATGGGGTTCCTATGGGGGCTCAAATGGGAATGGGGAATGGCTTTTTCAATGGGGACTTTCCGGTCCCGCAAGGGTCGGAATAGACCGGTAAGTCCCCATTGAACCAGGGCGGATTCGTTACCGGTATTGGAGGTAGTCATGGCGCTAATAACGCCATGATTACCTCCAAACTCGGAATGAGGGCCAGTGTGCCATATGTTGGCATGCCTGCTTATATTAGGAACAAAGTCGTTCTGAGGTACAACCTGGACCAAAATAATCAATGGGGGTCATTACAAGTTTGCCGGTCCGGGGACTACGGTACCAGTAAGCTGGCCAGTACCATAGTTCCTGGACCGGCAAACTACGAGTTTGGCATCAGCAAGCAGAGCATGTCGGATGCACCGGTACCATTCTGAATGGTACCGGTGCATCCGACCTCCCCATTCCCATTGAGCCCCATACAATGGGAATGGGGAGCATTCCATTCCGGCACCCGCAAATGGGCAATTACCGGGTCCAACCCGGTAATTGGCCATTCGCGGGCGGCAGACATTTTTTTACCGGCAAAGCTACTGCCAATCTTGCAATGAGGCCCAATGTTTCAATCTTGACAGTAGTGTGTCACAAGAAGCCGCCAACTTGGAAGAACAGGAATTGGCCAGGAGGTTAAGCCCACTTCAATGTCTGCTCATGCTCAAAGCAGTAGAGGATCCAGCGGGTAAGGCGGGCGTTTGCCCCCTGGCTCCAAAGTGGTGCCCAGTGCGTCCTCCCTTGGCTCCCGCTGGGTTGCCAGTCATTTCAATGTGCACACACGCACATGTCAACTCTGGGCCTGGCGCTGCAGCTGCTGCGGCAACGCTTGCGAGCCGAGTGTGAGCACACAGTAGCACAGTCACACGCAACTTCATCTTGCTAGGTGCTGCTGCGCCAGCAAGGGGCCGGCCGGTGATTGAAGTTCCAGTTCCACTCTCTCCACCCCCGCCCCTTGCCTTGCCCCAGCCTGCCAGCCAGGTAATGATGATTGATTCCTTCTGTTTGGCAAAACGGACGTGATCATTATCATGCAGGCAGCACAGCAGGCAAGCAGCTCTGTAAGTAGAGAGTTGATGTTAGGAACTGGTGCCGGTTGGAGGTGGTGGTGAAGGTGCCATAATGGCCTCCTGCCATGTATGGTGCATTGGTGCCATGATTCAAAAGCATAAACAGGCATGGCAACCCAGTTGCCTGAATTTCCCTGCCACTGCTGTAGTACAAACAATTATTACTACACAGAAGAGACTTCCTGCACGAAGTACACGCAGAGGCAATGCATGTAACAACTGTAACTGAACGATTAGGACCCAAGTGCCTTTAATCTCCAAAGTACAATGGTAAAACTCAAGCAAGATTATTTTAGGCTCACATCACTATGCAAGGACTTGCAGGCTTCCATCTGCTATGGGAAAGCTTCAAACATACTCTCTTTGCTCATGTTACTAAGTTAATATCACGTTTTACACAGAGTCAGATACATGCCCATGTATTATTTGGTTTGTGAACATTATAAGTCATCACTATAAAGGTGAGTATTAGCTCTTAACACATATTTGTACCCACTAGAGCTGGGAAGACATGGTGAACTGCCTACATTGCAGACTAGACAAAATCCTAGCTTTGCCAATGTAATAAAAGCTGTGATCCTGGGCTGTTCAATTAATCCTACTACTACAACTCTATCAGCTAAATGATCAGCTCCAGAAGTGATTTATTTCGTATGCTGCACCAATTTAAAATAAAAAAGCCTTTATCATAGTTTAGTGTAGCATTGACCTAGGCAACAATTATGGCTTGTAACTACTGGACGTGTTTTCTCCCTTACAACAGATCACCATTCAGATGAACATGTGTCGTTTTGCAGGTCATGAGTCATCATGAGGATCTGTTTTCATTTCCTCTCGCTTACTGAGTGTACTAGTTTCAGTAAGTTAAAAATGATCCAAACAGATTAATGATCTTTAATGACTCTTGGTATGCTTTCCAAAAGGAATACAGAAACATGTGTATCATACAGCAGCAGCAATGGCGCTTTTGCGACAACAAAATCCAGGAGACTACTTTATTTGGAAAAACTAATGTATACGGGAGAATTTGGTTTTGTTTGCAACATTGCCCATGGCCACGTTGCTGGTGCTTATTTCTTTAATCAACAATTTACCAGCTGGCTGGGACACATGTGCTGCTAGATCTACAACAACAAAAAGTGTGACAGGTCCCAAGCATTTTGGCTAAAAATTCAGGACCGAAAATGGAAGCACTCTGTGCATGGTCTCATGAGAGGAGCGTGTATTGTGCCTCTTAATAGAGATCAGGGCTAAAGCCGAGGGAATACGCAGGTGGACACGGAGTCCACCCACTTTTTATAGAGGGTGGACTCAGCTCCCCCCCATCTAAAATGAGAAACATTGAAAGTCTTCCTTGAATGTATGAATTAAAGCCGACCCCAGAGATCGAACCACAGTCGTCCAGCTTGCAGGCCAGATACTTCACCAATGCACTAGATAACTTGATAAATAATAACAAACAACTAAAGGGCAAATGTCGCATTTTGGTACTACAGGTCCCAAAGAACACATTTGTATTGGCTCTTGGAGTTTAAAATATGCACAGCTTTTAACGTTTTCAAAAACACTATTAGAAGAAAATATCCTCTCTTGGTTTTGTGTGTGTGTTGATTTTATGAAAGGCAAATGCCATTCGTCCTGTGCAATTTAGGTGGTTATATAAAGCCAATTTAATGAAATGTGCATAGTTTGTTGATGAGTCCCCACACTTTTATTTTTAGGACTTGACCCCATATAGAGATGCAGGGATACTGGGCTTTCTGTGTTAGGTCTATGAAAAAGGTGTCATTTTGTTGCCCCCAGCCCAAGCTGCAACTGCCTCTTCCTGAAGGGTGGCTCCCGAAGGAAGGGCTGATGAGGCATTGCCTGCAGCCAGTCAGCCTGATGCTCGTTCAATTGCTCATACAATGAAAATTACACTATGCTGTATAACGTGACACACAGGCACAGCACTGCCTGCAGGCTGCCAGTCTGATGCTGCCTCATGCAGTTTCGATTTTCCCCTGTCCCCAGGCCAGCCTGACCCAGGCCAGACAATCTGGATCCGTGAGACCAACGCAGCCAGGGCATATTTGCTATAAATGTAGCAAATCAGCACACCCAGCCAGAAACAAGTGGCATGCCATGCCTCAGTAGACCACATCCACGCACGCACACTTCAGTCAGCCAGCCTCCTCCCCTCCTGGCCAGGGCCCGGTGTGTGTTGTTCGCACACAGTGAGTGAGTGACTGCTGCTGGCCTGCCTCCCTGCCCTGGATCTGCGTGCCATCGTAACTCGGCTTTTGCCTGCTGGCTGGCCTGCTGCCCCAGAATCGGAATCAGAGTGGGGGACTGCCTGGGAGTCAGCTTAGAAAGTAAGTAGTTGTGTGTTTGTAGGGCGTGAGCTGCTGCTGCACTGTGCTGTCTGTGTCGCGGCCCTTTTTACTTCATTCACCTCTGCTTACTCTTACCTTACCACAGATGTGGGGCCCAAAGGCCGAGTCCTGACCCCTATGACTGCGGGGTAACTGGGGGGCAGGGGTGCTCTGTCTTTCCTGATCTCGGTGTATGGACTCCGACTTATGAGACCCATTTCATCCCCATTTTCTGGGGTTGAGTTGTGAGTTCCACTACCAGGCAGTATGAACAAAGCATGCTGCCATATCGAACGGCCTATACTTGTTTGCGTGTAGCAACTCAACAGGCTGTCTGTCTGCCCATCGAGTGGACTCACACATTTCAATACCGATTGATGTTGGCTGCATTTTTCAAGACTAAAGATTATATGCATTGCATTGATGTTTTTCGTTGTCAAATGTCCAGTGTGCAACCTGCTACATGGAATAAAAGTGCAGCGAATCACGACGTAATATGCACAAATATGGTGTATACATTATTATTTGATATTTGTTGTAAGCTCTTGATTTTTAACTGAAAGGGGGGGGCGCTTGAGGCGGGACGTCAGATCTGAGTTAGAAGTAGAAAAACAAGTGTAAGAGCCCAGGGAGTCGTTAAAGGTAAACATGCTGGACATACACGCTCGAATTGACTGGGCATTTGGCTCAGCTTCTCAAACATGGGCAGCACGTAGATTGGTCAGTGGAGTAGACTCTGGGCCTCATTACGACCCTGGCGGAAGACCATGGTGCTATTAGCACCATGGTCCATGCCGGTAAATTACCGACTCCGCCATGGAGAAAGGGGGAATTACCACCACAATTATAAGGTTGGCGGGGTGGTAATTCCCCCTTCCTCCATGGCCCTTCCCCATTCCCATTTTTGCCCCATAGGGCTCAATGGGAATGGGGAAGGCGCTAAGTACGGTGCCGCAAATTGCGGCACCGTACTTAGCACCAAGGTCCCTTTGTGGTTCCCTACTTTAACGTCGGGTCCCGCAAAGGGACCTCGTAATTAGGCGCTAATAGGTTAACGGCGCCGCAGCCTTTTACGGCGCCGTTAACCCATTAGCGCCTAGGTCGTAATGAGGCCCTCTGTTACCCTCCATGTCCTCGTCTGCAGCTCTAAAGATGAAAACCAGAAGGCTTACTTTAGCCCCTGCCAAGGTGACTCAAGCTGGTAGTGGTATGCACCGAAGGCATTAACTGTGGGTCGTGGTGGAAAAAACTGCAAAATGTATTAGCAAGGAATGAATGCCTGTGTGCTTGTAGTCCTGCACCCAAAGCCATACATTGTAGAAATGTGGTCTGCAATCCTTGTGCCCAACATTTCAAGTTGTATTTTGAGGTATTGCCAACTGGTCCAAATGTAACACAGATTATATTTTGATGTAGTGGATTTTTAACCAAAAGCATGAAACATATGGAGACTTTTTATGTCAGTTTTTCCAGTACGCGCTAGCATGTCCAAACTTGCAAAGTGCTGCTGGCCAAGTAGCTAGGGATGAATTAATAGGACTCTCCGACATGGGATCAATTGGTACATATGCTTTGTCATATGCTGTCCGATTGATACGTTGGTAGTTTTAAGTATCTCTTTGTTTCCCAGCGCCCCCCTTACACTCCACCTTCATTACCGGACTGCAATCCCCACACTCCAAGAGCTTTACAAACATCAGAAGTGTATTCTCAATGTGGGTACTCTGGTCATTCGCTCAATGTTTATAGGACTGGATGGTTGCTGAGATTGGGGGAAGGCTGAAAGGGCTGCAGGCAACCCAGGATCTTGTAGATCCTCCTACACAGATATGCACAAACAAGTATGCCTCCCTAGCAACAGTCCCTAGTTATACCTGCAAAAAGTAAGGAAATGGTAGTGACCCGACCGGTGTGGTCCTGGTGCCCCATGAGGAGCAATTGCCTAAATCTGCTAATACATTTCACTCAGTGGAACAGCATGCATGTCTTTGCTGTTCTTTATAATGATGGCACATGAGACGGGTGCTGCTTGTCAGTTCGTTAAGTAGTAATGACTATCCTGAGGAAGGTGGGATGGGAGACAATGGCAGATTACTGAAATGATTCATTCATCATTACTCTGACTCCTCTCCAATAATCACAATCTTTACATCCCACCCTTCCCTCCTTGCCTCGTGTAAAGCCGTCTGTACGAGTGAAAACACAAGAGGAGGCATGGGATAGCAGGGTTTATATTGGTCTAAGACATTATCAAAAATGTCTAAATGTACGTGTGTGTCTGTTTATGAAGGCAGTCAGACTTCCTGTAGGAAGGACTATGATGAGTCCGGAAGACTAATGTCCTCATTCAGAGTTTGGCAGGTTGGTGCAAAAGTGGCGGTAACGGGATTACCACCACTTTAACTGCATCTCTACATTCACAATTCAAAATGAAATTCAGCAAAAGAAAAGTGGTTTTGTGAGGAGAAAGTATCCTTAGGGCCTCATTACGAGTTTAGGCAGAAATGTTACCGCCACTGGGTCAGGTGGAATTTCTGCCTGATCTCAAGTGGTGTGAGCGTTGTAATTCCTTATTTTATTTTGGGTCCATTGGGCCCAAAGGTGCTTTTTTTGTGGAATTACTGCTGCGGAATTACTGCTGCAGTAATTCCACCAATTCTGGCAGTTTTTTGGAGTTGAGTGGGAATATTTACCTTCAAGGTTTTGCTGGAGGTAAACCCTCCACTCAAAACCAAAAATCATAATTTGGATTAGTGGTGAAATTGACGGTAACCCAGTTACTGCCAATTTGACCACTTACTGCCTTACTCGTAACTGTTAGTGCTTTAAGTGGGCCGGGGCTAGTCTGGGCAGATCACCGGCAAGCTCCGAAGATTGGGCCAGAGACAGGGCCCTGCCAGCACTCCCTAAAGTCCCCTGCTAACTGCAGCCCACCAAGCTTCTGGAAGCCAAGCCTTTTGTTTTAACGCCTTAAGATCTTGTGTGCAAACAAGAGCTTCAGGCTTTAGAAATAAAGCCTAGCCTTTTTGTATTTGTATTTATTTGTATTTGTATTTATTACATTGTTATGTAGCACTTTACGCCAAAGCGCTTTACAAGAGGACCAAAAGAATACAACAAGCATTGAAGAACAACATGTGAATCAAGTAACAGAGAGCAGTACATGCAACCATTTACAACAGTTTACTTGAATGCAGAGGTGTAACATGAGTGATGTAAGACTCTAGTGGGAGAGGCAACAAGAAGGAGTTAGGATAGGTGGTAGGAGGTAGTAGAATATGTCAGGGTGGGGATTGGAGGAAATGTGATTTTAGAGAAGATCGGAAAGAGGGGTAGGAGGAGATAGAGCGGATAGGGAGAGGGAGACGGTTCTAATGGAAAGGAGCAAGAAGTTGGAAGGAACGTAAGTGGGGTGGGGCGCAGGGTGATGGAAGAGGAGCGAGTAGGAAAAGATCGGCAGAGCGGAGGCGGCGAGAAGGGGTGTAGAAAGTGAGGAGAGAGGAAAGGTAGGGTGGAGCAAGACCATAGAGGGATTTGAAAACGAGACAGAGGAAATTAAATTTAAACTGGGAGTGAAAGGGGAGCCAGCCTAAGGAGGAGAGAGAAGGGGAGATGGAATCATGAAGTGAAAGAAGAAAGAGGGAGCGGATAGCAGAGTGGTATATAGATTTAAGGGGGGTTAAGTGCGCTGAAGGGAGACCAAAGAAGAGAGAGGAGCAGCAGAAGAGTCTAGAGAAGACGAGGAAGGAGATTAGTAGTTTGGTAGCATGGAAGGTTAGGAAGGGACGATTTTTTTTTCAAAGGGACACCATGAAAAGGGATCTTTTCATGGTGTCACTGTGCCGACCCCCTGCTATAGACACCTTTCATTAGAAATGAAGGGGTGTCTGGCAAGGGGTCGCGACACAATGAAACGGCAAGCCTTTTTTTTCTACAGCCTGCAGTTTTCTTGACTATATTTTTCATAGTGTGGCCACGCCGACCCCTTGCCAGACACCCCTTTCATTAGAGATCCAGGAATCATCACCCAGGTGGGAGAACTGGCCTAACAAGGGCCCCTGCACCCCCTGCAATACAGCGGCCCGCCAGCACATGTCCTGGGGGCCCCACTTTAAAAAAAAAAACGTTCTAAAAAAAAGTGTCTTTTTGAATTCACTCTGCATTAATAAAGAAATAATTTCTGCAACAGAAATCATTTCTTTATGAAGGCAGAGTGACTACAAAAAGAAACTTTCTTTTTAAAGTCTGAGGACTCCCCTGACCCCATGACATGGAAGACCCTAGGCTGGAGGCCTCCATGTCGTGGGGTAGGGGGCGAGCCCTATGACTTCAAAAATAAATTGTTTATTTTTTAAGTCACTCTGCCTTCATAAAGAAATTATTTCTGTTATGGTTCGGTCCTTACCTGAATAATTTCTTAATGAAGTTAGAGTGACTTCAAAAAGAAACAATGGGGCTAATTCTGACCATGCCAGTCCGGGAACAACGGTGCTGGTAAGCTTACCGGCACCGTTTGTTTCCAGACCGGCATATTACAGGTCTACCTACTGGGGCTGCCATGCTCGACAGGTCTTACTCTGCCAAGCACAGCAGTCACGGTAGGCAGACCCGTCATGGAAGCACTGGCAGCGTTAACAACGGTGCCGGTGCTTCGGTGTCCCCGCTCCCATGGAGTCCTATGGGACTCCGCAGGAATGGGGATTACGGAAATTACCGGCGCCTAACTTCCCGGTCGCCGGTCTTGGAATAGCCTGGTGGCACCGGGAAGTCTGGTGCTGGTAATTTTTATGGGTCCGGCGACAATCCACCGGTAGCACCAGCACGGATACCGCAAGACCCATAATGAGCCCCAATTTCTTTTTTAACTAATAGGGCTCCCCTCAACCCCATGGCATGTGTGAGTGTATGGTGAAAGGGTGCACACAAATGTATGGGTCGCTGGGTGTGCGTTTGTGCATTTATGGTGAAAGGGTGCACACTTACATGTATAGGTGGCTCCCTGTGTGAGTGTATGGTGAAAGGGTGCACACTTAAATGTATGGGTTGGTGCCTGGATGTGCGCCTGTATGGTGAAAGGGTGCACGCTTAAATGTACGGGTGGCTGCCTGAGTGTGCCTGTTTGGTGAAACGTTGCACACTTAAATGCATGGATGGCTGGGTGTGTATATGGTGAATGGTGTGTGTGCTTGTGTAAAGGGGCACAACAAAACCTACATTTTGGGAGGTTAACCCTTCAAATGTTAGGAGAGGCGCTAACTTCACGGGTGGTGGGGAGGGGCAAACTTATTTGTGTGAGGGCATCTCACTTCTTAACACATTTTAATGAGACTATTCTACTGCAGCTTCAATGTTACGGGTATTTAACTCTCTCCTTTATGTCTCCTACTCCCTCTCTACCCTTCCAATCACTCCCCTGTCATGCAAGTACTAGAACCACATTGCAATTTCAATTGCCTAAACAATTTGGCATTTGAATGCAGGTACTAACAGTGAAATGCTTTACATTGGTAATTGCTGGGCCCTTATTAACACAAAACCCAGGTGCCGTTTAACTTCTGTGTACTGTTCGGTCCCCCAACTGCTCTAAATGTCATCCAGGTTGAGTCAACATAGCCCAAAATTTCAGGGGGGGGTGCTGAAGCCCAGTCAAATCAATGGTGTTGCACCACTACTTGTGTTTAATGCCTTGATTACACCTATGCCGATTCTTCCTCATCCCAGTACTTATGTATAAAACAGTACTTGTGTATGAGACAATGTGCCTCACACCCAAGTACTGGGATGAGGTAGAGGTGCATGGAGGAAATGCCTGACTTAGCTACCTGTAAACTTCATTACTCCTAGTCCCACTCCTCCTCATCTCAGTACTTACATATGAGGCAAGGAGCCTCATACGTAAGCTTTGGGAAAAGGAAGAGGGACGTGGAGGTAATTCTTGGCCAAGGAGCTGGTTTTGGAGGTTGGGGTAGGGAGTGGGAGGGAGAGGGGATGCGTGACAGGGGCAGGATTGTGCGATAAATCATAATGGTTGTCCATGTCCAGGCTAAGTAGGCATGATATGTGATATTAGTGGGTAGAGAGGAATTTTGGTGCAGCCAGTCTAGTCATTCCTCAGTTTGGTATGATTTTGATAAAGCAGTCCTGCCAAGTGTAATTACCTGACTAGATTGGCATCTGGGTGCTAACTTTCTAGCCATTTCTTACTGCGGCATTGTATATTTTTCTGGGCATCTGTGATAAAATGATATGATAGAAGTCATTTATAACGCACCTGTACACAAGTATTTCTATGCGTGACAAGACAAGGTGGGAAGATAGAGGGATGACAAGACAAACATCTCACTAGGCCTTGTGTCATTGTGAGAACGAGAAGTGCAAGGGGGAGGGCAGGGGAAAACAGGGCTGCAATGCTCTGATTAAGTGCAGCCAGGGCAGTGTGGCTATTTGAAGTGCAAGGAGAACAAGGGGCTGCAGTGTTACAGTTACAGCGCTAAAGTGCATGGCAGGCACAGAGACAGTGCAAGGGTGACCGATCAAGAAAGAGCCTGGACTCAGAGAGACCCTGCTGGTATCCAAGCAACCGGTCAGTACAGCAGACAGGTAGGTCAGCAGGGGAGGGAGAGAGAGAAAGCAGAGGAGAACAAGTTTTGAGATGCTTTCGAAACTTCAGATGGTCTGGCTCAAGTTTGAAGGGGCAGGGAGGCCATTCCAGAGGGCGGCACCAGCAAAGGAGAGATATCTACCACCCACTCTCTGCCTGGAGAAGCGTCTAACCTTTAAAGAGTTGGAGGTAGCTGAGCAAAGGGCTTGAGAAGGAAGGTATTTTTTAAAGAGAGCTTTGGATGTGCTACAGGCCCCAGCCCCAGAAAGCCTTGTGGACAATGCAAATGGTCTTGAACTTGATCCTTGCAGCAACCGGGAGCCAGTGGAGCAATTTCTGGGCTGGAGAGATACGATCCCTGGGCTTGAGGCCAAGGATAAGTCTAGCAGCCCTGTTCTGGATTAGTTGTAGTTGTCCATCCTAGACAGAACAGGGGCTCTGGAGACAGTGAGCATCTGGTAGAAAGTAAGAAATGGAAGAGTCTGTTTGAGGAGGAGCAGCTGGTAGTGGAACTTCTTGTCGACATCCGAGATGTGAGGAGAGAAAGAAAGAGTGGCATAGAAGATAACACCAATGTTTTTTGCCTTGCAAGAAGGCAAAGGAAGAGGGCCCAAGGTGGACGACCAGAGTGAGAGAGGGAAAGCAGGTGCTGGGGTCCCAATGAGAAGGATTTCCGTCTTACTGGCATTAAGGCAGAGATCGTTGGAGGTGCACCAATCCTGAATCACGGATAGACAGTCAGGAATGAGCGAGAGAGGAGAGGAGGCTGAGGGCAGCCTGAAGGAAAGCTGAGTCATCTGCATAACACTGAAAGTTAGAGGAGAAGGTAGAGATCAGGTGGGCCAAAGGGGCCAAGTAGAGGTTGAAAAACCAGGGTGAGAGTATAGAGCCCTGGGGAATGCCACAGGTAGAGAGAGGTGGCAGAGAGAATGGGACCTGGTTGGACCTGGGAGGGGGGGCAGTCCAAGAGGAAGGTGGTGAGTCATTCCAGGGCCTGATCCGTGATGCCCAGGTTCTCACGGAGTCGATTGATCAGGATAGCGTGGTTGACCATGTGGAAAGCAGAGGAAAAAAGGAGGGTGACGACAGAAGGAATGCTGGAATCAAGGTTATAGAGCAGATCTTCACGTGTGTTCAGGAAAGCAGTTTCCATGCCTCTGGCAACTCTGAAGCCAGACAGATGGCCATGGAGACAACCACAGATTCAGTGTGGAGAGTAAGCTGGGAGATGGCAAGCTTTTACAAGAGTTTGCCCAAGAAAGGGGTGATGGAGATTGGGCAATAGTGTGCCAGGCAGGTAGGATCAGCAGACAGCTTCTTGAGGAGTGGGTGCACAAGGGAGTGCTTAAGGGGAGAGGGGAACATTCCAGTGGCTAAAGAGTGATTACGGAAATTGGCCAAGGCTGGAGCGAGGGTGTCAATATTGTCCTTGATGATTCTGGAGGAGCAGGGGAACACCTGTTTGGACAACACTTGCATGGATCAGACTTTTCTAGAAACCTTGTCAGGTGTTGTCAGAGAGAAAGAGGAAATAGGAGGAGGAGAGGTAGAGATGGCCAAATGGGCCCGAGAGAGGACGAGGAGACAGAGGACAGGATGTCCTGAGATTTAACAGAGAATCGAGAAGCCAGAGGCATACAGAGGGCCTTTGAGGGAACATGAGAGGTAGAGACCGCAACAGGATTGACCAGTTCCTTGCAGTTTTTAAAGATTTTGGCCGTGTTGTTAGAGGTCGCAGAGACGCAGGCTTTAATGTGTGCACTCTTCTTGATGAGTGTTATTGCTTTAACTGGCATTTTGGTGCAACCAGTCTAGGTATGCCTAAATGTGGCCTGGCATGCTTTACTGTAATGTTATTACGTGTCTACACTGGTCTACATTGTGCAGCCAGTTGGACATGCTTTCATTGTGGCATGGCATTTTTAATAGCAAAGCATTAATGTTCCTGTGCACTTTTGGTGACTTGCAGGTATTGGATTGGTGTTACTCTACAGAACAATTGCAAACATTGTGCTTTATAGCCTATTTTACTCAAAAAGTGTGCTGTATAGTGCATTAAAACACATATTCATACCTTTCTCCTAGTGCAGTTTGCGGCATACCCTTCAGCAGCACATTTGTGTGTATTGTGCAAGCGTGACAATCTAGGCCGGCCCTGAGAGTGGTGCAACCCATAATTTGTTGCTGAGTTGGGGGGGCCCTCAGCACGGCTCGCAGGGTGGCCCCCACATTTTGTGTTACGCCACTGGGTGGGAGGGTGGTGATCCCTAGTCAAAAGGGTGTCTGGCATGGTGTCAGCGCTGCAATAAAAAGACACTACAATTACCTTACCTTGACTGCAGCATGTTAGGCCACGGCCCGGCCCTTTTGCAAAATTGTACATGTGCGTGGCCTAACAAACAACATTCAGTTGAGGTGTTTCCTCTTAATTGCAGCACTGACCCCTGCCAGGCCATGCCCCCTAAAAGTCCTGGCCCAAATTTGAAGGCGACTTAAATCCCTGAGTATCCTTCACATAAAACCATTACCACATGCTTTAATGACCACATTCGGTAATATGCAATCCCTGGAGTCCACTGGTACTCCAAAATGAGGAAAACCTCACGTGCTCTTATGACTTTAAATGACGCGGAACCTTCCCGCTACAGCATGCTGTCCTTGTGCGTTAACGGTATTTGATTTTCTTCCAAACTCAAAATTATGCTGTAAGAATAATGGTGATTACCACCTGTAATCTGCCATTAAACTGCTACTGCTCATGCCACAAACGCATTCTTGTGCGTGTATGAAGTGTGAAGGTATTGTACTGTGATGGGTTTAAAAACACTGGGCTTCATTACGAGTTTGGTGGTGCAGGTAAGAGGTGGAGATAATTCTGTTAACTCCATTTTGTCCTGCTATGCCAATTACGCGTTTTGGTGGAATTACCACTGGTGGAATTACGAGTGGTAATTCCACTGATTTTTGGAGGAAAAGTGGATGATGTACCTCAAGCACGAGGTTCATCCTCCACTTTTCCTCCAAAAAATCATCAGCAATTACCACTCATATTTCCACCAGTGGTAATTCCGCCATACATCCCCAATGGAGTCCTATGGACTCCAGAAAATGGGGATTACAGCACCTACCACCACTACAGTTACCTCCACAGGACCAAGTGGTGGTAACTGTAAATTCATTCAGTGGTTTCTCAGAGGATTTACCTCCGAAATACCTCCAACTCGTAATGAGGCTGAAACCTAAAACGTCGACTATAATTCTTTGTCAGGATAAACCATCAACGTAATGAAATAAGTGTGCAATGATAAGGATACATTCTTCCTTCGTTGGTTAATATTCAGGGACATGGTTGTGCTCGCTACGGCGCAAGCTGTGTAGCTGTGAAGTGTAGCTCTCCGGCATACACGTCCAACGCCACTCAAAAGTGTGAACATAGTGAAGAAATGTTTCTACAATAGCGACACAATTACCTGCCAATCGAAAATCGCAAGGACACGGCGGTAAATGATCAGACTGCTTGGATGGACGAGGATCAAATGTTTTAACAGCATCTAGTTTGCAAGACACTTTTGTAGTTTCTTCCATGGCTCATGGTTTTATTGTTGTGTATTCATTTTGAACGATTTAAAAAAAAATAAAAAAAATATACGACCCCCTAAAAGCACAAATGGGGTACAAAACAGGCAGGACAGGTAAAATAGCCGTAAATGGTTCACAGTCTGCCTATTTACCGCGCTTGTAAATTGGATTGGTAAACGCGCGATTTAGTTTCTTGACAGGGGGAAGCTGATTTCTTAAGTCCTGCAAATGTCCAGCAGATGGTAGTATAAGATCAAATGTACCCTGAAAACACAACAAACATGCTTGCCTCTGAATTTTGCTAGATGTAATATTAATGTGTTTTCCTCCAGGGTACATTTTTAAATTATATTCGATGACAGGAAGGTACATGAGAATGTTTTTTGCTATTGAATTTTTTATTTTTTTTGGTTGCCCTCAACTTTTGTAAGTCTAGCCTGCTCACCGCATTCACCTCAAACTTGTAGAGGATGTTCACAGCCCGCTTGCTTCTGTCTGGTGAATATTAATTTGTATTGAGTATGCTGCACCTTTTCATTGCGCCTATGCTGAGCTGAAAAACAATTTGTCCTTAGAATTTACTTGAGCGTTTGCAAAGAAAATAGATTCGATATGCGATTAAGCATAACAAAGTTCTCATTTTTTAGGGAAGTACTGCTGCACCTTGAGTTTACAGCATTCAAAAGTTGTGAAACGTTGGCCAATGGACCCCGTAAGTCAGTGCCCCCCCTTCATTATCACCTCAAACTTGTAGAGGATGTTCACAGCCCGCTTGCTTCTGTCTGGTGAATATTAATTTGTATTGAGTATGCTGCGCCTTTTCATTGCGCCTATGCTGAGCTGAAAAACAATTTGTCCTTAGAATTTACTTGAGCGTTTGCAAAGAAAATAGATTCGATATGCGATTAAGCATAACAAAGTTCTCATTTTTTAGGGAAGTACTGCTGCACCTTGAGTTTACAGCATTCAAAAGTTGTGAAACGTTGGCCAATGGACCCCGTAAATCAGTGCCCCCCCCCCTTCATTATCTTACAAATTCAGAGATATGCTCATACTTATGAATGTAATGTTTCTACATATGTCTCCCAATACGTAAGCTATTTCCAAAAAGCATGATCTCCTCTATAGCAAATAGCAGCTTTGACCAAAAAAGTGTTTTCATATGTACGTATGTGGAACAAAAAATAGCTATGGAGTTTTCATTTGACTAAAACATGTGTGCAGAAAGCTACAGGTGTTATCATGCGTTATAACAGATGAAGTGCAAAGACCACAAGACTCAAGCGTCAGTTGTGTGACCGTGCATGACCACAGACAGTCTAATTATCACACCCCTATTCATCGGCCATGGATGATGTCATCAGTGGTGTTACCAGTGATGTAATTTCTGGCGTTCAGCAGGTGAGCGAAGCATCTGCAAGAGACCCTCCTGGGCCTCATTCTGTATTTTGCTTTCTTTAAATCTAGCGCTCTCAGATCTGTTGCCGTTGCTCTCCCTCCTCCCACCCCTCCCCGGCATCCATTTCCTTGTTTGTGATCCCTCCCTCCTCCTCCCCTGATTGGTGGCTTGTTAATCATCACTGACCTTCCCAGGGCAGCCCTCTCCACATGCAGCCCCTGCGGCCAACGGCCCCTAGGCAAAGGGGGGCTCCCACAGAGGTGGCTCCAGCTACTGTCTGCAGGTGTCAGCAGGGGAAGCCAGTGGCCAGTCGTCAACTACCAGCGACTAGTAGGGTAGGAGTGGCCCGGGTGAGGAATAGAGCCTTCACTCTTCCCTGACAACCCTGCCACATAGCAACCTTACCTACACTAGAATAATACTGTGATTACTGTATGTGCCACGCTGGAATAGCGCTGCAACATTTGTGAAAGTATTTAAATTGCATTGTGAAACCTAGGCCTTTTTCCCACTTTACAGGACTCTCAGACCTAGGTGTGTTTTTCAGCGATATTAAATTGCATTGTGAAAATATTTAAATTGCATTGTAAAACCTAGGCCTTTTTTTCCCTCTATGCCGGACTCTCTGACCTAGGTATGTTGTCTACTATTGTCTGAGCTCCTTTCGTCTTGTTAAATTGTCTACTACTGTCTCGTCTCTTTGTCTGTCTGCTTGCACCCCTCCCTGTGTCCTTGCCTAGTGTTCTCCCTGCCCCACCCTCCTCCCACTCCCTTCCTCTTCTCTTCTCTCCTCTCCCTACCTACTCTATGGTGCTCTCTGTTTCTCCTATCTTTTCTAAATGCTTCTCTATCGACTATCTTGCTCTCCTCACTAAATCTGGTTCGAAGAAGTTTAAAAAGGACATCCTCGTCTCCAACCGAGGCCCCCTTATCACTGAAGCCTATACGAGTGCTTCCTCCAGGCAATCCCTCACCGACATCCTCTTTGTCGTTCACTCGCCAGACCTATGGACTCTTCACATGGTCTCTGTGATTTCTCCTATTTTTCTCCCATTAATGGCAGCACCTGGTTTGAGGTCCTTCTGGTCTCAATATACTCTTCTAAAGTCATCATTAATATTCACCTGAATGAAACCGTCTAGGTCCAAAGCCCTCAGGCTAACCTTCTCTTCTTTGATAAACGCTTCCCACACCTCATCAATTTCCTTTCTTCTCCTGCTGTCCCCTCTCTTCTCTCCACGGCTTCCTTGCCTCCCCCTGCTGTTCCCTCCTTGGCTACCTTGCTCTCACCTACCTCTTCTTCCGACCCCTCTCAGGCTTCTTCTTCACCTCCGCAGGGCATCCCTCTGATTTGTGCCCCTCCCAGAACTCTTTCAATGATGGCAACCTTCTCCATATTGCCACTCTCAACTCTCGCTCAGATGTCAAACACTCTTCTGACATCTGCCGCATCCTCGAAGAACTTGACCTCGATGTACTCGGCCTCACTGAGACATGGTTCACGGCTTGCTGTGTCATGAGCTTTGACACTCTTGACACTCTCCTCCCTGATGGCTACAAGATCCTCTCCACCCCACATCCAATCGTTCCGGGAGGGTTTAGCCCTGAACGTCCCAGAGTGGATTCCTGCCTCTGTCATTGCTACGCATGCCTACTCCTCTTTCAAATGCCTCGTCTGCAGGGTCTCTCTCTCACGTAGCCACTCCCTCACTGTGGCTACCATCTATCGGCCACATGTCAGATCTCCTTCCTCTCTGAGAGGGCAGACCTCTCTTCTTCCGTCCTGGTCACGACCACTCAACTCCTCCTTCTTGGAGACTTTAACATCCACCTGGATGCATCCAGTCCCTCCCCTGTGAACTCTTTTGCAACCCCTTGTGAATCTCTCTCACTCGCTATCCTTCCCTCTGGGCTGACTAACTCTGCAGGGCACACTTTGGATGTTCTGATCTTGACACACCTTCCCCTTTCTATCCCTCTCACCACTCATCTCTCCTGGAGTGATCACATTCTCCTTTTCACCCAGCTCAGTCTCTCCAGCTTTCAGGCCAATCCAACTCCAGCACTGCCACCTACCTTCTCGGTTATCCGACCCATGAAGCATGTGTCAGATGAGGCTTTCGCGGACACTTTCTCATCTCCCCCTCCTCCTGCAGCTGACTCGCTCGCTCCCTGACACAGCTACTTTTATGCTCCACTGTGCTATATCTGATACTCTTTATGTTCTTGCCCCTATCATGAGGATCCGCTTGAAGGCCAAAGCTAAGTGCAACTCCTGGTATGACTCAGACCTTGTCACCCTTAAATGCAAGTGCAGGGTGGCTTAAAGGAAATGGCGTGCTTCCTGTACATCCTTTGACAAATTGTCCTGCCGCCGGCTCCAAAGGCAATACCAGCTCTCTGCCCGCACCAAGAAGAGAGCCCTCATCCAAGCCTGCATCTCTGCGGCATCCAACAACTTGGCTGAACTCTTTAAAATCTGTAAGGAGCTGGCCAATCCTGCTGCAGCGTCTACCTCTCCTGTCCCCTCCCAGGTCGTCTGCATAGCCCTTGCTTCTCATTTCATCTGTAAAACTCAGGACATACTGTCCTCTCTCTCTTCCACTCCCCCTCCTGCCTCTACACCCATCTCTTCCTCTGGTCGTTCTGTGGCCACCTCTCCTCCCCCTTCTCTGCCTTTCCCCTGTTCTCTCCAGATGAGGTTTCTAGACAAGTCTGATCTATGAAAGTCTCGTCAAAACGTGTTCTCCCTGTTCCTTTAAAACCATCAAGGAGCACATTGACACCTTGGCTACTGCCCAATCTCCATAACTCCTTTCCTGGGCGAACTCCTGGAAAAGCTGGCCATGTCCCAGCTTAATCGTCAGATTGAATTGGTTCATTGTCTCCCTGACCATCAGTCTAGCTCCAGAACTGCCATAAGCACGGAAACTGCTCTCTTGAACATCCGTGAGGACCTGCACTCCAACCTTGATCCAACACCCCCTGTGTCCTCATTTGACTTGATCTCTCTTCTGCCTTTGACATGGTCAACCATGTGATCCTGCTTAACCGACTCTGTAATAACCTGGTTATCACAGATCATGCCCTGGCTTGGCTGACCTCTTTCCTCTCTGATCGACCCTCCCAGGTCCAACTTGGGTCCTTCCTCTCCTCTATCTCTATTTCTACATGTGGTGTTTCCCAGGGGTCTAACCTCTCCCCGTAGCTGTTCAACCAATACCTGGCACTTCTTGCCTACTGCATTGCCGCTCTCTCTCCCCCAACTTTCAGTGCTATGCAGACGACAGTCAGCTCATTTTCAGGCTCCCTTCTGCCATCTCTTCTCCTTTTCTCATCTCTAACTTTCTGTCCACTATCCAATAGTGGTGTGCCACCAATGATCTCTGCCTCAATGCCAGTAAAACTGAGATTCTCCTCATCGGCATACCTGCTCCTTCCTTTCCTGTCGCTCTTTGGCCGGCCTCTCCTGTCTCTCTTCCTTCTCTCACCTGTGAGGCTAAAACCCCCAGGGTCATCTTTAAATCCACTCTCTCCTTCTCTCCTCACATATCTGATGTCTCTAAGAAGTCACACTACCAGCTGCACCTCCGCAGAGGTATTCTTCCTTTCCTCTCCTTCCCCCAGAGCTTAAAGTCTCCAGAGCTCTGGTTCTCTCTAGGCTGGACTACTGCAACAGCCTCTTTCTAAATCTGCCTCCTTCTACTCTCCGCCCTCTGCAACTCATCCAGAACAGGACTGCGAGACTGGTCCTTGGCCTCAAGCCCAGGGATTGTATCTCTCCAGACCTGAAATCTCTGCACTGGCTCCCAGTGGCTGCAAAGATTAAGTTCAAAACCATCTGCATTGTCCACAAGGCCTTCTGCGGCCTGGGGCCCCGATACCTCCAACTCTCTCTCCCTAAATATCTTCCTTCTCGAGTTCTACGCTCATCCGCCTCCAACTCCCTCAGGTCAGTCACTTCTCCAAGCAACAAGTTGGTGGTAGATCTGTTTCTTCTGCTGGAGCGTCCCTCTGGAACAGTCGCCCTGCCACCATGAAACTTGAGGAGAACCATCTCTGGTTTTGGAAGCACCTCAATACCTTCCTCTCTATTCTGCTTTCTCTCCTCCTCTCCCCTGCTGAACTTCTGACTGAAACTGCACTGGTCACCTGACTACCCTCGGATCTCGTGCCCAGGTCCCCTCCATGGCCAGATGCACACCTGCACTGCCTCTTGGGCAACCCTGTCACTGGGGGATTTTTCTGTATCCCTACAGCCCCCCCCCAGCCCTTGACACTTGATGTCTGCACTTACCCCTTCACTTGCCTCAAGCTGGCCGCACATTTACCTACTGCTTTTATTTATTTTATTTATTCTTCACTGTTTATCCTTTGTATTGCACTGCCCCTCCCCCTAACACTTTTCCCTCCTCCCACCCTGCACTTGCACGATCTCAATGTCACCTGGCCTAGTAAGATTGTTGTCTTTGTCCTCCCTCTGTTCCCCCATCCTTGCCTGGTCACGCCTTGAAACACTAGTGTATTGGCGCATTATAAATGCCATATCATGTCCTAGCTGTGACTTCATTTGTGGGACTATGACCTGTGCATGCTGATTGGAAACCCTGGCAATTAAGTTTGTACAGGATAACCACAGCTGACACGTTTCAGCTGTTTTAAAGAATTGCATTGCATTGTCTCCTCAACTACATTTTTACAGAGATTTTAAAAGGTATACATTTCATAAATACCATATATCGTATATCAGTATCTTTAAAGGCTCATTCACCCACCCGCCGATGCTTACTCAGGCATATGCTGGGAATGCTTGCTGGGCATATGGTGATGGTCATGGCAGGGCTTTAAGTGTGCCAGGGTTAGCCAGGGTCGAACCCCGACAGTCTCCAGAAAGGGCTCCTAAGCCAGGGCTCTGCTGGGGACCATCCCCAAATAGCCGGTCACGCCGATACCTCAGGCAGCTCGTTTAGCGGCTGGACTGGTTACACAAGCTGCCTGCAGGTGTCAGCATTTCAGATTAGAAAAAAATAAAAGGCATTGCTTTTTCAAGCAGCAGGTGTAACCGTGCAGTGGGGGCTCCCTTATGTCTATGCACTAACACAGGAGCAGGGCTGGACTGGACTGCCCAGTTCTCCTTTTGTTTCCGGGTAAATAGTCATCACCCAGTATGACGTTCATTCATGCTGGGTGATGACTATTTACCCAGAAACAAAAGGAAAGCTGGGAAGTCCAGCCCTCCTCCTGTTTTAGAGTACAGAGACAACAGCAGCAGACCTTTCATTCAAGGCGCCTGTGGTTAAAGTGTTGTCTGCCATGCAGTTCCTTGAATGAAAGGGCTGCCTGCTCTGTGCGAGCTGGGTAACGCTTGTGCCACACCTTTGGTGCGCCCAGCCCCTTCTTTTGTTGAAAAGGATGGGCTGGGTGTATCAAAGGCAATAATGCCAGTGCATCCCAGCTCTACTTCTGTTACCAGCCCCCCCTTAGGTGAGGGTGTGTGCTCTTGTTAGTGGACATGGCCTAAGTATACCCGTGCTTACGTCACCCCTCCTACAGGAGAGCACCTACTCGATTTCTAATCGCACTTAAAGCACTGCCCAGAAGTCTATGTACCTTGGAGAATAATATTTTTATTTTATTTCTTGTTACACAATGGATGCCATTAGTGGTCTCAGAAGGATAGGGTCCCTGGATCTTTAACAAAGGCCATGGGCAAGGAAAAATAACCATTTGCAGCCCACATATATGTCCAGCTGGAACTGTGCCAAGGGTCATGGTCATGGTCTTAGGTCAAGCTTCTGGCACTGTATTCTTATGTTGACAGCCATCGCTGTCCACAAGCCAATGAAGGACCCCAAGCAGACCTCAGTAACAAAGGTCATGCAAGCATTTTCTCCTTGGGATTAGAGGTCATACCCCTGTTGGGTTCTGCTTAAACTGTCTTCAAACAGTTGAATGCAAAGATTTCTGCAGCCGTGCCTGTTGGGTTTTGTGACCCGCAAGCAGGTACACACTGATTTCAGCACGTTTACAACCATCTATCAGATGAGGCAAGCAAACATGTCGGAAGACATGACACCGGGATCATAAGGCTTGCTCCCTAGGTCTGTGAACCAATGATAAAAAATCTGCCATGTCTAGCTCAAAATTGGTCATATTTCGCAGTTCAGGGGCATACCGTTGACCACGTAGAGGTCAGTTCATGTCCAAAAGACTCCAAATATGACCCATTTTAATTAATTCTGGCACTGGATCCTTAGACCTGTACCCAAGATGGCTGCCTTGCTGAAAATGTTGAGTCTGGCATTAGACAAACATATTTGCAGGTTCAGATTTGAATTTGGATCCATGAACAAACCATAGTCAAAAGATGAAATATCAATAACACTAGCTGTACTCGGCTTACCAAACGCGCATGTAGCACTCTTTCTCTCTCCATCGCTCTGTCTTTCTGTCTCCATCTGTCTGGCTCTCTACATCTCACTTTTATGTTACTTTCTCTTTCTATGTAAGCGAGTTTCACGTTTTCAGGATCGTTTTCTAGAGGAAACCCCCATATTGCTCAGAGATGTGCGACCTAGGGATGGGCGGTTTTGTTGTTGTTGCAAAAGCAGCTTATAAAGAAATACACTGTTAATTGCCAATTCCACTATATGTTTCAATTATAAAAAAAAAAGTGCATGATGCTTTACTGAGCAAAGCAGATTAGCAAAACCTAGAATAACCACCTACATTATTTTCTGATCGAAGGCTAGCAATCAAAGATGGACGGGCTGGTATTCTTGTGAAATATCCCTAGGCGGAATACGAAGGGGGCTCCAGCTTTCTGTGCATAAAATCAAAGAGCATCTTGGGAACATAAGAATGACTACAGATATCACGTTTGATAAATATAATTGTATAAAAGGGTTGTGTGCTTCAATCAATAAGTACATAATGCACACTGGGTTTCATGCACTTTTCATTTTTTATTTAAAAAACTCACTCTAACATATATACTGATTTGGACAGCAAAATAAACTAGATGTAATTGAACAATGGCTGCAATATCAATACCTGCATTGGAGTGCAACTGCTCTCTGAAAATAACCCTTCATTTCCCCCACATAGAACTTTAGCCATATGCCCAATCACCAATTCACAGACATCCAAAGAGAATTATATACATAGGTGTATGGGTCCACATGTTTATTTATTTATTTTTAATGTGATATAATTTTAACAAAACTTTACATATAATAAAATAAATGTCCAATCAATACATATTCATTTGAATCAAAATTCATACTGTGTTAAACAAAGCAGAATTAATTAAATAATTTAGATAATTTAAGATAAGAATACTTAAAACCATACTCTTCAATTAGTAAATGCATCTACTAATTAACTTGCTCAGATAATCAAGATGATATTAGCAGAGAGAGATATAAGTATTAACAGATGAGGGAGAAAATCACACAATTTATTTAATTTTCATTTACATTTACATATTTCTGTGACACATCATTACCCTGTTTTGGAAATAGTCCCCCATCACTGATGGTATTCATGAAGAAAGACCACACATAACATCAAACTCAAGGTATACATAACCATACAGGTACTATTCATATCCGTATTTCCATATGGTGGAGAAACCAGGGAGGGGCCTAGTGATAAGCAGAGCAGAGAAGAATGGGTATAGAAAAGATGTAATGGAACACAAAGCCATAACTCTGATCCCTTACAAATCTCATACACTGAATAGTTTAGAACACAGTGTTCCCAAGACATCATACACTAAGATAAATACTGTATATGTCTGGTGCCACTGTAGCAGCATCTCAATGATATGATCAAATCCTGCATAGTCACACGAAGCAGGCTTTATTCGATTGCAGACATGAACGTTTCTGCCACCTTCCATATCCTATACAGTGCCATATTAATGCATTGTTTCCAAAATGAGGTATCTTTAATAGTGTCAAGCTGGTGTACAAATCTGCCTAGATGTACTATACAATCTTTCCGCAAACAGGGACATTCAGTCAGGACATGCTTCGCCGTCTCAAGCTGTTCTTTGTTGAGTCACAAACGGCAGAAGTGTTCCTGTTCTATTTTGTATTTTCTATTTATTTTATTTGTATAGCGCAGACCAGGCCCGGAGGCTACCGGGCGCATTTCTTAAGGCAATGGTTGCATACAGTGATAATATATCAAACAATAAATATGGCATAGAAATAGACATAGGTAGGTAGTACAACGATACATGGTTTGTCAAGTAGTACATCCTTACATAGGTTATTGCAACACGTTTTCCGAATGTAGCTTAGGCATTGGAGGAGGCGAGCCAACATTTGGCTCTATGTTTGAAAAGGTTGAGGGAGGGGAGGTTTCTGATAGTCAAGGGGACAGCATTCCACAGTTTGGCTGCCAGGACTGGGAAGCTAGAACCACCAGCTGTTTGGAACTTATATCTAGGTATCAGTAGGCTCTGGTTCAGGGTAGATCTGAGTGAGCGAACTGGAGTGTACAGCGTGAATCGTGAGGAGAGATAAGTGGGGGCCAGATTGTTCATGCATTTGTAGGTAAGGGCAAGCGATTTTAGTGAGATCCTTTGGGTGACTGACAACCAATGAAGGTTCTTCCTGGCATCCGAAATGTGTGCAGATCTGGGGATATTGAGGGCTGCCCTGATGGCGTTATTTTGTATGATTTGGAGCTTGTCTAGGTTACCCTGATTAGTGCCCTGGTACAATGCATTGCAATAGTCAAATTTAGACATGACCAGGGTCCTAGCAAGGGTAGTACAGTTGTGCGAGGAGAGGAAAGGGCGACATGCTGTGATCAGCTTGCAGGTATAGGCGGCGGCGGCCGCAACTGCATTAGTTTGTCTGTGAAGGGACAGGGTGGAGTCGAGGTAGATTCCAAGCGTTTTTGTGTCTTTGGAGACTTTTATTATATTTCCATCGATGTTAAAGGAACTGTACAGAGGGTTCAGCTTGTTTAGTCTTTGCTGAGTACCTAGGATGAGGAGCTCTGTCTTGTCGTCATTGGGACAGAGCTCATGTTGGGCCATCCATGTTTGAATGACATGGTAAATGTCATTCAAGGCTTTTGAGTCTAATGTGTAATTACCCGTGATGGGGATGAGTATCTGGGTGTCATCAGCATAATTTGTGTAGGTGACACCCAGATAGTCAAGCACATCAAATAAGGGTTTAGTAAATACATTGTAAAGGGTAGGGGATACACACGATCCTTGGGGGACTCCGCAAGGGACTGGTGCGGGGTCAGCCGCGGAGGTGGGCGAGAATCCCCTCATCTGTCTGTTATCCAGGAAGGATTGAATCCAGTTTGTGGCCATGTTGGAGAAGTGAGCTGCAGTGAGCTGCAGTGAGCTGCAGTTTTCAAGTGGTGACAGAGGATTTGGTGATTAACCAGATTAACCAGATCAAAGGCAGCAGATAAGTCTAATAGTAGTAACAGGGCTAGTTTACCTTTGTCTTTGAGATCCTCAATTTGGGTCTTGAGATCGAGGAGGGCTGTCTCCGTACCGTGCTTCGGTCTGAAGCCAGACTGTCTCGTGCCTAGTAGGTTGTTTGATTCCAGATAGTTCTGTATCTGAAGATAGGCTGCTCTATCTAAGATCTTTAGCAGAAATGGGACCGTTGTGATAGGTCTATAATTGGTTGGAACATCCGGGTCTAAGGTGAGTTTTTTTAGGAGAGGGATAACCCAAGCATCCTTTAGGTTATTGGGGACCACTCCCGATTGAATGGAGGCGTTGATGAAAGAGGTGATAAAAAGGAGCAAGGTCATGTGCCGACTCCTTAATGATCGGGGCTGGACAGGTGCCCCCTTGGCAGTTTGAGGGTTTTAAATTGCAGATGATTTTTTCAACCTCCAGAACGGTGAGTGGTGTGAAGCTGAACGGCACCGGGGAGTCAGGGGTTGTTATTTTAGGTGGCCTGGTATTGCTAAATGTAGGGGTGTGGAGGGTATTTTGTTTGGCGTTGATTTTGGATTGCAAGGTGGATATTTTGTTGAGAAGGGCATTTTGTATATTGTTGCACCAGGTGCTGTCCTTGGTGCACGTGTCCGGGGCAAGTGAGGGAGATTCTAGCTCTTTGAGGATTTTGAATAATTCTCTAGTGTTCGATTCTGCCTGGGATATTCGTGTAGTGTATGTCTCCTTTTTGGCTTGTAATATGGCCTCCTTGTAATTAAGAGAGGTGATTAGAAGGGAGGCTTTATTGGCAGTACTGGGGTGGCTTTTCCACAGGGCTTCAGCCTTGCGCGTTGAGCTGCGGGGTGAAACAGGTGTTCAGGTGGGACTGTTGTTTGGCTTTACGGATTTTTAGTGGAGCTAGGCTCTCAATGGCCTTGGTCATTAGGCTGTTATAGGTGTCTACTCGGACAGTGGGGTTCAAGCAAGGGAGGATAAGAGGAAGCAGTTTCTCCCTGGTGATATCTATTTTATTTCTGGTAGGTATAGCGGGGGCTATGGTAGGTATGGGCTGGGGGTTGGTGGCTGGCAGGAGGAAGGTGATAACATGATGGTCAGACCAGGCGCATGCATCATTAGAAGTGACATTGGTGTTACAGTTAAGGTCGGCTAGCCAGTCGAGCGTTCTTCCTTTGATGTGTGTAGGATCACGAATACGCTGCTGGAAGCCTAGGATGGAGAGGGTGGTGTCTACTTCAGTGGCCATGTGGTCCTTGGGATCTGAGAGACCTAGGTTGAGGTCTCCTAGTAGCAGTATCTGAGAGTTGGGCTTGGTGTTAGTCGACAAGGTGGATGCAACCTCATCTGAGAATGAACCCAATGGGCCTGGAGGTCTGTATATAAGGTGGAGTGTTGCTGTATTGGTAGGAGAGAGCGATAGTTTCACTGAGAGAGATTCTGCAGAACTAAGTTGTATGTGGGGAGCAGCTCTCATAACGATTTTGTTGCTGTGAATAAAAGCGACTCCACCTCCTTTCGACAAGTTGGAATGGCGGTTGTTTCTGATAGCTAGGAAGTCAAGGTTCTGGACCGTGATGAGGTCAGCGATGTCAAGGGCGTGCGCCGTGAGGGATCTAGCATTGATAAGGGCTCCTTTGAGTGCTGCGATGGGTAAGGTGGATGGCGGAGGACTAGGCGCTGCAGTAGAGTTGGGCAGTGGAAGGGCAGAGCGATTGCGCAAAATACAAGGTGGTCTAGGCAGTCTAGTTCCAAGTCTGCCATTCCTTTGTTGTAGAGTACATGGGATGTTTGGAGTGGGTTTGGTAGCAAAGTGCTTCAGCCAGAGGGCTGGGTCATTGAGGTAAGGGTTCGATAGAGGCTCGGGATGGTAGAGCATGGTTGATGGGCGAATAAGTAAGGTCTTAGTTTTACTTGCACGGTGGCTCGCAGCAGTGCAGGCTGATAGTCCTAGGAAGACTATGAGTACAAGGTCAATGCTGGCACAGGTTCTTAGCTTGTTCGCAGCTTGTATTTCTCAGGGGACTGAGGATATAATTATATGGGTTCAGGACAAAGGGTATAAAGGAGTACCGGTGGCGCGACTAGGCAGCCAGCAACAGTGTAACTCAGGTCAATAGGCACAGTACAGGGACATCTAGATTCAAAATTCAAAATGGCACATTTAGGCATCCAGCAGCAGTGTGAATCCGGTCAATAGGCGCAGTACAGGGACATCTAGATACGAAATGGCACAATTAGGCAGCCAGCAGCAGTGCAAATCAGGTCAATAGGCGCAGTACAGGGACATCTAGATGCGAAATGGCACAATTAGGCAGCCAGCAGCAGTGCAAATCAGGTCAATAGGCGCAGTACAGGGACATCTAGATTCAAAATGGCACAATTAGGCAGCCAGCAGCAGTGCAAATCAGGTCAATAGGCGCAGTACAGGGACATCTAGATTCAAAATGGCACAATTAGGCAGCCAGCAGCAGTGCAAATCAGGTCAATAGGCGCAGTACAGGGACATCTAGATGCGAAATGGCACAATTAGGCAACTAGAAGCAGTGCAACACAGTTTACTTGGCACAGTATAAAGTCATCTAGATACAAGATGGCATTAGGCAGGCATTACAGTCTGAGTCGGGAGATGAAATGCGAGGTATCCGAGTGGCACGTTATAGGCATGGACAGCATAGACGTGTGCAGCCGTGCGGGGTGGCAACGTTAATTGGACAGGAACGTAAGAAATGCGCTGTGAATTAAGCGCTTCTAGTCAGCAAATGGTGTTATGCATGTGGCAGCACTGGCTTACCTGGAGCAGAACGGGCAGAGTTCCTGGCCCCTGGCTCCTGTGGCTCCAATCAGGCACACAACAGGCCTTAGTATGGCCTTCGGACTGGCCGGCGATCCGCCTGCCGGCGGTTCTTCCTAGTGAAATCGAGGTTCAGCCTCGATTTTGTGCCGCGAAGTGCCCGGCATGGGCAAGTCAGGCACTTTGTGTGGACAGGGTCAGGCAGGCCCTGCTCCGATAGCACGCTCCGTACATGGGTCCTCAGCTGGATCCTATGCTGGGCTGGGGGGCTGGGGGGACTCCTGCCCTCACCCCTCTAGGTGGATGGTAGAAGTGGGGGACCTGGGGCACACAACAGGCCTTAGTATGGCCTTCGGACTGGCCGGCGATCCGCCTGCCGGCGGTTCTTCCTAGTGAAATCGAGGTTCAGCCTCGATTTCGTGCCGCGAAGCGCCCGGCATGGACAAGTCAGGCACTTTGTGTGGACAGGGTCAGGCAGGCCCTGCTCCGATAGCACGCTCTGTGCATGGGTCCTCAGCTGGATCCTCTGCTGGGGAGGGGGCTGGGGGGGCTACTGCCCTCACCCCTCTAGGTGGATGGTAGAAGTGGGGGACCTGGGGCACACAACAGGCCTTAGTATGGCCTTCGGACTGGCCGGCGATCCGCCTGCCGGCAGTTCTTCCTAGTGAAATCGAGGTTCAGCCTCGATTTCGTGCCACGAAGCGCCCGGCATGGGCAAGTCAGGCACTTTGTGTGGACAGGGTCAGGCAGGCCCTGCTCCGATAGCACGCTCCGTGCATGGGTCCTCAGCTGGATCCTCTGCTGGGCTGGGGGGGCTCCTGTCCTCAACCCTCTAGGTGGATGATAGAAGTGGGGGACCTGGGGCACACAACAGGCCTTAGTATGGCCTTCGGACTGGCCGGCGATCCGCCTGCCGGCGGTTCTTCCTAGTGAAATCGAGGTTCAGCCTTGATTTCGTGCTGCGAAGCGCCCGGCATGGGCAAGTCAGGCACTTTGTGTGGAGAGGGTCAGACAGGCCCTGCTCCGATAGCACGCTCCGTGCATGGGTCCTCAGCTGGATCCTCTGCTGGGCTGGGGGGCTGGGGGTCTCCTGCCCTCACCCCTCTAGGTGGATGGTAGAAGTGGGGGACCTGGGGCACACAACAGGCCTTAGTATGGCCTTCGGACTGGCCGGCGATCCGTCTGCTGACAGTTCTTCCTAGTGAAATCGAGGTTCAGCCTCGATTTCGTGCCGCGAAGCGCCCGGCATGGGCAAGTCAGGCACTTTGTGTGGACAGGGTCAGGCAGGCCCTGCTCCGATAGCACACTCCGTGCATGGGTCCTCAGCTGGATCCTCTGCTGGGCTAGGGCCTGGGGGGGCTCCTGCCCTCACCCCTCTAGGTGGATGGTAGAAGTGGGGGACCTGGGGCACACAACAGGCCTTAGTATGGCCTTCGGACTGGCCGGCGATCCGCCTGCCGGCGGTTCTTCCTAGTGAAATCGAGGTTCAGCCTTGATTTCGTGCCGCGAAGCGCCCGGCATGGGCAAGTCAGGCACTTTGTGTGGAGAGGGTCAGACAGGCCCTGCTCCGATAGCACGCTCCGTGCATGGGTCCTCAGCTGGATCCTCTGCTGGGCTGGGGGCCTGGGGGTCTCCTGCCCTCACCCCTCTAGGTGGATGGTAGAAGTGGGGGACCTGGGGCACACAACAGGCCTTAGTATGGCCTTCGGACTGGCCGGCGATCCGTCTGCTGGCAGTTCTTCCTAGTGAAATCGAGGTTCAGCCTCGATTTCGTGCCGCGAAGCGCCCGGCATGGGCAAGTCAGGCACTTTGTGTGGACAGGGTCAGGCAGGCCCTGCTCCGATAGCACACTCCGTGCATGGGTCCTCAGCTGGATCCTCTGCTGGGCTGGGGCCTGGGGGGGCTCCTGCCCTCACCCCTCTAGGTGGATGGTAGAAGTGGGGGACCTGGGGCACACAACAGGCCTTAGTATGGCCTTCGGACTGGCCAGCGATCCGCCTGCCGGCGGTTCTTCCTAGTGAAATCGAGGTTCAGCCTCGATTTTGTGCCGCGAAGCGCCCGGCATGGGCAAGTCAGGCACTTTGTGTGGACAGGGTCAGGCAGGCCCTGCTCCGATAGCATGCTCCGTGCATGGGTCCTCAGCTGGATCCTCTGCTGGGCTGGGGGGCTGGGTGGGCTCCTGCCCTCACCCCTCTAGGTGGATGCAACAGAGTGTGCAATACCCACGCGGCGAGAACTGGTAAATGATTAATTCGCAACAGGAGAATGAATCTTCTGAGATGGAGTGATGGACATAAATTCAAATAAGGTTGAGCTTTCTTGAACGTATACAGAACGTCAGATACAAATGTATAGCTTTTTAATCGGCCAAATGCAATATGTTTCATTCCAATCCCAGAGGTCTATACGTTTCCCCAAGGAATATCTCATGTTGGTATAATCATCTACCCAATTGGGGGTCCAACCTATATCACAGAAAAAGTATTCATGCTCTTACTAAAGGGGATTTCTCCTGTTGTCTACGTTCTTCCTTGCCCATGCTTGTCAGAAGTGGATTCGAAGGACCATTCAGCATCTTAACGTACAATTGCGCTCTCTTTTTTAACACCAGAGATTTCAATGAGATAATACCCAGCTCTAACCTAATTATTTCCATGGGCACACAGTTGGCGAGCCTCAATAACTTTCTCCAAAACCTTTCCTCAACCTGTTGAAGCCATTTCAACTCAATCTCAATCAGAGACTCAAGCCCATGTATCACTGTAGGTACCAGGTATTGCAAATACAATTGTCTGGTGCCCAAGAGGGTATACCCTCTCTTCTTCTGGAAAATTGGATCATCAAATCTGTCAACTGCACAGCCTTCCTAGTACGCATCTCAATACAGGTGTTTATAGCCTGAGCATGAGTCAAACTCAACGCCAAGATTTTTATAATGCAGGACATATGCAATTGCAATGGTCTGGATGGAAAGACAGAGTCTAGCAATCTTTTTACCAGCAAATAGCATCACTAAGGTTTTATCCCTGTCGGTAATCAGGCCATTGATATCTGCATAGGCACAAAGTGCCTCTGCCGATCTCTGTAAGCCGCTGAAAGTATGATCCAACAAAACTTGATCCTCGGCATAGGCCTGAACTCTATAATGGGTGGTGTCAATTTTAGCAGGGCAATTACGGACCAAATGCCAAAAAAGCAGGGTGATCTGATACAAATAAATTGTACAACAAGGTTGCTGTCACACATCCCTGTTTTTCCCCGCAATTCTGAATGATAGATTCCATCATGGTTCCGTCTGTGCATCTAATCTTAGGCGTACGGTAGTGTTTTTATGCAACAGCTTTAAGTAATACAAAATTCTGGGAGGACAGCCCATAACTTCTAATTTATTCCAGAGACGTTTCCTACACACTGTATCAAAAGGTGCTTTAAAATCAACTAATAAAGCATACAGCGGAGCATTGTTTTAACGGTATACACGCATTTCAACCAATGATTTTACATCGTGGAATTTTTCATCGCCAACCCTTTCATCGCCAAAAACGTTTTTTAAAAAAACTTTTTTATGGGGGGGTGTTTGGTGCGGTTTGGGGTATGATTATTTAACTAAGAGGGTGGTTGGGGGGGGTAAAAAAAATGCAAATTTCATGACAGGGACCATCAGTGTTGGCACTTACATGCTACAAATGACAAAACTGCCTTTACTCTTTCATTTTACTCTCCAAAATATGCTTTGCAGATGGTGTTTACCATTTCCTATGGAATCCTCCTGCTTTAAGCAGCTGCTAAAAGCAGTAGTATTCTGCAGCAACCCATTGGTTTAGAGTCTGCATGAAAATCTTAGGGAGGCGTTAAACCATATGCTCTTTGAAGTCGGAGAAGACAAGCACATCAGGATTGATAATTCCTTTTTGTGCTCCTTCTCCTCCTCCAAATGTCACTAAAATGCCTGGGAGTGTAAAAGAAAGGCATGACTGGCTTCCGTCTTGCAGTAAACCTTATGATTGCAGTCCACAGCTTGTAAAATGACCCGCATATTAACTGAACAGCAGATGATGCTGGAAAATCTGTGGGCTCTATACCGACCGTCCAAAACCATGGATACATCAGACAATAGTGATTATGATAAGACTGGTGATGAACAAGACAAAGATTATCATCCATCCGCATCAGGGTGGGAACAAGTGTTGTTACTGGTAAGCAGCAATTCTGAGGAGTATGGAAAATTCAGACCACAGGCACAGCAACTGTGATATTATCAAAAGCCTGGCCCCTACCAGTGTATACTCTTCAGAAACAAAGCAGCCTTCCTGTGTCAGAACAAACAGCATATCTTATCATTATGTGGCTTCCAGAGCACCACCAGCACCCCTGCCTACAACATCCTCCTGCCCAACTGAGCCTAACCTATCTGCTGGGCCACAGACGACATTGCAGTAGTATGTCTCACAGAATTCACAGCAACCGAGTCTGACACTGACGCATTCTGCCAGGGAGCAGTGTGTCGAGGGAAGGCAGGGCCTACCTTGTGTTTGTGGCAGTACACACAGAGATCGGAAGAAGTGAACAGATCTGGGGTGTTTCCATCTCCATACCATCAATTAGGCAGCATACTTCCACCTGTCTCCACAAATAACCCTGCCAATGCATCAGCTGTGTTACTGCTTGGTTAGTGTGACACCAAGCTCTACTGCCTGTACTCCAGTGGCACACAGCATCGATTACCCACTGTGTTAGACCAGTGTTGTGGAATAGGTTGAGCGAAGCAAAATATAGTACAGGTCCCATGATAGACAGTGCCAGGTCAACGCTAACCCAGGTATAATGCTGGCAATATACCTCTTATCGTAATCTTTTGTGGAAAACTTTGGATTCCATGGGTCTGTGGAAAAAGCTGTCCACCCGTGAGTAGTTACAGGCTGATATTTTTCTCTAACACAGCATTACTGTAATTGCCCTACAAGGCTATGTATACAGTCATGCAGATACTACAGAAGTCATTGGGACAACATATCCACTTCATCATGGACATGTGGACCATTTCTCTGATCATTGACTACATGGCCATCACAGCACACAGTGTGTCCTTTTCCTTCTCTAACAGTCAAGAGGAGTCCCAGAGTACATGAAGAGGGCAGCAGGTGTATGCAATTTGGTAGCAGACAACCATGTGCATCAGGACAAGGGCCACAGGGGGTTTACATCTGGGAGAAGATGCAGGAGGTAGAGGCACAGTGGCTAAGGCTTTGAGTTCACATTTGGGCTCTGTCGGAGCAGATAATGGGTCAAATGTCCTTGATGGTCAAATCACATGCTTTATCAGCAATTCTGAGCCAATTAACATACATTGTTGCTATGTCCCAGAAGATCAGCTCCCAATTAAGCCAGGCTTAACATGTCAAAAATGCACTACAACAACTGTAGATGTGCCACACAGTGGTTGAATCTGGCTGGGACGGCTGGAACAATACAGATGGATTAAAGGTATTTCATCATGTTAAGGATGACCTGAGCATAGGAGTTGTTGTGTTACATGAGGATGCATGGTTCACCCTTCAGGAGTGAGGAAACTACTTCTGGAAAAGACACGTAGAGGACATTTGGGGAGTGTACAGATGAAGGGGAGGATCACGGCAGACTACTGGTGGTCTGACTTAGTTGGTGAGGTTGAGCAGCTAATTAGAACTGCAGTGAGTGGCTGGTGTTGGATAAGGTGGTCCAAACACAGGTTCAACCGCTGAGGCCCATTGGGTTTCCCACATTACCATGGGAGTTTTCTGCATTAGACTTTCTGGGGCCAGTATCCTAGAGAGGAGTGACAACATTTTTGTGTTGGTTGAGATGTATTCTTAATGGGTTGAAGTCCCGGTTCAGGCGGGTGAGTCGAGGTCAGTAGTTGATTTCTTGGATGAGGTATTCTGATGAGAAGGATTGTCTAGAAAGATGTTGATGAGAAAAAGGGGGACAATTTAATTCCAGGAGAATGAGACCTTTTGAAGAATTCCATCCTTCCACCAATGGTGTAGAAGAGAGATTTAACAGGACTCTGATTCAGAGCATAAGAATGGCTGTGCAAGGTGGCAAGTATTGGAAAGAATGTGTAAGGAAAGCTGTGTATGCTTATAGGATGGCGCGCCATGCCACCATAGGGTTGATACTCTTTGAAGTATTGAGACAGAGGAAGGCAGCCATGTCTGTCTGTCCTCCATGGTCAGGAAGAATGGCATTTGTATCATGGGATGACAAAGCTCTTAGAGATCAGATGGGTAAGAGCTTCTTCATCACTGGCCATGGAGCCCTGAGCAGACAGGGTGACTGAGGCAGTAAATGTGCAGTGAATAGGCGCGTAGCAGGGGGGTCTGCAACGGGTTTGGGAACTCATCGCCAAATCTGTTATGTATGAATCCAATAATCACGGCAAACCAGGTAAGTCTTCAACTGTTTTATTTAAGAAGAATGATAAAGAGGCCCCCTTCACCACAACCAGGGCAACTGATCTTGGCTCATTGGGCAGCCCAATATATATTCTCAGATGGAATGGGGAATGCTGTGCCATCACCCCAGCAACATGAAAACATTCTGCAGCACCAGGACCAACAGTACAACATCAAGAATGAAAGTAAACACACCTTTAAACACAAACAAAGACCATACAAATAGCTAAACACTGTGCATTTCCTACATACATATCTACAGCACTATTAAGCCTTATGTGAGAGCTCCTTAACACTTAATGCTATTGTGATATAATACCAGTAGTACATTGTGAAGAAACATATGTTGCCAATTCTGGGAAGAAGAAGAGTGATCAAGTGATACAGAACACTCAAGTATCAGAGACTGGTAATACTGAGAAGAAGAAGAGGGATTGAGTGAAACAGAATGCTCAATGGAAAGTGAGAGAAGACTCTGCACCTCCACTGGGGAAGGCCAAGCTACACATCATGAAAAATGAAGGAGGAGATGTATCCTGGAGAGAAGACTGGGAGTTTCAAACTCGGATTGCTGCAAAAGCTGAGCGTAGCTGCCGAGAAGTGCAGCGTGCAGACTGGGAAGACAGCTGGTGTGTGAAAGTGATACGAGAACACCTAGAAGCCAGGGAATCCAGGGTGAAGGGAACCACAACAAAGAAGCCATGGTGGCATGACAGCGATGCAGTGGACTGTCCAGTCCAGTAAGAAAGCTGAGACCACAGACCCTCCCATAATCACAGAACATGTGCAGAGGGATAGAGCGAGAGGGAGAGAAGAGTAAAGTCAATTGGACAGTGCAAGAAGAGTTTCCCATCCTGCAGACAGGCCTGCTGATGCTAACCCCAAGGAAAGGAGGTAATAGGGACTGTGGGAGATGCATGAGTGATATTGAATTTAATGAGTATAGGAATCATGCTTGCACCAGTAAGAATGAAGAATGGACTACAATTGGTAATCCCAGGAGGGATAATGAAACTAATGAGCATACAAAACATACTGTGAGTGAAATTCAAGTAATAATCCAAGGAGGGATAACGAATATAATGAGTATATGAATTATATTTGTCACAGTAAGAGTGAAGAGTGAAAGTCAAGTCATAATTATTACTGACACAATCATACTAGACCAAGTAACATTGAAGAGTGGAAGTCAAGTGAGAATCTTTACTGGCACAATCATACGCGTCCCAGTAAGAGTGAAGAGTGGAAGTCAATTTATAATCATTACTGGGACACTTATACTGGTCCCAGTAAGAACAAAGAGCGGAACCCATGTGAGAATCATTACTGCATACTCCCTACTCATCACAGTAATAGAGAACAGTGTAAGCAAAATAAGAAATGTGTTCAAAGTGCTGTGAACTGACCCCACCATGAAAGATGGTGGACAATAAGTCAAGAAAGAATAATACAAATAGAAAACCAAGAACGAGAGAGAAGGGACTTCAGAAGGGAAAAGCACGGTGCCAAGGACGCATTTAAAACAAGTTGAAGAATCCTATTTCTGAACTGTATGCACTAGTGAAAGTAGTTGTCAAGAACTACCTGGGGATCAACTATTAAAGTTACTTTGAACACAGGAGAAGGGAGTCATTCTCCTGTGCCTTAGTTCTGTTCTGAATAGTGGTAGAGACAGAGTCGATGAGATTTGGACAGAGGACAGTTCTTCCTTTTGGACCCAATGGTGACTGACGAGCACCATAGTTAGTTTGTGTAACCCATGGTTTGGGGATAGCTAGGAGTTTATTTATTATACTTCACAAAAGGAAAGATACTCATCTCTGTTCATCTTCTGACCCACCACAGTGGGCAGTTGGAGTAGATGGCCATTGCCATCTTGAGCACATTTTCAGGGCACCATTCACTGCCCCATCTGTACAGACACCTCATTCAGGGGGTTCTCCAGATATTCCGGCTGATGCTCGATGCTTAATCTGACTCCATAATCAATGTTTTTACCTCCACCAGATCTGTGCTTCAAGGAGCCTCTTTGGAAAGCGGCCATTTTCTACCACCGGCAGCCATCCGATAACATATCCTGTTCCTCCGCCAATTATTACCACTAGCTCATTAAAGTTAGACACCAGGTTGCCCCTATCTCAACCAGGTCAGGCCTTCCCTCCATGCCAGCTCGTCTCCCTTTGTGCCCTCTGTTAACTCAAGTCAAATAAGGTGTAGGTGTTCTGCTTTTGGGTATAGACTTTTATTAGTGAGTGAATAAAAGAGAAACCCCTATCTGAACCTAGTTCTAAGAGGGCTTTCCCTGCCTCAACTAATACTAATGAAATTGTCAGGATGTCACTCTAAAGCAAAGAGTCCACCGTCCTGTGTCAAAAGCCTAATTCCATCCCTTACACTATAACCTTAACTAAGAAAGAGGGGTGGTCTTCTTGGTCCAGAAGAAAGCCTCCCTTCTTCTGGACAGCAATCCAAAGTTCAGTTCTAGGTGAAGCAAACCAAATTGTTCTTCTCCAGGAATGTAAATCAAAAGTCTCAAAAAGGTTCTTTGAGTGTATTCCAACAACAGAGACAAAAAAAAGTCTTGTATCTTCACATAATTAGGGGGATGACTCCCTCCCCCTGACCATTCTTTGGTTTCTCGATGGTTTCTCAAAATGCCAGGACAAGTGGCTTTCTTCTGTTTGCTTTTAACAGATGTTTCACAAAGCCAAGAGGGCAAGTCCCTACTATTAAATCTTTCTATAATGTTCATAAAACCAAGGGGTAAGTCTCCACAAGTCCCTATCACCACAGCTCCCTAATACCCAATCCCCATAGTCCCAAAACTCACTACCTACAGCCCTCCAGACATAGTCCCAATAGATGCAGACTCAACGCCCATAGCCCCTGAGCACCTAGACCCAATCAACATAGCTCCCATCAGATCAAATAATCACAGCCCTCAACCCCAAGACTCAGTCGCCACAGCCCCCAAATGCAATCCCTGTAGCTTCCCAGATGCGAACACTCCAGAACCCCTAGACCCAACCCGCCTAGCCCAGTTGACAAAATAGCAAAGGTTCTCCCAACCACCAGACTTGATCTACATAGCTCCCACTCATTCATCAGAGCACCCAACTACCATAGCCCCTTAACCACAGAATCAATCTCCACAGTCCCCACCAGACCCAGTCCCCACAGCACCACCATACCCAATCCCCAACAGACCTATTCCCCATATCCTAGTTGACTAAATACCCAATGCTATCCCAACGGCTAAACTTGTTCTCTATAGTCTCACAAACCCAATTATCATTGCCCCCTAATCATCGTTGCCCCTTAACTTTACCTTACTTTACTTTACTTTACTTTACTTTACTATACTTATAACGCACACCATTGAAGGATTAAGGGCACACACACAACAGGAAAATAAAGATCAGATTACAGAAGTAAATTCCAGAGAAAACAAACTTCACACAGTTCGGATCAGCACACGCCAACACTAATCCCAACAGGAATGTTAACCCTATCTAAATAACAGAGTTTTCAGCCTTTTTCTAAAGATCATTGTAGAGCTCTGTTCTATTAGAGCCAATGGCAGAACATTGCAAACCCTAGGCGCAGTGGTGGCAAAGGCACAATTCACAGCCCTGCTGGATTTGCAGGCCGTAATCATAAACTGGTTCTTATTATTAGATCTGAGGGTCCTTGCACACCATTTCTTGAACAGTGCTTCCCTGAAGTACAGTGGGCTTGATCCCATAAAGCAATTATGGGTACTCACTAATAGACAGTAATTGATCCTTGCTTCAACTGGAAGCCAATGCAGACTGTGTGTTGCGTCATAGATGTAATCTGTGTTTTTGAGTCCAGTAATGACTCTTACCGCACTGTTCTGAATCACTTGCAGACAATTACATTCTGTTTTAGAAATGTCCACAAGTAGGCTGCTGCAATAATCAATCTTTGCACCCACAATAGCCCTTCCTATCGTCTCAGCATTTGCTTGCGGGATAAACAGCTGAAGTTGTGCTAACAACTTTATGCAGTAGGCAGAGGAGGAGACAAGGCTGCTAACCTGTGCCTGCATATTTAAATTTTGATCTAGGATGATTCCAAATGTTTTCACATTGTTCTTAGTCGCAATATTGCACCCTGCTATAGAGAAGTGATTATACTCAGCACAAGGCTTTCTTACTTTATGCTCAGTCCCTATTACCATAAGCTCTGTTTTTATATGTACAGAGCTAAACCATTTGCTATCATCTATGTTTGTATATGATCATACACTTTGTTGATGTTATTGTAACCACATAATCAATCCCCACACCCCTGCCAGACCCTAATCCCCACAGCCCCCATCAGACCTAAATCCCACAGCCCCACCAGTTCTAATTCCCACACTGATAGCCAGACACAATCGCCACAGCACCCAACAGACCCAATTCTCATAGCTCTGGCCAGGTCTAATCCTTGTTCAAGACCGATCTATTCCACTTCTTTTTATGCTACCATCCAGACTCAGGCATCCTTGTCACCAACCAGACCAACTCATACTAGCCCCCATCAGACCCTTCTTTGTAGGACAATCTAGTCAATCACCGAAGCCTCATCCAGATGCCACTACATAGGGCCATACAGGCACAATCAACATTGTCCTAACAAGACCCTACTGTGTAAAACCCATCCAGACACTGTACAGGCCCCTCTTTGAACTTCCAGACACACACAATCACAATAGCCCCATCCAGGCCCCTCACCACATGTCCATAGCCACAGACACAATTAACATAACTCACAAATGCTATTATCATAGCTCCCCCAGGCCCATTCACCATAGCACCCCAAGACCCAAACCCCATACTCTCTTAGACACAATCTCATAGGTGCCAGATGCAATACCCAGAGCTCGGGAAAACCCTAGACCCAATAACTGTGCTCCACCGCCCAGACCCAATCACAAAAATAATAATTTGGTGAAATATATAGCACTACATGACAGATTTCTACAGCTTTTAGGTACTTTAAAAGTTGATTTCACCTTTATTACATGATTTCCTATTAAGGTTGTTGTACATACTACCCCAGACCCAATCACTGTAGCCTCCAGCCACCATAGCAGCCAGCATCACCCATACAAATTCCTCCTATCACCATAGCTCCAGCAACCATACCTCTCCCAATCTGAGAATCAGTCCCCATTACCCACCACAGACCCAGTCACAGTAGCTGCAAACCCCAGACCCAATCACCACATCGCACAGACCTTATCCCCATAGCACCCATACAAAAGGCTAATTCATAGACTCATTCCTCATTGACCCTAAACTTAAGGACCATAGCCCTTGAACCTCCTGATTCAACCACCAGAACCAAATACATTGCCCCAGACGCAAATAAAATATAGTTTAGACCCAAACAACATAGCCCCCAACCCAAGTCAAGATAGCACCCCCTGACCCAATCCATATAAACCTCTCAGACCTAATCCATCATTAAAGTTAGACACCAGGTTGCCCCTATCTCAACCAGTTCAGGCCTTCCCTCCATGCCAGCTCGTCTCCCTTTGTGCCCTCTGTTAACTCAAGTCAAATAAGGTGTAGGTGTTCTGCTTTTGGGTATAGACTTTTATTAGTGAGTGAATAAAAGAGAAACCCCTATCTGAACCTAGTTCTAAGAGGGCTTTCCCTGCCTCAACTAATACTAATGAAATTGTCAGGATGTCACTCTAAAGCAAAGAGTCCACCGTCCTGTGTCAAAAGCCTAATTCCATCCCTTACACTATAACCTTAACTAAGAAAGAGGGGTGGTCTTCTTGGTCCAGAAGAAAGCCTCCCTTCTTCTGGACAGCAATCCAAAGTTCAGTTCTAGGTGAAGCAAACCAAATTGTTCTTCTCCAGGAATGTAAATAAAAAGTCTCAAAAAGGTTCTTTGAGTGTATTCCAACAACAGAGACAAAAAAAAGTCTTGTATCTTCACATAATTAGGGGGTTGACTCCCTCCCCCTGACCATTCTTTGGTTTCTCGATGGTTTCTCAAAATGCCAGGACAAGTGGCTTTCTTCTGTTTGCTTTTAACAGATGTTTCACAAAGCCAAGAGGGCAAGTCCCTACTATTAAATCTTTCTATAATGTTCATAAAACCAAGGGGTATGTCTCCACAAGTCCCTATCACCACAGCTCCCTAATACCCAATCCCCATAGTCCCAAAACTCACTACCTACAGCCCTCCAGACATAGTCCCAATAGATGCAGACTCAACGCCCATAGCCCCTGAGCACCTAGACCCAATCAACATAGCTCCCATCAGATCAAATAATCACAGCCCTCAACCCCAAGACTCAGTCGCCACAGCCCCCAAATGCAATCACTGTAGCTTCCCAGATGCAAACACTCCAGAACCCCTAGACCCAACCCGCCTAGCCCAGTTGACAAAATAGCAAAGGTTCTCCCAACCACCAGACTTGATCTACATAGCTCCCACTCATTCATCAGAGCACCCAACTACCATAGCCCCTTAACCACAGAATCAATCTCCACAGTCCCCACCAGACCCAGTCCCCACAGCACCACCATACCCAATCCCCAACAGACCTATTCCCCATATCCTAGTTGACTAAATACCCAATGCTATCCCAACGGCTAAACTTGTTCTCTATAGTCTCACAAACCCAATTATCATTGCCCCCTAATCATCGTTGCCCCTTAACTTTACCTTACTTTACTTTACTTTACTTTACTTTACTTTACTTTACTATACTTATAACGCACACCATTGAAGGATTAAGGGCACACACACAACAGGAAAATAAAGATCAGATTACAGAAGTAAATTCCAGAGAAAACAAACTTCACACAGTTCGGATCAGCACACGCCAACACTAATCCCAACAGGAATGTTAACCCTATCTAAATAACAGAGTTTTCAGCCTTTTTCTAAAGATCATTGTAGAGCTCTGTTCTATTAGAGCCAATGGCAGAACATTGCAAACCCTAGGCGCAGTGGTGGCAAAGGCACAATTCACAGCCCTGCTGGATTTGCAGGCCGTAATCATAAACTGGTTCTTATTATTAGATCTGAGGGTCCTTGCACACCATTTCTTGAACAGTGCTTCCCTGAAGTACAGTGGGCTTGATCCCTTAAAGCAATTATGGGTACTCACTAATAGACAGTAATTGATCCTTGCTTCAACTGGAAGCCAATGCAGACTGTGTGTTGCGTCATAGATGTAATCTGTGTTTTTGAGTCCAGTAAAGATTCTTACCGCACTGTTCTGAATCACTTGCAGACAATTACATTCTGTTTTAGAAATGTCCACAAGTAGGCTGCTGCAATAATCA
This sequence comes from Ambystoma mexicanum, assembly GCF_040938575.1. Taxonomy (NCBI): domain Eukaryota; kingdom Metazoa; phylum Chordata; class Amphibia; order Caudata; family Ambystomatidae; genus Ambystoma; species Ambystoma mexicanum. Next base: position 645,901,357 of record NC_090930.1, on the reverse strand, counting down.
ATCTTTGCACCCACAATAGCCCTTCCTATCGTCTCAGCATTTGCTTGCGGGATAAACAGCTGAAGTTGTGCTAACAACTTTATGCAGTAGGCAGAGGAGGAGACAAGGCTGCTAACCTGTGCCTGCATATTTAAATTTTGATCTAGGATGATTCCAAATGTTTTCACATTGTTCTTAGTCGCAATATTGCACCCTGCTATAGAGAAGTGATTATACTCAGCACAAGGCTTTCTTACTTTATGCTCAGTCCCTATTACCATAAGCTCTGTTTTTATATGTACAGAGCTAAACCATTTGCTATCATCTATGTTTGTATATGATCATACACTTTGTTGATGTTATTGTAACCACATAATCAATCCCCACACCCCTGCCAGACCCTAATCCCCACAGCCCCCATCAGACCTAAATCCCACAGCCCCACCAGTTCTAATTCCCACACTGATAGCCAGACACAATCGCCACAGCACCCAACAGACCCAATTCTCATAGCTCTGGCCAGGTCTAATCCTTGTTCAAGACCGATCTATTCCACTTCTTTTTATGCTACCATCCAGACTCAGGCATCCTTGTCACCAACCAGACCAACTCATACTAGCCCCCATCAGACCCTTCTTTGTAGGACAATCTAGTCAATCACCACAGCCTCATCCAGATGCCACTACATAGGGCCATACAGGCACAATCAACATTGTCCTAACAAGACCCTACTGTGTAAAACCCATCCAGACACTGTACAGGCCCCTCTTTGAACTTCCAGACACACACAATCACAATAGCCCCATCCAGGCCCCTCACCACATGTCCATAGCCACAGACACAATTAACATAACTCACAAATGCTATTATCATAGCTCCCCCAGGCCCATTCACCATAGCACCCCAAGACCCAAACCCCATACTCTCTTAGACACAATCTCATAGGTGCCAGATGCAATACCCAGAGCTCGGGAAAACCCTAGACCCAATAACTGTGCTCCACCGCCCAGACCCAATCACAAAAATAATAATTTGGTGAAATATATAGCACTACATGACAGATTTCTACAGCTTTTAGGTACTTTAAAAGTTGATTTCACCTTTATTACATGATTTCCTATTAAGGTTGTTGTACATACTACCCCAGACCCAATGACTGTAGCCTCCAGCCACCATAGCAGCCAGCATCACCCATACAAATTCCTCCTATCACCATAGCTCCAGCAACCATACCTCTCCCAATCTGAGAATCAGTCCCCATTACCCACCACAGACCCAGTCACAGTAGCTGCAAACCCCAGACCCAATCACCACATCGCACAGACCTTATCCCCATAGCACCCATACAAAAGGCTAATTCATAGACTCATTCCTCATTGACCCTAAACTTAAGGACCATAGCCCTTGAACCTCCTGATTCAACCACCAGAACCAAATACATTGCCCCAGACGCAAATAAAATATAGTTTAGACCCAAACAACATAGCCCCCAACCCAAGTCAAGATAGCACCCCCTGACCCAATCCATATAAACCTCTCAGACCTAATCCATCTATGACCACAACACCTCAAACTTAACCCTCTTAGCCACTGGACCCAATCACCATAATAATAATTTGGTGACTTATATAGCGCTTCATTAATGATTCCTCCAGCTTCTATGCTCTATAATAAATAGTGTTGCCATTTTAACAACTTGTTTTTCTATTCTTTCCCAGACCTAATCACCATAGCCTCCAACCACCACTGTGCCCTGACCACCAAAGCTTGCATCCCCCAATCACTGGACCTCTCACAACTCCAGACTCAATCTCCATAACCCATCACAGACATAATAGCAATAGCAATCAACCTCCAGACTCAGCCATCATATACGCCTATAAGCAATCATGGCTAATCCACACATTCCCAGGTGCAATCAACATAGGCTCCTAGGCCCAATCATTAGAGACCCCAAACCAAATCAACATAGACCCCCAGATTCAATGCCCATGGCTGTGCACTCCCAGACCCAATCATCACAGCCCCAGCGATGCACTGACAATAGCGCCCTACTCCTAATCACCTTACCCTGACCATAATAGGTCTATCAACCACAGAATCAAAACTATAGTCTGCCACAGACTCAGTCACCATAGCTCTCCAGACCTAATCACCATATCACACCAGACACAATCACTGTAGCACGCACTTCCAGACCCAATCACCATAGCCTCCAACAATTGATCCAATGCCCATAGACCACCACAGACCAATGCCTTTTGTCCCTGCTAGACCCACATCAGACTCAAATCCCATAGCTCCTCTGATCCCATTACTGGAGCACCACAAAGCTTCAAAGCCAGTCACTCTGACCCCCAACGTTGCAGCCTATGAGTGAAAATCCTCCAAGCCTCTTCCTGAATATTAGTAAGCAGCCAAGCAAAGCAAAGCAAAGACTGAGCTGCTGCTTCTTGGAGCTCCTGCCATTCTCAACAAACTTAGCACTAAATTCAATATGGATGGCAATGATATTAAAGTGGCAAAAGAGGTAAAAACGTTGGGTTTCTGCCTTGAAGCAGCCCTAAACATGCATACGCAAGTCAACGCTACAGTCTCAGCAACTGCTTACACTTGCAAGTTGATACACACGTGCAAACCCTTCTTATCCACAGCCAGCTGCATTACATTAGCAAGATCTCTAATTCTCTCAAAACTAGACTATTGCAATGCGCTCTACCTTGGATCAAGTAAATATATTCTTAACAAACTTCAAATATTACAAAACAATGCACTAAGAACTGCATTAAACATTCCAAGAAGACAGCTCATTTCAGAGGCCAGACGTTACAACAAGTGGCTGTCAGTCAAGGACGGGATACAGTTTAAAGTTGCATCCCTCACACATACATTCTTTACCCAGCCTACCATAGCGAGTAATTTGTCAAAAACTCATCGACTCGTCCCACTAGAACCCAGCATTAATTTGGCATCAAGATCTATAGATATAAATTGAAGAATGCTGGGGGGAAGTCGGAGCCGTTAGGAACGTAGGGACACTGAGAATCCTTGGCCAGTCATCTCAGGACAAATCGTGAGTAAAATCACAACCAGTGACACAAGTCTGATTCCCTTATCCCATCAATACATCATGGCCACGGAGCCCGCAGGAGCGGCACCCTACTAACTCACAGGTAGTTATACTTGTCACAGAACACTAGTGTGTAGGCTGCTGATACAAGACTCCCACCGACACTCATTTACCTATCCCGCGCGAGATTGCCCTAAATTGTACAATCTGCATACCTATCATATATCTCTGCTGAGACTACCGTACAAACTATCACTGCCCTACGCCGCACTAACAAAAGACTGTCCTCACTGCAAACTCGCTGTGTGCCCTTACTACAATACAGTTACTCACTGTAATTCGCTGTCTCCCTACAATATGCTGGTTTTCGTCACTGTTTTGACCTTGCTTACATGCTGATTTACTACGATCCAACGTGTGCCCATATGGCCTTGCTCATAGCTGCTGAAATGGTTGCTTTTCTGCCCTTATGTTGATTCATCATGCCCCCCGGCATCGCTTTTAGCCACTGAATTGGTTGCTTTCCTGTATTCATGCTGACTTATTATGCACCCACACGGCTTTGCTTTTAGCTTTTGAATTGGATGTTCTCCACGTATATGTTGATCTAAGGTGTGCCCATGTTGTGAGCCATCGTAAAGGCTGTCCTTTTGGCATTCATGCTGTTCTGATGTTTACATATAAGACCTTATAGTGACGAAAACATTCTGGATTAGTGTGCGCCCATTCCTCATAGACACTGAACCTGCTGTTCCCCTATGCAGATGCTCTGGCAAAATTGCAGACGGACAACTCCGCAATAACAATATGATCTCTGCTTTGCATTTTTTGTGCAACTGAAGTCTACATAGCCCTAGTCAAATTTATAAGTGCAATACTATGTGCACTGTTATGCCTACTACTATCAGTATTGTGTGACTACTCGCAAACCCAGCTCAGCAATAAGATGGCAGTTGCCACACCTCACAACCAACTCATTACGATTCTCCAACCCCATACCAATAGCATTGATTCCACATTCGGCTCTAATGGTGCATTTATTCAGATAGGTGCAGGACTAGCACGCCTTTACTGCCCCAGACACCACCCCATACCATGCCCTACACCATTTTTGCCTAAAACACTAGCATTCACCATGTCACCTTCTATCACCACGATAGCACAATCCACTACACCTCTTGTAGGTGTAACCCGCTGCCTAAGGCTCTCCTCCAGAACTTCCACCTCGCTCCCACGCATCAGACCTATACTAGGAACCATAAGAAAAACAAGACTTTCCTCCCGCACTACCAAGAACCACATCATTCCCCACATCCTCAGAGACTTAGACAGCCACCAAGCAACTGACACCCACAAAATTAACAAGTGCAAATAACAGGTGCACCCCAAACCCACATCACCAGAAAATTCAATGCAGCACTCCCCTCACCACCACCTGCAACCAAAATGAGCTGTGCCCCACCACTCACTGAACCTCTAAATTGTGCCCTACTCAATTTTAGATCATTTGGTGCACAAGCTCTTGATATACTTGACTTTATTTTCTAATACAAACAGGATTTCCTGGCAATAACTGAAACCTGGCTTCACTCAGCTTCAGGCCTGTTCATCACATTAGCCATTCCACCCGACTATACAATATTTAGATCAGATCGCCAGGAGGCCACCGCAGGTGGAGTTACCATTATCTCTTAAACTACACTCCAGCTCAGAGAATGTAAAATGGAAAATCTACCAGGGTACAAACTCTTAGCCCTCACGTTAGCCATAGACCCTAAAACCACTATTAGTTTCCTAATAGTGTATAGAGTCCCCAGTACTGCCAACAACCCTGATACTGAACTACCCCTGCTCATCTCCGCACTCTTCAAACCCAATACTAAATTTATCCTCTCAGGAGATACCAATCTAGGATACAACAGCCATTCTGACCGCAAGCCACAGCCCTCCACAATGCTTGCCTAGAAATGCAATTTAAACAAATTGTCAATGCACCAACTCACTCAAAAGGACGAACCCTCGATTGGCTTTTTAACACTGAACACCACAGTCCTCCTTGAAGGTATCATAGAAATGTCCTGGACCGATCACTTCCTCATCAGATCCAATATCATCACAATGAGGGGCCCCACCCCTCCTGTCTCCCCCGCACTACCCACCCGGGTGAGAAATTTAAGGAAGCTCACCCCTGCTGAAAACCTAACTCTGCTGTTAGACAAGTTAATTAACACTCAACCACCAGCAGATCCTAACCCTGATGAGATCTCACTACATCATCATTCATGCCTGAAGTTACCCATTGATGAAATAGCCCCTCTCAGGTCCAAACGACCTAAACTTAAGCGTAGTAACACCTGGTTCCATGATGACCTCATCAAACTTAGAAGGAAAAAAAGAGCCATAGAACACCTGTTCAGAAAAACCCCACTAACAAATCCAAAAAAGAACTTCAGCTTATATCCAAAGACTATAAACTGGAAGTATACACCCAGAAAGCAAACTCCCTTAACTCACGTATCTCTAATGCTACCTCAAATAGCAAAGAGCTATTCACCATCATCAAAGAATTGGAAACACCCATCCTCCCTCCTAGTACAGTCTCAGTAAGCAAAGCATGGTGTACCAACATCCAAGAATCACTAGCTGGCAAAATAACTACTCTGCAAAACAAAATAGACTTGCAAAAAAGATATCACCACAAAGCCAGCCCCATTGCCATCAACAGATCTCTTAATCAACATTCCGGAATCCCACTTTATCCCTGTGATCGTAGATCAAGTACTAAAAATCATAGTTACACTTAAACCCTCCATTTGCAAAGGTGATCATTTTCCTGCCAAACTAGTTAAGGACTGCGCCGCTACTTTAGCACCCATCATTACTAATTTCATGAATGCCTCCTTTGACACCAACATCATCCCAACCAATATTAAAGAAGCTTTGGTCACCCCCCTCCTTAGAAAAACCCACCCTCTATCCAATTATTCCCACCAACTATAGACCCATTACCACAGTTCCTTTCCTACTCAAAATCATAGATAAAAGTGCCTATATGCAAGTCCATTCCCACCTTGAATATAGCCAATTGCTAGGAGATAGACCATCTGGCTTCTGCCCGGACATAGCACAAAAACGGCTTAACTCTATCTTAAAAACCAGATGGACCCGGTCGGGGATTCAGGGAAATTATGCATCCTGTTACTACTCGACTTGTCCGCGGCATTCAATCTAGTAGATCACAACAAACTGTGTCTAACATTAGCAAACAACTTCCACTTCTCCAGAGAAGCTAGCACCTGGGTTAAATCATTCCTTTCAGACCGTACCTCCAGAGCAGCCATAGGCGACATAGCACCAGACCCCATCGCTCTATAACGCATATACCAAATTACCTTTTGCAGCATTAGACGCAATGGGAGTAATTTCTACCATCTTGGCTGACGATACACAAATACTCATCCCAATATCAGGTAACCTTGACCAGGATGCCATCTGTGTGAATAAAATGTACTCCATCACCCAGAACTGGATGGCGGTAAACAGCCTATGTCTAAATGGAGAAAAAACAGAGATCCTCATAGTAGGCGCTCCCACCTGACTAGCCAAACTTCACCCAAAATACACATAGTCATTGAATGCACCCCATATCCAACTCCAACCAAGTAAAAACCCTAGGGGTCTATTTGGACTCTAGTCTTACTATGTGCAAACATATCAGTGCCCTTGCCTCTTCCACAGCCTATACTGCTAAACGTATCGCTTTGAGTCGTCCCTTCCTTAGACAACAAAACTGCATTACCCTTGCTAGAGCCCCCATTCTAGCCAAGATGGACTACTGTAACATAGCCCTATTAGGCATCTCAAAAAATACATAAACAAAATGCAATTACTACAGAACAAAGCTTTAAGAGCAGCTCTCGGCATAACAAAAGGGATCACACATCACAACACAGGAGAGAGGCTCATTGGCTACCCATCCAAGCTGGGATACTCCACAAAATGCTCGCCTTTACACATAAATATGTCTCAGGCAATGCCCCCATTTATCTCAACAAAAGTCTAAGCCAGAAATCCACAACCAGAGCCCTTAGATCCAATACTAATATACATCTAAACATCCCACTCTTCAAGAATGTAAGAACAGGTAGCTGTAGCTTCCCTGTAGCTGCCGCAGAATTTGGAAATCACTCCCAGCCAACATTAGCAATGAGCCCTCTCTTAACAAATTTAATAAGCTCCTTAAAACCTGGCTCTTTAACAAATACTAACTCCAGACACATAATGCAACAGCTGAGCCCGGCTCAGCCCGAATAACCGCTGCAAAACCCTCCGCTGGTTATGTATATAAGTACTGTATGTAATTTGAATGTAAGTTTGTAAATTCACTCACTATGTAATTTTTGATTGTGGGCCTACTGGTAACCAAAGTCGCACTATCGTGTTGATAGTCCATCAAGTAACTAAGTCCCCCCTCCTAAGTGCTAAGCCTGTACATTGCCCAATTACCATGTAATGATGTTTTGCTTTCTTTTTACTTGTCATGTTATGTTATTACACTGTACCACTGCAATCTTCTCTACATGCACACATTAAGGCCAAGTACACTTGTAAAATACACTGTGATACCCTTAGGTTTGGGTGTACAAAAAATGCAATAAATAAAATGAAAATAAAAAATAGTAGCTTTCCTGTCATGGCAGCCCAGCTGTGGAACTCCCTGCCTACCACTAAGAGCTGACCAGGCCTTCTATAGCTTTAGGAAAAATACCAAGAATTGGCTCCTTGCCAATCATCTATGACTGGCTCCTGCAGCCTTCTTCTAGTACTAGCCAACATTTTTACAATGCTTGTATGTATGCAAAGGGATATTTATATTGTTTATGTATAATACTGTTATCTTCACTGTGTTAATGTGTAGAATGGAATGAAATGTAACTTTTACTCCCTGTACTATATGTAACTTCACTGTGTTAACAATGTAAAGAATGGAATGGAATGGAACTTTTACTCCCTGTACTTTGTGTTACCTGCTATACTTGTAATGCGCCCAGCTACCTCAGGGTGAGGAGCAACATATAAATGAAAGAAACAAACAAGGGAACCCAATCTCTCCCTGTGGGTTTGTGGGGGTTTCTTCCCAAAAAGATGTTTTTTTAAATATGTATTTATTTATTTGGATTTGTAGATCACACTACAGCCCTCAGGCATCGAGGCACTGTATCAGAGCTTAATAAGGCTTGATTAAGGGTTACAAAGAAGCCACCCAGTGAGAATGACGTGTTGCAATGCAGGATCAATGGTTACACAGTAGCAAAAATACAAATACAACAAAATAACCAGACAAAAAGGCTTGTTTTGATGGCCTTGCGAGAGTGATTCAATTAGCCTGATGTGAGGGGGTAAGGAGTTCCAGAGTGTGGGGCCACCGTGAGGAAGCTGGAGTCGCCTGCACAAGCTTTTCGTGTTCTGGGAATGGATAACAGGTTGGAGTAAGGAGTTCTGGATGGTCTAAGGGTGGTGGGTTTGGTGATCCTTTGCACAAGGTGGGGGGGCTGGCCGTGGAGACACTTGTGTGTAAGGGCGAGAGCCTTAAAGATTATCCTTTCCTTAGCTGGAAGCCAGTGAACCTGTCTTCTGAGCTCTGAGATGTGTTATCTACGTGAGAGACTAGTGGCGACTCTGAGAGCATTATTTTGGACGATTTGAAGTTTGGCAAATTCTTGACTGATGTGCCTACGAGCAAAGTGTTGCAGTAATCCAGCCTGGAGCCGATTATAGCCTTGGCGATGGTGAGGGAATTTTGTTGGGACAGGAATGGTCTATCCGAGTTGATGAGCTTGTAGTGGTAGGCTGAGGTGGAGGCTGTTGCGTTAACCTGCCTGTTCATGGTCAGGTCAGGTTCCAGGTAGACCCCTAAGGGTTTAATCGATGGTGAGACAGCAATGGGGATATTGTCAATGGTGAAGGAGGAGTATTGGTTGTCCAACTTGCTCAAGGTGGAGGGGGGTCGACCAGCAGACGCTCGGTTTTCTCAATTTTGAGCCATAGCCAGTTTTCTGCCATCCAGGATTGGATTGTTGTACAGATGGAATCAAGTGTGTTCTGGTCGGACTGGTAGTCAGCCGAAAGGGGGTTAAGTACCTGGGTGCCATCCGCATAGTTCGTATATGAGATACCAAGGGAGTCCAAGATCTTAAACAATGGTCTTGTGAAGAGGTTGTAGAGGGTGGGGGCAGTGCATGAGCCTTGCGGAACCCCACATTTAATGATGCTGGGGTTAACGCAAGAAGAGTCAGAAAAGACCTTCATTGCTCTATCCTTCAAGAAGGAGGCCATCAAATTACATGCACTGGCGGAGAAGTTGGCTACTGAGGAGAGATGATGGCATAGAGTTTTGTGATCCATCAGATCAAAGGCTGCAGACAGGTCCCGGATCAGAAGGAGCACAGGTTTACCTGCGTCTAAGAGGTCATCAATCTGTTTTTTTTAGGTCGAGGAGAGACATTTCAGTTCCATGACACAGCCTGAACACTGATTGTCTAAGCCCGAGGAGATGATTGTCTTCTAGGAATTTCTGTATTTGCAGGTAGGCTGCTTTATCCAGAATTTTTAATAGGAAGGGGATGGTGGTGATGGGCCTGTAGTTACCTGGGATGGAGGGGTCAAGGGAGTGCTTTTTTAAGGAGCGGACAAACCCACACTTCCTTTAGTCCCAAAATGATGTAGCCGTACCGAAATGAGGCGTTGATAAATGCTGTTATGATAGGGGCTAGGGAGGGACCACAGTCCTTGATGACTTGTGCTGGGCAGGCATCCCCTTTGCAATTGGAAGGTTTGATGGAGCGGAGATGACCTCCATTTCACTCATGCCTTGAAAGTCAAACAGAGGGGATTGACTGGAGCTGGTTGCTGCACTGGGCTGCTTTGACTAAAGGCAACCAGTTTGGTGAGATCCCGTTGGTGGGCAAGGATTTTGGCCTGCAGGGTTTCCAGTTTAATTAGCATGGCGGACTGGATGAAGTTGTACCAAGTTTCGTCCTTCAGGAGCGGTAATAGAGGGGTGGAGGGGGTCTTGAGCTCTCTGAATATGGCAATGATGTATCTAGTTCCAGATTTAGCATTGGCTATCCTTGTATTTAAGGAGGAGGCTTTGGCATTGGTGATCGCAAATTAGTATTATTTAGAGATAGATTTGAAGGTGATTCTGTTGGCCTCTGCGGAGTTATTAATCCAAGCGTTGAGTGTGGCCCTTGGGTGAACCAAGCATCAGAATGCTGAATTATTTTGGCTTTTCTGAGGTGAGCGGTGCCACTAGGTCAACGGCCTGGGTGATGACCCTCTTAAATTTGTTGGTCAGACGATCAGGGTTATTAGAGAAGGGGGGTAGCACAGCGGGAACCCAAAGGTGCTGGGATAGGTTATTGTGTGTGAGCAGCTTGGAGCTGTGTTAGGCAGAATCACATGCAGTACCCTTCGGGAACACTACACACAATTAAGACAAGTATCAGTACAATTTCACCTTTGGTACAAGCCTGTACTACACAGTAATGTGGTAGCACTGGCTGAGCAGCCAGACTTATCTCAAGAGTAAAGTGAGCAGTACAAGAGGTTACACAAAGGACTAGCAATCACTTTGATTCAAACAAACACTCACTCAAGGTTTCTTGGCAAAAGAATATACATTTATTTACACAGTCGTTTGGAAAACATTGCACTAGCAAGAGCAGCTAAATATCACAATCTAATATACTACAATACACAACCAATCAGTTTCTGAACAATTTCACTTCCCCTGAAGTGGGAGCAAAATGGCACTTCAGTTACTTTAGAAATGGGTAAAAAGACAAGGTTATAAGAATCAACAGCACAAATACTTTCAGAGGTAGGGCAATTCGTTTCAGTTCACTACAACCAGCAATTCAATTCAATAGGCCTGGGCCAAAGTCAATGGTGCAGAGTCTTGGATAGGATAGCACAGTTAAAGGTAGTAAATGGTTAAGTCTTTGCCACGGTTTTTAGAAGTAGTTGGTCAGATGAAAATTTAGATGTTGGTTTAGGGAAGGACAAGCCTTCAAAGTTGTGAAAGTTTCACAAACTTTCACCGGAGCAGAACAGAGTGCCTTTAAAATGAAGAAGAGCTGTAGCTGATGCAGTTGTTCCAGGCAGTTCCTGCAGATCTCGCTGTTCCTAAGCTTCAGTCGTGGGGACAAGAAGGAGGACGTCTGGAGGTTCCTGCACTGCCCAGGGAAGAGGCCACAAGCTTGGCAAAACATTGGTTTAAGGTGTGAGTGACTTAAAGACCACAAACTGTTATCCTTCCTACTGGCTATCCGGTTTTCAACAGTACTCTGAAGAAAATTCAACCAGTATAGGGACGGTGTCCAGGCGGTTTACGAGTTGGTTGTTCCCACCAAACTCAAGGGAAGAAGTTAACCTTGAAGGGCTTCTCTGTCAAGGGAGTTTCAGGTAATTTAGACCTGCAGCAGGGCTTCACCGGTGGACCAGGAGTTGCAGCAGTCGTCTTCCTTCATCTCTTCTTCGGTTCTTTCGTTCCAGTGGTCGACTCTGCATTCCAAGTCCCAGAGGCCTGCTGTTTCCCCCATTCATTCCAGCCTGGCTGTCACTCACACCGCAGGGTGGCTGTCCTTGCTGGACAGCCAGCCGGCCAATCATGCCAGAGTGCATTCACAGGGAGTTTTGGGCACCTCACTCACATGCTGTCCTCCCCAGACACTCATGCACCAGCGGAGGGCTTCACCACTGAAGCCCGCCAAAGGCCAACAAACAAAGGGACCAAACCTGGTTTGGCGTGCAGAGTTGAACACAAGAAGGACCTATTCTAAAAGAAACAGCGAAAAAGTCGACCGGGGTCTGTTTTTACCGATAGGTCTTGGGAGTCATATTGGAAAACATGGCTGACCCGATTTTTTAGCTACCAGTGTTCGCGATCGGGAAAAATCATGGTAGTTTGTTAAAAACCATTGCCACCAGCCATTTCAAGTAGAAAAGGGTAACATTTGACTGTTACATGAGTATTTAGACTCAGGGGATGCTCGACAATCCCTTCAGCACTCTATGGAAAGATAGTGTGAGCTGGGTCTGTAAATCTAAAGAGACTAGTAAAGTCAATTTACCTTTGCATGCTCTGGGAGACAGTAGTCTATTCCAGAGAAGGTATTTAAACCTTGGGGAGTCTGAAAGACACTCCTTGTGCCACTGCACTGAAGGTGTTGTGTGACACACAAGAAAAAGATGATGCCTATGGAGTTGTTTTAAAACTCCATATCCAAAGAAAACAAAATTAAAACACATCAAAATACATGAAAGAGTGGGAAAAAAGGCTCACGCTCTTTCCAGGTAAAAATGAAAATCCTAGAAATCCAGCAAAGTTGCTTGAGGTCTCAAAAGGTAAGTGAAATTAGCACATTCTTGAGAATTCTCCCTAACAAGCTGCGGGAGAGAGCCACCAGGAGTGGGATGGTGGGTTGTTGTGGTCTTTTGGAGGTGATGATGTTGAATAGAATACAGTGGTGGTCAGACCAGGATAGGTGGGTGATCGATGGGAGGCTGTTAGGGAGAATTCTCATAGACGGCTAATTTTGCTTAACTAAAGAGTCCCCCAGCAGCTTTGCTGGATTTCTAGGATTTATTATTTTCACCTGGTAAGAGTGTAAACCTTTTTACCCCTCTTACATGTGTTTTGCTGTGTGTATTTTCACTCTTTGTTTGATCATGGGCACTGGAGCCTCACCTACTCCATGTGCACCACTTTTTATGTGTGTTACACAGCACCTTCAGTGCAGTGACACAGAGTTGTCTTTGAGACTTCCCCATGACTCCATTTTTCTGGGGCTGACTACTGTCCCCCAGAAACAGGTAAAGTTACCATTAACTTTATATAGTCACTTTTAACTGCAGACCCAGAACACCCCATCTTACATGGAGTACTGGAAAGGGTTAATTTGTATCCCTTTTTGTCTGTGCCTCTTGGAGCCTTGTTTCGCTCCCTTAACACTAAGACTTGGCTGGTGACAGTGGTATCTATCCTAACATTCCTGCCGCGATTATATTATATAAACATGGTATTATTTCAGGCTATCATAGTAGCCTCGAACATAAACCCACTTGACCAAATACATTTTATTTTGGTTCCAGCTGGGTTTATTTGCCATTTATTTTTGTTAAAGGCTTTCTCGTGTTTTTATCTGCGTGTCAAACCGGATATGATTCCTTTCTTCACTGTCTTTTCGCAGGCTTCTGCACAGAAGCCCTCCTTAAGGCCCCTGATAGTCTAGGTAGGCAGGATGTGAGGGAGGGATCTTTGGACCCCCGCCATGGGTTGCCTTAGTAACCCAAGTCGCACTCTTGTCTGATTGGCTAAGGGGACTGGCCTTGTCAGGCCAGCCACCCTGCTGTGCGATTGACAGCCAGGCTGTATGAATGGGGGAAAACTGTATAAAAAGAAGGTCTCTGGGACTGGAAGAGCAGTGTCGCCACTGGAACGAAAAAAACAATGAGGAACTGGAAGAAGAGGACCCCTACAACGACTGAACTGCCCGGTGAAGCCCTGCTGCAGGTCCGAATCTCTGAATCCGACGACAGAGAAGATCCTCCAGGAAACGTCTTCCCGTGAGCTGGTGGGACCAACCAGTTCACCCCAAACTCCAAGCCAGGACCCCTCCTCTGGTCGAATTCGCTGCACAGAGCTACAGTGGGCCGGATAGCCAGGATAGATCGGACCTGGCTTGGATTTTAAGGAGCGCACCTTTTATTTGTTGTTTTGCTCTGCTGCTGGTTTCTTCCCTGGGTGACGCAGGACCCTCCAGTCTTTTTACTTCTGATCAGTCCGACAGTCGCTTCAGGAACCGTGAGCCTGCAGGAACCACCAGGAACGTCTGCCTCAGCTACAGCTCCCTCTCCGTTTTAAGGTACTGTTCAAATCCGGTTGTCCGTTTCGGTCAGCCCTGGTGAAAGTGTTTGAAATCTTTCTCCAATCTGAGTACTTGTCCTTCTCTTCTCTTTGAACTAACTTTTCTACCAACCAACCTCGTCTGGAATCTGTGCCACAAACTTTACCGTGAACTACCCTGAACTGTGTGATCTTGAGCAAAAGACTTTTGACCCATTGACTTTGGCCCTAAGCCTTTTCTATCTGATCTCCTCACTGTAGTCTCTCTTGTTCAAATTTCCCTGAGTACGTACCTGTTGGTTTTGCATGATTTCTAATAACTTTGTCTTTCCCTCCCTTTTAAATTGCTGGAGTGCCATTTTGCTCCCACTTCATTTTGTGAGTTTAACTTGTCTGGAATTTAAGGGAAGTTGCGTGGTGTATTTATATTGTGATTTTTAACTTGCTAAGAATAGTGAAATGTTATACAACTGTTGAGTAAATAAATATACATTCTTTTACTTAGAAACCTTGAGTCAGTGTTTGCCTGAACCAGTAATTGCTGTCCTTTGGGTAACTATTTGTACTCCTCCTTACTCTTGAGATAAATCTGGCTGCTCCGCTACTGCTACCACTGTAAGTGTGTAGTACAGGCTTGTACCAAAGGTGAAATTGTACTGTCACTTGTAGTCTTAATTGTGTGTAGTGTTCCCAAAGGGTACTGCATATAATTCTGCCTAACAGAGGCTGAGGAAGCAATTGTGGTGGCCCACCCAGTCTAGGTATGTCAAACTAGTATATTTTACAGCCATAGGATTTACAGGCACATCTCACAGTCACACAATATGCTGAGCTACCTTCCCAGGTTTGTGCCTCTGGACAGATCAATCCATTTTCAAAGAATTCAACATCGTCCCTGGGTCAACATCACTGGATTGCCATACGGAACTATACACCCTAATTAAACAAAACAATGTTTCTTAGCATGCACAGTAAGAAACAACAAACTGTAAACATCAGTAAGGGGGCAAATGTAGGTTTATGCCGGTCGGTAAAGTACAAGTGGTAGTTGCACCATGTACACAGTCCCTGTGCTAAACCAGGCCCCTCCCAATGGCTCCAAATCCACTGATAAACCATCAAGAATTTCAGAAAGATAATCTTTTTAATATAATCCGTGTGGCAGTCCAGGAAATCTGGCAGCACCTTGACTCTTGACATTTCCTCGTTGGAGAAATTGTCAGCAGTCTTCCAGAGGAGCTGCAGAAACATTTCTGCTTGGCACAAATTTCATAATTTAAAATGTAGTACATAAAGTAGCGTAGTGACATACAAGTCACATGTATGCTGAAAATGATGCATCTCGGTAACCCTGGGTAAAGTATATTAAACGTCTGTTATTTACACGTTAACCTTGTGAATAGACATCCTTAAAGAACTGTCTTGAAAATAATGCACAGAACATAAACTAGCATATGATAATAAACTAAACGCGCACTGTACAAATTGTCATGGAAACATGTTGAGCAATACGAGTATGGCGTTAGATTTATTTTCTCCATCCTGCATGGAAGATCACAGTAGCGTCAGGCAAAGTAATGTGAGACAAAGCACATCTCACTTTGGTTTTAAATCCTGTCTTATTTCAGGCAGGCCTTGCAGCATTATGCACCCTTCCCATTTCTCATCACCCCATTCACATTTGTTAAGGGACAAAAGTTCCTGGTAATAGCCACTCCTCCTTCCCATCAGTGCCTAATTGCTCCCCTTGTAATGCTCTTTTGACACAGGTAGAGCCTTTCTGCGGCCGGAGCAATCGCACAGAAGAAGTGTGAGCTCAGAGCAGAAAAGGCCTTCATCTGGCATGGGGAAGCAAAGTCTGGAATGTTGGCATGTCAACGAGGGTGTCTGCAAAATGCAGGACAAAACCCATCAATATGGTTAAGTCAGCAAAATACGGAACGGGTGCTTGCAGCGCACTGCTCCTTATGTCCAGCTACACCCTCTTTATTAACAGAACGTGATGATGCTATACCCTGTATCTCCATTAAAGGGGCAGCAAATGTTATTTATTTATTTTATTTGATTGGTCATTTACATAACGCCTATACACTTAACAACAAGCGGTTCAAAGCGCTGCAACGCAGGGAGGGAATACAAAGATTGAACATTCTTAATAGCCATCGGTACATTCAGAATGGGCAAGTATAATTTGTTTAGAGGTACATCATCAGTCATGTGGAATACAAACTGTTACAGCAAGGACAAAAATTAATGCACATGCCTGACGGTCATTACACTAATGCAAGAGCTAAACAAGAAAGAGGGTGAGAGGGAATCGGGGGAATGAGGGTAAAGCGAACCAAAAAGTGCAGAGACAGATAGAAGTTTAGGAGGGTGTCAAAGGGGGAGGCACGATAGGCACATCCAGTAGGCACCTAGAATCGATTTTATGCACAGGTACAATAACACATGAAAACAAAAGTGGCATATATGTAATGTCATTTGAAACGAGCTAGGAGCTGCTAACTCACAAATGAATCCACTGAGTGCCAAGCGTTCAGGTGTGTCTTGCGTAGGTCACAGACAGCCCCCAGATCTAGGTGACTACTAAGAGGTGCTGAGTAGAGGGAGAAGAAAGGGGGGCCAATGGTCCAGCCAGGCCCAGACAGGGGCCTTTGATGAGCCCTTATGTCATAGGGCGGGCTGTCCCGCCTGCAGGCTTCTGATTGTCCAGAAGAAGTGTAAGAGGGCCATTCAGCACCGCAAAGTGCGAGGCAATCAAGATAATCTGTTTCCTGAAGAACAAAGGTGCTGGCGGCCATGATGGAGTGGGGCAAGCTGACCAGCATGAAATCACCAGGCCCTACGAGGCAGCGCCACTGCAGGTGCTGCATCATCAAAGTTTGCAGCCACAGCACACAACAAATAAAGATAGATAGTGGCATCAGATGGCACAGCAGATTGAGTGGAGTCCCAGTGGCCTTACCTTAATGATTGAAGAAAGGTTCTCCTGGTCGGGTCATCATCATGGGAGGGAGGGCAGGCAAGAGAGCAAGATGGGTGGCCCCAGTTGGAAGGGAGATGAAGTGAACTAAAGGCCATGGCAGGCAGGGGCCTTTGATGAGGCCCTTCGGTGGAGGGGCTGGCTACCCCACCTGCCGATTGTATTTGTATTTGTATTTATTTTAATTTATATCGCGCCTTAATCCAAAGAGCTTTACAAGAGGAGCAAGTGAATACAACAAGCAACAGTTAACAATGAATCTAAACCAGAAAGCAGTACAACGAACATTTTACATTTATGATGAGTTTAAGTACTAATAGAGGGACAGAAGGTAGGAGGAAAGGGTGGAGGTGGATTAGTTGGTGAGAAAGGAAACAATTGGTGCTAGGGGGGAGAGTGGAAGAGATAGGATTTTAGAGAAGTGCGAAATAAGGGATAGGAGGTGATGGAGTGGACGGGAAGGTGGTTTCAGTGACAAGGAGCAAGTAGTTGGAAGGAGTGGAAACGGGAGGGGGTACAGTGGGGAGGTGGAGTAGAGAGAAGGAAGAGATCTTCAGAATGGAGAGAACGAGAAGGAGTATAGAAAGAGAGAAGGGAGGAGAGGTACAGAGGGGTAAGACCATAGTGGGCTTTGGAGACTAGGTAGAGGAAGTTAATTTTGAGCTGGGAGTGGAATGGGAGCCAGCCTAGTGAGTTAAGAGAAGAGGAGATGGAGTTGTGAGGTGAGAGGACGCAGAGGGAGCGAATGGCAGAGTGGTAGACAGATTTGAGGGGGGAGAGATGAGAGGAGGGGAGTCCAAAGAGAAGAGTAGAGCAGTAGAAAAATCTGGAGAAGAGGACGGAGGAGATGAGGAGTTTAGTAGCTTGGAAGGTTAGGAAAGAACACATTTTGCGAATGTTGTAGAAGTGGAAATGGCAAGATCTGGCAGTGAGGGAAATGTGATGAGAAAGAGAGAGGTGGGTGTCAATGTGCAGACCAAGGTTACGGGCATGAGGAGAGAAGGGGAGTTGGGAAGGAGGAAAAAGAATACTAGGAGGAGGGGAGGGAGGAAGAAGAGTGCTGGCAGGGAAGAAAAGGAGTTCAGTTTTATCTGCATTGAGAGTAAGGAAGTAAGAGGACATCCAAGATTTAATAGGAGAGAGGCAAGAGAGACAAGAAGAGACTTTATGGTGGATGTCAGGAGATAAGGAGGAGAAAGAGAGGAAGAGCTGGGCATCATCAGCATAGAAATTATGTGAGACATCAAAAGAGGAGATTAAAGGAGAAAGGAAGGAAGTCTACAGCGAAAAGAGAAAGGGGCCAAGGACAGAACCTTGGGGAACACCATGGTTGAGTGGAGAGATTGGGGAGGTGGAGCCACCCCAAGAGACTCAGAAGGGGCAGTTAGAGAGATAGGAGGAGAACCAGTTAAGAACTAAGACTTTAAGGCCGAATGAGGAGAGAGTGGTAAAGAGTAGAGGATGGTCAACAGTGTCAAAGGCAGCAGAGAGGTCCAGTAGGACCAGAATAGAGGAGTGCTTAGAGTAGCGAGCCGAGAGGAGAGAGTTGAGAACAGAGGTAAGAGCAGTTTCAGTAGAGTGAAGAGGGCTGACACCAGATTGGGTAGGGGGGAGGAGAGAATGGTTAGAGATGAAGGTAGAGAGTTGAGAGTATACAATGTGTTCTAGAAGTTTAGAACGGAAAGGTAGTAGAGAGATGGGACGATAGTTAGATGCAAGATGGGAATTAGCAGTAGGTTTTTTGAGAATGGGGATGATAGTCGCATGCTTAAAAGGAGTGCCGAAGGTGGAGGTGAAAAGAGAGGTGTTGAAAAGGGATGTGATGTAGGGAATGAAGAGGGGGTAGATTTTGGGGACGAAGGGGGTAGGTATGGGGTCAGAGGGAGAGGCAGTGGGGTGGGTTTTAGAAAGGAGAAGGGAGACTTCAGATTGAGTGATAGGGGTGAATGAGGACATGGAAGGGGGGAGGAGGGGAAGGAGGAGGATGAGAATAAGAATGGGAGGAGAGTATAGTGTGTCGGAGATTAAGGACTTTGTTGGAAAAGGAAGTGGCAAGATCAGAAGCAGAGAGGGGGATGCAATGGAATGATCGGGGTAGGCGGAGAGAGAAGTCGAGTTAAGATTTGGAAGATACGGTGAGGGTGAGAGGACTGAGAGTGGAGAAGGTCGGAGAAGTAGGTGCATTTTGCAGAGTTAAGACAAGAGTCATAGAGGAAGTGATAGTAGAAGTAAGCAGTTTGGTTGGGGGTGGTAGGGTGTTTGAGCCCAGAACGTTCAAGGCACCTAAGAAGGCGGTGCATGGAGGAAAGATGAGCTGATAGCCAGGGCTGAGCAGTTCGGCAAGAAGGGAGGAAAGAGGAGAGAGGGTAAAGATGATCAAGAGTAGATGAGAGGGAGGAAGTTAAGGTGGATGAGGCTTCCTTGGCTGAAAGAGAAGAGAGAGAGAGGGAAGGAAAGAGGAGCAGGAAGAAAGGAAGAGAGAAGGGTTGAAGTTGCGTAGATCACACCTGAAGAAGGGGTGGAAGAAGAAGGGGAGGGAGAGGAGGTTGAGGGGGTGTGGGAGAAAGAGAGCAAGGAGTGGTCAGAAAGATAGTTAGGTAGAGAAGAGATTGGAGATGCAGAGAAGGAGGGGGTAAAGATAAGGTAAATGGTAGAGCCTGATTGGTGAGTGGGAGGGGAGGGTAGAGGAGAGAGAAGATGGGAGTCGAGGATGGATAGGAGAGGAGAGGAGGAAGGGTTAGTAGAGAAATGGAGATTGAAATCGCCAAGAACGATTAGTGGGGTGGGGCTGGGTGCATTGAGGTTAAGAAGATGGTCAAAGTCTTCATAGAATGAGTTTAGCTGGCCAGGAGGTCGATAAATGATGAGGAAATATATAGCATGGGGAGAATTAAAGATTTTATACATGAGTTCAAAGGAGGGTAGAGAGGGTAGAGATGTAGGAAAGGGAGAGGAGATAAAGTGGGGGCGAAAGAGAAGGCCTAAGCCACCTCCCCGGCCAGAGGGGCGAGTGACGTGCACAAAAGAAGAAGAGGATGAGGTAAGGGAAGCAGGAACAGAGGTGTTGTGGGGAGGGATCCAAGTTTCAGTGATACAAAGAAATTGGAGATTGAGGTGTATCAATAGGTCAAGGACAGCAGTGGTTTTGCTACAGATTGACCGGGTGTTTCAAAGGGTAATGTTAAAGGTATCAGAAGAATTGGAGATATGTGGGTAGATAAGATTCTGGTGCCGGGATGATTGGGAGTCAGAGGGGGAGGGGAGGTAAAAAGTGGAGATGACCATGATAATGAGATACAGAATTTGAATGGGGGGGAGGGTAGGAGGAAGAGGGGAGGGAAGGGGAGTGGGGCGGAGCAGAAAGGAGGAGGATCGCATAACATGGAGCAGTATTTAGAACAGGGGCAAGTAGAAAAGAGTAGTAGGATCCTGTTGGCTGAATTGAAGGGAGTCAGAAAGGGATGCAGCAGAGGGTCGTGGAAGGCTTCATAGAGGGGTGAAGAGTGAAGGTGGAGGCTGCAATAGTCAGTGGTAGGCGGAATTGGCTACTGGAGTTGGAGAGACCGCGGCTGCAAGAGACAGATCACAGCGAGGTCCGAGGCTGCAGAATTGGAGGGAGTGACAGTCCGTGGTGGAGGAGCTGCTGATTGAGGTTGAGGGAGAAGTCCACTTGAACAGTGGAGGCCACAGCAGTAGAGTCACTGAGGCTATGGAGGCTGCGGTCTCTGGTGGTCGCAGGAACAGTGTGAGCATATGACAGAGTGGCCACAGGAGCAGCAGGAGCTGCTATCACAGAGGCTCTGAAGCCGAGGGGGATGCAGCCAAAATAGGTCGCAGGCACAGTGACAGGAGGTGAAGAAGAATCGGCCCCAGGAACAGTGCAGGCCGCGGCAGGAGAGGCACCGAGGCTGAGGGGGGTGTGGTCCTAGGGTGGTCGCGGGCACTGGGGCAGGATGACAGAGCAGTCACCAGGAGCTGCAAGGGCAGCGACCGCAGAGGCACTAAATCCGAGAGGGCAGCAGCTGAAAGAGGATGCAGTGGTCACAAGAAGCAGCCTCAGGAACAGTACAAGCTACAGCAACAGAGGCATAGAGGTTGTGTGGGCTGTTGTGAGTGAGCAGGTTCTGGGAGAGAGGATGAAAGAGCAGTCCCAGGAGCAGCGGGGGGCAGTGGTCACAGATACAAAAGCTGTGGGGGCTGCAGCCGAAAGAGGACGCTGGTGGTAAGCAGCACCCAGGAGCAGCGGGGGCCGTGGCCACAGATACAAAAGCTGTGGGGGCTGTAGCCGAAAGAGGATGCTGGAGACAAGCAGCACCCAGGAGAAGGGGGGCTGTGGTGGCAGAGGCGACATGCAAGGTACCACAGTCCGTGGTGGTGAGCAGTGCACTGGCACTGGTTGCAGAAAGAGGAGCCCAACGGAAGAGCAGTGGCCGCGGTAGCAGAGGTGGCATGCGAGGCACCACAGTCAGTGGTGGTGAGCAGAAGAAGTGGTGATTGGCCAGAAGTAGTGTAAGAGGGCCAATCAGCACTGCCGCAGAACAAGGCAATAAAGTCACTCCAGTGCCTGAAGAACAAAGGTGCTGGTGGCCATGATGGTGTGGGGAAAGGCCGACTGGGCGGCTGGCATGAAATCATCAGGCCCCACAAGGCAGCTCCACTGCAGGTACTGCATGATCGAGGTTTGCAGCCACAGCACACAAAAAAAGAAGATCAATAGTGGCATCAGGGTGCATGCCAGATCGTGTGGAGCCCCAGTGGGCTTAACTTGATGATTGAAGAAAGGTTCTCCTGGTTGGGTCATCATAATGGGATGGAGGGCAGGGGGGAGAGCCAGTGGGAAGGGGGTGGAAGTGAAGTCCAAGCTAGGGTAGATAGGGGCCGTTGATGAGGGCCTTAGGTGGAAGGGCCAGCTGCTGATTGGCCAGAAGTAGTATAAGAGAGCCAATTAGCACAGCCACCGTGAGAGCCAATCAAAGCACTATTGTGCCTGAAGAACAAAGGTGCCAGTGGCCTTGATGGAGTGTCAAGCTGATCAGCATGAAATCATCAGGCCCCATGAGGCAGCGCCACTGCAGGTGCTGCATGATCAAAGTTTGCAGCCACAGCACACAAAAAACAAATATACATAGCGTCATCAGCGTGCACAGCAGATTGAGAGGAGCCCCAGTGGGCTTACCATGATGATTGAAAAAAAAGTTATCCTGGTTGGGTCCTCATCATGGGAGGGAGGGCAGGGGAGAGAGCCAGATGAGTGCCCCTGTGGGAAGGGAGAGGAAGAAAGGTTTATGATTGAAGAAAGGTTTTCCTGGTTGGGTTGTCATCATGGAAGGGCAGGCAGAACTTATGACCGTAGGGTTACTCTAACTGCAGTCTTGTGTTCGGATCCGCAACCTGGCATCACATGGGCAGAAAGGCCAGTGGTTCACAGTAGCTATAAGCAGGTCAGGAGTCCACTTTTGCAGGATGCAGGTCTACTCTTCGAAGAGTTATCCACAGGTACTCCAATTGTTGAGAGCCAGGCTGCCCATCCAGTCCCAAAGCAGAACCCCGAAAGCTCTCTAGCATGCTTCCCCAGGCTCTGGGGAACAGTGCATATGTGAAGTTCCAACAACAACTCAATTGGATCTTTTCACTTATGTATTATGTATAGTTGTTAAACAACTCGAAGCAAAGGTTTTTAACATTTGATTGACACAAGGCTTCTACTGTACAGCAGAGTTTCAACCGGCAAGTTAATCTCTGATGTGAGCCATGGACCCAGAGGAGGACTTAGCACTCGGATAACAGACAAAGGGCGCAGCGGGCCCTATATGTCATGGTCTGACACCTTCGCAGCTCGTCACACCAGCCACAATATACACACCCTCATCCCTTCTTGCTGGCAGTCAGGGACAGTGGAATGACAAAGAGAGTCTTGGTGCTCTCTCACAGGGCCCAACTGAACATTTGTTAGAGTTTGTGGTGGCCCATTTCAATATGATTGGGCCACCCCTTGCCTGCAGTTAGGTGGGTGGACACGTTAGTATGTTAGCATGTGCTTGTCAGCCTAAATGGCCTCATCTTTTTTGTAGCCCTGCAATGTCGCAATAAACTCCCTCCAGAGAGAGAGACTTGCAGGGCTGAGGAGTCCTATTGAATCTGAGTTAAAGAAAATACCGTACCAACAAAATTTAAACAGGGCTGAATTGAAAGGAGCAGTGAGCAGGGGAAGGAGGAGGGAGGGCACGTTTTTGAGAAACAGGAAGTGAAGGTGAGAAAGATAGGAGAAGGAATGGCAAGGACGTGAAAACAGGAAACAGAAGAATACAAAAGGAAAACGTAGAAAGTCGATGAGAAAAGGAAAACATAGGTGTTAAATCTCCCATGGCTTGCAGGAAACAAGCTTGTCAAGTCATTGAACGTCATTGCGCTGAGTGGCGTGCAAGCTGCATAACCCTGATAAGCCCCAAACTGGGCGAGACACATCTATGACTGTTGGACATCTTTAAGAGATGGATGTCTTTGACCGGTAAAGCTACCCTTAAAGCATTTGCTTTTATGTCATGCCAGTGTTTAAAGTTAGTTATTTGATACTTTTGTACGTTAACAATGGATCTTTCCAAGTGAACATTTTCAAACCCCCATATTGTGCATTACAGTGAATATTTTCAAATATTATGTGATCTGATAGTTAAACTGCAGAACAACCAAGCAGTGTTGGGTCTTTAATGTTGTTCTAGCCAAAGAAATACATGCAACTTTAATATAGTGGTTATGACCGCAGGCTTGTAGCTTCAAAGTTCTAAAACCATTTTTTGTTTGTAATTCAAACAAAAGATGCGACTTTTCTCACCATTAAATTGATAAAATACAGTTCTTTTTGGAGCTAAGGAATTTTCGGGAAATGTTGTAACCAGTCTTGATTTCAATTGAACTCTAGTTATTGCACATATTCTAAACTCAAGGATTTATTTGCAATAAGCACCAAGGACTTTTTTTTGCTTGAAAACATGTTTTCTTATTACCTAGGAAACAATCATTACATTTTGATCTCGGTTTGAAGATTGTGTCATCCTTGACAGGGTTTTAACATTCATCCTCCTGACCATGCACTGATCTGTGCAGCAGGTGCATTATTTCACAGAGCTATGTTGCCAGCTAAAAGGTGCGCTGCCTTCATCTGGTTGGCGATCACAGCCTTTGTTGGCAGATTATAGCAAATAAAGGCTATACAGAGGAACATCACTTTATAAGGGCCATCACAGACGTTGGGCCTCATTACGAGATTGGTGGTAGTCATGGTGCTATTTGCGCCATGACTGTCACCAATAACGGGTCCGGCACCGGTGTAGTTCACTGGGGACTTACCGGTCTAGTCCGACCCTGGTGGGATCGGTAAGTCCCCATTGAACATGCCATTCCCCATTCCCATTTGAGCCCCGATAGGGCTCAATGGGAATGGGGAGGACACTAATATCGGGGTCGCGACGTGCAAGCCCGTTATTAGCGCCCTGGTCCCTTAGCGGGACCCGTAAGGGACGTGTGGTCTGACCACACGTTCCTTACGGTCCCCGCCAAGGGACCTCGGAATAGGGCGGTAGGGGATTACCGGCACCGGTCTCCTTATCGGTGCCCGGTATCCCTTACCGTCCTACCCGTAATGAGGCCCGTTGCCTTTTTATGAGTGATGAGATGTGGGGGTTGCAATGATACACAGACGGGGGGAACCATTTGTAGCTTTTCAGCTTAAAAAATAAATGTCCACAGGAGCACTCAAGTCTACAACCCTAGTCTGAGCACTTTGATAGCCAGATTGTTGAACGGGTTGAGTTATTGCGGCAGAGATTTGTGTTTCACTTGCAGATCATAGGTTTGAGTCTCAGCAAGCCCAGCTTTGGCCATCATCCTTCCATATAGTACGATAGAGATGGGTACAATTAACACCTATAGTACTGCAAAAAGTGATAATTAAGTTTGTGCACGACAGATAAATAGTCAATAAATTACATTTGTTAGAGAGTGTGCACTAAACCTCCCGAAGGCATATGCAGAGTACTAGTTATTAAAGTTAGTAATAGTGTCTGTTTATGGAAGATCAGAGACATCGCTTATTTCTCTTGGTGTATTAATTATGGGAATTTTTGGTTGGGATCTGTGATGATTATTTTGTGGAATCTCCGAAGGATAAATGTCTGCATTGGCCTTTATCACCTGCATGGTCCACACTGGTCTCTGCAAAGGGTGCTGCACTATGGTTTCCAGGTGCGCGCATGAAGTGGCTTTATGGTTGAGTACATAGATTTATTGAAAATTGAAAACAAAATTTCAGTGCATTAGGACTATACTCAGTGTGTTATTTTGTGTGTGTGTGTTGGTGTCTCTCTGTGTTGTGGGTCTTGCATATGCCTAACTAATATCACAAATATGCTCCCATTTTCCCGTCTGCTTGCCTTTTCTCCCATACATCACTCTTTTTGGCCCCCTCTTTTTTACTTACTTGCAATTTCCTCTCTACTATCCCATGTGTTCCTTTTCTTTTTGTCATTATGTCGCCACTGTGTCTATATGTGCAGCTGAGCAGCAAAATGCAACAAGCGTTGTCACGTGTAGACATGTAGCCCAAGCCCAAACCCAAGTTGTGAAAGCTCTCTACCCCTGACTGCGCTAGTCTCCAGAGCACTTGTGTGGAGACCTGTGCCCCAACCCTCTACCTCCCCCGCAAGAGGAGCGCAGCTCTGTCTTGTTTCTGGAAAAATTCCTTCCCTGACCCTGCGTTTTTCTTTCCCCATTTCTGCCATGGTTCTTTTTTATAAAGATCCCACTCTCTTCCTCATTTTAATACTATTTGCATACTCACCTGCCTTCCTTCACTCCATTTTCCCTCCCTCATTTACCCACCTCAGACACCATTTGCCTTTACATTGCTGCCCTCCACTCCCCATCTCTCATTCACTTGTCTCCCTTCTCTGTTTTTCTCCTGCCCCCCTCAATCTTCATTTCTCCCCGACTAAGTATTCCCCTCTGTTTCATCCTCTTTGTCCTGCATTTCACCTCGCTCTTTTGCTACATTAACTATCACCCCATTCTCCTGCCCTCGTTCATTCTCTGTACCCATTCACCCTTTTATCCTTACCTGGCTCCCTTCAATCATCTAATCTCCTGCCTTCTCTCCCTCTCAATATCTCCCTCACGCGTTTGCCCTACTCCACCCTCCACTCTCTTGTTCTATCAGTGTTCATGTCACTGGCTCCTGCTCTACTTTCTCCTGCACTATCCTGCCCTCCTGCTCTACTTTCTCCTGCACTATCCTGCCCTTATTCCCTCTCCATTTCCATTCACGGCCCTGCACCAGGGCCCTGTGGAGCTGGAGGAGATATGAAAGTTGTGGGTTGGACTAAAGGAGTCTTTCAAGTGCCATAAGCCGCAAGCACAAAAAGGTACCCACTGGTATGTTTTGAAATTAAAAGGTGAACTCCTTTAAGTCAGTGATGTTTAATGACATTTCAAGTGTGTGGGGTAAGAACACAGAGGACATGCACAAAATGGATCTGCATGCAATAGGAATTATCCTGTGATTTCACCTCTTGCAATGCTCCTTCCCATTGCCCATGTTATTGCTCATTGCCCTGAACCCTATAATTTCCAACATTAGCTTCAGGCTTAATCTTCAATATTACCACCATTGACAGTAGAACCTGGCAAGGAGGCCCAGCTGTCTCCAACCAGTCAGACGTATGAGTTTCAATATGTATGGGTAAAGAAGCTTGATGGGGGTACATACATCTTCCATACATCCTCATCACAACCCTAACATACTGAGGCTATTGTAAAGCTCATACAGTATTGCACATCCAGCCTTCCATATAAAAATACAAACGCAGAAACACACTGACCCAAAATAAATGTTTCAGAAAATGGCTGAAAGTTTGAGGAGACTGATGAAGTCTCAAATATAAAGATCTGGTCCTTCTGTGTACTTATGTGCCATGTCCTATGAATGCACAACTGTTGTTCCACCTTCTGGACCATATATAACCAGCAACAATGCATCCTGCTATGATGTCCTGCAGATACACGTTTCCTCTTCAATGGCTATTTGTGAAGAAATGCCCTTTGAGCAAAGAATGTTTAATTTTAATTGGATCAGGCGAATTATATCTTCATGATTTCCAAGCATGGTGCATGATCGGTATAATCTTATCCTGAGAAATGAAAGCAAACATTTATCTGAATTCACAGATGGGGCCAAAGACCACTTCATCTAGTATTACTCTGAAGTAGAAGACTAATCATCGGAAAAAGACATGATGCCAGAGAGAATTCTCAACATGTTGACCTCTATCAAATTTCTTCTTTAAATGCTGCAGCAACAAGGAATTAATGCACCAGTTGAGTCTGCATTGAAGACCGTTTAGTGACCACCTGAACACCAACAAAATCATTAAAAACTGTCTCAAAGGCAATGAGCCTAAGTCAAATCATCTGCCAGTGGTATCTTAAATTGTTCTCCATGAAATAATATGTTTTAATATAAACGAACACATATTAAACCATTTAAGTGTAATAAACCTGAGAAAAGATTGCATTCAGTGTGATGGAATAAGGTGCATGCAGCGTGCATGGATCATCTCCAAAGTGGGTATGAAGATCTCTATTCATAGTTGATTCTTGAAGGATTTGAACAGACTAGGACTCCACTAACTCAGTAAACACCATTGTCTCTACTTAAAGGACCTTACTGTCCTGGAAACAAAATACCATATCCTGGCCTAAGCCTGAAACAAGAAGTATGGATTTTTAAGAAAAGGAATGATCAGATAATATTCAAACTCCCTTTAGAAACAGATCTGTTGGTTGTTATATTAGGACAAGTCAGTGGTTTACGACATGGTGCAGAGGAACTGAGAAAGTCCATTCACTAGATAAATACTAGCAGACTCAATATCTCAAAACGGATCTCATGCGTGGGTAAAGAAAGAAAAACCATTACGAGGTATTGTGTTGTTTTAATGGTATAGGCAGTGTGGGTAACCAGGCATAGCCTAAATAACTGTGAGACCAGACAGGGTGAAGAGGGAGTTAATATGCACCATTCATCTTCTTTTACCCCCTTACATTGTCTGGGCTGCTCCGGAGAAGTGTGAAAGAGGAATACCCAGTTATATTAGTATTCAATAGCTCTTCTGGAATGGGATGATGAAGAGGATGGAGAGAGGAGAGAAATGTGGGATAGATATTTCGACGGGATTTGATTGACCAGATTTTCTGTGATTAGGGCATGGGGGTAAGGTGCATATTGCGGGGGGGGGGGGGCTGGGAGGATCTCAGAGGAAATAGGCGTCAATCTTACTAATCACTGCTCCTTTTGTCCTCTGTCAGTGAAGCTCCGAGAGTTCTGGGAGGGTCACAGGAGGGATGGTGAAAACAAGGGCTGCTCCCAAAGTAATCATTAGAATTGCACAATCAAAGAGCTGTCATTGAGTATATTTTCTTGGAATGTAGCGTGCCTGACAGCTAAACTCAGAGACCTTGTTTGACTAGCTTTTTTGTGGCATATTTATTCTGCTGTTTCAAGAAACTTGGCTGCTCAAGGAAGACTCAAAGGAAGGTTATTCATCTAATTAATTGAATACAAAGAAAAGTTTATGGACAAGTCAAGTGGAAAGCTGCTGGTTTGGGTATCCATAAAGCTCTTGTGGACAATGAAAGTGATTGATACTCTCCTCGATGGAGATCCACTTAGGTTTTTCAGAGACTCTGAAAAACCATTGAATTTGCTGAATGTTTATAAAACTGCCATTATTATGAAGGAGGAAATCGTTCGAACTTCCCTTTTATGTAGGACTTGGTGCCACTGGGATATGAGAACAAAGTAAAATATCTGGTGTTTTTGTAGGACATTTTAATGCATCATTGGGGATTTGGATGACAGGATAGATAATTTCTGTCTGGTAGAGGTTGGATATGGTATTCCACGCCAACTACCGGCTATCATTAAATACTCAAACTAACAGCATGTGTTGAGAGAGATGTTAATTGGTGCTGGTCTAAGATCATTACATGTAAGCGTGCCATCGGGCTGACCCCAGAAATTGTTATCATCATGATACATAAGCATTATTGATTTTGTTTTGATGGATATGGCTTCATGGGATAGGGTGGTTGATATGGTAGTAGTACATCAACTGAAGAGACATCAGAGCTCATTATTGTGGAGTGAGCAAATATGTCTGGGGGATTCTGGTCCTACTGGGGGAGGTAATCATCTCCAACAACAGGCAATGGGTGAATTGGGGTCTGCTTTAATGAAGAACCAGTTGCCCAGTATGTATTGTTCTGGATTAAATTACATGGAACACATCTTATGTTTGGAAGCCCCTGCTAGCTATGTGATGGTAGCCTACGTGGTGTTAGGAAGTTCACTTGAGCCCCACTTCATCAGAATGAATTCAGGAGAACAATTAATATACTTGGGAAATTGAGATTATCTTGGTTTGACAAAGAATTCTGAAAATCCAAGAAAAAATGTTTTGTGCCCTTAGAGGTGGGAAGATGGAGAGAAATCTCCTACAGATTAGATTGGCTAGAACATCTAATGGCAAGTTAATTAAGTATAAGGAAAAAGGAATCAAGGGAATGAGTAGGGAGTGTGATGCTGGAAATCATCGGAGGGACAGGGCCTCCGTATCCTTGTCCTTTACTGCTTTTTATCGTGTGTTCTGTCGTGTTTTACGCGCAGGAGTTCATGTAGGACTCCTGGCAGTGCAGCTCTCTCTTTTGGTTTTGGTAAATAGACCCCTGGGATACCCTTATGGCACCCATGGGTTGGGATACAACCCTGGCCCCTAGTGTATGTTTTTGGGCACCTGTGTGTGGCCCACAGAGCAGGGTACGGGCCAGTGGCAGCTCTGTGCTGAATTAACTGGTGCCCTGAGCATCCTCCATTTTGGGACGCCTAGGCCCTGTCATTGGAATCGGTAGATTCCTGATGGAGACAAGATGGCCCCCGTGGCCTCTTGTCTTCCATTGCCTGTTACCTTGATCTTCCCGAAGTCCCGGGAAGCCCTGACTCTGTCCCTTCCCCCTGACTGGCTGTTGGGTGGAAGTTCCATATATGGTAGTGTGGGGAAGTGCCGACCTGACTGGGTGAAGTCTTCCCAATGACCGTATGTTGTGGGTATGCCTGTGGGTGGAACCTTGGTGAATGGAATGTGTGACGAATATGCACTTCTTATTGTGGATGTCTAGTTTCTGGTGTTTGACACATGACTGAGACAGCCCTGCCCGAAACTGGTATGACTGCAGTGTGGATTTTACGCTCACCTGGTATCCACGGGGACGCCACTCAGCCCTGGTTGCTTGATCTGCACTTGGATCCCACTTCCCGATCCTGGGCGGTGCCTTCGATAGAAGTCGGGCCTGAAAGCACAGGAGGACTGGTTTCAAGATCAGGTAAGGTCTTCTCCAACCTCCTCTGGGTTCAACCCTTTGGCCCTCTCCTCATCTTATTGTAATATTTGGTGTGCTCTCTGTCCTGCCTTCTTTTCAGGGGTGCGTAGTCTTCAGTGGGCTTGGGCGACAAATTACTTCACTGGTGCGAGCCTATTCAAGTGTCTTTGAGGTAGGTCTTATTGCAGCAGTCTTTGAATGTTACTGTCCTTGCCTTCCTTTCTTTGTGGTTAATGTCCATTCTTTCCCCCCCTAGGTGAGCGGGAGATTCAGCGTGTCGTACTGGTTGGATTGAGCACCTGTCGGTAATGGATGGTGCAAGAAGCACACTACGATTCAGTAAGTAACGCGCTAAGCACGGCGTGGCTTCGCCTTGTACTTGCTAACCTATGTTTCTTCCCTCCTTACAGGTCGCAATGGTCTTCTCCGGTGATTCCGGAACGATGCTGGCCAAGAGGTGACCAACCAGGTGAGGTTCTCGTGATGTCTGAGGTTTACGCCGTAAGTAACCTTTTCTAACGTTGTCTTTCTCCGTCTCCTTTCAGGTTGCTTTGTTCCGGTGAGTATGCAGTGTCCAGAAGATGCAGATTGCTAGATGGATGACCGCGAGTAAACAGAAGCATGGACGAGCGTCGGGCAGATACAGAATGGAGTTTGCAGGTAAGAGTCTATTAATGATGTTCTTTTTCTCCTCTGCAGGCTCGTTGCTCCGATGATTGCCGATGATTGCCGGTATCAAGGACACTGGACACAGTGAGTGTTACGCTGCAGGCTACAGATTAACGCGAAGCGTGTTCTGTTGCTTGGGTGTGGTTTAAATAGCCTCCCAGCAAAGTATTCCAGGCTACCACACCCAAAACACTATACTGCAAAGTCTAGACTGTGTGAGTGCCTCCATGTTGACTGCAGGCCCAGCAAAAAGTAGTCCCCTTCAAAGATGTTGCTCATACTGAATATGAACCTGGTGCCAAAGGTGCCAGGACTGACTCCAAGAGACTCTTGGAGGGTGGTACAAGGCCTCTGAGGCCCTAACGAAACCCCAAACCCTGACCTTACCTGGCATGTGGACATGCCAGTGCGTGTTTTGGTTAAGGGTCGTGACAGTTGAGTGTTGAATGGCTGGGTACTTGTCCCAATACACATAACTTGTTGTGAGTGTCTGGAGAGAAGTGAATGGCCTGAATGCACTATGCACCTGATTGGCTGCCTGCCTGCATGAATGCCCTTCACAGTGATTGAATGCTTAAGTGTGACACAGCAGAATGAATGGGATATCAACAGTATATCTGGGGACCTCTCAGTGTTCAGATGTGTTCATAAGCTGAAGACCAATCTACAAAGAGTAACTGGAGTGAAACTGAAGCTTGACCTTGAAGCCCTGCTGGAAGAGAAGAATTGCTGTTGCTCTTCTTCATCCATCTGAAAGCTGCTGTGTCTCCAAGGACTGACCCAGAGAGGACCTGGTAAGGCGCCCTCTTCCCGAGCTACGGGGGACCATTGTGCACCAGCTGATCTTTGCCAAAGCTCCCTGGTAAACAGACCTACGACAGGCTGCCGACCGGGGACAGAGACTGCTGCAGAATCCCAAAGAGAAGCACCCAGACTGTTGTCCGCCAATGTCAACAACTGCCGTTGCTGAGCAGAGATGCTGTGCTCCCGTTGCCTAAGAACTTTTGATTCACAGATGCCCTCGTCGACACCGCCACCCACCTTATCCTGCTGGTGAAGGCCAGGCCGTCGACGTGCTGAGGAGCATTCGCCGGTGGGTTTCCCACCACCCAAAGACCACAGAGACTCGACGCCCTTGCTGGGCCACAGTTCTTCAAACTCTTTGCGGTCGAGAACTATCGACACTGAGGTGCCCCGCATGCCTCTTCCTTGCAGGACGTTTACGCTGCCTGTTGATGAGCACCGCTAGGAATGAAGCTGCCACTTCTTCACCATCGTAGTTCACCCTGTTCTCCATCAGACCTTCGACGACCCATGACTACTGCCTTAAAGGGAGGGCACTGAAGAAGGGCTGTCGATTCCCAGATGAGGAATGCAAGGTACTTTGGGGTTTCAGAACTATTTGAAAGTCTCTTGTGAACAATATATGGACTTGGCTTGTGATATATCTTTATTCTACAGGTTGCCCAGGTGGAGGGATCTCCACACAGAACTATGCCTAGGTAGCAGGGCCAGTATTCTGCCAACTGTTCTAACCAACTGCTTTCCTGTTATATCTATTGTTGGTTTCCTTTACAAACTGATTTGTGTGACATCTAACCGTACAGTTGATGCACTTTAAAGGGATCTAATAGGAATTGTGGTACCACGTAGAACTGTATTTTTGTCATTATAGATAACCAAGTACAAAGTGAGTTATCGTGATATTGTACATAACCATGAATATTAATTATATAAAGACTGTGTTTTAACTGATACAGTGTGCGGACATTCCTTTGTGGGTGCTTGGGGACTACACTGTACTTAAGAACCAGCTCGCATCACCTCCTGAGAAGCTAGGCCTTGATTGCTCGACCACAACTACCAATAATAGAGAATCTTGGCTGGGGTCCTCTGTGCCTCTCCTCTATATAGAGAGCAGAAGTACAGACACCCCCCTCCAGTCTTTACAGGGAGGAATTAGAAAAGTCAACCTGTAACAAGTATATGAAGCTTCTTTGAGAATTGGTGGCTTTTGGGGACGATGCGAGGAGGCCCAGCATATCCACTGTGGGGTTGTGTCATTGCATGTGCTGTCCCACATCACCAGAGCCACAACCACGCATGTACCCCCACATGGAATGCTCTGTTGGGGCACTGGAAAACGAACCAGTGGTAGGAGGAGCACTCACAATCCTGCATGAGACCCGCAAATCCTGGCAACAACTCCTGGCTGCAACCCCCAACTGAATTCCTGCAAGATTTGGAAATCTCATGGGTCTCCGAAATCCCAGGTGCCATCTTAGTGGCAGGGCTATATAAGCCCTGCCACTTCTTATCATGTGTTTTGCATTAACACTTTAGCGCTGCACTGTGTTGGAGTCTGGTTGGGTTATTTCACCCTGGACAAGATACTATCCTGTGAACTTGGAACCTTCACGAGAGGCACTGGATGCCCCTATACTTACCTTCAAACCAGAAACCTGCAAAGAAGGTGGGAGGCCCCAGATGTTCACTTGCCTGGAATCCTGCAAGCGAAAGAACTACACAGAATAAATTATTAAGGACCCAATTGCTTTATACAACCACAAGAGGAACTCCTTTGCTTTTCCTGGAACTGAGAAGGCAACCATCCCAGGGAGTTTCAACAGTTTTCAGCGCCTGAAAAAAGAAAGAGACCAAATTAGCCATGCTAGAGGAAGCATTTACGCAATGACTTTATACTTCAAATATATTCAGCATACACATTTTCATGGACATTTGAACAAGGACATCTTTCATCATACGCCAACTGAAGCCAGCAACAGCTGAACTGCACTGTTGGGAGAAGTGACTTAACTGCACCTAAAAGCTTCAAGACACCCTTATCCCTTTACTCAGGTATTAAACTAGGGCATAGATAAGGGGTGGGTATACGGACTGCCTAGTGGTAACAAAGGTGGGTACAGGTCTAGGGAAGGAAAGAACCTACACTCACAAACGCCCCCTTCTGTCTCTATTCTCTGGTGCAACCCATCCACCCTGACAGCACAAGCAGAATTTGGGCTATAAGAAGTTACCTATGAATCACATCAAGGAGGTTGGTTGGCAAACCTCTTCTTCCTCATGAGGATAGCGATTGAGCTCTTTTGGAGCATGTCGACTATCTCCATGAGGATGCTGAGGATATCCACAGCAGTCCTGCAAGACCCCGCTAAACAGGAGAGTGCACAGATTGGGAGTTTGTTTGTTTATTTTATTTCTATAGCGCTCCGGACCCGGGAGTAAAAGGGCGCTTATTACAAGTTACAAGACATAGTACATGGTAAACAACAGTTATATACAAGATATACAGGCAGTGGAGGTGATAGCAATCAAACATGACATAGATGAGGCAAGTGCAATAAGTAAAGTTTATAGCTAAGTCTAACTTCAAGGTTGACCTTTTGTCAGAAGCCACCCAATGGCAAGTTTCCTGAACAAATGGAAGGATTTGGATGACTTAATATTCAGTGGCAAGGTGTTGCAGAGTTGGGAGGCAAGGACGGTGAAGCTCGAGCCTCCGGCTCTTTTGGAAGTAAATCTAGGTACTGTGAGACATAATGTATTGGAAGATCTCGTGGTTCTGATGGAAGATTTCCTGGTGAATTTGTTAGTCAGGTGGGGGGGGCTAGATGGTTGAGAGCTTTGTAAGTGAGGCAGAGTGTTTTTAGATCGATTTTATGTTGGATGGTGAGCCATTTGCATGTGGTTCTAGTGGCCGAGATGTGCTCACGGCTAGGAATGTTTAGCGCTGCCCGTAGCGCATTATTTTGAAGGACTTGGAGTTTACTAATTATTGCTTGGTTGGCGCCTAAGTAGAGGCTGTTGCAGTAGTCTAACTTAGATTGTATAAGAGCTCTAGCTAGCGTGAGGCAACTGTTAGGGGAAAGAAAAGGTCTACAGGCTCTGATTAGTTTTCCAGTGTAGGCAGTGGCAGAAGCGGTCGTGCACGTCAGTTCATCTAATGTGAATGAGGCGAGAGTGGAGGATCCTGTTAAGATTCTGTTGGGGGTCTTTTAGTGAGACATTCTAGGCCCATGGTTTGAATTGCATGAGGTGTATGAGGTTATGGCTTCAAAGGTACTAGGTAAGGTAAGAGGGGCGCTGTTGCGCACGGCTAAGATGGCCGCCTAGGTGAAGAGCTCCGGCTCGAACGTAATCCTTTTTATTAATAAATCCTTCCAGGTTAGCGTTGGCCGACGCGCTACTGCAGAATATTGCTGGGGAATGCCTTTGGAAGACATCCTGCAAAGGCTGTGTGAGTGGATCTCGAGACGGCGGAGCAATCATCGATTGTATCGGCAGCGCCTGCAGAGCGGCGGCCTGGCCACTGGTGGGCTCCGGGCGATTCGCACTCGAGCCCCGGGCTTGAAACGGCTGAGCGGCCTTGTGGGGGAGGAGCAACCTGCCTGAACACGGACGCTGCCTGTGGACGGCGACGCACCACTCATCCTCCTGCTGGACCGATCGGCGGTGGGAGAGCAGACCCCCTCGCTCCGGACTTCAGGCCACAGGATAGACCGGGCGAGGAAACGCTGCGACGACGACACCAGCCCCCTGATTCCGGTCCCGCCCGCGGCAAAGCCCAGCTAGGACGTAGCTGGTGAAGTAAGTGGGCAGACCGGGGAGGTGGACGGACAGGGGGCCAGCGCCCCCCCGCGGGGAACGTCCGTGCCACGGGAGCGGGGGCGAACGACACAGGCGCCAGGAATAAACATCCTATTCACGGGACCCCCCCGGGAGCATACACTCCCCGCCGTTGTGGTCTTGTGGGGGTACGTACTACGGACGGCAGCAAAATCTGCCTGGACACCAAACGCACAGATTACCCGTGCGAAGGGACAGCCCCGTGCTCCCATACACGCTGCGATACACCTTGAACAGTGAGGCCCGCCAGGCCGCTTAATTCCAACACTCATCCGCCCCTACACGGGGACTGCGGTGTGGACGGTGGGGGCACTACATTACATCCCGGTTGAGCTGCAGGCCAGAAGTTCACCTGGATCCCCTCGATGTAAAGACAAGGCAACGGCTGAACGCCAACCTCTTGCACTCCCGACATACTCAAGGCCGAGGCTTTGCTTTATACGGGGACCGCGGAGGCCCACCACAGCACCCCGGGGACGAGATTGTATATCCCGGTGCCCACCCCCCAACCTACATCGCAACAGAACCGCTGCTGGTGGTCATTGGTGGCCGGCAGCATACAGACGTGGGAGAGCACAATTCACCCTAGAAGTTGCAACGCCACCCAATGGGCCGCACTGAGAAAAAAACTACGGGGGTGAGAAAGACCGGCCCAATGGATTCCTACACAAACTCCCAACAACAGGAGACGCCAGGAGGGGCAACACAAGCGTCTGATGCTCAAAACTCGGACCCCTTGGACCGCTTGGCTACAATTGTACAGAACGGGTTCCTGGCGGTCAATGTGAAATTAGACGACATTGTGGCGACGATCGGCTCCTTAAAAGCGCGAATGGAGAAGGAAAGCGCACGCATCTCGGAGGCAGAAAACAGGATAGGTGTAAATGAAGACGTGCTCACACAACATGGTCGTGACATAGCCTTACTCCAGACAGAACTCCGCAAGACGCAGAATAAGTGCGAGGATCTCGAATCTAGATCCCGCAGAAACAACATCCGTATTGTTGGAGTGGCAGAGTCGTTTGGCAAGGGCTCCATGGAGAGAAGGGTGGAGGAGCTATTGAAATCTGTACTAGGGGAGGATTCCCTGTCCGGCCACTTCCTCGTTGAAAGGGCCCACCGCACCCTGGCACCAACCCCCAAGCCGGGCGCCCCACCCCGAACCATCATTGCGCGTCTACTCAACTACAGGGACAGAGATGCGATCCTTCGATCAGCAAGGGAAAAGGGGACACTACACTATGAAGACAACAGAATACATATATATCCGGACTTTTCTGCAAATGTACAGGCACAACGCAGGTCCTACGAGATGGTCAAAAAGCAACTACGACTCCGCAACACACCCTATGCCTTAATATTCCCTGCAAAAATGAGAATTCAACATGGCGGTAGAGCCCACTTTTTTGAAAACCCCGTAGAGGCACTGGCATACGTCGAGGCCTCCATCCCACTGCCCCCAAGAGACCGCGCAAGAGACCCGAATGCAAGACCCTGCCCGGGTGAGGGTAGAGGCGATCCGGTGGATGGATGAGACTCCCCCCTACCAGTTGCAGTTTGTTTCTCTTTTCACTACAATGTCAGCACAGCTAAACTGAACCGAAATCCGACGTAATCGGGCCGTAGAGTCTCCCGCATGGGCGGCCAGACGGCTGAGCATTGCTTTGCGACGATGCACCCTCAGGATTGTTCCAATCAGTTACTTGGGCTCATCGTCAAGTTGGGGCAGATGATGTGGGTGGTGGGAGGGATAGGGCCAAAGGGTAAGTTCTTTTGTTGTGATCACCGCCCAGACGAGTTTCAGTTTGGGAGGGAAATGTGGGCAGTTGAAGGTTGTGGTTTGGTTGGAAAACGGTCTCACAAGTGCTGGCATCGCTCCAGTCCTGAATACATGTGCATTAACGGTTGTCGAAACTTAACACAAACCACACGCACAGATAATGGGTGATGGGTTAAAGGTTAAACTAATGACATGGAATGTCCGAGGCCTAAACAATCCAATGAAAACCAGAAAAGTAGGCAATTATGTCAGTAGGCACGGGCCCCAAATTTTAATGCTACAGGAAACGCATGCGCAGAGCACGGTTAATGATCAAATACTGGCGAAATGGGGTAAGCAGCGGTTCTCCACGAACTACTCCTCACAATCCAGGGGGGTAAGCATTCTGATTCACAAATCACTGGGGTTCATTGAAAAAGGCCACCTGTTGGACTCGATGGGTAGATATGTACTGGTCTGGGGGGAAATTGCTGGCGAACAGATAACCCTGGTAAATACCTATGGCCCTAATCTTGAGGACCCAGACTTTTACTTGCATATATTTGAAATCCTTGCTAAACATGAGGCAACAAACATAATATGGGGAGGTGACTTCAACGCTGTGCTGGACCAGGCCCTGGACAGGTCAGCCAAGACACCTAGACCACCATCTAGGACGTCGCTAGCTCTGAAACAGATAATGCAGCAGCTGTCCCTGCTGGACGCCTGGAGGGTGCTGTATCCAACAAGCAAGCGTTACACGTTCTATTCCTCTGTGCATGACAGTGAGTCACGCATCGACTATTGGTTTATCCCCTCAGGCACTTCACACGCCTTACAGAGCTGCGAAATCCTTCCCCGTACACTGTCTGATCATTCCCCAGTGACCATGGAAATTATTATCAGGGGTGCCCCTAAGCCGGCCAGGAGGTGGAGAATGCCTACCGGTATATTAAAAGATCCAAACGTAGTAGAAAGCCTGCACACAGACATTGCCGACTTCTTCACAGACAACATTGGGTCTGTGGACCATATCTCCTCAGTCTGGGAAACATTCAAGGTGTGGGCAAGAGGGGTCCTAATATCCAAAACAACGGGCCTACTGAAAGAGGTACGCCGAGACCTGGAAAGGGTGGAAAGGGAACTAACCGTATTGGAGGAGACATATAGCCGAACACATGGTGGAGATACCCTCTCTGAAATACATAAATCTCTTAGGGAATTCGATAAATTGGCAATGAGGGAGGTTCACTATATAGCAGCCCCTTCCAGAGCCCGGAGATACGGGGAGGGGAACAAGGCTGGGAAAATGCTGGCCAATCTGGTCAAGCAGGAAAACAAAGTGGCCCCGATTGCGTCTATACTCACGGCGCAAGACGTGATGGTAACAAGTGAACAGGGAATAAATGATGAATTTGTACAGTTCTATAAAGCACTGTACGCGAACCAAGATAGGAAATCCCCTGATGAGATCAAAGCCTATTTGGCCGCCTTGGATCTCCCTAAACTCACAGAAGAAAACAGGCTCATACTGGAGCAACCAGTCACGGCAGAGGAGCTCACTGAAGTGATCAAGGGGCTCACGTCTGGTAAGGCACCGGGCTCGGATGGCCTGGGAGTGGAATTTTACAAAGAATTCCGGGAAGAACTGGTCCCAGTTCTGCTGGAGGTGTGGGGGGAGGCTCTGGGTAAACAATCCTTACCACAAACAATGCGTGAGGCCATAATAACGGTGTTGCCCAAGCCCCGCCGCCCGCCTCAAGACATGTCATCCTACAGGCCCCTGTCCCTAATAAACGTGGACGCCAAAATCTTCGCGAAAGTGCTGGCAAACCGTATGCTACCCATCACGCCAGCACTAGTACATGCCGATCAAAGCGGGTTCATTCCCCAACGGTCCACCGCCCTCAATTTGCGTAGGCTATTTGGCATAATGTCACAGATCAACCCGAACAAACAAGCGGTGGCGATATCCCTGGACGCTGAGAAAGCGTTTGACTCGGTTTCCTGGGAATATCTGTTCTCGGTGTTGGAGGCGTTTGGGATTGGCCCATTTTTCATTCGGTGTGTTAAACTGCTTTACACAGCTCCATGTGCGAAAGTACACACAAACAGAACTATGTCCCAATTGTTTGAACTAGGCAGGGGTACCAGACAAGGGTGCCCCTTCTCCCCTATACTTTTTGCCTTAACAATCGAGCCCATGGCGTCGGCGATACGATTGAGACACGATAATAGAGGCATAACACTGAAGGGAGCCACCCAAATAATATCATTATATGCGGACGATACGCTACTCTATGTTCGCGAACCTGACAAAAACATTGTTCCCATCATGACAGATATTAACGAATTTACAGAATATTCTGGATACAAGGTCAACAACTCCAAGTCAGAGGTGTTCCCGCTCACCCCCTCCACAAGATGCCCGGCTCATATTTGTGGCCTTAAATGGTCTGCACACCACATCAGATACCTCGGGGTACTGGTCTCCTGCAACAAACAAACACTATACATCGATA
The DNA here is from genome assembly GCF_040938575.1 of Ambystoma mexicanum. NCBI lineage: Eukaryota > Metazoa > Chordata > Amphibia > Caudata > Ambystomatidae > Ambystoma > Ambystoma mexicanum. Next base: position 645,861,388 of record NC_090930.1, on the reverse strand, counting down.
ATCACGATCAGGCGCTACACACACTTAATGTTAAATTACAGATATGGAGGCGTCTCCCAATTTCACTACACGGTAGAATTGCCATTCTTAAAATGATCGTACTGCCGAAATTGTTATACCTATTTGTAAACATCCCCATATGGCCAGGGAGAGAGTTCTTCTCTAGACTTCGTTCTATGGTGGTGTCCTTTCTGTGGGACGGGAAGACAGCCAGAATCAGCTGGGAAAAGATGACAGAACCCTACGAGAAGGGGGGAATGGCCGCACCAGACTTTGAGCTCTATTATACTGTGTCACAAGCACAATTTGCAAAGTACTGGTACGATGATTGTGACAACTCCCCTCACGCGCAAATAGAGGAATACACTACCGAGCCCACTAACATTGGATCAGTGATCTTCAACACAAGACATAAAGACTCCTGCGAGTTCGACCCTGTGAGTTGCACAGTAAAAGCCTGGGGAGCGATATATAAAAGGCTGAAAATAGAGACTCCATATAACCCTGAGGTGCCCCTGTGGAAATACCCTGGCCTCCCCCCCACGTTCGATACCGATATACAGGAAACCTGGGACCCCGGCAGGGAGATGAAAATAGGCGATATGTACCTAGAGGGGAAATTCGTGACCCTGGAGGTGTTCACCAGGGGCGTGGGAGGTGGGCAGCTCAAGACATTGCAGTACTATCGAATGAGATCAGCATATCACAGTCGCTGGCCGTCATTCCCAGACGAACCCCCTTCCCACCCGTGTGTGCAGTTGGTTACAGTGCGGGGTGGGCTGGGAATCTCCAGACTTTACAAGGCAATGCAGACTCACTCTGCAGTGGTAAGCCAGGTGAGGGAGAAATGGGAAGTGGACATGAAAATGCCAATACCAGAAGAAAAGTGGGCGAGATACTGTGCACTAACAAAGCGAGTCTCCCTCAATGCCGGGCTTCGACAAATACAATTTAAAATCCTCAACAGACTGCATTACACACCCGCCAGGATAGCTACATTCACACCAGATGACCCAGGCAAATGTCCCAAATGTGGGTCCCCGGCAGCGGGGTCTTATCATATGTACTGGGAGTGTCCAGTTGTGATGCGTTTCTGGGAGAAAGTAGCGGAAATGCTAAATGAAGTCACACAGATTCCCCCGCACCTGACCCCACAAAAATACTTATTTGGTGATATAGGTAAATGCTCCGAGAAGCGTAGAAGATTGTTCAATGTGTCGTGTGTTATAGCTAAAAGATGCATATTGAAGTTGTGGAAGAGCCCGGCTGCCCCCACCATGGACGTGTTCTTACGTGAACTAACCTACATCAATGAATGCGAGGAACAATTCGTGCTGTCCCAACCGAGCATGAGCAGGCCAAAAGACATTTGGGGCCCATTCAGGACATACCTCTGTGACATGCTTTCTGATATCGAAACAACTGTTTAAATTACTACTGTTATTTATGTATTTAACAACAATATTGTTATGCATACTACTATATATTGTGTTTGCTGGGCGCTGCTGCAATTGTCGAGACCTCAATAAAAACATGTTATAAAAAAAAAGGTACTAGGTAAGGTCCCTGGCCTCGATCGTTGTCCTGCTCATTAATATGTTTCAAAACCAAAGTTTTGGTACCAATCTTTATACAAGTGATTAATGCATTTGTGTCTAATAATTTGGTCCCCGAGTCCTGCAAAAGAGAGGGATTAGTCCCAATATTTGTGAAAGGAGAAGCCTCCCATCCAGAAAATTATAGAACACTTTCCTTCATAGAAGGAACGACAAAAATGTATGATAAACTGGCTCTAAATGTATTACAAGAGTGGATAAGAGGGTTTAATATACAATACCCTGCCAAGGATGGCTTTCCAGAAGGTGTTGCATGGTCAAGAGAATCACTAACCATCTATTATTTGTAGAAACATATATTTACTTTATTTAATTGCATCTCTTTCATAAAAACATGTCTTTAACTTTTACAAGAAATTAGCCTGTTTAGAACAATGGTTTATTTTTAGAATCAAGAGCCATCTGCATGGCTTGAACAAAAAAATTGAATGGCATAATATCATTTGGCATACATGTATGCCACCAGGGGTTTGGGATGCTTTACCGACATGAGAAGTCGCTTTAATAACTTGTTCAGCATCTTCATTTCACTTGTTGGGCACTGTCCCTGTTTTTCAAATAGGTTATTTTAACTGAATATTTAGTATCTCAAAAAATAATGGTTGGCATGCCTCTTCCCGGGTCTGTTTTTTCACCAATAGTTGTTTTGTTTGGAAAAAATGTTTTTCCTAAACTGTTTTTCAGTTCTACTTGAATGGTGTGGTTGTGTAGCTCCCACCCCCATCTAGAATATACATTCAAATACGGTGTATCCAGTGTCTCACACAGTCTTTGATGTATGGACTTATTTTCCATTTCTTGTCTCGCTCGTTTCACATGATGAGACGTTCCTTACATTTTTTGCAGCGTTTCAAATGGACGCATTATGGAGTCTTTTATATACCGATGGGTGTGGACACAGCACACTTCATTATCATGGTATGCGCCTGAATTTTCATCATTTGATGCCAAGTGTGCTCTTGTTGCAAGTTTGATAAGTGAGATAGTTGTTTTAACACAGTGTTTCTGTTCACAGTATTTACATTGGGTAAATATGCCATTGACTACATGGTTGGTTCAGGGACTCTGTAGTATGTGTAAATAGGTTATCTCCTCGCAACCAACACAGGATGGGCACGAGGGGAACTGGACGAGAGTGCCTCTTAGAACATCGTGACGTGCCTGCAGGAGCGGACTCTGGAAGACTGATGTTGACATTCAAACGGGATCATCAGTTGGCAGAGCTTGATATAGATACTGACTCCCATTACTTGTTCCTTGACATAGTTATGTATAATGTAATAAACTACGTATAAAGTCCTCACCTGTTGTACGCCCCTTTCACATCAAGTTGCGACGAGGATTGCGGCTTTGAGCTCCGCCGCACCTGCAGTTTGTATCCCTGCCCATGTCCACATAGCTGTGCCTGCCTCCATATATCCCATTGATTTCGTCCTGTTGGTCTGTGCCTCTATTTTGTCAGGGGCAATCGCTGGCCGCTCCGTTCAATTGAACGTGGTAGCGGCTGCGACTCTCGAGGAGTTTCGGTGTGCCTCCATGGGAGGGTTCACAGAAGTCAACAAGTAAGTGTCTGTGCGCCAGCGCTGCCTTCCGGCATCCGGCTCTGTGCACTGAAGGCCCGACCTATCGAGGAAGGTTTCATGTACAGTAGCACACGTTGTAGGAGAGCATCTGCTATTACTGTAATGTTTACAATAGCACGCTGTTTTCCGGTGTCCGGCTCTGTGTACTGAGGGCCCGGCCTATTGAGGAAAGTTTCATCTACCATAGCACACGTTATAGGAGAGCATCTGCTATTACTGCAATGTTTATAATAGCAACGTTTTATGGCCGTTATGAGGCATTTGTATCAAGTTTTTTTTCTACATCTGGGATGTTAAGTGCCTAAGCATATTACAGCAGTAGAGAGAAGAACACAGTCATTTTATGACCAGAGACTGAACCTTTTACAGGACTGCTCTATTGTGAAATTTGCATTATCCAGAGACTAAACCTTTTGCAAGACTGCTCTATTGTGAATGTCACATGCTCTTTTGAACTTTATGCAGTATCAATTATAAGATTTTACATGGGAATTGTGTGACACAACTGTCACTCAAACTGCTGGTGCAAGAGTGAACACTATTTTTGACCTAATACATTCTCATAAATGTCAGCAGCAGCGTTTCCTGCCATCATGTCTTTCAGCGGTGTTCCACCACCCATGTTCTTTTTATCTGATGTCGGAGAGCCAGCTAGTCCATGGAAAAGATGGATTAAAGTTTTTGAAAATTATTCAGGTGTAGTATGTGGTCAGAACTGTAGTGTGGAGAAAAGGAAGTCACTTTTACTACATTGCCTAGGACCAGCTGGGCAGGAGAAATTTGGGGATTTACCGAGCTGTCTCCCATAGTAAGAGCAGATTTGAATGAGTATGAATGCTCAGTGAAGAAGATGAGCAAACATTATGAAAAGAAAGTAAGCACCATTCTTGAACGTTACAAATTTGGGAAAAGACTCCAGGAAGAAGGTGAGAGTGTTGAACAGTACATAACTGCATTGAGGAGGTCGGCCAGAACTTGTAAATTCAATGCACAGTTGGACAAAAGACTTTGCGACCAATTTATGTTAGAGTGCAGAAGCAGCAAGGTGAGGGAGAAATTGTGGGATGAGGATGACCCACCCCTTGGTACGGTTCTGCGGATAGCCAAAGAGGTTGAACACACCAAAAAATTTGTCCAGGAACTGGAAAAAAGAGTGCAATCTGTGGATATTAAACATGATATCCCAAAGGGCATTGTCACAAACAATCCTAGCAAAAGCAGTGAATCTATAGCTCAAGTAACTGAGGCAAATAGCAACAGGAATAGAGCGGAGAAATCTCACAGGATGTCATATAATGAGGACAGGAGAGGCAGAGGAATTTCAAGGATATATCCAAGAAAAAGGAGCCCGCATAAGCAAAGGAACAGTCCAAGGAGGAAGAACACTGGAAGATGTTTTAGGTGCGATGGTACGGACCATTGGGCTGACAATCCGGAGTGCCCAGCTTTGAAGATCATATGTGGTAAATGCAAGGGCAAAGGACACTATGCCAGATGTTGTAAAAATCAGTATATCTCTACGAATTGGATTGGAGGTGACGGCCACAGTGATCCTGATGAAGATGAATGTGTATTTGTTATATTTGATGAGTTACACGAGGAAGAGATGGAGAGTCCAAAGGCTACACTATGTATTGATGGAGTTAATATGCACATGATGATTGACTCTGGTGCCAAATACACCCTCATACCACAAGTTATGTGGAACAAAGAAAAACATGAGTATCTGCATGAAACTGACATAAGACCCAGAGCCTATGGTGGAGTCAAAATAGATGTTATTGGATGGTTTTGGGGTGCGCTTAAATTCAAAGACAGGAGGGCCAATGGGAAAGTATATGTCACAAGAACTGGAAGTGTCCCTTTATTAAGTTGGACTCATCAAAGTAAGCTTAAATTAAAATTGGATGCCAGTGCTGATGAATCAGTGATGACTATTACGAGCAGCAATATAGAATCCCATATAAGAAGTGCAGAGAACAAAGACGAAATGATGAGAAATGTCTTCAGGAGTGAAATTGGATGTTTACGTGGCTTCGTTCATAAAATCAAAATGAAACCTGGGTGTATTCCAGAGGCACAGAAAATGCACAATGTACCCCTCGCTATGAGAGAAGAAGTAAAGAAAGAGACAAAGAATTTGGAAGAACAAGGTGTCATAGAGAGTATGAAGGCTAGTGAATAGGTCTCTCCTTTGGTTGTTTTGAGGAAGAAGTCAGGGAAATTAAGAATATGTGCTGACATGCGGGAGCTAAATAAGTGTGTGATCCCAGATAGGCATCCGCTCCCCAACATCCAGGAAATAGTGTCTACCATTGGTCCGTCGAAACATTTCTCTACCCTTGATTTAACCTCAGCTTACCATCAAGTTAGACTACATAAGGAATCAAAGAGTATGACAGCTTTCATTACACCAGATGGAATGTATCAATATAAAAGATTACCTTTTGGACTCATATCTACAGCTTCTGTTTTTCAGAAAATCATGCATAACTTATTTGAAAACGATAAAGGCATCATCTGTTTTCAAGATGACATTTTGGTACATGCTATTGATCAAAGAACACATGATGAAAGACTACAATATGTGTGTGGCAAATTATATAAATCAGGCATGACTTTGAGTAAAGAAAAATGCAAAATCAATTGTCAAGAAATAGAGTACCTGAGGCATACGATATCAGCTGAAGGTGTACAGCCAAAGAAACAACTACTTGATGCTATAGAGAACATGCCTAGATCTAAATCCAAAGAAGAAGTACATACTTTTATTGTGATGGCTGATTACTACTCAAAATTCATGCGAGACTTTGCCACGCACACTATTCCTCTACGGGAGTTATTAAAGAGGAAAACGTTTGTTTGAGAAATGGATTGTGAGGAAGAGTTTATGTGGATAAAGCATGAGTTGAATAAGACACCATCTTTAAAAAATGTCAGAAGCAGTGAGAAAACTGTGATCACAACGGATGCCAGTAATGTGGGACTTGGAGCAGTTGTCAGAGATATCATATGCCACCATTGAAAAAGAGACATTAGCCATCAAATCGGCTGCGGAGAAGTTCCGAAATTTTATTTGGGACGCGGAGGTAGAATTCTGTACGGACGATAAACCACTAATTCACGTCATTATGAACAAAGGTTTAGACAATGTTTCAAACCGAATAAAGAGATGGGTCATCCTTCTACAAGAATACAATTGTGTTGTTAAATATGTGCCAGGTACAAGGAATAGAGCTGCTGATTGTCTATCTAGACTCACAAGTGTTTCTGAAATAAATGATGATGACGAAGCGACATCTGAAGTTGTTCTCAATGTTGATGCCCTATCCATATCTGAAAAGGAATGGGAGGAAGCGGAAGAGTTGGACAATGCGTTGATGCGGTTGAGACGGATCATATCAAGTGGAAACGCTTTGTTGAAAACCAAGTATGAAGAGAATGACCTGGTAGAATATTGGAAAGTTACTAACGAACTTAAAGTAGAAAATAACAGAGTCATGACAAGTGACAGAATCATACCACCCACAAGTCTGAGACAAAGAATCATCACATTGGACCATGAGGGCCACCAGGGAATAGTGAAGACGAAGCAAAGAATACGTGATGAATTCTGGTGGCCAGGATACGATCTACAGATTGAGAGAGCCATACGAGATTGTATCCTTCGTAAAGAGAGTGATAGAGGGTGTGTGAATTTGAAACAGCCAATGGTAGTCACAGATCTTCCAGGTAATGTTTGGGAGCACCTGGGCATGGATATAATGGGTCCGATTGACAGTGAAGGTAAGCAACAGTATTGCCTGGTAATCATTGATCTTTTGACCAGGTGGGTTGAGGTCATGATTAAGCCGTGTAAGACAGCAAGAATGGTAGTTGAATTCCTAACCGAGGTTTGTGGAAGGGAAGATTTGCCCAAGAGTATGTTAACAGATAATGGAGTTCAATTTCGCTCGAGAGAAATGGAGACGTTTTGTGTGGAGAATGCTATTACACACAAAAGGAGTGCCATATATGACCAGCAGACCAACGGGGTTGTTGAACGTTTCAACAGAGTTCTGAAAGATGCTGTACGCTGGGCATGGGCAAATGGTGTGAGATGGGAAGAAGCCGTTAGGCAGAAGGTAAATGCTCACAGTTTCATAACACACTGTACGACAGGGTTATCACCATTTGAGATGAGTAGGGGTCGCAAGGCCAACATAAAATTGACTCCATCATGGATGAAGAGAATGACTGTTGTTAAGAGAGATTTTGGTGATGCGTGTGAGAACATTAGGGCGATGCAGTTGAAAAACAAGAAGGCCCATGACAAGTCCAGGCTGTTACGCATCTTTTTCACGAGTATCATTAAGGTATGTAGGTCTCCACCTTCACTTAATATGCCGTGTTTTGGCATAATACCCGTCCAATTTGATTTAAAATATCAGCCTTACGTGGCTAATATGTTTGGGTGAATAGTACTTTCATTATACAGACACACTGATTGTGAGGATTGTTTATTGGTCACAATGACAATTCCCCCTGTGGGATAGGTGCTTAGTGGATTAAATGTGACCTAGATAACGAATATGAATTTACTTGTAAATACTTAGCAAACTACCCTGCAATTAATGGCTTTTGCCTTATCTTTAATATATGCTTTTCGAGCACTTAATTTATGATCATTTACTAGTCAGAACTCTGACACGCTTTTTCATTTCTTCACAGTTTGCAATTTGTTTGGCTCAAGAAGAAGGGATATGGATCCCGAAACGCGTCAGCCATTTTTTTCTTGAATTGTAATTGTATATACTGCACATTCTTTGAAAACGTTGTTTAATACCTGACATTTTTTGTTCTTGGTCCCAGCATCACAAGATTCATTGACAAGGAATGAACCTTAATAATTAAACTTTTGAATTTTAAGTATATTATTGTTCTAAACTTTGTTTGATTGAACATTTACTTTACCTTATACCTATGCTCTATAAAGATGTATACTTAACCGTTATTACATGGTATACTAATAGTGTGCAGGGGACGGGAGGGCTCCTGCCTATGGATCCTCTTTTCTCTCATTACGGATAGGTATTTGTGGTCCTGTGCCAGGGTCATGTTTCTCCCCCGCACCTTAAAAGATTACTTATTTTATTCACATATGTTCCTAAAACTTTAAGATACTAGGCGAGTGCATCTACAATCCTTCCTACAGTTTGTTGTATCACTGGCTTCCTGACCAGTGTGGCACATAAGCTAGATAGCACCCCATTTTTCCTTTAAAATTTGCCATTTTCTTGAGTATGTCCTTTTCACGTATTAATGAGTTAACAGACAAGCACGCCTCAACTCTGGCATTTGATGCTGAGGAAGCAAAACAAATGTTGTCATTAATAAAGGATACTGAAAAATCCTTACAAAGTAAAACTAGTCCTGATCGTATTGAATTCCAACCAGAAAAACTTATCAGGAAAGAAATTGCACAGAAACTCCATGCCAGTACATTGGTAGAGTATTTCAAATCTAAAAAAATTCCCAGGGGTTTAAGAGTCTATTTAAGACCCACGCTATGCAGCGAAAGTAAAGCTTTGTAGAGAAGTGGGATCGTATTCTGAATAAGTGTTCTCTCGATCTCATTTTACTAATGATAGAGGAATTATCTAAATCTCTTACCTCGTTAGACTCAGAGATTGAGACCCTGAAGACCCAATTAAGTGAATTCAAGCTATCAGAGGAATTATCTCAACTACTGGTCGACATCAACAACAAACTCTCACCATATAAATCTGACATCGAACAAAGAAAAGTCAGGAAATTTAAGAGGGACACCTTCGATTATTTAAATGACATTGTTTACAGCTGGCAGGAATATTATCATCATCGCAATTTAAACAGAACAAGACCCAGAAATCCAGACTCCTCTAACTCAGGAAACGAAAGTAGCTCCAGTAGCATAGGTGAACCGACACAATCAGGCACCTCCAAACCATTCACAGATACAGACAAGAGAACTCCACTAACATCAGACACAGCTTCTAGACCAGTGGATTCCAGAGGAACAACCTCGCCCTCAACATCACCGAGACCTAATGATACGGGTGCTTTTTTAGGACTCAGAGAAAAACAAAAAGAAAAACGAGGAGAGGACAAAACAAATAAAAAAGAAAGAACAAATAAGCGAAAATCTAGTTGTGAACATCTCGAAGAAAATTCTTACTAGTGGTCAAATTGAGATGTTGAATCGTGGTTTATCATTTGTACCAACCAATAACACTACGTAATTTGAAGAAAAAATCTGAATTCATAGGCTGCTTAGAAAATTGAGACTTAAAATTTTCTTTAATTCGGATGAAGATTTAGAAACCCGACACTCAGAAGGTGAGACATTAGAGATTCAACCAAAAAGCGATTTTGATCCACATATCCAGAATTCGATCTTAAACTTGTTTGAAAAAAACGTCCTTACTGATCTGAAAAGGATAAACTACCAGATGTCTACACCCCACAATGTGAAGAAATGCAAGCTAGATCATGTTGAAGCTTTAGCCAAAGACGAAGAACTAACTATAAAACCAGCCGATAAAGGCAGAGCTATAGTTATAATGGATACTATGGACAATACAAAAAAATGCCTAGAACTCCTCAATGACACCAACACATATACAAAGTTGGATGGAGACCCCATCATTAAAATACACGCACTGATTGTGAGAGCAGTAGAAGAAGCTGTGGAAAATAATTGGATCAGCAACAAAACGAGTGAGTTCCTTATCAATCAACATCCCATCACACCAGTATTTTATGGACTGCCAAAGATCCATAAAAATCAGAATAATCCACCCCTCAGGCCCATAGTGGCCGGTACGGATAGCATATTTGATCCGTTGGCTGTATACATTGACCATTTACTACAACCGCTTATCCAAGTAATTCCAAATTACCTCAAAGATACCACTGATTTCATCAATTGCATACAAGAAATTAGAGCATTGAGTGAGGACTGCATACTTTTTCAGTATGGATGTCTGTAGCCTATATACCTCCATCCCGCATGAGGAAGGGATCCAAGCTGTAGAATGGCTACTTTTGAATTCGCAAGCAACCAGAGGAGGCCCACAATTCATCATGAACTTATTGAGTCTGATATTGAAGAACAACTATTTAAGATTCCAAGGAAACTACTATCTACAAACCACGGGGACATCAATGGGGTCAGCAATGACCCCGGTGTACGCTAACACCTTCATGTACAGGTTTGAATATACCCATGTCCTAGAAAACAATGAGTGGTCAGACAAGATACTGCTATGGAAGCGTTTCATCGATGATATCTTCGGAATCTGGTGTGGGACACAAGACGAATTAACCTCATTCTTTAATTACCTCAACTCAACACATCAAAGCATTAAATTTACCATGGAAAGAGGGGCACCATCTCTACATTACCTAGATGTCTGCCTAGAAATCAAAAACAATCGGACCACTACGAATGTTTACCATAAACCAACTGATGTGAATAATTTATTACATTTCTCAAGTTTTCACCCAAAATCAATGTTGGACAGCTTGCTGTACAGCCAAATTTTAAGGCTCAAAAGAATCATCTCCAACCCAGCAGGCTTTGATGTGGAGTGTACTAAGCTTCTGGAGAAATTTGAAAAGAGGGGTTATCCACATAATGTTTTAGCAGCGGCAAAAGAGAGATCTTCTGTCCTAAGTAAAGAACAATTATTGACCCCTAAAGTTAAGAACAAGGATACACCATTACTATATATCTCCAAATATTCTCGACAAAGTTTTCAAGTGGGGAGATCTATTAAGAAACACTGGAGTATTTTCCATAGTGACCCGCTCCTGCATGAATTATTCCCAAAAACCCCAATGATGGCTTTCAAAAGGGGACAAAATCTTAGGGATAAGCTAGTGAGAGCTGAGAAACCTCCAAAAGAGAAACAGATGCTGTTAAGTTCAAGGAAAAAAGGAACATATACTTACTTAGCTTGTTCACATTGTAACAATGTAATAAAAGGTGAATTTGTGACACACCCTCAGACGTGAAAAAATATAAACTTAGGGGTTTTGCCACCTGCATTTCTACAGGAGTGATTTACGCTATCAAATGTCCATGTGGTAAATTGTATGTTGCTCAGACCACCAGGGCAGTGAAAGACAGGATAATGGAACACAAATCGAACATTAGATGCAAGAACAAGAAATCTCCCTTGGCTAGGCATTTCTCACAATCGCTACACACAGTAGCCCAAATAAAGTACATGGTTTTGGAGGTTGTCAAAAAACCATAAAGAGGGGGGGATTATCTATCAACCCTCTCACGCAGAGAAAAATATTGGATTGACCTTCTGGACACTCTCAACCCTAGAGGACTCAATGGGGAGTTTTCCCTGAGATGTTTTATTTGAAATGTATGTGACTAATAACTTTACTTTATGTTGACCTTTATTGAATGACAAATACATTTTCTTACTGCATGTGCTGATATTTGCATGTAGACTGAATTGACATCATCCACTAATTGCATTGCATTTGTAACATGTATTAATTACAGTGGAATATCTGTTAAGTATAGGCAAGTCCGGGATCTGTCAACCGTCCCACTGAGTAAATGGTACTTCAAGTACAACAATGTATAACATAATAGGCATCATGAATCTCTTGACTTCATTGTCATGTTTATTGACAGTGATTATGTGTTATATTTATTACGCATTATGTTATTATCTTGGAATGCCGTATACCACATAATACAACTGCATCTGCAGCATGTATCAACCTATAGTGGAATACCTGTGTAGTTTAGAGAAGTCTGGTAATTGTCAACGGACCCGCTGATCAAATGTGAATCCAAGATTAACATCGAAGCACATTAGAGGTATTGTGAACCTCTTTTTACTTAGCACCATTAGTCATTGTGACCACGCTATAATCTCCACAAGCCTCTACAATTGTTTCCGGGTTTTATACTTTAGTCTAACCAAGACACTTGTCATCAGCATGATATTATCTCTTTCTTTATACTTAACACTAATGGCTATTACTATCATGTTCATGATTAGTTGGTCACATCAAATTAGACCGTGTATAGACCCTATTAGCTCCATCAGATTCCATCTTAAGGTGGCGCCCACGCAGAACATCCTCTTCCCATTGCCCTGCATGTTCACACAACACAATGTATAGTCCTTCCTTTATGTTTATTACTTAAGCGTGATCATTGTTTCAGTCACCTAGATACCGTTCCAGCGTCTTGGAAGGCTGCTTAGGCAACAGTGTAGCCCATCGCAACCTTTGTGAGGAACGCTTCGCCCGCATTTATACACCCGCAGCCGTAGCCTCCCGCTTTTGGAATTTGTGTAACTCGGAACGCTAGCATTACTTGTGCCTGCAGCTTTCGAGTTGTCAATTCCATGAATCCTGGATTACTGACCTTCTGTTCAGCTCGAATATCAGCACTAGGTAAGTACAAGATCCTAGTATTCAAGACCATTATTTCAACTAAGAATGCTGCCTCATGATAATATTATATTACACAACATTATTGTGAACACAATATGACTGTGAACCATATTACCGTTTCAGGTTCCAGTCTCTATAGTACTGCAAGTAATTACTGCGCCCTGAGGACTTATCCACTGTTGGACATTATCTTCAGTTCGTACAACGTTTAAAAGCACGTTGTCATCCCGGACCCTGTTACACGTCAAGTGAGAGGTATGCCTGGTGCATTGACTCTTGGAGCTCTACAAGCTCACACTTGCCTGTTCATGATTATTATTTCCTAAATATATTTTCGAGCGTGCATTCAACAGCTGTAGTCTGTTTGGAATACTCTGCTCTAGTAAGATTTTACATTTGCATTAAATCACAGAATTGTTCTGTTCACATTTAGGGTGCCGCCCTGGCAACAGGGAGGTTGTTCATCTGGTTGAAGTTTGAGGACCAATACCAATATATCATGCCTTCCAGGCTGTTACGCATCTTTTTCACAAGCATCATTAAGGTATGTAGGTCTCCACCTTCACTTAATATGCCGCGTTTTGGCATAATACCCAACCAACTTGATATGAAATATCAGCCTTACGTGGCTAATATGTTTGGGTGAATAGTACTTTCATTATACAGACACACTGATTGTGAGGATTGTTTATTGGTCACAATGACAATTCCCCCAGTGAGATAGGTGCTTAGTGGATTAAATGTGACCTAGATAACGAATATGAACTTACTTGTAAATACTTAGCTAACTACCCTGCAATTAATGGCTTTTGCCTTCTCTTTAATATATGCTTTTCGAGCACTTAATTTATGATCATTTACTAGTCAGAACTCTGACACGCTTTTTCATTTCTGTACAGTTTACCATTTGTTTGGCTCAAGAAGAAGGGATATGGATCCCGAAACGTGTCAGCCATTTTTTTCTTGAATTGTAATTGTATATACTGCACATTCTTTGAAAACGTTGTTCAATACCTGACATTTTTTGTTCTTGGTCCCAGCATCACAAGATTCATTGACAAGGAATGAACCTTAATAATTAAACTTTTGAATTTTAAGTATATTATTGTTCTAAACTTTGTTTGATTGAACATTTACTTTACCTTATACCTATGCTCTATAAAGATTTATACTTAACCGTTATTACACGGTATACTAATGGTGTGCAGGGGACCGGAGGGCTCCTGCCTATGGATCCTCTTTTCTCTCATTACGGATAGGTATTTGTGGTCCTGTGCCAGGGTCACGTTTCTCCCCCGCAACTTAAAAGATTACTTATTTCATTCACATATGTTCCTAAAACTTTAAGATACTAGGCGAGTGCATCTACAATCCTTCCTACAGTTTGTTGTATCACTGGCTTCCTGACCAGTGTGGCACATAAGCTAGATAGCACCCCATTTTGCTTTAAAATTTCGCATTTCCTTGAATATGTCCTTTTCACGTATTAATGAGTTAACAGACAATCACGCCTCAACTCTGGCATTTGATGCTGAGGAAGCAAAACAAATTTTGTCATTAATAAAGGATACTGAAAAATCCTTACAAAGTAAAACTAGTCCTGATCGTATTGTATTCCAACTAGAGAAACTTATCAGGAAAGAAATTGCGCAGAAACTCCATGCCAGTACATTGGTAGAGTATTTCAAATCTAAAAAAAATCCTGGGGTTTAAGAGTCTATTTAAGACCCACGCCATGCAGCAAAAGTAAAGCTTTTGTAGAGAAGTGGGATCGTATTCTGAATAAGTGTTCTCTCGATCTCATTTTACTAATGATAGAGGAATTATCTAAATCTCTTACCTCGATAGAGTCAGAGATTGAGACACTGAAGACCCAATTAAGTGAATTCAAGCCATCACAGGAATTATCTCAACTACTGGTATACATCAACAACAAACTCTCATCATATAAATCTGACATTGAACAAAGAAAAGTCAGGAAATTTAAGAGGGACACCTTCGATTATTTAAATGACATTGTTTACAGCTGGCAGGAATATTCTCATCATCGCAATTTGAACAGAACAAGACCCAGAAATCCAGACCCCTCTAACTCAGGAAACAAAAATAGCTCCAGTACCATAGGTGAACCAACACAATCAGGCACCTCCAAACCAATCACAGATACAGACAAGAGAACTTCACTAACATCAGACACAGCTTCTAGACCAGTGGATTCCAGAGGAACAACCTCGCCCCTCAACATCACCGAGACCTAATGATACGGGTGCTTTTTTAAGACTCAGAGAAAAACAAAAAGAAAAACGAGGAGAGGACAAAACAAATCAAAAAAGAAAGAACAAATAAGCGAAAATCTAGTTGTGAACATCTCGAAGAAAATTCTTACTAGTGGTCAAATTGAGATGTTGAATCGTGGTTTATCATTTGTCTCGATCAATAAAACTACGTTATTTGAAGAAAAAATCTGCCTTCATGGGCTGCTTAGAAAATTGAGACTTAACATTTTCTTTATTTCGGATTAAGATTTAGAAACCCGACACTCAGAAGGTGAGACATTAGAGATTCAACCAAAAAGCGATTTTGATCCACATATCGAGAATTCGATCTTAAACTTGTTTGAAAAAAACGTCCTTACTGATCTGAAACGGATAAACTACCAGATGTCTACACCCCACAATGTGAAGAAATGCCAGCTAGATCATGTTGAAGCTTTAGCCAAAGACGAAGAACTAACTATAAAACCAGCCGATAAAGGCAGAGCTATAGTTATAATGGATACTATGGACTATACAAAAAAATGGCTAGAACTCCTCAATGACACCAACACATATACAAAGTTGGATGGAGACCCCATCATTACAATACATGCACTGATTGTGAGAGCAGTAGAAGAAGCTGTGGAAAATAATTGGATCAGCAACAAAACGAGTGAGTTCCTTATCAATCAACATCCCATCACACCAGTATTTTATGGACTGCCAAAGATCCATAAAAATCAGAATAATCCACCCCTCAGGCCCATAGTGGCCGGTACGGATAGCATATTTGATTCGTTGGCTATTTACATTGACCGTTTACTACAACCGCTTATCCAAGTAATTCCAACTTACCTCAAAGATACCACTGATTTCATCAATTGCATACAAGAAATTACAGCATTGAGTGACGACTACATACTTTTCAGTATGGACGTCTGTAGCCTATATACCTCCATCCCGCACGAGGAAGGGATCCAAGCTGTAGAATGGCTACTTTTGAATTCGCAAGCAACCAGAGGAGACCCACAATTCATCATGAACTTATTGAGTCTGATATTGAAGAACAACTATTTAAGATTCCAAGGAAACTACTATCTACAAACCACGGGGACATCAATGGGGCCAGCAATGGCCCCGGTGTATGCTAACACCTTCATGTACAGGTTTGAATATACCCATGTCCTAGAAAACAATGAGTGGTCAGAAAAGATACTGCTATGGAAGCGTTTCATCGATGATATCTTCGTAATCTGGTGTGGGACACAAGAGGAATTAAACTAATTCTTTAATTACCTCAACTTAACACATCAAAGCATTAAATTTACCATGGAAAGAGGGGCAACATCTCTACATTTCCTAGATGTCTGCCTAGAAATCAAAAACAATCAGATGACCACAAATATTTACCATAAACCAACTGATGTGAATAATTTATTACATTTCTCAAGTTTTCACCCAAAATCAATGTTGGACAGCTTACTGTACAGCCACATTTTAAGGCTCAAAAGAATCATCTCCAACCCAGCAGGCCTTGATGTGGAGTGTACTAAGCTTCTGGAGAAATTTGAAAAGAGGGGTTATCCACATAATGTTTTAGCAGCAGCAAAAGAGAGATCTTTGTCCTAAGTAAAGAACAAATTTTGACCCCTAAAGTTAAGAACAAGGATACACCATTACTATATATCTCCAAATATTCTCGACAAAGTTTTCAAGTATGGAGATCTATTAAGAAACACTGGAGTATTCTCCATAGTGACCTGCTCCTGCATGAATTATTCCCAAAAACCCCAATGATGGCTTTCAAAAGGGGACAAAATCTTAGGGATAAGCTAGTGGGAGCCGAGAAACCTCCAAAAGAGAAACAGATGCTGTTAAGTTCAAGGAAAAAAGGAACATATACTTGCTTAGCTTGTTCACATTGTAATAATGTAATAAAAGGTGAATTTGTGACACACCCTCAGACCGGGAAAAAATATAAACTTAGGGATTTTGCCACCTGCATTTCTACAGGAGTGATATACGCTATCAAATGTCCATGCGGTAAATAGTATGTTGCTCAGACCACCAGGGCAGTGAAAGACAGGATAATGGAACACAAATCAAACATTAGATGCAAGAACATGAAATCTCCCTTGGCTAGGCATTTCTCACAATCGCTACACACAGTAGCCCAAATAAAGTACATGGTTTTGGAGGTTGTCAAAAAACCATACAGAGGGGGGGATTATCTATCAACCCTCTCACGCAGAGAAAAATATTGGATAGACCTTCTGGACACTCTTAACCCTAGAGGACTCAATGAGGAGTTTTCCCTGAGATGTTTTATTTGAAATGCATGTGACTAATAACTTTACTTTATGTTGACCTTTACTGAATGACAAATACATTTCCTTACTGTATGTGCTCATATTTGCATGTAGACTGAATTGACATCATCCACTAATTGCATTGCATTTGTAACATGTATTCATTACAGTGGAATATCTGTTAGGTATAGGCAAGTCTGGGATCTGTCAACCGGCCCACTGAGTAAATGGTACTTCAAGTACAACAATGTATAACATAATAGGCATCATGAATCTCTTGACATCATTGTCATTTTTATCGACATTGATTATGCGTTATATTTATTACGCATTATGTTATTATCTTGGAATGCCGTATACCACATAATACAACTGCATCTGCAGCATGTATCAACCTATAGTGGAATACCTGTGTAGTTTAGAGAAGTCCGGTAATTATCAACGGACCCACTGATCAAATGTGAATCCAAGATTAACATCGTAGCACATTAGAGGTATCGTGAACCTCTTTTTACTTAGCACCATTAGTCATTGTGACCACTCTATAATCTCCACAAGCCTCTACAATTGTTATCGGGTTTTATACTTTAGTCTAACCAAGACACTCGTCATCAGCATGATATTATCTCTTTCTTTATACTTTTTTTTTTTATTAAATGTATTTTATAACCACACAGTGCAACAGAACATAAATAGAACACATCAAGCCACAACAAAGGCCAAACAACAGATATGAAAAAGAAAAGAAAGAAAAAACAGAACAGAATTAACTTAACGATCCCCTTCCCTCCCCCCTATGAGCCTGTAGGGTGTCCACCATCATTGTCCGTTCCGTGTGGTGGGGTTCCGTCGCTCTCAGATCCAGCCGAGGTCGACCCCGTACTAAACAGTTCAGCCAATAGCACCTTCCATGCCGTGAGGGAGCTCACCTCTTCCTCCCCTCCCACCCTGCTGGCCTCCCACCATGCTGTCGTCTCGGCAGCAGCCCATTTCTGGAGGTCACGCCACCATACCTCCACCCGTGGCCTCTGGCAATTCTTCCATCCCATGGCTATTCTGCGTTTGGCAAGTGAATAAGCCAAATCTTTAAGCTTCTCCACGTGCCGAAGCTTGCGCGCCCTGGGGTACCCCCCAAGCAAACAGGCCCAGGCCGAATCTATCTTAAGTACAATGCCCCTCCCTGCCAGCTTCTGCGCCACTTCACTCCAGTAGGTTGCAATCACAGGGCAGGCCCAGAACATGTGAATCATATCAGCGTTCTCTGTGTTACACTTGGGACACGCCTGGCGCCCAGCGTCTCGAAATCTGGAAATTCTCAGGGGGGTCATGTATGCCCTATGCGTGATATATAGTTGTATCTGTTTAAACCTGGCATTCCTCGATACTTTTTTGTGGTACCCCAGGGCACGCTCCCACTGCCCATCCGCCATCGGGGCCCCCATCTCTGTTTCCCATTCCAACCTCAGGTACCCCAAATCCTTCCCAACCTTTGCCATCAGCATCTCGTACAGCCTGGAGACCTCGTGCCCGCCCTCGGATGCGTCATACATAATCTCCAGCGTCGCATCCGGCTCGTCAGCCAATACGGTCTCGGGCCAAGTGCTCCGGACCTCCCTGACCACTCTGTGGAACGTCATGTATTGCCCCGCATGCAGCCCCACCCCCGCCTCCAGATCTGCGAACTCCGCCAAGGCCCCATCCTGCCAAATGTCCCCCAAAGTGACCAGCCCCACTGCCTCCCAGTATGTTCGCAGGATGGCCCTAAGCTGTCCGTCTTCCCCTGCCAAGGCCACCAGCGGCAGCTGCGGCATGCACGGCAGGGGATCCCCCATCATCCGGCAGGCTCTTCGCCACATGTTCCTGCCCAACGCTAGCATCTTAGGACGCCCCCTCATCCATGTGCTGGGCTGCGCTGCCACGTAGTAGGCCTCAAAGTTCGGCAGCCTCACGCCGCCTTTCTCATAAGCCTTCTGCAATTTCCACAATGCGACCCTGTTACGCGTGCCCTGCCATAAGAAATCTCTACATGCCCCATGTAGTCTAGCAAAAAACCCCTTGGGTATCATGTGTGCAATGTTATTGAAATAATGCAGCAGCCTAGGTAGCACGACCATCTTAAGCATAGCACCCCGGCCCATCATCGCTAAGGGTAGTTTCTCCCAAAACCTCATGCACTTCTCGATCCTCCCCACTGCCAATTCAGTATTGTGCCTGTGTTCCTCCCCGGTCGTGTGATATACGTCTATGCCAAGGTACCGAAAGGTGCTTGTCGCCCATGGGATTGGCAATACTGGCAACCTCTCAGCCGGTATCCCCACATAGCCGCCCAGCGGGAACAGGGTGGATTTCCGAGGGTTGACCGCTATACCAGAAAGCCAAGCAAACCTCTCCATCACCTCCAAGACATATTGCAGGTTCTCTTCAGGGTATTGGAGGTACAACAGCATATCGTCGGCATACAGGGATATCAGATGGCTCTCCCCCCCCACCTCTATGCCCACCGGGTCATACTGTTGCCGGAGATAAATTGCCAAGGGCTCCAGGGCCAGGATGTACAACATTGGGGACCAAGGACATCCCTGCCTGGTGCCTCTACCTAACTGCCACCTATCCGACACTACTGCCCCCGTACGAACTCTGGCTAGAGGCGCGCTATATAATAGTTCGGCCCACCTCCTGTACCCTGGCCCCATTCCGAAGTGATCCAGTGCCGCCAACAGCCACGGCCAACGAACAGAGTCGAACGCCTTGACCGCATCCAGCGCCACTATCGCCATTTCGCCGTCTTTGCTACATCCCCATTCGACCACTCTGTGTAGGCGTCTATGGTTGTGGGTAATGTTCCTGTCCGGGACATAGCCCGTCTGGTCAGGGTGAATCAGCTTGCCTATCACTCTCCTCATTCTAGCCGCCAAGACAGCTGTTAGGAACTTGCTGTCCTGGTTCAGCATTGACAAGGGTCGATAGGAGCCGCAACCGTGTCCCGGTGTATTGTGCTTGGGGAGTGGCACTATGACCGCTTCCCTGAGTGATTCTGGTAGCTGTCCCAGCTCAAACGCCTCATTAAACATGTCCAGCATGGGTGGGAGTACCTCCTCCCCATACGCCTTATAAAACTCGCTGGGGAACCCGTCCGCCCCCGGGGCCTTGCAAGTGGGCAGCCGTCGCACTATTTCTCTGAGCTCTTCCAGAGTGATCGGAGCATCCATCTCCTCTCGCTCTTCATCGCTGATTCTGGGCAGGCCTATATCCCCGAGTACTTCATCTATCTCCTCTCGGCTCCCCCCTTCCCGATCTTCATACAATGTTTGGTAGTATTCTGCGAATGCCCCATTTACCCCTTCTTGCGTATCGATCTCCGCACCCCCTTCAGTGATGACCGATCGGATCGGAGCCCTAGGGGTTTCGCTCTTATATAGCCAAGCGAGGAGCCTGCCTGTCTTGTCCCCACCCGCATGCAACCTCTCAATGTACTTCGTATAATTCAGGTTACAAAGTCTATCCCAATGCCCAGTGCACCGCTGCTGCAGCTCAGTAACTACTTCCACATCGGTCCCACCCTTCTCCAATTCTTTTTCCAGCTCGATCTCGGCCTCTCGCAGGTCGGTCAGGATTCCGCCCATTAATCCCTTGGACTTCGCGATAGCAACTCCCCTCATCACCACCTTAAAAGCCTCCCACAAAGTACCAGCCGATTTGACACTCCCTGTGTTCGACTCAAAGTACGCGACTATCTCCTCCCTCATGTCCTCCTTGAATACCGGATCCCGTAGCGCTTCCGCCCGAAGGCGCCATGTTGGAATCCGTGCACGTGGGGGGCGCAGCCGCCAATGCATGATTAGGGGCGAGTGGTCCGAGAGGACCCTCGCCCTGTAGTCAATCTGTTCACACTCCGTAAGAATGTCTGGAGTGGCAAAAAAGTAGTCGAGCCTCGTGTGCAGTTGGTGCGGAGCCGAATAGTGCGAATACTGCCTCCCACCCGGGTGTCTCGCTCTCCACACGTCTACCAGGCCTAGATCCGCTAGCAGCGACTGCAACACCTTGGCCGCTGGGCTGGGCCTAACCATTTTGTCATCCGACCTGTCCTCCCTGGGGTTAAGCACACAATTAAAGTCTCCACCCCAGATTACTGTGCTCCCCATCCCTTCACCGAGTCTCGCGCACAGTGTCTTGAAGTAAGTCGCTGTGTCCTGGTTGGGCGCATAAGTGTTTATGATACAGACAACTCTACCTTCCACAATCCCCCGAACCATGGCCAGCCGCCCGTCCGACTCCACAACCTCCCCCAAGAGCTTGAACGGGACATGTGGTGCAACCCAAACCAGCACACCCCTGGCATACGCAGAGAATGTGGATCCAACCACTGTCCCCCTCCATTTTCTCCGCACCATTTCAAGTTTATCCCGTGTCAAATGCGTCTCCTGTAACAAGGCCACGTCTATCGTCTGCCTCTTCAAATACAACATGACCTTATTACGCTTCAGGTAGCTATTCAACCCTCTAACATTCCATGTCAATACCTTAAGGTCTCCCATGATTTATCCGTAGCTCCCACTTCCCCCTTTGGTCTGATCGCCTCCCCCCAGTCCCGACTACGTCCCTTCTCAGTTTCTTCCCCAGGCTCACATAACAACTAACACCCCCCACCCCCCTAACCCAACCAACCGCCCAGCTCCATCCCTGGATCTCAGGCATCCCCGTGTTCGGTTCTCTACGGAAGCCCCCGCAGAGAACCCGACAGGGTGTCACACCCCACACAGTGACTAACTTAACCACACACTGGGGTACGAATAAAACGGCCCTCGGATGCCCCCTACACATTTATATCCGCGCTCGCGGACCATGTTCGCAACAGTTAAAAAATGCATCCCCATCACAAAGTGGCAAAGACTATATTCCAGTCCAAATGTTCAAAGTCCGCCAGGCCCACTGTTTCACTTAACTCTCTCTGCTCCGTCCGCCGTCTCCTGAGGGCAGTTCTGCGCATCGAGCCATTCCATGGCCTCCTCAGGGGTGTCGAAAAACAGCGTCTTGGCCTTGAAGAAGACCTTAAGTTTGGCTGGGTAGAGTAACATATACTTGAAACCGGCCGTCCGCAGGCGCCTTTTGACCGCCCCAAAGTTCATCCGACTGCGCTGCACTTGTAGAGTGTAGTCGGGGTAAGCAGAGATGGTTGCCTCCCCTCGCCGTATGGTGCCCCCTTTACGAAAATGTTCCAGAATCTTCTCCCGGTCTTTGTAGTTGAGGATCTTGGCGATCACGGGCCTGGGCGGATTACCCGGCGGTGGCCTTCTGATCAGGGCCCTGTGTGCCCTCTCCACTGCAAATCCCTGCGTTAGGGCACCTCCGGTGATCTCCTGCAGCAGCAAAGTCTCAATAAAATCTGTGGGATTCTGGCCCTCAGCTCCCTCCGGTAGGCCCACAATCCGGATGTTGTTTCTGCGGGCCCGACCTTCTGCCTCTTCAGCCCTGCTTTCCAGGTTGCCTACCCTCTGCACCAGGGCATGGATCTCTCGTTTGTGCGCGGTGCATTCCGCCACAGTCGGGCCCATCTCCTTCTCCAGGGTCTCTGTGCGCTCGGCCAGGGTTCGCACATCTTGCCTCAGGAGGTTCACGTCTTCCTGTACCGCCCCGACCTGAAGTTCCATCGCAGTTTTCAGTTCGGCCACCGCAAGTTGGAGTTTGGTCTCCCATGTCGCCTTCAGATCTGCGATCGCTGCCAGGACCTCCTGGTTCGTTCCTCCTGCGGCCATCTCCTTGGGCTGGGCCTTTTCTTTGCTCCTGGTCCCCTCGGTGCCAGGCGATGTCTTGGCAAATTCGTCGAGCGTGGGCTGTTTATTCTTCGCCCTCAGGAGCTTGCTCGTCATATCTTCGATCGGGAGCGTCCCTTCGATCTCGCTTAGGCCCCAGGCCTGGGGGCACTATGTCCCCCCGTCGCCACACAGTTTCGGCTACCTCCAGTCAAGCTTGCTTTCGCTGGATCGCGCTGAACGTGAACTGAGGGAATCGCCTCCAGGATCCGGTCCCCGATCCTTTGTCCCAACATCAAGCGACGGCAGCCATTTTGTCTGCCGGCGGAGCTCCGACCCAAAAACTTCACGCGGCTCCTGAGTACACAAGCGCTGCACAATCCCGTATGAGAATGCATCCACATGTGCAGCCGAGCTTCGCATTTACAGTCATCACCGTCTGTGCCACATCGTAGCGGCCGTTGCGCGGATTCAGCCGGATAATGTTCGGATCAGCGGGAGCTCCCGTTCAGGCACGTCCTTTCACATGGCGTCCAAGCCACGCCCCTCATCTCTTTCTTTATACTTAACACTAATGGCTATTACTATCATGTTCATGATTAGTATGCTCACATCAAATTAGACCGTGTATAGACCCTATTAGCTCCATCAGATTCCATCTTAAGATGGCGCCCACGCAGAACATCCTCTTCCCATTGCCCTGCATGTTCACACAACACAATGTATAGTCCTTCCTTTATGTTTATTAATTAAGCCTGATCATTGTTTCAGTCACCTAGATACCGTTCCAGCCTCTTGGAAGGCCTCTTAGGCAACAGTGTAGCCCATCACAACCTTTGTGAGGAACGATTCGCCCGCATTTATACACCCGCGGCCGTAGCCTCCCGCTTTTGAAATTTATGTAACTCGGAACGCTAGCATTACTTGTGCCCGCAGCTTTCGAGTTGTCAATTCCATGAATCCCGGATTACTGACCTTCTGTTCAGCTCGAATATCAGCACTAGGTAAGTACAAGATCCTAGTATTCAAGACCATTATTTCAACTAAGAATGCCGCCTCATGATAATATTATATTACACAACATTATTGTGAACACAATATGACTGTGAACCATATTACTGTTTCAGGTTCCAGTCTCTATAGTACTGCAAGTAATTACTGCGCCCTGAGGACTTATCCTCTGTTGGACATTATCTTCAGCTCGTACAACGTTTAAACGCACGTTGTCATCCCGGACCCTGTTACACGTCAAGTGAGAGGTATGCCTGGTGCATTGACTCTTGGAGCTCTACAAGCTCACACTTGCCTGTTCATGATTATTATTTCCTAAATATGTTTTCGAGCGTGCATTCAACAGCTGTAGTCTGTTTGGAATACTCTGCTCTAGTAAGATTTTACATTTGCATTAAATCACAGAATTGTTCTGTTCACATTTAGGGTGCCGCCCTGGCAACAGGGAGGTTGTTCATCTGGTTGAAGTTTGAGGACCAATACCAATATATCACGCCTTCCAGGCTGTTATGCATCTTTTTCACGAGTATCATTAAGGTATGTAGGTCTCCACCTTCACTTAATATGCCGAATTTTGGCATAATACCCGTCCAACTTGATATTAAATATCAGCCTTACGTGGCTAATATGTTTGGGTGAATAGTACTTTCATTATACAGACACACTGATTGTGAGGATTGTTTATTGGTCACAATGACAATTCCCCCTGTGGGATAGGTGCCTAGTGGATTAAATGTGACCTAGATAACTAATATGAACTTACTTGTAAATACTTAGCTAACTACCCTGCAATTAATGGCTTTTGCCTTATATTTAATATATGCTTTTCGCGCACTTAATTTATGATCATTTACTAGTCAGAACTCTGACACGCTTTTTCATTTCTTTACAGTTTACAATTTGTTTGGCTCAAGAAGAAGGGATATAGATCCCGAAACGCGTCAGCCATTTTTTTCTTGAATTGTAATTGTATATACTGCACATTCTTTGAAAACGTTGTTTAATACGTGACATTTTTTGTTCTTGGTCTCAGCATCACAAGATTCATTGAATGAATCTTAATATTTAAACTTTTGAATTTTAAGTATATTATTGTTCTAAACTTTGTTTGATTGAACATTTACTTTACCTTATACCTATGCTCTATAAAGATTTATACTTAACCATTATTACACGGTATACTAATAGTGTGCAGGGGACGGGAGGGCTCCTACCTATCGATCCTCTTTTCTCTCATTACGGGTGGGTATTTGTGGTCCTGTGCCAGGGTCACGTTTCTCCCCCGCACCTTAAAAGATTACGTATTTCATTCACATATGTTCCAAAAACGTTAGGATACTAGGCGAGTGCATCTACAATCCTTCCTAAAGTCCACTGGTGGTGACATAATGAGGGCACAGCCGATAGTTGGGGGATTGGTCAGAATCAAACTCCCACCCGTTTTAAGGAATGGTCCGTGCAAATGGTCAAAGCCTGTAGGGGTAGTTGAAGTGTTCAAGCATGCAGTAAGAGTTGAGGATGGCAGAATCTGGAACATGGAGAGGGTATGTTTATTAAAACCTCTCAGAGTGTGTGCACCTACAGAGTGTGACCATGAAAGTTCTGAAGAGATGGGTAGTGGTAAGGATCATGGTAAAGTTTTGTCTGATGACCTAGAATATGATAAGGATGTGATGTATAAAACAAGTTCATCAGTCATGTCCTTGCCAAAACCTAAAACAGATTCTTTACGCAGGTCAAGGAGAGGAAGGATCATTTACAACCCACGTCTTATGAAGGACTTTGTGTGGGAACAAGGAGGGTGCAAAAAGACTGTGAAATAGTTAATATTAGTTTTAGTGTTATTGTCGAAAGAGCTCAAGGAGTGGAGATGTGTAGTATGTGTAAATAGGTTGTCTCCTCGCAACCAACACAGGATGAGCATGAGGGGAACTGCACGAGAGTGCCTCTTAGAACATCGGTTACATGTCTGCAGGAGCGGACTCTGGAAGACTGATGTTGACATTCAAACGGGATCATCGGTTGGCGGAGCTCGATATAGATACTGACTCCCATTGCTTGTCATGTATAAGTCTCTTATGAAGTGTTTTGAACTCTTGTTAGGTCAAACTAGGATACAGAGAATCCTATTGTTGTCAGGTCCTAATGAAAACGTTCATTGCCATGAAAGAAGGACTACAAGGTAGTCTCCTTTTTGGTAGGGGTTATAGAATGTATGCATAGTTTTTTCTTTGTTATCTGAAATTATGTAGGTATGATTAAATGATGCCTCTATTCCATCTTTTTTGTAGATATATGGATAATACCAAAATGCTATTGAATGTCCAGTTGAATCTATTAGAAAAGTGGATGAATTATCTAAGATGGACAACAGTTCTATGCCATCTCTATGAACGCTGCTAAGTTCGAAATCCCTGAAGAATGTCAGCATTGTGGGCGGAATGACAGAAACCTATCGGATCTGGAACATGACAATTGATTATATATGTTCCTTCATGCACTTGTAATAGTGCAGGCAGCTTTTTACAATTTTGTTTAGTTAGTGTTTATTTTTGTGATTGTGTTGATTATTGTTTAAAGTCACACATTAAGTATATGTGGTGGAAGCATTTACCTTTTATCATGTGTCAGTCATGTTTCTCTCACCATAAGTGTTTCTGAGAATTGTAGAGATGGCTTCTTAAAAGTTAAAGTCATTTTTTAATGAAAGAGGTGCAATTAGATAAAGTAAATATCGTTTTCTACAGTTAATATAATAGATGGTTAGTGATTTTCTTACCCATGTTTTGAATAAGATTTGGTAATCCAGGTTTGGTAAGATGTTCCTTTATCCTGGTAGTCTTGCAGTATATGAGTGGTTGGCACAGACAAATAATGTTTTGGGATAGTCCTCCTCAAAATGAAATATGTTGGCATAAATTGGGATAACCTCTAAACAATCTTCTTAGATCTAAAGACCGTATTTGATTTTGTGGACCGAAATGAGTAATTGGAGGTTGGGGCTCCACCAGATTTGATTAAGACTATTTGGTTAATCCATCAGGACAAATATGCAACTGTGTGTTATGGGAATAAAGCTAAGCGTACTAAAGAATTTTGCAGTAAAATGGAAGTGAGACAAGGATGTGTCCTGGCCCCCATGCATTTTCATTATTTATTAGTAATCTAAATTCTTAGTTTTATTAAAGTTTGGTGTATCCTCAGATGGGGGCCACCCTCATTCCTATTTTACTGTTTGAAGATGATGCAGTTTTTCTGGCCAGGACATAATTAACACAATTAACTTCAGAAACTGAAAAGTCTAAAAATTAAAGCCTCATATAAATGGAAAAGCTTGCTAACAGTTTCAGATAAAGAAACGTACAAAGCATGCGTAAACGTTTTAAAAAGGCAGTTATAAATCCTATTTAGATGACCATATAATGAAGGCAAAGTCCCAACCTAGGGAAATTATTTAAGTTTTTAAAGAACTGGAAACCGCCAAACAGAATAATACTGATATGATAATTCAGAACAAGAGGCCATGGATTCCAAACTGAAGAAAATCCAAGATGGGATTGCCCAATCAAAGAAAACCATTACCCAGAAAGACTTTAATACCACCACGTGGAGTCACAAGGAATGGAAAGCTGAAGAGTGATTTACCTTCAAACCTATATGTGAAGCCAAATTGGCAGAGCTTATTCAAAAACTTAAGCCATCGAATTGTAAAAGGGACATATGTCCTACCTTTGCTATTAAAGCTTGTTCTTCTGCTCTGACCACCACTCTCTGTAGGTTTGTGAATGCCTCATTTGGGGACTGCTGCGTGCCTTCTTGTATCAAAAATGCCTGGATAACACCTCTATTAAAATAAACAGTTTATAACCTAGTGATCCATTGAACTATCGGCCCATTTTTGAATTGTCCCTTTCTTCTGAAGATTCTGCACAGGGTTGCTTATTCACAAATGCTCTCTCATTTGAGATCATTTAATATATTGAATCACCTGCAATTCAGATTCAGAGAAAATCACAGCACACATCTTTTCTTGGTGAACGTCAATGGAGGTTGAGTAGTGTTCTGGCGGACACTAACCCTATAGAGCTGGCCCAAGGAGTTCCACATAGGGCTTGTCTTTCTCCCATGTTCTACAACATTTTTACAGTGCCTTTTCTAGATAAGAATGGCACTGAGTTCACCAACTACGCCGATGACACTCAATGTGTCATCCCTCTTACTGGCGTCTTGGAAGATGACAAAGCTAATATTAACAGGATCTATAGCATAATTCAAAATTGGATGTACTAATGGCCTTCCGCTTAACACTAGTAAAACTGATCTGATGCTAGTGGGAACAGAAATTAAAAAAACAGAGACTGGAAAAACAGTATGCCCAACTTCTGATTGATGGCTGTACCATAGAGACAAAAATGAATGTTAAAACTATCGGGCTATACCTTGACTCCAACCTGAACATGAAAACTGAAGTGAGCAGTCTGGTAGCCTCAGCTGCCTACTACATAAAACTCCTATTCCATGCACAGCCTTTTCTCTCCAACGCAAGTCTGGAACGCTAGCACGTGCATTAATAGGATCAAAGATCGATTATTGCAGCAGCCTACTGATTGGCCTACGTAAGTTTGAGGTTAATAGGCTTCTGGTTATGAAAAATAATGCAGTTAGAGTCATCGTGGACCATAGTGAAAGGGACCACATTTCAGATGCCAGAAGAGACTTACATTGGCTGCCGATCAACGAAGAATTTGTTTCCGGCTTATGGTAATCACACATAAATGCCTTAAAAATACGGCACCAACGTATCTGAAAGATTAACTGGTACTTAAAGCCAGTAATCACAAACTAATAACTAATAACTGTTTTCAACTCAAAAATCCTGTATGTAAGCTGACTCAGGTGAACAATGTTGCATTCTACTCTGCTGCACCAGCACTATGGAATGGACTACCTATTGACTTAAGAGAAGAGACCTCCATTACAGTTTTTAAGAAGAGACTGAAGACTCTCTTATTTAAATATTGGTATCCCCCTCTGGACGTTCTGCCGACATTTCCTTCTTATGTTTCCTGTTGTGGTTGTATTGTCTGTTTTAGCGCCCCTAAGCCTCTGGGTCAGCGGCTGTGCTATACAAATTATAAATAATAAAACAAATAATAATAATAAACCCTGATTGGAACTTTTCTGCACTTGTGGATTATAGCCATCATAAGAGCCTGACAATTAATGTTGCTAAGCAAAGGCTCTAACATGGCAAGAGAATTTGAAAAGGTCTTGAGGTATTTGGCTAGATGTGGTAAGAGTGGAAATGATAACCTCCCTTGATTATCTATGTGTTAGGTTTTTTGCATCTGGCAGGTGTGTTGAGTAACCTAAAAAAAGTAATGCTATCTTAGGGCAAAAGGCAGGGGTAGTCCTTTGATTTCATTGGCACTTTGCAGCCCATTCAATAGAAGCCCCCTTGGAGATGTATCATTATATGGCTGTGCATGCAGCCTCCTCTAAGCAGTCCTTTTGGGGATTTTCCAGCATCTGCTTGTTGTGATGACCAACTTAAAAAAAGTAATTCCATCTTGGGGACAAGGGTTTGGGTTATACTTCTCTTTAACTGGCATATCCAAGCCTATTTGATAGAAGCCCTATTGGATATTTAACAGTATATGGCTGTGTCTGCAGCCTTCTCTGGAAAGACATTTGGGGGGTAATTAATAGAATTCAGCACACAAGTGGCGCACGCGGCTGGCGCACAGTGTGCGCGTGCGAATCCCTGCGCCAGCCGCGTGCGCTGAAATCCATTTCCGAGCACAGCGTATTCATGGATTCCAGCCACCAAAACCAGCCGTGGCTCACAGTGGCGCAGCGACCCTGCAGCAGCGCCAGTTACGCCCCCAAGAACGCCTCCCGCGCAGGGAAAAGCCATCAACATACCCAATCCAGCGCAAAGGGCTGCGCTAACCCTGTACCAGCACAGCAAGCAGGCTACGTGTCTCACTGGGGTGCGCAGGGAAGTACCTCACGCGATTGGCCCCGTGCGAGCAGGGTACGCGTATTTCAGGGGTACGCGGGAAGTTCCACACGCGATTCCATCAGGGTACGTGTATTTCGGGTTGCGCGTGAAGTTCCACACGCGATTCCATCAGGGTACGTATATTTCGGGGTGCGCGTGAAGTTCCACACGCAAAATCAGCAGGGTACGTGTATTTCAGGGGTGCGCAGGAAGTTCCACACGCGAATAGCCTGGGCGCATGTATTTCAGGGGTGCGCGGGAAGTTCCACACGCGATTGGCCTGGGCGCTTTATTTCAGGGGTGCGCGGGAAGTTCCACACGCGATTGGCCTGGGCGCGTGTATTTCAGGGGTGCGCGGGAAGTTCCACACGCGAATAGCCTGGGCGCGTGTATTTCAGGGGTGCGCGGGAAGTTCCACACGCGATTGGCCTGGGCGCATGTATTTCAGGGGTGCGTGGGAAGTTCCACACGCGATTCCATCAGGGTACGTGTATTTCGGGGTGCGCGTGAAGTTCCACACGCAAAATCAGCAGGGTACGTGTATTTCAGGGGTGCGCAGGAAGTTCCACACGCGAATAGCCTGGGCGCGTGTATTTCAGGGGTGCGCGGGAAGTTCCACACGCGATTGGCCTGGGCGCGTGTATTGCAGGGGTGCGCGGGAAGTTCCACACGCGATTGGCCTGGGCGCATGTATTTCAGGGGTGCGCGGGAAGTTCCACACGCGAATAGCCTGGGCGCGTGTATTTCAGGGGTGCGCGGGAAGTTCCACACGCGAATAGCCTGGGCGCGTGTATTACAGGGGTGCGCGGGAAGTTCCACACGCGATAGGCCTGGGCGCGTGTATTTCAGGGGAGCGCGGGAAGTTCCACACGCGAATAGCCTGGGCGCGTGTATTTCAGGGGTGCGCGGGAGTCCTACATGTGATTTGACAGTGTGGGTCCTCCCAGGTGTTCCCTGTACACCCTCCACAGCCCACACCACAGGGGACTACCCTGCATCCCTGGTCATGTCCCGCAGGCAGCCCACCCAACATGGGCATGCCCCCCAGCAAAGGCACATGTCTCCTTGAACTAATGAACACCAACTCATGTCCCCTTGCACCCCCACCCCCCAGCACTGTGGGGCACCTGCCAGCAGGCCCCCAACCATGTCCAACTCATGTCCCCCACCACACCCACCCCCCCAGTCACCAGGGACAGCCTCCACCAGGCCCCCACCCATGTCTCCCACCACCCCCACCCCCCAGCACTGTGGGGGCACCTGCCAGCATGCCCCCACCCATGTCCAACTCATGTCACCCACCACCCCCACCCCCCCAGTCACCAGGGGCAGCCTCCACCAGGCCCCCACCGATGTCTCCCACCACCCCCACCCCCCAGCACTTTGGGGCACCTGCCAGCAGGCCCCAACCCATGTCCAACTCATGTTCCCCACCACCCCCACCCCCCAGCACTGTGGGGCACCTGCCAGCAGGCCCCCACCCATGTCCAACTCATGTCTCCCACCACCCCCATCCCCCAGCACTGTGGGGGCACCTGCCAGCAGGCCCCCACCCATGTCCCCCTGCCCCCAGGTCCTGACGATACACAATCATGGCAGTAATGGGCAGCATACCCAGCACAAACACCCAGCCAAGGATTGCATCCACCCACATAGCAAATGCAATTACATGATACAACCCCAATGGCAAGTATGTAAATGAACACATGTCCGTCACACACACATACACAATGGGTGCAAGTGAATGTCAAAACCCATATCATGACATGCATGAAACCAATGAGAAAATACCACAAAAGAAGTTATAAAAACATGTATTCTCGAAGAAAATGAAGTAAACTAATCAAACATACAACAATGGGGATAACAAAATAAATTGTCAATGTCCGATAAGTAATGTAAAAATCCAAAAAACAAAGGAATCCAAAAACTAATGTTGTCCAAAGCAAAATCATGGTGAAAAAAAATAATGAAAAACCATTGCCTCATGGTGAACACAAATATAAATAAAAAAAATGTATTTTAAAATATCCAACTATACACAAGAATATTCCAGGGTCCATGAGCCCAACACTATAAATGAAACCTACTACTACCTAAAACTATTTACAGAAAAGTGGCCATTGTCCGAGCGGTCCAAAAAAATCTCAAAAAATAAAGGAAACCTAACACTAACTAACTAAAGAACTATATACAAGGGCAGCGGGCAAGTCCTGCGGCTCACTCTGTGATGTTGCCGGCCAGGGCATCATCGAACTCCATGTCGATGTCCTGGAGGCGGGACTCTGTCCTGGCTCCGAGGTCTCGCAGGGATAACCCCATGTTCACCTCAAACTCCCTGCGAGCTTCCTCGAGGCACTCAGCCCGCCTCAACGCCCGACGCATGGAGAACTCCGCCCTGACCATGGTGAGCCGCTCCTCTTCCGCCCGCTGCCGCTCCGCACCTATCCGCTGGACCAACTGCTCCCACACGGAAGACACTACCATCCCAGGGTTCTCCTGCCCTCCGGCCGATGCCTGCCCCTCTGATCTTGATGGCCCCGAGCCATGATGCCTCCCACGTCGAGCCTGCTGCTGCCTCCGTCGCCACTGCCTCTGCCAGCACGACGGCATCCAGGATGATGGAAACCACCGACGCCGTCGTGCACGTGCCCTGCCCGATGATGCTGTCACATCCTCCATCTGCTGGGGTCCAGTTGCTGTGTTGTCCACCCCTGCTGGACCTCTGACTCCCGACTGTGGCAGGGATGGGATCCCCACCGAGCTGGCTGCATTGGTCAGGGCAGGTCCACAGGGGGCCCTGGTGGCATCTGGGCCGGAAGACGGCAAGGAGAACGACTGGCGTATAGTCTCCACAGAGGAGGAGAGGGCCGCCAGATTGGCCGACACATGCAGGAAACCCCCGAACATGGCCGATCCCAATTGGGCCACGTCGGCACGGTGCTCTTCGTGATGACGTGCATGCTCCTCCTGGGAAGCACGCACGGCATCACGAATCACAGCCGTGCGCATCGCGACCCCAATCAGGATCTTCTCCACACGGCCAGGGGTCCCCTCGTCCGCAGGTGGAGGGGAGTCAGATGACATGGACATCCCCTCCCCCTGCGGACGGGCCTGGGACGGGGCATCCCTGCTGGTGCAAGGTGGTGCACCCACAGGTTCAGGGACAGCGACATGCACAGGCCCCTCCACGGTGACCTGTGCTGCCTCCTGCCCCTGCCCCTGGACTGCACCACTTGCACCAGCAGGGATGCCCCCACCAGGCCCCATGTGCTCCTCAGTGGTGGCCTCCTCCTCCTCTGTGGAAACCACCAACCTGGATGGCTCCTCGCCGTCTACCGCCGTAGCAGGCCCCTGTGGGGGCTCACCCACCCCTTCCGCTGCAGCCGTGGGGGCATCCCCGCCGCCTTGCTCCACAGCGCCGTCTCCGCCCTCTCCTTCACTAGCCGCTGCGTAGAGGGAGACATAGAACACAAGCATCAGGGTACTGTACAATGGTCCCCTGGACAGGAAGCAATAGCAGATGAGTGCCACTGTCAAAGTACACTTCCATCATGTCACACCACAACACATGTGTCAGTCCAGGCAAAACACACACAGTGACAGTCATGGTGCGTGCCATGGACATTTCAATGCATGTCCAATGGACTCTCGAATCATACAATGTAATGGGACTCACATGCATCATGGGTCATGCCTATCACATGCACACACTTCACCTCAGTCACATCCATCTGGCCCCGTACACCCCAATCACAGTGCATACAAGGATGACTAGGCTGCATCAGTGAATCTGTACATTGTCACAGACATGTGTCATGCATCCATGGCACTCACAAGTCACAGACACGCAGGTCAGGCACACAGACATGGATACCACATATGTATCTGGCATCAGCACCCATCCCTCGCCCCCACCCATGTCCAGGAACAGAGACTGCCATGCTCTCATGTGTGCAATCTGCACAGGGCTCCCCATGTCGCATTCAAACACATGCAACAACCGTGCGGTTCACACATTACAGGTCGCACATGCATTCCCATGATGTCCCTGCACACATACATGCGTACATGGCCTATGTCACACATGCAGGCAAGTATCAGACAACCAGCACACTGCAACATGCCCTGTCTCACACAGCAATGCTTGGCCACTTACCGCTCAACTCCAGACGGGTCTCCCTCTCAAGGACCTGGGCGTGGAGCGCTGGGTGTGCGCGTTCCAGGACCCTCAACTGGATGGAACTCATGCGGCCCTGGCCCCCCTCCACGAGGGGCCGGGCCTTCATGAGGGTCCTGGACCTCAAGTCTTCCCAGCGCTTCTTGACCTTCTGGATGGTGCGGGTTGCCACCCCCTCCGCGTTGATGGCAACCACACAGTCGGCCCAGATCCTCTCCCGTCCTTCCTTGTTGGCGCGGGACGATCCGAAGAGGGCATCATACTGCCCCAGGACTTGCTCCACCAGGACACCAACTTCGGTGGCAGTGAAGCTGGTGCCCCTCTGCCCCTCTGGCCGGGGGTTGCCACTGGTGCCAGATATTGATGTGCCCGACATGTCAACCCAAGGGGCAGGAGTGGGTGGGCAACTGGGTCCTGGGGCTGGGCTGTGGAGCGATGTTATCCGAGTCAGGAGTCTTCTGTTCCAGCAGGGGTGGACACAGCAACTGGACACCTGCAGATGGCTGATGTGCAGGCACCAAATGGCAGGGCACGGTGGCAGCAGGCAGGCAGCAGCAGATGGCACGTGGGAGGCTGCTCGGGGCACTGGGGGGCAGTAATTCGGCCTTCTGGGCAGGGGCGTGGTCTTCCGTGTGTTTTCGCGTGGCCAGCTTGATACGGAGTGATTTGGCACGTGAAAATCCTGCACGTCAGCGTGAAAATCGAGGAAAGGCCCTTAGCGCGTAAGCGCGTCAGCACGCGTACGCGATTTCATTGGACCAAAGGCCCTTACAGCGTAAGCGTGTCTGTGACATTTTGCGCACGGGCGTTGCCCTGGCAGGGCTTGGTGATCCTGCGTGCCTTTATGTTCTGTACATGCTTTTCGTGCGGTGCGTGTGTTTTCCATTCGTTGGGGTTCACACGCTATTACTTCACAGCGGGTGTTGGCTACGCGTTCTTCTACACGCAAGGCAGACGGTGAGTGGTACCCCGCTCCCCCAGGCCCGATCGCGTGAAAAACTTCACGCGAACCCCTGAAATACACGTAGCCCGCTCCCCCAGGCCCGATCGCGTGAAAAACTTCACGCGAACCCTTGTAATACACGTAGCCCGCTCCCCCAGGCCCGATCGCGTGAAAAACTTCACGCGAACCCCTGTAATACACGTAGCTCGCTCCCCCAGGCCCGATCGCGTGGGAAAGTTCACGCGAACCCCTGTAATACACGTAGCCCGCTCCCTCAGGCCCGATCGCGTGAAAAACTTCACGCGAACCCCTGTAATACACGTAGCCCGCTCCCCCAGGCCCGATCGCGTGAGAAAGTTCACGCGAACCCCTGTAATACACGTAGCTCGCTCCCCCAGGCCCGATCGCGTGAAAAACTTCACGCGAACCCCTGTAATACACGTAGCCCGCTCCCCCAGGCCCGATCGCGTGAGAAACTTCACGCGAACCCCTGAAATACACGTAGCCCGCTCCCCCAGGCCCGATCGCGTGAGAAACTTCACGCGAACCCCTGTAATACACGTAGCTCGCTCCCCCAGGCCCGATCGCGTGAGAAAAATCACGCGAACCCCTGTAATACACGTAGCCCGCTCCCCCAGGCCCGATCGCGTGAAAAACTTCACGCGAACACCTGTAATACACGTAGCCCGCTCCCCCAGGCCCGATGGCGTGAAAAACTTCACGCGAACCCCTGTAATACACGTAGCTCGCTCCCCCAGGCCCGATCGTGTGAGAAACTTCACGCGAACCCCTGAAATACACGTAGCCCGCTCCCCCAGGCCCGATCGCGTGAGAAACTTCACGCGAACCCCTGTAATACACGTAGCTCGCTCCCCCAGGCCCGATCGCGTGAGAAAGTTCACGCGAACCCCTGTAATACACGTAGCCCGCTCCCCCAGGCCCGATCGCGTGAGAAACTTCACGCGAACCCCTGAAATACACGTAGCCCGCTCCCCCAGGCCCGATCGCGTGAGAAACTTCACGCGAACCCCTGTAATACACGTAGCTCGCTCCCCCAGGCCCGATCGCGTGAAAAACTTCACGCGAACCCCTGTAATACACGTAGCCCGCTCCCCCAGGCCCGATCGCGTGAAAAACTTCACGCGAACCCCTGTAATACACGTAGCACGCTCCCCCAGGCCCGATCGCGTGAGAAACTTCACGCGAACCCCTGTAATACACGTAGCCCGCTCCCCCAGGCCAGATCGCATGTGTAACTTCCCGCGTAACCCCGAAATACACGTGCCCCGCTCGCACAATTGCTGTATGTTGCCACTTTTGTAATGCGCAGGGACGCTACCGCCTGCCTTCGTGTGGCGGACGTGTATCGGCTTGTGCGTGTCTTTGGCTGTGCGTGGCTTTGCCCTATTCGATTCCATGAATACGTGTGGTTCGGGTGCGTGTGGGCGTTCCGTCTGCTTCCCTGCAGTACATCCCCAGTTACGCCCTTGTTTTCGTGAGTTGTTCCCCATTCCGCGCGTTACGCCCCGTGTTCCGCCCACTTTCTGGTGTATGCGCCGAGGTTGTGCGCTTTCACTGTGCGCGTCGCGCACGTCTTTTGGGATGTTGCAGTGACGTGTGCGCCATGCACGGGTTTGGCGCACATCCCGAGGTAAACACGCGCAGGGACTTCCATGAATCGCACGCGTGCGGGTGCGCCTGTTTTTTTCCGCTTGCGCCTGCTTGCGCCTGCTTGCGCGAAGATTTTCGGCGCACGTTTGTTCCATGAATCGGCCCCTTGGTGTTTTTCTCTTCCTCAAAGATCAATGGTAGCCAAAGATAAATTCCTTAGACAACTTTTGCATATAGGTGAAGGTTCCCGGATGATACATGTAAGGCTGGAAATTGATGTTACACCCATTGGTAAGATTCTTAAGCACCTCCTCTTTTGGCTTTAGTTGTGTCTCAACCCCTTGCAAACAGTGTACTGTGACAATGTATGCAAATTAAGGAGGATGAAGACACCCTTCTTTCATTTGCCCATTTAAAAGTTTGCTTCCTAGAATTGGATCCGTCATACATGTGGTTTTATCCAGAAGCAATGAATTCAAGATGTGGGGGGTTTTAAAATAGAATTTTAAAACATTTATGCTTTTACAAGAAATGGAAAGAGCTGATAGATCAGCAATTTTAAAGGCATATTTAGAGAGGAGGAAATACTTAGGCAGAGAGTAATACCTGGGTTCTGGCCTGTCCTTGAAGGCCAGATTAATGTAGTCATACTTTGGTGTTGAAGACCTGTTGGTAGCAGTATTGAATCATAGTTAGTGAACGAGGGGATTTTAGTGCAGTTTTCAGGTGTGACAAATTATCTTAGGAAACCTAAGGAAACCTTAGGAAACCTTACTGCATTTCTTCTCTTTTAATCATTGCTTCTCAAAAATACAAAACTTATTTTGTTGACAATGTTTAAACAATGGGGCGTTAGATCTACTAGACTAGACTTGCAAGTAATATATCCTCCCCCATCTGATATGGTCAAAGTAGCAGTCATATATTATTTGCCTATTTGGCTTCTGCCTGTGCAATATGCTCTATTGTCATTTTAGGTAGAGGAGGGAATGTCAGGAGTAAGAATATACTGATGGTTTTTTGCTATCATATCAACACACAATTTTTTGCAATGAATTATTGCTATTTCCTAATTGTGATTGATATACATTGTTTCACGATGAAGCTACTTTTTAAAATAATTATGCAATTCTGTTATAGGAACTTTCTAAATTTACTGTTTTGTGTATCTTTGTTGCTGTTTGTAAGGATGTATTGTAATATTTAAACTAAACATGTCCATGAGTGTAATTAACAAGTGATTAATGCTGAAGAAAGGACAACATCACAATTGTCCAAGTTTGCTGGATGTCCATGGTCAGAACTGAGGACATAACACATCTCTTAGACAATCTGGAGGATAGGAGAAGGTTTAAGTGCTAAGCCACTCTTTTGTGTATCCTACCTATGACAAAAACGACCCTAAAGACTAAACAAGAATGTCAATCCAAGCAGAGAGAACACTGTTAATTCCAAATGAGGTACTATAAATCCGTTAGCCAATTCTTAATTTTCTTGGCCAATCAAAGTATTAATGAATTAATGGGCATCACTATTCACATACAATATGCAAGCATTTGATATTTATAAGGACTCTCCATCAGATAAATAATACAACTTAATCGCTACTCCAAATGGTGAACAAACTCCAGAGCACTTTTAATTCCTTCTCTAATTCTTCGTACCAACTATGCAACTATTTTTTTACAACCATTAACAAATGGTGCTCTCCTATTTTATTATCAATTTCTGAATGCCCCAGATGGTTGTTCAACAATGATGATCAGAGTGTTTAATTTTATTATGAATTAACGGATGTTGTATTTTACACATAATATATGAACAAAATAATTCTTAACTTGATGAATTGTCTACTAAAAATAATACAAAAAGCATAATAAGGAACAACATATTACACATTATTCAAATTGATACTTTCCCACTCCAAGAAGGCGAGAAAATGCCAGGTAGATTTTAGTCCCTTTTTTATTTCCTCGTACCCACAAAGACAATATTGCTCAGGCACAGCACTCAGTGTTTTACGGAATGCCAATATACACACGGTTTTACAGACCTGCGGGAGAAATACAAGCCTACAGGATACTTTGTTATAATCAAGATAGTATGCAGGAAACTAAAAACCCTCTAAGTGTTATTTATTTATTACCTGGTTTGTGACCCAAAAATGAATTAGGGAATAATTAAAAGGCTAATATATAACATATCATTCTATAGATTGGTTAATCATGAACAAAGAACAACAACTAAAGAACAATTCATATTCTGAACATTGTACATATCTTAAGGTAAATCAAGTGTGAATTTGAATTTTAGATATTTTTAACACGAGTAGACAATATTTTTTGATATGTTAGTTTGAAAAATATCACAATGTACATACTTAAAAGACCTATATGTTTATAGGTACAATGAATATTGAAAAGACGCCCTTCAGCACAAATGTTGAGCAAGTTTCAAAAAGGAACATGATAACCTAATATATGGAGATACTTAAACAACTAATAGTAAGAACTATATATGGTAACCTAGTTACATAGAAATGTTATTTCAAAGATGATGAAAATACATTTATTTTCACTTGTCGTATTTCTTTTCCTATATTATAGGAATGTTATATATATATATATATTACATGGCCACGGTAGTGGCCATGTAGTTATGGTTAAGTTGCTGTTTCCATAGGAAGAGCACTTTTTGGGTGGCTTATAACTTCGCTCTCCCTGGACGGATCCTCACCAAACCTTGCAGAAAAAGTAGTTGGGTCACTCTGATTTTGTTTGCAAAGTTTGGTGAGGATTCGTCCAGGGAGGGCAAAGTTATAGGGGGGTCCCAAAACTTTTTTTTCCCATAGACTGAATGGGAAAAAACTTTGCGCACGGCTACAGCCCGAACCGCTGGACGGATTTACACCAAATTTGCGGCAGGAGTGGCGGCCTGGTCCCAAAAGCGTGCTTTTGTAAATTTGGTGTAAATCTGTCCAGTAGTTCTTTTAAAAATGACTAAAATGTAAGGCAAAAAAAATAGTGATATCGGCGTTCGCTTCGCGGACGGGCTTCCCTGTTCGCTCCGCGGACAGCACCCCGATTGGCCCGTGGGCTTGCGTCATGTCCGCGGACATGCGACGTGATTGGATGGCGAGGGGCGTGGAGCGCGTCAGATTTTCTGCGGCACCCGCCATCTTGTATTTGCAGTCGACCGCGTACAGCGCAGTGAAACGTGGATAAAAAATTGTATTTAGTGCCGTGTGTTGGTGTGTAAGAGTGTTTGGTGAGGGTGGGGGAGTATGAGATAGGTTCAATGCTTTGTTTTTTTATGTGCTAGACGTTTTTGTTGCGTTCGATTTGTCCGCGGAGAACACGGCTGTTCTGACATTTTGTAAATAAACTAAATGGTGGGGTGTTTAGAGGACAGAGTATGTGTCATTTTTGTTCGCAAGGAAGGTAAAAATGAGATATGAACACTCGCGGTGTACTTAATTGTTTGTAAATACACAAACTGGGGGTGTCCTCAGGACGCTGTCCGTATTGTAATCTGTCTAGTTGAAAGAACACTCGCAGTGTCCCGAAATGGTTGCAATTACACAAAATGGGGGTGTTCTGAGAATGTTGTTTGTATTGTTCGTTGTCAGAGTGAAAGTGTTTTAAGAGCACTACTTTTGTCCGCTAATAGTACAATTTCCAAGGGGCGTCAACCGACTTTTTGTCCACTAAAGAAACGATAAATCCGGCTGGTGTGCGTCGACATTATGTGATAATCCTATGACTGGCGCTATTGACGTGGCTGACTTGCTTTTGCGAAACTAAATCATATCACCCGCCACTAAGCCTGATATTATCAAAGCATTCATATTACCCCCCTCTCTCCGTGACGTTACAGGGTGCGTAATGAAACGCGCCCAGTCGTCTCCAGTACTACGCGACTTTACACAGAACCCGGAAGACAACACACATTATGTCACAATACAGCGCGCCACAATTCAGAATATGAAACTGTGATTTAAAAGCAAAGAGCAAGATTGTAAATGTTGTAAAGTACATTTATTTGACATCAAATGTTTAGAGAATATTCAGCAATTTGCATTTGTCTTTGTTGTCGATCCGCAAAAGTTCATGTTGAGACACGCAATGTTCCTTTGCGGTACAGAGAGTGTTAGATCAGGTTACAACTCAGTGTGCCACAATTCGGAATATGAAACTGTGGTTTAAAAGTAAACAGCAGGATTGTACACTTGGTAAAGTACATTTATTTCACATGAAATGTTTAGTGAATATTCAGCGATTTGCTATTGTCTCTGCTGTTGATCAGCAAAAGTTTATTTGGAGCCGCGCGTTGTTCCTTTGCGGTAGATAGACTGTTGGTTTATGATAAAAGCAGTAAATTGTCTCTCTGATAATCGGAAGGTAGCTCCAACACTGAGCCATTAGACCACCATATAGGTTGGTATGTTGTTTGTAGCCTCTAGTACTGCGTAAGGGCATATTGGTCCTGGCGATTGCCCCATAAAATGGTGAGGGTCATGAAGTTGCATATTTGGACTTGCACCTGGCAGTTGAAGACCCCATCCACTGGAGTCTGTAAATCGTGACATAGACAAAACGGGGCCACGTACCTGTTTTAAAAAACATAAATTAGTCTCACCAGCCGATCTTCATTAAAAATCATCATTTTATTTATTAGGGCGTGAAACTATTTGCTATCGAAGATAGTGCAACAGAGTATGTTAATAATAAAATAATAATATTTTTCCATTCATATAGCGCTAAGAACTGTGAGGTATCTAAGCGGTGCTTATTATTAACCACGGTGTGTGGTGCTCATTTATCGACCACGGAAGGATGAAAGGCTGAGTTTGGGCTTGCCGGGATTCGAACTTGCGTTAGCAAGCTGTGCACGGATGTCAAAGCGAGCGCTGTACTCGCTGTGCCACTTTGCAGGCTACAGTAAAGTGGCACAGCGAGTAGAGCACTTGACCGCCTATAGACCGGTTAAATTATTTCTATTAACCCACTCTGTGTCATCTGCCTTTTTCAGAGCCTTCTAAACGACACAGGATCAATTCGGCGGTGATAGTACGCGGTAGAAAACATTATGCCACTTTCAACGAACAAGTTCAACTTCAGCGGTCTTTAATGCTACGCTATTGTAATTATATTTGGTATAAAGTAATGTAAAGGGTTACTTACCGTACAATGGCAATTTCCATTGTCTACGAGTGGTGCAGTCCGAAAATACGACTCGGCGTGTGCCAACGATCTTTCGCATAGTGATATAATATGTAAAAGTGGTTTCGTTTCAGAAATTTCATCTTCATCTTCTCTTACATTTTAGCAACACTCCTTCAAGAGAAGTCTTTCATCACAATCTCTGTCTGTCAAGGTCAAAACCCAATACAACCTTATAGTCTGCTTCGTGAGCCTCTCCGGGGCCCGAGAAAAAAATGAAGCAGCTGACCTTCACTGTGAACGAGCATAAATTCTTACTTTGCAACATTCTGTGTAAAGCCATCTGTAGAAGTTGGTTTTTGCACACCATGTTTGTATATTGTTTGGGTGATATTAAAAAAAGTTTGTTTAAAGGACGTTATGGTTTTAAGTACAGCCGAAAGACCCCTGAAAATAGCAAGTTATGGTAAGCTATGAAAAATAACTCACGCCAACACCATGCACTGCTAAGACTAACACCCAGGACATCAAAGATGACATCGCAAATGTCATTGATGAAATCACTGATGACATCACATGTGTATGTACTTTTCATGGAATTTGTGTACTAGGGATTTTCATTATAATGTTCCGAAAAAAGTGCCAAGGGTATTGCAATAAATATCATACCATTATTAGTGCTTTGAACGATGCATTTATATCAATAAATAGCATTGTATTATGGGATTCTATGTAGTATACTGAGCTGCTAATGGAGAAAGATAGCATTGTGTGCAGAGTACAAGATAAAAGTATAATATTTGTAATGTTAATATGTAGAATAATGAAATGATAATTGTCCTGAAATGTTGGAAAATTCACAAAATGGGGGTGTTCTGAGGACGTTATTCGTATTGTGTGATTGCTTAGCTGTATGCAATGAGGGAATGGTACAGAGAGTAAAATGGACGCCGTCCGCGGACACCGCGGCTGTTCGTGGACAGGGCGTGGTAAATCCGGGTTTTTCCAGGAAATCCAACATGGAAAGAAGACTGTACGGATCAGCCAATCAGATGTCGAGGTTGTGGATTTGTGTTGAAAGAGACTGTGTGTGGTGAAGATGGCAGAAGTGGAGAAAGTCAGGGTGTTGGTGCTCGGAGATAGGTTTGTGCATGGTTTACAGCAGTACGCTGAATGCAGCCATGTTGCAAAGAACTTTGATGTCAAAGGAGTGGAGGTGGTGTGGAGCACTGTGCCTGATTGCAATGTACAGGGAATTCTACAAGTTTGTGCGGATATGGCCACGATGAACAGTCCGCATGTTGTAGTTTTGCACTATGGTGTTTTCCATTTGGGCAACGTCAGTGCCCCTACTTTGTTGGCTGATTTGGAACGCTTGGTTCAAGCCGTAGTGAAGATCCTTCCAAATGCGAAAGTAATTTTTTCTGGATTACTACCTAGTGCAATATGGGACAATAGTTCAGTTTTTTGTCCTCAGCAAAACATTGCTAGGTGTGTCATCAACCGAGGCATGTGTGCCTTCATGCTTAGAGCTGGTATGTTCTTCTGTAACAATGAGAATATTGATGCCAGTAATGCTGTTAATTTTAAAGAAGATGGCATTTCTTTATCTTTTACCGGAAATGCCTTTTTATTTTGGAATGTAAGGGTTGCTTTGGAGAAGGTTATGTGAAGATTTTAGGAGTAAAGTAAGAAAAGAAAACAAGAAAAAAATATAAAATAACAGGTGTCTGTCAAGCATCTGTAAAAAAAAAAAACGGCTCTTTTTAGAGCCAACTTCAAAGGGGAA
This sequence comes from Ambystoma mexicanum, assembly GCF_040938575.1. Taxonomy (NCBI): domain Eukaryota; kingdom Metazoa; phylum Chordata; class Amphibia; order Caudata; family Ambystomatidae; genus Ambystoma; species Ambystoma mexicanum. The sequence continues at coordinate 645,817,722 of NC_090930.1, read as the reverse complement.
ATGGGGCACACTATTTAAATTTACATTCACCACGCTCAGATTTTCGATGTGTCCGCGGACATGACGGTAGTCCGCGGACATGAAAATCACTACGAGGGGGTTAGTATGTTCTATGTTACATGTCAGGGATATTATGGTTAAGTTGTGTTACTAAAAACCTATGAAATTCAGTGAAAAAAACTTTGTTCAAGGGACGTTATGGTTAAGTTGTGCTACTAAAAACCTATGAAATTCAGTGAAAAAACTTTGTTAAAGGGACGTTATGGTTCCAAGTAAAACCGAAAACCCCCTGAAATTCGGCAGTTATGGTAACATAAGAAACCATAACTCGCGCCACCGTGCACTGCTAACACTAACACCCAGGACATCAAAGATGACATCACAAATGTCATTTATGACATAACTGATGACATCACATGGCTGGCTCTCCTTTTTTATCCTTTAGTGACATATCGAAGCCACATAGTTTTCTACAGTAACAGTCAGGAAGTAAAAATTGAAAAGGTACTATATTTGTAGACTTGGATTCCTGTCACATCATATATGAAACATGTACGTAGCGGAAGATACAGGCTTGAAAGAGAGGAATCCTTTCTGTGCATGAAGATAATCATTATGGTATCAGCACTTTGTCATAGTTTTATTTTTATTACTCTACCTTCCCTCTATATGCTCATATTTGTATACATTATAGTTACTCTCCATAGAGTGAATGGGAAAAAAATGTTGCTTGCGTCTACAGCCCAAACCGCTGGACTGATTTCCACCAAATTTGGACCAGGAGCAGCGGCTTGGTCCCGAAAGCGTGCTTTTGCAAATTTGGTGAAAATTCGTCCAGTAGTTCTTTTTTAAAATAACCAAAAAGTAGGTAAAAAAAATTAGTCATATCTGTGTTCGGTTTGCGGATACACTTCCCTGTTCGCTCCGCGGAAAGTGTCCTGATTGGCCAATCGTCTTGCGTGATGTTCGCGGACATGCAAAGTGTTCGCTGATTGGACGGCGTGGAGCGTGAAGCGCGTCAGATTTTTCGGTAGCGCCCGCCATATTGGATTTGCGGATGTCCCGGACAGCGCGGTGAAACTTTGTTCAAAATGTGTATTTTGTACAGTGTGTTGGTGTGTAGGAGTGTTTGGGGAGGGTGGGAGTGTGTGAGATAGGATCAAAGTTGTATTTTTTATGTGTTAGTCGTTCTTTTTGTGTTCGATTTGTTTGCGGACATCACGGGTGTTCTGAAATTTTCTAAATAAACTGACTAGGGGTTGTTCTAAGGAGTCAAAATGTGTCCGTTTTGTTCGCAAGCAAAGTGAAACTGTTCTAAGAACACTCGCGGTGTCCGGGGAGTGTTCGTAGGTGGTGTCCTGAGGACGCTGTCCGTATTGTACTCTGTCAAGTTGAATGTGTTCTAAGAATACGCGAGGTGTCCTGAAATGTTTGCAAATAAATAAAATGGGGGTGTTATGAAGACGTTTCTAAGAACACTCGCGGTGTCCGGGGAGTGTTCGTAGGGGGTGTCCTGAGGAGGCTGTTCGTATTGTTCTCTGTCAAGTTGAGTCTGTCCTAAGAACACTCGGGGTGTCCTGAAATGTTCGCAAATAAACAAAATGGGGGTGTTCTGAAGACGCTTCTAAGAACACTCCCGGTGTCCTGAGGACGCTGTCCGTATTGTTCTCTGTCAAGTTGAATATGTCCTAAGAACACTCGCGGTGACCTGAAATGTTCGCAAATAAACAAGATGGTGGTGTTCTGAAGACGCTTCTAAGAACACTCCCGGTGTCCGGGGAGTGTTCGTAGGGGGTGTCCTGAGGACGCTGTCCGTATTGTTGTTTGTCAAGTTGAATGTGTCCTAAGAACACTCGCGGTGTCCTGAAATGTTCGCAAATAAACAAGATGAGGGTGTTCTGAAGACATTTTTGAGAACACTCCCGGTGCCCTGGAATGTTCGTAGGGGGTGTCCTGAGGACGCTGTCCGTATTGTTCTCTGTCAAGTTGAATGTGTCCTAAGAACACTCGCGGTGTCCTGAATTGTTCGCAAATAAACAAGATGGGGGTGTTCTGAAGACTTTTTGAGAACACTCCCGGTGTCCTGGAATGTTCGTAGGGGGTGTCCTTAGGACAGTGTCCGTATTGTTAGTTGTTAAGTTGAAAGTGTTCTAAGAACTATCGCGTTGTTCTGAAATGTTCGTAGGGGGTGTCCTGAAAACGGTGTCCGTATTGTTCGCTGGCAAGCTCAAAGTGTTCTAAGAACACTCACATTGTTCGCGGACATTAAAAGTTTCCCATAGATCATAGTTGAAATGTTTGACTCTATGGATGTGATATACTGCGGTGGTTGTTGCCAGGGCACAGAGTCTTAGGTGCATGGCCATTTGGCCATGCAATGAAATTTGTGATGTCATCTTTGATGTCCTGGGTGTTAGTCTTAGCAGAGCATGGTGGTGGAGCGAGTTATGGTTGCTTAGCTTACCATAACTGGCGAATTTCAAGGGTTTTTCGGTTTTACTAGGAACCATAACGTCTCTTTAACAAAGTTTTTTCACTGAATTTCATAGGTTTTTAGTAGCGCAACTCTAGACTCTAGACTCTATGCCCTGGCAACAACCACCGCAGCATATCACATTTATATTTGTTTATAACTTTGGGTGAAAAACAAATGTATAAGGAACAAAGGTATTAGATACTATGGATGTGATGTGCTGCTATGGTTGTCCTTATTATTGTATACTTACTGTTTGGTCTAGTAATGGGAGTCCATGTTTTTTTTTCTTCATTTCTGTGATAAAAGAAAATAGCATGTTAGTATTAGTATTTTGTAATGACTTATTACATTGTATAAGCAATATACTTTTATTTTTTTTCGACCCTCATATTTAGTAGAGTACAAATCAGAGTACTGTGCAATTTGCTCAGTTTCTGTATTTGTTGCTAAAATCATTGGGTCTGTGGGAGAAAAAAAAATCCATGTTGGATTTAAAAAAATACCCTTTTTCTGTTATGCTACAGTTTATTTGTTTGTTTGTTTTCAGTGTTCACTTGTTGTTTCTGGCTAATGCTTTATAGTTTGCTTTGTTGTATTTCTTTTGGAACAGTAACAGATTCTTCATTTGTTTTGATAATATAAAATTTTTGAGCAGTTAGATACCAATTGGCGTATTCTAACTGTCTATTTTTTTTAATATATTGTAGTGGTTTTCATTTACCTATTTGGATATTGTTAAATTTTGGGACAGTTAGATACCAATTGGCGTATTCTAACTGTGTATTTTTTGGCCTAATTTAGTGGTATTCATTTATCTGATTAGTTGTTGTAGAATCTTTGAGTGTTAGATAGCTTTTGGAGTATTCTAACAGTTTATATTACTTTAACACACATTTATAATTTTGGGACAGTTAGATACCAATTGGCGTATTCTAACTGTGTATTTTTTGGTCTAATTTAGTGGTATTCATTTATCTGATTAGTTGTTGTAGAATCTTTCAGCAGTTAGATAGGTTTTGGAGTATTCTAACAGTTTATATTTTTGTAACACAAATTTACTTACAGGTTTAAATACAGTTTATTTATCAAATTTTGGTTTTAAGTACATCAAATAAGCGTTTGTAAGATTTGCTGCTAATCTCTGCTTTAGAGTAATGGTACTATCATTACCTTCAAACATCCACATTTCTTTTTTATGTATGCAGTGTAGTACCCTGAATTGGTTGTGGCTCCTGCGTGGTTTATTATACCTATTGTTGTGAAGGTTTTCTTACCAAGTGATATTTGACCATGTGTGAATCCAGTCAGCTTGCAGTTGTTTTTTGGTACCATCTGCATTGTAACGTAGAAGCATTAGTATTACGTATTTACTATGTGTTTGTATTACTAACGTGGAGCGATTATCTGAATTGCAGGTAGAGCATAATCTACCATGGTTTGCATTTTGTACAAGTTGCTGAAATGGAATGGATTCACAATTTGGTATTGATATATATATATGAAGCGTTCATTGGGGAATTCTTCTTGTGTCACATTGTTGCAGAGAGTGCATGTATGTTTCCACATGTATGAAATCTGAAAGATTTCATTTATGGGTATGTTTTTGTTTTCCAGTACTTGTAGTAAGTACATTAGAAATTCTTGTGGATCTTCCTGTGAGTTTATAGTGAATTTCACCATTCCAGCACAGTAGTCCAATTGTCGTCTTATTCCAAAAACACTATATGTGTCGTCAGGATTGTTTGCTGCATTTCTGTGAAGTACTAACATTTGCAAACACAATGGGTTTGTACTGTGTGAGTAAATGTTGTCAACAATTGGTGGTAATTGAAATAGAATATTCATTGCTACATTTGCATAGCAACTTACACCAACTATATTTGAGAATTTAAATGGTCCATGTAGTTCTGTATCTAACTGCTTTTTTTGGAGTTTGTCTTCCTTCTTTAAAGAACTACCTGGTTTACTTTTTCTAATTGATTCTTTTTTGTTTGTGGTACTTGATGGAGTATTAGTTTCTTTTACTCTCTTTGGAGGATTTCCAGTGAAGTCCTGTTGCATTTCAGTTTGATTTAGTTTTCTTTTACAACGTTTTAGTTTTTGTGGAACAGAATATGTGTTTAGATGGGGAGTGTACAGTGAGCGAAGTCTATTATATTCTAAAATGCAAGTAATATCAGCGTTTACTTTACTTGCATCAAAGTTGATTAGAAATAGACCGTCAAGTGTACGTAAGCGTGATAGTGCTACGTAGCTCATGCCTTCTTTAAAGACTGTGTTACCAATATCTATCATTGCTTTGTCTAGGGTAAGACCTTGTGATTTATGAATTGTGACTGCGTATGCAAGAGTTAGAGAAAATTGTTCTCTGCGTACATACATATCTTTGAAGAGAAGGAATCTAGCTGTTGAACGTCATATCCGTTTTACTTCTGAAAGTTTGTCAAAGAGTATATTGACAAACTGAATTTTGTTGTCACGTGGGTATGTTTGAAAGCCAACAACTGTACCCAGTGCTCCATTAACTAGTGGTCCAAGTCAAGGTTACATTTAAGCATTACTCTGCAATTTAAGGATAATTTTAACATCTTTTCTAAGCCTGCTGTGTTTGAGATTGATTTTTCTAAATTATTTAGTCTTGTTGTGGCTTGGTCACACATGGGTAGTGTCATACCATGTACATCTAGTTTGTCTGTGGCGCTAATTTCCATTATTGGTTGCAATTCTTTACTTAGCATGATTTCATTGAATTTGAAGCAGCTTGCAAGAGTTGGCATTAAGGCCATACAATTGACATTTTTGTGGGCTAATTGTTCCATAAAATCTGTAGCACATGCATTATCGCCATAAAGTGCATTAATGTGCCGGGTTTTCAATGTTGCTCTGCTTCTTTAGAAAGTATACCAACTCTCAAACTTTTTAAAATGTTGGCATAAGTGAGATCTGCAGATTGGCGCATGTTTTCTGTTAATTCTCTGTATTGGAAATGTTGCCAAAGGTTGACATTTCCAATGCTGCCAACAGTTTTACGGCAGAGTTTGTGCCCTAATGTTTTAAAAATAGGTTCACCTTTTACTGGTGTTAATTGAAGCAGATCTCCAAAAACAATAATGTGTTTTCCTGCAAAGAGCTCTTCATAGTCTTTTTGAGTACTTCTTGTAATCTGAGGTGAATCAAAGCTAACATCAGGTTGGAGACCATGCTCACTTCATCTATTAGTAGCATTTTCATTTGTTTCAATACTCTGCGTAATTCCATTGCAGCTTCTGCAGAAAGTTTGTAATAGTCTAATTTGTTCTGGTGTTCTACTGGTAATAGTAGTAATCGATGTAATGTAACACCACCTACGTTGTAGGCAGCTAAACCTGTGGGGGCAGTGACAACAGCTGACAGTTTGTTGTTTGTCAATTGTTGAAGGAACGTACTAATGATTTTGATTAGGAATGTTTTGCCAGAACCAGCTTCACCACTGACGTACAGTAGTATAGGTTTATAATTATGGCAGGAACATTCTTTATTTTCATGTTTTACACCATGTGCAATTTGTTTTGTTACTTCTTGAAAAATGCTACTTTGCTCATTGTTTAGTTTTGATTGTAATATAGTTAAGTCTTCCTTATCTTCATACTGACACATGGTGTTTTCTACTTCTATCATAGCTAATTCTGCCTCATTTGTTATTAGTGGTTCTCCCAGTGGTTCTTGGCTTCCTGTTACAGAAGGTTGACTACTGTCAGGAGTATCCTTATCTAGTTGAGCTTGGAGTTCTTCTTCATGTTGCTGTTCATTGTGCAACATTGTTTTGTTCTGTGTAAAGTTTACATCAGTTATAGTGCTTTCATTTGCTTTGAAAGCATCCTCATATGAGTCATAGTTATCTAGTAATTGTTCTTCTTTTCTCCATGGTTTGAAGAGTTGTAGCAGGGACATGTAATATACTTCTTTATGTTGAGGAGTCTTCAATGACAATTTGATATGATTAATTAAATTTGGTTTAGTGAGTTTAACTAAGCTGCCTTCACAGTCTGTCACTCTATATTTACCTTTTTTTTCATCGGGTTTCATATTATTTTTGTATGTATAGTTTTGGGCTATTTGGTATAGACACATGTTTTCCAAAGTATTACTTCTGTTTGGGTAGTATGTGTCCAATAAATTGTGTTTTAAAATGTCTTGGCTGTTGGGATCATGTTTGGCTATTGTTTCTATATCTTCATATGATAGAACTCTTTTTCTAGATTTAGCTGGACCAAGACTTAGCCATACTATATTTTCAGATTTACCATACAATGAAGTACCAGTTAAAAGATCAGCTGCTTCATAAGATCCAAATTCTCTATGGGTGAGCATTTTTAAGCCCAAGCTGTATAATTTCTGAGATACTGTTTTATCTGATGACAGGTCATTCCAGAGGTCTTGGAGCTCTGTCTTTTCTGCTTTAGTTAAGTATGCTGTGACATATTGTGCAACTGCAGTAGAATTGTCTGCAATGTACTGCACATCTATGTTTGCATTCCATAAGTGGGCAATGATTGCATTATAATCATTGATATATTTTTCTTCTTCTTTTCATTTTATGTAATATGTATTTTTAGGTGACTTTCCTTTAACAGTATGTCTAACTGAAGACATGAGGTTGTTTACTTGACCTGTATTTGTAACTGGTCTAGGGAAACCAAATCGGCATTTGGTGTAGTATTTGCCTTTGTTTTTGTATTTGCGACGACAATATTTTCCACATTTGTGTCTTTGAAATTGTAAAATTTGTGCACAAAGATCATTATTTGTGGCTTCTGATGGAATTTGACAAGTGACATATTTTTCAATAAACTGTAAAACAGTGGCATCACTGTCTTGACCAAATTTAGGAGCATCTTTAATCCATAAAAGCATGTGGATATGTGGTGCTCCTCTGGCTTGGTATTCTTTTCTCCCAAATAAGTGTTGCACTTCTCCAAGGGGAGGAACAGTTTTATTACAAATAAAATGTGGCATAGCAATGAAGTGATGGTGAAAATATCTTGAAACATTAACAGGATCCAAAGAACAAAGTTCTCCAGGTGTTAGAATATCTATGTTTGTTTTGTTTTTATTTGATATGCGTAGGAAATCATGTAAATCTTCCCATGCATATTCTGCACAACTTAATGTAACAAACCAAGTGGGTGGGCCAAGGTTTCTGATCATACAACGTACATCTCCATGACGTCGAAACCAGTACTCTTTAGTACCACGCATATTTGCTAATAGATTTGTAATATTTGATTGTAAAATCTCATCCTTTTGTTGCACTTTCTCTAATAATTGTGTAGCTGTCATATTTTGAAAGTGTGATCCTGATTTTAATATGTGTGCAACTCCGTAACATAAAGTTGCTAGTTCACTTTCAAAGAGTAGGTGGAATATGTATTCCACATTTTGTCTAAATCTGGGATCTTCAGAATACATCCGTAATGAGCGGTATTCTGAAGCTTATATTTGAATAGGTCTATCATCATATCTTCCTCTTTTGCCAGTTGGAAAGAGTAGAGGAAAAGCATGTGCTTCTAAACTTTTTTCCCATATACTGATTGGCGATCCTTTTGTTTGACGCATTTGGTAACTTTCCAGTACATCTTGTACGGTGTCATTACAGTGCAAAGGATGAATTGTATACTGGTCTAAAGTATTTGATATTGTAGCAGGATCTAGTAGCTCAAATTGACCAGCTTCTTGTGTTTCTTGAATTATTTCAGTTGTATCTTTCAAGTTTTCTTCAATATTAATTTCTTTGTAATATTCATTATTCTCTTTAAGATATTGGAAGGCTTGTCTAACTTTATATAAATCTACCAGCTGTTGCCATATTTTTTTGTCTTTTGTAGGTACTCCATTTACTCATATAATTAAAGATTGGTGCATTGGACGTTGCACTCCTAGAGTATGCACATTTTCTTTTAGATTTAATGGTAAATAAACTACTTTTCCACAAATGCCTTTTACCAATTCAGAGGGAGGTAATTTTGCTGTTTTTGGTTGAAGGCGTATTATTGCTTGAAATGGGTGTACTGTTTGAATTATGATGCTCTCATATAAATTAAGTTGTTGTAGAGGTTTTGGTACTGGGTATAATTCCAAATTATTTGTGATAGAACGTGAAGGAGTTTGGTTGTTGTCAAGTTTTGTGGTGCAATAACTGCAAAGTATTAAGGGCTCCGTTATTTCATATTTGTTTTCTGCTAGAAGATAGAGAGCTAATTCAAACCATTTAGAATCTTCATTGTCTTCTATTTTGTATGATAGGTCCACAATTTTTATGTTACTTTTAGAAAAACTTCTACGGCAACATACACATACATGGTTTGGTACTTCAGCTGATGTACTTTTAAATTTTAGTATTTCTTTTTTGTATGTGTTTAGCAAAAGGTTGCCATGTGTAGAATTGTTGCTTAATTGGTTTAAAGCTATTTCATTCTGAAAATGGCTTTCACTTCAAAAATATTTTTTCTAGATATAGTGAATTTCTTCAAGTAGGTCTTTTGCTGTACCATGTAGAATGATGTTATTTAACTTTGCTAGTGCTAAAGCAGGACTTTTAGCATAGTACAGTTTATAGACTAGATTTCTTATAGTTGAATGATGTGTTGATATCCTTTTGATATCATGGAAAGTGGTTTCACAAGTAGGTCCTGTAATGCAGGCCAATGAATGTCCTTGTAGTCCTGTGTACTTGCGCACTGGACAGGTATCTATATTTTGCAGTAATTTCATTTTGATTTTGTCTTTGCTTTTTACATATTTATTGAGGAATTGGTGTAAAGATTTGAAACCTTGTTTGGGAATGTTACACATTGACGTGCATGGCTATTTGTACACTAGAAGTTCTGATTCAGTTGAATGGAGGGGTAATTCTAAGTTTTCAGGGCATATTTTTGTAAGGAGTACTTCTTGTTCCATTATGGTATTATTCACTTTTTCATAACCTCGACCACTGCTATTTATGGCAATTGTATCTGTTTGCTTTTGTTTGTATGCTTCTTCATTAAAATATGGTTCTGTGCTCGTAGTGTGATTCCATTCACCTCCGCAGATACTTAAGAAGTTCTTTCCGTTGACATTTCGCTTATTGAGAAGTCTTTTTTGTAATTTAGTTATTAGTTTTGTTAGTGGTTTCATTTTGTTTAACAGTAAAATAAATACATTTCTTTTGAGAAGAATTGCACTGTCCATCAATGCTTCTAAGATTAATTTCCTACGATAGGTTTTAAGCTTTGAACCTGATTTCTCTCCTGTTTTTATAAGATTTTGAAGGACTTTGTGACGGTATATTTTGGCTAAAAGACTTTTCTTGGTATGCTTACTTTGCACTATATTGAAGAAGTAGTTTTATCTGTACTGATAGGTGATTTTCTGTTAATTGTTTTTTGGTTTGTTTTACATTTTGATAGAGGAAGCGAAGTTGATGTACTTGAAACTTTTTGTGTTTCACTAAATGATTGTGTTAGCTGTTTTGTTTCAACTTTTTTTACAAATTCTGCTAGAGATGGATGCTTATTTTGGACACCTTTATTTTCATTTGCTCTAATTTTGCGTTGCTTTCTACGGAGTTGTCTTTTGGTAGGCATTCTTTAGGGTCTGTTGAAAAAAATAAAGAAGATATGGGTTGGGGTGTTCTGGAATGTATGTGTGTGTGTGCATGAGTGTTTGAGTAAGATGATAAAGATGCATGTAATGGTGTGTGATTGTGCATTGGGATCTAAAACTAGTAGGGGTAGGTATTCTTGAATTTATGTGTCACTAAACTGGGGTTCAGATGACAAAAAAAAGTAAGCTAGTGGTGTGGAAAAGTACAAATAGTAAATGTAATATATACAATTAAAACAGTTGTTTGTTCTATAATATGAAAATTGTAGTGGTTCAGTTGGCTAATTTGTGTGTCCAAAAATAGAAATTTGTGGGCCATTCTGGTTGTAAATCGCTGTTTACGACATGGACATTTTTGGACAAAATGGTACAAAATCTCTATTTTAAGAAACCAAAATAGCTGGTATTAATGTTATAGTATATTTGATTAATAATATAAATAATATGGTGATATTTTACTTACTTTTTTTTTTAAATTAAGAGGTAACTTCTTAGTGTTTCTTTCTTCTTCGAATTCGGCTGCTTCTTTTCAGGAAACTGGTCTTCACTGCAACTGTGAAAGCTTCAAATGAGTAACTTTGTTTGTATATAGCACTGTTTTTAATTTAGATATTGATTTTTTTAATTGTAATCCTCAGTGCCTTCTGTAAAACTATTAAACTAATTTATTTACATAAGATACATTGCATCAGTTCAGTGTATATGATATGTTCTTAATGAACAAATTGTACTGAATGACTAACTGTAGCACAAATAAAATATCTTTACTATGTCTTGTGAAATTTATAATATATTAGTGAATACCACTGTTTCTGTAAGTAAACTGTTCTAGGTAATAGCGCCTCAATGTCATGTCTAATTTAAAGTAATTAAGTAAATAAATAAATAAAAACAAACAATATGAAATTGTATAAGTATTTTTATAAAGGTTAAAACATAGATTGTGTTTGCATGCAGTTTTGTTTGAATATATGTAGTCTATATATTTCATTTAAAAAATGTTAGTTTAACATGATTTGAGTGTGTGTGTTTAAAGAAAGTAAAAAGTATAAAGGTGTATAAGTGGTAGTTGATTTTAGGAAATTGAAAAAAAGTACAGTAAATTCATTCAACAGATTTTACAAGGTAAAAGTCTGTTTGAAAATGTGTTCATCTACCATAGCTCTCAAGTCACACGCCTTGTAAAGGGCAGACTCACCCGCCAAGCCTCCTGCACGCCCATTCATTCCAATGGGCGTCTCACCCGCTAAAAACAAAATGGGGTGATTTCACCCGCCTGTAAAACAAAAATGGTTGAGAGCTATGTCATGTACTATACAGAAAATATGCATACCTGAAGTTTGTGTTCATTCATATGGATATGCGTGGAGCTGCAAGTAGAAATCTTGAAGACTTGTACAGTATTTCTGGTAGATGCTGCTTGCCAATGATATGACACTTGTACTCAGAGAGATTCAGAGTACATTTGCAGTGCTGATCTATGATGATGCATTTAGAAGTAGAGGTCTTGAATGTGATTGGTGCATGGTCATGTGATTTTTAAGGTACATCCAATGAGGGAATGGCAGAGAGAGTGTAGTGGAAATGGTAGAAGGGCTGTTCATGTTACGATATGTCCGCGGACATGGCGGTAGTTCCAGGACATCGGGAGTTACATCCGGGGATTTTTGGGTTCAGAAGTCATGCAAATGAGAATAAGCACTGAAAGGGATTGGTCAGGAAAGTTTGGTGGGTGTGTTGTGCCAGGAGAGATTTTTTGAGATACTCTTTTTGCTGAGAGAACAAAAGATAGCTATGCCTGTGTGTTTCAGAAAACAGATTGTTTGGATTTTAGGAGATTCGTGGATACATTGGTTGAAGGTGCATGCAGAAAGCTGTGGAGTAGCTGTAGATCTTGGATTCCCACATGTGGAAGTACACTGGCATGGAGTACGTGGAATGAAGTGGTTGGATTTGCTACCTCTCTGTGCTACTTTGGAGACAGAGCAACATCCAGACATAATTGTAATTCATTGTGGAGGGAACAGTTTAGGGCATGTGACTGGAATTTTTTTGCAATTTGCTATGAAAGAAGGACTGAGGAAGGTTATGGACATGTTTCCTAATTCGCAAGTGATATTTTCACGGATTGAGCAGAGACAAATGTGGCTTCGTTCTTCTTCATTTGGTCCACAAATGGAAAAAGCAAGGCGCAATGTTAATAAGGCTGTTTGTGGCTTTCTAAGAGATTTTGGCATGTCTTCTTTTCACAATGAAAATATTATGTTTTGTAGTACACTACATTTTTCGCAGAGATGGAGTCCATCTTACTTATGCTGGCAATCAGATTTTTCTGAGAAATGTACAAAATGCATTGCGACCTTTTTTGGAATTACAACACCGATTTTGAAGTAGATGTTAAGCATTTACAATTTTTGACTTACAAACACCACCCAAAGGCTCTTTTCAGAGCCACCACTTCTTTCCAGAGAAAATTACAATGTTTGTGATGGAGTAGTAACCCAATTTTTTTAATGTTCGCGAACTGTTCGCGGACTTCTAAAAAATACAAAGAGCCCTGCTTCATTTATTTTCACTTCTAGTTTTTAACTGGGAAAGGCGGCTCTGAAAAGAGCCTTATTTGTTTTTGATTTTTGTAATTTTGTATTTTTTTTGGTTTTTTAGACATGACACAGTAGGGGAGGAGGGTAAAGGAGGGTAAAGGGGGGACACCAACCACAGGGATAAGAAAGGGCGGACTGAGAGAGGAAGATGTAGAGTGGGTTTTATTTGGGTAGTGAGCAGGTCTTCTCGTGCTCTGAGACGATAGTCTCAAAAGCACTCCGAAGTCGCTCCCCCTGCAGAGTACTGTGTCACAGTACATACATACAACTGTGACCCTCGAAAGGTAAGGGTCATAAGCATTCTGTATGGCCTGTGAGGCAGCTTCAGAAAGACGCTGTCCCACAGAGGTGGTCCTTGTGGTGACAGGATCAGAAACAGAGGATGAAGTAGAGTAAATCAACCTGCTACGTTCTTTCGCAAGGTACAACCCTGCAAATAGCCCCAGAGTGAAATGACCTCAGTTGTCGCTTCATAGTAGTGGTCCCAAAGCTGTAGTTACCGTACTTCCCGCGACTGAGTATCATTTTGCACTCATTGCAGGTAACATGATTCGCACGAGCCTTAGGATCATTCCCATGAATGGTAAATAACCGCCACACCCAATCACTGTGTTCTGAAGAATAGCCAGAAACACAATGGGAATAAGCTCTTGGGCGTGGTCTTTTATAGGGGTGCTTGTGCGCGGTCCGCGGACATGCGCATTGTGCGCGGACAGATCGAACACAAAAAAAGGATCGGAAAGTTTCAAAACGTATATAGAAAGTCAAGATTGCTATGTGGGACTTGTGGCATGGTGAGATTTTATTGAAATATATTATGGATTAACTGAAAATGTACTTTTAAATTGTTCGGGGACACAAACAGTGTCCGCATTTCAGGACGATGAGCATGGGCGCGGTCATATGATCTGTTTGCGAACTAGTCTGCGAAGGAAGCGCCTGTCCGCAGGACACCAAGTGCACGGAGATTGGTTAGCGCATGCGCATTGATGTCCTACGGACACTGTTCGGGTTCTGAAGTAATTAAAAGTGCGTCACACATGGAATGAATATTTCAGGTATAGTGTTCTTCAGGACACATGTAATTTAGTTTATGTAGGAACATTTCAGGACACCAATTGTGTTCTTAGAACACTTTCAATTGGGTAGCGAACACTACAAACAGTTGTACTGTTGTTCATGACACATCATTTTCGTGTATTTAGGAACATTTCAGGACAGCAATTGTGTTCTTAGAACAGTTTCAACTTGCTAGCGAACAGTACGAACAGGTGTGGTGTTCTTTAGGACACCTCCATTTTCGTTTATGTACGAACATTTCAGAACACTCGCACTGTCCGTGGACACTTTTATTGTTTTTAAAAAAAAAACGGAAACTGTTCACAATACAATATAAAAATTAAACTTTATTTAACATATATTAATAATTTATAATTTATGACAGAGAAGGTGAGGCAGAAACAGAAACAAAAACAGGAGAATTTGGGGTTTCAACATGATTGGTATTAGGTGAGGAAGGGATGGAAATCTCATCAAAACGTTTTGGATTATGGAGAGGGTTTGGGGATAATTGACTGGGATATGGTGAGGAGGGACAAGTACATGTGGGGCAATGGTATGACGTTTTTGTTTTAAAATGATCTTCAACAAAAGTTTTTAAATTATTAAAATTGGTCAACAGTAAATCAATTTTTTCTTTTATGTTGTCAAGCGTGTTTTCCATAACAGCTTCTTCAGAGGTAGTTTCTATTTTGTTATGCTCTGTATAAAAAAAATATATATATGTTAAATGTATATAAAATAATAATATTTAAATGGTTTATATTATAAAGTGTTTACCATTAGTTTCACTATCTTGTGACATTTCTTCATGTGGGAAATTGTCCTCTAGCCATTCCAGAGTACTAGACATTTCTGTGAGAAAAAAAAAGAAAAGATAATATATTTTTTAATCTAATACAGAAAGTTTATAAATATATGAGTAACATGAAGTACACTTACTATTTCTATTTCAAGTTCATAAGAAGAGATCTAGTCAGTTCCATATGACATGTATATAAAGTGAAAGTCATTATTGTTAAGTTTTGCTACTAAAAACCTATGAAATTCCGTGAAAAAACTTTGTTAAAGGGACGTTATGGTTCCTAGAAACTTTGAGCAGTTAGATAGCTTTTGGAGTATTCTAACAGTTTATATTTCTGTAACCCCAATTTACCTAAAGGTTTAAATACAGTTTATTTATCAAACTTTGGTTTTAAGAACATCAAATAAGCGTTTGTAAGATTTGCTGGTAATCTCTGCTTTAGAGTAATGGTACTATCATTACATTCAAACCATCCACATTTCTTTTTTATATATGCAGTGTAGTGGCCTGAATTGGTTGTGGCTCCTGCGTGGTAGATTATACCTATTGTTGTGAAGGTTTTCTTACCAAGTGATATTTGACCATGTGTGAATCCAGTCAGCTTGCAGTTGTTTTTGGTACCATCTGCATTGTAACGTAGAAGCATTAGTATTACGTATTTACTATGTGTTTGTATTACTAACGTGGAGCTATTATCTGAATTGCAGGTAGAGCATAATCTACCATGGTTGGCATTTTGTACAAGTTGCTGAAATGGAATGGATTCACAATTTGGTATTGATATATATATATATATGAAGCGTTCATTGGGAATTTCTTCTTGTGTCACATTGTTGCACAAAGTGCATGTATGTTTCCACATGTATGAAATCTGGAAGATTTCATTTATAGGTATGTTTTTGTTTTCCAGTACGAATAGTAAGTACATTAGAAATTCTTGTGGATCTTCCTGTGAGTTTATAGTGAATTTCACCATTCCAGCACAGTAGTCCAATTGTCGTCTTATTCCAAAAACACTATCAGGCCGATTCATGGAATAATTAGCGCGGCGCAAGTGGCCAAAAATGTGCTATTCGCAGTGGAATAGCGAAATTCGCAGTGCAAGTGCGAAAATCGCACGAAAAGGAGCGCATCGATTCATGGAAGGCCCTGCGCGAGAAAACCATTGGATGTGCGCTAAAAAAGTGTGATCTAACGGCGTGAGCCAGGTCACAGCGAAAACGCACAGGCCACAGCGAAAATCGCACATAGCGCGGCGCACACAACAAAAGTAGGCGGAACACGGGGCGTAACACTCGGAATGGGGAACAACTTGCCAAAATGTGCGCACAGGCCATCTAACGGCATGAGCCAGGTCACAGCGAAAATCGCACAGGCCACAGTGAAAATCGCACATAGCGCGGCGCACACAACAAAAGTAGGCGGAACACGGGGCGTGACACTCGGAATGGGGAACAACTTGCCAAAATGTGGGCGTCACGGGGGAAGTACAGGGTGCAAGTGCGCGGAACGCCCACACGCTCGCCTACAACACGTATTCATGGAATCGAATCGGGCAAAAAAGCGCACGGTCAAACCAGCGCACAGGCACAAACACGACCGCCACAAGAAAGCAGGCGGTAGCGTCTCTGCGCCTGTAATAAATGTGCGCCAAAAGGTGCGCCAACAAATAGCACCTATATACAGCTATGATGAATGTCCTATACTGTGGCCCTCCAGGACAAATGACGTGCAAAGGGGTACCCACAAACACGGACACCCGCAGACTGAATAATAACGTGTGCGTGTATTGCGGGTGCGCGGGAACTTTCACACGCGATTTGGCAGGGTACGTGGATTTCAGGGGTGCGCGGGAAGTTCCACACGCGATTTGGCCGGGTACATGCGTGGGAATTTCCACACGCGACTTTGCTGGGTACGTGGATCTCAGGGGTGCGCGGGAAGTCTCACACGCGATTTGGCGGGGTACGTGGATTTCAGGGGTGCGCAGGAAGTTCCACACGCGATTTGGCCGGGTACGTGCGCGGGAATTTCCACACGTGACTTGGCTGGGTACGTGGATCTCAGGGGTGCGCGGGAAGTCTCACACGCGATTTGGCAGGGTACGTGGATTTCAGGGGTGTGCGGGAAGTTCCACACGTGATTTGGCCGGGTACGTGCGCGGGAATTTCCAAACGCGATTTGGCTGGGTACGTGGATCTCAGGGGTTCGCGGGAAGTCCCACACGCGATTTGGCAGGATACGTGGATTTCAGGGGTGCGCGGGAAGTTCCACACACGATTTGGCCGGGTACATGCGCAGGAATTTCCACACGCGATTTGGCTGGGTACGTGGATCTCAGGGGTGCGCGGGAAGTCTCACACGCGATTTGGAAGGGTACGTGGATTTCAGGGGTGCGCGGGAAGTTCCACACGCAATTTGGCCACGTACGTGCGTGGGAATTTCCACACACGACTTGGCTGGGTACGTGGATCTCAGGGGTGCGCGGGAAGTCCCACACGCGATTTGGCCGGGTACGTGCGCGGGAATTTCCACACGCGATTTGGCTGGGTGCGTGTATTTCAGGGGTAGGCGGGAAATTCTACACGCGATTTGGCTGTGTGCTCCCAGGTATTCCCTGTACACCCTCCACGGCCCCTGCAGGCAGCGGACACCACATGGAACTACCTGTAACGCTCACCTGATTCCCACGGAGGTGCTGGTCTTGGCAGGAAGGTGTCTGTGACCCGAAAAGTGATGTGCAGGACTCGATTTGCTTCTGGGGCCGAACCTCTTTGCACTGTGTGTCGAACTCGAAGAGTGAGATTTCTGCAGGTGAAAGAATATGGGGGTTAATGATCTGGGTTGTTGAATGTCCCTCTCTCTCTCTCTCTTCCTAGCTTCTCCGTAGAGCTCCCAGGTCAACGTGCTCACCTTAGATAGGTGAATGCTGGACTCTCCATCTGCGTCTGGTGCAGGGTGCCATTGCCAGTTCCTTCACTGGTGAAACATAGACCTCTTGACATCAGAGCATCGCTACCGTCGTTAACTGCACGAGCGGTGAGTTTCCGGACACCTTTTTAGTCCTTATAGTCTTTAGGTGCGTGGACACGTTAATATAGAACAGGACTCTGTATAATGCTTTTTCCTATTTGTCTTGCAGGGCTCTTGAGATAGGAGATGGTGTGAAGAGAGCCGAAGTTGGAGCCAGAGCCTTGGAATGAAGCGCTTGGAAATGCGTAAGTAAATGCAAGCGCTCTAACTGTCTCTTTTCCCTTGCAGCTGTGAGTTCGTGCTGAAGAGATGCTGGAAAATGCCGGAGTATTTGCAGGCATTCTATTGTGGCGAGCGCGATGGACGTGAGTAAATACCTGTCTATTGTCTCTTCGTTTGTCTTTCAGATGCTGGGTTGCAGCGTTGAAGAAATCCGGAATTTCGCGGAGTGCCGGTAAGTAATAACAATGCTTTTGTCTTCACAGGCGGTGGTGCAGCGTGAAGAAATGTTCGCTGCCGATGGATCAGGTGAGGAAAGCGCTGCGTGTAAAGGTTGCCGTGCTAACCTGTTGTTTCTTGTCTTTGCAGGTGCTGCTGAATACTGGATACAGGAGTGGTAAGTATTGTTCTTGCAGGTTCAGGATCGGAAGGAAGAAAGGCTGGAACAGACTCGGTGAGCGTTCTGCTGCAGATGCAGAATAACGCGAAGCACGTTTGTTCAATCGGGTGTGGTTTAAATAGCCTTGGAGTGATGAGGCGTCTTCCTCCACGGCCCCGCCTAGGTAAGAAAAGAGTTCCAGTTCCAGAAGAGTTCCCGTGTTGTATCCAGGGAGTGGAGCTTGCCCCACCCAGGTAAGAAAGTAGTTCCTGTTCACAGAGGGTTCCTATGTGGCTGGTAAGTAAGCAGCATGGTCTGCTGCAGGTAAGTCCACTCAAGCATCTTCATACATTTTATGAGCCCGGCGCTTCCAGTGCCGGGACCGATGGCTTTGATGAGCCTGGTGCCACCGGTGCCAGGACAAGGTCCAAAAGGTCCCAGTGGGGACCGGCTGGTGCCTAAGATAATGGTTAGGGGCCTGCTTCCAAGGACGTTGGGCTGTTCCTGACTCCTTGGAAGCAGTGATCATGACAGCACCCCCCCTCAAGGCCCCTCCCAAGCGTGTCTTCTCCGGGGGTTTTGGCTTGTCGGGGTGATTCAAATGGAATTTCTTGACCAGACGAGGTGCGTGGACATGCTCTGAGGGTTCCCAAGACCTTTCCTGGGGGCCGTATCCTTTCCAATCAACCAGGTAATATAATTTAGATTTGGAGATTTTGGAGTTTAGGATGTTCTTTACTTCGAACTCAAGTTCTCCATCTACTAAAACAGGTTCCGGGAGTTCGGTCAATCGGGTTCCTGGTTGCACTAGTTTTAGTAAGGAGACATGGAATACTGGATGTATTTTCATATGCGAAGGCAATTCCAATTTAACAGCCACCGGATTAATTATGGCAGAGATAAGATAGGGTCCAAGGTATCTCGGGATGAAAGTGCGGGGTCCTTTTAGAGGTAGGTGCTTAGTGGATAACCAGACCTGATCTCCCACTGCGTAGTGAGGGGCCTCTTTACGGTGCTGATCTGCTCCTTTCTTAAATTGAGCTTTAGCTCTTTGCAGATGGGCAGTGGCTTCCTTAAAAGCACGAGTGATCTCCGAGTGCAAGTGATCCACAGCAGGTGTTTCGAATTCTTGGGGAGGATCCAGGTTAGAGGTTCTAGGATGGTGTCCGTATAATAGGAAGAAGGGAGTCTTCCCGGTTCCAGAATGAGTCGAATTGTTATGGGCGTATTCAGCGATCCAAAGAATGTCCTTCCAAGGGTTTTCAGTTTGTTGGAGCATGCAACGTAGATATTGCTCTAGAGTTTGATTTGTCCTCTCGGTTTGTCCGTCAGTTTGGGGATGGTGACTGGTAGAAAGTCTCACATCAATGTGGGCTAAACGACAGCAACTTCGCCAAAAGTGGGAGATGAATTGACTTCCCCTATCGGAGACCAAAACCGAGGGGAAACCGTGTAACCGAACGATGTTTTCTAAGAATTCTCGGGCCAATACTGAAGCTGAAGGTAGGCCCTTCAGGGGAATGAAGTGAGCCATCTTGGAGAATAGATCCACGACTACTAAAATGGTATTATACCCTGAGCATGGAGGTAAGTCCGTGATGAAATCCATGGACAGGGTATGCCATGGACAGGGAGGGATGTCTAGTGGGTGTAAGAGACCGTCTGGTTTCTCCTTCTGACTCTTATTCTGGGCACACACACCGCAGGATATTACAAAGTCTCTAATGTTCTTCTTCCATGATGGCCACCAGAAATGTCTTTTGACCTTTTCCATGGTTTTGGTTATGCCAGGGTGACCCTCCATTAGTGAATCGTGATAACAGGAGATTACCTGTTTTTGTATTTTCTCACTGGGCAAGTACAATCGTCCTCGGAAATATGGTAGGTCTCGATCCACTGAGAATTCTTTTCCCTTTAATTGCCAGTCCTGTAAGTCGGCCGGAGTTAAAAGTGATTTGACTGTAGTCTTAATGTCTTCAAAGGATTGAGCGCTGACCAAGCCCAAAATCCTTTGTTCTGGGATTATGGGTATTGGTTCTGGATTGGTCAAATGTTCATCTATTCCCATCCGGGAGAGGGCATCTGCTTTTCCATTTTTACTGCCTGGTCGATAAGTAATTATAAAGTCAAACTCAGCCAAAAACAGAGCCCAGCGAAGCTGCCTGGAAGACTGAGCTTTGGCTGTCTTCAGATACTGTAAGTTGCGGTGATCAGTCATTACGGTGACTGTGTGTCTGGCTCCCAAAAGATAATGCCGCCAGGCTTTAAAGGCCGATCTGATAGCTAAAGGTTCCTTGTCTGTAATTGAATAGTTGATCTCGGGAGCCGAGAATTTGCGGGACCAAAAGGCTACAGGATGTAATTGGTGTGTGACCGGATCCCTTTGTGATAAAACTGCCCCCATAGCAAGACTAGAAGCATCTGTTTCTACGATGTAGGGGAGTTCTGGGCGAGGATGTTTTAGAACAGGTGCAGAAATGAACTTAGTCTTTAAGTCTTGAAAAGCTTGTTCTGCCTCGGTAGACCACTCAAAACGTTTGTTTTTCTTTAACAGAGCGGTGATGGGCTGGACTATTCGAGAGAATTCAGGGATGAATCTGCGGTAAAAGTTAGCGAAGCCTAACATGCTTTGGACTCCTTTTACAGAGGTTGGTAAAGGCCACTTGATGATTGCATCGACTTTCTTTGAATCCATATGGACTCCGTTAGGTGACAATATGAATCCCAGGAACTCAACTTCAGTTACGTTGAAAACGCATTTTTCGAGCTTAGCAAAAAGGTTATGTTGACGCAATCTCTCGAGGACCTCTCTAACGTGTTTCCGATGTTCTTCTTCAGATGATGAATAGACGAGGATTTCATCAATGTAGACAACAACACACACATCAATGAGTTCTCTAAGGACATCATTCATAAAATACTGGAAGGCGGCAGGAGCGTTGCAAAGTCCAAAGGGCATAACTTGATATTCAAACAGCCCATACTTGGTGCGGAAGGCCGTCTTCCATTCATCGCCCTCTTTTATTCGTACCAAATGGTAGGCTCCTCTGAGATCCAACTTTGTATATATACATGCGTCTTTGACTTGGTCCAGGAGTTCAGGGATCACAGGTAACGGGTATCTGTTTTTAACAGTGATTTGATTCAGGGCGCAGTAATCTATACAAGTCCTAAGGTCTCCTTCCTTTTTCGGAACGAAGAACAAAGCCGAGGAAGCTGGAGATTTTGAAGGACGGATAAACCCGTTAGCTAGGTATTGGTCCAGATATTGTCTGAGGTGAAGATTCTCTGGCTCGGTGAGGGCATAAATCCTACTGCAAGGAGGAGTTGTTCCGGGTATCAGATCTATTTGACAGTCGTAAGACCTATGAGGAGGCAGGGTGTTAGCTTGGTCCTTCCGAAAGACGTCTTGGAATTCCTGGTATTCGGGAGGTAATTTGGGAACCTCAGAAGAGATTGCTGCCAGTGAAACATCAGGCCGAGGATAACAAGTGGTAAAACATTCTGGAAACTGAACCGTCTTTGCTCGCCAATCGATCTGAGGATTGTGCTTCTCTAACCAAGGGATTCCCAGAATGATCTGGAACTGAGGGGCCTTGATCACATCGAACACTATTTTCTCCCGGTGTCCATCTTGGCTCACTAACGTCACTTCTTGGGTGGCGTGCGTTACTGGTCCGGAGGCTATCTCCGTGCCATCCGCTGTAGTAATGACGTCTTTTACTGCCTTAGGGACAAGAGGTAGATTCATCCTTGATACCATTTCACGGTCCACATAATTACCGATTGCTCTGCTGTCGATGTAAGGCTTCAATTGCATGCAAACGATCCGGACGTTCAGGACTAATGAGGACCATAGGCACCACGAAATGCGAGGTCACGGGACAGATTTTAACCCTCGGCAAGAGGACCTCTACACTTGTCGGGCTAGGTCGTTTCCCTGCTCAGAATTTGTGGTACAGGCATCTGCAGCTCCTACAGCCTTCTTAGCTGGTTTCACTGGACAGTCTCGAAGAAAGTGCCCGAGTTTCCGCAATAGAGGCATAATTGCAGCTGTCTTCTTCTTCCCCGCTCCTTTTGGGTTAAAGGTCCTTTCATGCCCCCTATTTGCATGGGTTCCACAGTGTCAGCTCCCCTAGTAGAGGTCTGTGGTTTAGAAAACATTCGGGTATCAAATTTGGAACGATCAGCCTTCCTGTTCTGTAATCTGTGGTCCAATTGGACAACTAAGTCAATATAGTGTGAGCATTCTTGTGGAGGAATCACGACTTGAGCTAACACATCCTTGAGCTCTCCACGCAGGCCTCTGTAGAAGAGCGTTATTCTCTTATCCTCAGGCCATTGAGTTTCCACTATAAGTCTGTTGAATGAGGCTATATAAGTCAAGACGTCTTGATTACCCTGTCGTAACGAAAGAAGTTCATTGTCCAAGGCCTGCCCTTGTGCATGTCTTGCGAACAGTTTCTTCATGCTGGACTGGAAGGCCTGGAAATCATGCAGAACCGGATCATCCTGAGTGACTAAAGGGATCGACCAATCTGCGGCGCTGCCACTGAGATAAGAAAGCACGAAAGCCACCTTGGTCTGATCTGTTGGGAAGGCAGCTGGTTGACATAAGAAGTGTAGGCGGCACTGGTTAATGAACACTGCAAATTTCTTTGGCTCACCAGAAAAGCGTTCGGGCGGAGCCAAGGGCACATTGCCGGGTAGATTGATTTGCACTGGATTTAAGGATGATGCAGAAGGATAACTTCCTCCTGGAGCGGGCAAAGGTGTCTGTCCTGCCTGCGTTTGTAGCAATTGCCTACCGAGGTCCTCTGTTCGCTCCTTGGAAATTATCAGCTCTCTTCTTAGAGAGTTTGTTTCCTGACGAGCTGCATGTACTTCTGCTCTTAGTTCCCCAAGCAACTGGGCTAATTGATCAGTGTCTGAGGTTTCCATTGCGCCTGGGTAGGAGTTTTGCGGTGGGCTTCGCGTTCTGTAACGCTCACCTGATTCCCACGGAGGCGCTGGTCTTGGCAGGAAGGTGTCTGTGAGCCGAAAAGTGATGTGCAGGACTCGATTTGCTTCTGGGGCCGAACCTCTTCGCACTGTGTGTGGAACTCGAAGAGTGAGATTTCTGCAGGTGAAAGAATATGGGGGTTAATGATCTGGGTTGTTGAATGTCCCTCTCTCTCTCTCTCTCTCTTCCTAGCTTCTCCGTAGAGCCCCCAGGTCAACAACGTGCTCACCTTAAATAGGTGAATGCTGGACTCTCCATCTGCGTCTGGTGCAGGGTGCCATTGCCAGTTCCTTCACTGGTGAAACATAGGCCTCTTGACATCCGAGGATCGCTACCGTCGTTAACTGCACGAGCGGTGAGTTTCCGGACACCTTTTTAGTCCTTATAGTCTTTAGGTGCGTGGACACGTTAATATAGAACAGGACTCTGTATAATGCTTTTTCCTATTTGTCTTGCAGGGCTCTTGAGATAGGAGATGGTGTGAAGAGAGCCGAAGTTGGAGCCAGAGCCTTGGAATGAAGCGCTTGGAAATGCGTAAGTAAATGCAAGCGCTCTAACTGTCTCTTTTCCCTTGCAGCTGTGAGTTCGTGCTGAAGAGATGCTGGAAAATGCCGGAGTATTTGCAGGCATTCTATTGTGGCGAGCGCGATGGACGTGAGTAAATACCTGTCTATTGTCTCTTCGTTTGTCTTTCAGATGCTGGGTTGCAGCGTTGAAGAAATCCGGAATTTCGCGGAGTGCCGGTAAGTAATAACAATGCTTTTGTCTTCACAGGCGGTGGTGCAGCGTGAAGAAATGTTCGCTGCCGATGGATCAGGTGAGGAAAGCGCTGCGTGTAAAGGTTGCCGTGCTAACCTGTTGTTTCTTGTCTTTGCAGGTGCTGCTGAATACTGGATACAGGAGTGGTAAGTATTGTTCTTGCAGGTTCAGGATCGGAAGGAAGAAAGGCTGGAACAGACTCGGTGAGCGTTCTGCTGCAGATGCAGAATAACGCGAAGCACGTTTGTTCAATCGGGTGTGGTTTAAATAGCCTTGGAGTGATGAGGCGTCTTCCTCCACGGCCCCGCCTAGGTAAGAAAAGAGTTCCAGTTCCAGAAGAGTTCCCGTGTTGTATCCAGGGAGTGGAGCTTGCCCCACCCAGGTAAGAAAGTAGTTCCTGTTCACAGAGGGTTCCTATGTGGCTGGTAAGTAAGCAGCATGGTCTGCTGCAGGTAAGTCCACTCAAGCATCTTCATACATTTTATGAGCCCGGCGCTTCCAGTGCCGGGACCGATGGCTTTGATGAGCCTGGTGCCACCGGTGCCAGGACAAGGTCCAAAAGGTCCCAGTGGGGACCGGCTGGTGCCTAAGATAATGGTTAGGGGCCTGCTTCCAAGGACGTTGGGCTGTTCCTGACTCCTTGGAAGCAGTGATCATGACAGCACCCCCCCTCAAGGCCCCTCCCAAGCGTGTCTTCTCCGGGGGTTTTGGCTTGTCGGGGTGATTCAAATGGAATTTCTTGACCAGACGAGGTGCGTGGACATGCTCTGAGGGTTCCCAAGACCTTTCCTGGGGGCCGTATCCTTTCCAATCAACCAGGTAATATAATTTAGATTTGGAGATTTTGGAGTTTAGGATGTTCTTTACTTCGAACTCAAGTTCTCCATCTACTAAAACAGGTTCCGGGAGTTCGGTCAATCGGGTTCCTGGTTGCACTAGTTTTAGTAAGGAGACATGGAATACTGGATGTATTTTCATATGCGAAGGCAATTCCAATTTAACAGCCACCGGATTAATTATGGCAGAGATAAGATAGGGTCCAAGGTATCTCGGGATGAAAGTGCGGGGTCCTTTTAGAGGTAGGTGCTTAGTGGATAACCAGACCTGATCTCCCACTGCGTAGTGAGGGGCCTCTTTACGGTGCTGATCTGCTCCTTTCTTAAATTGAGCTTTAGCTCTTTGCAGATGGGCAGTGGCTTCCTTAAAAGCACGAGTGATCTCCGAGTGCAAGTGATCCACAGCAGGTGTTTCGAATTCTTGGGGAGGATCCAGGTTAGAGGTTCTAGGATGGTGTCCGTATAATAGGAAGAAGGGAGTCTTCCCGGTTCCAGAATGAGTCGAATTGTTATGGGCGTATTCAGCGATCCAAAGAATGTCCTTCCAAGGGTTTTCAGTTTGTTGGAGCATGCAACGTAGATATTGCTCTAGAGTTTGATTTGTCCTCTCGGTTTGTCCGTCAGTTTGGGGATGGTGACTGGTAGAAAGTCTCACATCAATGTGGGCTAAACGACAGCAACTTCGCCAAAAGTGGGAGATGAATTGACTTCCCCTATCGGAGACCAAAACCGAGGGGAAACCGTG
This sequence comes from Ambystoma mexicanum, assembly GCF_040938575.1. Taxonomy (NCBI): domain Eukaryota; kingdom Metazoa; phylum Chordata; class Amphibia; order Caudata; family Ambystomatidae; genus Ambystoma; species Ambystoma mexicanum. The sequence continues at coordinate 645,792,243 of NC_090930.1, read as the reverse complement.
TAACCGAACGATGTTTTCTAAGAATTCTCGGGCCAATACTGAAGCTGAAGGTAGGCCCTTCAGGGGAATGAAGTGAGCCATCTTGGAGAATAGATCCACGACTACTAAAATGGTATTATACCCTGAGCATGGAGGTAAGTCCGTGATGAAATCCATGGACAGGGTATGCCATGGACAGGGAGGGATGTCTAGTGGGTGTAAGAGACCGTCTGGTTTCTCCTTCTGACTCTTATTCTGGGCACACACACCGCAGGATATTACAAAGTCTCTAATGTTCTTCTTCCATGATGGCCACCAGAAATGTCTTTTGACCTTTTCCATGGTTTTGGTTATGCCAGGGTGACCCTCCATTAGTGAATCGTGATAACAGGAGATTACCTGTTTTTGTATTTTCTCACTGGGCAAGTACAATCGTCCTCGGAAATATGGTAGGTCTCGATCCACTGAGAATTCTTTTCCCTTTAATTGCCAGTCCTGTAAGTCGGCCGGAGTTAAAAGTGATTTGACTGTAGTCTTAATGTCTTCAAAGGATTGAGCGCTGACCAAGCCCAAAATCCTTTGTTCTGGGATTATGGGTATTGGTTCTGGATTGGTCAAATGTTCATCTATTCCCATCCGGGAGAGGGCATCTGCTTTTCCATTTTTACTGCCTGGTCGATAAGTAATTATAAAGTCAAACTCAGCCAAAAACAGAGCCCAGCGAAGCTGCCTGGAAGACTGAGCTTTGGCTGTCTTCAGATACTGTAAGTTGCGGTGATCAGTCATTACGGTGACTGTGTGTCTGGCTCCCAAAAGATAATGCCGCCAGGCTTTAAAGGCCGATCTGATAGCTAAAGGTTCCTTGTCTGTAATTGAATAGTTGATCTCGGGAGCCGAGAATTTGCGGGACCAAAAGGCTACAGGATGTAATTGGTGTGTGACCGGATCCCTTTGTGATAAAACTGCCCCCATAGCAAGACTAGAAGCATCTGTTTCTACGATGTAGGGGAGTTCTGGGCGAGGATGTTTTAGAACAGGTGCAGAAATGAACTTAGTCTTTAAGTCTTGAAAAGCTTGTTCTGCCTCGGTAGACCACTCAAAACGTTTGTTTTTCTTTAACAGAGCGGTGATGGGCTGGACTATTCGAGAGAATTCAGGGATGAATCTGCGGTAAAAGTTAGCGAAGCCTAACATGCTTTGGACTCCTTTTACAGAGGTTGGTAAAGGCCACTTGATGATTGCATCGACTTTCTTTGAATCCATATGGACTCCGTTAGGTGACAATATGAATCCCAGGAACTCAACTTCAGTTACGTTGAAAACGCATTTTTCGAGCTTAGCAAAAAGGTTATGTTGACGCAATCTCTCGAGGACCTCTCTAACGTGTTTCCGATGTTCTTCTTCAGATGATGAATAGACGAGGATTTCATCAATGTAGACAACAACACACACATCAATGAGTTCTCTAAGGACATCATTCATAAAATACTGGAAGGCGGCAGGAGCGTTGCAAAGTCCAAAGGGCATAACTTGATATTCAAACAGCCCATACTTGGTGCGGAAGGCCGTCTTCCATTCATCGCCCTCTTTTATTCGTACCAAATGGTAGGCTCCTCTGAGATCCAACTTTGTATATATACATGCGTCTTTGACTTGGTCCAGGAGTTCAGGGATCACAGGTAACGGGTATCTGTTTTTAACAGTGATTTGATTCAGGGCGCAGTAATCTATACAAGTCCTAAGGTCTCCTTCCTTTTTCGGAACGAAGAACAAAGCCGAGGAAGCTGGAGATTTTGAAGGACGGATAAACCCGTTAGCTAGGTATTGGTCCAGATATTGTCTGAGGTGAAGATTCTCTGGCTCGGTGAGGGCATAAATCCTACTGCAAGGAGGAGTTGTTCCGGGTATCAGATCTATTTGACAGTCGTAAGACCTATGAGGAGGCAGGGTGTTAGCTTGGTCCTTCCGAAAGACGTCTTGGAATTCCTGGTATTCGGGAGGTAATTTGGGAACCTCAGAAGAGATTGCTGCCAGTGAAACATCAGGCCGAGGATAACAAGTGGTAAAACATTCTGGAAACTGAACCGTCTTTGCTCGCCAATCGATCTGAGGATTGTGCTTCTCTAACCAAGGGATTCCCAGAATGATCTGGAACTGAGGGGCCTTGATCACATCGAACACTATTTTCTCCCGGTGTCCATCTTGGCTCACTAACGTCACTTCTTGGGTGGCGTGCGTTACTGGTCCGGAGGCTATCTCCGTGCCATCCGCTGTAGTAATGACGTCTTTTACTGCCTTAGGGACAAGAGGTAGATTCATCCTTGATACCATTTCACGGTCCACATAATTACCGATTGCTCTGCTGTCGATGTAAGGCTTCAATTGCATGCAAACGATCCGGACGTTCAGGACTAATGAGGACCATAGGCACCACGAAATGCGAGGTCACGGGACAGATTTTAACCCTCGGCAAGAGGACCTCTACACTTGTCGGGCTAGGTCGTTTCCCTGCTCAGAATTTGTGGTACAGGCATCTGCAGCTCCTACAGCCTTCTTAGCTGGTTTCACTGGACAGTCTCGAAGAAAGTGCCCCGAGCTTCCGCAATAGAGGCATAATTGCAGCTGTCTTCTTCTTCCCCGCTCCTTTTGGGTTAAAGGTCCTTTCATGCCCCCTATTTGCATGGGTTCCACAGTGTCAGCTCCCCTAGTAGAGGTCTGTGGTTTAGAAAACATTCGGGTATCAAATTTGGAACGATCAGCCTTCCTGTTCTGTAATCTGTGGTCCAATTGGACAACTAAGTCAATATAGTGTGAGCATTCTTGTGGAGGAATCACGACTTGAGCTAACACATCCTTGAGCTCTCCACGCAGGCCTCTGTAGAAGAGCGTTATTCTCTTATCCTCAGGCCATTGAGTTTCCACTATAAGTCTGTTGAATGAGGCTATATAAGTCAAGACGTCTTGATTACCCTGTCGTAACGAAAGAAGTTCATTGTCCAAGGCCTGCCCTTGTGCATGTCTTGCGAACAGTTTCTTCATGCTGGACTGGAAGGCCTGGAAATCATGCAGAACCGGATCATCCTGAGTGACTAAAGGGATCGACCAATCTGCGGCGCTGCCACTGAGATAAGAAAGCACGAAAGCCACCTTGGTCTGATCTGTTGGGAAGGCAGCTGGTTGACATAAGAAGTGTAGGCGGCACTGGTTAATGAACACTGCAAATTTCTTTGGCTCACCAGAAAAGCGTTCGGGCGGAGCCAAGGGCACATTGCCGGGTAGATTGATTTGCACTGGATTTAAGGATGATGCAGAAGGATAACTTCCTCCTGGAGCGGGCAAAGGTGTCTGTCCTGCCTGCGTTTGTAGCAATTGCCTACCGAGGTCCTCTGTTCGCTCCTTGGAAATTATCAGCTCTCTTCTTAGAGAGTTTGTTTCCTGACGAGCTGCATGTACTTCTGCTCTTAGTTCCCCAAGCAACTGGGCTAATTGATCAGTGTCTGAGGTTTCCATTGCGCCTGGGTAGGAGTTTTGCGGTGGGCTTCGCGTTCTGTAACGCTCACCTGATTCCCACGGAGGCGCTGGTCTTGGCAGGAAGGTGTCTGTGAGCCGAAAAGTGATGTGCAGGACTCGATTTGCTTCTGGGGCCGAACCTCTTCGCACTGTGTGTGGAACTCGAAGAGTGAGATTTCTGCAGGTGAAAGAATATGGGGGTTAATGATCTGGGTTGTTGAATGTCCCTCTCTCTCTCTCTCTCTCTTCCTAGCTTCTCCGTAGAGCCCCCAGGTCAACAACGTGCTCACCTTAAATAGGTGAATGCTGGACTCTCCATCTGCGCCTGGTGCAGGGTGCCATTGCCAGTTCCTTCACTGGTGAAACATAGGCCTCTTGACATCAGAGGATCGCTACCGTCGTTAACTGCACGAGCGGTGAGTTTCCGGACACCTTTTTAGTCCTTATAGTCTTTAGGTGCGTGGGCACGTTAATATAGAACAGGACTCTGTATAATGCTTTTTCCTATTTGTCTTGCAGGGCTCTTGAGATAGGAGATGGTGTGAAGAGAGCCGAAGTTGGAGCCAGAGCCTTGGAATGAAGCGCTTGGAAATGCGTAAGTAAATGCAAGCGCTCTAACTGTCTCTTTTCCCTTGCAGCTGTGAGTTCGTGCTGAAGAGATGCTGGAAAACGCCGGAGTATTTGCAGGTGTTCTATTGTGGCGGGCGCGATGGACGTGAGTAAATACCTGTCTAATGTCTCTTCGTTTGTCTTTCAGATGCTGGGTTGCAGCGTTGAAGAAATCCGGAATTTCGCGGAGTGCCGGTAAGTAATAACAATGCTTTTGTCTTCACAGGCGGAGGTGCAGCGTGAAGAAATGTTCGCTGCCGATGGATCAGGTGAGGAAAGCGCTGCGTGTAAAGGTTGCCGTGCTAACCTGTTGTTTCTTGTCTTTGCAGGTGCTGCTGAATACTGGATACAGGAGTGGTAAGTATTGTTCTTGCAGGTTCAGGATCAGAAGGAAGAAAGGCTGGAACAGACTCGGTGAGCGTTCTGCTGCAGATGCAGAATAACGCGCAGCACGTTTGTTCAAATTGGGTGTGGTTTAAATAGCCTTGGAGTGATGAGGCGTCTTCCTCCACGGCCCCGCCTAGGTAAGAAAAGAGTTCCAGTTCCAGAAGAGTTCCCGTGTTGTATCCAGGGAGTGGAGCCCCACCCAGGTAAGAAAGTAGTTCCTGTTCAGAGAGGATTTCTATGTGGCTGGTAAGTAAGCAGCATGGTCTGCTGCAGGTAAATCCACCCAAGCATCTTCATACATATTATGAGCCCGGCGTTTCCAGTGCCGGGACCGATGGCTTTGATGAGCCTGGTGCCACCGGCGCCAGGACAAGGTCCAAAAGGTCCCAGTGGGGACCGGCTGGTGCCTAAGATAACGGTTAGGGGCCTGCTTCCAAGGACGTTGGGCTGTTCCTGACTCCTTGGAAGTAGTGATCATGACACTACCCTGCACACCTGCTCATGCCACCCAGCACCCCCACCCCCCAGCAGTGTGGGCCACCCTCCACCAGGCCCCCACTCATGTCCCCTATCACCCCCACCCCCCAGCATCCAGGGGCACCCTCCACCAGGCTCCCACTCATGGCCCCCTGCACCCCCACTCCCAGCAGTGTGGGGCACCCTCCACCAGGCCCCCACTCATGTCCAACTCATGTCCCCCTGCACCCCCACCCCCCAGCATCCAGGTCACCCTCCACCAGGCCCCCACTCATGTCCCCTATCACCCCCACCCCCAGCATCCAGGGGCACCCTCCACCAGGCCCCCACTCATGTCCCCCTGCACCCCCACCCCCCAGCAGTGCAGGGCACCCTCCACCAGGCCCCCACTCATGTCCAACTCATGTCCCCCTGCACCCCCACCACTCAGCATCCAGGGGCACCCTCCACCAGGCCCCCACTCATGTCTCCTACCACCCCCACCCCCCAGCAGTGCAGGGGCACCCTCCACCAGGCCCCCACTCATGTCCCCCTGCACCCCCACCCCCCAGCATCCAGGGGCACCCTCCACCACGCCCCCACTCATGTCTCCCACCACCCCCACCCCCCAGCCACCATGGGCAGCCCCCACCAGGCCCCCACTCATGTCCCCCTGCACCCCCACCCACCAGCAGTGCAGGGCACTCTCCACCAGGCCCCCACTCATGTCCAACTCATGTCCCCCTGCACCCCCACCCCCAGCAGTGCAGGGCACCCTCCACCAGGCCCCCAGTCATGTCCCCTATCACCCCCACCCCCCAGCATCCAGGGGCACCCTCCACCAGGCCCCCACTCATGTCTCCCACCACCCCCACCCCCCAGCAGTGCAGGACACCCTCCACCAGGCCCCCACTCATGTCCAACCCAACTCATGTCTCCCACCACCCCCACCCCTCAGCAGTGCAGGGGCACCCTCCACCAGGCCCCCACTCATGTCCCCCTGCACCCCCACCCCCCAGCATCCAGGGCACCCTCCACCAGGCCCCATGTCCCCTATCACCCCCACCCCCCAGCATCCAGGGGCACCCTCCACCAGGCCCCCACTCATGTCCCCCTGCACCCCCACCCCCCAGCAGTGCAGGGCACCCTCCACCAGGCCCCCACTCATGTCCAATTCATGTCCCCCTGCACCCCCACCACCCAGCATCCAGGGGCACCCTCCACCAGGCCCCCACTCATGTCTCCCACCACCCCCACAACCCCAGCAGTGCAGGGGCACCCTCCACCAGGCCCCCACCCATGTCCTCCTGCACCCCCATCCCCCAGCATCCAGGGGCACCCTCCACCAGGCCCCCACTCATGTCTCCCACCACCCCCACCCTCCACCCTCCACCAGGCCCCCACTCATGTCCAACTCATGTCTCCCACCACCCCCACCCCTCAGCAGTGCAGGGGCACCCTCCAGCAGGCCCCCACTCATGTCCCCCTTTACCCCCACCCCCCAGCATCCAGGGGCACCCTCCACCAGGCCCCCACTCATGTCCCCCTGCACCCCCACCCCCCAGCAGTTCAGGCACCCTCCACCAGGCCCCCACTCATGTCCAACTCATGTCTCCCACCACCCCCACCCCTCAGCAGTGCAGGGGCACCCTCCACCAGGCCCCCACTCATGTCCAACTCATGCCCCCCTGCACCCCCACCCCCCAGCATCCAGGGCACCCTCCACCAGGCCCCCACTCATGTCCCCTATCACCCCCACCCCCCAGCATCCAGGGGCACCCTCCACCAGGCCCCCACTCATGTCCCCCTGCACCCCCACCACCCAGCCACCATGGGCATCCCCCACCAGGCCCCCACTCATGTCCCCTATCACCCCACCCCCAAGCAGTGCAGGGGCAGCCTCCACCAGGCCCCCACTCATGTCTCCCACCACCCCCACCCCCCAGCCACCATGGGCAGCCCCCACCAGGCTCCCACTCATGTCCCCCTGCATGCCCACCCCCCAGCAGTGCAGGGCACCCTCCACCAGGCTCCCACTCATGTCCAACTCATGTCCCGCTGCACCCCCACCCCCCAGCAGTGCAGGGCACCCTCCACCAGGCCCCCACTCATGTCCCCTATCACCCCCAGCCCCAGCATCCAGGGGCACCCTCCACCAGGCCCGCACTCATGTCTCCCACCACCCCCACCCCCCAGCAGTGCAGGGCACCCTCCACCAGGCCCCCACACATGTCCAACTCATGTCTCACACCACCCCCGCCCCTCAGCAGTGCAGGGGCACCCTCCACCAGGACCCCACTCATGTCCAACTCATGTCCCCCTGCAAGCCCCCCCCCAGCATACAGGGCACCCTCCACCAGGCCCCCACTCATGTCCCCTATCACCCCCACCCCCCAGCATCCAGGGGCACCCTCCACCAGGCCCCCACTCATGTCCCCCTGCACCCCCACGCCCCAGCCACCATGGCATCCCCCACCAGGCCCCCACTCATGTCCCCTATCACCCCCACCCCCCAGCAGTGCAGGGGCAGCTCCACCAGGCCCCCACTCATGTCTCCCACCACCCCCACCCTCCAGCCACCATGGGCAGCCCCCACCAGGCCCCCACTCATGTCCCCTATCACCCCACCCCCCAGCAGTGCAGGGGCAGCCTCCACCAGGCCCCCACTCATGTCTCCCACCACCCCCACCCCCCAGCCACCATGGGCAGCCCCCACCAGGCTCCCACTCATGTCCCCCTGCATGCCCACCCCCCAGCAGTGCAGGGCACCCTCCACCAGGCTCCCACTCATGTCCCCCTGCACCCCCACCCCCCAGCCACCATGGGCATCCCCCACCAGGCCCCCACTCATGTCCCCTATCACCCCACCCCCCAGCAGTGCAGGGGCAGCCTCCACCAGGCCCCCACTCATGTCTCCCAGCACCCCCACCCCCCAGCCACCATGGGCAGCCCCCACCAGGCTCCCACTCATGTCCCCCTGCATGCCCACCCCCCAGCAGTGCAGGGCACCCTCCACCAGGCTCCCACTCATGTCCAACTCATGTCCCGCTGCACCCCCACCCCCAGCAGTGCAGGGCACCCTCCACCAGGCCCCCACTCATGTCCCCTATCACCCCCAGCCCCAGCATCCAGGGGCACCCTCCACCAGGCCCCCACTCATGTCTCCCACCACCCCCACCCCCCAGCAGTGCAGGGCACCCTCCACCAGGCCCCCACACATGTCCAACTCATGTCTCACACCACCCCCACCCCTCAGCAGTGCAGGGGCACCCTCCACCAGGACCCCACTCATGTCCAACTCATGTCCCCCTGCACCCCCACCCCCCAGCATACAGGGCACCCTCCACCAGGCCCCCACTCATGTCCCCTATCACCCCCACCCCCCAGCATCCAGGGGCACCCTCCACCAGGCCCCCACTCATGTCCCCCTGCACCCCCACGCCCCAGCCACCATGGCATCCCCCACCAGGCCCCCACTCTTGTCCCCTATCACCCCCACCCCCCAGCAGTGCAGGGGCAGCTCCACCAGGCCCCCACTCATGTCTCCCACCACCCCCACCCTCCAGCCACCATGGGCAGCCCCCACCAGGCTCCCACTCATGTCCCCCTGCACCCCCACCCCCCAGCAGTGCAGGGCACCCTCCACCAGGCCCCCACTCATGTCCAACTCATGTCCCCCTGCACCCCCACCCCCCAGCAGTGCAGGGCACCCTCCACCAGGCCCCCACTCATGTCCCCTATCACCCCCACCCCCAGCATCCAGGGGCACCCTCCACCAGGCCCCCACTCATGTCTCCCACCACCCCCACCCCCCAGCAGTGCAGGGCACCCTCCACCAGGCCCCCACTCATGTCTCCCACCATCCCCACCCCTCAGCAGTGCAGGGGCACCCTCCACCAGGCCCCCACTCATGTCCAACTCATGTCCCCCTGCACCGCCACCCCCCAGCATCCAGGGCACCCTCCACCAGGCCCCCACTCATGTCCCCTATCACCCCCAACCCCCCAGCATCCAGGGGCACCCTCCACCAGGCCCCCACTCATGTCCCCCTGCACCCCCACCCCCCAGCCACCATGGGCATCCCCCACCAGGCCCCCACTCATGTCCCCCTGTACCCCCACCCCCCAGCAGTGCAGGGCACCCTCCACCAGGCCCCCACTCATGTCCAACTCATGTCCCCCTGCACCCCCACCCCCCAGCAGTGCATGGCACCCTCCACCAGGCCCCCACTCATGTCCAACTCATGTCTCCCACCACCCCCACCCCTCAGCAGTGCAGGGGCACCCTCCACCAGGCCCCCACTCATGTCCCCCTGCACCCCCACCCCCCAGCATCCAGGGGCACCCTCCACCAGGCCCCCACTCATGTCCCCCTGCACCCAGGTCCTCACAATCCCCAATCATGTGCGTTATGGTCTGCCTCCACAGCCAAAAGGCCCTACCAAGTAACCCATTCACCCACATGGAAATGGAAATTACATGTTACACCCGCAATGTTCATAAAGCAAATGAACCCATGTCCGTCACACACAATGGTTGCAATTGACATGCATGAAACCAATGAGATGATACCACACAGTGAAGTATTAAAACAAAATTGTATTAAAAAAAATTGAATGCAAATGAAATGAAACAAACTACAAGAGCAATGAAAAAAAGATAAAATGCATGTCCGTCCAAAAAAATCAAAACTACAAATCCAAATCCAAAAAAATGTTGTCCAAAGTCACATTAAAAATAAAATCAATCCGAGAGAGAAAAATAAATGCAACGACCATTGCTCCATGGTGAATAAATAAAAAAAAAGAAAAATAAAACAATCCAATGAAGAACTATGTACAAAACATCCAAGGGTCCATGAGCCCAACTGAACAAAGGAAACCTACAAAAAACCCTAACTAAAATGCAACTATATACAAAAAGTGGAGCAGTGTCTGTCGACTCCAAATCATAAGAAGAAACAAAGGACACCTAAAACTAAAGAACTATATACAAAGGCGGCGGGCAAGTCCAGCGGCTCACTCTGTGGTGTTCCGGGCCCGGGCATCATCAAACTCCTCGTCTATGTCCTGGAGGCGGTCCTGTTCCATGGCCCCGAGGGTCCGCAGGGACGACGCCATCTGCTCCTCCAACCCCCTGCGGATTGCCTCGAGGCACTCGGCCCGCCTCAGGGCCCTCCGCATGGACCATCGTAGCCGCGCCTCTTTCGCCCGCCGCCGCTCCGCACCTATCTGCTGGCCCAACCGCAGCCACACGGAAGACACTTCCTGTCCTGGGTCCTCCGGCCGATGCCTGCCCCTCCGATGTTGATGGCCCCGAGCCATGATGCCTCCCACGTTGACTCTGCTGCTGCCTCCGACACAACTGCCTCTGCCAGCACGACGGCATCCAGGCTGATGGAATCCACCGACGCCGTCGTGCACGTGCCCTGCCTGATGATGCCGGCACATCCTCCATCTGCTGGGGTACAGTTGCTATGGTGTCCACCCCTGCTGGACCTCCGACTCCCGACTGTGGCAGGGATGGGATCCCACCGAGCTGGCTGCATTGGTCAGGGCAGGTCCACAGGAGGCCCTGGTGGCATCTGGGCCGGAAGACGGCAAGGAGAACGACCGGCGTATAGCCTCCACAGAGGAGGAGAGGGCCGCCAGATTGGCCGACACATGCAGGAAACCCCCGAACATGGAAGATCCCAATTGGGCCACGTCGGCACGGTGCTCTTCGTGATGACGTGCGTGCTCCTCCCGGGAAGCACGCACGTCATCACAAATTGCACCCGCGCGCATCGCGTCCCCAATCAGGACCTTCTCCATACGGCCACGGGTCCCCTCGTCCACAGGTGGAGGGGAGTCAGGTGACATGGACATCCCCTCTACCTGCGGACGGGCCTGGGATGGGGCATCCCTGCTGGTGCCTGGTGGTGCACTCACAGGGTCAGGGACAGCAACATGCACAGGCCCCTCCACGGTGACCTGTGCTGCCTCCTGCCCCTGCCCCTGGACTGCACCACTTGCACCAGCAGGGATGCCCCCACCAGGCCCCATGTGTGCCTCAGTGGCGGCCTCCTCCTCCTCTGTGGAAATCACCAACCTGGATGGCTCCTCACCGTCTTCCGCTGTAGCAGGCCCCTGTGGGGGCTCACTCACCCCTTCCGCTGCAGCCGTGGGGGCATCCCTGCCGCCTTGCTCCACAGCGCCGTCTCCGCCCTCTTCTTCACTAGCCGCTGCGTAGAGGGAGACATAGAACACAAGCATCAGGGTACTGTACAATGGTCCCCTAGACAGGAAGCAATAGCAGATGAGTACCACTGTCAAAGTACACTTCCATCATGTCCCTCCACAACACATGTGTCAGTCCAGGCAAAACACACACAGTAACAGGCATGGTGCATGCCATGGAAATTTCCATACATGTCCAATGGACTCTTGAAATATACAATGATATGGAACTCACATGCATCATGGGTCATGCCTATCACACGCACACACTTCACCTCAGTCACATCCATCTGGCCTCATACACCCCAAACACAGTGGATACAAGGATAACTAGGCTGCATCAGTGAATCTGTGCATTGTCACACACATGTGTCATGCATCCATGGCATTCACAAGTCACAGACACTCAGGTCAGGCACACAGACATGGCTACCATATATGTACCTGGCATCAGCACCCATCCCTCACCCCCACCCATGTCCAGGAACAGAGACTGGCATGCTCTCATGTGTAAAATCTGCATAGGGCTCCCCATGTCGCATTTAAACACATGCAACAACCATGTGGTTCACACATCACTGGTCGCACATGCATTACCATGATGTCCCTGCACACATACATGCATACATGGCTTATGTCACACATACAGGCAAGTATCAGACAACCAGCACACTGCAACGTGCCCTGTCTCACACAGCAATGCTTGGCCACTTACCGCTCAACTCCAGACGGGTCTCCCTCTCAAGGATCTGGGCGTGGAGCGCTGGGCGTACGCGTTCCAGGACCCTCATCTGGATGGAACTCATGCGGCCCCGGCCCCCCTCCACGAGGCGCCGGGCCTTCACGAGGGTCCTGGACCTCAAGTCCTCCCAGCGCTTCTTGATCTTCTGGACGTCGCGGGTTGCCACCCTCTCCGCGTTGATGGCAACCACACAGTCGGCCCAGATCCTCTCCCGTCCTTCCTTGCTGGCGCGGGACGATCCAAAGAGGGCATCATACTGCCCCAGGACATGCTCCACCAGGACACCAACTTCGGTGGCAGTGAAGCTGGTGCCCCTCTGCCCCTCTGGCCTGGGGTTGCCACTGGTGCCAGATGTTGAAGTGCCCGACATGGCAACCCCATAGGCAGGAGTGGGTGGGCAACTGGGTCCTGGGGCTGGGCTGTGGAGCGATGTTATCCCAGTCGGGAGTCTTCTGTTCCAGCAGGGGTGGACACAGCAACTGGACCCCTGCAGATGGCTGATGTGCAGGCACCAAATGGCAGGGCACGGTGGCAGCAGGCAGGCAGGCAGCAGCAGATGGCACGTGGGAGGCTGCTCGGGGCACTGGGGGGCAGTAATTCGGCCTTCTGGGCAGGCGCGTGGTCTTCCGTTTGTTTTCGCGTGGCCAGCTTGATACGGAGTGATTTGGCACGTGAAAATCCGGCACGTCAGCGTGAAATTCGAGGAAAGGCCCTCAGCGAGTAAGCGCATCAGCACGCATACGCGATTCTATTGGACCAAAGGCCCTCAGCGCGTAAGCGCGTCTGTGATGTGACCCGCACGGGTTTTTCCCTCATAGCACGTGATGCTGGAGCACACGTGGAAAGACTGCACGTCAGAGTGTCATCGCGTGTAATAGGACAAAAGTGCACGTACATGCGATTGGCCTATGTACGTGTATTTCAGGGGTGCGCGGGCACTTACACACGCGAGTACATCAGCGCACGTGTATTCCTGGGTGCGCGGAAATTTCCACACGCTATTGGCCTGGGTACTGGATTTCAGGGGTGCGCGGGAAGTTTCACACGCTCGCCTACAACACGTGCAACAAGCTCAGACGCCAGGATGAATATACCGTTCCTAGCAGCAGTGGCCGTGGGCTACCAAAGGAGGAGGAGGAGGATAGTCAGGGCCAGAATTTTCACACCCAGAACCAGCCTTTTCGGGGTGGCTGATCACCAGGTGTATGGGAGGTACAGGTTTCCACCACACATAATACTGGACCTGGTGAGTGAGTGGGAGGATGACCTCACATCACCCACCCTGTGCTCCCAAGCACTCAGCCCCCTGGAGAAGGTCCTCAATGTACTGCACTTCTTAGCCACTGGATCATTTCAGCGGACAAGTGCTATAGTGGGTGGGGTGTCACAGGCCACGCAGTCACGCTGCCTACACCAGGTCTTGAACATCATCACTGCACGCCCATCAGTCCGCAGGCACATATACCTGCCCAGAACACCTGCAGAAAGGCATGCTGCCGCCTTGGATTTTTACGGTGTGGCACCATTCCCCAAAGTGCTAGGTGCCATCGACTGCACCCATGTGGCTCTACGTCCCCCCAGGGCATCTGAGCACATCCATAGGAACCGCAAGCACTGGCATTCAATCAACGTGCAGGTAGTATGTAATGCCAAGGGAATCATCACCTTAGTATATGCCAACTATCCCGGGTCCACCCACGACAGCTTCATTTACCGAATGTCCACCCTAAGCCGGGACCTAGAAGCTGGGCGGCATGGCGATACATGGCTGCTTGGTGAGTATGAATGCCACTGCACATGCATGCATGTCAGATACTGAGCAAGGTCACAACCCCACCAATGATACCCATCACCACCTCCACAGGGGACAGTGCCTACCCTCTCAGCCCCCACATGATGACGCCAATTTGGAACCCCACCACGCCACCCGAGGTAAGATATAACACAGCCCACATTGCAACCCGGGGCATAGTGGAGCGCAAATTCGGAGTGCTTAAGTCACGCTTTCGCTCCCTTGACCGTTCTGGCGGGCAGCTGTTATAGTCTCCCCCAGTAGTGTGCAGGATCATGGTGGCAGCATGTGTCCTGCACAACGTTGCAACACGCCGGGGCCTGGCCGTGGACATGGTGGTGCCCCCACATCCCCAACCACTTGCACGCCCGCTGCGCATGGGAGGGGAAAGGGCACAGGGGGAGGCAGCCCGTACACAGCTAGTGGCTAATTACTTCACATAGAAATCACACCCCTGTGGAGTGCACACTGCCCTGGCACATACCATCTGACAATCAATGATGACTCAACCTGACACTGATCCTGAATGTCTGGAGAATCAACCGTCAAAACCATATCAGCCTGAGATTGTTCACCTGGAAGTGTTACAATGTGTGCATCCCTACCTACACAGACACCACCAATGCAGTTTCGTGAAAAAACACATTCATGCAGCTAAAATGAATACCCACTTGCAAAATGCAACATGAGGACAGTGCCATGTCACCCAACCCATCCCCAGCACCGCCACACGACACACCGTGCCATGTCATGCTATGTGCAGGTAAACAAAGTAATCCCCACAACATGACACAAGTATCACAAAGTACAGTGTCCCTAATTGAAACTCGCTACACCTGAAATGCTCACAGTAATGCAGGACCAACAACACACTTGAGCAGGTAACACTTATCAGCTACTGACCCTCAAAACTACCATTAACATGACATTACGAATGTAAGGAACAGTAGTCTCACCACCTGGAAATGCCTGCACTCCCACCACTTCCAACTGTACAGTGTTGCCACCATGTAGAGTTGTTGGTGCACTGCTGCCAACATGGACCCCATCTCCAAAGTAGAGGGCCTTGTGTAGACATGAGGAAAGGACCTACAAATTAGGAGGTAGACATGGATGATGAGTTACACATCAATGCAACATGCAGTGTACAACACAACAGCAATATGCACTAGGAATGTATACACAGTATTGTCTAGACTACCCACACATGTAGTGGGAGTCCAATGTCACCATGTACGTCAATGTCACTTGGGCACACCCTTTGCAAGCCCATGGAAACGGGAAGCAGGAGGGGTGTGTGTGACAAAAACCCAAGCATCTGAACCAAATACATGACAAGCCTGCATGTGCCCAGCCACAATGCAGCATATGCCCACGGGAGCCACACAAGGCAACACACTGTCCCAAAAAAAAAAAAAAAAAAATTAAAAATTAAAAAATTTAAAAAAATCAAAAATTGTCATTAATGGGCCCGGGGGGGTTGGGGAGGCCACCCAGGAGGTCCAAGGACAGGGTGCACACCAAAACCCACCTGTGTGGATCTTGCAGAAAAAAAACACCTCCATGGGCTCATGGCCCACACGGCTACCCTATTGTGGGAGTATCACTGCTGTCACTATTATCACCCTGTGCAGCTGCATCCGGAGGTGGTGGCACTATGGGAGGCAGCCCACGCAAGGCCCTAGTCTGTTCCTCCATGGCTGCAAGCATGCGGGTGTGGTAGGTCTCGTTCTGGAGGATGAGTGTGCGGAGGTCCCCATGCAACAACTCACGGGATGCCCGGACCTCCGCCCTAGTTGCCTGCATCTCAGCTGAGAGCGTACGGGTGAGACGCTCCAGCTGCTATTCTGTCCTTCGGTTTGTTGAAGCCTCAAGCTCAACAAGAGTCGTCCTGAGGTGAAGGAGTTCCAGCCTCAGGGCTTCCCTGTGGCCCTGGGCCTCTATGGAGATGGCTTCCTGCAGAGTCGCCAGTGCCGCCCGCCTGTCCCTGTTGGACGCCAACATGTCCTCCCTGTGTGACTGGCAGATGGAGTCGGTTGCCTGCTGTAGTCGCTCCATCAGCCTTTCGGGGGGGACAATGGAAGTGGCCACCCTATCCATGGCCTGAGCCATCATCTCCGATGATGCTGCCTGTTGGGTTGCCATACCGTAAATGGATTGCTCCCATGCGGTATTGCCAGGTGGCGTACGGCCACCACGTCGGCGGGCACCACACCTGTCTGGGGCAAGGCGAACTGCGCCTTGCTGTGCCGGCACTGCCTGAGGCTGCAGGACTGCATTCCCCCTCTGATCTGCTGGCCCAGGAACAGGATCAGATGTCGCGGAGTGTGACCCTGCATCCGTAACCACCAAAGCCGTAGCTGTCAACACTGACATCCCCATTGAGGGTTCTGACCCTGGTGCAGGTGGGTGGGACAGAACAGAATCCCTCCCAGGAACACTCACCTGTGACGGCACTTAGGTCTCATCATCCGAATCAACACCTGAGTACAGCTCGGGGGAGGTGCAGCAAGAGACACCCCTTGAGAGCACGACCTGCAGCAGTTGTGGGTTCTCACCCACCACCACACCACGTCCCTCACTGGTGGTCGGTCGGCCCTCAGACCCCTCCTGGGTCTGCACCATCTCTACAACCCCAGCAGTATCAGGTGCATCTTCCCTGCAAAGACATAAAAGCAAACAAAAGGAAACAGGCATTAGCACCATGGCACACAATGAGGGCTGAGAAGCAACAGAACCAGTACTTGATTGACACATGTCCCACATGACTAAAACCCTCCCATGCATGCACCCTCACTGCGTATGAAGGGTAGGCAAATGGCACACACTGATAACACCAAGATGGAAGATGAACACATTATCTGCATGCTGCCTGGCAGTGGCATCACATTGGCCTGTGATTGCCTGGTGAAATACACATGCCATCACACAGATGGCATGTACCATTGCTATTGAGTGAAGATGGAGAGGAGGGCAGCACTTATTCATTCAGTCCAGTTCCCTCATGTAATAGCTTTTCTAATTCAAACAGGTCTGATTTTTCACCTGGAGCTGCCAGTCCAAAATGGAACGATTGCACAGGGACATGTCTAAACAAATGATATCCAGGTAACAAAGTCACTCCACTTTACCATAGCCATGTCAGACATGTGACTAGAGGACTGAGAAATGCCTAGTAAAAGTGGTGGAATGCAAACAATCTGCCTGAATGAAGAGAGAAAAATAAGCAACAATGTTGTGGCAAGGTGACACTTCAAGGGCAACTGGCGTGCTGTTGGGCTAGATGTCTACTGTTGGCAGAAGGGATACTGCTATGGCCAAATGCTGCTGCGCAGAATGTATTGCATGAAGCACATGGGTGACCCAAATTACTCAGGCGCACACACCCTCACCTGGCATACAAACAGAAGCCCTCACACACACACACCATGCACATGGATGACACACACATGCATGTGCACTCACCGGACAATGCCTCATAATCAGGAAGATCTCCCACGCCTTGGATCTGTTCCTCCGTGACATAGGTCCCAGCGACTGACTCATGTGGAGTGAGTTCCATGTCTTCTACTGGAGACCCACCTCCAGTCACTAGAGTTGCGGCATGACTTGAGGCCAGCTTATTCTTTGCCCTGCGCTTTAGGTCATTCCAGCGCTTATAGCAATCATTGGCTGTGCGCCTCACGATTCCAAGGGCACTTATGATGTCCGCAACGGTCTGCCAGTGTGCCTGGCGTTGTGCAGGTGTGGTCTTGGATCCTGCAACAATGACCATTTCATTATCATGTGCGGACACATACTCGACAAGTGCATTCAGTTCGTCATCCGTGAAGCTGGGCTTCCTCGACGGGCCGGACTGTGTAGCCGTGTCTGGGGCATAAGCCTGTGCCGGACGAGCACTCTTCCTCTTCCGCTTGGAAGGTGGTGGTGATCCTGAGTGTCCTACGCCGTTCTGGACACTAGGGGCAGGAGCCCTGGTGGACTCTATATCAGGAGTGTGGGATTGCACACTCAGCATGGGAGTTGGTGCAGGCATTGGCTCAAGTGTAATGGTGTCAGGGGGAATGTCAGCAGGATGGACTAGGACCGACACTGTCCTGGCTGGGTGTGTGAGAGCTGGGGTGGATGGAGCCGCAGCTGCCCCTTCAGCCTCTCCACCCTGCCTACTTGGGGCAGCAGATGATCTTGCTTCCCCTGATCCACGTGGCCTGATGACATCAACGTGCACCAGCGTACGTGTCATAGGCCTGCTGACCTGGAAGTCAGCCATGGAGTCAGCCAGGTCTGGTGCCACAATGGGCTGGTCCAACAAGGGCTGAGCATGGATGGTGTCAGCCACATCAGCCTCAACCAGGGAGGGCGGGGGGTATTATGGGTGCCCTTGACTGGTCCTCCACACATGGGGGGACAGGGTCACCCTGCAAGTAACGACCACGTCCCCTACCAGATCCACCACGGCCACCACTTGTGGCTCGTCCACCTTTGCCACCCTTACGGATTCCTCGCCTCCCAACCATGGCACTGATGTTAATGTGCGTATGGGAGTGGCTGTAAACTATTGTCCTGGGCAATTGGGGGTCAAAGGGGTTGGGTACCAGATGGTAATTGTACCCTAGTGCTCTAGCAAGGCTGAATGTGACCCCTGGGGAAAGATGAAGGTCACGCAACGCACAGGAAGCCCAAAAAAGGGAGATGACGTGCACGCAACCCCTCCTAGACCACGTGTGTGGAAAAAAAAACCTGCACTACGCTGTGGCACCTAGTAACACAAGAATGAACATATGCGTGTCACACGCAGCCTAGATTGACCTCTGAAGGGGTAGGCTACACACGGGGCAAGCACAGATGTTAGATACGTACGTGACTCACCGTCTGCCAGGAAAAAGAGCGTGAAAAAGAAGCGCGTGTGCGCTTTGGCAACACCCCCGCCAAAAGAAGAATTGTACTCTGTCTGAGGAGACAGGACAACAGTAGAACGGAACGCTGTTTGAGGGAACAAGCCCAGGAAAACCAGAAAAAGAGAAAAAAGAGAAAAAGCTGTCAGAGGTAACAGGGAGTACGAACTTGAAACGCAGTGAAGTAAACCGCGTGTGAAATGACAAGAAGTACGGATTTCACCCACTCGCTCTCCACGAAAAGCACGTACAAGGAAATGGTGTTCTACACGTACCTTTTATGCAGGCCCACACATCCAGCGTCACTTCCGCGTGTATGCGCTTGGGCCATTTCCACCAATTACACGCTTTGTCACTTCCGCGTGTACGTGCTAGGGCCATTTCTACCAATTACACGCTTTGTCACTTCCGCGTGTACGCGCTAAGGCGATTTCCACCAATTACACGCTTTGTCACTTCCGCGTGTACGCGCTAAGGCCATTTCCACCAATTACACGCTTTGTCACTTCGCATGTACGCGCTAAGGCCATTTCCACCAATTACAGGCTTTGACAGTCGGACGTGTCTTTCATTTTTTTAACACGCAACGTGTGCCATATTCAAGGTGCACGTGACTTCATAGACGCGCATACGCTGGTGGCCTTTGGGCCAATGAATGTACTGACGTGTGCTGACGCGCTTACGCGCTAAGGGCCTTTCCACGAATTACACGCAGACGTGCTGGATTTTCACGTGCAAAATCACTCCGTATCAAGCTGGCCATGCGTTCACACACGGAAGACCACGCTCCTGCCCAGAAGGCCGAATTACTGCCGCCCAGAGCCCTGAGCACGCTCCCACCTGCCATCTGCTGCTGCCTGACTGCCTGCTGCCCACGTGCCCTGCCATTTGCTGCCTGCACATCAGCCAGGGGTGCTGTTGCTGTGACCACCCCTGCTGGAACCGAAGACTCCCGACTGATTTTCCATCGCCCCACAGCCCAGCCCCAGGACCCAGTTGCCCACCCACTCCTGCCTCTGGGGTTGCCATGTCGGGCACTGCAACATCTGGCACCAGTGGTAACCCCCGGCCTAGGAGGCAGAGGGGCACCAGCTTCACTGCCACCAAAGTTGGTGTCGTGGTGGAGCATGTCCTGGGGCAGTATGATGCCCTCTTCGGAAGGTTGCGCGCCGACAAGGAAGGACGGACTCGGATCTGGATGGACATCGTGACTGCCATCAACGCGGAGGAGGTGGCAGTCCGCGACTACGAACGTGTCAGGAAGCGCTGGGAGGACTTCAGGTCCAGGACCCTCAACAAGGCCCGGCGCCTCCTGAAGGCAGCGGATGCTAAGGGGCGCCGGGGCCACTTGTCGGAAAATCAGATGAGGGTCCTGGAATGCATATCCCCAGCGCTCCACGTCCAGGTCCTTGAGAGGCAGACCCGTCTGGAGTCGAGCGGTAAGTGTACATGCATACTGATTGTAAGCTGTGCGTGTGGTGTGCTAGGAGTGTGCAGGTTGAACATGTATTTTTATGTGGGCAAGTAGGGGGGGTGTACAGGGCCGTGAGGGTGACACATGCGAGGGGTCTCATGTGTGACACATGGATGGTGCTTGTGTGTGTGGGCTTGCATGGCACAGGATGTGGAGGAATGATTGTCAGGTGTGACATGGATGTCGATCGGAACACTGCGAGAGTTGCCGGAGGTGTACACATGCATGCAAGTTTGGTGGTGTGTGTGCATGTGCAGTGTACTCATATGTTGCATGTGATGTGTGGATGACCTTTGGCTGCTCATGCTGTTGTATATGAATGGATGGTGCTGGCTGTTGCAATATGGCTGTGGTATGGCTCATGTGTGCAAGTTGAAATGACATGTGTGTTGGGGATTGTGATGCCATGTCTGAGGTTTACCAATGCCACTCATGTATGACTGTCATGTGTGTATGAGTCCATTGGACAGTGCCCTGATGCCTGTGTTTTCTTTCTCCCTGTCTGCAGCGTCAACTGATGAAGAGGGCGAAGAAGGTGCTGTGGAGCACAGCGGCAGGGGTCGCACCACCAGGCGGAGACGCAAGGTTCTGATCTCGTCGGGGAGTGAGGAGTCTGGTGCCATGTCCCAGGCCGCAGCTGCCGAGGGGAGGTCCAAGAGGCGGAGGTTGGAGTTGAACTCCTCGGCAGCAGAAGGGGCAGATGGGACCCCAAAGGGCCCAAAGGAGGAAGATGGCATGGAGTCATCCAGGTTGGTGGGAGGTTTGGAGGAGGAGGAGGTCGTGCAAGTGACAGAGGCGGGGTCTGGAGGTGGGGATTCCACTGGTGCTAGTGGTGCAGTGCAGGATCTGGGACAGGAAGCAGCACAGGCCACCGCCGAGGTGCCTGTGTATAATCCTGTCCCTGCTCCTGTCACTGCATCATCTTGCACCAGCGGGGATGCCTACCTCCAGACCCATTCTCAGGGAGGGGATTGGCTTACAACACCTGGCCTTCCTCTCCCTGCGGATGTGGCTATCCTGCACCAGGTTGAGCCTGTCCAGGGTGGGGTGGCGTTGCGTCAACGGGCCATGCGAGCTGACCTGCAGTCTTTTCATGATGAGTCTGCACGTCTTCTCGCATGGCACGTTGACTGCATTGACCCACTGGGACAGCTCACCAGGGCTGGATTCCTCCGTTTCCTGGACCTTGTTCCAGCCCCCTCCTCCACGGAACCCCCTATGCCCCAGTCATCCTCCATGCCATCTTCCCACCCATGTGTCACCTGGGTGCCCTGTGGAGCTGCCTCCGACCGTGCGGCCAGGCTGGTGGACAACAGATCCCTGCCACAGTCGGGAGTCGGACGTCCAGCAGGGGTGGCCACATCAACGACTGCACCCCATCTGGAGGAGGATGTGCAGGCACCATCAGACAGGGCACATGGACAGCAGCTGCTGCAGCAGCAGGAGGCTGTCGGTGGGAGCCACGATAGCTCGGGGCCTTCAACATCGGAGGGGCAGGCATCGGCCGGAGGGCAGGAGGACCCTGGACGGGAAGTGTCTTCCGTGTGGCAGCGGTTGGGCCATGCCATAGATGCAGAGCGGCGGCGGGCGGAAGAGGCGTGGCTCACGATGGTCAGGGCGGAGAACTCCATGCGGAGGGCCCTGAGGCGGGCCGAGTGCCTCGAGGCAATCCGCAGGGAGTTGGAGGTGAACATGTCGGCGTCCCTGCGGACCCTCGGGCCATGGAACAGGACCGCCTCCGGGACATAGATGAGGAGTTCGATGATGCCCTGACCCGGAACACCACTAAGTGAGCCGCTGGACTGGCCCGCCGCCATTGTATATAGTTATTTAGTGATAGGTTTCCTTTATAGTTTATTTTTATTTGGAGTCGGTGGACACTGCTCCACCTTTTGTATATAGTCCCATTTTAGATAGGTTTTTTGGTAGGTTTCATTTCTTCTGTTGGGATGATGGACCCTGAATACTTTGTACATAGTTGGACTTTGGATTTGGACATTTTTTTTACTATGAATATTTTTTCCTATGGAGCAATGGTTTTCTATTTCTTTTTTCCCTTCATTTCCTTTTTATGGAGTTGAACTTTGGAAGACATTTTTTGGGATTATCATTTATTGATTTTAATTTGAAAAGGGACAGCCAGCTTAATTTTTTTTTTTTTGCTTGTGTATTTTGTTTAATTTTGTTTGCCATTACTGTTGTTATTAATACATTATTTGGATTTTTTCATTCTTCAATGTGTGGTTTCATCTCATTGTTTTCATGCATGTCATGATATGGGTTTTCAGGTTCACTTGCAACCATTGTGTGTGTGTGAGACACATGTGTTGATTTACATTGTTTCCATTGGAGTAGTATCATGGGCGCATGTAATACTTGGTTGTGTCTTTGGGCTGTGGTGGCTGGCCATGAGGCCCATGCTTGAGGATTGTCAGGGCCTGTGGGCAGGGGGACATGAGTGGGGGCCTGGTGGAGGCTGCCCATGGTGGCTGGGGGGTGGGGGTGGGTGGGAGACATGAGTGGGGGCCTGGTGGGGGCTGCCCATGGTGGATGGGGGGTGGGGGTGATAGGGGACATGAGTGGGGGCCTGGTGGAGGGTGCCCCTGGATGCTGGGGGGTGGGGGTGATAGGGGACATGAGTGGGGCCTGGTGGAGGGTGCCCTGCTCTGCTGGGGGTGGGGTTGCAGGGGGACATGAGTTGGACATGAGTGGGGGCCTGGTGGAGGGTGCCCTGCACTGCTGGGGGGTGGGGGTGCAGGGGGACATGAGTGGGGGCCTGGTGGAGGCTGCCCATGGTGGCTGGGGGGTGGGGGTGGTGAGAGACATGAGTGGGGGCCTGGTGGAGGCTGCCCCTGCACTGCTGGGGGGTGGGGGTGATAGGGGACATGGGTGGGAGCCTGGTGGGGGCTGCCCATGGTGGATGGGGGGGTGGGTGGGTGGGAGACATGAGTGGGGGCCTGGTGGGGGCTGCCCATGGTGGCCAGTGGGTGGGGGTGGTGGGAGATATGAGTGGGGGCCTGGTGGAGGCTGCTCATGGTGGCTGGGGGTGGGGGTGGATGGGAGACATGAGTGGGGGCCTGGTGGGGGCTGCAAATGGTGGCTGGGGGTGGGGGGGTCTTGGACATGGGTGGGAGCCTGGTGGGGGCTGCCCATGGTGGCTGGGGGGTGGGGGGGTGGTAGATTTGGGTGGGAGCCTGGTGGGGTCTGCCCATGGTGGCTGGGGGGTGGGGGTGATAGGGGACATGAGTGGGGGCCTAGTGGGGGCTGCCCATGGTGGCTGGTGGGTGGGGGTGGTGGGAGACATGAGTGGGGGCCTGGTGGTGGCTGCCCATGGTGGCTGGGGGGTGGGGGTGGGGGGGAGACATGAGTCGGGGCCTGGTGGAGGCTGCCCATGGTGGCTGGGGGGTGGGGGTGGTGGGAGACATGAGTGGGGGCCTGGTGGAGGCTGCCCCACACTGCTGGGGGGTGGGGGTGGTGGGAGACATGAGTGGGGGCCTGGTCGGGGCTGCCCATGGTGGCTGAGGGGTGGGGGTGATAGGGGACATGAGTGGGGGCCTGGTGGAGGCTGCCCATGGTGGCTGGGGGGTGGGGGTGGTGGGAGACATGGGTGGGGGCCTGGTGAAGGGTGCCCCACACTGCTGGGGGGGTGGGGGTGGTGGGAGACATGAGTGGGGGCCTGGTGAAGGCTGCCCATGGTGGCTGGGGGGTGGGGGTGGGTGGGAGACATGAGTGGGGGCCTGGTGGGGGCTGCCCATGGTGGATGGGTGGTGGGGGTGATAGGGGACATGAGTGGGGGCCTGGTGGAGGGTGCTCCTGGATGCTGGGGGGTGGGGGTGATAGGGGACATGAGTGGGGGCCTGGTGGAGGGTGCCCTGCACTGCTGGGGAGTGGGGGTGCAGGGGGACATGAGTTGGACATGAGTGGGGGCCTGGTGGAGGGTGCCCTGCACTGCTGGGGGTTGGGGGTGCAGGTGGACATGAGTGGGGGCCTGGTGGAGGCTGCCCATGGTGGCTGGGGGGTGGGGGTGGGTGGGAGACATGAGTGGAGGCCTGGTGGAGACTGCCCATGGTGGCTGGGGGTGGGGGTGGGTGGGAGACCTGAGTGGGGGCCTGGTGGGGGCTGCCCATGGTGGCTGGGGGGTAGGGGTGGGTGGGAGACAAGAGTGGGGGCCTGGTGGGGGCTGTCCATGGTGGCTGGGGGGTGGTGGTAAACATGGGTGGGGGCTTGGTGGAGGGTGCCCCACACTGCTGGGGAGGGTGGGGGGTGGGAGACATGAGCAGTTGTGCAGGGTAATCCCCTGTTTTGTGGGCTGCCTGCAGGGGCCGTGGAGGGTGTACAGGGAACACCTGTGAGGACCCACCCAGCCTAATCACGTGTGATTATTCCGGCGCACCCCTGTAATACACGTACCCAGCCAAATCGCGTGTGATAATTCCTGCGCACCCCTGTAATACACGTACCCAGCCAAATCGCGTGTGATTATTCCTGCGCACCCCTGTAATACACGTACCCTGGCTAATCGCGTGTAAAACTTCACACGTACCCCTGTCATACACGTACCCAGCCAAATCTGGTGTGAAAATTCCTGCGTACCCCTGTAATACACGTACCCTGGCTAATCGCGTGTTTAACTTCACGCGTACCCCTGTTATACACGTACCCTGGCTAATCGCATGTAAAACTTCCCACGTACCCCTGATATGAACGTTACCCGCTTTGCGTTCCTTGTTTGGCAGCCCTGTAAACTGGTCCAGGGTTAGCGCAGCCCTTTGCGATGATTTAGCGATTTTGATGGCTTTTCCTTGCGCGAGGGCGTTCTTGGGGGCGTTACTGGCGCTGCTGCAGGGTCGCTGCGATACTCTGTGCCACGGCTGGTTTGGGAGCCTGAAATCCATGAATACGCTGTGCGCGGAAATCGGATTTGGCGCACGCGCCTGGCGCAGACAATCGCACGCGGACACTCTGCGCCAGCCGCTTGCGACACTTTTCTGCGAAATTCTATGTATTACCCTGTATATGTGTTGTCAGGATTGTTTGCTGCATTTCTGTGAAGTACTAACATTTGCAAACACAAAGGGTCTGTACTGTGTAAGTAAATGTTGTCAACAATTGGTGGTAATCGAAATAGAATATTCATTGCTACATTTGCATAGCAACTTACACCAACTATATTTGAGAATTTAAATGGTCCATGTAGTTCTGTATCTAACTGCTTTTTTTGGAGTTTGTCTTCCTTCTTTAAAGAAGTACCTGGTTTACTTTCTCTAATTGATTCTTTTTTGTTTGTGGTACTTGATGAAGTATTAGTTTCTTTTACTCTCTTTGGAGGATTTGCAGTGACGTCCTGTTGCATTTCTGTTTGATTTAGTTTTCTTTTACAACGTTTTAGTTTTTGTGGAACAGAATATGTGTTTAGATGGGGAGTGTATAGTGAGCGAAGTCTATTATATTCTAAAATGCAAGGAATATCAGCGTTTACTTTACTTGCATCAAAGTTGATTAGAAATAGACCGTCAAGTGTACGTAAGCGTGATAGTGCTACGTAGCTTATGCCTTCTTTAAAGACTGTGTTACCAATATCTATCATTGCTTTGTCTAGGGTAAGACCTTGTGATTTATGAATCGTGACTGCGTATGCAAGAGTTAGAGAAAATTGTTCTCTGCGTACATACATATCTTTGAAGAGAAGGAATCTAGCTGTTGAGCGTCCTATCCGTTTTACTTCTGAAAGTTTGTCAAAGAGTATATTGACAAACTGAATTTTGTTGTCACGTGGGTATGTTTGAAAGCCAACAACTGTACCCAGTGCTCCATTAACTAGTCCTTGGTCCACGTCAAGGTTATGTTTAAGCAGTACTCTGCAATTTAAGGATAATTTTAACATCTTTTCTAAGCCTGCTGTGTTTGAGATTGATTTTTCTAAATTATTTAGTCTTGTTGTGGCTTGGTCACACATGGGTAGTGTCATACCATGTACATCTAGTTTGTCTGTGGCGCTAATTTCGATTATTGGTTGCATTTCTTTACTTAACATTATTTCATTGAATTTGAGACAGCTTGCAAAAGTTGGCTTTAAGGCCATACAATTGACATTTTTGTGGGCTAATTGTTCCATAACATCTTTAGCACATGCATTATCGCCATAAAGTGCATTAATGTGCCGGGTTTTCAATGTTGCTTCTGCTTCTTTAGAAAGTATACCAACTCTTAAACTTTTTAAAATGTTGGCATAAGTTAGATCTGCAGATTGGCGCATGTTTTCTGTTAATTCTCTGTATTGGAAATGTTGCCAAAGGTTGACATTTCCAATGCTGCCAACAGTTTTACGGCAGAGTTTGTGCTCTAATGTTTTAAAAATTGGTTCACCTTTTACTGGTGTTAATTGAAGCAGATCTCCAAAAACAATAATGTGTTTTCCTGCAAAGAGCTCTTCATAGTCTGTTTTGAGTACTTCTTGTAATCTGAGGTGAAACAAAGCTAACATCAGGTTGGAGACCATGCTCACTTCATCTATTAGTAGCATTTACATTTGTTTCAATACTCTGCGTAATTCCATTGCAGCTTCTGCAGAAAGTTTGTAATAGTCTAATTTGTTCTGGTGTTCTACTGGTAATAGTAGTAATCGTTGTAATGTAACACCACCTATGTTGTAGGCAGCTAAACCTGTGGGGCCAGTGACAACAGCTGACAGTTTGTTGTTTGTCAATTGTTGAAGGAACGTACTAATGATTTTGATTAGGAATGTTTTGCCAGAACCAGCTTCACCACTGACGTACAGTAGTATAGGTTTATAATTATGGCAGGAACATTCTTTATTTTCATGTTTTACACCATGTGAAATTTGTTGTGTTACTTCTTGAAAAATGCTACTTTGCTCATTGTTTAGTTTTGATTGTAGTATAGTTAAGTATTCCTTATCTTCATACTGACACATGGTGTTTTCTACTTCTTTCATAGCTAATTCTGCCTCATTTGTTATTAGTGGTTCTCCCAGTGGTTCTTGGCTTCCTGTTACAGAAGGTTGACTACTGTCAGGAGTATCCTTATCTAGTTGGGCTTGGAGTTCTTCTTCATGTTGCTGTTCATTGTGCAACATTGTTTTGTACTGTGTAAAGTTTACATCAGTTATAGTGCTTTCATTTGCTTTGAAAGCATCCTCATATGAGTCATAGTTATCTAGTAATTGTTCTTCAATTTTCCATGGTTTGAAGAGTTGTAGCAGGGACATGTAATATACTTCTTTATGTTGAGGAGTCTTCAATGACAATTTGATATGATTAATTAAATTTGGTTTAGTGAGTTTAACTAAGCTGCCTTCACAGTCTGTCACTCTATATTTACCTTTTTTTTCATCAGGTTTCATATTATTTTTGTATGTTTAGTTTTGGGCTATTTGGTATAGACACATGTTTTCCAAAGTATTACTTCTGTTTGGGTAGTATGTGTCCAATAAATTGTTTTTTAAAATGTCTTGGCTGTTGGGATCATGTTTGGCTATTGTTTCTATATCTTCATATGATTTTAGAACTCTTTTTCTAGATTTAGCTGGACCAAGACTTAGCCATACTATATTTTCAGATTTACCATACAATGAAGTACCAGTTAAACGATCAGCTGCTTCATGAGATCCATATTCTCTATGTGTGAGCATTTTTATGCCCAAGCTGTATAATTTCTGAGATACTGTTTTATCTGATGACAGGTCATTCCAGAGGCCTTGGAGCTCTGTCTTTTCTGCTTTAGTTAAGTATGCTGTGACATATCGTGCAACTGCAGTAGAATTGTCTGCAATGTACTGCACATCTATGTTTGCATTCCATAAGTGGGCAATGATTGCATTATAATCATTGATATATTTTTTTTCTTCTTTTCTTTTTATGTAATATGTATTTTCAGGTGACTTACCTTTAACACTATGTCTAACTGAAGACATGAGGTTGTTTACTTGACC
This sequence comes from Ambystoma mexicanum, assembly GCF_040938575.1. NCBI lineage: Eukaryota > Metazoa > Chordata > Amphibia > Caudata > Ambystomatidae > Ambystoma > Ambystoma mexicanum. The sequence continues at coordinate 645,764,231 of NC_090930.1, read as the reverse complement.
TGTATTTGTCACTGGTTATGGGAAACCAAATCGGCATTTGTTGTAATATTTGCCTTTGTTTTTGTATTTGCGAAGACAATATTTTCCACATTTGTGTCTTCGAAATTGTAAAATTTGTGCATGAAGATCACTATTTGTGGCTTCTGATGGAATTTCACAAGTGACATATTTTTCAATAAACTGTAAAACAGTGGCATCACTGTCTTGACCAAATTTAGGAGCATCTTTAATCCATAAAAGCATGTGGATATGTGTTGCTCCTCTGGCTTGGTATTCTTTTCTCCAAAAGAAGTGTTGCACTTCTCCAAGAGGAGGAACAGTTTTATTACAAATAAAATGTAGCATAGCAATGAAGCGATGGTGAAAATATCTTGAAACATTAACAGGATCCAAAGAACAAAGTTCTCCAGGTGTTAGAATATCTATGTTTGTTTTGTTTTTATTTGATATGCGTAGGAAATCATGTAAATCTTCCCATGCATATTCTGCACAACTTAATGCAACAAACCAAGTGGGTGGGCCAAGGTTTCTGATCATACAACGTACATCTCCATGACGTCAAAACCAGTACTCTTTAGTACCACGCATATTTGCTAATCGATTTGTAATATTTGATTGTAAAACCTCATCCTTTTGTGGCACTTTCTCTGATAATTGTGTAGCTGTCATATTTTGAAAGTGTGATCCTGATTTTAATATGTGTGCAACTCCGTAACATAAAGTTGCTAGTTCACTTTCAAAGAGTAGGTGGAATATGTATTCCTAATTTTGTCTAAATCTGGGATCTTCAGAATACATCTGTAATGAGCGGTATTCTGAAGCTGATATTTGAATAGGTCTATTATCATACCTTCCTCCTTTGCCAGTAGGAAAGAGTAGAGGAAAAGCATGTGCTTCTATACTTTTTTCCCATATACTGATTGGCGATCCTTTTGTTTGACGTATTTGGTAAGTTTCCAGTACATCTTGTACGGTGTCATTACAGTGCAAAGGATGAATTGTATAATGGTCTAAAGTATTTGATATTGTAGCAGGATCTAGTAGCTCAAATTGACCAGCTTCTTGTGTTTCTTGAACTATTTCAGTTGTATCTTTAAAGTTTCTTCAATATTAATTTCTTTGTAATATTCATTATTCTCTTTAAGATATTGGAAGGCTTGTCTAACTTTATATAAATCTACCAGCTGTTGCCATATTTTTTTGTCTTTTGTAGGTACTCCATTTACTAATATAATTAAAGATTGCTGCATTGGACGTTGCACTCCTAGAGTATGCACATTTTCTTTTAGATTTAATGGTAAATAAACTACTTTTCCACGAATGCCTTTTACCAATTCAGAGGGAGGTAATTTTGCTGTTTTTGGTTGAAGGCGTATTATTGCTTGAAATGGGTGTACTGTTTAAATTATGATGCTCTCATATAAATTAAGTTGTTGTAGAGTTTTTGGTACTGGGTATAATTCCAAATTATTTGTGATAGAACGTGAAGGAGTTTGGTTGTTGTCAAGTTTTGTAGTGCAATAACTGCAAAGTATTAAGGGCTCAGTTATTTCATATTTGTTTTCTGCTACAAGGTAGAGAGCTAATTCAAACCATTTAGAATCTTCATTGTCTTCTATTTTGTATAATAGGTCCACAGTTTTTGTGTTACTTTTATAAAAAATTCTACGGCAACATACACATACATGGTTTGGTACTTCAGCTGATGCACTTTTAAATTTGAGTATTTCTTTTTTGTATGTGTTTAGCAAAAGGTTGCCATGTGTAGAATTGTTGCTTAATTGGTTTAAAGCTATTTCATTCTGTAAATGGCTTTCACTTCCAAAATATTTTTTCTGGATATAGTGAATTTTTTAAAGTAGGTCTTTTGCTGTACCATGTAGAAGGATGTTATTTAACTTTGCTAGTGCTAAAGCAGGACTTTTAGCATAGTACAGTTTATAGACTAGATTTCTTATAGTTGAATGATGTGTTGATATCCTTTTGATATCATGGAAAGTGGTTTTACAAGTAAGTCCTGTAATGCAGGCCAATGAATGTCTTTGTAGTCCTGTGTACTTGCGCACTGGACAGGTATCTATATTTTGCAGTAATTTAATTTTGATTTTGTCTTTGCTTTTTACATATTTATTGAGGAATTGGCGTAAAGATTTGAAACATTGTTTGGGAATGTTACACATTGACGTGCATGTCCATTTGAAAACTAGACGTTCTGAATCAGTTGAATGGAGGGGTAATTCTAAGTTTTCAGGGCATATTTTTGTAAGAAGCACTTCTTGTTCCATTATGGTATTATTCACTTTTTCATAACCTCGACCACTGCTATGTATGGCAATTGTATTTGTTTGCTTTTGTTTGTACTCTTCTTCATTAAAATATGGTTCTGTGCTTGTAGTGTGATTCCATTCACCTCCGCTGATACTTAAGAAGTTCTTTCTGCTGATATTTTGCTTATTGAGAAGTCTTTTTTGTAATTTAGTTATTAGTTTTGTTAGTGGTTTCATTTTGTTTAACAGTAAAGTAAATACATTTCTTTTGAGAAGAATTGCACTGTCCATCAATGCTTCTAAGATCAATTTCCTACGATAGGTTTTAAGCTTTGAACCTGATTTCTCTCCTGTTTTTATAAGATTTTGAAGGACTTTGTGACGGTATATTTTGGCTAAAATACTTTTCTTGGTATGCTTACTTTGCACTATATTAAAATTTGAAGAAGTAGTTTTATCTGTACTGATAGCTGATTTTCTGTTAATTGTTTTTTGGTTTGTTTTACATTTTGATAGAGGAAGCGAAGTTGTTGTACTTGAAACTTCTTGTGTTTCACTAAATGATTGTATTAGCTGTTTTGTTTCAACTTTTTTTACAAATTCTGCTAGAGATGGATGCTTATGTTGGACACCTTTATTTTCATTTGCTCTACTTTTGCGTTCCTTTCTACGGACTTGACTATTGGTAGGCATTCTTTAGGGTCTGTTGAGAAAAATAAAGAAGATATGGGTTGGGGTGTTCTGGAATGTATGTGTGCTGTGTGCATGAGTGTTTGAGTAAGATGATAAAGATGTATGTAATGGTGTGTGATTGTGCATTGGGAACTAAAACTAGTAGGGGTAGGTATTCTTGAATTTATGGGGTTCAGATGACAAAAAAAAAGTAAGCTAGTGGTGTGGAAAAGTACAAATAGTAAATCTAATGTATACAATTAAAACAGTTGTTTGTTCTATAATATGAAAATTGTAGTGGTTCAGTTGGGTAATTTGTGTGTCCAAAAATAGAAATTTGTGGGCCATTCTGGCTGTAAATTGCTGTTTAAGACATGGAAATTTTTGGACAAAATGGTACGAAATCTCTATTTTTAGAAACCGTAATAGCTCGTATTAACGTTATAGTATATTTGATTAATAATACAAATATTATGGTGATATTTTACTTACTTTTTTTTTTTAATTAACAGGTAACTTCTTAGTTTTTCTTTCTTCTTCGAATTCGGCTGCTTCTTTTCAGGAAACTGGTCTTCACTGCAATTGTAAAAGCTTCAAATTAGTAACTTTGTTTGTATATAGCACTGTTTTTAATTTAGATATTGATTTTTTTAATTGAAATCCTCAGTGCCTTCTGTAAAACCATTAAACTAATTTATTTACATAAGATACATTGCATCAGTTCAGTACATATGATATGTTCTTAATGAACAAATTGTATTGAATGACTAACTGTAGCAAAAAAAAAATATCTTTACTATGTCTTGTGAAATTTATAATATATTAGTGAATACCACTATTTCTGTAAGTAAACTGTTCTAGGTAATAGCGCCTCAATGTCATGTCTAATTTAAAGTAATTAGGTAAATAAATAAATAAAAACAAAAAAATATGAAATTGTATAAGTATTTTTATAAAGGTTTAAACATAGATTGTGTTTGCATGCAATTTTGTTTGAATATATGTAGTCTATATATTTAATTTAAAAAATGTTAGTTTAACATGATTTGAGTGTGTGTGTATAAAGAAAGTAAATAGTATAAAGGTTTATAAGTGATAGTTGATTTTAGGAAATTGAAAAAAGTACAGTAAATTCATTTTACAGATTTTACAAGGTAAAAGTCTGTTTGAAAATGTGTTCATCTACTATACAGAAAATATGCATACCTGAAGTTTGTGTTCATGCATATGGATATGCATGGAGCTGCAAGTAGAAATCTTGAAGACTTGTACAGTATTTCTGGTAGATGCTGCTTGCCAATGATATGACCCTTGTACTCAGAGAGATTCGGAGTACATTTTCAGTGCTGATCTATGATGATGCAGTTAGATGTAGAGGTCTTGAATGTGATTGGTGCATGGTCATGTGATTTTTGAGGTACATTCAATGAGGGAATGGCAGAGAGAGTGTAGTGGAAATGGTAGAAGGGCTGTTCATGTTACGATATGTCCGCGGACATGGCGGTTGTTCGCGGACATCGGGAGTTACATCCGGGGATTTGTCGGTTCTGAAGTCATGCAAATGAGAATAAGCACTGAAAGGGATTGGTCAGGAAAGTTTGGTGGGTGTGTTGTGCCAGGAGAGATTTTCTCAGATACTCTTTTTGCTGAGAGAACAAAAGATAGCTATGGCTGTGTGTTTCAGAAAACAGATTGTTTGGATTTTAGGAGATTCGTGGGTACATTGGTTGCAGGTGCATGCAGAAAGCTGTGGAGTAGTTGTAGATCTTGGATTCCCACATGTGGAAGTACACTGGCATGGAGTATGTGGAATGAAGTGGTTGGACTTGCTACCTCTCTGTGCTACTTTGGAGATAGAGCAACATCCAGACATAATTGTAATTCATTGTGGAGGGAACAGTTTAGGACATGTGACTGGAATTTTTTTGCAATTTGCTATGAAAGAAGGACTTAGGAAGGTTATGGACATGTTTCCTAATTCTCAAGTGATATTTTCACGGATTGCGCAGAGACAAATGTGGCTTCGTTCTTCTTCATTTGGTCCACAAATGGAAAAAGCAAGGCGCAATGTTAATAAAGCTGTTTGTGCCTTTCTAAGAGATTTTGGCATGTCTTCTTTTCACAATTAAAATATTATGTTTTGTAGTGCATACATTTTTCGCAGAGATGGAGTCCATCTTACTTATGCTGGCAATCAGATTTTTCTGAGAAATGTACAAAATGCATTGCAACCTTTTTTGGAATTACAACAACGATTTTGAAGTAGATGTTAAGCATTTACAATTTTTGACTTACAAACACCACCCAAAGGCTCTTTTCAGAGCCACCACTTCTTTCCAAAGAAAATTACAATGTTTGTGATGGAGTAGCAACCCAATTTTTTTAATGTTCGCGAACTGTCCGCGGACTTCTAAAAAATACAAAGAGCCCTGCTTCATTTATTTTCACTTCTATTTTTTAACTGGGAAAGGCGGCTCTGAAAAGAGCCTTATTTTTTTTTTATTTTTGTAATTTTGTATTTTTTTTGGTTTTTCAGACACAACACACTAGGAGAGGAGGTTAAAGGAGGGTAAAGGGGGGGACACCAACCACAGGGATAAGAAAGGGCGAGCTGAGAGAGGAAGATGTAGAGTGGGTTTTATTTGGGTAGTGAGCAGGTCTTCTCGTGCTCTGAGACGATAGTCTCAAAAGCACTCTGAAGTCGCTCCCCCTGCAGAGTACTGTGTCACAGTACATGCATTCAACTGTGACCCTCGAAAGGTATGGGTCATCAGCATTCTGTATGGCCTGTGAGGCAGCTTGAGGAAGACGCTGTCCCACAGAGGTGGTCCTTGTGGTGACAGGATCAGAAACAGAGGATGAAGTAGAGGAAATCAACCTGCTACGTTCTTCGCAAGGTACAACCTGCGAATAGCCCCAGAGTGAAATGACCTCAGGTGTCGCTTCATAGTAGTGGTCCCAAAGCTGTACTTACCGTGCTTCCCGCGACTGAGTATCATTTTGCACTCATTGCAGGTAACACTGTTCGCACGAGCCTTAGGAACATTACCATGAATGGTAAATAACCGCCACACCCAAAACTCACGCCTAGTGCGGGTAGTAGGGTTTTCCTCTACCTCATTCTCATCATCCTCTTCTTCCTCCTCCGCATACTCACTCCTGTTCCCCTCTTCATGCCCTTGGGGAGGTGGTGGTGGTGGAGGGGGTGGGGGTGGTGCTGAAGCAGGTGCAGCACCAAGTGGCAGTTCAGCAGCCAAGGAAGCCATCTCGATGATGGTGTAGTCTGCAGGTGGCAGCAAAAATCACTGTGTTCTGAAGAATAGCCAGAAACACAATGGGAATAAGCTCTTGGGCGTGGTCTTGTATAGGGGTGCTTGTGCGCGGTTCGCGGACATGCGCACTGTCCGCGGACAGATCGGACACAAAAAAAGGATCGGAAAGTTTCAAAAGGTATATAGAAAGTCAAGATTGATATGTGGGACTTGTGCCATGGTGAGATTTTATTGAAAAATATTATGGATTAACTAAAAATGTACTTTTAAATTGTTCGGGGACACGAACAGTGTCCGCATTTCAGGACACACGATGAGCGTGGGCGCGGTCATATGATCCGTTCGCGAACTAGTCCGCGAAGGAAGCACCTGTCCGCAGGACACCAAGTGCACGGAGATTGGTTAGCGCATGCGCATTGATGTCCTACGGACACTGTTCTGGTTCTGAAGTAATTAAAAGTGCGTCACACGTGAAACGAACATTTCAGGACACCGCGTGTGTTCTTAGAACAGTTTAAACTTGGTAGCGAACAGTAAGGACAGATATAGTGTTCTTCAGGATACGTGTAATTTCGTTTATGTACGAACATTTCAGGACACCAATTGTGTTCTTAGAAAAGTTTCAATTGAGTAGCGAACACTACAAACAGGTATAGTGTTCTTCAGGACACCTCCATTTTCGTTTACATACAAACATTTCAGGACACCAATAGCGTTCTTAGAACAGTTTTAACTTGCTAGCGAACAGTACCGGACAGGTATAGTTTTCTTTAGGACACATTCATTTTTGTTTGTTTACAAACAATTCAGGACACCACGTGTGTTCTTAGTACAGTTTCATGTTGCTAGCAAACACTACGAACATTTGTACTGTTGTTCAGGACACATCATTTTCATTTATTTACGAACATTTCAGGACACCAATTGTGTTCTTAGGACAGTTTTAAGATGATAGCGAACATTACGGACAGATATAGTGTTCTTTAGAACACTTTAATTTTTGTTTCTTTACGAACATTTCAGGACACCATGTGTGTTCTTAGAACAGTTTCAACTTGCTAGCGAACAATATGAACAGGTGTGGTGTTCTTCAGGACACCTCCATTTTCGTTTATGTACGAACATTTCAGAACACTCGCACTGTCCGCGGACACTTTTATTGTTTTTAAGAAAAGAAACAGAAACTATTCACAATACAATATAAAAATTAAACTTTATTTAACATATATTAATAATTTATGACAGAGAAGGTGAGGCAGAAACAGAAACAAAACCAGGAGAATTAGGGGTTTCAACATGATTGGTATTAGGTGAAGAAGGGATGGAAGTCTCATCAAAACGTTTTGGATTATGGAGAGGGTTTGCGGATAATTGACTGGGATATGGTGAGGAGGGACAAGTACATGTGGGGCAATGGTACAAGGTTTTTGGTTTGAAATGATTTTCTACAAAAGTTTTTAAATTATTAAAATTAGCCAACAATACATCCATTTTTTCTTCTATATTGTGAAGATTGTTATCCATAACAGGGTTTTCTGAAGTTTTTTCTATTTTGGTGTGCTCTGTACAAAAAATAATATATATGTTAAATGTATATAAAAAAAATAATAAATAAATGGTTTATATTATAAAGTGTTTACATTAGTTTCACTATCTTGTGACATTTCTTCATGTGGGAAATTGTCCTGTAGCCATTCCAGAGTACTAGACATTTCTGTGAGAAAAAAAAAAAGATAATATATTTTTTAATCTAATACAGAAAGTTTATAAATATATGAGTAAAATGAAGTACACTTACTATTTCTGGCAAGATAAGTCCTATGTATTCAGTGGGTCTGGTCTTGTTCTCAGTTCTGTTGTGTCTGTGAGGTAATTATGTTGGAAGCCAATTTATCTTCTTGTGGTATATTCCATTTCAGAACATATTGTATTTAAATGAATGGTTAGTGTGTTACATATATGGGTTACATTTCTTATGTATTACTATATATAATGTGTTTGTGTGCTGCTTTTTGAATTTGTTAAATGTTCCTATATTATGATATAACAATCAAACATACCCCACCACCCCCCCCCACAGTTTTTAGGTAGTGGTACTGTTCTCCGAACATGTCCGCGAACATTAAATAAATTCGCGGACATCAAGTTCATAAGAAGAGATCTAGTCAGTTCCATATGACATGTATATAAAGTCAAAGTCATTATTGTTAAGTTGTGCTACTAAAAAAATATGAAATTCAGTGAAAAAACTTTGTTAAAGGGACGTTATGGTTAAGTTGCGCTACTAAAAACCTATGAAATTCAGTGAAAAAAACTTTGTTAAAGGGACGTTATGGTTAAGTTGCGCTACTAAAAACCTATGAAATTCAGTGAAAAAACTTTGTTAAAGGGACGTTATAGTTCCAAGTAAACCGAAAAACCCTTGAAATTCACCAGTTATGGTAAGCTAAGCAACCATAACTCGCGCCACCACCGTGCACTGCTAAGACTAACACCCAGGACATCAAAGATGACATCACAAATGTCAGAGGAAGGCAAATCTTTACGCAAAAAAATTGATGAAGGCTTAATTGTATATGAAGATGAAATCAAACAGCGTAAACACAGGAAATTTTTACGAGATAAAACAGACTATGAGATGGGTCGTGTTTTTACATTTGCTAAACGTTTTGACTCTCTCCGCAAAACCAATGCTACACAGTCAATGTCTGTCCCATCGGGTGACCTGGCCGCGACCACCTCTGAATCAGATATCTCTCATCTGAGACTGACGAACCCATTCCCAAATTGAATTTTCTAGATGAAATGAGACTTTTATGTCAGGATGGGAAAAATCAAAAAAGAGGTAGAGGCCGTGGTAAGCCTAAAGGACGCGGAAGAGGACAAAAATTTCAGGCAAAAAAGTCATTCGCCGAGGCCGAGGTGGGAACCGGTCAAAAGGCGCAGCAACAGGGCAGAGCAACACGCTCTGGGGCCAGAAACCAACCATAGATAATATGAAGATTCACCAAATTATCAACCTGTCGTCTCATGTCCTCACTAAATCTCAGACCTCGTTATTATCATTGGGTCTTAATTTCTGTCCCACTGTGAATTATGATTACGCCCAAGTACGCATAGACTTTGACAAGTTTATGCGTAAAATCAAGCTAAAAAAATTCTTTGCCAATACTGATGCCCCCATGAAACGTTCAATATCTCGTATGGGTGGCACCGATCTTTTAATTTCAGACATTCCTTCACTCATGGATTTGGCATGCCTTGAAGATGATCAATATGATCCATCTAATATTGATTTTTCTGATTTTGACATCAATCCCATTTGGGATATACGGACTAAGCTAAAAAGTAAATTGAGATTCAACCCTCAATTTCCTGTGGGCGGCTGTATTGAGGCTTTCCATGACTTATGCATCGAGGATCTCAGAAAACTTCGTCATAAGGCTGGTACCAGCAAACAGAATCTCACTATTGCCCAACGCCAGGCCTTGAATGAACTCCAGCTGCTATCTAATATTGTTATCAAGCCAGCCGACAAGGGCTCAAATGTCGTCATCCAGGACAGAACTAAATATGTCATTGAAGCCAACCGACAATTACATGACCGCCAATGTTATACTAAAATGTTGAAAGACCCATCAGAAGAAATCAGGACAGATTTGATTGCTTTGTGTACCAGGTGGATGAATGAAGGTCTACTGGAGGATGATCTGGTTAAATTTCTTACTCCTACATGCTATACTATTCCTACCATTTATTTCCTCCCTAAAACGCACAAATGCCTTATTAATCCCCCAGGTAGGCCTATTGTTACTCTCTGTGGCTCATTATTGGAACATCTAGCCCAATTCATTGATGAAACATTGATCAAATTTGTCACGGGATTACCTTCCTATCTGAGGGACACCAAGGATTTTCTACAACACGTTACTAATACACCTTGGGAGGAAGGTTTACTTTTGGCCACTTTAGATGTAGTTTCGTTGTACACATCTATTAGCCACACTGTTGGTATATTTGCATGTAAATACTTCTTGGACACTCGTTCTTTAAACTACCTTGGACATAGCACCATGATCTTGGATATGCTTTCATTCTGTCTACACAAGAATATGTTTTTCTTTTTGAAGGCCATTTCTATCGGCAAGTAAGGGGGACTGCGATGGGTAGTACCTTTGCACCATCCTATGCTAATCTCACAATGGGGTGGTGGGAGGCTACTTTCCTTTCTGACCTATTACTATCTTTCTTTCCGACACAGATTATTTCTTGGTGGCGGTTTATCGACGATGTCTTTATCATTTGGAAGGGCACCGAAACTGATTGGCTCTCATTTGTTAAAAGTATCAATAATAACCAGGTCAATCTCAGCTTTACTGAATGCCACAGCCGTACTAAAATTGTTTATCTGGATGTAACCGTTATGATGGATGACTCAGGTATTAGTACGGCATTACATAAGAAATCTACCAATACTGGCTTGCCACTCCATGCCAATAGCTGTCATCCCACACCTTGCAAAAAATCAATCCCTTATGGGGAATTTATTCGATATCGTCGCAATTGTTCCAACATTGCATGTTTTGATTATTATTGTGCACAAGCAGCTATGGATTTTCTGAAGCAAGGTTACCAAAAAAGAATAATTGAAACGGCATATCTTCGAGCTCGTGGCATGTCTAGAGATGCCTTGATTTATGATACTGGTTCCAAAACTGTGTTAAATGGTGATCCTAGACTCATCATTACATTTGATACTTCGTCCAATGACATTTGTAAAATCGCGGCAAGACATTGGCATGTTCTCACCCTTGATGCTGACTTGAAGCCCATTTTGGGCAAGCGTCCGACTATGACTTACAAACGTGCTCCTTCTTTAAGGGACAAACTTGTGTCTAGTTTTCTACCTCCTATGGGCAAGATCCAGCGTTTCAATACATGGCTTCCAGCCTCTCATACAGGATTCACTAAGTGTATGAAATGTAAAGCATGTGCCCATGCTATTGTCAAGAAATCCTTCCTGCATCCTATCACACAAATCCAGCAGATGATACGTCATTCTATTAATTGTGACACATATTTTGTTGTTTATGTGCTTTTGTGCCCTTGTGGGCGTTGGTATGTGGGCAGTACTACCTGTAAACTAAAACTCAGAATCCTGCAACATTTGAGAGCCATCAAGAATTCTGATCCGACATATCCTATGGCCAAGCATTTTAAATCTGTAAACAACAATGATGCTAACTTGTTAACATTTTTCGCTGTGGCACATGTACCCCCTCATCCTAGGGGCGGTGATCGTATTTTGAGGCTTAGACAACTTCAAACTAGATTCATCTTGGATCTTGACACTAAATTTCCCAGAGGTCACAATGTAGACGAGGAATTGTATACCTTTTTGGGAACCTAATTTTGTTCCCATGTGCATTCTACATTTTCATCAATGCTTTTTCCTTGTCATTTATGCTTTGTTCTCCATTGTTGAGGTTATTTTGTTTCTCTGGTTCATTACTTTTGTATTTCTGTATTCCTGCTCTACTTTCGATGGTTTATTCACAGGTATTGACTGATTTCTTTCTGTTTTTGCACTTATGCTTATCATTTTGTCTTACCTGTCTGTTTTAGCTGATTATTTTGCAATAGGGGGAGCGCTTTCTCAACTATGTTTTGTTTATTTTGGGGACTTATATGTAGCCCTTTGTTTCAGTTATTTGTGTCACTCCCTTCATTTCCTGACATTGCTTTTTATTATCTTTCAATGTTTTTAAATTTCTGTTCTAGTCTATTGTATGTTCTGGATCTGTCATATTGCGTTTGTGCCTTCAGCTTTATATACTTTGACATCATGGTTTGCACTTGCACTTTGATGACTTAGCTGCTAATTTTTGCAATTTTGCACAGTTTATCAGATCGATGCACTAGCACTTTATTACATCCTCCACTTTGGAGGTTGGATAGGCATATTGTTGCCTTGCTGCTTCATTTTGCTCATTTGCACTATATAATCGACATCTGCTGTTTTAGCTGCTATCTTTGCTGTTTGCACCAAAAAATATTTTGCTGGCTGTATCATCCTGCTGCCAATTTTTAACATTTAGGTCCATTTTTACTGTTTTTAACCTGATTTTACATCTAATCGTGGTTGACTAGCTTTATTGTCATTGTATTGCATTGTCCATATTTAGTGTTGGGAATGTTTTTTACTAGGCTGACTATGCATTTAAATGGGGTGATTTTTTTAATGTTGGTTTATTTATTTTGAGTGTGGCTTATTATATCTTTCATGCTATGCGATCATCACACTGTTATTCCATACACTGTGTATTGATGTGTAGTCAAATCCCCTTATATGTATTTATACATGTTTGAGGGCCCTTTCTGCTTAATTCAGAGACTGTGGTGTTGTATACTTTAACTTAAAACCCGGTTCAGCTTGAGATTTTCTCTACTGAGCATTGATAATAGCATCTGTTAAGCACTGTGCTCTAATCTTTTAAGTTTTAGCATATATACACACTCCCTTCCAACATGGCCGCCCCTGTTCCCTTGGAGTTGGTAACAGCTGTTGCCGTCGACATAGTTGAGGGACTATTATTGATGATGTATTTACACTGTCCAACCCTCTCCCCGTACGTGATCAAGCGCTCAGTACAGCGCGAAACGCGTTGTTTGCAGGCTGCTGCCCCTAGGCGTCCTGTTGTTGTTCTGTCTTCTATGTGCTGCTATGTGTCGTGCATTTGTTTTTTGCACGATGCTTTTGTTTTTTAACTCATTAAAACATTAAAGACATCAGTAATTCCTATACTGTGTCTGTTTGTTTTTTCCGAACCTTTTTGAACCTGGCATTCATATTTGTGCCTGCGGGAGTGCGATTCGTTTTTTCCTCCTTTCTTTCTATATATATATATATATATGTATATATATATATATATATATATATATATATATATATATATATATATATATTTTTTTTTTTTTTTTTTTCAGCATAGCACTATCACCTAGAGATGCTAACAGGCATTTGCCTCTGAGACAGTGTGAGACCAAATGCATCATAGATTTCGAGAGGCACTACCCAAAGACTCACAATATTGATGAAGAGTTGTACACTTTTTTAGGAACATGATTTTCATCTGATTATGTGTCTTTTTCTGATATGTCTATTTCGGTATTTGGCTGACAATTTGGTCTAATTGATGAGGCTCTTCCCTTTACATTTTGGCATTTCTCTCTTTTCTCTTTCGGGCAGTTTGCAAATACATGTATTTAAGCAAGAGACACTTTTGGATGATTATTATTATTTTTATTTTTTTATTTTTTATTTTTTATATTCATTTAGTTTATTACAAACTTTTGAAAAAGAGCACGACATACCTACAATATAAAAACAATATAAAAACAAACACTTCACTCTAGTGCACAGTGACCTACCACTGCCATCGACTCCTCTACTACAGGCACCAAATCATGGCGCCTACTACTGAAATCTAAATCTATACGGTTTCATCTATATTGATGGTGGCAATGTTCATGCTTCACGTTTCATTCACAGTATTCATTATTGGTCTTCCGCCAGTCTGCTTTCAAGATGTTTCAGAAATTGTGTAAGTGCAATAGTCCATTTTTTATTTGAGCTACAATGCATTTTTGCCCACCATTCATCGGCACTTAATAACGATGCCATGCTCAGTTATCGATCAAGATATTTAGATCTTTGTATTTTTAGGTCGTTGCAAAACAAAACTAAGTGTTTCAAGGTTTCCTCTTCTTTATTACAAAAACGACATTTAGAGTCTCTTCCCAACAGGTTCCTTCTGTAGCATTGGATTTCACTCGTTTCATAAAGGTTTAACCTGAATTTCAGATAGTTTCTTCTTAAGTGCTTGCATGGGAACATTTCAATATAGTGTGGTACTCCATTAAGTTGCTTTGTTTTGGGGGGAGAGTTTCTCATGCATTGAGGGGATCTTCTCTTCTCATAGGTCTCGGTCCAATCTAGTTCAAGCACTTTTCTTTTCACCAGATTCGGATTGTTTATTAGCGTTTTTTCATTGGATCCTATATGGCTCAAAATTTCCCTGCATGTTTGTCTCCATTTTCGCATTGGGAATTGGTTTCCCTCTGGACCATTCCAGCTATTATATCGAATTGAGGAATGCACTTTCCCGATTGTTTTGCCATACAAAGTCAGCATATTCCAAGTTATTCACTCATTCAAGGACGACTGAATAGACACAGGCAGTGGGACAGCTTTGAGGAATTTGAAGTATTCGCTTCCAAAACGTACTTTACAGATCTTACTAGAGCAGCCAAACATGCATTCTGCCCCAAAGGTTAATGCTGGCATTACCTTACTTTTATAAAAGTTTATCACTGCTTTATACGAGAATTTTCCATATCTTCTCTGTATCAGGGTTGCTTGTGCTGTTTGTTGTTTACACTTGCTTAAGATAAATGTGACCATGGGCTCGTCTCTTATGCTCGGGCTGATTTATATTCCCAAGTATTTACAAGAGTCGGCTTGCCTTAGGCTGTGGCCTCCCAGGGTCCAATAAAATTTCTTCTTTTTTGAAGACCTGCCCTTCAGGTTTTCAAGGATCAACATTTCCGATTTTTCTGAGTTGATTTCTAGCCCTATTTCGTCAATGTATGTTTTCAGGGCATTTATTTTACGTTGCAACCCAATTGGGGTTAAGTCTAATAGAACTATGTCATCCGCATACAGTATCCAACTTATGTGCTTGCCATTCAACTTTGGTGGTACTGATCTAACTCCATCTATCGCATCTCCGACCTCTGAGATGTAAAAGTTGAACAACGTGGCACCTAAGGGGCACCCTTGTTTTACGCCACGGGCCTTTGGAATTGCCTTGGAAAGATGACCATCGTTGTCTAGTCGGATCTTCACTTTTGTTTCGGAGTATAGTTCTTTAATGGCCAAAATTAGACTTACTGGACAGCCCCTTTTTAAAGGTTTTGCCCTTAGGATTTCTCAATCCACGTCATCAAAGGCGTGGGCTAGGTCAATGAAAGCTAGGTAGGTTTTTTGGCCACTATCTATGACTTCTATTTTTATCATGTTCAGTAGAAACAGGTTCAAGCTACACCTCACTCCTTTTACAAAGCCTGTTTGTCTTTCATCCATGGCCTTTTCTGAGTGGACCCAGTCGGCTAGTTGCTTCAAGAGCAAACAAGCAAAGATTTTTCCCACCACGTCTAGCAAGGCGATCGACTGATAGTTAATTGGCTCAGTTCGACACCCTTTTTTAAATAATGGAACTATGATTACTTCCTTCCATGTGGAGGGAATTCTAGCCTCCTGTTTTATGTTCTGGAATAAAATATAACAGAATTCAGACAATTCGTTGAGGTTTATCTTCAGCATGTAATTTGACAAGCCATCGGGCCCTGCAGCTCGCGAAGAACTAGTTTTGGAAGCATTTCCTAATCTCCTCTAATTCAAAAGTTAAATCCCATGATTGTTGGGTGGGGAGTTGTGGGCTGCCAGCCAATGTTTTCTTCTCAAAAAGTTGGTTATAATGATCGACCCACTGGGTTTCATTGACCATGTTCTTCATCACGGCACGCGTTGGATTTTCAAGTTCGTTAATTACTGACCAGAAGCTTCTGGCGTTCTTTTGTGCTAGTGCCATTAAGATGAGTTCGGCCTTAGTTTGTTCCATTATTGATCTTGGTGATTTTAACTAATTGTTATAAAAATTTTTGAGGGACTTTATGCATTGATTTTGGTTTCCTCTATTTTCCCTTTTTATTTTCCTACATTTTTTCCGTAGTTCTCGTTTCTTTTGAGCCACTTGGTCATTAAATCTATGTTTTCTGTATATCGGTTTTCCCTGGCTGGCCCCCTTAATCCTATAAATCTCCATGAAATCTTTATATTCCGTCACCGGAGCCATGGCACTTCCCAGCTGAGGTCTTATTTGGTCAGCTATGGACATTATGTCCTGATTATTCATTCGTAGACGGGTTCTGCTAGGTTCGAGTGCAATGTCTTGGTTCCACACTTGATTGGTTAAGAACTTCCCTTGATTCCATGTAAGTCTTAATAAATTATGGTCGCTTTGTGGTGTCTTTGAGACTTTTAAGGTATTGATCTCGGCGGACATCTCTTCGATCTCTTATTATTGTATTACTATGTGAAAGCACTGAACTGTAGTTTTTTATAGAGTCTAGTGCTCTGCAATGAGACACTTTAGAGAAACAGTTTACATGCGTAGTTGCACATTCAATTTATTGTTTACAGTACTTAGTTTGACGTGTTTATATGCAACTTTGCACTGCACATAGTCACTTTATAAAATATGTCTGCTTGCATTCTGTATGATTTATCATCTACCTGGATTATAATGTTGGACAATGTATCAGGGGTTCTTTCATGCAAATAATAACACACCATGTTATAGGTGCTACATGTGCATTAGACATGGATTTTCTTGCAATATTCTGCGTTAGGAGGCCCTTTTTATATACCGTCAGTGGATATTTTTGGAGGGGGAAAAGTGATTTGTAACATTAAGTTGATATTGGGACAGTGCTTTTATGCTGCCAGCATTTCATGTAGAATGTTAAGCAGGATATTAAATCATAAGCACTGTGCACTTTATTGAATCAAAATAAAAAGGGCCTCCTAACGCGGAATATAGCAAGAAAATCCATGTGTAATGCACATGTAGCCGGTCAAATGGCACAGCGAGTCGAGCGCTTACTTTTACATCTGTGCAGAGCTTGCTAACGCATGTTCGAATCCCGGCAGGGCCAAACTCAGCCTTTCATCCTTCCGAGGTCGATAAATGAGCACCACACACCGTGGGTAATAATAAGCAGCGCTCAGATACCTGAGGGTTCGTAGTGCTATATAAATGCGAAATTATTATTATTATTATTCAATAGTAGGTGTAGTAGTATTATGCTACTATGGACTCTAACAAATATAATGTATTATCAGCAGCTTTGATGAGGTTTGGTATGGATAGATTTGGAAGTTTCCCCCCACATTCCCCTATCCCAGAGTGACAGATTCATGTTATACACTGTCATACTAAAAGATGACGGCTATTGAATCCAATGAAAAATAAGAAGTGAAACAGTAGATCGAAGGTGACAAAGTATTCTTCAACTAAATCTTCATACAGATAATTTTATTTTTCTCAAATATAAACAATGTTTTATCACAAATATTAAAAGACATCAATTTACATACATATATTGACACTCTCGCAATCAGTTTCCCCACCAATCATACACATTCATACAATCAACCACAGTTCTCTCTCTTTCTAAGTCAAAACCTGGTATTGATACACGTATACCTCTCTCAGAAAACCAGTGTAACACAAAGTTCTAACACCTTTTCTTTAGTACAAGTGTGATCATTCAGTGAATTCCACAGATAGTTTTCAAACGAGTCAACACGTGTTTCGTTTGTTTGTCCCGGCCTTTACAACTCTAGCCCTTTTGTTGATCCGACCTTCGTCAGAACAGAAGCGCAGTGCCAATTGTGCCTTGCTTCAACAATGGATGGGGTGAGAGACATCATCTCCAGTGTAAAACCTGTGGATTAAGTGCAACCAAACTGGGCATAGTCCCATGCAGACTCAATCAAATGACAGATATTCAAACTGAGGAAAGTACACTGGTGGGGTTCCCGTCATCCAAAGTTGACAAAGACATCCCCAGGACACTGATGGAGTGGAGAGCTGAGGTTTTGCCATGGTCGAGACCCGATCATTGAAGCCATCCCGAGGTACGTATTGCGCCTGCAGAACAGATAGGCCAGAGGTCCGCCGAACACGACTCCCTACACCCGACGCCCACTGCCAGGCTTCAACCATCACTGCTGAATGTCTTTCAAGTACACAGATTCTTATTTGTGGCACCAAACATTTTGCATCAAGGTATACCGCACACCTCATCTTCCCAGGACTTCCACCATCGAAGAAACAATTGATTGTCAAAGAGCAGCACGAAGGTCGAAGCTGAAGTATCACTGCACGTGTTCCACTTTTCCTCATGGATCTCAATGCCCAGTGGATTCTTCTTCAATAGGGGTCCATCCTCGAAGTGTGGGATGTATTAATCCACTTATGCTCTGCCATGCAGCATCCCTGTGTTCTGGTGGTGCCAGAATTATCAAAATGGGCGCAAAACCCTTGTGCGTGCCAAAACCTACTGTTGTCAGTGGTGGAGCCGAGATATCACTCCTGAAACATGGCACTGGGCTTCACAACATGTGAAAATGGAGCCCATAGCGAAAAGCAGTGCTTTGCTGAAAGAAATCCAAAATCTTGCTTTGAAATCTTTTCTTGGTTGCTGAAACTACGAAATGCCGGTTCAAAACACCCGCAAACATCCAATATTCTTGCTGGGTGCTACAATTCAGTTAGTTCAAGAAATTATTATGAACATACAATGTCCTGAAAAGCTGAATTTGGCTTAAAAACATTCACAGCAAAAATGTGCCTGCCTGTGAAATCTGTCAATATCTGGGCGTATTACCCTCGCCCACCTGTCTGACAGCTGTCAGAAGCCTGCATAGAATTTAAACTTGTACAACTGAAATCTAATGTCTGAAAACTAAGTGACCTGTTATTGAGAGTAACCTAGGTTGTAACTATTTAATCACATGGTTTAGAATCTGGAATAATTTTTCTAGCTGCTTGTGTTGAAAAGTTTGTTTTAAACCAAGAAAAAATGTAACAGAATGACATTGAAATTAAGCCTGCCTAAAAGCAATCAAACCAGTCCAACAGCTTCCCCCACGGAGGTCAGGCATCTACCTTCTGCTTCACTCCACCAGGAAATCACACCTCTTTGATGATTAGATTCCGGGAGGAGAATTTGGGGCTGCAGGGGAAGGGGACAATGGACATCCTCTGGCTGAAAGGAAATGCAAAATGTGAAGAGTCATAAATGGCCAGGCCCAGAAAGAAATGGGAGGAGACTGCTTCTGAGCTGCCAGGAGTAGAAGGAGGCAGACACACACCACAATTTGTTGCTTAACAAAGGCCAAAAGCACAAATTTAAAAAGACTGATAATTTACTGTATAAAATTGTGAAAAATATATAAACAACAGATTTGTGAATCTAATTTTTGGCGGCACGTTTTAAGAGGCGCCATTACTCTGTGAGATGTTCTTGGAAGTAACAGCGGAAAATATGGTTTTACACCAAATGTATTTATGCCCTAAGCATGAAACTTCATACACTTATGCCCATATTCAATGCGCACATTTGTACACATTTTGTGATAAACTGGATATTGTGTTCCGGACAAAAAGGGTAAAAGTCTGTAAAAAGCAGACACAAGATCTTAAAGTGACAAGGTTTGCAGGAGTATGTATTGTACTAAAAGTAGGTTTTGTGTCCAAGGGACAAGGGGAGAATTCTCTGACTCATAAACTCACACCAGCAAGGTGACACCCTATTTCTCTCCTCCTATCAAGGTAGAGAAGAGATTCTAGCCAATCGCCTGCCTAAAAGGCACGCTAAGGATAAACCAGCACACACCCCTTTTATCATAAGCATAAATAGAGACAGCTGAGGATTTAGAGGACACACAGATTCACCCACTGACCAATTGCTGGCGGAGCACCCTGCTAGAGAACCATCCATCTTCCTTGCTCCAGACTCCAGAAGGGCTCATTGCATAGCTGAACCATTTTCAGCTGGGCCTTAAGATTCCAGAACCCACCCCAGCAACCTAAGGGGAACAAAAGAAACAGCTGGGTTTTCTAAAATCATAAATCACTAGTGTTGTGAACAAATAAATTGAATCCCAGAAAGAAAGTGAGTATCAACCACGTGAAGGGTCCCTGGCCAGGACTGTGAAGATTCATGTGTGGCATTCTCTTTTTCTATTGTCATAATCTAGTGTAAGAAATCCCATTTGTCTTTTAAAAGTGCATTCCTGTTTCCCATTCTTGTGCCCATCTCAGAAAAACGACCTCCACTAAAACGTCCATAACTTTCTCAATGTTTATGCTAGAAACAAAATTTCAACTTCTGCTTGTAGCTAATTCCAAATCCAAATCCATATAGTTCTCCCGCAATCATGATTACTGCGCGCTGAAAAGTTTGCTGCAAATTTTGTTTTATGAAAATTCTTTCATATGTAAAACAGCTTTTGATTGCACTCGATCTCAATTTTAAGATTTCACATTGTTCCTTAGTATCAAATCATTGCTAGTGTTCGTCTGCAACTATCTAAAGCAGCTCCCATACAAATTTAAACAATTCCAGCAATTTAAACCATATTTAGTGTTTTTCCCCATTCCATTCTCAGATAACTTTAAAACCATTTTGACAGCTTGCCAATCAATTTACGTTTTTCTCTTGTGTTTGCTGAGGGGAAATTGGGATTGATATTTTGTTTGAATTCTGCATTCCTGAATACCCGCTCTCTCTCCTCCTATCTCTTTACATTGTCTGTTGGGGGTTGAGGGATGTGTAGGGGGAAATAGTAACCACGCTGCT
The DNA here is from genome assembly GCF_040938575.1 of Ambystoma mexicanum. Taxonomy (NCBI): domain Eukaryota; kingdom Metazoa; phylum Chordata; class Amphibia; order Caudata; family Ambystomatidae; genus Ambystoma; species Ambystoma mexicanum. Next base: position 645,743,527 of record NC_090930.1, on the reverse strand, counting down.
ATCCGTTCTGAACACACACACAGAAGTATTATTTCTGAGCTGAATTGTTTTGCTCACTATTACGTTACATCACCCCATTGGTGATTATTGTATACCCATTAAAATATAGTGTGATTAAAATTGTATATACATAAACAAATATTTTAACTTTGCAAACCAGCCTGATTCCTGGTTCAATGTGACCGGGGGGGTTCCAAGAGAGGGGCGTGATATGAGTGGTACATCGTTCAGAATAAAATAACTTTTAGACACAAATATATAAGGATTTCAGTGGTGCATTACACGCTAGGCGTTGACTTAGGTGAAGCGCCGGATTTAAATCACTTACAGGATGCCATTGAAGAACCGTTGAAGAAACTCTTCCACTTCAGGTACATCGGGGTGGTTGAACTTTTTAACCAAGAAGCTAGTTTTATTGAGCATTTATGGACTGGGCTTGTCATTCTTTTATTACAGGTGGCCCAGGTCAGGGGATCCTCATTCAGAATTGTGCATCTATATCCAAAGAAAGCATTCTGCCATTGCTTAACCTTAATCTGCCTTCCTTCCTATGCTGATACACCTTACTAATTGATTTGTATGCTCTTTTATAACTGCCAGCACTTGACCCATGTTAAAGGAATCTAAAGTATAAGTGTGGTGCCACATATAATTGGATAGATTTGTCATTATAGTATTACCAGGGTACAAAGTGTGTTATTGAATTGTATATATATATATGAACCCTAATTTTTATATAAAGGACTGTGGTAGCACATTACATAGTGTGTGGACACCCTTTGTGGGGGCTTTGAGACTCACTGCGCTTAAGAACCAGCCTGCATTACCTCCTGAGAGCTTAAGCCTTGGTTGCTTGTCCATAGTCACCATATAGAGAACCTGTGCCTCTACTCTGCCATATATAGGGCAGAAGTATGGATGACCCCCTCCAGTCCTTACAGCCAGCATTTAAAATTGTTTATGACATTTAAGTATTACGTATTTGAAATTGTAAACAAATGATTCTGAGAATCCTTTGACATAACAGCTGATAATAACCTGTGTGATTTCTTTTTCATTTTGATAGGTTTTCATTTTATATAGTGAAGTTGAAACATCTTTCATATAATACACATGCACATTTAATTTATTAACAAGAGTATTGTGTGCTATTCCTACAGCTTTCCTTGAGTTCATTGCAGCAAAAATATTGCTCAATTCTTCTCATCCCACTGACGGTGTTAGAAATCTAACAGATCATGGTGCTGGAAGAACACTGGAAACATTCTTAATTTGTGTTTATTGTTCATTAAATACTTAGGTCCACTGTGGGTTTGTTGAGAGGTGAGTGCCACCAAATTCTTGACCATGAAGAGCCCTCTACCTGGGGTAAATATCCAATTATTGTGATTGAAGAATACAAGTGAGGACTATGCAGCAAGTCCAATATTCTATTACTCTGTTTGATTTTTACTGAGTCATCCAAGTGAGGTTGTGCACATCATACAACTGCTAGAAAACAAATTACATTGATCCAGGAATTAAATGCACAGGGACCGGTGTCACGTTGTCAACAGTATATATGTTAATGTTGTAAAGCAGCCCATTCCCTTCTGTTCAAGGTCTCCTAGGAACCTTTATGTATTCACATATCAGTGATAGTTATTTTCACAAAATGTGGACACCAACTGAAAGTTACAATTTCCATAGATTCTTAAGAGTGCTTCATTTACTGGGCCATCACAGTTTGTGGTATTCTTCTTTGAAATGGGGGCCTTGCTGTCAAACCTGCAGCAAAAGTCCACTAACAGTCCAGCCTCGCGCAGTATAAGAACCTTTACCATAACATAACATAACATATGATACTCAGCAGTTGTCTAAATCACAAGCTCAGACTGCCAGGTCAGATGGGAGAGCTACCAAAATATGAACTTCAAGCACACACTAAGAGTCAGGACCCAGTGATATTATGACTACTATGCTCTTTCCCAAAGTAAGAAAGAATCCGACAATCGTGAGGGCAAGGGACTCCGCTCCACACAACATATCTGGTAAGACTACCCTCACCCACTCCAAAGAAGAGTAGGGGAATGGTTTCTCCAGGGAACAACTTATGATTCTGGCTACACCTCAATAAAGGGGAAAGATTGATGTTCTGTCCATGTTCCACATGCAAGTCATATTTTCGTGGGCTGAAACATATCAGAACATGATTGGCCAATGCCAGCTCACTAATATCCTTGGGCAGAACTCAGAGTTTTCCATCAGGCTTCCTCCTCTGAGGCCGAATCTGAGTCTAGCTAGACCAGTCAACATTCTGCATTGCACTCTGCTCCTTCCCACTAAGGATATGGACTTCAGAACGTTTTTAAAGTTCCTGTATTTCAGAGTAAAATGTGCTCTGCTCATTAACTTCCAGTATTAATGGGCCAGTATGCACCTGTTGTGATGAAATGACTTCTGCTCTGGGAGGATGAATAATCCTTATAGTGATCCCAATCATATCAGGAACAGCCAAGAACTATATCTCCTCTGCCTTTTGTGGTAATGTAGGGCGAGGGAAGAATACACTCTCAGAAGTGGTGTGAATGTGTTCCAGTAGCAACCCAAACAGCAAAGTAACAACAGTTAAAAATAAAAGGAATGTCCAATGAATGATCAATGAAAACATATTCCGTGGACAAATATATATAAAAACACTCTAACACCCCAACTATAAGAGAGGGTTAAACATATGCAATTGATATAAAGATGCAGTACTTTGGGTAATGAAAACAGTGGTGAAAAGGCAATGAGCAACAACAATGAATTTAAAAGGATGTGTCTTTCAATGGATGAGTTTCAAACTGGACGTAACCAGTCGTTAGGGGACAAAGATGGATCAGGGGGGTGGTTATGTGTCAATAGTAAATTTCCACTATTCTCAATTGGTTCAAGACCTTTGAACCAGGATTAGAGCTGTGCTGTAGTGTGGGTTGTACAAGGTTTGGGTGCGGCATGTAATGCTGCATCATGCGGTGGGCTAGCATCTAGCCTGTTTTAATTAGGAGCTCGGTGTGGCCCAAGTGTGTTGTGCAGGTTGTTTGATGGGTTAGCTGGGTCGGATCGGGCTTTGAGTCAGTCCGAGACAATGCTAACAGCTGGTTTGGCAAGTGTCAAGATGCTTCAGCAGTTTCATAAGAGGTCTGTCGATTTGATGTTGTGACCTTGGCGATCCACTGCAGGGTTCGTAGAGTAAGCAGTTTGAGTTGGTTGGCAATTGTGAGGAGGTTTGTTAAGCTGAAAAGATGATGTGCTTCGCTTGGAATGATGCAGTGGCAAGCCAGTTCAACAGCTGTGATGCAGCAGTAGTTTCAGTTTGATGGAGTTCTGAAAGCAGTACTGGGGAGACCCTCTGGTTATATTGTGATGAACATGGTTCAAATGTGGTTCAATGAGTTGGAAGTGGCAGAACAGGCTTTGGCTGATCTGGTCATCCAGATGCTGTGAGACCCACTGTAAGTACTCTATGACAAGATGTGCCCATTCAGGCTCTTCTCTCCCAGCCTAGAAAGGTTTGGCACCGAGTCGCAGGCCCCAGTCCTCAGAGAGACTCACCCCCAATGTACCGAGGGGGTGAATAGGGAGTAGAGATTGACTCTGCCTTGAACTACTCCTTCTTCACCTTAATGGATGAGGGCTTTGGAAAGGTCAACAAAAATTAGGTACAAATACATTGTTCCTTAAGTGTTTGTCCATAAGTGAATCAAAGAAGGAGTGGGAGACTGCTTTGAGCTTGCAATACATGAGACTGAATGGCTGTGCCTCTCTTTTGATTCCTTATGAGGTCCGATGACATCTCCAGCAGGAATGGCTCCCAGAATGAGCTATCCTGGGAAAAGTCATCAAAGGGCAAATCCATCCCAAAAGGGCTAGCCTCAGACCAGGATTCTGCATATCAAAAGGGCCTTAGATGATATTGACAAGGTAAGGGTTTGGAATTAGCGTAGACAGAGGAGGTATGCATAGCTGGAAGATGATTCCACCATTGTGTTTGTCTCTATACCTCTCTTTCTTTCCTGTCTCCTCCACTTCCTGTAGCACAAAGCACTTTGGATGTGATGTCAGAAGGCAAAGTCACGTGTTCTAAGAACATCAATTGGACCCCTAAAGCAGGCCAGCTTTAGTCTAATGACCTGTGGGCTGTTTCCTTTAAAAGAAGGGGTCTCCCATTCGTTCTTTGATTCATCTATGGACATCAGCCTTTGAAAAAGAATGAGTTTGTACCCTGTTGGGAAAGCAGTACTTTCCAAAGTCCTACAGTTGTGACGTGAGGACAGGTAGCCCAAGGCACAGGCACGCTGGGCTCCCTAGCTATGCCCAGGGAACATTAGGGGTGACCTGCTGCTGGAACAAGGCCTGCCTCTCTGCCAGCCACAGCAGTAGCCAGGACCACACCATGTTGAAGGACCACTGCAATTGTGTGCTGGCCTGCCCTGTGTTTTGGAGCCCAAGAACAAGGACTCATCCTTTCCCTGTGCCCCTGGTTTGGGACGCGGAGCACCCTGAGTGCCAAGACAGCCGGGATCCTGATGTTTTCACTGTTAAGCTGCTCGGAGCTGTCTTTCAAGATCTGCTCAACACAGTCAAACCACCAGGACCCTCAGGACTGCAATTTGCACTCTCCAGCTTTTCAAATTGCTCGCACAGCACTAAAAAGTCTGGTTGGTGCTCCCGGAGCACACAGAACGGAGAAAGGTATTATTGACTGCTAACTGCTCCCTTGGGCCATCTTTGCGCCCTAGAGACTGGCTAGGTCACATTAATCCATTTGTGCATCCAATCACATATACATTTATAGAATATTGTGGTTATTACATGCCCAGTACCCCTGATTCATTACTCAGAGTGCTATATCTTGTGATCTTTGCTTATCTGTGTTCTTTCCTGAGGGGCGGGTTTTGTATAGTGTTTTTTCTAGTTCGTTATTATTGTATCTGATGTGTTTAATTAAAGTATGTATATTTTTATAGAACCTTGATTGGCATCCTTTTATGTAAGAGTGTAATACTTTGCTGTTTGGTTTGCTACAGGGGCATATCTATTAACTGTGCCTGTTTTACCTTTATGATTGTATTGGCTCTTGGTTTGTAGATCTGTGAGGGCTAAGTAGGCACTTTAGCCTCTTCTCATCCTTTTATTTATAGGGCAAAAGTCAATTTGTCATACTCTTCTCGCTATAGCAGTACTACACTAAGGGGAAGTTAGAGAGCCAGAGGTATGGCTAATCCCTTTCACAACAGTGCCCTTGCTGCCTGTAGAGCTTCCATACAGCTAGCCTTGATGGACCAACCTTGGAGGGGGCCCATCAAGGCTAGCTGATCTGAAGTAGTAAGATTCCATTGTTCACCTGTCTTAAATAGCACACGTCAGGATATTTTATGGGGTGCTGCTGAGGATCTAAACCCATCACCTTTCTGTTTTGGCAAGTGCATTCTGCCTTCATCAATTCATCATGTATTGCTTTCTGTGTTCACTTTGTTATACATAGTTTCTGTGTTCCTTATGGCACAACTCTGTAGCATTCTTTCCTTCCTGTGGGAATTATGTTGATCATGTGCAATAGGCAATGGTGAAATGCATATTGATACATTTAGTGCCACAATGTATCAGAAGTTAATTCAGTGTGTGAAGCACCCATTGCAGAGATATGTGTTCATATGCAAAATTAGAATATCACATTCCAGCAAGGCTGGCTGAGCCATTACTATGTCTGAAGCTTATGAACCTGCCTGCATAAGTACTTGTTTTTGCAGAACATCAGCTATTATCAGCAATGTACCTGTACCAGATAGGGGTTGCTATAAAAACTAACATATCATCCATATGGTGACGGTCTAGAAATTGGTTTATTCAGATGGGTTGTTGTAAAACCTAGGCAATCACCTCCCACAATGGCATAAACTGTTAATCCAAGAGGTGAATAAGTATCGAAATTCAAGTATATGGAACGACAGCGTTCATGTTTGTATACTGGATTTGCCATCAGACGGTACAGTGATCCTGGTCAAATCATCTAATATATCTTACATTACTGTGCTGTCTTCTGTGAGGTTTGCCTTCTTGCATGGTGCTGGTATGGTTTAGCCCATTACTTGATCTTTCTTCTTATGTGGGCCATTTGGGTGGAAGGGATGGTAGACAGAAGAGAGCGGACCATATGTTGCAGGCCTCAGGCAAGCATATTTTAAGGTCTGCTTGTTTGACACAAAAAATGGTTTGCTTTTCGGTGAAAGTCAGAGGTTTTTATGCACGCTTATAAATGAAAATGTCACAAGCCATTGTTTTGGAAGTATTTAAAGCTTTCAAATACAAAAGACAAACCCAGATTACATTTTTTAAATCACATCGATTGGTATGCTGGTTATTATATACTTCCCTTGATGATGGAGAACATGAAGCTAGAATCATTCCCATTTTGCATAACACCCTTCTATATCATTTTGTTTAAAAATGGTCATGTTTGGCAATGTGATTTGTGTACTTTCCAAGTCTGTTTTTTAATAAAATGAGATTGTTTTAGTTCACGGTAAGAACTGGAAACGAAAGTGTTCAAATGCAGAAATTGCAGAGTTGGCACAAATCCCCGCTTCACCCCTTCAACCCTTAACTAATGTGTGATCCTGGGCATCTCATTTAATCTTGTATTGTCTAACTTCTCAATATTGCCAGTCCCTAAACCTTTCAAAATTGTCAGCCCTTTCTTATGGTATGATCTTCCTTAAAGCCGTATTCATTGTTTCACTGTGTTAATAGTGAGCATATTTATATCACACACCACAGGCATGTGTTCCTTTAATATCTAATGGCAACACTATTTGAAAACCATTTCCCACTTGTAATCTGTCTGTCTGGATGAAGACACCGTCCTTGTAGCTTCTAATCTGCCACTATCCATGCAATGGTATGTGTAGTGTTCTCCTTCCTTCCAATTGGTGGTCTCTATCCATGCATGAGTACATTTGCATTCTCTGAGGCAGCTAATGTGAGTTCTCTGTCTATTGTGGGTTACATGTACCTTTTACATACGGTCCTGCATTAATACTACATCTACCTTCCTGGATGTTATCATTAAAATTATCCTGTATGTACTAGAACAAGTAACCCCTTTGTAGACTGCTAATGTTGGTCTTCAAATGCTACTTGTTTATCATTCTGATTAGAGCAAGAATGACGAGGGCCAGGGCGTTTCTTAAAGGGAGTAAACATGCTTATTATGCTGCGAGACAGCATATCAACCTATAGGTTGTGAGCGCGACAGGTGTGGGGTGCGACCTGTATTCTTGATTCCTTAATTCCTTTATTTGGGAAGGGGGGGCCCAAAGATGTCCGGGGCCCCAAAAGTACTTAAAATGGCCGTGCTTCCATACATGCCCTACTTTAACATGCTCCTGGCCAAAATGCACTATGTGATGGCCTGTGTAATGGCCTGCATCCCACAAATGCCATGCATTCTTCAGTGGTCCTCTGTACAATGGTACCATTGAACACAAGGGAGCAGGTTCAGATGGTCATAATAGGAGCATAGATATGTATTTATTTATTTATTTATTTATTAGTTATTTGTAAATCACCTATACAACACATGGTGTTTCAAGGCACCAGAAGACAGAAAAGGTAGTACCACAGTTATGTGCTGATCTCATAATATCTCTGGAGTGCTATGTGTGTCATGCAAGGTTCCATAGGTGCAGAAGATTCTGGAATGATGCATGATTATTGTAAATGTGGAGGCAGAGCACATTAATAAAATCATGTGTGTACAGCATTCATGGTTTCAGCAACATTTATATTAGTCCCTGATTAAAAGACACAGAGGAAGCAGTACTTCTGCCATCTTCTGCCATTTATCTGACTCGGCTGCCAAGCTGGCAGGCAGTGACGCCACCAAATGTTAATGTCAGGCTGCCCACATTGGCAATGGAATGTAATCGGCCTGGCATACACTCTTCCAACACAATTAGAATAATTATAATTTTTTGTTTAAATAGCTATTCACATAGGACATATTTACATAAATGACTATTAGTACCCAGTCGAAATTGGTACTCATTGATCGACCTCAGATGGATGAAAAGGCTGAGTTGTTTTTGTTGGGACTCGAACCTGCGCCTGCACAGATCACAGCAACAAGTGTTTAACCCGCTGAGCCATTTTACCAGTTTACCAGATTATTAATGTAATTGCCAGGTGGCTGCTGTTGCATGATCAGGGATGGAAGGGGCCCCACTCCCATTCACCTCCCCAGCATTGGCATTTAAGAGGTGTACCCTTCACTCCACTACACACCTCTCCCTCAACATTGAGTAAAACTGGTGTTTTACTGGCAGAGCAGCAGAGGGCAAGAGATGTATGCCTCCTTCTCCCAAACCCTTGATTCAGGGCCTATGGGCTTCATACATTAAAAGGCAGTGCCTGATTATACACATCCCAAAGTGTGTGTAAAGACCATCAAGCAAGCTCCAGGGAGCTAGCACGGCAGTGTGAAGGGCTAGCAGAAATGACACTGCTGACAGGAGGGTATTTTTGGCGGTGCCCTTCCAGAAGGGAAGTTCAGCTTCCACCCTCCGGATTTTATGTATTTATTTTTTGTTTATTGCATTTGATTATACGCCCAAACCCTTTGGTATCATGGCGTAGATGCATACATCTTAGTAGCTTGTAAAATTGCATATATTTTAAACATCTTGAGCAGTTACATTCACCAAAGGCGTTTTGAGCAATTACTTGTATTTTGGGTAGTTACAGACAGTTAGATCCTGGGTGTATTGAGGCAGTTGTGTAGGTGAAAACATGGTATATTGGGCTTACACTGTTAGAATTTATTAAACAGCCAAGTTTTGAGTAACTTCTTAAACTTTGGGAAGGAGGGTTCGTAACTGAGGTGGGTGGGGAGAGAATTCCAGACGCAGGGAGCTGCTGTGGGATAGCTAGTGTTGCCTGCTCTGATGTAGGCTAGGTCTGCAGTGTGTGTTGCCTCGAGCACATCCGATTGCCTGGGAAAGCTTTCAGTGGCTAGCAAACCCTACTGCTCATATTCACACCAGCAACATGCTGGCCTTAGTCTGGACGGTGCTCCCAATGCCCCATGTCTCCTTATTTGGGACTATTGCTCTACCACCTCTGTGTACAAAAAGGTGTTGCCGCATTCGTACATGGCATGCACATATTTAAATTCAAATACAGTTCATGCTTGCAAAGCGAAATGAAGGAGGCACCTGCTGATGACCACCAGCTCACTGTTTCCATGGGTAGAATATACAGTGCGCGTTACTACAATTTCTCCATAGTATGCTTTCTGCCATTGTGTAAAATGGGCCCTCGGGGGCAAACTTGGCAAAAGTTCATGGATCCATTAACATGCCAATGTCTGTCTGGGCCCACTCAGCGGTTCATTCATGAGGAACTTTCTCTAGGTAGGCAAAGGGCACCACTGTAACAAAAGACCGGGCACACTTAGGCAATGTCTTGCTGCTGAAAGTTTGAAATATTGAAATATCGAGGCTGTGAAAATCAACAAATACATTGCTGGTCCTCGGTTAAATTGGTTTTCGTTCCAACAAAAAAAAAACATAATGTTAAAGGATCGAAAGTGTTTAACTGTTGACAACTGCGACATGCTGTTTAATACCGTAAACACACACTCATTAATCACAAGGCACAATCCAGGGACAGGGTTGAGCACAAAAGACTGCTGGCCATATGTCCGCGAAGACAGAGGTAAAGCAAGGTCAGATACCAGATGGGGACGATACAAATGAATAATTGGAATCAGAGTGCATTGTTTGTTTTATTTTTATTTTTTTATTATCTACGGCGGCTGCAAGACACCATGAATATAAATATGGCAATCAGTGTAAGCCTGCATGCTCATAAATAAGAACACGTGTCTATGTGTTGTTTTAGTGTGACACCCTCATAGTAAATGGGGCGGTTTGGTAAATGTGCTGTACAAATAAGGCATCATGCTTTTCTGCCTTCATTTTCCCCTGCCCCTGAATTTTCAGGCAATGATGAGCTGGTGGAGGTGCATCAATCAAGGATCGAAAATATCTCCTCCGTTCTGACCTTCTCGTCTCATCAATAGGTTCAATTTCAGGATTTCATGCAGGCATTAAATTAATGGATTCCTATGGAATCTTCCTCAGTTTTGCACCTACACAAAACCAGATAGATGTCATGAGAATCCATTAGTAAACAATGTCTGCAAAGTTTGATTTGCAGGAAACATTCATTAGTTCAGGAAATGTAAACATGTTCTTGTTTCCCTATACCTTGGACCGAACAGTACATAACTGCTATTAGTACATGGACATGGTTAATTACCTCCTCTCAGCCAATCAGAATGTTTACAGTGCAGTCAATAAATACTGAACATTGTGCCTCCAGAAGCAGACAGCTAAACAACAATGGAACTTCCAGGTAACATTTTTTTTCCACAAGACAATTCCTCTCTGGGAGGAACTTTTGAGTGTCAACATGCTATTTGACAAGCAAAAGAGAAAGATAAAACATAGGACAATGATTCCACTGTCTGATAGGGAAACGGTTTACTTTTACATGACATCTAATGCATGCTCATGTTAAATCTGTTCCGGTTCAACGAAGTTGCAATTAAAATGTTTGAATTATGAAGGCGACCTTGCTATTTAAATACAACAAAACAACACTGCATTTAATATACAAACTCAGTTAAAAAATGGTGCTTTAAGAGTGAGTAAAGTAAATAGACAACATGACCACAAATAAACCAAAACATGTATTCCTATACCCACCATGCGCTAATAGCCTTATAGACCTCGGGAGGGGTCATTATCGCTCGTGATTATGACCTTTCCCCAGTTTATGACCTGAGGTGAAGAATCCGCACTAACGGCCCCTCCCTCCGTCTATAGGGATATAATCTTGGTGGTCCTTAGCATGCAGAGTGTGCGTGTTTGTGTGTGTGCCTGTCTGTCTATCAGGGTAATTTCAAAGAGTGCAATACTAAAGCAAAAACCAAAGAATAATGATTGTAAGCCTTAGTTTTACACTTCAGGTTATTTTTGTGCACTTCAAAGGCATATTCGGACGTCACATAGCCAAGAATGCATCTCCACCGTGCTTTCCTCCTCCATCTTGGACAAGTACTTCATTTTAAGTCCGCATGGGATTTTCATGGAGGTGTAAATCAAAGGATTCCTAGGAAATCTGCCTCAAATTAGCCGCTGCCAATGAACAGGCAGATTCCATATGAATCCATTAGTTAATGCAGCCTTAAAAAATCAAAGAGTAACACTGAATAATAAAGGGAATTCTGTCAGGTTTTACTCTTTCGTTTATAATGAGATTTGTGAATGTTTAAAATGGCATGTATTGCGGACCAAACTGCACGTTAGTGCTAACCTTGGTAGTCGAAGGAACCAATTACAATGTTTTTGATGAAACAACCCTGTGTATTTATAATGAGCAAGAGAAACATCCTCATTTTAAGTGAAACTTGAATTACTTGCACGGGACCACGAATCGTAGCAGCACTTCAGTGCTGTTGTGTCCCCTGTAAGCATTTGTAAAGTTCATGAGGCTGAAGTCAGGTAATGATTTTACTCTTCCATATTCCAGTCCATCTCGTCAACAAGTTAATGCTGCCTGCAAATGATGCTTTGCAGAAATAGAGTACCCTGGTATCCAGTTGGATTCGAGGAGGCACGAAACATATGCAGATTCTAGTGGAATCTATTCATTTTACATTAAAATCTCATCCAGGCCTTAAATGAAATGCACTGACAAGAGGGAGGAGGCCAGCATAGAGGAGATCTTATCTCTGCTCTGTGCCTGTCCACCTCATTGCCGCGCTCACCTGGTCTCTGCAGAGGCGTTGAGGCATGGTTGCAGCCCTCCCATGAATTTGATCATCCCCGTCGGATCTCTCCCCCTGCGGATAGGCTGTGGACTGTGACAATTGGCGACTTTGCTCCTGCGCGATATGACAAAAGATGAGTGCACTGCTCAGACACTATGGTAACTCTGAAACCCTTCTACTCAAGGTGCGATTTCTGTGCGCACGTACCGGCCCATAAGGCTCACCTGGTATTTATTGATAGGGAGCTCTCCGTCCTGCTACTTCTGGTAGGGGTGCTTGTTGATGGGATCTAGTTCCTTCACTGATCCCTGGTGAGTAACAGTCCAGTCCAGCTGCGACTATTCTTCTCTTGATTGATAGTGTTTCTCAATGTCTCTTGTCTTTTCCTCTTTCTGTTTCACCCCTTTCTGCTTTCTGTCTTGTATTATTGCTCTCGATTTTGTTATTATTTCCTCAGTAACATTGTATCTTCTTTTATCTTCCCAATAGATGGAATTGCGGCTCAACAGCAACTGTGGAGGTGCGGAACGCGGCCGGGAGGAAGATAGAGGAAACCGCAATGTCCGATAACAGGAGAGCAATGGATTAAGGGAAAGCACGAGATGAGATGGGAGCGCGACCTTAAACTCAATGTCTTTTTAATGTCTAACCTTGCTTATGGCTTTTTATTGCAGGTGCTTCGGTCGCGGACGAAGCGCGTAGTACTGCAGTGTCAAGAAGAAGATTTCAGCGTCCCTGAAGTCTTGAAGTTGAGCTCCGGTGTCAAGACGAAGAGTTTGGCTCTCCGGAAGGTTTGAAGGTGAGCTGCGGTGCCTAGATGAAGAGTTCGGCGCTCCAAAAGATGTGAAGAAGATGTGCACAGGTGAGAGTTGATTCCCCAGATGGTAAGTATGGAGGCAGGAAGCAGGATCTCCAAGGTAAGTTCAGATCCTAGGCGGCGGTGAGCATTATGCTGCATGGATGTGCAGAATAACGTGAAGCGTCTGCCTCGTGGATTGGAGAAGCTTATATAGCTGTGACCGTGAGCATGCCCACTAGGCCTGGCTTGCTTGCCACACCCTGACACTTCTAGTGAGTCAGCACGTGCAAGGCAACCCAGTAAATAGCAGCCCCACCCAAGAGTACACGTGGGGCTTCTTTAAGTGATGAAAGTGTCCATTTTAAATGCACCTTGCACCCGGAATGAGGTGCTATTCTTACAATAAAAGCATTTTGTCCCCAATAAATGTTTCTTGTTGTCTGTTATTTATGAGCCTGGTGCCAAAGTCACCCGGATTATGTCCAGCCAGGCCTGTCTGTGTTCTTGGCCCAATGACCATGACACTCGTCACTGCTTGAAAATCTGGCAAAGAGTTCAATCTATATATAAAACAAAGTTGTGTTTGTTTGGGGGTTTGTATGTGGCTTTGATCTTGGGAGCATAACTATTGATGAACAGTGAGGTCTGGCATCATGATTTTTGCATGGAATATTCTTTATTTCATTACCGAATTAATGCATCTATTTCTAGCTCGATAGGTCATCCCGTTTCCAAGATAACTAACTTTTTTTGTTTTTTCGACATTACATTTTGTGGTGTTTTGCCTGCCACCTACAGGTCATTTGTAGAGAGTGCTCATCATTGTGCTGTCTGTGCTGAAGTGGTCTTGCGTTTTTGTGAGAGTGAGTGTGTTTTTCTTTTCATTGATTTCTTTTGCAATAAACTTAAAACATGTTAAATTCACTAATTAATTGAACACCACATTTTTATTTATATCCACATTAAATTCTCACATGAATATCATATTTGTATGCTTACTCTGATTATTTTCAGTGTGTGTTTATCAGCGACAATGGCATCACTGCTAACAACACTGCACAAAATCAGTGTAAGCATACACATATGATATTCATGTGAGAATTTAAATCGGAGACAAATGAAAATGTGGTGTTCAATTAATTAGTGAAATTAACATGTATCACGTTTTGCCTTGTGTGTACCACTCCTTCTCATTTAAAGTGAGGGTTCAAGTGGGGAAAGGAAGGCTATTTAGAAATGGCCAACAGATTGATATTGTGATGTCAAGTACCAACTAGGGAAAGGCTGCATGTTTGGCGGCTAATTGAAATTTTGCCTTATATTTCTCTTACACATTTCTGAAGACACAAAGGATTCTTAGTGGCAAATTCACAGCATGCAAAACATGAATAATTCATGCTCACCTGTCACATATTCACAATATAATTTCATGGTAATTGTGGGTGCATATTATTGAAAAAATATTGAAAATGTGTGTGGGAAGTGTGTAATTGGTCTGGCCAAATTCCGAAAAATAAGGGAAATCCCTGACAAATTTCCACACATTTTTCTAAAGGCATATTCTTGGTTTTATTCCCTACATCTTGTCTTAAACATCCTAAACAGAGAGTGAGAGAGAGAGAGATACAGAGAGAGAGAGAGAGAGAGAGAGAGAGAGAGAGAGAGAGAGAGAATAGTGTGTCCACTCTGTGCAAAACCCAAACTTTATATGGTACACTTGCAATGATTTGCTACCGTATTGCTTTTAAATTAATGTATTGTTGTCATCACTTGACATTGAAGTATTGAGAACTTCGCATTTGGCAATCATTCTACTGCTAAGATGCAGATTTTTCTAGATGTGTCTCTGCGTGGCACATGGCTAAAACATCTCAGCAAAAGTTAGACTTGTCTGTGTACCTACTGAGACATACAGCCATCCCTTAGCATGGATGGTGATATTTTATAGATGGCCTCCCGCCCCAGCTTACATGCCTCCCTTTCTCACCTTCTGCTGGCTTTCTTCCACTTTACTTCAGTGTCATGCAAGGCAGATCAATACAGCAGAGAAAACATAGGCGCTCATCTTAAAATACGTGGAAATTACATGAAGAGGACCACAACTGCTATTACTCAACTGTCTGTGTGGCTCTTTTTTTGTAAATGTAATTATTATGTGGCAGGGCTGCATGGAAGCCACAGGAATCTAGCCGTTCCTGGATGTTAATGCCTTTTCAAACCTATATCATAAAATACGCAATAATGCAGACACTAAGGCACATGCATGGTGGCCGAAATTACGATGAATCCCCCTGTGGCTGCTGCTTGCTTTTTACATGTATAAAAGGCTTATATAACTCAGATATTCACATCTCTCCACCCTCATCAGAATTACAGGCAGGCAATGCGCAGAAAGTTGGTGACATGGGGAGCAGACTTTAATATTCGAGCCCCACCTCTGTGCATGACATCCAATGAAAATTCCCTTAAGCGTACTTAACACTGCTAACAGTAACTTGTAAATTGTGTTTCTTGATTTGTGCTTCACTATATTTCCGGCACATTTACATGTTTATTGTTATTATTATTATTTATTTATTTGTGTAGTTTCTTAAAACCTATGCAAAATATTCACTTTAACATTATACATTTTCCAATTTCTTACTACGATTATTCTATAATTATGCAAATATAGTTACACAAATATAGTTAAACATAGATATACATACTTCCATTAATTTACCATTAGATCACTCTTCTCAAAATCGAAATAAAATCAAACTCATCAAGATCAAAATCAAAATCAACCTCAGTTCAACCTAATTCCCGTTGTTGAATGTCACATTTGTGGCTCTAAGAGATTTAATAAAACTTTGTTAAAATAAACACACAACATTGAAACTTTGCATATATTATAACATGTTATTAAAATGTATAACATTTTTTAGAAGATTTATAAAAATATGTAAAATAGATCTTCTTAATTCACATTACATCATTATTTAACCTTTAATACATTTGCATTTACATTTTTGTCATCTTTTCCAATGTCTTTCGTTCCCAGTTGTTTTTTGAAGCTCTTGTTTGAATATTTAAATACAACTATTTTACTATCACAAGACCTGGCCAGCCTAATGTGATGATTTTATTGTATTATTAATGTGATGACATTATTTATTTAATGCTGAATCGTCCTCCATTATCCAATCTCAAATCTCTTTTAACGTCTTACATGACAGATATGCGTGAAAATAGGCAACTATCACTATTGCCCAAACGTAGACACATGATTCTTCTAAATAATTAAAGACAAGGATATTTATTTTGGCCAAAGGTTGTGGCAAAATGACAATGCATAACGAGAGACAGATTAAGTTGTAGTCCATTGAGAGCAGTTACCTCCAATTGGAGAGGTGCAGCTTCTTTGAAAGACTTTCTGGTTTGCCATGCAATTGTGAGGATGTTCTCCACTTTATTTTTTTTTGTCCTGCTTATACAACTGCCCATACTAGAACTCTGACCATGGTCCTTCGACATTGTGGCTATTTTCAATGGTGACCTGCATTGTGTTTTGTTACTATGTGCAGATTCTCCATTGGTAGTCTGTTCCAAATTGTCATTTCTGGAGCAAGCACTTAAAATGAGAAATCACTACTTAGCTGTAGACGTGTAAATCCTGCACATGAGTCTATATTTGTGTAGCTCTATTTGTGTTTTGTAGAACATAACATTTTGCTTTGACTGCTGCTTGAATTTAAACTATGATTATGTTCTTACAGACTTTATTGTTATTTTTTTATTGTAGATCAGGACTGTGCTTTTTGGGGGTCTCATCAAATTTCTTCACTAGGGTCATCTTATTATTTGCTTTTATAGTTTGTTATTATAGCATGAATTACTATTTATGAATAGGACCAAATTGTTCATGAGTATTCTTAAACATTTCCGTGTTGTGCTTATTTTATGGAATTTGACTTTCCGAAATAACATTGAATTGGATTTGATTTTAAGTGTAAATTGTTCAACAGTTTATTTTCCAAATTAGACATTTCTTTGAATAAGTAAGCCCCCGAAATGAACCTTAGGAGAATGTTTTAACTTTTCAACAATAGAATAGATGAGCTAAAATAGGAATCTGAACGTGTCCTTGTTCTGGTTTGATCAATTCTTTGTAGAAATCCTGCAACAAGTAATGTTACTTCTTAAAAGAAACCTCATCATATTACAGAAATGAGAGCTCTTAAATCATATTTACTATATATTAAGACATTCATAAGGATTTGGATAAAACTTACCTTCTTCAGATTGTTACACTGTCAGAGTTTTACTACTTTTGAACAATATATGACAATTTGGCGTTCCACAGGGCAACAGGGAGGGAACATGGGATTGGAAATAAATGAATACAGTGGAAGATAAAGACAAACCTACTATGCCTTGTGTATTCAGAACATGGAAGTGCAGCAAGAAGAGGAGAAGTGGGGGGTGAGGGTAAGTTGCAGAATGTCCGTGCTTGTGGACGAGCAGCAGATGAAGTGCATAGTAAGGTAAGTGCTATGTGGCCGCATTGGGTAGAAAGTGCAGGCCTGCAGGATTGAGGCTGGTGGCCATTGAGGCAAGTGCTGAGAGGTAAACAGAGGCTAAGGCGATTGGGTATGGGAGGCCAGGTCCCCAAAGGATACATAAGAGCCCTGGCCACCAATCACAGCAACTGTGAGATTAGCAGAGCAGGGACGAAAGTAATGAGGAGGCGAAGAGGAAAGTCTTGAGGAGCTTCCCAAATTGTAGGAAGTCCTGCTAAAGATGGATAGGGAGATGGAGATTGTTCCATAATAGGGAGCCAGCCGATCAAAGTGATCAGCCACCAGCCTTCTGTTTAGCTAAATTCTTTACAGAGAGTTGGTGCCAGAGCACCACAGAGGTCTAGAGGGAGAGTATTTAGTAAGAGAAAATTGCAGGCAGCATGGTCCCAGGATGCAGACTTTCTTGTGGATGATGGAGAGGGATTTGATTTTAATGTGTGCAACAACCAGGAGCCAGTGAAGTGTTTTTAGGGCAGGAGGGATGCAGTCCCTCGGCTCAATGCCAAGGATAAGTCTTCCTGCCCTATTCTGGGATAGCTGGTGGGGTCATAAAGTGGAAGAATGTAGATTCAGGCGAAGGCTATTGCAGTAGTCATGCCTAGAGAGAACCAGGGCTCGGGTAAAATTGTGCTTCTGGTGGAAAGTGAGAAAAGGGGGAGTTCCATTGAGAAGGAAGAGTTAAAAATGTGACTTCTTGGCAATGTCTTGAGTGTGAGGGAGGAAAGGGACAAAGGAGACAAAGATGACTCCAGGGGTTCTGGCTTCAGAAGAAAAAGCCCATAGAGGATGGCCAGAGTGAGAGGAAAACAGAGGGAGCAGGGGTTCCAATGGGAATGATCGCATTCTTGCTGGCATGGTGGCAGAGATCATTGGAAGTATACCAGGACTGGATTCCAGATAGGCAATCAGGGATGATGGAAGATGCAAGAGGGTCAGCAGGGAGTTTGAAAAAGAGTTGTGTGTCATCTGTGTAGCACTGGAAGTTGGCAGAGAAGGAGCAAATGAGGAAAGCTAGATGAGCAAGGTAAGTGTTGAAGAACCCAGGGGAGGGTTTTGAGCCCTGGGGGACAGCACAGGTGGTGAAAGAAGTAGGTTAGGAGAAGGTGCCCAAAATGACTTAGGATGAATGGTCCATTAGGAAGGAGGTAAGCCTGCCCAGGGCCCACTCCAAGATACCAGGGGTATCATGGAGTTGTTTTATGAGGATGGAATGGTTAACCTTATTGAAGGCAGAGGAGAGATTCCAGTAGTTCTTCACAGGTATTCAGAAGAGCAGTTTCCATGCCTCTGAATGCTCGGAACCCAGATTATGGTCATGGAGACTACCAACAAGATCAGTGTGTGAATTAAGTTGTGGAAAGGCCAGCTTCTCCAGGAGTTCCCAAGGAAGGGGATGATAGACATAGGGTGCTAGTTGTCTGGACAGGTAGTGTCTGCTGAAGTTTTTTCAGGAGGGGCACACAAGGGAGTGCTTGAGGGAGGATGGGAAAGGTCCAGTGCTAAAATAGTGGTTGCAGAGATCAGCAAGTGCAGGGGCATGTCAGCCAATGTTGTCCTTGATGGTTCTGGATGTGCAAGGGGGAAAGTTGTTTGGAAGAGACCTTCATGGAGCGGACAGCTCCTCGTTACTTCTTCAGGTAGACACGGGAGAATGAAGAAAGAGAGGAAGATGGAGGGTGAGGAGCCGCAGGAGGTGAGGGAGAGAAGGAGACGTTCAGTGGGAGGTTAGCAAGGGTGCTCAGGATGGTCTGAGTTTTAGTTGTAAAGTGTGTGACCAATGCATTGCAGAGGGCCTGGGTTGTAGGAAGAGAGGAGGAGACTGCAAAAGGGTTGGCTAGTTCCCTGCAGATTATAAAGAGTTCAGCCATATAGTTGGAGTCACCCAATACCCATGCATGGATGTTGGCAATTTTCTTGGCACAGATGGAGAGTTTGTGTTGCCTTTGGAGCAGGTGGAAGGCCAGTTTGTCACAGGGTGATCCTGAGGTTTGCCACTTCCGTTCCACAGCTCTGCACTTGCATTTCAGGGCTGCAAGTTGTTAGGAAAGATTTCTTAATTGTGGGTAATTTTCCTTCCATGTGGCAACCCCTAAACTTGTTGCTGTTGTTTTCACCATGATCTAAACTTTGCCAGAGAAGTGCAGCCTTCTGCCGCACTCCTCTGGGCTTTCGCTCCATTCTTACGGGGAAACTGACATGCCCTTAAGACAGTCAGTACCGGGAAACGCTGTTTTCCATAGTTTCTTTATCATGTTGCAGCTTTCGTGCAACATGACACAAGAGGGCATTGTAAGCTAAGTTACTGCTCTCTTGGGTCTCTAGTCTTCTACAGGCCCTAGATACTCTTTTTGGATTGTAACTGATCGGTGCAAGTGAATCACGGACGGGAATGGTGCCAGCGATCGTTTCTTGTGTTTTTGAGCTTCTTTTGGCGTTTTAAGCGCGTTTCTCACGCTTAGCCCAAAATGGTGGCCTGGCTCCCAAAATGGCCAGACCACGAGGCTCCTTTGTCCTGTCCGCTGACCGTCTTGCCCCCTTCACCTTCCCCAGGTCGAGCCGACCCGGGGCCTTCCTTATTTGGGCATGTACTTTCCCGCAAAACACAGATGCTTTTGCGGGCTTCTACAGGCCTTGTGTGTGCCTCCAAGATGTGGGCTGGGATGTCTGGTCCCAATACACATCCTGGATGCCAGAGAGTCTAGTGTGGTGTGAATGCCTGGGACCACCGTGGTCCGTGATAGGTCCACGTATGCTGTGTTTGATGAGCGGATCTCCCATTGGGTCCCCTCCGTTTTGGCGCAAAGGGAACCGTGGATAAGAGGGGGCTGGAAACGCCACTACCAGGTCGATCTCCTGAGTTCTCACGAACAAAGGAATACAGGGGCCAAGTATCCTGTAACCACGAGGCTGAACCGAGGAATCGCTGGTGACCCGCTGAAGGACTGCTCCTCTGCACTGCTGTCGCTTTGTGAAACCCTTTCTACCTCTGATCGAACCAGAAGGCCTGTACTGGTACTTTGACCCTTGGAATAGCGGGGACAGCTATTCTCGGCATCTTCACCATCTCCTGCACGTAAGCCTTCAGAAGTGTCTCTGGGCCATCCAGCAGACTGACCAGCCTACCCAGGAGTCTTGCTCTGTAACCGCCGTCAGGTTGTGTTGTATATCGAGTCCTTGTCACTCTCACACGATTCGTACACTTGGCATTCCCAGGTCTGAATTGAGTAGTGTACATTTGGTTGAGATACACACGGCCGCTCCGTTGCCCTGCTGTGGTAACAAACTGTGCGGGTTCACTTCGTTTGGGACGTCTTTAACTCAACTCTGCTGCTACAGAATCTACACGACGACGAGACGTCCCCTGCTCCCCTGAACCTGCCAGCACTGAAACTGACACGGAGAAGCCTGGGTCTGCTTGCATCGGGGACCGGTGAGTAGCATAGCTAGGAACTGGTCGCCCTCCTGCAGGAGCCCATAGCTTTTCCCTGCTGTGTCAAACAGCACGCCTTTCCGTACTCGCGCTCTGCTTCTGCCCACAGTGGAGGCTGCGCTTGAGTCGCGGAACTCTGTTCTTCTTCATTTGTGCACCAAACTGAACTGCCTGATTCCCTCGAAGAGACTCCCCTTTTTGCCCGTTGGCACCAGCGTGTGCAGGTACTTTTGAGCACAAGGCTCCACTCTTCGTAGGGCTTGGACTTCCTTTTAGTTAGGTGCCTCTGAAGGCGGACTGGGTCTAATCATTATTTCGCACTGCCTGTTTTCCTCCCCTTCTAGGTGGACTACACATTTCGTGCATCTAACGCTTTAGACTCGTTTGTATTTGTATATATATTGTATTGGTTTGGTATGTGTTGGTTTACTAGGGTTTTATTGTGATTTCTCGCTACGGTCATTGTTTTAAAGGCCTTGGAATAAATGTGTATATATTTTTAATATAACACCTGTTTGGAGTAATTTGTAAGTGTCCTTGCTTTGTGTGCTCATTGCGGGCTTTCAGTCACCCTCAACCCTCTTGAGACCTAGTCTTGACCGCCGCGATCGCTACCCTGATTGGTCTGGCTTGTCCAGAGGTTACCCTGTTCCAAGTAATTAGGTTGGCCTTTTGAACTTCTGCGCCGCCAGGACAGAGTTCAGAAATCCGTCTTAACACAAGTTCAGAGTCATACCATGTGTTATGTTTAGAGGCGGGTTTCAGGTGGATCCTGATGACTGGGGCAAGAATGTCAAGGGTGTTGGTAATGGCCAAATGAAGAATGCTGGGACCAGAGTCGGTGGTAGAGTCTGGGGATAGGAGAGCAGGGGGAGGAAGGTGGATACGAAGGCAGCTGATGACACTTGTTTCGTTGAACAGATGTTTGTGAATGATGTTGGCAAGGCTTTTTCAGGGGCAGTCAAAGGGCCGAAGGGACCCAGGTGTGAGGAGAGGAGAGAATAGTCTGACCAAGAGAGTGGAGTGACCAGTGGGAGAGAGAGAGAGGTCTGAATGGATGAAGGTATCCGGAGTGTATCCAGCTGAGTGGGTTGGTACATAAGGGAGAATGGAGAGGGATAGTGATGTGCATAGGTCAAGGAAGAGAGTGGATGCTGTGACAGGGGAGTCCAATTGGATGTTGAAATCTCCCATCAGGAGGAGATTAGAGCTGGTTGAGATTAGGGGGAACAGAAATCTGCCCACTCCGAGAGGAACAGGGTAATAGTGCCAGAAGGCCTGTAGATGGTTGCAATGGTCAGAGAGGAGGAGGGAGACATGATCAGCTTGTAGACCAGGCTCTCAAAGGAAGAGTTGAGCTGGGTGGGTATGATGGAAGAAGGAACCTACTCTGGGAAGATTAAGGCAACCCCACCGCCAGCACGGTGAGTTTGTGGCTTGGAGATGATCTTGAAGCCATCAGGGAGAAGGGAGTTAAAAGCAGTGACTGAGCTGGCATTGAACCATGTCAAGGTCAGTGTCTTCAAGAAGGCGGCAGAGGTCGGCGGAGTGTTTGTTGGCTGAGCAGGCGTAGCCAGGTGAAGGAGGTCTCCGTTTTTTATGCTTTTCTGTTGTGGAGTACAGGGACGTGGTACACCAATCAGAGGGGGAGTGACAGAAAGAGTGGTAGGGGGAGAGTCAGGTGAAGAAATGAAGTTAATGAGGGATGGCAGGTGCGTGTCAAAGAGGAGGAGGTTGCGTTGAGGACCCTGAACCAAGATAGTGCCTGTGTGGTAGACATTAATGATGCAGCGTGATGAAGAGAAGCCGGCCAAAAGGACTTCCCACTTGGTGCCACCATTAATGGGAGAGGATATGAAAGGGAGTAGAGTGGAGATGAGATGATGAGTCCATAGATCTGGAGAAGGGACAGAGGAATGTATATCAGTAAAGACCTGTCTGGAAGTTGCGATAACGTAGGTGTCTGCGATGGGTAGGCCAGGGTTTGAGAAAAGGATGTCTTTTATGTGCTTTTTCCTTCCAGACGTAATGAGAGAGGGAGGATAGGTGATAGTGTAGCAGTTAGAGAAGATGGGTGGCATGGTGAGAGCCATGGGGGCGGCAGAGGTTAGTTGAGGAATGAAGGAAGAGTGGCTGCACAGCACAGTTCTAGCTAAACTCACTAGGTGGCCTAGTAGTCACAAAAGGCACAAATGCAATACAAGAAGGAATTTCGAATTTCAAGACACAGGTGACACAAATGAAAGCAAAGAAGGGGTAGAGATGTAAAAGTGCACACACCTAATTTTGATATTCAAAAGAGGAGCAAAAATGCAATGCAAAGAGGGTGCAAAAATGTTTCCTTGGATATTCCATGATATATATTTAAATGCCATTATAAACCATCATCAAGGGAGTAAGACCAAATACTGATGTGCATAACAATGAAAAGGCCCAGGAAGTCAAGTGAGTGATGTTAACAATATCTGTACATTTCCACCAGAGCAAATAAAATAGATAACTTAGAGGACACATCGGGTAAAGGAGAAAAACAGGATTACGGAGACAACATGACTGTAAATCATGACATAATATGATATGCACTGTTGAATAATATAAGGTCTAGGAATAAGAGACAATGTTAAAACAGAATGATACGATGAAGGGATTAATACAAAAAGTAGAAGTAAAAACAAAAATAGATTTTCATGATTGCAGAAAAAGTCAGCAAGGATAGATAGCACCCCAGGTGATGATGGCATGAAAGTTACTAGGGGAATCCAGACGTGGACCCCTTGCTCACTATTCTTAGAGAGGCACAGATCCACCCTACTGATGAGGTCCAACCAGACCGAAACACGTGTCTGGGGTTTCTGTTGGTACTCTTGTTCAGAGGAGAATTGCCTTGCATTTCGGTGCTGGACTGCCCCAGGGCAGGACAAAGACTGATATGTTTGGGATATTTCTTCTCTGTGAAAGATAGTGAGCTAAAGACTCTGGGTAAGTCTCTCGTAACCAGGACTAATGTCTGGCAGAGGGACTCCCAGGACCCCCCTTGTTAATTTGCATATTTAAGTAACTTTGGGTCTCACCCTAAGTTACTAGGGGAATCCAGACGTGGACCCCTTGCTCACTATTCTTAGAGAGGCACAGATCCACCCTACTGATGAGGTCCAACCAGACCGAAACACGTGTCTGGGGTTTCTGTTGGTACTCTTGTTCAGAGGAGAATTGCCTTGCATTTCGGTGCTGGACTGCCCCAGGGCAGGACAAAGACTGATATGTTTGGGATATTTCTTCTCTGTGAAAGATAGTGAGCTAAAGACTCTGGGTAAGTCTCTCGTAACCAGGACTAATGTCTGGCAGAGGGACTCCCAGGACCCCCCTTGTTAATATGAAAAAGAGCCATCACCAGGTTCTCGCCACATTCCCTATTGTAGCACGGAAATAGTGTGATTCCACAGGGAACCAATGTAATTATTCTTAAAATCTAAATAAAGCATATGTTTGCAGCGATGTGTCCAGGTCATTTATTTTGAAAGATCTGATGAATGATTTTAGCTAAGTTTGTGTATCAAAAATGTATGTTTCCCTTTTATGGTGCCCTTAAAAGTACATGGATGCCCAAACCAGATCTAGCATCGAGCTGCCTTAAGGTTTTGGGGTAGGACAGAAGCTCTTTTTTATGCAGAGCGGTAATTTTGGATACATCCTGCGAAATATAGATTTTTCCATGTGAGCTGATTAATCTCTTTGACTTTTTTGATAATCAGATGTAACTGCATGTATTCAAGTAGCAGAACAATCATATTGTGATGTGGTAATCTTTTCTGATCTGTATCATCACACCAATATGGTACGCTCCTTCTATGGTCAGAGTTACAGAGGGTTGAAGATTAAGAAGCTTTGGTAGCATTTTCTTCAGGAAGTGCTGCAAATACACAGATTTTTCCTACTGCCTCAGTTTTCCAAATCCTCCTTATGCTTTTGAAGGTCTTTGACCGATTTCTCCAAGATTCCAACACATATAGTAACATCATCCGCACGACTAATTCTTCTCTTCACTTCGACAACTCTGGTTTCAAACATTGACTATCATCCAAGTGTTGGTGTTTGTTCTTAGTAGCTTCCGTAAAGGGTTTCAAAGAGCGAATTTCCATTAGAATGGCTCCATGCCCAGATCACTGGATAGTACTTGGGTCTAAGCGTCACTTTTCAGCCTTTTTAGTGTTGACGTAGATTGGGCAGAGGATGTTAAATTATCCTTACTAACCGAGAAATTGTTGAGGGATGCTGTACTTAGTTAACTGGTATAGCTCATGGCGAACACCTCAGAAAGCAGATAAATCCTTATTTTAGCATATGCTTAAGAATATGGGTTGGTTGAAGAAAAAACAAAAACAAAACATTTTGTTGCAACACAACGTTTCAAATGAAGATAAAATATATAATTTTAATGCTATAGTTATCATTGTTCACTATAATATTGAAAAAAATGGAGTTTGGCTGCTTATCATATGTGCATGAGGTGGCATACTTCAGAAAATAATGCTGCTCCGCATAGGGGCCTACGGCTTTGAATTACATGACATGAAGCCATGTCTTTATCTCATATTTCAGGAATCCAGGAATTGTCCGCTCAGTCCTACCAGCATCATGAAGCCTCACCTCTGTGTTCACGCCAAATGCACCATTCAAGGACAAGCTCCATGAGGTTGTTTTTATAGTGCTTTTGGTTCCGGTAGGTGATATTAAATTAACATGGGACTGGGGAGATACGATCTAGGTGGCCATTACCTACGGCGCCAAGCCACGCCCCCCAAATTGGATTTGTATTAAGCAGAGAAAATGCATTAAAGCATGAGAACTTTTTTACACATGCACAGGCCTGAATACATTGGCGGAATCAATTCCTGGAATGCCAAAATAATCTCATGTGCAAATGTGCAACATTCTATGGATAGACTGAAATATGTTCACATACTTCACTCATAGCGGGAGATTGTGTCAAGGCTTTCACACTAAACACTATAGCCCTCATTACGACCCAGGAGTCGGACCATGGTGCTAATAGCACCATGGTCCATGCCGGTAACTTACCGACTCCACCATGGCGGAATGGGGAATTACCGCCCCATTCCGAGGTTGGCGGGGCGTTAATTCCCCATGCCACCATGGCCCTTTCCCATTCCCATTTTGGCCCCATAGGGCTCAATGGGAATGGGGAAGGCGCTAAGTACGGTGCCGCAAATTGCGGCACCGTACTTAGCACCAAGGTCCCTTTGCGGGTTGGTTTTTTAACGCCTGCTAAAAGCAGGCGTTAAAGTGCCACCCGCAAAGGGACCTCGTAATCAGGCGTCAAGGGTTTAACGGCGCCGCCACCTTTTACGGCGCCGTTAACCCCTTAACGCCTGGGTTGTAATGAGGGCCTATGTCCTCGGTTGTAGTGAGATGGCATAGCAAAATGCATTTACATGAAACACATTCAAATATATACAACATTCACATGGCACATTTAGCTATCTACTCTTTGTGCGTATTTATGAGTCAGAAATCGTATAAAGCCATGAGGGATGATGGGGTTACAAACAACCTTTTTCGTTCTTGCATTGAACTATGGGCCCATTTCCTTACGCAGGCCTTCAATGCATTTTCGTCCACTAACTCAATTCCTATTGTTCCCATGTATAGGATCAGTTTAAAATCACTGCCCTCACCTTAACGCCCTTTTATATTGCTGTATGGAACATCACATATGTTCTCTGGTGTTTTGTTAAAAAGATTAGAGGAATGGGTTTTCGAGATTAATACCCTCTCTGATATATAGTACACCTTCTGACCCAGGATATGTACCATTAACCAATATGGTCATCTTTATTCACTCTTTTATTAATAGTTTTTCATCATGAGGAGGACCCCTGTCTAAGTGGCATTCATGGATCTAAGCTTGGCTTTCGACAACATGGACATGGGCCTCCTGTGGTGCATCATTTATGACATGGGTGCCCCAGACTGCTTTAGAGAGTTCTAGAGGATCTACACACTGACTCTACAGTTCGGGTTTGATGCAGCAAAAGGGGAGAACTGAGTAGTAGCATCATTGTGAAAAAGGGGTTCCGGCAAGGGTGCTTACTTGCACCCATCCTTTTCAGTCTTTATATAAATCATCTACCCTCCTTTCTAGAGAAATGTGGTGCTGATGTACCTCACTGCAAGGGTATGCGAGTGCCTTTCTCAAGATACGCAGATGTTGCGGCCCTCTTAGACAGAAACCCTCAGTCTCTCTAAACCCTTGAAGCAGGCTATGTACAATGTATGACTCTGAAGGGACTGAAGGTTAACATTAACGAATGCTAGTGTTTTTCCAATAATCAACCTCTAATTTTTGTGGATGGTCAAAGACTAAAAGTCTGCCAGTCTGAGTGTATAGGAATAACCTTTAACAGCCAGTTAAACTGGAAAGCAAATACATCTACTCAAAGGCGGACAATAAAATAAGTTATAGGCAGCATTTCAGACTTGCCAAGCCCCTCTCACAATCCTCTACACGCCAAACCTTTACTGTATATAGAGGAAAGGGTGTGGCCACAGGAGTTTATGGTGGCAAATTATGCGGTACAAACAGGTTGGTGGGGAATTTCTTTTTTGCCCATCTTCTCAGTGTGCCTTCAATCACAGCATCGGTTTATGGTCTTTCCATTGACTTTTTTGCATCGAGGGACAGATCCATTGAATTTTTTGTATTGTAAAAATGTACATCTAATGCTTTTTTTAATTCTTTTTTTAATGTGGTGTCCACCCACCAAACCCCTGTTTTTTACCCTTTAAACCCCCCACATGTATTAACCCTTTACCCTTTAAAAACATGCATTCAATGCATATTTTTTAGATGCAAATACCTCAATGCAAATTAATTTGGTGGAAAGTCAATCGATGGATTTACTAGATACCCACGGCATCATATATTACAGACCTAGAAACTAGGCTTGCCCATATCTCTGATATCCTGTTGAGCAAACCCATCTTGTTTTGGTTCTCCCTTTGGCAAGGACAAGAGGATAATCTGCCAAAATTGCTGACAAAACATCTTTTGTCACTGGGTAAACACCATAACATTGAATGTCTGCTATTTTTAAAAAGTCACTTGGAACTGCGGGTTTGGGTTTCTGCTTTGCAAATCTGGCTGATTCTGGCTGATTCTCTGCAGTAGTGAGAGGAGGATCTGAATCTCTCTAAGCATTCTTTGAGACAATACCTCTCTCTGTTGGCGATTCCAGGCATGGCTGTGTACCCTGATCTGGTAAATAATCATCACCAACGATTTTCACTGACCTGCGCCAGACTAAATACCATTCTGGTTAAGGCATGAACCAGTAATTGGGCTAGATGCACAAAGGATTCCTGCTGCCTCTGTGGAGCCCCAGAAACGTTGGCACATTTTCGTTTTTTTTCTCCATTTTACAATGACCTACGTAGCCATTGGACCTCATAACAATACTGCGTGTCCGGAAACAACTCTGCGGGTGGGTCCCGTCCCAGCCATCAGGGTCAGACCTGCTGGGTAAGACAGCACCCGCTCGCATAGTTCTCATGGGAGCACCGGCAACATTGTTAACGGTGCAGGTGCTCCTGTGTCCCTATTCCCTGTCCTACATGACTCCATGGGAATGGGGACTAACAAAATTTCCGGCGCCTGACATCCCGGCGGCCGAACTTGGAATAGCCCCGTGGCACTGGGAAGTGAGGCAGCGGTCATTTTTTTTCGGTCTGGCGGCAACCCGCATGTTTTTCCGGCACAGTTACTGCCGAAACCCGTAATTAGTCCCATTATCTTTTAACCTTGTTAAGAGTTCTCGGTTCTCCTTGTTGGAAACATCCTTTTATGTCATTATTGAGTCTACCTGACGCTACCAGTGCTTTTAAATGAGTGTGTCATTTACAAAGTGCATTTAAAAGAAGAACTACCTTTTCAGTTTTTTGCGATCTGAATTAATCTCTGCTATTGTATGAAACTTGTTTTGCAATTTTATATGTAATGGATTTATCTTGTCCTGTGATATGTTTGTTGTTGATTCTTAATGTTGATGTTTTATGGATTTCTTTTTACAAATTCAAAATAAATAAATGGTGATGATAAGTCAATATACAGTCTCAAAATCACAAACAAAATAATGTCATATTCATCTGTTATTGTCCTCCCTGAGGAATTGAAATCATTTCAAAAGATTTCCACTTGAATTAATCATAGTAACAAAACATAATAAATGGCAAAATAATATTCACATAATTAATCATTAATAAACCACAAATACATTTTAAAACAAACAAAACAACAGATTGCTCTATAGTGCGCCTTCTATAGAGAGTCTTCAATCTGGTTAATTACTCAACTTGATAAGTGGCACATCAAACAACCATATTTCTGTATTCATCCGATTATTATTCTTGTTCCCTAGGAAACAAGAATTCTTTCTTGACTTTTACACCTTTGTTGATTTGGTTTCTGAATAACACCATATAGTTCTTTGATCAACTTGATAACTGAAACACTATACGCCAACACATGCTTCACAAGGTAGGATACTCTTTCTTAGTACCCTATCTATTGTGTACTTCTTGAGACCCTTTTAACATCCAATATGGCAATTCCTGATTAGTTACCATCAGCAAGGCCGATAGTTAAGGGATTAGGCTCTATATTAGACCCCATATATGAATTCCTACACACATTCTTACACCATGTGATAATTAAAATATACTTTCATGTAAGAAACAGCATGCACATCCTAAAACAATTAGAAGGGTGTTTGTTGTATCCAAATTACTGTCTGGTGACTTTGGATGTTGACTCCCTCTCCACCTTCATTAAGAATTCTTCCACACTAGGAGCAATTGCATTTTTCTGCAATAACAAACAAGTCAGCATTGGTGTTCTTGGGAAACACTGATGTTACTAGATTTTTTGCATAACATTCTAAATAATAATATGTTCACTTTGAATAATTAAACATTTCAACAAAAAAAATGAAGAAGAATTGCTAGCTTTTGGGGAATTTCTGAATTCATTATACACATGTAATTAAATATACAATTTTAATCAAAGACATGACATCATCTTTTTAGACCTCGCTATTAATGTTAGACATAATAACATTAAAACAGATACATTTTGGAAACCTACAGAGGAGAATACTAAACTACTGGCCTCAAATTGACATAAGATGAGCATTGTTAAAAAATATCCTAGTAGGAGAATCTACAAGAATCTAAAAGGAAATTGCATCAACAATAAATTGTACAAAGATCAATGTAGGATTCTGACAAAAAGATTTAAATGAAGAGGCTACATAAACAATGTAGTACAAACAGCAAGACATGTAGCTGACACTAGAGAAAAAAGGGCTGTTTGATGTCCAAAATAAAATTAAATAAACAGGTGGATATATACATGTTTCTTTATTACAAAATAGAATTTGCATAGGCACACAGTTTTTTTAATGTAATTCCTACATATTGGAATATGTTATTATCATATTAAGAACTACAAGGTTCTTAAGATTTTTTTTAAAAAAGGATATCAGATTATAAAAAGGGCAGAATATTATAGACACTATCATCACCAAGTTTACGCAATGAAGATCTGAAATGTTGGCTTGTAATCTAATTTTTATTTTTTAAGTATGGACATTTTATCTTGTGCAAATTTGCTTATACTAACATTACAATCCTTGAGGATGAAATAGGCACTATACTGAATATTGGTGAGTTCATCTACTGCAAAACACAAGTTATATATGTAATGAAGTGTATATGTAAGAAAGTATTTATTGGAAGCTCCCTAAGACTGCTACAAAAAGCAGTCTATGAACACCTGAGAGTTATCAAGATTAAAGAAAGACATGAATTAGCATCTCAATGGGAGATGGAACATTTGATTGAAAAAAGAAAGACACACAATTTTACAGAATGAATACAATCTAATATCACCCACATCAAGGATATTCTAAAAACCTTTTAAGAAAATTGGAAGCCAGAAGAATTTTTCATTGCTGTTCAACTTTTTATGGACTGAACAAAAAACATGAATTAAACTCTTTCTTATGAAAATGCATGTAATACATTGAAAATAATGCATGGCCTTATTTTGGATGCATTTAGTTTTCCTTATGTTTGATATCACATGGTTTACTGAACAAAATGATGTGACCATTAAGATAAAATAATGTGCTTTCAATATAATAAACTAACAAGGAGAATATGTGTACTTTCAAGCCAACAAAGTCATAGAGATTTTTCACAATTGTACAGCAAGAACCGTGTGGCAAAGGGGCCGTCATACGGAAATTGGAAATTTGTATTTGAATATTACAAAACACAAAAATGCATATAACTAACATTAATATTACTATAGCTCTAAATGAGTATATAATACAAATATAACATCAATATGGTTACCCTAGGGTACATAATGAATTAGAATATATACCAGATAATTGGGACACAAGTCAATAGTATGTACACATACGATATTAAGATGATCCAAACATACTTTTCACCATTTTAAGAGCTTTATATAAAAAGAATGATTGTATTAATACATTTGTGTTTTCCAAAACAATTAAGTCATACTTACACACCTAAACTATAACATGACTACCAATATTATTGCTTAAAAGACTGTACAAATTAGTCCTTTCTTGATATTGATGGGGACAAAATTGTCCTTCCTCAAGGTAGATGAACATACATTTAAAATGGAGCTGGCCAGTTAACAGACACTGTAAGATACATGGAAATGATACTGCTGTATTTTACAATCAAACCAACAGGAATTGATAATGAGGGCTATCACATATCTTTTCAATACCAAACATAGTGTAAAGTGGAGGTTCTGTTACAATGGAGATATCCATGACTTTCTTGTTCACTGTTGCTTTCCTTTAGGGATTACAATATTAGAAGTATATACACAAGATGGAGGCCAGGAACTCCAAGCCTTTGAAATAAACGGTGTATTTGTATATCTGAACAGGTGAGATAAATATTTAATGAAAAGTAGATTACAAACATGCATTGTGAATTTTACACTTGACAAGTAGATATTAAATGGATGATAAATATCTGAGTTATGTATTTGTTGTTATGACTATGTTTCTAAAAGTATCACTGAGCTAATAAAACATGCGAAGAATAACTGACAACCTTGACAGTTGAAAAAATCTTATAACAGGAAAGGGAACATAACAGGGAAACATAAAGGTATGTAAAAGTAATGAGGGATTAACTATGGACAAGAGGTTTAAGTACATATAACAAATCTATATATAAAAGAAGAAGCCCAGACTGACTCATCAACGCCCAGCTCAAACCGTTAAACCTAGGTACGTGAAATCTGGAAGGTACATTGTTTTCATGATGTAGGCACCCACTAAGGAAGGATTGTGGGAAATTCTGTGCCTAAGGGGGTCAAAAGGTGGTGAACATTTTTATGAGGATACCTATATTTCAAAAGACACCGATGTTACAGTTGTGAAAGTTGGTATTTAGATTCTTCTTCAAAAATAGAGAAACACATGCTTTACCATTTTCTGAAAATCCAAATAAGGGAGGTGGCAAAGTGAGGTGAATTTTATTTTAAGGATGCCCATATCTCACACACCGAAGATGATAGGCAAGTAAAAACCTGACATTTTAAATCTTCATTACAAAATAATTTTCTGAACTGCTTCTTAAAAATGGTAAGAAAGAAATAGCATCCCGTATTTGAGAGTAAAATTGTCATCCCATTCTGACCTAGGCACTGCTGTCAATTCCCTAGCAGACCTCATATCCAAAATGTACTCTCAAATAAAAGATCAAATGGATAAATCAACAGAATGTTTATGTGAGCAGGCAATTTTAATGCCAGAGAACAGCATGGCTGCCGCAATCAATAAGATACTTATTAATTCTTTCAGAGGAGTCCAAATGGAGGACAAATCTGAAAACTCAGTGGTTCAAAGAGATGACGCAGTCCACAACCCTGCTCAGTTCTTGAACACTTTATATCATCCTGGTATCCCAAATGCAAACTTCTTCTCAAAGTGAGAGCACCTGTCATGATGCCTACCCCCAAAGCACCAGGCCAGGCCCAGCACCCCCGGGAGCAGGCATCATGCCCCCAGGTAAAAGCCCAGCGGCCCCTTATAGGGGCTCTTTGGACTCTGTCCTGGCGCCGTTGGTGCCAGGCTCATGTTGGACATCAGTCCTGGCGCCATAGGCGCCAGGCTCATAAAGGAAGGTGTTTTGTGCACTTACCTGATGCAGACCATGCTGCAAGATTCAGGCCTCCCTGAGACCTGAAAGGGACTATTTTTTCATTGGGACTATTTTGCCACTCGGGCGTGGCCAGGGAGGGATACTTACCTGGAACTACTTTGGGGGCTATTTAAGCCACGCCCAGGCAGTAGCTCACGCTTCGCGTTGTTCTGCATCCAAGCAGCTGAACGCTCACCGTGTCTGCTCCTGCATCTGGTCTCCAGCCACGCCCGCCTCGATCCTGGAACACCTGTAAGGAAAGAAGAGAAGAGAAAGGTGAAAACCAAGAATTTTATCAAACTTCTTACCTGCATCCGGAACCTTCACGCCAGCGTTCCTGAGAAAAGACTTTCATTTAAAAGCACCGCGTTGCTCGCTGCAGCGCCGCGCTTCGCTCACCTGTCCTCGGGAGTTCTTCTGGCTCCACCGCGACTGTCTGCACCGGTCGCCACATCTCTGCGCCTAGGGGAGAGAAGAAGAGACAAAAGGTGAGCAGAAGGAACATATGAGGAAAGCCTAATTTTCCGCCATAACACTTACCGGTCTTCTGTTGGTGGACCATACCTCATTTCGGGTCGGCGCCGCTTCGTTGGCAGGTACCGCACCCCGGCCCCTATGGGGAAAGGACAAAAGACATTACTGGAGGAATATAAAGACATTAAGAGGGATCGCCCCCATCGCTAACTCACCTGAGTTTACCATCGGCAATTCAATCCCTCAACGCATCGCCTTCATTCTGCACCTGAAATAAAGGACAGATCACAGGTTAGGAAGGCAACAGAAAAGGAGGCTCTACACTTGAACTTTTGTAATCTTCATACTTACGGCGTTCCGCTCGGAAAAGTCAAGTGGATTTTGCCAGCGCCATTCTGAAAACCAGTGAAGTAACTGGACAAACACGCGCCCCTGCACCAGAAGCAGGATGGAGAGTTCATCCTTTCAAACCATAAGGTGAGCTTCAACCGGGTATTTCGGAAGAAGTTAGAGAAGAACGAAGCGGGGGAGGGGGGATCAAGCACACTATTCTGCAGACTGTTAATCCCCTTTCTCATCTGCAGAAGGATATTCCTACGGGCCAGACAAACAAGATTTGAGGGTCCTGTTCAGTCAGTGTTCCGAGTTCTGCGCATCACGCTCGAAGAGGCCACAGCAACCCAGACTAGACCAGCGCCTCCGTGGGAGTCAGGTGAGCGTTACAGAACGCGAAGCCTTCCTACACATTCCCACCCAGGCGCTATGGAAACTTCTGAGACTGATCAGTTGGCCCAACTACTGGGGGAATTACGGGCCGAAGTACACGCCGCTCGTCAAGAGACTAATGCTCTCAGGAGGGAAGTGATTGTATCAAAGGAAAGAACTGATGACCTGGCTAGACAGTTTTTGCAAGGTCAAGCTGGACACACTCCTCTACCCGGTTCCGGGGGGAACCCCGCTCCTATGGTTCCCAGTAACACTGTGCAGATTGATCTACCTGGAAACATGCCGCTGGCCCCACCCGAACGCTTTGCTGGGGACCCCAAACGATTCGCCATATTCATGAATCAGTGTCGTTTGCACTTCCTATGCAGACCTGGGGCCTTCCGTAATGACCAGACCAAGGTAGCCTTTGTATTGTCATATCTCAGCGGCTGTGCTGCCGATTGGTCAGTTCCACTGGTTACTCAAGATGACCCGATTCTCTGTGATTTTCAAGGATTTCAAGCAAGCATGGAAAGGTTATTTGCTCGACACTCTCAGGGGCAGGCTCTGGATGACGAACTCCTATCCCTGTGACAGGGCAATCAGGATCTCCTATCCTACATTGCAACCTTTAATAGACTAATTGTGGAAACTGGGTGGCCAGAGGATAAAAGAATCACGTTATTTTATCGAGGTCTATGCGGAGAACTTAAAGATGTCCTGGCTCAAGTTGTAAATCCGCCCCAAGAATGCACAGAATATATAGACTTAGTGGTCCAATTGGATCACAGACTTCAAAACAGAAAAGCAGATCGGTCCAAGTTTGAGACCCGGGTGTTGGTCAAGACCCACGCTAACCCCAAGGGTGCTGATGTCTCTGAGCCTATGCAAATTGGAGGGGTTGAAGGACCTTTAACTCAAAAAGAACGTGAAAGAAGACGGCAGATGCAATTATGTCTTTATTGTGGGTCCTCTGGACACTTTCTATGAGATTGCCCGGCAAAACCGCCCAAGAAGGTGGTAGGAGCCGCTGATAAAAACCATGAAGGCTCTGTTTCGGGAAACGACCACGCCCGACAAGCGTAGGGGTCTGCTTGCCGAGCTTGAAAACTAACTCTCAGACCTCGCATTTCATTGTGCCAATGGTCCTCATAGATCCGGAACAGCCTAAGCGGTTGCATGCAATAAAGGCATACATCGATAGTGGGGCTATAGGAAATTATGTGGATCGTGAATTGGTTTCTAGGATTAACCTCCCTCTGCGTCCTAAAACCAGCAAAGATGTCATCACCACAGTCGATGGAACCGAAATTGCCTCTGGACCGGTAACACATTCCACTGCTGAGGTGACACTTATAGGTCCGGACGGCCATCGGGAGGCAGTTGTGTTTGATGTAATCAAGGCTCCACAGTTTCAGGTTATTCTCGGAATCCCTTGGCTAGAGACACATAATCCTCGAATTGATTGGCGAGCAAAGAGAATAACCTTCCCGGATTGTGGACAAACCTGCTACCCAGAAAATCTGAAGATTAGTCTAGCGTCTGTAACCTCTGTCTCCATGCAACTACCTCCGGAATACCAAGACTTTCAGGACGTCTTCCAAAAGGAACAGGCCAACACGTTACCTCCCCACAGATCGTACGATTGCCAAATCGATCTGGTGCCCGGTGCACAACCCCCTTGTAGCAGGATTTATGCCCTTACTGAACCTGAGAATCTGCATTTGAGACAATATTTAGATCAATACCTAGCCAATGGTTTCATTCGCCCATCAAAGTCTCCGGCATCCTCGGCTTTGTTCTTCGTGCCCAAAAAAGAAGGCGACCTTAGAACTTGTATCGACTACCGCGCATTGAATCAGATAACTGTTAAAAACTGTTACCCTCTGCCTCTGATCCCTGAACTCCTTGACCAGGTGAAGGACGCTTGCGTATGCACCAAGTTAGATCTCTGTGGGGCTTATCATCTGGTGCGGGTAAAAGAAGGCGACGAATGGAAAACGCCCTTCCGTACAAAATTATTCGATTATTATTATATGGATTATTCGAATACCAGGTGATGCCTTTCGGGTTGTGCAACGTGCCTGCTGCCTTCCAATTCTTCATGAACGATGTCCTTCGGGAACTCATCGATGTTTGTGTTGTCGTATATATCGATGACATTCTTGTGTACTCCTCTTCGGAATTTGATCACAGAAAGCATGTCAGGGCCGTCCTTGAGAAATTGCGCCAGCACAAACTGTTTGCAAAGTTGGAAAAGTGCGTTTTCCATACCACCGAGGTTGAGTTTCTTGGATTCATCCTGACACCTAAAGGGGTCCGAATGGACTCACGAAAAGTGGATGCCATCCTCAAATGGCCATCACCTAGTTCGGTGAAAGGTGTCCAAAGCATGCTTGGTTTTGCAAATTTTTATTGCAGATTTATCCCGGAATTT
This sequence comes from Ambystoma mexicanum, assembly GCF_040938575.1. Classification (NCBI taxonomy): domain Eukaryota; kingdom Metazoa; phylum Chordata; class Amphibia; order Caudata; family Ambystomatidae; genus Ambystoma; species Ambystoma mexicanum. The sequence goes on along the minus strand of NC_090930.1, from coordinate 645,706,984 downwards.
TCACGTGTGGTACAACCCATCACTGCACTCTTGCGAAAATATAAACGCTTCGAATGGACCGAGAAAGCCGAACAGGCCTTTCAGGAATTGAAAGCTAAATTCACGTCCGCACCTATTTTGAAGCACCCGCGTCCCGATCTCCCATATATAGTCGAAACCGACGCGTCCAGCTTAGCCATGGGAGCTGTCCTGTCTCAGAGAGACCCTGAAACCAACCAACTGCACCCCGTAGCATTTTGGTCCAGAAAGTTCTCGCCGCCTGAGGTAAATTATGCAATCACCGACAAGGAATTATTAGCCATTAAGTCCGCCTTTAAGGCTTGGCGGCATTATCTTCTTGGCGCCAGGCTAACCATCACCGTGATCACTGATCACCGAAACTTACAATATTTAAAAACTGCCAAGGCTCAATCATCTCGTCAGCTCCGATGGGCTTTGTTCTTTGCTGAGTTCGATTTTGTAATCACTTACCGCCCCGGCTGCAAGAATGGCAAAGCAGACGCACTATCTCGAATAGGAATTGGAGGAATAGACACAAACTCAGAACCTGTGCCGATAATTCCTGAACAAAGAATTTTGGGGATAACCTCTTTACAAACCCTTGAAGACATTCAAGCACGGGTAAAACAACTCCTGGACTCTACAGCCTTGCAGGATTGGATCCAAAGGGGGTCTTACTTTTCGGTCAACAATGGCCTACCTTACTTCCAAGGACGCTTATTTCTGCCAGAAAAGGAATTGCAAGAACTGGTTATTTCCCGTCATCATGATACCCTGATGGAAGGACATCCTGGCATTGCCAAAACTGAGGAAAAAATTAAACGACAATTCTGGTGGCCTTCCTGCCGAAAGGATATTAAATCTTTTGTGATGTCCTGTGGAGTTTGTGCCCAAAACAAAGGCCAAAAGACAAAACCCACCGGTCTTCTTCAGCCTTTAGACATTCCACCAGCACCTTGGCACACCTTGTCACTAGATTTTATCACGGACCTGCCCCCTTGTAATGGATACAATACTATTCTGGTTGTGGTGGATTTATTTTCCAAGATGGCCCATTTTATTCCGTTGAAAGGATTACCTTCAGCTTCTGTCCTAGCCAAGGAATTCCTCGAAAATATCATCCGTTTGCATGGATTCCCATCCATACTAGTCTCTGACCGGGGAAGCCAGTTTATTTCTCATTTTTGGAGAAAGTGTTGTCAACTGGCGCAAATCGACGTAAGACTGTCAACCAGCCACCACCCACAGACCGATGGTCAGACGGAGAGAACAAACCAGACCCTTGAACAATACCTACGATGTATGTTGCACCAATCGGAGGGTAATTGGAAGGATATTTTATGGGTGGCCGAATATGCATACAATAACTCGGTACACTCTGGAACTGGACAAAGTCCCTTTTATACCCTATATGGACATCACCCTCGTACTTCAGACCTGGACTCACCTCTGAGCCTTGAAATGCCCGCAGTGGACCATTTGCATTCCAGGATAACTCAAGCCTTCAAGGATGCAACTGCACATTTGCAACAAGCGAAAGGGAAATACAAAAAGAATGCGGATCTGCATTGGAGTGAGGCGCCTCCATACCAAATAGGGGATCAAGTATGGTTGGCTACCAAACACTTATTGCTCAAGGGACCTCGAACTTTTAATCCAAGGTATTTGGGCCCTTACTCGAACAAAGCTATAATTAACCCAGTGGCAGTCAAGCTCGATCTACCAGCTAACATGCGGATTCACCCCGTTTTTCATGTGTCACTTTTGAAACCAGTGCAACCAGGAACCAGATTAATAAAGCCACCAGAACCAATCCAGATATATGGGGAACCTGAATTCGAGGTGAAGAACATTTTGGATTCTAAGATCTCAAAATCAAAACTTTTCTATCTAATTGATTGGAAAGCGTACGGGCCTCAGGAAAGGTCTTGGGAACCCAGCAACCACGTACATGCACCTCGGCTGGTAAAAATGTTCCATCGGAATTTCCCAAACAAACCGAAACCTCCAGAGGGAACGACCTTGGGAGGGGCCTTGGGGGGAGTGCTGTCATGATGCCTACCCCCGGAGCACCAGGCCAGGCCCAGCACCCCCGGGAGCAGGCATCATGCCCCCGGGTAAGAGCCCAGCGGCCCCTTATAGGGGCTCTTTGGACTCTGTCCTGGCGCCGTTGGCGCCAGGCTCATGTTGGACATCAGTCCTGGCACCATAGGCGCCAGGCTCATAAAGGAAGGTGTTTTGTGCACTTACCTGATGCAGACCATGCTGCAAGATTCAGGCCTCCCTGAGACCTGAAAGGGACTATTTTTTCATTGGGACTATTTTGCCTCTCGGGCGTGGCCAGGGAAGGATACTTACCTGGAACTACTTTGGGGGCTATTTAAGCCACGCCCAAACAGTAGCTCACGCTTCGCGTTGTTCTGCATCCAAGCAGCTGAACGCTCACCGTGTCTGCTCCTGCATCTGGTCTCCAGCCACGCCCGCCTCGATCCTGGAACACCTGTAAGGAAAGAAGAGAAGAGAAAGGTGAAAACCAAGAATTTTATCAAACTTCTTACCTGCATCCGGAAACTTCACGCCAGCGTTCCTGAGAAAAGACTTTCATTTAAAAGCACCGCGTTGCTTGCTGCAGCACCGCGCTTCACTCACCTGTCCTCGGGAGTTCTTCTGGCTCCACCGCGACTGTCTGCACTGGTCGCCACATCTCTACGCCTAGGGGAGAGAAGAAGAGACAAAAGGTGAGCGGAAGGAACATATGAGGAAAGCCTAATTTTCCGCCATAACACTTACCGGTCTTCTGTTGGTGGACCATTCATCATTTCGGGTCGGCGCCGCTTCGTTGGCAGGTACCGCAACCCGGCCCCTATGGGGAAAGGACAAAAGACATTACTGGAGGAATATAAAGACATTAAGAGTGATCGCCCCCATCGCTAACTCACCTGAGTTTACCATTAGCAATTCAATCCCTCAACACATCGCCTTCATTCTGCACCTGAAATAAAGGACAGATCACAGGTTAGGAAGGCAACAGAAAAGGAGGCTCTACATTTGAACTTTTGTAATCTTCATATTTACGGCGTTCCGCTCGGAAAAGTCAAGTGGATTTTGCCAGCGCCATTCTGAAAACCAGTGAAGTAACTGGACAAACACGCGCCCCTGCACCAGAAGCAGGATGGAGAGTTCATCCTTTCAAACCATAAGGTGAGCTTCAACCGGGGATTTCAGAGGAAGTTAGAGAAGAACGAAGGGGGAAGAGGGGAGCAAGCACACTATTCTGCAAACTGTTAATCCCCTTTCTCATCTGCAGAAGGATATTTCTACGGGCCAGACAAGCAAGATTTGAGGGTCCTGTTCAGTCGGTGTTCCGAGTTCTGCGCATCACGCTCGAAGAGGCCACAGCAACCCAGACTAGACCAGTGCCTCCGTGGGAGTCAGGTGAGCGTTACAGCACCTGTGATATTATTGCAGAACCTCAACCCACCTAAGCTGTGTAATGGCAGCAGATTGCGAGTGAAAGCTCTCCACAGAAATGTGATTGAGGCTATGGTGGTAACTGGTTCTGGCCAGGGGGAGTCTGTGTTCATTCCACAAATACCTCTTATATCTTCAGAATATCTGTTTGAATTCAAAAGACTTCAGTTCCCCTTAAAGGTTTGTTTCACCATGACCATCAACACATCTCAGCGGCAGACTTTAAAGGTAGCAGGGATTGACCTAAGGGAAGACTGCTTCTCACATGGGCAGTTTTATGTAGCCTGTTCCAGAGTAAGCTCACCTAACTCTCTGGTAATCTGAGTACCTGAAGGGAGAACCATTAATGTTGTTTACAAAGAAGTACTTGAACATTTTTATTTGTTTTGGTTGCAGAGGCCAAATAAGTAATTTTCATGTTTTTGTCAGTCTCATTGTCTGTTTGTAATTACAACATGAAAACATTTCTGGACGCTCATCAATGGAATAACTATCTTTGTTTGGTAGCCAATATGCCCCGACTAATGTCTGCAATAAACATGGCTTATTACGTTAAGACATCAACCTGTAAATTATAATTCGTTCAGTTTGAACAAAAAACTCATGTGTCTCTTGAAAACAATTGTACCAAATCTCAAAATTCACGTGAACGAAGCCGCAGGAAAGAGCTATTAAGGTATTATATATAAGTTCGATTTTTACCAAATCTATGTTCATCGAGAGAACCAATAAGAGGAAAATGTAATGTTATCTAAATTGATTTCAATTCAGTTGATAATTCAAAAAGTTGTATTACTGGACATTCTGTATTGAAAGAAAGAATTGTTTTTTTCGGTTTGTTCTTCCTTGCTGACATTATATTTGTATTGTTATTTTGGATTTTAAAAGGAACCGAGGAAGCTTGCAATAAATAGGGTACTAGGAAAGTGTATCCTACCTTTTGAAACATGTGGTATTCATTTAGTGTTTCAATTATCAAGTCAATCAATGAACTGCAGCATTACAAATGGGTTATAATGTTCCCAAATGCCTTAACTCCCACATGTCTTGTAAAAGTGTTAGCTTCTTGGGGAAGTAAGGTGACTTGTGTCTAACTCTGTGGTTTTCCTCTTCCCTGAGGAGGGTCATTTCCAGAGGGATCCCACTTACCCTGCCTCCTAGAGAAAGTTGAAGAGTTCAGTAGAACAAATTCACATCCTGTGACTTTATTTCCAGGGATAATGAGAAAAACCTCTTATAATACAACAAATATACAACACCACATATACCTCAGGTGAATTGATTTGTAGGCACATTTTGCATTGGGTAAGATTGTAGCAATACCATATACGAGTAGAATGGTACCTGCTCTTACCAACCACACTTGAGACTGAGAGAGATTGATTCCAAGAAAGGCCTTTGCTTTGCCATTCTTTCCAATGCTGAGCTTTACCTGGCAACCATTCCAGGAGAGATATTCACTGCCCAATGCTCCCAAGAGAAATTATGTCTTATTTCATACAGCTTCTCTGTACTTCTCATCCTGCAGAGAGGATTATATTGCCAAAACCTGGGCTGTTCCTGCTGTGGATTTGCGAGATTACTGTCAGATACTCTTCTGAGAGAAATCTAACATACTGCAGATTTTAGTGAGAACCTGAGTGGAAGCCCATATCTCTGCCTCGGCCAAAAAGAAACATGTGACTTGTGCAGTGATTTCAGTGTTGCCAACACATAAACAGCCCATTTAGAAAAATTGCTTCTGCAGCAACTCTGAAATATAGAATCTAACCCCAGAACAGTTAGTATGTTTACAGGTGAACAAAATTGAAATATGTTGACACCTCCTTGCTTTTCCTGTGGATCCAGTGCACCCCATGTAGGTCTCGCCTACAAAACAAAGCTCCCTGGATCTATAACATCCAAGACTCTGCCTGCAAGTGTGGCAGCCACCTGGAACACCATGACTGATTCCCAGAGGCACGTATGGCACCCTCAACCCCTTATTCAGTCTCTAGCGGGCATCCAGACAGGTAGCCTACAGCTAAGGGCCAAAAGCAGCAAAGAGGAACTCCCTGTTGGGCATGTTGGGGCCAGAAAGGGCTTAGGACCAGAACCACTGCTCAAGTCCGGACCTTCATCAAGCTCACCCTTTACCTATTTTCTGATTTTCACACATTGGGAGACCTCCACCCATTGGCTATCCATTCACCAAAGAGCTTCTGTTACCTCACAGGTCTAAGGAACATAGCTGTTTTGGGTCTGTAAAGCGTCTTTTGGTTACATATATCCCCATTCTAGTCCAGCTTCCCCCTCGTCCTCTTTCCCTCCTGGACCAAAACCCTTTAAACAAGTATCTCCTGTGCTCCCAGGATCTCTAACCTCATCTATCCACCTTCCCTACCAAACAACACATGCTCCTCTCCCGCAACTCTTATCACTCTTTCACTTTTCCTCTGGAATACACAATGCCTCTGCAAATGTGTTCCTACATCACTGACCACTTTGACTCTGATCACCCTTAATATTCACTTCTTTCTATCACAGAAACCAGGATCCTCCCTCATGAATCTGCTTCATTAGCAACTCTACACACTGACTCTACTGTCTTCTCCCACTGTCCCAGACCTGTTGGGAAGGGCGGTGATGTGGGGCTCATTTTCATTAAGGGTAACTTCCTCTCAACATCCCAGTTGTCATGCTGGGTGACTTTCACCTCTCTGCAGCAACCTGCCTTGAACTTCAACCCCTCTTATCTGACCACTCCCTCTACTCCCTCCACGAACAGCCTACCCACATGGATGAACGCTCTTGAACACATCTTGTCTTTATCTCTTATTTTCGGACTTCTACAATGACCCCTCACCATCTGATTACTTCATTGTTCACATTAACAGTCAGTCCCACCACCTTCTACTCCTCATCTCCCCTCTTCAATGACTTTGAGGAGATTCAGGCAGGACACGTGTTACCCTAATCTTGAGGATGTGAGGACCTCTATCATGTCTTTCCTGTTTCTTTCCCCTATTAATTGGCTGTGCTTTCTCAGACTTTCACTATGCACGTATGACTCCATTTGATTAAAGGAGAGTTCCGGGACTTTTTTTTTATTGTCCCTACGGTTCGGCCATGTGTTTTTAAGCATAACTCGGTCGATCGTAGAAAACTTTCCTATGGACCTTACCCGACTTTTCGTCCATTAACGCACTCGAAATCAGCCGCCATTTTCTGATAATCCTATCACTTGCCGCATCGCCCTGGCTCACCTGCTTTTGCGGCACTAAATCAAATCCCCCGCCCCTGAAACAGACTTTATCAAAACATTCATATTCCCCGCCTCTATCCGTGACGTGACTGTGCTGCGTAGGCAAACGCGCCCAGGCGTCTTCTACGCGACTCCACACAGAACCCGGAAATCAACACAGATCAGCTCACACAACACAGCGCGCCACAATTCGCAATATGAAACTGTACTTTTAAATCAAACCGCAAGATTGTAAATTTGGTAAAGTACATTTATTTGACATCAAATATTTAGAGAATATTCAGCGATTTTCTTTTTTATTTGCTCACGTTCCAAAAAGTTCGTTTTCAGGCACTCGATGTTCCTTTGCTGTACACAGGGTCTTAGATCATCTCACAATACAGCGCCACAATTCGGAATATGAAACTGTGGTTTAAAAGCAAACTGCAAGATTGTACATTTGGCAAAGTACATTTATTGGACATCAAATGTTTAGAGAATATTCAGCGATTTTCATTTTTATTTGCTCTCGATCCAAAATAGTTCGTCTTGAGGCAAGCGATGTTCGTGTGCAGTAAACAGGGTGTTGGTTAACGGTAAAATAAGCTCTTCGGTCGCACTGATAATCGCATGGCTGTTCCAACAACGAGGCACTAGGCCACCACAACGGTCTGTATGTTGCATCTAGCCGTTAGTACCGCGTAAGGGCATACTTGTACTTGGCGATCGTCCCATAAAATGGTCAGGGTGGTAACGTTGTTCACGCGGAGAAGCAACTGGCGGTTAAAAAAGCCGTCCGCCGGTGTCTGGTACTCGTGACACATGCAGTAATGCATGATGTACCTGTTTGAAAAACATAAACAATGAAATTAGTCTCACCATCAGATCTTTATTAAAATTATTCATTTTATATATTCGGTCGGGAAATTATTTCATAGCTAGGACAGTGCAACTGGGTTTTAAACGTCAAGGGGGGGCTGTAGGATACTGAGACAGTCCCTCAGTGCAGGGGTTGACAGGGAGTGCAGGTGGAGAGTGGAAGGGCCCAGGACCGAGATCGCAGACAGTGGACCAGTTGTAGCAGGGGAGAGGGAGAGAGAAAGCAGAAGCAAAGGTTTTGAGGTGCTTCCGTAAAAGTAGACGGTTCTCCCCAAGATAGTGCGCGGTACAAAACAATATGCCACATAGAACGAACAAGTACAACTTAACCCGTCTTTAAAGCTACTGTATAGTAATTAAATTGCGGTATAAACTCATCTAAAGAGTTACTTACATTATATTTGCATTTTCCATTGTGTCTGTGCGTAGGGCAGCCCCGAAATACCACTCCTTCTATGCCGACGTTATTTCTTCTAACGAACGAACATGAAATGGCTTTCGTTTCTGAAATTATATTCATTATCGTTTCTTACGTGGTCCCGGCCTGTCAAGGTCAAAATACAATAGAACCTTATACTGAGTCGTGGGCCTTTCTGGCACCCGAGAAAAAATCAAAGCAGCTGACCTTCACTTTGAACGAGCACACATTCCTAGTTAGCTACATTCAGTGTAAGGCATTCTCACAGGACTTGAAATTTACACTCCATCTTTGCATTTTGTCTGCGTGCTTTGCAGCCCCACAGAACCATAAATACGGAGACATTCTATATTTTTTGAAAAATGATTTATATTACTGTTTGGTTTAATTTAATGCGCAAATGAACAAGGTTGGATAGATACACATATTCAATGGGCCTGCGACATGAGGAGACTCGAGAGAACAGACAATCAAATTACAATCATTTAAACCGTGATGTGTATTTCTCAATGAGTTCTTCTTTAGGTGGACATGGAACAGAGGCAATGTTGGGTGGCAATGCAGTTGTCCCCTGCACAGGTTCGTTCACAACTCCATTTATGTGCCTATCTAGGACGTCAACAATAAGTTTCTCAATAAACTCATATTGCATATCCTCAAACACTGGTTTGATCACCCATTGTTTACTTCTTTTAGTGAAGGCCTTATTGTAGCGAAGCGTCCCTAAAGTTCCGGTCGTCCTACTTTGTTGACTGCCAACATTATGGTTATGTGCCAAGACCGCTAAAAGAGTCCGATTTATCATGCCCTCCATGCCAAAATGCAATCGTTTTGGCCTGTACTTGAGGCACATATTGTGGAACACCTCCAAATCTCCTGTGTGGCAGAATTCCGTGAGTCCCCTCAAAGCTTTTGTTATAGTTTTATCAAATACAATCTTTTCAATGGCTTTGTGAGTGAGTGATGAAGGAATCAACCACTTCTTCTTCCGTGCCTCCTCTGTGGACAAATGGCCATGTTCACAATTGTGGAAATGTTGGTTCGTGTTCCATCGGTGAACGTTTGTACAGTGTGGCATTACTGACCGCCATTTTTCCAGTAGAATTTCCAACGACCCTCCACATGTTTTTGAGCTCCACCAAAGATGGTTGCTGATTGACTTGGACCACTGTGAAATACCTTGCAATTCTTTTTTTTTACCTGCAGCCGACAATTTTTTATTGATTGATTTTGCAAGATGCCAAACGTCAAATTGGTGATTTATATTTTTGTACTGTTCTCTCATTGTCTTGGCAATTGAAACGTGTCTGTCCGTGGCTATCAGGTCGATCACCATTCCCCGCGATTGTAGTTCTTGCAATGATGCTACAAAGCCAACTTTCTCCATGGCCACTGAGGATGTACTTTGTGACACCTGCACGACCACCGAACTCACAATTTTCTTACTTTCCATGTCCTGAAAGTGGTAGGTGCAGTACTTGGCTGAAAATCCTGGGCTGTCGCACTGTCCATCACCGGCTAGCCTGAACCGTTTGCCCGCGAATGTACTATCAATAGACATTTTTTCCATTCTCCAAGCTTCGCTAATGGCTGGAAATAGATAATCGGTTTGGTATTTGTAGAACTGAGTTTTCGCAATGAAATGGATTCCCACAAACTGAAAGAAAGACTCTAATTTTTTAAAACTTGAACCACTAAAAAGTGCAGCCGCTGCACAAAGTAGATTGCCTGCTGGCAGTTGTCCCAGCATAGGTTGTGCAGACCATGTGAAAGGATGATATTTTGTACAGGTGGCATGTATTTTAAGGTTAGTGCCTCGAATTGCACGAGTCACATTAATCAATGGCTCCCCACATACTTCCCCACCTACCAAATGCCCACATTTAATCCGAATAATAATATCAATCAAACAACTATCGAATACAATGAATTTGGCCTCTTTCCTTATACTGTCACTCTGCATCCCAGCTGGTTCGGCCTGTAACGTTGAGGACATGTCACTCACATGAAAGGTAGAATCTCTGATATCGTCTTCCGCTATGTTCAGTGATATTGATGGTGTTTCATTGTCGTCTACTTCATTCTCTTCCATTGCAACATCTGTTCCTTCTCCGGCGATGGGTGAATAAAACAATTTCTTCAACTTTCTCGCGGTCTTAGTTTTTGCGGGTGTGGATTCTGTGAATTGATCTCCGACTGCATCCGAACTACCAGGAGGACATTCACTATCAATGGCTGGTGGTGGTATAGCTCCGTTGTCAATCACTTCATATTCTTCCCATTGGCACGATGCTTCTCCAGTCTCAAGTCCCTGCCAAAAGGTTTGACAAGCAACATCTCTCGTTCGCTTCACTGTCTGTGTAGATCTAGTTCGTACACCCACTCGCAACTAGAGGACAGATTGGAAAAGGGGTGTTCAGTTTAAACACAACTTACAGTATTGAACTATTAACAGTGAAAAACAACATAATATAGTGACCAGGACACTAACCTTCTTTTGCTTTCTTTTCTTTGAAACTTTCTTGCCTCGAACTTCAACATCAGGACGCTGTTGCTCCGACTCGTGTGTGCATGTCTCCACTTCCTCTTGAGCTGCAACGACTATGTTTTCCTGATAAGCACATCCATCACGCACTGACGCTCCATGGACTCCCTGAAACATAGAACTTTCATTAGTATGTATAATAATATCGAAAACACAAAATGTACTTGGGGACCAATACCCACGTACATCTCAATAGCAAAACACGAATGAACGCTTTGTGTAGAACATTCAAACGACAATTATTCACGCATTGTTGATCTAGTTAGATGGAACTGTCAAGATCCATACCTCGGGCTCCTCATAGACTTCCATTGATGATATTATTGAAGATGATGCTTCAGTGACTCCCTGAAACACAGTAATTGCATTAGTATGGTTTTCTATTTTGATAAAAAGAACAGAAAGTTTGTGCAGGCGTGAACGGCTCATCTAAATAGACCTGCACAAATGATCAGTTGTCTAAAATAAATAATGGATATCTAAATATGATTCGATTTGCTCGATCGTTGGAAGTGTCACCACCCAGAAATCTGCATCAACTACTAGGGGTGATGTTCTTGTAGAAGAAGCTCCGTCATCTCCCTGAAACATAGTACTTGCGTTAATAAAGAAGGAAGTATAGCGGATGTAATCACGTCATATGATTTCGCTTCATCGAACTGTCAGTATCCATACCTCGAAATGCATAAGAACATCAAGGGACGATGTAACTGCGGTGCACACTTCTGCAAGCTGTTGCGCCGACCCGTAACTGCACGCTCCCCCTTCTTCTTGGACTAATGCTCCATCGACTCCCTGTAACATAGGACTTTCATTAGTAATGAACACAATATTGAAAAAAGAAGACACATAGGAGGGCGACGACAGAAGGACATATCAATGGCTAAAAACGAAAGAAACATTGTGTGTAACAATCACGCTACAAGAATGCAAGATCTGATGATCTCCATCGATGGAACTGTCCTGAAACGTACCTCGAGCATCTGAGTGACATCAACGGTAGTCGTCAATACGTTGGACTCCTCAGCATCTCCCTGAAAGACAGTACTTGAATTATTTTGGATAACAATAATTATAACTGAAAACAAAGACTAGAGGACGAGTACAAGGGTGTACCATTAGGTAAAATAATTACACGATAAATTAAAACTATTGATTTACATGCCTAAAACAAGTCAGTGGCAGAATAGCCAAGTAAGATTACCCGATAGGCGCTTGAAGTGGCTGATGACTGCAATAGCGACACGGATGGAGAATCTTCCGCCTTCATATTGAGTGGATACATAAATGGGGAAATTATTGTTAGCTAATGCTACACACTACCGCAAGGCCGAGAGATAAATACGTAAACTTGACTCACCAGTGGAGGGATGTGGACGAATAGAGTGGGAATAGCGGTTGAGAGCAATTTTCGCCTCGCTCGCGGTGTGTTCTTCTTTATTAGCAATGATGTGGAGTACATGTCAGAGGTAAAGTGCCTGCTGCAGATGCGGTATCGATCACCCCTCTTGTCCGCAAAGACTTCTAGGACTCTACTTTCAAGCTCAGAGGGTGGATATCCGCAATATCGGACCCATTCTCTTATCTGATCTATTGTCTTAGGGAAAACATGCATTATAGTACCTTCAGATTTATTATGGGTCTTCGAAGGGCAACCGCCAATGGAACAGGCAGGCATTGTGGAAAGTTCTGAAAAGTAAAGATCAACAATTCTCTATGAATACCAATGTGTTAAAAAATTAAATGACACATAAAAGGTTCAATGCAAGGTATGTTTTGGTTCTTGGAACTATACACGTTATTCACATGCGGATAAGTATTTGAATAACTTTAAAAAAATAGAAAAATAATTTGACTAAACTCAGAACATGTGACTAGTTCCTTGCATGTACTGTCTTGAACGAAAAGAAATTGGACGCAAAATGAGTATGGTACATGGCCTTACCTTGACGAGCAAACAGTTAGATGCAGGGATCAGAGTAGTTTCTTGTCGTTCACAGGTTGCAAACTGACGAGTTTCCTCGAAGTGGTCACGGAAGTTCACAGAGACGAAGAGCAGATAACCAGCACCTTCACGGGTTGACTAGCAAAGTGCAAAGAAGTTCTCATTAGAAATATGAAGTGGGTTATAAAGAATTCGAAACAGGGGTGTGTTTGTGAATGAATGACGTGTATATGTCGTGGCATTATGCGGTTTGCAGGGGGCCGTCCAGCGTGAGGGGGGATGCTTGGCAGGAGACACGGGGTCTGGAGGTAGACATGGGAACAACAACCCATGCTCTATAGACCACTTTGAAGTGTACATGGTCTTTGGCACCTCTTGGCCTTTATCGCTCCCCGACAGCTCCACTTGCCAGCACAAGTACCCCGGTGCGAACTGCCTTTGATAGGGCGGGGGGTGGATTGGGGCGGTGGTCGTGCAGACAAGACACAGGAAGACTCGTGAATGGAGACACACTTATGTGGATTGCAGGGGGGCGTCCAGCGTGAGGGGGGATGCTTGGCAGGAGACACGGGGTCTGGAGGTAGACATGGGAACAACAACCCATGCTCTATAGACCACTTTGAAGTGTACATGGTCTTTGGCACCTCTTGGCCTTTATCGCTCCCCGACAGCTCCACTTGGCAGCGCAAGTACCCCGGTGCGAACTGCCTTTGATAGGGCGGGGGGTGGATTGGGGCGGTGGTCGTGCAGACAAGACTCGTTTGCCGCAGGGCCTCACCAAGGAGAGGCCATCTAACTGCATGTAAGAGGCAGGCTGAAGGATCTAGTACATGGAAGGCAGGGGGGTGAGTTTATAAATACCTCAGCCTCCCAGGAGAATATATGGGTGCAGTTCACCCTGGAGACCCTGGATGCCTAGGCAGTTAGTCAGCAGCAGGCTGGCCTGTGGTGGCAAGGCGGCACGGGCCAGAGGGGGTCATCTCTGTACCCGGTGCCCAAAAGGATGATTTATTATGATCAACCATATTGATTATTTACCTATAACCATGTTTTGTGTCAATAAAATCCAACGGCCTTCCTTTTATTGCCAACGCTTGAACAAAGTGGTGTGGTAAGTATTTTTGGGGGAGGAGGCAAGGCCGGGAGGCTTGATGCCAACCCGCAAAATAACATATGTATGTCTGCTGCATATGGGTTCAACGGTTATGTGGATTGAAGGTGGGCGGCCTGCGTGAGGGAGGATGCTGGCCGGAGACATGTGGTGTGACAAGACAAGGCACAGGAAGACTATTCAATGGAGACACACTAGATTCATTTAAAAAATCAAAACAACCATTGTTAAAATATATGTTGGGTTTTATTTTAGATCTTAATTTCAATTGAACATAAATAATAAACATTACACATTGTAAAGTTGCGGTTGCAGCACATCCAGGGAAAATCCGCGGTATTGTCCACTGTCGCTGGGGAAATGTTGTCTAATGGCAAGTACCGCACAGGCAGGTATTACTCTCCGAACGCGGTGTCCGAGCCTCCCGTGAAGCCACCAAGTGAAGCAACGATAGGCCACCAGCCTGTACCACCTGTGAAAATGAAAGATGCAAACTGTATTAAAATGACAACTTTCTTATCACTGTCCATTCAGGTAAAAAATGTCATTCTGCTTTGAAAAAAATTCTATCTAGAAAATGCACAACATGGAACCAATTTACATGCATTCGAATGATGAGACGACCATGAAATAGTAGTGGCATCACTGACATCACAACCAGAGTATACTTACTCGTTACTCGGATTACGCGGACGAACAGTGCCGCAAAGTTCGTGCATAAGCACCATCATCATCCTCAACACTGTCCGTGAGAGGCAGGCTTCCCTGAACTCTGGCAGCTCGGTGATGCATTGCGGACTTGGCTCGCCTTCCGAAATGTAGGCCAAGCACCCGGAATTTTCACGGCAGCAGCAGTTCTCCTCCTCAGTTGGCATTAGCTCGCACAGATTGCACGTGCACCAGGTGGAGACGCCGTCCATGCGACATGGTCCAGGCTCTTCATCCGTTGACTGGTCCTCCCAACTGCCGTCCGAATCCCCATCGTTTTCGCGTGCTTGCCTTTCCAGTAGTTCTTCCTCGGTGTACTCGGGCTCGTACATATACAGCATTATTGTAGCCATTGTGTGGTAAAGAAAGTAAAATAATTTATAGCGGTGGTACTGGTATCTGTTCACACGGGCTACAATCAACGAAGGTAGCTGACCAGAGCACAGAAACGAGTCACAGAATACTCAAAGTAACACACAGAGAGTAATGGAATCGAAAATCTGCTGCTGTGTGTTGTGAAACGGTGTGTTTATACTTATTGAGGAAAGAGGCGTCCTGCCATTTCCATGGCGACACTTCATTAGCTGAGGCGCAGCGATTGTTGACACGAAACGTGCTTTGGCGTTGGGAAATGGGCGGTACGCGTCTGCTGATGTCAGGCTCAGGGGCGGGGGATTTGATTTAGTGCCGCAAAAGCAGGTGAGCCAGGGCGATGCGGCAAGTGATAGGATTATCAGAAAATGGCGGCTGATTTCGAGTGCGTTAATGGACGAAAAGTCGGGTAAGGTCCATAGGAAAGTTTTCTACGATCGACCGAGTTATGCTTAAAAACACATGGCCGAACCGTAGGGACAATAAAAAAAAAGTCCCGGAACTCTCCTTTAATAATATCATGCTCACACATTCACACCTTCCCCTCCCCATCCTCAGCCATGGATCAACTCTGAAATTCAGACCCTCAAAACAAACATGCATCATGACCTACAATGCTGTCGCTAATCAAGGACACCGTCCCCAATCCTAGCCTATAACAATTCCCTCTTCCATAACCTCTGCACTGGACTCTGCTAAAACCTCCTGAATTACAAACCTAATGTCCTCCCTTTGCAATCACACAGCAAACGCTCGTCTGCCTTCCAATCATTCCCTCCAAAGCCAATATCCATTGTCTCCTCTCTTTCTGTGATTGACCTTTCTCAATATTTTTCCTCTAAAATCGCTAACATGTGTGACAGTCTCACAGTCCTCCTCTCTCTCCTGCTTCAACCCTTCTTCTGTCTGCAATATCTCACACTACCACTTCCATGATGAGCTACTTCTCCCCTATCTCTCCTATTGCATCAACACCCATCCTTTGCAGTGCCAACATATCTTGCACTCCTACCAACCCTTTTGATCCTCAAATGGTCAAAGACTTAGTCCCCATCACTTGCCCTTATCTCTATGAGCTCTTCAACCGTGCTCTGCTGGACTCTTCCCTGCCTTCATTAAATCTGCAATTTACCCCAATTGCCCATTTTCTCTCCTTCCTTATTCTTCAAAGTCCTTGAATGGCTGGTCTTTGACTAGATCACTAAGTACCTTGAGAATAATGGCCTTGAAGATTCACCTCAATCTGGCTTTCATAGTAAACACTCCACGAGACTGCACTCATGCATGTCTCCAACTTTCTCTCTAATGCTTACTACTCCAAACTCTTTTCTACATTCATCCTTTTGAACTTTTCTGCTACTTTTGACAGGGTTGGCCACTCATCTCTCCTCTCCTCCTCAGTCTCCAGGATCTTGTGTTTCACAAATCTGCTTTTGCCTGGATCACCTCATATCTCAATCCTTTAAAGTCACTTGGAACTCACAAACCTCTGATCCCCCCCCCGTCCCTGTCACCTTCTATTCCTCTGTCCTAGGAACACCTATCTCATCCTTGGGCTTTCACTATTACCTTTTTTCTGATAACACTCAAATATTATTCTCCATTCCCTCCTTCACCCCAGCCAACTTGTAATAGATTATGAAGTGTCTCACTGCAATTCATCACTGAATGGCTCTTCGCTGCTTCATGCTGAACTCTTCAAAAAACAAAATGTCTGTTTCTCCTAGCTTCCAATTTCATCCCTATCTCCCCTTTCCGATCTCCTTCCCACCTGACCTTCTTCTTGCTCCCTCAACCAAGGCTCATAATCTTGGGGTCCTCTTTCATAACAACCTACGACTGCAACAACTCATCACAACCACTGCCTTTACTGCTTGTCTTAACCACATGAACATTTGGAAAATGTGTCCTTTTCTTACTATCCACTCTACAAAACTCTAATCGCGACTGGAATACTGCTCAAACCTACTCCTTGGGCTAATACGCTACTCCTTACCCCCTCTACAAGAATTTCTCAATTTTG
This sequence comes from Ambystoma mexicanum, assembly GCF_040938575.1. Classification (NCBI taxonomy): domain Eukaryota; kingdom Metazoa; phylum Chordata; class Amphibia; order Caudata; family Ambystomatidae; genus Ambystoma; species Ambystoma mexicanum. Next base: position 645,690,289 of record NC_090930.1, on the reverse strand, counting down.
TTACCTGCACTCCCTACAAGCTACCCATATCTCCCCCACTTATACCTACTGACAATATGCTGTTTGGCTCTCAATGCATGACCAATCTCTTTTAATATTCCTTCTACTAGTCTACAATGCTCTCAATGGTCTTGCTCCTCTCTGATTGTATCTCTGTTAAGTCAGCATCTTGTTCCATCCAATCCTCCTCTACACTCATCCTCACAGTCTCATACCCTCCCTGTGCCTCCTCATGCTTCTGCTCTTTCTCCCTACTGCTCGCTCCACTCCACTGGGACCCACTGCTCACACCAATCAAAGCCAAGCCCAACTGTGGCTTCGCTGAAAGCTTGGCTTAAAAATCATTCACTTACTGCCTAAAGACAGAGATCCTGCATGTCCAGTTGCCCTGGCGCTGCCTCTGGGCTCCCCGGCACTTAAGGTTATGTACCTGCAACCCTACAGTCCCTTCTCTCGGCACTTATGAGCAACCCGCTGGCTGCACTTGTGAGTTAACTGCACTTCCCCTTCCCCTCTAGCACTTCTCCCCTTCCCTCTTCCCCGCACGTGCACAATCTGAATGACACAAGGCCTAGTACGATCATTATTTTGTCCTCCCTTGTTTCCCCTTCCTTGTCTTGTCGCACCTAGACACACTTGTGTACAGGCGCATATAAGTGCCATCTCTTCCATCCTCCATACCTGACCCCAGAACTGCCTCGAGTAATCCTTAAAATGTGATTTTGTATATTTCATTAGTACTCCTTACCTTTGTAAGTCACCTGTTTTCTTATATGCATTTATTTTCTGTTTGTTTTGTCCCTGGCATAGGTCCTAATGTTTTGCACCATCATAAACCAGCTCACTAGTTTTTTCATCTTGATGCTAATGTACAGGCACCCCTCGTGGGAATGCTTCTGCCATCTGTAAATGTGTTACTAAGTCATTTCTGATCGAAATTGACACCCCTGTTCTCCAAATAAATACAAAATACAAAACTTATTATCTTCCATGACAATTGTTAAACTGCTACCCTTACTGGACTAATACTTTGGACCTGGCTTTTTACTAATGCTTCAGAACCATTTGGCAAGACATTTGACCCAAACAATGACCATGCCTCCCAGACTTCCTGGGTCGACAATTGGACCTTGAACGACACACAGATTGTAAATATAGTAACTCAATATATTGCAAATATATTTCAGCCATGAGTGTTTTTCTTTTTTTCTATCTCTTTCCTTTCCAAATTTCCAAAAAACACATACAGGCCGATTCATGGAATAATTAGCGCGGCGCAAGTGGCCAAAACGTGTGATTCGCAGTGGAATAGCGAAAATCGCAGTGCAAGTGCGAAATTCGCACGAAAAGCAGCGCACATCGATTCACGGAAGGCCGTGCGCGAGAAAACCATCGGATGTGCGATAAAAAATTGCGCGGCGCACGTTGGCGCACAGGCCATCTAACGGCGTGCGCCAGGTCACAGCGAAAATCGCACAGGCCACAGCGAAAATCGCACATAGCGCGGCGCACACACCAAAAGTAGGCAGAACACGGGGCGTAACACTCGGAATGGGGAACAACTTGCCAAAATGTGGGCGTCACGGGGGAAGTACAGGGTGCAAGTGCGCGGAACGCCCACACGCTCGCCTACAACACGTATTCATGGAATCGAATAGGGCAAAAAAGCGCACGGTCAAACCAGCGCACAGGCACAAACACGACCGCCACAAGAAAGCAGGCGGTAGCGTCTCTGCGCCTGTAATAAATGTGCGCCAAAAGGTGCACCAACAAATAGCACCTATATGCAGCTATGATGAATGTCCTATACTGTGGCCCTCCGGGACAAATGACGTGCAAAGGGGTACCCACAAACACGGACACCCGCTGACTGAAAAATAACGTGTGCGTGTATTTCGGGGTGCGCGGGAAGTTTCACACGCGATTTGGCAGGGTACGTGGATTTCAGGGGTGCGCGGGAAGTTCCACACGCGATATGGCCGGGTACGTGCACAGGAATTTACAGACGCGATTTGGCTGGGTACGTGGATCTCAGGGGTGCGCGGGAAGTTTCACACGCGATTTGGCAGGGTACGTGGATTTCAGGGGTGGGCGGGACATTCCACACGCAATTTGGCCGGGTACGTGCGCGGGAATTTCCACACGCGATTTGGCTGGGTACGTGGATTTCAGGGGTACGCGGGAAATTCTACACGCGATTTGGCTGGGTGCTCCCAGGTATTCCCTGTACACCCTCCACGGCCCCTGCAGGCAGCTGACACCACAGGGGACTAACCTGCACACCTGCTCATGTCACCCAGCACCCCCACCCCCCAGCTCTGTGGGGCATCCTCCACCAGGCCCCCACTCATGTCTCCCACCCACCCCACCCCCCAGCAGTGCAGGGGCAGCCTTCACCAGGCCCCCACTCATGTCCCCTATCACCCCCACCCCCCAGCAGTGCAGGGGCAGCCTCCACCAGGCCCCCACTCATGTTTCCCACCACCCCCACCCCCTAGCAGTGCAGGGCAGCACCACCAGGCCCCCACTCATGTCCCCTATCACCCCCACCCCCCAGCAGTGCAGGGGCAGCCTCCACCAGGCCCCCACTCATGTCTCCCACCACCCCCACCCTCAGCCACCAGGGGCAGCCTCCACCAGGCCCCCACTCATGTCTCCCACCACCCCCACCCCCCAGCCACCAAGGGCAGCCTCCACCAGGCCCCCACTCATGTCCCCCACCACCCCCACCCCCCAGCCACCGGGGGCAGCCTCCACCAGGCCCCCACTCATGTCCCCTATCACCCCCACCCCCAGCAGTGCAGGGGCAGCCTCCACCAGGCCCCCACTCATGTCTCCCACCACCCCCACCCCCTAGCAGTGCAGGGGCAGCACCACCAGGCCCCCCTCATGTCCCCTATCACCCCCACCCCCCAGCAGTGCAGGGGCAGCCTCCACCAGGCCGCCACTCATGTCTCCCACCACCCCACCCCCCAGCCACCATGGGCAGCCTCCGCCAGGCCCCCACTCATGTCTCCCACCACCCCCACCCCCCAGCCACCAGGGGCAGCCTCCACCAGGCCCCCACTCATGTCCCCTATCACCCCCACCCCCCAGCAGTGCAGAGGCAGCCTCCACCAGGCCCCCACTCATGTCTCCCAGCACCCCCACCCCCTAGCAGTGCAGGGGCAGCACCACCAGGCCCCCACTCATGTCCCCTATCACCCACACCCCCCAGCAGTGCAGGGGAAGCCTCCACCAGGCCCCCACTCATGTCTCCCACCACCCCCACCACCCAGCCACCAGGGGCAGCCTCCACCAGGCCCCCACTCATGTCTCCCACCACCCCCACGCCCCAGCCACCAGGGGCAGCCTCCACCAGGCCCCCACTCATGTCTCCCACCACCCCCACCCCCCAGCCACCGGGGGCAGCCTCCACCAGACCCCCACTCATGTCCCCTATCACCCCCACCCCCCAGCAGTGCAGGTGCAGCCTCCACCAGGCCCCCACTCATGTCTCCCACCACCCCCACCCCCCAGCAGTGCAGGGGCAGCACCACCAGGCCCCCACTCATGTCCCCTATCACCCCCACCCCCCAGCAGTGCAGGGGCAGCCTCCACCAAGCCCCCACTCATGTCGACCACCACCCCCACCCCCTAGCAGTGCAGGGGCAGCCTCCACCAGGCCCCCACTCAAGTCTCCCACCACCCCCACCGCCCAGCCACCATGGGCAGCCTCCACCAGGCCCCCACTCATGTCTCCCACCACCCCCAGCCCCCAGCCACCAGGGGCAGCCTCCACCAGGCCCCCACTCATGTCCCCTATCACCCCCACCCCCTAGCAGTACAGGGGCAGCCTCCACCAGGCCTCCACTCATGTCCCCTATCACCCCCACCCCCCAGCCACCAGGGGCAGCCTCCACCAGGCCCCCACTCATGTCTCCCACCACCCTCACCCACCAGCCACCAGGGGCAGCCTCCACCAGGCCCCCACTCATGTCTCCCACCACCCCCACCCCCCAGCAGTGCAGGGGCAGCCTCCACCAGGCCCCCACTCATGTCTCCCACCACCCCCACCCCCCAGCCACAGGGGGCAGCCTCCTCCAGGCCCCCACTCATGTCTCCTATCACCCCCCACCCCCCAGCAGTGCAGGGGCAGCCTCCACCAGGCCCCCACTTATGTCCCCTATCACCCCCCACCCCCCAGCCACCACGGGCAGCCTCCACCAGGCCCCCACTCATGTCTCCCACCACCCCCACCCCCTAGCAGTGCAGGGGCAGCACCACCAGGCCCCCTCATGTCCCCTATCACCCCCACCCCCCAGCAGTGCAGGGGCAGCCTCCACCAGGCCCCCACCCATGTCTCCCACCACCCCACCCCCCAGCCACCATGGGCAGCCTCCACCAGGCCCCCACTCATGTCCCCTATCACCCCCACCCCCCAGCAGTGCAGGGACAGCCTCCACCAGGCCCCCACTCATGTCCCCTATCACCCCCACCCCCCAGCCACCAGGGGCAGCCTCCACCAGGCCCCCACTCATGTCTCCCACCACCCCCACCCCCCAGCCACCAGGGGCAGCCTCCACCAGGCCCCCACTCATGTCCCCTATCACCCCCACCCCCCAGCAGTGCAGGGGCAGCCCCCACCAGGCCCCCACTCATGTCTCCCACCACCCCCACCCCCTAGAAGTGCAGGGGCAGCCTCCACTAGGCCCCCACGCATGTCTCCCACCACCCCCACCCACCAGCCACCAGGGGCAGCCTCCACCAGGCCCCCACTCATGTCTCCCACCACCCCCACCCCCCAGCCACCAGGGGCAGCCTCCACCAGGCCCCCACTCATGTCTCCCACCACCGCCACCCCCACCCCCCAGCCACCATGGGCAGCCTCCACCAGGCCCCCACTCATGTCTCCCACCACCCCCACACCCCAGCCACCAGGGGCAGCCTCCACCAGGCCCCCACTCATGTCCCCTATCACCCCCACCCCCCAGCAGTGCAGGGGCAGCCTCCACCAGGCCCCCACTCATGTCTCCCACCACCCCCACCCCCCAGCCACCATGGGCAGCCTCCACCAGGCCCCCACTCATGTCTCCCACCACCCCCACCCCCCAGCCACCAGGGGCATCCTCCACCAGGCCCCCACTCATGTCCCCTATGACCCCCACCCACCAGCAGTGCAGGGGCAGCCTCCATCAGGCCCCAGCTCATGTCTCCCACCACCCCCACCCCTGAGCACTGTAGGGGCACCTGCCAGCAGGCCCCCACTCATGTCCCCCTGCACCCAGGTCCTCACAATCCCCAATCATGTGCGTTATGGTCAGCCTCCACAGCCAAAAGGCCCTACCAAGTAACCCATTCACCCACATGGAAATGGAAATTACATGTTACACCCCCAATGTTCATAAAGCAAATGAACCCATGTCCGTCACACACAATGGTTGCAATTGAATGGGAAAACACCCAACATGACATGCATGAAACCAATGAGATGATACCACACAGTGAAGTATGAAAACAAAATTGTATTTAAAAAAATTAAATGCAAATGAAATGAAACAAACTACAATGGCAATAAAAAAAAGATAAGCTGCATGTCCGTCAAAAAAAAATTAAAACTACAAATCCAAATTCAAAAAAATGTTGTCCAAAGTCACATTAAAAATAAAATCAATCCAAGAGAGAAAAATAAATGCAAAGACCATTGCTCCATGGTGAATAAATAAAAACAGAAAAAATAAAACAATCCAATGAAGAACTATGTACAAAACATCCAAAGGTCCATGAGCCCAACTGAACAACGGAAACCTACAAAAAACCCTAACTAAAATGCAACTATATACAAAAAGTGGAACAGTGTCCGTCGACTCCAAATCATAAGAAGAAACAAAGGAAACCTAAAACTAAAGAACTATTTACAAAGGCGGCGGGCAAGTCCAGCAGCTCACTCCGTGGTGTTCCGTGCCAGGGCATCATCAAACTCCTCTTCGATGTCCCGGAGGCGGTCCTGTTCCATGGCCCCGAGGGTCCGCAGGGACGATGCCATCTGCTCCTCCAACCCACTGCGGATTGCCTCGAGGCACTCGGCCCGCCTCCGGTCCCTCCGCATGGAGTTCTCCGCCCTGACCATCGTGAGCCGCGCCTTTTCCACCCGCCGCCGCTCTGCACCTATCTGCTGGCCCAACCGCAGCCACACGGAAGACACTTCCCGTCCTGGGTCCTCCTGCCCTCCGGCCGATGCCTGCCCCTCCGATGTTGATGGCCCCGAGCCATGATGCCTCCCACGTTGACTCTGCTGCTGCCTCCGACGCAACCGCCTCTGCCAGCACGACGGCATCCAGGCTGATGGAATCCACCGACGCCGTCGTGCACGTGCCCTGCCTGATAATGCCGGCACATTCTCCATCTGCTGGGGTACAGTTGCTGTGGTGTCCACCCCTGCTGGACCTCCGACTCCCGACTGTGGCAGGGATGGGATCCCCACCGAGCTGGCTGCATTGGTCAGGCCAGGTCCACAGGGGGCCCTGGTGGCATCTGGGCCGGAAGACGGCAAGGAGAAGGACCGGCGTATAGCCTCCACAGAGGAGGAGAGGGCCGCCAGATTGGCCGACACATGCAGGAAACCCCCGAACATGGAAGATCCCAATTGGGCCACGTCGGCACGGTGCTCTTCGTGATGACGTGCATGCTCCTCCCGGGAAGCACGCACGTCATCACGAATTGCACCCACGCGCATCGCGACCCCAGTCAGGACCTTCTCCATACGGCCACGGGTCCCCTCGTCCACAGGTGGAGGGGAGTCAGGTGACATGGACATCCTCTCTACCTGCGGACGGGCCTGGGACGGGGCATCACTGCTGGTGCATGGTGGTGCACTCACAGGTTCAGGGACAACGACATGCACAGGCCCCTCCACAGTGGCTTGTGCTGCCTCCTGCCCCTGCCCCTGGACTGCACCACTTGCACCAGCAGGGATGCCCCCACCAGGCCCCATGTGCGCCTCAGTGGCGGCCTCCTCCTCCTCTGTGGAAACCACCAACCTGGATGGCTCCTCACCGTCTTCCACCGTAGCAGGCCCCTGTGGGGGCTCACCCACCCCTTACGCTGCAGCCGTGGGGGCATCCCCGCCACCTTGCTGCACAGCGCCGTCTCCGCCCTCTTCTTCACCAGCCGCTGCGTAGAGGGAGACATAGAACACAAGCATCAGGGTACTGTACAATGGTCCCCTAAACAGGAAGCAATAGCAGATGAGTACCACTGTCAAAGTACACTTCCATCATGTCCCTCCACAACACATGGGTCAGTCCAGGCAAAACACACACAGTAACAGGCATGGTGCATGCCATGGACATTTCCATACATGTCCAATGGACTCTTGAAACATACAATGATATGGAACTCACATGCATCATGGGTCATGCCTATCACACGCACACACTTCCCCTCAGTCACATCCATCTGGCCTCATACACCCCAAACACAGCGGATACAAGGATAACTAGGCTGCATCAGTGAATCTGTGCATTGTCACACACATGTGTCATGCATCCATGGCATTCACAAGTCACAGACACGCAGGTCAGGCACACAGACATGGCTACCATATATGTACCTGGCATCAGCACCCATCCCTCACCCCCACCCATGTCCAGGAACAGAGACTGGCATGCTCTCATGTGTTAAATCTGCATAGGGCTCCCCATGTCGCATTTAAACACATGCAACGACCATGTGGTTCACACATCACTGGTCGCACATGCATTACCATGATGTCCCTGCACACATACATGCGTACATGGCCTATGTCACACATACACGCAAGTATCAGACAACCAGCACACCGCAACATGCCCTGTCTCACACAGCAGTGCTTGGCCACTTACCGCTCAACTCCAGACGGGTCTCCCTCTCAAGGATCTGGGCGTGGAGCGCTGGGCGTACGCGTTCCAGGACCCTCATCTGGATGGAACTCATGCGGCCCCTGCCCCCCTCCATGAGGCGCCGGGCCTTCACGAGGGTCCTGGACCTCAAGTCCTCCAAGCGCTTCTTGATCTTCTGGACTTTGCGGGTTGCCACTCCCTCTGCGTTGATGGCAACCACACAGTTGGCCCAGATCCTCTCCCGTCCTTCCTTGCTGGCGCGGGACGATCCAAAGAGGGCATCATTCTGCCCCAGGACATGCTCCACCAGGACACCAACTTCGGTGGCAGTGAAGCTGGTGCCCCTCTGCCCCTCTGGCCTGGGGTTGCCACTGGTGCCAGATGTCAAAGTGCCTGACATGGCATCCCCAGAGGCAGGAGTGGGTGGGCAACTGGGTCCTGGGGCTGGGCTGTGGAGCGATGTTATCCCAGTCGGGAGTCTTCTGTTCCAGCAGGGGTGGACACAGCAACTGGACCCCTGCAGATGGCTGATGTGCAGGCACCAAATGGCAGGGCACGGTGGCAGCAGGCAGGCAGGCAGGCAGGCAGCAGCAGATGGCACGTGGGAGGCTGCACGGGGCACTGGGGGGCAGTAATTCGGCCTTCTGGGCAGGAGCGTGGTCTTCCGTGTGTTTTCGCGTGGCCAGCTTGATATGGAGTGATTTGGCACGTGAAAATCCTGCACATCAGCGTGAAATTCGAGGAAAGGCCCTTAGCGCGTAAACGCGTCAGCACGCATACGCGATTCTATTGGACCAAAGGACCTCTGTGCGTAAGCGCGTCTGTGACGTGACCCGCCGGTGTTTCCCTCATAGCACGTGATGACGGAGCACACGTGGAAAGACTGCACGTCAGAGTGTCATCGCGTGTAATTGGACAAAAGTGCGCGTACACGCGATTGGCCTATGTACGTGTATTTCAGGGGTGCGCGGGCACTTACACACGCGAGTACATCAGCGCACGTGTATTCCGGGGTGCGCGGGAATTTCCACACGCTTTTGGCCTGGGTACGTGGATTTCTGGGGTGCGCGGGAAGTTTCACACGTTCGCCTACAACACGCGCAAAGAAACACATACGCCAGTAGGAAGCAGGCATACGTCGACCCGCGACGCATAAATTTGCGCGCAAAAAACTAACAAGCTCAGACGCCAGGATGAATATACCCTTCCTAGCAGCAGTGGCCGTGGGCTACCAAAGGAGGAGGAGGATAGTCAGGCCCAGAAATTTCATACCCAGAACCAGCCTTTTTGGGATGCCTGATGACCAGGTGTATGGGAGGTACAGGTTTCCACCACACATAATACTGGACCTGGTGAGTGAGTGGGAGGAAGACCTCACATCACCCACCCTGTGCTCCCAAGCACTCAGCCCCCTGGAGAAGGTCCTCAATGTACTGCACTTTTTAGCCACTGGATCATTTCAGCGGACAAGTGCCATAGTGGGTGGGGTGTCACAGGCCACACAGTCACGCTGCCTACACCAGGTCTTGAACATCATCACTGCACGCCCATCAGTCCGCAGGCACATATACCTGCCCAGAACACCTGCAGAAAGGCCGCCCTGGATTTTTACGATCTGGCACGATTTCCCAAAGTGCTAGGTGCCATCGACTGCACCCATGTCGCTCTACGTCCCCCCAGGGCATCTGAGCACATCTATAGGAACCGCAAGCACTGGCATTCCATCAACGTGCAGGTAGTATGTAATGCCAAGGGAATCATCACCTCAGTATATGCCAACTATCCCGGGTCCACCCACGACAGCTTCATTTACCGAATGTCCACCCTAAGCCGGGACCTAAAAGCTGGGCGGCATGGCGATACATGGCTGCTTGGTGAGTATGAATGCCACTGCACATGCATGCATGTCAGATACTGAGCAAGGTCACAACCCCACCAATGATACCCATCACCACCTCCACAGGGGACAGTGCCTACCCTCTCAGCCCCCACATGATGACGCCAATTCGGAATCCCACCACGCCACCCGAGGTAAGATATAACACAGCCCACATTGCAACCCGGGGCATAGTGGAGCGCACATTCGGAGTGCTTAAGTCACGCTTTCGCTCCCTTGACCGTTCTGGCGGGCAGCTGTTATATGCTCCCCCAGTAGTGTGCAGGATCATAGTGGCAGCATGTGTCCTGCACAACGTTGCAACACGCCGGGGCCTGGCCGTGGACATGGTGGTGCCCCCACATCCCCAACCACATGCACGCCCGCTGCGCATGGGAGGGGAAAGGGCACGGGGGGAGGCAGCCCGTACACAGCTAGTGGCTAATTGCTTCACATAGAAATCACACCCCTGTGGAGTGCACACTGCCCTGGCACATACCATCTGACAATCAATAATGACTCAACCTGACAATGATCCTGAATGTCTGTTGAATCAACCATCAAAACCATATCAGCCTGAGATTGTTAACCTGGAAGTGTTACAATGTGTGCATCCCTACCTACACAGACACCACCAATGCAGTTTCGTGAAAAAACACATTCATGCAGCTAAAATGAATACCCACTTGCAAAATGCAACATGAGGACAGTGCCATGTCACCCAACCCATCCCCAGCACTGCCACACGACACACCATGCCATGTCATGCTATGTGCGGGTAAACAAAGTAATACCCACAACATGACACAAGTGTCACAAAGTACAGTGTCCCTAATTGAAACTCGCGACACCTGAAATGCTCACAGTAATGCAGGACCAACAACACACTTGAGCAGGTATTTAGCAATAACACTTATCAGCTACTGACCCTCAAAACTACCATTAACATGGCATTACGAATGTAAGAAATTAGTAGTCTCACCACCTGGAAATGCATGCACTCCCACCACTTCCAATTGTACAGTGTTGCCGCCATGTAGAGTTGTAGGTGCACTGCTGCCAACATGGACTCCATCTCCAAAGTAGAGGGCCTTGTGTAGACATGAGGAAAGGACCTGCAAATTAGGAGGTAGACATGGATGATGAGTTACACATCTATGCAACATGCAGTGTACAACACAACAGCAATATGCACTAGGAATGTATACACAGTATTGACTAGACTACCCACACATGTAGTGGGAGTCCAATGTCACCATGTACGTCAATGTCACTTGGGCACACCCTTTGCAAGCCCATGGAAACGGGAAGCAGGAGGGGTGTGTGTGTGACAAAAACCCAAGCATCTGAACCAAATACATGACAAGCCTGCATGTGCCCAGCCACAATGCAGCGTATGCCCACGCGAGCCACACAAGGCAACACACAGTCCCAAAAAAAAAAAAAAAAATCAAAAATGGCCATTAATGGGCTTGGGGGGGTTGGGGAGGCCACCCAGGAGGTCCGAGGACAGGGTGCACACCAAAACCCACCTGTGTGGATCTTGCAAAAAAAAAACACCTCCATGGGCTCATGGCCCACACGGCTACCCTATTGTGGGAGTATCACTGCTGTCGCTATTCTCACCCTGTGCAGCTGCATCTGAAGGTGGTGGCACTATGGGAGGCAGCCCACGCAAGGCCCTAGTCTGTTCCTCCATGGCTGCAAGCATGCATGTGTGGTAGGTCTCGTTCTGGAGGATGAGTGTGCGGAGGTCCCCATGCAACAACTCACGGGATGCCCGGACCTCCGCCCTAGTTGCCTGCATCTCAGCTGAGAGCGTACGGGTGAGACGCTCCAGCTGCTGTTCTGTCCTTCGGTTTGTTGAAGCCTCAAGCTCAACAAGAGTCGTCCTGAGGTGAAGGAGTTCCAGCCTCAGGGCTTCCCTGTGGCCCTGGGACTCTATGGAGATGGCTTCCTGCAGAGTCGCCAGTGCCGCCCGCCTGTCCCTGTTGGACGCCAACATGTCCTCTCTGTGTGACTGGCAGATGGAGTCGGTTGCCTGCTGTAGTCGCTCCATCAGCCTTTCCGGGGGGACAATGGAAGTGGCCACCGTATCCATGGCCTGAGCCATCATCTCTGATGATGCTGCCTGTTGGGTTGCCATACCGTAAATGGATTGCTCCCATGCGGTATTGCCAGGTGGCGTATGGCCACCACGTCGGCGGGCACCACACCTGTCTGGGGCAAGGCGAACTGCACCTTGCTGTGCCGGCAAAGCCTGAGGCTGCAGGACTGCATTCCCCCTCTGATCTGCTGGCCCAGGAACAGGATCAGATGTCGCGGAGTGTGACCCTGCATCCGTAACCACCAAAGGCGTACCTGCCAACACTGACATCCCCATTGAGGGTTCTAACCCTGGTGCAGGTGGGTCGGACAGAACAGAATCCCTCCCAGGAACACTCACCTGCAACGGCACGTAGGTCTCATCATCCGAATCAACACCTGAGTACAGCTTGGGGGAGGTGCAGCCAGAGACACCCCTTGAGAGCACGACCTGCAGCAGTTGTGGGTTCTCACCCACCAACACACCACGTCCCTCACTGGTGGTCGGTCGGCCCTCAGACCCCTCCTGGGTCTGCACCATCTCCACTACCCCAGCAGTATCAGGTGCGTCTTCCCCTGCAAAGACATAAAAGAAAACAAATGGAAACAGGCATTAGCACCATGGCACACAATGAGGGCTGAGAAGCAACAGAACCAGTACTTGATTGACACATGTCCCACATGACTAAAACCCTCCCATGCATGTACCCTCACTGCGTATGAAGGGGAGGCAAATGGCACACATTGATGACACCAAGATGGAAGATGAACACATTTGCTGCATGCTGCCTAGCAGTGGCATCACACATTGGCCTGTGATTGCCAGGTGAAATACACATGCCATCACACAGATGGCATGTACCATTGCTATTGAGTGAAGATGGAGAGGAGGGCAGCACTTATTCATTCAGTACAGTTCCCTCATGTAATAGCTTTTCTAATTCAAACAGGTCTGATTTTTCACCTGGAGCTGCCCGTCCAAAATGGTCCCATTGCACAGGGACATGTCTAAACAAATGATATCCAGGTAACAAAGTCACTCCACTTTACCATAGCCATGTCAGACATGTGACTAGAGGACTGAGAAATGCCTAGTAAAAGTGGTGGAATGCAAACAATCTGCCTGAATGAACAGAGAAAAATAAGAAACAATGTTGTGGCAAGGTGACACTTCAAGGGCAACTGGCGTGCTGTTGGGGTAGATGTCTACTGTTGGCCAAATGCTGCTACGCAGAATGTATTGCATGAAGCACATGGGTGACCCAAACAACTCAGGCGCACACACCCTCACCTGGCACACAAACAGAAGCCCTCATACACACACCATGCACATGGATGACACACACATGCATGTGCATTCACCGGACAATGCCTCATAATCTGGCAGATCTCCCACGCCTTGGATCTGTTCCTCCGTGACATAGGTCCCAGCGACTGACTCATGTGGAGTGAGTTCCATGTCTTCTACTGGAGACCCACCTCCAGTCACTAGAGTTGCGGCATGACTTGAGGCCAGCTTATTCTTTGCCCTGCGCTTTAGGTCATTCCAGCGCTTATAGCAATCATTGGCTGTGCGCCTCACGATTCCAAGGGCAATTACGATGTCCGCAACGGTCTGCCAGTGTGCCTGGCATTGTGCAGGTGTGGTCTTGGATCCTGCAACAATGACCATTTTGTTATCATGTGCGGACACATACTCGACAAGTGCATTCAGTTCGGCATCCGAGAAGCTGGGCTTCCTCGACGGGCCGGACTGTGTAGCCGTGTCTGGGGCATCAGCCTGTGCCAGACGAGCACTCTTCCTCTTCCGCTTGGAAGGTGGTGGTGATCCTGAGTGTCCTACGCCGCTCTGGACACTAGGGGCAGGAGCCCTGGTGGACTCTGTATTAGGAGTGTGGGATTGCACACTCAGCATGGGAGTTGGTGCAGGCATTGGCTCAAGTGTAATGGTGTCAGGGGGAATGTCAGCAGGATGGACTAGGACCGACACTGTCCTGGCTGGGTGTGTGAGAGCTGGGCTGGATGGAGCCGCAGCTGCCCCTGCAGCCTCTCCTCCCTGCCTACTTGGGGCAGCAGATGACCTTGCTGCCCCTGATCCACGTGGCCTGATGACATCAACGTGCACCAGCGCACGTGTCATAGGCCTGCTGACCTGGAAGTCAGCCATGGAGTCAGCCAGGTCTGGTGCCACAATGGGCTGGTCCAACAAGGGCTGAGCATGGATGGTGTCAGCCACATCACCCTCAACCAGGGGGGAGGGGGGGATTATGGGTGCCCTTGACTGGTCCTCCACACATGGGGGGACAGGGTCACCCTGCAGGTAACGACCAAATCCCCTACCGGATCCACCACGGCCACCACTTGTGGCTCGTCCACCTTTGCCACCCTTACGGATTCCTCGCCTCCCAATCATGGCACTGATGTTAATGTGCGTATGGGAGTGGCTGTAAACTATTGTCCTGGGCAATTGGGGGTCAAAGGGGTTGGGTACCAGATGGTAATCATACCCTAGTGCTCTAGCAAGGCTGAATGTGACCCCTGGGGAAAGATGACAGGTCACGCAACGCACAGGAAGCCCAAAAAAAGGAGATAACGTGCACGCAACCCCTCCTAGACCACGTGTGCGGAAAAATAAACCTGCAATACGCCGTGGCACCCAGTAACACAAGAATGAATGTATGCATGTCACACGCAGCCTAGAATGACCTCTGAAGGGGTAGGCTACACACGGAGCAAGCACAGATGTTAGATACGTGCGTGACTCACCGTCTGCCAGGTAAAAGAGCGTGAAAAAGAAGCGCGTGTGTGCGTTGGCAACACCCCCGCCAAAAGAAGAATTGTACGCTCTCTGAGGAGACAGGACAACAGTAGAAGGGAACGCTTTTTGAGGGAACAGGCCCAGGAAAACCAGAAAAAGAGAAAAAAGAGAAAAAGCTGTCAGAGGCAACAGGGAGTACGAACTTGAAACGCCGTGAAGTAAATCGCATGTGAAACGACAAGAAGTACAGATTTCACCCACTCGCTCTCCACGAAAAGCACGTACAAGGAAATGGTGTTCTACACGTCCCTTTTATGCAGGCCCACACGTCCAGTGTCACTTCCGCGTGTACGCGCTAGGGCCATTTCCACCAATTACACGCTTTGACACTCGGACGTGTCTTTCATTTTTTTAACACGCAACATTTCAAACGTGTGCCATATTCAACGTGCACGTGACTTCATAGACGCGCATACGCTGGTGGCCTTTGGGACAATGAATGTACAGACGTGTGATGACGCGCTTACGCGCTAAGGGCCTTTCCTCGAATTACACGCAGACGTGCTGGATTTTCACGTGCAAAATCACTCCGTATCAAGCTGGCCACGCGTTCACACACGGAAGACCACGCTCCTGCCCAGAAGGCCGAATTACTGTTCCCAGAGCCCTGAGCACGCTCCCACCTGCCATCTGCTGCTGCCTGACTGCCTGCTGCCCACGTGCCCTGACATTTGCTGCCTGCACATCAGCCAGGGGTGCTGTTGCTGTGACCACCCCTGCTGGAACCGAAGACTCCCGACTGCTTTTCCATCGCCCCACAGCCCAGCCCCAGGACCCAGTTGCCCACCCACTCCTGCCTCTGGGGTTGCCATGTCGGGCACTGCAACATCTGGCACCTTGGTGTCCTGGTGGAGCATGTCCTGGGGCAGTATGATGCACTCTTCGGAAGGTTGCGCGCCGACAAGGAAGGACGGACTCGGATCTGGATGGACATCGTGACTGCCATCAACGCGGAGGAGGTGGCAGTCCGCGACTACGAACGTGTCAGGAAGCGCTGGGAGGACTTCAGGTCCAGGACCCTCAACAAGGCCCGGCGCCTCCTGAAGGCAGCGGATGCTAAGGGGCGCCGAGGCCACTTGTCGGAAGATCAGATGAGGGTCCTGGAACGCATATCCCCAGCGCTCCACGTCCAGGTCCTTGAGAGGCAGACCGGTCTGGAGTCAAGCGGTAAGTGTACATGCATACTGATTGTAAGCTGTGCGTGTGGTGTGCCAGGAGTGTGCAGGTTGAACATGTATTTTAATGTGGGCAAGTAGGGGGGGGGTGTACAGGGCCGTGAGGGTGACACATGCGAGGGGTCTCATGTGTGACACTTGGATGGTGCTTGTGTGTGTGGGCTTGCATGGCACAGGATGTGGAGGAATGATTGTCAGGTGTGACATGGATGTCGATCGGAACACTGCGACAGTTGGCGGAGGTGTACACATGCATGCAAGTTTGGTGGTGTGTGTGCATGTGTAGTGTACTTCCTATGTTGCATGTGATGTGTGGATGAACTTTGGCTGCTCATGCTGTTGTATGTGAATGGATGGTGCTGGCTGTTGCAATATGGCTATGGTATGGCTCATGTGTGCAAGTTGAAATGACATGTGTGTTGGGGATTGTGATGCCATGTCTGAGGTTTACCAATGCCACTCATGTATAACTGTCATGTGTGTATGGGTCCATTGTACAGTGCCCTGATGCCTGTGTTTTCTTTCTCCCTGTCTGCAGCATCAACTGATGAAGAGGGTGGAGAAGGTGCTGTGGAGCACAGCGGCAGGGGTCGCACCACCAGCCGGAGACGCAAGGCCCGGATCCCCTCCCAGGTTCTGATCTCGTCGGGGAGTGAGGAGTCCGGTGCCGTGTCCCAGGCCGCAGCTGCCGAGGGGAGGTCCAAGAGGCGGAGGTTGGAGTTGGACTCCTCGGCAGCAGAAGGGGCAGCTGGGACCCCACAGTGCCCAACAGAGGAAGATGGCACGGAGTCATCCAGGTTGGTGGGGGGTTTGGAGGAGGAGGAGGCCGTGCAAGCGACAGAGGCAGGGTCTGGAGGTGGGGATTCCACTGGTGCTAGTGGTGCAGTGCAGGATCAGGGACAGGAGGCAGCACAGGCCGCCGCGGAGGTGCCTGTGTGCAATCCTGTCCCTGCTCCTGTCACTGCATCATCTTGCACCAGCGGGGATGCCTACCTCCAGACCCGTTCTCAGGGAGGGGATTGGCTTACAACACCTGGCCTTCCTCTCCCTGCGGATGTGGCTATCCTGCACCAGGTTGAGTCTGTCCAGGGTGGGGTGGCATTGCGTCAACGGGCCATGCGAGCTGACCTGCAGTCTTTTCATGATGATTCTGCACGTCTTCTCGCATGGCTCGTTGACCGCGTTGACCCACCGGGACAGCTCACCAGGACTGGATTCCTCCGTTTCCTGGACCTTGTTCCGACCCCCTCCTCCACAGAACCCCCTATGCCCCAGTCATCCTCCATGCCGTCTTCACACCCATGTGTCACCTGGATGCCCTGTGGAGCTGCCTCCGACCGTGCGGCCAGGCTGGTGGACAACAGATCCCTGCCACAGTCGGGAGTCGGACGTCCAGCAGGGGTGGCCACATCAACGACTGCACCCCAGCTGGAGGAGGATGTGCAGGCACCATCAGACAGGGCACATGGACAGCAGCAGCTGCAGCAGCAGGAGGCTGTAGGTGGGAGCCACGATAGCTCGGGGCCTTCAACATCGGAGGGGCAGCCATTGGCCGGAGGGCAGGAGGACCCTGGACGGGAAGTGTCTTCCGTGTGGCAGCGGTTGGGCCACGCCATAGATGCGGAGCGGCGGCGGGCGGAAGAGGCGCGGCTCACGATGGTCAGGGCGGAGAACTCCATGCGGAGGGCCCTGAGGCGGGCCGAGTGCCTCGAGGCAATCCGCAGGGAGTTGGAGGTGAACATGTCGGCGTCCCTGCGGACCCTCGGGGCCATGGAACAGGACCGCCTCCGGGACATAGACGAGGAGTTCGATGATGCCCTGGCCCGGAACACCACTGAGTGAGCCGCTGGACTGGCCCGCCGCCATTGTATATAGTTATTTAGTGATAGGTTTCCTTTATAGTTTATTTTTATTTGGAGTCGACGGACACTGCTCCACCTTTTGTATATAGTTCCATTTTAGATAGGTTTTTTGGTAGGTTTCATTTCTTCTGTTGGGATGATGGACCCTGAATACTTTGTACATAGTTGGACTTTGCATTTGGATATTTTTTTTACTATGAATATTTTTTTCCATGGAGCAATGGTTTCCTATTTTTTTTTTTCCCTTCATTTCCTTTTTATGGACTTGAACTTTGGAAGACATTTTTTTGGATTATCATTTATTGATTTTATTTTGAAAAGGGACAGCCAGCTTAATTTTGTTTTGTTTTACTTGTGTATTTTGTTTAATTTTGATTGCCATTACTGTTGTTTTTAATACATTATTTTGATTTTTTCATTCTTCAATGTGTGGTTTCATCTCATTGTTTTCATGCATGTCATGATATGGGTTTTCAGGTTCACTTGCAACCATTGTGTGTGTGTGAGACACATGTGTTCATTTACATTTTTTCCATTGGAGTAGTATCATGGGCGCATGTAATACTTGGTTGTGTCTTTGGGCTGTGGTGGCTGGCCATGAGGCCCATGCTTGAGGATTGTCAGGGCCTGTGGGCAGGGGGACATGAGTGGGGGCCTGGTGGAGGCTGCCCCTGCACTGCTGGGTGGTGGGGGTGGTGGTAGACATGGGTGGGGCCCTGGTGGAGGCTGCCCATGGTGGCTGGGGGTGGGGGTGGTGGGAGACATGAGTGTGGTCCTGGTGGAGGCTGCCCCTGCACTGCTGAGGGGTGGGGGTGGTGGTAGACATGGGTGGGAGCCTGGTGGGAGCTGCCCATGGTGGCCGGGGATGTGGGGGTGGTGGGAGACATGAGTGGGGGCCTGGTGGAGGCTGCCCCTGCACTGCTGGTGGGTGGGGGTGGGTGGGAGACATGAGTGGGGGCCTGGTGGAGGCTGCCCCTGCACTGCTGGGGGGGTGGGGTGGTGGTAGACATGGGTGGGAGCCTGGTGGAGGGTACCCCACAGTGCTGGGGGGTGGGGTGGGTGGGAGACATGAGTGGGGGCCTGGTGGAAGCTGCCCCTGCACTGCTGGGGGGTGGGGGTGGTGGTAGACATGGGTGGGAGCCTGGTGGAGGGTGCCCCACAGTGCTGGGGGTGGAGGTGATATGGGACATGAGTGGGGGCCTGGTGGAGGCTGCCCCTGCACTGCTGGGGGGTGGGGGTGGTGGTAGACATGGGTGGGAGCCTGGTGGGGGCTGCCCATGGTGGCTGGGGAGTGGGGGTGGTGGGAGACATGAGTGGGGGCCTGGTGGAGGCTGCCCCACAGTGCTGGGGGTGCGGTGGGTGGGAGACATGAGTGGGGGCCTGGTGGAGGCTGCACCTGCACTGCTGGGGGGGTGGGGTGGTGGTAGACATGGGTGGGAGCCTGGTGGAGGCTGCCCCTGCACTGCTGGGGGGTGGGGGTGGTGGTAGACATGGGTGGGGCCCTGGTGGGGGCTGCCCATGGTGGCTGGGGGGTGGGGGTGGTGGGAGACATGAGTGGGGGCCTGGTGGAGGCTGCCCCTGCACTGCTGGGGGGTGGGGGTGGGTGGGAGACATGAGTGGGGGCCTGGTGGAGGCTGCCCCTGCACTGCTGGGGGGTGGGGGTGGTGGTAGACATGGGTGGGAGCCTGTTGGAGGGTGCCCCACAGTGCTGGGGGGTGGGGTGGGTGGGAGACATGAGTGGGGGCCTGGTGGAGGCTGCCCCTTCACTGCTGGGGGGTGGGGGTGGGTGGGAGACATGAGTGGGGGCCTGGTGGAGGCTGCCCCTGCACTGCTGGGGGGTGGGGGTGGTGGTAGACATGGGTGGGAGCCTGGTGGAGGGTGCCCCACAGTGCTGGGGGTGGGGTGGGTGGGAGACATGAGTGGGGTCCTGGTGGAGGCTGCCCCTGCACTGCTGAGGGGTGGGGGTGGTGGTAGACATGGGTGGGAGCTGCCCATGGTGGCTGGGGATGTGGGGGTGGTGGGAGACATGAGTGGGCGCCTGGTGGAGGCTGCCCCTGCACTGCTGGTGGGTGGGGGTGGGTGGGAGACATGAGTGGGGGCCTGGTGGAGGCTGCCCCTGCACTGCTGGGGGGGTGGGGTGGTGGTAGACATGGGTGGGAGCCTGGTGGAGGGTACCCCACAGTGCTGGGGGGTGGGGTGGGTGGGAGACATGAGTGGGGGCCTGGTGGAAGCTGCCCCTGCACTGCTGGGGGGTGGGGGTGGTGGTAGACATGGGTGGGAGCCTGGTGGAGGGTGCCCCACAGTGCTGGGGGTGGGGGTGATAGGGGACATGAGTGGGGGCCTGGTGGAGGCTGCCCCTGCACTGCTGGGGGGTGGGGGTGGTGGTAGACATGGGTGGGAGCCTGGTGGGGGCTGCCCATGGTGGCTGGGGAGTGGGGGTGGTGGGAGACATGAGTGGGGGCCTGGTGGAGGCTGCCCCACAGTGCTGGGGGGTGCGGTGGGTGGGAGACATGAGTGGGGGCCTGGTGGAGGCTGCACCTGCACTGCTGGGGGGGTGGGGTGGTGGTAGACATGGGTGGGAGCCTGGTGGAGGCTGCCCCTGCACTGCTGGGGGGTGGGGGTGGTGGTAGACATGGGTGGGGCCCTGGTGGGGGCTGCCCATGGTGGCTGGGGGGTGGGGGTGGTGGGAGACATGAGTGGGGGCCTGGTGGAGGCTGCCCCTGCACTGCTGGGGGGTGGGGGTGGGTGGGAGACATGAGTGGGGGCCTGGTGGAGGCTGCCCCTGCACTGCTGGGGGGTGGGGGTGGTGGTAGACATGGGTGGGAGCCTGTTGGAGGGTGCCCCACAGTGCTGGTGGGTGGGGTGGGTGGGAGACATGAGTGGGGGCCTGGTGGAGGCTGCCCCTGCACTGCTGGGGGGTGGGGGTGGGTGGGAGACATGAGTGGGGGCCTGGTGGAGGCTGCCCCTGCACTGCTGGGGGGTGGGGGTGGTGGTAGACATGGGTGGGAACCTGGTGGAGGGTGCCCCACAGTGCTGGGGGTGGGGTGGGTGGGAGACATGAGTGGGGCCTGGTGGAGGCTGCCCCTGCACTGCTGGGGGGTGGGGGTGGTGCTAGACATGGGTGGGAGCCTGGTGGAGGGTGCCCCACAGTGCTGGGTGGTGGGGGTAATAGGGGACATGAGTGGGGGCCTGGTGGCTGCTGCCCCTGCACTGCTGGGGGGTGGGGTGGTGGTATACATGGGTGGGGCCCTGGTGGAGGCTGCCCATGGTGGCTGGGGGGTGGGGGTGGTGGGAGACATGAGTGGGGGCCTGGTGGAGGCTGCCCCTGCACTGCTGGGGGGTGGGGGTAGTGGTAGACATGGGTGGGAGCCTGGTGGGGGCTGCCCATGGTGGCTGGGGGGTGGGGGTGGTGGTAGACATGGGTGGGAGCCTGCTGGGGGCTGCCCATGGTGGCTGGGGGGTGGGGGTGGTGGGAGACATGAGTGGGGGCCTGGTGGAGGCTGCCCCTGCACTGCTGGGGGTGGGGGTGATAGGGGACATGAGTGGGGGCCTGGTGGAGGGTGCCCCACACTGCTGGGGGAGGTGGGGGGTGGGAGACATGAGTGGGGGCCTGGTGGAGGCTGCCCCTGCACTGCTGGGGGGTGGTGGTAGACATGGGTGGGAGCCTGGTGGGGGCTGTCCATGGTGGCTGGGGGGTGGGGTGGTGGGAGACATGAGTGGGGGCCTGGTGGAGGCTGCCCCACAGTGCTGGGGGGTGGGGGTGGTGGTAGACATGGGTGGGAGCCTGGTGGGGGCTGCCCATGGTGGCTGGGGGGTGGAGGTGGTGGGAGACATGAGTGGGGGCCTGGTGGAGGCTGCCCCTGCACTGCTGGCGGGTGGGGGTGGTGGTAGACATGGGTGGGAGCCTGATGGAGGGTGTCCCACAGTGCTGGGGGGTGGGGTGGGTGGGAGACATGAGTGGGGGCCTGGTGGAGGCTGCCCCTGCACTGCTGGGGGGTGGGGGTGGTGGTAGACATGAGTGGGAGCCTGGTGGAGGCTGCCCCTGCACTGCTGGGGGGTGGGGGTGGTGGTAGACATGGGTGGGGCCCTGGTGGGGGCTGCCCATGGTGGCTGGGGGGTGGGGGTGGTGGGAGACATGAGTGGGGGCCTGGTGGAGGCTGCCCCTGCACTGCTGGGGGGTGGGGATGAGTGGGAGACATGAGTGGGGGCCTGGTGGAGGCTGCCCCTGCACTGCTGGGGGGTGGGGGTGGTGGTAGACATGGGTGGGAGCCTGGTGGAGGGTGTCCCACAGTGCTGGGGGGTGGGGTGGGTGGGAGACATGAGTGGGGGCCTGGTGGAGGCTGCCCCTGCACAGCTGGGGGGTGGGGGTGGGTGGGAGACATGAGTGGGGGCCTGGTGGAGGCTGCCCCTGCACTGCTGGGGGGTGGGAGTGGTGGTAGACATGGGTGGGAGCCTGGTGGAGTGTGCCCCACAGTGCTGGGGGGTGGGGTGGGTGGGAGACATGAGTGGGGGCCTGGTGGAGGCTGCCCCTGCACTGCTGGGGGGTGGGGTGGTGGTAGACATGGGTGGGAGCCTGGTGGAGGGTGCCCCACAGTGCTGGGGGGTGGGGGTGATAGGGGACATGAGTGGGGGCCTGGTGGAGGCTGCCCCTGCACTGCTGGGGGGTGGGGGTGGTGGTAGACATGGGTGGGGCCCTGGTGGAGGCTGCCCATGGTGGCTGGGGGGTGCGGGTGGTGGGAGACATGAGTTGGGGCCTGCTGGAGGCTGCCCCTGCACTGCTGGGGGGTGGGGGTGGTGGTAGACATGGGTGGGAGCCTGGTGGAGGCTGCCCCTGCACTGCTGGGGGGTGGGGGTGGTGGTAGACATGGGTGGGAGCCTGGTGGAGGGTGCCCCACAGTGCTGGGGGGTGGGGGTGATAGGGGACATGAGTGGGGGCCTGGTGAAGGGTGCCCCACACTGCTGGGGGGGGTGGGGGGTGGGAGACATGAGCAGGTGTGCAGGGTAGTCCCCTGTTTTTTGGGCTGCCTGCAGGGGCCGTGGAGGGTGTACAGGGAACACCTGTGGGGACCCACCCAGCCTAATCGCATGTGTAACTTCCTGCGCAACCCTGTAATACACGTACCCAGCCAAATCACGTGTGATAATTCCCGTGCACCCCTGTAATACACGTACCCAGCCAAATCGCGTGTGATGATTCCCGCGTACCCCTGTAATACACGTACCCTGGCTAATCGCGTGTAAAACTTCACACGTACCCCTGTAATACACGTACCCTGGCTAATCGCGTGTAAAACTTCACGCGTACCCCTGTAATACACGTACCCTGCCAAATCACGTGTGATAATTCCCGCGCACCCCTGTAATACACGTACCCTGGCTAATCGCGTGTAAAACTTCACGCGTACCCCTGTAATACACGTACCCTGGCTAATCGCGTGTGAAACTTCACGCGTACCCCTGTAATACACGTACCCTGGCTAATCGCGTGTAAAACTTCCCGCGTACCCCTGTAATACACTTACCCTGGCTAATCGCAAGTAAAACTTCCCACGTACCCCTGATAGAAACATTACCCGCTTTGCGTTCCTTGTTTGGCAGCCCTGTAAACTGGTCCAGGGTTAGCGCAGCCCTTTGCGATGATTTAGCAATTTTGATGGCTTTTCCTTTCGCGAGGGCGTTCTTGGGGGGGTTACTGGCGCTGCTGCAGGGTCGCTGCGATACTCTGCCCACGGCTGGTTTGGGAGCCTGAAATCCATGAATGCGCTGTGCGCTGAAATCGGTTTTAGCGCACGCGCCTGGCGCAGGCAATCGCACGCGGACACTCTGCGCCAGCCGCTTGCGACACTTTCTGCGAAATTCTATGAATTACCCTGTTAGTTTTAAAGGCTAGTGGGACAGGACCTTTACTACAATTACCCTTCCAGGTGAGGAATGGAACACCATCCAGGTGATATTAGACTGTAGGTACAGCATTTCCCTGGAAGTCCTTGTTCTTAGGTAGAGTTATATCTTATTGTAAAGTTGTGTGTGTGCGCCTTCCAAAACTAAATATATCCAAAATCACTGGATTTCAGCCTAAACCAATGAAAGAAACTAAAAGATGAATTGAAATTATTTGTGAAATTACAAAATAACTTTCCTTGTGTGGCTTAAACACCTGCACTCCTAACTCTGTAATGAAGTCACTCAGGAACTCATCACACGGCTGGTGGTAATGCAGCGCAATTACTGCCGAGCGCAAATAGCATTACCATTGGGTTGTGCAGCGGAATTAGCGTTTCATCACAACCTAGCATGAACGTGCCCCTGATTCCGGCAGTAACGCTTATAGCACCTGTCACTAACAGCGCAAGAATAAGAGGTAGCTCCAAGTAAGCAACGCTAATAGCGCTACTGCCAATGAACCCAGCGCTATTAGCGCTGGCGGCAAATGTCTCTCCGCCAGAGCGGGAAGCATCGCAGCACCCAGTTTGAAAAACAGAACCCTTTAACTATCTCCACTTCCTGCAGCCATCCACCACTGCAAAACATCAAAAATGTCTCAGGAGAGGCTAAGAGGCAAGGGTGGCCGAACATCGCCACAGAAAGCCCATATTTAGCGTTGGTGAGCTTATGGTCCTCACAGATGTGATAGTGGCCCACTGTGTGGAGCTGTATGGAGCCAGTCTAATTAAGACCCGTGGACAACAGCAGACAGCAATATGGCACAACATCGCCCAGGAGGTCACAGCAGTTGGCAGTGTACCCCGTGATGATGAGGACTGCTGTAAAAGGTGGAAGGACCTCAGGGTACGGGTGCTGGGACTGCTGTCCCAACAGCGCTGTTGACAGAAGGAGGCATTGCCGAGCCACTGGTCCTCACTGAATGGGAGGAGAAATGCAGTACAGTGTTTGGCCGTGAGGGGATTGAGGGAGTCGGCAGTGCAGAGGCGGGAGCCAGCAGTCAGGAGGCAGGAGATGAGTGAACGCCCCAAATGCATGCGCAAATGCACAACCCAGCATAAGAAAGCCCTGTGGACAAGGACAGAGGTCAGCAGAATCTGGGTAGAAGCTGCGCATGGAGACAGAGCAGGGTAATGGGGCGGCACATCAGTCACCCCCAGAACAGCTATGGGCCAGGGCAGCAAGGGCACCTTTAAGTGCCACTTCAGCAGGAAGGGCAGGCAAGTGAACCAAAAAAATGCCATGTGCACCTCACCCTTACAGGCGCACCTTGTGTTAGCGGGATTAAGGTGCAACCCTTTCCTCTGATGCCGGATGAGCTCCTCTGTATCCCATGGCCTCGAGGCCATTTGTATCCCCCCACTGCCACCATCTAAGAAGGTAATCCCTCTCGCACTGAAGAATTCTTTTGATGTGCATTTGTTGCCCTGCAACCTGCAGCATTGTGTGTTTTGGGTGCATGATACCATGTTGTGGACCCACACCAGGCCTTTCCCAACATGGCCGACATCTTTGTTCACCTTGTTTCACTTTGCCTGCTCACCAGTGATTGGGCCCTTCTGCTCTTATCTCCACCAATCAGGTGAGCCGGCAGGCGAATGCTGGCCATCCTCCAAGGCCCACAATCTGTGGCCCCTTTCTTTTCCCTGTCCGTTGCCTGGCCAGGTATGTGGGCCCTACCCTACACCCCCCCACCCATGTGCACATGGAGGCTGAGTCTGAACGCCATATGCAAATTGGATCAGCTATCAGTTCCATGAAGGTCAGTTACTGTGGGAGATTTTGTCTTATTGGGGTAAATTCAGGATTTGCCGGTATTTTCTTTACATACTATTTTGGTATTAAATTGGCAGTAAACTGGACTTACGTTTGGAGTGGGTTTGGTATTACTCTATTTTGGTGATTATATATTGTTAGCTTGTGTTGGTGGTAATTTTAGTGGTATCTGACTTTTTTTTATACTACAACTCCATCATAAAACAAACATTTCCTTTCTATTAGAATGTCTTTTAGTAGCCTGTAGAGAGCCCCCAGACTTATGACACTTCAGAGAACCCAATGAGTGTATTCAGAATGCCACCTATGGTTTATGGCTGGTATTACTGTCTTATGTACATACAGTAATCTATGTGTCTAATCTGACACTCCTTTTTTCAGCATGCAAAGAAGGAATCACTCACAACACTTCCACACCTTCCTACCTTGCAGATATTTATTCACTTTCCATTGCTTGCTATTTCACATACAGTGGTAAATTGGCAAATGTGCTATCGCTCTGATATAAACATCACCTATGTGATTCCCCTATATAGAAATGATTTACAGATGCATGAATGACACCAAAGTCTCAGTCTTTGTTTTTGGTACACTCTGTATTAAATGACAATTATAAACAGCAATACATTTTACCACATGATTATTACAGCATCACCTGCAAAATATAAAAGAGAACAGTAACAAACACGCATGTTGCAAAACGAATTTAGGTTTAAACACTTTGAAAATAGAGAAAAACAAACATACAGGGCCTCATTACACGTTGTGCGCTAAAAATCTCAAATTACCGTCATGGCGCTCTTAACGTGTCCGCCCTCGCAAGAGGGCGCTAATAGCGTACCATTACGAGTACACGGACACAAGCATAGCGTCATGCCGGTAATGACCCTACCGCCATGCCGCTAAAGTCCCCAAAAAGTCTCTTACCGGCTTCGACGAAAGTGCAGATAGCTCCTCCGCCCTCATGCTGCATGCAAATAGCGGTCACCGCTATTAGCGGTGACCATTAAATTGCAGAACCGGAAACAGCGTCATCGCACAGGAACTTGAAAGAGCACGGCGGCCATCTTTAAAAACACAATCCATTGCCATCCTCTACCCCCTGGACCTGTTCTGAGCAGTTTGCAGTAGGAAATCAACAGGGACACCCTCGAAATGCCTAAGGTTGTAAAAAAAAACACTGACCGGCAGCGGAAGGAAAAATTTACCACAGAGGAGCTATTAATGCTCACCCAGACCCTAGCTGACAATGCCGCCGTGGTCTTTGCCAGCGACATGCGGCGGGAGACACTCATCAAAAAGAAGGCAATCTGGGCTGAAGTCGCCTTGAAAGTCAGTGCTGTCGGCACCACCACCCGCAATGTGCATGAGTACAGAAAGAGGTGGGATGATCTCAGACTCCGGGTGAGAAGCATCCTTGCAGAAAACCACAACATTGCCACAGCAGGTGGATCTGGTTCGCCCATAAAACTGAAAGAATGGGAGGAGACCTGCGCCAACCTCATTGGAGTGGAATCAATAGAGGGAGTCGGGACAATGGAGCATGGCGTGGCAACCACTTCAGATGGAGGTGAGTGTACACATGAAAGCATGCAATGTGAATCTACTGGTCCCCCCAAATGTGAGCCCAGAATCACCTCATGGATGGCAAAACATCCACACATGCATACAACCCTGGCCATGTCAGTGTCAGACACAAACACACACACATGCACGCATCACCAGAGACAAGTGCCACACACAACCATGCATGGATGAGCCACTGAACTGACACATCACCTGCATCCTTAACAATGAAGTCCAAATGCCCACAACTGCATTATTGATGTATACTGCATTAAGTACATAGAACTGTAACCATTGCCATCCCCCTTCTTGTCCCTGACAGGCTCACATACAGACAGTGAGGATGCTGGCAATGCATCTCAGGCACCCCCTGCGAGTAAGAAAACAAGAGCAAAGGACACAGAGGACACCCCACAACATCAAAGGGCAAAGGTAGAAGGGTCCAGATGCAGAGTGTCAAACATCGGTGGAGCGCCACTGCCAAGACACAAGTTGCCAGACCACCAACAACTGCCCCACCTCCGGAGGTTAACCTACCACCACAGATCCCAGCCACAGAGGGCCCACCCTCAGCTGCAGCTAGTTCCGCAGGAGAGGCGGCAGCCACTGCACCACTATCAGATGTGGAGGATACAACCGAATTCCACATGGAGATGCACACCCCAACCCCCCCTGGAAACCCCGAACCATCACCACAGCAGACACCTGGGTCTAATGTCACTGGCGAGGACAACATGGGAGCTTTTAGTAGCCCCCCGGTGGGTTCATCTGTTGACCTGGTTGCATCAGAGGGCACAGCAGCCACACCACCAGAACCCAACACTGCCCTCGACCTGGCCAGCATCAGCCAGCGGCAACAGGAAAAACCTGTGCTGGTTGGGCAGCATGTGGAGGAGGCTGCCCGTCTCAGGGCAGAGATTATGGAGACAGCAAGGCACTCCAGGGAGGGGATGGGGAGATTGTCCGACTTAGGGAGGTCCTCACACGGATAGCGGACGCAATGGACCGCCACTTCCCACCACCACCACCAGGACAGTCAGCCACTTCCTCATCCGCCAGTTCGAGGCAGACAAGCCCCCTCTGCCACTCCCCACGCACCACCAGGCGCACGTCTAGGCAGCCTCCCAATGCTGGTGTTGGCAATGGCCAATAGGGAGTGCATGGTCAAGCTTCCGCGTGCATGGCTGGATGGAAACATTGTGGCAGACACATGAGGAACTGTTGTGGGGGGTGGGTGGAGGGGTGTTATGGGACTGTTGTGGGGGGTGGGGGGAAGGGTGTTATGGGACTGTTGTGGGGGGTGGGGGAAGGGTGTTATGGGACTGTTGTGGGGGGTGGGGGGAAGGGTGTTATGGGACTGTTGTGAGGGGTGAGAGAAGGGTGTTATGGGACTGTTGTGGGGTGTGGGGAGAAGGGTGTTATGGGACTGTTGTGGGGGGTGGGGGGAAGGGTGGTGGGATGTTTGGGGACATGCACATTTTCTTCTTTACGTTCCTTAATACACTGGTGTTTGATCAAAACACAGGCTTGGACTTCTTCATTGTGTATGTGTACTTTATTGACGACAGGGTCCATTGTGCGCTTCCAAACAGACACCAGTGCATTACTACCCATATCCATGTGACAGTACGAAACCATGTTACTCAGAATCTTTGGTTGATCAGATGCTGTTCACAGCACGTCCATCCTGGCCATCCCCTCTGGCATGACCTGCATCCCCTTCACCTCCGTCCTCATCACCATCATCATCCTCATCAGGTGCTTCTATTTCAACGTCAGGGGGCAGTGGCACATTCCGTCTGATACAAATATTGTGCAGCAAGACACATGCCATGGTGATCTTGGCCACCTTCTCATGGCCATACAGGAGAGCGCCACCAGACCTGCTAATGCATCTAAACCGTGTCTTCAAAAGGCCAAAAGTCTGCTCGATCACGATGCGGGTACGGGTATGTGCACGATTGTATTCCTCTTTGCGCCTGTTCTGTGGGTTCCGTACAGGGGTGCAGAGCCACCTCTTCAGGGGATAGCCGGCATCACCTGTATGGGGGGACGAATGGGGTCCTGTTACTGTTCACCTCAAGAGCGGCCTGTTCATATCACACAAATTGACTTTGCATTGTGATTGAAGCACACAATTAACAGCATACATGCAAATTGTCTGTGTGACTGCAATGTGCAAAGGTGAGCTCAACCCTGCAAGTAGACATGCCCCGTTAATGCCTCCAACAGTAATTGACATGTCCTGAGTGAGGCCAGGTCTTAGGTGTCCCTCAGCTCAGGCAGATTTGGTACCACACTGTTGGTGTACTGCCATTCCAACATTGATGTTGCCATGCTGAGAGGCATAACTTCAGTGGTGCTATAGGTGCGTGGTGCAATGCTATGGCTAGGGGTGATCCCTTTGCATGCATTCAAGGGCACATTGCATTATTGATGTTGTGCTGGGCTAATTCTGTATGACTATCTTGACGGCATGTATGACATTTGTGTATTTTGTGGCATGGAATGTTGTGCAATGTGGATGTGGATGGTCATCTATGTTGTGTAGCTTATACTTTCATGTCCGTTCATCTCAAGTACATTGCGGCCTTCCCAGATGGACATTGGCGTACATCTGTATGTGCATTTGTCCGACGGACGACAAGCTACGCCCATTTCGAGTATGTATCTCCCCCCAATCACACCCAGTTGCAGTATGTATCTCTCCCCCCCAATCACACCCAGTTGGAGAATGTATCTCTCCCCCCCCAATCACACCCAGTGGGAGTATGTATCTCTCCCCCCCAATCACACCCAGTTGGAGTAAGTATCTCTCCCCCCCCCAATCACACTGCCATGTGCTTGCCCTGCTACTCACCAAGTAGCCATGAACGTTGTCCGGCTTGTCGCTCCATGTAGCGTGGGATAGTTGAGTTTCGCAGGACCATGGAATCATGGGTTGATCCGGGAAATCGGGCACAGCAATGTGTGATTATCTTGTTGGCGTCACATACCATTTGGACATTGATGGAGTGGAATTGCTTCCTGTTTCGGTAGACTACTTCATTGTGACGTGGGACCACCAATTCCACATGGGTAGAGTCGATGGCCCCGATGCAACTTGAGATGCCTGCCAGTGAATAGAACCCAACTTTGGTGTTTGCAATCTCCTGGGCAGTCCGTGGCATGAATATGTGCTCAGGTGCATGCTTCAGGAGGGCATTGAGTACCTGGTTCAGCGTGCGTGAGAATACTGGTTGTGAGATGCCATGCATCTGCCCCACTGTATGCTGGTAGGTGCCTGTGGTCAGGAAGTGGAGCACAGTCACCACCTTGAGTAGAGGGGGGATGGCAGTTCGGATGTCTATGAGGCTCACAATGTCGTTGTGTATCATGTCCACGATGCTGGTGATGGTATCCCGGTCCAGATGGTACAGGGTGTGTATCTACTCAGGGGTTAGGTTAAATGGACTGGCTCTGATCCTGGGGATTGGTGGGTGCCTCTGTGGTATGATTAGGTGCTGTGGTGGTGCTTGCTGTGCCTGTCTTGCCCTCCTCCTCCTGCGTCTCCTCTGTGCTGCCTGTTGTTGTTGCTGCTGCGCTGCAATCATGTCCTCCAGCCCATGTAATGCTGCTAGTATTGGGACCATCTTGGTGTGTGAAGGGGTGTGGTGTGCTCCTTTTGTGCTGCCACAGCCTCCATTGCCTCCACCTGTGCTGATTGTATCCACCTGTGGCAGGTGGGAACACTGCTCTGTTCTCTTAACGGGTGGTTCGCGATGCCGGTATTAGCGCCATGGCGCCGTGCCGCTATTGGCATGTCCGCTTGCCTTGTGATGCTGTGCTATTAGCGGCATGGCGTTATTTACAGGATGGAGGGTTGCGCGCAAGCGGACTGCCCGCTATTAGTGGCACTGTACTTAGCGGTGCCGCTAATAGCGGTGAGCCGGGTCGTAATTCGCATGGGGATTTAACGTTACCGGTATTCCATTACCGGTAATGTTAAATCCCTACCGCCTACCATGTAATGAGGCCCACAGTATTTTTCTTTTTCCTAAACTCCCTGCACTACCAATAAATTGCATCAACTCACATTCGTTCAGCTTTCCTCACTTGGCACTAACTCACAACGTTCAGTGAAATCTGAAGTCACCATATGACCTTGCTGTTTTTGCAAACCCAGTGCCAAACTCCTTTCGTATGTGTGTGGAGCTGCCAGCTCTCTAGACTCGTAGCTAGCGCTCGCACCCAACTGGAATTCCTAAGCTGTAGCAACATCCGTCTTTTCGCCCAGCACAAACTGAACCCTCCCTCCTGTTCATTCCTTAAGAAAATTCTAAGTCAGCCCTCTGTTGATGTGGCTTATCCACCTACAACCCCTACCAATCAGAACAAGAATGTGCCCTGTACCAGCCTTAGTTTTTCAAGACAATGAAGATTTAATTTGCAAAACAACTGTTTCTGTTTTACTTTTCCTGCTGGTGTATATTTCTGCTCTCCACAAGAGAAAAAAAAAACACTCACATAAACTGAGTCCATCTCTTCATGGAAAAATGAATTTCAAACTGTGCACGTAAAACATAGAATGCATTTCATTGTGCACCAAAAACTGCATTATAATGTAATAAGTTGAAATTAGTATATAAGTAATGGAGTTAGTACAAGGTTAATCAGTTATGCATTTCTAATGCAGTTTGCACACATGAAAACATCTAATTTATAAAACTGTTCTGACAACTTTGCCTGCTGGCTGTTACTGAAATAATGTCTGTAATTTGAAAAACTGGGCCTGGCTGCATTTCCATGCTGCATGTTGCATGCTGGCAATAAAACCCCATATATATCCTTACATATACCCTCCTTTTTCCGACAATTCTGGCTAACAAACCCATAATTGGAGGAAACCTTTTAAAATGTACATCTCTCTTTTTCCATTATATGAATCATAATTGAAATAATAGCATCTTCATAAAATGAACATTTCAAAATTTCATAACAAACCATTGCTTAATAATTAACAAAAGTAAAACAAATCCCAACTGGGCCCATTAGTCCTCATACAGATGTGCATGTATAAAGGAATATCGTACACGTATATTTGCAACCGAAGTGTCCATGTATGTTTGAATGTCTTTTGAATCATAGAGGGTAATTCAAGGAATAAATGTGCACCGAAATTTGTGGCGCAAGTTGGCACAAGCGTGATGAAGCTAGCGCACGCGTGTGAATCACACGCGTGCGATTCATGGAAAGCCTTGCACGTGTTTTACCTGGGATGTGTGCCAAATCTGCGCTAACCTTACACATCACTGCAACTTTCCAAACGCGTGCGCCACAGGAACGGGGAAAGCGCACAACTTCTTGCGCACACACCTAAAAAGGGGGTGGAACACGGAGAATGAGGAACAAGGCATGAAAATGTAGGCGTAACGTAGGAAGTACCGCTGGGAAATACACGCAACGCCCACACGCTAGTGAACAACATGTATTCATGGAATCGAATAGGGAAAACACGCGCAAGTCAAAACACATGCACAAATACGTCTGCCACACAAAAGCAGGCTGAAGCACTCCCGCACAGCATAAAGGTGCGCACAAACAACAAACAAGCATATACAGCTACGATGAATGTCCCATTCCTCGCAGTAGTGATCATGGGACACCGCAGGGGGAGGAGACTAGCCGGGCCCTGCATTCTTTTGACCAGGACCAGCCTTTTTGGGATGCCTGATGACCAGGTCTATGGCAGGTATAGGTATCCACCTCATATCATCCTAGACCTGGTCACTGAGTGGGAGGATGAACTCACATCACCCACCCTGTGCTCCATGCATTGAGTCCCTTGGAGAAGGTGCTTAATGTACTGCATTTTTAGGCCACTGGGTAATTTCAGTGGACAACTGCCATAGTCAGGGGCGTCTCACAGCCCACACAGTCATGTTGCCTACACCAGGTGTTGGCAATCATCACTGTGGCCCCCACAGTCCGCAGGCACATATACATGCCCAGAACACCCACAGAAAAGCAGGCGGTGGTCCTGGACTTCTAATGGGTGGCACACTTCCCCAAAGTGCTTGGTGCCATAGATTGCACCCATGTGGCCCTACGTCCACCTAGAGCCACTGAAAACATCTACCACAACCCCAAGCACTGGCATTCCATGAATGTGCAGGTTGTATGCGATGCCAAGGGAATCATCACCACTGTCCATGCAAACTATCCAGGGTCCACCCATGACAGTTTCATATACAGAATGTCTGCCCTGATCCGGGCCCTGGAAGCTGGAAAGTATGGTGAAACATGGCTCATAGGTTAGTACAAATGCCTCTGCACATGCATGCACACAGACAAATACACAAACCCAACTAATGACAACCATCATCACCTCCCCATGGACAGTGCCTACCCTCTGAGCACCCACATGATGACGCCAATACGGAACCCCACCACACCACCCCATGTAAGATACAACACAGCTCATATTGCAACCAGGCCATAGTGGAGCGCACATTCAGAGTGCTCAAGTCACACTTACGCTCCCTTGACCGCTCTGGCGGCCAGCTACTATATGCACCCCCAGTAGTGTGCATGATCATTGTGGTAGCATGTGCCCTGCACAACGTTGCAGCACGGCGGGGGGTACTGGTGGACATGGTGGTGCCCCCAATCCCCAACCACATGCACAGGTGCTGCTCATGAGAGGGGAAAGGGTACGTGGTGAGGCAGTCCGGACCCAGCTTGTGGACACATTTTTCACCTAAACCCCCATCCCTGTAGACTGCACACAGGCTTGGCACATACCAGGTGACAATCGATGATGACAAAGAGACAGTCAATTGTCACAACCTTAGCACCCTGAGAATGTTTTCACGGAAGAGCTACATTGTGTGCATGCCTAGCTACTTAAACATAACCAATCTGGTCTGACCAAAAGGAATATATGCAAGGTGCATATCCCACCACCCCCTGCAAAGTAGGCCATGTAAATCACTGGTATGTCACCTAAACCCTCCGAACACCCATGACTCATGTCCTCCATGCCATGTTATGGCATGCAACCGCTTAACAGCCAACCAAATGCAAAACACATGATACTATTGTCATTAAGTGCAATGTGAGAAAAGTAAACAGGCATGAGACATTCACACCTGACATGGAACCTGATGAACTCACTTTGCAAAAATCTCCCACACATACAAAAGCGTCATTATGAGTATGGCGGTATGCCATAGACGTTGTCGGTACGTCACTGGCACCGTCTATACCATACCGCCATATTACGAGTAACTCTGGCGGGGGACGGGCTGTGTGGTGGTCACCACAGCTGCACCTGAAGCTACCACTACCTGTGGGCCCGTGTCAGCACATGTTACTTACTGTCGGGTTACAAGGGTGCCAGGGTCAGATGCAACAGCAGCATCACCTGGAGCCGCAGGGGGTGGTGGCATGGGTGCACCAGCACTTGGCTGGACATCCTGCCCCTGTGGTGCACCCCTGCCTCTTCCCTCTCTACAGCCACCTTGGCCACCCTGGACTCCACATACTCCCTGGTCACCCCGGCCATGTGGTCGACCAATCCCAACCCCGGCAGGACGCCCAGCTGAGCCCCCTTAACCTTTGGTCCCTTCACAACCATGGCACGGATGTACTAATGCCAATGGGAGCTGCACGGAACATTTGTCCTGGTCAATTGGGGTGAAGGGGGCAGGGTACGTGATGGCAGATGCATCCCTGTGCTCCTGCAAGGCTGCCTGTGGACCCTGGGGATAAATGACGTTCACACAACGCTCAGGCACCCCAAAAATACAAGAAAAATGTATATGCAACCCCTGTAGCCCACGCAGTATGCTGTGGCACCCAGGAACACAAAAAAGCATACAAGATTAAGACGCGGGCTACTATGACCACAATAAATGGGGTATGCGACAAACAGGGGCACCCGCAGTGGGAAAAATAGCATGCAATAGCATGCGTGACTCACCATCTGCATGGAAAAGAAATATGCGTAGGAACTGTAACCGCTATGAAGTAATCGCGTGTGAACCCCAAAGTAGGAAAAACACACATGTCGGTCTCCACTGAAAGCACGTACAGTGTGCTGCAAACCCGCGCGGACAATTAACACTTGCAGAAGGAAACGCCTGTTACTTCACTTACACGCTTATGCACTAAGGCCCTTTCCTCGAATTACAAGCTGATGTGCTGTTTTTTTCACGTGCCAATTCACTGCGTCAAGCTGGCCACACAACAACACATGGAAGACCATGCTCCTGCCTAGAAGGCCATTTTCCTGCCTCCCAGAGCCCCGGGGAGCCTCCTACAAGCCATCTGCTGCTGCCTGCCTGCTGCAAACAGTGCCCTGCCATTTGGTGCCTGCACATCAGCCATCTGCATGGGTCCAGTTGCTGTGATCACCCCTGCTGGAACAGGAGACTCC
Source organism: Ambystoma mexicanum (assembly GCF_040938575.1). Classification (NCBI taxonomy): domain Eukaryota; kingdom Metazoa; phylum Chordata; class Amphibia; order Caudata; family Ambystomatidae; genus Ambystoma; species Ambystoma mexicanum. The sequence goes on along the minus strand of NC_090930.1, from coordinate 645,654,910 downwards.
CGACTGGTATTCCATCGCTCCACAGCCCAGCCCCAGGACCCAGTTGCCCACCCACACCTGCCTTGGGGGATGCCATGTCCGACACAACACCATCCGGCACCAATGGCAACCCCCAGCAGGGAGGCAGAGGGCTGTCAGCTTCAGTGCTAATGAAGTTTGCATCCTGGTGGAGCAAGTCCTGGGGCATTATGATGCCCTCTTTACACCATCATGCGCCGACAAGGAAGGATGGAAGAGGATCTGGATGGACATAGTGGGTGCCATCAATGTGGAGGGGGTGGCACCCCAGAACATCAAACACGTCCAGAAGCACTGGAAGGACTATAAGTCCAGGAACCTCAAGAAGGCCTGGCACCTCTTGGATGCAGCGGATGCAGTGGGGTACTGGGCCCACCTTACCACCCAGCAGATGAGGGTCCTGGAGCACATTCGCCCAGTGCTTCATCACCAGATCCTCATGATGCAGGCCCGTCTGGAGTCGAGCGCTAAGTGCCCATGCATTACAGTTTAAAACAGTGCATGTTGCAGTTTGGTGGTAGTTAGCTAATTGGCTGCATGTGTGACATAGGTCATGTATGGATGTGTGTGTGCAGGGACATGATGGTGCTGCATGTGAGTCCAGTCAGGTGTGACCCACATGGATGGTGTATGTGTCACAATGCATCATGCAGAGCAGCATGTGGAATGCACACATGTATGCATGCCTGTGTCTGTACTTGGACATGTTTGTGGTGTGAGAGATGGGTGCTGCTGTCATGGACGTGCATGGTGTACATGTCCGTGTTTCTGAATAGTGTGTGAGTGACAGTTAAATGCCATGGATGCATGACACATGTCCGTGACGATGTTTTGATGCACTGATACAGCCTAGTCATCCTTGTATCCACAGTGTCTTGGGGTATACAGGGCCAGATGCATGACCCTCCGGTAATGTGTGTGCATGTCTCATGATGCATGTGAGTTTCAGCTCACCATTGGGTGTTTCTACGGTGCCTTGGACATCGATGCAAATGTTTGTTGCATGTGCCATGCCTGTTCTTACATGTGTGTTGCCTGCACCGACCCATGTGTTGTGGAGGGACATGATGGAAGTGACGTTTGACACTGCCACTCATGTGCTATTGCTTTGTGTCTAGGGGACTATTGTACAGTACCCTGATGCTTGTGTTCAATGTCTCCCTTTACACAGCAGCGAGTGAAGAAGAGGACGGAGACAGCGCTGTGGAGGAAAGCGGCATGGATGCCTCCACCAGCCGGCGATGCAAGGCCCAGTTACCCTCCCAGGAAATTCCATCATCCGGGAGAAAGGGGAATGGTGCCACGTCTGCCACTATGGCTGCAGCGGAAGGGGCGGGTGAGCCCCCACAGGGGCTTGCAATGGCGGAAGATGGTGTGGAGCCATCCAGGTTGGTGGTGTGTACAGAGGAGGAGGAGCCAACTTCAGAGCCGCACATGGGGCCTGGTGGGGGTGGTACCACTGGTGCAAGTGTTGCAGTCCAGGGGCAGGGGCAGGAGGCAGCACAGGTCGCTGTGGAGGAGCCTGTCCATGTCACTGTTCCTGACACTGTGACTGCATCACTATGCACCAGCAGGGATGCCCCATCCCAGGCCTGTCCGCAGGTAGGGGGGAGGTCCATGTCATCCGGCCCTCCTCTACCTGCGGACGTGGGGAGCCGTGACAGGATTCAGTCCATCCTGATTGGTGTCACATTGCGCACACATGTCATTTGTGATGATGTGCGTGCTTCCTGGGGGGACCACGCACGTCACCACGAAGAGATGTGCGCCAACATTGCCCAGTTGGTACGGCTCATGGTCAGGGGTTTCCTCCATGTGTCACTCTGTCTTGTGGCCCTCTCCTCCTCTGTGCACACTATACGCCAGTCGTTTTCCATGCCGTCTTCTGGCCCAGATGCCACCATGGCCCCCTGTGCACCTGCCCCAACCAAAGCAGCCAGGCTGGTGGAGATCCCATCCCTGCCAAAGTCGGGAGTCGGAGCTCCAGCAGAGGTGGTCACCCCAGCAACTGGACCCCTGGCAACGGACGATGTGCAGGCACATACAAGCAAGGCACCTACACAACGGCCCCGGATGTTGCCATCTACCTGGAGGCAGTCGTGGTGGCAGCGGCAGGCAGCAGAAAGGTTTCGGCAGGCTCAGCATAGGAGGCATGTGGCCTCGGGGCCCTCTACATCATCAGGGCAGGCATCGGCCGGCGGGCAGGAGGACCCCGGACTGGGAGTGTCTTCCGTGTGGCAGCGGTTGGGCCAGTGAATAGGTGCAGAGCGGCGGCAGGCGGAGAGGGCAAAGCTCACAATGGTCAGGGCAGAGAACTCCATGCACAGAGCATTGAGGTGGGCTGAGTGCCTCGAGGCAACTCACAGGGAGTTGGAGGAGGCCATGGCTGCATCCCTGCGAGACCTTGAGGACAGGGAAGAGGCCCACCTCCGGAACATCGACGTGGAGTTCGATGATGCCCTGGCCCGGGACATCAAAAAGTGAGCCGTCAGACTAGCCTGCTGCCTTTGTATATAGTTATTTAGGTTTAGGTTTCATTTGGTTCTTATTATTTGGAGTTCACAGACTTTGCTCCACTTTTTGTATATAGTTGTATTTTAGATAGGGTTTTAGGTAGGTTTCCTTTTGTTTTGGGATAATGGACACTTCAGACTTTTGTTTTCAATATTACAGACATGTACATACCTTATTTATTTTTTATTTTCACATGGAGTAATGTTTTTTATGCTTTTCATCTTTGTATTTATTTCTATGGACTTTGTGAATGGACAACTTTTATTTTTTCATGTTTTGGATTTACATTTTTTCTTGGATTTCACTTTCTTTTTCATATTGCATTCATTATTTCTTTATTTGCATGTGTGATTTTCATATTGTCATTTGTTTTTATTTTTAATACATTTCATTATTCTTCATTCGTGGTTTGGTCTACTATGATTTATTTTGCGCTTGTCTCCATGAGCATTGGCTCAGTCATGTGTTGCCACTGTGTGGCTCTGTAGGACATTTGTTTATGGGCATGCTGGTTCTTTTCAGACTATCATGGAATGGGTAAATTAGTAGGGAGTGGGTGCAGTGGATCGTTGGGTGTTTGTACTGGGGGTGGGGGTGTGGGATTTGGGTTGGCATTAGGGCCATGGTTCTGTATTGTTATGACGTGGTGTTTGGGGGGACATGAGTCGGGCCTTCTGGAAAGGTGCCTGTCAATTGGGGTTGGACATGAGTCGGGCCTGTTGGCAGGTGCCTATCTATTGGGAGGGACATGAGTCGGGCCTGCTGCCAAGTGCCTGTCAATTTGGGGGGGGCATGAGTCGGGGCCTGCTGGCAGGTGCCTGTCAATGGGGAGTGGGGACATGAGTCGGGGCCTGCTGGCAGGTGCCCATCAATGGGGGATGGGTGCCAGGGACATGAGTCCGGGCTCCAAAGTGCATGGTGCCATGTGGCCTGCCTGCAGGGCATGGGGAGGGTGGATGTGCTGCCTGCAGGGCATGGTCAGGGTGGATGGACTGCCTGCGGGGCATGGGGAGGGTGGATGAGCTACGTGCGGAGAAAGGTCAGAGTGGATGGGCTGCCTGCGGGGCATGGTCAGAGTGGATGGGCCACCTGTAAGGCATGGGGAGGGTGGATGGGCTGTCTGCAGGGCATGGTCAGGGTGGATGGTCTGCCTGCGGGGCATGGGGAGGGTGGATGGGCTGCCTGCGGGGCATGTTCACGGTGGATGGTCTGCCTGCGGGGCATGAGGAGGGTGGATGGGCTGCCTGTGGGGCATGGTCAGGGTGGATGGTCTGCCTGTGGGGCATGTTGAGGGTGGATGGGCTGCCTGCGGGGCATGGTCAGGGTGGATGGTCTGCATGTGGGGCATGGGGAGGGTGGATGGGCTGCCTGCAGGGCATGGTCAGGATGGGTGGGCTGCCTGCGGGGCATGGGGAGGGTGGATGAGCTACGTGCGGGGAATGGTCAGAGTGGATGGGCTGCCTGCGGGGCATGGTCAGAGTGGATGGGCTGCCTGCAAGGCATGGGGAGGGTGGATGGGCTGTCAGCGGGGTATGGTCAGGGTGGATGGTCTGCCTGCGGGGCATGGGGAGGGTGGATGGGCTGCCTGTGGGGCAGGGTCAGGGTGGATGGCCTGCCTGTGGGGCATGTGGATGGTGGATGGGCTGCCTGCGGGGCATGGTCAGTGTGGATGAGACCATCCATGCCTGTGGGGCATGGGAAGGGTGGATGGGCTGCCTGCAGGGCATGGTCAGGGTGGATGGTCTGCCTGCGGGGCATGGGGAGGGTGGATGGGCTGCCTGTGGGGCATGGAGAGGGGTATAGGATGACCCCTGTGGCGTGGTCTGGTAGCAGGGGGTGCATGTGGCTTTTCACCACACTGCTGGGGGTACGGGAGTGAGAATTACACGCGATTTTGCTGAGTGGGGTACGCGTATTCCAGGGGTGCGCAGGGAGTTTTACACACGATTTAGCTGCCGCGAGCAGGGTACGTGTATTCTGAGAGGTGCGCGGGAGGTTTTACATGCAATTTCGCTGGCGCGAGTGGGGTACGCCTATTCCAGGGGTGCGCGAAGATTGACACGCGATTTCGCTGGTGTGACCGGGATATGCATATTGTGAGGGGTGCGTGGGAAGTTTTACACGTGATTTCGCTGGCACGAGCGGGGTACGCGTATTCCAGGGGTGCAGAGGGAGTTGTACATGCGATTTCGCTGGTGCGAGCGGGTTATGCGTATTCCGAGGTGTTCGCGGGACGTTTTACATTCGATTTTACTGGCGCGAGCGGGGTACGTGTATTCCAGCGTTGTGTGGGGAATTTTACACGCGATTTAGCTGGCGCGAGTGGGAAATGCATATTCAAGGGGTGCGCGGGGAGTTTTACACACGATTTCGCTGGCGCAAGCGGGGAACGTGTATTCCGAAGGGTGCGCGGGGCGTTTTACACGCAATTTCACTGGTGCGAGCAGGGTACGCGTATTCCAGGGTGCGCAGGGAGTTTTACACGCAATTTCGCTGGCACGAGCGGGGTACACGTATTCCAAGTGGTGCGTGGGAAGTTTTACATGCGCTTTCGCTGGCATGAGCGGGGTATGCGTATTCCAGGGGTACGCAGGGAGTTTTACACGCAATTTCGCATGCGCGACCGGGGTACGCGTATTCCAGGGGTCCGCATGGAGTTTTACATGCGATTTTGCTGGCGCGAGCGGATTACGCGTATTTCGAGGGGTGCACGTGAAGTTTTACATGCGATTTTGCTGGCACAAGTGGGGTACACGTATTCCAGGGGTGCGCAAGGAGTTTTACACACAATGTTGCTGGCACGTGAGGGCTGTGTGGCGTTATTAGCATGTTTTTGTGGTTGGGGGGCTGTATGCTGGTCCACTGGCCTTTGCGCCATGTAGGGGATTTGTGCAATGTTTTTGGCACATGGGCAGGGTTGGGGACGTAACTGGCACACTGCAGGGTCGCTGAACCACTCTGCACCACGGCTGATTATGGATATAAGTATCCATCAATACGCTGTGCTTGAAAATGGGCTTTGGTACACCCAGCCAGCGCACATTGGCGCAAGCTCCCTCTCTGCGCTGCCCGCGTGCTCTGGTTCTGCACTAAATTCTATGAATTACCCCCAATGTCTTTATATTTGTGTGAAATCAACATTTCTCATACATGAAAACAAAATAATAAAATAAAATAAATAGGTAAAATTTAAGATAACTAACTAAAACAATTAAAATAACAAATGTGTGAGTCTCCATTACTCCCATTTTCAGTCACATAGGATAATACTATGCTTCCAGCAACGCTGCAGAATTAAGTTTAACTCACTACTGTTCCCTTGATGGCATTCACTATCTTCATGACCACACCTCTGAGATGTCCTGATCACCGAATTTCCATTATATCATCCGTTCGTGGAATTCTTTCATCCTGGCGCTCTTGGGTGTTTTTCCCACAGAAATTATTTCTTTTGACAACCCAGTCTCTTTGTCTTCACCTCCATACTTTGGTCTGGAGGTATTATTTGGGCTTCCTCCTGTGGACTCCAGGAACTCCAGGATCCAGCATCTCTCGCGTCCTCTGGTACTGCGACCTCTGACCCCTACCAATATGTCAGTTAGTTGTTTCTAAATCAAATAGAAAATGAACAGATTAAGTACATAGCACAATACAAATTTTACCCTTTCTAATACCTTGCTAAGAACAAAAATGTGGCCAAAAACATTATGATCTCTTACTTCCAAATACCTGCAATTAAGCAGATGTGAGAGAGACAACAATAATATTTACATTATACATTATTATACATCACAACAATTTTCATGCAAAATACTTTAGCATATTGTACCATAGTAAGTTAACCTGATTCAGCACCTTCCATCACTGCATATTGCCACACTTTTTCCAAATGTGGTACTTTCATGTGCATGCATCTTCACACTAAACAATATATTCTCATGGTGTGAGACATATCCCACCCTATCATTAGGTCACGTGTATTATCAAATAGTCAACTGCATCTTTCTTTTTCATGTAATCAGTGCACTTAACCTGTCTCTACCTGCTCAAGTCTCCTGACTTCTTTTTTCGGTTGACAGGGCTTAATTTGGTTAACATGAACAAATTGTTCTGTCACCATTTCACCCTCTGTCTTTAATCTTTTATAGACTACCGGGACACTTTATCCACTATTCCAAAGTGAAATTGCCATGCCGCAAGAAATTTTGAGTTTTTATGTTTACCTTTCCCAAAATGAAACTTATATAACCGATCACCTATTTTATACTCTTTCACAGATGTCTTTTTATCGTAATATGACTTTGCACTGTCAGCAGCTCTTTCCAAATTTCTCTGCACAAATGCAAATGCATGTTGTAATTGCTTTCTCAGTTCTTCCACATATTTGTGAACTCTAGATGCACTCACAAGTGTCTGCTCATGTGTCCTTTATGATAAATGTTATGGCAGTACCATTTTCCTTCCTGTCAACACCTCATGAGGACTGATACCTGTCGCTGTAGCAGGAGTCAATGTAAGTGCCATCAATACTAAAGGTAATCGTAAATTCCAACTAGAACCTGCCTCCGCTACAAACTTCTTTAGTATCTCCACGACAGATATGTTGCAACGTTCAACATTCCCAGAAGAGGCAGGCCGATATGCGATATGCAATTTCCTTTTTACCCCCAATATCTGCCACACCTTGCTCATTAAAGTGCTTGTGAAATGACTTCTTCTGTCAGACTTTATTTTTTGTGGTTATCAGAATCTTGAAAATATGTGATTTATCAGCAATGTAGCTGCTGTTTGCACACTACAATCTGGTGCCGGAATACATTCTTCCCATTTCGACATCAAACATACCACTGTCAAAAGATAATGGTTTCCCCTACTCGATCTCTTTACAGGCCCTACATAGTCGATTTGTAAATCCGACCATGGAAGAGTTAAACCTCTTTTCATCAATGGAGCTCTATGCATTGGTGAAGCAGGTTTAAATTGTGCACATACCAGACACCCCCTGGTATATAATTCCACATATTGGGACATGTGTGGCCAGTAAGCATAATCTTTCAGTATCTCTAAAGATTTTTGTGAACCTCTGTGTCCTACAGTTATTGCATCATGTGCATGGTATAAAATTCGCCCTCTGAATGAAAGTGGTACCACCCACTGTATCTGCCCTGTTATGGATTCCCTGATCATAAGACCATCCTGTAGTTTAATTCATGTTTTGTTCTTTAATAACACTCTTAACTCTTCTTTTCCTGTACAATCATTTTCAGTGAAAGGATTTTGTTCGGGGTCCATCAACTAATTATAATAGACCCCCAATACTGGGTCATCTTTTTGTGCCTTAATCAGATCCTGATCTGGTGTATTATGACTCTATTGCACTATAGGTTGTTCAATTTCGTTTGGAGCTTTAGAGCATGTAACTGCATCTATTTGTATTTCACTAATTAAGTGTTCAATGGGCAACAATTCTCCCATAACAGCCCCAATCTTGGCAAATTGATCTGTTTTTATCATTTCCCTCCTTATCCTCTCCTGGAGTTTTCAAATGTTCACGAATTTTCCTCTAGTATACTGTGGTTCTAGGTCAAAGTTTGGAATGCATAGGATCGAATGACCAAAGGGTCGAATCAAAAGGACCGAAAACCAAAGGGTCGAAATTCTTTTTTTTGTGTGGTAAAAACAACTTTTTTTTCCAAAACTGAAACCCCAAAAAAAAATATATAGAAAAATAATAATTCGACCCTTCTGTTTTAGGTCAAATTGAGTAGACCCTTTGGCATTCGATCCTTTTGTATTCGGTACTTTAACTGGACACTGTATACTGTTAAATCATTCTCTGACACTAATTTGTCTATAGCTTGTATCAAAACTTAAAAAATGTGAGGAATCCGTTTTGAGGTACTTATCACTTAGAACTCTGCGCCCTCTTTATCTTGTACTACAGTTTAAAAGGTCGCATGGAACTAGGGTAACAATGGAGTCTTTGATTCCTCTACTCCATTAGGAAAAGACAAAGAAGAAGTTGGTTACCCTTGAGAAGTGCTCCTGCGCCCGGAAGAAATAATTGAGAAATCCATTAATTGGAAAAAATCACACGACTTCAATTTGAGATTGATATTTGTCGATTTATCTTAAAAGATGTTGCCCTATGGTGATAACACGTGTTTCGACGTATCCAACGTCTTTTTCAAATCAGGGCTTTATAATTCATGTACAATCAATTTAAAGAACAATTAGCAAAAAATAAAAAATACAAAATACAAAGTAGATATTCATTATGGGCACATGATCACAGTTATTTACACCCAACCAACACATGATTTTTATCAATGATTCGATAATATAATTGTTGTTCTTCTTTTTTCTTTCTCTGTGTTTTTTTTCTCTGAATCCCACAAACCTCCTATCCCTCTCCCCTCCCGAACATGGCCATCTTTTTATTTTTCGATTCTTTCTTTAATTTATGAATGAATTAACAATGACTTTCAATGGTTGCTTTTGAATTTTCATGGTTCAAATGAATATCTACTTTGTATTTTGTATTTTTTATTTTTTGCTAATTGTTCTTTAAATTGATTGTACATGAATTATAAAGCCCTGATTTGAAAAAGGCGTTGGATACGTCGAAACACGTGTTATCACCATAGGGCAACATCTTTTAAGATAAATCGACAAATATCAATCTCAAATTGAAGTCGTGTGATTTTTTCCAATTAATGGATTTCTCAATTATTTCTTCCGGGCGCAGGAGCACTTCTCAAGGGTAACCAACTTCTTCTATAGCTTGTATCATTTTCATTGTTTTAGGGTCTTTTTGTTATATGTGAGCATGCCGCTTCCTTTCCAGCCAGGCAAATATTCTACAAAGCTATTTCGTGCATAATCAGAATCAGTCACCAGGATAATTCCACTGAATTTGTTATCAACTGCAGTAGTGATTGCTTTATAAATGGCTGCTAACTCTACTACTTGGCTACTTCTAGCCCCAATCCTCATTCCTATACTATGTATGTCCTCACATCTCAACCAGACATTTCCTATCCCTGACACCAATTGTTTATTGCTGTCATTTTCAATGTGAAAAACACATCCATTGACATATGCAATTGGTAATTCCTTGCATGTATTTTCATCACAAGCTTTGTGTGGTGATTGTTCAAACTCCACCTCTACTTCATCTGATACACATTCAGCTGCACAGTCATGTAAATCTGATAACCCTTGAACAACTTGAGGAGAATCATCTCCGGTTCCGGAAGCACCTCAAGACCTTCCTCTTTGCTTCTGCCTTCACCCCCCCTCTCCCCTGCTGATCTGCTCTCTCTTGGCACTGTGCGCCTGGCCACCCTCTGTCCCCTGGGCCCAGGTACCTGCTCACCCCGCCACTCTCCTGTACTGCCTCGTGGCCACCCCTTGCACTGGGGACTGTATCTGTACCCATACACCCCCCACCCATATTTTCTCCTTTTTCTGCACTTATCAGACTTACTCAGTCTGCTGCCTTAAACACAGCACTTGCCACTTGCTTGGCTGCACTACCACTGTTTATTGCCTCCATTTTCTTTTATTTTGTATTTATTATTTATCTGCTCTCCTCTGCTCTGCACTTTCCACTTTCCCCCTTCCATGCACTTTTCCCCCTTTTCCCTTTCCCATGCACATGCACGTTCTCATTGTCACTGGGCCTAGTAAGATTGGTTTTGTTGTTCTCCCATATTCCCCTCCCTTGCCTAGTTGTGCTCTGAAACATCTGTGTACGAGCGCGATACAAATAAAATATCATATCATATCATAATTGGGCTCATTTTATCCCGGCCATATTTCACTTCTACAGATAAGCCCTGCAATGCCAATGTCCATGAAGTAATTCTGGACTGTGCTAGATTGCCTGATCTAATCCTTTTACTTTGTAAAAACTGCAATGGTTGATGATTTGTCTCAATGATTACCTTCTCCCCTTGGACAATGGGACAAAAATGTTGCAATGCCCATACAGTGGTCAGAAGAGCCTTTTCACATTCACTGAATTTAATTTCAACCTGAGAAAATGCTTTACTTGCATAAGTAATAGTTTTATGGTTCAAATAATGTTTTTGACATAAAACTACTGACATACAATGCTCAGTGAATCCTATTTCTATAAAGACATCTTTGTTCTTTAAGGGAGAGGCCAACCATGGTGCCTTTATGAGGCATTCTTTCAATTTAGCAACTGCCTCAGATTGTTCCTTTTCCCATTTCCAGGGCATATTAAAATTCAATAATTTAGTCAATGGTTGAGTGATTTCATCTTAATTTGCAATACATTTCCTGTTATATCCCGTCATTCCTAATAAACCTTTTAAACCTTTCATGTTGCTAGGATCGTGCAATGTCTGTACTGCCTCCACCTTTTTCTTTTGTGGATTTAACCCATGTTCAGTTACTTCATGACCTAGGAAATTCACCTTTTTCTTGCACCATTGGGCTTTCTGTAATGATACTTTGGCACCCTCCTTTTGCAATTGGTCAAGTACATGTCTAATTTCATCAAAATGACTTTTAAAGTTTTCATTTTTTATCAGGACATCATCTACATAGACTATGGTCCCTCTTTCCGCTGCATCTGGCATAGCTTTTCTCAAAAATATGCCAAATTTACTCCCACTATTGACCTACCCAAATGGTGTTCTGGACCAAGCGTATTGCGTTTTATCAAACGAAAATGCAAATAAATTCTGAATGTCTTCTGCCAACGGCACACATCAATACCCAGATGTGAGATCTAATGTGGTAAATACCTTTGACCCATGCACTTGAGCAAGGCCTTGATCAATGAATGGCAGTGGCCATCTAGACACTGGTACTCTTTTATTTAATTTCCTCAGGTCTGCACACATACGCCATTGACCATTTGGCTTTAATACACCCAAAATGGGAGTGTTGGAGGTACTATGAATGGGTCTGATAATTCCCCTAGACTCCAAGTTTTAATTATATCTGCCAATGACTCTAGGCATGCCAGTGGCAATCGATATTGGCGCACAAATACTGGATTCCTACCACACCCCTCTGGTAATGTGGCAACATGTAAATCAGTTAGTCCGCAATCACATGCATCTTTGGCAAAAACGTCCTTAAATTCCATAAATATTTTTCTCAATTCATTCTTATCCTCTTCGCTATCACAGGCATCTGCTAATAGAATCTGCTCCTCTACCATTTTTGAAAATTCTGGGAAATCCTCCAATGGAAGAACCTCTGTGTTTTCTTCCAACTGTGTGGCTATACCTGTCTGCAAAGCTGCTACTTTTAAATATTTTGGCATATCAGCCTCCATTTCAATGTGCTGATTTCGTGTTTCGTTTTCATTTAAGTCAAATACTATACAATTCTCCTGGTGACAGCACACTGTCTCATTGGAATCTTAAGGGTACACAGATTGAATTTTGAACATCCCTTTGGGTTGAGAATCCAGGTATTCTGGCAACACACCCTGTGCATCTACATATCTCTCAGGAATATTACCAATCACCATATTGTTGAAATCTGCAGTATAATATGATGTTTGTATGGCCATTCCTAGCAAAGAATTCTCTTCTAAATGAACATATTGATATCCTTTATTAACCACCATAATGTTGACGGACCCTTCCCCAACATCTATCAATGGGGTATATTCATAATCCAGCCCTTGCTGTTTCATGGATTCATTCAAGCACACAAATGCATCAGAATCCTTCATTTGCTGTCCATTCTTGTGCTTTAGTGTTATAGCAACCTGCTTGGTGAATGCAGGAACAGTAATATCCTTCTTCACATGTGGTTCAATTACATATGGCACCAATTGTGCACAATAATAAGCCTTTCTTTTGTCTACAAATTTGGGTGCAGGCACGCCTAGGCGGGGCCATATTTTATGGTTAAGGAAATCTAACACCATGCACATCCTGTGTTTAATATCATTACCCAGATAAAAATCATTTTGTATTCCACTCACTATCCACACATTGTGGTAAATAGTTTTTTGTCCAACATTAATCTTTAGCATGCACCTTCATGCAGTTCGATTTTCAAAATCGGGATTGCCCAAACCAGAAATGTATTGTTTTTTAATTCAAAATTTCGGGATCTCCTCCCTTTCCATTATTCTCTGCAGTAGTTTCTCATTAATAAAACTACTTCCTGTTCAAGCACCAACGTGGCTTTTATCATTTTAGAATGTCCATTTATACCAATGTGAATCCATGGCTGCTCATCTTCCATATTTATTTTGGCAAGAGTGGTGATGTGTTTTTCTGTGTCTGCGTTAGGGATGGTGTTCTGTTTGCACTTCTTCTCTTTTAAATAGAAGTGCAATGCGTGTTCATCTATTTCAGTTTGCCATTTCTTCCTAGGGTCCAAATAAATCTGCACAGATTGTTTTTCTTTTTCAATTTGCATTTTGTCCTGACACATCAAAATATTGGTGACACTCAGAACACAGCTATTCTGGAGGTACACCTCTACTGCATCATTCGATTTGGCAACAGTATGGCATTCATTTATGCTGCTGTTTTGTGACTTTATTTTCTTAGACCTTAATGGTTTCTTGGTTAAAGACCACAGGAACCCATTTACCCCATCAATGAGAGGGGACAATCTTTTCAAGCAATCTGTTCCCATCAAGAATGGAATTTCACAAATAGATGTGATCAATACTTCCTGTTTCATTCTGTGTTTTCCTATCTTTATGTCAACTTCAGTGACGCCCTCGATAGGTACCTCCTCACCGTTAAAGTTATGTACCGGCCCTTCACTCTGTCTCACTTTGATTTGATTCTGTGGAGATCTCCCTTCATTGATACTTTTTACCAATTCTTTTGACATAATTGTGGCCTGTGCGCCTGTTTCAATCATTGCAAATGTATTGTACATCTCTTCCACAGTACTGGGTTGCATAATATCTGTCTTCAACTCTTCTAATACACACAAAAAGTGCACATATTTTACAAATTTCAAGATTCACTTTTCTCAGACCCTTCTCACTCTTGGCTAAGCACATCAGTAAATGAAAGGAGATCTTTCCCTACTTTCTGTCCATTTCCATTTGAGAAACCTTACTCATCTCCCCATGTTCAGTGGTCATTTGGAGTGTGGTCACTGTTCGCCCTTCCATCCGAGGATCATCAGAGTTCACACTGCAATTCTCTGACTGAACATGTGTATAAACATCTCCTGATAAGTTGTTATTTTCTAATTCTGGGAATTTATGGGTATTTAGTATGATACCAGTCTTTTTAATTTCTTCAAAAATCTGTGGCTCAAAGAACTCTTCAGTTGATTGATCTGTACCCTCCTTTTTAGTACGTATTCTTCCTGTCTGTATTTTATTAGCATCTTGATTGTCTAGGAAGGGTGTTCTAACATTCACATGTACTCCCTCATCAATTATTTTGTCCGTGCATGAGTTGTCTTTCTTAAATCTGTCTCTTTGTTCCTTTGGAATTTCATGTTCTTCTCTTTTTCCTTTTTCATTTGGACACATTTCCAACATTTGATTCAACAGCAGGTTAAACCAAACCACTTTTTTAGATGTGTTTGCAATTTTTGCCTCATGTTCATTTGCAGGTATTTTCATTTTTAAATCATTAAACAGCTCAGGGTCATTATGCAAAACCTGATCAGGGGAATCTGTCTTTTTATCATTGCAGGTGTCATGAATATTTAGTCACTTATTATCAGAAGCCACCAGGTCACTTCTATGATCTTCTGCCCCCTCATTTGATGACTGCTTTTGAGCTGTACAGAGTTTTCCTATGTGTTCAGCCAACATTTTTACTTGGGTGTCGAGACACTGGAATCTTTCCATTTCTCTAGAATCTTCTCTTTGCGGCCTATGCTGATACTGGTTGTTCTCCCTGTGGTTAAATCTATTCTGGTATCTCTCAGGAAAGTGATTCCTATTTGAATTGTTTCTGAACTCTTGATTCATGTGGGGCGGGGAGCAGGGTGTACCTATTCTTTGATTGTAATCCCCTGGTGGCGGTGATTGATTGTTTTGACGTGGAGCATAGTTCATATTCTGTCTCGTGTCCTGTCTCTCATTTTGTGTATACTGTCCCCTATTCAGATTCCCATTTTCAGTAAATCGATCCACATACCGGGGTCTGTCCTGGTTACCATATATCATGGTGTTGGGGTCAAATCTGCTCTGCGTCCCCAATGTCTGGCAGGGACTATTACTTCTTTGATCTTGATTTTGGCTCTGATTATTGTTCATGCCATGTCGGATCGATATCCTGCCCGGGGACTGTCTCCTAAGTACCTAGGACTAATGTAACTTTCCTTATTACTAGGATCATGTAACTGAAACATCAGTGCCGAGGGCGGCAACCTCTGTGGCGTACCCCTCTGTTTGGATGTCATATTGTTTTTGCGTGGACTTTGAGCAGACTCAAGTGACATTTTAGCCAACCTGATCTCCATTACTGTTGCCGAGGATTCTTTAGATTTTGATCATGTTTCTTTCATTTTATAAGCCTCTCTACCCTGACAGTATAGCACTTCATATAGTTTTGTACTTTGGTGCACAATCCATTCAAGGGACTTCTCATGCTCAAATTCGCGGACTAACTGTGATATAATGTCTTCCTGCAAACCATAAAAATAGGCAGTTTTAAACTCATTGGAATTGGGATCAAAAGATACATCAAAATGAGAAAAAAGCTCTTTTGAAGTCTTGAAGAAATTGGCGAGGGGACGTATTTGGCCCAGCTGTAATCGTGTATGCAACTTTCTTTGCCTCTTGTAATGACTGGAATGGAGAAAAATGACACCTAATCTCTTTTTCAAATTCTGTCCATGACATGTTCTGCTGTTCATTTAATCCCCTGATGATGCTCGCTGTGGGGGCATGCAGAGTTAAGTGAAAATAATGTCTGTATTTTTCCTTAGGTATGTGTAGGGTTTTAAATATGTCATGCACCGCTTCTACGTGGTCCTCTATACAGCACTCCCCTCCTTTTTTGAACGGTTTGATCAGGGCCTTGATTGACTCCATTATCTTGATAAGACTACTTGGCGCTATGTTTGGGATTGCACTACTTTGTGGTTCAACCCTTGTCTTAGGTGTATGGGATTGGAGGCAACCTCCAATGGGTGTGTGAAATCCCCCAAAGGTGCTGCAACCAAGCACAGACACTGGCACACCCACTGGCACACTATCTCCCCGTGTAGAGAAGGAATTCACCTCAATCCTATTGAATGTGGTGCCCTGTCATTTGTCCTGGGACCTGAAAGTGCATATCTGCTGTTCCGAATCCTTGCACTTTTTAAGGAGTCGATCTGCCTCCTTACGCAAGTAATTGTTTTCATCACCCATCTTATTAATCACATTTTGCATATCGCTCATTTGCATTTGATATTCATTAAACTCTTTGTCTCACTTGTCTCTTGATTGAAACATTTTAGCTATCTCTTGTTCAATAGTCTGAAGCTCACCTTCTTTCTCTAAACTCTCTTTTGTAAAACTTGTATTTCTAAAATAGCCTTGTGTTTATTTTGTCTAATGTGACCTACCAAACCTTTCAAGTGTTTTAATTCTTGCTCACTCTCCTAAAAAATGTTTTCCTTTGAGACAATTGAGTGTCAAATTATTCACACTTTGATTGCATGTTCTTTTGATATACCTCCAGTTCTGCTCTTAACTTTTTCTCATGTACACTAGTTCCATCTAATTTGACTTTTAATCTGCTAATTAGCTTGGCACCATTTTCTTGCATTTGCAGAGACCTATTTAGAATAAACCATACTTCTCTATAAGCAAAGAGAAGGCATGACAGTAGAAGATCTCACTTTCTTTTAAGGGGTTCCTCTAAAGCACCTATCATGCTCTTCATAGTACGATTAAACCTCTCTAGTAGTCCATTTGGCTGTGGATGCTTGGCTGTAGAGAATGTGTAAGTGACACCACAGTTTTTCCACATGGCTTACATGTAGCGGGACATAAAATTGGATCCCCTGTCAGATATAATTTCCTTAGGAAATGCTACTCTGGTAAAAATACCAAGTAGAGCCTTAGACATAGCCTGAGCGGTAACAGTCCTCATAGGTATTGCTTCAGGGTACCTAGTAGCATAGTCTACCACAACCAGGATAAACCTGTTCCCTGAAGATGTGAGAGGGTCAAGGTGATCAACAATGTCGATGCCCACCCTCTCTAAAGGAACTCCCACCACTGGTAGAGGCACCGCGGGTGCCACATTCTTGGCTCCACTCTTGCCAGAGGTTTGGCAAGTATGAAGGCTCCTACAGAATTCGTCATCTTTTGAACCCATTTTAGGCCAGTAGAAGTATAGGGAGAGCCTTTCCTTGGTCTTTTTGAAACTCAAATGACCAGCCAAAGGTATCAGATGGGCCAACTGTAGGAACTGGTGTCTGTTTTCTAGGGGCACTACAAGTCTTTTGAAGTCCCCAGGGATAGACTCAGTCTGTTCACTGTAGAAGAGGCCATCTTCCCAATGCAACCTATGCTTCCCAGGCTCTTGCCCATCGAGCTGAGAAGCTGCATGTGGGCGAAGAACTTCAAGAGTAGAACACTCTCTTTGTCCTCTGCTGAAGTCTGCCCTGTTAGGTCCACCTTCTGCCAGTAAAGACTGCAGCTCAGGATGGTCAACAGGGTCTAGATCTCCAACTAAAACAATGTCTTCCTCCAGATATGACTCTTCAGAAACTGGATCAACCAAACAGGGTTGTTCCTCACACTCTGCCTCAGCAGGTGGAGGAGTCACAGGTGTGACTTTTGACAATCTTGGGGATGTCCTTGTTGGTAGCACAGGGGTGCTATCTGTCTTTTTCTAGGAGGTCTTGTGTTTCCCCTTGGCCTCCTTCTTTCCAGAAATAGCAGTGAGCAACTCCTGTGGACTAGGAGTGGACATTGCCTCTATCAACTCCTCTGGAGAGCCTCTCAAGGTCCTCTCCCTTGCAGGCCTATTGAGCTCCTGTTTCCTTTTACTGGGAGGCCTGGGGGTAGTAGACACAACTCCAAGAGTTTTCAGGTCATTACCCAACAGGACTCTCCCAGGCACTTCACTCTGTACACTAACAGGTATCTTGACAGTCATGTCATTGCACTGGATGAGAGCTGGTAACTTGGGAAGCATTTGCACAGGGCCTCCAGCTAACTTGGTTAGGCGTGTGGGTACGTTAGCAAAGTCCTCCACCTTGAAAAATGTTTCATCAACCACAGTTATGCTGGTTTCAGTGATTGTGATGGCAGGGGTCTCCAGGCCATTCACAAGAACACTATCTTTATAATAATCTTTAGTATTATCTGGGATGGAATTATAGAAATCTAAATTGTGTTGTTCCCACAAACCCAGGGACACTAAAGAAACACTAGCTGAGACTCTCATGGGTTCATCAGCAGGTAGGTGAACATTTCCACTTGCCATAGGTATTTCTTATTCTGGGGAGAAGGCTAAGGAGACAGTGTGGACCCCTGAATGTTTACCCTTACATCTGGGATCCCCTTTCACATGGTCAGTTGACCCACAAACATAAAATTTCCCAAATATTTTGATGAATGGGGGCTTGTTCTGACCTCCATCTGGTTTGGGTCCAGATGGTGAACTAGCATGATTTGGTTTCCCTTGTGGCTTATCCTTATTGTTTTGTTTGGGGCCCTCTTTTGGATTGGAGGTATTAGAATTCTCCTTGTTATATTTCTTTGGCTGCTTTCCCTCATCCTTCTTCTGAGTTGCACCAGAATCCTTGTGAGTAGCCCTGTTGGCAACCCACAAGTCAGCAGCCTTAGCTAACTTCTTTGTATCTATCTCATTAGAATCAGCCAAGTGCTGTCTGAGCTCAGGAGAGCAGGCATCATAAATTGACTCCAACATAACAAGATGTATCATACCTTTATAAGTGTTTACTCTGTAACCCTTAACCCAACCATCTAAGTTTTTCAAACATTCACATACCCAGGTAGCCCAAGGGGTACCATCATGCTTTTTGAGGGTCCTAAACCTCTTAAGGTACTGGGAAGGGGTCTTCCCAAATCTAGCAATTAAAGCTAGCTAGTATCACACACTCCCAATCCATCCGATCCACATCCCCCAACTCCATCACAACATCAGATGCAACAGTGGGTAGCCTATAGAAGAGCCAAGGAAGCAACTGTTTCCCTGTAATGTCTTGAATCCCATGGTAATATTCGAACATTGCCAAACAATCCAAAATTCAAGCTTAGCCTCATACATACCAACAATTTCTTTAGGCATACAGGGTCTCTTAGGACTGGAAGACGTAGAAGACTCTGGGAGGGAATCATTTTCCAAAGACAACCTTTTCATTTCTAAGCCATGATTCAACTCCATTTCTCTGAGCTTAAGTTCTTGATGCTTTTGTTCAGTTTGAGTATTTATACGTTTAAATTCCAATTCAAGCCTCATCTTTTCTAGAGCAAAGAATTCAGGACTGAGTGTAGGACCTGTAGGGGTCCCAGTGGACAAAGGTTGAGGTTGTTCAGCAGGCAGAGGAGCAGTGAGGCCTACATTGTGAGACACATCTGCCTCATATAACTCATCAATTGATACATTATCATCCTCATAATTTTCCATTTGCTGAGGGGTTAGGTATTTCAGACCCACCCTCCAGACTTTGTTTCTCTAAAAATCTTTCAATCATTTCTGACTTTTTGCCTTTAAATGACAGATTCCTATCTCTACACAGATTTTTGTAACTAAGGAGGGACTCCTGACTGCAGCTTTCCATATCAGACATGATTAATAATTGCTTTTTAGTGATGTTTAGCCTTGTGGTTAGTTGATCCAAGGTAATAGCAGCACTCTAAGTGTAATCACTATACCTGATCCCACTGCTTCCACCAGTGTTAGGCAGAATAATATGCAGTACCCTTTGGGAACACCACACACAATTAAGGCTACAAGTGACAGTACAAATTCATCTTTGGTACAAGCCCGTACTACACAGTAAAGTGGTAGCGATAGCTGAGCAGCCAGACTTATCTCAAGAGTAAAGTGAGCAGAATCAATAGTTACACAAAGAACCGCAGTTACTATGGTTCAAACAAACACTGACTCAAGGTTTCTGAGTAGATGAATATGCATGTATTTACAAATCAGTTCTACAACAATTCACTAAAGTAAATCAGTATAAAACTCACACTCTTAATATACTACACACCACCCAATAGATTCTGGACAAGTTAAGCTCAAAATGAAATGTGAGCAGAATGGCACTCCAGCAATTTAAAAGGCAGGGAAAGACAAGGTTAGACAAAGATTAAGCAGCACCAACAAGTAAGTAAGCAGGGCAATCTTGAAAAGGCTATTACGGTGAGGAAATCAAATCAAAAGGCCTGTGCCAAAGTCAATGGACCAGAGTCTTTGCAGAGGATCACACAGTTCAGAGTAGTTCGCGGTTAAGTCTTTGCCAAGAGTTCGGAACGAAGTTGGTCGCAAGAAAAGTTACTTTAAAGAATAGAGAAGGACAAGCCCTCAGAGAAGCGAAAGATTTCAAACACTTTCACCGCGGTCGGACGGAACAAACAACTGGGTTAGAACAGTACCTTAAATGAAGAAGAAGGCTGTAGCTGAGGCAGAAGTTCCTGTTAGGTCCTGCAGGCTCACGGTTTCTGAAGTGATTGTCGGACTAACACAAAGTAGGAAGACTGGAGGGTCCTGCACTGCCCAGGGAAGAAAGCAGGAGCAGAGCAAAGTAACAAATAAAATGTGTGCTCCTTAAAACCCAGGCAGGGTCCGGTCCTCCTGGCTATCTGGTTCACTTTAGCTGTGCACAGCAAATTCGACCAGAGGAGGGAGGCCTGGCTTGCAGTTTGGTGAACTGGTTGGTCCCACCAGCTCAAGGAGAGTAGATTCTTGCAGATATTCCCTGTCATCGAAGTTTAGAGATTCGGACCCACAGCAGGGCTTCACCGGGGCTTCAGTCGAGGTAGAGGCCCTCCTCTGTCAGCTTCTCTTTGGTTCTCTCGATCCAGTGGCGACTTTGCCTTCTCAGTCCCAGAGACCTGCTTTTTATGCAGTTTTTCCCTATTCACTCAACCTGGCTGTCAATGACACAGCAGGGTGGCTGTCTCGGCAGGACAGTCACCACAACCATTCATACAGAGTGCAACATGGGTCTCCAAGGAGACCCTGTGCAGGGAGTCTCAAACTCCTCCCTCACATCCTGTCCTCCTCAGATATCCAGGCGCCTAAGGAGGGCTTCGGTGCAGAAGCCCATCAAAGGACGGAGAACAAGGAACCAAACCCGGTTTGGCGCACAGAGTAAAACACGAGAAAGACCTTTACAAAAAAAAATGGCGAATAAACCCAGCCGGAACCAAATAAAAGTAAATGGGGTTCAGCGGATTTAAGTTGGAGGCTATTAACTTAGCCTAAAACAGTACTAAGGCTATTTAAATAGACAGCAGTACGAAACAAAGGGAAGATACCACTGCCACCAGACAAATCTTAAAGAAAAGGGAGCTAAATAATGTTCCATGAGAACAGACAAAAAGGGATCCCTATTAACCCTTTCCAGAACTCTATGTAAGATAGTTTGTGCTGGGTCTGTGAATTTAAAAAGACTAATAAAGTCAATGGTAACTTTACATGTTCTGGGAAACAGTAGTCAGTCCCAGAAAATGGAGTTTGAAGTGGGAAGTCTGAAAAAGACAACCCTGTGTCACTGCACTGAGGGTGCTTTGTAACACACAGTAAAAAGATGATGCCTATGGAGTTGGTGAGGCTCCACAGTCTATGAACATAAAACATTGTAAACACACACAGCAAAACACATGTACAAGTGGGAAAAAAGGCTCACACTCTTACCAGGTGAGAAAATAAAATCCTAGAAATCCAGCAAAACTGCTGAGGGACTCAGTAGGTAAGGGAAATTAGCCATTCTGGTGAATTCTCCCTTACAGCAACCAAAGTAGCATTCCATGCCATAGCAGACATGCCAAACGTCGTAGGTGCGATAGACTGAATGCATGTAGAGCTGGTGGTGCGGCATGCCGTTGAGCAGTTATACTACAACAGGAGCAGTTACATTCGACAAACGTCCAAATGTGTGATGCCAGCAAAATCATCACACACTACTGTGCCCGATACCCTGGGTCAACACACGATGCACAGGTCCTGCAGAACTCAACGCTGCCCCGCTACATGGACCGACATGCGGGACCCTATACATGGCTGTTGGGTGAGTGTGACCACAGGTGCAGACACATTGATGATGGGGTGGGTGATTTGCCAACACTCGGAATCTTGCTGATGGATGGGCCATGTGGGGTAAAATCAGGGGGTGGGGGTAATGTGCCAGCACTTGGAATCTGCCTGATGGGTGAGCTATGTTGGCCGTGTGTACATTACACAGCATACTGCAATCCTGGAGCACTGGTGCACATGGCTAGTATTGAATCCCTGAAAATCATGCCTGAACAGAATAGACCCAAACATGTTTGATAAACGATACAAATCATCACCGGTACCCTCTCTCTTGCCAACATGCAGGTGGCGTTGGGTATGCACTGATGGGCTGGCTGCTGACCCCAATCAGACGTCCACCTAACCGACATGAAGAGGCATACAATCATTCACATACAAGGACTTGCGTCACAATAGAACAGACCTTTGGCCTACTGAAGAGTCGCTTTTGCAGCATAAGCCGGTCTGGGGTGCCCTCATCTATGGTCCCGAGACAGTGGGGCATATTGTGATTGCTTGTGCAATACGGCACAACATGTACATCCGTCGTAATGTGCCCTGCCCCCGGACGTGGATATGTTGTCACAGGACGATGATGACGATGATCATGATGTGGATGTTGGACACCCTCAGCATCACCATGGCCATGTTATTTTTGAAGGATGATCCACACATGGAAATGTTTGATTGCCACACTGTATGCGTTGCATTGTGTTACATTAAATAATCATACACCCCTGGAATAATGTACAGACAACTGTATTGCTTTCAAACACAATTGTATTAATGGCTGGTGAACTATGCACAAAATGTGAGATGTTGGACATGGATCTCAGTCCAAACAAGATGGTTACAACTCCCGATAATAACGAAACCCCAACAATTCCCCAAAACACACTTCCCCTTTAATGCCCATTTGCGCTCACCCACCCCACAAAGTGAAAAACAACGTCCAATGTCAAATGAGAAATGCCGACAACATCCCTTCAACAACAGGTTCCCACTGCAAGGCACTGTAGTGAAAGGCCTACTTCCGCCCCCTCTTTGGAGCTGGTGGTTGGGTACCCATTGGACAGGTCAGCCTTAATGGGCGGTGCAAGGGGCTGCCATGTGTCGAAGGGCTGGGTGTAGCACTAGCTGACTCGACTGTCGGCGTTATAATGTGCCGCTGTTCGGCGATGGCCGTAACTAGGAGGTTAATGGAATCTGCCATTGAGGACATTATTTCGTTGCCCTCACGTACCCTTCTGGCCAGTTGGTACAATGCCTCAGTTGCCCGGCACAGCATCCTTACAGTCTTTCTCATGTTGTCCTGAATGGTCTGCCTTGTGAGTTCTGCCTCAGTGAGGTACCGGTTCAGGAGTACATGCATCGCCTCCTGGCACGCCTCGGTCCGGGTGAGGCGGGCTTCATTGTTGTGAATGTGCACCATTCTGGCAAGGGGCATGGGTGATGGGCTGCATGGGGCTGATGGGCTGAACCTAGGTACTGGCTCATGGTGCTCATTCTCATTGTCACCAGGTCCGGTCTCCTCCATGCTGCTTGGTACAGCTGTGACACATTGTGTGCTACGCTTGTCTGGTGTGTCTGAATCCTCAAGTTCGGGCATACTCTGTATGGGCGAAATGGGATCGCCATGCATGCTCATTGCTGTGGAATGATGCAGGTCCTCAATTTCAATCGGCGGTGATGCTGCTTCCTTATCTTGTGTAGCCTTACTCATGCCCTGTGTTGTGGTGCGGCGTGGTGGGTCGGACACTGATTCAGGGCTGTGCTGCGGCTGCCACCTGCCTGAAGGTGTCTTTGCATGCCTCTTGAGGCTGACAGTGTGTGCAAGGGTGGCTGGGGGGACGTGACGTGAGGCTCTGGACATTGGTTGGCCGTCGATGCGTGCTGTTTCCTGGCTGCATGCTGGTGCCTGGCTGCTCTCAGTCTTTTTGTGGCAGTGCCGCCATACAGCGGTGGTTGGGGTAGTTGGAAATTCTCCATCGCTGCCGGATGAAGTGACTGTGGGCGACAATTTAGGGGTACTTCATTGTTGTGCTATGAACCATGCAACAGCCATCACACTTAGTTCAATTTACAGTGATGAACATCCTTTGTTCATGGTGGGGGCAGTGTGTAGCAGCACCCATGTGCAGGGGTTGAGCAGTGTTGCTACATCATGATGTGTACACAATTTGGTATGTCAGATGGGTTGTTGTTGTGTTCGGCCATTGATGTTGTGTATATGCAACCCTGGTCTGTGTATTTGTGTAGTCTGAATGTGAGGGAGTGGGGGTATGTGTGTGTAGGTTGGGTCATTGGGGTGTCGTCAGCTACAGAGGGGACACTGGATGGGCACATTGGGATGTTTGCAATGGTGCATGCATTGTGTTCAGGTGTTGTTGGAGCCATGCTGACACATGGCACAGGGGCCATGTTGGCCTCGGTGGAATGTGTTGACGCATGCAGACGGTGGGTCTGTCTGCATGGCATGGGACATGTGTTGTGAGCCTGTGGTGCTTGTGGACAGTCTCCATGGTGGGAAGATGTATTGTTTTGAGGGTCTGGTCAGTTTCTTGCATGATCAGGGGACGGAGTGGCTATGGGATGTTAGTAATGGAAACTCACCTGCATCTCCAGATGTTGTGATCCATGCTCAGCATCACCCACACCCTCGATGCTGGACATGTTCAGGATGGAGGCACATCTTTCCTCTCAGAGGTGGAGTTTGAGGGGAGAATGTGGTCCGCCACCAGTGGCTTGCCCCTGGCTGCGCTCAGCAGACAATAGGTTTCACACTCTGAGACGCAGGTAGTCCCGGAGTTTGCGGCAGTCCCTTATGGTCCTATGCACGGTGTCTTGTTAGCCACTCCTTTTTGCACAGTTGTGTAGGCCTACACAGGTCCACTCCAAATACCTCGTCAGCATTGTCTACCAGGGTGTCAGCATGCATGTTTAATTCCAGCTCACTAAATCTAGGTTTGCGGCGGTGAACGTTCCCCCGGTAGCAGAAATGTCCCTTTGTGGTCTTCAACTTCCAGCTCGTGTGTTTGAAGGATTACAATGGATTGTATTTTTAAAGATGGCCGCGGGTGCATTTCCCGTTCTGACGTGATGATGTAGTTTCCGGTACCGGTATACCAGTGCCGGTATTTGTGGGTTGGTGATGCTTGTGCCGGTGGCAAGGGCATTGATGGTGCCATTGTGTGGGTTTTTGGATGCTTTAGCAGTATGCAGGCGCTGTCATTACCGGCATGCCGTTTGTTACTGTATATCATGCTCGGAATCAGACGTTGATTCTGAACTGAAGGCATGCCGGTAACGTTAGCTACGGCATGCCGTTATTGTGGATTTCCTACTGGCGATTTCGTAATGAGGGCCATAGTCTGTATAATGTCCTGATAAACACTTATAAGTGAAGGTTAGTAATCAAAATTCGATCCTTGCCTATATTGAGAGCCAATTGAGACTTCTCCTTGCATCAGAGACATGGTCATACTTTCTACGTCTCAAAATGGCTCTGACTGTACTGTTCTGCATCACTTGCAGTCTAGCCATCTCACCCTTCCCAATCCTTACCAATAAGCTGCTGCAGCAGACAATCTTCGAGCATATAATCTCTCTGGGCACTATATCACAGCTTCTTTGGGACAGATAGGGAGAGATATGGCGCAGGAGTCTAATGTAATATGCAACTGAGGAGACAAGACTACTCACCTGGGCCTTCATGGACAGGGTTTAGTCGAAAATGACTCCCAGCGTCTTTATTTTATCCTTGGTCATAATTTTGCAACCAGTGATTGAAAGCTTTGATATTCTTTTTATTTATTTTTAAATGTTTTTATTGGCATTTAGATTATAAATTGATATTGCACTGCTCAATTTTCAATCCCTGCCACATATATGTTATACACAAATTAACAACAACAAATAACTTTATGATAACAACTTTACAATCTAGGGCTAGAACCATTAAGCATAAGTTCGGTTTTATCATGGTTGAGTGCCAACCCACTCATACACATCCATTCCTGGATGAGGTTATAGGTCTTGTTCACCACTTTAACATCTTCCTGGTACTCCCCTGTCAGTGGGATAAGGCACTGAGTGTCGTCTTCATAATTTGAGAAGCATATCTTGTTCTCCTCCGGGAACTGGAAAAGCTGCAGCGTAAAAATGTTGTATACAATTGGCAACAAACAGGCACTCTGTTGCTACAGACTCTCATTGTTCTATTACCCAAGAAGGATTGCATCCATACTATTGCCTGGACACTAAAATTAGCAATTTCATGTAATTTTTAAAAAAGTATTGAATGGTCCACTAAATCAAAAACCTCAGACAAATCTAGGGCCATCAGCAACATAGTCTGTCCTTCATTTAGTTCTTCCAACATATTAGACTTGAAATCTAAAAGAGCTGATTCTGTGCTAAAACCTGCCTGAAAACCTGATTGACAATTGTTCAGAATATTGTGATTCTTCATATGTTCCAGCACTTGTTCATAGGCCACCCTGTCCAGTATCTTAAGAAGGAAAGGGAAGTTTGTTATTGGTCTAAAATGTGTTGGAATTGTGGGGTTTAGACCCTGTTTTTTTAAAAGAGGGGTGATCCAAGCACCATTCAAGCGAGTAGGAACACAGCCTTCCTTCAAAGAGGCCTTAATAATTCTCATGATTGAACTAATAAGTAATTCGGACCTTGGTTTAATTGGCGTGGCTGGAAATATAGCTCCCTTGCATGGAGAAGGTTTGAGTTTGCTCAGAATATCTCTAAGCCCAATTTCTGAAATACATCTAAAATAAAAAGAATGGGATCTTCACGCTTGTGTATTATTTGGTTTCTCTAGTTCTTTAAGAATTTTAAAGATTTCCTTAGACTCTGTGCTGCATCAATTCATGAGTTATACATGGCTTTCTTTGCCATGAGGACGGTTCCTTTATATTTCTTTGCTGATGCTAGATTCCTGAGTTTATCTTGCTCAGCCTGTGATGCTTTAAATTAATAAAAATTGTTCCTTTTACGTAGTTTTTCTGTAAACCAGGCATTCTGAATATTACTGATCACTTTCCTAGATTTTAGCGGAGCTAATGTGTTTGTCTCTTCCTCCAAGGTGTCTAAAAGCATATTAGTCATCTCGCCTGTAGTCTCCAAATGTGACATATGAACTGTGAGCGGAGCCATCCACTCTTGGATAGTCTCGGGTTTTAGCCTCCTACAATTTTGTTTAGCGGCCATCTTTCTAAGTTGACACTCTAGAGTGATGTTAGATTCAATAAAGAAGTGGTCTGACCAGGGATAGGGAGAGAAGTTAGCTTTACTCATCATCACATTAAAGGAAGCTAACCACTCAAGCATATTACCCATGCTATGAGTAGGTTCCTCAATGTGCTGTATAAAACTCATATTAACCATACACCTTTCTAATTCAAGTGCTGCAGAATCTCTTTGATCTGCTTTCCAAAGGTTTAAATCTCCCAATATCATCCATTTGGAAGAACATTTAAGCAGTGATAGGATCAAACTGTTCAGCTCATGCACAAGGTCTGCCATTGCCATAGGGGGGTGGTAGATGAGCATTATATTAAGAGTTTTGGAGGCATCTATCCTGACTCTACGCCAGACTGTTTCACACCCTTTCGGACCCTTCACCTCAGATTCCCATACGTCTTGGCAATTCTTAAAAATAAATGCGACACCCCCTCCTCCTTGGTTAATCCTATTAACATTTCTTATGGCATAATCTTTTGGGGTAGCAAGTAGAGTAGATGGTCCAACAGCTTCAAGGAGCCCTGTTTCTGTCAACACACAGATGTCTATATTATGATAACTAATGTAGTCCGACATCTCAAGTGCATGCTTAACCAGAGATCTTGTATTCATTAATAGAATGTTGAGCATGCTGTTGTCCCTTATTATGGGCAGTGGTCCCTGGTCGTATACATACTACCGACTTGAGTGTACTTCAAACTCCCCTAAACGGGAGGCGTCCTCTCCTGTACGATTCCTAACTTAAGAGAGTCTGAGGTATCTAAGAGTATGCTCTGGGCTTACCCTTCTGTCGAAGATCCTCTGACAGACAACACTGATGCGTGTGACAAGGACCAGCAAAGACTGGCTAGTTGCAGTCACGCCGGCGCTGTTGCACCTGCTGGCCAACAAAAGGAGTTCTGAACTACAACTACACTGGAAGTTGTAGTTCCTCAACCAGCAATTCAGGTGAGTGCTCTGATTACTGCCACAATGCTGACACCATGCATGTCAAGGTATCGAGTGTTTGTACCAGAGGATGCTGGTCCATGAGGTATTTGTCATTATTAGAAACAGCAATGGATTTTATTTCTAGCGAGGAGGGCATAGGAATGCTAATGTTGATCGTACTGTCTGACGGCACAGTATCGTTCTGTGTGCTATAGTACCCTAGAAGTTGACTTTCATCCCCTGTATCATTCATCTTTAAAAAGTCAGTAAACATTGAAACCGCCAGGCAAAATAAAAGGGAATATCCAATCACGGTTCTATAAAAATAAATATATTTTAATAAAACGTTCATCTGTACGTAGAATGAATAGAGAGTCCTGTACTAACACCCACCCAACGGAAGAACAGAGAAGATGCAACTGACTGGAGAAATTAGCACTGTGAGTGTAGAAGTGAAGATCCAGAGTTGATAAATAAATCACTAGCCACAAAAAGGATATCTTTGATGAAAACAGGAACAATCATGACCTAACTCCTCTCTAGGGTCCAATTGGATTGAGGAGCTAGCTCAGAGATACCAGTACTTGGATTTAGTTATTGATGGGCTGACAAAGTCAGGTGTCGATGTGTGTATATAAAGCTCAGTTTGGGCATGCTGGATCATGTGAGCCCAAGCAGCAAGCAGTCATGAGTAGGGGCAAAGGCGGGTGCTGTGTGCGGTAGGAGGGTAGCTCTCAACAATGCAGGTCAGGGCAGGCCCAGGTATACTTCACAGTAAGCCAGGTCGAGTCAGGTTTTTTTACCCTGGGAGGGGTTGATGAGCGATGCTCCAGTGGTTTGAGTCAGTGGTCAACGGTCTGCAAAGTGGTGATCGTGGGTGTGTCGATGTGTGATCTATGAGGCAGCAGTTCAAGGGGCCAAGCTGTGGTTGTAAACCCTGGTTAGTGTCTCTGTGTGACTCTGCAGTGATTCAGTTTGGGTTCAGGCATTGAGCAGTCACTTCGGCCAAGCAGGTGATAAGCTTTAGGTAAGACATGATGCAGTGTTGAGCTGGTTGAAAGTGCAAGCAAGTTTGGAAGTGGTGGAGGAGCGCAGCAACCAGCACCATCAACTTCCGTTTTGTTCAAGGTGCAGTGAACATGCAGCAACCACTTCAGTGTGGTAGAACAGGCAGCTTTGGCTGACCTGGTGCTCCGGTTTCTGCAAGGCTAACCCAGGGGATTCAAGGGTAGGATGGAACATTCAGGGTCTGCTGTACCAGCTCAGGATATTCCGGTGCAGAGTGGTAGCACCTAATCCACAGCAGACGTCACTCCCAGGGTGCCCTGGGAGTAGGTAGGGAACAGACCTTTCTTTTGTCTTGGATGATTCCTTCTTCACCTCAGTCTGAGGGCTTTGAAAAGTGCCAAAAGGAAGTTCAGTGAGATCTTCAGAATGAATCTGCATCCTTAGAGGCGTGAGAGGGTATGAGTGGATCTGGAGAAGTGACCCCTTCTTTTAAAAGCCAAAGTGCTCAGGTGAGTGGAATAATGCTAGCCTGCTTTACTGGCCCAAAACCTCCTCTTAAATAGAGTGAACTTTGCCTGTCTGATGTCAAACCCAAAGTGCTTTGCTCCAGAGGAATTGGATGGGACATGGAAGAGAGAGAGGGACTGTGAGAATCACAATGGTGAAAGTCTTCTTCCATTGACCAAAGCCCTCCTGCCTATAATAACCCCCCCTTCCATTCTCCCTGATAGCATAGACGTTATGAGATGGAATACCCTGGTGTGAGGCTACTACTTTAGCTTAGCATGGGTGTGCAATTTTGATGCCTAGGCCCAACACAGCTGCCTCTGATGCAGTGTGTTAGCTGCCCTCAAAGAGGGATCAAAGAGGAGGCCCGGCCCTCCAGGTTCGTGTCCTGCAATTTAGCAGTCTACAGGCTGCTGAAAAGAATGCATATCACCTTCCACAGTAGAGCTGACTCACTGGAGCTTACACTTGTACAATATTAATTGGAATGTGGCAGTCGTGATCATAGGCAGTACCATGCCTACACTCAGGCATAGCTTTATTTTAGAGATTATCCAGCCACCATCATTGGCTACTTATGTTCATCGTTGTTTGGGTACAGGGGTGCATATCTTAAATGCCGCCCCTGCACGGTAGAGACTTTTCTGTCACTATTGCTGTCACATGGGTATGTGTGACCTCTGGATCCACACGGTGCCATGGGTAGAACAGGCTCTGAGACTCAGGATGCTGATGCAGCAGGCCACAGATACATACTATGCTTTTGGCATGGAGCTGGAAATGGGGGAATCTGATCAACATAGCACCCTTTCTGAGATGGAATTAACCTGTATCATTTTATTATTCAATACAAATCAAAAACGCCACGTCTTTGCACCTTTGCCAGATGTCAGTTCCTCACATGTATTCCTTGTTTTCTCTCTTCAGTCATTTGAAGATAAATGCTTAGTTTTTCCTAATTCAATTGAGGGATACAAACTGCAAAATCCACCCTAGCCCTTTAGCATTGTGGCATGCATTTTCAAACTCAATCCTTTTATTCTTGGCTTACCACTTTGTAATTGTTGTTCTGTGAGTGGCCCATGGCTTTCTCCAGAAGATGCCTGAGTCCCATCAGACTTCTTGTGCAATTTTAACAAGTAGCTCTATTTGGTAAAGTTCTCCTTCTAACAATTGCTTATAAATGTCCATCTTTTCACAGTGGATGGTTGCTTGGACTGCTTTAAAAGTTAAAAGCAAATCCAAACCTCAGCAAATGTGTCCGAAAGAAAAAAGCTTTCTGAATCACGCCCATAATGTCTTGTTTCTTGTCAATGTACACGTTTGCACAGAATCAAGCAAAGGTGCAATCGGAGACAACTCGCATGATCTACTAAATGTTTTTCAATGAGATTGTGCAATTGAAAAAGGCTTTTGTAAGTAAGGCCCAATGGGTTTTGTGTTTCATCATAGAAGATGTATTTGATTAAATCAAATGTCGCATTTATGTGCAATGTCTCTACCCAGTGCTTGATCAGTGAAAATATATGTTTCGCAACCAAACAACACTATGTCGAATTATGGGTTTAAGTTATTGAATCTCTTTCTGAAGAGACAAAGTGCAAGGAAGAGGCATTGTTAAGTGTTTGAAGTTCTGGTGAAAGCAGGTATGGTGGCAGCCAAATTGTACAAATATGGCAACTCCTCAGGGTCAGAGGCGTTAACTGTTGCTGAGGAACACTGCAGGAAATCCAACAACCAAATCCCAATTTATTTTTGGTCACCCTTTTGTCACCCTTGAGGGAATGTTCCCACCCTCCCATTCTCCAAATGTGTGATTCATTGAGA
Organism: Ambystoma mexicanum; assembly: GCF_040938575.1. Classification (NCBI taxonomy): domain Eukaryota; kingdom Metazoa; phylum Chordata; class Amphibia; order Caudata; family Ambystomatidae; genus Ambystoma; species Ambystoma mexicanum. The sequence goes on along the minus strand of NC_090930.1, from coordinate 645,623,657 downwards.
GGTTCATAAGAGAAAGCGCACGAAGCACAAACATGTTCTGCTCTAGGGGGGGATATGTGAAACATGTTACAATAAGAATGGCAACCTTTGGTGAAAGGCAGGCAGTAAGTGTGTCTCTGTGGACAGTTGGTGAATGCGTGTTACAAGTAAAATATTCATTACTGGAGTCTAGCTGTGGAATCTCTCTAGAGTGCCACCATTTTAGTAGCAAGTGCTGCCTTCCTAGGGCGGCTCTTCCACATAAGCTTCACTCATTTAATGTTTAAGGGCTGGTTTCAGTCCTTGTAATCCCAAATCAAGTTGTTGCACCATGTTTATTTCGCAGGCCAGTGTTTTGCCTGACTTTACCCTCCGCACTGTTTTTAAAATTCGCATTGCTACCTCCTTTAACAGTGCCACAAACGACAGCTATCCGAAACAGGTGTGAATTTCCTAACACAAACTCGTGTTTCACGTTCTCGTTTTAATGCTGGAGCTGGCACAACTCACTGGAGGAGTTAGCACTCTTTATATTCCTGTCATGTCCGGTACAGTCACAGTTAACCCAGCGTGACGAGCAGACCTTGTCACGCTGAATACAGCCAAAAAGGCTCAGGTGCGGAAACACTGCTGCATCAGGCAGAAAGTGAAAGCGAAATAAAGAAGTTAAAGAAGGGGTATATTTAGGCTGCTGTGTACCCAAAGACAGGAAAACCGGTGAAGAGCATGGGATTTATTTCTTGCATAGAGAAAAGAAAGAAGGGAGAAAATAGAGCAGCTAGTGAAAATCTGTGAGTCCTTTAACAACGTGTACAACTGAGGGTGCCTGATTGCAGCAAAATGTCGGCGAGTGAGGAAAGAGACAGTCAGAGGGGAACAATTGATGCATCTGATGAGGAAGGGCCCAGTGTAGCGACATTTCATCGACCTGGCCCTTTTGACATCGTTGATTAACAAACCCTGGGAAGAGATGGGAGAGATGGCTACGAAGATTTGAGAATTACATGGCTGCCTATCATGAAAAGGCTCCAGACAAGTTTGCCAGGAGATTACTTATCAACTTGGTCGCTGATGATGTTGAAGATCTCATCCTCACATTCCCACCTGAAGAAGTCAAAACATATGAGGGGCACAAGGAGGCACTATGCACATATTTTGATCCTCAGCGCAACATAGACAGCTAAGGCAACTTGTCAAATGTCTGGTGAGTCCATAGACGCATTTGCGACTCGATTGCACAAGTTGGTGTCTCATTGTGACTTTCATGAATTCTCAAATGGTGAGGCCATTAGGTTAAGGATCATCGCAGGGTGCTTTTCATCCATTTTCAGAAAATAATTAGTCTGGGAACCATTTCCTCTTGCCACCATTCTACAAATTGCGCAGACGGAAGCAAGAGCAGACTCACAAACTAAGCAGATAGAAAATAGCAAGGGACCAGTGAAAGAGCAAGCACATTTAATTAGTCAAGGTGGCCCACGGAGAAGGCATGGCAGAGCCGGAAAGTGTTACAAGTGAGGCCTGCCCTTTCCCCACAAGGAAGGTACCCCAATGCCCTGCTTTTGAACAGAAGCCACCACCTGCGGCAGGACAATCATAAGGGGAGAGTGTGCAATGCACAGTCAAACAGGGCACAAGGAGGAGGTCATAGCAGGACTCAACCAGAGCACAACCCATGTTCCCAAGGACTAAAGAGAGACACCTACGCAAGAAGAGAAGTAGTCAGCCATGTTCGGCACATCACCAGATGGTCACCGTTGCCCCAGCCAGAGCAAGAGAGAATTCATCATGAATATTCATATATGAAGACTGACGTGATGACTTCCCCAGAAGGGGATATCAACGTCAAAGTAGGGCAACACAAAGTTTGTCATTGACATGGGAGCCACACTGAATATGATGTGCATCTCAGAATTTTGCAAGATGGCACATACGCCAGAATTGGAACCATTGGACCTAGAGATAGTTCAGTGGGCTGTCTGGGGGCCAGTTTGGAACCATGGAACGTTCTCAATACAATTGAACTACAAAGGGAGACTGGCAACGGCAGAGCTGCATGTTCTTCAAGGAGAAGTGCCAGGCAACAACCTGCTAGGCCGACCCACGGCCCTCAAAATGAAGATTGCTGCAGTAATGTACATGATGCAGCATGAAGTCCCAATGAAGCAACGATGTTCAGAAATCTTCAAAGGAATTGGGTGCCTGAAGGGAGAGCCAGGCACCCTTCACATTGACGGTCAATGCCTCCAGTGTTGCAACATCCCCGGCGGATAGCCATTCACGTGCAACCGCAAGTATAGAAAGAGATTAAGTGCCTGTTAAAGGAGGTCATCATGGAACTCGCATTTGGAAGCAGTACCCAAGCAAGCGTCCTTAGAGAGGATTCACCTATGCGTGGACATGTGCTAAGCCAACAAAGCAATTCAATGAGAGAGAGACCCTGGCATGCATCTGGATGACATGATTAGCGTGCTCAATGGAGTTAAGGTCCGAAACTTGATCTATATTAGGGATAACACCAGATACAGCTAGATGAACAATCATGCTACATAACCACTATTGCAACCCACAAAGGCTTATTTCGGTATAAGCGGCTAAGCTTTGGGATATCGTTGGTGGCTGAAATTTTCAAGGCGATCATTAGGAAGTTAATTTGTCACATAAAGAATTGTTGAATACAGTGAAGATATTTTGGTCTTTGGAGTTGCGTGTGAATAACATTATTGGGTGCTACATCAGGTGTGCACAGCTCTCTTTCAAGTGAGGGGTGACATTAAATGCTGACAAGTGCACATTTCACAAAAAGAACCTTAAGTTCTTTGAACATGTGTTCTGGCACGAGGGGATGAGTCTGGATCCAGGGAAAGTAACTGCATTTGAAAATATCTCACCTCCGCAATATGTGAGTGATGTACGGTCATTTCTGGGAATGGCTAGCTATTGCAGCAGATACCTGAAGGATTTTGCTCCCATAAGTGCACTGTTGAGAGAACTCACCAAGCTCGGGAACGAATTTCAGTGGGACCAAGCATGCAAAAAGGCGTTTGTACAGATCAAAAGAGACATGCATGGCCTATTTCAACCTAGCTAAATGTACTGAATTGACAGTGGACCCAAGACCGGTAGGTCTGGGAGCCATCCTGGCAAAGCACAAACCCGGCAGGGACAGTGCCAGCGCCACCGTCATATATGCCTCAAAAAGTCTGACAGAAAATACTTCCAGCTGGAAAAAGAGGGGTGTGCAAACATTTTCAGATGTTCTTACTGGGAAAACCATTCACAGTAGTGACAGATCACCAAACATTGGTCACGATCTATGGAAACCCTCAGTGCAAGATGCCACCTAGGATTGAAAATTGGGGGTTGAGAATGCAGGACTTCAATTTCACCATCATTAAAAAACCGGGGAAAGAATACAATCCAGTGGATTTCATGTCCCGGCACACGCTTGCAAAACAAGACCATGATCCATCCATGATGGAGGAATACATCAATATCCTCACTCAGCAAGGACCCCCAAATTTGCTTACGACGGCCAGGGTGAGCGACCACATCATGAGGGACAGCATACTGCAGCATGTGAAGGAGCTCATTACATCACGAATATGGAGAACCAGTGAGCTAGGATCCGCACAAGGAAGCCAAGAGATGTGGAAGCAAGAAATGCAAGCATTCAGACAGGTGAAAGATGACCTGTCAGTCACAGATGAAGGTCTTGTGATGCACGGGAGGCAGATCATCAGACCCATGGATCTGAGACAGCAAGTAGTGGAGCTGGCACATGAGGGGTATCAATGCATAGTTACTTCCTCAGGATCGACACAATGGTAGAAGACACTGCAAAGAAATAACACCTGTGCCAGTGCGCGTAGTAGCCCCATGGACCCATGATGTTGTGGTTGACTTTTTTGGACTGTTTGGTGGGGGAAAGTACTGTGTGGTGCTAATGGACAAATTCTCTTGGTTCCCCTTGTACAGATGATCCCGTCCACGTCAGCCAGTACCGTAATCCCAGAATTAGAAATCATATTCTCTGTATGGGGCATTCCTGATCCCCTGAAGTCGGAAAATGGGAATCCATTTAGCAGTCTGGCGTTTGCTTGATTTATGAGCCACATGGGCATACGCCACCTGAAAATCACACCACTGTGGCCGCAGGCGAACGGAATGATCGAGATATTCATGGGGAGCTTGAAGAAAGTACTGCAACAAAACGAGCTGAGTCTGATGTCACTAAACCAGCATGCTGCGGGGATACCGAAACTTGCCACATGGGACAACGGGAAGATACCCCTCAGAGTTGGTGATCCAAAGAAAGGTGAAGGCAGGACTGCCCCACAGAGAAGAGCTCTGGGAGACAGACCTTGCAAACGCTCCAGGTGGAGGATTCAACTAGGAAACTTGGGATGAAAAGATATGCTGACGAGAAGCCCGGAGCACAGTCGTCTATGCTGCAACCTGGGGACAAGTTCCTCGTGTGTCGAAAACAAGGACAGAAATCAGAGTCCAGATTTGATCCTGGTCATCTAGTCATCATGCAAATCAAGGGACCTATTTTGATAGCCCGATCTCTGGGCAGGGTGATCACACAATATGTGTCACAGTTCAGGCTCTACCGAGAGGGACAGAAGGGGCCTAAGGAAGAGAAGATGGGAGAGGATGTTCGTCACAAAAGATCTGAGAGTGACGAGACAGCAGCGACTGAGAGTGGGCCACTCATGAAGAGGTCTACAAGACCGAGGCAATGTATTACAAGGCCTGTGAGACTGATCAAATAAATATGAGGCCAACTATGAGTAACAGGATTTTGTTTTCGCCCAAGAGGGGGAGATGACGTGTCTGGAATGGACAGAGTTAACCCGGTGTGATGAGCAGACCACCTCACGCCGAATAGATCCAATAAGACTTGATAATCTCTGCCACGTTGGGCAGAAAGTGAAAGCGAAATAAAGAAGTTAGAAGCACTTTCTCTGGCTCTGTGTCCCTCATTTAGATGCCGCTGCACGTTGGGGGTGCAAAGGGGAATATTTAGGCTATTGTGTGCCCAAAGACAGGAACATTCCCATGTCTATGTCCGGTCCTGACTGGGCTTTATGGAAATCTGCCCCAGCAAGGTCTTAAGAGCACTGTAATTTTTCATTTTCTGAGAAGACGTTGGCTTCACAACAGGCTTCTACACTCCGGGGTCCTGATTACACGAATCACATATGTGCAGGGCAATTGCATACAGTTGCAGAGTTGCCAGTACAAAGACATTTTGCATCGGATGTCCTGCACACGTGTCAGTGCTATGTTGGGTGGCACTGATGTAAAAACTAGAAATCTTGTTTCTGTTTAGTGCAAAGATAACATTGCCAAAGTCTGGAAAATGTGAAGGTGTTACAAAAACTAAACCTCTATGAAAAATAAAGGAACCATTTGAAAACAAAAGAACATCACAAAGATTCGCAATGTGCCCGTGATCCAGTGAGCCTATTAAGGAATACATGTTATGAGAACATGTTGCTACTCGTTTTGGATAATGATCCTCCTTTGGCTGGGCACATTTTAGAATTCAAGAGGTATTTAGAGGTATATTTCATTAACAGTGAATTATAATAATAAATAATATTGCGATTGAATAATATATCCTTTCACTTCCGTGGAGCAGCTATCTGCTTTAAACCTAAATATGAATTTATGCGCTGTCCTTTGGCTATGACAGCAGTACATCAACCGACATTTTAGGGGATCTGTTCCTTTCCATGAACCAGTTAGGGGCGCTCTCTTTCATCCAGAGTAGCCTTTGATGTGTTTTATCTTCTTGGGCTTTAACTGCGGACGGCAATTTCCATTTCCAGACTCAGTGCACACATATTATTACCTCGTTTACAACATGCAACTTTTAAAGAGTGTGGGCGACTGCAACTACCCCTTTCTCTTTAATATCCCTCTGTATACTTCTTGCATCGTGGTGGTGGCAGGAATATGAAAAAGCCATTACCACAATGAGTGCTTCACCAGATGTGCGCTTAGAGCTAATAACGAACATACTGCTGGGGCTTCCAGTTGCCTCATTCCATTAGAGTCCAGCTTCATTATTAATGTTGTAGCGCATTTATTTAGAAATGTACTGATGGTTTGCAATTTATGCTGTAATTGTGTGCTTCAGAATAGCAGCCAAATATATAATAGAAGCTAATTACAGCAATATGTCACTGATATGGCGTTGTGTGATTTCCCTTGATCTTAGCTTTTTGTCACAATCAGGAGGAACCATGTAACCATGTATACGGTGCACATTTTACATACATAATAATCCAAACAACTATAACGACCGACTTTATTACAAAGTTGACTTTATTTGTAATAGACTTTATTTGGGTTAATGCAGTGATACGATTTGCGGAGACACTCTCTGGTAAAACACTTGTAACAGAAAATAAAAGTAGGCAAGCACACACCGAATTGTGGCAAATTGTTCTATTGATTAGTCAATGCTAAGGCTCTCGCTTAAATGCCAGTAGCCTCATCATTCATCAGCCAAAATCCCTGCAGTTGATATCAGTAATAGCCCAGGAACAAAGCATTTCGTAGAGTCTCTGCATTCACATGTTTCTCTATTGTATCCCAAAGTGTTTAAGAAGGACATAGGCTCATAAAGAAGTTGCATAGAAACTGGGATAATAAAGTATTGCCAACACTGTTGCTACAGAGTAGAGAGAGAGTAAAGCCGTGCCAGAGACCTGACCTTGTGGTTGGCATGGCAACTTGCAATGCTGTGTCATGATCGACTGACGCACTTAATGTTATTTCTTGTTCCATTATGCTGATGTGATCAACAGTGGCTTGTTTTACACATTTTCTCCCAATCAGAAGTACTGTAGCATTTCACAAGTTTGTGCCACTTTGAAAGCTGGAACCGCAGACTGATTTTCTTTTCAGAACAACCCACTGCACTGTTGGGCTCGCGCCAACGAGGAGAGGTGTTTTTCGTTCATACGCTTGCAGCGTCTGTCCTGCATGTTGGCTTGCCCCCGCTTTCCATAGGGAAGATTTCATCCACCCATGGGGTGCGTTTCTAAATTAGGGAGGAGGTGTGATGTAATTGGGCCACCTCAGTATATTATATCAGTGATCTCCTGCCTGTTTCTCTCCTGCCCATGCGGCTTTCTGGGAGCGGTGTATACTTCTCCTCAGGCCGCTTATGGACAAGGTCAGTTGACCACGCATCTATCCTGTTATCTCCTAGATACCTCTTGACACCCTCCCCTCCTCTTTAGTTTCATCATCCCTAATTGGTGGGAATATGAAAACCATAGAAGGGAAAAAGTTGATTAAAGGGGAAGTTCGCTCAAAAATGTTATTGTCCCAATCGTTCGTGCATGTATTTTTAAGCATATTGTAACCTATCTTAAAAGGATTTCCTATGCATCTTACCTTAGATTTCACATTCAAATACAACGGCTTGGGCACCGCCATTTTGTGCTAATCTTATCCGTTGAAGCATCGCCCTAAATTCAAGTGCCATTGCGGCAAGAATACTGATTGCCCGCCTCTCAAACTGACAACATTAGTCCAAACGATATGCTGCCCCTATTTTCATGACGTTCGTGGCCAGAGTAGCCAAATGTGCCCCATCATCACCCACGCCATAAAGTTACTTTATGCAAGACCAGGAAGATAAACACACACACATCATCTCACATCATGTTACTTTTCTTTCTTGTCCCAAATAGGAGATCAAAACATTTATTTTTAAGAAACCATTGATAGCTCAGTGGCAACACTCTCGCCTCTGGGTATTAAACGCGTTATAAAAAAACAATCATAATAGTACTTTTATTTTGCAAAGAACGCTCACAAGAGAAGATCAAGTCCATGAAATGAATGCTACGTCTTTGAAATACAAGGTATAGCTAGCGAATATCACATGCTTCCAATTTTCTTTATAACTTCCTCATGATATGCCAATTGCGATCAGTGATCGATCAATCCCAGTACTCCAATTCTTGTGTGTCCTTATGTTAAACCAGCAAAACTTTCTAATGATGCTCATGGTGTTCCATTCGTAAGAAGATATGGATTATTTCGCTTCAGCACATTGTAACATCGTAAACGCTGATAGGTTGCGCCCTATTGCTTGCACTGCCAAAGGGCAGATTGGTCCCCGGTCGGTCGTCCCACATAAGAGTAATCAAATAAGCACTATTTACGATTATCTGTCAATGTTGAATGAAGAATCCATCCGACAGTAGCTGGAAACTATGGCATACACAGAACAGTACAATATAGCTGTGTAGATAATAGAATAAATGAATCTATTTTAGTAGCCGTTCTGTAATCAAATACAACAATTTACCATATAATTCAGAATTGGATGAAACCTAATCATAAACAGAAACCACACAGAATGAACACAACAATATATTGGTGGGGAAGGCCAGTAAGCAATACGTCCCAAAAAAGCATACCTGTATTCACTCCTCTATAAACTATACACAAGTAAAAATAATTACTGGACAGATGAACCGTAAGTTACGCACTCACTTTTTTATAGTGCGCGGTATAAATATCATTCAGCATAACATAACGTACTATGTCAATTCTTTTGGTCAAATCCCACATTAACAAGTCGCAGAATTAGTCATTATGCATACAGCACACGTGCCATTTTTAATAGCACAAATTTGTATAGTTGAGTTTACATAATTTCAGGTAGTTCCATTCTCTCACCATGCTGAGTAACTCCTCCAAACAACAGATTGCAGAAATGGAAACTACATTTTCATATGTCCACATTCAATATAGTAAATATTATAATTTTTTGTGGTTATTCGACATATTGTGTCCTTCAAACAGTTGCTGACTTTCGCTCAAGGACAAATAATAGCAGCTCACTGCTTTCAGTGATTTAAGCCAGAGATGGGTAGGTTTCGATTTTGCAAAAGAATGCCACAAAAAAAAAGAAAACATGGACAAGACGCTGCTTTGGGGAAGTGGTTCAGAAAACCAAGGACAGTTACAAACACCTATGTTAATAATATTTTTGCTACAGGAATGTAAGAACAATCCAGAAAATTATGTGTTGCTGTTACCTCCAGGGATATATAATCTCTGTAAGAAAATTAAATCAAAACCCCACCTCTCCCTCATCCAGCACTGTTTCATGGCACAGAGCATACCCCTACCCCTAGTGTTCTATATACCAACTGCCCATTGTTACTATGTCCCTGTTCCACTATTGAATCATTTGTTTGCTACTTACACTTATGGCATATATTGCATGGCTCTTACTATAATTCATGCATGTCCCTTTCTGCTCCCTTGCGCACCTGAAGCTGCCCTCTCTACCATCATGTGAGACAGGGTGACATTTCATGCTCATACTTAATAGGTCTCCAGTGTGTATCATTATCAAGGTGAACATTTGTACCACACATTCTAAAACTAAATTCTATTTCAAAGCACCAAATGCCAAAATGGGAATGGCGGTTTGTGAAAAATAATTCTGAAACAGTAAGTTACATTCATGCTCCGACTAGGCCTTGTGGCAATCGTCCGTTCTAGTGCCTAGGGGTTGGAAGGAGGAGCTTATGGGTGTATAAGCACTGGAGGAGGGTGTTAAGATGGATTTCCAAACTCTAACTTGATGGGCAGAGGATTAGGAGGCCACCCTCGGTTCAGTGAAACACAGGAAATTTCAGGACAAGCCAGACCAATCTAGGTAGCTTTGCAGACAGTCAAGACCAAGTCTCAGTACAGGTGAGAGTGGTTGGAATCCCAAAATGAGCACAGACAGTAACACACCACAAATTACTCTAAGACAAGTGTATATGAAAGATATCTCTAGATTTATTGTAGACCGGACCAGTAAATACAAAAAAACATTAGTTATGCGAAAACAGTTACCACACAAACTACTCTACTATACAGGATATATACAATACATTTCCTGATGCGACAAATGAGGAAAACACAGCCACAACCTGTAAAGAGAAGGGTTGGTTAACACATTAGGAGCATTAGAGTCATTCCCTAACTTTCTAGTGCATCCCTAAGAAGTGGGGAGCCTTGTGCTCAACAGTACAGTTGTGCATAAAAGCGCACATTCATGCAGCTAAAGCAAAACGCAGGTCTTCTTGGGAAGGCTGTAGCAAGTCAGGAAGGACCTTGAGGTGATGAAGAATTGGTTCCCACTATTCGAGTAGGATGTGCCTTTGGCAGCAGAACAATTTTCAAAAGGTAAGACTAGCTAGGGAGCACAGGCTAACCCAGCCAAGATCTAATACCTTTATGGGATATTCATACATAAAAGGGCTCAGTTGTGCCTGGGGGAAACCGGAAAGTGATGCAAGTACTCACCGACCCCCGGCACAGTCTGGACCAAATTTTGTCAGTTTAGTCATGGTTGCTAATAGGTTTGTGTAGTATTGCCTCAGAGGATGGGCATGGGAACCTGTGGGAATCATGAGGATTAGAACAGTGGTAACTGTGGCAGTTAGGTCATTTCCGGTGTAGGGAAAGCAGTGTAGAAGGGTACAGTTTTTACCAGTTTGTGGAACTGTAGAAGCTGCTCCAGAGGTCTGAGAGGGGCATGGATTTTTTGGGGTAGACAGGCACTTGCAGGGTAGAGAGACATGCAACCCACTCTAAGATTGGAGAAGTATTTGACTGTCATAGACTAGGAATTAGAGGAGCGTACAGCTGTATGAGGGTACTATTTAGGGGAGGAAAGTAGGAGATTGTGTGGTCTCAGGACCAAGAACGGTTTGTGATTATTGGTGAAGGTCTTGATTTTGATCCATAAAGCCAACTGGATCCATAGGATAGATTTAGGGGCCGATTCATGGAACAAACGTGCGCCAAAAATCTTGGCGCAAGCAGGCGCAAACAGGCACAAGCATGAAAAAACAGGCGCACGCGCACACATGCGATCCATGGAAGTCCCTGCACGTGTTTTCCTTGGGATGTGTGCCAAACCTGAGCGTGGCGCACACAGGCACACACGTCATTGCAACAGCTCAAACGCTGTGCGCAACGCGCACAGGGAAAGCGCACAACGTCCACGCACACACTAAAAAGGGGGTGGGAAACGGGGCAAAACACGCGGAATGGGGAACAACGCGTGAAAAAGAAGGTGTAACTGGGGAAGTACTGCTGGGAAGTACACGGAACGCCCACACACACGCAAACCACATGTATTCATGGAATCGAATAGGGAAAACCCGCGCACGGGCAAAGACACGCACAGGCCTAAACACGTCCGCCACACGAAGGCAGGCGGTAGCGTCCCTGCGGATTACAAAAGTGTGCGCAAATAAAAAGCACGTATATACAGCTATGATGATTGTCCCATACTGTGGCCCCCTAGGATAAATGACGTGCACGCAACACACAGGCACCCCATAAAAAGAAGAAAAAGAGACAAGAGCCCCCTAGTAGACCACGAGCGTGCAAAAATGTGTGGCAGCCAGGAGCCCAAAAGAAACATACGCGATCAACAGGCAGGCCAGTATGGCGGTAAAAAAAGGTGTACGCGACAAGACGGACACCCGCTGTGTGAAAAATAGCGTGTGCGTGTATTTCGGGGGTGCGCGGGAAGTTTCACATGCGATAGGCCCTGTGTGAGTGGGGTACGTGTATTACTGGGGTTCACGGGAAGTTTAACATGCGAAAGGGCCCTGTGCGAGTGGGGTACGTGTATTACTGGGGTGCGCGGGAAGTTTTACACGTGATTGGCCCTGTGCGAGTGGGGTACATGTATTACTGGGCTTCCCGGGTAGTTTCACACGCGATTGGCCCTGGGCGAGCGTGATATCACTCACCGTCTGCCTTGTGTGTAGAAGAACGCATAGCCAACACCCACCCGCTGTGAAGTAATAGCGTGTGAACCCCAACGGCTGGAAAACACACGCACGCACCCCACGAAAAGCACGTACAGAGCAATGGAAAGCCACGTGGGATCTTCAACCCGTGCCATGGCAACGCCCGTGCGCGATATGTCACAGACACGCTCACGCGCTAAGGGCCTGTGGTCCAATGAAATTGCGTACGTGTGCTGACACGCTTACGCGCTAAGGGCCTTTTCTCGGATTTCACACTGATGTGCACTTTTTTCATCACGTGCCAATTCACTCCGTATCAAGCTGGCCACGCGTACACACACGGAAGACCACGCTCCTGCCCTGAAGGCCATTTTGCTGCCCCCCAGAGCCCCGAGCACGCTCCCACCTGCCATCTGCTGCTGCCTGACTGCCTGCTGCCCACGTGCCCTGCTATTTGGTGCCTGCACGTCAGCCAGGGTTCCAGTTGCTGTGTCCACCCCTGCTGGAACAGAAGACTCCCGACTGGGATACCATCACTCCACAGCCCAGCCCCAGGACCCAGTTGCCCACCCACGCCTTCCTCGGGGGTCGCCATGTCGGAGCAAACACCATCTGAGACCACTGACGACCCCCAGCCAGAGAGGCAGAGGGCCACCAGCTTCAGTGTGAAGGAAGTTGGTGTCTTGGTGGAGCATGTCATGGGGCATTATGATGCCCTCTTCGGAACATCACGCGCCAACAAGGAAGGACGGGAGAGGATCTGGGATGACGTAGTGGTTGCCATCAACGCGGAGGGGGTGGCAACCCGCGACATCAAGCACGTCAAGAAGTGCTGGGAGGACTTCAGGTCCAGGACCCTCCATAAGGCCCGGCGCCTCGCGGAGGGGGGCTGGGTCAGCATGAGTGACGTCCAGATGAGGGTCCTGGAACATATATGCCCAGCGCTCCATGCCCAGATCCTTCAGAGGAAGACCCGTCTGGAGTTGAGCGGTAAGTGGCCAAGCATTGGTGTGCGAGACATGGCATGTTGCAGTGTGCTCGTAGTCTGATACTTGCCTGTATGTGTGACATGGGCCATGTATGGATGTGTGTGTGCAGGGACATCATGGTCATGCATGTGAGACCAGTAATGTGCGAACCACATGGTTGGTGCATGAGTTCCAATGCTACATGGGGAGCTGTATGGCAAATGCACACATGAAAGCATGCCAGTGTCTGTTCTTGCACATGGTGGGGGTGTGAGGGATGGGTGCTGCTGTCATGTACATGTATGGTGCACATGTGTGTGTGTCTGAGAAGTGTGACTGTGACTTCGATACGCCATGGATTCATGACACATGTCCGTGATGATGTGTAGATTCACTCATGCAGTGCGGTCACCGTTGTATGCACTGTGTCTATCCACTGTGTCTGTGGTGGACAAGGCATGATGCATGACCCTCTGGTGATGTGTGTGCATGAGATCAGTGTGAGCCAGGATGCATGTGAGTTTGAAGGCAACATTTTGATTAATAGAGGCCCTTGTACATGGATTCTGATGTTGATTGCAGGCGCCATGCCTGTTTATGCATGTGTGTTGCGTGCATACACCCATGTGTTGTGGAGGGACAGGATGGAAGTGACGTTAGACACTGCCACTCATGTGTTATTGCTTCCTGTCTAGAGGAATATTGTACTGTACCCTGATGCTTGTGTTCTATGTCTCCCTCTACGCAGCGTCAAGTGAAGAAGAGGGCGGAGACGGCGCTGTGGAGCCAAGCGGCGGGGATGCCTCCACTGGGCGGCGACGCAAGGCCCAGCCACCCTCCCAGGACTTGCCATCATCCGGGAGCGAGGGGGCTGGTGCTGCGTCTGCCACTACGGCTGTGGAGGAAGGGCCAGGTGAGCCACCACAGGGCTTGCAATGGCAGAAGATGGTACGGAGACATCCAGGTTGGTGGTCTCCACAGAGGAGGAGGAGCCCGCTACTGAGCCGCACATGGGGCCTGTTGGGGGTAGTACCATTGGTGCAAGTGGTGCAGTCCAGGGCCAGGGTCAGGAGGCAGCACAGGTCACCACGGAGGGGCCTGTGCATGTCCCTGTCCTTGACCCTGTGACTGCACCACCATGCACCAGCAGGGAGGCCCCGTCCCAGGCCCGTCCGCAGGTAGGGGAGAGTGCCATGTCATCTGCCGCTCCACTACCTGCGGATGAGGGGTCCCATGAATGTATGGGCTCCGTCCTGATTGGTGTCGCGTTGCGCACGCGTGACATTCGTGATGAGGTGCCTTCTTCCTGGGCAGAGAACGCACGCCATCACGAAGAGCAGCGTCGCGATGTGGCACTGTTGGGAGGGGCCCTGGTTGGTGGGTTCCTACATGTGACGCGCACTCTGGCGGACCTCTCCTCATCTGTGGAGACTATGCGCCAGTCATTCTCCCTGCCGTCTTCCAGCCCAGATTCCACCAGGGCCCCCTGTGGACCTGGCCTGACCAACACAGCCAGCTTGGTGGAGATCCCATCCCTGCCACAGTCAGGAGTCGGCGGTCCAGCAGGGGTGGACACCACAACTGGAGATCAGCTGATGGAGGATGCGCAGACATCATCGGACAGGGCACATGGACAGCAGCAGCAGCAGCAGCAGCAGGAGCAGGCTCTAGGTGGGAGCAATGATGACTCGGGGCAATCGACATCAGGGGAGCAGGCATCGGCCAGAGGGCAGGAGGACCCTGGAATAGATGTGTCTTCTGTGTGGCTGCGGTTGGGCCAGCGTATAGGTGAGGAGCGGCAGCGGGCGGAAGAGGCGTGGCTCACCATGGTCAGGGCGGAGTTCTCCATGCGTCGGGCATTGAGGCGGGCAGAGTGCCTCGAGTCGACTTGCAGGGAGTTGGAACAGGCCATGAGTGCCTCCCTGCAAGACCTCGGGGCCAGGGCAGAGGCCTGCCTCCGGGACATCGACATGGAGTTCGATGATGCCCTGGCCCGGGACACCACAGAGTGAGCCGCAGGACTTGCCCACTGCCATTATATATAGTTAGATAGTGTTAGGTTTCCTTTCCTTTTTTTTTTTATTTTGGTTGCGCTTGGACAATGCACCATGTTTTTGTATATAGTTTTTTATTAGGTAGTATTTTTGGTAGGTTTCATTTCATCAGTTGGGCTCATGGACCCTGGATTGTTCATTGTCATCTGCCTCTCCACTACCTGCGGATGAGGGGTCCCATGAACGTATGGGCTCCGTCCTGATTGGTGTCGCGTTGCGCACGCGTGACAGTCGTGATGACGTGCCTTCTTCCTGGGCAGAGAACGCACGCCATCATGAAGAGCAGCGTCGCGATGTGGCACTGTTGGGAGGGGCCCTGGTTGGTGGGTTCCTACATGTGACGCGCACTCTGGCGGACCTCTCCTCCTCTGTGGAGACTATGCGCCAGTCGTTCTCCCTGCCGTCTTCCGGCCCAGATTCCACCAGGGCCCCCTGTGGACCTGGCCTGACCAACACAGCCAGCTTGGTGGAGATCCCATCCCTGCCACAGTCAGGAGTCGGCGGTCCAGCAGGGGTGGACACCACAACTGGAGATCAGCTGATGGAGGATGTGCAGACATCATCGGACAGGGCACATGGACAGCAGCAGCAGCAGCAGCAGCAGGAGCAGGCTCTAGGTGGGAGCAGTGATGGCTCGGGGCAATCGACATCAGGGGAGCAGGCATCGGCCAGAGGGCAGGAGGACCCTGGAATGGATGTGTCTTCTGTGTGGCTGCGGTTGGGCCAGCGTATAGGTGAGGAGCGGCAGCGGGCGGAAGAGACGTGGCTCACCATGGTCAGGGCGGAGTTCTCCATGCGTCGGGCATTGAGGCGGGCAGAGTGCCTCGAGTCGACTTGCAGGGAGTTGGAACAGGCCATGAGTGCCTCCCTGCAAGACCTTGGGGCAGGGCAGAGGCCTGCCTCCGGGACATCGACATGGAGTTCGATGATGCCCTGGCCCGGGACACCACAGAGTGAGCCGCAGGACTTGCCCACCGCCATTATATATAGTTAGATAGTGTTAGGTTTCCTTTCCTTTTTTTTTTATTGTGGTTGCGCTTGGACAATGCACCATGTTTTTGTATATAGTTTTTTATTAGGTAGTATTTTTGGTAGGTTTCATTTCATCAGTTGGGCTCATGGACCCTGGATTGTTCATTTGTACATAGTTAACCATTGGATTATTCTCATTTTTCTTATTTTCACCATGGAGCAATGGATTTCACGTTCTTTTTTCCCTTGGATTTGCTTTGTTGGACTGTGACTTTGGACACCATTTCTTTTGGAATTCTTTGGATTATGATTTCTTGTTTTTTATTCTTTTACGGACATGCAGCATTTCTTTAATTATTCCCATTGTTGTGTGTTTTCTTTTAATTACATTCATGTTGTGTTTAATACATTTTTTTCTTCATGCTTCGATGTGTGGTATTATCTCATTGGTTTCATGCATGTCATGATATGGGTTTTCACATTCACTTGCACCCATTGTGTGTGTGTGATGGACATGTGTTCATTTACATACTTGCCTTTGAGGTTGTACCATGTAATTGCCTTTTCTATGTGGGTGGATGCAATACTTGGTTGGGTCTTTTGGCTGGGGAGGCTGGCCATAAGGACCATGATTGAGGATCGTCATGACGTGGGGGCAGGGGGACATGAGTGGGACATGAGTGGGGGCCTGCTGGCAGGTGCCCTGCACTGCTGGGGGGTGGGGGTGCAGGGGGACATGAGTGGGGGCCTGCTGGCAGGTGCCCTGCACTGCTGGGGGGTGGGGGTGCAGGGGGACATGAGTGGGACATGAGTGGAGGCCTGCTGGCAGGTGCCCCGCACAGCTGGGGGGTGGGGGTGCACGGGGACATGAGTGGGGGCCTGCTGGCAGGTGCCCTGCACTGCTGGGGGGTGGTGGTGCAGGGGTACATGAGTGGGACATGAGTGGGGGCCTGCTGGCAGGTGCCCCGCACTGCTGGGCGGTGGGGGTGCTGGGGGACATGAGTTGGTGATCCGTAGTGCAAGCTGACATGTGGCTTGGCTGGGGGGCATGCCCATGGTGGATGGGCTGCCTGCGGGACATGACCAGGGATGCAGGGTAGTCCCCTGTGGTGTGGGCTGCCTGCAGGGGCTGTGGAGGGTGAAGAGGGCACACCTGGGAGGACCCACACTGCCAATTCATGTGTAGGACTCCCTGCGCACCCCCAAAATACACATATCCTGCTCAAATCGCATGTGAAACTTCCCGCGAACCCCAGTAATACACGTACCCCACTCGCACAGGGCAGATCGTTGTGAAAGTTCCCGCGCACCCCCCGAAATACACGTACCCTTCTCAAATCGCGTGTGAGACTTCACGCGAACCCCAGTCATACACGTACCCCGCTCGCACAGGGCCAATCGCGTGTGAAACTTCCCGCGAACCCCAGTTATACAAATACCCCGCTCGCACAAGGCCAATTGCATGTGAAACTTCCTGCGCACCCCCCGAAATACACGTACCCCACTCGCACCGGGCCTATCGCATGTGAAACTTCCCGGGCACCCCCTGAAATATACATACCCCACTCGCACAGGGCCTATTGCATGTGAAACTTCCTGCGAACCCCAGTAAAACACGTACCCCACTCGCACAGGGCCTATTGCATGTGAAACTTCCCGCGAACCCCAGTAAAACACGTACCCCACTCACACAGGGCCAATCGCATGTGAAACTTCCCGCAAACCCCAGTAATACACGTTCCCCGCTTGCCGTGTGCTGTGTGGCGGCCATGTATACTAGTACAGGGTTAGCGCAGCCCTTTGCGCTGGGGATTGGGGATTTTGATGGCTTTTCCCTGCACGAGGGGCGTTCTTGGGGGCGTAACTGGTGCTGCTGCAGGGTCGCTGCACCACTGTGCGCCATGGCTGGTTTTGGTAGCTAAAATCTATGAATACGCTGTGCGCGGAAATTGATTTTAGCACACGCGGCTGGCGCAGAGATTCGCACGCGCACACTGTGCACCAGCCGCATGTGCCACTTGTGCACTAAATTCTATGAATTACCCCCTTAATCTCTGCAATTTCATGCTTTTCACCTCTTTCCATTGTCTTTTCAGAAAAATTATCGTGTCCACTGAACACACCTCCACTTTGTCCAGATAAAAAACATATGTCTTATTGGAATTACTTATTGCATCTGCTAAGAGGAGGCCATCAGCGCAAGTGCCATGGATTGCATGTGTACATGGGGTTTGGGTATAGCAGAAGGTTTGACAGACACCAAGCCTCAGTGTACTTTTCACAGATGGGAAATATCCATTTGCATATCAGTCTTTCTCCCACTCAAATGGGCAGTCCAACACCGAAATGCTGAGGCAATTCTCTTCTGAACAAGAGTACCAATAGCAACCCCAGATACGTGTCTTCTAGACAGAGAATAAGTAATATAAATGAAGGAAAGGTAAAAGATATACATGAATGCATCATAAACCCGATTACATAGGAGTAAATAAATACTTTTTAACACATTGGGCCTCATTACGACCCAGGCGGTAAGTTACCGCCTGGGTCGTACCCTTACCACCATGGTGTAAACTACGTTTACACCATGGTGTTTACACCATGGTGAATGGCGGATTTACCGCCCCATTCCAAGGTGAGTGGGGCGGTAAATCCCCATTTCCCATTTTACCCTTCCCCATTCTCATTTTTGCCCCATAGGGCATAATGGGAGTGGGGAAGGCGCTATTTACGCCACCGTAAATTACGGTGGCGTAATTAGCACCATGGTCCCTTAGCGCCATGGATTTTAACGCCTGCAAAAAGCAGGCGTTACAATCACCATGGCGCTAAGGGACCTTGTAATCAGGCGTTAAGGGTCGGCGCCGTTTACGGCACCGTTAACCCCTTGACGCCTGATTCGTAATGAGGCCCATTATGTAGCATTGAAATAGCATGTGTAATACCATTTGATTGTTTCTGTACAATGTCCAAACATTGGGTAACATGGAACATTTGATTGTGAGCAGATTTTTAAGACAGCTAGAAAACATTTAAATCTGGAAGTCAACTTTTCAACAAGTTCCAATGTTGAAGGACAAGGCTCATTTGTAATGTTCTGTGATATATATGTGTCCTGGGAACAAAATCAGGAGCCATACCATGAGTTTGCATGGCCAACACAGTCAATGTCGGATCTTTCACAAATTCAAACTCCATTTCCTGATAGATTGGCTTGGCCACCCAGTGTTTGCTTCATTTTGTTAAGGCCATGAGGTAACGAAGCATCCTGAAAGTTCCTGCGGTTTTTGCTTGTTCCCTCCCAACATTCTCATTGTGCACAAGTACAGCTATTCTTGTTCTGGCCTCCATAACGTATAAGCCGAAATGCAACCATTTGGGCCTGTTCTTTACGCACATATTATGGAACACCTCCAAATGTCCAGTATGACAGAATTCGATGAGTCCCTTCATTTTTTATCGTACACAATCTTCTCAAGTAGTTTAAGTCCATGTGCACGTTTGTGAAAATGTTTGTTTTCTATCCATGAGTGTTTGTTGAAACAATTGTGCATTTCTACAGATCGATCACAAGTTTTGGAGCTCCACCAAAGATGGTTGCTGATAGACTGAAACCACCTTTAAAGGTTTTCCGAACCCTTTTTGTTTTTACCAGCAGCTGTAATGTTTGTATTGATTGATTTGGCAACGTGCCATACATCAAATGGATGCTGAATGTGTGGAAACTGCTGTTGCATGACCCTGGCTATTGGAACATGCCAGTCAATGGATATCAGGTCTATTTGCATTCCCCTGGATTCCAGATGTTCGATGGATTTGAGGAAATCATGTTTCTTCATGGACACAGATGATGTACATTCAGACACCAGCACAATGACCGAACTCACATTTTTTTTACTTTCCATGTCTTGAAAGTGGTAAATGCAGTACTTAGCGCAGAATCCTGGACTCTCACATTGTCCGTTGCCAGCTAGCCTGACACTTTTCCTAGAGAATGCACTGTCCATTGACATCTGTTCAAGGTTCCAGGTTTGAATAATAGTAGGGAATAAGAATTCCTTCTGATATTTGTTGTACTGGGGTTTAGCAAGGAACTCAAGTCCTACAAATTGAGAGAAACTGGAAATCTTACTGCAAGTCGATCCGCTGAACAGTAAAGCTGCTGAACAGAGTAGATTTCCAGCAGGCGCTTTGCTGAGCATCGGTTGAGCAGACCATGAAAATGTTTTATGGAGGTGGATACAGGTGGTCTGAATTTTCCGGTTGGTGCCTTGTAATACACGAGAGAAATTCACCAATAGCTCCCCACATATGCTCCCACTGAATTTATGATAACATTTAATCATTTGTACAATCTCTAGCAGGCAGCTGTCGAATAAAATTTATTTTTGCTCCTTTATTATCCAATGGTCCTGCAGTACTGTGTTTTGCGACTCGACGGTGGTGGACAAGTCCCCCAATCTAGGCATACTGAAGTCAAAATCTTGAGCAGATTCGTCAGTCAATTGCGTTGATGCTTCAACCTCTGTTAGTTCTGGATGTTATATTTCCGCATGAATTGGAGAAACAGATAACATTGAATATTTCGTTGGTGGAACATTTTTAAATGGTGTAGATTGTGTAAATGGGTCTGCAAGCAATTGCAATGCATCTTCTGAGTCTTCAGTTTCATCTGCGCGACTATTCACAAAGTAGCAATGGCGCATGGTAACTTTATATGGTTTGCAGGTGAGATTCCATTCATTTTCCAGCCACTGGACATATGCATCATGGCTCTGAATATTGACTGGACCATGCTGTGCCTCAAAATGTAGTTGCAACATCTTGTGTTTCAGTTGTTGTCTATGTCTATATACTCCTCTTCCTCCTGGGCCACTAACATATTTATACAATAAAATGCTCAATGTATATCACACATACCTAAGATCCGATTTTCCAACTAAAAACAAAATATGACTAAAACATCAGCTTAAAAACTTCTCCAAAACAAACTGTTTTTTTCTTTACACTTGTTTTCTTAATTTGATTTGAATTTCTTTAATTTCGACCTCTTCAATGGTACATCTGCTGGTCTCCTAGCTGAATCTGAAACTGCACTGGTTACCTGGTCACACTCTGATCTCGGGCCCAGGTCCCCTCCCTGCCAGTTGCACACATGCACTTCCCCCCTGGCAGCCCTGGCTCTCGGGGACTGTTTCTGTATCCCTACAGCCCCTTTTAGCACCTGACACCTGATGTCTGCACTTGCCCTTGTACTTGCCACCAGCTGGTCTCACCTTTATTTATCATTTATTTTACTGTTTCCTAAATACTGCACTGCCCCCACCCCTTTTCCGCTGCACTGTTCCCCTTACCATCTCCCCTGCACTTGCGCGATCTTAATGTCACATGGCCTAGTAGGATCACTGTCTCTGTCTTCCCTCTGTTCCCCTCCCTTGCCTCGTCGCACCTTGAAAGACTTGTGTATAGGCGCGTTATAAATGCCATATCATATCATATCATTCCTTGGACATAAGAATCATACAAAAAAGTTAAATGTCAATCGAACTTAAATGTAAAATCTTTCATCTCACAGAACACTACTCCGAAAGGTACTCTAAAATGATTGTGAACCTTAAACTATAAGGTTTGTTGTTGCAGCACCAATAGAACATTCTTATGAACATAACCTTGAAAATTGTGTACTTTATTTGGTCATAATATACTTTTCACATTTCACCTGATAAACTTCTGAGATGACACATGGGGCTCATTACGAGTCCGGCGGTAACCGTGCCAGTAAATACGGCAGGTTGCCACCGGACACGTAAACAGTCACCAGTGCCTGTCTTGCCAGACTTGTACTTTGCCGGTCCGGCAAGGTTGTAATGAGGCCCATGTACTAGATATCAGATCACCCTGCAAAACATAGTGATTATAATGTTGCCTTCAAAAGTAGTTTGTTTTAGAATGTTTCCTTTCAAATCTATTCTGCATTACGCCAAAATCATAAAAGTTTCAAACAGTGTGAGGTTACATGCATTTCAGTCTCAAAGTATATCTTTTGTGGGATTTACTTTTATTCTAGCAAGGAAACTGTTAGTACACATACCTCATACTCTGAACCTATTGCAAAGGAGGAAGTGATTGTAGTCAAAGTTCCAGCATCCCCCTATAACATAGTACTTGACATTGAGCGGCTTCGCAGAGAGAGAGCGATGAAAGACGGAGAGTTAGCGTACCGGCCACAAAAGGGGTTTCCTTGGTGCAAGTAATTCGTAGCGGTTGATTTTATAACGCTACCACACATACAGAGAAACACTCCATACGAATATAGCGGCAAAAGAATCGAGTCCGTGGTTGCCTAAATTTCTACTTTAAGAAGAATGGGACCCCCCAGTAGCAGGAATTGAGCGGTCCGACATATATGTTTGGATACTCCCCTACAGAAACAGTTGTTGAAATAATTATTATAAAGAGTGACATGGTCATGAATTGTGTGGCACAGAGTTAATCGTGCACAGTAAAGAGTTTTTTTTTAAAGATTGGATCTACCACAGGCAAAGAGATATTGTTTAAGGGTACAGATGGTCCCCCTGATGAAGTTCCTTAGCACTTGGTCAAATAAAATGGTGTTGAACGAAACATGTTGGGCAATGAAGGGTATTGTGATTGAGTGACAATATATGAATTACTCCGATATTTCGGATTGGAATCCACCCCAGGGTAGCACTGAAGGGGGTAGGAATATACTTAATACATAGATTATGTGTATAGTGGTATCCTTTAGTGATAGGGAACCAATTAGCTACCGACCATTTGGTCTCTTTAGGTAGAGTGGTCACCCTAACACTGCACATTATTGAGTTTTGTATAGGCAGGTGATACAGGGGTGAGCACGACACAGGTTGTTTTATACATGTGAATTGTTTTATTAGAAATTTTGTAAAAGGTTTTTAGGAATTTTTGCAATTTTAAAATGATGTTTTACAGAGTTGAACTATGTTTTGTGATGTATATGAAATTAAAAAATGTGATGTATAAATTGTGATTTTGACTGAGTACCTATTTGTTAAAAGTACTTAGTTGTGTTTTGACTTGGGGTATACAAGAGGGAGTAACAGGGTGACGTGGTGTGACCTTTTGGTGGTAGGATTGTCCCGAATTTGTGCTTAGGAGCCTGGTCACCACGTCATTAAAATGGCTCCATGTCTCTAGATGGTGGTTGTAAGGTTGTAATGAGGCCCATGTACTAGATATCAGATCACCCTGCAAAACATAGTGATTATAATGTTGCCTTCAAAAGTAGTTTGTTTTAGAATGTTTCCTTTCAAATCTATTCTGAATTACGGAGGAAGTGTAATGTTAGAGCCAAAATCATAAAAATTTCAAACAGTGTGAGGTTACATGCATTTCAGTCTAAAAGTATATCTTTTGTAGGATTTACTTTTATTCTAGCAAGGAAACTGTAAGTACGCATACCTCATACTCTGAACCTATTGCAAAGGAGGAAGTGATTGCAGTCAAAGTTCCAGCATCCCCCTATAACATAGTACTTGTTTTAATATCGATGAAAAAGCTAAATTAAACTGAAAACATGATATGCAGACGAATGTACATACTGAGACACCCATACATGCCACTTTGTGTGAATAACCAATACTATACATATTCATTTTCAATTTGTTTAAATTCCAAGCATAACACGTCCATGTATTGTTCATTTGCTTATAAAGGACTAGTACAATATAATTACATGTTAGGCGACTGAGGTTGATGTTGACTCTGGAAAAGTAATTTATGAAGAATCGTACTCCTTGATTTTCAGTACATTGTCAGAAAAGAGTACAATGAAAAAGGTACATTAGTATTAGAAATGTGGCCACATCCAACACTCTTCATGCATGTCGGTAGGGCTCACCATTGGGTTACTGGATGTGTCGGTGGTTTTGTCACTGGTGAAGGTCTGTGCTTTGGTCTGTGAGCTCTACGTGAAGAAGGACATGTCAACAAACACATTTCGAAAACATTAGGCGACTTCTAAATGGCACTATGGGAGTTTTTACTAAGGGTCACATTTCACTGATTTATTAGAGTTTCTTGAAAGCAGGGTTAGAGAAAGTAGTCTAAAGTGAAACATTTTAAAATTTGGGTGATTTTGGTAACTAGGGCGACTTGAGTAATAAAACATTAATGGAAATAAACAATAAAAACTCTAAACCGTTCATGAAGTTACATTTTCAAGATCATTGAGAAGACATTTATACAGACCACTGTCCTACATACCAACAAACATAACAAATTCATCGTCCACAACTCGCCTGAGCCAGCGTGTGGCGAAATTGAGTCAGAATTGCATTTGGAAGCAATTTATGGAGAATTCTTGGTCAACGCTTTTTTGTGTACTTTGATTGTTTGTACATATCGTCAGTAAAGTGCAGCCTGCAGATGCGTAATCGATTAGCCCTCAAGTGTCCCAAGACAGCCTGGTCTATACTTTCAATGTCGTCCACTGGAAAACCGCAATTTGTAATCCATCTTATTAATGCTTGTTTTATTCACATTCATACATTATTATTTGTAATAATTAATTATATTTTTGTATGCAGATCTTATAGACTTTTCAAGAATGCCTTCATGTATCATTATCGGTTGCCATTCTGTGAGCCATGTCAACATTCCAGGCACAATCCTGCATATATTCCCAAAGGATATTGATTAAAACACAGCTTTTTCTATTAATTCTTGTTTTAAAGAAATAAAGAGAACCTGTGTAACCCAGTCGAATTAAAACAGCAATCACTTTCTTACAGAATTAACTTTCAAGCACCAAATGAAAACATGTTTTCGAACATGGACCACAAAACATTCCATTCTGGTACAATGCACAGTGATGCTATGTGCTATTTACAGAGCTAAAAAAAACATCAAACATTAGATAATGGTGAAGTCTTTGAGATAAATGAAAATTAGAATACTGTGTTCATTAGATGGAAATTGATAGAAACTTTCAGAGCAGCAATCTATGAACAAACAGAACCAAAAGGTAACCTACTCTTACTCGGATAAACAAATGAGATATTCAGCAAGCCAGGGGAAAAAGTACCCATGGAATAAGTATCCGGGTAACAGGTAGCTCAATGACGATATGCCTTGTGGATTGCAGAGATGTTCTCCTGGTAAATCTCAAGATGTTTATAAAGGCTTAGAAAAGTGGGTGTGTATATGAATGTGCGACATGCTCATGGACAACCACCCAGCCCCCTTGCGATTGCCTATAGGGCAATGTGGCCAGGGTTCAACTACAAATGCAAAATGCTTGTGTGTGCCATTTATTTTTCTCAAAATAGTCAATTTTCTTTGCAATGTGGGCCATTTTGATGAGTTACTTCAATATGCGGCTGGTAGTAGTGAACACTGTTGGTGAATATATATTTTTTAATGCACAATTTGCATTACATTTTCATCAAAATACTCCCATTTGGCCATGTCTTCATTGGTGCCCAAGACAATATTATGGCCCAGTACGACCCTGTTCCTAGGTGCCAACTGCCATTGATACTAGGTATGAGGATGGATGTGGACGAGGCGAGCGTAAAAGGCAGGAACATTGCTTAATAGAAAAAAACATATGTTGATTGCATGGTCGGAGTCTTGAAGAGGGGAGTCTGGAGACACTGGGTCTGGCCTGGCCATGTGGACCACGGATATCACACAATATGGGACGCATTCTTTGAGGATAGTCACAGCCACATCAGCATGGAGTGGAGGCATGGGGGCACAATTAGTCAACAAAATAGGAGGTTGGAAATCACATTGTGTCACAAGACATATAAGACCAGAGCTAACATAAGCAATATCTTTTAACAGATGAGAGAAACCATACAAATCTGCATGTACCGTGGGACATTCCTTTGTGGGTAGGAATGGAAAGTGGACCAAAGAGACACGTAGGACTGGAAAGTGGACCAAAGAGACAAGAAGCAAACTACCATTTAAAAACACAATCACATCCTAGTGGGAGCATAGTCTATTCTGACGCAGAGCGTTTCCACAAAAATTGAACACACCTATCAGTAAATGGGATGGAATTATTGCATACAGGGATTTTAAACATACTAGTAATAAGAAGATGCAAATAGAGCTGTTGGAGAGCAAGGGTCTTTTTGGTGAACCCGAGTGGCCCTGAACCCACTCAGGTGTGGCGGCATGGGCCTGGAAGGAAGCTGCCAGCAAGCACAAGAGTGCTCACCAGACAAGATTCAGGTCCCCGACACATGGGCCTGAGAGCCCACAATGGGGGCACTCAGTGAGCTAAGGCGGACAAATTCCTGTTTTCTGGTCCAAGAGCCCAAAAAGTACAGAACTATGATAACGCTGCACACCTGTTGATTTGTGAAATAAACACAGTTATCATGTTTGGCTTATTATTATTATGTTTAATAAAAGCCACATACTTTTATTGCCAACACAAAACACATCAGAGTCTGCATAATTTGGTATGATGCGTAATGTATATTTTCAATGTCACACAGAGGCTAGCTATTCAAGAGCTTGTGGTACCTTGAGCATCCACACCCACCCAGCTGTCTTGCGAGCACGTGGTCTTAGGTGAGAACTGCCATCAATATTGGGGAGGGAGGGAAGAGGATGGATGGACTTGAAGACGGGGAGTCTGGAGACACTGGGTCTAGGGAGGCCATGTGAACAATGGTCACTGTGCGGCAGATCCCTTTGTAGTGTACATGGTGTTTGGCAACTTGAGTGTTCCCACCCACCCAGCCCCCTTGGGAGCGCACAGTCATAGGTGTGAATTGCCATTGATACTGGAGGGGTGACGGATGGCCATGAGGCAAGCGCATAAAGGCCGGAACACTGCTGAAGGGACACAAACTTATGTTGATTGCAGGGACAGTGTCTTGAAGAGGGGAGTCTGCAGACACCGTGTCTGGGGAGGCCATCTGGTCAATGGTCCCGGTGTGGAAGATTTGGAGTGTACATGGTGTTTGGCTACTTGAGTGTTCCCACCCAGCCAGCCCCCTTGGGAACGCACGTTCACAGGTGCAAACTGCCAGTGATATCGGAGGGGGGATCGATGGCCATGAGGCGAGCGCAAAAATGTTGGAACACTGCTGAAGGGACACAAACTTATGTTGATTGTGTGGACAGGGTCTTGAAGAGGGGAGTCTGCAGACACTGAGTGCCTCATTACGAGATTTGCGGTAATGGAAAAACGATGCCGGGAATACCACTCCGGCCCAATACGAGTAGGCATCCTGGTATCAGCGCCACCGCTGAGACTGTGCTCCTCCGTTTCGGCAAGGGTGCAGGCACACAGCCTTTTGGGCAGGCAATACCAGGATGCCGCTAACAGGAGGACATCCCAAGTCACACGGAGATGCACCTACCAGCATCTCGAAGGCGGTAATTAGGTGTACCGCGATGCCGGCATCATCAGCATCACGGATCACCCGCTAATAGCAATGTGCTGTGTTCCCAACAGCCACAGGTGCATACAATCAGCACAGGTGGAAGCAATGGAGTCTGGCCCAGCACAAAAGGAGCCCACCCACACATCACACCCCTTCCCTCACCAAAATGATCCCACTTGCAGTTGCGATATTGGGGCTGGAGGACGTACTTGCATTGCTACTCCATGAGCAGCAACTACAACAGGCACTATAGAGGAGATGCAGGAGGAGAAGGAGGGTGAGACAGGCCCAGCAAGTCCCACCAGTGCAGCCAGTGGTACCACGCAGGCAGCTACCAATCCCTCGCATGAGAGCCAGTCCTTTTAACTTAATGCCTGTGCAGATCCACACCCTGTACCGCCTGGACCGGGACACCATCACCACCATTGTGGACATGTGTGAAGATACTGGTGGGGGGTGCCTGTACTTCCGCTCTCTATTTGGTAGAGGAGAGGCACAGAGGACCCAAGCCAAGATTCTCAATAGGGTAGCAATGGACGAGCAATCAAGGCCTAGCTTCTCAGGAGGTGATGCGGGCTGGTTCTTAACTACAGTGTAGTCCCTGAACCCCCACAAAGGAATGTCCACACACTGTATTACTGAAAACACAGTCTTTATATAATTAAAATTCAAAAGTATGTACACGATCACAATAACGCACTTTGTACTCGGAAGTCAACAATGATAAATATATACAATTCTAAAGTGGGACCACTAATGTTATCAAATCTCATTAAAGTGCATCAACTGTACGGTTAAAATGTCAGACAGATCAATAACTAGGAAACCAGCAATAGAGATAGGAAGGAACGCAAGATGGTTGAAACAAAAGGCAGATTTATGACCCCTACCTCTAGGCACAGTTCTGTGTGGAGATCCCCCCACCTGGGCAACCTGTAAATAAAGATATATAGCACGAGCCCAGTCCATATATTGTTCAATAGTCTTATTTCCTCCTATTAAGGTTTTACCCCCCCCAATGTACCTGGTGGAGTAGAGTTCTTCGAAGATGAGTCGACAGATCCTTCTGGGGTGACTTCCTTTAAAGCAGGAGCCACGGACCGTCGAGAGGCGTCGAGGAACTCGGCGTTCGGCATCGGGGAATCGACGGCCCTTCATGAGTGCCCTCTCTTTAAGGCAGGAGTCACGGGTCGTCGAACGTCCGACGGAGAACAGGTTGAACTACGGTGGTGAAGTGGCAGCTTTGTTCGTAGCGGTGCTCGTCGACAGTGGAGCGTTGGCGTCCTGCAAGGAAGAGGCGTGCGTGGCACCTCAGTGACGATAGTTCTGGACCACAAAGAGAGGATGAAGAACTGTGGCCCAGCAAGGGCGTCGAGTCGTCGGCGTCTCTGTGGCCTTTTAGGTGGCGGGAAACCCACCGGCGGATACTCCTCGGTGCGTCGACGGTCAGGCCTTCTCCAGCGGGATAAAATGGGCGACGATGCAGACGAGAGCGTCCGATGATCAAAGGAAGTTCTTAGTCAAACGGGAGCATGGCGGCTCCGGTCGGGGACAGCTTCTCTTAGGGATTCCGCGGCAGTCCCCGTCTCTGGTCGGCAGCCTGTTGTAGGCCTGTCTACCAGGGAGTATTGGCAAAGAGCAGCTGTGCACGATAGTCCCTCGTGGCTCGGGAAGAGGGTGCCTTACCAGGTCCTCTCTGGTTCAGTCCTTGGATACACAGCAGCTTTCAGATTGTGAAGGAGAGCAACAGAAATTCTTCTCTTCCAGCAGGGCTTCAAGGTCAAGCTTCAGTTACTCCAGGTACTTGTCGTAGTGGACTTCAGCTTCTGAACAATTTCCAGTGGTGAGAGGTCCCCGATATACTATTCTGTCTCCCATCTGTCTCCCATCCACACTGCTAGGTCTCACTCAGCAGCCAATTATTCAGAAGGGCATTCATGCAGTCAGTCAGCCAATCAGGCACGCAGTGCATTCAGGCCATCCTCCTCCCGCTCAGACACTCACAACAAGGAATGTGGATTGGGACAAGTACCCAGCCATTCAACACTACACACTGCATTCAGGCCAGTTTCAGGCAGGGCTGTCTCAGTCTTTGTCTCTCATACCAGAAACCAGACAACCACAACAAGAAGTGCATATTGGTGACACACACCATTCACCCAGGTCCCACCCACAGGAAGTACCCACAACATACAGTCACTGGGAAGGCTCCAGCTAGTCTGGCCGGGCCTTCACAAAAACACCATATATGGCACTTCCACCCAACTGCCAGTCATGGGGAAGGGACAGAGTCAGGGCTTCCCAGGACTTTGGGAAAACAAGGTAATAGGTAATAGAAAGCAAGAGGCCACAGGGGCCATTTTGTTTTCCATCAGGAATCAACTGATCCCAATAGCAGGGCCGGGGTATCCCAAAATGGAGGATACTCTGCGCACCTGTCAAATTCAGCATGGAGCTGCCACCAGCCCATTCGCTGCTCTGCGGGCCACCCACAGGTGCCCAAAAAACATACACTAGGGGCACAGGGTTGTACCCCCCACCCATGGGTGCCATAAGGGTATCCTCCGGGTCCGTTCACCAAACCAAAAGAGAGAGAGCTGCACCGCCAGGAGTCCCACATGAACTCCTGCGCGGAAAACACGACAGAACACATGATAAAAGGCAGTAAAGGACAAGGATACAGAGGCCCTGTCCCTCCGATGCATTTCCAGCATCACAACCTGATACACGACAACATTGTCAGCCTGATTGAAATCCGCACCTATACTGTCTGTGCTCCACTTCCTGGCCACATGCACCTACAAGCACACAGTGGGGCAGATGCATGGCATATCACAACCTTTTTTTAAACACATGCTGAACCAAGTGCTGGATGCCCTCCTGAAGCACGCAAGTGACTACGTATCCCTACCACAGACTGCCCAAGGGATCTTTGACACTAAAATTGGCTTCCATGCACTGGCAGGCATGCCAAATTGTATTGGCGCCCTGGACTGCACCCGTGTGGAATTGGTGGTCCCACATGCCATGGAGGTGGCGTACCACAATCGTAAGCTATACCCTCCATCAATGTGCAGATGGTATGTGACTCCAGCAAGTTCATCAAACATTGCTGTGCCCGATATCCCGGTTCAACTCATGATTCATTGGTCCTGTGAAACTCCACGATACCACGCTACATGGAGCGACATGCTGGACGACGTGCCTGGCTGCTTGGTAAGTTTCATGACAGGCACATGGCAGTTTTATGGGGGGGAAAGATGCACACACCACCCGGGTGAGATTGGGGTGGTAACTGGACAATGCCCATACTGCAAAACACTGTGCCCCAAAACATCCCAAACTGAACATGACACCTCAATGTCTTAGAAATGATGGAAGCTGCACACCAATGCCAATATACCAGACTTGCAACCTGCCCACATCCCTCAACACATCCACTGCACATCATCAGACCGTACACTCTGTAACACAATGCAGCAACATGCTGTGAGTATGCACAATGTACATGACTGCAGCAAAACACAACACAGGACATGCATCCATGAGTGCGCAAAAATCAATCCCACCAAGGGAATACACTGATTGTCACTGGCCCACCACCACAGTCGCGTTGCATATCACCATGTGAATAATAACCGATGAATGACAAATCATGATGAAACTTGTGCCAATGCTGCTAGTAAAAATACATACAAATCACTCCACATCACATATGTGATTACAAATACAGCAGTAGGCATCCACAGCGCATGACACCAGCAAGGAAGTGGACAACCTGCATCATCAGGATGACGCAACCCACACCTGTAGACCATGGAACAACAGACATTGTGGCAAATAAACGTGTGTGCAGACATCCATGGACATGTGCATGTGAACAACAAATATCTGCAGGCGTTTTGCTCCCATCCAGGTGATGCTGGCTATCCCTTGAAGTCGTGGCTCCTCACCCCTGTTCGGAACCTGTAGAACAGGCACGAAGAGGACTACAATCGGGCCCATACCCGTACACGTGTGGTGATTGAGCATACCTTTGGCCTGTTGAAGGCATGGTTTCGCTGCCTCAGCAGGTCGGGTGGGGCACTCCTGTAAGGGCATGAGAAGGTGGCCAAGTTCATCATGGTATGTGCCATGCTGCACAACATCTGCATCCGACGGAACGTGCTTCTGCCACCTGACATTGACCAGCAACCACCAGGTGAGGATGAGGATGATGAAGAAGAAGGGGTTGCACATCAGCCAGGTGGCGATGCACATGAGGGACGTGCTGTGCGCCAGTCTGTGATAGGCCAATATTTCTAAGACACGTGGATGCAGAGGGTGCCATGGATGTGGGACTCTGGGCACTGGGTGTGGGGGTACATGGACACTGTGCACTGTAAACCAATAAAACACACATACACAATAAGCAATGTCCAGTCATGTGATTTTTTTCTACACAATGGCTGTATTAAAAAGGTAATATATACAAAGTGCATTTCCCCTGCACTTCACACATACCCCCTCCCCCTCCTCCACAACCCCTCCACACACCCCATCCTTCCTCCCCCTCCCCATAACTCCCCCACACACTCCCTCCCCCTGCCCCCTCCCCCATATCTCCCCCACATGCCTCCCTCCCACCCTCTCCCCGCCACAACTCCCCCACACACTCACTTCCCCCTCCCCCTCCCCCCACATATGGTGTGCAATCATAGTCATTGTATGCAACATGAGTCATCATGAGTCCGCACATGCAGGCTGCCCTGCTACTGGCAACCTCTGTCGGCCTCCGGTGGCTGCATGTCAGAGCGCTGCATCGTGCGTGAAGACCTATGCAGAGGGCTCGTCTGGGTGGAGCTGGACGATGAAGCAGTGCCCGCATGCTCCACTGTTGGGGCAGGAAGTTGAGCCTCCAAGGCCTGGGCAATCCTGGCCAGGACCTGCCTCACTGCTGCCAGCTCCTTGCAAATCTGCCTCATACTTGACTTCATGGCCCTTGTCATGGCCGCAGTGTTTTCACGGGCCTCCTGCCTTGTCAAGGCACCATCGGAAACATACTGCTTCATGAGCCCTGTGAGCTCCTGCTGGCACCCCTCCATTTGGTCCATGAGCCACTCTTCATCCCGGATAGCTGTTGAGGTGGATGGGACATCTGCTGAGGGACCCAATGGAGGTGTGTCCTCTGGGGGGCTCCAGGCCTCTTCGATTGCCTCTCCTCCTGACTGGTCCAGTGGGTTGCTATTGGGAGTGCTCAGTGGGGTGTGCTGGGGTGTTTGCTCGGAGCTGGGAGTGCATACCACATCCATGGACAGGTTGTTGTCCTCGGGTACACATTCCTCAGCCTGGCACTGTCCTTCGTCTCCACTCTGGGGCGATGCGGCAGCTGCCTCCCCAACAGAGCTGTTTGCCGCAGACAGGGTCCCGTCTGCCACTGCCTCAGGATCAGTGGATTCCACCTGTTTGTCTTTGGTTGGTTTTGCTGCAGTTCTTTGCCACCCCTGTGCCTTGGCATCTGGTGTTGGTATTGGCTTGGGTGCCTGTTGTTGCTTGCCAGTGCCCTTAGAGGTGAATGACCTGGTGCTGTCATCCCTGCCCCTGGCCTTTTTGGATGGTGTCCTGGCCTGTGCGGCTTTGTCCTCACCATCGCTGTCAGAATCGGTGCCTGTGGGGGACTGAGAGAGGCACAGCATCAGTGATGGTTGTACAAGCATCATGCATATATTGTTAATAGTGCAGTTGTACACATGTGATGATTTGCTGTCTTGGAGTTGTGACATACAGGTTGCTTGCTATATGGGGGCGTTATTCAGGCATACGTCAGGTTCTCACATGTGTAAGGTGGTGTATGCTTTGTGACATGCCTTTGTGTTGGTGACTGCGTGCAGTGTGACACATGCCATTTAGCTGTCTGTGGGGTGTGTCTCAGGTATGGCATTGCCATGTTGCATGCATGTTGATATGACGGTACTGGGGACAGCATCTAGACAGGGATGTGTCCATGTGTGTGTGATGGCCCATGCATTGGCTTATGTCACTGTCACATTTGTGTGCCATCATCATGCTTTGGATCCCAGTGGTTTGTGTGGACACTCACCTCCATCTGCCGATGACGGTACTCCATGCTTCATGTCTCCAACTCCCTTAATGGCCTCCATGTCAATCGTACCGGCACATGGTTCCTCCCATCTGGTGAGTTTGATGGGGGAGTTGGCCCCGCCACCTGTTGCCAGACCCTGACTCTGATTGGCCGAAAGAATGTTTCACGAACGGATGCGGAGGTCGTCCCACCTCTTTTTAATGTCTTTGACAGTGCGGGGGGTGGTGCCGACCGCACTGACCTTTCCGGCCACTTCATCCCATATTTCCTTTTTTTAGCTGAGCAGGTTGCCTGGGATCTGCTGTGGAGACCACTTCACCATTCTGGCCCAGAGTGTCTGCCAGCATATTCAACTCATCCTTTCGCTGAAGGGAGGCACCTTTCTTGATGGCCTTAGGCATTGTGCTGGGGATGTAAGTGGTGGTTTGTGGATCCAGGTCCTGTGTCTGGAGGATTACAATGGATTGTGTTTTTCAAGATGGCCACCGTTGCATTTCCCGTTCCGGCATGATGCCGTTACTTCCCATTCCGGTATTGCCAGGCCCGGTATTGCCGGTGGCCATTATTTAGGGGCGGGCGAAGGCCAAGGAGGAGTCAGCGTTTTGCATGATGGCACTAACGGGGGTTTTAGGGTTGTTAACGGCATGCCGGTACAGACGTTATCGGCATGTTGCTACACGCATGCACGCATTCTCGTAATCGGACGCTGTTAGCTGCGCCAGTGCTACCCGGACGCGGTATTGCCTCCATGCCGGTAAGGTTTGGTTTTTACCGCGAATCTCGTAATGAGGCCCTGAGTCTGGGGTGGCCATGTGAACAATGGCCCCTGTGCGAAATAACCCTTTGTGGTGCACATGGTGTTTGGCAACTTGACCGTTCCCACCCACCAACTCCTAGATGGGGGGATACAAGGTGAGTGCAAAAGGGCACCAACCATTCTTTCATGACCTTCACAGATGATTGGGTGTGTTCTTGACTCACTGAAAAATTCAAACATCTATTCGTATATGCTCATTTGTATTTTATTTAGTTTGGTGATATTGATGGCACAAGCAAACTACACATGGTATACTTGAGGTTGCAGCACAGTGTGTGAAAATCCCCTGTACTGTCTGGTGTCACTGGGGAATTTGACACGAATTTTGCATCGAACGACATAGGCCGGTATTACTCATCGAATGCAAAATCCAAGCCTCCTATGAAGCCACCATGTAAACGAACGGTAGGCCAACAGCCTGTACCACCTGTGAAAGAGAAACATAAATATTTTAACTGAGTGAACCAGGTAAGTGTACCACCTTACTTGAAAATGCATCCTAAATTCAATGGCATAGTTGCCCTTAGAAAAGTAAATTTCTGGAAACGTACTTGGGCTTTGAAGTATCGACACATTACAAAGGTGAACACCCATTCAAGCCAGAATGGTTTGGGCCATAGAGAAATATTGTTTTTTAGTCGAAAGTGAAAGACACGTAAGCAATGAACACTCTGATTTGCAATAAGTGCAAGAAATGTATTTAATTTACAGGCTAAATTCATTTGTCAGTG
This sequence comes from Ambystoma mexicanum, assembly GCF_040938575.1. Lineage (NCBI taxonomy): Eukaryota > Metazoa > Chordata > Amphibia > Caudata > Ambystomatidae > Ambystoma > Ambystoma mexicanum. Next base: position 645,588,836 of record NC_090930.1, on the reverse strand, counting down.
ATTGATCCAAGTTACGACAATGTAGGAGAACAGCATGAAATGTTAGTCGACTCAGTGGTCAAAATTACATCAAATCTAGAGTATACTTTCTCTTTAATTGGATTGTGAGGGCGAACTGTTGCGCGAAGTTCGTGCATAAGCACCATCATAATCCTCAACACAGACCTTGTGAAGCAGACAGCCCTGAAGTCAAGCAGCTTGGTAATGCATAGCAGTGGTGTATCTTCTTCGGCTATGTAGGACAAGCATCCAGAATGTTCTTGGCAGCAGCAGTTCTCCACCTCGGTTGGCATGACCTTGCAACAATTGCATGTACTCCAGGTGGAAACGTCTTCCATGCGTCCTCTTCCCCATAGTTTCTGCTTCTTTCTCTTTCTCTTTCAATTAGTTCCTCTTCTAAATATTCTGGCTTGTACTGGTAGGGCTGTATTGTTGCCATAGTTCCTGAAAATTGAATAAGTACAAAATGCACAGTCAGAAAAATAAAAAAAATGTTGTTTGTATGTAGCAACTACTGGTAAAGAAGGATAAGAAAGTACATTGCAATGTTAAAAATACCCATAGAGCAAATAAATGCACAATCAGCACAAACTATGACATTTCAAAATTATATAATGTTTGGTGAAGACATTTTTCATATTTGATATTTGATATTTTATTTGTATTGCGGTCATACACAAGTGTTTCAGAGCGTGATGAGGCAAGGGAGGGGAACAAGGGAGAACAAAAACAACAATCTTTCTAGGCCCATTGACATTGAGAACGCGCAAGTGCAGGGGAGAGGGAAGGGGGAAATTGCAGGGGAGAGGGCTCAGTCTAAGGCTCAGTCATGGGGTGTATGAGAAGTGCAGAAAAAGAGGGGACTGTAGAGTTATAGATACAGACCACAAGTGCTAGGGTTGCCGGGAGGCAGTGCGGGTGGGTATGATATATGATATGATATGTTATTTGTAACGCGCCTATACACAAGTGTTTCAAGGCGCGACGAGGCAGGGGGAGGGAACAAGGGAAGACAGACAATGATCCTACTAGGCCAAGTGTCATTCAGATTGTGCAAGTGCAAGGGTAGAGGGGAAGGGAAAAGTGCAAGGGAAAGGGAGAGGGGAAAGTGCAGTACAGGGGAAGTAGAATAACAAGATAAATAATAATAAGGGCCAACTGGTGACAAGTGCAAGGTAAGTGCAGACAAGTGCTGGGAAGGGGGGCTGTAGGGATACAGAGACAGTCCCGCAGTGCAGGGGTTGCCAGGGAGGCAGTGCAAGGGGAGAGTGGCTGGGCCAAGGGCCGAGATTGGTGAAGGTGGCCCAGGTGCAGATACAGTGCAATTTCAGTCAGGAATTTAGCAGGGGAGAGGGGAATAGAAAGCAGAAGCAAAGAGGAAGGTTTTGAGGTGCTTCCGGAACCGGAGACGGTTCTCCTCAAGTTTCAGGGAGGCAGGAAGGTTGTTCCAGAGGGAGGCCCCTGCCTAGGAGAGAGATCTACCTCCAGCTCGTTGCTTGGAGAAGCGGCTGACCCTGAGGGAATTGGAGGCGGATGAGCGAAGAGCACGAGAGGGCAGATATTTAGGAAGAGAGAGTTGAAGCTATTTTGGCCTCAGGCCCCAGAAGGCCTTGTGTACAATGCAGAGGGTTTTTAACTTAATCCTTGCAGCCACTGGTGACTTGGTGGGAAAGTGCCTAGGCCCGAAATAAGAGGCTAACCAGGTGCACAATGCCGAAGCGGAACAGATGAGCAGGGGAGAGGAAGAGAGAAGGCAGAATCAAAGATGAAGGTCTTCAGGTGCTTCCGGAATGGAGATGGTTCTCCTCAAGTTTCAGAGTGTCAGGGAGGCTGTTCCAGAGGGAGGCCCCAGCCGATGACAGAGATCTACCCCCAGTTCGTTTCTTTGAGAAATGACTGACCCTGAGGGAGTTGGAGGTGGCAGAGCGAAGAGCTCGAGAAGGAAGGTATTTACGGAGGGAGAGTTGAAGGTATTTTGGACCCAAGCCCCAGAAAGCTTAGTGGATAATGCAAATGGTCTTGAATTTAATCCATGCAGTCACTGGGAACCAATGAAGAGGTTTCAGGGCTGGAGAGATACGATTCCAGGGCTTGACGCCAAGGACACGTCTTGCAGTCCTGTTCTGGATGAGTTGCAAAGGGCGGAGAGTAAAAGCAGGTATTGTATTGTTTGTATTGTTTATTTATTTGTAGAGCGCACCGGCCCGTTAGGCAACTGGGCGCTTGTGAATTCTTAGGTTACAGTTACATTAATATCTTACATTTCATATGTTACAGTTACATAAATCTCTTACATTTACATACAGGGTATCAGTTACAATTGAGGTTGTGTTTGTATAAACAAGGAAAAACAGTTTGAGGCAGTACCCCATTTACAGCATTGCATTTACTGTTATCAGTGACATAAAGGATTAGAAGAGGTATAGGGAGAGGAGAGAAGTGTCTATGTAGGTGGAGACCGGTCATTCAGGGGTAAGGTGTCAGCAGTCGTTGGTGAGTAACCAGAGTTTATCATTGGTTTTGAACGAGTGGAAGGAGGGTGTGGCTCTAAGTGAGTCAGGTATAGAGTTCCATAGATGGGCAGCCATTACTGGAAAGCTTAAGCCTCCAGTTCTTTTCAGATTGAAGTTAGGGATTCTAATACTATTGGCTCGGGCCTTTCTGATGGGGCGTTCGGATATATGGTTAGAGCATTTTTCTGTGAGGTATGCAGGTGCTTTGTTATTGAGACAGTTATGAGTAATGTTGAGGGTTTTTAGTTTGATTCTGTCATTGATGGCCAAACAATTGGCGGCTCTTCTTTGGTCAGATATGTGTTGTCCTTTAAGAATTCCTAATGCTGTTCTAAGGGTGTTGTTTTGCAGGGTTTGGAGTTTATTGATGTTGTGTTTACTAGTGCCTAGATAAAGTGTGTTACAGTAGTCTAGTTCCGATAGGATAAGGGCTTGAGCAATGGTGATGCAACTATCAGTAGACATAAATGGTTTGCATGCATGAATTAGTTTGCAGGTGTAACTAGTTGCTGACGCTGTGGCATTTACTTGCTTGTCGAGGTTGAGAGCTAAGTCTAAGTAGAATCCTAAGGTTTTAACTTCCTTGGCTACATTGATTTTGATACCATCAATAGTGATGGATTTGTACATGTGGGATAGTTTGTTTAGTTTACTGGTGGATCCAATGATTAAAAGCTTGGTTTTATCGTTGTTAAGACATAGACCGTGTGTGGCCATCCAGGTTTGAATGATTTGATATATTTTGTTTATTAGGTCAGTGTCTTTGTCGTAGTGTCCTTGGATTGGGATGAGGATCTGGGTGTTGTCAGCATAATTAGTATATGAGACACCCAGTTTGTCCAGGATATCGAAGAGTGGTTTGTAAAAATATTATAAAAAGTAGGGGAGACACACGACCCCTGAGGAACACCACAGGTGATGGGAACTGGGTTAGCAGCCGAAGTGGGCGAGAAGATTCTTATAGTTATATTATCCAGGAAATAATGTATCCATGCAGTAGAGAAGTTGGCAGCCGATTTGAGATGGTTACAAAGTATTTTATGATCTACCAAGTCAAAGGCGTCTGACAGATCTAGGACTAGAAGAATGGACGTGCCTCCTCTATCTTTACGCTCATCCAGTTGGTTTTTGAGATCAAGGAGTGCCGTCTCGGTTCCGTTTCTCGGTCTGAATCCAGATTGTCTTGTGCCCAGTAGGTTATTAATCTCCAAGTAGGATTGAATCTGTAGATAAGCAGCTTTATCTAAGATTTTAAGAAGGAACGGAACTATCGTTATGGGCCTGTAGATCGTTGGGACATTAGGATCTAGATTAGCTTTTCTTAGGAGGGATAATATCCAGGCATCTTTAAGGTTGGTAGGCACAGAGCATGATTTAAAGGATGAATTAATAAAGGAGGTGATGAATGGGGCTAGTTCTTGTGCAGCTTCTTTGATAATTGTGGCTGGACAGGTGTTGCTAAAACAACGAGAGGGTTTAAGAGATGTGATGATGTTCTTAGCTACTGTGGAGATGGCTCTAAAGTTGAATTGGTTGTGCTATTTAGTTGGGTTGACGAAAAAGTTCTTGCGGGAAGGCTTCTTGAGTGGAGAGCGCAATGTTGTGGAGGGAGGATCGTTTGGCTGATATTTTGTCTTGTAACATGGTAATTCTATTGCATAGGGCATTTTGAATGTTAGTGCACCAAACTTTATCTTTGTTGCAAGAGTCTACAGGTGCGATAGGGGATTCTAATTCTCTAAGAATGGAAAAGATTTCCTTAGTGTTAGAGTTAGCTTTTTTGATTCTGTCATTGAAAGTTTCTTTTTTTGCCTGAATGATTTGTTTCTTATAACTATTAGTGGGGGCAGTGAGGAGATTTTTGTTATGAAGTGAGGGATTTTTTTTCCAGCAGGCTTTGGCTTGTCTTTTTTCTTTACGCAAGGCTTTTAGGCTTGGGGTGAACCAAGTGTTGAGATGGGCAAGAGGTTTAGATTTGCTCAGTTTCAACAGCGCAATGGCGTCTATAGCTGAGTTGATGGTGTTGTTATACCGGTCATTATGGTTAGTGATCAGACTGGAGTGATTGGTGATGGGATGAATTAGGGGGAGTAGATTTGTGACTGTTATGTTTTTTTACAGCAGGTGAGGGCTGGAGGTGCCAGTGGTTTAGTTGTCTTGGATGGAGGTAAGTCTGAGATGGTCAGCGAAATCAGATAATGATCAGTCCATATACACGGTTCAATGGCCGTTATGAGGGAGGCGCAGTTGATATCTGCCACCCAGTCCAGTGTGCGGCCTTTGGAATGCATGGGGCCATGTTCCGGATGGTGAGGCCTGCTTCCAGAATTGTGTTGGCTAGGATAGGGGCATTAGTGTCTTTAGGGTCATTGTGGCCTAGGTTGAAATCGCAGATTAGGATGATTTGTGTCCCCGGTTTGGCATTAGTGTTCAGAAGGGTGGTTATGTCATCTTCAAAGGTACCTAGTGGGCCCAGAGGTCTATAGATAAGGTGCACAGTAATAGTGCGTGAGGCGGAGATTCCTAGTTTTAGCGAGAGTAGTTCTGCTGAAGGCATAGGTATATAATCTATTTCTTTGATAGTGAGATTGGCTCTGCAGATGAAAGCTATGCCGCCTTCTTTTGAAGTTTCTCTGTCTTTTCTAAAGATGATGAAGTTCATAGGTATGGGTAGCATTACGGCTGGGCCAGCTGCTTTATGCAGCCTGGTTTCAGTCACTGCTAGGAAGTCAAGTTGGTTGCAGGTGATGATGTCAGTAATTTCAGCTGCATGGGCTATCAAGGATCTTACTATATTACTTTATTTTATTATTATTATTATTATTATTATTATTATTATTATTATTATTATTATTATTATTATTATTATTATTATTATTTTAATATTTACGTTGATGAGGCCTCCCTTAAGGTTATGTGTTACTTTCATGGTATCACTAGAGTGGTCATTATTGATCATGGTTTCAGGGGATTTAGTGCAGGGTTTCTGGATAAGGATAGGTTTGGTTTTAGAAGTGTTGCGAGAGGCTTGTGTAAGCTCCGTCTTGGAGTGACCGTTTGAAAGTGGGGCTTGTGGTGGCTTAGGGAGTCTAGATCCTAGTCTATGGTTTCTTAGTATGGTAGGGCAGACCTGTCTCAGGTAGATCTGGGTAATGAGATCTAATGACTGTTGGGTAGGAGGCTGGGTATGCATCTTACTAGTCAGTTCCCTTACTGTTGGGGGTCTATAGTGGAGGGCTGCCATTGTAGATAAGGCAGTAAGTGTGATAAGGATGGCTAGGGAACAAGTAGATAGATTGGACATAGGGGATGTCATGTCGGTGTTGGAAGAGGTGTTTGCCTATTATTGGCAAGTGTTAGGCCGTGGGAATGGACTAGTTCAGGATGGCAGCAATCAGCATAGGGCCTGGCTGGTACCGTGTAACCACAGTAGGCACAGGGCCAGGCTAGTACAGAATGTCAGCAGTCAACATATGGCCAGGCTGGTACAGTGTAACAACAGTAGGCATAGGGCCACGCTAGTACAGAATAGCAGCAGTCAACATTGGGCCAGGCTAGTACAATATAACAGCAGTAGGCATGGGGCCAGGCTAGTGCAGAATAGCAGCAGTCAACATAGGGCCACGATAGTACAGTATAGTAGCAGTAGGCATGGGGCCAGGCTAGTGCAGAATAGCAGCAGTCAGCATAGGGCCAGGCTAGTACAGTGTAACAACAGTAGGCATAGGGCCAGGCTAGTTCAGAATAGCAGCAGCCCGTATAGGGCAGGCTAGTACAGTATAACAAAGGTAGGCATGGGGCCAGGCTAGTGCAGAATAGCAGCAATCAACATAGGGCCAGGCTAGTCCAGAGTGTGAACAGTGGGCAAGGGTCTGTGTTTAGTTGAGTAGCTACAGATTTCTACTGAGTGGCCAGACAAATGGAAGGCAATGCAGACGGAGCAGAAGCATGGATCAATTAGCAACACATGTCACTATTGGGAAGGAGATATTTAGCATGGTCTGTAGAAAATTACTTCATGCAGTGTCTAGCATCGTGTCAGGGGCAATAGTTACAGGCAGTACACATGTTAAGACAGGTGAACACAATTTTGCGCACTAAGATATAGGTAGGAGGCTTGGGCAAGTGATGTTGAACATTAGTTTTAGGTGCTTAATAATCACTCTTGTCTACTTATAGGAGCAGACAACGTTGTGCAGTGGTCTAGGGATCACACAATATAATGATTCTTATAGTTCCATGGCTAGTTGGTAACTGGAGGGTGGGAATAGCACACGGTGACGAGTGCAACAGGTGACCAGAGCAACTCAGTGTCTCACTGTGAAGTCAGCAACAGTGCTTACCGGTAGAACTGGATGATGATGGTGGCACCGGGAGCGGCAACAAAAGGATGATGAAACAGCAAGGCGGGAGATCCTGTAGATTGGAAGGGCTTAGCAGGGTGGCAGGGGCACAGCAAACAGCCTGGTTCGCAGCTGTACGGCGTACAGAAAGTTCAGGATAAATTGTGGATGGGCTGAAACTTGAAGGCGGATTTCACCACGACCGCAGAAGGAGTCAGCTGTTTACAGCTGGCTATGCTCACAGCGCCCACAGGCTTACCTGGGCATGCTGTGCTCACTGGATGGGAGCACACACTGCTCTTGCAGTGTAAGGGTCTCTAGTCTCTCTCTAGGGGCTCTGGTACTTCGTGCTTACACGGTGGTACATCAGGAACGTGGGGTTGAGGATACTCTCATGTGGCAGTCGATGGTTACGGTTATTTGCAGGCCGGCGTCGCATCTGCAGGGAGGGTCATGTACTTCCATGGAGGATGCAGCTGTTTGGGTCGAGTGTAAGAGTGTACTCGGGTATTCCCTTCTGGCATAATGGTGTAGTTTGGCAAAGGACGGCCTTAGGTAGGAAAGGCCGGCTATCGCCTTCCGGTTCAGTGTGGCTGCATAAAAACAAAGCTCAGCCAATCAGTGCATGCTCGGTGACCTAGCAACATGTAAACAATGTTGCGGTCGCCATTTTGGGGAGGCTCCACGTGGAGCGAGTGAAAGATTTGCAGAATTCAGCAGATGCCTGGGTGAGGGAGCAGGAATGGGCATAGCAGTGGGGATGGGGACCCTCAGGTGGTGCCCTGGTGGTCCTTCTTACCCCAGTACGCTGTAGTGATGCTAAAATGGATCAGGTATCGTCATTGGTGTCTGCCGTGTCTCCTGACCGCGGCACAGCAGCACGGGCTCCTGCCCTGCCTGCAGAGCTGCTACTGCAGAGGCAGTGATGATCGTCTTGAGAGTGGGATAAGGAAGTAGATGGTTTATAAGGACGGCCTTAGGTAGGAAAGGCCGGCTATCGCCTTCTGGTTCAGTGTGGCTGCATAAAAACAAAGGTGAGCCAATCGGATCAGGCTTGGTGACCTAGCAACGTGTAAACAATGTTGCGGTTGCCATTTTGGGGAGGCTCCTCATGGAGTGAGTGAAAGATTTGAAGAATTCGGCGGATGCCTGGGTGAGGGAGCAGGAATGGGTGTAGCAATGGGGCTGGAGACCCTCAGGTTATGCTGGGGTGGTCCTTCTTACCCAGTACGCTGTAGTGATGCTGGAATGGAGTAGGTATTGTCATTGGTGTCGGCCGTGTCTCCTGACCGCGGCACAGTATGGTTCACTGTGTGGAAGGCAGAAGAGAGATTGAGTAAGATGAAGACAGAAGGGATGTTAGAGTCAAGGTTGGAGAGCAGGTCTTCACAAATGTTCAGGAGATCAGTTTCTATGCTTCTGGCAGCTCTAAAGCCAGACTGATGGTCAAGGAGGCAACCAACAGAATTGGAGCAAAGGTTAAGCTGTCAGATGGCCAACTTTTCCAAGAGTTTGCCAAGGAAAGGATTGATGGAGATCGGTCAATAGTGTGCAGGGCAAGAAGGGTCAGTTTGGGTTTTTTTAAGAAGAGGGCGCACAAGAGAGTTCTTCAGAGGGGAGGTGAAGGCACCCAAGGCAAATGAATGGTTGCAGAAATCAGCCAAAGCATGAGCAAGGGTGTAAATGGATTTGGAGGAACAGGGAAGAACCTGTTTTGATGAGACTTTCATTGATCAGAATGACTTGTCTAGCAACCTCGTCAGGGGAGAAAAGAGGAAAGGAAGAGAAAGAGGGTGGGGGCAGCTGCAGGAGGGCCAGGGTTGACAGAAGAAGGAGGGTGAAGAGGGGGAGGGGAAGAGAGGGTTGACAGGATGTCCTGGGTTTAGAGATGAAGAGAGAGGCAAGGGACGTGCAAAGGGCATGTGAGACGACAGGATGCACCAGGATTGGCCAGCTTCTTTCAGATTTTAAAGAGTTCGGCTGAGTTGTTAGATGCCACAGAGACACAGGCTTGGATTTGGGCTCTCTTCTTAGTGCAGACAGAGAGCCAGTAATTCCTCTGGAGCAGGCGGCCGGCCAGTTTATCATAGGATGAGCAAGAAGCCTTCCATTTCCTCTCAGCCACCCTGCACTTATGTTTAAGGGTGGCTAGGTCAGCGTCGTACCAAGAGTTGCACTTAGCCTTGGGCTTCAAACGGATACTCCTTGTAGGGGCAATAACATCTAGAGTATCAGAGATAAAAGAGTAGAGCATGGAAAGGGCTACATCGGGATGTCAGTCAGCCGGAGGCGAGGGGGGTGTGAAGGTGGCGTCAAAGGCCTCATCTGACACACTTTCATGGGCCGGATGTCAGAGAAGGTAAGTGGCAGGGTTGGGGTTGGGTTGGCCTGGGGGTAGAAAGGAAGAGATGGGAGGATAGGAGGGAGTGATCGCTCCAGGACAGAGGAATGGTCAGAGGTATGGAGAAGGGGAGATCAGAGGAGATCAAAGCATCAAGCATGTGCCCTGCAGAGTGAGTCGGGCCAGAGGGGAGGATCAAAAGGGAGAGGGAATCGCAGCGGTCACCAAAGAGGACAGAAGAGGAACAGGGAGAATCTGGATGTATGTTGAGGTCACCAAGAAGAAGGAGTTGAGTGGTTAAGGCCAGAAGGTAGGGGGAGAGGTCCACCCACTCAGAGAGGAATGATGTGATTTGATCAGGATGCCGATAGATAGTAGCCACAGTGTGCGAGTGGCCACGAGCGAGAGAAAGCCTGCAGACAAGGCATTCGAAAGAGGAGTAGGTCTGCGTGGGAATGATAGAGGCAGGAATCCACTCAGGGAAGATCAGGGCTGCAACCCCTCCGGACCGGGTGGATCTGGGTGCAGAGAGGATCTTATAGCCGTCAGGGAGGAGAGTGTCAAAGCTTGTGACAGAGCTGGCCGTGAACTATGTCTCAGTAAGCTCGAGGACATCAAGGTTGAATTCTTCAAGGAGGCGGCAGATGTCAGAGGGGTGTTTGACAGCAGAGCGAGAGTTGAGAGTGGCAAGATGAACAAGGTTGCCAGCCTTAAAGGACTTCTGGGGAGGGGTAAAAATTAGAGGTACACCCTGTGGAGGTGAAGATGGAGCCCGAGGGGGCCAAAAGAGGAGGGAAGAGAGGGCAAGGTAGCCAAAGGTGAAGCAGGAGGGGGGAGAGAGGGAACAGCAGGAAATGAAAGGAAATTGATAAGGCGAGGGAAGAGCCTATCAAAGAGGAGGAGAGTGGCCTGAGGGCCTTGGACTATGACAGTGCCATTTAGGTAGACATTAATGATGACCTTAGAGGAGTGAAAGGGGGCCACAAGGGCTTCCCAGTGTGTGCCACCATTAATGGGAGAGGAGGAGAGAGGACAGAGCACAGAGATGATATGTAGAGTCCATAGATCAGGCGAAGGAACAACAAAGTGGATGTTAGCGAGGGTCTGTCTGGAGGAAACACTGGATTAAGTGTAAGCGATAGGGAGACCAGGGTTGGAGGCCAAGATATCCTTTTTGAACTTCTTCCTACCATACTTAGTGAGAAGAGAAAGATAGTCCATGGAGAAACAGTTAGAGAAGATAGGAGAGACAGAAAGCGTCATGAGTGAGGTAGAGGAAAAGGAGGGGAGAAGCAAAAAGTTGTGGGTGCAGTCATCGGGCCAGCAAGTTACAGGGCGCAGCACAAGCAAAGGGTACAGCAAGTTTGCAACAAAAGAAAAACACAGCTAGATATAGTTTCAGGCAAAAAAGCAAAAACACAGCTAGATTTGGTTTCAGGAAAAAAGCAAAAACACAGATTTGGTTTCAGGCAAAAAACAAAAACACAGCTAGATTTGGTTTCAGGCAAAAAGCAAAAACACAGCCATATTTGTAACTGCAGCTAGGCTCAGATGCATGCAAGCAGGGGGTTTAAAACACAATGCAATCAGGAGTGTGAACATGGGAGACAAGCAGAGAAGGAAGTGAAGTCAAGAGAGGGTAGGAGTGTGTCCTGAAGGAAGGAACTAACCCATGGTAAAGGGGGTGCGACATTGATACATTATATGACAAATATTTAAATAAAGCACAAGTACAGAGTTAAATCAGTTCTGCTAGTGTAAGTGCCTGTTTGCAAGATGTTGTACTAGGAAGATAGCTGAACAGAGCAGAACCGAGTCATGGGTGATCGAAACTAAATACAGTGAGACAATTGAAAAAGCAACTGCAATGCTGTCTGCTCAGAAAGGGTCTGTTTATACTTGCTGAGGAAAGAGGCATTCTGGCATTTCCATGGAGGCACGTCAATAGCTTGCGCACAGAAAACTTTGCCATGAGACGCGCATTGGCGATTTGAAAAGGGGCGTAAGCTCCTAGTGATGCAGTTTGAGGGGCGGGCGATCTGTATACTTGCTGTGAGGGCACTTGAACTTAGGGCGATGCATCAATGGATAAGATAGCACAAGATGGCGACACCCAACCCGTTGTTTTCACATGTGTAAAAGTGAGGAAAACTAAGGTAAAATTGTAAAGACTGGAGGGGGGGGTGGTCTGTACTTCTGCTCTCTATATGGTAGAGGAGAGGCACAGAGGACCCCAGCCAAGATTCTCTATTATGGTGCACTCCGAGACTCCCGGCCGGCTCATAGAGCCGAGGTTTGCTCAGAATTACTTTAAGACGAGATAGCTGCACCCTCGAGATGGATATCAGCAGTGATGCGATCATCCTTCTCGCTTCAACTCCAACGAACTTCATACAAGTTGTAACATTTATACTCAAAACTCGTCATCATTGACGTGTAACACTCAAAAGTTAACATGCAATTCTATTGGTTGGAAAAAGGTAACTTTACTATAGGTACTATATATGTATATGGTAACGGAGTGAGGGGATTGGGTAAACACTGTCAGGTGGGCATCTAAACCCTTCCTTCAAAAATGACTACTGCGAACATCACTAAAAGTATGATGTCCTATTGGTTCTACTAACTATACGACCCTTGATTATTTGGTCCACTGTGATTGGGATGGCCTCAACCCCATGCATACTATTCCCCTTCGCTTAGCAGCACACCGAATGGTTGGCCAGGTGCGGGGTGCCCCTTAGTTACCCGGCCTTCCTCCCATTATGGTTACAATCAATTATTACTTTAATAGCCATGTGCCAATTAGTTCACTGTGGTTGGCCTTGAAACTGCATCTTCTGTCTGGAAAGGTTCTGATATCTCTGCTTGGTCCGGTGCCAAGTGTAGGTGTGAACCCGTGCTTCTTCTTGCTCGGCTGGTCACATGATTCCCACACCGTGAATTTGTCTCGTTTCTCTCAATTTGTGTATTTGATTTTCGTTTCACCCGCCACCTGCCTTCACCTTCTTATCTCGATCCTTCAGAGGCAGGATATTCTGGTCTTTGTTTCAATTAAAAGTAGCTACTGTTCATAGCTTCCATTGGTATGACCTTGGCTTCCCTGGCACAAGTTGCCTCTGCTGAGTTTCGATTCAGCCGTCTCTTCTTGTTTTGTTAGAATATGAATCTTTTCTCGTTTGGCCTTTAGTAACCTGGGTTGTTTCTGCTTCTTTTGCAAAGTAGAAATACACTTATAATACTGTGCTTCATTTTGAGGTAGATTATGTATAAGGGTGCTTACTGCACTACTTTTCTAATAAGCATAGCAAGCCGCACTGTTTCCTTAGCTTTCTTGCGGTTCCAAGCATATTTACAGGAGTAAACTGGTTGAATATCTTCATCTTGCTTACAGCTTGAACTTCTTTGTATTTCAACATCATTCTCCCCCTTTAGGTTCACAATATCTTTATTCATGGCATTTCGTCTCTGTGTGTCATTTTTTGGTTGTCAATTCTTCTATCTGCACATTAGTCCGGGCCCTCGTGATGTCACCACATGTCTTCCATTAAGGCCTTTTTGGTTTCTTCCAGCACAGTACTTAGGCAATCTTCATTTCATTTCATTTGCTGGTAGGATTTCCTCAATGGATACCTTATTGTCCATGGTGTTCAGGGTATCGGTACTTCAATAGGTGTTGCTCTTCTAATAGGCACTGGGCATAGCCCCACTGCGGCTCTCTGCTGGTTTATTTGCTCATCATACGTCACATATTTTGGTGTGAACATTCCTGGGACTTCAAAATGGATGACTCGAATGCAGGCTTTATTTGGGACCACCACTACACTCCCCCCTCTGGGTGATTCATCAACCACTTTCACTTCCATCTTTGGATTCGTTTTATGCGGTTCTTCTGTATTCATCTTCACTCCATTGCCTGGGTTCATCCTCTCTTCGTCCTCCGGATCTGTACATGACGGTTTGAAGAAGTGTCTCTTTGGAGTCCAGATTTGTATTACTCCTTTCAGGCTTCCTGCTGTCCTTACATGTTCGTCCTTATTCCATGTCATCAGTTGACATTGTCCATTTGGGCTGCAATAAACCCATCCTCCCACATAATTTCTGTGCTTCCTGGGATAGAGACATTTTGTTCCTTCTGGTGCGTGAATGCTGGCCTTCACAAAGTCTCTTATTTCTTCATCAGTCAGGTCTTTTGGCTTCCATCCTAGCTTGACGTCTATCATGATCTTCATCCCCATGGCCTTTTTCGCAGTCTTCTGACATTGAGAGATTATTAATCTGATAACACAAAACCCTAGCAGTATCATCACTAGCAGGGCTCCCAAGAACTTGAATGCGTCTGCACCACTGTGGGACCCATGAGAATAGTGATCCAAACCAACTGTCATCATTAACTTCATCAGTTTCATCGATCATCTGTTCTGTAGCTTTGTCAGCATACCCATGGCTTCCGTTAAAGTTCCATTTTCCTCATCGTGAGAAGGTATAAATGTGCAACATGATTCTCCGATTTTTGCACAAACTACTCCATCCATAGCTGTGATCATGTCAAGGACATATATGTTCTGGAGAGTCATCAGTCGGATGGTTCTTAGCTCTTCTTTGATTGCATTGAATCCTTTTATGGTCAGGATGATGGTTTGCAGTAACTCCCATCTGGTTATCTGTAACCATTTGGTATTTGCTCCAACTTGGAATCTTGGCATGAGGATTGTCGCAAACACTGATGAGGTGAGGCTAAACAGCCTGTGTTCATATGAGATGGCATGAAAGGATTCTTCAGATTTGGCAGTGAAGTAATTTTCACTTTTCAATCGAGTCATCAGTTCCACAGATCTCCTTTTTTTCAGGTGAGCATCTGCTTTTGGAAAACTGTCAATATTCAAATCGAGTTTTGGGATTACCAAAGCTGGAACATGGACATTCACTATGGTGCATATCCCTCCCCAGTTTCTCGGCAGTCTGATGTATGCTTTGGATCCACATGCCCAATAGTGATCCATATTTACTGCAGTTCCGTGCTCCATACCTGGGGCATCAAAGATTCGTCCACAATTCTGATTCTGTCGCATATTTCTTGTGCCATTATTCCTGAAGCACAATTTTGAGCTTTCTAGTGGCACTATCTGCAAAGGTCCTCCTCTGTCTTCGATCCATGTCGGTAGTTTTGAGAGCTTTGGCCATCGTGGCTTACAAAGCCTTTGTGAGTTTCCAATTGCTTCTTTGCAGGCTTCGAGGACCATCCAGGCTCTGCAAATTACTACTCCTTTTTCCCATCCATCTGGTGAAAGAACTGTTCCCCAAATCTGCTGTTGGCCTGTGTTCTTCCAACTTTGAGACTCTTCTGGAGTTTTTCCTTGGACACTTAGCTTCTGATTTACTTCCCATCTGATTCCTGCTCCTTTCACTCCAGGTTTCTCGTATCAGATTACATGGTTCCTTGTATGAGCTCTGTTTCTTGTCTTTATGTCTTGAACATAATCATCTTCATCGGGATAGGCTGTTTCAGTTGCCCATATCAGTGAGGCATCACTACCCACAAAGTGGCCTCTGGTCTTACACATTCCTACGTGTGATAGAGAGTGTGCTGTCTGGACATCGATTTCTACAACTACGAAGATCTTGGACTTCCCCATGCTGTATAGTAGGAGTGCACAAACAAAACATTCCCCTCCTGAATTTCGTCTTCCAATTTCTTTCATGTGCTGGTACCAAATGTTGTTTCCCAGATGTGCTGTGCTATCCAGGTAGTCGTTTAGTTTGTTGTCATCTCCATGCATGCTTCTCTTGATATTTAGTGTTTCCCTTAATTTGCTATCACTACATCCCTGAATGCATCTGCATGGCTCCTTCTTGCTGGAAGGTTCTCAGGTATCCTGGTCCATGGTGGAGGCTTCCTCATCTGCGCCATTTGAGTAGACAAACGTCTGGCAGTTCTTTTCTTGTCCTCATACATCTTTTTCCTGCTGTTTATAAATCCCATCTCATCCACCCTGACATTGGTAAGGTATATGGCTGTACTGTGGAACTTGCACTTGTCCCTTTCGTTGGAACATATATGTTTGTCACTGCCGTCTCTGTGCATTTCTTCTTCAGCTCCTCTTGTCTTTCCACTATGTCTGCTTCCTTCATTTGGCTCTTTATTTTACTTGTAGTGATATTTTCCATAGTAGGTAGTCCTTTCTTCTCTGAGGCTTTGAATTGTGGTTCTGCAATCATTGACACCAGGCCTGTTGCGTGTGCATTCAGTGTTTGCATGGGCGGGGTTGTCAGTAATCTTCCTTCATTCAATCTTTGCCGACCCTGTCTCCGGCCTTTCTTTTTGTTTGTTACCACAAGTGTGTGTGTGTCATTGCTACTCACATCCATTTCAACACATTAATTCCACCATCAGATCTTCTTGGGAACGGAATGACTATGTAAGGTCTGGGTGCCTTTGTGGGTTTCATGCGTGCATAATTAGGTGGGTGCACTGGAATTGGAATGCTTTGTGCACCAATAAAAAATGCAATTAATGACAGTAAAACAATGATGAATATGATAAACAAATACATTATGCCCCTGTAGGTCAGACAGCAGCATTTACTTCCAAGGAAACGTGGACGTTTCTTCTCCTATGGGAGGACAAGATTGCTGCTCTGGATCCCCATCTCGATCATTGCAAAATGTCTACCTTTTACTATACTTCTTTAGACAATACTGTCTGTCGGATTCTGTGTTTAAGCGGTTCAGGTTTCCTCCAAGTGGCCCCCCTCTTGCGGGCGTGATTTGTCTCTTATTTCAGGACACAGTTCCTTTGCTAAACTATGGAAAAAATCAAATCAAATAACACTTCAGCAGGTCCTTTTACCGCGCATGTTCAAAGTAGGTCAGCTCCCAGTCCACTCCTTGGATTTGCTTCAGTCCTGAAGACATGTTGTATCCTGGTCAGGATGAAGAATAGAGACAAGATAACAACAAATGGAACAATGTGAAACCCTTGACACTACTTCCTCGATCTGTCCCTCGGTGGAAAGCTATTAGAATCTCCTCAGATAGTTCTGTTGATGGTTAGAGAGTTCTATTTGTAGTACGATTCCATGCAAGAGCATGCCCATCTGTGCAACATTAGTTGGATCTCTGATGAATGTGAGGACGTCAACATCGGTCGGTCTCCCCACTAGCTCTGGGAAGTGAGTGACTAGACGAAAAAGGACATTGTGAGCCAATCTGATGTCTTCTAGTGACAGGGACATCCGTCCTGTTTTGCTGAGTTTCAGGAATGTATGCTTTCTCTTCAATGTAAACAATGTCTGCACTGCCGTACGCGTGGAGTGCAACTAAGATCACAATTTTATTTAGGAGTTGGCTTAGATGTTCCGTATTCGCTGGATCTCGAAAAAACGTGATTGTGTCTGTCGTTCTTCCGACAAGACTTGGTCAGTCCTCGATTATGCGAAAGAACAATGCATTGACAAGCTCCTTCTCTGCTTGAGACATTTAGTTTCCCCTCATTGTATTCAGGAAGTAAGAGGAATTGTTCGGTAATTACAGTAAGCAATCTTCTTATTGTCTTTGTTTTCAGGATCTTGAAGAAAGTCAGTAACACTGATGAGTTACCCCACAAGTGACGGGTATGATCTTAGCACTAGATTAAAGTATATCACCACATCTTTAATGATGTCGCTACTGCGGGACACCATAAGTGATTCCAAATAGGGTCTCAGTGTGGAATGAGCCTGGATACTGTATTTTCTTCCAATTTATGTGTCCTCGATCAAAATTTGGCATAGTCTTTTCTTATCAAGGCTTTCAGTGTGCCTCAGTCCGAGGTTCAAAGTCAACAGATTATATTGTAGCTAATACGTGCAGTTTTCTTCTTCACCCTGCAACTAGGATGCACAGAGTATCTGTTTTTATGTCCTTATCCCATTTTTTGTTTAGAGGTTGTGTCCAATTTAAGCCACAATTTTACAAAAGTTCTTTATCTTTGTCTGGATGGTCATGCGTCTTTTTTCTTCATCATGGATCTCGTCTGCACGTGCTGTGGTTCTTCCCCATCGCTCGTAGACTCCCCTCATTGGGGTTCAGGCAGGGGGCCCTCTGATATGTAGGGTTTGATATCGCCCAGAAAAATCCAAGCTCTTCTGCCTTGTAGTTTTACTGCGGACGGAGTGCAGTCCTCTACTGTGAAGGGGCCGTTAAATCGTGGCTCATCCCACTTTTTCCTCATGTGGTTTCTTACAAGGACGGTGTATCCAGGGAAAACAGATGGTACACAAAGTCCTTGTGCTGAGTCTGTAGTGGTATCTCCTTCTGTGTTCTGTGCTGCCCTGCACCCGTTTCGTCGTCGCTGCAGCTGGTCTGAAATTACAGTAAGGCAGATGTCATGCAATTCAAGTAATTTTGCATTTCAGACCCTAAAATTTCTCCTTGACTGGGCATCACATCTAGCACTATCTCAAGGTGTAAGAGGAGTACGCATTCTCCTTCCTGTGGCTATCTCGTGTGGCGTAAGATGATGGTCGGAACCGGTTTGCTTCCGAAGTGCATACAATGCCAAAGGAAGGCAGTGCGACCATTCCTTTCTTAGAGTAAGCTTCAACTTGGCTATCCTCTCCTTTAATAAGCCAGTGAGCTTCTCACAGATCCCGTTACCTTGCGGATGATACGCTGATGAGAACTTGTGCTTTATACCAAGTAGCAAGCTAATCTGTTCGTATATCTCATTTACAAAGTGAGATCTGTTATCTGATCTTAGGACCTTGCACACCCCCCCACTTGGGGAATACTTCTCTCACTAAAAATTATGGCTGCACAGGTAGAGACTGGGTCTGTAAAGGGACCTGCCTCAATCCATCTAGAGAATGGACACACCACAACAATTAAGTATCTGTAACCGTTACATACTTGAATCATGTCGACGTAATCGACATGCAAGTGCTGAAAAGGCCCATTTGGCCTTGGGATGACTCCTCTCATTACCTTTAATGTGTGTCCAGCTGTGAATTGTTGGCATATTATACAGTTCACTATAAAGAATGCAACGTGCTCGGCTAAATTCGGTATGAACCAGTCTTCTGCGAGTGTTGCCGCTAAATTTTCTTTTGTCATGTGTGCCGAATAATGCAACTGCTCCAGCGCTATTTTTAATAGGGCTACAGGCATTACTGGTTTACCAGTGCTGTATTGTCACCACAAGTTGTCAGAGGGATTTAAAGAACACCCTTGTCGATTCCAAAGATTCTTCTCTTCCTGTGGTGCCTCCCTTGGAGTTCCATCAATTGTGTTTGCCCAAGATTGTTATATCCTTCAGGTGTCGTTCGTGCAACCATCATTCTCTCATTGGTATGGATGACCTCCACTTCCATGATTGTTTCACTTTTGGATGCCATACGCTGGACTTCCATGTCTGCTGCTTGATTTCCGCGTGAGATAAAATCTGTCCCTTTCGTGTGGGCAGCGCATTTCACGACCACTATGCCCACTGGGAGCTGTAGTGCCTTAATCAGCTTGTCCAATAAGGCTGCATGCTGCACTGGCGTGCCATCTGCTCGGAGGTAGCCCCTCTTTTCCAGCACGCTAAGCCTGCGTGTACTGTCGATGTCAGATAGGTGGAATCACTGTACACCGTTACTTTCTGGTCTGCATGATTCTCAATGGCGAGTATCAATGCCAATAACTTTGCAGCCTGCGCTGAATAAGTATCAATGCCAATAATTCTGCAGCCTGCGCTGAATAATGAGATGGTATTCGCACACAAATAAGTACTCGGAATTCTCCATTTGCTGTGTGCTTCATCACAGCAACGCCTGTAAATCTTTGTCCGTCACTTTGATTGTCTCCAGAAGAACCGTCAATAAAGACACTTTCTCCTTCTGCCAAGGCAATTTCTTTCACCCTGGGAATTTCATCATAGAATTCTTCATAGTTTGCACAGTCATGTGTTGGCCCTTCTTCAGTGACGGCTCTGCTACAAACATAGCTGGGTTCACTATCTTACATCGAACTACCTTATTCGATGGATTTGATATGATCACTTCATAAGTAGAAGCTCTGTGAGATGGCAATGTGCCTCTGGTTTCTCTAGAACGGCAAACAGCGAGTGCTCGACGTAGAACGTCATTGAGCAACCCATTACAATGGTTGTAGCTTTCTCAATGGCAGCTAAACTCTCTTCACACGGGAAATGACCTCTCATTACTGGGTCTAAATGTCCACTATAGTATGCCTGGGGTGTGTACCCCAATTTGGTTCTTTGTGTGAGCACTGCCATCATAACGCTGCCATTTGTGTGTGAAAACAGGTCAAATTCCTCTGCGTAAGTGGGAATCCCTAGAACTGGTGCTGTGCAAATAGCTTTCTTGAATTCGGAAAATCCTTCCTCCATGGTCTCAGACCATTCATTTTTTCCTTTTGTCACTTTTGCCTTCTTTAGGGCCTGAAGTAAAGGCTTAGTGTAAGAGCTATAGTCGAAGACCCATGCTCTGACATAATTGCATAGGCCTAAAAAGCTCTGCATCTGTTTTATTGTGTGTGGCTTAGCTGTGTTCAGTATGGCGTCAGCAAACAGCGAGTGCTCGACGTACAACGTCATTGAGCAACCCATTACAATGGTTGCAGCCTTCTCTATGGTGAATGCTGCGGCAGCTAAACTCTCTTCGCACGGGAAATGACCTCTCATTACTGGGTCTAAATTTCCACTATAGTATGCCTGGGGCTTGTACCCCAATGTGGTTCTTTGTGTGAGCACTGCCATCATAACGCTGCCATTTGTGTTTGAAAACTCTCAAAACTCATGTTTTTTCATAAGCGTTGTCTAGCTTTGCTCCATTCTGATCCTTAATTGTCCTTTTGTCCTATGTCTTTGCTTTTTTGTGTGCCTACGGGCCTTTATTGGTACATTATACATAATGACATTAAAATAAATAAATGTGGCACTATGGGGTTGTTAGTGTGAACTTTTGTGAAGCCTATGTTCTATCTGATTGCATTTAATTTGTAAATAAATAATGTGTATTCTTCTGTGGATTTTTGTAATATTATGAAGAATTGGGAGTAGGATATTGACCCAAGTACTTTTTACAGCACCTTGTTTTCACACTTAACCTACTTCATAACCAACATACAGTTGTTTGAGGTAGCATGGTGAATTTTGTGATGTCAGTTATGCATGGTGTGCGTTTAGGGGGTCACATAATAACTGATCAGCTCTATGTTTAATTCATTGCTTTTCAAGCCTTCTCTACTTCCTTTTTTACTATTGTAAAATCCATACGAATAAAGATAGAAATGATGCAGGTATGGTTAATAAACATAATATACAAAACCAATAATCCAAATAGCCATAAAGGTGATAAGAAATCATCACAAAAAACTAAAATTCCCTGTACTGATTAATGTTTTGATGAAGAGCAAGTGTGAAACAACATCTTCCACCTCCAAATCCTGCTCAAATAAAGACCAAATCTCTTTGAAAAGGTGATCCCAATTCATGTTCAGCAATTATTCTTCTGTGCATTTAGTATTCCCTGAACAGTGCTGTATACCAAATCATGAAGGAGTGTGGATCACCATCCCTGCAAAGTCGAACAATCAAGAGTCAAGCTATGAACAATGCATACATGTGATAGACGCCTAGCCATGTACACCCCCAATAGTATATATAACACTGTGGGTTTTGTTTACTGGTAATCCAACCAAAGAAGCCAAAAACGTTGTTCCGATTTTCAAAAAGATGAAGACAACATCCAAACATAAGAATTGTGTCTGCTAATGGGCCCCACATGTCTAGCACATTCATATGTACTGCTCCATCTCCACTAATTTAGTTTGGAGAGAGAAAGATGACATCAAAAGGTAACCTTATATTGATAAATCATATCATTATAAAAAAAAAGTTTTACGGGCAAATTAATGAACAGTTTTCCAATTGTGCTCTGTGTTGGGATTGTCCACAGTGGTCTCAATGTGAAAGAAAGGTTTATATTGCGTGCACCATATTGGTGACTGGGGTAGATGCATGTTAGCGCAATGTTTCAGTCTGGTATGTATCTAGTATAGTTAATGAGAATGGGAAGAGTGTTACTATCGGTGTTATTTTATGTAGAGGTTGATACATTTTAGATTTGAATACATGTAGCAACATAATGACAATCATGTGGATACAGTGTGAATACAATGTAGGTGTGTTACTTGCACATAGCACCTAAAGATGGGAAACGAGGAGAAATGCTTAGATGGAGAAGCCACTATGAGAGGATGCAATGGTCCTGAACACACGTACATGAATATATACATCAAACAGCTTTTAAGGGAGATGGGTTTGGGACATTTGGGGAACAGTGGGTGCATGGTGAGTACATGGGAAGGTTCTATACCGCAGGTCCCTCATATCTGGGGTTTGTGAAGGCCGCAGAGCCCGGGTTGGTGAGATTAATTTTATGTGACCTGGAGAATTGGTTGACTGGGGTCAAAGGAAGGAGGAAGGCAGCTAACTGCATTTGACCAGCTGTGATAGTATCAAATGGTCATTCGAAGTCAGGAAAATATTAAGTGCTAGTGGGTCATAGGTTTATGACTTGGTGCTGTTGTGGAAAAGGGATATAATCTTCCTGAGAACATGGGAGCTTGTTATTCAGTGACCAGGGAAGTCCGGCCACATGGCACAGTCAACTTGGTGCCAGTTAATAAACCAGATGCAAGAGGTGCTTAAGGGCAAAGGTGGAAAATGGTTTATGGGTTTCAGGAAGATGACCAGGATGTGGTCAGAGGCCATGTGGGCTGAAATGGAAGTCACAATAGATTAGCATGAAATGAGAAATACCAGATAATTATTGCTGATTCATAGGAAACTTGTTTATTTCTCTCCCTCCTCATATTGATGAAGTGTTCTTGTAAAAGCCACGTGCATCACACCTGGGGTTAGAGGCCCCCGACCACATGTAACTTGTAATAAATTAGGATTGTTATAGGTGAATAAGCAATTATGTGCTGATGTCATGATCAACTGTGGAAAGAGCCCAAAAAGTGTTGTACTTGTAAATATGACCTAATGTAAATGTATGTTGAAAGGGATGATGTTTAGATGAATGTGACCAATAAGAGCGTGGGAATTGAGGGGGATTATAGTCCCTTGTATAGGTTTAGCCAATCATATTTGGGGGATGACTTTGTAACAAAATATGTGTCAGTGTGTTAAATGTTGCAACAATGTATATAATGTGCTACTTGTGTGTGGTTCCAGGAGAATCCGGTTAGTTAAATCTCTAGCGAGCTGTCTAGACCCTCACGGTCGTTTATATATAATAAACTTGCTTTACTGACAAATGTGCAAACACTTCTTGAGAGCTGGGATTATTTTGAGTACAGAGGTCTGAGGCCAGCCCTGACAACTGTTAAATATTTTATACACGTATGATATAGTAACTGTCCTTTGGGGTTACAATGAAAAAGCTTATGAAGGACTTTTTTAAAATAATAAAGTCCCAGATTTGAATATCACTGATAAAGGATATCTTGTGGCAATAAAATGATGTGAACAATATTTATAAAGTACAGCCTGACACATCTGGAGCAATTCTGGTCCAGTAATATCTATGTTTTACCCCACCAATAGTGCTCCACATGTGTGAGGCCATTTCTTTCCCTCTGGTTGGTTTGGAATTTAAAACACTGCTTGGAGATCATGGTTCTTCATGCAGTATTTGGAAGAATAATACAGTTAAGTCTGTGCAAATATCTACCTGCATCCCGGTTTGAGCTTGCACAACAAATCAACCGGAATTCGAGCTGTTGTGCAAGCGTGTTGAACAAAGTTTGAGCACTGTGCATCGTATTTGTATTTTATTATAACTTATACAGCACTTTCACCGAAGTGCTATACATCATTGAAGAAGTACAATGGTAAACAATATCTGAAATGATTGGGATGGATACAAAAATGCAGTAGATAGACAGAGACAGTTAAGAGGAAGCAGTGTCAGAGGGTCGGCTTTAAGATGGGAATGGAAAATATGGAGTGGGGGAGACACAGATATCAGGTGCAAGTGTATACAACAATGTAGCGGTTATTATTATTATTATTATTATTATTATTATTATTATTATTATTATTATTATTATTATTATTATCATTATTATTAAGGGGAGAAAAGGAGATAAACAAGAGGGGTACAGAGAGGTTTAGGGGTCAAAAGAAGATGAGGATATTTGGAGCAGGGGGCAGACTAGAGGGAGAGGAGAGTGAAACAAGGGAAGCAAGATCAGCAGGAACAAGGCCATGATAGCACTTGAAGACTATAGAAAGGAAGTGGAAAAGAAAACGAGAGTCATAGGGGAGAAGAGAAATGGAAAGAAGCGAGGGGGAGATGGAGGAGGGAGGGAGAAGAGAAAACATATAGCTGATTTGAATACAGAATGTAATGGGGTAAGATGAGCAGAGGGGAGTCCGACAAGAAGCACGGAATAGTAGTCAAGATGAGAAAGAATAGCAGAGGTTTGAGAATTTGGCCGCATGAAAGGAAAACGATGAATTTGACATATATTGAACAATATGCTATGCTATGCGGACGATACCCAGCTCATTTTCAGGCTACCTTCAGCCTCCCCCTCTCCTTCCTTCATCTCTGACTGTCTGTCTGCTATCCAGGAATGGTGTGCCGCCAATGACTTCTGCCTTAATGCCAGTAAGACTGAGATTCTACTCATCGGTACACCCACTCCCTCCTTCCCTGCAGCTCTCTGGCCTGCCTCCCTTGGCCCCCTCCCTGCTCCTACCTGCAAGGCAAAAAACCTTGGGGTCATCTTCGACTCCACACTCTCCTTCTCTCCTCATATTTCTGACGTCGCTAAGAAGTCACACTACCAGCTACACCTCCTCAGAGGTATTCTTCCCTTCCACTCCTTCCCCCAGAAGCTCACTGTCTCCCGAGCCCTGGTTCTCTCGAAGCTGGATTACTGTAACAGCCTCTATCTTAATCTGCCTGCCTCCACTCTCCGCCCTCTGCAACTCATCCAGAACAGAACTGCGAGACTTGTCCTTGGCCTCAAGCCCAGGGACCGTATCTCTCCAGGACTGAAATCTCTACACTGGCTCCCAGTGGCTGCGAGGATAAAGTTCAAAACCCTCTGCATTGTCCACAAGGCCTTCTGGGGCCTGGGTCCTAAATACCTTCAACTCTCTCTTCCCAAATATCTTCCTTCCCGAGCCCTTCGCTCATCCGCCTCCAACTCCCTCAGGGTCAGCCGCTTCTCGAAGCAACGAGCTGAGGGTAGATCTCTCTCCGCGGCAGGGGCCTCCCTCTGGAACAGCCTTCCTGCCTCCCTGAAACTTGAGGAGAACCATCTCCGGTTCCGGAAGCACCTCAAAACCTTCCTCTTTGCTTCTGCTTTCTCTCTCCCTCTCCCCTGCTGAACAGCTAATATCCTTCACTTAAACTGCACTGATTCTGCAACTGGACCACTCTTAACGGCCTCGGTCCTGGGCCCAGCCACTCTCCACTTGCACTGATGCACTGGAACCCCTCTGCACTGCGGGACTGTCTCTGTATCCCTACAGCCCCCCCCCTTTCCCAGCACTTGTTCTGCACTTACCTTGCACTTGCCACCAGCTGGCCCTATTTATTTATTACTTTACGCCACTTACCTTGTACTGCACTTCCCCCCCTCCCCTTCCCCTTGCACTTTTCCCCCTCCCCCACCCCTGCACTTGCGCGATCTGAATGACACCTGGCCTAGTAGGATCGTTGTCTGTCTCCCCTTGTTCCTCCCCTCCCTGCCTCGTCGCGCCTTGAAACACCTGTGTATAGGCGCGTTACAAATGCCATATCATATCATATCATATCAAAAGAAATTGGCAGGTGCGAGCAGCCTTGGAGATGTGTGAGGAAAAAGATCATAGGTGATCGCCAAGAGTGCAAGCAGGAGAGGAATCGGGAGAACAATCATGGTCGATCCAAGCCTAGAATGGGCATCAAGTTGCATCGCATACAGAAGTTCAAAGGCGGCACTTGAGGGATGCAGGTCGTAATGGGTACCAGGGTCAGTTTGAGGTTGAACCACCTGGTTAGAATTGATGAGTGATGCTCCAGCAGTTTGCATCGAGGTCCAGTATGGGTTTGAAGCAGTGCCCTTGATATTACAGTATGCAGTTCAGTGAGGTCACAGTTCAAATCGTTTGGTAAACGCTGGAAGTCATTGAGCGATGTTTCAGCAGTTCTGCTCAAGAGCCAGCAAGGAACAATGAATTCAAGCCAGCAAGTGACAGGCTCAGCAAGGTATGAGGCAGTGTCGAGGTGGTTTGATCGGTGCAAGCACATCAGGCCAAAGAGTTTGAGTGCAGCAGTTGTGTGTTTCTAGGTGGTAAACAGGTGCTGAGCCATGTCAAGGCAGAGGCATGTTGCAGTTGAAAAAGAAGCTTGAAGAGGTGTGGATCATGAGGACCACCAGTGCCGGTTCTGCTGTCCAGGTAACAGTGAGGATTGTGGTGTCTGGGTGTGCAGATAGGTTCAAGCAGATCGAGACGGTGTGCAAAGATCACTGCTTAAAGGAGTCTTGCAGGGCCTTGTCGACTGGCGATGAATATCAGCAACAAAGTTGCTGGTGGTTCAATGGCAGTTTGAAGGTTGCAGCTGCAATGAAGGTCTTCTGGTTCAAACTGAGAAACCAATTCTCTCAGCTGGTGCCGTGTGATGGAAAACCTGTTTGAACACAGCAAAGCGGTTTGAGATGGTAGAGAGTTAAAGCAGCTCTGTAGGGGCCTGTAAGTCTGAATTTGTTGAATCAGGCTCAAATCATTGTTTTAAGAAGTGTGACAGAGGAACGATGCATTCTTGGCTCACTTGGCCCTCTAGTTGATTTGAGTCCCAATCTAGGATATTTTTTGCCCTTGTTCTCATTCTCCCAGGCACTAAGGAAGCAGGTCTACAACTGCAGGTTTCCTACAACTCAGTGAGGTCCTGGGTACCATTGTGGCTGGCAGAGAGTCAGGTTTTATCCCAGAAGCATGTCATACCCAGTGGTCTCGGTGGATAGTTAGGGGACAGAGCTCACCTTGGACATTAGGTATTCACCTAACTAGTGGAGGTCTTTTGAGAAATCAACTCTCCCAACATCGGTCCAAAATATGAATCAGTTGATTGGACTAAAGCTTGCTTGCTTTACAAGTCTAATCCCTGTTCTTCAAAGAAGTGGGCATTACCTTTTGATATCACACTCAAAGTGCTTTGTGCAAAAGGAAGTCGTGGGGACAGGAAGGAGAAAGAGAGGCAGAAAGAAACAAGATGGTGGAACCTTCCCCCAACTGTACAGAGCTAACCCTATCTACACAAAACCTGCCCCATGCCCTTCTCAAATGGATCAAAGGTCCCTTTGGAATGTAGCACTCTGGTGAGAGGCTACTTTTGAATGAGTGTACTCCTTTGATTCCTGTGCCAAAGACAACTTCTTGTTGGTTGGCTGTCTCTGCTGGAGGGCATTAAATACCCTTAGAAAGAGATCAATAGAGAGGAATGGTGATTCAAGTTTCTGTCCTGTCACTTGGTAGGACCAGCCTTTATGGCCAGAATACACATCACCTTCCACAGCTGAGCTAGATCACCGGAGCTGACAAGTGTTATATCAAATTGGATGTAGTTGCAATGATTATGATCAATACCATGCACCATGCTCTATTTCAGGTATGCCGTATTTTTAGAGTTTACCCTCCCACCAGCATGGGCTACTTATAATATTTTGGAACGGGGTGCATATCTTAAATTCAGGCCCTGTGCTGTGGAGACTGGGCTTTGCATCTGTTAAGAGGGCACAAGTGACCTCTGAACCTGCTCTGTGCCACTGATAGAGCAAACGCTGCAGATTAGGGTGCTGATGCAGAAGGGCACCGGTACACACCATACATTTGGCATGGAGTTTATGAAAGGGGATTCGGATCAGAAGATAACCCTTTCAGAGATGGAATTAATTGCATCATTTCTATTAAAATACTAAAAAGCAAAAAAGCCAGCGTTTCTACAGCCTTGCCAAATGTCAATACATCACATAGGCTCTCTTTAATATCTTGGCATTCATATCGTGAGCGGTCTGTTGGGTCATCAGGAACATGTTGTCGCTGAGCCTAATTTACGATGTTGAAAAGTTCATGTTAAAATCTATAATGGTGATCTGAGGCATTGTGGTGGCTGGCATCAGAGTGGTTGACATTGTGTTGATTGGGCATTGTTGATGTTGGCATCATAGCAGTTGGTTTCTCATCCACTTATGGACTGTCTTCACAAGCCATTGACGGCTGTGTCATTGGGGGATGCAAAAACAGGCACAAAGCAATTAGGGGAACAACAAAGGGTGTCAGTAGAGTAGCAGAAAGCGGCATTGAGATAAGAAGGGGACCTAGGTGATGTGGGAGAAACGGGGAAAAGGGAACATAAATGGGGGAAAGAGTCTGGCTGGCATACAAGAATCATGTCTGCTAGTTCTCTCTCCACTGTCAACTGTAGCTAAGCAGAGGGTCGTGATTTGGCGGCTCTGTATAATCCATGAGCGAACAGAAGCTTTTATTCGCAGGAATGCTGGATGACAGAATTCACTGTATTTCTCTCGGAAGACCCATCCCAGGATTTCATATATATTTGTATATGATTGAAATACTCTGGAAGAGCCATGCTGAAGTTACTGCAGGACATGCATAGGAAAATAGAAATCCTGCATGAGCGGAATCCCATGGAATGTGGGGGTCTGGCTTTCTACCATGCGGGCGTGAAGAAGCATACATTCCATATTTCCGAAAAAGCACCACATTTATAGCGTCGGCATACTACTCAGCATGCGAAAAATAAATAGAAATCCGACCAATTAAAATACTGCTGGACAATTTCATTTGCCTCTGCAACTAGGGCTGTGTTCCGCCATAGCGGAAATGTCACTTTAGTCTACCGAAGAAACACGGAAGCAAAAATCTCGGTTTCACCCATTTTATGTTTATGAAACACTGAGATTAAGTGTACTGATAAAGGACGGTTTAAAGCGTAGTGCCCAGTAAAACAGGTTAAAGTTGCCCCTAGTACTGTGTAGCAATGCATTGAAATGTATTGATAAAAGACTCGTTAAAGATGGGTGTCCAGTAAAAGAGGTCACGTTGTTACGATGTTTTAGAAAGACCGATGTGTGAGATTTCACAGCATTTGAGTGGGGATGCAGTGTGGGTATTTGATTAAGTGCATGTTTTTATATCAGCAAGACACTCGAACAGTTGATGTTTTAGGGTAAATATCTCTGGCATGAAAACATCAAATTCTGAACAGGAAAACATTTTAGGTACGTCAATTCCGATCACGTGTAAGGGTTAACTCTCTGGCAAAGCTGAGGTTTTGGGCCTCGTTCTGAGTCGGGCAGTCTGGTAAAAAAAAGTGCTGTATCTGAGGATACCGGCACTTTTACCGGACATCCCGACTATAGGGAGTGCCGGTGCGGCACCTGGGTTACCTCCAGCTAAAAGCTGGAGGCAAGCCAGGCAACCCTAACGGCCGAAAAAGCCCTTGTTACCTCCACCAGCATTGCCGGTGGCGGTAATGACGGCAAATCCCCTCATGGAGTCTAATGAGACTTGATGAATGGGGATTTACGCAGCTCTGCCGGCACTTGTAATCCAGCAGCAATGCCGCTGGACCAAGTGCCGGTAAAGGTAAGTAGCAGATGCCGGTATCCTGGCTGCTCTTCCACCAGAATTCCAGCATAGTCGGAATGATGCCCAATAAAGCATACAGAGTGAAAAGTGAGCTAATTGTGTACCGAGTGATTCACAAGTCAACAGAAGAGGTTCAAGAGCAGTCTCGTTCTGGCCGTAGAACACAAGTTCATCACACACCCCCACAGACTTTTCCTCCACTTTGTGTTGCAGATGTGAGGCCTACTCCTCAATGAGAGAGCTGCAAGCAACTTTAATTATTTCCCACAAGCCAGGCTATCTGTGTGCACAAATCAATAAGTCTAATTAACATTTCAAAACAAACGGGACGAACTTGCCATTCCCAAAAACATCTAATAGAAGAAACATTGACAATATCGAAAGCAAGATAGAGTATGAGCCAGCGCTGACGCAGTGTCAAGACTCAACTTTTTCACGTCTTCTGTTGAGAATTAGCACCCACCAATGCTAGCTTTCACGTACTTAAAGTCACCTTAAAAAACTTCAGAACATCTGAAACATTACAGTATGGCGTGCAGTGTTCTGAGAACGCATTTTGCAAATTAAAGTTTCTGAAGGGACTGCCTGGAGAAAGTTGAGGATTAATGGATTTTAAAGTGAAAGAGGGAAGCGGGGTGTACTGACTTTGGTTGCCTATGGCTCAATGCGAGTATTGGCAGGACTTTATATCATCTTTTGACATGATCATGATTTGTCGGCCAGCACGGGATACAGAATCTATCAAAAATGCATTTTAATAAAAATAGTTTTGAAAGCCTTTTCTTTTTTTTGTGAAAGTAATATGCAACATTACGCATTGTAAGTGCTAGCAAAGCTTAGTCATTTCTTCAAGCTAAGAATGCCATGCAGAACTTTGGATTCATACATGGAACTGGGCACAATTTAATGTGAAGACTGCTAGTTCCATCATTTGTTGTTAGGCGATAATGCGTGTACTGTACCGGGTGATCATTACTGTTGCCCGATTAAATAGTTGCGGCATTGCGTGAGACTTTATCAAGAGCAGCAAATCATGCAATTTGCCCTGGAGTGCATTTTAAAATTCAGAAGCATTATGTGTTCAAAGTATTCCAATTGAAATGAGGGGACCCTATTTCTGAGTTCATTTCTGTGGTAGCAATTTGGCTCTTTTGAGTAATGCTGCGAAGGTACACGCGCAGGAGGTGGTGAATTTCACTTGTGCACCGTCAATACACCCTTTAGCATTGGGCAAAGGTTGTTTTACAGAGTCACCTGTGGTCATAGGCTGTACCCTTTGTAGTCGTAAGCATCCCTAGAGGGGGGCAAAGGTGTGCAATTGGCCAACCTCCTGTTTGCTGGTTTGCGCCCTCTAATTGGTGGCCTGCCTCTGCACTGGCAAATAACTCTATTCAGGAGTCTTAAAGATGCCCCCTTTTTTTTTAATTGTGCGTTGTAGTACATGAACAGAACTTTTCACACATTAAAAAAAAAAATCAATTTCATTTCACACACATGTTATAAAAAATTTAAAACCACATCCAAAAATTCTACAAACCTTAATGATGAAGACATTTCATTAGTGTTTAAAATCCTGATCCATAAATCCTCCTCGAACATACAATTCAGTTTTTTCCTTCCAAAATGGACGTAAAGAAGGGCAATTAGTACAAAGATGTTTTAGGGTATCGTCAACATAGTCTCATTCGCGTTGGCCCCGTCCTCCTAATCCCCAGTGGCAACCTTTGCAAATAAGCATCCAATTAAACACTAGGTGCTTCACTGAAAGATTGGCATTTGAACCAATATTTAGCATACAATTCCACACTCCTCAGATCCAAGAGCAATACCGCCACCAACACCTGCACAGCTTTAGTAGGCGACAACCCTACTGTGCCTGTCACAATTCTCAGTGCCTGTGCCAGAACTCTATCCATCAAAGTAAGCTGAGTCTTACTGTAGCCAGTTTGCAATTGGACCCCACACTCCAACACACTCCTAACCATTCATAAATACATAATTTCATGCTCTTTTTACATGCCCCCCCACTCTTGAACCAACACCACCCTCAACACATTTAGACCCCCTTTAAATTTTGCCACCATCTTATCCACCTTTGTCTTCAAATGCAAATGCTCATCCAGAGATGCTGCCAGGTATCTAAATGCTGGCACTTGTGCCAACACATTTCCATGCAGTTTAAGATCCGGGCTCACACCTGTTCTTCATCTATGAAACATCATACCAACTGATTTGGAGCTAGACATCGTAGAACTCCATTTTGTGCACCATCCTTCCATAACATCCAATTCAATTTGCAATATCTCCTGAATACAACCACCTTGCTTGTTTCTCACCCATAGCATCCAATCATCTGCAATGAATGCAACCTTGTACCCACACTCCTGGATCTTATCTATGAGACCTTACACTGCTATATTAAATAGGACAGGACTAATAAGACTGCTCAGAGGAGTTCCGTTTTTCAACAGATATTCCTGGCACAGTGTATCCCTCACTTTCACACAAAACAATCTATTTTCCCAAAAAACTCTTCGGCCAAGAAAACAATTTCCCTTGAACACCCTTCTCGCGGAATGTGTAGAGCAGCCCTCTTCTCCACACCTTATCATAAGCCTTCTCCATGTCTACTAAGAGTGCTCCCACCATTTCCCTGCAGATCAAGGCCATTTCAATGTCCGACATCAGAGCATCTATAATGGAACTTTTCTTCCAAAATCCATACAGGAAGACACTCTTTTTACACTCTGACTCCAGAAAGTACACCAGTCTTTCACACACCATGTTCTCCATTACCTTACACAGGAAAAATGTCAAAGCTATGGGTCGATAGGACCCACATGAATCATCTGGTTTCCCTGGTTTCAATATTGGGAGGAAGATAGCCTTCTTCCACCAACGTGGCATCGTCCCACTGACCCACATCATATTTTACAGTCACAACACTACCACCAAGCAGTCATTCGGCATGTTCTGCAGGAAGGTGTTTTGCACACCATCCTCACCCTGGCCAGAGTCCCAATACCCCTTCAAGGCTTTCCGTAACTCCCACATAGTGAAAGGCATGTCTATACAGGTTGTCCACGCCTCCACTTTATCCAACACACACATATTCATATTTGTAAATCTTTACATCTCTTGTCTAGTTTCTGTGAAATAATTGCTCGTGCTGTGAATACCCACAACATATGCCCCTAAAGCATTTGCTTTATTATAATCTTCCATCTATTCAATACAATTGACAGCAATGAGCGGGATTTGATAACTCCATCTAGCCTGAACTGACATACATTTAAATCTTGAGCATACCTGCACCATACTTGTGTTCTCTGAAAAAGTACTGCAGTAGTCCCTCCAATAGTCCCTTTTATCCAACTTGATTACCAGTTGGGAAAGTGCACTGGTCTTTTTATATGTCACGACATCCTCCATTTCTTCTTCCTATCCCTTAGTGCCATCAAACCTTTTAATGTCCACCACAGAAAATAAGGTTTTCTAAACTGCTTTCTCTGTGCCAAAGCCAGTTCCTCTGCTATTCTCTGAATCACATGCACTATCTCGCGATCCACCTCCTCTACTGTAGAAGGCAACTGTGACCTCTGGCCTCCACCTTCTACACTACCAACCATCAGTCCACTGCATCTCACAACCAAACCTCCCCAGTCAATTTTTGTAATATTACAGCCCTGGGGGCAAAGCTCTTCGCTATTTCCATTCTGCCATTTGCCTCCAGCTCTATAAACCAATGATCGCTCCCCATCTCCCCAACCATCTCACCTTCCACACATGCTTAGGCACCAAGCTCTCTGATGCTCATGTAAAATCAAGGCAGGAGCCCGTTCTTGTGTTCACTCCCATCTTCGTGTATTCTTTAGTGTTCAATAAAACAAACCCACACTCTTCTGCCAGTTCCTCAAGTCTATCACTATTCATATTGTTCACAGGCTGTTCCATAAGATATTATAACTACTGAAATTGCCACAGACTATATACTTGCCTCCTCAACATAGGACATGCTTTAACGCTCCTACATCAATGGGTTTGCATGGGTTATAGAAGTTGAACACAGCTATCGTACCACTACCCACAAGCGTTGGTCATCCCAGATTTCGGTAATATCTCTTGGGATATCGTTCTCAGTTGCAAACAAAATGTTCAATGTCAGTTCACCAAAGATGACTCTTTTACTCCCCCTTTAACTTCCTTAGGAAACGTTGCAAGTCAGGATATAAATCCAAAGTCTTATATCCTTTCAAAAGAGGGATATACCCTCCATCCTTTTTTCCACAGGTGTGTCTGTTCCCCTGTTGGCTTATGTTTTGCTTATTTGAACCCCCCAGGTTCACTTCTACTCAGATAATGTACATTGTCACGTTTTTCAAAAGGGTTCTCCTGATCCCTCTGATTCTCTAGCTTGGATGATCTCTTCTTGACTCTGGGTTCTACGGCTCCTGTAACTCGTTCTGGCTTCTTACCTGACACAATACATCTCCACACCCACCCACACAAGAGGACACACCCACAATGCAATTTTCAGCACCACATATATATCTACCAAGCCCCCCCAACCCTTATCATGGACTGATCACTCAGCAATTTACTTCTCCATACTAATGGGTGTAGCGGCTGTCGTTTGAGGCCACTCACGAGCACAGCCTACTACACCCCCTACCAATCCACTATGGAACAAAGTCGTAATCATCCCAGACCTAGCACACTCACTCCTTAACTCGATCCATACACTCTCCCGCCAGGAAGGACCTCCAGTGATCAAGTCATTCGACCTCTGGCTTACAAACACACTCCCAACCCTCACTCCAATAAAACAGACCTCTCAGAGATCAGGACCAACACCCAGGTGGTTCACCGCCAATCTCAAATCACTCAAACCTCTCATGCACCATCTGGAACGGACCTAGAGATCCGATCCCTCCGCCCAGAACAAAACCGCCCTAGCAAGAACAACCAGAACATACACACTGGAAATAAAAAAAAAGAAAGAAAACATTCTATGGGAACAGAATCCTAAATGCTCAAAATCCGAGCAAGGAACTACATAGAAACATAGACAAATTCAAATCCACTGCATGCTCAAGCCAGCCCCCACCAATATCCCAAGTCCTATGTGACACCTTATCTCAGCACTTCCACAATGCTGCTAATGACAGACACTCCGCCATCATCTTCAAACTAAAACAAATGGCCCGCCACCCATCCACCCCCTGACCCACCCCCAAAATCCCCAAAACCCCACCCTCATACAAATCCTTGACTCTTTGTCTCCCATTATACACCTAGAGTTCCACATGCTCGTAGCAGATAGCCACCCTTCCGGTTCCCCCTGCCCACCCTCACTCCTCGAAAACTTCCTAGCCTCCACCCGTGCAGGTACTGTCGTACGCACAATCCTCAACCACTCTCTCACATCAGAATCCCTAAAAACCTCCGACATCAAACGTAACCTCATAAAACCGACACTCAACTCACTCTTTCCCCAGAACTACCATCCAATCTCCAACACACATTTAATCGCCAAACTCATGGACTGCGCGGCTTACAAACAACTTGGCCATTTAGCCGAAATCATATACTCATCCTGCTCGACCTCTCCGCAGCCTTCAACACCACCGTTAACAACATACTACTAGAGAGTTTACAAACAATAGGAATCAGAAACATAGCCCTCTCATGGATCTCCTCTTTCATCTCATATCGATTACAAATCATGCACCTCCACTAGTTCACATCTACTTCACTACCAGTAAGGAATGGTGTCCCACAAGGAGCATCCCATCTCCCCTAATTTTCAACTTCTACCTAAAACCCCTGCCCGCAATCATCTGTTCATACAATTTTACCTGCTACAACTACACAGACGACACCTGTAAGCAATGTTCAATCAACACTACAGCTAAGTCAATGCCTAGTCTGGGATGCTGAGGAAAACCCTTATTGATGTATTTTTATATCCAGTTCAGAACTCTGGATGACAACCCTTGTATAACACACCCCTCTTAGAATCCCCCTGACCCCACTGAGCCAAGAAGTAGGTTTATTTTGCAAATTAAAAAGGTTTATTTGGACAATTCAACAATATATATCTATCACACTTTATAAATAAATTGATAACTGATATCACACTTCAGAATATGAGCAGTAGTCAGCAAGAGGTACTTATGAATGGGAACAGAAGAAAAAGGTGGCAAAGAATGCTTTATATGGTTCAAGGAAACGCAAGGTGGAATAAAATGCAGTACAGAAATAACTTGTTATGATTTTAGCAAAAGGTAATATGATCACTTTTTCTTTTGACAATTCACTCCCCCCCTATGCAATACAAGAAATGGAAGGAGAGCACACAGTCTTCAAGAATCCCAACAAATCACACTTTATAATGCAATACACAGTTCCAGTTCTCCCAGCAAGCTTAGGGAAAACAGGGATGAGTTTTAAACACAGGCAAATTACTTGAATGTGGTTTGCAAGGAAGTGAAAGGTGCTAAAATTGCTTTTAATTCCCTCTAGTGGTTTAGGGTAGGTGATGGCTACTTTATATTAGTTCAGGCTCACTTTAACAATACTCTATGAATGATTAGCAGAGTGCAAACAAATTTTAGCAAAGAGAAGCAAAAAGCTGCTGATTTCTACAGATGAAGAAATCGTGCCAAATCGCAAATCGCGGTAAATTTCGCGAGTGCTTGTCTCGCGATTACGGAAAAAGTATAGGAAGTAGGAAGTCGGTTCTAGGTTCTAAGCTTTCAGATGAAAGTTAAACCACGTTCCTAGCCCAAACGGTTCCATAGATACGGACGATTTAATAAAGGTAGATTTTCGGATTTAAAGTAAAACTCAAAATGACAGGTGACAGCTTGCAGCTGCAGAATTGACAGGTGACAGTTGTGCAGCTTTAAAAATTACAGATGACACGATTTCTAGGAGGCTGTTCTACTTAGGTTAAAATAGTTTGGATTAGATTATTTTAACTAAGAGATTGGTTCTGCATAGTTCTGCTAGGTACTCACAATATCAATTTGAAATAGGCCTCGTCACGGTCTGGTCAGGTTGGACGGGACTTCCGGTGGGTGGTTCTGAAGTCCCGGCTATCTGGGTCAGCTCTGCTCTCTGGGTCTGTCAAGCACCGGATCTGCTCACAACGGTCTGGTTTGTGGTTCTCTCGGGTTCCGGATACAGCACTGCTTTCTGGATACTGCTACAGGTTCTTGCAAAAATTCTTGGCAAAAATTCAAACAGCTCGCTGTTGAATAGTTTAGTTGGTTTTGAGGCCTGCTGAAGAGGATTCAGCTGGTGGATTCAGGCCTCTCTGCTCCAAATTCTGGAGTTAATTTCTGCTACAGGTTCTGGAGATTGATGGATTTGAAGTCTGGATCTCTGGATGTGAAGTCGTCGGTCAGCATGCTCCGCAGCAAATGGAATTGAATGTCTCTACTCGTCCCAGCAGTCTCTTTTTATGTGTGTGTGCCTGGGCCTAGCTAAGCCTGCCCCTCTCTACTTGTCATTGGCCCAGCTTTCCTCTCTCCCTTGATTGGGGTGAAGAAATGGAGTGTCAGAGTGATGCTGTAGGTTTTATGGTCAGAGGAACCCCCCCTTGTCAAATTGCACACAAATCTTTTTCTGATCCAAATACATATTTATCTGTGTACCATTTCTCTCATATTATAGGTCCAGTTAACATATTTTCTGTAGCACCAAACCATCCGATCCCTCTCTTTGTACGATGTTGTGTCCACTGATGACAGAATTCTCCCCTTTTCATCCAGATAACGCCCTCTAAACCTTACCAGATTTTACACAAATGTGCACCAGGGATATGGGTTACAGACGATAAAGTGTAAGATTTTTAACATGCATACATTTGGAGTAACAACCTTTTTTCCGCTACTATCCCCAGGAACATACCACAGGGTCCTAACACCTCTTAAAATGTGCACCGAAAAATCACAAGAATAATGGTATTATTTATATAATTTTGACCAGTCCGCACTATGAGTTATCTATCTTTTTAAAATTATGCCCTGGTCAAAAAGGGGTGTAGCTTCCCACATCACAGGGTGGAATAACTGGTTTATCCACTTCCCCCAAGCCAGCTTGTTCACAGAGGCACAGCTGCCCCCCAGTTTCTCCAAAGAGGAAGCTATTTTACGATGCCCCCAATATAACATTTGCCTGAGTCAAGGAAGTTGCATTGTTCTGTCCCTTCCAGTTCCCAGGTGCTCCACCCCTAATCTAATCAGAGAGTTGTCAACTCCTTTTGGCAAGGGGCAGCAGGATGCAGCTAGGCCTGGGAAGAGTGGCTGAGCAGGTTTCAACTCCTGTCGGGGGTAGTTGTCAGGCAGAATCCAGTTTCATTAAGCCAGGTTTCAGCTAAATGTCACTTTTTGTTCCCAGTTTAAATCAAACTTACAATTTTTACATATACTTTAAATAATTACTTCCTTCAAGTCATTTCAGAATATAGTTTTACATTGTATCCACCTCTTAGCAAGTCTTTCCTTGGCCTGGTTTTGTTTCATTTGTTCAGCTTTACACAAAAGTCTGGTGGTTTTAAAATTCCGGCTTTCTGATAGTGGTGAGTACCGGTATTGCAACCATTTTTGGGATTAAGAAAATTAATTCCCCACAGTTCTGAGTTGCTTTTTGGCAATCAGCATTGCCATTCCCAATGGTTTCAGGCTACTGTGTGTGTAGCCCAATGGTGGTTTTAGGCAGTGCCCTCCTGTGCTCACAACATAAGCAAAAATGGGTGGCAGCCCATTCTTCATGTTTTCCCTATGCACTCTCTGGGGAGTTCTGGCCATCATGATGTTTTCCATGCCAGTACTGCACAGTTTTATGGTAGGGCTTGGATGCATGGGTAAAAACATCCCACACACCCAGATCATACTCAAAATCCCAAAATCTCAAGGCTCTGGCAGTCAGGACCTGTCATCATGCCTCTCGGATATTGACCACTGGATGACGACCAACCACCTCATCCTCAACACTGGTAAGACTGAAATCCTAGTTTGCGGGAAAACTGCCCTCCTTCCCAAACCGATTCTGTGGCCTCAACCCCTAGGACAAGTACCGGCAATCTCTAACGTGGCAACAAACCTTAGCTGCACACTGAATTCGGATCTATCCCTCACCCAACACACCACTACCGTATCTAAAACCTGCTTCTTCCATCTATGGATTCTCAGGCGTATCTTCCCTTACCTCACCTATCCCTACCGTTTTTCAGTCATGAACTCCATCATCCAGTCCTGCCTAAATTATGCAAATTGCCTCTACCTAGGCGCCCCGGGATCTCAACTAAGGAAAAGCCAAAGAATCCAAAACGCGGAAGCACACCTGCTCATTAGACTACCCGCCATAGAACACATTAGCCCTACACTAAAAGTCCTCCATTGGCTCCCGATTGGTTGAGGCACTACCTTTAAAGACATGTGAATCATCCACCACGCCATCTACAACACCGGACCGGGATTCCTTCGAGACAAAATCGTTCCCTAACAGCCCTCAAGGAATCTCAATTCCTGCACAGCATTTTGCCTGGTGGTGCCACCTCACAACTCCTCCAGGCTGGGCGGGTCCTCCTTTTCCGTCCAAGCACGAACCATCTGGAACTCCCTACACCTACACATTCGCAACACTGAAAATCACTTGAAATTCAGAAAGGCCCTAAAATCCTAGCTTTTCCCATTCTATCGCCCTAAACCATCCTCTCTCGAAACCACACTGCCGAACCCAACATCCCCTCACACCAATTACAACGCAGAGGCCGGCAGCATTTGCAGCGGCTCACCTGACATACTGTCGCCCCAAGCACAACAACATTCCTACCCTCACCGCTCAGACCATCGCACCAGAAAGGCCACAAACAATGGGACCACACCACCTACACTGGACAAAGATGGTTCCAGCCGAACCACTTCCAAGCATACGGTACGTATACCTCACACCATGTCTGTGGACACAGGCCAGAGGCACGGCCAAACATCCATGCACCAAAGAATGCATCTTTGGCTATGCTCTTTCGGACTAGCAGCACATGTAGCCGTCCACACTGAAACACCTGACGTACTTCAACACCTCTACCACTAGCACACAGCGAATACCAATGAAAAGAAATTTGGTGTAACTGGTCGCACATCGATTCTCTCAACAATAGCAATCTATCGCTAACCACCAACAGCACCCACCCACGTGCCTGACCTTTTTGGGTTGCTTAGTCAAGACAAAGCCAAGTCCTAGACCGGCAAAAATGCACACATGCATCTCTTATTCTAAAACTCTTAGAACTTCCAGCAAACTGACTACGGTCACCGAGGGCGTTCCAACCACAAAGCACATTGAGGCCTTACTAATTGGGAAAAGAGAGTTATATAAATAACCAAATACAATACAATAAAATATTCTGTTCAAAGGATTTGTTCCTCTATGTGAACCTGGTTTTCGGTGTCGTTCTGCGGGCCCCGACCCACCTCGACTTCACCATGTTCACTCCACCAGGAGAGACAGTACCTCTGTCACTGTGTCAGTCATGGCTGGCTTGCCACTCTCGGTGCCAGCATTGCAGTGTCATTCCTTGCTCCCTCTCTTCCTCCATGCTACCGCTGGCTCCACAGTGCAGTGTGGATCGGTCCCTCCAGCACGTTCTCATGTCAGAGGCTCACGTCTGTGTAGGATTCCTTCTCCTCTCTTCAAGGTTCCTTGTCTCTTTATTTCTACTGCAGTATTTGAACCCTCTCAGTGCCCATTGGAAAACACTCACTGCCATGCTATTTTCTCTGATTCTTAGCTGTTTCATCTCAAATTGCTGTAGCTCACTAGTAATAGATAATACTATAGGATAAATAATACATTTTTTGTTTCAGTATATTTTTCTCTATTAAATGAGCCAAAAAGCACATGTTTGTGTCACACCCTGAGGTCACATGATATAATTCAGTATGGTGGACACATATCACTGTAAAGAGTACATGCCACTGATGACAAAGGTAGCACCTTCAGAAAACAATTTTTTTCAGTAGGTAGATGGGCAAATTTCAAGTATATTATGTTTGCTGCTCAGACAAAAAACTGAAGTTTCATGTTTTATTTATTTATTTATTTATTTATTTATTTGGGGCTTAGCGTAAGTCCATCCCATGAGTGTCAAATGTGAACTTTTTTTCCAATCCACAAATATAATGAAAAAAGGAAAAGGAAAAGACCAATAATTTAGAAGCATCATTAGGGAAATCAGGTTTTACATAGTAGCAATATGATGCAAAGGAAAATAAATATTATCAGAGGTTCTGGGTAGTCTTACATACATTTCAAAATGGCCGACATTGTTTATTTCCCTTGCTGTTTTCCCTGCAAGAATCTCTATTGCAGAACTGGAACTCAATAAAGGCTAGTAAATGGTTTGTTCTGGTATGTATGTTTAGTCATCAGACACTTTTCAAATATGTTATCTCTGTATGTGAGCCAATGGGTCACATAGTCTTTGTATCTGACTTTTGACCTTAAAATGCACTACATTACATTTTTTTGTCATCATATCTGTTTAACCCTAGACCTGTTTGTCTTAATTGCGGTATCTTTTGAAAGTTAATGATATGTTCTCCATAATCCATTGTCTAATATGTTGAGAGGTTATGATATTTGACCTTTGACCTCACAATAATCAAAAGTGCATTTTTTGTTAATTGTTATACAACTGTGGGAACGATTTTCACAAAAGAGGTGTCTCTGATTTGTGCTTTTTAATTTATGGATCAGATAAGGTCTCAGGTTTTGTTATTTGACCTTTGACCTTAGAATCTCCCACTCAAAAGTGTTTTTTGTTGTTGCTCCGCTACCATTTAGCACATTTATATAAAATAGGTGTTATTGGAACAGTCAAGTTGGGTACTTTGACTTGGAGGCATCAAGTAGGCTGTAGGGGGTATGACATTTGACCTTTGACCTTTGAATTAGCACTTCCAAAGTGTTTTTGTCATTTCTCAGCAACCATTCATTTGATTTCGATGTGTGGGGTATCACTGTCATGGACATGGTAGGTGCTATTCATCAATGGGGCAGATAGTCAAAGTGACCTTTTTGTTTGACCTTTGACCTCAGAAAAAAGGATTGTAAATATGATTTAATTGTTATATTATGACAATTCTTGAAAAGTTTTAGAAAAGGGTGAAGCCAACACTAATGTATTGTTATGGAAAAATAAGTCAAGTGGAAATTATCGTTGACCTTTGACCCTTGACCCTTAGAACAAGTATTCTCAATGCGTGCTTTGCTATTGCTTTGGAACTGGGTATGATATAGACAAATGTGGTGTCATCTCAATCCCATGGTACATTATTTTTGTATAAAAGGTACAGATAGTTTGAGATGTTTGGGATTTGACCTTTGACTTCTAAATCATTCAACTAAACGTTTTTGTTATGCTACCATATAGAAAATTTACACACAAGGTGTTGTTAGAATGGTCATGTCATGTACTTTGTCTTCTATGCGTCGAGTAGGGCATCGGGTGGTAGGAAATGTGACCTTTGACCTTAAAATTAGCATTTGCAAACAGTTTTTTTGTAATTTCTCAGCAACCATTTATTTGATTTCAATGTGTGGGGTATCACTGCAAAGGTTATGGTATGTACTATCTCATAAATGTTGTAGCTAGTCAGAGCGGCCATTTAATTTGACCTTTCATCTCAAAATATTCTAAATATGATTTTTGGTTATATTTTCACAACTCTTGAGCAGAATTATAAAAATGTGAAGCCATGAGTAATGTATTGGTATGCACTAGCCCAGGATTTGGATATCTAAGTCACGTGGCAATTATTGTTGACCTTTGACCTTAGAACAATCATTCTTAATGGGTTTGTGACAATTGTTTTGAAACCGTGGAACCGGTACAGACCAGTGTGATGCGATCTCAAATCAATGGTACATACTTTCCTATTAAAGGTACAGCTATTTTGAGATGTTTTGCCATTTGACCTTTGGCCTAAAAATCACTCACTGAAAGTTATTTTTTTGTTTTGTTCAAAAACCACAGACCAGACATACATCACAGACATGTGACTGTGATATGGCAATAACACCTGATCCAGCATGCCAGATTGTGTGGCAATGGCCCTGAGCCCACGATATAGGCATTACCCCCCTGATCTGGCTTGCCGAATCATGTGTTATTGCCAGTAGTGTCTCAGGTTTCCAATCGAGAATCCAGGGGTGCTAATAACAATTTATTTTGTTGGAATAAACGGTATGTTTCCCATTTAAACAAAATATTAACCTACGATGGGGCCATGGAGATGGAAGGTGTGGCTCCATGCTGAGTCCCTCTTCCATTTCCACGGTGGCCCAGGATGGAGGCTGGAGTGGTGGCGGCAGTTGTGCTGCAGCTAAAAGAATAAGCTGAGTGGGTTAAGAGGGTGTGGAGGGGAGGAAACGATGACCGGAGGACAGGGGAGCATGGAAGTAAGATGGCTTAGAGAACATTAACTTTAACCTCTTGAATCTGCCAATGGCCATTTAATGGAAATGGGAGAGCCAGCCAAAAGCATGATTAGCCATTTAGCATTAGTGTCAAATTTGGGGACTGTGGGTGGATTTGGTTATTTTATTGAAGAATATCAGTACTTTCTTAGAGAAGAGAGAAAAAAGAGCTGAATGCGTTGTGTGTGACTGTCTTGTCAGAAAATAGTTTTTGAGCCTTTTTCATGAACAGTCCCTACAATCTATTACTGTAGAGTGTGGTAAAATTATAATTTAACTTCACCAAAAAAGCACTTATAACCCAACAAATAGATCTACATTTTCTGTCACAAACATTGGGGAAAAAAGTCTACTTCGCCTCACACAGAGAGCTGACAGAAAGCAGGTACATGTATCTTTTTCAGCTCTCCATGGCTGCAAGCTCAGCCCCTTTTGCAAGCAGCACCTAGTGCACATGAATAAAAGTAACCACATAATAATGGTCATTTATATTGAATGCTTTTTAAATGGAGAAATGGTAGATGCTGTTAGTAATCATGAATGTCAGTAAAAACGTGACATGAATGCACTTCCTATTCTTTTAAAACAGCCATTCACTATGGGCAAAGCCTGCTTGGAAAAAAACTGTAGTGCAAACAAAGTGTGGCATGAAAAAGCAAGAGTTCCAGATGAGAACAAACTTTCAAACTGAAGATCTTGTGGGCTGAAAAATCATTCCACCCTGACACGTATTGATTATATTGAGGAATCATGGGTGTTGTAGTAAAATAAGTAAGATCTCGAGAGCCACATGTTGCAGACCCCTGCTGTGAGCTTAGTTACCTCTTAATTTTAAACACACTTCATACTTTTAAATGCATTCCATTTCGGTCATAAGCACCACAAACAAGCATTGTAAGAGAGCCTGGCCAACCATAGACACACCTGGGATCACTGGAAAAAACCCCTATGAAGGTAATTTACGCTTCTCTAACTTCAACAGGAAAAGCATCTGTCTTTGTCCAGCACTAAGACTGAACATGTTGGGAAGATCATTAAGCACATTTTGCACACAGAAAACGTAAACGAGAATAAAAGGTATGCACTTTTTATTCAACATATTCCCTGAGGCCACATTTGATATAAACTAGCAACACCTGAACAGACTGCCTCCATGAATATTGCAAGAGACATGAAAGCGCTTGGAGGAGATCAACTGGACTGTGGAAGGTATACTAAGCTGGCAACCAGAGTACGCCCCTCACCCCCTAGTTTGAATTTGTTTTGGGGGGAGTTCTGGACTCCAGAGGTGGCAGCGCCGGGGTGACACATGTCCCACTCAGAAGAGCCACACTGCTGGTTTTCCCCTCTCCCCCCACGGTGGGATTTACACTATGTAATTGGAGGGTGAGTTGGTTCTTGGCTTCCTGCATTGACTGCTGCAACTAGAATTCCCTGAGGCCACATTTGGCATTAACGCAACACCTGAACAGACTGCCTCCATGAAGATTGCAAGATGCATGAAAGTGCTTGAAGGAGAAGATCAACTGGACTGTGAAAGGTATACTAAGCTGGGAACCAGAGTGCGCCCCTCACCCCATAGTTATATATATATATATATGTTGCTACTATCATGCTGCTATCAAAACTTTGCACTTTGTTAATACTGTGCTGCTATCAAGGATTTGCACTTTGCTTCTACTTTGTGCTGCTAGTATTGTGATCAATGCATTTGGATGGAAATGCTGGCTCATTTATATATCTTTTATCATGCTACTATCAACCTTTTGCACTTTGCCACTACTATGCTGCTATTAAGCATCCACATTGTGTGTTTTTACTTTTTGCTGCTAATATTATGATCAATGCAACTGGATGAAATTACTGGCTCTTTTATACGGTTTATAGTGATATTTTCGAAACCCATATTTTCGATTGCCATTTTCTCGACACCAAATTTGCCAAAATGTTTTTTTCAAATGTTTTTTAAATAATTTATTTTAAATGGGGGGTTCCCCCAAAACCCTGTTTTTTTTATTTACACTTTTTTTTTACTAACGAAACCCAAAAAAAATAAATTTAAAAAAAAAAATTACAAAAAAAAAATCCAGCTAAATGTTTTCGACATAATGGCCATTCGAAAATATGTTTTCGAAAATATGACCGATACCCTTTTATACATTTCCTTTCAGCTGATTCATATTATTGCCCTTGCCTGGCTGTCCTTGTGCGGTGTACTATACCCATACATCCTGTTAGGGTGTCAGCACAGTGCAACTATGTTACAAGATGTCTGCCATTGTTTTACTTGTGCATATATACATCTGTTGAGCTGTAGACACTATGAAGGGACTTACACTGTTACTTATACCATGTCGAACCATCCTCCCCCATTGGTAAACAAGCGCTGTGTAAAGCATGAAACGCGTCCATACAGGACTGTTCTCTAGGTGTCCTGCCTCTGTTGTTAGGTTAATGGTGGTTTTAAACATATATTTTTTGCATTTAATAAACATGTAAGTATTTTCACTTCAAGTTTTTGGCTTATTTCTTTAATGAACGGCAATCCTTGGCTTGT
Source organism: Ambystoma mexicanum (assembly GCF_040938575.1). Taxonomy (NCBI): domain Eukaryota; kingdom Metazoa; phylum Chordata; class Amphibia; order Caudata; family Ambystomatidae; genus Ambystoma; species Ambystoma mexicanum. The sequence continues at coordinate 645,543,931 of NC_090930.1, read as the reverse complement.
GTCCATGACTTGGAGTGCAGGTTAAACTGTTCCATCTTCATGGCGGTTTTCCTCTTTTTTGCGTGTCCTATATATATATGTATGTATGTATTAATTCACCCACAAAAAAACAAGAGCAACAGAGAAGCAAGCTCAATAGTGTTGCAACATGTCAGGCCGCTCAAACTAGTACAGTGTGAAGTCTCCTAAAACAGGGTGACTTTCCTGCTGAGAGCACGGCGTCCGTGATAAGATATCACACACGGCAACCAGGCAGCTCAGGCAGAAAGGAGGGTGGAGCTGGTTGGTGCAGTGTTCACTCCCATGCTGCAAAATAAACACACAAAGAATTGGTTGGCAACAACTATAAGACTAAAATACTCCCACACAAACTTATCAATAGAAGATCGCGATGTCCAAATGGGGGTGAAAGTAGAACAAAATCCTTTTGTGAAACTTAACCACAGCACATTGGAAGACCAGTGAGTGACTCCATATGTTGTTCTAGTCTCTAGAGGAGTATGAACACGTTCTAACTGTATATGGTAAAACAAGTGAGAAACAGAGTAATTAGCCCTCACAGATCCATCAATCCCCACACCCATTCCCTCCCACCTCCCTCAACTCCCCACATCCATGCCCTCCCACCTCCCTCAAACCCGAACACAAAACTATTTTAAGAAATTACAAATTGAAACATACATGCTGAAAATTAAACTAAGATTACTGCGAGCAACCAGTAGTTTACTACCATATTTAGAAATGCATTAATAAAAATACTGCTGTGGCCTAGTCTAGTGGTGAGCCTTGGTATGTGGTGCTGGTTGTAGATGAGAGGATGCCTGGTTCCACCCGTAAGGGAAAAACAGCTGCAAATATGCTGCTGTCAACCAGCTGGCCAGGGGAGCGCAAAGGGCAAACTTACTGCCTATCAGGTGCTCTGAGGCGCGGGTTGGGCCTAATCTAGTGGACGATCCCTGGTCTACTTTGTTGGGTGTAGAGAAGACGATGCCCGGGTCCACCTGCAAAAAAAAAGAAGAATGCAAAGATTTTGCCATCAACCAGCTGCCCAGGGGAATGCAAGGCGGGAGAACTCACTGCCGGTCAGGCGCACCGATGGTCAGGTTGGCAAGACACAAACTGCATGGGCCTAATCTAGTGGCAATCCCGGGTCTACTGTCTTGGCGGTAGAGAAGACGATGCACGGGTCCACCTGCAAAAAAAAGACGGATACAGAGATTTTGCCATCAACCGGCTGCCCAGGGGAGCGCAAGGCGGGAGAACTCACTGCCACTCAGGCGCTCCGATGGGCAAGTTGGATAGATGCAAACTGCATGGGCCTAATCTAGTGACAATCCCAGTTTGTTTGTTTGTTTGTTTATTTTATTTATATCGCGCACCTGACCCGGAGGTAATTGGGCGCTAGAGGATAGTAATGGTTACATGGCATAGTATAGCTTTCACGGAAAAAATGACAATGGAACATATATACATATTAAACATTGTACATATTATACATAGGACATAGCAGTAGTATAGGATGGATAACACATACTAGTTGTGCAGATCATCTCACAGTTAGTGGTATCAAGAGCTGTTCTTTTATGTTTTCTTGAGTATCCAAATGATAACATGGCTTCTGAATTCGTTGAAGGTTTGAATAGTCTGAATATTCTGAGGGAGAGTGTTCCAATACCGGGAAGCTAGAACCTCCGGCTCTTTTTAGATTGTATCTGGGCACCACCAGACATGGTATGTTGGATGATCTGGTGATTCTATTGGATACCTTCCATGTGAACTTGTCTGTGAGATAGGGGGGGCTTGGTAGGTAAGTGCTTTGTGTGTGAGGCAGATAGTTTTTAGGATGATTTTGTCATGTATAGAGAGCCACCTGTAGTGCTTTCTGGTTTCAGATATGTGCTCTGTTTTGGGAATATTCAACGCTGCTCTGAGCGCGTCGTTTTGCATGATCTGGGGTTTATTTAAGATGGTTTTGTTCGCTCCTAGATAACGGCTGTTGCAATAATCCAGTTTAGATTGTATAAGCACTCTCGCCAGCGTAAGGCAGCTGGTGGGGGATAGTAAAGGTCTACAGGCTCTGATCAACTTGCCTGTGTAGGCTGTGGCCGATGAGGTCATGTTAATCTGCTTAGTTAAGTTGAACTGGGCCAACCTCTGCAACTGTGTTGGGTGCAGAGAAAACAATGTCCGGGACCACCTGCAAGAAAAAGACGGATGCAGAGATTTTGCTGTCGACCAGCTGCCCAGTAGAGCGCAAGGTGGGAGAACTCACTGCCCATCAGGCGGTCCGATGGGCAGGTTGGATAGACACAAACTGCATGGGCCTAATCTAGTGGCAATCCCTGGTCTAATGTGTTGGGTATAGAGAACACGATGCCCGGGTCCACCTGCAAAAAAAAGACAGATGCAGAGATTTTGCGTTCCAATGGGCAGGTTGGATAGACACAAACTGCATGGGTCTGATCTAGTGGCGACCCCTAGTCTGTAAGGTGTAATGTAGAGCAAACAATGTCCCGGTCCACCTTCAAGAGAAAAGACGCTGGAGAGATTTTGCCATCAACCAGCTGTCCAGGGGAGCGCAAGTGGGGAGAAGTCACTGTGCCATCAGGCGCTCCAGTGGGCTGCATGGATAGATGCAAACTGCATGGTCCTACTCTAGTGGCAAGCCCTCATATAAATGATCATTTTTAAATGGAGCTGACAAACCAGAGAAAATTAATCACATTCATAGAGCAAGAAAAGTGTAGGTAATAAACTTGGATTCCTAGTAAGTATACCATGCTGCATCAAAAGTGACCAAAACGTAGGTATACCCATCTAGTCACTGACTTACCTGGGAGTTGATTTCAATGATCTCCAATCTTGCCTGCAAATTGTTCTGGTAGTGTGCCTTGAAATCCACCGCCACCGTTCTCAGTGAAGTAATTACAAAAACATAGACAGAAGAAAAGTCAGTCTTACAAAAGAGGCACACTCTCTCCCCCCACCCACTTCAGCTGATTTCAGTTCGCCAGTCTCCATGTCTCAGCAGGTTAACAGTTCAACCAATTACATATACACCATACACCAACAAGGAGTCCTCACTATTCCCAAACCCTCACTTCACCCCAACCAATTGACCCACCTTCAAATCTCCAACTATGTTACACTACACACAGCTAGAGGCCACCAATCACTTGGTAATTGCATACCTTCTAGTACACGATTAAACTTGGCAGACCTAACTTGGAGAAGGATAGATGGTGGAGGCACAAGCATATTGCAAACTGTCACTCGCATACCACAGACGTCAAAACAACTCTAACCTATAAGATATTCACAGTCATATTTAAGACCAACCCAGTAATGAGAGTGGGTGCGGATGGAGTGAGAAGAGTAGCCTTGGTACAGTTTAGAAAGCAAAGACAATCTTAAGGTATTTCAGGAACTGGCCAAATTCCCCCTCCTTACACATGCAGCAAAAATAAAACTCTCTGGTCCCCTCTGTGTCTCACAATTCTTAGCATGTCATGTAGTTATCAAATTAAGCATGTGTATTCCCAGAGTTTTCTCTGATCACCCAATTCATTTATTATCAGGTTGCAACAATTCAGTTAAAATGCTAGCTAAAAAGTAATTTGCCACCTCAGTTGTAAACATCCACACAGCACACCATTTTTTTCTCGCCAAGAGTAAAATATCACTAGCCACATCAGTCACCACTAACTCCTTCGGACACACAGTGGGCCCAGACACTTGCATCAGGGCAACTACTACCAGAAGCACAATGTCTCTAGAGCTCTAGTACTTTCTAGGCAAGACTACTGCAACAGCCTCTTCCTTAATGTACCCTCTTCCTATCTTTCACCCCTCCAGCTAATCCAGAATAGGGCTACAAGACTTATCCTTGGCCTCAAGCACAGGGACCGTATCTCTCCAGCCCTAAAATCGCACCACTGGCTCCCCTTAGCTGCAAAGATACAAGTAGAATCCCTCTGGATCATCCTCAAGGCTGTCTGGGGTCTACAATTTTCTCTCACCAAATACTCTCCCTCCAGATCTCTACGATCTTCCCGATCCAACTCTCTGCATGTCAATCGCCTTCAGTCTCCGCCCACCCCCTGCACTTGCCTTTTGGCACCTATTGGCCTGTGCTGTCCCACAGGCCTGCAGTTACTGTATTGGCAGGTGACCACCCTTTACCAAGTGGTCTCTGGCAGGCACTTACCTGTTACCTTGCAACTGACTCTCTGGCACGTCCACCTTTGTGGTACCTCCAGCACTAACCCCCTCCCTTGTCCCTTCTCTCTCTCTGCACTTGCACATTCTGAGTGTTCACAAGGCCTAGTAGGACTGCCTCGGTCTTTGTTCCTCATTGTTATTATATTTTCCTTTCATTCTCCTGTCTCCCCACCCCCTTTGACATGTTGGTGCTTTAAAACACAATTTCTTGATGTATGTGTGTTATACAAATGCACAATAAATACAAATAGTTTACCCAAATAGTTAGAAACATTCTCCTCCGCCAGACCAGTGGTCGAAGTGTACGAAAAGAAGTAGTGGAACTATGTTCCCCACTGGTCTGCCCCGCTCCCCATAACCCCCATCCGAGCGCCCCCTTCCACACACAATCCAAACCCCCAAAAAATACACCTGCTATTTATGGGAATGTGCAGTGCAGTGCACTGAAGTGCACGCTTCAACTTCTTCCTACACTTTTATTTTAAAACTAAATCATTCCAGAATGGTTTCTTTTTAAAATAAAAGTACAGGAACGGTGAAACTTAAAAATAAACAGTATCGGAGCACCGCTCCCGACCTGTGGGGCCTCACTTCGACCTATGCGCCAGACACCAGGTAGGAGGGTGTGTCAGTGGCCAACTTGACATAATGTAAAGCAGTAAATGCCAGTGGAAATGCAGGGGAAGAGACAGCACATAAGTCAGTGGCTTAGAGGCATGGTTGAAAAACATGCACAAACACAGGTCACCTGTTCAAGGACACACCTGGGTGAAGGTGGATCAGGGAATGTCATCCAAAAGCATAATGCTCCCACAAGCTCAGTCCTAGAAATGCATGTACCATGCCTAGCTGGTGCATTCCTCCTACCAACTGCAGCCCTCTTCTGCCACCTTGGCCCACTGCACTCTTTTGCACCTTCCATCCCACACACCATGGAACGCCAGTAGGGGTGCTTTTTTACCTGGTTGTACTTGGCCTCCTGGTCCACAGGGGTCTTCTCGAGGCTGACAAAGAGGTGTTCAAAGTGGCTCCTGCCCAGGGTGCTCCACTCCTCCAGCTTTGGACTGTGATACGCCGAAGCCTGGTTCACTGCAGGTGAGAGAAGGACAAAGGTCAGTGACTTAGAGGAATGGGTGAAACCCCTGAATGCCAGCTCCCCAGAACTGCCATGTTTTTCCAAAAAGCCCAATTGAATGGCTGGTTACATGGGGCGAGATGGAGCAGATAGCACCAGGGAGGTAGGTTATATTATGGAGAAGGCGCAGGTGACATTGGTGAGAAGGGGCAGATGGCAGGATGAAAGAGCAGGCGTGTAGGGGAGAAGGGACCGCTGACATGGGGGAATGGGCACATGAAATGGGAGGGATGATGAAACAGGTGAGGAAAAGGCTGTTGGCACATGGAGAGAAGGGTCTGGACACATGGGGGACAGGGAGGAGAAGGGATAGGTAACATGGGTGGGGGAAGCTGAGACATGGCAAAGAAAAAAGAGGTAACAGGAAAACAGAAAGAAGTGACAGGTGACAGGGGCAGAAGGGGCTGGTCACGTGGGTGCGAGGAAGGCTTACACCTGGGAGAAGGGGCAGATTATATGGAAGGAGAAAATAGGGACAAGTGGTAGGTGACAGGGGAGCATCAGAAGGGGACTCAGCAGCTGCCTCCATATTGCCAGTCAGTAGTCTAACAACACAGCAATATAAATTGCCCACATCTCGGCTTCACCATTTAATCAAAGTGTGTGATCCTGGGCAAATCATTTGACCGCACTGTGTCTTATCTGCAGCTCTGTAAGCGATTTACTTCATAGAGTATGTTAATATATATCGTGCCACCATAAACAACCCTAAGTACTATTGTGTTGTTTCATACACAATAATAGTGCAATATAGGTATTTTGCACCACAGTTGTTTGCCACTTGGTGTAATTATGGCAACTTTTTCTGAAGTCATTTTCATGGTGCCTCCAGGTATTAAAGACTGATGATGCTCCTTGTTGTATATGGTGCATTCATCTATAACTTAATTGTGCATTTCGTTCAGGTATTCAATATTTCCCACAACTTGTGGATAGTTGGGGACTCATGAATCCACTAGCTTCAGTGTCTGATTATCAGAACATCTTGGCTGAATAATCTACTGGCATGATCATTTTAATGCTTAAGAGTCTGATATAATACCCTCTTTGAAGTCTTGTAATCACAAACATGTTTGTGAACCTGATGATCATCGTCGTGCTGCATCAAATCAAGGCTGACCTGCAGTGTTTATTTCTCCATTTTCTATTCTGCCATGTTGTTTTTTCATGTATCTCCTACCATAAATCATGGGTTCGCAGCACAGGGGTACATCGTTGAATTGCCAAAGCCCCATGGAATGCAAACAAATGCATATATGCCTTAATGCTGGATCATGGAATTGTTCCCATATTCCACTTCATCATAGACAGAAATGAGCAATGCATCATCCTCAGAAATGGCCACATGTTTTCCCAGGAGACAGTGTTAATTTCACGTCCCATGGCAACAATGTTTTACAAAACAAAAAATATATCGGATGCTTTGTCTGTTGTGTTGTAGTAAACCCATGTTTGTTGTTCCGAGGCTGTGTTCATATATATAGCTTATTCCAAATATAGCTTATTCCATACTTCGTGCATCATGACATAAACATACTACTAATATATCGTTGTTTATTTCATGTCCATGTTGCAGTAAACCCCACGTTTGTTGTTATTGTATTGTGCAGTGCATGGTATAATTTGTATTCCTTATTTGGTGCCTTGTGCGATGGAACATATGGCCAATATATTTAGTGACCATTATCTTACGTCCTTATTAATGGTAGGTGATGGCTGGGATGAGGGGGATGCTGTGCGTGAGATGCTTACTTCACATATGTTCTATGTTGGGTGTGCTGGCTGCAGAGGTGTGTGTGTGTGTGTTGATTGGTGCACATGTTGTTACATGTGGCCCTTAGACCTCACTGTACACTTGTTCCATGTTGGATCTGTGTATGTGCATGTATGAGGAGCTCATATTCATGAGCGGCATAACGTGACTGAAACGCCTTTCAATCATGCCAGACCACATTTCCAATCATTTGAAAAGTGGAGAGGAGGGGTGGAACACAACTTGCATTTCAGCTGCTTCCTTCCACTCCGCCATACAAATGCTCCAGAATAGAGCAGGCAGACTTCATAGTGATCCACCGTACATGCTGGCATGGCAGGGAAGATTTACAATTACAACTAAACCCTCCATGACATGCCCACATGTCAGGGAGGCTTTAATTTCATTTGTGAGTGCCCCCTGTCATACGAGCATAGCAGGCAGTGCTCACAAAAAAAGTCACTGCTGCCTGGCATGGCAGGCAGCATTTACTCACTTTGCACTGTGGAGGGCAAATGTGAACGGAAAAAGGTAGCATACACACTTGTACTCCACCTTCTCCTCTTTACATTTCCACCCCACAGTGCAAGTGAGGAAAATTTGCCAACCGGGGTGCCGTTTTGGTTACTGTGCAAATGTAATGGCTACCCGCCACCAAATTAAGTTTTTATAGAAAATGAACCCCTGAGTATTTGAGGGTACAAACTTAATTTTGTTTAGCCTACTGCACATTTATGGACATTTTTATTTTATTTTATTTTGATTTATAGAGTGCTTTACGCCTAAGCGATAAATAATAATATAATAAAGAGTACGAATCAAGTGATAAAATGACAGAAAAACCCAAATTTGCGAGGAAAGCGAATGAGCATTAAGGCCAGGATGGTAAGAGCATACGAAGCAAGAAAGAACAGGGAAAGAGAACGAGTATTCCAGTGAAGAGGAGACAGTAGAGAAACAAAAACAGGATTGTGCACAGGGGGCATGAGAGATGGACAAAAGACATTGGGACTGAGAATGAAGAGATTGAGCAGGGGAATCGAATGAAAGCAAAAAAGACGGATAAGGGGGGCAAGATTATGGAGAGACTTAAAAACAATAAATGAAAAAGTAAACCTAAGAGTGATAAGGTAGCCATTGAAGTGTAGCCAGGGCTGGATGAATTGAATCCTTTGGAGAGAGTGACAAAAGGAGCCAGACAGAAGACTCAAAGATGGACTTTAGAAGGCTTAGGTGAGAGATGTGAAAACCAAAGACAAGACAGGAACAATAGAAGAGTTGGGAAAAGATTAAGGAGGGCATTAACAGCGTTGTAGCATGAAAGTTGAGTAAAGGGAGAGCTTTGCAAATATTAAACATCCCTCTCCGTAGCCCACACAGTCCAAGCCCCGATTGGCTTCCCAGCCCTGTGTGTTTAACCTAATATCCCGCTCCCTGACTGCAACGGTCACTCTGTTGGCAGCCCCATCCGGTGAGTAATCAGCCCCCCAGGCCCCCTTGTGTAGTTTTCTGCCGCCTAAATTGCTAAATCCAGCCCATCTCCCTTTCCGTAGCCCCACAGTCCAAGCCCCGTTCTCCGCTTCCTAGTCCCTGGCACCCGCCTCCCGTCCCGCCCCCTGCCCCGATTGGCTTCCCAGCCCCGTGTGTTTAACCCAATATCCCGCTCCCTGACTGCAACGGTCACTCTGTTGGCAGCCCAACCCGGTGAGTAATCGGCCCCCCAGCCCCCCTTGTGTAGTTTTCTGCCACCTAAATTGCTAAATCTAGCCCATCTCCCTCTCCGTAGCCCCACAGTCCAAGACCCATTCTCCGCTTCCTAGTCCCTGGTACCCGCCTCCCGTCCCGCCCCCTGCTCCGATTGGTCCGGACGAGAAAGTCCCCCCTTTCTTTGCTAGTCCTCCCAGGGCAGCCCTCTGCCTGTGCAGCCCTTGCAGCTAAGGACCTGAGGCAAAGGACGGCTCCCACAGAGACGGCTCCAGATCGTATCTGCAGGTATTAGCAGGAGAAGCAAGAAGCTGACAATAAGTAAGTGTGGCAAGGGCGGGGACAGAGGCAACTACCTCTCGCCATACTACCCTACCACTCAACCTAGAAACTGAACCATTGTAAAATCTCCATATTGTGTTAGCATTACATTCTGAAGATCGCATTTACAAACATGTCTGTGATATAGTTGTATTTATAAAGCACGAAAATAACCATTGAATTTAGAAGTGTCCCTAATAGCCTCTGTGTGCAAAGTTGAATCTAGAAGTGTGCCTGATATCCTCCCTGTATAAAGTTGAATTTAGAAGCACCACCACCGTAAATTCATTATAATTGCATTCAGAAACTCTGTCCTTTGCATGAGAAAGTTGTACCCAATCGAATTTAGAAGTTGTGCCCAATAGCCTCTCTGAGAAAAGTTGCATTTAGAAGTGTACTCAATTGCATTTAGAAGTTGTGCCCAATAGCCTCTCTGAGAAAAGTTGCATTTAGAAGTGTGCTCAATTGCATTTAGAAGTGTACCCAATCGCATTTAGAAGCTGTGCCCAATAGCCTCTCTGAGAAAAGTTGCATTTAGAACTGTGCTCAATTGCATTCAGAAATGTGCCCAATTGCATTTAGAAGTTGTACCCAATAGCCTTTCTGAGAAAAGTTGCATTCAGAAGTTGTGCCCAATAGCCTCTCTGAGAAAGTTGCATTTAGAAGTGTACCCAATTGCATTTAGAAGTTGTGCCCAAAAGCCGCTCTGAGAAAGGTTGCATTTAGAAGTGTACCCAATTGCATTTAGAAGTTGTGACCAATAGCCTCTCTGAGAAAAGTTGCATTTAGAAGTTGTGCCCAATTAGCCTCTCTGAGAAAGTTGCATTTAGAAGTGTACCCAATTGCATTTAGAAGTTGTGCCCAATAGCCGATCTGAGAAAAGCTGCACTTAGAAGTGTACCCAATTGCATTTAGAAGTTGTGCCCAATAGCCTCTCGGAGAAAAGTTTGCCCAACTGCATTTAGAAGTGTGCCCAATTGCATTTAGAAGTTGTACCCAATAGCCTCTATGAGAAAAGTTGCATTTAGAAGTTGTGCCCAATAGTCTCTCTGAGAAAAGTTGCATTTAGAAGTGTACACAATTGCATTTAGAAGTTGTGACCAATAGCCTCTCTGAGAAAAGTTGCATTTAGAAGTGTGCCCAATTGCATTTAGAAATGTACCCAATCGCATTTAGAAGTTGTGACCAATAGCCTCTCTGAGAAAGTTGCATTTAGAAGTTGTGCCTAATAGTCTCTCTGAGAAAAGTTGCATTTAGAAGTGTACCCAATTGCGTTTAGAAGTTGTGACCAATAGCCTCTCTGAGAAAAGTTGCATTTAGAAGAATTGCATGATGTACATAATATGCTTTGGAATTCAGGGAACATTTGAAAGAGCATATATCATACCACACCCCAAGCTTACTCTCCGCTTTATGCCACCACTCAACTGGAACACAGAGATACTATGACACCATTCGGTATAACTGTTCTCATATCTACATCTCCTGCTCACTCCCCATCACTCTAAGTAAACACTGCTGGTTTCCCACCCCCCAGCCAGGAGTTCTCCTCAGGCCTAACACAGCCACACTCGGTCTGGATAAATCCTGCCAGAGCAAACACATTCTCCTGATCTCTCAACCACCACACCTACCGCTAAGAAGCAGCTACTACACAAATTCCGCACCAGCTGCACACATACCTGGTGCGCACACGCACCTTTGGACTCTCTCTACTCTCGCTACTGACCCGAACTTCGGTTCCCAAGGGCGTTCAACCTACCAGCGCCTTCAGACCATACCAATGGTATAGATATGAATTCAAAAAGAAAGAGAAGGAGCAAGATGCCCAGATTGCGGGCAGAAGGAGAACAAGGAACTGAAGAGAAAGGAAAGGAGATTGTGGGAGGGGGCAATGAAGGAGAAATAGTTAGGCTGGAAATAAATGAATTTGGGGTTGAGAATGAGATAATGGTCAGACATCCAAGATTCAATAGCAAAAAGACAAGAAATTAAGGTAGCATGAATAGAAGAAGAGAATGCAGAAAAGGACACACAAAGTATCATCAGTGTAGAGATGATGAGACAAGCCAAAAGATGAAATTGTAGAAGCAAGAGGGCAAGTGTAAAGAGAGAAAAGAAGCAAACCCAAGACAGAACCTTGATCGACACCATGATGGAGGGGAAAGGTGAGAGAAGATTTGCCAACCCAAGAGAGAGAATAGATGGGATCAGAAAGGTAGGATTGAAGCCAGCACAAGACGGCCCCAGTAAACCCAAGAGAGGAGAGAGAGGAAAGGAGATGAGAATGGTTGACCGTATCAAAGGTGGCTGACAAGTCAAGAAGTATTAAAAAAGAGGAGTGTGTTGTGATGTTACTTATTGCTCAATTAGTATATTGCATTAATTTCATGTTCAATGTACATGGTTATGCTCTTGTGCTCTGTAAATAGTTGACATCATCATTAGAATGTATTGAAAGATTGTTCTAGTTGGAATTGTTATGTCTTTATCTGGGATTCCAATACGTTGAGTGAAGTCCCCGGAGGGATCAGCCACAACCTGCAACTGACACTTCAATACATATCTCAACAGTTATACAATTGTACTTCCACTGCTTATAAGTACCCTAACAACCTTTACAACAGAGTGCTTTGCATAGCAAGCAGAAAGGAGTGAGACACAGACAGAAAGAAGGGCAGTTTCGGTGAATGGCAGAGTAGGAAACAAGACTGAAAGTGCAGAATAATAGTTATCTGTATTAAGTATGCCAGAGAGGACGGGGTTCACACCACACATTCACCATTCAGAGCACCCAGGGCCTGATGAAACCCCCGCCCCCCGGCATACAAATGGAGGACTCAGCCAAGGGCAAGTTAGAACTGTCCTTTATTTTCCATAACAGACAGGGATCATACAGGACAAACAGAGTTCTCCAGAAATCACAGCTCCTGAGCTCATGTCAGGGGCTTTGTTACAGTCTTACATCTCAAATCAGGGCTGTTCCCCAAAAACCTAAGAGCAAGCGTGATTGGAGTGGTATTACCTACAGCTGGCACATATAGAAGTTGTCTAAATGGCCCTCTCATGTCAGGTGGCTTGCCTGAACCTTCCCCATAAACTATCTATTACATTGTTGCATGGTTGCAAGATTACCAATGGCCCTTGCCCTCTGCCATCCACCCCTGGATTTGTGTTCCCTGATTGGCTGGAACTGATCTTCCCAGGCAAGGGACCCCGCTCTCTTCTCAGTGCTCTATGCACCTTCTCAAGGTGATGAGAAAGATTATGTGTCCCCATTTTTGCCATCAGTATTACCACTTTGCCATTGAGAGTGCCTGCTGGGTTGCAAGGTTGTAAAACAACACATACATCCCTTTGTGTCTGTATCACTGGGAACTGCTCCTCTTCTCACCACTAGTAAATGGCCATTGTTCGGCTCGGCTGCATCACATGGGTGAAGACCGCAAAATTGAGCTTTGTGGTCTGCACTTCTGCTATTTTGCAGGTGGCTCCTTGTCTCTGGAGCTTAGGAATGTTCTGCTTGTCTATGACCTTTGCTGCAAGCACTGGCCTGGTGCTTCATGCAGCCTAATTCTGCTTGTCTTTGCCTCTCTTCCTGAGGCGTGTGGTTCAATGTAATTCAGCTATAGCTATGCTATAATTGCTATGTCTATGTTGTGCTATTCTTATTTGTTAGTAGTATTTTGGTCCTTCCAGGTCTCTTATATGGTCCTGTATTTCCATATGATTAGTTGCAATAAGCTGCTGCAAGCTTGCTCTGCATCTCTTGTTTCCTTGCGTTTCTGATTTTGGCTAATGAGCAACATATAATAAAGGCTATCAACAGTTCAACAGTATGTATATGTATCTGTCTTCTACCTACAGAACTGTGTAGCATGTTCGTTGTGTTGCATATGTATGTCCGTGTAACTTTGTTCATGGATGCAAGTTTGCTTCATGGCTACAATTACTATGTTGTGGTGTCTCTAATGACGTCAGCACAGTTAGATATTTCTCAATGGTCGACCAGGTCCAGTGAGGCACCTGCATCCATGATCAGTGTTGGGGCACCTGAATCCATGATGGCGTTAGCTGGATAAGGTTTGAATGGCTGTCTGAGAGAATATCTATTTGCATATGTATTTTTCACTGGTCCTCCTGGGGGCTGTCCAAACAGCTACTTGCATCTTGCATCTCTGACTCTTTGGGCTGTCATGTTTATAGGGGTGAAGAGGGGCATTCCAGGGACCCTCTCTTCAGTCCCTCCTCTGGTCAACTTGTTGACCAAACCACCAAACCTAGTCACCTCTGCCTTTGTTAGCCATATCTTTGTTATTCCTCCAAGATGTCTATAGTAATTTGCATGGTCATCGAAACTCCATGTCATGTAACTGCAGTCTCCTTCTGGGTTGCACCATACCCATTTTGACCAGTACCTCAGGTTGTCCACGGGATCATCAAATGTTATCATCTTGGTCGGGGAAAATGGGCGCTCCTTTATCTGTGTTCTTATTTTATGGCTTTCCTCTGCATTCTAATAATTCGGCCAAACTTTTCAAAATCTCCAAGGAGCTGACCATTCCTTGCTGCAGACTCTACCTCTCCAGTCCCCTCCAAGGCTCTCAGCAAGGCCTTGGCTTCTCATTTCACCACTAAAACTCAGGACATCTTGTCCGCCCTCTCTTCCTCTACTTCTTTGTCCTCCTCCTCTACCACTCCTGGCCCATCTGAGGCCGTCTCTCCTCCTCCTTTCTCCTCCTTTCCCCTGTTCACCCCTGACAATGTTTCTAGAACTCTGATCTATGAAAGTCTTGTCAAAGCAGGTTCTCCCCTACTCATCCAGAAACATCAAGGAACACATCGACACCATTGCTCCAGCCTTGGCCGATTTCTGCAATCACTCATTTGCCACTGGAACTTTCCCCTCCCCCTTAAGCACTCCCTTTTCCACGCCCTTCTAAAGAAGCAATCAGCTGACCCTGCCTCTCTGACTAACTATTGTCCTATCTCCATCACTCCTTTCCTGTTCAAAATCTTGGACATTCTGGCCATCTCCCAGCTTAATCTGCATACTGAATGTGTTGGTTGCCTCCACAGCCACCTGTCTGGCTTCAAGCTGACAGAAACATGTAAACTGCTCTCCTGAACACATGTGAAGCCCTGCTCTCCAATCTTGACTCTAATCTCCCTTCTGTCCTCATTCTCCTCAATCTATCCTCTGCTTTTGACATGGTCAACCATGCAGTCCTGCTGAAACACCTCTTTCACAACCTGGGTATCACTGATCAGGCCCTGGCCTGGTTGACCTCATTTCTTACTGACCGACCCTCTCAGGTCCAACTGGGGTCTTTCCTCTATTCTATCTCTCGCTCTACTTGTATTGTTCCCGAGGGGTTCTAACCTCTCTTCCTGGCTATTCAACCAACACCTGGCACCTCTTGCCCATCGCATCGCTACTTTCTGCTCCAATTTCAGTGTTATGTGGATGACACCCAGCTCTCTTTCAGGGTCCCCTCAGCCACTTCTGCTCCTTCTCTCATTCCAAACTGTCTGCAATGGTGTGCCACCAACGATATCTGCCTTAATGCCAGTAAGACTGAGATCCTCCTCATTGAGACATCCAATCCCCTGTTTCCTCTCTCTGGATGCCCTTTCATGGCACTCTTCCTGCTCTTTCCTGTGAGGCTAAGAACCTTGGTGTCATCTTCAACTCCACCCTCTCATTCTCTTCTAACATTTCTGACACCTCTAAGAAATGAAACTATCAATTGCACCTCCTAAGAGGAATTCTTCGTGTTCTCACTTTCACGCAGAAGCTCGCTGTCTACAGAACTCTGGTCCTCTCTATGTGGAACTACTACAAAAGCCTCTTTCAAAATCTGCCTGCCTCTACTCTTTGACATATCCAGAAAAAGACTGTGAGACTTGTGTTTGGCCTCAAACCCACGGATCGTATGTCTCCAGCACTGAAATCTCTTAACTGGCTCCCTGTGGCTGCAAGGATCAAGTTTAACACCTGCTGCATCATCCACAAGGCTTTCTGGGGCCTGGGACCGCTCTACCTCCAACTTTCTCTTCCAAGCTCTCTGCTCATCCACCTCCAACTCTTTGATGGTCAGACGCTTCTCCCAGCAGAGAGTTGGGGGCAGATCTCACTCCTCAGCTGTGATCCTCCCTCTGGAACAGCCTCCCTGCCTCTCTCAAACTTGAGCAGACCACCTCCGGTTCCAGAAGAAACTCAAGACCTTCCTTTTCATTTCCGCTTTCTTTCTTCCTCTCCCCTTCTGATGTACCTGACTGCTCCGTGCACTGGTCACCTATCTATCTAAAATCTATCTAAATTATTTATATATCGTGCCACTCGCCTGAAGCCCTCAGGCGCTCACAGGACATACAAACAGAAAAAAACAAAAGATCGACAAAAGAGTCATGGTGGCTAAACCACTTTAACCAAGATCTTTGTTGAAAAGAAAAGTCTTCAGGTGTTTTTTAAAAAGAGTAACTGAGACGCACTTATCTGGATCAAGAGGAAGTGTGTTCCACAAAGCTGGAGCCCAGACATTTAAGCTAGACCCTCCAATTTTCTTGAGATGAACCCATGATTGTTGGAATCTGGCAGTATTGTTTGAATGTAAGACACATCTCAAAGGAATTCTGTTTACTCTTGAGGTGAAGTAGGAAGGTGCTTCATCCCGAAGACACTTGAAGACCATAACCAGGCCCTTGAAATAAATCCAATGCTGGAGCGGGAGGCAATGTTATCTCCTTCACCTCTCAGAGACATGGGATAGGCGCTTTAACCCGCAAACTGGCCTTGCAGCACTGTTTTGTGTTACTTCCAATTTTCTTATGTTAGACTGAGAAGTCCCTACTAGCAGGCTGTTGCAGAAATCCAGTTTCGTGTGTATAATATCGCTAGCGATCGTTGCTTGGTTTGCCTCTGATAAAAAAGGGCGCATCTGCCGGTGCACATAGTAGGAATAAGAAGATTTGAAGTAAGTAACATGTTTCTTAAAAGATAACTGGGAATCCAAAGTGTTTTAACAAAATCAGAGACTCAAATTACACAATCCACAATTATAAAACTCTTATAACATAGATCCATTTTTTTCAGTTTTTGTTGTGTTCCGAGAATGAGTAGCTCTGTTTTTGAGTTATTCAGAGTCAGCAAATTCATGGCCATCACGATTGTACAGCTAAGAAGACCTCATTGATTCTTTCAGAGTCATTGACATTGTAGCCTGAGACTTCAGCACGATCTGGGTGTCGTCTGTGTAGTTTCCGAATTGCACCCTCATAGCAACAAGATCACATAGATGTCTCGAGTTTATGTTAAAAAGCAAGGGTGACAAACAGGAGCCCTGTGGGACTCCACATGTAAGGGAGGTTCTGCGTGAGTGTGCATTGCCTTCAACCACATTTGCAGTTCTTGGATCGAGAAAGCAAGAGGCGGCAGAAGAGGTACACTTTCCAACCTCAATCAGAGGAGATGATCTACTAAATCAAAAGCGGCAGAGAGGTCCAAAAGCAAGAGCAGTGCCATTTTTCCTTCCTCGTTGATACCAGCAATATTGGATTTTAAATCCAGTAGAGCGGTCTCCTTTCCATAATTAGGATGAAAACCTGACAATTCTACCGCAAGAATGTCCTGTTGCTCTACACACACTCGATATTGATTATATTCAATCTTTTCCAATATTTTTTGCAGAAATTGAACATTCATGATGGGCCTATAGTTGCCCACCTCCATAGGGTCCAGATTCTCCTTTTTCGGTTATGGTGTAACCCATGCCTCCTTGAAGTTATTGGGAATGTAAGCTTCCTGAAAGAATTCTAAACTTGGGCTCAGGCTCCTGCTTGTCCAGTTGCCCTTGCACTGCTCCGAGCTCCCTATGCACTTAAGGGTCTGTTCCTGCAACCGTGCAGTCCCTTCTCACAGCACTTAAGAGCCACCTGCTGGCTGAATTTATTGATTTACCTGCACGTCTTCCTTCCCCTCCCCCCTGGCACTTCTCCCCTTCCCTCTTACCCGCACTTGCACAATCTGAATGACACAAGGCCTAGTAAGATCGTTGTTTTGTCTTCCCTTAGTTTCCCCCTCTTTGTCTTGTCACACCTAGAAACACTTGTGTACAGGGATATTGTAAATGTGATATCATTTCATATCATATCTTATCTTCTTCACCATTTGTATTTATATCTACTGTCACTTTCATCCCTATTGTTTTCTCTGTAGTCTTGCAGCATTGTGTGATGCAGACATTTATCACACATAGTCCTACTATTAGTAGTATTAGGCCTCCTAGAAATACTTTTAGTCTGTCTTACATCCATGTTGGAATCCATGAGAATATATACGACAGCCAGCTTTGATATTTTCCTTTTCCTTTTGCTTTCTCTTAAATTTTGGTGTGCATTTTCGACAATCTTGTAACTGCTTCTGTTAGTGTGCCATTTGCTTCATCGTTTGCGGGCACAATTTTACAGCAAGACCTCCCGATCATGGTGCAAACTCCTCCTTCCATTGCTATGAGATGGCTTAGACCATATCTGTTCTGGAGAGCCATCAACCTTACTGCTCGGAGCTCTTCTTTTATTGCATTGAAGCCATTTGCAGTTGTGTTTATTGTTTGCATCGGTTCCCATCTTGTAATCTGGAGCCATTTTACATTTGTGTATGTCTGTACAGCTGGAACTACTGACACAAAGAACATATCTGTCCTACTGAACAATCAACGTGCAGGTGGCACATCGTCCAGTGATGCTTCCGATGCTGATGAGAAGTAGTTCTCTGTTTTCATTCTACTCACTTCTACTGACCTCTTCTTTCGCTTTGTATTGTCCATTTTAGGGAAGTCTTCTGTTTTGATGTCCTTTTTTGTGGTACTGCTAGTGCTGGTGTATTGATGTGTACCAATAAACACAGTCCTCCCCAGTTTGGTGGCAGCTTCTCATATGCATTGGATCTTCATGCTCAATGATGATCCATTAATACTACCCTTCAAACCTTCATTGCTGGTTGCTTTTTTGTGTACTTGCACTCTTTGTTTAATCAAACCTTTACTGTACCATCATTCTGTAAACACAATGCTGGTTTCTTCAGTGATATTATGGGCATTGGTCCAGCTTTGTTATCCAGTAACTTTGTACTTGCATCCCATTTATCATTTTCTCCTTGTACTGTGTTTACTGGAGCATGTATGCTTTGCTACCTACTACTCCCTCCTTCCATCCTTCAGTTGTGTACACTTGCCCATACACAAGCATCTGTGGTTGTTCCCAACATCCTGGTTCTCCTCCTGTTTCCTTGGGTCCCTTCTTAGGACATGGCAATTCTTTCAGTGTTATCATTTGTGTCCTTTCTGTGGGCCGCTAGCTGTCAATAATTGTTCATCATGTCAAGTGTCTTTATATAGCTATCTTCATAGGGAAATATTGCTTTGGACATACATCTCAATGAGGCTGTTCTCCCTTGGAATCTTCCTCAGGCTGTAAACATGGACAGGTTCATAAGGCATTGTGCTCTTGCTGCTGGTATTTCAGTTGCTACAAACATTCTGAAGGCACTCATGGCAAAGGGGATTAGTGAGCTTACATAGCAACTCCCGCCTGTGGTTTGTGTACCTACTTTAGTCATGTGCTTGTATCACATGTTACTGGATAAGCGAGCAGCATCGGTGAGATAGAGATCCATCACCATGTCTGGATCTGTACTGAGTCTACCTCTCTTTACTGTACTTACAGTGCCTACCTTTCCATCTGACATGGCCGTTCCAACTGCTGGAGTTGGGGTTGTATTAGTAAAGGATACAGCAGTATAACTAGCAACATGTGACACTTGCCAAAAGAAGAGGGCAAAAATACTACATGAGAAAAAGGCACAAGGTACAATAATCATTTATTTAATATTGGCCTCCATCACTTACACCTCTTGGATCCTTGAGTATTTTGAAGATTTCAGTTGCCCTCCTGAAATGCACAACATGAAGAGTTACTGTGTTAATATTATATTAATTCAAGCCCCGTGAATGAAATAGTCAGCCATGGCAAGAAGGAATAGCTGATCCCACACAGTTTTTATTCTGAGGTCACAGAGTACTGAGAGTACTGATGGATTTCCTCTTTCCAGGTGTGGAAATACTAGGGACAAATAAGCTATGAAGATACAGAAATATACATTCGGATGGCGTGTCCTTGTGCTTTTGGACCCCTTGACAAATTGGACAAATTGGCCTTGGAAGGGTTCAGGATGAGGATCACGGGGAAGCATGAAACAATGCAATCCTAACAATGCAATAATACCAGGCGCACTGTCACGATAAATGCTGTCAGTGTGGAAAAGAAAAATAATGAACAGGCATTGTTCCCTCACTTCGAATGTGTAGGAAGTCCTTTCCCTATCTCTCCTTCTCTGGAACGAGTAATCAAATGGTGTCCTGTGCTAGGTTGTGATGCGTTGAGGTAATTGTTTTCTTCCTCTATTTGTGAATCGTTGGCCCTTTTATTGTTGGTGCTTGATGTTCCCTAGGCGATTCCCTTCTAGCTTCACAGCTCTCTCAGTGACCTGTTCGACAGTGTAGGGTCCAGGAAAACGTTGCTTGTCCCACTTTCTACTAAAGTTCCGCAGCAGGACATTGTCCCCCGGATACAACAGTGACTGCTTCGAAAGATCCTCGTTTCCTTCTGTGTTGTTGTTCCCTTCTCTTACTTCAGGCCTCTCCCGTTGTCCCTTCATGTAACTAGAAATAAAAGAGGGACTAGCCATCAAGGAAGCAGTGTATTCATACATTTCCTGACCCAATAAGTCAGGCATTTTATCAGCATCCTTAAGTGCCCTAGTGGGAGGAACCAGGGGAAGTTGCATGCACAGCCCTGTCACCATCTCATGTGGGGTTAAATTATGGTTGGACTCTGGTTCATTGCACAACGTGAATAATGCTAATAGAAGACAGTGAAGCCAACTCTTATTGAGGGTCTTTTTAATTTTGGCTATGCCTTCTTTGAGCAGACCGTTGAGGCACTAACACATTCCGTTTGCTTGCGGGTGGTAGGCACAAGAGAATTTGTGTTGTATTCCCAACAAGGTAGATACGTATGCCACAACACAATTTTCGTTCTCCACGCGTTCCGCTCCGTTCGTTCACAGTGAACAAATGGAGCGGAACGCGAGGAAAACAAAACTCCAAGGACAAGGTACGGGGATTATACCCATTCATTGGATTCTACAAACACTTTTGGAAAGGGACTATCATTATTTACCTATTAGTATATGTCCAGCTGTGAAGAAGTCTATGGGCTGAAAAATGTGTCGCTAACGGACACTACTTATTATTAACAAATAAACTCAGTATAAAACTGGCGCAAATTGTGTTGTGGCATAAGTATCTACATTGCACATACGAGGGGGTGGGCGCTCTCTTTGGCTATACGCAATGCAACAGTGAGCATCCGCCTTTAACTACTTTAACTATTGGACACCTGGCATGCAACTAACTTCTCAAACCAAACCTTATTCCTAACAAGGTTGTGATGTGCTGAAACATTGCATTGTCAAATTTAGGGCCATTGTCAGACGCAGGACTTCACACATGCCCCATTGAGGGAATATTTCCCTAAACAGGGATTTCACCGCTCTATGGGCATCAGGATGGGAACAAGCACTGGCACTGATCCATCAGGAAAATGGGTATACAACCACTCTCATGTAGTGGTACCCTTGATATACTTGGATCATGTCGACATAGTCGACGTGCAGGTGCTGGAATGGACCTATTTGACAAGGTGTGGTGCCTCTCACTACCCTTAAAGTATGACCTGCAGTCAATTGTTTACAAACTAGACAATTAGTCATGAATTCAGCCACATGTTCTGCCAAATTGGGACAGAACCAGTCCTCTCCAATATGAGCAGCAAGAACCTCCTTCTGTAACTGGGTAGGATGGTGTGATGGTATAAATGTGTCATTGAAGTGTGCAATAATGAAAATGGCATTAACACTTTTCCTGTGTTATTTTGCTGCCATAAGGCTCTGTCAGAGACACTGTACATCCCACTCTTAATCCATAGCTCTTTTTCTTCCCTGGGTGCAACTCTCTGCAATTCCATAATCTGTGTATCTGGTAATATGTCATATCCTTCCTTTAGTATCATTGTTCGTAAATAATTGCACGCTGGGGACGAAGCATCCATTTCTAAAATGTCCCAAAGTAGGTGGAGCATTTTGCTTCTGCCTCTGCTGCCTCATTGTGCCTAGAGATGGGGTCCTCCCCCTCATGTGTGCTTAGCGGTTTCGCCACTGCTATATGCTGTGGGTATTGGAGTGCCTCTATCATTCTGCCCAATAGGAGTGCATGCTTCCTGTGGTGATGCATCAGCACATCTGAAGGCCCTCCTCAGCCAATGTGACAGCTCAGAATGCACCGTGGATGTCACATAAGATGAATCTGAATACACTGTCACTTCCTTTTCTTTGCTGTGCTCCAATGCTAATATTAAAGCTACTAATTCTACTGCTTGTGCTGATAAAGTTGACAGAAGACCTGCTCCTGTCACCAAATTGCTCGTCCTATCCTCTCTCAATCTCACTACTGCTGTCCCAGTATGCCTTTCCACAGTCGTTTGGTCAGTTGTTGATGACCCCTCAATGTCTCCTCCTCAAGTGCATTCTCCTGTACTTTTCTTGTGTCACTGAATTCTTCTATGTTGGCTGTGCAGTTGTGCACATAGTCGCCCTCCGTTATGGGGTTGGCGATGAAAGTCGCTGGGTTGAACATCCTGCATCTCACTATCTTGAGAGCTGGGTTTGACAGCAACACCTCATACCCTGGAGCTCTCTGTGTTGTCAATGTACTTTTCAGTTTTTCCAGTATTGCAAAAAGAGCATGCTCCACATAAAGAGTGGTGCTGCATCTCATGGTAATACTCGCTAATTTGTCTACTGTGAATGCAGTGGCAGCCAATAGCTGTTCGCATGCATAGTGTCTTCTGATTACTGTGTCTAATTTTCCACTGTAATATGCTAGAGGTGTCTGCCCCATGCTTGTCTTTTGGGTCAGTACTGCAGTCATGACCACTCCATTGGAGTGTAAGAATAAGAAAAAAAACTCACTTTGATAGCCTGGGATCCCCAACATTGGAGCTCTGCATATTGCTCCTTTCAGTTTGTCAAATGTGTCAGTCGTTTCTGTTGTCCATTGTAATGCAGCCTCCCCTTTTTGTGGTTCCTTCACTGCACTCAATAAGGGCCTAGTTTAAGTGCTGTAGTCAAGTACCCATGCTCTGCAGTAGTTACATAGTCCTAGAAAACGCTCAATATGTCTTATGCTTTTGGGTTTGGCTGTCTTGCGTATTGCTTCTGCCCTTTCTGGTGTCACTTGTTGCCCATCTTAAGATATCATTTGTCCAATGTACAACACTTCTTTCTGGCAATATTGTAATGTGGCCTGGTCCACCTTGTACCCTTTGTCTGCTAGTACTGTAAACATGTGCAAGGAGTCATCTCTAAACTGTGTCTCTGTCTTGCTGCAAATCAAAATGTTGTCTACGCACTGTATAACTGTGCTGTCTAATTTTACATTTCCTAAGTCCATTTGAAGTACTCTGTTGAATATAGAAGGTGATTTGCAGTACCCTTGAGGAAGTCTTGTGCATTTCCATTTCTTATTTCTATATAGAAAGGAATTTAAGTCTTGTGAGTCTGAGTGTATTGGTATAGAGAAGAATGCATTCTTCAAATCTATAACCATGAAGTAGGTAGCTTCCATGGGAATTGTACACCAGATTGTTGCTGGATTCAGAGATAAAGGAATCTCTGCTTCTACAATATGGTTCAGAGGGCGCATGTCCTGTATAAAATTCCACGACCCCATGTCGCCTTTTTGACAGAGTGCACTGCAATATTGCACAGTGATTCTGATGGTACTAGGATGCCCTGCTTCACCAGTGCTGCAATGGTCTCATATATACACTTGCCTGCCTCCCTTGACTGGGGAAATTGCCTAGCTCTTGGTAAAAAGGCAGCTGGCTTCAGCTTTATTTTTCCTGCTCCTATCCCTTTCAGAAGCTCCAAATCATATGACTTGTGGTATATAAGATGCTGGGGACCTTTGATAATTCTTCTTCGAGAAATGTCGGCGTTGCTTGTAGCATCTCTGTGGTATCTCTCTGTAATGCATTGTCACCCAGTACGTTATGCTAATTTCAAATGCTATCTCATGATCTGATCGGTTATCTTTGTACAGTTCTTCAGTTGTAACAGTAGTCAATCTGTGCCCCTCTGCCACAGTGATCACGAATATCCATGTCCGCCCTGTGTCGTCTGTCCCATGTACTGCTATCCAGGTGGCTCCTGCCATTACTGCCTCTAATTTTAGTGTCACTATAGTCCCTTCCTTCTTGTCTAATGTATTTCTTGCCTGAACAAGAACTCGTTTGGAATGTGCCACACTTTTCCCTGAATCCCTGGGAGCCGTGCTTTTCTTTTTGCAGTCCCATATCGAAATAGCTCCTCATCTGCTGGCGCCCCCCTTTGTACCTTGTGTCCAAAGTAAGCTTGAATAATTTTCCTCATGTTTAGAAGGTGTATTCTAGGTGTGGAACACACTATCCTCTTGTCAGTGAATGAGATGGTCATGTTGAGTTTGCTTGTGATATCCCTCCGCATTATGTTTAATGGTGTCTGTTGGGAATAAAGTAAAGGTAGAGCTAAATTCTCCTATAGAAAGTGCAACATCATCTGCAAATGGAACCAATTCCGTTGCACCAGAGAGTCCTTGAGCATTCATGGCATTGCCTGACATTCTGTACTTCGCTTCTTGTATGCAGGATCTAGTTGCCCCTGTGTCTACAAGAAAGGAGAATGTTTTGTCACGTATTGTCACCCCTCTGTGTGGTTCTTCCTCTAGGTTGGGTGTAATCGATAGGATGGAACACATCAGATCCATCTGTGGGCTGTCCTATTGATGGTATAACAATATTCCATTTCCTAAGAATGGGTTGCCCCACACTACAGTGACCCCCCCCCCCAGTTTCCTGATGGGAGTTGTTGTCATTGAGTCTGTGCGTGCCAGTGTCCTGTCATTTGGCTGTGCCATGTATGATGGCTGTGTGTTATTCTGCATCTTCAGAATCTGTGTTATCTGTGAATACTGCTGTGCTGGCACTTGTATTTCTGGTGTATGTGCCATGGGCTGTTGAGTCTGTGGGTAGGCATTTGGTGCCTGTCCTTGTTGTTGTTGTGTCTGGTCTTGGGCATAGATCTCATTCTGTTCCCCTGGGTATGCTGGCTGGTATTGTATCCCCCCATTCTGTGGCATCCCACCTCTGCTGCTGCATACCCTAGAGATATGTCCTGTAAGTCCGCACACCCAGAGCTGGGGTGGTTCTCTTATTTGCCTCTGATACCTTCCAGAGACCCCTTCTGGATCCCACTGCATTTGTTGTCTGTATCCTCGATACACTCCCAAAAATCCCCCTTAGCTTTGTTGCATTTGATGCCCATACCTGTGTCTCCTTGATGGCCCGCCTCTTCTTTGAAAACCATGCTGCACATCCCCCCTCCCCATGAACCCTCCTCCTGCTGGCAACAGTGTGCACTGTGTCTGTGGTGCGTTCTGTCCTCCCACGCTTGTTAGCACTGCTCCTTCCATGGTGTATTTAGAGAATTTCTTTTGCACTAACAATGCCTCCTCCTGCTTTCCTTCATCTCACTTTTTCCTTGTGCTTTCTTGCATTAGCCTGCAATAATGTACTATTGTAAATTGTATTTCTGACCATGGTTTTGCTTCCATCCCCACCAACTTGTTCAGTTATTTTGCACCTGCTCTGGTAACCCGTTGCATAGTATATGATGCCACTGTTTTATCACATGGTTCTCATGTTTCAAGGCGCCATTTGAATAGCCTGAATATATTGTAGGGAATCTCATCTTCCCCCATCCTACATGCCATGATCACACTGATATCTTATGTGTCTGGGTACTGTGTCCGTAGAGCTTGCCATACAGCCACTCGGCAGTTAACAAACAGCGAACCATTGTGCACAATGTTCTCTGTTGTTAATCCTGGGCCTGTCCTTTTCCATACATCATCCACAACCTCTCTGAGGAACGCCACTAGTAAACCTTTTACGTCCCCTACAGCTACTTTTTGTCCTACTGTCATCCTTTCCATTTCATATATCCATTTCCCCACACCTGCAGTCAACGAAGGTAGCCTATACCGCAAATGTTCCTTGCTGATATGTTTCCAGTGTATGTATTGAGGTTGCCCCCCTTCCTTTTGCAGTAAGGGGAACTGTGACAGCCCTGCCCCCATCCAGTCTCCCGGTATGTTTGGTGTATGCAAATGTCCTTGCCCCTTCTCCCCTCCTTCATTCTGGAAGGTCTCTAAGCCTTTGCACATATGGGGTTAAGTCATCAAGGCTTTGCATTGTAGAGCTGGGACTGTTGTAGTCTCTTGTCCTTATCCCCCAAATTCCTCCTATGTCTTTGTCTGCTCCCCACATGGAGCTCGGATCATTGAGTTTCCCTGCTGATCAAAGATGAAGTTTCCCTACTCCCTCATCCTCATTCCCTACCAAGTCATGTTCTCACTCAGTGTCTCCCAAGTCACTGCCGAAATCGTCATGGAAGCTCAGTCTCCTCAGTATCTTTGCTCCCTTTGGTTCCCCTTCTAGGTTGATCAAGTTCATGGAGTCCCCCCTCATGGAGGACCCTGTGCTGGATTTGTCTGGCAGCATGGCTGCCCTATTACTTTTTTTGCTGCGCTCTTTCTCAGCATGACTATCGTTTCCTTCATTGTTGTCAAAAGTGGTCGATCCCAACCTTAGTATTATGTCTCTCACTGTGTGCTCGTCTTTTCCCTTGTGTTTAGGCTCTCTTACGAGCTGCTTGTTTTTGCCACTTCCTCCTTTCCCTCTTTACTAAAACATGCCTTTCCTTCACATATTCTTCCCTTCTCCGCTCTATGTCTTTGAGCTCTCTCTTTCTCCTCATCTCTCACTGCTTCAGTGCTTTCTCCTCTGCCTTTAGCTTCTCCCTTTGCACTTTCTTGCACTCCTCCTGTTCCTCTTTTTCTTTCTCTGTTTTCCCATCTAATCTCAGGAGTATTTGTCCTCCTACCCACTTGTGCAATGCTATATTCTCCAGCCCTTCCCTTGTGTTTGTCTGGGTATCGCTGTGCAACCCTTTTCTACATCCTGCTTGTCCAGCCTCTATCTGCGCCTCCTCCTTGGTATATGGCAGAGGTTTGAATATTGGTTTTGAGTACCCCTCCACTGCTTTTAACTCCTGCATAGGGTGCAGTCCCTGTGTTCCTGCTGCAGCCCCTTCGCTCTCATGGTCAGGAGGAGGTGGGAGAGCGGAGGCCAAGGGCTTTTCGTCCAGGGTCTCCTGTTGGCTCAGCATCCATTGACTCCTCCCCACATCCCCCCGTCGTCCTGAAACATTTTTCAGAGCGCAAATATTGCCAAATGATTACTCAGCTTTTTCCCCTTTTAAACCTTTTGCAAATGTGTGTGTAACAGTTGCTGCACATATTTGCAGATGTTCCCGCCCTTTGGCCATGGCTTAGTCAACTGACCTTCTATGCTTTTTGTTCATTCTGTAGTTTATTTAAATCTTGTCTTTATATCATGGATGGGCCTTAGATAGGTGCTGTAGGGGCATGTCCCCTGCACCTTTACCACAATACATTGCTTTTTTAATACGTCCTTGACCTGTAGTCGAGGTTTTCGACAACTCTGCAGTTCTGTACAAAATATACATTATCATGCACACTGTCAAATTCCAAAATAACACTTGTTTTTGTATTATCACAAGCCTCTCTGGCTCTCAACCAACTTTCCAGGTGTGGTCCGTGCACCGCCCTTCTGCAACACTCTGCCTCCTCAGGCAATCCAACCAAGCTTGCGCATGTGCCTTCCATGCACTGCCACAGAACACCTTACTCTGTCAATGTTTGGCTTACCAAAACCGAATTCTGCACTTCCTCATTCCCTAATAGTCATATACAGAGACCTCCTTGGTGATGTCACCTCTGTACAAAATGAGGGAATGATAGAAATTACTAACAGAGCTCACAATTATATTTTCTCAATACACAGATATTTTGAAAACCCTGATATACCCGCAGCCGTCATCCTTACTCCTAACAGGGAATACAAATATTTCATGTGCTCAATCTGTACCTGCAGCATTGCCTTGTAGATAAAACGCCTCTGCAAGACTTAACCAGAAGAACACCATCGGCAATTTAAGCCAGCTCCATTTGCTAAGCCCTGTATAACCTGTGCTAAAACACCCAATCCACAGTAAACGCAATATGTACATAACTTCTGTCATCCGTACCCTTAAGTCAATAGTCTAGGCTAACCGCCTGAACCTTTTACCCCAACGATGAAATGTTCCCTAACCACAGGCAAATGACATCTTCCTCCTCTCCTTTCCCTACTATACTTCACGATACTTGACAATACTACACCGATAGTCAACAATACTTATCACCGCCCCACACCCAACATTTCTTCACCACCCACCTCAATTGCTGTGTGGCTGAGTCAATACATACATTCTGTGATCTACTGATGCCTTTCAGCCACCGGCTCTCCCACAACTGCCACACCGCCCTTCTGGTCTGCTGGGCTCCTCACAGACCACGGGCAGGATATTTCCCAAGATGGCTTGTGATGGCCTCTGCACAGGGTGCATTTCCTGTGTGGTCTCAAACTCCGTAGGGTGCCTTCACAGTCCCCCAGGCACTGCAACAGAAGAGGCAAACGGGCATAGAGGAAATGGCATGCTTCTGGTTCATTCTCTAACAAACTTGCCTGTCACCTGCTCCAAAGGCAATGCCGGCTCTCTGTCCGCACCAAGAAGAGAGCTCACATCCAAGCCTGCGTCTCTGCAGCATCTAACAACCAAACTCTTTAAAATCTGCAATGAACTGGCCAATCCTGCTGCAGTCTCTACATCTCTTCTCCCTTCCCAGGCACTTTGCACGGCACTGGCTTCTCATTTCATCTCTAAAACTCAGGACATCCTGTCCTCTCTCTCTTCCTCTCCCCGTCCTCCCTTGACTCCCTGCTCTTCCTCTGGCCCTTCTTTGGCCACCTCTTCTCCTCCCTCCTTCTCTGCCTTTCCCCTGTTCTCCCCTGACAAGGTTTCTAGACAATTCCAATCTATGAAAGTCTTGTCAAAACAGGTTCATCCCTGTTCCTCCAAAGCTATCAAGGACCACATTGACTCCCTGGCTCCTGCTCTGGCCGCCTTCTGCAACCAATCCTTCACACTGGGATCTTCCCATCCCCCTTGAAGCACTCCCTTGTGCACCCTCTTCTTAAGAAACGCTTTGCCGACCCGTCCTGCCCGGCCAACTATCACCCAATCTCCATCACTCCATTTCTGGGCAAACTCCTGGAAAAGCTGGCCATCACCCAGCTAAATCTCCACACTGAATCTGTTGGTTGTCTTCATGATCATCAGTCTGGCTTCAGAGCTGCCAGAAGAATGGAACTGCTCTCCTGAACATCCATGAAGACCTGCTCCCCTTGATTCTAACACCCCCTGCGTCCTCATCTTGCTTGATCTCTCCTCTGCCTTTGACACAGTCAACCATGCCATGCTGCTCAACCGTTTCCATGATAACCTGGGTATCATTGGTCTGACTCTGGCGTGGCTGGCTTCTTTCCTCTCTGACCGACCCTCCCAGGTCCAACTTGGGTCCTTCCTCTCCACTATCTCTATCTCTACCTGTGGTGTTCCCCAGGGGTCTAACCTCTTTCCCTGGCTGTTCAACCAAAACATGGTACTTCTTGCCCACCGCATTGCCACTCTCTGCCCCAACTTCTAGTGCTATGCGGATGACACTCAGCTAATTTTCAGGCTACCTTCAGCCACCTCTTCTCCTTCACTCATCTCTGACTGTCTGTCTGCTATCCAGGAGTGGTGTGCCACCAATGATCTCTGCCTTAATGCCAGTAAAACCTGGATTCTCCTCGTCGGCACACCCACTCCCTCCTTTCCTGCCATTCTCTGGCCGGCCTATCTTGGCCCCTTACTGCTCCCACCTGCAAGGCTAAAAAGAAGTCACACTACCAGCTGCACCTTCTCAGAGGAATTCTTCCTTTGTTTTCCTTCCCCCAGAAGCTCAAAGTCACCAGAGCTCTGGTTCTCTCTAGGCTAGATTACTGCAATAGCCTCTTTCTAAATCTGCCTGCTTCTACTCTCTGCCCTCTGTAACTCATCCAGAACAGGACTGCGAGACTTGCCCTTGTCCTCAAGCCCAGGGACCCTATCTCTCCAGGACTGAAATCTCTGCACTGGCTCCCAGTAGCTGCGAGGATTAAGTTCAAAACTCTCTACATTATCCACAAGGCTTTCTGGGGCCTCAATACCTTCAACTCTCTCTTCCTAAATATCTTCCTTCTCAAGCTCCACGCTCATCCGCCTCCAACTCCCTCAGGGTCAGTCGCTTCTTCAAGCAACGAGTTGGTGGTAGATCTCTCTCTTCGGCTGAGGCCTCCCTCTGGAACAGCCGCCCTGCCTCCCTGAATCTTGAGGAGAACCATCTCTGGTTCTGTAAGCACCTTAAAACCTTCCTCTCTGCTTCTGCTTTCTCTGCCCCTCTCCCCTGCTGTATCCCTGGGTGAAACTGAACTGCAGTGGTTACCTGGCCACCCTTCTGATCTCAGGTCCAGGCCCTGCCAGTTCACACCCGCACTGCCTCCCTGGCAACCCCTGCACCTGGGGACTGCTTTATGTCTCCCTACAGTCCCCTACCAGAACTTATGTCTGCACTTACCTTGCACGTGCCACCAGCTGGCCGTTTTTTTATTTATCTTATTTATTCTTTATCCCATGTACTGCACTTCCCCTTCCCCTTTCCCCCGCACTTTTCCCTTTCCCCCTTCCCATGCACTTGCGCGATCTGACTGACACCTGGCCTAGTAAGATCGTTGTCTGTCTTCCCTCTGTTCCCCGTCCCTTGCCTCGTTGCGCCTTGAAACACTTGTGTATAGGCGCGATATAAAAGCCATATCATATCATATCATATCATATCATATCATAGTGAACAATCCCTCTGCTACCACTTTGTATTAGGTATGCCAGTGAGGACCGGCGTCCACGCCACACATTCACCGTTCAGAGCACCTAGGGCCCAAAGAACCCTGCCCCAGCATACAAACAGAGGACTCAGCCAAGGGCAAGTTAGAACTGTCCTTTATTTTCCATAGCAGACAGGGATCATACAGGACAAACAGCGTTCTCCAGCAATCACAGCTTCTGAGCCTGTGTCAGGGGCTTTTGTTACAGTCTGACATCACCAATCAGTGCTCTTCCCCCTAAGTGCATGCGTGATTGGGAGAATGGAGCGGTATTACCTATAGAGGTTATCTGAATGGCCCTCTCATGGCAGGTGGCTTGCCTGAACCTTCTCCTGAAACTATCTATTACATTGTTGCAGGGTCACAGGATTACCATTGCCCTTGCCCTCTGCCATCCACCCCTGGATTTGTGTTCCCTGATTGGCTGCAACTGATCTCCCCAGGCCTCACACCCAGCTCTACTCTCAGCACTCCATGCACCCTCTCAAGGTGATTCGAAAGACTATGTGTCCCCATTGCTGCCATCAGTATTACCACTTTGCCGTTGAGAGTGGATGCAGGGTTGCAGCGTTGTAAAACAACACATGTATCGCTTTGTGTCTATTTCACTGGGAGCTGTTCCTCTTTTCACCATGAGTAAATGGCCATTGTTTGTCTCGGCTGCACCACATGGTTGAGGACTGCAAAATTGAGCTTTCTGGTCTGCAATTAGTGAGGATTTATTCTGCTATTTTGCAGGTGGGTCCTTGTCTCTGAGGCCTAGGAATGTTCTGCTCGCCTCTGACCTTGGCTGCGAGCTCTGGCTTTGTGCTTCCTGCTGCCTAATTCTGATTTGATTTTCTTCACCTCTCCTTCTGAGGCCTGTGGCTTCATGTAATTCAGCTATAGTTATGTTAGTATTGCTATGTCTATATTGTGCTATTCTTCTTATGGTTTAGTAGTATTTTGGTCCTTCGAGGTCTCTTATGCGATCCATATGGTTAGTTGAAATAAGATGCTGGGAGCTTGCTCTGCATCTCTTCCTTCCTTGCGTTTCTGCATTTGGCTAATGAGAAAAAAATAATAAAGGCTTTCAACAGTATTTATATCTATCTGTCCTCTATCTAGAGAACTGTGTAAGTATGTTCTTTGTGTGCGCATGTTTATGTCTGTGTAACTTTGTGCATTGATGTAAGTTTGCTTCATGGCTAATGCTACTATGTTGTGGTGCCACTAATTACATCAACACAGTTAGATATTTGTCATTAGTAGATCAGTTCCAGCAAAGCACCTGCATCCATGATCAGTGTTGGGGAACCTGTATCCATGATGACGTTAGCTGAATACGGTTTGAATGGCTGTCTGGCACAATATCTGTTTGCATATGTATTTTTCACTGGTCGTCCTGGGGGCTGTCCAAACAGCAACTTGCATCTTGCATCTCTGACTCTTCAGGCTGTCATGTTTATAGGGGTCAAGAGGGGCATTCCAGGGACCCTCTCTTCATAATGTTAATAAAAGAAGAAAGATGAGAATAGGCAGATGTTTAAGAAGTGTCAAAAGATAAGGGAGGATAGTTACAGGGTGCTCATTGGAGAGAAGGGAAGGGTCTAGAGAGGACTTTTTGAGAATTGGAAGAATAGTAGCATGCTTAAAAGAGGCAGGAAAAGATAAAGTTACTAGCAAAGTATTCAACAAAGCAGTGAGGTAAGGCATTAGAGACTGATAGATTTTAGGAATAAGAGAAGCAGGAATAGGGTCGGACGGGGCAGATGTAGGGCGCGGTCTGGAAAGAGAGAAGGCTGTGTCAGCATTATAAATAGGATTAAATGCGGTCATAGAAGGCGAGTGAGAGGAAGGAAGAGGGGCTGGTGTGGAAGGTGAGGGAATACTATTGATCCATGTTTGCTCTTATAAACTGAAAATCTTTAGTTTGGTTGATTTGTTTTTTCAAAAATATCCTATAGTCTGTAAAATCCAGTCAGACAATTTTGAGATATTGTGAACTAAAGAGTACCTTATCAGCCTCCCTGGAAAGCCCCATGCAAAAAACAATTGTTTTCAAAAATCATTTTAGGTATGAAAAGATGTTTGCATTTTCCTATATCTATTCATATGTATAACCTGGATATTGGGATAGTATAACATTCATCATTTCGCTGAAGGTTAGTTCCCTTATCTGAAATCATTGATCTTCTACCACCTCACCTTGGACTGCCCCACCCCTCTCTCAAACTCATCTGGAATCCCACCCCCCCTTACCTCTTACCTGTTTTCATGTGTCCTGCTAAAACCGAATTTAGCTGTGTCTACTGGCAGCATTGTGTTTTCATCTGTCCTGAAAAAGTCAACGTTAGCTGTGCCCAGTTGTTGCATTGTGTTTTCATTTCTTCTGCTAATGTCAAACTTAACTGTGCCTAGTGGCTGCATTGTGTTTTCATTTGTCCTGCTAAAGTCGAATTTAGCTGTGTGTGGGAGCTGCATTGTGTTTTCATCTGTCCTGCAAAAGTCACACTTTGCTGTGCCTAGTGGCTGCATTGTGTCTTCATTTGTCCTGCTAAAATCGAATTTAGCTGTGCCA
Source organism: Ambystoma mexicanum (assembly GCF_040938575.1). NCBI lineage: Eukaryota > Metazoa > Chordata > Amphibia > Caudata > Ambystomatidae > Ambystoma > Ambystoma mexicanum. Next base: position 645,511,153 of record NC_090930.1, on the reverse strand, counting down.
AGTGGATGCATTGGGTTTTCATCTCTCCTGTTAAAGTCAAACTTAGCTGTGCCTAGTGGCTGCTTGGTGTCTTCATTAGCTGTGTGCACTACCCACTGTGATCCCCCACCCCATTTGCCCCTCACCACACCCCCTTCCTCCATGTGCATCAGTACCTCAGACTGGTAAGTGTCCTCCCCACCACTGTAGCTAACTATGTCGCTTTCTATCTCTCCTATCCTCTCAAACTGCTTCACTATCTCCTATCCTTCTCCTCTCACTAAATCTGGCTGGAAGAAACTTAAGGAGGACATATTGGGCTCCAAACCAGGCCTTCCTATTGCAGACACATATGTCACGCTTCCGCCAGAGAGACTATCACTGACATCCTTTTCTTCGTGAACGCACCTGACCTATGGTCGGCTTTCTCTCTCCTATCACTTCTTCTCCCATTAATGATGGACCTTGCTGGGAGGTTCTCCTTGACCTCTTCGCCATCTCCAGAGTCATCATGAATGTCTATTTTAACGGAACCATCATGGTTCAAGGTCCTCAACCCAACCTTCTTCTCTTTTGCAGGCTCCTCTCTCGCCTCTCTAACCTCACCTCTCCCTCCCGCCAGGCTCCCCTGCCTTCTGTGCCTACTTCCTCCTCTGCACAGGCTCCCTTGCCTTCTGTGCCTACTGTGACCTCTGTGTAGGCCCCCTTGCCCACTGTGCCCTACTCCTCCTCTGCATAGGCCCCTTGCCCACTGTGTCCTCCTCCTCCTCTACACAGGCGCCCTTGCCTTGCCATACTGTCCAGCCTGCCTTCTCGGCCTCGGCTCCTTCACCATCCTCCATTATTCCTCTGGCCCTCTCACCACACTTGGAGAGGACGACTGTCTCCTGTGCCCCTCCAAGGAAGACCTTCAAAAATGGCAAGATGCTCCACATTGCCACACTCAAAACTTGCTGCACTGTAAAAAAAACACTCGTCTGACACCTGCAACCTCCTCGAACTCATGGATCCTGATGTGCTCACTATCATAGAAACATGGTTCAAGGATAGCTTTGTCACAAGCTTTGACACACTCCTCCCTGAAGGCTTCAAAATCTTCTCTGTGCCCACGCCAAAGAAAACAGGTGGGGGAGTGGTGCTGATCTTCCCACAATGTATACCTGTGTCCATCATCCCTACGCAGGCCTACTCCTTCCTCGAATGCCTAGTTGGCTGGCTCTCTCTCTCCTAAATCTTCTCTCCTTATGGTCACCTTCTATCGACCACCAGGAAAGTCCATTCTCTTCCTCTTGGAATGGGTTGACCTGGCCTCCTCTCTACCTTACTCCTTTTCTCAGCTCCTCCTGATGGGTGATCTTAACATTCATCTGGACTCTCCAGACTCCTCAGGACCTTTACACAACCTATTTGACTCTCTCTCCCTTTCTATCCTACCCTCTGGCTCCATGCACACCGCGGGCCACACTTTGGATGCTCTCATCTTTACTGACATTCCTCTCTCTATCCCTCTCACTACCTCTCTCTATTGGACTGACCACTCTCTTCTCTCAGCACACCTGAAGAACCCCTCTCCTCTTGCAGCAGCACACCCTGCACAGCCACTCGGATTCAAAGTCACCAGACCCATGAACAAAGTGACAGTGGCTGCATTTGCCTCCACCTACTCTACTCTACCCATTTATGGGGCTTACTCCAACCCTGACAGAGCCCTCGCTATCCTCAATCTCTCTATCTCCAACACTTGTGATACTACTGCCCTTGTCGTGAGGGTCCAAATGAAGCCTTCCAAAAAGAGCAACTCTTGATACGACTCTGATCTGGCTGCCCTTAAACGCAAATGTTGGGTAGCTGAGCGGAAATGGAATTTTTCGGGTGAACCATCTGACAAACGGGCCTCCCACCTCCTTCAAAGGCAATGTCGACTCTGCATCCGCTCCAAAAAAGCATCTTAATTCAAGCCTGCATCTCCGCAGCATCAAGCAACACGGCTGAACTTTTCAAAGTCTGTAAGGACTGGCCAATCCTCCAGCAGCCTCTTCTTCTGTCACGACCACCCAGCACCTTAGCTCACCTTTGGCTGCACATTTCATCACAAAAACCCAAAGCATCCTTTCCTCCCTCCCTTGCACACCACAGCATACACCAACACCGGAACCTCTCTTGGCCCTCTTCCACTCCCCCTTTCTTCTCACTCACCCATCTCACCCGATGAGGTCACCAGAGAAGTCTGGTCTATGAAGGCTTCATCCAAACAGGTGGACCCTGCCCTTCAAAAACCATTAACGACTACATTGATTCCCTCGCCCCAGCCTTGGCTGACTTTTGCAATCTTTCTTTTTCCACTGGCGTTTTCCCAACTTCTCTGAAGCACTCCATTGTGCACCCTCTGCTCAATATACCCTCTGCCGACCCCACCATTCCGGAAAACTGCCACCCTATCTCTATCACTCCTTTTCTGGACAAACTCCTGAAGAAGTTTGCTATCTCTCTGCTGACCCTCCAAACTGAATCTATTGGGTGCTTCCACAACCATCAGTCTGGTTTTAGAGCATCCCGAGGCATGGAAACTGCTCTTCTGAACACCTGTGAAGACCTGCTCTCAAACCTTGACCTTAACACTCCCTCTGTCATCATTCTCCTTGACCTCTCCTCTGCCTTTGACATGGTTAACCACAACATCCTGATTGCACATCTCTGTGACACCCTAGGAATCACAGGTCAGGCTCTGGCATGGTCAACCTTTGTCTCCGACCACCCATCCCAGGTGGAACTCAGAGCCTTTCTCTCGTCTATCGCTCTCTCAACCTGTGGTGTCCCCCAGGGATCTAACCTATCCCCCGGGTTCTTCAACCTCTACATGGCTGCCTTGGCACGTGTGATTGCTACTTTCACCCGTAACTTCCAGTGCTATGCTGATGACACGCAACTATCTTTCAGGCTACGCTTAGTCGCCTCCTCCTCCTCCCTCATATATGACTGTCTGTCCGCTATTCTGTCATGATGTTCCCCAAATGACCTTTGCCTCAACGCCAGTAAGACTAATTTCACTCTGGCCTGCCTCCCTTGCCCCTGCGCCCACACCCACCTGCGAGGCTAAAAAATCCACTCTCCCCTTCTACTCACATTTCGGACATCTCTAAAAAGTCTAACTACCAGTTACACCTCCTCAAAGGTACTCTACCTTTTCTCACTTAACCCCAGCGGCTCACTGTCTCCAGAGCCCTGGTTCTCTCTAGGCTTGACTACTGCAACAGCCTCTTCCTCAACCTTCCTGCTTCTGTCCTCTGCCCTCTGCAACTCATCCAGAACAGAACCGCAAGACTTATCCTTGGCCTCAAACCCAGGGACCGCATCTTTCCAGCACTGACATCTCTTTACTGGCTCCCCATGGCTGCAAGGATAAAGTTCAAGACCCTCTGCATTTTACACGAGGCTTTCTGGGGCCTGGGACCTAGCTATTTGCAATATCGCCTACCTAAATACTGTCCCTTCAGAGCCCTCGGCTCATCTACCCTCAACCTTCTGCGAGTGATCTTGCTTGCCAAGCAGAGATTTGGAGGGAGATTCTTATCCTCAGCAGGGTCCTCCTTCTGGAATAGCCTCCCTGCCACTCTTCGTCTTGAGCCTGATCTTCTTACGTTTCTGGAAAATCCTCAAGACCTTCCTCTTCTCCTCTCCCTTCTCTCTCTCTCTACCCTGCTAACCTAGCTCTCTGCTCTTTCCCTCTCCCCCTACTCCTCTTATAGCTTGCTGACTGGCTGCTTGGTGTACCTCAGAGTCTCACAGGTCCCTGCCACCCCCACCAGTCCTCTCTCGCACTTGCCTCAGGGCCCAGCACTTGCTCACTCTCACTGCACTCGCTCACCCTCACTGCTCTGGAGAAATGACCCAAGAGGGCGGCTCTCTCTGCACTTAGACCCCCCCCCCCCTTGTTACTCTCTGTGCACTTGCACGATCGGAATGCTCCGGGCTTGAAGATCATTCTGTCTGTTCTCCCCTGTCTACACCCCTTAATTGCACTTGGTAAAACTGCAGAATCGCTGTCAGGCCTATTTGCTGTGTTTCAACTGTAAATGTGTACTATATGCAATTACACTGCCTGTGCAGACTATTATCGTCTCAGATTTTCGAGGGCTCTGAACGACTGTTGTTTTTTTTTCACATGTTCCAACCCTCCTTGAGCGCTTTGAAACACTTGCCTTGTGTATAGGCGTCATAAATAAACATTACGATACCATTACCATTGTCAAAACCCCACGTTTTGAAGTAAGAATTGAAATGCTGCAAAGTGCGGTGGGTCAGATTTGGAAGAAAATGCTGTAACATTCACTCACTCGATCTTATCCCTCACATATCTATCATCTTCTATCCGCAAATGTTTCTCCTGTATATCTTTCTGCACTTTCTGAACCCTCACCCTTCATGCTCCAGGCAGTGTTCATTTCATTTTGAAGTGGGATCGTATTTCATTTCAGCTTTCACAAATGTACTATAATGTTCACCACCATTTTAAAATTCACAGCCTTTTAATCAGTGAATATGCAATTGTATAGATCACACACACAAAACGCACACAATTGTGCATGGCTCCAAACTGGTTATTATTCTCTTTCCAAATGGCCCATCTGTGTGTGGTATATGAAATATTTCAAATATTTGAGGGGACACAAATGAATAAAAAATAATCGCGCTTGGCCTAATGGATGCAAATGAAGTGGGGCATTGTTTTCTTTGAATGGTGTGCATTCACCATCTTTATTTTTGGGGAGTGGGCCTTTCCAAACCTGTAAAATGTTGACAAGACCAACTTTAAGAGAATGAAATGGGTTTCTCTTTTTCAGAGAATCTGTGATCTTAAACCAGGAACACAGCGTCACACATGATTACAAGCCAGCTATTCCATATATCTAGTGGCAAGAGGTCACAGTAACTAATGGAGTTAGAAAAGAAAACACGAGATAGCAGCCCTGAAAGAGCTGCCCTTGCTAGCCAATTTTCACTGTGTATTCAATGAAGGCACAAACCTTTGAAGGCGTCTGACATTTCGAATGCATTGTTGGTCAGAGATCAGAAAAACGCTAAAGGGTCAAAGTGATTACTTTTGTTGAAAACCACAATCTTATGTCCTTTTCATCAAAGAAACAGTAATCACCATTTTTCAAAAGTGACTTCATACTCTTTTTCTTGCAGACCATTTTTCAATGTTAACAATTATAGGGCCTGATTCACATCATTTTATAATGGCGCAATCCCAGAGGAAAACATTCTGTAAATCAGGCCCATGATTTAGGTCAACTAGTATCAACGCAAAATGTAATATCACGCCCTACCCTATGCTAAACAAATCGATCTAAAGTGGCATAACGTTTGCCTTGTAACAGAGGATTTAAGGCAACTTATATATTTGATGTTTTCCACTTTTCTGCTTCTTTGTTTTCCTAGGATCAGGGAATAGATTTCAATTATAAGACTATTTACGCCTGGTTCATGGAATTTTTAGTGCAGAGCAGTGACTTAGCACTGCTAACAGACACCCTGATTCACAGAGCGGTGCAAAGTGTATTTTTTACAGTGCAAAGTGAGTTTGCACAAGTGGTCCAAGTGTACGAAAAGAAGCAGTGGAACTATGTTCCCTGCTGGACGTTCCCTGCTCCCCCTAAACCCCACCACCACACTCCCTCCCATGCGCAATTGACCCCCCACCCAAACAATAACACCTGCTGTTTAAAGGAATGCTCAGTGCAGTGCACTGCAGTGCAAGCTTCAACTTCTTCCTACACTTTTTTTTAAAAAAGCTAAACCATTCAAGAACGGATTGTTTTGAACATAAAAGTACAGGAACAGTAAAACTTAAAAATAAAAAGTACAGGAGCCCTGCTCCCAACCGCTCCCGCCCACTTTGACCACTGCTTTGCACTGACTTGTGAACCAGGGTGTTTGTTGACAGTGAAAAGTCACTTTGCACCAGTGCAAGTCACTTTGCACCTCGCTAGAAATTCCAAAAAATCAGCCCCGTGCAGGACTCAAGTCGAGGGTACACGCATGGGACTGAATCCACCCACTTTATTCAGAGGGTGGACTCAGTCCCCCCAAATAAAATGAGAAACATTGAATATCCTCTTTGAATTCATAATTTAAAGCCGACCTTGGGGATCAAACCACAGTCGTCAGGTTTGTAGTCCCAGAGAAAACATTTATATTGGTTCTTGGAGTTTAAAACATGCTCACCTTAAAGTTTTAAAAAACACTATTATGATATGATATTTATAACGCGCTTAATACCCAGAGGTTTCTAAGCTGCGACCCGTGGATGGAACCCGTGTTGTGTCGTCCTGCTTCAAAGGCGAGCACGTTGACCCTAAGCTATCCTCCCAAGACCATTAGAAGAAAATATCCTCTTAATTTTGCGTGTGTGTTGATTTTATGAAAGGCAAATGCCATTCGTCCTGTTCAATTTGGGTGGTTATGAAAAGTCAATTTAATGAAATGTACATATTTCACCATGATATGCTAATTTCTGGCGATGTCACCTTTCATTGCATTTTTTGATGAGTCCCCCCACTTTAATTTCTAGGACTTGACCCCTGGCCCCATGGCTTATATCTACCGATAGTGAATATCATTAAACACACATTCGATTGCACAGAGAGCTTTGAAAAATATTGATTAAATAGGCCAACAAAATAAAACATTTCTAGAATTCACAAAGCCCTTTGAGGTGACAAATGTGTGACCACAATAAAGCGCAAAAAGTGGTGAAAGGTGGTGCGACCTTCTGTTCTCCAGGGCTGCAGGCAGCGCCGAGCGACGGAACGGATGGCCCGTGTCTGGCCAGCATCCCCACTCTACCTGCAAGCAGAGCATGATTTTATGCCAGCGCAGCATGTATATGCTCATGTAAAGCCACTCTATTCCTATGAAATCCACCTGCTCTTTAAGGACATGCTGGAAGCAGGTGGACTTCAGATTAATCCACTGTAAATGACTCCTGAAAGCGTAATTTGTGGGAAGCATTTACAGTTCTTGCACAAAACGGAATGATGAGGCGATTTAACCTGTTAAAACACTGCATAGTGCAAAACAGAATGCAGGGAGGAGGGACCATTGCGTGAAAGCAGGAAATCAGGTCATTTCCGATGAAAAATGAATGCACACAGTTTGTGCTGTAACTGTATAATATGCAAAGTAGCAGAATGTAAATGTGATGATTGCAAAAGTACAATGTTAAGTGGCTGATCTGAATGGGACCACATTGGGGGTATGAGGGAATGCAGGGAGTGCCACTAGAAGCACAATACAAATACACTCCAAAAAGGAGCAGATCCCATATGGTAGTGCTGATTCAAAAAGTTGATTGTGTCCTTTTGCTGAGAAATGCGATCAAAGCCAAGGGCACATTTGAAAATGTCCACACATGTTAAGTGGTGCACACAGGCTGTGGCCTAAGGGCAAGGATCGCCCTTTCCAGAGGGTGTGTAGATCGTGGAGTGGGAAGTGTCCCTCTTCATACTGATTGCAGTATTCTGATTAGCCCATCGGGTTGCCTCATGCAAACAAGTCAGTGCACATGTTCCCGTAAAAGCAAATAACGTTACAATATTGCATAACAGGCTGCTAAGGCTTTGCTGGTGTTGTTTGGCTGTAGTTAGTAAGTGAGGTCCGAATTGAACAATTAATCATGTAATGCATTCGTTGTTCTCCACCGTACATATAATGTATACATATATATATCACATTTTGACGTTTCTTAGGGGTTGGTTTTCATCACAGCAAAAATCAAACTTTTAAATCCTGTTGCCATGGAGTGGAGTGCTACGATGGTTCAGAAGGAAGCTCAGTGTGACGAGCATTTGTTTCAGAAAACTGTTTTTAGATGCCAGACCACAGTTCTAAATCCTGGCAAAGCAGAGGTAGCCTTTGCTTTCTCTGAGGTGGATCAACTTTGAGTAGATACATGTAGCAACAGTGTGTCTTCGGATTCTACATTAAGCCTTCGTACATATTCTTATACAATGTAGTCAAACAAGTGTTCACATGAAATGCTCGAACAGTATTGTGCATAATATATGTTCATGGATTAGTATTGTTGGCACAGGTAATCCTCTATCCACAGGTCAACTTTGGACAAGGTCTCAGTACATGACCCTAACATTTGGCCTGCGGACAGTTTAAGCATTAACTCGTATGCGGAGGTGAAGATGACCATGTTACAGGCAGAACAACACTGTCCACCAGTTTAGGACACAGGGCGACTTTGGAGTGAGAACTAAAATGGCAGATGAACCTAAAATGGCGGCTTAATCGATCTAAGGTCAGAACCTTGAGGCGCGGATTTCTTCGCAGAGCGACTGGGCTTAGGCCAACATATACAAAAAAGGAGGCACAATATGATTTCCCGTTCGACAAACCCTCCTTTTGGCCTAAGCCAAGCGCTAAACTACTTCTAGTCACTTTAGGAATAATTCCACGTCTCAACGTCCATACACCCTGAATCACTATCAGAGATATCAGTTATTTCTTTCAGCACGTATTCATTGAAGTTCTTCTCTGGGGCGTATACCTTGTGTCTTAATGTACCCATCCCCTATGCGCAACATCCTCCTAACATCGAACATATACCAGGAAGACATTGTATACAACAGCAAAGAATCAGCAGAATTCCTAAGATGATCAGCAAGACCGAAAGTAGCTTCCAACCCCAAGATCGCAAGAAGTCCCAGAACCAAGCGCTAAGATCCCAGTTTCCCTCGGGAACATGCACTTCCGTACTTAGGACATGCAGATTCTGTATTGCCTTGAAGATAGTTGGGGAGGAATCTGGCACGAAAACACAGCAAGCGGACCCCACTAGCTTAAATACCCCACCACGTTCAGCAGGATGACATCTAATGCCATCTGGTTCTGAAGTGCTACTAACCTTGTTGCTTTCTGTTCTAGAGTCACATTATAGAGCATGTCAGTGGTCCGGTTGATGGTTCTCTCCAGTACTCTCGCTAGTCTCCTGATATCCTCTCAGTTTATTTTTTGTCCCCAAAATGGCACAAAGGATTTAGCTACATCACCCAGAATTTGTGCTGACGTGTCACCATTCTCGTCCCACCGTGGACGAGCCTTTGAATCTTCTACAGTGCTGGCTATGAATACCCCAGGTAACAGAATCCCTAAATAACAAGTTCCCTGCCAATCCCTCGGTAACCATGGAAATGCTACATTACCACAAAGTAGACAGGTTCGCCTACATACAAAGGTGTGTCCTCACCAGTCAAATTTGCAACGTTGGCGCAACCTTTAAAATCACCCATTGACTGTGTACCATTCCTCTGTATGCAGAAAGAAACTGAATCAGGGCTAAGGCTGACAGTGTAAGAAGGAGGCGTGGCATCCTTATTGCCTATAGGAGCCATTTTGAAAGAGATCAAGGATTGAAATGAACGAGACAGTCTATCAGAAGGCCTAATAGAAGCAACATTAGGCTTACTCCTATTTGCGAAGAGCGAGCATCCCAAGAGAGTCAGAACACGTTTTTCAAACTGATTCAAATTAGTCCCATCAAAGTTCCCTGAGATGCTATCGTTCCAGCGACCAAAGCATAGTGCTCTAAGAGAGGCATAGCATGCAGTTGTCAAAGGTAGAGGATGAATATACCAACCTAGCCCCTTATCCCCATGTTGCAGTAAATGTGAACGGACCCAGCAGTTAGACTTGTTAAAGATGGCATGTGTAGCATTCATGATGAGTAATAGTGTATTATTATGATATCTCTGTCTGTGCTGAGAGTCTCTAGGAGATAGAGTGTGCAGATGCATGAAAGGAGTAGAAACAGTAGGTACATTTTCAGTCGGCAACAAATTCTCAAGCGGATGTACTCTTCTAGATACCAGAAACCTAAAACAATGACTATTATAAAGCCAATTAACATTAATACAAAGCAGCAGTATGTTTTCGGGGCCCAAACATTTAAATGTTCATTCATTTTCCATAGCTGTTCACACAGTCTTTTCCCTTTTCCATACAAGCCGGAGCGGTTGCAGGCATTGTAGTCTTCAAACGAACGCACCAGTGTCATTAGCTGGCGACCTCCAGGCGGAGTGTCTTCTTAGTCCTTCCACAAACCCTAGCCACCAGAATCCCCTTGCAAACAATTTATCGGGCCAAAAAGACAAGCCCTTCGATGATTTTCCTCGATCGCACAGCCGAACCGTGCCGTAAGTCTACTTCCTTACCTTGCGAACTCTGGCATTGATTGGTCTGTGAACAATGTGTCGTCACTTCCCACTGGAAGCGGCGAATGAGCGGAAGCAAGGTCAGAAGCACAATTAGGGACTATTTCCGGAAACAAAATGGTTGAAGAGTGTGGAGATGAAATGGCTGTTTCCCCAGACCTCACGGGATCAGGGAGAGTCTCCGACACACTTTCGATGCTATTTACTGCTTCGGGATCGTTGGTTGCAGTGCTGATGAGGGGTTCTGCTTCTTCTGTATCGTATGGCACTGGATGTGGAATCTCATTGGTGTGTGTCGCATGGATCCAATTTTTCCGGCCTGCCACCCGCAAAGCAGTCTGTGTGACCAGCAGGACTTGGAAGGGGCCCCGCCAATGAGGTGCGAGGCAAGAAGATTGCTCGAAGGATTTCATAAGAATCCAGTCACCAGGTCGTATGCTGTGATTGGGACCCTCGTATCGTACAGGTAAAGCCTCTCGCACCTGGTGATAAATCAAATACATGTTTTTAGTCAACTGGCTACAGTAATCTGAAAGAAGTACATTTTCAACATCTCGCAAAGAACAATACTTAGGAGTATTCCAAATATAAGCAGGCCTCCCCATAACCACCTCAAAGGGAGAGAGCCCAGTCTTAGTTTGAGGGGTTGTTCGCATTGATAACAACACGATCGGTAAGGCGTCCCGCCATTTTTGTTTGGTGCCGGCACACGTCTTAGCGAGCTTGTTTTTGATGATGCCGTTGTGCCTTTCCACTAGTCCAGCACTCTGAGCGTGTCTGGCCGAATGGAACCATTTATCGATCTGCAATCCAGCAGCGACAAAATGTGGACCATTGTCCGACCAGATGACTCTTGGTAGTCCGAATCTCGGAAAGTACTCTTTTAACATAGTTTTTGCAGCAGTCATGGCTGTAGCATCTTTAACAGGAAAAGCCTCAACCCATTTGCTAAAATCACAGATGACAACTAACACATATTTTAAATTATTACACCGTTCCATCTCAATAAAATCAAAATGTATGACCTCAAAGGGGACCGAAGATGGGCCAAAACTATCCCTAGGAGTTGATGTGCCCTTTCCCACATTATGCTGCAGAAAAATCATACATTCCTGAACAAAATGGTCAGCTACTTTAGAGATTTTGTCATTCACCCATACTTTTCCCGACATTTTTGTGATTTTACGAGCACATATGTGTGTGGGACCATAAGCCATAACAACCATCATCATAATGTACGCGTTGGGAAGTAGCCACTTCCCTTCAACTCTGTCCACCCAACACCCATCGTCATCAAGTTTCTCCAAGCCCTCAGCCCATTTCTTGGACTCTTCTAACGTGCCATCGGCTTGGATATCCCTTACGGAATCAATACCCTCATCCACAGTACAGGCATTTGTGGCTTCCCTTGAAGTATACACGTCTGAAGAGAGATCAGTGGCAGTCTGTTTGGCTATCTGATCAGCAAAAGTGTTCCCTTTTCCTACATCATCTACAATCTTCTGATGCGCTGCGCATTTTATGATAGCTAGCTGAGTAGGGAGTGCAAGCGCTGAGAGTAGCCGTACTATCAAGGAGCCATGCTGGGTTTTTGTACCATGTGAAGTCAAGAACCCTCTTTCTGACCAAAGTCTCCCAAAGTTGTAAACCACCCCAAAGGCATACTGACCGTCAGTGTATATATTCACGGTAAGCCCTTCGGAAAGTTCACAAGCTCGGGTCAATGCTATAATCTCTGCGGCCTGCACGGAGTTATGCGTAATTCTCTTGGTTTCCACGACCGTGCTCAATGTAGTGATTGAATAAGCAGCTGTGAATGTACCATCCGGAAGTTTGAAGCAGGAGCCATCGCAAAACAGCTCCCCTCGTGGATTGGTCAAAGGAGTATCTTTCAGATCAATGCTACCCTTTGTCTCTTATTCGGTAGTGTAAAGGCAATCATGTGACTCTTAGTCACTGCAAGCAGTACCTTGCGGGAAAGGTAAAAGTTCAGTCGGATTAAGAACACAACACCTCTGAATTTTGATGTGCGGTGCAAACAAGATCAATTCGAATCTCGTTAATCGTGCAGAGGTGAGGTGTTGCGTTTGTGTTCTGTTCAGTAGAACATCTAAAGAGTGAGGTACTTTCAGGGTTAAAGCATGGCCTAGGACAATTCCCTCACTCTGTTTTACAGATGCAGCAGCAGCAGCGGCAGCTCGCAAACATCTTGGCAAAGCGCGTGCTACAGGATCAAAAGGCGGAAGAAAAGTAGCCGCACGGCCTATTCTTCCCTCCATGTTCCTGCGTTAATACAGCCAAAGCACATCCATGCAAAAACAACACAAAGGCCTTTTCATAATTTGGTGTGCCCAAAACCGGTGCCGAGCACAATGCAGTCTTGAGCAAATCAAATGCACGCTGGTGCTCCATGTTCCACGGCAATGGCAAAGAAATGCCCTTCTTCGTCAGAGCCAACACCGGCTTAATCACTAGTGAAAAGTTGGGGATCCACTGCCTACAGTAAGAAGCCATTCCTATCAAGGCTCTAACTTCTTTCTGTGTATTTATAACAGACATGCTAGAAATTAGTTTCATCCGTTCAGGCGTCAACCTTCTTCACTCCTTTGACAGGAGATAGCCTAAATAGGCGACCTCCTGACAACAATATTGAATTTTTTTAAGCGAAGCTTTATGTCCATGTTTAGCCGGGTGAATAAGCAACAACACAGTGCCCTCCTTACAAGCGCTCTCTGAGTCAGCAGCTAGAAGCAAATCATCAACATATTGAAGCAGTGTACAAGTAGAGGGCAACTCAAGGGTGTCGAGCTGCTCTTTCAAAGCCCTACTATAGATGCTAGGACTTTCCGTGTAACCATGCGGTGCACAGGTAAAGGTAAACGAACGTCCCCCTAAGGTGAACGCGAACAGGTATCTACTGTCCTTATGTATAGGAATACTAAAGAAAGCGTTCTTTAGATCCACAACACTAAAGTAAGTAGCTGAAGCCGGGATCATAGTTAATATCGTCATCATATCAGGCAGACATAATTGGAAATTGTGGAGCGACGATCTTGTTGATGGCACGCAAATCAATTATGAAACGAAAAGGAATTGCATTATTGCCTTTTTTGTACACGGGCAAAATCAGACTATTGCACAAACTACCTGCAATTTCCTAAATCACCCCTCGATGCACACAATCGGGGACGATGCATTTCAAAGCTTGCTCACCATCAACCGAGGTCTTATACTGTGGAATACGTGGCAACTTTACTCCATGTTTCAAGACAATTTTAACAGGTTCATTTTGTAAAACACTGACATCATTATCATCAATAGCCCATAAACACTCCAGAACCTCACTAAATTACGGTGGCAAAGGTCTGGTCAAGAATTGAGAGACAGAAAGTTGCTGTGGTGAAATCGTCAAACGCACTCCATCAGAAGAACAATGAATTACCGCATTTAATTCCTTCAACAGATTCAACCCTAACAGATTCTCTCCACAATTTGAAGTCAAAAGAAATAGACAATAGTCTATAAACGGACCCAAAGAAATAGGTTCCGGCGAAGAAACCGGACAAACAACTGGTGTGCCAGAAAACCCTACAGAAACATTGGTTTGCCCTGACAGTGGAATGTTTGGAACCTGTGAATGATCAATATAACACTTCTGTGCCTCTGTATCTATCAAGAATAGATGTTTCCAATTTCCCACTATCATCTCAACGTAGGGACCTTTCTGATAAACGGGAATCAGTGTTGGTTCTAAACCCTGCGTCGGGCAATCCTAGCAGAACAGAATGTCATCAAAAGGAAGCTCTTCAGAGAGGTAAGCGGCAGAAGGATGGTCAAAAATGTTTCGACTATACACATTTGATGCCTGTTTATCCTGCGAAAAAGGTTGCTGTGAATCCTGTGAAAACTGAGCTCTACCAGGACACCCTCCACCTGGGCGGCCTCTGGATCATCTACCCATATTCCTAAAGGGTGCATTACCCTGTGGAACATACTGACCTCTACATTGTGAATTACCCCCTCTAGGGCCTCTAACAATTTGCTGTAATAATACTTTTGTCTTCAAATCACCTTTCCTTTTTTCAACTCTTTCTTTTTCATGAATGACACAATTCTCATAGTACTGAGCCATATGCAGTACTTCTGATTGAGACTTCGCTTGCCAAGCGCTCTCAGAAGACATAATTTGCGACTGGATGTCTGGCAGCAATCCACGCACAAATGTGTTGACGAATAATCTTTTCCCAGACTCTTTGCCTAAGTCCTGTCCACTGAAATCCGAAAATACCTGTTCGAACCGATTAAAGAACTCGGTAGCATCCTCAGATTTCCCTTGGACACAGGCAGTAAGCTTGTCCCAAATATTTTTTTTTTCGGGAATTATATTTTTCAGTTTTGCAACTATTCTGTCAGGTAAAGTTAGTATCACCTGAGGTGGTCTTTTGCCAGATGGCCTTTCTCCATCGACTCTAATTATGTTAGTCCATGTGTCGCCTAGCCCTGGCACATCGTCTATATTTCTAACCTGTTTCCACAAATCTATGGGCAGAAGTACAGGAAATAACAGATCAATATCACTTAAAGTGAATACTGAGGATTGCAAAACAGACTCTATTTCTTTGTAGAACCCTGTCGGATTCTTCCTAATGTCGGGAATAGATTGCCTAATGGTGTTCACTTCCTGTCTCGAGAACGGGACGTGGACGACTGTGACCCATAGTGTGCAGAAATTTCATAGGCCTGTGCACCCGTTCTGATATCCGCTGGAACCTCAACTTTTGGGACAAATGTCGGAGGAACCTCTCTCATAGGCAACTAAGAAGTAGGCAACTCTGAACGCTTACTAAGCAACAGAGCCAAATCGAGCGCTAAAGCAGCCGAAGAAGTGTCAAGTGAAAAAGCTCTCTTATAAATACCCAATAACTCTGTGGGACAACAAATCTTTCTTTTTACACACTCATCCTGTAGGTATTCTACCATTACCTGTATCACTTTCCTCTGCATTTCTGGCGTATACTGACTATACGTGTCATACACTTTAACAGGAGTTATCGATGTGTCTGAAATCCATCTAATCGCGTCTTTCGTACACATTCGCATTTCCTCAGTTATCGATTTAGGACAAGGAAGGAACCGTTTCTGTACATACAAAACGTCAAAACTATCTCCATCTTCATCTTCTTTCTGTAACCTTTCCAACTTCTTCCTATACTCAAATACCCTCTCAAAATGCTCTTGTACTTTCTCTCCAGTGTCTCTAGAGAACGCTAAAGTGTTCAGATCCCTCAACCCTTGTGGGAGATCTGTATTGTTTAACCTGTCCCACATTACACACAAATCAATCCCTAATCCCTCAATAAAAACATTTTTCTCAGGAAAATCATCCATATTAGAAAATGTGGCAAAAACATGAGCTTGATCACCCTTCTCCATACAATGCCTAGCCCACGCAATTAACTCACGTTTCTTCTCTGAAGGTACAGTATTGCAAGGGACAACCCTTGATCCCGTTCCCTGATCTACCACAAGCGGTGTAGAACCACTTGGAAGAGGGAGAGTAGGCAAGTTCAACGGAGGTGCTATCACTGGTACAACAAGCAAAAGTGGAGGAGGAGGTGGAGGAGCAGAGACAAAAGGAGGACCACCAACTGGAGGATGAGGAACGATAGGAGGAGCAGGACGAGGCAAACTAGCAGGAAGAGGAGCATACGGAGGTGGCGCAGTGGCACCAGGCCTTCATTCATTTAACAATTTATCAATAAGTTCATCGGAAACATGAAAGTCTTTAGAAGGATAGATTTCCTGGATACCAAGTAAGAAAGCCCTATCCATATTCCTAGCTGACTCAGACTGTTTATTTTGGTCAAATAACAACGCCTTTTCGGCATTCGTATTATGATGGCGCGCATGTTTTTCCCTACTCTTGAGCTTCTGCATAGCTTCTTTTTTCCAATTCTGTAATACGTTGAATGCTGCAGGTCTAGCCATTTTCTTCAATAATGTAGATTCTAAACATTCAATATGAAGAATTTCAAAACTACCATTGATTGGCCACTGAAGTTCGGAAACATGTCTAGTTTGTCTGTGCCAAATATCATTAAATACTATACTACCAATGCCGTGATTACAGTACATAGTACATGCCAGCGACCCCTCCATTGATGCCAGTCGGCCAAATTCCAAAGATTGTCTGTCCTTGCGGAATAATGCCCTGAAGCAGGTAGACAATTTCCCAGGCATATCAGAATACTGGTGTTACCTGGTCAGTACTTGCACTTGCAAGTGTAATACGCCAAAACAAATTATCAGGATACTTAAGAATCGGGTCACGACTTACCTGATCAAATCCTAAGGAGGTCCGATCGGATTTCAAAGTTTTCTAACAAAGTTTACCTCGTGTTTGGTGATTTCGGCAAATCTGCCCGCCTCAATATGTGGACCCTCGTCAAGATGCCGATTCGGATTGCGTGCTCACCGTCCAGGGATCGGGCCATGCAGCGCTGCTGAGGTGTCGCTTCTCATTCAGGAAAGGGGCCCCCTTTACACTGTCCGATCCCGGTCCGATAGCCGCATCAACCTTCAAAGAGCTGGCATCAATCTTGAGGATCCCTATTCGGGCGCCATCTGTAAAAGCAAAAAGAGAATATCGAGGCTGAGTACCCCAAAAGGAAATGCACCAACACGGGTTTACAAAGATACACTGATCTTTATTTTACAACTGAACAGTTTTCAAAGGACAAAACAACAGATAGCTATCAGGCCCTCAGTACAACACAGCGAATACCAGCCCTGTTCGGTGTGTGTAGTGAGTGGGACTGTACATCAGAATGGTCGTGTCTTTTATACAATACGCAATCTGATGTCCAGCCCATTTGCAGGTTAACCATTTTCTTGGGGTAGCGGTTCATGCCGAGTTCGTTCCTAATTTATGCATCTATACATTTATGGATTATCCTTAATGCATACTCCAATAGGTTCCAATAGCAACAGTGTGTCTTCGGATTCTACATTAAGCCTTCGCACATATTCCTATACAATGTAGTCAAACAAGTGTTCACATTAAATGCTCGAACAGTATTGTGCATAATATATGTTCATGGATTAGTATTGTTGGCACAGGTAATATTATATCCACAGGTCAACGAAGGACAAGGTCTCAGTACATGACACTAACATTTGGCCTGCGGACAGTTTAAGCATTAACTCAGATGCGGAGGTCAATACGACCATGTTACAAGCACAACAACACTGTCCACCATTTTAGGACACATGGTGACTTTGTAGTGAGAACCTAAAATGGCGGCTTAATCGATCTAAGGTCAGAACCTTGAGGCGCGGATTTCTTAGGCCAACATATACAATAAAGGAGGCACAATATGATTTCCCATTCAACAATGTGACA
The DNA here is from genome assembly GCF_040938575.1 of Ambystoma mexicanum. Classification (NCBI taxonomy): domain Eukaryota; kingdom Metazoa; phylum Chordata; class Amphibia; order Caudata; family Ambystomatidae; genus Ambystoma; species Ambystoma mexicanum. The sequence continues at coordinate 645,493,549 of NC_090930.1, read as the reverse complement.
ATGTGACTATAGTCCATCAATAAAACAGGGAAGACCAGTGGTTTCTAAACCTTACGCTGCATAAAGTGCTGCCTCTTGCGCAGCACTGACCTCGTCATAAGGGTGAAATGAATGATTGTACATCCCCTTTGCTTCTTAACATACCGTGGACTGGCTATACTCTGCAAGGCTGTGTAAGTCAGTCTGGAAGCATTCAACTAATAATAGCATTGTGGTATATAGAGCTAGAGAGACCTCATTTATTTATGTATTTATTTATTAACATGTATAAAGTGTGCAGCAGCCCGAAGACATTTTGGCGATGTTACAAGAAAGCATACTTGGTTACATGATCAGTATAATTAGATGGGATGAAGAGAACTGACAAGAAACCGCAAAGGAGCAAAACAATGAACGGTGGAGAGGGTTAGTGGGAGTGAAAGGTGTTAGTTAAAGAGTGTAGGGTTTAGTATTTTCCAGAAAGGACAGGAGAGAGGCCTCAGCTTTAAGTGGGTTCGGTAGAGCATTCCATAATTTAGGGGCAATGTAGGGAAAACCAATACCACCTGCTTTGTTCCTCTTGATTGTCAGGATAAGCAGTTGGTTGGCATGACAGGTTTTTTTGGGACGTGAGGAGGTGGCTCTAGTAATTTTCTCTGCTAGGTAGGGTGGGGCTGTGAGTGTGAGCCACTTGTGCGTCAGAGTGAGCACCTTGAAGGTAATCCGTTCCTTGACTGGGAGCCAGTGAGCCGCACGCCTGGCCTGTGAGATGTTGTCTCTTTAAGGAATGTTTAATGTTTCTCTGATAGCGGTATTTTGAATGATTTGCAGTTTTTCAAATTTTTTATCGAGTGCCTGCTAGGAGGACATTACAATAGTCTAGCTTGGCCCCGATAGTGGCTCTAGCTATTGAAAGACAATTATTTTTAAACAAGTACGGTTTTACTGCTTTTATTAGTTTTGTGGTGTATGCAGAGGCAGAGGCTATTGTGCTTACCTGTTGTGTCATGCATAGAGTGCAGTCTAGGTAAACCCCTAGTGTCTTTACTGAGGAGGATACAGAGATGATAGTATTATCAATGGTGAAGTTGGTATATTGAATATCAGGTTTGTTAGGGTTTCTTTATCGCCGACTAGGAGGATCTCAGTTTTGTCTCCATTAAGACAGAGCCCATTTTCTGCCATCCAGGCTTGAATGGTAGCATATATCTTGTGGAGAGCGCTGGCGTCTTGATCATAGGAGCCCGAAAGTGGTAGAAGGACTTGTGTATCATCGGCATAGTTAGTATATGCTATGCCGAGAGAGTCCAGTTTTTCGAAAAGCTGTTTGGTGAACATGTTGTAAAGAGTGGGGGCTGTACAAGAGCCCTGAGGGACTCCACAGTGGATTATTGTTGGAGCTGCATTTGCCTGGTTGGAGAAGACCTTCATGGCTCTCCTTTCGAGGAAGGAAGTTATCCAGGAAGATGCTTCTTTGAAGAATTGAGCTGCGTGGGTGACATGTTTAGTGAGAATCTTATGGTCCACAAGATCTAATGCGCCAGAGAGTTCCAAAAATAAGAGAAGAGCTGGTTTGCCTTCTTCCATAATTTCAGTTATTTGGTTTTGGCGTTACGTTTACAGATGCGTAGGGCCTGTAGTGCAGCTGTGAACCAAGAATTAACGTCCATTGATTTTTTCTCTTTTTTGCATTCAAGTGGGGAAATAGCATCAATTGCTTTTGTGAGAGTCTCTGTTTAGATATCTGCTAGTAGGCCTGGGTCATTAGAGAAAGGGGGCTTAAGCGCAGGAACTTCCAGGAAGGGAAGAAGGTTGTCCTTGGGGGCTTAAGCGCAGGAACTTCCAGGAAGGGAAGAAGGTTGTCCTTGGTTACTTTTTGTGAACTTCTAACCTGAGCTGGCGGTGCATAGATGAGAGGTTTAGTAATAGGGGCTCTGGGAATGGAGAATTGTATGAGGTTATGGTCATTCTAGGGGTAGGAGGAGTTGGACCTGACTGTGGTGGACTAGTTGTGGTCGGCCACCCAGTTGAGGGTGCAACCTTTGCAATGGGTGAGGATCGTAACTTTTTGTACGAAACCAATGTCTTTGAGTTCCTTTGCTAAAGCTGTGGCTGCTTTATCTTTCGGGTCATTTAGGCCCAGATTAAGGTTGCCAAGCAGAATGATTTTAGTGGAGGTCTTAAGATTGTCACCTAGTAGGTTTAGAAGTTGACCCTGAAAGGCAGGGACCAGTCCTGGGGGCCAGAAGATCAAGTGTATCTTTAGGGTGCAATTTGAGGACATGGTAAGTTTAGCAGTCATAATGTCAGTGTTACCTTCCCAAGTGAGGTTGAGCATTCTGAGAGGGCTTCTTTAGTTATAAGAGCTACTCCTCCTCCGTTCATCAGTTGTCTGTCTTGTCGAAGAATGGAGTAACGAGGAGGGAGAGCTAGTGAAATGGCAGGACCGGACGCCAATGAAGCCAGGTCTCTGTAATGGCAAGCAAATCAAGATCATGGATAGTGAGGAGGTTGTGTATCTCAGTGGCTTGGGCGGGGAGAGAGTGTGCATTTATAAGGGTGAATTTAAATTTAAGGGGGGAGAGGCATGCTATTTTTAGTTAGTGGGTGGAGAGGGATGCTGTAGGAGGATGGTGGGAGATATTATGTTGGGAGGGCAGACCTATTGGCTTCACGGTGCGAGCTGTGAGAGTATGCTCGGTGTTGTTGAGGAAGGAGGTAGGCCTTTGGGGTGTTGTTAAGGTTGACATTTCAGGTGATGTGTCGATGTGGTTGGGGGCACAAGGGCAGTGTGAGCGTGTGCCAAGTCTGACGTTCCTCATGGCTGTAGGCCTAGGGTGACTATGGTGATGAAGTGGTTTAGCATGGGATCTAAGCCTAAAGAGCCTAAATTCAAGGTGGACAGGGGAACAGAATGTAGCAGTCGAGCACATGGGGGAGGTCAGATACGCAGAGGGGGAGACATGCGGATAATGTATGTTATTGCCCAACTCCCGTTGGGGAAGGTGAGGTGAGAGGATCAAACAGGTATCAGGCATCTCCACTGAAGTAGAGTTAGGATGAGTGGTTAGGCCATGTAGTAGAAACAGATTGAGAGGCAGGGTTAGCGTAGTGAGAAGTGTGATCTGCAGTGCGAGCAGGTAGGACTCTTGAATAACGTTGGTATCCATTTGTGAATTAGGGAAAAAACGGTTGACCAAACTGATCAATTGGGCAGTAACAGGAGGCAGTCAGGAAGCAAATTATGCCTTGGGTAACAACACAATAACAGATACCAATTATAAACAAGCCTGTGTAGTTGCTGAAAACACTGATAGACAGGCTAAGTCCAGTATTTGAAGTGATAGCAATTAGAAACAAGGCGGCAATAGGTTTCACAAATGGAAGGGCAAGAAATGCAATTTATAAGTGTGGCTTTGCTCTGTGGCAGAAATTAGACTAAACCATGTGTTCGCACGTTGGCATAATGGCGGCAGTGTCATATAAAACTTGCTGTAAATACGTGAGGCAAACATGATGTATAACAAAGAGAGAGGTATTTGTACAGTTAAGCAGGATTTCTAGTAACAAGTAACTTGGGAGTGGCAATCGTGCAGGGGGAGTTATGGATACTGGATACTGCAAGTCAGCAAAGGCAGAGTTGTGACAATGTTGGTTTAAATGCATGGGCCAGTAAACATGTGTGAAGGATAGTGTATACACAACTGTAACAGTAACTTTTATGGGGAAATCAATTTGCGTCAGTTGTTCAATGGTAGTTCCATGTTGCCTTGACGTATCTCAAATAAAATAAATATTTTGTTCTGCAAACAACATTGTCAAATAAAGCATATTTGGGTTTGCAGCATGACGTGGGTCCATTCACCAGGCACTGTGAAGAAAATAGGGCCTTGTCTGTCCAAAGAAGTACTTAAGAGGTGCTTGCAGGGTCTTTGCCACGTCATGGGCAGAGGATCCCTAAGTACCATCAGTCCCCAGTATTAGGAAAGATGTTCTTCTGTAAGTCACTTATGTTGTCCCCCAGAAGCAGATAGGAGGATTGCTGTTAGACCTTCTGGAAATCTTGGTATCATACTTTGCATGGACTCATCTCCTTTTCCTGGATGGGTCTAGATGTTTGTTTAACAAAATAGGGGTTTCACCCCCCATATATAGTGTAAGGGTGCAGAAAAAAGGATTACACACAAAGGTGTCATAGGTTTGGTTATAAACTTTTATTAACCAGTAAAGGGGTAGGGCTCTCTGTCCCTAAAGCTAAGGGTGCTTCCCTGTCTCACAGAAAACTAGTGGAAATGTCAAGATGTCAAATAAATAGTCAGTCACTGTCGTGTCCCAAAACCCTACTTCTGATCCTCACATTAATAACCTAAGTGTAATGTGCAAGGGTGTTCTCTTCCAAACTATAGTGGTAATGACAGTTCTTGTCAACAGAAAAGTTCCCAATGTCTAGGGTGGTCAAAAATGACAAATTAAATGTTTCACAATGTGTTAGTCCTAGGGTTAGTGTTGGTTCCTTTCCCCTTGATTCCTTCTCACTAATCTAATTGGGTCCCAGACCTCATATATTATTGGATGCACTTCACTTTACTTTTATATTTTGTTATGGGTGCACGTCCCTGACTTGCAGTTTAGTATTATACCACCTTGTGTACTCTACTGCCAAGCATATGTTTTCTTCTGATCCGTCTTTTGCTTTCAGTGTCCTAACCCCTCTTATTCTTAAGTTCTCATGTGGGTGCGGGTACCAGACTTGGATTGTGTTGTCGCAATAGCTTGGTTTACTCCCGTCAAGCATGTGCTTTCCTGTAGACTGTTGATGTTTCTCGCAGGGTGCCATGCCCTCTTATACTTTGGCTCTCATATGAGAGTGGGTCTCAGATTCGCAATGCACTGCTGCAATAGTCTGGTTTACTTTCCTGCCAGGTATAAGCTGATTTCCGCAATGCCTCGGTTTCTCTCAGGCTTCCAGACCCACTTATCTTGTGTTCTGCAGTAGGTTCCCACTTCTCCTGAACCTCCAGCACCTCTCGGCCTGACCACATTCCTGTTTCTGTGGTCCACGTCTTCCAAGCAAAGGTTTCAGCATTGTTCAGGCGTTCTCTGTGGTTGGCATTGTCCCCGCCAGTCAATTTCCACTCATGTTCCTCTTCTCATTGGCCGTCGCTGCATCAATGCCTGCTCCGTTCTCAGGATGGGGTTTTTCTTTCCAGGGGCTTGCTGGATTTAGGGGAGCCCATATGTTTCTTTGGGCAGTGAGCAAAGTAGCCCCTTTTCCTTGGACTACATTTGCACTCCCATTCTAATCTGTACATGATGTCTCCTGTTGCGGTCTGCTGTTCGCCGGGTTGGCATCTCCCGAGCTTTGTCATCAGAGGTTGGAAAACTCTATGTTGGTTTCGCTCTGCTGTTTTGTATTTCCTTGGACAAATCAAATGCCGTGAGAGACTACACCGTTCACTTTGGCTCTCCAGAGTGGTGTGCATACTCCTGGCCATCTTCTTCTTCACAGTGCCAGTATTGGCGCTGTATGGAAAGCAATTGGTATTTTGAGGGCCACTAGACTGGTCTAATATATTGGGTTGGTAAATGTTACAATCACAGACCTAGTCTCGTCTAACATATTAGGTTGGTAAATGTTACAATCACAGACAATTGGCACTGGTGGGACAGAGGGAAGGCGAGTTTGGTTTGGGGAAAGAGGGAGTGTCTAACAAAGCAGTGTTTTATCATGCTCTCTTTGAATGTCCGTCCCTAATCCCATAAGGGGCTTCCTCTCCCCTATGATCCTCTCCGGTGCACCACCCCCTGGGGTATTATTGTACGTTGGACGTACCACCCTGACCCCATGGGAAAGGTCCCCCTAAGGGAGAAGGAACGACATCCACAGATTCATCACAATAGTCACATTATAAAGGGGACTGGCCCTTTTTCAAACCTCCTTTTAAAGGCCAGTCTGTGTCACTGTTACATATTCTCCCTCCTTTGCCATGTCATACCAAAGGTCACTGATTTTCAGGAAGTTGGGGGTAGAGGGTTAAGAAGGAAGTGATGTACAGTAATCACCAAGATGGCAACAATATTTCTTCCTGTAGCTTTATGACCTATTGCTGCCCTGGAGCTCACCTCATCTCGGTTAAACAACAAAAGTTTCCCCTAGAGTGTTTTTTCATATCCAAACCCCTGTGGAAGCAATTTTCACAATCTGGGATAGGTGCTTATTTCCTAAACAGAGTAGAGGGTGTTGCCTGGGTGTGGCTGAGCCAAAGTGTGTTGGGGCAGCTTCAAAGGCAGGGGCCTGCAGCAGATGCCCATTTCATCTGTATGTCAAAGTGTAAAAGCAGAGAGGAACAATGCTAAGTATTGCCAGCAAATTCAGTGTTTACTTTTTAATGTAATCCCTTTTTGAATTACTATGGGCCTCATTACGAGGTTGCCAATGCCCGATATCTGAGTATTACTGGGATATTACGGGTGGCGGCGGAACGGTAAGTTCACATTTCCATTAAGTCCCATGGATTGTGAGCCACTGAAGCACTGGCACAGTTGTTAATGGTGCCAGTGCTTCAGTGAATTATCTGCTGGTAGGGGCCTGAACTACCAGCCTGTCAGGCCTGCCGTTAGTTCACTGCCCCTACCGGCAAATTCGGAGTATGACTGTTGTTACCGGCACCTTTTCCGGACCGGCATGCTCGTAATGAGGGCATCTCCTAATAAGATATATTTTAAGCTTTACTTTAGTACTGCCCCAAAGTTTAAAAAGGGAATGCTGTCTTGCCCCCATATTCATAATGTTAACTTTAACAATTTTGCTCTTTGTTTACCATCAAATGGGTTCCCCTTTTTCTTCTAAAAGAAGGCCACAGTGTGGCTTCACTTGGATTCTAGACATGCCATAAATAAATCCTTTGGAGGGCACCTTCATGGTGTGGCCAGAAACATAAATTCCAATGAACATACTATTACCATATTTCTAGCAGGTTGGGCAATTAACAAATTTGTGTAACAGTCCACTGGGGCACTTTTGGCAATGAGGTCGAATTAATGCTGAAATTAATGTAGATCGAGCAGATGGTTTTTAATTTCTCACCATAATTTCCCTGACCCTATCATATTAAAATCAGATGTGACCATGGACATCTTTATAATATGAATGGGGTTCTTCGTACCAAGTATGCTTTCATAAGAAAACCTACATGAGAACCTGTTACTCAGTTTCTGCATGTGTACATTTCCTGTTGTGCATACTTCTAGGATAAGCACAGTGACTACTGCTGGCATGCCAATTACTGATGCCCAGTGGAAAGAGTACATAGGGTGTCTCATATATGGATATTGGCAAGTTCAATTATACACCCAATGGTTGGCAGGCCCATCTGGGCACAAATCTGCTTGAAAACAAGACAGTTTAGCAGATGGGACTATTAAGCCAGAATCAATTTACCTGCGCTCCTAAAATGTCAAAATATCCATGCTATTCCTGCCACCATAGGCAAATCCATCACAACGAATGTTGGTGACAGCAGCACTCACTGTGCTACAAAACAATGTAACTGCACTAGAAAACACTAGTTATAAAATCATAAAATAGATTCTGTTTGGTGAAAGTCTAAACGTTGGTCTTCCAAATGAATCTGAAGGGTTTGTGCAGTCTTTTCAATGTGTAGTTACTAACACATAGTATTGGGGGCAACATTTGGTACTTCCAATTAGTGTTGGGGTTAATAGAGTGAGCTAGAAATGTTATGCCGCAAGCCACAGACGTGTTGGCCTCGCGCAGGGCCATGAACACAGGCATTGCTAATAATGCTTCGGAAAATAATGTAAAATTAAGAAGCGCTTTGCAAGGCACGTTTCAGGACAAGTTACAGAACGCGCATTCCAACATTGCGATGGTCCTTCAAAATAAGCTCTCATTGCCTGAGTGTAAAACATTCCCTGGGCTGCAGGATGCCGTGTTAAACTGAAAGTTGTCTAAAGGTCGCTAGGGACTGGTAAACTACGTGGGCTGTTTCAGGGGGGTGTTGACACATGACACCATGGAAGCATGGAGGAGAAATCCTAACGAAATATTAGAGAAATCTTAAACAAATGTACAGCAATGTATAGAGAAGGAGGTGCTGCATGCAAGGTTTAAAATAGGGAGAAAGGACGAAGGAGGAGTGGTTTTCGAGGGGAGAGTGAGGTGCTGCTTCTGTCTGACTGGAGATTGAGAGCTGTAGTGTGTAGCTGGGTCTGGTGGGGATCATTGGCTGGGCTGCAGAACAGTGTGAATGCAGAGGAAGTCCTTTTGAAGTTCGTAATTCGAATCCGGAGCAGTGTCCTGGCAGAGACGGGCCGAGTCATGCTTAGCTGGAAGAAGGGCCCGGAGAGCCAAGGGTGAGGCAACCATTCTGAAAGGCACAGAGCCCAGAAATCGTTTTGTGGGATAAGTATAAATAGGTTGATAATCAAATAAGACCCCTTTATGCAGGGTAATGTCAAAGTATCAGAGTGGACATGGAAGGAAAGACTCCCTTGGTCCTTGAGGTACCACAACACCAATGGAGTGCCTAAATCCAAATTATTAAATGTGGGTTTGTTCTTCTATGCAGAGGGCTGTCATATTCTCATAATCTCATAATCGTATTACCAATCTAATGTAAAGCAAGGGTAGGGGAGTAACCAAGAGCTGAAACTGTGCTCATATTGCATTGCATTCATCACAAATGATCAGTTTGGCTTTCCAAGGTTCGAGAGAAAATCACATATGTTTGAAATGCATAATGTTTACAGATGTAGAGTGTGTTTCTCTTTTATTTTCACATGTGCCCAATGCAAAAAGCTTATTGATATGAAGTGTGTCTTTCTCTGATTTTCACATGTGCCCAATGCAAATGTTTATTACAAGTGCACTCTTATCCAACCAACAAACTAGTTGGATTATGTATCTGTTCTTGCTGATGAGTTTCAATATAAAGTGCGTAACTGTAAAAGTGTGTGGTGATTTCTATTGTGTCTAGAGCCTGTTCTATTTCTTGCATCTAGAGGTAAATGGGCATTATTAATGGGTGGCAAAGTACAAAGTCTGTAAACACCTAGCTAGGATTATGTGGTATAAAAAAGGTGGCAAAAGGGAAGGGTCGGAATTCCCTCTACAATAGCCACCCCCCACTAAAGAGCATAATGTGTTAGTCAGGAGAGGTGATTATTTAGCCAAATTAGGAACTGTGGAGTCAAAGCGGCATGGTCCATATTCCTGATTTGTCACCTGATGATAGTGTGATCCCGGACCAAGCATCTCATTTGACTCAATAGTACTGTGCTGTTCTTTGGCGAAAATGTTTGTATTCCCACGTTCTGAGGGCATTGTTTACCCAATTTCCAACTCTGTATTTTCATGTATGCCCTTTGAGCAAAAAGACAGGAGACAGCCCGCCAAATGAGACAGGCCTCGGGCAAGCTTATTTTAAGGTTTGCATATTTGACCAAAACATTGTTTTCCCTTTTTGAAATGTTGTTCGTCACATTATGAACTGCAGTCTACACATCTGTGAAAAACAATCATTTTAAGCAGGTGAATTTAGCACAAACATTTTTTGCTGCAAGTATTTACATCTTTAAAATACAGTAGGCAACCATGGTGAGATATTTTATGCTTAAATCTATTACTATTCTGATGCTAGCAGACATTAAAGTATGATGGAGAAAATACATGTACAACCATAATGCTTTTGCGTATTATCATTTTACAGAGATTGCTAAAACAAATATTGCCATTTTGGTTTGCAATGTCATTTGTGTTCTTTCCAAGTTAGGTCTACAAAACAGAAAACTATATTTAGTTCATGAAAGTCAAACATTTACAAATACGGCAGTGTGCCACAATTACAGGATGGACGAAATGGGTATTTGTGATGCTAAGCATCCTTATTTAATCTCAAAGTGCAGAACCTGTCAAAGGGGCTAGTACCCTTAGATTTTCATACTTGTCAGACACTAAAGTAATTTAGTTCTCGGCTATCATAAAAGAAGATCCACAATCGTTCTTTATCTTGCTATAGTTTTGCTTCATATATAATGATAGTGACTACTGCACACCACAAATTTCTTCATGGAACAATCTTGGCAATGCTACTTAGAAATCCATGGCCTCTTCCAACCTCAATCTATGTTGTTCTGTGTGCACCTTCCTGGTAACTTCTAATCTATACCCTCTGTCTATGCCGTGGTATGTGCATTATCCAGTACTTCCAATCTGTCCCCCTAATACATGTGCCAGCAGTTATACATTCTGTGAGGCTGGTAATATGAGTTCTGTGTCTATGCTTGGAATGTGTACCTTTGTCACATGGCTATGGATCTGTGTCATACAGATATACCGTAGTCTGACTACCTTCCTTGTGGCTGTTATTGTTAAAATATGTCCTGTGTGTATGCTAGAACACAAGAACCCTCATTTTAGACAGCTAAAGTTTGCTTGTGAAATTCTATCCTGAATGTATGCATTCACGTGTGACTGGGAATTAATTATATCATACGTGGGATGAAAGATGCTAGCAATACTTTGCGAGTCATTCATGAATGGATGACTATTTGGTGCTGCCCTAATCTTAATCTTCATGATGAGAGCTGATGGACTGCAATGTAATTTTGAAGAATCCTAGAATAAACTTCACCTGATTCCTAGGTGTACAGATGCAGCCTGGTCTCTGCTGCATTCTGCATTGGAAACACACCCACGTATTTAATAGTTTCATTCCATTATTAAGTCTGGGTGAATAAATCCAGCCAAACCCAAATAACACAATGTTGTACTACATTCCACTGCTTCGTGTATGGCCACACGTTTAATAGATTCAAATGACACATTCGGGCTCAGCTCATGACAATTCATGTTGATCATTTGTTGCTGTAAACATTGGGTAGAAATTGTCATACCTTTGCCTGCCAGCATATACTCTAAACAAACAAAGGACCTGATTCATGGAAGTGCTTTATAATGGCGCAAACCCATAGGAAAACATTAATTGAATCAGGCGGAAAGTATGTAGTTAATGGAATAGATCAGAAGTTCAGAACCTTGCCTACCAGGGTGTAGCAAAGAAAGCAAAGTATTGAAATTACTAATGGCTTGAACATTACTGTTTCTGTAACATGGAAGCCAATACATTAACTATTTGTTCTGAGCTGACTAAACAATAGGATATAAAAAATATTTAGTGCCAATTTAACAAAAAGTATTGGAAAAAATGGTGTGCAGATGGTTAGTGTTTGTTGGTCAGAAAGTCACCAGTTTTGGGGATGAGGCATTTCCTCTGTATGGCTTTCTCTATGGTCTCCATAATGATGGTCATAACTGCCCCAAACGGGTCTTGTTCTAATTCTAGGTAGGTTATTGTGTCCCCCAGCAGTGCCATGCAGCCTTGGTTACAGAAGGAAGAATCCATAAAAACCAGTGCTCCTCCTTTATCCGCTGGTTTAAAGGTAATAGATTTATTGTCTGCTAGTTCCCTGATCAATCTGATTTGATGTCTGCGAAGGTTACTGTGCATATGTGGGTTGTATTTGATCCTCCTCAGGTCTTTAGTAGTTTGTAGTTTTGACATATTGATTATAGCGTTGTTGACTTGTGGATGAAATTAACTTTTCCAAAATTGTTCTATTCCAAATATTAATAGGATTCCAGCTGTGGCATTACTGGTGTTAGTGAGTCAAAAAAGACTTTCAGTTCCATCGTTCTCACTATTTTAAAGAGGTTATTTTCTTCCTCAAAACAGGAGCTGTTCCCAGTTGGAATATGGGATAATCCTAGATTTAATGTCTCTAGCTGTGTCTTGGTAAGTGGCTTTGAAGAATTGTTGACTACAAAGGATTCCTTTATTTGTTGCATGCTCTTTCTTTTCTTTTGCCCTCTTCAGGTCTTCCCTCTTCTAAAAAAGGTTCTGGAATTATTTTAGGTGTTGCTGTACTCGGGCCTGGTTGGGTGGCACTGGTTATTTGGTTGTTAATGTCGCGGGGTGCAGGATTCCTGGGGGGAATCTCAGCTTCACCACTATTAACTTCACTACTGTCAGTTGTTTCACTATTCGTTTTTGCTGGTTGTTTGGGTCTTGGCCTTACGGGTGTTTGTCTAGATGAATTGTAGAATTCCTGCCAATTATATACGATGTCTCTGCCGTAATCTAGCGTATCGCACCTAAACTTTCTGATCTTTCTCTGTTCGATGTCTTGTTTATAGCTCTCCAACTTCCTATTCACATCCTCCAGTGTCTTGTTCAATGCCTCCTCTGTGCTTTTCATCATGACAGGCACTGGGAGGGCATGTCTTTGTGAAATGTATAAAAAAATAAGCAAGCATTTATGGGGGACTTTGAACATGTTTCTTCTGCTGCTGACTCAGATGATGATGATGATGATGCAAATGCCAAATAATAGCACGTTCTTTCACTAGTGCATCATGGGTCTACAGGAGCACTGGTCTACAGAGAGATCAGGTTCCATGAAACATGGTGAAATGTTAACACATATATGATTCAGCACTGATGTATAGTCCTTCACGAAAAACGATAGTTATCTGTGGAACATTTACTTTTTGTGGAATGCATGATTCATCCCTGGAAAAGCAGAATTGCAGTGTCTACACACATCACACAGCATAACAACACAAATAAGGAACATTTTAAGACGTGTGTACTCGTCTTTGAACTGCAACGTTCTACATTTGAATTGTTGGATCTATATTTATGTATGTAAATTATGTTTTTAATACTACCAGCACTTTTGATTTTCATGCAAAGTACTCAGTGACGTTGAGCAGAAATGTAAATGTATTGTAACACAACTGGCAAATGTGAAATATCGGCCTTTAAGTGCTATCAAAGAACAATGTAACAGGGACCATTACTGTAGATAGGTAGGGCCTAGACGTATTGCCCTACATCACACATGCATCCTGACACCAGTCAGCCATATAGTGCGACCCTGGACCAGTGGCCGCAGTGAGCAAAACAACATAAAAATGGCAAAGGTTTCAATGGGGATAGACACATTTTTATTATAAAAAAAACAACAACATATATTTAAATCATCACAACTGAAAAGTAGAAAGCAAAAGTGATGTGTTCCATTTTCTGAATTCAAGTAAATACCCATAAAACATACAAACAAAAGGGAACATTTTGTAATTGGGAATTATAAAATGTCACCCCAGCAGAAGGCTCTATAAAGCAAGGTCTCAAAATGCCCAATGGACTTGGGACGGCGTTTACCTTTAAAACCAACACACAGGGCGGATGCGCAGTGGTGTGTGGCTGTGTGTTCTTGGGGTGGAGGAGTGCGGAGGTGTGGCTACTCCAAAGCTTACACTGCCCTGGAGTGGATGATTTGTGCTGAAAAACGAGGTAAGACATTTGCTGTATCGACTTAGTGAGGCTTGTCTTGTGTACCTACCTGCTTACGCCTCCACGCTTTATTGTGCTGAAGGCATACAGTGCTGGGATGGCCTCGTGACAAACACAGACTGCTCAGCAAATAGACTTTTTTCATGTAATTCAGATAGATTTTTGTTTTAAGACTGCCTATACCCCTTGATTGAGACATTATCGTGCTATTCATTGGCGGATCGCTACTGGACGTATATTATGTTATAACTGCCAGAATCCAGGGTATTGTGAGGAGTGTACTGGCATTGTGCTACAGTCAAACATCCGAGAGTATATAAAGAATAATTAAGCTCAAACTCGGCATGAGACGCGGTCTACGCAGTGAAGCGTGTACTAAAGGAAAACGTCTGAAAAGCCCAATGCAAATAAATGAAAGCTTACGGAATGGCCCAAAACCCCCACAAAGGGGAAAAAAGAATATGGATCTAGCAGAGCCATGCGACAAGGCAAACAAACAAGGATTACAGGGCACTTTTTAGGGAACAACAACACTACAGCTAGTTCCCTAGTACTTCAAGATAATCAAAGTAAAGAGCTGACTGAATTAGCCATTACAAGTCCTTTGGGTCTGATCAATGCTCCTGCTAAGGCTGTTCAAGGTCCCCAGCTTTCATGGTCGCAACACTCATTGGACAATAATAGCTCCCTGTTGAACCTGTGCCAAAACATCAGGTGCAAGTCTCTGGGAATCAACATGCAGAGAAGAACATCTCTGTTTTTTCCAACTGGTCAGCCAGCCCTAATCTAGAAGCGCTGGCTATCACCAGGGCCGTTAGGGAAGATATCAGTCCATGTTATACACACTCTTCACTCCTTAAGGATGCTGAAACTGGAAGCGAGCAGTGGGACTTACTTTCAGAACTTTTAGTAAAAGTTGAGGCAGTGTTTCCATTGTGTTCAGTAGTTGCTTCTGATCAATGGATTCTTCATACAATTATGTGTTGCCTATTGGAACCCAATGGCCATGTTCAGCGCCGTAGTGCTACGTTAATGTGGGCGAGAAGAGCTCTACACACCCTATTGAGCCTAAGACTGTGGTGATTATAGATGACACAAAAGATCTCATTGAGACACCTAATGAATTGGATGTTTCATGGAGATCAGAAGATTCAGTAAATATTGCTGCAGTGTCAGAGGAGGATGCTCGTGAAGCACTTTGTGCAGTATTTTCCATGATGAAAGTGCTTGCCTCAGAGCCAGAGACTACTGATCAAGATGAGGCCTTACGATGCGGTAAAGATACAGGGCCCAGTGTCTCTTGCCTGTAAAGAGCAGATCCCAAGGCTGGCCGCTTACGGGTGTTACAACAAAAAAGGTGATCATGAGAACATTTGGAGATGGCTCTAGACGTACAGTGTCATTGCACGGCCCTCTAGATCAATGGGCCCGCCCTGGATTTATTAAAACCAAGACTGCTTCTGTTGCTGAGTCTCGGACAGCCACCTATTTACAAAGGGGTAATTTCTTTGATAAAATGCCCCTAAGGAAGTTGAGTAATGATATTAGTGACCATGATGTGACCTCTGAGGAACTTGAAGCCTAATGATGCCACTGAACCAATCTGGCACACAGGGAGTAAAGTAAAAGAGAGGTTGATGGAATATTGTAGTAGCAATATCCTAATGCATATGCCAGATCATATTGGCCCGGTGTTGGAAACTTTGCCCTCGATCACCAATTGGGCGAATTAGGCTGGCTCTGTGCCTCCCCACAATGGTCCTACTGGGAAAGTACAAATGCTGGATGGCCCTTATGTGGTTACAGTAGTGTTTTACACTGGGAACCTCGATACGGCTAGACGAGATTAACACTACGGATACAAGTCCAGTTTTAAATAGATCTTCCCTTTTGAGACTGGCTGTTCCGTGGTTGTCTGCTATTTCTTCTAAAGACATCTTGAAATTCAAGCTGCCAGGAGGAGGGAGTAGGACGAACTGGGCGCTGATCGAACTTGCTACCCCCGCTCTGGTGTCATTATTATATGCCAGTGCAAATGTACCATTATCACTGGGTTTGAAAACGTACAGTGTGCTATTTCAAGAAGGTACCTACTCAGTATTACCAATCCTATAACTCGGGCCCCAGGAACAATGATTGGCCTTTGTGGAAGGTCCCACATAGGGGGCGCAGCAAGTGTGTAGGTGTGGTCAAGGCTTGGTCCCTGAGTATGAAGCGACTACATGGGGTGGATGTTCTAAAGCCTCAGTTCCTAACTATTGCAATACTGGGGCATATTTATATATTAACATTGTGACTTGGAACACACAGGGTTTTAGCCACCTATCAAATAAGTCAGGATCCATGGCTAGCCTGATGTGTTTTGACTTTTTTATGTTACAAGAAACTTGACTCGACAGCTCCCTAAAAGTTGGGGGATACTATATTTATCAAACCCTGGCCAAAAAGCGCTCAGGGGAAGGCCATTTGGAGGTCTTATGACTGGAATTACACACCGCTTTTGTTCGTGCCAGTTGGTGAGCACTCTGGCTACTGATAATGTGTTGGCAGTTGAAGTGTGACAGAGTGGGTGCAAGAGTGAGTGGAAGATCCTGTTGATTAACGTATACATACCCGCAGTACACAATTATTGGATGATGTCCAAACAGCCCTTGGAGAGTTCTTGTTATATGGCAATGAGAATTGTGTTGAATATATTATTTTATTGGGCTGTGACATGAATGCTAAATGTACAGACACCCTTACTTGTGCTGCATAACTTAACATTTCTAAAAGGTTTACAATGACCCATTGTCTTGGAAACTTCAAGGGCAAGGAATTGGTTAATGTCTTTCATCAATGGAACTTGATCATGTTAAATGGGAGATCCCAGGGGGATACCCCAGGGAAGTACACTTGGCGTGGGACTAAGTGCGAAGCTGCATTAGATTATTACTTTGGCAATAACGCTTGCCTCCTTGTGACAAAAGAACTGAGGGTTATTCCAATGCTATACAGTGACCATAATCCTGTAATATTGAGTAATAGTACCCGGTGAGGGCACAATCAGAATGAAAGAGCCATTCTGATTGGCCCTCGCCGAGTCGTTACCAGGCCGGGAATCCCTCCATCAGGATTCCACGGCCTTTGTCCCCAGCGGGTGGCATGGCAGCCCCTCAGCCAATGAGGAGGCTCGAAGTGGGGCCATCCCCGCTCAGAGCCCCCCCAAGGCTGAAAGGCTACCTTCGCCCCCCGCCGGGGACAGAGTTAAGGCTTTTTTTTCCATTACCTCCCTCCTCCCACCTCCCTGCCCTCCCCACCCCACTTACCTTCTATGCCTTGGTCCCCGGCGGGGGACGATGAAAGCCTCCAGCTGTGTGAAGACTGGGAGCGGGGCCATCCCTGCTCCGAGCCTCCACACGGCTGGAGACTTCCATCGTCCCCCTGCCGGGGACCCAGGTACATTTTTTTTCTTTTCTTTTTTTTTTCCGTTTCCCCTCCCGTCCACCCTCCCAACCGCACTTACCTTCTTTTTTTTCGGGAGCGGACGTGCTGGAAATTCTTCTGTTTCCAGCGCGTCCGCTCCCGATGGCCGCTATGAAAAGGGAAAACGGACTCCGTTTTCCCTTTCCATGGCGGGCATTTTCTTTGCCGTCTTTTTTAAATTTTATTTTTGTTTTTTTTCCGAAACGCTGCAGCATTTCGGGAAAAAAAAGAAAGCTTTTAGTGCCCCGGTCTCGCAGTTTTTGTGGGCCGGGGTACTAAAGCTATATGCCCATCGCGGCTTCGCTCAGGGCCTAAAACTATGGGCCCCGGGACATTACCTGAGTCAGTAATGCCCCCGCCGCTCGGGGCATATTGCTTAATTAATCTTCAACACAGCGGGTAATGGATAGTGGGTGCACTGATGTTAGTGTTAACCATGCAGGTAATAGTATATCTTGGTCCTCAAGCTATTTACAAAAAATGGCAGCCTGACTTTCCGATTTACAAGATGATTACTTTATTGCCTTGGGTTTCATGAATAGCAATGAGATTGAGGAGTGGATTAGTACACTTACCATCAAAATTGCTTCTGCAGGTAACAAAATACAGGAGATAACATGTGACAAATCTTTACGTGTATATGATGTTGCTATCAGAGATGCAAAGTGAGCCCTGTAGAAGGAAATACACGTAGCACGCAGTACTGGCTTGGCTACTTTAGTATCGACCATTAAAAGCGTGTGGACGCCATTAAGAAACAGTATTACAGTTGGTTTAGGAGGTGGAAGCGTTCCACTTTTAATGCCAACTGATAAAACATGTTTCATGTACTTAGTAGTGCTAACTCTAGGAATGTTTGGAGTGCGCTGAGTAAAGCTATGGGGAATCGAAGTAAACAAGTAATTAACCTCATATGTGAAATTGATTGGGTGGATTACATTCAAAAGGCAAGTAGCTGAGAGTAACGTGGCTTCTCAGCCAGTATACATGGTTGGCGGATGGCCGCTGAATTTTTCTGAAGAGCATATCCCCCAGATTATTACTAAACTTAAAAACTTCAGGGTGCCTGGTCCTAACGGATTGGCCAACGCAGTATTAAAACAAAATCCCGACATATGAGCCAACATAATAGGAATTTTATTTGACAAAGTGTGCCTGACACAGAAAATACCTGTGTCATGGCCGTATTCCATCCTCCTTCCAGTTTATAAGAGAGGAGACCAGCTTCTGCCAGAAACTTATAGGCTCCTCTCTTTGTTGGATGTTATGGGGATGATTTTCTCCACTCTACTTTTGAGGGAGTTACAGACCTGGGCTGATTTGTTCAACGTACTGCATTCTTCCCAGACTGGGTTTCGACCCGGCTGTGGTACCACACACAATTTAAGAATATTGGACTCATTAACTAGAGGTACACTGGTATCTGGGGGATCCACATTATACCTGATGTTTATTGAGCTATCTTACCGGCTATGTAATCCAAATACAATTAAAGAAAAAAGGAAAAAGGAAAAAAAAAAGAAATGCCCAATAATGTCCTCTACATGGCCGAGCTCGTTTTGTATTTTCTGGATGTTCTGATATATTTTCTTCCATAGCTGCTGTTGTTTGTGGCAGTAGGAGTATCTGACCTGGCACATTGGTGCTGGTGCCAGATGTGTGTCAGTAATTGCACAGCTTCTGTCTCTTCTAAAGGTACAATTTTAGCATCCATGCAATTTGGTGCATTGACCCTGGCAGTGGCTTTTGATTTCCAGCAGAGAAATGGAAACTGGTATTTATGGTATTTATTTTATAGTGTAGCATAGTATTTTTAAGTATATGCTAGAATTTGGTAAAATGCACATTTTACAGATAGTTTAGAGTTTATAATGAGTTTAGTATGTATATTTAGCTTCTAATTCAGAGTTTAGAGTTAATGTGTGAAGTTTAGAGTGCAGAGTGTTTGGAGTGTGGATTGTTAGGCGTGTGACGCAGTGTTTAGAGTTTGTACTGTTTCGAGAATTTCGATCGATTATAATAAACACTGAATATGTGGATCGGGGGTTGCGGGAGCGTCCCCTGCTCCACATGTTTGGTATTTTTGGCTTTGAGGGGTTGCAGGGGTGTCCCCACTTCCTGACTTGTGTTAGAGGGACGGATCTGAAGCCGTAGGGGAAGCAGAGGCGAGCAAGCAGGTAAGTAGGAGAGCGGGTGGGGGTGGTGTAATGGACGCTAGGGTATGTTTGGCAGAAGTGCAAATCAATTTGCGGCAAAATTGACTGCAGTCAATTCAGCCACAAAAAATGTCACTTCAGTCAAACAACCCAAATCCGGGGGATACAAACCTCCCTCCGCCATGGAGTCAGTGTCACAGCATGTGATACTAGATAGGGTGAGGCAGTTGGAGGATGTTGTAACCCCAGAAACAACCTGCTCAGATGCACTGTGGTCACTTGTAAAATTGCTGATAATTCTTGGTAATTGGCTCATTCCAGAAGATCTCTGCCATTACGGCCAGCATTTCCCCAGCAAACAATTAATGCAGCCACCCAGCTTTGCTGCAGTGCCTCATCAGGAGCAAAGGCAACCTATTCACATGCCTCAGATATGAATGACCTGCCACGGGTTGCACCACAGGTCTGTGTTTTTACTCACTTGCCCTGTGTGCTTGGAGGCTATTACAGTATTCATAAAGCACTAACACCACAATTCCAGCCTAAACACCTAGTCAGCCTTTTTGAAGTCCAACAATCCATCAATGTACATGTCATCAATATCGCAATTATTTGGTTGATTAGGGTTGACACTTTGACCAGCAGTGAGGTAAAATGGAAGCAGACATTGGTGTCCCTTTTCAAGTTGCCTGAACATAGTAATAGTATGTGGCTAGGTCTAGCCAGCTAATGTGAGTTTACATGTAGGGATCTAAAAAGAACAGATCTTGTGATAGAGAGACTTACATAAAAAGAGTGTACCTTTATGCTATGGCTAGAAGAATGCAGGTTGACATGTTTACTCGTGTTAGTATTGGGCTAGAGCATGGAGAGAGTTCTGGGGAAAGGAATACAGTGGGGGTTAGAGGAGGGCCATGCACTGGCTATCAGGTGGAGATTGAGCTTGGTTATTTACAGATTGAATTGATTTGATTCTTGGAGATGAATCATTCAAGTGGTTGAGGGAGGGTGGATACAATATTTGCTAGGAACCTTGAAGTCTAATCACATATTCTTAATCCTATCTTTCCCAGGCAAGATCTGAGATGCCAAACATCACAACCAAATTACAAGACATCCTGGAAAGAACAATCTCCTCTAAGATGACTAATCCGGTGTTTGCCCCAACAAGGGGACTGAGAAAGCAATTCTAGTCATTTGATAAAAATAGATATTTATTAAAAATAAAGACTTTTATTTTTTGGACAAGGTGATAGATATTGGAAGGGGTTTACTGACCTAGACTTGATGATTTCTCACAGTCAGGGCAGGAAGTTCAACGTGGATCTGTACTACTCTTCACTTGCACTTAATAGTAGGTTAGTCTTCCCCTCCCTATTGTTTTTTTCTTAGATGTATTATTTGTATGCATTGTAATTGTAATTGTAATTGGTTATTTATAACATGCTGAATACCCAGACGTTTCTAAGTGTGGACCCAGGGATTGAACCTGTGTTGCTCCGCGTCATCTTGTTGCCAAGACAAGCATATTCCCATGAGCTATCCTCCTGAGAAACATATTTAGATTGTAATCTTGTAATTTTAATTGTCTATCATCCCCTGTCCCCTCCTTGTTACCCTGTGCGGACTTTGAAACAATATCTGCTTCCTGTTGTAAGTGCCTAATAAGCGAACAATAAATAAATAAATCTGTTGTGACAACCAAGCTTCAGTGTTATTCCCTCTTGTTTTTGACATCCACATGTTCCCCCTGCACAGGCAGACTTCTGACCATAATTCTCCATGCATCACTATGCTGACTGAGATTATTTCAAAGTGATTTACAGTCATGCAAAACAGTAGGCAACAGAATGTGGTTCTGCCTTTGATAAAACTGACATCTTACTGCTAGTTATACAAAATCAGGCACTCTACTAGTTACCTTGACTGTCAGACTTACCCCATCCTGATCCTAGATCAGTAGATGTTATACACCACCTTGGAGACCATTTGTATAGTAACATTAATACCAAAGTTTTCAGCATTCATATATTTCCTAACATCAGCAACATACCCTCTCTAGGATTTGAACACTATTAGAGTAGGACTACCACAAACATTTAGTACAAATAGTCATCCTGTGCCAGGTTTATATATTCTTTTATCTACCTGAATTTATAAGAATACTGTGTTGTCCAATGTTCAGTCATCTTACAATGGAGCTATCCCGATTATCTTTGGCACATAAAAATGGAATCAACAGACCTCCCATCATAGAGCTCTCAATTTGCTACTGAACAATCTCTCAATTCATTATTGAGTCCAAACGTCACAAGACCTTATAACCCAGGACACAGTGGCTGTTTCTAGCAACCTTAAGCAAGGGTTGTTGCAATTCTCTGGGAGAGGTGCCAACTAATCAGGTGTCAAGGAATGCCCGCTGACTCTGAAAGTAACAGCTTACATTGCATTCTGGCCACTTGCACATCTCACAACAGTCTGTCATTTGTTTCACCCCCTCAACCCATAGGCAACCCTGCACCCCCCAATGGACAACTCCCAACAAACCCAACCCACATACCTGTCCACACCTGATTCACAAGCTTGTTAATGTCATCAATCTTTCCTTGCTTGCTATCACGGAAATAGTGAAGGGAGTGCTCCATTTAGAATTTACAGTGGTAGTCATATTGGCTTGTAGTTTTTAGGGAGAATTGGCAGGTATACGTTACACTAAGCCAATTTCAAATAACAAATAACAAAAAAGTGTATTAGCTCCCAGAATATTTGTCTCAGTGCTAGTAGCATTAACAGCTGGAGGCAGGGCTCACACAACTGGCAATGTCCATAGTTTCTGTTCTATGCAAACATGTTTCATGAAGACAAGAAGACACATTGCAATTATAGTTTATTATGTTGCAAAGAGATGATACACCAAATCTGAATTAGAAGTTATATCATTTGAGTATAAATGGGTATTACCAGATTACCTGTAAAAAGTACACAAACAGCATTGTTTTCTTGTACATGCAACTTCAAAATAGTCAGCTTAGTTGAACTCTAGTTAAACCTAAGATGCATGTTCATCCAGCGCATGAGACAAGGAATGCAGAGGTCAGCTTTGGGTAAAACTGCCCTCATCAATTAATCAGGAACTAAGCCATTAACAGAGATGAAGTGGCATGGCTGCGGGTACTTAGTACAAAAGATTTGTTTGGAAGATACAAGAAACATTAGTAAACATTAGTACTACATTCCCAATTTGTTTATCTTATTTTGTAAGCTTAGTTGGATGGCCTAACCAGAATTACATTGATGGATACATGCAGCCAATTATGGCCACTTTCTAGCAACAGGCATCTACACAACACCCTGTATTTTCACATAGCATAGCGATGAGGCTGTATCCATTATGTTTCTGCTTTAAGAAAATGAACCATTTAAATGGCCCATTTGTTTCATAGGATATCTTGATCTGCAGCTGCTTCCTGTTTATATTAAGAATAAGAAAATGTACTTTTTATCCTTGGGACTAAATGCAAATAAAAAGTGAAAACATACTAAACACATAATCAAATCTAACTTTAGAACTCTTAGCTCAATTAAAAAAAAACAGATTAGAGATTAATTCAGCAAGGGGTCCCAATCACATGCATGAATTACTAATACAGTTGCATATTTTAATAACTCTGTCATGCAGGTGTCTACAGAAATTTGAAGTATGTATTCAGAGTTTTCTTGTGATTTTAAATATAAAGTTTTCATTGATAACATAGGGTCATACAAGAAATCATAAGGGAAAGATACACTTGTGCCCATTGATCACAATCCTGATTAGGGTACTACCTATTAGTTAAATGCATTGGGCCTCATTACACGGTAGGCGGTGAGCCATGGCGCTATTAGCGCCATGGCTCATGCCGGTAAAATACCGGCACCGCCTTGGCGGAAAGGGGATTTACCGCCCCATCCCAAGGTTGGAGGGGCGGTAAATCCCCCTTCCGCCATTGCCCTTCCCCATTCCCATTTCTGCCCCAGAGGGCTCTATGGGAATGGGGAAGGCGCTAATTACGGCACCGCAATTTTGCGGTGCTGTAATTAGCTCCGAGGTCCCTTAGCGGGTTGGTATTTAACGCCTGCAAAAAGCAGGCGTTAAAACTCCAACCCGCTAAGGGACCTCGTAGTAAGGTGGCAGGGATTTACCGGTACCGGTATTTTACCGGTGCCGGTAAATCCCTACCGCCTACCGTGTAATGAGGCCCATTGTCTTTTGACATGGAAAATAAATTTGACCAGTCGAAGCAAAGAAGAGGTTTCTGATGGTTGTCATTAAGTAAAGGAAACATATCACTGAATCAGTCTAATTTATGATTGCCATGTGGAATGAACCTGCATGGGGGAGATTGTTTTTATTTTTTTAAAGTTAAACACATAGGACGTTGAGAGAGTTTATGGGAAAGCAGCAGAGGAAGTGAGCGTTCCTGACTGGAGAAAATCTCCTTAACAAACACTTTCTAGAGGAGGTTCAATGCAGAAGCCTTACCCAAAACATAACCAGGTAGCCTGAAAGGGAATTGTGGGCAACAGGAAAGACTGAAAGGGAAGAGCATACCTGTTGGATTTTCTTTGAGCTGTTGATGCCCCTGCCTTTGCTGGTGAGTACAATAACTACAGTGCATTTAAATATACATGCAAATAAGTATTTACATCCCAGAGAGCAATTGAAAGTGTTTTGGTGAAACCTTGTATACAAGCTGTGCCACTAAATATGGGCTGGGTATGTACATAAAACTCTCTAGAAGTATATTTAAAATGCATCTATAATTGCACCATCCATTTTATTCTCTGATAGGGAACAATTATTAATTATTTCCTGTGTTTTCAAAGGTAGAAATTGTAGCTGGTTTCTGAGCATGGTGTACAACATAAATCACAGTTTAACAGGTATATAAAAACCTTTTCACCTATGAAAAACATAACTTTCATTAATGAAAAATCCAGAATAGTGTTTTCTACCCCTCAAATCGGAATAGGAAGAAGGGTATAGCCTTCTGTTAATTCCTCTCAATAATAATGTCAATTTAAATAACCAACGTAATGTTCCCAATTAATACTGTGGAGGAATAGAATGATTGATCCTTAAGCAGATTATTAATGCCATGTACAGTTAACGTACTGATTACTTTTCTATTTCAATTTTATTAGCTCATGCTTTTTCGAACTCTCGATACATCAAGATAGTTTGTTCTCTAAATGAAAAGTGTTTGCCCTCAACCAAAACCATAAGAATACATTGCCAAGTTAACTCTAACAAACATTCTTCTTTATATGTAAAAGCTAAAAATCAATGGAGTCCCAGACTTTAGAGGTAAATTAGTCATATAATAAGAAAGTAAGATATGAACCCAGTATTTGTCTATGATACCAAATCTTGTCAATAGTTTCAGAGAAAACATAGTGAATTGAATTGTTGTAAAATGTTTTGTAAGAACGGTTTTGTCATGTTGAATCGACAAACAATGGAGTGTTTGTTTGTATTCAGGAGGTTTTTATTCTTTTGTATAGAACATTCAAATGTGTGCTTCCATGTACTGATGTGTGTTTGCATTGTGATTGTAAATATGAGATAATAGAAGGCAGGTTGTTTTTCTTTTCTGTAGATAAGCTGCCTGTACTTATGTGGAATCTTGTGGATGACCTGTGCAGGAGTGTAATTTAGGGGACCACCTTTTTTATATGTATTATTTTATCTTAGGTTTCTGATTAAATTTGCATAAGACTAGAGTGATCCAAGCAAGACGACGTGACATCGCTCAAACTGATATTTATTGCAGATTTCATTGTGATATCCAACAATGTGAGATCCTACAACATCTTCTGACTGAATGCCCGAATCTCATTGAGCATTGAAT
This sequence comes from Ambystoma mexicanum, assembly GCF_040938575.1. Lineage (NCBI taxonomy): Eukaryota > Metazoa > Chordata > Amphibia > Caudata > Ambystomatidae > Ambystoma > Ambystoma mexicanum. The sequence continues at coordinate 645,468,679 of NC_090930.1, read as the reverse complement.
ACAATACTTGAAACCACTTTTCAAAGACTGTAAAATGCTAACTTCTGATACACTGTGGCAAAAAAATCAATTTCAAAGCCACAAGGTTCAAATTTTAACTGTATAGTTTATATTAGCTCTGAAGCTCACATAGATGGACAACATGATTGGGAACAGGTCAAACCAACTCTGCTGATACTATAACTATCTTGTATTTCCTTTTATTTCATTTCATTACAATACTGGGGATAGAGTGTCTAAGTAAACCAACATTATCATTATTGTAATGCATATGCAAACTGTCAAGGTGCCCTGACATATTATCATTTTTGCAGATATTTCATTTTTTTTCGATATTTTTCTTTTTGAAATTTCATCAAAAGGAACTTTTAGACTGTTAGAAAAAACATTTAGATTTTTGATTATAATTGAAACTAGTTGCTTTTACTTTCTTATCTGTATGAATTGTTGTATTAAATCAACTATTGAAATGTTGATATATTTAACTATAACAATAAATATAAAAACATAATATTGTGATTAAAACCAGCCTGTGTATTGTCCCCGATTATGATTGTACAGTTGGGGGTGTTAGAAAAGGCACATTTCTCTATAAAAAGAATCAAACATTAGAAATGTAGACATATTCTGTAGATGAAAGTCATTACAGCATGTGTGTGTGTAGATACATACATGTGTGTGTGAGAGGGTGTACATCTGAGTGTGGTTATGTAGGTTTGATTGTGTGTGTGAATGCATTAGTGCACTGCATGGGTGTGTCTAAAAGTGCATGCATAGGTGTTTGCCAGTCCCTGTTTGTGAGTGTGTTTGAGCGGGTAGTTGATTTCAAGTCTCTATGTATTGATGCATGCACATAATTTGTGTACATTGGAATGCATACGGTAGATGTGCATTAGTACATCATGATAATGCCTACTGTGCGCTAAGAGCATCTAGCAATAGGATGTACCTACCCGGGAATTCAGTTTTGATATCCTGGTGTGTGTGTGTGGAGGATCTTGAATTTTCCAAACAGTGAACTATTGTGTTCAGTAGCATCCTTGCAGTAGATACAAATGCAATTTCATCATGAGACATAGGGCCAGATTCATGGAACAATACACATGAATCCTGCAAAGTCTGCATGCCGAGAACGTAACTGTATGTGCACTCTCAGTATTCATGGAATAGCCTGCCCAAAGTAACAATATACGTAAGTCATGGCCGGAACAGCCCCGACATGACCCCATGCAAAGCAAAAACAGCCACAACAGCTTCCTTTGTGTGCTCCCCTGGGTGCAAATTGAAGCACCCTTCAAACAGTGCGTGGGGTCCCCACAAGCAGGCCTGCATCTCGGGAACTCTGTGGGGAGTCACCTGTAACTGTTACCGGCACCGTAACAACATGCATACAATTTATTGTAGCTCGGGTAAAACTCTGAAAATCTGCATGTGAACCACCGTATATCATTCCTGCACCCTGCTACACCATAAAAGCGCACCCCTAAGTCAGATCAGAACCACCCGCACCCCTGAATCTGACACCCGATCTTACTCATGTACTGTGAATACTATGCCCTAGTGTCTGTACGTCTGCCTCCAGGTGGCGGATAGTATGAGGGCTTTGCGCAGTGGAACAATGTTCTCTGCCCTGCCCCTTGTTATGCCCCATCCTTTGTTCTGCTCCCTTCAATCCCCCATACTCAGTCATCCCCCTCAATTCAAATACCCTACCCGAGTCCTTCCTTTCCTTCCCTCCAACTCAAAAAGCAGTGATTTACGAAAGTTCTCATGACTAGAGAAAATGCGGTGAAAGAATATACCTTTAAATGACAGCATTAGTGTGTCATTGCCCCCTCAGCATGCAGCTTTATGTAGCCTCCCCTTCCCTTCAACCACTATTTGCACCTATGAAGGGATATGCCCATGACTATAGCCACTGATGTGCCCCTCCTATTGCATGCAAACACCTTTGTGCCTACACAAGCATGCTGGCATCTACAGCAATTCCCAGATTGCTGCGTGACTGCCTGGTAATAGGCTTCATTCGCAAGCAGTTAATTGAAATAAAAGGCCTTAGTCACGACTTGCGAGATAGCACAACTTTGTTTGTCACAGGATTGACAACACAAAGCATAGGTTCAAGTCTCCAGCAGGGGAGCTGTTTGTTTTCTTTTTTAAGTGGCCGTAAGGGAACTATGAATGATTTCCCTGCAAAGAAAGGGAACGTTGTACCCTTTAGTTCCCTCCCACTTTGTCCTCTAGCTTTGCATGGCCATTTCCCCACCGAGAGGTTGTGCGCTCTGATCCACGAATACATTTCCTTCCACGCAATAGTGGGTGTACAATGGACTGCCTGCGGTCTGCCCCTCATAACGTCCACTTCTTGTCTTGTTCTTCATTTTCCGTTTTTTGCCCCCTACCCTTCCCTCAGCTCATGCCACGCCCAAGCAGTACGTAGTGTCTCATGCAAAGCACTCGGCCTCTCGCAGCAATGTTCTGAGCCTGCTCAAAGTACAAAAAAGTGCTGCACAGTAGATTCCATGAATCGACAAACGAGATTTCGCAGCCAGTTTGGTACGCAAAGTCACGATTTTTCACGCAGATAATTTCATGACTCAGGCCCATAGAGATTAAGAACAGGAAAGCACCTAATTGCAGCCTTGGATATAATGACGGAAAGGGCCTTATTTTCAAAATACTGCTTGTTATAGCACACAAAACATCACAGGTGTGATGTTATGTCCTTATGGTTGTATTGCATGACAATGCCACCAGAAGTAAAAGTCACCCTACAACTAGGTGATATACCATACTGAACGGCCTCAAATGTTTACTTCCACCCCAGAGGTGCAATGACATTTTGTAAAAAAATTCCGAAAGTGCCTAAAGATTGTTTTTCCTGTATAAAAGGAAACCACACGCTTCTAAAAAATCACGTGGACATTTTAGGCTATTTTTTCTTAGAAATACATTCCAGTCCTTGCATACTACACTACATGCTACAATCTTACACAAATACACACACATAGTAACACAAGTGATAATACAGAAACCTTGCACTGGTGCAAGTTCAATCAGCACTTCAGCAAACATGTATTTAGTGCAACAAAAAAAAAAACACATTCTTTAGATGTATTTGGGCACCACGACAATGTTTACCCTATTGGTATCCCTTTGCCCTTGTGCAAAAAATACATCAACAAATATGTTTCTGCATTACTACGATTTTTGCATTAGTTCTAACTGAACTTGCACTGGTGCGACATTCCTTACGAACGCCTAACCTAAATCCCCATGCAAACACCATCGCTCAAAACCAAACATCAAACCACACGCCAATCCTCTTTATATGTAGACACTTTCCATGCATTAAACAATGCATACACTGAATAAATGCAAGCTCCATTCCTTTGCTCAGCCTCTTGAGTTGGCAGGTTGCTCTATGGTGTTGTGGGCGATGTTTGCACTGAAAACTTAGCAAATTGGCAGAAGTAGGTGCTGCACTACGGTGTGAAGCGCTCAGCTAACAGCATTTTAAGTGCAGCCTCTCTTTCAGACCTGACTAAAGCAGACAGCTCGTGTGTGAATTAGAAACGTATTGACGGCAGCTCCCTTCCCGCCACCTTCAACTTGTACAGGGGCACAGTTGGGTGGAAGCAAGACTCATTCTATATTATAGAACATGATTTTAATTATTTTTCCGGTTAATATTTGCCAGATAGATAAAGCTCTGTAGTTCGCAATAACAAGTGCTTTAAAGGTCAGGCTTTCATTAACTGATTACAATTCTGATAGACAGCGAAAGGAATGATTAGCCCTGCACAGCCTTTCTTTTGTAACGCTATCGTCTGAAACGAATAAATCACATGCGCGGAACCGGACGTTTTTATGAAAAGTGACAGTGACTCTTCAGCTTCCTTCAGTGAGCAAGGTGACTAATTCAGAGTAGAAGCAAGACAACGAATCTCGCCTAAATGTATCCGGTGATAAAAATACAATATCAAGTGCGTCAGCATTGAACACTGAAGGAAAGCCAAGCACCAAACTGCGCCAAAAACAACTGTTCCACAGCCTGAACATGTTGCTGTGTCCTTTTGACCTCTAGGTTTAACTCTCATTTTCGATGCAGCACGAGTAGCGTAAGACATTCCATCTTTCTGTCACTTGACGAATGACTGGCGATTAAAAGTAGTTAAAACAAGAAAAGGCGCTAATGTGTTTTATACCGTCACCAATCAGTAAGTGACAAGCGATATTTCATTTGCTTTTGGACATTAAGAGATGTTGTGTACCCAAAAACAACAGCTTGTTGGAACGCACGTCTACTATTACAAGCCTCGTGAACACGAGGAGGACATCAATGTGCTCCTGCCAGTTAAAACCTAATTACCTGTAAAATCATTACTTGGCACTTTAACAAATTGACACAATCAAGTTAATGATCCTCGACATATTAAAATGTGGAATGCGGTTCAGCTGGCTCCGTGTGCAAGTCTCAGTTAATGTTTAGTGGCTTGCATGGCATGGCAAGTGAGCCAGGTTTTAAATTGCTTTATTGGTTGACAGAGATGAGAAAGAAAAGTATCTCTAATTTTGACATAGTAAAGTGAAGAAGTGATGAGGATAGGGAAATGTGCATTGATTGTTTAGGTTTATAACACATCACAATATCATAGGGTTTTAAATAAGCATTCTTTTTTTTACAAGTGGGCAGATAGAGAACCATTCCAAAGACCAAACACAGCAACGTGTGGTACACGACTGGCTGCGAATTCTCCAGTGCCAGTCTAACACGAATCACACATGCCAATGTTGAATGCAAAGTAAATAAGGGGGCAATACATTTATAAAATAAATAGGGGAGTTGAATCCCAACCTTCTCTGATACAATGAAGGAACTCTGCCAATGTACCAAGGCAGATGGGCCTGCTTTATTAAAGGTGCCACCCTGTCACAAATGTTACATCATTATTTGTGTGTTGTATGGTGCTCCTTCTCACTTATAAATCCAGCAATAATAGGCGTATTGTTACCCAATGTGATGGTACCCAAAGTATTGACCTCTGCGGTGGGATTCAAATTTGCAAAATATAAAATGTAACTTGTGATCTATCCACCCAGACATGTGTGCTGTCTGTTTGTGCTGCAGGGTTTGCACCTTAGCATTATGGGGTGTGTGCCTGTTAACTTTGCAAGCGTGCATTCCAAATCTGATTTTTCCCTATTTGCCTGCGGGTAGTCCTCATGCAAATGAAGGATCCCTAATTACACGTGTGCCTGTTTTGGATTCTAAATTGAAGCAATCTATCCTTTACAATTAAGAGATCTATAAGTCAGCCACTGTAACTCATAACAATATATGCAGGTATCCTTGACACTGCACTAAAAGAGGCACAAAGTCAGTCTATTATGGAACTTAGAAGATACAGAGCAAGACTATAAGGGTAGCCAGTCGATTGCACTCTAGATCCTATGGCAGCCAGGCTTCATTCTTAGACGACGGTATAAGATAGCCAGTCTATTTGCGTTTAGGGTAACCTGTCTATAATGCCTACAAACAGCACATGAGGCCAACTTTTCTTCTTCACACAGATGACCAGGACACACAGCAAGATCAAAGATAACCTCCACCTGAGCTTAGGGTATGTATAAACGCACCACTTCAGCAGACATCTGCCGCAGGCATGGCTATCCATCCACACACTTTAAAATTAATGCAGCTATGACTACGACAAATTCGGTATATTGGGACCCGTAACAGCTTCGGCCTTACGCCTGTCTTACTTCAACACCTCTTCCATTAGAATACATCAACAGCCTACGACATTTTTCTGTCTGGCTTGCAGACATTCATTCTCTTGCACTAGCCCTTGATCTTCCTCAGCACCCGTCCACATGCCTGACTTCTTAGGTTGCTTACTGGAGCCTAGCTAGCCCACCTAATCCCTAATCCTGGCCAAATGCACAAACACAATTTAAGCCTTTTACTGAGAATGTCCCCATATCTGGACTCCCGTTGTGTGTGAGGAACATTCTGCATCTGTCCTGTTGCTGTCATACAGCCTCCAACTGAAGCAACAGAATAGACAGCAACAGCAGAATCCCACAAGAGCATGTCAGAAAGATCATACACACCCGAATCTGATTCTGTATGAAGCACTAGTGAGATAAGTGCCACATCTATGCTGTCTATTCAGAATAATTGTACTGCTCCAATGCAGGCTCAGCAGGTGACGTCAGGTGGTGGTGCAGTCTCAGCATCAGTGAATACTCAGCCAGACCCAGGTAGCTAGTACCCAGACAGCATCTACTCCGCAGGGTCCTTATACTGTCACTCAAGGAATATAAAACCTCCATCCACAAAGAATTGCACATTGAGGGAAAGATTATATACATTTGACTTGATTTCAGATCATACTGTATTATTGAATGCCCCATATTCAAAGTACTATGGGTGTATTGAAGTTCGAAGAAATAACCAGGAAGCTACAAATACATAATTTGTTTAAGACTATTTTGGCTCACTTTCTACAATTGTGCTACAGTGCTGTTCATGTTTGTGATTGGTGTCCTTGACTTTGCGCGCATGTATGGGCTTCTCTGACTATGCATGACATTGCTAATAATTCTGTTCATCCACTGTCTCATCATGATGGCAACTAGTGTTTCTTGTGTGCATTTGTTGCACTTCTTACATCTTGTCCTGTATTCAGTATACCAGCTTCCCAAGAACTTTTGATAACTGTCTGAACTCCACTGGTATCCAGTATCCAGTATCAGGAACATTTCAGCGGTAGTAATTTGTTAACGACTGTGTCCACAATGAGGCTCCAATTCTTTCTAGTGCTGTCCTTTATCTTAACTGTTGAAAACTTTATTAGTACCAGGCGAGGGCCATTCTGATTGGCCCTCGCCGAGTCATTACCAGGACGGGAATCCCTCTGTTGGGATTCCACGGCCTTTGTCCCCGGCGGGGGGGCGTGGCAGCCTCTCAGCCAATGAGGAGGCTCGAAGCGGGGCCATCCCCGCTCCAAGCCTCCCCATGGCTGAGAGGCTGCCTTCACCCCCGCCGGGGACTCTGGTAAGCTTTTTTTTTTTTTACTTACCTTTTTGTTGCTGCGTCCCCACTGGGGAACGATTGCAGGCTCCAGCAGCGTGGAGACACACGGCTGGAGGCTTGCATTGTCCCCTAGCAGGGACCCAGGTACTTTTTTTTTTTTTTTCAACCTTCCCCTGCCTCCCGCCCTCCCAACCCTACTTACCTTCGCTCGGGCCTATAACTGTGGGCCCCGGGGCATTACCTGAGTCGGTAATGCCCCCGCCGCTCGGGTCATATTGCTTAAATAAAACATTCCATGAATCACAGAGCCCTAATGCACATCTTTGGAATGAAAGCAAACATAGCTTTCTGCATGGCACCATCCCTACCTGTGTGCCCATAATCAAGACTCATGTTTTCTGTGGCTCCAGTCCCTTTTAACTGAGGTCAAATATTCAGTGGTTTCAGATTTGTTTATAGATCTAATGGTCCTAGCCTCTGTTCTGGTCATTAGCCACAGATGGGTTTATCAGGCCCTCCAAATTGTCCTCCTCCAGATCAGCTTTGGAAGAAACCTGCTGCAAAATGCTTGTCTTCTCCTGCTACATGCCTTCTCTGGTTCTCCGTTCCTGGGTTGAGGCAGATATAGATACTCTCTATCCACCAGTATCATTGTAGTTATTAGCAGTGTTGCTTTCTCTTTTGATAAACGAGACTCAAATGGTAAATCTTGTTATGCTACTTAAACATGGGCCTATTTTCTATGTGGGAACTCAGCCTATCGGTGGCTGCTTATTGATATGTGTGGGATTTGTTAGATGTGATATGTTCTGCTTGCCATCAGATGCTCCATAATCCATCACCTACAAGAACAAAAAGAGAAACTGGTTGGCAAGCATTCGTTGATAGACATGGACCCATAATGCCTGCATTATTAATGTGATCCCAGTAAACAACTTTTTCGCTGATTTGTTTCCCAAAGATCTTGTAATTAATTACTTCCTTAACGTGCCAATATATATCTGTATGAAACTTTGCAAAGGACAAATTCCACGACTACGTTATTTGTCTTAATCATGTGAGCAAAAAGACTTCAAAGAGAATTATCATTACCATGATCTGTCATGAGTTTCATATAAAAACAACTATGTTTGATCTGCCAAAGCGTGGAAAGCGACATTAAACCGAGTTCAGATTGAATTGCTTGAATTGGCACAGAATGAAATAAGTCAAGGCTGAATGCCATAGTTTCCCTTCTAGATGGTTTATCCAGGAAATGTGTTGCTCTGAATAACTTTTAAGTCCACGCAAAATTCCAGGAATAATACTTAAGTAACCCTTCCATGGAAAATCCTCCTGTCTTACGAATAACACTTTTGATAGCCCTTCATTTCTCAATACCTTGGGGGCCACAATAAACACTTTTTACTAGGGTTATAAATAAGGGGAATACCTAAATATGTAGAACGTTTTACCACTTCAATAGTAGTCATGTCTATTTTCCAAGTAAATATATTATTCCTGGTTTGACCAATCATCAATAACTTTTTTTTTAAAGAGGAATATTTAAATTATTATCTTTTGAATAATTATAAAGTGGTTTCAAAGATCTCTGACGACCTATGGGTGTTCTGTCCATGGCAGTATCATCTGTGTGTCACAATCATGCAATGTGCTGGTTGTCTATACAAGGTGGGTAGCTCTTGGAATTCTGTAAGGCTTCATGCATGTCTGTAACATAGAGATTGTATAAGAGGGGTGCTAAGATGCAAGCCATGGCTAATTTCTATATGAGCTGATAACAACCCCAAATGATTAAGTCTAATATTAATGGATTTGTATCGATATATTTGTTTAATTAAATTAATTTAATAGGTAGGTATCAAAGCCCCAAGTTGTCCAATTTACTCCATAGTCTACATCAATGAACACAGACAAAAGCTCATGTGTAATCAATGAAAAATAGGTACAAACGTAAAGCAGGAGTGATTATGGTGGAACATATCAAGTATTGAAGGGACCATATATTATTCATTGTGCCCAGGCCCCTACGGAAGCCAATCTGCTGCTTTAATTAGCAATTTCTTCTCATGAGCCCAAATGTGCAAGTCTTCTAGCTAAATATTACAGACAATTTTACAAGCGTAGCCCATGATCTATCTATGTATTCAAGGAAAAAACTTTACTTTCAGGAACCTTAAGGTGAGTGATACATTGTAACAAAACCTTTTAAATGCAAGGAAAAAACTTTAGTTGCAGGGACGATAAACTGAGAACTTGATGCAACAAACCCTGGAAATTCAGCTAAAGCCACATTAACTTTGGGCCCCCTGTTGCGCAGATGCCATTTGTTATGAGATATGTAAAACTAAGAAAACACAGCATTCAGGACCGTGAACTGTCTGCCATCTATGCAGTAACCTGGACTGACCCTGCTTAGTTTCAAAGCGAGAAAGGATCCAGCCTGCTTAGGCCATGTTTCTTCTAAGGGGAAGACCTGTATATAAGGCAAGGTGGCCTTAGTGGGCTGATCCCTTCCTCCATTTGAAGCTAAGCATGGTCGGTACCAGTTAATGCAGGGATGGAAAATGCACTGTAACTGTAAAAATACTTATTTTTTATTTTTATTATTGTCTGGGAATCTACAATTACCAATATGCAATTCAGCAAAAGGCAAAACAATTTCAATAATTCAGATGCCCATTTGGTCGGCCATCCATGCAATAACTGGGACTGACACTGCTTAGCTTCAAAGCAGGGCTGAATCTGCTTAGCTTCAAATCAAGAAATAGGCCGGCCCATTCCTCTATTTGGTCTTGTAAGTTTGGCTCATTCATTAGGCAACATGGTCTGAGGAGGCTGGCCCTTTCCTCACATTGAAACTAAGCACAGTCTGTCCTGGTGACTTCATGAATGGGACACCTGGATGGCAATTGAGTCACTGGCATGGCAGTGATTTTTCATCCCCAATGTCACTATAGTTATACAAATGTCTTTAAAAACAAACAAATTAAAATAATATAACCATGGGTACTGAATTACACATACCAGCGGTTATCTGTAGTCATTTGTAATCTCAGATATAGATTCCGGTGCGAATATAAAAACAGCCGAAAAAAATAAATGCTACCTTCCCAGGTCTTCACCAAGTGCCCCCTCATCTGTGCCAGATTCCCCACTCCTCAGATGGGCTCCTCACCTCCTCTGCCCTTTCCCTTTCACCCCAGAGCACACGCTGCTTCTGTGACGCAGTTTGCTTTCATATGCGGCCTATTTGTGGCTATATCAGAAGCTACAGAAAGCTTTCTGTTGCAAAATCGGTCCCTGCACCCCCTCCAACTTTCAAATTTCACTTAGTGCTTTCTAGCCATCCCCCACCACTACCCTGATGGCATTTGTATGTTTTCTGGACCTGAAAATAGGTTTTTACTGTGTTTCATTTTCCCAAAACCTCAGCTATAGCCTCGAATATCTCTCGCATCGAGGGAAAAACAAGATGGCTGTCATTTCATTTCTGACAACCATGATCCTGCAATGCCCCATAGGAGATATAAGTCACATTTTTGTGGAAGGGGGCACCACCTTCTCTATCAAATTTTAAAATAACTACGGCACGCAGTAACCCCAAACCACTCATGGATCGCAAGTCAACACTTTGTGCCCAGGTTGTTTTGGACCTGGTCCAAATCCTTCCAGTGGTTTAGGCTGTTTGCATTGTCAAAAACTGACCAATTTTGCCTATGGGAAAATGAATGGGAAGAAGGCTGCACTTTTGTAAACAAAAACCAATTTTGGATGCTTAATAGCAATTTTATTTTTTAACAAATCTTTAGGAAAATGTGCAGTGTGGGGGGCAAGGGGTGCAGCCTTTTAATCACTCGAAATTTCAGCCAAATCCATGACTCAAATCAAACATTATTAACAATAGAATATTGAGGGGTTACTATGCGTCTCTGACTCACCTTAACTATAGGGTGGATATTGCTACCCTATCATATATTTAAGGAAAACATTTTAGTTGTAGGAACGTTAAGCTGAGAACTTAATGCCTCAAGACACCTGAAATTAAGTTAAAGCAACCTTAACTTCACTCCCCCTGTTGGGCAGCCTATGACAACAACAATGACATCACAGATCACATCACTGATGGCATCACTAATTACATGTTTTAGGAGAACACTGATGACATTACAATCCATCAATGATGACAACACTAATTACATTGTATATAGCTGATTACATCAGTAATGGAACTAGACATAATATTTTTTATAAATTAGCTCATGAAATCATTGATTAGCTTAATAACAATTTAGGCCATGTACTTGGCCATGACAAAGGCTGTCGTCATTGGCCATCACCAAAGGCCATAGCTAGTGGCCAATTTGTTTTTCAAAATACCAACATGCATGGTTAAAAGCCATGCTTAGTAGCTTATTACTGCTTTAAAATATAGAATCAGCAACATTAAAAGCTGTCGTCAAGGGCCATGGCTAAAGGCCATAGCTAATGCTCATTTATATGTTAGAATATACCGTTGTTATAGCCAAAGGCTGTGGCCAGTGGCTAGTATTTTGTATAAGACCATGGGCCTCATTAAGAGCATGGCGGTAGCCATGCCTGTATGGCAGGCATGGCTACCGCCATGCTCGCTACTGGCACCGCCTCCCTTAAATGGGCACTTATCAGTTGAATGAGCCATAATTGCCCATTCGCAGGAGGTGGTAACGCCGGGCTCCTGATCCCCATTCTGCCCCATAGGGCACAATGGGGGTCGGGAGCATGGTTGCACCGTAGATAACGATGCCGGTGCAATCACGAGTTTCCCTTGCGGGTGCCGCACAGCCCGCCAGGTAAGACCTGGCGGGCTGTGCGGCACCTGAGAGGGAAACACGGAATAAGGTGGTACAGTATGTACGGTGCCGGTGCCATACCGGCACCATCCATACCGTACCACCAGGGTCGTAATGAGACCCCATGTGTAGAGGCTGGTTAGTGTATATAATATACAGTGGGCAAGCCTGATTGCCATATCTAATGGCTGGTTAGTGTTGTATAATACACAGTGGGAATGGCCAAATAAGTTGATATGGCCAAAATATGTACAAACTGCTCAAGATCAAATGCCATGGCTAGTGGCACATTTAAATGTTAGAATATATAATGTTAGAATATATACTGGGCACAGCCAAAGGTTGTAACCACTGGCCAGCTTTGTGGTAAAGCCCATGGCTTTTGCCTGGTCAGTGTATATCATATATATTGGACACGGTGATGGCCAACATCTATGGGTGGTAGCCTGTTAGTGTTTTAAAATGTATAGTGCACATGGGTGAATACTGTGGCCAGTGTCCATGACTGTAGGCCATGGTTGGTACCCTTCAAATAGAGGGCTCCAATGCTGCAGGTGTTTGATGACTCTGGCTGTTCCTAGCAGCACCTTTAATGGGTGGAGGTTAATTCTGCACAACCACTGCTCACAGATACAGTATAGATATAACAGCACATATAAACCAAAAAAGGCTGACGCCCAGTATCGGCCATACCATGTCATTCAATTCACTCTATGCATCATCCACATCATCCCAGGAGACTTGCACCAGATGACCTATCATGATTGATGTCACAAAGCTTTCTGATGGAACATTAGGAAGGCAACATTTTAGTGTTTCCTTGCACAATGTTAGAGTTATTCAAATGTCCAAATGATGAGGAAAACATAACATCACAAAAATGTCAACTCTAAAAACACAATGCCACAAAAAATGAAGACTCCACTCTGAAGCTCTATAGCTTTTCTAATGACTCTTCAAATAGAGTATTCCGGTGCTGGCGGTGTTTGAAGACTCTGGCTGTTGCTAGCAGCAACTTTAATGGGTGGACAAACACTGCGGACAGCTACAGTGAATCTTTAAAACCACACATCAGCCAAAAAAAGCTTCAGCCCCGTATGGGCCTGACCATCTCAGGCAATTTCCAATAAGCATCATCCACATCATCCAAGAAGACTCGCATCAGATGATTTATCATGATCGATGTTCCCAAGCTTTCTCACGGGCCATTAGAGGGCCACGTCTTCTTGTTTTCTTGATCAAAGTTAGAAATGTTTAAATGTCCAGCTGGTAATGAAAAGATAAAATATCAACAATGACAATTATAAAAAGACAATGGGCCACATTACAAGTGTGGTAGTCTGGAAATAAGGGTGCTGGTATCACTGTACCGGCATCCTTTCTGGACAACCACACCACAACTTAAGCACTTTGGATTAAAGGGCTATATAAATTCAACAAAATACAAATACAAAAATACAAATACACAACTCTGTGGGCAGGGGTCGTTGCGCTCAACAGGTCTGACCTGCCAGGCGTAATGGCACCTGCTTGCAGAGTTTTCAAAGAAGCACCAGCACCGTTAGCAACAGTGCTGGTGCTTCTGCGTCCCCTGTACCATGGAGTTCTATTGGACTCTATGGTAATGAGGACTTATACTTTCCACCGGCTGATATTCCGTGCTGCCAGGACTTGTAATGTCCTGGTGGCACCAAGATCTCAGGTGGTGGAAACGGTCTTAGAGTCTGGTGGCAGCCTGCCGGTAGCACCGGTGGGTTACTTCCTTACATGTAATGAGGCCCAATGCCACAAAAAATGAAGCCTCCTCTTTGAACCTCTCTAGCATTTCTAATGACTTTTCAAAATGAGCGGTCTGGTTCTGAAGGTGTTTGAAGACTCTGGCTGTTGCTGGAAGCACCTTTAATGGGTGGAGGTTGATTCTACCCAACCACCGCTCACAGATACAGTAAAGATATAACACCACATATAATCCAAAAAAAGGCTGCAGCCCAGTATGGGCTAGACCATCTTGTGCAATTTCTAATATGCATCATTTGCATCATCCCAGAAGATTCGCACCAGATGATTTATCATGATTGATGTTCCCACGCTTTCTGATAAAACAATAGAAGGGCCTTGTCTTAGTGTTTTCTAGCACAATGTCAGAAATGTTCAGATGTGCAACTGGTGAAGAAAACAAAAAATAACAAAAATGACAACTCTAAAAAGACAATGCCACAAAAAATGAAGCCTCCTCTCTGAACCTCTCTAGCATTTCTAATGACACTTCAAATAGAGTGCTCCGGTGCTGCAGGTGTTTGAAGACTCTGGCTGTTGCTGGCAGCACCTTGAATGGGTGGAGGTTGATTCTGCACAGACACCGCTCACAGATACAGTAAAGATATAACAGCAGATATAAGACAAAAAAGGCTGCCACCCAGTATGGGCCAGACCATCTTGTGCAATTTCCAATACGCATCATCCACATCATCCCAGGGGACTCGCACCACATGATTTATCATGATTTATGTTCCCAATATTTGTGACAAAACATTACAAGGGCCACGTCTTACTGTTTTCTTGCACAATATGCACTGTATATCATGCAACCTCCCTTTTAAAAAATAGCCTATAATCTGTGCACAGGAATCTACTGTAAAAAAAAAAAACATCACTACTGCTGCTGTTCTCCAACCAAATAAATACCCTATTACTATTCCAGTATAATGAGCCACAGTCCTAATAGCAATAAGCCCAGAGCCAAGGGGGCATTCCTGCGTCAGACAATGCCGCACAGTCTTTAATAAAGCCCTCAGATTGGTCAGAACTGTAACTATGACCATGCTAAATATTCACTTCAACTCCATGGAAGAATCAGTGTGCCCAGTAGAGTGCCATTCATAGCTGTCACTATTTCTGTATCAAGTAGCAGTAGAGTAACAATAACATGAACAAAAATCAGTGTGTTTCCTATTTTAAACTGTTGCACATGGAAACCTCCAATATACCATCCCCACATTTTACATCCTCTAATATGTGTACTAAAATTGGATTGCTCAGCACATACTGCACCTGAATTTATCACATCAATTTGCACCAGAAAATCCATTCCATTTATATTTTACATAATAGCAGTTTGCACAACTAACATCACTCCTATATTCTTTATGAATATATATCTAAAAATAAAAACCAATCACACATATTTTTCATGAAATTAAACACTAGGTTTCACAAAACAATAAAATGAAGACAATGCATTTTATCCTATAGATAACCACACAATAATACACTGCAACAAACTAACTCTTTTTTAAAGCACAGACATTTTTACCAGCAAAAAGAAATCTTTTTAAAACAAACACATTTTCATATCATCCTCAAAAGCATGTTAACACACACCATAAGTGATTATAAAAAAAACATTGTAGATAAAATCACATTGCTACTGCACTGTGATCCTTCTTTAATTTTGAGTGCAGAACGTATATGTTATGATTCTATATCATGCACCTCACTGAAATGCATTTTATTTACCAATAAACAACTTCCAACAATTATTCTCACCCATGTTCTACATATACAGCATGACCACTTAATTGTTAACAAATACAGTAAAACCAAAAAAAAGCCAAAGTGCCCCATTATTAATGTATTATTAAGTACAACTTTCAACAAAACAATGACAAACAACCGATTAATGCTGTTCATATGTTATCACAGGTAACATGAACTGCACAATGTGAGTTCTGCAGTCAAAATGAGAAAAGTAGACACAATGGGGAGTTTCATACTTTCTAAAATCAAAACTAGAATAAGAGGACTAGATATTAAGAAAACAAATAAAATGACTGACACATATTCACTGCACAGAAGTACACATTTACAACATTAACACCAGTTAATTAGAAACATTGAAACGCATACAAAACCCTGCCCAGCATCACTAGTAGCCGTGGATATTCAAAGCAGCTACAAAGCTTACTTGTAGCCGCGGCTACATGTACATTTTTGACAAACTAAAAACCAATCTAAGCCAACCTTCAAAACTTCAAATAAGACATGGCAACAACTAAGCACACAAAATAGCACACACAGATACAATTATGTGCTTTATCATCCACATTACAATATAATTATTGCAGAGAAAATGTATGTTTATATAGGTGGCTATAAATATAACCTCCCTCACGGACACAACCAATAAAAAGACAAAAAGCGTTGACGTGCCTACACATGTGCTTTTTATATATGCGGTTATAGAAAAACCCATACATGAGCGTTTGCTGATAGCCACAGCTATTCGCAAAAACTTTGAATTAAAAAATGTATTTCCACTTCCCCAAACTCCAAATAAGTGCCCCCAACACATTAACACACACACCAGCCCCCCTCCACTCCCTGTGGTCCTCCTCGACTCCCCTGGTATCTCCCAATCACCCAAAACATTCAATACATCTAAGATGCTACTCCACCCGAAGGGTACCACTTCTACCCGCTAATAGCAATGCCACACACTGGATGGCTAGTGAATATCTGGAGATAATTACAGCAGTATCATCAACCAATTACATACTCCAAAACACACACATCATACATTCCCTGCTCATACAAACTCCTAGAAATTGAAAATAGACATCATTTTCCTGGAAACAGAGAAACCTTGCAGATATAATGACTGGTTTCCGAATTGTGTGGTTGATTGGAAACAGTTGGTTGTTTTGGTTACTTGCTTTTGTGAGAAACTTAATATTAACATGGACCTTGGTTTGAGAGATTTTGCAATTGGTTCCAAGTTTTTCCAAAATTGTTCAGTCTGAAAAGTACAGGATAGCCAGACATCCTACTAATTCATTGTGGAGGCAATGATTTAAGGAATGTACGAGGTGTGTCCCTACTTTAATGATGAAACAAGACATGGAAAACTTGAAAGAGAGGCAAAAAAGGAGATTGAGCACCAGATTTAATGGTAAAATCGAGAAATCTTGGAGAAAGGTAAATAAAGCAGTTTCAGAATTCATAAGAGACCACAATCAATTATAGATTTTGAACAACAGCATACAGTTCTACATGGGCATATGCTGAAATACTGCAGTCAATGTACCCCAAAACAGTCATTATAAGGACTACTTATCATATATAAATATATATATATATATATTTATATATATATATATAAATATAAAAAATACAACAAAATAAGCAAATATAATTTGTATCATACACTATTCTTAGAGAGGCACAGCTCCACCCTACTGATGAGTTCCAACCAGACCGAAACACGTGTCTGGGGTTGCTGTTGATACTCTTCTTCAGAGGAGAATTGCTTAGCATTTCGATGCTGTACTGCACCTGGGTAGGACAAAGACTGATATGTGTGATATCTCTGTGAAAGATAGTGAGCTAAAGAATCTGGGTAAGGCTCTCGTAACCAGGACTAATGTCTGGCAGGGAGACTCCCAGGACCCCCCTTTTTAATTCATACACGTGGCTACAGTTAATTGACTTTTATCATAACAGTGGTTACAAAAACTCTGGTTAAAGGGGGGCTCACTTCAAGTTTTATACTTCAATAGAACTTAACCCTTTAAGTGCCAGGGGTATTTCTCCCCAGTGCCAGGGCCTTTGTTGGTGATTTCGGTATGTGGCCATTCAATGGCTTGTAACTTTTTTGTTACATGAGGTATCTTAGCCAAATGTGGCTCCTTTTGTTCCCACATGTAGGCGGTCGTAATACCACCCAGGAATCCTATGTTGCTGTAGGCGGGTGAAAGGAAATAAGCAAAAAGGGTGAACATTTTGGGGTTTTTCAAAAAATGCCAATAGAATAATGTACAAAGGCTGTGCTTTTTTCATTGTAAGAGATAGGAACGAATGGTTTGCTGTGCTGAGTCCCCCAATTTCCTGGCTTTCAAGAACAGGTTGAGTGGAAACGGAAAAAAATTATTTTGATGTGATTATCAACTGTTTTGTGAGAGGTAGGTGATTTTTGAAATTTTTGCCAATTGGACATGCATGGACGGAATGGAAAAAAGGATAGGAAAGCCGAATTGGAGGACATAAAGGCAAGTATTTCTGAAAAGTAGAAAAAATTCCAAGTTTCGGAAGGGGTGATTTGCGTAGGTCAGGCAACAACCAGGTAGGGGAAACAGCCATAGATTGGGGGAAAAGCGGGAAAATGACAGAAAAAAAGGTATGTGTTGGACATGGTTGGCTTAGTACAGCAATGGATTCTATGAATTTTGAGAAAAGCAATGCTCCGCTACATTCCCCCGACTCTTGCAGTTAGGAGAGCACACATTTTTTGTAGTGTTTTACAAAACAAGCAATACCACAAGCCAAACACTGAGCCATGGTACACAGGAGTTTTACGCTCACGGCCTGAACAGACACACTTAGCATGTGTAAATAGGGAAAACCAATGTGGTGAGGAATGGCAAGCATACATTTTTTGAAAGAGCACAGGCAGACCTTTTCAAGGGTAGGTGAGTTGTGCGTGCTGAAAGTAGCGAATAAATGTAGGTCACATTTGGGAAATGAAAGGGTGTGACAAAGGTCACCAGCAAATGGGTCAAAACGTTATGAAAACCACACAAACACAACACATGGCCTACTGTTCCGCATTCCCACAGGTGTCCCGATGAAAACGGTACCTCACATGTGTGGGTGCACCTACCTGGCCGCCAAAGGGAAAGCCTAAAACACAAGTAACCCCAAGTCTATTTTCAGACCGGAATTTCAGACGCTCTGCCGACTGGCATAACATACAGATATGGGCCTCAGGTGTCCAAGCCACCAAGGAAAACAGGGAACCCCATGCATTTCCGAAAAGAGGACACCCATGGGAATCCACAGAGGTATGATTTGCCCAAATCGCCCCAGAATGTATTACCCAGACACCCCCGCAAAGTCCGAAATGTGGGGAAAAAACACATTTTCCGCACATTTCGCTCAGCTCACCCATCGAAACACGCCCCCAACAACACATGGCCTACTGTCCCGCATTCCCACAGGTATCTCGATAAAAACGGTACCTCACATGTGTGGGTGCACCTACCTGGCCTCCAAGGGGAAAGCCTAAAACACAAGTAACCCCAAGTCTGTTTTCAGACAGGAATTTGATACGCTCTGCCGACCGGCACAACATACAGATAGGGGCCTCGGGTGTCCAAGCCACCAAGGAAAACAGGGAACCCCATGCATTTCTGAAAAGAGGACACCCGTGGGAATCCTCAGAGGTATGATTTGCCCAAATCGCCCCAGAATTTATTACCCAGACACCCCCGCAAAGTCCAAAATGTGGGAAAAAAACGCATTTTCCGCACATTTCGCTCGGCTCACCCATCGAAACTCGCCCCCAACAACACATGGCCTACCGTCCCATGTTCCCACAGGTGTCCCGATGAAAAAGTTACCTCACATGTGTGGGTGCACCTACCTGGCCGCCAAGGGGAAAGCCTAAAACAAAAGTAACCCCAAGTCTTTTTTCAGACCGGAATTTCAGACGCTCTGCCGACCGGCACAACATACAGATAGGGGCCTCGGGTGTCCAAGCCACCAAGGAAAACAGGGAACCCCATGCATTTACGAAAAGAGGACACCCGTGGGAATCCTCAGAGGTATGATTTGCCCAAATAGCCCCAGAATTTATTACCCAGACACCCGCAAATTCTGAAATGTGGAAAAAAAACGCATTTTCCGCACATTTCGCTCGGCTCACCCATCGAAACACGCCCCCAACAACACATGGCCTACCGTCCCCCGTTCCCACAGGTGTCTCGATGAAAACGGTACCTCACATGTGTGGGTGCACCTACCTGGCCGCCAAGGGGAAAGCCTAAACAACAAGTAACCCCAAGTCTGTTTACAGACCGGAATTTGAGACGCTCTGCCGACCGGCACAACATACAGATATGGGCCTCGGGTGTCCAAGCCACCTGGGAAAACAGGGAACCCCATGAATTTCCGAAAAGAGGACACATGTGGGAATCCGCAGAGGTATGATTTGCCCAAATCGCCCCAGAATTCATTACCCAGACACCACCGTAAAATCTGAAATGTGGGGTAAAACGCATTTTCCGCACATTTTTGCTCAGCTCACCCATCGAAACACACCCCCAACAACACATGGCCTACCGTCCCGCGTTCCCACACGTGTCCCGATGAAAACGGTACCTCACATGTGTGGGTGCACCTACCTGGTCGCCAAGGGGAAAGCCTAAAACACAAGTAACCCCAGGTCTGTTTCCAGACCGGAATTTTAGACGCTCTGCTGACCGGCACAGCATACAGATATGGGCCTCGGTGTCCAAGCCACCAGGGAAAACAGGGTACCCCATGCATTTCCGAAAAGAGGACACCGGTGGGAATCTGCAGAGGTATGATTTGCCCAAATCGCCCCAGAATGTATTACCAGACACCCCTGCAAAGTCCGAAAAGTGGGGAAAAAATGCCTTTTTCGCACATTTTGCTCGGCTCACCCATCGAAACACGCCCCCAACAACACATGGCCTACCATCCCGCGTTTCCACAGGTGTCCCAATGAAAACAGTACCTCACATGTGTGGGTGCACCTACCTGACCGCCAAGGGGAAAGCCTAAAACACAAGTAACCCCAAGTCTGTTTTCAGACTGGAATTTGAGACGCTCTGCCGACCGGCACAACATACAGATATGGGCCTCGGGTGTCCAAGCCACCAGGGAAAACAGGGAACCCCATGCATTTCTGAAAAGAGGACACCAGTGGGAATGCACAGAGTTCTGACTTGCGCAAAGCGACCTAGAATGTATTACCCAGAACCCCAGACAAAGAGAACATTGTGTTTTTCCCCACCAAATATCACACTTTGTCGGGGATTGTGGCTAATAAAAACTGGGGCAATTTGCGCAAGGCACACCTCTGTGGTTTCCCACAGGTGTACTCTTTTGGGAAATGCATGGGGTTCCCTGTTTTCCTTGCTGGCTTCGACACCCTAGGCCCAAATCTGTAGGTTGCCCACATGAAAAAAATGGTCAGTGGTGAAAGGCTTGGGGTTACCAGTGGGTTACCCTTTTCCTTTTGCGTCCCCGGTAGGTGCACCCACACATGTGAGGTACCGTTTTCATCGGGACACATGTGGGGACACGGGAAGGTAGGCCATGTGTTGTTGGCGGTGTGTTTCGGTGGGTGGCCAGAGCAAAATGTCTGAGAATTGTCTTCATTTCCAGCCAATTTCAAAGACATTTCCCTGTGTCCACTCACCGAAACACGTCGCCATCAACAGATGTCATACCTTCTTGCGTTCCCACACGTGTTCCGAGAAAAAAGGTACCTCACATGTGTGGGTGTGGGTGCACCTATCGGGGGCGCAAAAGGAAAAGGGTAACCCACTGGGAACCCCAAACCTTTCGCCACTGCCCATTTTGTTCATGTGGGCAACCTACAGATTTGGACCTAGGGTGTCGAAGCCAGCAAGGAAAACAGGGAACCCCTCGCATTTCCCAAAAGAGGACACCTGTGGGAATCCACAGAGGTCTGCACTGGCTCCCAGTGGCTGCAAGGATTAAGTTCAAAACCCTCTGTATCGTCCACAAGGCTTCGGCGGCTGGGGCCTCAATACCTTCAACTCTCTCTTCCTAAATATCTTCCTTGTCGAGCTCTTCACTCATCTGCCTCCAACTCCCTCAGGGTCAGTCGCTTCTCCAAGCAACGAGTTGGTGGTAGATCTCTTTCATCGGCTGGTGCCTCCCTCTGGAACAACCTCCCTGCCTCCCTTAAACTTGAGGAGAACCATCTCCGGTTCCGGAAACACCTCAAAACCTTTCTATTTGCTTCTGCTTTTTCACCTCCTCTCCGCTGCTGAACTCCTGGCTGTAACCAGAACTGCACTGGCTACCTGGACACCCTCTGATCTTGGACCCAGATCCCTCCCCTGCCAGTGCCACATACCTGCACTGCATGCCTGGCAACCCCCGCACTTGGGGACTCTTTCTGTATCCCTACAGTCCACCTACCAGCTCTACACACCTGATGTCTGCATTTACCCATGCACTTGCCACATTCTGGTCGTCACTTTCTTATTGTTTATCTATTCCCATGTACTGCACTCTCCCCGCCCCCTTCCCACGCACTTGCCTGATCTGAATGACTCCTGGCATAGTAGGATCATTGTCCGTCCGCCCTTTGTTCCCCTCCCTTGCCTCATTGCGCCTTGAAACACGTGTGGATAGGCGCGTTATAAATGCCATATCATATATCTGTAGTCTTATCACAAACTCGGACAACTGTAAAAAATGAAATAGATCCTGGCCCCCCAAGCCCTCATCAACTGGTCCCCTCATCTGCGCCAGCTCGCCCCACTCCCCAGATGACCTCCTCACCTCACCTACCCTCGTCCTTGCCCCCACAACACACACTGTTTCTGTGACGCAGTTTTCTGCCAAATGTCGGCTATTCACGTATATAACTAAGGCTATAGAAAACTTTGTCCTGCAAATCTGGTCCCTGGACCTCTTATAACTTCCAAATGTCACTTGCTGTCCTCAACCAACCTCCCCACCTCTAAACTAAAGTCATTTGTAATTGTTTTGACCTGCAAATAGCTTTTTAACTACTTTTCTTTTCCTGTTATCCTCAGCTATAACCGCAGTTATCACTTGCATCAACAGAAAAACAAGATGGTGGATATTCCATTTCTAAAAACACCTTGCTTCATGTAAATCCCTGAGAAATCTCTATCTATTTTCGGGAAGGGGGCACCTCCTTCTCCGTTAAATGTATAAAAAGTGATTGCACGGAATAACCCCAAACCATGCATGTATCGTGAGTCAACACTTTGTCCCCTTGATGTTTTGGACCTGGTCCAAATCCGTCCAGCGGTTTGTGCTGTGAGCATTGACAGAAATTGACCCTGTTTGCCTATGGGAAAATGAATGGGAAGTAGTCTGCTCTTTTGTAGAAAAATAAGTTTGACACTTAGCAACTTTTTTATTTTTTAACTAATCTTTAGAAAACTTTGCAGTCTGGGGAGGCCAATGGGTTTTTCATCACTTTCAAAATTTCAGCCAAAACCATTACTCAAATCAAAAGTTATTAACAATAGAATTTTGAGGGGTTCCTATGGCAACCTGACTCACTTTATTGCCGCCCTATAACATCAGTGATAAAAAACAGTGTTAAAGGTATGTTATGGTAAAGTTGCACCTCTGTGCATTGCTAACACTAACACCCAGACATCAAATATGAAATAACACATGTCATTGATGACATCACTGATTACATCACATATTAAATTCATTGTGAAGAAAGGTTTGGTGGTGGCGGAATGGGCTTATGCTGATTAAGCGCTTATGTGTCATCAGTAATAAACAATATTGAATCCTCGCTTTAATGGGTAACCAATGCAAACTTTGTCTCGCAATGCAGAGCTGCAGAACGGGAGTGGCAAACCTCAGGCTCACCCTGGCATGCCACCTGCTCCTTGCCAAGAAAAGGGACCGCATCCAGGCATGGGTATCTGATGCATCTAACAACACTGATGAACTCTTTAAAATCTGCAGTAGCCAAACCTCCTGCAGTCTCCTCCTCCCCTCTGCTGTCCCAGGCCCTTTGCAATGTGTTGGCCATACACTTCACCACTAAATCTCTGGACATCCTGAGCACCCTTGCTATCCTCTCCCCCAACCCTTCCCCCACTCCCTTGCCATCGATGGGCTCCCAACTTCTTTCTTCCTCTCGCTCCTCCTTCTTGCCTGTCACACCTGATGAAGTCACCAGAGTTATCTGCTCTATGAAAGTCTCATCCAACCAGGTTTCCCCTTGCTTCTCCAGAACCATCAAGACAACATGATACATGCTTGTGCCCCTGCACTCACTGATTTCTGCAACCACTCTTTTGCTACTGGATTTTTCCCCTCCTCCCTCAAGCACTCCCTTGTGCGCCCCCTGCTGAAATAACCTTCAGCAGACCCTACCTGTCCAGCCAAATACCACCCTATTTCTATCACCCCCTTCCTCAGGAAACTGCTGGAGAAGCTGGCCATTCCCCAACTTACATCACACACTGAACTTGGCAGTCTCTGCGACCATCAATCTGGATTATGAGCATCTATCCTCAGCCTTTGACACAGTCAACCACTCCATCCTGGGCACCTTCTCCTCACCTACCTCCTTCTCCACCTGTCGTGTCCCCCAGGGCTCAGACCTCTCCTCCTTGCTCTTTAACACCTACCTTGCCACAGCTGGCACCACTCATTTCCTCCTTCTCCCCCAAATTCCAGTGTTATGCAGATGAAACACAACTCTTTCCCAAACTTCATGCTGACCATCTTGCATCTTCCATCATCCCCGACTGCCTATCTGCCATTCAGTCCTGGTGCACCTCCAACAATCTCTGCCTCAATGTCAGCAAGACTGAGATCAATCCTATTGGGACCTCTGCTCCCTCTTCCTTCCCCTCATTTTGGCCATCCTCCATGGGTTCTGTCCCTTCACCTTCATCTGAAACCAGAAACCTTGGAGTCATCTTCAACTCCTCTCTCTCCTTCCTCCCTCACACTCAGGACATTGCCAAGAAGTGCCATATTCAACTCTTCCTTCTCAATGGAATTCTCCCTTTTCTCCCTTTTCTCACTTTCCCCCAGAACCACAATGTTACCCAAGCCCTGGTTCTCTCTAGGCTTGACTACCGCAATAGCCTTCCCCTGAATCTACCCTCTTCCGCCCCTCCAGCTAATCCAGACTATGGCAGCAAGAAGTATCCTTGGCCTCAAGCCCAGGGACCATATCTCTCCTGCTCTAAAATCTCTTCACTGACTCCCAGTTGTTGCACAGATTAAATTCAAATCACTCTGTTTCATCCACAAGGCTGTCTGGGGCTGGGGCCCATGCTATCTGTAACATTCTCTTACTAAATACTCTGCCTCTAGACCCCTACATTCCTCTGGCACCAACTATATGTGTGTAAAGCATTTCGCTAAACAGAGGGCTGGAGGCCAATTTCTTTCTTCAGCTGGCTCCCTCTTATGGAACAGCCTACCTCTTCTTCTTTGTTTTGAGCAAGACCTCCTTAAATTCAGGAAGCTCTTGAAGACTTTCTTCTTCACCTCATCCTTCCCTTCTTGGTGACCAGGACCCTTATGTGTCCTTTGGGGTCATGGCCTTCCACACACAATCGCCTACGCTTCTGCCCACTCACAGCACTTGCCTCGGAACCCACCTGCCTCATCCTGCAGGCTTGCACTCACTTAATGCGGCTCCATGCCTCATAGCACTTGGTACTTACATCTGCTTCTCACCCACGAGCATGGACTCTCCAACACCTACCCCCACTCCCCTCTTCTCCTGCACATGCACGTTCTGAATACTCAAAAGGCATAGTGGGTGCGTTCTTATACTCCACTGTATTTATTGTTTCAATCCCATGTTCCCTCTCTGTTGCCCTGTGGGCGCTTTGAAACAGAATTGACTTGCTGTATAAGCACCTAACAAATGCACAATAAATAAAATAAAATAAATACATAGAGGCATGATTTCTCCTCTTGAGACCCATGACAACCCTCACTACACTTTTCTGTATGATTTGCATTGTTGTGCATTCTGATTTGGATATGCCCACAAGTAGGCTACTGTACGAATCCATTTTTAGAACCCTCAATCGCCCTACCTACTGTTTTACAGTTTGCACATGAAATATAGGGATGCAAATGCGCCAGCAATTTAATCTAATAAACTGTAGAATAAACCAAGCTCCTGACTTGGGCCCGCATATTAAGAGTTTGGCCCAAATGGACCCACGAGTTTTGACCTTTTTTGTGTCTTGATGTCGTAGCCAGCGACTGAAAATTGCTTGTAATCTGTATTTTATTTTCAGTGGCGGCAACCATCAGCTATGTTTTATTTTCATTAAGTGCCAAACCATTTCCCACCATCCAGGTTTGAATACGCTTAAGCACTTTAGTCATAATTTGTTCATCCACAGCATCCATCCCTGATAGTGGGACGACACATTGTGTGTCGTCGGCATAATTTGTGAAGCCAATATTTTTTTCCTCTAGCAAATAAAAAAAAGGGACTGTGAAAATATTAAACAGTGCAGGGTATACACAAGCACCCTGGGGCACACCATAATTCAGGCGAGCTGGTTGGGCCTCTGCTTCCTTACTATAAACCCTTCCTCGTGAATTGCACAAGAATGAACCAATCCAGAGTGCGGCCTTGTCAGAAAAATTTGCAAACTCCTTCAATTTGGTGATCAACACTGCCTAGTCAACCAGATGAAAAGCCGAAGACAGGTGAAATAACATGAGCAAAAAAGTTTGCTCTTTGTCCATAAACTGCAGTAATCTGGATTTCAAATCAAGTAATGCTGTTTTGCTACCATGCCCTAGTCTAAAACCTGGCTGCCATTTCTTTAAGATCACATGTTCTTTTAGATACAGTGAAAAATGAATATATGCCACCTGATCTAAATATTTAAAAGGAACAGTGTGTTCCTAATAGGCCTATAGTTTGTAGGTATGGTAGTACATAAACCTGGCTTTTTTTAATAAAGGAGTTATCCAGGTATTCTTAAGAAGGCAGGATTATTTTTAGAGAGAGCTTAAGAGAATAGGCGCACAAGCCTTAATTATCATTGCAGGACAGGCATCACCTTTACAACTTGACGGCTTAAGGTTAGCAAAAATCAATGACAGTTCCGATTCTTTCACTTGTTTAAAATTACACTGGTGGTCTTGCAAACTTTGACCTAATCCACCTAGACCACCAGCCACTGATACAGTGATCTCCTTGGCCTCTATATTCCTCTTGATCCCATCAAGGTTTCCTAGCATAGCTTCATGGATCCGAGCTAACTAAGCAGCATCTTCCAGTTCCCTCAACATTTTAAAGAGTTCTTTAGATTCTGAAAGGGCATTGACTATCCTATCATCACACATGTGCTTTTTAGCAACTATAACAGCTTGTTTGAACTCTTCAGTTGCCACTAGAGCATATTTTAATAGGGATCTCAAATTCAATAAATATATTTTAATCCCTGTATTATATATTGTCTTGGTGAATTGGTCGATAACCTCTAACAAAGTGTGCAATTCCAATCCATCACCTAAATTGTTTGTTTTTAGGAAAACTCTTGTTTGCCCAGCCGTTGCCATATTCTGAGCAGTTGCCAAATCTTTAACATCCAGTTGGTCTGTACTCAAGCTAGATACATATTGTTCTCACGCCTCACACTGCACAGATTGCATAGTGTCCTGCGCTCTGACAAGCTCTGTTGTACCTTGTGTTCAAGAGGGCATGGCTGTTATAGCAAGATACTGGTAAACAATTTCAGATCTTCGTACAGCCACCCTACCTTTGGCCTCTTCAAAGCCTGCCAACACTTGCATGTTGGTATGTGTAGAGGAAATATCAACGAAACCCGAGACATGGGCAACATACACCACCGAGTGCCACTGCCCGGCACAGGCCAGCTTGCGCAGATGCACCGGCGTTGACGCGCCTCACCTTTAAGAAATAGGTCAACGAATTACAAAAACGCAAGGAACAGTACTTGCCAAGCGAAAAGCAAAAAACACGCTAATGTGGAAATCCGAATCTCAGCACACTTTCTTGACCGCGGTAAGTAAATAAAACAGTCCGCACTGAATTAGGAATCAATATCAGAAATATAGAAATCACACACACTTCTAAAAAGGTCTAGCAATTAAATACATATTTTTCAAACGAATGTCTAATGTTGGGCAATAGACTGACGCTGAAGTCTATTAGACCTATTCAATAGGGTTGTTATCATTAAGGGGAAAAGAGACAGAGATATTAGCTTGTGGAGGAGCAGATGGAGCAATAGAGTTCTGACTAATAGATGGTGCCATATGAGTTCATAAAGCAACATGACAAGGCAGAAAGAATTCAGTGATTTTACTGCGTTCCAATTCTGAGTTAACAGCTACTCTGGTAGTTGTCTTGCCTTTCGAGGAAGAGGTAGCACTTGTGATTTCTTTTTTTTTTCTATAGATTTCTTTCCTGTGCGTGATTTGTGCGCTGTGCTGCAAAGATGATATACTTTGCCTTTAGGCCATATGGTAACACAGTTCACTACAATCCAAGAGCATTCAGAAAAAGGCAATAGCAAATACAAGTTAAAAGTAGAAAACGGTGAGTGGACTTTCCCTACCTTAGGCGAAAACCAACAAATGACAGTTGACTACTTGACTGCTCAACTGCACTTCACAATGCACTTGACTACGTACACGCTATATGCACAGCTCATGTTTTTATTAGTCATGGTAGAAGTTGGAGGGGTTACAAACACAAACAGGTCATCTTCCAGATGTTCAAACGAGAGCAATGTTGTCCACCCCGCCCGACTACACTTCACAATGCGTGCATAATATGCAGAGGCATCGACAGGTTAGGGCCTGAGCGGGCAAAGCCCACCCAAAATCTGGAAATGCCCACTCGGCAGTGCTGTGTGGGCATTTACAGATAATAATGTCACTGAGGTGGGCCCATCTACATTAGCTTCAGGTACCACTGCATGAAATCTAGAGTTTACTAATTTTGTAAAATCAATGTAAACCAATGCAAACTATATGTTTTCAATGGTTTACATGCTTTGCAAGCTATCTTGTCAAACTTTGGTTTACATGTTGGTTTACCAATGTGCAAACCATGGCATTCTGCAAGTCCATTTGGTTTGCTTGGATTGCAAAACAGAAGAACTTTGCAAACTTAAGGTACACACATCAACATGTTGTGTAAGCACCAACTACTCATCAAGCATGCACATGGTTTGCAACATTGTTATAAACTGTTATAAACATTGCTTTATGGTTTACAAAACCATTGAACACGTCTAAAACCTTATGTTTAGTATGGTTTATGAATATGCAAACCATAGCAAATGTAAAGTGTGCCTGTGGTTTACATTCCTGTAAACACTTTGCAAACAGAATGTACGCTCATGAACATGTTGGGCAAACACCAAATAAACTTCAGGTATACAAATACTTAGTAACATTTTTGTAAACTGTTGTAAATCTATGGTTTTGCAATGGTTTACACAGTCTACACAACGTGTAATCCATTGTTTTCATGCTGTGTACGCATGCCGCTTCTGTTTTAATTAGTCAGCATAGACGTGGGAGTGGCCGCAAACACCAACAGGTAATTTTCCAGAGACTCACATGAGACCAATGTAATCCACCCTACTCGAGTGCCCTTCACGATGCACTTGACTACGAGCACTGTGTGGTCCTTTATTCTGAAATAGTTAGCATCTGGCATTGAATGTTCATAATGAATATCATATAGGAAAGTGTGGCAGTCCGTGTTTGTCACTCTATACATTGTTTGCAAGATTTATTTGTGTGGGTGACATGTAAATGCCTCACATGTGACACTTTTTGGAAACCATACAAAGAACGTATTTTTGTGTTGCATTGTAAATTCAGTACTCACTTGTTTTTTACACAATGCAGTTGTGAAGAAAGTATGACAGAAATGTAGCATCACTTCTATAAAATAAGTTTGTTGTGTGATCTTGGGCAAATCACGCATGGTCTAATTTTCCTTACCTGACAAATCTGGGAGCACCTAGATGGGAGACAGTTATGTTTGTGCCATAAATATGTAAAACATGAACCCGTAAAATGTACCATTGTAACACAGAAGACCACCCAAATCTATGCTTCTCAAATCAAAAGGCTCATCTGCCGGTCCATCCTGTACATTCCTTAGGTGTGAGAGGCTGTTATTTGTATATTGTAAGTGATCTCAAACCGGCACTTCACCTATGTCATCGCTTAGCGTGTAATGCAAAACTGAAATCCTTATTTATTTAAAGGTTAATTGCTGTTCTAGCTTTTGTTGGCTCTGTTGTAGAGAGTCCAATCTTTCCTGACACCCTTTCTGCAGTGTCAGTAATTTGGTATCTTGCTCTACCCTTTCTTGCTGCAGGAGATCCAAATCTTCCTTTACTTTCGTCAGGTACTGTGTGGTTTCACTCTCTGATTCTTGGCTCTTTTGTAGCCTTTGCTCTGCAGAGTCCAATTCAGTTTAGGTTTTCTCTAGTGATTGTACTTGCCTTTTTGCCAGATCTAGGTTTTCGGCATATTTTTCCTGTATTACTCCAATGTGGAGGTACAGGTACGCCGCTATTTTGGCAATTTTACATTGCTCTTCTTTTACCCTTGGGGCCATATACAGCTCACTAAGTGCCATGTGTAATGGACCCTGGTCCTGCCATGTATCTAATTCTATTGCAGTGATTAATTGTTTGATTTCCTGCAGCCAAACATTCTCATCCTGCTCAGCCCATTCACCCCTGACAAACAATTTGTGCAGTAGGTGTTCTTTTGCCATATTAATTTCCAATGGGGTCGACATTCCGGAACTATTAAATTCCTTCTGACTTATGTCAGGGTTATTTTTACCTTTGCAAAACCGGCCCAACTCCTTTTAGTGTTTCTATTGAAGGGTGTTTTTACAGTGTAGCACAGTGTGGTAGCCCAACAAGGTGTATGTACCCCGTCAGTTAGCACGCTGTGTTAGACTGTCACAAGTGGTATGTCTAATTCAGGATCTGGTGACGAGCCCCCAATCTGTAAGTGATTTCAATCCGACACTTCACTTAAGTCAACGCCTAGTGTGTAATGCACAACTGAAATCCTTATTTATTTGTATCTAAAAGTTCTTTAATTCTGAACGATGTACGCCCCATATCACACCCCTCTGCTGGAACCCCACCGGTCACACTGAACCAGGAATCAGGCTGTTTCGCAAAGTTAAAATATTTATTTATGCATTCACAATTCAATCACACTATGTTTAATGGGTACACAATAATCACCAATAGGGTTATGTAACACTAAATAATTTCTTTAATACACAAGGAGTAATAGTGAGAAAACAATTCAGCACAGAATAATACTTTTTTGTGTGTGTGTTCAGATCAAACAACAGTGTGGTTACTATTTCTCCCTGCACACCCCTCAACTCCCCAACAGGCAATGTAAAGCGATGAGAAGAGAGAGCAGGTATTCAGGAATGGCAGAATTCAAAGAAAATATAAATCCCAATTTCCCCCCAGGAACACAAGAGAAAAACAGAATTGATTTGCAAGCTGTCAAAATGGTTTTAAAGTTATCTTGAGAATGGATTGAGTAAGAACACTAAATATGGTCTATTGCTGAAATGGTTTATATTCTTATGGGAGCCGCTTAGATAGTTAGAGACAAACACTAGCAATGATTTAATACTAAGAAGCAATGTGAAATCTTAAAACTGAGGTCAGAAGCAATCAAAAGCTGTTTTACACGTGTCAGAAATTCTCTGAACGAAAATTTGCGGCAAACTTTTCACTGCGCAATAATCGTGATTACGGGAGAATTATACGGATTTGGAAATTTTGTTTCTAGCATGAAAACTGAAGAAGTTATGGACATTTTAGTGGAGGTTGTTTTTTCTCAGATAGGCGCAAGAATGGGAAGCAGGAATGCACTTTAAAATGACAAAAGGAATTTCTTGCACTAGATTATGACTATAGAAAAAGAGAATGCCACACATCAATCTGCATCAGTTCCTGGCCAGGGAACCCTTCACGTGGTGGATACTCAATTTCTTTCTGGGATTCACTTTAGTTACTCACAACACTAATGACTTATGATTTTAGAAAACGAATTAGAGACACTCAGTGCAAGAAAAGTTCTGACAATACTATGATTCTGAATTTGCGGATAGGATGAATTGAAATTGGGATGAGACTATGCAAAGTACATATGCTATGTGACACAGTTCTTTCTATAGATACTCACTAGATTCTGGTCAGGGATTCTGGTAAGGGATTCAGGTTCTGGAATTTTAAGGCCTAGCTGAGAATGGTTCAGCTAATAGAATGGGCCTTTCTGCTTTACCACGTTTCTGGAGTCTGGAGCAAGTAAGATGGATGGTACTGCTGCAGGGTGCTCCGCCAGCAATCGGTTAGTGGGTGAATCTGTGTGTTTTTCTGAGTGCTGAGCTGTCTCTATTTATGCTTATGATAAAGGGGTGTGTGTGCTGCTTTATCCTAAGTGCGCCCCTCAGACAGGGATTAGTCAGGGTCTCCTCTCTTCCTCGATAGGAGGAGAAAAACAGTTTGTCATCATGATGATGTGGGTTTACGAGGCCTAGAGTCCACCCCTAGCCTCTTGAACAGAAAATCTACTTCTGGTACAATACATATTTCCACATATGCAACCTCTATAACAATCATATATACAAATTACATATTTTGTGTGGCAGATACTCCTCCAAACCCCATCGCTGTAAGATCTTGTGTCTGCTTTTTACAGAATTTTGCCCTTTTCATCCAGAACACAATGTCCAATTTGGGAGCAAATTTCTACAAATATGCGCATTGAATATGGGCATAAGTGTATGAAGTTTCATGCTTCTATCAAAAATACATTTTGTGTAATATCACATTTCCCGCCGTTTCTTCCTAGAACATGTCACGGAGTTCCGGCACCTTTTAAAATGTGCAGCCAATATTTACATTAACAATGCTGTTATTTTTGTGTTTTTGAAAATTTTACACAGTAAGTTATCAGTCTTTTTTTAAATGTGTCTTTGGTCCTTGTTAAGCAACAAATGGTTGTTTGTCTCCGCCTCCTTCTATCAGAGGCAGTCTCCTGCCAGTTCTTCCTAGGCCCAGGCCATTTTATGACCCTTCACACTTGGCAGTTCCTGTATCAGGAGTATGTCCATTGTCTCCTTCCCACTGCAGCCCAAAATCTCCTCCCACCCTATAATCATAACTTAGGTGTGATTTCCTGGTGGAGGGAAGCCGAAGGGAGAGGCCCTGCCTCTGTGGGGGAAGCTGTTATATTGGTTTGGTTGCTTTTAGTCAGGCTTAAATTCAAATGTTAATTCTGTTGCATTTTTTTTCTTTGCTTAAAACAAACTTGTAATTTCCAAACAAGCAGCTAGAACACTTATTCCAGATTCTAAACCATGGGATTTAAACGATTACAACATAGGTTATTCTCAGTAAAAGGCCACCTAGTTTTCAGCCATTTGATTTTAGTTTGTCCAAGTATAAGGTTTATCATGCAGGCTTCTGACAGCTGTCAATCAGGCGTCCGAGGGTGCTACGCACATATTTTGACAGATTCCACAGACAGGCAACTTTTGCTGTGGATGTTTTTATGACAAATTCAGCTTTTCAGGACAATATACGTTCACCATGATTTCTTGAACCAAGTGAATTGTAGCACCCAGCAAGAATATTGGGTGTTTGAGGGTGTTTTATACCGGCATTCTGCAGTTTCAGCAACAAAGAAAAAAAGGATTTAAAAGCAAGATTTTGGATTACTTTCAGCAAAGCACCGCTTTTCTCTCTGTGCTCCATTTTCACTTGTTGTGAGGCCTAGTGACATGTTTCAGGAGTGATATCTCCGTTCCACCACTGACAACATGCATGGCAGATTGGGCAGCCATTTTTTTGTGATGCAAAGTGCAATTTTCAGAGGTTTTGGTGCGCACAAGGGTTTTGCGGCCATTTTTATATTTCTTGCACCATCAGAACAAAGGGATGCCGCATGGCAGAGCAAAAGTGGGTCAGACATCCCACAATATCCAAACTATTCCTGCCATATTAGACTTTGCCAGGGATAACATGTTCAGCCTTTGAAGAAGCACTGTGCATATGAGGGCATTATATGTCATCTGAGCCTGTACTTTACATATGATGAATGTACCTAGCATATGATGCTTAACATGGAGCAAAGGCAATACTTTGGTATGGGTGGCTCCACCCAGATCACTGTATAGCCATAAACGTTTGCCGCTCACAAATTAAAATTATCCTTGAAAGGTGGTGCTATAGCTCTCATAAAATGGCACTGACCCACAATTTCAGTATGTTTCAGCATTTGAAAGGGGAGCCCCTAACCTTTGATAATACTGCTGGTTGTGCCCTTGACATATCATGACTATACCCAAAACCATTTCAAAGCATTAGCATAGTTAATATATTGTTTCCAGATAAAATAGCCTTTTTCCATGTTAGTAACTATTTGATCATTATTACACTTCTTGTATTTTTCACAATAGTGATCTCGCTTTCTGGGATGCGATCAGAGACATATGTCACATGGCATTTAATCATATGATGATTTCACATCCAGTGATGTCATCAAGCTTGTGTTGTCACATCCTCTACCTCTGGCATGTTGGTGAAATGATATTCCTGCCATCTGGGATTTTTTGCATTGCATGTTGGTTTGCAACCCCTATGCAGTTTTAACAGTGCCTATTCATTTGAGGCCAGCCATAGAAATAGTGATTACCACATCATTTGATGGAAAACTCAACAGATTTTGTACCTGAGAATATGATTTCATTACCTAACAATGGTGTGAGTGCCTAGCATCTGGTCTTTGTCTCGTGAGGATAGCTCAGGGGCAACGTGCTCGCCTGGGAAGCAAGACGACACAGAGCAACACAGGTTTGATCCCCGGATCCGTGCTTAGAAACCTCTGGGTATTAAGCGTGTTATGAATAACCTATCATATCTGGTGACACTTTGGGCCTCATTACGAGTTTGGCAATATTTCGATGGGAAATCTGATGAACTACTGCTAAATGAATTGACAGTTACTGCCACTTGGGGTCCTGCGGATTTACTGCTGGTTTACAAGTCGATAGAACCCCATTCCAGATTTGGCAGTAAGGTGGAGGATTTTCCTCCAGCCAAAAACTGTAGTACTGCGGCATAGTAATATTTTACCACCATCTTTCCTGCACTGCTCTGCTCATATTGAGGCCGTTTGTGTCAATGCTGAAGAAACCTTGTCAGCCTCTTTGCACTTAATCCAGGGCCCGGCTGGACTAGGTGCACTTATCCTCCTCCCTTGCACGTCCGTCTGTACATTTGAATGACCCAAATCTATTAGTAAGTTCTGTCTTGTCCCCACTTTGTCTTGCCTCCCTTTGTTCCACCTTTGTCTTCCCTCCCTAGTTTGGTTGCACCTGAAACACTCATGCACTTGCACTAGGAGAAATGCCGTCAGGACTAGTACGCTAATAACTTTTTTGTTAGATCATTCAGAAACTTCAGGGACTAAGAATAACTACTGTATTCCCTTGCATCCTTCCCGTCTTGAAGTGCTTTGAAGCACTTCACTTGTTAATGTAAATGTTCAAGGATGTTAGTACCACACACTATCCCCACCGGAGTGGTCCCCTGGCACTCTGGCAGATCTGAAAAAAAGGGAAAAGGGGGAGGGGTGAGTTAGTGGGATCGAGCGGGAAAAGATGCAAGAGAGCAGTGATGTGCTGTTGGCAGCTTCAGTTCGGTTAGCACCATTTGCTGAGCTTGAGTGTGCTTTTCAGTTGTTAGCCGTTGTGTTCTGTTGTCAGAAGGTTTTGTTCTGTTGTGATTTGTTTTGTTGTTGCAGCATAGTGAAGTTTGTGCGGTTTGCTATGCTTCAGGGTTGTGGTTGTGTTTGGTTTAGAGTCTGAGAGGTGTATGCAGAAGGGTGAGATTGTTAGTCGGATGGTCATTGGCCTCGCTATCTAGATGTGCTATGCGCTAATTTCAATTTCTTTCTAGATGTGGCGAGTGAATATCTCCACATTTCTATCTGGATGCGGCATTGGATAATATTCACAGTTTTGTGCAGATGCGACGCAAGCCAACATTCACAAGTCCATACACATGTGGCTCTGGCTAACATTCACGATCCTGTCCTGATGTGAAGCAGGTTGACATTCACGAGTTTATCCGAATGTGGCCTTGGCTAACATTCACAATCCTGTCAAGAGGCGACTCGAGCCAACATTTACAATACTGTCTAGATGTGATGTTAGCTAATATTCACAATTCTAATCTAGCTGTGTCCCTGGCTAACATTCACAATCTTGTCAAGAAGCGACGTAAAAGCTCATATTTACAATTACTTTCTAACTGTGTATAAGGGCTGTACAAATAAACAATACATAAATAAATAAATGTCATTACAATAGCTGGGTAATATGACAATCGTAGACAATGGTGAGAGTACTATACCTAGACATTTCAATAAAATACCTGGCCATGATTTAAGACATTGGATATTTGAAGAATAAACATCACGGGGCTGTTAGTAACTTGGAATTTGACTGTAATACCTGGCAAATGATGCAAATACATGGACATTTAGGGTCAAACTCTAAGCAGTGTTGTGACTACTAAGGCGTTTGATGTCAATCCATGGTAGTGGGATAGGTAAGTAATTGCTTGCTGCTGATATATGGCAACGGTGAACACACCTGATGAATACTTTCATGCAATGGTGTGAGTATCCTGATGAATAAAGACAAAACTTGAAAAATAATGTGTGTTTGCATGTGGGTGTGTTTGTGGGTATGTGTGCGCGTGAGATAATAATGTAAGTGCCTTAGTATCTGATTGCAAAACATGATAGCTAGCATACAATGACAGTTCCTGGTTTTTCCCAGTGGTGTGGCTATCTATGATTATGATGGAAATACCTGACAATAGTGTGAACCTTTGATGGCAACACCTGGACACAGTCTGCAGTGAGTTTACAGACAACATTCAGTACATTATATTGTGTGATGTGCACCCAATTGCACACTATCGCAACAATTGGCAAATGATGTTAGTACCTGGGCATAAGATGGTAAAATATGGCAAATGGTTAACGGCTGGCAAATGCCTACCCAATTATAAAGGATACACCTGT
Organism: Ambystoma mexicanum; assembly: GCF_040938575.1. NCBI lineage: Eukaryota > Metazoa > Chordata > Amphibia > Caudata > Ambystomatidae > Ambystoma > Ambystoma mexicanum. The sequence goes on along the minus strand of NC_090930.1, from coordinate 645,432,118 downwards.
TGGCTTTGTCAAGGTCTGAATGTTACCTTTGAGAAATCCTATGCTTTAAGCCTATTCTGAAACTGTTTGATTAAATAATATTGTAGTTGAAGGAGAATGTTTTTTTTTTTTTAAATTAGGTATTGGGGTATATCAGATCACTCCATACTGCCTTAGAGAATGATTTATGGATTTTTTAGCACGGTCCAAAGTCACTTTGTACTGGTGCGAAGCGACTTTGCACTGCCAACAAAAACCCTGATTTACAGAACAGTGCAACGTGTATTCACTTTGCACCACGCTAAACATTCCATACATCAGGCCTTTGGTGTCTTTTGACTGATTGTAATGGTCAGAACCACTGTTGTTAACATGGTAGCTTGACAACTAAAGAAGATGTTGTATATGTACCCTATTACCACCCTGAGCTGGCTTTTGCCTATTCTCTTTGGATCCGTCTCTTCTCCTCCCCTAGAAACTCTTATACCCACCCTGCTGTCCTTCTCCACAAACTTATTGCAATGCTTCCTTTTCTCTAGTGTGGGCGCGTCTTCTTCTTTACAATGTCAGCCAATTTGGAAACAGAAAAGTGACTCGTTCTCTCCAGAACAAGCTCCTTTTCCGTTTGCTTGGCAGCTAACTTTGTTATAGATTTTTGTTGGAAAGCGGTTTGGCACAGTTTACACAATCGCGTTGCCCTAATTAAAATGTCACCGCTCATGGGTGCTAACGCCAAACGGTGGCAGGCTGGAGCAGATGTCTACGTCATATAGCAGTGAAACACAGCACAACTTAATCTGTCCGAAGAATGTATATATTTTCTATTTTGTTCATATTAGCATAATATGTGTTGCTGAGCTCTACTTGCAGAAACACACGCTGTACTTCTGGCCAACACAACTCTAAGGTAATGCTAAACAAAGTGTTCTGTTTGTTGACCTGAAAAGATCAAACATCCAAGGAAAGTTAAAACCACCGAAATATTTGGAAATATTTGCTGTGCGGTTTGGTGTGCGTTAGGTGCCACCGCTGATACAAGCGTGTTTATGCCCTGCCATGTTCTCTAACCCAGAGAGATAGCAGGGTGCAATGCTCGGTGTGTCTTGAGAGAGACAGCAGTATGGCCTTCAGTTCTAACCTTTCAAACGTGATACTCATTGCATGGCATTTCCGCCTGCTTAGCACAGCGTCTTGAGCTTCGGGCAGAACAGACGTACTCAGAGAATCGAATAACAAAAGATTGAAATGTCAGAGTAGGTCATTTCTTTTTTTAATGTTTTTTAGGATATTGTCAGTGAACATCACAATACTATATTCAAGTCTCAACTGAAAGATGTTGAACGTTGCCGAAATAGTCCAAACCACAGTCAGACCGACTGCACCATGTTTTCATAAATACAAATGTAAGTTGTATTTATTTATAGTAGGTGGTTTTCGAGGTGCACATGCAAATGAGTGGTAGGTGGCCACTTAATATTAATTTAAAGTTACTCTACCTCCATTTGATATTAACTATGTTATTAGGATTATGAGTTGCCTTTCTTAGTCATGAAAAGAGTTGCAAACTATACAGTAAGACAAAAGTTGTGATCCTTTGTGTGTAGATTATTGCTCTGATTGCTTACCAGTAATCTTCATTAGGCCTAGTCGTACCCTTCCTCGTCACAGCGTGTACTCTATGAAGGCCGTCCTCCTTCTGACAGGAGGCTTTCCTGAAATAATTCTTCTTTTTTTTGAGTGAAAATAGGGCATCAGTACTGTGAAGAGGAAGAGGAGGTTAGCCATAATTAAGATTACTAGTAAGTAATCACCACTTTTGTTTTGCTGTAGTCACCCCGCGTGGGACGGGTATTTCCAGACAAGGGTCGCATGCCTGCTAGGCCTTAAGACCCAAGGTACTCCTCGCTGAAGAGGCCCAATGAGGCTGAAACATGTTTGGGGATGCTTGTGGTCCAGTGCAGAAGTGGTGCGACCAAGCAGTGTTGGCTGGACTTCCCCCTTTGGGGCGGGACCAAGCATGACTTGCATATGGTCTTTCCTCTTTTGTAATGGCTTGGCAGGCGAATAACTCTGGTTTGCAGGGTTGTCCAGAGCAATGCCAGAGTTTAAAATTAATTCTAAACCTTCCAGCCATCCCCTCTTTTATATTTTTGTAAGTAATCAGAGCAGAACCTTACCTCCATGTTCTCTCTGTCTCGTCCCAGCACTTACTTTATGATGCATACCCAAGAGCCAAAAATTTGGGCTGACACATAATTGGATCAAAATAGAATGACATTCCCTTTGCAAAGTGGATGTGGAGGCCATCCCTGGAGAGTCCTAAATTACCCCCTTCAAGGAGATAAAAGGCGAGGGTGTACAAGGACACCATTTACAGTGATCTACATAGGATGGATAAAGAGACAGATGCTACAGACCGGCATGTAACCAGACCAGTCAAAAGGTTTTCTTTAGGCAAACCCAGGGCCTTTGCCCTGAACCATCCAACCTCAAGGACAACCTGAGAATAACAGAAGCCCTAACCAATGGCCATGGAAGAAAGCAACCATGGGCCAACTTCCAACATGAGGAGCACTGAGGAGAAACTGATCAAGGCAAGGTCCCTGCATTGCAGAAATAGATAACTGCTTCAACTCTATTGTCAGAGCTAGATGATCAGGAAGAGCCAAACAGCAAAGATCTGATCCAAGAATATCCCACTGACTACAGCCCTAGGGAAGTTCAAATATGGAAATGGCCCAATGATTGGGAACGGGGGCACCAAAGGGCTTCAGCAAAGCTTATGTCCCAGAGTTATAAACGAGCACCAGGACAGGGACCCCTCACAAGAGGATGGAAATGATGCTTTGTCCCTGACCCTCACCACGTGGACAGTAATCATGGAGTGAGTAGCCCTCTAACCGAGGGGGCTGCACAGACGAACTCCTACCCAGAGGCAGATGCAGCAAAAACAACGACAAGCAATCCTGCCCTTCAGCTTGCAGCCCCTAGAACCGCCTCTCAGGTGGGCTGAAGAAGTAGATATCAAAAGTGGAAAGAGCAAGGTGAAAAAGTTCCAAGCTACTGGCCCACATCCACAACCCATACAATGATGCCCCAGAATATCCTACTTGTTACCTTAGTGTGTAAAAGGATTCAAGCTTCAGACAAAAGGGAACCAAAGGCTAATTCAGAAACCAGCACCCCAAATCCACCATCCAACACTGGCCAAACCACAGGAAGGTGAGTCAATAATCCCTCCAAGAGTATTGAATCATTCTCATGAACACAACAAGTAGAACAGTAGGAGGATGGACAGGGAGATCCCACTCAACTATGTTCCAAACATGACACTATAATGTTGCAAATAACATGCCACATGACTTTCAGCAGCAGAAGTCAGGAACTCAAAAATGGTCAGCAGCCACACCTTTCCATCACAATGGAGGGGGTGAGGGTAAGGAGACCTCAGAGCTTTGTCGACCCTCATTCCAACCAAAGTACACCCCTAAATATAAAAATACAAGGGCCAGATATCTGTCCTAAAACAGGGGCCCTGTCCATTACCACAAACAGGCAGTAACAACCAACCTGCTAGTAGTCCAAAAGTCTAAATTAACACCCCACTGTGCTACTTAACATACAACCATAGGATATTCAATCCATTCCAGACAGGTGGAAACTTGTATCAGTGAAACCTGTCACCACCAAACCAAAGAGGTAGAAGAGAACTCTCCTCCCCAAGACCGTGGTCAGGAACTGGAGAAGGCCAGGAGGTGGAACCCAGAGAGCAGTCATGGACACCCCTTCTACCACACTGCAACTTATAATAATGCCAGGGGACCCTACCTTCCTGGGCTGCTCTGGGTATAAAAGAAACAAGGCACCCCCACTACCTGACAAAAGATCCAGCAGGCACCAAAAGTGGCAACAGACAAACAAACATGAAAGTGGTAATCCAGCACATACACCAGTCTGTGAACATCTCCTGCAGTGTGCTCAAACCAGATGCCCCCAGGTCCCAGCGAACCATGGGATACCCGATCCAAACCAAAATCATCATCCGACCCATTGCTTGAACATGTCCACACAACAAGCACCCACACATTGGTGGTTTTGAGGACCTTGGACCACATGCTTTACCACATGGCCCTCCTAATCTAGTCTGCCAGACCTGTAATGACAAAGCAGAACAGAGAATAAAGATACAGGAAAAATATACAGATAAAGCGTCACCTCCTTTCTCACTGACAAAGGATGACAGGACACCCTTTGTCTCCATGCCTTCTTATTGATCAGACTACACCCCTGTTAAGTATGGGGTCCCATAAGGCCCCTCCTTATCTCCACTCCTCTTCAACTAACACATTGAATTCCTTGGTCAGACCCTTAGTAAGCACATCATACATTTCCACCTACTCACAGATGATGCACATATATACTTCCAAATCTTATCCTGCTCACAATTCCACATCCTAAAAACCTGTCTCTCTACCATCACCAACTGGATGGCCACCCACTACCTCCAACTCAACCCATCCAAGTCAGAATACCTCCTCATCTTCCCGCCAGGCACAAAACTGACCTCACACCCTGGATCCATGCAGAACCTACACATATCCCTCCCCACACCTATCAAATCCCTTGGCTTCACTATCAAGCCCGATCTTTGCTTCACACACTACATGGTCACTGTCATTAAAATATGCAAACTAGAACAACACCTCTTGTAAAATATCAGACATATCCATCCTCTAACGGCTTCCACACCACAGTCCAAGCACTTGTTCTCTCTAAGCTGGACTATGGAAATGCTCTCCTCACTGGACTCCCCAACAACACCCTTGCCCCCCCCCCCAAGCAAGCCATACAAAATGCAGCAGTCAGACTCATTCTCCACCTACCCAAATATTTGCACATCAAACCCACTCTTGCCTAGCTCCAGCGGTTCACCGAACCCCAGAGAATTGCCTTCAGAGGACTCTGCATTGTATTTAAAGCCATCTACCACAAAACTCCATCTTACCTTCATGAAAAACTCAAGCTCATCCCCCACACAAACATCAGGCAAGCCAACCAACACCTTCTCCACATTCCACTCTGCAAAATGACATGCACACAAAAACATGCATTTACTCACTGGGCACCCAGGGCATGGAACACCCTACCTCTTAACATGCACCTCCATCACCACTTTATGAAAGAGTCTCAAAGTATACCTTCCCCCACACATGACACAGCCCTCCCCGACTGCAATCACTTATCTATCCTAATCTTCCAATCCTTTCCTGAAATCATTTTTGATTCTTTTTTAAAATCTCGCCTTTTTAAACTTTGAACCATGTAAGGCATTCCGAGAAACTCTGGGTAGGGCCACTGCTAAACAAAAATACAAACAAAATCACAAATAGTCAACAAGAGGGGACCATCCAGCCACTGTGCGACCTTCACATTTTTTAGCAACCAGTTATCTCTGTACCATCTGCGTTTCCATCGATATACTACCACATAGCATAGCAGCAGGAGCCCTAAAGTTCCCTTCCACTTCTAGATGGACTGTAGTGTTGTAGCAATGGCATCCCTGTGATCCTCAAATGATAGGCAGGAATGCATCACAGTGCATCTAAATACCTCTGCTGTATTTTCTTGTTTCCATTTATTATTATATTTCTTTTGTGGAAGGAAGTGGGATGGATGCCCATTACAAGAATCAGTGGGTGGATAATGAACCTCCATCTGTGGGACACCCAGGAAACAGCTTTAACCATTGTGCTGTCCAGGTTCGACTAACACAGGAACCAAATAATAACATGAATGTCCATTTTCCTCAAAAATCCAATGTATTTCTACAAAGGTTTCCCAAAGAAAAAAGTAATTTACTCTACATTATTGTTTCAAATCACAGTCACGTTTTCCTTCATGCATACATTAAGCCTGAAACCAACACAATCTGTTGTAGGTCAAACAGATTTCTGAAAGCAGGAAAAGACAACACAAAACAAGCCTCGATGCCCCACACCTAAATGTGATTCAAACTGCAGAGCTGCCTGTATGAATGTCACTTCATGAATTACTTTCAGCAGCTGGTTTTTACAAGGTTACCATAGTAACCAGTTATACACGTTAATTCACAAAGACAGACAGATCTGACAGCACAGAAACGAAGGGGCATTGGACATCTTGTGGTTGTATGTTAAGTACCAGAGTGGGGTGTTAATTTAGACGTTTGGACTGCCAGCAGAGATCGTCCTTCCTCATGCATGGTGCCCTGAAGAGAACCTCCTCAAGCTTCATTATGAGCTACAGATCAAGCTGTGACTGGCTGGAAAGAGATACAAGTAAAATAATAAGGGATTGAAGGTGGGTTAGTGGGAAGCCTGTAGGTCAGCTCGCCTGCTAAACGTTTTGATCAAGGCAGGACCACCCACATTTTCTTTTGACTTTTTCCGGAAGGAGGTAGGAGGAACAGGAGAAAGGGTTTTCCTGCTCTACTAGCAGCCCCTCCACTCAGCTCTGGCAGAATTCATAGCCAAAACATTGGTCACCCCAACGACTGCTTGCCCCCAGTAAACAGCCAGGAGCGTCCACATCTGTACACACATGAAGCAACAGGGAAGCCCAGCATAGTCCACAAGAGGCCAGGTCTGGGAACCAAAGAATGGAAACCAGAAAAGCCCATACCCAGAATAGAGGCAACATACATGAGACATAGCGAAGAATACAATGACAGTAGGCGTATTCTACCCTACTCAGTGTGACTGTAAGACTCATTGTAGAGGTGTCTGCAGACACTCATCCCAATACAGCACTGCCTTCCATCAATTTGGGAGGGGCAGAGATAGGGTCAACCCAGCAGCACTGGCAACTCTTCGCCTGTGCTGTGGGATGATTTCCCAAAAGGACACACTCCTCCTATGGCCTTCTCAAACTGCGACTGCCACAAAAGGGGTCAGTCCCATCATGAGACTGGGGAGTCCAGCAGAACCTGCAGGAAGCCTTGTCAATTTCAAACTTCAGATTGGGGAACCACCTGACCCCTTTACAAAGAATAGCAGCCGTATTCATGATTTATAGAGAATAACACAGTGGACACAATCCAATTCTCTTCCACTCACTTTGAACTCAAGGCTTCTTGGAGGGTTGTCTGCAATCCACACATCTTCATACAGCGATCCTTTCTCTGTTGACTTTTGTCACTCAACAGTGCTCTGCCCATTGTGGGCCCAGGAAGAGGCATCCACATCCAGCCATAAGCCTGGGCATTCCTGGAGCTCATTCCAGCAGAGACTCCCTGGGTGCTCTATTCTCAACAGGTTTGGAGGTTTCCTCCCTCCCAAAATACAAGCCCAGCAAGAACTGAGGGGGAAACCATACATGGCATCAATAGACTCACCAAGCCCAGCAGTTGGGTCTCAACTTCAGGAAGAACAAGAGACCGGTCCAGCAGGCCACTCCCAGTAGAGAAGGACAGAAAGAAAAACGGGAGGAATATGAGACTGTCAGATAATTTATACCATGGGCTATGAGGGAAAGGGGCCAACGGAAAAAAAGAATAGAGTAAGACATTGGACAAGGAAGGGAGGACGTGGAGGTGATGAGTTAGCAGCGGGTATTTGGGGTGGAGTGAGCCTCTCAGTTGTACAAAAAAACCCTTTTTTATGTTATGTGTCATGTGTGAAGCAGTGAACTGCTACTGGTTTGACCTCAAGCGCATCGTTCCACAGCTCATTGGTTCCCGAGGTTAAAATTCCTCTGTATACTAAAACAGCACATTATAAGTTGCAAAACAGTTGCATTGGGCGAGAAGACTAAACAACATTAGTGTTACCAGTCAGAACATTTTAATGTGTGTTTGGTAGGAGTGTGTTATGCGAATCTAAGTGATTTGCCTGCGGCTGAAACTACTGCGTGCAAATTGTTCACATGAGAAAGGTGTGAACTACCAAATGTTTGCACCTTTCTCATGCGAACACACATACATTCTCATACCCAGACACATAACACACCCATAACACCCCCCCACCCACACCCTCAGCACACCCCCACCCACACCCCCAACATAAATAAACCCCACTTGCCTTAATCTTCACGCTGGGTTCCTGCAGCGCCAGTTACCTTTGACTTCTGTGATCGGGAACCGGCGCTGCAGGGTCCTTTTCTTTTCTTTCTTTTTTTTTAAACGCAAGGCTGCGGGGTGTCCCGCGCAACCCCTGCTCACTATACCATGAAGTATAGTGAGCGGGGTGAAGCAGGGGACACCCCCGCAGCCCCCGTTTCTTTTTTCTTTAAAAGGAAGGGTGCAGGGGTGTCCCCCGCAACCCCCGCTCACTATACCACAAAGTATAGTGAGTGGGGCGATGCGTGGGACACCACGCAGCCCCCGTTTTTTTCTTTTTTTTACAATGTTACCACCAAATGATCGAACATTTGGTGTTCGAACCTTTGGTGGTAGCATTTTTAGAACTTTTGGTCTTTGCGACCATTTTTTTACGGTACATTCGACCTAGACCGTGTTATGCATCAGCCTGGATTCAGTTTATGGCCATTGAATAGGTGAGGGGTTAAAATTAGCCACATTCCAGCAGCCAGTTATTAAATTATGCTGCTCTGTTCAAGTGATGTATGCGAGTCAGTTAATATAACATCTGCCTTTCCCATTTCTGATGGCTGCAGATGTGGGATCTGCATCAGTGGGAGAAATAATAAACGATTATGGGCCTGATTCACAGAAGGAATTTAGAATGGTGCAATCCCATAGGAAAACGCTCTGTGAATCAGGCCCTTTATGTCTATTTTACCAAAAAAAGTACAGTAAAAGATGTTCGAAAAAGCCTGGACCCAAAATTATGAAGTTGTTTTAAGGACGTTTATAACTTATGTTGCTAAATTACATGCACATTGAGTCATATCTTTCTTTCCACGGCTTGAACATTTTAAGTGATACGTGTAATGCGACGAAAATAAAGGTGATGGCATGCATGTCTTAGGTTTATTTGAGGAAGGTGATCAGAGGTTTAATAGTGCACACACGTTTTTGTAAGAATGATAAAGTACGTTTTTGCAGCCAGAGTCACACATTTAGAGATCGGCAAGGCACTGTCGAGCTGTATTATAATTTGAGCGATAATTATATATTCAGGTACAAAGCATGACTCATTGCTTGAGTCGTTAATTCCATAAGAAACTACACGACGTTAGCCATGTGAGTTGGGAGTTGAAATGCATGTGAATTGAGTCTCATGAATCATTGAGAAATATAGGACAACACTGAGGAAGCAGACACTATTCCCACTAGGTCATTATGGCTGTAGGGTTAGATGATGGAGAAGATCTAATGTACCTAGCGTAAAAGTATTCGGAAAGGCATTCCAAAATACTTGCCACTGCATACTTTTGAGTTATTTTAATGGCAACTCTTATGCGTCAAATGCACTCAGTATCGGTTGTGTGTCCTAATCAGATGTGTTGCAGTCGTGAGGGAATGTGACACAGCTGCAGGAGGTGTTAAGGATGGCGAGGAAGTACAAGTCCTACATTTCTAATACCAAGATTTCTCAGTACAGGTCTTAACCATATGTCTGTAAGGATTTTGTGTAGGGACAGAAGAAGAAAATGTGGATACGTGGATAATAGCTTTGCTAATATTTGGTCCATAGGTGTCAACAATCATTTGTACCTCACTTACAGGGTGTAGTGAAAGCACCTGCAGGTAAGATACCCAACGGAATGTTGATGTATAATAGTTTCACATGGAAGGTTTATTTTTAAATTTAATTTATTATTTAGTTTTAATGCACCCACATTGTGTTTCAAGGCACATCAAGACAACGGGTGGGGGGGGCTTAGGGGGTATAAAGCAACAACAGAACGTTCTTAAAAGTTCTTGAACCTTTCAGAACTTGTAAGTGCTAAAGCATGAGAGCAGGGGAGAGGGGGAGGAGGGGAAGTGCAAGTGCAGGAAGGGGGGTAGGAGGGAAGAGAACAAAAACAAAACGTGACTAGGTTGTGAGATGAGTTGGAACGTGCAAGTGCTGAAACATGAACGGGGATAAGGGGAGGAAGAGAAGTGCATGAGGGGCGGAAGGTGAGAGGTACAATGAATGCAAAAAAAGGCATTGATAAGTGCGGGACAAGTAGGTAAAACTGCATTACGAAAAACAGAAAAGCAATTTTGACTGGCAGGTAGGGATGGTTGACTGCAGCCAGGAAAAGCCTCGCCTCATGGAGAGAGGGACTACATCAGGCAAGCATCAATGTATCAACGTCATTTAGTGGTTGCTGGTAGCTCAGTGCAACACACAGTGAGGTATCAAGACAATCAGTGGTTGCCGGGAAGTCAGTGCAACACATAGCGAGAAAGCAAACCAAACAGTGGTTGCAGGTAGATCAAATGCAAACACAACAAGGTAACAAAGTCAATCAGTATTTGCAGGTAGGTAACACGCATAGCACTGCAAAGGGCTAGGGAGTGACGAACATGGTACACTGATGGCAAGAGGTAAGAGATGGACAGGGCAGAGAATGCCAGTCAAAGGGAGACAGGTACATCAACAAATCTCGCACAGACGTGGAATGCCAACCAAATGGTTAAAGAAGAGGGAGATACAAGGAGAGGAGCAATAGGAAGCATAGAGCAAGGATAAGAATGACCAGGCAGCATAGGTTGCAATATGCGAGGTGCAGTAATGGCACGGAGGCTGGGGGAAGGGGAGAGAGGCGTGAACAGGGGTAAGCAGTAAACAACAGGCAGGAGACAAACTGCGTCAAGAGACAAGGAACGAGCAAGTGGTAAGAAATAAGATGAGGGGGAGAGGGAGAAAAAGGTACAGGTAGGGGAAGAAGCAGTGCAAGGAGGGAGGGGGAAAAGGCACAGTGGAGAGAATGAGAAGGGTAGCACATAGGGACCACAGGGTCAGAATAAGTGTCAAAGGACTGAGGCAACATTAGCAGAAACATTAAGGCAATAGTGGCCTAGAAAAGAAGTAAAAAAATATACTGAGCAGAATGGTAGTCAGCAGGAGGAATAGCAAACAAGTTAGGGTTAGTACACCGAGGACAGTGAGAAGATAAGGTTAGGCAGACAGTATCATAGGCAACTAGGCCAATTTGGAAAGTTGAGGAAGTCGTACAATGTCAGACGGCTGCTAGGGTCACAGCGGGGTGATTGCACAAGATATTAAAGACACTTGAGGCTGGATGAAGGCCCAGTAATGGCAATCAGGCAGCTTCTTAACAAAGTGCAAAGAGGTGTGGGACACGTGGAACCAGCGGAGCCAGTTGGTGGCGGGCAGTGCGCATGCGAGGACTGGCCCATGCTGAGGAGGCAAGGGAAAGTGGGATGGATGAGGGCCAGTTAGATCAGGGAGTATTGATTCAGAGGGAGCAAGGGGGAAGGCTGCACCCAGCAGGAGAGGAGGAAGACAGAGCAGGCATCTAAATGATGCAGTCGCACTACGGAAGTAACGCAGGATCAAGGGAAGAATTGCGGGTGATAGAGAGAGAGGGTGGAAGCAACAGTGGCGAGCAGTCTGGAACTTACAGAAGTGAGAGAAGTGAAAAGTAGTAGATGGAGGTAGGGAATACATTAGGAAGGGCAGTCATGGAATCGAGGTGCCTCCTTTCCTATAGATCTGACGGTAGGCATAAGGGCAAGCCCTCTGGCACCGTCCATGCCTGGACAGGCCCAATGAGGGTTCAACTGGACCCTAATAGAAGGCCCTTCGAGGGGGCTGGTGTCGCCTCTCAGCTCACAGGCCCAGTGAACATAAAGAACGAGGCCCAGCAAATCAGGATTGGGTAGAGGCGGGCTCTAGGAAGGGATGATGTTGCCCTCGTTCATGTGGAATCACTGCAGCCATGATGGATGGTCTGGCCAAAAAGTGATGTAAAGAGCACCGCACGGGCTAGTGGACAGATGAAGTGGCTCAAGGCTGATTCTGGAAAAGGCCCAGACAGGTTTACATTTGGGTATTATTCAAAGCTCAGCATATCTTTCTGTGATATATATTATTGGACTAATCAACCTTTTGCAGGAAAATCCAATCTGAAAGTCAGGATCCATTCATCATAGGCATCGTACTCCATATTTTCAGTTAGGGTTCTGATAGTTGGTTCATCCCAAAACGATGGCAGTTTTTACTTACTTGCCATAGCCCTTATTACTTTGGCTTTGGGGCACAACATAATTGAACCAGGATTTTTTACATCAAACAAGGAGTGTGGAGGCTTTCAGCGCTGGGCCAGTGTCAAGTTATGGAGCAGCTGTGCCTGGTCCAACAATGCAGTGTTGTTCATCATTGGTCATGGATTGCAAGTTGAATATGCTGGCGGAGCTAGAGGCGAGGTAGAGGCAGTCTCCGGCAGTCTCTCTACCCTCTTTACTTTCAGCAGTGGGAGGACCCACATATACCTGTCTGCAGAGCGGAGCGGCGAGCGGAGCTAGAGGCGAGGTAGAGGCAGTCTCCGGCAGTCTCTCTACCCTCTTTACTTTCAGCAGTGGGAGGACCCACATATACCTGTCTGCAGAGCGGAGCGGCGAGCGGAGCTAGAGGCGAGGTAGAGGCAGTCTCCGGCAGTCTCTCTACCCTCTTTACTTTCAGCAGTGGGAGGACCCACATATACCTGTCTGCAGAGCGGAGCGGCGAGCGGAGCTAGAGGCGAGGTAGAGGCAGTCTCCGGCAGTCTCTCTACCCTCTTTACTTTCAGCAGTGGGAGGACCCACATATACCTGTCTGCAGAGCGGAGCGGCGAGCGGAGCTAGAGGCGAGGTAGAGGCAGTCTCCGGCAGTCTGCGGTCATGTCCGCGGTTCATGTTCCACCAACTATGACCACATCCGTCGAAGGTTCAGCGACCCCCCTACTTTCAGACTCGCAAGAAGATTCTGTGTTAGAGCAAAGACTCCTTAGAAGCAACTTTAAAATCTCCGGTGTAAAGATGACGACGCTAGCAACATCGGGTAAGCCACTTGGCCCAAAGCCAAAGATCCCAAGGATCATAACATTGACCCCGGCGACCAGCGAAACTCCTGGCTGTACCCCGCTAACACGGAAAACATGCTATGATTTTGAAAACCCTTATTCTGCGAACAAGCATTCACCACGTTTCCCCTCTACGTCTTTTGAACAGGGTTTGAGCAGTACCACAACGGCTCCTAAAACAGACGATGTATTGTATAACCCTTATTCTCACGAAGAAGAAAACCAAGAAAACCAAGATGCACTCACCTTGGAGGTACGCCCACTATCAACCGAAAAGGGCAGCGATGTGGCTGTTTGCACGGATAAATCGGGGCACCAGGTGGTGAGTTTTCGTGCAGCCTCACAATCGTCTCCCCTGAGAGGTTCTGTCTCCTTCTCCCCCCCCCGTGCCGGCATCCAGTCGGCCGAGCCTCCCCGCCAAAACACGGCGAGAGATGCGGTCGTTTCGGCGGTCGGAGGACCGCCGACGCCTGCACCTGTGCCCTCTGGCTGGGTGCTCGTCCGAGAGGGGGCGGAGTCAAGTGAAGGTTTCCAGTCTGGTGATGGAGGTCCTGTTACGAAAAATACCACGAATGCAGAAGCACTGATACAAGGACGCCTGCAGAGGTTTTCGCCTCTCGGTAGCGCCCCGTCTGCGGTAGAGCAAATTTCCGAACAAACTGACGACCTAACAATCGATCTAACTGAGTCCGGAAAGAGTCCGAGAGAAAACATGGAAACGTTCGACACTCACCAGTCCCGGGTGGAAATTTCAGCCCAAATACATGTCTCCAGTGATCTTTCTCCGTTAAAAATTCAATTGAAAGAAAACACTGCAGATACTTATTCAGGACCTAAAAATTCTTCGATTCTTGATCCACCAACTCTCAATGCCAACGCTCCAATGGAACTTATCGAGGAAATAGCAGAAGAACTGCCATTGGAACTGCCCATACTTAAACCTTCCCCCAAGATACTAAATCCTGAGGACCAATTAAAAAAAACACCAAATCTGAAAAAAAAACATAAGAAAAAAGATGTAGGGAGAAAAAGCTCGCCTCGTCCACTGCTATCATCAGCATTAAAAAATTTCTTTAAAAAACAATGCAAAAGAAAACTGGATGAAGCTAACGAACTTTCGGACGCAGAAATTTTGGAAGCGATACAAGACCTTCCTCCGGCTACCAAAGCGAGGAAAACTTCATTGTTTCCTAAAAAAACAACAGACTCGCTAGGCAGCACTAAAAATGACCTACATGCAGACAATTCTCAAAACAAAGAAATTTCTTCTACAAAATTCAAAGTAGGAAACATCCAACCGAATCTTAATGAAAGCACGCAGAACCACGGCCTCAATCTAGGTAAGCCTGCGAAATTAAAGCCTCCAATCTCGATAAACCTTGATCAACCGGAGCCACTAATAAACATCGAATCTCCGATACTGTCTAAAGAAAAAGACAAATTTGGCGAATCGTTACTTCAGTCCCTTGATAAACCTCCGGAAAAAAAATGCGACAACGACCAACCGCTTCCTTCTCTCCCTTCTTTCCCAGATTTTACCAACCAAAATCTTCCGGAGCCACAAACAAATCAAACAAATCAGGATCATTTCACCCAAACAGATGAATGCATTTTTCCCCTGGAACAACCATTACACTCTTCTCCTCGTTTTCGCTCTCCACCAAGAAACAGGAGACTTAGTGAAATAATCCCCCCTAACTCAAAGGACTCTCCCTCTAAAAAAAATGACTTAGCAACCATTATGTCGGCAATCACAATATCCTTAGCCCCCTTCGGGAAGCTTTATGAAAATATAAACGACTCATTAAAGGATAGTATTACGGTGTCGGCAATGATGCACACAAAATTGATCTTCGTAGAAGGTTTTATCACCGCCTTGGAGCAAACCAACAAGAATCACCGAGAAGCTTGGGATGCGAAGCTCTCAATTTTGGAAGAAAAACTACGGCAGCTTCAAACAACAAACCCTGGAAAAAACTCACTCGCGAAGAAAGAAGCTTCGACCTCATCGCAAACAACTCCTACTAAAATAGCATCGATCTTTTCAAATGAAAAACCTACTCCATCAGACAGAAGAGCGGATCCATCAAAGTCAGTGTCGACAAAAGCAAATTTTAAAAAAACATCTTCATTTTGCCCCCAACCTTTACTGAAGTTAGCAAAAACTTCTACATCAGACTGTCCTAAGAAACATTTTGAACCTATAATAGAGCAAACAACAACTGCCAAGGATCTTCCTAAACAAACCAAAATATCTATAACAGACAAAGAAATGGAACATGAAAAAATTACCACTGACACAAACCAGCTCACTCGATCACCTCGTTCGGTGGAGGATTTCATCTGTCAAAGTTCTTTGATGGAAGTCTCTCAACATGATGACTCGATCGAAGTTTGTGAATCTGATCTCCCGATGAGAGCCCACAACAGCTATCCCGACAAAACTAAATTTCCACCAAAAAAAGAAGAAAGAAACACACCTATACTTACCCATATTGGCAAGGGTGGAATTGACACAAATCAGACTGTGGATTTGAGTATTGATCAGCTATACGTGAAATTAAAAGCTACCAGCTCCTCCACCTCGAATAGTGTTCCAACAAAAAAGGATAAACAGGCTAAACCTTCACCTAGAGAGGAACCTTTTGCAAGAGTAAATGAAAAGACTCAAGTTTCTGTGCGGCTTTTCAAGATTGAACAAGATTCAGTGGATGATCACTATATGATCTTGAACAGGAGAACTGTCCTAAAAATTCTGAAAAGGGTCGATATACTCAACACGCTCAAGTCTGATGATTTTGTGCTTATTGAACCGTATCACAGAAAAAACCAAGCAAAGGCGTATTTGCACATTAGGAACTCAGCGCTCCTGGTCATCCCCCAAGAAGCTTACGCCAAAGTGGCAGAAGAAGGTTTTATCCTTTCTGAGATCACGCCTCAAAAATCCACTAACAGCCAGTCGGAAAACAGCAAAACTCCGGCACCAACAAAAAAAAAAAAAACATATAGATACAAATCACAAACGGAAGATTGTTACAGATCGAAAAGACGGGAACGAACACCATCTCGCTGGGAAAAACCAGTTGCCTATGAAACTAGAACGTCGAGGACAGTTCAACCAAGATCTATACACTCGAGGTACTATCGAAATGTAAACGAAAGAAAGTCGGATGGAAAAGATCCAAAATACCGAAATGACCAAAGAAGATCATCCTCGCCACCAGATTATCCCCGCCGGCAAAACAGACGATCAGTTTCGCCAGTTCACACCACGCGGACAAAACAAGAGGCTGTCCAACCTGCTACACATCGAGACGAAACAACCACCAAGGACTCGTGGTCCTGGCTCCGAAATGTTTTCACCCCGGGACAA
Organism: Ambystoma mexicanum; assembly: GCF_040938575.1. Classification (NCBI taxonomy): domain Eukaryota; kingdom Metazoa; phylum Chordata; class Amphibia; order Caudata; family Ambystomatidae; genus Ambystoma; species Ambystoma mexicanum. The sequence continues at coordinate 645,415,809 of NC_090930.1, read as the reverse complement.
AAGAAATAGCAACAAAGAGGAGTCGTCTCTAAGGCCCAGTCGCGTCTCGACTTTATAAACAAAGAACAAACAAATGAAAGAATATCGATAGCGTCTTGGAACACGAGAGGTCACAAACACCTGACCGAAATCGGTAGCTATAATCTGGGAACCCACGATATCATCTGCCTCCAGGAAACGTGGCTCTTGAACAAACCTGCACTTGATGGCTACACGATTGCAATTTCACCGGCACTACAGGGTCCTTTTGGCAGACCGTCTTCGGGCCTCTTGACAGCTATCCGGTCTGGGTCCAACCTCCAACTCCTTAAGACTATTGTAGCCACTTACGCCTTTTTGGGAGTGCTTGTAAAAACAACCCATGAAAACGATTCTGCGCTCTGGGCTATTGTCAATACATACTGGAATCCCCAAAGAATGTCTACCGATAAATTTTGCGAAGAAGCGAGTAGGATCATCGACGAAATTATGATAGCTCATAAAACCTCTAATATCTTTCTCTGTGGTGATCTGAATTGTAATTGTAAAAAAGAAACTGAGTTAACGCCCGCATTGAAAAGAGGTTCTAAGTGGCGCAATCTAATGACTTCTAAAAACTTACGCAATGTAGCAAATTCAATAAACCACCCCATCATACCAACTTGGGAGCGTGGAAAATCTTCAGCAACTCTGGACTATATTTTTGTTTCAGAAAATATTGATCAAAGTATCACGTCCTTTGAAGTAATTAGAATGGAAAAAAGCGATCATAATCTGCTTCATCTTACATGTAGAACAAAGAGAGGCGATCAGCATTTCTACAACACAAACGTGGAGCCAAATACTCAGCGCTCTCGCTTGTGTATGACGGTAAATGATGTTAAAAACCTAAGCAAGAAATATGAAGCGCTCATCAGAGATACTGAATCGAACGAAGAAATAACAAAGAGCAGCTATATTCCTCTACTCTTGCAATTCAAAAAACCTAAGAAAGAAGTGAGTAAACGTCAAGAAAACTCGACCCACACCTACAATCGTGTCTTAGTCGTTAGACGACGCCTCCTAAGGAAACTAAAAAAAGAGGCATCAATGATGAACTCGACCTACAGATGGGAAATCTACCAAACGGAGCTTAGATCCTACAAACAGTGGCTTAGAAGCAATAGAGCTTTACTACATCAAGCCGATGCGGAAAGCATGATGTCAACCATAGCCAACAAAAGAACAAGGGATTTTTGGAAACTGATAAATGACACGAATCATAATTCGAACGCGTCCATGATAAATGCTGTGTCTGAAGAAAGTTGGCACAAACATTTTTACGAATTATTTGATTATCCTCCCTCTGTCAGCGAGAGAGTCTTTCACCCACTCAAACTTAAAACGAAATGGATTGACTTGTCTGATACTGATGATATCAAAGAAATCATCACAAATTTGAAATCTTCACGAGCTCCAGGACCAGACGGTTTGGCAAACACAGACCTAAAGCAATATCCAGAAGAATGGTCATCAGTAATTAGCCTGATTTTCAACCAGTGTATGGAATACAGGTCCATTCCCAGTTCATGGACGCGAGCAATTATCGTTCCGATTTTCAAAAAAGGTACGAGAGAAGATCCCTGTAACTACCGCCCAATTGCCTTATTAGATGTCATTGGAAAAGTTTTCGCCATCTCGCTGCTGAAACACTTTAGGAAATGGCAAATAACATCGCCAGCAATGGACATATTCCAAACAGGTTTCCAAAAAAATGCCAGTACCGCAGTGAATTTAATGATTCTCAACATTCTAAAAGAAAGAGTCCTACTTGGTTCTCCAAAAATCTATCTTGCCTTTGTCGACCTCTCTCAAGCCTTCGACAGAGTAGACAGAGACAAACTGTGGGCCAAGTTGAATATGTGGAAGTGCCCTAGCCAGATTCTCGATCCCATCATGGCCTTACATACGGACACTGAAATATCGGTCAGACTCAACAACAGTGGCCTACTTTCCAAGCCAATACCCTCAAACAGAGGAGTCAAACAAGGCTGCCCTTTGGCTCCAGCTCTCTTCATATCCTTTCTTGGAGACTTTCAGACTACACAAGATTCGATCAGATCGTTTCCCCCAAAAATAGGAACCACTACGATTGCGAGACTCTTGTATGCAGACGACCTTATTATTCTAGACCAGACGAAGGTGGGTCACCAACGTCAACTGGACAACTTGCAAAAATACATGGATGAAAATAATTTGAATATAAACAACTCCAAAACGAAAATCCTGATCCTCCAAAAGCAAGGTGGCAAGAAAAAAGAACCATTCAAGTGGTTCTTGAATCGATCAGAAATAGAAACAGTACTCTCTTTCAAATATTTGGGAATCACCGTCGACAGCTCAAAAAAATCGCTCAGTATGCAAAAAATTCTGTGGTCCAAAACCAAAAATCTAACAGCCCAACTACGCGCAGTGGATGGAAAGTTTGGTAAATTCAGTTTGCTCCCTGCAATTCAGTTCTACAGGGCCAAAATAGTGCCAGCCTTGACATACGGCATGGATGCGAACCTTTCCATCCCCACGTCCATATGGGCGAAGCTTGAAGGCTTTATCTGGAGAACAACCCTAGGATTACCCAAATCAACACCAGTTGCGTCGATCAGACGGGAACTCGGGCTGCTCTCTTTGGAGGCGGTGGTTGCCCAGAGTACCATTCAGCTCTACAGAAAACTTCGAATTCAAGACAGTTTAGAAATATATAAAGTGATATCTGAAGAAATATCCAACGGAACCAACAAAACCCTCTTCGATTGGGCAGAGAAACAAAAACACACGCTTCATGAAATAGCCTGCTCAGAAGAGGAACTAATACAGAACCCTATGCGAATAAAATCAAAAATGAAATGGTTAGACTGGATAAGGACAAACGATAGCGCAATCGCAAACAAGCTATTAACGCATCTGCCACCTATTTGCAATAAACTAAAGCATCCAATGGAGTATTGCTTGAAATACCCGAACAAACGACTCATGAGAACCCTATTAAAAGCCCGGATGAACGTTCTACCGACTCGAGAAATTTTGGCAATTCGGAGCACATCTAAAGAAAAATCTTGTAGACTTTGTAATGATCCTAGATCCATAGAGAACATTACACACCTTTTGATGGTGTGTCCGTCGATTGACTATGAGAGAGAAGCCTATCTTGGACGCATAGTCAAGCAATCCTCCTATGTCATTGACTACAATATATGGTGGAATCGTTTGATTACGGTGGCCAAAACTAGCTGGTTAATTGCAGCCTCCATGCTAATCGACATTGCTTTGGAAAAAATTGCGGCAAAAACAAAACAAAAACCTGAAACTGATGATCGCCAATTTGCTGCGGTTTGAACATTTCTCTAAAACATAGGAGTTTTGCTTTTGTTTTTGTTTTTGTCTTTGTTCTGCTTTGTTTTGTTTTGCTTTGCTTGTCTTCTCTCTCTGGCCGACGACTAAGTAGGAAAGAAAAATCTCGACTTTTGTAAAAATCTAATTTTGATTATATACAAAAAAAAAAAAAAAAAAAAAATATGCTGGCAACTGCAGGCGATGTTGGGTCGATGGCATGGGAAAACTCTGTGGCTTCGGGTGTGGAAAAGCTGAGATTATCCTTTGGCAGTGATGGGTTCAATTTACTCAACAAAGCATTGAGGTACTGCAACAGCATCTGATTGGAGCTCAAAGAAGCCAAAGACCAGGTGGTGGTGTGAAGGTGGGGCACTAGAATACCTTGTGGATCTCAGATGGAGAGACAGCATAGCTTTGGCGTCAGCATAACATTGAGCAAACATGGAGATGAAAAGCTGTTGAAGGTGGAGGTCAAGGGTGACTCCAGCGGATCCCACATAGTATGTTGGATTGTATCAAAGTGGCCCTAATTAGTTTGTGGCTTTTCAGATGTGCACTGAGACCCAGGGGTATCTTACTTGGTTCTTTGTAGCTGGGGAGTCCCAATCCAGGGGCACCAGGATGAGGTTGGTTTTTCTGCTGCAATTTGCAAGGAGCTCAGTTGCACCTTCAAGGATTCCTTGATCTACGGTGATAGGGTCCGGGTTCACGTGCAAGCACAGCAAGGCCGTAGTCCAACAACAGTCACTACCACTGTTCCCTGGGGATGATTAGGATATTGATCTTGCCACTCCCTTGGATGCTTCTGTCTTCACCTTCCTGGCAGAGGACTCTGGGGTAGACTGCATACCCATCAGAGATTCATCGACTTTGTCTGCTTCTGATGGTCCACAGATTAATCAAAAAATGGGGGTGCCCCTCTCCTTTTAAAGTCAACATGCCACAGGAGATTCACCTAAAGCAAGCCTACTGTACCTGGTCAAATCCCCATTGTTGTAACAAGAACCTTATGCCTTATCCCATTCAGAATGCCTTGCTTGCAGCAAATTGAAGGAACAGGAAAAAGGAAGAGAGCTCTAACAGAAAGAAACATGGTGGAACCCCTCTCCAGGCTAACCTTCCCCTCTGGCTACTCGAACTACCACATTCCCATGCCTGCTGGCTCCCGAGTCATCCTAGTGATCAAAACCCTGGTTTGATTCTGGCTTTGTTTTGTCAAAGACTCCTTTGAAGCTCTGTTCCCAGGAGATCAAATGTGGGACTTTCCTCTGCTCTAGGGGAAAGCCTGTCCCTTCCTCCAAGAGCATCAAAATAAGCAGCATCCTGGATATTGTTCCACAATGCAGCTGTGAAGGCATGCAGTCTATGGGCCTCATTACGACCCAGGCGGTAAATTACCGCCTGGGTCGTACCCTTACCACCATGGTGTAAACTATGTTTACACCATGGTGGATGGCGGATTTACCGCCCCATTCTAAGGTGAGTGGGGCGGTAAATCCCCATTTCCCATTTTACCCTTCCCCATTCCTATTTTTGCCCCATAGGGCATAATGGGATTGGGGAAGGCGCTAATTACGCCACCGTAAATTACGGTGGCGTAATTAGCACCATGGTCCCTTAGCGCCATGGATTTTAACGCCTGCAAAAAGCAGGCGTTAATATCACCATGGCGCTAAGGTACCTTGTAATCAGGCGTTAAGGGTCGGCGCCGTTTATGGCCCGTTAACCCCTTAACACCTGATTCGTAATGAGGCCCTATGAGCCAGTGCGAATCAACCCTTTCACAGCTCATACCTGCTCACAGAGTTGACTCTGTTGTGATATCAGGTTACTGTGGCTTACAATTGTTTGCTCTTATCAGTTTTCATGCCACAACTAGGCATGGCTTGTATTTAGAAATTTACAAGCAACTAGGCTGGGTAGGGAAGACAATTTTTACAATTTAGGCTAGAGGGTCTGAAGTTAATTGCTACCTCTGCCTGTAGTTACATTATGTCTCAGTAACTGTCAGGGATACAAAGGTGGTGTTTGAACCTGATATGTCAAAGGCTGGTCCTGTCATGTTGGTAGACCGGATATATAAAGGCAACTGTGTGAAGCATAATTTTGGCATTCAACATTTTGAATAAGGTGGCAGATTAGAAAATCTCCCTTTGCGAAATAGAATTTCTTGCATCATTTTTTATTAATAAAAAAAGGGCTTTTACAAACTTGCAAATGGCAATGGATCACAATACCTCAACACAAGAGCCAATTGCCAATCCTGCAAAGTGCTCAGTAAATGAAGTAATGGACTCTCCACCTTTTCTTTCTTCAAATTTGTGGCCACCATTTACTGCACTCCCTCAAATATCCCCGCAAGTAGTCATGTTCTGACCATTTAGTCATGTTCTGACCATTTCTACTGGAGAGAGAGATGAAATATAGGTGTACCCTTACATAGGATTGCCAAACACTAGGTTGAATTTAAATTTAGCATCAAAGCTTTCGTGGCATATATTTCATTGAGTTTTTGTAGGCTGGTCTATGTGTTTTAAAAATAAGGACAACCTCATCTGCATATAGGGGGATGCTGCATTTGGTGTCATTTAGGCTGGATTTGTCAGCATCAACTAGCAATAATGTTTCAGCCACATCATTTATATGTAACAGAAGGGGACAAGGACATATCTTTTGCAGACTCCCCTAGAAACCAGAAACATCCTCGTGTGTTTCACACTAATGATGCTTCTCACTGATGCACTACACTATCATGGCAGCACACATTATCAATCACAGCTAGGATTGAGGATGGAAAAGGCATACCTTTGCGAGTTGACTATGAAGTATTTGCATTAGCACCATTGAAGACTCTTTGGAGGTCGAAAAAAATTAAATAGAGTAGGGGCTTTCAAACAGACACACCTCTGTCTAAATAAATGTAACCTAAAGACTTGCTTGATTGTGCTGACTCCTGTTCTAGCTTGGCTTGGAGTTGAGATGCATGTTATTAGCATATGTTCAATCATTTATCCAGTTGAAGGGAAGCTTGTCATACACTTTTGATAATGGGTCCAGCAGTGAAAATGTTGATACCTTTTAGGTTTTACCCTGTTGCCCGTCCTAAAAATAGGAACAATGAATTCTCCAAGGAGCTGTATAAGACAATTTCATATGTATTTATTTAATACGTTTTAGTCCAAAAAGATGACTTTTCACATATAATACAATCACATAATCAATAAACAAACATAAAAACAGTTACACATACAACTTCATGTGCTTTGTAAACATACAATAGAAATCTATAAAACTTCAAATCTATTAAATGTATCTTTATATATCTTTCACTAAAATGTCTTATTCAGCATTGATAACTAAAATCTTTCCAACTTCAATTTAGCAGCAATGTGATTCCATATTCGGTAAAGTGCAATCTGCAATGCAATATTCTACATACTGAGGCAATCATTCCAAAAGTCAGTGCCCTTGCATCATACTGTTGTACATGTGTTCCCGATTTATTCATGTACAAACATTCAAGATTTAAATATTCTCTAAAATCATGTCTGGGAGATTCCAATTTGCTATTTAGATTGCATAGACGGCAGTGCCTTTGCTCCAACGGGAAGCCATATCTAGCACCAACTATGCTCAAAACCGGGAGCTGATTAATCTGAGGTAATAAAATAAATTGGCAAACTTTAGCTGAGAGGCAGATTAACGAATATCTACAAGAAATTAAATGTGTAGTTAGATATGTATACATAGTCTCAAACACATCAACATGTGATCTTAGTTTCCTGAGTTTGACATAGTTATTATTCCTGTTCCATGTACAGAGTTTAGTATTCAATTTAGCAAATATCACTGTAGGTACCAGGGACAAGTCAGGCATCCAAGCCAGCTTTTAAAGCATATCATGGCTTACAGCTTCAATCGCTAGCTTTATTTAAACTAAGTTCCTGTCTGTAATAAAAGCTTGCTGAGAACTTTCAACATAGGGCACTTAGGTCCTTTAAGCATTTTAAAATATATTAATAATTGTTTAACATGAACCTGACCCTACAGAGGCGTCAGACCCAGCTTCAATCTAATTATCGACATCAGCAGACCAGGGGAGATCAACAGGATTCTCTGCCAAAATGTCCCTTTCAGTATATCTAACCATCTCAGGTCAGTGATAAATAACGCTTCTAGACCGTATAGTACTGAGGGGCAAAAACATTGTCGATAAAGACAGATAATCCCAGCCAAACTATAGCCTGACGAGTGTAGAGGAGGAGCCAAATACCCCCAGTCCAACTGCCCCACCTACATTACCTGAAACGTGTGAACCAAAGTATGTGACGTATACTGAACAGGTAAATCAGCAAAGAGAAGAGCGTGGACTCTGTGCAGTACCCATAAGAATACCTATACCTTAGAGAATATGGGAAGTAAAGTGCCCATTAAGGTAACCATACATGCATCCAAGACAATATGATGGCCATTTGAACGAGATTTCTGATGAAGCAAAGAAACTGAATGACCGGGATGAATGGTGACGTCATACAAAGTTGAATCGACACCCAGATAGAAAGATATCCAGACCAGAGAGGCAGATGATTTATAAAGACCAAAGAAGTACCATGAATAAGTGACATCTTGGGATGAAGATGAAGAGACTTAATGCCACAGACCTGATGCAGATACTAGGTTAGCTTAAACGTGTACAGGTGCAATGAAACACAAGCAGCAAAGCAATCATGAAGCTAGCCACATGCTTTTAAATAGATTAGACCTTGGCAAGCGTCAACATATACATATATATATACCTCTATAGATACATATGGACAAGTAAAGGATGAATGTTTCCACTACATACATAAGCAGTTCTGAAAGAAACAATAAGGCCTAATTTTAGTGTTGCAGTTGAGAAAAGCAATTGAATTAAACAGAATAAAAGTTCAGCTAAGGAGTTCAGCCAAGAAAGCCAAGGTTTTATCAAACTGGAATTGGCTAACATTGGATACAATTAATGTGAAAGAACAGAAGCTCCTGTTCAGCGAGGTCAAGCAAAAACAAAGACGTCAGAGGACTATTGAAAATAAAATAAAATACACGAAAAGGCTCAATTTCATGGTGTCCAGTCACATAATAGAAGGAAGTTGGACGAGTGAGATAATCACACTTACGCACAGAAGCCGGCTGGTGCCCATACTCCTTACTAATTCTTAGAGAACAGTACAAACTCAAGGCAAACTTCAAATCACTAATTGACACTGGACTATTGAGGTGATGATGGATGATAGTTTAATTGGTGGAAAGCAGGTGCAAAGACGAGCCCACCTGCACCTGGTTGTTCAGTCTGTGTGCTGCTAATGTAGGTAGGAAAAGTACTGATGGGGTTAGAAGCCAGCCAATTGTAGGGGACCACGTAGTTGGGGGTCCTAAAGTGTGTGTAGCTAATGGGACATCGTACATTTAGTGATGTTCATAGTGGCCATTTTGAAGGGAGGGCTTAGTTGCCTCACCTGATGTTAACTATCAAATTACCTCTCTCCATTACTCCATACAGATATAGAGCCTATGCTTAGTAATTCACTTAGAACCAATCCCACCTCCCGATAGGTTTTTGTAGTTTGCCAGGTCAAAACATCGATGATGACCAGTTATGAGTATAGGAACCCAGCTTTTTTATGAAGTAGTTAGATTCAGAGTATCGAGCGATTGCTGATGTTCGTTGTACTCCCTGTTTTAGATACTTGACATTAAAACTGACAAACTTTTGCCAAACTATTTGTGTCACCTTGATTATTGATGTATGAATAACATCTGCATTACCATCTATCTCCAGGGTACCGAAACTCATCTTAAAGGCCTGGACAGAGCCTCCAGTTCAGATCTTTTGTCCAAACTTAGTAATTATAGATGTGAGCAGATGAGCCTTTCTTCTTCTGTCCAAAACGAACATCTTAAATCCGCTGCCAGCATCAATAGCTACACCTAAATACCTGTAGCTGTTAACGTATTATAAGTTTTGACGTCAAACTGACTTATGACTAAACTGCATTACCTTAGTCTTAGAGAGGTTAATAATAAGATCATTTTCCCTGGCATAATATTCCAAGGTCCTCAGGGAAAGATTTTAACCATGAAAGGTATGATCAAATACAACTATATTGTCAGCATAAGCCAGACTTGTAAGTTCTATGTGATTTTACCAAATTCTTTTTTGAGGCATTTTTTACCAAAGCAATTTCATTGAAAAATTCACAGAATGTTTTCTTATTTATTTTTGGGGGCTCACAACAGTGGGGCATGTCAGACAGGTAGAGATTGAGCAGGAGGTGGGCCAATGCACACCCCTGCTTTATTCCCCGCCTAGTCTCTACAGGGGCAGTGAAGGCCCCTCTGCTATCCAATCTCACCTGTACACTTTCTGTGTACAACCACCTGTATCAGATGAAGCTAAATCCCAGTCCACCCATCTTCCTTCATAGCTTGCCGCAATTCACTGAATCAAAAGCAGCACAGAAGTCAATAAATGCTGCATATAAAATTGGACCACCATCAGTTTGGGCTCCACCTGCAACCAAGTAGATCGCCTTCAAGCAGTGTAGAAGAACTTATTTCCCTTAAACCCAATTGACTGTCATCCAAGATCTTCTCTTTGATTATCCAATCTTCCAGTGGTTTGAGCAGAGCAGAGGCAAAATGCTTTCCATTTACATCCAACATCGACAGAAGTCAATAGTTGGATGGATCAATATGATTCCCAGATTTGTAAATAGGGATTATTAAGGACGAACACCAAGACGATAGAATATTTTCTCTGTTACTCATCTTCATAAATAATATCTCTGCCAAACTAGCCCATGCACCAGAGTCTGACATCAAAACTATATACCAATGGATCCTGGAGACCTAGAATATTTCATTAATCAAACCTAGTGAACTCTCTGTGTCTAAGTCTAAGCCAAAGTTACCATGCACCACTTGTTCAACATAACCAGACTCTTCAAAAACATTTACTATTCCAAATTGTCTTACTACAAATTCAATCCAAGTTCTTTCTGGGATGGGATTTTTGATTTCTTAGCTTTCACATCAGTATACATGGTCAAGAGCTGCCAAATCTTTCTGGAGTCTCCTTTTGCCAAAACATGTGCCATCTTCTGTCATCTCAGGTTTTGCACCCCCACCTCCTCCATCTGAGCCAATTTATTAATCTGTTTTTCCCCTTTTTTGTTGTTACACGCTTCAATCCCTCATCCTGAGTGCTGTTGGCCATTGCTCTTACTTCCCTCTGCATGATGTGTTTAGCATCTCTGATAGCCCAGTTAAAAACTGTCCTTACCCCAATATCATCAACAAATATGTATGTTCCCTTTTGCTAGCTGAATCTTAATGTCAGCTGCCTTATCGTTCTTCGATCTTTTCACCAGTTTTCCATTTGAAGCTCTCTATCTCTCTATGATTCAAATTCGTGACATGGGCTTTCAAATTGCTAACGTTTCTCTCCATTCAAAAATCCTATTGCCTGCATAATTTACATTTAAGTCACTATCATTTGCTGTTCAGAGGCTTTTTTAGATGTTCTGACATTAACAAGACCATTTTGCTTCAAGAGAGTTACAATATGCTGCATTAACAGGCACACATATGGCTAGCACTTTTTTTACAGAGGTCAATGGACAGCACATCACGGCCTGGTGCTCTGCTCAGTCTATGGCAATATAGGCCTTGGTGGCAGGTGAATCGGTTAGATCTCTGCCATTCCGGAGGACTCTTTGGGATCATCACTGTTTCAATACATGTCATACATGTCTCTATTCTGAGAGAACCAGTGATATTCTGATATTTTAGCTTCCAGCATCTAGGGGTCTTTGCTGCCCCTGTGACAGTCTGCCATTAATCCCATGCTTATTTTACCATCACTGAAGCTCACAACAAAGCAATGACAGGGATGTTTTTATATGAATAGATACTGATATGTTGGGGCAAAGTATCCACAGGGGGTTACTTACTGAGGTAGATGCTGGGAAGTTGGGATGCAAATCAAGACAGGGGTGGGTTTATAGGGGGAGATGTAGGCATGCTGGAGCAAAGGAATCACAGGGGTGTGCTTAAACAGGCAGATACTGGATTGTGATGAAAACACTATTCACAGGTGTTATTTCAGGGGCAGATAATGGCATGTTGGGGAAAGCCATCAAAACGGCTTTCTTATAAGGGCAGATACCTGAGCATCAGGGCACAGTCAACACAATTGTATTCTCACAGAGGTAGATGCCTGCTTGTTATGGTGCAACTTAACAGAGGGGTGTGCTTAAAGAGACATATACTGGCAGGCCGGGGCAAAGCCTGACTAGGGGATACTAACAGGGGCAGAGGCTGTCAGTTGGGGCACGGGCATCAATGGGGAGTGCTTACATGGGAAGGTAATGGAAAGGTGGTTCAAAGTCATAAAAGGAGTGCTCTTAAAGTGACAGGTACAGGAAAATTCAGGCAGCAACAATGTAGGGGTTTACTTACAAGTGCAGACACTGTCAGATAGGGGGAAATCATATCTTACAGTGGCAAATAATGGCATGTTGTGGGAAAGCCAACACACAGATGTTTTTACAGTGGAGGTGCCTGGTATGTGTGGGCAAAGCCATCACAGGGGTGTTCTTAAAGTGGTGGATACTGGCAAATTGGGGTAAACACCAAAACAGAGGTCTGCTTATAATTGGGTGTGGATACTTTTCTGTGTGGTCAATGTCATCACAGAGATCTTCTTACAATGTACTGCCACGTTGGTACAAAACCAGCAAAGCCAACACAATCTGTGCTTACTGGTACCGACACTGGCATGTTGTGGGTTGGGATGTTGTGGCAAAGCCATCATCGGGGCTTTCTTAGAAGGACATGTTAACACGTCGGGACAAATTCAACACAGATAGTTGCTTATATGGGCAGAAACTCACAGGTGAGGGCAAATATATCACTAGAGTGAGCTTAGAGAAGAGGATCATATCAGGGTTGTGCTTACAGTTGCATATGTTGCCATTTCAGTGCAAAGCCATTGAAGAAGTCTTCTTACAAGGACACATATTGGGAAGAGGGGACAAAGTTATCACATGTGTGTTCTTATAGGGGGGAAATATTGACATGTGGGGGTAACACCACCACAGATGTGTCTTACAGGGGACGAAACTGAAAAGTTGGGGCAAAAGAAAAAAAAAGTAAGACAAAGCCACAAAAGATGTGTTCTTACAGGGGCAGATATTGACTTGTGGTATGTTAAGGCAGTTCTTGTATGAACCTTCTGTTGAGGATGCCGAAACAACTAACCCTAGGGGGAAGGCTAAAACACCTGACAAGAAAGCAAAGGTAAAACTCTCTTACACGTGAGTAGTGTGGGCAGAGAGAAAAGGCTTAACTTTCAGCTAGGGTATTAGGTTGACACAGAGGTACAATTAGTGCACACAATATATCCAGAAAATGCACCACACTGATACACTGATAAATGTATAATTTAATGCAGTTATATTTTTAAATCTATCAGGTCAAATAAGTACTTTAGATGATAATGCACAGTATTAAACAGTTACCAAGTATATGCATTCAAACACTAATGTCTATACATGGACTCTCCCAACCCCAATGTCTATATTTGCGTTCTTTGCCAAGAGCCAGTACCCGACATACAATAACAAGAGGTGGGGAGAACCTGGATACTATACAACCCAACAACTAGGCAAGTACCTTGTAGCCTGCACGACTAGTTGCAGTGTCCTAAGGACACATCTCACCACTGGTAGATGTGAAAGGCCTTAGGCCCTAGGCCTGGTGGCCAGCGCCTAGCACATACAGTAGGGTGTGTTTTATAAACGCAATTTAACCCAAAGGAAACATAGATTCACAATCCCCAGGCTTACACCACCAATACACCATTCATTTAGACCTACTAGGGCCTAATTAGAGAGTTAGTGCCAAGCTTCCGGGAACATTACCTTAACGCCTCAGAGGGGATGGAACAGCAGTGAACATTGTAAATCTTATATATCTCAATGAACATTTCAACAATAGTTACCTCCCTGCTACATTTATTGGAAAATTATACACAATTTTAGTGTTTCAGGTAGTTGTACACATGCATAAATGCAAAGGATGACTTTAAACATGGATAGAAAATCACAGTTAAGCATTGAAATAGTGAGCCTCAGTCCAGAGCTCAATGAAGCATGATGGGATCCAGTAAAAATGTACAGGGGCAGGTATTTACCCGACAGTCACTTTAAGGAGAGTTATAGTTGAGTTCAAAGTTCCATAGGAAATACTGTCAAAAGTTAAAGGCATGTCCACCCTGAAGGAGGAATTACATTTCTACCCCACAGATGTAGATGCTGCAACAATCAACCCTAGGGAAGGCCACTGTAGACACAATGGAAGTTCTCTAAAGGTCGGAAGAGGGGCCCCTTATGAAAAAGTTGTAGATCAGGAGGACCCCGAATTTAGGTCTATGGGGAACCATGGTTAGCAAGTGCCTCCCAGGATTCACTACCAGGGACCAGGAGAAAATCCATGAGTGAATATCTTAAATAGTCACCCTGCCTACGACCCCAAGGTACATAGTCATAACAACGGTTTTGGCAGAAAGGGCTCCAGGGCTTGAAGCTACCCGGTAAGTAGAAAGCTCTTCTCCACATGTCCGGTTTGTAGAAGTTCCCTTGCTAGAACCTGAACCCTCAGACAATGAAAGCCAAACAATGCGTAAAAGAAACAGAAGCTCCTCCCAGGGTCCCTGCCTTCAATCCAGGAGTGAAATATCCAGTGAATCAGTCTCCTAGGAGAGCCAGGAACCTGAGGAAATGGCTTACAGCAGTAGGGCAAACAACCAAAGGCAGCAGTATGGCAGCAAACAGTACCAGGACAAGGACAATGGCTTGTGGCACCTTTGGATGACCCAGACCGATGATCCAGAATGCAAATGACCTTGCAACAACTCTGTGGGTGACCACGACACCCCACAGACAAGCAGGAGATCCTGGCTTTACACAGTAGTAAATGGCCTTGAAATGGTCCCAAAGTGGAGAGCTCAACCCAGAAGATGTGGGGAGTCACCTGGAGTCTTCCAGACTGGACATCTGGCAGCAAAGAAAACAAACCTGGAGATAAGGCCCAGCTGCTGCCTTTGCAACTATTTTCATGTGAGGGCTTTATAAATAGACAAAATGAAGGGACTCAGCAGGACAACGCCTCCAGTAGGTCAGCAGACAATGTCTCCTCCAAGTTACATGTAGAAAGAAGCAAGAGAGAGAGTTAGCGACAGGACAACACCTAAGTACTCCTGTGAATTGGGCCTGGCCTTAGGCCAACCAGCAAATCCCAAAATGGTCCTGGGGCCATTTGCTGAGGTAACCAGCCAATCTGGTTTGTCACTGGGATGGGAATGCAATTCAGCCAAAGCCACCCCAAGGAAGTGAGAGGGCTGGCTATTCAAGGGATCTCTAATCATCTAAACCAGTTAGGACCAGTATTGAGGCAGCCATGATGGATCACCCATACACAGGGAAGCCTTAGAAAACCAAATGGCCAGGATCAGGATTTAAAAAATCACATTGGTAACCCAATGGCCACCAAAAAGGTGCATTGGGCTACCAGTCCGGTAAAATGAATTGCACCATGGTGAAGTCAAAAATAAAGTGCAGCTACCACCAACCTATTACCTAAAACCAAATTGTGAAACAATTATGCGAGGAGAGAAATGGGGTGCCTGAAAAGCACCCCTGGGACTGTGCACCTTAGAGGTGACCCAATATAATTTATTTTATATTAGGTATAAAGGTAAATAAGGTCAGGGGACTTCACCAAAACAAATATGTTAAGGAACCAAAAAAGACTACAGGAGAAAGCAAAAAGCAAACCAGGTAAGTGCCTCAAAAAGAGGCCCTGGAATACCCAAAATAGGAATGATGGCTTAACATGGCTTAACATGGTGCAACACTAATACATGTGTGTTCTTATGAAGGAAGGAGGAAGATCCGTCAGAGGGGTCTATGTACAGGGCAGGTACTGGCATATGGGAGCAAACTACATAAGTACTAGGGACAACTCAGTTCCATGTCATGCAGCACACGTGGCTGATATTTCCCTACCTATGTTGGCCTTTTGGGTGAACTTGCTTATTAGCACTGTATAGCTGATGTTTTGGGGTGAAGGATTGAAAGTAGAGATTTGGTGGTTTTGAGTAACTACCCAAGGGGCCGGTGCTAACTAGAGATTGAGGGCTTTGGGCTTATTCAGTCATATGAAAATCAAGATGGAGGTGCACAACTTTTATATTAGATACTTCTTCAAAATTCAGCAAATCTCAAAACTTTGAAAACACGTTTTCTCGTGAACCAGTACCAAAACCTCTACCTTGAGTCCAAACAAACAATCTAACCAATGTTACCTGTTGTTGACAATAGGTAGCCCTAGTTATTGCCCATGTAGCAAAACCAAATATTTATCTTTCAATTGTTGATAATTTAAGAACTATCAATAAATTAGACCCTTTAGACTCAGCAATTCTGGCTAAGTTTGAAAAACTAAACCTTAATGTCTATCCACATATTACTGCTCCGGCTGCTCAAGTCAAGAGGAAAATGTTGTGCCATGACAGCTGGTATGACGGGGCCTGTGAGGCAGTTACAAGAGAAATAGATAAATGTGTTGGTTCCCCACTGGGGGTGGATAGAACTAAATTACGCCAGATTAGAGCCATATATAAGAGCTTGATTGTCAGTAAAAAGAAAGACTACGCTTTGGAAAAGTTGGAGGCTCTTCACATTGACCTCCATTTTGGGGAAACAGTGGATGTCATTACAACATTGGAGGTAGCCATGCTGCTATTTGCGGCATGGCTACTCCCATTCTGGGTACCAGGTCTGGGTTCCCTGAATGGGGAAATAACGGGCCATTCCGGGCTTGGAGGACCTGGTATTTCCCCATTCAGGGAACCCATCCCCATTCCCATTCAAGCCCCCATAGGTCTCAATGGGAATGGGGAGCATGCTAACAACGGGCAAGTTAATGACAGGCCATTGTTAGCATGCTGGACCGCTCACGGGACCCGTTAAGGATGCCTGGATTAGTGGACCTCGTAATGAGGCGGTAAACGGGGCCGGCAGGTCTACCGGCCCGGTTAAACCCCTACCGCCAAGGTTGGAAAAAAGTAACTGATAGGGAGCTGAAGGGTGAACGATTTTTGAGTGGTTGCATTAGTAGAGCAGATTGGAGGTTTTCACTTTTCGGTTTTATATAACCCCTCTTCTCCATCTTTCACCTCCAAAAAATGAAAAAAATTGCCAACTTTGGATCCTTTAAAAATCGAAAGGCTGCAGGCCCAGACTTAATCCTGTAAGATTTATTCACAAATGCTGGTTTTATTTGGGCACCTGTGCTGTGCAAAATATTTAATGCTATCTTGCTACAGTGGGAGATCCCTGATTCTTGTCACAAGGCAATTATTGGCCCTATTTATAAGAAAGGCAGAAGGGACAGCCCGTCTAACTACAGGCTGATCTCCCTTCTACAGGAAAGCTATTCAGTAAGTTAATGCTAAACCTCTTGCAAGCCTGGTTGGACAGCAACACTATCGTCAGTGACCTTCAGGCAGGTTTTAGGAGGGGCAGAGGAACAGTGGACCAATGTTTTATCTTCATCTTGATAATCCAAAAGTATACTGCCTTGTTGAAAATGAAGGTCTATGTGCTGTTTTTGGATCTAAAGACAGCTTTTGATTCAGTTTCCAGAGTAAAACTGTGGCATATTCTTTTGGCATGGACCTGATTTCCATAATATCTAAGTTTTATTCGGACACCAAGGCCTGTGATCATTATGGGCTTGGTGGGGAGTTAAAAAGTACCTTTGATGTTGAATGGGGTGTCAGACAGGGTTGTGTCCTGCCCCCACATTTATTCAACATGTATATCAGGAAATTATAGAAGTACTGGTAAGTAGGGCAAAGGACTGCCCCGAAATGACCTCCATTAGAATTCTAGTTCTATTCTATGCAGGCAATGTGGTATTGATTGCCACCACACCGCTCAGTCTGCAGAAATCCTTGGCCATGTTTTTTGGTAAGTGCAAGTATCTACAATTGAAACTGAACATCAGTAAGACCAAATCGATGGTGTTCAGACCCCCATGTTCAAAGCATGTATCAATCAGGATGGAGTTGTGGGTGTTCTAATAGAACAGGTCAAGTGTTTTGACTACCCGGGAGTGAGATGTCAGGAGCGCCCGGGAGGGGTAACTGCGGTAGACAAGGTTTCTCTAATTTTCAAAAAGTATAGCAGAGCTTTTTCGTCTTTTTTTAAGGGACATGGGCGCAGGGCCATATCATTGGCCCTGACTTTATATAACAGGCAAGTACTGCCGGAAGAATTGTGTGGATCGGAGCTCTGGGGATACTCAAACATTGTGAAACTGGTCATAGGTCATAGAAGAGAACACATTTCTAAAGAACTTATTGTAACTCCCCCTGAGTGTCCCCACAGCACTGGTCCCCCAAGATTATGGCACTACTCCAGACAATGTGGAAGCTGGTCTTCTTCTGGGCCAGTTTATGGACTCAACCAGTTTCGGGCCATTGCAGGGATGCAACTTTACATCTTCTATCCCTGGAAATGGGAGAGCTAGCTTGAAATGGCTGGCCCACGTCAGGATCATGCTCCATGTACTTAACACATCTGAGTTTTGGTTAGATCCACAGTCTATCTCCCTGTCAAACCTTGCTGCTCTAAAAGCATCATCTAGGACATGGCCACTAGAACGGCTCATGATAGATGCTTCTAAGTAGAAGCTGAGTTGAATTGAGGCGAGTCAATTATGGGGTTCAAAACATACCTAGACATAATATCCCCCATCTATGAAAAATCACTTTATGCATGTTGGCGGCTGGGTATTCTTCCAGTTGCAGCCTTTGCATACTTCTGAAGGGGACATGTATCGAAGCTATGCCCAATATGTGGTGCTGCAAATGAAACCGTGTCTCACTTCTTGTTAATTTGTCCCTCAACCATTTGGTTGATGTGCTTGTATTTGAGGCCTATATTACAGGGTGAAGGCCCCCACACGTTTAGATCCACTGTGTTTTTTCTGATGCAGTCCTCCCATTTACCTGTAGTATTTGACATGGCTCATTACATTCACATGTGCATGCTACAATTGCTGTTAGCCAGTGTATTGAAAATGTATGAATGTTGGGTACACTGTCACTGTTGAGTTATTAATGCTGTTTTATTTTTTATATTCAGCTTCTGATTCCTTTATTCAATGGTTTTAGTGTATTTGTGTACAATTGTTTTCATCTTTTTGCTATGTACCTAAAGACGCAATGTCGAATAAAGGAATTATGACTGACTGACGGTAGTTTACTAAGATGCTCCGTGTCCAGACAAGTTAATCTTGCTTTTGGTGAGTCGGCGCGCACCCGTGGAAGCCCCTGAAAGTCCCGCTTTGCTGCGGTACGCTCTTTGGATCCTGTTGGACTCATTGGATATTTTCGTCTTTTCCTAACTACAGCCTCCATAAGGTGAACAAAGACTCTGAGAAGCATAGAGACTGCTGATACTGATGTAAAAAGATACTTACATCTTTGTTTCCTTTTGTTTAGGCATTGCAACCAACTTTAGTGGGCGTGCCTATTTAACTCTGCTCGCGTGCGCACTGCATGCGTGCACCCGTGGAAGCCCCTGAAAGTCCCGCTTTGCCGCTTCGCCGCGCCGTTGGGGCGTATGGGGAGGGTTATTACAAATTATTTTCTTTTTCCTTTTTTTTAAATTGCAGAATTTCTTATGCTATGTTATTCTTTGCACGCTTTTATTTTCTATTTTAAGTGTTTTAATGTGTTAAATATCTCTGGTTTCCTTCTAATTATTAAGTTGAAACATGGTAATGTTGTAAACCGCTATTGTGCTTGAATTGGTGAACAGCACACAAACAATAGCACAAAAGTTTACATTATAATTTATTACTCATATAGTTCCTAACATATTTTTGATCATGACTGATAAAAGGGGAAAGATCTATAACCTACGCACGGACATGCCATGTCCATCACGACTACGTGCGTTAAGTGACTCATTGCATAAAGTTAGCCCTCTCCTAACTCCGAAATCAGCTCGCCCTATTACAAAAGGACCTCAGTCGGATAAACGAGCTGGGAAGAAACGTGCCCGCTCCAATACTCCGGCTGGTGATATCCGAGACTTTGGATTCAGAGCATTGCATGTGAGTCGTTTGATGGCAAAAATGCCTGAATTAGCCAATTTAAGAGTCTCAAACGTAGAGGCTCAACCTTTACTTGTTAATCAAAAATGCTTAGCTAGTAAACAACCTTTAATGAGCTCCCCCACAGCATTAGACTCTAATGTCAGTAATAAAGGTTGTGAGCAACCATGCAATATTTCCTTATCAGACACCATGATATTGCAAAATGCCCGCACAGGCAATGCTCCAAACATATTGGATAAATCAAAAAGTATCATCAATGAAGTGGATGATGCTGTAATTGATCTTTATTTGTCGCACTCATGCTTCTCGGCCAAGGATGATAGTCATGATCTTTCCAAATCTCCTGCCTTATTCCAGAATAAAAGTACTTCTGAAATTGAAACTTCTATTTCATTTATACCTCCGACCCCAAGAAGGCCGGATCGAGCTAACTCTGCTATGACCAGAGAGTCGCTCTTGAAAAAATCTCCAATAATAACGTTAGAAATGATGAATATTGCCATAGCATCTCTTGCAAAACTATTTGAAGTTCTTGATACCAAAGTAAACTCGATTCTGGACAATTTTAAAAACAATGCTATTTGGCAAAAATCGATTGCTGACTCCTTGGCTCAGAGGCAGATGTTTGAGGAAAAAGCTGCTTTGTTAGCATTTAATCAAATACCTGAGCTTATATATTCACCCAAAAGGGTCACAGATCAATATGGTTCTCAATACAGTCAATGCTTAACTGATAAACTTGCACCAACTTTAAAAACTGCTGTCCCTTTTGTAGAGGGCATCATTCGAGAGATTCCACCGAGGGTTCCGGCTGCAGTGCCCTCGCGGCTTACGAAATCCATCGAAGAATTACCTTTGACGCTCTCTCCTAAAGTACTTCCTATAGTAACATCTATTGATGAATCATGCATACCATCTTCTGCTAAAATACTTTCCACTGTTGAAAGCGCACAAGTACATAAAGAAGCCTATATGATTTTTGACAGAAATGTTAAGAAACAAAAATCTGAACCTATTATAAATGTGAAGAAAACAAAAAATCAAAAATCTAAAAAGGTATCATCAAATGGTCAGACTAAACAGTTTATTAAGTCTCTCTCCAAACCAGCGAGTGGTCTAAGATTGGCCTCTAATGCTATAACTAAAAAATACACTAATTTGGCACAGGAGAAAAAAAGATCTATCAATGACAAAAGGAGGGACTCTCAGGTAGATCTAAATCACTCTCCATTAGACAAATTGGTTAAGGTGGTGGAAGGATGTGATAATGAGTGTGCAGACTTACCTGCTGAGGAGCATCTAATAGAACCAAATAAGCCTGACATAGACAACAACTCTGATCGCCAAGGATCTTTACTCACTTGTGCGGAACTTAGGAAAGCTGTGGATGATTATATGTGTCAACACCGACCAAGTCCGGTTTTGTCACATCCGTTGATGAAATCCAATCTTGTCCTGAATAAAAGTCTAACACAGTATTCTGAAATTGCTGGTTGTTCACTTGCCTTGCCACTCCGAGATGGTGCAGTTGGTATAGGTACAAAGAATCCTTCTTACATTTCAACAGTACCGGCATTACAGGCAAATGTGCAAACTGATATTTTATCTTTGATTAGGGATTGCTTAGTGGCCCTAACCATAGAACAAAAGACACTTAAATCTGCCATGAAATTGTCTGTCTGTGATTATAATTCTGATCCCTTATTAACTGCAGATCAGAAAGCTAATGTCAGAAATGTTTCATTTCAGCTCCCAGCAGCAATTGAGAAAACAAACTCTATACAAGAAACCCCACGCACAAAGAAAATGGTCTCAATGACTTCGGGTAGTGGAAATAAAAAATCTCCTCATTTACATTCGATATTTCTTAGTTGTCGAGGTGGTTCCTTCCCGAAATACACTATGAACAGAGGGAGTATTATGGAAATATTCTCTGATATCCCAATGTTGGAGAGTCTTGCCTCAGGAGACATTGATAGGATTGAATTCCCTGATGAAAATGATTTAACTGTCTCATGTTTGTGGATTAGATCTCGGGCCATTTTTAACATCATATGGTCTGCGAGGTTGGCGCTTTTTGAATTAGGATTCAAATTAATCCCTACTAATGGTGAAAATCATCCAACTGAAGACATGCAATTTACAGAAAGAATAAGAGCTGCGGGGTCAACTCCTGCAACTCTGCCAAGAAAGCACATCTTCTGTAATCCAATCGAATAGTTGCTGTTGTTGCAAAAATGCATAACTAGTATTTGATGAGTCATGCCCTCTTACACACAAAATTAGAATTTTGAGTTGGAACACCAGAGGGCATAAGCACTTATTGAACAACCCAAAATGCATATTAACACATTTTGATATAGTGCTTCTGCAAGAGACGATTCCTCCATCATGGGATAATCATCATATTCATCTGGTTCCTGCGGTTAAAGGCCAGAAAGGTAGACCAATGTCTGGTCTAACAATAATTTCTGATATTTCAACTGTAACCAATGTAGCTGATTGCCCCTAGCGATCATCTAATGCTGACGATTGAGAGGGCCTCATTACATGGAAGGCGGTGATCCAGGGTGCTATTAGCACCCTGGACCATGCCGGTAAATTACCGGTACCGCCTTGGCGGAAAGGGGATTTACCACCCCATTCCAAGGTCGGTGGGGCGGTAAATCCCCCTTCCGCCATTGCCCTTCCCCATTCCCATTTCTGCCCCATAGGGCTCTATGGGAATGGGGAAGGCGCTAATTACGGCACCGCAATTTTGCGGTGCCGTAATTAGCTCCGAGGTCCCTTAGCGGGTTGGTTTTTGACGCCTGCAAAAAGCAGGCGTTAGAGCACCAACCCGCAAAGGGACCTCATAGTACGGCGGTAAGGGTTAACGGTCACCGTTGCCATTAACGGTGACCGTTAACCCTTACCGCCGTCCGTGTAATGAGGCCCTCTGTCCATACTCAGAGTAATTTGCAGGTCCGTCAACAGCAACTAAAAAATTTGAAGATCAATACACAGCTGAATAGGCTATTTTGGACGAATCCTGACTTAGAAGCGTAGGGCGAAGATCTGATTAATGATTATCACCTCCTTTCAGAGAAATCATTTATTCCCTATAGAATATTATGATAAAATGCATCTCTTTGCCTCCTCTAGCACAATTGCTCATAAAACGAATAATAATATTCGTCCTACCATGCTCAGTCAATTAGAGATAGAAAATCTTTATTTCGCAAACAAAAAAGACAATCCTTGCTTTTACCGCAGAAATATCGCGATTCAGCTCTACGAAGAATAAAAACTGACTATAAAAATTGGATAAGAGCGCATAAAGCAAGCATGTATCAAAATCATGGTGAACAGTGGCTTCGAGTAGCTCAGATAAAAAATACTTCTCAGATATGGAAATTAATTAACTCTGGCACAACATGTTCACAATTATCATCTCAAACTAATGGTGCATTGGAGAAATGCTGGGTTGAATATTTCACGAACATGTATGATTTACCATCAAGTAACAGCAAACAAGAGCTACCGAGATTTGATGGTTCCCCATTCTTTTTAAAGTTTGATATGGACGACATACTATTCCATATTAATAAGGCAAGTTCATCTAGAGCCCCGGGCCCTGACAGTCTGTCGAATTACACTCTAAAACAGAATCCGACTCTATGGGCTAAAGTTTTACACGCTGTTTTTCTTTCTATCCAGGTGAAACAAAGCATTCCTCCATCTTGGTGCAAAGCTGTGATAGTCCCTATTTACAAAAAGGGGTATCGCACAAGCCCAGCAAGCTATCGCCCAATAGCATTGCTAGACACACCTGGGAAAATCTTCTCCAGAATTATTTTGCGGGACCTCAATATTTGGTTACATAATGAAAACAGACGTGACCCTTTTCAGACGGGCTTTGTAGCGGGGTTAGGCTCAATATAACTACACTCAATGCTATTAAAGCAGCATCTGCAATGAAACAACAATCTCTCTACTTGGCATTTGTCGACTTTCGAGTCGCCTTTGATTCTGTTGATCGACAATTATTATTTAATAAAATGTCGAATTTTGGTTGCCCGACATCACTTATTTCATTAATAAAACTATTACACTCTGATACAACAATGCAAGTCAAATTGAACCTAGACGGGTTGTTATCTAAAACCATTCATACTAAACGCGGCCTAAAGCAAGGCTGCATTCTTGCTTCAACCCTGTTTAATATGTTCATCTTTGACCTAGGCGTAGATTTTTTTAAGGTAATTTAATGATGCACCTAAACTCGGTAAGCAAATCATCACATGGCTTCTTTATGCGGATGATTTGGTCCTCATTTCACAAACACCGAGTAATCTCACAGTTAATTTGGAAAAAACCCAAGTTATGGAACTAAGAAATAATCATCTGAAACTTCGGAAACACAATGATTGGGTTTTGTTTAAACAAAAACTAACGATAGTTGATGAATATAAATATCTTGGTGTAATGTTCAGCAACTCCAGTGCAAACAAACCAGAACAAAGTAGTTTGAGTAGAAAACTATTATCTCTAATCTCGCAGGCCAAAATACTTTTAGCTAAATTTGGTAAATTCTCTTGTTCTCATGTTCTTACATTTTACCTACAAAAGGTAATTCCCATTATGACTTATTGGGCTGAAACTTGGACACCCCAAAAACGAGAATATTGGGACAGAATTGAAGCTCAATTTTGGAAAAAAAACCTTAATCTACCGTGCTCGACACCAAATGCTCTTCTGCGGTTTGAATTGGGCACTCTCTCGATGCATATTCAAGCACCCTGGAAAAGATGCAATCTTTTACGGAAATGTCTTTCAGGACTAACTACGAACAGTGTGCTAGCAGTACTGGCAGACTATTTGCTACGCTCTCAACATCCATTTCCAAGAAATTGGAGAACTACTGTGTTCGATAATTTGAGTGAAGCAAATATATCACTGGAACTGTTATTGCAGACTCCAAACAGGGCAAAATTTAAATTGTATATATTTGACTGGCAATGTACACAACAAAAATGTTTAGCATTAAAAGACTTTGATAGAGTACTATTCGGTCATAAGAAATTCCGACAGGTGGCTGACTATCTTTTGAAATGCCCTTCAGCCATACTTAGAAATCAGATCTTAAGGTTTCGGTTAAATTTGTGGCCAACAAATCAAATACTGTTGAGAAGAGGTCTAATTAAAGCAGAAGTTGCACATTGCCGATTTTGTAAACTTGTTGAGATGGAAGAGACTCTTCAACACTTACTGATTGTATGTGCTGGTCAAGTGGCACAGCGAGTAGAGCGCTCGCTTTGACACCCGTGCAGAGCCTGTTAACGCAGGTTCGAATCCCGGCGGGGCCAAACTCAGCCTTTCATCCTTCCGAGGTCGATAAATGAGCACCACACACCGTGGGTAATAATAAGCAGCGCTCGGATACCTGAGGGTTTGTAGCGCTATATAAAAGCCTAATTATTATTATTATTAAAAACACAAAGAGAAATGATTATCCATAAACTCACTCAATCACATTATTTATCTCGTTCTGCCGATGAGTTATGGTATGAATTGATTGCTACATCTAAAATCTCAATAAGAATAGCTACTATGCAGTTTTTAAAATCAATACTGCACCCAGCTGAATCTATAATTAGTCCTTAATGCTGAAACATCGTGTTATAGTAATGCAAACTCGGCTAAAACTGAATTCTACGGTGTGTGGCTTTTGAATTATGAACTGATTAATTACTACCATTGTGAATGTAACTATTGATGAGCATATTTTAGAATTTTTTTTACATCATCATTCCTTTATTTGTAAATAATTGAAATTGTTGTGCATTTAAGTATTTTGAAAATTTGTGATGGGAATGCACATCATGATGATTGAAAATGAAAACTATGTATTTTAATGAACCGATTTTCTAGAAAAGTTTTTGTTTTGAAAGGTTAAATTATTTTGACCAACCAAAAAAAAAAAACCAAAAAAAAAACAGTGGGAAAGACATGATTTTTTTTTTAAGGAAGAAACTCTGGGTACTGTATTTACTATGTGTGTCATATAAGATCAATTTTGTACCAGACCTTTGGCTCAACTTAATCATATACCCACTTAAAAGGTGCTTTCACACAAATGTACATGAATCTAATTCCACTGGCTTCTGTCATGGCAAAATGGTCCAAAGGGAGTTGGTGGGTTGTCATTATTGCCAAACCCCGCCAGAGACTTTGGTACATTATCTTTTATTGTTTACATTATATAAGCAGCCCAGAGGCAAATGCATAGAAATTACAAGATATATATATATATATATATATATATATATATATATATATATATATATATATATATATATATATATATATATATATATATCAGTGATTATAAGTTACATGAAAACTGCTAGTTGCTCACAGCTTATATGAAGTAGAGTGACTATCTGACTAGTGCATGTTCCCTCCGAAGTTGGTTTGTAGACCTCTTAATGAATCTTCTTTTTTAAAAAGAAAATATTATTATTAAGGTGTTCATTGAGCACAAACATAGCTTCCAGAAGCAATGACGTGCTTTTCAATCAGTTCCTTACCCAGATCACTGATTAACAAATTAACCCTACACAAATTGAATACCAATGATTATTGCTGATGTGGTTAATATATTCTTAAATGAACATGGTTGTCTGTATTTTTATAATTCTATCTAATCTAACATTAGTGTTATATGATGGTTCGTGATATTGATCATTTTATGAAAATGTTTTATTTTCGACCAAAGAATGTGTTGATTATGATGGCAATCGCTATGAAATAAAAATGCAAGTTTTCCAGGAAAATGGGACTTTCCCATGTTAAAACATGTTTTGTTTAAATCAGACCCCAAAGATACTGTCTGCTCACCTTAGATAGAGACGATCATGCTTATGTAGTTCTCTAAAATAATAAAATAATTTTCCATACCTGATGTTCCGTTTGTAGTGCCATGTAAAGAGCGCAACTGGCTGGAGCACCTTTTGCTCAAATCACAAATCTAATAATTGGTTGTATAGTGTGCCATGAAATATAAAGACATTATCGAAACCTATCATACCTAATATGATAAGGGCAATCTGCAAGCAACGTGCACATTTTTGTCTTTGAAATAATTAACTTGCTTGGGGTCCAACTTCATGTTTCATTATGGCATCTACTGTACTTGTATGTATGTTTATACAAAATAATTAGATTGCCATTGATAACTTTTAGGTTTTGTAAAAACATACGCACTGTCACATACATAAAATGTTAATGATCTGAACAAAACTAGCCTATTGCTTGCACTTAAATGTAGATTAAGATTCAGTTTGCAAGACAATCTGATGTATCCTTGGTTGACATCGTGACATTTTGATTCCTTCCTTGTAAATGTTATATATTAGGCAAAAAGTATGTTGTTATTATTTTGGGGGAACTACATGTACAAGTGATATCATATCCTTAGTCAACAGACCTTCTATATAACAGTCTATTTAATGTATTTTTTTTAAAGTTGGTTGTCAAATATTTACCTGCTCTGTTGGTGCATTTTTATCATCCAACAATTTTAGGGCATGCTATTCATAATCTGTATGTTTCCGGATTATAATTTTGCTACCGTTGTTGGCGTCCTTGATAAAAATTGTAACATCAATGGACAATATTTTAATGCCTAACATTCTTGGGACATTGGATCGTCCTTAAACAAGCAATATTTGCTTTCTGTATTACACATTCTAAAGCAGTTATTTGATTACACCTTTCAGAAAGGTTACCATAAGTTACCTGCAGGATTGTTCCACTCAAAAACAATGTTCCCACAAGATCCTTCAAAGAGAAACACGTGACAAGCCATTGCCTGTGAAAGATTAATCTGCATTCATCCAATAATCCAATAATGTATTGAGATCTTTTTTAACAAACAAATTGCATCCTCCTTAAGGATATTGTTTAAAATGTAACTGAAAAAGTAACTGTAAAATTAAATGTACATTCAGCCATATACATGCTGCTAATTTTGAATGTAAATTCATCCATGAGTCATACACTCATCCAGTAATCACAGCCAATAAATACAATGTACATGCATGATGGTTTTTCTTTTTTAATTTGGAAATGTTCAGGGGAGAAAAGTCCAAAAGTTATTTTCGGCCACTTGCTTCTAACCCCAATCCCTGATTATGAATCAAACAACCACACTCTGCATTAATATTTGATAGAGAAAGGCAACACAACAAAGAAAGATGTCAGATATTACATAGGTTACATATTACAAACTATGTACAATTCTTATTGTGTTGATGCAAGTAGCTTTTTAAAAATCTGATTTGTTGTTATAAGCAAGCTATAAGAACTACATGCATTTGTTTGTCCCTTCAGACTCTTTTCTGTTAGCTGTAAGAGCAACAAATGACATTGCTTTAACCACATGGAATGTGTCCCATATGCTAGTTGACCACTATATATTACAGGAACCGCAGAGCTTTAAAATAGTTTCCTATTTTGGAATTTCAATATGTTTTCTAGTAGGAAACTATGAACCCAATTAATGGTCTCTCAGGTTTCTATTTTTTAATGCACACACCTAAAAGATACCTATAAACTCATACGTTCTCCTTGTCATTGTACTGCATTATTACATTTTAAACTAGATTCGCTCCTGAAATAACTAATACAGTTGCTATATCACTTTTTTCCAGATCTAGATTTAGAATGTTTAGCTCTTTAGTAAGATGCATCAGGCTGCTATCTAACAGATGTATTATTTTATTCATCTGGATACCTAAACTAGTGTGAAGATTGGAGGTTGAAGTTATATTTGAGTTCATAGGCAATAGCAAATGTGCTGCCCATCCCAAATGATTATTAATTAATATCATGGTGATTAAGAATAACAATGTTTTGTGCAATATTAAAGCAATTATGATAATGATAAATTAAAGGATCGGGATCTGAAGCCTTTATCAAAGCACAATTAAAATACATACTATTTACTGAAATTATTGTTTTTAAGATGTAAGCTAACCATGATGCATCACAAATGGGAATGCACTTGATGTAATGTGTGCTGAGAGAACATATTATGCGTCTGAGGTGGTTTCTGGGCATGTCACTCTGATAAATGCACATATAAGAACATCTTTAATCTAGAATGGAATTGGCAGAAATCATGACCAGATCCAAGGCTTTCTGGAACGCTTTTTCCAAGAGGGAAAGTAAATCAAAGATTAGATCATTGTACTCATTTTTGGAATCTCTATTGAAACGATTATAGATGATTTCTCCTTAAAGAGAACATTCAAATAAATTAGTTAATAGGACAAGGGCAGAGAAATATGGGCGTTTCTTCCCTTTCTTGCTGTCTGCTAATAAGAACAGAGCTATTTTATCGCCACTGCTGGGAGCCTGCAGGTATAACGTTTTATATGTAACTTGTAGAAACTCGCAAATACAACCAATGAGGAAACCGGGCAACCTGGTGATCCTCTCCCTATCTCTGATGGCTATTCTCTTTTTGCTACTCTCTGCATCAAACTCCACAAAACGTTTCTCCTTCTTTTCCCTACCTCTTCCTCTGCTGTCCATCCAATGTCACTCTCTCTTTCCAATACCTGCCTCCACCCTTCGATGGCACTGCTCCCTTCTCCAGAGTACTACTCCCTCCTCCACACTCATACTCCCTCCTTCACACCACTACTCCCACCACCACACTACTAATTTCTCCTCCACACTGATGCTCCCACATTTCCACTACTGCTTCCTCCACCACACTACTCCCTCAATCTGACACTCACTTCTCATTCACTCCCTACATTTCCTCTAATGCTCTGTCTCACTCACCTTGCAGGCACACCTACCACACAGTACCACTTTCTTTCACCAACCAATACCTCATATTTTCTCCAATTCACCACCACACTCCAATCCACCGTCCTTCCTCCTGTTAGTCTCCTGGTCTGCCATCTCCACCTCCTCACCCAAAAAACTCACACCTTTATGTTTTCTGTTTCCTGTTGCACCTCTTGCCTTCCCCTCATTCTCCCATTGGATAATTGGCCCTGAACAATCTGTTCCTGTCTCCCCCACCCAGGAGTTTATGATCATATGAGTTTGCAAAGAACGGGCTAAGCCCCGGAACTCCTTCCTGCATGGACACGCCATGCTGCAACAATGGCTGCCCACATTTTATAGGGTCCCACTTCATGTTAGGGAACCATGGTGAGGTGATCCCGATGGTAAGTGAAGATCAATCAGGTTAAAGCCGCTACTTGGCAAGGCCTTGTTATAACTGATCTGCCATAGTGGCCAATACCCTGCATGTGCCAGTGCTGGGAAGAAGTGCTCAGCCTCTCTCGCAGCTGCGCACACTCTCCTTTTCTTCATTCACTATCTCTCTCCCTGCTGGTTCTTGAATTCAGATGACTGTATAGGCATTTCGTTTGAGGGCAATGGTGGGTTGTATTCCTGCAGGTAGTTTTCCTTTACTTTGGCTGCCTCATTACTGATACTACAAAAGAAAGAGAAAATCTGGGCAGCATTGTCATTGTAGGGGAATAGGTAGGGGAAGATGCAGGTTGGTCCTGTTCAGATATAAGCTCACATTTGGGAAGGAGATAGGAATTAGGGCCATCTCAACTTCCACTATCCCACTGTGAGGTAGGCCTGCCTTCCATCCCGGTAGGCCTGCCACCCCAGGCTGAGAGGAGTTCCTATCAGCTCATCGCAAGGTCAGATTACTGACCTTAACTGGGTTGATTACTGGCCTTGTAACACAGGCAAGAAGCAAGAATATCTTTACCTCGCCTGTGATGTGGCATAAATCACTGGTTGTGCAGGTGCCTTGGACAGAGAAAAATGTCAGTCACAAAGCGCTAGTACTTGCTGATTCCTTCCTGTCAATCACATTATTTTGTGGTTCTTGTGTTCTATGCCTAGTCATGCGGGCCAATTCATAGAATTCAGCGCAGAAGTAGTGCATGTGCCTGGCGCAGAGAAGAAGCGTGTGCCAGCGTACGCCAGCTGCGTGCATCAAACAGCATTTAGGTGCACCACATATTCATGGATTCCCCTAGCCATTTGCAGCCGTGGTGCAGCGAACATCCAGCAGTGCCAGTTACGCCCCCAAGAACGCCCCATGGGCAAGAGAAAGCCATAGAAATCCCCAATACAGCGCAAAGGGCCGCGCTAACCCTGGACCAGCTTACAATACATGTACACCACTTGCGCCAGCCCAAACACGTGAAAAATCTACTTGCGCACCCCCTTCAATACACGTACCCCACTTGCGCCAGCCCAAATGCAAGAAAATCTACTCATGCACCCCCTTCAATGCGCGTACCCTGCTCGCGCCTGGCCAAACACGTGCAAATCTACTCGGCACCCCCTTCAAAACGCGTGTCCCGCTCGCGCCAGCCAAAATGCGTGAACATTTAATTGTGCACCCCCTTCAATACACGTACCCCGCTCTTGCCAGCTATATTGCGTGATTAGTGCACTTGCATACCCCTGAATCCACGTACCCCACTCGCGCCAGCCAAAACGCATGGAATTCTCCCGTTGCCCCCCCCTTCATTACACGTACCCTGCTTGCGCCAGCCAAACCGTGTGGAAAGTGCTGTGCCTGTGGTGACAGTTGTCGGTGTGTGTCCCCTGTGATGTAGGCTGCCTGTGGGCCATGGTCATGGGTGTAGGGGGGTCCTTTGTGGTGTGGGCTGCCTGCAGGGGGTGCACACTGTTAGAGAGAATTCTCAAGAATGTGTTAATTTCCCTTACCTTTTGAGACCTGCATCAACTTTGCTGGATTGATAGGATTTGAATTTTCTACCTGGGAAGAGTGTGAGCCTTTTTTTCCCACTCGTCCATGTATTTTGATGTGTGTTTTACTTTTGTGTTCTTCGGTTATGGAGTTTTTTTTTAAAACAACTCGATAGGCATCATCTTTTTCTGTGTGTCACACAGCACCTTCAGTGCAGTGACACAGGGTTGTCTTTCAGACTTCCCAAGGTTTAAATACCTTCTCTGGGACTGACTACCATCTCCCAGGGCATGTAAAGTCAAATTGACTTTACTAGTCTCTTTAAATTTACAGACCCAGCACACACTATCTTACTATAGAGTGCTGGAGGGGTTGCCTAGCTTCCCCTGAGTCAAAACACTAATGTAAAAGTAAAATGTTACCCTTTCCTACCTTAAATGGTTGGTGGCAGTGGTTTAGATCAAACTACCATGATTTTTCCTGACCGCTAACAAAGGTAGCTAAAAATCGGGTCAGCCAGGTTTTCTAATATGGTGCCCCAGACCTATCTGTAAAAACAGACTCTGGTCAACTTTGTTTGCCTTTTCTTTTAGGAAAGGTCCTTCTTGTGTTTGTCTCAGCGCGCCAATCCAGGTTTGGTCCCTTCGTTTGTTGGCCTTTGGCAGGCTTCAGTGCTGAAGCCCTCCTCTGGCGCCTCAGTGTCTGGGATGGACAGGATGTGAGGGAGGTGCCTGAAACTCCATGTGCTTAGTCTCCTAGGAGACCTGAATCCACTCTGGTGTGATTGGGCAGCTGGCTGTTCGGCAAGGACAGTCACCCTGCTGTGTGAGTGACAGCCAGGCTGGAATGAATGGGGTAAAACTATTTAAATGCAGGTCTCAGGGATTTGGAAAACAGAGTTGACCACTGGAACGAAACAACCGAAAACGAGCTGAAGGAAGAGGACTGCTGCAACTCCTGGATGACCGGTGAAGCCCTGCTGCAGGTCTGAAATACCTGAGCTCCATTGACAGAGAAGCCCTTCCAGGTTAACTTCTTCCCTTGAGTTTGGTGGGAACAACCAACTCGCAAGCCACGTGGACACCTTCCCCATTTGCTTGAATTTTCTGCAGCGTGCTGTTGAAAACCGGATAGCCAGATGGAAGGAAACCAGCTTGTGGACTTTGAGGCACTCACACCTTAAACCAACGTCTTCCTAAGCTTTTGGCCTCATCACTGGGCAATGCAGGAACCTACCTTCGTCCTCCATCTTGTCCCCACGACTGAAGCTCAGGAACAGCAAGATCTGCTCGAGCTGCCAGGAAAAACTGCCTCAGCTACAGCTCTTCTTCAAATTAAAGGTACTGTGCAAACACAGTCTGGAAATCTTTTCGGACATTGAGAAAGTTCATAGAACTTTCTGAACTTCGAAGGCTTGTCCTTTCCTAAACATATGTCAACCTTTTCGCCTAACCAAATTCTTCTAAACTCTGTGGCAAAGACTTAACCGTTTTCTACCAGAATTGTGCTATCCAAAACAAAGACTCTGAACCATTGACTTTGCCCAGGCCTACAAACTAAATTGCTGGTTGCAGTTCACTGAAACCCTTTGCCCTGCATATGTGTATTGTTTATTGTGCTATTAACTATTATAACCTTGTCTTTTTACCCCTTTTGAAGGTATTTGAAGTGTCATTTTGCTCCCACTTCAGGGGAGCTAAACTTGTTCATTTACTTATCAGTTGTGTATTTGTGATGTATTAGTGTGTGATATTGATCTGCTATTAATAGTGTCTTGTTTTCAAACTGACTGTGTAAATAAAAGTATATTCTTTAACCAAGAAACCTTGAGTACGTGTTTGGTTGAATCACTGTAATTGTTGGTCCTTTGTGTAACTTGTTCAACTGCTCACTCAACTCCTGAGATAAGTCTAGCTGCTCAGCCATCGCTACCACTTTACTGTGTACTACAGGCTTGTACCAAAGGTGAAATTGTACTTACACTTGTATTCTTAATTGTGTGTAGTGTTCCCAAAGGGTACTGAACATGGTTCTGCCTATCACTGGTGTACAGTGGTGAGGATAAACTATACTTGTTACATTTAGAGTGCTACTTTTACCTTTGTTCAAATAATCCTCACAAGGCTAAGCAACAATAGAGAAGCAATTGTTTTATCATGACTGATATGGAAAGACACAGACAAGAGACCCTAGTCCCTTTAACAGTTGATCAATTGAGAGATATGTGTTAAGCTAGAAATCTCACTGTAAAAGGCAAGAAGGTTGAATTGATAGAAAAGTTGTTAGAATACCAAAGTCTGAGGAGTGGGTCTGAAACTCCGTCCCCTGCAGCAAATGTGGAAAATGTTGATGAGAATGATAATATATCAGAGCCCAGCTCTAATGTTATGGATGAGTTAGATGAGGCAGAAGAGTCTCACAATATAGGCCCTGTTTTACCTCTACCTGCTCATAGGCCTTAACCTTGACCACAGGGACCCCATCAGGTCCAACACTAAGGGCCTCATTACGAGGTAAGCGGTAAGGGGTTAACGGAGCCGGTAAAGGCCCCTGAGCCGTTAACACCATACCGGCCGGTTTTATCAGATGTCCTTAGCGGGTCTTGCGAGGGGGCCTTTACGTCATTAACAGGCCCATTGTTAGCATGCTCCCCATTCCCATTGAGCCATATGCGGGCTCAAAGGGAATGGGGATGGCCCGGGTCCGGGTTCCCTGAATGGGGAAATACCGGGCTCCCCAAGGTCGGAATGGCCCGTTATTTTCCCATGCAGGGGAAAAATGAGACTGGAGTTAGAATTTAAAAGAATCCAAGCCCAATCTGAA
Source organism: Ambystoma mexicanum (assembly GCF_040938575.1). NCBI lineage: Eukaryota > Metazoa > Chordata > Amphibia > Caudata > Ambystomatidae > Ambystoma > Ambystoma mexicanum. Next base: position 645,381,653 of record NC_090930.1, on the reverse strand, counting down.
AGCAAACACCAAGAACTTAAACTAAGAGAAATGGAGTTGAATCATGCCCTTGAAGTGAAAAAGTTGTCTCTTGAAACTGGTTCTCTCCCAGAGTCTTCTAGGTCTTCCTGTTCTTAGAGGCCTCACATGCCCAAAGATGCAGTAAGTATGTATGAGGTTAAGCTTAATATTTTGGAATGGTTGGCTGCTTTTGAATATAACCATGGGATTCAAGACATTACAGGGAATCAGCGGATTCCTTGGCTTTTTTCTAGACTACCCCCTGTTGCAACATATGTGGTAATTGAGTTGGGGGATATAGACACAAAGGAGTATGAAACTGTGAAGCTAGCTTTGATACCTAGATTTGGGAAGACCCCTTCTCAGTATCTTAAGAGGTTTAGAACCCTCAAAAAGCATGATGGTACCCATTGGGCTACCTGGGTGACTGAATGTTAGAAAAACCTAGATGAATGGGATAAGGGTTACAGAGTTAACACTTAAGAAGGTTTGAGAAATCTGTTTATGTTGGAATCTATGTATGATGCCTGATCTCTTGAGCTGAGACAGCACTTGGCTGACTCTAAGGAAATTGATCCAAATAAGTTAGCAAGGGCTGCAGACCTGTGGGTTGCCAACAGGGCTACTCACAAGGATTCTGGGGCAACTCAGAAGAAGGATGAGGGAAAGCAGCCTAAGAAAGATACTAAAGAGAATTCTAATACTTCCACTCCAAAAGCTGGCCCCAAACATAACAATGGTAAGATACCAGGGAATCCGAATCAGGTTAGTGTTCTTCATGGTGCCAAACCAGAAGGAGGCCAGAACAAACCCCCATTCATAAAGACATTTGGAGAATGTTTTGCTTGTGGATCAACTGACCATGTGAAAGGGGATCTCAGATGTAAGGGTAAACCTTCAGGGATCCACACTGTCTCCTTAGCCTTCTTCCCTGAGGATGAAGTACAAATGGAAAGTGGAAACTTTCACTTACTGGCTGAGGAACCCATGGAAGTCTCAGCCAGTGTGTCTTAATATCCCTGGGTCTGTGGGAACAGAACAACCTAGATGTTTACAATTCCATTCCAGATAATACTAAAGAGTATTACAACAACAGTGTTCTTGTGAATGGTCAGGAGACCCCTGCCATCAGAGACACTGGGACCGGCATAACTGTAGTTGATGAATCATTTTTCAAGGTAGAGGATGTTGCTAAGGCACCTAAATACTTAACTAAGCTTGCTGGTGGCCCTGTCCAAATGCTTCCTCAGTTACCAGCTCTCATCCAGTGCAATGACATGACTGTCACGATACCTGTAAGTGTGAAGAGTGAAGTTCCTGGGAGAGTCCTGTTGGGGAATGACTTAAAAACTCTTGGAGTTGTATCAAGCACCTCCAGGCCTCCCAGCAAAAGGAAACAGGAGCAGCCTAGGAAGGCCAGAGAGAATGCCTTAAGGGGCTCTCAAGAGAAGATTATAGAGGAAACTATAACTCCCAGTCCACAGGACTTACTGACTGCAATTTCAAACAAGATGGAGGAAAAGGGGAAACCTAAAACCCCCAGGAAGTAGCGAGCCAGCATTCCTGTGCTACCAACAAGGACATCCCTGAGAGGACTGTCCAAAGTCTCACCTGTGGATCCTCCACCAGCTGAGGCTGAGTGTGTGGAACAACCTTGTATGGTTGAATCAGCTGCTGTGGAATCAGATCTGGAAGAGGACCTTGCTCCTGTTGGAGATCTGGATCCTCCAGACCACCTTGAGCTGCAGTCTTTACTGGCAGAAGGTGGTCCCTGTAGGGCAGACTTCAGCAGAGGTCAATGAGAGTGACCTACTCTTGAAGGTCTTCGCCAACAGCCAGCTTCCTAGCTGGATGGGCAAGATCCAGGGAAGCATAGGTTGTACTGCGAAGATGGCCTCTTCTACAGTGAACCAACTGAGTCTATCCCAGGGGACCACAAAAGACTTGTAGTGCTTCTTGAAAGCAGACTCCAGTTCCTACAGTTATCCCATAAGACACCTTTGGATGGTCACCTAAGTTTTAAGAAGACCAAGGAAAGGCTCTCTTTATATTTCTACTGGTCTAAGTTGTGGTCTGATGTAGATAAGTTCTGTAGGAGCTGTCACACTTGCCAAATCTCTGGAAACAGTGGAACCAAGAGTGTGGCACCCTTGGTGCCTCTCCCAGTTGTGGGAGTCCCTTTTTAGAGGGTAGGAATTGACATTGTTGGTCCCTTAGAGCCTCCAACATCTTCAGGAAACAGGGTTATCCTGGTTGTAGTAGACCATGCTACTAGGTATCCTGAAGCCATACCTATGATAACTGTTACGGCTCAAGCTGTGGCTAAGGCCCTACTTGGTATTTTTAACAGGGTAGGTTTTCCTGTGGAAGTTATCTCTGACAGGGGATCCAATTGTATGTCCCACTACATGCAGGCCATGTGGAAGAACTGTGGAGTAACTTACAAGTTCTCAACTGCCTACCATCCTCAGACAAATGGATTGGTAGAGACATTCAACCATACAATGAAGAGCAGGATAGGTGCTTTAGAGGAACCCCTTAGGAGAAAGTTGTACCTTCTACTGCCATGTCTTCAACTGACTGTGTAAATAAATGTATATTCTTTTACCAAGAAACCTTGAGTAAGTGTTTGTTTGAATCACTGTAATTGTTGGTCCTTTGTGTAACTTGTTCTACTGCTCACTCAACTCTTGAGATAAGTCTGGCTGCTCACACATCGCTACCACTTTACTGTGTAGTGCAGGCTTTACCAAAGGTGAAATTGTACTTACACTTGTAGTCTTAATTGTGTATAGTATTCCTAAAGGGTACTGCACATGATTCTGCCTAACACACGCAGCTGATGGCAGCACGCAAGGGCCTCACCAAGCGGGTGCACGATTCAAGTAGTAGACAAGTGCGCTAATCAAGCGATTTGGCTGGCGCAAGCAGGGTACGCATATTCAAGGGGGTGGGCAAGTAGATTTCGACATGATTTGGCTTGCGTGAGTGGGGTATGTGTATTCAAGGGGATGCGCAGGGAGATTTCGACGTGTTATGGCTGCCTCGAGCGGGGTACGTGGATTCAGGGGTACACTATTGGGCTTTTCATGCAATTTGTCTGTGGGGAGTCCACTCCCCCTCCCCATGCCCCGCAGGCAGCCCAATCCACAGGGGACCACCCATCACCCCTAGATCTTGCCCCACAGAAAGCCTACACCAAAGCGGACCACCCATCACCCCTGACCATGCCCCGCAGGCAGACCACATCACAGGGGACACCCCGACACCCGTGTCCATGCCCTGCAGACAGCCCATGCCAAAGGAGACCACCCATCACCCCTGACCATGCCCCGCAGGCAGCCCACACCACAGGAGACACCCTGACGCCCGTGACCATGCCCCGCAGGAAGCCCACACCACAGGGTACCACCCATCACCCCTGCCCATGCCCTGCAGGCAGCCCACACCACAGGGGACACCCTGACACCTGTGGCCATGACCCACAGGCAGCCCACACCATAGGGGACCCCCCATCACCTGTGTCCATGCCCCACAGGCAGCCCACTCCACAGAGGACCACCCATCATCCCATGTTCATATTGACTTTCGTGATCGGGAACTGGCGCCGCTGGCTCATTTTTTTCCTTTGTTTTTTTATGCAGCTGCAAGGGTTTTCAGGCCGCTGACAACAATCACTGTACTGTGTGGTGTAGTGAGCGGAGTGTTACGGTGGACAACCCCGCAGCACCCACATTTTCTTTTCCTTTTTTGCAATTCCTGAAATGCATGCCACCAAAGGCTTGAGGTTTTGGTGTTCAGACCTTTGGTGGCATGCATCTATGTACTTTTTGTATAGATTGGATGTTTTTGCTCACTCTTTTCTTTCCGTGTCTGAGGGGATTGTCTGTGGCCTGTTTCCATTTGTGACAGTACGCTTTGTGACAGCTGTGTCATGTGTTGTTATTATTATTGAGGTTTTCACATTGCATGCCATGGCATGGTGTGTGGGTGGGTGACATGGGGTTGAGGGAGGTTTAGGTGACTTACCAGCATTTGGATGTGCTATTTTGCATGGGGGGTGGAATTTGTAGCTTGCATGTGTGCCTTTTGGTCACACTGGATTCTGTTTGTTTAAGTACAATTCCAAGGACACATTCTCAGGGTGTTAAGGTTTTTACAGTTGACTGTCCCTTTTTCATCATTGATTGTCACCTGGAATGTACCAGGCCTATGTACACTCCGCAGGAGGGGGGTTTTAGTTGATAAAAGTAGCCACAAGCTGGGTACGGGCTGCCTCGCCATGTGCCCTTTCCCCTGCCATGCGCAGCGGCTGCGTGTGTGGTTGGGGATGTGGAGGAAACACCATGTCCACCGGTACACCCCGCCGGGTTGTAACTTTGTGTAGGACACATGCTGCCAAAATGATCCTGCACAATACTGGGGGCGCATATAGTAGCTGCGTACCAGAGAGGTCAAGGGAGTGGAAACGTGACTTGAGCGCTCCAAATGTGAACTCCACTATGCCCCTGGTTGCAATATGGGCTGCGTTGTATCTTATCTGGGGTGGTGTGGTGGGGTTCTGTATTGGCATCATCGTGTGGGTGCTCAGAAGGTGTGCCCTGGGGAGGTGATAATGGTTGTCATTAGTTGGGTTTGTGTATTTGTCTGTGTGTGACATGCATGCATGTGCACAGGCATTCGCATGAGCCATGTGTTGCCATACGTCCCAGCTTCCAGGTCCCGGTGTAGAGCGGACATTCTTAATATGAAACCGTCATGGGTGGACCGGGGATAGTTTGCAAAGACAGAGGTGATGATTCCCTTTGCATCACATACAACCTGCAGGTTGATGGAATGCCAGTGCTTGCGGTTGTGATAGACGTGCTCAGTGGCCCTAGGTGGACGTAGGGTCACATGGGTGCAATCAATGGCACAAGCACTTTGGGGAAGTGTGCCACCCTGTAAAAGTCCTGGACCATGGCCTGCCTTTCTGTGGTTGTTCTGGGCATGTGCCTGCGGACTCAGGGGCATGTAGTCATGATTGCCAACACCTGGTGTAGGCAGCGTGACTGCATGGCCTGTGAGATGCCCCCAACTATGGCAGTTGTCTGCTGAAATGACCAAAGGGCTCGGTGCTTGGGAGCGCAAGTTGGGTGATGTGAGGCCATCCTCTCACTCAGTGACCAGTTCTAGGATGATATGAGGTGGAAACCTATACCTGCCATAGACCTGGTCATTAGGCATCCCAAAAAGGCTGGTCCTGGGTAAGAAAATGCGGGTCCTGGCTATCCTCCTCCTCCTGTGCTGTCCCACGATCACTGCTGCGAGGAATGGGACATTCATCATAGCTGTATATGCTTGCTTGTTGTTTGTGCACGCTTTTATGTTATGCCGGGCTGCTTACGCATACTTACGCATGGCGGATGTTTTTCCAGCTTTGCGCATCTTTTAGGTTTGCCCTGTTCAATTCCACGAATATGTGTTGTAAGTGCACGTGTGGGCGTTGCAAGGGTTTTACTGCTGTACTTCCCTCGCTATGCCCACATTTTTGCGTGTTGGTCCCCATTTTGTGATTTCCGCCCCCATTTTAAGTATGTGCACTGGACGTTGTGCGCCTTCACTGGGCAACTCGTGCACAGCTTTCAGGATGTCAAAGTGTGCGCCACACGCGGATTCAGTGCAGGTTCCAGGTAAGCCACACACAGTGCCTTCCATGAATCAGTAAATGGGCACATGCGTGTGTTTCGCACGCGTGCGCTGCGTTTCTCATGCTTGCGCTAGACATTTCCGCAGACAATAATTACATGAATTACCCCGTTGGCTGTGATGCTGTTCTGCCCATGATCCATATTTGGAGAGTCCTCACACTAAAACGTGGATAAATGCCAGCATTAGTGGATTGATGCAATTTACAGCATTCCCGAAAAGAAATTGTCGAGTGTTTGCTCCCCCAGAATTTATTTCAACTTAGATTGTGTTAAATAAGGGTAGTATACACCTATTGTTTATGGAGTCCTCATAGGAAAACATTAAATACTGTTGATTTCAACAAATGCTATGTTATGTAGATGTCTTATATAGTCCCCTCCTGTTTTTTGACCTAGCTGTGAATGGTTTTATAAGAAAAGAGGGGGTTTGTTAGCAGGAAAGTGGGAGAGGCAGATGAAAAACCTGTGGTGTTAATGGCTGCAAGTAGGAAACCTGAGTGTTTTTCTGTTTCTATGATTTGTGTGGATACAACGAAATGGAAAATTCCAAGATCTGATAGACAACAGCCATTTGATCCTGTTAATCACTAATATCGGTAGGTGTTAAAGGTTTGAAGAGGGGAACTTAGTCAATTAATGTTCATGTGGTATTAGCTAGGTGGGGATTTGTGTGTGTAGCGTATAGTAGTGGGATGAATATTAGTAGGGGGTCAGTTAGTAAGGGTGAAGAGTATACTAAATAAACAGGGGGCATGAGCAGTGCTGGAACATTAAACATTGTAGTAAGTTCCACGCAGGAAAATATCAGAATAGTTTGTTAGAAGTGTTTGTAAGAATATTTTTGATTCTGTCTCTGCGTGATGCGACCCAAATGAGTGTGTTCTGCAATTGCTTTGGGAAGGGGTTGTGTGTGTTCATGGCTTTTATCTTTACATTTAGAAGGCCAACTTCCAAACACAATTCCAATTGTCTTTTTTTAAGAGCGGAGTTTTTATTTTATTAAACCTGATGCGAGTAGTTGTATAGTAGGTTTAGGTTTAGATGGCTGTGTAGTGCAGGAATTAGTTGAATAGCCAGATTTGTACCTGTTTTCTGAAGGTTTGGTAGCCTTCTTCTGTGCAGTTGTATTTGGGCATAAAGTGCAAGATTTTAGTTGGTAGGAGGGAGAAAGAAGGTCTTCCATGTTGTGTTGAATGTTGGAACCGTTAACAGTACATTATTGTTGTTCTCAATTGTGTGGTATTTTCTTGTGATGGGGTTTGGGCCCCTGTCATTGTAATAACAATGAATGATGAAAAGTGTTTTGAAGCACATCCTCCTTTTGAATTGGAGCCAGAAGAGTTGGTGCGGTGGTGGGGTTATGCATTCAAATTATTTGAGTCTTGGCGTTATGCGTTCGAATCATTTCATTCTTAGAAACAAACTGCTGCCACAATTGGGTCTCTTTGCATTCAGATGAGTAGTTATTCTAGGATCCCACTGTTGGCGTAGTCAAGTTTTTATTATTTCAACACTATTTCATAGTAATGTTATTATTATTATTATTATTATTATTATTTTGATTTGTATTATTATTATTATTATTATTATTATTATTATTATTATTATTATTATTATTGTTATGTTTAATACTTGGATACAACATTAATACATTTTCCATGTTACACAAAACAAAAAACAATGATGCCGGTACATCGTTTTGTTAAAAAAATTGTAATCTTACAATCACATCAGTAAGTCATAAACAAATGGATGTATATGTATGCTCAGAATGTTAATCAGAGGGGGCATTAAGTTTAGAAATAGATGTTACATGTCATATAAAAACAAGCCAATTAATTCTGGGGTGAGTGGATGGAGTGGTTATACATGTCTTATTCTTTTGCATGCTACACCAAGTTTGATCGTACAATGTTTGGTGTGCTGTTGGTGCAGTTTCTTTCTTCTAATAATTAGCCATTAGTCTTTTCTCCATCAGGCAGGCCATGGCAGTAAACATTAATCAGATTTCCAGTAACCCTGTAGACAACCCAAGAGACATTGCTAAGTAGACATATCAACAGAATTTTCAATAATAACAACTTTACTCTAATACCAAAAACAAAGATGATGAATCTGCAAACATATTTAAGCCTTCAAAGCAACCATAATCTAATGCACTAGAAAATGCCAATTGGAGTGGTGCCATCAATTTCTCAAAATGATATATGAGTTAGATATGTCCATCTTGGAAAACATATCTTAAAACATCATCAATCTTAAAGTGCCAATGTTTCTAAGGGAAGCAGAATCAAAGAATATTGTGATCTCCTCTACTTTGTCCAAAAATAAATGAAAGCCAAACATCTGGGGAGTACCACTTAGTCATGCACTTTACAGCAGACCCATAAAACTGTATCCACTGTCTCTATATCAGTGGGCAATTACCTGGGATATTTCATGAATGCATTAAAATGGAAAACTGTTGTTTCTTCTTCTTGTATCAACTTCTATTCAATATTGCCTCCAATTCTGTCATGATAGCTTTCTTAATTCACAAAAATCTCAGGGTAATACAGCCATCTACAAGTCTGTGGTCTAGTCCAGTTGTGCTAGTACCAAAGGCAGGATCCAAAGAATTGAGATTCTGTGTTGACTATAGAGCCCTTAATGCAGTCACCACGACTGATGCCCATTCTTTACCTATGACAGATGAACTGGTGGTCAAACATGGTTCAGCCAAATACCTCAGTACATTTGACCTAACCTCAGGCTATTGGCAAATTGCCCTGAGAGACCATGCCAATGAGAAAACTGCATTTTCAACCCCTGGAGGCCTCTACCAGTTTAAGGTGACCCCTTTTGGATTAATGAATGCACTTGCTACATACCAAAGGATGGTGAATCATGTTCTGAATGGGATGGAGGACTTCTGCAATGACACACTTGGATGACATTGCAGTGTTCAGCCCTACTTGGAAAGAGCATATTGAGCCCAAAAATCTCTTGAATGATGCAAGAAGAGCAAGAACACTTTTCCATTTTAATTTGATCGCAAATGGATTTAAAAAGGACAATACATTTCTATAATAACCTATTTTTCAAGAAATTTGAGAAGGTTGGATTGAAGTATTATGCTACAACAGGTGTAATGCAATTAAATATTGCAGTATTATAACAATGTTTCAAGAATTGATATTGATCCTTATCTAATGTTTGCACCAGCTTATAATTTTGTGATTTTGGAATCCAGTGGATCCAAACATGCAGGAAGTTTAACTGACAAAAATAACAGATACTAGACACTTGTCATGGCCATAGGACAAGGGCCACTATCTTTATCATCTAAAGAGTCCAAATGGATCCAGTCCTAGCGCCTTTGGTGCCAGGCTCATGAGAAAGTGTGCTCTGCACACTTTGTGTCTGGGGCACATGCATCCAGGCCGGGCGTGGCCATTAGAAATCATTGGGGAGCCCATGCAGCAGTCTCTGGGAGTGGCAAGGTGGAGCCACAAGGCGGGGCCAAAGGGGAGTGGCTGGGACCATGCTATTGAAGCTAGCCCCACCCGCATGCAAGCGCTTCGTGTTAGTCTGATTTCTGCAGCATAACGCTTACCGCCACCTGAAGTGCTCTTACCTGTTTCCAGCTCATCATCTCAACGCGCATCTCGCCATGTTCCAGTACATCAACTTCAGCGCGCACCTTACCTGACTCCAGCCAAAGCACTGCTTGAAGCGCAACTTACCTGACTCCAACACTTCATCTTAGCAGGCACCTTACCTGCTTCCAGCAATACCATCGCTAGATGCGCAGCCTACCTGGGTCCAGCAACACCATTGCCAGACGTGCATCTTACCTGTCTCCTGCAATCCTATCGCCGGCAGTGCATCGCATTTTACCTGATTCCCGTTGTCATCGGGGTCAGGGCGCATCCTCACCTGTTCCAGACGTCTAGCTATGCGGGAGCTCTTCTTCTCGCCCAGCATCCTCACAGATCCATCCATCCAGTAATTGCTGGCAGGTCTTTGGATAGCTGCTTCCTGTCTGACGCCACCAGGCCATCCATGCAAGAGAAAAGGACACATAAGGTTAGAGACTGCATAACTATCTTACGCTTGGCCGCGCAACACATAAGCCTTGCATTGGACCTTGAAAACAAACTTATCTTCTAATTGGGAGCTCCACAATCCCCTCTGGCACCCTTTGGACTTGCACACAGCACTGCGACACTGCGTGGCCATCTTCACACCTATTGGGGATAGAAAAGACATTACAAGGGTTACTGGCAATAATCATTGTTAAGAACAATTACCTTCAAAGTGATATGGTCACAGCCGGTCTGGGATGCCACACACACGGACCAGTGAAGCAACTAGGTCCATCAGAGGCGCCCCTGCTGATGAGAAGCAAGACAGAGAGCTCATCTTCACAAGAAAACAGGTGAGACAATATGGGTAAACGCATGCTCACCTCATTCTGGAACGAAGGGTTAGAGGGAATTCACATTCCAACCACCGCATTCTCACTGCCTCTCATATTCTCTCAGGGGCAGTGCCAGCAACCAAAGCAGCCCACACTGTAGCAGCTGGGAAGGAGTCCGATCCAGGTAAGCCAAGTACAGGGAGTGCACCAACCGTGCCCCAATGTCCCGCAGAGACAAGGTGAGAGTAACAACTCTATGTACATGAACACAATGAGTAATGAAATAGTATTTTTCCTAACTGCCCGATCCTCTCGACACACCTTAACTACAAAAACATTGATAGGAACCACCTCATACAATGCCTAGCTGAGGTGGATAAAAACCAAATCGAGAATGACTCCTGCGAAACAACGTTAGCAAATCTACGTAGTCACCTTGAGAAACACACGGACCAAATTGCCCCCCTCCAAACTAAATCAACTAGACCCACCCAAAAAAACCCACAATGGTTCTCCAAAGAACTTGCAGAACAAACAAAAGGACAAATGAAACAGAGAAAATGTCTGGCTAAAAAATCCTTCATCAGCCAATAAAGCCCGCTGGAAGGAAAGCAAAATAAAATATAAACATATGATAACCGAGGCCAAAAAAAACTATAACGAACAGATTTCTACAGCCACCAATTCCACCAGCAAACTATTCAATATCCTTAAATCCATAGAAAAACCCAAAGCCATTACCCCTCCTTTCCTACCCTCTCAAGAAGAATGCGATGCCACCCAGATCGCCTTCTTCAACAAAATTTCAAAAGCCAGGGACGCCATCATAAATTCCCTGACCAACAAAAAAACGACAGTTACTCTGCCAGCTGAGACTGCAACCGCAGGTATTGGAACTTTCAAGTTCACAGAGATCAACAACAGCGAAAGGATCAAAGTACTGGCGACCATGAAACCCACGACCTGTGCAGAGAATATCATTCCACCTAAGGTAATATTGGACAACATAGACATTTTCGCCCCCATCCTGACAAAGATCATTAATGCCTCTTTTAGAGACCAGGAAGTCCCTAATGCCATCAAAAAAGTCACAGTAACCCCTGTGGTAAAAAAACCCAATCTCGACCAACGCGATCCGAATAATCTCAGACCCATAACAAACAGCAACTTCATCCTCAAAATCATGGATAAGATCGCCACCATGCAGCTCCAGGCACACGTAGAGGAATCTAATTCCCTCCACCCACAGCAGTCTGGTTTTCGCCCCGCACACAGTACCGAGACGGCTATGTTAGATCTGCAGACCAAAATGCTCGGTATTATTGACAAGGGTAAGACAGGCCTCCTCGTTCTACTCGACCTCAGCGCCGCATTTGATCTCCTCGACCATAACCTACTCCAGAATGCGCTAAAAAAGACCACCAACTGCTCTGATGAAGCCATCAGATGGATAATGTCCTTTCTAAAAAACAGAATATCCAGAGTGCACTGGGGGGACAAGTTCTCCCTCGAAAAAGAAATCCTCTGTGGAGTTCCCCAAGGGGCCAGTATGTCACCCCTACTGTTTAATCTTTACTTAAAGTACCTATGCCTTGTTCTCGACCACATAAACACCTATTTCACTAACTATGCTGACGACACACAGCTTGTATTCGAACTAAGTGGCAATTATCAGAAAGATAGCGAGCAACTTACCACGATATACAACCACGTGGAGCAATGGATGGACTCCAATTGGATGTGCCTAAACGGAAAAAAACGGAACTCATGATTTTCGGCTCATCCTCTGCTCGTGCTAAGCTACCCTCATCCTACACATCCTTCCACATTAAAGATACCCCCATTCCGGTCCTAAGCAAGGTTAAAACCCTAGGTATGCTGCTAGAAGCATCGTTGGGTGCGGACGCCCAAGTACAGTTCATCAAAAAAAACTGTGCCTACCACCTCCGTCTAATAAAAGCCATCAGACCTTTCATATCCGAGGAAAATTGTGCGACCATAGCAAGAGCCACCATCTTGTCGCGCCTTGACTATGGCAACGCTCTAGTCCTGGTGCCTCCAAGCAATGCCTACAAAGCTACCAAATTGTACAGAACAACGCGGTAAGAATTGTCAAGCTCAAAACTAAAACAGAGCATATCAGCAACTCCAGAAGGGAGCTTCATTGGCTGAAAATCGAAGATAGGGTGCATTTCAAAACCTTAACCATCGTTCACAGATGCATCTACGGAAAGGCACCAACCTACTTAAAAACTAGGATCAAACCATACGTTTCTAATAGAACACTGTGATCATCCCAAATTGTTAAAATTGCTACGTCACCTCACAAACTCAAAAGTGGCTTAGGTAGAGCCTTTCCAACCCTTGCAGCCAACCTTTGGAACAACCTACCAGACCACCTTGGACTGGAAACCAACTACTCGCGTTTTCGCAAACAGATAAAAACCCACATCTTCAAATAAACGGCCATCACGGCATATACCTCAGTTAGCTTAAGTCTATGTGACTGTCCCGTCTGCTCTGTCTAATCACTATCTGTCCCGTCCGTTCTCGTGTCCTTGTTTCTGCGCCCCGAGGCTCGCAAGCTACCGGCGCAATATAAATATTAAATAAATAAATAAATAAAATGTATCCTGATTAGGAGTAACTATAAGTTATAACAAGAAATTACACTGAGCATGGGTTACATATGTTTTGCAAGAATAAACATCTGTTGATACAAGAATAATAGAAAGATATTAAGTTAATTGATTGAGATACCTAAAACAGATAGTCTAGCTAAGTGTTTTCCAAGATGTCTGCCTATAAAGACTATTGTTAGAGAGGCAAGAATTCAGTCCTATCTCTATGTTTATTGACATGGGAAGACCTGAAACACCGACAAAAGTAGAATGTGGAGGGCTTGGCGTCCTCTACAACAAGCCAGCGCTTAGTGGTTAGCATACCAAGATTACATGGCTGAATACACTCTAGATCCAATATAAAAAGGTAAGAGGAAACATAAGAAAAAGAACAAATTTTAACGGTATCAGACTAGTCAGAGATACTGTAATAGATCATACCCTATTCAGATCCCAGTCGTAGTTTAAAAAGGTTTTCATATCTAATCTTTGCAGTCAACACAAGTCAACACAAGAAAGATTACAGCTTACTGGCGATTTAATTTGAAGACCGGTTTTACAAAGATGAAAGCCAATGACAATAGGTACACTTCTAATGGAAGCAGAACGTTTGGGGACCATTGGAATGACAGATACTAGCTCTAGGTATAATTTAAATGAAATCCAGTAAGAAGGAGGAATGACATTGAAACATTACGTCTTACTTCATACATGTGAGTAGTTAAAGTGAGTTGGACTCCCATAGGAACCTCAACAGATTCTACTGTTAATAACTTTTGATTCATACTATGTATTTGACCCAAATGTTAAAGTCAATTAAGAACATGCATCCCCTCCCCCTTCCCAGACTGCAAAGTTTGGTAAAGATTTAAAAATAAAATAAAAAGGTTATTCAGAAAACAAATAAACAAACAAAAAATCTAAGTCGGGGCCCATTTATTATCCGAGAGGTCCATTTTTGCCAGACCAGCCAGACCAAACCACTGGAAGGCTTTGGACCAGGTCCAAAACAACTTGGGCACGAAGCATTTACTGGAGGACAGGGAGCTATTTTCGTTGTACAATCATTTTTCCTGATAACCGCGGTTATAGAGGAGTACAGATAGCTGAGGGTATCTGTTGTTCCATAATAGGGGGTTACAGTTTGAAAAAAAAGATCTTTAAAATTATAGTGATGTCTGGGGTGAAAAACCATTGGCCATGGCCAGTGACTCATTAGGCATTTGGGAATCTTATCCATGCAGTAAGTACGACTGACTCTGCCTAGTTATAAGGAAGCTGCCAGCTCCCATTTTGTACACAGATTACTGCGGTTAAAGGTTTATTTGCTTGCACTTGTCTTAAACTTTCAGTGCATCTTTTCCATGGAGTATTTACACTTATCTCCACTTATGAGGGTCATATATGTAGAACTGTAAATAATTGTGCTTCATAATTTATGTTCTTTAGGTAATTATATTTTCTTTTTCACTGATAGAAAATTACATTTTATTACATAATTACTGTGGACATGGCTAGTGTTTGTAGCGCTGTATATATTCCTGTGTACATGGCTAGTGTCTGTACCATTGTGCATATACTTTGTGGACATTCACCTAATGTCTACTGTGAAGGCATCATGAAGCAGGACACAGACAACAGACTTAAAATTCAAACAAAAGATATTTATTAACTTACATGTCAGGATGGTTAAAGGCCTAACTTGCTCTATGCGAAAGTGGGTTTTCCCTACCTGAACATAAAAGTCTCAGGTCAAAGAGTTCAACTTAAAAGTCTGTCTGTGTTCAGAACATATACTTGTCTTCACAATTAAAGCTAAACAGTGTGTAGGGGTGTCAATAATCAAAGAAATGGTGATACACACAAAGTCTGAGCTTCTTTCAGCTCCCAGTTAATTCTTCAGTTCCCTTTCCCCAAGTTCAAGACATTTCCACAAAAAGTTCTTAGGATCTTAGGATATACCTTGTTCAAGTTCAAATAGTTCCACAAACTTCTCAGGGTTCCTTTCCACAAGTTCAGTGCAACACAAATTCAAAGAGAAAAGCCCTTGAAGCCCCGTCCTCAAGAAGATACTTGTAGTTCATCAGGTCTTAGGGTCCGCTTCCCCAAGACTTCAACGTAGCAACCAATATGTAATTCTGCCTTTTAAAGTTCAGCTTAACACTAGTCAGCCTGACCCTCCTTCTGATTTGCCTAACCAGGTCACTTGCAGCACTCCATCTTAGATGGTTTCACCATGTCTTTATCTTCACAATACAGGGCCCACTGGTCTAGGCGCCGTTATAAGACCACAAGGGCTGCCCATCACAGGTCACACAACCAGGACCCCTTTGGCTATTCAGCCCACACAGGTTCCTCTGCATTTGCCCCTGTGTACAAGGTCATGTTCCATTAGTTTTCCTTATTGGCTACTTGGCTCTTTGTGCAATATTTTCACTCCTCTAGCTTTATCCTGATTAGCCTCTTGGCTCTGCCATAATACGCCTCACACCTCTTGCCAGTCTTTGGCCTTGCTGCACTGCATTTACTCACATAGTTTGTTTGGTGGGGGTCTTGTTCATGCCCCACATTTTGTTGCACTCCTTCATACTTGTTTCCTTCACCATAGGTGGCTTTCATATGGGCATTTTCCTGTAAATCCCGTATTAGCCATTTGCTTTGTTTATAAAGTTTACATGTCCTTTCAATATTCAATATGGTTTTAATTCTTAGGTTTTCCGTTAATTTGTTATTCAATTTGCTTGGGTAGCATTGTTTTAAAACTTTCATTCAGTTCAGCGTTTAATATGCATTGTTTAACAAAGCAGAAGACCATTAACTTAACCTATTTGTACCTATTAGGTATTTAATAGGTATACATTAGAGCTAATCTTCACTTCCATTTAATTTGGTATTCAATATATACAGTGTAGCGCTATTTAGAAACTTCCATTCAGTTTGGCATTTAATATGTACTTATGGTGCTTTGAAATTCTCACTCATGCAGCACTTCGTTTGTTGCACAGGGCCCATCCGGAGCGCCTTCAGTTTCCAGGTGTCTTTCCCAAACACTCACCTGTCAGCTGCATCTTGCTATGATGGCTCTTGCTGCATTTTCGTACTTCCCAGGCTGGCGGTCTGACCTCTTTGAGCCCCGCTTGCATGTTGATTTTATTTCTGAATGTGCTGGCAACTCTGTTGCCTCTGGGTGAATGCGGCCAGCATCCATTCTCTCTCCTTTGCTCATTTGCAGCACACAGCTGCTTCAGCTCCGTCACTGAGGTTCCCAAACCCCGGGATTGTTGGCTGGCATCCTGGTCACACTTCAGGTCCCACCATGGCTGCCTCCTCAAGAAAATGGTCCCCTGGTCTTTCCTACACAGGCCTCCCTGTTGCTCACCGTCTCTACTTAATGGTCTTCCCATATACACCTGCAGCCCCTTGAAAGGCTGCAGGTGTGGATGTCTAATTAGACTTGCCTTACCATGATTAAGTGAACTTGTCTGACTTTCACTATACTTAACATGCATCTTCCTCATCTCAGTACCAGAGTGGCAAAATTAAAGTGTAGTGTTCATAACTCTTAGTTTCCTCTTCATCCTCCAAGTCATTTCAACTGTCAAATGTAGGGAATTGAGGGGTGAGGTCTTTCAATAACCCATGAAGGTTGGGGGAGGGCTGGGTTGGTCAAGATTAGGAAAAGAGGGATACAATGTCTTGCCAGAGAGTACCCCACTCCCAAAATCAGAGGACTTTCCACCCAGGTGATCCTCCCTAGCTTCTCCACCCCCAGGATTGGGATCCAAAAGAAATGGCCTTTCCCTATACTGTATATATCTGAAAATACAAAATACAAGGAGTACTAAATACACACATATTTGCACCTGTAACAAAAATGTGCGTACAAAATATTATTCTTAGCTGTGGCTATGGAACAAGCGATGTGAATAGGTGAATCACACCCACAGATAATAGCAACAATGACTTGTGTGCTACTGCACCCTACTCCCATGATGTTTTACACTTTATGGGCCTCATTAGGAGTCTGCCGGTCTAGAAATAAGGGTACTGGTAGCAATTTACCCGCACCCTTCCAGACCAGCAGACTACAACTCTGCTTTCCTGGGCTTGTTGGCCCGCAGGTCTGACCTGCCAGGTGCAACAGTCCCAGAGAGCAGAGTTGTCATGGAAGCAAAGGTACTGTTAGCAACTGAGCTGGTGCTTCCATGTCCCCACTCTCATGGAGTCCTATGGGGCTCCATGGGAATGGGAGCTAACATTTTCCACCACCTGATATACCGGGCTGCTAGGATTTGTATTGTCCTGGTGGCACCTGCATATCAGGCAGTGTAACAATATTTCAGTCTGGCGGCAACCCGCTGTCAGAACCGACAGGTTACCGCAGGACTTGCAATGAAGCCCCATATATCTTAAAATGTAACTTACAAGGAGTACTGAATACACACAAATATTGATATGTAAAAAAATATGTATTTTTGAAATATAAATGTATAACTGAGGGAGCAGCAGCAGCCAGCAGGGTGGCAAGGTTTGAGGTGTTGTAAATCCAAGAAATCACTGGAGTGCATAACAGCGCCTACAATCACTCGCAACACTGTGTGATGGCTATCCTGGGCCCCTGTATTATCACGTCTATATATATCACGTCTAGATATAGGCCAATGTGAGTTGTTTATTTTCCCTGGTTGCATAACCCTGGCTATCCAACATTTTGATCAAAACTGCATGACAGAAACAAGAAGTGTTATAGGGGGAATGAGAGAGGTCTTGGGAGTGCAGGATAACATTTGTTTTCATTGATTTTCTGACTAGCCGTGGCTAAAAATAAAACAACTTTACGGAGTGTCTCTATACCTGTCATAGCCACTAGTCAATGGGCAAGTTCTTCCACATCCCCAGGGTCCCATTGGACCCAGTCCTGCTGCCCCTGGTGCCAGGGTCATGTAAAAGTGTGCTCTGCACACTCTATGCCAAAGGCGTGTGCAGCTGGGCTGGGCGTGGCCATAGAACAGAACTGGAAGGCACGTGCTACAGTCCCAAAGAAGGGCAAGGTGGAACCAGTAGGTGGGGCTAAATGGAGGGGCCTGAGCCAGCCTATATAAGACCAGCCCATCCACATGCCTTTGCTTCGCGTTATTCTGCTTTCAGCAGCGTAACGCTCTTCGCTGTGCTTACCAGCGATTCCTTCAGCCGCATCCTGAAGATATTCCTGATAGCGCTCCTTACCTGCAGTCTACCGCTACATCGCTGCGCGCGCCTTACACCCCGACTACTCAATCGCTGAGGGCGCTCCTTACTTGTTGTCAGCTGCTACAACGCTGGGCGCACAACTTACCTGCTGCCAGCCGCTACATCGCTGAGCATGCATTTTACCTGCTGCCAGCCGCTACATTGCTGAGAGCGCTTCTTACCTGCAACTCCTCGCGGCCGGAGTCAGACTCTTCCTCTTACCTGCATTCCATCACGGCCAGAGCCAAAGTCTTCTTTCTCACTGACATTTCATCACAGTCGAAGTTGGAGTCTTCATCCTGCAACCGCAAATCTTCATCTAGAATCGGGACGCCACTCTTCATAGTCGGCCTGCACATACGAGGAAATAAGAACACAACAGGTTAGAACTCATATGCATATCGAACGCACTGCCACATTATACAAAAGACTACAGTTCCCTTGTAAAGACCAACTTTCCTGTCACTGTTGAAACTCCATCAGCTTCTAAGGTCTTCTAGACTCTCTTCAGTCCCGATTTACTTCTCCGTACCTATGGAAATGGATTGAGACATTGCAAGAATAATTATTAGATGAAATACAGACAGTCTAATTGAACAATAGTTGTGACAAAAGACTTAGCTTCAAAGTGGATTGGTCGAAGCTGGTCTGGATCAACACTCCCACGGACCAGAGAAGCAACTTGGTCAATTCTACGTGCCCCTGCTAGGATAAGGAGGACGGATAGCTCAACATTACAGAACTACAGGTGAGCTTGTATGGGATAGCGCTTGCACACCGTATTTTGGCACGAAAGGGCTGGGGGAAATCACGATATCCCCACTCCATTTTCATTGCCTCTCCTCTTCACTCAGGGGCAACGCCCATCTCCCGAGCCGCAGGTCCAACCACTATTGGGAGGGAAAGGCGATTCTGAGGAGTCAAGTCAAGGGAGGGCTCCAACCGTGCCCTAACGCCCCCGCAGAGACCAGGTGAGCGTAACAATACCTGGGGGTTTACAACGTGCGGACAGTCGCACATAGGCACGTTAATTTATCTCATCTGTTGCTTGGCTGCTGTTCTATACGTGGCTATATGAATAGCAGTGTACATTAAGCCCAACATGTTCTGTCCAATAATCACATTATTTTGTGGATGTTGGACCACTCTATTTTACTCGTGTTTTGAACGTGTCCTCAGGCTTACTCTTGTCTTTAAAAAAAAAAAAATGTGTCACAGTTTGTGTTTGAGTTAGTGAAAAACGTGCACATATCCGCAGCTATAGGATGATGTTTATATCCGCATTTGAATAGCCGGGGCTATGAAAGATGGTTGGAAAAAAGAGTGTTCTATCTGTTTCAGTGTTTTTTATTAGTTGGTTTTACTGTTGTAATTGTGTACTAGTCTGTGAAGGGCTGCAATGAAATTGTGTCAGACATTTTAGTACTTTGCTTACAATATAGTCCTCCTTTTGTGGTATTGATTTTGGAAAGTATAAGGCCACCATTTTGTTCTCATTTTGATTGCAGAACTCATACTGTACACATGCTGAGTGTGTGGCTAATGTGAATGTAAGTATCTGTAAATATTGACATATTTAAAGATTTATTTGCCATGTTGTATGTGTCAACTTTATTCACCACTGCTATGAGGTGGCATATATTGCCACTATTTTCCACTAGCTCACATTAAGTGGCGGTTCATTGTACCATGAACGTGTATAGAAAGTGCTTTCATCTTAAGTTTATAGCATTATAAAAATGTTAGTGCTGCTCATACACCTATGCATTGTTAGTGTTTTACTGATATGCTATTAAATATACCTATCTCTGTTGATACACATATGCATTAGTTGTGTTAGATTCTAATACTCTTTCGAATTGGTATCCCAGAATGTAGCATTGTTTTTCTATTAAACAGCCATGGTAGTGGCTGTGTAGTTATGGTTAAGTTGCTGTTTCCAAAGGAAGAGCACTTTTTGGCAGCTTATAACTTTTCCTCCCCCTGGACGAATCTTCACCAGATTTTGCAAAAAAAGGTATTTGGGCCACTCTGAATTATTTTGCAAAGTTTGTTGATGTTTGGTCCAGGGGGGGAATAGTTAAAGGAGGGGTCCCAAAACGTCTTTTCTTCCCATAGACTGAATGGGGGGAAAACTTTGCGCATGCCTACAGCCGAAACCGCTGGATGGATTTTCACCAAATTTGCGACAGGAGCAGCGGGTTGGTCCCAAAAGAGTGCTTTTGTAAATTTGGTGAAAATCCGTCAAGTAGTTTTCTTTAAAACGATCAAAAAGTAGGTCTGCAAAAGTTAGTGATATCTATGTCCGCTCCGCGGTCACACTTCCCTGTTCGCTCCGCGGACAAGAAATCGATTGGCTAATCCATAGCGTCATGTCCACGGACATGAGGCATTTTCACAGATTGGTTGTGGAGCAGCGTGAAGTGCATCAGATTTCTTTGCGGGCTCTGCCATCTTTTGTTCATGTTTTGGTGTACACAGACATCGCTGGTAACACATACAAAACAACACACCAATGCACTTGTTATACTTATGAAATACTGTTTCCGAAGGTGAGCTTTAATTAGGTTGTGATGCAATGTGGCAGCGCAAACTCAAAAAGTGGTGTTTTCTTGCCACCAAATTCATACGGTAAAGTGGAAGTTGGTGACCAATGCCTGTGTCTGTGTTGTAATGTTTTCAGATTAATATTGAAGTCGGACTGGCGTCCTATGTTTTCAAATCTGATACGGCCACCTGGAGTGTTTGATGGAAACAGTGGTTTTGGAGGCGTATGGGAGTAGCGGTTCTCATGATTGGATGCTCATATGTTGTTGCAAAGTGAGAATGTATTTGCCTTCTGAATGAAGGTCAGTTGATTTGCTTTTTTTATTGCAAGCTGAGTAGGCCCACACATCCAAGTCAATCCATAAGGGGCTATTGTTTTTTGACCTTGAGCAAAAGGGAAACTTCAAAAGCTATGCAAGGAATGAAAGCTTGGAAAAAAATACCATTTGATAAGGTTATGTTTTAAAAACGTTTGTAAGGAATATGAAATATCAGTTCACGAAGATTCTTTGATGTGAACACTTTGCTGTCTAACTTTTCCAAAAACAATGGAGGCTGTCAAGATGATGCAAGTTTAATTTTGACGATTCTTCACCAACCCGCGTTTTGATTTTATATTTCCAAACACTAATTGTGACAATGTAACTGAAGTATTATCTTTTTGCGTAGTTGTAATTTTCCTCCAATAACAGAGAGTGCACATTGTTCGCATTTGCAGGCTATGACTAAAGTCACCCTTGGTCACCGTTATTTATTTTTCTTTCAAATGTTATGCTTGCCCAACATAGCTTTGTGTATCACTTTGCACATTCTTTTGGTCTTGTGTAACATCAAGACATATAATTTTTTCTTGCTTGTCCATTCATGCTGCCTTCATAACTGAATTACCATCTCACTGTGTAGTTGCCCTTTTTGTTAACCCTTACGGCGACTGCTGTTTCTCGCCATTTGTAGGGTGTCACTATATGTACCTATGGTCAACGCTAATATTTCTTTAAAATGTCTTGTTTGTGCACTTCCATTTGTGTACTACTTTCCACAATCTTTGTGTCTGTTTTGGAATTTTTTTCTAAAGGTTGGCTATTGGCAAAGATTTTCTCTTACATTTTCCGCCTAGCTGCATCTTGCCGTACTGTGCGTGCCATGGTTTCCAGATGCCGAGTGACGGCTTCTTTCAACGCCCGATGCAACTGTTCGTGACCGGCTGTCTGTCCATTATAATGTTATGGGTTGACTGGCCAGGCCCCCACTGTCCCTACACTCAACTAGCGATTAGGAGTGACATAACATCATTTATGGTGTTGTAAGGCAACGGTCATGGCGCCGTCTTGGAAATACCTGTGCAAACAAAGCGGGTGCTTTAACAGCAACGCATACTTTGTGTATGCGAAAATAACTGTGTGTGTCTCACCATGAACATTTTCAATGTCGCCATTAGAACCATTGCAAAAATTTAATTGGAAATGGGATTAGTCTGTTGGTCTCTGACAGTTGTTTGTTAAATAAAAGTACATTCAAAATTCTAAAATGTTAACGTTTTCTTTTAAAATCCTGTATATCATTTCGAAATGTAAGGTACCACGTTGTACGTCGCTGTATGTTCATTTGCAGGTTCTGCGTCGTGGCACGCACTGTTGCTTTTTGGAGGCTGTCATGGAATGCGAAGAGGGGCAATGTATGTAACAACCGCTTTCCCTTTCTATGGTGGCCATCTTGAAAAAGGGTTTTGTTTTGTAATCGCTGTATGTTTATGTACAGGTTCTGCATCTCAGAAAGTACTTTTGCTTTTTGCTTGCTGCCATGGAAAGCGAAGAGGGGCCATCTATGGAACAACCTCCTTTCCTTTCGATGGTGGCCATCTTGAAAAAGGATTATAACCAGAAATCCTATTTTTCCGTAGCACATGTTAATGCTTTGCACATCTATACTATTACTGACAAATCTTATTACGTCTATGTCCTTTACTGAGAAATATAAAGTACATGGAGTGTATGCAATTCTTTTTTTTTAAATATATTTACACTGTGAAAGGTGGTTCTCAACACAACAAAATGTCTTTGTTAACAGATGGCTTTCTTTTTTGGTAGGGCAGCTAATAAGGCCATTTGCGAACGGAAATGAGGAAAGACGCATTAAATGGTGATATGGGGGGTGGGTGGCCACTCCAAAAATATTGTGCGTTTGTTTATTCTAAGGTTGGGCCAGCTCCTTCATTACAGTAGTGCTGCTGTTTCTTGTGGAGGAGGGACGGCCTTAGCCAATGTCATTTTCAGATAACTGAAACTTTTGCTATAAGTATGTAACGTGTACTACATTGTTAATGGCTGACTAACAATACGTGTTGGCGCTGTGCAAGGCAAATGTTGCAGGTGGACGTTCCTACATCAATATAAAATCTGTTTCCACATTGTCCACGAGGCAAACATCTTACTGTTAAGTGTTTACGGATTCTGGAACACGTTACCGTGCTGTACACCAGCATATTGTCAAGTGGTATTCTCCGCAAGGTGTTTAAATAAGTCAGAAGTTGCTTTACATTATGGTTACGTGGCACTACTATAAACTGATCATCTTTAGCAAAAAAACTTTGTAAAAGGGACGGTATGGTTAAGTTGCTCTACTGAAAACCTGTAAAATCGAGTGAAAAAAACTTGGTTAAAGGGACGGTATGGTTAAGTTTGCCTACTAACTGCTCTGGACCTCTCCCTGAAGATATTCATAAAGAAAAACATTGGTGAAGCAGAAAACCCTGTCTCAAAGAAGTCCAAGCAGGTTCCTGAGATGGAGGAAACCCCCAGCCTTTCAGATGTCTACAAGACTATTCTTCAGGTGGCCCAAGATGTTAGTGATATTAAGCTGACTATGGCACAGCTTAATTTGAAAACTGGGCAGCTGGATGGCAGAGTTTCTGGTTTGGAAAAGTCCTCTCTAACTATGAGCTCTGAGATTGCAGGCAGCTTTCAGGCTTACAATAATCTGAAGTCTGACTTGAGAAAGGAGAAATAACAGTGATTGGATTTGCAACTGAGGGTCAGGGCAAGGAACATCAGATTGGTGGGATTTGAAGACGCTATTGGTGATGAGGAAGACTTGCCTTCTTTGGTTTTTCAGGTTTTTAAGGACAGTTTTCATTGCCCTACAATCAAGTTGGCAGACATTGATAACATCTTTAGGATTGGTAAACACCTGGATGGCAAAACAAGGCATATCCTGATTTCCTTTTTGAATCTTAGATCAAAGGAGCACCTGATGAAAGCTGGTAGACTGGTGGGAAATGCCTATTTCAAAAGTAAAGCTGTTTTTGTTTACCCTGACTATCCTAGAGAGATTTTAAACTTGAGAAGATCATTTCGGGGTGCTAAAGAAATGGCCAGACATCTATCTCTAAGGGCCTTCCTCAGTAGAAATAATGTTTTCACTGTGGTGTTTCCGGATGGGGATAAGAGCACATCAGATTCTGTGCAAGTGTTGGAATGGATGGAAACATATAAGAAGGGTCTTTCTGTGATTCCTCCTATCACTGAGTGACTTTGGATTGCTGGTGCTCCCTCCATGCATCCTCCATCCTCCTTAACATCTTTAGTTTTTTTTAATATTATATATTTTTTTCATGATAGCTGTATTTTGTGCATTTTAAAATGGCGCCGTTCTCAAATGTCAGTTAACGTTACTCAATATTCGAAAAATGCCTTGGAATTCACCTGACTCACGAGGAATTCGTCATGGCCATGCTCCGTGTGGTCTGGGCCTTCATTAAAGTAAGGAATCTTGCTGCTGTGACGTGTGCCGCACGTACACGCAACGTTGCCATCAGCTGATCACCGATGGTTTCGTTTCATTTCTACTCATGGAGTATTTCGAGCAGAATGGGGCAGTCTCAAGAGGGCACCAACACCAGCGTTGCGAGGCGCGTGCGTGCGGCGTCGCTATCGGCTGGTTCTCCGCTGGTTTCGTTTTCGGAGCCTGGATGGTGGCGGCCCGATTGTGCTCTGCTTTGCCCATGGAGTACAACGTGTGGAGTGGGGCAGTCTCAAGAGAACACCGGCACCAGAGGTACGTTCTCGCGGCTGACGGGAGACTACACAGAGCTGACCATGGGTTTCAGCTGTCAGCATGGATTTCAGCTTGTTCGGCCTTCGCGTATGGCCGTATTACTTGCGGGCAACTGTAGAATGCACTTGTACTGTTCACCACTGGTGGCACGGATATTATGATTCATGTCCCGCTTGAAATTCAAAGATTGGTACTTCAGAGTACATGTCTAACGTGGGTGGAGTTGACCTGGAATGGGTTCTATAGGCAGGATGGGCCGGAATTTTGCTGATGTTTTTTCCTGCCTTTTGGTATACTTTTATGCACTTCCCTGCTTCTATCAGGCTGGAGGCACTAATCCCGTAAACTCCAGAATCAAACTTATACTTTAAGCTGTTTCAAAACTCTATGGCGATGATATGGGGAGCATCTGATGTCTTTGGAAGTGATGCCCGGACTTATCTGGATGCTCTCTTGGGAGCAAAGGTCAGATTGCTACGATTGGAGACTGTTGGATTTCTCCAATTCTGGCTGGATGGTGCTGAGTTTTCATGAAGGCTATTGTTCCCTCCTGGTTGTAGCATCTCTGTTTTAATCTAATTTATTTTTCAGGTTCAACTCTGCATCTTGTTCTGTCTTGAGGTATTGAGAGATGTGATGTATTGATATTTGGTGTTGCCTTACTACAGCTTGTGGCTTTAATTGTTGCTGATTTATTTGACATTTATTTTGTTTGGAGGATGGAGGCTTTTGGGGCTTTTGGGGTTTTTAGGTTTTACTTATACAGTATTCTTGGAATGGTTATATTTTAATGCATTACTGTAGGTTTTTATTGGGTCTTGGGAGGGGTCCTGGGAATGGTCCTGGATGTTGTTTCAATAGTTTTTTTAGCTGAACAGACTTCGCGGTCTTCTCTGTTCTTTCAGTTTGTTACTTTTTGTTTTTGGTTCTTTTTCATGTATATATCATTTTTCTAGCTCTTTTTATTTTTATTTTATTTTTGCTTTAGATGTTCCAGACCTTCATGTTATAATGGCGACTTCTTGCACAGGAAATACTGTTAATGACCTGTGTGTTGTCTCTTGGAATGTAAATGGGGTCAGTAATTTGTTAAAGAAAAAAAAAGTGTTTAACATGTTTTACAGGACATGCATGCTGACATCTGTTTTTTGCAGGAAACTCATATTTTGGTGGATGAAATTTCCAGGTTGTAAAAGGAGTGGGTGGGTTCTGCTTATGGATCCTCCTTTTCATCAAGGTTGAGGGGTGTGGCCATTTTGTTTCGTAAGAAGCTACCTATTAAAATTTTGAAGGAATGTGCGGATAAGGATGGTAGGATGATTGCATTGTTGGTCGAGATTCAGGGGGAGTTGTTAACTCTCTGCAATGTGTATGCTCCTACAGTGGACGATGGCTCCTTTTTCAGAATGGTGGCACAGACCCTTTTAGATTTGAATAATCCTAATATTCTACTTGGTGGGGACTTCAATATGGTAGTTGATCCTAAACTGGATAGAAGTCAGGTCAGGCGTGTGTTGCGTTGTGATTATCATCATCAGGCACTTAGATCACTCTTGGAGGAACACAATTTGAAAGATAAGTAGCGTCTGGAGAACCTGGACAAACGCCTATACAGTTTCTTTTCTAGTGCGCATGGTGTGTTTTCTAGACTGGACATGATTTTTACTGGTGGGAAGGTGTCGGAAAGTATTGTCTCTAGTGGTATTGGTAATATCTTATTGAATGATCATGCCCCCGTTGAGATGCATTTGAGGCTTAAATTTCAGTGTAACAGAAGTTTCTCATGGAAGATGAACACCTCCATCTTATTGGATGATGATATTTTGGAGCGGATTGTTTCGGTAGCAAACTATTTTGTTATGGAGAATCGCTCAGAGGAGATCAGTGTGGCGAACACGTGGGAAGCCTTTAAATGCTGTATGCGTGGTGTTTGTTTAGGACTGTCTAGTGGTAAATGGAAAAAGGAGGAGAGTAAGAGGTGTGATCTTGATCTGCGTATTAGTGAGATCTCTCGGGAGCTGAGGCTTGATCCAACTGACTCAGCAAAATTGGCAACTTTGAAAAAACTTAAAAAGAAATGGAAGACTTTTTGTCGCTGAGGGCAGAGCGTGGCTTGTTCTATTCTAAATGTACTCATTTCGAAAAAGGAGAACGTTGTGACAGATGGCTGGCATACCGGTTGAAGAAAAGGATTTCAGAGTCAGCAATTGCTTCTATGGTTGACAGGGAGGGTAGAATTACATTTGATCCCAATAAAATTAACTTGGTTTTTCATGACTTCTACGAGAATCTGTATAACAATGAGGCTGGTATTACTGGTAGGGGTGAAGACTTCTTTGGTAATTTGAATTTTCCTAGGATTCAGAATACTGAACTGCGATTTCAGGGCTGAATGTGGGCAAATCCCCGGGCCCAGACGGCCTCCTTTGTGAGTTTTATAGAATCCTCCCAGACTCGGCAGTAGAGCTCTTGATAGATGTGTTTGTTTCTAGCAAATTGAATGGGACGTTGTCTAAAAGTACTAAACATGCGTCTATTTTGTTTTTTTTAAAAAAGGTAAGGACTGTAATCATGCGGCTAGTTATCGTCCAATCAGCCTTATTAATACCGATAATACGATTCTTGCCAATGTTCTTGCTATGCGCCTGGTACAGTTCTTGCCTGCTTTGATTGATGAGCAACAATCTGGATTCATGAAAAATCGGCGTACATCCGGTAACATCAGGAGGTTGTTACTTACTATGGAAATGGCGGACAGGATGGGCTGTGATGCCGCCGTACTTTCCCTTGAGGGGGAGAAAGCATTTGACAGGGTTAGTTGGGATTACTTGTATTCAGTACTGAGGAGGATGAATCTGGGTGAGGATTTCATTTCTTGGGTTGGTCTTCTGTCTGCCAGACCGACGGCTGATGTTAAGACTAATGGGGTAATTTCGGAACCTTTCTGTTTAGAGCATGGCACGCGTCAAGGTTGGCCTTTTTCTCCTGTGTTGCTCATTTTAGCGATTGAGCCTCTTGCAATTAGCATCACAAATGAACCAGATTTACATGGGGTTGGTTGCTGGGGTGTGGTGCAGAAGGCTTGGCTTTATGCGGACAACCTCTTATTGGTGCTGAAGGATTTGCAGGTGTCCTTGCCCAGTCTGATGCGGATTTTGTCTGATTGTCATGATTGCTCAGGCTACAAAATTAACCGCTTGAAGTCAGAAGTATTGCCTCTGTCGAATAGGTGTGATAAGGTGTGATCTGGTTTCGGGGCTAGGGTTTACTTGGTGTGATGTACGCTTGCGTTATTTGGGGGTATGGTTGACGTAGCCTCTTTCGAGGATGGTTGAGGAGAACATGAGTGTGGTTATTCGAGATTGTAGGTTGGATTTTGAAAGGTGGTCCTTGCTTAATCATTCCCTGTGGGGTAAAGGTAATGACCTGAAAATGAACAAAACACCCAGGATTAACTTTGTCTCGGGCATGCTTCCATTGAAAATGAAGTGTTGTTATTGGAATGATTTGGGCCGTCTTGTTCAAGAATTTTTATGGGACAAAAAACCTCCAAGGCTTAGTCTATGGAAATTACAGCTTCCAGTCCATTTAGGTGGTTTAGGGGTTCTGAATTTTAAGGCCGACCATTTGGCATTTTCTGCACATTCTTTTGTTCCATTTTTGACAGGGGAGTTGGACAGCTGGGCGGTGGCGGAGTCGAGTGCCTTTGGGCCACTGGGCCCGGAAGCCTTGTTGACCACTAATACAAAGATTCATGGTTGTAGTTTGTTGGCAACGTCCTTTTTGCGCCATTCATGGATTGCAGTATTGTCAATGCTTGGTCGTGATGCATTTAAGTGTAGGAGTGCCTCTATCTGGCTGAATCCTAGGATTAGGGATAATTCGAGGACAGTTTTTTGGCCCGATTGGTTTTTGATGGATATTAAACGGGTATCCGATTTGGAGAATGATGATAGGTGGTTGACTGCTGCTGAGCTGAGGGAGAAATTGAATTTTTCATGGTTTATCAGACTCTGCTTATAGACGCCTGAAGAGGGCTGTTGGGGAGGTGGACTAGTCTGACTCTTTGTCTGTGAGCGCTCTTCTGACGGATTCCAGCGGGCAGAGTGGTGGTCTGGCCAGTAGACTTTACAAGCTAATTGTGTCCCATTATCAGAATAATGACAATTTACGGAGAGTTTGGAGTGAGAGAATTGGATCAGAGATTGGTATGGATGATTGGCAGAACATGTGTGGTAATGTCTCTTTGTGTTCGCTAAATCTTAGTGAACGGTCTCGACAAATCAAGATCCTGAATCGTGTGTATTGGTTTCCTGAAACACTTCATAAAAGAAGCATGTCTGACAGTACTGACTGTTGGGGTTGCGTTCAGGCAGTTGGGTCATTGGAACATATGTTGTGGAGCTGTGGGAGGGTCAAAGATTTTTGGAGTGAGGTCTGTGATGTGTGTGTCAGGATTGCTGGAGGAGGGCCTGTCCTTGATTTTAGACGGTAGTCCTGTGTGATGATTCTGGGTTGGTTGATGTCAGCTCTGCCCACAAGAAGTGGATTTTACGTGCATTCATTGTGGCCAAGAGGCTGATTCTCCGTGGATGGAAAGGGTGGGTTCCTCCTTCCTTTCATGTAGATTTGAATTGTTACTCATTCTATATTTTGTTAATAATATCTAGGTGGATTATGTGTGTTTACGCACATTATGCACTACGTTACGGGAGTCTCTATTACCTTTAAGCATATCAGTAGCCTTTTAGTCATGGCCGCCTGATTTTCCCGGCTCCTGATGTTGCCTAGGCAACCACAGGTAAACATAGTAAAAGTACCATGCATACGATGAACAAGCTCTTGTGGCGCCTTCAGTTGATTCACTCTTCTGCCGCTTCCAGGTGAGGCTTCTCAAGCGTCTAGACTTTGCCTAACTGTCATTGTAGACACCTGAGCCCCTGAGCTCCGAGTACGGAATGGGCTTTAAGCATATTTTTCACTGCGGTGCTCGTCTCTTTCAGATAGAGTCTGCACGCGGTTATGAACGCCTTTCATGAATCTTTGTCCTGATGAGTTTGTCAAGACTTAAGCTGATACTGCTTTGACGACAAGGTCAGTGCAGCCTTATTCATACAATTACATCACTTTATTGAGAAAGTATCAGCTAACCGCTTTCCCTTTGTTATTTTTTCCACCTTGTTCTTCTTTCTCTCTTTACTATCTTTGTTGGCGCTGCATAATTGCTGAAATTCTACGATTCATTGACAACCTTGCATATGGTTTGGTTTTGCACGTATGTACCCTTTATTTATTTTTATTATTTTTTTACTTTTGATGTGTGTCGGTACATTTATGATTAATGATGGGTTGTGTTATCAATTTTGTGCATTTATACCTCCTTTTGAATATGGTACAACTATACCCGGCTTACTTTAAAAAAATGATTATGATAATGCACATGCTAATGGCTTCATTTACTTGCTCTTTCACGAATTGTGTGAATTCACAGTATGAACGCGGTACCCACTGTTGTACCAACTACTGTTGTTTATTTGTTGTGTATTATGTAACAGATCCATTTGTTTATGATTTTATGACATTCGGATCCTATTAATTTGAGAATGAGCTGGCCCTGACGAAGGAATTTAGTTCCGAAATGCATCGGCCATTTTTTGAGCTCACCCTACACATCTGCTTCAACCAGCATGTATAGTTGTTAATAATATAAGACCAAGATTAAATAGTCGCACCTTGCAACAAGTTACCGGGAGTTTGTTACTTTTTTGACTGAATTACATTGAACGTACACACCACACTGTGGCGTGTGGGAGTGCAGCCTGCACCGCTGGCTTAACGGCCTTGGTCCATACCCCCTGTCTGTGATGTGTGTGTCAGGATTGCTGGAGGAGGGCCTGTCCTTGATTTTAGGACAGTAGTCCTGGGTGATGATTCTGGGTTGGTTGATGTCAGCTCCGCCCACAAGAAGTGGATTTTACGTGCGTTCATTGTGGCCAAGAGGCTGATTCTCCGTGGATGGAAAGGGCGGGTTCTTCCTTCCTTCAAGGAGTGGATCCAGGAAATGCATAGCCTGTCAAGGACAGAAAAATGGATTTCCAAATTGAAATGTAAATTGTCTTCATATGAGAAGATCTGGAATTACTTTTTTAAATTTTTTGTACATTCTGTTTCTGTAATATTGCTTGTTGATGATGTGTTGTATATATTGTATACATTATAAATAAATAAATAATAATAAAAAAAACTTTGTTGGAGGGATGTTATGGTTAAGTTGCACTACTAAAAACATGTGAAATTCACAAAAAAAACTTTATAAACGTGACATTATGGTTCAAAGTAAAATAAAAAAAAAACTGAAATTCGACAGTCATGGTAGGCTAAGCAACCATAACTGCCCACACCACTGTGCCCTGCTAACACCACCACCCAGGACATGAACGATGGCATCACAAATGTCATTGATGACATCACTGATAATGTCACATTTATAAAGTTTTTTTAGTGAATTTCACAGGTTTTTAGTTGTGCAATTTAACCATAACGTCCCTCTAAACAAGTTTTTTTAGTGAATATATATAAAGCTACACTATTCTATAAGTACTGCTGTCAGATTACATGTAGTGCTAACAATGTAGACCTGCTCCCACCAAGTTTTACTTACCAGTATTGTAGACAAAATGCTGCTAAAGAAATACATTTTTAAATCAACAGCATTCATATGCAACTATTCCCTTTTTCTGTGGAGGTTACTGTGGTGTATTTGCTTGTACTTGTCGTAAAGTTTCACTGCTCCTCCATCATGAAGTACCTCCACCTGTCCAGAGTTTTCTGTTGGGAGAAAAATGTAAATACATGAAAAAAGACATGAGAAAGATTACTATGCCGCTGAAAATGAAAACGTTTAAAATATTTCGCAGGCAGAAAATGGCATGTCCCACCTGAAACAATTGTGACATTTGCAGCACAAAATGTTGCTGTTTGCCGATGGAGGTACAGTGCTGGAGGTGGATTGTGCAGAGGTTGCTGTGGTGGTTGCAACTCTACAGGTTGATACCACGACAGCTGTTGGCAGTAGTCACAAGAAAAAGCAATGAGGAAAAGTAAAGGAGTTGTGTGATAAACTGCATGTTTTTTTTCAATCCACCTTGTTTATTTTCCCTGCGACCGAATGATAAGTGAAGATAAGAATAGTTCAGCACAGGAGCCTGGATTTGGTGTTTCTAATGGACATTTCCATAGTCCTCATGAACGTCTTCCCAGTGGACTTGGACTAAGTTTTGTATGAGGGCACATGGTCCCAAGCTCTGTGATGGGACATTAGATGTTCCATGGCATAGTTTTTTGTTTTGCAGATGCACCCACCCCATTCTGTTCTTGCCCTGCATTGTACCCTTACCCTCTGTCCTGTTTTGCACCATACCATCACTATGTATATCCAACCCATCCTACCCCCTTGTTCTAACCTCACCAACCCTACTTTAGCTGCAGTTCCCCCACCAACCATATTAACACCCACCCACCCTACTGTACTTTGTACCTTCATCCCCACCCACTACACTCCCACTCGTATGGTTCTTTTGAATCCACCTTGGATTTTTTCCAAATGACCCAATGATTATTATATGTGTAGACAACAACAGTGTACTACACACAAATATTATATCAAATATAGTGCATATGATGCACTATATATGAGGGTCAAACAAATTGAACATGTGTACAACTGTAACTAATTGTTATGTTTTCTTTTTTTTTACAGACAGAAGTGTGCAATGTATTCCCTTCTCATCATATGTATTATGTGTCCATAGCTAACATGAAATCCTCTCATTTTATCTAACTTTGACTACCCCACCCACTTACCCTTTTCACAGTCTATTCACACTCCATACAGTCTACCTCGACTCTCTCTACCCCTCTCGAGCCTACCTCCATCCTCTGAATTCATATTAATGCACCGTACTGCCATCATCTCTTATTCTCCATATACCTTAAGTTTAACTTACAAACAGTACTGAATACATATACAGATACATATTTTTTAAGCATGAATCCATAACCGTGGCTACCGTACCATCCAATGATATGGTAAAACCAGGTGCCCATTGCTGGACCCGGTAAGGGACCTCGGAATAGTGCGCAAAGGGATTACCGGCACTGATGTCCTTAACGGTGCCTGGTATCCCTTTGCGCCCACCTCAGAATGAGGCCCATTGTGTATGTAGATATATGTGTGGAAGTTAGTCCTGTAATGTTCTATTTAGAGATACATTGAGTGTAGTCTTTGTGCTAAGTTACTGTAATATTTTAATGACTTTCTATTCATGAACCTTTAATATAACTGTAAAAAAAAGTTAAATGAATATGCAATGTTTTTTGCAAAAACATTTATTTGGTGATAATGTGGTATGGGATGTCTTTTTCTTTTAGTATTTAGATACATCTTTTTCATCAGCCCGATTGCCTGCATTTTTACTATCCATTATTCATGTCTGGTCTTTTATGTCCTTTTTCACTGATTGAATATCATTTTGAAGATTCATTAACATGTGTTTAATTCATTTTCAAATATCCAACATTGTATTTGTAGGGAATTCTTGCGGTGGCTATTACTTAATTCTTCTTGCTACTTGAATCACTTCTGTTTGAAAATAGTTTTAATATTTTCTAAACAATTGTAGGCATAATAGAGTTTAAAGTACTTTTGCTGGTTGCATATACATTTAAAAACAGTAAGCTAAGGTATACCTATATGCTGAATGATATTTGTTACTTATAAATATTATTAGTCACATTTTACATAAACATAAAGAATAAACTATTTCATGTGGCTGCTTCTCTTCAGCATCTTCCTGAAGTGTTTCCTCCTCTGTGGGATAATTTTCTTCTAGCCAGTCCATGTATTTCTTGATTGTAGTATGAGAGTATAAAACACTATGGGCCTCATTATGACTTTGGTGGTAGCCATGGCGCTATTAGCGCCATGGCTGCCTCCAAAATCGTGTCCGGTTTCCCTGAATGGGGAATTAACGGGCCATTCCGAGTTTGGAGCACCCAGTAATTCCTCCTTCAGGGAACCCGGGCCTGGTCCTTCCCCATCCCCTTAAGAGCCCCCAAAGGGCTCAATGGGAATGGGGAGGGAGCTAACAATGGGCCCATCAATTACAGGCCCGTTGTTAATAAGTTAGCTCCCTGATTCCCTTGAGGAACCCGCTATGGACATCTGGAAAAACCAGACGTCCAGAACGGGTCCTGCGAGGGGACTTCGTAATAGTGCAGAGTGGGTTTAACAGCGCGGCACCATTACCGCGCCGTTAAACCCATTCCTTACTACTCGTAATGAGGCCCTGTCTGTCACCTCACTTGTTGCAATGAACAATGGAAGAACATTACCTGAGGAAAAAAGGTGGGATTCCCTGCAGTTACATTCTGATTGGGGGCCGCTGCCAATAGGACGTAAAGTACCTCAGGTGCTCTTCAGATATCGAACCTATAAGACAATGGGGGGTCATTACGAGTTTGGAGGCAGCCATAGTGCTATAGCACCATGGCTGCCTCCAAACCCGGGTCCAGGTCCGGGTTCTCTGAATGGGGACTTACCGGGTCATTCCAACTTTGGAGGACCCGGTAAGTCCCCATTCAGAAAACCATTCCCCATTCCCATTCTAGCCCCCATAGGGCTCAATGGGAATGGGGAAGGAGCAAATAACGCTCCCTGGTCCCTTAACGGGTCCCGCTAAAAGCGGCTGGTTAGACCAGCCGTTCCGGGTGGGACCCGCTAAGGGACCGCGGAATGTGGCGGTAGTGGGTTAACGGCACATACTCGGAATGAGGCCCAATGTCATTTTTTGAGTGATTTTTATATATACGAATAAAACTGGAGATCACATTGCCTCATAATCTTAAGAGTTTTTCTATATAGTACGTTTGATCTCCTGAGAGGGAGGTGTGTTTTTAGGAGATTGTGGAGTTACAGAGAGCGTATGTAATGTTTTTGCTGGATAATTCACAAATTGAGGCAATTTCAGAAGCAGAGGAATCTGATTGCTCAGAAAATTGTAGAGGAATACAGCATTTTGTGAATGGGACTAATAGTGATGTTAAGGACATAGGTGATGTGTTTTTAAAGCTTGGCTTAGAATGTTTTTCTGGTTCCATAATATTATTTAGATGGCGTATTGAAATTAGAGGCTGTGTTCAAATTTTGGACAAATATTTTTGACTGGGAGTACATGATATTTTCTCTTTGAGAAAAGAAAATTAGTTAGTCATCTAAGGAAAGAGCATAGAGACATTTTGCAAGATTTCTGAATTTGTAATACAGTAGAGGGGTATTTGTCTGAATGAAAATATATTTGTGGGTTATATGGCACAAAAACACAAAGGTTCTTTTAAGAGCCACCCATAGAAGTTTTGAAATATTACTGAAATTAAAATGTTCTTTGATGGCCTTTTCATGTACAAGCATGGCTATGGACCAGCCAATGAATCGTCATGCCCTGTCAGTTCCCTGTCAGGGACTTCTACAGCCATGGGTATCAGTAAAACAATGGCACATAGTCTATAGTCCTGTGGAGCCACAGTTATAAATGCTGCCAGAGCTGTGGCTATTGTAATTTCAGTTAATTAATCTGACTTTGAAACCTTATTAATACGTCTTTTTGAGTATGTAAAATGTTTTACATTGCCCACGGCTTTGTACCAGGGCTATCAAAAAGCCAATCAGATGCTGTGCATTTTTGTCTGTTTGCATAGCCACGGGTATCAATGCTCTCTGTAAGCCATGGCTATAAGTGTACATTTTCTGTGCAGTAACTATATTATTTTATGGATGTTACACCACACAATTTTACATGTCTTTCTGATTCTATGTCCGCACCTCAAGCCATGTGTAATTTAACTTGAAACCTTTGCAATATGTGTTTTTGGAAACATGAACTAAATGCACCCATACCTCTGGCTATAATGGGTCTGTTCATAAACAGGGGTATCATAGCTGTGGCTATTACAAATTATTTTGAAACAATTGTGCTTAGATGTGTTATTGTATTATATTTCTGCATAAAATGTAGTTCTTAAAAGAACTGTTTTGGGGTACACTGTGTGTTGTATTTTACCAAATTCGGAGCACTGTTTTATGCTATCAAGGAACACCTCATTTCCTTCAATAGATAGATGTACTCTGTCATGTCTATACAAAGTAGTCATGCAGAACTGTATGTTGTTGTTTGATATCTATAATTGTTTTTGGTCTCTCATGAAAGCTGAAACTACCTTATTAACATTACTCTGTGATTTTTCAATTTTAGAATTGAATCTGGTAGTCCACTTCAATGTTTGCCTCTGAGTCAGATTGGAAAAGATACAGATAGTATAAGGAAAAAGTTCCATTCATTTTTGCAAGTTCTGTTTCATCATTAAAGCATGGGACATACCTTGTACATTACCCAAATCATTGCCTCCACCATGAATCAGTATGTCATCTGGTTGCCCTGTATTTCTCAGACTGAACAACTTCCCGGCAATACAAACCATTTAATTCAAAATTAAGTCAAACCCAGGTCCATGTTAATAGTTACTTTTTCACAAAAGGTTAGTAACCAAAAGAGGCAAAAATCACCAATCAGCCACACAGTTTTACAAGTTTTACAAACAGTCATGATAAGTGCTCTCCTTCTCAGTTTGTGTGGAAATAATGTTTAGTTAGAATGTTCAGTATTAGTAGGAGTGGCACATGCATGATGTGTGTGTTTTGGTGTTTGCAATTGGTTTGTGTTAATTTTGGAAGTGAGTACTTGGCTGTGATAGGTTGCAGTAAAAATGGGTCAGCCAGTTTAATAGTTTGCTTTCTACAGTCCCCTTTCTGTGCTTTTGAATTTTGAAAAGTATGATAGCCACGGTTTTGTAGACTTTTATCATTCTGATTGCAGAACCCACACTCTGGAGATGTTGACTCTGTGGCAGGTCTTAGGTCTTTGGAATAGTTGAAGGAGAGCAATAGCATGCATGTTATGCTTTATTGTATGGACTGTGGTTTATATAAAATACATTAAATACGTTTATGTTTTCGAGTTAGTAAAGGTTATAACTACTATTTTGAAAGCATGTTTTTCAGGTTTATTTGATTGTTTCAAGGAGCAGTCCATGTTATGTTACAGTTATTTGTGACAGAAATTCTTTAGAAATATAAGTTATTTCCCAGTGTTTTGCAGAAGGTTTATTTTGATAATTTGCTGATAATGGGGCTTTGAGAAGTTCTTTTTTGTATCTTTCTGCATTTGTTCAAAATAAAATGGTACAGTTCTATATCTAAAAAAAAAGCTTGGTCAGAATTGTTGGAGGTTGTTCATTAGGAAAGAAAATGGATTTCAGTTTGAAGAAGAAGACTGTACATTGGGGTGCATGGTATAGAATCATTGAGTATACCCGGCATTAGACATATCTTATTTTTTAGAATGGTTGTAACCAATCGTAGTGTATTGAAAAGAGTTTTGTATGATCATTTTAAAATGTGTGTTTTTGAAAAGAGTCTTTATCCTGCAGTGTATCCTACTGTATCGTTATGTATGAGTATGTAGATTGCATTCTTGTTTTCTATGTTGTTTTTTTGGTAAACCCAGTTCCTAATTTGTAAAAATAATATGTGCCAGGTAAACTTTTTTCTTTGGTTGTGAGCACTGCATCAAGACATTCCCTCAAGCAGGAAACAGTTCTGTGGGCTACACTGGTGTAGGATAATCACCAGTGTAATATTTTGTCAAATAGAATGGTTGCAGCATGTGCCTCAGCCATGCACACTTCCCTCACATACAATGCATGTAACATTGCCCTAGCAGTTAAACCTGCACACATAAAGAACACGAGAATTGCCTTAGTGGTGGAATATCCCTTTATGTAAAAGAGTCAAAGAATGTTTTTCCAAGTGTGAATTGCCCCAACAGACACACTATGAACCTTCGCCCACATTTAGCAGTTGCAGTATGGGCTTGATTTTGTCTGCTCTCGTCATGCAGAAACCGTGCTTTAAGATGTTCGCTAAAATAGAAAAGAGTGTTGCGAGGTACAGTCGTATAAGGAAACCTCCTGATATAGCCTTTTTGAGCATAAGCCACAAAATGGAAGCATTCATCATATAGAATA
The DNA here is from genome assembly GCF_040938575.1 of Ambystoma mexicanum. Taxonomy (NCBI): domain Eukaryota; kingdom Metazoa; phylum Chordata; class Amphibia; order Caudata; family Ambystomatidae; genus Ambystoma; species Ambystoma mexicanum. The sequence goes on along the minus strand of NC_090930.1, from coordinate 645,343,971 downwards.
GATGTAATCACGATTACAAGCTTTTGTCTCATGGAAAAGTTTCAGCATGGTCCTCACCAATATTAAAAGTGCCCGTTTGGTAAGATGTAAAGATGGGGTTAAATATTTTTTAGGTTGGTATCTTGTGAGTTTGGTGGGTAGCAGAACAAAAATAGTTATCATTCACTGAGCAGGGACGTTGTAAGTAGCAGTATTTGTCATTAACACTACAACCAGACAAAACATCTGGAACTGTAATGTAAGCTTTGTATATGTAGAACAACTACACTTCTCAGTGTTCCGCACACACAAAGACATGAGTGGTTAAAATGAGACTCCTTAATAGTGTAAGTCACAATATGCTTCATTAGAACAAAATTTACTCCAATATATTAGGTACAGAATCGGAAATAGTACAGCACGTTTGTACAAAAAGTGCACATCACAATGGGCCGTAAAAGTGAATGTTTCACTCACCAATATCTCATTATAGAGTACGCTATTGAAAGGTTCCCTTGTACTGAAAACGTTACTGTTACTCTTGGCATTAAGGCATTATCTTAAGTGGAAAACAGCCCTGTGGGCTGTAGTTGTGTAAAATAACTTTCGCTCTATTCTGATTTTGTCCAGTCCAGCACCAAAATGCCATGCAAGCCTCCCTTGAACAAGAGTACCAACATCAACCCCACACACATGTTTCAGCCTTGTTGGGCCTCATCAGTATGGTGGAGTTGTGCCTCTCTGAGCACAGTGAGCAAGGGGTCCATGTCTGGGTTCCCCCAGGTAACTTTGGGTGGCCAACCCCAAGTTCCTTACAAAAATACAAAAAAGGTAGCAAGCGCCCCTCGCTAGAAAGAGCATGGCATGATAACCTGTTCTGTGGTTGTTTCCCACTTTGAGAGTTTGCAATTGTCAAAATAGAATGATATGTAAACCAGGACAACATGATTTCTGTTAACATTTCAATGTGCAGTGCTTTGAAAAATTAAAATGTCTTAAGGTATGTAATTGTAAATATAAATGTGGCACATCTTTTGGAAAATATATATGGGGTGACTGATGTTATAATTGTACATTCCTTGAGTTTGTAATGATAGCTTGTGATGAGCATACAGGAAGGCTCATGATGAGCGCCTCACACATTTAAATTTGAGAACAAAGTGAGAGGCTGCCCAAGCAGTTTTTTCATGATAAGTGCAAAACAGAAGTGCAGTACCCCTTTTATTAGTGTGCAAAGGTCAGTCAACATGCAAGAGCAGTGGAGGTCAGTTCAAGCATCTAACTGATGCAGAGGGAATAGTTTGCATGAACATTACACTATTCATCCTTTACTCTCACATATATTCATGGGAGACAGTTTGTAATTATACAAAATGAAAGCAACAAAAGGAGCACCAATCAGTGTCTAAGAAAAAATGTTGTTGTTTCCCTATGCTTTTTCCAAATGGAGAAGTAGGCAAATGGGATGATCGGAAAGGTTCCAATTTCTTCAGAATATTGTTGTACTTTAATGTATTCTGTAGATTCCTGATTCCACACCCATGTTGAATATATGTTTTACTTACAGTTTGAAAGTGAATGTTTCACATTACGTTATGCTTTTGCAGATACACTTCAGACAGGAAGTAGATTTCAAAATGTTTCTGCTTGTGAGATGTTGCAACAGGTAAAAGCAAAAAATGAAATTTTAGAAGGCAACATTACCAATATCATTGCCACAATGAAATGCTGCATTAAGTACGTGCTCTAAGTAGCGCTATTTGCTGGACCCCCTCGCTGCCACGCTGCCCTGCTGCCTTGCAAGACGCTGATCCCGCCCTGCATTGGATGCAATTGGATGTTTTTCCCTTTACATTCTGGACTTTGGTGGCCCCGCCCCCTTCTATCCATAAGTCAACAAAAACACCAGGCCGCACACATATGCGCGCGTGCATTAAGTACGCATTCTAAGTAGCGCAGTTTGCTGGACCCCCTCGCTGCCATGCTGCCCTACTGCCTTGCAAGATGCTGATCCCGCCCTGCATTGGATGCAATTGGACGTTTTTCCCTTTACCTTCTGGACTTTGGTATATTTTATACCCTACTAGTATATATAGCAATGTAAATATAAGTATATATTGCTTATATATCTCCTTTTTTACATTTCTTTAGGTGGCCCCAACCCCTTCTACCCAGAAGTCAACAAAAACAGCAGGCCGAATGCATTTGCGCACACACATTAAGTACGCACTCTAAATAGCGCTGTTTGCTGGACCCCCTCGCTGCCACGCTGCCCTGCAGCCTTGCAAGACGCTGATCCCGCCCTGCATTGGATGCAATTGGACGTTTTTCCCTTTACCTTCTGGACTTTGGTATATTTTATACCCTACTAGTATATACAGCAAAGTAAATATAAGTATATATTGCTTATATATCTCCTTTTTTACATTACTTTAGGTGGCCCCGCCCCCTTCTACTCCGAAGTCAACAAAAACAGCAGACCGAGCGCATTAAGTACGTGCTCTAAGTAGCGCTGTTTGCTGTTAGCTGGCTAGCTGGTTGCAAGGTTGTAAGGTAGAAATTAAGGTACTATTCTCTTTGCCTTGTGCTCCGACTACTTAACCTACTACCTTACTTCACTGCTTTCACTGTTGGTTACTATTGGTTACTGTTGGCAACTATTGATCACTATTCTAAAGCTGTAACCGGTTGACCTAGGTTATGTAAACCTAGTAGATTTAATAAACATCAAATGAAGTGCTAGACACACTTAACAAGAACTTCAATTGTAACAGCTTGTTACGTTTGCATAAGATAGAAGGATGGCAAGCGCTTTGAGAATTGGGAAGTGCAATGAGATTGATACAGTTCCACTATCATCGACAAGTATAGACTCATTGACTTGCCATGGAAGAACTTCTTATATTGGACCAGCAGCGCTCGAGGAACTCTGGATGAGCGCATCTAAGGAATACACAAGTCACGTAAGACTTGCGTCTCATGTTGCCCAAACTCATGCCACCGGGCCGCCGAGCACTTCCATTTCTGTGTTATCAGAATCACATTCAGAATCATACCTATGTGGAATTTCATTAGTCCTGAAGTGCGGAGAGCGACTGAAGATTTTCGGAGCTGCACGGAATCGCCAGCAGACGCTGTAAGAGATAAAGAACAACATGACACGACAATGAAGAAAATGGCGGCTTTGGATCAAGAAGTGAGCCACACTATCGGTATGTTAACGCCCTTGGTATTTGGCTCTATAAAAAGAAAAATTCTACTACCATCCCTATCGCCTGGAAATCCTCGAGGAGCCATGGAGGCAAATAGAGAACCAGCTGAAGATATAAATGAGGAATTACCACCACTCAAATTAACATACTCTCCTGAATCGGCTGATGCACACACCAAGACCTCCCAGCCCAAGTTTATTGTGGGATCTAGTCCAATGGGAGAAGATGACCAACGATCCCCAAGTACATTCCCCGTGATCATCAAAATATTAGATCTCCTTGATAAAGGTCATGACCTGACCCATCTAGAACTGAGGGAGACAAAAGCAATGTTACAGCATATATGTTCCAAGATGGACAGCATGGAAGGGTTCATAATGGCAGCTGAGACTTTAAGAAGTTTCAAAGACGATGCTTCCTTGAATCAGAAGATGACTATTCTCCCGGATTACAAAGACAAAAATATTTAATGTTGTCTGGAGGTAATGCAATCGCCCAGCACTGCTCCTTTAGTGACTTCACCTCCATCCAATCCCTGCAACTGTCAGAATGAATTAAAAGAACCAAAAGCATCAGTAGAGGAGATTAATACCACAATAGCCTATCAACTTTCAAAACGAGTCCAACCTAGTGATTGCCTGGACAGCCCTACAGAACTGCTGAAAGTATTGGATCAGATGAAGCAAGAAGATAAGGAAGCCCCATTAAAGGAAGATATCTCCGGCTTTACGTCACGGCGAGCCAAAAATAGTTACATCTAAGAGCAGCAAAAAGACATGCAAAAAGACGATAGGACGCTGTGCTAAAAGGAAATAAGACCAATGCTGATGCCAATAAATCGCAAGAAGTAATCCGAATTGACGTTAATGGAGAATCAGTAATTGAAATTGCTGATGAGGACCACATAGATCTCCATCAACTGACAAAAGAAAGCCAGGAGGCTCTAATACAGACTCCAACGATCATACCAAAACCAACAAAAAAAAACAAAAACAAATAAGGCAATCCTAAAGCAAGAGACAATAACAACTAACAATGCAAATCAAAATGACAATCCCTCGGCAAAAGGTTTCGAAAGACCCCCAGGGATCCCAAATACCTCAGAAGCTGCTCCACTGAACGTACCAAAAATAAACTTGGACAACTACTTCCCAATATGTGGTAGAAGTTGTACGACCCGAACAGGAATTTATGACAACTCTACTGAGGAAACCTCTATATCGTGAAGTATGCCTTAGTGAATCAAATGGAAAAACGATGGCTGTCAAAGGGATGGATATGCTTGAGGAAAAAAGAACCTCAATAGTAGTGAATGGAGGAGGTAAAATAAAAAACCAAGCTAATGCACCGCCTCTAATATCAAAATGAAAGGAGACTGTCAAACAGGAAATTGCCAATGCTCCTTTGCAATCCCCATTTGACAACAAACTTATATCAATACACGGTCCAACATTGAGCAGATCCATACCTGAAGTCCAAACCAAGAGTGAATCCATGACTAATTTCTATGAAACATTGGAAACACTGAGGAAAGCACTTTATGATGGATCAATCAATGCGGAAATGATTGCAAAGGTCCTTCCATCTACATCGACATGCATAGAGGTGTCTGATACAATGAAAACACAAACACATGAAGCCCCGGGAGGGGATTTGGAGCAAGTTCATTACAAACAGCCTGAAAAGAAAAACAAAGAATTATACATACTTGGATTTGAAGGAAACCGAGCATTCCTCAGAAAAAATCGCATTAACCGAGCATTTCTCCTAGCACTCCTTACCTCAGCTGAGGATAATTAAATCAGAGGATATTCTTAGAGTTTTGTTATCAATAAAAACAACTTCAGAGCTGTTTGTTATCTTAGCTCTGAAGCTGTTATGAAATTACTGTGGGCTAGCAGGGAAGGAATACAAGATGAAGGCCTAATTTTAACCTCCTTTGAAGGCGAATCAGATGCAAAGGAATTTATCGAATATTCAAGTCCTCATGAAGTAGAGTCCAGTGTGACTGTCACATCTCAACAGAATTCACAAGGTGGTGAGGACTGTGCAATTAAGGAACTGCTAAACATAGTCACCAACTCAAAAGGCTTACCTTGGCTCGAACCGATGTTGAACTCAATATTAAAATGTAAAGAAACGGTGTCCACAACATAGCCATACAATAGCGATCAACTAAACGTTCTATCATGGAACTCATGTGGATACCTCAACCTAATGAAATGGCATGCGATGTTAGAAATCAAAGATCGTCCAGCAATTATCCTGCTGAAGGAAACTATGAAAATGAACACTTTGACGCTGCCTGGTTATACCACACATTTCTCTTCGGCCACTAGAACAACCCTAGGCCGTCCATCAAGGGGCTTAGCTATAGCTGTGGATAACTCCTTAATGCTTGGTTCAAAAACGATGTGGAAATCCAGGAACCTGGTGGGGGTACTGTTAAACACAAATATACTTAAGTACCCGTATGTAATTGTAATCACGTTATATTGGAACCCTGCAAATACATCAATTGAAGATATTTTAGACAAAGCAGATAACTGTCTAGAAACCATAACAAAAGAATACCAAGCTGCAGAAATAATATTGGGTGGGGACTTCAACTCTGACTGCAGGAAAACCAACGAGTTGAGAGGAACAAAAGTTAATGCACCATCTAGGAGCAGAGGAACAAAATGGAGAACATTTTTAAGCGATTGGGACATGGATATTGTTGATACTAACCAAAATAACTGAAGGAGTACATGGACAAGGGGCACAAATAGTTTAACGATTGACTTTATATTTGTAACACACAACCTTCTATTAATAACAACAACCCTGATAATTAATCAAATAATATATGGTGATCATGCGAAAATTACTATCAACCTGAAACTAAAATGCCCACTGCTTGAAATTGATCCTTCATTAGCATTGGCAGAAATAGATCGACCTCAAACATCTCTTAGGTGGAGCCAAGGCCTATGCAAGCAAATTCGTCAAACATGTATCGTGGCATATTGACAAGGTAAAGCAGGAAAAAGGAAAAACGACATCCGAAATGGCGGATTTATATTCTGAACTAATAAAATCTGCATTAGTATATTTTGGTAAAAAACAGTAAAACACCAAACATTTACACCCATATGATCCTACCTGTAAAGCAATGAAACAGGAAAAAAAACAAAACTCTGAGAAAGCTGAAAAAAAAGCTTACTACAGAGACCTACCAAATACAGCGAAACCGAATCTTGGCCGTATACAGACAGAACCTCAAACATGCAAGGATATTGAGATATAACGAAGATAATTGTACATTAATAAGAGCTATAACAGCACATGATACACGCACAATATGGCGCACAATTAAAAGCAATCGAAATCAAGTGCCACTAGTGATGTCTAACTGTATATCAGAACTGGTATGGCATAATTATATTACCTAGAAATTTCAGCTTCCGTATAAATTCATAAACGTCGCAGGAACATTCCGGTACTATCATGAGGTCCTTCGCTGGATTGGTCAACTGACGACATGAAGTGGGCTATTTCCAGACTTAATTACTCAAAATCAGCAGGCCGGATGGTTTTCCACCATGCTTGTATAAAGCTGATCCAGATCTGTGGGCTGGACTCCTGAAAATAAAATTTAAAGCCATTCTCAACTCAGGAACCATTCCTCCATCCTGGGTAACTTCGAACATTTTTCCCATATTTAAAAAAGGAGATCCTGCTCTCCCACAGAACTATCACCCTATCTTTGATAGACACAGACGCAAAGCTTTTGCGATTTTGTTGCTATACGACCTAGAAAATTATATTGAAAGTAATGTCCTATACTTAAAATATCAAACCGGCTTCCGGAAAGGGATGAGCACCACGCTAAATGCCACAATCATGGCACATGCAATAGCTGGAGCAAAAAAAAAGACCTCGGACCCTGTTTACATCGCTCTGATTGACATGACATCGGCATTCGACAATGTAGTGCGTAACCTGCTGTGAAAGAAATTGATTAATATGGGAATCCCAAAGGTGTTAGTGTATTGGTTTATTGAATTGCACACCAATACCTACTATAAAATCAAAATAACAGCAGAAGGAAGAACCACTAAGACAATCAGTACCAGTTTGGGTCTAAAACAAGGATGCAATCTTGCGGCAACCTTTTTTAATTTGTACCTTGCAGATCTCAATAATATATGGCAAGAAAAAAATATTTTCTCCGTGAAAGTTGGCGCTATTCATTTAAAATGGATCGTCTTCGCTGATGACATCATAATATTCAACCTTACACCATCGGGACTGCAATTTAAACTACAGTTATTTGAAGAGTTTGCTAGGGATCACAACCTAATTCCTAATCCTGCAAAAACAGCTATCATGAAATTTGGTACTCAGCAAAAACATGGAAGATTTCAGTGGAAGATTCTGGAACCCATGATACGTTGCATTACAAATACAATCTATTTGGGATACAATCTATCGGATCAAAATTAAATTAAAGCATGGTCCATCCTAATAAAAAGTAAGAGTAGGCCACTCCTATCACAATTAAAATGATATATGCTAAATATTGTAAATTCTCACTGACTCCTATTATTGATTTTTTAACATTGGAAATTGAAAGTGTAATTTTATATTCATTGGATATATGTTTATGTGAAATGAGTGCAATCCTAGATCAACTGCAAGCACTTTGTTGAAAACCGCTATGCCCCTTCCAATGTCAGTAACTAATGCTGTTTTACGACACGAGTTGGGGTTGGTGGCGCTATTTGGTCGATGGAAATGGAGATTGCTTACAAATTATGCAAAAATATATTTTCCCCCAAAGAACTCCTTATATGTTGATATGGAAAAAACTTTACAATTCACCAATTCTGCTTCATTTGTACAATACCATGCTAAATTACGAACAATATTGAATGAATTACATATTACGGTGGATGATGTTCATTTTAGACCTGGCTATGCAAAGAAAAAATTGTTTGAAATGGATTGGTACCTAAATATAGAACAAATTGGTAAATATAAAATGTATAGTGAATATTATCTGTACACTAAGAAGCGCATTCCAAGATACTACTACATTAATCTTTTCCCATGTAACCATACGAAAAAAACATTTTTATGGTATAAATTGAATTTATATTATACAAAAGAGAGGATTGTAAATTGGAATGAAAATGAGAACAAAACAGATAGTAGAAAATGTTGTTTTCCCTTATGCACTGAATCCAATGAAACTATGAAACATTTGCTTTTATATTGTCCTTATTTTAAAAACATGAGAACAAAATTATTGATGAAAATTGTGGATATGCAATATGAAGATTGTTTAAAGTTTCTATGGGCTAGAATGATGCAAGTAACAAACCACTAACATATGCACTAGTGAGCTTCTGCAAAGTCATAGAGAAAGAACTTGTAACTCATGTCAATAAGTGAAAACTTGTCAAGAAAAATATTCATTTTTTCTTTCTTTACATGTAATTTAATTCAAAAAAAGGAAAAATGTTAGAATATACAGATATTTGTTAAATGTTCTCTCTTTTGAACCTAAGCACTGCTAGGCACAAGTATGAATCGTCAGATCCTCATGTTAAACCAAGTTCGTGACCTATGGCCAGCATGTGTAATGAGTATCTAACAACAAATATTGCTCTTGGATTTTACTGGAATTTTATTGAAATGCAATGCAATGTAATGAAACATAATGAAATATAATGTTTGTTTTAGGAAGTTTTAGGAAGTTTTAATAGATGTGTAATTTGCTGATAAATATTGTAATATATGTTGTAAATATGAATTTGTGATAAATATGATACATTTTGTAAAGGTTCTACTTTATGTAACTGGACAAAGAACAAATAAATAAAATTTAAAAAAAATGTCAGCTCTACAACATGGTTTGTGACTTATGTTGGGATAATCTTGCAGAGTGGATTTGTGAAACTAATCCACACATAGAAGCCATAGAACACATGGCACCACAAGAATTGTGTTTCATGGACCCTGTAAGTGTATTGTGATTCTTCTATCATCGATTTTTAGCCATGTAACAATTTATATGTAGTAAAGAAAATGGTACAGTAGACACTGTGAGACATTACTTTTGGAGGAAAGAGTACCAGGCATGCGGGGTTCCACATATACATATTTTGTTGTGGATTAAAGATGCTCCTCAGTTTGGTAAAGAAAGTGATGGCTCTGTGATGGAGTTTATAGAAACATGTGTTACGTGTTCCATTTCTGCTCCGCTTGTTAATGCGGATCAACGGAACAAGTTGGAAAGGTTTCAAATGCACTTGTGTTGGAAGTACTGCCAGATAAAATATAAAAGTAAAGACAAGTACTACACTCAGTTCAGATTTGGCTTTCCAACGCCTGTGACACCATTTGGTCGAGCAAATATTCTAAAGTCATCTGTTCGACACCATGTTACTGGTAAGTCACTGTGGAATACGTATCATTTAAAAAGAGATAAGGAATGTCAATTCATTAACGAGGACAATACTGTCATTGCGCAGCTTTGGAATGCAAATACTGTTGTACAGTAAACTGCAGATGATACTACAGCTGTTGCTCGTTATGTTACAGCATACATGACTAAAGCTGAAAAGAGAAATGTACCTGAAATTTGGGCAGGTGCATCAGTGGACAAATGTCATAGTCAGAAACATCTAAGCTTTGGTCTAAAGATGCTCTCTCCTAGAGAATGTGGAAGCTATGAAGCTGCAGATTAGCTAACTAGTTTGCCTCTGTATGGGCGTAGCATTGATGCACTATGTTTAAGTCTTGGCCCAGCTACTAGAAGAAATTGGGTACTGACGCCTTTTAGTGAAATGCATCATTTAGATGAAAGAGTACCTGCTATTACAGAGATTCTCATACCCAATTTAAATAATACCTATTATCCAAATAGGTCTGCAGTCTTGGAGGATCTTTGTTTGTATCAAGTAGCAGAATTCTACTCATGTTTAAATATTGAAGCAAACAATGACAAGGGACGGTTGAAAGTCTCATCAACCACAGGAAGCTGTCTTGCCAAAGAACAGACCAAGGAAATATTAAATGTTTGCCTTTTGCTGTTGCTCTTCCCATGGCATGCATTGCTTGGAAGTTTTGAAACTTTTGAACAATAATTCTTTGCTAAAGAAAGAGTTAATCAGATATCCAAAATGTAACCAGTACTTAGAGTTATTGGAAAAATAAATACATTAAGAAGATCTTTTGGCAGCTGAATTGGCAAAAGAGACTCCTGAGGGCAGTCAAGATTCTGCAGTAGAAAGTCAAAGTAATGTTGGCGGACCTATAATTCAAACTGATGTTGAGCTTACCATGCAAGAAGTAGAAAGTGCAATGCAACAAATTGTAGATGCAAATTACGATACATTAGTAGGAAAACTTAATATCGAGTGGAAGGAAGCTTATTGTAAAATCAAAGATAGGTTCTTAAATGGTTAACAATATGACAGGCATGCAAGTTATTATGTCCAATACAAACCTTTACTAATGTGTGTAAGTGGGCAAACAGGAACAGGGACATCTTTTTAATTCATGCACTGAGAGCATTGATACAAAATGTAACTGAATGCTCTCTGTCATGTATTGTAAGTGCTCCAACAGTTTTAGCAGCATACAACATAGGTAGGTGGTGTTCCTTTACATCGATTGTTAATGCTACTAGTGCAGCATGACAATAAACTAGAGTATCAAAAACTTGTATTAAGTGAAGCACAAGAAGTAGGAAAAGTTCTAAGAAAATGTAATACTTTGATTTTAGATGAAGTAAGCATGGTGTCTAACTTGATGCTCGCTTTCATTCACTTGACCCATTCACGTTCTCCTGAGACTAAGCCATGACCACTGTCCATGCTTAACTTTATTGGGTTTGGCTAACTGCTCAGAGTATCCCGTTCTCCAGAACCAGGATGATCTTCTATAATCTGTCCACAAGGCCAGATTATAGAAATACATCTTAACAACATACAATGCGTGTAACTCTTTTCCACTGTTTTCTGTACCTGCGTCGGTTTCAGTAATCCATGAAACCAACCGTTCCATGATTTACTTGAGTCCCCACATCGACAGCGGCTGTGTTCCGGACAGTGCTGTTTTAAGCAGAACAGGCACTTTTTAGGTGGAGCTCAGCGATCCAGGCTCCTGTCCAGTCTCTTGTCTCTGCATCTGTTGCTGAGCCCCAGGACCACCACTGTTTGTCAGTGGTCATGCCACCAGATAAGATGTTTGTCCTACCTTGAGTCTTGTTCCCTGGCTGGAACCTCTTGCTTGGTCAAGGCATCCACCATCCAGTCTTCGGCTCTCTTCACTCACACCACCGCCGGCTCCCTCACTTGATGTGACTCTGCCCCTCCAGGGTGTAGTTACTACAGAGGCTCTCCCCTGCATAGCGGCGTTTCTCCTCCCTCTGTGGGAGTCTCTCCTCCAGTCACCGTCTACAGTGTAACAACAAGAATTGTGTCCATCTTTCTTGAACACAGTATTCAGGCAACATTCAGAATTACCTGAAGCCAATAGAGACAAAGAAAGTCCTTTCCACTTTCATATATGCAGACACGGCGGTTTGAACTGGAAGTACCTTATTGGAATGAGAAACCTTGTCCCCAACAGGGGAGTCACTCCCAGTGACATCCCACTTTCACAGACACGCTAGGGAGGGTGTTGCATAGCAGGCTGACCTCCCTTGCTTTAAAGATGGTTGCTGTCCTCTGAGAATGAATTATCCTGTTAACTAAGAGACTCCTCCATGAATAGGACGTGGAAATTTACTTTAATAGTCTATGTTGGTGTTCCCCATGGGTCTAACCTCTCACCCTGTTTTTTCAACCAATACCTGGCAACCCTCGCCCCCTGCATTGCCATTTTCTGCTCAAATTTCCAGTGCTACGCTGACGACACTCAACTCATTTTCAAGCTGCCCTTTGCCACCTCCTCTCCCTCTCTCATCTCTGATTGCCTAACTGCCATTCAAGATTGGTGTGCCGCCAACGATCTTTGTCTGAATGCCAGCAAGACGGAGATCCTCTTCATCGGCACACCTTCACCATCCTTTCCCCTCACTCTCTGGCTGGCCTCCCTTGGCCCTCCTCCTACCCCCACCTGCGAGGCTAAGAACCTCAGGGTTATCTTTGACTCCACCCTTTTTCTCCGCCCACATCTCTGAGGTCTCTAAAAAGTCAAATTTCCGACTGCACCTCCTCAGAGGTACTCTGCCTTTCCTCTCCTTCCTCCAGAAGGTCATGGTATCTCAAGCTCTGGTTCTCTCTAGCTTGGACTATTGTAACAGCCTCTTTCTAAATCTACCTGCCTCTACTCTCCGCCCTCTGCAACTAATCCAGAACAGGACTGCGAGACTTGTCCTTGGCCTCAAGCCCTGGGATCGTATCTCTCCAGCTCTGAAATCTCTCCACTGGCTCCCAGTGGATGCAAGGATCAAATTCAAAACACTCTGCATTGTCCACAATGCTTTCTGGGGCCTGGGTCCAAAATACCTTCAGCTATCCCTCCGCAAATACCTCCCCTCTCGAGCTCTTCGCTCCTCTACCTCCAACTCACTCAGGGTCAGTCGTTTTTCTAAGAAACAAGCTGGGGGTAGATCTCTGTCTTTGACTGGGGCCTCCCTCTGAAACAGCCTCCCTGCCACTCTAAAACTTGAGGAGAACCATCTCCGGTTCCGGAAGCACCTCAAGACCTTCCTCTTTTTTTCTGCCTTCACTCCCCCTCTCCCCTGCTGATCTGTTCTCTCTTGGCACCGTGCACCTGGCAACCCTCTGTCTTTTGGGCCCAGGTACCTGATCATCCTGCCACCCTCCCACACCGCCTCCGGGCCACCCCTTGCACTGGGGTCTGTATCTGTACCCATACAGTCCCCCCTTTGTCTTCCTGCACTTATCAGACCTACCCTGCCTGCTGCCTTAAACCTAGCACTTGCAAATTTCTGGCTGAATTACCGCTGTTTGTTGCCTTTATTATTTATTTATTGTTATTTATCTGTTTCTCCTCTGCTTCGCACTTTCCACCTCTCCCCCTTCCATGCACTTTTCCCCTCCCCCTCTCCCATGCACTTGCGCGTTCTCAATGTCACTGGGCCTAGTAAGATCGCTGTTTTGTTCTCCCCTGTTCCCCTCCCTTGCCTTGTTGCGCTCTGAAACACTTGTGTACGAGCACGATAGAAATAAAATATCAATCAATCAATCAATCACATTGTCTTGTTCTTTCTTTTCCTTTTATGTTCACATACGATTTCATATTTTTTTTGCTGGTGGGCTTTCGAGGCCCACACAGATGCCTATTTTTTATTTTTCTATCCTTTCATTCTTCACAAATCACATCAGGCTATGTACTTCTTATGTTGTGCTTGTCCACAGTAGTTGAGAATTGTTTATTATGGAGATGTTATTCCCTGCTTATAAAGCGTGGGTGCCTCTGCTGTTAGTGAACCTGCACAAAAGACAATTAAGCATACCAAATGTAGTGGTGCCACTCAATGGTTCTGAGACTGTCCCAAAATAAAGTAGATTCTGGTGAATATGTTTAATTCCTAAGCACCTATGTTTCACAGCAATCCTTTCTAAATGTTAGATTTATTTTGTCAATGAACTGCAGGTTTTTGACAAAGGTTTATTTTGCAAACAAAATATTTCACCAAAGTAATGACAGCATAAATAAATATATATGTAGGTCAAGGAATGTTTTTGTCTTACTTTCAACTGCCTTAATGTGAAATAGCGTGAATGCTTTAATAGATCTATCATCTTGATAAATTTGCTTTTCAAAATTGAAATCGCAGTGGTTCTGCAGGGGATTATGATGAATCGTACACCATGGATGCATTGAAATGCTAAAGGCCTCATAATCAAAGCGAAGGTTGACCTGTTGATAAAGGGATGCAATTTTATTTACTGAGAAAGGACTTAATATGTTGGTTTCCTTCATTACAATGCTCTGACCTTTTCATCCATCAGAGGTCGTTGCAGTTCATGAGATGAGCAATTTGTACTTTTGCATATATGACAGGCATTATTAGTTTAATGGAAATGCTGGCACCCTTGAAATTTGCTTTTGGAGTTTATTTGATGGGAACACCTCTACACTTTCGAAAATCAATTCTCTGTTATTAAGAAATTCGCAAGGGAAGGTTATACTTATTTTTTTCAGCTGGTCATCACTTAATATGGTACTAAGGGCAGTGTTATAAAATGATCTCCAGCTGGAGCAGCACAAAGCAATGGAGGTTTGCATGCAGTGTGGGCATAAACAGCATGAAGTGATGTAACTTCAACATTCCGAGTATTCTCATGGAAATGTGCATGTGCTCTGCGAACCTTTGCGCCTAGTGAGGAACAGCATTGTAAACATTTGTCTAAATGTGTGTCATGTGCAAAACAGAGTTTTGATTTTGGCACCAAGCAAAAATATGTTCTTCCCATCCGTAAAATGTATGCCTTTCCTTCCGGTGCATTCATTCACCTTTACTTCTCGTTTATTTCACTTTCCCTAGCATTTACTTCGTCAATACAGGGGGAGACACCTTGTACCACCGCTTCTTTTTACCCCATATTCTACCACCTGCCACCTCTTAAGCCCACCCTACCGTTTAGCTAACCTTAACCACATGATTTGTCACCTTCACAAAGTGAAGATGCAGACAAAGTAAAAGCATCAAGAAATACATGTATGACAAGCTAAATGCCTGGCAACTTGAAGGTAGACTCAGTAAATGTAGAGGACGTTTTCTAGGCAAAGTAAATGGGGGATACCTGGTTGTGCAGATGCACAAATCTACTGTAATGCCACTCTTATTCTGTTGGCAGTGATGAGCTTCTAAATTACAGTATTTAGATAATTGTTTATGAAAGTTACTGTGCATGTTTGTAGCCATACTGGAAGTCGGATGGTTGCTGATCATTCTCACCTCTAACGTCAATGCATTCCAGACGTTTGGGTCCAGAACCAGGAAAGTCATTGCATCACAATGGTTTCTATTCATAGGAGGGCAATAGCAGGGCACTCTAATTATAGTAATTCTTTAACAAGTTAAAAAGGGATCTGCAACATGGACTGCGTAATATGGAATACACAAGACCTTAGAAGGTGTGTACTATTAAACAGACAGCCAATGATGTTCATAGGGAGATGGGTAAATATTATTGTGCTCTTTCATGTGGTTTATCAGCCAGCTAGCTGCATTTAAATCAGCTTTAAACTACATGTTTGATATGCTGCCCTTGTCTTTTTGCTGGTATGTTGAGTTTTACCAATATGTTATCCAATAAGAGGAAACACACCTATGTGAAGCCCACATTCTTTGCACACGCAAATGGTGACAAGACAACGAATGTGTGAGTGCCAGACATGTCATATCTCGTACTGCCACCAGCTATTGGAAGTTTTGTGTAACTGATATCTGGCCATCCACGTATCTACGCCCAAAAACACAGTTGAGATTTTTACCAGATGCAGCTTTATCTTTCATTCACAGAAGCGAATCTGTGTAATCTGTTAAAGAGTACGTTTAAACATCAAGCAATTGGATATGCCAAGCTAAACGTCAGGCATATGATATAAAAAGGGTTGGTAACATGAGGGAACGTCTAGGACATCACAGTAATGGAGATACAAGTGGGAAGGAGTATAAGTTCCTGTTGGCAAGTGCTTGTTAAGGAAAATAACTTGGGGATCCCAAGTTATTTAGCAATTCAGATTAGTTAATTCATATGATCATTAGCTGTGTTTAAGGCATTCAGCCTCATTACGAGGTCGGCAGTATCCCGCGGTTGGTAACACCGTTTCCGTCACCTGATATCCAGTGCCACCGGGACATCACAAATCACGGCGACCAGGGCTGTCAGGCAACGGGAACTGTAAGTCCTTCCATGGGAATGGGGCCACAGAAGCACTGCGTGCGGTGCAGTGCTTCTGTGAAAACAATGCCTGCAGGGGCCGGTGTTCCCGGCAGGTTAGACATGCCTGGGGCACCGGCCCCCGCAGGCATACTCATAGTCTGGTGGTCCGAAAAGGGTGCTGGTACATTGCTACCGGCACCCTTATTTCTGGGCTGCCCGACTTGAGGCCCAATATTGTCTTCAGATACAGAAACCTTTAATTGCCAATATTTATTATTCAGAAAACTCCTAGACTGCAAAAAAACCCAAAAAACTATTAGACATGCTACCAGTTGACACAATCCTGGATCCATTCTATTAAAGTCCACATTAATTGTCAAATTATGCAACACTTGATTTTGAGGTTCAGTGCTACAAGCCCAACCAACAGAGCTACATCAAATCAGGGTTTCATCCATGAAAGAGCAAAACTGGGGTACACACAAGTGGATGCGCTGTGCCAATGCTTAACTGAAGACTGGTGACAGAAATGGCAGATTAAGAAGAATTTGTGAAATGAGAACACTGATATTGAGCACAGATTAGGGGTAATCAAGAATGGATATCAGCAGATTGAAATCCACTCGCATCTTAACAAACAGCTGCTATGGCTCATGGAAACACACAGATTCTTCGAAGATTCTCTGAACTCTTGCTAATGGTTTTTCCAATACTGGGAGGGCTATATAGTTATTAGATACTGAAGATTGTTGTCAAGTGTATTTGGTTCTTCTGACAGCGAACATGGTTTTTCATATTGAAGCTCCAATTATACAAACACAACTTCCAAGTGCCAGCAATGGTCGTTTTTATTGAAAGATGTGTTGTTGTATCTTTTCAAGTAGCAAACAAACAAGAGTATGCTTTCCTGGCTACATTCCTACAATGTTTTAGTTAAAAACCTGCATTTCTTTAATCAGAATGAGGGCACTATGTGTCCACAAATTCTTCTTATTCTTTCCTTTTTTATTATTTATATAGCGTCGAAATCCCGCAGGGATCGGGGCGCTTGCTAATACATAAAGATGCATAGACATAAGCGAGACAGGACAACAGAGAGGGAGAGAAACAGGGAGGTAAAAGATGCTGGAGGGTTAAGAGAAAAGCAAGGTCTTCAGCCAGAATGGAAGATTGTGGGGTCTTTTTGTTGTCTTGGGTAACAGGGAAGAGAATTCCAGAGCCTAGCTGCAGTAGCAGGGAAAGATTTTCCCAGACCTTTTGTGCATCAGTAATTTAATGGACAAATCAGGTAGAGACTAGAGGACCGCAAGGTTCTGGAAGGCTGGTATGGACAAATCCAATTTTTAAGATGGGTGAGGCAGGAGCCGTACAGAAATGTATGCACCATGGTCCCAGCCTTAAACTGTACTCTTGCAGTGACAGGGAGCCAGTGCAATGATTGATGGCATTCTGGTATGTGATCGCTCCTTATTTTCATGGACCGCATCATTCTGGACTACCTGGAGTTTTTGTATGCTTTCTTTGCAGGCTCCCCCTAGCACGGTGTTGAAATAGTCAATTCTTGGGAGTATCATTGCACGTGTGATGGATGCACTATTGGGTACAGACAAGAATGGTCGGATGTTTTTCAGGAGCTGCAGGTAATAGGAGCAATCTGCCATTGTCCCATTTATGTGAGTTTCAGAGGAGTGATGTCTTGGGTCAAGTATCTCGAGAGTGGGAAAAGCCGCAAATTATCATTAACAGTTCAGTCTTGTTGTTGTTCAGACATATTCAGTTTTCATTCATCCGGGATTCTATTAGGAGATAGAGAGCTTACAGCCTCGCTGAGCCCTGCTCATAGTTCCCGTATATATCCAGGACCAGCTGAGTATCATCAACATATTTGGTAAATAAGCCCCAGCAAGTCGCATATGGGTTTCAGATATAGATTGAAAAGAAGTGTCGACACG
Source organism: Ambystoma mexicanum (assembly GCF_040938575.1). Taxonomy (NCBI): domain Eukaryota; kingdom Metazoa; phylum Chordata; class Amphibia; order Caudata; family Ambystomatidae; genus Ambystoma; species Ambystoma mexicanum. Next base: position 645,325,968 of record NC_090930.1, on the reverse strand, counting down.
AACACACCCTCAGGACCCTGTGTACAATGATTGTAAGGGGGAAGATGGATCACCCCAGCAGACCTTGGAAGTGCGATTGGAAAGCAAAGAGTGCACTTAGATAATAGCATGAGGGATAAGTGCATTAGAGGCCTTCAGTGTCTTGATTAGGCGACCATGGTCTAACAGATGGAAATCTGCAAATACGTCAAGCAGTATCAGCAGTCCAAGTTTACCATTGTCTAGGATATTGAACAGCTCAGTCTGGAGGTCTATTAGTGCGGCCTCAGTACTAAACCTAGACCTAAAACCTGATTGTCTTGAGTGTAAAATGCAAGTCTCTTCAGAAAAATGTGGCCTTGTCCAAAAATGTAAGCTGAAAGTTGCAATGTGTAATAGGACGCAGATTGTTGGCATCATGTGGGTCTACTAGCCCTGTGTTTTTAATCAGGGGAGAAATGGTAGTCTTTTTTATAGAGTCCAGGACCATGAGATGATAGAAGGGGGTGTTTATAAATCCAGTCATGAATAGGGCAAACATCTCTTTGGATTCCAAGGTTAATTTAGGTGGGATGAGATTTTCCAGGCTGGATGATGGGCGTAAGAAGGATGTGATTTTGACCATGTGGGTCACGGAAATAGGAGACAAGTTAAACTCAGTCGGAATCTCACTTATCGTTTCCTTCTCTATTGTGGGCGTGGCGGGTAGGTTTTCTAGATTACTTTAAATCTTTGCCCTTGCAGTATTAATTGTGTTTTAAAATGCTAGTTCGGCCATGAGCTAGTTGGGCTAGTTGAAATGTATACATCAAAACAATTGCACAACTGCATTTTTATTGGTATCTAGATGAAATGTATAGATCAAAACAATTGCAAAACAGCATTTTTATTGATATCTTTTATGTAGTTCCTTCAAGCATTGAATGAATGTTCCATCAAATTATATTTTGAAATTGAATATAGGAAAAGATGCCATCTCATGAAATAATGGATTGCTTAATTGAGATGTGTGTTTAAGGTTGTTATAACATTTTAAGTGAGGAAGCACATGTTGTACCAGTCCAACCTGCTGTTAGGAATTTAATATACTTGTCCTGAATGCAAAAATGTAATTTTTATGCGCTAAAATAATATGGAGTCGACGCGCTGCCATCTTGGACATTCATCTTCCATCACTGTAATAAAGCCTATGTTTTTCGTAAGCTTTGTGAGCTCAGTAGAGTAGACATGGAGCTTGGTAGTGAAGGCAGAGCAGGTCATGTAAATATTGTTGCCGAACAAACTTACTGTGGAGAATAGTTATGGTATTGTCTGCCAAAGGACGAACTTAAAAGGGAGTTGGAGCGCAATGCAGGTACTGTGATAAGGGATCCTGGGAATGAATGCAAGGAGAAGAGCTGAGTTTTGTCCACTTCTTGCTAGTTTTTTCCACTCTTTGCCACTTTTACTTGTGATTTGCTCTTTGGCCAAGGCTAGCCAAAATTGAAAGAGGTGTGGAAAAGCCCCACATAAAGAGATGAGGCTTGTAATCCGAAAAGAAAGTCAGAACTTGGATCCCCGGGTGATGTAGTCTCAATGGATGGGAGGACGCTCCGCTCCAGATCCGGTTATTGCACGTGATCTCTTTGCCTACCTGCTCCTGGACTAAGCAGTGTTGTACTGGCCAAGATGAAGATGTCTTCGACAGTAAGCTTTGACAGTGATGATATTTCTTTTCTATGTTCATGTATAACCAAATGTATGGTTATTGGCTGTTTTTTCTATTCTTATCTATATACATATTCAGCGGACAGACTCGGCCAACATCGACACTATACAAAAACTCAAGGGATATCTTACATTGTTGTATCATGCAATAAATACACTAAACATGCGCATACAACAGTATATAAACAAATTACATTAAAAAAGAAATAAAAAGTGGAAACTGTATATGTAAAACACCAACAGTCCAATTGCATTGCATATGCAACATAATGTAACACACCAAAAGAAAAAAAACATATGCCTCCAGCAGAATTACCTCACAGAAACTGCACAGCAAAAATCCACCCATCCACAATTAACCAAAATGGATGTGTCCTAAGGACACTATACCTGTTTGCAATCAAAATGGAGGTGTCCGCAGGACACTAAATTCGCTGCATGTCGGCAACTATACACAATGAAGTGTCCTTAGAACACACACTCAGTTTGCGTTGTTCGCAACTACAATAAATATGTCCGTAGAACACATAGCCTGTCCACCTGTCCGCAAAGTTGTGACGCACATTCAATTTGGTCAGGGACCTCAACTCTGTCCGTAGAACCCCCCCATACATGCGTATTACACCCTTGGGTCCTATGAACATCGCGCCTGTCTATAACTGTCTGCCCCATGAGTGTCGCACTTACAATTAGTTTGGGGACACAAACACTATTGGTAGAACACCTGCACGCATGCGTGCACCCGACCCGTGCATTTGGTGTCCTACCGACACCCGTCCCATTCGTGAACGTGTCTGAAACGTCATCATGTGACCGCACGCACTAAGTGTGGGTCCTTGTTCGCTAACACAGTCCAGGCCACCAGACATTTAAAAAGTGCTTCTTTGAGCAATCCAAAGTATTTTCCTGGACAAATGCAGCCTTGCACATGTCCCAGACAATGTCCTTAGTGATCTACTTACTTTTTGCAACTTCTTTAGCCCTTTTTTGGTGTTCGAAGTGTTCGCATATAGCGCAGGTGTTCGTGATGCACGCCCCAGCACCCCTTTAAAAGGCCACACCCCAGAGCCGATCCTCATTCTGCTTTTTGATTTCCAAGCAAGATAGACCATTGCTGGACATTGGAAAATTCCTGCCAGCTGTCTTGATGGCATCCATGGCTGCTGCCGGTGCTACTTCTGCCTCAGCACCACCCCCAAACCCTCCCCCACCTTCTCCCCAAGGGTCTACAGAGGGGAACAGGTGTGATATACAGAGGAGGATGAAGAGGATGACGAGGATGAGGTAGTGGATGAGGTAATGGAAGTCCCTATTACTAGCACTCACCATGATTCTTGATGTGGAGGATGTTCACCACTCTTGATGGAGTACCGAAGGCTCGAGCAAACAAGATGCGCTCCACTCAATGGCAGTTGGTGCTGAGTCGTGTCAAACCAGGTTGGTAAAGCTATGGTACTATCTTAATTAAGCGACACCTAAAGTCATTCCACAGTGTGACTATTCGTAAGGTTGTACCTTGTGATAAAAATAGTAGGTTGAGTTCCTCTGCAGCATCCTCCGTATCTGCTCCTGCCACCACAAGAGACACTCCTGTGAGGCAGCACATCCCCCCAGGCGCCTCGCAGGCCACATGTGATTCTGTAGACCCTTACCTTTCGAGGGTCACAGTACTCTGCAGGCGGGAGACCCTTCAAAGTGCTTTAGAGGCTGCGGTCCAGGAGCATGAGAAGGACGGCCAATTACCTGATTAAGGCCCACCTTACATCTTCATCTCTCCACCTGCCCTTTCTTATCCCTGTGGTTGGTGCCCCTTCCTTACCCTCCCTTCCCTTCCTTTCCTTATGTGTCATGTCTAAAAAAAAATAAAAAAAAAAAGGCTCTTTTCAGAGCTGCCTTTCACAGTACAAAAATAGAAGTGCCAATGAAATGCTGCAGGGCCCTGTGTATTTGTTTTTAGAAGTCTGCGGACAGTTCACGGACATTGACATTTTTGGGGGGCTGCCCTATCAAAACCATTGCACTCTTCTCCGGGATGAAGTGGTGGCTCTGAAAAGAGCCTTTTGCTGTTTTTTTGTGTGTTTCAAAACTTCAAATGGTCAACACTTACTGGAAAAAGGATTACAATAAATCCAAAAAGGGTTGCAATGCATTTTGTATATTTTGCAGAAAAATCTGATTGCCACATAAACCAAAGTGGCATTTGGTGTAATATTTCCCTTTGTTTTTATATTTGCAATGACAATACTGCCCGCATTAGGAACTGTATTACATGTCCCTGCTACAACTTTTCAAACCATGGAGAAAATAAGATTTACTGGATACCTATGACCGCTATGGAGACGCTCTCAAAGCAAATGAAAGCAATATAACAGACATAAACTGTGCACAGTACAAAACAATGTTGTACAATGAACAGCAACAAGAAGAAGAACTCCAGGCGCAACTAGATGTGGGCATTCCAGACAGTATTCTACCTTCTGTAACAGGAAGCCAAGAACCACTTGGACATCCACTACTAGCAAATGAGACAGAATTAGCCATGACAGAAGCAGAAAACACCATGTGTCAGTATGAGCAATCTACAGAAGACTTTGCTGTATTAGAATCACAAATAAACAATGAGCAGCATAGCATTTTCCAAGACATAACAAAACCAAAATTTAACATGGTGTGCAGCATGAAACTAAAAATAGTACCTGCCAAGACTACAAACCAATACTGCTATACGTAAGTGGTCAAGCTGGTTCAGCAAGTTCCTTCAACAATTGACAAACAACAAACTGTCAGCTGTTGTAACTGCCCCCACAGGTTTAGCTGTCTACAACATAGGAGGTGCCACTTTACACTGATTACTACTCCTTCCACTAGAACACCAAAACAAAATAGACTATTACAAACTTTCTCCAGAAGCTGCAATGGAACTAAACAGAGTTTTCAAACAAATGGAAATGCTGCTAATAGATGAGGTAAGCATGGTTTCCAATCTAACATTAGCCTTCATTCAGCTCAGATTACAAGAGGTCCTAAAAACAGACCATGAAGAACTCTTTGGAAGAAAACACATTATAGTTTTTGGAGATTTTCTTCAATTAACAATAATTATAGGTGAACCTATGTTTAAATCCTTAGGGCACAGACTATGCCGTAAAACTCTTGGCAGCATAGGGAATGTCAACCTTTGGCAACATTTCCAATACAGAGAATTAACTGAAAACATGCGTCAGTCTACAGACCTCAGATACCCCAACATTTTGAAATGTATTAAAGTTGGTGTACTATCTCAAGAAGCACAATCTATATTGAATACCAGGCACATCCCTGCACGCTATGGCCATAACACATGTGCTACTGATGTCACGGAACAATTAGCACACAAAAATGTAAACTGTATGTCTTTGATGCTAACTCTTGCAACCTGTTCAAAATGTTATGAAACCATGTTAAAAAAAAGAAATGCAACCAATACTTGAAATTTGCTCCACAGACAAACTGGATGTACATGGTACACTACCCATGTGTCAACATGCCACAACAAAGCTAAATGTCATGACCTACAGAACGCGCCCCTTTTGGACTTCCTGGTCTTTGTCTCAGCGGGGCTTACACTCCCTGGTACTCCCAACATGGCCGTCCAGCGTGAAACACCTTCCTCGCTCCACACGTTGGATGTAGCGTGTTCTATTAATAGACCACGCCCCCGCGGCTCCACGCGTCTCAATGCTATTGCGAAGTAGCAACGTGTGCTATGTAGCTCGTGGTATTGTTTACCCTGATTCTGTCCCTTCTAAACTCCATTCCTAGTCCCTCTCCTTTCCTTCTTACTTCCTGGACTCGTGTGCTGTGTAGTGCACCCCTTTACTTTCCTGGATTCCTGGATCGTTGCATCCCGGAACTTTGAACGCACGCTGGAGTCGGAAGAGACTCGTGCAGCCTTATTCAAGACCCGATCAGTCCGCAAGAAGGCAGCGACCAAGAAATCCAGCAAAGATCGGACTCAGGTGAGAAGGGGGGAACTCCTTGACAGTTTGAGACACCACCCGACCGAACTCGATATCGATATGGAAGCGGCCGTTCAGGACCTGATGCGTGGCATGCAAGAACTATCAACCGAGGTAAAGAATCTGAAGGCGGAAAACGCCACTCTTAAGCAATTGGTTCTATCCCGTGATTCTGCCACAAAAGAAAGTGTGTTGCTGGGCGGCATAGTTGACAAATATGATGGGTCAGCAAAAACCCTTCGTGGATTCCTGGATTCATGTTTGGCCCACTTTCCTTTAAGCCCTTCTACTTTTCGACTCCCAGAGCTAAAGTGGGTTTTATAATTTCTCACCTTTCAGGAAATGCATTAACCTGGGCTACGGCCCTTGTTAATTCCGGCGATGCTCTCCTAGATGACTATGATGGGTTCATACAGGCCCTTAAAACCATGTTTGATTGCCCAGAGCAGGTCTATAGTACACAGGAACGCCTGTTAGACTTCCAGCAGGGATCCCAGGATATGCTCACCTTTGTAACTCGATTCAAGCAATTAGCCAAGGAAGCTGATTGGTCCCCTCAGGCGAGTTTTACCCTTTTCAGGAGAGGACTGAATGAGGAGATTAAGGATGAGTTGGCCCGAGTGGCTCGCCCAAACTCATTCCAGGCACTAATGGACCTTGCCATGCAAATAGACTTTCGAATCCAAGAAAGGAAGCCAAAGAAGAAGAAATCCAGAGGAAATCCTCCGAAAGTGTCCTTTGAGAGTAGCACCAAGATGGACAAAAACCCAGGCTCAGCCACTGAACCAGAACCCATGCAGATAGGAGCCTTCCGTGGACCTATATCCCCGCAAGAAAGGAAGAGAAGGATCCATACAGGGTTGTGCATGTATTGTGCCTCAGACAAACACATGGTTAGGGAGTGTCCTCTAGCCCCTCCTTGGCATTCGGGAAACACCAGTTCCCGATCCTAGATGGAGCAGAGCTTCGGGACAGAGATGTTTGCTCCACATCAATTCCATCCTTGAACTCTCCTGGACAAAACAATTTGGTGATACTGCAGGCCTTCCTATCACCCTCCAAGAATAAGACCTATTCCATCTTGGCCTTGGTAGACTGCGGAGCTATGGGAATTTTCATTGATCAAGATTGGGTTGTTAGTCATCATATTCCATATGAGACATGAAGCACCATTCAGCCAGTGGAAGCAATCGACGGAAGACCCCTCACTTCAGGGCCCATAAGCCTGCAGACTAAAGAGATCCAGCTTTCTATAAACCATCATCAAGAGCGGATCAGATTTGAAATCATTAAGTCAGCTCATTACCCCATGGTATTGGGTATGGCCTGGTTACAGAAGCACAATCCGTATGTCAACTGGACAGCAGGATCACTATTCCTAGGCTCAGAATTTTGTATGTCTCACTGTCTATTCCTGGATCCCTCCTTGACACCCCCTAAAGAACCACCAAGAGACCAGCAAACACCACTCATGGTTTCCAATATCGTACAAGTCCCTGAGGCCTATCAAGGATATGCTGATATATTTTCAACTGCCATAGTCCAGGCCTTACCCCCTCACAGACCTGAAGACTGCGCCATAGATACAGATCCCTCAGCAGTGATTCCCTTCGGCAGAATGTTCATCCTTTCTGAACCTGAAAAGAAGGCCCTCTGAGAATACCTGGATACCAACCTCGAAAATGGCACCGTAAGACCTTCAAAATCTCCAGCAGGTGCTTTGTTGTTCTATGTTCCCAAGAAGGAGACCAAGGAACTCAGACCTTGCCTCGACTATCGTGGCTTAAATCAATGCACCCTGAAATACCAGTACTCATTGCCCTTGATCTCGGATATCCTGGAAGCTGTGCGAGGCGCCGTAATATTCATGAAGTTGGATCTCCGGGGTGCCTACCATTTGATCCGAGTCCGGGAAGGAGACGAATTGAAAACAACTTTTAGAACACCCTTTGGTCACTATGAATAGCTACTCATGCCTTTTGGACTAGCTAATGCCCCCGCAGTTTTTCAACGTTTCATTGATAGGGTGTTCTCAGACATGTTATTCCTCTTCGTCATTGTCTATCTGGACGACATATTGATTTTTTCCAAGGACCTTCTAAAGCATGAAGAACATGTAAATTCAGTATTGCAACGACTCTGTGAACACAAACTTTTAGCCAAACCCGAAAAATGCTTGTTTCACGTTACTTCTGTTCACTACCTAGGATTCATTCGTAGCCCAGAAGGAATTGGTATGGACCCTTCAAAGGTAAAGGCCATATTGGCATGGCCCGCTCCCACATCTGGAAACAAGTTCAATCCTTCCTGGGGTTTGCCAATTTCTACCGGAAGTTCATATCCACCTTTTCCGAGATCGTTCAGCCTATCGTTGCTCTCTTGAAGAAATACACCCCCTTTATCTGGTCTACACCGCAAGATAAGGCATTCCAACGTTTAAAGGCAGAGTTCACACAAGCCCCCATCTTAGCCCAACCCGACATAAATTGACCATTCCTACTGGAAACGGATGCCTCTAACTACGCCATAGGAGCGGTGTTGAAGCAGGAATTTGAGGATAAACTGGAACACCCCATTGCTTACCTTTCACAAACCCTGACTCCCAGTGAGACACACTACTCCGTCCTGGAAAAGGAACTGTTAGCCATCCACCAAGCCTTCACTGAATGGTGACATCTACTTCTGGGTGCTAGATATACAGTACAGGTCTGCACGGACCATTGGAATCTTCAAATTCTACAGTCGTTGGAGTGTAGGAACAGTCGTCAGGCGTGTTGGGCCTACTTCTTTGCCCAGTACCAGTTCCACATCACTCATGTTCCCGGATCACAAAACCTGATTGCTGATGCCTTATCTTGACGCCCTGACTATGTAACTACTGAAGATAGGGCCTACCCTAAGATGTTTCCCCACACAATCTTTGTAGCTCAAGCAGTCAATCTCCTGGAAGAAATTCGAGTGCAAACCCAATCATCTGATCTGTGGAAGGATATTTCAAGGAAGAATCAATGGAATCTAAGAGTCAAGGAAGGATATTTATTTAAGGACAATGCACTGGTCATTGCCACACAGAAATTACAACAAAGAATAATAAACCTCTGTCATGATACCCTTCTCTTCGGACATCGTGGCATAACAAACACCCTCCGCCTCATACAAAGACAGTTTTGGTGGCCTGGAATGAAGACCGACGTACAGCAGTACGTCCAAGATTGTGCTATCTGTAGTCAAAATAAACATGATAACAAGAGACCGGCGGGTCTTCAACTGCAACCTACACTGCCAACAAGGCCATGGGAATTCATTGCTACAGACTTCATTGTGGAATTACCACTTTCCCGAGGATACATGACCATCATGGTTACCACTGACTTGTTCACTCATATGGCTCATTTTACACTCCTGTGTAAGTTACCATGCACGTCCGAACTTGCTGGAATCTTTCTGGAACACATATTCCGTCTGCATGGACTTCCTTCCAAGATCATATCTGATCGAGGACCTCAATACGTCTCACAATTCTGGAAACATCTCTGTCGCATTTTGGGAATCCAACGCGCCCTCTCATCAGGTTATCATCCCCAAACCAACCGGACCACAGAACGTGTTAATCAGACCCTGGAACAGTATCTTCGATGTTTCGCCACCAAGGTTCAGGATGACTGGTCGCTCCTGATACCCGTGGCCGTATTCGCCTACAACAATTCCGATCATTCAGCACTTAAGACCAGTCCCTTTTATTGTAGCCAAGGTTTCCATCCATCGGTTCTACCCTCTGTTCTCCCTCATCCCACGCCGGTACCTACTTTCGACTCCTGGATCGAAACCCTCATCAACGTACACCAGGAGGCCAAAGAAAACTTAGAGAAGGCCAGAACACAGACTTAGAGGTATGCGGATTCCAAAAGAAGACCAGGGCCGCCTTATGCGATTGGTGATCTAGACTGGTTGTCCTCGAAATTACTACCCCGACATCTACAACCAAACAAAGAAATTATAAATCCAGTCTCATACCGGATCAAACTACCAGACTCCTGGAAGAAAATTCACCCAGTTTTTCACACGTCCTTATTAAAACCCTACATCCAATCCTCCTGGAAATCCTGCAGACCCCCTCCTCTACTGGTCGACAACCAACTGGAATATGAAGTGCCCCGAATATGCGACTCCAGGTATAAACGGGGTCAGCTTCAATACCTGGTTGAATGGAAGGGATATCCTCCTAGTGAAAGAACCTGGGAACCACTTTCTAATCTCAAGACCCCTCGACTGCTCAGAAAATTTCAGCTCATACACCCGGGCAAACCTGGAGGAACGGGTCTTCGGAGGAGGCATGCTGTCATGACCTACAGAACGCGCCCCTTTTGGACTTCCTGGTCCTTGTCTCAGCGGGGCTTACACTCCCTGGTACTCCCAACATGGCTGTCCAGCGTGAAACACCTTCCTCGCTCCACCCATTGGACGTAGCCTGTACTATTAATAGACCACGCCCCCCGCGGCTCTGCGCATCTCAATGCTATTGTGAAGTAGCGACCAGACGTGTGCTCCGTAGCTCACAATATTGTTTTCCCTGATTCTGTCCCTTCTAAACTCCATTCCTAGTCCCTCTCCTTTCCTTCTTACTTCCTGGACTCGTGTGCTGTGTAGCGCACCCTCTTACTTTCCCGGATTCCCGGATCGTTGCATCCCGGAACTTTGAACGCACTCTGGAGTCGGAAGAGACTCGTGCAGCCTTATTCAAGACCCGATCTGTCCGCAAGAAGGCATCGACCAAGAAATCCAGCAAAAATCGGACTTAGGTGAGAAGGGGAGAACTCCTTGACACTAAATACCTTAGAAAACTCTATCTCTAACACAGCTGGTTTGGAGAAAATATTTCAATTATCTTTAAACTGTAGAGTAATGCTTAAAGGTAACCTTGAGGTGAACCAAGGACTAGTTAATGGAGCACTTGGTACAGTTGTTGGCTTTCAAACATGCACACATGACAACAACATTCAGTTTGTCAATATTCTCTTTGAAAAACTATCAGAAGTTAAAAGGATAGGACGCTCAACAGCTCACTTCCTTCTTTTCAAAGACATGTATGTAAGCAGAGAACAATTTTCTCTAACTCTAGAATATGCAATCAACATTCACAAATCACAAGGTCGTACCCAAGATAAAGCATGGATAAATATTGGTGGCACAGTGTTTAAAGAAGGCATGAGCTATGGAGCACTATCCCGCTTACGTACACTTGACAAACTATTTCTAATCAACTTTGATGCAAGTAAAGTAAATGCTGATATTCCTTGCATTCTAGAATACAATAGACAACGTTGACACTTCACCCCCCATCTAAAAACCTATCCTGTTCCGTAAAAAGATAAACTTTATAACTACTTCACTCTCAAATTATGCAGGATCTCACAGCATTTCCTCCAAACAAATTAAAAGAAGCTACTACTTCATCAAGAACTTCAACCAAAGAAGAATGTACTGCACAAACAAAGTCAACTACCTCTTCAAAGAAAGAACATGCACTCCGAACATATAACTTGGACACAGAACTGTCAGGTCCATTAGAATTTTCAAATACAACTGGTGTAAATTGCTACGCAAATGTAGCAATCAATATTCTATTCCAATTGCCACTGATTAGTGACAACATTTACTTACGCAGGATAGACCAATTGTGTTTGCAAATGTTAGTCCTTCATAGAAATGCAACCAACAATCCTGACAACACTTACAGTGTTTCTGGAATAAGACAGGAATTGGACTACTGTGCTGGAATGGTCAAATTCAGTATAAACAGACAAGAAGATCCACAAGAATTTCTACTGTACTTACTACAAGTACTAGAAAACAAAAAACTTACCTATAAATGAAATCTTCCAGATTTCATACATGTTGAAACATATATGCACTTTTTGCAGCCATGTCTCACAAGAAGAGGTTCCTAATGAACGCTTTGTATATGTATCCATACCTAACTGTGTATCCATTCCATTTCAGCAACTTGTACAAAATGAAAACAATAGCAGATTATGTACTACCTGCAATTCATATAATCACTCTACCTTACAAATACAGACACATAGTAAATACGTAATAGTAATGCTTTTACGTTACAATGTAGATGGTACCAAAAACAACTGTAAATTGACTGGATTCACACATGGTCAAGTATCACTTGGTAAGAAAACCTTCACAACAATAGGTATACTCTACCACGCAGGAGACACAACCAATGCAGGTCACTTCACTGCATATATAAAAAAGAATTGTGGATGGTTTGAATGTTATGATACTACCATTACTGTAAAACAGAGATTACCAGCAAATCTTGTGAACGCTTACTTAATATTCTTAAAACCAAAATTGAATACGTAATCTGTGTATGAACATAAACAAAACTTCAACTTCAAAACTATGCACAGTTCAAATATGCCAACAAGTATCTAACTGCCCTAAGATTAGTCAACAAGCAAACAGACAAATGAATAGCACTAAAATAAAACAAGAAGTAAACAGTTAGAATATGCCAACAGGTATCTAACTGCCCCAAAAATCTGCAACAAGCCAATAGATAGATAAATACCACTAAAATAGAAAAATAAATAAATAAATAGAATACACCAACTGCTATCTAACTGCAACAATACTAACGTCACTTCCAAATTCATAACCATACACCTATTCAATTCCTGCTACTGAAATCAATGAAAGAAATATATTATACCACAACGTAGAAAGGTTTTTTTCAATCCAGCATGGATTTTTTTTGGCCACATACCCAATGATTTAATGAACAAACCCAGGAACTGAGCAAATTGCACAGTACACTGGCTTGAACGGTTGTACTTCTAAAGTACTAACTATGAGGGTCGACAAAATATAGAAATATCTACTATGCAATGCAATACTCATTATAAACTACCTACATTAACAGGTATTTTTTTCTTTTATCACAGTGATTGAAAAAAAAAATGTCTGCTCCAATTACCCATGTCATGAAAAAACAACATACAACCACAAAGAGTGAAACAATAAGTATATAATGATTGGACTCACAAACAGCACCGCATAACACACCCATTGAAGCAAACACTTGACCATAGACCACAATCCAAAATGTTTGCTTCCATGGGTATCTTATGCTGCCGTGCTTGTTGCCACTTCAATTAACATTTTAAAATAATAACTACAACCAATGCACAAACTCTTCAATACATACCCTCTTCGCCCAATGCTCTACTAATGACCCAAAACCAACATCATAGCAAAGTAAAACAGCCAGTAGCGCGCCCAGTGTTTAGTATGTCCACGGACAACCGTGGTGACTGCAGACAGCGCAAACACATCACAGCCTTCTCCCACCTAAACAAATGCATTATTTGACCCACCTCTTACTCCCCCACCCTATCCAAGCACTCCTATACTCCAACACACTCCTCAAAATTGGATTTATGCTTACTTCCATGCCGTGCTGTCTGCAGATGTCCGCGGATGTAATATGGTGGGCGCATCGAAAAAATGTGATGCAGCTCATGCTTCACCCCAACCAGCGAACATGTCATATGTCCCCGAACAAGAAGCAAGCTGATTATCCAATCGGTGTCCTGTCCACGGAGCGAAACAGGGAAGGGTGTCCGCAGATAGATATCACTCATTTTTGACACCTACTTTTTCATCGTTTTAAAAAAAAGTACTGGATGGATTTTCACCAGATGTACAAAAGCACTCTTTCAGGACAAAGCCACAGCTCCTGCCGCAAATTTGGTGAAAATCCGTCCAGCGGATTGGGCTGTAGGCGTGCGCACATTTTTTTGTCCATTCAGTCTATGGGAAAAAAATAATTTTTGGGACCCCCCTATAACTTTGCCCCCCCCTTAATCAAACCTCGCCAATCTTTGCATAAACATTCAGAGTGGGCCATATACTTTTTTTGCAAAGTTTGCTGAGGATTCGTCCAAGGGGAGCGAAGTTATAAGCCACCCAAAAAGTGTTCTTCCCATGGGTTTTGCAACTTAACCATAACTACATGGCCGCTACCGGAGGCCATGTAATAAACATACCAATAGATGTCTATACCTGTGTATGGAAAATAAATGGTCTATAAGAAGCCTTTTATAATTACTGTTATTGGCTGTTACGTGTCTTATTTTTGCCTGTCTGAGTCCAACAGTTCATTATGCGGTAAGGGCCGGGGAGAGGTAAGTCAGAGGTGTTCCACAACATGGGCTGCTAAAAGCACACCATTTAGGTGCTGTAAGCACGGTTCTTGTGCTGATTTTTGATACTAGAATGTAGAGCTGCAAGCGGAAGTTGACAGATTAGAAAAAGAGGTGGCGGCTGAAAAGCAGATTGCATTGATGCAGCAACTTCAAATTAAATTCTATCATGATAAAAGAAATAAATATCAAGCAGTGGCTAAGCGGGCGGCGGTCAGAGTTGCCTGATATAAATATCGGAAAAGACAAGGAATGGTGAATTTGCGGAAGGTGGCAACAGTGATAGCCTCCGCAGGATTGGATTGGGACCCAGATAGATGGGACAGAGATGTATTTGATAGTACTAGTACTGATAGTAGTTCTGAACCCAAGGTTGTTCTCACAGCAGATCCTAACCGGAAAGAGATAACGGCTCCACCAGTAGTGCGTAGAAGGATGGGTCATCATCCAATGTTTCTGGGAGGAGGCGTAGTAGATATGACCACGCTTGAGGATTACTCATAACAAGAGGTTGTGGAGATTATCACTTGATTAAAACAGAAAGCTCGTGAATCTTTGTTAGCATGGATGGTCTGATTGTTTGATGGAGGGGCAGCGGTTATTCTGGTAGATGCAACAGATTCTCCTGGGTTTCTACCTTTAACCCAGGAGGTCCAGATACAAGACATTCTACATGTAGGTTTGGCTCGTGAGGCCAGTGGAGATTAGAGACAAATGTCCCTCCTACAATTAGCAGCTCAGGGTTGTAATCACAAATATCCAATTACATCAGATTGGACAACTGAGGAGAGAAAGTGATTTACTTTGAAAGAGTCCATTCAAAGGGTAAGGGAGCAAGCTATAAAAGTAGCCATTCATGTGGAGACTCCTGAATATATGGGGTTAGTAAAATTATCAGTCTCTTCTAGAAACACCCTTATCCGGACTGCCTCCCCGGCATACAAAAATATTATGATGACTTTTTTAGTGGGAATGACGTGCAAAGTAATGGATGAGGTGGTGGATGCTATTAGGCAATTGGCATAATTAGGCGAATTGGAAATAACGATGGAACGGCCAAGGGAACGAGAGGGGGAGGGGTATAGTGAAAGACACACTCCTGGCAAATGGTTTGATAGCCGAGACACTTAAGTATCCAGAAAAGATATGTTCCTAGCCCTTTCATAAGTACCACAGGGCTATATCGATGGGATTGAAATGCAGTGGGATTGAAATGCAGGAAATGTATCAATTGTATAAAAAAGGGGTCTAGATGGAAAAGAACATTACAAACAAGCAAAAGGCCAGGACATTTTGAAATCAAAGAAGGAAGAGGATTTGTTTGGACCCCCTCCAGAGAGGAGAAATGAGAAGAGTACTGCCGAATCCGCCACCTCTCAACCAGTCTATGCAGATTTAAGTAAGATGGTGAGTGCGATGGTGGAAAGAGAATCCAAATACATTGACCCCAAGTATGAATAGGATGGGGGTCAAACTCCGGTAACAGCAGCCCATATTAAGGTGGACAAACAGCCTCATGTAAAGGTGAAATTATTTTGGCAATCAGGAAATATTCAAGAGTTCCAAGGCTTAGTTGATACTGGAGTGGAGGCCTTCTTGATACATGTGAATCCCTCTAGATTCAAGGGAAGATATTTCATGATTACAGGATTAGGAGGCAATGAGACTCCTGCAGTCCAAACCAAAGTCAATATGAAAATAGGTCATTTAGAAAAAGACACCAATCAAGTATTGATTGTTCCCCTTCCCGAATACATTATTGAATTCAATATTCTGGAAAGATTAACCATAGGTTTACGTGGTACATTATGCCAATTTGGGGTAAGTGCTTTCACTTGCACACCTGTAATAGTTGGAATAGCTACTATATGTGTGTCTATAAAAGAGTACCGGATTCCTGGGGGCCAAAAAGAAATCTCTGAAACAATTAAGGAATATGTGGAGGCCGGTGTGTTACGTCCTGATGGTAGCTACAGGATGACATTGGATTATCGCAAATTGAATAAACATACCCCTCCTTCAGTACCAGCAGTACCGGATGCAGTGTCTTTGGTGGAACATGTACAGAAATGTGAAGGCACATGTTATGCGGTGTTAGATTTGGCTAATCCTTTCTTCAGCGTTCCTATTGCAGATGAATGCCAAGAACAGTTTGCATTTTCCTGGAATGGGAGGCAGTATAAATCTACCAATGGGCTACATGCATAGTTCCACGAGCTGTCACCGGCTGGTGGCAGAGCATTTAGACAAAATTCCATGCAAACCGAATGTACAAATCGTGCATCACATTGATGACATTTTGAGTCAAGGCAAGGATGAAAACAGTGCGAGAGTACATTTGGAAT
Organism: Ambystoma mexicanum; assembly: GCF_040938575.1. NCBI lineage: Eukaryota > Metazoa > Chordata > Amphibia > Caudata > Ambystomatidae > Ambystoma > Ambystoma mexicanum. The sequence continues at coordinate 645,309,720 of NC_090930.1, read as the reverse complement.
TTATCAGAGATGGTGTACATAAGGAGGGGTGGGAGAGTAATGACACCAAAAGACTAGGTCCGGCAGAGATAGTGATTTTTCTGGGAATACAATGGCATAAAGGACACCTTGAAATGGTGCCAAAAGCCAAACAAAGGATTCTCGAGTTTACAACCCAGAGAATGATAAAAACAGGCTCAGCAGTTCATTGGACTGTTTGGATTCTGGAGACAACATATCCCACATTTGGGACACATTTTGATCCCCCTTTACAAAGTGACGCGTAAAAAAACTATTTTGAATGGGGCGAAGAGCAAGAAAAAACATTCTAACTGGCCAAAGATACCATCCAAAAATACTTGATTTATGGCCATTAAGGGATGGACAAGTGGAGTTGGATGTATCTGTAAGATGCATATGCCAATTGGAACTTATGGCTGAAACAGGATAGAAAATGTGTGCCTTTGCAATTTCGGAGTCAAAAGTTACCTGATGCTGGTGACCGATATACTCCATTTGTGAAACAGCTATTAGCATGCTTTTGGGCACTGATTGATACTGAACAGATGATGCTGGGTCATGATTTGCTGATTCGACCTGAAATACCAATCATGCAATGGGTATTACGTTCCCCTAAAACACTTCGAATAGGTCATGCCCAAGAGGAAATGGTACATGCAAGACCGTGCTAAAACCGGGAAGAGTGGTGTGGCAAAATTACATGAGCAAGTGGCAGGAGTGCCACTTGTAGATTTTGAGCTAGAGGGAGAGTTAACTGCTATAGAATCTCTGGTTAAATGGGGGATCCCATACAGAGAATTAACTAATGATCAAGTCGAACATGCATGTTTTACCGAAGGTTTGGCTAAATATGTGGGCATAGAACGACATTGGAAAGCAACCACGTACAATCCTAAATGAAAAAAAGTATTGACAACTTCTGGCAAAGAGAAGAGTAGCCAGTTTCCAGAGCTCTATGCTGTCTATCAGGCTGTAAAGCAGGAAACGCCTGTTAGATGCTACCTTTACACAGATTCATGGTCCGCAGCGAACAAGTTGGTGATGTGGTTGTCTAGTGTGGAAAAGAATTGTGGCAAGACATTGCCGAAATGCTAATGCAAACAACAGTAACTGTATATCACATGGATGCACATTGTGCAACAGATCAATTGGAACAAATGTTCAATTCTGTTGCAGACGACCATGCAAAATTTGCAAGCACGGACGCAAGGGCTGAGGAGGATGATTTGGAAGGGATTGCAAAATGGGCCCACCAGAAGATTCCACATCTCAGAGAGAAGGCTATAATCAGGTGGGTGTACGACAGGGCAATCAGTATTCCTTTAGCAATTGTGAAGACAGTTATCCTACAATGTCCTATGTGCCAAAACCAAAAACAGAGAGCTATTCCACACATCATTCATGGCACATGGAAGAGAGGGAAATTATCTGGACAAATTTGGCAAATGTATTATATTGGTCCCATATCCATTAGTAGGGGTTGTCAATATTCGTGCACCATTGTAAATACCTATTTGGGTTACTTGATGGTATTGTCATGTAAAAGGGCTACTCAATTGAACACAATTAAATTATTGGATCAAGTAGACATGTACTATGTGTTCCATTACAAATTCAGAGCGATGATGGATCCCATTTTAAAGGAAAGGTGGTGCTAGATTACTGTCAGGAAAAAAGGAATTGAATGGATTTTTCACATCCCCTATCACCCTGAGGCTTCAGGGTTGATTGAAAGAATGAATGGATTGTTGAAAACACAGTTATGCAAAAACAGGCGATGGTACTTTGAAGGGATGGCGAGAACGTGAGCAAGAAACAGTGCTAATTCTCAATAACCGTCCCATTGCGAATGGTAAAAATCTGCTGATGCGCATGTTGACACCATCCCTCCAAATAAGACCAAATAGAGCAATGGAAACTTTGCTCTACTGGGAAATATCCTGTGGTGTTTAAGCTTCATACTCTGCCACTCCTGAGTCTGCTGGGGTGGATTTGCATGCAAGGGAAGAGATTCATCTTGAATCAAGAGGCATTGCTTTGATTGATATGGGCATTGGGGTAAAAATTCCTTCTGAACACTTGGGATTAATTGCCCTAGATCGGGATTGGTCCTCAAAGGCATTCACATATTAGGTGGGATTGTGGATGATGACTATCAAGGAGGTGTTAGGTTATTCTCATGAACATTGGTGAAAACATGCTACCTATACATAAAGGGGATTGAGTGGCCCAATTAATACTGGTACTGGTGTAAATTAATTTTGTAAAGATGCGTTTGCATCAAAAACAAAATAAAAAATTAAAAAAAAAAAAAAAAAAAATACTGGTACCTGTCAAATTATCTACAGTACAGAAAGGAGAACCTCCCACGGTATTAACTATCCGTGGGGATAAAGGTTTTGGCTCATCAGATGCAATGATCCTGGGTGCTAAAGTATGGATTGAAAAACCTAATGGCCTACCGTCTCCGGCGGACGCAATTGCTGCCGGTGATGATCAGGTGGTGCTTGTATTAGAACAAGGGAGAAGGAAGTGGTCTCATGTCCCCCCTGACAAACGTTATCTGCGTGAATAATATACACTGCTGATACTCTGTTTTTTTAATAATATTGTTCTAGATCTTGAGTATGCTGAGTGCCTGTGTGCGGCACGGTGGAGTGTTTTCTGGAGGCTCCGGGAACATGTTGGAGGATGTGACAGATGTTTCAATTCTCTTGGGAGGATAGCTCAGCGGCATTGTTCTCACCTTGGAAGCAAGAAGAAACAGACCAACATGGGTTCGATTACCGGGTCTGCGCTTAGAAACCTCTGGGTATTAAGTGTGTTATAAATAACATATAATTTCATATCATTTCATTTCATTTCCCGCTGAATGTGGGGATATGGAGGGATATGGAGGAGGACTGAAATATTTGCTACGAGTCTCGCGCCAAACGATGCATCTGTGTCAGCTTATCCTAGCATCTTGAGGAAACGACGGGGCAGCAACAAACTACTCTACTCTCGCTCCTTTCTAGAATTTCGACATCCTTTGCACACCATGGCTATTCAGCTTCTGTTAAGCAACTAGAAAACATTTGGGTGTATTTGTCCCAACATGTTTTGAACATCTTGGATTTTTGTTTGGCAGACGTGCATAAATCTGCCAACTTGATTACGACCTGTCTGATAGCCATTCCGACACCTGTCCCAGTCTTACAAGTGTTATTGGGGGTGTTACATAATGATTCTTTGGTGGAGCATTCAGATATCAGGAATCTTTTCTCTGTATATGAGTACTGTAAATTCTGTGTGGAAACATCCCAGAGATGGAAAAACAAGACTTGTACCCTTACTAATGACATTGCTCCTACGGATTTTTGTTATCAAATGACTTGTGATCCAAATCATATTGGAAAATGCCAGCAACAAACCTTGGACAGGGATGGGAAAATATCAATATCTTAGCAAGGTTTATGTGCGAGATCAATGAGTGTTTGTGTGGATGTATCCAACAACATGTTATGTAATTTAACTATTTTAGCTTCTAGTCACCTGAATCATGTTAAGCTGTCTTCGGGTTGGTTGTTTTCTTGTGGTAACATTACTTACTAATATATTCCTGCTAACATTTTAGGTGGCCCTTGTGCTTTAACCCGCCTCGGTTTGATGATGTTCCCTTAGAAGCCTACAGTTAGGCGATCTATCCGTGCTGCCGCCTATACTGCTCTTTCGCCCGACTGTAATTCAGATGTGCATTTGCTTTCTGAGGCTGAGGTGTTAGCAATAATAATAATTGGAATTTGGGGATTAACTGCTGGGGGTTATAAAACTATGATGAAGCTAACGTGCCTTGTAGTTAAGGGTCTAAATGAGACTTCACAAGCTTTGACTGAACTGTTATTAGATAATAGAAACTTTCAGAAAGCTATTTTGCAAAACAGAGCAGCAACAGATTACCTGTTCTTGAAACATAATTTGGGTTGTGACGCAATGGGCGGCATGTGTTGTTTTAATTTGGGGGACCATTCCAGATTGATTGAAAAGCATATTAAATCTTTACAAGAATTAGCAGCCCAAATGACTTAAATCAGGGCTTAAAGCAGGGCTTAAAGCACGGCTGGAAGTTGGTGGAAGGAAGTGTTTGCGTGGATTCCAGAAGCCCTGCAGGCGGCGCTTGCCTGGATTTTTGGTGTATCTACATGGATAGTGGGTCTTTATTGTTGCGCTCATTGCATCCCGCATTTATAGAGTATGATTAGACAATTATGTGTGCCTCCGGTTCTTCCTCTTTCTAATTATGTAAGCTGATTGTCCAAGGGGTGGAGTGTAATGTGTATGCACTAAAATAACATTGCGTCGGCGTGCGGCCATCTTGGACATTAATCTTCCATCTCTGTAATAAAGCCTATGTTTTTCGTAAGCTTTGCAAGCTCAGCAGAGTAGACATGGAGCTTGGTAGTGAAGGCAGAGCAAGGTGACGTAAATATTGTTTCCGAAGGAACTTACTGTGGAGAATAGTTATTGTATTGTCCGCTGAAGGACGAACTGAAAAGGGAGTCAGAGCAAAATGCAGGTGCAGTGGAAAAGGGTCCTGGGAATTTATGCAATTAGAAGTGAGCTGGGTTTTTCCACTTCTGGCTGTTTTTTTTTACACTCTTTGTCACTTTTACTTCTGATCTGCTCTGCGGCCGAGTGCAGCCATGACTGAAAGAGGTGGGGAAAAGCCCCCCATATTGAGAAGAGGCTTGTAAACTGAAAAGAGAGTCAGAATTTGGATCCTCGGGTGATGTAGTCTCTCTGGATCACAGGACATTCCCTTCCAGACCCCGTTATTGCGTGTGATCTTTTTGCCTACCTGCTCTGGAACTAAGCAGTGTTGACTGGCCAAGATGAAGATGTCTTTAGCAGCAGCTTTGACAGTGATGATATTTCTTTTCTATGTTCGTGTATAACCAATTGTATGTTTGTTGGGTGTTTTTTCTATACCTATCTACATACATATATATACACCAATAGATGTCTATACCTGTGTATGGAAAATAAATGGCCCATAACAAGCCATTTATAATTACTGTTACTGGCTGTTAGGTGTCTTATTTTTTCCTGCCTGAGTCTAACAGTTCATTGTGTGGTTAGGACCAGGGACACAGGTAAGTGAGAGGTGTTCCCCAACAGGGCCAGGTAAAAGCACAACAAACACATGCTTTCTAACGTCTTAAGCAGAATTACATGCTACTTCTATTGAGATCACAATTAATTATAGTCATATACTGCACAGGGGGAAATTAAAGAACAATATAAAAAACCAAAAGACAAAGTGAAATGCTGTGTCAAGTATCAGCAACTATTTCAATGTCCTTGCTGATATATATAGCAGCTCTATGTGAATGCCAAACAAAAAGGGTGTATGTGATACAACTAAAAGGGCCTACATGATATATCGAAGACCAATTGGACCAGGTTGCAGGGTTAAGGACATTTTCAGCTCAAAGTTCCAGATAAAAGGATCTATACCTTTGAAATTTAATATGACAATGTTTGCATGTTCTCAGATATATCAGAACATTGGACACAGAGCGCTCAGGTCTGTTTTTTTGTTGACATGATTGTTGATATCTTCCTAGGAATATGATTTCTGTTATATTTTGTTTCTTGTGAGGCACAACTGGGAGGGTTAGTTCGGTATGGCGGGAATAGGTAGAGAGAGAGTTGTGATGTCCTGTTAACAGCTTCAGTTCAGTTTGCAACATTTGCTGGGCTTGGGTGTGATTTACGACTCAGTAGATTCCCAAGTGCTTTTGTGCAGGGCTATGTGTAGTTTGTTTTGTCATTAGATTGTGGTGAAGTGCATGTGAATCTCTGTGCAGAGAGGTGGTTGTGTTTGATTTAAATTTGAGAAGTGTATGGAGAACTTGAAGTTTTAGGATTGGGTTAGAAGGGCTTTCCTTACCTCGTTGCTTTGGACTTCTGTTCTCATCATCTCTGTCCATGATGTGTTTTTTGTAGTGGTTTATTCACTGGGTATTTGGCATGGTGGTGGCTTTCCTCGGCAATTGTCTAGTGGTGTGTGGGCATGAGGTTGTAAGTGCCTGCTCCCACCCTCGGGCTGGAGATGGCTAAAGTTGGGTGTTTTGGTTATGTCTCTGGGTTATTTGTGCGGGATGCCCACCCACTGAAGACTGGGCAATCTAAGGCCTCCCCGGGTGGCTGTTATTGGTTAATGGTCCCCTGCCTGCAGTTGGATTTCCTGTCTCTAGGGTAATGACTATAGTGGGGTATTGTAGGGGGTGTTATTTCTTGGGCTTTCTCCCAGGCTTGTTACTTCCACGTATGCTTGTTGAGATGTGCTCTGTTTCCAGTGGAGTCTTTGATTTTCCTAGTCGTTCCCTTCTGTTTCTGTGGGGAAGAGCCACGTTTCAAGTAGTTTTCTGAATTTTAGTTGATCCGTTGTATTACGTATGTATTTTGGGAGGCAATTCCTAGTTTCTGCTGCCAGATGAATGTCGTTGCTTGATCTGAGTGGTCTTTGTGATGCTGAAAATGCATCGGAGGGAGAGGGCTTCCGTATCCTTGTCCTTTACTGATTTGTATTGTGTGTTCTGACGTGTTTTCCAAACAGGAGTTCATGTGGAACTCCTGGTGGTGCAGCTCTCTCTTGTGGTTTTGGTGAACAGACCCATGGTATACTCTTATGGCACCCAAGGGTGGGAGGGTACAACCCTGTGGCCCTAGTGTATGTTTTTGGGCACCTGTGTGTGGCCCACAGAGCAGGGTACGGGCTGGTGGCAGCTCACTGCTGAATTGACTGGTGCCCTGAGTGTCCTCCATTTTGGGATGCCCAAGCCCTGTCATTGGAATCGGTAAATTCTTGATGGAGACAAGATGGCCCCTGTGGCCTCTTGCCTTCCATCGTCTGTTACCTTGATCTTCCCGAAGTCCCGGGAAGCCCTGACTCTGTCCCTTCCCCCTGACTGGATGTTGGGTGGATGTTCCATATATGGTAGTGTGGGGAAGTGCTGACCAGACTGGCTGGTGCCTTCCCAACAACCGTATGTTGTGGGTACGCCTGTGGGTGGGACCTGAGCAAATGGAGTGTGTGACAAATATGCACTTCTTGTTGTGGATGTCTAGTTTCTGGTGTTTGACACAATGACTGAGACAGCCCTACCCGAAACAGGTATGAATGCAGTGTGGAGTGTTGAATGGCTGGGTATTTGTCCTAATACACGTAACTTGTTGTGAGTGTCTGGAGAGTAGTGAATGGCCTGAAAGCACTATGCACCTGATTGGCTGCCTGCCTGCATGAATGCCCTTCTGACCGATTGGTTGCCTGAGTGTGACCCAGCTGAATGAATGGGAGATTACATAGTATATCTGGGGGCCTCTCACTGCTAGAATTCATGTTGCGAAGCTGAAGTCCACTACGACGAATAACTGGAGTAAAAGTGAAGCTTAACCTTGAAGCCCAGCTGTAAGAGAAGAATCGCTGTCGCTCTCCTTTATGAAGCTGAAAGCTGCTGTGTCTCCAAGGACTGACCCAGAGAGGACCTGATAAGGCTCCCTCTTCCCGAGCTACGAGGGACCATCGAGCACCAGCTGATCTTTGCCAAACCTCCCTGGTAGACAGACCTACAACAGGCTGCCGACCGGAGACGGGGTCTGCTGCGGAATCCCAAAGAGAAGCACCCGGACTGTTGTCCACCACCGTCGACGACCGCCGTGGATGACCGGAGCAACCGTGACCTAAGAACTTTCGATTCACGGATGCACTCATCTGTACTGGCGCCCACCTTATCCTGCCGGAGAAGGCCAGGCCGTCGACGCGCCGAGGCGCATCCACGGGTGGGTTTCCCACCACCAAAGACCACAGAGATGCCGACAACTTGACGCCCTTGCTGGGCCACAGTTCTTCAAACATTTTGTGGTCCTGAACTATCGCCACGAGGTGCCCCGCATGCCTCTTCCTTGCAAGACGTTTACGCTTCCCCGTTGATGAGCAGACTATGGATGATTCACACTTCTCAATCATCCATTGCTCACCTACACCCACACCTAAGCTATTCCCACTCACCAATGCCAGCTTTCACAGCTATCTTCCTCCACCAACCACCTCCCACATTACCAACTACAACACCGGCTCTAATTCCCACTCACTGGCTTACTCATCTCCCTACATCAGCCCAAACCACCACATTTTCCCTTTTCCAGCTTCTACCTCTCCCCAACCCTTACACATCTTATTGCCCGCTACATTTTCATGTACTCTATATCCTGCCCCTGGCAACATTCATCCATACCAACCCAACCTTCCATTAACCCACACCTATACTGTTCAACCCTACCCACCTCTGCCCTCACCTGGCCCAACTCTCCCACCTCCACAACCAGTTTGTCCATAGTGGTCAGGCTTCCTCACTGCCTGCTCCCCTAACCTTCGGCCTGCTACTTACAATATGCATCCAGTAACCACCTTTCCTTTCATCACACTTGCTGCTGGAACCATTGCCATCATCTCTCTCAACCTCACAGCTTTCTCAATGACTAATTTGCCCCCTATTTTCTTCCTACATTACGCGAGTCCACCCTCTCCCAATAGGTTAACCACATCCTATGCAGCACCAGTCCTAATTCCACCTGAACATCACACCTGTCCTCTCTCCCCTATTCCTCCAACTTCCTACCCATATTCTCAGAAATCATCCCTGTATTTACTTGCTCTCCTTCATACTCACCCATATGCAGTTTCCATATTCACCCCTCCAGCTTACCTTTCTAATATAGCCGTACCTATATAGATCTAGGCAAATGTGAAAGGAATGACAAAGTAAATGAACAAAGAGACATTTTGCAGCATTATTTTATCTTGGTTTCTCATTACTGTCTAATTCAAGGGAAGTGCATAGGCTAAACATGGGTTTGTGGGAATCTCACAAAAGAGTGCACTAAACTCTGAATTTAACAATTATGTTTCATGTGAAATATGTAACCATATTTTTAGTGTGTGATTAGCAGAGAGGAGAACGTTGTCTCTGTCAAACATCATTAGTGTTGAAAAATGACACCATTATATCTCAAGGCAGCCACACAACCTCCTTATGTTTAATCATTCCCCTCCAATTGTGCATGCTTACTCTTCTATGCCCAGCAATATGCAAGGCTATCGACACCATCCATTATTGGACACCGTTCTGCTAACCCTTCCTTATCCAACTCCTACACTTCCTACTCCTCCGCACTCTTCTGCCATCTGTGGAAGTTCTCATCTGCACAGGGACCACCACAATCTCCCCTCCACCCCCCCAGCTTTAAATCTCATACTTCACTGACAATTCTCACCTGTAGTTGCTAAACCATCCCTAGCTTGGCTCCATTGGAACAAAGCTGCCCTCAATGCCTGCTCTGCTAACATACACACAGCCAATAACCTTGTTCTATTCCATGATTAAGAGATAGATGTTCTAGCTTTAACATGAAACTTGGTCCACTGATAATTGCACAGCATTGGTAGACAGACTACTCCCGTGTAGGAGTATGATTCAGGTATGTAAAAAAAACAGATAAACCCGGAGTTGAGGCGCTCTGATATATTCTGCTTCCCTCAAAACTACAGCACTCTCTCCTCAATTAAAGGCCCTCGTTGCAAATGTTTATTAAACTCTTCCTCTTCCTCTATTGCCTCTGTTTACTGCCATCACGATGATTCAACAATAATTCAAGATGAGTGGACAGTTTTTCTCTATTTCAAACATGCAAACATTATTTAGTTCAATTTAAAAGCTTGGTGAATTTACAATCTAGTTAGTAGACTTATTTGAGCCTCTGAACATAAAGATCTGGTTGTTGGCCCCACCTTACATTGGGTATCTCCCTGGATGCCATATTGTCCACTCCTAGTATGATCCAGTCTGACATCCTGGTAACCAATGCACCATGGTCTGTTCATATTCTCCTAAAAGGCCAGCTGGCTAGCACCAGGAAAAAATATATTTCTCCTTAGGGCACCTTAGTTGCAGTAAACGTATACCTATGAAACAAGTGACTGCAGCCTCCTCTGCAACATTTACCAACCCTCCTGCGCCCAGGACTTCAAACTCAAAATTACAACAACTCTGAAAATCCTTGCCCTTGTTACTCAAAAGAAAATGAAGCCCCCTTCCATCATCGTGAAGTTGCTACACTCCAAAAATTGAACAAAGCATTGGAGCGCTGCTGACAAAATAGTAAAGTCATTAATGATCAAGAGGCCTGCCTTCAGCACTGTAACAAAACAAAAAAACGTCCTGAATGACAGATAACGTTTGCTGTAATCCATCCTCTGAGCTGTTACACATTTACAAAGAACTCAGATCATATGCTGAAAGTTCATCCTGACCAGTTGCCTAGCAAGCTTTTGCTGATTCCCTTTATTTATTTCAGTAAGGAAAAAATTGATTCCATCAACCACACAACTTGTAGTCTACTGAGCCCTTCTGCTGCACCATCACCTGTTCTGGAGACAAATGCCCTCTTCTCCTCTGTTTCTATGAGCTCTCTATCAGCAAGTAGTTGCAGTTAATAGGGAGGCTAGTGAAATGGTGTGTGACGATTAACGCATTGTCCTGAGCCCGTCTGGTATCTGGGAGCATGAATCTTGAATGATGCATTGCCTCAGTTAATAACTACTAGCTGTATAAAAGGAAAAAATCCACTTACCCGCGTCGCCGAAAAGGTAGACTGCAGTGTGTGGCTGTGCGGCTCAGCAAAGCTTGCTGTGAAGGAAACCTGCTGGGTTGCAAGGCCGTACAAGATGTTTCCTGTTTGGTGATGTGGCGATCATGGATAGGATGGGGGAGGCCCACCCTTCTTTTGATCAGTGTACGTTGGAGCTAGGCTGCTCGAGTGCAATTGGACAAGGGAGGTGAGCCCACTGCCAGTTGCCAAGGAGACGGGGCTCACAGCAAGGAACGCGTGTGGTTGTCTGTTACATCAAACACAGACTCCAGCATATTAGCGAAGAACCAAATCCAGTGATAACCTGAGCACGAAGGGAAATTAATTGATTAGCCTTCTGGGCCCGCGCATGAGGCTCTCAGCTGCGTGTGAATACTCATACGTGGCCGTGCAAAGTTGCTAATTGATACACCGTGCAGCACAAGGCTGTGTGTTACAAGAAAGGCATGGCTACAGGAAAGTTGCTGGTAAGCAAGCTGTAGAAATTGTCGAAGAGTAAAGTGAAACCAACAAAAATGGGCGGCTAGTAAGGCCATTAGATTGGAAGAGGAAATGACTCAAAAATTAATGGAGCTGCGAAAATACAAAGACCAGAGTGGTGGCAGCTGGAAAAGCTCCATGTGGGGTTCTCATGAAAATACATAATCCATGTGGTGACCCCTACATTTAGAGCTACACAAATACAAAGGCCAGTGTGCTGGCAGCTGGAAAAACTCCATGTGGGGTACTCATAAAAATAAATAATCCATTTGGGGACCCCTGTGTCTTATAAAGGAGGGATGAATTCTTCATTCAGGCCTTATGTATGAGTTTCCATCTGGAAAATCCAGCGTGCTTCTTTTTCAAGAAGGCTTCTGGATATGTTGGTAGAATTCTTTATTACATCCAATACCCACCACAGTAAGTCATTCAGTGAGTGTTTCAGTGCTGTGTAATGATTCACAAGGAGAGCCGAGGTGGTTTCGCACCTGATGCGTGAGCGGTGTTCAGATATTCTGATGTTTATTGCTCTACTTGTCTGCCCCACGTATCTTAGCCTGCAAGGACATTCAATACAGTAGACCACTTGTTTCATTTTGCAGTTGGTGAGGTGTGGTAGGACCATATTCGATCTCCAATTTTGAATTCTTTCATCTTACGAGTGAAGGCGCATGCTGTGCATGAGCCGCAAGGGTAGTGTCCTTTTGTAGAGCGCAAATCCCAAAGTCCTGTTTTTGGAGGTTGTTTTTGAAAACGAGAGTGTACCAATTTCTCACAAATATTTGGTGCTCTCTTGAGAGCAAAACGTGGAAGAGGTTCCTCAGATAAATCTAGTTTGACAATATACCAGTGCTTAGAAATAATTTTCTTCAAATGGAAAGTATTTGGACCATGAGTAAGCACACAGGTCATCTTGCTATTGTCAGGTGTTAGGGTTCTTGTGGTCAATAGAGTGTCACGGTTCATAAAGCATGCGCGTTTACGAGACCGGCTAATGAGTGTCTTTGGGTAGCACCTTTCTTTTAATCTAATATCCAACTCATCTGCTTTCTTTTGGAAATCCTGTTTGTCAGTACAGTTACGCCTTATGCGCAAATATTGTCCATAAGGGAGGTTATCCCTGAGGTGGCGAGGGCTGTCGCTAGTTTAGTGCAGTAAGGTATTTCTGGCGCTCTCTTTCCGGTGTAGACAACATTTGAGTCTACCATTGTCATGTTTGATTTCAAGATGCAGAAAAATAACCTGTGTTTTAGACTGTTCAGAGGTGAACTGGATGTTCCTATCGATCTGATTAAGCCACACTTGAAAGGTTTGAAGTTCAAGTGCTGATCCTTTCCATAAAAAAAATGTCATCGATATATATCATTTCCAATTGGTAATGGATTTGAAGAAAGGATTCACTTAGCACAGAATATGTTCTAACTCGAATCTAGCCATAGATAAAATGGCCAAGTGGGAGCGAAAGCTGCTCCCATCGCAGTTTCTTTTATTTGGAGAAAAAAGGTTCCATTACACTCAAAGTAATTCCTGTAGAGCGCCAATTCCATCAGCTCCATGATGAAATTAGTAGGTACCCGTTGTGAGTCCAATTCTGTTAGGTATTCCTGTATACAGTCCAGAGCTTGTAACTGAGGGATACTGGTATAAAGAGATGTTATGTCCATCGTGACTAAAATTTGTTCCATGGGTTCAAAGCTCAGATTTTCAAAAATGTGGATGGTATTCATAGTGTCTCTTGAGTAGGTACTTGTCTTCATGCTCAAAGGTTTAAGGAAAGTATCAATGGATTTACAGAGTGGTTCAAGTATTGTGCCACACCCAAAGACAATTGGTCTGCCAGGTGGGTTGGCAGAATTTTTGTGGATCTTAGGTAATGCATACAGGGTGGAAGTGCGTCCCTGGCTAGTAGTCAAAAATGTGCATTCGTTGTCAGACATCCAGTTGCGATCAAAGGCAAATTTAACTACCTTGTCAATTTCTGCTTTGATGTCTTTAGTTGAATCCTTTTTGATTTTTTTGTAACTTGTAGTGTCCTCTAGTAAGTGATTCACTATTTTGAGATATTGCATGTTAGTCATCACGACTATACCGCCCCCTTGTCTGCTGGTTTTATCACTATAGTTGTGTTGGATGCCAGTTCTTCAAGGGCTCAATTTTCATCAATCGATAAATTGTGTGTAATAGAGTGTCTGATGCTTTTGGTTTTTAAGTTGTGCAAATCCCTGAGAACACACTTTTCAAAGGTCAGAATTTCTTTTGACACCTGATTGTCCTGGGGTGTGAATGATGATGGGCATCTAAGTCCTGAGTCTTGTTCTGTGATTCGGTCCGGACAGTCCTGAAAAATGCTTTTAGTCTTACTGTGCATAGAAATCTGCGAATTTGCATTCCTGAAGAATACCAATCCGTCCCACTTGTTGGGACAAATGAAAGCCCTTTAGACAAAACAGATATCTGAGATTGGCTAAAATCCAATTTAGCCAAGTTGAAGAAAGGGATTTGAGGTGCCGCAGAATTTATTGAGTTTGGGGTCTCCTGCCCCACTGTCTTTGCATTGGTACATATGGTTGGAACCACGGGGGGGGGAGGCACTGTGGCATTCCAAAACCTCCTCTGCCTAAAAAGGGGTATTTTGCTGGAAATTACCAAATTGTTGTTGTTGCTGGTTATGTGTGGATTGATCATCTGACCCACTACTACTTGTGCTTGAAAAAGAAACACCTCTGTTCTTGTTACCCAGACCTAAATGTCTTTTGCAAGTTTCCTAGTTTTTTTAGTGATAGTAGAAGCTTTGAATTCCTCAAAAACCTTATTGATGGATCTAATTGATCCTTAGCATCCAAAATAAGGGTGTTGGATAAAATGTTAGCTTCCTCAGGTTCTAATAATATTTTGGGGTTCCAAATTTAGGGGGTAATTCATGGAATAAATGTGCACCGAAATCAGTGGCACAAGCAGGCGCACGCGTGAAAAAGCCAGCGCACTTGTGCGAATCGCACGCATGTGATTCATGGAAGGACCTGCGTGTATAATTTCCGGGATGGGCGCCAAAACCGCGCGTGGCACACACCCACACACGTGTCATTTCCACATCCCGAACGATGTGCGTGACGCGCACAGTGAAAGTGCACAACGTCAGCACACACATCAAAAAGGGGGTGGAGCAAGGGGCAGAACACGCGGAATGGGGAACAAAGCGTGAAAATAAGGACGTAACAGGGGAAGTACCGCTGGGAACTACACGGAACGCCCACACGCACGCGACCTACACGTATTCATAGAATCAAACAGGGAAAACCCACACACATCAAAACACATGCACACGCACAATTACGTCCGCCACACGAAAGCAGGCGGACGCGCCCTTGTGCACTATAAAAGTGCGCGCAAACAACAGACAAGCATATACAGCCACAATGAAGGTCCCGTTCCTCGCAGCAGTGATCGTGGGACACCACAGGAGGAGGAGAATAGCCAGGCCCCGCATTTTTTTGCCCAGGACCAGCCTTTTTGGGATGCCAGACAACCAGGTGTATGGTAGTTATAGGTTTCCACCTCATATCCTAGAGCTGGTCAGGGAGTGGGAGGATGAACTCACATCACCCACTGAGTGCTCCCAAGCATTGAGCCCCTTGGAGAAGGTTCTAAATGTACTGCATTTTTTGGCCACTGGGTCATTTTAGCGGACAACTGCCATAGTGGCGGGGTCTCACAGGCCACGCAGTCACGCTGCCTACACCAGGTGTTGGCAATCATGAATGCGCGCCCCTCAGTCCGCAGGCACATATACATGCCCAGAACACCCGCAGAAAGGCAGGCCGTGGTCCTGGACTTTTACAGGGTGGCACACTTCCCCAAAGTGCTCGGTGCCATAGATTGCACCCATGTGGCCCTACGTCCACCTAGGGCCACTGAGCACATCTATCGAAACCACAAGCACTGGCATTCCATCAATGTGCAGGTGGTATGCGATTCCAAGGGAATCATCACCTCTGTATATGCAAACTTCCCTGGGTCCACCCATGACAGTTTCATATTCAGAATGTCTGCCCTGAGCCTGGCCCTGGAAGCTGGGAAGCATGGTGACACATGGCTCCTAGGTGAGTACAAATGCCTGTCCACATGCATACTTGTCACACACAGATAAATACAAAAGCCCCACTGATGACAACTATTAACACCTTACCAGGGGACAGTGCCTACCCTCTGAGCACCTACATGATGACGCCCATACGGAACCCCACCACACCACCCCAGGGAAGATACAACACAGCCCATATTGCAACTAGGGCCATAGTGGAGCGCACATTCAGAGTGCTCAAGTCACGCTTTCCCTCCCTTGATCGCTCTGGTGGCCAGCTACTATATTCACCTCCAGTAGTGTGCAAGATCATTGTTGCAGCATGTGTCCTGAACAACGTTGCAACGCTGCATGGCGTACCGGTGGACATGGTGGTGCCCCCACATCCCCAACCACACGCATGGCTGCTGCGCATGGGAGGGGAAAGGGCATGTGGCGGGCAGCCCGTACCCAGCTTGTGGCCACATTTTTTACCTAAACTCCAACCCCATCGGAGTGCACACAGGCCTGGCACATACCAGGTCACAATCGATGATGAGAAAGGGACAGTTAACTGTCACTACCTTAACACCCTGAGAATGTGTCCACGGAAGTGCCACATTGTGTGAATCCCTAGGTACTTAAACACAACCAATCCTATGTGACCAAAGGGAACACATTCAAGGCATTTCACCACCCCCATCCCCCGTAGCTAAACAGGGCATGAAAAGACTGGCATGCCAGCCAAACCCTCCCAACACTCCTTGACCCTGACTGCCACACCATACCATGGCACGCAATGTGAAAACATCCAACCATATGCACTACACATGACACAAAAGTCATGAAGTGCCATGTGAGAAATGTAGGTAGTCACCAGACAATCAAACCTCACATGGAATCGGAAGAAAGGAGTGACCAAAATCTCAGACCCAGAAAATGGTGCTACAAATGCATGCCACCAGTCATTTAAGCAACAAAAGTCTGAACACCTTTTGCAATGCACACTGGACAATAGCAAATGGCCATATCAAACACTGCACACTGCACAGCACAGTGAGTGTGCATTGCATTTGTGAAAACACCTCTGCATCAGTTCAAAAAAGGCATACAAACAAATATCACCCTTCCATGCATGTCCACGAATAATGACTCGGAAGTGAACATGGATTGTCGTGACACAGCATGCATGAGAAGGCAATCTGGATGCAATGTCTCTGGGTGCAGTGTTGCCTAAGTGTATTTGTCCATATGGACATGTATAGAATACATGATTGTGAAATGAAGTGAATGCCAGTGTCCCGTACAAAGCACATATGAACAAAGCACTAAGGACCCCCCTGTGTCTCAAACTTCACCAATCCCCTAACACATCAAAACAAATCAACACATTGCATCCGCCATTGACCAGCAGAACATATCATGTACAGAGCACACCACATCGGCGATGGCAGACAGTGACCCATCAGTGAATCATTAAAATCGATGAAATGAACAACACACAAACTTCATCAAATTGCATCAATGAGGGTGTGAATAAGGGAGAAGAACAGTTCATTTGTACATTGCAGTAGCATTGCAAAGCAGGGCCATTCCGAAAGTAGTAAACGATGTGTGCAAAATGTGATTGCAACACATGTATTGCATGTTGAACATCACCAGCATAACACACAACTTCTAGAGGACATACATGCAATCCAAATATGAGAGATGGTAACAAAGATTCGGCACCTAGCATAAGCATGTGTTACCACACAGAGAGACAGAGCTAGAAATGTAACCGAACACACCATGATACATGTAACATGCATGTTCATGTGTAGCACTCTACTACAATCAACTATGCAAAGTACATGTGTCATAGGAGGCATATATGCTAGTGCATTTCAAAACTGTGATGGGAGGGACATGGTGACATACATGTCAGGTAAACATCACACAGCACCATCATGATTGCACACATACACAAGTGGATCAGAGCGCAAACAAGCAAAGAGAGGGGAACAAGGGAGAAAACGCAATCAAAACAACTATCAAACTGGGCACAGTGACATACAGAACACGCTAGTGCATGGAGGAGGGATAAAGGGTTGAAGACCCAGGAAGAGGTAGAAGGGGAACGTGCTAAACAGAACAGACCAAAGAAGGCAAATGAAGTTCAATGATAGAATGTCCATTCATTTAGTGGTAGTGCAGCCAGAAAGTGGCAAGTGGCAAGTGCAAGATGATTTGGACAGGGTAAATCTGATGAGTGCAGACAAACACTGCTGGACTGCATGAAGACAAACACTGGACCCATTGATATGGGAGGTCTGTAGGCAGTGCAGCAGGGAGGCAGGGTGAGCAGGTACCTGATCCGATGGACAGAGTGTGTGCAGGGGCACAATGCCAACAGAGGAAACTGTTCAGCTGGGTAGAAGAGGGGCTAATGCAGGAGCTCGAAGGAAGGTGTTGAGGTGCTACCAGAGGCAGATATATCTCCCCTCAAGATTCAACGAGGCCAGTTGGCACTTCAAAAGTGAGCTCCCAGCTGTACACACAGATCTGCTCCTACCTCATTCATTATATTTCACGACTGAGCTTGAGGGAGTGTGGGGTAGAGGATGAAAGGACTCAAGGAGGATGAATTGTTAGATGGATTGTGTAAGGTATCTCCTACCCTGAACCAAAGAAACCTTGTGCACAATGCAGAGGGTCTGAAATAACATCCTTGCATCCACTAGTAGCCAGTGAAGGGGTCACATAGCTACAATGATGGGATCCCAGGGCTTGTGGCCAAGGACAAGTCTTGCAGTCCTGTACCGGATTAGTGGTGTAGGGTGGAGACCATTTGATTATTGAATGAGACCGTCACAGTACCCCAACCTTGAATGAACCAGAGCTTGACAGACTGTGAGCATGTAGGAGAATGTTAGGGAGGGCCCAGTACCCTTGAGGTGGTGGAGCAATGAGTTAATCCATTCCAAGATACATCACAAATGTGTGTGTAAAAGGGATGTGTTGAGTCAAAGGTGACCCAGAGGTTCATGGCCTTGCAGGTGGAGGCAGGGGGGGGCAAGTGGGGATGGCCAGAGATTGATTACAAAGGATGGAAAAAGTGCATCAATGAGGAGGATGTCAGTCTTGCTGGCAATCAGATAGAGACTGTTTGTAGTACACAAAATGCAAATGGCAATGAGGCTATCTGAAATAAGGGAGGGACAAGAGGTGACCAAGGGCAGCCAGGAAATGAGTTGGTTGTCATCAGCATAGCACCAGAACTGGTATAAAAAAATGATAATGCAGTAGTCAAGAGCTGCCAGGTTCTCAGGTTCTCTTGGTGATTTGAGGCAGAAAGTTCAGACCCCAGGTGGAGAGGGAGATTGAGGATAGGCAAGAGGCAACTTTAGCTGGTCGCGTCACACATGCCAAACACACTTGTCATTGAGTGGCACGCCTCAATACTCACCAGATGATGCATCGTAGTCCAGCCGCTCTCCCACTCCACAGATTTGTTCCTCCAAGATGAACTCTGAAGCGATCTCCTCAAGCTGAGTGAGTTCATCCTTCTCTGATGATGGCCCACTACCAGTCACCAGAGAGATGGAGTAATTGGAGGCACGCTTTTGCTTAGCACTGCGTTTGAGGTCATTTCAGCGCGTGTAGCAGTCCTGAGCTGTGCACACCTGGAATCCCATGGATGTCACACCATCCGCAACACGCTGCCAGTGGACCCAACGCTGGTGATGTGTTGTATTGCACTGTGGGCCCACAAGCATATCGCGTTGGTGTTCCGACACGCAGCCCACAAGGAAGTCCAGTTCCTGATTGCATAAAGGCTTCTTCCTTGATGTGCCGGAGACCGGGGCTGTGTCTGAGGGCCCAGCCTCTTGTGCAGGAGCACACTTTCTCCTTTTGGACGATGGTACTGGCCCAGAGGGGGCAATGTGGCCCTGTTCAGTGGGGGCAGTGGCACTGGTGGACTGGACCAATGCACCGGGTGTTGGTATGAGGACAGAAGGTCTTGCTCGGGTCTGAGTCACTGCCGGGGTAGTGCTGGCTGCATCTGCACATGCAGTTACCACCAAACGGCTGCTTAGGGCAGCGGATGTCAGTACTGCCCCAGATATCTGTGCCACCGTCACAGCCATAGTAGACCCATATGAGCCCACCTTCCGGACAAGATGGAAATCGTCCTGGGGTCCTCCTCACACAACGAAACATGGGCTGCATGGCCCAGAGCCCGGGTGGAGGTGTCCACAGTTGCATCTGCAGCTACCACCACCGGTGGGCCTGTGACAGCAGAAGTAGATTGCTGTTGGGTGATATGGGCGCCAGGATGAGATGCAACAGCTGCATCACCAGGAAACGCAGGGGTTGGTGGCTTGTCTGCACCAGGTCATGGCTGTGCATCCTGTCCCAGAGGGGTACCCCTACCTCTTCCACCCCTGTAGCCAACCTGGCCATCCTGGACTCCCCGTCCTCCCTGGTCTCCGCGCCCACGTGCCCGATCACGTCCAGTCCTTGGAGGACAGACAACTTTGCCACCCATAGCCTTTGGTGGCCTCCCAATCATTGCACTGATGGAAAATGGGCTATGGGAGGTTCACTCAACAATTGTCCTGGGCAATTGGCTAGAAGGGGGCAGGGTACTTGATGGTATGGGTACCCAAGTGCCCCTGCAAGGCTGTCTGTGACCCCTGGGGAGAAATGACAGGTCATGCAACGCTTAGGCACCCCCTAAAAAAAAAAGAAAATGAAAAATCAAAAGTTAAGATGAGATTATGCTCCCCAAATTGAAAAGAAAAAAAAATTGTGCACGCGACCCTGGTAGCCCACGTGCTTGAATATTACCTGCAGCTGTATGGTGTGGCACCCAGGAACACAAAAAACACGTACGCGTGGAACACGCGGGCTACAATGACCTCTACATGGTCATTGTTGCCCACAGTGTGAAAAAAGCGTATGCGACTCACCGTCTGCCATGCGTGGAAAAAAACACACACGCGCTTATGCGCGTAGGCAACACCCCGCCAAAAGAAGAGGTACGGGCTTCAGACGATGTGAAGTAATCGCATGTGATTCCAGCAGAATAAAAACATTTGTCGCTCTCCACGGACAGCACGTACAGTATTTTGCTGGCCTGTGCTTACCTTTAACATGTGCATAGAGCAACACCAGCGCGTGTAACGTCACAGACGCGCTTACACGCCAAGAGCCTTTCCTTGATTTACACGCATTAACACACGGACGTGCTGTTTTTTCACGTGCTGAATCACTATGCACCCGTCACAGGGAAACGCCCACGCGCGTAACGTCACAGACACGCCAATGCGCTAAGGGCCTTTCCTGGAATTACACGATGATGTGCAGTTTTTTCACGTGCCAAATCACTCCGTATCAAGCTGGACATGCAACAACACACGGAAGACCATGCTTCTGCCCAGAAGGCCATTTTCCTGCCCCCCAGAGCCCGACCACGCTCCCACCTGCCATCTGCTGCTGCCTGCCTGCCTGCTGCTCACGTGCCCTGCTGTTTGGTGCCTGCACGTCAGCCATCTGCAGGGGTGCAGTTGCTGTGACCACCCCTGCTGGAACAGAAGACTCCCGACTGGGACACCATCGCTCCACAGCCCAGCCCCAGGACCCAGTTGCCCACCCACACCTGCCTCGGGGGTTGCCATGTCGGACACAACACCATCTGGCACCAGTGGCAACCCCCCAGCAGAGAGGCAGAGGGCTACCAGCTTCAGTGCCAATGAAGTTGGTATCCTGGTGGAGCAAGTCCTGGGGCAGTATGATGCCCTCTTTGGAAGTTTGCACGCCGATAATGAAGGACGGAAGAGGATCTGGATGGACATTGTGACTGCCATCAACATGGAGGGGGTGGCAGTCCATGACATTCAACAGGTCCGGAAGTGCTGGGAGGACTTTAGGTCCAGGACCCTCAACAAGGCCCGGCGCCTCTTGAAGGCAGCAGATGCTGAGTGGTGCCAGGTCCGCCTAACCAACAACCAGATGAGGGTCCTGGAACGTATACGCCCAGCGCTCTACCTCCAGGTCCTTGAGAGGCAGACCCGTCTGGAGTCGAGCGGTAAGTGTACATGCGTACTGATTGAACGCAGTGCATGTTGAGGTGTGGCAGGAGTGTGCAGGTTGCACATATGTCTTTGTAGGGCCATGTATGGATGTGTATGTACAGGTGTAGGGGGATATGAGCCTGCCGCATGTGAGTCCTCTCATGTGTGAGACACATCGATGGTGTATGTGTTGGTAAGCATGCTGGCCAAATGCAGGTGTGGGTGCACACATTTTTAAATTTCTGTGTATGTACTGTGGCATGGCTGTGATGTCACACATGGATGCTGCTTCCACCTGCATGTATCTGCACTATGTACATTTGCATGTGTGTGTATTTGACGAGTGTGCAACTGTGATACACCATGGATGCATGTGACACTGACATGTGGGAGGAAGATTGCCAGATGTGACATGGATGGCGATGTTGTCACTGCGACAGGTGTTGGAGATGCACAGATGCATGTATGTCTGGTGGTGTGTGTGCATGTGTTCTGCACTCCCTGTGTTGCATGTGATGTCAGGCTCACCTTCGGATGCCCATGCTGTTGTTTGTGTATGGATGGTGCTGCCTGGTGCAACATTCCTGTTGATTTGCTCATGTGTGTGAGTTGAAATGACATGTTTGTTGGGGAGTGTGATGCCATGTCTGAAGTTTGACACTGCCACTAATGTGCAACTGTCATGTGTGTATCAGACCATTGTACAGTGCCCAGATTCCTGTGTTATATCTCTCCCTGTCTCCCTGTCAACTGATGAAGAGGGTGGAGACGGTTTTGTGGAGCAAAGCAGCTGGGATTGCACCGCCAGCCGGAGACACAAGGCCCGGCTCCCCTCCCATGTTGTCATCTTGTCGGTGAGTGAGGAGTCTGGTGCTGAGTCCGTGGCCGCAGCTGCCAAGGGTAGGTCCAAGAGGCAGAGGTTGGAGGTGGACTCCTCGGCAGCAAAAGGGGCAGCTGAGACCCCACAGTGTCCGATGGAGGAAGATGGCACGGAGTCATCCAGGTTGGTGGGGGTTTTGGTTGAGGAGGAGGCCGTGGAACAGACACACACAGGGTCTGGAGGGGGGATTCCACTGGTGGTAGTGGTGCAGTCCATGGGGCAGGGACAGGAGGCAGCACAGGCCGCCACGGAGGTGCCTGTGTGTAATCATGTCCCCGATCCTGTGACTGTATCATCCGGCACCAGCAGGGATGCCTACATTCAGACTCGTTCTCAGAGAGGGGATGAGCGCACAACAACTGGCCTTCCTCTCCCTGCGGACGGGGCAATCCGGGACCGGGTTGAGCCTGTCTTGGCTGGGATGGCGTTGCGTAAACGGGGCATGCGAGATGACCTGCAGTGTTTTCCTGAAGACACTGCACATTATCTCGGATGCCTCTTTGACCGTGTCGACCTACTAGGACGTGTCACCAGTGCTGGATTCCTCTGTTTGCTGGACCTTGTACTGACCCCCTCCTCACCTGAACCCCCTGTGCGCCAGTCGTCCTCCGTGCCATCTTCCAACCAATGTATCACCTGGGCATCCTGTGGAGCTGCCTCTGACCCAGCGGTCAGGCTGGTAGAGGGCACATCCCTGCCACAGTCGGGAGTCGGAGGTCCAGCAGGGGTGGCCACACCAACAACTGCACCCCAGCAGGAGGAGGACATGCAGGCATCAAGAGGCAGGGCACAGGCACAGCAGTAGCAGGCTCAAGGTGGGAGCGATGATGGCTCGGGGCCATCAAAATCAGAGGGGCAGGCATCGGCCGGAGGGCAGGAGGACCCTGGATTGGGAGTGTCTTCTGTGTGGCAGCAGTTGGGCCAGCACATAGATGCGGAGCGGCGGAGCGGCGGCGGGCAGAAGAGGCACGGCTCACTATGGCCAGGTCGGAGAACTCCATGTGCAGGGTGCTGAGCGGGCTGAGTGCCTCGAGGCAATTTGCAGGGAGTTGGAGGTGGTCATGGCGTTATCCCTGCAAAACCTCGGTGCCATGGAACAGGCCCGCCTTCTGGCCCGGGAAATCGACAAATGAGCCGCCATTGTATATAGTTAGTTAGTGTTAGGTTTCATTCATGTTTTTCTTTCATTTGGGGCGCTTGGACTATGCCCCACCTTTTTGTAGATAGTTGTTTATTAGGAAGGGATTTTTCTAGGTTTCCTTTCAACTGTTGGGCTCATGGACCCTGGATTTGTACTTTGTAAATAGTTGAAGACTGCTTTTCTCATCCTTTTTTTGTGTTTACCATGCAACAATGGATTTTTCATATTTTTTTCTTTGGATTTGGCTTGATGGACGGACACTTTGGACCCATTTTCATTTGGATTTATTTTGATTCTGCTTTCATGGTTTTTATTTATTTTTTTGGAACATGCAGCATTTTGTTTATTATTTCCAATATTGTGTGATTTCATTTCATTCCCTTGCTTTTGTGTTTAATACATTTTTTTTTCATACTTCAATGTGTGGTATTCTCTCATTGGTTTCATGCATGTCACGATGTGGGTTCTCTCATTCACTTGCACCCATTGTGTGTGTGTGATGGACATTTATTCATGTGCATACTTGACATTTGGGATGTATCATGTAATGGGGATTTCAATGTGGGGTGGATGTAATACTTGGTTCGGTGTTTGGACTGGGGTGGCGTGCGGTGGGATTTTGGTGGCCATAAAGGCCATGATTGTGGATTGTGATGACGTTTTGTTGGGGGGACATGAGTGGGGGCCTGCTGTTAGGTGCCCCTCACTGCTGGGTGGGTGAGGGGGTGCAGGGACATGAGTCGGGCCTGCTGGCAGGTGCCCCTCACTGCTGGGTGGGTGAGGGGGTGCAGGGGGACATGAGTCTGGGCCTGCTGGCAGGTGCCCCTCGCCGCTGGGTGGGTGATGGGGACATGAGTTGGGGCCTGCTGGCAGGTGTCCCTCACTGCTGGGTGGGTGGGGGGTGCAAGGGGACATTAGTGGGGGCCTGCTGGCAGGTGCCCCTCACTGCTGGGTGGGTGAGGTGGTGCAGGGGGACATGAGTCTGGGCCTGCTGGCAGGTGCCCCTCACTGCTCGGTGGGTGAGGGGGTGCAGGGGGACATGAGTCAGGGCCTGCTGGCAGGTGCCCCTCACTGCTGGGTGGGTGGGGGGGTGCAGGGGGACATGAGTCGGGGCCTGCTGTTAGGTGCCCCTCACTGCTGGGTGGGTGAGGGGGTGCAGGGACATGAGTCGGGCCTGCTGGCAGGTGCCCCTCACTGCTGGGTGGGTGAGGTGGTGCAGGGGGACATGAGTCTGGGCCTGCTGGCAGGTGCCCCTCACTGCTGGGTGGGTGAGGGGTGCAGGGGGACATGAGTCAGGGCCTGCTGGCAGGTGCCCCTCACTGCTGGGTCGGTGAGGGGGTGCAAGGGGACATGAGTCGGGACTCCCAAGTGTGCTCACTAGTGCATGGTGCCATGTGGGCTGCCTGCAGGGCATGGTGAGGGTTGTAGGGTAGTCCCCTGTGGTGTGGGTTGCCTGCAGGGCATGGGGAGGGGGGAAACAGCACACCCGGGAGGGCCCACGGTGCCAAATTGCGTGTAAAACTCCCCGCGCACCTCCGAATACACATACCCCGCTCGCACAAGGCCTATCATGTGTGTAAGTTCCCGCACACCCCCAAATACACCTAGCACTCTCGCACAGGGCCTATCGCGTTTGAAAATTCCAGCGCACCCCCCAAATACACGTGCCCTGCTCCCACAAGGACTATCGCATGTGAAAATTCCTGCGCATCCCCAAATACACGTATCCCATTGCGTGTGAAAATTCCAGCGCACCCCCCAAATACACGTACCCCGCTCGCACAAGGCCTATATTGTGTGAAACTTCCCGCGCACCCCCCAAATACACGTAGGCACCCCATCCACCCTGGGCATGCCCCACAGGCGGCCCATGCCACAGGCGGGTGATTTTTTGTATGTGATTTACCTGGCACGAGCGGGTACGTGTATTCTGGGGCATGCACAGGGTGTTTTACATGCGTTTTCGTGGTTGGGGGGCTTTATGCTGGTCCACTGGCCTTTGCGCCATGTACTGGATTTGTGCGCTGTTCATGGCGCACAGGGTGGGGTTGGGGGCGTAACTGGCGCTGCTGCAGGGTCGCTGCGCCACTCTGCACCACGTCTGGTAATGTTGTAATCCATGAATACGCTGTGCGCTGATATGGGTTTTGATGCATGCGGCTGGCACAACTGCCGCATGCGCACACTGCGCGCCAGCCGCGTGCGCCACTTGTGCACTGATTTCTATGAATTACCCCTTAATCTTTGAGCTGTGGTGATAGTCAGGACCATGAGGTCCCGACTACATTTAATAGCAATTTGGCTAAAAGTGGTTGTATATTGTTTGTAAGACTGTGATAGGCTGTGAAAGTAGTGGGGGATCCATTTTGGAGAGGTGAAGTGGGGTACAATCACAAAACAGCAATTACGCAGGAAAGCCAGAAAGAGAAACTTTGAGCTGGCAAAAAATTGCATGGACAAACTAAACTCGTTGGGGTTTTTAAGGTAGGCACGTTGGAGCTATTTTGAATATTTTGCTCTCAGTGCTGTTCGTTCACCGACTCGGAGATGAATGATTGCTATGATTCGTCTAAATGTTTTGCTTTTGAGGGTGTGAATGAAATGGCTTTTTAACTTCAAGTTTTGTATATGTGGTAGTGGATCTGAGGAGGATTTAATGCACTTTTTATTCTTTTGTCCAAAATTTCACAATCTGAGACGTTCATGGCTGAAAAATAATTTTTAAGGCTAGTAGCATCAGACACGTTTCAGCGGCTATGAATTTTGCTTTGTCATTCGTAGATGTGCATTTTACGAACAACCTATGTAAATACATTGTTGAAGCTTTTAAACATTTGCTGAGTGTATTTCAATTCTGTTTTTAAAATATGATGATTTTGTGTGAAATGTTATATATTGTTAATGGTGAAAACCGAAAACAAAGTATATTACGTACTACCAGCTTTAGCAAGAAAACATTCTGCGCCACGTCAAATTTTGCACAAGACCAATAACCCTGCTCTAAACGTCTAAACATGAATAAAACATTTGTAGCCCCATTAGGCCTGCTTCCATCTGCTAAGGTGCCTGATTTACATGGACAGACCATGATCCTTCCTCCGCAAATACACCACTTACCCCACACTTTACCTCTATCAAACATTACAATCATTGTTTTAATAAGTTCGGTGCCAGCTTGAGATTCTTAAAAAAAAAAAAAAAATCTGCATACTGCAGACTCTCCTGCAGTCCCACTTCTGGGAGATCCATCAGTGCTATATCATCAGCATAGAACAGGGCACTATTATAGATCCTGTTTAATTCTGCTGGCATGAATTTAGCAGGAGAGTCGTGTGGATTAAAACTATACAGAAAGAGGGAGAATAAAAGAGGATCCACAGGGCACCCAGTCTGAGATCTCTGTTTGTGATAATGCCCTTTGAGTATGTGTTCCCCCTCACACTGGATCGCAACTAGGATGTCTCCATATACCAGCTTTATCATCTATAGCAGACCCACCAGTATCCATAATTTGGACTGCTTTCTCCACAGAAGATTCCTGACAGAATCAAATGCTTTTGCTAAATTCAGTAATACTATGGATACCTCTGACCCCTCTAACCTGTGTATATTTATCAATGATAGTTTGTAGAACAAAGCATTGGTCCAGTGCCGAAAATCCTATCCTGAACCCTGCTTCATTATCTGATAATTTGCCCTTCTCTGTTGCCCACGTCAGTAACTGTGCTGCCAGACATCTAGTGAATAGTCTACTTGATATATCGAAAAGGGAGATTGGCCAGTAACAGTAAGGATCCGTTATTTTACCCTTTTTGAAAATTGGTACTAATATGCTTATGTTCCATGAGCTTTGCCATTTCCTTGTAGCTACTATTGAATTACAAACATGTGTCAAGACAGGCACCCACCATTATTCCCTGCTTACAAATATTTCTGGTCTTAGCCTATCCGGGCCTGCAGCTTTACCTATTTTTAGTTGAGAGATATACACCCTGATTTCCTCTTGAGTAAACATTAATTTTTTCTACAGTAGTCTGCACTACGTATCTTCCACAGATTTTATCTATCTTTTAACACTTCAAAGTGCGTAATCCAACTGTTGGGAGGGATGGAGCCAAAGTCCTCTTTTTCATTTTCCCAAATCCATTTGCAACCAATCTCCAGAAAGCATTAACATTATCTTCTTGGATGACCCTTTGTTAACAGTCGCACTGTTTTTCTATAAACAGATTTTTCTTGTCTTTTAACTGTTTTTTATAGGCAAATATTTATTCACGGAGGGCCGTGGCCTGGATAATGCCTCCCTTGCTGGTTCCGCCTTCATTTCGCATATCAGCATGCTGCATCAAACCATTTGTGATGTCATCTTTGATGTCCTGGGTGTTAGTCTTAGCAGTGCACGGTGGTGGCGCGAGTTATGGTTGCTTAGCTTACCATAACTGGCGAATTTCAGGTTTTTTTTGGGTTTTGCTTGGAACCATAATGTCCCTTTAACAACGTGTTTTTACTTAATTTCATAGGTTTTTATTAGTGCAACTTAACCATAACGTCCCTTTAACAAAGTTTTTTCATTGAATTTTATAGGTTTTTATTAGTGCAACTTTACCATACCGACATTTAACAAAGTTTTTTTCATTGAATTTCATAGGTTTTTATTAGTGCAACTTAACCATAACGTCCGTTTAACACATTATTTTTTACTGAATTTCAGAGGTTTTTATTAGTGCAACGTAACCATAACGTCCTTTTCAATAGATGAAGACCACTAGCATCCTAGGTCCTCAAAGTGGGAACCCCGGGTGGTAAAAAAAGATTTTTTTTCCCAAACCGGTACGCCTGCGGTGTTCCGGTGTAGGAAGGAAAATCTTTTACCAAGATGGCCACCACGGAAAGGGAAGGTGGGGTGTATAAAGCGAACACAACAGGGCATCAGCAGGGGGTGTGCGGAACAAGAGGTCAACAAGGGGCATCATAGGAGGGGGGACAAGAGGAAGACACAGGGCTTGAGCAGGGGGTGGGACCAGGAGGAAGACACGGGGCTTGAGCAGGGGGTGGGGGAACAGGAAAGAGACACAGGGTATAAGTGGGGGTGGGTGGAACAGGAGGGAGACACGGGGCATGAGCGGGGGGTGGGGGGAAAAGAAGGGAGACACGGGGCATGAGCGGGGGGTGGGGGAACAGGGGAGACACGGGGCATGAGCTGGGGATGGGGGGAACAGGTGAGACATGGGGCATGAGCGGGGGGTGGGGGGAGCAGGGGAGACACGGGGCATGAGCAGGGGCTAGGGGGGAATGGGAGGGAGACGCGGGGCATGACCGGGGGCTAGGGGGGAACGGGTGGGAGACGCGGGGCATGAGCGGAGGGTTGGGGGGAAAGGAGGGAGACACAGGACATGAGCGGGGGGAAAACGAGGGAGACACGGGGCATGAGCGGGGGGTGGGGGAACAGGGGAGACATGGGGCATGAGCGGGGGGTGGGGGGAACAGGGGAGACAGGGGGCATGAGCGGGAGGTGGGGGAAACAGGGGAGACACGGGGTATGAGCAGGGGGTGGGGGGGAACAGGGGAGACAAGGGTACGAGCGGTGGGTGGGAGGGGAAAGGAGGGAGACTTGGGGCATGAGCAGGGGGAAAAGGAGGGAGACACAGAGCATGAGGGGGGTGGGTGAACAGGGGAGACATGGGGCATGAGTGGGGGGTGGGGGGAAAGGGGAGACAGGGGGCATGAGCGGGAGGTGGGGGCAAACAGGGGAGACATGGGGCATGAGCAGGGGTGGGGGAACAGGGGAGACAAGGGGCATGAGCGGGGGCTGGGGGAAAAAGGAGGGAGACACGGGGCATGAGCCGGGGGTGGGGGGTATAACAGGGGAGACACAGGGCATGAGCAGGGGGTGGGGTGGAAAAGGAGGGAGACACGGGGCATGAGCGGGGGGGACAGGGGAGACACGGGGCATGAGCGGGGGTGGGGGGAAAGGAGGGAGACATGGGGCATGAGCAGGGGTGGGGGGAACAGGGGAGACACGGGCCATGAGCGGGGGGTGGGGCAAAGGAGGGAGACACAGGGCATGAGTGGGGGTGGGGAGGAACAGGGGAGACACAGGGCATGAGCGGGGGGTGGGGGAACAGGGGAGACATGTGGCATGAGCGGGGGGTGGTGGGGAAAGGAGGGAGACACAGGGTATGAGTGGGGGTTGGGGGGAACGGGAGGTAGACAAGGGGCATGTGCGGGGGTGGGGGAATGGGGGTGACATGGGGCATGAGCGCGGGGGTGGGTGCGGAACTGGAGGGAGACACAGGCATGAGAGGGGGTTGGGGGAACAGGAAGTAGACACGGGGCATGAGTGGGGGGTGGGGGGAACAGGGGAGACACAGGGCATGAGCGGGGGGTGGTGGGAACAGAAGGGAGACACAGGGCATGAGCAGGGACTGGGGGAACAGGGGAGACACGGGGCATGAGCGGGGGGTGGGGGGGAACAGGGTAGACACGGGGCAAAAGCAGGGGGTGGGGGAACAGGAGGGAGACACGGGGCATGAGCAGGGGGTGGTGGGGAACAGGGGAGACATGGGGCATGAGTGGGGGTCGTGGGGAACAGGGGAGACATGGGGCATGAGTGGGGGTGGGGGGGAACACGGGAGACACGGGGCATGAGCGGGGGTGTGGGGGAAAAGGAGGGAGACACTGGGAATGAGCGGGGGTGGGGGGAACAAGAGAGAGACACGGGGCATGAGCGGGGGGTGGGGGGGAATGGGAGGTAGACACGGGGCATGTGCGGGGGGTGGGGGGAACAGGGGAGACACAGGGCCTGAGCGGGGTTAGGGGGGAGCAGGAGGGAGTCATGGCGCATGAGCGGGGGTGGGGGGAACAGGGGAGACACGGGGCATGAGCCGGGGTGGGGGGGAAAGGGGAGACACGTGGCATGAGCGGGGAGGTGGGGGGAACAGGGGAGATACGGGGCATGAGCGGCGGGTGGGGGGAAAGGAGGTAGACACAGGGCATGAGCAGGGGTGGGGGAATAGGGGAGACATGGGGCATGAGCAGGGGGTGGTGGGAACGGTAGGGAGACATGGGGCTTGAGCGGGGGTTGGGGGAACAGGATGGTGACATGGGGCATGAGCAGGGGGTGGGGGGAAAAGGAGGGAGAAATGGGGCATGAGTGGGGGGTGGGGGAACAGGGGAGACAAGGGGCATGAGCAGGGGGTGGGGGTGAACAGGGAAGACGTTGGGCAAAAGCAGGGGGTGGGGGGAACAGGAGGGACACGGGGCATGAGCAGGGGGTGGGGGGAACAGGGGAGACATGGGGCATGAGCGGTGAGCGGGGGGTGGGTGGAAAAGGAGGGACACACGGGGCATGAGCAGGGGGCGGGGGGAACAAGAGGTCAACAAGGGGCATCATAGGAGGGGGGACAAGAAGGAGACACAGGGCTTGAGCGGGGGTTGGGACCAGGAGGAAGACACAGGGCTTGAGCGGGGGGAGGGGGGAACAGGAAAGAGACACGTGGCATAAGCGGGGGGTGGGTGGAACAGGAGGGAGACACAGGGCATGAGCAGGGGGTCGGGGAAAAGAAGGAGACACGGGGCATGAGCGAGGGGTGGGAGGGAACGGGAGGGAGACACGGGGCATGAGCTGGGGTGGGGGAACAGGGAAGACACAGGGAATGAGGGGGGGTAGGGGGAAAAGGAGGGAGACACGGGGCATGAGCGGGGGGTGGGGGGGACAGGGGAGACACGGGGCATGAGCAGGGGGTGGGTGAACAGGGGAGACACGGGGCATGAGCGGGGGATGGGGGAACAGGTGAGACACGGGGCATGGGCAGGGTGTGGGGGGAACAGGGGAGACACGGGGCATGAGCGGGGTGTGGGGGGGAACAGGGGAGACACGGGGCATGAGCAGGGGGTGGGGGGAACAGGAGGGAGACACGGGGCATGAGCGGTGGGTGGGAGGGGAAAGGAGGGAGACTTGGGGTATGAGCAGGGGGAAAAGGAGGGAGACACGGGCATGAGCGGGGGTGGGGGAACAGGGGAGACATGGGGCATGAGCAGGGGGTGGCGGAACAGGGGAGACAGGGGGCATGAGCGGGAGGTGGGGGAAACAGGGGAGACAAGGGGCATGAGCAGTGGGTGGGGGGGAACAGTGGAGACAAGGGGCATGAGCTGGGGTGGGGGGAAAAAGGAGGGAGACACAGGGCATGAGCAGGGGGTGGGAAGAACAGGGGAGACACGGGGCATGAGCGGGGGGTGGGGGGAAAGGAGGGAGAGATGGGGCATGAGCGGGGGTGGGGGAACGGGGAGACACAGGTCATGAGCGGGGGGTGGGGCGGAAGGAGGGAGACACAGGGCATGAGCGGGGGTGTGGAGGAACAGGGGAGACACAGGGCATGAGCGGCGGTGGGGGAACAGGGGAGACATGTGGCATGGGCGGGGGGTGGTGGGGAAAGGAGGGAGACACGGGGTATGAACGGGGGTTGGGGGGAACGGGAGGTAGACACGGGGCATGTGCGGGGGGTGGGGGAACAGGGGAGACACGGTGCATGAGCGGGGGGGAACAGGGGAGACACGGGGCAAAAGGAGGGGGTGGCGGGGAACAGGAGGGAGACACGGGGCATGAGCAGGGGGTGGTGGGGAACAGGGGAGTCACGGGGCATGAGTGGGGGTGGGGGGAACACGGGAGACACGGGGCATGAGCGGGGGTGTGGGGGAAAAGGAGGGAGACACGGGGAATGAGGGAGGGGTGGGGGGAATAGGGGAGACACGGGGCATGAGCTGGGGTGGGGGGGAGGGGAGATACGTGGCATGAGCGGGAGGTGGGGGGAACAGGGGGTAGACACGGGGCATGAGTGGGGGGTGGGGGGAACAGGGGAGAAACGGGAGATGAGCGGGGGGTGGTGGGAACAGAAGGGAGACACAGGGCATGAGCAGGGGCTGGGGGAACAGGGGAGACACGGGGCATGAGCGGGGGTTGGGGGAACAGGGGAGACACGAGGCATGAGCAGGGGGTGGTGGGGAACAGGGGAGACACGGGCCATGAGTGGGGGTGGGGGGAACACGGTGGACACGGGGGCATGAGCGGGGGTGTGGGGGGAAAAGGAGGGAGACACGGGGAATGAGTGGGGAGTGGGGGGAATGGGAGGTAGACACGGGGCATGAGCGGGGGGTGGGGGGAACAGGGGAGACACAGGGCATGAGCGGGGGGTAGAGGGGAACAGGAGGGAGTCATGGCGCATGAGCGGGGGGTGGGGGGGAACAGGGGAGACATGGGGCATGAGCTGGGGTGGGGGGGAAAAGTGGAGACACGTGGCATGAGCGGGGAGGTGGGGGGAACAGGGGAGACACGGGGCATGAGCGGGGAGTGGGGGGAAAGGAGGGAGACACAGGGCATGAGCGGGGGTGGGGGAATAGGGGAGACATGGGGCAGGGGATGGGGGAATGGTAGGGAGACACGGGGCTTGAGCGGGGGTTTGGGGAACAGGATGGTGACACACGGCATGAGCAAGGGGTGGGGGGAAAAGGAGGGAGACACGGGGCATGAGCGGGGGTGGGGGGAACAGGGGAGACAAGGGGCATGAGCGGGGGGTGGGGGTGAACAGGGAAGACATTGGGCAAAAGCAGGCGGTGGGGGGAATGGGAGGGAGACACGGGGCATGAGCAGGGGGTGGGGGGAACAGGGGAGACATGGGGCATGAGCGGTGAGCAGGGGGTGGGGGGAAAAGGAGGGAGACACCGGGCGTGAGCAGGGGGCAGGGCGGAACAAGAGGTCAACAAGGGGCCTCATAGGAGGGGGGACAAGAGAAAGACACAGGGCTTGAGCGGGGGGTGGGACCAGGAGGAAGACACGGGGCTTGAGCGGGGGGTGGGAGGGAATGGGAGGGAGGCACGAGGCATGAGCAGGGGGTGGGGGGAACAGGGAAGACACGGGGCATGAGCAGGGGGTGGGGGAAAAGGAGGTAGACACGGGGCATGAGCGGGGGGTGGGGGGAACAGGGGAGACACGGGGCATGAGCAGGGGGTGGGGGAACAGGGGAGACCTGGGGCATGAGCAGGGGATGGGGAACAGGTGAGACACGGGCATGAGCGGGGTGTGGGGGGAAAAGGGGAGACACAGGGCATGAGCGGGGTTTGGGGGGGAACAGGGGAGACACGGGGCATGAGCAGGGGGTGGGGGGAACAGGAGGGAGACACGGGGCACGAGCGGTAGATGGGAGGGAAAAGGAGGGAGACTTGGGGCATGAAAAGGGGGAAAAGGAGGGAGACATGGGGCATGAGCGGGGGTAGGGGAACAGGGGAGACATGGGGCATGAGCAGGGGGTGGGGGAACAGGGGAGACAGGGGGCATGAGCAGGAGGTAGGGGGAAGCAGGGGAGACACGGGGCATGAGCAGGGGGTGGGGGGAACAGTGGAGACAAGGGGCATGAGCGGGGGGTGGGGGGAAAAGGAGGGAGACACGGGGCATGAGCCGGGGGTGGGGAGAACAGGGGAGACACGGTGCATGAGCGGGGGGTGGGAGGGAACAGGAGGGAGTCACGGGGCATGAGCAGGGGGTGGGGGTAACAGGGAAGACACGGGGCATGAGCGGGGGGTGGGGGGAAAAGGAGGGAGACACGGGGCATGAGCGGGGGGTGGGGGGAACAGGGGGGACATGGGGCATGAGCAGGGGGTGGGGGAACAGGGGAGACATGGGGCATGAGCGGGGGATGGGGAACAGGTGAGACACGGGCATGAGCGGGGTGTGGGGGGAACAGGGGAGACACGGGGCATGAGCGGGGTGTGGGGGAACAGGGGAGACACGGGGCATGAGCAGGGGGTGGGGTGAACAGGAGGGAGACACGGGGCACGAGCGGTAGATGGGAGGGAAAAGGAGGGAGACTTGGGGCATGAGCAGGGGGAAAAGGAGGGAGACACAGGGCATGAGCGGGGGTGGGGGAACAGGGGAGACATGGGGCATGAACAGGGGGTGGGGGGAACAGGGGAGACAG
Source organism: Ambystoma mexicanum (assembly GCF_040938575.1). Lineage (NCBI taxonomy): Eukaryota > Metazoa > Chordata > Amphibia > Caudata > Ambystomatidae > Ambystoma > Ambystoma mexicanum. The sequence goes on along the minus strand of NC_090930.1, from coordinate 645,275,438 downwards.
GGGGCATGAGCAGGAGGTAGGGGGAAACAGGGGAGACACGGGGCATGAGCAGGGGGTGGGGGGAACAGTGGAGACAAGGGGCATGAGCGGGGGGTGGGGGGAAAAAGGAGGGAGACACGGGGCATGAGCCGGGGGTGGGGAGAACAGGGGAGACACGGGGCATGAGCGGGGTGTGGGGGGAACAGGGGAGACACGGGGCATGAGCGGGGTGTGGGGGGGGACAGGGGAGACACGGGGCATGAGCAGGGGGTGGGGGAACAGAAGGGAGACACGGGGCACGAGCGGTAGATGGGAGGGAAAAGGAGGGAGACTTGGGGCATGAGCAGGGGGAAAAGGAGGGAGACACGGGGCATGAGCGGGGGTGGGGGAACAGGGGAGACATGGGGCATGAGCAGGGGGTGGGGGAACAGGGGAGACAGGGGGCATGAGCAGGAGGTGGGGGAAACAGGGGAGACACGGGGCATGAGCAGGGGGTGGGGGGAACAGTGGAGACAAGGGGCATGAGCGGGGGGTGGGGGGAAAAAGGAGGGAGACACAGGACATGAGCCGGGGGTGGGGAGAACAGGGGAGACACGGGGCATGAGCGTCTGGTGGGGGGAAAGGAGGGAGACATGGGGCATGAGCAGGGGGTGGGGGGAACAGGGGAGACACGGGGCATGAGCAGGGGGTGGGGGGAAGGAGGGAGACACAGGGCATGAGCGGGGGTGGGGCGTAACAGGGGAGACACAGGGCATGAGCGTGGGTGGGGGAACAGGGGAGACATGTGGCATGAGCGGGGGGTGGTGGGGAAAGGAGGGAGACACGGGGTATGAGCGGGGGTTGGGGGAATGGGAGGTAGACACGGGGCATGTGCGGGGGTGGGGGAACAGGGGAGACACGGGGCATGAGCGGGGGGGTGGGTACGGAACTGGAGGGAGACACAGGCATGAGCAGGGGGTGGGGGGAACAGGAGGTAGACATCGGGCATGAGTGGGGGGTGGGGGGAACAGGGGAGACACGGGGCATGAGCGGGGGTGGGGGGAAGGAGGGAGACACAGGGCATGAGCGGGGGTGGGGCGGAACAGGGGAGACACAGGGCATGAGTGGGGGTGGGGAACAGGGGAGACATGTGGCATGAGCGGGGGGTGGTGGGGAAAGGGGGGAGACACGGGGTATGAGCCGGGGTTGGGGGGGAATGGGAGGTAGACACGGGGCATGTGCGGGGGGTGGGGGAACAGGGGAGACACGGAGCATGAGCGGGGGGGTGGGTACGGAACTGGAGGGAGACACAGGCATGAGCAGGGGGTGGGGGAACAGGAGGTAGACATGGGGCATGAGTGGGGGGTGGGGGGAACAGGGGAGACACGGGGCATGAGCGCGGGGTAGGGGGGAACAGGGGAGTCACAGGGCAAAAGCAGGGGGTGGGGGGAACAGGAGGGAGACATGGGGCATGAGCAGGGGGTTGTGGGGAACAGGGGAGACACGGGGCATGAGTGGGGGTGGGGGCAACACGGGAGACACGGGGCATGAGCGGGGGTGTGGGGGAAAAGGAGGGAGACACGGGGAATGAGCGGGGGTGGGGGGAACAAGAGACACGTGGCATGAGCGGGGGGTGGGGGGAACGGGAGGTAGACACGGGGCATGAGCGGGGGGTGGGGGGAACAGGGGAGACACGGGGCATGAGCGGGGGGTAGGGGGAACAGGAGGGAGTCATGGTGCATGAGCGGGGGGTGGGGGGAATGAATAGGGGAGACACGGGGCATGAGCCGGGGTGGGGGTGAAAAGGGGAGACACGTGGCATGAGCGGGGAGGTGGGGGGAACAGGGGAGACACGGGGCATGAGTGGGGGTGGGGGAAAGGAGGGAGACGCGGGGCATGAGCGGGGGTGGGGGAATAGGGGAGACATGGGGCATGAGCAGGGGTTGGGGGGAACGGCAGGGAGACACAGGGCTTGAGCGGGGGTTGGGAGAACAGGATGGTGACATGGGGCATGACTGGGGGTGGGGGGGAAAAGGAGGGAGACACGGGGCATGAGCGGGGGTGGGGGGAACAAGAGAGAGACACAGACCTTGAGCGGGGGGTGGGGGAACAGGAGGGAGACACGGGGCATGAGCTGGTGGTGGAGGGGAACGGGATATCCACTCCTCGGCCCTCTGTAGGCCACCGTGTGGCGATGGCGTGTCTCCTGGCAGTCAGCACCAGCCCGGGACGGGTTGTATGCAGCGTCTCTGTTGCCTCTCAATGGAACAATAAACTAAGATGGCAGGTGTCACTGAAAATACGACGCACTGCACGTTTCACCGCTGCCAATGGAAGAGCGCGTCACATGTCCGCGGACATCATGCAAGCCGCTTGCCCAATCCCTGTCCTGTCCGCGGAGCGAACAGGGAAGTGTGTCCGTGAAGCGGACATAGATATCACTAATTTTTTTCACTTACATTTTTGTCATTTAAAAAAAAAACTACTGGACGGATTTACACCAAATTAAAAAAAGCACGCTTTCGCGACCAAGCCGCCGCTCCCGCAGCAAATTTGGTGTAAATCCGTTCAGCGGTTTGGGCTGTAGGCGTGAGCAAAGTTTTTTCCCATTATGTCTATGGGGAAAGAAGAACTTTTGGGACCCCCCCTATAACTTTGCCCCCTCTGGACCAAACCTCACCAAAGAAGAAATTCAGAGTGGGCCATATACTTACTTTGCAAAGTTTGGTGAGGATTCATCCAGGGGGAGCGAAGTTATACGCCGCCCAAAAGTGCTCTTCCTATGGAAACAGCACCTTAACCATATATATATACTTAAGAAAAAAAAACTTTTGTTGTAGGGGTGAGAACTTAATACAATAAAACCCCTTGAAATTCAGCTAAAGCCACCTTAACGTCACGCCCCCTGTTGCACAGCGTATTTCCACAATGATGACATCACAGATCATATCACTGATGATATCACTAATTACATGTTGTAGGAGAACACTGATAACATGACAAATTCCAAACTGATGACATCGCTGTTGACAACTCTAATTACATTGTATATGACAGATTCCATCAATAATGGCATTAGACATAACATCATTAAAATGTTAGCTCATAAACACTTTGATTTTCTTAATGACACTTTAGGCCGTGGACTTGGCCATGATGAAGGCTGTGGACACAGGCTGTCACCAAACATCAATGCTAGTAGCCAGGTACTGTTGCAAAATACTAATGTACATGGTTAAAAGCCATGCCTAGTGGCCCATCATGGTTTCAAAATATACAGTCTGCAACTTTGAAAGGTGTAGTCAGTGGCTAAAGTTAATGGCCATAGCTCGTGCCCATTAATATGTTCGAATATACAGTTGGCACAGCCAAACGCCGTAGCCACGGTAGTATTGTTTTGAAGACCATGGCTAGTGGCGGGTTTGTGTATGTAACGGTGTATGTGCAGTTACTGTTGCAATGTAATTAGTGATGTCACCAGTGATGTGATCTGTGATGTCATCATTGTGGTCATACGCTGCGAACAGGGGGCACCTAAGTTTAGGTGGCTTTAGCTGCATTTCAGGGGTTTTGTTGCATTAAGTTCTCAACTGACAGATTCTTCGAAAAAAGGATGAATGGTGATTATATTGTTCTCGGAGGTGATTTTAATTGTGTTTTGGATACCGCCTTGGATAGGTTATCAACATGCAGGTTCACAGGTCAGGGGCTGAGTAGTGCCTTTCGTGGTTTTATTGATACTTTTGCTTTGGTGGATGGTTGGAGATCACGTCATCCCACAGAGAAGGGTTTCTCCTTTTACTCTGCGGCTCACAATTCTTATTCTAGACTGGATTATTTGTTGATTTCGGATAAAAGGATTGATGTTGTAAAGGTGGTGGGAATTGGAGAGCAGTGTCTCACTGATCATTCACTGGTAAAGTTAAACATGGATCGAAATATACATCAACCTATCAGAGTTAAATGGAGACTTAAGACTTTTACAGGAGGAGAAAATCTGTGAGGCTATTAATATTTCCATCTTTCATTTTTTTTAGGACAATGTGGGTTTGGTGGACTGTATGATAGTGTGGGATGCGTTTAACATGACTATACAAGGGGAATTGATTAATTGGACAGCTAGAGTCAGGAGGGAGGGGGAAATGAGTATTAGGGAGTTGGAGTTGGAACTTAAGGCACTACAGCGGGGGTATGCTTTGTCTGGTAAAGGGGAGGATAGATTAAAGATGGAGGGTGCAAGGAGTAAATTAAGAAAAATGATGGAGGAACAAGCTGAGAAAGGTTTCTATTTCATTAGGCAGAAATATTGGGAGGAGGGGGATAAGGTAGGGCGATTACTTGCTAGGAAATTGAAAAGTTTGTTGGACAGATCGTTCGTACAGAAAATAGAGGATACAGCTGGAGATGTGAAGGTTAGGAGTATTGACATGGAGGTGGGTAGGTATGGGCATTTAGAGAAATTACTAATAGAAATGTTGCAAATGTTGAGTGAACCTTTGAGTGGTAGTCCTCAGATTTGTGAGATCTTCGCTACATCTCCTAAGACAGTTTCTACATATGTTAAGTTGATGCCTTTGCAGGACTGTATGAGGAATTCCTGGGATCAGTTGCGAATGGAGTGGGTATGTGAATCGGGAACTGACCCTTCTGAAAATGTGTGGGATAATAGCTGGAGGGCTTAGGTGAGGGCCAAACTTGATTTAAATCTGAGGTATATTCATCAACATCTTTTAGGCCGTATTTATTGGACACCGGTGAGGATGAAAGAGAGAGGCTTGGCTGATGTAGATTTGTGCTGGGGGTGTGGAGGCTTGAGAGGGACCTAGCTACATATGCTCTGGGAGTGTAGTAGAGTGATAGACTTTTGGAGAGAGGTTTTGGGTTGCATTGATATGGTAACTAGTATGACATTGCCTCATACTTTTCTAGCAGTGATTTTCCTTTCAACTGATAGTCAGAATGTGGAGTTTTGAGATTGTTCACAATGTATTGATAGGGTGTTGTTGATGGTCATAAAACAAATAATGAAGGTGTGGAAGTCCAGGAAAAAGCCGCATTGTGAGAACTGGGTGTTAGATATGCGGCCACTCTCTTGGTATGAGAAGACTCAGGCAATTCGACAACATAGGGCAACTGAATATGAGGAAAGATGGAGGTCATTAGGTGATCTATTTGGATAATGTGTAGGCTTTGTTTTTTTTGTTAATGGATTTGAGATTGGGGGGGTTGGTAGGGGTGTATGTTTTGTGATGTTGTTGTTTTTGTGTTTATGTGTTGTTATGTCTTGTTATGGGGTAGGAGGGTGGGAATGTTTTCTGATTTTTTTTTAAATGCTGTTAACTTAGTGGTAATTTACATTTTAATGAATTGCTGTATATGGAGTATTCTTTCACTTGTTCCCACTCTGATATTTCTGATATTACTCAGTTGTATTGTTTTATATATATATGTATTAAATAAAGCTGGTAAAAAAAACTAAACTAAAGTGCTTTCCTTGAATTTCAAGTGTTTTGTTATTCCATACTTAATTGACAATAATACAGAGAATTGGTCTAATGAAAATGATGTATATCATGTGTAGAATGTTAAATAAAAAGAAATTGTGCAGCCACATTCCCCCCAAATAAACCTGTTTTTAAAAAACGTCGTTTGCATATTTACTTAACTTTCTAAGGTGTGCACATTAATATGTACTGTTGATGAATAGAAAGTTATTAAAATGTTACAGTAACTGTGTACAATGACTACACTCAATGCATCCCAAAATACATCTTTACAAGACTACTGCCCACATTTATATGAACATTTTTCTTTTTTTTCAAACGATTTTATCACCGTGGCTACCAAGGATACATGCACAGCTAAATGCAGCAACAAATGGGGGCAAGGGGTGTACCTGCAGCATCCCCAGAGGATAACCACGGCTATAATGAAATACGTAAGGATATGTCTTTTTTTAACACACACTGTATTGAAAGGATCAATTAAAGGTCTTTGATCCATATAAACAGCATGGGTTTGTATTGTCTATTTTTATACCTGAAAAGTTGGCCCTGAAAAGGACCATTTTGGGGGCTACGGAAAAAAGAGGTAGGAACTGCAAAGGGAAAAACCCTATGCTGCATACATATAACAAAAGGTATTTATATATAGTACATTTATTTGTGGAATATTGGAAAGAAAAATGGTCACTTAAAAATATACCTAGCGTTGGCAATTGCCCGTACGTTCTGAAAGAGACTTGCCCAAAGCATCTAGAATGCCATCTCCCACCTCGATCAAGCTGTGACAAGTTTTGCACATCACAATAAAGTTAGAAATATCAGGTGCAGGCAGGATGGAATGAAGTTGAGTGTTGGTTGTTGGAAAATAGCTAGAAATTTCATTGGAAGTCTGTGCTGTAGATTACAAATACTGCTGTGCTGATCAGGCTCCATGTGCTCTGACCTTATGTTTCACATGAGCCTTCCAATATGAATCCTTCACTTCATTCCAATGAACCCGTACAATATGTTGAATTAACATGGATGCTCCCAAGCTTTGCAACGGCTTGTGTGAAGGTCCCTTCCGGAAAACCTTACAACAGAAATTGCACATGACCTCCTTGATCTCCTTTGTTCTGTGTTGGTCTTTTACGCGGATATATTGCCAACTTTCAGAAATGTTTTTTGGCCACATTGCTTCTTCCGTGGTGGCAAAGCTGAGGCCGCCAACACCACCTCATCAGCACTGCTGGTCATACTAATTTTGAAATTCTGGATCATGGATGAAAAATAAATACTGTAAAAATACACAGCACAATAAGGACTGTGGCACTTAATTTAAAAAACGTAAACATTTTTAAAAAAGAAGCTAAAATAAAAAATACCAAACTACAAAGCGCAAAACATAGGACAAAGGTATAGGAAGAAGAAAGGTAAAAAAGGAATGGATTAATCAAGGTACTGCTATTGAAAGTACCTGAAGTCTTACGTCTGACATCATCGCAGACCTTCCGGACAGTGGCCCGCACTTCTCGATCGGGTTCATGCTTCGAGGATAATTCAGAACTACATTTTCTAATGATCTAGGAACTTTCAACAAGCTCAAAATGTACCCTTGCACAGCTCCTAGGCCTATTCTTACTCATTATCCATTAACAATCTAGTACACAGCACATACTTGGAAGAATATTAGCAAAACTGATATTTATCTTATAAATGGCATCAGCTATTGCTAACCCTCCTCCCCAAGATCCACCAGCACCACCAGCTGGAGGAACTACACAACAAAAAAAGCTCAGTACTTCTGAAGACAATGAAGAGGACCAAGAGGAAATGCCTACCTCTAGCACCCAGAGAGAATGGTGGGTGGGGCAGTTCTTTACTACTGTTAGGAATGTACCAAAAGCTGAAACTACCAACGTGAAATTCACTGAATGCAACTTTGTAATCAGTCACAGACTTCCTGGACAGTACTCCTATGGGACCACCTCCATGCTACGCCACACCAAATCCAACCACTGCAATGCTCTCAGAAAGGTTCTTCCTTTCTTAGCATATAGTAGGCTTCTTCCTCTATCTCATCTTCCCCATCCAATACTGTACCCACACAGCCTACTTCAGTGGGGCACAAAATCCCTCCAGCTATCTTGCAAGCGATAAAAGAGGCTGTTGATCCATATCTTTCGAAGACAACAGTCCTCTGCATATACTGCAACACACCACTCTGCAGGGGGAAGCAATTTCAAGGTGCTTTTGAAGCTGTAATCAAGGAGCATGAGAAACACTGCCCCCTGCCTTAGAAGTAACACATGCGTAACATCTTCCCCTGTCCACTTGTCCCTCCATATTAGTGCTTGGTGCCTTTTCTCTCTTTTCCCTCCCCACCTTACGTTCTACAAATATAATACATTAAAAAACAACAAAAGAAAGGCTCCTTTAGGAACCACCTTTCACAGTTAAGAAATAGAACAAAAAAAATGTTTTATAGACTCCATTTACTGTATATTTTTCAGTAAAGTACATAGGGCATCATTACGAGTTTGGAGGTAGCCATTTTGCTATTTGCGCCATGACTGCCTCCAATAACGGGTCCGGCACCGGTATGGTTCAATGGGGAACTCTGCCATTTCCCACCATCTAGCATCATTTTGAACACTTCTGTACAATATTTGCAACTTTTTCCACTGTTTTTCGCATCTGTCAATGTCCGCGAACATCTGACATCATCGCAGACCTTACGGACAGTGGCAGGTGATCATGCGCTTGTGCGCGGCATGTTGATGTGTCTGAGAACGTGTCCGCACTTCTCGATCGGGTTCATGCTTCGAGGATAATTCAGAACTACATTTTCTACTGATCTAGTAACTTTCAACAAGCTCAAAATGTACCCCTGCACAGCTCCTAGGCCTATTCTTACTCATTTTCCATTAACAATCTAGTACACAGCACATACTTGGAAGAATATTAGCAAAACTGCTATTTATCCTAAAAATGGCATCGCTATTGCCAACCCTCCTCCCCAAGATCCACCAGCACCACCAGCTGGAGGACCTACACAACAAAAAAAAGTGCAGTACTTCTGAAGACAATGAAGAGGACCAAGATGATGAGCTAGAGGAAATGCCTACCTCTAGCACCCAGAAAGAATCATGGGTGGGACAGTTCTTTACTACTGTTAGGAATGTACCAAAGGCTGGAACTACCAAAGTGAAATTCACTGAATGCAACTTTGTAATCAGTCGCAGACTTCCTGGACAGTACTCCTATGGGACCACCACCATGCAATGCCACACCAAATCCAACCACTGCAATGCTCTCAGAAAGGTTCTTCCTTTCTTAGCATATAGTAGGCTGTCTTCCTCTATCTCATCTTCCTCAACCAATACTGTACCCACACAGCCTACTAAACTGGGACACAAAATCCCTCCAGCTAACTTGCAAGCAATAAAAGAGGCTGTTGATCCATATCTTTCGAATACAACAGTCCTCTGCATATACTGCAACACACCGCTCTGCAAGGGGAAGCAATTTCAAGGTTCTTTTGAAGCTGTAATCAAGTAGCATGAGAAACACTGCCCCCTACATTAGAAATAACACATGCGTAACATCTTCCCCTGTCCACCTGTCCCTCCATATTAGTGCTTGTTGCCTCTTCTCTCATTTCCCTCCCCACCTTACGTTCTACAAATATAATACATTAAAAAACAACAAAAGAAAGGTTCCTTTAGGAACCATCTTTCACAGTTAAGAAATAGAAGAAAAGAAAAATCTTATAGACTCCATCTACTTTATATTTCTCAGTAAAGTACATAGGGCCTTATTACGAGTTTGGAGGCAGCCATGGTGCTATTAGCACCATGGCTGCCTCCAAACTGGGCTCCATTACCGGGTTCCTGCAATGGGGACTTACCGGGTCATTCCGACATAGGAGGACCCGGTAATTCCTCCTTGCAGGAACCATTCCCCATTCTCATTTGAGCCCCCATAGGGCTCAATGGGAATGGGGAGGGAGGTAATAACGGGCAGATTACAACTTGCCCGTTATTACCTCCCTCTTCCCGTCGCGGGACCCGGAAAAGACACCTGGTTTTACCAGGCGTCTGATCCAGGTCCCGCAAAGAGAACCTCGTAATCGGCACTCCCGTAATGAAGGGGGCCGGTCCCGTACCGTCCCCCTTCATTACGGGAGCGCCAGGGTCATAATGATGCCCATAGACTCAATAAGATTTTTTAACATTTCCAATAGCATTTTGTGATATGCTAATGGCAATATTGTGCCGTGCATCCCCCGTTCCAGGCACTGGAATGGGGGCTAACAGCCCGGCAGCCCAAGTTATCTGCCCAAGCCAAGCAAGGGTGGACAACGAGTGCTCCAGGCCATTATCCCCCATGCCAGCCCCTGCAATGGGGAATGAAAGCCATAAGCACCCGGGTTGCCAAGGTGGGGAAAAGATTGTTCTTCCTACACCGGGACACCTGTGGCATCCAGCTGTAGAAAGGAAAGTTCTTTTCCAAGCTGGCCACCATGGAGAGGGAAGGCGGGGCTCCGTACAGAGCCCCTTTTCTCTTTCCATGGCAGCCTGCAGAAGGCGAAGAGAGAACCCTATGACCACATTGCCATGCACAGATGTTTTTTTCCCTTTCAAACCTATCCCTCTTTTAAATAACTTTACCACATAGCCGGTGCCAGGTGGACATGGCAACTTTAACCCCATTTGTCGTCCTCGTGGTTATGGCCAGTAGACAGATTGTCCAGGTCATGGCCTTATGCCAGACAATCTGGCCATTGCCATGTTCACAGGCTATACCTCAGTCACAAAAGGTATATCACTATTTTATGTACCTACAGTATGACACAGGCACATTTGTAAAACCATGCTTTAAGGTCCATGCCAATGCCCTTTACACAAGTTTGCTGGAAATGCCCCATGTTTTATTTTTCCGAAAGTGTCAAAATGTATGTACATACAATAGTCATATAACTTAGCTGTCACTTAACAAAATTCATTCAGACTTTAAACATACATTCGAGGATGTGTCTATAATCTTTCTGAAAACCTTTGTCCACAATCGTCAAATGGCAACAAAGTTATACGCCATGTAAAAATGTTGAGACCCCCTTCTAATTGAGCTCCATCTTGACAAAAACCCACCAAACTTTACAAATACATTGTGTGGATTTGTCAAATGGCACCACATTTATAAGCCTCTACAATATGTTGGGACCACCCTCTAAAACACTGCATTTCTTTTCTTTTTATTTTGGGGGGTCCCCCATACCACTATTTTCTTAATATTTTAACACCACCCAAACCACATCCTGACCCATTTTAACCCATTACCCAACTACCCTTTATTTATTTAATTCACTGTTTTTCAGTGTTATGGTACGTTCAGAAATGTACCACTCTGTTTTGTTTGCAATAAAATGAGTGCATACCCTTTGAAAGCATAGGATCATCATTCCCACTTCCTCTAAGTGTTTCATCTATGTACACATAATCTTTTAAATGCATTATATTTATTATTTGCAGTGTACAAACTTTCTAGAGTTCCAGTCAAAAGTGTTTGAAATAGATTTGCAAAAGACATACTTTTGAACTCATTTAGTTTAACTAGAACGTATTTCATTTTATCATGATGTGCAGCCAGCCTCTGTATATGATGAAACTGACGCTTACATCTAGTTCTATCAAGACAAGCTAAAGAGTGACCCAGAAGTCCTGTTTTTTCATGAACTTCACAGTCATCTATTCTCTGTCGCATCTTGGTCTGACTTTGAACATTATTATTTTTGTGCAAAACTTGCAAAAATATTTTTAAGACTTTAGATGAAAACGTATCAATATTGCACAAAAGATTGCACGTCCATACCTCATTTTGCTTTTTATGTTTTAATCTAGACTGACCAAAACTTTCAATTTCTGTGTTATCAGACCTTAGGATTTCTTGTTTTTTAGAACTCACACCCTTTTGGGCTTCATAGCTATGCCCACTCTCATCAATGTCAAGAGGCACAGTCTTTACTTGAATATAACTCTCATCATTAAAAAATCTTTCTGTATGAGAAGTGTGTTTACACTCTCTGCCACACACATCACAAAGGTGGTCACATGTCAGTACATGAACTGTTTCTAAACTAAATTTCTATGGAATGATGTAGTCACCTTAAGTAATTTCTTAAGCTTATTCAATATAAACATGAACAAAAGCTTTTTTAACTATCACTTTTGCCAAAAACACTTTAAAACATATTTAGGTTTTGGTTTCACACATCTCCAATGATTTGTAAAAACGTATGAGTGGTAAATGTTTCTATATATATATCATTATTCCTCTGTTTCAAATGGATAGCACATTTGCTATCTTTTCTTCTAAAAATCTTTGTTTTTTTTACTAACTACTAACGGATTTCATACATTTTTTCTTTTAGCACTTTTCTATTCTGAGTTCCATTAATTTGTTCAGTTGGCACGTCTCCTATCTGAAATTGCACATTTTCAAAAATATATTAATAACAGCTATAGATATATTATAAGCACTATTTATATGTACAGATTTGGAAACAGTGCTTTTTAAAATATTATATTGTAAAGCTTTACTTCCCTGCAGTCAATCCTTTCTTCTAGCACGTTGTTGATGCTTCTTCAAAGGCATTATAAAAGAATGCTGCAAAATGCTGTAAAAAAAAAAAAGAATATAATTACTATATACACAAGTAGGGCCCAATTCATAGAATCCAGCGCAGAAGCAGTGTAAGCGCTGCGCACCGAGAAGGATTGTGCGCCACGCGTGTGCCAACCTGGGCGCAAACCAGGAATTACGCGGCACAAGTATTCATGGATTTCCTGAGGCATCAGTAGCCGTGGCGCAATGAACAGCAAGCAGTGCCAGTAATGCCCCCAACACCACCTTGTGCACAGGAAAAAGCCAGTGAAATGCCCAATATGACACAAAGCCCCGCACCATCCGTGGGCCAGCACACAGCCCCCCATCGTAATCGCGTGAAAAATGGGAGAGCACCCCGCTCCCACCAGCCAAATTGCGTGGAAAGGCCCACGCATACCCCATCCGCACCCCAGTGAAATTGCGTACCCCGCTCACACCAGCCAAATCGCATGGAAAGGCAACGCGTACCCCGTCCGCACCCCAGCAAAATCACTTAACCCTCTTGCACCAGCCAAATCGCCTGGAAAGGCCTGTACGTACCCCGTCTGCATCCCAGGAAAATCGCATACCCAGCTCGCAGCAGCCAAATCACATAGAAAGGCTAGCATGTGCAGCAATCAGCCTCAAACACACCATGCAGGCAGCCCACCCCACAAGGGGCCCCCCAAGACCTGTGGCCATACCCCTCAGGCAGCCCACCCCACAAGGGCCCCCCCCAAGACCCATGACCATGCCCTGCAAGCAGCCCATGCCACAAAGCTCCCCCATGACCCATGACCATACCACGCAGGCAGCCCACACCACAAGGCCCCCCCAAGACCTGTGACCATACCCCACAGGCAGCCCACACCACAAGGGCCCCCCAACACATGTGCCCATACCCGCAGAAAGCCCACACCACAAGGGGCCCCCCAAGACCTGTGACCATACCCTGCAGGCAGCCCACACCACAAGGGCCCCCCCCCAAGACCTGTGACCATACCCCGCAGGCAGCCCACACCACAAGGGCCCCTCCAAGACCCATAACCGTACGCTGCAGGCAGCCCACACCACAAGAGCCCCCCCAACACCCGTGACCATACCCCGGATGCAGCCAGTACCACACGGGCCCCCCAAGACCTGTGACAATACCCGGCAGGCAGCCCACACCACGAGGGCCCCCCAAGACCCGTGACCATACTCCGCAGGCAGCCCACCGCACAAGGGCCACCCAAGACCCGTGACCATACCCTGCAGACAGGCCCCGACTCACCCCCACCCCCAGCAGTGACGGCAACCTTCAGACAGACCCCGACTCATGTCCCCACCCACACCAGTGACGGCAACCTTCAGGCAGGCCCCGACTCATGTCCCCCACCAGTGACGGCAACCTGCAGGCAGGCCCTGACACATGTCCCCGACCCCCACCAGTGACAGCAACCTGCAGGCAGGCCCGACTCATGTCCCGCCACTCCCACCAGTGACAGCAACCAGCAGGCAGGCCCCGACTCATGTCCCCCACCCCCATCATTGACGGCAACCTACAGGCAAGGCCCCCGACCCATTTCCCCGACCCCCATCATTGAAAGCAACCTGCAGGCAGGCCCCGACTCATTTCCCTCGACCCCCACCAGTGACGGTAACCTGCAAGAAGGTCTGGACTCATGTCCCCCACCCCCCAACAGATTGCCCTAACATGCAATCATGTAGCATATGTCCACTAAAATGCAAACACTTGCTGCACCCTCACGGTGCACCCCAACACCCATCCATTTGGTCCTGCTCCCCAGTACTGCACCATGGTATGGGAATCACCAAACACACATTCATGCATGTTTGCACACACATGAACAACATCGCTCAACAGCTGTGACACGTAACAGAGTCAAGGAAGAGTGAAACATGCACCAAACCATTGAGAGCAGACACCATTTGGATTTAAACGTATGAACATATATTAATAAACATGTATAAAACTCACACCCAGAAAAATACAACCAGTAAAATCATGATGAATGAAATTCAAATAAAAATGAAACTGAAAACAAAAAACAATGGGATGTAAAAAATGTAAAACTAAAAAATATGGTCCATATCCATTGATGCATCTGAAATTCTAAACACAAATCATCAAAAAACATTACTCCATGGTGAACAAAAAGGTACAAAAAAATAAGAAACATCCAACTATGTACAAATATCTAGGGTCCATGATCCCAAAACATTGATGAACTCCATGGAGAAAAAACTATTTGCAAGATGTGGAGCAAAGTCCATGAACTCCAAATGAAAAAAAAAAAAAAAAATGAAACCTACTACTAAAGAAATATATACAAAGGCAGCGGGCTAGTCCTACGACTCACCATTTCCTCCAAGAGTTTCAGCAAGGGCATCATCTAACTCTGTGTCAATTTCCCTGAGGCGGGCCTGTGCTCTCCCCTTGAGGGCCTGCAGGGACTCCATCGTGCTCCTCTTGAACCTCCTGCGAGACTCCTCGAGGGACTCGGCCCGCCTCTCCACCCGACGCAGGGTGTTCTCCGCCCTGGCGATGGTGAGTTGTGCCCCCAAACCCACTGCCGCTCTGCTCCAATCTGCTGGCCTATTAGCTTCAACACGGAAAACATCCTTGTGATAAGGTCCATGTTTCCCTCCTGCCCGATGGCCGATACCTGCCCCCCTGATGTTGAGAGCCCTGAGTCCTGTCGCCTCCTATGTCGAGCCTGTTGCAGCTGTAAAGCCTGGTGCCTGTGCCTCAGGGACAGCCTCCGGGATGATAACAACCCCTGGGGCTGTAGTGCACATGCCCTGTTGCTTGGTGCCTGCACTTCACCATTGCCATTGGTCCTGTTGCTCCAGTGACCACCTCTGCTGCATCCTCCGTCGACTCCTGACTGTGTCAGGGATGTGGTCTCCACCAGACTGGCCTGCGGGGTGGAGACAGGTACAGAGGGGGCACTGGTGGTATGTGGGCCAGAAGATATCAGGGAGGATGACTGGTGCACTGGGGAGGAAGAGGAGGAGGGGGTCACAGCAGTGGCCAGCACACGTAGCACATTCGTGACCATGAACTGTGCTAGCTAGTTAATGAGGTGACAGACCTTATCGTGATGATGTGTAAGCCCCCGATTGGAAGCCTGCACAACATCATAAATGCTGCCTGTACGCCTTTCAATACCGGCTAGCACTGGTTCCACCCGGTCACAAATTTCTTCATCTGCAGGTAGTGGAAGATCTGTTTCCATGGATACATACACCACCAGTGGACAGGTACAGCATGAGGCGAAGTACCAGGGATAGGGTTAAGCACAGGCACCTCCACGGCAAGCTGCACTGCCTCCGGCCCCTGACCCCGGACTGCAGCAGTCACACCTACATCCTCACCCCTGCTGTGCCCCATGGGCTGGGCTAATGTGGTCTCCTTCTCCTCCTCCACCACTACCAACCCGGATGACTCCCCACTGTCATCTGCATCGGATTGCCCCTGTGTGTTCTCACCTGTCCCTGCTACTGCCAAGGAGCCCACAACCAACTTCGCCTTCTTGGGCCTCCCCTCAGCAGCTGTGGCCTTTGTCACGGACGAGGCACCATTCTCCTCACTGCCAGAAGATGACGGTCCCTGGGAGGATGACTGGGCCCTGCGTCTGTGCCTGGTGGAGGCATCCCTGTTCCAGTGCTCCACAGTGCCCTCTCTGCCCTCTTCTCCCATCGTCGCTGTGGATAGGGAAACATAAAACACAAACATCAGGCTACTGAACATATGTGTGTTTGCCACAATGCCGCAATGTAAATGTAAATCAGTGTCACTGTCAAAGGTCACGACCATCATCACCCTCCACTACACACAGCGAAGTGCCACTGATAAACATTCACAAACCTGTCTGTCATTCGCAACACACATTCACATCCTTGGACAAGGCACTGACACAAGATCATAATTTTGTATTCAGCTCACACACATCGTGGGACATACACATCTCATTCACACACATCACCCGACAGTCATGACGCAGGCCATGGAGCTATCATGTCACAGTGCACTCGAGGGCAAATTGGCAGCGTGAGGCAATCACAAATCAAGAGCTAAGTAACACACATCCTGGAGTGTTGGCCAGTCACACATTCACTACTCAGACACACGCACATGTACACCATGTATGTCCATGATGGTGACATAAGCACCCATGTGTCAAATCTCTCGCATGCCTCAGTCCAGCCACAGGTATGCAAATATGTGCATGCCGTTACATGCCAGTGCGCATCATGCTTTGCAACACAGACACCATCGATGTGGG
This sequence comes from Ambystoma mexicanum, assembly GCF_040938575.1. Lineage (NCBI taxonomy): Eukaryota > Metazoa > Chordata > Amphibia > Caudata > Ambystomatidae > Ambystoma > Ambystoma mexicanum. The sequence continues at coordinate 645,259,057 of NC_090930.1, read as the reverse complement.
ATACGCTTGAATGGACGAGCATGCAACACTGTCAGAGACATGCACACAGACATCTGTACAGGAGGCATGCCAGACATAAGGGCAAGGTGCACGCTCCAGCCACATGTCAACATGCACATGCACTATGGGGGACAAGAACACATGAACACCTACCAGTCGACTCCAGATGGAGCACCAACTCCAAGACCTGGGGGTACAGCGCTGGGTAGAAGCATTCCTGGACCTTCATCACATCAGTGCTCAACCAGCCCCGATGACTCGCTTGATCATCAACAGCCTTGAGGAGGCGCCGGGGCTTGTTGTGGGTCCTGGACTTGAAGTCTTCCCAGCACTTGTTGGTAGTTGTGGGGTGCCACCCCTACGCGTTGATGCCACGCACAATATCCTCCCAGATCTTCGTCCGTCCTTCGTTGCCGACTTGCGATGGGCCGTGGAAAAGGGCATCATGATGCCCCAGGACTTGGTCCACCAGGATGCCAACTTCCCTGGATGAGAAGGTAACAGCCCTTTGCCTCTCAGCCGGGGGGTTGCCACTTGCCTCAGGTGGTGTTGAGTCGGACATGGTAAACACAGAGGAAGGTGTGGGTGGGCAAGGTGGTCCTGGGGCTGGGCTGTGGAGTGTTGGTATGGCAGTCAGGAGTCTTCAGGATCAGCAGAGGTGGTCACAACAACAGGATCACTGGCTATGGCTTCAGAGCAAGCACAAAAATGCAGGGCACGTGGGCAGTAGGCGAAACTGTGGCCTGGCAGCAGCAGATGGCTCGTAGGAGGCAGCTCGGGGCAGTTGGAGACAGGTAAATGGCCTTTTAGGCAAGAGCGTGGGTCTTCTGTATTCTTTTGCATGGCCAGCCGGACACAGAGTGACTGTGCACGTGCGGAAATAGCATGTTAGTGTGCAATCAGAGGAAACGCCCTAAGTGCGTAAGTTACCTGATGCGTGCTGGAAGTTGGGCGCTGCCATTCAGTATGTGATAAAGGTGTGCATAGGACAACAGTGCAATGTACATGCTTTTCGTGGGGACGGATGCAGGAATTTCATATTTTTGTGGGTTCACACATGATTAGTTCACTACTGTGGCAGCACGTACTTCTTGTTTTGGAGGGGGAGTTGCCTACTTGCACAATTCACAGAATCCATCGCAGTGTGATGTTTTCATTATAAAAGGCAGACGGTGAGCATTGCATGCATTTTTCCCACTGTGGTTGCCCCTGTGTGTCGCATACCCCATTTTCTAGGTCATAGTAGCCTACGTGTTCCTCGCTTTTGCATTCTTTGTGTTGCTGGGTGCCACAGCATACTGCAGGATGTATTTTACACGTGGGATACCGAGGGGTCACGTACATGTTGATTTTTGTTTTTGGGGTGCCTGAGCATTGCGCAAGATGTTATTTTTTCACCATGGGTCACATAGAGCCTTGCTGGAGCACAGTGGTATGTTTTCCATCACACACCCTGTCCCCTCTCTCCAATTGCCCAGGACAATTGTTGGCTGCACCTCACATTGCTCTAGTCCATCAGTGCCATGACTGGGAGGGCAACAAGTGGGAAGGGAGCCAAAGTTGGGAGACCTGCCAGAGGTGGCTAAAATGGGCGATGTGGCCAAGGTGGGCAATGTGGCCATGGTGACCAAGGTGGGCGACGTGGCAAGGGTGGCCAAGTTGGGCGACGTGGACAGGGTGGTCAAGCTGGCAAAGGTTGGCGATGTGGCAGGGTGATCAAGTTAGCCAAGGTGTTCACGTGGGCAAAGTGTCCAGGCCCATGCAGGGATAGCTATGCTCCCCCACCCAACCAGGTCAGGGAGATGCAGCTGCTGCTGACATCCCCAGCACCCATGGTCCCGAACAAGCAGTGCCCTCTGCTGTCCAGAGCAGCCAGGGTGTGAAAATTGCAGGGGCAGCTGCGGCTACCACCACCCAGGCTCAGGGTCAACCACCGGACTGTAGTGGTCCCAGCCTAGGCACAGGGTAACTCAATGGCCGATTTCCTTGTCCCGAAGGCCAAGACATGTGTGGTGCAGGGTCCTGGCAACAGCACCCAGCTACTGTTACCTGCAAGCCGACCTTCTGTAGTAACATCAGTGGCTTATTCCATAGGCCAGTGCACCTGTACTCCAGCCCCTGCTGACTAGAGCGGTACAAGGCACTCAGAGTCTGCACCAGCTCGCAAGAGGCAGAAGCGTGTTCCAGAGGTACATGCTGGGACCCAAGACACAGCACAGCAGTCTCAGACATCAAGAAAGAGGAGTTTCTGTGATGAGGAACTGGGCACGCTTGTGGACTATGGGCCTCATTACACGGTAGGCGGTAAGGGTTTACCGGTACCGGTATTTTACCGGTACCGGTAAACCCTTACCGCCTTACTACGAGGTCCCTTTGCGGGTTGGTACATTAACGCCTGCTTTTAGCAAAGGGACCGGGGTGCTAATTACGGTACCACAATTTGCGGTACCGTAATTAGCGCCTTCCCCATTCCCATTATGCCCTATGGGGCAAAAATGGGAATGGGGAAGGGCAATGGAGGAAGGAGGAATTACCGCCTTCCCAACCTTGGAATAGGGTGGTAATTCCCCTTTCCTCCAAGGCGGTACCAGTAAATTACCGGCATGAACCATGGCGCTAATAGCCCCATGGTTTACCACCTACCGTGTAATGAGGCCCTATGTGTTGGATCATGGCAGTGTCATGCTGGTGCAGGCAGGGAGCACACATATGCCAGCTCAGCATATGGCCCACTGGCAGTGCCTCCCGGACCGTATTGGCGTCTTGGGCGTTGAGAGGCACACAGCTAGTGAAGTTGTGAAGTGCTGGAATGACCTCTGACACCAAGCAAAAGACAAGCTGGCTGCCAAATTTGCCTTTACTCTGGTTACTGCCGGTGGGTCAGCACCATAGGACGATTAACTCACTGGACCAGAGCAGATCGCTAGTGATTTCCTTGCAGTGGAGCAGGTCCAAAGCGTGGGAGACCTGCCAATGTAGGAGCCATTGCCCGGTGAGTGGTGATTCGTGTGTGTCCATGCCATGTGTATGTTGCTTGGGTGATGTGTTATGATTGTCTGCCAGTTCAGGCTACATTGACATGACTGCCATGTGTAACCCATGTGATGTTCGACTGATAAGTGCTTGTTGTCATGCAGACTGCATATTAACTATGTGCAGCACACAGAAGCAGCCCTCATCACTACACCTGCTCCCTCCTTCCATGACACTCTGGCCCTATTCTTGCTCAAACCTGTTGGCGCGGATAGCTTGTGATGATCTCCACTCAACACTCGCTTTCTATCGTCACATGACTGACATCTCTGTGAGGTCACCCTGCGCGCTGCTCCTCCTCAGAGGCATTCTTCCTTTCCTCTCCATCCCCCAGCAGCTCACTGTCTCCAGAGGACTGGTAATTCCTATGGTGGACTACTGCAACAGGCTTTACCAGGATTTCTGTGATCCTACACTCTTCCCTTTGCAACTCTGCCAGACCTGGACTGTGTGGAAAGTCCTTTAGGCTTGGTGCAAGGTATCTGCCTAGGACTGTGATGATGGCACAGGCTCACAGTGGGTATGAATGTTCATTCCTGAACCCTGTGCATTCTCAGCAACTCCCTATGTGTCCTGGGCCAGCAATTCCTTCTACTCCATCTCCAGTATTTACTTCCTTCTCATGGTCTTTGATCATCCCTTTCATCCTCCCTCAGGGTCAGTTGCTCCTCATGGAAATTAGTTTGTGGTTCTCGTCTGTGTTGAGCTGGGGCCTCCCTCTGGTACAACCTCCCTACCTCTATGTAACTGGAGGTGTAGCTTCTCTGGGTCTGCAGGCATACTTCTGATGGTTTCTCATGTGCTGTGCTTCTGTCCTCATCTCCCCTGTTGTAGTCCCAGATGACTGACACAATGCACTTGCCACTTGCCCACGCTGTCTGCTACAACACGGTCTGACATGCGTTGTACATGGCTCATGGACAGTAGTATTCAACTTCCATCTGAGGCTGGTTGACCGTTCTGGCATGGCAAATGTGTATTGGCATCAGTCATCTTTGTGGAAGGACTATGCCAGTGACATGCTTGTGTGTGATGCAGGTGCTATGCATGTGAAGGAGGAAATGGAGGAGGAGGAGATGGTGGAGGAGGAAATATATTCTGAGCCCCAACCAGGCACCAGTGGAGGACATGGTGTGGTAGCCCATGAGAATCCATTGGTGATACAGACCATCCTGTCCAGGGGTGTCTCTGAGTACACCTCTGAGGATGCCTATGCCTCTGGTGCTGAATTGGCCATGGAACCCTCATTGCTGTTGCAGGTGAGTGATTATACTGTGGATGCTGTTCTGTCCCAAACACCTGCAGGGGGGTAGACCCCTCACGGGGCCAGTCAGTGTTGGTATACATCTGTGGTGGTTACGGCTGCAGGGTCACACTCCACAGTATTGGATGCTGTTCCTGTGGCAGCTGATCAAGAGAGGAATGCAGTCCTGCAGCCACAAGCAGCGCCAGCACAGCAAGGGCCAGGTATCCTTGGGTCCGGCAGGGTGGGGTCCGGCAACGCAGTGGCCGTGTGCCACCCAGAAATACTATGTGGGAGCCATCCATGTATATTATTGCACAGCAACAGGGGGCGTCATGTGAGATGATGGCATAGGGCATGGATAGGGTGGCCAATTCCATGCTCCTCCCTGAAAGACAGATGGAGCTCCAGCAGCACAGGGATAGCAATCCATATGTCGATCGTACAGGCTGGACATGTCGGCCGGCAACAGGGACCGACAGGCTGAACTGGGGGCTCTTCGCACAGCCATAGCTGCTGAGGCTGAGGCCCACAGGGCTGCCCTGAGGGAAGAGAATACCTCCCTCAGATCTACTCTGGCTGCCCTCCAGTTGGCCCACAGTAGACGGGCAGAACAGCAGATGGAGTAGGTGACGCACATTGTCTCGGTCGAACTCTGTGCAACCTGTGAGGTCTTGCAAGCGGAGATCTGTGCATCCCGTGATAACTTGCAGGTGGAACTCTGTACATCACGTGAGGTGCTGCATGCGGACCTCCGGGCCAATATGATGCAGAATCAGAACTTTCAGGCCTGCATGCTCACTGCCATTGAGGAGCAGACCAGGGCTATACGTGGTCAGCCTCCCTTACCACGCACACACCCCTAATGCTACACCAGAGAGTGACAACAACATCGACAGCTCTCCCACTCTATGCTAGCCATGCATGCCATGAACCCATAGAGGTTTTTTTTTTTCTCAACATCCACACCTCCTCCCTCCTGGGTGCCCCCCCCCACCCCTGATCCACCATGGCCATTATTTTTTTTAACCTTTATTTTTTGTCTATTGTGCATTCATGTGACAGTGTGTTGCTTTGTGTGGCATCCAAAGGCATCCACAGTGTGTTACGGCTGGGCCCATACAGGCTTGTCTCATGTTGGTACACTCCTTGTTTGTGCCTTAAGGTCCAGACACATATGCCACTCCTGCTTCCCCTTTCCATGGGCTTGCAAGGAGAGCAGCATGTGCAAGTAACTTACACAGAGGCATTGGCCTTCCATCAGTTCTGTGGTCAGCCTGAAGTCCAACCTCTGTATACACCCCTAGTTTCATGATTGTTTGTACAGTGCATGGTTAGCATAGCTTTTTGTTTGGACATTGGTTAATGTGCATTTTTTCATGTTACATCTTCATGTATTACCTTGACTGTCTCCATCATTGATGCCCTTCCTGCTGTATGTGTTACCCTGCTCCCTTTAGCTAGCAGAGACACACTCAAGATAGAAAGGGTCGATGTGGTAGCTTTGTCACTTTGAGGCACTTGTGCTATTGTGGTTCGTCTTGTCTGACATTGTCACTGTTTGGTCCTGTGTTTATGATATGTTATGCTGGAAGATGGATGTTCCTGTATACGATTTCATTTTGATGAGTCAGAGTGAGTTATTTCGGACCTAGTTCCATTTGTTGCAGTGCACTTTGTGACAGTAGCGTTATGTGTTTCCCATTTATTTGTCACATCTGACATTGCATGCCATGGCATGGTGTGGCAACCGGGTGACAGGGAGGGTTTAGGTGACATACCAAGATTTAAATGTGCTGTTTTCCATGGGGTTAGTGGCATCTTCAATGGGTGCCTTTTGTTCACACAAGATTGGGTTAGTTTAAGTAGCTAGGGATGCACACAATGTAGCACTTCCAAGGACACATTCTCAGGGTGGTAAGGTTGGGACAGTTGATTGTCCCTTTGTCATCATCGATTGTCATCTGGAATGTGCCAGGCCTGTGTGCATGCCACAGGGGTGGAATTTCAGGTGAAAAATTGTGCCACAAGCTGGGTACGGGCTTCCTCGCCATGTGCCCTTCCTCTCCCATGCACAGTGGCCGTGCATGTGGTTGGGGATTTGGGGGCACCACCATGTCCACTGGTACGCTATGCTGTGTTACAACATGCAGGACACATGCTGCCACAATGATCCTGCACACTACTGGTGGTGCATATAGTAGCTGTCCACTGGAGTGACTATAGCACTCAAATGTGTGCTACACTATGGCTGTAGTTGCAATATGGGATGCATTGTATCTTACCTGGGGTGGTGTGGTGGGGTTCCGTATTGACATCATCATGTAGCTGCTCAGAGGGTAGGCACTGTCCCCTGGGGAGGTGATAATGGTTGTCATTAGTTGGCTTTGTCTATTTGTCTGTGTCTAACATGCATTCATGTGCACAGGCATTTATACTCACCAATGAGCCATGTGTTGCCATGCCTCCTAACTTCCAGGTCCCAGTGTAAGGGTGACATTCTGAATATGAAACTATCATGGGTAGATCCTGGATAGTTGGCATATACACGTTGATGGTTTTCACCACTTAGCAAGCCCCGCCCACCTGGTGCCTTCCTGCTTGCCACTCTTTTTCCCTACTTAAGGAGCCCTCCAGCCTCTTTTCCTTTGCAGATGGGGAGCAAGTGCAAGTGGATCTAGGTCACCTGGCCTAAGTCCCACCCACCTGGTGCCTTCCTACCCGGCACTCTTTTTCACCACTTAGCAAGCCCCGCCCACCTGGTGCCGTCCTGCTTTCTGCTCTTTTTCCCTACTTAAGGAGCCCTCCAGCCTCTTTTCCTTTGCAGATGGGGAGCAGGTGCAAGTGGATCTAGGTCATCTGGCCTAAGCCCCACCCACCTGGTACCTTCCTGCCTGGTGCTCTTTTTCACCACTTACCAAGCTCCGCACCCCACCTGGTGCCTTCCTGCTTGCCGCTCTTTTTCACCACTTAGCAAGCCCCACCCACCTGGTGCCTTCCTGCTTGCCGCTCTTTTCCCCTACTTAAGGAGCCCTCCAGCCTATTTTCCTTTGCAGATGAGGAGCAGGTGCAAGTGGATCTAGGTCATCAGACCTAAGCCCTGCCCACCTGGTGCCTTCCTGCCTGCTGCTCTTTGTCACCACTTAGCAAACCCCGCCCACCTGGTGCCAAATTGCTTGCCACTTTTTTTCCCTACTTAAGGAGCGTTACTTTGTGTCCTGTGAAACACCCCCAACTATGGCAGTTGTCCGCTGAAATGACCCAGTGGCCAAAAGATGCAGTACATTGAGCACCTTTTCCAAGGGGCTCAGTGCTTGGGAGCACAGAGTGGGTGATGTGAGCTCATCCTGTCACTCAGTAACCAGGTCTAGGATGATATGAGATGGAAACCCATGCCTGCCATAGACCTGATAATCAGGCATCCTAAAAAGGCTGGTACTGGGTAAAAGAATCTGGGGCCTCGCTATCCTCCTCCTCCTCCTGCGGTGTCCCACGGTCACTGCTGAGAGGAATGGTACTTGTTATTGTAGCTGTATATGTGCGTTTGTGCTTGCGCGCTTTTTATGCATTGTTTTAGGTGCGCAGTGACGCTTACGCCTGCCATCGCTTGACGGACGGATTTCCGGATTAGCGTGCAGGAGAGCCCTGTTCAATTCCATGAATACATGCTGTTAGTGCGCCTGTGGGTATTGCGAGTATTCTACTGTGGTACATCCCACGTAACGCCAACATTTACACTTGTTGTTCCCCATTCCACGTGTTCCGCCCCCTTTTTAGGTGTGTGCGCTGGACGATGTGCACAAGGCGTTCGTGATGTTGCAGTGACGTGTTGGACCTGCGCGGATTCAACTCAGGTCTCAGGTAAGCCATGCGCAATGTGTTCCATGAATCGGAAAACGGGGGCTTGCACGCATTTTGTACGTATGCGCCCCGTTTTCCATGCAGATTTATTCGATGGATCGGGCCCCTAGTCTTATGAAATAAAAAAAACTGTTAAATGTAGGCTACAATGCAATACTGACATCTTAAGTGTACCTCTTTTTTGTTAAATCACACACAAAAATGATTTGGAGACTCGTTTACATTATGAGAGACATCACTACTGAGAGCATTCTAATGGTGGTTATGGGTGTAGATTTAACTGCTATGCCCATTGCTATATACATTATATGTGACAGAGGTTTGCACAGTTGACCTGCTCACATAAACCATTCTAAAAGATGAATAATTCAACTTCTGAGACTCATGGTTTTATAAAATGAGTAGATGGGTACATATTTCTGTGCTAAAACCTACAGTAACTTATGCTAGCAAAGAACCTAATCTTCTAAAAAAGTCAATATTATCAGAACATTTCTTCAGCACTGTACCTCACAATATTCTTTTAAATGTCAAAGAACATCTTAAAACATGGCACCTAATCTACATAACTTGACCAGGCAAAATCTAGCCATACTCCAACTGTTAAATGTGGGCTACATTGCACTGCTGACAACCATACTGTACCTCTTTCTTTGGGAAAATTCAGACAGAAAAATGAATCTGTGACTCTTTCACCTAATCAGAGATTTCACTACTGAGAGCATTCTAATGGTGTTTATGTGATCAGATTTAACTGCTATGCCCATAGCTATATACATGGTATGTGAGGCAAATGTGCACAGCTAAGGTGCTTACAACAACCATTTTAAATGATGAATGCATTGACATGTATCGCTCATGTTTCTACAAACTGAATAGATGGACAGTTACATTGCACACATACAGGCAACAATACTCTTTTGCATTTGACAGAATATTTTAACAGTAAGGGTAAAACTGACTTCTTCAATGAGAGAGCTTCCATCACTACAGTTTACATGGAAAAAAGCCTATAATAAGGGAACATTTCCTTTCACCACTATACATCACAATGGTGTTTTCAATTTCAGAGAACTTCTTAAAACACAGTGCACATCCTATATGACATAACTAAGTAAAATCAATTCGGACAGAATGGGGAGTCACTAGTAAAGGGTGAGGGAAGAGTTTCATATCCAACCACAAAGCACATACACAGCTGCAATATTTTTCAAAAATAAAGGGATACTGCTTGTTTGATGGTAAGTGTTGGCATGCACCCGCATTCATTTGACCCAAACATATTGTGAAAGTGCCAAATATTGTTGCTTTTTAACTGTATGAATTACTACCAACAATGTTTTCTGTCTAGTACACACATTGTGCACGTATGCATGCAATAGTGCTGTATATCATGGTACCCATGGTGTTCTAAATACAATGCATTGATGCAATGTACTTTCAAATCTGGGACAGAAATGCCACACTCAATTTCACATATATTCTTAGGGAAGAAACTGTGGAAACCTAAGGTGTACATAATGCAACAAAACTCAGAAAAAACACCCTATTTCTTGAAACTAAAATGCATTTTCTTCCCTAACATATCACTTATAAGAGTTCTGATGAACATTTCTTACATGCAGACAAACAGAACATTATTTTTAACAAATAAGGAAGATAAAACACATAATTTCTAAATCCACATTAGTCCTTCGACAAAACAGTCAGAAAGAACCTTTAATTGGAATTATATTTTCCTCACACATTACCATACCGTAACATGTACATCACTGTTCTGAAAACACTGAAATAAAATATGGAAAACCATAATTTCCAGATAATACCTCTAAACTGTACTAAATTACAAACCTAAACATACTTGACATTACATGGCCTGCGGTAGCGGCCATGTAGTTATGGTTAAGTTGCTAAACCCATAGGAACAACACTTTTTGGGTGGCTTATAAATTTGCTCCACATGGACGAAGCCTTACCAAACTTTGCCCACTCAAAATTTTCTTGCAAAGTTTGGTGAAGTTTGGTCAAGGGGCAAGGGGGGGCAGTGTTATAAGAGGGGGATCCCAACGTTTCATTTTTTCCCATAGACTGAATGGGGAAAAAACATTGCTCACGCCTACAGCCCAAACCGCTGGATGGATTTTCACCAAATATGCGGCATGAGTAGTGGCTTGGTCCCGAAGGAGTGCTTTTGTAAATTTGGTGGACATCCGTCCAGTAGTTTTTTTAAAACAACCAAAAAGAAGGTCCCAAAAAATGTGCAATATCTATATCTGCTTCGCAGTCACACTTCCCTGTTCGTGCCCACTGTTTGGATGGATTGGATGGTGAAAAGCGTGAAGTGCATCAGATTTTCAGAAATGGCCGCCATCTTGGATTTGCGGATAGCGACTGGAAGTTTTTTCAATGAATTTCGTAGGTTTTTATGGGTCCAATTTAACCATAACGTTCCCTTAACAAATTTTTTTCATTGAATTTCACAGGTTTTTAATAGTGCAACTTCACCATAACGTCCCCTTAAGAACGTTTTTTCATTGAATTTCATAGGTTTTTATGAGTCCAACTTAACCATAACGTTCCCATAACAAAGTATTTTCATTGAATTGCATAGGTTTTGAATAGTGCAACTTAACGATAACGTTCCCTTAACAAAGTAGTTTCATTGAATATTTTATATAAACTACAATTCATATTATACATAAAATATATAAAAACACAATCACTGACCTTTATCAGTTCCAAAGAATAAATAGATCTTCACAATTGCCAAACAAAGAACATCTGCACACTCTAGGGTCTGCAATCAGAATGCCAAAAGTTCACAAAATGGTAAATTTCATAGTTTTCAGAAATCAATAGCACAAACAGATGAGTGCACAAAACAAACAAGTAAGATGGTCAACACAATTTTTACAACAACCTATTCCAGTCAAGGAACCCCAAAAACAATCCTTCTAAAGACTACTTTATAGAACCTGTAGAAAGACAATTAAATGAAACCTTTTTTTAAAACAATTATACAAATCCCATAGCCGCAGCTATATCCCTGGATTCCCCCGAGAGGACCGTACCATAGCCACTGATACACGTAAATTTTTCCTTACATTGTAAAACATATTTTCATATTTCATATTTAAATCACACATGCCTTGAGGTAAGAACATTCAAACAGAAAGACATGTAAAATTCTGTGGTAAAACATCTGAAATTCTCCAGTCTTCTGAACAATGAAGTTCCTCTCCTTCTGAAATTGGCTCCATGTTTCAAATATCCAATTAAACAATAAATATATCCCAAAATAGCACAATCTTCTCAAAATATACTTCACTCTCAAGCAATAAAACTCTTAATATAATGATACAATATAATCTACAGTTTTCTTGAAACATATAAACATCACTCAAAAAAGAACATTCTCCAATAGGTTTAACAGCTGAAAATTTTGTAGGTCCATGTTAGGGAAAGTAAAAAAAAACAAATTAAAACATACTTTCCACACAATCAGAGCAGATTAATAAAAAAATGATAATGACCACCTTCTGATAGCAGTGGCTAATATAACTAACACACACAACACTGCAAATAAACCTTCAAATATGAAAATATTTATTAACACTTACTTTCACATCAGCCATACTTGTGCCCAGTGCACAGTGAGAGTTCCGGAATTAAAAGGATAAAACTGCAGACAATGGTGGCTTTTATACCTTCCAAAAGGAATACCAAAAAAGAGGACTATATACTAATAAAAGTACTAAAATGGATGACACATTTTTACTACAACCTGTCACAGAGAGATACACAAATAGAACAGTAACAACAACCAATAATATAATATCAAACTCTCAGAAATCTTTTTTTCTCCACCACGCAGCTTTCATAGCTGTGGTTATTCGATGCACTGCAGATCTTGCATTGTACCGGCGGCTACACATACATTATTTTGCAAACTCAAAAACAAACAAAGACAGCCTTCAAAACATCAAATAAAAGAAGGGAACACCTAAGCACATCAAATAACACACACAAATGAAATTCTTTGCTGTATTTTCCACATAATATGAGTATTGCACAGAAATGTTATGGTATAATAAACGCAACAATAACCATATGTGCGCCTACATGTACAAATGATAAAACGAGGAAAAGCATGCTTTTTATAGACACGGTTATAGAAAAGCCCCTTTATGGCCATTTGCTGTTAGCCGTGGCTATACTAAAAAACTATGAATAATAAATTGTATCGCCACTCCCCCAAACTCCAAACACGTGTCCCTAACATGCCTAACAGCTCCCCTTCCACTCCGCCTGGTCTCTCCCAATCACCCAAAACGTCTCAATGCATCAATGACGATACTCCACCCAAAATGTCGGACAGCCATGGCTACCACACGTCCACAAACACACAACATGCCATTTGTGGGTATATAGCCGCAGCTTCATAGGAATTCATTTTTTATCTGATCATGGAATATATATGGCAAAAGAGACAGTAGTGATACAATGGTACTTAAAAGGTGTCAATACAACAAATGACTTCTCATGGAGTTATTTAAAGTTGATGATGATAAAGCATACATAGTAGTTATGATATAGAAGATTTGGGATTGGTAGAGTGGATAAGGTTCAAAAACAGGTAAAAGATGGGTTGGACACAAACAATGACAGTATAGTACAAAGATAGTTCGACAATCAGAAAGACAAAACTGCATAACAATGGTAGCTTTTATATTTTCCAAAATCAAAACCACATAAAGAGGACTATATTTACTAACCAAAATACAAAATTGGCCGACACATTTTGAATGTAACCTCTCACAGACAAACAAAGAATTACAACAGTAACATCAACCAATTACAAACACGAAAACACACATAATATACATAACCTACTTATGCAAATTACTAGAAATTCAAACTAGGTATCATTTTCCTAGAAACAGAGAAAGACTGCAGATATCAACGTTGGTTTGAAAACTGTGTGGCTTATTGGAGACAGTTGGCTGTTTTGGTTCCTGGATTTTTGTGAGAAACTAAATATTAACATGCTCCAGGATTTGAGAGATTTTGCAATTAAATGATTTGGATTGCGGGGAATGAGCTGGTTCCAGGTTTTTCAAAAATTGTTCATTCTGAAAAGTACAGGGCGGCCAGACGTCATACTAATTCATTGTGGAGGCAATGATTTGGGGAATGTGTGAGGTCTGTCCTTTAATTTAATGATGAAACAAAACATGGCAAAACTAAAGGAAGTTTGTGAACACACCATCTTTATCTTTTCCAATCTGACTCAGAGGCAAAAATGTAAATGGACCACCAGATTAAATGGTCAAATTGAAAAATCAGAGAGAAGTGTTAATAGAGTAGTTTCAGCATTCATGAGAGACCACAACCAATTATGGATTTCAAACAACAACATACAGTTCTACCTGGTCCATTTCTATAGACATGATGGAGTACACCTAACCAATGAAGGAAATGCTTTGTTCCTTCATAACATCAAAACAGTACTCCAAATGTGCTAAAATACTACACTCAGTCTACCCCAAAATATTCCTTTTATGGACTACATATCACATATAAATACACAAATGCAATCAAATAATACCCTCAAAAGTGTTTTAGCATAACCGCAGTTAGAGCCGCAGTTACACATTGTTAGTTAAAGTGGGGGCTCCCATAGGGTTTTATTTGTAGTAGTTATGGTTAAGTTGATCAACCGATAGGCAGAGCACTTTTTGGGTGGGTTATAACTTTATCCCCCATGGACGAATCCTCACTAAACTTTGGGGGGAAAAGTATATACCCCCCTCAGTTTCATTCTGCAGAGTTTATTGAGGTTTCGTTCAGGGGGGCAAAGTTATTGGAGGGGTCCCAAAATGTGTGGTTTTCCTCATAAACTCAATGGAAAAGAAATTCCGCTCACGCCTACAGCTCAAACAGCTCGACGGATTTTCACCAAATTTGTGGCAGGAGTGGCAGCTTTATCCCAAAATCATGCTTTTGTAAATTTGGTGTAAATCTGTCCAGTTTTTATTTTTTAAAACAGCAAACTAGTAGGTAAAAAAAATGTGTGATATCTGGGTTTGTCTGCAGATTCACTTCCCTTTTCGGTCCATGGACAGGCCTCTGATTGGTCCAGGTGCCACGGACATCAGACACGCCCGCTGATTAAATGATGAAAAGTATGAGGTGTGCCATATTTTTGGAAACTCCCACCATGTTGGATTCGCAAACTGTGCAAATAGTACGCGAATATCATCATTAAAAAAAAATTATAAAACACACTGCAATTGTCAAACTAATGAAACAATCTATGGAGAGTTGAGGGGTGATGAGGATGGTATGGGATATGCCATGAAAAGCCAGAAAAAAAGGGTGGTTCTCCACCTCTAAAGCCCACTAACAGTTCAGTACAGTCCTACAATGTTCGAGAACATCTCAGATGTTCGGGGGCATCCATACATATTTTTGCATTAGAGGGTTGGTGAAAAGCAGTTTTTGGATGGCTTCTAACTTTGGCACCAGTGAATGAAACTGCATGACATTTTGTGATATCATTCCAGATCTGAACTTGAATGGTTCTACAAAGTTTGGTGTTGTTTGGTGCCAAGAGGGAACACAATTAGAGGGGGGTCCCATTTGAAAGGCTTATACATCTGGTGTCGTTTCACAAATCTGCACAAATGTTTGTAAAAAGATTTAACAACCAGATTTGAAAGTTTTTGCAAAGTTAGGTGGGATTTTGTGCAGAGGGGGCAACATTAGAGAGGGCATTTGAACATTTTTAGATGGCTTATAACTTTGTTGCAGTTTGACGAATGTGCACAAAAGAAGTTAGAAAGATTAAAGATCCAACCTTGAATTTGTCTGCAAAGTCTGAATGGATTTTGTCAACTGACTATGACTATTTTATGTACTTAGTTTTTGACACTTTAAAAAATAATAAAGCATGGGTGGATTTCCCGAAAAGTTGTGCAAGGAGCATTGGCAAGGATATGAAAGCATTGTTCTGCAAATGTGTACGCCTTTTATTTTTGAAAAGTGTCGTAATGTAGGTACAAAGAACAGTGATATACCTTTGGTGAATGACGTATAGCCAGTGGCCATGGGCAGTGGGAAGATTATCTGACTCGTGGCCATGGGCAGTGTGCATATTGTTATGGTAGTGGGCAGATTATATGGCCAGTGGCCAGATGATCTGGCCACTGGCCATGACAACAACAAAGAACTGGCAGTGGGGTTAAAGTGGGTATGGCCACGAGGGACTGGCTATGCGGTGATGTTTTTCAAAATTGGGATAGGTTTAATGGGAAAATAAATTCTGTCCATGCCCGAAGTGCTGCACAAGATTGCCTTAACAGATTGCTTTGACTATCACTGCATACACTCTGAGACAATGCTAATCAGCAGATAATTACCAAGCATGTCAAACCAGGTGCCCACACGGTCACAAGGCCATCCCTTGAAATCATTACCCACCCTTATTTGCGACCATAGTGGGACAAGATATTGGTATTGGATGCCAGACTCATTTTCACAACCTTGCAGCAATGACTTACACACAATCCATATGCCTTGATAAAGACTCTAGAGAGTCAAATTATGTGTTAGCGGACTTCTTACAATAAATATAGAACCAGGAATTGTTTTGAATAATGCTTCATTACGACAACAGTTACTCATTGAATAACCCAGTGCTGAGGCGAACAGGGCTTACTCTCCTATTTGTAATGTAATGCAATCTAATGTAATGTGTTATTTATAATGCGCATAATACCAAGAGGTTTCTAAGTGTAGAGCGGAGATCAAACCTGTATTGCTGAGCATCGTCTTGCTTCCAAGATGAGCGTGTTGCCCCTGAGCTATCCTCCCTAGACTATTTGAAACCATACACTTGAAGAAAGAAGGGCACCTTCACAAAAGAACCTCATCACCAGGGTAATCTGTTTAAAGAACTAGATGATGAGAAGAAATCTACCTATTCTACCGCCCTGCAATTACTTGATAATTGTGTACTGTGAATTGATTACTGTGGCATGCAGCATGGCCGAACACTAGGTTTGAATAGGAAGAAATGTTCTGCCTGCGGCAGCAGCCTGAAGTGCTGTACTGAATGGTACCAAACGTGCGCAAGGAGCATCAGCAAGGACCTGAAAGCATGGTTCTACAAATCTGTTTTATGTTTTATATTTCCAATGTGTCCACATGTAAGCACAAAAAATAGTGATATCATTTTGGTTCATGGACAATGGGCCTGGCCCTCGGCAAGGCTGAATACCTACTCTGAGTTACTTATTGAGGCATGCGGCATGGCCGAAGGTCTAGGTTGAAATGGGAAAAGAAAGTTCTGCATGCGGCTGCAGTCCAGATTGCTGGACGGGGTTGCAGCAATGTTGCGTGAGGATCGTCAGCAAGAAAATGAAAGGATGCTTTTTCAAATGCATCCTGTGTTTTATTTTTTTGAAAGTGTGGAAACGCAAGTACAAAACATAGTGATATAACGTTTCTGCCGTGGGCAGTGGCACAAAACATTAGTGATATAGGTTTAAATGACTACTCTAATTCTCTTATTGGGGCATGCGGCATGGCGAAGCTGTAGTTTTAAGAGGGAAAAATAAATCTGCTTGCGGCTGCTGCCCGGACTGCTGGACGGGATTACAGCAAAGTTGTGCAAGGAGCATCAGGTAGGACCTGAAAGGATGTTTTGGGAAATCTGACCTGTGTTTTACTTTTTTGAAATTGTAGAAGCCTAAGTACAAGAAATAGTGATATAACTTTTCTGCCATGGGCAGAGGGCCTGGCATTCTGCAAAGACAAATGTCTACTCCGATTTGCCTATTGGGGTATGGACTGCTGATAACGACTCACAAAAGGAAGCATTGAAAAAAATATGTTTGTTAAAGGAGGTTTATAGTTGTTTCATTTATGTTAAAAGAACAATTATTAATAAGTTATGTGTAGTGATGTAAGATTATGAAATATTTTCACTTATGAAAATGGATTCAATTGACAGAAAACACTTTGTCAAAGGGACATTACGTTTAAGATGTACCCCATCCCTGTGATTCCTCTGCCCTAGCAGTTAGCTAGTGGTCTCCCACCTTGCCATCCCTTGGCACTCCCCTCCTGGGCTCCTATGAGCACTTGTCAAACCGTACTGCCACTTTAATTTATTCACTTTTTCCACTGTACACGGCATATGTGCATTTATAGGAGCACTATGTACAATTTGTTGGTATATGTATGGGAAATGCAGATGCAAAATATTTGCAGAACATTTTTAAGTGGCAGTTGGTGGGTGGAAGTTTAGTATGTTAATAGGGTATGTGGAGTTTTTTAAGTGATTGGTGGATATATGTGTGAATGGTGTAAAGCAGGCAATGAGGGTGTGTTACAAACATAACAGTAAAAAAGTGTAGAAGGGCTGTTTTGTGTGATGGCGTGCATGTGCAATCGATTTTTCTAATAAGGCATGGGCTAGACAGGGAAATGCGGAGACTGTGGATATTTAAAAACAGCAATGGATTATGTGTGTATTGTATACAAGAGAGAAGAATTTCAGACAGAAATGTGTGTCTGTTCTTTTTTGTTTTTCTCTAGTATACAATTGTCCATTTTTTCCATTAGAATAGTAGAACATGCTAATGGGAATGTTGGGAATCTTATTGAATCTATCTATTTAACTGGAAAATGTAAAGTAGATGGAGTCTATAAGATTATTATTATTTTAGTTCTATTTTTTAATTGTAAAAGGTGGTTCATAAAGGACCATTTTTAATGATTGTTTATTTAATTTTATTTGTTTTGCAGGAGAGGTTAGAAAGTAAGGTGGGGAGGGAAATGAGGCAAGGGGCACCAACCACACATATGGAGAGGCAGGTGGACAGGGGAAGATGTTGCATGTGTGTTAAATCTAAGGTAGAGGGCAGTGTTTCTCATGCTCCTTGATTACAGCTTGACAAGCACTTTGACATGTCTCTCCCCTGCAGAGTGGTGTGTTGCAGTATATACACTGAGTACTGTTGTTTTCAAAAGATATATATATCAACAGCCTATTTTATTACTTGCAAGGTAGCTGGTGGGATTTTGTGCCTCACAGAAATAGGCTGTGTGGTTACAGCATTGGTTGAGGAAGATGAAGTAGAAGAAGACAACCTACGACTTCCTAATAAAGGAAAATACTTTCTGAGAGCATTCCAGTGGCTGGATTTGGTGTTGCAGTGAATGGAGGTTGTCCCATAGGTGTACTGACCAGGTTGTCCATAACTGAGTACAACGTTGCACTCAGTGCATTTCACTTTGGTAGCTTTAGCCTTTAGTACATTTCCAACAGTGGTAAAGAACTGTCACACCCATGATTTTCTCTGGGTGCTAGAGGTAGGCAATTCTTCTACCTAAACTTCCTGCTCTTCTTGATTGTCTTTTGAAATATTGCGCTTCTTTCATTGTGTAGATTTTCAAGATGGTATGTGTGGTGGCTTTTTGGGAGGAGGGATGGCAATAACTGATGCAATTTTTTAAATAAATAGCAGTTTTCCTAATATTCTTCCAAATATGTGGTGTGTGCTAGATTGTTAGGTGTAGGAGCTGTGCAAGGGTACATTTTGAGCTTCAAGTTCCTAGATGAGCTGACAAATGCAGTTACAAACTGTTTGCGAAGCACAAACCTGTTCGTGAATTGCAAATGGGTTTTCATACACATCATCATGTGAGACTGACTGGAAAGTCTTCTATGATGTCAGACATTCGCGAACATCAGCGAACACAAAAACAGTGGAAAAAGTTGTAAAAAGTGTATAGAAGTGTTTAAAATAATGCTAGAAGGTGGGGAATGGCCGAGTTTTAAGGTGAAACTTTATAAATTGGAGAAAAAACGTTGTTAAAGGGACATTATGATTAAGTTGCACTAATAAAAACCTATGAAATTCAATGAAAACACTTTGTTAAAGGAACATTATGGTTAAAAGTAAAACTGAAAATCCCCAGAATTGTGCCAGTAATGGTAAACTAAGAAACCTTACCTCACACCAACACTGTGTACTGCTAAGACAACACCCAGTACATGAAAGGTGACATCACACATGTGATTGATGACATCACTGATAACATCACATATATGGGCCACTTGTTTTTGTTCACTAACATGTCTAGGCTGGTTTTTATTTTTACTGACAATGAGAATTTCAAAAAAGGAAAAAGTGTTATATATATACATAACCATTTTATATCTTCTCAAAGTACTTTGCATTCAATTTGATATGACCTCATATTGCACATATATAGGGCAATAAGCAGACTTTAATCACAGAATTCATTTGTGCACATAATCACCTCTAATATTATTGTTATTTTTTGGTGCTGTTGTTTCTTTCTTCCTTACTTTAGTTTCCCTGTATGTGGCTCTAATTTGTATGCATTCTGGGTTTTTATATGTATGTTTAGAACTAACACAAGTATGTCATAAGTTTGAAATAGTTAGCTATGTATTCCATGTTTAACATTGCACAAAACGTTGATATGGTAGCATTTATTATTTCACTATCGGAAATTGCCAGATTAAAAATATTGTACTTTTTTGGTATATGCTGCAGCCATTGCCTATGTGGATGTATGATTACGTTCCTGTATTAACAAAACTCGAATATTATCGTTCCTTTAGATGAGAACATTCTTTAAAACATTAAGTAGTTTGGGATCTGCTGATCACCCCTGACATCTTGTTACCAACATTATAAACACTCCCCCTTGTAGGGATTGTTCATGAACATTATTTCAATATATGATGTTATGCACCATTAAATTCCACTTCTGCCACCACTGTCACTTCATCCCAACCTCAGCCCTATCTTGTCTACACCTGATCTACAAGACTGCCAAGAACATGACAAAAACACTGTTGTTCTCTTCACACATAGTAATCATTGGGTCATTGGGGGAAAAAAAAAATCCAAGGTTGATTAAAAAAACATAGTGGCGGTGCACCATTAAATTCCACTTCTGCCACCGCTGTCACTTCCTCCCAACCTCATCCCATCTTTTCCATGCCCAATCTCCAAGACTGCCAAGAACATGGCAAAACAGAACATTCAGTTATTGGGGAAAAACAGGGTGGATTGAAAAAGAAAACTATACATAAAAACATGGTGTTGGTATCTTCTGCTTTACCTGCACTCAAAAACAATCCAAATGCTCAGAAAACTGTTGCGGATAAATCACACAATTTTCAGATCAAGGAGCAACACAGTAAGAAGGACATTCAGGAAGTGCAGTGTACCATTTGTATAATAAACCATCTCAAAGTTTGAGAACCTCAACTGCCATCCACCACTTCAACACAGTTTCCGAACATAGCCTAAAATGCCTGCATACAAAAAAGAAATAGCTGAACAAAAAACGCTATTGAATTTAAGCAGCATATTAGTAAAAGTTGAGTTGCTATTAAAAATCTCTCAAAATTAAACTAAGCCAGCCTTCAAAACTTCAAATGAAACAAGCGGCCGCCTAAGCACATAAAATGACAAACAGAAATGAAATTACGTGCTGTATCATCTGCATTACAATATGATTATTGCACAGAAAATGTTGGTTCAATAGATGCGGCTATAAGCATAGCCGTGTTTACAAGAATAACCAATAAAAAAATTTCTGGTTGGTTGCTGCGGCTACCACACATCCACAAACACACAACGTTCCATTTTCTGGCGTATAACCGCAGCTGTACAGCATGACATGTGTATATGCGGGTAGGAGCGCCTCAAATCCAGAGGATATTGGTTGGCGTCAGGTTACCACTCTAGTGGTTGCTGTTGCTAGACACAATCTTCAACACAACAATTGCTCCCCTTTTCATATCTTTTTTACACATCTGAGTATGGAACATGAATGACGGAAGAGACATTAGTAATACAATAGAAATTAAAAGATTAACACAGTAAATGACTGGTCAGGGAGTTATGCAAGGTAGATGATGATAAAGAGAGCAGACTATACATGACAGTAAACTAGGTGGGACATTTACAGGGTAATTCATGGAATAAATGTGCGCCGAAAAGGTGAGTGCAAGTGTGAAAATCGCAGCGCACGCGTGCTAAAGCCGTGCACACAGCCGTTCATCGATTCATGGAATGTGCTGCACATGTTCAACCTGGGATGTGCACCAAACCCGTGGGTGGTGCACGCGGGTGCACACGTCACTAAACGGTATGCGCGACACCCACAGGGAAAGCACACAAAAAAAGTGGGCGGTACATGGGGCGTAACACACGGAATGGGGAACAACGTGTGAAAATATGGGCATTACGGGGGAAGTACGGGAGGTAAATGCTCGCAACGCCCACACGCACGCTAACAACACGTATTCATTGAATCGAACAGGGGAAATCCGGAAACACGTACGCCAGCAGGAAGCAGGCGTAAGCAGCCCCGCGCAGCATAAAAGTGCACACAAACAACAAACAAGCTCATACGCTACGATGAATATACTGTTCCTCGCAGCAGTGGTCGTGGGACACCGCGGGTAGTGAGGATAGCCAGGCCCCACATTTTTTTACCCAGGACTAGCCTTTTCGGGATGCCTGATGACCAGGTGTATGGGAGGTACAGTTTTCCACCACTAATAATCCTAGAACTGATCAGGGAGTGGGAGGATGACCTCATGTCACCCACCCTGTGCTCCCAAGCTGAGCCCCTTGGAAAAGGTTATCAATGTACTGCTTTTCTTGGTTATGGTGTCATTTCAGTGGATAAGTGCCATAGTTGGGGTGTCTGACAGGCCACGCAGTCACGCTGCCTACACCAGGTGTTGGCCATCATGACTGCACGGCCCTCAGTCCGCAGGCACATATACATGCCCAGAACACCTCCAGAAAGGCAGGATGTCGTCCAGGACCTTTACGGGGTGGCACACTTCCCCAAAGTGCTAGGTGCCATTGATTGCACCCATGTGGCTCTATGTCCTCCCAAGGCCTCTGAGCACATCTATCGAAACCGCAAGCACTGTCATTCCATCAATGTGCAGGTTGTATGTGATGCCTAGGGAATCATCACCTCAGTATATGCCAACTGTCCGGGGTCCAGCCATGATAGTTTCATATTCAGAATGTCACCCCTAACCTGGACCTGGAAGCTGGGCAGCATGGCGACACATGGTTAATTGGTGAGTATAAATGCCTCTGCACATGCATGCATGTCAGACACTGAGAAATGTGAAAACCCCACTAATGACAACCATTATCACCTCTCCAGGGAACAGTGCCTACCCTCTGAGCACCTACATGATGACGCCAATACGGAACCCCACCACACCAGCCGAGGTAAAATACAACACAGCCCATATTGCAACCCGGGGCATAGCGGAGCGCACATTCGGAGTGCTGAAGTCATGCTTCCGCTCGCTTGACCGCTCTGGTGGGCAGCTGCTATATGCACTCCCAGTAGTGTGCAGGATCATAGTGGCAGATCATAGTGGCAGCATGTGTCCTGCACAACGTTGCCTCCCGGAGGGGCGTGCCGGTGGACATGGTGGTGCCCCCACATCCACAACCATATGCAAGGCCGCTGCGCATGGGAGGTGAAAGGGCACGTGGTGAGGCAGCCCGTACCCAGCTTGTGGCAAATTTCCTCACCTAAAACCCCACCCCTGCGGAATGCACACAGGCCTGGCACATAACAGCTGACAATTTATGATGATGACAAAAGGGACAGTCAACTGTCACAATCATACCACCCTGATATTGTTTACCTGGAAGTGCTACATTTGTTGCATCCGTAGCTACTTAAACACACCCAATGCTGTGTCAGTAAAAGGCACACATTCATGCAGCATGAAGGACTACCCCCTTGCAAAACACTACAAACAAATAGTGGCATGTCACCCAACCCCTCCTTAACCCCATCTCAGCTACCCAACACACCATGGCTTCGCATGCGATGTGAAAGCAACCAAATGAATGCCCATCACATGACACAAGTGTCAAAAAGTGAACCGTCCCAAATGGAAACAGGGCACAGACAATCAGTACAGGATCCAACAGTGGCAACATATGACAGTAAAAAATTTAAGTAGTGCAAGTTTCACAACCTGACTAAGGCAGCACATCTACCCCTTCCAACTGCAGAGTGTTGCCGGTAGGCAAATGTGGCAGTGTACTGCATACAAAATGAACTGCATCTGAAAAGGAGACGGGCTCGTTAAGACATGAAGAAGCTACATGTATATATGCAAAAAGTCCTGTATGTAAAACCATATACAAATCCACTATGCAGTGGAGAAATGAACAACAATCCCCACTAGGGATGTATACACAGTTTGGACTACAGACTGCCCACACAATTTATGGGATCCCAAAGCCTCTGTGTAAGTTACTGTCACTTGGTCACACCCTTTGTGAGCCCATGGAAAGGGGAAGCAGTAGGGGTGTGTGTGTCAGGATCCCAAGTTTCTGACCCAAACACAGGACATGCCTGCATGTGCCCAGCTGGAATACCTATGGGAGCACGCCCAAAATACACGTATCCCACTCGCACAAGGCCTATCGTGTGTGAAACTTCCTGTGCACCCCCAAAATACATGTACCCCACTCGCACAAGGCCTATCGCGTGTGAAACTCCCTGCGTACCCCCCAAATACACGTACCGCGCTCTCGCCTGGAGTATCGCGTGTGAAACTTTCTGTGCACCCCCAAAATATATGTACCCCGCTCTCGCCTGGAGTATCACGTGTGAAGCTTCCTGCACACCCCCAAAATACACTTACTTTGCTCGCACAAGACCTATCATGTGTGAAACTCCCCACTTACCCCACAAATACACATACCCCGCTCTCGCCTGGAGTATCGCATGTGAAACTTCCCGCGTATCCTCCAAATACACATACCCCACTCGCACAAGGCCTATCGCGTGTGATACTCCCTGCATACCCCCGAAATACACGTACCCCGCTCTCGACCAAGGCCTATCGCATGTGAAACTCCCTGCGCACCCCAAAAATACACGCAGGCACCCCATTCACCCTGGCCATACCCCACAGGCAGCCCACTCACACTCCCCATGCCCTGCAGGAGGCCCATCCACCTTGGGCATGCCCCACAGGCAGCGCACGCCACAGGGGGGTGCTTTTTCTATGCAATTTACCTGGCACGAGTGGGATACGTGTATTCCGAGGGGTGCGCATAGTATTTTCACGCGATTACATTGTACCGGCCCTGTAAGCTGGTGCTGGGTTAGCGCGGCCCTTTGCGCTGCATTGAGGATTTCAATGCCTTTTCCTTGCCCAAGGGGTGTTCTTGGGGGCGTAACGGCACTACGGGATGTTCTCTGCACCAACGCTCAAAATGGCTTGGGAATTCCATGAATACGCGGTGCGCCAGAATGCTGTTTAGCGCACACGGCTGGTGCACGCGGGCGCACGCTCCCTCTCTGCGCTGCTCGCGTGCACTGCCTCTGCGCTGAAATTTATGAATTACCCCCCTAATGGGTACAATTACAAAATATATAATAGCATGGGTGAGAATATATAGGCTAAAATACAGTGTATGGGGCATCTAAAACTAGAGTAGGGTGGCTCCTTTTTGAAAGATATTTTAAACAATGTTCTTCCTTTTTTCTCCACAGTCACACATGTAAGAAAGTCTGAAAACACATAGCGAAAATAGACAAGATTCCCAAATACCTACTGTGTCACTGATCATGGCTTTTGGCCATGGCCAAGGATTTTTCACCCCGGAAGTCACTATACCTATAAAAATGACTTTTAAAAAGAAATAAAACACAAACACGCCAACACCTATAGCTGCGGGCACAGAACTACTCATACCCACGGCTATCTGTAGTCCTGTATAGCCTCGAATACAGCCACAAAAGTTATTAACAATAGAATTTGAATAGGTTCCTATGAGAGTCTGAACTATAGGGCGGAGATAATACTTGTGATAAACATAACATCTGCAACAAAAAATATAACCCACCCCTGTGGAAAGAACAGATAATATGCAAGCAAAGAGAGAATGTAGCATTCTGGGTAAGAAAACAGGAGTGATAGGCAATATCAACGACTACAATGTTCTTTAACAAGGGTATATGTTGAGGAATAAAAGGGGCACAAGTGACCAATACAGTCTCGAGGGCCTAAAATGGGCAAAGGGGAAAGTTATGGGCTAATAGTACCTTCTTGGTGGTTCGACTATGGAGAAACAGGCTATTTGGTGCAATCATGAAAAACACATATGGTATGGTTAATCTATAAACATGTGCTGACAGGTAGGATGAATTTAAAACACACTTACTCATGCAGCACCTCTTATGTCTGTTATTATAACCATATGTTAGTTCCGTTTCCTGTGCTGTTCTGTATGACAGGGTAGCGTGCAAAGGACCTGCCAATATGCTCATATACTGAAAGTGTGAGAGGGCTTGCACTACCAGAGCCCCTGTAATACTGGTCCAATAGCGCAATGCTCTATGCTTCAATTGTGATTGTGGCCTCATCTGGCACAGGTCTTTCAGGAGATCCGTGGATTTATGGCAAAAACTGACTTTGCTTTTTAGTCCCTGTAGGACATTTAGAATGGATATCTGCTGCGGGAATATACTGGCAGGTAATCTAATTCTGCCCTTCATGCCTTAGTTACGAGGTTAGATAGTATCCGATTTTGTATTTTTTAAAGTCTCGCACTTTGAAATAAAGTAATATTCATTTTTTACTTCATCTAGTTGTGGGCTCGAAAATGGTAGTTCCGCTAAACTGCTCCTGGTATTTAATTTGCACACATTCTGTACCCAATTGGGTAAAGGCAGAGGTAAAGGCAGAGGTAGGAAGGAGCGTTATTTTCCCTGCTCAGTCAGTCGTGCCATGCTGGTGCCACCTTGAACTAGGCTAGGTTCTCTGACCTAAGAGCCCACCCGTCCCAAGTTCAGGGAAGCAGCAGAGGAAACCCATCAACAACACTATCATCAAACTTTATGAGCCACAGCCCTCCTGCACAAATGCATGATAATGAAATATGCTTACTCTGTCGCCTGCCAGTGCCATTTTATTCAGTTTCTTCCTCCGTCCTAATAAAGTGCACAAATGGGAGGAAGACCCTTTCCCAAGTTCACCCTTGCATCGAGTTCACCTGTACTCAATTAATAATAGGAGTTGCAGGAGGGCCGTATACGAGGTGTCACGTCATTGTCAGCTGAAGGATAGGGATAAATTAATCCACACGTGACAGTCTGCAGAAGTTAATTGGTACCAGGGAAGAACCCAGGACCTGTGCACAGAGTAAGCAAAACAACAAAGCATGCTGGCGGGCCGCTACCAGATGAATGCGTCCTTTCTGGTGC
Source organism: Ambystoma mexicanum (assembly GCF_040938575.1). NCBI lineage: Eukaryota > Metazoa > Chordata > Amphibia > Caudata > Ambystomatidae > Ambystoma > Ambystoma mexicanum. The sequence continues at coordinate 645,232,593 of NC_090930.1, read as the reverse complement.
TGGCAACCACCCAACTGGGGTTGCCCCTGCAATCTCTGACCCATGTTTTTGTGGCAGCAAAAAGAAACCCGAAGATATCAGCTACTGCCTTTGGTGACCCCAAATGTTGTCCATGCCCAGGCGCCATTACAAAACCTTATTTTGTGTACCCATTGTATCTTTGAATGTGCCCCGATCTTCTATAATCAATGGTTGTTTGATTATATTTTGTCTGACTTTTGCTTGATGATGTTTGCCTTTTGGATGTTTTTTTTGTGCTCTGTTATTGCTGACCTATCAGACTCAGCAACATTTCTTCTCCTTCTATTGAGAGTAGGTCCACGTTATTTTATGACAACCATCGTGTAACTGTTTTTCTTGGAAAAATGTGAGTGGCTGCCCCACTCATGGTCAGGGAATAATTTGTATTCAGCGCCAAGGTTAGCTATCAGAATGGGCATTATCAGAGTGGTATTGGTAACGGGATAATATCATTGTTATGGTACTGGTGAAAAAGTACAGGCTACCCAGGAGACCTAGAAAGGCATCTCCCAATCCCACAGCGTGACAAACTTTATTAGAGGAACCCACTTTGAGTTGAATGAGCATGTCTATTATACTTAGCATAGATAGCAAATTGTGAATATTTTCAAAAGTCAAAATGCCTCAATGTGGGATCTCCTTTCATCATGCTTACTCTTTGCGTACAGAGAGGTCCCCACGCACGGGGTTGGTTATAGTTCCTTTGAGATTCTCTTTGGTTACCTGTCAGGGGACCACTAGCTATAGTCAAGGAAGGATGGGAGCTTGCCACTCCTCCTGTCACTACTAATGTGGTGGACCATGTGCTGGGTTTGAGAAAGAGGAGGGCCTTACTGATGGCTCAGGCCAGTGACAAGTTGAAGGCTGGCCAGGCATTGGTCAAACATTGGTATGCCCAGAAAGCTTCACTTGTGCATTTTCCCCCAGGCCAGGGAGTCCTGATTTTGAATCCCATTAGACCCAGGGCCCTACAGAGTAAATGGTCAGGCCCTTACAAAATTGTGGAAAGATTTGGTGAGGTGAACTATTAAGTGGACCTTGGGAAGCGTGGTCAAGCCCCTAAAAAGGCTGAATGCATTCATCCCTAGGATTGAAACGGTTGCTCTGCTCTTGACATCAGACAGAGAGGAAGAGGAATCTGAACCCCTCCCTGATCTGCAACAAGGCAGTCCTTCAGATGACTACACTGAGCGTTTCAAATTGGCTCCTCAACTGTCTCCTCAGCAGCAAGGCAAGGTCAGAACTTTGCTGAGGCAATTCTCCCCCTTTTTCACAATTGATCCAGGTTTGACACCTTGGTGAAAACATGAAATTAACACTGCAGATAATGTGTCCACCAAAAGTAGGAGCAATAGGATGTCAGATAAAGTAAGGTCCTGCATCAAGTCTGAGGTCAAAAAGATGTTGGATCTAGGGGTGAATGAACCATCCAGTAGTCCATTATACGTCCTCTGGTTCTGGTGCCAAACGCATACCTCTAAGTTGAGGTTCTGTATGGATCACAGGGCTCTGAATGCTGTTACCAAGACATATGTGCACCCCCTACCCAGAACAGATGAATTGTAGTCATTGTAAGGAAGTTAAAGAAGATTACGCCACAATCCTTATTGTGTCAGCTTTTAACTGAACTTAGACCAGTGGACACCGTTAATAATTTCAACGATTTGGCCTGTCATCTCATGCAATTGTGGATGACTTCATCTCTAAAAAATGTTGAATCGTGACATCCAAACCAGCAAATGTACCTGGTATAATTGCCCCACTGTTAATCGATGGCGTCGAAAGAGGAAATCTGAGAGAGAGTGGCAAAGGAACTTCTCCCATCTTTCTTATTCTCGATACAACCACGCTGTGAAGCCACATTTCAAAGTCTCAATGACAGGATCTCTTCTGCAAAATCTAATACACACAAGTTATTTGCAATCCTCAAAGAATTTGAAGGAAAATCCTCAGATTAAATGACTTTAGTAAAGGACTCATCATGGTGTCAGACAATGCACGATGAGTTCAAGCAGTACATTTTGGGACACCTTCAATACTCTATCCAGTCATTTTTTTGAAAACATAGTTTCGAATGACAAAAGTTTCGAAAAAAATGTATTGAAAAAATGCATTTTTTTGTAGGTAAAGTTTTTTGGCGCATTTTAATTCGAAACTTTGCCATTCGAAACTATGGCATTCAAAAATATCACTATAAACCCTTCAATAAATAGCAGCTCAGCTAAACCCTCATCAAATTGTAATGCCAAATTATTCTAATGTTTCCAATATTCCAGACCACGCTCCTAGGAAGGAACATGAGCACGTTTTATTTCAATTTAAACCATGCTCCGAGGAACATATCCTTAAAACAGCGGCTGCAATGAAATCACCATCCTGCTTAGGGGATAGTTGTCCATCCAGTATTATCAAGGACTGTATGAAGATGCTTGCACCATGAGTGACACATATTGTCAATCTCTCCTTTTCGAATGCAAGCAAACCCTCGTTCCTTAAAGAGGCATGGATCCCTGCCTTTTAAAAAAAGAGCACGCTGAATTCCAATATAGGAAAGCATTATCATCCCATCACTAATGTACCCTTTCTGTTGAAGATTTTGGACCACATTGCTTGTAGTACATTGCAAAATGTTCTCGAAAGTAATAACCTCCTGAATCCAAAACAGTCTGGTTTCAGGTCTAAACACCGGATGGAGACCGCAATCTTTGACCTGAAATCTAATATTGCCAGTACTGTTGATCGTTGTAGGCCAGCATTAATTATGCTGCTGGATTTATCTGCCACATTCGATTTAGTTGATTATTCTCGGCTCGTCACCAGACTGGCAGAACAGGTTTACTGTTCTCCTGCTGCATCCGAATGAGTCTCCTCTTTTTTGGGACCCAGAAATGCCATGCTAGCTGTAGATGACGCTAGCTCAACTGCCACACTGGTTACATGTGGAGTACCTCAGGGGTTGTTCATTTCACCCACACTGTTTAAAATATATATATCATGCCCCTTCTTGCACTTCTCGATGACCTGGGTGTCCAATATACTAACTATGCTGATGACATCCCGGGTCATAGTTGAGCTGTCCAGCTATTATACTGAGGATACCTCATCCATTAATGCCATCCCTCAAGCCATTCACGAGTGGATGGTAACCAACTCTCTAGCATTGAATGCCGATAAAATGGAACTTTTAATCATAGCATCAGGGAATATAATTAAAAAACCCGTTTCTGATTATGAAAGTTTTATTATTGCCGGTAACATAATCAAAGTATCCAAGTCCATCAAAACATTAGGCATACATTTTGATGGTGAGCTGCTTATGAAGCCACATGTGGCCCAAGTACGTGCAGCCTGCGGATATACCACCAAATTGTTGAGCTATATTCACCCTTATATCTCCCTAAAAACAGAGCGCTCTTGGCCACAGCCTTAATTAATTTCTGCCTTGGTTACGGCAACAGTCTCCTAGCAGGACCCTTTAAAGATAATCTCAACATGCTCCAAGTCACACAAAATTGCAGCTGTCTTTGGTCTCTTTAAATGAGGTTACATAACTGAGGCCAGAAGGGAACTTCATGGACTCCCAGTTAAACATTGTGTCACTCATAAGATTCTGTTGCTGACCTATAAATATTGCAATAAGGACTCCCCACAATACTTATGTAATCGGCTCACCCCTCTTTCATGCAGTCGTTCTCTTCATTCATATGATCCCACTAAACCTGCACAGCCAAGTGTCAATCTTACTTTGTTTGATGGCTCCACATTTAATGTTCAAGCAGCAGCGGCAAGGAATAAGTTACTCCCTCTTCGAAAGCAGGCAAATTCACTCACCACCTTTAAGAAGGGTGTTAAGACTCTTTTCTTTAACCTTGCCCCTGACTAAGTCACATATTGGTCCAGCTTTCCGCTGCACTATCTAATTCCATCTGTATTACGTCTTGTTTGTTACTATGTGCGCTTTGAGGCCTATGGGCGAGTTAGCACATTATAAAAATGATATACATACATCTCAGCACTTTTGATCTCACTGCAGGGTATTGACACATTTCCCTGACTGAAGATGCCAAGGAGAAGACTGCATCCTCAACTCCAAAGGGGCTTTAGCAGTTCAAGGTAATGCCAATAGGATTAAAGAATGCACCTGCTGCTTTCCAAATGTTGGTCAACCATGTTCTGAATGGGTTGGAAGAATTCTACATTGCATATCTGGATGATATAGCAGTTGTCAGCCCCACTTGGGAACAGCATGTGAGACACCTATGGATAGTTTTTAAGGCTCTTCGGAAGGCCCACCTTACCATAAAGGCCAGCAAGTATAACATTGGTCAGGGCTCAGTGGTCTACCTTAGGCATGAGGTTGGTGGAAGTAGAATTCAGCCTCTTCTCAGTAAGATACATAGAGTACCAGACTGGTCTACACCCACACCCAGCTTAGAGCTTTCCTGTGCCTCACTGTGTATTACAGGAACTTCATGGCAGACTATGGTACCATAGCTGGCATCCTGACTGCCCTCACTACTTCTAAGAAACCCAAGAATATAACTTGGTCTGAGGAATGTGAGAAGGCCTTCCAAGGCTTAAAAGACTCTCTGTGCCAGGCACATTTCTCAGTGTCCCTGACCATCAGAAACCTTTTATTGTGCAGACAGATGCCTCTGACACTGGGATAGGTGCAGTTCAGCAAGATGAGAAAGGCAGGGAAAAACCTATTGGATTCACCATTAATCAACTTAAGGATAGAGTGTTTAGGTGGTCCACTGTGGAAAAATTATGTTTTTCAATTGTGTGGACTCTTAGAAAGCTGAGGCCCTAACCTACAAGACCCACTTCACTGTGCAGACTGACGATAGTCCCTGAAAGTGGCTGAAGAACATGAAGGGTGAGAATCCTAAATTGCTCAGGGGGTCCATTAGCCTCCAAGGCTTTAATTTTACTATTGTTCACAGGCCAGGTGTCCAACATAACAATGCTGATGGGTTGTCCAGAATGTTTAACTAACCTGAACATGAGACTCATCCAGGGGTGGGTTAGTTGCCCCTGTCCTTAGTCTGAGAGCGTTGTGTGTTAGGGAAAATATATCTAAAGACAACTTCCCATTTTGCTTTTGTTTCAGCATCCTGACCTGACTTTTACCAGTGGAGCACAAACATCAGCTGCACTCCACTAGTCTATTGCTTATCGTGACAGAGAAACAGACATATCCTTCAGGCTGTCAGTATTGAGAAACTCTGTTTATCTTAGTCTTTCAACTTTGTTGCCACTTTTGGTAACATTTTAACATGTATGCAAAGTACATTACAGTACCGCGCAATGGGGTCATTGGGCCTCACTACGAGGCGGTAGGGTCCCGCCGGTATCCATTTCATGCCGAGTTTGGCAGACCCGGTAATTGCCCATTCGCGGGTGCCGGTAATAAGGGACTCCTCATCCCCATTCAGCCCCATTCGGTGCTACCATCTGGTCCTGCTTTTTCTTGTATTTTTATACATTCTTACCGAGCCATACCAGGCTTGGCTAATGTTCGTCACGGCCGTACCACAAGGTATTTTGTCTACTCCTTTAGCCATTTTGTCTGTTGGGCTTCTCCCTGGTCTTCATGACCTGAGACTACCTTATTTGGGCATGCAGTAGCCAATGAAAGCCGTTTCTTTCACTGGCTACTGCTGGTCACATGCATGGGTACCCAGGAAGTGGGCTGGGACAGTCTGGTCTCTATTCAAACTCCTTTTGCCAAGATGTCTGGTGTGCACAAGACCATGAGAGACACAGTGGTCCCTGATTGGACCACTGCTGGCATTAATGAGTGGGGCAGATCTACTCATTGGATGTCTGTGTGCAAGCACTCACCAGACCCGTGGATATGAGGAGGGGTCCTGAATGCACACCCACAGCAACAGGTCTGTATCGACCTGTACATGGAACCAAGCATCCAGAAGATCCAAGCAGATCTGAGGACTAATCTGGAACCGTGCTGAAGAAGGTTGGAACCCTTAGCACTGGTAAAGCCCTGCTTTGAGCTCAATCTCTGAAGAACTGTGTAGGATCTTCAAAACTTTGGAGTGGTGGGACCAATCACTCTAGACAGGACTTGGTTGCTCTGCAAATTAACTTCTTAGTTTGGACCAAATCCAAGCTAAGGGCGGTGAGTACTGAACCACTTACCGGTGGCCCCTTGTTCATCCATTGCATATTACACACAGAGGATCCCTTCTCGTCCTCTCTTTGGCGTGGATAGACTCCGCTTCCTAAAGCCCTCTGAAAGGTGGGAGTAGCTTTGTCATCGCAGCAGATCCTCCAGTGACACTTGGAACCTGTTTTCACCCTTTAGAAACCTGTCCCTAACTTTGCCAGTTCTTTATACAAGTACACTTGTGTCTGTATGCACGACCAAGTACTTTTACACATGCCTCGAACAATGAGCACAAGGCTCCATTAATCGTAGGGTTGGACATATTAAGTTACAGTTTTTCATATCTGAAGACTGTCTATGGTATAAAGATTGCCTGCCCTTTTCCCTTACAGGTATTGGTGGAGTTTCCAGCTTTATCGCATTGACTCCAGTTACTGTGTATATTTTATATAGTGTATTGCTTCTGTGGTATTTTTACATTGCTGTTCATTATTCATTTGTGTGTATTTGTGGTGCTAATAAGTAGTATATTTACATGTACTTCTGTCCAATTGTAATTTTTGGTGTTTCACTGTGTGTGCTCGTCAACGACCTCTGGTCATCTCCACTGCTCCTGAGACTTAGCCTTGACTGCTGTCCAAGCTACCGTGAATTGGCCTGGCTATCTTCCCATAAGTGTCCCCTATTTTACTAACTAGGTTAGCCTCCGAAACCTGTGCTCACCAGAGCAGAGTTTAGAAATCCATTCCAACATGCACAAATGGCAAGGATAGCAGCAGCAAGAAAATGAGATTCAACATTTTAGATAGGAGCATGCAGGGAATTTGCTTCACCAAATTGCTTGGGTTAACGGAACTAACATCACACGACCCTTGACCCCCTGATAACATCACAGAAAGTGATGTAATTTGACCCCACCCCAAGTGACATCACAGGAAGTGATAGTAAATGACCCTCAGATTTTTTAGCTGCATGTGGCACCCGTGTTTCCAGGTGCTCTCATTTTAGCCAGATATAAGAACCGAGGCACAGAGGGAGGCATGATTTGCCCACGATTACCCAGATTCAACATGGGGTCTATATGTAAAACATACATAATGCAGTATTTCTAACAGGGTAACCGAAATCTGTAACGCAGGCTCCAGCATGTATGAAACATCTATAGCTCAATGGACACAGAAGTATATGTTATCTGTGGCATTGCTGTGTTAAACAGCCCAGAAAAGCACTGTCCCGAGGTGTGTGCTGCTGTTTAACCAGGAGAAAAATGCTGCAAGAGCAAGGCCTGAAAATGAAATCATTGACCAGGATTTAGTATCAACAAAATTCCCTGGTTATAAATGTACATATTATTTAGCTACCACTACGATAGAAGAAACATATTAGACTGGTATGCGTGCACAGAGGGGAATGTGCCTGATAATGGTATCTTTGCTGGAGTATAATATCTGGGAAACTTTCTTTCAATATACCCAAGACCCCCATATAGTTTTTATTATCTAAGTGTAATACTGGGTACCAGAGGACTTTAACAAAAAAAAACACCATTTAATGTAACATCATTGTTGCATACATAAATTCATAGCACCACACAGTTATTTAAAATTGAAAACATCCAAGAGTTGCTTCTCACCCAGGGACTCACTGCAGGCTTCAAAGCGCGCACACTACCCCTTTGTCAGACCCAGTGGTGTCCAACGGCATAGCACAAATTTGGCAGCTCCCCTATAAGCCACGTTGTGCCCCCCCACCAAGCTCCTTAACCAAGCACAGGGTACGCCACACCCCGGGCCTGGGTTTGGGCCACCACGTGTGCAGACTGTCCATGGAGATTATGCTGCTGCAGGGGCATGCACTACTTCAAGTGAAAGAAGTAAATATGTTTTTCAATCAAAGCTTAAATCTTTAATGTAACATAGAGAAAAGGGGGCGGTGCCTGGTCCACAAATATACCAGCCACCAGTGGTGGCTGGTGAGCTGTTTTTTTGGAGGGTGTAAATAGTTGCCACAAGTATTTGATTGCGGCTGGGCATAGCGAGGGAGCCCGAACCTACAAAAATGGGTTGCGGGTGGGCCGTGGAGAGTCTTCTCCCTACCCAGAGTAAATGTTCCGAAAATGGGTTAAATGGTGCATTACAAAACACACTTTCTGGGAAAATGTGGCTAAAAGGCCAACAATGTGGGTAAAAGGCTTTGTAGACTGTAGGGTAAATCATGAAAAAAGTACAATAGATGCAAGTCACCAAAAGAACACAGGGCATTTCCCAATGCATTATCATGCTGGTCCCAGCAATATAGGCCAGTATGAAAAACATTTGTATGCTGGCTGTGCCCATACATTTCCATGCTGGCTCCACCAACATATGCCAGTATTCCCATATAAGACCATACTTATGTCCGCTTTAAGACGTTTTTCTATAGTATCACTACTGGCACTAGGCACAAAACTGCCTCTGTCAATATATGCCAGTACTCCTATGTAAGTACATACTCCCGATGGTTCGTCCATTAAAAGTAACATGTCACAGTAGGAAAACCTGTCCAAACTGGTTCCAATGTAAGCCAGTCTAGACCCATAAGAACACTTATCTTGCTTGATTTATCATAGATGCTCAGTTAATAAAAAGTCATGCTACCATGAAGAATAACAAGGCGCTACATCAAAACATCAATCTAGCAAGGTAACACTACTTACCATGCTTGCTTTTTAAAAGATGTTGAGTAATAAATGTCATGCCACAGTAAGTAATGGCTAGACTGACTGCACCAAAATGCCAGTCTAGCCACGGAATGGCATACATGAACTTGCTTTTGGCCAAAAATACTAGTAAAACATGCAAAGTCAATAAAGGGTGTGGCAAAAATGCTCCAGTGACCCCCACTCTCCCAGGGCCTTACACTCACATGCATCCCCTTTCACCCTCTTGTCACTCAACCATGCATCTCCTCGCACACTCGCTCACATTGGATTCACCACACAGGCACACATGAACCCCACCCAGAACATTCAAACACTCACTGCCACATGTATGCTCATTCACCCACTAGTCACTCATGCACACCTTCTCTTACATGCACTCATTGCATTCTATACACAGGCACACACCCACCCACCCAGAACATTCCAAAGCACACCATTACATTCATACTCATTCATCCACCAGTCACTCAATCATACACCTTTTTTTACCTCCACCCATTGTGTTTTCTACACAGGAGCCGCACACAGCCACCCACCCACCCAGAACATTCAAATACACACAACACATTCATACTCATTCACCCTCCAGTCACTCACACACACATTCTCTTACATCCACTCATTGCATTTTCTACACAGGCACACACCCATCCACTCATTGCATTATCTGCAAAGGCACACACACACCCTCCCAGAACATTTGAAAACACACATCACATCACTTCTCATTCACCCACCAGCCACTCACACCTTTTGTTACATCAACTCATTGCATGCTCTACAAAGGCACACACCCACCCAGAACATTCAAAAACACACATCACATCACATCACGTATCATTCACCCACCAGTATCTCACACCTTCTCTTACATCCACTCATTGCATTCTCTCGCACAGGCACACCGAGAACATGAAAAAACACACATCACATCACTCATTCACCCACCAGTCACTCACATATTCTCTTCCATCCACTCATTACATTCTCTGCACACAGGCACACCCACCTACCCATAACATTCAAAAACTCACATCACATCACTGCTCATTCACCCACCATTGTCACTCACACCTTCTCCTCCATCCACTCATTGCATTCTCTGCTCAGGCATCCACCCACCCAGAACACTCAAAAACACATATCACATCACTTCTCATTCCCCCACCATTCACATGCATACATACATCTGACACACACTTCACACATGCAAAACACACATCATATTTTTTTTAAAAACCTTCTTACCTTTTTCTTGCAGCTTCGGTTTGTCCTTCTAGGCCCCCTCGGCTCCTCTGTGCTGCTCACAAACAGGAACCAGGAAGCTGCGAGAGCTTCCTGGTTCCTCTATGTGAGCTGCAAGGAAGCCGAGGGAGAAGGGGTTGGAGCTGATGGGGGAGGACTGGGCCGGGAACCCACCAGACCTGGTGTGGCGGGTCCCCCCTGTGCCACGGGAGGGCCTGCTACACCAGGAGCACCTGTTTTTTTGCTGGCAAATTATTATTTTTTTACAATTTTCTTTTCCTTTTTAAATGTTGCAAGGGAGTCCCAGGGGTTGCAACTAAGGCCCCCATGGGTCGCAGATGTGACCCCTGGCAAACCCCAATGACATCCCGAGGAGTATGTAACCACAATGTCAGAGAAATAAACAGATGGGAAGAATGCTAAAGGCGGTTTTATTGAATGCTTGTTAAGATCGTGCTAGAGGAGGAATACGTTAACACAGCTTCATTGGAAAATGAGTACATTTGCAGGAGTTACATTAAAGCGTGGTCATTAAAAGATGGGATAGAGAGGGGGGATCGCCAGATAGCCACAAAAGGGAGTGCTAATATGGGCACGACAAAAAGGGATGCACCCATAAGTGGGATAGAAGAGAAAACACCCTCCTGAAAAAAACATGGTCAATAGTGATAGTACGCAATATATTCCATAACACTACAAAATGTAGCGCTGTGAGGGTCATGAGATAGGTGAGAGGTATGTGTTGTGTATAGAATACCATTTTTCAAAGGGTGAAGAATAACAGATGTGGAGGGGTTAAACATGCATCATTGGCTAGAAATGGCGTCTCAATGCGAGGACGGCAGTATCCAGCTGTGCTATCACTGGTTTGTCAGTGTCCTCGTAACACCGAATCCACCGTCTGATATGCCGGTGTCACTGGGACATTACAAGTCCCGGCAGTCAGGGATATCAAGCGGTGGATTCTGAAAGTTCCCATAGGACTCCATGATAGTGGGTTCACAGAAGCACCGGGAGGCAGAGGTGTAGTCTGGTGGTCTGGAAAGGGTGCCAGTACGGTACAACCTGCACCCTTATTTCCGGACTGCCACACTTGTATTGAGGCTCATGTATTCTGTACCAAGAGCTTAGAACATTTGGAATGGCGAAACACGTTTAATTGGCACCTCAAAATAAGAACTAAGGTGGAGAATGTTGCATTCTGTTATGAAAAATAAAAACAATGTCAGGGCAACACACATTATACATGCACAATTGTATTACACTTCCCCTGACATCCTTGATTCTGTGATATTTATTGACATGAAATGCACCTGTCAGAATGAGCTTTGTTGGTAACTTAGATATATTTTTCCTATTTAAATGTATAGTACAATTCTATGCACATTGTTTAAAACTTTGCTATTACACAAAGGATTTAATACCAAATCATTCACTCTTGGCTTTTAATTTGGAAAATGTGTTTCCCTAAGCGATAGAAACAAGGTACAGGTTATATTTAATCAAACACTGCACTGATATATTAGAATCTCATTGGGCCTCATTACAACTCAGGCGTTAAGGGTTAACGCCACCTTTAACCCTTAACGCCTGATTCTGATTTTAACGCCTGCTTTTAGCAGGCGTTAAAATCCATGGCGCTAACCTGCCATGGTGCTAATTACGCCGCCGTAATTTACGGCGGCGTAATTAGCGCCTTCCCCACTCCCATTATGCCCTATGGGGCAAAAATGGGAATGGGGAAGGGAAAATGGGAAATGGGGATTTACTGCCCCACTCACCTTGGAATGGGGCGGTAAATCCGCCATCCACCATGGTGTAAACAGAGTTTACACCATGGTGGTAAAGTTGGTGCACTTAGCACCAAGGTTGTAATGAGGCCCAATGTCTAATTAAAGAAAGTCTACGGCTTGATAAATGATAAATAGCAGACAAGAAATGTCAATATTTGTGGATCTTTTTATGAGTTGATTTGCATCCTTTCTCTTTCACAATGGTTTGTTCTAGAAACGCAGCCCCTGCAATGAATGATGATGATTTATTGGGACATTGTGAAAGTTCGATAAAGTCCTATTGGTAATCAACATTTTACACACAAGAAAGTCATAAAAATCAAGATATGAGTTAAGCAGTTTGTAAAGCTATAGTATTGGGACGTGACTACTGGAACAGAACATATTACGCACTAACACAAGTAATCAGTGTTTAGCTCTCAGCACTCTGTTAGACTGAGAAACGTTTTAACTATGGTTAATAAAATTAATTATTTAAAAACAAGTTTTAGACTGATTCAGGCATTGGCCAGCTGAGGGGGTCATTTGGAAATTCCACCATCAACTGTGGTCAAGTGATCTCAGGTCAATTCCACCCACAAGCATTCATAGTTTTGTTTGGCCCTCATTCGAGGTTGGTGCTAGTCATGGCGCCATGACTAGCACCAATACCGGTACTGCCACCGACTTGGTGGTATGGGGACTTACCGGTCCAATCCGACCTTGGCGGGACCGGTAAGTCCCCATTTGAAAAGCCATTCCCCATTCCCATTTGAGCCCCCATAGGGCTCAATGGGAAGGGGGAAGGAATCAATAACGGTACCGTAAATTGCGGTACCGTTATTGAACCCGGTATCCCTTTTCTGGTCCCGTCCTTAACGCCTGTTTTTTGTTGTATATAACATTATGGAAATCACCATTAAAAAAAAGAATAACGTTTATCAGACTGGTTAAACACAGTCCCCATTTCTATGAATGTGTATAAAATAAATAGAACAGTGAGATGAGCAGGAATTGCAAGTAGAAGTGGACTGTCTGAGAGTTAATTGTCCATATAACCTGTTCTAAATATTGTTATAAGAGTTATGCAGTAAAGCTGTAAAATATATGTTCAGTTCTTCGCAATCAAACTGCCATATCATTCTCCAAAGGTTTTCATTCACATGGGAATTCCTAGTCAATTCCAGACTCTTTTAATGTATCCACTATATGTTATGAAGCCAAACAGAACCAGAAATAGACAGAAGTTCAAGGTTGGGATTCTCAACTGATACAGACGTATTAGCCTTGGTTAGAAGTAGGACAAAATAGAAAGAAATGCAATGATAGCTTCTGCTTAATGCTCCAGTCCAGATGGCCTCAGGTGCTTGCAATCTTCAGTCCTGGGGGTCCAATGCCTTAAATGTGTAGTTAATTCTCAGTCACTCAGTCTGGGCTGGTGTACGTGTCATCTTCCATTTCTTTCTAGACATTTGGTTCTTTTAATTTAAGTCTTCTGCATCTCAGTCTTTACTCCTGGTTGACTCATCCTTTTTGGTCTCTGGACCTTGGGCATCTACACGTTAGGTGGTGGTAGGGAAGTTGTGGAATGGATGGATGAGTAACATTGGCCGAGTCTTCTTAGAACTTCTAGCAGGAGGCTGGCCTTTAGGATAGATCTGATGGAGCTCTCTCCCTTCAAGTCCCAGGGTCCTGGTTGTATCCCCAACCTTCAGTCATTGTTTCCCTCCTTGATAGGCCACAACAGTCCGGTGCCGAAGAACATTGTTCTGTAGTAATCTTCTCTCTGCTACCTTTTAGCTTTCTTCCATGCCTCCATTGATGTTTCTCTGAAGATCCCCCTGTGTCTCCCAACATCCCCCATATGTCTCCTCTCCTAAGCACCCCTGATGTCTCTTACAACATCCCACTTGAAATGCCCTTCTTACACGTTCTTACTGACACCTCCAAGCTCTTGTATATAACACCCCCACCCTCTTCTACAATATTCCACCCACCCCCTTTATCCTGATGTTCTGGCTCTTCTGGCCAGTGCTACTCCCTTCCTTTTTCTCAACCTCCTCACTCCTTTATTAATGCCCTCTGGCCTTTCTCCTTGAGCCTAAATCCTCCAGATTCCTTCTACAACAAACTTGAATGGTGCTCATATACTGACTAACATCCTCCACACACTGCTTACACTGTGGTGGGTTCTCTTTTGATATTCCTGCTCTTGGGATTAAGCAGTGGACAATATTTTGTGGCAATAACAAGAGCAGATGCAAAATGGGTGGGTTGAAAAATTTTTATAACATGTAATAATGAATCTATAAAAGTAATTTCAGGTCAGGTCTGAAATACAAAGGAATATGTGTTTGGCATGTGATGAATCCTATGAACCCCTCACCAAATCCCTGCCTAAAGTCTACTCCCAGGTGGCCAGGGAAAGAAAGACGCTTCCTGATCCTGACCTTGGGGGTGGTGCTCTGCAGGAGGATCACCTGGGAGGAGAAAAGTATCAGGGAGGTGAGATTAATCAATGGGGTGAGACACATTATTTTTCCCCCTCTAAGGAAGAGGTATTTCCAATGCCAAAATACCTAACTGCTTGTTGCCACAATAATTTCACTGTTCCACTCATTGAACACATAAATGTGGGAGCCATCAGCCAAAGCACCTATGGTATACATGTGAATAAACCCCAATCTCAAACCCATAGCTCTAAATGCTTCCCTGATTCAAAATGTGGAAATGGAAAGTAGTCTATGAATAATAATCGCCAAAAACCTAGAAGACGTTATTCTTCTTTTCTAACAAAACTGGTAACTGATCTTTATAACATTCCTTCTATGAATGGTATAGACAATAGAAGACAAATCAGCAAAACTCAAAGAGTTAGAAGAACTAACTTTGTTTCCAGGTATTTTAAGTCCCATAATTCCCTTATTACTGGGACGAGGAAGAAGGATGCAGATGAACACTACTATGGGAGTAATCTCCTAATTAGTGTAGATGACCTACACCTGGAGGGGTCTGAGAGACTTAAAAATCGCTCTCAGGTGCAGGCATTATCCAGAGAGAAATGAGAAGAGCAGTGGAGGAAGAAGAAGCAGCACTGCCTGTGTTTGCAGCTGAGAATGAAGCCTGAGGTGAGAGAAGATGCCGGGAACAGTGAAACGCCAAAAGCCATGGCAGGACCTGAGAGAGTCTTTGCCTTTAACTCTTCATGTTGCAGAGGTTGCGCAACGGTAAGTGTGAGGAAGAGATGCTTGCCCAATACAATTTTGTTGTGCAGATTTGCGCAGTGTTCACTCTTTCCAGAGCAGAGGAGGCCCCATTAATTCGTGGTGTGAGCAGAGAAGGACCAGAGGATGCTATTTATCCAATCGCGATGAGCCACAACTACTGAAGAGCTGCAAACACAGAGCAGAGAATATCCGATTGACTTACCTGATAAGTTCACGGCTTACAAGTGACTCTGAAATGCTCCAGTGCTGTCTGCTTGTTCACGACAGGCCGCTTCACTCGTGGTTAAGTGAAAGCAGCAATAGCAGTGATTTTGAAGACTGTACGTAACCAACCAAAATTTTGCCTGGTGAAACAAAGTGGCTGTATAAAGCGCATGAGAGTGTGGGAATCCCATAATCCCCATGCAGAAGCTGTAGAAACTCCGAAATCTTACAAGCAATACCCAAGCCAAGAGTAAATCAAGAACCAGCAATATCAAAATAACAAGCAGTGCTCAGGGAATACAGAAGGGCTGAATGATAGGGACACTTATGATACGATATTTTATTTATATCGCTCTCATATACAAGTGAAAAATAAAGGTGGCAAGCAGGCTGCCCATCTGGAGCAGGTTATCCAGAGGGAGAGGAGCATAGATGCCAAGAAGTCTTAAAGATCACTAATGCGGTTCCTTGTTTTCACGCAACTTGTCTAATGTTTGATGCCAATGAAGTCTAAGAAGTTTTTGTTACTTTAAGTCGGACGTTATCACTGAAGCACTTTTCGGTTCTTGTTGATGTAGAAGAGGTTGTTGCCCAAAAGAGTCTGGCAAAGAAATACGTCAGATAGTAGTTGATGCAAGAAATATCTCATGTTGATTTGTGACATTTGAAGAATTGTGAAAGCTTGTTGAAGAAAGGTCAGAATTCCGTTTGAAATCAGAATTTCAGAAAACCATCCTGACAAAAAGACTTGTTGTTACTACCAAGGTGAAACCTGTTCTTACTCCAGG
Organism: Ambystoma mexicanum; assembly: GCF_040938575.1. Taxonomy (NCBI): domain Eukaryota; kingdom Metazoa; phylum Chordata; class Amphibia; order Caudata; family Ambystomatidae; genus Ambystoma; species Ambystoma mexicanum. Next base: position 645,216,505 of record NC_090930.1, on the reverse strand, counting down.
AGGAGTTTGAACAGTTTATTTATTTCTGAAACCAAATATTGTGACAGTTATCCTGACAAATACAATTGTGGTTGCTTATTTGGAGAAGACAAATGTGAGACATTTCTTGGTCCCGGAGGAGTGGGAATGTGTGATTTTTTTTAGATGTTTTATTGAAGCAATAGAACTTTGTGAATTCAAGTACAAGACCTAAAGAACTGGATTGGAACTTTGTGTCAAACCCGATTTCCTTCCTTCCTTTTAACTGTGAACAAAACCCTTGTTCAGATCTGGGGAAGGGAAACTCATTCAGTTTATAAAAAGAGACATTGGGCCTCATCACGAGTCCGGTGATAAGGGGTTAACGGCACCGGTATGGATGCCGGTGCCTTTAACTCCCTACCCCTGCATTCCGAGGTCCCTTAGCAGGTCCCACTAAGGAGCCGCTAAGGTACCAGGGAGCTAATAATGGGCCCATTATTAGCTCCTTCCCCATTCCCATTCCTTCCCCATTCCCATTGAGCCCTATGGGGACTCGAATGGGAATGGGTAATGGTTTTCAGAATGGGGACTTACCGGGTCCTCCAAGGTTGGAATGACCAGTAAGTCCCCATTCCGACAACCCGGACCCGGACACCAGTTTGGAGGCAGCCGTGGCGCTAATAGCGCCACGGCTGCCTCCAAATTCTCAATGACCCCCATTGATTATATAATGAATTGGATAATTTGCTTTGCGATATTGTTGAATTGAATTGCCATATGTTTCCTTAGTGCTTTATTTATTGTATAGGTGTCAGGGTTAGATATCCTTTTGCTAAAGTGTTTTCTTTAGTTTATTTTAGGCAGGGAAATCCGTGTCAGGGTAAGGATAGTGAGGCGTTTATCCAACCTATTTATTTGATAAAATAGTTAAAGTTAAAAACTCTTTACAAAGTTGTCTGCCTCACATTTCTGACTCCTCAGAGGTACTGATACATAAAACAGGGAAGAATGCAGCACTGTAGTGAACATTCTTAGCCAGTCAGTTTTGTGTATGTATTCAGTCAGTCAGTCAGGCTAAACATAGCCAATCAGTATAACTCATGTAACCTGTGTAAATTAGTTAATAAGGAGCATCGTAACTTGCTGTCACCTAGACGCTGGATGGATGAGCCTGTGAGGGATATAATTGGAAGCTGGAATTGCAGTAATGTGTGTGTATGAAGTTGTCTTGGTCTGGTACTACCCTAATCTTCAGTAGAAGCACTGAGGACGTTCTCTGTCAGAACGTATCAAAAGCAAGTGAAAGCCGAGGTCAAATCTTTTACAAGCCAGCATTGTTTTTAATCTATTCCACGTCTGTTGAGCTTCAATGAGTGAATATTTTCCTTAACTATGTCAGGGCCCCCTGTTTCTTGATAACTCAAATATTTCCCACTTCGAGTCATAGAAAAGTGGTCTTTATGTGAATGTGTCCAGAGCAGTTAAGGAATGGACTCTTTTAGAACAGAGATTTCAGTGCTTAATTAAGTGACAGCATTGACTTATTTATATATAATTTAAGTTCTTTCCCCAAATTTAAAGAATGCATATATAACATAATTGTAGAGCCGTACATTAGATGAGCAGCATATTCAATAAGATAGCATATTCATTATTATATTTCAGAGGATTTATAAGCATGCATATCATAATGAATCTATGATCGAGGAGGCTGACTGCTGCTTTTTGAATAAATTGTCCAGTCTAATTGGTACTCTGCGAGGCCAAGAGAATGTTTTTTTTTTATTTAGAATTAATGAGGGCTCTATTAACATTGGGCGGGTCAGAGTAAGATAAGAAGAGACAGAGTGGTTGTAGTTGCAACAACCTAAAATTGTAGGTCTTAACAATCTCATAAAATGTGTCTATTGAGAGTCAAATACGCCTCCCAACAAAGAAACAGATTTTTCACTGATTTGTCAAAGACACGCTTGATGACCCAGAGACAAAGGCGAGGAGGATGTCTGGTTTAATCATTATGACGATGTTTAAGACCGAAGGGCACACATTTGTTTTTTTAGAGCGTTCCACAGCAAAGGATTTTTTAACATTCAATATGAATTTGAATTAGACCATTTGTTAGAATGGGCAAATCTTCTGAGGAAGAGCTGATGTTTACATATAGCAGAGCGTTATCAGTAAAAAAATTAAACAGATAGCCCAGCTATTTAGATGTACAAAGTGAGGCCTAACATAAGAGAATGTGGGAAAGACGTTATGCTTGCAGAACCCCAGAGGAAACAGGGCATACATTACAGGAAAATTGCCTATGTTCACATGCTGAGTTCAGTTAGATAGAAAATAATAGAACCAAGTAATAGCATTGCCCCATACACCAGCCACTTCCATAGGCTGAACTACCAGAAGGATTATGGGTGTCCTGGCTCCCTCAAAACAGCAAACACTACTTTTATCCCCCACTAATGACTCAGTGCTTTCAGGACAAATAACACATTATGGAACATCAGCAGCTTAAGCAGGACAGCTCGAACTGCATAACAAGAGCAAAATCTGTCCAAAAGAGTGTACGTTTTCAGAGGAGTGCAGACATGTTACTGTTAGGGTGAGAGTTGTGACATATTAAATGTGCATCAAAGCCAGTGCACGTTAAGGTGCTCATGTTCCAATGAGCCGTAATGTAAATGGAAGGAGTGAAACATGTGAATAAGGCGTTTACATCTTCCATTGATGCCATAACTCATTTTAAAACATTTGTATGGTGGAGAGAAGGGGCGGTACGCAACTTGCTTTTCCGTCACCTTCTTTCCTCTCCACCATGCAAATGCTCCAGCATTTATGCCGGCATGGATGTTCATGCAGGAGCAAATGCTGGAGATTCCTATGGAGTCGTAAGCTTTATGCACCAGCATAGAGCAGATGGAACCCATAGTGATGCATTATACACGCTGCCTGCCATGCTCACATTGGCAGGCAGTGTGCACAATTACAAATAAATACTGCCAGATACGCTTGCATGTCGAACAGCATTTTATTGTAATTATGAATGCTGCTTACCATGCACGTATGTTAAGCAGCGTTTACAATTACAAGTAAAAACTGTCTGGCATGTAAGCTTGCAGGCAGCATTTACTCACTTCGTACATCGGATTGCAAAAGTGAAGGGCAAAAGGCAACATACAGACGTGGTGGCGACCTGGCTTCACCTCCGTGAAAACATACCAGGTATGAAATGGACTCCTAAGTGTTCAGAAGGATTTTAGCTTTAATCACTATCATAGAGATAGTTGTAAAATATAAAAACCTGGTCAGTCTGTTGTTCTCAAAGTTCACTTTGCACTAATGCAAAACAGCACGATTTGATGTGTCCCTCTCCACTTTCTCGTAGGTGATTTAGTTACAGAGTGAGGGTATCTTTTTACTTGCTGATGCTCATTTTGAATTCTGTGATGCCGTATAAAAATAAGTACTTATGCCAGTCATTACAACTATTTCACTGTTTAGGGTCATTTTCAAAATGTTTGCAGTTTGAAGATTAAACCACCTAGGTTATTGGCTGAATGAATGTCTCATGCATGCATAAAACTGATCGATTACTATGGATTCTGCCTGTATTTATCAACTATTAAAAGCTGGTGGATCCCAGAGGAATACACTGTAAATGTAACTCGCAATGTTTAATTTGCAGGAAGCTGTTACATTGTACCACCTCTGCACAACCTACCGAAAAAAAAGCAACATGGTATAACAACATCCACCATGCTATGTTAGATAAAATCAAAAAACTCCAGAACAAAATCAAATGCCAATTCGACAAACTGCCCAAAACTAATCCAACACCACCACCTAATCCTCACACCATCATACCAAATGACAATGCTGCACACAGCACTAACCCCCCTAAATTCTTCTCATTCAGGGAAGTCACAGTTCCCAAAGTCCTTTTTATCATGAAGCAGACCAAACCATCTCTATGCAAAGGAGACATCTGCCCAGCAAACAATCAAAGACTGTGCCACAGACTTGGCCCCTTTTGTAACCACGTTCATCAATATCTCCTTTGCTACCAGCACCATCCCACTCTCTTTCAAGGAAGCGTGGGTTCGGCCACTATTGAAAAAACATATCCTGGACCCGGACTCCCCAACTGGAAATGCACAACATTCTTAGTAAAAGGCAATCAGGATTCCGCCATGGACAAAGGCAAGACCTCACTCCTCCTACTCCTAGATCTCTCGATGGCCTTTGACTTGGTTGACCATAAGATCATGTGCAAACACTTTTCCAACACAGCACACTTCTCCCAAGATACCACCGCCTGGATCGCTTCCTTCTTGGACGGTCGAGCGATAAGAGTCTTTTCAGACCAGGCATCCACCCTGCCATCACCCATCAGTTGTGGAGGCCCACAAGGCTCATGCACCTCCCCCACTCTCTACAACCTCTTTACTCTCCCCTTATTCAGTGACCTAGAAGGCTTTGGCATAGCCTTTACAAACTATGCCTAACAGGCAACTCCACTCCTCTCCTACCCCTAACAGGCAACTATGAGCAAGATCTCAAGACCCTGCAAGACACATATGCACGCATCCAGGCCTGGATGGCGGCAAATGGTCTATGCCTAACCAGGGAAAAAACTGAAATACTGCTGGTAGGTCCCAAAGAAGCCTTAAAAAGACTAGATGACAACTATAATTCCTTCAGCATCACGGACACCGTCATTAAAACTTCAGATACTGTCAAAACTCTCTGAGTCTATCTGGACTTCAACTTATCAATGGACAGGCAAGTCAGCACCATCTTGTCAGCAGCAGCACTCACATCAAAAATCATAAATGCAGTGAAACCCTACCTATCTCCAAAGAACTGCCTCAGCATTGCGAGAGCCACAACTGGTGCAAAACTTGACTACTGCAACATCCTACTCCTAGGCACTTCAAATAATAACATCAACAGATTGCAAATCACACAAAACAGTTCCCTCAGAGCTGCACTCAGCATACCCAAAAGAAAGCACATCTCCCAGGCAAGGAAAGATGCCCACTGGCTCCCGGTCAAAGTGTATAACATACAAAGCCCTCACACTCTAACACAGATGCATCGCCCAGACGGCCCCAGCATACCTAGTGGAAAGAATACTCCAATCACCAGCCCACAGATCAACACGTGACCAATACCCACACCAACTCTCAGTCCCTGCATTCAACAGAGCTAAAGCAGGCAGTTTTAGCTTTGAGGTACGAACCCCGAAAGCATGGAACTCACTTCCACTCAGGGCCGATTCCCAACATGGCGCAGTGAACGTGTTAAATAGCACGATTCACTGCACCATTTCATGACGCCCAGGCACCACTGCTATTCTGAAGTGGGCCTGGGCGTCATCGGAAAGCACAACAGTGCTTTTGTTAATATCCGCCTGTTTCCTTTGGAAACAGGCTGATGAAGATCTCGGCAGCAGTTTCTCGAAATAACGAGGAAATCGTTGTTTAACGAAACTGCTGCCGAGAATTAAAACAAAAGCACGTGCTGGCTGGAGCCCTGCCAGAGGAATTACAGCTGTGGCAGCCTGCCGGTTTTATTGATTTTAAAAGCATTCTTCTGCATAATTGCCCCAGATTAATGGACAGCAGTGCACAGGAGGGCAAAGAGATAAGTTGTGGGCATTTTTGAAAGTTGTGGGGGACAGTGGAAAATCAAAACAAACCCACGTGCTGCCTGGAGCCCTGCAGCCTGCCATTTTTACTGCATTTTAATGCATTTTTTCCATTATTGGGCCATCATTTCTCACCCACCTCACACACCAAATGAACTGCTTCTTGTGGCACTCCTCCATACGGCACCAATTGTGTGCCGTACTTCAGAGCCAGTTTCGAGCACTTGCAATATTGGAGGAGTGCCACAAGAATAACCATGCAAAGGCATGATTAACGAGAGTGCCGGTTGCTAGGTCGGTTTCCAGCCCTTCCTAGCAACCGGCACCCTTATTCCAAAAGTGGCGCATTGATTCCAACTTTGGAATATTGCACCACCTTTAGAATAGGGTGTAATTACCGAAAATGTTATTAGCCCTTTTAACAACATTTTCGGCAATTACCACCCAGTTGAGAATCGGGCCCTCAGTCTAAGAAAGGAAGAATCACTGGCAACTTTCAGGAAAGTTCTAAAAACAAAGCTGTTCAACTAGGCCGCTTTGTGTCCTGCACTGCCTCCAACATTGTTCCTCTGTAACCTCGGAACGCCACTCTACAATGTCATCAAATGTCTATATCTGTTTCTGTAACCAATGTATAACCTGCACTAAGTGAATATCCTGTAACAGCGCTACGATACCTCCGGGCCGCTGGGCGCTTTATAAACCCAAATAAATAAATACATTGTTTTACAAACAAAGAATAACATGAAATAGTAAAGGTTATTTTGTAGATATTTACTCTTTCTTTTTGTATCTCATTCTGCGAAAATTGAAGATTGCATGCAGGAGACCGAAGGGCATGTAAGTGCTAAAATTGGTGGTCTGCTGCATGTAACTAGGGTTTTTACCAAAATGAGCCTGACTATTTGAATAGATCATATACTGAGTGTCGGAGTGTTTTATTTAAAGGCAGCAATTGATCACAAACCGGCCCAGAGTGAGTTCTTTACCGTATGCAGAATGGAAGTACAACAGACCACCTGAGACCATGCTGAGTGCCCCAAGATACATGTTTGCAGGGTCGCAAAGGCAGGCACTCTGTAAACCACAACCCCTGTTAGAGCGCCATACATTTAAAATCTACTGGGTTTCTTTTCATGTGTTACCATTCAAAACCAATTGTACATTGTCTGGCTTTTTATCCCCTTTTCTCATAAATTGTGATGTAAAATGCACCAATTCAATACATTATTTAAAAAATGTTCTGTGCTCAATCTCATTATTATGGGTTCCCTCACTATGCTCATTCAAGGGGCCTAATTCTTTGGAGACGTTAATGCCATTCCACTTAAAGTGTTCACCTGCCATCACTGGCCTTACAATACCAGTGCAGCCTCAGGTGCCGCCTGACCTCAGGAAAAAAAACAGCCTCTGTCATTGCCATATGCATAATAATGTTATTTGCTGTACACAATTGTGGCTGTCCAGAAAGGGTGCCAGTACATTGCTACTGACACCCTTATGTTTAGATTGCCAAACTTGTGATGATGGCCATTTTTCTCAGATGAAATGTCATCCCACCCATGGCGGGATAGTCTGTGACATATCTTGCAACTGTAGTGGAAAGGTCTGTGATGTATTGAATGTCTATATATGCATTTCACAAGAGGTCAATCATCACATTGTAATCATTGATGTACGATGCCTCATCTCTTTTAATGTTGTAAATGTTTTTAGGGGATTTCCCTTTTACACTGAGTCTAACAGAAGACATCCAGCTATTTACTTGCCCTTTGGTGGAAACTGGTCTAGGGAAGCCAAACAGAATTTGGTATACTATTTACTTTCGTTTTTATATTGATGTCACCAGTATTTGCCACACTTATATTTTTGGAAGTATAAGATTTGTGTATGTAGGTCACTTTGTGTGGTTTCTGAAGGGATGTGACAGGTAATGTATTTTTGAATACATTGTAAAACAGAGGCATCACTGGCATTGCACAATTTGGGAGCATTTTTTATCTACATGTGGATGTGTGGTGCTCCTCTGTATTGATATTCTTTACTCCAGAAGAAATGAAGTGATGGTGAAAGTATCTTGAAATATTGACAGGGTCAAGTTAACAGAGTTCTCCTGGTGTTTTTATGTCTATTGCTTCTTTATTTTGGTTTGCGGTGCATAAGAGGTCATGCAAGTGGCCACATGGGTATTCTGCCCAACTTAAAGTAACAAACTGTGTGGGTGACACTAGGTTCTTTAGCATACAACGCACATCAACGTAACATCGGAACCAGTATTCTTTTGTAGCATGCAAGTTTCCAAAGAGATTTGTGATACTTCACTAGAAAAATTAATATTTGTCTTTTATCTTTTGAAGCTGTTGGGTAGCTGACATCTTTAAGAAATGAGAGGCTGTTTTTAATGTGTGTGCAACTCCATAACAGTGAGTTGCTAGTTCACTTTCGAAGCGAAGGTGGAACATATATTCTACATTTTGTCTGAATGTTTGGTCTTCAGAATACTTTCTTAAAGAATGATATTCTGATGCACTCATTTGTGTGGCTTTTTCATCATATCTTCCTACTTTTGCTGAAGGAAAGAGCAGAGGAAAAGAATGTGCTATTACATTGTTCTCCCATATTGCCATTGGAGATCCTTTGGCTTGACACATTTGATATGGTTCTAATGCTTCTTCTATGGTGTTATTGGAATGTATTGGTTGAGTTATATAATGGTCTAAAAGGTTGGCTGCAGTAACAGGATCCACACTTTCAAATTGGCCAGTTTGTGGTGAGTCTTCAATTATTTGGGTGGTTTCTCTTAAGTTTCCTTCTATGTTCATATCTCTGTAATATTCATTGTTTTCTTTCAGATATTGTGGGGCGCGTCTATCTTTGTTTAAGTCTAGTTGGTACACCATTAACTAGTACAATCAAAGTTTGTTCTATTGGCTGTGCTACTCCTACAGTTTCCACATTTTCTTTAAGATCTAATGGCAAATAAACTCCTTTCCACGAATGCCTTTGAGTACCTCTGATGGAGGCAATTTAGCAGTTTTGGGTTGAAGGTGTATTATAGCTTGAAATGGGTGTACTGTTTGAATAATGATGCTCTCAAATCAGTTATGTTTTTAGTGATTGCCTGTGATGGCATTTGGTTATTGTCCAGCTTTGTATTGTAGTATGTGCAAAATATTTTGAATTTATTTTCTGCTGTTGCATATAAACTTAATTGGAACCATTGGGATTCCTCATTGTCCTGTATTTTGCTGTCTCATTTTTGTACATGTTTTTATGGAGGTTGGTGTGTGTAACGTGTTTGCTAATGTTTTCTAAAGTAACTGAATTTTGGAAGTCAACTTCAGTTCCAAAATATCTTCTTTGGGTGTGTTCTATTTGTTGAAGGAGTATGTTATTTATGGAAAGATGATTGTGGAGACCGCAGACAGTTGAAAACATCCACGGACATTGGGGGATAAGCCAATGAGGTTGTGTGGTTGTGGAGGAGGTACAGGAGCACGGGGGAGCAAGTGTTTTCTTTCTTGTGTGAAGTGGTGGAGATTTGGCTATGGGTATGAAGAAGCAGAGTGTGTGGATGCTGGGAGATTTATGGATGCATTGGCTGATGGATTACACAGAGCAGTTCTGTATCTCTAGTATTCATAGATCAGATGAATTGGAAGTCTCATGGTATGGAGTGTGTGGATCAAACTGGAAGGCATTATTGGTGTTGTGTAAGAATATGGTTCAGTTTACACATCCAAACATCATTATAGTACATTGTGGAGGCAAAAATTTGGGGTACGTGACTGGAATATCCTTGCAGTTTGCCATGAAGGATATGTTCAAAAGGCTAATGGAATTGTTTACAGCTACAAAGATTATTTTTTAACTGATAGCGCAAAGGCCAATGTGGCATGGTTAAAACTTGTTTTGTCCACAAATTAAAATGCCTGGCAGAATGTTAATAAAGTTGTGTGTGCTTGTTTACAAGATGTAGGAATTACATCTTTTCACAATGAGAATATAACATTTGATGGAGTGAACATGTTTTGAAGAGATGGTGTACATTAAACAGATGTTGGAAATTAGATTTTGCTTTCCAATGTTCAGAATGCCTTGAAACCGTTTTTGTGAGAAAAAAAATGAAAAGGGAACACATACATTTTTTAGTAAAGCATCTAATTGTATGCATAGTACATAAAAAACTAAAAAATACAAAAGGTTTGAAGCAGTTTTTGTAAAAGTTATAAAAACAAATAAATACAGTGCAGCATTTGTTAGTAACAACAAACATCAGTAATGTCATTAATGATGTCATTTGTGATGTCATCTTTGATCTCCTGGGTGTAAATCGTAGCAGTGCATGGTGGTGACGCGAGTGATGGTTCCATAGCTTACCATAATTACCATAATGGGTGAATTTCTTGGGTATTACAATTTTACTTGTAACCTCAACGTCCCTTTAACAAGACTAACACCCAGGATATCAAAGGTGACATTATAAATATCATTGATGGCATCACTGATTACATCACATATCTGGGCCACTTGTTTTTGTTCGCTGACATATCTAGGCTAGGTGGTTTTGTTTACTGACAGTCACAATATTAAAATTCAAAATGTGCTGCATATCTAGACATTAACCATGTCATATGTTTTTAAAGTACTTTCCTTAGGGTTTGCTCTCAGCTCATGCTGGACAAACATGGGACAATAAGCAGGCCTCAAACATGCAATTCATTTGTGTACATGAAGATGAACATTAATGTTATTAACATTTTGTGGTGATGCTATTTCTTTCTTCCTTACTTTAGTTGCCTTGTATGCGCCACTGATTTGTAGGCATTGAGGGTCTTTATATGTATTGTTTGTACTAGTACAAGTGTGTACTAAGTCTTGAATTGTTAGCTAGTTATTACATGTTTATCATTACTCAAAACTCTGATAAGGTAGCATTCTTAAGGTTATAAATATTGTACTTCTATGGTGCATGCTGCAGCCATTGCCTATGTGTATGTATGATTAGGTTCCATTATTAACAACAACACTCCAGTATAAGTTTTGTTTAAATTAGTACATTCTTTAATAGATTAAGTAGTTCATGATAGGTCTCCTGATCACCCCTGACATCTTGTTGCCAACATAATAAATACTGTAGGGACTTTTCGTCAACATTTATTTCATATGTGATGTCATCAATGACATTTGTGATGCCCTGGGTGTTAGTCTTAGCAGTGCACAGCAGTGGCACAAGTTATGGTTGCTTTGCACACCATAACTGGTGAATTTCTGAGGTTTTTCAGTTTTACTTGTAACCATAACGTCACTTTAACAACGCTTTTTCACTGAATTGCATGGGTATGTGTTAGTGCAACTTAACCATAACATCCCTTTAACAAAGATTTTTCAGTGAATTTCACAGGTTTTTGTAAGTGCAAGATAACCATAACGTCCCTTTAACAACGTTTTTCAGTGAATTTCATAGGTTTTTGCTAGTGCACCTTTAATCTGCTACAAATCCCTTATATTGTACTATATTGTACTACCCCCAAAGTGGCAGATCAGAGGGAAGACTAAAAAAAAATGTACCCATCAATCAACAAACAGATGTACCTAAAATCACAACTAATGTTTAGAACATTCAAATATACCCTTTTGTACAAACACTTACGTTAAAAAATATGCATTTTTTAAATGTAACACACATTGCAATAGAATGCACCAATCACACACCATTAACTGTACACTTGAAACACCAGGTGCATACTGGACAAGACATTCTCACTACACAGTAAGCGCATTGTATTTATTTCTCTTTTATTAGCTTTCATTACATAAAGATGTGTTATAAGACATATGACATTTTTTTCTCACAGAAAGCACACTTGAATGGTAAGAGGAGAACTTCCCAAAAGATGAAATGAGCAACAATAATATCTCCGATGGTATACGATAGATATGTTAATGTCAACAAATAATGTATTATGCGCACACCTTATTAAAATAATAATTTCTATTTCTCTTACTGCGGGGCATGGGGAGGGTGAGTAGGCTGCCTGTGGGGCATGCCCAGGGTGGATGGGTGCCTGTGTGTATTTTGGAGGTGCACGGGAAGTTTCACACGCAAAACTCCAGGCAAGAGTGGGGTACGTGTATTTCTGGGGTGCGCGGGGAGTATCACACTTGATAGGCCTTGCGCGAGCGGGGTAGGTGTATTTGGGGGAAATGCGGGAAGTTTCACACGGGATACTCCAGGCGAGAGCAGGGTATGTGTATTTGGGGGGTATGCAGGGAGTTTCACATGCGATAGGCCTCGTGCGAGTGGGGTATGTGAATTTTGGGGTTACACAGGAACTTTCACAAGCGATACTCCAGGCAAGAGTGGGGTACATGTATTTCGGGGGTGTGTGCAAGGAGTATCACACGCGACATGCCTTGTGTGAGTGGGGTACGTGTATTTGGGGGATACGTGGGAAGTTACACACGCGATACTCCAGGCAGGAGCGGGGTACGTGTATTTTGGAGGTGTGTGGGGAGTATCACACATTATAGGCCTTGTGCGAGCGAGGTACATGTATTTGGGGGAGACGCAGGAAGTTTCAGACGTGATACTCCAGGTGAGAGCAAGGTACATGTATTTGGGGGGTACGCAGGGAGTTTCACATGCGAAAGGCTTGTGCGAGCGTGGTACATGTATTTTGGGGTGCGTGGGAAGTTTCACACGCGATACTCCAGGTGAGAGCGGGGTATGTGTATTTGGGGGGTAAGCGGGGAGTTTCACACGTGATAGGCCTTGTGCGAGCGGGGTATGTGTATTTTGGGGGTGCGCAGGAAGTTTCACACGCAATACTCCAGGCAAGAGTGGGGTACGTGTATTTCTGGGGTGCGCGGGGAGTATCACACTCGATAGGCCTTGCGCGAGCGGGGTAGGTGTATTTGGGGGGAAATGCGGGAAGTTTCACACGGGATACTCCAGGCGAGAGCAGGGTATGTGTATTTGGGGGGTATGCAGGGAGTTTCACATGCGATAGGCCTCGTGCGAGTGGAGTATGTGAATTTTGGGGTTACACAGGAACTTTCACAAGCGATACTCCAGGCAAGAGTGGGGTACATGTATTTTGGGGGTGTGCGCAAGGAGTATCACACGCAACATGCCTTGCGCGAGTGGGGTACGTGTATTTGGGGGATACGTGGGAAGTTACACACGCGATACTCCAGGCAGGAGCGGAGTACGTGTATTTTGGAGGTGCGTGGGGAGTATCACACATGATAGGCCTTGTGCGAGCGAGGTACATGTATTTGGGGGATACGCGGGAAGTTTCAGATGTGATACTCCAGGTGAGAGCAAGGTACTGTGGGATGTATTTACCCATGCATCCAAGCCCTACCTCAAAACTGTGCAGTACTGACATGAAAACATCATGATGGCCAGAGTTTCCCAGAAAATGTACAGGGAAATGCATGAAGAATAGGCTGCCACTCATTTTTGCCGATGTTATGGGCACAGAAGGAAACTGCCTAAAACCACCATTGGACTACCCACACAGTAGTCTGAAACCATTGGGAGTGGCAATGCTGATTGCCAAAAGCAAACCCATAACTGTTGGGAATTCATTTTCTTAAATCCCAAAAAGGGGTGCAGTACCAGTACTCACCACTATCAGAAAGCCGGCGTTTTAAAACCACCAGATTTTACTTTTTTGTAGAAAACTGAATAAATGAACCCAAAACAGGCCAAAGAAAGACTTACTGAGAGGTGGATACAATGTAAAGTTATATTCTGAAGTGACTTGAAGGTTTATAACAAGACTGGCTGAGCTGTGGATTTCAGCAGTTTAAGTAAATCTGGACTGAAAGACACTAAAAAAATCTAAATGTTTAAAAGAAATGAGTGACCTACTTTGAGTGTCACATAGGTTGCAATTGTTTAAATGTCATAGTTTTAAACTTAGAATCAGCAACCTAGCTGCATATGTAAAAAAAAATGTCTTGACTTAAACTGGGGAACAGAAATGACATGTAGCTAAAAACTGGCTTAAAGAGATTCCAATTCTGCCTGGCAACTACCCCCATCAGGAGTGAAACCTGAGTCACAGCTGTGTTCCCAGGCCTATCTGCCTTTTGCTGGCCACACTAAGGATATGCCATCTCTCTGATAATTGAATTAAGGGAAGCCCCCACAGAATACAGGAGCTCTGAACAAAGCCCTCTCCTGAATCAGGCAGATGGTTTATTGCAGATATCGTAAAAGTAGCTTCCTCCTGAAGCAAAGGGGAGGGGCACTGCCTGTGAGAGCAAGCTGGCTTGGCAGAACTGGAAAAACCAGAAATTCAACCTTGTGCTGGAGGAAAACCACACCCCTTTGGGGCCAGAACATAACTCTAAAAAGATGAATAACTCATAGAGCGGACATGTGAAAATTTTATAAATGATACCATAATTCTTGTGATTTTTCTGCCCACATTTTAAGAGGTTTTTAGAACCGGTGGCATGTTCAGGGGGGTTTTAGCGGAAAAGAGGATATTACTCAAAATGTGTGCATGTGAAAAATCTGACACTTCATCAACTAATGTCCATACTCCTTGCGCACATGTGTGTAAATTTGGGTTAATGTCCGAAATTGCGAAACCAGTTAAAAAGTGAAATATGTGCCATTTTTGAATGCAAGCCCCCAGGAAGAGCAGATTTGGACAGGGTATACCTCCTGTGATATGTGAAGGGTGCATGTAAATTTAAACAAATGTGTACCTGTGCAAATATGTTTTTTTGAGCAAATATAGATTGTGTGTGAAGTTGACAGGGGTGGGTTCTCTGTATCATAAACAGACCTCATCATGATGACACTTCATTTCATTCCCCCAATCAAGTGGAAGCGGATGAAAGCTTGGCCAATGATAAGTGGAGAGGGGCAGGCTAGTGATGCTGCTCACACACACCCATTTTAAAAACACATAAAAGCAGAGAGACAGGACAGATAGGGACCTTCATTTTCCACTTGCAGCTGGAAGCTCTGCCAAAGTTCCATACTTTACCTCCATCAACCTTCAGAGAGCAGACATAGAGACTTCAAATCTATCAAATTTCCAGAACCAGAGACCCAGACCAGACCAGCAGAGTAGAGCTGACCTGTTAGCAGAACCAGAGAGAGCTGACCCAGATCACTGTGAAGTGCAGAGATCAGAGGCGAGTCTAAAACCTGACCAGATCCGTGGCGTGGCCCATTTCACTCAAGAATATAGTGTGAGTACCTAGAAAACTGTGCAGAACCAATCTCTTGGTTAAAATAATATGATCCAAGCTATTTTAATCTAAGTAGAACTGCCTCCTAACTGTCACCTGTCATTTGTAAAGCTGTCACTTGTCATTTTCTAGTTGCAAGCTGCACTTGTCTTTTTGAACTTTAAAACTGCAAAGCCAAAAACGACCTTCACTAAATCGCTCATATCTCCGCGACCGTTTGTCTTAGAGACTTGCAGTAACTTTCATCTGAAAGCTTAGAATCTTAGCTTTTAATCGCACCAAGAACCACATTCCTTCCCCTTATAGTTTTACCGCAATCGCGGAACACGCATTCGCGAATTTTGCCGCGATTTGCAAATTTCTTCACGTGTAAAAAGCTGCTGCTGCTTGCCTTCCATTTGCCAGAAATTCGTTTAACCTGCTAATCATCCCTGAATCATTGCTAGTGTGAGCCTGGACTAATATTAACTAGATACCACTCACCCTGAACTTCTAGAGGGAATTAAAAGCATTTTAGCATATTTTTCACTCCATTGCCAGCACATATAGAAGCATTTTGGGCTGTGTTTTAAACTTCTGTTGTCTAAGCTTGCTGGGGTGAACTGAATCACATTTAATTGCATTTCTGAGAACTGTGTGCTTTCCTTCCATTTCCTTGCATTGCATAAAGGGGGAGGGGATTGCCAGAGAAAAGTGATTACATTGTTTTGTTGAAATCATATTGAGTATTTTCTGTACTGCATTTCATTCCACATTGCATCCATTTGAAACCATAAAAGTATTGTTGCTACCTTATCCATTTCATGTCAACTCCTTAGTGATTATAAAGAAGTGTGCTAGTGCCAGATTCTCCGTTGTTAATCTTTATCATATCAGATTAAGTGTGATATCCAATTATTAATTTATTCTAAAGTGTGATATATATGTCTATTGTTTAAATTATCAAATAAACCTTTTAACTTGCAAAACAGAACTACTTCTTGGCTCAGTGGGGTCAGGAGGATTCCAAGGGAGGGGTGTTATATAGGGGTAGTCATCCAGAACGCATGAACTGGACATAAAGATATATCAATAAGGGTTTCATTCAGTATTATAGACTAGGCGTTGACTTAGCTGTAGTGTTGAATTGAATCCTCTTACAGTACATGTATTTGGGGGGTACGCAGGGAGTTTCACATGCGAAAGACTTGTGCGAGCGTGGTACATGTATTTTGGGGTGCGTGGGAAGTTTCACACGCGATACTCCAGGTGAGAGCGGGGTATGTGTATTTGGGGGGTAAGCGGGGAGTTTCACACGTGATAGGCCTTGTGCGAGCGGGGTATGTGTATTTTGGGGGTGCGCAGGAAGTTTCACACGCAATACTCCAGACGAGAGCAGGGTAAGTGTATTTGGGGGTGCGCAGGGAGTTTCACATGCGATACTCCAGGCGACAGCGGGTCACATGTATTTGGGGTATACACGGGGAGTTTCACACGCTATTTGGCATCGTGGGCCCTCCCGGGTGTGTGGTTTCCCCCCTCCCTATGCCCTGCAGGCAGCCCACACCACAGGGGACTACCCTTCAACCCTCACCATGCCCCGCAGGCAGCCCACATGGCATCATGCTCTTGTGAGCACTCTTATGAGACTCGACTCATGTTCCCCTGCACCCCCACCCACCCAGCAGTGAGGGGCAACTACCAGCAGGCCCCGACTCATGTCCCCCTGCACCCCCAACACCCCAACAGTGATGGGCACCAGCCAGCAGGCCCCGACTCATGTCCCCCCACTCATCCATCCACCCCCAGTGACGGGCACCTGCCAGCAGGCCCGACTCATGTACCCATGCACCCCCACCCACCCAGCAGTGAGGGGCAACTGCCAGCAGGCCCCGACTCATGCCCCCCACCCATCCACCCACCACCGTTGACGGGCACCTGCCAGCAGGCCCCGACTAATGTCCCCCAACACGTCATCACGATCCACACTCATGGCCCTTATGGCCACCCAAATCCCACCCCATGCCACCCCAGTCCAAACACCAAACCAAGTATTACATCCACTCCACATTGAAATCCCCATGTCATGATAGATCCCAAATGACAAGTATGCACATCAATACATGTCTGCCAGACACACACAATGGGGGCAAGTGAATGAGAAAACCCACATCGTGACATGCACGAAACAAATGAGAGAATACCACACAGATGAAGTAGGAAATCAAAATGTATTAAATACAAAATCAAAGGAATGAAAGAAAATCACACAAGAAAAAAAATAGGCTGGATGTCCAAAATTAATGAAAAATATATGAATGTTGAATCCAAATAAATCCAAATGAAAATGGCTCCAAAAGGTTCATCCATCAAACCAAATCCAAAGGTAAAAAAAATAGAAAACCATTGCTCCATGCAACAACAAAAAAATCAATGAAGTAAAATCCAGTCCTGAACTATATACAATGTAAAAATTCAGGGTCCATGAGCCCAACACTGCAGAGGAAACCTATAAAAAACCCTACCTAAAAATAACTATATACAAAAAGGTGGGGCATAGTCCATGCGCCCCAAATGAAAGAAAAATAGAAAGGAAACCTAACACTAATGAACTATATACAATGGCAGCGGGCAAGTCCTACGGCTCACTTGTTGATTTCCTGGGCCAGGGCATCATCGAACTCCTGTTCAACGTCCTGGAGGCGGGCATGTTCCATGGCACCGAGGTCTTGCAGGGATAATGCCATGTCCACCTCCAACTCCCTGCAAATTTCCTCGAGGCACTCAGACTGCCTCAGCGGCCTGCGCATGGAGTTCTCCGCCCTGACCATATTGAGCCGTGCCACTTCCGCCTGCCGCTGCTCCGCATCTATTTGCTGGCCCAACCGCTGCCACACGGAAGACACTCCCAATCCAGGGTCCTCATGCCCTCTGCCCGATGCCTGCCCCTCTGATGTTGATGGCCCCAAGCCATCATCGCTCCTACCTTGAGCCTGCTGCTGCCGTGCATGTGCCCTGCCTGTTGATGCCTGCACATCCTCCTCCTGCTGGGGTCCAGTTGTTGGGGTGGCCACCCGTGCTGGACCTCCAACTCCCAACTCTGGCAGGGATGGGTCCTCCACCAGCCTGGCCGCTGGGTCAGAGGCAGCTCCACAGGGTGGCCAGGTGATACTTGGTCCGGAAGATGGCACGAAAGACGACTGGCGCATAGGGGGTTCAATTGAGGAGGGGGTCGGCATAAGGCCCAGCAGACGGAGGAACCCAGCACCGGTGATCCCCCCTAGCCAGTCGAAGCGGTCAACGAGGCATCTGAAGTAACATGCAGTGTCCTCACGAGAACCCTGCACGTCATCCCGGATGCCAAGTTGACGCAACGCCACCCCAGCCAGGACAGGCTCAACATGGTCCTGGATTGCCATGTCTGCAGGGAGAGGAAGGCCAGTTGTTGTTAGCGGATCACCTCCCTGAAAACGGGTATGGACGAAGGCATCCCTGCTGGTGCGGGATGATGCAGTCACAGGATCGGGAACAGGATTACACACAGGCACCTCCGGGGCCGCCTGTGGTGCCGCCTGTCCCTGCCCCTGGAATGCACTACTAGCACCAGTGGAATCCCCCCTCCAGACCCTGTTTGTGGTCCTTTCACGGCCTCCTCCTCAACCAAACCCTCCACAAACCAGGATGACTCAGTGCCATCTTCCTCCATAGACCACTGTGGGGTCTCAGCTGCCCCTTCTGCTGCTGAGGAGTCCACCTCTGACCTCCGCCTCTTGGACCTACCCTCAGCAGCTGTGGCCACGGACGTAGCACCAGACCCCTCACTCCCCGACGAGATGACAACCTGGGAGGGGATCTGGGCCTGGCGTCCCCGGCTGGCGGTGGGATCCCTGCCGCTATGCTCAATAGCACTGTCTCCACCCTCTTCATCAGTTGACGCTGCAGACAGGGAGAGACAGAACACAGCCATCATGGCACTGTACAATGGTCTGATACACACATGACAGTTGCACATGAGTGGCAGTGTCAAACTTCACACATTTCATCCCAATCCCCAACACACCTATCATTTCAACCCACACACATGCACAAATTAATAGGAATGTTGCAGCAGGCAGCACAATCCATACACATACAACACCATGAGCATCCAAAGGTTAGCCTGATGTCACATGCAACACGGGGAGTGCCAAACACATGCACACACGCCACCAGAAATACATGCATCTGTACATCTCCACCATCTGTCGCAGTTAAATCATCGGCATCCATGTCACATCTGCCAATCAGCCTCCTACATGTCGGTGTCACATGCATCCATGGTGTATCACAGTGGCACACATGTCAAATAAACACACATGCACATGTACATTGTGAACATACATGAATGCATGAAGGTGGAACCAGAACCAGCATCCATGTGTCACACTACAGCCATGCCACAGTACATACACATAATTATACACATGTGTGCACCAACACATGCATTTGGGCACCATGCATTTGAACACATACACCATTGATGTGCCTCACACATGACTGGACTTGCATGCGGTAGGCTCATGTCCCTGTACATACACTTCCATACATGGGCCTTCCAAGACATATGTGCAACCTGCACACTCCTGACACACCTCAACATACACAGCGTCCAATCAGTACACATGGACACTTACCGCTCGACTCTGGACGGGTCTGCCTCTGAAGGATCTGGAGGTGGGAGTGCTGGGTGTATGCGTTCCAGGACCCTCATCTGGATGTTGGTAAGGCGGACCCGGCACCCCTCTGTATGCTTTGCCTTCAAGAGGCGCCGGGCCTTGCTGAGTGTCCTGGACCTGAAGTCCTCCCAGCGCTTCCGGACGTGTTGCATGTCGCAGGCTGCCACCCCCTCCACGTTGATGGCAGCCACGATGTCCTTCCAGATCCTCTTCCGTCCTTCATTGTCGGCGCGTGAACTTCCAAAGAGGGCATCATAATGCCCCATGACTTGCTCCACCAGGATGCCAACTTCATTGGCACTGAAGCTGGCAGCCCTCTACCTCTCTGCTGGGGGGTTGCTACTGGTGCCAGATGGTGTTGTGTCAGACATGGCAAACCTCGAGGCAGGTGTGGGTGGGCAACTGGGTCCTGGGGCTGGGCTGTGGGGCGATGGAATGCCAGTGGGGAATCTTCTGTTCCAGCAGGGGTGGTCAGAGCAACTGGACCCCTGCAGATGGATGACGTGCAGCCACCAAACAGCAGGGCAAGTGGCCAGCAGGCAGGCAGCAGCAGATGGCAGGTGGGAGCATGCTCCTGGCTCTGGGGGGCAGGAAAATGGCCTTCTGGGCAGGAGCGTGGTCTTCCTTGTGTTGTCGCGTGGCCAGCTTGATAAGGAGTGATGTGGCATGTGAAAAAACTGCACATTAGCGTGTAATTCGAGGAAAGGCCCTTAGCGCGTAAGCGCATCTGTGACGTAACGATGGGTGCATGCTGATTGTACACATGCAAAAACTGCATGTCTGGGTGTCACTGTGTGTAATTGGAGGAAAGGCCCTTAGCGCATACGCGTGTAAGTGACATCACATGTGTGAGCTGGGTTAAAAGGTATGTGTAGGATGCCATTTTCTTGTACGTGCTTTTTGTGGAGAGTGAGCAGGTGATTCTTGTACTTCTTGTCGGTTCACATGTGATTACTTCACAACGGTTCCAGTTCGTACTCCTTGTATACTCAGACAGCGTTCAATTCTTCTTTTGGCGGGGGTGTTGCCAACATGCACACGCGCGTCTTTTTCACGTTTTTTTTCCAGGCAGACGGTGAGTCGTGCATGTATTTTTCAACTGTGGTTGCCCCTGTGTGTCGCGTACCCATTCAGAGGTCATTGTAGCCAGCGTGTACCATACATATGCTTCTTTTTGTGTTTCTGGGTGCCACAGCATAGTGTGGGTTCTTTATTCCACGCACATGGGCTACCAGGGGTTGCGTGCATGTTAAATTTTGTTTTTGGGGTGCCTGAACTTTGCGTGACCCGTCATCTTCCCCCATGGGTCACAGACAGCCTTGCTAGAGCACCGGGGTACGTATTCCATCTAGTACCCTGCCCCTTTCACCCCAATTGCCCAGGACAATTGTTTACTGCACCTCCCATTCACACAAGAACATCAGTGCCATGGTTGGGAGGTGACCAAGCGGTAAGGGAGGCAAAGGTGGCCGACCTACAAGAGGTGGGCATGGTAGGGTATGTGTCCAGGGACACCTATCCCCCCCCAATGGGTCAGGGAGATGCAGCTGACATCATTCCAGCTCAGGCCATGTTAACCCGGCCCATATTGTCAACCGAACCATCAAAGGATGACTCCCAGGCTGACTTCTGTGTCACCAAGTCAAAGCCACGTGTGGTGGTGAAAGTTGCTGTCTCCAGGCCCTGTGGATCTGGGGCAGCAATGTCATCTGCTACCCCAAGTAGCCAGGGTGAGGAGGCTGGAGGGGCAGCTGCAGCTCAATCCACCCCAGATCTGAGTCTCCCAGCTGGGACAGTATGTGTCCAAGTCCATCACACCAAGGTTGGACCTGCCAACATCACCCAGCAGCCAATGCCTGCAGTGAGAACTTTGGTCATCGTGCCTTTGGCTACTTCCAATGCCCAGTCCACCTGCGCTTCAGCCCATACCAACCAGAGCGGCGTAAGCCACTCAGGGTCTGCACCACCTCCCAAGAGGAAGAAGGGTGCTCTTGCAGTACAGGCTGGGACCCCAGATACGGCTCCCCCCTCTGGCACATCAAGGAAGCGTAGTTTCAATGATGTGGAACTAGACGCATTTGTGGGCTACGTGTCGACCTATGGCTGAGAAATGCTGGTGACTGCAAAGTGCAAGACTTCGACTGCTCAACGTAGGGCGCACTGGCAGTGCATCACGGACCAGATTAGTCCCTTCGATTTGTCAGGCGCACAGCTGATGATTGCACTAAGCGGTAGAATGACCTCAAACGCAGAGCAAAGAACAAGCTGGCTTCCAATCATGCCTCTACTCTGGTGACTGGCAGTGAGGCTCCACCTGAGGAGGAAGTACTCACAAAACATGATTCTATCGCTGGAGGCTTCAACACAGAGGATGACCTACCAGAGCTTGAGTCAATGTCCGGTGAGTGGCCATGGGTGATGTGTTCTGATTGAGTGCCAGGTGAAGGTGTGTAGGTATGACTGCTATTGGTCACCCATGTGGGGCCTCCAAACCATACCCCAGCCTTGGGTTTGGGTTTTCAAGTATCCCTTCTGACGCAATTGACAATTTGCACCTGATTACTGAACTTGCCCTTCAACTGCCATCTTGCCACAACATTGTTCAAACTGTTTTCCTGTTCATTCTGCTTGATTAATGAAATCCTTTGCATGTTTACCACACATTTTTTTGCCCTTCTGCCCCAAATGTAACATACTTCCGACATAGATTACACCCCACAATGGCCCACATATGTTTCCTTATTATGGGAATGATTTCATCAATCAGGCTGATTGAGTAATGTGCACCTACACATGGCCTGCACACAATCTCTTCGGGGTCCTGTTTGAAAGTTCAACATTACAATTGTCTTCTGTCATGTCGAAGTGACCAACCATTGATGTATCCATGTGCCTGCCATCACTGCATTATTGAACACTGGCTTTGTTGCAGTGTGTGGCACATGCGTGTTTTGTCACAATATTTTGCATGTTCTATTTCATGATGTCTATCTCACATGGATGGGTGACAGTACTGATTTGCTACCATCTGGGTGTCCTTGTCAAATCTGCCATGGCTATGCTACATGCCATCTGTGTGCTGGCATGTGTCATGTATGTGGATTGTCCATGCCACTCACAGGCTAATGTGTGATGCCAGTTCTATCCAGCATGCATCACATGTGTTACTTTTCCATCTAGGAGTCCTCAGTGTCTGTTTTTTACCTCCCCTTCCAACTCATTGCCAGTGCATGCATGCCAGAGTTATTGTTATGTGTGACATTTTAAGCGATATTCAATCAACACTACAGCTAAGTCAATGCCTAGACTGGGATGCTGAGGAAACCCCTTATTGATCTATTTTTATGTCCAGTTCAGTACTCTGGATGACAACCCGTGTATAACATCCACCTCTTGGAATCCCCCTGACCCCACTGAGCCAAGAAGTAGGTTTGTTTTGCAAATTAAAAGGTTTATTTCAAAATGTAAACAATATATATATATATATATATATATATATATATATATATATATATATATATCACACTTCTATAAATAAATTGATATCTGATAGTACACTTAGAGATATGATGTGGATCCACAATGGGTAATGTTACAGTGGTACACTTGATTACTTAGGAGTAGTATAGAGGATGAGGTAGCTGAAATGCTTTATGGTTTCAAGGAAATGCAAGTTGGAATGAAATGCAGTACAGAAAATAACTTGATATGATTTCAACCAACAACAATGTAATCACTTTTTCTCTGCCAATTAACCCCCCCCCTATGCAATGTAAGAAATGGAAGGAGATGGAAAGAGGAGCACACAGTTCTCAGGAATGCAATCAAACACAATATGAAATTCAGTTCCCCCCCAGCAAGCTTAGAGAAAACAGGTAGAAGTTTGAAACACAGGCCCAAAATGCTTTTGAATGTGATGGCAATGGATGGGAAAATGTGCTAACTGATTTTAATTCCCTCTAGAGATTCAGGGTGAGTGAGAGATGCTTGTTGGTATTAGTTCAGGCTCACTTTAGAAAAGCTCTATGAGTTATTACAAGGTTGCAAATGGATTTTTAACAAAGGAAAGAATGGAGCTGCTATTTTGAAAAGTGGAGAAATTGAGCCAAAATCGCACATCGCGGTAAATATCGTGAGTGCGTAAAAAGTATAGGGAGTAGGAAGTAGGTTCCTTGGAAAGCCTAGAACCACAGCTTTAAAATGGAAGTTAAATTTCGTTCCTAGCCCAACCGGTTCCAGAGATACGGACAATTTAATAAAGGTAGATTTTCGGATTTAAAGTAAAACTCAAAATGACCGGTGACAGCTTGCAGCTGCAGAATTGACAGGTGACAGTTGTGCAGCTTTAAAAATGACAGCTGACACGATTTATAGGAGGCAGTTCTACTTAGGTTAAAATAGCTTGAATTAGAATATTTTAACTAAGAGATTGGTTCTGCACAGTTCTGCTAGGTACTCACAATATAAATTTGAACTAGGCCTCGTCACGGATCCGGTCAACACGTCCGGCGGCAGTTCTGTCTGCTCGGCGGGTCAATCAGGCACCGGTTCTCCTCACAGTGACTCGGATCTCTGGTTCTGCTCACAGCAGTCTGGTTCTGGTCTCCGGTTCCGGCAAAAGTTCTTGGCACAGAATTCAAACAGCTTGCCCGGCTGTGGAATAGTTTGCAGATGATTTTAAGGATGCTGAGGCCTGCTGAGAAGAGTTCTCAGTTTGTGGGTTTAGGCCCTTGCTTTAAGTTCTGAAGTAAAGTTCTGGTCTTTGGAGATTGATGGATGTGAAGTCTGGAGTCTCCCGGCAGAGCGTCCCGCAGAAAATGGAATTGGATGTCTCTACCTGTCCCAGCAGTCTCTTTTTGTGTGTTTTGAAAATGGGTGTGTGCCTCGGCCTAGCTAAGCCTGCCCCTCTCTACTTGCCATTGGCCCAATTCTCCTCTCTCCCATGATTGGGGGAAGGAAATGGATTGTCATCATGATGAGGTCTGTTTATTGGTCAGAGGATACTCCCCTGGTCAATTTGCCCACAAATCTATATTTGCTTCAAATACATATTTCCCAGATACACAATTTGTTGAAATTACATGTACACATTATATATTCCTTATGGTCCATGCTTGTCCGGTTCAGATCTTCCTGGGGGCTTGCATTAAAAAATGACAACATTTAGCGCTTTTTGACTGGTTTACCAATATCGGACATTTACCAAAAATTACACACATGTGCGCAAGGGGTATGGACATTAATTGATGAAGTGTCAGATTTTTAACATGCAGACATTTGGAGTGAGACCCTATTTTCCGCTAGCAACCCCCTAGAATACACCACATGGTCCTAACGCCTCTTAAAACATGCACAGAACAATCACAAGAATAATGATATTACTTACATCATTTTGACCTGTCCGCACTATGAGTTATCTATCTTTTTAACTTATGCCCTCGTCAAAAAGGGGTGTGGCTTCCCACATCACATGGTGGAAGAACTGGTTTATCCACTTCCCCCAAGCTCAGCTGGCTCTCACAGGCACTTCTCCTCCCACTTCTCCCAAGAGGAAGCCACTTTACGGCCCCCCCAATATAACATTTGCCTGAGTCCATTGTTCAGTTTCCTGCAGTTGCCCCTCCCCTAATCTAATCAGAGAGATTTCAAATCCTTTTGGTGGGGAAGCAGGATGCAGCTAGGCCTGGGAAGAGTGGCTGAGCAGGTTTCTCCTGTCGGGGGTAGTTGTCAGGCAGAATCCAGTTTCATTAGGCCAGGTTTCAGCTAAATGTCACTTTTTGTTCCCAGATTTCTACATTCAAATCAAACTGACAATTGTTACACATGCAGCTAGAGTGCTGATTCTAAGTTCAAAACTATGACATTTAAACAGTTACAAACTATGTTACACTCAAAAGTAGGTCCCTCATTTAATTTAAACATTTCGATTTTAGTGGTTTTCAGTTCAGTTTAACTTAAAATGGGTGTGTGCCTGGGCCTAGCTAATCCTGCCCCTCTCTACTTGTCATTGGCCCAATTCTCCTCTCTCCCATGATTGGGGGAAGGAAATGGATTGTCATCATGATGAGGTCTGTTTATGGGTCAGAGGATACTCCCCTGGTCAATTTGCCCACAAATCTATATTTGCTTCAAATACATATTTCCCAGATACACAATTTGTTGAAATTACATGTACACATTATATATTCCTTATGGTCCATGCTTGTCCGCCTCAGATCTTCCTGGGGGCTTGCATTAAAAAATGACAACATTTAGCGCTTTTTGACTGGTTTACCAATATCGGACATTTACCAAAAATTACACACATGTGCGCAAGGGGTATGGACATTAATTGATGAAGTGTCAGATTTTTAACATGCAGACATTTGGAGTGAGACCCTATTTTCCGCTAGCAACCCCCCAGAATACACCACATGGTCCTAACACCTCTTAAAACATGCACAGAACAATCACAAGAATAATGATATTACTTACATCATTTTGACCAGTCCGCACTATGAGTTATCTATCTTTTTAACTTATGCCCTGGTCAAAAAGGGGTGTGGCTTCCCACATCACATGGTGGAAGAACTGGTTTATCCACTTCCCCCAAGCTCAGCTGGCTCTCACAGGCACTTCTCCTCCCACTTCTCCCAAGAGGAAGCCACTTTACGCCCCCCCCCCCCAAATTAACATTTGCCTGAGTCCATTGTTCAGTTTCCTGCAGTTGCCCCTCCCCTAATCTAATCAGAGAGATGTCAAATCCTTTTGGTGGGGAAGCAGGATGCAGCTAGGCCTGGGAAGAGTGGCTGAGCAGGTTTCTCCTGTCGGGGGTAGTTGTCAGGCAGAATCCAGTTTCATTAAGCCAGGTTTCAGCTAAATGTCACTTTTTGTTCCCAGATTTCTACATTCAAATCAAACTGACAATTGTTACACATGCAGCTAGAGTGCTGATTCTAAGTTCAAAACTATGACATTTCAACAGTTACAAACTATGTTACACTCAAAAGTAGGTCCCTCATTTAATTTAAACATTTCGATTTTAGTGGTTTTCAGTTCAGTTTAACTTAAAATGGGTGTGTGCCTGGGCCTAGCTAATCCTGCCCCTCTCTACTTGTCATTGGCCCAATTCTCCCCTCACCCATGATTGGGGGAAGGAAATGGACTGTAGAGCAAATGCTGAGGAAGCACCATCTTGCGTCCGGTCATCAACTCAAATGGTGACACTTTAGTTGAAGATGAAGGGGTAGATCTGATGGCCATTAGGAACAGAGGTAATTGGATATCCCAACTTGGCCCAGAATCTGCCACAAACTTTTTTTAATATGCTCACAATTGTCCAGTTGTAGCGATCTACTGCTGCTGAAGAAGCTGGCCTGTAAGCAATATGTAGCTTCCTTTTGACCCCCAATATCTCCCACATCTTTGTCATTACTTCACTGGTGAAGTGGCTACCTCTGCCTGACTCAATCCTTTGAGGTAGACCAAAACGGGAAAACATGTGGTTAATCATCAGGGTAGCTGCTGTTTCTGCCTTGCAGTTTGGGGCTGGGAGACATTCCACCCACTTGGTAAACAAGCATGTAATGGTCAACATGTACTTGTTTCCTCTAGACGAGCGAATTACAGGGCCTACAAAGTCGATTTGCAAATCTGACCATGGCAGTGTCATCCCCCTCTTTTGGAGAGGTGCACGGTGCGTGAGGGATGATGGCTGAAATTGTGCACACACAAGCCACCCCTTCAAGTATTGGTCGAGGTCCTGCCCCATGTGTGGCCAGTATGCAACCTCTCTTAAGATTTCAAGTGTTGTATGAAACCCCCTATGACCGGCGGTGGCCGCATCATGGGCGTGACTTAACATCAGGCTTCGGAATGAGGTAGGATCCACCCACTGATCATGGCCATCTTGGGATTTCCTTACCAACAAACCGTCTTGGATTCGGAACATTTTTGGACATTTCATCAACACTCTTAGGTCCTCTTTCCCAATGTAATCGGTATCCGTCAGGGGAAAGTTCTCAGGGTCCTAAAGGTTTTGGTAAAACTTACCAATGATTGGATCCCCCTTCTGAGCTGTAATCAAATCAGCATCAGTGGTCTCCTTACTCCATTGGGCAGTTGAAAGATCATTGTGAGCATTTGTCTGGGACCTAGTGATAGCAGTGACCTGGATTTCCCCCAACAGGGACTCTATTTTGATTAGATCCCCTTGGATGGCCCCGGTTTTGGCCAGCTGATCAGCTAAGTCATTTCCAGTTTTGTCTGGTCCCTCTACTTTGGAATGACCCTTGATCTTTTTGGGCATTCCCTCACACTTGTCTTCTTCAAAGACTTTGTGTGGGGAATTGAGGTATGCCTCCATGTTGTCCTTGATTTTTAGACTTTTGTCCTCGAGACAGTTTTCTCTGGCACAATCATGCAAGTCAGCCAGACCTTGAGCGAGGGGACTTTTCTTGTTTTGGCCATATCTGACCTACACAGGAAAGCCTTGCATTGACAGAATCCAGGAAGTAATTTGGGAATTACTCACATTTCCGGCCCGGATTCTGTCACTCTGGAGTTATTGCAGAGGCTGGTGGAGAGTCTCCACTATGATGTGTTCCCCCTGGATAAACGGGCGGTAATTCTTCAATGCCCACACCGTTGCCAGGAGTGCCTTCTCACAATCGTTGAATTTTTCCTCCACAGAGGATAAAGTTTTGCTCGCATAGGAGATTACTTTATTGACCTTGTCATGCTTTTGGTATAATACTGCCGTCAAGCACGTATTAGAGAACCCTGTCTCCAGGAAGAACTCCTTGTTTCTGACAGGGTAAGCTAGGCAAGGCGCTTGTGAGAGGCTTCTCTTGAGTTGTCTTACTGTCTCGGATTGTTCTGGACCCCATTCCCACTTGACCCCCCCCTTCAGGAGATGAATCAGGGGTCTAGTGATCTCTGCGTAGCCCTAAATGAACTTTCTGCTGTAATTAGTCAGTCCAAGGAGGCTCCTTAGTTCCCGCAGAGTTGTGGGATCATTCAGTTTCTGTAGTGCTTCCACTTTCTTTTCCATGGGACAGAGACCCTGAGGAGTAATCTCATGCCCCAAGAAATTAACACGGGTTCTACACCACTGTGCTTTCTGAAAGGAAAGTTTTGCTCCGGCAGCCCTCAACTGTGTCAGAACATAACGGATCTCCGCTATGTGTTCTTCCACAGATGAACTTTTGATGAGGACATCATCTATATAAACCAGGTTACCCCTCGCACCCAGGTCGGGCATGGCCTTATGTAGGAAAATGTTGAATTCATTGCCGGAGTTGAGGCATCCGAAGGGAGTCTGGGTCCATGTGTACTGCTGGCCCCCAAAGGTAAAAGCCAGTTTGTATTGGTCCTCCCTACTGACAGGCACGGTCCAGTATCCATTGGTCAGATCTATTGCAGTGAATATCTGTCATGGGCGCTACTCCCGAGGGGCCAGGACTGGCCCAGCGCCCTCGGAAGCAGTCCCGTCTTCCACTTCTCCGGACCCAGCAGACCCCTACAGGGGCCCTTTGGACCGTGTCCTGGCGCCTTTGGCGCCAGGCTCATGAAGGGTTTCAGTCCCGGCGCCATAGGCGCCGGGCTCATATTGATAAACAGTGTAATAATGCTTGGGTCGACTTACCTGAGGCAGACCATGCTGCATATTTACCCAGAAAAATCCAGTCTGGTTGAAGTCCCCAGCCATCAGGGCTGGGAGGAACTATTCCCTCCATTCAGGAACTCTTTTCTTACCTGGGTGGAACCGGTGGAAGAACACACACTGGAAGCACTTCTCTGCTATTTAAACCATGCCCAATGGAAAACACGTGCTTCGCGTTATTCTGCAGCAGCAGCAGGACGCTCACCGAGTCGGCTCCTGCATTCCAGGTCCAGAGTCATCTTCAGCTTCCGCGCAGCAACCTGTGGATGAAGAAAGACACAGAACAATACTTACCAGATCCCGGCATCCAGTCACCGGCAAAACCTGCAAAGAATGAACATAAGGTTAGAAAAGTGCAACTCGCTTGCAGCCGCGCCCGCTTACCTGATCTATCCGTGATTGCAACGGAGCTAACCGCGGCCTTCTCTTCGGCAGCTTCTCTGCACCTGAAAGGCAAAGGACATAATTAAAAAGGGGTTCGGGTGAAGGCAGTCGCATTCATCTTAACTTACCAGTTTTTGCACGCGCAGAAGCGGCCGCATCAACCGCAGCATCCCGGCACCTGAAAACTAGAAAAAGGACATTATTAGAGGTTCCATTAAAAGCGGGCAACGATCATTATACTTACGTGCATCGGCACGTGCAGTGGCAACGGATATAAAGCCCGCAGCATCCCGGCACCTGAAAACTAGAAAAAGGACATTATTAGAGGTGCCATTAAAAGCGGCCAACGAACATTATACTTACGTGCATCGGCACGTGCAGCGGCAACGGAAAACTACGCCCACAGCATCCCGAGGCCCGAAACAAAGGAAAAGGGACATTATTGAGGTGCCCATCTTTTGAAGCCTAAAGACTACAGTATACTTACAGGCATCCGCTCGTGCAGTAACGGCGGCATCGCTCTTCGGCATCCCAGCACCAGTGCCACAACTAAGCCCGCAAAAGACTTGAGCCTCAACACTGAACTCATCCAGTGACGTAACTGGAATCTACGCACCCCTGCACCAGACACAGGATGGAGAGCTCAGCATTTATACGCC
Organism: Ambystoma mexicanum; assembly: GCF_040938575.1. NCBI lineage: Eukaryota > Metazoa > Chordata > Amphibia > Caudata > Ambystomatidae > Ambystoma > Ambystoma mexicanum. Next base: position 645,186,292 of record NC_090930.1, on the reverse strand, counting down.
TAAGGTGAGAGCTCGCCCAGACAAGTAGAAAGCAAGGCTGTGGGAGAAACTGGCGATTGGTGGGAGAAGGAATCCTATCAAACAGTGATTAACCCTTTTTCTTCCACCTGCAGAAAACTTACCCTGCAAGTCAGACATTCGATAAGAGGAAGCCCAGTCCTGAGAGTCGTCCGAGCTCTACGCTTCTCAATTGAAGAAACGATAGCAGCCCAGCCGGGATCAGCGCCTCTGTGGGAATCAGGTGAGCGTTACAATACCTGTGACCCCTGGATCTGGGCCAGCCCTTGGTCAATGTAGGGCAGAGGCCATCTGGAAGTATGGACCCGTTTGTTGAGCTCCCTAAGGTCGGCGCAGAGTCTCCACTGGCTGTTTGGCTTCAATATTCCCAGCACCGAATTATTGAAAGTGCTGTGGACTGGACGTATTATTCCCCGGGACTCAAGGTTCTTAATTATTTCATTAAGGGACTCCAGGGATGCGAGAGGCAAACGATATTGCTTCACAAACACTGGCGTCATTCCAGGGTCCGTGGGAATTGTTGTGGTGTGGATGTCGGTGCGACCACATTCATATGAGTCTACCGCAAAGAGATCTTGGAAATCCAAGAAAACATGTCTCAACTTTTGCTTCTGCTCCAGAGTCACGCAGGCATCAACTAGGTTGACTTTCTCTTCCACCATCTGCCTGAAGCCTGGAAAGACTTCTGGTTTGGCTATCTCAGCGGCCTCCTCCAGCTGTGTGGAGAAGTCACTGGTCAGAGTGCTGATTTGGACTGGAGGCTTCAGGTGGGAAAGGCAGCCCTCATGGACCTGGAAAATCACCTCATCCCTCCTGAAGTAACAAGTCACATCTTCCTTACCATAAGGGCAAGAAGTGTACACCAGGAAGTTCCCCCCATGCCGGGTGAAAATCCTGTCTGGTGTTGTATTGTCCTCACTGTCACTGTCAAAACAGTCCTTGGGGATTGGTCCTAACAGTTCATTTCCTAGATCAATGGAGAAATGTCGGTCATCAACCGCCATTCCAATGATGGTGCCTGCGGCTAGAGTAATACTCTGTAAGTCGCTGTTATCCACCTCTATTGGAATGTTGTCATGTTCTATGTTGACTAATGGTGTTGGGTTTACCCCTAACCCTTGCTGTTGGAGAGAAGCATTTAGATGAATGTAAGCATCAGGGTTTTTCAATTTTTGTCCTCTTTTAACTTTCACTTCCTTTGAGAATTGTTGGGTCCTTTCCGGGATGGTGACTTCCTCTTTAAGCTGAATTTCAACTGCATAAGGTAGAAATTGAGCTGACCTCAATGCTTTTTCTGGATCATCAAAGCCCATGGGATTATCCGCTAATCGGGACCAAGCTCTGAAGTTTATTAGGTCCAAACTAATGGCAAAGCGATTGAGAATGTCACCGTCTAAGTAAAAGGCGGCGGTGACGTCTCGCATGGCCCAACAATTATGGACTATGCTCTTGTTGCCAATGGAGATTTTGAGCATACACCTGCTTGGCAGGAGATGTTTGGAATTGGGTGTTTCCAGATCTATTTCCCATTTGTCTATCAGTTTGAATGTGGGAATGGCTGGATCTTTTGGGAGTTCGCGGAACATGGCTTCGCTGATGAAGCTCTTACCGTTGTTCACCCACACTCTAGCGAGGACAGAGTCCCTCCCATCATTTAACTGAACAGGGATGAATAACTGCTCTCCAATTTGCTGAATATCAGCCAGGCTTTGAGCTGATTTCACATCTTTCTGGACAATAGGAGCGGGAGTGTCTGATTGGGGATTGGTAAAGAATTTCAGAGTATTTCCTTCCAGTGTGGAATACCACCTTAAACTGGAAGGAAGGTTGATTTTCAGAAATAGAGAGGACCCCTCATCACCAGTCTGTTGTCCTACTGTTATTACTGTCACGTCTGGAATTTGTTGTTCTGGAAGTGAAATTCTACTTGGTCAGATTTTTGTTCAACCATGTGGCAGGTGCCGTTTAAACTAACATGGTTGACACTCTGTTTTAATTTTATTGGTCGGCTAGTCTGGGTCCAGAGGACCTGGTTTACACGATCTATTAGGGGTGACAACCTTCTCAGGAGGTCGTTCCCTAGTAAATTAAGGGGTGCCCTCTGGGGTCACTACTATGACCGGGTGTTTCACCTTGTGTCGCCCAATTTTGATGTCCAAATCTGCAGTCCCCTCGACAGGAATTTCCTTCATGTCAAAGTTCTGCAGTTGTCCAGGAAGAGAGGGGAGAGGGATACAGTAATTCTCCCCCCTTCCTGCATTTAGTTCATCAAAGGCCATTTTGGACAGAAGAGTAGCTTGGGATCCAGTGTCCACCAGTGCCAAGATTGTACCCTGCCCCTGTACTTGTACCGGGGCATAGTATCTTCCCTCCTTCTCCTCAAGGGGGCACAGATAATGCACATTTTTGGACAACTGGTGGGCTAATTTTCTAGTTTTGGACATTGCTAGCGAAGAGATTTGGGCAGAATTCTGTGGAGAGCCTGGGGAATCTGAAAGAAAAAGTTGGCAACTGGAAATGGTTTGGGGTTCTGGGCCACCCTCTCTTTTTGGAGGCAGTCATCAGGATGGGTTGAATCCACGGGATTTTGGTATTGTTGGTTCTGGGATGAGATGATGGGCGGCGGTAGCTCAGTCTCCACATCTCCCCAGTTTGAATTGGCATCCCTTGGGACCCATTTTTCCTTGGGAGGAGTTCCCCCATCTCTGAAGGAGAAGATACTTTTCCCAGGATCTTCTGAGGATCCCTCTCCCTCAAATTGGAAGACCTGTACCTCCTCCACAAAGTGGGTCTGTTTGGGTCCTTTGTTTCTCCTACCCCCCCTCTGCTCCTCGGGAGCCAGGCTTTCAGGGGCAGGAGATTTTGTTTCCGGTTCCTGGTTTTCCAGGGGCTGTTTACAAGTTGGGAACGAAGCTTCCTCCAAGGCTTTACACCCCCCTCCCCCTTGTGCCTCCTCCCTGGGAACCGGTGGGTTATCGGGGTGCTGCCCCCATCATTGTTCTGAAGCACCAGGTCCAGAGTTTGGGGGATTCTGCGGTGGCATGCTCATCTGAGGGTTCTGTTGAGCCCTCAGTATGTGACCCAGATCCCGTGCCATATTTTGGACCTGGCGCTCTAACTGGGAAACCCGCTCAAGCTGATACGGGGCTCTATTTTCTCCCCTGGGCTGATCCTGGGAAGGGCAGCTATCCCTTCTCTGGTAATACCCTGGGTTGGGAAGATTCGGGTACCCCTCCACCCTTGGCCTCCCCTCTCCCAGATTAGGTTGTCTGGGCTCAGGGAATTGGGGAAAGAAGGATGGATGATTTTGGGGCTGGAAATTGGGTGGATACCTGGGGAAAAAGTTCTGCCCAGGATTTGGTGAATTTCTGTCCTCCTGGGGGACGTTAGGAGGGAAGTTCCCTGGGTCAGGTGCTTGGCTAGATCCCCCCCTTGGGCTGGAGGAGTCCACACATAACCCACGATGGGTCGGTTTCCCTTGTAGCGGGGACTTACATAATCAGGGGAGCGAGGGACCCCATTTGTGGGACTACCTCCTCGACTCCCTGTCTGTGACTGGCCCGAGGGCCTTCTAGGCTGTGAATTATTTGATGCAGGCAGGTTTTTAGGCCCCCCATCTCCAAATCTAAAACGGGGGCAACCTTTACCTCTGCCACCTTGGCAGCAGCAGGGGCGCTGTTGGTTTTGGGGTTTTTCTGCGCATTATTTTCATTTTCTATGGGCTTCTGCACCTCATAGATCCGGGTAGCCTGTTCAATGACCCAGTCTAGTGACCTCTTCTCGTGAAAATCTCTCACTAGCTGGGTCATGATGTATTTGGGCAAGGCGTGGAAAAAAGTATTAACAAACTCTTTGCTGTCTGTGCGCACCCTTTTTGTAGTCTGTGCAAAAGCACGCTTTAACTCCTGCACAAATTCTTGTGGGGCCTGATCCTCCCCACATTGCAAATTGTAGGCTGCCTTGCGAGCCTCTTGAGGATTTCTGTGCACAGAAAAATGTTTCAAGATGGCCGCCCTGTATGTGGACCACTTTGAATGGTTTTGATCCCCCAGCCCCGCAAAGAAACTGGAGTATTCTGGTGAGAAGGTCCACTTTACATATTGAATACAGCTTTGGCTGTCCCTCAAATGGAATTCTCCATCATTTGCTCATAGAGCTCCAAGTGTTCCCAAACAGAATACTTGGAGTTCTTATGATAAGGCGTGATGACACTCCTTATTGCCTTTATTTGTTTCAATGGGTCCTTAAGAAGGCCCTTTTTGCCTTATTGGCCTTTTTGGTTCGGGTAACCCTGGTCCATTCATCCTCCGACTCAGAAGCGCTGCTCCCAGAGGTGCCCGTCTGATCTTCCAGGTTTTCCTGGATTCTGCGAGCCTGGGAATGGCTGGCAGAATGTGGGGACCTGGTCTCCTGTGTCCTGTGACGTTCAGAGGAGTCTTCAGATCCCTCCTTGCTACCAGGATTTGATGGGTATCCCCCCCACTGACCTAACTGGGCAGAGGCTTTCAGGATGCCCTTAGTGGGCCTACTCTCCTGGGGTTCCCCACTTAATTGCACTTTGCTTGGGTGCCCATACCAGGATGCCTGCCCCTCCATTCCTGGGTGGTACTGGCCCATGAGCCCCATACTTTTAGCTAGATAGTAATCTGCCATCCCTGTGGCCCCGTGCTCATGTGTGCCAGGGAACATGGCGGTGGCAGAGTCCAGGGACTGGTAGAGGTGAAGGCCTCTGGCACTAGGGCTCCTGAGGTTATGCTCAGGAGTTTCTCTTTCCCAGCAACCCTCATCTCTGTCTGCCCCTGCTACCTGTTGCAATGCAAGAGCCTGCGCTTTCAGTTCCTCAGTTAAGGCCTTACTAAACTCTATCAGTCTCTCCTGCATCGCTACCTGTTGCTGGAGCCTATCATTGTGCTGGCAGAGAGCCTCATTCTCTCTCTGTGCCTCCTGATTGGTCCTGGAGTACTGGGCCAGTCTTTGCTGCAGGAGGGTTACCTCCTGAGCTGTGTACCTATTGGCCTGCTCCTTTCTTGCCATAGCATCCTCCACCCTCCTGGTGTGCTCTAACAAGTTCTGGTGTTCTTTTTGGAGGTCACCCAGTCCCTGGAGGGCCATGTGATTTTCTTCCATTTTCCTTTTTAAGTGGCAGACTTCCTGGCCTAAGGTATCCCTTTCCTGACTAAGAGCCTGCATCTGTGCCGCCAGGTCGTCCCTTTGCCTTTGGAAGGCAACAGCTTTCTGGCGCTCCTGATCAAACTCTGCCTGGGTATCCAGGTCTTTCAGAATCAATTTATTGCTTTCCTCTTTCTCTCTGTCTAACCAAATTTGCAGGGTGGCTACCTGCTCTGTGCATGCCCTGTTGAAGTCCAGTTGTTGCTCCAGCTTTTTCTGGCTCTGCAGAAGGGAGTCCAAACCTTCTTGGTACTCCTTCTGCAAGGCCAGAAATCTGGTATCCTGGTCAGCCTTTTCCTGTTGCAGCCTATCCATATCTTCCTTTATTTTAGTGATGTACTGTCTGCTGTCATTTTCTGACTCCTGGCTCCCGTGCAGCCTCTGCTCAGAAGAGACCAGGTCAGATTGGGCCTTTTCTAACGCCATCTGTTGCCTATTTGCTATATCTTGGCCTTCAGCACATTTGTCCTGCATGACTTCCATATATAGATACAAATATGCCGCTATCCTGGCAATCTTATTGTGTTCATCTTTTGCCTTAGGGGCCATATATAGTTCGCTCAGGGCCACATGTAGGGGACCCTGATCTCTCCATAAATCTGACCCTGTTTCAGTGACCTGTTGCGCGATTGCCTGCAACCAGACCGCCTGGTCCTGATGAGTCCACTCACCTCTCACAAATAGCTTATGTAAGAGGTGCTCCGTCGCTATTTTCATATCTACCACGGTCGTCATGCTGGAGATTGATATCCCTCCTGACTTACAACAGTTAGTATTTTATTTTGCAAAACAGACCGTTTCCTTAGAGCGTTCCTTTGAGGGGTGCTTTCACAGTGTAAAACAGCGTGGTGATCTAACCGGATATGTGTATCTGGTCAGTTTGCACACTGTATTAATCTGCACAAGTGGTAAATCTAACCCAGAATATTCCGGCTCCGAGCCCCCACTTTGTAAGCAATATTCAATCAACACTACAGCCAAATCAATGCCTAGACTGGGATGCTGAGGAAAACCCTTATTGATGTATTTTTATGTCCATTTCAGTACTCTGGATGACAACCCTTGTATAACACCCCCGTCTTAGAATCCCCCTGACCCCACTGAGCCAAGAAGTAGGTTTGTTTTGCAAATTAAAAGGTTTATTTGAAAATTTAAACAATATATATATATACATATATATAACACACTTCTATAAATAAATTGACATCTGATAGTACACTTAGACATATGATGTGGATCCACAATGGGTAATGTTACAGTGGTACACTTGATTACTTAGGAGTAGTATAGAGGATGAGGTAGCTGAAATGCTTTATGGTTTCAAGGAAATGCAAGGTGGAATGAAATGCAGTACAGAAAATAACTTGATATGATTTCAACCAACAACAATGTAATCACTTTTTCTCTGGCAATTCACCCCCCCATGCAATGTAAGAAATGGAAGCTGATGGAAAGAGGAGCACACAGTTCTCAGGAATGCAATCAAATACAATACGAAATTCAGTTCCCCCCCAGCAAGCTTAGAGGAAACAGGTAGAAGTTTGAAACACAGGCCCAAAATGCTTTTAAATGTGATGGCAATGGATGGGAAAATGTGCTAACTGATTTTAATTCCCTCTAGAGATTCAGGGTGAGTGAGAGATGCTTGTTGGTATTAGTTCAGGCTCACTTTAGCAATGCTCTATGAGTTATTACCAGGCTGCAAACAGATTTTTAACAAAGGAAAGAATGGAGCTGCTATTTTGACAAGTGGAGAAATTGAGCCAAAATCGCAAATCGCGGTAAATTTCGCGAGTGCGTAAAAAGTATAGGGAGTAGATTCTAGGTTCCTTGGAAAGCCTAAAATCACAGCTTTAAAATGAAAGTTACATTTCCTTCCTAGCCCAAAACGGTTCCAGAGATACGGACGATTTAATAAAGGTATATTTTCGGATTTAAAGTAAAACTCAAAATGACAGGTGACAGCTTGCAGCTGCAGAATTGACAGGTGACAGTTGTCAGTTGTGCAGCTTTAAAAATGACAGATGACACGATTTCTAGGGGGCAGTTCTACTTAAGTTAAAATAGCTTGAATTAGATTATTTTAGAGATTGGTTCTGCACAGTTCTGCTATGTACTCACAATATAAATTTGAACTAGGCCTCGTCACGGATCCAGTCAACACGTCCGGCGGCGGTTCTGTCTGCTCGGTGGGTCAATCAAGCACCGGTTCTGCTCACAGTGATCCGGATCTCTGGTTCTGCTCACAGCGGTCTGGGTCTGGTCTGTGGTTCTGGCAAAAGTTCTTGGCACAGAATTCAAACAGCTTGCCCGGCTGTGAAATAGTTTGCAGATGATTTTAAGGATGCTGAGGCCGGCTGATAAGAGTTCTCAGTTTGTGGGTTTAGGCCCTTGATTTAAGTTCTGAAGTAAAGTTCTTGTCTTTGGAGATTGATGGATGTGAAGTCTGGAGTCTCCCGGCAGAGCGTCCCACAAAAAATGGAATTGAATGTCTCTACCTGTCCCAGCAGTCTCTTTTTATGTGTTTTGAAAATGGGTGTGTGCCTGGACTTGCTAAGCCTGTCCCTCTCTACTTGTCATTGGCCCAATTCTCCCCTCTCCCACGATTGAGGGAAGGAAATGGATTGTCATCATGATGAGGTCTGTTTATGGGTCAGAGGATCCTCCCCTGGTCAATTTGCCCACAAATCTATATTTTGCTTCAAATACATATTTCCCAGATACACAATTTGTTGAAATTACATGTACACATTATATATTTCTTATGGTCCATGCTTGACCGCCTCTGATCTTCCTGGGGGCTTGCATTCAAAAATGACAACATTTTGCGCTTTTTGACTGGTTTACCAATATCGCGCATTTACCAAAAATTACACACATGTGCACAAGGAGTATGGACATTAATTGATGAAGTGTCAGAATTTTAACATGCAGACATTTGGAGTGAGACCCTATTTTCTGCTAGCAAGCCCCCAGAATACATCACAGGGTCCTAACGCCTCTTAAAACGTGCACAGAAAAATCACAAGAATAATGATATTACTTATATAATTTTGACCAGTCCGCACTATGAGTTATCTATCTTTTTAACTTATGCCCTGGTCAAAAAGGGGTGTGGCTTCCCACATCACATGGAAGAACTGGTTTATCCACTTCCCCCAAGCTCAGCTGGCTCTCACAGGCACTTCTCCTCCCTCTTCTCCCAAGCGGAAGCCACTTTACGGCCCCCCCAATATAACATTTGCCTGAGTCCATCGTTCAGTTTCCTGCAGTTGCCCCTCCCCTAATCTAATCAGAGAGGTGTCAACTCCTTTTGGTGGGGAAGCAGTATGCAGCTAGGCCTGGGAAAAGTGGCTGGGCAGGTTTCTCCTGTCGGGGGTAGTTGTCAGGCAGAATCCAGTTTCATTAAGCCAGGTTTCAGCTAAATGTCACTTTTTATTCCCAGTTTTCTACATTCAAATCAAACTGACAATTTTTACACATGCAGCTAGAGTGCTGATTCTAAGTTCAAAACTATGACATTTCAACAGTTACAAACTATGTAACACTCAAAAGTAGGTCCCTCATTTAATTTAAACATTTCGATTTTAGTGGTTTTCAGTTCAGTTTAACTTAAACTGCTGACCTCCACAGCTCAGCCAGTTTTGTTACGAACATTGTTTTGGGCTCTTTTTCTTTCCAGATTTTGTATGCACACAAAACTTCATTCTGCCAAATGTCTGCAGGTGTTCAGTGAGATTTTTGAATATCCTGCAATGTTTGACATAGGCATTTTTAGCTTGCATTCAGAGAAACCAAGGTGATTTCAAAGGGCTTTTTAAGCTAACAGGCACTGCTGTTTTTCCTTTGGCACACATTCCACTCATGGCACCCCTGGACCATCACGTTCGCACTGGTGGGTGGAAGGTTAGGCGACCATTTTGGTGTGCGCACAAACTGTGCGGTTCTCCTGGATTCTGGCGCACATGTGGGCTTTTTGGCCATCTTGGATTTTCTAAGCCCACAGCACCAAATGTTGCAGCTTAATGACTCAAACGTGGGTCAATACACCTGACAACATGTGTCATTAATGTACTCGATGTCTCACCCGTCATGTCTATACGTCTGGGCTATGGTACTCATGCTTGTTTTCATTACTTTTCTTTTATGTTTTTGCAGGTGATGAGGCACTAGATGCTGTTGAGGAGGAGGAGATGGCGCAGAGGCAGGAGTACTCACAGCCACAACCAGGCACCAGTGGAGGATGTGGGGTGGTGGTGGGTGAAAACTCATTACTCCTCCAGACCATACTGTCCATGGGTGTCTCTGGGTACACCTCCGGAGACCTCTATGAATCAGGCGCTGAATCTGACATTGAGACATATGTCCCGTCGCAGGTGAGTGTTTCTGGCAGGGATGCTGTTCTGTCCAACCCACCTGCACTGGGGGTAGACCTCTCTATGGGGAATTCAATGTTGGAAAGTCCGCCTGTGGTGGTTATGGATGTAGGGTCACACTCCACAATATTTGCTCCTGTTCCTGGGCCAGCAGATCAAAGGAGGAATGCAGTCCTGCAGCCTCAGGCAGTGCCGGCAGAGCAAGGTGCACATCACTTTGCCCCAAACAGGTGTGGTGCCCACCAATGCGGTGGCCGTGCGCCACCAGGCAATACTGTGTGAGAGAACTCTGTGTACACTATAGCAGCACAACAAGGGGCATTGTGTGAGATTATGGCTCAGGCCGTGGATAGGGTGGCCACTTGCATTCTCCCACCTGAAAGGCAGGTGGAGCTCCAGCAGCAGGCAACAGAGTCCATTTGCCACTCACACAGGGAGGACATGTTGGTGTCCAACGGGGACCGACGGGCTGGACTGGAGACTCTGCGCACAGCCATATCTGCAGAGTCCCAGGCCCACAGGGATGTCCTGAGGTTATACTCAATATTGGAGAGATACTCTGGGTGAACTTGAGGTGTCCCAGAGTACAAGGTCAGACAGCAACTGGAGCAGCTAACACGCACACTCTCAGCTGAGCACCAGGCAACCCATGAGGAGATCTGGGCATCACGCAAGGCTTTGCTGGCAGAAATGTGTGCTACCCGTGAGGTGCTGCATGGGGATCTCTGTACCATCATCCTGCAGAACCAAACCTTTCAGACGCGAATGCTTTGCATTGTCTGCCACCCATATCACGCCCACCTTCTGATGTACCACCAGAGGGTGATGACAGCAACGGCAGTTCTCCCACTGAAGGGTCGCCGTGCAGGCCATGAGCCCATGGACGTTTTGTTTTCTCAACATCTATGCATGTGGGTGTTGGGGTGGACCCTGTACATCGTCCCTCCAGAGTGGCCTCCCCCCTGGTCCACACATGGCCATTTTATTTGTATTTTTTAATTTTTTTGGGGGGTTTTCATATTTCATTCCGATTTGCTAAATGAAATTAGTATTTAATTAATTTGTTATCTTCATTTCTTCTTCTTTTTTCTATTTATTATTTTCATTTTATTTTAATTCTTGATTTGTTATTTTGATTTTCATACATTTATTATGTATTTGGTTAAGCTTCTGATTTTTACTTTATTATTTAATTTGTTTCTTTTACTTTACATTTACTTTTTCTTTTTCTATATTTGATTTGCATTTACATTTTTGTTCATAACTATTTTCTTTCAGATTGTGAATTAATGTTACAGTGTGTTGCTTTGTGTTGCTCCCGTAGGCATCCACTGTGTATTCCAGCTGGGCACATGCAGGCTTGTTGTGTCTTTGGGTTAGAAACTTAGATTCCTGACACACACACCCCTCCTGCTTCCCCTTTCCAAGGGCTCGCAAATGGTGTGACCATGTGACAGTAACTTACACAGAGGCATTGGGCTCCCATAAATTGTGTGGGCAGTCTGTAGTCCAAACTGTGTATACATCCCTAGTGAGGATTGTTGTTCATTTCTCCACTGCATGGTGGATTTGTAGATGGTTTTACATACAGGACTTTTTGCATATATACAGGACTTCATGTCTTAATGAGCCCATCTCCTTTGCAGATGCTGTTCATGTTGTATGCTGTAAACGGCCACATTTGCCTACAGCAACACTCTGCAGTTGGAAGGGGTCGATGTGCTGCCTTAGTCAGGTTGTGACACTTGCACTACTTGAATTTTTGACTGTCATATGTTGCCACTGTTGGATCCTGTACTGATGTTTTGTCTTGCTGGTAAGTATTTGTTAATGTGTGCTGTTGTTATTTTAATTGGTGAGAGGCAATTGTCTGTGGCCTGTTTCCATTTGGGACGGTGCACTTTGTGACACTTGTGTCATGTGATGTGCATTCATTTGGTTGCTTTCACATTGCATGCCATGTCATGGTGTGTTGGGTAGCTGAGATGGGGTTAGGGAGGGGTTGGGTGACATGCCACTATTTGGTTGTAATGTTTTGCAAGGGGGTAGTCCTTCATGCTGCATGAATGTGTGCCTTTTACTGACACAGCATTGGGTGTGTTTAAATAGCAAGGGATGCACACAATGTAACACTTCCAGGTAAACAATCTCAGGGTGGTATGGTTGTGACAGTTTACTGTCCCTTTTGTCATCATCATAAATTGTCAGCTGGTATGTGCCAGGCCTGTGTGCCCTCCGCAGGGGTGGGGTTTTAGGTGAAGAAATTTGTCACACGCTGGGGACGGGCTGCCTCAACCCCGCCGGGTTGCAACATTGTGCAGGACACATGCCACTATGATCCTGCACACTACTGGGAGCGCATATAGCAGCTGCCCACCAGAGCAGTCAAGGGAGTGAAAGCGTGACTTCAGCACTCCGAATGTGTGATCCACTATGCCCTGGGTTGCAATATGGGCTGTGTTGTATCTTACCTCGGGTGTTGTGGTGGGGTTCCGTGTTGGCGTCATCATGTGGGTGCTCAGAGGGTAGCACTGTCCCCTGGGGAGGTGATAATGATTGTCATTAGTGGGGTTTTCCCATTTCTCAGTGTCTGACATGCATGCATGTGCAGAGGCTTTTATACTCACCAATTAGCCATGTGTCGCCATGCCGCCCAGCTTTCAGGTCCCAATTTAGGGTGACATTCGGAATATGAAACTATCATGGCTGGACCCCAGATAGTTGGCATATACTGAGGTGATGATTCCCTTGGCATCAAATACAATCTGCACGTTGATGGAATGCCAGTGATGTCATCAATTATATTTGTGATGTCATATTTGATGTCCTGGTTGTTAGTCTTAGCAATGCATGTAGATGTTGCGGGTTATGGTTGCTGAGCATACCATAATGGGGGAATGTGCAGTGTTTTTTGGTTTCACTGTGAAGTCTAACATTCCTTTAGTGATTTTATTTTATTAAATGTACATATATATGTATGGTAGGGAAGGAAAAGAAAGGGGCTAAACAAGTGATGTCGTCATTGATGTCATTATTGACATTTGAGATGACATCTTTCATGGTCTGGGTGTTAGTGTTAGCAGTGCAAAGGGGTGGTGGCAGGGTTGGGGGCTTAGTTTACCATAACAGTCGAATTTCAGGGGTTTTTCGGTTTTAATTTGAAGCATAAAGGGGAGGTGGACATTTTTTTTTAATGAAGTCTACAGGTTTTTGTCTGGCAACTTAACCATAAGGTCCCCTCAACAAAGTTTTTTTTAGTGCATTGTACGGGTATTTAATAGTAGTACAATTTACGTATAAGGTGTACCTAAGAAAAAAATGTTTGACTGCATGGCACAGATGTTCAGTAGTGCAACATAACCAAAAGGTTCCTTTAGGAAGGGTCGTTTGGTAAACAATATATAGCTTCCGAAGAATGCCACATGAAAATATACTGTCGTACAGCACCGTGATATGTCCCAGAATCAGTACACACTTACCTGAACGAAGTATGCCTGTTGAGCAATGTGGAACTAGATTTTATATTCATGTAGGAACGTCCACCTTCAACATTTGCCTTAGACAACGGCAACACGTATTGGTATGCAGCGATTGCGAATGCACTACACATTATATATTGGTAGAGAAAGTTGTACTTATCTGAAAAAGACATCCGCTAAATGCAGCCTTCCTCCCTAAGAAACAGCAGCAGTGGTGTAATGCAAAAGCATAAGAAACTGTGTTGCTACCCTGCTCTTAACAGTCAGAAAAAATGTGTTGCCACATACAGTCACTCATATTACTGTTTGATGCCTTTTTGCTCAATGCCGGTCATATATTACCTTATTGACTGCCGTGGCAAAAAATAAAGCCATCCCTAAACAAAGTTAATAATGGGTTAACAACGACCTTTCACAGTATAATTGAAAAAAAAATAAACCTTGAATGCTACTAAAAAGGACATGCACTTGCTGTAATTCGAGGTGACTTTGGCAGTTAGGATCACAAAAGAAAATCCTCTTTCAAGATGGCCACCATAGAAAGGGAAAGCGGTTATTGCATACATAGCCCCTCTTCCCTTTCCATTGTAGATTGCAAAAAGCACAAGTACGTGGCGTGACGCAGAACCTGTAAATAAACAATCAGCGACGTACAAGGTAATAAATTACATTTGCAAATAAAACAGTGGAAGGTTAAAGAACACGTGACCATTTGCAGGTTACAAACTAGATATATTTAATAACAAACTTGCAGAGACCATTGGAATAATCGCATAATCAATGCAATGATTACAATGCTGGTTAGGGAGGCATTGCAAATGATGAAGATAAGGAGGCTGTTCTTTTTGCACAAACAAACATTTTGGGGTCTTCGTTGAAGCAGTCGCTTTGTTTCCACAGTTATTTCCTAAAAGTCATCCTGACGTTGAACCAACAGCACCATAAATGATGTCACGTTGCTCTGAATAACGAGTTCAGCGAACGGACAAAGTGGGCTTACAGTGTCATTCCACATTATTGTTATGGACAGGCAACCGCTCACCAGCAGTTGTATTTGCCATCTGAAGAAGCCCTCACTCAGGATTTGAAAACCATTGCACGCACAGTACGGCAAAATATACCTAGTCGGGAAAAGTTACAAAAAATAAGTGTCAGTAACCAACCTGTACCAACATTTTTTAAAAGATCAAATAGAAAATGTGCAAAGTGGTACACAAAAATACATACTCAAAGTTGACATTTTATTAATAGTGTTACGCTCAAAGTTGACATTTTAGTAATATGTTACTAATGTCCAAGTGTACCTAGAGATGGAGGTTAGAAACGGTGAGATTTTGCATGCGCCGTAAGGGAAAAAAAAATGTCAAGTAAACAGAAAGAAGATAATGGAGGTATGGAACAAAAAAGAGTGGACAAATAAAAAAGAATTACGTCTCGTCATTTCAAAGAAGACCAAAAAAAGTGCAAAGTTATACACAAAGCTATGTGACCAAAGTAAGCGTTTCAAATTAGAAATATAAATAGTAAAAAAGGTCATACCCTCCAAATGAGCAACGTGTGCACTCTGCAACATTACAGGAAAATTGTACAAGGGCAGAAAAATAATACGTCAATTATATTAGCACAATTAGATGTGCAGTTATATAGAAATAAAGCATGGTTTGCTGTACAGTGGGCCAAAGTAAACTTACAAAATATTTACAACCTCCATTCTATTTGGGCAAATCAGTCACAAATGTGTTTGCAGCGAAGAATCTTTGTTGACTGATATGCATGTCACTTACAAACCTTTTAAAACATAACCTTATCAATTGAGTATTTTTTTTACCCTTTCATTCCGTGAATAGCGCACAGTTTCTCTTGGGCTCAAGGTCAAAAAACAATTGCCCCTTTAGATTCACTCAGATGCGCGGGCGTACTGTGCAGTCAACCAAAAAAGCAATTTGTGTGGCCTTCACTCAGAAGGCAAATACATTCTTGCTTTGAAGCAACATAATGAAATCTAATTATCAGAACCTGTACTCCTATACAGCTTCAGAAGCACTGTTTCAAGCAAACAGTGCAGATGATGGCCTTAGTTCTCAAAACTGAAGAGGCCAATCTGAGGGAAATATTAGTGCAAAGCACATTTTAATCCACATGCTGTAATTGGTCATTCTTGCTTTGAAGCAACATAATGAAATCTAAATATCAAAACCTGTACTCGCATACAGCTTCAGAAGCGCTGTTTCAAGCAAACAGTGCAGATGATGGGCTTAGTTCCCAAAACTGAAGAGGCCAATCTGAGGGAAATATTAGTGCAAAACACATTTTAATCCACACGCTGTAATTGGTCGTGGTGCAGTGAGCACGAACTTCATTTTAAACGTATCATTTTGCAGACAAGAAAACTGCACTTTTTCACTTTGTGCTTCCACAGCTCATTGGGCCCCCTCAAAGGTCACCTTGTGAAATACTATTACTTGAGTATAAGAAGTCTAATGCTCTCTTGTTTTGGAGCTGTTTCTGGTGGTATTTGTGCACATGAAAACATTAGTAGAAGAGAGGGGGCCACCGAACAAAGCTACCTTACTGCACGCTATTTTGCAAACAATCTGGGAAAGAGCCACATGGTCGTGAGCATTACCTTTTCCCCCGTTCAGTGTAAGGGGAAAAAAGACATTTTGAGAACCACTCGCCCTTATAACTTTCACCCCCCTGCACCAAACATGACCAAACTTTCCAACCAAAGTCAGAGTGTGAGATATATTTTTTTTCGAACCCCCAGCACCAAACATGACCATACTTTCCAACCAAAGTCAGAGTGTGCTATATATTTTTTTTCCAAAGTTTGGCGACGATCAGTCCAAGGGTAGGACAGTTATAAGGCAGCCAAAAACAGTTCTTTCTATGGAAACAGCCACTCCACTAAAGCAACACAGTCACTAACGTCCCTCTCGAATGTGCTCCAGTGGGTGATGGCAGGACCTAGAGGTTAAGATTTATGTCCACATACTTTTGAATGTATAGGTGTACAATGGCTTATACGTCCACCGCTAACAAGGTTGTTACTGTGTGCATGGGCTTCGGTCATGCAGCCAAGACTTTACACCCTCCCCAGAATCATCTGACATGCTAACCTATAAAACAAGTGAATGCACTGCAGTAATATGAAGTGGTGTTTCTGGGCAGGGCCTAGGGTTTTACTAGTATGATGTATGGGCTATGTGCTGCAGCCATGGAAGCAAAACTCTATATCCTGCCCACAATCACCTCAGTGATGTACAGTAGTACGGGTGTATTGATAGGTGTGCTATGCTTCACTTATTCTGGCCAGACACTGCACTCCTACCTGTTTGTACATAGATATTATTGCAATATGTTGATGTGCACTGGCTTATAACTCCAGTGCTTATAACTTTGTTGTTGGGTGCATGGCCTTTGGCCATGCACCCAACACTGTACACTCTCCCCTCAGCCATGTAAGCGATAATCAATACTGCACGTGTAGCCATGGTCGAGACATGCATTGGTGGTTGTGGGCAGGGCCTACAGTCTTGGAAGTATGGCCTTCGGCCTACGGCCTACGGCCATGCATCCTAGACTCTAGGCCCTGTCCACAACCATTGCTTGCAGCATGTCACGACCATGGTGGCGTACTGAGGAATAACACACCCATAGGAAAATGTAATGTAATCAGGAAATACACTCAAAATGAATGGTCACTAATGTCACTAACATTTTCAAAGTGCCTATACACAGTACGGACTCAAATAGTAGCTTTAGTAGATCACTCATTTTCTGTACGTACAAACATCCTGAAGAAGGTGTCAATGCAGGTTATCTAGGCCCTTCCCACAACCACTGCAGTATGTCACGACCATGATGGCATACTAAGCAATAAACACACCCAAAGGCAAAATGTAATATAATAGGGAAATACACTCAAAATTAATGGTCACTAACACCACGTGTGTCCTGCGAACATTTTCAAGGTGCCTATACACAGCACCGAATCAAATAGTAGCCTTATTAGATCCCTCATGTTTTCCACGTACAAACATCCTGAAGAAGGTGCCAATGCAGAACATATAATAGACAATTGCCGCCAAACAAGTACATTATTTCATCCGTCTCTTACTCTGTGATCGTCCCCACGCACTGTAGGAGAGCAAAACAGTTTAGAAAAACAGCATTTCGCCTCTGGTAAGTAGCGCGCTGTCTTCGGATCCAAGATGTCAGGCGCATCCACACATTCTGACGTACATCACGGCTCGCTGTAGCCAATCGACGCAGATGTCGCGTGTCCGTGGTGATGACGCCACCCCCCTGGCCAATCGGTATCATGTCCGTGGAGTGAACAGGGAAATGTGACCTCGGAACGGACATAGATATCACTAATTCATTCAGACATATTTTTTGGTCGTTTTAAAGGAAAGTACTGGACGGATCGGATTGTCACCAAATTAGCTAAAGCACGCTTTCGGGTCCAAGCCCCTGCCCCTGGCACAAATTTGGTGCAAGTCTGTCCAACGGTTTGGCCTGTAGACGTGCTCAATGTTTTTCCCCCATTCAGTCTATGGGAAAAAAAGACGTTTTAGGACACCCCCTATTCTTCCCCCCCCCGGACCAAACATCACCAAACTTTGCAGAAAAATTCAGAGTGGCCATATACTTTTTTTTGCAAAGTTTGGTAAGTTCGTCCCGGGGGAGCGAAGTTATAAGCCACCCAAAAAGTGCTCTTCCTATGGAAACAGCAACTTAACCATACCTACAGGGCTACTACCGTGGTTGTGTAATATATATATATATATATATATATATATATATATATATATATATATATATATATATATATATATATATATATATATATGGCATTGCAGCATTCATTACCTGCTCCTATAAAGCAGCAAGGAATTATAATGCTCTTCATTTCAAAATGTTTCTTTATTCAAGCATTTTGATGAATCTTAAAAAATGCATATGTGTATGTTCAACAGCACTGTGCCACTTTTTCATAAAATAAGGGAAAACACATAAAATACACCTGTACACCACTTTTAAGGGGCACTTAGTGTCTGCCAGTTTAATATGTTGGCAGCACATGCATACATCCCAACATTACCCATTCCAATGTATAGGTGCTTTTTAAGTCTTTTTTTTTCCTTTGCATCCTGGAACTTCTCAGAATGCAAAACAAAAAAAACATGCCTAAACTTCAAGATTTGAAACTGTGACATGCATATCAAATACACATATAAAACGCTGTGATTTTCAAAATATTTTTTTTTGAAGCATTTTTAAGTTAAAAAATGCATATCTGCATTAACAGCAGCACTGTGTGTCAAGCAAGTAAAAGCAGAACAAATATATCTGTACGCCATTTGTAATTGGCACTCAGTGTGTGCCAGTTTAATATATTAACGGTACATGTATACTTCCTAACATACCCATTCCAATCATCAGCTGCTTATGCAGTGCTACTTTTTCTGTACATTCTGTTGTTATAGTTGGCATTTCGGTGCCCCGCGTATTTTCATTTGCTAGCAGCACTGTGATATACCAGAGCAAGCGGTTCTGGTAAGTTTACCCTTACATCTTTTGGATACACTATACTTACTAGCAGTATGTCAGACGAGTTATCATCTTCGTTTTGTGCTTGCTTCCAGAGCATGTTTTGAGGAACTAATTATCCATTATTGAGTTCATCCTGACACATGGTTGATCCCTTGTGATTTCACATCTACATAAGGTAGGAAATCCTTTCTTTGTAACTATTATGTTGTGCTTCTTTGTCCAGCTTCTTGAATGATTCTCAGGGGAACATCACTTATATTAGATTTTGCTTGCAAGAAGAGATCAAGTATTTTTGACCATAGGGGCAGATGTTTCAAAGAAAGGATATGTGTTGTCGTAGTTCTAGGAAGCTACTCACACTCAAGTTACTCGTGTATTCTTGGCTCCTGATCAAAATTCTATAATAGTGAGACATATCTCACTTTTCATGTCTCCACAGAGGAAAGCATGACATCAAAGAATGACAGACACAAGTGATCACAGTTCAAGGGTGTTATTAAACTGTAAAATGGGTGAGATAAATGGAGAATCTAAACCTAAATCTAAAATGGGAGCAAGCTATGACCATCATATAATAATAATATAGTGTTAGTGGAGTCTAGTCAAATAAAAAGGGCCTACACTAAAATACGTATTGCCAATCCTTACCGCTATGCTACAAAAGAGCGTGGGATAATGTTCACAAGAAAGAAAGAAGTGTTCACAAAATGATAAATCAGTGTGTAATGGCCGGAGTTTCCCTTCCCCACATTTTTAACATGGGACAAAGCAGGATTCTCGTGCACAGCACACTCCTGGGCGTCACTGGCAGGAGCTTACAGTTCCTTTTCTCAGTATCAGGGGCTTCTGTGCCCAAGTTTCTTCTCATGCAAGTCTCTTGCTTCGAAAGGCCTGATATGCCAAAACAACACAACAGAAATTCCTTCTATTAACCTTTACACCGGGTGATTACCCTTTCCCCTGGAACTCCCTCAGCCAGGCTCTGATCCTTCTCTTAGTTGTTAGCCTACCTCGGTTGGGTTCAGACAGACTAGAACACTTGCCAATTTAAACAGAGACTTCTGAAGGGCAATCTCGTCTTGCTTGGTCACACTATTAACCTATGGCAAGTACGGGCATCATGCCTTCTCAGTTAGCATGGCGTTCCCCTCAGTCTGGCACAAACGCCTGTTTCACAATAACAAAAAGTCCTGCAAAGTCTCAAGGACTTTCGATTTTGAAAGGGATTTGTCTTGAGCCTTGTACGACCACATTAACACCTTATACAGGCCTTCCCTATGGCCGCTTGGTACTTTTCTTTATATACATCAGAATGTTCAACCCAGTCCCTTTGCTTAGGAGAAAGGTCCCGGCCAGAGACCATTGGCTGAGCGCTCACATGGCTCTGCACCACTCTGACTGTGGTACCAAGTTTGTTCACAAAAGACCCCTTGTCTATTTATTTTCTTAATGTTGCCACTGCAACCTTGAGCTAAACACAGTCTGTGTGACTATCAGGTTCTTCGGGCTCACCCGCTGTGCTGATCTCATTGGTGATTCCTTTGCCAGCTGCAATTCCCGGGTCTTATGTTGCTTTCAATGGAGGCTTTGCAGGGCTGGGATAAAAAGGGAAAGGGCAACTGCCTCCTTGACGTCCTTTCAGGTATCGCCACCTTTTTCCCCTTTTTGAACTGCCATCCTGGAATGGCTGCTTCCTCGTACATTCTGCATTGCTTGGAGTGTGCTATTGTGCTCTGCCTTTTATCCCTATGGGGAAGGGAAAGGGTAGTCATGTGTGTGTAGTTGTCGTTAATTGCCTAACTCTTCCTGACGCTTGTGTTGGGACATGTGAGGTAAATGGCTTGGCTATAAATCCATTGTCTTTCCCGCTGTGAGAAACTGTTTGTGTTGGAAAAAGGGGTGGGGGTAGAGTTTCTAAGTATCCTACTGTGAAGGATGGGCAAAAGGTGTCATAAGGAGGGGGATACTGCATCTCACCCTTCAGTGTCCCACTTCCACTCCTGAAGACCCCCATCCAGATGATCCTCCCGCAATGGTCCACCCCCCAGGTACTGAATCAAATAGCGATGGCCGTGTCCTGGCCATCTGTGTGACAGATCCCCGGACACTAACGAGTGTGACACCCTCAAGTTTCTCACAAGACAATATGTCAAATACATTTTCCATCTCCTCTTTGAAAGTAAACTACCAACTCTATGTTATGGAGTTGTACACACATTAAAAACAGGTTCTAACTTTTTTAACTTATCTTCTACCTAACTGCTTCCAAAAATAGAAAACAAAGATGAGGTTTTGCAGTCTAGTATCACAAATCTCTTGCTAAACATGCGTGTTAAAAATAAATACTGGTTCCAACATCATGCTTGTGTGAGTTGTATGCTAAGGAACTTAGGCCCACTCCCATTGTTTGTTACTTTGAGTTGTGCAGAGTATGCTTGGGAATACTTGCACACGTTCTTATCCACTTCAAACCAAAATAAAGAGGGAATAGACATAGAAACAGCAAGAGAATTCTGTTCTCTTGACACTTTAAATGTATCAAGGTACTTGCACCATCGCCTCATTGCCATGCTTCATTTCATCGGCAATACAACTACCCCTCTGCGCTCAAGAAGTGCAACACTTCTTTTGGAGTAAAGAATATCAATCCAGAGGAGCACCACAAATCCACATGCTTTTGTGGATAAAAGATGCTCCAAAATTTGGCCATGATGGTGACACCACTGTTTTACAGTTTATTGAAAAATACATTACCTGCAACATCACCAAAGCTGAGAAAACAGAGCTAAAGGACCTCTGGTATGACATATCATATGACAAAACACTCTCACAGAAATTGTACAGCTTTGGTGTAAAAATGATCTCCTGTAGAGAATGCAGGTCCTACAAAGCTGCAGACTATTTAACAGGTACAGCCTTATATGGCAAATCTGAGCACATTGTCAGGCTGAACCTTGGACCAGCTTCTTCCCGAAAAACTACCCAAACAGAATTACTATTTGGAAAACATGTGTCTATATGACATTGCCCAAAACTACACCTACAAAAACAATGTCACATCAAATGAGACAACTGGAAAATATTCAGTTTCAACTTGTGAAGGATGCCTAGTGAAACCACCAAACCCAATCTAATTAATCATTTAAAGGTATCATTTAAATCTCCACAACTTAGAGAACTGTATTACTTTGCCCTACTCCATGGCCCTACTCCAACTTTTTAAACATTGGAGAAAAGAAAAATAATTTGTAGGTGACTATGACTCATTTGAAGCAGCATTCAAAGCAAATGAAGGCAATATAACAAATGACAATATCAAACAATACAAATACATTTTGGACACTGAACGCCAACAAGAGGAAGAAATTGAAGCTCAACTAGACAAAGACACTCCTGAGGGCAGTCAACCTTCCCTTACTGGAAGCCAAGACCCACTTGGAGAACCACTAATTCTAAATGAAGCAGAAATAGCCATGATTGAGGTAGAAAATACCATGTATCCATATAAACAATCTGAGGAAGACTTGACAGTTCTGGAATCACAGCTAAATGATGAACAACTCAAAATTTAGAAGTCACTCAAGAAATTGAACATGGTTTTAAATATGAACTAAAACCTGCAGCTATAAAAATCATAAACCTCTGCTAAGTGGTGAAGCTGGTTCTCGCAAAACATTCTTTAAATAATCAGCACATTTCTACAAAACTTAACAAACAACACCCTTTCGCCTCTAGTAACAGCCCCCACAGGTTTACATCCCTACAACATAGGTGGTGTAACTTTACAACGACTACTACTCCTCCCCATAGAACACCAAAACAAATTAGAATACTACAAATTGTCAGCAGAAGCTGCTACTGAATTATGCAGAATTCTAAAACAATTGAAAGTGTTCCTGATAGATGAAGTAAGCATGTTTTCCAACCTCATGTTGGCTTTAATTCATCTCAGAATGCAAGAGTTCCTATAAACTAACTACAAAATATTGTTTTGGAGGAAAACCTGTTATTGTTTTCAGAGACCTCCTACAATTAACAGCAGTGAAAGGGCAACCTATTTTCAAAACATTAGGAAACAAATAATGCTGCAATACTCTCAGCAACATTGGAAATGTATATCTCTGGCACCATTTTCACTACAGATAACTAACTCAAAACTTGTGCCAGTCTACAGACCTCATGTATGCTAACATATAGCATTAGAACTGGGCTGCTTACTAAAGATGCAAAATACATCTTAAATAGTAGACTAATCCATGACCTATATGGACAAAACACATCTGCTCCTGATGTCATGGAACAATTAACTCAACAAAATATAACATATATGTCTTTAATGTCAACCCTTGCAAGCTGTAGTCAATTCAATGAGACAATGTTGACAAACAATTTCCAACCCATACTGCATACCAGCTCCACAGACAAACTAGAAGTGCATGCATGACACTTCTTATGTTTCAACAAACAGCAGCATGACTAAATAGCTTAGAAAAATGTATCTCCAACACAGCCGATTGGAGAAAATATTGACTTTGTCTCTGAACTGCAGAGTAATTCTAAAATGTTACCTTTACGTAGAACAAGGTTTAGGCAATTGGTACAGTTGTTGGTTTCCAAACATATTCACATGACAACAACATTCAGTTTGTCAGCAACCACTTTGACAAACTTGCGGAGCTTAGAAAAATTGGCCGGACAATAGGATGTGTCCTTCTTTTCAAAGACATGTACTTACGCAGAGAGCAATTTTCTCTATCTTTTGCATATGCTGTCACTATTCACAAATCACAAGGTCTAACCCTTAATCAAGCATAGTTTAACATTGGCAGCAAAGTCTTTAAAGAAGGTATGAATTATGTAGCACTTTCACGTCTTCATACAGTCAATGATATATTCCTAGTTAACTTTGATGCAAACAAAGTCAATGCTGACATTGCTTGCATCCTGGAATACAACAGGATACAGGCACCATACACCCCTCATCTAGATATGTACCCTTTACCTAAAAACATAAACCTTTTAAAAGACAAATAATAGAAACAGAAGCTGTAGCACATTTACCAACAATACCACTAAAAAAAATCAACCAACTCCTGCATCAAACAATACAACCACAAAACTGTCTAGTACTAAATCAACTGCACATCCATCACAAAAGCAACACACACATCTCTCTTCTCCAAAAACATCTGGAAGGCCATCAGACGATCCACAAACAGACCTCTCTGGTCCAATTAAATTCAGAAACACAACTGGAGTACATTGTTATGCTAATGTGACAATGAATCTTCATTTTCAATTGCCACCAATTGTTCACACCATTTCCTTAAAAGGCTTGGAACAGTTGTGTTTGCAAATGTTCATACTTCACAGAAATGCCACAAATAATCCTGACAACACTTACAGTGTCTCGGGTATAAGGCAAGAATTGGACTCCTGTGCAGGAATGGTAAAATATACCATAAACACACAGGAAGATCCACAATAATTCCTGATGTACTTACTACAAGTACTGGAAACCAAAAACATCCTTATGAATGAAATCTTGCAGATTTCATACATCTGGAAACATACATGCACTCTCTGCAACCATGTTTCACAAGACCACATCTATAATGAACAATTTGTATATATATCCATTCCAAATTCTGAACCCATTCCATTTCACAAGCTTCTGCAGAATGCAAATCAGGACATATTATGCTTTTTTGCAGTTCAGACAATCGTTCCACCATACAAATAAAATCACATAGTCAATTTGTCATACTAATGCTTCTAAGGTTCGATTTAGATGGTACCAAAAATAAAGGTACGCTTACAGGCTTCACACATGGACAAGTATTTCTTGGAAAGAAAACCTTCACAACAGAAGGTACAGTATACGACTCTGGTGCCACAACCACTTCAGGGCACAACATTGCAGGGAGAAGTGGTTGGCTTGAATGTAACAATACCTCTCTTAGTCCAAAACATAGGTTACCAGCAAATTTAACAAACACCTGCTTAATATTCCTTCAACCCAAATTTAGTCACTAAACTATAGCACAATTAACAGTTAGAATATGCCAACAGGTATCTAACTACTTCAAACACACTCGGCCTCATTGCAACATAGGCGGTAAGGGATTACCAGCACCAGTAAGGGCACTGGTGCCGGTAATCCCTTACCGCCCTACTACGAGGTCCCTTAGCGGGTCCCTTCCCTAACGCCTGGTTTTACCAGGCGTTATGGAAAGGACCCGTTGAGGGACTTCAGAGCTTATAACGGGCCCGCTAATAAAAGGGCCCGTTAATAGCGGGCCCGTTATTAGCTCCATCCCCATTCCCATTGAGCCCTATGGGGGCTCAAATGGGAATGGGGAATGGTTCCCGGAATGGGGATTTACCGGGTCCTCCAAGGTCGGAATGACCCGGTAAGTCCCTATTCCGGGATCACGGACCCAGAATGCGGTAAGAGGGTAGCCATGGCGCTAATAGCGCCATGGCTACCACCTATCGCGTAATGGGGCCCACTGTTCATTGCAAAGCAGTTGAAATACTCCATCTCAATTCTTATATGACAAAATATCTTCTAGCCTCTAATGTAGTTAGAATACGCCAACAGGTATCTAACTGTTTCAAACATTCCCTTAGTCACAGCATACTTCAAACAAACATACTATCGCCCTTACATTCATATAACTGGAATCAGTTTTTTTAATCCAGTGTGGATTTTTTCTCCGAGTGACCCAATGATTATGCAATGTCAAAACAACAGCCAGCAGTGTGTCATACACTATTGTTGTATCAAACATAGTACTTAAAATGCACTGTTTATGAGGGTCTAAAAAAGAAAATGTATATTTAAAAGTGTATACCACTATAGCTTTTGAACTATCATGTACTGTTTCTTCTACAGAAAATAAATGAGAAATTGCAGCTTCATAAACCTACAACACTAAGTAACCACAGAAATTATAACCAACTACATATTCTGTGGGCACTATCATCAATTGTACTGCAATCATAAGTATCATTTATGGTTCAATTACATCAATCCTCCACATTAAAAACACTGTGTACTCCCACTACACTACCTACAATTCCTGTACACATATTTTTAGTATGGTGATTCTGAGCACACTCCTACTACATTACCTATAATTACTATACACATATTACTACTTGATATGATATGACATGATATGGCATTTGTAACATGCCTATGCACAAGTGCTTCAAGGCGCGTGAAGGTTCTGCCCAGTGCACATATACTTGGGGCCATGGCCTGCAGCCACTGACCAGCACAATACAATTAACTATATAACAATTACATACCATACACTGTCAACTAATAAAACTCACCCTGATCCCCCAGCAATCAAATTGATGTCCACAGACATGGAAATTGACTGCAGACTTAGTAGCATTACCAAACCATTTATTCACCTACAAGAACAGCTCCACATTACCTTCATTCTTCTTCACTACCATTTATAACCACAAATGTCTTTTCCCAGCCGCCCGTTCACAGCGCTGTCTGCAAACTAGCGCAGTGTCCGCGCCCATCTACGGCACCTGCCCATCCTTTTTCAACCTACAAAAACAGCTCATGTCATATTTTTTTCCACTGCCCCACCCTTCCCAGCCCCTCTTTCCACCACCAAATGACCCAAAATGTGTTTTCCAGACTTTTATCCCACCGCGCTGTCCACTGTCACCTGCGGCTGACTGCGGATCTAACATGGCAGGCTCTTCCAAAAATATGACGCATCTAGATAAGTACAATCACACTGCACACAAAGTCTGTATGTTCTATGTGTAATTGCATATGATTTATTCAATTAAAAGTCAGCCTAACTTGTGTTTCGAGCCGTGCTCTTCCTCTGAGGCTTAAAGGCTCATCTGTAGAATGTGTACTCAATTGGCGGTTTGCCTAAAGGGTATAGTCTTTGATAAGTCTATATGGTCTTCACAGTTGTGGCTAAGTAATTGGCTCCCAGCCTTTCGGCTTGCCATTAACCATAACTACAGCGCCGTTACCTGTAATTCAAGGGAAAAGCTTTAGTTGAAGGGACAGTAAGGTGAGATCTTAATGCTACAAAACCCTAAACATTCAGCAAAGGTAACCTTAACTTTGCACCCGCTGTTGTGCTTCCTATGACCACAATGATGACATCACAGATGACATCACAGATGACATCACAAATAACATGTTCTATCAGATCACTGTTCCCATCACAGATCGCATCACTTATGCCATCATTGGTGACAACAGTCATTTTCCATTATATCTTGAATGTGTTAATTGTCCTAATGTTATCCAAGTAGACATTTTAAAGTACAATCAGTACCCGACAAGGGGACAATCAAATTGTTACAAAAGATCTGATTGTCCCTAATTGTCCCTTGCGGGATCCTTAGCAGCCTGTCAAGGCACCGGTCACCGGTCGCCGCCATAAATCTCAGTGTTCCTTCAGTGAGTGGCTACCATATCAAGGGAGAAGGGACTGTGCATATGCAGCACATTATCTTCATAACAGATAAATAATATGCCGGTAATATAGCAACAGGTGGAATTGAAGCAGCAGTCACAGAAATTGATGGCTGATGGTCTGTTGGTGGTGTCTCACTGGTGGATACAGGTGCTGAAGGTGGTGCTGATTATCTGCAACCTAATGCATGAGTCCCATGCATTTTTATTTTGTGGTGCTCACATGATTTACAGTACTCATCACCCACATTGTCACAGTGGATTCTCACCAAATGGTTCATTTGGACTGACATTCGCGCAAGCTTGAAAAGAGACTGTTTGAAGGCACATGTCTCAGTGTTGTTTTGCAAAATGTGCATTGGACATCCTATGCTTCTTTGTTTAACAGTATTCTGTTACTTTGAAATAATGCCAACTATTTGCAATGGACTTCATTGCAGTTGCTTTCTTCTGGGGTGGAGATGGCTTGGGGACCCACACAACATCGTCATCACTGCTGCTATGAGTGTCCGACATATTTAAATATCTAACAGGGGAGGAAAATATAAAACAACAGAAATTGCAAGACTAAAGAGAAAATGCCTCAAAACATCAATCATATAGTTTTTTTATTTGGCTATGATGATAACTTGTGGATATGGAATCTGGTGTGCCCTGATTGGTCATGGGTACTGTTTCTAGATGTGTCACCCCAAATGATTGGGAATAAATGTGGGCATAGCTTAACAATATTCTACTATACACAAGTTGGCTCTCTAAGAGGTTGAGTGCTTTGTCAGGTATATGAATTGAGTGCAATGATGCTTACACTTTTTCCATGAAAAATCAGCAAAATGAATTCTGTGATCGAATTCAAAACAAACTTTGATACACTAAATTGGGATGAAGTGGATGAAGACTTCTGGCAGATGCATTAGGATCAGAAATAATAGATCCTGGGAAGGCCTCCCACTCATCAAAGTGGTACTTCTGGAGATGGGAGCAGCACATCTGTAGACCCTTCATCAAGAGCCTACTCTGTGAACATCTCTAGTTTTCTGATGACACTTCAACTGGAGTATGCCAGTGTTGCAGGTGTTTCAGGACTCTGGCTGTTGGTGACAGAACCTGTAATTGGTGGAGGTTGATTCTGCACAACCACTGCTCACAGCTTCAGAAGACCACATTTAAGCCAAAAATGTCAGCAGCCCAGTATGGGGAAGACCATCCAGAAGGCGTTAGGCGCTAGTTTGAGAATATAGTTTGCAGAATCTATTCCTCATGTAGAATTGGTTAAAGTTCTCCAAGGACATGGATGAGATCAGAGGTACAGACAAACAAGAAGAGAAAAAGGGGTAAGAAAGAAAGCCAGTTGAGCACATGATGGCAAAGCACCTCAGAGTACACCACAGAAGGAGAAGGGTGGACTCAACCGGGAGCCAGTGAAGAGTTTTTAGGCAGGAGAGCTGCAATCCCTGGGCTTAAGGCCAAGGATAAATCTGCCCTATTCTGGATTAGCTTGAGGGGTCATAAGTGGAAGAAGGTAAATTCAGGAGAAAGCTATTGCATATAACCAGGGCTCAGGTAATATTGAGCTTCTGGGGAAAAGTGAGAAAAGGGAGAGTTCCTTTAAGAAAGAAGAGTTTAAAGTGGGACTTTCTGGCAATGTCTTGAGTGTGGGGAAGGAAGGAGGGAGAGGAGACAAAGAGGGCGCCAAGGTTTCTAGCTTCAGAAGAAGGAGCAGGGGGAGCCCATAGAGGATGACCAAAGTAGGGGGGGCAAAATGAGGGAGCGGGGGTCCCAATAGGAATGATCTCAGTCTTGCTGGCATTGAGACAGAGATCATTGGAAGTATACCAGGACTGGATGGCAGGTAGGCAGTCAGGGATGATGGAAGATGTGTGAGGGTCAGTAGGAAGTTTTAAAAAAGAGTTGTGTCTCATCTCCGTAGCACTGGAAGTTAGTGGAGAAGGAGGAAATGAGGAGTGCAGCGGAGATAGGTAAGTGTTGAAGAGCCAGGGGGAGAGGTTTGAGCTCCGAGGGACATGAAAGGTGCAGAAGGAAGTTGGTGAGGAGAAGGTGCCCAAATTGATTTGGGATGAATGGTCAGTTAGGAAGGTGGTAAACCAGTACAGTGCCCACTGCGAGATACCAAGGGTATCCCGGAGCCGTTGTTCGAGGATAAAATGGTTAGCCAAATCCAAGGCAGAAGAGAGATCGGGTAGGATGAGGACAGCTGGAGAGTTAGAGTCCAGTGATTTGAGCAGTTATTCACAGGTGTTCAGAAGAGAAGGTTCAGTGCCTCTGGTTGCTCATAATCCAGATTGATGGCCGTAGAGACCACCAACAAGTTCAGTGTGTGAGGTAAGTTATGGGAAGGCCAGCTATCTGCACTTGCACTTACACCCTGGTGGCTCACAATTATACCCCCTTGCTGCTCCTGGCAGTTTAGCACCCAACTTTCCTAGCGCTTCATCTGTGGCTCACCCATGAGCTCAGAACCCTCAGCACTGACCCCCTGTCTTCTTCCTTGCTGCACTTGCACATTCTGAATACTCACGAGGCATAACAGGTTCGTCCTATTTTACCCTTCACTCCACTGTGCTTATTTGTTGTGTTTTTAATGTATTTGAATGCATATCTCACTCCTGCTCTCTCCCTTGCCATGTGGGCACTTTGGAACAGTATTTTCTTATTGTATAAGCGCCTAAAAAGCGAACAATAAATAAATAAATAAATAAATAAATAAATAAATAAGGAAGGGGGAGAAAGAAATAGGTCAGTAGTTGACTGGACCAGTAGGGTCTGCTGTAGCCTGGTCAAGGAAAACAAAGCTAAGTCCTGTGAAGAGGAGGTGGAAACGCTGGCTTTCAGTGAAGATAAAGACAAAAAAGCTCCCAAGAAAAGAAAGACCGAGGAGAATCGGGAAGAGAATGGGTATGACTTTGACCCAGACACTCTCATTCATTCCT
Organism: Ambystoma mexicanum; assembly: GCF_040938575.1. Lineage (NCBI taxonomy): Eukaryota > Metazoa > Chordata > Amphibia > Caudata > Ambystomatidae > Ambystoma > Ambystoma mexicanum. Next base: position 645,156,267 of record NC_090930.1, on the reverse strand, counting down.
GGGCATGAGAATGGGATCTGCCAAAACAAATAGCGGCGTACCTGATGAAGAGGTTGAGAACACCACTGGCCAAAGATGCCAGAATCAAACTACAGACTGAGTGTGCCATACCAAATCTGCCAGAAGGAATTGCTGAAAGGCCTGAAGTACACAAAAGAATGCTCAACTACATGGGCAAATATACTAAACACATCAAGAAACCGCTTGATGCATCTTGGAAATCCTGCCAAGATAAATTACTGGATGTGTTGGGATGAATTACAAAGATATTCCATCTGGCTGATGAAGCGAAAGAGAATTTGGGTAGCATAGGCCCTCCTGTTCTGACGAGATTGGCCCAGAAAGCTGTATGCCTACTGTGTAATGCCAACAGTGCAATCACAACAGAAAGGAAAAGGTCCATCCCAGTAAAAATGTATCCTAAACTGAGCGAGCTAGCAACATCGGAGGCAGCTGCAGTAAAGGGCAAATTATTTGGTTACTCGTTCATCAAGGATATCCCCAAAAATATGTTAATTTGTATTCATTCTTTCAGACTTTGCACATTCCCTTTTTAAAAAACATCAGTTTGCTGAAAGAGAAATGTGTTATGTGCAGTGTTTTGTCTGATTTATATAAATCACTAGCTTATAAAGCTTCTACCACATATCCTGCTGACATATTTCAACACATGAATAAAATAAACACCAATGATATGTCTATGTTTCTGAATACCTTCACCGCTCTACATACGACTCACTGTTCATTGAAAAGAGTATTCGTCCCTCAGTTGTTTGCCACGACTGGCAGAGTCAGAGGCTGCTCAGCCAGCCGCAGAGGCAATCATAGACCCTACATAGGAAATAGCTGATGCCAAGATAAGCTATGAATGAAGGGCACATTGCTCTTAGATTAAAGGAGACGAAAACATCTGCAATGGCAAGTATTGGACAATTAAACGTATATGAAGTCTATGCAAGATAGAGAGAGCAAGTCTCTAAATGCCAAGAGAAGTAACAGCACCCTGCTTAATTGAATCAAATAGCACTAAATAATAGGCTGAAATTGACACATTTGTGGTTTCTTCACATGTGACTCAGAAATCGAAAACAGGGGCTATTCATTAAAGCCTTAAACGAAGATAGAGGTGTGCTCACACCCCCTTGAATGTTCCAAGGCAGTGAGCCGGCTACAAGGTCAACTGCAGATGGAAGACTTTGGCATATGGCCGACCCATGAGAGATGATGGACTAATTTGGAAAACGGGGAGTATCTGATGGGATTCAAACACCTATGTTTTGTTTCACATTCATGCTGCTAAAGAGCCAAAAGTCCAAGGTTGTGGTAGTATGCCAACCAATTAGTGGGTTTGAAGGACAACCTAACATACTATGTTGCTTAGACCAACCCACTGCCATTTTGTCCATTATAATCAGTACTATACGTATTTAGAGGTAGTTCAAGGTGTGCCCTATGGATAAGGGGTAGCCAATGGTGTACTAATTTCTATACGTTATATACTTAGATTTGTTCCCTTAATTAATCCCTCCCCTTGATAGTTTTTATAGTTTGCCACATTGAATGACATCATAGATGATGCATATTGGGGTATAAAGACCTCTGTGTAATCCAGCTGCTTTGTGAGTGTGCATGTATCAGTCCGAAGCCAGTTGGTTCTCTCTGCTTTGATAAATGAGAGTAAAGAAGAACTTTGCCAAATTTCTTGAGTCTGTCCAATTGTTTGGTCTGAGATCATTATTTGTCATTTCGTCTAGCACAAAAGACGCTAAAAGGTGCTAGAGCACATTTTGTTAGCAGTGCTGAAGGTTACGGTATAATCGACCTAGGCCAGATCCAGACCACCGGACGCTTGGCTGCTCCTGCCATTAGCCAGATGACCGCATAGCTTCCTGTGGAGATCGGTGTGGAGAGTCACATGTAAGAAAAATTGGTTGGCTGCCCCCCCTTTGATGACATTTCTGTCTGTTCCCTGCAGGTGCCCTCTGGATCGAAGGCAAACTGGTCTGTTGAGGGAGAGTCGATGTTGAGGGACTCGAGCTGAGTCACGGATGTAAGTAGAACAATGAAGGTGGCAAAAATAGGGGCCGGATTGTGTTGTAAATAATACGTATAAAAAGTAACTGCATTTTTTGGGGAGATTATAAAGAGAAGATGTAGATACCTAGATTCCTGGTTCTAAGAGGACAGAAGGGCGCCCACTAAGAGGACAAGGGTTCCTGAGGTAAGGTCACAGAAGAGTGCATCTAAAACTGTGAAATAGAGTGAAACGGAGAAGGGATATATTAACTAAAATATTAAAGAAAGGTGTATGCAGTAGAATTGAAAAAGTGCATATGTGTGGGGTTATAAAAATGTCAATATAAAGCTTTTGTTGTGTTTAAACTAATAAATATAAAACAATAGTAAAAAATTAGGCAGATTGGTGAATATTTGGACCAAGTAATTGATGTCAATCAGGAGGGTGAAATACAAGGACATGACTATGTAAATAAAGAAAAGATTCTTAAAATCCAAAAACAATAAAAGAACGAGATAATAACGCTTGATTGAAAGTGTAAACAAAGCAGTAAAGAGAACATCATTGTAAAGACTTTTATATAAAAAAGAAAGTAGTTCTAATAGTTCCTTTTGGGATTATAAACAGTGATTGATGGTGCCTGCGCCAATTGATCATTGTGGTATATTTCACAAAATAAAGAATCAAATTAAAGGACGGGTAAGTATTGACAGTCAAAACTGACTTGTCATCATGGGAGACAATCCTCTTTGATATCTGTGCAGGACATTGCCGAGGTACACAGCAAAGATAAGGCAATATCTTTCAGTATGGGTCCGAGGCACGACTAACAAGACACTCCTGCAGTGGCCTCGGGATGGCTTTCTGTCAAAAACCATATTGCAGCATATGACAACTTATTTGCATGCCACATATAACGAAAAGAAGTTACAGAAGAGGTGGGGCATTTAAGAATTATGGAAGCTGTACCAGAGGGAGACAGAAGATGCCGCTGAGAGGCAGTGGATGCTCAATCACCATAAAGGGGAGAATAAAACACCTTTGTCTCTCCTTTCCCCTCCTGAATATAAAAATGTAGATGCAGAGGAGAAGGAATATTACCCTTTAAAGGAATTAAAAGCAGCAGAAGGCTATATTAATCCACTGTATGCGCCCCCGCTTCCAACAGCGGGCATAATACGGAAGAGAGCAAAAGCAGAGAATGCAAAGCTATATCGACATGCAATGAAAGAAAACAGCGTGATGCAGAAAGGACAGGCAAGACAGACGAATAGAGATAGAGGAAGATGCAAAGAAGCAGAAAGTACCAAAGGATAAGGCTAAGGGAATAACGATAGCACAGAATGAATGGATGGGAGGACAGATATAACTTAAGCTAGACAATAAGGTTATTGTCGGGTTCAAGAAAAAGAGGTAAGAGAAGAAGAGCTGGAAAAGAAAGAGAAGGAAGAGGAAAGAAGAATGGGATAATGAAAGGAAAGAAAACAAGAGATTAGAACAGAAGAAACGAGGAGCGATAGAAGCCCAATGTATGGAAAGTACAAAGGTTGCAAAGAAGGCGAGAGGAAGATATATATATTTGCACTTTTAAAGCACTCACAAAGCCTGCAAGCATCGAGGTGCTGTTACAGGAATTTTTTTCAATTTTTTTTAGTTGCATAATTGTTTTTTTTTCTTAGTTGTGTATTTATAACATGCTTAAACATGCTTAAATACCCAGAGGTTTCTAAGTGCCGACCCGGGGATCAAACCTGTGTTGCTGTGTTTCATCTTGCTTCCAAGGTGAACACGTTGCCGCTGAACTATCCTCTTGAGATGAGGAGAAGAGAACCACAAATGAACAGGAGTAGGGGATTAAAAGATGACAAAATAGAATATTTATGTCATAGGAGTATAGTGCCAGATGATGCACGTGAATGATTGGGGGAAGAGAAAGGGTCACAACAGCCCCGTACTGAGCTGCAAGGAATGCTGAGATCAGCATGGGCTGATGGGCAGGATACAGAAGATATAGAGCAAAGACATGGACATTAGGGATGAGGACGGGCATAAAACCCAAGAGAAGGGATTCCTATTAATTGAGGAATTCCTCAAAGTTGCAGACCTGAAGAACTTGATTTCATGGTACTCACCACGTCATGTGGCTGAGCTAGACAATGGGTATTCACCCGCGGTGGGAAGACGAACAGGCGTGAAGTGAAACAAGAAAAAGTTAACAACATTGCAACATGGAGAACACTCTCACAGGCAAAATTGGTATTGCTAACAGATACATTGGGACACATAGTCATTCCCATCACCATGAAGAGGTACAGAGAGTGCTGAGAACAGAGCTAGGTCCCAGGCTCGGAGAAACCATTTACAGCCAATCAGGGGACAGAAATCCAGGGGTGGATGGCAAAGGGCAAGGGCCAATGCTAATCCTGTGACCCTGCAACAATGTAATAGTTTCTTGGCAAAGGGACAGCTCACCCACCTGACATGCAACGCCCAATCAATTAAGATCTATAGGGGCAATCCATAGTTTATACCACTCGACTCAGCCAACCAAAACATGGGATATGTTTTTCAGGGAAGGGCACATGTTGTGACAACACTCTGCAACAAAACGGGTTGACACAGGTTTGGGAATGGTGATTCCAGAGATTGTTGAATGTCCTCTATGATCTCTGTTGGTTTTTGCAATAAACAACAGTTTAACTTGTCCGTGGCTGATTCTTCTATCTGTTCTGAGGGCAGGGCTAATGGGCCCTGGGAGCTGAATGGGTAGGATCATAGTAACCCTCAGAACTTTGGCATACCAGACTTTACCAACAACTGGAAAGCCAGTTATACCTCTAAAATTATTGAGAGTAGCGCTACAGCAGCTTCACAACGCAGCACATACGACTCGGGAGAGTCTAGGTACTACAATAGCAGAAGAGTGGTTTTCACCCAGTTTATTAGACCATGTGGCACAGTTCATTGTAAATTGCATCGTGTGTCACAAATGTACTGCAGGGCACACTTTGTGAACAGTAAGAGGAGCAATCCCAAGACCCAATGGCCCATTTCAGCATCTGCATATATATTATGTGGATATGATGCAGACATGCAATGGCTACAGATATATGCTGGTTGTAGTATGACCCTTTTCTATATGGATCAAGGCAGGTCCATGCATGCACCCTGATGCCTTGTGTGCCACCAAGTTGCCTCTATGTGAAGTTTTACCCAGTTAGGGGGTGCAGAAGGTTTTGCGGTGTAACATTAGACCTCATTTTGTAAATGAGCCTTTTGAACAGATAGTTCTCCTATTAGGAATCAACCATAAGTTTTCTTCCGCTTATCAACCACATGTGAACAGCGTCTGTGAGGGATTAAACAGATCATTAAAGAAAAGAATGGGGAACCTTAAAATAGCCTTAAAGAAGTTATGCTAAATTGCCCACCCCTTGCCCTATATGCCTTGAGAAATCAGCCAGGCTCAGATCACCATCTAACTCCACATGGGTTGGTAAATAGATGATGTATGAGAACCCCACTTGCTCCTCCAACTAGGGTAAGAACTGATTCCCACAGTATAGCAAAGGAATGAGGTGATGAGATGCAACATTACCTAGCAACAATGACTGCAAGTATTTCTTGCATGTCTCAACAGATCAAGACCGAAGGGAGGGGTCAAAAAGAAGTGACAAAGATAATCAACCTCTTGAAACAGAAGACTTGGTAAAGCCCCCAATTTTATATCCAGGCGACCAGGTGCACAAATTTATATGCACCTGGGGTACGCATCGTTTTGAGGGGCTACACGAAGTGGAAGAAGTTAACTCCACTGCTGTCATAATAAAGGGACAGAGAGCGTGGCTGCATCTACAAGACATCAAACCCTATAACGGCGAAACACCGACCCCTCATGCAACTGCCCACAGTGAAGCAAGAGAAGTAGTTCTGTGCATGCAGATTCATTCATTGTCCAGAAAAAAGGATAAATAGAATGACAAGCACACCTGTCTTTTAGATTCGGGAAAAACATTTTCCAAATTCGATAAGGAGAAAATAGACTTTATTCGAGCATTGATTCTGCTGAACGGAATTAGCATTACCATTGTGTCCTGCGGTGCAATTTGTGGCAGATCACGTGTTGTGAGCACGTGGTAACCAGCAGCAGGCCATGGCCACAGGATCCGGAACCACAGAGCCCCTTGCCCTACATCATGGGAGTAGAAGACAAGCAGCATCCTCGATATGGAGGGGACTGAGGGAGTTGGCGGAGCAGAGGTGGGAGCTAGCAGCCAGGAGGCAGGATGTGAGTCATCCCCCCTGCCAATGCATATCGCAAATGACCATCCATATAAGTGTCCCTTCACTTAAAACATATGTCCATTAAAACATATCAATGGACAAGTACACATGCCAGCAGGCCAAGCAGCTGGCCAGGGCAGTCAGGGTGACCTAATGGGGTGCAATATTGCACCCCCCTCCACAGCAGACTGGGGGAGGCTACCAAGTGCACCCCTGAGCTGGTGTGGAGTGTGAAGGTGTGGCAAACAACCTATACAAGTGCAATGAACCCCACTCCCCTGCTGGCACTCTCTGTGCCAGCAGGAGTGTGGCATGTGAGGATCCAGGACACTGCACAGCTGTCACGCCAACATGTGCCGGGCCCAGTCGGTCAGCCCCATGCTGGTATGGCAGACAAGCCCAATGGCATTGTTCGACTCCCTGCACCGATGTGGGTGCAGTGGGTCAAACACAAAACCAAACAGAGCATCAGTGCTAGCTGCACAGCAGCAACCCATTCAGCCATGGCAGTGCCCTAGATGATGCAAATAAATCCAACCCCACCAGGTGTGCATCACCAGAGGAGGGGCTGTGGGGTCATGATCACATACAATCACCCCATGCACTGCAAAACCAAAGTCTGGGCCTGGATAACCAGCACATTACCATGAGAGTAAGCCACAATATGCATGGTTGACACAGTCAGCTGCACCTGCATGGACAGCACGCATAAGCACAAGGGCCAAAGGCCACCTGGCCATGGGTCACACTCACACCTGTGAGCAGACTCACACTTTTGTGGCACATGTAGATCCAAGCCCACCTGGTCACATGGGTGGGGTGTCACTCTGATCAATTTCATGTGTGACTTGCATGCCAATCCATGTGAATATAAGATGCCTGACAGCATGCCATTGCCCCCTGTATGCTCTCAGGCAGCTCAGGAAGAAGCTGAAGAGGATGAGGGGGAATGTCCATTAGCAACCGGCACCTCCAGGGTGTCAATGTCCACTACAGCCCCTGAATGGTGACCAGCTGTGACACACAAGCACAAGCCACAGCATGCCACACCTGGCCCCAGCAAGCCCAGGCCTGCTGGTGGCAGCACAGGCCCTGCACACATCACATGTGCTACAAGGAGCACCACCACTCCAAGTACAACCAAACAGCCTCCGACAGTGCCTGTGACTAATGACACACCTACTGGCCATAGGCTTCTTGGGGCAGTGGCTCTACATTGCAGGTACCTAGCCACTTGGCTGTAGTACAGGCAGGGTGATTGTCGTGGGATGTGACATTGATTATGGTTCTTAAATGTTGCATTGTGGTACCTGTATTCATGTGGGTGTTGGTAGTCCTCACTGTTGATGTGCATCGGCGTATCCATATAGGCAAGTCAGACATGTATTTGTTCTGTTGGGTGTACGGTGTCGTTGGTGTGAGAGGAAGGCAGGTCCAACTTGTACATTGACTTGTCACAGCATGCATTCTGCAGTTGTGCACATGGACAGGCAGTGTACTATAAAGCAGGACCACAGCATTGTGGCTGGAACCAGGGTAGTGGGCACAACAGTGGGTGATGTGCAGGTTCGGATTGCAGGTCACCTGAACATGCAGGGAGTGGTAGTGAGTGGTAAGGCTTCCTGTTGCAGTACACCGCTTCATGGGCCTGGGGGGCCACCAACGTCACATGGATACAGTCCAGGGCTGTGATGACATTTGGCATGTATGTAACAGCATGGAACTGGACCTTCATGGCGTGCACCTGTGCTGGAGTGGTGGACAGTGAGATGTAGCATTAGACATGCCACAGGAGGACATCCAGCACCTGAACTAGCACAGCATGGCCATGTAGTGCTGCAAGGTGCCAGTTCCTAGGAATTGCAGGACGGACACTAGCTTTAGCAGTGGGGGCACATTGGTCCTGATGTCGATCCTGTCCTGTCCCCCTGTATTGTGGAGAGCAGCCCACTTATGGTATCCCTCATGAGGAGGTACAGGGTTACCAACTGAATGTCAGCGAGAGTCCAGGGTGAGGGCATGACCCTGTGTATTGGTGCACACCTTGCTTGGCCTCTCCTCCTCCTCATGCTCCTCCTCTTCTTTGCACCCTGTGCCCTGTGCTGGTTATCCTGCCTCTGTATGTCCAGGCGCAGCATGAGCAGCTGCATGTTCCATCCTCCCAATGTGTACTGATAGCATGGTGTTGGGAACTGTGTTTGTGGAAGGAGTGTGCCTTATGTATCCCTCTTGAGTGGATTGGGTTCACCTGTGGCTCCATGTGTGGCACCTTCATGCATTTACCTTCACCTAGAAGCTGAAGGTAACTGCTGTGTTTTCAGCTGTATTATCGCTGTATTTCTGCACTAATTCATGTCGGGACTTATGATGTGGCGGTAATTGACCTTTCTTTTATTGGCACTGCTTACGCTGGCTGTAATTTCGCCGGCTGTAATTTTGCTGGCTATAATTCTGCCGGCTGTATTACAGTCGGCGGTATTTGCACCGACTCATGGTCCAACAGAAAGGTAATTGCAGTGGAAAATCCGTTACAGTGACTTTTAAAGCTTACCACTGGGGTTGTGATGAGGCCCAATGGCTTAGCCGGTCCGATAGCACAGCGAGTAGAGCGCTCGCTTTGACATCTGTGCAGAGCCTGCTGATTCAGGTTCCAATCCGGGCATGGCCAAACTCAGCCTTTCATCCTTCCGAGGTCGATAAATGAGCACCACACATGGTGGGTAATAATAAGCAGCGCTCAGTTACCTCAGGGTTCGTAGTGCTATATAAATGCTAAATTATTATTATTGTTGATTATATGTCTTTTAAAAGCAATAGCCCTTTGAGATTCAATGTTTGGGAAAGTAGATATTTCTGTTTACATATTTAAATGAGATAAAAGTGTCTGTAAGATTTAATTTGATGATGTCTGTTAAGTAAATTAAAAATAAGTTCCAAATTGGGCCTCATTCCGAGTAGGGCGGTAAGGGATACCGGGCACCGGGAAGGAGAGCGGTGCCAGTAATCCCTTACCGCCCTACTATGAGGTCCCTTTGCGGGTCCCTCCATTAACGCATTGGCTGACCAGGTGTTATGGACAGGACTCGTTAAGGGACTTCAGAACTAATAACGGTACCACAATTTGCGGTACCGTTATTAGCGCCTTCCCCATTCCCATTGAGCCCTATGCAGGCTAAAATGGGAATGGGGAATGGCTTTTTCAATGGGGATTTACCGGTCCCGCAAAGGTCGGACCTCACCGGTAAGTCCCCATTGAACCATACCGGTGTCGGGCCCGTTATTGGAGGCAGTCATGGCACAAATAGCGCCATGACTACCTCCAATCTCGGAATGAGGCCCAATTACTTCTTTCTGAACAGAGCTTTTTCCTTGACCACTTCCTATTGGGGCTGAGGACATTGATGTCTTACTGTAGGAGATATTTTCTGTATTGGTGCCATATGTTTGTCATGAAATAAATAGGTGGTTTGGGTGTTCCTAAATTTGGTTTGTGGGTGAAATTGTGTCTAGCAAAGATGTTTTCTGCTTTTAAGCAATGCTGTGATATCTGCTAGAAAAAATAGCAGGATTCTACTGGGCATGCACCAGGTGTGAGTGTAGACATAAACAGTGGTCACGGGTGCAAATACAAAGAGCCATCAATCTCGCAATGTGGCATTCTAGAGAAACCTATATATAAGTGTGTAAACAAAGTGTTGAGTGCAGAACGGCAGCAGATATTGCAATATTTGAAATTACAGAAGCCATCTGCTCATAGGGTAAGGATTAGTTGCAATATTACTTCAAAGCAACAATCACACGGGTTCTGTGGATCAGGGATTTCATGAGTTGCAATTCAGGCTTAGAGTGTAAAGTAAAATTGAACAGTGATGGTTGGAAGAATTTGAATAAATCATAAGCCAAAGCATTGCTCTGGGCCACTCTCCAAATCACTATCTGTGCTTGGAACAATGATTTTTTGGACATTGATTCCCCTTCCAGAATGTCACAACAGATGGAAAATTAGATTGCTTGGAGCGTTCCCACCAGCAATGTCAGTGGTTTTGATTCAAACGCCCCATCCATTACTGCTCATTTTTTCCCCCTAATTGACAAAAGGTATGCCCATATGAGGGCACCAAGGTTGCTACAACAAGAAACACAAGCCACACTTCTCTGATGATCCCATAACCTGTCTGGGCTGCATTGTGTCTAGTACAGAAGGTAGGTGGCCTAGGAATGTTGGCCTGTTTAGGTGACTAGCTTTGATGTGGATGTGGTCGTTCCTCTTTTGCAATGGCATTATAGCTTGAAAAACAGCGGTTTGTAAGGTTGCCCAGAGCAATACCAGTGGTAATGTATTCAAATCCTCCCACACGCAAGTATTGTAGGATATAAAGCAGCATCCCAATATCAACATGTGCAAAATAGGTTTGGAATAATGCCCTAGAAGCATCCACATGCCCCAGAAGGACACAACACACCAACCAACTATGCATGCCCTCCATCAAAAGGGCCAAAGCAGGAGGTATAGGCTTCCCCTATCTAGCTCCCAAACTTTGGAATGCCCTGTCCAACGCCCTTAGAGCTGAAACCTCCCTTGCCACTTTCTGCAAAGGCCTCCAAACCACCTGGTTCAAATGACCCCTCTGATGTCCATCTCTATTCCCCTGATACTGACGATTGTACCTAAGTTTGCATAAATAGTTGTTACTGTACCTGTATATCATTATTCCTGCTGTAAAAGCTTTTTGCTCCACTGTAACCAGAGTTAACTTCTCCTGTTGTCTATAACACATTTTCCAATAACAGATTTTTTTGTAACAGTGCCACAATGCCTCTGGGCTGCTGTGCGCTATAGAAATGTTCAAAAAATATTTGTATATATCACAAGTCTCAGACCATGTAAACATATAGACAGGAGCAATTGTTGTGTAAAAAGAATGCAAAACCAATACATCATAGATGTCTGCTCAGGGTTAGATCATAACGAGCAGCAGTAAAGCACAGGGGTAAAATCAGTATTAATATTGTTAACAGAAGTGGAGATCAGGAGGTGCAGCCCAGGGAATAAATTACACGGCCATGGTAGTGGCCATGTAGTTATGGTTAAGTTGCTGTTTCCATAGGAAGAGCACTTTTTGGGCGGCATATAACTTTGCTCCTCCTCGATGAATCCTCACCAAACGTTGCAAAAAAGGTATATGGGCCACTCTGAATTGTTTTGCAAAGTTTGGTGATGTTTGGTGCAGGGGGGGAGTTATAGGGGGGGTCCCAAAATGTCTTTTTCCCATAGACTGAATGGGGGTAAACTTTTGCACACGTCTACAGTCAAAACGGCTGGACGGATTTTCACCAAATTTGAGGCAGGAGCTTAGTCCTGAAAGCGTGCTTTTGTAAATTTGGAGCCAATCCATCCAGTACTTTTCTTTAAAGCGACCAAAAAGTACATCTGAAAAAATTACTGATATCTATGTCTGCTCCGCGGATACACTTCCCTGTTCGCTCCGCGGGCAAGATACCGATTGGCTAATCCGTAGCGTCATGTTCGCTGACATGTGGCACATTCACTGATTGGGTGTTGAACGGCGTGAAGTGCATCAGATTCTGTCGCTGCGCCCGCCTTGTTTTATTCGTGTTTTAGTGTACGCGGACATCGCCGGTAACACATATAAAACAACACAACAATGCACTTGTTAAACTTATGAAATATTGTATCGGAAGGTGAGGGTTAATGAGGCTGGGATGGGATGTGGAGCAGGAAGGCTAAAAGTGGTGTTTTCTTGTCATCTAAATCATACGGTAAATAGCGTTGTACAGTTTAAAATCTGAGGGAGCCACCTGCAGTGTTTGATGGACAGAGCGGGTTTGCAAGTGTATGGGAGTACCACTTCTCATGAATGCGTTGAGATATGTTGTTGAGAAGTCAGAATGTATTTGCATTCTGAGCGAAGGTCACTTGCTTTGCTTTTGTGGTTGCGAACTCAGTAGGCCCACGCATCCAACTGAAACCCATAAGGGTCAATTGCTTTTTGACCTTGAGCGAAAGGGAAAAATTCAGTAAGAATGCAGGGAGTGCAAGTTTGGGGAAAATACCATTTGATAAGGTTATGTATTCAAAGCGTTTGTAAAACACATGTAATATCAGTTGAAGAAGATTCTTTGCTCCAAGTACCTCGCTGTCTGGGTTATAACGAAGACAATGGAGACGGTAAACATTGTGTAAGTTTACTTTTGACGACTCTACACTGGAACAAGTTTTAATTTGTTTTTACCAGAACAGTAATTTTGCCATTATAACTGAGGTACTATCTTTCTGTGTAGCTTTCAATTTTTTTTTTAAGTTATGGAGAATGCAGATTCTCACCGTTTGTAGGTTATCATTAGGTTCACCACCCATGTGCAACGCTATTATTTCTTTAAAATGTCATGTATGACCACATCGATTTGTGTATCACTTTCCACATTCTTTTTGTCTTTTTTGCAATTGTTTGCTAAAGGTTGGGTATTGATACGTATTTCGTGTTACATTTTCCGAACAGCTACATTCTGCCGTACTGTGATTGCCATGGTTCCAGATGCCAAGTGATGGGTTCTTTGGACGCCAAATGCACATACTCATGACCGTCTGTCTAACCGTGACTGTATTGTGGGACGACCGGGCCGGCCCCATTGGTCCATATGCTGGAGTGGCCATTAGGAGTAACATAACATCTTTTATGGTGGTGTAATCCAAAGTTCATGCCAACTTCTTGGAAATCACTGTGCGACCGAAGCATTTGCTTTATCGAAAGCGAATACTTTGTGTATGTGAAAAGATCAACATGTGGCTCACAATTAACATTTTCGATGACGACAGAACAAACAAAGTGCCTATTTCCTTGAAAATGGGAATGGTCCGATGGTCTCGGACAGTTTGTTGTGAAATTAAAGTAATTTACAAATTCTAAAATTGTTAATGTTTTCCTTTAAAAAACAGTTTATTATTTCAAAATGTAACATGCTATGTTCTACGTCGCTGGGTGTTCATTTGCAGGTCTGCGTCACGACACGTAGGTGCTTATGGTTGCATTTGGCTACGCCGGAGAGGAACGTCATCTAGAAAGGTGATGAATATCACTAGGGTTGGTTATGCGACGAGATGTGGGAGTGTTTTTGTATTACACAAATTTCGTAATGTAGTTAAATAACGTTGTGGTATATGTTTATTGACTGAGGGGTAGGCTGCAGCCATGGGAACTGGGCAGAATGTCGGGGTCATGGTATGAGGTCATGATCTGCACAATGTGGCTACTGGTCATGACCAGAAGGGAGAAAATATAGGATTACAGTGGCCATGTCCACCTGGGACTGGCTTTGTGGTAAAGTTGTTTGCCATTACGATACATTTGAAAGGGAGGAAAAAAGTGCTGGTGGTAATATGTTAACAGCGTTTACTTTGTGCTATTTGCAGGCTGCCATGGAAAGCGAAGAGGGCCATGTATGGAACAAAGGGCTTTCCTTTCTATGGTGGCCATGTTGGAAAAGGATTTTGTTTTGTATGCAATTTTTTTACTATTCTTAAACTGTGAAAAGTGGTTCTTACAGGAACATTTAATTTGTTTACGGATGGCTTTTATTTTGGAAGGACAGCTAAGAAGGAAAATTGTGGACGGAAATGAGCAAAGAGGCACCAAACAGTAATATGGGGGGCTAGGCGGACGGGGGAAAATGTTGTGCGTGTGTTCTTTCTAGGGTAGGGGCAGTGTTTCTCATGCTCCTTCGTTACAGCAGTGCTGCAGTTTCTTGGGGAGGCGGATGGCCTTAGCTCATGTTGTTTTCAGATAAATAGTATTTTTGCTAAAAGTATGTACTGTGTGCTACATCGTTAATGGCTCACTACGAATAGGTGTTGGAGCTGTGCAAGGGAAATGTTCAAGGTGGCAGTTCCTACATCAGTAAAAAAGTACTTCCACACTGTCCATGCGGGATATATCTTATTGTTAAGTGTGTACGGATTCTCGGATACGTCACTGTGCGCTGCGCCGATATATGGTCATGTGGACAACAGGGGCCGTGGCTACGGAGTGTATATATTTTTTTTTTTTAAATCTCCTCGCTCCGGGAAGTAGATAATTCTAATAATAGGGTGCATTAGCACCCTATTGTTCCTAAATGTGCTCCGCTGCCGCGGACGCATTGACCAACAACGAGGTGCCTACCCCCACTATGCCAGCTCGGGGGAGCCATTCAAAGATTCCCCCGAGCTGGCGTGGGGCTAATGGTCCCTTTTCTTGGTTAAGGCGCCTGTGGCAGAGGGGTGCAAAGCACCCGATTGACATTGGATGTGCCCACCTGCTGCACCTTCTGCCGCTACGCCAGCTTCGCGGAGCCCTTGAAAGAGTCCCCCACGCTGGCATTGCAGGGGGCTAATGGTGCACTGTGGAGCATGGCGTCCCGGCCGGTCGGCCGCTCGCCCCCCCCAAGGCTGGTTCTGGTCATGTGGCATTCTCCACAGGGTGTGGAATGAAGTCAGATGTTCATTTACATGATGGTTACGTGCCACTACTAAAAACCTATGAAGTTCACAAAAAAAAACTTTGTTAACTGGACATTATGGTTAAGTTGCCCTACTAAAAACCTGTGAAATTCAGTAAAAAAAATGGTGTTAACGGGACGTTATGGTTAAGTTGCTCTACTAAAAACCTGTGAAATTCAGTAAAAAAAAACGTTGTTAACGGGACGTTATGGTTCCAAGTAAAACCGAAAAACCCTTGAAATTAGCCAGTTATGGTATGCTAAGCAACCTAACACTGTGCACTGCTAACACTAACACCCAGGACATCAAAGATGACATCAAGAATGTCATTGATTACATCACTGATGACATCACATGTACATTTAATTTGAATGAAAACTCTGTAGAAGGTATTCTTATTATAATGTTCACCAAAAAGTGTCAAGGATGATTGTAATATATATCAAGTGCTAATTAGTGCATTAAGCAATGCGTTGTTATACGTAGCATTCTATTATGAAGTTCTATGCAGTATACTAAGGTACTCATGTAGAAATATAGGCATTGTGCGCAGCATACATGATGGAGGTGTAATATTCATTAGCTTGCCATGTTGAACAGTGAATTGATAACTGTTTTCTTATTAGAGTTTTGGCTACTGTGAAACATGTGACAAGTAGGTAATGAAAACCACTTACTACATAATGGCATTATTATAGACACAACACAAAGAGACATCATCACATACAAATATGAGTATATACACAAAAATTGAAGTAAGGAAAAAAACAGCGGTACTAGCAGTAAGTGTTCATAACCTAACTGATAATTTTTATGCAGAGAAATGATTGGCCTGTTTCAAAGGTGATACTTACCCTATGCATATGTATCACATGATTTGACTGGACCCTAATGGAATTACTGTAAGAACATAGTTGAAGGATAAATCTACAATTATAGAACCTTTTATATTTTGAATTCCTGACTGTTACTGAAGAAAACCATGTGGCCTATATATGTTAGTAAAGGAAAAAAAGGGAGATCAAGACATGTGATGTCATCAGTGATGTCATCAATGACATTTTTTATGTCATCTTTGATGTCCTGGGTGTTAGTGTTAGCAGTGCACAGTGGTGGTGCGAGTTATGGTTGCTTAGCTTACCATAACTGGCGATTTTCAAGGGTTTTTCGGTTTTACTTGGAACCATAACGTCCCGTTAACAACGTTTTCTTTTTACTGAATTTCACAGGTTTTTAGTAGAGCAACTTAACCATAACGTACCGTTAACAAAGTTGTTTTACTGATTATACAATATATATCATTACCACAGGTTTCACAAGGTGCAAGAATAAATGAGACACAACAACGTGAGGCCATAAAGATAAAACAGTTCCCAACACTTTTAAGAGACAAAAACAAGTTAGTGAAGGCAGAGTCTACTGTAGAGCCAAAGTTCATAGGCCAGGCCCACTTTAAATGGAGCAAGGTGAAATGTGCCCAAGATCAAACAGTTGAAAAATGCATTCAAGTCTTTGTAGAAATGTTCAAAAGAGGTTGGGGGGTTCAAAACATAAAGTTAGAAGGTCTGGAGGCCAACCCAGTTGGAAAGCAAAGGATTTAAGGGTCACCTTGGGCAAACCGAAGAAAGGGAGGCCAGGTGGAACACAGTACCTTTAAAATTGAGGAAGCTCCAGCGGTGGCAGTTGTTCCTGGCAGCGGGTGCAATTCCTGGCAGTATGTGGAGTATACAAAATAGGGCAATTACACAGTAGAACAAGCAGACACGGAACAGAGCTTGGGTGTAAAGATATATAGGTATTTATTTATAACAACACATCTATGAAAAACACTCTGGCACAAATACGGCAAACAACTTCAATTACAATTACTAGGAGTATCTCAATCCTCTAACAATATGTCGACAAGTCCAGGTTCATCGGCACCGCTTATTTGCAGACAGAGGTGAATGTTTTAACCTAGATGGCACTCTAATATTCGTTAGGAGGGGAGAGAAAAGGCAGGGTATGAAACCAACTCGGTACCAACACTTTTACGAAACAATGCAAGGCAAGTAAGGCAGGATCTACCGTAGATCACAAAGTTCAGAGGCCAGGCCCACTCGGAGAGAGGCAAGGTGCTATGTCCCAAAAGTATCCCAGTGGAAATGGCCTTCGAGTCTTGGTCGCAAATTGTCACAGAAAGATTGGACCAGTTCAGAACAAAAAGTTAAGAAGGCTTGGAGATGACCCAATGGAGAGGCAAGGATTAAGACACCTCATGCTAACCGTCACAAGGAAAGCCAGGTGGACACAGTACCTTGTATGTGGAGAGACAGCTCCGGCAGGGGCAGTTGTTCCTGGTGGTGGATGCAGGTCGGGGCTTTTCCAAGAGATGAGATGCTCTCGTCTCGTTGTCGAAGAAAAGTTGAAGCTCGTTGCACCACTAGGGAAGAGACCAGCCGCGGAGTGCTCCGTCACCAGGCACCACCTTTTGTTCGCGGTACAGTAGTTAGTGGCTATGCGATTGCTGGGGTGCTTAGCACGGGCAATTCGACCACTACGTCCTGGAACGAAGAAAAATCAAAGGGGACTGGTTGTGCCCACCAGTCAGGGGAAGAAGACTCTCCGGCGGGGAGATCTCCTCTGTCGTTGGAAAGTGGTGAGTCGGTTCAGCAGAGCTCCACCGGAGGTGTCGTCGTTGCAGGTCGGCTCAGCTTTATCCTCGTCGGATTCTTAGGTCCTGTGGCGACTTCTGAAGATCCAGTCCCATAACCCCTGCTTTTATGCAGCAAACCCCCATTCATTCAGCCTAGCTGTCAATCAAAACACGCTAAGAGGTGAGCGGGGTGGCTCACCACTTGGGCCAATCACACCAGAGTGCGACTTGTGTTGGCAAGGCAACTCAGTCCAGGGTGTCTAAAACCCCCTCCCACACCCCTGTGTTACCCAGACAGAATGGCACCACTTTGGAGGGCTCCTGTGCAGAAGCCCGCCAAAAGTGGAACAAAGGGCTCAACCTTTGGTTCGGAGTTACAGAGGCGAACACAGACGCCATTTTAAAAACCGAGTTCTGGCAGAAAATACCAACCGGTAGATTTATTTAAGACAAATAAACCGGCGGTATGTTAGAGACTAACGGGAAAAAGTATTAGCCCCCAACAATGGGAAGAATCCCATAGAATTATATTCGGGGTCGAATATAACAAGTAGTTTCCACTGCCACCAGCCAAAACTCGACGAGGGGGGACGGGACAGTGCCCCCTCGAACAACAGACCCAGGGGTAATCGAATTACCCCTACCAGTACGTCCACAATAGGATGGTTTTTACTAGTTCTGTTAGTAAATTTAGGTCTAGTAAAGCCAATGGTGACTTAACATGCCCTGGGAGACAGTAGGCAGTCCCAGGGTATGGAGTCTATGGTGGGGATCCTCTAGGACATCCCAGTGTTACGGCACATAGGGTGCGGTGTAACACACATAGCAAAACACATGAGACCCTATGGAGTAAAAGACCCCATAGCCCATAGAACACATTGACATTCAAAGGAATTAACCACATTCATGTCCAAGAGTGGGAGAAAAGAGTCTCACTCTTGGCAGGATGGAAAAAAAAAACTCCAGAAATCCAGCAAAGCTACTGGGGCACTCACTAGGTTAGTAAATTCAGCCTAAACAGAGAATTCTCCCTGACAGATAGGACACATGCATCAGGGCACTGTACAATGGACTCATACACACATGACAGTTGCACACATCCATACATGGCCCTACAAAACTACATGTGCAACCTGCACACTACTGGCACACCACCACACGCACAGCTTCCAATCAGTATGCATGTACACTTACCACTCGACTCCAGACGTGTCTGCCTCTCAAGGACCTGGACGTGGATCGCTGGGCATACGCGTTCCAGGACCCTCATTTGGTCTTCCGACAGGTGGCCCCGGCACCCCTTAGCATCCGCTGCCTTCAAGAGGCGCCGGGCCTTGTTGGGGGTCCTGGACCTGAAGTCCTCCCAGCGCTTCTTGACATGATGGAATTCGCGGACTGCCACCCCCTCCGTGTTGATGGCAGTCACGATGTCCGTCCAGATCCTGGTCCATCCTTCCTTGTCGGCGCGTGACCTTCCGAAGAGGGCATCATACTGCCCCAGGACTTGCTCCACCAGGACACCAACTTCAGTGGCAGTGAAGCTGGTGGCCCTCTGCCAGAGGCAGGAGTGGGTGGGCAACTGGGTCCTGGGGCTGGGCTGTGGAGCGATGGAATCCCAGTCGGGAGTCTTCGGTTCCAGCAGGGGTGGTCACAGCAACAGCACCCCTGGCTGACGTGCAGGCAGCAAATGGCAGCGCGCGTGGGCAGCAGGCAATCAGGCAGCAGCAGATGGCAGGTGGGAGCGTGCTCGGGGCTCTGGGGGCAGTAATTCGGCCTTTTGGGCAGGAACGTGGTCTTCCGTGTGTGAACGCGTGGCCAGCTTGATACGGAGTGATTTGGCTCGTGAAAATCTTGCACGTCAGCGTGTAATTTGAGGAAAGGCCCTTAGCTCGTAAGCGCGTCAGCGCACTTACGCGATTTCATTGGACCAAAGGCCCATAGCGTGTAAGCACCTCTGTGACGTGACACAAGCGGGTGTTTCCCTCATAGCACGTGATGACAGAGCACACGTGGAAAAGCTGTACGTCCGAGTGTCAGCGCGTGCAATTGGAGGAAAGGGCGCATACACGCATAAGTGACGTGTACGTGTGGGCCGGTTTAAAAGGTACGTGTAGGATGCCATTTCCTTGTATGTGCTTTTTGTGGAGAGCGAGTGGGTGGATTCTGTACTTCTTGACGGTTCACACGCGATTACTTCACAGCGTTTCAAGTTCGTTCTCCCTGTTACCTCTGACAGCTTTCATTTTCTACTTTTTAGGGCCTGCTTCCTCAAACAGTGTTCACTTCTCCTTTTGTCCTGTCTCCGCAGACAGCGTACAATTCTTCTTTTGGCGGGGGTGTTGCCAACGCGAACACGCGTGTATTTTTCACATTCTTTTTCCAGGCAGATGGTGAGTTCTGCACGTACTTAGCAACTGTGCTTGCCCCGTGTGTCGCGTACCCCTTCAGAGGACATTGTAGGCTGCGTGTATTACGCGTACGCTTATTTTTGTGTTTCTGGGTGCCACAGCATAGTGCAGGTTCATTTTTCCACGCACATGGTCTATGAGGGGTTGCGTGCACGTTTATTTTTGTTTTTGGGCTGCCTGTGCGTTGCGTGACCTGTCATCTTCCCCCAGGGGTCACAGACAGCCTTGTTAGAGCACTAGGGTACGAATTCCATCTAGTACCCTACCCCTTTGGCCCCAATTGCCCAGGACAATAGTTTAATGCTCCTCCCATACGCACAACAACAACAGTGCCATGGTTGGGAGGCGACCAAGCGGTAAGGGAGGCAAAGGTGTCCGACCTTCAAAAGGTGGACGTGGTGGGCACGGTAGGGGACGTGGCCAGGATTTGCAGGGTGCCTGTAGACCCACATGTGTGGAGGACCAATCAGGGACACCCATGACCCCCCCCATGGTTGAGGTAAACGTGGCTGAGACCATCCCAGCTCAGCCCCTGTTGGACCAGCCCATTGTGGCACCTGACCTGGCACAGGATGACTACCTGGCTGACTTCCAGGTCAGCAAGTCTAGGCCACGTGTGGTGGTGCAAGTTGTCACCAAGGCACGTGGATCTGGGGCAGCTATGTCATCTGATGCCCCAAGTATGCAGGGTGGTGAGGCTGCAGGGGCAGCTGCAGCTTCATCCGCCCCAGCTCTGACTCTCCCAGCCAGGACAGTGTCGGTCCTGGTCCATCATACTGATGTTCCCCCTGCCAACATCACACTTCAGACAATGCCTGCACCAAGTCCTATGGTCAATGTGCATTCGCACACTCCAACAACCCAGTCCACCGGTGATTCTGCCCCTACTGACCAGAGCGGCGTTAGCCACTCTGGCTCCGCTCCACCTTCTAAAAAGAGGAAGAAGGGTGCTCTGGCACGACAGGCTGAGACCCCAGGCACGGCTACACACTCCGGCACGTCAAGGAAGCCTTGCTTTAATGACGCAGAGCTTAATGAACTTGTGAGCTATGTGTTGCAACATAGCCACGAAATGGTGGTGACTGCAGGGTCCAATACCACACCTGGTCAACGTAAGGCACACTGGCAGACCATCACCAACGACATAAGTGTCCTTGGATTTGTGAGGCGCTCAGCTGATGATTGCTACAAGCGGTGGAATGACCTGAAACGCAGAGCTAAGGACAAGCTGGCCTCAAGTCATGCCGCTACTCTGGTGACTGGCGGTGGGTCTCCACAAGAGGACAACGAACTCACTGAACATGAGTCTGTTGCTGGGACCTTTGTCACAGATGAACAGATCCGAGGTGTGGGAGAACTACCCGATTATGAAACAATGTCCGGTGAGTGCCCATGGGTGTGTGTGTAATGCATGTGTATGTTGTTTGGGTGACGGGTTCTGATTGAGGTGAAGGTGAGGGTGTGTGTGACTGAGTAGTATGGGTCACCCATGTGCTTCATCCAAAACATTCTGCGGCCTTGAATTTGGGTGTGACACTATCCCTTCTGCCCACAGTAGTAATTTAGCGCAACATTACGGCAGTTGCCCTTGAGGTGGCATCATGCAACAACATTGTTTGTATTTTTCAGTGTTCTTTCAGGCTGATTGTTTAAATTCTCCCACTTTTGCAACACATTCCTCAGCCCTATCGTGACATATGTGACATGCTTCTGTCAGTGAAGAACCCCACATAGGCGCACATGTGTCACCTTGGTTTGACCATTCAGGCTGAATGAGTATTGTCCTGATCACATGATTTTTTGGGCCTGTTTGAATGTGGAACATGCTAGTTGTTTCCTGTCATGTTGAAGTGCACAACCATTAATGTGTACATGGCCCTGAAATCACTGTATTTTTGTACACTGGATGTGTTGCAGTGTGTGGCACATGGCGCATCTTTTCACACTATGTGGCATTTTTCATCTCTCCATGTCCATCTCACATGGATGGGTGACAGTACTCATTCACTGACATATGGATGTACTTGTGGAATGTACCATGGCTATGGTACATGCCATCTGTGTGATGGCATGTGTAATTTATGTGTATAGGACATGCCACTCACAGGCCAATGTGTGATGGCAGTGCTACCCAGCATGCAGCAAATGTGTTGCTCTTCCATCTTGGTGTCTTCAGTGTCAGACTTTTGCCTCCCCTTCCAACTCTGTGACAGTGCATGCATGGGAGGGTTATAGTCATGTGGCACATGTGTAAATCATGTACTGGTTCTGTAGCTTGTCAGGCCTATTTGTGTGCTATGGTGCTAATGCCTGTTTCCATTTTTTGTCTTTCATGTTTTTGCAGGGGATGACACACTTGATGCTGGTGAGGTTGAGGAGATGGTGCAGACCTAGGAGGAACCTGAGGCACAACCGGCCACCAGTGGGGGACGTGGTGTGGTGGTGGGTGAGAACCGACTCTTGCTGCAGGCTATACTGTCAAGGGGTGTCTCTGGGTGCACCTCCCCAGGTGTTGATTCGGATGATGAGACCTATGTGGCGTCGCAGGTAAGTGTTTCTGGAAGGGGTTCTGTTCTGCCCAACCCACCTGCACCAGGGGTAGAACCCTCTATGGGGATGTCAGTGTTGGTTAGTCAGCCTTTGGCGGTTACGGGTGCAGGGTCACACTCCACAACATCTGATCCTGTTCCTGGGCCAGCAGATCAGAGGGGGAATGCAGTCCTGCAGCCTCAGGCAGTGCCGGCACAGCAAGGCGCAGATCGCCTTGCCCCAAACAGGTGTGGTGCCCGCCGACGCGATGGCCGCACGCCACCAGGCAATACCGCATGGGAACAATCCATTTACAATCCATTTACGGTATGGCAACCCAACAGGCAGCATCAGTTGAGATGATGGCTCAAGCAATGGAGAGGGTGGCCACTTCCATTGTCCCCCCTGAAAGGCAGATGGAGCTACTACAGCAGGCAACAGACTCCATTTGCCAATCACACAGGGAGGACATGTTGGCGTCACTGGAGACTCTACGCCAATCGATTTAAATCGAGTCCCAGGGCCACAGGGAAGCCCTGAGGGTAGAACTCCATCAACTCAGGGAGACTCTTGTTGACCTTGAGACTTCCACTAACTTGAGGACAGAACAGCAGCTGGAGCGGCTCACACGTTTGCTCTCAGCTGAGATGCAGGCAACTCGGGAGGAGATCGGGGCATCACGTCAGGTGCTGCATGGGGATCTCCGCACTATAATCCTCCAGAACGAGACCTTCCACACCCGCATGCTTGCTGCCATGGATGACCATACCAGGGCTTTGCGTGGGCTGCCTCCCATAGCACCACCACCTCCTCTGGCAGCAGCAGAGGGTGTTCAGAGCGACAGCAGCAGTTCTCCCACATTGGCATAGCTGCGCAGGCCATGAGCCCATGGAGGTGTTATTTTTTTCCCCAACATCCACACAGGCGGCTGTTGGTACGCACCCTGTCGGACCTCCTGGGTGCCCCCGGCCCCCACATGGCCATTTTTGATTTTTGATTTTTGCTTTTTTGATTTTTGATTTTTGATTTTTGATTATTTTTTGACAGTGTGTTGCCTTGTGTGACTCCCGTGGGCATCCACTGTATTCCGGCTGGGCACATGCAGGCTTGTCCTGAGTTTGGGTTCGATGCTTGGGTTCGTGCTTCCCGTTTCCATGGGCTTGCAAAGGGTGTGACCAAGTACAGTGATGTACACAGTGATGTTGTGTTCCCATGAGCTGTGTGGGCAGTCTGTAGTCAATTCTGTGCAGACATTCCTTGTGTGTATTGTAGTTGTATTGTACACTGCATGTTGGAATTATGTATGCTTCTGCTTCCATCTCTCCCTCTGAATTTGCAGGTTCATTCCTCATGTCTTCACAAGGCCGTCTACTTTGGAGATGGAGTTCATGTTGTATGCAGTACACAGACAAGTTTTGAAGCCTGCAAGACTACAGTTGGAAGGGGGCGATGTGGTGGCATATTCAGGTTGTAAGACTACGACTACTTTAACTTAGTACTGTCATGTTTTAGTTATGTTTGAGCTTGTGTAGCTGCATTGTATTGTTTGTAAGTATTTGGTCATGTGTGTTGTTAGTTCAACATTACTGGGGGCATATTGTTTGTGGCCAGTTTCCATTAGGGACACTGTACTTTGTGACACTTCTGTCAAGTTTTCGGGATTGCTTTGTTTGATATCACATAGCATGACGTGCCATGGTGTGTTGGGTGGTGGTGCTGGGGAGGGGTTGGGTGACATGGCACTGTTCTCATGTTGTATTTTGCAAGGGGGTAATGCATTTAGCAGCATATGTGTCTTTTGATGACACAGCATTGGTGGTGTTTCTGTAGGTAGGTATGCACACATTGTGACACTTCAAGGTGACCAATCTCAGGCTGGTATGGTAGTGACAGTTGACTGTCCCTTGATTCATCATCATTGATTGTCAGATTGTATGTGCCAGGGCTGTGTGCACTCCATAGGGGTGTGATTCTAAGTGAAGTAATTAGCCACCAGCTGCGTTCGGGCTGCCTCACCCCATGCCCTTTCCCCTCCCATGTGCAGCGGGCGTGCATGTGGTTGGGGATATGGGGGCACCACCATGTCCACCGGCAGACCCCGGCGTGTTGCAATGTTGTGCAGGACACATGCTGCCACTATGACCCTGCACACTACTGGGGGAGCGTATAACAGCTGCCCGCCAGAACGGTCAAGGGAGCAAAAGCGTGACTTAAGCACTCCGAATGTGCGCTCCACTATGCCCCGGGTTGCAATATGGGCTGTGTTGTATCTTACCTCGGGTGGCGTGGTGGGGTTCTGAATTGGCGTCATCATGTGGGTGCTCAGAGAGTAGGCACTGTCCCCTAGGGAGGTGGTGATGGGTATCATTAGTAGGGTTGTGACATTACTCAGTATCTGGCATGCATGCATGTGCTGTGGCATTTATACTCACTGAGCAGCCATGTATCGCCATGCCGCCCAGCTTCTATGTCCCTGGTTTAGGGTTGACATTCTGTAAATGAAACTGTCGTGGGTGGACCCTGGATAGTTGGCATATACTGAGGTGATGATTCCCTTGGCATCACATACTACCTGGACGTTGATGGAATGCCAGTGCTTGTAGTTTCTATAGATGTGCTCTGATGCCCTGAGGGGACGTAGAGCCACATGGGTGCAATCAATGGCACCTAGGACTTTGGGGAATTGTGCCACCCCGTAGAAATCCTGGACGGCAGCCTGCCTTTCTTCAGGTGTCCTGGGCAGGTATATGTGCCTGCGGACTGATGGGCGTGCAGTCATGATGGCCAAGACCTGGTGTAGGCAGCGTGACTGTGTGGCCTGTGACACCCCCCCACTATGGCACTTGTCCGCCGAAATGATCCGGTGGCCAAAAAGTGCAGTACATTGAGGACCTTCTCCAGGGGGCTGAGTGCTTGGGAGCAGAGGGTGGGTGATATGAGGTCATCCTCCCACTCACTGACCAGGTCGAGTATTATGTGAGGTGGAAACCTGTACCTTCCATACACCTGGTCATCAGGCATGCCAAAAAGGCTGGTTCTGGGTGTGAAAATTCTGGGCCTGACTATGCTCCTCCTCCTGCGGTATCCCACGACCACTGCTGCTGGGAATGGTATGTTCATCCTGGCGTCTGAGCTTGCTTGTTGTTTGCGCGCACTTTTATGCTGCGCGGGTCCACGTATGCCTGCTTCCTGCTGGCGTACGTGTTTCCGGATTAGCACGTCTTTTTTGGCACATGCATGTGGGCGTTCCGCGCATTTGCCTCCTGTACTTCCCCGCCCACCCCAGTAATACACGTACCCCGCTCGCCCAGGCCCAATCGCGTGTAAAACTTCCCGCGAGCCCCTGAAGTACACATACCCCGCTCACCCAGGCACAATCGCGTGTAAAACTTCCCGCGAGCCCCTGAAGTACACGTACCCCGCTCACCCAGGCACAATCATGTGAAAAACTTCCCGTGAGCCCCTGAAGTACACGTACCCCGCTCGCCCAGGCACAATCACGTGTGAAACTTCCCGCGCACCCCCACAATACACGCTATTTTGACACAGCGGGTGTCCGTGTTTGTCGCATACCCCTTTGCACGTCATTTGTCCTAGAGGGCCACAGTATGGGACATTCATCAGAGCTGTATATACAGGCTTTTTGTTAGCGCAGGGACGCTACCACCTGCCTTCGTGTGGCGGACATGTGTTGATGTACATAGTCGACATTTGGTTTGTGTCATGAGATCGCCATTTCACTGCTTGGGGGTGGGGGTGCAAGGGGACATGAGTGGGACATGAATTGGGGCCTGCTGGCAGGTGCCCTGCACTGCTGGGGGGTGGGGGTGCAAGGGGACATGAGTGGGGGCCTGCTGGCAGGTGCCCCTCAGTGCTGGGGGGTGGGGGTGCAATGGGACATGAGTGGGGGCCTGCTGGCAGGTGCCCTGCACTGCTGGGGGGTGGGGGTGCAAGGGGACATGAGTGGGGGCCTGCTGGCAGGTGCCCTGCACTGCTGGGGGGCGGGGGTGCAATGGGACATGAGTGGGACATGAGTGGGGGCCTGTTGACAGGTGCCCTGCACTGCTGTGGGGTGGTGGTGCAAGGGGACATGAGTGGGGACCTGCTGGCAGGTGCCCAGCACTGCTGGGGGTGGGGGTGCAAGGGGACATGAGTGGGGGCCTGTTGGAAGGTGCCCTGCACTGCTGGGGGGTGGGGGTGCAATGGGACATGAGTGGGACATGAGTGGGGGCCTGCTTTCAGGTGCCCTGCACTGCTGGGGGGTGGGGGTGCAAGGGGACATGAGTGGGACATGAGTGGGGGCCTGCTGGCAGGTGCCCTACACTGCTGGGCGGTGGGGGTGCAAGGGGACATGAGTGGGGGCCTGCTGGCAAATGTCATGCACTGCTGGGGGGTGGGGGTGCAAGGGGACATGAGTGGGGGCCTGCTGGCATGTGCCCTGCACTGCTGGGGTGTGGGGGTGCAAGGGGACATGAGTGGGACATGAGTCGGGGCCTGTTGGCAGGTGCCCTGTACTGCTGGAGCGTGGGGGTGCAATGGGACATGAGTGGGGGCCTGCTGGCAGGTGCCCTGCACTGCTGGGGGGTGGGGGTGCAAGGGGACATGAGTGGGGGCCTGCTGGCAGGTCTCCCTCAGTGCTGGGGAGTGGGGGTGCAAGGGGACATGAGTGGGGGCCTGTTGGCAGGTGCCCTGCACTGCTGGGGGGTGGGGGTGCAAGCGGACATGAGTGGGGGCCTGCTGGCAGGTGCCCCTCAGTGCTGGGGAGTGGGGGTGCAAGGGGACATGAGTGGGGGCCTACTGGCAGGTGCCCCTCAGTGCTGGGGGGTGGGGGTGCAAGGAGACATGAGTGGGACATGAGTGGGGGCCTGCTGGCAGGTGCACTGCACTGCTGGGGGGTGGGGGTGGAGGGGGTCATGCGTTGGTGATCAGTAGTTCAAGGTGACATGTGGCTTGGCTGGGGGGCATGCCCATGGTGGATGGGCTGCCTGCGGGACATGACCAGGCATGCAGGGTAGTCCCTTGTGGTGTGGGCTGCCTGCAGGGGCCGTGGAGGGTGTAGAGGGAACTCCTGGGAGGACCCACACTGCCAATTCACATGTAGGACTCCCCTGGACCCCAGATATACACGTACTCCACTCGCACAGGGCCTGTCGCGTGTGAAACTTCCCGCGCACCCCCGAAATACACGTACCCCGCTCTCCCAAGGCCAATCGCGTGTGAAACTTCCCGCTCACCCCAGATTTACACGTGCCCAGGCCAATTGCGTGTGAAACTTCACGCGAACCCCAGGAATACACACACCCCACTCGCACAGGGCCTATCGCGTGTGAAACTTCCCGCAACCCCAGATTTACACGCACCCCGCTCGCCCAAGGCCAATCGCGTGTGAAACTTCCCACGCACCCCCGAAATACACGCACACGCTATTTTTGACACAGCGGGTGTTCGTGTTTGTCGCGTACCCCTTTGCACGTCATTTGTCCTAGAGGGCCACAGTATGGGACAATCATCGGAGCTGTATATACGTGCTTTTTGTTAGCGCACATTTTGGCGCACATTTTTTTCATGCGCAGGGACGCTACCACCTGCCTTCGTGTGGCGTACATGTTTAGGCCTGTGCGCGTTTTCTTGGTGCGCTGGTTTGCCCTATTTGATTCCATGAATACGTGTTGTAGGCGAGCGTGGGGCCTTCCGCGCACTTGCCTCCTGTACTTCCCCCGTGACGCCCACATTTTCACGCGTTGTTCCCCATTCCGCGTGTCACGCCCTGTGTTACGCCTACTTTTGTTATGTGCGCCGCACTATATGCGCTTTCGCTGTGTCTGTAGCGCACGCCGTTAGATGACCTGTGCGCCGGCGTGCTCCACGCAGATTTTCAGCGCACATCCCACATTTTACTCGCGCACGGACTTCCATGAATCGATGTGCGCGGGTTTTGCTGTGATTTTCGCACTTGCACTGCGATTCGCACAGTTTTGCACACTTGTGCAGGAATTTTCAGCGCACATTAACTCCATGAATCGGCCTGTTGTTTCGGGCACCAATGAAAAAGTGGCCCACGGTTGGAAATGGCGATTAATTCCTTTTGTGACAGACTATTTCAGTAGCATCCAAGGGGGAGGTTTTTGATAAAATTCTGTATGCAAATTCTGTATTTCAAAGAATATGTCTTCAGTAACATTGATCAAAGCTACTAGCCGCATGGTGAAGTAACTTATCAAATTTGCCCACGTGGGCCAAAAAAGAGGCCCACTTTGGCCCACACTAGCATTTTGCATTTTTGGTTCGGGCATTGTCCTGTTGCCCATTAGGCCAGTCTGACTCTGCATGCATCATGTCTTTTATTACAGGGCAATTTATATTTGATTTATGTGTGTAGAATATCAATTGATAAAATACTCAACTGTAAGTAACAACAACATTTTCCCACCTCTTATTTAACCAAAGCGATTAAGGAAGAGCCCTAAAAAGATAGCAAAAAGGTTATCTTTCCACATCAGTGTTTACCATAACGAAGAAGATCAAGAAAAGAAGAACGCAGGGTAAAGATGTTGCCGGATATTTAAATGCTCAGAACACATATTGTGTAAGAAAGTAACATAAACCATTTCACAGAATTCTTCAGGACTAGCAAACAGTTAAAACATTAATAATACTGTTTGCAATATGCATAAATGTATGTGATATTCAAATGTGAAAGGATATGTAATTGGGAAGGGAAGCAATGACGTGTCCTACAGCACGTAAGAATTGCACTATTTTGATAATTTCCATATGATTGAATGTGTACTGTACACGTCAAACGAATGAAAGCTTTAAGAATGGCTTTCCCATGTCGTCTAAAAAGGTCTAAGTCACTTCCAAAGATGTGCTCACGATGACTTTTTTAACTTTATTTTTAAATGTTTGTTCAAAGTCACTAAAAGGTTCATGTTTCTTATAGAATAAAAGATATACACATTACAATGCCTACACATATCGTGTGCATGCTTACAAGGCCATTGGTATTTGAGTTACATATGTAGAGAGTCACCCGATAAAATATGCCACTTCATTTAACAATGTAATTATTTCGTGACAATAGTACATACAAACAGATGGTGAAGAAGAGAAGGTAGCAGAGTGGTTGGGTGTTCAAATGAATAAAAGGAATCTTGGGTGTGGTGGAATAAATATAATTTCTTCACACTCTTCAGCACTAGCAAACAGTTTTTGATGTTCTCAAAAACAGATTCCAGTACTAATTATTGTATTTTTTAATGCGATACATACTGGTACATAGACGCTTCACCTGGGTACTAAACACAAACAAACCCACAAACGTGTCAGGGACAAGTGAACTGGGCGCCCTTACAAAAATCGTCCTTCTTTTAACAAAAATGCCCATGAACATGATTACTGTGTGTGGATTGAGCGAAAAAAGTTTGCTTGCTTTGTATCATTTTACCCACTTCTACCATCCCATTATGGCTGCCACACAGACTTGCTCAAGATATTTTAGGTGTAACACTAGTGTAATGCTTTCTTTCCCAATTGTGAACACCACGTTGGGCGTGATCTGGCAGGTATGTCCGCGTGCACCCTTGTAAACATGGTTTCTTCATCTGGCCCTTTTAAAGCCATATTTCACCCATTCCGACTTCCGCTCACTACCCTTTGCGATTGTTGTATACATAATAGGGCTGGAAGTATATTTTTCTGCAACCTTTCTCACCAACGTGTCTGTGGGGTACATGCAGTTTCTGTGAGTCAAACACAACATCATTTCAATTTTTTTATGTTCCTCACATTCCATAATTCACCAATCAATACTTTTGTATGATGCCCATATACATTATGTGTCTCCCTGATTGGTCATGATCATCTGCAGACGCTGAATCTGAAAGTGGGTCCACAGACCAGACATCACTCATTTTTTGGACCTACATTTTGGCAATCTTTCAAAGAATCTGCTTGATTGAGTAGCACCAAATTTGCAAAATCACACTTTTGGGACCGCATCACCACTCCTTGCAAAAGTTAGGAACAAATCCAGATATAGGCTAGACAGAAGTTTGTTTCAAGTCAATAGGGATTTCAAAAGTTTTGGGGACCCCTCCTTACCTTTCCCATCCAGTTGTGTGTGGATTCTTCAAATAGCACCTCTAGTATAAGCAACACAGACGTAACTATTCCTATGGGCATGGGAATATACCCATAACTAAATGATCACTAGGAGGAGAACAAATTCACCATCACTACAGTATCACTTGATGGAGAGCGTGCAATATGAGACACATCAGTCACACAGTTGTTAGCCTATCTAGGTTGCTCATATGTCTGTATTCTGGCAACATCTTGAAAAATATTATCCACACCGGGGGTAACATTGTCGCCCTTTATCAATTCAAGCACAGTATTATAGCTTGTGTATTGGGAACATGGCATCCAAGCCAAACTGGAATAAGCAAATGCACTTTGTGAAATGTGTTCACTCTCCTTAAATCTCATCAGAGGAGTATAGCTTGTTATGGAAGGAGCTGAGCCCACAACGCTCAGAAGAATATGTTGATGCAAAGACTATGCAAAACAAGGAGAGGGCACATTTGCATATTAGGTGCACAATATTTTACTAATCCAATGCAATGATTAAAGCTTCGGCCAGAATATAGGCATGTGAGCGACCAAAATAGGGTGCAATTGTATCTGAAGTGGGTAGTCCCCAATTAAAGTAGGCCCTGCTAGTTCATATATTGTTTCTTTACCTGCTCACCCCCCTGTGCTTCCCTGCCTGCCCTGTCAGGTCCTGGTAATAGAGACATGCTGTATATAATAAAGCCAGAAATTGAACAGATGAATACACACAAAAAGGAAAAGAGAAGAACATTAAACATGAAAAAGAAACAGAAGAAGGAAAGAAGTATGAAGAATGAAGGAAGAAGAAGATGCAACAGCTGTAGGTTTTGCTTTCCAGAATACTAGAATATAATGTGTTGGTTATCAGCTGCGGCGTCAGTATTATTATTATTATTATTATTATTATTATTATTATTATTATTATTATTATTATTATTATTATTATTATTCTTATTATTATTATTCTTATTATTATGATGATTATTATTATTATGATTGTTAGTAGTAGAAGTAGTAGTAGTAATAATAATAATAATAATAATAATAATAATGATAATAATAATAATAATATAGCACACAATAATGACACTTGCAGCATGAAGGATTATAATTACTGGTAATATTATTAATTGTCATATTTATAATAATAATCATGTCATTATAATTCATAGTTGTAGTAGCAGCAGCACAATTTGTATTTTTAATTGAATAATAACAATAATACTAATAATAATAATAATAATAATAATAATAATAATAATACACATTAATATGGTGATCATCATTTTCAAGCACTGCATGCTTTTTTTCCATTAACAAACTCAAGGCCTGTGTGTATAATGATACAGCAGGTACTGGTGCAGACCATTAAGTTCCATACATTTGAAGGTCATAGATTTTGTTTATAGAATATGTTCTTGTACAAGCTCAAATATATTTTGTAAGAGGCTGACCTAGGTTGCAGGAAACATTTTCAATTAAGAAAAACATGCATATTGTTAGCAGGTTGTCATTCAGTAAAAGTCGTATTTTAATTAAACAGATGGTGATAACAAATAAATTAATGAACACACACTTGTTTTCCTTCTCTTCTAATTTACATTTTTAAATTATTCAAGAATTGCAGCAATTAAGCCTTAATAGCTTTTAGACAAATGAATACCTCAAGAAGAATGACAAAGTGTGGCAGGATAATTTTCAGAGGTATCACACGTTCTAATGACTGCTAATTTCATTTTCGGATAATCCAATATCAGAAAACACGAAGCAGAATATACATATACGTTACCATACGTTGCACACATGGTCAGTTCATTTGTCAAGCAATGGAGGATGCAATGCACTGTTGGCCCATGAGTTCCTCAAGCCACTGTTTTCTGCTAAGTATAGTCCAGTGAAATAATGAGTCCATGCCAATAAATAGTTTGCTCCTAGGTAAATTCTAGAGTGAAATTCTTCCACTTCCACTCGCACTGATGGTTCTTCCTCCTAGGTACGGCCCACTACGGTATTTTCTCTTTTGGAGGATTCTGCGTATAGTGCTTATAGTATCCTGCTTCCTATCTGCTCGCTGTGCTGTTCTGTTCTGGCATCATACTTCTATTTGCTACCCATCATCATGGTCAGTACATGCCCTGTGCCCACTTTTCCATGGCACTGAAAATGTACTTATTGTAGAGTTGTTAAGCTGCAGAATTTGTTGAGCGTCCAGTCCCAGAGTAAACTGGGCATAAATCTTGGTTACAGCACAGACCTATGCCCAATTTGTCCTGGTACCGATTATGTACTGTAGTGTTGGTGTCAGCACAATGTAGGGTGTTTAGTAGGTTGGTTGATAGATTTATAATGATCTGTGTGGGTCTTATCTTCTGCTTGAGGGAAAGGTAGGCATGTGGCCAGGTGCCATGCCACTTTCCGCTGGCAATAATAATGTAATGTATTGATTGTTGTGAAGTAGTAGTGTTTTCTGAGTCCTTAGTCACTTTGTAAAGGGGGCGTGGGTCTTGGCTGCAGCCAGTGCTTAATGTGTGGGGTGTTTGCCAGGGCTCAGCCTTGACACTTATTTCTGAGACCTGGAACTATTGTCTCAGACTCAGTTCAGTCAATATTTAGTGTTTTGGAAATTTTTTATTTTAACTGTCAGAAGCATCTATACAATCAGAACAAAATGTTAACAATTACTGTGTTTAAAGACAGATTTAAACATATCTCTCATATCAAGAAACAACAAGTATTTTATTTTATGTTATGCTGTTTGGAATTTGTAAAATCGCACATCTGCCACAGACAGTAAACCCATCAACCCCAATGAGCCAGTGGGAGTTGCAGCTTTAATCCCATAAATGATGACAATGAGGGGCGAAGCTGTGGGTTGAGGCATCAGTGAGTGGAAACCTACATGTCCTGATGTGTCATGGGTATGCTAGAAAATATTTGAACTACTGTATGTTTTTGGGCACCTTTGTGTGGCCCACAGAGCAGGATATGGGCTCGTTGCAGCTCCATGCTGAATTTGACAGGTGCTCTGAATAGCATCCATTTTGGGATACTGAGGCCATGCCATAGGAATCAGTGGATTCCTGTTAGAAGACAAGATGGCCCCTGCAGCTTTTTGGTTCTATTACCTGTTACCTTATTTTCCCAAAATCCTTGGAAGCCCTGATTCTGTACATTCCATTAACTGGCTGTTGTGTGGAAGAACCATATGTGGTATTGTGGGGAAGTCCAGGCCAGACTGACTGGAGCCTTCCCAGTAACTGTACATTGTGGGCACAACCTTGGGGTGGGACCTGTATGAATAGAGTGTCTGACCAATATGCATTCTATGTTATGGGTGTCTGGTATCTGTGTGTGTGACATAAATAATTAGACAACCCTGCCTGAAACTGACATGAATGCAGTGTGGTGTGCTGAAAGGCTCGGTGCTTGCCCCAATCCCCACTCCTTGTAATGGGTGCCTGGGTGCAAGGGAATAGCCTGAATGCACTTTGAGCCTGATTGGCTGCCTGCCTGCATGAATGCCCTTCTGTCTGATTGGCTGAATGAGCTTGACTGAGCAGTGTGAATGAGGGACAAATGTGTTTGTATATCTGGGGACCTCTCACTTCCCAATTTGTTCAGAAGCTGAAGTTGAAACTTGAAGCTGGTTATCCTTGAAGCCCAGCTGGAAGACGAATAATTGCTGCTGCTTTCCTTCAACGGAATCTGGAAGCTGTCGAGTCTGTCGAGGACTGATCTGAGAGAGGACCTGGCTAGGAGACCTCTCCCCGAGCTACGAGGAAACATCATGCAGTAGCTGATCTTCATCGAGGTCCCCTGGAAGCCAGTCCCAAAGGATGTCGACCAGAGAAAGGGTTTACCTAGAATCTCAAAGTAA
Source organism: Ambystoma mexicanum (assembly GCF_040938575.1). Taxonomy (NCBI): domain Eukaryota; kingdom Metazoa; phylum Chordata; class Amphibia; order Caudata; family Ambystomatidae; genus Ambystoma; species Ambystoma mexicanum. The sequence continues at coordinate 645,121,905 of NC_090930.1, read as the reverse complement.
AGCACCCGGACATTGAGTCCAGCGAAGTCCATTGCCGTTGACCAGGGATCAAGGGTTTTCTGTAACTGCTGGAAGCCAGTTGAGTCATGTTGCGTAGAAGCGGGGACAGCTTGACGCTGTGCTGCACGATGATGCTGCAACTTTTGCCTAAGAACATTTTGAATGAAGGGCTCCCTTGCCATCACAGTCAACTGCTATGTCCCGCCGGAGAAAGTCGAGGTCGTCGACGACCAAGAAGAATCCGCCGGTGGGTTTCCTGCCACGCGAAGTCCACAAAGACGCCGACAAGTGAAGATCCAAAATCCAGCCGTAGTCGATCCCGATCGTCGATGCCGACAGCGACACCCCACTGCCCGCTGCCGGGCCTACATTTTTCACTGAGTCTTCTTTGCAGCACCAAACACTTTGCATTGAGGTGCACCATACGCCTCATCTTCACAGGATGTCCTCGAACGATCATCGACTAGCACTGCGAAGATCGAAACTGCAGTCTCAATGCCAGTGTTCACATTTCTTTGAGGAATCTCAATGCCCTGTGGCTCCTGCTTTAAAGGGAGTTCACTCTCGAGGGAAGCATCGACAAACCATCGAAGAAACTCTTCTAACTCGGGTACATTGGGGTAGTGGAACATTTTAACCAGTAAACAGGACTATTTAAACATTAATTGACTGGGCTTGTTAATACTCTTTATTAGTAGGGGGGATCCTCACACAGAACTGTGTCTTAGTAGCTAAAGTACCCTTCTGCCATTGTTTAACCCAACTTATTTTCCCGCCCACGATATAGGCTCATACACATTGTTGTTTGATATGTATGCCATTATAACTGTCAGCAGTTGATGCATTTTAATGGGAGTCAAGCTAAGTGTGGTACCGCATAGACATTGTATATATTTGCTATATTAGAATTGTCGGAGTACAACGTGTGTTATTAATTGATGCATATATAGTGAACCTTATTTTTATATCAAGAACTGTGTTAGCACATAACATAGTGTGTGGACATTACTTTGTGGGAGCTTAATCCTCAGTTGCTCGTCCATTGCTAACCTATAGAGAAACTTGACTGGGGTGCTCTCTGCTTCTACTCTGACATATAGAGGGTGGGAGTATAGATAACCCCTCTCCAGTCTTTACAATGATATACTGTTAGTGTGTGATACAAGTATGTGTGGAGCATGCATGTGTAGTAGGTTAATTGCTAGTTTTGTACAAAGGTGTATGGGTCCTATCATCAGTGGCATTTGTAATGTTGTAAAGAGGTACTTTTTTGAGTGTTCCTTCCCATTGTGAACTGGTTATTGCGTTGTTTGCAGCACAGGTCCCATACCCACGTTTTTTGGCACTGATTATTAAGCCTTGATGAATACATTGGTCCGAACTTTGAATCACCCTACTTTTAAAAGATTTGGGTGACATATTCGGTATGTGCTCATGACAATTCATACTGATGAAATGTTGTTGTAAACATCAAATTGAAGAGGTCAGACCTTCGATGCCAGCACATGTACAAATCAAAGAAAGGATAAAGCTAACAGAATAAGTCAAACGTTCAGAACCTTTCCTGTAAGGGATTCTCAAAGAAAGTCAAATGTCTTAATGGCTCATGTATTCCCCTGGCTGTTTCTTTAATATAGCAACCAAAATTAACTGTATGTTTACATGTGACAAAAAATGTTATCTTTAATGAAGTATATCTGTGTAATTTTTGGTTTGGCAGTAATTCAGCAGTACATCAGATTAATTACTGCCAAAATCATTTAGCGTTAAAGGCACTCAGTTTCGTGGGATTCCTAGGCTATTACGAGTCGTAGTAGGTGGTGCAATTCCCTATTTCTGCAGTCCATAAGACTCCATGGGAATTTTGGCGGATTTACAGTTAGCAGTAGTTCTGCTGTAGCAAATCTGTCAAATTCTGGAGGAAAAGTGGGGGATTTAGATCTATCTTTCTACTAGTAGAGAATCCTCTGCTTTTCCCTTGAACTTGGAATTCAGCTGTGCAGTAATTGCGTTACCATTAGAAAATGGTGGTAACAGAATTACAGCCACACTGTTACCTCACTGCCAAAATCGAAATGAGACCGATAGTGCCAAATTCACATACATTTTTTTCATTTGAATTATTATGATAAATGTGCACGTCACCATATTCACAAATGCTGGGAGTGCATTTCATCATGCCCGACCCTTAGAAGTACTGCCATTGTGAAATGGGTAAAAAAAGAAACAAATAATTCTCCCTATTTGAGGGATAGTAATGTTTGTTGGACAACAGGGGTTCATGCCACTGCTCTTCCACGCTTAGAAAACAAACAAAAGAATGCACTGGTCAGAAATGACCCTGTGCTCCATTGCACTTCCGACGTGTCTTTTCCAGAGGCGTACAGGAAAGTGCATTGTGGTAAGTGAGACATAGGGGACGGGTAACAGGTCATTTGAACACTAAGGTTTATTAAAGAATTACATGAAACCTCCTCTAAACCATATTCTTATGATGGATTCATTATGCTAGAAAATAAGAAAACTGGTGCTTGTTAGGATGCCAGAAAAATAAATTCAATCCTCTGTCTGAACCTATGCTAACCTACCAACTATCCTACCACTAGTAAAAAAAAGACAAAAACGAGATTCTACGCTCCACTGTACAATATGCTTGCTCCTCCTTGGTTAAGTTAAGTGGTGACTAGTTTTCTGATTCTCATTCAAAGAGTTCTCATCGTGGCTTTCTGCTCCTTGACTTTGTAGAGCAGTTCCGAACAAAAGAAATGTCACCCAGCTTCTTCTCTGGGTCGAAACAATGTCCTCATCAGGTAGTATGTACTGTTTCTACATTATCCCTTCTCCTGTGATGTAGTCCTTCCCAGGGTATTCGGGTTGTTAGTTCCATGTGTGTTTGGGCCTGCTCAGCCCAATGTGGTTGGTGGTTTCTTTCACCCTTCCTGAGGTATTTCATTCATTACCTCTTTGCGGTTCTGCCACTTGCCCAGTGAGATTCTTAACTGCAGTGAGCCTTGCTCACCATACAAAAATACTATTTTTTAAAAAAAATACATTTTCCTAAGTTGTTGCTCTGTGGCATGTGGATTTCCTTTTCCTACCCTCTGTATCCTCTCATGCTCCCCACTCCGCTCCCTGCCTCCCTCTCCTGCCCAGGGCCATGATTAGACCTGATGCGAGAACAACTAAAGTAAGCAAGGGTGTCTTCATCCCGTGGCACCTGTGATGGTATCATTGAGCTTCTGCTCCTTGCCAAGTGAGTTTCCTAACTGTGGTGACTCTTGTTCATTTTACAATAATTGTTTTTTTTAAGTCCATTTTCCTGAGTTGCCATTCCGCTACATGTAGATTTCCTTCTCCTACCCTCTGTACCCTCTCCTACTCCCCACCCCATTCCCCGCCTCTCCCTCCTCTCCAGGGTCATGATAAGGCCTGCTGACCCATTTAAGTCAGGATTTCAGGGCACCCCATCTGCCCATGCAGCCCCCGTGCCAAAGGGCTCCAAGGCAAAGGGCAGCTCCTACAGTAGCAGGTGCAGACTGTCTATGCCTGTTTTTGCCATGGGAGAATGAGCACAGTCATCAACCAGCACCGACTGACAAGGTAAGAAAGGTGCAGGCAGGGGGAACAACCATTATTCACCCTACTTAACTGTCCCTCCTCACAAATTACACCTATTAGCAAAGTCTGAAGTCTGCTGCACGTCAATGTTGCATGTTATCCATATCTGGCAGCAGACAAATTGTCATAGTTAGCCATTTGGGGCTTTTCCCCTCTATCTATGAAAGCCAATTTGTCTGTTTTGCATTTGCTGTTGTTTTTGAAAATTTTCATTTTCCTTCTACCTATGAAAGTCAAATCTGTGTGTTTTGCATTTTCTTTTGTGTTTGAAAATTAGGATGTGTCCCTTTGTCTAGGAAAGTTAAATTTGTGTGTTTTGAATTTGCTGTTGTGTTTGAAAATTAGGTTTTTCCCTCTATCTAGGATGTGTTCCCTCTATCCAGAAAACGTGCTTATAGGTGTCTTGCTTTGTGTTGAAGCTAGGCGTCGTGCACTGCAGTATTCCCTCTTTCCCTTTCTCCACCCCTCCTTCTCTCTTTGCTCTCCTTCCATTGTGCTTTCAATCTCCTCTATCGTCTCTAATTGCTACTCTATCACCTATCCCATCTCTCTTTCGTCTCTAAGGAAACAGTTTTGGACCTATGGATTACAAACATGGTCTCAGTGCTCTCCTCGTTCTCATCCTCTCCCAATAATTGTGGCACCTGTTTGGAAGTACTCTTGGCATGCTCCCTTTCCTCTAGGGCCATCATTAATGTCTACCTGAATGACACTGTCATGGTCCAGGGCTCTCATTCCAACCTCCTCCTTCTTGATAGGCATCTTCCGTCCCTTATCAAATTCTTCCCTTCACCGGCCACTCCTTCAACAACCCATCAGGCCCCTCTGCCACCACTGATGAGTGTACCACATATCTGTAGCCCTCCTCAAAATACCTTCAAAAGTGGCAACCAGCTCCACTTAGCTACCTTCAACTCTCACTCTGCCGTCAACCACTCCTCTGACATCTGCCACCTCCTTGAAGACCTTGACGTCCTCGTTCTCACTGAGATGTGGTTCATGGCCAGCTCCTTCACAAGTTATGACACTCTCCTCCCGGAAGGCTATACGATCCTCTCTAAGCCCAGGCCTAACCTGTCCGGGACGAAGGGCCCAGATATTCCCTGAATGGTTCCCTGTTGTTATCATACCCACTTAGTCCTACTCTCTTTCTCTTCCTTTGAATGCCTCATCTGCAGACTTGGTGTCTCGTCTATTCTTTCTCTGACCCTGGCCACCATCTACAGGATCCCTGGCCCAGTCACCCCCTTCCTATCACAGTGGTCTGACCATTCCACTTCTCTCTTGGCCTCCACCTCCAATCTTCTCCTCCTCAGAGACTTCAATTTTGACCTTGACTCGCCTGACGCAGTCTCTGGACTCTTCCGATACCTCTGTAACTCTCTTATGTTATGTTCCCATGCATAGCTGTATTACGGTGTGAAGGTTGGGTAGTAGTAGCCGTGGCAGTGGTACGTGTGTGCTATGTGGTACGTGAGCACATGATGCCATGCATGGCTGCATTACCTTGCGGTGGGTGTGGGAAAGGCCTGGACAATTTGGTGCATGACCAAAGGCTGTGGGCCATAGGCCATGCACCCAATAGTCTAGGCCTTGCCCACACCCACGCAACAATGCAGTTTAGACTGCATCTGTTACAGACTCCTCACCTTTACAGAATGGTTGTGGAGCACATTGTAGACTTGATAGAGCACCAGAAGTCAGCTGACATGCATATACTGTTGGTTGGTTCGGTTGGCAGTAACACCATTGTATATGAATGAAAGAGGGCAGGGGTGTGGGAGGCTGTGTTAAGTTTGTAGATTCTGGTAGAAGGTGAATCTTTCTATGCATAGCCATATAACGGAGAAGACCTTGGGTAGGAGTGCCGGTGGCTGTGGTATGTGTGTGGATTGTGGTACTTGGTGACATGTTGCCATGAATGGCTGGATTACGTTGTGTGGGTGTGGCCAAGGCCTAGACTATTGGGTGCACGGCCAAAGGCCGTAGGCCATACGCCATGCACCTGGAAGCCGAAGTCTTCACCACAACCACCGCAGCAATGCAGTTTAGACTGCATCTCTCAGAGGGTGGTCACCTTTACAGAATGGTTGTGGAGCGCATTTTACTCTTCATAGAGCACCAGAAGTGCACTGACATGCATACCTTGTTGGTTCCATGGGTGGGGTCATTGTTAGAACATCCTGTTTTCGGTGTATGGCTGGAGATTGTGCAGTGAAAAGTCTTGCTGTGTGCCCACTGTGTGCAGTGTTGGAACACTGTAAGTATAGAAGAGCATAGGGTTGCAGTGAATCTTCTATGTGTTTGGACATTCTGGTTTTTGTAGCTTCCTGGTAGTAGGCCCAATGTTGTGAAGCTTGTGCGGTTTGGTTTCCAGTGACATAATACTTTGTTAATGGAAGTGGGTAAGGGTGACGGAGGCAGTGGTATGTTTGTGGAATCTTCTAACTGTTACATGTTTCCATGTATCGCTGTGTTACGGTGCTGGGGTTGGGTAGAAGTGCCGCTGGCTATGTTACGTTTGTGGATTGTGGTTTATTGCCACATGTTCTCATGGATGGCTCCATTATGTTGTGATGGGTGTCGGCAAGCAGTAGACTTTTGTGTGCATGGTCAAAGGCGTGATGGGTACCGCTCTGGATGATTTTGGATGCTGAAAATGTGTTTTTTACAACACCTTTGTACTGAAGGTGCTTTGGAAGCACACGCGACGTATACTCCCACTGCCAAGATCATTTTCTCACTTTCATGCCATCCTGCTCAACCGTCTCCGTGATAACCTGGGTATCACTGGTGAGGCTCTGTCGTGGCTGACTTCTTTCCTCTCTGACCAACTCTCTCAGGTCTAACTTGGGTACTTCCTCTCCGCTATCTTTTTCTCTACCTGTGGTGTCCCACAGGGGTCTAACCTCTCTCCCTGGCTGTTAAACAAATACCTGGCACTCCTTGCCCACTGTATCGCCGCTCTCTGCCCCAACTTTCAGGGCTATGCGGATGACACCCAGCTCATTTTCACGCTACCATCGGCCTCTACCTCTCCTTCCTGCATCTCGCTCTGTCTGCTATCCAGGAGTGGTGTGCCGCCAATGACCGCTCCCTTAATGCCAGTAAGACTGAGATTCTCATCATCGGCACACCCGCTCTCTCCTTTCCTGTAGCTCTCTGGCCGGCCTCACTTGGCCCTCTTCCTGCTCCCACCTGCAAGGCTAAAAACCTTGGGGTCATCTTCAACTCAACACTCTCCTTCTCCCCTCACATCTCTGATGTCTCTAAGAAATCGCACTACCAGCTGCCCCTCCTCAGAGTTATTTTACCTTTCCTTTCCTTCCCCCAGAAGCTCACTGTCTCCAGAGCTCTGGTTCTCTCTAGGCTGGACTATTGCAACAGCCTCTTTCTAAATCTGCCTGCTTCTACTCTCAGCCCTCTGCAACTTATCCAGAACAGGAGTGCGAGACTTGTCCTTTGCCTCAAGCCCAGGGATCGTATCTCTACAGGACTGAAATCTCTGCACTGGCTCCCGGTGGCTGCAAGGATTAAGTTCAAAACCCTCTGCATCATCCACAAGGCCTTCTGGGGCCTGGGGCCTCAATACCTTCAACTCTCCCTCCCTAAATACCTTCCTTCTCAAGCTCTCTGCTCATCCGCCTCCAACTACCTCAGGGTCAGTCGCTTCTCCAAGCAACGAGTTGGTGTTAGATCTCTTTCTTCGACTGGTGCCTCCCTCTGGAACAGCCTCCCTGCCTCCCTTAAACTTGAGGAGAACCATCTCTGGTTCCGGAAGAACCTCAAAACCTTTCTCTTTGCTTCTGCTTTTTCTCCTCCTCTCCTCTGCTGACCTCCTAGCTATAATCGAAGCTGCACTGGCTACTTGGACACCCTCTGATCTCGAGCCCAGGTCCCTCCCCTGCCAACATCACACCCACACTTGGGGACTGCTTCTGTATCCCTACAGTCCCCCTACCAGCCCTTGACACATGATGTCTTCACTTACCAATGCACTTGCCACACAGTGGCTGGTACTTACTTGTTTTATCTATTCTTAATTTTTTTATCTATTCCCATGAACTGCACTGTCCCTGTCCCCTTCTCACATACTTGCACGATCTGAATGACACCTGGCCTAGTAGGATCGTTGTCTCTCCTCCTTGTGTTCCCCTCCCTTGCCTCATCGCGCTTTGAAACACTTGTGTATAGGCGCGTTATGAATGCCATATCATATCATACCCATTCCCCCAAGAGGAGTATGGGACCATGCTGGTGTAATTTGTCCCCAGCCACAGCTCGGAAGGTGTCTTATGAACAGAGGCATGTCTACATTTATTTGCACTGATGGGATGTTCTCCACCCACTATGAGAGCATGAATTTCTAAAACATGCACTGCTTCCATGCAAATGGCATTTCTTTGAACACCATTGGCAATATATATCTTGTATACTGTGCACAAAGCATTGCCCATAATTCGGTAAAAATTGAAGGAGGAGAAGCAAACAGAAAGTCATACAAAGAGAAAAAACAAAAAGGTGGTTTGCAAGCACGTAAAATAAAAACACGTAAAAAAAACAAAGAAAAAAAAAACCTTTTCAGCGGGACCTCTAAAGACCCAATAGCCAACCCTGTTTCCCACTTCCCCTCCCATCGTTTCTAGCATGAAAACTATGCAGAGTACGCTGTAGTTTCAGGATTAACCATGCCACATCCAGCCATTTTCAGGATGGGAGCCATAGAAATGGGACTGTGGAGCGCAAGACACTGCTCAATAAGGTTTGTGGTTGTGGTGTGTATGCAAAAAACTGTGACAGAAGGTCTCTTTGTGCAAAGAAGTGCAGACGTCTATGGTGGAAGTGTGCAAGGTAATAAGCAGGCATCCTGAGTTTATGTGTGAACTGTATGTACTTGTTTGAAGTTTGTAACGTGCATGCAGTGCTGTTTTAGAGTAATAATCTTTGAAAAGTGTGAAGTAAGTGGGGGACTGCAGAAAGAAAGGTAAGTGGCAGGCATCCTACTGGCATGAATGCATTATGTGTATGATATCATATGATGTGCAATTGTATGCTTTGGCATGCATAATGCGCTTATACTGTTACGCCCTCCTGGTATCCACGGGGACGCCACTCAGCCGGGTTGGTTGCTGGTATCCTCTTCCCAGTTTTTTCCCAGGTATGGCCTGCAGGGAAGATTCCGTCTGAAAATACAGGAGGACTGTGTTCAAGACTAGCCAACTGAGGTAAATATCCTCCCACCACCCCGTGTGACTTCAACCCCTCAGGGCCCTCTCCTCACCTTGTTGTGGAATTAAGTGTGCTCTCCATGCTGCCTTCTTGGCAGGGGCGCGTTGTCTGTGTGGGCGTGTGCGGCCAAGTTACTTCACTGGTGCGGGCTCGTTTGGTGTCTCTCAGGTAGGTCTTACGGCAGCTTTTGTATAGCGTTGTTATTCTTGCATGCCCTTCTTTGTTTGGATAATGTCTTTTTTTCTCCCTTAGTTGTGCAGAGCTTCAGTGTGGCGAACTGGCTGAGTTGGGCCTTGCCGGTAAATGATGGCACGTGATGTGCGCTACGCTGCGGTAAGTAAGCGCTATGCGCAGCGCTGCATTATCTCGCCTTTGCTAACCTGTTTTCTTCCTTTCTTGCAGGTCGCAGTGTTTTCCCAGCGTGTGTGAATTTCCGGAATGATGCCGGCCGGCAGGCGACCAGCCAGGTAAGCTTCTTGTGCCGTTCGTGGTTTTACAATGTCTATACCTTCTTTAATATTGTCCTTTCCCTTCCTCTTTCAGGTCTTTCGGTCCGGGTGGCATGTGGATCCAGAGGAAGCTGTTCAATGAAGCTGCGAGCGGATAATAAGATGGAGATTGCAGGTAAGATGCTGCTAACGATGTTCCTTTTGTCTCCTTGCAGGTTTGCTTCTGCGAGGCTCGTGGGTATCACAGGACACGGTGAGCGTCACGTTGCAGACTGCAAAGTAACGCAAAGCGTGTTTTCCTGTTTGGGTGTGGTTTAAATAGCCTCAACAAAGTAGTCCATTTAAAGTAGTCGCTAGGCCACCACACCCAAAACACTATACCGCATAGCTTGGTTCCTAGCCCCAAATGAAAAAAGTAGTTCCCTGCACACATGTTCTTCAAGGTGCATGGGCCTGGTGCCAGGACTGGCCCCAAGAGAGCCTTGTGAGTGGATGCCAGGCCTTCAAGGCCCTGATGTAGACTAGAGTCCTGATTCCACCTGGCAAGTGGGCTTGCCGGTGGGGGTCTTGTGTGAGGGTCGTGACATATACACACATTTAGCAAAGTGCAACGAGGCAAGAGAGGGGAACAGAGGGGACACAGAGACAACAAACCTACTAGGCCAGGTGTGACTTAGATCACCCAAGTGCATGGGTGTGGGGAGGGGAAGGTGCAGTACATGAGAAGAAGAAGAAATGACAATAAGGGTTTGCTAGAAAGGCAGTGCAGGGGTTCGCCTAGCGGGAGGAGGTGGCATGGGCCGACATCACCAGGTACCCAGTGCAGAATCAGTTTATGCAAGGCAGTCAGCCGGGGAGAGGAGGAGAAAAAGCAGACATAAAGAGAAAGGCTTCGAGGTGCTTCCGGAACTGGCGATGGTTCTCCTCAAGTTTCAGGGAGGCAGGAAGGCTGTTACAGAGGGAGGCCACAGCCGGGAAAAAAAAAACTGCAGAAGCAACTGACCCTTAGGAAGTGGGAGGCGGATGAGGGAAGAGCTCCAGCATGGAGATATATAGGAAGTGAGCATTGCAGGTATTGAGGTCCCAGGGCTCAGAAGGCCATGTGCATAATGCAGAGGGTTTTCACCTTATTCCTCGCAGCCACTGGGAGCTACTGCAGACATTTCAGTGCAGGAGAGATACCAGCCCAAGTCGCATAGTCCTCTTCTGGACATGTTGCAGAGGGCAGAGAGTAGAAGCAGGTAGATTTAAAAAGAGCCTCTTGCAATAGTGCTTCCTAGACAGAAGCACAGCTGTGTAGACAGTGATCTTTTGGAAACTTGCTTTAGGTTGGTATGATACATGCAATGCTGCTTTTGGTGGCTTATTTTTACAATTTATGTAGGAGATGGGTTAGTGGGGAAAACATTTCATAGAATTGTCGGAAGGAAAGCAGAGAGTTCCTGTTTCGAATATTACAATGTATGATATGGGCAAATGAAAACTTTGCAAGCACATACCACTGAAGTGCCACTTGATGGTAGGGGATGGGGAAAAAAACCCCAGCATGCTTTTGAAAAACGTAATGGACACTCAGTGGCAGATACTGTGCGCAGAGACACTTATAACACAGTGGTAAACATACTGCAGCAAATGTTTTCATACCTCTATTTTGTGGTGATGGGTGCTCATGTGGATGAATGTGGATGCACAAATCTTTCAATCTTTTACTGAACTTTCTACTGGATGTGCATTCGAGTGACAGGACACTTGCAGGCTGAATTTGTAATGGTACCTATAAAGTGTTGTGCAAAGCTGACAGTGTTAGATGCTAAAGTCTTGGATGGCATTGGTGGAATTGTGTGTGCTTATTTCCCTGTACCCAATGAGGTAGTGGTGGACAAAAGATAGTGGAAAGGGAAGAAGGACAGCCCCTGCTATACTGGGCTGTGGCCCTTGTGGTACTTTGGGAAGCGCACATGCCACAATCTGCACTTCTCAGCATGGTGGCCAATGGACATGGGGCTGTGTGGATTATCCAATCAGGTACTGTGGTTGTGGTTCACAGGAAAGGGCGGTCATACTGTTGTACATTACACTGCGTAGTGAGGCTGGCTGACATGGTGAAACACATTGGGCCTCATTACGAGTCCGGCGGTAACCGCGGCGGTAAAACTGCCTGGTTACCGCCGGACTCGTATTACCATTCTGCCTCCGTGATTCCCGGAATTACCGGGGCATTACAACCCCGTTTTTCCGGGAATCACGGAGGCGGAATGGTGTTAATCCCCATTCCCATCGAGTCCTATGGGACTCGATGGGAATGGGGATCATGGAAACACCGGCAGCATCTCGTAATGCTGCCGGTGTTTCCTCGTCCGCCTGCAGGCGGGCGGTGTTAAACCCGCCAGGTCAGACCTGGCTGGAACATCACCTCCCGCCTGCAGGAGTTGTGATCGCCTGGCATGGAAACAACGGTGGCGGCGGATTTACCGCCACCGTTGTTTCCATACCGGGCGATTTGTAATGAGGCCCATTGTGTTGACTTTGGGTGATGCCTTTGTGATAGATCTGCAAACGTATGCCCTGGAAAGACACTTTGATGGCAATTTCAGTTTGGAAGGAGTGGACGCATTGTGGAACTCTGTCTATGAGTGTTGTTTCGCCGAAATGCATACACTTTGCAAAGACTTGGCCATTTTTGCTACTGCCGATGTTATCGTCATCCACTACGGCGGCATACATATGGGTTATGTGTCTTGTTTAGGTTTGTTCCGTCGACTGAAGAGGTTGCTAAATGTATTGAAGAGGCTTTTTCCACTGCCAAGGTGCTTTTCTCATTCATAACACCACGAAGAGTGTGGGACAATGCTTCTGGATGTTGGTCCGCGCCAGAGGCAGGAAGGTGTCTCATCAACAGAAGCATGTATCATTTTTTGCCCACTGGTGGGATGTTCTTCTGCAACAATTACCTCATTAGTTGTGGAAATGCTCAGTTTTTCTGAGCAAATGGCATTTGGTTGTCGCCCATTGGTAAAGCTGTTTTGTTTGCCCGTCTACAAGATGCAGTGAAGAGTTTACTTAACAATGTCAGCACAAGAAAACACAAAATCAAATAAAAAACAAAAAAAGGTGTTTCTCTAGAAGCATATAAAAAAAGCTTTTTTCAGAGCCGCCCCCTGCAACAAACTCCCCCTACCCTGGTTGCAATTTATTCCCCCACGCCCGCACGGAGCACGAAAGTCATATCTGGAGATTGGAGGCAGAGGGATTGAGCAATAACATTTCTGGGCGGGGTGCATACGCAGAGGGCTGTTGTACAGAACTGATGCTGTCACATGGAGAGCTCTTCAATGTCATTGATGGATGCGTGTGGAACTTTTTAAAAGTACACAATGACGGCATGCTGGAAAGAAGAAAGTGAAAAGGGAAAAAGGAATGTTTATGCTTTATTGGGGCATGGCCGTCGCCGTCCTTGGGGAAACGCACATGCACATACTCCAGTTTTCAGCATGCTACCCATGAGATTTGGACAGTGGGGATGATCACACCTGCAGGTGTGGGTCACAGGAAGGGCCATTCATAAGTTTCTCCATTACTGTGCGTACTGAGCCAGACTGACATGGTTGCTATTAGTTGCAAACGCAATGTAGAACAGCAGATTTAGCAAACCATCCCTTACAAGGCAAACCTATGTGGCCTGCTACTCTGTTCTGAAAAGCTACAAAGAGATTTCAGAGCAGCTCTTGGGTGTGGCCTTTTGTAGGTTTCCTGTGGAGAACTTGCACCCAGAAAACAGGCCTACATTGTTCAAAAATCGACATACATGTGCAATGGCACATTGTGCTGTGTTTGTAAGCATGTACTTTCTGAAAAACAATCCATACATTGCTCAACACTGTACTTTGCTGCTGTCCGAGGGTCCGCATCGTGTCCCTCAAATAAGGGCCCACTCGCAGCGTGGGTGCAGTCCCATGGTGACTTCGCCACTGTTCTCGTTAGGGACAGCTGTCCGCCGGATGCGTTTTGGGTGGAATACGTTTTGCACATGTGCATAGGTATCTTATGCACACCGTTGCCACTTCTCACACTGCATATAGTGCGCCACATGTGCACCGACCATTATGGGAGACGGTGGCTGTTTATAGGGTATAGCAGGTGCAATGTCTGTCTGTATAGCTACCTGTAGGACGTGGGTGGGCACCTCAACTTAATTAATGTTCCTTCGCATATGCTGCACAGTAGCAGTGCTACCAGGACACAGAGGAACAGATACACATGCATGTACTTGCACAATAAACAAATGTCCGCTCCCACACGTAATCATAGGTTTGGACAACAAGCAGACATGTGGAGCTTGCTGGCGTCGTACGGATGTCTCCATTGTGGAGCTTGCTGGCGTCGTACGGATGTCTTCATTGTGGATAGGCCGGGCAGCTGCAGTGTCGGTAGAACACTTACCTTTTCATTAATTGTGGTCATTCCTACAAGGATTGTGGCCGATGAGTCAGGATGGAATTTTTAAAAAAGACAATACCACATATACACACGGCAACATTTTTAAATAATAACATTTACTTGTACACATTCATGCACACCATTGGCAAAGGGAAGGGGTAGCAGAAGTGGATACTTATTGTGGGGAATTGGGGATTTGCACAAGTTGGTTTTAAGGGGAGGAAGAGATTGCGGTATCACTGTAACGCCTCACCTCACACAGATTTTGAGGAGATGGCAGGCTCTGACATGGGGAAGGGGTACACGTGCAGGTCTGCCAGTGCTGTTTTATTTTTGTCCATAATATACCCTTGTATGCAACATTTAAGGCGGCACAATTGTTCACCAATTTTTCCACATTGGCTTCCAGGCTGTCCATTTTCCTATGCACAGAGTTTCTTTCCTTTCCTATGCCCGTATGCTGTTGTGGAAGGGGTGCTGCTTGTGCTGCCTTGCTTTCCTTTCGAATAAGTTCATTATTTATTTATTTATTTATTTATTTATTTATTTATGTGTTCATATAGCGCTGCAGCCCCCGGGCATCAGAGCGGATTACAGATAGACAGACTGAAGTAACACGAGAACGGGACAGGCGTAGCCCACAGTGAACATAACATATAAGAGGGAAGTATTTGGTCTAGCTGATGTATCTAGGAGTTGGTGTCTTATTTAACAGGAGTGTATTTAATTGTTTTCTGAAACGTAAATGATTAGTTTCCAGTCTCAATGCAGTAGGGAGTTTGTTCCATTTAAGGACGGCTTTGGTCGTGAATGCCCTACCTAGGCCCTTCGCTTTTTTTACTGGAGCAACTTGTAGGAGGCCGGTATTGTTTGATCTCAAATTACACTTTGATTCATGCCATTTGAATAGTTTTTCTAGGTAGATAGGTGCTTTGCCAAATAGGCATCGATGTACCAGAGTGATGGCTTTAAACGTGATGCACTCCTCAATCGCAAGCCAGTGTAGATCCTTTCTGTCCATTGTGACATGCTCTCTCTTAGGTTTGCCGGTGATTGTTCTTATGGCGTTGTTCTGGATCACTTGGCATTGTTTTAAGCATTTACTGCTGGCTCCCAGTAACAGAGAGTTTCCATAATCTAATTGGGAGAGAATTGTGGCTCTTGCTATGATTGTGCTATTTTGTAGGCTCAGCAGTGGTCTGATTTTTTTCAATAATTTCTGGTGGTATTGGCAGTTCCTTTTAAGATAGGCTATGTGGGCTTCTGCTCCCAAGGATGCCTGTAAGTATATGCCTAGTGTTTTGACCTTTTCTGCTGTTTGAATTTGTGTCTCTTTGATCTTGAAAGTGGTGTATTGAGTTTTTTCCTAGCAAGGGGTGATCCAAAAATCATGAGCTCTGTTTTGGTGGCGTTTAAGCATATCCAATTGTCTTTCATCCGGCTTTCGATGCTGTTATACATTTTTGAGAGTTTTTCACTATCCTGTTCGTAGTTACCACTTAGTTCAAACATCAATTGGGCGTTGTCAGCAAAGTTGGTGAAAAATATACCAAGTTGAGACAGCAGTGTGCATAGGCAACGCATGTATAATTTGAACAGTAGTGGGGAGAAGCTTGCGCCCTGGGGGACTCCACAGTCCACTGGTTTTGGTTGTGAGGAGTATTTACCCAGACTATCTTGGATTGTCTGTCCTGTAGAAAAGATGACACCCAATCAACAACCTCTTTGGAGCAGTTCCCATATTGATTTATAGCCTCTCGGAGCTTCCAATGATCCAGCAGTTCAAAGGCTGCCGAGAGGTCCAATAGGATCAGCAAACCAGTCTTGCCCCTGTCGACGATGATAAGCATTTCGGTCTGCAGATCTAACACCGCAGACTCCGTGCTGTGGGCTGTCCTAAATCCAGATTGTTGTGGGTGGAGTAGATTGTTTTCGTCCACAAAATCCTGGAGTTGTTCGGTGGCAATCTTATCCAGTATTTTTAACAGGAAATTACAGTTTCTAATTGGCCTTAGGTTCACGGGATCTTGTTGATTGAGTTCAGGTTTTTTTGGCAACGGTGTTACTGTTACTGTTTTAATTATGGTGCAGTGCTCTTATTGTCACATATTTTGTCTGAGATGAAAGTGTTGTTTGCCTTACAATTTGTGATTGTCTCTCTTGCTTTGATAATGTTATTGTGAAAGGCAGTTTGGACTGCTTCACAGTCTTTTTCAGTTGGCTGGAATGGTGGGGATAAAGCTATTGGTTTTTCGATAGCTTTCAGTATTTGGAAGAGTTTCCCAGTCGAGTTAGATGCAGTAACGATCTGTTCATTGTAATTATTTTTCTTTAAATCAATTATTTTAGTCCTGTATATGGTATCGGCAATTTTCCAGTTCTTTTTATTACTTTCACTGGGATCTTTTAACCATATCCTTTCTAGTTTCCATTTTTCTTTTTTTAAGTTTCATCGCTTCTAAGTTGAATCATTTTTGATGGTTTATTTTTGGTCGAACTTGTTTGTTTTTCAGAGGGACATGTTGGTTTAATAGGTCATTCATGTGTTTGTTGTATATAGATACAATTGCTTCACAGGGATCAGTATCCTTGGTTTCAAGCATGATTTGCTTGATGCCATCTGAAAGAATGGCTGTTGTGATTTTGTTTAGGTTTCTGTCTTAGACCATTTTTGGGGAGTTATTAGGCTTTGCTGCTTTTGGTTTAAGCATTAGCATAAATTCGATTTTATAATGGTCTGACCATATGCAGGGGTATGTGCCCAGCACTGTTATGTCAGCGTTATTTGTGATTATCCAGTCTAGATGGTTGCCCGTGATGGCTGTTGGATCCTTATTTCTTATGGTGTAAGAGCAATTTAATAAATCTTCTTCTAGACTTATGGCATCGGGGTCTTTAATATTGCTCCTTCATCTATTTATATCTCCTAGCAATATTGTTCCTGTGTTAGGTGATTTCAGATTACTTAGTAAATTGGTCAGTTCATCATTGAAG
Source organism: Ambystoma mexicanum (assembly GCF_040938575.1). Classification (NCBI taxonomy): domain Eukaryota; kingdom Metazoa; phylum Chordata; class Amphibia; order Caudata; family Ambystomatidae; genus Ambystoma; species Ambystoma mexicanum. The sequence goes on along the minus strand of NC_090930.1, from coordinate 645,105,178 downwards.
TCCGATGTTAAAGATGGGGGCCTATAAATGACTATCAGGTTGATACAGTCATTGTGAGTATATGTCATTTTGAGATGGAGGATTTCGCATCCTGTACATTGTATGGGAACAGGGTTCCATGTAATAATGTTGCCACAAAAATCTCACCATGCAAAAATATCGCCGAAAAATGGCTGTTTTTTGTGGCAACATTATTGCATGGAACATGCGGGGGACACCCCCCAACCCCCAAACTTTTTTTTCTTTCTTTTTTTTTTGCCCCTGTCCCCATATATATGGTCTCCCATATAATATCGCCACAACCTTTTCCCGGCGATATTATTTACGGCGATCAAAGACAGCAAGCAACTTACCACGATATATAACCATGTGGAGCAATGGATGGACTCCAATTGGATGTGCCTTAACGGAAAAAAAACGGAGCTCATGATTTTCGGTTCAACCTCCGCCCATGCTAAGTTATCCCCTTCCTACACATCCTTTCAGATCAGAGATACACCCATATCGGTCTTGAGCAAGGTTAAAACCCTCGGTATGCTGCTGGAAGCATCCTTGGGGGCTGATGCCCAAGCACAATACTTAAAAAAAACTGTGCCTACCATCTACGACTGATAAAAGCCATCAGACCATTTATATCAGAAGACAACTGCGTGACCATAGCAAGAGCCACCATCCTGTTGCGCCTCGACTATGGGAACTCCTTAGTGCTGGGTGCCTCCAAGCATTGCCTACAAAGCTACCAAGTTGTACAGAACAACGCTGTAAGAATTATCAAGCTCAAATCCAGAACAGAGCATATCAGCAACTCCAGAAGGGAGCTTCACTGGCTGAAAATTGAAGATAGGGTGCACTTTAAGACCTTAACCATTGTGCATAGATGCATTCATGGAAAGGCACCAATGTACCTAAAAATGAGGCTCAAACCATACGTCCCAAATAGAACACTGAGATCGTCGCAACTCGGCAAAATTGCCATAGCCCCACACAAACTTAAAAGCGCCCTAGGCAGAGCCTTTCCGACCCTAGCTGCCAGTCTCTGGAACAACCTCCCAGACCACTTAAGACTGGAACCCAACTACACTCGCTTTCACAAAATGGTAAAAACCGACATATTCAAATAATCTGCCACCCTTCTAACTCCCATGTTAGAGTAATTTCTTGTGTTCGTCCCGTCCTATCCGTCCCACTACCTGTTTGTTCTGTCTTTTCATGTTCTTGTTTCGGCGCCCCGAGGATCGGCTACTGGCGCGCTATAAATGTTAAAATAAAATAAAATAAATAATATATATGGGGATAATATTACCTGATACCGGGAACAGAGAATAATTTGAGGTCTTGTTTGGCGATTATGGCTACACCTCCGCCTTTCCCTGTCGCTCTGTTAGTGGTATAGATGGTATAGTTACTTGGCACAGCGATGTCGACCGTAGGACCCATGGGGTCCTGAAGTCAGGTCTCGGTGAGGCATAGGATATCAAGGTTGTCATCTAAAATGTAGTTGTGAATATCCTGTGCATGTTTATTTAGAGATCTAGTATTAAGCAGTGCTATTTTGATAGTGCGTGTTTTATTTTCATTTAAGGAGTGTTCCTCCTTGGGGGTTTTTGAGCTTGAGGCAGCAGTGTATTTAGTGCAGTCAGTTTCGGTAGCAGGGATTCTCATGGAGTCCATCCTGGAATTTATGTGCATTTGCACTGAATGTTGGTTTTGTAGCGTTATAGCTTGGGCTAAGAGCTCACATAGTTCGGGGTAACTCATACCTGCGCTTCCTTTTCAAGTTTTCTGAGAAATTTTGGCAGAGTTTTAGGCCGTGCGTCGTGGGACGCCGTGGACCAGCGTAGACCGGCTTTGTCATGGAAGCACCGGCACTGAAGCGCCTGATGTTTCCTTTGGTGTGACCTTGGGGACTATGGGAGATGTAGTTCCCAAAAGACAGCAACGTTTAATCCTGAACGGGCTGACAAGCTTTGCTGAGCAATGCGGCGCAGCGTAAATGAAAATAAAGGTAAGTACACAGCATGCAAAGTACTGGCAATTCCTGATGCGGCTTGAAATGCGTGTAGAGTCTAATTAGGTATAATGTAAACAAATGTAGTTTCTGTTCAATTCAGATCCCTTATTTCAAAGTTCACTTGCATTCACGGTACAATCACACTTAGATTGACGGTTGAGTCGAGTCAATCAAATCAAAATGCAAACTTAGTCAGTTGGCAGGCTAATATAGTGAGAAAATTTCAACTTGTAAAAACCTCCTGATAGTTTCCTAATATTCTACATAAAGGTTCAATCAGCAGTCTATGCTAACAAAGTAAAGGTTCACAAACTATTTCAAAGTTACAATATGGCGAGTCGACTGACAGCAACACCTTATAGTTAGCAGCACCTAACCTTTTCTTACAGAAAAGAAAATGTGTTTGGTGTACATGCAGCTATATATATATTACATAATTTATGCTTCAAACTAATGTGAGTACCAATGGGGTTAGTATTGTAAGTCATTGTGTCATGAGGGACATTTTCTTCTAGCCACTCTAAGGTGCTTGCCATTGCTGCATAAAATTAAAAAAAACGTTATGCTTCTCTACTATTGCATACTGAAGCACCAGTCCTTACTCTGGCCATTCGTTCTTTGTTCCCATGTACAGTAGCAGTACGGTAAGATTGTTGAAGGCAGACGTCACTTCTTTTGTTGGTGCATTCCGTTATGATGTACTCCCTATGCTTTTTTTCTGTTTGCTTCATAAGTACACAATTTGCACACCTACTCTATTGTCCCTTGCAATTCTTGTACATGGTGCTGTTTGTATATGTTCTGATTGGTGCCACTATCTAAGAGAGCCCCTGCCTTCCCGAGCAGGTTGGATGCCACCCGATGTTCGAAACCAGATGCATAGTCCGCGACTGCTGTGCGCATTGACACGGTGCCAGCAGCTTCACTATGTTGCCCAGTACATCTTTGCAAACTAAGGGTATCTTGCAAAAAACTAACGAAACTCACTGAAAAAACATTTGATGTCTATATATATATATATATATATATAAATATATATATATATATATATATATATTATATATATTATATTCAGTAAAAAAAACCTTTGTTAACAGGATGTTATGGTTCCAAGTAAAAACTCTTGAAATTCGCCAGTTATGGTAAGCTAAGCAACCATAACTCGCGCCACCACTGTGCACTGCTAACACTAACACCCAGGACATCAAAGATGACATCACAAATATCATTGATGACATCACTGATGACATCACATGTCTAGCCCCTTCTTTTTTGTTCACTCCCATATCTAGACCAGGTGGTTTTATTTACTGACAGTCAGAAATGTAACTTTCAAAAGGTATTACATTTCTAGATATTGCTATTCTCACATGTTCTTACACTACTTTCCTTACAATTTAATTGCATCTTATGATGTACATATATAGGGGAAGAAGCAGCCCTGGAACACTAAAATCATTTTTGGGCGTCAATGCAATCATGTAGATTATATACAGTTGCTAATGATACTGCCTCTTGTTTCCTTACTTTACACTCCATATATAAGGCCCAAATTTGTATGCATTGTGGTCTATTCATGTTTTGTGTGTAGTAGTAGAAATATGTAGTAAGTGATGGATTATTAGCTACTAAGTACAGGTTCCGCAGTACGGGAAAGTCTGATACAGAAGCATTCAACGTTTCTTTATATAACTTTGGAAAAGTACAAATATAGCACCTCTGGGGTGTATGCTGCAGGCAATACGTACATTTCTGTATGAGTAGATTCCTGTACTAGAAAGAATACTGCAATGGAATGTTCTTTAGAACACTATATTGCATAATGAAGTATGTAGTTTATAAAACATCTCTCGATAATCCCTGATACTTTTTTTCCCAACATTACATTCACAACCCCTTGTATGAAAAGTAAATGCACATGTGATGTCATCAGTGATGTCATCAATGATATTTGTGATGTCATCTTTGATGTTCTGGGTGTTAGTGTTAGCAGTGCACAGTGGTGGCGCGAGTTATGGTTGCTTAGCTTACCATAACTGGAGAATTCCAAGGGTTTTTCGGTTTTACTTGGAACCATAACGTCCCATCAACCAAGTTTTTTTTGCTGAATTTCACAGGTTTTTAGTAGGGCAACTTAACCAAAACGTCCCATTAACAAAGTTATTTTACTGAATTTCATAGTTTTTTTAGTAGGGCAACTTAATCATAACACCCTTTAACAAAGCTTTTTTTACTGAATATACACATTCATCATATGAAATTGGGAGATAATTACTAGGATTCCCTTACTTTGTGTACATGTAACAGCGAACATACTGAACCTCCTTCGCTAATGATATTTGAAGGCCACGGACTGAGCGTCTGTCCGCGGACGGGCGCAGACGAGAGCAACACTACCCAAACAGTCAGGGGGTATTTGAAATTGTTCTATCATGCCATATAAAAACTGCACAAGGTTATAAAGCAGCACATAAACACATTATAAGTAGTAATAAATAACATAACCATTGGGATCATCACGTCTCACACATAACCCATCCATTTAAATACCATGTGTAATGAAATGGATTATACCATAACAAAAAAAGATATGCCTCCAACGTAATTACCTCACAGAAACTGTAGAGCTAGGAGCAACAGTAGACAAACACAACACAACAAATACAAATTACAAGAAAGTAGTAAGTGATCTTCATTTTTCGAGTATGTTGGTACACTTTTTGAATGAGGTGCAGAACAATTAATGTATTTCTGTTGTCTTCACACAGAAATGTGCAGTACTTTGAACTGGCTGGAGGAGAATTTTCTGCATGGTGAAATGTCGGAAGATAGCGATAATAATGGTACACACTTCTCTGCATAAGCAAATTAATAGTCAATACTTTATGGATACTTAACATATATATATATATATATATATATATATATATATATATATATATATATATATATATATATATATATATATATTATTTTTAACAGACCAGGTAAAAAATGAACAAAGTCCACCAAAAGACACAGTGCAAGACACCGCAAAACGCATAGAAGTCAAAATGAACATGCTAAAAGAGAATTTTAACGGGTTAAGGCAATTTGTGGAAGACCACGTCAAAGGAAAAATAAGATACCACTGTCCTACCTGTACCTGTCCCCCTTCTCCATTTCCCAATGAACTATCCCCAAACCCTGAAGAACAACATAAACGTTTCGACAAAACTTCCATCCTTTCATCCCCTCACAACGAGCCTGTGGAAACCCCTAATTCCCCTATATTTGTTTCAGTGTCTGCTTCCCCCTCTCTCTCTTAATTTCTGTATATGTGTTTAATAAAAAAAATGTTATGTTACTTTTAATGGAATTGTGTGCGTCACATTTTTTTTTTAAAAAAAGAGTTCAAATGTCAGGGGACAGAGTGCCTATTCTGCCTGTCCATAATTAATAAAATATGGATGTCCTAAGGGCAATACACCTACCCGTACCATTTGCAACCAAGATGGAACTGTTCTGAGAACACACCAGGTGGCCGGGATGTCTGTAAATGAGCAAAAGAGAGTGTCCTAAGGACATTATACCTGTCCGTACCGTCTGCAGCAAAGATGGAACTGTCCGTAGAACAGGCATGTGTCCGGCATGGCCGTAGTCAAACAAAATGGAGGTGTCCGAAGGACACTATACCTGGCCATACAGACAGCAGAACATCTACGCACATGCGCACCACACCCGTAAATCCTGCAAACATTGCGCCTGTCCGTAACTGTCCTTCTCACTTGTGTCGCACTTTTAATTTGTTTCAGGACCCGAACACTGTCCATAGAACACCCGCGTGCATGCTCACGACCATTCCTGTGCAATTGGTGTCCTGCGGACACCCATTACTTTTGCGGATGTGTTCACAATGTCATCATGTGACCGCACCCATGCTGAGCATGTGCCCTAATTTGAGCACTTTGTCTGCATCTGCAACATTTCAAAAGAACTTATGCAGACAAGGCAAATTATTTTACAATACAAAATCACCATTTCACATGTCCCATACAATGGCCCTAGCTTTCCACATATTGTTTGGAACTTTGTCAATGCTTTTGAGTGACTGATATGGTCAAAAGGTGCACTCCTCCACCCCTATAAAAGGCCACACCCCAAGCTCATCTCCATTGTACTTCTGGCGATTGTATATTGAGTTTTGCTGCCTTTAGTGCTCTAGTGGAGATTATCTCACCAACCCTAATGGCATCCATGGCTGCTGTTGCTACATGAGCCTCAGCACCACCCCCAAACCCTCCACCGTCACCACCTCCCCAAAGGCCTGCAGAGGGAAATACGCGTGAGGATGTAGAAAGCGGGGAAGAAGAGGATGAAGAGAATGAGGTGGGGGAACTCCCTACTACCACCACTCGCCGGGAGTCGTGGGTGTGGCGGTTGTTTACCGTTTTTGGTAACGTACCAAAAGCACATGCAAACCTGGTCACCTGTAAAAAGTGCAATTTGGTGCTGAGTCGTGGGAGACCTGGTGCGTACAGCTTTGGTACGACAACCATGAAGCGACACCTAACTTTGTTCCACGGTGCGGACATTCGCAAGGTGGTACCATGTAAAGAATGTAGTAGGTTGAGTTCCTCCACAGCATCCTCCATGTCCGATCCTCTGTCCACAAGAGACACTCCTGTGGGAGAGCGCATCCCTCCAGCTGCCTCACAGGCCATTCGCGATGCTGTTGACCCTTCCCTTTCGAAGGTCACAATATTGTGTATGTATTGCGACACAGTACTCTGCAGGGGGGACAGTCTTCAAAGTGCTTTTGAGACTTCAGTCACGGAGCACCAGAAGACCTGCTACCTACCTAAATAAAGCCCACCCTACATCTTTCTCTCTCCATCTGCCGTTTCTTATCCCAGTGGTTGGTGTCCCTTCCTTACCCTCCTTTCCCCTCCTCTCCTAGTGTGTCGTTTGTAGAAAATCCCAAAAATTATAAAACAACCAACATTTAAAAAAAAGGCTCTTTTTAGAGCCGCCTTTCTCAGTTTAAAAAAGAAACTATCAAATAAACGGTGTAGGCCCCCGCGCATTTTTCAAAAAGTCCTTGGACAGTCCTAGGACAGACAAAATTTTAAGGTGCAACCGTAGCAAAACCAATGCACTTTTCTCTGGCAGTAAGTGGTGGCTCTGAAAAGAGCCTTTTGGTGGTGTTGTGTGTGTTTGAAAAACTTGGATTCCTCAACATGTAATGCAAAATAGGTGACTATAATGCCAAAACAGGTTGCAATGCATTTTGTAAATTTCTAAGAAAAATCTGATTGCCAGGATATGTAAGATGGATTCCATCTCTGCAAAAAATGAATGTGCTACGAAACATAATATTTTCATTGTGGAAAGAGGACATGCCAACATCTCTTAGAAAGGCACAAACAACCTTATTGACATTGTGCCTCGCTTTCTCCATTTGTGGACCATATAAAGAAGAACGCAGCCAAATTGGTCTTTGTGCAATACGTGAAGAAATTAATTGGCAATTTGGAAACATGTACATGACCTTCTCAAGTCCTTCCTTCATTGCAAATTGCAAAGAAATTCCAGACACATGCCCTAAACTGTTTCCTCCACAATGAATGATAATTATATGAGGAGGACGCTCTGTCTGTAAAGTAGCACAGAGAGGTACCAAATCCAGCCACTTCATTCCACGCACTCCATGCCAGTGCACTTCCACATGAGGGAAACCAAGATCTGCAGACATACCGCAACGTTCTGCATGCACCTTCAACCAATGTATCCATGAGTCTCCCAAAATTCAGATAATCTGTTTTCGAGCGCACACAGCCATAGCTGTGTGTTCTCCTATCAGGGAAAAGACGTTCTCACTAAATCTCTCCGTTCACAATATACCCAGTGAACTTTACTGACCAATCCCTAGCTCCACTCATTCTCATTTGCATGCCTCTTCACCCCAGAATCCCTGTATGTAGTATGCGCTGCCTGCAGACTACCGCCATGTCCGCGGACATGTAGTGGATCTGAGCGTGACGACTGTATATTTAAATAGTGTTCCCCTTTTCCCTGTTAAGGTGGGCTCTGAAAATAGTGTTTTTTGGGGGGATTTTGCAGATGCCTGACAGACACCTGTTATTTTGTATTTTTTTTCTTTTTTTTTTCTTCTTAGTTTACTCCTACAATCATTACATAACCTTCTCCAAAGCAAGCCTTACATTCCAAAAGAACATGGCATTTCCCAAAAAAGATAAAGAAACAGCATCTGCTTCAAAATAAGCCGCATTACTGGAAACACTGTTCTCGTGGCTGCAGAAAAACATACAAGCTCTTAACATGAAAGCATTCATGCCACAATTGATTGCACACCTAGCAATACTTTGATCAGGACAAAAAACAGAACTGTTGTCCCATTTTGCTCGAGGGAGTAAGCCAGAAAAAATGACCTTAGAAGTTGGAAAGATGTTGATGACTGCTTGAACCAACTGTTCCAAATCTCAGAACAAAGTTGGTGAACTCACTTAGCTCAAATGGAAAGCACCATAGTGCAAAACTACAACATGGGGACTGTTCATCCTGCGCATATCTCTGCAAACTTGGAGAATTGCCTCCACATTGCAGTCAGTCGCAGCGCTCCACACCACCTCCACTCCTAGTACATCGAAATTGTTTGCCACATGCCTACATTCAGAATAGTGCTGTAAACCATGGACAAAAATATCTCCGAACACCAACACCCTGACTGTCTCCAACTCTGCCATCTTCACTACACACACTCTCTTTCTACACAAATCAACAGTGTCAAAATATGATTGGCTGATCCCTACAGTCCCCTTTCCATACTGGATTTGCTGGAAAACCCTGTATGTGGCAAGCCCTACCCACGGACAAACACATTGCCCGTGCGGTACGTAACTCTTAGCCAGCCCTTCTACCATTTCCACATCACTCACAAATCCATTGCCTCATTGGAAACAGCTAAACAGTCACACAACCATCCACCAATCACATCCAAGACCTCTACATCTAACTCTGTCATCAAAGTTCCGCACTTCAAATGTACTGTTGATCACTCTGAATACAAGTCTCAAATCATTGCAAAGCACCTACTACAAAAAGTACTGTGCAAGTTTTGAGGATTTCTACTTACAGCTCCATGCATACCCACATGCATGATTACAAAGTTCAGGTATGCATATATTATTCAGAGTATATGTGCAACTCTTATGAATCCTTTTAAAAAAATTAATGCAGCTAAATCTGCATAGCCAATACATACATACCAACGCTCCCGCTTTAAGCGCAAAACTTCCGAGTTGTCATTGAAAAATCGCACTACTTCTTACTATCTCCCACATAACCTATACATACGTGCCAACCCTCCCGTTTTATGCGCGAAACTCGATTTTGCATTAAAAAATTTCAAAATGTTTTACTGTCTTCCGCCTAAATGAATGCTACTTCCAATGCGATCGTACGAGAAAAATAAACGTTCCCGATTGCTGTGGTGGCATCTCCCTCTCAGGTGCTCCCGATTTTTCGCATTCCTACTTATAATATGAAAGTATTCAAATTGTTCCCATCTACTACAATTACCTATCACTTCCAAACCTCTCTGCTATCTGCAACACAGCTACAAAAAAACAAGGGAATTTCATGAACTTAAAATTGTACTCATTTGCGAAGCAGGTTCAACTAACATATTTCAAATAAAATATAAAGGCTGCACATAGTTAAATGAAATGCACGCATACACTGTGTCGAGATATCAAACGAGAATACTTCCACAAAAGCTGAAAAATGAATGTGTACATTAACATCAGTGCTATAAACACACAAAATTACTAACTTCTTCCTTTTACAATTGCAGTGATAGCCACTCTCCCGAAAATCAACAGCATCTACACTACAAACAACATATCCAAAGAAACCTGGTCATTGCACAAAAAAAGTAAGTTCAAAACTACCTTTATATTATTACTGTTCCTCAAAGAGATTGTGTGGGTTATGTATGTAATTTGCGCACCAAAAAAAACATCAATTTCTGAACCATTCTGCCCATAAATCCCCATTTATTAAACAGAGATTAGCAGGCAGAATTTCACACAAATCTCTGTTTTTTTGGAACACAAATAACATACTCATCCCTTAGAATGTTAGTACTAGAAAACAAAGAACTTTTTAATTTTATACCACTACGTTTACTATTAATGCTTCTCCTCACCACTAGCTCACGTTCTACTCTCATCTGAACCGCACTGTAGTAACATACAAACAGAAGAATAGCCTTCCCAGCTCATTGTAACTGCCCAATGCACATTCACACACCACCACATACATCTTCCCCATTAAACTCATACATGTATGCACACAGAACACATACATTGTAAAACAGACCAACCCATACCTTCTTTTTTTCAACAGACCCCAAATAATGCCTACCAATAAGCAAGTCTGTAGAAAGGAACGCAGAAGAAAAAGAGCAAATGAAAATAAAAGTGTCCAAAGTAAGCATCCATCTGGACCAGAGTTTGTACAAAACGTTAAAACCAAACAGCTAATGCAGTCATTTAGCAAAACAAATTAATCTTCAACTACAGAAACTTTGCCTCCTCTATCAAAATGTGGCACAAAACAAAAAATGCTTAACAAGAATTCGGCTACCACTACTGCTAACACTGCTCCTATAAATCCTGATATAATAGGAATTAACCATAGTAAAAAAGTACTTTAGCAAAAATGTTCCACCACAGAGTCCTTCAGAATCTAATAATAAGAGGAGTGAAATCATCCACCACCCTTAAAACGTATCGTAGAAAATTAATCCTAGAAGCTCTCATAGACAGTGCAATCCTTCTCAAAAGGAAGTTATTTATTTTAGTTATAAACAGGGTGAAACCACCGAAAAGACTAAGTACTAAACTACAAAACAAACTTCTCAATAAACGGAATGTCAACAAAAATAACTTCTTAAATATTTGTGGTGGTGAGTGGAGTCACACCACGACCACAGAACCATATTTTAATGAAGAAGGATACAAACAAAATCAAACAAACACAATTGCCATCCATAGCAGTAGACGTGAATATGAAAAAATCAATAATACCATCATGGAACAAGAAACACTGCTTACCAAAGTTCCCCCAGAAAACTCAGAATTACCTCTTCGACTGAACCAGACCATCCACTATACAAATGGCCGTGCATGTCAATGTGTAACATTCCTAACAAATCATTCAAATCTTTACGCCAGATCCTCAATCAGTATATGAAAGGTAAAGACAAAAAAATCAACACATCAATCAAATGTAAGAAATCTAGTGTATAAATTGTACGATGCTAAAAGTCCAGATTTAGAACTAGCCAATTTAAATAACACTCTTTTGCATTGCACACCCAAATACCTACAAGAAGAAATCGACCGTATCCAGAGAAAATATTTTGGAATTGAAAGCCACTTACAAAATGCAATAGTTTTAGAACAGACTAGCAACAATTCTGCACTTGGCAACCTTCTATTACACACATACAAAAAAGAAATACTAAAATGTAAACGTACATCCACTGAAGTACCAAACCATGTGTGTGTTGCCGCAGAACTTTTTACAAAAGTAACACAAAAACTATAGACGTAACATACAAAATAGAAGACAATGAACATTCCAAATGGTTTGAATTAAATCTGTACCTTTTATCAGAAAACAAATACCAAATAAGTGAACCCCTAATTTGTTGCAGTTACTGCACTACAAAATTTGACAACAACCAAACTGCTTTCACAAATAATTTGGAATTATTCCCACTACCAAAAACCCTGCAACAACTCAATTTGTATGAGAGCATCATAATTCAAACAGTACACCCATTTCAAGCTATAATACATCTTCAAACAAAAACAGCAAAATTACCTCCCTCTGAATTGGTGAAAGGCATTTGTGGCAAAGTAGTTTATTTACCATTAAATCTGACAGAATCGGTGCACACTCTAGGAGTGCAATGTCCAATAGAGCATTCTTTAATTGTCTTAGTAAATGGTGTACCAACAAAAGACAAAAAAAATTGGCAACAACTCGTGGATTTACATAAAGTTAGTCAAGCCTTGCAATATCTGAAACACAATAATGAATACTACAAAGACATAAATATTGAAGAAAGCTTAAGGGAAACAACTGAAATAATTCAGTACTCCTCAGAACCTGGTCAATTTGAACTTCTGGATCCTGCTGCAATATCCAGTCTTTTAGAACATTGTAGAATTCATCCATTGCACTCTAATGAGAGTATAGATGATGCACTAGAAACTTAACAAATGCGACAAACTAAATGGTCAACAATCGGCATATAGGAAAAAAGTATAGAAGCACCTGCTTTCCCACTACTATTTCCTACTGGCAAAGGAGGAAGATACAATGATAGACCCACTCAGATAACAGCATCAAAATACCGCTGACTACGAATGTATTCTGAAGATCCCAGATTTAGACAAAATATGGAATACCTATTCCACCTACTCTTTGAAAGTGAACTAGCAACCGTATGTTACGGAGTTGCACACATATTGAAATCTGGAACCCATTTTCAAAATATGTCAGCTACGCAATTAATACAAAAAGTTCAAGAAAAAGTTGAGGTTTTACAATCAAGCATAACAAATATGTTTGCAAACATGCGTGGTACGAAAGAATACTGGTTCTGACATCACGGAGATGGGTGTTGTATGATCAGAAACCTTGGACCACCCCCTTGGTTTGTTACATTAAGTTGTGCAGAATATGCATGGGAAGATTTACATGATTTCCTACGTATATCAAACAACAACAAAACCAACATAGATATACTAACATCCGGAGAACTTTGCTCTCTCGATCCTGTTAATGTTTCAAGATATTTCCACCATCGTTTCATTGCTATGCTACACTTTCTTTGTAATAAAACTGTTCCTCCCCTCGGAGAAGTGCAACACTTCTTTTGGAGAAAAGAATACCAAGCCATAGGTGTCATGATGCCTACCCCCGGAGCACCAGGCCAGGCCCAGTACCCCCGGAAGCAGGCATCATGCCCTCGGGTAAAAGCCCAGCGGCCCCTTATAGGGGCTCTTTAGACTTAGTCCTGGCGCCTTTGGCGCCAGGCTCATGTTGGACATCAGTCCTGGCGCCATAGACGCCAGGCTCATAAAGGGAGGTGTTTTGTGCACTTACCTGATGCAGACCATGCTGCATGCTTCAGGCCTCCCTGAGACCTGAAAGGGACTATTTTTTCATAGGGACTATTTTTTCACTCGGGCGTGGCCAGGGAAGGATACATACCTAGTTGGGGAAGGATACATACCTGGGACTTCTTTGGAGGCTATTTAAGCCACGCCCAGACAGCAGCTCATGCTTCGCGTTGTTCTGCTTCCTGCAGCTTAACGCTCACCGTGTCTGCTCCTGCTCCTGGACTCCAGCCACGCCCGCCTCAAACCTGGAAGACCTGCAAGGAAGGAAGAGAAGAGAAAGGTGAAAACCAAGGACTATTTCAAACTTCTTACCTGCATCCGGAATCTTCTCGCCAGCATCCCTGAAGAAAGACTTCCATTTAAAAGCAGTGCGTTGCTCGCTGCAACGCCACGCTTCACTCACCTGTCCTCGAGACATCTCCCGGCTCCATCGCGGCTGTCAGCATCGGACGCCACATCTCTGCACCTAGGGGAGAGAGGAAGAAACAAAAGGTGAGCAGAAGGAACACAGAAGGAAAGCCTGATTAACAGCCATAATACTTACCGGCTTTTCTTCCACATTTCGGGTCAGCGCCGCCCCGTTGGCAGGTACCGTACCCCGGCCCCTATGGGGAAAGGACAAGAGACATTTCTGGGGAATGATAAGGACATTTAGAGGGATCGCCCTCATCACTACTCACCTCGGCAGTTTAACCCCTCGACGCATCGCCTTCATTCTGCACCTGAAAAAAAGGACAGATCACAGGTTAGAAAGACAACATAAAGGGGGCCTCACTTGAACTTTGAACTTTCATACTTACGGCGCATCGCTCAGGAAAGTCAAGTGGATTTTGCCAGCGCCATTCTGAAAACCAGTGAAGTAACTGGACGAACACGCGCCCCTGCACCAGAAGCAGGATGGAAAGTTCATCCTTCCAAACCATAAGGTGAGCTTAAACCGGGGTTTGGAGGAAGTTAGAGAGGAACGAAGGGGGAAGGGGGAAAGGGGGGAGCTAGCACACTATTCTGCAGACTGTTAATCCCCTTTCTCATCTGCAGAAGGATATTCCTATGGGCCAGGCAAGCACGATTTGTAGGTCCTGTCCAATCGGTGTTCCGGGTCCTGCGCATCACGCTAGAAGAGGCCACAGCAATCCAGACTAGACCAGCGCCCCCGTGGGAACCAGGTGAGCGTTACAGAACGCGAAGCCTTTCTACAAATTCCCACCCAGGCGCTATGGAAACTTCCGAAACTGACCAGTTGGCCCAATTACTGGGGGAATTACGGGCCGAAGTACACGCCGCTCATCAAGAGACTAGTGCCCTCAGGAGGGAAGTGATTGTAATAAAAGATAGAGCTGATGACCTGGCTAGACAGCTTTTGCAAAGTCAAGCTGGACAAACTCCTTTACCCGGTTCCGGGGGGAACCCCGCTCCTGTGGTTTCCAGTAACCCGGTGCAGATTAATCTACCTGGAAACATGCCGCTGGCCCCACCTGAACGCTTTGCTGGGGACCCCAAACGATTCGCCGTATTCATGAATCAGTGTCGTTTGCACTTCCTATGCAGACCTGGGGCCTTCCCTAATGATCAGACCAAGGTAGCCTTTGTGTTGTCATATCTCAGCGGCTGTGCTGCCGATTGGTCAGTCCCACTGGTAACTCAAGATGACCCGATTCTTCGTGATTTTCAAGGATTTCAAACAAGCATGGAAAGGTTATTTGCTCAACACTCCCAGGGACAGGCTCTGGATGACGAACTTCTATCTCTGCGACAGGGCAATCAAGACCTTCTATCCTACATTGCAACCTTCAATAGACTAATTGTGGAAACTGGTTGGCCAGAGGATAAAACAATCACGTTATTCTATCGAGGTCTACGCGGAGAACTTAAAGATGTCCTGGCACAAGTTGTAAATCCGCCCCAAGAATGCACTGAATATATAGACTTAGTGGTCCAATTGGATCACAGGCTGCAAAACAGAAAAGCAGATCGGTCCAAGTTTGAAACCCGGGTGTTGGCCAAGACCCACGCTAACCCCAAGAGGGCTGATGCCTCGGGGCCTATGCAAATCGGAGGTATTAAAGGACCCCTAACTCAAAAAGAACGGGAAAGAAGACGACAGATGCAATAATGCATTTATTGTGGGTCCTCTGGACACTTTCCACGAGATTGCCCGGTTAAGCCGCCCAAGAAGGTGGTAGGAGCCGCTGATAAAATCCATGGAAACTCTGTATCAGGAAACGACCACGCCCGGCAAGCGTAGGGGTCCGCTTGCCGAGCTTGAAAACTAACTCTCAGACCTCGCATTTCATTGTGCCAATGATCCTCGTAGATCCGGAACAGCCTAAACGGTTGCATGCTATAAAGGCATACATCGATAGCGGGGCTATAGGAAACTACGTGGATCGAGAATTGGTCTCTAGGATAAACCTCCCTCTGCGTCCTAAAACCAACAAAGATGTCATCAGCACAGTAGATGGAACCGAAATTGCCTCTGGACCGGTAACACATTCCACAGCTGAGGTGACACTTGTAGGTCCGGATGGCCATCGGGAGGCAGTTGTGTTTGATGTAATCAAGGCTCCACAGTTTCAGCTTATTCTCGGAATCCCTTGGTTAGAGACACATGATCCTCAAATTGATTGGCGAGCGAAGAGAATAACCTTCCCGGATTGTGCACAAACCTGCTACCCAGAAAATCCAAAGATTAATATAGCATCAGTAACCTCTGTCCCTGTGCAACTACCTCCAGAGTACCAAGACTTTCAGGACGTCTTCCAAAAGGAACAGGCCAACACGTTACCTCCCCACAGATCGTACGATTGCCAAATCGATCTGGTGCCCGGTGCACAACCCCCTTGTAGCAGGATTTACGCCCTTACTGAACCAGAGAATCTGCATTTGAGACAATATTTAGATCAATACCTCGCCAATGGTTTCATTCGCCCGTCAAAGTCCCCGGCATCCTCAGCTTTGTTCTTCGTGCCTAAAAAAGAAGGCGACCTTAGAACTTGTTTCGATTACCGCGCATTGAACCAGATAACTGTTAAAAATCGTTACCCTCTGCCTCTGATCCCTGAACTCCTTGACCAGGTGAAGGACGCTTGCGTATACACCAAGTTAGATCTCAGGGGGGCTTATCATCTGGTACGAGTAAAAGAAGGCGACGAATGGAAAACGGCCTTCCGTACAAAATATGGACTATTCGAATACCAGGTGATGCCTTTCGGGTTGTGCAACGCGCCTGCAGCCTTCCAATTCTTCATGAACGATGTCCTTCGGGAACTCATCGATGTCTGTGTTGTCGTGTATATCGATGACATTCTTGTGTACTCCTCTTCGGAATCTGATCACAGAAAGCATGTCAGGGCCGTCCTAGAGAAACTGCGCCAGCACAAACTGTTTGCCAAGCTGGAAAAATGTGTTTTCCATACCACCAAGGTTGAGTTTCTCGGATTCATCCTGACACCTAAAGGGGTCCGAATGGATTCACGGAAAGTGGATGCCATCCTCAAATGGCCATCACCTAGTTCGGTGAAAGGTGTCCAAAGCATGCTTGGTTTTGCCAACTTTTATCGCAGGTTTATCCCAGAGTTTTCACGTGTGGTGCAACCCATCACTGCACTCTTGCGAAAAAATAAACGTTTTGAATGGACCGAGGAAGCCGAACAGGCCTTTCAGGAGTTGAAAGCTAAGTTCACGTCCGCACCTATTTTGAAGCACCCGCGTCCCGATCTCCCATATATAGTCGAAACCGACGCGTCCAGTTTAGCCATGGGAGCTGTCCTGTCTCAGAGAGACCCTGAAACCAACCAACTGCACCCCGTAGCATTTTGGTCCAGAAAGTTCTCGCCGCCGGAGATAAATTATGCGATCACCGATAAGGAACTATTAGCCATTAAGTCCGCCTTCAAGGCTTGGCGGCATTATCTCCTCGGCGCCCGGCATACCATCACCGTGATCACTGATCACCGAAATTTACAATATTTAAAAACTGCCAAGGCTCAATCGTCTCGACAGCTCCGATGGGCTTTGTTCTTTGCTGAGTTCGATTTTGTAATCACCTACCGTCCCGGGTATAAGAATGGTAAGGCGGACGCTCTATCCCGAATTGGAATGGAAGAAATAGACACAAACTCAGAACCTGTGCCGATAATTCCCGAACAAAGAATTTTGGGGATAACCACTTTACAAACCCTTGAAGACATTCAAGCACGAGTGAATCAATTCCTGGACTCTTTAGCCTTGCAGGATTGGATCAAAAGGGGGTCTAACTTTTCAGTCAAGGATGGCTTACCTTACTTCCAAGGACGCTTATTTTTGCCAGAAAAGGAATTGCAAGAACTAGTTATTTCCAGTCATCATGATACCCTGATGGAAGGACATTCTGGCATTGCCAAAACAGAGGAAAAGGTTAAACGACAATTCTGGTGGCCTTCCTGGCGAAAGGATATTAAATCTTTCGTGATGTCCTGTGGAGTTTGTGCCCAAAACAAAGGTCAAAAGATAAGACCCGCCGGTCTTCTTCAGCCCTTAGACATTCCACCAGCACCTTGGCACACCCTGTCACTAGATTTTATCACGGACCTGCCCTCTTGTAATGGTTACAATACTATTCTGGTCGTGGTGGATTTATTTTCCAAAATGGCCCACTTTATTCCGTTGAAAGGATTACATTCAGCCTTTGTTCTTGCCAAAGAATTCCTCGAAAATATCATCCGTTTGCATGGATTCCCGTCCATACTAGTCTCCGATCGGGGAAGCCAGTTTATTTCTCATTTTTGGAAAAAGTGTTGTCAACTGGCACAAATCGACGTAAGACTCTCGACCAGCCACCACCCACAGACCGATGGTCAGACGGAGAGAACGAACCAGACCCTTGAACAATATCTACGATGTATGTTGCACCAATCGGAGGATAATTGGAAGGACATTTTATGGGTGGCAGATATGCATACAATAACTCAATACACTCTGGAACTGGTCAGAGCCCCTTTTATACCCTATATGGACATCACCCTCGTACTTCAGACTTGGACTCACCTCTGAGCCTTGAAATGCCCGCAGTGGACCATTTGCATTCTACGATTACTCAAGCCTTCAAGGATGCAACTGCACATTTGCAACATGCGAAAGGGAAATACAAAATGAATGCGGATCTGCATCGAAGAGAGGCGCCTCCATACCAAATAGGGGATCAAGTATGGTTGGCTACCAAACACCTATCACTCAAGGGGTCTCGAACTTTTAATCCAAGGTATTTAGGCCCTTACTCGATCAAAGCTATAATCAACCCAGTGGCAGTCAAGCTCGATGTAACGCTCACCTGATTCCCGTAGAGGCGCCGGTCTTGACTGGGCGTATACCGTATCTTCAAAGGTGATGTGTAACACACGGCTGGCTCTTTGGGCTGGACCTCTGTGCACTGTATGTCTGACTCGAAGGGTAAGATGTCTGCAGATAGAAAATATGGGATTAAGGAACTGGGTTATTGAATGTCTCTCTCTTCTTCCCTTTCTCTTCTCCTGTAGAACCCCAAAGGTTAACGCTCTCACCTTAGGTAAGTGAACGCCGTGCTCTCCATCTGCCTCGGGGCAGGGTGCTGTAACCAGTTTCTTCACTGGATAAGGGGAGCAGGCCTCTTGACTTCAGAGGACTGCTGTCCGTCGTTTACTGCACGAACGGTAAGTTTCGAGTAATTCTAATGTCTTTAAAGTCTTTAGTAATGATGTTTCTTGTTTTGCAGGGTTCCGGCGATGGCGGATGACGGGCTGAAGTGAGTTGAAGATGGAGCCCGTGTGATGAATAGAAGCGCCCGGAAGCACGTAAGTAAGCGCTTGTTGCCTGCTTCACGATGCGCTCTAACTGTCTTTTTATTTTGCAGGTACAAGTTCGGAGCGGCTGCAGGGTGCCGGAATACCCACTGGGTTGGATGTGGAAAGGAGTAATGGCACGTGAGTATTAAAGTTCCCCAATGTCTTTAAACACACCTTGTTTTGTCTTTCAGATGCGGGATGCAGCGCCGAAGGCTTCCGGAGCGTGCAAAGAGTTGGTAAGCTTTTGTCTTTCAGATGCCGGAATGCAGTGTGAAGACCTCCGGAGCGCACGAAGAGTAGGTAAGCCTTTGTCTTTCAGATGCCGGAATGCAGCGCAAGGCGTTGGTGACAGCCGATGGACCAGGTAAGTGAAGAGCTGTCACTGAAGACCGTAATGCTAACCTGTTCTTTCTTGTCTTTATAGGTGTTGCTGAAGACTGGATTCAGGATGGTAAGCCTTTTTCCTTAGGCCCAGGATCAGATGCAGAAGACACGATGAGCGTTCTGCTGCAGAGGATGCAGAATAACGCAAAGCAAGATTCATCCATCGGGTGTGGTTTAAATAGCCTCCTGTAGTGCTTAGGTGTCTCCTTCCACAGCCACGCCTAGGTAAGAAAAGAGTTCCTGCTTTCCAGAAGAGTTCCAGTGTTCTGAATCTAGGGAGTGGCTCCTGCCCCACCCAACAGGAAAAGTAGTTCCAAACAGAAGAGGATCAGAGGCTCAACTGGCAGGCAAGTAAGCAGCATGGTCTGCTGCAGGTAAGTCCACCCAAGCATTATGAGCCCGGCGCTTCCAGCGCTGGGACTGGGCATATTTATGAGCCTGGTGCCACTGGCGCCAGGACTGGGTCCAAAAGGTCCCAATTGGGACTGGTTGGCACTCGGAACCTGGGTTATGGATCTGCTTCCAAGGGAGTTGGGAAAACCCTGACCTTTTGGAAGCAGAGATCATGACAGTACCCCCCTCAAGGCCCATCCCAAACCAGGCTTCTCCGGGGGTTTTGGCTTGTCAGGAAATGTTCGGTGAAATCTTTTGATTAGGCGAGGAGCGTGGACATATTCAGCAGGTTCCCAGGATCTCTCTTGGGGGCCGTAGCCTTTCCAGTCAATTAGGTAAAATAGTTTAGATTTGGAGATCTTGGAGTCCAGAATGCTTTTGACTTCAAACTCGAGTTCTCCATCAACTAGGATAGGTTTTGGAGATTTAGTTAGTCGGGTTTGAGGTTGCACGGGTTTTAATAGAGAGACGTGGAAGACCGGATGTATCTTCATGTGCGGGGGAAAGTCCAACTTGACCGCTACTGGGTTTACTATGGTAGTGATGGAATAGGGACCAAGGTATCTTGGGTTGAATGTGCGTGGCCCTTTTAGAGGTATATATTTGGTGGATAACCAGACTTGATCCCCTACTTGATATTGAGGGGCTTCCTTCCGATGTTGATCTGCTCCTTTCTTGTATTGTTCTTTAGCCCTTTGAAGGTGAGAAACAGCTTCCTTAAAGGCTTGGGTGATTGTAGAATGCAGGTAGTCTACTGCTGGTGTTTCAAGATCTTGGAGGGGATCCAACTCCGAGGTTCGAGGGTGACTGCCGTACAAAAGAAAAAACTGGGTTTTCCCAGTTCCCGAATGGACAGAGTTATTGTAGGCATATTCGGCTATCCAAAGGATGTCTTTCCAAGTTTTTTCAGTTTGTTGCAGCATGCAGCGTAAATACTGTTCCAGAGTTTGATTGGTCCTCTCGGTTTGTCCGTCGGTCTGAGGGTGGTGACTGGTCGATAGTCTCACATCAATTTGAGCCGACCGACAGCAACTTCGCCAAAAATGAGAAATAAATTGACTACCTCGATCCGAAATTAGAACCGAAGGAAAACCGTGCAGTCGGACGATGTTTTCGAGAAATTCTCGGACCAGAGTTGCTGCTGTTGGCAAGCCTTTGAGCGGAATGAAATGCGCCATCTTGGAGAATAAGTCCACGATTACTAGAATCGTATTGTATACGGAGCATGGAGGTAGATCGGTGATGAAGTCCATAGAAAGCGTATGCCAAGGGCGAGGTGGGATGTCAATAGGGCGTAAGAGGCCTGCTGGTCTTTCCTTTTGACTCTTGTTTTGGGCGCATACTCCACAGGACATTATAAAGTCTCTGAAATCTTTTTTCCAAGACGGCCACCAGAAGTATCGCTTGATCTTTTCTGAGGTCTTGGCCATACCGGGATGTCCTTCCATTAAAGAGTCGTGATAACAAGAGATTACTTTTTTCTGTAAATCTGTGCTGGGTAGGTATAATCGTTCTTGGAAATACAATAAGTTGTCCTTTACTGCAAAGTCCTTTCCCTGCAGATGCCAATTCTGTATGTCTGCTGGAGTTACAAGTTGCCTGGCTTTATCCTTAACTTCCTCTATGGATTCTGTGGCGATTACACCCAGAATTCTTTGTTCGGGAATGATTGGTACAGGTTTAGGGTTGATCAAGTGTTCTTCTACTCCCATCCGAGAAAGGGCATCAGCTTTACCGTTCTTTGTACCAGGTCGATAGGTAATTATGAAGTCAAACTCGGAAAAGAATAATGCCCAACGGAGTTGTCTAGAGGATTGGGCTTTTGCGGTTTTCAAATATTGCAGGTTTCGGTGATCCGTAATCACAGTAACGGTGTGTCGGGCCCCCAGCAGATAATGCCGCCAAGCCTTAAAGGCAGACTTGATAGCCAGAAGTTCCTTGTCAGTAATCGTGTAATTGATTTCAGGAGGCGAGAATTTGCGGGACCAAAATGCCACGGGATGCAACTGATTGGTTACCGGGTCCTTTTGTGATAGAACTGCCCCGTGGCAAGGCTTGAAGCATCAGTTTCCACGATGTAGGGGAGTTCGGGGCGAGGGTGTTTTAAGATTGGTGCAGAGATAAATTTAGTCTTCAAATCCTGGAAAGCTTGTTCCGCCTCGGTAGACCATTCAAAACGTTTGTTTTTCTTTAACAAGGCAGTGATGGGCTGGACTATTCGAGAGAATTCGGGGATAAACCTGCGGTAAAAGTTAGCGAAGCCTAACATGCTTTGCACACCTTTTACGGAGGATGGTGATGGCCATTTGAGAACTGCATCGACCTTCTTTGAATCCATACGCACTCCGCCAGGTGATAATATGAATCCCAAGAATTCAACTTCAGTCACGTTGAAAACACATTTTTCCAACTTAGCGAAAAGTTTGTGTTGACGCAATCTTTCGAGGACCATTTTCACGTGTTTCCGATGTTCAGATTCCGATGAAGAATAAACGAGGATGTCGTCAATGTAAACAACAACACACACATCTATGAGCTCTCTGAGGACATCGTTCATAAAATATTGAAAGGCGGCCGGGGCATTGCAAAGTCCGAAGGGCATGACCTGATATTCAAATAGCCCATACTTGGTGCGGAAGGCCGTCTTCCATTCATCGCCCTCTTTTACTCGTACCAAGTGGTAAGCTCCTCTAAGATCCAGCTTTGTATATATGCATGCTTTTCTGACTTGGTCCAGGAGTTCAGGGATCAAAGGTAACGGATATCTATTCTTAACGGTGATCTGGTTCAGGGAGCGAAAATCTATACAAGTTCTAAGGTCTCCTTCCTTTTTTGGAACAAAGAACAAAGCTGAAGAAGCAGGGGACTTGGAAGGACGAATAAACCCATTTGCCAGGTATTGATCCAGGTATTGTCGAAGGTGAAGGTTCTCAGGCTCGGTGAGGGCATAAATTATACTACAAGGAGGAGTAGATCCAGGTATCAGGTCTATCTGGCAGTCATAAGACCTATGAGGAGGTAGAGAGTTAGCCTGATCCTTCCGGAAAACATCTTGGTATTCTAGGTATTCGGGAGGTAACTGGGGAGTCTCTGAAGAAATTGCTGCCAGTGCAACACCAGGTGGAGGGTGACAAGTAGAGACACATTCTGGAAACTGGACCGTTCTTGCTCGCCAATCGATCAGAGGATTGTGTTTCTCTAACCAAGGTATTCCTAGAATAATCTGAAACTGAGGGGCCTTGATCACATCGAACACGATCTTCTCATGGTGTCCATCTTGACTTACTAGCGTCACCTCTTGAGTGGTATGCGTTACTGGCCCGGAGGCTATCTCCGTACCATCCACCGTAGTAATGACGTCCTTTACAGCCTTGGGACAAAGAGTTAGATTCATCCTCAAAACCATTTCATGATCCACATAATTGCCGATGGCACCGCTGTCGACGTAAGCTTCAATTGCATGTAATCGATCCGGATTATCAGGGCTAATGAGGACCATAGGTATCACGAAATGCGAGGTCACGGAACTGGTTTTCACGCTCGGCAAGAGGACCTCTATTCTTGTCGGGCGAGGTCGTTTCCCTGCTCAGAGTTTGTAACTTTGGTAACTGCAGCTCCTACTGCCTTCTTGGCAGGTTTCACCGGACAGTCTCGAAGAAAGTGCCCTGAGTTTCCGCAATAGAGGCATAATTGCAACTGTTTTCTCCTTTCCCGCTCCTTTTGTGTTAGAGGACCTTTCAGACCCCCTATTTGCATGGGTTCCCCGGAGTCTACTCCTTTGGAAGGAGTTGGCGGTTTGGAAAATACTCGAGCATCAAACTTGGAACGATCGGCCTTCCTGTTCTGCAGTCTATGATCTATTTGAACGACTAAGTCTATATAGTCCGAACAATCTTGTGGGGGATTCACTACTTGGGCTAACACATCTTTGAGCTCTCCACGTAGACCTCTATAAAACAGCGTAATCCTTTTGTCCTCAGGCCATTGAGTTTCCACTATCAGTCTGTTGAAAGACGCAATATAAGCCAAAAGGTCTTGATTACCTTGTCGCAACGAAAGAAGCTCATTGTCCAAGGCCTGCCCCTGTGAATGTCTTGCGAACAGTTTTTCCATACTGAGCTGAAAAGCTTGAAAATCATGGAGGACCGGATCATCTTGATTTACTAGAGGGATCGACCAGTCTGCCGCATTGCCACTAAGGTACGAAAGCACGAAAGCTACTTTAGCTTGATCAGTTGGAAAGGCTGCTGGCCGGCATAAGAAATGCAACCGGCACTGATTGATAAATACTGCAAACCTCTTTGGGTCACCAGAAAATCTTTCGGGCGGAGCCAGAGGTACATTCCCAGGAAGGTTGATCTGCACTGGATTCATAGAGGATGTAGAAGGAAGATTTCCCCCAGATGCGGGTAACGGGGTCTGTCCGGCTTGTGACTGTAGCAATTGTCTAGCGAGATCATCTGTTCGCTCCTTGGAAATAATCAGTTCCCTTCTTAGAGCGTTCGTTTCCTGACGGGCTGCAT
Source organism: Ambystoma mexicanum (assembly GCF_040938575.1). NCBI lineage: Eukaryota > Metazoa > Chordata > Amphibia > Caudata > Ambystomatidae > Ambystoma > Ambystoma mexicanum. The sequence continues at coordinate 645,080,868 of NC_090930.1, read as the reverse complement.
GCACTTCTGCCCTTAGTTCCCCAAGTAACTGGGCTAGCTGGTCGGTATCCGAGGTTTCCATAGCGCCTGGACGGGAGTTTTGTGGTAGGCTTTGCGTTCTGTAACGCTCACCTGATTCCCGTAGAGGCGCCGGTCTTGACTGGGCGTATACCGTATCTTCAAAGGTGATGTGTAACACACGGCTGGCTCTTTGGGCTGGACCTCTGTGCACTGTATGTCTGACTCGAAGGGTAAGATGTCTGCAGATAGAAAATATGGGATTAAGGAACTGGGTTATTGAATGTCTCTCTCTTCTTCCCTTTCTCTTCTCCTGTAGAACCCCAAAGGTTAACGCTCTCACTTTAGGTAAGTGAACGCCGTGCTCTCCATCTGCCTCGGGGCAGGGTGCTGTAACCAGTTTCTTCACTGGATAAGGGGAGCAGGCCTCTTGACTTCAGAGGACTGCTGTCCGTCGTTTACTGCACGAACGGTAAGTTTCGAGTAATTCTAATGTCTTTAAAGTCTTTAGTAATGATGTTTCTTGTTTTGCAGGGTTCCGGCGATGGCGGATGACGGGCTGAAGTGAGTTGAAGATGGAGCCCGTGTTATGAATAGAAGCGCTTGGAAGCACGTAAGTAAGCGCTTGTTGCCTGCTTCACGATGCGCTCTAACTGTCTTTTTATTTTGCAGGTACAAGTTCGGAGCGGCTGCAGGGTGCCGGAATACCCACTGGGTTAGATGTGGAAAGGAGTAATGGCACGTGAGTATTAAAGTTCCCCAATGTCTTTAAATACACCTTGTTTTGTCTTTCAGATGCGGGATGCAGCGCCGAAGGCCTCCGGAGCGTGCAAAGAGTTGGTAAGCTTTTGTCTTTCAGATGCCGGAATGCAGTGTGAAGACCTCCGGAGCGCACGAAGAGTAGGTAAGCCTTTGTCTTTCAGATGCCAGAATGCAGCGCGAGGCGTTGGTGACAGCCGATGGACCAGGTAAGTGAAGAGCTGTCACTGAAGACCGTAATGCTAACCTGTTCTTTCTTGTCTTTATAGGTGTTGCTGAAGACTGGATTCAGGATGGTAAACCTTTTTCCTTAGGCCCAGGATCAGATGCAGAAGACACGATGAGCGTTCTGCTGCAGAGGATGCAGAATAACGCAAAGCAAGATTCATCCATTGGGTATGGTTTAAATAGCCTCCTGTAGTGCTTAGGTGTCTCCTTCCACAGTCACGCCTAGGTAAGAAAAGAGTTCCTGCTTTCCAGAAGAGTTCCAGTGTTCTGAATCTAGGGAGTGGCTCCTGCCCCACCCAACAGGAAAAGTAGTTCCAAACAGAAGAGGATCAGAGGCTCAACTGGCAGGCAAGTAAGCAGCATGGTCTGCTGCAGGTAAGTCCACCCAAGCATTATGAGCCCGGCGCTTCCAGCTCTGGGACTGGGCATATTTATGAGCCTGGTGCCACTGGCGCCAGGACTGGGTCCAAAAGGTCCCAATTGGGACTGGTTGGCACTCGGAACCTGGGTTATGGATCTGCTTCCAAGGGAGTTGGGAAAACCCTGACCTTTTGGAAGCAGAGATCATGACAGTACCCCCCTCAAGGCCCATCCCAAACCAGGCACTCGATCTACCAGCTAACATGCGGATTCACCCCGTTTTTCATGTGTCACTTTTAAAACCAGTGCACCCAGTAACCAGATTAACAAAGCCACCAGAACCGATTCAGATAGATGGGGAGCCTGAATTCGAGGTGAAGAACATTTTGGATTCTAAGATCTCAAAATCAAAACTTTTCTATCTAATTGATTGGAAAGGGTACGGGCCTCAGGAAAGGTCTTGGGAACCCAGTGATCACGTACATGCACCTCGGCTGGTAAAAAGGTTCCATCGGAATTTCCCAAACAAACCGAAACCTCCAGAAGGAACGACCTTGGGAGGGGCCTTGGGGGGGAGTGCTGTCATGATGCCTACCCCCGGAGCACCAGGCCAGGCCCAGCACCCCCGGAAGCAGGCATCATGCCCTCGGGTAAAAGCCCAGCGGCCCCTTATAGGGGCTCTTTGGACTCAGTCCTGGCGCCTTTGGTGCCAGGCTCATGTTGGACATCAGTCCTGGCGCCATAGACGCCAGGCTCATAAAGAGAGGTGTTTTCTGCACTTACCTGATGCAGACCATGCTGCACGCTTCAGGCCTCCCTGAGACCTGAAAGGGACTATTTTTTCATAGGGACTATTTTTTCACTCGGGCGTGGCCAGGGAAGGATACATACCTAGTTGGGGAAGGATACATACCTGGGACTTCTTTGGAGGCTATTTAAGCCACGCCCAGACAGCAGCTCATGCTTTGCGTTGTTCTGCTTCCTGCAGCTTAACGCTCACCGTGTCTGCTCCTGCTCCTGGACTCCAGCCACGCCCGCCTCGAACCTGGAAGACCTGCAAGGAAGGAAGAGAAGAGAAAGGTGAAAACCAAGGACTATTTCAAACTTCTTACCTGCATCCGGAATCTTCTCGCCAGCATCCCTGAAGAAAGACTTCCATTTAAAAGCATCGCGTTGCTCGCTGCAACGCCACGCTTCACTCACCTGTCCTCGAGACATCTCCCGGCTCCATCGCGGCTGTCAGCATCGGACGCCACATCTCTGCACCTAGGGGAGAGAGGAAGAAACAAAAGGTGAGCAGAAGGAACACAGAAGGAAAGCCTGATTAACAGCCATAATACTTACCGGCTTTTCTTCCACATTTCGGGTCAGCGCCGCCCCGTTGGCAGGTACCGTACCCCGGCCCCTATGGGGAAAGGACAAGAGACATTTCTGGGGAATGATAAGGACATTTAGAGGGATCGCCCTCATCACTACTCACCTCGGCAGTTTAACCCCTCGACGCATCGCCTTCATTCTGCACCTGAAAAAAAGGACAGATCACAGGTTAGAAAGACAACATAAAGGGGGCCTCACTTGAACTTTGAACTTTCATACTTACGGCGCATCGCTCAGGAAAGTCAAGTGGATTTTGCCAGCGCCATTCTGAAAACCAGTGAAGTAACTGGACGAGCACGCGCCCCTGCACCAGAAGCAGGATGGAGAGTTCATCCTTCCAAACCATAAGGTGAGCTTAAACCGGGGTTTGGAGGAAGTTAGAGAGGAACGAAGGGGGAAGGGGGAAAGGGGGGAGCTAGCACACTATTCTGCAGACTGTTAATCCCCTTTCTCATCTGCAGAAGGATATTCCTACGGGCCAGGCAAGCACGATTTGGAGGTCCTGTCCAATCGGTGTTCCGGGTCCTGCGCATCACGCTAGAAGAGGCCACAGCAATCCAGACTAGACCAGCGCCCCCGTGGGAACCAGGTGAGCGTTACAATAGGAGCACCACATATCCACAAATCCCTTCACACAGGACACATAGTGACCTTTATGTACAAACTGTAAATTTTCAAAGACACAAATGTGGCAAATATTGTCGCAAATACAAAAGCAAAGGGAAACACTACACCAAATGCAGCTTTGGTTTACCTAGACCAGTTACAGAAACCGGTGAAGTGAAAAACTTCATGTCTTCAGTTTCGATATAGTGCTAAAGGTAAATCACCTAAGAACACATATTACATAAAAAGAACAATATATATATATCAATGATTACAATGCAATCATTGCCCTCTTATGGAATGCAAACATAGATGTGCAGTACATTGCAGACAATTCCACTGCAGTTGCACGATATGTTATAGCCTACTTAACAAAAGCAGAAAAAACAGAGTTGCAAGACCTCTGGAATGACCTATCATCAGACAAAACACTATCTCAGAAATTGTACAGCCTAGGCATAAAAATGCTCTCTCATAGAGAATGTGGTGCCTATAAAGCTGCAGATCGTTTAACCGGTACTGCTTTATATGGAAAATCTGAAAATATTGAATGGCTAAGTCTTGGTCCTGTAAATCTAGGAAAAGAGTTCTCAAATCATATGAGGACTTAGAAACAATAGCCAAAAATGATCACAACTGCCAAGACATTTTAAAGAACAATTTACTAGACACATACTACCCGAACAGGAGTACCACTTTAGAAACCATGTGTCTATACCACATAGCCCAAAACATTGCATACAAAAATATTATAAAACACGATGAAAGCAAAGGTAGATATAGAGTGACAGATTGTGAAGGCAGCTTCGTGAAACTTAACAAACAAAGCTTATTTAATAATGTCAAATTGTCATTAAAAACTCCTCAAAAGAAAGAACTATATACATGTCCCTGCTACATCTTTTTAAACCATGGAGAAAAGAGGAAGAGATACTAGATAACTATGAATGCTATGAAGAGGCTTTCAAAGCAAATGAAAGCACTATCACCGATGTGAACTTTACGCAGTACAAAACAATGTTGCACAATGAACAGCAACACCGACAAGAACTCCAGGCTCAACTAGATAAGGACACTTCCGACAGTAGTCAACCTTCTATAACAGGAAATCAAGAAACACTAGGACAGCCACTAATAGCAAATGAGGCAGAATTAGCTATGACAGAAGTGGAAAACACCATGTGTCATTATGAAGAACATTCTGAAGACTTAACTGTACTACAATCAAAACTTAACAAAGACCAGCAAACCATTTTTGAAGAAGTAACAAAATAAATTGCACATGGTGTACAGCACGAAAATAAAGAATGTACCTGACAAAATGACAAACCTATACTGCTGTACGTCAGTGGGGAAGCTGGTTCAGGCAAAACATTCTTAATCAAAATAAGCAAGTTCCTTCAACAATTGACAAACAACAAACTGTCAGCTTTTGTAACTGCCCCCACAGGTTTAGCTGCCTACAACATAGGTGGTGTGACTTTGCACTGATTACTACTCCTTCCAGTAGAACACCAAAACAAATTAAACTATTATAAACTTTCTACAGAAGCTGCAATGGAAATACGCAGAGTATTAAAACAAATGAAAATGCTACAAATAGATGAAGTGAGCATGGTCTCCAACCTAATGTTGGCTTTGATTCACCTCAGATTGCAAGAAGTACTTAAAACAAAGCACGAAGAACTCTTTGCAGGAAAACACGTTATCGTTTTCGGAGATCTTCTACAATTGACACCAGTGAAAGGTGGACCTATTTTTAAAACCTTAGGACACAAACGCTGTCGTAAAACTGTTGGCAGCATAGGAAATGTCAATGTTTGGCAACATTTCCAATACATAGAATTAACAGAAAACATGCATCAATCTGCAGACCTCACTTACGGCAACATTTTAAAAAGTATTAGGATTGGTGTACTATCTCAAGAAGCACAAGCAATATTGAAAAACCAGCACATTCATGCACTTTATGGCGATAACGCAAGTGCTACTGATGTTATGGAACAATTAGCACACACAAATGTCAATTGTATAGCCGTAATGCCAACTCTTGCAAGCTGTTCCAAATTCAATGAAACAATGTTAAAAAAAGAAATGCTACCAATAATTGAAATTTGCTCCACAGACAAACTGGACGTACATGGTATCACACTACCCATGTGTCAGCAATCCACAACAAGACTAAATACCTTAAAAAATTAAATCTCCAACACAGCTGGGTTGGAAAAAATATTAAGATTGTCCTTAAATTGTAGAGTAATGCTTAAACGTAACCTTGATGTGGAGCAAGGACTAATCAATGGGGCACTGGGTACAGTTGTTGGCTTTAAAACATACCCACGTAACAACAACATTCGGTTTGTCAATATTCTCTTTGACAAACTTTCAGAAGTAAAAAGGATAGGGTGTTCAATAGCTCGATTCCTTCTCTTCAAAGACATGTATGTACGTAGAGAACAATTTTCTCTAACTCTTGCATATGCAGTCACCATTCATAAATTCCAAGGTCTTACCCTAGACAAAGCATTGATAGATATTGGAAACACAGTCTTTAAAGAAGGCATGAGCTACGTAGTACTATCACACTTACGTACACTTGACGGTCTATTTCTAATCAACTTTGATGCAAGTAAAGTGAACGCTGATATTCCTTGCATTTTAGAATACAATAGACTACGTTCACTGTACACCCCCCATCTAAAATCATATCCTGTTCCAGCAAAAGGAAAATATTGTAAAAGAAAACTAATTCAAACAGAAATGCAACAGGATTTGACTGCAAATCCTTCAAAGAAATCAAAAGAAGCTAATACTTCACAAATTACCACAAACAAAGAAGAACCTATTAGTGAAAGTAAATCAGGTACTTTTTCAAAAAAGGAACACAAACTCTGAAAAAATCACTCGGACACAGAACTATCAGGTCCATTCTAATTTTAAAATCAAACTGGTGTAAGTTGCTGTGCATATGTAGCAATGAATATTCTATTTCAATTGTCACCAATTGTTAACAACATTTACTTACACAGTACAGACCAATTGCGTTTGCAAATGTTAGTCCTTCATAGAAATGCAACAAACAATCCTGACAACACGTATAGTGTTCACGGAATAAGACAAGAATTGGACTACTGTGCTGTAATGGTGAGGTTCACTATAAACTCACAAGAAGATCCACAAGAATTTCTAATGTACTTACTACAAGTACTTGAAAACAAAAACATACCTATAAATGAAATCTTCCAGATTTCATACATGTGGAAACATACATGCACTCTCTGTAACAATGAGACACAGGAACAAATCCCTAATGAGCGATGTGTGCATGTATCCATACCTAATTGTGAATCCATTCCATTTCAGCAACTTCTACAAAATGCAAATCATGGCAGATTATGTACTACCTGCAATTCAGATAATCGCTCCACCTTACTAATACAAAAACATATTAACTACGTAATACTAATGCTTCGTGTTACAATGCAGATGGTACCAAAAACAACTGCAAGCTGATTGGATTCACACACGGTCAAGTGTCACTTGGTAAGAAAACCTTCACAACAATAGGTATAATCTACCACACAGGAACCACAACCAGTGCAAGTCACTACACTGCATATATTAAAAAGAAAAGTGGATAGTTTGAATGTAATGATAGTAGTATTACTCTAAAGCAGAGATTACCAGCAAATATTACAAACGCGTATTTAATCTTCTTAAAGCCAAAATTTAATAACTAATGTGTACGTGAACATTAACAAAAATTCAATTAAAAAACTGTAAACAGTTAGAATACGCCAACAGGTATCTAACTGCCCAAGATTGTACAACAACCACACAGATAAATCAATACTACTGATTTGCAACAAAAAATACACAGTTAGAATACGCCAACAGGTATCTAACTGTTTAAAAAAACTGCAAGAAGTCAACATATAGAACATTAATCAGAAATAACAAGTGAACACTCAAAGGAAACAAAGAAATCGGTTGCAGCATAGCGAAGAAAAGTTTTTTTTGTTAATCCGACAAGGATTTTTTTTCCCCCCAGACACAATGATTCAAAAACAAACACAGAAACTGAGCAAAATTCACAGTACACTGGTTTGTAAACTAAATATGAGGGTAAAAAAAAAAGCTAAAATGTCTATTATACAATGTAATAAGTCTTTATAAAATACAACATTAACCCGCTCTTTTCTTTTGTCACAGAAATTGAAAAAGAATATTTTCTCCAAGTACTAAAGTCATGTAAGAAATATATGGAATATAAATAAATTAAACAGTAAGTATAATTTCACACATTTCTTACATATTTGAATCAATACGTGTGATCTATGGTTGTAATATGGTGCAGTGGCTGTGGGCAGGGCCTAGAGTCTTGGATGTATAACCTACGGCCTACACCCTGCGGCCACGCAACCAAGACTCTAGGTCCTACCCACAACCACCACAGCATATCAAAACCATGGTGGCTTATAACTTCACTGCTTATAACTTTGGTCTTAGTTGCATGGCCTGCAGCCATGCACCTAAGACTCTAGAGCCCTCATTACAACCCAGGCGTTAAGGGGTTAACGGCGCCGTAAAAGGTGGCGGCGCCGTTAAACCCTTAACGCCTGATTACGAGGTCCCTTTGCGGGTAGCACTTTAACGCCTGCTTTTAGCAGGCGTTAAAAAACCAACCCGCAAAGGGACCTTGGTGCTAATTACGGTGCCGCAATTTGCGGCACCGTACTTAGCACCTTCCCCATTCCCATTGAGCCCTATGGGGCAAAAATGGGAATGGCGAAGGGCAATGGCGGCATGGGGAATTACCGCCCCGCCAACCTCGGAATGGGGCGGTAATTCCCCATTCCGCCATGGCGCAGTCGTTAAGTTACCGGCATGGACCATGGTGATATTAGCACCATGGTCCAACGCCTGAGTCGTAATGAGGGCCAAGGTCGTGAACACAACCACCGCACCACAGCACACCCATGCTGACATATAACTTCAGTGCTTATAACTTCAGTCTTGGGAGCATGGCCTTTGGCCATGCACCCAACACTCTAGGTCCTGGCGACAACCACTGCAGCATATCACACCCATTGTGGCTTATAACTTCAGTACTGACAACTTTGGTGTTGGGTGCATGGCATTCGGCCATGCACCCAAGACTCTACATCCTGGCCACAACCACCACATTAAATAAAACCCATGCTGGCTTATAACTTCACAGCTTATAACTTTGGTTTTGGGTGCATGGCCGTCCTGGCCACAACTACTACAGCATATCACACCCATTGTGCCTTATAACTTCAGTACTTAGAACTTTGTTCTTGGGTGTATGGCCTTCGGCCATGCACCGAAGAGTCTGGGTCCTGGACACAACCAGTGCAGTATATGAAATCCATGTTATCTTATAACTTCACTGCTTATAACTGCACTGCTTATAACTTTGGTCTTGTGTCCATGGCCTTCGGCTATGCATCGAAGACTGTAAGTCCTGTCCAAAACCACCGCAACATATCACACCCATTGCAGTTGTGGCCAGGGCCTAGAGTCTTGGGTGTATGGCCTACGGCCTATGGCCTGCGGCCATGCACCCAAGACTCTAGGTCCTGGCCACAACCACCGCAGCATATCACACCCATTGTGGCTTACAATTCATTACCACACCCATAGAATGAAACATTTTAACTGCAGCATATACTCAATTTGCACCCAGGACTCTTAGCCCTACCCACAACCACCTGATCGATGTTCGATACTACAAGTGTATCTACAGCTGTGATATGCTGCAATAGTTGTGGCCAGGGCCTAGAGTCTTGGGTGTATGGCCATATATATTGGAATCTATGGGCGTGCACTATATAAAACCCATGTTGGCTTATAGCTTCAGTGCTTATAACTTTGTTCTTGGGTGCATGGCCTTGAGCCCTCCTCACAACCACCTGATCGATGTTCGATACTACAGGTGTATCTATTGCTGCGATATGCTCCAGTGGTTGTGGCCTGGGCCTAGAGACTTGGGTGCGTGGCCATAGATAAGCAAATCTATGGGCGTGCACTATATAAAACACATGGTGGCCTATAACTCCAGTGTTTATGGCCACAACCACCACAGCATATCACACCCATTGTGGCTTACAACGTCACTACATATAAATTTGGTCTCGGGTGGATAGCCTTCAGCCATGCACCCAACACTCTAGGCCCTCCCCACAACCACCTGATTTATATTCGATACTACGGGTGTATGTATTGCGGTGATATGCTGCAGTGGTTGTGGCCAGGGCCTACAGTCTTGGGAGTATGGCCTACGGCCTACAGCCATGCACCCAAGACTTTAGGCCCTGGCCACAACCACCACAGCATATCACACCCATGGTGGCTTATAACTCAGTATCACACCCATAGAATCAAAAATTTTAACTGTGGCATATATCCAATGTTAATGTCCGGTGACACCACGGGTGTCCTTAGAACAGTTTAAACTTGCCTGTGCACAGCACGGATGGAAATACTATCCTTAGGGCACCCCTCATTTCAGTAATTACAAACATCCCAGACAGCACGGGCTAAACAAATACAGTATTTCACCCATCTCTAACTCATTAAACCTTCCCAAGCACTTTGACACACCAAAACACTCCCCAAAACTGCATTTCGCCTCTGTTCGCCGCCGCGCTGTCAGCGGATCCAAGATGGCGGGCGCATCCAAACAATCTGATGCACATCACGCCTCACTCCAGCCAATCGCCGGACATGTCGTGTGTCCGCGGTCATGACGCGAGCCCATTAGCCAATCGTTATCTTGTCCGTGGAGCGAACAGGGAAGTGTGACCGCGGAGCGGACATAGATAACACTAATTTTTTGAGACATACTTTTTTGTCATTTTAAAGAAAACTACTGGACGGATTGTCACAATATTTACAAAAGCACGCTTTCGGGACCACCCTCCTGCCGCAAATTTGGTGAAAATCTGTCCAGCGGTTTGGGCTGTAGGCGTGCGCAAAGTTTTTTCCCCATTCAGTCTATGGGAAAAAAAGACATTTTGGGACCCCCCTATAACTTTGCCCCACCTAGACCAAGCCTCACCAAACTTTGCAAAACATTCAGAGTGGGCCATATACTTTTTGTGCAAAGTTTGGTGAGGATTCGTCCTGGGAGAGCGAAGTTATAAACTGCCCAAAAAGTGCTCTTTCTATGGAAACAGCAACTTAATCATAACTACACGGCCACTACCGTGGCCGTGTAATATATATATATTTATATTCACTGAAAAAAAGGGACGTTATGGTTATGTTGGACTAATAAAAACCTATCAAATTCAAAGAAAAAACTTTGTTAAAGGGACGTTATGGTGTCAAGTAAAATCGAAAAACCCCAGAAATTCGCCATTTATGGTAAGCTAAACAACCATAACTCACGCCACCACCGTGCACTGCAAAGACTAACACCCAGGGCATCAAAGATGACATCAAAAATGTCATTGATGACATCACTGAAGACATCACATATGAAATACATTTTGATGAAAAGTCCCTACAAGGATTTGTGTTTATATTGTTGGTAACAAGCTGTCAGGGGTGATCGGGAGACCTATCATGAACTACTTAATCTATTAAAGAATGCACTCATCTAATATCATTGTATTAGAGTGTTGTTGTTAATACAGAAACCTAATCATATATAAACATGGGCAATGACTGCAGCATGCACACTATTTATAATCTTGCAATTTTGGATAGTACAATAATGAATGATACTGTATCAGAGTTTTGAGTAATGTTAAACATGTAATAACTTGCTAACAATTCAAGATTTACAGCACTTGTGGTGTTACAAACAATACATATGAAGAATCACAATGCATACAAATCAGAGGCACATAAAGGGAAACTAAAGGAAGAAAGAAACTGCATCATCAGAAAATGTTAATGACATTAAAGTTTATCTTCGTGTATACAAATGAATTGTGTGTTTGAGGCCTGCTCATTTCCCCATGTATGTGCACCATGAGCTGAGACCAAACCCTAAGGAAAGTACTTATGACAAGGTTACCGTCTAGATATATAGCACCTTTTTCAATTGTATTATTTTGACTGCCAGTGAACAAAACCACCTGGCCTATATATGTCAATAAACAAAAATAAGTTGCCCAGATATATGATGTCATCAGTGATGTCCTCAATGACATTTGTGATGTCATCTTTGATGTCCTGGGTGTTAGTCTTAGCAGTGCACTGTGGTGGCGCAAGTTATGGTTGTTTAGCTTACCATAATTGGTGAATTTATGGGGTTTCTGGGGTCATAACGTCCCTTTAACAAAGTTTTTTCTTCGAATTTCATAGGTTTTTATTAGTCCTACCTAACCATAACGTCCCTTTAACAAAGTTTTTTCATTGAATTTCAAAGGTTTTTATTAGTGCAACTTAACCATAAAGTCCCCTTAGCAAAGTTTTTTCATTGAATTTCATAGGTTTTTATTAGTGCAACTTAACCATAATGTCCCTTTAACAAACCTTTTTCATTGAATTTCATAGGTTTTTATTAGTCCAACTTAACCATAACGCCTCTTTAACAAAGTTTTTTCAGTGAATTTCATGGGTTTTTACTAGTGCATGGTATTTTCTACAACGTACTAATATCATACTTACCCAATATAGCAATGTTTGTGTCCAACAAAGTGTCACCTTAAAACTCTGCCCTTTCCCGCCTTCTGGAATCATTTTTAACACTACTAAACACTTTTTGCAACTATTTCAACTAGTTTTGCGTCCGTAGATGTCTACGAACATCTGTCTTCATAGCGGACCTTCCAGACAGTGCCAAATGACCATACTGTGGCGCGCGGCATGATGATGTGTCCGAGAACCGTCCGCACTTCACAATAAGATCTCTGCGGGTGAATTTCTGGGGTTTTTCGGTTTTACTTGAAACCATAACGTCCCATTAACAAAGTTTTTTCATTTAATTTTATAGGTTTTTATTAGTGCAACTTAACCATAATGTCCCTTTAAGAAAGTTTTTTCATTGAATTTCATTGGTTTTTATTATTGCAACTTAACAATAACGCCCCTTTAACAACGTTTTTTCAGTGAACTTCATTAGTTTCTACCAGAGCATTCTATTTTCCCACAACTTCCTAATATCATACTTACCCAATATAGCAATATGTGTGTACCATTTACAAAGTGTCACCTTAAAACTCTGCCATTTTCCACCTTCTGGAATCATTTTTAACATTTCTATACACTTTTTGCAACAAATTCAACTAGTTTTGCATCCGTAGATGTCTACGAACATCTGACTTCATAGCGGACCTTCCGGACAGTGCCACATGACCATACGCTGGTGTGCGGCATGATGACGTGTTGGAGAACCCATCCGCACTTCACAATAAGATCTCTGCTTCACGGACAGTTCAGAACTGCATTTCCTTCTGATCTAGGAACTTTCAACTTCAATGTTTCCCTTGTACAGCTCCAACACGTATTCCTACTCATTATCCATTAACAATCTAGTACACAGTACATACGTTTACCAAAACTGCTATTTATCTTAAAATGGCATCAGCTAATGCCAAACCTCCTCCCCAAGAGCCACCACCACTGCTGTAATCAAGGAGCATGAGAAACACTGCCCCCTACCTTAGAAACAACATTTTCCCTTGTCCACCTACCCCTCCATATTACTGTTTGGTTCCTCTTCCCTCATTTCTTTCCCCACCTTTCGTTCTTAGCTCTCCCCCGCCCAAAAAAATACATCCAAAAACAACAAAAGACATATTCCTTTTAGAACCATCTTTCACAGTTAAAAAATGTAACAAAAAAAAATGTATAGACTCCATCTACTTTATATTTCTCAGTAAAGTACATAGACTCAATACGATTTTCCAACATTTCCATTTGCATTTTGTGTTATGCTAATCGGAACATTGTGGCATTCATCCTACTGGCCTAGCAGCCCAAGTGAAGCGAGGGTGGATAACGAGGTCTCTGGACCATTATCCCCTCATTCCAGCCCCTAAAATGGGGGATGAAGGCCATTAGCACCCTAAGTTCCCAAAGCGGGAACCCGGGGTGCTAAAAAAGAGGATTTTTCTTCCTACATCGGGGACGCCTGCGGCATCTTGGAAAATCCTTTTCCAAGATGGCCACCATGGAAAGGGAAGGAAAAGGTTCCATACAGGGCCCCTCTTCGCTTTCCATGGCAGCCTGCAGAAGGCAAAGAGAGAACCCTATGACCATATTATCACAAGCACATTTTTCTTCCCTTTCAGATCTATCCTAATTTTGAATAAATTTACCACAAAGCCAGTCCCAGGTGGACATGGCCACTTTAATCCTATGTTTAGTCCCTTGTGGTCATGGCCGGTAGCCAGATTGTCCGGATCATGACCTTATTCCATGACCCAGACAATTTGGCCACTGCCCATGGCCACAAGCTACCCCTCAGTCACAACTAAATGTATAACGCTATTTTTTGTAGCTACATCATGACACTTGTTAAATAATAATACACTGGCACATTTGCAAAACCATGCTTGTAGGTCCTTGCCAATGCTCCATACGCAAGTTTGCTGGAAATCCACCCATGTTTTATTTTTTCAAAAGTGTCAAATGTATGCACATAAAATTGTCATATAACTTAGCCCCCACTTGACAAAATCCATTCAGACTTTACGAAAACATCTATATCTAGATCTATAATCTTTTTGCAAACCTTTGTGTAGATTTGTCAAATGGCACCACATTTATAAGCCTTTACAATATTTTGGGACCCTCCTCTAATTTTGCTCCCTCTTGACAGAATCCCACCAAACTTCCCAAAAACATGTATTTCTAAATCTATTATCAGTTTGCCAAATGAAGGGTAGATTCGTTAAATGGCACCTCATTTATAAGCCTTTACATTATTTTGGGACGCTCCTCTAATTTTGCCCCCTCTTGACAAAATTCCACCAAACTTCGCCAAAACATTTATATCTAAATGTGTTATCAGTTTCCCAAAGTTATTAGCCATCCAAGAACTGTATTTCACCAACCCTGTAATGCTAAGGTGTGCGTGAACTTTACAGGACTGCTCGCGAACATCTGAACTGTTCACTGACTTTTGTGGCAAAAAAACACCAGTTTTTTTTTGCTTCTTGAAGCCATATCCCATCCTCATCACCCCTCACCTCCCCAGAGATTATTTGATAAGTTTGACAAGTGCAATGTTGTGTTTTTAATGTGTTTTTACCGCGATGTCTGCGGACACCGGCCGCTGTCCGTGAAACCAAAATGGCGGGCATTTCCAAAAATCTGACGCACTTCGCACGCCGCTGTCCGTGAAACCAAAATGGCGGGCATTTCCAAAAATCTGACGCACTTCGCGCTCTTCACCATCTAATCAGCGAACATGTCGCATTTCTGTGGATATGACACAAGCCGATTAAGCAATCGGTGTCCTGTCCGCAGAACGAACAGGGAAGTGTGTCCCCGGAGCGGAAATAGATATCACTAATTTTTTAACCTACTTTTTGTTCGTTTTAAAAAATCTACTGGATGAATTTTCACCAAATTTACAAAAGCACGCTTTTGGGATAAAGCCGCTTCTCCTGACGCAAATTTGGTGAAAATCCGTCCAGCGGTTTGGGCTGTAGGCGTGAGAAAAGTTTTTTCCCCATTCAGTCTATGGGAAAAAAATAATTTTTTTTCTTTGCCCCCCTATAACTTTGCCCCCCGGACCTCACCAAACTTTGCAAACAAATCCAGAGTGGGCCATATACTTCTGCTGCAAAGTTTGGTGTGGATTCATCTAGGTGGAGCAAAGTTATAGGCCGCCCAAAAAGTGTTCTTCCTATGGGTTTAGCAACTTAACCATAACTACATGGCAGCTACCACAGGCCATGTAATATATAAAATATAAAATATTACATTTCTAAAAAACGAAAATCCAAAAGCAACATGGTACAATGGTCCCAGCCATCAAACTTTTTATGGCCAGAGTCCTCCCCACAATGCAAATTTCCACATAGAGTGCCATTCTTCTAGGAGCCACACCACAAAGGCTGAGGCCCACATTTTATAAAGACCTGTTCTGGAACCCCTGCCCTTATAAGCACCAATTGCACCTCAACAGAATAATACTATCCGAGGAGCTGGATAATACTCCTCCAAAACATATAAAAGGCCAATAAAACTGCCATCGAGGAAGTATTTCCACAAAATACCCCAAACTCCTCACTCTTGATTGCATCCAGATTCTGCACAAGTTGACCCAGTGCTACCATGTAAAAGGATCCCAGTCTAGGGCATTCCATCAGAAAATGCTTTGCAGTTTCCAGATTGAGAACCCGTTGGCACAATCTACAATATCTAGCTTTAGAAGGGAGTTTCTTTTTTGGGCCACATATCGACAAGACTGGCAGTTGGTTAGTTTGTAATCAGAGATAGAAATCATGGGTTTCTGGTTGGGGCATATCTCCAGGCACAGTTCAGGCTTCATGTAGCGGTGTACAACTTGTGCAACATTTTTGTAACTCTTAAGGAAGGAGAGGTGATCATAATTATGAACCCATTTGTATTTGATCAACCTACGTGTGAAAGCTTCTTTCAGAATTTCAAATGTGGAGCATCTCCTAAAACCAGGGCACCGTCCCATCTCTCCACATAGCTTGAAAAGTAATTTTATTAGGGAGGGGTACTTTTACCACTTGCTTACAACTTGTAGATTGAGGCCAAAATACCTAGAAGAGGGCACATTGGATTGGTTTTACGTGTTAATAGTTGGCCCCGAAGGGATAGAAGCACCAGCTCAAGGTGAATGTATTTTACAGAGGTCGAACTGGCCAAGCGTACCACAGTTCTCCACAATCTAGCCTCCACCTCATCTAGCCATTTTATATCTTTCATTGCCAAGGCTTCTAGTCCATACAGAACCATCAGACATAGCCACTGTTTATACAGAGTCACCATCCCTACTATATAGAAGCCAGAGCGGTCGCCTATACATTTCCTGTACATGCATGTAATTTGTCTGTCCTTAGTTAACTTGGAGGCATACCCTATCTATCTGCATACCCACCTAACCCAGAGATCTCAAGCCCCAGGTATGTATAGTAGTCTGTATATTTGATGATCCCCATCAAGGTCACCAGTTTCACCCTTCTAATCTGTTTTGAAGAGACCAGCATCGCCTAAATTGTAATAAGTTTTACTGATAATTTAACTGGCCAGCCCTTCCAACATAGCCTTAATTCCAGTTAGCATGTGATAAAAAATGGCCAGGTCATCAGCATAGAGCATTCCACCAATCCTCACATCTCTGGGGAGCACTCTGCCTTAGCCAATAGTCTAGCCAGTAGATCAACTATGTAAATATTGAAGAGTGGCGGGGCAAGTAGGCACCCCTGTTTCACCCCCCTATTTATATGCATCTCCTCTGACTGGGTGCCGCGCTCTCCCTGCCTAATCCGAGCCATGTTATCAGTTTGCAGTGCCACAATAACTTCCAAGAACCAGCTTTTTCTGCATTTTGGTCCAGAGAACGCTGCGGTCCACCTGATCAAAGGCTGATCGGAAGTCCACAAAGCCAATATATATTGACGGGTTTTCAGGAGTTTTCGCCTGGGCAATAATAGTTGTAGGGTATTTGCCAGAATAACCCATGCCTGAAGATGTTCCAGGACATACGTTGCAAATACTTTACCCGTTACATCTAACAAGGACAACAACTGGTAATATTCTGACACCAAACGATCCCCAGTTTTAAAAACTGCGACCAAAATGGTCTTACTCCATCAGTCGAGGATACTTTTACGTAGACAGATGTTAATAAACAATGGGTGTAGCACTTTGGCCCAGACCTCGGGTTCCCCCTTCAGAACTGCTGAGGAGAGGCCATTTGGACCTGGAGCTCTAGAGTTTTTAAGTCTGCAAAGATGATTACACACACTTTCCCGGGTAAAACTGGTAGGCCATTTAGTGGAATCATGCCCATACGTGGACCCAGTTTTGGCTACCGTGAACATGTTTTCCTCTAGAAAGTTAATCCATGCTTGCTCTTCGATTGGGTTCACGATCTTCTGATCCGTAGGCTTCCTCGTCCCTGCCAGAATCTGCCACGTCACCCACTTTACAACTTAACAATGCCTTAATCAAATTCTGCCAATCACCTAGCCTCCCATCCCTGATCTTTCTTCTTACCTAGTTACGATACCAATTCTTCAAACAGAAGGAATCCAGCTTTACCTTATCAAGGGGGGCATGGGCAGATGCTACTGCACGCAGCTGTCTCCTCAGCATTTGTTTAGCCTTATTCATTTCTGGGTCATACTTGTGTTTACGCTCTTTCCCAGTTTTTTATATGCTCTTACCCTTTTTGTCTCCTGTGTGGTGAGCCAGATCAGCAAATCACTCCTCTATGTCATTGACAGACCATGAATCCAGATTTAACTTTGGATCATAGAGGTCAATCTTCAACATTTCACACTCCCTTCTGACATTTCTATCTGACCATTGCAGTCGATTTCCTGACTGTGAAATGACCAAGTCAGCTGGCCACCATTGTCTCAACCCTTCATGCTCCCACGCCCACTCTACCTTTAAGGTAGCATGGTCTCTTGCGCTTTGTGTGCTCACTGTCATTGATACAGTTCTCTCAATCAGGCTGGTGTTACATATCACGTAATCCAGAGTTGCCCGGCTAGGACCCCCATGCCATGTGGGTTTTCCTGGGTATATCCCCCTTAGACCTGCCATTTAAGACCATTAATTCCCACTCTCCTAGGAACTTTAACCATTCTTTCCCCTCCCAGTAGTACTTCCACTACTAAAACATTCCAACCATCTCAATAGGTGTAATCAGTCTGGATGCCAAGGCATATGATACCCCAATCAGAGGCACCCCCAAAGGGACTCCCCCATGTTCCCTTCCCTACATTAGACTGATGCATGTGGTACCCATCAAGCAAAAACTGCAACATATGCACATCATGCTTTACCAACAACTCTAGAGAGGGACCCTTGTGCAAAAAATGTACGTGGTCTCTGGTGTTGCACGAGGCCAAGAACAAAGTTTATTGTGATTGCCTCTCGGGCCCTGCAAACATAGCTTTCAACCATAGCCAGCCCTGGATGTTGTCGAGCTGAGTAACAGGTGGGGCATTCCCAATTTTGGACAGCTGCCTTGACAAGCCCTTGGGTTTATCGCAAGAGCGACAACATGGCAGGACATTGCCTTGGGTTACAGGTTTGTCAAACACATACCACAGGAACTCCAAAGATTCAAACTGGGCGCGGATCAGGGAGGTGGTTACTGGCAGACAACAGTGAACCAAAGATCCCACCACCGCCCCTCCCTTC
This sequence comes from Ambystoma mexicanum, assembly GCF_040938575.1. Lineage (NCBI taxonomy): Eukaryota > Metazoa > Chordata > Amphibia > Caudata > Ambystomatidae > Ambystoma > Ambystoma mexicanum. Next base: position 645,062,202 of record NC_090930.1, on the reverse strand, counting down.
ATTGCCTCCACATACACAAAAGTCAAGTTTCTGAGACTGCCTCTGGATGCAATAGTGGAATTTAATTGCAAATGGGCTGCGGACTGGACAACAGCAATGTGCACCCCCCATTTTTGGGTCTTTCTTCCTTTGATTTTCTTTCCCTTATTCAGGCAATGATACTGTTTATGGGTCAAAGGACTTGATGGAGATTATGCTGATATATATCCAGGCTGGCCCCACTCTGAACCGGGCTTTGATATGTAATTGGGCCGTCTTCAGCTTGGGCTGCTTCCATCTCCATTTGAAGCCCTGCACCCCTTCCTTCAGAGCTCAAACAGGAGGCCATCCCTTCTTGTAGCAACGTCATTGGCTTGGCATGTTTCATCACTTCATTGTGGGTACTACCCCATAATTTAAGGAGCATTTTGACTGCAAAGTTGAACACATCCCAAGAGGTACCTGCTTCTAGCTGTGTCAACTGGGCACCCGACCATGAGCGATTAGTGCCTGCATCGTTAGCTCCTGGTGCCTCCTGATGGGAACTCCTTCCTTCATCTACAATTGGTGGGTGGCATAGGGTAGGGGATAGACACATCTTGGGGGAAATTGAGCTTGAGGATCCACCTCAATTGCGGCGTTCGGCAGAGAAGCATTAGCCCGAGGTGAGGAAATATCTGTTGTTGATAAGTCCCTCAGTTATGAGGCAGGAGAGTGAGGGACTGATGGAGGGGTTTGGGCTCCTACACCTGTAGAGTTTCAAACTTTCATTGGTATCACCGCATCAGATTCAATGATTATGCCAACCGAGCACATCTGGTAGCAAAGCCTTAGTAAATAATTGTTATGAATCTCCCAAAAAAGTGGTATTAACCTGTGGCTCCCATGGAGCAGGCTCCAGAAGATCTATTTAATTGTACAGCCTCCATTAGGTTTTTCTCTTGGCACTCTAGGTTGCTTGCCACGTTTGGATTTAAAATACTTGGTTATTTGACCCTTAGCTGGATAAGATGTCATAGCATCCTATATGGCGGAGGTGACTTCCACCGCTGTCTCACTCCTTCCACACTGAGTTTCAGGGTGATAGAGAATCCACCATACTGGCTCTTTTGTAGCCATTCACTTCAGTGACTTGCTTGTTTTTCATTTTTCAGAGGTTGTAGACTTAATGCTTATACAGGGCTTTGCCCGGCATGGTATTAATGCAGCATGTGATGCCAGACGCTGGTTCACTCCTTCCCCCCCCACAGTCCTTTAGTATTAAAAGGCTGTTAGATCAGGAGCCACAGATTCCCCTCTTCCTCACCACCCCCCAAGCACCAAGCCGTGCCTTTTTTTCTCAGTTTAAAGGTGAATAGAGAATGCTGTGGGGGAGGGGGGCCGAGATGAAACGCTCACACACAGTAAACTGTCAATATTGCAACTCTCAGAAGTCCAACCTGGCAGCAAGAGCCGGCAAGCACAGCTTCTTCAGTCTCCCACAAGCCCCAGACAGCACACTCTGAGGGAATATTGGTACACCCCTCACCCCCACCCCCATGCCAACAACACCAAAAACACACTGCACACCGCAAGGTTACAAGGGATAGAGAGGTGAGATATAAATAAACAGCATAGGCCCTCTTTGTAACAGCTTTTACAGTGGCTGCAATGCTTACACAGATCTTACAGGTACAGTTGCAGGGAGGTTGACAATATTCTGGGCTCTCACAACTTCTGTAACTCATCTTCAGCACGACACCATTGACAATCGGCAGTAAGGAAAAAACTAGAGGAATGAACCTCTTGGCATCAAGCCGCACCGTTTTTCACAGTAGGCAGGAACTACAACGGCCACTTCTGACACACTACTCTTTATGAAACTCTTTATGAATGACATTCATTAAGACATAATATTTTGAATAAAGGATGACCTAGATTTTACTGTTGGAGATCACCAAAATAAATTAATAATTTGTTTTCCCCCAAAATGTTCTTCATAGCCAGCTCGGAAGCTTCCTGCATTCAGAGGTAAATGAAGGGCAGCATTGAATTAGAAACAGAGCTTACCACATCAGTCAGAGCTTTCGTTTTAAATAGAATTCTAACACTTCTGTGTGCTTTCACAGAGTTTTGTTCAAAAGTCATGAACATTTGGTCAACCTGAATTTTACCAGTTTGTCTTTTAAATTATTAAAGGTTGGGGCCCATGCTGCCCCTCCCCTGTAGCCCACACCCTAACCCCCTTACTTCCACAAAAGTGCACAATCACCATGAAGACAATACAATGGAAGTCTTTAAAACATGTACTGTGAATTTGCCTACTTCAAATGTTGTAGCTGCCAACAATTTGTGCTAGTCTTGTGTGTTTTGATGTTCTGTGAGCAGTAGGTGTCACTGTAATGTAAAGCAGCTAGGTCTGTGGCAGCTTCAAAAACACATGAGAGGCAGATGTTTGTTTTGTCGTGTATAATTGTACCTCATGTTTCAATTTGGAAAGTTTTGACAGAACCAGATTCACCATTATTAGATATGACGAGGGTTTGGAAATAAATACAGGTTCATATATAGTTCTCATGGTGTAATCCATGTTCTATTTCGGCAATGTCTTCTAGGAAAATGCTGAGTTGTTTTTCATTTAGCTGTGCTTTTTGTAACCAGTTAGTTTCGGGCAGGACTGTCTCAGTCTTTGTGTCACTTACCAGAAACGAGACACCCATAACAAAAAGTGCATTTTGGTCATCCACTCCAATCGCCCAGGTCCCACCCACATGGTGTACCCACAACATACATACAGTCACTGGGAAGGCTTCAGTCAGTCTGGCCTGGACTTTCCCACAATACCATATATGGAACTTCCACTCAGCACCAGTCAGGGGTAAGGGACAGAGGCAGAGCTTCCCAGGACTTAAGGAAAAACAATGTAACAGGCAATAGAAAGCAAAAGGCCACAGGGGCACCTTGGTTCCTATCAGGAATCATCTGATTCCAATGGCAGGGCCTGGTTATCCCCAAAATGGAGGATACTCAGAGCACCTGTCAAATTCAGCATGGAGCTGCCATCAGCACATACCCTGCTCTGTGGGCCACACAGGGTTATACCCCCACCCATGGGTGCCATAAGGGAATCCCAAGGGTCTTTACACCTAACCAAAAAGAGGAAGAGCTGCACTGCCAGGAGTCCCACATGGAGTCCTGGGCAGAAAACAATACAGAACACATATGAAAAAGGTCTACAGGACAAGGACAGAGAGGTCCTGTCCCCTCAATGCATTTCCAGCATCACACCAGGAAATATTACTCCCGTTCCCATTCCAGTCCCATAGGACTCAATGGGGATGGGGAGGATGGATGCACCAGCACCATTAATAACAGTGCTGGTGCATCCGTCAAGGTCTGCAAGTGGGTGCCTTTCCAATCAGACCTGGCAGGCGGAAAGTCACCCAGTGGATGGAAAGGCACCTGCTCGCAGAACTCAGAGTATGCCGGTCCTGCAACAACGGTGGCGGAAGCTTACCGGAACCGTTGTTACCAGACCGGCATACTCATGATGAGGCCCATTGTCACATGGTTAATTAGATTGGTTCTTGAATGTCCCATACTTTGCAATTTGATATTGAATATGTGCAAACGGTTTCATTTGGAGAGTTGTTTTATTGTATGTGCAGTATTGTGCTTTATCATACAAACATATGCTTTCCAAAGAAGTACTTCAGTTTTGATAGTATATGTCAATGAGATTAAAGTTTAAGATATCCTAGCTGTTGGTACTTGATTCAGCAAGTCTCAATTTCTTGGAATCATTTTAGATCTCTTTTTCAAGATGATGCTCAATGAAGGTTTAGCCGAGAATGATTTTTGATTTTCAGTACAAAACTGTGCCTATTAAATTGATTGATTCTTTGTATTGCCCACATTCATAATGGGAGAACATGGCTATGCTGAAGCTACATAGTTTTTAAAAGGGATTGTTCATGTGAAGTGTCATCTCATGTCTATTATATCAGTCTTCTCAGATTTGGTGAGATAGACTTTGAAATATCTCGAAACCTCATTTTTATTGGCTGATTTGTATTGAACATTTACATTAGCATCACATATGGATGCAATGATGGGATTGTAACCATTAATGCATTTGGAGATTTTGATGACATTGGGAGATTTGGCTTTAATGCTGGGTCTAGAAGCATGCATGCAAATATTAACCTGAAATCTTGGGAATCTAAAACTGCATTGCTGTAGTATGTGCCTTTGTTTCTGTGTCAGCATCAGTAATAAAGTCTCTACATATATTGTTGTAAATGCTAGATCATAGGTCATTGGCATGACACATGTAATGTATTTTTCAATCAATTCTAAGACATTTCATGTCTGAATTCTAAGACACCCATTCTCCCTAAAAGGCACCATCTTGCAGTTTTTAATGCTCCCTCCCCAACTCTCCCTGCAGCTCCTTGCGTACATACTGGAATCCTGCTGCTACTTGAGTTAGAGTGAGAAAACAACTGCTTATTATTCCCTATTTATATCTGTTTCCTTTTTAACTATTCTGGGCCACATTGGGAATGTAACCACTAATTGCCTGGTATCCAAAGCAAAGAACAGACAGAGCTGAGGGTAGGAACTCAAACATGTTTGTCCTCTATTAGCTACTGTTTGCAACTTGGTGCTACAAGAAATGACACACCGGTTGCACAGAACAACCTCTCTCCACTGAAACAACTATATACATGCACATTCATTCTCCTCAACTGCTACTGTGCACCTGAGTGAATATGCACACACACACACACAGACATGAAACCTATGACCTCTTTGTCACACAATCCCCAGGCATGCTCTTTCTCTCAGAAACATGGATGAAACCCCACCACATACCTATCATACCACCAAATAGATTGCTCGCACAAAGCATATGGTGCTGCCATATTTTACAAAGACTCACACTTGGAAATCCCATACACCCCCATACACACACCTTAGAAAAATCTCTATTAGTTCCTCCCCACATAAACCCTGTATTCCACATTCATCCATCTTCTGCCCAAACACACTATCCCAACATCCACACCAAATGGATTTGATTCACTATTTACCACAGCCCCAATGCACCAACATTTACATTGGTGATATTAATGCAGGTGGTTTCCAAGTGATTAGCAACCCCATACTGAACAGTATCCTACTTCACTCACCCCAATGACCTCACGCAACACATCACCTACCCCAGACAAATCTATTTCTTGCAAAAACCATGACTTAGTGCAAAATCGAATCTGGGTATCATGGGCTGACCACTTTCAAATCCATGTCAACCTCACTATACCACACAGCATCCCCCTACCTACCACACATTCCAACAGCCACCAGCCAGACAAACCAGCACATTACAGTACCATCCTTGGCACCAATCATACCACCCCTTCTACTCCAATCACACACATCTCTCCACACCCCTCAACATTTACAACACCATCATCACCCACGCACGAGACAAAATAGTCCCGGTAAACCATAGTTCAACATGACCTTCCTCTCCATCAAACCGAAAGCCAGGCACCTTGGAAAAGAGCCTTATAAAATAACTCACTCCCCATAACCAGGACACTACTCAAACACTGCCACAACAAACATATGATGGTCATATGCAACAAACCCCCCTCTCTATCACCAATAACAACGATATGCCCCCAATCGCACACAGTGGGCCTCATTACGAGTATGGTGGTAAGGGATACCGGGCACCGTTAAGGAGACCGGTGCCGGTAATCCCTTACTGCCCTACCACGAGTTCCCTTAGCGGGTCCCTCCTTCAATGCCTGGTTTTACCAGGCGTTATGGACAGGACCCGCTAAGGGACTTCAGAGCTAATAACGGTACCGCAAATTGCGGTACCGTTATTAGCTACTTCCCCATTCCCATTGAGCCCTATGGGGGCTGAAATGGGAATGGGGAATGGTTTTTTCAATGGGGACTTATCGGTCCCGCAAAGGTCGGACTACACCGGTAAGTCACCATTGAACGAGACCAGTGCCGGTACCGTTATTGGAGGCAGTCATGGCGCAAATAGCGCTATGATTACCTCCAATCTCGGAATGAGGCCCAGTTTGTTTTCAATAATGTCAAGTTACTCACCGTACCACCATCCACACCTTCCACACCCCATACACCCTCATTTCTAACTATCTCATATATGGGACACATTACCATCAACCAAGACACTTGCACAGGAAATACAAAGCCAGCACACTTCATACATGATGCATACCCACCTCAAGCCACATCAATCTGCCCCTGTTTCTAAACTGAATCAACTTCTCAAAAACTGTCTCTCACATGGTAATATCCCCTCAGCATTCAAAACAGGACAAGTATCCCTCTACAGCCAGATCAAAATTCTTCCATATCAAAACCATAAAGGGCTTTGTCAGAAGCCAACTCGAACAACACATCACCACAAGAAACCTCATCAACCCGTTCCAATCTGGATTTTGGCCTGGTCACAGCACTGAGACTGCACCACTTCACATTCCTGATGATCTTCACAGTATCACTGACAAAAGACACACAGAATTCTTCATACTCCTGGACCTCTCTGTAACCTTTTACCACACCATTCTCCTAAACATTGTATCCCAGAGTATGAGAACATCAGGCACTGTTCTTGACTAGTTCACCCCCTTCCTCACTGACAGAACAAATTCTGTCTCCATACCTGGTTATCATTTAACCCTAGCCCAGTCAAGCATGAGGCGACCCAAGAATCCTCCTTGTTCCCCTCCTCTTCATCCTGTATGTTGAATCCCTTAGACAGACAACTTTGCAACCACAACGTTCCTGTACACCAATACACAGATGACACTCAGTGATACTTCCGACTCTCATCCCCTTCCACTATACACTCTCAAAAGCTGTCTCTCCACCATCAACACCTGGATAGCCATGTACCTCTCTAAACTCAACCCCTACCAAAACAGAACACATCCACATAGCTGCTCCCACAGGCAAAAACCCAACCTCACTCCTTAGGACAAAAAGCCCATCATGGACAACTCGCACATATCCCTCTCCACAATTGTAAAATCCCTATGCTTCACCATAGACCCCCACCTTTTCTTAACACCCAAAAGCTGCCAGAAACACCATCCGCCTCAAAATCTGTTTCTACCCATGATACAAACTGAACACCATCATGCACATAAAAACAAACAAGCTAGACAAATTGTCCTACACATGCTATTCTACGAACTAACATGTAAACAACAACATGTATTCACCTAGTGTGCATCTAAATCATGGAACATCCTTCCATTTCACATCCACACTGCACCCTCCATCACTGCTTTTCCAAAAACCTCATAACATATCTATTTTCCCACACACAATCTAGCCACGCCACCCCCTGCTATTGCTTGTCGATCGTAAGCTTCCTAGTCTGTAATAAAAAAAAATGTTTAACATCTGTTTCCCCTGCCAACTCTTGAAATTTTGAACCTTGTATGGCACTCAGAGACCACCTGGATGGTGCCAGAACTGAACAAAAATATAAATAATAATGAATAAGTAAAAACATCACCGGTATGTTCAAATTTGTGGACATTATTTATAAGGCACCAGAAAGGTTAATATTTTACAAGTGGAGGGCTATCGTCATTGATATGATATGATATTTGTCATTTATTACGCGCCTGTGCACAAAGGTTTCTAGGCGAGACAAGACAAGGGGGGGAAAGAGAAAGGGAGGACAAGACAAACAACCTTACTAGGCCTTGTGTCATTCAGAAGCTGCAAGTGTGACAGTGCCAAAGGTGCAGGGGGAAGGCAGAAGGGGTAAGTGCGAGGTAGCAGGAAGGGTAAGTGCAATCAGGGCAGCAATGCTCTGAGTGAGTGCATCCAGGGCAGTGCAGCTCTGGGTAAGTGCAAGGAGGCAGGGGGATGTAGAGGTTAGTTCCAAACCCTATGTGCGCAGCAAATTAACGGGGTTATTCATAGAATCCAGAGCACAAGTGGCGCACGTGGCTGGCGCACAGTGTGCGCGTCCGACAGTCTGCGCTAGCCACATGCGCTAAAATCCATTTCCGCGCACAGCGTATTCATGGATTTCAACATCCAAAACCAGCCGTGGCGCAGAGTGGTGCAGCGACCCTGCAGCAGCGCCAGTTACGCCCCCAACCCCTCCCTGTGCGCCATGCACAGCGCACAAATCCCGTACATGGCGCACATGCCATTGGACCAGCATACAGCCCCCCAACCACGAAAACGCCTGTAAAACTCCCCACGCATCTCTCCAAATACATGTACACCCCGGCACGGGGAGTTTCACACGCGATTGGCCCTGTACGAGCGGGGTACGTGTATTATTGGGGTGCGCAGGGAGTTTCACACGCGATTGGCCCTGTGCATGCGGGGTACGTGTATTACTGGGGTTTGCGGGGAGTTTCACACACGATTGACCCTGTGCGAGCATGGTACGTGTATTTCAGGGGTGCGCGGGAAGTTTCACACGCGATTGGCCCTGTGCGAGTGGATTGGCCCTGTGCGAGTGGGGTACGTGTATTTCGGGGGTGCGCAGGAAGTTTCACATGCGATTAGCCCTGTGCGAGCGGGGTACGTGTATTACTGGGATTCGCGGGGAGTTTCACACACGATTGGCCCTGTGCGAGCGTGGTACGTGTATTTCGGGAGTGCACAGGAAGTTTGACACGCGATTGGCCCAGTTCGAGCGGGGTATGTGTATTTTGGGGGTGCACAGGCAGTTTCACTCGCGATTGGCCCTGTGCGAGCGGGGTACGTGTATTGCTGGGGTGCGGGCAGAGTTTCATAGGCGATTGGCTCTGTGCGAGCGGTGTACGTGTATTACTGTGGTTCACGGGGCGTTTCACACGTGATTGACCCTTTGCGAGCTGTGTACGTGTATTACTGGGGATCGCGGGAAGTTTCACACACGATTTTGCTGTCAGAGCGGGGTACGTGTATTTCGGGGGTGCATGTGAAGTTTCACACGCGATTTTGCTGTCAGTGCTGGGTACGTGTATCCAGTGGTTTGCGCGGGGAGTCCCACACGTGAATTGGCAGTGTGGGTCCTCCCAGGTGTCCCCTCTACCACTTCCACGGCCCCTGCAGGCAGCCCACACTACAGGGGACTATCCTGCATCCACCATGGGCATGCCCTCCAGCCAAGCCACATGTCACCTTGCAATATGATCACCAACTCATGTCCCCCAGCACCCCCACCCCCCAGCAGTGAGGGGCACCTGCCAGCAGGCCCCCACTCATGTCCCCCTGCACCCCCACCCCCCAGCAGTGAGGGGCACCTGCCAGCAGGCCCCCACTCATATCCCACTCATGTCTCCCTGCACCCCCACCCCCCAGCAGTGAGGGGCACCTGCCAGCAGGCCCCCACTCATGTCCCCCTGCACCCCCACCCCCCAGCAGTGAGCGGCACCTGCCAGCAGGCCCCCACTCATGTCCCCCTGCACCCCCACCACCACCCCCCAGCAGCGAGGGGCACCTGCCAGTAGGCACCCACTCATGTCCCCCTGCACCCCCACCCCCTGCAGTGAGGGGCACCTGCCAGCAGGCCCCCACTCATGTCCCACTCATGTCCCCCTGCACCACAACCCCCAGCAGTGAGGGGCACCTGCCAGCAGGCCTCCACTCATGTCTCCCTGCACCCCCACCCCCAGCAGTGAGGGTCACCTTCCAGCAGGCCCCCACTCATGTCCACCTGCACCCCACCCCCCAGCAGTGAGGGGCACCTGCCAGCAGGTCCCCACTCATGTCCCCCTGCACCCCCACCCCCCAGCAGTGAGGGGCACCTGCCAGCAGGCCCCCACTCATGTCCCACTCATGTCCTCCTGCACCCCCACCCCCCATCAGTGAGGGGCACCTGCCAGCAGGCCCCCACTCATGTCCCCATGCACCCCCACCCCCCAGCAGCGAGGGGCACCTGCCAGCAGGCCCCCACTCATGTCCCCCTGCACCCCCACCCACCAGCAGTGAGGGGCACCTGACAGCAAGCCCCCACTCATGTCCCCCAGCACCCCCACCCCCAGCAGTGAGGGGCACCTGCCAGCAGGCCCCCACTCATGTCCCCCTGCACTCCCACCCCATAGCAGTGAGGGGCACCTGCCAGCAGGCCCCCACTCATGTCCCCCTGGACCCCCACCCACCAGCAGTGAGGGGCACCTGACAGCAAGCCCCCACTCATGTCCCCCAGCACCCCCACCCCCAGCAGTGAGGGGCACCTGCCAGCAGGCCCCCACTCATGTCCCCCTGCACTCCCACCCCATAGCAGTGAGGGGCACCTGCCAGCAGGTCCCCACTCATGTCCCCCTGCACCCCCACCCCCCAGCAGTGAGGGGCACCTGCCAGCAGGCCCCCACTCATGTCCCACTCATGTCCCCCTGCACCCCATGCCCCATCAGTGAGGGGCACCTGCCAGCAGGCCCCCACTCATGTCCCCATGTACCCCCACCCCCCAGCAGCGAGGGGCACCTGCCAGCAGGCCCCCACTCATGTCCCCCTGCACCCCCACCCACCAGCAGTGAGGGGCACCTGACAGCAAGCCCCCACTCATGTCCCCCAGCACCCCCACTCCCAGCAGTGAGGGGCACCTGCCAGAAGGCCCCCACTCATGTCCCCCTCCACTCCCACCCCATAGCAGTGAGGGGCACCTGCCAGCAGGCCCCCACTCATGTCCCCCTGCACCCCCACTCACCAGCAGTGAGGGGCACCTGACAGCAAGCCCCCACTCATGTCCCCCAGCACCCCCACCCCCAGCAGTGAGGGGCACCTGCCAGCAGGCCCCCACTCATGTCCCCCTGCACTCCCACCCCATAGCAGTGAGGGGCACCTGCCAGCAGGCCCCCACTCATGTCCCCCTGCACCCCCACCCCCCAGCAGTGAGGAGCACCTGCCAGCAGGCCCCCACTCATGTCCCACTCATGTCCCCCTGCACCCCCACCCCCCAGCAGTGACAGGCACCTGCCAGCATGCCCCCACTCATGTCCACCTGCACCCCCACCCCCCAGCAGTGAGGGGCACCTGCAAGCAGGCCCCCACTCATGTCCCCCTGCACCCCTACCCCCAGCGGTGAGGGGCACCTGCCAGCAGGCCCCTTCTCATGTCCCCCTGCACCCCCACCCCCCAGCAGTGAGGAGAACCTGCCAGCAGGCCCCCACTCATGTCCCACTCATGTCCCCCTGCACCCCACCCCCCATCAGTGAGGGGCACCTGCCAGCAGGCCCCCACTCATGTCCCACTCATGTCCCCCTGCACCCCCACCCCCCATCAGTGAGGGGCACCTGCCAGCAGGCCCCCACTCATGTCCCACTCATGTCCCCCTGCACTCCCACCCCATAGCAGTGAGGGGCACCTGCCAGCAGGTCCCCACTCATGTCCCCCTGCACCCCCACCCCCAGCAGTGAGGGGCACCTGCCAGCAGGCCCCCACTCATGTCCCACTCATGTTCCCCTGCACCCCCACCCCCCATCAGTGAGGGGCACCTGCCAGCAGGCCCCCACTCATGTCCCCATGCACCCCCACCCCCCAGCAGCGAGGGGCACCTGCCAGCAGGCCCCCACTCATGTCCCCCTGCACCCCCACCCACCAGCAGTGAGGGGCACCTGACAGCAAGCCCCCACTCATGTCCCCCAGCACCCCACCCCCAGCAGTGAGGGGCACCTGCCAGCAGGCCCCCACTCATGTCCCCCTGCACTCCCACCCCATAGCAGTGAGGGGCACCTGCCAGCAGGCCCCCACTCATGTCCCCCTGCACCCCCACCCACCAGCAGTGAGGGGCACCTGACAGCAAGCCCCCACTCATGTCCCCCAGCACCCCCCCCAGCAGTGAGGGGCACCTGCCAGCAGGCCCCCACTCATGTCCCCTGCACCCCCACCCCCCAGCAGTGAGAGGCACCTGCCAGCAGGCCCCCACTCATGTCCCACTCATGCCCCCCTGCACCCCCACCCCCCCAGCAGTGAGGGGCACCTGCCAGCAGGCCCCCACTCATGTCCCACTCATCTCCCGCAGCACCCCCACCCCCAGCAGTGAGGGGCACCTGCCAGCAGGCCCCCACTCATGTCCCATTGATGTCCCACTGCACCCCCACCCCCCCAGCAGTGAGGGGCACCTGCCAGCAGGCCCCCACTCATGTCCCCCTGCACCCCCCCAACACGTCAACATGACCCACTATCATGGCCCTCATGGCCACCAAAATCCCACGGCACACCACCCCTGCCCAAATAACCAACCAAGCATAACATACACCCCACATTGAAATGCCCATTACATGAAACAACCCAAATGGCATGTATGTACATCAACACATGTCCGTCACACACACACAATGAGTGCCAGTGAATGTGAAAACCCACATTGTGACATGCATGAAACCAATGAGAGAATACCACACATTGAAGTACGGGAAAAAATGTATTGAACAAAAAATGTGGTGAAAGAAATTCAAAGACCAAACAATGGACATAAGGAAAACAATGCAGAATGTCACATAATGATAAAAAAAGGAAATCAGAATCCAAAATATATGAAATCAAAAATGTCTCCAAAGTCTCCTTCCAACAAAGCAAATCCAAACAGAAATGAAAAAGTAAAATCCATTGCTCCATGGAAAAATCAAAAAAGACAATGCCGACAAATCCACACTACAACTATTTACAAGGATGAAAACCTGGGTCCATGAGCCCAACTGTCCAAATGAAACCTACAAAAATACACTAACTAATGAAGAACTATATTCAAATATATATTGTTCAAGTGCCCCCAAAAAAAATGAAAACCAAAATGAAACCTAACACTAACTAACTATTTACAATGGCAACGGGCTAGTCCGACGGCTCACTTTTTGATGTCCCGGGCCAGGGCATCATCGAACTCCCGCTCAATGTCCTGGAGGCGGTCCTCTTGCATGGCCCCGATGTTTCGCAGGGACGAAGACATGTTGACCTCCAACTCCCTGCGAATTGCCTCGAGGCACTTGGCCCGCCTCAGTGCCCTCCGCATGGAGTTCTCCCCCCTGACCATTGTGAGCCGTGCCTCTTCTGCCCGCTGCCGCTCCGCATCTATGGCGTGGCCCAACCGCTGCCACATGGAAGACACTTGCAATCCTGGGTCCTCCTGCCCTCTGGCCGGTGCCTGCCCCTCCGATGTTGAAGGCCCCGAGCCATCATTGCTCCCACCATGTTGCTGCTGCTGCTGTACCTGTGCCTGCGCCTGGCTCTTGCTGCCTGCACGTCCTCCTCTGACTGGGGTGCAGTTGTCGTGGTGGCCACCCCTGCTGGACGTCCGACTCCTGACTGTGGCAGGGATGTGTCCGCCACCAGCCTGGCCGCTGGGTCAGAGGCAGCTCCACAAGGTACCCAGGTGATACATGGGTGGGAAGATGGCATGGAGGACAACTGGCCTGTAGGGGGTTCAGGTGAGGAGGGGGTCGCAAGAAGGTCCAGCACACAGAGGAATCCAGCACTGGTGACCCGTCCCAGTCGGTCAACGTGGTCAAAGAGGAATCCGAGATGACGTGCAGTATCTTCACGAAAACACCGCTGGTCACCTCGCATGCCCTGTTGACGCAACGCTATCCCAGCCAGGACAGGCTCAACCCGGTCCCGGATAGCCACGTCCACAGGGAGAGGAAGGCCAGTTGTTGTGTGCCCATCCCCTCCCTGAAAACGGGTCTGGACGTAGGCATCCCTGCTGGTGCTGGATGATGCAGTCACAGGATCAGGGGCAGGATTACACACAGGCACCTCCGCGGCGGCCTGTGCTGCCTCCTGTCCCTGCCCCTGCACTGCATCACTGGCACCAGTGGAATCCCCACCTCCAGACCCCGTGTGTGTCCTTTCCACGGCCTGATTCTCCTCCAAACCCCCCACCAACCTGGATGACTCCATGCCATCTTCCTCCGTCGGACCCTGTGGGGTCTCAGCTGCCCCTTCTGCTGCCGAGGGCAGCTGCGGCCTGGGACGCAGCACCAGACTCCTCACTCCCCGAAGAGATGACAATCTGAGAGGGGAGCAAGTCCTTGCGTCTCGAGCTGGTGGTGCGATCCCTGCCGCTTTGCTCCACAGCACCCTCTCTGTCCTCTTCCTCAATTGACGCTGCAGACAGGGAGAAATAGAACACAGGCATCAGGGCACTGTACAATGGACTGATACACACATGACAGTTGTACATGAGTGGCAGTGTCAAACTTCAGACATGGCATCACACTCCCTAACACACATGTCATTTCTACTCACACACATGAGCAATTCCACAACAATATTGCACCAGGCGGCACCATCCATACACATACAACAGCATCAGCATCTGAAGGTGAGCCTGACGTCACATGAAACACGGGGCGTACACAACACATGCACACACACCAACAAACTTACATGCATGTGTACATGTCCACCAACTGTCAGAGTGATGAGATCTCCATCTATGTCACATCTGGCATGCAGCCTTCTACATGTCAGTGCCACGTGCATCCATGTTGCATTACAGTTGCACACTTGTCAAATACACACACATGCACATGTACACAGTGCAGATACATGCAGCTGGAAACAACATCCATGTGTGACACCACAACCATGCCAATGTACATACACAGTAATTCAAACATGTGTGCTCCCACATCTGCATTTGGCCTGCATGCTTACCCACACATACACCATCCATGTGTCTCACACATGAGAGGACTTGCATGTGTCAACCTCACGCCCCTGTACATACACATCCATACATGGCCCTACAGAAGCACATGTGCAACCTGCACACTACTGGCACACCACGACACGCGCAGCGTCCAACCAGTATGCATGTACACTTACCGCCCGACTCCAGACGGGTCTGCCTCTCAAGGACCTTGACGTGGAGCATTGGGTTTATGCATTCCAGGACCCTCATTTGGTGGTCGGACAAGTGGCCTGGCACCCCTTGGCATCCGCTGCCTTCAAGAGGTGCCGGACCTTGTCGAGGCTCCTGGACCTGAAGTCTTCCCAGCGCTTCTTGACATGTTTGATGTCACGGACTGCCACCCCCTCTTCGTTGATGGCAGTCACGATGTCCATCCAGATCCTGGTCCTTCCTTCATAGTCGGCGCGTCAACTTCCAAAGAGGGCATCATACTGCCCTAGGACTTGCTCCACCAGGACACCAACTTCCCTGGAACTGAAGCTGGTGGCCCTCTGCCTCTCTGGCTGGGGGTTGCCAGTGGTGCCAGATGGTGTTGTGCCCGATATGGCAACCCCAGAGGCAGGTGTGGGTGGGCAACTGGGTCCTGGGGCTGGGCTGTGGAGCGATGGTATTCCAGTCGGGAGTCTTCAGTTCCAGCAGGGGTGGTCACAACAACTTCACCCCTGGCTGACGTGTAGGCAGCAAATAGCAGGGCACGTGGGCAGCAGGCATGCAGGCAGCAGCAGATGGCAGGTGGGAGTGTGCTCGGGGCTCTTGGGGGCAGTAATTTGGCCTTCTGGGCAGGAGCGTGGTCTTCCGTGTGTTGTCGCGTGGCCATTTTGATACGGAGTGATTTGGCACATGAAAAAATTGCACGTCAGTGTGTAATTTGAGGAAACGCCCTTAGCGCGTAAGCGCGTCTGTGAAGTTACGCGCGTGGGTGTTTCCCTCATGACGGGTGCAAAGTGAATCAGCACGTGAATACACCGCACGTACGCGAATTCATTGGACCAAAGGCCCTTTAACGCGTAAGCGTGTCTGTGACGTGACGCGCAAGGGCGTTTCCCTCAACACGGGTGCATGTTCATCGTACATGTGTAAAAACTGCACATCCGAGTGTCAGCTTGTGTAATTGGAGGAACGGGCGTACACGCGTAAGTGACGTTGTACGTGTGGGCCGATTGAAAAGGTTTGTGTGTAAACCATGTGTATGTTGTTTGGGTGACGGGTTCTGATTGAGTGCCTGGTGAGGGTGTGTACTCCTGAGTGGTATGGGTCACCCATGTGCTACCTCCAAAACATTCACCGGCCTTGAATTTGGGTATGACAGTATCCCTTCTGCCCACAGTAGCTAATTAGCGCAACATTACTGCAGTTGCCCTTGAACTGTCATCTTGCAACAACATTGTTCAGATTTGTTCAGGGTTCATTCAGGCTGATTGTTTCAATTCTCCAATTTTTGCAACCCATTTATCAGCCCTAATGCCACATATGTGGCATGCTTCTGTCATTGATTACACCCCTCATTGGGCCACATTTGTTACCTTGTCATGTGAATGATTAGACCATTCAGGCTGATTGAGTATTGGCCTGCTCACATTGATTTTTGGTGCCTGTTTGAATTTGGTACATGATAGTTGTTTCCTGTCATGTTAAAGTGACCAACTATTGATGTGTACATCTGCCTACAATCACTGTATTATTGTACACTGGATGTGTAGCAGTGTGTGGCACATGCACATTTTGGCACACTGTTTAGCATTTTTCATCTCATCATGTCCATCTCACATGGATGGGTGACAGTACTCATTCACTGACATGTCGCTGTACTAGTCAAATGTGCCATGGCTATGCTACATGCCATCTGGGTGCTGGCATGTGTCATGTATGTGTATTGGATATGCCACTCACAGGCTAATGTGTGATGCCAGTGCTACTCACCATGCAGCAAATGTGTTGCTTTTCCATCTTGGTGTCCTCATGGTCTGCTTTTTAACTCCCCTTCAAACTCATTGACAGTGCATGCATGCCAGGAATGTAGTCATGTGGGACATGTGTACATCATGTACTGGATCTCTGGCTTGTCAGGCCTATGTGTGTGCTATGGTGCGCATGCCTGTTTCCATTTGTTGTCTTTCATGTTTTTGCAGGTGATGACGCACTTGATGCTGTTGAGGTAGAGGAGATGGTGCAGATCCAGGAGGAATCTCAGCCACGACCTGGCACCAGTGGAGGACGTGTTGTGGTGGTGGGTGAAAACCCTTCCATACTGCAGACCATACTGTCCAGTGGTGTCTCTGGGTGCACCTCCCCAGACCTCTATTCAGGTGCTGAAACGGATGATGAGACTTATGTACTGTCTCAGGTGAGTGCTTCTGGCAGCGATTCTGTTCTGTTCAACCCACCTGCACCAGGGGTAGAACCCTCTATGGGGATGTCAGTGTTGGTAGGTCCACCTTTGGTGGTTACGGATGCAGGGTCACACTCCGCAACATCTGATCCTGTTCCTGGGCCAGCAGATCAGAGGGGGAATGCAGTCCTGCAGCCTCAGGCAGTACCAGCACAGCAAGGTGCAGATCGGCTTGCCCCGAACAGGTGTGGTGCCCGTTGACACGGTGGCCGTGCGCCACCAGGCAATACTGTATGGGAAAACTCAATGTACGGTATAGCAGCACAACAGGGAGCATCGGTTGAAATGATGGCTCAGGCAATGGAGAGGGTGGCCACTTCCATTCTTCCCCCTGAAAGGCAGATGGAGCAACAACAGCAGGCAACAGAGTCCATTTGCCAATCATACAGAGAAGACATGTTGGCGTCCAACAGGGACCGACGGGTGGCACTGGAGACTCTGCGCGAAGCCATGTCAATAGAGTCACAGGGCCACAGGGAAGCCCTGAGGGTGGAACTCCATAACCTCAGGGATACTCTGGTTGAACTTGAGGCTTCCCGAAATTTTAGGGCAGAACAGCAGCTGGAGCAGCTCACACGTTCACTCTCAGCTGAGCTGCAGGCAACCTGTGAGGAGATCTGGGCATCACGCGAGGCCATGCGTGCAGAAATGCAGGCAACCCGTGAGGTGCTGCATGGGGATCTCCGCACTATCATCCTCCAGAATCAGACCTTCCACACCCGCATGCTTGCTGCCATGGAGGACCATACCAGGGCTTTGCGTGGGCTGCCTCCCATAGCACCACCACCTCCTGATGCAGCAGCAGAGGGTGATGAGAGCGACATTAGAAATGTGTTCCATTACCCTCACCTCCTTCTTCCTCATGCCAGTAACCCATTGGTAATCCATTACATTACCACAACAAACCTCTTACTTTTCCCACTACTCCATTATGCCCGACTCTTTTCCCTTGTCCCAGTGCTGTATTTTTTATTCTGTTACATTACCACAAAATGCATCCCTCTTTTCCAAGTATTCCATTATCTTTGACGGTCTCTTCCTCGTACACATACTCACCCCAATATAATCTTTCTCTTTCAGTACCCTCTTTATAAAGCAAACCAATACCTGACCGCCACCAATGTGTACCATGTACATTATGCCATGTGGGATCCAATGCATTTGACCCAACTCTTCTTCTTCATCAGAGTACCACATTAGTTATCTATTTCATTTCCCCGACCTACCTCTTTCTAGTCCCATTACTGCAATAGTAATCCATTGCATTAACCCCACCTCAATCTCCCTCATCTCAGTACACAATTACTAATGGACCTGTCTGATCTTGCATACTACCATATGCTATGCCAACATCTGAAATCTGCGGCAAAATTCTCACCGGAAGCCATCTTGTGGGTAGCCTCCTTCTTATCCAGCAGAACCATGAGAGTCTTTGCTGACAATTCCTCTGCCCCCCCCCCCTCGCCTGTCACCTGTGGCATGCCCCAAGGCTCCTGCATCTCACTCACACTCTATAACATTTTCACCAAACCCCTATTTGACCTCTTGAACAACCAGGGCATATCATACACTAACTATGCAGATGATACTAAGATGTTCCTTCCTCTATCTGGTAACTATCTCACTGACACTGCCATTCAGCACAAAGGTTACCATACCACCCAAGCCTGCATTTGCAGATCACCTACTTTGATTGAATGACTGTTAAAATGGATTTCTGAACTCTGTCCTGGAGGGGCAGAGGTTCAGAAGGCCAACCTAGTTTCTTGGAACAGGGTAACCTTGGGACAAGTCAGACCAATCAGGGTAGCAATGGCGGCAGTCAAGACTAGGTCTCAAGAGGGGTGAGGGTGACTGAAAGCCTGCAATGAGCACACAAAGCAAGGATGCTTACAAATTACTCCAGACAGGTGTTATATTAAAAATATAGACACATTTTTTACAAGGCCTTTGTAACATCGACCATAGTAAAGAATCACAGTAAAACTCCAATAAACCAACACATCACAAGCAATACAATATATATACAAGACAAAGGGGTCTAAAGAGTAAAAAGCAGAAATATGCAGACCACCTAGATGGGTAAGACCCAGTTCAACATCAGAGGCCACCTAACTAGAAGGAAGTCCGAGCCCTACGAAGTCTGTCCACTGGATAGCCCAGGGACGCTTCCAAAAGGCTTACATACTTGATTTGGTGAAGATGCCGAGAATAGTTGTTCCCACTATTCTAAAGGGTCGAAGCGCCAATACAGGCCTTCTCGTTCGATCAGAAGCAGAGGGGTCTCACAGGATGACAGCAGTGCAGGGTGCCAAACCTTCAGCTCGTCACCAGCGATTCCTCGACTCAGCTTCTTAGTTGCAGGATACTTGGCTCCTTATCCTTTGTTTGTGAGAACTCAGGAGATCGACATGATAGTGGTGTTTTGAGCCTCCTCTTATCCAGAGTTCCTTTCGTGCCAAAACAGAGAGGACCCAATGGGAGACCTGCTCACAAAACACTCACACAGACTACGGTGGTCCCAGGCATTCAAGACACTCTAGACTCTCTGGCACCCAGGATGTGTACTGGGAACAGACATCCCAGCCCACATCCTGGAGGCACACACAAGGCATGCAGAAGCCCGCAAAAGCATTGTGTTTCGCGGGAAAGTGTATGACCAAATAAGGACTGCCCCGGGTCGGCTCGACCTGGGGGAAGGTGAAGGGGCAAGACGGTCAGCGGACAGGACAAAGAACCTCGTGGCATGGCCATTTTGGAGGCCAGGCCACCCATTTGGGCCAAATGCGGGAAGCGCGGTTAACATGGCAAAAAGGGGTTCAAAACACAAAGAAACGATAGCTGCCACCAGTCCCATCTGTGACACACTTACACATTTCATGATAAGTCCAGCAAGAGTTTCTAGGGCCATTGGAATGACTAGAGACCCAAGAGCGCGGGAATGTAAGTTACGGTGCACTCTTGCTTCATGTTGCTCAAAAGCTGCAACATGAGGAAAGGACTAAGGGAAACGATCATATCATAACGAAGTCTCCCGGTACTGGCTGTCTTAAGGGCATGTCAATTTCCCCGTAAGAATGGAGCGAAAGCCCAGAGGAGTGCGGCGTAAGGCTGCGCTTCTCCGGCAAAGTCTAGATCCGGGTGTAAAACAACAGCAAAAGGTTTGGGGGTTGCCACATGGAAGGAAAATTACCTACAATTATGAAATCTTTCCTAACACTCTCCCCTCCCAGACTAAGGACAGGGGCAACTAATACACCCCTGGATGAGTTTCTTGTTCAGGTCGGTTAAACATTCTGGACAACACATCAGCATTGCTATGTTGGACACCTGGCCTATGCTCAAAAGTGAAGTCAAAGCCTTGCAGACTTATGGACACCCTAAGTAACTTTGGATTCTCTCCCTTCATCTTCATTAGCCACTTTAAGGCCTTATGATCAGTTTGCACAGTGAAGTGAGTCCCATAGAGGTAGGGCCTCAGCTTCCGTAGGGCCCACACAACAGAGAAACATTCTTTCTCTACTGTGGACCATCTGAGCTCTCTGTCCTTAAACTGGCGACTAATGAAACCAATAGGGTGTTCCTTACCCTTCTCATCTTCTTGCGATAGTACAGCTCCTATCCCAGTGTCAGAGGCATCTGTCTGCACAATAAAAGGTCTTTGGTAATCAGAGGCCATGAGAACAGGGGCCTGGCGCAATGAGTCTTTTAAGCCGTTGAAGGCCTTCTCACACTCGGCGGTCCCAGTTACCTTCTTGGGTTTCTTCTGCGTTGTGAGAGCAGTCAGACGGGCAGCTATGGTACCATAGTCTGCCATGAAGTTTTGGTAATACCCCATGAGTCCTAAGAAGGCTGTCACTTGGGTCTGTGTAGTGGGGGTAGGCTAGTCTTGTACTGCTTGACTTTACTGGGGTAGAGGCTGTATCCTCCCTCCACCTACTTCATGTCCAAGGTAAACCACAGAGCCTTGTCCAATCTGGCATTTACTAGCCTCTATGGTCAAGTGTGATTTCTGAAGAGCATGTAGCCCAATCCTGAGGTGTTTCACATGGTCTTCCCAGGTGGTGCTGAAAACTGCTATATCATCCAGATATGCAAGACAGAATTCATCCAACCCGTTTAACACATGATTCCCAAGCCTCTGAAAAGTGGCAGGTACATTCTTCAACCCAAACGGCATTACCCTGAACTGGTAAAGACTGCCTGGAGTTGAGAACGCTGTCTTCTCCTTGGCATGTTCTGCTAGGGCTATTTGCCAATAGCCTGCAGTGAGGTCAAACGTGCTGAGGTACTTGGAGGCACCCAAGGTATCCACCAGATCATCTGTTCGAGGCAAGGGGTGTGCATCTGTCTTGGTGACAGCATTCAGAGCCCTGTAGTCCACACAGAACCTCAGTTCAGAAATGCCTGCTTTTGGAACCAAAACACAGGGCTGGACCAAGGACTACTAGAGGGTTCAATCACCCCAAGGTCTAACATTGTGTTGACCTCTGTCTTAATGTAAGAACGTACTTTGTCTGACATCCTGTATCCTCTACTTTGGTATGAACGCTGTCTCCTGTGTCTATGTTATGTTTGCACCAAGGTGTCAAACCAGGGAACTGCGAAAACAGGGGGGAAAATTGCCTAAGCAAACTTTTCACCTCAGCCTGCTGATCAGAAGTCAGCTGAGGGGCCACTCAGACACCCTCAAAGGAGCTATCTGAAGGACCGCTTTGGAACAGGTCAGGAGAGGTTCAGACTCCTCTTCCTCAACATCTGAAGCCAGTAGCAGTGCTGCGATTTCGACTCTTGGGACGAAAGCCTTCAGACTATTTACATGGAACACTTTTAGAGCCTGTCCAGGCCTTCCAAGGTCCACTAAATAGTTGACCTCACCCAGGGGCTCCACCACTGTGTAAGGGCCTGACCATTTATCCTGTAAAGCTCTAGGCCTTATGGGATTTATGATCAGGACTTGCTGAACAGGTGTAAAGTTGATGAGCGAATCTTTCTGGTCATACCGATGTTTCACCAGTGCTTGTCCTGCCTTCAACTTGTCACTAGCCAGACCAATCAGGAGTACCAATCTGTTTTCTGAGCCCTAACACATAGTCTACTACGTTGGTAGTAATAGGGGGAGTGGACATCTCCCATCGCTCCTTGACTATGGCTAAGGGTCCCCGCACAGGGTGACCAAACAGAAGTTCGAAGGGGCTGAGGCCAACACCCTCCTGTGGTACCTCTCGGTAGGCAAACAGTAAGCATGGTAAAAGAAGATCCCAGTTCTTCCAGAGCCCCAATCATACTCTTTAATGTTCTGTTGAACCGTTCCACCAGACCATTGGTCTGGGGGTGGAATGCAGAAGAGAACTTCTAGGTGACCCCACATTCTTTCCACATAGCCTGCATATACTTTGACATAAAGTTGCTGCCTCGATCAGACAAGACTTCTTTAGGGAAGCCACCCTAGTAAAGAAAGTAACGCTTTTGCAACTGACTTGGCAGTTACAGTTTTTAATGGGATGGCCTCAGGATACCTAGTTGCATGGTCGACCAGCACCAGGATAAACCTATTGCCTGAGGATATTTGCGGGTCAAGGGGACCAACAATGTCGATCCCTACCCTTTCGAATGGTATTCCCACAACTGGGAGTGGTACCGATGGAGCTTGGATTGTTGAGCCACTCTTACCAGATAACTCGCAGGAGGCACAACTCCTGCACTGACTTTCTACTTGCACCCCCATCTTGGGCCAGTAGAAGTGCATGGATAACCTTTGCTTGGTCCTCTTAATACCAAGGTGACCAGCAAGGGGCACTTCATGTGCCAACTGCAGGAGGAAGGGTTTTAGAGCAAGGGGAACCACCAACCTCCTATGGTCTCCTTATGTAGACTCTGTGGGCTCACTATACAGGAGTCCACCTTCCCAATAAATCCAATTCTTCCCAGGAGGTTCACCCTCAAGCTGGGAGCAGGCCTGTCTCCTTCGGCCTTCCAGAGATGGGCACTCACGTTGGCCTTTACTGAATTCTTCCCTGTCAGGACCACCTTCTACTAACAAGTCGTTTAGTTCAGGGTGGACATTAGGGTCAAATACTTCAGGTATCGCCGCCTCCTCGTCAGGTCCAGGCGATTGACCAACTTCCTCCACCGCAGTGGCAGGTGAGTTCGGGGGAATATTTTCTTTCCCTCGTTTTGGTTTTCTGACTCCTTTAGCCTTGGGTTTCCCTTTTGGTTTTCTGACTCCTTTAGCCTTGGGTTTCCCCTTTGGCTCGGGCAGCTCACTGAGCTTGGTCAGTGCTGCCCTGGTTTGAGACCTTGTGCAGGGTCTGTCGGCAGTGTCTCCCACAAGCCCTAACGCTCAGAGATCATTGCCCAACAAGACCTTTCCTGGGACGTTCCTCTGAATTCTCACTGGAATCCTGACTGCTGTACCATTGATAGTAAGATTTTCAGTTATTACTGGAAACATGCGAGGTGGTGTCATGATCTCTGCTTCCAAAAGATCAGGACTTGCCCGACTCCCTTGGAAGCAGACCCATAACCCCGGTTCCGAGTGCCAGCCAGTCCCAATTGGGACCTTTTGGACCCTGTCCTGGCGCCAGTGGCACCAGGCTCATAAAGATGCCCAGTCCCAGCGCTGGAAGCGCCGGGCTCATAATGCTTGGGTGGACTTACCTGCAGCAGACCATGCTGCTTACTTACCTGCCAGTTGAACCCCTGATCCTCTTCTGTTTGGGACTACTTTTCCTGTTGGGTGGGGCAGGAGCCACTCCCTAGGTTCAGAACACTGGAACTCTTCTGGAAAGCAGGAACTCTTTTCTTACCTAGGCGTGGCTGTGGAAGGAGACACCTAAGCACTACAGGAGGCTATTTAAACCACACCCGATGGATGAATCTTGCTTTGCGTTATTCTGCATTCTCTGCAGCAGAACGCTCATCGTGTCTTCTGCTTCTGATCCTGGGCCTAAGGGAACAAAGGCTTACCATCCTGGAATCCAGTCTTCAGCAGCACCTGCAAAGACAAAGAAAGAACAGGTTCGCTCTACGGTCTTCAGTGGCAGCGCATCTCTTACCTGGTCCATCGGCTGTCACCAACGCCTCGCGCTGCATTCCGGCATCTGAAAGACAAAGGCTTACCTACTCTTCGCATGCTCCGGAGGTCTTCGCACTGCATTCCGGCATCTGAAAGACAAAAGCTTACCAGATCTTTGCACGCTCCGGAGGCCTTCGACGCTGCATCCCGCATCTGAAAGACAAAAGAAGGTGCGTTTAAAGACATTGGGCAACTTTATTACTCACGTGCCATTACTCCTTCCCACGCCGAATCCAGTGGGTATTCCAGCACCCTTCAGCTTCTCTAAAGCTCCGAACTTGTACCTGCAAGATAAAAGGGACAGTTAGTGCGCATCATGAAGCAGGCTACAAGCGCTTACTTACGTGCTTCCAGGCGCTTCTATTCCTCACGCGGGTTCGATCCTCAACTCTCATCAGCCCGCCATCCGCCATCGCCGGAACCCTGCAAAACAAGAGATATCATTACAAAAGACTTTTAAGACATTTGAAGTGCCCGGAACTTACCTTTCGTGCAGTTAACGACGGACAGCAGTCCTCTGAGGTCAAGAGGCCTGCGCCCTTATCCAGTGAAGAAACTGGTTAGGGCACCCTGCCCCGAGGCAGATGGAGAGCTCGGCGTTCACTTACCTAAGGTGAGGGCGTTAACCTTTGGGGTTCTACAGGAGAAGAGAAAGGGAAGAGGAGAGAGGCACCCAATAACCCCAGTTCATTAATCCCATATTTTCTATCTGCAGACATCTTACTCTTCGAGTCAGACATACAGTGCACAGAGGTCCAGCCCAAAGAGCCAACCGTGTGTTACACATCACCTTTGAAGATACGGCATTCACCCAGTCAAGACCGGCGCCTCTGCGGGAATCAGGTGAGCGTTACAGGTGGGCCATCAGCCAACTTAGTGGGCATCAGAGTAGCTCTGGCAACTTCCTCTGAGTCTACCAAGGTAGACTCCACTACAGTTCGACTCCACCCATTATGCCTAAGAACTGGAGTATCTGCTCCATTAATCAGCACACTGTCTTTAAAGTAGTGCTTGGTATTATCTGGAATCCTAGCATAAGCCTCTGCGACTTTAGGCTCCCAGAAACCCAGGGAAACTAGAACTACCTCAGATTCTATCCCACTGGGGAAGGAGTCTGAGGAGAAGAATGCTCCTGTAATCTCTTCTTCCTCGTAGGAGGAGAAGGCCAGATCAGCGGAGTGGACCCCCAAAGGTTTAACCTTACACCGGGGATCCCTCTTCACGTGGTCAGTTGCTCCACAAGCAAAACACGATCCATTGGGTCTGTTTACATAGGAAGGCTTACTAAAACCAGAGTTCTGTTTCGGAGGCTGACCTCCACTACCCTGTGAGTTCTCTTGTGTCTTACCCTTATTTTTCTTTTTGTGGCCCTTTTGAGAAGAACATTTATCAGATTCTCCACCCTCCTTATCTTTGGACTTTTTCCCTTCCTCCTGCTTACCAGCATGAGTTTTGTCATTATGGGACACTCGATGTGACACCCATAAATCTGCTGCAATGGCAAGTTTCTTTGGATCTATCTCCTTAGAATCCACCAAATGCTGCTTAAGCTCAGGGGAAGAAGATGCAAAAATGTGCTCCAGCATGACAAGACTTATCATACCTTCAAAGGTAGAAACCTTATAACCTTCGACCCAGCCAGTGAAGTTTTTAAAGGATTCGGTTACATAAGATACCCAAGTACCACCTTCTTTTTTCTTATAAACTCAGAATCATTTTAAATATTTGGCAGGAGTCTTTCCAAACTTTAAAATGAGAGTTTGCTTCAACATTGCAAAATCTGCTCGCTCAACCTTTGACATTTCCATAATGGCACTGCAGCCAGAATGGGGCAGTCTGCTGAGTAACCAGGCAATTTTATCAGCATTGTCAACTTGTTGAACTTCACATGCATACTCAAATGTATTCAGCCAGTCCATAATGTCATTCTTTTCCTCATACACACTGAGCAGATCTTTATGAAACCGTGGATGAGAGGAAGCCCTAAACCCATGTCCAGGACCCTTGGATCCATTGGCGACTTGAAGCTTGGCCAGTTCCAACTGGTGATCCCAGTCTTTCTGTTTTTCTGCCTGTTCGATTTTTAGCTTGACCCTATTGAACTCAAGCTCTTCCTGGAGTTTGGCCATATTGAACTCAAGCTCCTTCTGCCTAAATAGCAGCTCTTGCTTCTTGAATTCAAGCATGGCTTCCCCATCAGCCCTGGCAGAGGAAACATTGGACATTTCATCCTCCCTGTCCTCATGGTCGCGGTGGACCAGTGCAGCGGCAGAACTGTGAGAGCAGCCCCACCTCCTTCTGCACTGTCCTTCAGAAGCTATAGCGTCAAGCTGAGCTTCTTGCCACGCCATGATTCTTTGGATCATTTCCATTTTTGTGCCTGGCGAGGAGACACCTCTTTCAGCACCCATCTTTTTCAATGTTTTGGATTTAGAAGCATTTAAAGTTAACAAGGTACCTGTTTCCATACTGTTTGATAGGACTATGGCCTTTAAAGAGTTATACTATGACAATTCACTACGTGTCCTGTTAGGAATAACTTGAAATGCCCTCGCTCGTGCACAACACTGGATACCGTCAGTCGTATCCCACCGCTGTACACCAATTTGTTAAGATGGATTTCTGAACTCTGTCCTGGAGGGGCAGAGGTTCTGAAGGCCAGCCTAGTTTCTTGGAACAGGGTAACCTCTGGACAAGCCAGACCAATCAGGGTAGCGATGGCGGCGGTCCAGACTAGGTCTCAAGAGGGGTGAGGGTGACTGAAAGCCCACAATGAGCACACAAAGCAAGGACGCTTACAAATTACTCCATACAGGTATTATATTAAAAATATAGACACATTTATTACAAGGCCTTTGTAACATCGACCATAGTAAAGAATCACGGTAAAACTCCAATAAACCAACACATCACAAGCAATACAATATATATACAAGACTAAGGGGTCTAAAGAGTTAGAAGCACGAAATATGCAGACCACCTAGATGGGGAGGAAAACAGGCAGTGCAAGTTATCGTTAGACCCAGTTCGACATCAGAGGCCACCTAATCAGAAGGAAGTCCGAGCCCTATGAAGAGTGGAGCCTTGTGCTCAAAAGTACCTCAACACGCGGGTGCCAACGGGCAAAGGAGAGTCTCTTCAGGGAGATCAGGCAGTTCAGAGAGGTGAACAAAACGATGATGAACAGTTCCCCGCTACTCCAGCATGGCCTCCACTTGTGGGCAGAAGTAGGGCGCGAGTGCGGAAAAGGATTTCTGTTTACGACAGCGGTGGTAAGCCACAAGCTCCTGCGGGAGGGCGACCGGTTAGGGTATTGACTACTCACCGGTCCCCGATGCAGGCAGACCCAGGCTTCTCTGGTTCCGTTTCGGTACTGGCAGGTTCAGATGCGATCAGCAGGATGTCTCAACGCCGTGTAGATTCTGCGACAGCATGAGTCAGGGTCAAGGGTGTCCCAAATGCAGCGAACACTCACAGGTTTGTTACCACAGCAGGGCAACTCGGCAACCACAGGTATTCCGGTCCCAAAGCACACGTTTCACTTCAGATCTGGGAATGCCAAGTGTACGAATCGTGTGAGAGTGCCGAGGACACAGGATTAGCAGTAAGCCAGACGGCGGTGACAGAGCAAGGTTCCTGTGTAGGCTGGTCTGTCCACTGGATAGCCCAGGGACGCTTCCAAAAGGCTTACATACTTGATTTGGTGAAGATGCCGAGAATAGTTGTTCCCACTATTCTAAAGGGTCGAAGCGCCAATACAGGCCTTCTCGTTCGATCAGAAGCAGAGGGGTCTCACAGGATGACAGCAGTGCAGGGTGCCAAACCTTCAGCTCGTCACCAGCGATTCCTCGACTCAGCTTCTTAATTGCAGGATACTTGGCTCCTTATCCTTTGTTTGTGAGAACTCAGGAGATCGACATGATAGTGGTGTTTTGAGCCTCCTCTTATCCAGAGTTCCTTTCGTGCCAAAACAGAGAGGACCCAATGGGAGACCTGCTCACAAAACACTCACACCATACGTGGACCTATCACGGACCACGGTGGTCCCATGCATTCAAGACACTCTAGTCTCTCTGGCACCCAGGATGAGTATTGGGAACAGACATCCCAGCCCACATCCTGGAGGCACACACAAGGCATGCAGAAGCCCGCAAAAGCATTGTGTTTCGCGGGAAAGTGTATGACCAAATAAGGACTGCCCCGGGTCGGCTCGACCTGGGGGAAGGTGAAGGGGCAAGACGGTCAGCGGACAGGACAAAGAACCTCGTGGCATGGCCATTTTGGAGGCCAGGCCACGCATATGGGCCAAACGCGGAAGCACGGTTAACATGGCAGAAACGATAGCTGCCACCAGTCCCATCCGTGACACACTTGCACATTTCATGATAAGCCCAGCAAGAGTTTCTAGGGCCATTGGAATGACTAGAGACCCAAGAGCGCGGTAATGTAAGTTACGGTGCACTCTTGCTTCATGTTGCTCAAAAGCTGTGACATGAGGAAAGGACTAAGGGAAACGAAGTCTCCCAGTACTGACTGTCTTAAGGGCATGTCAGTTTCCCCGTAAGAATGGAGCGAAAGCCCAGAGGAGTGCGGCGTAAGGCTGCGCTTCTCCGGCAAAGTCTAGATCCGGGTATAAAACAACAGCAAAAAGTTTGGGGGTTGCCAAATGGAAGGAAAATTACCTACAATTATGAAATCTTTCCTAACAATGACGAAGAGACCAAGATTCTCCTGATTGACTCTCAATTTGTTCTCAACAGACTTAACCAGGCCTACAGGGCCTTCACCATCGATGGCATCTCTAATCTGATATCAAGCTTTGTAAAGACTGTTAGGGAGAATTCTCAAAATGTGCTAATTTCCCTTACCTTTTGAGACCCCCAGCAACTTTGCTGGATTTCTAGGATTTCATTTCATTACCTGGGAAGAGTGTGAGCCTTTTTTCCACTCTTCCATGTATTTTGAATGTTTTTTTACTTTTGTGTTCTTGGGTTATGGAGTTTTAAAACAACTCAAGTGGCATCATCTTTTTCAGTTGCACAGGGATGTCTTTCAGACTTCCCAAGGATTAAATATCTTCTCTGGGACTGACTACTGTCTCCCAGAGCATGTAAAATTAAATTGACTTTACTAGTCTCTTTAAATTTACTGACCCAGCACACACTATCTTACTATAGAGTGCTGGAGGGATTACTTAGTTTCCCCTGAGTCAAAACACTCATGTAACAGTAAAATGTTACCGTTTTCTACTTTAAATGGCAGGTGGCAGTGGTTTAGATCAACTATCATGATTTTTCCTGACAGCTAACAACAGTAGCTAAAAATCGGGTCAGCCATGTTTTTCAATATGGCGCCCCAGACCTGTCTGTAAAAACAGACTCCGATCATTTTTTTCCCCATTTCTTTTAGGAAAAATTCTTCTTGTGTTTGTCCCTGTGCGCCAAACCAGGGTTGGTCCCTTTTTTTGTTGGCCTTTGGCGGGCTTCAGTGTTGAAGCACTCCTCTGGCACCTAAGTGTTGGGGGTGAACAGGATGTGAGGGAGGTGCCCGAAACTCCCTGTGCTTAGTCTCCCAGGAGACCTGAATGCACTCTGGCGTGATTGGCCAGCTGGCAGTCCAGCAAGGACGGCCACCCTGCTGTGTGAGTGACAGCCAGGCTGGAATGAATGGTGGAAAACTGTTTAAAAGCAGGTCTCTGGGACTTGGAAAGGAGAGTCGACCACTGGAACATAAGAACCGAAGATGAGCTGAAGGAAGATGACGCTGCAACTCCTGGATGACCGGTGAAGCCCTGGTGTAGGTCCAAATTGCCTGAAACTCCATCGACAGAGAAGCCCTTCAAGGTTAACTTCTTCCCTTGAGTTTGGTGGGAACAACCAACTTGCAAGCCATCTGGACACCGTCCCCATCTGGTTGAATTTTCATCAGTGCTGTTGAAAACCGGAAAGCCAGAGGGAAGGAAACCAGCATGTGAACTTTAAGGCACTCACACCTTAAACCGATGTCTTGCTACAGCTTTTGGCCTCTTCCCTGGGCAGTGCAGGAACCTCCCGACGTCCTCCTTCTTGTCCCTACGCCTGAAGCTCACGAACAGCGAGATCTGCTCGAACTGCCAGGAACAACTGCCTCAGCTACAGCTTTCTTCATTAAGAAGATACTGTGCAAACGCGGTCCGGAAATCTTTTCGGCCATCGTGAAAGTGCATTAAACTTTCTTAACTTCGAAGGCATGTCCTTCCCTAAACATTCATCAAACCTTTCACCTAGCCAAATTCTTCTAAACTCTGTGGCAAAGACTTAACCGTTACTAGCAGCACTGTGCTATCCTATACAACGTCTCTGAACCATTGACTTTGGCCCAGGCCTATGAGAAGAATTGCTGGTTGTAGATAACTGAAACTCTTTGCACTGCCTATGAATGTATTTGGGCTGTCTATTCTTATAACCTTGTCTTTTTACTCATTTAATAAGTATCTGAAGTGCCATTTTGCTCCCATTTCATTTGAGCTAAACACGTTCATTTACTTACTGGTTGTATTTTTGTGGTTTTTTAGTGTGTGATATTGAGCTGCTTATGCTAGTGTCATGTTTTTTAACTGACTGAGGGCCTCATTACGACCCAGGCGGTAGGTTACCGCCTGGGTCGTACCTTTACCACCATGGCGTAAACTATGTTTACGCCATGGTGGTTGGTGGACTTACCGCCCCATTCCGAGGTTGGCGGGGCGGTAAGTCCCCAATCCCCATTTACCCTTCCCCATTCCCATTTTTGCCCCATAGGGCATAATGGGAGTGGGGAAGGCGTTAATTACGCCACCGTAAATTACGGTGGCGTAATTAACATCAAGGTCCCTTAGCGCCATGGATTTTAACACCTGCTAAAAGCAGGTGTTAAAACCTCCATGGCGCTAAGGGACATCGGAATCAGGCGGTAAGGGTCGGCGCTGTTTACGCCGCCGTAAACCCCTTACCGCCTGAGTCGTAATGAGGCCCTGAGTAAATAAATGTATATTCTTTTACTAAGAAACCTTGAGTAAGTGTTTGTTTGAATCACTATATTAGTTGGTCCTTTGTGTAACTTGTTCTACTGCTCACTTAAACTCTTGAGATAAGTCTGAGTGCTGCCTTACCATCACCCGTGCACTTATTGGATCCAGACTTGACTATTGCAATGCCCTATTTGCTGGCACCTCCACTCACAACATCAATAAGCTCAACGTCATCCAAAATAATGTACTTTGAACCACCCTGAGCATTCCTAAACACAAGCATATTTCAGCAGCTAGTAAAAAAGCTCACTGGCTCCCCATTCAAGACACTGGGCCTCATCACGAGTTGGGTGGTAACCCTTAAATGTGTCGGTAGTGCTATTACCTCCACATTTAAGGGTGTGCCAAATCACGGGTTTGGCAGATTTCCCCCCAGCTCTGAGCTGGGGGGAAATCTGTCGAAATTTCGCGCTCTAACCGTCGGCGGGAAATCCACCAGCGGTAAGAGTGTGACAATTCCCCATTGAGCCCAATGGGGAATGGGGAATTCCCGAATGGGCTCAGTGGGGAATGGGCAATACCCATTCCGCCAAACCAGTGATCCGCCGCTATTAGCGCCGGGGGTTTGGCGGTAGGGCTATTAACGCTGGCGCTAATAGCGCCGGCGTTACCGCCCAACTCGTGATGAGGCCCATTGGCAATCACACACAGATGCCTCTCTGATGTTGCCCCACCATACCTAACCCAAAAACTAAAAAAGACTGACTCGATCTGCTTACGCACACCAATTGATCACCCTGAGATTCAACCATTTAGAGCCGGTGGGACCAGCTTCCTTATCATCACCACCAAGAACTGAAATGCCCTACCTCCAGCACTCAGATCAGAACAATCCAACTGGACAATTAGGAAATACTTTAAGACACTGCTTTTCTTCCAGAGTCCTTTCCCTGACTATGCAGCGACCTTGAACTGTCCTTTTGTACTGAACTTGGTTTTTATCTAACCTGTAACAAGCGCCTTGATGCCTTTGGGTTAAGTACACTTCATAAATGCATAAAAAATAAATAAATACATTCATTAATTGTCCATTACATTGGACCACCTCTCTCATACTCATCCAAATACCCCCTTTCACCCACCTCCCTTTTCTTTTTCCAAGAACTGCATTAGGAATCTGTTGCATTATCTACACCTTGCTCTTCCTTGCCCCAATATTTCATTAGGAATCTGTTAAATTACTGCCAGCTCAATTTTCCTCATGCCCAGTACCCCAATAGTAGTCTGTTGCAATACCCTTACCTCTCTAGTCCTCATATCAGTACTCAATTATCCCTTCACTCTCTCCCTCAATCCAGTAACCCATTAACATTATGTTACATTACCCCAACCTCCCACTTCCTTGTTCCAGTACTCTATCACCAAAGCCTCTCTCTCATTCCCATCCCAGTACTCAATTGCCCTCACATCCCCCTTGCTCGCTCCAGTCCCCAATAGTAATCCATTGCATTATCCCAGCCTCATTCTCCCTCATACCTGTACCACATTAGTAATCTTTTGCATTAGACCCACCTCCTTCCCTCTTCCTCACCTCAGTACCCAATGTTAATCCTTTGAATTATCCCTGAATCCTTCTCATCTCAGTAGCCCAATAGTGATGTGCTACATTACCAACATCTTCCTCTTTCTCCTCCTAGTACCCCCACAGCAATCTGTTGTATTAGCCCCACCTCTCTCTCCCTTGTTGCAGTACCCCAATAGTAGTCCATTGCATTACTTCACATACCTCTTCCTCATTCCAGTACACTATTAGTAACCAGTTACATTACCGCTAACTCCCTCTTGCTAGTATTCCTTTAATTAATACTCTCTTTACCTCGCACCAGCATCTCAATTAGTAATCTGTTACATTATTCCCACCTCCACTCCCGTGCCCCAGTACTGCATTATACTTACTTCTCTCTTCTTTGTCTCAGTACTTCATCAGCTCTTCCTCATCCCTGTAAACTATTAGTAATACTATCTATTGTATTACACCTATATTCTTCTTCCTTACCCCTTTACAGCAATAGTGATCCATTGAATTGCCACTACCTACCTCTTCTTCATATCACTATGTCATTGGCCTACCTCGCTCTTCCTTGTTCCAGTAACCCATTAGTAATCCTTTGCATTACCCAACTCACTCTTCATTGCGCTAGTATGCCATTAGTAATCATTCAAGGAGGCAGAAGCATTCAAGAAGTGCTTTCGTCAAGTGCTGTCTGGCTGTCTACCTCCCTCCATACCCAGTTACTGGCCACTTAAAATCGATGCAGTTGCTGGACTGTTAAGTACGAGTTCGCAATGTGAAAAGCAGCAAGGAACAGCGATAAACGTACGAAGGCAGATAACTCATTCATTTCATTGGTTGAACTATTGAAGTCCCGCCCTAACTGCCGGAAGAGGATAAAACTGGTGGCCTGTGCACATGCAGCATACGTGCATTCATGGAGTGCTTTCAATTAGTGCTATCTGGCTGTCTGCGTATCAGCATGAGGAACGTATCGATTTGCCCAAGTAAGCGAAGGACGTAGAAACGGTTGATGGCTGGCACCCGTGAACTCACTTTTTGCCCCCTCCCTTCTGAGTTTGCTGTCGAGGACCGGTGGGTGCCTCGGGGTAACAGTCATTATTTGAAATTTGAACAGTGTCCGCCCCAGCCAGGCCCTTTGCTATGGTAGGATAAGTTCACCTTATTTGGTTCACTTCAAAATGTATGGACTGAGTTTGAATTTCCTCACAGCATGAAACCTAAAAATCAACGCAGACCTTGTCTTCAGAGTATCACTGCAAAAGCAGGAAAAAGACCACAGAGCCCAAAAAAATATATTGGTGCTCCCAATGTCACTCCTAACATGAACAAATACAGAAAAGAAATTCAGGACACACATCCCAGTCCACAGATGCGGATTACTGGGTTATTTGATCCAGACGTCAGCACTTATGCTTCGGTGACACAATCTCAACCAACTCTACCCTGTACTGGGGATTTTTTGGAGGCCTCTGATTGTCCTATTCCCTGTTCAGTATCAGCTATTGGCAAGAATGGCTCCTTACTCAACTTATGTCTTGAATTAAAACGTAACTCTTTAGAGTTTTTACCAGCAAGTTAAGAGAATATTATCGGATCCAACCTATCGAGTAGCCCAAATTTGGAGGCATTGGTTTCCAGTTTGGAGTCATCTGAAGAGGAAAGCTTCAGCGAAGAAGGGGTTTCTTTGGCAAGGCAGAACAACAGCTTTTTAGGGGAAGCTCCTACCACGGCTCAGATAAACACAATGATGTCCAAAAAAGACTACTTATTCACACATTGTACTGATATGGCTGTAGAACAGCATGAACTAAATACTATAGTTTTGCAAGTGGCAGACATTATTTTGGACAATATTCCTGATCATAGAACGTAAGTGAGGGAGACCACGGTCGCACAGCAACGATTTGAATTAAAAGTACAAAGCAACGTAGGCCCTCCATCTGATATTATAACCATACCTGATACTTAAATACAAGGTAACACCGGCCCTCCTTCTGATATCATTACCAATGCCGATACCCAAGTACAGAATTCGTTGTCTAGAGGGCAAGCTGTTGACTTGCAGGACTCCTTAGATACTGTCGCCTGTACTGAAGATGACGCCTTGGAAGACTTTGCAATGAAAAGTCCTCCAGCCTCACGCGAAGGGAAGCAGAGAAAGCTTATGCCAATGGGTATAAAAACAAGTCTTATTCATAGACGAAGCTACTAGTCCATCAACAGGTCAATACAGAGAGAGTAAAGTGCCATCTTCTCCCACACGTTTAACAACGGTTACAAAGGTCCAGTGAGATGTGTCAATAAGACATGTATTACTGAGGGGTCATTTGGACCGATGGTTTAAACCTGGTGATGAGCGTTTTGTAACGACACAACCAGCCTCCTCAAATGACAAGTTAAACTGTATCACAACAGGGGTTCTTCAAGGCATGACTATTGCAAATGATGACACTTGGCCTATTTTCAGGTAATAATAAGTTGGTTCCAGAACACGGGCGACAGGATAAGAATACCACCAGTCTTACGGAACCTTCTTCAATGACGAAGTCCATATAACGCCCCTGGCAAGTCGAATGAAGACAATAATCTATTTATCTTGCTACCTGGAGGCCCAACAGAGGGGGCAAATACATTTGTAGGTATTGATTTAGCCGAAACCTCTTTGGGAACTTTGGTGAAGATTAAAGAGCTCTATCCGATAGCAACCAGCCCATTCCTCAGTGGTTCACTCGTATTAGCAATATGAAAAAAAATGCCTTGGCTAGCTGCAATTAGTAACAAAGATCTACTACATTTAGAATTACATAAGTGGGACAGCCATACTAACTGGGCACTGATCAAAGTTTAATTGCCTGCTGTGGTATCATTACTTTGTAAATGTGCAGGTACATTGTTTAAATTGGGGTACAAAATCATGGTTTGCTGCAAACAATCAACTAGGATATTAAGTGATAAATTGGGTTTACCCACTTCATATGTGATTTACAAACCGGATACCTTAATGCCACGCTCAAATAGAACCCCCCAAATATTGTTAATCATTGCTTTTCAGTATGTCAACCTGAATGGTGGCAGCAAAACGACTTGTTGGGTTCAGCAAATGCGGGAATCAGGCTACCCTATAGATTCTTTGAGTAGAAATAATTGAATTCATTACATTGCAAGTTGGAATGCAAGGGGATATAGCCATCTGTTGGACAGCAAGGGATCTTTACCCTTGCTCTCTAAATACAAGGTGTTCCTGCTCCAGGAGACTTGGCTCGCTTCTGCATTCCACCTTGGAAGTTACCACATTCCCTAAGTGATGGCTGGCAATGGCCCCCATGGTAGACCGTGTGGAGGTCCAATAATAGGAATTAGCCCAAAAAATGAATCTCTGCAAATTGCCTTGAGGGAAAAGAAATATATTAGTTATTAATATGTATGTTCCTCCAGACATTCTGTTTGGACCCCACACAAGATTTTCTTGGGAATATCTTTTTGGAATGGGTGGGGATGCCCCAAAATCAGATTCTATTGGGTGGAGATTTAAATGCCTGCTGTAGTGCTGTAGTGACAAAGAAATGTGCCCTCCTTATTGGTATGCATTTAAGAAATATGTGAGGCAGCAGAAAATGGGGAATGCTAAAGGAGGGCAGTGGGTGCATTTCCTGAGAGATTGAAATCTTAGATTAATCAATGTTAAGGTTCTCATGACAGGGGCAAGGATATCAAGAGTATCAGATATAGCAGAGTGGAGCGTGGAGAGGGCTGTGTCAGGGTGAGAGCCAGCCAAAGGGGGATGAGGGGGAGAGAAAGTGGCGGCGATAGCCTCAACTGACACAGGCTTCATGGGTCGGATAACCGAGAAGGTGCGTGGCAGTGATGGAGGTGGCTTGGTCTGAGGGGTAGGGAGGGTGAAGTGGTAGGAGAGGAGAAAATGATCACTCCAGGAGAGAGGAGTGGAGAGAGGGACAGAGAGGGGAAGGTCTGAGGAGATCAGAACATCCAGAGTGTGCCCTGCAGAGTGAGTTGGGCCAGAGGGGAGAATGGTGAGTGAGAGTGAGTCGCGAAAGAGTCCTGATGGAGGACAGGAGGCATCAAGGTGGATGATGAAATCTCCAAGAAGGAGGAGTTGAGTGGCTGAGGCCAAGAGTGAGGAGGAGAGGTCCGCCCACTCAGAGAGGAAGGAGGAGATTTGACCAGGTGGCCGATAGATAGTAGCAACAGTAAAGGAATGGCTGGGGGAGAGAGAGAGCCTGCAGACGAGGCATTCGAAGGAGGAGTAGGAATGCGTAGGAGTGACAGATGTGGGAATCCACTCGGGGAAAATCAGGGCTACACCCTCTCCAGCACGGTTGGACCTGGGCGCAGAGAGGATCTTGTAGCCATCAGGTAGGAGCATGTCAAAGCAAGTGACAGAGCTGGCCATGAACCATGTCTCGGTCACACCAAGGACATCGAGGTCAAGTTCCTCCAGGAGACACCAGATATCAGAGGAGTCTTTGACAGCAGAGCGAGAGTTTAGAGTGGCAATATGGAGAAGGTTGCCATCCTTGAAGGACTTCTGGGCAGAGGTACAGGTCAGAGGTACGTCCTTCGGAGGTGTAGAAGGAGCCCAAGAGGGGGCAGAGAGGGAAGGAGAAGGCAAGGTAGCCAAGGAGGAGGCATAGGGGGGGCGAGGTCACCGCGGAAAGGGGAGAGGGGACAGCGGGAGAAGAAAGTAAATTGATGAGGCACGGGACGCATCTATCAAAGAGGTGAAGGTTAGCCTGAGGGCCTTGGACCAAGACTGTCCCATTCGAGTAAATATTCATGATGACCTTAGAGGAATGGAAGGAGGCCAGGAGGGCATCCCAACAGGTGCCACCATTAATGGGAGAAGAGGAGAAAGGAGAGAGCACAGAGACCATATGAAGGGTCCATAGGTTTGGCGAAGGAACGACAAAGTAGATGTCAGTGAGAGTTTCCTTGGAGGTGGCACTGATGTACTTGTCAGAGATAGGGAGGCCTGGGTTAGAGACAAGGGTGTCCTTTTTAAACTTCTTCCTACCAGATTTAGTGAGGAGAGCAAGATAGTCGATAGAGAAGAAGTTAGAGAAGATAGGATGGAGAGAGAGCTCCATGGAGTAGGTGGGAGAGGAGAGAGGTGAAGGTACTAGAACAGGCAGGCGTGACAGTGAAAGGCAAGCAGGTTGCGCAATATGACAGGATGACGACAATCAGGATTAAGAGGTTTACAGAAAGCACATTATAAGACAGGAGAGGAAACACAGCTAAATGTGACAATCCTGAATAGAGAGAGGAAGGCCTAGGTTTCACAAAGAAATTTTAAATACTGAGACAGTGCATATTATAACATGAGAAAAACACAGCTAAATTTGAGAATCCTGAATAGCAGGAGGAAGGCTTAGGTTTCACAAAGCAATTTTAAATACTGAGCCAGTGCATATTATAACATGAGAAAAACACTGCTAAATTTGAGAATCCTGAAAAGAGGGAGGAAGGCCTAGGTTTCACAAAGCAATTGTATAACTTGCTTGATATCCTTGCCACTGTCATGAGAATCCGCCTAAAGCCCAAAGCCAAGTGCAACTCCTGGTATGACTCACACCTCGTCACCCTAAAACACAAGTGCAGGGTGGCCAAGAGGAAATGGCTTGCTTCATGTACACCCTCTGAAAAACTAGTCTGCCGCCTGCTCCAAAGGCAATACTGGTTCTCTGTCCTAACCTAGAAGAAAGCCCATATCCAAGCACGTGTCTCTGCGGCATCCAACAACTTGGCTGAACTTGTTATAATCTGCAAGGAACTGGCCAATCCTGCTGCAGTATCTAACTCTCCTGTCCCTTCCCAGGCCCTCTGTACGGCACTGGCTTCTCACTTCATTTCAAAAACTCAGGACATCCTCTCCTCACTCTCCTCCTATCGCCTCCCTCCCTCTACTCCCTACTCTTCCTCTGGCCCCTCTGCAGCCACCCACCCTCCCTCCTTCTCTGCCTTCCCCCCTTTCTCTGCAGACGAGGATTCTAGACAAGTCCGATCTATGAAAGTCTCATCGAAACAGGTTCACCCCTGTTCCTCCAAAACTATCAAGGACCACATCGACTCCCTGGCTCCTGCCCTGGCTGATTTCTGCAATCATTCCTTCACCACTGGAGTCTTCCCATCCCTCCTGAAGCACTCCCTTGTGCACCCTCTTCTTAAGATCCCTCTGCCGTCCCCTCCTGGCCGGCTAACTATTGCCCAATCTCCATCACCCCCTTCCTGGCCGAGCTCTTGGAGAAACTGGTCATCTCCCTGCTTAATCACCACACTGAATCTGTTGGTTGTCTTCATGACCATCAGTCTGGCTTCAGAGCTGCCAGGAGCACAGAAACAGCTCTCCTGAACATCCGTGAAGACCTGCTCTCCAGCCTTGATTCTAACACCCTGTGCGTTCTCATCTTGCTTGATCTCTCTTCTGCCTTTGACACTGTCAACCATGCCATCCTGCTCAACCGTATCCATGATAACCTGGGTATCACTGGTCAGGCTCTGGCGTGGCTAACTTCTTTCCTCTCCAACCAACCCTCCCAGGTCCAACTTGGGTCCTTCCTCTCCGATATCTTTTTCTCTACCTGTGGTGTCCCCCAGGGATCTAACCTCTCTCCCTGGCTGTTCAACCAATACCTGGCACTTCTGGGCCACTGCATCACACGTTCTGCCCCTGCTTTCAGTGCTATGCGGATGATACCCAGCTCATTTTCAGACTACCCTCGGCCTCCTCCTCTCCTTCCCTCAACTCTGACTGTCTGTCTGCAATCCAGGAGTGGTGTGCCGCCAATGACCTCTGTCTTAATGCCAGTAAGAAATTCTACTTATCGGCACACCCACTCCCTCCTTCGCTGCAGCTCTCTGGCCGGCCTCTCTTGGCCCTCTTCCTGCTCCCACCTACAAGGCAAGAAAACTTCAGGGCCATCTTCGACTCCACACTCTCCTTCTCTCCTCACATCTCTGACATCTCTAAGAAGTCACACTACTAGCTGCACCTCCTCAGAGGTATTCTTCCTTTCCTCTCCTTCCCCCAGAAGCTCACTGTCTCCAGAGCCCTGGTTCTCTCTAGGCTGGACTATTGTAACAACCTCTATCTAAATATGCCTGCCTGTACTCTCCGCCCACTGCAACTTATCCAGAACAGGACCGCAAGACTTCAAGCCCAGGGATCGTATCTCTCCAGGACTGAAATCTCTGCACTGGCTTCCAGTGGCTGCGAAGATTAAGTTCAAAACCCTCTGCATTGTCCACAAGGCCTTGATGGGTAACAAGAGAGCTACACTTGACTACTTCGTTGGGAATAATTTGTGTCTTGAGAATGTTATGGAGTTAAAAGTTGTACCTAAAGTTTTGAGTTACCATGCATTATTAGTTGTGACTCTGTTGGGACCTAATCTTGTTAATAAATCACAAGGTTGTGCTAGTGTTAGTACAAATCACAAGGGTAATCAGATTTGCTGGACCGCCAGTCACATTCTAAAAGTAAATTTGCTTTTTACTCAGCATATCATCAGAGAAAAGTTCCCTTGGGTGGCATTAGACTTAAACAAAATCAGAGAGTGGCTGAAAGACATCCCCAACAATACTGGCCTTGCTACTGAAAGATATCTGGTGGTCGCAGATAAACATAGAAACAGATTTGACATCACAATTCGTGACACTAAATAATAAATGCTTAGTAAGCTAAGAAAGATCAAAAGCGATGGCGGCCAGACCAAAGAAACGATCAGTAAGTCTAAGGTTACCATAGCCGAGTATAAACACTGGCTAAAACATTGGAAATGGTCTGTTAAGTACAGCCATTGGCAAAATATGATTAGTACACTTAGGCGGCGAAAGGAAAAAGAAGGTTTTAAATCCGATTGAGCAGAATTGCATACCATACTTAAATGATAAGGAAAGTAGTACCGTTAAGGGTCCCAGTTAGAATATTGCCCTAGTGGTTGGCCCCAGATAGTGACACTAGAGAATATTGAATCGGCTATTATGAAACTCAAGAGCTCTGGGCTCTAACGGCCGTGCAAGCATAGCTCTAAAACAGCACACGCATGGGTGGACCAGAGCTCTAAAAATACTATACGACAAAGTATGCTTAACACATGAGATTCCTTTATCTTGGCAGAAATCAATCCTAGTGCCGGTCTATAGAAAGGGTGACAGGTTAAATTATAGACTACTGTCGCTACTTGATGTGACGGGGAACATATTTGCAGTAGAAGAAAGCCATCTTCTTCACCCGACGCAGACTGGGTTCAGATCAAGAATCACCACTTCTCATAAACTCAAGATATTATATAGGTTGAAACGGTCTGCAGCTAGTAAAGAAGGATCTGCATTATATATTATTTTCATAGACTTCCACGCTGCATTTGACCGAGTCAACTGAGAGAAGCTGTGGCACAAGATGAAGGGGCTGGGCTGCCGAAGTGGATAATGTGTATTCTAAAGGGCTTACACATGAACACTCGGGGTTGAAAAAGATTGGACAATCCTGGCATTATGTCTGCATGGGTGACGATCAACAGGGGAGTCAAACAAGGATGTGTTTTGACCTTCGATTGTTTAACATCTATTTGGTGGACCTGCCTCCGCGTCACCTTACTGAGGTTGGCTTCAGTCCAGAAATTGTCAGAGCGACTATACCCTGTATGTTGTACGCAGATGATCTAGTGTTGTTTAATCATAACTTCTGCGGAACTAGGGCCTATTCCATGAACTTATAGCATTTGCAAACGAGATAACGAGATTGAGGTTTCAATCAATAGGGACAAAACTAAAGTTATGTTGCTATTGGCCGAGAGGGTGAATCGCTCGGCTTTTGAGACAACTCTGGGAAGATTGAAATATGTAGATATGAGGGCCTATTTACGATTGGATATGAATGCTAAGGATTATAGGCATATAAAAGAGGTTAAAAAGAGAATGGCTCATATGATAGATCATTTTGCTTACCAAACCACTGGGTATTCTATTGAAGGTATAATAAGCTTGTACAGGCAATGTTTTTGCCCCACGGTGCTATATGGCCTTGAGGCCTTGAGGCTTTGGTCATGTATGACTTAAGTTGTCTAAATATTCTGGAGGGCTATTTCTGGAGAAATATATGAAAGATGTTCCCTCTACACCAGTAGAATACCTTAGATTGGAACTGGGTTTGGTTTTGATGAAAGGTCTGTTGTTATTGAAGAGGGTTGAACTATACCTAAATACAAAATCCAATCCTAAATGCAAGTTGCTGTCGTTGGTTGGAAGTGCTGACTTTGTTGAATCTGGTTATAAGAAGATAATTGTGTAGCTTTAAATGAAAAGCTTTATGTTGACATAAACTGGTGCCCAGACTACAGTCGAGGTACACCTTATGTTACCTTGAAGGCCCTTTTAAAGGAGAAGGTAGAGGTGTGGCACTGGGTGAATACCTATCTGCATTTATCAACCTTGCGTACGTGTAGGCACACTTCAAATGTTATACATTGTTATCTGAAATCCCAACTTTACCTTTGCCAAAGTTCAAGTCCAGCTGTGCGGAATGTAGTTCTCAGATTGAGGACAAATCAGTTACCTGTCTTGGTTCTCAAGGGAGCCCAGCTTAAAATGCCAATGGACCAAAGAGGTTGTTGCATTTGCAAACTGCCTGGAAAGTTAGAAACAGTGAGTCATGTGTTCACAGAATGTAGACAATTGGGGGCATTTTAAATGTGTAATGAATTGATATAAACTGTGGAATTCTGGGATAACTGTCATAATTCTCGGTCTGAGAGTTTGGACATTGCATTATATGGCCGGTGGAGGTATATTTTAAAATATATAACTTAATCACATAGTGATCGGCTTGGCAGGGCCTTGGTTATCTTACTTAATTTACCTTTGTGTTCCCTTTATTACACTTCATTTTATTACACTTCATTTTATTATACTCGTTATTTTTTTTATTTCATTGAATTGATTACATTTTTTACAAACAAACATTCTAATCTGTCCAACTATTTCTTTAGTCCCTTTTTGTTTAGTTTAGACTTTTCTTCTATCGTCCTGATTTGGTTCTCCAATCTTATCCTTCCAAGACATGTGTCACAGGTTCCACTGCCAGTTTAGAAAAAAATCCTCTTTATAAACAACACTGCGGCTATCACCAAAGATGTTTTATCCCCAGTCACCAATTTCGCCCACCGGTCTTCCTCGTCTTATGTCCGAATTTTTTAAACATAGGAAGCCAAAAGGCTTTTCCATTCTTCATTTAGGCCTAGGCAGTAAATCAGTAGGTGCTTTAAGGTTTCCACCTGATTTGAAATGTCACAAAACCTACATTTATTTTGCTCCTATTTCCCCCACATTGCGTTGATCTCATTAGTGGGGATCAGATTTAATCGCATTCTCAAAAAGCTATCTCTGTATACTCTACTCAGGATCTTTATCAGATCGCCTGTGTTGATTTAGCT
The DNA here is from genome assembly GCF_040938575.1 of Ambystoma mexicanum. Classification (NCBI taxonomy): domain Eukaryota; kingdom Metazoa; phylum Chordata; class Amphibia; order Caudata; family Ambystomatidae; genus Ambystoma; species Ambystoma mexicanum. The sequence goes on along the minus strand of NC_090930.1, from coordinate 645,019,055 downwards.
TTTTGCTATTCATTGGTAGAGTAGTTGTTAGTTTACAGGAAGAAACCATGGCAAGAGTACTGATACAATCACATTCCATTAGCTTCCTTTTTACTTTGGACAGGAATGGACATAAGATCTTGTCCGGAACAGCCAAATTCATCGAGTTTCGATCTGATTTTATTTTCTCATTTGGTCAGCAATTTGCTCGACCCACACACCAGTTCATTATTGATGTTGTTAAATAATTCTGGACTAGTCATCAATATGATTTTGAGGAATAGTGCCATGCTGTTCAAGTCTACGACAGTCTACAGCGAGGTTAGACTCAATTTCCTGTGTATGATCGGTATTGTGGTCGAATTTGGAAGGCCTAATGTTTTCCTCCAAAATAGGCCCTCAAGCCTTGGCCATGTTTTTGTAGGGATTTCCGGCATGACCTCTGCTCCTTAAATCAGAGAAGGTACTGCTTTTTCCTTGTAGAAGTTGACTGTTGGTACCAAAGAGAAGCATCCATATCGCTTGTCCATTAACTTTGCTTGGCTGGCCAAAGTTTGGCTTTCTCCACAAGAAATGTCTGCATCCGGGCCTCGGCAGAGCTGTTATTTAGTGTGACTCGATTTCTTTCGATTATAGAGACCATTTGAGTTTCTCTCTTTGTTTAGCTGTTTTTTCATGGCACATCACTTTGGTCTTATCTTGATTTATCTCCAGGTTATTGTGATTGATATATCTCTGGAGGCTGTGCAGTTGGGGTTGAAGGCTGACTGCCGTTTGATCAATCAAGGTCAGATTGACGGCATATAGGAGACGTGACACTCTAACTCGCCCAATAGTGATCAATCAAGGTCAGATTGACGGCATATAGGAGACGTGACACTCTAACTCGCCCAATAGTGGATGTAAACGCTCTAGTCAATGGCTCAAAATTCTGGAAGTCCATCAGATGGAAATTAAATACTGTTGGTGCAAGTGGGCAAACATGTTTGACACCTCTTGATGTAGTAATCTCCCATGATAGTCGCCCAGCATGGATTAGACATACTCTCATTGTGGTGGTTGTGTGGAGAGCCATTAAGGGTTCCACTATTTCCTCTGGGCAGTTCCTCTCGGACAGGTTTTTCCACAAGAGCTCATGGTTGACCTGGTCGAATGCTTCAACCAGGTCAACGAAAGTGACAAAGATCCTGGGCCTTCCTTCTAAGATCTTTCCCTTCTGGATACTTAGCAGCAGGATGTATGCTGATGTGCCGAAGTTTTTTCACAAATCCTGTTTGAAATGGGCCGTTCTAACCTGCTGTCCTTATCCAGGTCTGGAATTGTCCCAATAGAAGGGACCCGAATACTTTTCCAATCACGTCCAATAAAGCTATCGGACGGTCATTTTTCGTCATCTTTCCAGCCTTTTTTAAATATGGGGACCACTGTGGTGGACCTCCATGAATTATGGATCGTACGTGTTTGGGAGTATTTTTTATCACCTCATGAGTAAAGAGAGCCCATTCCTCTGGATGTTCCTTCAATATGGTGTTTGTTAAGCCATCGGGACTGGGTGCCCTTAATATATTAAATTTACGTATCTTCCCTAAAATTGCTTCATCTTCGTGGGGAACAGTCCACGATTTATTCCTGTTAGATGAACAATTAGATGGGAGTTTGTTTGATCCCTTAAAAAGGGCAGAGAAAGGGTCCACCCATGTTTTCTTGCCCATATTATTTTGTTAGGAGTCACTTGTGGCTACTGTTGCCGATCGAACCAAGGACCAAAATTCTTTGGGCTTTATACTGCAGACTGTGCGCAACATCTGCTCAGATACTCTCATTAATTTGAAACATATAAAGTTTCGATGTTAATAAGTGGTGAATATCAACAAGTGTTTTTATTTAACTGTTGTTCCCCACTTGTATGGGGACCAGTCTTGTGTGTGTTTAATGAATGACTATAGAAGCCAATTGTAATTCTTTAAATGGTTTTATGTATTTTAACAATCAGTGTATTATGTAATTCGAAATTTGAAATAAGATGAGTTATTTATCTAATCATGCGTGTTAGAAAATCTGATTTTATAATGTACAATGTAATGAATGTCATTTTGTTAAGGATCTTTTAGAACTCTTTTAGAACTAAATACAAATAAATGAATACATAGGTAATCAAGTAACCCATGGAATTACCCCCACCTCCCTATTCCTCATCCCAGAACCGCAGTCGTAATCCTTTGCATTACCAGACCTCCCTATTCCTCATCCCAGTATGGCAATACTAATCTGTTGCCTTAACAAAAGCTCCTCCTTCCACATCAGAGTAACCCACCAGTAACCTTATAATTTGCAGACACCTCCCTATTTCTCATCCCAGCACTCCACTGCCACCTCCCTCTTCCACGTGCCAATACACAATTAGTAATACATTTTGATACCACCACCTCCCTCTTTCTTGTACCAGTACTCCATTATTAATCTGTTCCATTAACCCCACCTGTCTCTTCCTCATCCCAAAACACCAAATACATTACTCCAACCTCCCTCTTTTCCTTGTTCCAGTACTCCATCACTCAACCCTATCTCTTCCTCATCTCAGTACTATATTTGTAATCTGACACATTACCAGCACTTCTGTCTTTCTCATCCCAGTACTCTACTACTCCCACCTCTCTCTTCCTTTTCACAGTACTACATTACCCCCAACTCTATCTTCCTTGTCCCTGTACCTCGTAGGAAATGTGTTGTACTACCCCCACTTTGTCTTCCTCTTTCCAGTACCTCAAAAGTAATCAGTGTCATTACCCTTAACACCCTCTTCTTCATCCCAGGATGTCATTGGCCCACCTCTCTCTGAACCAGTAAATAAAAGGTCTCTTCTAATGTGTTGGTGGACACCAGAGAGCCTACACTGGAATGCGTGTTCTGCTGAATGTGCCGGGTGGGAGTGCATTTGCTCTGCTTAAGTCAAGCAACAGTTGAGTCAGAAATAAAATCGGATCATAGGACATTTATTCTTGAACATTGGTTCTTGGTTCTTGGCGACCTAGACCTGTGGGTGAACCGCACACTTATGATCAAAATGACACAGATCTCACTGTTTGGCAGGTGGAGCATTTCCACTCAAAATAGGCACCAGCAACTACTTGTACCACATTTTTGCAGCGCATTTTTAAATCTCTTTAATACACCAGACAATCCCCTGAGAGGCAACAACCCTTCTATTAAAATGTATTTGTTGTCAACTCATACATAAAAAGGCACATAGCATGGTATGGTTAAACATTTACCTGGAAGAGAAGTGTATGCTCAACTTGAGTTAGAAGCAGAATGATTTTCAACATTAAACAGAAGTAACATGGAGACAAGCTCTCCGATAATGCGCCAACAGGAACATGCTCTTTGGCATTAATACAAACGAATTTACATGTGGTGCCTGTCTTACCTTCACTTTGAAAGGCCTCTTACTAAATAAACACGATCTTAGGGTACTGACCCACTTACCGGTGAAGAATGCGGATAGAAATTGCGTTTTTGGAATACGGATTGTGGATACTTTTCAGCAATTAAGGAGGAATTCAAGCACAAGTAAATTAAAGCAAGAGAGAAACACATTGTGAAGAAAGTTAGTTATTTGGCGTTAGGGTTTTGGATATTAGCATGCTCTTCAAATGGATTAAAGGCTTTTCGAATAGTGAGTGGAAATACTGCTTAAATGAAATGATAGCACGAAGTGAAAAGGATTGATTTAATGTACACTTTCGGCTGTTAGGCCTTTCGTAACAACAATGTATACACAATATAAGAACATGTATAGGTGCATTGAAACCCTGGCGCTATTTAACACCTTTTTCAGGCCTAGAAAATAAGAAACATGTAATTTCATGATTGGTACCAACAACCAACTGAGACATAGGTAAAATACATAATGCATCAGAAAGATAAAACTCTGAAACTCATAAAACTATATAAAATTATCACAGTCTGTAAGGGTTGGTAATTGATGCTGGCAGAGAGCACTGAGTTAAGAACAACTTCTCTGCTCAACTTCTCTACTCGCAGTTCCAGAAACCATAGGACTCTGGCGCTCTACATTCAGGACCTGCTAATCCTTTTCATTCTCTGTTGCCAGGTGCCATACATGAAGCCTGCAATTGATTTTGTAATGTCTTGATCAAAGACCCCCAAAAGAAATGTCAGAGCAGCATTTGAACTTTCCGAAAGACCTTCTCTCCTTAACAGAGGGGTAATACGGTATAACCTTAGGGATTCGTGGGTTGGTGATCTGCACAAGAAATTTGGCAGGTCTTCCACCACCGCTTCCAACCTTTTGCATTTTGAGTGAGCTCGGTATGCCATTCAGTTTTTGAGTTTAGACAAAAGTGATCTATAAGAACCACGATGCAGCTTAGGCCCAGCTCTCTAGTTCCTTTGCAAGCTGTTTCCTATAAAGGGAGATGAAACATTGGGAGAAGTATTCTTGACACACCAAATCTACCATCTCCCTTGTCTGTGCGGTCACCCTTTTCACTGCAAACCTGGCCGGAGAATCCGTCACTCTTCTCTGTTGTTTCTGGAAGCCAATGTCTGCTTGTAGAGCTGCAGATGGAAAGCTTTTTGGCAAATGTACAAGCTGTTTCCACAAGTGTCACTCGCATGTACCAACTCAGGCGGCTGACTTGTCAAGGCCCCATAGTTCTGCACCATAGGCTACAGTGCCGCCCACCTTTCCTGGATAGACCAAGGCTATTTCTGCAGCAAAGCTGTCCCTGTGCTTGCCCACGTTTATGATGGTTTATGATCGCTCGGCCATCCATTGACCCTTTTCTGATTGCTGACTTTACTTGTGCTTTCCAGGAAAGCTTTGGGGTCATTAATATTCCCAAGTATGTAAAACCTTCTACTACCTCAATAGATTCACCATCCAGCTTAAAACACAGCTTTGTTGTCCCCTTATGGGGATCATTGAGGATCATAAATCTGGACTTGCCCTTAATTAATCCTAGATGGTTTAGGGCACAATAAGCTGATACTGCCTGTAGTTGAGCTCGCAAAGATTTGGTGTCCTAGCAAGAAGAACTGAGTCATCGGCATAAAGCAGCATTAAAACAGCTTTCCATCTGATGCTTGGAATGTCTTTTGCAGCATCTTCAATTAACTTCGGCATATCGTTAATCTACAGGCAGAAGAGAACCGGGGCAAGCAGGCGACCCAGTCTTTATTTTCCAGTCAGTTGTTCTTGGGGGACAGACCTGACCTGTAAAGAGGTTTTCATAAATAAGGCCTTCATGATATCAAGCAGGCATGTGTCTATTAACATGCGTGCCAGCTTGATCGAAAAACTCTCCCAGACCACCAGGTCAAAGGCCGAAGAGAAATCGACGAAAACTTCATATGGGGGCATTGTCTTGGTCAGTGCATATTTGTTTGATAAATGCCATAGAACAAAGACTTGATCTGCCGTGGAAAGTCCTAGCCTGAATCTCCCACTGCCCAATGTATTACTGAAAATGATTATCGCACACCTTTTTCACACAGCTGCACAGTGAGGCTCCCATTGCACGGGGTAAACCCATGTCACCTATTTACATGCATGAGTCTGCTAGAGGTTATTCGACAGCGCTGCTCTCGGGATATTACACGGCTCACGGTAGCGGCCGTGTAGTTATGGTTAAGTTGCTAAACTCATAGGAAGAGCACTTTTTCAGCGGCTTATAACTTTGCTCCCCCGGACAATTTCTCACCAAACTTTGCAAAAAACGTATATGGGCGGCTCTGAATTTTTTCGCCAAGTAGAGTGAGTTTTCGTGCAGGGGGGAGTTATAGGGGGTCCCATAATATTTTTTTTCCCATAGACTGAATGAGGAAAAAATATGCGCATGGCTACAGGTCGAACGGCTGGACGGATTTTCAATCGAATGGGTACATTTGTTACAAAACACTGAAATGCATGTCCCAAAAAATTAGTGATATCTTGGTCCATTTCCCTGTTCGCTCCGTGGACATAATTGTCATTGGATTGCGGTACGGCGTGGTATCGGAGAACTTTGGACGTGGCCGGTGGTTGGCTAGAGGGAAGCGTGCTGTGCGTCAACATTTTTTGGGAAAGCTGCATGGTGTATCGGAGGACAGTGTGGCGGTGACAGGGTCGGCAGGGTCTGCAAAATGTAGCATACACATTGTGTCAGCACCCATAAAGGAAGGAATGGCTGGGGGAGTGACATACGTAGGCTAATATTTTCTGTTTTGATTGGAGGCAGCTGTAGTAACGTTCCGTTAGATTCTGGCGTGAACTGTTTCTGGGGAACTGCTTTCGTGGTGAGTGGTGGCAGCTCTTTTTCAGATGAGGAGTGAATTGCACATGAGATAGGTTGGGTGGGAGCGCGGGTGGCGGTGCACTGTGGATGGAAAGCAGTAGTTGTGCACATGGAGGCATGCATGGGTGAATGAAGGTGCGGTGGGTCTGTGGAAGGATTACGCAATTGGGTGTATGGTCGAAGACCGTAGCCCGTAGGCTGTAGGGCATGCACTGAGGAGCGTAGGTTTGAATCATACACACCACAGGAAGGCATGTTTCAGTCTTCATGCGGTGCAGGGTGGTGCTTGCAAAGTGCGGTGTGTGCCGATTGGTTGCAGTAGCGTTAGTGCTGCAAACTGTGTTCAAGGCTTAGACCATTGGATGCATGGCCGAAGGCCTTAGGCCGTAGGCCATGCATTCAAGAGCCTAGGACTTGAGGGCATGCACGCCAGTAATGCATTTTGCAATGTGCATGATTAAGAGGGTAGTGGCATGTAAGGAATGGGTGTGGAGCCCATTTCAGCCGTTATAGGCCCCTATTGAAAGTAGATTGTGGGCAGGTTGGGAGTGGTTCAATACTTTGTGAATGGCAGTGGGTACGCCCATAGTATGTGATTGAAAGTGCACAGGGATGCAGGAGAGAGTGTCTTCTTTGTACATTATGGTAAAAGCTGCAATTTGTTACTGCATCGCTCTGTGGCAGTGCTCTGTGGTTGGAGTTGCTGCAGAGAGAAGTTACGCTGTGTGGGCACTGGGAGCAATGCTTTTGCCAGTGGTGGATATGTGCATAGTGGTAATTGGCGATATGGTGACATGCATTGTTAAATTACGATGGGAGGAATGTGTGGAAGGAGCAGCCCCACTGGAGCAATGCAGGTTTGGCAGTGTATGCGACACAGAGTGGTGATGTTTGGGAAGTGAGGGAGGATCACATTGGCGACGTTCTACAGCATGAAATGTGACTTGTAAAGCGTGATTTCTGCATACCATGGTTGTGGTGATAGTTGGAACATGCCACAGCATTTGGTGTGGGGCAGAAGATGGTGAGTGAGAAGTTGGGTAGTGTGGCCACAGCCTGCAGTGCATACGTAATGTGACTATGGAAGTGGGTATGGGTGAAGGGCAGCTTATCTGTGGCTGGTTACTCTGCTGTGTGCACATTCATTGAAGCTGGCCCAATGTTGTGAAGATTGTTTGCATAGGTTGCCAGTGACAAAATAAAGGAACTGCTGCTACCTACGTGTGGAACGTTTGTGCAAAATGGTAGCTGCCCACATGGCCGTCATGTTAACTTTTGCCATTGCTGCTGCGTAGCGCTATGGCGGTGTACAGTTTGGGTAGCAGTGTTGGTGGCAAGGGTGTCTATGTGGATTGTCGCAGAAGCTGACTTGGAGACATGCATGGTTGCATTACGTTGGCATGAGTGTGTTCAAGGCCTAGACTATTGCATTCAAGACCCTAGGCCTTATTTATTTATTTATTTATTTGGATTTGTTAAGCACCCAGCGGCCCAGAGGCATTGTGACACTGTTACAGAATATTCAGCTTTGTGCATGATATTAACATTGGTTACAAGCAGAAAACATGTATTATTACAATGACAAAGGTGTTCCGTGGTTGCAGTGGAACAATGTAGGAGGCAGGGCCTTGGTTATCTTACTTAATTTACCTTTGTGTTCCCTTTATTACACTTCATTTTATTACACTTCATTTTATTATACTCGTTATTTTTTTTATTTCATTGAATTGATTACATTTTTTACAAACAAACATTCTAATCTGTCCAACTATTTCTTTAGTCCCTTTTTGTTTAGTTTAGACTTTTCTTCTATCGTCCTGATTTGGTTCTCCAATCTTATCCTTCCAAGACATGTGTCACAGGTTCCACTGCCAGTTTAGAAAAAAATCCTCTTTATAAACAACACTGCGGCTATCACCAAAGATGTTTTATCCCCAGTCACCAATTTCGCCCACCGGTCTTCCTCGTCTTATGTCCGAATTTTTTAAACATAGGAAGCCAAAAGGCTTTTCCATTCTTCATTTAGGCCTAGGCAGTAAATCAGTAGGTGCTTTAAGGTTTCCACCTGATTTGAAATGTCACAAAACCTACATTTATTTTGCTCCTATTTCCCCCACATTGCGTTGATCTCATTAGTGGGGATCAGATTTAATCGCATTCTCAAAAAGCTATCTCTGTATACTCTACTCAGGATCTTTATCAGATCGCCTGTGTTGATTTAGCTTTTTGCTATTCATTGGTAGAGTAGTTGTTAGTTTACAGGAAGAAACCATGGCAAGAGTACTGATACAATCACATTCCATTAGCTTCCTTTTTACTTTGGACAGGAATGGACATAAGATCTTGTCCGGAACAGCCAAATTCATCGAGTTTCGATCTGATTTTATTTTCTCATTTGGTCAGCAATTTGCTCGACCCACACACCAGTTCATTATTGATGTTGTTAAATAATTCTGGACTAGTCATCAATATGATTTTGAGGAATAGTGCCATGCTGTTCAAGTCTACGACAGTCTACAGCGAGGTTAGACTCAATTCCCTGTGTATGATCGGTATTGTGGTCGAATTTGGAAGGCCTAATGTTTTCCTCCAAAATAGGCCCTCAAGCCTTGGCCATGTTTTTGTAGGGATTTCCGGCATGACCTCTGCTCCTTAAGTCAGAGAAGGTACTGCTTTTTCCTTGTAGAAGTTGACTGTTGGTACCAAAGAGAAGCATCCATATCGCTTGTCCATTAACTTTGCTTGGCTGGCCAAAGTTTGGCTTTCTCCACAAGAAATGTCTGCATCTGGGCCTCGGCAGAGCTGTTATTTAGTGTGACTCGATTTCTTTCGATTATAGAGACCATTTGAGTTTCTCTCTTTGTTTAGCTGTTTTTTCATGGCACATCACTTTGGTCTTATCTTGATTTATCTCCAGGTTATTGTGATTGATATATCTCTGGAGGCTGTGCAGTTGGGGTTGAAGGCTGACTGCCGTTTGATCAATCAAGGTCAGATTGACGGCATATAGGAGACGTGACACTCTACCTCGCCCAATAGTGATCAATCAAGGTCAGATTGACGGCATATAGGAGACGTGACACTCTAACTCGCCCAATAGTGGATGTAAACGCTCTAGTCAATGGCTCAAAATTCTGGAAGTCCATCAGATGGAAATTAAATACTGTTGGTGCAAGTGGGCAAACATGTTTGACACCTCTTGATGTAGTAATCTCCCATGATAGTCGCCCAGCATGGATTAGACATACTCTCATTGTGGTGGTTGTGTGGAGAGCCATTAAGGGTTCCACTATTTCCTCTGGGCAGTTCCTCTCGGACAGGTTTTTCCACAAGAGCTCATGGTTGACCTGGTCGAATGCTTCAACCAGGTCAACGAAAGTGACAAAGATCCTGGGCCTTCCTTCTAAGATCTTTCCCTTCTGGATACTTAGCAGCAGGATGTATGCTGATGTGCCGAAGTTTTTTCACAAATCCTGTTTGAAATGGGCCGTTCTAACCTGCTGTCCTTATCCAGGTCTGGAATTGTCCCAATAGAAGGGACCCGAATACTTTTCCAATCACGTCCAATAAAGCTATCGGACGGTCATTTTTCGTCATCTTTCCAGCCTTTTTTAAATATGGGGACCACTGTGGTGGACCTCCATGAATTATGGATCGTACGTGTTTGGGAGTATTTTTTATCACCTCATGAGTAAAGAGAGCCCATTCCTCTGGATGTTCCTTCAATATGGTGTTTGTTAAGCCATCGGGACTGGGTGCCCTTAATATATTAAGTTTACGTATCTTCCCTAAAATTGCTTCATCTTCGTGGGGAACAGTCCACGATTTATTCCTGTTAGATGAACAATTAGATGGGAGTTTGTTTGATCCCTTAAAAAGGGCAGAGAAAGGGTCCACCCATGTTTTCTTGCCCATATTATTTTGTTAGGAGTCACTTGTGGCTACTGTTGCCGATCGAACCAAGGACCAAAATTCTTTGGGCTTTATACTGCAGACTGTGCGCAACATCTGCTCAGATACTCTCATTAATTTGAAACATATAAAGTTTCGATGTTAATAAGTGGTGAATATCAACAAGTGTTTTTATTTAACTGTTGTTCCCCACTTGTATGGGGACCAGTCTTGTGTGTGTTTAATGAATGACTATAGAAGCCAATTGTAATTCTTTAAATGGTTTTATGTATTTTAACAATCAGTGTATTATGTAATTCGAAATTTGAAATAAGATGAGTTATTTATCTAATCATGCGTGTTAGAAAATCTGATTTTATAATGTACAATGTAATGAATGTCATTTTGTTAAGGATCTTTTAGAACTCTTTTAGAACTAAATACAAATAAATGAATACATAGGTAATCAAGTAACCCATGGAATTACCCCCACCTCCCTATTCCTCATCCCAGAACCGCAGTCGTAATCCTTTGCATTACCAGACCTCCCTATTCCTCATCCCAGTATGGCAATACTAATCTGTTGCCTTAACAAAAGCTCCTCCTTCCACATCAGAGTAACCCACCAGTAACCTTATAATTTGCAGACACCTCCCTATTTCTCATCCCAGCACTCCACTGCCACCTCCCTCTTCCACGTGCCAATACACAATTAGTAATACATTTTGATACCACCACCTCCCTCTTTCTTGTACCAGTACTCCATTATTAATCTGTTCCATTAACCCCACCTGTCTCTTCCTCATCCCAAAACACCAAATACATTACTCCAACCTCCCTCTTTTCCTTGTTCCAGTACTCCATCACTCAACCCTATCTCTTCCTCATCTCAGTACTATATTTGTAATCTGACACATTACCAGCACTTCTGTCTTTCTCATCCCAGTACTCTACTACTCCCACCTCTCTCTTCCTTTTCACAGTACTACATTACCCCCAACTCTATCTTCCTTGTCCCTGTACCTCGTAGGAAATGTGTTGTACTACCCCCACTTTGTCTTCCTCTTTCCAGTACCTCAAAAGTAATCAGTGTCATTACCCTTAACACCCTCTTCTTCATCCCAGGATGTCATTGGCCCACCTCTCTCTGAACCAGTAAATAAAAGGTCTCTTCTAATGTGTTGGTGGACACCAGAGAGCCTACACTGGAATGCGTGTTCTGCTGAATGTGCCGGGTGGGAGTGCATTTGCTCTGCTTAAGTCAAGCAACAGTTGAGTCAGAAATAAAATCGGATCATAGGACATTTATTCTTGAACATTGGTTCTTGGTTCTTGGCGACCTAGACCTGTGGGTGAACCGCACACTTATGATCAAAATGACACAGATCTCACTGTTTGGCAGGTGGAGCATTTCCACTCAAAATAGGCACCAGCAACTACTTGTACCACATTTTTGCAGCGCATTTTTAAATCTCTTTAATACACCAGACAATCCCCTGAGAGGCAACAACCCTTCTATTAAAATGTATTTGTTGTCAACTCATACATAAAAAGGCACATAGCATGGTATGGTTAAACATTTACCTGGAAGAGAAGTGTATGCTCAACTTGAGTTAGAAGCAGAATGATTTTCAACATTAAACAGAAGTAACATGGAGACAAGCTCTCCGATAATGCGCCAACAGGAACATGCTCTTTGGCATTAATACAAACGAATTTACATGTGGTGCCTGTCTTACCTTCACTTTGAAAGGCCTCTTACTAAATAAACACGATCTTAGGGTACTGACCCACTTACCGGTGAAGAATGCGGATAGAAATTGCGTTTTTGGAATACGGATTGTGGATACTTTTCAGCAATTAAGGAGGAATTCAAGCACAAGTAAATTAAAGCAAGAGAGAAACACATTGTGAAGAAAGTTAGTTATTTGGCGTTAGGGTTTTGGATATTAGCATGCTCTTCAAATGGATTAAAGGCTTTTCGAATAGTGAGTGGAAATACTGCTTAAATGAAATGATAGCACGAAGTGAAAAGGATTGATTTAATGTACACTTTCGGCTGTTAGGCCTTTCGTAACAACAATGTATACACAATATAAGAACATGTATAGGTGCATTGAAACCCTGGCGCTATTTAACACCTTTTTCAGGCCTAGAAAATAAGAAACATGTAATTTCATGATTGGTACCAACAACCAACTGAGACATAGGTAAAATACATAATGCATCAGAAAGATAAAACTCTGAAACTCATAAAACTATATAAAATTATCACAGTCTGTAAGGGTTGGTAATTGATGCTGGCAGAGAGCACTGAGTTAAGAACAACTTCTCTGCTCAACTTCTCTACTCGCAGTTCCAGAAACCATAGGACTCTGGCGCTCTACATTCAGGACCTGCTAATCCTTTTCATTCTCTGTTGCCAGGTGCCATACATGAAGCCTGCAATTGATTTTGTAATGTCTTGATCAAAGACCCCCAAAAGAAATGTCAGAGCAGCATTTGAACTTTCCGAAAGACCTTCTCTCCTTAACAGAGGGGTAATACGGTATAACCTTAGGGATTCGTGGGTTGGTGATCTGCACAAGAAATTTGGCAGGTCTTCCACCACCGCTTCCAACCTTTTGCATTTTGAGTGAGCTCGGTATGCCATTCAGTTTTTGAGTTTAGACAAAAGTGATCTATAAGAACCACGATGCAGCTTAGGCCCAGCTCTCTAGTTCCTTTGCAAGCTGTTTCCTATAAAGGGAGATGAAACATTGGGAGAAGTATTCTTGACACACCAAATCTACCATCTCCCTTGTCTGTGCGGTCACCCTTTTCACTGCAAACCTGGCCGGAGAATCCGTCACTCTTCTCTGTTGTTTCTGGAAGCCAATGTCTGCTTGTAGAGCTGCAGATGGAAAGCTTTTTGGCAAATGTACAAGCTGTTTCCACAAGTGTCACTCGCATGTACCAACTCAGGCGGCTGACTTGTCAAGGCCCCATAGTTCTGCACCATAGGCTACAGTGCCGCCCACCTTTCCTGGATAGACCAAGGCTATTTCTGCAGCAAAGCTGTCCCTGTGCTTGCCCACGTTTATGATGGTTTATGATCGCTCGGCCATCCATTGACCCTTTTCTGATTGCTGACTTTACTTGTGCTTTCCAGGAAAGCTTTGGGGTCATTAATATTCCCAAGTATGTAAAACCTTCTACTACCTCAATAGATTCACCATCCAGCTTAAAACACAGCTTTGTTGTCCCCTTATGGGGATCATTGAGGATCATAAATCTGGACTTGCCCTTAATTAATCCTAGATGGTTTAGGGCACAATAAGCTGATACTGCCTGTAGTTGAGCTCGCAAAGATTTGGTGTCCTAGCAAGAAGAACTGAGTCATCGGCATAAAGCAGCATTAAAACAGCTTTCCATCTGATGCTTGGAATGTCTTTTGCAGCATCTTCAATTAACTTCGGCATATCGTTAATCTACAGGCAGAAGAGAACCAGGGCAAGCAGGCGACCCAGTCTTTATTTTCCAGTCAGTTGTTCTTGGGGGACAGACCTGACCTGTAAAGAGGTTTTCATAAATAAGGCCTTCATGATATCAAGCAGGCATGTGTCTATTAACATGCGTGCCAGCTTGATCGAAAAACTCTCCCAGACCACCAGGTCAAAGGCCGAAGAGAAATCGACGAAAACTTCATATGGGGGCATTGTCTTGGTCAGTGCATATTTGTTTGATAAATGCCATAGAACAAAGACTTGATCTGCCGTGGAAAGTCCTAGCCTGAATCTCCCACTGCCCAATGTATTACTGAAAATGATTATCGCACACCTTTTTCACACAGCTGCACAGTGAGGCTCCCATTGCACGGGGTAAACCCATGTCACCTATTTACATGCATGAGTCTGCTAGAGGTTATTCGACAGCGCTGCTCTCGGGATATTACACGGCTCACGGTAGCGGCCGTGTAGTTATGGTTAAGTTGCTAAACTCATAGGAAGAGCACTTTTTCAGCGGCTTATAACTTTGCTCCCCCGGACAATTTCTCACCAAACTTTGCAAAAAACGTATATGGGCGGCTCTGAATTTTTTCGCCAAGTAGAGTGAGTTTTCGTGCAGGGGGGAGTTATAGGGGGTCCCATAATATTTTTTTTCCCATAGACTGAATGAGGAAAAAATATGCGCATGGCTACAGGTCGAACGGCTGGACGGATTTTCAATCGAATGGGTACATTTGTTACAAAACACTGAAATGCATGTCCCAAAAAATTAGTGATATCTTGGTCCATTTCCCTGTTCGCTCCGTGGACATAATTGTCATTGGATTGCGGTACGGCGTGGTATCGGAGAACTTTGGACGTGGCCGGTGGTTGGCTAGAGGGAAGCGTGCTGTGCGTCAACATTTTTTGGGAAAGCTGCATGGTGTATCGGAGGACAGTGTGGCGGTGACAGGGTCGGCAGGGTCTGCAAAATGTAGCATACACATTGTGTCAGCACCCATAAAGGAAGGAATGGCTGGGGGAGTGACATACGTAGGCTAATATTTTCTGTTTTGATTGGAGGCAGCTGTAGTAACGTTCCGTTAGATTCTGGCGTGAACTGTTTCTGGGGAACTGCTTTCGTGGTGAGTGGTGGCAGCTCTTTTTCAGATGAGGAGTGAATTGCACATGAGATAGGTTGGGTGGGAGCGCGGGTGGCGGTGCACTGTGGATGGAAAGCAGTAGTTGTGCACATGGAGGCATGCATGGGTGAATGAAGGTGCGGTGGGTCTGTGGAAGGATTACGCAATTGGGTGTATGGTCGAAGACCGTAGCCCGTAGGCTGTAGGGCATGCACTGAGGAGCGTAGGTTTGAATCATACACACCACAGGAAGGCATGTTTCAGTCTTCATGCGGTGCAGGGTGGTGCTTGCAAAGTGCGGTGTGTGCCGATTGGTTGCAGTAGCGTTAGTGCTGCAAACTGTGTTCAAGGCTTAGACCATTGGATGCATGGCCGAAGGCCTTAGGCCGTAGGCCATGCATTCAAGAGCCTAGGACTTGAGGGCATGCACGCCAGTAATGCATTTTGCAATGTGCATGATTAAGAGGGTAGTGGCATGTAAGGAATGGGTGTGGAGCCCATTTCAGCCGTTATAGGCCCCTATTGAAAGTAGATTGTGGGCAGGTTGGGAGTGGTTCAATACTTTGTGAATGGCAGTGGGTACGCCCATAGTATGTGATTGAAAGTGCACAGGGATGCAGGAGAGAGTGTCTTCTTTGTACATTATGGTAAAAGCTGCAATTTGTTACTGCATCGCTCTGTGGCAGTGCTCTGTGGTTGGAGTTGCTGCAGAGAGAAGTTACGCTGTGTGGGCACTGGGAGCAATGCTTTTGCCAGTGGTGGATATGTGCATAGTGGTAATTGGCGATATGGTGACATGCATTGTTAAATTACGATGGGAGGAATGTGTGGAAGGAGCAGCCCCACTGGAGCAATGCAGGTTTGGCAGTGTATGCGACACAGAGTGGTGATGTTTGGGAAGTGAGGGAGGATCACATTGGCGACGTTCTACAGCATGAAATGTGACTTGTAAAGCGTGATTTCTGCATACCATGGTTGTGGTGATAGTTGGAACATGCCACAGCATTTGGTGTGGGGCAGAAGATGGTGAGTGAGAAGTTGGGTAGTGTGGCCACAGCCTGCAGTGCATACGTAATGTGACTATGGAAGTGGGTATGGGTGAAGGGCAGCTTATCTGTGGCTGGTTACTCTGCTGTGTGCACATTCATTGACGCTGGCCCAATGTTGTGAAGATTGTTTGCATAGGTTGCCAGTGACAAAATAAAGGAACTGCTGCTACCTACGTGTGGAACGTTTGTGCAAAATGGTAGCTGCCCACATGGCCGTCATGTTAACTTTTGCCATTGCTGCTGCGTAGCGCTATGGCGGTGTACAGTTTGGGTAGCAGTGTTGGTGGCAAGGGTGTCTATGTGGATTGTCGCAGAAGCTGACTTGGAGACATGCATGGTTGCATTACGTTGGCATGAGTGTGTTCAAGGCCTAGACTATTGCATTCAAGACCCTAGGCCTTATTTATTTATTTATTTATTTATTTATTTGGATTTGTTAAGCACCCAGCGGCCCAGAAGCATTGTGACACTGTTACAGAATATTCAGCTTTGTGCATGATATTAACATTGGTTACAAGCAGAAAACATGTATTATTACAATGACAAAGGTGTTCCGTGGTTGCAGTGGAACAATGTAGGAGGCAGTACAGAATATTACACAGTTTAGTTGAACAGTTTTGTTTTTAGTGCTTTTCTGAATGTGAGGAGGGATTCTTCATTTCTTAGACTGGGCGGGAGGGAGTTTCAGGCTTTAGGGTCCAGGACTTCAAAGCTGGATCCACCGGCTTTGGCTCTGTTGAATGTTGGGATAGTAAGTTGGTGTGAGTATTTGTTGCGTTTAGGTCTGTGGTTTGGCGATTGGTGTATTCTCTCTATTAGATAGGCTGGTGCTGTCTGGGAAAGGCATCTGTTTGTGATTGTGAGGGCTTTGAAGGTTATGCGCTCTTTGACTGGGAGCCAGTGGGCATCTTTCCTTGCTTGGGAGATATGTTCTTTCTTAGGGATGCTGAGGGCTGCTCTGAGGGCATTATTTTGTGCGATTTGCAGTCTATTGATGTTTTTTGCGGAGGTGCCAAGGAGTAGAATGTTGCAGTAGTCTAGTTTTGCTCCAATTGTGGCTCTAGCAATGTTTAGGCAGTTCTTGGGTGATAAGTAAGGTTTCACTGCACTAATGATTTTTGATGTGAGCGCTGCTGAGGATGAGCTAGCGCTGACTTCCCTATTCATGATGAAAAGAGTGGTGTCCAGGTAGACGCCTAGGTTTTTTACTGCTGGTGAAGTGGTGATAACTGTGTCTTCGATGATGAAGGAGTTGTATGAGTTGTCTAGTCTTTGTAGGGCTTCTTTGGGGCCTACCAACATTATTTCGGTTTTTTCCCCATTTAGGCATAGGCCATTGGCCGCCATCCAGGCCTGGATGCGGGCATAAATGTCTTGGAGGGTATTGAGGTCTTGTTTGTAGTTCCCTGTTAGTGGGACTAGAATTTGTGTGTCATCGACATAGTTTGTAAAGGCTATGCCGAATTCATCTAGGTCACTGAAAAGGGGGAGGGTGAAGAGCGAATAGAGTGTAGGGGAGGTACATGAGCCTTGTGGGACTCCACAATCGATGGGTGAGGGGGTTGCAGATGCTTGGTCAGAGAATACTCTCATTGCTCTACCGTCCAAGAAGGAGGTGATCCAGGCGGTTGCTTCTTGGGAGAAGTGGGCTGTGTCAGTCTGATGTCTCCAGAGGATCTTGTGATCAACCAGATCAAAGGCCGCTGAGCGGTCTGGGAGTAGGAGGAGTGATGTTTTGCCTTTGTCCATAGGCTCAAGTAGTTCGTTTTTAAGGTCGAGTAGGGATGACTCTGTGCCATGGCGGGGGTGGAACCCCGATTGCCTTTTTCCTAGGATGTTGTGTGTTTCTAGGTGGGACTGAATTTGTAAGTATGCAGCCTTATCTAGAATTTTCGACAGGAATGGCACAGTGGTAATAGGCCGATAGTTGTTTGGGGAATCAGGATCGAGGGTAGGTTTTTTTAATAAGGGCCGGACCCACGCTTCCTTAAGGGTGGGTGGGACAGTGCTGTTGGCGAAGGAGCCATTGATGAAGGTGTTGACAAAGGGGGAAAGAGCTGTGGCGCAGTCTTTGATTAAGTTAGCTGAGCAGATGTCACCTTTGCATATCGATGGTTTAGTATGTTTCATGATATGAAGGACTTCGGGGATAGTTACTTCCCTAAATCTGAAGGGTTTGGGTGGAGTTTTGCTGTGAATATTGTTTCCCTCTGGCGTGATGGTAGGGGGCATCGGTGGTGGTGAACTAGTTTCAGGCAGATTGTTCAATTGGGTTTTGATTTTGTTTAACATGGCGTGTTGGATATTGTTACACCAGGTTTAATTTTTCTCGGTAGGTTGTGACGAGGTGGGGGGGATTGTAAGCTGATTGTATATGGCGAATAGCTCTTTGGATTGTGAGTTGGCTTTCTCTATTCTGGCGCTGTATGTGGGCGCTATCGCAGTAGAAATAGCTTTTTTGTATTGTTTGGCGACAGTGAGGTATGTTTCTCTTGTGAGAGAGGAGGGATTTGTTTGCCAGGACGTTAGTGCTGCTCTTTTGGCGGTCCGTGCATCCTTGAGTTCTGGAGTGAACCAGGAGTTGACATGGAATATTTTTTTGGCTTTTTTCTTTTCCAATGGGGCTATGGCCTCCACTATCTCTTTAAGAGTGTTGTTGTAGATCTCAACTAGTGTTGTTGGATCATTAGATGTAGGGTGGGCGAGTGCTGAGGCTTCCAAGAGTGGGAGTAACCTGTCTACAGTGAGCAGTCTTTTTGATCTGGTCATAGTGTCCGGTGCAGGTGGATACGGGTTACCTCCTGTTTTTAATGGTATGAAGAAGTGTAGTAGGTGGTGCTTTGTCCAAGGGCAAGGGGTGTTAGAGCTGATGTCAGCCGCACAGTTATGGTCGGCGATTCAGTCTAGGATACGACCTTTGGTGTGGGTAGGTTCGTTCAGAGGGTGGTGACATGTAAGGAATGGGTGTGGAGTCCATTTCAGCCGTCATAGGCCCCTGTTGCAAATAGATTGTGGGTAGGTTGGCAGTGGCACAATAGTTTGTGAATGGTATTGGATATGACCATAGTATGTGATTGAAAGTGTACAGGGATGCAGGAGAGAGTGTCTTGTGTGTACATTATGGTAACTGTTGCAATTTTTTTATGCATACCTCCATGGCGGTGCTCTGTGGTTGGAGTTGCTGCAGAGAGAGGTCACACTGTGTGGGCACTGGCTGCAATGCTTGTGCCAGTGGTTCATATGTCCATAGTGGTAGCTGACGATATGTTGACATGTATAGTTTAATTACGGTAGTGTGCAAGGAGCAGACCCACTGGAGCAATGCAGGTTTGGCAGTGCATGCAGTGCAGGGTGGTGCTGTTTGGGAAATGCGTGTGAAGCACATTGTAGACGTGCTACAGCAGACCAAGTGAGTTCCAAAGCGTGAATTGTGCATTCTTAGTTGTGGTGTTAGTTGGAACATACCACAGTATTTGGAGTGCTGCAGGAGATGGTGCAGTGAGAAGTTGGGTAGTGTGGCCACAGGGTGCAGAGCGTACGGAATATGACTATGGAAGTGGGTATGGTTGAAGGGCAGCTTATATGTGGTTGCTTACGGTGCTGTGTGCATATTTATTGAATTAGGCCCAGTGTTGTGAAGAGGGTGTGCATAGGTTGGCAGTGACACAATAGCGTGTGATCGGTAGTGCGTTGGGGTGGTGCAGGCTGCAGTATGGTTGTGGCTTCTGCTAAGTGTGACATGTTTTGTGCATGGGTGTTTTATGGCTTGAAGGAGATGGGTAGAACTGGCGCTACGTATGTAATGTTAGTGCCTAATGTTGGGTGCCCACATGGTCACTTGCTTGGATGTGCAGTGTTGTGGAGGGTGTGGAAAGGGTTGCAATGTTGTCTGCATACCTAAAGGTGTGCTGGTGGCATGTTATGATGTTTGTGGATGCTGCAATACTGCCTTCTCTAGCAGACATTTCTGGTGGAGGGGCTTTCCAAACAAACGGAATGTGTACTGAGAGTGTTGAACGGTAAACAAGGAGTGGTGTACAGAAATGACAGTATGCAATGCAGAGGTTTTTTATGCGATTGGTGCGTGCGTGTTTTGAAATGTGACAGCACCCAATTGGGGGAGTGCTGCAAAAAGTGACAGTGCAAAGGGAAAAAGTATTGGCACAGCTTTATTGGACCGTCACCCTCACTGTAGATGAGGAAGCGCACGTGCACATCCCCCAGGGTGGAAATGGAAATGGAATTGTGGGAAATAGACAATTAGGAGTTTAGGGCATGGGTCATTGGAAGGGGCATTACCATTTCATCACAATACTGTGTCGTGAGGGTGGTCGACATGGAGAGATGGACCGTGCTTATCGTCGGTGATATCTTTGTGCGCCATCTGCACAGGTGTTGCGTGCAAAGAACAGTTGCTGGTAATTTAGGGTTGGAAGGAGTAGACGCTTTCTGCGTCTGTCAGGGTGACTGCAGTTTTGGCGGGAAGGTTCGCTTTTGCAGATATGAGGCATCAGTCATGAACGTGGACTGTGGCGTGGTGCACTATGGAAGTGCACATTTGGGTTACATCCCATGTGGACAATTAATCCGTCTACTGATGAGGTTGCTGACCGCAGTGATGCATATTTTCCCTAGTGCCAAGGTGGTTTTCTCATGCATCACACTAAGAGAAGTGTGGGACCATGCCGGTGTAATTTGTCCCCAGCCAGCGGTCAGAAGGTATGTTATAAACAGATTTATGCGTCGGTTTATGCAGACTGCTGGCATGTTCTCCACCCACTAAGAAATCATGAGGTCGCAAAATATGCAGTGGTTACATAGAATGGCATTTATTTGAGCACCATTGACAATGCTGTTTTCTTCCACACTGTGCAAGAAGCTTTGACCAGAATGTTGTAAAAATGTGAGGACAGGCAAACAGAAACGCATACAAGGAGAAAATACAGAAAAAATGTGCTTGCCCGCAAGTAAAAAAAAGAAAATGTTCACACATATACGCTGGAAGACTGAATCTCCTGCCTAGTTTCATATTGTTTAATTGTTTATCATCCACCACACCCCCCACACCTTCACTATCACAAAAAGGTAGTGGATTACGCAGTTCTTTCAGGATGGCACGTGCCACATCCTGGGTTCCCATGTTGTAAGCGACTTCAATTCAACACTACAGCTAAGTCAATGCCTAGTCTGGGATGCTGATGGAAGCCCTTATTGATGTATTTTTATGTCCAGTTCGTTTACTCTGGATAACAACCCTTATATAACAACCCCCTCTCAGAATCCCCCTGACCCCGCTGAGCCAAGAAGTAGGTTTGTTTTGCAAATTTAAAAGGTTTATTTGAAAATTAAACAATATATATCTATCACACTTTTATAGTAAATTAATATTTGATAGCACACTTGTGAGGATTATAGTGATCAACAATGGATAATGTTACAGTGGTACACTCTTTTTGATGGCTTAGAAGTGATATAGAGAGGATGAAGTAGCTGAGAATGCTTTTATGGCTTCAAGGACAATGCAATGATGAAGGAAAATGCAGTACAGAAAATAAACTTGATATGACTTCAACAAAAGACAATGTAATCACTTTTCTTTGACAATTCACCCCCCCTTTATGCAAGGTAAAGAGATGGAAGGAAAGCACACAGTTCTCAGAAATGCAATCAAATATAATTCAGTTCCCCCTAGCATGCTTAGAGGAAAACAGGTAGGAGTTTGAAACACAGGCAATATACTTTGATGTGGTATGCAAAGAAGTGAAAAATATGCTAAAATGATTTTTATTCCCTCTAGAGGTTCAGGGTGGGTGACAGCTACTTTGTATTAGTTCAGGATCACTTTAGCAATGCTCTATGAATGATTGTCAGGTTGAAAACGAATTTCAGCAAAGGAAAGCAAGGACAAATCTTTTTACACGTGGCTGAAAGTAAGCAAAATGTCAAATTGCGGCAAATTTAGTCGAGCGCAATTACGGATGCACTATAAGGGGTAGCAAGTCGGTTTTAGGTTCGTTGGAAAGCTTAGAATCTTAGCTTTAAGATGACAGTTCTAATAGGCTAAAATAGTTTGGATTAGATTATTTTAAACTAAGAGATTGGTTTTGGAACAGTGAGTACTCAGAATATATTTTTGAAATAAGCCGTCAAGGTCTGGTCAGGTTGGACGGGACTTCCGGCAGGTGGTTCTGAAGTCCCGGCTATCTGGGTCAGCTCTGCTCTCTGGGTCTGTCAGGCACCGGTTCTGCTCACAACGGTCTGGTCTGAGGTTCTCTCTGGTTCCGGATACAGCACTGCTTTCTGGATACTGCCACAGGTTCTTGCAAATGTTCTTGGCAAAGAATTCAAACAGCTCGCCCAGCTGTTGAATAGTTTGGTTGGTTTTGAGGCCTGCTGAAGAGAACTCAGCTTGTGGGTTAGGCCTTTGCTTTGAGTTCTGGAGTCAGAGTTCTAAGTTCTGGTCTCTGTCTTGCTGGAGTCAGTCTAGGTCTCTGGAGTTCTGGATGTGAATTCGTCCGTCAGCGTGCTCCGCAGAAAATGGGAATTGAGTGTCTCTACCTGTCCCAGCAGTATCTTTTTATGTGTTCTACAAGTGGGTGTGTGCATGGACATAACTGAGCTGGCCCCTCGCAATCTATCATTGGCCACGTCCTCCTCTCTCCCTTGATTGGGGAGCTGGGTTGTGTGTCATCTTTATGGCTTACAGAAAGACACTCCCCTTGTCAATGTGCACACAAATCTATTTCTGATCCAAATACATATTTTCCAGATACACAATTTGTTGAAATTACATGTACATATTACAGATTCCTTATGGTCCATGCTTGTCCGACTCTGATCTACCTGGGGGCTTGCATTAAAAAATGACAACTTAATTTCGTTTTTAATTACACCAATGTACACCCTCCTTCTACACACATTCCAGTAATTTACTAGGTTTCTAGCATAAACCCGGTGTCTGTAATATCAATAAATAGCGGGGTTTCGCCTCAGAACATGGTACAAAGTTGAATCAAGTCTTGAATTGTGGGTACATTTCTTAGATTGAGGTTCTCCAAATTGCACATTTTTGTAAGCTTAATACAATATTTTAGAAGCATTTAACTTAAACATATATTTGCTGCAATATGATTCCACAAAAGTGTCTGGGTCCCTTCCCCCAGAAACCTGGGAGTGCCATATGTCTCTCCTCTCCCAGGCAGGGCTCTGTTTACAGTCCACGCTGAAAATCAACATACCCCATTCAAGTGCAAGGGTCTAATGTGTCGGCTGAGGTCAGCAGGCCAGGGGGCCACTCTGCATTTGGTTAGCATGTCCATGTGATCTCCTGGGCTGTTGTGTGGGTCTCTGAGGTGAGAAGGTTTCCCAGCCTCTTGGCCTGTTAATGCAATCAGATTGTCTCTGGGAACAGCAGGTGGGTAAGAGTTTTAATTAACCAGCGGGCCTTTGAAGGTTTCCAGCTGTCTCAGGAGGCTGATTAGCTTCTGAAGTAGCAGTTCTCCTGTCAGAGTTTAGACCGCTAGCGCCGGTTTGTGGACAAAGCTGGTACTGCACCCATTTTTGGGATCTGTCTTGAATTAATGCATTTCAATAGAGTGGTCTTTTGCTTGACATTATAGGATCCTTGCTTAACATTGTTTTGATGGCATCCTTACAGTAGAGTGGTGATGTGGAACCCCCCACAAGAAGGTTGTATCTTTAGAGTGGTCTTGTGCCCATGATTTTAGCAACTTTTTGACATCAATAAAAACGGATTTTGCACAGAACCATCTTTCTTTGCACTGGTGGGTGGCAGATTAGGTGACCATTTTGGTGTGCGCAAACTGTGTGGTTCTCCTGGATTCTGGCGTGAATGTGGGTGGCGACAGCTCATCCCCACATCTACCCATTCTATTGATTTAGTTTGTTCTGGGATAGAATAATGGGTGGCGACAGCTCATCCCCACATCTACCCAGTCTATTGATTCAACATGGGTCAAAACCCTTGACAATGTGGATGTATGCGGATGGAGAAATCGTGCATACTTTCATTGAACTTTGCAGTGGACCTGCTTTGGAATGGTACAACATTTGTACTATGCATGTGTAACGGTACATTTCATGTGTTGCACAGCAGTGACAGTGTTCGATGATGGCACCTTTAATGGGATTGGTGGATGTGTGTGTGCCTGTTTACCAGTAACCTAATGAGGTACAGCTGCAGAGAAGATAGTGCAAAGGGAAGGAGGACTATACACGTTTTACAGGGGTGCGGGCCACGCGTTACTTTGGGAGGTGCACATGGCAAAATCTTCCCTTTATACCACCTTGCCCAATCGCCATGCCAGTGTGGGGATTAGCCAATCAAGTAGAGTGGGTGTGGTTCACAGGAAGGGGAGGTGAAACGGTTGCACATTCTACTCTGTGTTCTGAGGGTAGCTAAAATAGTGAAATGTATTGTGTTGCCTGTAGGTGTTCCCTTTGTAATAGATGTGCACAACAGTGCTTTGTAAAGAAACATTGATGGTAATTTTGGTTTTAAAGGAGTGGACACATTGTGGAACGCTGTGTATGAGTGCCATTTTGTTGATATGCATGCACTTTGCAAAGACCTCGCTTCGTTTCCAGTAGTAGATGTTACCATAATTTCTTATGGCAGCATGCATATGGGTTACCTGCCTTGCTTACATTTGTCCTGTAGACTGAGGAGGTTGCTGGGTGTCGTGAGGATGCTTTTTCCCACCGCCATGGTGCTTCTCTCATCTAAAATACTGCAAAGAGCATGGCCTACTGCTCATGGATGTTGTGCCAAGCCAGACAAAGGAAGGTGTCACATCAACAAACCATGTACACTTTTTGGTCCGCTTGTGGAATGTTCTTCTGCAACCTTATTACTTGTGGACATACAGAGTGTTTCCAAGAAAATGGCATTTTGTTGTCCTCCTTTGGCAAAGCAGTTTTGTTTGCTCGTGTACAGGATGCGGTGAAGAGTTTACTGAACTAATGTGTGTAGAAGAAAACTCAAAAGCTACTCAAAACAGACAAAACAGGAAGGATCTTAAAAAAAAACAGACTCTTTAAGAGTTGCCCCTTACTACGAACTCCCCCTGTTCAGGATGCACGTTTTTCCCCCATGGCTGCACGCAGCACGAAAGGGACATGCAGGGATTTTGCAGGTGTCGGCCACGAAAATGAAACTGTGGGGATTGTCCAATGAGTTGCTTAGGATGTGCAGCAATAAGAAGAGGGACTCCTGCTGCACTGGGCACCGGCCTTCGATGTACTTGGGGATTCACATGTGCCACATTCGACGCTCCTCACCATGTTGGACTATGAAAATGGGATTGTAGCGATTTCCCTATCATGTTCTGCTCAGGGTGCATGTCAGAGGAATGCGTGCCAATAGCAAGAAGGATTCCTCCGGCTTTACTGGGGTGTGACCCTGGCAGTACTTGGAGAAAGGCACGTGCCACATTCGGCGTTTGTGAGCATGCTGGGCAATAGAAATGGGACATGTCCTTTGGCCAATGAGGTGCTCAGGGTGTAAGTTACAGAAAAGAGCACCAATAGGGCAAAAATGGCCTCCTGCTTCACCGGGGCACCTCCCTCGCGGTGATTGGGGAAAGGCACGTGCCACATTTTGCCCTTCCCACCATGTTGGCCAATGGAAGTGGGACTATGGCCTTTGGCCAATCAGGTGCTCTGGGTGTGCGTCACAGGAAAGGGCGGCCTTCACTTTCCCCATTACTTTGTGTACTGCGGGTGGGAAACATTGCAAAGCACACAGTTTTCGTAGTGGGTGATTACTTTGTGAAGATATGTGTGTGTATGCCCTCCTAGAAGACTTGTCTAGCAATTTAGGTTTGGAGGGAGTGGACGTTTTGTGGAACGGTATGGAATCATGCTGTGTCGGCGGACTACTTCTAGAATGTCGACGCTTGGCCTCTTTGGCAAATGTACACGCTGTGATCGTGCATTTTGGAGGCTTCATTTTGGGTTCCATGCCTTGTTCTCGTGTGTTCATTCAACTGAAGATTTTGATGAAAGCAGTGCAGTGCATTTTTCCTACTGCCAAGGTGCTTTTCTCATGTATACTGCCGAGAATTGCCTGGCATTATTCCAATGCTTCCTGTCCGCAGCCAGAGGTCGGAAGGGGTCTCATCAACAGAAGCATGTGTGACTTCTTGAGGGCTGCTGGGATGTTCTCCTGTGAGAATGAAAACATTGCTTCCCAGTACATACACCTTTTCAAGGGAAATGGCATGTCTTTGTCGGCCAGTGGCAATGACATGTTCGTACACAATCTACAGACTGCACCGAAGACCCTACTGTAAGATTGTGAGCTGCAGTTCAAAACACACATTCACATATGAAAACCGCAAAGAAAGTGCTTCTAGGGAAAAAAATAAAAACATTTAAAAAAACAAAAAACAAAGGTTCTTTTAAGAGCCACCACACCCAACGACATGCACTATCCTGGTACAAAGTTATTCCCCCATTGCCGCGCACGTGGAGCACAAAAAGTCTGCAAATGTCGCGATAGTTGCAGGGCGGCATGTGGTACATATGCCCCTTGTGCAGATGATGCCAATAGAAATGGGCCTGCAGAGGCTACAGAATTGGGCAATGAAGTTCGTGGGTGTGGTGTGTACGGCCCGATGGAGCTACACTGTGTATTTGTTCACAGAAATGCAGAGGGTGCCGTTATGGGTTTGTGTTTTACGAGGCAAAGTGTGCGGAGGGTATGCTGACATACATTCAGTGAAAGTGAATGGAAAACACTGTGCACTCACTATTCATTTACCAATCTATGATGTACATGTGTACTGCTATGGACTAGGTACAAGGAAGTGCCTGATTTTGGTTTGTGTGTGTCATGCGCAAACATGCCGACATTATTTTTGTTCATTGTGCAGGGAACATTGCACAGCATGTTACAGGAGTTCCAGTGCTGTTTGCGATGAAGGAGGCACTTGCCCAGTTTATGCGTTTCTTTTCGATCTCTTGTATACCTTTCTATTGCAGTATGCAGCTACCGATGTGGCAGCGTCATTTTCTATTTGGTCCGTCAATGGAAACAGCGCGGTACATTGCAAAGAAGTGTATTTGTGCATGTCTTTGTCATGTGCCTATGCCATATTTCGCCCATGCCATTATGACGTTTCACAGCATGAGTACTTTTCCCTACCTGCATCGTTCAACTTACTGTGCCAGCTATCTCGATTTCTGCACACCCCATATAAATTGGTTTGGTGCCTTTCTTCCAAGTAATGATATTTTCCTGCGTAAGTGTTGCGCTGTGACTGTCTTCAAAACGCTCTGTAACACATAAAGAAAACTCTTTGTACAGCACACTCCTTTCTAACCGACTGCACTACAGTGTTCTCCACAATGTCATGCATCCCACCCTGCATGTGTGCATTGGCAATTCAGTTGTTCATCTGTGAAAGGTGCTTTCTTTGCTTACCTTTTTTTCATTCCCCAGTACATGTTTATTTATTATCGTGTTCTCATACACGCCACAGAAGGAAAGCCAGGAAATGTCCAGTACAGAAAGGCCAGCACCTGCTTAGATATTATAGGGGGCGTGCCGGGAGATGGAATTATTGGGGGGCCATCACCTACATATGCGGTACTCATTGTAATGCTGCTATAACGACCATAGCAATGCACTTCCAAGTACCTTCCCTGTGCACAGTAGCGCATTGCACTACATGTACAATACAATTTCCTTTGCCAGGTAAAGGTATGTAGTGCAGCATTTCCGTTGGAAAGGTTGTTTTTCAGCTCTGCTGCCGTACAGGAGTGCCCCTCTTGTTGTGCGCAGTTGTGGCAAATGCTGTACATGAAAGTACCCAACGTCATTCTTTGAAAGTCGGTAGCCGGGCCACTGCTTCTTTGTCCTTCAATTTGAGTTATCATCACATGCACTAGAAACACTCTATGCTACGCCATCACTGTTAGCGGTACCATTCGTGTATAAACATACATTGTGGAAAACAAGAATTCTTACAACAACGCCAACCACAGCTTCTTTACCTATGCCACAAAGCCATTTATTCTGTGCAACCCATGCACATACAGCGCTTTTCCAACCACCAGTAACCTTGTTTGTGTTCTGCATATTGTGCTGTTTCCTTAATTGCCTTTACATGCACTAGTATGTGCATGTGGAAAGTACACCAGCTTTGCAATTTTGCAGCCTTATTACAAACTGTCCCACTTGCAGTTACATCTTTTCTTCAACTGTCTAACCGGCAGGTGACCAGTTCGTACTTTCTGTCTCAATGCTCAGTGCACACACAATGTATCAGTTTCACGGGTCATGGAAATGGAAGCAGCAGATAAATCTAAGTAAAGCCACATTTAACACACCCACGTCACAGTGCAGTTTGCTGTTCTTTGTTTAGCAGTGACCGTTATACAGTTAGGAGTACTTTAATCACACATTGCTAAGTTCGCAGAGCCTCCCATGAAGTGCACGGCAATACTTTAAATGCGGTAGCCTACTACATGAATACGTAGGGCTGGTGACAGGGGTGGTGCTATTAGCATACACTGCATGACCTAAGCATGGGTCTAGGTGTGGAATGTAAACACGTGTGCTTCCACAACTACTTAAAAGTGCATTTCAAGATGCGGACATGCGCTCACTAATGGAGTCCTACGGATACTTGCCGTGTAATTGCGCATACGCCAACCAGCTGAAGTCTATATATGTTACTATACTAAAAAACGTTTCTCTTTACTGAACAAACTACCGTAAAGCAACATTATGCTTAAAGTGCCCTACTAAAAATCTAGGTAATTCACTAACCCAAAACCTTGTTAAAGGGACGTTATGGTTAAGTTGAACTAGCAAAAACCTATGAAATTCAATGGAAAAACGTTGTTACAGGGACATTATGGTTACAGGCAAAACCTAAAAACCCCAGAAATTCGACAGTTATGGTAAGCTAAGCAACCATAACTCGTACTACCAGTGTGCACTGCAAGGTCTAACACCCATGACATCAAAGATGCCATCACAAATCTCATTGATGACATCACTGATGACATCACATGTGTGGCTCCCTCTGTTTTGTTCACTACCATAAGTAGGCCAGGTGCTTTTCTTCACTAACATTCAGGAACAAACCATTCAACAGGTTCTATATTTGTATACAGCACCCTTATCATATGTTCTTACACTACTTTCCTTACGGTTCACTCACATCATATGATACATATACATATAGGGGAAGAGGAAAGCGTAAAACACAGCACTTGGTTCTGTGCATGAAGATAATCAGTTATGTCATGAACAGTTTCTGGTAATACTGCTGCTTTTTAGATTACTTTAATTCCCCTGTATATGGTCATGTTTGTATGCATTGTGGTGTCTTTATGGTTTCTGTGCAGTAGTGCAGGTATGTAGTTATGAAGGCAATGGTAGCTACGTTTTACATGTTTCACATTACCCAACACTCTAAAACGAATGCATTCATGATTTCACTATGTAACATGGGAAGATTGTGTAGGTTACACTTCCATAAGTAATGGTGCAGACAATTGCTATGTGTGCACGAGTTGCTTCATGTACAGTGAAGAACTGTGTAATACAATGGTGTGTATAGCAATTCATTGATCAATGACCTTCTTATCTCATGATAGTGCTTCCAATAATCTTTGATAGTTTTCTGAAACCATTACAATAACAATCCCTTGTGAGGGCTTTCTATGAAAACTAAATGCACATGTGATGGCATCAATGAGATCTGTGATGGCATATTTGATGTCATGGGTGTTAGTCCTTTCAGTGCACACTTATGGCGCGAGTTATGGTTGCTCAGCTTACCATAACTGTAACATTTCTGGGGGTTTTAGGTTTTACCTGTAACCATAATGTCCCTGTAACAACATTTTTCCATTGAATACCATATGTTTTGCTACTGCAACGTAACCCTGACGTCCCTTTAACAAGGTTTTGTGTTAGTGGTATATATATAGGTCAGCATTACAAGAAAGAAGAATACATGAAAAGGAGAATTTACAAATCTGTGTTTGTGCATCCGCTTGTTTTCTTCCCAGGAGCAATGAGGAAGAGTTGTGCGTGCTCCGTGTATGCACTAGAACACGACGCAAAGATGTATTCTTTATGAACTGTTCCCTGCATGTTCGATCGCCTGATGTTACCTTGTTGTTGCCTTTGTGTTAGGAAATGCATGCACTAGCTCAGTGATATATGAGAAGATGTAATTTATAACCTCAGTGTTGGAGAATAATTACACAATACCGCATGGGAGAAACTGTGAATAATTTGCAGTGCAAGTGCAATACTCGTCTGTGAGGCAATTAGCACTTCTAGGTCCCTTTACACAAGGTGAAAATAGCTTCTTATTATAAGTTGAAAAACAACCTGGGAAACAGTGTTAATTGGTCCAAAAATGAGCACCTGCATAGACACGAAGCAAACAGTGGAAGGCTGCCTTGACACACTACAAATTGAAATGGCATGGCAAGAGCAGGAGTAAGAGTGTATGCCGGGAGGATACCAGGCTATTAGGGCCATAATAAAATAATCCCTCGATATTAACCTGTTAATGTATCTATACGTGCTATAGTAGATTGTTAACACTTTCCTCCCTCCTCACCCACGAGCACTATCCAGGAAAGAAGGGAGCACGAGCTGTGGCATTTTGGGCAAACGTATGGCAGGATAACCTCAGGGGCAAACGTGCTCGCCTTGGAAGCAGGATGAGACGGAACAACACAGGTTCGATCCCCGGGACCGCGCTTAGGAACCTATGGGTTTTAAGCACATTATAAATAACCGACGATATCGCGAGCATTATAAATAACCGATCATATCGCGAACGGTAAGCAGTCTATTGCCATCCAACCCTTCCACAGAGTGAACTAAACTCCAACATCTGATCTTGGCATATTATTTGTATTTTGTTGTCACTCTTGGTCTACCGCTGGAGAGGTAAGCTCTGCTTCCCTGCTATGTATATGCAGAGCTTCAAGGCATTCGTATGGCGATTATATTGTGGTCCGTGCTTGGCACTGGTGCTTTTGAGTTGATAGTAACAAAGGTGCTGCTCAAAGTCGTGGTATTTTTTCAGGGTCCTAGTTCCTCCATTTGCCCACAAGTGCTGAACTATCATGGCTGTACTGTTTGTGCACACTCTCGGCAAATTCATTTTTCACACGCTCAAAGTTCTTGTTCATTTTGAATGCTTAATTATAAACAACTGTAGAGCACTGAAAAGCTTTTTTTTTAATGAAACTGCCACACGTTTGCTTTAGTGGTTTCAGCTCACATCCTGTCTCTTTAAATTTGTAGCATCTCCAGTAAGGATTTTTCAATTTAGAGCAATTCACACAGACTGGGCGGGCCTTAAATGTGTACACCAAACTCATTAAATTAAACACCACCTGTACCAGGTCCTTCCTTACTGTAAAGGTTTTCTTATATTAACGCTGTCCATGCCTCTCTCCTTTATTTTTCACATACAGTTTCCATCCATCCGTATTCCTTTGCCTCTACAACAGTACCTTCGGTGGACCGACTGATCACCAATATTCAAACAAAACATAAAGTGACAGCAGCGTGTCTTGCCGCAGTTCAAAGGACACAAACAAATATTCATATTACAAAAGAATCACAGAGCCATCCTATGTTATTAACGATTTGGCTTGGTTATCCTCCAAATACCTACTTAAACTTGTGTGTCCTTCCAAGTTGTCACCTCAGTACTTCGGCCCATCCAAAATCACACACAAAATCAATCCAGTTGACTTCGGTCTACAGCTACCATCATCTTGGGAAAAGATGCATCCAGTATTTCATGTATCTCTTCTGAAACCTTGCTTGCCTTCCTCTGTAACAAGAACAAGCCCCATTCTTTTGAAAAATACCCCTGAATTCGAAGTTTCTCTGATTTGTGAATCCTGTAATCGCTGAGGCGTCGCCAATACCTGATTAATTGGAAAGGTTATTCAGCTAGTGATCGCACTTGGGAGCCATGTACCAATGCCCATGCTCCTCATTTTTTATCGCAATTTCATTGACTCCATCCAGGGAAACCCAGAGGGGTGGAATTTAGGAGGAGGCATACTGTTACGGTTCCCTGTGTTTACCCGCTGCAGGCTTCCCATATCTCCCTCGTCCATCCAAAATCGTGCCTCTTCCAACATGTCAAAGATTGAACATTTCTCTATAATGTTCATGCCCCATTCATTATGTTGCCATGTATGTTTCTTTTACTCTTGCGTCACTCCAGGATCAGGAACTAGTTCCTATAACAGAGACAAATGCCAGTATTGCAGCGTGTCTCAACAGTAAGGCGTCTTAGCTCAGCGCACCCTTTCATTCTTACTTGCCTTTTCTTCTTACATCCTGCCCACACATTTTACCTTATTCTGCCAACCTCCTCCCTTTCTACTCCCTATTCTTATAGTTTTCAAACTGCTCCGGACCTTCTGTGTAATTCATCCTTAGAAGAGGGTGGAGGCTACCCGTTAGGTAAGATTTTCCTATCAATGATACATCTTCCTTACCTGTGTCAACCCTAGCACTTTTTGCTGGACTGGTAGATTATTTCTCCCTATACCTTAGTGAGTGGGTACCTTTTTCCACACTCACAGAGTCGTTTACTCTTTTTATGGCTATTTTTGCCGGGTTGCCCTTGGGGCTCCCCTTTTTACTTTCTCTGGCTAACCTAGCGAGAACTAAAGTTCCCAAGGGTATGATATGATATGATAGTTTATTTATATAGTGCCTAAACACAATGTGTTTCAAAGCGCTTCTAGGCAAGGGAGGGAACAAGGGAAAATACAATTACATTCTTACAGGCCATGAACAGTAAGGATGTGAAATTAACTATCGCACTCGGCCTGACGACATTTCAGATAGTGCAAGAGCTAAGACATAGATAAGGAAGGGATGGGGCAAGTGGGAAGGAAATGGAAACAGACAGACGACTACTGTACTAGGCCTGACAACATTTCTGGTAGAGCAGAGAAAAACAAGAGGTGGGCGAGAGGGGTGCAGAAAGGTAGGGGAGGAACAAAACAAGCGACTATCATACTAGGCCTGACACCATTTCAGATAGTGCTGGAGGGGGGTGGGGAGGAAAAAACCAGTAAGTGGATGGGGCAAGGGAGAAAGACGAGGTTGCTATCATACTAGGTCCAGGGACACTTCTGATAGAGCAAGTGCATAGAAGAAAGTAAGGGGAGGAGATAGGAAAAAGAAGAAGGGAAAGGAGGAGAGAACAGAGTTAGCAGTCAAAATAGTGGAGAAGCAAGGGGAGAGTGAATACAATTGCAGAAGTCAGTAGTAACACATAATGTTGCAAGCCAGGATATAAGATGAAGATGGGAACAGCATGATTCAGGGCCACCATGAGTACAAGATGCAAAGGAAGTCCAGCATGAGAGTTAAGAAAGGGTGACGCACCGTGAATGAATGAAGTCCATAAAAGTCAAATCTAGCGTTGGCCACAAGATGGTGATGGTGAAACCAGAATTTATCAGGACAGACTCCTGCAGAAGTAGGCTTGAGGAGGGTGAGGGGGGAGCAGGGTAGAAGAATCAAGCAAAGCAGGCAACACCTGTGTGCGAGAATGGTGGGGGCACAAGGGAACATCACGGGGGGACCAGAGGGGGTGGGGAGGCCTGTGGGGACAGAGGGAGTAACACATGTTGGTGCATCCTTACCTGCTGTCTGAGCAGGGGGTTGGGCCCTGGGTTCTCCTGGTCCGAACAGGTCCGAACAGGAATTGTCCTTTTCTTCGTCAGCCCTTACAGGTCCAAACAGGAATTGCCCTTTTTTTTTGTCAGCCCTTACAGGTCGTAACAGGAATTGCCCTTTCTTCGTCAACCCATCACTTCGGACGCCCAGGCGAGAGACGCCTTTGATCTAATAGTTAAGAGCAGGAAGGAAGAGGCAGGGCTAAGAAGGTGGGTGGTGCTTAGGCCAGCTGACCTAGATCCACTTGCACCTGCTCCCTATCTGCAAAGGAAAAGAGGCTGGAGGGCTCCTTAAGTAGGGTAAAAGAGCTGCAAGCAGGAAGGCACCAGGTGGGCGGGGCTTGCTAAGTGGTGAAAAAGAGCTGCAGGCAGGAGGGCACCAGGTGGGCGGGGCTTAGGCCAGAAGACCTAGATCCACTTGCACCTGCTCCCCATCGGCAAAGGAAAAGAGGCTGGAGGGCTCCTTAAGTAGGGAAAAAGAGCGGCAAGCTGGAAGGCACCAGGTGGGCGGGGCTTGCTAAGTGGTGAAAAAGAGTAGCAGGCAGGAAGGCACCAGGTGGACGGGGCTTGCTAAGTGGTGAAAGGATCTTTGGATCCCTTTTACATTTTATTAGGTGAAACCAGCACACCCCACCTTATGTGGACTGCTGGGGAGATACAATGGGCCTCATTACGAGGTAGGCGCTAAGGGATTACCGGCACCGGTAAGGGCACCGGTGCCGGTAATCCCTTACTGCCCTACTACGAGTTCCCTTTGCGGGTCCTTCCTTAACGCCTGGTTTTACCAGGCGTTAAGGACGGGACCCGCAAAGGGATACCGGGGTCAATAACGGTACCGCAATTTGTGGTACCGTTATTGCCGCCTTCCCCCTTCCCATTGAGCCCTATGGGGGCTCAAATGGGAATGGGTAATGGCTCTGGTGAATGGGGAATTACTGGTCCCGCCGACCTCGGAATGGACCGGTAATTGCTCCATCCACCAGACCGGAGTCGGAACGATTTTGGAGGCAGCCTCCAACCTCGTAATGAGGCCCAATGTCTCCTTTTCTCCTTTTCTCCTTTTAAATGTTACATTTATGTTACAAGGACAAACCTACCTTTAATGGCATGTGGCAATGAACCTTTTTATTAATTTGATGCACCTTCACCGTTGGCTGTTTCCAGAGCCCTGTTGAAGGCAACCATGGGTGCTCATTTTACCAATATGGCCCACCTTCTTTTTTTGCCATTTTAGTGTTCCTTGTCCTTTCTTTTTCCTTCTCCTGACATAAAGGGTGGGAAAATCCTGTGTGTTAACTTTATCTTCGGTGCCAATCCAGTGAATTCCCCGTCCAGGCTCCAGAGTTTCTGTTTAGGCAGAAAGCGAGGGAGGAGTCCAAAACTGTGCACCCCTTTGTCTTACAGCCTGACTGCGAGAATACAATTCAAACTGGTTAGCTAGCTATCCTGAAAGGACTGCCAACCCCCCAAGTTTGAATGTTGCATGGCTGTTTGATTGGCTGGGTTATTGCATAAAAGTCTGTTCCTAGAAGCTGGAGAGGTAGTTGACCACTGGAACCGAAAATGAAGAGGAAGATGAAGAAAACATGGCTGAGACGATTTCCAGTGACCAGAGAGCATGCTCTGTCACTGAAGCCTGCTGTTATTCTTCTTTCCAATCGACCTGAGGATTCCAAAATGGATGTCTCCAACCGAGAGCCTAGTGAGATCCAGTAGACTCGAGAAGACCTACATCTTGAGACATCCCATGTCATGCTGCAACCTTACAGGGCTGCAATAACCCAATATCCTGGGACCTCGAGCTATTGTGCAGTGCACAGTCCTCCGAATTTCTAATCTTGCTGAAACTTTATGGGCATCCTGCTGGACCTCGAGAGGCAGAAACCAAGTCTGAAAATTCCCCTCATCTATGCGCTGGACCTTGCAAACAATGAGAATCTGACCAGCGATGTTCGGTCTTCTTCATGGCTCCTGAAAGGGCGCCAAACCACAAAGCCAGATACAGCCACAAGTAACCTCTTGCCTGGAACTTTATCCCATGATCCCTGCTGCAAAAGTCCTTCCAAAGTCCTGTCTTCCATCTTCTTGACTAAGGAATCCATCAACAGGTTTTTGTCTGTAGATCCTGAAGTCTTCCTGCTGCAACTATTCTTCTGTGCTGAGGTACTGTGTTAGCTGGGGTATTTTACCTACCTTAAACCTTTGTAATTTCTAACAGCTTTGTGGTGTTTACTGCAATTGGGAGACCACTCATCCAGTTCACCCAAGCCCACCACATAATTCTCCTAGGGTATCTTCTCTGAAAGCCCTGGACACTCTAACTTTAAAATGAAAACAGTCTTTCTCTGGAACTCTGTCATTGCCTGCAACTGAACTCTATCTCACTCTGCCGAAAGCAGGCACCTAGACCACTAGGGTCCCTCTACTGCCTCTGAGTAAACTCATGCTATATAATGAGGGAAGGACTGGATAAGAAAAGGGTTATGCATTGAAAAGAATAACAAGTGTACACACGTTTCTTACTTCTAAAAAAAGTTGCTTGGTAACTGTAACTCTGAGAGTGAACAGTTGCAAAAGTGCTTGCTTACCTTCAATGTGCATTGCACTATTCTGAAAAGTATGAATAAGGTTAAGTTACTCGCCTGTGGAATGGTTGTGCCTCTTCCCCAAAAGTAATGCTGTTGGTTTCACTTTACTATTCCTGTTAGGATATAAATGTATGAGTGTCCCCAATTGGGTCTTGCTTCCCCTGACTTGCTGTTAGCCTGTCCAGAATACGTCTGCCTTAAGTTAAACTTACTGCTTAAGTTGCTGATAGCGCCGTTAAAAAGTATATAGGTTTTATTTACATTGTGTTACCTGTGTGTCATCCTAAAATAAATTAGAGTTCTTGCTAACCCCAATCCGTGTTGCACTGATCTGGAAAGCAATTGTAATAGTATATAACAACATTAGATTTTATCTGCCTAGAATAGCTGTGTGCCATTCCTGAAAAGTGTTCCTTTAGGTGTAGCTGACTTTGGTCAGTCTGATGCTTCCAAAATTATTTTAAAGAGTTCTTGCTTATCTTAGACTGTATTCAATTGAGCTGAAAAGCAACTCTAATTGTATATTACACCAAAAAAGTCTTACTCACCTAGTATAACTGTGTGTTATCACAAAATTAGTAGAGGAATATACTGTTCCTCGAATCTGCGTTCCACTATTCAGAAAAGTATGTTTACAAGTTGGTTAACTATGTGATTTCCTTGTTGAGTGTCACTGCATACCTGGCAGGGTCTACTACCCTTGAATTACAGTAAAGTATTCTAAAAGTAACCTACGGTTTTACTCCCCAAGCATAGGTGTGACCTATACCGAATATGTATGATAAGGTTTGATTTACCTAGACTACTGTCAGTTTTCTAAATAAGGTCTATGCTTTGATCTGTGTACTTTAAAGCATAGTGTTTGTTTTTTTATAAATGTGGTTATATATAATGTGATAGTACTTATTCCCCCCAAGATTTATCTGGGCTTACTTGTATTTAAAAAAAAATAATAATATTTTACAATACATAACATGTCAGTGGGCCTCATTCCGAGTACGGCGCTAACCAATGGCGCTATTAACGCCTTGGTTGACGCCGTACCCAGACCGGCAGCGCCTTGGTGGATGGCGGAATTACCGCCCCATTCCAAGGTTGGCGGGGCGGTAATTCCCCATTCACCAAGGCTCTTCCCCATTCCCAAATGAGCCCCCATAGGGCTCAATGGGAATGGGGAAGATGCAAATAACGGTGACCGTTCATTACGGTCACCGTTATTGGCTTGGAGGCCCCTTTGCGCCCTCGATTTTAACACCTGCTCAAAGCAGGCGTTAAGGGGGAGGGCGCAAAGGGAACTCGGAGTATGGTGGTAAGGGATTACCACCACCGGTCTCGTTACCGGTGGCCGCTATCCCTTACCGCCATACTCGGAATGAGGCCCAGTGTTTCTTTGGACCATATGTGTATTGCAAGTTCTTTGTACTGATTCTACAGCCCTCTCTCCCTCCTAAGATATGCCTGGTTGCTCTGTCTACGGTATTCTGAACTCAGGTGGTACATCCTTTTACTAAGCATGCAGTCTTGTACTGTCTCAATTGAATGGTTTTGCCAAGCCCTTAGTTGGACTTCTGAAAAACTGTCCTAACACTACCAACTCCTGGACTCCTCTTGAAATCCATCACAGGTTTTTCCCCATCAAGGTTTTTTTTGCCATTCTTATGGAGATTTTCTCCCAACCCCATCCAGCTTGTATTCACTACACAAGCAGGGTGGCATCTGAAGTGGACCGTCCATTCCTCCATGACACACAAACTTGAGTGAAACGCCGGTCCAGCTTATCACCTGTATATGCCTTACCGCTACTCACTCTGCTGTAGTAGATTTGTGTTCTGCTTTCTTCTCGGTTCCTATTCAACATACCTGGGCCCAGGTCCCAGAAGGCCATATGGAGTCCCTTAACCTGTTTTTGCAACAGCTATAGAAAGATGTAGAGTATATCCGATTCCCAGAAAAGTCAGTGTTGTTGAATTGAAGATATGCAGTTAGTCTCCCCTTCATATGAGGCTTGCAAGGAGGACACAAGGGTGATACTTACTGACTTGGCGAATAAAGGCTACAAGGGTTCACAGAAGAAATTACAACTGTGTTGAGAAAGTGTCCACCATTTGGGTAATTGTATGTTTATGGCTCTTCTAGTAAAGAGGCTGTATACAAAATTCCAAAACCCCAAACGATTATTCAGATGAGAGCCTTTACTTGTATGGTTGGTTAAAGAAAACTATCGACTTTTGATTAGACTGAAATGGTGAAGGCATTACAATTGTATCCTAGATGTATATTTATGAACGCTTTCAGTGGCCACCAGAGGGTGGAGCAGCTTTTTCTGAAATAGAAAGGAAGTTGGTTTAAGCCCCTGCTTTGGGTTTACCTGATGGTAAGAATATATATGTATATTGTCATACAAGGAATGGCTTTGCCCTTGTGCTACTTACACAGAAACACGGTTCTATCAAAAGTCTATTGCATGATATATAACAAATATGAGGTTTTGTTATTGAACTCTTCTAATATAACTCTAACCTGATGCCCTGTGTTAAAGCTTGCATTCCTAAATCCCACTACCTAAGATCGAGAACCACATGAGCTAGATCCTCAAAGGGCTCAAAACTGAGGGGAGCTGGTAGCTTTTTATCTCTTGCTAGTAGCCTAGAAGAGCCTGGTTCACTTGATACCAACAGCTAATAGGGGCTATTTTTGGCTCCCCACTCAAACTGATGCTGAGAAAACCTATCAATAAATTAGAAAACGTCTATATGACATTGAAAGCATAGAGGATCATAAATAATCAACAACATGATAATTTTGCACCTTATGTGAAACTTAGATTTGTGGAACACCATCTACTACCTCCTTGTTCCTCAATGGTAGTTCCTTGTCAGTTGTAAATGCTGGACACCTTTGGCTCCTGCTTATCCAAACTTAATGTTGATCCCTGTCTTTATGATTGTGTTGCTATTACAGATTCAATTTTAACACTGCAAAATGATTTGACTGACACTCATTTGCACAATGCAGATTTGATCTACTTTGTGGATGGGTAATGTTATTGGGAGCAAAATGGTTATTGGTGGTGGAGAAGGTGGTTTGTGCACAGGAGAAGTTGTCGAAAGTGGGAAACTTCTGCATGTTACCTCAGCCCATGTATCAGAAATTATAGTACTCACTAGGACAGTGGTATTCAAATATTCTATGCTGATCCCCCTTTGAGTAAAAATATTGTTTCCAAGCCCCGCTTGAGTATATATTTATTGTTGTCAGGTCCCCCCAGAAACCATAGCTGCTTATATTTTCTATTAAAAGCTGTCACTCTAGTTCCTTTTTGAAGAGCTTCATGACCACCCTGGACATCTTTTGGGCCCCACGAGTGGGGCAAGCCCCACAGTTTGAAGAGCTCTGCACTAGGGTGTGCAGACTGGCAGAGCAACTGTCAGTAAAAATTTACACTGACTCCCATTGTGCTTTCGGCGTAGCCCATGATTTTGGGAAGTTATAGAAGCAATGTAGCTTCCTCACTTCATTATGCTCTCTCTCCTTCCTCCCTCACAACTCTGGCCTTTCTCCTGGGGCTCTGCCCTTGCTCTTTCAGCTTAAGCCAGAAACCTTAGAGTCATCCTTCCACCCTCACACTCAGGACATTGCCAAGAAGTCCAACTATCATCTCTTCCTTCTCAAAGGAATTCTATCTTTTCTCACTTTCCCTCAGATGCTCAATGTGACTCGAACCCTAGTTCTCGCTAGACTTGACAACTGTAATAGCCTCCTCCTGAATCTTCCTTCTTCCACTCTGCGACCCCTTCAGTTTATCCAGAATAAGGCAGCAAGATTTATCATTGGCCTTAAATCAAAGGAACCCATCTCCCCTGCACTAAAAAGTCTTCACTGGCTCCTTGATGCTGCACAGATTAAATACAAATCCCTCTGCATCCACCACAAGGCTCTCTGGTCCCAGGTACCACACTATGATCAACTTTATCTCACCAAATACTCTCCATCTAGACCACTTCAATCCTCTGGAACTCTTTGTGTGTAAAGGGTTTTTTCTAAAAAGCGGGCAGGGTGTCGCTCACATTCCTCTACAGGCTCCCTCCTTTGGAATAGCCTCACTCTCCCCTGCACCTTGAGCAGGATCTTCTCAAATTCCGGAAGCTCCTTAAGACTTTCCTCTTTTCCTCCTCCTTCCCTCCTTCTCTCCTCTGCTAATCCCACAGTTGCTGAATCTGTGTCCTTAACCCTTATGCATCTTCTGGGCCTTAACCTCCCACACCAATCCGTCCCAGTTCCTGTCTGTACACAGCACTTTGCATCTGCACACCCTCCGCTCTGGAGACTCACACTTACACCTCCCGCGGCCCAAACCGTGTAGCCCTCAACATTCCTAGCACTTTGTCCATGGCTCACCCACAAGCTCGGACTCCCTAGTACTTACCCTCTCTTCCTTTCTGCACTTGTACCTTCTGAATACTCACAAGGCATAGTAGGTTTGTCCCTCCGCTCTTAATATTGTGTTTAATTTATTTTTTAATTGATATAATTGCGTTGCAATTTTAACAATGTTTACAAAAAACACTGAAAAAAAGAAAGAAAAGAAACAACAAAAAAGAAAAACAAACAGACCGACAAACCAACAAACAATCCACATCCTCCTAGGATAGAAGAAAATTCCTCCTAGCGCCAAGAAGGAAGGAGGCACGGATGCTTAGTTTGGCTTGATAGTCACAAACAAAGCTTCATGGTTAAAAGTTGAATAATTTGTGTTAGACAGAGGTTCCCTAGTCATTTTCTATTGTGTCCAGTGATAGAATCTTGTTTATGAATGAGACTACTGCTATGACCCATTTTGTGGAATCTCCACCAATCACAGCCGACCATCTGCCTTTGTCATCTAAAGAGGTAAGATTTTGTATTAATGGTTGGAAAAAAAGGTTAGATCTCAAACCTTCACATGCTGTCAATGGATGTTTAACAGATTCTACCTGTTCAGGAAGTTGTCAGAATCTACTATATTTCGACTGGGATAATCCTCGTATACATTTTGATCTTGTTCGTCGGTAGTTGATTCAAGCAAATCCTCATAAAGCTTTCGCTGAATTTCCTGTCTGGGAATTTGATGGGGTAAGCCCTAGGAGGGTTTATCTTTCGGATGTTCGGTGGAAAATCAGCCGTCAGTTTGTAGGTTGTAGCTTTATCCTCCGTGAGGATCCAGTCTGATTCGAAGAGTTTCTTCTTCACTCTCATGGGGTTTCTCAGAAGGCCTTCTTCTGAACAGGCTAAATCTGCTAATTTAACCTTAAACCTTTCAACCCATTTTTTCAGCATCAAGTTCTTATCACGCATAAACTCATGTTTTACCAATTTCATGATTGTGATGTTGTCTTCGGCCAACATTTTCCTGAACAGAGCCAATTCCTTCAATTGTGCCACTCTTTCTAATGAGAAAAAGCCCAATTCTCTCCTGATGATGGAAATTGGAGTGGTCTTGGGTAAATTCAGGATTTTTTCCAGACGATTGCTTCCAACTTTTCCCAGTATTTCTTTCGTATCTCCAATGTAGCTTCAGAGCCATAGGTGAGAATAGGCACCATTTTTTCTTTGTAGCACTTTATCACTGATATCACAGAGAAGCAGACAAATTTCCTATCTAGTAATCTTGCCTAGGATGCTAGAACTCTTGCTTTGGCCATTAAAGCTACTTGTTGGGGGTTTTCGACCAAGCTGTTATTAATGGTGACCCCTAGATACTTGAAAGAAGTGACCTTTTTGATCTCAATTTGACCCAGTCGCCATGTAAAGGTTTTTGTTTTACCAGGGCCTCTCTGGAACGATAGGATTTTAGTTTTTGTCTGGTTTATCTCCAACTATTCTGGTCCACATATCTTTGGAGGCTATCTAGCTGTCTTGGCAAGTCTATCTGGGTCTGGTCGATTAGGACCAGATCGTCTGCATAAAGTATCTTAGGTACCTTCTCTACTCCGATAGTTGGTGGGAAGGTTTGCAGATCTACTTCAAAATGTTGGATATCCGATATGAAGAAGTTATAGATTGCGGGAGCCAATAGGCAACCTTGTTTCACTCCCAAAGATGTAGCAACCGTGGAGGTGGGTAAGCCAGCCTGACTTAACTGGATTTGGATCTTTGTATCTGCATGTAAGGCGATTAATGGTTGTAAAACTTCCTCTGCACAGCTTCTCTTCCTTAACTTTGACCATAGCAGATTCCTGTCCACTTGGTCAAATGCTTGTGTGTGATCCACAAACACGATGAAGATTTTTCTGTTGTCTGAGTGGGCTTTGTTTTTGAGGAAGTTCAGGATCAAGATGTTTACTGATGTGCCAATAGATTTTACAAAGCCAGTTTGAAATGGATCAATTGAGTTCGATTTCTTCGTCCACTTGTTGAATTTCTCGAGGAGGAAGGATCCAAATATTTTTCCAATCACATCCAGTAATGCGATTGGTCTGTAGCAAGCTGGGTCTGCCTTTTTACCTTTCTTAAATATCGGCACAATGGTAGCCAATTTCAAAGATTCTGGAATTTTCTTCTGCTTGGAAATGTTCTCAAAAACCGCCTGGATGAATTCCCCCATTCATTAGCGTGTTCTTTTATCAAAATGTTTGTGAGCCCGTCAGGGCCTGGAGCTCTCGATGAATTTAGCTTCATGATTTTAGTTACTATTTCCCCCTTCTCGTAGTTGAATGGCCACTGTTTCTCAGACTCTATATATATCTTCTGTTGACATTATTGGGTCTCCTTTGAAGAGCTTTAGAGAATAGGCACGATTTTTTCTTTGTAGAACTTTATCGCTGATATCACAGAGAAGGGGCCAAATTTCCTATCTAGTAATCTTGCCTAGGATGCTAGAACTCTTGCTTTGGCCATTAAAGCTACTTGTTGGGGGGTCTCGACCAAGCTGTTATTAATGGTGACCCCTATATACTTGAAATAAGTGACCTTTTTGATCTCAATTTGACCCAGTCGCCATCTAAAGGTTTTTGTTTTACCAGGGCCTCTCTGGAACGATAGGATTTTAGTTTTTGTCTGGTTTATCTCCAACTTATTCTGGTCCACATATATTTGGAGGCTATCTAGCTGTCTTGGCAGGCCTATCTGGGTCTGGTCGATTAGGACCAGATCGTCTGCATAAAGTGTACCTTCTCTACTCCGATAGTTGGTGGGAAGGTTTACAGATCTACTTCAAAATGTTGGATATCCGATATGAAGAAGTTATGGATTGTGGGAGCCAATAGGCAACCTTGTTTCACTCCCAAAGATGTAGCAACCGTGGAGGAGAGTAAGCCAGCCTGACTTAACCGGATTTAGATCTTTGTATCTGCATGTAAGGCGATTAATGGTTGTAAAACTTCCTCTGCACAGCTTCTCTTCCTTAACTTTGACTATAGCAGATTCCTGCCCACTTGGTCAAATGCTTGTGTGAGATCCACAAACGCGATGAAGATTTTTCTGTTGTCTGAGTGGGCTTTGTTTTTGAGGAAGTTCAGGATCAAGATGTTTACTGATGTGCCGATAGATTTTACAAAGCCAGTTTGAAATGGATCAATTGAGTTTGATTTCTTCGTCCACTTGTTGAATTTCTCGAGGAGGAA
Organism: Ambystoma mexicanum; assembly: GCF_040938575.1. NCBI lineage: Eukaryota > Metazoa > Chordata > Amphibia > Caudata > Ambystomatidae > Ambystoma > Ambystoma mexicanum. The sequence continues at coordinate 644,975,321 of NC_090930.1, read as the reverse complement.
GGATCCAAATATTTTTCCAATCACATCCAGTAATGCGATTGGTCTGTAGCAAGCTGGGTCTGCCTTTTTACCTTTCTTAAATATCGGCACAATGGTAGCCAATTTCCAAGATTCTGGAATTTTCTTCTGCTTGGAAATGTTCTCAAAAACCACCTGGATGAAGTCCCCCATTCATTAGCGTTTTCTTTTAACAAAATGTTTGTGAGCCAGTCAGGGCCTGGAGCTCTCGATGAATTTAGCTTCATGATTTTAGTTACTATTTCCCCCTTCTCGTAGTTGAATGGCCACTGTTTCTCAGACTCTGTATCTATCTTCTGTTGACATTGTTGGGTGTCTCCTTTGAAGAGCTTTAGAGAATAGGCACAATTTTTTCTTTGTAGAACTTTATCGCTGATATCACAGAGAAGCGGCCAAATTTCCTATCCAGTAATCTTGCCTAGGATGCTAGAACTCTTGCTTTGGCCATTAAAGCTACTTGTTGGGGGGTCTCGACCAAGCTGTTATTAATGGTGACCCCTAGATACTTGAAAGAAGTGACCTTTTCGATCTCAATTTGACCCAGTCGCCATCTAAAGGTTTTTGTTTTACCAGGGCCTCTCTGGAACAATAGGATTTTAGTTTTTGTCTGGTTTATCTCCAACTTATTCTGGTCCACATATATTTGGAGGCTTTCTAGCTATCTTGGCAGGCCTATCTGGGTCTGGTCGATTAGGACCAGATTGTCTGCATAAAGTATTTTAGGTACCTTCTCTACTCCGATAGTCGGTGGGAAGGTTTGCAGATCTACTTCAAAATGTTGGATATCCGATATGAAGAAGTTATAGATTGCGGGAGCCAATACGCAACCTTGTTTCACTCCCAAAGATGTAGCAAACGTGGAGGAGAGTAAGCCAGCCTGACTTAACCGGATTTGGATCTTTGTATCTGCATGTAAGGTGATTAATGGTTGTAAAACTTCCTCTGCACAGCTTCTCTTCCTTAACTTTGACCATAGCAGATTCCTGTCCACTTGGTCAAATGCTTGTGTGAGATCCACAAACGCGATGAAGATTTTTCTGTTGTCTGAGTGGGCTTTGTTTTTGAGGAAGTTCAGGATCAAGATGTTTACTGATGTGCCGATAGATTTTACAAAGCCAGTTTGAAATGGATCAATTGAGTTCGATTTCTTTGTCCACTTGTTGAATTTCTCGAGGAGGAAGGATCCAAATATTTTTCCAATCACATCCAGTAATGCGATTGGTCTGTAGCAAGCTGGGTCTTCCTTTTTACCTTTCTTAAATATCGGCACAATGGTAGCCAATTTCCAAGATTCTGGAATTTTCTTCTGCTTGGAAATGTTCTCAAAAACCGCCTGGATGAATTCCCCCATTCATTAGCGTGTTCTTTTAACAAAATGTTTGTGAGCGCGTCAGGGCCTGGGGCTCTCAATGAATTTAGCTTCATAATTTTAGTTACTATTTCCCCCTTCTCGTAGTTGAATGGCCACTGTTTCTCAGACTCTGTATCTATCTTCTGTCGACATTGTTGGTTTTCTCCTTTGTAGAGCTTTAGAAAATAATCCTGCCAGGTCAGTTCACTTATAGGGTTTTGTTGGGGGGTCCACAATGATGTTTGTTGCTTTGTTTATTAAGCTCCAAAACTCTTTTGATTTCTTCTTCCTCAATGCTTTCAGCATTTGTTCAGTGTCATTTTGTAAGAGTGCGTGTCTTCGAGGTCTAATCCATGCACTGTAGTTTTTATGTGCTTCTTTTGCTTCTTGTTTAGCATCTGGTTGATTTGAAAGGGCGGCCAATCGTTTTAGGCATCTCATTGTTCTTCTTTTTGTGACTAGTTCATGATCGTAAACCTGTAATGTGCCCTTTGTTGATTTGCTGGATAATTTGCCCTTCTTGTCATAAACATCAAGAAGGGGTCTGTAATTGATTGATCCAGTATCCGTAGTTTGTATCAGCATTAAATCTGTATATTTCTTTGTTAATGACGAAATATCTGTAGATTTCAGGAATAAAAAATTTTTTCATTTGTCCACGGCAACTGGTGTCACAATGTATTTCGGTTTCAGCCTTTGAGGTAAAGCCAAGGTCAGAATATTGTGTTTAATGTATTTACCACCCACCCTCGTTCCCTTCCCTGTGGCGCTTTGAAACAGCATATTCTTATTCTTATACATAGTGACCAGGCGACCCACTTTGTGAATTATTTCATCAAAGATCTTCGTACTTCTTTCAATACCTAACAATCTCCATTTCCCACATCATCCACAGTCTGCAGGGGCTGTAGTCCATCACAATGGCGTCATTAAGGATAGACTGTCAAAACGGTGTCATGAGACTGGGTTGAAGTGGCCTGGTGCCCCTCCTCCTTTGTCTGCTCACCATCTGAAATACCCCTTAAAGCAAAACAGGAATGAGTCCTCAGAAAACTATGTTAGGGGCACCTATAAAGCTGGATTCTTCTCCACTTGTTGAACTTGCACTTATGGAAATTCATTTGTCTGATGACATCTTGCTTGTCTATGTTAAGAGCGTAATCCATTTACACATAGGTGAAGGAGGTCCTTCTAAAGGCACCTATCAAAGCCAGAAATTCTTTGGAACATGAACACTATATGATGATGAGAAGCTATCAGCGATAACCTGCATTGGCATGAAGGTGGAGGGACCCTTTCAGGTAATGCTGATGATTAGCATGCAAACAATGCCTGTGAGCTTCCTACTAGGATTCACTGAACGCATTGCAAGGGTGTGGTAGCACTGCAGCAATGAACAGTAAAATAATACGTCACCTACTAACTGTGATCATCTGATGTTTACTTGACTTATCAAACTGTTCATCTCCATTAATTGATCAGCAACATGTACCAATGCAAAACCAAAAGATGATGACTGGAAGGTTTTGAACAATTAGTAACCACGGGCACAGCTCTGGACAATACTCCAGAACATAGTTTTTCAGCTTGCTAAGCTAAGCCATTACAGAAGGGGAAAGACCATATACAAACCTGGCTTGGTCCCACCTGAAAGGATCTGTCCAGCCTGAACTGCTAGATATATAATTTCTGCACCAGACCACAAGCATCATCCCCACATATGTTTTGGCCTTGCTGGATGTCATCAGTGAGAAGTAGCGTGGGTCTCTAGTCCCAGCAGGCTCGGGACCCATGTCTGGGCATACACATCCATTTGGGGTGACTACAGGAAAACCAAAGGTTGAAGGCTGGAAGGTTTTGAACAAATCATAACCATGGGCACAGTTCTGGGCAACCCTCCAGACCATCAGTGTTCAGCCTGCTAATCCATTACAAAATGGGAAAGACTACATGCAAATCAAGCTTGGTCCCACCCCAAAAGCAGAAGGCCAGCCTGAACTACAAGATCATATCGATTCTGCACGATACCACAAGCATCCCAGACATATTTTGGCCTTGTTGAGGCTCATTATTGAGTAGTAACTTGGGTCTCTAGGCCCAGCAGACTCGGGACCCACAGCTGGGCATACCCTTCCCACTTGGGATGGCTACAACAAAACCAAAAGATGATGGCTGGAAGGTTTTGAACAAATCATAACCATGTACACATCTCTGGGCAACCCTCTAGACCAATGTTTTTCAGCCTGCAGAGCCATTACAAAAGGGGAAGGACCATATGGAAATCATGCTCGGTCTCACCCAAAAAAGAGCAGGCCAGCCTGAACTCTTAGATCATTTCCCTTCTGCACAAGACCACAAGCATCCCCAGACATGTTTCGGCCTTGTTGGGCATCATCACTGAGGAGTACATTGGGATTCTAGGCCCAGCAAGTTAGGGACCCACATGTGGGCATAGCAGTCCCATTCGGGGTGACTACAGCAAACAGAAAAGTTGATGGCTGGAAGGTTTTGAACAAATCATAACCACAGACAAAGCTCTGAACAACCCTCCAGATCATAGTTGTTCAGCTTGTTATGCCATTACAGAAGGGGAAAGACCATATGCAAATCAGGCTTGGTCAAACCTCAAAAGGAGCAGTCCAGCCCGAATTGCTAGGTCATATCCATTCTACATGAGACCATAAGCATCCCCAGATATGTTTTGGCCATGTTGGGCATCATCAGTGAGGAGGATCTTGGGTCTCGAAGCCCAGCAGGCTCAGGACCCAGGTCTGGCCATACCCATACCAATGTGACATGGACCTGAAAGGAAATTCAACTTGTCTCATGTAGTGACAAATTAAGAGGTTACATAGTAAATATGCAAATCCAAGGCCCTAAACGTGTGCACAAGTAGAAGTTAAGAAAATGATTTTATCAAGCTATTAGGCCCATGGCAGTGACGTGGTTGTCGCATGTTTTTCTGATGTGACGTTCCATTTTCTTTTTTTTAGAATTCGTTTTTGTATAGCGAAGCACACGTGTGCCAATGTATTTCTTTTAATTCTTTTCACCACATCTATTTTTTTTTTACATTTATATTATTAGATAAGGTTATGCAGCTTGGATCACTTTTGAATATGTAGATTACGGTAGATTATGTTTTATTAAGTATAGTTGTTAGTTGTTGTAATGAGCAAGAGGTTTCATGCTGGAATAGGCCATTGTTAAAGGTTGCAGGTTTTTTCCATTCTAAGGTGGTAGGGTGCATTTCTGAGCTATGGTCATTTCATTGAATTGAATTGAACTTTATTTCTGCTGTTGGGGAGAAATCTCCAAGTAGCCAAGGTCAGGATGGAAAGGGACGCTGAATAGTTTTCAATTCATTGTTGCAAGGCAGTGAGTTCTCAGGGGCCATACACTAGACTTGAGGCAGCAGGTTCCTTCCCAGATGATAGATGGATGAATAGACAATGGTTATCAAGGATACATTAAGATACACAAGAAGGCCCCAGGCCGCAGCATTGCCATAATAAAGAAGAAGGTTATAGACACAACACCCCTATTCAAAGCAGGGCACTCAGTTCAGTGGTAAAAGTACCTTTGTGAAACAAATCAATCGACAAAATGAATTTCCAGGAACAGAGCCTCAGGCACATTTTCTCATGCAGCTATTCATTGTGAGAAGCTAATTAGATGGTTGCATCCAGAGTTGGCAGCATGTATCGAGATGGGAGCCACAGAGTGAGCAGGTGCAAAGGGTGGGAAGCCAAGAGGCCCTATTATGGGGAAGGGATTGCAGTGTTCCACGGGTTGCAACAAACATTTGACCTCAATGATTTCCAATCATTGTATGATTGGTCCATCTTGGTGGGATGCTACAGCCTGAGCTGTGTCAGGTGTCACTGTTCAATTAGAGTAGAGCTTTTTTTTATCAATTGCACCATGAAAAGTACCAGTCAATCAAAATTATGCATTTTGTGCTCACTATGAAATTATGTCATATTTGAGGGGTGGTATTTTTGTTGGTCATGAGAAAGGAAACCTCCAAATATATTGTTGTGTTGTTTAGAGGCTTAATGACAAGTACCAAATGGAAATGTTATAATTAGAATTAATATTGCATTTTGTAGAACATGTTCATTTTGCTGTTTCTTGTATTAAATATTGCAGCCCAGAGTGGGCGTATCGAGATGGTCTTCTGTTCAATGGAGCTGTCTGATTCTCTCAGCCCTATTTGCAAATAAAAGTTGTTTCTTCCATGCACTTTGTGCACTCTATTTTTGAAAATGTATGCCTAATTTTTGGATTACTTCGGGGTGCATTACCTTTATATTTGGAGGCCCCAGTGAGATCTCCAGCACCCTAGAAGAGCTGGGGGCTTCCCACCACACACCCAGGGTCTGCAGAGACCAGTTCTTGTTTGCACAAACCAAGGAGGTGAGCAGATGCTTAGTTACCCAAAGGTCTGCCTGATCCGTTAGCTGGGCCGGCGATCCGGGTGTTGCAGGCAGTTGAGAGGGTCGACTCAGCATCAAAAGTACTCTGAAGGCCATACCAAATATGTTCACTCTTTCATGAATATGGAGTATTGTGGATGTTATGTTGGTTTATTTTGTTATTATATTTGTTAGTAGATTAAGTTGAAGGGGAACTCCTCGTATTAGGGGAAAGACTACGCTGTGCAGTATTGCATGAGGTTTTAATGAGATAGTGAAGAGGAAAGATTACATCATAAGTAGAATAGAGATGTCAATTGATGTGGGATAACTCCTGTTACAGGGGGAATAAAAGCACTGTGTAGAAGTAGAGAGATATCCCACTGTCCCAGTCAGTGAGGGATGAGAAGAAGTGACTGTTGTAAACAGAAGTGATTTTGTTTTTGTTTGTATTGAATTTATTAGGGTGTTGTGTTAAGAGGTTTTTTAGATGTGGATGGGTTATTTGGTGTGTGAAATGTGTGAGTAAGAAGAGAGGAGGTTGATGTGTGAGTGCTTGTAAAAAACAGTTGACAATTGGATTATTTTCTAATTGGTTCTTTAAAGTGATATGGAGGTTTTGACAACTGGATTTTTTGCCAATCTGTTCGTTAAAGTGACATTGAGGTTTTGACAATTGGATCTTATGCAAATTGGTTCATTGTAGTGGCAAATAGGTGTGGACAATTGGAGTTCTGCAAATTGGGTTATTAAAGGGACTAACAGAGTATGCACCGCTGCTGGCACACTGTCGGTAGATATTGAGCAGGGAGGGGTGGCCATTTATTGACATTATGGACTGTAAGGCACTCCGACAGTATAGGGATAAACTATTAAAGTACCACACAGAGTGGGAATAGAGGACTGCAGAAGGAATGTTTAAACAATGTTCTGCATGTAAAATACATTTTAGAACACATGTATACATATTTATTGTTGAAACACAAACAGAAATGAATGAAGAGTAGACAAAACATATTGTAATTGTGGAAAATGTTTGAGTAAGAGGAGAACGCTCCTAATGATGAGACACACACAACTATTAAGGACATTACAGTGTCTTCCGCCCACCCCTTTATAGGTCTTTTCCTCTACAGCCAACAGCAGGCTATACCAATCCCTGTTATTCACCTACTGTTGAGGATAATAAAGGTCCAACAAAGAAACCTACATGGGCTAGTAGAAACATATCAACAAACACTGTTAGAAACTAACTGCTGCAAAACAAAAGCAGTTATGGATGGTTATGAGTTGTTCAAAACCTTCCAGCCATCAACTTTTGATTTTGCTTGAGTTACCCTGACTGGGACAGGTATGCCCAGATGTGGGTCCTGAGTCTGCTGTGTCTAGCAACCCCTGCTACTCCTCACTGATGACGCCCAACAAGGCCAAAACATGTCTGGAGATGCTTGTGGTCTTGTGCAAAAGGGATGTGACCTAGCAGTTTAGGCTGGACTGCTTCTTTGGGTGTGGGACATAGTCTGATTTGCATCTAGTCTTTCCACTTCTGTAATGGCTTGGCAGGCTAAAAAACAATGGTCTGGATTATTGACCAGAGCTGTGCCCATGGTTATGATGTGTTCAAAACCTTCCAGTCATCACCTTTTGGTTTTGCTTTAGAAACCCACTGCTTCAGAAATAGAGAACAACGTGCGAAAACAGATAGAAGACCTATTAAAAGAAGCAGAGGAGAAGCTTGTAAGAGCACCATGGGGGCAGGAGGAGGGGTGGTGTTCAGAAGTGAAACCACACCAATGGATGACAGGACAGGTTATCGTTAAATATGGGGATAAACCGGCGAGAGACCTCTCTACCCAAGAAGAAGTAGAGAACAACTCAACGTGTGATAAATGGACAAGCAGAAGTTGATGATGGCAGGTGTGTAATGGAAGAGGCAGGGGACAGGCTCCTTTGGGAGGACAGACATCGGATATCATGGTCCGGGCGGCCTAGGAGACGGTCCCACAGAATAGCTGTAGCAAGCAACAAGAAGGGAGAGTAGACATCACAGCCTCAGAAGTAGGAGCCACAGTTGCCCCATTACAGAAAGTTTGAGGAGGATCTATGTCAGTGTGTACCTTGGCCAAATATGAATAAGGAAAACCTATTTAATATGATATGATATGGTATTTATAATGCGCCTATACACAAGTGTTTCAAGGCGCGACGAGGCAAGGGAGGGGGAGCAGAGGGAAGACAGAGACAACGATCTTACTAGGCCAGGTGTCATTGAGATTGCGCAAGTGCAGGGGAAGGGGAAAAGTGCAGGTGGAGACGGAGGGGACAGTGCAGGACATGGGATCGACAGTATAAAATAAAAAGATTAATACAGGCAATAAGTAAAAAGTGCACAGGGAAGTACAGACATCAGGTTTTAAGTGCTGGTAGGGGACTGTAGGGATACAGAACACAGTCCATAAGTGCGGGGGGTTGCCAAGGAAGTAGTGCAGGTGAACAACTGGCACGGAAGGGGACCTAGGCCCGAGATCAGAGGGTGGCCAGGTAACCAGTGAAGTTTCATTTATTTCAGCCAGGAGATAGCAGGGGAGAGGGGGAGAGAAAGCAGAAGCAAAGAAGAAGGTTTTGAGGTGCTGCTGGAACCTGAGATGGTTCCCCTCAAGTTTCAGGGAGGCAGGGAGGCTGTTCCAGAAGGAGGCCCCAGCCGAATGAAGAGATTCCACCAACTCGTTGCTTAGAGAAGCGACTGACCCTGAGGGAGTTGGAGGCGCATGAGCAAAGAGCTTGGGAAGAAAGATATTTAGGAAGAGAGAGTTGAAGGTATGCGGCCCCAGACCCCAGAAGGCCTTGTGGACAATGCAGAGGGTTTTGAACTTAATCCTCACAGCCACTGGGAGCCGGTGCAGAGATTTCAGTCCTGGAGAGATATGATCCCTGGGCTTGAGGCCAAGGACAAGTCTTGGAGTCCTGTTCTGGATGAGTTGCAGATGTCAGAGAGTAGAAGCAGGCAGATTTAGAAAGAGGTTGTTACAGTAGTCCAGCCTAGAGAGAACCAGAGCTCTGGAGAAAGTGAGCTTCTAGGGGAAGAAGAGGAAAAAGAGAATACCTCTAAGGAGGTGCAAATGGTAGAGTGACTTCTTAGAGACATCAGAGATCTGAGGAGAGAAGTAGAGTGAGGAGTCGAAGATGACCCCGAGGTTTTAGCCTCGCCGGTGGGAGTAGGAAGAGGGCCAAGAGAGTCTGTCCAGAGAGTGCCCAGAAAGGAGGGAGCGGGTGTGCCGTTGAGAATCTCAGTCTTGCTGGCATTAAGGCAGAGATCATTGGCGGCACACCACTCCTGGATAGCAGACAGACAGAGATGAGAGAAGGAGAAGAGGTGGCTGAATGTAGCCTGAAAATGAGCTGATTGTCATCCGCATAGTACTGGAAGTTGGGGCAGACAGCAGCAATGCGGTGGGCAAGAAGTGGCAGGTATTGGTTGAACAGCCAGGGAGAGAGGTTAGGCCCCTGTGGAACACCACAGGTAGTGACAGAGATAAGGAGAGGAAGGACCCAAGTTGGACCTGACAGGGTCGATCAGAGAGTAAAGAAGTCCGACAAGCCAGGGCCTGATTGATGATACCCAGGTTATCACAGAGACGGTCGAGCAGGATGGCATGGTTGACAGTGTCAAAGGCAGGAGAGAGATCAAGTAAGATGCGGACAGAGGGGGTGTTGGAATCAAGGTTGGAGCCAGGATTTCTTGGATGTTCAGGAGAACAGTTTCTGTGCTTCTGGCAGCTCTGAAGCCAGACTGATGGTCATGAAGACAACCAACAGATTCAGTGTGAAGATTAAGCTGGGAGATGGCTAGCTTTCCCCAGAGTTTGCCCTGGAAAGGAGCAATGGATATTGGGCGATAGTTAGCTGGGCAGGTCAGGTCGGCTGAGGTTTTCTTAAGAAGAAGGTGCACAAAGGAGTGCTTCAGGGGGGAAGGAAAGACTCCAGTGGCGAAGCAGTGGTTGCAGAAGTAGGCCAGAGCAGGAGCCAGGGAGTCAATGCGGTCCTTGATAGTTTTGGAGGAACAGGGATGAACCTGTTTTGACTAGACTTTCATAGATCAGACTTATCTAGAAAACTTGTCTGGGGAGAACGGGGAAAGAAAGAGAAGGAGGGAGGAGAGGCGGCCAAAGAAGGGCCATAGGAAGAGCAGGGAGTAGAGGCAGGAGGCGGAGAGGAAGAGAGAGAGGACAGGATGTCCTGAGTTTAGAGATGAAATGAGAAGCCAGAGCCATGCAGAGGGCCTGGGAGGGGATTGGAGAGGTAGAGACGGAGCAGGATTAGCCAGTTCCTTGCAGATTGTAAAGAGTTTGGTGAGTTGTTAGGGTGGGAGGATAGCTCTGTGGCAACGTACAGGTCTTGGAAGCAAGACCATGCTCAGCAAACACAGGTTCAAATCCCGGACCCACGCTTGATGAAACAAACAAAATAAAAAACAAAAAAACAAGTGTGTTATAAAATGTAACTAGCACCTAGATACCTACGGGTTATGCACGCTGTAAATAAGAGTAAATTAATAAATAAAATGCTGCAGAGATGCGGGCCTCAATGTAAGCTCTCTTCTTAGTGCGGACAGAGAGCCAGTATTGCCTTTGGAGCACGCAGCAGGCCATTTTGTCAGAGGATGACCAGAGGCAGAGGATTTCCTCTCAGCCACCCTGCACTTGTGTTTGAGGGTAACAAGGTCTGAGTCATACCAGGAGTTGCACTTGGCTTTGGTCTTCAAGCGGATTCTCATGAAAGTAGGCAATATGAATAGCTTGCTCACCTCTTTATTGGGGGAACAAGTGGATAGACTTTGCAGACAGGCTGGATATGACTAGGTATCACTAAGCAGCAATGCCCTTGATGGTGCAACAATTCAATAATTGAAGAGCACACTATTGTTAAGTGCTAAGGAAAGTGCACCCAGACACATCAGACAGTCCGTTTATTTTAGCTCCTATTATGAGACAAGATGAGGACCCCGCGCAGTACATTCAACTGATACATGAGATGTAATGGTAAGAGCTGCAACAGCTATGGGATAGGAACATCCACATTTTTTATCACATATTGTCGAGGGGTCTCCCTGCAGACGTACTGACAGAATTGGGTAAGGTGGTAGTCATCGAGACAAAAGGATGGCCTGAGATACTAGCACAAATAGTACACCATTTTAGAGCAAAACAGGATAAAGTGAAAAACAAAATAGACCAATCTCAGAAGGCAGAAGCAAAGTTGATATGGAAATAAATTGCTAAATTCAGTATAGAAGGAGCAGTAATTACACACACCACATAAGGACAACACGTGAACAACCCCTCGCAGGGAGCTGTTGTAGAAACTGTAAATGCTCCACAAGCAAGACATTTGCCACAAGGGGGGGTACTTTCTACAGGCAGGATATTTCCCACAAGCAGGGTATTTTCCACAAGCAAGGGATCGCTTTCAAAGGGGTAGGGGAACTAGATCCAGATTTGCAGTACGACCCATGTTTGGAGGATGACTGTTGAATTATGTAATGGAAAGCCTCCCACACCCCACACAGGTCCCTGAATTATATGCAGTGACCTGAGTGGAGCCTGGAAAACCCTACTGTGGTATAAAACCCAATATGAGGACAGGATAGCAGCAAAGAGTGCGTGTTCTCTAATGTCCCACATCAGAAGAAATTCAGTAGGATCTCCGACAGTAGTGAAAGCAAGGAACAGTAGAGAAGTAAAAATAACCCTGAATGCCTGCAATCACAGAGCAAACAAAAACAGAGATCCAGATGTCCCACTTAGAACAATTGGGGTAAGTACAAGGAGAATAATGCAGGAAGGATGAAAGGCGTATGTCAGAAAGTGGAGCTAAGGGAAGCGTAGCACACACATTCAAATGGACACACTGATGTCTCGCAAAGGAAGATGTAAAACGAAGCATAATAGATGTACACAATGAAGGGAAAGGTTGAAGAATTCCAGAAGCCGGTGAATATCACAAATCAATGCAGGGAAAGGGAGAAGTCCTGACGTCCCACAATGGAAGGAAAATTACAAAGAAGACAGTAAGTGAAGATAAGGATACACAAGATCAGAGGCAAGAGAGATGGGAAGGGCAAAACAGAGCCAAAGAGAAGAATAACAGAATAGCAAGAAAATACATGGGCAGCTGTAAGGAGCGTAACGACTTAGGAAATAAGTGACACGCTGGGCTTACCAGAGAGATCAGCTATATACAGCTGCCTCAGTGCTTCTGTTGTCCTCTGCATCAGCAGGCCACCATCTTGGGAAAGACTAGTCTCGTGAAGGTGAACACAAAAAGGGTAGCAGGGCGGCACCATCTTAGAAGAGGGATGAAGACATTCAACTCACATTCCTTTCTACATGCGTAAAAGGGACCAAGAAGGGGCACTACTTATTACAGTGTGCCCCCATCGTGCAGAGAGAGGTCCTGGCTTCCAAGGTCAAGATCTGTAAAACCGTCTACACATGTACAGGCATGTACAAATGCAGCAGGTTCCCAGGTGCTGTCTGAAGGTGTTTATGCCTTCCAGTCAACAGGATATTGGAGGCATCCCCTATAGTAGTGGGAAAAACATATTTCAGCCTCTTCAAACTCCTGTCCTGGGGTGGTGTCCACTGGGGAGGAGGTCCTTTTGTATTTCTGCAAAATCGGTTTTGCACATGTAGTTTTAGTTGAGAGATATGAAAAAAAAACTGGATGTATTCTGGACCAGCATTTTGGTAGTTGTATACGATAAGCCACTGATCATGTGGCTTTAAGAATTTTGAAAGGTCCAAAATACACTGTAGAGAGTTTAGAAGGGACCAAATGTCTGTGAAGAAACCGTGATGCTAACCATACTATATTTCGGGGTTTTATAAAAGATTCTATAGAGCGTTTATGATCTGCATACTTCTTTTTTTGCACCCTGGGAGCTAAGAGACCAGAAAGAGCTGTCTTATGTCCGTCCTGAATGTCCAGGAGCAATTCGTCCACTGACAGGAATTTTACTGAGAAAGGTGTTTGAGCAGGTATACTGGAAGGATGACATCCAAATGTGCAAAAGAAATTGAGTGGTGTTGAAGAAAGAGTGGAGAGTATTGTTATAAGCACATTATGCTAGTGATATGATATGATAGGTTATTTACAACCTGCTTAATACCCAGAGGTTTCTAAGCGTGGACCCGGGGATCAAACCTGTGTTGCTCCTTGTCGTTTTGCTTCCAAGGCAAGCATGTTACCCCTGAGCTATTCTCCACAGACTGCAGTGTTGACAAGTCTGCTCAGAGATATGATATGATAGGTTAGGATAGTGGAAGGAGATATGTCCAATTATGTTGTAGTGGTGTGACAAAACAAAATAGGTAGTGTTCAAGAGTTTGATTGAGCCTTTTAATTTGCCTGTTAGTTTTTGGATGGAATCCTAAACAAGGGTATGTTGTATGTCCAATGTTTTACTGACGACAGCCCAATATTTGGAGGTGTATTTTGGTCCTCTATCCAAAATTATAGTGTTTGGGAGGCCATGTAAGGAGAAAATGGTACATAGAAAGTATTGAGCAATTTGAACCGCTGAGGGAACCTGAGGTATTGACAAACATGGGACAAATTTGTTGGTGAATCTACAGCAACCATTATAGTAGTGTGACCAGAAGATGGAGGGAGATCCATGATACAAATATGTGGAAATTTGCTTATGAGGTCTCGTTGGAGGTTCTGGTTGAACCAACAATCCAAAGGGATGATGATGTGGAGACATGGGAGCCGATTCATGGAACAAATGTGCGGCGAAAATCTTGGCGCAAGCGTGAAAAAGCAAGTGCACGTGTTAGATTCATTGAAGTGCCTGCGTGATATTACAGTGGGATGTGCGCCAAATCCTTGCGTGGCGCACACGGGCACACATGTCATTCCAACATCCTGAATGCTGTGCGTGACGCGCACAGCGATAGTGCACAACGTCGGCGCACACACCAAAAAGGGGGCGGGACACGGGGCGTAACACGCAGAATGGGGAACAACGCGTGAAAAAGAAGGCGTAACTGGGGAAATACTGCAGGGAAATACACGGAACGCCCACACGCATGCGAACAACACATATTCTTGGAATCGAATACGGAAAACCCACGCACGCTAAAAGACGCACACAGGCATCAACACGTCCGCCACATGAAGGCAGGCGGAAGCGTCCCCGCTCACAGTATAAAAGTGTGCACAACAACAAACACGTATGCACAGCGATGATGAATGCCCCATTTGTTGCAGCGCTGATCGTGGGACACCGCAGGAGGAGGAGAATAGCCAGGCCCCTCATTTTTTTGCCCCGGACTAGCCTTTTTGGGATCCCTGATGACCAGGTCTATGGCAGGCATAGGTTTCCACCTCATATCATCCTAGACCTTGTCAGGGAGTGGGAAGGTGACCTTACATCCCACACCCTGTGCTCCCAAGCATTGAGCCCCTTGGAGAAGGTGCTCAATGTCCTGCATTTTTTGGCCACTGGGTCATTTCAGCGGACAACTGACATAGTGGGGGGTCTCACAGGCCGCACAGTCACGCTGCCTACACCAGGTGTTGGCAATCATGACTCCGAGCCCCTCAGTCTGCAGGCACATATACATGCCCAGAACACCTGCAGAAAGGCAGGCCCTGGTCCGGGACTTCTACAGGGTGGCACACTTCCCCAAAGTGCTCAGTGCCATAGATTACACCCATGTGGCTCTACGTCCACCTAGGGCCAATGAGCACATCTATCGAAACCGCAAGCATTGGCATTCCATCAATGTGCAGGTTGTATGCGATGCAAAGGGAATCATCACCTCTGTCTATGCAAACTACCCTGGCTCAACCCATGACAGTTTCATATACAGAATGTCCGCCCTGAGCCGGGCCCTGGAAGCTGGGAAGCATGGCGACACATGGCTCATAGGTGAGTACAAATGCCTGTGCACATGCATGCATGTCATATACAGACAAATACACAAACCCAACTAATCACAACCATTACCACCTCCCCAGGGGACAGTGCCTACCCTCTGAGCAACCACATGATGACGCCAATCCAGAACCCCACCACACCACCCCAGGTAAGATACAACACTGCCCATATTGCAACCAGGGCCATAGTGGAGCGCACATTCGGAGTGCTCAAGTCACGCTTCCGCTCCCTTGACTGCTCTGGCGGCCAGCTGCTATATGCACCCACAGTAGTGTGCAGGATCATTGTGGCAGAATGTGTCCTGCACAATGTTGCAACACGGCAGGGTGTACCGGTGGACATGGTGGTGCCCCCACATCCCCAACCACACGCACAGGCGCTGACCATGGGAGGGGAAAGGGCAAGTGGCGAGGCAGCCCGGACCCAGCTTGTGGCCACATTTTTCACCTAAACTCGCACCCCTGCGGAGTGCAAACAGGCCTGGCACATACCAGGTGACAACCGATGATGACAAAGAGACAGTCAACTGTCACAACCTTACCACCCTGAGGATGTTGCCATGGGAGTGCTACATTGTGTGCATCCCTAGCTACTTAAACATAACCAATCCCGTGTGACCAAAAGGAACACATGCAAGGTGTGTATCACACCCCCCTGCAAAACAGGCCATGACAATCCCTGTTATGTCACCCAAACCCTCCCAAACCACACACCCTTGTCTGCCACACCATGACATGGCATGCAACAGCAAAAAGCCAACACATGAGTAATAATATATGAAGTGACATGTGATGAATGGAAAGTGGCCCGAGACAATGATGCCTGACATGGATTCAGATGAAATGACTGACAACAACCTCCCACACATACCAGATCATACACAAATGCTGTACACCAGTGGTAGCTCCAACACAGCACAGAATGCCTGTTCACATGCACATTGGGCAATGCAAAATCGCCACTCCCAAACCCGTGTGCTGTGTGTGTCTCCTGCTGCACACTGCTCAGCACAGATCACAGTGAGCTGCCATTGTCTTGGTGATACACCTTGAGCATCACATCAAAAGGACGATTATCAAATTTTCCCATTGACGCATGCCCAGGATCCCCAAATGGTAATTGATCATGCGCTGCAGGGAAACAGCATGCCCGAGAAGGCAATATGTGTGCACCTGTGGGAATGGAAGGGTGGTTGTACGTTTGATGGAGCATTGTGCAATGGTGTGTGTCAGTAGGGACATGCACTCAATATATGCATGTCAAATCAAGTGACCCTCAGTGTCCTATACACATCACATGTGAACACTGCCCATGTGTACACCCCAGCATGTCAAACCACAAAAATCCCCTGACACCTGAAAAGTAAATACAACACAGGAACTGCCATAGCCCAACAAAACACATCATGTACATAGTACCCCACAATGACATTGTCAGAGAGTGCCCAAAGAATTTAGCCCAGGCTTACTGTCCAACAACAAAAGGCCCTCCCTCATTTACACATCACCATGACCTTCTGAACAAGTGTGTCTGGGGTATGTAGCCTTCTCCCTTTTAGTCTACCTGGCTACAGGATCCCCCTACCTCTTGGTCTTCATGTCCCACCTTGGTGTAAATAAGGTCCAGCCCCCTCAGAGGCCTCCTTGATTGTTAAAAATACCAAATCGCAGACAACTCCAAGGAGCCAAACCCCCAAACCAGGTAAAAAGCCTCTTGGCACAAAAATACCCTGGAAGAGTCTCCAGTAGATTACTTTAAGTGGAAACAAAACTCCTGGCACATGTACAAGCAGAATGATTGAACTACCAAGGTAGCACCGTTCACCAATGGATCAACATGAAGGGTACCTTTTACCGGAAACACCATACAATGATGATGTAACAACTGATGGGTAGTGTCACAGCTCCGGTCTCCAGGCGCAGGAGTGGCATGAACCAACCACCCCCTCCGTGGTCTGGGCACCTGCAAGGTAAAACTTATACAGGCCTCCGAGACCGCGGTGGGGAAAGAGGGTCAGGGATCCATTGGTTGGACAGGCATTGGTATTCAGGATAACCAGAAAGAGGGGCAGGAGAGGGAAGTTGGATTTGCAAGTGAAAGTAGGCAAAATACAAAATATAACTATTGACAATAACACATACTCAATCAGAGAAAACATGTTCTACATGCACATAGTACGAAATGAGTGAAATGCAAGACAAAGAGAGACTTATCTCTGGGTTGAGTGCTGGCCTCCTGCCTGTGCACTCTCAGGTCCGCTAACAGGATCAGTTCAATGCTGCAAAGAGAGCGTGAGTTACTAATCTGTGTGTGTTTACACCACACACACAACAACATTCCTGCCTCAAAGTGAGTGACTTCTCCACATACACCCTTGTCTGCTGCTATGTACGTATATGTTAGCTTGCCCCTGTGATGGTTCATACACTGTCAATACAGTTAGGCAGGCACACGTGAGCACGCGGCAAATGGAATACCAATGCATCAAGAATCACACATGACAGAATGGTCTCTGGGTGACCTGCTAGATGTGTATAGCAAGGTGCGACTTCAGTACAAGTCGTGTTCTGGCAGCCGTGGATTACAATAGGTAGTACAAGTGGCAATTTGCACATGCAAATGAAATGCACTGCACACAAGTCAGTGCCTCGCTGGGTGTCCCTGTGCGCTGTACAAGTTTCTGGCACTGAACGCTACTGTGTGAATAACTCAGCTTCTATGGAGCAGGGGGGACTGGAGGATATGTGCGACAGCCCCTGCGTGTGCCCCTGACAACTTGTCAAGCTACTTGGCATTTGTCCCTCAATGCATCTTAGCTGTATTGTGCACTTCTAAAACAATATCTGGCCAAGCTCCCCATCAGTGGCGCTACTTAGCATGCATGTGCAAGTGGCCTGGTGGAAGGTTGGCTGCGGTGTGTCCCTCTTGTGCTGCTCACTTTGCTTGGAGCTCCTGGAAACACATCTGCTTCTGTTGGTCGTCTGTGAACAAGCCCTGTGCTACTGCTTGCGCACACATGTCTGCACCACCAAACGTAGCCAGGTTTCTGTAGTACTTTGCCCTGTGTCTCCTGGCAAAGGTGGTCTGGAGGCTCTTTGTCCTGCAGAAAGGGCAAAAAACATATAAACATCGCTTGAAAGTTCCCTGTGTGTGTTTATTCATGCTGGTTGTCACTGGGCCATGTTAGAGACCTACATTTGAACTCCTCCCACCATCAGTGTGACTTTGACAGGCAAAGGGTGCAGGCTACTGTCTACAACATGAAGTGCATCAAGGACATATACAGGAAATAAATAACATACATCACAATCTAGATCAATTAATTGACACATCAATCATGAACCCACCCAAAGAGATCACAGACATGCCGTGTTTAAAACCCCCACAATCCCCACTAGGGGTGTTAACACAAGTAGTACAGCAGCAGACAGGCCACAGATATGACAGTCCAAAGCCCTTGTGTAAATGACTGTTACACCGAACCATCTTTGCGAGCCCATGGATAAGGGAAGCAGGAGTGGCCTATGTGAGTCAGGACCCCAAGCTCCAAACACACACACGAGACAAGCTTGAAGGGCCCAGCTGGAACAGACAGTGGATACTTTCAAAAGCCACAAAGTGCCACAACGTCACATGAATGCACAATAGACAAGCAATTTTAAACTATATTAACTAATTAAACTAACTATAAAAAACCTACATTACCTAATTAAGCTAACTATCAAAAACCATATTAACTAACTAAATTAAGAAGAAAAATCAAAAATGGCCACATACGACCCTGGGGGGAGGAACCAGGATGGGGAAGGTACAGGGTGCACCTCAACACCCACATGCGATGATGTTGAGACAAAAAAAAAAAAAAACTCCATGGGCTCAAAGGCTGCACAGCCTGACCTGTGTGGGAGATATCTCGTTGTCCTCATCACCCTCTTCCTGAAAAGGTTGACGTGGCACAGTACCCTCACCACACCTAGGCGCAGCTTGCCCCCCATTAGCAGCAAGTCTGCGGGACGGAGGAGCCTGGTTCTGTGCGGCGATGACACGTAGGTCAGCATGTAGAACCTCGTGTGATACGCGTGCTTCCTCTTGCAAGGTAGCACTTGTAACACAGAGTTCTTCCTGCGTGGCCTGGCTGGACAACTGGTATACCTCCCGGCAAGCACGTAGCTCAGCCGAGATGGTACTCTCCAGCTGCTCCAACCTCTCCTCTGACCGCTTCCTCTGGGACATCAAGAGCACACCCAGAATAGATCTGAGGGATTCATACTCAACCCTCATGGCCTCCATGTGTACCTCTGCGTGAGCAGCAATTGCTTGACGCAAAAACATAATTTCAGCCCCGCGTGCCCTGTCTGAGGCCACCATGCCCAGCCTGAGCGAGAGGGCCATGGACTATGCCAACCGCTGCTGGAGTTCCACCTGCCTAGCAGGGGGCAGCACGGATTGGGCCACACGTTCCATGCTCTCAGTGATGTTATCAATTGCTGCCCCCTGGTGTTCTGAATTGGCAACCATGGCTTGCTCCCACTCAGTATACCCCAGTGGCACATGGCCACCGTGTTGCTGGGCTTGATACCTGCGGGGCCCAAGGCGCTGATGTCCTTGTTGGGTTGGCACTGCCCCTGGCTGCAGGACTACATTCCTCAGTCGACCTGATGCCCCAGGCACATCAGCAACTAGAGTGGAGGTTGACCCTGCCTCCCGATCCACCACAGGCAGAGGTCCCACCACCATCTGGCCCCTCAGTGCAGGTGTCGGGGACAGAGGAGCGTCTACATCAGAATCTCTCACCCCTGACGAATGGACTTGAAGCACATCCAACTCAACATTGTCGTCAGAGTGATCATCCGAGCTAGACTCATTGCCAGCCCTAGACAAGATGGTCTGTAACACAAGTGGGTTCTCGTGGCCTACCACACATGAAGCAGACATGTCACACACAAAGGAGAGCCTGGCAGTCATCCAGTGGCCATGATATGCATACACATCCCAAAAGCAGAAATGGATGTGTGTAAATAGCAAAGCCTACAGTATTACAAAATGTAGTATATGAACTCCATCAGACACCACCTCTGTCTGGCTCATGTCACAGGCAGAAAAGACAGATGGCAACTAAGAGATGCAACACACCATAACCATGTCTGAACTGCAAATTAACCACTGCTGCAAGTGAATCCAAACACACAATGACACAGTTAACATGCATGTAGCCATGCATCACTGAAGCATCATCATCAATATAATCACATCCATCTGCAGGTCGCCCCGTACCGGGTGGCATGGGCCATGCAGAAGTAGTGAATGTCACAAGCAAAGCAAGGGCCTGCAACCAGGCACGAGGGACCATAACGCCCTGTACCGTGCGAGCTGCAGGATATGAGGCCTCCACAACACCCCTCAGGGCCTGATTGTGCACATTGGGCTATGAATGTGCCTATCACATAATTTCTTGCGGGAATCTTCACGCCCGGGAGGCAACATAGTAGCTAAGTGAGCCTGGCCATACACATACTGCACAACAGTGAACCTTAGGGATACTGCCAGTTCCACATAACGTGCATGTGCAATGCATATATTTCTACAGCATAAACGTCTATCAACTACATATTAGTCAGTCAACTAGAAAGCTGCAGAAGACACATGTGTAAATGGACACTATCACAAACACATAAGCGAGTACTTGCAATGTTGCACCACACAACGTTGCAGCTGCCTGCATATGTACATGTGAAAGTGTTCAAATACACCCATTTCCCCTTACACCTGTATTGTGAACATGACCAGCATCCAATACACCAAAGCAAGCAGCCATAACGCTGCTTGCTTTGATGTATGTGGAACTGCACACATACACACGTGAAGGATGCTGCACAGTCATCACAACCCGATTGGCAGGCTACAGCCAATCACTGCCCTACGCCAGTTGGTATAGGCTGCACATTGACCAATAAACCCATCTAAACAACCACTAGGGAGTTCCAATACTGAGTACATGTGCCACAGGATGCACCTGTGCCCGTTGCAATACATGACAGAGAAGGGATGAAAAAGAGCCCATACATGCCCGGTGACTTTGACATTGCATCAGTGAGTACTAATGTAGAAGGGTGAAACCCGGCTCAGACGTGGGTTGATGCAGTGCAGGACATATGTACATGAGCCACTCTCTACATGAACAAGTACATCATGAGGTACTCCAATAGATGTGAAGGCAGTGCAAGGGCAAGTTCAGGCATGACGTGCAATGTGCATTCAATGTGTTGCAAGGCTACATGCAAACCCCCCACCCCCTCTAAGTGAAAGTGCAGGGAGGCATTGTATGGCAGCAAACGGGTGACCAGAGACCTGTGTATTGCCAGACAGTGTTGACTAGTGGCAATTGCATCATCTGAGTCAACTGACGACACAGCAGATGATGATGGGACAGTAAGCAGGACACATGATGAACCCTGAGTAGTACACCCATGTGTGCAGAAGCCACTACACCAGTAGAACAGAGTCAGTGGGCCAGAAACAGGGTGAGTCCTGTGCCCCACACAGACTGTGACCCTAAACCTGTGTGTGATGCTGGTCTGAGCCAGAGTGGGCATGTAATTGATGATCAAATGCCAGAAAATGTAGGTCAGGCTGAACACGTACTACAGTGATCATCCTGTCAAGGACACATAGGGGCATGCGGAGCATCTGCCATCTGCACAGTCCAAGTGAGACACCCTGCATCAAGGACAGAGGATGTACCCCACTGCATGTATCTGGCAGGTTGGCTGGTGGAAGTTTGCATGGATAGAGGAGCCTTCAACAGGCCATTGCAGTACGCCAACATGATGCACAATAGTGCCATGGTGAAATTGTGGTGCAGGGGGGGGCGGGGCAAGGGAGCATGCCTACGTGGAGTAGCCACATGCTGGCTGAAGACACATGCACGTCAGTCACGCAATGACATAGTCCCAGTGCTGAGAGGAAACACACCCCAGGCTACATGCAGAATGGCCAGTGAGCTGGAACATGGACCGGAGGGGCAGCCGTGTGAGAAGGGTGCAAGTGTGGCCATGAGGACAGTCCCTGTCTGCTCTACATGTCCAGCATCCTGCAAAGCAGGCATGCATCATTGAAGCATCGTATGACTTGCACATGGGAATCATGTACACATGACATGTAGTGGCAGTCAAGCACAACACATCACACAAGCAAACCACACATGTCCTCGACAAAGACGCTACAACACTCACTGGACGGGGCATCAAAGTCCAGCATCTCTCCCACTTCTTTGACCATTCCTGCTGGTATGAACTCCGCAGCAACAGACTTGTGCGGAGTGAGGTCTTCTTCCTCAGCTGGTGGCCCACTGCCCGTCACCAGACTCATCTTGTAATTAGAGGCACGCTTTGCCTTAGTACTGCGTTTGAGGTCATCCCAACGCTTTTTGCACTCTTGAGCTGTGCGCACCTCATGGACGAATGCACTGACATGATCCGCAACTTGCTTGCAGTGGGACATACGATGGGCAGCCGTAGTTTGACAATTGGGCCCCACTAGCATATCACAGTTGTGGTCCCGCACGTAGTCCACAAGGAAGTCCAGTTCCTGCTTGCAGAAAGGCTTCTTCCTCGACATGCCAGAGGCCAGAGGCCGGAGCTGTGTCTGGGGTCCCAGCAGCCTCTACTGCAGGTGAACCTTCCTCCTCTTGGACAGTGGTGCGGACCTTGGCTGGCAAATGCCGCCCTTATCAGTATGGGCAGTGGCGCTATTGAACCGAGGGAGTGGCAGGTGGAACAAGGACGGAAGCCCTGACTTGCGTCAGTGGCTGCTGGGTGCCCTGGAATGGACCCTGCGTAGCAACATCCACTGTGCCAGGGTCATTGACCGGGACTGTCCTGGATGGTAGACTCGCAACCGGGCTTGTGTCAGCTGCATCTGCCCATGCACTTGCCAACACCCGGATAGTTGGGGCAGCAGATGACATTACTGCCCCAGGGACACGTGCCTCAGTCAGGGCAGCCCTGCGTGCACCTACGGTGTGTCTCCTGACCTCCTGGAAATCTTCCATGGACTCTTCAGGAGACAACGCACCCTGCGCTGGCAGACCCTTAGCCTGGGTGGTGGTGTCCACAGCTGCACCTGCAGCTACCACTACCCTTGGGCCCGTGGCAGTCGATGAAACGGACTGCCGGGTCACATGGGCGCCAGTGCCAGATGCAAGAACTGCACCTCCCGGAGCTGCAGGGGGTGGTGGCATGACTGCACCAACAAATGGCACAACATCATGCCGAAGTGGCGCACCCCTCCCTCTTCACCCTCTGCAGCCACCCTGGACACCCTGGAGTCCCCCTACTCCCTGGGCATCCCGCCCACGTCCCTTACCACACCCGCCATGGGGAGTACGCCCAGCTAAGGCGCCCCTCACCTTACGTGGCCTCCCAGCCATGGCACAGATGGAGTAGTGCCGGCACAGATGTAGGGGATGAAGTTACGGGTCACGCAATGCTCAGGCACCCCAAAACTGCTGTAAAACCATGCACGCAACCCCAGTAGCCCACGTGTATGGAATTAAATTCAGCAGAACGCAGTGGCACCCAGGAACAAGAAAAATGTGCACGCCTGGGACTCGCAGGCTACTAGGACCTCGAAAATGGTACGCGATACAAAGATTTGCCCGCAGTGGGAAAAATAGCGTGCGTGACTCACTGTCTGACTAGCGTGATAATGAAAAACACGCGTAGCCAATATCACCGCCAAAAGAAGAGATACATCCTTGATCCGTTGTGAAGTTGTGATGGCGCGCAAAACAACACGAAGTAGCAACACACACGTCGGTCTCCACGAAAGGCAGGTACAGCGAACTGCTGGCCCCGCTCACCTTGAACCCGTGCTGAGGGAAACACCCACACGTGTCATGTCACTTACGTGCTTAGGCCCTTTCCTTGGATTACACGCATTGACACGCGGACGTGCTGTTTTTTCACGTGCTGAATCACTATGCACACGTAATGAGGGAAACGCATGCACACTTTACGTCACAGACCCGATTACGCGCTAAGGGCCTTTCCTTGAATTACACACTGACATGCAGTTTTTTCACATGCCAAATCACTCCGTATCAAGCTGGCCACGCGACAACACACGGAAGACCACGCTCCTGCCCAGAAGGCCATTTTCTTGCCCCCCAGAGCCCCGAGCAGCCTCCCACGAGCCATCTGCTGCTGCCTGCCTGCCTGCTGCCACCGTGCCCTGCCATTTGGTGCCTGCACATGTGCCATCTCCAGGGGTCCAGTTGATGTGGCCACCCCTGCTGGAACAGAGGACTCCCCACTGGTATTCCATCGCTCCACAGCCTAGCCCCAGGACCCAGTTGCCCACCCACACCTGCCTCAGGGGTTGCAATGTCCAACACAACACCTTCCTGCACCTGTGGCAACCCCCAGCCAGAGAGGCAAAGGGCTGCCAGATTTACTTCCAATGAAGTTGGCATCCTGGTGGAGCAAGTACTGGGGCAGTATGATGCCCTCTTTACACCATTGTGCGCCGACAAGGAAGGACGGAGGAGGATCTGGATGGACATAGTGGGTGCCATCAACGCAGAGGGGGTGGCCCCCCGCAACATCAAACACGTCCAGAAGTGCTCGGAGGACTACAAGTCCAGGACCCTCAAGAAGGCCCGGTGCCTCTTAGACGCAGAGGATGCAGTGGGGCGCCAGGGCCAGCTTACCAACCAGCAGATGAGGGTCCTGGAGCGCAGTCGCCCAGTGCTTCACCACCAGATCCTCAGGATGCAGGCCCGTCTGGAGTCGAGCGGCAAGTGGCCATGCATTGCTGTGTGAAACAGGGCATGTTGCAGTGTGCTGGTAGTCAGCTACTTGCCTGTATGTGTAAAATAGGCCATGTATGGATGTGTGTGTGCAGGGACATAATGGTACTGCATGTGAGACCAGTCATGCGTGAACCACATGGATTGTGCATGTGTTACAATGCAACATGCAGAGCAGCATGCAGAATGCACACATGAATGCATGCCTGTCTCTGTTCTTGGACATGGATGGGGTGTGAGAGATGGATGCTGCTGTCATGGACATGTATGGTGTACATGTATGTGTGTCTGAGTAGCATGTGTGTGACTTTGAAACACCATGGATGCATGATACATGTCTGTGATGATGTGTTGAATCACTGATGCAGTCTAGTCATCCTTGTATCCACTGTGTCTGTGGTGTACGAGGCCAGATGCATGAGCCTCCGGTGATCTGTGTGCATGTGATCAGTATGACCCATGATGCATGTGAGTTTCAACCCACCATTGTATGTTAATATAATCCCTTGGACATGGATGCAAATGGTGATTGCATGCAGCGTTCCTGTTTCTGCATGTGTGTTGCCTGCATTGACCCATGTGTTGTGGAGGGACATGATGGAAGTGACGTTTGACAGTGCCACTCATGTGCTATTGCTTCCTGTCTAGGGGACTATGATACAGTACCCTGATGCTTGTGTTCTCTGTCTCTCTCTACACATCGGCGAGTGAAGAAGAGGGCGGAGACGGCTTTGGAGCAAAGCGGCGGGGATACCTCCACCAGCCGGCGACTCAAGGCCCAGCCACCCCTCCGCGTCTGCCACTACAGCTGCAGTGGAAGGAGCGGTTGAGCCCCCACAGGGGCTTGCGATGGCGGAATGCAGTGTGGAGGCATCCAGGTTGGTGGTGTGCACAGAGGAGGAGGAGGCCGCTACTGAGCCACACATGGGGCCTGGTGGGGGTGGTACCACTGGTGCAAGTGGTGCAGTCCAGGGCCAGGGGCAGGAGGCAGCACAGGTTGCTGTGGAGGGGCCTGTGCATGTCACTGTCCCTGACCCTGTGCCTGCACCACCATGCACCAGCAGGGATGCCCCGTCCCAGGCCCGTCCGCAGGTAGGGGGGAGACCCACATTATCTGGCACTCCACTACCTGTGGATGAGGAGACCCGTGACCGTATGGAGTCCGTCCTGATTGGTGTCGCGTTGCGACATTCATGATGATGTGAGTGCTTCCTGGGGGGACCACGCACATCTTCACGAAGAGCTACATGCCAACGTGGCCCAGTTGGGAGGGGCCCTGGTCGGAGGGTTCCTACATGTGTCAGGCACTCTGGCGGCCCTCTCCTCCTCTGTGCACACTATGCTCCAGTTGTTCTCCGTGCCGTCTTCTGGCCCAGAATCCACCAGGGCCACCTGTGGACCTGCCCTTACCAACGCAGCCAGCTCGGTGGAGATCCCATCACAGTAGGGTGTCAGAGGTCCAGCAGGGGTGGACACCCCACCAATTGGAGCCCAGTAGATGGAGGACGTGCCGGCATCATCGGGCAGGGCACGTGCACGATGGCGCCAGTGGATTCCATCAACCCTGATGCCGTCATGATGGCAGAGGCAGTTGTGTCGGAGTCAGCGGCAGGCTCAGCACGGGAGGCATCATGGCTCGGGGCCATCAACATCAGAGGGACAGGCATCGGCCGGAGGGCAGGAGGACCCTGGAATGGCAGTGTCTTCCATGTGGCAGAAGTTGGGCCAGCGGACAGATACGGAGCAGCGGTGGATGGAAGAGGCACGGCTCACTATGGTCAGGGCGGAGAAATCCTTGCACAGGGCATTGAGGTGGGCTGAGTGCCTGGAGGCAACTCACAGGGAGTTGGAACAGGCCATGACTGCATCCCTTCGAGACCTCGGGGACAGGGAAGAGGCCCGCCTCCGGGACATCAACGTGGAGTTCGATGATGCCCTGGCCGGGAACATCACAGAGTGAGCAGTAGGATTTGCCCGCCGCCTTTGTATATAGTTGATTAGTGTTAGGTTTCCTTTCTGTTTTTCTTTCATTTTGGGCGCATGGACTATGCCCCACCTTTTTGTATATAGTTGTTTGTTAGGTAGTGTTTTTTGTAGGTTTCCTTTGAATTGTTGGGCTCATGGACCCTGGATTTGTAAATTGTATATAGTTGAAGACTGGATTTGACCTCCTTTTTTATTTTCCCATGGAGCAATGGATTTCTCTTTTTTTCTCCTTTGGATTTGGTTTGATGGACAAACACTTTGGAGCCATTTTATTTGGATTATGCATTGATATTTTTTTTTTTCATTTTTTTGGACATCCAGCCTTTTCTTTGTTATTATTGTTCTTGTGTGATTTTCTTTTATTCCATTGATTTTTCATTTAATACATTTTGGTTTCATACTTCAATTGTGTGGTATTCTGTCATTGGTTTGATGCATGTCACGATGAGGGTTTTCTCATTCACTTGCACCCATTGTGTGTGTGTAACAGACATGTATTGATGTGCATACTTGGCATTTGGGATGTGTCATGTAATGGGGATTTCAATGTGGGGTGGATGGAATACTTGGTTGGGTGTTTGGACTGGGGTGGCGTGGGGTGGGATTTGGGTGGCCATAAGGGACATGATTGTGGATGGTGATGATGTGTTGGGGAGGGACATGAGTCGGGGCCTGCTGGCAGTTGTCCGTCAATGCTGGGTGGGTGGAGGTGCATGGGGTTATGAGTCGGGGCCTGCTGGCAGGTGCCCGTCAATGCTGGGTGGGCGGGGGTGCAGGGGGACATGAGTCGCATCCTACTGGTAGGTGCCCGTCAATGCTGGGTGAGTGGGGTTCAGGGGGACATGAGTCGGGGCCTGCTGGCAGGTGCCCATCAATGCTGGGTGGGTGGGGTGCAGGGGGACATGAGTCAGGGCCTGCTGTCAGGTGCCTGTCAATGCTGGGTGGGTGGGCTGCAGGGGGACATGAGTCAGGGCCTGCTGGCAGGTGCCCGTCAATGCTGGGTGGGTGGGGGTGCAGGGAGACATGAGTCGGGGCCTGCTGGCAGGTGCCCTTCACTGCTGGGTGGGTGGGGGAGCAGGGGGACATGAGTCAGGCCCTGCTGGCAGGTGCCCATCACTACTGGGTGGGTGGGGGTATAGGGGGACATGAGTCAGGGCCTGCTGGCAGGTGCCCGTCAATGGTGGGTGGAACATGTGTTGGGGTTCACAAGTGCATGGTACCATGTGGGCTGCCTGCGGGGCATGCCCAGAGTAGATGGGTTGCCTGCGGGGCATGGCCAGGGTGGATGGGCTGCCTGCAGGGCATGGCCAGGGGTGTAGTGTAGTCCCCTGTGTTGTGGGCTGCCTGCAGGGCCTGGGGAGTGGGGAGGGGGCACACCCGTGAGGACTCACAATGACAAATCGCATGTAAAACGCCCTGCACTCCCCTCAGAATATACGTACCGCTCTTGCGGCGACAAATTCGTGTGTAAAATTCCCAGCGCACTCCTCAGAATACACGTATGCCTCTCGCGCTAGCGAAATCGCGTGTAAAACTCCCTGTGCACCCCTCAGAATACACGTACCCCTCTCGTGCTAGCAAAATCACATGTAAATCTCCCCGTGCACCCCTCAGAATACACGCGCCAGGTAAATAGCATGGAAAAAGTCCCCCCTGTGGTGTGGGCTGCCTGTGGAGCATGGCCAGGGTGGATGGGCTGCCTGTTAGGCATGTGGAGGGTAGATGGGCAGCCTGCGTGAATTTTGGGGGTGCGTGGGAAGTATCACATGCGATAGGCTTTGGGCGAGCATTGTACGTGCATTTGTGGGGTCTCACTGTGTCGACTCAGTTATTAATCCATTTGCGAGATTTCTGTCCAGGTATTCTTTTCATTTCTCATTTTCAGACTCAGAAAGAATATGCATATGACCAAATAGATTTGTTTTTCCTGTTAATAATTCGATGACAAAGTAATTTTGTCTCTGAGGTGAGTTCTTTATATTCCAAATCAGAAAAATGTCTTGATAATCTCTGTATTGCACTGCTAAAGATGCAACAAGGTCAATGGGAGTTGAACGTATTGTTTCAGAAATGGCTGTTTTAGTAGAATGTAAGCCTATAGAAAGTCTGATTAAACAGTGTTGTTTACAATGTTTCGAGCCAAAAATAGTGAACCGGCAGTCCAATTTATAAAGGAGTTGTGGTGTTGTAACCATGGAAGGACCAGAACAATGGGGTAATAATCAGCTTTAATGAGAACAAAACATGCTTCTTCTTTATGTGAAGCGATTGACATTGATAGTCATTTGTTTTTTTTCTGTGATGGTGCCAGCAGAAAGAGTAGCACCATTCACACCTTCAACAGGAATGAATGCATGTTTGGACTTCTGAGGAATCTGGTTCTTCAACACACATTCATCATCCAGAAACAACCCAGCTGCTCCACAATCGATCAACGCAGGAATGTTCTCCAGGTTTAGAATAAGGTAAATGTATGGCAACCTTGACCACAACAATCAAAGGGGTATTTTAGGAACAGAGTACGACTTCCCGGATTGTGGTTCCCTCTAAAACCATGAATGAGCGTTTTGAAGCGCTGAGGAGGGGCTATGGGGCAATCCTTTTCTAAATGATCTTTTGCAGCGCAATACATAAAGAAGCCCTGATTGTATCTTCTCGCTCTCTCTTTAGTTGGTGGTGGACATCTGGTCACACCTGATTGCATCGATTCATCTTCTCTAATAGGTTGTTGTACTGCTTTGGTTATTTTGGTGTTTCTGGGAATTCTTTCTTTTTTTTCTCAGCATGTCTATCTTGGAGATGGTATTCAAGCTGCACGACTAACACGATCATTTCAGCTAGGTTACCAGGACGAGGCACTCTAGAAACCTCATTCTTCAATTCCTCATTAAGCCCTCGGAAGACTAATGTCACAAATGCATCATTCGTCCAGCCTGTACCATGAGCCAACTATTTAAATTGGATGATATATATAAAGGTGTCCATGGTTCCTTGATTGAAATCCAATAAATGCTCTTGTGTTGATATTGTGATCTCTTGCTGGCCAAACATGGCATGTACTCTACTGAGAAAACCTTGACATGAATCAAGAATGGGATTGTTTGTAGTCACCAGAGGAGTGTCCGAACCCAAAATTCCTCTGGTGAGGTTGGTGGTTATATGTCCAACTTTAGCTCGATCTGTGGGAAAATAGGTGGGCTTAAATGAAAATTGACCAACACAAGAGTCTAAAATGTATATGTATTTTCTTGGATTGTCATTGAATTTCCCTTCAGGCTGGGGTCCCTTCAGTAGTACATGTAGATAGGTAACCATTTGTTTTAACAACATAATGATTTCAGCCTTTAAAATCCTAAATTGGGCAGTCAGGTTTTGCATAACAGCAAGTAACTTCTGTATCTGCTGGTCCATTGTAAAGTGGGCAGCGCTTTCTGTCATTTACACCAAGCACTTTTAGTTTATAGTAACATTGGAAACTAACCTGTTCATTGAAACGTCTGTTAAATTACATAATGGGAATCCTCCCACACCCCACACAGGTTCCTGAATTATATACGGTGACCTTAGTAGAGCTTGGGAAACCCTCCTGCAGATTAAAACACATTATGAGGACAGGATAGCAGCAAAGATGACGTGTTCTCCAAGAACAGTGGATTAGTCGTCCTGCCATCCCGTGTCAGAGGAAATTTAACAGTAGTGAAAGTAAGGAACAGTACCAAAGGAAAAAAAAAACCTGAATTCCTGCAAGAACACAGCAAGCCAAAACGAAAATCCGGGCATCTTGCATAGAAAAATTCAGGTATGTACAAGGGATAATGATGCAGGAAGGATGAAAGGTGTATGTCACAAAGTGGAAATAAGGGAAGCGTAGCACACAGATGCAATATATGGAAGTCCTGAAGTCTCATGAAGGAAGATGCAAAACTAAGTGTAATAGATGTACAAAATGAAGGGAAAGTTTGAAGAATTCCAGAAGCCGGTGAATATCACAAAGTAATGCACGGAAAGGGAGAAGTCCTGACGCCCCATGACAGAAGGAAAAGTACAAATGAAGAAAGGAAGAGAAGGTAAGGATAGACGAGAGCAGAGTCAAGAGAGATGGGAAGGGCAAAACAGAGCGAAAAGAGAGGAATCCCAGAATAGAAAGGAAAGGCATGGAAATCTGTATGGAGGCTAATAATTCAGGAAAGAAGGGACATGCTGGGCATACCAGAGAAATCAGCTATATACAGCTGCCTGAGTGCTTCTGATGTCCTCTGAGTTGGCAGGCCGCCAACCTGGAAAAGACGAGTCTGCTGAAGGTGATCACAAAAAGGGTAGCAACTCAATGCCACCTTAAAAGAGGGATGAAGACATCCAACTCTCATTCCCTTTCACCTGTGGAAAGGGAACAAGAAGGGGCACGATTCATGACAATGCAACACTTTGCACGAGAGTGCAGGCGAAGAAATAAAGTGCCACATGGCCCTAGTAGTATTAGTAGTATCCCAATGTATCAGCCTATCACCTATCCCTTGCAGATGCAACCCCGCAGATGCAACCCCAGCAGGTGCAACCTCAACAGATGCAGTCCCCATTTCCCCTGAATGCACAAAGTACACAACAGCACCTGTCTTCATTTGCCCCAAATATATAGAGTATTGTACAGCAACAGCACTTGCCCCAATTCCCAGAACCAAATATCCTACAAGCACAGATGTAAGCTACTGCTAAGCAATGGGACACCCTATACAAGAGTGACTTTGTTAGGAGGTAACCGTTTCACATTCCCCGGCACATAATTGAATTCCCAATGTGATAGCCCACAGTGGGCTCTAACATGCCCAGTCCTTTCAGTAACTGCAGACCCGGAAGAGTAACCAAAGGTTACAGTGAAGATAGGTAAGAAAACATTTTTGTTTTTGGTTGACACACACGCTACCAAGTCTTGTATTAAGGAAGGAAGAGTTCCTTTGTCTGCAAAAATAATGGACATGCAGGAATTTTCTGGGGCTGTTGTAATGGTTCCTTTCATTGAATATGTACCCATTTTCATAGGCACCCAGGAAGGTATAGCACCCTTGTTGTACTCAGGAGAGACACCAGTTAACATATTGGGCCAAGACACCATGATCAAATTAAACTTGACAATTTTGTTTTCCAAAAAATGTGTAGTGTTCTTCACCCCAGGCATGTATTAGATAAGGGTCATAGAAATACAGACATTTTGCTGCCACAGCCCTTTCCGAGGTATACCACTTTACCCAGAGTTATTTGTTTATGGGGTCAAATTCTCTTAGTATGGGTGCCCAGCATTAAGGACCACACTTTCCGATTACCAACAGGATGTGTATTGAGACCTGCCGTGCAAAAGGAATAACACCAGGCACCACGATCATAGTACACTTAGAAGCATCAGTAACAAAGACAGTTCAAGTCATTCTGCTTAGTGCAGACAACAAAGGTATTGAATGACGCACTGCCATATGTGTTGACCCAGCACAACACTTGATAGACTTCACTGATGAACAGGTTTTCACAGATGATAATGATGTTGGGGAGATGGTGTTTGAGATTTGCATGCCATGTCAGTTGGTTGTATAATACAGAGTGGTTCCCCACAAAGTATTACTTTTGAAAACACCATCAGCACATTTGCAAGAGGATTTGCACAGGGTGCCTAAAGGAATATGGACCAACGGCCCTCATGATGTGTGTTTTTTAAAGGAATAGGGGTCATCCACATCAAGCTGAAATCAGGGTCAATATTTCCCTAGGTGAAGCAGTACCCCATGTCATCGGAAGCAGATGAGGAAATATATTGCACCATTTTAGCCTTGTGGTGACAGGGTATCATGTAGGTATAAGAATCCCCATTAATCATGGCTGTATACCCAGTGAAAAAAGCAAAAGGGGGCCTTCGAGGATGTGCAGGACATCTGCCCTTTAAACAACTTACTAAAAGCAGAATTCCCAGTGGTGCCAAATCCAGCCATTATTTTGTGTAATATACCCACATAAGCAACTTACTTTACAGTAGTTGACCTAAAGAACACATGTTTTTCCAAACTGTTACACCCAGAGTCACAGCACCTCACCATGTTTACCCACTACAGGCAAGGTTCCAATGCACGTGTTTACCACTAGAGTACTGTGAATCATCAATGATTTTTAACAGAGTGTTACAGATGGACCTAGTTAACTTTCAAACACAGAGTACAGTGGTATAGTATGTAGATGACCTCCTCGTGTGTAGCACCACATAAGAGCAATGTAGAAATGATGTAGTGCAATTCTTAACACTATTAACAGAAAAGGGGTACAAGGTTGACAAAGAGAAGCTTCAATACTGACAGCAAAAAGTTGTGTACCTACGGCAGATAATATCATCAGCAGAGAGAATGGTTCACCCAGAAAGAACAGCAGCAGTGCAAGGCACACCACAGTCAAGTACTGTGAAGCAGATGCAACAGTTATTGGGCCTGTGTAATTACTGCAGGTCCTGGATTTCTGATTATTGTTCTTACACCAAACCCCTCTTACAGGGGTTGAAGGAAGCACATATAATGAAGGGCTTCATAAGTTGGACACCTGAAATGATTGAATTGTTCAAGGTATTTAAGAATGCACGCATTAATGTACCTATTTTAGCTTCCCCAGATTATAACAAACCGTTTTTTTTTTTCTCACATTCTAATGGTCAAGTGATGACGGCTGTCTTCACTCGGAAATCCTCACAGGGACACAGGCCTTTGGCTTATTACAGTGGTTTGTGTAGCACCACATAAGAGCAATGTAGAAATGATCTAGTGTAATTCTAGACACTATTAACAGAAAAGGGGTACAAGGTTGACAAAGAGAAGCTACAATCATGGCAGCAAGAGATTGTGTACCTGCGGCAGATAATATCATCAGCAGAGAGAATGGTTTACCCAGAAAGAACAGCAGCAGTGCAAGGCACACCGCAGTCATGTACTGTGAAGCAGATGCAACAGTTATTGGGCCTCTGTAATTACTACTGGTCCTGGATTTCTGATTATTGTGATTACACCAAACCCCTCTTACAGGGGTTGAAGGAAGCAAAGAAAATGAAGGGCTACATAAGTTGGACACCTGAAATGATTGAATTGTTCAAGGTATTTAAGAATGCACTCATTAATGCACCTGTTTTAGTTTCCCCAGATTATACCAAGCTGTTTTTTTTTTTCTTTTCTCACATTCTAATGGTCAAGTGATGATGGCTGTCTTCACTCGGGAAACCTCACAGGGACACAAGCCTTTTGCTTATTACAGTGGTCTTCTTTACCCAGGCATGCAGGGACATTTTCCATGTGAGCAATCAATTGCAGCAGCAGTGTTTGCCATCCAGAAATCATCCACCATTACTATGGGCTGCCCAGTGATGCTCTATGTGGAGCATGCAGTGTTTGTTATCCTGAAATAATCAAAGTATATCCTTACCAGCCAACAAGCTTCTCATGATTATGTAATTTTGTCAAATCATTCAATTAACATAGTGAGGTGTCACATTGTTAATCCAGCAACATTTTTCTTGGCCCCAGTGCAGCCAGGCAACAATGTACACGATTGTACCACATATCAGGACACATTAGATTATCTTACTCAAGTTAAGAAAGACCCCTTAGAGGAAGGAGAGATACTTTTCATTGATGGGTCATCAATGATTAATCAGGATATGAGATTTAGGTGCATGGGGAGGCAGTAGTCAGCCATGAGGTTTGGTAGTTTGAGATCACATAAAAATGAGTCTACCACCACACATTCTGCACAAGCAGCAGAACGTTAGGCTTTCAAAACAGCAAATAGAACTATCTAAAGGATTTTGTTCCACCATTTATTCAGATTCCACATATGTCACATCAACAGTGCACTCAGGGTTGTCAGATGGAACACAGGTGCAACATACAGATTTATTTTCCAGATTAATAGAAGTGCTGCCCTTTCCTTCAGCATTAGCAGTTGTGAAGTGTGTAGCTCATACCAAATGTACAGATTTAATATCTGTGAGCAATGATGTTGCTGACACAGCAGCAAAGGAAGCAACATACTAAATTCATGTTACAGAGAACGTTCACATGGTTACATACATTCCACGACAGCAAGTACAAATTACTGAACACAATAAATCCTTACCCGTGACTGAGATAATGGCGTTACAGGGATGTGCCTCTCAGCAAGAGCAACGACTATGGACAAAGAGATTTAATATGATGATAGAATATTTCAGGGTTGTCTGTTATGCCCCAGGGGCTGCTTCAGAATGCCCGTGAACAATTGCATTACACAACACAAACATCCAGAGAGTACATTGCAGCTGACCCACAAGAAGAGTAGTTTGCTCCAAATTTGCAGCAACACGAGTCAGAGTTTATTACCAATTGTGTCACATGGCACTGTTAACCGGAGGTCGCACGTTGAAAATGATTTAGCCAACATTGCCCTGCCCTTCCAGGCCTTTTCAGCATCTTCATATAGATTATGTAGCTATGGTTAAAAGATGCAAAAACTTTCTCTATTTGATTTTTTGTGGTGTGCGAATTCTCCCATTGGCTTGAAGTAGGTTCCTGTGCCCACCCCAATGAGAATTCCACAGCTAAATTCCCTGTGCGTGAGATGTTCCACAATGGAGTATTTGCGAGGTGTTGAGGTCTGTTAATAGGCCACATTTCTTCTATGAAATCACTTCCATTTTGGGCATCAAGCCTAAATTATGTTCACCTCCAGGCCAACCTAATAGTAAAGTGCCTCTACGGCTTACTAAAAGAATGCCTTGGGAAGATGTGCAAAACACTTAACAGGAGCTGGCAGCATTACATGCTTTTAGCTTCATTTGCTTTGAGGAAGCAGCCTGTTTCCGTTCATCATCTAACCCTGAACAAGATCATTAAGGGCAAGAGGCTGCACACACTACTTCTGTCTGCACAGCTTCTGATGCTCACAGTTCAGCAGAGATTTTGGGAGACGAGTTTCAGGGATATCTTAGGGAGCTTACCAATTCTCTTAGGTTCATAGTCAGCTAGCCACATTAACAACAGATGCACCAAAGCCAAAAGAAGAAGCATCACTGCTATAGCAACCCACAAATGTATCTGGGCGACAACATTTTAATCATGAACTTTACATGTAAGTGGAACCAACTGAAATGCTTGGGCCCGTTTGAAGTGACCTATGCCACACTAACCACCTTGCAGTTTGCTGGTTATAAGAACTGTCTCCATTTGTTGGATGTCCGGAAAGACAAAGGCAACAGCCCCCTTGCAGGAAAAGAAAAGGGGAGAGAAACAAGGGAAGTATCGACTAGCTAACTGTGACTTTTTTAACTTCAGCAAAGGAGACCCGGAGGAGTGATGAAATGTATGTTATGTTTGATTGTGGTTTTCTTCCTTTGTTTTCTTCCTTTCCTTTTGTTTAAACAAGAATGGGGTTTGGCACAAAATAGCGCTAATGATATATTGGTAGGAGAGAATATTAATGTGTCTGTGACCAGGAGCAAAAGGGATGTTTTGAATTCAGAATTGATCTTGAGCAGCAGTAGGGATGAGCATCACAATAACACCAATAAAATGTGGTATAACCACATGAGGGCAGTGTAACGAGAGATGGCAAATGATACTTGCTTTGTCTGCTCCCTGATTCAACATGTGATAGGTAAACACAAACTCTCTATCCCACGGGAAGTACCGGCACACTGTTTGGTTCACCTGGCCTTATGCAGGGTTAGGGGGCTGTACATTGGGCGGAAGAGGGCGATGTTGTTTAGGATGATAATTATATCAAGTTAAGAAGATGGCAGAAAAGGAAGAAACAGAGGATGTTGTATTGCATTATGAAACAAACGGACCAAGGAGAGGGGAGCAATCATAACACAGCACACACTTTCTTTTGAAAATGAAACAGGACATGCTTTGCCTTGGTGTAGGACGAGACCACAATTACATATAGGGGGTGCTGTTTTTTATGAGGACGAGTGAGGCAGAAGGATTAGTGGGATTCTCAGAAGAAGTGGCCAAGCATATCAACAATACTTGTTTTAGTATTTGGGAAAGTAATATCCTGACAATAGATTGGAGAGATGAAAATAAGCAACCCATTAAAATACAGGCACTTACACAATCTTCTTTGTGTTTCAGGTCCAAGGTTAGCGTAAAATTGGACCTAAACAAAAGGTTCACAGGAACAATGGAGCTCCAAAGCGTACGTGGAGGAACAGCAGCATAAATGGACCATTATTGGGCATGTGTCACTCAGATATATACCCAACTCCCACCACGTTTGGCCATAGTTTGATCTCTTATTACCCCACACTCACCAGTACTGGTGGTACCACATTTGGAGCTTGTGTAGTTTGCTGAACATCCTGTTCTTCGCAATTTATATCAAAAGTGGACTAGACTATCCGTGAACTTGCAAAGACGTTGTCGCAATAAAAACTATTTTTCCCAGGAATCCTCTGAAATATTATCAGAAATACCTATGGAATGTCGCCTCTTCAGCAAAATGGCTACCTTTTTCCTGTCACCTCTTGTACTAGGAATACAAACAGCTGCCTGTGTCAAAAGGCTTCATATAATGCTTTGGGAGTTGTTGTAACTGGAAAATGGTACAGAGTGGGCTTAAAAGCGATCAGGGAAGAAAGGCAGGGAGTTTGTTTGACCACCCTACAGAATAGGTATGTCCTCGACCTGAAAACAGCCACGCAAGAAGGATTGTGTGCAAAGATTGGATGTTCTTGTTGCTCGTGCATGCACTAAAATGATGCTGAAAATAAAATCATGGCTGTAGCTATCAATGCACTGAACACACTACATACTACGATGGAGAATGAAAGCAGCAGGGTTGTTGAAGATGACTGGCATAACACCATTTTATCTTGGGTGCCCACCTGGTTGAGCAATACAGTTAAGGTGCTAGTTACTATCCTCTTAGTGGTGCTCATTGATCTTTGTGGCTGCCAAATGTGTTTGGGTTGTTGCAGAGGGGTTGGGGCTAAGGGAACATCCATCATGTCACTCCAATTGAAGAGTTCCAATGACACAGCCACAACCCTCTTGAGACATGTTCACACAAAAACAGATTTGTGGAATTTCAAGACTGAACACTGTAAGGTTCAGATATGCAATCGCATAGTTCCTCCAGGCATGCTCTTTAGTCCAACTCTAGATACTGAAAATTACACTGAACATTGAATAGATTGTAATCGTGATGGTGATTTCCGTTTTATGACCTGTAGTTCTGAGCAGTACGCAGCACAGCTTGAACGCTTACGAGGTGTCTGCAGGGTATGGGTTAAAAAATACGATATGGATAGGAAAGAGGAGGAGTTACTGGTTAATACATTAATCAAAGGTGGAAGGTAAATAATGCGAATCCAACACCCTAAATGTGTGCGCAAGTATAAGATGAGAAAACTCTTTTGGCAAGTTATTCGGTCTCTGACAGTGGTGTGGCTATCATGCATTTGGTTGGTGTGACATTGTATTTAGGGCAGATGTACTTTTGCCACACTGAAGTTTTATTTATAGAATTAGTCTTTTTATTTTTTTCACCACATCTATTCTTTTTATTACATTTATATTATTAGATAGGGTTATGTAGCTTGGATCTATTTTGTATATGTAGATTCAGTTTTATTAAGTCTAGTTGTTAGTTGTTGTAATGAGCAAGAGATCTGCCATGTTGGAATGGGCCGGTGTTAAAGGTTGCAGATTTTCCCATTCTAGGGTGCTAGTCTGCATTTGGGAGTGACGCTGAATAGTTTTCAATTCATTGTTACGAGGGATGAAGTTCTAAGGTGCCTGCAACTAGACACAAGACAGCAGGTGCTTTCCCAGATGATAGATGGATGAATAGACAATGATTGTGAAGGACAAAATAAGAAACATGAGAAGGCCCCAGACAGCAGCATTGCCAGAATAAAGAAGTAGGTTATGGCCACAGTGCCCCCATGCCCCCATTGAAAGCAGAGCACTTGGTTCAGTGGTAAAAATGCCTTAGTGAAACAAATACATAGAATAAACTATTTCTTTATGCAGCTATTCATTGGAAGAAGATAATTAGAAAGTTGCGTCCAGAGT
The DNA here is from genome assembly GCF_040938575.1 of Ambystoma mexicanum. Lineage (NCBI taxonomy): Eukaryota > Metazoa > Chordata > Amphibia > Caudata > Ambystomatidae > Ambystoma > Ambystoma mexicanum. Next base: position 644,936,722 of record NC_090930.1, on the reverse strand, counting down.
TGGCTGCATGTATCGAGATGGAAGTTACAGAGTGAGTAGGGGAAAGGGGCAGGAAGCCTAGAAACCCAATTATGGGCAAGGGATTGTGGTGTTCCATGGGTTGCAACAAATTTTTGACCTTGCTGATTTTCACTCATAGTATGTTTGGTCCACCTTGGTCGGATGCTACAGGCCGAGCTTCCTCAGGTGTAACTGTCCAAGTAGAGTAAAGCGTTTTTTTTTAATCAAATGCACCATGAAGCGTGCCAGCCAATAAAAATAATGCATTTTGTGCCGAGTATGAAATTATGTTATATTTGAGGGGTGGTATTTTTGTTGGTCACAAGAAAGGAAACCTCCAATTATACTGTTTAATATATATCGGTCTTTGGGAGCTTAATGACACGAAGCCAATGAAATTAATGTTGCATATTGTAGAACATGTTCATTTTCCAGTTTATTGCGTTAAATATTATAGCCCAGAGTGGTCATATCGAGATGGTCCTCAGTTCAGTTCTATGGAGCTGTCTGATCTCCAAGCCGCATTTGCAAATAAAAACTGTTTCTTCCATGCACTCTACTTTTGATTAATTTTGCCTTATTTTGTATTACTTTGAGGTACCTTACCTTTACAAGGCCATAGCCCTGTTATTATCAAAGGTACATTGAGTCTAAGATGCACTCATTCAGATGTCCTTTGGAAACAAGTAAACAAATGAGCCTGCTCCATTTTCCAGAGCATCTCATCATTTGTGCCAACAAATGTTTTGAGACTCTGGCCCACAGAGTTCTGCTTCTATTGAGGACCAGTTCAGTGGAATTCTTTGCATCAGGTTAATGATGGCCAAAGACGTGTCGAAATCACTTCTTTCAGAGGTCCTCATCACCAGTTCGGCAGTAGCCCTCAAATGCAGCCGTAACAGCATTACCACCACATTTAAGGACTGGCCCTATCACGAGTTGGGGGATAAATTGGCTGTTTTACCTCTAGCTTGTTGCTTGGGGTGAACATCCCATTTCGTGCCTGTTTTTCGTGCTATTACTGCCGGCTATATTAGCGCAGTATTAGCGCCAAAAATTCCCCATTGGTTCCAATGGACCGAATGGGCCCAATGGAAAATTCCCAACCAGTAAGCTGGCAGTAATACCGCCGGTACTTTTGGCACTAATGCTATTGCAGTTGGGTGGCATTACAGGTGGGATGAGGCCCAGAACCTCTACAAGGAGCATATTTCAATAGACCAGCACGACATTTATTTCTAGAATCATAACTTTAGTTTCATAGACAAAAATAATAGAGAACTATCCACAAGCAAACATCAAAGGTATATGCTACCCAACCCCAAGATTCTAAACAGCCTTTTCGACCCAACCTCCATATTGTATCTAATAAACTATCAAGAGCCTGGTCCAAATTTCACAGAGCTTGTTTTTCAAATGCCTGTCCCATTCAGACATTCCTTCATTTGAAAATCAAAAACCCTATGATTTATGTCACACAATTCCACAACCATAGTCTTTGAAGACTTGCCCCAAATGTACTTAAGTCTCCACACACTTGCACCTCAAAATGTAAAAAAAAAAAAAAAAACTCCAAACACTGCCTGGAGTATCTATACCATGGTTTTGTGGGTGTGGATAATGTGCGTTATCGTCCTAGCCTTATCTCACTCCCATGGCTCCCAACATTTGCACACATCACCATGGCCAGATAAAAATCAGCTAGCAAAGGAGCAAGTATATGTCTACAATTGTTCCTACAGGGGCTTATTGCATTCTTTTACAAAAAAACATACCACATATCATCCATATATAATTGAAAAAGATGTGCCACCTGACCGATATCTGAATTTTGTGAAATTGCTTTTGCATCCCCCAAAATATTCAGCCAGCACAATTACACTTAATGGTAAGTTCCCACCAGGCCACCTGCAAAAGCATTTCCCCATCTTAGGGTTAAACTGCAACTTTGAAATGTTCACAGCTTTGACAGCCAGTACAAGCCGTTTGATGTAGAATGTTTGGGTGTGAATGGGCGACAATTCCCAATGTTGTTAATGCTTAAAATACAATACTGTTTTGGGCAACTCCATCAGAAATGAGATATGGGCAAAATGCTAGACCTGCAAATGACAGGGCCCTTTGAAGGTCAACTCACTGATATTAACCCATCTGTGGAATTGTACTATGTATTAAGTGTACTGTATCACTGTGGTCTTGCTGACGCTGGATGCTGGCAAAACAAAGTTAAAGGTGAATATTTTGCATTGGATGGTGCTTGAGCCCCTGGACTTGCATGTGGACTGTGGATTGTCGATTGTGAGCCCATAGCAACCCATAACAACCCATAGTGATTGCTAACTTTTTCACTCTGTTGCAGGAAAAGAAAAAGGAGTGGAAACCACTCCCTCAATTACCCAGCTTCCCTTTATCTAACGTGCACCTGCGCATTTGTGCACGCGCATCTGTGGAAGTGCGCTGTTTAAGTGTGCTGTCTAGTCAGATAGCGTGGAGCACAGGGCCAGTGGTTTGCACATAATACCTTTTACCGGAAACACCATACAATGATGATGTAACAACTGATGGGTAGTGTCACAGCTCCGGTCTCCAGGCGCAGGAGTGGCACGAACCAACCACCCCCTCCGTGGTCTGGGCACCTGCAAGGTAAAACTTATACAGGCCTCCGAGACCGCGGTGGGGAAAGAGGGTCAGGGATCCATTGGTTGGACAGGCATTGGTATTCAGGATAACCAGAAAGAGGGGCAGGAGAGGGAAGTTGGATTTGCAAGTGAAAGTAGGCAAAATACAAAATATAACTATTGACAATAACACATACTCAATCAGAGAAAACATGTTCTACATGCACATAGTACGAAATGAGTGAAATGCAAGACAAAGAGAGACTTATCTCTGGGTTGAGTGCTGGCCTCCTGCCTGTGCACTCTCAGGTCCGCTAACAGGATCAGTTCAATGCTGCAAAGAGAGCGTGAGTTACTAATCTGTGTGTGTTTACACCACACACACAACAACATTCCTGCCTCAAAGTGAGTGACTTCTCCACATACACCCTTGTCTGCTGCTATGTACGTATATGTTAGCTTGCCCCTGTGATGGTTCATACACTGTCAATACAGTTAGGCAGGCACACGTGAGCACGCGGCAAATGGAATACCAATGCATCAAGAATCACACATGACAGAATGGTCTCTGGGTGACCTGCTAGATGTGTATAGCAAGGTGCGACTTCAGTACAAGTCGTGTTCTGGCAGCCGTGGATTACAATAGGTAGTACAAGTGGCAATTTGCACATGCAAATGAAATGCACTGCACACAAGTCAGTGCCTCGCTGGGTGTCCCTGTGCGCTGTACAAGTTTCTGGCACTGAACGCTACTGTGTGAATAACTCAGCTTCTATGGAGCAGGGGGGACTGGAGGATATGTGCGACAGCCCCTGCGTGTGCCCCTGACAACTTGTCAAGCTACTTGGCATTTGTCCCTCAATGCATCTTAGCTGTATTGTGCACTTCTAAAACAATATCTGGCCAAGCTCCCCATCAGTGGCGCTACTTAGCATGCATGTGCAAGTGGCCTGGTGGAAGGTTGGCTGCGGTGTGTCCCTCTTGTGCTGCTCACTTTGCTTGGAGCTCCTGGAAACACATCTGCTTCTGTTGGTCGTCTGTGAACAAGCCCTGTGCTACTGCTTGCGCACACATGTCTGCACCACCAAACGTAGCCAGGTTTCTGTAGTACTTTGCCCTGTGTCTCCTGGCAAAGGTGGTCTGGAGGCTCTTTGTCCTGCAGAAAGGGCAAAAAACATATAAACATCGCTTGAAAGTTCCCTGTGTGTGTTTATTCATGCTGGTTGTCACTGGGCCATGTTAGAGACCTACATTTGAACTCCTCCCACCATCAGTGTGACTTTGACAGGCAAAGGGTGCAGGCTACTGTCTACAACATGAAGTGCATCAAGGACATATACAGGAAATAAATAACATACATCACAATCTAGATCAATTAATTGACACATCAATCATGAACCCACCCAAAGAGATCACAGACATGCCGTGTTTAAAACCCCCACAATCCCCACTAGGGGTGTTAACACAAGTAGTACAGCAGCAGACAGGCCACAGATATGACAGTCCAAAGCCCTTGTGTAAATGACTGTTACACCGAACCATCTTTGCGAGCCCATGGATAAGGGAAGCAGGAGTGGCCTATGTGAGTCAGGACCCCAAGCTCCAAACACACACACGAGACAAGCTTGAAGGGCCCAGCTGGAACAGACAGTGGATACTTTCAAAAGCCACAAAGTGCCACAACGTCACATGAATGCACAATAGACAAGCAATTTTAAACTATATTAACTAATTAAACTAACTATAAAAAACCTACATTACCTAATTAAGCTAACTATCAAAAACCATATTAACTAACTAAATTAAGAAGAAAAATCAAAAATGGCCACATACGACCCTGGGGGGAGGAACCAGGATGGGGAAGGTACAGGGTGCACCTCAACACCCACATGCGATGATGTTGAGACAAAAAAAAAAAACTCCATGGGCTCAAAGGCTGCACAGCCTGACCTGTGTGGGAGATATCTCGTTGTCCTCATCACCCTCTTCCTGAAAAGGTTGACGTGGCACAGTACCCTCACCACACCTAGGCGCAGCTTGCCCCCCATTAGCAGCAAGTCTGCGGGACGGAGGAGCCTGGTTCTGTGCGGCGATGACACGTAGGTCAGCATGTAGAACCTCGTGTGATACGCGTGCTTCCTCTTGCAAGGTAGCACTTGTAACACAGAGTTCTTCCTGCGTGGCCTGGCTGGACAACTGGTATACCTCCCGGCAAGCACGTAGCTCAGCCGAGATGGTACTCTCCAGCTGCTCCAACCTCTCCTCTGACCGCTTCCTCTGGGACATCAAGAGCACACCCAGAATAGATCTGAGGGATTCATACTCAACCCTCATGGCCTCCATGTGTACCTCTGCGTGAGCAGCAATTGCTTGACGCAAAAACATAATTTCAGCCCCGCGTGCCCTGTCTGAGGCCACCATGCCCAGCCTGAGCGAGAGGGCCATGGACTATGCCAACCGCTGCTGGAGTTCCACCTGCCTAGCAGGGGGCAGCACGGATTGGGCCACACGTTCCATGCTCTCAGTGATGTTATCAATTGCTGCCCCCTGGTGTTCTGAATTGGCAACCATGGCTTGCTCCCACTCAGTATACCCCAGTGGCACATGGCCACCGTGTTGCTGGGCTTGATACCTGCGGGGCCCAAGGCGCTGATGTCCTTGTTGGGTTGGCACTGCCCCTGGCTGCAGGACTACATTCCTCAGTCGACCTGATGCCCCAGGCACATCAGCAACTAGAGTGGAGGGTGACCCTGCCTCCCGATCCACCACAGGCAGAGGTCCCACCACCATCTGGCCCCTCAGTGCAGGTGTCGGGGACAGAGGAGCGTCTACATCAGAATCTCTCACCCCTGACGAATGGACTTGAAGCACATCCAACTCAACATTGTCGTCAGAGTGATCATCCGAGCTAGACTCATTGCCAGCCCTAGACAAGATGGTCTGTAACACAAGTGGGTTCTCGTGGCCTACCACACATGAAGCAGACATGTCACACACAAAGGAGAGCCTGGCAGTCATCCAGTGGCCATGATATGCATACACATCCCAAAAGCAGAAATGGATGTGTGTAAATAGCAAAGCCTACAGTATTACAAAATGTAGTATATGAACTCCATCAGACACCACCTCTGTCTGGCTCATGTCACAGGCAGAAAAGACAGATGGCAACTAAGAGATGCAACACACCATAACCATGCCTGAACTGCAAATTGACCACTGCTGCAAGTGAATCCAAACACACAATGACACAGTTAACATGCATGTAGCCATGCATCACTGAAGCATCATCATCAATATAATCACATCCATCTGCAGGTCGCCCCGTACCGGGTGGCATGGGCCATGCAGAAGTAGTGAATGTCACAAGCAAAGCAAGGGCCTGCAACCAGGCACGAGGGACCATAACGCCCTGTACCGTGCGAGCTGCAGGATATGAGGCCTCCACAACACCCCTCAGGGCCTGATTGTGCACATTGGGCTATGAATGTGCCTATCACATAATTTCTTGTGGGAATCTTCACGCCCGGGAGGCACCATAGTAGCTAAGTGAGCCTGGCCATACACATACTGCACAACAGTGAACCTTAGGGATACTGCCAGTTCCACATAACGTGCATGTGCAATGCATATATTTCTACAGCATAAACGTCTATCAACTACATATTAGTCAGTCAACTAGAAAGCTGCAGAAGACACATGTGTAAATGGACACTATCACAAACACATAAGCGAGTACTTGCAATGTTGCACCACACAACGTTGCAGCTGCCTGCATATGTACATGTGAAAGTGTTCAAATACACCCATTTCCCCTTACACCTGTATTGTGAACATGACCAGCATCCAATACACCAAAGCAAGCAGCCATAACGCTGCTTGCTTTGATGTATGTGGAACTGCACACATACACACGTGAAGGATGCTGCACAGTCATCACAACCCGATTGGCAGGCTACAGCCAATCACTGCCCTACGCCAGTTGGTATAGGCTGCACATTGACCAATAAACCCATCTAAACAACCACTAGGGAGTTCCAATACTGAGTACATGTGCCACAGGATGCACCTGTGCCCGTTGCAATACATGACAGAGAAGGGATGAAAAAGAGCCCATACATGCCCGGTGACTTTGACATTGCATCAGTGAGTACTAATGTAGAAGGGTGAAACCCGGCTCAGACGTGGGTTGATGCAGTGCAGGACATATGTACATGAGCCACTCTCTACATGAACAAGTACATCATGAGGTACTCCAATAGATGTGAAGGCAGTGCAAGGGCAAGTTCAGGCATGACGTGCAATGTGCATTCAATGTGTTGCAAGGCTACATGCAAACCCCCCACCCCCTCTAAGTGAAAGTGCAGGGAGGCATTGTATGGCAGCAAACGGGTGACCAGAGACCTGTGTATTGCCAGACAGTGTTGACTAGTGGCAATTGCATCATCTGAGTCAACTGACGACACAGCAGATGATGATGGGACAGTAAGCAGGACACATGATGAACCCTGAGTAGTACACCCATGTGTGCAGAAGCCACTACACCAGTAGAACAGAGTCAGTGGGCCAGAAACAGGGTGAGTCCTGTGCCCCACACAGACTGTGACCCTAAACCTGTGTGTGATGCTGGTCTGAGCCAGAGTGGGCATGTAATTGATGATCAAATGCCAGAAAATGTAGGTCAGGCTGAACACGTACTACAGTGATCATCCTGTCAAGGACACATAGGGGCATGCGGAGCATCTGCCATCTGCACAGTCCAAGTGAGACACCCTGCATCAAGGACAGAGGATGTACCCCACTGCATGTATCTGGCAGGTTGGCTGGTGGAAGTTTGCATGGATAGAGGAGCCTTCAACAGGCCATTGCAGTACGCCAACATGATGCACAATAGTGCCATGGTGAAATTGTGGTGCAGGGGGGGGCGGGGCAAGGGAGCATGCCTACGTGGAGTAGCCACATGCTGGCTGAAGACACATGCACGTCAGTCACGCAATGACATAGTCCCAGTGCTGAGAGGAAACACACCCCAGGCTACATGCAGAATGGCCAGTGAGCTGGAAAATGGACCGGAGGGGCAGCCGTGTGAGAAGGGTGCAAGTGTGGCCATGAGGACAGTCCCTGTCTGCTCTACATGTCCAGCATCCTGCAAAGCAGGCATGCATCATTGAAGCATCGTATGACTTGCACATGGGAATCATGTACACATGACATGTAGTGGCAGACAAGCACAACACATCACACAAGCAAACCACACATGTCCTCGACAAAGACGCTACAACACTCACTGGACGGGGCATCAAAGTCCAGCATCTCTCCCACTTCTTTGACCATTCCTGCTGGTATGAACTCCGCAGCGACAGACTTGTGCGGAGTGAGGTCTTCTTCCTCAGCTGGTGGCCCACTGCCCGTCACCAGACTCATCTTGTAATTAGAGGCACGCTTTGCCTTAGTACTGCGTTTGAGGTCATCCCAACGCTTTTTGCACTCTTGAGCTGTGCGCACCTCATGGACGAATGCACTGACATGATCCGCAACTTGCTTGCAGTGGGACATACGATGGGCAGCCGTAGTTTGACAATTGGGCCCCACTAGCATATCACAGTTGTGGTCCCGCACGTAGTCCACAAGGAAGTCCAGTTCCTGCTTGCAGAAAGGCTTCTTCCTCGACATGCCAGAGGCCAGAGGCTGGAGCTGTGTCTGGGGTCCCAGCAGCCTCTACTGCAGGTGAACCTTCCTCCTCTTGGTCAGTGGTGCGGACCTTGGCTGGCAAATGCCGCCCTTATCAGTATGGGCAGTGGCGCTATTGAACCGAGGGAGTGGCAGGTGGAACAAGGACGGAAGCCCTGACTTGCGTCAGTGGCTGCTGGGTGCCCTGGAATGGACCCTGCGTAGCAACATCCACTGTGCCAGGGTCATTGACCGGGACTGTCCTGGATGGTAGACTCGCAACCGGGCTTGTGTCAGCTGCATCTGCCCATGCACTTGCCAACACCCGGATAGTTGGGGCAGCAGATGACATTACTGCCCCAGGGACACGTGCCTCAGTCAGGGCAGCCCTGCGTGCACCTACGGTGTGTCTCCTGACCTCCTGGAAATCTTCCATGGACTCTTCAGGAGACAACGCACCCTGCGCTGGCAGACCCTTAGCCTGGGTGGTGGTGTCCACAGCTGCACCTGCAGCTACCACTACCCTTGGGCCCGTGGCAGTCGATGAAACGGACTGCCGGGTCACATGGGCGCCAGTGCCAGATGCAAGAACTGCACCTCCCGGAGCTGCAGGGGGTGGTGGCATGACTGCACCAACAAATGGCACAACATCATGCCGAAGTGGCGCACCCCTCCCTCTTCACCCTCTGCAGCCACCCTGGACACCCTGGAGTCCCCCTACTCCCTGGGCATCCCGCCCACGTCCCTTACCACACCCGCCATGGGGAGTACGCCCAGCTAAGGCGCCCCTCACCTTACGTGGCCTCCCAGCCATGGCACAGATGGAGTAGCGCCGGCACAGATGTAGGGGATGAAGTTACGGGTCACGCAATGCTCAGGCACCCCAAAACTGCTGTAAAACCATGCACGCAACCCCAGTAGCCCACGTGTATGGAATTAAATTCAGCAGAACGCAGTGGCACCCAGGAACAAGAAAAATGTGCACGCCTGGGACTCGCAGGCTACTAGGACCTCGAAAATGGTACGCGATACAAAGATTTGCCCGCAGTGGGAAAAATAGCGTGCGTGACTCACTGTCTGACTAGCGTGATAATGAAAAACACGCGTAGCCAATATCACCGCCAAAAGAAGAGATACATCCTTGATCCGTTGTGAAGTTGTGATGGCGCGCAAAACAACACGAAGTAGCAACACACACGTCGGTCTCCACGAAAGGCAGGTACAGCGAACTGCTGGCCCCGCTCACCTTGAACCCGTGCTGAGGGAAACGCCCACACGTGTCATGTCACTTACGTGCTTAGGCCCTTTCCTTGGATTACACGCATTGACACGCGGACGTGCTGTTTTTTCACGTGCTGAATCACTATGCACACGTAATGAGGGAAACGCCTGCACACTTTACGTCACAGACCCGATTACGCGCTAAGGGCCTTTCCTTGAATTACACACTGACATGCAGTTTTTTCACATGCCAAATCACTCCGTATCAAGCTGGCCACGCGACAACACACGGAAGACCACGCTCCTGCCCAGAAGGCCATTTTCTTGCCCCCCAGAGCCCCGAGCAGCCTCCCACGAGCCATCTGCTGCTGCCTGCCTGCCTGCTGCCACCGTGCCCTGCCATTTGGTGCCTGCACATGTGCCATCTCCAGGGGTCCAGTTGATGTGGCCACCCCTACTGGAACAGAGGACTCCCCACTGGTATTCCATCGCTCCACAGCCTAGCCCCAGGACCCAGTTGCCCACCCACACCTGCCTCAGGGGTTGCAATGTCCAACACAACACCTTCCTGCACCTGTGGCAACCCCCAGCCAGAGAGGCAAAGGGCTGCCAGATTTACTTCCAATGAAGTTGGCATCCTGGTGGAGCAAGTACTGGGGCAGTATGATGCCCTCTTTACACCATCGTGCGCCGACAAGGAAGGACGGAGGAGGATCTGGATGGACATAGTGGGTGCCATCAACGCAGAGGGGGTGGCCCCCCGCAACATCAAACACGTCCAGAAGTGCTCGGAGGACTACAAGTCCAGGACCCTCAAGAAGGCCCGGTGCCTCTTAGACGCAGAGGATGCAGTGGGGCGCCAGGGCCAGCTTAGCAACCAGCAGATGAGGGTCCTGGAGCGCAGTCGCCCAGTGCTTCACCACCAGATCCTCAGGATGCAGGCCCGTCTGGAGTCGAGCGGCAAGTGGCCATGCATTGCTGTGTGAAACAGGGCATGTTGCAGTGTGCTGGTAGTCAGCTACTTGCCTGTATGTGTAAAATAGGCCATGTATGGATGTGTGTGTGCAGGGACATAATGGTACTGCATGTGAGACCAGTCATGCGTGAACCACATGGATTGTGCATGTGTTACAATGCAACATGCAGAGCAGCATGCAGAATGCACACATGAATGCATGCCTGTCTCTGTTCTTGGACATGGATGGGGTGTGAGAGATGGATGCTGCTGTCATGGACATGTATGGTGTACATGTATGTGTGTCTGAGTAGCATGTGTGTGACTTTGAAACACCATGGATGCATGATACATGTCTGTGATGATGTGTTGAATCACTGATGCAGTCTAGTCATCCTTGTATCCACTGTGTCTGTGGTGTACGAGGCCAGATGCATGAGCCTCCGGTGATCTGTGTGCATGTGATCAGTATGACCCATGATGCATGTGAGTTTCAACCCACCATTGTATGTTAATATAATCCCTTGGACATGGATGCAAATGGTGATTGCATGCAGCGTTCCTGTTTCTGCATGTGTGTTGCCTGCATTGACCCATGTGTTGTGGAGGGACATGATGGAAGTGACGTTTGACAGTGCCACTCATGTGCTATTGCTTCCTGTCTAGGGGACTATGATACAGTACCCTGATGCTTGTGTTCTCTGTCTCTCTCTACACATCGGCGAGTGAAGAAGAGGGCGGAGACGGCTTTGGAGCAAAGCGGCGGGGATGCCTCCACCAGCCGGCGACTCAAGGCCCAGCCACCCCTCCGCGTCTGCCACTACAGCTGCAGTGGAAGGAGCGGTTGAGCCCCCACAGGGGCTTGCGATGGCGGAATGCAGTGTGGAGGCATCCAGGTTGGTGGTGTGCACAGAGGAGGAGGAGGCCGCTACTGAGCCACACATGGGGCCTGGTGGGGGTGGTACCACTGGTGCAAGTGGTGCAGTCCAGGGCCAGGGGCAGGAGGCAGCACAGGTTGCTGTGGAGGGGCCTGTGCATGTCACTGTCCCTGACCCTGTGCCTGCACCACCATGCACCAGCAGGGATGCCCCGTCCCAGGCCCGTCCGCAGGTAGGGGGGAGACCCACATTATCTGGCACTCCACTACCTGTGGATGAGGAGACCCGTGACCGTATGGAGTCCGTCCTGATTGGTGTCGCGTTGCGACATTCATGATGATGTGAGTGCTTCCTGGGGGGACCACGCACATCTTCACGAAGAGCTACATGCCAACGTGGCCCAGTTGGGAGGGGCCCTGGTCGGAGGGTTCCTACATGTGTCAGGCACTCTGGCGGCCCTCTCCTCCTCTGTGCACACTATGCTCCAGTTGTTCTCCGTGCCGTCTTCTGGCCCAGAATCCACCAGGGCCACCTGTGGACCTGCCCTTACCAACGCAGCCAGCTCGGTGGAGATCCCATCCCTGTCACAGTAGGGTGTCAGAGGTCCAGCAGGGGTGGACACCCCACCAATTGGAGCCCAGTAGATGGAGGACGTGCCGGCATCATCGGGCAGGGCACGTGCACGATGGCGCCAGTGGATTCCATCAACCCTGATGCCGTCATGATGGCAGAGGCAGTTGTGTCGGAGTCAGCGGCAGGCTCAGCACGGGAGGCATCATGGCTCGGGGCCATCAACATCAGAGGGACAGGCATCGGCCGGAGGGCAGGAGGACCCTGGAATGGCAGTGTCTTCCATGTGGCAGAAGTTGGGCCAGCGGACAGATACGGAGCAGCGGTGGATGGAAGAGGCACGGCTCACTATGGTCAGGGCGGAGAAATCCTTGCACGGGGCATTGAGGTGGGCTGAGTGCCTGGAGGCAACTCACAGGGAGTTGGAACAGGCCATGACTGCATCCCTTCGAGACCTCGGGGACAGGGAAGAGGCCCGCCTCCGGGACATCAACGTGGAGTTCGATGATGCCCTGGCCCGGAACATCACAGAGTGAGCAGTAGGATTGGCCCGCCGCCTTTGTATATAGTTGATTAGTGTTAGGTTTCCTTTCTGTTTTTCTTTCATTTTGGGTGCATGGACTATGCCCCACCTTTTTGTATATAGTTGTTTGTTAGGTAGTGTTTTTTGTAGGTTTCCTTTGAATTGTTGGGCTCATGGACCCTGGATTTGTAAATTGTATATAGTTGAAGACTGGATTTGACCTCCTTTTTTATTTTCCCATGGAGCAATGGATTTCTCTTTTTTTCTCCTTTGGATTTGGTTTGATGGACAAACACTTTGGAGCCATTTTATTTGGATTATGCATTGATATTTTTTTTTTTCATTTTTTTGGACATCCAGCCTTTTCTTTGTTATTATTGTTCTTGTGTGATTTTCTTTTATTCCATTGATTTTTCATTTAATACATTTTGGTTTCATACTTCAATTGTGTGGTATTCTGTCATTGGTTTGATGCATGTCACGATGAGGGTTTTCTCATTCACTTGCACCCATTGTGTGTGTGTAACAGACATGTATTGATGTGCATACTTGGCATTTGGGATGTGTCATGTAATGGGGATTTCAATGTGGGGTGGATGGAATACTTGGTTGGGTGTTTGGACTGGGGTGGCGTGGGGTGGGATTTGGGTGGCCATAAGGGACATGATTGTGGATGGTGATGATGTGTTGGGGAGGGACATGAGTCGGGGCCTGCTGGCAGTTGTCCGTCAATGCTGGGTGGGTGGAGGTGCATGGGGTTATGAGTCGGGGCCTGCTGGCAGGTGCCCGTCAATGCTGGGTGGGCGGGGGTGCAGGGGGACATGAGTCGCATCCTACTGGTAGGTGCCCGTCAATGCTGGGTGAGTGGGGTTCAGGGGGACATGAGTCGGGGCCTGCTGGCAGGTGCCCATCAATGCTGGGTGGGTGGGGTGCAGGGGGACATGAGTCAGGGCCTGCTGTCAGGTGCCTGTCAATGCTGGGTGGGTGGGCTGCAGGGGGACATGAGTCAGGGCCTGCTGGCAGGTGCCCGTCAATGCTGGGTGGGTGGGGGTGCAGGGAGACATGAGTCGGGGCCTGCTGGCAGGTGCCCTTCACTGCTGGGTGGGTGGGGGAGCAGGGGGACATGAGTCAGGCCCTGCTGGCAGTTGCCCATCACTACTGGGTGGGTGGGGGTATAGGGGGACATGAGTCAGGGCCTGCTGGCAGGTGCCCGTCAATGGTGGGTGGAACATGTGTTGGGGTTCACAAGTGCATGGTACCATGTGGGCTGCCTGCGGGGCATGCCCAGAGTAGATGGGTTGCCTGCGGGGCATGGCCAGGGTGGATGGGCTGCCTGCAGGGCATGGCCAGGGGTGTAGTCTAGTCCCCTGTGTTGTGGGCTGCCTGCAGGACCTGGGGAGTGGGGAGGGGGCACACCCGTGAGGACTCACAATGACAAATCGCATGTAAAACGCCCTGCACTCCCCTCAGAATATACGTACCGCTCTTGCGGCGACAAATTTGTGTGTAAAATTCCCAGCGCACTCCTCAGAATACACGTACGCCTCTCGCGCTAGCGAAATCGCGTGTAAAACTCCCTGTGCACCCCTCAGAATACACGTACCCCTCTCGTGCTAGCAAAATCACATGTAAATCTCCCCGTGCACCCCTCAGAATACACGCGCCAGGTAAATAGCATGGAAAAAGTCCCCCCTGTGGTGTGGGCTGCCTGTGGAGCATGGCCAGGGTGGATGGGCTGCCTGTTAGGCATGTGGAGGGTAGATGGGCAGCCTGCGTGAATTTTGGGGGTGCGTGGGAAGTATCACATGCGATAGGCTTTGGGCGAGCATTGTACGTGCATTTGTGGGGTCTCACTGTGTCGACTCAGTTATTAATCCATTTGCGAGATTTCTGTCCAGGTATTCTTTTCATTTCTCATTTTCAGACTCAGAAAGAATATGCATATGACCAAATAGATTTGTTTTTCCTGTTAATAATTCGATGACAAAGTAATTTTGTCTCTGAGGTGAGTTCTTTATATTCCAAATCAGAAAAATGTCTTGATAATCTCTGTATTGCACTGCTAAAGATGCAACAAGGTCAATGGGAGTTGAACGTATTGTTTCAGAAATGGCTGTTTTAGTAGAATGTAAGCCTATAGAAAGTCTGATTAAACAGTGTTGTTTACAATGTTTCGAGCCAAAAATAGTGAACCGGCAGTCCAATTTATAAAGGAGTTGTGGTGTTGTAACCATGGAAGGACCAGAACAATGGGGTAATAATCAGCTTTAATGAGAACAAAACATGCTTCTTCTTTATGTGAAGCGATTGACATTGATAGTCATTTGTTTTTTTTCTGTGATGGTGCCAGCAGAAAGAGTAGCACCATTCACACCTTCAACAGGAATGAATGCATGTTTGGACTTCTGAGGAATCTGGTTCTTCAACACACATTCATCATCCAGAAACAACCCAGCTGCTCCACAATCGATCAACACAGGAATGTTCTCCAGGTTTAGAATAAGGTAAATGTATGGCAACCTTGACCACAACAATCAAAGGGGTATTTTAGGAACAGAGTACGACTTCCCGGATTGTGGTTCCCTCTAAAACCATGAATGAGCGTTTTGAAGCGCTGAGGAGGGGCTATGGGGCAATCCTTTTCTAAATGATCTTTTGCAGCGCAATACATAAAGAAGCCCTGATTGTATCTTCTCGCTCTCTCTTTAGTTGGTGGTGGACATCTGGTCACACCTGATTGCATCGATTCATCTTCTCTAATAGGTTGTTGTACTGCTTTGGTTATTTTGGGGTTTCTGGGAATTCTTTCTTTTTTTTCTCAGCATGTCTATCTTGGAGATGGTATTCAAGCTGCACGACTAACACAATCATTTCAGCTAGGTTACCAGGACGAGGCACTCTAGAAACCTCATTCTTCAATTCCTCATTAAGCCCTCGGAAGACTAATGTCACAAATGCATCATTCGTCCAGCCTGTACCATGAGCCAACTATTTAAATTGGATGATATATATAAAGGTGTCCATGGTTCCTTGATTGAAATCCAATAAATGCTCTTGTGTTGATATTGTGATCTCTTGCTGGCCAAACATGGCATGTACTCTACTGAGAAAACCTTGACATGAATCAAGAATGGGATTGTTTGTAGTCACCAGAGGAGTGTCCGAACCCAAAATTCCTCTGGTGAGGTTGGTGGTTATATGTCCAACTTTAGCTCGATCTGTGGGAAAATAGGTGGGCTTAAATGAAAATTGACCAACACAAGAGTCTAAAATGTATATGTATTTTCTTGGGTTGTCATTGAATTTCCCTTCAGGCTGGGGTCCCTTCAGTAGTACATGTAGATAGGTAACCATTTGTTTTAACAACATAATGATTTCAGCCTTTAAAATCCTAAATTGGGCAGTCAGGTTTTGCATAACAGCAAGTAACTTCTGTATCTGCTGGTCCATTGTAAAGTGGGCAGCGCTTTCTGTCATTTACACCAAGCACTTTTAGTTTATAGTAACATTGGACACTAACCTGTTCATTGAAACGTCTGTTAAATTACATAATGGGAATCCTCCCACACCCCACACAGGTTCCTGAATTATATACGGTGACCTTAGTAGAGCTTGGGAAACCCTCCTGCAGATTAAAACACATTATGAGGACAGGATAGCAGCAAAGATGACGTGTTCTCCAAGAACAGTGGATTAGTCGTCCTGCCATCCCGTGTCAGAGGAAATTTAACAGTAGTGAAAGTAAGGAACAGTACCAAAGGAAAAAAAAAACCTGAATTCCTGCAAGAACACAGCAAGCCAAAACGAAAATCCGGGCATCTTGCATAGAAAAATTCAGGTATGTACAAGGGATAATGATGCAGGAAGGATGAAAGGTGTATGTCACAAAGTGGAAATAAGGGAAGCGTAGCACACAGATGCAATATATGGAAGTCCTGAAGTCTCATGAAGGAAGATGCAAAACTAAGTATAATAGATGTACAAAATGAAGGGAAAGTTTGAAGAATTCCAGAAGCCGGTGAATATCACAAAGTAATGCAGGGAAAGGGAGAAGTCCTGACGCCCCATGACAGAAGGAAAAGTACAAATGAAGAAAGGAAGAGAAGGTAAGGATAGACGAGAGCAGAGTCAAGAGAGATGGGAAGGGCAAAACAGAGCGAAAAGAGAGGAATCCCAGAATAGAAAGGAAAGGCATGGAAATCTGTATGGAGGCTAATAATTCAGGAAAGAAGGGACATGCTGGGCATACCAGAGAAATCAGCTATATACAGCTGCCTGAGTGCTTCTGATGTCCTCTGAGTTGGCAGGCCGCCAACCTGGAAAAGACGAGTCTGCTGAAGGTGATCACAAAAAGGGTAGCAACTCAATGCCACCTTAAAAGAGGGATGAAGACATCCAACTCTCATTCCCTTTCACCTGTGGAAAGGGAACAAGAAGGGGCACGATTCATGACAATGCAACACTTTGCACGAGAGTGCAGGCGAAGAAATAAAGTGCCACATGGCCCTAGTAGTATCCCAATGTATCAGCCTATCACCTATCCCTTGCAGATGCAACCCCGCAGATGCAACCCCAGCAGGTGCAACCTCAACAGATGCAGTCCCCATTTCCCCTGAATGCACAAAGTACACAACAGCACCTGTCTTCATTTGCCCCAAATATATAGAGTATTGTACAGCAACAGCACTTGCCCCAATTCCCAGAACCAAATATCCTACAAGCACAGATGTAAGCTACTGCTAAGCAATGGGACACCCTATACAAGAGTGACTTTGTTAGGAGGTAACCGTTTCACATTCCCCGGCACATAATTGAATTCCCAATGTGATAGCCCACAGTGGGCTCTAACATGCCCAGTCCTTTCAGTAACTGCAGACCCGGAAGAGTAACCAAAGGTTACAGTGAAGATAGGTAAGAAAACATTTTTGTTTTTGGTTGACACACACGCTACCAAGTCTTGTATTAAGGAAGGAAGAGTTCCTTTGTCTGCAAAAATAATGGACATGCAGGAATTTTCTGGGGCTGTTGTAATGGTTCCTTTCATTGAATATGTACCCATTTTCATAGGCACCCAGGAAGGTATAGCACCCTTGTTGTACTCAGGAGAGACACCAGTTAACATATTGGGCCAAGACACCATGATCAAATTAAACTTGACAATTTTGTTTTCCAAAAAATGTGTAGTGTTCTTCACCCCAGGCATGTATTAGACAAGGGTCATAGAAATACAGACATTTTGCTGCCACAGCCCTTTCCGAGGTATACCACTTTACCCAGAGTTATTTGTTTATGGGGTCAAATTCTCTTAGTATGGGTGCCCAGCATTAAGGACCACACTTTCCGATTACCAACAGGATGTGTATTGAGACCTGCCGTGCAAAAGGAATAACACCAGGCACCACGATCATAGTACACTTAGAAGCATCAGTAACAAAGACAGTTCAAGTCATTCTGCTTAGTGCAGACAACAAAGGTATTGAATGACGCACTGCCATATGTGTTGACCCAGCACAACACTTGATAGACTTCACTGATGAACAGGTTTTCACAGATGATAATGATGTTGGGGAGATGGTGTTTGAGATTTGCATGCCATGTCAGTTGGTTGTATAATACAGAGTGGTTCCCCACAAAGTATTACTTTTGAAAACACCATCAGCACATTTGCAAGAGGATTTGCACAGGGTGCCTAAAGGAATATGGACCAACGGCCCTCATGATGTGTGTTTTTTAAAGGAATAGGGGTCATCCACATCAAGCTGAAATCAGGGTCAATATTTCCCTAGGTGAAGCCGTACCCCATGTCATCGGAAGCAGATGAGGAAATATATTGCACCATTTTAGCCTTGTGGTGACAGGGTATCATGTAGGTATAAGAATCCCCATTAATCATGGCTGTATACCCAGTGAAAAAAGCAAAAGGGGGCCTTCGAGGATGTGCAGGACATCTGCCCTTTAAACAACTTACTAAAAGCAGAATTCCCAGTGGTGCCAAATCCAGCCATTATTTTGTGTAATATACCCACATAAGCAACTTACTTTACAGTAGTTGACCTAAAGAACACATGTTTTTCCAAACTGTTACACCCAGAGTCACAGCACCTCACCATGTTTACCCACTACAGGCAAGGTTCCAATGCACGTGTTTACCACTAGAGTACTGTGAATCATCAATGATTTTTAACAGAGTGTTACAGATGGACCTAGTTAACTTTCAAACACAGAGTACAGTGGTATAGTATGTAGATGACCTCCTCGTGTGTAGCATCACATAAGAGCAATGTAGAAATGATGTAGTGCAATTCTTAACACTATTAACAGAAAAGGGGTACACGGTTGACAAAGAGAAGCTTCAATACTGACAGCAAAAAGTTGTGTACCTACGGCAGATAATATCATCAGCAGAGAGAATGGTTCACCCAGAAAGAACAGCAGCAGTGCAAGGCACACCACAGTCAAGTACTGTGAAGCAGATGCAACAGTTATTGGGCCTGTGTAATTACTGCTGGTCCTGGATTTCTGATTATTGTTCTTACACCAAACCCCTCTTACAGGGGTTGAAGGAAGCACATATAATGAAGGGCTTCATAAGTTGGACACCTGAAATGATTGAATTGTTCAAGGTATTTAAGAATGCACGCATTAATGTACCTATTTTAGCTTCCCCAGATTATAACAAACCGTTTTTTTTTTTTTCTCACATTCTAATGGTCAAGTGATGACGGCTGTCTTCACTCGAAAATCCTCACAGGGACACAGGCCTTTGGCTTATTAAAGTGGTTTGTGTAGCACCACATAAGAGCAATGTAGAAATGATCTAGTGTAATTCTAGACACTATTAACAGAAAAGGGGTACAAGGTTGACAAAGAGAAGCTACAATCATGGCAGCAAGAGATTGTGTACCTGCGGCAGATAATATCATCAGCAGAGAGAATGGTTCACCCAGAAAGAACAGCAGCAGTGCAAGGCACACCGCAGTCATGTACTGTGAAGCAGATGCAACAGTTATTGGGCCTCTGTAATTACTACTGGTCCTGGATTTCTGATTATTGTGATTACACCAAACCCCTCTTACAGGGGTTGAAGGAAGCAAAGAAAATGGAGGGCTACATAAGTTGGACACCTGAAATGATTGAATTGTTCAAGGTATTTAAGAATGCACTCATTAATGCACCTGTTTTAGTTTCCCCAGATTATACCAAGCGGTTTTTTTTTTCTTTTCTCACATTCTAATGGTCAAGTGATGATGGCTGTCTTCACTCGGGAAACCTCACAGGGACACAAGCCTTTTGCTTATTACAGTGGTCTTCTTTACCCAGGCATGCAGGGACATTTTCCATGTGAGCAATCAATTGCAGCAGCAGTGTTTGCCATCCAGAAATCATCCACCATTACTATGGGCTGCCCAGTGATGCTCTATGTGGAGCATGCAGTGTTTGTTATCCTGAAATAATCAAAGTATATCCTTACCAGCCAACAAGCTTCTCATGATTATGTAATTTTGTCAAATCATTCAATTAACATAGTGAGGTGTCACATTGTTAATCCAGCAACATTTTTCTTGGCCCCAGTGCAGCCAGGCAACAATGTACACGATTGTACCACATATCAGGACACATTAGATTATCTTACTCAAGTTAAGAAAGACCCCTTAGAGGAAGGAGAGATACTTTTCATTGATGGGTCATCAATGATTAATCAGGATATGAGATTTAGGTGCATGGGGAGGCAGTAGTCAGCCATGAGGTTTGGTAGTTTGAGATCACATAAAAATGAGTCTACCACCACACATTCTGCACAAGCAGCAGAACGTTAGGCTTTCAAAACAGCAAATAGAACTATCTAAAGGATTTTGTTCCACCATTTATTCAGATTCCACATATGTCACATCAACAGTGCACTCAGGGTTGTCAGATGGAACACAGGTGCAACATACAGATTTATTTTCCAGATTAATAGAAGTGCTGCCCTTTCCTTCAGCATTAGCAGTTGTGAAGTGTGTAGCTCATACCAAATGTACAGATTTAATATCTGTGAGCAATGATGTTGCTGACACAGCAGCAAAGGAAGCAACATACTAAATTCATGTTACAGAGAAAGTTCACATGGTTACATACATTCCACGACAGCAAGTACAAATTACTGAACACAATAAATCCTTACCCGTGACTGAGATAATGGCGTTACAGGGATGTGCCTCTCAGCAAGAGCAACGACTATGGACAAAGAGATTTAATATGATGATAGAATATTTCAGGGTTGTCTGTTATGCCCCAGGGGCTGCTTCAGAATGCCCGTGAACAATTGCATTACACAACACAAACATCCAGAGAGTACATTGCAGCTGACCCACAAGAAGAGTAGTTTGCTCCAAATTTGCAGCAACACGTGTCAGAGTTTATTACCAATTGTGTCACATGGCACTGTTAACCGGAGGTCGCACGTTGAAAATGATTTAGCCAACATTGCCCTGCCCTTCCAGGCCTTTTCAGCATCTTCATATAGATTATGTAGCTATGGTTAAAAGATGCAAAAACTTTCTCTATTTGATTTTTTGTGGTGTGCGAATTCTCCCATTGGCTTGGAGTAGGTTCCTGTGCCCACCCCAATGAGAATTCCACAGCTAAATTCCCTGTGCGTGAGATGTTCCACAATGGAGTATTTGCGAGGTGTTGAGGTCTGTTAATAGGCCACATTTCTTCTATGAAATCACTTCCATTTGGGGCATCAAGCCTAAATTATGTTCACCTCCAGGCCAACCTAATAGTAAAGTGCCTCTACGGCTTACTAAAAGAATGCCTTGGGAAGATGTGCAAAACACTTAACAGGAGCTGGCAGCATTACATGCTTTTAGCTTCATTTGCTTTGAGGAAGCAGCCTGTTTCCGTTCATCATCTAACCCTGAACAAGATCATTAAGGGCAAGAGGCTGCACACACTACTTCT
This sequence comes from Ambystoma mexicanum, assembly GCF_040938575.1. NCBI lineage: Eukaryota > Metazoa > Chordata > Amphibia > Caudata > Ambystomatidae > Ambystoma > Ambystoma mexicanum. The sequence goes on along the minus strand of NC_090930.1, from coordinate 644,915,344 downwards.
GTCTGCACAGCTTCTGATGCTCACAGTTCAGCAGAGATTTTGGGAGACGAGTTTCAGGGATATCTTAGGGAGCTTACCAATTCTCTTAGGTTCATAGTCAGCTAGCCACATTAACAACAGATGCACCAAAGCCAAAAGAAGAAGCATCACTGCTATAGCAACCCACAAATGTATCTGGGCGACAACATTTTAATCATGAACTTTACATGTAAGTGGAACCAACTGAAATGCTTGGGCCCGTTTGAAGTGACCTATGCCACACTAACCACCTTGCAGTTTGCTGGTTATAAGAACTGTCTCCATTTGTTGGATGTCCGGAAAGACAAAGGCAACAGCCCCCTTGCAGGAAAAGAAAAGGGGAGAGAAACAAGGGAAGTATCGACTAGCTAACTGTGACTTTTTTAACTTCAGCAAAGGAGACCCGGAGGAGTGATGAAATGTATGTTATGTTTGATTGTGGTTTTCTTCCTTTGTTTTTTTCCTTTCCTTTTGTTTAAACAAGAATGGGGTTTGGCACAAAATAGCGCTAATGATATATTGGTAGCAGAGAATATTAATGTGTCTGTGACCAGGAGCAAAAGGGATGTTTTGAATTCAGAATTGATCTTGAGCAGCAGTAGGGATGAGCATCACAATAACACCAATAAAATGTGGTATAACCACATGAGGGCAGTGTAACGAGAGATGGCAAATGATACTTGCTTTGTCTGCTCCCTGATTCAACATGTGATAGGTAAACACAAACTCTCTATCCCACGGGAAGTACCGGCACACTGTTTGGTTCACCTGGCCTTATGCAGGGTTAGGGGGCTGTACATTGGGCGGAAGAGGGCGATGTTGTTTAGGATGATAATTATATCAAGTTAAGAAGATGGCAGAAAAGGAAGAAACAGAGGATGTTGTATTGCATTATGAAACAAACGGACCAAGGAGAGGGGAGCAATCATAACACAGCACACACTTTCTTTTGAAAATGAAACAGGACATGCTTTGCCTTGGTGTAGGACGAGACCACAATTACATATAGGGGGTGCTGTTTTTTATGAGGACGAGTGAGGCAGAAGGATTAGTGGGATTCTCAGAAGAAGTGGCCAAGCATATCAACAATACTTGTTTTAGTATTTGGGAAAGTAATATCCTGACAATAGATTGGAGAGATGAAAATAAGCAACCCATTAAAATACAGGCACTTACACAATCTTCTTTGTGTTTCAGGTCCAAGGTTAGCGTAAAATTGGACCTAAACAAAAGGTTCACAGGAACAATGGAGCTCCAAAGCGTACGTGGAGGAACAGCAGCATAAATGGACCATTATTGGGCATGTGTCACTCAGATATATACCCAACTCCCACCACGTTTGGCCATAGTTTGATCTCTTACTACCCCACACTCACCAGTACTGGTGGTACCACATTTGGAGCTTGTGTAGTTTGCTGAACATCCTGTTCTTCGCAATTTATATCAAAAGTGGACTAGACTATCCGTGAACTTGCAAAGACGTTGTCGCAATAAAAACTATTTTTCCCAGGAATCCTCTGAAATATTATCAGAAATACCTATGGAATGTCGCCTCTTCAGCAAAATGGCTACCTTTTTCCTGTCACCTCTTGTACTAGGAATACAAACAGCTGCCTGTGTCAAAAGGCTTCATATAATGCTTTGGGAGTTGTTGTAACTGGAAAATGGTACAGAGTGGGCTTAAAAGCGATCAGGGAAGAAAGGCAGGGAGTTTGTTTGACCACCCTACAGAATAGGTATGTCCTCGACCTGAAAACAGCCACGCAAGAAGGATTGTGTGCAAAGATTGGATGTTCTTGTTGCTCGTGCATGCACTAAAATGATGCTGAAAATAAAATCATGGCTGTAGCTATCAATGCACTGAACACACTACATACTACGATGGAGAATGAAAGCAGCAGGGTTGTTGAAGATGACTGGCATAACACCATTTTATCTTGGGTGCCCACCTGGTTGAGCAATACAGTTAAGGTGCTAGTTACTATCCTCTTAGTGGTGCTCATTGATCTTTGTGGCTGCCAAATGTGTTTGGGTTGTTGCAGAGGGGTTGGGGCTAAGGGAACATCCATCATGTCACTCCAATTGAAGAGTTCCAATGACACAGCCACAACCCTCTTGAGACATGTTCACACAAAAACAGATTTGTGGAATTTCAAGACTGAACACTGTAAGGTTCAGATATGCAATCGCATAGTTCCTCCAGGCATGCTCTTTAGTCCAACTCTAGATACTGAAAATTACACTGAACATTGAATAGATTGTAATCGTGATGGTGATTTCCGTTTTATGACCTGTAGTTCTGAGCAGTACGCAGCACAGCTTGAACGCTTACGAGGTGTCTGCAGGGTATGGGTTAAAAAATAGGATATGGATAGGAAAGAGGAGGAGTTACTGGTTAATACATTAATCAAAGGTGGAAGGTAAATAATGCGAATCCAACACCCTAAATGTGTGTGCAAGTATAAGATGAGAAAACTCTTTTGGCAAGTTATTCGGTCTCTGACAGTGGTGTGGCTATCATGCATTTGGTTGGTGTGACATTGTATTTAGGGCAGATGTACTTTTGCCACACTGAAGTTTTATTTATAGAATTAGTCTTTTTATTTTTTTCACCACATCTATTCTTTTTATTACATTTATATTATTAGATAGGGTTATGTAGCTTGGATCTATTTTGTATATGTAGATTCAGTTTTATTAAGTCTAGTTGTTAGTTGTTGTAATGAGCAAGAGATCTGCCATGTTGGAATGGGCCGGTGTTAAAGGTTGCAGATTTTCCCATTCTAGGGTGCTAGTCTGCATTTGGGAGTGACGCTGAATAGTTTTCAATTCATTGTTACGAGGGATGAAGTTCTAAGGTGCCTGCAACTAGACACAAGACAGCAGGTGCTTTCCCAGATGATAGATGGATGAATAGACAATGATTGTGAAGGACAAAATAAGAAACATGAGAAGGCCCCAGACAGCAGCATTGCCAGAATAAAGAAGTAGGTTATGGCCACAGTGCCCCCATGCCCCCATTGAAAGCAGAGCACTTGGTTCAGTGGTAAAAATGCCTTAGTGAAACAAATACATAGAATAAACTATTTCTTTATGCAGCTATTCATTGGAAGAAGATAATTAGAAAGTTGCGTCCAGAGTTGGCTGCATGTATCGAGATGGAAGTTACAGAGTGAGTAGGGGAAAGGGGCAGGAAGCCTAGAAACCCAATTATGGGCAAGGGATTGTGGTGTTCCATGGGTTGCAACAAATTTTTGACCTTGCTGATTTTCACTCATAGTATGTTTGGTCCACCTTGGTCGGATGCTACAGGCCGAGCTTCCTCAGGTGTAACTGTCCAAGTAGAGTAAAGCGTTTTTTTTTAATCAAATGCACCATGAAGCGTGCCAGCCAATAAAAATAATGCATTTTGTGCCGAGTATGAAATTATGTTATATTTGAGGGGTGGTATTTTTGTTGGTCACAAGAAAGGAAACCTCCAATTATACTGTTTAATATATAGCGGTCTTTGGGAGCTTAATGACACGAAGCCAATGAAATTAATGTTGCATATTGTAGAACATGTTCATTTTCCAGTTTATTGCGTTAAATATTATAGCCCAGAGTGGTCATATCGAGATGGTCCTCAGTTCAGTTCTATGGAGCTGTCTGATCTCCGAGCCGCATTTGCAAATAAAAACTGTTTCTTCCATGCACTCTACTTTTGATTAATTTTGCCTTATTTTGTATTACTTTGAGGTACCTTACCTTTACAAGGCCATAGCCCTGTTATTATCAAAGGTACATTGAGTCTAAGATGCACTCATTCAGATGTCCTTTGGAAACAAGTAAACAAATGAGCCTGCTCCATTTTCCAGAGCATCTCATCATTTGTGCCAACAAATGTTTTGAGACTCTGGCCCACAGAGTTCTGCTTCTATTGAGGACCAGTTCAGTGGAATTCTTTGCATCAGGTTAATGATGGCCAAAGACGTGTCGAAATCACTTCTTTCAGAGGTCCTCATCACCAGTTCGGCAGTAGCCCTCAAATGCAGCCGTAACAGCATTACCACCACATTTAAGGACTGGCCCTATCACGAGTTGGGGGATAAATTGGCTGTTTTACCTCTAGCTTGTTGCTTGGGGTGAACATCCCATTTCGTGCCTGTTTTTCGTGCTATTAATGCCGGCTATATTAGCGCAGTATTAGCGCCAAAAATTCCCCATTGGTTCCAATGGACCGAATGGGCCCAATGGAAAATTCCCAACCAGTGAGCCGGCAGTAATACCGCCGGTACTTTTGGCACTAATGCTATTGCAGTTGGGTGGCATTACAGGTGGGATGAGGCCCAGAACCTCTACAAGGAGCATATTTCAATAGACCAGCACAACATTTATTTCTAGAATCATAACTTTAGTTTCATAGACAAAAATAATAGAGAACTATCCACAAGCAAACATCAAAGGTATATGCTACCCAACCCCAAGATTCTAAACAGCCTTTTCGACCCAACCTCCATATTGTATCTAATAAACTATCAAGAGCCTGGTCCAAATTTCACAGAGCTTGTTTTTCAAATGCCTGTCCCATTCAGACATTCCTTCATTTGAAAATCAAAAACCCTATGATTTATGTCACACAATTCCACAACCATAGTCTTTGAAGACTTGCCCCAAATGCACTTAAGTCTCCACACACTTGCACCTCAAAATGTAAAAAAAAAAAAAAAAACTCCAAACACTGCCTGGAGTATCTATACCATGGTTTTGTGGGTGTGGATAATGTGCGTTATCGTCCTAGCCTTATCTCACTCCCATGGCTCCCAACATTTGCACACATCACCATGGCCAGATAAAAATCAGCTAGCAAAGGAGCAAGTATATGTCTACAATTGTTCCTACAGGGGCTTATTGCATTCTTTTACAAAAAAACATACCACATATCATCCATATATAATTGAAAAAGATGTGCCACCTGACCGATATCTGAATTTTGTGAAATTGCTTTTGCATCCCCCAAAATATTCAGCCAGCACAATTACACTTAATGGTAAGTTCCCACCAGGCCACCTGCAAAAGCATTTCCCCATCTTAGGGTTAAACTGCAACTTTGAAATGTTCACAGCTTTGACAGCCAGTACAAGCCGTTTGATGTAGAATGTTTGGGTGTGAATGGGCGACAATTCCCAATGTTGTTAATGCTTAAAATACAATACTGTTTTGGGCAACTCCATCAGAAATGAGATATGGGCAAAATGCTAGACCTGCAAATGACAGGGCCCTTTGAAGGTCAACTCACTGATATTAACCCATCTGTGGAATTGTACTATGTATTAAGTGTACTGTATCACTGTGGTCTTGCTGACGCTGGATGCTGGCAAAACAAAGTTAAAGGTGAATATTTTGCATTGGATGGTGCTTGAGCCCCTGGACTTGCATGTGGACTGTGGATTGTCGATTGTGAGCCCATAGCAACCCATAACAACCCATAGTGATTGCTAACTTTTTCACTCTGTTGCAGGAAAAGAAAAAGGAGTGGAAACCACTCCCTCAATTACCCAGCTTCCCTTTATCTAACGTGCACCTGCGCATTTGTGCACGCGCATCTGTGGAAGTGCGCTGTTTAAGTGTGCTGTCTAGTGAGATAGCGTGGAGCACAGGGCCAGTGGTTTGCACATAATAAAGTCATTTGGGAAAAACCACACTATATGGACAGGTATTTAAGTGGTTATTATATATGTTACTTGTAATTGTGTCTTGAAGTGTAGTCAAACGCATTGAGCGAGTGTGATCCTTGAGAAAAACGAGTGAGTGTGTTGTAGGAAAGCGGACTATTGGCGACAATAGTGGCCTTAAACATTCAAGATCATGGAGCACTAAAGCAATATCCTTTTCTTCGCAATAATATACCGTGGGATAATTTGCATCCTAACTAAACTAACTAAATCCTGAGCCAATAGTAAACTCAAGGCACATGCTAAAACCACGATAAAATGGAGCGAGGCCATTACACGTTGAAAACAGGCATGCCTATTAACAATGAGCTGCTATTTGGTGAAAAGGCTCTTGTAATGCTGAAGAACTCAGTGGCAAGTCTGAACAGCATAAATAAAAGTCGGAGGCGAACAGCGTCTAAAGGTACAGACATAGGACTTTATTACAATCAAGCGGTGCATCAAGGGGCGTTGCTAGATAAAATACAAAATATGGAAGATGAGTTAAATGCCCGCCTGAACATGGAAGTAGACGCCATTAAAGTTAACCCTACAGAAATAGTAATGGTCTCCAAAGTTGGAAGCGTAATCTCAGATACCACAATGGAATTTGAAAGTAAACGCTGTGATGACAATTTGTTATTTCAGAAAGTGAAGGGATATGTGAATATTAGTCCTCCAAAAATATGCTCGCTGGAGGCCTAGCAAAGATTAAGGAAAGCATACCACATGATGACTATTACTGGGGAAGTCAATGAAGAAGCACTTATTTTCATGAATATGAGCCATAACTCGGACAATCATGATGAGTTGGTATTTGTACACTCCAACACAGGGGACTTGATGCAGGTAGACAATCTCTCCCCATTCCATCTCTAAAGTGATGCCACCGCGTTTGGGACAAGTGAGGAAGGGGAAGAGATTCAGACAGCTCCTAATCAACCGAAAACAAGATCCTTAGGATCATCTGAGTGTTCCAACCATGAGGGCTCTACAAACTTCTTGTCATTCATTCCGCCGACCCCTAGTCGACCAAATGAAGTGTGCAAAAGTCAGCAAGCACTATGGCCTAGTGAGGGTATTAGTGAGGATGGAATTACGGAAGTGAATGTGAATCCTACCATAGAGCAAACAATCCTATTGATGCAAATCTCGTGTCAAAAAGCAGAAATTCTAACTCCTGAGGAAAGAAGGACCAGTGAGCCTCAGTATGAAATCTTTAGACATTGTAGTTTAATAGATGTTGGAATTCTTCAGACAGAGAATTTAGATATTAACGAGAGTTAGGCTACAGAAAATCAGAGTCTAGTAAAGCTGCAAAAAAAACGACAAGTCATAGTGAAATTGAAGGACACTGAGAAAAAACAGCCAAATGTGTTGTATCATAATTTGTTTGCTAATTGTAGCGAGGTTAAAGGCACAGTAGTAGAGGTGCCAAAAGGTGGAGGTGAGAAAAATCTGCCAAATGTGTTGTGCCATATTATGTTTGCCAAAAGTATTGAGGTTAGTAGCACAGCAATGGAGGGACCAGTCATTAAAAGTATGAAGTCACAAGTAAATGATTCCAGTCTACCAACGAAAATGGGCACAGGAAAAATCAAAGTATCGAGAATCAATATAAAAAAGCTAAAGTACAATTAAAAGAAGTGCAAAAATGAGACGCTTGTTGAAAACAATAAACTCCTCAAAACAAAAAGAAGGTAAAAAGGAGGAGGGGAATGGTATTAATGTTGTAATAGCACACCAAGTTACTAGCAATAAGGAAATACCAACAATTGATTTGACATATAAACCACTTGACGATCTGGTTGAGGAAACCACCCTAATGCAAGAGAGAACTAAAAGGTTAATGCATCAAATCCCTGAGTCTACTAATCCATCTGTTGAACAGGGAAAGGTTATGGTGGGGATGGCTGTGGCACAAATGAGAGCAGAAATAAATAAAACTGTTGAACAATACATGGCCAATAAGAACAAAGAATATGAATTAGCAAGAACCAATGCAGAAACAATATTATTCCCAGGGTACCAGCCAAGTTTAAATGGGCCAAGAATGTGGCAAACAAACCCCAGAGTGAATGTGCAAGATGTAATTAATTCAGATCCTACTGCACAATGGTGGATGAATATTGCTACGGTTAAAGAATCTACATATAAAACAAAAGCAAATCCAAAGAGTAATCGAAATGGAACTGGTCTCTGTTGTTTTATTCTTGAATGTAGAGAGCATCCTTTAGTCCAATTTGACCTAAATCGGTCTAGTGTTCTAAATATCTGCAAAGAGATACCGCAGTTACAGAACATAAACTCACCAGACATCTAAAGAATTGAATTCTTGGACAACCAGGACTTGACAAAGTCACGAATATCAGTATGTTCTGCTATGCTAGCTGACATCCTCTGGCATACAAATGACACAGTATATCAAATGGGCTTCAAATTGATGTTCAGAAGGCGAATGGAGAAAAGTCGGAAGTCATTAAGAGATGCCCGCAAATATATGGAGGAAATGGTGCAAGGCAAAGTGATAGGGGAAACCATTATCAAGCATAACAATCCCCAAAAGTAGAAAAAATCCATCTCATGAGTTGGAACACCCAGGGGTTCTCGCATCTCATTGACTCTACGAGTACCAATTTAAACAAGTTTGATTTGTTGGTGTTCCAAGAAACATGGATGTCAGAAACCCCAATATGGGATGGTTATGAAATATTTTTGGTTCCCGCTTAACTGCTGTCTAGTGGACGCCCTATGGCAGGCCTAATGATCGCAATAAAAAAGCAAAAGGCTTTACAGTGTCTATGTATGGTCCGATTACACCTTTTATACAAGTCATGAAATTGACAAAAGATATGTATATGGTAATAATCATTAACATCTATTGGGGGATATCCCATCTGACACCAGATACATTTTTCGAGCACCGAGAGGAAGTTCTAACCAAAATATCATCAGAAAAGAACATATATTACGTTCTAATTGTGGGTGATCTAAACCTTCACTTAATACCAAAAAAAGGTAAAAAACGAACCTCAGAGGCACAAAGATGGGAGTACATAATGGAAGACAGGCAAGTTATAATGGTGAATGGCGCAGTAGAGCGTGATACACCAGCTGCCAGTACTTGGCGCAATGGCCCCATGGAAGCCATTATTGATCATGTATTTGTAAATTCGGTATTGATGAACAAAATCCAAACCCTGGATGTTAAATGGAGCTCTAAAAGTGATCATGGTCAATTGTGTTTAATGTGGGAGTGGGAATTAAAGCAGCACATAAAACACATAGAGACATTTAAGGGTCATCTTACCGCGAATAATGCCAGGAATTGTTTAATGTTCAGAAATTACTCTTAACAATTTCAATAGGGCATTGTCAAATCATCCAGGGCAGGGATATGTATCAACAATGCAGAACTATGCTTATGTACAAACAGCTGTGCAGGGAAATAACCATAAACACACTCATGCCTTTGATATTGATGTTAAACATAAAAAAGCCAAACTGAGATGGAAGATACGAATGTTGAAACAGTTACCAATAGAAGAAAGATTATGCAAAATCAAACAACTGAGAACAGCATATAAGAATTGGCAAAGAGGGAGAAAAACGATATACCATCAGAAAGATAGTGAACATATGCTACGAAAAATCGCTTCCAAGTCATCAGCCGAAATATGAGGTTTATTAAACAAAGCAACATATAAAGATCAAAGCTCAGTGCAAATAAACTATATTGCAGCAAGAACTTGGTGCGATTATTTCAAGCAAATTTAGCAAACTATCTCAAACCTACATTTGAGATTAAATGGTGTAAACTGGAATCACTCATTTCAATTTGATTATGTTGACGTAATGTTTTACATTTTGAAATTTAGCACGTCTCGAGCCGAGGGGCCTGATGGTCTTGATAATGGAACGTTAAAAAAAATCCAGAAATGTGGGCTTCCATATTAGAAAAATATTCAAGGAAGTAATGCGAACATGGAAGTTGCCTGATTCATGGAAGAAATCTCTGTTAAAAAGGGAAATAGGCTTGACCCTGCAGCATATAGGCCAATAGCATTATTAGACTGTCCAGGAAAGATATTTGCCCGCTTAGTTCTTCGCAACTTTACTAACTGGTTGAATAACTGGTTGAACAAAAAGAATTCAAGAGACCCATGGCAAACAGGGTTTCTGCAAGGAGTGGGAACAGGCGTTAATTTACTTGCCATAATGCCATTATTGTAGAACAATCGCATAAGAAGCAACCACTTTATGTCACCTTTGTTGACTTTAAGACGGCGTTCGACTCGGTGGTAAGAGAACTGCTCTTTATGAAACTAATGAAAAATAACTGCCTGTGGCATATCCTAAAATGGTTGATTGACTTCCACGAACAGACATCCTTGCAGATAAGACTAGATGGTACTGGATTGCTCTCTGAATCTATTCCAACAACAAGGGGGCTGAAGCAGGGTTGCATACTTGCTTCAGCCCTCTTCAACTATTTAATTCTAGTTCTGGGCATGAAATTTGCAAATGTAATAACCGATTCACCGAAAATTGGAAATAAGGTCATCAAATGGTTATTATATGCTGATGGGGTTATGCAATATGTAACAGGCCCTGGAAAGATATGCTAATGTCAATAAAATGACCATAAATGTCAAAAAAACACAGGTGGTGCAATTTGGTAACTTCAAGCAGCGTAATCGATGTCTCAAGTGGATGCTAAACAAGCAAAGATTGAAACTTTATCTAGTTATACTTATCTAGGTTCTAACACCAATAATCATCCTAAAGATCTACCGTGTGAGCACAGCCTGAAGTTAAAATGTAACAATATTTTATCCCAGGCAAGAATCATTAACGGCAAATATTGTACGTTTTCTATTTCCCCAATCATAACATACTTTAAACAAAAAGCCATACCTATCTTGTTATGTGGGGTAGAAGCTAAGGCATATAGACCGGCCTTATTTTGGGACAAGATTGAAGGTGCCTTTTGTAAGGGCCTGTTGAAACTACCATTGTCCACACCTATAGCATTGATAAGGCATGAATTGGTGTTAATATCTGTACATGCCACTTCTAAATTGAATGTATGTATGGTGTATGGGAAATGTGCCTTGGTTGAACATCAAAATGGGCTATTAACACAGCTAGAAATCTATGTAAAGGAATCAAATGATCGGTTCATTGGGCAATGGAGATCAAAGGCGCAGGAGTATCTGCAGGAAGCAGATATAAAAGAAGAGTTACTTCTCTAAAATCCAGAGAAAGCAAAAGCAAAGATGTGGCGAAGTGACTGGATTCGGACTAGCGATCTATGCAATAATTATAAAACTTTCAAAAGGGATCAATTTGCTTTAAAAACACTTTGTCAACCAGAAGCATATTTGCTTAAATCTCCTAGTGTCCTGCATTGTGCAGGTCTGCTGTGCCTTCGACTAAATTTGCAGAAAACTAGAGAAGTCACATCCAAGTGGCTTGATGACAATCAAAGATCAAATATATGTCAGTATTGTGATACAGGAGTAGAATCCTCAGAGCACCTCATCACTGAAGTGATACGCTAATTAATTGAATTGAAAAAGTTTTTATTTTAGTTTCTGGATTTACTTGTATTATGCTATGTATTTTCTTTTTTATTCTTGATTTTATTTGTATTGCTATTACTACTGTTCGCATTTTAATGTCATTGTTTGTTTTCTGTTTCTTATATTGAAAGGTTGAATGTTTTAGCCAAATCAATAAATAAATAATTGATATTAACCCATCAGGTTAAACTATGTTTTTTATCCCACATCACAATGCAGAATTGCTGTCTTTTAAGTCATTATCATAGGAGATGGCACTGCTGAATAATTCTTTAATCAAGAAATGCATGCATCCACTTTCCATTTAAATGCACATGTTCTCACCTACTGATAGTGTATCCTGATCCTCTGTCCTTCCCTGCTCTTCTATACATGGCTGCTGTGAGTTCTTGTAACGTTAATTTGAAAAAGTATTACCCAAACTGAGAATTTAAGCTAGACACATATGAGAGAATGCCATCAATCAGGAATGGGCACAAAGGCAGCATTTGTGGTTCGCCCACGTGCATCACATTTACAGGGTAATTCATAGAAATTCGCACAAAAGTGGTGCACGCGACTGGTGCACAGCGTGCCCGTGCGAATGTCTGCGCCAGCCGCGTGCGCTAAAATCGATTTCCGCGCACAGCGTATTCATGGATTTTCACATCCAAAACCAGCCGTGGCGCAGCGTGGCGCAGCGACCCTGCAGCAGCGCCAGTTACGCCCCCCAAGAACGCCCTCGCGCAAGGAAAAGCCTTCAAAATCCCCAAATCATCGCAAAGGGCTGCGCTAACCCGGGATCACTTCACAGGGCCGGTTAACACAAAACGCCAAGCGGGGAACGTGTATTTCAGTGGTTCGTGGGAAGTTCCACACGCGATTGTCCTGTGTACGCGTGCATCAGGGGTGCGCGGGAAGTATCACACGCAAAATCAGCAGGGTACGTGTATTTCAGCGGTGCGCGGGAATTATCACACATGATTCCAGCAGGGTACGTGTATTTCAGGGGTGCGCGGGAAGTATCACACGCGATTCCAGCAGGGTACGTGTATTACAGGGGTGTGCGTGAAGTTCCACACGTGATTTCAGCAGGGTATGTGTATTTCAGGGGTGCGCGGGAAGTATCACACGCGATTCCAGCAGGGTACATGTATTACAGGGGTGCGCGTGAAGTTCCACACGCGATTTCAGCAGGGTACGTGTATTTCAGGGGTGCGCGGGAATTTCCACACGCGATTGGCCCCGTGCGAGCAGGGTACATGTATTTCAGGGGTGCACGGGAAGTTCTACACGTGATTGTCCCCGTGTGAGCAGGGTACATGTATTCCAGGGGTGCGCGGGAAGTTCCACACGCGATTTCAGCAGGGTACGTGTATTGCAGGGCTGCGCAGGAAGTTCCACACGCGATTGGCCCCGTGTGAGCAGGGTACGTGTATTTCAGGGGTGTGCGGGAAGTTCCACACGCAATTTCAGCAGGGTACGTGTATTTCAGGGGTGCGCGGGAAGATCCACACGCGATTTCAGCAGGGTACGTGTATTTCAGGGGTGCACGGGAAGTTCCAGACGAGATTTCAGCAGGGTACGTGTATTTCAGGGGTGCGCGGGAAGTTCCACACGCGATTTCAGCAGGGTACGTGTATTTCAGGGGTGCACGGGAAGTTCCACACGAAATTTCAGCAGGGTACGTGTATTTCAGGGGTGCGCGGGAAGTTCCACACGCGATTCCATCAGGGTACGTGTATTTCAGGGGTGCGCGGGAAGTATCACACATGATTCCAGCAGGGTACGTGTATTTCAGGGGTGCGCGGGAAGTATCACACGCGATTCCAGCAGGGTACATGTATTACAGGGGTGCGCGTGAAGTCCCACACGCGATTTCAGCAGGGTACGTGTATTTCAGGGGTGCGCGGGAATTTCCATACGCGATTGGCCCCGTGCGAGCAGGGTACATGTATTTCAGGGGTGCGCGGGAAGTTCTACACGTGATTGTCCCCGTGTGAGCAGGGTACATGTATTCCAGGGGTGCGCGGGAAGTTCCACACGCGATTTCAGCAGGGTACGTGTATTGCAGGGCTGTGCAGGAAGTTCCACACGCAATTGGCCCCGTGCGAGCAGGGTACGTGTATTTCAGGGGTGTGTGGGAAGTTCCACACGCAATTTCAGCAGGGTACGTGTATTTCAGGGGTGCGCGGGAAGTTCGACACGCGATTTCAGCAGGGTACGTGTATTTCAGGGGTGCACGGGAAGTTCCACACGAGATTTCAGCAGGATACGTGTATTTCAGGGGTGCGCGGGAAGTTCCACACGCGATTCCATCAGGGTACGTGTATTTCAGGGGTGCGCGGGAAGTTCCACACGCGATTGGCCCCGTGCGAGCAGGGTACGTGTATTCCAGGGGTGCGCAGGAAGTTCCACACGCAATTTCAGCAGGGTACGTGTATTTCAGGGGTGAGCGGGAAATTCCACACGCGATTGGCCCCGTGCGAGCAGGGTACGTGTATTTCAGGGGTGCGCGGGAAGTTCCACACACGATTGGCCACGTGCGAGCAGGGTACGTGTATTTCAGGGGTGCGTGGGAAGTTCCACACGCGATTGGCCCCGTGCGAGCAGGGTACGTGTATTTCAGGGGTGCGCGGGAAGTTCCACACGCGATTTCAGCAGGTTACGTGTATTTCAGGGGTGTGCGGGAAGTTCCACACACGATTTCAGCAGGGTACGTGTATTTCAGGGGTGCGCGGGAAGTTCCACACGCGATTTCAGAAGGGTACGTGTATTTCAGGGGTACGTGGGAAGTTCCACACGCGATTTCAGCAGGGTACGTGTGTTTCAGGGGTGCGCAGGAAGTTCCACACACGATTCCATCAGGGTACGTGTATTTCAGGGGTGCGCGGGAAGGTCCACACCCGATTGGCCCCGTGCGAGCAGTGTACGTGTATTCCAGGGGTGCGCGGGAAGTTCCACACGCGATTTCAGCAGGGTATGTGTATTTCAGGGGTGCGCGGGAAGTTCCACACGTGATTGGCCCCGTGCGAGCAGGGTACGTGTATTTCAGTGGTGCGCGGGAAGTTCCACACGCTATTGACCCTGTGCGAGCAGGGTACGTGTATTTCAGGGGTGCGCTGGAAGTTCCACACGCGATTGGCCCCATGCGAGCAGGGTACGTGTATTTCAGGGGTGCGCGGGAAGTTCCACACGCAATTTCAGCAGGGTACGTGTATTTCAGGGGTGCGCGGGAAGTTCCACACGCGATTTCAGCAGGGTACGTGTATTTCAGGGGTGCACGGGAAGTTCCACATGAGATTTCAGCAGGGTACGTGTATTTCAGGGGTGCGCGGGAAGTTCCACACGCGATTTCAGCAGGGTACGTGTATTTCAGGGGTGCACGGGAAGTTCCACACGAAATTTCAGCAGGGTACGTGTATTTCAGGGGTGCGCGGGAAGTTCCACACGCGATTCCATCAGGGTACGTGTATTTCAGGGGTGCGCGGGAAGTATCACACATGATTCCAGCAGGGTACGTGTATTTCAGGGGTGCGCGGGAAGTATCACACGCGATTCCAGCAGGGTACGTGTATTACAGGGGTGCGCGTGAAGTTCCACACGTGATTTCAGCAGGGTACGTGTATTTCAGGGGTGCGCGGGAAGTATCACACGCGATTCCAGCAGGGTACATGTATTACAGGGGTGCGCGGGAAGTTCCACACGCTATTTCAGCAGGGTACGTGTATTTCAGGGGTGCGCGGGAATTTCCACACGCGATTGGCCCCGTGCGAGCAGGGTACATGTATTTCAGGGGTGCGCGGGAAGTTCTACACGTGATTGTCCCCGTGTGAGCAGGGTACATGTATTCCAGGGGTGCGCGGGAAGTTCCACACGCGATTTCAGCAGGGTAAGTGTATTGCAGGGCTGAGCAGGAAGTTCCAAACGCGATTGGCCCCGTGCGAGCAGGGTATGTGTATTTCAGGGGTGTGCGGGAAGTTCCACACGCAATTTCAGCAGGGTACGTGTATTTCAGGGGTGCGCGGGAAGTTCCACACGCGATTTCAGCAGGGTATGTGTATTTCAGGGGTGCACGGGAAGTTCCACACGAGATTTCAGCAGGGTACGTGTATTTCAGGGGTGCGCGGGAAGTTCCACACGCGATTCCATCAGGGTACGTGTATTTCAGGGGTGCGCGGGAAGTTCCACACGCGATTGGCCCCGTGCGAGCAGGGTACGTGTATTCCAGGGGTGCGCAGGAAGTTCCACCCGCAATTTCAGCAGGGTACGTGTATTTCAGGGGTGAGCGGGAAATTCCACACGCGATTGGCCCCGTGCGAGCAGGGTACGTGTATTTCAGGGGTGCGCGGGAAGTTCCACACACGATTGGCCACGTGCGAGCAGGGTACGTGTATTTCAGGGGTGCGTGGGAAGTTCCACACGCGATTGGCCCCGTGCGAGCAGGGTACGTGTATTTCAGGGGTGCGCGGGAAGTTCCACACGCGATTTCAGCAGGTTACGTGTATTTCAGGGGTGTGCGGGAAGTTCCACACACGATTTCAGCAGGGTACGTGTATTTCAGGGGTGCGCGGGAAGTTCCACACGCGATTTCAGAAGGGTACGTGTATTTCAGGGGTACGTGGGAAGTTCCACACGCGATTTCAGCAGGGTACGTGTGTTTCAGGGGTGCGCAGGAAGTTCCACACACGATTCCATCAGGGTACGTGTATTTCAGGGGTGCGCGGGAAGGTCCACACCCGATTGGCCCCGTGCGAGCAGTGTACGTGTATTCCAGGGGTGCGCGGGAATTTCCACATGCGATTTCAGCAGGGTATGTGTATTTCAGGGGTGCGCGGGAAGTTCCACACGTGATTGGCCCCGTGCGAGCAGGGTACGTGTATTTCAGGGGTGCGCGGGAAGTTCCACACGCTATTGGCCCTGTGCGAGCAGGGTACGTGTATTTCAGGGGTGCGCTGGAAGTTCCACACGCAATTGGCCCCATGCGAGCAGGGTACGTGTATTTCAGGGGTGTGCGGGAAGTCCCACACGCAATTTCAGCAGGGTGCGTGTATTTCAGGGGTGCGCGGGAAGTTCCACATGCGATTTCAGCAGGGTACGTGTATTTCAGGGGTGCACGGGAAGTTCCACTCGCAATTGCAGCAGGGTACATGTATTTCAGGGGTTCTGGGGAGTACTACACGTGAATTGCCCGTGTGGGTCCTCCCAGGTGTTCGCTCTACAACCTCCACGGCCCCTGCAGGCAGCCCACACCACGGGGGACTACCCTGCACCTCTGCTCATGTCCCGCAGGCAGCCCATCCACTATGGGCATGCCCCCCAGCCAACCCACATGTCACCTTGCACTTCTGATCAACAATGCATGTCTCCCAGAACCCCCACCCCCCAGCAGTCAGGGGCACCCTCCACCAGGCCCCCACTCATGTCTCCCACCACCCCCAACCCCCAGCAGTGCAGGGGCAGCCTCCACCAGGCCCCCACTCATGTCTCCCACCACCCCCACCCCCCAGCAGTGCAGGGGCAGCCTCCAACAGGCCCCCACCCATGTCTACCACCACCCCCACCCCCCAGCCACCAGGGACAGCCTCCACCAGGCCCCCACTCATGTTCAACTCATGTCTCCCACCACCCTCACCCACCAGCCACCAGGGGCAGCCTCCACCATGCCCCCACTCATGTCCCCCTGCACCCCCAACCCCCAGCCACCAGGGGAAGCCTCTACCAGGCCCCCACTCATGTCTCCCACCACCCCACCCCCCAGCAACCAGGGGCAGCCTCCACCAGGCCCCCACTCATGTCTACCACCACCCCCACCCCCCAGCCACCAGGGGAAGCCTCCACCAGCCCCCCACTCATGTCTCCCACCACCCCCACCCCCCAGCCACCAGGGGCAGCAGCCACCAGGCCCCCACTCATGTCTCCCACCACCCCCACCCCCCAGCAGTGCAGGGGCAGCCTCCACCAGGCCCCCACTCATGTCTCCCACCCCCCCACCCCCCAGCCACCAGGGGCAGCCTCCACCAGGCCCCCACTCATGTCTCCCAACACCCCCACCCCCCAGCAGTGCAGGCGCAGCCTCCACAAGGCCCCCACTCATGTCTCCCACCACCCCCACCCCCCAGCCACCAGGGGCAGCCTCCACCAGGCCCCCACTCATGTCTCCCACCACCCCCACCCCCCAGCAGTGCAGGAGCAGCCTCCACCAGGCCCCCACTCATGTCTCCCACCCCCCGCTCCCCAGCCACCAGGGGCAGCCTCCACCAGGCCCCCACTCATGTCTCCCACCACCCCCAACCCCCAGCAGTGCAGGGGCAGCCTCCACAAGGCCCCCACTCATGTCCCCGATTACCCCCACCCCCCAGCCACCAGGGGCAGCCTCCACCAGGCCCCCACTCATGTCTATCACCACCTCCACCCCCCAGCAGTGCAGGGGCAGCCTCCACCAGGCCCCCACTCATGTCCCCTATTACCCCCACCCCCCAGCCACCAGGGGCAGCCTCCACCAGGCCCCCACTCATGTCTCCCACCACCCCCACCCCCAGCAGTGCAGGGGCAGCCTCCACCAGGCCCCCACCCATGTCCCCTATTACCCCCACCCCCCAGCCACCAGGGGCAGCCTCCACAAGGCCCCCACTCATGTCTACCACCACCCCCACCCCCCAGCCACCAGGGGCAGCCTCCACCAGGCCCCCACTCATGTCTCCCACCCCCCACCCCCCAGCAGTGCAGGGGCAGCCTCCACCAGGCCCCCACTCATGTCTCCCACCACCCCCACCCCCCAGCAGTGCAGGGGCAGCCTCCACCAGGCCCCCACTCATGTCTCCCACCACCCCCACCCCCCAGCAGTGCAGGGGCAGCCTCCACCAGGCCCCCACTGATGTCTCCCACCACCCCCAACCCCCAGCAGTGCAGGGGCAGCCTCCACCACGCCCCCACTCATGTCCCCTATCACCCCCACCCCCCAGCCACCAGGGGCAGCCTCCACCAGGCCCCCACTCATGTCTAACTCCACCCCCACCCCCCAGCAGTGCAGGGGCACCCTCCACCAGACCCCCACTCATGTCTCCCACCACCCCCACCCCCCAGCAGTGCAGGGGCAGCCTCCACCAGGCCCCCACCCATGTATACCACCACCGCCACCCCCCAGCCACCAGGGGCAGCCTCCACCAGGCCCCACTCATGTCCAACTCATGTCTCCCACCACCCTCACCCCCAGCCACCAGGGGCAGCCTCCACCAGGCCCCCACTCATGTCCCCCTGCACCCCCACCCCCCAGCCACCAGGGGAAGCCTCCACCAGGCCCCCACTCATGTCTCCCACCACCCCCACCCCCCAGCCACCAGGGGCAGCCTTCACCAGGCCCCCACTCATGTCTACCACCAACCCCACCCCCCAGCCACCAGGGGCAGCCGCCACCAGGCCCCCACTCATGTCTCCCACAACCCCCACCCCCCAGCTACCAGGGGCAGCCTCCACCAGACCCCCACTCATGTCTGCCACCACCCCACCCCCCAGCAGTGCAGGGGAAGCCTCCACCAGGCCCCCACTCATGTCCCCTATTACCCCGACCCCCCAGCCACCAGGGGCAGCCTCCACCAGGCCCCCACTCATGTCTCCCACCACCCCCACCCCCCAGCAGTGCAGGGGCAGCCTCCACCAGGCCCCCACTCATGTCCCCTATTACCCCCACCCCCCAGCCACCAGGGGCAGTCTCCACCAGGCCCCCACTCATGTCTCCCACCACCCCCACCCCCCAGCAGTGCAGGGGCAGCCTCCACCAGGCCCCCACTCATGTCCCCTATTACCCCCACCCCCCAGCCACCAGGGGCAGCCTCCACCAGGCCCCCACTCATGTCTCCCACCACCCCCACCCCACAGCAGTGCAGGGGCAGCCTCCACCAGGCCCCCACTCATGTCCCCTATTACCCCCACCCCCCAGCCACCAGGGGCAGCCTCCACCAGACCCCCACTCATGTCTACCACCACCTCCACCCCCCAGCCACCAGGGGCAGCCTCCACCAGGCCCCCACTCATGTCTCCCACCACCCCCACCCCCCAGCAGTGCAGGGGCAGCCTCCACCAGGCCCCCACTCATGTCTCCCACCACCCCCAACCCCCAGCAGTGCAGGGGCAGCCTCCACCAGGCCCCCACTCATGTCTCCCACCACCCCCACCCCACAGCAGTGCAGGGGCAGCCTCCACCAGGCCCCCACTCATGTCCCCTATTACCCCCACCCCCCAGCCACCAGGGGCAGCCTCCACCAGACCCCCACTCATGTCTACCACCACCTCCACCCCCCAGCCACCAGGGGCAGCCTCCACCAGGCCCCCACTCATGTCTCCCACCAGCCCCACCACCCAACAGTGCAGGGGCAGCCTCCACCAGGCCCCCACTCATGTCTCCCACCACCCCCAACCCCCAGCAGTGCAGGGGCAGCCTCCACCAGGCCCCCACCCATGTCTACTACCACCCCCATCCCCCAGCCACCAGGGGCAGCCTCCACCAGGCCCCCACTCATGTCCAACTCATGTCTCCCACCACCCTCACCCCCCAGCCACCAGGGGCAGCCTCCACCAGGCCCCCACTCATGTCCCCCTGCACCCCCACCCCCCCAGCCACCAGGGGCAGCCTCCACCAGGCCCCCACTCATGTCTCCCACCATCCCCACCCCCCAGCCACCAGGGGCAGCCTAAACCAGGCCACCACTCATGTCTACCACCACCCCCAACCCCCAGCCACCAGGGGCAGCCTCCACCAGGCCCCCACTCATGTCTCCCACCACCCCCACCCCCCAGCCACCAGGGGCAGCCTCCACGAGGCCCCCACTCACGTCTCCCACCACCCCCACCCCCCAGAAGTGCAGGGGCAACCTCCACCATGCCCCCACTCATGTCTAAGAAACCCCCCCACCCCCCAGCAGTGCAGGGGCAGCCTCCACCAGACCCCCACTCATGTCTCCCACCACCCCACCCCCCAGCAGTGCAGGGGCAACCTCCACCAGGCCCCCACTCATGTCCCCTATTACCCCCACCCCCAAGCCACCAGGGGCAGCCTCCACCAGGCCCCCACTCATGTCTCCCACCACCCCCACCCCCCAGCAGTGCAGGGCCAGCCTCCACAGGCCCCCACTCATGTCCCCTATTACCCCCACCCCCCAGCTACCAGGGGCAGCCTCCACCAGGCCCCCACTCATGTCTACCACCACCTCCACCCGCCAGCCACCAGGGGCAGCCTCCACCAGGCCCCCACTCATGTCTCCCACCACCCCCACCCCCCAGCAGTGCAGGGGCAGCCTCCACCAGGCCCCCACTCATGTCTCCCACCACCCCCAACCCCCAGCAGTGCAGGGGCAGCCTCCACCAGGCCCCCACCCATGTCTATTACCACCCCCACCCCCCAGCCACCAGGGGCAGCCTCCACCAGGCCCCCACTCATGTCCATCTCATGTCTCCCACCACCCTCACCCCCCAGCCACCAGGGGCAGCCTCCACCAGGTCCCCACTCATGTCCCCCTGCACCCCCACCCCCCAGCCACCAGGGGCAGCCTCCACCAGGCCCCCACTCATGTCTCCCACCACCCCCACCCCCCAGCCACCAGGGGCAGCCTAAACCAGGCCCCCACTCATGTCTACCACCACCCCCACCCCCCAGCCACCAGGGGCAGCCTGCACCAGGCCCCCACTCATGTCTCCCACCACCCCCACCCCCCAGCCACCAGGGGGCAGCCTCCACCAGGCCCCCACTCATGCCTCCCACCACCTCCACCCCCCAGCAGTTCAGGGGCAGCCTCCACCAGGCCCTCACTCATGTCTCCCAACCCCCCCACCAACCAGCAGTGCAGGGACAGCCTCCACCAGGCCCCCACTCATGTCCCCTATTACCCCCACCCCCCAGCCACCAGGGGCAGCCTCCACCAGGCTCCCACTCATGTCTCCCACCACCCCCGCCCCCCAGCAGTGCAGGGGCAGCCTCCAGCAGGCCCCCACTCATGTCCCCTATTACCCCCACCCCCCAGCCACAAGGGGCAGCCTCCACCAGGCCACCACTCATGTCTCCCACCATCCCCACCCCCCAGCAGTGCAGGGGCAGCCTCCACCAGGCCCCCACTCATGTCTCCCACCACCCCCACCCCCCAGCAGTGCAGGGGCAGCCTCCACCACGCCCCCACTCATGTCCCCTATCACCCCCACCCCCCAGCCACCAGGGGCAGCCTCCACCAGGCCCCCACTCATGTCTCCCACCACCCCCACCCCCCAGCCACCAGGGGCAGCCTAAACCAGGCCCCCACTCATGTCTACCACCACCCCCACCCCCCAGCCACCAGGGGCAGCCTCCACCAGGCCCCCACTCATGTCTCCCACCACCCCCACACCCCAGCCACCAGGGGGCAGCCTCCACCAGGCCCCCACTCATGTCTCCCACCACCCCCACCCCCCAGCAGTGCAGGGGCAGCCTCCACCAGGCCCTCACTCATGTCTCCCAACCCCCCCACCCCCCAGCAGTGCAGGGGCAGCCTCCACCAGGCCCCCACTCATGTCTCCCACCACCCCACCCACCAGCAGTGCAGGGGCAGCCTCCACCAGGCCCCCACTCATGTCCCCTATTACCCCCACCCCCCAGCCACCAGGGGCAGCCTCCACCAGGCCCCCACTCATGTCTCCCACCACCCCCACCCCCAGCAGTGCAGGGGCAGCCTCCACCAGGCCCCCACCCATGTCCCCTATTACCCCCACCCCCCAGCCACCAGGGGCAGCCTCCACCAGGCCCCCACTCATGTCTACCACCACCCCCCAGCCACCAGGGGCAGCCTCCACCAGGCCCCCACTCATGTCTCCCACCCCCCACCCCCCAGCAGTGCAGGGGCAGCCTCCACCAGGCCCCCACTCATGTCTCCCACCACCCCCACCCCCCAGCAGTGCAGGGGCAGCCTCCACCATGCCCCCACTCATGTCTCCCACCACCCCCACCCCCCAGCAGTGCAGGGGCAGCCTCCACCAGGCCCCCACTCATGTCTCCCACCACCCCCAACCCCCAGCAGTGCAGGGGCAGCCTCCACCACGCCCCCACTCATGTCCCCTATCACCCCCACCCCCCAGCCACCAGGGGCAGCCTCCACCAGGCCCCCACTCATGTCTAACTCCACCCCCACCCCCCAGCAGTGCAGGGGCACCCTCCACCAGACCCCCACTCATGTCTCCCACCACCCCCACCCTCCAGCAGTGCAGGGGCAGCCTCCACCAGGCCCCCACCCATGCATACCACCACCGCCACCCCCCAGCCACCAGGGGCAGCCTCCACCAGGCCCCACTCATGTCCAACTCATGTCTCCCACCACCCTCACCCCCAGCCACCAGGGGCAGCCTCCACCAGGCCCCCACTCATGTCCCCCTGCACCCCCACCCCCCAGCCACCAGGGGAAGCCTCCACCAGGCCCCCACTCATGTCTCCCACCACCCCCACCCCCAGCCACCAGGGGCAGCCTTCACCAGGCCCCCACTCATGTCTACCACCAACCCCACCCCCCAGCCACCAGGGGCAGCCGCCACCAGGCCCCCACTCATGTCTCCCACAACCCCCACCCCCCAGCCACCAGGGGCAGCCTCCACCAGACCCCCCACTCATGTCTGCCACCACCCCACCCCCCAGCAGTGCAGGGGAAGCCTCCACCAGGCCCCCACTCATGTCCCCTATTACCCCGACCCCCCAGCCACCAGGGGCAGCCTCCACCAGGCCCCCACTCATGTCTCCCACCACCCCCACCCCCCAGCAGTGCAGGGGCAGCCTCCACCAGGCCCCCACTCATGTCCCTATTACCCCCACCCCCCAGCCACCAGGTGCAGTCTCCACCAGGCCCCCACTCATGTCTCCCACCACCCCCACCCCCCAGCAGTGCAGGGGCAGCCTCCACCAGGCCCCCACTCATGTCCCCTATTACCCCCACCCCCCAGCCACCAGGGGCAGCCTCCACCAGGCCCCCACTCATGTCTCCCACCACCCCCACCCCACAGCAGTGCAGGGGCAGCCTCCACCAGGCCCCCACTCATGTCCCCTATTACCCCCACCCCCCAGCCACCAGGGGCAGCCTCCACCAGACCCCCACTCATGTCTACCACCACCTCCATCCCCAGCCACCAGGGGCAGCCTCCACCAGGCCCCCACTCATGTCTCCCACCACCCCCACCCCCAAGCAGTGCAGGGGCAGCCTCCACCAGGCCCCCACTCATGTCTCCCACCAGCCCCACCACCTAACAGTGCAGGGGCAGCCTCCACCAGGCCCCCACTCATGTCTCCCACCACCCCCAACCCCCAGCAGTGCAGGGGCAGCCTCCACCAGGCCCCCACCCATGTCTACTACCACCCCCACCCCCGAGCCACCAGGGGCAGCCTCCACCAGGCCCCCACTCATGTCCAACTCATGTCTCCCACCACCCTCACCCCCCAGCCACCAGGGGCAGCCTCCACCAGGCCCCCACTCATGTCCCCCTGCACCCCCACCCCCCAGCCACCAGGGGCAGCCTCCACCAGGCCCCCCCTCATGTCTCCCACCATCCCCACCCCCCAGCCACCAGGGGCAGCCTAAACCAGGCCACCACTCATGTCTACCACCACCCCCACCCCCCAGCCACCAGGGGCAGCCTCCACCAGGCCCCCACTCATGTCTACCACCACCCCCACCCCCCAGCCACCAGGGGCAGCCTCCACGAGGCCCCCACTCATGTCTCCCACCACCCCCACCCCCCAGCAGTGCAGGGGCAGCCTCCACCATGCCCCCACTCATGTCTAAGAAACCCCCCCACCCCCCAGCAGTGCAGGGGCAGCCTCCACCAGGCCCCCACTCATGTCTCCCACCACCCCACCCCCCAGCAGTGCAGGGGCAACCTCCACCAGGCCCCCACTCATGTCCCCTATTACCCCCACCCCCCAGCCACCAGGGGCAGCCTCCACCAGGCCCCCACTCATGTCTCCCACCACCCCCACCCCCCAGCAGTGCAGGGGCAGCCTCCACAAGCCCCCACTCATGTCCCCTATTACCCCCACCCCCCAGCCACCAGGGGCAGCCTCCACCAGGCCCCCACTCATGTCTACCACCACCTCCACCCGCCAGCCACCAGGGGCAGCCTCCACCAGGCCCCCACTCATGTCTCCCACCACCCCCACCCCCCAGCAGTGCAGGGGCAGCCTCCACCAGGCCCCCACTCATGTCTCCCACCACCCCCAACCCCCAGCAGTGCAGGGGCAGCCTCCACCAGGCCCCCACCCATGTCTATTAGCACCCCCACCCCCCAGCCACCAGGGGCAGCCTCCACCAGGCCCCCACTCATGTCCATCTCATGTCTCCCACCACCCTCACCCACCAGCCACCAGGGGCAGCCTCCACCAGGTGCCCACTCATGTCCCCCTGCACCCCCACCCCCCAACAACCAGGGGCAGCCTCCACCAGGCCCCCACTCATGTCTCCCACCACCCCCACCCCCCAGCCACCAGGGGCAGCCTAAACCAGGCCCCCACTCATGTCTACCACCACCCCACCCCCCAGCCATCAGGGGCAGCCTCCACCAGGCCCCCACTCATGTCTCCCACCACCCCCACCCCCCAGCCACCAGGGGGCATCCTCCACCAGGCCCCCACTCATGTCTCCCACCACCCCCACCCCCCAGCAGTGCAGGGGCAGCCTCCACCAGGCCCTCACTCATGTCTCCCAACCCCCCCACCCCCCAGCAGTGCAGGGGCAGCCTCCACCAGGCCCCCACTCATGTCTCCCACCACCCCACCCACCAGCAGTGCACGGGCAGCCTCCAGCAGGCCCCCACTCATGTCCCCCATTACCCCCACCCCCCAGCCACCAGGGGCAGCCTCCACCAGGCCACCACTCATGTCTCCCACCATCCCCACCCCCCAGCAGTGCAGGGGCAGCCTCCACCAGGCCCCCACTCATGTCTCCCACCACCCCCACCCCCCAGCAGTGCAGGGGCAGCCTCCACCAGGCCCCCACTCATGTCTCCCACCACCCCCACCCCCCAGCAGTGCAGGGGCCGCCTCCACCAGGCCCCCACTCATGTCTCCCACCACCCCCACCCCCCAGCCACCAGGGGCAGCCTCCACCAGGCCCCCACTCATGTCAAACTCATGTCTCCCACCACCCCCACCCCCAGCAGTGCAGAGGCAGCCTCCACCAGGCCCCCACTCATGTCCCCTATTACCCCCATCCCCCAGCCACCAGGGGCAGCCTCCACCAGGCCCCCACTCATGTCTACCACCACACCCACCCCCCAGCAGTGCAGGGGCAGCCTCCACCAGGCCCCCACTCATGTCTACCACCACCCCCATCCCCCAGCCACCAGGGGCAACCTCCACCAGGCCCCCACTCATGTCTATCACCACCTCCACCCCCCAGCACTGTGGCGCATCTGCCAGCAGGCCCCCACTCATGTCCAACTCATGTTCCCATGCACCCCCACCCCCCAGCACTGTGGGGCACCTGCCAGCAGGCCCCCACACATGTCCAACTCATGTTCCCCTGCACCCCCAACCCCCAGCACTGTGGGGCACCTGCCAGCAGGCCCCCACTCATGTCCAACTCATGTTCCCCTGCACCCCCACCCCCCAGCACTGTGGGCCACCTGCCAGCTGGCCCCCACTCATGTCCAACTCATGTTCCCCTGAACCCCCACCCCCCAGCACTGTGGGGCACCTGCCAGCAGGCCCCACTCATGTCCAACTCATGTTCCCATGCACCCCCACCCCCCATCACTGTGGGGCACCTGCCAGCAGGCCCCCACTCATGTCCAACTCATGTTCCCCAGCCAACATGTCATCACAATCTAGATCCCTGGTCCCTATGGTCAGCCTCCAAATGCAAAACACCCACCCGAGTATTGCATCCACCCACTCAGAAATGGCAATAACATGATAGAACTGCAATTGCAAGTTTGGAAACAAACACATGTCCCTCACATACACCCAATGGGTGTCAGTGAATCGCAAAACCTATATCATGATATGCATGAAACCAATGAGATGATAAGTTTGTTCAAAAAATATGTATTAAAGAAAACATGAATTGAATCAAAAATAAACTAACAGAAATGGGAATGTAAACAAAGTAAAAAGAAGCATGTCCATGAAAAAATGCAAAACCAAAAATCAGAATCCAAAGGAATGTTGTCCAAAGTCACAGTCCAGAAAATAAAATCCAATGGGAAATTATAATTGAAAGCCAGTGCTCCATGGGTAAATTGTAAAATGAAAAGAAAATCCAACAGTGAACTATGTACAGGTGAACAAGCCAGGGTCCATGATCCCAACAAAAGAAATTAAACCTATCTAACACCACTACCTAATAAAAAATAACTATATACAAAAATGTGGCCCTTTGTCCAAAAGGTCCAAAGAAAATGCAAAAACAAAGGAAACCTAACACTACCTACATAACTATTTACATGGGCAGCGGGCTAGTCCAACAGCTCACTGGATGTTGTCATGGGCCAGGGCATCATCGAACTCCTGTTCAATGGCTTGGAGGCGGGCATGTTCCCTGGCCCCGAGGTCTCGCAGGGATAAAGCAGTGTCCAGCTCCAACTCCCTGCAAAGACCCTCGAGGCACTCAGCCCGCCTCAGCGCCCTCCGCATGGAGTTCTCCGCCCTGACCATTGTGAGCCGTTCCTCCTCTGCCCGCTGCCGCTCCGCATCTGCTGGCCCAACCGCTCCCACACGGAAGCCACTCCCATTCCAGGGTTCTCCTGCCCTCCGACCGATGCCTGCACCCCTGATGTTGATGGCCCCGAGCCATGATGCCTCCCACGTCGAGCCTGCCGCTGCCTCCGACGCAACTGCCTGTGCCAGCACAACAACATCCAGGCTGATGGTATCCACCGACGCCGTCGTGCACGTGCCCTGCCCGATGATGCCGTCACATCCTCCATCTGCTGGGGTCCAGTTGCTTGTGTGTCCACCCCTGCCAGACCTCCGACTCCCGACTGTGGCAGGGATAGGATCCCCACCGAGCCGGCTGCATTGGTCGGGCCAGGTCCACAGGGGGCCCTGGTGGCATCTGGGCCGGAAGACGGCATGGAGAACGACTGGTGCATAGTCTCCACAGAGGAGGAGAGGGACGCCAGATTGGCCGACACATGTAGGAAACCCCCGACCATGGCCGTTCCCAACTGGGCCATGTCGGCACGGTGCTCTCCGTGATGACGTGCCTGCTCCTCCCGGGAAGCACGCACCTCATCACGAATTGCACCTGTGCGCAACGCGACACCAATCAGGACCTTCTCCATACGGCCAGGGGTCCCCTCGTATGCAGGTGGAGGGGAGTCAGATGACATGGACATCCCCCCTACCTGCGGACGGGCCTGGGATGGGGCATCCCTGCTGGTGCATGGTGGTGCAGTCACAGTGTCAGGGCCAGTGACATGCACAGGCCCCTCCACGGCGACCTGTGCTGCCTCCTTCCCCTGCCCCTGGACTGCAACACTTGCACCAGCAGGGATGCCCCCACCAGGCCCCATGTGCGCCTCAGTAGCGGCCTCCTCCTCCTCTGTGGAAACCACCAACCTGCATGGCTCCACCCCGTCTTCCGCCATTGCAAGCCCCTGTGGGGGCTCACCCACCCCTTCCGCTGCAGCCGTGGGGGCATCCCCGCCGATTTGCTCCACAGAGCCGTCACCGCCCTCTTCTTCACGTGGAGCTGTGTAGAGGGAGACATAGAACACAAGCACCAGGGTACTGTACAATGGTCCCCTAGACAGGAAGCAATAGCAGATGAGTGTCACTGTCAAAGATCACTTCCATCATGTCCCTCCACAACACATGGCTCAGTGCAGGTAAAACACATGCGGTAACAGGCATGGCGCATGCTATGGACACTAGCATACATGTTCAAGTGATTCTTGAAACATACACTGTTGTTTTGGAACTCACATGCATCATGTGCCATGCCTATCACATGCACACACTTCACCCTAGTTTCATCCATCTGGCCTCGTACACCACAGACACAGTAGATACAAGGATGACTAGGCTGCATCAGTGAACCTGAACATTGCGACAGACATGTGTCATGCATCCCTGGCATTCACAAGTCACAGACATGCAGGTCAGTCACACAGACATGGACAGCATACATGTACATGGCATCAGCACCCATCCCTCACCCATGTCCAGGAACAGAGACTGGCATGCTTTCATGTGGCCATTCCGAATAGGGCAACCCATGTTGCATTAGAACACATGCACCAACCGTGTTGTTCACACATTACTGGTCTCACATGCATGACGTCCCTGCACACACACATGCAGACATGGCCTATGTCACACATACAGGCAAGTATCAGACAACCAGCACACTGCGACATGCCCTGTCTCACACAGCAATGCTTGGCCACTTACCGCTCAACTCCAGACGGGTCTGCCTCTCAAGGATCTGGGCGTGGAGCGCTGGGCCTACGCGTTCCAAGACCCTCACCTGGTTGGTACTCATGCGGCCCCGGCCCCCCTCCATGAGGCGCCGGGCCTTCAAGAGGGTCCTGGACCTGCAGTCATCCCAGCGCTTCTTGACATGTTGGTAGTCGCGGACTGCCACCCCTCCGCGTTGATAGCAGTCACAATGTCCATCCAGATCCGAGTCCGTCCTTCCTTGTTGGCGTGCTTACTTCCGAAGAGGGCATCATACTGCCCCAGGACTTGCTCCACCAGGACACCAACTTCGGTGGCAGTGAAGCTGGTGCCCCTCTGCTTCTTTGGCCGGGGGTTGCCAGTGGTGCCAGATGTTGCAGTGCCTGACATGGCAACCCCAGAGGCAGGAGTGGGTGGGCAACTGGGTCCTGGGGCTGGGCTGTGGAGCGATGGTATCCCAGTCGGGAGTCTTCTGTTCCAGCAGGGGTGGACACAGCAAATGGACCCCTGCAGATGGCTGATGTGCAGGCACCAAATGGCAGGGCACGGTGGCAGCAGGCAGGCAGGCAGGCAGCAGCAGATGGCTCGTGGGAGGCTGCTCGGGGCTCTGGGGGGCAGTAATTCGGCCTTTTGGGCAGGAGCGTGGTCTTCCGTGTGCATACATGTGGCCAGCTTGATACGGAGTGATTTGGCACGTGAAAAACCTGCACGTCTGCGTGTAAATCGAGGAAAGGCCTTTAGCGCGTATCCACGTCAGCACGCATATGCGATTTCATTGGACCAAAGGCCCTTAGCACGTGAGCGCGTCTGTGACGTGAGGCGCGCAGGTTTTTCCCTCATTACACGTGATGACAGAGCACAAGTGGATTTCCACCAATCGTGTGCGGAACTTCCTGCGCACCCCAGAAATACACGTACCCAGGCCAATCGCGTGTACGCTCACTTCCCTCCGATTACACGTGATGACACTCAGACGTGCAGTTTTACCACGTGTGCTCGCATATGCGATTTCATTGGCCCAAAGGCCACCATGCGCAGCTGTGACGTCATGCGCATGGCCATAGAGAATGGCGCGTGTAAAAATGAAGAGATACACATCCGAGTGTCAAAGCGCGTAATTGGTGGAAATGGCCTCATTGTGTATGCGCGTCTGTGACGTGTGTATAAAAGGTACGTGTAGAACGCCATTTCCTTGTACGTGCTTTTCGTGGACAGCGAGTGGGTGAAATCTGTACTTCTTGTCGGTTCACACGCAATTTACTTCACAGCGTTTCCAGTTCGTACTCCCTGTTACCTCTGACAGCTTTTTCTCTTTTCCTCTTTTTCCTGGGCCTGTTTCCTCAAACAGCGTTCCCTACTACTGTTGTCCTGTCTCCTCAGACAGCGTACAATTCTTCTTTTGGTGGGGGTGTTGCCAACGCGCATATTTTTCACGCTTTTGTTCCTGGCGGACGGTGAGTCGCGCACGTATATAACATCTGTGCTTGCCCCGTGTGTCGCGTACCCCTTCAGAGGTCATTCTAGGCTGCGTGTGACACGCATACGTTCATTCTTGTGTTCATGGGTGCCACAGCGTAGTGCAGGTTTATTTTTCCATGCACGTGGTCTAGGAGGGGTTGCGTGCACCTAACTTTGCTTTTTTGGGGTGCCTTTGCGTTGCGTGAGCCGTCATCTTTCCCCAGGGGTGACATACAGCCTTGCTAGAGCACTAGGGTACGATTACCATCTGGTACCCAACTCCTTTGACCCCCAATTGCCCAGGACAATAGTTCACATCGACTCCCATACACACAATAACATCAGTGCCATGGCTGGGAGGCGAACAAGCCCTAAGTGTGACAAAGGTGGCCGAGCCCCAAGTGGTGGCCGTTGTGGATCCGGTAGGGGACGTGGCCGTGACTTGCAGGGTGCCCCTAGCCCCCCATGTGTGGAGGAGCAGTCAGGGACACCCATGCCACCCCCCCACTGGTTGAGGTTACCGTGGCTGACACCATCCATGCTCAGCCCTTGTTGGACCAGCCCACTGTGGAACCAGACCTGGCACAGAGTGACTCCATGGCTGACTTCCAAGTCAGCAGGTCTAGGCCACGTGCGCCGGTGAACGTTGGTGTCATCAGGCCACGTGGATCAGGGGCAGCTAGGTCATCTGCTTCCCCGCGTAGGCAGGCTGGGGAGGCTGCAGGGGCAGCTGCGGCTCCATCCACCCCACCTCTCACACACCCATCCAGGACAGTGTCAGTCCAAGTCCATCATGCTGACATTCCCCCTGACACCATCACACTTGAGATAATGCCTGCACCAACTCCCATGCTGAGTGTGCAATCCCACGCTCCTGCCCCTAGTGTCCAGAGCGGCACAGGACACTCTGGATCCCCACCACCTTCCAAGCGGAAGAGGAAGAGTGCTCGTCCAGTAGAGGCTGATGCCCCAGACACGGCTACACAGTCCGGCCCGTCAAGGAAGCCCAGCTTCAATGAGGCCGAACTGAATGCACTTGTAGAGTATGTGTCCGCATATGACCGCGAAATGGTGATTGTTGCAGGATCCAAGACCACACCGGCACAGCTAATGAATGCTACAAGCGCTGGAATGACCTGAAGCGCAGGGCAAAGAATAAGCTGGCCTCAAGTCATGCCGCAACTCTAGTGACTGGAGGTGGGTCTCCAGCAGATGACATAGAACTCATTCCACATGAGCAGGTTGCTGGGACCTACGTCACGGAGGAACAGATCCAAGGCGTGGGAGAAGTGGCAGATTACGAGGCATTGTCCGGTGAGTGCACATGCATGTGTGTGTCATCCATGTGCATGGTGTGTGTGGGAGGGCTTCTGTTTGGGTGCCAGGGGAGTGAGGGTGTGTGTGCCTGAGTGGTTCAGCTCACCCATGTGCCTCTTCCTATACATTCTTGGCAACAGCATTTGGGTATAGTAGCATCCCTTCGGCCAACATTAGACATCCAGCCCAACACCACGCCAGTTGCCCTTGGAGTGTCATCTTGCAACAACACTGTTGCTTATTTACCTCTGTTTATTCAGGCAGATTGTTTGCATACCACCACTTTTACTCTGGATTTCTCAGTCCTATTGTCACATGTCTGACATGGCTATGGTACAGTGGACTGGCTCAGTTTCGTGGACATGATTAGTTTGGACATGTCCTTGTGCTATAGGACCATTTTTGACTGGCAGCTGCAGGTTAAACATTTGAACCATTACAATGAAAATAATCAATTATATGAACAAACTGGACTGAATGAACAATTGGTGACCTCCTCTCCCTCTTCACTTCATGGCTAGGGTACATGCCATCTGTGTGATGGCATGTGTATTTGACCTGCCAATCACTGGCCAATGTGTGATGCCACTGCTAGGCAGCATGCAGCAAATGTGTTCATCTTCCATCTTGGTGTCATCAATGTGTGCCATCTGCCTCCCCATCACACGCAGTGACGGTGCATGCATGGGAGTGTTTTAGTCATGTGGGACATGTGTCAATCAAGTACTGTTTCTGTAGTCTCTCTGCCCTTATTGTGTGCCATAGTGCTAATGCCTGTTTCCATTTGTTTTCTTTCATGTCTTTGCAGGGGAAGACGCACTTGATACTGCTGGGATTGTGGAGATGGTGCAGACCCAGGAGGGGTCTGAGGGCCGACCGACCACCAGTGAGGGACGTGGTGTGGTGGTGGGTGAGAACCCACAACTGCTGCAGGTCGTGCTCTCAAGGGGTGCCTCTGGCTGCACCTCCCCCGAGCTGTACTCAGGTGTTGATTCGGATGATGAGACCTACGTGCCGTCGCAGGTGAGTGTTCCTGGGAGGGATTCTGTTCTGTCTGACCCACCTGCACCAGGGTTAGAACCCTCAATGGGGATGTCAGTGTTGGCAGGTACGCCTTTGGTGGTTACGGATGCAGAGTCACACTCCGCGACATCTGATCCTGTTCCTGGGCCAGCAGATCAGAGGGGGAATGCAGTCCTGCAGCCTCAGGCAGTGCCGGCACAGCAAGGCGCAGTTCGCCTTGCCCCAGACAGGTGTGGTGCCCGCCGACGTGGTGGCCGTACGCCACCTGGCAATACCACATGGGAGCAATCCATTTACGGTATGGCAACCCAACAGGCAGCATCATCAGAGATGATAGCTCAGGCCATGGATAGGGTGGCCACTTCCATTGTCCCCCCCGAAAGGCTGATGGAGCGACTACAGCAGGCAACTGACTCCATCTGCCAGTCACACAGGGAGGACATGTTGGCGTCCGACAGGGACAGGCGGGCGGCACTGGCGACTGCAGGAAGCCATCTCCATAGAGTCCCAGGGCCACAGGGAAGCCCTGAGGCTGGAACTCCTTCACCTCAGGATGACTCTTGTTGAGCTTGAGGCTTCAACAAACCGAAGGACAGAACAGCAGCTGGAGCGTCTCACCCTTACGCTCTCAGCTGAGATGCAGGCAACTAGGGCGGAGGTCTGGGCATCCTGTGAGCTGTTGCATGGGGACCTCCGCACACTAATCCTCCAGAACGAGACCTACCACACCCGCATACTTGCAGCCATATAGGAACAGACTAGGGCTTTGCGTGGGCTGCCTCCCATAGTGCCACCACCTCCGGATGCAGCTGCAGAGGGTGAGGATAGCAACAGCAGTGATACTCCCACAATAGGGTAGCCGTGTAGGCCATGAGCCCACGGAGGTGTTTTTTTTTCGCAAGATCCACACAGGTGGGTTTTGGTGTGCACCCTGTCTTGGACCTCCTGGGTAGCCTCCCTAACCCCCCTGGGCCCATTAATGGCCATTTTTGATTTTTTTTTTTTTGAGACAATGGGTTGCCTTGTGTGGCTCCCGTGGGCACATGCTGCATTGTGGCTGGGCACATGCAGGCTTGACATGGATTTGGTTCAGATGCTTGGGTTTTTGTCACACACACCCCTCCTGCTTCCCATTTCCATGGGCTTGCAAAGGGTGTGCCCATTGACATTGACGTACATGGTGACATTGGACTCCCATGAGCTGTGTGGGCAGTCTGTAGTCAATACTGTGTATACTTTGATAGTGCATATTGTTGTTTTATTGTACACTGCGTGGTGTATTGATATGTGCCTCTGCATCCATCTCATCCTCCATATTTGGAGGTCCATTCCTCATGTCTTCCCAATGCGGTCCACCTTGGAACTGGAGTCCATGTTATAAGCAGTGCACCTACACTCTTGCGTGGCGCTAACACTGTATACTTGGAAGTGTTCGGAGGGCTGTCATCATCAGGTGGTGAGGCTAGCTAATTTTTAAGTCTGTAATGTCATGTTTAAGGTAGGTCGGAGGTTGTGTATGTGATTGGTATTCTTGGTAAGTATTTGGTAATGTGGGTTGTAGGTCCTGCATTACTGTGAGCATTTCATGTGTGGACATGTTTCCATTAGGGACACTGTAGCTGCTGACACTTGGGGCATGTTGTGGGGAATAATGTCTTTCCTCTCACATTGCATGACATGCCATGGTGTGTTGTGTGACTGTGCTGGGGAGGGGGTGGGTGACATGGCACTGTTTTCATGTAGTATTTTGCAAGTGGGTATTCATTTCTGCAGCATGGAAGTGTCTTTTCATGACACTGCATTGGTGGTATTTGTGTAGGTAGGGATGCACACATTGTGACACTTCCACATGAACAATCTCAGGCTGCTATGGTTCTGACAGTTGACAGTCCCTTTGTTCGTCTTAATTGTCAGGTCGAGTCATCATTGCTTATCAGATGGTATGTGCCAGGCCTGTGTGCACTCCACTGGGGTTCGATTTCTTTGTGAAGTAATTAGCCACCAGCTGCGTACGGGCTGCCTCACCCCGTGCCCTCTCCCCTCCCATGCGCAGCGGGCGTGCATGTAGTTGGGGATGTGGGGGCACCACCATGTCCACGGCCAGGCCCCGGCGTGTTGCAACATTGTGCAGGACGCATGCTGCCACTATGATCCTGCACACTACTGGGGGCGCATATAACAGCTGCCCGCCAGAATGGTCAAGGGAGCGAAAGCGTGACTTGAGCACACCGAATGTGCGCTCCACTATGCCCGGGGTTGCAATATGGGCTGTGTTGTATCTTACCTCTGGAGGCGTGATGGGGTTCTGAATTGGCATCATCATGTGGGTGCTCAGAGGGTAGGCACGGTCCCCTGGTGAGGAGGTGATGGGTATCATTAGTGGGGTAGTGACATAACTCTGCATCTGACATGCATGCATGTGCAGTGGCATTCATACTCCCCAAGCAGCCATGTATCGCCATGCCGCCCAGCTTCTAGGTCCCGGCTTAGGGTAGACATTTGGTAAATGAAGCTGTCGTGGGCGGACGCTGGAGAGTTGGCATATACTGAGGTGATGATTCCCTTAGCATTACATACTACCTGCACGTTGATGGAATGCCAGTGCTTGCAGTTCCTATAGATGTGCTCAGATGCCCTGGGGGGACGTAGTGCCACATGGGTGCAGTCAATGGCACCTAGCACTTTTGGGAATTGTGCCACACCGTAGAAATCGAGGGTGGCAGCCTGCCTTTCTGCAGGTGTCCTGGGCAGGTATATGTGCCTACGGACTGATGGGCATGCAATGATGATGTTCAAGACCTGATGTAGGCAGCGTGACTGTGTGGCCTGTGACACCCCACCCACTATGGCACTTGTCCGCTGAAATGATCCTGTGGCCAAGAAGTGCAGTACATTGAGGACCTTCTCCAGGGGGCTGAGTGCTTGGGAGCACAGGGTGGGTGATGTGAGGTCATCCTCCCACTCACTGACCAGGTCCAGTATTATGTGTGGGGGAAACCTGTACCTCCCATACACCTGGTCATCAGGCATCCCAAAAAGGCTGGTTCTGGGAGTGAAAATTCAGGCCCTCACTATCCTCCTCCTCCTCCTTTGGTAACCCACAGCCACTGCTGCTAGGAATGGTATATTCATCCTGGCGTATGAGCTTGTTTGTTGTTTGCGCGCACTTTTATGCTGCGCGGGTCGACGTACGCCTGCTTCATGCTGGCGTACGTGTCTCAGGATTGGACCATTTATTTTTTGCCACGTCGTAGGCGAACGTGTGAATCTTCCCACCCACCCCAGGAATACACGTAGCACGCTCTCACAGGCACAGTTGCGGGTAAATATTCCCGCCCACCCCTGGAATACATGTACCCCACTCTCACAGGCCCAATCGCGTGTGGAAGTTCACGCGCACCCCGAAGTACACGTACCCAGGCCAATCGCGTGTGGGACTTCCCGCGCACCCCGAAGTACACGTACCCAGGCTAATCGCGTGTGGAAGTTCACGCGCACCCTGAAGTACACGTACCCAGGCCAATCGCGTGTGGAACTTCCTGCGCACCCCGAGGTACACATACCCAGGCCAATCGCGTGTGGAACTTCCCGCGCACACCGAAGTACATGTACCCAGGCAAATCGCACGGCTGGGGGGTGGGGGTGGTGGGAGACATGAGTGGGGGCCTGGTGGAGGCTGCCCCTGCACTGCTGGGGGGTGAGGGTGGTGGGAGACATGAGTTGGACATGAGTGGGGGCCTGGTGGAGGCTGCCCCTGGTGGCTGGGGGGTGGGTTGGTGGGAGACATGAGTGGGGGCCTGGTGGAGGCTGCCCCTGGTGTCTGGGGGGTGGGGGTGGTGGGAGACATGAGTGGGGGCCTGGTGGAGGCTGCCCCTGGTGGCTGGGGAGTGGGGGTAATAGGGGACATGAGTGGGGGCCTGGTGGAGGCTGCCCCTGCACTGCTGGGGGGTGGGGGTGGTGGTAGACATGAGTGGGGGCCTGGTGGAGGCTGCCCCTGGTGGCTGGGGGGTGGGGGTGGTGGTAGACATAAGTGGGGGCCTGGTGGAGGCTGCCCCTGCACTGCTGGGGGTGGGGGTGGTGGGAGACATGAGTGGGGGCCTGGTGGAGGCTGCCCCTGGTGGCTGGGGGGTGGGGGTGGTGGGAGACATGAGTGGGGGCCTGGTGGAGGCTGCCCCTGGTGGCTGGGGGGTGGGGGTGGTGGGAGACATGAGTGGGGGCCTGGTGGAGGCTGCCCCTGGTGGCTGGGGGTGAGGGTGGTGGGAGACATGAGTTGGACATGAGTGGGGGCCTGGTGGAGGGTGCCCCTGGTGGCTGGGGGGTGGGGGTGGTGGTAGACATGAGTGGGGGCCTGGTGGAGGCTGCCCCTGCACTGCTGCGGTGTGGGGGTGGTGGGAGACATGAGTGGGGACCTGGTGGAGGCTACCCCTGGTGGCTGGGGGGTGGGGGTGGTGGGAGACATGAGTGGGGGCCTGGTGGAGGCTGCCCCTGCACTGCTGGGGGGTGGGGGTGGTGGGAGACATGAGTGGGGGCCTGGTGGATGCTGCCCCTGGTGGCTGGGGGGTGGGGGTGGTGGTAGACATGAGTGGGGACCTGGTGGAGGCTGCCCCTGCACTGCTGGGGGGTGGGGGTGGTGGTAGACATGAGTGGGGGCCTGGTGGAGGCTGCCCCTGGTGGCTGGGGGGTGGGGGTAATAGGGGACATGAGTGGGGCCTGGTGGAGACTGCCCCTGCACTGCTGGGGGGTGGGGGTGGTGGGAGACATAAGTGGGGGCCTGGTGGAGGGTGCCCCTGGTGGCTGGGGGTTGGGGGTGGTGGTAGACATGAGTGGGGGCCTGGTGGAGGCTGCCCCTGCACTGCTGGGGGGTGAGGGTGGTGGGAGACATGAGTGGGGCCTGGTGGAGGCTGCCCCTGGTGGCTGGGGGGTGGGGGTGGTGGAAGACATGAGTGGGGGCCTGGTGGAGGCTGCCCCTGCACTGCTGGGCGGTGGGGGGTGGTGGGAGACATGAGTGGGGCCTGGTGGAGGCTGCCCCTGGTGGCTGGGGTTTGGGGGTAATAGGGGACATGAGTGGGGGCCTGGTGTAGGCTGCCCCTGGTGGCTGGGGCGTGAGGGTGGTGGGGTACATGAGTTGGACATGAGTCGGGGCCTGGTGGAGGGTGCTCCTGGTGGCTGGGGGTTGGGGGTGGTGGGAGACATGAGTGGGGGCCTGGTGGGGGCTGCCCCTGGTGGCTTGGTGGTGGGGGTGGTGGGAGACATGTGTTGGTGATCAGTAGTGCAAGGTGACATGTGGGTTGGCTGGTGGGCATGGCCATGGTGGATGGGTTGCCTGTGGGACATGAGCAGGGGTTCAGGGTAGTCCCCTGTGGTGTGGGCTGCCTGCAGGGGCCGTGGAGGGTGTAGAGGGAACACCTGGGGGGACCCACATGACCAAATCACATGTAGCATTCCCCGGCACCACCGAAATACACGTACCCTGCAGAAATCGCGTGTGAATCTTCCGCACACATCGGAATACACGTACCCAGGCCAATCGCGTGTGGAACTTCCCACGCACCCCGAAGTACACGTACCCAGGCCAATCGCATGTGGAACTTCCCGCGCACCCCCACCTACCCAGGCCAATTGCGTGTGGAACTTCCCGCGCACCCCGTAGTACACGTACCCAGGCTAATCGCGTGTGGAACTTCCCGCGCACCCCAAAGTACACATACCCAGGCTAATCACGTGTGGAACTTCCCGCGCACCCAGGAACACGCGCACACGCTATTTTTCACACAGCGGGTGTCTGTGTTTGTCGGTGCCCCTTTGCACCTCATTTGTCCTAGAGGGCCACTGTATGGGCCATTCATCATGGCTGTATATGGGTGCTTTTTGTTAGCACACATTTTGGCGCACATTTTTTTCAGTCGCAGGGGCGCTACCGCCTGCTTTCTTGTGGCGTACTTGTTTGGCCCTGTGCGTGTCTTTGACCGTGCACTGGTTTCCCCCATGAATACGGGTTGTAGGCGAGCGTGTGGGCGTTCCGCGCACTTGCCTCCTGTACTTCCCCGTGATGCCCACATTTTCACGCGTTGTTCCCCATTCCGAGTGTTACGCCCCGGGTTCCGCCTACTTTTGTGATGTGCGCCGCACTATGTGCGATTTCGCAGTGGCCGTGGCGCACGCTGTTGGATGACCTGTGCGCCGGCATGCGCGGCGCACATTTTTAGCGCACATACAATGTTTTTCTCGCACACGGACTTCCATGAATCGCTGTGCGCTGGTTTTCCTGCGATTTTCGCACTTGCACTGCGATTTTCGCACTTTTCCTGCAATTTGCACGTTTTGGCACCTCTGCACGGGAATGTTCGGCGCACATTAATTCCATGAATCGACCCCTTAAATTGTTGTTCACACCAGTAAGTGTCAAGCAATTTGTCAGCCATGCATTTCTGGCAATCTGGACAAAATGAGCACTGTCAGCCTGA
The DNA here is from genome assembly GCF_040938575.1 of Ambystoma mexicanum. Taxonomy (NCBI): domain Eukaryota; kingdom Metazoa; phylum Chordata; class Amphibia; order Caudata; family Ambystomatidae; genus Ambystoma; species Ambystoma mexicanum. The sequence continues at coordinate 644,876,409 of NC_090930.1, read as the reverse complement.
AATCCATGAACCTCAACCAGCTCCAATTTATTCTTACCACTTACCAACAAAGTGGCCAACCTCCAAACTAAAATTGCTCTAAAGAAAGCTTCACTATCAGCCCAAACCCAAACTCCCTTGAACAAAATACCCATACCCAAACCCAAAGAACTCACCCAATTCAGCTTCTCTAAGGTCTCAGTGATCAAGGTAGAGAAAACTATTCTGGCTCTTAAACCATCAAATTGCAAAGGCGAACAAAGCCCAGCACAACTGATCAAGGACGCTGCTAGAGATCTAGCTCCCTTCATCACCAAACTTATCAATGCCTCCTTTACTACTGGCACCATTCCGTGCAACCTAAAGGAATCCTGGGTACTCCCACTTCTGAAACAACAAACATTGGACCCTAACATTCATCCAATACCACAGTGCCTTTCTTACTAAAAATACTAGACAAGGTAGCATACACCCAAATTCAGAACTTCCTTGAGGTGAACCATCTCCTTGGCCTCCGCCAATCCGGTTTCCGACCTCAACATGGCACAGAGACTGCCCTCATCGACTTAAAGGCCCAAATAGACTCACTCAGAGACAAGGGTAAATTAGCTCTCCTCCTCCTACGAGACCTCTCAGCCGCCTTTGACCTGGTGGACCATAGAGTCCTGTGTAATCACTTGGACTCTGCGCCCCACTTTTCAATGGAGGCCATAGTCTGGATACAGTAATTCCTTAGTGACAGGTCCATGAGAGTGTTCTCCCCCTCAGTGGCAGCAGACCCGATACCCATCACGTGGGGAGTGCCCCAGGGATCGTGTGTCTCGCCAACACTCTACAATATCTTTACCAAGCCACTCTTTGACGATCTTGACAATCTGGGTATCACCTATACCAACTATGCAGGCGATTCCCAGATTCTCCTACCACTTACTGGGGATTATGGGGAAGATCTGGCTTTGGTGAACAGAGTCTTTAGCATCATTCGGGCATGGATGGCCAACCATGGCCTATGCTTGAACGATGACAAAACAGAGCTCATCATCCTGGGCACCGCAGCTCGCATCTCTAAACTTAACCGAAATTACTCAGCATTTATCATCGATGGGAACACTATCAAGGTTGCCAGGCAAGTAAAAACCTTGGGTTTCTATCTCGACTCGACCCTATCCCTTACCAAACAGGTGAACTCACTGGCCTCATCCACGGCCTGTACATGTAAATTAATACGAGCCGGGAAACAATTCCTATCAGATGACAGTTGTCTAATCTTAGCCAGAGCCCTTATCCTATCAAAATTAGATTATTGCAACTCCCTCTACATAGGGACAACTAAACAAACAATCAACAGAATACAAGTGCTCCAAAATAATGCACTTAGAGCGGCCCTAAGTATACCCAGAAGAGCACATATTTCTGAAATAAGACGGAAATACAAATGGCAATTTACCCAAGAAAAATTCAACCTTAAATCTGCCTCCCTCATCTACAAATGCTTAAACAACAAAGCCCCCCGCTACCTAACAGAATGATTTACTAGAAAAAATTCTACTTGACCAACAAGAATAGTCAGCCCCAACTTCCTTCTAGTTCCCAGATTTAAACTAACTACTATTGGAGGATCCAGCTTCCCAGTCAGGGCAGCTCAATTGTGGAACTCCCTACCTCATGCACTTAGATCTGACCAAACGTTCAACAAATTCAGAAAGAACACAATAAAATGGCTCACTGAGAATGCTATGTAACCCGCACTCTCCCCACGTACCTACCACATGTATTGTTCCAGATATATACTTGCTTTTATGTAAACCCTAGCTATATGATGACTGCTTGACTGCACACCGTCTGTACTTGTTCCACCCTGTGGAGCCAAGAAAATCTGTTTTTCCATGTTCTGTAAACTTGTAACTTCTGTAACCAAGCTGTAAGCCCTCTTGTCACATGCACCCTGATACCTCAGGGTCCGGTGCACACAATAAATAAATAAACAAACAAACAAACAAACAAACCTATAACTACTGACCAATCTCTGTCTGTCATTTTAGGCCCAGTTAATCAAAAGCATGGGAAGACAATTCTAGGAATGCAGTGAAAGCATTTTAATTTTCCAATACAGACAGACAGGCAGAGGAATGTATGGCAACTAGCCTATTGGATAAGAAGGAGCCATTTTACGGAGCCTTGAAGCTAAGAAAGCAAAGCCAATAATCAACTTGTATGTACCAGCCTCATATGACACTGTGCATCACAACATTTGTCTGCTTAGGTAGGAAGTACAAATGGGCATGAAGGGAACTTCCCCTAAAGTGGACCAAATAATCTTTAAAAGACCTCATGGCAGATGTCAAATGGGACACATTCTCACTCCAGACACTTACTGTCACAGAGAACCACAGGGTGCCTCCCATGCATCATTTATTGTTTTAAAATCACACCCAATATGTACACCAGTGGCACACAATAAAGATTCAATTGGACACCAAAACCCATCACGACACCCATTCCCTCCTTACATGATTGGGGACCATCCAAACCTGAATGCTCCAAAGCAGTCTGTGCCTCAACCCAGGGAAGTCAAAATACTGCTTTGACGGCTGGCCATAGCAGCTGACATGCTCATGCTCTGGCCCAGTGGTATAAACCGGGACTCCTCACTAGGGTCAGAATGGGGCATGAACTTGGCTCAGGGACCAATGAAAATAGGGTCCACAATCGCAAATGACAATTTGACCCTTTTGTGACACTGTTTATGTGGTACCCAAGGAGAAGTTATTTTGGTCAAATGAGTTGCAAATTCTCCATTTTGAAGACCACTTATTCAATAACACTTGTCAAAACTATTGGTTGTACACCAAATCAGCTTTCTAAACAAGCCAACATTGGCCAATCAAACTGGCCAAACTGGCATGTTGGGCATGCACTTTGAAAAAATTGCCCTATAGGCGAGTCTGAGACAGCTCCTCATTATTACTGATGATGAAGAATCTGAGAGTCCAGTTCAATCAACACCTCTCCTTCTCTAAACACATTTCGACAACGTTAGCACCTGACACTCATAAATAATGGGATTTTAAAACTGTTACCTTCATTGAGTATGAATTATTGATTCCAATTAGTCCAGTCACTGGTTCAAACCAACAATGACTATTGTAACATCCTTTTAATCGGTCTACCAAGAAAGAGATTTCTCACCTCCAGACCAGAAAACATAGGACAACATGCCTAATGCCTCAGAAAACATGATCATCTAACAGGTGCTCTGAAGAGCCTCCAATCACTTTCAATTCAGCACTAAATTGACTTTTTATGGCATTCTGCACATCGAGGGCATTGGTCTGGAACTGCGGATCAAAAAAAACGTGTAATCCGATTTTTTTTTTCATCTTAGTCAAAGAATACCAAATCCTCAGAGCAAAGGCTGCATCTGTAATCGTTTGAAATTCAGGTGATCCCTAAAAACATTGCTGTTAAAAAGGGCCTTCCCCAACAATAGCTATGTTTTAGTTTATTGATATTTTGTAGTTTCCATCTGCCCTGTACATCACAAAACGTATTAATCAATACAGGAATTCACTGTCTTGTACATTATTTTAATGACACATTACCACTGCTCTGCAAAAGCACCCGCAAGGCATCCTTCACTTTTCCCCTCTATCCCGCCCCTCTTTTCTCAATGTGCTCTGAAGTATCTCAAATACATACAGTACTACACAAAAACCAACTATATATAAAGATACAAACAAAAAAATGGATACACTAGTCAGTTCTGTTTAAAAAATGCCATAGGTACTAGTGATATTTCAATACTTTTTTTTCACATTGCATACCTTTCGGGCAATACATGTATCAGTAACTAAATTTGCAGCCATTGCAAAGTTCCAAACTAATTTACCTGTTTCATTTCACAGAGGAAGTAGTATAATGTTTTTCTGGCCATGAAGACACATCAATTACTGTTACAAGCATACTAGATGGCACTTGGTCATGGCCACACCCTTGGTAGCACTCTGCCTTTTATATTGCTCGGTCAGGAACCGTATGTCAAATGCATTCCCTCGCATCTGCAAGAACAGGAGTACTGTCACGTTACCCATGTCATCAGAGTACATTTTTTGGGGTCACACCCTTAATGTGCCATGCCCCTTTATCTTTCTATGCTTTTGCGACCTAAATGTAAATTATAAGTTAGTACAGTTGTTGTTTCTATGTATTTATTATGCTGCACAGCTATTCATTTTGTCTCACATACGGTACATGAAATAAATCCTTGAGTACTGCTGTTTTTATATAGCTCTAGCACTCCCACTGTCGCATGCCTTACTCAACTGTATTGATAAATTAACAGACTTATTGTTCAGGGGTATATGTCATTTTGTGGTATTTTGAATGAAGAGAAGTTATGAATACTGTTGCAAATCAAGCATTTCAATCATGTGTTTTGTCTGAATGTGTGGCAGAGGGCCAGTGTGATGTCATTAATCCACGATGGGCGCTGCTACAATTTATGAATCAGAATTTGATCTACAACTACTTTCAGAGTGATCTATCAAATACTTTCTAAGGACCTTTTTTGTTCACCATAAAATCTGAATAAAGAAGGTGCTTAAAATAATTAGATATCTCATATTGTTTAGAAGTTTCTGTTCGCAATTTGTTTTTCATGATTTAAACACTTATTTACTTCTATTGTGTTACAGGTTCTGGCAATTGACAAGAACATTGGGAAATTATTTAAGAGTAGTTGAACTGTAAAATGTGATTCTATCGTCCAGTAAAATCTATTTTTTCTAAATGTTGATACCTTCAGATTTCGAATGTCATTTAAAAGTAGAACTTCCACCATCAGTTAGAAAAGGAAAACAGATAACAGACTTTCCCTTGTGTATTGTATGTCAACAAAGAAATAAATCTTCCTTGGTTAATCCAAAATGTTATGAAAAGGTTTTAGAGTGTGTTAAGAAGAGAGACAAGTGAGACAATAACGAATACTTGAACATAAGTGTACGATTAGGCAACTTAACACATGAAGAACTGAAAAATGAAAGCGCATCATGGCATTCGGAATGCTTCAAGCATAGTACTCATAAGGCAAACATGGATTGGAGCAAACGATTGTATGGAGAGCAGTTATTTGAGCCAAAGCAGTCAATCTGCAGCCATTAAGAACAGGAAGAAGTAGAATGAAGCTACACTACAATAATCAAAAATAACTATGTACAACTAAAATAAATGTTCTTTTGCAAAAAAAGGCAAACAATGAAATCAAATATACTTGATATCAACTGATCCAGCAGGCATCCATTTGAAGAGAGCAGTAGAACTGCCTAACAATAACACATTGAAGATTCATCTTAGTGATTGTACAAATCCTGGAGACCCTTGCATATGTTGAATTTTATCTTCAATCAGTGATTTTCAACATAACAACAATGGGTGAAATTGAAAAGCTTTACAGGAAAATTGCAGCTTACAATGGTTTGGAAGAATTACAGATGGAAACAAGAAAACAAATCAAATGTTTCATAGAAGAAGAGCTTGAATGTATTGGCATTATTATTAGTAATTCCAAAAGGGTCAATGAACCACAGCAAGTCTTGCTGAAAGTAACAGCAGATATTGCGCTCTCATGCAGATGAAGAATTTGAAGATATTGAGAAAAATATGAAAACCCTTCTTTAAGCAGCTACAATTTTAGAGAGACGTACTAACTTGTGAAAAATTGAAATATACTGGACGTTTTGAAGAAGTGCATTTGGCAGATGTTGATCCAAAGGAAGTTGTTCTTTTTTTACAGGTGGTGTTGTCAAGGACAGATGGATATGAAAAGTAATTCAGAAAAGCAGGATACTACTGTAATGAAAAAGGCTTATAATTTGTCACAGATGTATATATATGAAATGCTATCACCACGACAAGCTTCCTGCGCAAGCACTTCTACCACATGGCATACCCGCAAAAAGCTGAATAGCATTGAAGTTTCTATGGATTATATCTGAATCCTTCAATGTGAGACACACATAGCCAAAGAGGTAATAAAATGCATGGATGAGTGTGGATGATCTTACATTCCTTCAGATTTGGTCATAGGCAAATTTGTCTATTGTGCTGCTGACAACATTGACTACCTCAAGGATACTCTGTATAGTAAAGGAACTTTGCACGGTACATTTATGGTGGTCTATCAGAAGGAGTAGCCCGATATCCTAAGCCCAATTGAAATATCAGTAACATCATCACTTCAATTACTGCAGATGATTCCTCAGTCCCTGTCTGAGATTATGGGCCTCATTATAAATTTGCCGGTCTGGAGACAATGGTGCCGCTAAGCCTACCAGCACCTTCGTTTCCGGACTAGCAAACTACAAGTCTGCCTGCTGGAACCGCTGTGCCGACAGGTCGGCAGACTTGTCACGGAAGCACCAGTATCATTGTTAACGGTACTGGTGCTCCCGTGTTCGTGGACTCTATGGGAATGGAGATTGACAACATTTGCCAGCACCTGACTTCCCGGCTGCCGGACTTGGAATATTCCCTTGGCACAGGGAAGTCAAGCATGGGCAATTTATTCTGAGCCCGGTGGCAACCCACCGGTAGCCGCCAGACTCGAATGAGGCCCTATGTCTTGCAACATTCCCACGTGGTGTAAACCACAGAATACTATAAGCAGTCAAATCACTGATTGTATAGGGATGAATAAGGTTTTCTAGATTGGCTGAAGGAACTACTTCAGGTGATGGCAGAAGTTTTGCCATTGAGTACATTTTAAGAATGTTTTGATCAAGATGAAGAGTTACTGGATGCACATTGTAATCTCACTGAAGAAACCGAGACTGATGTATGTGAGACAGAGTCACCACCACTCACTACAGTTTCAACTTGTTCCACTTACAATTCCATTATAAGTTGTACTCCAACTAAAGAAACTTGTGTCTATGTAGACCCACTCAAAGATGCCAGCCCAACAAGCACACAAACACAGCTCAAATTCATGAAGAGGTTGGGGAAAATAACATATGTTGTCACCCTAGAATCAAAAACAGTTGTAACATTGATCTTGGTCTTTACGAGCTGGTTCTAATTAAGCAATGTGCCCCGAGCAGCAGGGCCATTACCGACTCAGGCATTGAGGCTACTTTAACTGTACTTTATGACACAAATGTTGTGTCGAAGATTCTATTGGGGAAGTGCATCAGGAGAACTGTTGAAGCACACACGTCACTAAGGCTTGCACTTTTCAAATGCATCATCGATGAATTCTACAAATAGTATGTTGAAATCAAGTAAAGAATGGATCCTGAGCTTAATAATGTACTTAAATGTTTAAAAGTGAATGATTCCCAAGAAACAAAATCAGTACAAAACTAACTTTTGACAATTCTGGCAAATTTAAATGTGATGGCCAAAATTGAACCATTTGATGCTAAATAATATCAAGAAAAAACAACACTCAGAGTGGTTTTTCAGTACATTCATATGGTGGATGAATTAATTTATTTATCAGATTCGTCCGAACTGCAAACTGGGATTTACACCTTGCATTACATGAATAGTTTTTTCTACACAAATATGATAGCATGGCACTTATCTTAAAGGAAACAGCTTGAAAGCAAAAACCCATGCGGTCTTCTTTTTAGCCTCTCCTGAGTTGTCAAGGCTGTCTAAAGAAGCAAACGAAATTATAGTAATGACAGATTACGAACGGTCAAAACATCACCACCTAACAGCATCCAAAGCAACAGGCCAAAAGGAAGATGTTCAACAGACCTACAACTCGATCCTGACATTGACTAATCATGTGACTTATGACGGAAAATAACTTATCAACATCTCGACAAAGGCAGTTTTTGATGAAAAAATTCAGAACACAGCAACAATGACTGAAATAGTTTGCCAAATGTACAACAGCTTTAAGGAAGACCGGATTTAATCAGACAGTTGTAGACTGTGGCCACCAATGAAGAAAGAGAAACTTCAGCTGTGTGAAAGTGCACGCAAAGATGTTAAGACAAAAGTATCAGACACCACAGTGCAGCTGAAGGCAGATAGTTCTTTGTTCACACGTTTGCTGATTGATTCACAAAACCGAACTGACATTGATCTACAGTAATGCTTGAGTAATAATGAATTCTCTGCAGTGCCTCTTTCAATGTTCAACTTAGATGGTACAATGATTTTAGCTGCAAACAAAAGTAAGCTTATTAGGACACTGCAAGAGGAACAGAATACATAGGTTTCTAACAACATGACAGAGGTCTCTACATTTGTTACTGAAGACAGATTATCTGTACAGAGCAAACATAGTCAGCACCTGTCCTTGATGGAATGGCAGAATACCAATCACTGCAGAACCCGTCATATGTGAAGATATGCTGTAACCTTGCAATTGAGTTAAACAAGAAAATGGAACCTTATCTGCTCAAGTAGAATGAAACTCATTTAGTATTTAATACCTACCTAGAGAATTAATTCAAGAACTCCATGCGAAGGAAAAGAGCAGGAAAAACACATGTGGAGTACACAATCTCAGATTCTACACATTTTGAAAACTATTCCTTGATTACCCTTGTATCACATTCTATAACAAAAGATGAGTTATTTCCTCTCAAATAAAGCAATTCTGCATGTACGCAGGCTAAAAATAAGCATGGTAGCCAGCAGGAGACAAGAAGCCAAGTCATTAGATGGAAATGATGTTGGAGCTATTGAAAGCACACATGAGGAGGCAGGCACACAAATAATTCTTCACTCTCTTCATGTATCACATGGTCATGCTACTACACCCCGCATTTTTTCACCTGATACCAACATGTTTGTCCTTTCACTGTGGTGGTCACTATTCGTCCCATCTGACAGCATGTTTGTCACAGGAGTTGGAACTGATAGAAGATGTATAGATCTCAAATGTGTGTGCTCCTGCTTAGAGCCTACAAAAGTGCAAGCATTACTAGGCCTTCGTGCTCTTTTAGGGTGTGATGTTACCTGGTGCTTTATGAAGAAAGGAAAACTATATTTCTGGAAAGTTTTCAAGGCTTAACAAAAAGAAGTCCTGAAGCTTTGGGAAGACTTGAGTGTCTACAAAAAAAGAAGGAAGATGAAAGATTGAAAGAGTGAATCATTTGTCAAGTCTACTCGTCAAGAACACAGATTTCGGACATTGGCCAACTGTGTTGGTGGATGTTCACAAAAAAAAATAAGCAAAGTGAAAATCTGCCACCAACAAGGTGCTCTCAAATACTATCAATCTTAAGGACTCATTACCAGGTGATAGTGTCTCTGATCAACAACGCCCAAATCTCCCAGAGCACCACAGTTCAGGTGGGAAAAGGCAGATAATCAATATTCTCCTACTATGTGTATGCTTCCATGTGCACCACAATTAATTATACAGCTGGTACGGTGGGAATTTGTCAAAGGATGGTGTGTTGTGCATTGCAAATGCCGAGCTTAGTCGATCATGTGCACAGAACAGTAGAAATGTGGTGGCAACCAAGAGCTCTGTGATAACAATGATTTTGTAGATGATGAAAATGAACTCTGGGACTCAGAAGATGAACTATATAAACTTAATGTATCTCTTCAATGTAAATAGCTAATGTAGTTTTAATAAATAGTATATTTCAATGAGAAAATTATGAAGTAGCAATAATTTAAGAGGCTATGGGCCTAATTTCGAGTATGGAGGTAATCATGGCGCTATTTGTGCCATGACTACCTCCAATACCGGTACCAAGTCCGCCCTGGTTGAATGCGGACTTACCGGTCTATTCCGACCTTTGCGGGACCGGTAAGTCCCCATTGAAAAAGCCATTCCCCATTCCCATTTGAGCCCCCATAGGGATCAATGGGAAGGCGCTAATAACGGTACCGCAAATTGCGGTACCGTTATTAGCTCTAAAGTCTCTTAACGGGTCCCGTCCATAACGCCTGGTAAAACCAGGCGTTAAGGAAGGGACCCTCTAAGGGAACTCAGAATAGGGTGCAAAGGGATTACTGGCAGCGGTGTCCTTACCGGTGTCCTGTATCCCTTTGCGCCCAACTCGTAATGAGGCCCTATATCTCGGAAACAGTAAAAGATATCCAAAAAATCCTTATATGAACTTATCTTTTCCTTTGATCATGTTTAACAAAAATCCTACTTAGCAAATAATTGATAGAATTAGCCCAAAAGCAATCAGTATCCCCAACGGCGGACATCTTGGATTATGACATCAAACAGGCCCTCTTCCACACATTCAGAAAAAACACCTTGTAGCACATGATTGTATGCTTGTTTATCAATGCATCCCCAGTAGGCATACCTTCACTTCCTTCCAGATACCACGGACTGGGTTATAGTAACAGATGCTTCCCAACTATTAGCTTGGGTTTCACAGAATTAGCATTTGTAAAACAAACTGCGGGTGTTGCTGTTTTGTGGCATGCACCTGTTATCGTTTCGGTGCTGGTTTTTCCTGATTGTTATGTTTCCCTTGTTTGTTTTAACGTTGTCGTATCTGCATGCTTTTCATTCACACCTGAATGTTAATTGTATGCAATATCAATTGCATCTGCTTACATGTTGATCTTTTATTCTCATTTCTATTGTACTTGAGTTTCATGCAACTTTGTATACTGCAACTTTCACTGATTTGTGTTATTTGTATAGCCACACTTGTCTGAATAAAACATTGAAGCACTGAATTTGCGAGGTACAATGTTTATAATTTGAAAATATAAACACAAACAGATATAAAGAAAAAGATCGAGCATGCATGCTCCAGTGCTTTTCTGCAAACCACTTCCCAATCTCAAATCTTTCTTTCGGAATTTGTAAAGCAATATAGATTTTAAAGAAGTCACGTATCACCCCCTTGCCCTTGTCTTGGGTCTATCAAAACAGATTGTGTCTGCTAGAAGAAATTGATTTATGCCTTCGCAAAGTTCTGCTCGATATGTGGGCACTTGTCCTGTCAGTCCACATTTCCTTCTTCACATTTTTATTTTTTTTATAAATACAGAATTACATTATCATTTCTTTGGGATCATAGAGCAGCGTTGTCATTTCACTTTGAATTGTCAGAGTGACAAACCGTACTGCAATTACTTTCAAATGGATTCTGGTTGTCAGTTTACTTGCAAGTGCATCACGTAGGTAGGAAAGGAGATTTTAATTGACAGTTTTATCAAGCTCATCCTCTAAAACAAATATGACTTTTGCCATTATAACTTGGGAGGTCGATGACAAAGATCAGCACCCTTAATTGTACTTATCTCATTGAATACACAACGTCTGCATGTGAAACATTTGTATTTCCTTTTTATTTCCTGAAGGCCATGTTTTGCTCCTTTCTGTCTTAGCATACTACTTACAAAAACTGGTTAATTTTATCTAAAAAAAAAAAAATCTTTGAAATTCAGTGGGAAAAAAAAGCTCTTGTTAAACGGATATCACAGCTGCAGTGCAAAACAACACAACCCTAACAATGTGTGTGCCAGCGTGATTGGTAAAGCAACCCTAACTCAGCCACTGCCATGCACTATCCATGACCTCTCAGGTTGTGCGTTTTAACATGGAAAATTGCTTCACGAAATGAATTTCCACGGCATACCTCTATTTTCAAACGTTTAGCTGTAGAGGTCTACAGGACCCATACGAATAATTACGTCGGCAACCACGGCCAAATTGTGGTATTATTCCAAGGCATAAAGTCAATTTGTTAATCTGTTGTCCCCTTTGTGATATTCACACATTGACATATCAGTGTCCACGAAATGGTCGGTGATTAGTGATCTGCGAATATGACCTGGGAACCGAGACATCTCTAACTGGATGTTGGCCACGTTTTGAGGATACAAAAAAAAGACTTGCCAGTTTAAACCTAAAATCGTCAAATCATGCTTTCTGCAATATACACCAGATTCCTATGAACGTTTGGTGTGACTTTGGTAACAACACTGTAGGTGAAATCAAAGCTTGCCTCATGAGAAACTGCATGGGAAACAACATGTTTAGAACCCTCTCAATAACTTGTACCTTACACAAGGGACATTCACAAATCGTTCCCAAACAAGCAGAACTGGTTGTACATGTGATTTCAGAAGTTTCATGAAGTTTCATCCTTAGATTCATCAGTTGGCTCCAAAGTTATAAGCATAAAAACGGTTCTTTCTATAAGATGTCCAACGGTAACTTTTTTATTTTTTTTAAATATTGTTGTTTACATTATCTTGGAAAGTTTTGTTCATGTTACTGGTGAGAAGGAAGAGTAACTATATAGGTGTGGTCCCAAAAATCTGTTTCCCTTTCAATTTGCTATAGGAAAGGTTTGCTACATTCTTCACTCGAACAGTTGGACTGATCCTCGTATCCCAGGTTAGTTTTACATTGGTCTGTTGTTTGAGATTCTTGCCACAAGTCCCAAGGTTGGAGCACCATCCGTACCCAGACAACCTGAAAATAGGATAATGTCACTGCAAACTGATATTAGTAATGGTAACAGGAACATGCTAATTCCTCAGGCAGAGGGGTCCATATATCAGCTGCAACTCAAACACAAACTCTCCAGAACTACTGTACTTTGAGCCCAGTGTCTTCAAAACTCCCCTGCAGTCTGCTTACCCTACCCTAGGATTTAGAGAAACAGCAGGAAAGAAGCCCTGGTTCACTCGTCAGGTGAGTCATGAAGCCATTCATGGTCGCATTTAGGGGAAGAGAGATTGCTTAGGTTTAATCATGAAGCTCAGACCTCACGGCGAGCTGTTATAATAATCACACAGATGCCCATCCTTAGCCAGTTTTGACTTTTTGCCTCATGTATACAATAGTGTGGCATCAATGTGCCTAGAACATCCCACAAGCTGCTGTAGTGCCCACTACAATCTTCACTTCATACCTGAGGCCATCAAGGAGAGTAGAGTATCAACAATGTGACATTTCATGGAACTAGGCAGCTGCAGCTTGTACATGGGGGCTTTACAGAGTGCAACAATCACCATGAAGGTATCTCTGTGCTATACAGCAAATTAAATATAAACTGAAACTAGGAGTGTACTACTAGTGCTGACAAAGATAGTCCTAATGAAAGTTGAAAAGAAAGGTCTTCAGTTCCTGGTCAGAAAGATAGAATGCTAGACTTCTAAGATCATGGGCAAAGGTGTTCCAGATCTTGACTGCATGGACTTAGAAAGAAAGACCTCCTGATGTTTCCTTCCTGTATCCAGTCAGTCAAAGTTCTATCCAGTCTCGATCTTGAAGATCACAAGTAAGTATGTGGCCTCAGCTTCACGAAAAGATGCTTTGTGGTGGGGTATTGGAAACATTTAAACACCAGGCACATGCTTTTCAACATTATCTGGTTCTTCGCTGGGTGCCAGTGTAGTGAACAAAGGGCTGGAGTAATATGCTATTTCCTGTATTTTTTTATGAGCCAGTTGTAGTATTTTGGACTCTCTACAACCTAGGGATCATGTAATGTTCGAGACCCAGGTAGATGCCGTTATTAAAATCCATATGGGAGGAGACTAAAGAGGTCATTACCAGCACCTGGTGAGGAAAGACTAGATCAGGGAGGCATGTCTTTATGTTCTTAATCATAAAGTAACAAGTCTTTGTTACTGCAGCCACTTGGGTATTCAGCAGTAACTTGTTAGCTAGGATAATGCCCAGGCTGTTGACCTCTACGTTTGGGATAGTATATTGTCCAAAGGTACAAGGCTTGCAAGATGTTGTCCAGATATTGTGCTTTTCATTCAGGACCATGATATCTCTTTTATTAGGGTTTATTTTCTAAAGGTTTTAATCCATCCAGACCGTTACCGCTAAAAGGCCATGTCTGATCTTACCAGAAAGATTGTCATCACCCTCTTTAAGGTCCACCAAAATCTGTGTGCCATCAACATAGTTAAAAAAAAGTAACACCAGAATGGTGTGGAACTTCCATTAGTAGACAAATATATCAATTAAAGAGGATAGATAGGGGCTCAAGCCAAGCCATGAGGGATGCCACAATTCTTGATGATGAGAGAAGAAAATCCCTAAATATATCTGTTGGGTGCGATCGTCTAAAAAGGATTTGATCCAAATGAGCACAGTACCACCCACGGATTCCCAAATTGTACAACCTGGCAAGCAATATTCGGTGGTTGATGGTGCAGAACAACACCGAAAGATCCAGTTGAATTAAGGCAACAGTTTCATTTTTTCAGCTTTGCATCTTAAATGATTCAGTACTGATATGGTGACAGGTTCTGTGCTACACATGGGCCTGAAGCCTAACTGTGCACTGTCTAAATGATTTGCAGTTTCAACACAATTTTGCAATTGTGAGATAACGGCCCTCTTCAGTTGTTTAAATAAAACATGTAATTGGCAATAGGTTTTGTAACTGGACCTGTCGGTAGGGCTCAAGTGAGCCTTGTTCAGAAGAGGTTTAATGACTGAACATTTCCAGGAAATAGGAAAAATGCCTGTGGAAAGTGAGGCATAAAAAGAGATAAGATCCAATCCACAAAGATGAACTTATATCACAGCAATTGTAGGTGTTAAGAAATCTAAAGGCGACCTGGTGCCTTTTGCAGATGCCAATAAGTGATTAATGTCATTGCTGCCAAGTTCGGTAAATAATTCCAAGATGTTGTTACAGAGAATATTCCGAAGTCTGAGTCCTGATTGTAGTTGGGTCTCGCTAGATTAGTATGCTTTTGCTCAGATGTAATTTTCTCAATTTTGGCTAAACAAAATGCAAGGCCAACTATTCAACTAAAGGTTGGGATAGCGTAATAATGGAAACATTTGGCTCATAGTAGAGTTAATTTACCACTGAAAAGACCTTCTTAGTTATATTGGGAGCAGCACCAATTTTACGGTCATAAAAGGCTTTTTTACTCTTTCTAATTTCTTTTTTGTAAGCTGTCTGATGTTGTTTGCATATTCTCAAATCATTGCTATTATTGTAATGTTGCCACTTATTTTCTAAATTCCTGACTTTACTACATATCGTTTTAAGATCTGTGGTAAAAAAATGTTTTGTTCTATGTCTGTGCCAAGTGGGGTCTGAGCAAGGTAGGTGGTGCCAGTGTATCAATCATCTCTATAATAACGTGATCTAGATTCCTGAGAAAGCCCTTTGGATCATTGATTGCTATGGAGTTTAGGGAGATTAAGGGGTTAATCAGTTTAGTTAAATACAAAATTACCACAGATGACATCCACACCTCCTACAATGTAGGGCCAGCTATGTTGTCAGAAACCAGGCATCCCAGTCTTTCTCAAGCATCCACATCTCTGATGGAGGTGTGGGTATGTTCTCTGGTGGATCTTTTCTGTAAGGGGCCACCCATCATTGGTCCATTGCTCTTGGATAGACTTTTACCTCCTCACCTCACCCTCACACTATATAGACAAGAATGAATTCTGATGTCATTACAGGACCATCCACCACAGCAGTCCTGTAGTGCAGGAATCCATGTTTTTTTCAAACTGTGCCATTTCTGTTCCTGTCCACTGCCATCAAGGTCACAATGGACAACAGCCTTTAGTACTGGTGTTTCTCTACAGCCATTGCAGGACCCCTCCACTTTGGAAAACTACCAGACCTTTGGGGACCCACTGGAACATCTTTGCACCACTCAAACCCCTGCTGCTCATACAGCCTAGCCTCCACCTTCAATCTGACTGCCCTGGTACTGCTGCCACCTGGACAACAGGCACCTCCATGCCCCAGTGTCATAGCAGCTGTATGGTGTTGTGCCATCATGCTTCCATGTCTCCCAGTCCCTGGAGGGGCTGCCTGAGGCAGCAGTTATCCAGGATTCAGTCTTGCTCTGCCTCTCTCTCTACCAATCCCACTAGTGCAAATCCCTCAAGCAGTGTGTTTTAAATTAAATATAATGTCAACAGTCTTTTTTCAGTATCTTGACCATAAAACCTGTGTGTGGACCCAAAGGACTGTTATTAGTTTCCAAAATGGACTAACTGGGTTGGTGAGCTGTGGTGAAAGACAGCCATTTTTATTGGTCTGGCACCAACTAGCATTGTCTAAGTGGCTCACATTCTGACCTGCATTCCAAAGAATTATTGCATACTTTTGGAGCGTCATCAGATGTTCATGATGGGTCCTTCTGTCACAATTTGTGAAAATGGGGAACATTGCAGCACTATAGGTCTGCTCTCCACCCAAAGGACAGTAAAGGGTGCCCCAAAGCTTTGGAACGCAAGTCAAAAATGTCCGACAAATAATAACAAAATTGCTATTTTTCTAGGGCTCTTGGGGAATGGCTATGGTGACTGGCCAAGCCTTAGCCATTCAGACCTTACCCAGGGGCTAATAGTTGCCCATGGACTCACCAGGGTGAGTGTGGTCCCAGGGAATAAGCTGAAAGGTCATGCCCCAGACAAAGTGACACTGGTCATGGTCGCAGCCCATTCCCAGTTGGCCATCAGGTGGCTTGGGTTTGCATTGGTCAAGGTGGAAGGCAATACGCTTGTCAAAGTGGTCATGGGGCATGTCTTGAGCAAAGTTGCTACTGGCTATGCCCAACAGCCACTTTGGATCGGTGACAATGCACATGGAGATAGTGTTAACCTGCACTTGCTGTGGCTAATGAAAGTTCCTGAGGCATGGCTGAAGGTCATGCCCTATGCAAAGCGGGTACCTGGTCTGTTTTCTTTTTTTTTCTTTTTTTTCATTGTGGTATAGTTAACACAAAAAGTAGAAACTTTTCACATATACATAACATTACCTTTACTTAAATTCCTACATAACACAGAAATATAAAAAACAAAAAACATGTATGTATATGAAAGAAAAAGGAATCAAGCCATTGTTAAAACATTCCATTTTCCTCAGAATCATTTTCAGAAAATGATATAGAGATATGATGAAGCCTTGCTGTGAAATCCACATTAATCTTATCCATTTAAGTTCTGTCACTACAGCAGTGCACAGCAGGCGAATTCTATCTTCACCCAAGGCTGAACAAACTATCACCAGATGTTTTAAGCTTTCCCCATCACAGCAATTCCCACAAAATCTACAACTGGAGTCTCCCTGTGTACGGTCCCATTTACTTATTCGCTCCAGTGTTGGTAGTTGGTTGAGGCGGAAACGTAGATATATACGTATCGTAATGTTGGGCATGGAAAAATGGAAATATATTTCTAAATGTCTTCCATTTTGGTGGTGAATTTTGTGTATCCACTATAGAGTGCATACGAGCCCAGTTTGTCCATAGTTTCCACCCTATCATACCTGAAGAGCTTTCTTTTGGTTAGGGACATATTAGTAGTAAGTTGTTCCGTTGAGGAACCAATACTTTGCAGAATATTCAACATAAGCTTTTAAAAGATGGTGATAGTAAAGCCTGAATACTGGGTTTGATTTGTCCCCCAACCCTGATACAAGGAGTCTGGTAGTGGATTCAAAAGCTTGGCAAATTCAGACATGTTCCTCCATAGGGCTCTCGGTGGTAGGGAAATCAGGCCAAAAGTGTGTTTTATGATAGCATTTGGGGGTAGGTTTGCCAACTCAAGTGTTCTTTTCCAGTGCAAACCCTGCATGGAGTTGCGATAGGGGCCCAGATGAATCAGGGAATTGTCCAGGCCATAGAGCAGTGTTGGTTCCACCTTGAGCAGGTAGAATGAGAGTAGGGTTCTCAGGGAAAAGCGACACATCTGAAAATAAATGGGCTTCATTTTAATTAGCAGCGGGCACATTTATTTTTAGGAAGAGATTCCAGCTCCCTTTAGAGTTTGTATTGGTAACCTCATAACCAAAATACCTCAAAGTTTGAACTCTCATCAAGGGGTTTTCCCCAACACTCCAATTGAAGGTTTTAGGGCTCTTTTTAGTCATTAATATCATTGCTTTAAACTTCTGGCCATTCACGTTAAGACAATTCTCCACTGCATAGTTGAAGAAAAGGCTCAGCTTTCTTTGTGGACCCACAGGAGTAAGATCGAATAGTACTATGTCATCTGAAAAGGCGATCCAGTGAAGCGTTACCGTGCCCAATTTTACAGGGTTTGTTGTACCTTGCGCCCAGATTTTATTAATGTCTGCCATGTAGAGATTAAATAGGGTTGGCGCAACCATACACTTCTGTCACAAACCTACTAAGGTGGAAATGGAGTCTGACAGGGCACCTTCCCCATTTAGCCTTACCCTTAATGTCGTATTTGTGTGGAGCAATGCCAGAAGATGGACATGGTGCACAGGGATTTTCCATGCAAGGAGTTTGGCCCAAAGCCTTCCTCTATTTACAGTGTGGAACGCGTTAGACATGTCAATAGAGGCCATGTAGACTTTTCCAACCCCAACTCTTTTTACAGCTGCCAATAGGTGGGACATGGTGAAAGCGTTTAGCAAAGTGCCCATACCTGAGCGAAAACCTATTTGGTAGGGAGACAAGTGCAATGCAGCCGTTTTTGCTCTTAATTCCTTCAGCAACAAGGTTGCAAAATTTTACTTGATGAATCCAAAAGAGCAATCGGCCTGTCATTTCTTGGGTCAGCCTTGTTGCCTTTCTTGCATATGGGGAAAAAAGGGACTGTTTACATGTCTCTGGGACCCTACCTCTGAGAGAAACATTGTTGAAAAGTTCCTTCAGCAGTAGAAGCCACACACTCCTATGATTTCTATGACTATTGGGGGAATGTTATCAGCACCCTTGGCTCTCCCAATGGCCCAAGCGATATCCTCATCATCCCAGATGTAACTAGTGAGGTCCCCTCTTAGTATTTAGATATAATGTAAGATCATCTTTAGTTAGAGAGTATTTTTCCTGCAGGTAGCTGACCCATGAATGCGATGATATGGGACATATCATACCCTGCTCCTGCCCCTTGATTTTGCCTCCCAAGAGTGACCAGCATTTAGAGGAATCTCCATCAATGATGGCTCTAATGATCTCTTGGTTCGTTCTAATGTGGAATACCCTTCTAATTGCTTCAAAGTGCCTTTATAGGTAGACAGATCTATTTCCTGCCTTGTTGTATCCAGAGCCTTCAGTGCCTTTTTCTTAACCATTTTTACCTCTTTCACCTTTGGGTCAAATGTGTGCAGATGGGCTTTCCCCCTGTGTAATTTACCCCTGGTAGTAAGATTTTTTAGACATAACTGCAGGGTCAAGTTGTAATTTCCTGCATTTAGGAAGTCCCCAGAAGGCCCATCTGCAACATTGTTTGTTTCCAGACCCTTATAAAAGTCCTACATGCCATTACATTCACTTCACCATTTGATTACCCCTGTTTGGTGTGATGATATCAGCACAGTGATCTGTCTGTTGCATGGTCAACCAGAGGCCTGTGTAAAGGATTAATGGTGTATGATCACTCCCAAGGGGATCACCTTTAACCAGAGGTTCACATAGGCTGGCCAAACACGAGGAGACATAGAAGTGGTCAATCCAAGATTTGTTTCGGCCCCTGGAGCACATGAAAAACCCATGTGTAGCCTCTGTGCAAACCTGCATATCCCAACTAGTGAGGAACTGATCCCAGTGCAGACCAGAAAGCTCACTACTTGAACTAGCCATGTCACAATAAGATTGCCCTCTCAATCCCTGCATGCCCATGCATGCTGTATTTAAGTCTCCTGCCAGAACAACAAGTTGGTTGTGGGGTTTCCCCAACCATTACAAAAACAATATGTCCAACTCAATGTCTATATCAGCTATTGTTGCGGTTGCATGATTCCAATATACATTTACAAAAAGTAACTTTTCTTTTTGACATGCTAGGTATACATTAATGGCTATCAAGTTCGGAGACTTTACCTCAACCTCAGAATGGGTACAGTTGTAATTTAAGCCCACTGCGCTAGCAAGCCCCCTTTCGGCCGGCCTTTGGTGCTGCTTGTCACTTTCTTACAATAGCTGTGGTACCCCTCTAATACAAAAGCCTCTAGAGATATAGTTTCTTGCAACAAGATCACACCTACTGATTTTAAGCTCTTAGCATTTGATCTTGTTAGCCTCTGTAACCCACACACATTCCATGAAGCCACTCCCAAGAGATTTCACTTAAAGACTGGTCTGGCTGGATTTGGATTTCTTAAACATCTCTATTGCCGCCTCCAACCATGACCACTTCTCTGTGCCACCTCTGGTATTCCCGGGATCTTCTTTGTGGTGTTCTCCATAGATTTGACGCTTGGCGGTGGAAACAGAAACTACTCAGTCAATTCTTGATTTTGTATATACACCAAGTCATACCCCAGAGATTTCAGGGATTCCCGATTGTTGCACACTGCTTGCACTATTAAGTGCTGGCAAAATAGCACACTGAGCTCTCTGCACCTTTTTTTGAGCAGGTAAGCCTTTGGATATCATCTGACCGCAGTGCTTGCAGTGCAGGGATTGCTTGGAACCCCTTTATCATGGGGCCCCTGTTCATGTGGTGTTGTCCACATATTCCCGGATTTATTGACCAGCCCATTATTGTACCTTGAAAAGAATCACAGGTCGTGTGTGATGTGGTTTCTTTTAGGTTTACGTTTTCAGTAGTTCGCGCTGAGAGATTTTGTGTCTGATCATTTCCATCCAGTTTGGCCAGCACAAATGTCCTTGCATTCGACTGTAGCAGTTGGGTGCTGCTCTCCCACATTTACTCTTGTAGGTTCTGTTATAGTTGTTGGAGATAACAATATCTATGTTGTTGTTATCAGGGGATTCTAGAAATCTTTTTTATTTTTTATTGCTTCTTGTTCCCCTCATGCTTTTCTGCAATATGTGTTGTCGTCTGTTCAGATTCATATCAAACTGGCCTCTCTCTTCTGCCAGTGCTGACAGAGCACTGAAAAACGTTGAGTTGTTACCTCTGTTTATGTTTGGAACAGGGAGATTTTTTTTTTTGGTCGGCGCCTGTTGTCTCCGCTTTCTTTTTTTTCTGTTAACTGTAATCCAGCCCACTTGGGAGTTGTCAGTGTTTGCTTCCTGTGCATCACTGTTAGTTTGCTCAGTCCCTTCATCTATGCCACTACATGAGACCATGGTAGTTTCAATCTCCTGGGGCATAAGTCTGCCAATGGTGAGGGGCTATCAGGTGTTTCACTGAATCTGATTGATTGTGAATGATCCTCAGTGAATCTTGAACTAGCGACCAGTACTGATGTGCCTTGTGATGTTGGGTTATCGTTCCACCTGACATTCAGCAACAAAGACCTGCACAGATTGTTTGATTGTGTCCCAGTCATTAGTAGTTGCGTAACACCCTGTCCAGTAGATTTAACTCCAGGGCGTTGCCTTGGGTAGCAGCTGTAATACTGTCCAGTGTGTTTACCTGCTCAGTATTTTCTTGGATCACATCTCACCTCTCAAGAAGTGAATGCACGTTTATCAGTTAAGCAAGTTTATTGAATACAAATGGTCAGGAGCGGCTAGACGACTCCTTAGAGCCAGAACTAATCTGACTCTCCTTGAACCACACACAAGAGATACTTTTTATACATTGTTGCAACATTTAACACACTCCCAGATATTTAATTGCAAAGTCATCCCTCAAATATGATTGGCTATCCCTATACAAGGAAATCTAATCCCCTAAATTCCCACACATTCACTTAAACACCATCTCCTTCAAAATACATTGATGTTAGTTCATATTTAAAAGTACACCCCTTTTGGGCTCTTCCCATAGTTGATCATGACATCATCCCATGACAACAGTCTGTGCACAGGTTTTCACTTCAATTGCCCCTTTTGTTTTTCATAAACCAACACTGACTTCACGTCCACCCCGACTGGCTAGTTGTAAGACCAATTCTAACATTGCCCAGAGTTTTAGGTAGGGTCAATCTCAGATGCCATAATAAGAGACAAGGCCATAAAATAATTTCTCATGGATCAAAGAAATGTAATCATTAAGAATGTAGAAAAACTATTAGGGAACAAACCTAGAGAGACCCTTCATAATAAAGTATTGGCAACACTTTGAAAGAGAACAGGCCCAGGGATTATTGGATATTCAGGCTTGAAGGTCCTACCTAGGGTTGAGCTAGATGACTGGTGTTCCCAGAAGAACAGGGATTGTATTCTTGTGGAATGCAGGTCCAGTAACCTACCCTGCTTTTTGAATTAGTGTCAATCATGGGCGAAGGGATCCTTATCCTTGAGACTGGTAGTTGATAGAAGGAGGACTAATAGACTGTCCCTAAATGCTCGAATTGTCTTTAGATGTATTTGAAAAATCTTCAGCTGATTTTTTTGATTACTGACAGTTTACATATGTGTTTTATGTTAAGCCTTTGTTTGTATTTGGTGTATGTTAGAGCTCTGAGGCCTTTGGGCTTGTAGCGCTTCATACAAATAAAAAATATATTACATGGCCTGTGGTAGCAGCCATGTAGTTATGGTTAAGTTGCAAAATCCATATGAAGAGCACTTTTTGGGAGGCTTATAACTTCGCTCCCCCTGGACGAATCCTCACCAAACTTTGCAAAATAAGTATATGGCCCACTCTGGATTTTTGGCAAGTTTGGTGAGGTTGGGTCTGGGGGGGGGGCAAAGTTATAGGGGGGTCCCACATTTTTCTTCCATAGATATAATGGCAAACAATTTGCTCACGCCTACAGCCCAAACCGCTGGACAGATTTTCACCAAATTTGCGGCAGGAGCAGTGGCTTGGTCCCAAAAGCATGTTAATTTGGTGTAAATCGTCCAGTAGTTTTCTTTTAAACGACCAAAATGAAAGGCAAAACAATTAGTGAAATCTATGTCCGCTCCACGGACAGGACACCGATTGGCCAATAGACTTATGTCTGCGGACACGCAACGTGTTCGCTGATTGGCTGGAGTGAGGCGTGAGGTGCATCACATTGTTTCGATGCACTCACCATCTTGGATCCGCGGACATCGGAGGACAGCGAGGCAGCAAACAGAGGCAAAATGCAATTTTGGAGAGTGTGTTGGTATGCAGGAGTGCTTGGGGAGGGTTGGGGAGTAAGAGATGGGTCAAATACTGTATTTCTTTAGGTAGCAGGTGCCCCTGATGTGTTTGTCACGTCCACGGTGTTTGCGGCTATCCGCAGACATAATAAATGCACTACTAGCTATTTTACTTTAGTATGATGTTGGTTTTGGGTTGTTAGTAGAGCATTGATTGTAATTAATATCCCCTATAAGCAGCCCACATACCACAGTCAAAATGCTTGGTAGCATAGGTGTGTTACGCTGCATTGGTTGTGGCCAGGTCCTAGAGGTTTGAATGCATGGCCTGAAGGCCTGAAGGCCATGCACCCAAACTTCTAGGACCTGGCCACAACCACTGCAGCGTAACACACCCATAGAATTAAACACCCATCAAATATTCACAACCCAAAAGTTTGTGTACTGTTTCATTTGTAGAGTTTGAATGTGAAGTTTTGGCTAGGCTATGCAGTTAAGATTGTAGAGTTTGCAACAAGGACTGTGTCATAACATACCCATGGAAGTAAACATTTTGGATTGTGGTGTATGGTTGGATGTTTGCTAGAATGGGTGTGTTATGCAGCGGTGTTGGTGAGTCCATTTATTTTATACTTACTGGTTGAGTTTTTTGTGGTTGTATGCAGTTTTTTCATGACATGGGTAATTGGACAAGACATACTTTTTTGATCTCTGTGATAAAAGAAAAGATCATATGTTAGAGTCGGTAGTTCATAATGAGTTATTGCATTGCATAATAGACATTTCTGTATTTTTTTACCCTCATATTTAGTACTTTACAAGTACTATAGTTCAAACCAGTGTACTGCGTAATGTGCTCAGTTTATGTATTTGTTTTCTAATTCATTGGGTCTGTGGGAAAAAAAATCCATACTGGATTAAAAAAAAAAAATCTTCTATGTTGTGGTAAAATATATTTCTTTCATTGTTTTAGTGTTTATTTCTTGTACCTGTTGGCGTATTCTAATAGTTTATTTCTACTTTTTTGCTATTCATCTATCTGTTGGGTTGTTGCAGACTTTGTGGGGCAGTTAGATACCTGTTGGTGTATTCTAACTGTATATTTCTTGTTTGATTTTAGTGGTATTTATTTTTCTGTTTGCTTGTTGCAGAATCGTGGGGCAGTTAGATACCTGTTGGCGTATTCTAACTGTGTATTTCCTGTTACATTTTAGTGGTATATATTTATCTGTTTGCTTGTTGCAGAATCTTGGTGCAGTTAGATACATGTTGACGTACTCTAATTGTGCACAGTTCTGAAGTTGAAGTTTTGCTTATGTTCATACACAGATTACGTATTAAATTTTGGTTTTAAAAATATTAAGTAAGCGTTTACAAGATTTGCTTGTAATCTCAGCTTTAGATTAATGGTACTATCATTACATTCAAACCATCCACAATTCTTTTTTATATATGCAGTGTAGTGACCTGCATTGGTTGTGGCTCCTGCGTGGTAGATTATACCTATTGTTGTGTAGGTTTTCTTACCAAGTGATAATTAACCATGTGTGAATCCAGTCAGTTTACAGTTGTTTTTGGTACCATCTGCATTGTAACGTAAAAGCATTACTATTACGTATTTACTATGTGCCTGTATTTGTAAGGTGGAATGATTATCTGAATTGCAGGTAGTACATAATCTGCCATGGTTTGCATTATGTACAAGTTGCTGAAATGGAATGGATTCACAGGTAGGTATGGATACACGCACAAAGCGTTCATTAGGGACTTGTTCCTGTGTCACATGGCTGCAGAGAGTGTATGTATGTTGCCACATGTATGAAATCTGCAAGATTTCATTTATAGGTATGTTTTTTTTTCCAGTACTTGTAGTAAGTACATTAGAAATTCTTGTGGATCTTCTTGTGAGTTTATAGTGAATTTGACCATTCCAGCACAGTATTCCAATTCTTATTTTATTCCATGAACACTGTAAGTGTTGTCAGGATTCTTGGTTGCATTTCTATGGAGGACTAACATTTGCAAACACAATTGGTTTGTACTGTGTAAGTAAATGTTGTCAATAATTTGTGGCAATTGTAATAGAATATTTATTGCTACATTTGCATAGCAATTTACACCAGTTGTATTTGAAAATTTGAATGGACCTGACAGTTCTGTGTCGAAGTCATTTCTTCAGAGTATGTGTTGCTTCTTTGAAGAAGTAGTTGAGTTACTTTTACCAGTAGATTTTTCTTTGGTTGTGGTACTTGATGAAGTATTAGTTTCTTTTTTGTTCTTTGGAGGAATTGCAATGAGAGCCGTGAACGCAGTCTATTGTATTCTAGAATACAAGGAATACCAGCATTTACTTTATTTGCATCAAAGTTGATTAGAAATAGCCTGTTAAGTGTATGTAAGCGTGATAGTGCTAGACAGCTCATGCCTTCTTTAAAGACTGTGCTACCAATATCTTTCAATGCTTTATCTAGGGTAAGACGTTGTGATTTGTGAATGGTAACTGCATATGCTAGAGTTAGTGAAAATTGTTCTCTGCGTACATACATGTCTTTGAAAAGAAGGAAGCGGGCTGTTGAGCGTCCCATAATTTTAACTTCTGATAGTTTGTCAAAGAGAATATTGACAAATTGAATGTTGTTTTCATGTGGGTATGTTTGAAAGCCAACAACTGTACAAAGTGCTCCATTAACTAGTCCTTGCTCTACGTCAAGGTTACGTTTAAGCATTACTTTACAGTTTAAAGATCATTTTAATATTTTCTCCAAACCAGCTGTGTTGGAGAAAGAGTTTTCTAAGGTATTTAGTCTTGTTGTGGCTTGTTGACACATGGGTAGTGTTGTACCATGTACGTCCAGTTTATCTGTGGAGCAAATTTAAATTATTGGTTGCATTTATTTTTTCAACATTGTTTCATTGAGTTTTGAACAGCTTGCAAGAGTTGGCATCAAGGACATACAATTGACATTTTTGTGTGATAATTGTTCCATGACATCAGTAGCTATGTTACGTTATGGCCATAGAGTGCATGGATGTGCCTGGATTTTAATATTGATTGTGCTTCTTGAGATAATGCACCAACTCTAATACTTTTTAAAATGTTGGCATATGTAAGGTCTACAGACTGGCACATGTTTTCTGTTAATTCTCTGTATTGGAAATGTTGCCAAAGGTTGACATTGCCTATGCTGCCAAGAGTTTTATGGCACAGTTTGTGCCCTAAAGTTTTAAAAATAGGTTCACCTTCACTGGTGTCAATTGAAGAAGATCTCCGAAAACAATAATGAGAGCAAAGAGCTCTCTGCAGTCTGTTTTGAGGACCTCTTGAAATCTGAGGTGAAACAAAGCCAACATTACAATGGAGACCATGCTCACCTCATCTATTAGCAGCATTTTCATTTGTTTGAAAACTCTGCGTAGTTCCATTGCAGCTTCTATGGAAAGTTTGTAATAGTCTAATTTGTTTTTGTGTTCTACTGGAAGGAGTAGTAATCGGTGTAAAGTGACACCGCCTATGTTGTAGACAGCTAAACCTATGGGGGCAGTTACAACAGCTGTCAGTTTGTTGTTTGCCAATTGTTGGAGGAACTTGCTGATGATTTTGATTAAGAATGTTTTGCCGGAACCAGCTTCACCACTCACATGTAGCAGTATAGGTTTGTAGTCTTAGCAGGTATAGTTTTTATTTTCATGTTGCACACCATATTCTTTTTGTTTTGTTATTTCTTGGAAAATGCTACGCTGCTCATTGTTCAGTTGTGATTTCAGTACAGCGAAGTCTTCTGTACCTTGTTCATACTCACACATGGTGTTTTCTACTTCTGTCATGGCTAACCCTGCCTCATTTGCTATCAGTGGCTGTCCAAGTGGTTCTTGGCTTCCTGTTACAGAAGGTTGACTACTGTCGGGAGTGTTCCCTTGTAGTTGGGCCTGGAGTTCTTCTTTGTGTTGTTGTTCATAGTGCAACATTGTTTGGTACTGTGTAAAGTTTACGTCTGTTATAGTGCATTCATTTGCAATGAAAGCGTCTTCATAGGAGTCATATGTATCCAGTAACTCTTTCTTTTCTCCATGGTTTAAAAATTTGTAGCAGGGACATGTAATACAGTTCTATATGTTAATGAGTTTTTAATGACAATTTGATATGATTAATTAAGCTGCGTTTGGTAAGTTTCACTAAACTGCCTTCACAATTTACAACTCTGTATCTACCTTTCTTTTCATCTGGTTTAATATTATTTTTGTATGTGAAGTTTTGGGCTACGTGGTAGAGACAGATGGTTTCCAAAGTGATACTCCTGTTTGGGTAGTATGTGTCTAGTAAATTGTTTTTCAAAATGTCTTGGCTGTTGAGATCATTTTTGGCTATTGTTTCTATGTCCCCATATGAATTGAGAACTCATTTTCTAGATTCAGCAGGACCAAGACATAGCCATACTATATTGTCAGATGTTCCATACAAGGCAGTACTGGTTAAACGGTCTGCAGCTTCATAGCAGCTACATTCTCTATGAGAGAGCATTTTTATGCCTGAGCTGTACAATTTCTGTGTTAGTGTTTTGTCAGATGATATGACATCCCAGAGGTCCTGAAGTTCTGTTTTCTCTGCTTTAGTTAAGCAGGCTGTGACATATCATGCAACTGCAGTGGAATTGTCTGCAATGTACTGCACATCTATGTTTTCATTCCATAGGAGGGCAATGATTGCATTGTAATCATTGATGTATTTTGATTCTTCTGTTCTTTTAATGTAATATGTGTTCTTAGGTGTACACTATACTTAACTGAAGACATGAAGTTGTTTACTTGACTTGTTGCTGGATCTGGTCTAGGAAAACCAAAACAGCATTTGGTGTAGTATTTCCCTTTATTTTTTATTTAAATATTTGTGACGATAATATTTCCCATATTTGTGTCTTTGAAATTGTGACATATTTTTGGATGAACTGCAAAACAGTGGCATTACTGTCTTGACCAAATGTAGGAGCATCTTTAATCCATAATAGCATGTGGATGTGTGGTGCTCCCCTGGCTTGGTATTCTTTTCTCCAAAAGAAGTGTTGAACTTCTCTGAGGGGAGTAACAGTCTTATTACAAATCAAGTGTAGCATAGCAATGAAGCGATGATGGAAATATCTTGATACATTTACAGGATCTAGAGAGCAGAATTCTCCTAGTGTTTTTATATCTATGTTTGTTTTATTTTCATTTGCTATGTGTAGGAAATTGTGTAAATCTTCCCATTCATATTGTGCACAACTTAATGTAACAAACCAAGTGGGTGGGCCAAAATTTCTTATCATACAGCGTACTTCTCCATGACGTCAGAACCAGTATTATCCATTTTGGACCACGCATGTTTGCTAGAAGATTTGTAATACTTGACTGTAAAACCTTATCTTTCTCTTGCATTTTTCTGTAATAATTGCGTAGCTGACATTTTGAAAATGGGTACCTGATTTTAATGTGTGTGCAACTCCGTAGCATAGAGTTGCTAGTTCACTTTCAAAGAGAATGTGGAATTTGTATTCCATGTTTTCGCTGAATCTGGGGTCGTCAGAATACATTTGTAAAGAGAGATATTCTGATGCTGTTATTTGTGTGGGTCTATCATTGTACCTTCCTACTTTTTCAGTAAGAAAGAGTAGAGGAAAGGTCCGTGCTTCTATACTTTTTTCCCATGTGCTGATTGGAGATCCTACGGCTTGTCGCATTTGGTACATTTCCAGTGCATCATCTATAGTGTCTTTAGAGTGTAAAGGATGAATTGTATAATGGTTTAAAATATTGGATTCTGTAGCAGGATTTAGAAGTTGAAATTGACCAGTTTCTGGTGACTCTTGAATTGTTTGAATGGTTTCTGTCAGGTTTTCTTCAATATTAATTTCTTTGTAGTATTCATTGTTGTTTTCTGGATATCGCAGGGCTTGTCTAACTTTATGTAAGACCATGAGTTGGTGCCAAATGTTTTTGTCTTTTGTAGGTTTGCCATTTACTAAGATAATTAAAGATTTATCTATTGGCTGTTACACTCCTAGATTGTGTATATTTTCTGTGAGATCTAATGGTAAAATAAACGACTTTGCCATGAATGCCTTTCACTAATTCAGTGGGAGTTAATTTTGCTGTTTTTGGTTGAAGGTGTATTATTGCTTGAAATGGGTGCACTGTTTGAATTATGATGCTCTCATATACATTTCGTTTTTGCAGGGGTTTTGGTAGTGGGAATAATTCCAAGTTATTTGTGATAGCACATGAAGGTGGTTGGTTGTTGTCAAGTATTGCAGTGCAGTAATTGCAAAGTATTAAGGAGTCCGTAATTTCATATTTGTTTTCTGCTATATAAGGTAGAGAGCTAATTGGAACCATTTGGAATTTTCATTGTCTTCTATTTTGTACATTATGTCTACAGTTTTTGTGCTACTTTTATAAAAAGTCCTGTGGCAACACCCACACACATGGTTTGGTACTTCAGCGGAGGTATTTTTAAACTTTAGTATTTCTTTTCTGTATGTGTTTAATAGAAAATTGCTATTTTTACAATAGTTGCTAGTTTGTTGTAAAGCTATTGCATTTTGTAAGTGGCTTTCACTTCCAAAATAATTTCTCTGGATATGCTCTATTTCTTCGAGTAGTTGTTTGGCAGTACCATGTAGGAGATTGTTATTTAAATTGGCTAGTGCTAAAGCAGGATTTTTAGCATAGTAGAGTTTATGGACCAGATTTCTTATAGTTGAATGATGTGTTGATATCATTTTGATATGATGGAAGGTGCTTTTGTAAATAGGTCCTGAAATGCAGGCTAATGAATGTCCTTGTAGTCCTGTGTATTTGCGCATT
This sequence comes from Ambystoma mexicanum, assembly GCF_040938575.1. NCBI lineage: Eukaryota > Metazoa > Chordata > Amphibia > Caudata > Ambystomatidae > Ambystoma > Ambystoma mexicanum. Next base: position 644,846,736 of record NC_090930.1, on the reverse strand, counting down.
GGACAGGCATCCATATTTTGTAGTAGTTTCATTTTGATTTTGTCCTTGCTTTTTACATACTGATTGAGGAACTGGCGTAAATATTTGAAATATTTTTTGGCAATGTTACACATTGATGTGCATGGCCATTTTTAGACTGGACATTTTGGTTCAGTCGGATGGAGAGGTGATACTGAATTTTCTGGGGATATTTTTGTGAGCAGAGTTTCTTGTTCCATAACGCTGTTATTAAGTTTTTCATACCCTCATCCACTGCCATTTATGGCAATTGGGTTTGTTTGCATTTGTTTATATGCTTCTTCGTTAAAATATGCTTCTGTGCTCGTGGTGTGACTCCATTCACCTCCACAGATGTTTAGAAAGCTATTTTTGTTGATATTCTGTTTATTGAAAAGTCATTTTGTAGTTTAGTAGTTAGTTTTGTTAGTGGTTTCATTCTGTTTAACATTAAAATAAATAACTTCCTTTTGAGAAGAATTGCACTGTCTATGAGAGCTCGTAGGATTAATTTTCTACAGTAGGTTTTAAGGGTTGTGCATGATTTCTCTCCTGTTTTTATAAGGTTCTGAAGGACTCTGTGGCAGAACATGTTTTGTAAAATATTTTTTTTGGTATGGTTACTTGCCACTACATCAAGATTTATAGGTGCAGCATTAGCAGTAGTGGTAGCTGAAGTCTTGTTAATCACTTTCTGTTTCGTTTTACATTTTGATAGAGGAGGCAAAATTTCTGCACTGGAAGCTTGTTATGTTTCGCTTAATGGCCGTATTAGCTGTTTTGTTTGAACTTTTTGTACAAAATCTGCTAGAGATGGATGCTTATTTTGGACACTTTATTTTCATTTGCTCTACTTCTGTGTTGCTTTCTACGGAGTCGCTTTTTGGTAGGCATTCTTTGGGGTCTGTTGGAGAAAAAAAGAAATTGTGGGTTGGGCCGTTGTGCAGTGTATGTGTGCGTTGTGCATGAGTGTCTGAGTATGATGATAAGGATGATTGTGAAGGTGTGTGATTGTGCAGTGGGCAGCTACATCAAGTTGGGAAGGCTATTCTTGTATTTCCGTGTTACTATACTGGGCTTCAGATGACAATATAAAGTATGCAGCTGGTAAGGGAAAGCACTAATACTGGATCTAATGGTAAATGGTTAATACACGTGTTTGTTCTACAATACGAAAATGTTAGTGTGTTTGAGTAACAGTTATAATATTATGTTAGTATTGTACTTACTTTTTTGTACGGCAAGAGTAGGTTTCTTCAAAGTTCCTGTTCATACTTCAGATGCTGCTGCTTTTCAGGAGAGTGACCTTCACTGCAATTGTAAAAGAAAGAAGTCAGTGAATATGTGTGTTCATAGCACTTTTGTTAATGTAGACATTGTTTTTTTTTGTTTTTGTAGTAATAGTGTTTTCTTATAACTCAGCATAGTATGCACATGCACTTGCCTATGCGCATCCTGTATATTTTACTTAGAATCTGTTAGTTGAATATGTTTTACAAATGAGTATAATAGTAAACGTATAGAACACACTTGTTTTTTTAATGTTATGTTATTGGATGTTAAGCGATAGAAGAAATAATCATGTTAATTTTTTGCTATTTTTACAGGGTAAATGGTAGAGATTGTACAGAAAAGCATGCAATGTTTGCATTTGTGAAGACACATGTAATCATAAAGGGCAACATAAAGAGTACAATTAAGTTGTTTAAATAAAAGATATCCATCTTTTACAAAATCTAGAGAAGGAGAGTCTGGTGGATTTTTTCTTCTCAAAGCACAAGGGCGCATGAGAGAAACAGTAACCAAAAGTTTGCTTTTGTGTCTTAATCAAAACAGAGTTGAGGAACCAGAACTCTGTGGTTACAATCACATGCGACCACGAAAAAGCAAAAAGTCCTACAAAAACAGTGTAGTATCTGAAAATTGTCAGGGCGCTGAGGTTGTTCAAAGGGAAGCCCAAACAAATAAGGTTCCTCAAAAAGTATTTTCTCTCTAACTATACACCTATCCAGGCCATTCGGCTAGAACTGGGGCTGATTTCTCTATCTACCCAAATCGACCTAAACAGAGCAAAGCTATACATCAAAATAAAGTATGCACAGCAAGGCTCATTACTGCACATTGTACATGAAGGGCTTAAGGGAGAAAATATGGGGGCCCTGAATAGCTTTCAGAAAAACATCAAGGATATCTTTGAGAGAATTGCTTTTGTCCCAAAATGGGAATATGGTGAGGGGGTGGTGCTGAAATCCTTGAACGATTCCTTGGAAAAATGGGACTGGGCATATAGCAACGATAGGGTTGCAGATTTTGGCTCATTAGGATCTTTTGCAAAACTTCCTTTCTTGTACAAAAAATCTCAGTTCTACCTAAAGCTTATGCCCTCAAAGGTCAATCAGAAAATGTTCCTGGATATGAGGTTAAATCGACTTGATGTTTTTGGTGTACGGGGTGCCTGGCTAAAAATCATGGAGGAAAGGAGAATGTGCAGATTGTGTGGTAACGAAAAAGAGAAAGAAACTATAAGACATGTGCTTACCTGCTGCAAGAACATGAGTCCCATATATGAGAAATATTTTGAAAATTATCTAGTACAATACAAATATGACCTTACCTACATTGCCAGTGAAAGGTTTTGGTTGAGATGTTTAGCAGGGTGGAATAAGAATCTAATAATTGCAACAACTCAGATTTGGAAGGTGCCAAACTTTCGTTTTAGGCAGTTCGAAGAAAATGTGAAAATATTAGCAGATTTATAAGTCAGTCTTTCCTCTGAGTAGGGGTCGAATTGAGTTATATTGTTTCTTATGGCGGTCACGCTATTCCTGAAAATGAATTGAATGAGATTTAGCTACCTGCAGGAGAGATGTATATAGGTTTGTTTTATTTTATTCTACAATGTAGTGCATGTAAAGAAGAAAATGGTCTTCAGTTTTAATAATGTATAGTATCTATATTTGTGACAAATGTAAATGTAGGTATTATTATTTTTATGTATTTTATTGATTAATTGTGTGAATAGTTCGGACTTCTATTTTCTATTAATTGAATGTATGTTTACTTTTGTGAAAAGTTCTTTTGAACTGAAACACAATAAAAAAAAAAATTAAAAAAAAAGAAAATGATAAGGTTCACCATTCCAAAACTGGACAAAGGAACATGTAATTTGATTTTTTGAAAATGTGTTGACCTGAACGCAGTGTCTGCATTACGCTGATAGAATGGAAATGCCAAATATTATGTAAATTTCACTTTCAACGATTTCATAGACCAACAAGTCAATTTATCATTCGCTGACCATTATTGCTGGCTTACATTGTACTTGGTTGTTGTTTGTGGCATATTGCAACAACACGCAATTACAACCTGCGTGTGTACTTGGCTCTGTCCTGGGCACAGGGGCAGTCCAGCATCAAGATGCATGTAGTCCACTAGTGGGTTCCCCCAGGTTCCACAAACGCATAATTCAATTGTAGCGTCAGCCTCTGCATCCCATTTCGAGCTGACCATTCTCCTTAGCACTAAATTCTGAAGCAAATTGAAGACTACTTTCCACATTGTTTTCTCTGTGTTCCCATTGTTTCACGTCCATGCTCATTAATAGTTTTAACACGAGGCAAAATTAATGGATAAAATGATAAACTGTAATAAATATTGGCTATTGAGACACATTTCTGTTATCTTTTTTAAACAGCTACATCCTCCCTTTCTGCGATTGTCATCAATTCCAGATACCAACTGACAGGTTTTTTTAACCAGCAGCTGCAGATACACGTGAATGGCTGGATCACAATGTGTCTTTTTTTTACGATTGCCATGGGCTGATATGCCCTTACGTGGTACCAGCGATAAGGAGCAACCTGACATCGTTTACGGTGGCCTAGCACCAAGCTGATGCCAAAGCCTTGTGATTCACAGTGCATCCAATGTGCTTCTTATACCCAAAGGAAACACCGTGTGACTCACAATAAACATTTGTGGATCGAGAACGAAGAAAAAAATGACCCATGTACTTCAATATGGCAATCGCTGGATGTTCTCGGGGCGTTTATTGTGAAATAAAAGTACTTTAGAAATTGTACAGTTTTGCTATTTCCTTTAAAATTATGGTTTTATATTCAAAACTGGGACGTGCTGTGATGGCTATGCTGCCCAGTAAAGTCCTCGAGATAGGCAGAGAATATCATTAGGTTTGGTGATGTCAGCCTGAGAGGTAGGGCATATGAATTAGTGCCGCCAGGCCAGTCCACCTTGGGCGATGCGGCAACGGATAAGATTATCACAAGATGGTCGCACCCTGCTGCCTGATTTCTCATGTGTAAAAAAAGAGCAAATCTACGGTAAGGTGCATAGGAAATATTTGTACGATCGATCAACGTATGCTTAGAAACACATGACCGAACACTCGGGACAATCATATTTCTGAGCGCACTATTCCTTTAATAGATCTATTTTTTGCTCCATTCGCTGCAGATGATTTTCTAAGGTCTCTGTTTATGTATTATTTTTAAAGTCTGTATGGTGTGTTAAAATAAAATGTGGTAAGTACACATAAAGTAATGGGGAATAATTGGTTTGTATAGAGAAGTGTAGTGTCTACCATTATTATCACTGTTTTCACTCATTTCATCACGAGGAAAATTTTCTTCCAGCCATTCCAAAGCACTAGATATTTCTGTGTAAAAAGAAATATATATATATTATTTTTACTGTACCTAATACAGAAAGTTTATAAATATATAAAATAAATGTAGTGTACTCACTAGTTTCTTGATAAGTTTTGCTGTTACTGCTGCGTAGGTGTGCTGCTGATTTTTGCTGTGCAATTTGTGTGATGTAATTCTGTTGGAGGCATAATTATTTTGTTTTGGTATATTTCATTATGTTGCATATATTATGTAATTGGACAGTTGGTGTGTTACATATACAGTTTCCACTTCTTATTTATTATTCAATGTAATGTATTTATGTGCTTCTTTTTTAACATGTTCAGTGTTTTTTTTGCATGATACAACAATGTAAGATACCCCCTGAGTTTTTGGATAGTGTTGATCTTGACTGAGTCCGTCCGTGAACATACGCATCGTCAGCAAACATCAGACCCGCTAGCGCAGGTAGGGGGTTCATTATGTTCTATGTTATATGTATATAAACTAAGGGAATCCTTGGAAACATTTATCCAATTTATATTGTCTACATCTATATTCAGTGAAAAAGTTTGTTAAAGGGACGTTATGGTTAAGTTGTGCTACTAAAAACCTATGAAATTCTGTGGAAAAAAAACACTGTTAAAGGGACCTTATGGTTAAGTTGTGCTACTAAAAACCTATGAAATTAAGTAAAAAAATGTTGTTAAACGGACGTTATGGTTCGAAGTAAAACCAAAAAAACCTTGAAATTCAACAGTTATGGTAACTTAAGCAACCATAACTCGTGCCACCACAGTGCATTGCTAAGACTAACAACCAGGACATCAAAGATGACATCACAAATGTAATTGATGACATCACGGAAACATTTATTCACTAAATCTATATATATAAAAGTGAACATTAGTTTGTGACGGGATTTGTGGTGAAGCGCTGTTCCTTATACAATTCCACATTATTTCACTAATCTGCACCAAATTTTGCGTAGTTGGCTGTTAGGACCCTCCCGACATTCCTGGCGACATGGCGTTTGGACACCCCACCCCGTTCCCGGGATTTCAGCCCAAGTTAAAATTTGTTTGTGGGTTTGTGGTTTGGCAAAGCTTTGTTCTTTATACAATTTGACACTGTTTTACCAATATGCGCATAGTTAACTGTTAGGACCGTGTGGATATTACTGGCTACATGACATTTGGACACCCTACCCCTTTCCCTGTACTTCAGAACCTTCACACATGAGACAATTTCCTGAAATCAGTGAAACATCAATATGGTCATAGAAGGACTGGTCCTGACACGAGGAGCACAACTTGAGATCCAGGCCCTAGGATCAGATTCAGAATTTGCTTCCAGGCCGAGTTACTGAGTACAACTGAATAAATATGGTGGTGATGCCGATGAAGCCGTAAACTATCCAACCAAATTTCTCAACTCACTCGACCCCCTGGGAATGCCACCACATCACCTTTGATTGAAGGTTGGGTCACCCATCATGCTGCTTCCCAATATCAACCCACCTAGGCTGTAAAATCGCACAAGGCTATGCATTAAAAAAATTGCTGACTAACATAATTGAAGCAACAGTGTTCACCGGGAAGGGAAGCAAACAATGTTGTTTATAAATGAGCCTCACAAAGAAGATGTACTTTAGTAATATTGACCTTTATGTCCACAGTTGTTGGCACTGTTGGCATCATGTCACCCATCATGCTGCTCAGAAATCTCCATGTTGTTCGCACGTACAGTTATACATTTCAGAATGGCTTTTTAAGTAGAACAATACATTGTGTTGTGTGGTCTTTATGAGAAAACATTTTTAAAATGAGAAATAATTTAAAAAATGTAGTGAATTTGTCTTTTCACCTTTCTTATGGAGCCTTTCCGAAAAGCATAAAGCTACCTTTAGGTATGCATCACAAATAGTACTCTTTAGTGCACTGAATATACTGATCCCAATTAACTCAACCATCAGGGCAACCACCATTTACACTAACATTATGGACCCCTATCCATGCTAGAATTCCATTATCTCTAACCTTGCAATGACAACTAACTTGCCATCATCGAATGACATTGAGCCAACTATATTCCTAAAACCTTGCCTTAGTAGTGTCTTATATGCTCCCCCAAAGCTCCCTCCACTATTCCCCACCCAGGATGATCTAGCCTTCTATGATAAAATTGTGCCGAACATCATAATAATTCAACCACGTACCACATCAGATTGCGTCACCACCCGACATCTAGCACCTAGATGCCCTCTTATGAATATCACTGTATTACCATGCCCTACATTACGGAGAAATTCTAGACTTGGCTCTAGAGTTCCACGACATCTCAGACTTAGATCTAATAGCAACATTACAACCACTACCACAGATAACCTTGCTACTGTAGAACCCACCAATATTGGGAATAATTGGAAAATACACCTACCTCTACCCAGTAACTCTACCAAGACATTAAAAGTAGGGTTTATGTTATTCTAGATCCCTTCATGCACACACCTTGGACATAGTGGACATCCTGACTATCAATGACCTTGACATTTTTGCTATTACCTAAACGTAGCTAAACCCTACTGCAGGTCCCTCACTAGCATTAGCCTTACCAGACAATTATTCCAATGTGCGCTCTGACAGAGAGGCTAACTCACTCAATCCTACCAAAGGGTGGGGAATCACGCTCATCTAAAAAACAGTCTTAGAACTTAGAATGACCAGTAATCAGCACCTTCCAACTGCTGAACTACTCTGAGTTAAACTACCCACATCTCCCACATCGACCATTACCATGCACCTGATCTATAGCTGATACTTGACACTGGACTGCAACATGACTGTAAATAATGACTGTAAATACTCGCCTTCAAACTGTATAGCTTTTCTCCGTATGTTACGTATGCTATTTATGTTACCATGTTTTACTCTCTTGCTTCTGTATATTGTACCTCCCATTGTTGTTCTCACTTGTTACCTTATTTCTTTGTGTGCTTAATTGGTTATTCCTGTAATCTTCCTGTGTAACTAAACTTTGAATTATCTTATGCTCTGCGCCCTGATACCCTTGGGTGTGGTGTGCAACACAAATAATAAACAAATACAAAATACAAAATACAAATTTACCGACCTCCTGGCAATACCACTGCCTTCGAAGAGGATATTTCACATTTATTGTCCACTACACAAAATGTAAATCTCAAGTCATAATCCTAGAAGAACTTTAACTTAGGTCTTGATGACCTCAAAGATTCTAAAGCGTCTGCCCTTGAGGATACCATGTCGGAGCTGGGGTTCACACATCGCATTACCAGTCTGACGCACAATAACGGTAGCATGCAAGACTGACTAGCAGACCATAATTGTAGTATCAAGGTATTGGCCAATACACCATGTCCTTGGACTGACCATCATCTAATTACATTCACCATGGACAAGTCTGTACCTTCTGGTACCATTCCTACTCAAGCGCCAGCCCTAATGACTAGAAGCAAACAAAACCTTATTGTTGATAATTTACTACCACTACTAAGTCCTATAACTCATCCTACCACTACTTATTCAGACCCATCAGACATAGTGAACCTATTCAATGATACTATCCTCAAAGCAATCAATACGATAGCCCTGCTCAAATTACAAAAATCTAAACCCCATGCCCACATCAATAAATGGTATACACCACATCTAAAGACCCCCAGGAAAGAGAAACACGCAGCATAGACTACTTGGAAAAACTCACTAACTAAACAAAACAAAGACTTCTTCACGGCGGCCTCATTTAACTATAAAATAACAAATGGCCAGGCCAAAAAAGATATCTTCAATGACCGTATAGCTAAAGCTAATTCCAGCACTAAGGAATTGTTCAATATCCTAAAAGAATTGGAGTCACCTGCTCCTATTCCTGACTCCTGTACGAAGGACACCCTATGGTGCACAAACATACAGAACGCTTTACAAGACAAAATTACTCTGCTATTTAATAAAATCAAGAAAAATCTCATTGATAATGCTTTATCACAGGACCTACCATCTACCTCTACTCCCAATCTCCCACAATTTAACTTCAAACCACTATCAATCAAAGAAGTAGAGATGATCATATTTAAACTTAAACCCTCCAACGGTTGCCCAGCCACGCTTATTAAGGAAGCTGCCACTGCACTTGCTCCCTTTATCACCACCTTCATTAATGCATCATTTAACACTAGTATTGTACCTACTAATCTGAAAGATGCATGGGTACTCCCATTATTAAAATAAAACTATATTGGACCCTAATAATCTGTCTAACTACAGACCCATTACCACTGTCCCCTTCCTGTTGAAAATGTTGGATCGTGCAGCATACCTCCAGATCCAACAGTACTTGGAAATCAATAATCTGCTGAGATTAAGACAGTCAGGCTTCAGACCGAGACATGGAACTGAAACTGCACTCATTGACTTAAAGATACACATCCAGACTCTAAAAGATAAAGGAAAATCTGCTCTTCTCCTACTACTTGACTTACCAGCGGCATTTGACTTAGTGAACTATGACATTCTATGCAAACACTTGTCATCTGCTGCACACTTCTGTGACCAAACTAACTTTTGGATGAAATCCTTCCTTAGCAACAGATCTATGAGGGTATTTGCACTGTCTGCTTCAGGCCCCCCTACGCCTGTCTCTTGCGGAGTCCCACAAGGATCTTGCGTGTCCCCCATGATCTACAATGCTTTCACCAAGTCTTTATTTGATGTACTCGATTATCTGGGTGTCACGTATACTAACTATGCGGAAGACACTCAGATGCTCATCCCTATCACTGGTGATTATGTTGTAGATAGCACAATATTGAATGACATCTACAGTATGATACAAATAAGGATGGCCAAACATGGTTTATGTCTAAACGACGACAAAACCAAACTACTTCTACTTGGTTCCCCAACTAAACTGAATAAGCTAGGAACTTCATTTAAAGCCTTCAACATTGTCGGGAATATTATCGAAGCAGCTAAGGATGTCAAAACATTAGGTATCTGCATAGACTCTACATTATCCCTCACAAGACAAACTAATGCTCTAGCGGCAGCGACATCATATACATGTAAGCTCATCACAGCCTGTCGTCCTTACTTAACCACTACCAACTGTATTTCAGTAGCAAGAGCCTTAGTACTATCTAAAATAGACTACTGTAATGCGCTTTACTTAGGAACCTTACAATACAAAATTAACAAAATGCAAGGCATGCAAAATAATGCAGTGAGATCAGTATGCAATATCCCCAGGACGCATCATATTACCACAGCCAGGTAGAATCTAAACTTGCTGAACTTTAAGCAAAGAATAGATCTCAAATCCCTCTCTCTAACACATAAGTGCCTTTATAATCAGGCACCTATATACCTCTGTGACACATTTTCATGTCACTCATCATCACAACCTAGTAGACTGCACAGTCACATTGTATCATCATACCATGATTTAACCAACAACGGTTGGGCGGAGTTAGTTTCCCAGACTTAGCCACAAAGAAATTGAATGCGCTTCCCCCTTCAATAAGAGCAGAACCTTCTTTTATGGTCTTCCGTAATAAGGTAAAAACTTGGCTCTTGGACCAGGATCACAACCTTGCTATTGTAGGTGCCTTTCCCCAGTTTACTACGTGTAAGAGAAAATAAAATAACCAACACAAACCCTGTCTAGGAAAGAGGCACTGAGAACCGGCTGCAAGAGTTCAAAGAATGCTTTATTTCTCCAGCTAGGAAATAACCCAAAAAATGCCCACTCCCATTTACATCATCAGCCATATATATATCAATTAATGTAACTCTAAAAAAAAATACTAAATGGGCCCGATTGGCCAGGCGGTGTGGTGCTGTAGGTGTGGGTGACATCTCTCCATTCTGATTGGCTGAGTGGCTGACGAGATGATGGATGTCAAATATCATGTGCTCCACGCAGGTCAGGGTCCGGTCACTGTGGTCACTACCTAAGCTAATATGTTGCATTCGTAAAACACTAAATAACAAATTATCTAAACATGTTATACTTTTTTTCATATTTCTACACAAATCACACATAGTATTTATTGTCAATACAATTGGGTCATTCGTGGCTTTAATTGGAGGCCTTGACCTTTATTGTGCATGTAAAAAGAGTCAAGCTGTGTTTCACATATCTCCTAAGCTTTAGACCCATTAGTATAAGTAAAAACATATATTGTGGCAAGGTGCTTAAGGATAGTAGTGGGTGTGTTGGGTGGGTTTCACAGCGCAGGCGAGGGTCTGGCACTTGAAAGAAATACCTTACAGGGAGCGCAGGGTCAGGATGGCAATAAATTACTCTAAATGGGGGTGGGTGGCTTGCACATTTATGGGGCCGAACGAGCAAAAAGTGCTTAGCTCATCCTGGTTCACATGCTGGTTCTCATGCTGGCAGTGATCTCAGAGGAAGAAAACTGTATCATATTGGTTGTTGCAACTTTCTCCAACTTCAGCGTGAGAATGGGAGCGTGAAGCTTTCCTTCGCAGGGAGAGTGCAAGGGTGGGGGCCAGCCAGCTGCCTGCACGCCTTGTGTGTGTCTCTGTCCTTGGCTGTTGCGGTGGAAGGGGGAGCTGAGCCTTGCTGTACTATCGCAGTGAGGCCTGTTTACCCAAGATGGAGTCGAAAAGGGGGCACAAAAGATGGATGCCCCGTGTCCTTCTCAGTAGTCCCATCTATGTAGCGGTCAACCGTGGTTAACTTTACATAAGGGCAAGGGGCGACCCCACTACTGGAGGCACGTGGTCCAAGTCCCGTACTGAGCAGTGTACAGCACGAGGGGGCCGGGGGACCCCTCGCTCCCATACATTCCCCCCTTTTATTACATCTAAAGTAACAAACTTCTTATCTTGTTATTTCCGTTCTCCCTTCGGTAACGCTCAGCTTCGGCCACAGCCTCATCCCAAGCAGGTTTACCCTTTATGGGCAACCATGCTTTGCACACACTTCTTAAGCTGTTACCCCTTCTTGCGTATTCTTCTGGGGTGACCATTAAGTATATCCAACCATCCCCATCCAAATCTATCCAAACCTCGTTATACCACAGCAAGTCCTTTGGTTCTTTAATGGTAGTGTGATGTAGATTATCGACCACGTCCCCATAATGCCTATAGATGGCAGTCATTCTATACTGCGGTGTGGTGTATTCTCCAGTTTGTACTTGGGCATCTATCATGGTAGCCACCATTGTCTATCGGCCCACTGTTACCATCATCGTCGCTGAATTAGGCATATTATTTTCACAGCATCTTAGTCCCAGTTGGCACACACAGAATATTAGGAGAAGAAAGACAATAATGGGAATGAGTATCTTCGCTGCTATGTTCACCCATGATGGTATCCAGCTGAACAGATTGTCGAACCACGTGCTGTTGTCTGCTCCACCTTCCGTTCTCATTCTTTCTCCTAAATTATGCACTGCTGTTATCACGTGTGACAGTGTCCCATTATCAGCATCTGAAGTTGGTATGAACGTGCGGCACGCCCCCCCAATTTTTTTTGCAAATGCCGCCGTCCATTGCCGTGATAAGATCTAAGACATATCTGTTTTGCATTGTCATCAGGTACAGTGCACGGAGCTCTATTTTTATGATGTTGAATCCTTCTTTAGTGTCGTTAGCCAGCTGGATGAGCTCCCAGCGTGTTATCTGCAGCCATTTTGCGTTTGTGCTGGCTTGAACGCCTGGTGCTAGAAATGATGCAAAAAATGTCTCTGCAGATGAGAAAAGATTGTACTGCTGCGGGATTTCAGCAAGGAGTTCTGACGATTTGGACGAAATATAATTGGATCTTTTGCTGCATGACAACTTGGTTCTCAATGTTTCTTCTGACAATAGTTTGTATGCTGGGGGCTCCGTGATTGTCTCATCGGGCGCTGTCGATGGTTCAGCCGATTGCCCTGCTGCTGATACGTCAGCCGATTGGCCTGCTGTCGAACCGTCAGCTGAAGGCCTTGCTGTAAACTGAACGTGGCTCTCTGGTATCACCATTAGTGCTGAGTGAAGTGTGGCTAGGGCACAAGTTCCTCTCCAGGATGCTGGGAGATGCAGGTAAGCTTGTTTGCCACATATCCAGTATATGTCCATTAATGCGGCAGTGCCTTTTTTCATATCTGGTATTATTAAAGTCTTATTGCACTGCTGTGCGTTTCCCATATTCACCTTCCCTTCTCCATGGAAGCAAAGTTCGTGCTGTATTTCCTTTTGAATCTTTATGGGTCTCTCCAGTGGTGTGACCCATGTCAGCTTGGTGATATGCTGTGACCAGATGGGGATGCACGTTTCTTTTGCCCACTCGTATGTTTCGTCTGGCAGCCCTCGAAGCCCCTCAGATTTGCATTCAATCGTTTCATCATGCCACTTGTTATCTGCATACCTTGTCCCTTTTATGATAAAAAATGGCTCTTGCAGGCAAATGACTCCTTGTTGTCTGCTGGTGCATGTTTGTTCGTTTTCCAATTTTTCCATGGTGACTCTGTGTGCCTGAAATGTCTTTTTTATTCTACACAGCATCAGATGAATCAAACATTGGGCCTCAGACAAGGGTACTTTCCGTGGAATTAAGATTTTTGGGGTTCCAGTTGCATGAGGAATAAATGAGCACACGTAGCAACTTGTCTGAATACCATTTATTTGATTGGTCAGGGTGTCGGGGGTCCTCTATTTCATCTAACCCCAGGTTATGATAAATATCATATCTGTTTTTTCCCGCCCCCCTTTTTCTCCTCTCTCTTTTGTTTTTTAATTGGGTACCAACTCGTTGATATTGCAGCGCGAATATTCTGGACCATGCATCATCAATGTTGTTCATGGTGACATGAGTGTATTCAGTAGTGGTTTCTGGTGCCGTGTGCGTGTGCATGCTTGTATTTCTGGAGTTAGTCAACCAATAGTAACCGTCATTTACAACCCATCTAGGCTCTATTTCCTTGGCATAGTATTACTCAACAATGGGATAACAGTTTTGTTTACATGCAATTGGTTATAGGGTGGCGTTGCATTTATACTATTCGATTCAATGTTATAAGTGTCCTTCCAAATGGTTGTTACTCCAGTCCATATTAGTTTAGACCCTGGTTTTATCACTTTAGCCCCGCTCCCCCCTTTGTTCATTTCATTTGCCACAAATAAAACGACGTTATACCTAATAAAATAAAACATCATTATTGCAAATAATATGGCAGCATATTTTATAACGCATTCAACATTGCTCAATCTACTGGCCCTAATGGCATCCCTATTTCTATCTAACATTTCAGCCTGCTCAGCCGTTTCATCGCATTGGTTATGTGGGCGAGACAAATTTGTTAAGTCATCATGAAAAGAAACATATTTGCAATTGTTCATTCTTTTTCATTTTTTTGCTTAGTTAGGCATTTAACAATTTCTTTCCATTTATCATAAAACAATGAAGAAAAATAGGAGAAATAACACAATTCATATGAGAGTGAGAGAGAAAAAAAAGAGAGAGAGAGAGAGAGAGAGAGAGAATATAAAAAAACACATTTTGCTTTTCTACTATACTTTTCCTCTCTTAGTTGCAGTTTTCGTCATGTCAGACTGTGTTAGCAATGCCATCCACACAGTCTGTTTCATTTTGGGGGAGTGCGACACTGCGCGCCCTTCTCACGTCCGAGAGGTGCACCCAGTATTTCAGTCCCTTCACCTTAACTGCAGTTGGTGTGCTGTACACCACTGTGTATGGACCATGAAATCTTGGTGAATTCCACCTTCTTACAAAGCTTCTAACATAGATGTGTTCCCCTGGCATTAATGGCCCCTCCGGGCTATCTGCTGCTGGCATGGAGGTGTCTGTTGCTACATCTTCAGTAAATGGCGGAGCAATTTGTTTTGCTATGCTGCGTACTGCGCGCGTTAGCTGTGCTAGGTATTCCTTAAACTCTTCCCCCAGCACTGTGGCAGCCCTGTGTGCATCTGACGCCCTCCTAACAGGAGAGGGCGGCGTGTGCATTCTTCTCCCTGTCACTATTTCGTGGGGGCTCAAATGGTGATCCTTGCATGGTTGATTTCTGAGTTGGAACAGTACTAGGGGCAGACAATATATCCAATTTTTTTTCAACGTGCTGCATAATTTCGATAAATTGCTTTTGAGCAGCCCGTTGATCCTTTCCACAACTCCATTGGCCATTGGATGATAAATCGAACATAGTTTATGTTTCACCCCCAGAAGGGAGGTTACTTCTTTGAAAAGATCATTCACAAAGTGCGTGCCGTTGTCTGAACGGATCACGTCACAGATTCACCACCGCGAGAATACTTCTTGCACAAGGAACTTGGCAGCACATTTTGCATCAGGATGGGGGCAGGGGCCCGCTTCCACCCACCGTGAAAAAGGGCAAACCATCACAATCAAGTATCTCGCTCCATTACATCTTTCTCCCATATCGGCGTAGTCGATATGTAGTACTCTGAATGGACCTGTAGGGCATGGCAAAGTGCCACGCAGAGTTCGTAATGTCATTCCTGAATTGTAAGTTTGGCATGTAGTACATTCAATCACAAATTTAGACAAGTATTCGTGCAGATTGGGACCAAACCAATCCTCCTGAATGTCTGAGGCGATGTGTTGTTTTGCAACGTGAGCTGGGAAGTGCAGTTGTTGGAACGCTACTTCTAATAATTATACAGGCATCACTACCTTGCCTGTCGTTTCCTGTCTCCAAATGAGATCTGTGGCTGATTGTTTACACCCTTGTTTGCCCCACAACTCCTGCTCTTCCGGTGGGGCCCTTCTCTGGAGTTTTACCAATTGTGCTATGGGTGTGTTACTGTATGCTTCTGCTGGTTGTTCTGCTGTGGCTGTTTTTACAACGTACTCTGATGTTGGTGCCTTATTGAAGTAATAATAATAATAATAATAATAATAATAATAATAATAATAATAATAATAATAATAATAATAATAATAATAATAATAATAATAAGTATGAGGCTTCCTTCGCTGCTGTGTCGGCTGCCGCGTTCCCCAATGAGACAGCGTCTGTTTTATTGGTATGGGCTTAACCACTGCCACTACCGATGGCTCTGCTAAAGCTTCTATTAGTTCATTTAGCAACGTGGCATGTTGTACGAGGGACCCGTCTGCTCTTCTGAACCCTCTCCTTCGCCAACGTGATAGCCCTGAGTGACTATGGTGGTGGCGTAAGCTGAGCCTGAATATATTGTTACTGCACAATCTTTGGCTGTGTGTAACGCGCTGATTAGTGCAGTCAGTTTGGCTGCTTGTGCAGAGTAGTGTGAGGGGAGGCGCTTTTGAACAATACCTTTGTATGTGTTTTCTTCCATGCGCACTACTCCATCCCCATATGTTTCTCTCCTGTCTCTGAATTTATGGATGCTGACTCGTCTATGAAATAGATTTCTCCTTCTGTAAGGGCATTTTCTCTTGCTTTGGGAATGTCATCGCCCTCTCCCTCATACGTGCTACAATCGTGTTCCTGTAAATCTTCAGTTGTGCATGGATCTGTAATGAATGTGGCTGGGTTCACTGTCTTGCATCTGACCATGTGTACATTTGGACTGGATATTATTATTTCATAAGCAGATGCTCTCTGTGTTGTGAGAGTAGATTTTGATCTTTCCAGGATAGCAAATAGCGTCACTGAACATCCCATTACGATCGTGGCACTTTTCTCAATGGCGAAGGCCGCTGCAGCGAGGGCCTGTTCGCAAGCGAAATGTCCCTGCATTACTGGGTCTAAAATTCCACTGTAGTATGCTAATGTTTGGTGCCTAGCGATGTCTTTTGTGTCAATACTGCAGTCATCAATGTTCCATTGCTGTGTGAAAACAGGAAAAATTCCCTTTCATAATCTGGATTTGCAAGGACGGGGGATCTGCAATAAGGTCTTTTAATCGGGAGAATTGGGCAATTTTCTCATGTGTCCATTTTATTGGGGCCCTGTTCTTCTGTGCTTTCTTCAGTGCTTGTAGCATTGGCTGTGTGTATGCTGCATAATCAAGGATCCATGCTCGGCAATAGTTACATATGCCAAGAAATTTCTGCATGTCCTTCACTGTTTTCGGTATGATAATGTGTCGAATGGCCGCTGCTCTGTCTGGTAGTATTCTTTTTCCATTTTTAGATATTTGCTTGCCAAGATATACAACGTCTGCAAGACAGTATTGTAACTTTCCTTTGTCCACTTTGTATCCCTTGGCAGCCAATACATTAAGCAGTGTTATCGAGTCTTCTCTACACTCTTCTTCTGTTTTGCTGCAGACGAGTAAATCGTCTACGTACTGTATAATGGTTCTCCCTACATTTATGTTGCCGATGTCTTCTCGTAGTACTCTGTTAAAAATGCTTGGGCTCTCGCAATACCCCTGTGGGAGTCTGCGGTGTTCATATCTGCTGTTTCCTAATGTAAAGGCTGTAAGGTACTGCGATTCTGGTGCAAGTGGCACAGAGAAAAAGGCATTTTTCAAATCAATGACAGTGAAGCAAGTTGCCTCTTTTGGTATACTGTTCAATATTAATGCCGGGTTGGGGAAAAATGGGAACTCTTTTTGGATGACGTCATTGTGTGGGCAGAGATCCTGGACCATTCTCCACGCCCCTCCTTTCGCTTTTTTAATTGGAAAAAACGCTGTGTTGCATGGGGACGTTGATGGCACTAAGATACCTTGGCTTAGGAGTGCATTCACTGTTTCTCTAATACCTTCCTCTGCTTCTTTGGATATTGGGTATTGTTTCACTCTGGGTGGGAGGGCACCTGGTTTCAGTTTTATCTTTATGGGAGTCACCTCATGCAACAATCCCACATCGTGTGGCCCTGTAGTCCACATTTCAGGTGCTACCCTGGCCATGTCTTCCTCAAATATTGTCAGTGGAGCCTTTATGTTAGCCATGAGTGGGTTGTGTATTTCTCTGTATTGGATCATAATGTCACATGGTATGCTTATTTCCATTATTATTTCTCCATCCCCCTCGTAATCGGTAAACAATTCTTCATCAGTTATATCTTTTAGCATTATGTTCGGCTCTATGCATAGTACACTTCTCCACTCGCGTCCCTGCGCGTCTAGGCCTATGACCACAATGCGTCTGTTGGGAACTTGAACTGCCTCAATGTCTATAGATATAATTGTGCCTGGCACTACATCTGTTGGTGTGATTGGGCGGAATATGAAGTCTGATGGTATTCTCCACTCTTTTTGTGTTATTTGTTCAATATCCTAAAAGAATTGGAGTCACCTGCTCCTATTCCTGACTCCTGTACGAAGGACACCCTATGGTGCACAAACATACAGAACGCTTTACAAGACAAAATTACTCTGCTATTTAATAAAATCAAGAAAAATCTCATTGATAATGCTTTATCACAGGACCTACCATCTACCTCTACTCCCAATCTCCCACAATTTAACTTCAAACCACTATCAATCAAAGAAGTAGAGATGATCATATTTAAACTTAAACCCTCCAACGGTTGCCCAGCCACGCTTATTAAGGAAGCTGCCACTGCACTTGCTCCCTTTATCACCACCTTCATTAATGCATCATTTAACACTAGTATTGTAGCTACTAATCTGAAAGATGCATGGATACTCCCATTATTAAAAAAAAACTATGTTGGACCCTAATAATCTGTCTAACTACAGACCCATTACCACTGTCCCCTTCCTGTTGAAAATGTTGGATCGTGCAGCATACCTCCAGATCCAACAGTACTTGGAAATCAATAATCTGCTGAGATTAAGACAGTCAGGCTTCAGACCGAGACATGGAACTGAAACTGCACTCATTGACTTAAAGATACACATCCAGACTCTAAAAGATAAAGGAAAATCTGCTCTTCTCCTACTACTTGACTTACCAGCGGCATTTGACTTAGTGAACTATGACATTCTATGCAAACACTTGTCATCTGCTGCACACTTCTGTGACCAAACTAACTTTTGGATCAAATCCTTCCTTAGCAACAGATCTATGAGGGTATTTGCACTGTCTGCTTCAGGCCCCCCTACGCCTGTCTCTTGCGGAGTCCCACAAGGATCTTGCGTGTCCCCCATGATCTACAATGCTTTCACCAAGTCTTTATTTGATGTACTCGATTATCTGGGTGTCACGTATACTAACTATGCGGAAGACACTCAGATGCTCATCCCTATCACTGGTGATTATGTTGTAGATAGCACAATATTGAATGACATCTACAGTATGATACAAATAAGGATGGCCAAACATGGTTTATGTCTAAACGACGACAAAACCAAACTACTCCTACTTGGTTCCCCAACTAAACTGAATAAGCTAGGAACTTCATTTAAAGCCTTCAACATTGTCGGGAATATTATTAAAGCAGCTAAGGATGTCAAAACATTAGGTATCTGCATAGACTCTACATTATCCCTCACAAGACAAACTAATGCTCTAGCGGCAGCGACATCATATACATGTAAGCTCATCACAGCCTGTCGTCCTTACTTAACCACTACCAACTGTATTTCAGTAGCAAGAGCCTTAGTACTATCTAAAATAGACTACTGTAATGCGCTTTACTTAGGAACCTTACAATACAAAATTAACAAAATGCAAGGCATGCAAAATAATGCAGTGAGATCAGTATGCAATATCCCCAGGACGCATCATATTACCACAGCCAGGTAGAATCTAAACTTGCTGAACTTTAAGCAAAGAATAGATCTCAAATCCCTCTCTCTAACACATAAGTGCCTTTATAATCAGGCACCTATATACCTCTGTGACACATTTTCATGTCACTCATCATCACAACCTAGTAGACTGCACTGTCACATTGTATCATCATACCATGATTTAACCAACAACGGTTGGGCGGAGTTAGTTTCCCAGTCTTAGCCACAAAGAAATTGAATGCGCTTCCCCCTTCAATAAGAGCAGAACCTTCTTTCATGGACTTCCGTAATAAGGTAAAAACTTGGCTCTTGGACCAGGATCACAACCTTGCTATTGTAGGTGCCTTTCCCTAGTTTACTACGTGTAAGAGAAAATAAAATAACCAACACAACCCCTGTCTAGGAAAGAGGCACTGAGAACCGGCTGCAAGAGTTCAAAGGATGCTTTATTTCTCCAGCTAGGAAATAACCCAAAAAATGCCCACTCCCATTTACATCATCAGCCATATATATATCAATTAAAGTAACTCTAAAAAAAATACTAAATGGGCCCGATTGGCCAGGCGGTGTGGTGCTGTAGGTGTGGGTGACATCTCTCCATTCTGATTGGCTGAGTGGCTGACGAGATGATGGATGTCAAATATCTTGTGCTCCACGCAGGTCAGGGTCCGGTCACTGTGGTCACTACCTAAGCTAATATGTTGCATTCGTAAAACACTAAATAACAAATTATCTAAACATGTTATACTTTTTTTCATATTTCTACACAAATCACACATAGTATTTATTGTCAATACAATTGGGTCATTCGTGGCTTTAATTGGAGGCCTTGACCTTTATTGTGCATGTAAAAAGAGTCAAGCTGTGTTTCACATATCTCCTAAGCTTTAGACCCATTAGTATAAGTAAAAACATATATTGTGGCAAGGTGCTTAAGGATAGTAGTGGGTGTGTTGGGTGGGTTTCACAGCGCAGGCGAGGGTCTGGCACTTGAAAGAAATACCTTACAGGGAGCGCAGGGTCAGGATGGCAATAAATTACTCTAAATGGGGGTGGGTGGCTTGCACATTTATGGGGCCGAACGAGCAAAAAGTGCTTAGCTCATCCTGGTTCACATGCTGGTTCTCATGCTGGCAGTGATCTCAGAGGAAGAAAACTGTATCATATTGGTTGTTGCAACTTTCTCCAGCTTCAGCGTGAGAATGGGAGCGTGAAGCTTTCCTTCGCAGGGAGAGTGCAAGGGTGGGGGCCAGCCAGCTGCCTGCACGCCTTGTGTGTGTCTCTGTCCTTGGCTGTTGCGGTGGAAGGGGGAGCTGAGCCTTGCTGTACTATCGCAGTGAGGCCTGTTTACCCAAGATGGAGTCGAAAAGGGGGCACAAAAGATGGATGCCCCGTGTCCTTCTCAGTAGTCCCATCTATGTAGCGGTCAACCGTGGTTAACTTTACATAAGGGCAAGGGGCGACCCCACTACTGGAGGCACGTGGTCCAAGTCCCGTACTGAGCAGTGTACAGCACGAGGGGGCCTGGGGACCCCTCGCTCCCATACATTCCCCCCTTTTGTTACATCTAAAGTAACGAACTTCTTATCTTGTTATTTCCGTTCTCCCTTCGGTAACGCTCAGCTTCGGCCACAGCCTCATCCCAAGCAGGTTTACCCTTTATGGGCATCCATGCTTTGCACACACTTCTTAAGCTGTTACCCCTTCTTGCGTATTCTTCTGGGGTGACCATTAAGTATATCCAACCATCCCCATCCAAATCTATCCAAACCTCGTTATACCACAGCAAGTCCTTTTAATGGTAGTGTGATGTAGATTATCGACCACGTCCCCATAATGCCTATAGATGGCAATCATTCTATACTGCGGTGTGGTGTATTCTCCAGTTTGTACTTGGGCATCTATCATGGTAGCCACCATTGTCTATCGGCCCACTGTTACCATCATCGTCGCTGAATTAGGCATATTATTTTCACAGCATCTTAGTCCCAGTTGGCACACACAGAATATTAGGAGAAGAAAGACAATAATGGGAATGAGTATCTTCGCTGCTATGTTCACCCATGATGGTATCCAGCTGAACAGATTGTCGAACCACGTGCTGTTGTCTGCTCCACCTTCCGTTCTCATTCTTTCTCCTAAATTATGCACTGCTGTTATCACGTGTGACAGTGTCCCATTATCAGCATCTGAAGTTGGTATGAACGTGCGGCAAATGCCGCCGTCCATTGCCGTGATAAGATCTAAGACATATCTGTTTTGCATTGTCATCAGGTGCAGTGCACGGAGCTCTATTTTTATGATGTTGAATCCTTCTTTAGTGTCGTTAGCCAGCTGGATGAGCTCCCAGTGTGTTATCTGCAGCCATTTTGCGTTTGTGCTGGCTTGAACGCCTGGTGCTAGAAATGATGCAAAAAATGTCTCTGCAGATGAGAAAAGCTTGTACTGCTGCGGGATTTCAGCAAGGAGTTCTGACAATTTGGACGAAATATAATTGGATCTTTTGCTGCATGACAACTTGGTTCTCAATGTTTCTTCTGACAATAGTTTGTTTGCTGGGGGCTCCGTGATTGTCTCATCGGGCGCTGTCGATGGTTCAGCCGATTGCCCTGCTGCTGATATTTCAGCCGATTGGCCTGCTGTCGAACCGTCAGCTGAAGGCCTTGCTGTAAACTGAACGTGGCTCTCTGGTATCACCATTAGTTCTGAGTGAAGTGTGGCTAGGGCACAAGTTCCTCTCCAGGATGCTGGGAGATGCAGGTAAGCTCGTTTGCCACAGATCCAGTATATGTCCATTAATGCGGCAGTGCCTTTTTTCATATCTGGTATTATTAAAGTCTTATTGCACTGCTGTGCGTTTCCCATATTCACCTTCCCTTCTCCATGGAAGCAAAGTTCGTGCTGTATTTCCTTTTGAATCTTTATGGGTCTCTCCAGTGGTGTGACCCATGTCAGCTTGGTGATATGCTGTGACCAGATGGGGATGCACGTTTCTTTTGCCCACTCGTATGTTTCGTCTGGCAGCCCTCGAAGCCCCTCAGCTTTGCATTCAATCGTTTCATCATGCCACTTGTTATCTGCATACCTTGTCCCTTTTATGATAAAAAATGGCTCTTGCAGGCAAATGACTCCTTGTTGTCTGCTGTTGCATGTTTGTTCGTTTTCCAATTTTTCCATGGTGACTCTGTGTGCCTGAAATGTCTTTTTTATTCTACACAGCATCAGATGAATCAAACATTGGGCCTCAGACAAGGGTACTTTCTGTGGAATTAAGATTTTTGGGGTTCCAGTTGCATGAGGATTAAATGAGCACACGTAGCAACTTGTCTGAATACCATTTATTTGATTGGTCAGGGTGTCGGGGGTCCTCTATTTCATCTAACCCCAGGTTATGATAAATATCATATCTGTTTTTTCCCGCCCCCCTTTTTCTCCTCTCTCTTTTGTTTTTTAATTGGGTACCAACTCGTTGATATTGCAGCGCGAATATTCTGGACCATGCATCATCAATGTTGTTCATGGTGACATGAGTGTATTCAGTAGTGGTTTCTGGTGCCGTGTGCGTGTGCATGCTTGTATTTCTGGAGTTAGTCAACCAATAGTAACCGTCATTTACAACCCATCTAGGCTCTATTTCCTTGGCATAGTATTACTCAACAATGGGATAACAGTTTTGTTTACATGCAATTGGTTATAGGGTGGCGTTGCATTTATACTATTCGATTCAATGTTATAAGTGTCCTTCCAAATGGTTGTTACTCCAGTCCATATTAGTTTAGACCCTGGTTTTATCACTTTAGCCCCGCTCCCCCCTTTGTTCATTTCATTTGCCACAAATAAAACGACGTTATACCAAATAAAATAAAACATCATTATTGCAAATAATATGGCAGCATATTTTATAACGCATTCAACATTGCTCAATCTACTGGCCCTAATGGCATCCCTATTTCTATCTAACATTTCAGCCTGCTCAGCCGTTTCATCGCATTGGTTATGTGGGCGAGACAAATTTGTTAAGTCATCATGAAAAGAAACATATTTGCAATTGTTCATTCTTTTTCATTTTTTTGCTTAGTTAGGCATTTAACAATTTCTTTCCATTTATCATAAAACAATGAAGAAAAATAGGAGAAATAACACAATTCATATGAGAGTGAGAGAGAAAAAAAAGAGAGAGAGAGAGAGAGAGAGAGAGAGAGAGAATATACAAAAACACATTGTGCTTTTCTACTATACTTTTCCTCTCTTAGTTGCAGTTTTCGTCATGTCAGACTGTGTTAGCAATGCCATCCACACAGTCTGTTTCATTTTGGGGGAGTGCGACACTGCGCGCCCTTCTCACGTCCGAGAGGTGCACCCAGTATTTCAGTCCCTTCACCTTAACTGCAGTTGGTGTGCTGTACACCACTGTGTATGGACCTTGAAATCTTGGTGAATTCCACCTTCTTACAAAGCTTCTAACATAGATGTGTTCCCCTGGCATTAATGGTCCCTCCGGGCTATCTGCTGCTGGCATGGAGGTGTCTGTTGCTACATCTTCAGTAAATGGCAGAGCAATTTGTTTTGCTATGCTGCGTACTGCGCGCGTTAGCTGTGCTAGGTATTCCTTAAACCCTTCCCCCAGCACTGTGGCAGCCCTGTGTGCATCTGACGCCCTCCTAACAGGAGAGGGCGGCGTGTGCATTCTTCTCCCTGTCACTATTTCGTGGGGGCTCAAATGGTGATCCTTGCATGGTTGATTCCTGAGTTGGAACAGTGCTAGGGGCAGACAATATATCCAATTTTTTTTCAACGTGCTGCATAATTTCGATAAATTGCTTTTGAGCAGCCCGTTGATCCTTTCCACAACTCCATTGGCCATTGGATGATAAATCGAACATAGTTTATGTTTCACCCCCAGAAGGGAGGTTACTTCTTTGAAAAGATCATTCACAAAGTGCCTGCCGTTGTTTGAACGGATCACGTCACAGATTCCCCACCGCGAGAATACTTCTTGCACAAGGAACTTGGCAGCACATTTTGCATCAGGATGGGGGCAGGGGCCCGCTTCCACCCACCGTGAAAAAGGGCATACCATCACAATCAAGTATCTCGCTCCATTACATCTTTCTCCCATATCGGCGTAGTCGATATGTAGTACTCTGAATGGACCTGTAGGGCATGGCAAAGTGCCACGCAGAGTTCGTAATGTCATTCCTGAATTGTAAGTTTGGCATGTTTTACATTCAATCACAAATTTAGACAAGTATTCGTGCAGATTGGGAACAAATCAATCCTCCTGAATGTCTGAGGCGATGTGTTGTTTTGCAACGTGAGCTGGGAAGTGCAGTTGTTGGAACGCTACTTCTAATAATTCTACAGGCATCACTACCTTGCCTGTCATTTCCTGTCTCCAAATGAGATCTGTGGCTGATTGTTTACACCCTTGTTTGCCCCACAACTCCTGCTCTTCCGGCGGGGCCCTTCTCTGGAGTTTTACCAATTGTGCTATGGGTGTGTTACTGTATGCTTCTGCTGGTTGTTCTGCTGTGGCTGTTTTTACAACGTACTCTGATGTTGGTGTCTTATTGAAGTAATAATAATAATAATAATAATAATAATAATAATAATAATAATAATAATAATAATAAGTATGAGGCTTCCTTCGCTGCTGTGTCGGCTGCCGCGTTCCCCAATGAGACAGCGTCTGTTTTATTGGTATGGGCTTAACCACTGCCACTACCAATGGCTCTGCTAAAGCTTCTATTAGTTCATTTAGCAACGTGGCATGTTGTACGAGGGACCCGTCTGCTCTTCTGAACCCTCTCCTTCGCCAACGTGATAGCCCTCAGTGACTATGGTGGTGGCGTAAGCTGAGTCTGAATATATTGTTACTGCACAATCTTTGGCTATGTGTAACGCGCTGATTAGTGCAGTCAGTTTGGCTGCTTGTGCAGAGTAGTGTGAGGGGAGGCGCTTTTGAACAATCACTTTGTATGTGTTTTCTTCCATGCGCACTACTCCATCCCCACATGTTTCTCTCCTGTCTCTGAATTTATGGATGCTGACCCGTCTATGAAATAGATTTCTCCTTCTGTAAGGGCATTTTCTCTTGCTTTGGGAATGTCATGGCCCTCTCGCTCATACGTGCTACAATCGTGTTCCTGTAAATCTTCAGTTGTGCATGGCTCTGTAATGAATGTGGCTGGGTTCACTGTCTTGCATCTGACCATGTGTACATTTGGACTGGATATTATTATTTCATAAGCAGATGCTCTCTGTGTTGTGAGAGTAGATTTTGATCTTTCCAGGATAGCAAATAATGAGTGTTCCGCATATAGCGTCACTGAACATCCCATTACGACCGTGGCACTTTTCTCAATGGCGAAGGCCGCTGCAGCGAGGGCCTGTTCGCAAGCGAAATGTCCCTGCATTACTGGGTCTAAAATTCCACTGTAGTATGCTAATGTTTGGTGCCTAGCGATGTCTTTTGTGTCAATACTGCAGTCATCAATGTTCCATTGCTGTGTGAAAACAGGAAAAATTCCCTTTCATAATCTGGATTTGCAAGGACGGGGGATCTGCAATAAGGTCTTTTAATCGGGAGAATTGGGCAATTGTTTCATGTGTCCATTTTATTGGGGCCCTGTTCTTCTGTGCTTTCTTCAGTGCTTGTAGCATTGGCTGTGTGTATGCTGCATAATCAAGGATCCATGCTCGGCAATAGTTACATATGCCAAGAAATTTCTGCATGTCCTTCACTGTTTTTGGTATGATAATGTGTCGAATGGCCGCTGCTCTGTCTGGTAGTATTCTTTTTCCATTTTTAGATATTTGCTTGCCGAGATATACAACGTCTGCAAGACAGTATTGTAACTTTCCTTTGTCCACTTTGTATCCCTTGGCAGCCAATACATTAAGCAGTGTTATCGAATCTTCTCTACACTCTTCTTCTGTTTTGCTGCAGACGAGTAAATCGTCTACGTACTGTATAATGGTACTCCCTACATTTATGTTGCCGATGTCTTCTCGTAGTACTCTGTTAAAAATGCTTGGGCTCTCGCAATACCCCTGTGGGAGTCTGCGGTGTTCATATCTGCTGTTTCCTAATGTAAAGGCTGTAAGGTACTGCGATTCTGGTGCAAGTGGCACAGAGAAAAAGGCATTTTTCAAATCAATGACAGTGAAGCAAGTTGCCTCTTTTGGTATACTGTTCAATATTAATGCCGGGTTGGGGAAAAATGGGAACTCTTTTTGGATGACGTCATTGTGTGGGCAGAGATCCTGGACCATTCTCCACGCCCCTCCTTTCGCTTTTTTAATTGGAAAAATCGCTGTGTTGCATGGGGACGTTGATGGCACTAAGATACCTTGGCTTAGGAGTGCATTCACTGTTTCTCTAATACCTTCCTCTGCTTCTTTGGATATTGGGTATTGTTTCACTCTGGGTGGGAGGGCACCTGGTTTTATCTTTATGGGAGTCACCTCATGCAACAATCCCACATCGTGTGGCCCTGTAGTCCACATTTCAGGTGCTACCCTGGCCATGTCTTCCTCAAATATTGTCAGTGGGGCCTTTATGTTAGCCATGAGTGGGTTGTGTATTTCTCTGTATTGGATCATAATGTCACATGGTATGCTTATTTCCATTATTATTTCTCCATCCCCCTCGTAATCGGTAAACAATTCTTCATCAGTTATATCTTTTAGTATTATGTTCGGCTCTATGCATAGTACACTTCTCCACTCGCGTCCCTGCGCGTCTAGGCCTATGACCACAATGCGTCTGTTGGGAACTTGAACTGCCTCAATGTCTATAGATATAATTGTGCCTGGCACTACATCTGTTGGTGTGATTGGGCGGAATATGAAGTCTGATGGTATTCTCCACTCTTTTTGTGTTATTTCAGGCACTACTCGGGCTAATACCTGTATTCCATAGATGAACATGTCCATGTCAATGGGGATCCCTCTTACTGCAACTTCCTTTGTAATCGTGCTTATTATCAGGAGTGCTCGTACTGGGCATACCCCTGGTGTAGAGCACACTATCCCTCTCTCAGTAAAGGCTATGGCCATGTTTAACTTACTGAGCAAGTCTCGTCCCATCAAATTAATTGGCGCGTCTTCGTAATACAATAAGGGTGCGCGCACTGTTTTTCCCCCTACTGTTACATCAAGATCTTTTGTGCAAGGAACTTTTAAAATAGCCCCAGAGAACCCATGCGTTTCCAAATTTCTTTCCGAGAGCTGAAACCGCCCTTCTGTGAGACATGATCTTTCTGCTCCAGAGTCTACCATAAAGATAAACTGCTTGTTTCCTATCTCTGCCATCACTAGTGGTTCCTCATTTGCACTTTGTGTGGTGGATAGGACTGGACACGCAAGTACTCCCTGTGGGCTGTCCTAGTCTTGGTATCTTTGCTGACCTGGCACTGAAAAAACATTGTCACCTACGAGCTTTACGCCATGGAATGGTGCAAGGGCACCGTTTGCAGCCGCTGCAAAAGGGTTATTGTTTATGTTCCCTACTGAGTTTTGTCTTGCCATGGGCTGTAGTGCGTTTTGCTGTTGTGGCTGTTGCTGCTGCTGCTGTTGTGGGGCTGGCTGTCTTTGTTGCATTTGGGGGTCATAGCAGTACTGATCTTGTTGTCCCTCCCTCCCCATTGGAGCTCCACAAGGTGCTACCTGGGTGTGGGCAGCCCCACCCCTGTTCATTGTTTATGGGCTGCTGCTGCCCCTGAAAATACCCTGATGGTCGCATTCTCGTGAATAATGTCCCCACCTTCCACAATTCCAACATGGCCCCTGTGTTCCTCCTCTTGGTCCTTGCCCACCATACCCTCTGTTTCCCATTCCTCCGTATCCTCCCCTCTGCCCACGGTACCCACCTCTTCCCACCTCTTCCTTGGGCCGGCCTGTTCTGCCACTGTGATCCTTGGCATGGCTGTTCCTCTCCGTTCCACTGTCCTTGGTCCTCTCCAACCCACTGCGCTGCTATCCCAACGGGCCTTCCTCTCGCGTTTTCCTCTCCTTCGTTTTCTCTGTCTGCGGTTACACTGGCAGTAATGGCAGCGACCTTCACTAATTTTGTCTGCACTAGTTTTGCTTCGTCGGCCAGCCTCTTTTGTATGACCTCCTTTTCCTTCTCTTTGATCCTCCTCCAATGGTGTACAATTATGCTCTGAATTTCAGGCCACCCTTTGGCTTCGATCCCAGCTATTTTGTCCAAGGCCTTCTGCACCTCTTTCGGCAACCCCTTTTTAATGATAAAATAAAATAAGGCTGTTGATTGATTCCATGCCGTACCAGTTTCACTTCTCCATAAGTCTTGCACTCGCAAAATGAATTGCGCAGGATCCTCGCACTCCTCCATCGTGCACTGCATCACTGCATGTAAGTCTGGAACGTCTGGAAATGCACGCCGCAATGCATCCCACACTTGTGCTCGAACATTGTTGAATGGTGATCCATCGTGGTGATCACAGCTCATTGTTACTCCCGTGAGCCCTGCCCTTTCCCAGACTGTGTCTGCTTGGTCCCCGATTGCTGATACTAATAAGCTTTTCACATCACCTATAGCTAACGGCACACCTGCCGTGTTCTTCTCAAATACATGTATCCACTTACATGCTCCTCCCGTCAGCGGGGGGAGGAGTTGTAACAGGTTGCTTTTGTCCATTTGGGCCTACGGGATATAGTTTGGCCTACCTGCTCCTTTATGTATTAGTGGCATTTGTAGTTTCTGTTTCTTTCCTGTTTTACTCGTTCTCCCTTTTTTCGTTTTACTTACCAGCATGTTCCCTGTCCTTCCTGTTCGTTGTCTTAATCTACCCTGCCGTTATGGTGGTGATAGTGTGTCTGGGTAACAGCAGTTTGGCAGTGGGGAACCCTCTGCGGCAGCTGCCTCTTCATATTCATCTAAATGATCCCATACTTCTTCTATTTCTGACTCTGGCTCGTTATTATCCTCCCAGTATTCCTTGGGTTCACTTCCTTGTCTTTCACCCTGATCTCCACCTTGTTGACTCTCTGGTGTATCTGGGCGTATAATTCTCACTGGCTTGTTATTCAATTGGAACAGGAACTGTCCTGATTGCCACTCTTGTTCTTGTCTTTGCTGTGCTGACGTCCCTTGTGATGCTATAGATTGCCCTGATAATGAGACTGCTGGGGTTGCATTGCTTACTGCCCCTATCGGGGGGGTGCTATCTGCCAGTGAAAGCGGGGGTACCTCCCCTCCCCCTGGCAGCATTTGCCCTTTGTTGCATAGAGCTCTTAACCCTGTTATTTCCATTTGTGCGTGTGCAAGCTGGCAATGTAAATCGCCTGTTAAACGTGCTAAGCTCACAGGAGGCGCACTCGTGGGGCCGTACAGGCCTCCTTTGTTATATGGTGGGGGTTCAGGGGCTGTTGCCCCACACGGAGCAGTGGGGGTGGGTGGTATATACATGGGCTCACTAAACCCTACTGCTGGCCTGGTCATTAAGGGATAGATTTTTGTTACTTCGTTCTCGGTTGAAGTTGTTGAGCACTCCCCTTTTGGTGTCCCGCTTACTTCTTCAGGTATTTTCTGCTTTTCTATCATTCGGCTTGTACCTACCTCTGCCGTGGGGGTAACTTCCTCGAACATTCACCATAAATCTAACACTTCTCTCCGGTTCTGTAACTGTTTCCCTTTGTATCGTGCTAGCAAATGTGTTGATACTAGGTCCAACACTCTTTGTCGAATGACCCTCCTTCTGGCCAAATTGGTATAACCCCATCTCCTTTTATCTCTGTGATCCACTGATCGTTACTCCCCCATGGCAATGCTTCTTTTCCTTTCTTGTGTGTTCTGGTACCCTTGAGTCTCTTCCCACCTCTCACTTGGTATGTCAGTTACAATATGTGAAAATACGTTCTTTATCAATGCTCGCAATTATGGTATGTCACATTAGCTGTTCTTTCTGAGAGGTGTTACCTGATCACCTCTCACAATTTATTTCTTTGCCTATTATTCATTAATCAACAAGTTACTTGTACTGAAATACTGGCGTGTTCAACAGGACATATACACATAGCAGACCAACAAACATATAATCATGCAACATACACATGCACTGCCTGCGCGCGTTTGTTCTTTCCCTATTCCCGTTACTGTCCCTGGTTTTTCTTCTTTCCTATTCTACCTACTATTTCACATTCACTCCCCACCTCTTTCACCTTTATTATGTCTCAAGATTTATTACTTCCACGGAAAAATAATATTCTAAAACTACTCGGAGTCTACTCAATATACGAAACCCCTACTATTTTCTCTTTATCTCTATTCTGCACTTGGTCGGGACAAATGCTACGCAGGGCCGCCTTCTACCCCGTACGGGCTAGGATACCACTTCTCTTCTTCTCACTTCTTACAACACCTAATGGCCATATAAAGGATAGATCAGAAAAGCCTTGCCGTCACTCACACAGACCCTATTCTTAACTACCTTCCCTTTGTTTGCTAATTCCCTTCTTCCCATATTTCCCCTTACCTTCCTTTGGGATCTTTGCAACCGGGACTCCACGTGTTCAGTCAGGTACTCCGAGGGTCACCGCTCATGGCCGAACCTCGCTCAGATCTGTCCCTCAACCAAGCCGTGGCCTGCCTTGGCGAGCAGCCTTTTCGATCGGGTATTCGACAACCGGGAACCCTTGACCCTTTCTTCTTGATGTGCACAGTCTGGTCAACCGCAGAGGCGATGGTCTTGCCGAGGGCGTCCTGGATCTCGCTGCCAGGCGGTGCAGGCCTCGAGGCACCTCTCTAAATCACGTTGCGGGGGTCACCAAAAATGTAGGTGCCTTTCCCCGGCTTACTACGTGTAAGAGAAAATAAAATAACCAACACAACCCCTGTCGGGGAAGGAGGCACTGAGAACCGGCTGCAAGAGTTCAAAGGATGCTTTTTTTATCCAGCTAGGAAATAACCCAAAAAATGCCCACTCCCATTTACATCATCACCCATATATATATCAATTAAAGTAACTCTAATAAAAAATACTAAATGGACCCGATTGGCCAGGCGGTGTGGTGCTGTAGGTGTGGGTGGCATCTCTTCCTTCTGATTGGCTGAGTGGCTGACGAGATGATGCACGTCAAATATCTTGTGCTCCACGCAGGTCAGGGTCCGGTCACTGTGGTCCCTACCTAAGCTAATATGTTGCATTCGTAAAACACTAAATAACAAATGATCTAAACATTTTATACTTTTTTTTCATATTTCTACACAAATCACACGTAGTATTTATTGTCAATACAATTGAGTCATTCGTGGCTTTAATTGGAGGCCTTGACCTTTATTGTGCATGTAAAAAGAGTCAAGCTGTGTTTCACATATCTCCTAAGCTTTAGAACCATTAGTATAAGTAAAAAAATATATTGTGGCAAGGAGCTTAAAGGGATGGTCTAGTAAACATTTTTATTTAAAAAATAGATAGGCAATATAAAAAAAAAATACTAGCATTCTCCGTTTTAAAACTTCCTATGTAAAATTTTGAGCTATTCAAGCTCAAAATTCGCAAAAGCAAGCACATGGGCGCATCCATTTTGTGAAATGGAGGCCCTCCTGTGCTAGCTTTTGCTTTTGCTGCACTAATGAAGGAAAAGCCAGCCAGCTGTAGTAAACAAAGGCTACCGCTGGGTGGCTTTCCCTTCATTAGTGCTGTAGACGGAGGACGGGGACCGGAGACCAGAGCAGGAAAAGCTGCAGCTGAATCTCGGTAAGTGCTATTTTTTTTTTTTTTTTAAATAAGCACTAGCTGCGTTTTTTTTTCTAAGTTTTCCGGGCTGGAGGAGCCCGGGAAACTTAGAAATAAAACCGCAGCTTTAAAAACGTTGTATTCATGTTTGCGGTCGCTTTTGAAGCGACCGCAAACATAAATACAACATTATTGGGTGGGCTCGGAGGAGCCTGAGAAACTTGGAAAGAAAAACCGCAGCGTTTTCCAACACAACCGCGTGTGTTTCTGCCTGAATCTGCTAGTATTTTTTTTTTATGTTGCCTATCTATTTTTTAAATAAACATTTTTACTAGACCATCCCTTTAAGATTAGTAGTGGGTGTTTTGGGTGGGTTTTGCAGCGCAGGTGAGGGTCTGGCACTTGAAAGAAATACCTTACAGGGAGCGCAGGGTCAGGATGGCAATAAATTACTCTAAAGTGGATGGCTTGCACGTTTATGGGGACGAACGAGCAAAAAGTGCTGGCAGTGATTGCAGAGGAAGAAAACTGTATCATATTGGTTGTTGCAACTATCTCCAGCTTCAGCGTGAGAATGGGAGCGTGGAGCTTTCCTTTGCAGGAGGAGTGCAAGGGTGGGGGCCAGCCAGCTGCCTGCGCGCCTTGTGTGTGTCTCTGTCCTTGGCTGTTGCGGTGGAAGGGGGAGCTGAGCCTTGCTGTACTATCGCAGTGAGGCCTGTTTACCCAAGATGGAGTCGAAAAGGGGGCACAAAAGATGGATGCCCCGTGTCCTACCTCAGTAGTCCGATCTATGTAGTGGTCAACCGTGGTTAACTTTACATAAGGGCAAGGGGCAACCCCACTACTGGAGGCACGTGGTCCAAGTCCCGTACTGAGGACTGTACGGCGCGAGGGGGCCTGGGGCCCCTCCCTCCCATACACTATTCACTAACCTACGATCTACAACATCATTGCCACTTCTGTATATATGACTGTAATTTGTATATTCCATGCTATTGTTTGATTTTACATTCATGACGTGATTATGAGCTACTGTGTATAGGCCCACCAATTTGTAACTCTATCCTTTGTATATACCTTTGATGGACAATTGTAATACTATATAAAATCTTTAAAATATAAGAACTTTAAAATATAAGAACAGCGTTCATTTGCCTCCAGCTGGATGCACCATATAAATAAATAAATAAATAAATAAATAAATAAATAAATAAACAAATAAATAAATACAAATACAAATACCTATAAGAAAACAAAATCCTGGGCAATGCCGGTATATCAGCTAGTAAATAATAAATTACTTATTCACCTATAACAATCCTGATTCATTACAAATACCATCTGGTTGGGGACCTCTAATGCCCAGGTGTGATGTACATGCCTTTTACAAGAACACTTCAATATGAGAAGGGAGAGAAATAAACATGTTTGCTTTGAACTAGCAATAAACATCCTTTTGAAACCTGCAAACAATATGCCACCTCTGTCCTTAAGCACCTCTTGCACCTGGTTTATTAACTGGCCCCAAGTTGACCCTGACATTTGGCTAGACTTCCCGGGTCACTGAATAACAAGCTCCCATGTTCTCAGGAAGATTATATCCCTTATCCACAACAGTAACAAGTCATAAACCTATGGCCATCTAGCACTTTATATTTCCCTAGCCTTGAATGAGCATTTGATACTATCACATCTGGTCAAATGCAGGGTGCTTCCTTCCTTCTTCTTTTGTCCACGGTCATCCTACTCTCCAGTCACAAAAATTCATCTCACCAACCCAAGATTCTGTGGCCTACTCAATCCCCAGCTGTGATAGACCTGTGGTATATGATCTTCCAATGTATTAACCATGGAACCCTCTCCCCAAATATCCCAAACCCATCTCCCTTGAAAAGCCCATTTATATTATATGTATATATTATTGTATGTGTGTTCAGGACTACTGCATCCCTTCACAGTGGCTTCCCCATCGGCAGATGTCTCCTCTTGTGTGTCCATTTAAAGCTCATTGCTTCCCATCATTAGGTACTACATTGCATATAACACATCTACATTGTATTCACACAATGCCCGCATAATTGTCATTATGTTGCTACATGAATGCAAATCTAAGTGTATCAAGCTATAAACAAAAAAACACCACAAGTAACACTCATCCCATTCCAACTAACTATACTAGATACATACCAGATTTCAACATTGCACCAACATTGCGTCTGCCCCAGTCATCAATATGGTGCACGCAATGTAAACCTTTTTTCTACTTTGAGACCAATATCGACCATCCCAACATTGCCACTTTAGTTAATGTATTAACTAACAAACCCATTCCTTGTTCTTTTACAACATTTTCTCAGGGAATCAGAACTCTACAAACATCCCTCATGCTCCTCCCACTATGGCCATTCTCCTCCGGTGAACAAAACCATCCCATCCCCTCACCGTTTATGCAATCTACTAACTGCTCCATACAATCACATTAACCTGGTAGAGGGCATGAGACAGTACCTGGGATCCCAACCAACCCTAGATCCATTTCCAACTCAGTTTGTGTACCTATGTGGTGTGAAATAGCAGTGGCCGTAGCATTGTACAGTTTCACAGCCATCATGGCAAAAATACAAAAAAGGAAAAAATCAGCATGACGATATTCAAAGGAGAGTCCAACCAAGTGCCATTCGTAATTCCTGGCTCTTTCTCCCTGACCACCCTAAGCTTATGTAATGTGACAATTGTCTGTGTCAGAGTCCCTTTCTCCAAATCATTAGTGTGCACCAAGGTGCAACATGTGCTCCCTATTTTCTGGCTGTCAGGAGGTCGAGGGTGTAGCCGTTTTGCAGAGTCATGAGCCTCATGGCCCACAATTCTTCCTTTATAGCATTGAAAGCTGATTCTAAAGTATTTGCAAACTATGAAAGCCCATAGTGAGGGACCTGAAGCTACTTCGCATTAGCTCGAACACCTTGGGCCAAAAGAAAAGAAAATACCATCTCAGTTCTGCCGAACAGTCTGTACTGTTTGGTAATGTTCATCAGGACTTCTGTAGATGCTGCAGATACATACTTTGACCTCTTAGTCCTATTCAAAAGTTTAACTTTCTGACATCGGGTAAGGTCAACAGATTGTCTACATGTGATGAAACAAGAGATGCAAGAGGCACATGGGACAAGATTGGCACAGATGTGGCATTAGGCATTGGGCTGATAGGTATTAAATGTGTTTTAGGCACAATGAGAACAGGCACGTGCAGTGTAGTACAACGGCACACACCTCGTCAGCCTGGAGGTGATTGACGGTAAGAAAACTATCCACAAGACCAGTACATATCCAGTCATCAGGATGTTCCTCCAGCCAACAATGCGAAGTGTGCGACTGCAGATCTTATCTGTGCCAAGAGTCACTGTGCCATTGCCCTTAAAGCACAGAAAAAAACATCTAACTAGATCTTAACAGGTTTCTCTGGCTCTTTGAGCTATGTCAAACATTTCAGATACTGATTTCAGAAATGTATACAATCATTATCAATCTGTGTGACTGCTTCTTTGGAAAACACTCACATTCCTCCAGTTCTGCAACTCTTCATCCCTTGCTCCAACTGGTTGTGCTTAAGACTAGACTCTCCTTAACTCAACTGTACTCTCTGTGTACAGGGTACATTCTCATGCTCGTTCCGATATTTTTTCAAACTGGTGTCTAGGTGCACCAGACACAGTGCTACTTTTCATCTATTTCATCAGGAATTAATAGTCTAGGGACACCAAAAGCATTGCGGATAAGAGTGCAGACGTAATCAAACTGGGCAGATCTCTCTCTCCCCACCCTCCTCATATGCCAGTGCTAGACATTATCAGCTGCAAAGCCATGCACATCCACTATTTGATCTGAATCTATTTCAGCATAATCTCCCATGAATTTAGAATGAATACTTATTTGTGATCTAGATAACACCTCGTCAAATATTACATCAGGACGAAAAGAAAAGAGAAAACCATACAATCAAACATCATAACCATCATTTTGTATCCACATTTTTTCTGAATATTTACAACAAACAGTCCCTGCTTTTATTCATCTAACCTTCTCAACTGGAATGAACAGCGAAACCTAGGGCATACTTAACTTTTCGACCTGCTCTTTCTCCTGTGCTGGTGGAGGGATGCAAGTACCCCTCCGTATTTTTCTGATGTGGATCCAGCTCTTGTTACCCTCAACCTTCACAAAGGACAGGGTTGCAAATATCACTCTATAAGGCCCATGGAAGTGCATTTCATGCTAACTCTGAATAAAAGCGGAAACATAGACGAGGCCCCCAGGTAGAAGCTGTAGCTGATGTAGATCTTCGGGCCCTTGAATATTTCCTTCTATTGACTGCCGATGAACAAACACAACCTGTGAAGATACAAGTTTGACACTTTATGTTAAACCCCTATGGTATTCCCTAATCTCCTCCCCAAGGATTTCTGCTGACTTGTGGGCATCTGATACGGTGCTTGCAAGCAAAAGTGGTGTGTGCATTCTATGCCCTACTACTATTTCATGTGGACTGAGATGGTCCTCCTTCCCTGGATGGTTCCATAAATAAAACAAGGCCAGTGGAAGGCAATGCACCCCGTTTGCATGCTATACATGTAGTGTTACAAGGCAACCCATAGAAATGGTTGAAGACTTTTGTGTCACAAAAGCTGCTGCCACTAGAGCTTGCTCACACAGAAGCTGGTCCATCACAACTGGGTCTAAGTGTCAACTGTAATAAGTCAATGGCTTAAGTCACAATGATGTTTTCTGTGTCAGGACCACTGTCATCACCTTCCCATTCAAATGCAAGAATAAATAGAATGGCTTCTTGAAATCCGGGGTTGCCACGACCAGAACATTGCTGATCGCATCCTTGAGCACCCAAAAACAAGACATTATTTCTTCTGACCATTCAACCAGACCTTTCACCTTCTGTGCCCCCTGTTGCAATAAGGGGCTTGTGTAACTAGGATAATGAGAGGTCCATGATCTACAATAAAGAATCCCAGGAACGATTGCCTCTGGCTCACAGTAGCTGGTTGGGGAGTATTCTGAACTGCAATGGCTCTCTCGGGCATACCTAGCCGCAAATATTCTACGTCTGTCTGGCAGAATTGCATTTTATTTTCTCCATTTTGTACCCCTTCTCTACAAGCAGAGCATGTATGTGAGTTGCTATTGAATCACTCAGATGACTCACCAAAAGTGTACACCGAGAGAGTTTTTAGTGGTACTATTCTCTGTAACTGGAACAGAAGCTTGACATTACCAAGGAGGAGTTTCCCTGTCAGGCTAGACACTTTTCGTGACTTCCTCAGTCCTTCCCATCAACACAATTTCCTGCTACCACTATGCAGCCCAGATCCTCCTATCTAATGACTGGCCACAGTAAAGGCAGTAGATGCCTCAATGCTTCATGATATGGACTAGTATGCAAAAACAAGAACTGCCGGTGGTGCACCACCCCCAACCGCTTGGTATGTGGGTGCCAGCAAGAGGGTTATGCCACTGGCCACAGTTGGTGGGGTCACTGGCACCTCAGGCTGCACTGCCACTAAGGTTTTGGCAGAGCTGCCCAATAATCCCTCTGTGCTGAAACCTGGTGCTGGGAATTGCTAGGAACCTCTCCCTATTTTTCACCACTTCTGAAGGGGGCTGTGGCAGATTC
This sequence comes from Ambystoma mexicanum, assembly GCF_040938575.1. Classification (NCBI taxonomy): domain Eukaryota; kingdom Metazoa; phylum Chordata; class Amphibia; order Caudata; family Ambystomatidae; genus Ambystoma; species Ambystoma mexicanum. Next base: position 644,809,046 of record NC_090930.1, on the reverse strand, counting down.
CAGCATGTTAGCAGCCTTGGCTACACTTTCTTGTGGCACCAGCAAACATATTTATGTTTCCTCATGACTGTCAACCCAAACCAGGGCCCTCACCACGTACCCTCTGCCGCTGCTAGACCCACTTCCAACTTCCCACATGCTATCAGTTAGACAATCTCTGCCCCCCTGGTACCACTCTTCTGATGCTCTCCCTGTTGGCATGGAAAATAGTCCAAGCCACAGCACTATGTTTATGTTCAGTGATATGGAATGTCTGCTTCCTGAGGCTCTTTCCATTCCTGGCTTACCTTTCCCACCATGGCAGGGACAGGAAGAGTCTCCTCTCCCTCCTCCTTGGCTTCCACCTTTACCTGCCCCTCTTCATTCGCCTAAGGTAGGTCTATTACCTGCTGTAGCTCTTTCAAAAACTGGTGCTCCCTTTTAGCATCCTCCTGATGACTGCCCCTTCATCCTCAGAAGCACCCTTGCCCTGCTGAGTGGATACCACGTCTTTCTCAGTGCCCCCACCGTGACTGGAGCAGCCGATACTCTGCCTGCGAGGTGCTTATAACAGTCACCTCCTCCTCCCACTTCAGTAACATGCACTCCTACTCCTCCACTTGGCCTGCCTCTGTGGAGACATGCACTAAAGGCTGAGCTTCTACGGGGCGTCCTCAGGATGTTTGAGTCATGGCATCCTTTGATGAAATTGATACACCCCAAATCATTCCACTGAGGCCCTCCAACAAATATTCAGTCTACCTCACTGACTCAGGGGATCAGTGATACTGCTGGCCCAGGCCAGCTGACCAGCATCTTCAAACATTGCAAGATGGCCTCCCTTCTTATCAACCATAGGACATCCTTGTCCTCCAACAAGAAGAAACATTGATTCTCCACCTCCACCTTCTCTACAACCTTCTTACCCTTCCTGGGCCTTTTTAAACACTTTTGGGGCCCGGGTCACAGAAACACTTGGCGTACCCCTTCACTGAACAAAACAAATTAAAGTAAACAGAAAAATAAACTTTTTGATCAATATCAGCAAAGTGGAAAATATACATGCTGTAGTATAAATGTAGGGCACAGATCATATAAAAAAGGAGTATATAATCCAGAATAGACAAAGTAGTCAGATTAGAATCCTCCCAGAATAGAAAGGTGCTCAAGCATCTATAGAGGAGACCAATTAGAAGCATGGGAAAGGTACACGCACCATAGCATAGATAGTGGGTGAGATATAAAGGTGCCCATATCCAGAAAGTCTGAGATTAGAAGAGGGACATGGTTTTCAAGTGGTGTTGCCATTAGAGAGCAAAGAAACAAGTGGCTGTGGTGTGTAATATATCAGTGCTCACTATTATTATTATAGATGAAACAACACTGTCACGGTTCACGGGCAGATTCACCACTCCCTACGCAAGCAGCGCCTTCCCATGCTTTCCGGCCTGTGCTCCTGGTGGTTGCCATGGTGCCTCCTCCGATGCCAGGAGCTCACATAGAGCATCACGCATCCGTGCCGGAAGCCAACCCCGGTTTCCATGACTACTCAGTACATAGTGGTACGTCAGAACGTACTGTTAACATCACAGAAGTATAAAGAATCAAATCTCCTTGGCACTGATGCTTCTGATTAAAGTAAGTCCCGCTTGTGTACTGATCCCATTTGTTGTAATATTCTGATCACCGTTGTTAAGCCCTGATTCTGCTTACCTGACAATTTTTTGCACTGTGTTTTTTGGTACTTCAATTCTGTCATGGTTGAACAAACTTTTCTTCTGTTTAAAGGATTGCTTTTGGATTCCCCTGCACTGTTTTCAGCTATTGATTACTCGGTGCGGGCTACATGGGATGGTGGAGGATTGCAATTATCATTGTCACCGTTGTGCACAGAAATTTGGAGGCTTTGCAGCATTACTAGTTTGCACTCTGTTTGCTGTTAGTGCATCCTCGTTCTTCCAGGGAGGTAGGTCCTTACTAGCATTACAAATTTCCCTTCCTGCCGTGTCTAGTCCTGCTTCTTCCCCTTGCTACTTTGAGTCTCCTTGGTCTGGAATCACTGGTCTTAAGCTCCGAGTTTTTTTTTTGCCACCAGCTCAATTTCTTTTTTCCTCTTTGAGTCAACGTCTAGAGCTATTCAAGTTAGTGTCATCTCAAAACTAGATGAATTGAACTCCTCTGTACTCAGATACTAAAACACTATCCTATTTCCTTGCAGCCTGACGTTTACCTGGTGGTATTGTTTGCTCTTTCGTCTGAACCACAGCCTTGTCTGTATAGTTTAATGGTCAGGGCAGTACTTCAGAAGAAAGGTTGCCCTCTCTGAGGAGGCCCTTAGTGGGCTAGCCGGAAGCAACATTGACAGCTTCTACTCCTCTCGTGGCCAACCACTGTTATTCGGATTACCTATGCATTCTGCATGTGAGTACTGACAAACACTATAGCCAGTTAATCCATGAGTGAACATCATACCCTTAGAACGAAGTCACTCTGAAGGGCCGGCAATGTTGACAGTTTAAGCAATATGAGATTAAATGAGATGCCCAGCATCACACAATCGTGAAGAGATAATTCTAGGATTTGGACAGAGTCTGCAATGTCTGCACTTTACCACTTTATTTTTCAGTTCTTACCATACACAAGGTGACGTTATTTGCTCATGTTTGGTTTTCATGAAATAAAATGATTACATTTTATAAAACTTAGTTGGAAAATTCACAAACACATGACGCAAAATTACAGTTTTGAAAAATAAAACGATAGAAGCATATAATGGAAAATGGGAAATGTTTCTAGCTTCATTGTCTCCCTCATCAAGGGAAGTAAATAAGTACCAGCAAACTAATTGATGTCATTTTAAAAGTGTTTTCATCTGGGTTTCTCTTTATATTTGAACGCTTTAAATACACATAAAACACAGACTTGTGGGTTGTTATGTATGATGCAAACCTTTCATTTGCCCCAAAAAGGTGGATGTTGAAATATGCTAGCCAGAGGTCTGTGTCCACGTGCTACTCTCTTGAACCACTTCAATACAAATGACCTAAATAAAAAAGATCAGGTAACTGGCTAAACAATGCCACTAGCATGTGAGAGGGCAAAACGTATTCACTGTAAGATCCGGGATTGAATATGATTTGTCCAGGCTCACTGTATCATCTGCTGGCAAAGCCAGGATATGAGCATGAATTGGTTCCACAGTCCTGCATGCTCATCATTGCTTGGTGCCTAGGATTTATAACCTCCTTTGCAGAAACTAACTTCTAGACCTTCATCATACTGATGCTATGCTATTTGTAATATAAACCGCCATCTGTTGCAAGTACATTTTTAATGCCATACATAGAAAAGGTTGAGTTGCCCTTGCTGAATTTGGTATTGTAATCTTTCTTATTATTATTAGAATGTTCATTGAGTGCGGACCTACCTTCGGAAAGCAATGGACCACTTTATAGTCATTGGGGGAAGAACAAGGTTAGGGAGCAGAGAAACAAGGGAGTGGAGCTCTAACAACAGGGGAGGGTAGGTGGTCTTCAGCAATGGATCTATAAGAAACCAGGGGAGAAAACAGTGAGGATCAAATTACCCATTCTCAAGTATGGTGGGGAGTGATTGGTGCATGTGGGTCCTGAGCTCCTTCCTGAGCTGTAGAAGAGAGGGGTAAAGTGAGATGTTGATGGAAGGAGGTTCCAGAGTATTGAGGATTAGAGAGCAAAGGCCTTTTGCCTAGTGTTTTCCTTCCTGCACTGGTGGAGTTCAGGTCAGCACATGTCCTTACTTCCGATGTATCATAGTCCTTCGGAAAAAAAATACAGGAGGACTTGTGGATGATGCATGATGTAGATCATGCACACTGGCAGAAATCCCTGCAATGAGTGCTTAACACACTGAGCTATCTGCTTAACCATTGCATCACTCACATGTATCAATACACATTTCAACTTTGGCTAATGCACATGATCAATATAATCCCCTCAAAATGGTGAGAACACACACACTATGTATACTACAGTGAATACATAAAGCATTGCAGAATTAATTGATCAGAGTAGAATGTACTTGTCAGCAACAGGCAGGCAATAGGTTTAAAGCCTCAACATATGCCATACAATATCCTGACATGTGCTATTTAAGTTTTTGTGAACATTGGGAACTGGTTTCTTTAGGCCAGGCAGCCTTGTGCGTAGTCAACAAATCCTAATAGCTATTACACTATAGTAAGACAACCATAATCTCTTGACAAACCAACAGAACAGCAACTGGGATGATGAGAATAAACAACAAAGGTCACAAGGGGAAATGGGGAAGGGTAAACAATTATTTCGTTTGTTAGGGATAGAATTAGGGGCAGGCCAATAATTTTGGTTTTAAATGGTGTCAGTAAAGGAACAACAAAAGCAAAGGACGGATGAATCAGGCCTCATTATGAGTTTGGCAGTGCAGGGTTAAAGTGAAGGTAATTTCCTCAACTCCCTTTTCCCCACACCTCCAAATTACATGTTCTGGTGGAATTGCCACTTTGTAATTTCGACAGTGGTAATTCTGCCAAAAGTCCCGAATGGCATTCTGTGAACGCCATTGATGGGGACTAACATTGCCTTACCACGACTTGTAACCCTGTGGTAAACCCACAGGACCACTTGTCAGTAACAGTAAATGAGTTTGGCAGTCTTTGGTGGTATTACCACTGAACTGCCACCAAACTTGTAATGAGGCCCACTTTTTTCATGGGAAACTGGCAATAAGCTTTCAAAACACTGAGCACACAAAAAAATAAAGGAGCTCAAAAATATCCAAAGAAACACACTAAAAAAGAGGAACCTACACAAAAGACCAACACTAAACAGCTGAATGAAAATCCTGAAAACACCCCAAAACCCTGTTCCAAAAACCCTCCAATGACTATCCAAGTATTAGCCTGCCCTGATAACTCCTTCACACACAGCTTAGGAAAACCCACAATGCAACAGGAAGTGAGCTAACCCTTATATAGAAGGGCAAATATACTTCAGGAGACTCTAGGGCTTTGATTGGCTAAACAACCTCTAATGAACTTGACAAATCAGTCAGAGAGGGCTCTGATTGGCTGGAAGACCTCAACAAATGAACCTGTGATATCTGAGGAATGTTACTGATGATTAATCACTGCACAAGACCACTGAGAACACTACACGTTTGACCCAGGTTTCATCAGTCCCAAATCTGCAACACAATATGGTGGAAGGTAGCAGCATTTCTAAAATATTCAGAGTACACTCATGGTCATTTTGTTAAGTTTGTCCAGGCCTAGTAATGGCTGAGAGGCCCTGATCAATTTCTGACTTGCTGATGAAAGCATGCCAGTACCTTCTTTGAGTTCTATTATTGTCAAGATCACAACCACCACCTGTCAACGGTTCCTAGGCACTCCCACAGGGCACAGCCACCTCCTAATGTTCATGGGCTCCCCTCAGCATGCATCTACCACCTAGGGTTCTCAGGCACCACCCCTAAGGCTCTCAGACTCTCCCACACTGCTCAGCCTCCTCCTAAAGTTCATGGGACTTTCCACTAAGATGTGTCGACATCAAGCTTCTTGGGCTCCCCCACAGATGTCAGCCACTTCCTTAATGTTCATGGGCTTCTCCATAGAGTGCAGATACTCCTTGAGTTCACTAGCTCTCACACATTGCTTGGACACTCATATGTGTGGGGAGTCTCCATAACAGGGCAGTCACTCCCCTATGTCTTCCTCATTCCGTATCCCCTTTACAGCCCCTTAAACGAGGCAATGATGGGAGAAATGGCTCTCCATTGCAGTCTCAGATGCGTCAGAGTCCAGCTCCCCTCTGCCAATAGGCATCAGACAATGCAAGCCATTGTTGCCTGCATGCCCTATCTTCCATTTACAAATATTCTTCCCAAAGAAAAGCACTGGCAGGGGCATTGCTTCCAGACCACTTGTTCAAGCAATACTGGCAACAGGTGCCTGATGCGGTCTGCAGTGGTTGGTGGGAGAAATAGAACACACATTGTCACTGCAACTAGAGTGGTCTGTGGTGGTGGCTGGGTCAATGGTGTGATTTATTTGTGGTGGTGGGTAACTTATTTGCTAGATATATCTATTGGAGCCACTGCAAATGTAGTTGCACATTGCCTTCATCCCAAGGACAAGGCCATTGTTTTCTTGCCCCACCTCACTTTCTTGCCACAGCACTCCATCAACCACAAGACTTCACATGAATCATCATTTACAGTCTTCCCCTGTGGCAGGGCAAAATACTGCCACACACAAGACCATGAGCACTGTGTCAAGGTGGGAGAGGTCTTTTCTCACTGGAACATATATCATGACTTGCCCCTTCTGCAATAGAAGGTGCATGGCAAGCCTCACCTCCACTACATGGTTATGCTTATTCTTGTCATCTTCTGCCTTTGGTAGGTTCCCTGTTGTGGCAACCTGAGAGACTGCCCCTTTCCAATGAAGCTCCTCCTCAAAGACAGCCCACTCTTTTCCATCTTCTCCCTACTAAGTGAAGACCATTTCATCCTCTGAAATATCCCCTAGAGACGAACCGTCTCAATGTAATTCTCCATGAGCTTGCAGCAATTGCCAACTCTATCCACGTGAGGATCATGCCCATGCCCTCGTCCTGCACCACCTGAATGCCCTCCTACTTGTCCCATCTCTCATACATTCAATGATTTGTTGGCATAACCCATGAAGTCTCACACAGGGACCTGCTCCTACTGTTCCAGTATGAGGGCAGTGAGTCAGTGGGAGTTAGGAAAATACATCCACCTGCTCCTCTATAAACTCACCAAATCAGCCTAAGGGGGCTTTGACGGGCTGAACGAAGCTGGCAAATAAACCAAAAATGTAAGCTGTGTTGCGAGGCTCCTGATTGGAGCAAGACTCAATGCTAGAGATACGGAAACCTGATGCAAGTTTAACTGCACCAAAAATGCTTCGTGCAATCACGGGATAGAATAAACTTTGGCAAAAAAGTAGAAGCCCATACAGTTTGCACTTTATGAAGGTTGTCAAGGAATTTAAAAGTTTACTTTAAAAAATTGCGTTGAGCAATTTATCAGTTCCCTGTACTTTACTCTCCATTATTTCTTTTTGAATGGCCAAACTATAAAACAAGTGCATAAGAGCAGAGAATCACTGATGTGGCAGTAACCATCATTTATTGCTGTTTGCTTCCTTGGATGTTCTCACCTCTAGTCCACCAATGGTATGGCTGTAATAAATTACCTAAGAATAGTGCTCTCAATTGCGTTTTGAACAGATCATGCATGTCCTGGCATGAAGACTCCAATTATATAATTCAAAAAGGATTGGGTGATCTGTCATGTGAAGTTGTCCATGAACAAGGTTTCTGCATGGTCAAAGTGTCACTGTGGAAGCGGGGTGGGTTTATGTGATGGTGGGCAGTGATGGGTGACTGAGAGAAAAGATAGGGGATGAGACCTCAAAAGCGAAAAGATGGGGCTCACAGGGTTATACCCCAGGGTGAATTTTAAAATAGAGGGATCACACGTGTGCCCCCCTAAAGGGCACAACAAACGTCAGGCAATACAAGGAAGAAAGATCTTTCACACAACCAGAACAGTGCTATGGGTCTTGGATGGACCTGGTGACCTGGGAGAGGTGAGCGAAGGAGGGACAGAAGCAATAAAAATACCAAGGGAGCAGGATTGCAGAGGTGAGGTAAATGGCGACATGAAGGAGCCCTGGCTGGTGGACTCTAATTAACTTGGGACTGAATTGGAGGAGAGTAGACTTAGGAAGTGCATTAGAGGAAGTGCAGCAGTAACGGGGTCCACAGAATTATGATCCCAATCCATTTAAACACAGAGTCCATGTTAGCTCTGAATCTTGTAGAGCAGTTAAACGCTGTTGATTCTGAAATTGTGTTTTTTGTGAGGTAGCAACACTTCAACCCCTTTTAATGACAACGAGAAGCCTAGCGGCAAAGGGTTAGACCGAGTGTCTCATGGCCGTATGCTCCAAATCTCCGGCAGAATTTAAAGTCACAATCGTGGTGCTATGTGTCAGGATACGGCAGTTTTCGGCATGAAAAAAAGAGATATGTTTAAATTTTCCCCCACAAAGTTGATAATGTAGCATTTGTTTGTGAAATACATTCCTATTTAAAAATCCACTACCATCTGTACTGTAATTAAACATACATTCTGCTTTGTGCAAAATGTCAAACAAAACATATAGTACATACAGTAACATTTACTGTGTATATAAATAAGCTTTAACTACAAGGTGTTCATATTTATTATTGAATTTTTTTAGTAAAGTGAAATATCTTTGTATCGTTGTACGTGTACTCTTTTCATATCTATCACTTACGACGTGATTCACAAAAGCGTGTTACAATTGTGCAATCCCATTTAAAAATGCTTTGTAAATCAGGCCCTCAATTTGTTAGTAAGGGGATGCATCTCTGTGCATTTTCCTCTTCTCATATCCATGACTTAATCTGTTAGTCAAGGGATGTGTCTTTGTTTTTTTGTACATTTGCTCTGCCTTGCGTGGTCTGGACCCAGATTCGCAGCCCAGGTGTGTGAAGTGACTGGTTATGCTCTTGAGGATTTGGTTGACTGCCAGGTCAGGATTTGAAGCATGTGCGCAGCCACTTAGATGTTTAAGATCCTAATCATGGCCCTTGGTGTGGTCTCGGCAACAGCTGTGCGGAGCTTCGAAGCACATCTTGAGGAGGTCAAGGGTCCTCTCAAGCCACTTTTGCAGGTGTTTCAATTGATGGGCCCTGCTTATTTAATATCCAACAATCACAAATCAAAGCAGGTGGCATGCAACACAAGTTGTTTCAGATAGCAGTAGTCTTATTTTGCCATATGGTGATCTCTAAAAAGACAATCTTTTTAGTTTATATGGCATCTTAAATGTTTTCACCCTTTGCTTGTCTTAAATAGCTATGCACGTTCTGACATGTAAGAGATCAATGATGTGCGCTAAGGAATATTGAGACAAAGCACTCATAGTTACAGTTTGTCCATATGCAGTCAGTTTCTGTGACACTAAAGTTTGTATTCGGCATAGTTGATATGAAACCTTTTAGCCGTAGTCAGATTTTATTGTGATTTGTAATGAAGAACGGATCATTGCAACTTTCATGTTAATGCAAATTCACGCCCAACCTGAAACCAATAAATCGTCTTCAGTCCATCAATTGCAGGTAAATAAATCCAAGCACTGATTCGTTCACCGTTTTTCATGAAGTCATACACGTGCATCAGAACATTGGGGTTTTCCCCGGAAAGACACAGAGTGCCTTATAGCAGGACAAATATAGTCTGGTTCTAAATGATCTCCCTTCTAACATTACCACTATGGCATCAGGTGATACTGCATGTACTACAGCAATTTCACATCGCTTTACCTGCTGTGGTAAACAGTGCCATGGAAAACCCAACCTGCTGTAAAAGTAGGGCGATTGGAGAAAATGAGGTCATATTTTACCAGCAGCTCGGCAAATATAGGCAATGATGAATACTGCCAGTGGTAATTACCCTCAGTGGTAAACATACAGCTGCTCCTTAGAGATGTAAGATTTAGTATCTGGCATATAGCCCCGAAAGCACATCCTGATCCTCGATAATTACAGGGCCTGCGGTAGTGGCCCTGCAGTTTTGTTTAACGTTGCTCAACTCATAGAATGCACTTATGAGTGAATGGCAGGCTAGGTAGTCACCATGTGCATCTATTGTATATGCAATTACTTTTGCTTTCTGTAATCAATAATGTCGCCCTACATATATGACTGACATAAAAAGGAAGTCTGTAATGCCTGAGTCAAGGCTCGAGGCATTATTGATCACTAACACCCATCTCCTAAGCTTTAAACATGCATCAAGCACTCTTTGGATATGAGGTAAAATGCGTGTCTCGGTTGGTCACTATATTTCGTTTTTGGTGCTAGATTTGACCCATGACAACTGATTAGGATTACCCTCATTGACTTTTTGGGTACTTTCACTATAGGTGTAAACAGCCAGTGGCTGGAGGTCACAATCGATTTGCAGAATTCGTACAACATATGTTTATTTTTCTTTGTGGTTGGGCAACGAGTGTGTCACCATGGCAGAAAACGAATGCGTTTCCTTCATAGACAAACAATGTATGAACATGACTTGTGGCCCCTCATTATTGGGAATTGCTCCCACAATGTGTCAACATCAAACACTAGACTATACTGATAAATTCATACAGTTCAGAAAGAAACTCATTCGAACAGAACTACATGGCAAAATATTGCTTGAATACCTGAAAGGTGGAATTATTCCTTCAGATCTCCAAGTTAAAAACAACCCTACGGTTTTTTGGATGATCCCCAATTTGTCAGCCAGTTTAGTGGGGAGCGGGAAATGGATGCACAGGTGACTGGTTGATCCTGATAGTTGAAACTGCACAACAGCTCACAGCAAAATTCACAGCTGAGCTAAATGACATGACACAAACATGTATAGAAAGTCATTCAATTCGAGATGCTCAACAAATGATAGAAGAAATTAACTCGACAATCAAGAAATATGAGATGTACTCCCTTAATGAGAAGCTTGAGAAACTGAAGAAAGTTATTAGAAACTTTAATAAGGAAAAAGTCTATCCCTTTCTTAAACCAGGTTATTTTGAGGAGACTCGGTATTACACCCCCCAAACTAACCAGTATGGGCCCTATAGACCAAACAGAGGTATGTCACATTTTCAGAGACATCTGCAAGAAACAGTGGGAGTGCGGACACAGGGGAAGTGGACAAATGAACAGGCCCTTTTAACCAAGGAGAACGGTTTGAATACAATGGCAATAATCAACGTTTTTTTACCCAGGAGAGGAGGCAGGAGAGGCACAAGAAGAAGGTGGTAATATACCTTACCTCCAACATAAATGCAGACAAGGCAGGGATGGAACAGACAAGAGGAACACATATGGTAGAGTTACAAACTGTATTTAACCTATCCTTTAGAGAGTTAACTACTCATGAGGAAAACTTCATCAGTAAAGGCCTTTCATTTGTACATGTATATAAAACTGATTTTGCTCAAATGAGGATTGAAAGGTCTAAATTTCTCAGAAAAATTAGGCTAGACTACTATTTCAGGAATCATGATTATGTTGAAGAAGATATTAACATGTGCCTTAGACCACCTTCCTCGTTCTATCCTCCTGCCAACACTATGTCACCAGAAATGTTGACTTTTGATAACCGTATCAGGACCGCAATAGATAGACTTGAGAGATGTAGAACACATATCATAGTGATGGACACTACAAAATATGAAATAGAGGTTTGAGACAGGTCAGAGACCGCACATTCTGCAGCACCCTCCAGTCAGATCCTACAAGGGAAATTATCACAAATTATCACATAACTTATCTCAAGAGCCAGAGATGAGGACTGGATTATGGATAGAGTCAGAATAACTCATACAGGAAGATCCAGGCATGCCTGCTATATGTGTCCTGCCTAAAATACACAAAGATTTGATTTACCCACATGCAAGGCCAATTGTTCCAGGCATAGGTTCCATTTTTGAATCACTCTAATTTTGTCAATTTGTTCCTAAAACCATATGTGCCCCTCATCTCCACATACATTGAGGACAGAATCCATTCAGGTCCTTTTAACCTCATGACAGAACTTCTAGTGACCTTAGAGGTTGAAAGCTTATGTACGAACTTTCCACAAAGAGAAGCAGTTAACATCATAGAACATGTTCTCAACCAAAAGGAGGAACCGGTCAGGGCTCCAACTGAATTCCTTATGGAACTTACTGAGATCACCCTAACGAGAAATATCTTTATTTTTAAGAATGACTTGTATCTCCAAATTAAGGGTATGAGCATGGGGTCCACATTTGCCCCAACTATTGCAAATCTATTCATGGATTCATTTGAGCACAGCTTCATCAACAATGTCTGTAACAAGCGCAAGTCTAATATTTTAGTGTGGAAGAGCTATATAGACAATGTGATCATGATATGGGTAGGCTCAAACCCAAAGTTAGAGATGTTCATTAACTGGCTCAACATGTGTACAAAAAACAAGAGGGGTCCTGGAAGTCTCTCTGCCAGACATTAGTCCTGGTTGCGAGAGCCTTACCCAGATTCTTTAGCTCACTATCTTTCACAGAGGAGAAATATCCTAAACATATCAGTCTTTGTCCTGCCCCGGGACAGTCCATCACTGAAATGCTAGGCAATTCTCTGAACAAGAGTACCAAAAGCAACCCCAGACACGTGTTTCGGTCTGGTTGGACCCATCAGTAGGGTGGAGCTGTGCCTCTCTAAGAATCGTGAGCAAGGGGTCCACATCTGGATTCCCCTAGTAACTTAGGGTGTACACCACACATTTGCTTCTCTAACCAGTGTGACAATAAGAGCATCTCATTCCTCCACCTAACTATTTGGAATGACAATAACCATCTAAAACTTAAGACATTCACAAAAAGACAGCTAGGAACGCTATCCGACATTGGAGTAGTTTTCACCCCATGAACTTAAAACAGTCTTTACAGTATGGCCAATTTCTTAGGCATAAACTGATTGCACTGACGTAACAGATTACAAAAAAGATGCTGACAAACTCCAAGAAAGACTGTACAAGAAAATTGTCAGAAATGCACGGACAAGAGCAAACAGGCTCCTCACTAGAAACACAACAACTGCACAAAATCACATGATTACTTGTGCCGCTACCTTTTGTGCTCAAAGTAAGCCACTGCAATAAATAGTGAAAACGAACTGATCTATCATTAAAGACAGCATTGACAATAAGAGGGTGCTGTTTGCATTCAAACAAGGGAGTAACCTAAGGCAACAATTTGGAAAAATATATACTGAACCCAGAGACATATCCCTACCTGAAATGTGGTTCTTACTGAAGATATGCGGCCACTACCCTTGTGAGAATTGCACCGCGTGCGATTCAACGAAGGCCAAAACATATTTCGAGTACAACAATATCAGGTGGGAACTCAGGTTTAAGTCAAATTAAAAACTCGAGCCATGTCAGCCGGTCAGATAGCTCAGCGGGCTGAGCACTTGCTGCTGTGATCTATGTGTGATCTGCAGGTTGCAGGTTCGAATCCCGGGAAGGCCAACTCAGCCTTTCATTTTTACGAGGTTGATAAATGAATACCAACTTCGGATGGGATGATAATTGTATGTAAATATGTTCTCTGCAAAGTCCTTTTGCTTAAAACGCTATATAAATAACACATCATTATCGTATATGCACTGGCATGCCCATGTAATAAAATGTACACGGGATAGACCAGTAAAGAAGTCTCAATTATGCGCACAGATCATGCATCAGGACACAGACAGCCTCCAGCACAGTTGCCTTTGGAACCTCTATATTCCACATTCAGAAGGCGAGTGCATAGGACAGCACAGCAACAGCAGTCTACACAGCATTTTTTACCGATTGTAAGAACCATGGTGTGAGAGGATGCTTCACTTCTCCAAATATCCAAGTGTATTTTGCTTCATAAGTGCATTGACATATTTCACAGCCCCACCATACTGCATGCAAAAACCTTATACGCTGGAAGGCAATTATTCACACACATACACACTCAGCTATGCTATAAAATGGCTCTATTATGGCCTCTTTATTCACCAAAAACATACATAAATGAATAAAAGCAAAAAGAATAAAGAGTAAATAAATGATTACAAATAGTTTAGATGAAATACTTCACCATTGACACAGCTGCATAGCACATCCTCATCTCACCAGAACTTCACTGGAAAGCTCTCAAACAGGTAGGCAGAGAGATATTTGCATCAATGGGCCCTGGAGCAATGCGTCTATCCTCCAGCAAAGCTTTCTATTTCTGACTGTTTGGATGCCTTTCATTTAAGCCACAAATGTGTGATGGCATTTTCCAAGTCTCTACCTGTTGGCAGTTCCCATGGCCCCCCAGACAGAGTGACCGGTGGCAACCAGAAAGGAAAACACGTCCCTTTCTCATGAAAGTGCGAAAACAGCTACATGACTTTTCTTCAGCTTTGCAAAATTCCATGGCAACGTTATCTAGTACCAACTGGCACGTTCTTCAAAACAGTCCTTGAAGCAATGCAGAAGCAAGACAACATGTTTGCCAGTGGAATGATGCAAACCATTTTATGAGTTCACATCAAATGCAGCTTTCACTGAGGCCTAGAGAAAATGTGCAGATTTCACTGAGACCTGAAGAAAATGTCTGTTATGGTTCTGGGAGTACCCAAAATGCACTGCACACAGGCACCATGTTTTAGTCACAAGCATTACAATCCACTCTTGGATATTTGGCTTCCACTAAAGTCGGCTTCTGAAACTGACAAAACATAACTAAGTTAGAAAAACATTGAATATAACAACAAAAAATGTAAATCATAACAATTACACAAATACAAGCAAAGGCGTAACACAGAGTTCCTCCAACTGATTTCAATAGACTGGGAATGGTCACTTAAATTAAAACAACACCTTCCTTAAACTGTGTTAAAGCCCGGGTAATGTTTCAGCAACAGATAATCAATAGCAGTTCGATTTTGTAAGTTTGCCTTTCTAATAATTTGGTTATCTGGAAGTCGTCCCTCTAAAACTTGAGAGGTATGATTCAACCCTTTCACTACTAAGCATGCTTACTTAATCAAAGATGTATAGCCCCCAGGAGCTAACCCCAATCTCCTACTATTGAATATGCAAGAGCCAGAACTTTCTTATCTGACAACAGGTACACATTTGAGTCACAGTCTGGGGATAACCCCATACATTCAAAACTTGATTTTCTCATTCGATGTAATGCTGGTTGCAAAGGAAACATCATTAAACCAAGTTGTGGTAAAGCACACGGTCCTCCAGAAATATTAGCTGGAAGTGTAAGTAGTGGTACCACATGAAAAAAAAGCATACTGTTGCATGTCTCACATGCTTCAATTGACTAGCCGCTACAACTGTATGATTACAATCAAATTAGCCCTACCGCCGAACTCCCTGGCGCTAATAGCGCCAGATCACGAGTTCGGCGGTAATGTTAATCCCCATTCCCCATTGAGCCCATTTGGGAATGCCCCATTCCCCATTGGGCTCAATGGAGAATTTTCGGGCTCTTACCGTCAGCGGATTTACCGCCGGCGGTAATAGTGCGAATTTTCGGCGGATTTTCCCCCAGCTCAGAGCTGGGGTGAAATCCGCCGAAGCCCTGATTTGGTGGATCCTTAAATCCGGTGGTAATAGCGCGACTGCCGGATTAAAGGGTTACCGCCAAAGTCATGATGAGGCCCCTAGTGTTGTTTACATTGATACATGTGCTTGAAGAGCATGAACACAACTGCTTCTCAAATACAGTTTGGTTGTCCTCTTTGGTAACATTTAGCTGTTGACATTTGCCATCCTCCTTTGGTTCACGAGTAATTTTATAGCAGACATCACCCTGGGTGACAAAATATGTCACTGTCTGGGTAAGATTTATCCACTTTTGGTTTGTTTCTTGGCAAAACATACAATATTCATAAAAGGAGAATGATTGCCACACATCTGAATCATCCAGTAAAGAATCATTCTGTATAACTCCAAAAATATGTCTAAAAATTGCAGCAGGCGTTGGCACAGCTACTAGACTTGTGGTCAGCAAGTCTCCTGCATTGTGCATGTCAGTCAAACAGAAATGTGAAAGGTTTAGAACCTTCCATGGGAGATATGCCCACGTGTTCTCTGTTTGGGTGATCATGAGCAAATACCTCTGCCTTGTGATCTTCTGTCCAGCCAGCGTCAAGGTATTTTTAACTCATATATTGCATATTTTCAATGCTTTGTGAATCCAGTCCATTGTGCCTGTTGTAGCTTGTGTGTTGGCATTGGCATCAGGTGACCTTTGGACATCATTTCACATCATCATCAGACTCATATTGGTCAGCTGCACAGATACAACACCTTGTGTTTTTCTGCAGTGTGCCACTTCTCTCTCCCGAACAGAGTCGATTTAGTATCACAATTACACCAGCCAGGCACAGATACTACAAGGTAAAACAGGAAAATGACATATCAGTGTTGATAATCACTCTTTTAAATAGCATTTGGCTGCTGGCACATAGTCCCAAATCTTTTTGCCAGACTCCATCACTAAAACTATTCAGTCCTTGCCTGACGCTCTGACATCAGCAGGTACGGGTGGGCCAATTCATTTTTCTACCCACACCATCAGACAGTACCATGCTGTCTGAGGAGCCAAACCACAATCCCCATGAGTAGTTAACATCATAGGGGCCTCCCCCTTTTTGATCATGGACAATTTAACATGCATGACAATCAGTTGGGCTATCCTGTGTTGGGTGTCCTGACCCACGTTTGGACTATTATGCTGCAACATTTGGTGCTGTGGGCTTAGGAAATCCAAGATGGCGGAAAAGCCCACATTTGCACCAGAAACCAGGAGAACCGTGCAGTTTTGCACACACCAAAATGGTCCCCTGACCTGCCACCCACCAGTGCAAAGAAAGATGGTTCTGTTCAAAACCCGTTTTTATTAATGTCAAAATTTGCTAAGATCTTGGGCCCGAAACCACGAAACAAAAATCCAATTATGGTTGAGTGTTTTACTGTACTCTACTACAGATCCACATCAATGCCATGTCAAGCAAGGATCATATACTATCAAGTTAAATCCTTTCCTTTTGAAATGTATTAATTCAAGACAGCTGTCAAAAATAGGTGCAGTACCAGCATTGGACACTGACCGGCGCTGGCACTCTATAAATCCTGACAGGAGAGCTGTCTTGCAGAACTGGGCAGTGAACAGAAGGGGGTCTTATGTATTTAAAAGTTCAAAAAACTGGCCTTTCCTGAGAACTCTTAACACCCCAGAGACCCAAACCAGGAGGCAGGATATGACATGGCCCTGTTGATTGAGAGGGAGGGGACTTCCCTGCAGCCTGTTGGACCCAACACAATAGACCCTTGCAATTGAATTGGGTATGCTGATTTTGGGTGTGGACTGTAAACAGAGCTCTGCCTGGAAGTAGAGACATGTGATCCCTGACTCCCCCAGTTCCTAGGGGCGGGCCAGACAGGACTATGGATTCATATTGCAGCAAATATATGTTTAAGTGAAATGCTTCTAAAATCTTGTATTAAGCTCACAGAAATGTACAATTTGGGGATCATGAAAATGAAAAATGCCCTCACGATTTGAGCCCAAATTCCACTTTGTACGGTGGTCCCCTGACCTGCGACCCACCAGTGCAAAGAAAGATGGTTCTGTTCAAAACCCGTTTTTATTAATGTCAAAAATTGCTAAGATCATGGGCCCGAAACCACCAAACAAAAATCCAACTATGGTCCAGTGTTTTACTTTATTCTACTACAGATCCACATCAATGCCATGTCAAGCAAGGATCATAAACTATCAAGTAAAATCCTTTGTATTAATTGTATTAATTCAAGACAGCTGTCAAAAATAGGTGCAGTACCGGCATTGGACACTGACCGGCGCTGGCGCTCTATAAATCCTGACAGGAGAGCTGTCTTGCAGAACTGGGCAGTGAACAGAAGGGGGTCTTATGTATTTAAAAGTTCAAAAGACTGGCCTTTCCTGAGAAATCTTAACACCCCAGAGACCCAAACCAGGAGGCAGGATATGACATGGCCCTGTTGATTGAGAGGGAGGGGACTTCCCTGCAGCCCGCTGGACCCAACACATTAGACCCTTGCAATTGAATGGGGTATGCTGATTTTGGGTGTGGACTGTAAACAGAGCTCTGCCTGGAAGTAGAGACATGTGATCCCTGACTCCCCCAGTTCCTAGGGGCGGGCCAGACAGGACTGTGGATTCATATTGCAGCAAATATGTTTAAGTTAAATGCTTCTAAAATCTTGTATTAAGCTCACAGAAATGTACAGTTTGGGGATCATGAAAATGAAAAATGCCCTCACAATTTGAGCCCAAATTCCACTTTGTACGGTGTTCTGGGACCGAACACAGTTAATTAATAATATTGCAGACACTGTGTTTAGGATAGAGACATAGTAATTTCCAGTAATATGCTCAGGGAAGGGGTGCAGGTCTGTGTAAATTTTGAGGAAAAGCCAATGTGGCGAAAGTCACTAAAAAGCACAAAATGTTGCCATTTGTGAACCCAGGCTCTGAGGGGGATCAGAGTTGGGCGAGAGTGTATCTTAAATTAATGTGTGAAATGTGTATGTGATTTCAACAACGTGTGTATCTGGGAAACCTGTTAGTTATGAAAAAATAATTTTCTAAGTAAAAGCAAAGGGGCGTTTCTTCTATAGACTGTAAGACTCTGACTCACTCTGACACACTATCCCTTCTCAAATCAGGTCACAGAGAATCCTTGACCTATCAAATCATGAGAGGTTGGGCATGCAGAATGAGCCGACCCACCCACTTTCAAAACACATAAAAAGAGACTGCTTGGACAGGCAAGACATTTGCCCTCATTACGACCCAGGCATTGGACCGGAAACTTACCAACTCCGCCATGGCGGAATGGGGAATTACCGCCCCATTCCGAGGTTGGCGGGGCGGTAATTCCCCATGCCGCCATGGCCCTTCCCCATTCCCATTTTTGCCCCATAGGGCTCAATGGAAATGGGGAAGGCGCTAAGAACGGTGCCGCAAATTGCGGCACCGTACTAAGCGCCAAGGTCCCTTTGCGGGTTGGTTTTTTTAACGCCTGCTAAAAGCAGGCATTAAAGTGCCACCCGCAAAGGGACCTCGTAATCAGGCGCTCAGGGATTACCGGTACGGGTACCCTTACTGGTACCGGTAATACCTTAGCGCCAGGGTCGTAATGAGGCCCATTGACTTTCCACTTTCTTTCGGAGCATTTTGACGGACGACTTCACATCCAGATTCCAGACTTTACATCCAGAGATCCAGAACTTAACTCCAGAACTTAAAGCAGAGAGGCCTGGACGACCAGCTAAATCCTTTTTCAGCAGGCCTCAAGATCATTTGCAAATTACTCAAACAGCCGGGCTGAGCTGTCTGATTCTGGCTAGAACCCTGTGCCAGAAACACCCAGAAAGCAGAGCTGTATCCAGAACCAGAGACCAGACCGCTGTGAAGTGCCGCTAGCAGACACAGACCAGATCGCTGTGAGCAGAACCAGTACCAGAGAGAGCAAACTTGAATAGACCCTGACGGCCTATTTCAAATTCATGGTGTGAGTACTCAGCCAGAACTGTGCAAAACCAATCTCTTAGTTTAAAATAATCTAATTCAAACTATTTTAACCTATTTAGAACTGCATCATAAGAAATCGTGTGTCCATTCTGCAAAACTGTCATCTGTCATTCTGAGCTTTACTTTCATTTCTGAAAAACTACCTTCATAAAATCATCTGTATCTTTGGAATCCAACAAGCCTAAAACCTACTTGCTACTCCATATAGTTCCTCCGTAATCGAGATTGACGCACTCGGAAAAAAGTGCAGCGAATTGACAGTTTGCTTCATTTCAACCACGTGTAAAAATATCTGTCTTTTGCTTCCATTAATGAATCCCGTTTTCAACCTGATAACCATCCCTGAATCATTGGTAGGGCTGACCTGAACTGATTTAAAGTATCTCTCACTCACCCTGAACCTCTAGAGGGAATTAAAAGCATTTTCAGCATATTTTTCACTTCATTGCCACCACATTTAAAAGGATCTTGCCTGCTTTAAAATCATACCTGTTTTCCTCTAAGCTCGCTGGGGGGAACTGGAAATTCGTATTGCATTTTGTATTCCTGAGAATTGTGTGCTCCCCTTCCATCTCCTTATCTTGCATAGGGGGGAGGGAATTGTCAAAGAAAAAGTGATCATATTATCTTTTGTTGAAATCATATCAAGTTTATTTCTGTGCTGCATTTTCCCCCCATTGATTTCCCTGAAAACAAATAAACATTCTCTGCTACCTTATCCTCCTATACTAACTCCTCATTGATTGTAAAGAAGTGTGCTAGTGTCAGATTATCTATTGTCGATCAACATTATATTCATATGCCTAAGTGTGATATCAAATATTAATTTATTATAAAAGTGTTACATATATATATTTTTTAATTTTTCCAATAAATCTCTGTAATCGCGATCGACGCACTTGGAAAAAAGTGCCGCGAATTGACAATTTGCTTCATTTCAACCACATGTAAAAATATCTGTCTTTTACTTCCATTAGTGAATCCCGTTTTCAACCTGATAACCATCCCTGAATCATTGGTAGGGCTGACCTGAACTGATTTAAAGTATCTCTCACTCACCCTGAACCTCTAAAGGGAATTAAAAGCATTTTCAGCATATTTTTCACTTCATTGCCACCACATTTAAAATGCTCTTGTCTGCTTTAAAATCATACCTGTTTTCCTCTAAGCTCGCTGGGGGGAACTGGAAATTTGTATTGCATTTTGTATTCCTGAGAATTGTGTGCTCCCCTTCCATCTCCTTATCTTGCATATGGGGGGAGGGAATTGTCAAAGAAAAGTGATCATATTATCTTTTGTTGAAATCATATCAAGTTTATTTCTGTGCTTCATTTTTCCCTCATTGCTTTCCTTGAAACCATAAAAACATTCTCTGCTACCTTATCCTTCCTATACTAACTCCTCATTGATTGTAAAGAAGTGTGCTAGTGTCAGATTATCTATTGTCGATCAACATTATATTCATATGCCTAAGTGTGATATCAAATATTAATTTATTATAAAAGTGTTACATATATATATATTGTTTAATTTTTCCAATAAACCTTTTAAATTGCAAAACAAACCTACTTCTTGGCTCAGTGAGGTCAGGGGGATTCAAAGAGAGGGGCATTATATAAGGGTTTATCGTCCAGAGTATAACTTGTCATAAAAATATATAAATAAGGGCTTCCCCTGAGCAATCCCAGACAAGGCACTGACTTAGTGGGAGTGCTTGATTGGAGTCACTTGACACCTGTCTCCCTTATGAATAGGTATCACTTGCGTTTCTGCTGTTCATTATAATTACTTTAATTTATCCTTGGTAATCAGCATCTATTACTACTCCCAGTACTTGGATGCACGTTAATGCTAATACTGATCTAGTGGCAATCAATCCCAGTTTCAGAATGCAAGTCTACGCCAGAAGATTCTGGGGATGTGAGGTATGAAGCTAGGGCACCTGGCGCTATCTCCCAGTACAGTAATGTTTCTTCAGCTGAATTAGTTTGCATCTGCAATACAGGCGTTACCATTTGCATTAAGGGTGTTTCATTTTCAGTCAATGGTCTATTATTCAAAATGTGCACAGCATTAAACATCAATCATGCCAGCCTGCTAGGCTGCCATGGCCTGATTTGCGCAATTGTTCTTTAAACAAATCATTCATCCATTCAATTAAAACTGCCGCTTCGGGTGATATGGTACATGATAGAGCTATTCAATGTTCTTTTCCTGGCAATATTCCTGAATCAACTTGCCTTTAAAGTGTGAGCCACTGTCACTCTGGATTTGCACGAGTACACCGTAATACAACGTAATCTGATCTAATAATTTAATGGTGTTGGGTCGTGTGGCACTCTTACATGGTAGTACCATCAAATATCCAGAATATGTGTCCACAATTGTACATGCATACTGACAAACTTTACTGATTGGCATAGGACAGATATAATTGCCCTGCCAGATTTGACCTGGCAACTTGCCTCTTCATAACTGACGTTGACACACTGAACATTACAAAATGATTGTTTTCTCTACCACGAAAGGGATGCTGATCCCCCGAGCTTGTGCCCAGCTGCAAATAGCTTGCTCTCCAATGTGTCCACATTTTTTGGTGAGCCCACTTGGCCAAACCCTCCAAATCTCCCTCCTGAGCCTGTGATTCCACAGCAGAAATCTTAGTGTGCTCATATGCAACAGAATCGGACCAGCATTCTAATGAGCCAGTAGTAAAATGCATATCCACATGATACACGGTTAGATCACTTTGTGATAGCTATCTTGCCACAGGTCTTTTCCCCACAATTCTTTTGAATTAATTTTCCACCCATTCTTCTGCCATGTTGGCAGCCATGTGGCTAGCCCATTATCTATAGAGCATGGATCTATGTACAAGTGACATTGACCAGGTATTTCTTGTTCCAAAGCTTGATATACTGCATAAAGTTCTGCAAAGTGGCTGCTCTTTCCTTTACCTGACGTTGTTAGGATCTTTTGTGTCTTGGGATTATACGACATAGCTTTCTAATTACACTGAGTTCCTATATAATGGGCTTATTCATTGATGAACTAGGCATGTTCTGTCTGTTCTACCGTCAAATGTACACCGTATATGAGGTACTCCCATTTTTACTGGAGACTCATGCACTTTGGTCACTTCCTGGGGGCTATAGTCTACAGGGGGTACATTAGCTACTTGCTTATGTAGTTTGGAAACCCCACCTTTTCCTGATTTTGCTCTGTCTTGGATATACCATGTCCACTTGATTGTACTGGCTTCTTGTGCGTGTCCTATTCTGTGTGTTTCAGGAGAACTGAAAACCCACTGCATAATAGGGATTTCAAGCCTGATCAATACATCATGACCCACTGTCATTTGCTCAGAATCAACAAGAGCCCAATAGCATGCTAACAATTGGTTCTCAAACGTAGTGTATCTACCACCAGCCTCAGGAAATTTATGACTCCAAAATCCCAAGGGAACTTGTTTTCGGTCTTGCTTTTGCCATAGACTCCAGTTAGCATAATTTTCTTGTACAGAAACATTCAACTCTATTTCGCCTGACTTCAAAGGCAACACATCCGTCACACACTGTACAGTGTCTTTTGCCAAATCAAACACTCTGTGTTGGTCCTCTCCCCACTCAAACTCATATTTCTTCCGAGTAACTTTGTAGAGACAATATTTGCCCTAAATGTGGTATGTACTGTCTCCAAAACCCAAATAGCCTTATGAACTGCTGAGCTTGTTTCTTGTTCACAGGTGTGGTAAATTCAAATATCTTTTCTTGGGCTTCCTGCACCATCTCTCAATGCCCATTATGTCAATGAAACCTCAGAAATATCACGGTCTGAGTTGACCCTTTAATTTTGTTAGGGTTAATCTCCCACCCATCCTTCTTCAACCTGTCAAGGATTACTTTTAACTGATTTTGCATACTTCACTCATCTTTGCCCTGAATCAAAATGTCACCAATGTAATGTGCAATCTGTATATCAGGTTTGCTTGGTATTTTGTCTAAATGTAATGCCACCAGCCAGCGACAATTGGTTGGGCTGTGCAAGTACCCCATAGGCAACCTTGTGAAGGTGTACTGACGCTGATTCCAAGAAAATGAAAACTGCTCCTGACACACCTCAGCAATTGGCAGAGAGAAGAAGGTATTAGCTAAGTTTAACCCAGCATACCAGGTTCCCTCAACATTTGTATATTCTCAATCAAGGTGATAACATCTGATACTGCAGGGACTAGAAGGGGAGTGCGTTTGTTCAATCCTCTATAATCCACCATCATTCTCCAGCTCCAATCCCCTTTATTTAGAAGCCAGATTGGGTTATTCGAAGCAATAGTAACTGGACATAATACTCCTGCATCTACATATCCCTTAATGGTGTCTGAAATGTACGTATGTGTCCCAGGAATGCAGTATTGCTTCATAGATGCATGCTTTGTTGCCAAAGGCACGTGCACCAGAGGGATTTTCAATTTGCCTACAATAACTGGTGATCAAGTCAATGCATTTACTCCAAAATGATATGCTTTACCTGCTAGTTGAAAAGTCAACCCCTCCAGAATATCAAAACCAATTATTTACTCAGGCATCAGCACAATCAAAACTTGATATTTCTGCTTGACAAATTGCATATCTTCATGTCCAGTCCTGTCTGCACTGTGGGTGTCTCCTCTCCCCCAGCCCAGTAATGGTAAAGTGTTGACCTTTAAATCTTGAATAATTTTCATGAATCAATGAGGCCTCTGCCCCAGTATCTATCAAAGCACGGACCTCTTGTGTGTTTCCAGGTTTCCAAAATATCTTAACATTAACATGAGGTTGTCTGTCAACTTTTATACAAGGAAATGCTGCCAGGGTTTGGCCATATTCCTAGTCAAATTTGGAATGAGTGTATTTGGGCTCAGACTCTAACATTGCACTCACCACTTTTCTGACATCAGCATATGTTGGCTTGTACTGGGAAGGGATCCCTGTAGACCCTTCTCCCGGCTCCTCCTTAGGAGGTGCTGAAGGTGAAGTGTCCCTTTTCTGCTTAGTCACCACCTGTCTCTTAATTTGTTTATAGTGCTCCTTCCCAGCAAGCCCTCTCTTTTTGAATAACTCATACATCTCCTTGGTTTCAATACCATTAATCTCCTGCCATGGTACGCTATCTTTCAACAATGCCAAAAACATGTCCTTTCTTGACACCTGGGAGTCTCTACTATCTTGTGCCCTGCCTTCCATTCTTGACGCACTGCGGCCCTCTCTGTCTCGCGGTCTACCCTCACTTTTGTCCCAATCACCCAGGTATGACAGTTGCTGCATTGCATCCACCACCTCATCAGTTGGGTTTCTAGACATACCCACTAACAAAGTCGTAATGTGCAGGTGTAGCAGTTTGTATCACCATATTTCTGGTTGCCACTGACATTGGCACCATCCCCATATGTACCGGTTCACATACATGAATTTCTTCCTTCATTACATATTCAATTATTTTCTAAATTTCCTCTTTTAGCGTATACCACCTTGATAATAAGATATTTGCAGTTACACGCTTGGGCTGCTAGGTGCAACAGAGACACCTGTGAAGCTTGGCCATTCACATCTGGTGGAGGCCCTGTCCTGAGTACGTCTTGTATATTGGTGTCATTGGACAGAGGCAAGAAGCATGGGGAATCTGTGGAGTCTACCAACAGGCTCCTGGTTCCCCCCCATTAAACACATGCACCATTCAGGTGAGTAAGGGCTCCCCTGATTTCTGCCTCAAACAAGTAAAAATCTCACCAACCTCCTATTGTGTATAATCTTCTAGTGCAGTCATATCTACAACCCCTCCCTCTGGGTAATGGGCATGGGGCCCGCACTATGCCTTGTTACTGGGTTACCAGTGACTGTCCTTTTGTCAGGTTTCACTTTAAATTCTAGATCCACTGCTGGGCTACACTCTGAGACAGTGGAATTCCAAATATCACCATCCCATTTATCTGGGTTCCAATCCACCTCTGCCGTGGCAATTACATCAGCAACATTCCTCTGATTTACATTGCCTCAATGAGTTTTATAATTATATTGAGAAACCCTGACAGCTGCCCTTACAGCAACTACCTGGTATTTATCTGCTTTATCATGCCAGATTTTCAATTGTAACTACTGCATTAATGAAACATGCTTCTCAGCAGCTGATTATTACTCTAAACACAAAATATCTGGCTCCAGTTTCCACATTTCTCTGATGCATTTTCTGTAAGCATGCAAAATATTCCCTCCTTGCCTCCCTAGCGAGGCAAATTCCTTTCCCTTCTCCACTGAAACCTGGTGTAAACAAGACATTATCTCCATAGGTCCTGCCTTCCCTAAACCCTCATCTCACTGTTCACTCAACCCAGCGCTGCATGCCCATTCTTTTTCTAATTGAAAACATTGGCTCTATGCCCAGCCTGGCACTGTGAATACCCAAAATGCACTGCTCACAGGCACCATGTTCTAGTCACAAGCATTACAAAGTTGAAGAGCATACTGTGAGTGCTCCACATGAGTAGCATCACTGTATACATTGGGGGTCATTATGAGTAGGGCGGTAAGGGATACCGGGCATCGGTAAGGAGACCGGTGCTGGTAATCCCCTACCGTCCTATTCCGAGGTCCCTTGGAGGGAACTGTAAGGAATGTGTGGTCTGACCACACGTCCCTTACGGGTTCCGCTAAGGGACCTGGGCGCTAATAACGGGCTTGCCATTCGCAAGCCCGTTATTAGCACCCTCCCCATTCCCATTGAGCCCTATATGGGCTCAAATGGGAATGGGGAATGGTTTGTTCAATGGGGACTTACCGGTCCCGCCAGGGTCGGACTAGACTGGTAAGTCCCCATTGAACAACACCGGCACTGGACCCGTTATTGGTGGCAGTCATGGCGCAAATACCGCCATGACTACCACCAATCTCAGAATGCGGTCCATTGTATACCGTGGGTGCCTCAAATTAGTGACAACAATGTGACAATTATATACTGCGAACACTGTATACAAGTGACATCGCTGCTAGAATTTTTTCAGTAGTCGGTCCATGTACGAGCCTGACCTGGCACCCTGTGTTTTTTTTTTCTTCTACTTTCCCTCTAGCATCTAATGCAAACAGCAATAAAACACACAATCAGCGAGGATGCAACATAAAGAAGCTAACAAGCCACAGCTCCAGGGAGACCTCGATGCTCGAGCTAATCCCACTATATGCATACACTAGTTGTATCATATGCAGTAGATTGGTTGTGTTGATGCCCACACTTTTTTCTTACACAACACATATCTCTTTCTGTGCTCAAATTGCAGAAAAGATGTTAGTCAGTTAGATCCTTGTACCGACAGACGATACACTTTTCCAGGCCAAGATGCAATTATCTAAGATTTGAGTGGCACCCAATCCAGTGTCTGGTGTTAAGAAGTGTTCACCACTCTTTTTGGAATGGAGTTGTGTGCCGTTAGATACATTTTCGGTGTTCACCGTGAATATACCCCTCTTCCCCAATATTTACAATATATGTCTGTAGGAACCACATTGGGGCATGCATGTACACCATGCATTTTGTGACTTTATTCGACCCTGAGGTATCAATGTGGATGTTTGGTCCTCTTGCCCTCTTGGGTCTCCTGTCCCTGCTCCCACACGAGATGTTAGGGTTCACCACATATTGGGTCATTTGAACCAGTTCACCATGTTTGTACGGTATTATCATTTGTATATATGTACACACTTTCCAACTTTTGGGACAACTCACACTCTTTTGACTAACCATATATTTAGGTGAAGCTATAGATGAGTGACAACCATTTTTCTGTTTAGATTTATAGGATGTTGAACTCATATTTGCTTGCCCTGATGAGACATAACTGGGCTATCTATGAATAACTTTGACTCATTACTTTGGACCAGTGACTAAGACTGAACTGGTAGACAGCACCAGCCGCAATACGGTGAAACACGTGTCAGCAATTCAAGATATTATCTGTTTAGAAATGTTGTGTGTTTTGTTTCACCATTTCACAGATAATTTTAATTGTTTTAAGATCTGCCTTCGTGCCCTCACTCTTCTTAAAAAGATTAGGAATGAATGAATGCACGTATGAGTGAATGACAGGCTATGTATTCAACATATGCATCTGTTGTATATGTAATTACTTTTGCTTTCTGTAATCAATAATGTTGCTATAAATATATGAGTGACATACAAATGAAGTGTGTTATACTTGAGTCAAGGCTCTGGGCATTGTTGATCACTAACTCCCATCCCCTAAACTTAAAAATGTATCAAGTAATCTTCAGATAAGTGTATCAATGATTGTCTCAGTTGGTCACTATATTTCGTTTTTGGAACTCATAGAAAGAGCACATTTTGGGTGGGTTATAACTTTGCCACCCCCAGAAGAATCCTCACCAAACTTTGCAAACAAATGATGTGGCCCCCTGAGAATGATATTTTGAAGTTTGGTGTTGTTTCATCGAGGGGGGGGGGCAAAGGCATTGGGGGACCCACAATTTTTGGATATCCTCATAGACACAATGGAAAACATGTTTTGCTTCTGCCTACAGCCCAAACTGCTGGATGGATTTCCACCAAATTCATGTCAGGAGCTGCAGCTTGGTCCCAAAAGCATGCTTTTGTAAATTTGGTGTAAATCCGTCCAGTATTTTTTTTTAAATGACCAAAAAGTAGGTCAGATATGTAATTTCATCAGTGATGTCATCTTTGGTGTCTGGGTGTTAATCTTAACAGTGTTAGTCTTAACACTGCACCGAGGTGGTGCAAGGTTTTTACAAGTGCAACTTAACTATAGCATCCCTTTAACAACGTTTTTTCACTGAATCACATATATGTTTACTGTTCACATACATATGGCGTATTCTTACATGTCAGTAGCTGGTTATGCGTGGTCATTTTTTTTTACCTCCAGCTCAGGGCTCATTGTATATTGAGCAATAATTGTAGCCAAAGCCCTGCTGTAGTTTGTTCCATAATGGGGATTGCGAGGGAAATACAATTCTTCCTTCTGAATTTTAACAATTTGATCGATTTAAATAGCCTTTAATGCAATGTTCTCTCATCGAGAAAGATTGAAGGCAGCACAGAATCCCGGACCCTGAAAGCCAACAATGATGCAGGCATTCATAATGCTGCTATTATGTGTCCCATATAGGACTATATGGACACTTCGTGTGTTCACCTAGTAGACGTTCTTACAGGGTCTGCCCTTCCTATTCAGATGTCATGGTGTAAGTTTTGGAGTGTAGCAGGATTATATTGAGAAATCAAAGCAGTATTAGCAATGATTATTGGCAAAATTGCTAAACTGGATGTTTTGTCAGTAATATTAGGACAGCTAGTTTCCTTCGGAAAGGTTCAAGAAATCGTAGACAAGATGAATTAATATTCTTTTGGGTGATCTTTCTGACTATGGTCGTTAGAGTAAACATGTGTGGTACTTTGAATGCCACCTGCTTTTAAAATATGTCCTAATTATGAGTTGGGATCAGAATGAACATAGGGACTTTGCAGGCCATTCTGCGTGCAAATCCCCCAGTCGTTATTTCACAGAATCGACCTTGCAGGACTTTTCCAGACCTTCCAGGGACTCTGCGCTGATCTGGCACGTCTCTGCATGCAGTTGAGCGCATTGCGTGAGACTCCTTGCAGATTGTGGGTGGGGCCTGTGCATAGACACAAGTAGCGGGCGGAATATTCATATACCCCATTTTCCACGCAGAATAAGGAATAAAGTCGGTGTGTTGAGGGACGGGGCACACAAAGCAATCACATGCCCAATCAACTACAAACCCAAATGAATTAATGGATTCCAATGTGCAACCTTACGTAACGAAAATTCACACGCAAACCCTGTGATCCAACCGCCACATGTTAGCAGGTGTAAAGTTCAACACGCAAGGGATCCAATGCATATAAAGCACACATGCACACCACATGAACATCACACAGCCATGCAGAATGCTGCAATAGTAGGAGCTATCGTCCATGGACACAGAAGGAGGAGGACGACGATACCCAGGGCACAGATTTTTGCTACACGCACCACTCTGTTTGCAATGCCTGATGACCAGGTGTATGCCAGATACCAGTTCACACCCTGTATCATCCTAGATTTTGTCAGGTAGTGGGAGCAAGACTGAGCATCACCCACCATATGCTCACAGGCCATTAAACCCCTTGAAAAGGTTTCCTTGCCACTGGCTCCTTCCAGTGTACCACTGCCATAGTAGGTGGGATATCACAGGCCACACAATCCCACTGTCTCCACCAGGTCTTGGCCTGCATTACATCATGTGCATGTCAGCATAGGCACACATATATGCTGAGAACACTGGAGGAAAGGCAGAGAGTGTGCCAGTATTTCTATGCAGTGGCACACATTCCATGTGTACTTGGAGTCATAGACTGACACATGTTGGGCTACACCCCCCCAGCACATATACCGCAGTCGCGAGCACTAGCATTCAAACAACATGCTGGTTGTCTGTGACACAAATGGAGTGATCCAGTAAGTTAATGCCAATTTCACTTTCAGCGCGCATGACAGATAGATTTACAGCCAGTCACCACTCTACCGTGCTCTGGCATTGGGAAAATATGGCAACACCTGGCTCATTGGTGAGTATGAATTGGCACGCACATGCATGCATGTATGAAAGTCACACACTGAACAATAGACCATGACAATAAGTGGAAATAAGGACCATGTAAAAATGTTCAGGGAATAGTGCCTACCCGTTATCACCGTTCATGATGATGCCATACAAGAATCCTGCCACACCAGCTACTGAAAAATACAATGCTGCACATGTGGCCACAAGGGGTATAGTGAAGCACTCATTTGAGGTGCTTGTGTCACGTTAATGCTCCCTTGACAGCTACAAGCACCACCAGTAGTCTGTAAAATCATTGTTGCAGCGCGTGTACTGCACAATGTAGCCACACAGCGTGGCGCACCAGTCGATATGCAGGTGGGACATCACCCTCAGCCACAGGCAACACCCTTGCACTGGGTTGGTCAAAGGACACAGGGAGTGGCTGCACACAACCAGCTGATGTAATCATACTTTACGTGAAAACCTGTCCCTGTGGAGCACACACAATTGGGTCACAGCCCTGGTGCCATTCACTGATGAATTGGGGCATATTCTCTATGCCCATAACAATACCCCGAAAATGTGTGTCTGCGAGAGGCAAACTGTGTATGTCCACTAGACATCATATAACATACACCAAACACCAACACATTCATAGCAAATGGAAACAACAAAATTCCTTTTGTTGTCGGGAAGCATGTTCAGCTCCCAGCCCCACTCAAATGAATCACATTGTGGCATGAACACTAGCACGTTGGGAATGCACAGGGGTGGGTATAGGGGGAGGGAGGATCATGTGGGTAGTGGTGACTTGCGGGAGAGCCGTTTAATGTAGAAACACATACATATTTAGGTGAAAAGAACCTCTTGCTATACAGAAGTGTCACGTTCAATACATTGCCTGTGGATGATATAAAAAACATGAACTAACACTGTATCTGACAGTAGGCCTCAATCCTCGCAGGCTTTGTTTGAAACACAGAACAACAAGACCTCTTCACTTGCTTGACTGTCACATCACAACCCAGGGACGTCATTTAGGAGTCACCAGGGGTCGCAATTATGACCCCTGAGGTCTCCCTTGCTACCCCAAAAAAAAACAAAAAAACATTTTTTTTTCTTTTTTTCACAAATTGAACTTCCTGGCCGTGGCCAGTGCCATGTGGCCATTTGAGCTATTTGTTTTTCTGGAATTCCATACAATAATTGCTAGACTCATTAAAGGTTTATTTCAGGCACACTTCAGGGGGTGAGTCACTGATTTAGTCTGTTCTTAAACACCTCAAATTCACAATGCAGACACAATCCTTCAAAAATCATTTAGAGTAAAATAAGCATCCATTTCGGACTATGTATTTTGCTTTTCGCAAGTTGCAGTTATAGCATGTTTTTTTTCTGACGATACGTATGGGGAACCATTCTTGTATGACATCTATAGCATGTTACAGTAATATTGTAACCATATTTTTCATAGTGTACTTGGAAACAATGCTGTTGGGAGCACGACAATCAGGCTTCTGCCCCCAACATCTCACCATCCAGGCATGGGTGGCGACCCACGGTCTCTGCCTAATGATGATAAAACCGAGCATATCATCTTGGGTACCCTGACCAACATCAAGAAACTAGGCCAGGAGTACTCATCCTTCATAATCAACGGCAACCCCATCAAGGTGGCGAAGGAAGTAAAGACCCTTTACCTAGATTCCCCTCTCTCCTTCGACAAACATGTGAACTCCATGGCTTCTGCCACTGCTAAACTTGTATGCTCATTAGAACAGGCAAACCCTTTCTTTCTGATGACAACTGCATTATCCTGGACAGAGCACTCATACTCTGTAGGCTAGACTATTGCAACGCCCTGTACATCGGCGCTAACAAATCAAGCTCTCAACCTATAACAAAATCCAGCTAAAAACTGCATCCCTTTCCCACAAAGCATTGAACAATGCTGCCCCTAGTTACCTTACAAATAGATTCCATAGGAGAACATCCACCAGAGCCATGCGACAAACTAACACCAACTGCTTCACCATCCCGAGATTCAAGCTATCTAACGTTGGTGGATGCAATTTCCCCGTTAAAGCAGCCCAACTATGGAACTCCTTGCCACACCCTATCAGAGAAGACCAACCCTGTCTGAACTTTAGATTTAATTACATTTACTGGCTCAAGTCTACAGATCATTAAGACCTGTTCATGTATGACTTACACTCTGCACTGTACCTGCATGATCCAGACGTATGTACTGTATCAGTATATTGTATACATTCTCCTTGTATTCATTGATTTATTTATGCCCTGTACCTGTACTGCTCCTGCTTATATGCGTGTTGTATTCATTGATTTATCTATTTCCTGTATCTGTACTTCTCCTGCTTATATCTTGTAACCATTGCACCTAAGCCTTGCATATCCTGTAACTGCTGCGCCCTGATACCCCCTGGTCTGGTGCGCATTATAAATGATTAAACAAACAAACAAACAATGCTATGTGATGCCACTTCCTGTTTTGTCAAGGGGTAAACGGTTGTGTTCCATCGCTTCCTGTGATGTCACTTCGGGGTGGGTCAAATGACATCACTCCCTGTGATGTCATCAGAGGTCTTGGGTCATGTTATGTCACTTCCGCTACCCTTGGCATTTTGGTGAAATGACGTCCCTGTCACAATCCCCAGGCAAGGCCGGGAACATGCTTGTACACGCACACACATACAAATATATCAAGTTACAACTTTGTACAATTACACAAGAATGCGAGCAGTCAAATGGCAGTAGGGCTGTTGCTGATTGTGAAGGTCATACCCATGGGAGCCAGGGCAGAGGTGCTTAGCTGCCAAAACATGAGCTGAGATTTCAGACACCAGGGCCCTCAGGATAATGGTCATCGCATTTGAATTACCAGACTTCCTCAGATAAAGATCATAAGTCCATCGTGAATAAATGGATCATTGGGCGGAGTACCAGACAAAGAAGGCAACAGAGAACAAGGTCCACCATTTACACCAGGAAGAGCAAAGGGTGATGCCAACATCGATAAGCTTTTCGTGCGGAGGCTTTATGGGGGCACCTGAGTGTCTGGGATGAGAAAACAGTCTCCTTGTTTGCAAGGCCCAGGCTGAACCCAAATAGTCTACTGATCTCATGTTTATGGCCATGTGCACGTCACGTGGTTAGAACCCAAGATATGGTGGAGTAATTGAAAGCCTAACCAATCATTTCACAGTGACCCAAAGTGAAGAGACCATCACCCATGTGTGAATAAGCTGGAAGATAAGATGAGACAGTCAATGGGAGACTGGACAATATGTGAATATAAGCATGTAAATATGCAGTAGACAGTGTGGGTGCTGGATGAACACTGTGCATGAAATGCATCACACATGACAATTTACAGCTTTGTGGCAGTGGACTAATAATACCCTGTTTCCATTTACATATTTTATATACAAAACAAAGCTCTAGTACTTCTTGAAAAAGGGGGCTCCAAGCCCTTTTCCCTAGAGGGCTGGCAATTTAATATCTGTATGTTGTGAGGTTACCCTACATTTTTGACAACAAAGCCCAAAACTGAGTGCCATGCAACAAATGCAAACAAGAACTTCCCAGACTCCCATGACCATGTGTCCCCGCACCCATGCAGTCTGATCCACACACCTCTGGGAAATTCAATAAAATCACTGCGCACAGTGACAGATTTGCCACCCACAACACCTATAGTGCCTTGTCCTGGTGCATGAACATTGTGAATGATCTGGGTTGAGTCCGAATAACACTGAGAGGACTCCCAAATAGAGATCACTAAGAGATTGGAAACCCAGGATCCCCTAGGAAGCACTCCCGATGCCACAAGCTGGCATCCCCTGATTAAAATGGCATCTGGATAGTGCAGTAAACACTGTCAGGGGAGCCGATGATGGAAAGTCCAAGATGACAGAATGCAAACATATCATTGATTGCAGTGAAGACAGAATCTGGCACAAGGCAGCTGGTCAAAGAGGCAGCAGTCATACAGGAAGGCAGGGCAAAGAGAAACTTGCATAAAAGAGACAAGCAGACAAGATAAAGGAATTAGAAAAGGAGGCCAAGGAGACCGCCACACAAAAGGGAGTAGGAAACATGCAAAGAGGATGGCAAGGCAGAGTCACAGGGACTGGACTGATTGGGGAGCAATGTGCTGGGAACTGAAGGGATCGTTGACATACACTGAGCAACAGTCAACAGGCAGAGCAATATCTGCTGGTGTGCCATGCAAGGAACATGTCCCCATGGGAAACAACAAAATGGAACATGTCCCCATGGGCCAATAGTCTGTTCCTGGTGTCTGTGGTGAACATGGCATCCCCCAAATGGTTAACCACAAGACAGTTGCTGCCAACCGGCGCCCCCCTTAATGCACTCCTAAGGGGTAGAAACCCCACGTATTCAAGTAGATTGGTTACCCGTGCTATAGTAAAAATAAATATATAGTCAATAGTAAATCTTAGGTGATCCCACGTGGATAACCTTACAGTTCACGGTTACATACATATAGGTGTATATGAGTGTTAAGTCCAAAGAAGCAGACAGACACATATACATTTGTGTTTCTTAAGGCGAAAGTATAATCAAGTACAGTGTAGGTGGCTCACTGCTATCCATAAGTTCATAGCAAACATAAAGCAATATTGCAAACAAAGCATTCAAAGTATAATATGTTTCTTCACAAATGGTAGTTCAAACAAGGTCAACAATTATGTTGCACTGTCATGTACACTTCTATACTACAAAGGCTACTGGTACATGAATTCAATCGCATATAGTTGTATCTCCTAATACACTCCAATGATGGCAACAAATGTTTGCCAACACGTTTCGGATAACAACAGAATCCTTCTTCAGGGGTTGGGGGTATTCAACTCCCTAGGCTTGATACAACATATTTCAGCTATGTATCTATAAGGTAATGCAAAATAGTGCATGTCAATATGAGGCTCAGAAATAGATAAACTTGTGTAGAAGAAAAACTAAATCAAAGTCAGTTATTAGGTAACAACACAATTCTGACTTTTAGGATCATCCAATTCTGGAAAGAAATACTGACGAAGAATGATGAAAAAAGGAAGAAATACATCAAAATGTACATGAAACGATAGGAAAAAAGTAAAATTGCCAGGAACTGACTCCTAGTAATGTAACCAGTATGAGAATAATAGTTGTTTTGTCAGTCTGAAAACCCCTAACCCATAACCGTCATGTTGCCCCCCCTTTGGGCAAGCACGCTCCGGTCTTCAGACAAACTTTGACAATCTGACAACCTCCTATTGGGGGTGTGGATCACTATACCCCCCCTTTGACTGCATTCATATCAGGCCCCATGTGCACTGTGGTTACTTAGTAGATTACTCCAAATAACATACACCTATCTTACTACCGTGGGCAATAACAAATAACACTAAGACACAAAGAAAACACATAGAATGATTCAATTTATAACAATGGGATACATTTATTTATATACACACAGCTAAGCATAATACATGACAATGCAGGCAGTTCTAATGTTATGTCTAATTTGCACCTTTTATACTTCTGGTGCAAAGCTACCATGCAGTAACTATGTAAGCCTGTGCTGCAAGTGTCTGGTTCTAATGCAATCTAATGCAAGCGCTAGCATCCATCACCTTAATGGGCAAATTCACACCATCAATCCACACCATCCACGCTCTAGACAATCCCTGTCTAGTTTCCCCTTCACCCGAACCTCTGTGTGTGTGTGTGTGTGTCTGTTCTTATCAATCAATTTAAGCCTGGGCCAAACCCATACTTCCCATTCTGTTGTCAATCAGCCAGTGGCAGGCCTCAAGACTGCCAACTGCCAAGCTCACGAGCTCATCAAGGCCCATCAGTCTGCTGCACCAAGCACCATCTCCAGCCGACTCTCTCTCTGTGGCTCTCCCGATCTCTCTGGCCAACTCTCAATCTCTCGTGCAGTCCCACAACTCTTCCGTCTCTCACAACTCTCCCGAACTCCTCTCTCTCTCTCTCCAGCCCACCTGGTTATAGTCTCCAATGACACACAGAATGTGTAAGAATGTCTCTCCCTCAGCATTTAGCAAAATGCCTGCCTGTCTCCTTGCGTGTTACTTGTCTCGGCATGTCCTGTTACTTCGTGTGCTGTCAGCGTGACCTCATATCTCTCCCTCTTGGCCTTCTGAGTATGTTGCGAAATACATAATCTATTCCCTGTTTCTCCATTCTCTCCACTGTAGGCTTCACTCTGCATTACAAAATGCTCTTAAGCCCCGTCCCTCTCATACAAAAGCACCTTCTCCCATCTTTCCATCGTCACTCCCTTCATGGCCCCAACTCTTGGGGTTCTCGCCACGAAGCACACCAGCCAAGTTGATAAGCTTCCCTCTCGGGCAAGGGTTCATGTTATCTGTGTATGTCTGCCAATGTTTACGAACAGTGTACCATAACATTTCTCCGCACTGAGCAACTTCTGTCTTTCTCCATCAAAAAATGGCTCATAGGCCTCGTGTCTCATTCTGAATGTTTCCTAGTGTTTACCGCAAATCTCTCGCAATGCAAGCACTAACTAAATGCAAAACTCATTCTAAGTGACTCAACACATATACATACATACATACATGACATACCAAACATATCTCTAAATGTGTCTCTACAAAGCATACATGTGTGCTATACTAAATGGCTTTTCATGGCATTTCAAATATGCCAGTGTGTGTGGTGCAAGCGATGGATTTTCTCTCTAAGCGCTATATCTAAAGCAAACATAGATTAACAGCAAATCATGGTGAGTATATGTTGTGTCTCTAAAACACTACCATGGCACTTCAAATATGTGCAAGTGCAAGTGGAGGCAATATCATTCTAAAAGCAAAGGTGACAGTCTAATATGTGGACAGTGTCTACTTCAGCAATGTACTAATCAGAACTAAACAGAATGCAATAATGGAATGATTCCATTGCAAAGAGTAATGATTGGGTAATGGTGAGTCTAACGATAACAATACCAGGCTCCTCATTTTATCAGATTCACAGTTTTATACAAAAGTTTATTTTAAAGATGAAATTATGGATAACATATATATTTTTTTAGGATCAATATGGTCAAATGGAAAAAGTTTGTATGCAAACTATATCTTAAAAAAAAGAACCTTGTTGGAAATGTGTTTGGTATGTTCTGTATAAAGTTGGTCATTAAAGTTCCAAAGTCATAGGGCTGTGAAAGGACCATTTGGGGCACTGCCGCATGTGCCAAGTTGTGTACTGGCCTGGGTTTCAGAGGTGGGGAGTTCCCTAGCGCCATGATCATAAGTGGGAGGGCAAATATGCAAATAACACCCCTGGCCTACGTGCGACTCCATGCACGCTATGCCCCCTCATCTTACTCCTCAGTGCCATGGGTTTTGGCTCGCAGGCAGCACTAAAGCACCGCCTATGCACACAACTAAAAAAAAGACTTTAATAGGAAAAGGCAACTCATCCCCACCCTCACCCCAGACAAACCAGAATATGATGAAAAACATACAGTCGCTATGTTATCATGCATGCTATAAAAATACAGAAATCCAAAATGCAAAACATATCATATGTAGCGAACGACTGCAAACAATATTCTGTTAATATTTTCTCAATAGAAATATGAATATTTCCTTCTGAAAATTATATACCTTTTTTTGCAAATGTTGTATGACCTCTGTGACAGATAGTCTTACATTTCTTTTTATCAAATATGAAATGTTAAATGTTAAATGTATTTGTACCGCGCACCAAGCAAGTTGCTTTACAACGTTAACGCGTTCCTATTCATCTGATTGCAAACGTAGTTTGTTACCTCACTGTTTCCCGAGCGAGATAACGAAATTATATAGAAGTACATTATTTCTTCATGTTAAACTTTAGCCCTAAATGTCACATATTTCCATTTCGCGCCATTATTTTAACATGATTTCCTGCCGAGAAGTAGTTATAACATATCATGCGTCGGTTGCCATTTCCCTGCGCAGGACGGTTTTATGATCGGTTGCACTGTAACTCGGCGTGTGAAACACTGGCTAATAATGGGCCGGGTTCCCATCTCTTTAAATGTCAGTATTCCTATGCAGCACGATTTCCTCTGTGTGATGGCTGCAGTCAATTACAGTGACAGATAGTATCCTCGTGGCTGATCTGATTACCTCTGACCTTTTAACAGCTGCAGAGAGTCAAAACAGCCAGAAAGAAGAACTCATGCATACACGACACAAAGCTGGAATTGTATATCTGAGTAACAGTCAAAAACACATTGAATGTCAGCAGATTTCTGACAAAGCCAATAGCACATCATTTCCTGGATGATTTGGCAGCCC
This sequence comes from Ambystoma mexicanum, assembly GCF_040938575.1. Taxonomy (NCBI): domain Eukaryota; kingdom Metazoa; phylum Chordata; class Amphibia; order Caudata; family Ambystomatidae; genus Ambystoma; species Ambystoma mexicanum. Next base: position 644,770,881 of record NC_090930.1, on the reverse strand, counting down.
AGCAGCCTGTCATTTGTTATAGCAGAGCAGTGACAGCAGACATAAACTTGATTAATTTTATATCAATACACCATGTAAGGGCTTTTTCCAACACATCGTTTATTTAAACATTTTTGGAACTGTCCTCCAAAGTTATTTAACCATTATGGTGTCTAGAACTTTTGCGAAGCGAATTAAAATATAAATGGATCCTCTTTCTTCTCAAATACCCCTAATATTTACCGACAGTAGAAACAGAAAAATTGCCATTTCAAAAAGATGAAACGGTCCCAATCTTTATCATTTTGTGATTATGAATCTTCGTTTGGGAACGAAACGAAACACTAAGATAAACACACTTGGAAAGTACATCGACTGCCAGACTTTGTTCTATGTAGTCAGGCTATTTCGAAGCTTAAGTACGTATCATGAATTACTCAGAGGATGAGAATAATGAAAAGCTATCAAAGTACGCAATATGGATTTATACATATTGACATAGAAAAAAGCAACATCAGAGGCACACCCTTTGTTCAAAAGTTTTCCAATTAACCGTAATCGGCAATTGTGCAAGGTTTTTGTTTTTGGTACATTTTATGATGCACTTTTTTTGAGTAGACATGTCTGGACATACATAGAATTGTAGATGCTACTTTTTAATTGAGGGTTTCGCTGTGGCAGAATTAATACGAGAGTGAAGTTTGGGTATACGTGATTTCAGTCAGAACACATTGAGAAGGAATCATGCCCGTTCACAGGTACCCGACTGTTGATGCATACCTGTCTGCAGGGGTGTTGCTAGGTCTGGAAAAGTTCTGGGGCTATGCTAATGTTGGGACTGTCGGGACTCGGGGCTAGCTAGCCTTTTGGTTGTAGACCCTGAGCTTCTATCCAGGGCTACAACAAGAGACCCAGGGCTAAAGCCCCCCCCCCTTTCCCCTAGGGGCCGCAGCAACACCTCTGCCTGTCTGCCTGTCTGTATCGAGCACTCTTCACTTTAAGTGTTGCTTGAGAAATCTCGAGATCTTTAGACAGTATATCTAGTTTAAAGTAAATAAATGCATATATGGATTCTGCTTCACAACGAACCAAAGTTGGGAATGTATTCGAACTCTGCACTATGTGCATCTGCCATAGAAATAAGTCTACTAAGACTGGACAATCCACCTACCCTGTATCTCAGCTCAAACGGAACAGATGCACTTTGGTATTTGAAGGTCCCATGGCATCACATGGGACTCGATGGCAGTCATGAATGGTTCTGGACGAGGCTCTCTTTGGCGGGCAAATCAGAGTCACAGAATCATAGAGCAATATTTTGAGTGTTCTTGGAGATTTGGAAGCCCAAAATAAGAACCGAGGAGTGGTTTATAGGGCAAATCCACAACTCTTGCTTTAAGGGAGTTTTTGCAGATTTTGGAGGAGTCTGGTGACCATTCATGACAATTAATTATATTTGAGGGTGCTTTGATCTCTTTCTGCCCCATGTTCTCTGTTTGTGTGTTCATCTGGGCCCCCTTTCATGTCTTTCCTTTTTACCGTCACCGTCGGTCCCCAACATGGTTTCCCTTTCCTTTCTCCTGACCATGTTCCAATTTGCATCACACCTAACAGTCTTAAATTTAAAAAAATACCCTTTCCCTTTGCATTCCTAATTCAATTTGGCTGTGTCTTTTCTAATAGCACTTTGGGACCTGCTCTCTCTGTTTCATTTATCTTGCATTTAGCTAAAAAAAAAATACAAAAAAAATAAAAACATGAACAACCTTTCTCTTGTGTATTCTTGCTTGTTTGCAAAACCTATAAAAATGCTCAAAGAACCAAATAACCCTTCCTGTTTTAATTTTGTGTAAAAAGGAAACCTTTGTGAATTCAATGGTGTTTTAATTTTGCAGTGTGTAGTCCATCCTTTGATGAAGGGAGTTGAGATGATTAAGGGGTGCAGGAAGTCAGCAGAGGAGGAAGAGGTTTCCATCCTCTGGAATGAGTATATTGAGGGTAATGATGTGCCTTTTGTTGAGCTAGGCCTCAGAGGTACCAGATGCATACAGCTGGAGCATGCATGCCCGAGTTGATTGAACAATTGCAGGTGGGTTCAGTAAAAGGGCAGGGACTGGAGAAGCATGAGGCAAGGCCAACAAAAGGGAATTTTCACTGCCTCAGGAGAGATGGCAGAGGAGAAATTGGAGGAGTCATGGTCAGTGCAGAGGAGTTGTGTATAGCTGAAGAGGATTAGCAGGCATGATTTGATTTAATGCAAGAGAAGGGCATTGTAGTTTCTGTTCCACTAGATTCATTAGAAGGGCAGAGTAGATGTGCTGTGTCACTCAGAGCCAGATGTGGAGAGAATGGCAGAGTGGTGTTGAAGGAGACCAACAAGTTATGTGTGGAAGAGACATACTCGGTCCCCCAAATGGCATCTTAAGAGAAGAAAGGCTGAGTCATCTGCACCTGTGCCTGCTCTTGCAGAGAGGGCATGGCAAGCATAGGTATCCCTTTTTAAGTGCCAGCCAGGGAATGTGAAATACCAGGCCTGGACTTTGCCCACCACAGCCTGAACATCAGTGTTTTCTAGGTTGCTGGAGGGAAAGACTGTGAGGGGTAGTAATTCACTGGCATACACTGCTAATACAAAACACTAGTGTGTGAAGAAGGGTAAATCAAAGAAGGATGGCCCTTTGGGGAGCAACAAAATGTGCACCCACATGGAACTGAATCATGGCCTGACTCCTCCTACATGTTCATAAGCTTCCAGTGGCCCATCTTTCATTACACCCTCCAGTGGTGACGGTAGTGGTAGTGGGAACATGCCTGCCTATTACGGGTCCCATAGACACTGGCATAAGCAGCCTACCCTCTCATTCTACCCAAGAACCCCTACCTCCCTGCACTCTACAACAGTGGCACCATGCCACACCACGTCCTCAGCTTGTTGATGATGGTAGCCCTGTGCATGGGCCATTATTTGTACGTGCTCAGTCAGACAAAATAATGCCTCCCCACTGTTGGTGACTGACTCGGTATAGACTAAGAAGGTAGGAAAAGCCATGGTGTAGAAACTGCCCTCTTAGTGGAAAAAGACAGTCAATATATATGGCAGGATTGGCTATGCAAGTGTGCAAATCATTAAAAAAGAGTTACAGAAGACACTTAATAGCAGAACTGGCACAGAGCTGAAAGGGGAGTAAAACATTGGTGAGAAATTAGTTAAGGAATGATGGTAACCTGTATTATATTGATGTGTCAAGTGAGAATATTTGGGAACTCTACCTGTCAGCTGATGAGCTACATCTGACCAAATTTTGGTTTTCATGAATGAGATAATGGATGAAATGTGTACTTTTTTCAGTTTATCTTATTTTTTACTATTATTGAGACATAATTAGATGACAATTTGAGTTTTGTACTAAGTGATTATTCATTGTGATGTTCTTTCTTTCTGGTCTGTTCATTTTGTCATTTATATACGGAATTAATATTTATTTTATAAAAACACTTTTACTCTATACTTTACTAATAAAAAAGGGAAGTAAAACAATGCTGAGTACTTAGACTATAGTCCATGCCAGACATTTATGGGCAAAATAGTGTACTACTTCATGACATCGGCAATTGAAGTCCCTGGGATACTGCCAGAAAATCCTAAAAAGGCAGACATCCAAAATATGATGGTCCAGCTGTTCTTACTGTAAATACTTGTATTTTTATTTTACATTTTGCAGATTGAAAAAACGGCACTAGTTAGGAAGGCATTATTGACTATTTTGTGAAAGATGGAAGAAAGTACCATATCTATTTCGCTTGTTAGAGATGGATGGAAAATACATCAAGCAACCACTGAATTAAATGCCAATATTTTTCTGCGCAGAATAAAGTGGAAACCAAAAATGTAGGACTTTAATGAGAATCCATTGGAGGTCAAGTCCGGTGCCAGCAACCGTGGTCATTCTAGCTCCAATAGGGTATATTATAGTTGCTGCAATTAAATATTCCATAGTTGGATCTTGGGATTGAGCTGGAGGGCTGCCGGGTGGCCAGCTACCGCCTGTCACAGTCTTTGCTTCTCAGCTACCGCTTGATGCTCTTGACTGAGTGTCCTGGGGGTTCCAAACATTTACTTTGAAAGAATTTGAGTATTCACAGCAGGCCGGTCACCTGAATACTTCAGCTAGGATCAATGGAATAGGTCTCTGGTTATATTTTGTTGCTTTTTCATGATTAAGAGGGAAGAGTACAGGCATTCGTATCGTACTTCTCAGAGTCAAATTCTTGGATCGACGAACCAAAGTGAAAGCATTTGCCAAGACTGTGTCCGTAAATCAAGAACGAAAGTTGGCGATTGGCAGACAATCAGAGACCATCGTAGTTCGACCATAAATGATACTGACTAGCGATCCGACTGAGTTATTTACATGACCCTCTGAGCAGCTTCCGGGAAACTAAAAGTTGGTTTTCAGGGGAGTATGTTTACAAAGCTGAAACCGAAAGGAATTAATGAAAGGGCACCATAGGAATAGAACCTGTGGCTTAGTTTGATACTACACTAGAAACATCACCTCGACATTGAAAGAATTGACATATTGATAGCTCCTTCTTGATTCTGTAGAAACCTGGGTGTTTAAAATCCCAGTGGTCTAGGGTGACTCCCAAGTGGGGAAGCTAGATGGGGTGTCGGGCTGTCCCTCTGCGTGGGTGTAGCAGATGTCACTGCTTCCCCTCAGTCTCTTGTGCACTGACAGGTTGGGCTAACGTCTGAAAGTTGCCTGTGACTCTTGGCGGTGGATCACTTGGCTCGCCTATTGAAGAAGAATGCAGCTAGCTATGAGAATTAGTGCAAATTGCAGTACTTATTGATCAACACTACTTTGAACACACTGTACAGCTCGAGGTTCCTTCTGGGGCTGCACCTGTCTGAAGGTCACTTGACCATTCGCCACCCCAGGGACCTTTCCAGGGTGCAGCTGGTGCTGTCGCAGTGATCCTTTTCCCTTCATCCCCCTAAGGCCAGACCCCGATCAGTACCACTGCAGGACCCCTGGAACTGGTACAGAAACTTGTTGCCAGCACTTGGCCTCCCTATTCCCCCTTCAAGGAATGGGATGGCTGAACACTCGGCTGGCTGTGCAGCGGCACCTTAAATCTGACACCTGAATCTGGCAGGAAGCCATGCCGGATGTGGCTATCGGTGGTGTCTCAGATCCAGCGTGGCGACCTGCTGAATTTAAGAATATTACTAAGCAGAGAAAAAAAAAACTAACCAGAATTCCCTCAGTAATGGTGAGTGAAGAGGGAAGATCCCAGTGCCGAAAACTCATCCACGGCAGGTGTGGGAAATTTGATGTACAGAAGACCAACTCCTGCCCTCGCTCGGGGGCCCAAGTCCTTCTGATCGAGGCTCACCCCACATACTAAGTTAGTTCAGTAGTGGGCCCTGGGATTGGGTCTTCTTGCAGTATCGTTACTTGGGAATGCAGCCCAAAGTGGGTGCTAAACTCCATCTAAGGCTAAATATGGGCGTGAGACCGATAGCCTGCCAGTACCTTAAGGGAAAGTTGAAAAGAACTTTGAAGAGAGAGTTCCACAGTACGTGAAACCATTGAGATTGAAATGAATGGATTCCATGCAATCTGCCGGAGGATTGAACCCTGCAGCCAGGTTGGTTGCCTGTAATAGCGCATCCCTTGCTGAACCACAGTTCTGGGACAGCTGCCCCTTGAAGGGTACTTTTCTTCTATGGCGTGGCACCATGACTGACTCAGGGTCAGCTAGGAAGGTGCCAGGGGACAGAGCACTCTCTGATTTGGTGGAGAGTGCTACAGCACCCTGGCAGCAATTTTCCATATCTTTGAGGGCAGAGGGAGACTGACATCTGCTGCACCCTCCTCCTGCAAATGTTAAGGCCCCTCTAAGGAGTCATTCAAGCAGCAATGGAAGGCAAGGACCCCTGCTCCTAGTGCGACTGTTGACTGGGGTGGACTGTCCTCAGTGCACTCCAAAAGTGTCTCACAGCTGGGCAGAGAGGCCCACAAAGGGCACAACAGGTCTGCAGATATATAGATTGCTTACTGACCCATCTTGAAACATGGACCCATGAATCTAACATGTGCGCAAGTCAGAGGGCTGAACGAAACCCTGTGGCACAATGAAGGTGAGGCCAGTGAGCGCTGACTGAGGTGGGATTCCATCGCAGCATCATGGCAAGAACACACTTGTCAGGGAGGTGAAGCATGAGCCTGTGTGATAAACCCTGAAAGATTGTGAACTATACCTGGGAAGGGCAAGTCAGAGGAACTGTTGTTGTTGACACTTGTATAGGGCCAAAGCTTAATCAAACCATCTAGTAGCTAGTTCCCTCTGAATTTTCCTTTAGGATGGATTGCACTTGGAAACTCCATTTGAATCTGGTCAAACAAATAATTCAAGGTCTTGAGGATGAAACTTTCTCAACCTATTCTCAGAATGTAAGTGGCTAAGAAGCCCACTCGCTGGCTTGGAGCTGGACATCTAGTGTGAGTGCCCAGTGGGAAACCTTGGTAAGCAGAACTAGCACTGTGGAGAAACAAAACCCCATGTGAAGGTGTCCAATGCTGACACTCATCAGACCACAGAAAGCTGTTGGTTGATGTAGACAGCAGGACTTTGGCCATGGAAGTCGGAATCTTCTAAGGATTGTGTAACAAATCACCTGCCAAATCAACTATCCCTGAAATGGGTGACTCTGAAGTGTCAGGCCAATACCCGGCTATTACCGATGCTGAGAGCAGGGGGAGGGGAGCTAAGTCACGATGAACAGGAGGGCCACTGTGGTGTGCCATGAAGTCCAGGGTCGAGGGCTCGAGTGGAACCACCACAGGTGCAGATGATGGTGGTAGTAGAAAATAATGAACAAAAAATTTTAAGGACAAATTGAGAAGGGTTCCATGTCAACAGTAGTTAAATATAGGTGTGTCAGTCATAATAGATGCGCTAGTGCTGTTCATAAATGAGGGGCGATGACTTCTGTTGCTCTCACCCGATTGAAAGGGGGTGAGGCTCAAATCCCTGAACCTGGAGTGGTGGAAACAAATGCCCTCACGGCATCAAGTGCATTAAGGTAAATTATCTCATAGAAGCTGGTTGGAGCCCCATGGAGAGTTCTATTTTCTATGTGAAGGGTAGTGCACCCTGCAAAGGGCTCGGCCCAAGCGAAGGGCATGAGTCTTGGAAAATGTTGAGGTTCCGGGAGCATTCCCGTGAGGTGCTGCTGGCCCTTGCACATCCATGGGAGATGGTGTTTTTCGTGCTGGGCCGTACCCATATCCACGGCAAGTCTCCAAGGTGAACTGGCATATTGGAAAAATGTAGGTAAGGGAAGTTGGCAAGTCAGATCTGTAAATTTGGGTTGCGGTTTGGCTTTAAGTGCTGGGTCAGTCGGGCTGGCGTGCACCACTCTGAGGAAAGTAACAGGTAGGGAGTTTCACTGGGATGGTACACCTGTCAAACTATAATGGAGTTGTACTAAGCCAACTTGGGTGGACAGAAACCTTCAGTGAAGCTGATGGACTAAAGCTTACTTAATATCAATTTTCAGTATGAGTACAGACCATGAAATTGGGGCCTTACCATCCTTCTGATATTTTAGGTTTCAAGCAGGAGCTGTGAGAAAAGGTACCACTGAGATAACTGGCTTGTGGCAGTTAAGCAGTCATAGCGACGTTACTTTTTTTTGTTGTTGTTTTGTTTTTTATTTGATTAAACTGTTTTTCTGCAGTTTTTACAAAAAATATGCAAACTGTTCCTGTTTTTATTTGACCATTTCATTGTCATTGTTGTCATTGTTCTTAGATTATTTTCCAAGTTGATTTCAGATTGGTTCTTCTCTCGTTAAGTTTATATTCTGAAAAAACTGTCCGACCGCAATTACTCTTTTGGCGTTGTCTCCTGACATCAGGATGTTCCACCAATAATCTTCTTCCATGCACCATCTGTTTTTAAAGAGATGGTCCATGTGGATCATTCTTTTTGAAGACAGTTCTGGGAAGGACAGTAGAAGGTGCCTCACAGTTTCAACTGTTTCTGGTTTGTTGCAGAATCGGCAAAGATTGTTAATGGCGCTGCCTCTGATGAATAGGATTTCTTTGGTGTTTAAGAGGTTCAGCCTGGCCTTTAAGTATGTATTTCTAATTTGTTTACTGGGACCTTTTAACAAATAGCTCATGGGTTCATTTTGTTTTTGATGATTTGCCGGTAGATCCAGGGCTAATTTGTTTTTCGAGGCATCTTCCAGTGTTTTAATCCAGTCCATTTCCTTGAATCTTTTGGATGTTTTGTTTGCGTTACACTCCAGTTCTTCCCAAGAGCTTCCTATTTCAAAACGTGTTTCCAAGTTACTTTGATCCCATGCAGATAGAATCTTGTTGGAACCTTTGTTTAGCTCTCTGTTTAGTATCCTGAAGATCTTCTCAGAGGATAGCCTTATTTTCCTATGGAGCATCAGGGTGTTCAATTTAACTCTGCCCCTTAGTGATAGAATGTTGATTTCTCTGCGAATCGACACCATTGGTGTTGATTGCGGGAGCATCAAAAGTTTCCTCCAAAATAGGCCTTCTAATTTTATCCAAATTCTCTGCGGTATCATAGGCATTGCTTCTGCACCATAAGTAATAGCAGGAACAGCTTTAGCTGTGTAAAAATTCAATGCTGGTTTCAGGGAAATTTTTCCGAATTTATTGTCCATGATGCGTTACTTTTTGATCCTTCAATGTCAGCCTCTTCCTTCATTGTGAAGCAGAATTCACCAAGCATTGGATTGGTCACCCATTAATAGAGAACGTGATCTGTGGTTCTAGCGTTGTAAGCCAGGTTAGTTTTAATCTACTGAAGATGTGTTTTTGCAATACTAATCCTGCTCAGTACAAGAGGAAACACAGCTTCAGATATTTGATGTATGTACTTGGCTGAGGAGCCAATTAGGTGCAGCTACCATCTATAGGATTATGACTAAATTCCTCTAAATCAAAATCACCTCTAAATCAAAATGAGACCGCAGCACTTGGGAGCTTCTGTTGGCCTAGCGCAGGAATATGCCACCTCTCTCATCCGTAGTGCACCACATGTTCATAGGGAACCTGATACTAAATAATTTGTAGACAACCTGATTCTGGTGAGGGTTTCATAAGCAGCAGAGCAGCTATCTCCCTGCTATCTATTGAACATCATCCTTTGAGCCAAACATTTATCACAAGCTTGAAGGAAGTACAAGGGTCTCTGTCAATCCTGCTGCCCCACAGGGCACACAGGAACCTCTCAGCCACCTTGGATGCACCGTGGGGTGCAAGCAGGCAGGGAGCTCTCTTATCTCTTTCCAATGAGCGCAGAACCAGATTGGCTTCCAGAGGCACCTTGGCTACCATGGGAGGCAAGGGAGAGACTGTGCCTTGGGTGCGGAAAATGGCCTAAACCCCAGCTCCTGGACTTAACCAACCCCCGAGCATGGATAGCAACAGGAATGCCCTCTGGGTTGCCGGGGCATCTGTTTGGGTGTGGGCCGGCCTGACCATTTGGTCTTTAAATCTGGCCGGACTAATCATATGGCAGCGGCTGACAGACCATCTGGCCCAAGTGGTGGCTAACCAAGGCGACTCCAGCATTTGTCTCTGGCTAGGGTGCCTAAGCGTGGGGGCTTAATAATCAATGGGAAGCATCTTCCTCCAGGACACCTGTGTTGGCACAGGTCGCAAAAGCCTCCTCTACGCCTGGCCCAGGGACCTGCTCTGGCCCAGGGAAGACGGTAAGCTAACCTGTGCCAGAGCTCAGGGCGATGAACAGCACGTCCAGCAGCTGAGGCTCGGGTGTGACCTGAGGTGCGGTGAAATAGCAAGTGAGAGCTACTACGACTCCATGAGACAATCTGAGACCCTCTGGGTTAGCATTGCAGAGCATGCTGCTGCCCCCCCTATCCCAGTGGCAGTCACTGTGAAGGCCCGAGCCCCGTATGGCCAGGGGGTGCTGCCCCCACTCTTGGGCACCAGCCTCCCATGTGTGTGAATGTCCTCCTACCCATCCGCAGTCTTTGCACGTGCCAGCAGAGGCCTGGGCCCTTTCTGCAGGGCGAAGCTCTAATGCATTGAGGCAAGAGCCTCATGCAGCCAGTGGGTGCTGCACTGCCCTTGCATGCCAGCCTTTATTGCTTGGCTGCCAGCCCCTCTGCCTAGCAGAGGTTCGCCAGGGCAATGCTCTAACACACCCTGGCCAAAACCCCAGGCAGCCAGGAGGGTCTTCCCCCACCCTTGGGCACCAACTTCCTACCAAAACGGGGGCACCAGCCCACTCAACTTTGGTGACTGCATGCCCCAGGAGGGGTCCCATCCCTCTTCAGAGGGCAAAGGTCTAACACATCGAGACAGGCGTGTGACCACCCAGCCTGGGAAGCTTTCCGAGGCACCTTGGTGGGGCCCAGCCTTCCCAGAGGGCAAAGCTCTAGAGTAGCACACCCAGCACCCTTCAGGTAACAGCTCATATTGAACACCATCAATTGCTCCCTTTTGATCAGTTTTGATATTGGGCCCAATACAGCGATTAAACAGTACCCCTACTGATTTTGGATGATATCTTCCGGGCGAAGTATAGAGAGGGTTCCTTTTTGTTCATTCTTTTTGATCTGCCCATAGACTTTGAAACAGTGGACCATGAGCCACTGCTTTTAATTCCATTGCAGTGTATTGGCATTGTGCTTAATATTCTTAATGTGTTCCTCTCTTTCTTATTTGGCCGATCACAATCTGTCCAGAGAGGTGTTTTTGATATGCACTATTGTCCGTTCACTGGGATGGGGTTGTGGGGTTGATACACACCAGTCTGCCGACATTACACAAATATATTTGAACTGTGCTACACGGAGTCTGTATGCTGTTTAGGTCATGATTGAAATTGATTGAATCATGGATGAAGTGTTCAATCTTAATTTATATTCTTCCTAGACTGAATTTCTTCTTTGTTCTCCTGGTACATCTGCTGACCAGTATGAGTCTTGTCATAACATCTTAAGTAGCAATGGGATTTCCTCCCTTCTTGTCTACTCAGGCACTGTTATCTTGGCCTATAGTTATACAGCAGCAAAGTGTCCCTGATAATCCCTGCTAAAATGGAAATACAGTTGTCAATGTGCCAAATTTCTCCTTCATTCCTTCTTATTTATTTCACTCAGTTGTGCAAGCATTGCCTGAATCTTTCATTAGCATGCACTTTAAGACCCCTGCATTCAGCGTGTCAGACTGCTGCTCACCTTGCTGCTCACCCTGAAGGTTTGGCCCATATTTCTCTGGATTTATTTTCCCTTCACTGGCTCGCCCTTTATCTTGAAATGCATTTTGTGAAGTGATGTTTCACCTTAGTCAACCCAATCACTAATCCTATTTTTCTATGTAAAAAATATTTTTTGCCCGGTGATTCTCTTAAAACATGCAATACTTCTATTGCCAGATAGATTCCGTTCGGCAAGAAATCCATTACAGCCAATCAAGCCTCTTCCCCCACCTTTAGGAATTGTCCTTTTAAAAAAAAATGTTGGTGCTTCTGTTTTAATGAATTTTTAACAATCAAGAAAAAGCAATAAAATTAATAATCAGAGTACTGATATCTTTGATCACAATATTGTAAATATGTTGTAACATATTTATTGAAAAGTGCACTACAATGTGTGTTGCCTTTCTTCATTTCATACACTACCTTTGAATGTTGGGTTTTGATGGCAAGTTTTGGGTGCTGTGAGGTGAGGGGCATGTGGATATGTTAACCTCTTGCAGTTTGTGTGACATTGCCGCTGGCCATTAGCAAGTAGTGTGCACCTTTCCACATACACTCTCATTGTTGTCCGTTGTTAACAAGATTCAGAAAGGTAGTGTGTGATGAAAAGGTACCTTGGGCTGACACCACTTAGAATAAGGTGGTGGAGTGAGTGTTCATCTAGAAGTGTACTAACAATAAACACTGCACGCTTTCTCTTGCACACATTCTCTAGCGCTCATTCCAGTGCTATTTCCCCAGCTCAGAGAAACACAGCTTTTAATAACAAAGGAAATTAGTACTGGATACATCAAACGCAAAATAATACATTGGTAATCAATAAATGCCAGAAGTGTATAATGTACACATTAATACATCCATTTAATACCAATAAACTTTCTGTGAGTCATGACTCGCTGGCCCTAGACGATATTGATAACAATTCCCTGCTGGATGTCTGTTATCCTATACAACAGAGTATGGCAGTGTCGGGGGAAGTAACGTCAACCACAGCAGCCCAGCCAGCTGTTGTGGAAGCACAAGTGATTAGAGCAGAGTCAAACAGTGAACTGATACATGATTCAAACCATTGTCTGTCTCACAAAATCCGATTATGCATACTCCCTCTAGTATTTAGCTCGAAGAGAAACTGCATAGTGCGTCTGCTTTCTCTGAAATACAATCGTTCATAGTTTCGATCCAAATTTCAATGAATATACTTTTAATATTGTGCAGAAGAATCCATGACAATTTGCAGCCCCAAGGCAATAATAATATGACGATCCATTGTAGAAAAAATTGACACTGGTAATCCAGGGCTTGACCTGTAGACAGACCTTGTAGTAGTCCAGCGAGAAATTGGGAGTGATAGATGCTAACCCTCCTGAAGAGGTAAGAGGGGGGAGTCGGGCCTGCATATTGTAGCCTTGTACTCTCCTGATGTATAATATTCTAGAAAAGCAGAATCATTTAGCACGACAGGTGATCACTCAGCAGTTTTCCTGGCCAACTGAATTCACAAGATCAAAAATTGGTACACCACACAGGAAATCGAAGGAATTCTGAAGGAAATTGGCCCACGTTAAAAAAACACCAGTGTATACAGCAGGGCAAATTGACAAGCTGGCTGGTTGAAAAAAAGTCGGGGGTGACCCCATCTGAATATTCTGAGCTGGCGTACACAAGTGTGGATTGTACTATGACCACAAACCGAGTGGAACAGATAGGAGATAGTTCCACTCCTAATCTTGCTTTAAGTGTTCCTGTAAAAAGACTGGTCACTCGAACGGGGAAGATGCTTAACAATAAACAGCTGAAGGTTAATGATCCAGCAAATGCCAAACTATGGCGAAGAACTTGAATAAAAAACGTTGGGATAAATGGTTATGCCAATCTGATTTCCTTTCATTGTTTAATCAAATTTCACAATTACGAGTCTGATGATTTAGAGTTTTTCTGACCTTTAAAATGCGTTAACCCTAACGTGACAGCAATTCATTGTAAACATGTGGACACAGCACTACTATTGCGTGGCTTTCAGGCCCATTTATTCAATTGTGGGGTTGACCTTGATGTGAATGTTGATACTGAGGACTTGTCTCTACCACCTGCTGGATCTTCCAATCAGAGTTGTTGACAAAATGTAACATCCCAACAGCTGCCTAATAAAGAGAGCGTACAGTTATATTACATTCAGTGTATGTTGAAGTGGCCAGCAGAATATTTTGCTGGCTGCAATATCCAAAGAACAATGGGCAATCTCGCTACTCTCATGGAATACCCAAGGGTTTGCCCATTTATTGTACCTACTGGCACTTTACCTTTATTACTTCAACATTCGATTTTCTTATTGCAGGAATCTTGGCTAATGTTTACTATCTACATCGATGGACATACTATATACTAAGTATTGGGTAATAAAGGTACCATGGGTAGACACTTTGGGGATTGGTTAATGGTGTTCTACACAATTTTAAATAATGTAGAATTTCCTCTGCTGGTTCTGTCTTCATCTTCGCTGTTGAGGTAGACATTTTTAATTTCGATCACATACAATATGCTCTGATTGTTAATATATATAATCCCCCTAGTCCGTTGCATAGAGAATCAATCCAGAAAGCATTGCACAACCTTTTTTTCTCATGGGCCAGGAATAACAAAGATGATATTATCATTTTGAGAGATGATTTTAATTGTCATTGTGTAGGTAGAGATTAATTGACAGAGGATGACGTATTGACAAGTACAAGTGTTACGATGCAGAACCACCCCAATCCTGTGGGCTTGGAATGAATGCTATTCCTTGATATTTGGGATTTGGAAATGCTCAGTGGGACGAACCTCAGGGTATACCCTGGGAGCATTCACTTGGTACATAGGAAATAGAACAGCCACCCCTGAGTATTTTTTTGTTAGCCCCGAAGCACCTTTCAATGTAGTCCATATGAGTGTCCACCAACATGATTGAGTGATCCTGCAGCTATAGTGTTGCATTTTATCTATGAACGCCCCTATTAATATGAAAAGGTGCCTCGGGGGAACAGAATTTAATCATCCTGGCAACTGGGTCAAGTGGTCTGAGGTTAACATCCAACGGGCAGCACTTTTTACCCTGGCGGTGAATCCCTCCTTTATGTTAGACTTTGAATTCCTTAATATGGAGGGAACTGAAGTTTGGTTTTTATCTGTTTCTGACCAACATGCTGCCAGTAATATATTCGCTGTTGATAAAGCAGGTGAAGCTATTCCTATATATGATAAAATGATTAGGGATTAACAGCATACATTACGTAGAGATTTGCTCAAAATAAAAGCTAAATACTAATTCCTCATTGAAGACCTTAGGGAAATAAAAGCAGTTAAAACCGCGTATAGAAATTGGATGCGTTGGTGAGGCCTTTCAACCTGGTGCGTGCAATGCAAAGAATGATTGCAGTTATTTGTAGTGGCTAGGCAAGGAGCATCTGGCCACTTTTGGGGGAGGCTAAGGGTAATAGAAATTTGAAAGCATTAAATCCTATCAATGAGCATCAATGGGAGGCATTTTTGAGAATAAGCTCTACCCCTATGGAGAGTATCAACAGCGTGACTGTTGATGTTCTTCCCCCAATCAAGGGGGTAATTCATAGAATTTTGCACACAAGTGGCGCATGCGACTGGTGCGCAGTGTGGGCATGCAAATGTCTGCGCCAGCCGCGTGCGCTAAAATCGATTTCCGCGCACAGCGTTTTCATGGATTTTAGCCTCCAAAACAAGCCGTGGCGCAGAGTGGTGCAGCGACCCTGCAGCAGTGCCAGTTACGCCCCCAAGAACGCCCTCCCGCAAGGAAAAGCCATCAAAATCCCCAATCCAGCGCAAAGGGCTGCGCTAACCCTGGACCAGTTTACAGGGCTGCCAAACAGCAAACGGCAAGTGGGGAACGTGTATTACTGGGGTTCGCGTGAAGTTTCACACGCGATATGCTCTGTGCGAGCAGGGTACGTGTATAACTGGGGTTCGCGTGAAGTCTCACACGCGATTGGAGCAGGGTATGTGTATTACGGGGGTTCACGGGAAGTTTCACACGCGAAAGGGCCTGTGCTAGTGGGGTACATGTATAACTGGGGTTCGTGGGAAGTTTCACATGCGAAAGGGCCTGTGCGAGTGGGGTACGTGTATAACTGGGGTTCGCGTGAAGTTTCACACGCGAAAGGGACTGTGCGAGTGGGGTATGTGTATTACTGGGGTTGGCGGGAACTTTTACACGCGTAAGGGCCTGTGCGAGCGGGGTACGTGTATTACTGTGGCTTGCGTGAAGTTTCACACCCGAAAGGGCCTGTGCGAGTGGGGTACTGTATTACTGGGGTTCGCGTGAAGTTTCACACGCGAAAGGGCCTGTGCGAGTGGGGTACGTGAAGTACTGAGGTTCGCGTGAAGTTTCACACGCGAAAGGACCTGTGCGAGTGGGGTACGTGTATAACTGGGGTTCGTGGGAAGTTTCACACGCGATTGGCCCTGCGCGAGTAGGGTACGTGTATAACTGGGGTTCGCGTGAAGTTTCACATGCGAAAGGGCCTGTGCGAGTGGGGTACGTGTATTATTGGGGTTCGTGGGAAGTTTCACACACGAAAGGGCATGTGCAAGTGGGGTACGTGTATTACTGTGGCTTGCGTGAAGTTTCACACGCGAAAGGGCCTGTGCGAGTGGGGTACTGTATTACTGGGGTTCGCGTGAAGTTTCACACGCGAAAGGGCCTGTACGAGTGGGGTACATGAATTACTGAGGTTCGCGTGAAGTTTCACACGCGAAAGGGCCTGTGCGAGTGGGGTACGTGTATTACTGGGGTTCGCTTGAAGTTTCACACGCGATTGGCCCTGTGCGAGCAGGTTACGTTTATAACTGGGGTGCGCGGGAAGTTTCACACGCGATTTGAGCAGGGTACGTGTATTCCTGGGGTGCGCAGGAAGTTTAACACGCGATATTGCTTTCAGAGTGGTGTACTGAATTTCGGTGGTGCGCGGGGAGTCCTACATGTGAATTGGCAGTGTGGGTCCTCCCAGGTGTTCCCCCTACACCCCCCACGGCCCCTACAGGCAGCCCACACCACAGGGGACTACCCTACACCTCTGGTCATGTCCCACAGGCAGCCCATCTACCATGGGCATGCCCCCCAGCCAAGCCACATTTCAGCTTGCACTACTGATCACCCACTCATGTCCCTTTGCACCCCCATCCCCCAGTAGTCAGGGGCACCTGCCAGTATGCCCCCCACTCATGTCCCCCTGCACCCCACCCCCCAGCAGTCAGGTGCACCTGCCATAAGGCCCCCACTCATGCCCCCCTGCACCCCCACCCCCCAGCAGTCAGGGGCACCTGCCACCAGGCCCCCACTCATGTCCCACTCATGTCCCCCCTACACGAAATAAAGATGCACAGTCATGGCCCACTTCTACACCAAAAAATCCCACATCATGCCACCCCATTCTTGAGACGCAATGATTTCCCAATCCGCCCCACACTGACATGCCTATCTCAAGACACAAACCAAAACTCAACTATGTACATCAACACATGTCCATCACACACATTCACTGGTTGGCATTGCTTGTGTAAACCCACAATTTCACATGCATCAACTCAATGAGCAAATCCCACACATGGAACTAAAATATGAAAATGTATTATGTACATAAATAAATAAATGAAATGAAAACATACCAAAATATCAAACATGAAATGAAAAGCACGTGAAAAAGATGAGTGAATGAAAATGATAAGCAATGCAAAATAAAATTGAAAGAAAAACAGTCCAAACTCTCCCTCCACCAACGCAAATCCAAAGGTAAAAAAAAGATATCCATTGTTTCATGTTCATAATGATAAATGAAAATGCAAAATCAATCCATAGTCCAACTATTTACAATACATTGTCCTGAAAAAAAAAAAAACATTACTCCATGTCCATAATGAAAAAAAAATCCAAATGAATCCATGATGTAACTATATATAATCCATTGTCCAAAATAAAAATCCATTAATCCATGTGCAAAAATCCCAAAAATATATCAATCCATTGTCCATCGATGTAAAGGGTCCATAAGGCCAACTAAACAAATTAAACCTACCTAAGAAACTATCTAAAAATATAAATATATACAAATGTGTGTGGCATTGTCCATTGACCACAAATAAAAGGAAAACGAAAAGGAAACCTAACTCTAAAAACTATTTACAATGGCAGCGGGCTAGTCCGACGGCTCACTTTTGGATGTCCCGGCCAGGGCATCATCGAACTCCTGCTCAATGTCCTCAAGGCGGTCCTCTTCCATGGCCCCGAGGGTTTGCAGGGACGACAACATGCTCTCCTCAAACTCCCTGAAAATTGCCTCGAGGCACTCGGCCCGCCTCAGGGCCCTCCGCATGGAGTTCTCCGCCCCGACCATTGTGAGCTGTGCCTCTTCTGCCCGCTGCCGCTCCACATCTATAGCATGGCCTAACCGCTGCTACACAAAAGACACTTCGAGTCCTGGGTCCTCCTGCCCTCTGGCTGATGCCTGCCCCTCCGATGACGAAGGCCCCGAGCCATCATGGCTCCCTCCTTGTTGCTGCTGCTGCTGTGCCTCTGCCTGTGCCCTGGCTCTTGCTGACTGCACATCCTCCTCCGGCTGGGGTGCAGTTGTTGATGTGGCCACCCCTGCTGGACGTCTGACTCCCGACTGTGGCAGGGATGTGTCCTCCACCAGCCTGGCCGCAGGGTCAGTGGCAGCTCCACAGGGTACCCAGGTAATACATGGGTGGGAAGATGGCATGGAGTACGACTGGCGCATAAGGGGTTCAGTTGAGGAGGGGGTCGGAACAAGGTCCAGCAAAGGGAGGAATCCGGCCCTGGTGAGCTGATCCCAGTAGGTCAACGCGGTCAACGAGCCTTTCGAGATGACGTGCAGTCTCCTCATGAAAAGACTGCAGGTCACCTCGCATGGCCCGTTGATGCAACGCCACCCCACACAGGACAGGCTCAACCCGGTCCTGGATAGCCACGTCCGCAGGGAGAGGAAGGCCAGTTGTTGTAAGCGGATCCCCTCCCTGAAAACGGGTCTGGACGTAGGCATCCCTGCTGGTACGGGATAATGCAGTCACAGGATTGGGGACAGGATTACACACAGGCACCTCCGCGGTGGCCTGTGCTGCCTCCTGTCCCTGCCCCTGAACTGCACCACTAGCACCAGTGGAATCCTCACCTCCAGACCCCGTGTCTGTCCCTTGCAAGGCCTCCTCCTTCACCAAACCCCCCACCAACCTGGATGACTCTGTGCCATCTTCCTCCATCGGACCCTGTGGGGTCTCAGCTGCCCCTTCTACTGCCGAGGAGTCCAACTCCGATCTCCGACTCTTGGACCTTCCCTCGGCAGCTGCGGCCTGGGACGCGGCACCAGACTCCTCACTCCCCGACAAGATGACAACCTGGGAGGGGATCCGGGCCTTGCGTCTCCGGCTGGCAGGATGATCCCTGCCGCTGTGCGCCACAGCACCCTCTCCGCCCTCTTCTTCAGTTGACGCTGCAGACAGGGAGAGATAAAACGCAGGCATCAGGGCACTGTACAATGGACTGATACACACATGACAGTTACACATGAGTGGTATTGTTTAACTACAGACATGGCATCACACTCCAAGACATACATGTCATTTTAACTCACACACATGAACATTCCAATAGCAATATTGCACCAGGCAGCACCAACCATACACATACAACAGCATGAACAGCCAAAGGTGAGCCTGACATCAAATGAAACACAAGGAGTGCACTAGACATGCACACATGCCACCACACTTACATGCATATCTACATCTCCTCCAACTGTTGCAGTGATGAGATCGCCATTCATCCTTCTACATATCAGTGTCACGTGCATCCATGTTGCATCACAGTTGCACACTTGTCAGATACACATACATGCACATGTACACAGTGCAGATACATGCATTATGAACCACCATCCATGCCACGACCATGCCGATGTACATACACAGAAATTCAAACATGTGTGCTCCCACACCTGCATTTGCCCAGCATGCTTACCAACACATACACCATCAATGTGTTTCACAACTGAGAGGACTCACATGTGGCAGCCTCACGCCCATGTTCATACACATCCCTACATGGCCCTACATAAACACATGTGTAACCTGCACACTACTGGCACACCACGACATGCACAGCGTACTATCAACATGCATGTACACGTACCACTCGACTCCAGACGGGTCTGCCTCTCAAGGATCTGGACGTAGCGCGCTGGGCATATGCGTTCCAGGACCCTCATTTGATGGTTCGACAGCTGACCCCGGTGCCCCTTGGCATCCGCTGCCTTAGCGAGGCGCCGGGCCTCGTTGAGGGTCCTGGACCTGAAGTCCTCCCAGCGCTTCTTGACATGATGTAAATCGCGGACTGCCAACCCCCCCGCGTTGATGGCAGTCACGATGTCCATCCAGATCCTGGTCCGTCCTTCATTGTCGGGGCGCAAACTTCCAAAGAGGGCATCATAGTGCCCCAGAACTTGCTCCACCAGGACACCAACTTCGGTGGCAGTGAAGCTGGTGGCCCTCTGCCTCTCTGGCTGGGGGTTGCCAGTGCTGCCAGATGGTGTTGTGCTGGACATGGCAACCCCAGAGGCAGGAATGGGTGGGCAACTGGGTCCTGGGGCTGGGCTGTGGAGCGATGGAATCCCAGTTGGGAGTCTCCGGTTCCAGCAGGGGTGGTCACAGCAACTACACCCCTGGCTGACGTGCAGGCAGCAAATGGCAGGGCACGTGGGCAGCAGGCAGTCAGGCAGCAGCAGATGGCAGGTGGGAGCGTGCTCGGGGCTCTGAGGGGCAGTAATTCGGCCTTCTGGGCAGGAGCGTGGTCTTGCATGTGTTTTCACGTGGCCAGCTTGATACAGAGTGAATTGGCACGTGAAAAAATTGCACGTCAGCGTGTAATTCGAGGAAAGGGCCTTAGAGCGTAAGCGCGTCAGCACACGCATGCTATTTCATTGGACCAAAGGCCCTTAGCGTGTAAGCGCGTAAGTTAGATTACGCGCACGCCCGTTTCCCTCATAGCACGTGATGACAGAGCACACGTGGAAAAACTGCACGTCCGAGTGTCATTGCATGTAATTGGAGGAAAGGGCCCGCGTACACACGTATCTGACGTGTACGTGTGGGCCGGTTTAAAAGCTACGTGTAGGACACCATTTCCTTGTACGTGCTTTTCGTGGAGAGCGAGTGGGTGAAATCTGTACTTCTTGTTGGTTCACATGCGATTACTTCACAGCGTTTGTAGTTCATACTCCCTGTTACCTCTGACAGCTCTTTTCTGATTTTTTGTTGGGCCTGTTTCCTCAAACAGAGTTCACTTCTCCTTTTGTCCTGTCTCCTCAGACAGCGTACAATTCTTCTTTTGGTGGGGGTGTTGCCAACGCGCCCACGTGCGTATTTTTCACGTTCTTTTTCCAGGCAGACGGTGAGTTCCGCACGTACTTAGCAACTGTGCTTGCCCCGTGTGTCACGTTCCCCTTCAGAGGTCATTGTAGGCTGTGTGTATTACGCGTTCGCTTATTTTTGTGTTTCTGGGTGCCACAGCATAGTGCGGGTTCATTTTTTCACGCACGTGGTCTAGGAGGGGATGAGTGCACATTAATTTTTGATTTTGGGCTGCCTGTGCATTGCGTGACCCGTCATCTTCCCCCAGGGGTCACAGACAGCCTTGTTAGAGCACTAGGGTACGAATTCCATCTAGTATCCTAGCCCTTTGACCCCAATTGCCCAGGACAATAGTTTACTGCAACTCATACGCACAACAACATCAGTGCCATGGTTGGGAGGCGACCAAGCGGTAAGGGAGGCAAAGGTGGTCGACCTTCAAAAGGTGGGCGTGGTGGGCGCGGTAGGGGGTGTGGCCGGGATTTGCAGGGTGCCCCTATGCCCCCATGTGTGGAGGAACAATCAGGGACACCCATGCCCCCCCCATGGTTGAGAGAAACGTGGCTGACACCATCCCAGCTCAGCCCCTGTTGGACAAGCCCATTGGGGCACCTGACCTGGCACAGGATGACTCCCAGGCTGACTTCCTGGTCAGCAAGTCTAGGCCACGTGTGGCGGTGCAAGTTGTTGTCACCAAGCCACGTGGATCTGGGGCAGCTATGTCATCTGCTGCCCCAAGTATGCAGGGTGGGGAGGCTGCAGCGGCAGCTGCAGCTCCATCCGCCCCAGCTCTGACTCTCCCAGCCAGGACAGTGTCAGTCCAGGTTCATCAAACTGACGTTCCCCCTGCCAACATTACCCTGCAACCAATGCCTGCATCAAGACCTATGGTCATTGTGCATTCCCACACTCCTACTACCCAGTCCACCGGTGATTCTGCCCCTACTGACCAGAGCGGCATAAGCCACTCTGGCTCCGCTCCACCTTTAAAGAAGAAGAAGAAGGGTGCTCTGGCACGACAGGCTGAGACCCCAGACATGGCTACACACTCCAGCAGGTCAAGGAAGCCTTGCTTTAATGACGTGGAACTTGATGCACTTGTGTCCTATGTGTCGGCACATAGCCGCAAAATGTTGGTGACTGCAGGGTGCAAGACAACACCTGGTCAATGTAGGGCACACTGGCAGACCATCGCCAACCGCATAAGTGCCCTTGGATTTGTGAGGCGCACAGCTGATGATTGCTACAAGCCGTAGAATGACCTGAAACGCAGAGCAAATAACAAGCTGGCCTCAAATCATGCCGCTACTCTGGTGACTTGCGGTGGGTCTCCACAAGAGGACAACAAAGTCACTGAACATGAGTCTGTTGCTGGGGCCTTCGTCACAGAGGAACAGGGGGAATTGTGTGGGAAAGGGTGTGGGAGAACTACCTGATTATGATGCATTGTCCGGTGAGTGTCCATGCATGTGTGTGTAATGCATGTGTATGTTGTTTGGGTGACGGGTTCTGATTGAGTGCCAGGTGAGGGTGTGTGTGCCTGAGTGGTATGGGTCACCCATGTGCTTCATCCAAAACATTCAGCGGCCTTGGATTTGGTTGTGACAGTATCCCTTCTGCCCACAGTAGGAATTTAGTGCAACATTACGGCAGTTGCCCTTGAAGTGGCATCTTGCAACAACATTGTTTGTATTTTTCAGTGTTCATTCAGGCTGAATGATTCAATTCTCCCACTTTTGCTACGCATTCCTCAGTCCTATTGTCACATTTGTGACATGCTTCTGTCATTGATGAACCCCACATTGGCCCACATGTGTTACCTTGTTAGGTGAATGATTTGACCATCCAGGCTGATTGAGTATTGGCCTGATCACATACATTTTTGGGGCCTGTTTGAATGTGGAACATGATAGTTGTTTCCTGTCATGTTGAAGTGCACACCCATTGATGCGTACATCGGCCTGCAATCACTGTATTTTTGTACACTGGATGTGTTGCAGTGTGTGGCACATGCGTATTTTGTCACACTATGTAACATTTTTCATCTCATCATGTCCATCTCACATGGATGGCTGACAGTACTCATTCACTGACATATGGATGCACTTGTGGAATGTGCCATGGCTATAGAACATGCCATCTGTGTGGTGGCATGTGTCATGTATGTGTATTGGACATGCCACTCACAGGCCAATGTGTGATGGCAGTGCTACCCAGCATGCAGCAAATGTGTTGCTCTTCCATCTTGGTGTCATCAGTGTCTGCCTTTTGCCTCCCCTTCCAACTCAGTGACATTGCATGCATGGGAGGGTTATAGTCATGTGGGACATGTGTAAATCATGTACTGGTTCTGTAGCTTGTCAGGCCTATTTGTGTGCTATGGTGCTAATGCCTGTTTCCATTTTTTGTCTTTCATGTTTTTGCAGGGGATGACGCACTTGATGCTGTTGAGGTTGAGGAGATGGAGCAGACCCAGGAGGAATCTCAGGCACGACCGGGCACCAGTGGGGGACGTGGTGTGGTGGTGGGTGAGAACCCAATCTTGCTGCAGTCCAGGGGTGTCTCTGGGTGCACCTCCCCATACCTCTATTCAGGTGCTGATTCGGATGATGAGACATATGTGCCGTCGCAGGTAAGTGTTTCTGGCAGGGATTCTGTTCTGTCCAACCCACCTACACCAGGGGTAGAACCCTCTATGGGGATGTCAGTGTTGGTAAATCCGCCTTTGGCGGTTACGGATGCAGGGACACACTCCACAACATCTGATCTTGTTCCTGGGCCAGCATATCAGAGGGGGAATGCAGTCCTGTAACCTCAGGCAGTGCCAGCACAGCAAGGCGCAGATTGCATTGCCCCAAACAGGTGTGGTGCCCGCCGACACAGTGGCCATACGCCACCAGGCAATACCGTATGGGAACAATCCATGTACGGTATGGCAACCCAACAGGCAGCATCAGTTGAGATGATGGCTCAAGCAATGGAGAGGGTGGCCACTTCCATTGTCCCCCCTGAAAGGCAGATGGAGCAACTACAGCAGGCAACAGACTCCATTTGCCAATCAAACAGGGAAGACATGTTGGCGTCCAACAGGGACCGACGGGCGGCACTGGAGACTCTACCCCAATCGATATCAACAGAGGCCCATGGCCACAGGGAAGCCCAGAGGGTAGAACTCCATCTCCTCAGGGAGACTCTTGTTGACCTTGAGGCTTCCACTAACTTGAGGACAGAACAGCATCTGGAGCGGCTCACACGTTCGCTCTCAGCTGAGATGCAGGCAACTCGGGAGGAGATCTGGGCATCACGTCAGGTGCTGCAAGGGGATCTCCGCACTATAATCCTCCAGAACGAGACCTTCCACACCCGCATGCTTGCTGCCATGGAGGAGCATACCAGGGCTTTGCGTGGGCTGCGTCCCATAGCACCACCACCTCCTTTGGCAGCAGCAGAGGGTGATGAGAGCGACAGCAGCAGTTCTCCCACATTGGCATAGCCGTGCAGGCCATGAGCCCATGGAGGTGTTTATTTTTTTTCCAACATCCACAAAGGTGGCTGTTGGTGCGCACCCTGTCCTCGGACCTCCTGTGTGGCCTCTCCCCCCGGCCCCCACATGACCATTTTTGATTTTTGATTTTTGCTTTTTTTTACAGTGTGTTGCCTTGTGTGGCTCCCGTGGGCATCCACTGTATTGCGTCTGGGCACATGCAGGCTTGTCCTGAGTTTCGGTTAGATGCTTGGGTTTGTGAGACACACACCCCTCCTGCTTCCCATTTCCATGGGCTTGCAAAGAGTGTGCCCAAGTGACAGTGAATTACACAGTGACCTTGGACTCCCATGAGCTGTGTGGGCAGTCTGTAGCCAATACTGTGTATACATTCCTAGTGGATATTGTTGTTGTATTGTAAACTGCATGGTGTAATGATATGTGCTTGTGCATTCATGTCTTCCTCCTAATTTGCAGGTTCATTCCTCATGTCTTCACAAGGCCGTCTACTTTGGAGATGGAGTTCATGTTGTAAGCAGTGCACTTACACATTTGCGTGGCAGCAACACTGTACAGTTGTAAGGGGTCGATGTGCTGGCATAATCAGGTTGTAAGATTACCACTACTTTAACTTAGTACTGTCATGTTTTTGCTATGTTTGAGGTTTTGTAGCTGCATTGTATTGTTGGTAAGTATTTGGTCATGTGTGTTGTTAGTTCTACATTGCTGGGAGCATACTGTGTGTGGCCAGTTTCCATTAGGGACACTGTACTTTGTGACACGTGTGTCAGGTTTTGGGGATTGCTTTGTTTGCTCTCACATAGCATGACATGCCATGGTGTGTTGGGTGGCGGTGCTGGGGAGGGGTTGGGTGACATGGCACTGTTGTCATGTTGTATTTTGCAAGGGGGTAATGAATTTAGCAGCATAGAAGTGTGTCTTTTGATGATGACACAGCATTAGTGGTGTTTGTGCAGGTAGGGATGCACACAATGTAACACTTCCAGGTTACCAATCTCAGGCTTGTATGGTTGTGACAGTTGACTGTCCCTTATGTCATCATCATTGATTGTCAGCTGGTATGTGCCAGGGCTGTGTGCACTCCACAGGGGTGTGATTTTAGGTGAAGTAATTAGCCACCAGCTGCGTACGGGCTGCCTCACCCCGTGCCCTTTCCCCTCCCATGCACAGCGGGCATGCATGTGGTTGGGGGTGTTAAGGCACCACCATGTCCACGGGCAGGCCCCGGCGTATTGCAACGTTGTGCAGGACACATGCTGCCACTTTGATCCTGCACACTACTGGGGGGGGCGTATAACA
This sequence comes from Ambystoma mexicanum, assembly GCF_040938575.1. Taxonomy (NCBI): domain Eukaryota; kingdom Metazoa; phylum Chordata; class Amphibia; order Caudata; family Ambystomatidae; genus Ambystoma; species Ambystoma mexicanum. The sequence continues at coordinate 644,745,386 of NC_090930.1, read as the reverse complement.
GCTGCCTGCCAGAATGGTCAAGGGAGCGAAAGCATGACTTGAGCACTACGAATGTGCGCTCCACTATGCCCCGGGTTGCAATGTGGGCTGTGTTGTATCTTACCTCAGGTGGCGTGGTGAGGTTCCGAATTGGCGTCATCATGTGGGTGCTCAGAGGGTAGGCACTGTCCCCTGGGGAGGTGGTGATGGGTATCATTAGTGGGGTTGTGACATTACTCAGTATCTGACATGCATGCATGTGCTGTGGCATTTATACTCACCCAGCAGCCATGTATCTCCTTGCCGCCCAGCTTCTAGGTCCCAGTTTAGGGTTCACATTCTGTAAATAAAACTGTTGTGGGTGGACCCTGGATAGTTGGCATATACTGAGGTGATGATTCCCTTGGCATCACATACTACCTGCATGTTGATGGAATGCCAGTGCTTGCGGTTTCTATAGCTGTGCTCTGATGTCCTGGGGGGATGTAGAGCCACATGAGTGCAATCAATGGCACCTAGGACTTTGGGGAATTGTGCCACCCTGTAGAAATCCTGGATGGCAGCCTGCCTTTCTGCAGGTGTTCTGGGCAGGTATATGTGCCTGCGTACTGATGGGCGTGCAGTCATGATGGCCAAGACCTGGTGTAGGCAGCGTGACTGTGTGGCCTGTGACACACCCCCATTATAGCACTTGTCCGCTGAAATGATCCAGTGGCCAAGAAGTGCAGTACATTGAGGACCTTCTCCAGGGGGCTGAGTGCTTGGGAGCACAGGGTGGGTGATGTGAGGTCATCCTCCCACTCACTCACCAGGTCGAGTATTATGTGAGGTGGAAACCTGTACCTCCCATACACCTGGTCATCAGGCATCCCAAAAAGGCTGGTTCTGGGTGTGAAAATTCTGGGCCTGACTATCCTCCTCCTCCTCCTGCGGTATCCCACGACCACTGCTGCTAGGAACGGTATATTCATCCTGGCGTCTGAGCTTGTTTGTTGTTTGCGCGCACTTTTATGCTGCACGGGTCCACGTACGCCTGCTTCCTGCTGGCGTACGTGTTTCCAGATTAGCGCGTCTTTTTTGGCGCACGCGTTAACCCCGTTCGAATCCATGAATACGTGTTTTGAACGTGCGTGTGGGCGTTCCGCGCTTTTGCCTCCTGTACTTCCCCCGTGATGCCCACATTTTCACGTGTTGTTCCCCATTCCGCGTGTCATGCCCCCTGTTCCTCCTACTTTTGTTGTGTGCGCCGCGCTATGTGCGATTTCGCTGTGCGCATAGCACATGCTGTTTGGTGACATGTGCGCCAGCGTGCGCCACGCAGAATTTTGGCGCACATCCTGGGAATTGCACGCGCACAGACTTCCATGAATCACTGTGTGCGGGTTTCGCTGCGATTTTCGCACTGGCACTGCGATTCGCATGCTTTCGCACGCTTGCGCCGAAAATTTCAGCGCACATTAATTCCATGAATCGGCCGGCAAGTTTTTGAGATTGATAAGGAGGACATTCAGTTAAAAATTGGTAGATTGAGGGTCCTCCAGGACTCTAGGTCCCAATGGTCGTGTGAATGTTGTAATCAGACAGAAAAAGAGTTCTGGGCTTCACTATTGAAAATCTTGCGTGATAAGGTCCTGGAGGAGGGAAGAGTACCCTCCACATGGCAAACATCAATCCATCTTGATTTCAGTATCAGTATTGAAAAGGGGGAGCCCCTCCTCTCTGGGAAATTATCGATTCTTATCTATGCTTCATTCCACCAGGAAGTTATTTGCAATATTTTTATTGCAGGAATTACAGTGATGGATTGATAAGAAGGGGCTCCTGGACAGGTGTCAAAGTGGCTTTAGGTCATGTTACTCTACAGGGCACAACTTAAGGTTAATTGTTGGAATGCTCAAATGTTAAAGAATCACCTGCCCTTTGTGCTTTGCTTGTGGATATCCAAGCCACTTTTGAAAATTGCTACGGTGGAAATTGGAATCCTATCGGTGCCCTACCTCTATCCTTTATTTCCTAAAATTGTTGCATATGAACAATAAGATTAGGGTCAAGCTTGATGATGGGGGACCCTTAACGGTCCCTATTACATCTAATAGTGGGGTGAAACAGGGTTGAATCCCGGCTCCCCTTCTTTTCAACTTGTACCCAGTTGACTTACCATCCTGTTAAGCAGGTGCTAGGGATTGTCCTCCGAAGGTTGATACAACTCATACTACTGTTTTGGCTTACGCCGACGACCTTGTGATTTGAAACAGCACTTTCATTTGACTGAAAGGAGTTACTGATACTCTATGGGATTATGCAGAGGAGAATTCCCTGAGTATCAATACAATAGCAAGACCAACGGTGATAGTTAGGGGTAGCACAATTGAGTACACTTCCCAATATAAGTATTTGGGAGTCAAATTAGAAGCCACTTGTGTTATAAAGCATGCATTGAAGCCCGTATAAGGAAAGCAGCTCAGTTGACTTCACACATTGACCAATTTGTTAGGCGTACTGGAGGTTTTACATTTGAAGGAGCTTGTCGCCTCTATTTGCAATGCTTAGTACCAGCCATTATATATGGGGTAGAGAGCCTCACTATTCTTGAACTGAACTGGCTCCAGTTAATTGAAGGTAGATTTTGGAGAAGACTCTTGGCTTGCCTGTATGTGTGCATAGGCCGATTATCCAAATGGTGCTGGGTATATCCTGTGTAAAATCTATGGTGACCTAGAACAGGGCACTATTGTACTTCAAAATGAAGAGCAGCCCAGAAGGCCATTTAATGTACTCTTTGGACCAAGAGCTTGATAGAGACAGAGGAACCAACAAGTATGAGGGGACTTTTATCAAGTTGTTTGATTGTCTTGACTGGACCCTGTGTTGGGAGGAGGGATATTGTGCATTATCGAGGTCCCTGGAGAAGACGATAGATCTGTGGGACTGGTGAGAAGATTTTCATCACTTATCATTATTAAAGAGCTATGCTTTTATTACTGAGATGACCTGTTTATACAAGGAAAAACAGTCCTACTTACTAATATGTCCCTTCAGGAATCTCAGGAGATTTATATTACTATTCTGCATAAACTGCCTCCCGACTTCCAGTCTCTGATAGGTATTGCTGATTAGGCCAAAATACCTCCTCATTGGAAACTCCAAAACATGACGTAACAGAGTGCCCAGCATATGGTCCCCTCTATCTATATAATTTGGGAGAATATGTTTATCATTTGGACTCTATTAAGGCGTCATCCTTTTGGAGGTGTTGCCTTTATACTATGAGTAAAACCCTTCAAATGGTTTTATTTAGAGTCTGGATAGTGGTTTTGGAGAAACTTGCTAAAGAAGATTAGATTTTAATTACATTTGGAGCAGCCACAAACTATATTGTATATTATAAATTTAATTGCAGAGAAGAGTATTGGTTGTAGCTCCTTGAACATTTGTCTGAATGTATGGTATGTAATATTTTAAATTGTAAGTTTGGTATGTGTTTGATCTAAACTTGATTTTATGTATTTATAGCATATATTGAAATTATATGAATTGATGAAAATATCAACATTTTTAATGGAAGAATTGTATTTATATGTGTAAAGGTTCTTTAAATTAAAACACATAAATAATTTTAAAAAATACAAAGTCTAAAAGGCATACTTACAAAATGTGCACACTGGTACTGTACTTTTTCTATAAGGTAGAACATTTCTGTGTGAAATGTGTTTATGTAAATGTTTACATAAATATGAGTGGATGCATGGACGTCTATACATGAGTGTGTGTTTGTACACATGCACCTCCCTATAGTATTGTATTGAGTTGACATTTAAGTAGCACCTTTTAATATTACTCTCAATACGCTAGTGGTGGGAATGCCCTCGGAGAGCAGAATCCAAAAGGTGGGAAATCACTGAGTTGGATTAGAATGCACAAGCAGATTTGCCCATGATAAGGCTTAGGTGCTCTGGCAGGGTATCGGTAAAAAACAACCCACCACGTCAGGCATGTGAATGGGTGCTGAGAGAGCTAAGGAGAAAGCGTGAGCGCAAGAGAATAATTTTGTGTCCTGCTCGCCCGAATTTGTCATAGGTCTTCGCTGCATATTGATCACAGAGGTGTTGAGGTGTAGTCTGGTGTGAGTTGGCAGAACAATAATGAGACGAGAGAGACAGAATGTGTGGTAGTTGTAGCTGGCTGTATTCTGATGTGTGTGGGTAGCCATGAATGTGGCTGTCCACCGGAGTGGTGCGTTTATACGTATGTAGAAACTCGGGTGTCAATTTGTGGTAGATGCACCTGTTTGACCAGGTGGTTTCATCCTCTGTCGATTCTTGCGACTGCGACAAATGGTTAGCGGCAAAGGCTTGCCTTCACAAATGACCACTAGTAAAACACTTCCAGGTGGAGAGCATGGCAAATCTTCACAATTGTTACAAGAACCATGAATGGCCACCCCTAACAGTTCATCCAAGCGAAATATCCGGCCACCCCTGATGTCCTCCCAGCGCGATTCATGGCAACTCCCAGAGTTTGTTCAGATGCAACACATGTGAATCTCTGACATAGCGAACGCACAAAACTCCTCCAAGGGCAATGAACCGCCAGAAACCACAATCTATCCAAGAGCAGGAGCAGGAGGGCTGTAATTCTATCACAACATCTTTGATTGTGAGTTGCTTGTTTTCCTTATAGATAATGGGTGCAGTGACTAATCATCTTTGTGAGAGTGATATTTTGTGGTTTGAAACTGGGAGACTGTGGGAGCTCGCTGTTTTATTGATTCAGTTTGGGTGTTAGGGGCTGTCATGAGACTTAGTTGGTGTGGACTGTGGCTTGGGAGGCAAATAGGTTGGATTACCTGCCCACCATAATCCCCTTGAGAAAGGATTGTGAGGAAGGTGTTACATTGCTCAGAAATGGCTACAATGGCAGGCAGTTAGTAAATATTTCTGTAATGCTTAGGGATGTATATCGTGGTATGTAGATCAATGCAGTGCCTTTAGTGGTTCTCGGATGTTCCTAGGTGGGGCACCAGGATGATGGCCTGTGTCTGGGCTAGTGGTGCTCTAAAACCAAGATCATGGTTGGAGTTTGATAATGTGTGGGGTCGACGCCGGTGCAATAACGTCCGGCACCTCCTGGTGGTGTGAGAATGGGTTGCCGCGATAATGGACGCTGCCGCCTGGTGGTGACTGTTTGTATACTCGGTTTGAGTAGTGGAAGGACAGGGACAGGTTTCAGGATATTGTGAGAAAAAGCCGGGTTTTTAGGACTTTTATTTAAAGAAAGGTAGTGTCTGATGCGTGTAATGTGAAGAAAAAGAATGTTTTAGGTGGTGACAGCTAGGATAGAGAAGGCCTAGCTGCCAACTCTAGTGGAGTGGTAAGGTGCAATTGCGAGTAGGAAAGCCGAGCTTGATCAGGGGTTTCTGGAGGGTTGGTAGTGGATGATTGTTTCCTGTAGGAACTCTAGACCCGTATTATGGAGGGCTTGGTGTGTGATGATCATTGCTTTGAAGGTCGTCTGTCGGCTGATAGGGAGCCAGTGCAGTACCCTGAGGATAGGGGTGATATGTTCTCTGGGCGGGAAGGCAAGGAGGAGTTTGGCTGCTGAGTTTTGGATTTGTTGGAGTTTCTTGAGCTAGCGTGCTAGGATGCCACGATAGAGGGAATTGGCATGGTCCAGGCGGAAGACGATGATGGAAAGTATTGCAGAAACTCTGCAAGGATAGAAGAGATAGGGAAAGATTGTCTTCAGGATGCATAAGCGAAAGTGGCAAGTTCTGAAAACAGAGTTGATGTGTTGGGAGAGAAATAGGTTTGCTGCCATGGTGCAGCCAAGATATTTTATGGATGTGGATGAGGCAGGTGGGGCTCCAGCGGATTGTGGCCATGGTATAGGTTGGGGAATGAGAGCATATTTGCTGCATATTAGGATGTCTGTTTTGCCTGGGTTGTGGCAAAGGTGGTGGCCATCATCAATAGGCTTATGATCAAGAGGCAAAAGGCAAGGTCGAGAAGGGAGGAAGGGAGGAAGCTGGCGTCTCCGGAATTCGGAAAATGATCTGTGTGTCATCTGCATAATTGTAGCAGGTAACGTTGTTAGAGCAGATGAGAGCTGGCAGTGGGCTACTGTAAAAGTTGAAGAGGATGGGCGACAAGGCAGATCCTTGTGGGACGGGGCAAGGGGTGAAGGAGAAAGGTGAAAGTTGAATGATTTCAGAGTGAATAGAGATGAATGAGGCGATCCAATTGAGGGCAGAATCTTTGATTCCTATGGAGAGCAGCCTGTTTCTGAGTAGTGTGTGTTCGATGGTGTCAAAGGACATGTATAGAATGAGGAGTATTAGTGAAGCGCATCCTTCTGAATCAGCTGTTCATTTGAAGTCATCCCAAATAGAGAAAAGAGAGGATTCCTTTTGGCAAAGAGGTGAGACCCCCGATTGGGTTAGGTTGAATAACCTATTGTTTTTTTGTGTAGAGGCCAAGTTTCTTGTAAATAGCGCAGTCTATTAGTTTGGCAATGAAGCAGGTGTTGGAGATTGGGCGGTAGCTCGACAGGGAGATGGGGTCGAGGGTGGGTTTTTTGAGTGGGAGTTTGACATGAGATGCTCTCAAGGCTTCAGGCAAGATACCAGATGTGAGAAGGTTACTGATGATGGAGCAGGTGATGTTTCCTGCACAGGTGGCAGTAAGGATCTTTTTGAGAAAAGATGTGGGCAAGCGTCTCCTGGGGAGACTATCGACCAGCTTAGTGCTAGTATATTGTTGAATTCAGAATGGGTTTGAGAGAGAGTGGGAAGGAGGTAGAGGGGGCGATCAGAGGTAGTTTGGCAACAATGATGCGTTGTCTATCAAGCGCAATTTTATGACAGTGTTCTATTAGTTCATCACAGAAGGCTGGTGTGTGTGGGGAAGGGTATGTTCGAAAGCAATGGGGCTTAAATTCCCATACGATCTTGTGGTGTTACCTGCATGGATTGTAGGAGTTGGAAATACTGTTTTCATAGTGTTTGCTTTCTTGATTTGGGACAGGTAAGCTCTGTCCAGTCTTGCAAAGGCTGTTTTGTTTTGTGGAGTGGGGTTGGTCTGCCAAGTTCTACAGGACGCTTGAGGTTTTGAGAGATTTGAGGGAAGAGGTGTAACACCTGGGGTGTGGGCTTGATCATTGAAAAGGGTGACAGGTTGGTGTAAGGGGGGTCTTTGCTTTTCAGAGCTATTGATTGAAGAGGTCAATCTATGGGTGTCCTTCCTTGTGAGAGCGACCAGGAAGTGTAAGTAATAGTGATTTGGCCAGGTTACAGTTTGTTGACGCTTTTATTCTAGAGAGGGAGGGTGGTGGGGGTTAGCGAGTAGAGTATAGCATGGTGATCTGTCAAGATAAGAGGGAGAGGTGGGGGTGGAGAGACTAGGTTTGAAGTGCAGAAAAATACATCAAGGGTCTTTCCTGCAGTGTACGTTGGGGGGATATCAGTTGTGTTAGGCTAAGAGCTTCACAATTGTCGGTTAGGGACGGGGTCATAGGGTTGGCAGGAACATCAAACCAGATGTTAATTTCTCCTAGAAAGTGAGAGAAGTGTGCTGGATCAGCATGGCTGAGAGGGAGACGGCAAACTTCCGGTCATAGCCGGTCAAAGCCAGGTGGCCTATATAGGAGAAGGAATCTGTGAGAGAAGGAAGGGCTGAAGTGGAACTTTGCAAGAAGTGATTCACATTCAGTGCTGCAAGGTAGGTTCTTGGTGATAATTACTGAAAGGTGTTGCTTGTCGAGGATGGCTAGTCCCCTGCTCACTCTACTGCATGTGTTTTGTATGAGCAAGGAGTAGCCAGGCAGAAAGGACTCATGCACAATGGTAATGTAGTCATTGGTGAACCAGGTATCAGTGATGAATAGGATGTCTGAGTATTCAGTGGATATTGTGAGGGGTCAAATATGTGAGGTGAACAACTTTGTGAAGAGTTTTTAATTTCTGTCATTTTATTAAATAAAACAGGTTAAATAAACACCTCACCATCCCTACCCTAACATGGATTTCCTTGCCTATAGTAAAATAAAATAGAAATATTCTAACCAAGGGATCTCTAACCCTCACACTAATACAACAATCAAAATGAAAAGTTATAATATGGCAGCTCAATACAACAAATGTATACAACATATAACCTGGTTGGTTGACAATATAGATACTTCTTTTAAAATCTTTGGTTGGGCGGTCTTGGCAAGGTTGGAACAATGGATCTTTGACTCTGGGGTCCTTACAGAGACTCAATATGGTTTTCGACTGGGGCTGTGAACTAGGGACCAGGCTTTGAATTTGTATTTGGTGGGAGCTACCTCTATATATGTGAGGGGTGAGCCTCTGTATTTAGCATTTATGGACCTGAGCACTGCATTTGATAAAGTAGATAGGGCTATGCTTTGGGTGGTGCTCAGGGCCATGGGATGCCCGGAGGATTTGGTCAAGGTCCTCCAGTTAATTCACAAACAGACATCAGCCTGTGTCAGATTTGGGGAACAGGGACAGTGCACAGCTTTTTTTTAAACCTTTTTGGTTGTTTGTCAGGGCTGTGTTGTGGCCCCGGTAATATTTGCTCTCTATGTAAATGGTGTCTACCAGGCCTTGGTCAATTCCAACACTGACTATATTACGGTGGGTGGTGTCCCCCTCCCCGTCCAAGGCTATGCCGATGACATGGTTCTAATCGCTTGCACCCCTAGAGCCCTACAAAGTCTGGTGGATGTTTACACCCAATTTATGGTTTCACATGGGCTTTCTGTTAATTCAAGAAATCAGCAGTCATGGCATGTAAGAGCTCGTGAGTTAGACACCTTAAGATGCGCAAGATATTGAGTATAGGTAAACCTATTCCGAGGGTCACTAGTTTTGACTACCTGGGAATTTGCTTTACGGAGAATTGGCGAGGGTTGGGCCATGTTGATAAGCAGTGTTTGAGGATGAGGCAGGGGCTTTGGGGTTTGTCACGCTTTCAACATAATTGTGTGGGGCGCCCAATTAAACTTATCTTAGAAGTATACAGGGCTCAAACAAAAACTGCTACTAACTATGGGGCTGCATTGTGGGGCATGGAAAGGATCCATAAAATTGAAAATGTGGAGAATGCCTTCCTTAAAAAACATCTTGGATTGCTGCAGTCTGCCTCAAACTATGGGACACATTTGGAACTAAGATGCCCCCATATTGCTGATGAGTGGTTACTGGCCCCGGCTTTGCATTGGTTGGCATTATGGGCAAATCAGAAAGCAATTCTCTCACATAAGATCATAAGAGCCCTGCTAAGCAGTTCAGCAGTAAAGAAAATCCAATGGCTCAGGTATATTCAGAAATGCATCAGACAGTTAAACGGTGCCAACCTAGTTTGCCCACCAAACATTTTGACCCCATGTATGGTCAGGGCACAAAAGCAATTGTTCAAAACCATTTTGGTGGCAAATGGGGAGTCTGCTGCCTTACGCATTGTTGCAAACAGAAGGCATATTGTGTATGCAACAACAGATGATATTCAGCCGTATCTACTCCATAGTGATAATCCTGTCGACCACTGGGCTTTGACCTGAGCACGGTTTGACTGCTTTTGGGGCACAAACTAATAGCTGGACAGATAGTGTGCAACCTACAGCTTGCCCCTTCTGTCAGTGGCCGGTGGAGGATCTCCTACATTTTGTACTGTTATTATATAGACAGAGAACACTTTTTTGCGACTACTCAGGTCGGCCGGCATGTTTCAGGCTAAACCTGCCTTATGTTATTTGCTGTTGGTGGCTACGATTCCAGTGGCCTGGGATATGGTGGATTATTTGAGACGGGCCTGGTATCGGAGATCTAAAACCGTAGCACAGAATCTGATTGAGCTTTGAAATTTTAATCTTAATGAATTGTTTGGCTGCTCTTTGTGGATATTATCAGACTTACACACATGCACATTTTAAATGTGTATGTAATGTTTGTAAATTTATACTCTAGATATTTTTGAAATATGTTGAGTTGATTTTTGTAATGTATGCATTTTTATTCTGTTGACGGCTTATGGATAATTTGTTTCTGAATAAACTTTTATGATGATGATATAACCTGGTTGACAATATAACCAATGTCTCTTATATTGGACTGGGCGAACTCCCCATCCCCAGATCTCAACAAGGATTTTCTTCACAGTTCAAAGTAAACCCAGTGAAAACCAACTTTAACACAAAGTTCCATTGTTTCAGTGAAGTAACTTGTCAAAGTCAAAACATCTCACTCCTCCTCGAGTAAGAACTCTCCCAAAGTATCTTGAAAGGAAAGGTTATACCCTCTCACTCCTCCTAGAAGGAGAACCCCTTCACATCTTTGGGAACAACAAATGTTTTAGTCAAAATGGTCTGCTTCAGGTTTGGCAACAACATTTGGTTTGGTCTGAATGGTTTGCTTCACGAATGACTGCAGGACGAATTTTAACTTTTTCTCAATCAGCTTTCACAATTCTTCTCCCAAATGTCACAACTTAATATGTTGCTTTCCAATAGTACCACTCTTCACCACTTGTTCCTTCGATTACCTGGTGTAACCTTTTATCAGGTTTATTCAGGGCAATCACCTCTTGCCCTACGGGTCTACTTGCCTGTCCGTCTATTAAAACAGATAAGTGCTTCAATTTTAACTTCCGCGGCAGAATTACAACAACTTCAATGGACTTCTTTATTGTAAGCAGATTAAAAGCTTTCAGGGAACAGAACATTCAAATTGATCCTTATCAGGACCTCTCCACAAAAGATGCTCATCTCTCTCTGGCTAACCACCTCCAGAATGGCAGCCTGTTTGCCATCTCTCTTTCCCTGCTGCATCAATGCCGAACATAAAGGTCATGATCAAGTCTTTTCCTGTTTCTATTTTTGCTGTAGCAATGTGAATCTGCATCAACCAAAATGTTAGGTATTCCTGAACCTGAATGGCAACCTTTGCAACATTGGGGCTTCTCAATATTGCCCTCTTGTGTTTGGCAACCTTTATTGGAGTAATATTGCCAGTTTCTCAAAAGTCTCTTGGCTTGGGTTTGGTGGTATGCCCAGGTTTCTAGTACAACCTCCCCACCAGCTTGTTGGTGTTTGCCCAAACTCACACTTTTATTACAGGACCTAGTTTGGTTTACTATCAGATGCTTTTGCAAGTCTAGCAAATCGGTATTCATAACATGTATTAGCTTGCCTTTGGAAAGGTGCAATGGTTCAGTATTTGCAAGATTTATTAGCTTGTCCTCGTACGTTTGTAACAGTTCGGTATTTGTGATGCTTATTAGCTGGTTTCTGTTTGTTAACAACACTTCAGCAGTTGTAACACTGCTTATACTGCCTTTAACCCGCTCGCAAGTGATTCTGCCTGTGCAGAACACACAACCTGCACCGGAGTGCCACGTGGCTTAAACTCACCAGGTAAATTGGTTTCAGGTGCTCCTCTCCGCGTTCGCAGCTGCAACCGTGGCTTTTCCCGAACAGGCGCACCTTCTCTCTTTGGCTGCCGCCACCTCTGCCATGTCGATTTGGAGTTGCTGTGACTGCCAAGAGTCTTCGGTGACATTTTATGTCTCCTAATCCACGTCAGGTGTAGGTCAGGTGTAGGTCATTCCTGTTAATTAGCTGAACAATTCTTCATCTGTGTTCCTCTCTATCCCTTTTCCTTGTGTCAGTACTGAGGGAATTATGGGACTTGAAGTAGTAATATTTTCACATTTTGAGTTTGATTTCCAATTTCTACACATTTAACAATGGGTTATTACAAGTGCCCATCATACGGCAAGTTTGAGAAGAAGAATATGGTTCTTGGCTCTTAAGACTTCGTTATTATACAACTTCCTCTTATTAGACTTTTGGGAACTAGGGAAATGCATAACTGCATGCATTTCTTGGGTTATCACAGGATATTTGTTATTCTTACCACCACAATGTTTATGGCTGAATTTGTTCTCACTCAGCTGGTCACCTTGTGGAACAATAGAATTGCGATGGCAAAAAGCCATTAAATACATTGGTATTGGTGGAAGGTCCTCTTGAAAAGAGGTTACATACTGTGTCTCATCCCCTATATATCCCTCACTCTCATGACCCTTTTCTCCTCCCAGGTGATCCTCCCACAGTACATCACCTGCAAGGTCGGGATCAGGAAGCATCTGCCTTTCCCTGGCCACCTGGGAGGATACTTTAGGTAGGGTTTTAGTGAGGGATCCATAGGATTCATCACAATATGAGATCAAAGAGGTTGTGTTTATTTTTTGAGACAAACCTGGCATTAATGAGCAAGCAAGATAGATTGAAAGAATTATGGTGTATGGTGGTAGTGGGGAGTGGCAGGTGTTGCCCAGGGGAGGGAGGATGCAGGTGGGAATGGTGGCATGTTCAGAGGATGGGAGGTTGAGAGGATGTTGGTCTTGGATAGAGTTCGGGAGGGGAAGTGAAAAGAGCTAGGACGGGGTTGGGAGTTGGGGAAGGGTGGGAAGAATAGGGATGGGGTGTAGGGAGAGTTCTAGGGAAGAGATGGGTAGAGAAACAAGTTGATATCTGTTGACAATGAGCAAGGCCTGTGTGATTTGTGGGGTGTTTGAGAGGCAACGGAGGGTGAGAGAGAGTAGGAGGGTTAGTTGACGGAACTGTGTTGGCATGGGCAGCCCGTGCTCCACGGAGGGAGGGGAAGCATGAATATAGTGTACTGGTGGGTGGGTTGGAGGGCAGAGAGGTAGAAGGGGAGAGATGCAATATCGCTGAGGGAAGTGCAAATGGTGAGTTTGGCAGGGAGTTAGTTTTGGCACGAGATGTGAGCTGGTGTGTAATTAAGGAGTTTTTGAGCCTCTTTATTCCTGTTGTGGTGTGGGATGCAGGCTTAAAGGGGAGATGTATGAAAGGCGGCGGAGTTTTGGTGTGAGCTGGGGTCTGCTGTGTACCGATGTAGTTCTGAAGAGTGTATTATGAGTTGTGTGAGTGTATATGCATTGACACATCATGAGTTAATGTATCCATGAGTGTGTTATTCTATGACCACGTGGGAGTGCTTTCTTGATTGCATGTGTGTGTGAGAGAGATTGCGAAACAGAGAGAAAAGGAGAGAATACATGTCTTTGCGTGTGTATGGGGGTTGTGTGTGTGAGTCCGTGTGTCTGTGAGAGGTTATGCTGAGTACAAGGGCACCTTCTGTGAATATCTACTCATATGAGGAGATAACCTGGAAATGTGAATTGACGACATGGGTGCTATCACAAATAAATTGTGAAACACCACCAGCAAGGACATTGCTATGTTTGTAAAAGATCTAGGGCTAGAGCCCATGGCAAGTTTAGTCATCACACAACTATATCATATGAACACACGTGCCACGTCACGTGCTTTCGAGCATTAAAACTGCATACTATACTGCTCATACTCATTTGTAAGTACTGCGCTTACATGTAGCTATTTTGCCTCTCCAAAGTGTGAGCATTCATTCAATAGTGCTAGGTAATACTTTATGAGGTTATACAAGACAAAGAAAAGTCTTTGGACAGGACAGCCAAAGACTTGATGTGGATTGATAAATTGTATTTAAGCAGCAGCTGGAGAGCTGTTTTCCAGTGCCACATTAGCCATACAATCACTTGCCGCTGGTTGCTGGGCTGTCAAGATGGTGGGACATAATAAATGTAATCATGCAATGTGAACCTGAACTTGACCATGGGGTTACGAGGGGTATTCCCTGCGTGAGAAATATTTTGAAAAAACCGTGTCACAATCACACTTATATTTAGTACAATTTTTCCAAAATAACCAGAAAAGTACTACACATGTTTCTTAGTGATCTAAAGGGCTACCAAATACTGTACCATTAATAAGCTGCGGCCATCGATAAGCCAGCGGGATACAAATACCCAATATAACATAACATAAATAAAAATGACATCCCGTATAATGTATACACGCCTTTTGGTATACCTGCACAAATCGTCTCTGAAATCTGTAGTGCATCCTCTGTCTGTGTCCAATGAAGGTGCAGGTGCACATAAAGCATACCATCTAATCAGCATTTCATACTGAGAAACGCCACCTATCTCTCTGTATATATAGTGCCAATAGTAGGTGCTGAGTATCCTGTTACCTGAGACTATGGGGATGTGTATGTATAATGTGCATCTATTATTTGTGTGTATTTTATGTGCAGTTTATCCGATGATCACAACGGATAAATTTGCATCACACTTGAGTGCATTTTATATATTATGTGATGCACACGTTATAATGAGTACACATTATGCACATGCACATGTGTAACATCTATGCATTGGCACCATCTATGATTACAACAATTTGATCTCGATGAACAGGGCATGAAACAGTGGATGAAAAAAAATGATATTCAGTGTATTGGTCAAGCATGCAAGTGGTATGTGTGTTTTTACATAAAGGATTTGAACTAGATGTGGCCATCAGGACTCACATCTGTAAGTGAAATGTGTGCACCAAGGATCTGAATAAAGTGGACATTGAGTATATGTAACAAGGGAGTAAGCTGAATGTTTGAATCAGGGGTCTGCACAGAGAGTGTGGATCATGGGTGGATATTGAGTGTGTGTAGAAAAGGTGTGAGTGGAGTGTGATCATCATGGATGGGATCTAGTTGTGAGCAGAATATGTGATTGATGGAGGTGAGCCGAGTGTAGATACCGTAAGTGTGAGCAGAGTGTGGGGATCATGGATGGGAGCTGTGTGTGGGAAGCGTGTGTGCATTGTGGATGGTAGCTGAATGTAGATAGCATAGGCATGAGCAGAGTGTGTGTGCAGCATGTATGGGAACTGATTGTGGATAGCATAGGTGTGAGCAGAGTGTGTGCATCATGGATGGAAGATGAGCGTGTATAGCATAAGTGTGAGTAGGTGTGTGCATCATGGAAGGAAGCTGAGTGTGGGAAACATAGGTACGAGCAGATAGTGTGCATCATGGATTGGAGCTGATTGTGGGGAACATAGGTCATGAGGAGAGTGTGAGCATTGTGGATGGAAGCTGAGCATGGATATCATAAGTGTGAGCAGAGTGTGTGCATCATGGAGGGACACGGAGCGTTGGAAACAGGCATGAGAAGAGCTTGTGCATCATGGATTGGAGCTGAGCGTAGGAAGCATATGTGTGAACAGAGCGTGTGCATCATGGATGGAAGCTGAGCGTGGATTGAATTAGTGTGAGCAGATTGTGTGCATCATGAACGGAAGCCAAGCATGGGAAACATAGGTGCAAGCAGATCGTGTGCATAATGGATCGGAGCTGAGTGTAGATAACGTAGGTGTGAGCAGAGTGTGCGCATCATGGAGGGAAGCTGAGTGTGGGAAGTTTAGGTGTCAGCAGTGTGTGTGCATCATGGAAGGATGCTTAGCATGGATAGTAAAGGTGTGAGCAGAGTATGTGCATCATAGATTAGAGCTTTGCATGGAAGGAAGCTAAGTGTAGAAAGCATGGGTGTTAGCAGAGTGTGTGCATCATGGAATTGAGCTGAGCATGGGAAGCATAGGTGTGAGCAGGCTGTGGGCATTGCGGATGGAACCTGAGTGTGGCTAAGATAGGTGTGAGCAGGGTGTGTGCATCATGGAGGAAAGCTGGGTGTGGGAAGTGTAGTTGTGAGCAGAGCATGTGCATCATTGATTGGAGCTGAGCGTGGAAAGAATAGGTGTGAGCAGAGTGTGCACATCGTGGATGGAAGTTGAATGTGAATAGCAAAGGTGAGAGCAGAGTGTGCGCATCATGGAGGGAAGCTGAAAATGGACAGCATAGATGTGAGCAGAGTGTGAGCATCATGGATGGAAGCTGAGTGTGGATAGCATAGGTGTGAGCAGAGTGTGAGCATCATGGAAGGAAGCTGAGTGTGGATAGCATAGGTGTGAGCAGAGTGTGAGCATCATGGAAGGAAGCTGAGTGTGGATAGCAAAAGTGTAAGCAGAGTGTGTGCATCATGGAGTGAAGCGGAGCGTGGATAGCATAGCTTTGAGCAGCCTTTGTGCATCATGGAGAGATGCTGAGCGTGGATAGCATAGCTTTGAGCAGACTTTGTGCATCATGGAGAGAAGCTGAGTGTGGGAAGCGTAGGTGTGAGCAGAGTGTGTGCATTGTGGATGGGAGCTGAGCATGGCAAGAAAAGGTGTGAGCAGAGTCTGTGCATCAGGGAGGGAAGCTGAGCGTGGATTGCATAGCTTTGAGCAGAGTATGTGCATCATGGGGGAAACTAAGCATAGATAGCATAGGTGTGTGCATCATGGAGGGAAGTTAAGCATGGACAGCATAGGTGTGAGCACACTGTGCATCATGGACGGAAGCTGAGTGTGGGAATCATATGTGTGAACATAGTGTTTGCATTGTGGATGGAAGCAGAGCATGGGTAGCGTAGGTATGAACAGAGTGTGTGCATTATTAAGGGGAGCTAAGCATAGATAGCATAGGTGTGAGCAGAGTCTGTGCATCAGGGAGGGAAGCTGAGCGTGGATTGCATAGCTTTGAGCAGAGTATGTGCATCATGGGGGAAACTAAGCATAGATAGCATAGGTGTGTGCATCATGGAGGGAAGTTAAGCATGGACAGCATAGGTGTGAGCACACTGTGCATCATGGACGGAAGCTGAGTGTGGGAATCATATGTGTGAACATAGTGTTTGCATTGTGGATGGCAGCAGGGCATGGGTAGCGTAGGTATGAACAGAGTGTGTGCATTATTAAGGGGAGCTAAGCATAGATAGCATAGGTGTGAGCAGAGTGTGTGCATCATGGAGGGAAGCTAAGCGTACATAGCATAGTATGCAGCATGGTTAGAAGCTCAGCATTAATAGCGTAACTGTGAGCAGAGTTTACACATCATGTAGGGAAGCCGAACATGGGAAGCAAAGGTGTGAGCAGAGTTTGTGCATCATGGATGGGAGCTGGATGTGGGTAGCAAGAATGTACGCAGAATGCTTCACTATTGTGCATACACAGAGTATGTGCTTCAAGGGTGAGAACAGAGTTTAAGCTCTATGGGTGTGAAAATATTGTGTGTATTAAGAGCGGAAACACAGTGTGTTGCATCATGGCTTATAGCAGTGTGTACTGCATCAAGGATGAGAGTTTACTGTGTGAAACAAAGGTCAGAGAATTAACTATTGTTCAAGGGTGTGAGTTATGCCCATGCATCACAGCTGTGGGCAGATTGTGAGTAACACGGATGTGTGATACGTGTGTGCATCACCAGTCAGAGCTAAGTGTTGCCCTTTTTCCACACCAATGAGAATCGTTCCATTTCACATTTCGGACCTAAATAACACTGCCTGTAATCTCGTTCCTCGACACTATGCCACAAACTGCTTGTTTTCTCCCCCCTCCAATTTGACTTCCAACCTCCCTCTCCTTTCCCATCCCCACTTCCCTTTCTACTCTTTTCCAAGGCCCTTTGAAACACCCTGATGACGGTACTAACCCCGTACAAGAATGCCAGGTGCATACCACAACATGCATGTAAGAGAGATTAAAACAGGGTTATTCTCAACAACCTAAGGACATTTAAATGTCCACTCTTTAACAAAACTTTGGCCATTATCGTGGAAAAATAGGGAATAGAATTTAGTGAAATTAAGTGGGGCAAGACACAGACGTACCAATAAAAATGCTTAGCGCTTCCAGGTGGCTCTGATCCTCTCCATAACTCACACGCAGTGACAGGGTACCCGCGTGTGCGTTTCTCTACAGATTATAACACACAGAGGCGCTCCCTAGTTAAGGGTTTTGCACACGCACTTTTCATAGCTGTCGGAGTCGGTACAACACAGGCGTGTTTCAGGTCTGTAACAGGTTCATGCCTGGACTCTGGGGAAACTCATCCTGGGGGTGTTTAACACAGCCGAGGCGGACAGCTGCCAGGAACCCTTACAGCCCCGCGACTCCACGGAGGCACGAGCAGACCGAGAGAGAGAGAGAGGCAGTGAGCGCTAGTGAAATCTGCTTTTGTCGGTCTCCAACCCCAGGGTGCATCTATAGCGCGTGCTGTCCAAGCACGTTCTCGCCCGCTGATCATGGCTTCTTCCTATTTTGTGTTTTTAATCTTATGTGGTCGATACTATGATAATACTATGCACTGGAAACTGCCCATTGCAGATTGCTGCGGCAATGGCAAAATGAGAAGAAAAACACGCATCTGTCAATTACAGTGTAACTTGTATTGTTCGAAGCTTGTAAGGTCGCACCGACCACATGATCGCCTGGTGCAACTACAATGCAGAGACCGTCTGTACGGCATCGCCCCATAACGAAGCTCGGTGCTAGCCTTTTGGTTGTAGCCCCTGTGCTTCTATCCGGGGATACAACAAAATGTTCCGGGCTAATTCCCCCCAGATCTCCCCAGCGACGCTGCTGGCCACCAGACACGTGACACAGGTGCAACAATAGTCTCTTTATTAGGGATTTACAACAACTCTGGATGGGGAATACATAACAGAGAACTTCATTTGAGGGAAGTATCATAAACAAAACTAGAATGATACAAGTAATCTCCAAGCTATTTCTCCCCTGAACTTTTTTCAAATGTGTTTAGTACTGAACAACCTCTGACACCTTAGAAAGAAGGGTTGTTTTGAAAAAGACTCTGGTCTTGATGTTTTGTCAATATCCATTACAAACAGCCATGGTTGGGGTCACCAACCACTGTGGGGCAATCCTCTCATTACAAAATGCAGGTTAGGATTATTTTCAGACGCAGCCTTCTTTGATTAGTATCTGTCACAAGGACTCTTTCCAGGGTCTCCTTTCAAAGTGCCTAAGTCAACTTGTAAGGTTAATTGGTTTCCAGTACTCTTCAAAATACTGTATTTTCATTAAGCAATCATTCTGGGTCTCTCTCCAGCATTACTCAGGAATTTGGCAACGGATTTTCCTGCCACCTGAAGTCTACACAATGCCACCAAACAAAACACACCTGACTGCAACACACACACACACACCTGCACACCGTCCAACACAACCAGCGATAACTCAACCCACACAGCAATGATGCACACTGGCATGCACATCATAGATTTTATTTAGTTTATTTATAACGTGCTGTGAACAGGGCCCATGGGCATAGCAGCTCAAACAGGACATACAACATGAAACATAAAATGTCAAGACATCTGCGTCAGAAGATCAGATAAAAAAGACCAGGATCAATTATTTGAACAGAAGAGTAGGGCCCCAGGGAGGTGCAAGACTTCAGGTCCAGAGGCATAGAATTCCATAGTTTGGGGCAACATGAGTGAAGCAGCATTTCCGAACTAGTGAGAGATGAGGCCTGGGAACAAATCAAAAACTGTAGTCATTAGACCTCAACGTTCGAGTTGTTGGTAGCCAATTTACTGATTGGGGGTGAGATACTTGCACTCATATCGAATAAACAAGCATGAGTTATGCACAATGTTCGAAACAAAATTATTTTGCTCAAAGGCAGCCAGTGCAGTGATTTTCTGGCCATAGAGACATGATCAGTTTAATGCAAGCGACAGAAAATGTGCACTACATTATTCTGTTCTACTTGAAGACTATTCAAATCACCCCGTCTAAGCAATAATCCAGATGCGATCTGATAATGGCACGGGCCATTACACCACATGCCCCGTTATGGAGGTCCAATGCTCCAGCCCAAAGCTTCCATCCAAGGAAATATATCCTTGCGAGTTGGTGATAGTGCTCTAAGCGTAGGAATGTGATGATTCTGCCAACACTGCCACACCCCGATTGAGGAGTAGACGGAGGAATCGGGTAGACTGAACTAGGGAAATGGAGGTCTTCAGAAGGTATTGTTTCCCTCCCCGCATCATCATGGACATGTTGAAGGAGTAGAAAGGTGATTTGCTCCACACAACCACTCATTCACATGCCACCGGGGCACATGTGGAGCTCCTATCAGCCTGCATTTATTCACCACTGGTTCTTTCCAGTGGTCCAGTGTCATCACTGCAGGCATCTCCCCGGCTACCCAGTCACGTGCTCGACACTAAGTAATGGCATGCATCATATCACGCAGCCAACGCAAGGTACACATGTCCTTGACCCAGCAGGAACAAAGACAGGTGGCACATGGATACTATGTGGCACATTGATTTTCCCAAATAATTGGTGCCATAGACTGCACCCATGTCATACTATGCCCCCAAAAGGCCAATGTGTACATCTACCGCAACTGCCACCACTGGCAATCCATCAATATCCAACTGGTCTGCAATGCCGGTGGTGTATTCAATGATGTGCATTCCAACTGTCTAGGCTCCATCCACGACAGCCAAATCTTCTGGTGCTTCAGCTTGCATGTACAGTTGGAAGCCGGACACTACAGGGACATGTGCCTGCTAGGTAAGAAACAAAACACTGATGCCCTACAACACGCACACAACCTCACCCAGTACACACTAACACCAATCATGACCTTCCTCTTGCAGGTGATCCCAGTTACCCATTGCGCTCCTACCTCATGACACCTATGATGAATCGCAGGATTCAGTCACTTCTCCACAGGGGGAGACTTTCCTTGTGAGGCTAGCGAGGTGAGCCCACTGTGCAGCATTCCCCTTAGTGATGTTGGCAAGCAGGACCTCACAGGGAGAGACCCCCCTCCTGGGGACAAAGACTCCCTTTCCACATATGAACTTCCGATTCAGCAGATCAACACACTTTTTGCTATTGTAACATAAGAAGAAGAATGAGCAAGTAATACTGATGGCTCAGTGGTTGGAAATCGACAATAGTGTGAAGAGGAGAAATGAGCGAGTAATGAAGATTGCTTAACTAGACACGAAAGAGGACAATAGTTCTCTGCTGCAGAGGATCGAGAAATGTAACATAAATAGGAAAGAAGGACTACTGTCGGGGAGATGTGAAATCAGGTAATTTCGAATCAGCAGCATGGTGAAAGCTGAGAGAGACTGGGAGATTCTCCATTGGGCGGAATCAACCAGCTGGTGTGTGCGAGAGGCACACAAGGAGCTGAAGGAAGAAGAAAGCAGACAAAGAGAACCACAAGAGAGAAAACTAGTCATGAGTGGTGGTGTGACCCAGGTGAGGTGGACTCTGCAGTCCAGCAATGATGCCTATACCGCTTTAACACGGGCCCCGCGGAACTGCAGTGAGGAAGCAGGAAGACACGGAGTGCAAGCGGAAGCCGCCCTGAACAATTGAAGTGAGATCCATATCCTGAAGGCAGGTCCAGTGATGCTGACCCGTGAGAAGCAAGGTAAGTGTGGGAGACCCGGGACAGAACACAGGAATAATGAGTACCTGCATCATACTCATCCCATTGAATGGTCAAACACCAAGGAGAGTGAAATATATCCCAGGACTTATCATGCTCATCCCAGTGACATGAAAAAGAATGGAGAAAGTGAAATGCATCGCCAGCCTTATCATACTCTACCCAGTGATACCAGAAAGAACCAAGAGAATGACATACATCACAGGAGTCATCCTACTCACCCGAATGATATGAGCAAGGACCAAAAGAGTGAAATACATCATGGGGCTCAGCCTACTCGTCCCAGTGACACGAGAAAGAGCAAGGAAGGTGAACAATATTACAGGACTAAACCTACTCAGCCTGGTGATGCCAAAAAATAGAAAGATACTGAAACTCATCTAGGGATGCATCCTGATAGTCAGAGTGTTACAAGAACAGGTGAAGCTAGTAAGACTTATTATTAAGCTGATCATACTCGTCTCAGTGATCTGAGAGAGAACCAATACAGTGAGAAGATAATGAATCACAGGATTATGGAGAACAGGAATCAAATAAAGAGGGACTCTATAGTCCCAGAGACATCAGAAAGGGAAAACCTTCTAAGGCACTTGGGACACACATAAAAAGGTTTACTCTAAGGCCAAGAGCACCAAGGATGAGAAGGCTACAAAACCCAGAAAGTGGGAACCAAATATGTGGACAAATCCCCTAGGAGAACTTCACAAACTAATATGAGAAATAGCCAAAAACTATTTAAGAATCTTATATTTGTTTATTTGTATATATTTATGTATTGAACATGTGTTAGGTGCCTATAACACCCAATGGTGTTTCAAGGTGGCTGGGGAAGCCTATCCAGGATAACAGAGTTATTCTGTTGGCCTTTTTGTTAATCTGTCTTAGTGGTAGGGTCGGTGTAGCTTAGCCTTGGAGGTAGGACAGACATAGTGCTTTGGACTTCCCGTCAAACCGCCAGAACCCTAGTTAGTTGTGTTAGGTAGGGAAACACATAGAATAGGAAAAGTGAGGCCTTTAAACATATTATTTAAATAACATATCTATAAGAATGCCAATACGTGGTTTGTCTCCTTCTTCTGTCCTACCACACACCCTACAGGGGGCCCAGGAAAATCAGGGGGCATCAGGAAAAGTGCATTACGGCTCACAATGCCACCAGGGCCATCGTTGAGTGTTCCAAAGGATTCGTGAAGTCACCCTTCAGATGCCTATGTCACTTAGGAGGGGTGTGCTTCTGTGCAGGCCACATGTTGTGTGCGACATCATAGATGCCCGTTTCGTCTTCCATAGCAATATAGTGCACAAAGGTGTACATGCCAAACTGGTACCAGAACTCAGAACACAGCCAGGTGCCAGGCCACAAACCCAGGGGCTGCATAGTGCAACTGCAGTGTGAGTGAGAAAACAGATGGTCAACAACTTCTTTACATGCACACAGATGCAGCTGGAAAGGAACATTGACCGCACACAAGCCAGTGTCTATGATGAACGGATGACACATGCCATGTATGGCTTGCACAGAGTCATCTGTCAGAGACACCCATGTAAACATCCATGTGGGGATGCTAACACATACCAAACATGCACAACTCTGCACCCACAGCCTCGCACTGCACTATAAATCAATTGCCACATATACACACAACCACGCCACCACACCATTCCTGGACATTACTAAAATCATATCAAGGATTACTTTGAAAGAAGTGGGGAACAACAGCAGGACCATTGCACACAGCAGCACTCTGACAACCAAGTAGCCCTCAGCTCCAATGGAATTCACCACAATGTCCACATGTTCACACACACCAGTAAACATGCTGGGTAAAAGGCTTGTCACACACAACCAATTGCTTGCATGCCATACACACACCAATTAACATTTGCTCATGACATATTGTGACACGACCGTGCAGTCGAACACAGAGTCTAAACACTCCCCAGCGCTGGCACAATAAAGTCACTCTGCAAGACTAACAAATCAACAATGGCTTTTCTGATGTGGCAGAAGGCATGTGGAAATTAAGCCATCCCCCGGTGGAACTTTCACCACCCCACCGTTAGCATGAAGCAGGCAATGGCAAGAAAGCACAACACCGCACCCATGCACAAGGCATTGTAGGGCGAACCACCAGACAACCAGACCATAAAAAACAATTGTCTGAGGAAAAAGACTTGGTTCACCTCTTGCAAGGATAACAAGATTTATTTTGTGGAAAAAAGGAAAATAGTATTATTTTGTGTTTTGGCCCTAATAGTCACAGAGATCTCTGGCACTTCAAAGAAAACACAGCATTTTCAGAGACAATTTCGTCACTGGTAATGCCAGCAGCATATGGTATTTATTCCCCATCATCATTAGCTACCCCCTAATGTACATACTACCAGTCCCCTATAGTCCTCAGCCGATTGGCCTCAGCTAATCTACTTCAACCTTGCAAAACACATGGTATCCTACATGATTGCCGGGCATTTTGAAATGTTGCCCTCCTCATGGATCAAAAGTGATGTGCACCTGGTTTTCGACGTGAACTCAGTGGATACTGTCAAGGTCAAATTAGCCCTCAGGAATACAGAGGAGCTTCGTGTGATCCCAGGCACACAGGGACCCCGGTCATACCTCCTTGGTGCAAAACTGAATTTGTAGGCCTCTCCTCTGGCACTCCATAGTAAAAATCAGAGGGCATTGTGCTCTTCACTCCCCCCTTGTCAGCTGCCTCTTCACAGGCCTTCACCAGAGCCTCGCCAGGAACACACTAATCAGTGAACCTGTGAGGGATTTGGGAGTTCTGTTTGTGGGCATCCAGCAGTTGAAAAAGAATGACGGTTCACCTGGGGGGGCACTAGTGCCCTATATATATGGTTGATGGGTTGTTTTGGCAACTCATGACCTCTGCCCCAACTCCCATGGGTATGGCCTTCGGGACAGGTGCAGCCCTGCCAGTGCTCGGCCCTTTGCTTTCTTTTCTAGATTTGCAGGCTTGCAGCATGATACAATTCTGGTTTATCTATCAGTCCTGAAGGCCTTCTTATCTACTTCTCAGGCTAGGGAAGAGGGGATGGGAGAAATGTCTCAGTACTAGTTGCCATGATGCGCTGCTGCTTTCATTGCTGCATGTGGCTGACTATACCTCACTCTTAATATGGCAGCACTTCAGTCTACTTCGCATTAGGGGTGGGGCTGGCTACTACTTGGGTCATTCTGATTACTATTTGACTTTGCTCTACTACTGAGCACATGCATACTTCCTACATCTAGGTTTCGTCAAGGCTCATACACCACTATGCCTTGGCGCTGGACTTTACCTCTACTTCACATATGTAACCCCCCCCCCCCCCTTCAACCTCCTGCCACGCACCTTTATTCTCATGTGCTGGTAATACATTGTCCTCAGCTTAAAGTGCTTGTGGGGACATGGGAGATGGGCCTGCATCCCAACAACACTTGCAATGCGAGGGATGAGGTTAACTGGGAAACACCTGAGAGTGCAGATAGAAGCAAGATGCATACATATGCTGCACGGTTGAACCATAATGCATGGAGGGAACCTTCCCTACAATTTCACCTGCATGCATGACCAGCTATTGGTACACACTAATGGGGTCTGAATGGACATGACACTGCATTCAATTGTAGCAGTAGTAACGAATTGCCCCCATGGAGTGAAGAAATAAAACATTGCAGTAGCTGAACATGTGCTATGATTCACTGGAAAACTGAGAATGCTTCACTCTTGTATACACACATGATGGACCTAGGCCTGGTGAAGCTACACCAAGCATCTAACACAATACACTGCTTCTAGTAACTTGAAAGTCAGGAGCCAGACATCATCATCATCATCTCTGACCTGGTCGGGGTGGGTGCACAAGGGTGAGTTAAATGTGGATACACATGTTAAAATGCAATGGAATTCACAGAATGTGAGGTGAGACTTGCAAACATGTCACAATCAGTGGGGCTAGAATATTTGCCCCAACAGGGCAACATACATCTACAACAATGGAGAGTGTGGGTTATGACCTAGCTCACTGGCAGGACCATTGGCAGTCAGGACAGGACACAGTACAGAAACAGACCTTGCAGATGCACTGAGGACAAATGTCCCTGTAACTGCAGGCTCCAACCAGCACAACGTGAGCAAAATCCAATACATTTATGTACACATAGGCCACATAAATGATGATGCTACAACTTTTTTTCCATTCAGGGTACTGCTAGTTTGGGCAGATTGTGCGAGGAAAATGCCAATGCACACTGCACCCCAGTGATGCCTGCAAGAGACATTAGGGTGAGAGTGTACTACTTGGAATAACTTTGACTCACCTGAAAGGTTCACCCGCAACGTGGAAACAACTCCACTCCACCCACATAAGGAAGTATTGCTCCAGACACTCACTGCTGACATCACATCTCCCAAAATGTGAGTGTTCCATATCCTTCCACCCAACATGTCAGCCCATCTGCAACCGTGCACACATGTGAACATGAGCGAACCATAATTAGCTGACATAGGACCCAGCC
Organism: Ambystoma mexicanum; assembly: GCF_040938575.1. NCBI lineage: Eukaryota > Metazoa > Chordata > Amphibia > Caudata > Ambystomatidae > Ambystoma > Ambystoma mexicanum. The sequence continues at coordinate 644,719,650 of NC_090930.1, read as the reverse complement.
ACAGTTGACATTTAAGAAAGCACCTGAACACATTTTCCTAAAGAATGCAACACAACCTCTGTATGTTCCCCAAGGACTTCATCCCTCAATAGCCCTTGCAACCACCCCCCTTCAGAGCCACTCAACATGCACTTGAGGGATGCTGAAAATTGCCATGATTCTGTCATACAGTGCAAGCCACCAGGATGAGCAACTCGCACCATGTACGACACAAAGACATGTTCATGGTACCAGGGGCAATTGTACACTTTATTACAAATTAAAAAGACAGCATCACATGAGTTGCACAAGGATATTGGTCACCATGCAGATCTCGGCATTGGGGCACACCACTCTGTCCATATCACTGTGCATGGTCTACAGGGACATGTCAAATGGCAGGTGAATGGCTCTCACCTCCAAGAGCAATCCTTTTACAGGGACAAATATTCTGCACCTTCCGCAGACACCAACAAAGTAACTAGGGACAAGGAAAGGGAAAGCACAGTCAGAATCCGAAATGAGACCCCATCCCTTCCACAGCCAGTAGCAACACACATACATGGGACCATGCATGTAAAGAGGTGGCTTTGCATCAGATACATATCATGATGATGATGTCCTTCCTCTGAGAACAGGTCCCACACAGCACCTGCAAGATATATAGACAGATGTTCAGGCAAAGGGTCACAATGCACACATCTCATCACACACTTGCTCATTGTGGGACACATGGGTACACTCATACTCACAACATTCCCATCTGTAGGGCAATAGTATCCTGAAGAGGAGCAACCTAACGTCAAAAGAACACCCTTCCAGACCCTTCTGTCTCTAACACTGGCAGGACGGAACATGGCACTCGTATTCATAGAACCTCCAAAGGCCTGATGCCCCAGACATAATTTTATCAAGTCAACAAGAATTATACGCCCTCAACACTGATCAGTTGAGGTAGGCCACATAAAACAGTGTGTCCTTCATTGTGAGAGAAGAGCATTTCAACCCCCACATGGTTTGCCAAAAGCAAGGCCTGTCTCACCTTATCAACAAAGCGGAAAAGTCCAAGGCCAGTGTGTTGTTCCTAGATATGGGCAGGCCATGACAACTGTGCGCAGATATTAATGGCACCTAACACCATACTACTCCCCTTCCCCACCCTCCAGGAATACCATGTGAATTACACATCCATGTGGAAAAGTGTCGCTGCAGCGCACACTTTCCCGAACATACACGTACACTGTGCAAGATGATGGTGACTCGATGGATAGACATATTCTTAGGCAAATTTCATTTTCAGCAGCTGCATGACTTGGTGTTTACATCACTGATGGAGTGGACATAGTGCCCCCACTGATCAACTGATCTGGATATACATGTGCATCATGACACAGTCACACAGACATGCCATGCAAATGTGCACATGCCAGGACTTTAACATACATGACACAAGTATGAAGAAAATACAACGCCATGGCAAAGGACACACATGCCTTCACCATGTGCAGGGTCAACATCACTCCCCATCACACTACTCTACATAGGTACAAAGCACACACACTAGGTACAAAGCACACACACACATGAACATGTGCACATGACTCTTGGATGCTACATGATTTTTTGTATTTCAATTGACATTGCAGTGCGGAAACACAGGAGGAAAATGTGCTAAGGAACATGACTAGAAAATAAACACAAGTTGTGAGTGAGGGTAAAACAATTATTGTGAATTATTGATGTATCCATAGAGGGAGTCAGAAGGCCGAATGAGACAAGGAAACATGTAAAATAAAGAAAATACAGAGCACACTTGGCAGGGAGAGTGAAATCGGATGAACACATTGGGATAAATCATAGTTGCTCACATTTCACCCTCTGACCGCTCGTTGTGACTGTCCCTCGCCACTCTCTTCTCGATCTCCTCTTCCTTCCCCTCACCACACCACGTAGGGGCCTCTTGCTTGGCGAGATGGAGGAGAAGTAGAATGAGGGGTTTGCTGTTTATCCCCGCTGACCATCACCTGGCGGGAGGAGGAGTTGAAGGTTGCATAAGGGATGTGTGCGGTAAAGGGGCTGTCTGCGGCAGTGCCAAATGTTGCTGGATGCCATGGACAGCCCCCTTAACCACCTGCAATTCACCTCTGACCCCTACAAATCAGCTCTGACTCTGGCAACCTCCTCCCTGAGACCCCTCACTCTCACCACCTGTCTTTCCCCTGCTTCCCACACCCCCCCTTGCCAACTCCTGCAAGTCCATCCTTATGCCCTGCTGACCTACAGCAACTGTTCATTTAACACCACACTGCCACCACCAAGTTTGGGGACCTGAGCCATGGCTATATCCGTCAGGTCCCCTGAAGGTGCAGTGGTAGCTGTTGTAGGGGTGCCCACAATTGGCTCCTTAGGTGGGCAGGCTGCAGAGAGCGTGGATGGTCCCAGTGGTGGACATTATGGGCCCCTCTTCTGCAGGTGTCACTGGACAAGGAAGTGTCCCAGGCAGGCCGGCAGGAGGGGTACACTTCCTGCGCGCCAGTGCTGCACCAAGGCCCCTAAGAGTGACAGGACTCCCAGGGAAAAAAAGAGCACTTGATAGTCCAGGGAGGGGATCTCGCCACATGCAGATGGCCAGGGGACACACAGATGATGGGTAGGAGGGCAGGTGGAACATGAGGTGGGTCATGAGCTTCAGCAGACAGAGCTACAATAGTTCCTTTAGGGCTACACAGCCCTGCATACCTTGTTTGCTGCCGTTCCTGTTCCTCCTCATTCACCACCTGTGCTGCCACTGCCGACATCTCCACCACCACCATCCTCACGCATGTATGTGTCCAATGGATCTGTCACAGCTCTGACACAACATGATGTGTCACATAGACTTCATCCTGGGCCATGTGGTCAATAGGGAGACGACTGATCAATTGTAATCCCCTGTGTACTTGACAGCACCTTTGGTTATTTTAAGTGCAGCATACCACATATGTCAACGGATTATTGATCGTCATAACAATTAGGACTGTATTAATTGTATATTTGTACAAGAAAGGACATGTCCTTATCTTTTTAGGAATATTGTATTGATGGAAAATAAATGTTTCTTTTACTGTATATAATGATTTTAGGCTGTTTTAACTAGTACACATTTGATGTGATATTGTGATATATGATATGATGGAGCCTTTTCTTTTTCTTCTACACATGTTTGTTGTGCAAACGTTTTTATTAACCTAAGGCACTAAATAAAAATAAAAATAAAAAATACAACATGAAGTGTCACAGGGGTGTAGTCCTCGGCCATGGGGTCGCTGGCAGCAGAGGCTGCACGAGTTGAGAAATGGACACATAAGGCAATGCAAACACCAAGCGACATACAGGACATACATGTGGCTGACACATTCCATCTACATGTTGAACAGATGCAAGACAAATTTGCATAACAAAAGAAAAGACTGGATATGAAGTGCGACTTATGTAGGAAACCAAAGAAAACTGCCAACAACACTATATTAATAGTGTATGGATAAGAAATAATTCAATTGTGTTCTTAATTCTCACAATTTTATTAATGTAAAATCTATAAATCAATTACGATAAAATAATAAAGCGTAATATAAAGAGTGTTAATAAATCAATTAAATTACACATCATAGAGCAGAGCATTTGAAAATTAAACAAATAGAAACATCAATCAAATCCTGATCAATAAGTGATAAATACATCAGACAAAACTACCTGCAACATAACAATCTACAAATGTAACATATATAAACACATCCTACTATGGTGAATAAACAATACAATAACTAACCAAATCACCACACAAAGTTATAGGACAATACATACATTAAATGTGAAATAAGTCAATAAATCAAATCATACAGAAAAAATATACAATAACTGACAATATTTAACTTGTATACGGCCTGGACACAATTAATAAGACCTAAACTATGTTTCTTTCCATTAAACCAAAGTTTATAATTCATTGGAAATTCTTCAGGGGTATAGTTATGTTGGTAATCTTGCTGGTATGTCTTTAGTGAAAAAGCACTGTGAGGCTGATGCATACTTCTTATCTTCACCTACATATAAAGATGCACATAGTTAATGAACTGGTAAGAATGAATAGTTCATACTGTCAACGTTATATATTTAATTAATCACAGACAGATCGAAATAAATTCATGAAAATGCTCACACTTACCCAATTGATATAATCAAGACATATTTGCAACTGCAGATACTGGACCAGAGCTTTCTTGCATTGGAGATGCAGTGAACATGCATGTGGCATACACATCCAAGGAACAGTAGACATGGCACGGGCATCATCTACATGACATAGTGATCAATAATCCAGAAAACACCTAATGGGCATATACTGGGGCCTGGTGATGTACCTAATCGGGCTACTCCGGCATAGAAACCAGACTTCCAGTAAGCTAATAAGGGCCTGCAGCATGAGCCATGATTGATCTTCGGGCCCGCCTCCAGCAATTTCAGTGTCTTGGTACCAGTTATCTACCTGAGGTCGTGCCAGCAATTCTTCACCTCCTTTGTGCTGCTATGATAGACCCCAAGCTTACTGATGTGCTGTGCAATATTGGCCTGTGCTGACACCTTGTCTGGCATCTGGAGAGGTTGGGTGCAGGAGTGCCCTCGATGTTCTAGGCTGGGGTAGTGGGGATGTTGTGCTCAGATGCCTCTGTTGTAAGAGATGCCAGCATCCTCGGAGGTGACCAGCCTGCCCCTGCTCCTCTTGTCCTCCTGCACAGAACAAAGGGTCCCTCTTACAGGTCTTTGATGTACCTGCCTCCCTGACATTTCCTACTCCATGTCAGCTGCTTACCATGTGTACTGGCACAGTGCACCTGTTAATGGTGAGAGATCTATGGTTGTAGGCACCCTCACTGCTTTCATGGTACCAGACAAAGCCCAAAGTTACACCATGGGGTGTTGTGGATTCTGCTTTGGACTGGCTGCTTTCACACCTTCCACACTTGTACCAGAAGTGCTGTCTGCAGAAATGGTGGATGGTGATGTTCACATGTGCACACATGCAGATGCACATGGCCACATAAATCAGCATTGCCATGTTTGTGTGCCACCTATGTATGCCACTTCTACTTGTAATTAGTGCATTGTTTTGCACACATTGAGCCAACAGGACACTGCCATATACTGTCCGACCTGTGCACATGCAGGGCACAGCTTGACCCTGTGATTCGGCACTTGTGAGATGTGCAGCAGCTTGCATATTCTTGCGACCCACTCTCATGTATCTTCATGTCCCATGTATACCTATGAGTAGTGCCTGGGTATGTTGGCTCTGACTCAATGTCATTTACATGATTCCCATGAAACACAGGCAGGATAATCAATGTTTGCAGACATGGCATTTCCAATGAGAGACATCAGGTGTAGAAGGGTTTGCTGAAGCCTGGAGTGCTCTATGGCTGTGAGTTTGGTACACACACCTGCTGCCCCTGGCTTTAACTGATTGACAAATGTTTGTCTGACTTCAGCGCTAAATGTGTTGTAGGTGTGCTTTTTCTATTTGATAGGAACTACATCTCAATATATGCACACAGATTATAGACCAGTACGGGTTATAGACCAGACACAGGTGAGTGGGTCACATGTGGAATGTGTTAGTCAACTGTATTTTGTGCTACGTTGCATGTGGCATAGTCCCCTGAGGTGAACGGTCGACACTGTGTTGTCACTCCTGGTGGGTCATGGTGATTGTTTAGCCTATGTGTGTGACCTATATGTGTGTATGTGGCTGTAAGGTATTCTGATGTTGTTACATGCCGGGAGAGGACTGGAATACTGCACAGCATTGGATGTCACAAGATTAATGAATGGATGTGTAGAATGGAAGCATGCCAACAGCAAAGACATCACATATGCACCTGGCCAATTGCATTGGTGCAGGTCGATGTGTGTAGTGATGTTTAGTGAGAAATGTATGTGGGTTGATATGGAAACTTGTTCACATGTTTACCATGTGTCTTGCCCCAAGGCAAGCCATCCTGCAATTCCAACTTCCCTCTACTCATAGCCATGGCATGCATTTTCAGATTGCAAGTCATGACAGGCAAGTAGTAGTGATTCTTTTATTTAGTGCAGTACAAAATCGTGATTTGGAAAAGTGTGTGTGAGGCTGTTATGATATAATATGATATGGCATTTATAAAACGCCTATACACAAGTCTTTCAAGGTGTGACGAGGCAAGGGGGGGAACAAGGGGAGGACAGACAATGATCCTACTAGGCCAAGTGTCATTCAGATCGTGCAAGTGCATGGGAAGGGGGGAAAAGGAAAAAGTGTGCGGGGGACGGGAGAGCGGAAAGTGCAGTACATGGGAAAAAGTGGAATAAATAAGAATAAATAACGGCCAGCTGGTGGCAGGTGCAAGGAAGTGTAGACAAAAGTGCTAGTGGAGGACTGTAGGGATATAGAACGGTCCCCAGGTGCAGGGGTTGCCAGGGAGGCAGTTCAAGTGGGCAAATTGACGGGGCCTAGGCCAGAGATCCGGAAATCAGCAGGGGAGAGGGGGAGAGAAAGCAGAGGCAAAGAGGAAGGTTTTGAGGTGCTTCCCGAACTGGAGATGGTTCTCCTCGAGTTTCAGGGAGGCAGGAAGGCTGCTCCAGAGAGAGGTCCCCGCCCAAGAGAAAAATCTTCCACCAACTCGTTGCTTGGAGAAGCGACTGACACTGAGGGAGTTGGAGGCGGATGAGCGAAGAGCTTGAGAAGGAAGATATTTAGGAAGAGAGAGTTGAAGGTATTGCGGTCCCAGAAGGCCTTGTGTACAATGCAGAGGGTTTTGAACTTAATCCTTGCAGCCACTGGGAGCCAGTGCAGAGATTTCAGTCCTGGAGAGGTACGATCCCTGGGCTTGAGGCCAAAGACAAGTCTTGCAGTCTTGTTCGGGATAAGTTGCAGAGGGCAGAGGGTAGAGCTAGGTAGATTTAGATAGAGACTGTTACAATAGTCCAGCTTAGAGAGAACTAGTGCTCTGGAGACAGTGAGCTCTGGGGGAAGGAGAGGAAAGGAAGAATACCTCTAAGGAGGTGCAGCTGGTGGTGTGACTTCCTAGAGATGTCAGAGATGTGAGGGGAGAAGGAGAGAGCAGAGTCGAAGATGACCCTGAGGTTTTTAGCCTAGCAGGTGGGAGTAAGAAGAGGGCCAAGAGAGGCCGGCCAGAGAGCTGCAGGGAAGGAGGGAGTGGGTGTGCCGATTAGTAGAATCTCAGTCTTACTGGCATTAAGGCAGAGGTCGTTGGCGGCACACCACTGCTGGATGGCAGACAGACAGTCGGAGATGAGGGAAGGAGAGGAGGAGGCCGAGGGTAGCCTAAAGATGAGCTGGGTATCGTCCGCATAGCACTGAAAGTTGGGACAGAGAGCAGCGATGTGGTGGGCAAGGAGTGCCAGGTATTGGTTGAATAGCAAGGGAGAGAGGTTGGATCCCTGGGGGACACCACAGGTAGAGAAAAAAATGTCGGAGAGGAAGGACCCCAGTTGGATCTGGGCGGGTCGGTTGGAGAGGAAAGAAGTCAGCCACGCCAGAGCCTGACCAGTGATCACCAGGTTATCACACAGGCGGTTCAGCAGGATGGCATGGTTGACAGTGTCAAAGGCAGAAGAGAGGTAAAGCAAGATGAGAACGCAGGGGGTATTGGAGTCAAGGTTGGTGAGCAGGTCTTCACGGATGTTCAGGAGAGCAGTTTCCGTGCTTCTGGCAGCTCTAAAGCCAGACTGATGGTCATGAAGACAACCAACAGATTCAGTGTGGAGATTGAGCTGGGAGATGGCCAGTTTCTCCAGGAGCTTGACCCCGAAGGGAGTGATGGAGATTGAGCGATAGCCGGGCAGGAGGGGTCTGCAGAGGGTTTCTTTAGAAGAGGTTGCACAAGGGAGTGCTTTAGGGAGGAAGGGAAGACTCCAGTGGCAAAGGAGTGGTTGCAGAAAACAGCCAGGGCAGGAGCCAGTGAGTTAATGTAGTCCTTGATAGTTTTGGAGGAACAGGGGTGAACCTGTTTCGACGAGACTTTCATAGATCAGACTTGTCTAGAAACCTCGTCTGCAGAGAAAAGGGGAAAGGCCGAGAAGGAGGGAGGAGGGGTGGCAGAGGAAGGGCCAGAGGAAGAGCAGGGAGTGGAAGGGGGGAGGCGAAAGGAGGAGAGTGAGGACAGGATGTCCTGAGTTTTAGAAATGAAGTGAGAAGCCAGTGCTGTGCAGAGGGCCTGGGAAGGGACAGGAGAGGTAGAGACTGTGGCAGGATTGGCCAGTTCCTTGCAGATTTTAAAGAGTTCAGCCGAGTTGTTAGATGCTGCAGAGACGCGGGCTTGGATATGAGCTCTCTTCTTGGTGAGGACGGAGATCCGATATTGCCTTTGCAGCAGGCGGCAGGCCAGTTTGTCAGAGGATGAACTTGAAGCACGCCATTTCCTTTCGGCCACCCTACACCTGCCTTTTAGGGTGACAAGGTCTGAGTCATACCAGGAGTTGCACTTGGCTCTGGGCTTCAGGCAGATTCCCGTGACAGGGGCAAGGATATCAAGAGTATCAGATATAGAAGAGTGGAGCGTGAAGAGGGCTGTGTCAGGATGAGAGTCAGCCAGAGGGGGAGGAGGGGATGAGAAGGTGGCGGCGAAAGCCTCAACTGACATGCGCTTCATGGGTCGGATCACCGAGAAGGTGAGAGGCAGGGAAGGAGGAGGCTTGGCCTGCGGGTTAGGGAGGGGGAGGTGGGAGGATAGGAGAAAGTGGTCACTCCAGGAGAGAGGAGTGGAGAGAGAGACAGAGAGGGGACAGTCTGAAGAGATCAGTACATCAAGAATGTGTCTTGCAGAGTGAGTCGGGCCAGAGGGGAGAATAGTGAGTCAGAGAGAGTCGCATAGGTCGCAAAAGAGTCCAGAGGGAGGACATGAGGCATCCAAGTGGATGTTGAAGTCTCCAAGAAGGAGGAGTTGAGTGGTAGAGGCCAGGAGTGAGGAGGAGAGGTCTGCCCATTCAGAGAGGAAGTAAGAAATCTGACCAGGTGGCCGATAGATAGTAGCCACAGTAAGGGAATGGCTAGGGGAGAGAGAAAGCCTGCAGACGAGGCATTCAAAAGAGGAGTAGGCCTGCATAGGAGTGACAGAGGCAGGAATCCAATCAGGGAAGATAAAGGCTTCACCCCCACCAGAGCGGTTGGGCCTGGGTGCGGAGAGGATCTTGTAGCCATAAGGTAGGAGTGTGTCAAAGCTGGTGTCAGAGCTGGCCGTAAAGCATGTCTCAGTGAGACCGAGGACATCGAGGTCAAGTTCTTCAAGAAGGCGGCAGATATCAGAGGAATGTTTGACAGTGGAGCTGGAGTTCAGAGTGACAATGTGGAGAAGGTTGCCCTCCTTGAAGGACTTCCGGGGAGGGGTACAGATCAGAGGTAAGCCCTGCGGAAATGTAGAAAGCGCCCGAGAGGGGGCAGGGAGGGAGGGGGAAGGCAAGGTAGCCCGGGCAAGAGGAGAAGGGACAGCAGGAGAAAAAAGGAAGTTGATGAGGCGCAGAAAGCGTCTATCAAAGATATGAAGGTTGGTCTGAGGGCCTTGGACCAAGACAGTCCCGTTACAGTAGACATTAATGATGACCTTAGTGGATACGAAGGAGGCCAGGAGGGCATCCCAACGGGTGCCACCATTAATGGGAGAAGAGAAGAAAGGAGAGAGCACAGAGACCATATGAGGAGTCCATAGATCTTGTGAAGGAACGACAAAGAGGATGTCGGTGTTAGGCGGAAACCTGTGCAGTTCCCTCTGGGACCACTGCAAAAGATTTAGGACTACAGGTGTTTGGCGGTGAACCCACTTGGTAGCAGTCTGTACCACACAGATTCACTTGGTAGCTGTGGCTGAGCAGTCAGACTTCCCTCAAGAAGAGTTGAGCAGTATGTGGAGTATACAAAATAGGCCAATTCTTCACGGCAAGACAAGCAAACACGCAACAAGGCTTAGTGTAAAGATATTAAGGTATTTATTTATAATGAAACATCTATCAAAAACACTATGGCACTTTCACGGCAAACAAATCAAACACAATTACTCTACGAAGAAGAAACGATTAATCCCCCTAGCAATATTTCGACAAGTCTAGGTTATACCGGTACCACTTATTTACAGACAGAGGTGTATACCTCAACCTAGATGGCACTCTAATATTAGTTAGGACGGGAGAGAAAAAGATAGGCGGTTACGAAATCAACACAGTTCAATACTTCACGGATAAAATGCAAGGCAGGAAGGCAAGAATCACAATAGATCGTAAAGTTCAGAGGCCAGGCCCACTCGGAGAGAGGCAAGGCGATATGTCCCAAAAAGTCTCTAGTGGAGATGCATTCAAGTCTTTGTAGCAAATTGTTATCGGCAGATGGAACCAGTTCAGAACAATAAATGAGAAAAGCCTGGAGGCGACCCAACGGAAAGGAGAGGATTAAGACACCTCACTCGAACCGATCGAAAGGGAAGCCAGGCGGACACAGTACCTTGTTGTGGAGGGCAGCTCCGGTGGGGGCAGTTGTTCCTGGTGGTGGATGCACGTCGGATCTTTGCCAAGAGTAGAGATGATCTTGTCGTCGAAGAAAAGTGAAGTCCGGTGCACCACCAGGGAAGAGACCAGCCGTGGAGTGCTCCGTCACAAGGCACCACCTTTTGGTCGCGGTACAGGGGTAGTGGCTATCCGGTTGCCGAGGTGCTCTGCACGGGCAATTCGACCACTGCGTCCTGAGGCGAATAAAAAGCAAAGGGGACTGGTTGTTCCCACCAGTCAGGGGAAGAGACTCTCTGGCAGGGAGATCTCCTCTGTCGTCGGGAAGTGATGAGTCGGTTCCGCAGGGCTCCACCGGAGGTGTCGTCATGCAGGTCGGCTCAGCGTTACCCTCGTCGGATTCTTAGGTCCTGCGGCGACTTCTGAAGATCCAGTCCCAAAAGCACTGCTTTTATGCAGAAAACCTCCATTCATTCAGCCTAGCTGTCAATCAACACATGCTAAGTGGTGAGCGGGAAGGCTCACCACTTGGGCCAATCACTCCAGAGTGCGACCGGAGTTGGCAAGGCAACTCGGTCCAGGGTGCCTAAACCCCCTCCCACACCCCTGTGGTAACCCAGACAGAATGGCACCACTTTGGAGGGTCTCTGTACAGAGCCCGCCAAAAGTGGAACAAAGGGCTCGACCTTTGGTTTAGGAGTCACAGAGACGAACACAGACGCCATTTTACAAACCGAGTTCTGGCAGAAAATACCATCCGATAAACTTATTTAAGATAAGTAGATCGGTGGTACGTTAGAGATTAACGAGAAAAAGTATCAATCTCCAACAATGGGACGAATCCCATAGGGTTATGTTCGGGGTCGAACATAACAAGTAGTTTCCACTGCCACCAGCCAAAACTCGACGAGGGGGGATGGGACAGTGCCCCCTCGAGTAACAGTAATCGAATTACCCCTACTAGTACGTCCACAATAAGATGGTTTGTACTAGTCCTGTTAGTAAATTTAGGTCTAGTAAAGCCAATGGTGACTTTACATGCCCGCGGAGACAGTAGTCAGTCCCCGGTTATGGAGTCTATGGTGGAGGTCCGCTAGGACGCCCCAGTGTTACGGCACATAGGGTGCGGTGTAACACACATAGAAAAACATATGAGACCCTATGGAGTAAAAGACCCCATAGCCCATAGAACACATTTACATTCAAAGGAATTACACACATTCATGTCCAAGAGTGGGAGGAAAAGAGTCTCACTCTTGGCAGGATGGAAAAAAACAAACTCCAGAAATCCAGCAAAGCTGCTGGGGGACTCACTAGGTTAGGAAATTCAGCCTAAACAGAGAATTCTCCCTAACAGTCGGTGAGAGTTTCCTTGGAGGTGGCGCTGGTGTAGGTGTCGGCGATTGGGAGGCCTGGGTTGGAGACCAGGATGTCCTTTTTAAACTTCTTCCTACCAGACTTAGTGAGGAGAGCAGGATAGTCAATAAAGAAACAGTTAGAAAAGATAGGGGAGACAGAGAGTACCATAGAGTAGGAGGGAGCGGAGGGAGGGTACCAGGGGTAGACAAACTAAACAGCGAGAGGCTGTGAGAAGAGATATTGGACAAGATGACAGCACTCAGGATGCGAGCGCAGAAAAAGCACAGGACATTCTAAGGCAGGAGAGAAGAGATGCCCAAGTTTGAGATTTCTTAAGAGGGAGGAAAGGCCTAGGTTTCGCAATGCAATTTTAGAAGTGCAGATACAGGCAATTTAAAACAATGCAATGCAATTTTAGTGATGCAGCTACAATCAAATTTAAAGCCAGTGGAAAGCCACCTAAGTTTGAGGATCCTAAGAGAGGGAGAAAAAGGGCCTAGGTTTCACACTGCAATTTCAGAAGTGCAGATACAAGCAAATGAAAACAATGCAATTTTAGTGGTGCAGCTTCAAGCAAATTTAAAACCAGTGGAAGCCACCTAAGTTTGAAATTCCTAAAGAGGGAGAAAAGGCCTAGGTTAAGGCCTAGGCTCAAGTGATAGTGATGGATGTACAGGGATATTTGTTATAGTGCCATGCTCTGGGGTGTGTTGGTTTCAGAATATGGTAGTAGGTGGTGTTGAAGGGTGTGGGGTGTATGTAGGAGTAGAGGAATGAGGCGAGTCTGAGGTGGGAGTCAGGGGCTGCTTTCTGGGCCTCCCATGTCACCATTTTGGCCTGTGGCTCACCCTGGGATTCCAAGGAAACCAAGCTGCCTCCAGGCTCAGCTAAATGCAACTCTGGTGAGTGGTTGACCTGTGGACAGTCTGTAGCACACGAGGTGTGGTGCCAGGCTCTTGCACAGCCCTGTCCACCATCACAGATCTCCTCCTCTCCATGCTGCGCCTTACTATCAGCAACTCAATTCTGGTTGTCTTCCTCTGCTACTCCAGGGAATTGCCAAGCCTCTCTGGCTGCTACCCACTTGAATTAAGGTCCTACAGGTTACGGCGCTAGCAGTGGCTTAGTCTGAGGAGCTCGGGTGCTGTTGGAAGTGCTGGTGCAGGGACGCTAGGTGTGTGGACTCTCCACTGCTGGTGTAAACAAAGTCCTCTGCCTGCACGAGGAGCATGCAGTCCTTTTGAATTTTCTTTTTAATAGCTAATGCTTTGTCTACAATATTTTGAATGTAATTTTCTTTTGATATGTATCTATGTGCACATTTGTAAATGTGTACCTGTATCATTAACCTTGTAATGATTTTAGTTTCTTTAGCTTAAAAACATGTGTTTTGATTCTATTTTGTATTGTACATGTTTTTGAAAAGCTAAGTAAGTATATTTGTTTCAATTTGTTTCTTTTGTGTTGTATGTATGGTATTTGACTGTCCAGTTATCTGATGTGTTTTTATTGTGCTTGGTTGTTGGTGCACTATTTAAGTTTTTTTTAAAATGTTTAGTTGTTTTTAGTGTTGAATTGGTTGTAGTATGTAAACCTTAATTTTGTTTTAATGTGTGGGTTTTTTTTTGTATGCACCATTGCTCTGGACTTTTGAATTTGTGTGTCCATTGTTCTAATACGATTTTCTGTAAAGTTTTTTAGAAAAAACATGTAGTACATTGTTTATTATATGAGTTTTTATCAAATTAGTTTAGAAAAAAGCTTGATGTATTTATAAACTATAAAACCACAATGTATTTATTCATAATGAAAAACTGTACAAGTACAATAGGCTTTATAGTAATAAGTGTGTAATAGTTTTTAAAATGGTTTTGTGTGTTGTTTCAAACACTATATGCATATTGTTTTTATTCTAATAGTATGACCTTAACGGTGGCATACAATTTCAATGAAAATGAAACAGAAAATCGGCCCATTGAAGTGGAAGCTGATATACCAAAATATTTAAAAGTGGCAGCTTTACAGAGAGACACAGCCACACAGTTAGAAGAAAACACAGAGATTCCTCCACTGGAAGATTTCCCAGAATTTTCAAAAATGGTAGAGGAGCAGATTTTATCAGCAGATGCATGCGATAGCGATGAAGATAAAAATGAGTTGAGAAAAATATTTATGGAGTTTAAAGATGTCTTTGCTAAAGATGCTTATGATTGCGGCCTAACTAATTTACATGTTGCCACACTACCGGAAGGGTGTAGTAGAAGCCCAGTATTTGTGCGCCAGTTTAGATTACCACTGGAATCATTGGCAGAGATAATTAAAAATTTGGAGCCTCGGGGAATTATCAGGCCTATTCATAGCACATCCAACACACTTATTTTAGGTGTGTTAAAGCCAAATGGTTAATGGCGTCTATGTGCAGATTTGAGAGAATTAAATAAAAGAGTGCCAGTGTCCAGATGGCCACTGCCATTCATTGACCAAGGCCTGGCTCAGGTGCATGGCTCAAAAGTGTTTACTACATTAGATCTCACATCTGGATATTGGTGCGTGGCGTTGGCAGAGGACATTCAGAATTTATTTTCATTTTCATTTGATAAGACCCAATATGCATGGGTTAGAGTTCCATTCGGGCACGTTAATAGTGGGAGTGAATTTGGAATATTTTTGAGAAAGGCTGTGCCTGATGCAGCGGAAAGAGGAACCATAGTTTATGTGGATGATGTCCTGATAAAAAATGAAAGCTTGAAAAGCCATTTTGATGAAATAAGACATGTTCTTGGTCAATTGCAAAAGGCAGGTGCCAAAGTATCTTTACAAAAAGCACAATGGTGCAAGAAAAAAGTGAATTTTCTAGGCCATGAAGTGACTGAACATGGACTAATCCCACAAAAGAAGAAAGTAGAGGCCATACAAAAACTAAAAGACCCTAGAAGTGTGAAAGGTTTGAAAAGTTTATTAAGAATGACAGGGTATAACAGAAAGTTTATTGAAAAATATGCTGAAATTACTCAACCATTGACTAAACTATTAAAGTTGAATACACCCTGGAAATGGGGAAAAGAGCAGTCTGAGGCAGTGGCTAAATGAAGGAATGTCTTGTAAAGGCACCATGCTTAGCATACCCCATAAAGGATAGGGGTTTCTTTATAGAAATAAGTTTCTCTGAACATAAAATGTCAGCAGTTTTATCACAAAAACATGATTTGAATCACAAAACCATTGCTTATGCAAGTAAGGCGTTTTCCCAAGTTGAAATTAAATTCAGTAAATGTGAAAAGGCACTTTTGACCACTGTGTGGGTGCTACAGCCTTTCCGCCCCATTGTTCAGGGAGAAAAGGTAACTATTGAGACAAATCATCAACCTTTGCAGTTTTTAGAGAGTAAAAGAATTAGGTCAGGTAACCTAGCACAGTCCAGAATCACTTCATGGACACTGGCATTGCAAGGCTTTCCTGTAGAAGTGAGATATGGCCAAAGTAAAAAGAGCCCAGTTGCTCAAGTTTTGGCAAATCTACATGACTGTTTAGCTGAACATGTATCAAACGAAGTAGAAGTGGAATCTAGTTTACAGGAATTTGGGCAATCACCACACAAAGCTTTTGATGAAAAGACATGCAAGGATTTGCCAACTGTATATGTTGACGGTTGTGCTTTTCACATTGAAAATGACAGTAATAAACAATTGGTGTCAGGAATAGGAAATGTCTAGTTGAAATTTGAAGGCATTCCCAGTATAGGGATGAGAATTGGGGCTAGGAGCAGTCAAGTAGCAGAATTGGCAGCCATTTATAAAGCAATTAATACTGCAGTTGATAATAAATTTAGTGAAATTGTTCTGGTGACTGATTCTGATTATGCACAAAATAGCTTTGTGGAATATTTGCCTGGCTGGAAAGCAAGAGGCATGATTACAAACAATAAAAAGCCCCTTAAACATTGAAAAATGATACAAGCCATAGACAAATTGGTGTCAGAGAATGATTTGACAATATACTGGAGGAAAATTTGTGGGCATTTAAAAACTCCAGGAGAGGATAAAGAAGGAAATGATAAGGCAGATCATTTAGCTAAAATTGTGGCAGTGATGGGAGAGTTGCTACCTATTGAACATTTACTTGGTGAAATACAAATTGATGCAGTGACACTCTCTAAAGTGCCAAAGGAGGTAGAACAACCAGTGGTACAGTGGAGTTATGATACACCAGATCAAGATCTGATTAAGGCACAAAAAGATGATCCAATTTTGGGAATATATTATAATAATTTGATAGACCCTGAACAAAACCCTTTAACAGAAAATGATTGTGTGGGAAAAGAAGAGATGAGGGTGCTATTAAAAAATAAGGAACAAATTAGGCTACAGGATGGACTCATGATTAGAGAGTCCATAACAGGACAAATACAGTGGGTGGTACCCCTTTCATTCAGAGGGCTAATGCTACACCATGCACATGATGCAATAATTGCAGGACACAGAGGTTCACAAAAAACATTGCAGATACTGAAAGATTATGCTTACTGGACACATATGTCCCAAGATGTGGAATTATATACTCGGGGATGTCTAGTATGTGCCCAATTTAAACCTGATTCACCAATGCATAGAGCCCCATTAATGAAAAAAGGCTTAACTCTTCCATGGTCAGATTTACAAATAGACTATGCATGGCCTGTAAAGAGGTCGAGCAGGGGGAACCGGTATATTTTGAGTGTGGTCTGTTTAATGTCAAAATGGATAGAGTGTACTCCTGCACCAGATTGTAGTGCGCAAACGGCAGCTACATTACTGGTAAATCATATATTTTCAAGATTTGGGTTACCACAAAGAATAGAATCAGACAGAGGAAGTCATTTCACAGGCGCTCTAATGAGTAAGGTGTGGCAAATACTGGGAGTGAAAAGAAAACTACATATTGCATATAGACCCGCCTCTTCTGGTGAAATTGAACGCTGTAGTAGGTCTGTTGTGGATATATTAAAGAAGTTTGTAGTAGAGGCAGGTTCCAGCTGGGATTTATGTTTACCTCTGGTTTTGATGGCAATAAGATCAACTCCTGCTAAAGCAACAGGTATCAGCCCTCCTAAAGTATTGACAGGTAGGAAAATGGTGTTGCCGCAACACTTGCTATACAGGACACATGAGCAGACACTTGTAAGCGCAACTACAGTTCATGAATATATGGAAGAATTGAGGAAGCATTTACAACATGCATTTGCTTTTGTGCAGCGAAATTTAGAAAGGGCTATTGACAGTGGAAAATCGTATTATGATAAAAAGACATCGGTGAAAGAGTATAGTGTGGGGGATCAGGTGTATACATTTCATTTTGGAAAAGGTAAACAGAAAAATTCTAAATTTCTGGCAGCCTGGCCGGGGCCATTTCAAATTATAGATAAAGTATCCCCAGTGGTCTACAAAAGTTTGAAAACTGAAGGTGAAACGGTAACAGAACAATTTGTTCATGTTAACCAAATTAAACCATGGCACCTCAAGCATGAAGTAAAGAGGCTGGAGCGTGTAGAAACAGATCAGGTCCCTTACATACATGAAATAAGACATATGAATCTATTTATAGGGCCAATAACAGAGAAATAAAAATAGAAGTGATTGTTGTAATGGAATAGATGTGAATAAAAAGACTATATGTGATGATCATTAAAAGAGGGCTGAAAATAATTAAATATGAAATATGTTAAATGATCAATGATGCTTTATGTGTGTTTGTTTTCTCTCTGACATGTGCTTAATTTCAGAAAGCGAAAGAAAGAGGGCGAAATATTTTTGAATACATTGATATTTTATTTTTGGTAAAAGGGTGAAATTAGTATTGTGCTAGGTACTTAATCTGTTTCTTTTCTATTTTATTTAGAACATTAACCTGTCTTATGAGGTCGGAGGTCACAGGACCGGAGGACACGGGAGGCGATGGAGTACTGGAGTCCACGGGATAAAGATCAAGTGATGCCTGCCTCCGGGTGGAGATGAAGACAAAGTAACTGGGATTTCCCAAAGAAATGACTCCTATGGAAAAACATCCAAAACTGCCAGGATGAAAGATTGCCCCAAAAGAACCAGATGATTTGATGTTGCTGGTCGGGACGTCTCAGAGGCGGACAACAGTAGAAGAGCAATAAACTTGCAGCGTTGTGAATGCAAGAATTCGGATGTATGCTGGAAGTATGGAGTTCCACATCTTTATTATTTTAATTAATTATTTTAATTTGTTATGTTAATTATTTATTATTATTATTTATTTTATTTTATTGTTTTATGATTGACTTCAAGTATAAAACACTGCACAATCACACTTCAGTTGGGAAGAAATATGTAAAATATTTTATAAGAACTGATGGACTCATTTGAGATGAATTTAGATTTTATGGTGGATAAACAGTGATTTATTGTGAAAAGTGTGAATATTCATTTTGTTGAATTGCTATGATGAAAAAACAAAAAGGAGCACAAGTTGGGTTTCTTCCAATTGTGGCTTGGACCACTGCCAAATTGTCAAAAAAGGAGGGATAATGTAGTATAATTCATAGTGCTTTGAAGTATAGCGCCTTGATGTTTATAGCGCCTCACTGAATGTGATAGCATTCTATTGACAGCAATAATGTGACATACATATTTAGCCAGTCCTATGTTGCTAGCATAATGTATGAGTATGCAGAGGAGTACAGGCTGCAGGTTTAAAAGTGCATCAGATTTATTTATTTTTATTTTTTCTCTTCCTTGAAATGCCTCATACACAGGAGACTACATTATTTATCTAACTGACTGACTTAATTAACAAGCACTAATCACTAGTGCTAATTCATTAATATTATAATGTAGTCCCATGTACAAAGTGAGGTGGAAGTACATGTTTTGAAATTCGTTTTTTAAACGTGTATTTTTCTCTCTTATTTTCTCTTGCTGTGCTGAATGCAGTAGGCAGGAAGGCAGCAGGAAATCAAAAAAGAAACAGATATTATAATCTGAAGCTTCCATTGTTTTGTGACATAAGGGTATTAACATAATACATTTTCTGCTAATATGATTGGAAGGAAGTATATCTGCAGATATGCCACGTAAGCAGCAGAGTTCTGCTGGGGAAGGTCTGACAGAAAAAGTTCAGATCGCTTTTGCTGGGCTCTAGAGACGGATGATCTGGATGACTGGGCTGTGAGACAGACGTGCCTAGTCTCACTTAGCACTGGCTTGAGAACTCTATGTTCTCGCTGTGCATTTCAAACCTTAAAAATTACAAAGGCAACCCCTGCTGGCTGGGCCCGTTCTTCGGAGGCAAGCGAAGTGAGGTCGTGTGTGGGAGAGAACTACAAATCTTTGGTAAATATCCAAAGTTGAATTGAGGTTATTGTGTGCTGTTGTACGAATGACTTTCTAAAAATATCAGGCAGGCAGAGTAGCCGAAGGGAATCCCCTGCATTTAATTGCCATGTTATAATATTACAAAGTGAATTTTGTTCTGTCGCTGTATTTTTTTTCTCTTCTTTTTGTTACAGACAATGCGTAATGTAAATGGTAAGATGTTTATTTTGATTTGCAATTGTTTCTAATACACACAATATAAAAGCAGAACATGTATAGAGTTTTGTTTTTCTCTTTTCTTGGTGCCTTTGGAATAATACTGTATGACACAGGGAAGATTTTTTTAGGTGGTACATGTGTCATGTTTCCCATGCAGATGGAATAGATAGAATTAGCAGTGATAAATAGTTGTATGCGTGTGTTCACCCAGTGCATGGTGTCTGGGTGAAATCTAATACAAAATACAGATTACTGGGGGTCCATGAACCAGTAATGAATCAGTAATGAGGCCTATGGAAGCATAGTTCACTGATGTAGATAAATCAGTGATAATGCCACAGGTTATTGATAATGCTATATGTGAAATTGTGGTGTTTTTGAATGTAGGTCCAAGGCTCTCTATAGATCACAAGAACATTATAAGAATAAGGAAGGTTTTGTGTATGATGGGGCTATAATAATGTAGGGAAGGAAAATCCTGCTCACCACTAAGTAATTTACCAACAGAAAATACCACCAATAGTGTATACCACTAAATTATCCCATATAGTGTAATAAGACATGGTCACTGAAAGGAGGTATGACCAAACCCAATCTAAATGCAAGGATAAGTCATCACCAAATTGCCACTCTTCTTTGGCGGTAGGAAAATACCACCAGATCCCAAATCTACACAAAATATCTTACACTTATAAGAGATCTCGCAACAGGACCACCAAAGAAACCAAAAGCAACTGCTACTCCATCAAGTAGCAGAATCACAACACTATCTAGTCCAAATGCAAATGCTCATCCAACAGAAAAAACAAAGATAAAAATGCCTTCTAAAAAAACAAGTGGGGTTCAGCAAATGACACAGTGACAGAACTCTCAGGTCCATTTAAATTTTCCAACACAACTGGTGTAAATTGCTATGAAAATGTAACAATCAATCTTCTATTTCAATTGCCACCAATTGTTCAAAACATTTACTTGAACGGCTTAGACCATATGTGTTTTCATATGCTAGTCTTTCATCGAAATGTAACAAATAATCCTGACAACACTTACAGGGCCTCATTACGACCCAGGCGGTAAGGGGTTTATGGCAGCGTAAACAGCGCTGACCCTTACTGCCTGAGTACGAGGTCCCTTAGCGCCATGGCGGATTTAACACCTGCTTTTAGCAGGTGTTAAAATCCATGGCGCTAAGGGACCATGGAGTTAATTACGCCACCGTAATTTACGGTGGCGTAATTAACGCCTTCCCCACTCCCATTATGCCCTATGGAGCAAAAATGGGAATGGGGAAGGGTAAATGGGGATTGGGGACTTACCGCCCTGCCAAGGTCGGAATGGGGCGGTAAGTCCGCCAACCACCATGGCGTAAACATAGTTTACGCCATGGTGGTAAAGTCACGGCCCAGGCGGTAACTTACCGCCTGGGTCGTAATGAGGACCACAGTGTCTCCGGAATAAAGCAAGAATTGGAATACTATGTGGGAATGGTAAGATTCCCCATAAACACACATGAAGATCCACAAGAATTTCTAAAGTACTTACTGCAAGTACTAGAAAGCAAAAATATACCTATAAATTAAATCTTGCAGATTTCATATACGTTGAAACATACATGCGCTTTCTGCAACCATTTTACACATGAATGATTTGCATATGTATCTATACTTAATTGTGAATCCATTCAATTTCATCAGCTGGTGCAAAATGCAAATCATGGCATATTATGCAGTGTTTGCAATTCAGACAATCGTTCAACCTTACACATAAACTCACATATCCAAAATGTAATAGTAACGCTTTTAAGGTACAACGTAGATGGTATGAAAAACTACTGAACGCATACTACCTTCACACACAGGCAAGTATCTCTTGGCAAGAAAACCTTCACAACAGCAGGCATAATCTACCACACTGGTGCCACATCCAGTGCAAGCCACTTTAGGGCATACATTAAAAAAGATGTCGCTGGTTTGAATGCAATGACACTTCCCTTACTCTAAAACATAGATTACCAGCAAATCTAAGAAATGCCTACTTAATATTCCT
The DNA here is from genome assembly GCF_040938575.1 of Ambystoma mexicanum. Taxonomy (NCBI): domain Eukaryota; kingdom Metazoa; phylum Chordata; class Amphibia; order Caudata; family Ambystomatidae; genus Ambystoma; species Ambystoma mexicanum. The sequence continues at coordinate 644,698,204 of NC_090930.1, read as the reverse complement.
TAAACCTAAATGTTGTCACTGACCTGTAAAACTATTGTAAGTTAGTGCACAATAGACACCAAGAGGATTCTAAGTGCATCAAAAAATACACTTCTGAACTGTAAAACTGTAAAAGGTTAGCATACACCAACTGGTATGTAACTACATCCATAGCGCTACAATGCTGTTTGTGAAATGGAAAACAGTTTCAATATGCCAACAGATGTACATGTCATCCATTTTCGATAATGCTATACCGTTTTTTCCCCAATGACCCAATGATTATGCACACAGAAACAACAACTGTGCAAAACACACACTAACATAAAATGTACTGATTATGAAGGTCTACAAACTTTAGTCACTAACCTGTAAAACTATCAACCATTAGAATACACCGACCGCTATCTAACTGCACCCATAACATTGCAATGTTACTTTCCCATAGTGAAACAGTTAGAATCCACTAACAGGAAGGAAAGTGCTTGAACGCATACCCTTCTAAACTATAAAGTTATCAACAATTAGAATATGTTGACTGGTATATAACTGCACCCATAATATTGCAATATCACTTTCCAATAGTGAAAGAGTTAGAATTCACCAACAGGAATGAAAGTGCTTCAAAACATACCCCGGAAAACTGTAAAACTATCAACAGTTAGAACACGCCAACTAGTATCTTCATGCACCATAATACTGCAATATTAATTTCCAACAGTGGAAAGGTTAAAATACACCAGCAAAAATTAAAGTGCTTCAAAACATACCCTTCGAAACTGTAAAAGTATCAATAGTCAGAATACGGCAACTGGTATCTGACTACACCCATAGTACAGCAATATTACTTTCCAATAGTAAAAGAGTGAACATTCACCACCAGGAATGAAAATGCTTCATACCAACGGGTATCTAACTACAGCCATACCACCAGCACTCTCAAAAAGCAAAACACATACAACATTACAATTCTTCCTACTGCAACAGTGCTTGTAACAGCAAATACACTTATTTGTGCACCTTAAACATTCCTTTAAGTACTGCACACTTCAAACACACATAGTGTGGCACGTAACAACAAATAAATGTACTAGGCTTTTTTTTTAATTCTACATGGATTTTTTTTTTCACAGACCCAAACACTGCAACTGTGCAACACGCACAGTCATGTTGTTTGAAGCATAGTACTTGCAATGTACTAATTATGAGGGTCTAAAAAGTACATGAATATGGGAGATTGTGTGCAATGCAACATTGTGAAGTATCTCACCTAACATATTATGCTATGTTTTTTCACAGAGAAAGAAGCAAATATTTCTACCTGCATTAACATGTACAACAAAGTCAACCGGTGCCCCGAATGGTACATCAATGAAAAGTATCATTTCCACTTCAGTGGTATTGTGTCACTGTGTTCCAAAAACTATACACTGCCTATACAGCACGTATAATGACTATACACAAATTATTGTAATAGTTCTTTCCAAAGGCCGAATTCCATTTCTATACACACATTATTACAATGCTTGGAGCCAGTGGCCAGATTCTTGGGTGCATGGCGGTATTATGCTGTGATGGTTGTGGCCAGTCCCTAGATTGGCCATGCATCCATGAATCTAGAGACTGGCCACAACCACCACAGCATAATATGGCCATGCACCCCAGAACCTGGCCACTGGCCACAACAAACACACCACAACTTGCCCTTATTTTTCCAATTCAAACACCATTTTAAGACATCAAAATAGACTGCCAACCCTTTTTTTACCAATGGCAATATCACCATATCATCTAGATTCCACTCCCCTACTCTAACTAGCCCTTTTGTAGTCACCAAATAACCCCAAACATGTTTCTCCAACTGTCCACTAAAGAACAAGTGACTCTCTGACCTGGTAACGTTCTTTCGATGGGATGGTCTGAGGACGTATTCCATATATATGACAGTAATCACCACATCTGTGCTGCTTTGGAAAATATTTTGGCGTCTGCGTCCTGCGTGGATGACGTTGATACTCCGTCCTCGAGGGCATCTGTCGAGCCGACGTCACCGGATGTTATAAGTAGGACGCGCGACGCCCATAGCCTCAGTTGTAGTTTTTTCCTCAGAATGTGTGGCACCAAACCACTGCCAGTATGACCACAGAAAGCCTTGCGGAAACGTAAACTGCAATCGCATAAGAAATTCTGTAGTGGGGCAAGTAGGGAGGGAGCAATATGGAATACGTTGTTGGACCATACCATCGAAAGAACGTTACAAGGTAAGAGAGTAACTTGTTCTTCGAGGTGATTGGGTCCTCCGATGTATTCCATATCTATGACAGACTCCCAACGCAGTACCAACGTATGGAGGAGGGAAAAAGAATTTATAATATAGAAATTTAGAATGCCCAATCAAATTGCAGAGTAAAGGACCGCCTTGACAAAGGCCAGATCCTGCCCATGGATAGAATCTAGGGAGTAGTGTCGTACAAAAGTATGAACCGAAGGCCATGTGGCTGCTTCACAGACGTAACGAATAGGAACACCCCTCTGCAGGACAGTAGAGGCAGCCATACCCCTAGTAGAAGGGGCCTGTAAGCCTACCGGAGGGTCCTTACCCGCCAGGCGGTAACATTCAGAAATTGCCAAGATAATCCATCTAGACAAAGTCTGCTTATTCACAGCTTATCCCAAACGCCTTCCAGCGTAACCAATAAAGAGGTGATCATCCACTCTGACCCAGGACATGCGTGAAATGTAAAAACTTAAAGCTCTCCTAGGATCCAACATATGGAGCATCTCCTCTTCCTTACCAGGATGTGGAGGAGGATAAAATGGCGGAAGAACAACCTTCTGGCTTAAATGAAATTCCGACACCACCTTCGGAAGAAAGGAAGGACGAACTCTAAGGACAACCCTGTCCTTATGAAACACAGTGAAGGGTGGCTTAACTGAAAGTGCCTGCAACTCACTCACTCTGCGAGTGTAAGTGACCGCAACTAAAAATACAGTTTTAAGGGTTAACAGCCTCAAAGGACAAGAATGTAAAGGCTCAAACGGAGCACCGATAAGGAATTTCAGAACAAGGTTCAAATCCCAACCAGGCACCTGGAAAGGTGACAGCGGTAACACATTAGTGAGTCCTTTGAGAAACTGAGAAATTAAAGGAATTTTTAAATAGGAACACTTCTCAGACGAGAGCTTAAATATAGACAGCCCCGCCAGGTAACCTTTAACAGTACCCACTTGCAGGCCCCTGTGGGCCAACAAAAGCAAAAAAGACAGAACCACAGGAATGTCGCATGAAAAAGGATCCACATTCTGAACCCTGCACCGTCGCAGAACTTTCTCCAACGGCAACGGTACAGGGACTTATCGCCGGCCGTCTGGCGGAAAGCAACACCTCCATCACGTCTTCAGAGAGGTCCCAATCCTTGTACCTCAACCTTTCAGAAGCCAAGCATGAAGGTTGAGGGACCTGACCTCTGGATGGAGAACCTGACCCCCCTCCCATGAAAGCTGATTGTCTCGCTAGGGAAGACGACGTGGAGTGCAGATGGACAAGTCGAGAAGGTCCGGGTACCACGTCCTCCGGGCCCATGCAGGAGTAATGAGGATCATCCGGGAACTGAGCCTCCATAGCCTCCGCAGCACTTGCAGGATGACGGGGACTGGAGGAAACGCGTACAGCAGTGGGAAGGACCACTCCACCACGAACACGCCTCCTAAGGCTCCTTTTGGAGGAAATTCCTGCGAGCCGAACCTTTCGCACTTCCGGTTGACACTGGAGGCGAAGAGATCCACTTGAGGTGTCCCCTAAAGGGCGAAGATCTCCAGGAGAATCTCCTGAGCCAGCTCCCACTCGTGAGAGATTGCGCTCTGCCTGCACAGAGCGTCCGCCATCTCGTTTTCGTCTCCGGCCAGATGAACTGCCGAGATCGAAACTTCCTGCTGGATGGCCCAGAACCTGAGCTGCATCGCCTCCCTGCACAGAGGAAGTGGCCCTACCCCCCTTTTGTTGAGGTAGTGCATGGCCACTGTGTTGTCCATCAGAATCAGGGCATTCTTCCCTCACACAGTCGGCAGAAAAGCCTTCAGGGCAAGCCTGATGGCCCACAGCTCCAACAGATTGATATGGAGTCTGGACTCTGACAGAGACCAACGACCGCTGACTGTCAACTCGTTGGCATGAGCGCCCCATCCCGTGAGGGATGCATCCATCACGATCATCACCTCTGGCCAGGGCAGCCAAAATGGAGCCCCCTCAGCAGATTGCCTTCGACGGCCCACGACAGAAGGTCCTGGGTGACCGAGGGCGGCACCCGAACAGGGTCCGACATCCTGCCGGAGGACTGTCACCACTGGAGCTTGAGGGCCCATTGCAGGGATCTCATCTGCAACCTGGCCTCTGGCACCAGAAGAATGCAGGATGCCGAGCAACCCCAAGAACTCGAACGCCGGGAGCACCTGGGCAAGTTGAAACTTGTGCACCATCTGTTGAATGTGAAGAGCCCTCACCTGGGGAGGGAAAAACTGCCCCAGGGATGTGTCGAGCACTGCTCCGATGTACTGGAGCCGCTGTGTTGGCGTCAACTGGGACTTCTTTAAGTTGAGTGAGAAGCCCAGCTTGTGAAGGGAGTGGCAGGTGACGGACAGATGATCCAGGACCTGCTCGGGTGAGCGCGCCCTGATCAACCAATCGTCCAGGTAGGGGTAGACGTGAATCCCCCCTTTCCTGAGATACGCTGCCACCACTACCATGAGCTTGGTGAAGACCCTCGGGCCGGAGGTCAATCCGAATGGCAGGACCCGAAACTGAAAGTGCGAGTCACCAACCACAAACCTCAGGTATTTCTTGCGCTTTGGATGGATCGGCACATGAAAATAAACGTCCTTGAGATCGAGAGACACCAACCAGTCCTGAAGTTGAAGGGCCTGGAGGACTTGAGAAAGAGTAATCATCTTGAACTTTTCCTTCCTGAGGAGTTTGTTCAAACTGCGCAAGTCCATGATGGGTCTCAATCCCCTGTCTTTCCTCAAAATCAAAAAACAAGGGGAATACCATCCCTTGTTCCTCTCCGCAACAGGCACCAGTTCGATGGCGCCTTTCTCCAGCAGGGATTGAATTTCCTGTGCAAGGAGCGGATCCGGACTCTTCAAAGAGAGATTCCCTGGTGGATTGTCGTGAGGCCTCTGCCGGAAAGGAAGACAGTAGCCGTGGGCTATGATCTCCAGAACTCACATATCTGAAGTAATGGCACACCACTCTACAAGATGCTGCGCCAGCCTTCCCCCAACCGGCGACCCATGGGACATGGCCTCATGACTGAGCTGAAGCGGCTGCGGCAGTGCCTGAGGTCAAAGAGGCAACTGCCCGAGCGGCCTTGGCACCTCGAGTACCCTGTTTTCCACCTATGGCACTCTTACGGTGGCCCCTTTGACTAGCAGCTCCTCTCGATTTACTAAAGGACGAGTAATATCAAAAGGAACCTCCCCTCCATTGTTGTCACCTAGGACGAAATGGCAGAGGGGGGCGAACTGCAGCGCCCAATGACTTTGCTGCAGCCTTGGAGGTCGCAACCTCTCAAGGCTCTCGTCAGCCTTGCTGCCAAAAAGATGTTCAGCATCAAAGGGCATGTTGAGGAGCCGAGCTTGCACATCAGGAGCAAACCCCGACTTCCGCAACCATGCAAACCTGAATATTACGGTACTCGCCACCATGGACCGGCTGACGCAATCAACCATGTCCAGACCTGACTGAACGGACTCACACATAGCGTCCTTGCCATCCTGCACGATAGCAAGAAAACCATACAGTTCCTCCCCTTCGGGAATATGATCAGCCTTTAAGGAGATACAGTTCCACAGAGTGTGCGTGAAACGAGACAAGGCACAAACGCAGTTGGCAGCCTGAAGCGCCATACCCCCAGAAGAAAACACCTTCTTCGCCCAGCTGTCAAAACGTTTGTCGTCCCTATCAGGAGGGATGGTAGGGTACAACGCCTGCTTTGCGGGGGGCGTAGCCGCCTGCACCACCAAACTCTCCGGAGTGGGGTGCGTGGTCAAGTAGCAGGGGTCGCCACTGGCTGAGCGATATTTCTTCGGCAAGGACTTGCTCACTGCCAGGAGACTCTCCGGAGAAGTCCAAGCCGCAGCCACCCTTCTCTGCAAGGCCATATGGAATGGCAGTACCGGGTCAGTTGGTGGACCTTGGTCAAGGATATCAGTCAGATCATCGTGCTGAAAATCCCCAGGGGGGGAAAGACCACCCCATGTAATCCGTGACCCTCGACATCAGGCGCCGGAAAGAGGAGTCAGCATGCGTGCCAGGCTCAGGCCTAACAAACTCCACCTCCGGAGAGGTGTCCAGCCCACTGGCATCATGCAACGACTGGCGCAGGTCCTCAAATTGGCTATGACCAGAAAGGAGGCCATCAGGAACCTCTGCAGGAACCTCACCTTCCTCAGACCCCTCATCCACCTCAGAAATATAATCCAAAGGCTGCAAAGAGGGTACAGAAAAAGGAACAAAGACATATTTAGCTTTGGGCAGAGCCTTTCTAGGGGGTTCCACCGTGCCACAGGGTACCCCCGACAAAGCTGCCTCGAAAGGCATCGAGGGCATCAACGGAATTGGCCTAGAGCGACCATCCTTGTCCGACCGGGACCTCGAAGGCGCCCGGTGGTTGCGACGACTGCTCGAGCCCGAAGGCGGACGAGCGGTGTCTCTAGTACGGCAGCTGATTGGTCTGTGCCTTGAACACATGACCAGAAGTACAAAACTTCTCATATTCAGTGGCACACCCAGGCCAGCTTTGCCTGGACAGCCGGCTAATGGCTATGGCTAGGGGCACCTCCCTAGGGCACCACCATCACCTTTGTTCAGCCAGGACACAAATGGTGTTTACCTCCATATAAGAGAACATATTTTGGTGGCATAACCAGTGCTGTACTCGTTACTCCTGAATTGAATGTATTTGCATTCTGCATATAACCTGTGTTAAACTTCGCTGCATTTCTTAAGAATAGCCACTGTATTGAATTTAGGTAAATATTTTGAGTATAGCACTGTATTGAATTTAGGTACGTTTTTGAGTATAGCCTCTGTATTGAATGTGGGTGCATATTTGAGTATAGCCACTGCATTGAAATTAGGTGCATATTTAAATACAGCCACTGTGGGGAATGTATGCACATATTTGAGTATAGCCACTGTATTGAATGTAGGTTTGTTTTGAGTACAGCCACTGTATTGAATTTAGGTGTGTATTTGAGTATAGCCACTGTATTGAATACAGGTGCATGTCTTGAATACTCTGCATACCCACCCTCCAAAACTGAACAAACCAGACACATACCTCCACCACAAAAATACTGCATACTCCAGGCACTCTACTTACACTCCACAACACCCAAGAGAATACTAAGTCAACTACATATAAATCACCCATATACAACCTGAACCAAACCCACAAGTCAACCAACAAAAACGAACCAGCACACAGTGACAGAGTTTCCAGAACTGAAGCAGCCAAACAAACTTCAAAGCTCTCTTGCGTGTTTCCCTCTCAATCCCCCTAGCCAACCCCCCTGCAGCCCCTTTCTTTTAAAATCTACCAGAGCACTTGGAGACCATAAAACAGCAGCGGTGCATGGTATAAATCACAATAACATAACACAACAAGCCTAGTCTGCTGTTATCTTAGTTCATTTGCACAACCTTACTGCTTTGAGAGGCTTAGAACAATGTTATGTGTGGGACCAATTATATTAGGCTCACTCTAGAGTTTCCTGGGCCTACCCATCCTGTCAACTAAGGGTAGTGGTAGGATGTTCCTTGCTTTTATTTTATGTGTGCTTTTGCTTTGGTTTCTTTGATTATATTATGGGGCACTCAACTGCTCATGCTGCTCTAATTAGTTATTCAGCATGCAGTGCATGGTGATGGTCCTATCTGCACGGGTAACCTATGCTCTGAGCAAATGTTCTGCTCTGTGCCTTTCCAGCTGCGTGTGCACTCTGTATTGTGGTTAGCATGTCCTCTGCTGGAAAGACATTTACACTGGCGCAGAGTCAGAGTTGTTTGATTATGTTCCCTGCTTGTTTATGCCTGTGTGTTTATGTTCATATCTCACTTAGGTAAGATTCTTTGGTAGTGAGTACTTGTTTATTAACAGGTTGTTCATTGAATGGTGTATTTGACTATATTGGCAATCCGTGTGGCCTCTTGAGCAGTAGTGTGGTGTGCCACTGGTGAGCACTTCAAATTTTGCTTGAGCACTTCTCAGAACAGCATGACTTAGGGTTAGTAACAGGGTATTGCGGTGCAAGGTTGCCACTTTGCCTGTGTGGAAGTTTTCCATGGCTGTATTCCTGAGTTGTTTGGTGTTGAGCTTGAAACAGACTTCCTAGAGTTGGTGAAGTTTATAGTTTCTCTCTTGAGAGATAGTTGTGAGTTCTGGGCACATATGCAGGAATATAAGCAACACCTCCTCATGCTGTGATTTTTTGTTTGGGTTTCCATTGATGGTTGCCCTGTGCATGGGGGCTCTTCAATCTCTGCATTCTCTTGCTCCAAACTCTGAGTTGCTTTTTAATGTGTTCCTAATTCTGTTCTGTTTGTTTAAAGAGGGAGGTGGGTTGTGATATGATTTTTATTTCTCCTGTCTTCACTGTATGCTCTCTGAATGCTTGTCTAGATGTATGATTAATTGAGAGTTAATAAAAAAATGGAATGGAATGCTGAATGTGTGTACTGCTGAATGTTCTTAGGGTGATATTTGATGAGGGGGTGGTTGCCCCTACCATACTACTTACCTATTGAAATTAAAGATGATTTCTACTTTAACTGTAACAAGTGTTCCCTTTACTACAAGGCCCTCTTGATTTCCTTACCAACACTTCATTCCACAAAGCCATTGAGCAGAGAGAGGAGATCCTGCCTGTGCGGATTATAAATGTTGATGAACAGTGCATGCCGAATGGCCGAAGCAGGCCTTGAAAACTAGAGAACTGTGAGAACAACATAACGTTTCATACAACAAACATGAAAGTAGTTCCTGTTAGATGACAGGCATCAAAACCATAAGCAGTGTCAGTAAGAGAAAACTGTGGAAGAATGAAAATGAGAATGAAGGAAGGAAGAAGACATATGTGAGAAAGGACCATCACCAAAATAAAAAAAGCTTTGTGGATAATAGAGAAAGCATGTGTTGAACACTGGAAAATGAAGTTACATTTTCCGAATACATAATGTCAAAAGAAATACACTGTGATAAAGGGAGAAACCTTGAGATGTAAACTGAGACCCAAAGTGAAGGTTTCTAAGAATGCAACAGCCAAACCTGGCCTTTATTTCCAAGCACAAAGCAATACAAACTTAATTCTGAGAAAAAGAGCTTCACCAATGAAGTGACATATCCCTTGTGGCATCTCTTGGAACTTTAACCATTGCAGTTGGGCAAGGTTCTTCCTGTTTCCAGAAAAATGCAAAGAAGTAAGGTCTTCAATATGAAGCAGTTGAGTGACAACAAACTAATATCGATATATATATATAAAATGTGCAGGTATGTTCCATACTCAGCTTATGCACTTCATCAGTGTTAGGCTGCCCTCTGTTGTCCAAATGGCAAAGTGCACCTCTGTATGCCCTCCCACTTCAGAAACAGCTATCATTGTAACAAACAGAATGAGCACAGTTCTACGTGGTCACCCTCACCGTCCATTATCGCAAACATTCGGAATAATTTCAAGTTACTTCTTTGCACCCCCACTTCTCTTCACACAGGTCACGGTGGTTCCAGAGTCAATGAACAGTTAATTACTGGTTCAACATTGCAGTTTGTAAAAAGCGAAACCCTGTCGGACGTATGCCTCCTCACGAGCTAAACTGAAAGTAGGTGCTGTAATTATGCTACTACGCAATCTTGTGCCATCATGGGGACTCTGCAGTGGAACAAGATTGACAATTCCGCATCTACAAAGACACATCAATGAGGGCCATGTAATGGGTGGAACTTAAATGCTGTTCTTATACCGTGCATACCTCTCATTCCATCTGATACAAATATGCCTTTCAAATTCAAAAGAAGGACATTTACACTGGCGCAGGGCAATACGTTCAGCTTTTTCAATGACCATTAAAAAGTCACAGAGACCTATGCCCCCTTCCTGGAAGTGATCAGTGGTAATTTGGATATTTAAGAAGGGGGACAGAAGGCACTCTATGAATTACTGATATTGACCTTTAAGATCTGCTAGAAAGGCGTATGCAATGCCAGGAATGGCTATTATCATTATATTATATTTGGGTTAAAGTGGTTCTAGGTTAAAGGTTCGAAAATAAAAGGCTCGAATGCCTTTTTTTCGACACCAAAAGGACCAAAAAAAAAGGTTGATTTTTTTATTTTTTTATTTTTTTTATGGGGGTTTCTCCCCAACCCCCCGTTTTCTCATTTAAAAAAACTTTTTTTCACATACCAAACAAATAAATAAATAAAAATTCAACCCTTTTATTTTCGATCCTTTTGGTTTCGATCAAAAGGGCATTCGACCCTTTTGATTCGAAACTTTGATCAGACACTGATTAAAGTTCCTCCTACCATATGTTATATGGATATTGAAAGACTGAGGAGTTTCGTGACCAAAATGAGGAACGAGGCAGAATGTCACAGAACTCCAAAGTGATTTGCAATATCATTTTATGTATGAGAGGGGGTGTGATGCTGGAAATGCATCGGAGGGACAGGGCCTCCATATCCTTGTGCTTAACTGCTTTTTTATGTGTGTTCTGTCGTGTTTTCCGCGCAGGAGTTCATGTGGGACTCCTGGCAGAGCAGCTCTTCCTGTTTTTGGTTTGGTGTACAGACCCATGGGATACCCTTATGGCACCCATGGGTAGGGATACAACCCTTTGCCCCTAGTGTATGTTTTTGGACCCCTATGTGTGGCCCACAGAGCAGGGTATGGGCTGGTGGCAGCTCCATGCTGAATTTGACAGGTGCTCTGAGTATCCTCCATTTTGGGGTACCCAGGTCCTGCCATTGGAATCAGTTGATTCCTGATAGATAACAAGATGGCCCCTGTGGCCTCTTGCTGTGTATTGCCTGTTACCTTGTTTTCCCAAAGTCCTGGGAAGCCCTGACTTCCCTCTGACCAGCTGTTGGTTCGACGACCCGTGACTGCTGCCTTAAAAGGAGGTACTCAAGAAGGGCCGTCGATTCCCCAACAACGAACGCTACAATTCCAGGTACATTGGGGCTGTAGAACTATTGTAGAGGGAAATAAGACCCGTAGAACAATATATGGACTGGGCTTGTGATAAATCTTTGCTTTACAGGTTGCCCAAGTGGGGGGGATCGCCACACAGAATTGGGCCTAGTTGGTAAAGGCCAGTATTCTGCCAATTGTTCAACCATCTTGCTTTCCTTCCTCTTTCTATTGCTGGTTTCCTTGTTATTGATCTGTGTGGTATTTTGACAGTATAATTGATGCACTTTAATGAGATCTGATAATAATGGTGGCACCACTTTAGAACTGTATATATTTACAATTATTGATTTTCTGAGCACAAAGTGAGTTATCGTTATATTGTATATAACCTTGAATATTAATTATATAAAGACTGTGTTTTAACCGATACAGTGTGCGGACATGCCTTTGTGGGTGCTTGGAGACTACACTGTACTTAAGAACCAGCCTGCATCACCTCCTGAGAAGCTAGGCCTTGATTGCTCATCCATTGCTACCACAATAGAGAATCTTGGCTGGGGTCCTCTGTGCCTCTCCTTTACCATATAGAGAGCGGAAGTACAGACCACCCCTCCAGTCTTTACACTGGTGGCATCGGTGGGATGCTTATGGTTTTAGGAATCAGTGTATAATTGTGCCACTTACACAATATCTGCACTTTATTAAATTGAGGTTTAATTGTGTACAAGATAACTGCATTGCAAGCAATGGAATCTATTGTGAATGGTAAATTGACTCGGTTGAGCTTAGAGGCTCTCCGGAGTGCTTGTGAAGTCAGGGAGTTAGACTTTGCGGATAAGTCTAGGGCTGAGCTAATAGCTGCCCTGGTGGACTACCAGACTGATTGTGAAACTCTTCAAGGGGGGGATGCAACCAATGAGGACTCTACCCTGAGGGTTGTCACCAAATCTATTCCTGGGAATGCCACCATTCCTGCTGCCTCTGTTCCAAACCCCAGCAATTCCTTGGACCTTGAGTTATGAAGGATGGAATTGGCCTTTGAATATCGCAATTTGGAAATAGATGCTGAGCTTAAGAAAGAGGAGTTGGCACAGCAAGGGGAACTCAAATATAGGGATCTTGAACTCAAAGACAAGGACACTGAATGTCAGCAAATCCAGTTAGAGAAAGCTCGAGTGGAGACTTCAGCTAAACCAGTTGAGAGTGTCAGGTCCCCAGCAACCAAGTTTATGAAAGATTTGGTTGGTGTGTATGTGGAGGGTTCTGATTTCCTCCAATGGATTGAAATGGCTTGTGCAATTCATGATGTTGATAAGAGAGTTTGGGCTAAGTGTTTGTTAAGCAGAGTGCCTCAGACTGCATATGACTGTATTCTGAAACTGAGTGTGGAAGAAAGCGGTCATTATGAGTGCATGAAGTCTGCTTTAATTGCCAAGTTTGGCAAGACACCTACCCAATACCTTAAAAGATTCAGGGATTTTAAGAAAAGAGAGAATGTGTCTTGGGTTGACTGGGTGAGTGCTGCACATATGAACATGATGGGGTGGATTGATGGTTACAAAGTGAAAACGTTTCATGAATTGTCTCACCTTTTGTTTTTTTAGCCTATTTCTGAAGCCTGTTCACCAGAGCTGCGTCAGTATGTTGCTGACCAGAACATTTTGGATCCCTTTAAGCTGGCTAGGTTGGCTGACAAATGGGTCTCCCACCGGGTGTCCCCTAAGGACTCCAGTGGGAAGGACAAGGACAAAGAAAAGGGGACCTCTCAGAAAGCCGTGGAGTCCCAAAAGCAGTCACAGTCGGGTAAACCAAAACCTTCCTCTCCTAAGACCCCTAAATCTAGTGGGGATAAGTAATCTGTGGTTGGGAATAAGAGTAGTGGTCCACCTGCTGCAAAGCAGGCTCCCAGTGGTTCCAGTACCGTGCCTCACACTCCCAGCACTTGTTGGGATTGTGGGGCTCTGGATCACAGAAGGGGTGACTCCAAGTGTAAAGGCAAGGCACTTGGAGTACAGGCTGTCAACCTGAGCTACCCTTACCCCATGTCTGAGGTGGAAGCCACTGTCCTCCCCTCCTCTACAGGAATCACATTTCATGCTCCTGTAGAGATTTCCTTAGTGACCCTTGGGGCCTGGGACCAGTACGCAGAAGTACTGGTGACTATCCCACAGAACACTCGTAGGTTTTTGAGAAGTGTCCTCTTGAATGGCCAGCCTTCTACTGGTTTTAGAGACACTGGGGCAAGAATGACAGTGGTGGGCAGGACCCTGCTCAAGCCAGAGGACTATGTAGGTGCTCCTCTGAGAACCACCAGGTTAGCTGGTGGGCCTCACAAATCATCGCCTGTAGCCTTAGTCAACCTTACGATTGGAGACAAGACAGCAAAGCTTCCGGTCCCGGTTCAGGACAATGTGCCTGTGAACATTTTGTTAGGAAACAATTTGGTCGAGTTGGGGATGATCACGGATGGTCTACCCATGGCTGCTGTGGCAGTCACCCGAATGCAGGTCACACAGGGTCTGGCTGCAAGCCTGGTACCCTCGCCGACGGGGAAACCCAAGGCACAAAGGAAAGGGAAGAGCAAGAAGGCCACCTCTGTGGAGGGAGCCCCTGATCTTCCTGCTGTTCCGACAGCACACATTGGGATGCATGCTCCGGATGGGCTGGATCCAGTGGTAAACCCTGTCTCAACTCCTGTGGGAGAAGAGCCAGAAGACTCTCCTGTGGGAGAGGTTCTCAACCCAGAGGATCATCCCGACCTTCAATGCTTGTTAGCTGAAGGGGGACCCTGACGGGCGGACTTCTGTAAGGGACAGAGAGAGTGCCACTCTCTCGAGGGCCTGAGGAAACAGGCCCTGTCCCAGGCACAAACAGAAGTGCCTAGGACATTCCAGATTTATTGGGAGGGTGAACACCTTGTTAGTGAGCCCACTAAGCCTGAACCTGGTGCCCTCAAGAGGTTGGTGGTACCCCAGGTTTACAGACCCTTCCTGCTGCAGTTGGTGCATGAGATGCCCTTAGCTGGTCATCTTGGCACCAAGAAGACTAAGCAGAGGCTCTCTGCCCATTTCTACTGGCCTCGGATGGGAGTAGAAGTGGAGTCCCACTGCAGGACCTGTCCAACTTGTCAGTTGTCTGGCAAGACTGGAGGCAGTGTCATTGCCCAACTGCAGCCATTGCCAGTGGTTGGCACACCGTTTGAGAGGGTGGGCATCAACATCGTCGGTCCCCTTGACCCTCCCACGTCAGGTGGACATCGGTTCATCCTGGTTTTGGTAGATCATGCCACCAGGTACCCTGAGGCTATACCCCTTCGGACTGTTACTGTCAAGGTGGTTGCCATGGCTCTCCTGGGCATTTTCACCCGTGTTGGATTCCTTAAGTAGGTTGACTCTGACAGAGGATCCAACTTCATGTCTAGTTACATGAAAACCATGTGGAAAGAGTGTAGGATAACATATAAATTCTCCACCTCTTACCATCCCCAGACCAATGGTCTGGTTGAGAGATTTAATAAAACTCTCAAAGGCATGCTAGGCGCTTTGGAAGAGCCCCTAAGGAGGAAATGGGATCTCCTCCTGCCATGCCTGCTGTTTGCTTACAGAGAGGTACCTCAAGAGGGTTTTGGTTTCAGCCCCTTGGAGTTACTCTTTGGACATCCCGTGAGGGGGCCCCTTGCCCTAATCAGAGAAGGTTCGGAGGCCACCCCTCCAGGTCCTGCCAAGCAAGTGGGGGACTATGTGTTAGGCCTCAGATGGAGGATGACACAGATGATGGGTCAGGCAACAGCGAATCTCAAGGCCAGCCAGGAATTGAATAAGTACTGGCATGACCTTAAAGCATTGCAAGTGGATTGGACTCCGGGACAGAAGGTCCTCGTGATGGAGCCTATCAAGCCTCGGGCTTTGGCAGATAAATGGACTGGACCCTTCAGGATAATCTCCAAGATGGGCAAGATCAATTATCTGGTTGACATGGGAGCCTCGGGGGTAGCCCCTCAGGTATTCCACATTAACAGGCTGAAACCTTTCCGCAGGCGAGCCGAAGTCTCATGTCTCTTGCTAGCTTCAGAGCAAGAAGAGGATGAGAGTGAGCCCCTTCCTGATTTGCTGCATAGCAACCCTCAGGATGGCTCAGTGGAGGGAGTACATCTCTATCCCGATCTGACAACAGAGCAGCAGAAGGCCTGCAGGGCTTTTCTCCGGCAGTATGCCTCTCTGTTTTCACTGACACCAGGCCTTACACCGTGGTGTAGGCATGAAATTGACACTGGTGACAGTGTTCCTGTCAAAATCAGGTGCTAACGTATGTCAGATACCGTTAAGAACCACATCCAGGCTGAGGTTGCCAAGAAGTTGGATCTGGGTGTTATTGAACCCTCAACCAGTCCCTGGTCCAGTCCAGTGGTCCTTGTCCCGAAGGCAAGTTCCCAGGCAGGTACCAAGGATTGGAGGTTCTGTGTGGCCTACCGAGGAGTCAATGCCGTCACCAAAACTGACGCCCACCCATTGCCCAGGGCTGATGAGCTCGTGGACACCATAGGTGCTGCCAAATTTGTGAGCACCTTTGACCTTACCTCAGGCTATTGGCAAATAGCTCTGACGGACCATGCCAAGGAAAAGACAGCGTTCTGAACACCAGAGGGACTCTACCAGTTTAGGGTCATGCCTTTTGGGTTCAAGAATGCCCCTGCCACCTTCCAGAGGTTGGTCAATCATGCGCTCAGTGGGCTGGAGGCCTTTTGTGTGGCCTACCTAGACGACATCGCTGTCTACAGTTCCACCTGGGAAGAGCATTTGACACACCTGGATAAGGTGTTGCAGGCCTTGAAAAGGGCTAACTTCACTATCAAGGCCACCAAGTGCCAGATAGCTCAGGTGAAAGTCACATATCTTGGTCATGAGTTAGGAGGGGGTCAAATCCAACCTCTCCCCAGTAAAGTACAGGATGTACATGACTGGGAGACTCCCACTACTCAAAGCCAGGTGAGAGCCGTTTTGGTCATCACTGGCTATTACCGCAACTTCATTGCAGACTATGGAACCCTCTGCCTTCACCCAAACAGCCTAGGAAGGTTAATTGGACTGAAGACTGTCAGAGGGCCTTTGATGGCTTGAAAGAAAGTTTGTGTAGGGCACCTGTGTTGTGTTAACCTGATTACAGCAAGTCCCTTATAGTTCAAACTGACGCCTGCGACACCGGAATTGGAGCTGTCTTGTCCCAGTTAGATGACAAAGGGAGGGAACATCCAATCATATTCATCAGTAGATAACTCAAGGGTAGAGACCTTAGGTGGGCTACTGTTGAAAAGGAATGTTTCAGCATAGTTTGGAGCCTTAGGTGTTTTAGGCCCTACCTTACGGGGTCTACCTTCAAGGTCCAAACAGATCATACGCCCCTGAAGTGGTTTATGCAAATGAAGGGTGAGAAACCAAACTGCTCAGGTGGTCCATTAGCCTGCAAGGGCTAGACTTCACCATTGAGCATAGACCAGGGAAGAGTCACAATAATGCAGATGGTCTTTCCAGAAGGTATGTTGACCGTCTGGATGAGGGTGTCTATCCCGTGGGAGATTAGGCACCCTATCCTCAGTCTGGGGGGCGACTGTGATTCTGGAAATGCATCGGACGGACAGGGCGTCCGTATCCTTGTCCTTTACTGCCTTTTTATCATGTGTTCTGTTGTGTTTTCCGTGCAGGAGTTCATATGGGACTCTTGGCGGTGCAGCTCTCTCTTTTGGTTTTGGTGAACGGACCCATGGGATACCCTTATTGTGCCCATGGGTAGGGGTACAACCCTGTGCCCCTAGAGTATGTTTTTGTGCTTGTGGCAGCTCTGTGCTGAATTGACTGGTGCCCTGAGCATCCTCCATTTTGGGATGCCCAGGCCCTGTCATTGGAATCGTTAGATTCCTGATGGAGACTAGATGGCCCTCATGGCCTCTTGCCTTCCATCGCCTGTTACCTTGATCTTTCCGAAGTCCCGGGAAGCCCTGACTCTGTCCCTTCCCCCTGACTGGCTGATGGATGGAAGTTCCATACATGGTAGTGTGGGGAAGTGATGACCAGACTGTCTGGAGCCTTCCCAATGACCGTATGTTGTGGGTACGCCTGTGGGAGGGACCTGGGTGATAGGAGTGTGTGACGAATAGACATAACTTGTTGTGAGTGTCTGGAGTGAAGTGAATTACCTGAATGCACTGTGTGCCTGATTGGCTGCCTGCCTGCATGAATGCCTTTCGCCGTGATTGGATGCTTGATTATGACCCAGCGGAATGAATGGGAGATCAACAGTATATCTGGGGACCTCTCACTGCTAGAAATCATGTTCAGAAGCTGAAGTCCGCTACGACGATTAACTGGAGTAACTGAAGCTTGACCTTGAAGCCCTGCTGGATGAGAAGAATTGCTGTTGCTCTCCTTCACAATCTGAAAGCTGCTGTGTCTCCAAGGACTGACCCAGAGAGGTCCTGGTATGGCGCCCTCTTCCCGAGCTACGAGGGACCATCGTGCACCAGCAGATCTTTGCCAAAGCTCCCTGTTAGACAGACCTTCAACAGGCTGGCGACCCAAGATGGGGACTGCCACGGAATCCCAAAGTGATGTGCCCGGACTGTTATCCGCCACTGTTGACGACCGCCAACGCCGACCGGAGCAGCCATGCTCCCATTTGCCTAAAAACTTTCGAATCCAAGGATGCTCTTGTCTGTATCGTCGCCGCTGTATCCTGCTGGAGAAGGCCTGACCGTCGATGCACCGAGGAGCATCCGCCGGTGGGTTTCCCGCCACCCAAAAACCACAGGGGCGCCAACGAGTCGACGCCTTTGCTGGGCCACAGTTCTTCAAACTATTTGTGGTCCAGAACTATCGACACCGAGGTGCCCCGCACACCTCTTCCTTGCAGGACGTTTACGCTTCCCAGTCAATGAGCACCAGTAGGAACGAAGCTGCCACTTCACTGTCGTAACTCACCCTGTTCTCTGTTGGACGTTCGACGACCCGTGACTCCTGCTTTAAAGGGAGGACACTCAAGAAGGGCCGTCGATTCTCCGACGAGGAACGCTACAATATATGGACTGGGCTTGTATCTTTATTCGGTAGATAGCTTAAACAAGCACATATAAGGGGGTCCTCTTTTTTGTAGGGGCCAGCCTGGGAGAGGACAAAAATGTAAGTACAAAACAGAGGCCCAGTTGGCTACCCTTGGATGTAGCAATAGTTGGGGACTTGTAATCAAACAAGTAATGTGGGGAGAACCATCTTTCCAAACGTATATCAAGGATGGTAGAAACCGGAAATATAGAAAAATACAATTTATTAAGAAACAGTGTAAAAACCCACCAATTAGTGGTCTTCAAAAAAGGATCAATCCAAGAAAATCAAACAAATATTTCATGTGTAATCAAATATAAAAGGGACACATCCATTATTTTCATTTTTGTACAGTTGATCATATCATACAGTACTATTCATAGTTAGTGGATGACACAGTCCAATTTTTGTCAAATCCCACATCTACAAAAGTGTCGACATGTTTTAGACTGTTTCCAGCCTTGCTACTTGGTTGTGGAAAAGCATTCAGGTTGTCAAATCACTAGATAGGGCTTGGTGCAAGGCTTTCTTCAGGACACACACGGGCCCCGATATCGGGGCAATATTCAATCTTGTTTTTCATCAGACCGCATATATTTCTCTACAACAAAGTACATAAAAAAACAATTAAAACCCACTATATTTCCAGTCAAATACTTATTTCAAACAATATCTATTCACATTACGAGTTTACAAATTCACCCAACATGTCATTTGATTGTGCATCCTTATTACTTTCTTTTTTTTTTAATCAAAGACTTTATTTGATTTTAGGCATGAATAAGCATTATACATAACTAACTTAGTCTAATCATTGTTTCTAGCATCTCTTTTTACTATTTGCTAGTTAATTCATTCAATATGGTTCATTATTACACAGGAATTTACTTATTTTGTTTTGCCATATATGAAAAGCACACACGAGAGAGAAAACACATGTATACCAAATATTTACTCAATGTAATATCCAATTACCGTCAGAAACACCAGTTTTTCATGGGAGCTTTGAAATTCTACTCTGTAACCCAGTCTCGTTTTATTTTTATTTTTCGGTGTCGTAATTGTCTTACAGCGTCTATATGTGAAAGAACATTTAGTGTTCCCATCATGTCTTTATTGTTTATAGTAAGGAGGGGTATATTTCAGAATTGGTCCTACCTCTGTTCTTATTTGTTTTTCCGTCTTCTAGCTCATGCAACAAATGATGCGGCGAGCGGATGGCATGAATGGAGAACCCTGGTACTATTCGTGTCTGTCAGTTAAATTACAATAGAGACACGAAAAACGAAAGCAAGAATGCCTGCTGTTATAACTGATTTTCACGTGCAATCGGTGGCGTATAGAACGGCTCGCATACATTCACTTACTTGTGAGATAGCTGGTGTTCTGCGGTTATTTCGAAAGGAGTCTGTAGCATTGTAATCATTACAACGTACTGCTGATCATGTGATCTATTTATGCCATGGGTGCCATTGACGGCGTCATGCGTCACAGTCGCCATCTTGAATTGGGACCATCTTGTGTGTGTTTATCGGTTGTGACAGAATGTATGTATCAAACACGAGAAACCCGTGTTCAACCAATATTATTGGGCACTTAATGTTGGTATTTCCTTTAAAAGCACATTGTGAGTTTTTAAAGAAAATATTTAAAGAACATTTTTAAAGAGAATTATTTGGAAGAAATCAGTGACAATTGTGAGTCATCAGTCGCCATCTTGAATCGGGGTAATTTTGTATATGCTAAATGCATGTTTGTCAAATAATTTAGCAGAGAAAAAATTCTTATCCATGATTGAGCTTTTTGGAAACAAAAGAGTAGGGCCACATTTGCATAAATAACTATCTATGCACAAACAGATTCCACTCAATGTATAGATTTAGACCATGATTAACAGAGTCCAATTTGTAATTCCACTTTTTTTCCAGTTTGCGGAGATTCAGATCTCGGTCTCCACCTCTTTTGTGTGCATTTATAGTTTGCAAGATACACCAGAAAATATATTTGTGTGTATGCTTAGCTTTTTTTAAATGTTCAACCAAAGGTTTGTCTTGGATTTCATTTTTAACACATGATCTATGTTCTCCAAATCTTTGTTTTATGGGTCATTTTGTTTTTCCAATGTACACGAGGTTACGTGGACATTTTATAAAGTAAATGGCCCATTTAGTCCCACCGTTCATAAAAGAATTTAGATGCCATTTATTCCCATATAGATCAATCGTTTTTAAATTCTGTGTTAGTTCACAAACCGAACAGGTGCCACATTTATAGTGACCTGTCACTGGGGGTAGGTTCCACAGTGTACCTTGAGTTTGAACATAATTCTTGGATAGCGGATAGGTGTGGACAAGTCTGTCGTGAAAATTTGACATCCGTTGAAGAGGGAAAATCGACAACAAAACCCTGCCCCCTCACCTCAGGCGCATATACAGAAGAACATCAGGAAGAACAAGGAGCGCACTTATCATTTGAACCAGGCCCCAGCACACCCATGGGTGACAAATATGCTGAAAGACACCCACTTCACCAACAGTGCAACTTCCATGCTACATTAGAATCAATGCAGCAATATCAGAATCTACAAACACAATAATCCCTGTAAAAAGGCTTGCAAATGCCTATATGAATTAACATGGTCTAATTGCACAGTGTAAAGCCATGTTTCAGGAAAATTACAGCCAAGTTTATTTCTCTCACTGAACACTAGCTGCAGATACCTTCACCAATACTCCTCGCAAACCCACGAGCAGCCAAGGTTGCTTTCTGCAGACAAACATTTTTTTAATTCTCCACGAATGCGACTAAGCCACGGCAAAGCACCAAAGCCCAGTGTGTTTTTTTTTTCTTTTCTTTCTGGGAACAAAAGACATTTTCGCAAAGACTCGCACACCATTTGAAACATAAATGTAACAAGAATGGCTCAGCTCTGGCCAATAAACACAAAGCCCAGGGGCGAAAAAACCTGTTTCAGCTAAAAACTGATGGGAACAGATTCATACTGCAACAATTTCAGAGTTAGGTAATGGTGGGTGGCACAGCTAAACCAACCCACTGGTGCAAAACTCTAATGTCCAATTAACAGGCTCTCTATAAGGGCTACATAGGTAACCTATTACTTAGCAGCCAATAGCAGGAGGAGATAGGTTTCTGGGAGTTGATCCAATTTTGTGAGGTCAGCCTGCAGTGTGATTACAAAGCTGGCTTGCAAACCAGCCCCGGGGGACACGGCGCCTGGACTTTCGATGTGCATGAAGCTCTGCGTGTTTGTTTTTTCTTTTTTGCTGCCTAGGAATAAACGCAGTTTGGAACATGTGGCTGCCTGCTGGGGTCTCTGTTGCATTTCTGTGGGCCACATGGGAGGTGTTGGGGACTCCCATAACTGGTGGGCCCCACAGCCTTGGTGGGGGTCCAGCTTCTCCCCAACAAGTTGGTGCCCTCTGTGAGGCTCATTGCTCATTGTAACATGGGTGAATGAGCACTGCCTGCGCAAGCCCTGCGTTGAACTGCGCTCCATGCTGCCGACTCAAGGAAGCTATGGGACCCTCGCCTGCACCTGAAGACCACTGGAAAATGCATAACCGGCTAAAGGCATCGGGGGCCACTTGGAAATACCCCGCTTGAGGGCAGGTGAGAGCCCTGCAGAAGAAGGGGTCGGTGAAGCGCCTTGAGGGGGTGTCCGGTAGCAGAGCAAGTGCCAGTGCAGCACAGGAAATGTAAGTGAACCAGCAACATGGGGATGTATTATGATGCATT
Organism: Ambystoma mexicanum; assembly: GCF_040938575.1. Taxonomy (NCBI): domain Eukaryota; kingdom Metazoa; phylum Chordata; class Amphibia; order Caudata; family Ambystomatidae; genus Ambystoma; species Ambystoma mexicanum. The sequence continues at coordinate 644,676,185 of NC_090930.1, read as the reverse complement.
GTTGATCAGTATGTTGCAGAAATGTTAAGTTCTTTTGTTTGGGTAGAAACTGGGGGGTGGCATTGTAATTTGGGTGGTGGGAGATTGTACATTGTCGCAAAAATATGGCACATTGGTGGTGATCGGCACGTGAATTGTAGTTGGGACTGGAGTGGTTGCAGTGGTCCCTTCTTGTGTTTATGAGCATATTGGGTGGGGTGGTGACTCCCCACATATAGAAAGGATTGCTGCGCTGGTTGGTCCGGATGGCGATTTCATGTACGGCGGTGTGGATTTCCTATGAATTGACGTTGTAGATCAATGAGTAGATGAGGTTCCCTGCTAATTGAGCATTTAGTTCAGTGAGTGGATGATGTTTCCCCGCAGGAGGTAGCTAGATTGTTCCTGAGTGCGGAAGATAATTGACTGGTTAAGCTCCCCTGGTGAGGGGCGTGTCACATGTGAGGCGACGCAGCGTGCGCAGTCCAATTATAAGAGTTTTATTGTGGTTTACCTTGTTCCAGTTGAAACAGGAAGACAGCTGTGGGGATTGTGGGGTTTTTTTTTGGGATATTTGTGGGGTTGGAAGCAATGGGTTATTGTTCTCTGTATGCACATTTGTATGTTCATTTGTATTGTGTTTTTAGCTTGGTGACGTCACCTTTAGATTGATACATAGGATACTGATTTTGATGGTGAGGAAATGGTGGTGTGGTTTTGGAAAAGAAGAAGAGGTGACCCAGAGGCGGTGTGTGGAAGACACATGCACAATATTGTGGGGGTGTGCCGGAGAAGGCAATGGTTTGGTGAAGATGGGCTGCACGTGGAGTGCACTAGCTAAGGCGCGGAGCCAAGAAGGCTCACAGAAATTGAAAATATGTTCAATTATCTTCTAACTTTTGCTCCCTGAACAGTGGACTATCGAAATTTTCAAACTGAGGTGAGGTAAAAGGTATCACACAATAGAGAAATGACTCCCCTTCACCTGTTGTGTAGCACACAGCTTCCATGCCAAAATAAGTTAGTAAAACATAGTGTGCAAAGATTCAAAAATACTGAAGGTAAATAAATAAGACCATGGCTGCCCATAGGCAGCTTCTCCAGAAGCGTGCAGCAATCGCTAATGACACACATGCATAGCACTTACACAGGAAAGAAGCTGGGGAAAAAGCACCTGGCTACAGTTGAACGGTGTGCACGAAGGGAAGGGAAGTGGTGAGGCGTCAGCAGACGCTGAACCAGCACGAGCAGAGGGAAGAGGGGACTCACCCTTCTGCACCTCTGGGAGTGTAATATTTGATGACACAGATGGTAAGCAAGGAATGAATTGCATGAGAGAACTGAAAACAGCAGAAGGACATTTAAACACCACACACACACAATAACAATATACTAAAGAGAACAAACAGGAAGGTGCAAAACAACCCACTAGCAGCTCAGGAGCGAGCAAGTGAGGGCTGCAGTGCATGAAAGCAGATTTGAAGGCACAGGTACAGAGGAATTAAATTTAAAGGGAAGATAACGGGGGAGGGGTGCAAGGAGTAACAATAGCAACAGAGAGGGGGAACTGGAAAGGGAAGAAAGGGATTGGAGGAGGAAGGATGAGAGGGAGATTATGGGAAAAGAGCGTGGAGAAGGGGTAGATGGCCAGGGAATGGGTAGAGAAACAGGAGGATGAACGGGAGATAAAAGCGGCCAGTGAGTGGGTTGCACTGGAATAAGAAAGGAAGTGATGGGAGGAGGAGAGAAGGACTGAATGAGACAGCACAGCCAAACATGATAGAGGATCAGTAAGGGGTGGTGCAGCATGCATGGGGTTATGGAAGGGAGGAAGGAAGGATAGCGCGCTAGACATTGACTGTGTGCATTGTAGATTGTGGCAAGAGAAGACGGTTAAAAAAAAGGCAGAGGCAGAGAAAGGGAGATGAGGACAAGTAGGCACAAAATAAATTATTAAAGTATGTAATGGGAGGGGCAGTTAAAAAGAGCCTCAACACACACGCACAAGCATCACAATAGCAGTATCATCAACCACCACAATATGCACCGCCCATGTGGGGAGGATACATGGGGCAGGATGGGATCATTTCAGCAGACACCACAAGCACCAACGCAGGCACTGTTACCACTACATGTACAGACACAACAAATGACAGCACCACTACCCCAGGACTGACAAGAATCACAACCCAGGGGCACTGCACAGCGGTAAGCACCAATACAGAACACTGACACAATAGCAACGGTACCGGGTACATGACTGAGAGGGGTCTTCCTGATGGGGAACAAACCTTTCAAAGGACATAGATTGACATTATACCCTTAATAGGACAGCCCAAGACAACCTTGATTTGTCTCACTCTGCCACACACGCTCATGCCCCACCTCCCGACAGAGCGGGCAAGACGCACGCCGACACACACACTCACGCATACTCAATACTGCAGAGGACAATTGCATAGGGGTGGTGATAGGTAACAAAACTTTCTTTTCTGGGTGACAGCGGGGCAACTAGGCCATGCATTAGGGAAGAGACATTTGTGACATCATGAGCGATGTGGATAGGACCACATTATTAACAGAGGAAGCCATAACTTGTTAAACACCAGGCATTCACATGTTGAAAGTAAGGAAGATTGTTTAAGCATAGTGGGGGTGCACAGTACAGAGGGGGGTGCATAATGATAGCGCATCACAAGAGAGTACATTTAGCTACATTTCGAGCACACATCTTTCAGGGAGGAGACTGGGTTCATGAATACACGAATAACACAGAACAATTAAATGAGACACACAAGGTGGAGGAAGGTGCACTTGAGGGGGAGGAGTACACTTTATTGACGGTTCAACACGGAAGGAGAGAAATAGGGGTAAAGGGTGGATGATCCATGTTCCCAACAGACTCAATTTGGCGACAAAATACCACCGTGCATGTAGTAATGCCACTAGTGCTTTTGAACACAGCACTGTCACAAATGCATTAGCCAACACACATAGGGAAAGAGGTCATTGCTGCATGAACTGGAGAATAATGGTTGTATTAAAATTTGAGAGCAGATAACGGGGGGAGAAATATATTGTTTAAATGTAACAGTAATGAAAGTAGTGGAGTGATAAAATACTAGAGTTAAATGAGTAATTAACAGAGTAGGCAGGGTTTAACAAGTGGACATGGGGTGGGATAGAGAGTATGGGAGTAAATAGTGAGATTTGGGTTTGAAAGAAAAGAGGAAGCAAATAAATAAATACATAAATAAATAAATAAATACAAAGAGGGGGGAGGGACAGGTAGCAAATATTGGTAGCGAATTTCATTAGTACCAGCTTAACGTGCATGCAGTTCACTGCGAGACACGCCCTGAGAAGTTGAGAGAGGAGCCATAGAAACAAGATTTAGAAACCCTGCGATTATTTTAACTAAGTAACATGATCCTCTTAATTTAGAAACACAGCCACCCTATATGACAGAATTACCACCCTGATGTTTCCCTGTTTAGCTTGTCAGTGCCTAAAGCCCCCCGGGTGCACACTATAAATAGCTTATATTAAAGTGCAGTAAATACAAGACTCAAAGGCCCATTTGTACACCACCACCTGAATTATGTATATATGATCTAAGGGTGTCATGATTATATTCACCTAAATTAAGTACAGATGATCCAGATGTGTTAAAAATACAGCTACAGGATAGTGGTTGTCTACCCTCTTTCCAGGTAAATTTCGAATTGTGTAACAATTTACGGTCAGACCGCCATTGAACGCCACTAGGTGGTGACAGGATGGTGCATAGGTGTACCATTGGCTCCTCCCACTAGGACACTGAATAGTGCAAGAGTAGTGAAGAGAGGTTAGGTCAAGAAATTAAAGAATATGTTAATTCTCAGGTCTCAAGCGCTTCTTTTTCATTTCTCGCCAGATACAAAGGACCCAGGGCAGGGCTGAAGACAACGAAGAACTAAAAATTCCAATGGATAGGGACTACAGTGGGACATTTTGCCCTCCTGACAGACTTTGTTAGATGTACAAGGCCTCAAGCCCTACGAAGCGATGGCCGCCCTGGCAACGAGGGAGCAACGATCAACAGGGCCAATGCAAAAGATTTTCATGAACTGCAAAACAGCACGAACACTCCCGAGTTAGGGAAACCTGGCCATCCTATGGTCCAACGCACACTAGCAACTAGAATAGGGACCGACACACCCATGTCCAAAGTTTAATTGAGTTTCATATTACATTTTGTGCACCTACAGCTGTAACACTGTTTTGTTCCTTCTCTTTTCCCCGCACATGCAGGTTGTTGCGTATGTATGCTGTTAGAAATGTGTAGGAAATTTCCTTGATGTTATCTTCCATTAGTAACCCTGAGGCCTACTAATTAAACCATCGTGAAGCATTCTCCACTCAATTGCCCACCCTATCAGGAACCTCAGACTCCTTAGAGCACGTTTCCCTGAAGTATATGTCCTTGCTTCCATTGAATAAGCAGGCCAAGATTTTCTCTACCCATATTCAGAAATTTTGAAAACACGAAATGTCCAGGGGGAGGTTTCATTTTTGCCCTTGTCAGGAAAGGAAGAAGGCGATGGATATGGCAGGGGAAATGTGCACAAAATACACAGTAAACAACCTTGAATATAACAATGTGCATTCAATACCCAAGACGTGTGTATACCACTATAAGAAAAGGAATGTAGGGTAAGCACTTAGAACCTCCTTATGACTGAAAGGAAAGTCGGCAAACTCCTTACCCACTATGCTATTACAGATACTGACAGCGCTAAGCCCACGTAGAGGGCAAGCAGGGACAGAATCTGTAAGCTGACACTCTAGACGGTACTGGATAAGGAATTTGGAAACAGTACTCACAAGGACCGGAATGACCACATGAATGCCAGTACTCACGAAGACCGGAAAGACCACTTGGATGTCCGTATTCACGAGGACCGGAAAGACCACTCAGAAGTCAGTACTAACCCACAACCCTGTAAATCAAACAAGAACCCAGAAGGCAGTAAAGGCAAAGAGTGAGGATGACTAAATACCTAAACCCAAGTCAAGAGGCAAGAAGGAATAGTACAGTGTGGAAAACAAAAGATAATCACACAGGGGCTAGTTACAACAGCTTCCCATACCTAATAATAAAATAGGAAATAAATGTAAAAGTGTAAAGGAAAACATGGCATGGATCCCAATAGAAGGCAAGGATCAGGAGCAGTGAAAACGATTTCAAAAGGGAAACTTTCCCACCCATCCAAGGTGAAAAGGCAGGAAACTAAACCTGTAAAGGAAAGATTAATGCAACAAGTCTTTCAGTAGCAAAGGGCAATTTCTAGGAAACAGTGAACACAGGCAATTGGGCTACAGCAAAAGGAAAGCTCAGAGAAAGGCTGCCTGCAGACAGAGAAAGGGAGAAAGGGATTTCCAAAAGGCAGAAATCAATTAGGCATACAAATTCGAATTCCAGGACAAGGAACAAGAAACACTAACTAGAACTGGGCACAAAAACTAGGAACCAGGAACAAGGGACCAGTCACGACAGGAACGCTGCAACAATGACCAGCGCTGGACTGAAGCAGACTGAGGCTTTTAAAGCTGCTTAACGAGCACACCCCTCAGGCGTGTCGCCTGCTGCACCTGCAGCCACAGGTGTTGCCTATCCTCCACCCAGCCTTGTCCTGCAAGGGAGGAGGTGAGGCAGTGAGCCAGGCATTCTGGGAAGCATAGTCATTTGATTATAGTAGCAGTAGCATGCTGGCTGCCAAAAACCTGGAATGGATCCGGAAGGGAAGTAATTTGAGAAATAAGGTTTTAGCGCTCCCAATTCATCAGGACACTGTAGCATAAGGTTCGGAGGAAATGTCCAGTAGGGAAGAAACCCCAAAACATGCCCCCAAGTGGCGGGAACGGGAGCGAAGGGAGCGAGCCGTGACAGCCCTTAGTGATTGTTTAGTTCGCGGAGCTTGAGGTTACTAACAAGTACTAATGTATTAACGCCTTTCTTGCGATTTTCAGGCGGGCAACTGTATCATCTCATCAGCTGCAAGGACCCAGCAGCGTAAGTGGTTATGGGCAAGCAAATACGGACTTTTATTATTATGATGGGACTATTAATGATGAACAAATAATGGGGGGTGGTCATTTGAAAATTATATGTAATAGTGAGCATTACCGCTGTATCCCCTGCTAACATTCCCTAATCTAATCAGGAAGACTTACAGCGTCAGTAGGTGAGGAAAAGCTGCTGCTAAAGTAAGGAGAGGTAAGGGCAGACATAAAGGGAGTAAAACATACACATAACACACATAGCAGAAGTGACCAACAACATGCACACATGTACAAAATTGGTAGGGACACCACTGGAGAGAGCTGACCTGACTGCTCTTTAACATATGCCGTGAGAGAATTGATTACAACAGAAATTACTACAGCAGAGCACGACGCCCATGTATCCCAAGGTGTGAAGAAGATTGCAAGGGAAGACAGCATCATTGAGATTGATGAAAAGAAAAAAAAAGGGGGGTAATATCCTACGGAAGAAGATTACATAAAGCAGCTTATTTAAGAACAACTGTATGTGGCAAGTGACCAGAGAGAGAACAAACAACGAGCAAATGCACCAGTGAGCAAGCTGCAAGAGAAAAAAAACAAAGGAAGAAATAAATAAATAAATAATAAAAGAAGAAAGAAAAAACAAAAGAGAATAAGAAAAAAGGAGACTAAAATATGATAAGTGCCTAACGGAGTGAGACAAAGAGCGAAGATGGTCACTTGGGTGGAGAATGAAGAAGGACATATACTGTGAAGGTACCAGCCTTATGTTACCAGCAACAGTGAAAAGAAGTGGACAATAATGCTGGATGGAAGAAGGCTGAGAGAAGTAGAGAGATGAGAGCAGGAACATCACTGCTTATTGACTACTATTGAGCACATGCATCTAAAGCTCAAGAGAAACTGCCACCGAATTGGGGAGGAGACTGTTCATTGGTGCGCATCAGCATGGCCTTGTTGGTGATGTCCAAGGAAGATGTGAAGAATGACACATTCCCCAAGATGGAAAACAACAGAAGAAGAGAAACAGACAGAGGAGTGAAAAGAGGAGGGAATTACTTGTCATGCAAGACAGAAGCAACATTGGATAAAGTACAAGCACACAAAAGAATGATCAGCAGAAAATACATGTGAACAGAGAAAGACAAGAACTGGCTAGCGTTTACATAGTAATGGTTGCCATCATGACCGGCTGGTCGATTGAAGGTGATAAAGGAAGCACTATTACCGGGCGCAGCATAATTGTGCAAGATCAAGATACATTGCAAGATGCGAGAGAAAAGCAGAAGAAGAAATAGGAATGAAAATGAGAGACATGGTGAAAGGAAGAGCAGGACTAAGGGAGAAGATAGCGGTGTGCGACATGGTTTCAGCAGTAATAAAGGTGGACACTCCCTGTGATCAGAGGAAGTACGAAGGGAAGTGAGTGTGGTGGAATGCAGAAGGACAACACTCCTACATGTACTGTTCATCGACAACAATGTGAACAATTATGGACACTTCAAAGAATTGACAAAGATATGGAGAACGGAAGGAGGTGAATGTTGATTGGTGGTGTGGTCGACAAGTCGACCAGAGGGGGGACTGAAGAGGGAAAATCGAGATCAAACCCCTGCCCCCTCACCCCAGGCGCATATACAGAAGAACAGCAGAAGAACAAGGAGCGCACTTATCATTTGAACCAGGCCCCAGCGCACCCATGGGTGACAAATATGCTGAAAGACACCCACTTCACCAACAGTGCAACTTCCATGCTACATTAGAATCAATGCAGCAATATCAGAATCTACAAACACAAGAATCCCTGTTTAAAGGCTTGCAAATGCCTATATGAATTAACATGGTCTAATTGCACAGTGTAAAGCAATGTTTCAGGAAAATTACAGCCAAGTTAATTTCTCTCACTGAACACTAGCTGCAGATGCCTTCACCAATACTCCTCGCAAACCCACGAGCAGCCAAGATTGCGCAGTCAGATAAGATTGCTTTCTGCAGACAAACATAGTCAGATAAGATTGCTTTCTGCAGACAAACATTTATTTAATTCTCCACGAATGCGACTAAGGCACGGCAAAGCACCAAAGCCCAGTGTGTTTTTTTTTCTTTTCTTTCTGGGAACAAAAGACATTTTCGCAAAGACTCGCATACCATTTGAAACATAAATGTAACAAGAATGGCTCAGCTCTGGCCAATGAACACAGAGCCCAGGGGCGAAAAAACCTGTTTCAGCTAAAAACTGATGGGAACAGATTCATACTGCAACAATTTCAGAGTTAGGTAATGGTGGGTGGCACAGTTAAACCAACCCACTGACGCAAAACTCTAATGTCCAATTATCAGGCTCTCTATAAGGGCTACACAGGTAACCTATTACTTAGCAGCCAATAGCAGGAGGAGATAGGTTTCTGGGAGCTGATCCAATTCTGTGAGGTCAGCCTGCAGTGTGATTACAAAGCTGGCTGTTGGCTGCGACTTTTGCCCCCGATTTGGCCAATTTTCGAAAGTGTTTCGAAAGCTTCCATCCCTTGAGCCTTAGGGAAAATCTTCCTGTGGGGCAATTTATAAGTATAAGACGAAATTGCTCGACAAAAGAGGACTTTGAAAAACATAGTTTGGTCTTAAAAAATATCTTTAAAGCGATAGGATACCCATCACATACTATCCGTCAAGCATACAAAAGAGCAGCCAATACTCCGAGAAGTGAGTGCTTGAGTAACGCCCAAAAACTATTCTTGATAAAATTACTTGTGTCTCTACGTTCTAGCCGATCAGTAATGATCTCAGAAGAACTATTTTAAAGAATTGGACCATGATTAACACTGAAACCTTTAAAATTGCTACTCCACGGTTTGCGTTTAAGCGGATGTCAAATTTACACAACAGACTTGTCCACACCTATCCGCTATCCAAGAATTATGTTCAAACTCAACGTACACTGTGGAACCTACCCCCAGTGATGGGTCACTATAAATGTGGCACCTGTTTGGTGTGTGAACTAACACAGAATTTAAAAATGATTGATCTATATGGGAATAAATGGCATCTAAATTCTTTTACGAACTGTGGGACTAAATTGTTCATTTACTGTATAAAATGGCCATCTAACCTCGTGTACATTGGAAAAACAAAAAGACCCATAAGACAACGAATTGGAGAACATAGATCATGTGTTAAAAATGAAATCCAAGACAAACCTTTGGTTGAACATTTTAAAAAATCTAAGCATACACACAAAGATATGTAACATACAATGGAGATATTTTAACTATCCCACATCACCACATGTTTTGAAGTTGAAAGGACAGACTACATCCTTGGGTTCAGTGTAATAGCGTGGGACTGAACACGAAAACAATATCAGTTTCCCCTTTTTCAAAACATATATTCTTTCAATTCATTTTACTGATACTTAAAAGTAGTGGTCTGATGGGTTTTATGTGTGTTTTTTGCTTGTAAGAGGAATTTACAAATAACTTTTATTTTGTCATATACAATTGAACACATCTTACTGATCATTCATGTATAGGTACAAATATTGGCCTTCATAAAGCTAATGGGAAGCGTGAAACACCTGCTGGCCCCATTTAAACCGCTACAATTGCAAGCAATTATGAACCATCCCAATTTTGAGGACACAAATAATAAACCACATTTATTTCTTCCTAATTATGCTAATGTTTGCGTAGGAACGAGTACTTACTTATACTTGTGCTAATAGGGTGCAATGCCTTCATTGGACTATGGTGCACAATTGCACTTTCATTGTTGCAACGTTTCTATTAATAGGACCCCCGAGGTTACACAGATAATTTTTTAGCTGGAACAAACACAGAATTATTATAAAAAAAATGTATACAGAGAAACAGTTTATGCATCTTATACTGCTTTATTACTAAACCGTGGCATCCTGATCCCCTCTTCACTCGGTTTATTCACAATGTAGTTGTCATTTCTAAAGTCATTAATGAGATTGATAAAACATGAATTATGGACAACTTGTTTGCTGACCACTTTAGTTAGTATAGAAATGCTCTCATGATAGGACTAAAGATATGATGACTTGTGTCGTGCGTTACTGCTTTACAGTGGCTATACAACATTTAATTCAACACTGTATGCAATTTCACAAATAAAAAAACGCATCCCACATGGCATACCCGAAATTCATATTTTTCATGCAAAACCTTTGCACCTCTTCAATTACATTTTGTTGTTGCTTGGTATTCTGTTATTCGACTTGGAATTTAAAAGCAGGACTTTTTAACCTCAAATTCTCGCGCTGGGTGGTTTGAATTTTAATGAAGGCATGCATGCATTATAAGGAGAGTTTGAATGCTCAGGGGAAAACATGCATTCATCATTTCGAAGCAAAAGTGCACTGCTAAAACGTAAGCATCCTATTTGTTAAATGAAAAGTCACTGAAGTCTGTAATACAGGCAGGCGTGGGGTGTATGTCATAGTTCCTACATTAGTTCTTAGAATTGAGCTATGATGGCGTGTGCAATATCGCTCACAGAAAGAGAGTGCAGGCCACACCTTAGGAGAATTAAATAGGTATTCACTGGTGCACAGTTTTAATAAAATTGTTGCTTTCATAATTTATTAGAAATGATATGCAGCGAAACTAACCATGATTTATAGAGGGGCCAGTTAACTTGAAATGTGAATGGAACACATGTAGTTTACGTGCAGTGTTACACAAATGCATGAACCTAAAATATGTTGTTTGTAATTTATCTGTATGTTGTTTTCTGTTGAAAACTGTGGAGTAGTTTAGGAATTAAACTATATCAAATCAAATGAAGTGCATTACTGATTGGGTTTTTTGATCATTATGATCACGTTGGGCCTGATTCTTTCAATGGGGTTTTCCCGTTTAAACGTGTGTTTGCAAACCAGGCCCTTTGCATCCGCATTTTTTTATCTAATTGTGTGTGTTCTGTGGCACATATGAAAAGAGTCATGTAGGTAAAGAGCACATTCAACTAAAGATGGCACACACAACCACATTGCAAAGTCTTATAGTTTATGGCATGTGTAGCATCTGTCAGAGAATGTGACGGACATGCACACTCACCATGTGTCAATAACAGATGCACCGGGCCTGGTGTACAAAAGCGTTTTTCAAGGTGAAAAACCCATCGAAAAACGCTTTGCAAAACATACCCAACATGTCAAAATGGTTCTCTATGCAGTCACTTAAAATTTCAAAGAATACCTTATATTTTCCCAATACACGCCTCAAATGTTACTGATATTGAAGAGTAACATTTTTTTAAAAAAATGATACATGCAATGTTAACATTTTAGAGATAAAAGATGGTATTTTTTTAAATGACTGCCTATAGAAGGTTGTGGAGCCTATGGATATGTATGGACGGCCTGATAGAAAATGTTTACAAAACAGAGCTTCATAAATCACCAATAACTAATCAGTTGTAGCTGTATCGTCCACATCACTTTTGTTAAAGTGGAATGGTTAAAGGCCAATGACAACTTTGCTAGTTTCACACAAACTACCGAATTCCAATCTCAGAATTAAAGTGGAGAATTGACATCTAGCATAAATCTGGAGGTTTTTTTCTCCACTTTACCTTTAAAATATTTGCCTTTGAGAAATTACAGATTGCTTTAAATCAGACGAAATTCCCATGCAGTCCTACTTCACTCATAGTCCCACTGAAAATGTGTGGAAATGAATGGCAGTACAGTGATTCTGCAGAAATCATGCCAAACTCTCGGGGAGGCACGTAGTCTGGTCACACTAACTTTTGTCAACCTGAATGACTCTTCCTCATTTTATCCCAAATACAATATATTAGTGCTGACTAAGAACCTTCTGTAAGAAACTTTCTCATGTGCAGTTTGGATCCAATTGTGTTTAGAGCTAGGCGATTTTGATCCATGAAGCTGTACTTGCACTTGAAAAACAGAGCTAGAACAAGTAAAACTACCTGACAAATGTTTAATTGAGCTGACTCCCAGAATGCAAACGAAAGGTCATGTGCTGTAATACATTAGTTGTTTGCTTGTAATGCTTTCTATTAAATGATGCAAGATCAGGAGCATACTTTACACTGAAATAGCAAATACTTAATTAAGCAATAGGCCCAGAGCAGGGGCTGGGGGGCGCATTACCGCTTCAGGTAATGCCCTGGGGTCCATAGTTACTCTTCAGATAAGGCCCCGGGGCATTATCTGAAGTGGTAATTCCCCCCCTGCAAGGTGTCTGTTGCTATTAGTACCCCGGCTGGTAAGACCAGGGGTACCAAGAGCATTTGCTTTTTCTGTTAGGGAACGTTCCCGCGCTTCGGAACAGAAAAAAAAAAAAACATTATGTAAAAAAATGGCCTCTGGAGAAGGGAAAACAAAGTCTGTCTTCCCTTTCCATGGAGCCATTGAAAATGAATGACAAAAACTAAACAAACAAAATGGCCGCCATGGAAAGGGAGAAGGGTCCTTTCTCCCTTTCCATGTTGGCTATTCAAAAAATAGGGAAAGATTTCAACAAAAAATTGATGCCATGGAAAGGAAGAAGGGACTATGGGTAGTCCCTTCTTTCTTTTGATGACGGCCTGTTGCGGATCAGGAGCAGACGTGCTGGGAACAGAAGTGATCCCAGCACATCCGCTCCTGGAATGGACAGAAAAGAAGGTAAGTGGAGTTGGGAGGGCAGGGAGCAAATTCTTTGGATTGGGGGTCAGTGGGGAGAGGAACCACACTTACCTCGATCCCGGAGGGGGAAGATGGCAGCCTCCAGCCGTGTGGTGGCTTGGAGCAGGGATTACCTTGTTCTGAGCCTCCACATTGGCTGAGTTGCTGCACACTCCCCTGCCGGGGAAGGAAGGAACATTGTTGGGAGAGGAATTCCTGGTCATGTAACGACCCAGTGAGGGCCAATGAGATTGCATGTTCCAATCTCATTGTTCCTCCCCGGTACTAATGTTCCTCAGACAAAACAAAGCAAGAAACGAAATTCACCAGAAGAAAAGCAAATCCTGCTGTAACCTAATATTGCCAATAATTATCTTCTATTCATGCAAACAAAGAAAACAATATCTTTATAATGTATTCTTTATATATATGTATTAATTGTAGGGCAGCGATAGGCACCCTATAGTTAAGGTGAGTCGGACTTCCATAGGAACCCCTCAAAATCCTATTGTTAATAACATTTGAGTCGAGTAATGGTTTTGCCACCATTTCTAAAGTGATTACAAACTCTCAGGCTCCCCCAGACTGCAAAGTTTCATAAAGATTTGTTACAAAATTAAAAAGTCACTCAGCGTAAAAAGAATTATGTTTTCCTAAAGTGCGACGTACTTCCCATTAATTTTTCAATAGACAAGCAAGGTACATTTTTGGCAAAGCGCACAGCCCAAACAGCTGGATCTGGGCCAGGTCCATGCATGGTTGGGGGTTATTCTTTGCAGTAGTTCTCTAAATATTTGACGGAGAAGGGGGTGCCCGTCTCAAAAATAAATGGCTGTATCTTGGGGATTTACCCGAAACCATTTTTTTAATGAAACAACCGCCATCTTGTTTTTCTCTCGATACAAGAGATATCCACGGCTATAGCCAAGGTTATAGCTAAATGAAAACGCCGGAAAAAAGATATTTGCAGGTCAAAAAACATGTACATGTCATCAGGCTAGAGGCGGGGGTGGGGGCTGAGTTTGCAGCACAAAGCTTTCTGTAGCTGGGGCTATAGCCTCGCAAATCCGACATCTTAAAGCAAACTACATCACAGAAACAGCATTTGTTGTGGGGGGAAAGGGAGAAGGCAGGGGTGGTGAGGAGGCCATCTGGGGATTTGGGGGACCTGGCACAGATGAGTGGGACACTGGGGGAGGTTCTAGGGGGCGGGAAAGCATTTCTGTGTCCAGTTTGCTGATATTCACGGCTATAACGGGAGTATGAAGGACCACAGGTACCCGCAGAGTAGTTCTTGTCTGCGACTATATATTTTGGGGTGTCAGTGTTTTATTTCCTTTTTAAAGTTATTTTTATAGGTCTAATGATGTTGGGGGTGAAAAATCACTGGTGATGGAAACGCCCATGGTTAGTGACACAGTAGGTATTTGGCAGTCTTATTTATTTTGGCTGTGTGTTTTCAGAAGTTCGTACATGTGAGAGTGTGGAGAAAAAATGACAAAATAGTTTAAATAAAACATGTAATTAATACAAAATGGAGCCACCCTACTCTAGTTTTAGATGCCCTGTACACTGTATTTTAGTGTCTATATTGTCACTTATGCTATTATATTTTGTGCCTATTAAATTTTTCCCTACCTAGTTTACTGTCATGTATTGCTCTCTGCTTTCTTTATCTTCAGCTACTTTACAGAACTACATGAGTAGTGTTTTATTTTATTGATCTTTTAAGTTCTATTGCATCATAAAACCAGAAGTGAGCCCCCTCCAATTAACTAACAATGTGTAACCACAGTTATATTAAAAGACAATCAACTGCAGCCGTGGCCGAGTATGATAAAAAATATTATTTTGGTTATTATAGCTGTGAGAAAACTGAAGATGTCTACCTAGCTAGTCCCCAGGGATCTGTCATCCAGGTCACCAGGACACAGCCATTGCCATTGGATCCTGTTCCTGGGGGTGAATCAGTGAGGAAGGATCACTTGGATCGGGGGTCCTCGGGAGTTGGAAGTGGGACACTGACAGGCGAGACGTGGTATCTCCCTTCCTTTAACGCCTTTTCCCCATCCTCTCACGTAGGGTATTCCAAACCACTGCCCCCCTTTTCCAACACAAACACTTTCACACAACACAATGGACAACAGACTAATACTAGAGCCGTTTACCTGACATGTCCCAATACCACGGTCAGGCAAAGTCAGGCAATTGATCAGAATCACACACACCTGACAACCCTTTCCCTTCCCCACATGGATAAAAGGTGGAGCTAGATAGCACAGTACAAGAAAGGCAAGCACAGCAGACAACAGAGTGAAACACAGCATTTCGAGAGAAGGAGAAAGGCATCGGGAAGCAAGGGGGTGGCGAGGACGGAAGTTACTTTGCCCTTTTTGTCCCAACCCTGCAAATCCTTTCTCGGGGGCAATCTAAAACCGTGGACAATAGCCCCAGTGTCATGCTGCAGATGTCAACGGTAAACAGGCCAGCCTATGTTCATAAGGTGGCGCAGAGGAGGCACCCATGTACATGCCACCAGTCTTGACTACAAAGAAACAGATAGCCAGGCGATTAAGCATAGCCGGTGAGTTGAGGGGAGAATCGATAAAAGCCGGGATGTGTTGAGTGGGAATCGCAAAGATGCAAGATGCAAGTTTGAACATAAAACATTGAACTGTAAAAGAACTGTAAAAGGTGGTTGAGGGGAGACCAGCTGAAGAGGGAAACCGGCATCACATGGGTGCTAACTCGAGAAGCGCTGGTGACTCCCCATTAGAAAAGATCTACAGAAACCAGAAGGTCGTAGGAAGGCCGCCAAATGAACTAAAAGTGGTCATATGTGAGGGTCGAGCAAAAACCCTGTACAGTCGAAAGTCTTTGATCCGCAAGTTGGCTAAAAGTAAGAGAAGTGAATACCGTATTGTGATTGGAAGAAAGGGACATGAGTCCTGTGAATATATGAGAAGGATCAGAGTCCGGACAAGGGAGATCCAGGGTGAAGCTAAACTCAGCACTGACAGTCGAGAGAGGTCCAAGCCCGAGGGAAATCCAGGGGTGAAGTCGTCACCCAAGGGTTGGCAGTCGAGAGAGGTCTGAGCCCGAACAAGGGAGATCCAAGGAGTTAAGCTGTTATCCACATTTTAATGAGAAACAAATAAGAGTTACAAGAAATACTATTGAGAAAAAAATGAACAATAGAGAAGAGTCAGCCCAGAAGAGGGGAACCCAGAGTTGAACCGTTATCGCCCTAGCAAACTTTCATTTGTTAAAGGAACTTTTGTTTTTGCTGTTTTGGAACAACTCAGCACTGACAGTCGAGAGAGTTCCAAGCCCAAATGAGGGAAATCCAGGGGTGAAGTCGTCACCCAAGGGTTGGCAGTCGAGAGAGGTCTGAGCCCGAACAAGGGATATCCAAGGAGTTAAGCTGTTATCCAAAGTTTAATGAGAAACAAATAAGAGTTACAAGGAAATACTATTGAGAAAGAAATGAACAATAGAGAAGAGTCAGCCCAGAAGAGGGGAACCCAGGGTTGAACCGTTATCGCCCTAGCAAACTTTCATTTGTTAAAGGAACTTTTGTTTTTGCTGTTTTGGAACACCTCAGGCCTCAAGGCAAGAGATTTTCAGAGAAACAAAACTTGGCCATCGACAGTCCTGAGAACTACCATTTTAGTTGTTGTCTCGTGCTGGAGAAGCTAGAGATTGTACTGTGCTCCAAGCTCCCATCTTGTTCCATGTCTAAAATGTGGGGAAGGCAGACCCAGGCTTATGCCTCCTGACATCATTTGAAAACACTTCTTTCTTGAAACTTAACCCCACACCCTTTGTATTTAGCGCAAAGAATTATCAATAGGTTTTCTTAGTATGAGGCTTTTTTTTTTACTTGATGCCACTAGAACTGTCTTATTGTTCATTTGATGGTTGACACCTGTCCCCATCTTAGATTTAGGTTTAGATAAGGTGTTTTTCCAACCCGCACACCATTTTCATTGTTCAATAAACACCTTTGAACTGAGATCACTTGTGTCTGTCTAACTTGTTGTCACCATGGGTTCTTCACATATGGTGCCAGGTGTGGGATGCGACTCAATTGAAAGAAATTGGCAAACCCTACCATTTCAAAATCTTAGCCAGAGAGCCTCCAACCCTTCCGTTGCCACCAAGGAATCAACAGAATTTGATATCGGTAGCAGTAGGCAAGAAATTATTCCCCTGGGAAAAGAGGAATGATTCCTACAGATTTTGTTTGATTCCTTCTCCAGGATATTACATACGATTAGCCCCAAAATCTGGTTTAGCATGGAAGTTTGGGAAAGACGTCTTAGCGGGTGTTATTGGTCCTGACTTCTGAGGAAATGTGAAGGTTCTATTACAGAAACATGGAAAAGTCCCCTTTGCGGTATCTCAGGAGACCAAATTGCCCAGGGAATTTTGGAGCAAGATCTGGTCCCTCAATCCCAAGAAAGTGAACCAGTTGAAAAAGACAGAGGTAACATAGGCTTTGGAGAAGCTGATAAATCCCCTACCATTGACGAAAGGAAAGTAGAGGAACACACCATCTATCCTCACCTAGCCTTTTGACAGCGAAATGACCCCGCACTTGCAGAAGCATTTGTACAAGAAATCCCAGAACAAGAAGGACTAGAGAAGGGATGTACCTTATTTTTCGTAAAACTAGGGTCACTTTACAGGAAGAAAAACTCCCCTGAAGGGTTAATAAAATCTCAAATGGCAATACCTAAAAGTCCCCAAAAGGTTGTGCTAGAAATCACACATTCCCATCACACGGGAAGACATTTGGGCCGAACTAAAACCCGGGTGCATATTCGTGGATTGTGTTATTGGCCGGGTATTCACGTTGACATAAAAACATTCACACAAACATGCGAGATATGTCAAAAGACCAACCTACACATTACATTATCTGCCCCTTTGAACCCCTTGCCAATTATAAAAGTCTCCTTCTCACAAATTGGCATGGAGATAATCGGACTTCTGGAAACATCCAAATTGGAAAACAAGAAAGTCCTGGTGATCATTGATTAAGTGACCCAATACCCTGAAGCATTCCCAATGCAAAATAATACCATTTGGCAAATCTTGAAGCAACTTCTACCGTATTTCTCTAGGGTTGGTTTTCCCAAAGAAATACTAAGAGATCAAGGCTCACATTTTATGAGTAAGCTTATGGCTGAAGTCAAAGAGCTACTCCATATTATCACCTTGTGAATTTCTTTGTACCATCTCCAAACCGATGGTGTAGAAGAAAGATTCAATAAGACCTTAAAATCAATTCTATGAAAATTGATAGACAAAGACAGGAAGTACTGGGACCGAATGATCCGATGGGCACTATTTGCAGTGTGGAAACCCCCCAAGCTTCCACAGGTTTTTCTCACTTTGAGCTACTCTATGGCAAGGAACCAAGAGATTTCATAGACATGATTCGTGAAACCTGGGAATAATGTGAAGAGGCCCCCATTTCAATATCCTAAACCTCCACTAGAATGTGAGAACACGTAAAATTAGTCCGGGACTTAGTTTGTATTCACTTAGGCAAGGCCCCAAACCAACAAAAGGCCAGTTATGACAAAAATGTAAATGTAAGATCTTTTTCTATCTGACAGAAAGTACTAGTCCTCTTACATACCTCAGAATACAAACTGGTCTCCCAATGGCTTGGATCCTGTAAGATAATAGCAAGAACGGGAATGCACACGTATAAAGTAGCCCAACACAACCGAAAACAGAAAGTCCACTTATATCACATTAACATTCTAAAAGAGTGGAAAGAAAACTCATCAGCCACCCATGCCAAAGTTCTAACCTGCCTGGTTCCCGAGGACATAGATAACTTTGACTTAATTCACACAAGTTATCTAGCCAACAATGAGAAGATTTAAAGGACGTAATAGTTTCCTTCCCTGAAGTATTTTCAGAAAAAACAGGAAGAGTAAATGGTAAATATCATTATATTTGAACACCTAAAGTCAAAGTAGTTCACCTAAAACCTTACCGTCTACCAGAGGCCCGTTTAAAGGTAGTGATCGAGGAAGTCAACAAAATGCTGAAGGATAATATCATTGAACCTTGCCCAAGTCCATGGTCCTCACCTATCATGTTAGTCACTAAACCAGAAGGGTTCTGGAGATTCTGCATTGACTTTCGTCAAGTCAATGCCATATTGAACTTCAATGCCTATCCCATGCGACGCATCAATGACCTAATTGACAAACTAGGGACAGCCACCTATCTATCGACCCTAGATTTAATAAAAGGGTACTGGCTGTATATGGGCCAGATAAGGGAAAAAAGTACATTTTAAACAGCCCTAGGGTTATTCCAGTTTAAAGCCTCTATTTTGGCCTGCACAGTGCAACAGCTACATTCCAATGTCTTATGGATAACATCCTATAACCCTATTCAGACTTTTGCGGGGCTTACATTGATGATATCGTCATTTATAGTGAGACCTGGGAAGACCATATTTCCATCTTTATACCATAATGAAAGTCCTTAGGAATGCTGATCTAACTGCAAATCCTGCTAAATGCTTTGTGTGTTGATTCCCATGGAGTCCTGCGGTACTCCACGCGAATGGGGATTTACTGTTTCTGCTGTCTGACATAATATTTTGGTGGTACCGGGAAGTTAGGCAGTGGTAATGGTGTTACAGGGTTGCCGGTAACTCTATGCCTACCCGCAAGTTTTAACGGCAATCCTCTGAGGAGGCCTAGATTTTTGAAAGATCAGCAGTTTTCAGACTGTGGGGTACATTTAAGGCCTAAGGCAGAACCCCCTACAACAAATACAGCATTTCAGCAGTCACACAAATATGGCTGTGCATTGGTCTAAGGAGCACATATGGGGCGAGAGTTGAACACAGCCACCACAAAGATAGCTGCATTTTGTTGTCATTCACGTGAATCCAGATAAAACAACTCAAATTCAGAATGGCCGTGCATTGCTGTTCTGTCATTTAAACATTCCAAGCTGCACAGAAAAATGACCTGCATTTAAAACGGCATTGCACTGGTGCTACTTTCATTTCAAGCATCGCACAGCTTTGTTCTATTAAAACACAGCCATGTCCATGTATTTCATTTTGAACACCATCAAATAAGTCCATCCTTCCCAGAACGGCATTGCTTCATCAGTAAAGTCCATGAAAAGCAAAAGAATTCTGCTTCAAATCCGCACGGCTTGGATTTACTTTTTTGAAATAAACCAACACAAGCAAAGTACTTCAAAGGAAAGATGCACTCTTTTGCCTCGTGTCAATTACCAAAACAACATTTTCAAGCATATCTTAGTGTCCAGAAACTGGAAGCTGTGTGTGGAAAAAAAACACATCTGGTGAAATCAAAATGTAAAAAACAATTAACACGTGTAAATCTGCTTTTGCAAAGCAGAAAATGACCTTGGGAAAGCTAAATGTGAAATAATACTGTGGCTCATATAGAAACACAGTTGTACATGTAGGGAGAGAGGCTGTAAAGATATGTATATTGTGCTCTGTTTTTTCCCCCAAAAGACAAATAACCCTGGCTGAGGCCCAGGAATTTCTGTCAAACTAGTTTGGCAGCAAGGCTAATTTTGCACCTACCAGTGACTAAGGCTACAAGGGCATGTGCCTGGTTCTTATGGACCTGACACTGTGATCATTACAGGTTCTCCCAGACTGCTAGGCAGAACTGCTCCCAAGGGCAAAGGATGGGGTGAAGCCCTGAGTTCTACCTCAGGGGTGTGATTTCTTCTACATTCAAACCGGTGGACTTCAAAGGGGAGTCATGGGAACCCTTGTGTAAGCTGACCCAGGGGAGACAATTTGGATTGTGGGGGTGGCAGCACTGCCCACCTCTTTGGCAAATCCACCTCATTGACAATACAGGACATTTATACTTTAAGATATCTTTCCCCGCAGTATGCATAGGCAGTAATGTGATATTATGACAGTTCTAATGTGATTTTTGGACAAGCACAATAAGACTATGTGCATCTCTGGCACCTGGTGAACTGAAATTGTGAAAAAAATGCATTTCTGAGGGAAGCATAAATGGCACAGATATTAAACCTGGGGAAACTATGCCAAATACTACCATGCATATTTGTAGCCATTTGCAGAATTTTAGATAATATGCTTCTCCTGAAAACGGTGAAATTGTGCCCAAGGACGAGGCAACATCGCTCAGAATTGCCATTTGAACTGGCCAAATCCTTGTGAAATATGGAACCTGACTATCTGATTTTTATGATGGTCACTATTGTAAAAATTTGAATTCGGAAGTTAGGCCAGAGGAAACTAATTTTTAAACAAGGTATCAAAAGGAATTTTATTAAACCTGATACATTATTTAAATAAATGAATTAATCATAAATTAATCAACACTCAATACATTATTCATGTTGCAGGAAAATTAACTATTGAAAAGATTACATACAATTAACAATAATTCACACACATAGTTTTAAAGTAGTGCATCCAATGTACAAGACCAAAATAATTATATTATATTTGGTCTATTCGTGGCGTGGATCGATACAAATCATAACATGATCACATCCCCAATATTTCTCTCTTATTGTAAATATGACATTTTGTTCCATAACCCACTTTTGTGAAAAATAGGCTTTTGAGACGTAGGGAGTCAAAAAAGTGCACACACATAAGGTGAGGTCACTTTTTTGAACCAATCAGCCTGGAGAAAAGATGCAACACCCGGTGCCTGGCCTATCCTATGCAAGGGGTAAGTTCAGAGTACGTCCACCCAGAATTGTAAAATTATGTGATATCACTATGCCTATATAACGGGTAAACAGGGAGACACAAGGAAATGTACCATTCTAAATGCACCCTTCAATATTCCAGTAATCCAGAACCAGGTCCAGAGGCAGCTGAGCCAGATCCAGGCAGAATCACCTATCCAGAACCAGATTTATCCCAATAATCTACTGAGAAAGAGGAAAGGCAGCTGATCTCTTTAGGAGAATCCAGTGACCAGACTGTCCAAATTACCAAACCCAAGCATGACTTGTAAGTATCCCATCACCCAGCACGCAAAAAGTGCATATTCTGCTATTTTACATTGCCTCTTGTTCAAACCCTATTAAAATTGCATACAAATACTAGTCATTTCCCAAATTGCCAGTATCCTCGGTTCACCCTTTCCCTAGAAGAATCAGTTCAGTCTACATCTGAGAGCACATTTTTTTTTTCATTTCCTTTAGTTACCTGTGTAAGTCCCTAGTATCATTTTGAATAAATCAATTAATTTCCCTATAAAGAGATTCACAGTGAGGTGGTTGTAATTCGAACTCAACCTCCTCATGACAAGTGCATTTCTTTAACAGTTATAGTCCTTAAAATATAATCTCAGTGGAACTAATCATTATGCTAACAAAACCGATTTTTCCCGTGTAGTTTGCTTTCTTTAAAATCCGAATTGCATTTCCCACAGTAAAAACCCATATTATTATCCTATGAGAGTCATCCCTTCCCCTCAGCATCCTATCTGTTCTGTACCTTTGTTTCCCATCCAAAAAACGATTTCCGATGTTGTCTGGTAAGCCCATTTTCTTAGCTGTTTGCCAATTTAAAGCCTTTGTGAAATAAGAAATTGCAATTCTGCTGTGTGTGATTTTTGGTGCATTGTTTTCCTCCCAAAATCGCTCTTCTCACCTGTGTTCACATTGCTTTAGTGCCTGCTCAGTAGCCTATAAGCTTCCTTGTCTCTTTAGTGCAGCCACACAAATGTCTGTCCTATCTAACCAACCGCTAGTGTAAACTGATCTACAAGTAAAAAGTGCAATTCGAGTATGCTATTTTGTTAATTTTGAAAGCTTTCATTTTTCGTTTTTGGCCTCCCAATTTGGAGTGGTGAGTCGAATAAAAAAATGATTTTCCCTCTTCTTGCTGACCCCTTGCCACTGTTTTGCATCCACACAGAATTTAGTTAGCAGTTGCCTAACCTATGTACCATCTATGATTGTGAAGAAAAGTGATTTTATTTCCATTTCTATTTAAGGTTTATGTAGATGATGTCAGAAAAATGAATTAATTGTATTATAACATTTTTCATTATATTATCACCAATCTGCTGATTGCAGCCCTAAAATGTGTTTCGCTCTGATTTTTCATTTGAATCATAAAAATAAATAAATATTTAAATGTTACTAACCGGCCTGGTTCATGGTCCATTGCGGCACAGGGTGCTTGTTAAGGTGGGTGTGAGACGGGTTGGGTGCCTCTTCAAGAAAGAATCCAGGGTTCAAATAAAAATAAAAAGGCGTCTTTTATTGTGCGCCACCTTCAGTGTCTGTGGAAGAAGTCTATGGCTGGAGTGTGCCGTGTCATAAAATCTGTACAACATTGGGGCTCGTGCCATGATTGAAGTAAATGTTTCCACCTGTGACAGCTTAACACAGCAGGCTAACTCATTGAAGGTAATTATACTTTTGGTGGTTAGAAAACTATGTTACACTCTAAAAGTGCCATCCCAAAACGCATACCTTAGGTATCAGGCCTGTCTGTAAAAATAAAGTAAACTTAACCCTAAACTAGACAGAAGCTAAGTACAGATTTGTCCTTGCATAGATAATTAAATAAAGGAAGAACACTCTTCATAATGAGCACCGCAGACATTAATATAGCTAGGCAGCACCTTCTGTCCAAACTATTTGTTAGAGGGCAATGGGTGGAACAGGAGCAGGGAGCTTGGCTAGCCAACATGATGCAACAGGTCACCTCCATGAACATGGATGTGTGGCAGGACAGCGGCCTGTTACATCAAGTCTTGACTGATTTGTATATGAATCCGAATATTAAAGAGGATCAGCTTAAAATGGGCCGACTCACTGCCTACATATACTTCCACATGGTGGTTATAGAATAAAAATACCAAGAAAGCATAACCTTTGCACAAAACCAGTCTGGCCTCTTAAATCAAACCCAGAGCGAATTGAAACAGGTAGAAGAAAAATTACAAAAGAACCACAATTAGTAAATTAGCTACATTAAATGAGGAGTGTCAGGAAAAGGTTGCAGAGAAGAAGGAATCTGACTTGAGGCCTCAAAAGAGTATTAAAAAAACCTCCACCCAATAGGGCAGTGGGGGGGATTCTCCACCAACCCTGGAAGCAGGGAGGAGTGAGAAGACTACTCTCCGGTGGGAAAGATGGAGTCCAAGGGGAGTGACCCAGACAGCCCAAGGCACAACAGTCGAGATGAGACTAGGCCCAACATTCTGGGAGAAACTCACAAGCTCAAAGAATTAGGGAGCGCCTAGAGGATAACGAGGGGATCTCAAATAGCAGCAGCTCTGAGTCTGAGGACACATGGATTCAGGTGAAGCAGCAGAAGAAAGCTAATAAACAAAAGAGGGCTCTGGTGGAAGACCCATTAAACAGATTAAAGCTATTAGAAGTTTCATGACTTTGTACTACAAGAATGCAAAATATTCTGTGTGGGAGCATCTGAAGCTATGTGAAAATATGATGACATCTTTTGACATTAAAAATAATCAGAATTGAATAGAATTTGCCAAATGGACATTCTCTCCAGAGTACTCCCGCTTCTTTGCTGGGCTGGAAGACCAGCACCATTCAAGGTGGTCCACCGACAAGGCGGCCATCTTGAAGCACTTCTCCACACACAGAAACCCCCAGGAGGCCTGCAAGGCACCCTACAATCTGTAGTTTGGTGAGGCTCAGCCCCCACGAGAATTTGTTCAGGAGCTAAAACGGGCATTTGCGCAAACTGCTAGGCGGGTGCGCACAAATAGTAGGGAATTCATTAATACCTATTTTCATGCATCCCAAAATATATCATGATGCAGCTGGTAAGAGATTTCCATGATTACAGGACTGGGTAATACAGCAGGCTACCCAGATCTACGAGGTCCAAAAGCTGGTAGAAAACAAAAATCCAAACACAGACCCCAAACCAACTAACACCCCCGCTGCTGCCAAGATGGCAGAGGTGAAGGTTGCCCCCATTTTGGACCTAGAAATGGGGGGGTATAAATACACCTTCCCAAAGCCAACCCAATCAGAGGCAAAGAAGACCCTCTGATCAATCACAAGCAGGTGGTAGTCAGGTTGGGTACCCCACAAATGTGTCCCCTAACACTGCCAATTACATCAGCCCTAGGTATAAGGGAAACAGACCCATCTTGGGTTACGTATGACCTCCGCTCGCCCAGGGAGGGATCCAGTCAGGTGAGTACGGCCCCAGGAATCTTCCCTCCAAACTTTCCTCAGGGGGGCAGTAATCCTCCAAATCCTGGGTTAAGTTTCTTCCCCTGGTACCTTCAAAACCCCAACATGCAGGACAACGCTCATTACTCTCCCCGCTTTTGGGAGACCAGACCACCAAATCCAGGAGGGGGAGGCCTTGGGTGGAGGGATACCAGGGGATCCCCCAGTATCCAGGTTACTCAGGGAGAAGGCATAATGTCATGGCCACAGGCCCCAGAACACACAAACCAAACCATCTAGTGATGGGGGCAATAGGTCACTTGACTCACTTATATCCCTTTGGGACCCATGAACACAGGGGCCCTGGCTGGACTCAGTCATTTGGCGCCAGGCTCATATAGAGATGTGAGCCGGAACACTTTATTTCAGTGCAGGAGTGCTTTTACTTTATTTCATTGCAGGAGTGCTTTTATTTTACAAGAACCTTCCAGGAGCTGAAAGCCTTTATTCCAGAGAACATCCTCATGTGCTGAATCATTGCTCCCTAGGCCTGGTCTTCATGTGCTGACTCATCGGGTGTGGCAGGGTGTGGGAGGCAGGCTGAACCTGGTGGGTGTGCCTTCAGAAGCTCAGCTATAAAAGCTGCTCCATCCTTAAGGCTGGTGCTTCGTGTTACTGTGCACTCGCGTGCAAAGTGACGCTCACCACCGCTTGGACCAGTTTACTTACCTTTGAAACCAGGCGTTCTCCTGCATACTCACCTCCAGGAAACCAATGCTTCATCGCTTCATCTGCAGACTCACTCCTGACATCCAGTGATCTTGATCCCGATGCAGCAGCACCACACTCCGCATTCACGAACTTGGACCCTGTGAAGAAGAAGAAAAGCAAGGTTAGAACATCCGTCCTGGGTCCACACCGCATTTGAACCCCGTGCGCCCCTAGTTAACAACTACCAGCTACTTTACCACTGCAGCTTTGTTCCTCATTCCCTCCGGCTGCCGCCTTGAGCTCTGCAGCTTCTGCCGGGCTGGCAACATCGAGAAACTGAAGAGATATCCAGAGAGCAAAACACTATTACTTACAAAAGTATCAAATTATTTTATTTATCATGATACAAAAATTTTAACAAGTCAATTAATGGCATTCTACTTTGTAGAGCATCAATAAATCACGTAACACACCAGCATAGATGAACAAATAACTATGACTAAAATACATCCATCTCAACAAACATTCATAGTGCAGCATCCAAACCATACATCATACATAGTGACATTCAACCAACCAACAATGGCTAAAAAGATAACTAAATTAATTAACATTATTTGCCAATTGGGAGTGGGACAAACATTCATCACATCCCATTTGATTATTTTAATGTTTACAAATATATTAAACAAACAGCAATAGAATTCATTAAAAACAATCTATCACAAGGGCGGATCTGTGAGGAGAAGTGTTATGTAGATCACATCCCTAAAAGAATGAACTCAACCGGTTTCGACGTAGAGTGTGTAGTAAACAACGTCTTCATCAGGAGATACAAAGTGAGAAGCTGCAGAAAAAGAACATTACTACATAAATATGCGGCAGTGTCCCATCACATGAACTAAACTCAACAATAGATTGTATATAGCCACCATGTGCCACCTGTTACGAACCAATAAAACTAGACATTTGTGCTGGGGAAGTATATCTAAATGAGAACAACCCCAGAAGCAGGGTTTTATTTAGAAAAGCCAGAGGCGAGGCACCGACCCTGAGAGTGTAAAAAATAATTAAAATTAATAAGGTGCACCATAGGGGCCACAAAGGTCGAAATAGCCCAGGCAGGAAAACACTAGACACCCCCACATGCGGCATAAAATTATCATGGCTAAATAGATGCAATATGCTAGACTAAACAAACCTTATATAAGTAGCCATTAATATGCAAAATGCCAAAGATGGATCGTATGCTGGAATCGTATCACCAATGGAGTTGTGACTAGTGGAAAATAAGAAGTTGATTGAAGCACACATAAGGTAAAAAAGTGACTACAACAACCAAAGGAATCAAATGCGAGCGGTCAATTGTTACCTGTAGTTAACATGACACTGCTCTCAGTAGCCCCCTTCAAAGATTATGCAGGGTGATGCAACGAAGCAAATCGTGTCAGCAGATGTGCGCCTAGTGTACTTTCAAACAAAAAATAATATTAGCCTAAACCGCATATGACAAAATCAAACTAAAGATATCCCAATAGAGTCATATACAGTTAAAAAAGTTTAAAAAGTGGCTACTAATTGAAAAATTAGCTGGCTGCTGGCAGAAGTCTGACAGACGAACTGTATATACAGGCATAAGTACGTAAATGAGAAGTGTCTATGATACTGCAGGCTAAGTGAAGCACAAATCTTCATATGCAAATGCAGCCAAACTTGTATATTCATATAGACGACAAAACTTCGTCTCAGAACAAGGATTGTACAATTAAAGCGGCAGTGTGAAGAGCGGCAGAACATGTTCGTACTTACTTGAAGTTAACACCCAGATTGGCGTGGGCGGCTGGAGTTACTGAGCACAGCCTAGCCGTAAATCTCAATGACCATGCTACATCGGCTGTGTGCAAGCAGCCGACTGAAGCCGTCGCTGCTGTGGACATAAGTCACGTGGAAGATCACGTATCCTCAGTGGGAACGTGTTGCGTGTGCGTAACGAACCCAAAACACGCCCAATTTAAAAATTCTATACAAGAAGGAGGAGTGTGACTCATAGAGGTGACATGGAACTAGAATGGAAACTATGTACACCATACAATATCTGTACAAAGAAATTATCTATCTGCTATTGAACTCCCATGTTTCCATGGAGTTCAGGCCTTTGTGGAGGGTGCCTAAATTAAAAATCCACATTTGTTCTTTGTAGGCCAATTTGTTGGCAGTATGCACATGGCCACTTGCTGTGATTTTTTCGATGCAAAACCATCTTAGTGAATCTGCATCATGCCCCATCTCGAAAAAATGGGAAACCAGGGGGGCAGTAAAACAACGCATCCTGATCTTGGAACGATGTTCATTGATGCGCACATGTACCTCCCTGGAAGTCTTGCCTATATAGAACAGATTACATGGGCACTGAATGGCATATACAACATTCTTGCTTTTACAAGTGGTGAATGTATGCAAGTCCCATCTTCTGCCAGCATTCTCAAAGTGTGTAATTTTTTGGGAAAATCTGCAGGCCATACAAGAGGTACAAGGGTAATGACCTACCACAGGTTGAAGGTTAACATCACTAACCACGTTACCTTGTAATGGTAACCTGTTGGCTCTCGTGAGTTTCTGCGCCAGGCTCTTGCCCTTTTTAAAGGCAAAAAGATGTTTATGCAAGTTAATCTCAGCAGCATTCAGAATTCTCCAATTTTTAAGGATGATACCCTTAATAGACTCACTGAATTTGCAGAATGTAGAAACACAGACAATTTGTTCTCTCTCTTTGTTTTTGGGGCGTACACTAAGTAGGGCATCCCGGTTGGTATACCGCGCTCTTTTTCTGGAATGTTTGATCAATTTTTTGGGGTAACCCCGAAGTAACAATCTGGCTTGTAGTACATCTGCATGTTTGTCAAAATTGGAAATATTAGTGCAATTACGTCGTAACCGTAAAAACATACCATACGGTAAATTCCGTAGTAGGCTTTTTGGGTGTTGGCTCTTGAATTGCAAAGTTGTATTGCGTTCTGTAGGTTTTCTATATAATTCTGTTTGTAAGCATCCTTCATCCACAAAAATGGATAAATCAAGGAACGCAATCCTAGAGGTGGAAAATTCAAAAGTGAATTTAAGATTGGGATCTACCTGATTCAGCCAAACCATAAATGTATTCAATGTAGCAGAGTCGCCCTCCCTCAGCATTAAGATGTCTTCTATGTAGCGACGATACAACTTAATATGTTTGACAAAGGGGTTGGTGACGCTAAGCACATGATTTTCTTCAAACAAAGACATGAAAATGATGGCCAAGTTAGGAGCAAAAGTGCAGCCCATCGCCGTACCCTTAGTTTGCAAAAAGTAGGCATCCTTAAACTTAAAAAAACTATTGGACAGCACTAGTTCAACACAATTAATAAGGAATTCAGTAGGGACAGCATGAGGTAAAGGCCGTCTGTCTAGCATAATGCGTAGACTGGAGGCAGCTTTGTCTTGAGGGATGTTAGTATAAAGCGTCTCAATATCCAAAGAGACCAAAATTTGTGTGGAGGAATCAAAAGGGCGTGCTTCAACCAGATTTATAACATCCCTAGAGTCCAAAAGAAACGTGGGAGTGGCCATAGCAAGTGGTTTAATAAAGGTGTCTATATATTTGGACAGAGGCTCTAAAATGGAACTGCAGCCAGAAACAATGGGACGACCGGGAGGTTTCAGAGTGTCCTTGTGTACTTTAGGAATAATGTAAAAGAGCGGATTTCTCTCTTCAGACGAATTAATGAACTCACACTCCTTAGAGGACAAGAATCCTTCATGAAGACCACTTTCACTCAACGTAAGAATCTTCTTTTTTATAGATGTAGAAGGGTCACCATCACCTGCAAGGGAAGAAAGCCAAAGAGCAAACATCAAAAGTGGAACGGACAGCAATACAAGACAACAAACTTTACAATACAACAAAAACTGATGAGGAAAGACAAAGGCAAACAGGAACACTTACCTGAAGTATAGTGGCTTAGTTGCAGCAGGACTGGACTACCACATGCAAGGGACCAGTGAAGGAACTCGATCCAAATCATACAAGCTCCCCTGCCAGAAGCAGCAGGACTGATTGCTCGCCAAAACTAGTCAACAGGTGAGCTTTCCAGGGACAGCGCATCCCACGAGTACCACGGTTTGGGAGAAGAGGTCTGGAAGGGGATCAGGCGCACAAGCTAGCATACTCACTCCCCTTATTCTCCAGCGAGGAGCAGTCCCAAGCAGCATCACCTATTACCACCAGTCGCCTCATAAGCGCAGAGGGCAAAGTCGGACCTGAGCGACCTCACCCCTGGGAGGGCTGCAACCATGCCCCAATGCCTCTGCAGAGACCAGGTGAGCGTAACACATAGTTACCCTTCCCGAGAGCAACCCAGAGTTGATCCAAGACCCCCGTACCAGCCGGTGTGGGTGTCCCAACTGGAGCTCCAGGTCCAGAGCCTGAATCAAGATCTGAATCACATGTTAAGGGCTCAGCAGAACCCTCAGATGAACATGATAGCCCAGAATAACTCAAACCAAGGGTCTTGCACCCTGGAACAATGACAGGAAGAGAAAGCTTATAACCTACCAGTTCCAGAGGAGGAGGCACAGGTGGAAGGGGGATGCAAAGCCCTAGAAAAATCTTCCTTCCTCACCTGTGAAAAGCCCCTAGACACCCCAGAACCAGAACTAAAATCTCCTGCCCCTGAAAATCGGCAACCCAGGGAACAGAGGGTGGGAAGGAGAAACAGGGAGACTAAAACATCCCATTTTGTGGAGGAAGTCAGTGTCCTCCAGTTTGAAGGGGAAGAGTCCTTGGAGGATTCTGGGAAGTAAGTCTCCTTCTTCAAGTATGGGGGAATTCCTCCCAAAGAAAAATTGGCCCCAAGAGACCATAACCCCAACTGGGTAGAGGTGGGGACTGATTCAGAATTGCCCATCCCTGAACCCCAGAAATGTCATCCTCTGAATGTAACAGTAACTGAGGGATCCTACCCACAAACCAGTTCTAGTGATTGTCTCCAGGTAAGGGGTGGCAACACAGAGCTAAGGGAAAAAGGGATTTCAAATTCCCACCTATTTCAGAATGCCAAATTAACTTTACAGATTCCCGGACTTCCACAAAGAAAACTGTCCAAAACCCCACCGTGTAGGAGTCCAAAATAAAGAAACTCACCACCCAGCTTGCCCAAAATGGCCATTTCCTTTGCCCCTTGGAGGAGAAAGAAGGGAGGTTCTATGCCCCCTTCCGAGTGCAAGAGCAGTGCATTTTTAGCACTGGTGGACACTGGATCCCAAGCCACACTTCTGTCCAAAAGGGCCTTTGAGCAGCTACATTCAGGAAGTGGGGGAGAAACCAAATCCCTCTCACCCCTCTTCCTGGACATCTCCAGAACTTTGACGGGAATGAAATTCCCACCAAGGGGACTGCAGATCTGGAAATTAAAATTGGTCTACACAAGGTGAAGTACACAGTAATAGTCGTGACTCCAGAGGGAACCCCATGTCGATTAGGAAATTACCTCCTTTGGAAGTTGTCTCCTCTAATAGACTGTGTGAACAAGGGACTCTGGACTCAGGCTAACCAGGCAATAAAATTAAAACAAAGCATCAATTATGTCAGTTTAAATGGCACATGTCACATGGTTGAACAAAAATCTAACCAAATGAGTTCCATATCCCAAATAATCAAATGCCTGACATCACAGTCATTGCTGTAGGACAACAGACTGGGGATGGGAACTCCTCTCCATTCCTGAAAATCAACCTTCCTTCCAGTTTCAAGTGGCATTCCACACTGGAAGGAAATACCTTGACATTTTATACCGAACCCCAATCTGAAACTCCAAGTCCTGTAGTCAAAACTGATGAAAAACCAGCTCAAAGCTTGCCTGATATTCATAAAATGAGAGTACAGCTGTTCCTCCCTATTCAGTTAAAGGAGGGAAGGAAGTCTGTTCTCGCCAGAGTGTTCCTGAATAATGGAAAAAGTTTCATCAGTGAAACATTGTTCAGGAAACTCTCAAAAGATCCGACCATTCCCACATTTAAATTGATTGATAAGTGGGAAATGGGCCTGGAAACTCCCAATTCCAAACATATTCTGCCTAGCAGGTGTATGCCAAAAATGTCCAGAGGTGATAAAAGCATAGAGCATAATTGTTGGGTCGTGCAAGATGTCCCTGCTGCATTTTATTTAGGCAGTGACATTCTCAATCCGTTCGCAATTAATTTGGATGGTGTCCAGACATTTGGTCGACCTAAAACTGGTCGAATGACATTTGGTCGATGCAATTTGGTCGAAAACCAAATGGTTGAATTTTTTTTTTTAATTATATATTTATTTTTCGGGTTTTCGTTTTTTACAAAAATGGGTTTTTAGAAAAAAAAAAGGGGGTTGGGGGGACCCCCCCCAAAAAAAAAAAAAAGGTGAAAATAAAAAACAAAACAAAATTCGACCATTTGGTTTTCGACCGAATTGGTTCGACCATTTGTCTGGTCGACCAATTTTTTTCGACCAAATGTCTGGTAACCATTTGGATCTTATCAATGACAAGGCCTGGTCCCGACTGGGGGGCAACCCTATGGGCTTTGATGATTCTGAAAAGGCATTATGGTCAGCTCAATTGCTACTGTATGCAGTTGAAGTACAAATTGGAGAGGAGGTCACCATCCCAGGATGGACCCGACAATTCCCACTGGACCTTAAAATCAAGAGAGGACAGAAACTTCAAAATCCAGACGCTTATATACACCTCATGACCATCTTCAACAGCAGGGGTTGGGGTTAAACCCAACACCATTAGTTAACGTAGAACACAACACCATTCCAATATTGGTGCATAACAGAGACACTAGGAGTATCACTCTGGGCGCAGGCAACATTATAAGAATGGCGGTTGATGACCAGCATTTTTCCATGGACTTAGGGAATTAAATTATAGGACCAATCCCCAATGACTGCTATGACTGTGACAATGAAATGCCGCCAGAAAGGGTCTTCCCCCGGCAAGGGGGGAATTTCCTGGTGTACTCTTCCAGCCCTCACGGGGAAGAGGTTACTTGTGACATCAGGAAGGATGAGGTGATATTCCAGGTCCACAATAACTACCTCTCCTACCTGAAACCCCCTGTCCAAGTCAACACCCTGATCATAAATCTCTCCACCAAGCTGGAGGTGGCCACTGAGATTGAGAAACCCAAGGTCTTTCCAGGTTTCAGAAAGATGGTTGAAGAACGGGTAAACCTTGCTGATGCCTGTGAGACCGAGGATAAAAAAGCAAAAGTTGAAACAGTTGTTTTTAAATTCTCAAGATATCTTTGCTGTGGACTCGTACAATGGCAGTCGCACCAATATACATACTACCTCAATTCCCAAGGACCCTGGAATGACTCCTGTATTCGTGAAGCAATATTGCTTGCCTCTCGCGTCTATGGAGACCCTTACAGAAATTATAAGAAACCTAGAGTCCCATGGGATAATTTGTCCAGTCCACAGTACCTTTAATATTACGGTACTGGGGATTTTAAAACCAAATGGCCAATGGAGACTTTGCACAGACCTTAGGGAGCGGAACAAACGGGTCCACATGTCCCGATGGCCTCTTCCCCTTCTTCGACCAGGGACTGGCGCAGATCCAGGGGTCAAAGGTGTACACCGCCATTGACCTGACCAACGGATACTGGACAGAACCCGTCAGTAGGGAGGACCAGTACAAGCTGGCCTTTTTCTTCAGGGGCAGCAGTATACATGGAACTGGACTCCCTTTGGATACATAAACTCTGGCAATTAATTCAACATCTTCCTACACAAAACCATGCCCAACTTGGGTGAAAGGGGTAACCTGGCCAATGTGGATGATATCCTGATTAAAAGCTCAACTGTGGAGGAACACATAGCGGAAATCCGCTATGTTCTGACACAGTTGAGGATTGCCGGAGCAAAACTGTCCATCCAGAAGGCACAGTGTTGTAGGACCCGTGTAAACTTCTTGGGACATGAAAGGGGAAGCACTACTAAAACTGAAACACCCCACAACTCGGCATGAACTAAGGAGCTTTCTCGGACTGACTAATTACAGTAGGAAGTTCATTGAGGATTACGCAAAGGTCACATGACCCCTGGTCAATCTGTTAAAAGAGGGTGTCAAGTGGGAGCGTGGTTCAGAACAAGCCGAGGCAGTAAAACAACTCAAAAGAAGTCTCTCACAAGCGCCTTGTTTAGCTTACTCTGTCAAAAACAAGGAGTTCTTCTTGGAGACGGGGTTCTCAAATACATGTGTATGTGGCATGTTTAAACCCACTAGTCCAGGCCCTGCAACATTCCTGTGCATTGCTTTCATCAGGAACATCAGAATGGCAAAGCATGCTGCTCGCTAAAAATCACCCAAAAGTGTGCAGTAAAAATCTGAAAAATAGGCCGCCATCCACTTTTTCCTGTCTCAGTTGTAACACAGGAGACCACTGCCAAAACCCATCATTTGGTTGCCCACAGAGCAAGGCTGATTGCAAAAGAAACACAGAGCTGTGTGAATACTGTTTTTCTTGGTTATCAAATTTGCAAAAATCATGGTGCACAAACCACCCAAAAGACCCAACCTCCTTGGTGGGTGTTAAACATCATTCTACTTCAAGAATCCACATACATACAATGTCCACAGAAGTACACTTATCAGAAGAAAATCCACATTGAAGATTGCTTGCTGGAAAGAAATCTGTCAAAAATGGGTGCAATACCGTTACTCGCCTCTGTCAGATGCTGGCTATCTCTAAATCTGACAGGAGAAACTTGTGTCTAAAAAAGCTAAACATGCCAATGAAGGGATTTCCATCAAATGCAATATAGGGTGCCACACATTGATTTTCATGTTGAAAAAGACTGGAATTGAAGATATGTTTGCTGATTTTAAATTTGAAACTGATATTTTTCACAAGGGACAATGTCAAATTGACCATAAGGTAACCTGATTCAGCTAAAACTTCAAAGAGGCTTTCTTCCCCTGAGAACATACCACCCTGTTGCTTCCCACCAAAAGGACAGAAAATTTCATTTGAATGCTAATGAGGGGAGGAGGGGCACTTTGGCTTGTTGCTCTGCTGATCTGGGAAAGAGACAATGGGTTCCTTGAACTGAATAGAAAATGCTAATTCAGGTGTGACTGACATCAACTGCCCTGGCAGGAAGAAGACCATGTGACCCTCTGACTCAGCCAAGCTTTGGAGGCGGGCCAGACTGAAAATGTGGATTGGAAAAATGAAGTAACTGTATGTTTTAGAAAGAGACTTATAGCAAATTGTACTGAACTGACAAAAATATGAAATAGAGATTATTAAAATGAAAAATTTGCTCACAGTTTAAAACTAATCTGGAATCTGTGCGACATTCAGAGACTGAACCACAAACTTTTTAATATTGTAGCTATTGTGATCATGCTAGGAACATGAAAAATTACAGGAATATGCCCAGAGGGTATGTACAGGTATGTATAAAAAATTGTACAGATCCGAAAATGTGTAACCAACCAAAAGCGTGAAAAATTGTCATTTATGAACCAAAACTCGTAGGAAGATAAGATTTGGACAGAAACGTACCTTAGTCAATCTGTCATGTAATTATGTATTATTGACAAGTTGTGCATATTGAAAATATGTTTTTTGGGAAAAACTGATTTTCTGGGTAAAAGCAAAGGGGAGGTTCTTCCCTAAATTATAAATGGCAGCATCACTCTGACACATCATGACACCTCATGACACACTGTTCCTTTCTCAAATGAGGGGACAGGGAATTCTCTGACCTATCAGATCCTTAGAGAGTTGGCATTGTATAATCAGCCTTCCCACCCCTTTGGAAAATGGATACGTAGGGACTGTTTAGGACCCAGAAGGACACACATTCACTCATCAACTGATCCACTGGTGAAGCACCCTGCAGGAAGATCCAGACTCCAGAACATAGAACCAGACCTAGAACCAGACTCCAGAACCCTGAAGCAGAGGCCCAACCCAAAAAGCTGAACCCTTTTCAGCAGGCCTTTAAAATCTTGTAACCTGATTTAACCCCTAAACTTCCACGGGGCCTAACTTAACTGATCCAACAGCCTGGGTGAGCTGTTTGTTGCTTCTGGCCAACAACCTTTGCTAGAACCCAAGATCCAGATCAGTCCAGCAGAGCTGTAACCCAGAACCCATCAGATCCAGTCCAAGAGGCCGCGCAGAGACCAGAGTGCTGAGAGCAGAACCAAGCACCCGAGACCTGTCCGGTGGCAAGCCAAGTCCAGTCCAAACCCTTGACCAGATCTTTTGACGGGTCAATTTTAAACCAGAGTTGTGAGTATTTAGCGTAGAACTGTCCATAGTCATCTCTTAGTTTAAAGTAATCCATCCAACCCATTCCAACATATCCAGACTGTATTGTAGAATCTCTTTTGTCCATTCTGAATCCTTTCTCATCCATCTAATCCTGTGATAATTGTTAGTATAAACCAACCTGTTTGTAATTCAAAGCGCAATTTCATTTGAAATCTTGACTCCTTTTGAGAAAAATTTACCTTCACAAAAACCACCGTAACTTTTGAACCATATGTCCTAGAAACAAAGACATTCAAATTCCTTATAGTTTTTCCGTAATCGCGTTTCTCACACGCAGAAAAGTTGCCGCAAATTTGCACTTGGCTCAATTTCACTCCATGTAAAATAGCTATTTCTTGTTTTCAACTTCTGAATTTCGTTTTCCATCTGCTAATCATTCTACAATCATTGCTAGTGTTGAACCTATCCAAAGCAACTCTCACTAGTTCTGAATCCTATTTAGCAAATTAAAGTCATTTTTAGCATTTTTCCCATTCAATTCAAACCACATTTAAAAGCAATTGACCTGTTTCAAATCATGACTATTTCTCTAAGCTTGCTGGGGGGAATCGGGATTTAAACTGCAATTGTTGATTGTTATTCCTGAAATCTGTGTGCCCTCATTCCATATCTTCATATTGCATATTGGGGGAGTGAGTAGTGACAGGGGGAAAGAATGATCACCTTGTCTTTGATTGAAGTCATATCAAGTCTTATTGCTGTGTTGCATTTTTCCTAGCATTGCATTTCTTGAACTCATACAAAGTATTCTCTGCTACATTATTCTTCCTATTCCTAATCCTAATTGATTAAAGAGATTGTTGATATTGTAGTATCACCCATTGCTGATCATTGCATAAATATTCATAAGTGTGATGTTCCGATATTATTCATATTCATAAAACTGTGATAGATATATTGTTCAATTATTTAAATTCTTATTGTTCAATTCTTCAAATAAATCTTTTAATCTGCAAAACAAACCTATTTCTTGGTTCAGTGAGACCAGGGGGATTCAAAGAGAGGGGCGTTATGTAAGGGTACATCATCCAGAATTAAAAGAACTTTTGACATAAAAATATATAAATAAGGGTTTCCAATGGGCATCCCATACTAGGCATTGACTTAGTTGGAGTGCTGGATTGAAATAACTTAAACATAACATCAGTATTATATGAAAAGCATGGCAAGGTCAATAAAGTCATCTCCTAGGCAAGTAAGACTTTTTCTTATGTGGAGGAAAAATTCAACAATTGTGAGATGGCACTCCTGGCAATGTTGTGGGCATTGAAAAAATGACTGCCCGTTCATCCAGGGGAGCACACCATAGTGTCGACTCCTCACCAGGCTTTGCAATACCTTGAAAGTGATAGAATACGGGCAGGAAATATATGTTTTTCCAGAATTACTTCCTGGATTCTGTCCATGCAAGGCTTTCCTGTGGAGGTCAGATAGGGCCAAAACAAGAAGAGTCACCTTGCGCAAGGTTTGGCTACTGACATGATTGTGCCTGAGAAAACTGTCTCGAGGACGAAAGTCTCAAAACCCAAGACAACATGGAGGCGTACCTGAATTCCCCGCACACAGTCTATGATGGAGACCCGTGCAAGTGGATCCCCACAGTTTGTGGACGGGTGCTCCTACCATGTTGACAACAACGGGGTAAAGGAACTGGTGGCCGGTGTTGGGACTGTCTCAGTGAATGATGCTCCGGAACCCTCCGCTGGGTACAAAATTGGTCCCCGCAGTAGTCAGGTGGCGGAGTTGATGGCAGTTCACCAGGCCATCCTCACTGCCATGCAACACCGACTACATGAACTTGTCATAATTACTGATTCAGATTATGTCCAGAACGGGTTTGTGGAGCACCTGATCAACTGGAGAACCAAAGGCATGCTGTGTGCTAATAATAAACCACATAAGCATGGCAAACTCATTCAACATATCTATGATCTGGTTACCTTTAATGGGATGACCATCTATTGGAAAAAGATTAAGGGTCATTCCAGAATAGAGGGACCAGACTAAACTGGAAATGACCTGGCTGATCGGCTGGCCAAAACCGGTGCCATCCAAGGGGATCTCCTTGAGATCGAGTGCCTGTTGGGGGAAATCCAGGTCACTGCAGTCACCAGGTCCCAAACACTTGCTCACAATGAACTCTCAGTCTGCCCAGTGGAGTAAGGAGACCCCAGATGCTGATTTAATCATGGCACAAAAAGGGATCAGATTATTGGGAAATTTTACTAACACATTGTTGACCCTGTGAACTTTCCTCTGACGGAAACCGATTACATTTGGAAAGAGGACCTCAGAGTGTTGATGAAGTTTCCCAAAATGTTACGAATCCAAGACAGTTTGTTGGTAAGGAGATCCATCTCTGGAAGTGACCAGTGGGTGGTACCTACCTCATTTCAAAACCTGATGCTAAATCACGCCCATGACGCAGCCACAGCCGGTCATCGGGAGTTTCATACTACTTTAGAAATCTTGCGGGAGGTTGCATACTGGCCACACATGGGGCAGGACCTTGAACAATATTTGAAGAGGTGTCTTTTGTGTGCAAAACATCAGCCAAGCTCACGCACACCAAGCTCACCTCCAGAAGAGGGGGATGACACTGCTTGGTCATTTTTACAAGTAGATTTCATTGGGTCTGTGATTCGCTCCTCTAGGGGGATCAAGTACATGTTAACAGTAACATGCTTGTTTACCAAATGGGTGCAATGTCTCCCGTCCCCAAATTGCAAGGCAGAAACAGCAGATGCCCTGATGATCAACCACATCTTCTTGTGTTTTGGCCTTCCCAAAGGATTGAGTCAGACAGATGATCTCACTTTACCAGCGAAGTGATGACAAAAATGTGAGAGATACTTGGGGTAAAAAGGAAACTCTATATTGCCTACCGCCGATCGTCTATTGGGGGAGTTGAGAGGTACAATAAAAGCATTGTGAGCATTCTCAAGATGTGTTTGGCAGATTCTGGCCCAAATTGGGACATCCAATTACCAATTGTCCTGATGCCCATCAGATCTTCACCATCTTCTGTGACCAAAATGTTTGCATTTGAGTTAATGACTGGACAAACTCTGAGAAACAGCTCCACAACACATGAATATGTTGAGAATCTAAGAAAACACCTTCCGCATGCTTTTGCTTACGCTCAATGGAATCTTGAGAAATCGGCAGAGGTGATGAAAACCCACTATGACTTAAAAACAACTAAAAAAGAATACCAAGTAGGAGACAGGGTCTACTTGTACAATTTTCAGAGGAACCAGACTAAGCAGAGAAAATTCCTCCCCTCCTTGCGCGTTCCATTAGAAATTGTAGACAGAATTTCACCTGTCGCCTACAGAATCCCCATCCCCAAAGAAGAGCTGTCAGAAGAGAAATGGGTCCACCTCAATCAGTTAAAAAGTTGACACCCCAGACACATTTTGCAGCTGATTAATGACCCAAAACAAAATCAAACAGAGGAACCATCGGAAGAATGAGAAGAAATAAAAAGAAAAAGCATAAGGACATATGTAGGTGCATAGGTATATCTATATAACAGGGAGTATTTTTCTTTATTGTTATTGTAAAAATGAAACCAAGGTGCTGTAAAAGTCAAATGGTGTTCTTGTTCTGTGGAGTAATTTGCTTGATATTATTGTCTAAATGTAAGGAAAAGAACATAGAAAATTGTAACTGTAATGCATTGTTCCGCTGTTGTAAATCTTCCGGGAAGATTGTCATTTAAATATCCTAAAACCTGTTTTTATCTATCCCCTATTGGATAATTAACTTCATTACCTCCCAGACTGGTGAGGACTTCTCCGGAGAACTGGAAAGGGAAGGAAGACAAGGGGGTGCCGCTCCATACCCTCCAACCAAAAGACGGAAGGAAATCCTGGGGTGCCGCTCCCTGATGAAAGAGAACTCCGTCAAATGAACCCCACTCTGCCCTACTGTCCCTCAACAAGAAGTCGCGGCAGAGCAGGGGGGGAATCTGTGGGGTACATTTAAGGCCTAAGGCGGAACCGCCCTAAAACAAAAACTGTATTTCAGTAGTCACCCAAAGATGGCTGTGCTTTGGTCTACTGAGCACATATGGGGCGAGAGTTGAACACTGCCTCCCCAAGAATAACTGCATTTTGTTGTCATTCACATGAATCCAGAGAAAACAACTCAAATTCAGAATGGCTGTGCATTTCTGTTCTGTCATTTAAACATTCCAGGCTGCTCAGGAAAATTACCTGCATTTAAAACGGCATTGCACTGGTGCTACATTCATTTCAAGCATCACACAAGTTTATTGTATCAAAACACAGCCCTGTCTGTGTATTTCATTTTGAACAGCATCAAATAAGACCATCCCTCCCAGAACGGCATTGTTTCATCAGTAAATTCCATGAAAAGCAAAAAAATTCTGCTACAAATCCGCACGGCTTGGATTAACTTTTTTTTAATGAACCAACACACGCAAAGTACTTCAAAAGAAAGATACTCTCTCTTGTCTCGTGTCAATTACCAAAAAACCTTTTTCAAGCATATCTCTGTGTCCAGAAACTGACCAGATCTATAAAAAGCCTTTCAGAAAGTAAATGTAAAGGAAGCTGTGTGCGAAAAAAAAAAAACGCATCTGGTGAAATCAACATGTAAAAAAAAATGAAAAGGTCTAAATCTGCTTTTGCAAAGCAGAAATTGACCTTGGGAAAGCTAAATGTGGAATAATACTGTAGCTCGCAAAGAAACACAATTGTATATGTGGGGAGAGGGGCTGTAGAGAATGTATATTGTGCTCTGTCCCCTCACCCCCTAAAAGACAAATCATCCTGGCTGAGGCACAGGAATTTCTGTCAAACCAGTTTGTCAGCAAGGCTAATTTTGCACCTACCAGTGACTAAGGCTGCAAGGGCATGTGCCCTGTTCTTATGGACCTGACACTGTGATCATTACAAGTTCTCCCAGACTGCCAGGCAGAACTGCTCCCAAGGACAAAGGATGGGCATGAAGCCCTGAGTTTTGCCTCAGGGGTGTGATTTCCTCTACATTCAAACTGGAGGACTTCAAAGTGAAGTCATGGAAACCCTTGTGTAAACTGACCCAGGGGAGACTATTTGGATTGTGGGGATGGCAGCACTGCCAACCTCTTTGGCAAATCCACCTCATTGACAATGAAGGACAATTATACTTTAAGACTTTTTTCCTTGCAATATGAATACGCAGTAATGTGATATTATGACAGTTTTAATGTGATTTTTGGACAAGCAGAAAAAGACTGTTTGCATCTCTCTGGCACGTGGTGAACTGAAATGGTGAAAAAAATGCATTTCTGGGGGAAGCATAAATGGCACAGATATTAAACTTGGGGAAACTATGCCAAATACTATTTTGCATATTTGTCACCGTTTGCAGCATTTTAGATAATATGTTTCTCCTGAAAATCGTGAAAGTGTGCCAAGGACGAGGCAACATCGCAAAGAATTGGCGTTTGAACTGGCCAATTCCTTGTGAAATATGGGATCTGCCTATCTGATTTTTATGATGGTGACTATTGTGAATATGACGTTTTGTTCCTTGTGAGACAAAGGGTGTCATAAAATTACACAAACATAAGGTGAGGTCACTTCCTTGAACCAATCATCCAATCATCCTGGAGAAAAGAGGCGACACCCGTGGCCTGGCCTATCCCATGCAAGGGGTAAATCCAGATTCCGTAAGCCCAGAATTGTAAAAGCCCAGAATTGTAATATTCTATGATGTCACTCTGCCTATATAAGGGGTAGACAGGGAGATACAGGGATATTCAACCTTCAAAGTTCACCCTTCATTATTCCAATAATCCAGAACCAGGTCCAGAGGCAGCTGACCCAGATCCAGGCAGAATCACCTATCCAGAACTACATTCATGCCAATAATCCAGGGAGAAATAAGGAAAGGCGGCTGATCCCTTTAGGAGAAACCAGTGACCAGACTTTTTGCTCAGCTGACCCATTCTGCTGACCACAGTGACCAGACTTTGGCCAGCTGTTCCCCACCAGGAGAGCCTAGCTGATCCAGTAACCAGATCTCTTGACCCCACTGCCCATTACCAGATCTGAGGTACTGCCTTCTAGAGACCCGGCTGGCTGTCCAAATTACCAAACCCAAGCATGAATTGTAAGTATCCCATCACCCAGCACCCACAAACTGCACATCCCGCTATTTTACGTTGCTTCCTGTTCAAACCCAATTGAAATCCCATAAAAACCCATGTCATTTCCCAAATTGCAAGTATCCTCTGTTCACCCTTTCCCTAGAAGAATCTGTTAGCATATTTTTTTATTTATTTCCTTGAGTTACCTCTGTAAGTCCCTAGTATCATTTGGAATAAATCAATTAAGAGATTCACGGTGAGTTGGTTGCAATTCGAACTCAACCGCCTCATGACAAGTGCCTTTCTTTAACAATTATAGTCCTTAAATTATAGTCTCAGTAGAACTAATCATTGTGCTAACAAAACCGATTTTCCCTATGTAGTTTGCTTTCTTTAAAATCTGATTTGCATTTCCCATA
This sequence comes from Ambystoma mexicanum, assembly GCF_040938575.1. Lineage (NCBI taxonomy): Eukaryota > Metazoa > Chordata > Amphibia > Caudata > Ambystomatidae > Ambystoma > Ambystoma mexicanum. The sequence goes on along the minus strand of NC_090930.1, from coordinate 644,633,704 downwards.
ATAAAGACCCATACTATTATCCTATAAGAGTCATTCCTTCCCCTCAGCATCCTATCTGTTCTGTACCTTTGTTTCCCATCCAAAAATGAAAATTCCCATTTTGACTACTAAGTCAATTTACTTAGGTGTTTGCCAATTTAAAGCCGTGTTAAATAAGAAATTGCAATTCTGCTGTGTGTGCTTTTTGTTGCATTGTTTTCCCCCAAAATAGATCTTCTCACCTGTGTTAACGTTGATTTAGTTCTCTGCTCAGTAGCCTGTAATCTTCCTTGTCTCTTTAGTGCAGCCCCACAAATTTCTGTCCTATCTATCCTACTGTAAGTGTAAACTGATCTACAAGTAATACGTGCAATCCGAGTATGTTATTTTGCTCATTTTGAAGGTTTTCAGTTTTAGTTTTTGGGTTCCCATTCTGGATTGGTGGGTCGAATTTAAAAACTGATTGTTCTCTTTTCTTGCTGGCTCCTTGTCACTGCTTTCCATCCACACAGAATTTAGTTAGCAGGTGTTTGGGGAGTGTTGCAGGGGGAGTGCCTAACCTTTGTACCATCTATGTTTGTGAAGAAAAGTGATTTTATTTCAATTTCTATTCAAGGTTTATGTAGATGATGTCAAAAAGTTGAATTAATTGTATTAAAACATTTTGAGTTATATTATCACCACTCTGGTGATTGCTGCCCTAAAATTTGTTTCACTCTTATTATTCATTTGAATCATAAAAATAAATAAATATTTCATTGTTACACACTGGCCTGGTTCATGGTCCATTGCGACACAGTGTGTTTGTTAAGGTGGGTGTGAGACGGGTTGGGTGCCTCTTCAAGAAAGAATCCATGGTTCAAATAAATATAAAAAGCATGTTTTATTGTGCGCCATCTTCAGTGTCCGTTGAAGAAGTCTCTGGCTGGAGGGTGCTGTGTCATAACATCTGTTACAAGACATGCTAGAGAGGTACAGAGAGGAGGGTGTTTTGTGAAGTGTCTATAGATGTGCTGCTCCTATCTCTAGCAGTACCACTTGGATGGCCGAGAGGCTTTTGCAGGTTTTCTTAATATCTGATGTAATGCTTCTGCCGGATTTCTTCATCCAGTTTATTCCAGGGTGGTAATAATGTCTTTATTCTGTTGCAAGATACTCTGGCATTTCGCAACTGAAAAAAGAAAAACAAAGATGTCTAACATAGAAAAGGATATGAAGTCTATTCACACTTTCGATGACAGCCATATAAAACAGTAAAACAAAAAGTATACAAAGAAGATGGCCTCCACGGAACGGGAGAATGGACTACATATAGTCTATTTTCCCTTTCCATGGGGGCTACTAAAACTTTATATGTATTTGTTTGTAGAAGAACAATTTGACACAAATGATGTACTTTATGTTTGTAGACACTGTGTTGGGTTTTATAATGAAACAGTTATTTCAGCGAGAAGTGTTTTGAATGACATGGTAGTGCCCGATATCTCTGTTGTGTTTTAACAATTGAACATGTTTGAGGTGATTGCACAGCAAACTGTTTATCCTTTTTGAAGTTACTGTTAGATTGCAAACAAAGATACCAAACTTTCCTAAAAAATCATTAGTGCAAGGTGTTAGAGGCAATTTTGTGAATTTACCACTAAATTTGGAGGAAAATGTAAACATTCTAGGAGTGAAGTGTGCCATTGCAGATTTTGTGTCTGTTTTATTAAATGGTGTTGCCAGAAAAGATAAGATTGGCAAAAGTTTATAGATATTGGAAACATGAAAAATACATTTGCGTTTCTATTGCAGCACACTTATTTATACAATGGTAGTGTGACTGTTCAAGACTTGTGTATGTTTCCAGACTGGCAAACTAAGAGTTTGCTGGTAGGGGTCCAGAACTCTTGCCAGGCCTGATTTTCGGGGAGTTCAGGCCCCGACCAACAGTGTTTTTACTAAAGAACTAGCACCGTTAGCTACAGTGCCAGTGCTTCAGTGACTTCATTCCCATGGAGTCCCACATGGGGATGTACCATTTCCGCTGCTTGCGAGAATATCACGGTGGCACCAGGAAGTGAGGCTGTGGAAAAGGTGTTATTGGGTGATATTTTCACTGTAGCTGTGACAGGTGGTTGTGCAGAATCAACTTCAAGCCATTAAAGTGCTGCCTGCAACTGCTAGAGTTTTCAAACACCTGCAGCACAAGAACACTCTCTTTGGAGAGTAACTAGAAATGCTAGAGAGATTCAGAGAGGAGGCTTTATTTTTTATGGCATTTTCTTTTTAGAGTTGTCATTTTTGTTACTTTACATTTTCGTCACCAGTTGGACCTATGAATATGCCTAACATTGCTCAAGAAAACACTAAGAAGTGATCCTCCTAATGTTCCATCAGAAATGCTTAGGAAGATCAATCATGATAAATCATGTGGTGTGATTCTCATGGGGTGATGGGGATGATGTATATTGAAAATTGCATGAGATGGTGTGGAGAATAGGGGGGTAGAGAGGCACTAACACATTAAGTACGTAAAATCCCAAGGGGGATAACATGTTTGTAATCTGTTTCCACAGTGATTATAGAAAAGGGAGTGTGTTTTCATATTTCAGGTGCAGAAGGGACAAGGCGAGTCTCGAGGCCACCAGAGACTAGAGGGACAGATAAACCAAAACGTGAATTGTCAAGTGCTAACAACTAGTCCCTAATGCACTCCTTATGGAGATAAAGCAATCCTGTTAAATGAAGTTATTAAGTAATCAAATGAGGGTATATAGATATACAAATTCCTGTCACCCAATGGGCATTAAGTTATTTCAATGCAGGCCGTACTAGTGCCCAAATCTTCTGAATTCAAAGTCAAAATCAGTTCTTTCAAATTACAGTCAGATCATTTTCAAAAAATATATTTATAGGAAAACAAATGTTTAAAGGAAACATCCATTTTTTACAAAAACAGTGGCAAAGGTTTCCCTCCACATATTTAGAAACAATAACGGTTTTTCATTGGTACAGTGTGTCACATTCCATAGTTGTGTTTAAATTCACACCACTTGGTTTTATACAGTCCTGGAAACAGTTCTTTAAGGTCTATATGTTTATTCACATGTAATAGGCTGCTGTGCAGATGTCCTTATTGCCAACGTGTTTCTGAAAATCAATCCTTCTTCAGGGCTAGTCAAGCCTATTATTTGTTGTACAAGTCCCTCTTCCTTGTCAGGATGTGTACCTGTAAGGTAACACACAGAGACAGGTGTCAGACGGAATTGTGGGTCACAAGTATAGTAATCTCAAAATGGCATGTAAAAGTTAGTCAAACTGACCTTCAGTATTCTCCTCTTCCCTCATCGAATCATAAGGGCTGTATTCATGCTTCATACAGTTTCGGGGGGAGGTATATTGTGATGCTTTTATGTTCACAACAGCATAGGTGCTGCATGATTGGATCCCGTACCGGCTATGGAGCGGACAAAATAAAATGCCTGAAGCGTTCAGCAGGTCAGTATGTTCTTGGTGTCTGTGATATTCTCCACAGGTCTGAAGATATAGCGAAATATCCAGACCTAAAAAGTATAATAGAAAGACCTGAGTCGGCTCTCAATATGAACATCATGCTCATATAATATTCACAATCTATAGAGAGAGAAATGCTCAGAAACCGGGATGCGTAAGTCATGTGTTTAAACATCGGTCCGTCCCCTATACATGGATTAGGACTGAGTGATGGCATGAGTGTTAGTTTGTTGTGGTCGCTATGTGTGTGACTGACTGCACCCATTGCCGTACTCTTCCCATATACTTCATTGCATATTCGCATTGTGTCGAATGTGCAAGAATCATGGCATGCTGTTAGTAAACGGATCGGTTGTGATAATACGGTTTGAATCGGTGCCAAAGTCTCTCATGCGTACATCCGTCGTCATCTGTGCGGTGGTGCAGTCGTGTTCACAGATAGCAGGTAATGGAGTTTACCTGAGTGTTTCGACGGTCCCTGCCCTGCGTCGGTCTCCTCAATGGAAGGTGGGCGCCAGTGGCAATGATGATATGGCCACTAAGCTACCTCTACGCATGCGCACTGTGTCACCAGGATGCCATCTTAGAAATGCAGTATATACGTTTACCATGGTAACGTGTCTTGAGAATAGCAAAACAGTTCCTGTGTGACAGTCGCGTTAACTGGCGTTCACGTATAGGTACAAACGGAAACTAATGTCTACTTCATAATATAGTAAACCGCTCATCTCAAAGAAGGGCAGTAATGTTAATCTGGTCGATAAGCGACCTCTACGCATGCGCACTGTGTCACCAGGACACCATCTTAGAATGGCAGTGTATACATTACCATGGTAACATACCGTCAGAGTAGCCGAACAGTTCATGTGTGTCAGTCTCATTGGCTGGTGTACTCATGTAGGTACAAATTGAAGGTAATGCCTACTTCATGGTGGAGTAGACCGCTCATCTCAAAGAAGGGCAGTAAGATTATACCCTGGGTCGATCGGCAGACTGCATTATTGGTGGACAGAGAAAGGGGCAGGCTGCCGATAATCATCGGCTGGGTGCCCCTTCTCTGTCGGGGTTCAGAAACAGGATGGACTCATAGCCATCTGTGGTCTAAATCAATAAAGAAGTAACTGTAACTGCATATAAGTCCACATTGTGGATATTGTAGCTCACTGTAGGTAACAATAGATGGTATTGTGGGTACTGCGTTGCCTGTAAATGGCCTAGCACAGACATAAGTAGTGGAGTAGAGTAGAGTAGAGTAGAGTAGAAAAACGGTGCCATGAAAATATTGTAGAAATACAGGGACATTCTAGCCCCCTGTGTTACCCCAAGCAGAACAGGGATGGGTCTCTGCTATTTCTGAGCATACTCTGCTGTGTCTGTTATCCAATCCATGAAACAGCCAGAAGTGACAAATTAGCAACCTCGGCTAATCTAGACTTAAGTATAGAATGATCGACCAAGTCAAATGCCGCGGACTGGTCAAGCAAAATTAGCAAAGAGAGAGACCCTTTGTCTGGGCGATCAAGCAGTTTTGACTTTAACTCGAGGAAAAAGGAGGTCTCCGTGCTAAAGCTCCACCTAACGCCAGATTGGTGCGTATTCAAGATAGGGTACATATTTAAATGTTCTGATATCTGGCCATATGCCACCTTATCCAAGATTTTTAGCAAAAACTAGCAAAAACGGGGTGTTGGAAATAGGGTGATAGTTCAAAGGATTGTCCCTAGCCAGTCCAGCTTTTTTCAGTATGGGCATGACCATGATTTCTTTCAAATCATCTGGAGTCATTCCTTCGCACAATGAGTGGTTGACAAATGTGCAAATTGCCTTTATGAGAGGAGGGGGGCAAGTTTTTATTATCAAGGAGGAGCAGAAATCCCCTTTGCACCGGTTAGATTTTAATTTTTCAATTACTTTTTGTAGGGACTCTTCTGTGATTGGGTGAAAGTTGAATTGGGCCACCATTGACTCAATCCCTAGGGGCTCCTGCTGTCCACTTTTAGCCTTTGGAGGCAGCTCCTTCTTTCTCTCCAGCATCCCTTCTCTAATACCTAAGAGTTTATTTTTCATGCCATCTTGTATCTGTTATTGGAACAGGAGAGTGGCGTCCTACCGCACAAGTTTATGTTACATTACATACACATTTTCTGCAAAGATTTCAACATTTAAGATGCTTAGTAACATTGTAGCTGTACGATTTAGCTCACTTGTATCAATTGCGAAGGGAGCAAAAAACACACATATAGTGGGTTTTAGCTCATTTATTTAGCCAAAATCAAAGGGGTGCGGATTTGATTCCGCATAGTATTTTTTTAGTTTTTTGACAAGGCCTGCATGTTATTTGGCAGACGTATTAGCAAGACAAGAAAAAGCAAAAGAACAAAACACAAGTATGTTCAAATCACTCGTAAAAGAACATTAACATGACAATATACATATATAAATGCAAAACAGTTATTAAGCAGTGAATGCTTCTGTGGTTGACCTATATGTACATCACATTCAAATACTTTAAATCTGTTATAGAGCAACCACCACGTATTTTCGTAACAATAATGAGTGAACTGTCAAAACTGGGTTCAAAAAGTCGTCACTAGCACATCCTTCTTGATGTTTTCGAGGTGCACTACGTGTTGGGAGGTAACCTAGTCTTTGGTCTGTAGATCAAGTGATGGTGCGGGACAGGGGTGGCATGCCCATGTGTTGGAATGTCCCGTGACGTATTTAACCACAGCTAGCTGAGGGTGCAGAATGAAGAGCTCCTCCTCTAGGGTGATCCTAGTGGGTCAGTTGTGATAAACAGCATACTGACAGTTAGAGTAGCTGAATGAGGTTAGTGCGGTGTAACATAGAGCCCATTGGATGGTATATGGTAGAGAGGCTGCAGTGTTGTTACACATACGGCTAACTCATAAGAAAGTGGTAGGCATGGCTTCATTGAGGCCCCTGGTGGTAGATTTCAATTTAAAGATCCACCAGGATTCCTTGTGATTTAGTGCATTGGCAGCGTTGGTAGTGTTAAGGACAGTGTCCACCACCCACCAATTCATATCATCAACCCCATGTTGATACTTTAGATAGTGTGAGACTAGGGACGCTGTGTGGACCCTGCAACGGATTTGTGATCTATGCTCGCCTATCTGTTTATTTACTTGTCTCTTGGTTTGGCCTACATATCTCAGCCCACAAGGACATTCAATTATGTAGACTACGTTGGTTGTTTTAGAGTTGGAACATTTTTTGATTTTCCTTTCTTATTCCTCAATCATGAAGGACATGATCTTCTTGGTCAATTTGCAGACGTTGCAAGTGCCTCAGGGGTGGTGCCCCACGATTTCTCGCATGCTCCATAGTTCAGACCTTTGAGACTTTTCGTTTAGTCTGGCGTGCGTTAGCATGGCTTTGAGGTTTTTTTCCCTGTTTCATTGCCATCCTAGGAATAGGTTGATTTGTTAAACTGAGCTGTACCAGAGGCCAGAACTTTTTAATAGTTGCCTTGAGTCATGTGGTACTAGGTCCAAAGGTAGTGACACGTGACACAGGTCATCAGTTGTTCTATATCTGGGTTCTGTATTCTGGGTGTGAGAAGGGTTTCCTGTGGTGTATACTGTGCTCTCTTTCTGGTGTTCTTGACCAACTTCTTAGGGTATCCTCTGTTCTGTAGTTTTTTCTGAAGCATGGTGGCATGTATCTTATACTGTTCGAGATCCGCGCAGTTGCGCCTCAGCCGCAGGAACTGTCCAAAGGGCAGATTGTTCCTTAGGTTGCTCGAGTGGTTGCTCCTGTAGTGGAGGAGGGTATTTCTGTCCGTCTCCTTTCCATACAGCGAGTACGTAAGTCTATTGTCCTTAACGGAAATTTCCACGTCAAGAAAGTTGATGGCTTGGTTGCTCTTGTTGAGGGTGAATTTAATTTCACTAGTTTGCTTGTTCACCCAGTTAAGGAAGCTATCCAAGGAGGTGTTCTTGTCCCACCAAATGAAAATGATGTTGTCTATGTACCTGAACCACTGTGAGATCTTATCTCTGAAGGGGTTGCTAGTGTTGAAAATGTATTGTTCATATTTGGACATAAATATGGCGGCCATGCTCAGGCAAAGGCTGCCCCCATCACGGTCCCACTCACTTGGAGGTAAAATATCTCATAAAAGGAGAAGAAATGATTTGTTAGGGCCAGTTCGAGAAGCTCCACTATGAAGTTGTTTGGGACTCTGGTCTGTGTCATATTGTGTGTGTCAGGTGATGTCGGATACATTCTATGGCAGAGTTTTGTGGAATGCTGGTATACAGATTGGCAATGTCCATAGTGACCAGTAATTCTTCTGTATAAACAAATGGTTGGTCTTCAAAGATAGAGATGGTGGCCATTGTGTCCCTTAGGTACGTTGGTGTATCCTGGCTTAAGGGTTTCAGAAAGTAGTCCACAAACTTACATACAGGTTCTAGGATGGATGCACAGCTGGATACAATGGGTCTTCCGGGTGGGTGGAGTTGGTTCTTGTGGATTTTAGGAAGGGCATAAATGCTGGTGTTCTACCTTCTGATGTAGTCAGGAAGGCCTCTTCCTTGTCGCAAATCCATCCATGTTCAAGGGCAAACTTGGCTACTTCCTGGATTCTAGATTTAATCTCAATGGTGGGGTCTTTTTTCAACTTTTTGTACTGAGTAGTTTCATCTAGGAGGCATTTCACCATGTTTTTATATTGGTTCAGGTTCTGTACAAGTATCCCTCTGCCTTTGTCCGCCATTTTGATGACTATCTGTTTGTTTGTAGAGAGACTTCTCAGTGCTTTATGTTCTTCTGTTGATAACTTGGGCCTTTGTTTCTCCCTTGTATCTTGAAGCTTCGTAATTTCTTTTTTGACACATCTTTCAAAAGTTATGATAGAATCTGGGGTCTCATTCTCTCTTGGTTTGAAGCGTGAGGGTACCCGTAGGCCTGTGTCCTCCTCTTGTTCTATTGATTCTCTATCCTTAAAATATGCTTTGAGTCATATTGATCTGAAAAAGGTAGATAGTTATTGGTCTAATTGGAACCAATTAGTCATGTTGAAGGGTACAAAGGAGAGGCCTCTGGTTAAGACTGTAATTTCAGCCTTTGTGAGTTCCAGGCCTGACAAGTTGAAGATCGGAATGTCTTCTAGTATCTCCACTGATTGTGTCGTCTCCGGGAGGGTTGCCCCCACTCTTGGTAGTTGTAGGGGTAAATAGGCATGGGCATTGGTAGGAGTTGGCCCCAGTATCGTCCTCTGGGGCCTCCTCTCCCTAAAAAAGGGACCTGGGATGGTGGTGGTTGGAATTGTCGTCCGTATTGTTGTCTTCCTTGATTTTGTGATTGATCATAGGGGATCCTGAACTGGAAGTTTTCGAGAATGTGACCCATTTACGTCGGCCTCAATTGGGTCCCGTCTGGCTGGCGGCCCTTTCTCTGTCTTTCCTGTCTTTGTAGTCCGCTGCCAGATAGGGGTAGAAATTCTAAATTTTAAAGTTCTGGATAGCTTTAGCTAATTTCTTATGTTTCTTTTCAAGGGTGGAGGCCTTCAACTGGTCGAATGCTGTATTCATTTCCTTCAGTTTGTCACGTGCGTTCTGTAGGTCCTCAATGTTGAGAATTTCTCTTCTTCAGTTGCCAATTCTACTTTAATCTTGGCATGTATCCTCTGTGCTGATTTTGGCTAAATAAATAAGCTAAAACCCACTCTACATGTTTTTTTTGCTCCCTTCTCAATTGATACAAGTGAGCTAAATCATACAGCTCCACTGTTACTAAGCATGTTAAATGTTGAAATCTTTGCAGAAAATGTGTATGTAAAGTAACATAAACTTGTGTGGTAGGACACCACTCTCCTGTTCCAATAGCTAATAGCTCTCAAGTCCTCTCACAACCCTTGAGCAGTCCCTTTTGTTACCCAGTCTTGTATCCGTTGGCAACAGGCGGATTGCCTTATCTCAAGTTAATTATCTGGAGGGGGACTACCGCCTGTTCTTTAAGAATTTTAAAACTGTCCTTGGCATTCGATGTAGCATTGGCAATTCTTAAGTTGTTGAAGTTCTGCTTAGCTTCCAGAATGGCTGATTTGTAGTCCTTTACTAGAGTCTTATAGGAATGTAGAAGGGCTGGGGTCAGCGCAGACTTCCATGAAAACAAAGCCTTGAGCGTTAAAGCTTTAAGGTTTCTCAGCTCAGCCATAATAAAACAGTTCCTCCCCTCAGAGAAGTGCAACACTTCTTTTGAAGAAAAGAATATGAAGCCTGAGGAGCACCACACATCTACATGATTTGTGGATTAAAGATGCTCCTAAATTTGGTCAGGACAGTGAAGCCACTGTTTTGCACTTCATTCACAAATATGTCACTTGTGAAATCCCTTCAGAAACTATACATTGGGCCTCATTACAAATCGCCCGGTATGGAAACAACGGTGGCGGTAAACCCGCCGCCACCGTTATTTTCATGCCAGCCGATCACAACTCCTGCAGGCGGGAGGTGATGTTCCCGCCAGGTCTGACCTGGCGGGTTTAACACCGCCCGCCTGCAGGCGAACGAGGAAACACCGGCAGCATTACGAGATGCTGCCGGTGTTTCCATGATCCCCATTCCCATTGAGGCCCATAGAGACCTATATGCACACATTTTGCAGTTTCAAAGCCACAAGTGTAGCAAATATTGTCGGTGCAAATATAAAAACAAAGGAAAATAATACACCAAATGCTGCTTTGGTTTCCCTAGACCAGTTTCAGCAACAGGACAATTGAACAGCTTCATGTCTTCAGTTAGACACAGTGTGAAAGGCAAATCACCTAAGAACACATACTGCATGAAAAGAACAGAAGCATCAAAGTACATCAATGATTACATTGCAATCATGCCAAGACATGGAAACCTTAGCCCAAAATGATCCCAACAGCAAGGACATTTTGGAAAACAACTTATTGGACACATACTACCCAAACACGAGTACTGCTTTGGAAACCATGTGCCCGTAACCACATAACCATACATACATAATATTACACCAGATGAGAAAAAAAGTAAATACATAGTCAAAGGTTGTGAGGGCAGCCTGGCTAAACTTACCAAATGCAGCATGATTAATCATATGAAGCTATCATTAAAAACTCCTCAACATAAAGAACTGACCCTACTGCAACTTTTTAAACCATGGAGAAAATAAGAATATTTATTAGACACCCATGCATCCTATGAAGATACGTTCAATGCAAGTGAAAGCACTATAACAGATATACAAAACATGTTGGACAATGACCGCCAACAAGAAGAACTCCAGGCACAACTAAAAATAGACACTCCTGAGAGCAGTCAACCTTCTCTAACAGTAAGCCAAGAACCACTTGGCCAGCCACCCACTCATAGCAAATGAGGCAGAATTAGCCATGACTGAAGTAGAAAACACCATGTGTCAGTATGAGCAATCTGCTCTATTGAAATCACAATAAAACAATGAGCAGGGTAGCATTTTCCTAGAAGTAACTAAAGAAATTGAACATGGTGTGCAGCATAAAACTAAAAACTTGTACCTGTCAAGACTATAAACCTATGCTGCTTTATGTAAATGTTCAAGCTGGTTCAGGCAAAACATTCTTAATAAAAATCATCAGCAAGTTCCTCCAACAACTGACAAACAATAAGCTTTCAGCTGTTTTAACTGCCCCCACAGGTTTAGCTGCCTACAATGTAGGTGGTGTCACTTTACACCAATAGCTACCCCTTGCAGTAGAACACCAAAACAAATTAGATTAATACAAACTTTCAGCAGAAGCTGCTATGGAGCTATGTAGCGTTTTAAAACAGATGAAAATGCTGCTAATAGATGAGTTGAGCATTGTCTCCAGCCTAATGTTGGCTTTGATTCTCCTCAGATTGCAAGAGGTCCTTAAAACCGACTACATAGAACTCTTTGGAGGAAACATGTTATTGTTTACAGAGATCTTCTTCAATTAACACCACTGAAAGGTGAACCTATTATTGAAAAATTGCGACACAAACTGTGCTGTAAATCGCTTGGCAGCATAGGAAATGTAAATATCTGGCAACATTTCCAATACAAAGAACTAACAGAAAACATGTGTTAGTCTGCAGACCTCACCTATGCCAACATTTTGAAAAGTATTCAGATTGGTGTACTATCTAAGGAAGCACAATCTATATTAAATACCAGATGTATCCATGAGATATACAGCCATAAAACATGTGCTACTGATGTCATGGAACAATTAGCACACAAAAATGTAAACTCTTTGTCCTTATTACCAGCTCTTGCAAGATGCGCACAATTCAATGAAACAAAGCTGAAAAAATAAATGCAGCCACTAGTGTTAATTTACTCCACAGGCAAACTGGACGTGCATGGTATGACACCACCCATGTGTCAACAAGCCACAGCACGACTAAATACCTTAGAAAACTCTATGTCTAACACATCTGGTTTAGAGAAAATGTTAACATTGTGTTTAAACTGTAGAGTGATGCTAAAGCGTAACCTTTACATGGAGCAAGGATTTGTTAATGAAGCACTTAGTACAGTTGTTGGCTTCCAGACATACCCACGTGAGCAATAAAAGTCTTCTAATACCAAACCTGCGACAACCCGAACTAATCAAATATGGAGTCCCTCAAGGATTGTGTATTTCACCCACTCTCGACAACCTGTTCATGGTGTTGCTATTTCATTTTCTGGATTCCCTAGTTGTTACATATACTGATTATGCTGATGATACACAGGTCCTCATTCCCCTTATGGGAGATTATGAAGTTGACCAGGAATCCCTGGACACTACTTACACCACTATCCAAACCTGGATGGCTGAGAATTGGTTGTGCCTAAACAGTGAAAAAACAGAACTTCGGCTCACTGGAAACAGTCAAGAAACTGGATGCAACTCCTTCTTGAACGACAATTCCCCTATCTCTGTATCACAGGTAGCAAAAACTTTTGGACTTGAACATCACAATGGTTAGGCAGGTTAACGCCATCTCATCTGCATCAGCCTATCACTCAAAATTAATCACTGCAGCCAGACCATTTCTCACGCAACAAAACTGCCTCACCATCTCCAGAGATATAATTGGGTCCCGACTTGACTATTGCAACACACTTCTGCTACATAGGGCTGCAAATAACATTAGGAAACGTCAGACAGTACAAAACCATGCCCTCAGAGCAGCCGCTGGCCTTTTTAAGAAGTGACCACATTTCGGCCACTAGGAAATCTGTTCACTGGCTCCCCATCAAGGAGCGTATCATCTTCAAGACTCTCGCACTAACCCATAAATGTCTCCACATCTTAGCACCCCACTACCCCTCCCAGAGATTCACCTTACCGCTCAATGACAGACCCACAAGAACAGCCTACACGAACCGTGTATCCATTCCTAAATGTGTTAGGGCACGAGCAAGGGGAACGAGTTTCACAGTCATCGCGGCCACCAACTGGAACTTGCTACCCCCCCCCCCCGAGAAGCATTGAGTTACGCAAAGCATTCAGGAAAGCAATTAAAACACTGCTGTTTGTGTAGAATATTGTGCTAATCACCCAGCTATCATGTATGTATCATATGTGTATGACTGTATTCATTAAGGCACATGCTCCATGTAACCTATGCATTGCCTACTGTTCACGCAACTAAGACATCTTCTTGAAACAGCACTTTGATGCCTCTGGGCTGTAGGCGCTTTACAAATTCAAAAAATTAAAATTAAAAAAACAACAGCATTCAGTTTGTCAATGTTCACTTTGTCAAAGTTTCAGAAGTTAAAAGGATAGGACTTTCAACAGCCCAATTTCTTCTTTTCAAAGACATGTATGTACGCAGAGAACAGTTTTCTCTGTCTCTAGCATACACAGTCACAAATTCACAAATCACAAGGTCTAACCCTAGATCAACATTGATTGATATTGGCAGCACTGTCTTTAAAGAAGGCATGAGTTATGTAGCACTGTCATGCCTATGTGCACTTGAAGGACTAGTTCTAGTCAATTTTGATACAAGTCAACGCTGAATTCCTTTCATTGTATAGTACACAAGACTACGTGAACGCTACACACCCAGTCTCAAAATGTATGAGGATTCGCATTGCAATTGAATGCATTGTTAAATAGAGTCACCGAGGTATGTAGAGTCTGCCAGGTTTTGCACTTTGTGTCATTGTGCTTTAGGTTTTTAGCCACTTTCGGGGGGAATTAGAGATGTTTTTAATACAAGTCCCCTTGTTATGTCTTTGCAGATTGATTTTCTCAGTATCTGCTTCTTTGCCAGGGCGGTTGGAAAGTGATTAATTTGTCCTAACCTCTACCAGATGCAACTAGGTGATTTGTTCTCCTAGCTTCTACTCTCTATAAGATGCTTTCTGTCTATAGGAACATTAATAATCTTTCGAACTTTACTTCATGACATGGGGATGCTAGGCTTGGTCAGATTTTTAAACTATTGTTTGTTTTGTGTCTTTTGTATTGTTATAGTGGTCAAGTGGACGGAACTATGCTCTGAGATGGAGATTACCTCATTATCAGCAAGCTATGAGCAAATCTGGATACAAACGCATTTTTGCATACTCTGATGTACATTCATTGTTTTAAATTTAGCTTATTGTGTGATTGTCCTGATGAAGACGAATATCAGTTCATTCCTTTCCCGTCGGTTCCCGCTGGACCGTTTGAACAAGATATAAGTATTAGTCGAAACTACAAAACAACCAGGTACCTCGAGCTATGTATAAAACAAAATTATACAAGGTACTAGTAGTTGACATTTAGCACTTTGGTGGGATGTGCTTGTTTGCACTGACATAGCACTTTATGATGTTTTGCACAAATACCTTTCTCCTATTTATGTCTATTTAGACAGAAAGAAGTCTACTAGCTGAGGTACATATAGCCATTGGCCCTGACTGCAGCAGGGTCATATGTAATTAGGCTCAGCCAGCAATTCCATCTAATTGGATATTCCCTCTGCGTGCAGACTAAATTTATAGATATTATCACATTTGTATGTCTTTTATACTGTGTCACTGTTTAGTGTATGACTTATTATGTCTTTAGCACTTTTATACTATGGTGTGTATATGATGAATAAAATATGACTATGTAATCTCTTAAAATATGAATATGTAACTTAACCTATCCCTTCCTGTTCACATATGCAAGTCGAGTTTATTTATAACTTTTTTCTTATATATCGTTTTATCCGTGTTACCATATTTCTGGTTTCCTAAGTATACATGTTCCCCAGGTCCACGATGAAGGGGACACCCATCCTTTGGTTTCAATGCCCTTTATGAAACTTGACTGATGTTTATCTAATATTTTGTTTTCATTTAGCCACTTCATCAAATCTCTGAGGATAAGGCGAGCACAAACCTTTCCAGGCACATCAAGGAGCACTATTGGTCTATAGTTTATCTGGAGTGCTCTATTGCCTTTTTTAAAAATAGGAATGATGATTGATTCCTGCCATGTCGGGGGGAATTTGTCCTGTATTGATAGTCGTTGAAAACATTATTTCAAGGATGTCAGCCAATTCTTCTGGGTGGGCCATTAAAGACATATTAAAAAGATTGTCAGGGCCTGGTGCCCTGCAAGAGCTTAGCTGTTTAATTATTAGAATAATGTCTAATTTGTCAAAAGATAACTTGGATAAATCAGGATGAGGTGTAGAAATGAGAAGTATAGATGAACTTGAAATGTTAAGAAAAGACTCATAATGGTTTATCCATGTTTTATCATTGATCGTGTTTAATTGCGTCAATGTATTTTGATTTGGAGCATCATTGTTTAGTAGGCTCCATATTTGAGTGGCTGATTTCTTTATAATAGCAGCAAGCATATTTTCCACATTTTCTTTGTTTAATTGCTGCTAGGAGTTGTTTCATTTTATTTTCATATCTGGACTTCAAATTTGTTCTCGCTTGGGAACAAGTTGTAGGAGGGCGAGATCACATTGATTGTCTATATTTACATTTTAAGATTGAAATATCTCCATCCGAAGAATATTTGTGTTTGAATATATTAGGAACAGTTGTTGATTGGGATTCTTTTATTATGTGTATGCATTTGGTGTAATGCAGTGGAAAGGGATGTTAGTAGTTGCTTTTTTAATATGGCCAATTTGTAGGGTTTCCAGATAAAACTTTTGTGGCCTTGATTTAAAATTACTGCTTGGTTGGTGAATTCTTGGGAGTGAACGGTATGTGGTGTCCATTTGAGCTCTAGAATGTGATGGTCCCTCGCTTTGTTTGGAACAATTTCGAAGGATGCTATTCTGTTATTAAATTCACTATAAATGAAAATATAATCAAGTATTTATGAGGTAGGACCTTTGGACCATGTTGCTGCGGGCGGGGAATTCTCAGGCGTAGAACCATTCAACATTTTGAAGTCCTGGATTTCCATAAGAGTTATCCACGTTGACATTTTGGAGTGTGTTTTAGATGGATTGTGTGCCAAACAATTAATGTTGAGATCACCTGCAATGATTGTGGTGCGGATTTCAGGGTCAAAAAGAATTGATTCTAGGATAGTTGTAATATGGGATGGAAATAGTTCATCTTTAACAGTGACTGGATTCCAGTATATATTGATGACTGCAGTTGCTGGTTATAAAGGATTTGCTATGGTAGTTGTGGCAATTTTCGTAGCCTGAATACTTGTGGAAGGAGATGCTAATTTTTCCAGAGTCAGACCAGAGCAAATCTTTGTTGTTGTCAATAGGCCAGCAGAAGGACGTCCTTTGAGTACCTTATTTGCAGGAACGTGAAGAATAGAATGATTCAGCCAAATAAGGGGGGGTTAACCAGCCAGGTTTCTTTTAATAGGACCATGTTGTAGTTATTTAGAAAGCTGGCTTTGGAGGTGAGCAGATGTGAGAATCCCTGATTATTTCATGATATTAGCGTACAAGATTTGCTTAAGGAGTTTAATGAATTCTAGGAAGTTTGAGGGTGGGTTGCCTTAGATAAACAAGACCACCTTGATTGTGGTTCAGATGAAGGATGAGGGATGATTTAGATTGTTGTGGATTAAGAGTACAAGAGCAGTTGCAAGAAGCAACTCGACAGACTTGTTTCTCAGTCATTTGTGAGGAGTTTTGTGGGGCATTTTGTTTAACTAGTGGCACCTCGTATTGTTGAATTTGAATGAGTAAACCATTAGATTTCAATTCATGTCTATTTTGCCAAATTGTGTTTTTTATGATTCTAGATCCAGTGCCTAGTTCAATAACATCAAGATCCCCAGGTTCAATATATTTGATGCTACCAATATCACTGGAAATGATCTGGTTTGGACCAGTGATGCATTGACATACAGTAAGGATGTTGCCCCAATTTGGAAACGGCTCCTTAGGGTGTCTGTCCAGCATGGTAACAATCAATTTATCAGAGTCTAGAAAGGATTGATCTGTAGGCAAAGGATTGAGGATTGAGATATTATCTTAACTATACTTTGGGGAACCTGAATTAGAGTTGGGGTTTCATTCACAGGGGATTGATTTTGTGACATAATTTGAATAGGTGGAGGATGGAGTGTCATTAGATCTGTATGTTTTTGGTTGAGGGTCGTGAAAGTGGGGTGGTCTAGATCAATGTTGATAGAAAGATTGTTTTAATTCACTCCGATTAGGCACACAATGTAGGCTTTGGTGTACAATTTCAGTTACAGGAGGAGGCGATATAGGATAGGTTGATAAATGTAAAAGATCCACATCAATACAATCAGACACAGGTATAGTTGGTATGTGCAAATGTGGGTTCCCGAGGGCATTCAACCTACCAGTGCTTTGAGATCATACCAATGATGCATAAGGCGCTATATAAATGCCAAGTAACATAACATAACATAACATAACATAACATAACATAAATGTTCCCCTGAGTGATGTTTGACATTAGATTGATGGCAACAGTTGCAGGTAAAGTTTACAGGATCAAATGAGAAGATACATTTTCAACAAGAACATTTGAAATAGAAGAGTAGTCAATGCTACCTTGCATTGCCTTTGACAAAGCCATCAGATGGAGAGTGGAAAGGACTGGTACTGGGAGCAGTGTCTCGGCTACAATCTCATCTTTGTCCACATTGATGATGGAGCTGTTTGACACATTGGGCCTCATCACAAGGTTGGCGGTCCGGTAATAACGATACTGGTAAGGCATTACCGCATTCTTTACCGGGCCAGCCCATCACGACCTGCAATGCCTGCCCTACTGGCATTGACAGGGACCCGCTGTGGCCGTGCATGACAATACCGGCATGCACGCGGGTGTGTGGCTGACATGCCAGTAACACTGGCATGCCGCTAGGAAGAGGACAATACGAGTTGCACAGAAATGCACATACCGTCATCCAGATGCTGGTAAGAAGGCCCACCATGATGCCGGCCATACTGGCATTGCGGATCTCCGGTTGATAGTAAACTGTTGTGTTACCAACTGCCACAGGTGCATATAATCAACACAGGTGGAGGCAATGGAGCCTGGCCCTGAACAAAAGGAGCACACCCACACACTACACCCCTTTTAAGACCAAAATGATTCCACTTGCAGTTGCGATACTGGAGCTGGAGGACATGCCTGCACTGATACTCCTTGAGCCGGCAGTACACCAGGGATGACAGAGGAGACGCAGGAGGAGAAGGAGGGTGAGACCGCCCCAGCAAATTCCATCAATGCAGGCAACTTAACCCCAGCACAGATCCACACCCTGTACTCCCTGGACAGGGACACCATCACCACCATAGTGGTTCTAATACATGAAGACTTGGTCAGCCTGATCAACATCCACACCGCCATCCCGCCTCTGCTGAAGGTGTCATCTGTGCTCCACTTCCTGGCCACAGGCACCCACCAGCTGCATGGCATCTCGCAACCATGTTTCGACAATGTGCTAAACCAAGTGCCGGATGCACTCCTAAAGCACGCAAGGGCCCACATATCCCTACCACGGACAGTACAGGAGGTGAATGACACCAAATAGCATTTTGTGCACTGGCAGGCATGCCCAATGTCATTGGTGCCCTTGACTGCATCCACGTGGAGTTGATAGTCCCGCATGCAAGATGATAACACATTGCTGTGGCAGATTCCCAGGATCCACGCATGATGCAATGGTGCTGCGGAACTCCTCACTACCCTGCTATATGGAACGAGATGCAGCACAGCATGCCTGGCTGCTGGGTGAGTCTGCCCTCTGGGCCATGGTAGTGTATTTTTGAGGTGGGTACATGCATATGCAACCTGTCTGCCCTCTGGGCCATGGGAGTGTGTTGGGGTACATGCATATGCAACCTGTCTGCCCTCTGGGCCATGGGAGTGTATTTTGAGGGGTAGGGGTACATGCATATGCAACCTGTCTGCCCTCTGGGCCATGGGAGTGTATTTTGGGGGTGGGGGGGGTACATGCATATGCAACCGGTCTGCACTCTGGGCCATAGAAGTGTCCTCAATGGAGTGTCTGGACACTGCCCATGCTGGCAAACACTGTGCCCATAATCATTCAAATAAGATTCATGACACAGAAAATGGAGGCTGACATACTCTGGCCGCACACCAATGTGTAAATGTCAGACTCACAATCAGCGCACACCCCTGTACTTGTCCACTGGACATCACCTGACCATACCCACAGCACCACAATGCACCATCATGCAGTCACAAAGCTGAATACACATGACCGCATCGAAGCACCTCGCAGCTCATGCATCCATGAGTGCGCAGCATGATTTCCCACTCAGGGAAATCCCCTGTCACTGCCCCTCCCCGACAGTAACACTGCATAACACCATGGCAACATGTGCAGATGAATACAAATGGGAAAACACATGTGACAAGGATGCCTCAAATTAGACCCATGAAGTATTGAACAACACCTACATGGGTGCGGTTGGTACGGGAATCACGCACAGCACATGAGTACCAGCATGCAAGTCGACACCCAGCATCATCCAAGGAACATATCCCTACACTGGGCGACCCTATCAACAATAACATTGTGCCATTGTGACTGGTGTGAAGATGTCGAGGGACATGTGCATGGCATCAACAATTATCCAAAAGCATGATAGACGAAACAAGCTGTATCACGTTGGGCATCAGCCTAATGCATCAAACATTGCCCAACATGCATTTGGTCTCATCCCCTGCCACACAACCATCACATGTGAGTACATCATGGACCTAGTCACTCCATCTGGGTGGTTGGTGATTCCAATGTCAAGGCCCCTAAATCATGTACGTCACCCAAGACCAGCACCATAGACTGCCAAGTTGTGATATGAAGTCAATAGCTGTCATTGACGATATACTGCATATGAGCATGAACGATGTACAGGCTAAGCACAAATGGAATTGAAGAAAAACCCTTACACATACCTTATTGTGCTCCCATGCAGGTGATGCTGGCTATCTCCTGAAGCTGTGGCTCCTCACCCCTGTCAGGAATCCGCAGAACAGGCATGAGGAGGACTTCTATCGTGCCCATACACGCACTCGTGTGGTCATAGTGCAGACCTTTGGCCTGTTGAAGGCACGGTGTCGCTGCCTCAGCAGGTCGGGTGGCGCACTCCTTTACGGGCCTGAGAAGGTGGGCAAGATCATCATGGTATGTGCCATGCTGCACAACATATGCATCCGGCGGAACATTCCTCTGTCACCTGACATGGACCAGCCACCACCAGGTGAAGATGAGGAAGGAGAAGATGTTGCACATCACCCAGGCCGCGATGCTCATGAGGGACGTGCTGTGTGCCAATCAGTGATAGACCATAGTTTCTGATGCACTGGGATGCAGAGGGTGCTATGGATGTGGGACCCTGGGCACTTTGATTGGGGGAATATGGGCACTGGGTTTGGGGAAGAATTCGCCCTGTACACTGTCATGCAATTAATTGACACACGCTGAAGAAGCAATGTCCAGTCATGTGAATTTGGGTGTATTGAACAGATGTTATTTTCAACATGAATGAACCCTCTACCCCCACACCACCCTGCACAGCCACTCGCACCTCACCACACACCGCATCCTGTGCAGGGACCTGCGCACAGGGCTTGTCTGTATTGAGCTGGTAGTCGTGGTAGTGGAGGAAGTGGATGGATGTGGCTTGGTTGCCACAGAACACGGCTGCTCCATGGTGTTGGCCATTCTCTCCAGTATCTGGGGCACAGTTGCAAAGCCCTCATGGACCTGCTCTGAATATTCATTTACAGCCTTGATGATGACCTCAGTGTTCCCTCTCATTGCCCGGCGTGTTGCCTCCCCATCGGCAACATATTGCTTCTCAAGAGCATGCATGGGCTTTTGATGGCCCACCACCCTCGACAAACATCCCTTGAGGTCCCGTATTGTGGGGAAAGTGGATGTTTCCATGGCTGGTGTGGATGTGCACAGGACAGGGCTGTCCTCTGGTGGAGACAACCCTTCAGGCTCATGCTGAGGGTTGCCCTTTGGTGTGTCCTGCGGCCTGGGCGTTTGTCCACCAGCCCCCAACATGCTGCCTCCTTCATAGGTGACCTCATCGTGCCCCTCGTCCTCATCGGCACTATGTTGTGCGGATGCAGCAACCTCCCCCAAACATAACTTGTGGCTGCTGACTGCGTGCCATCATGGCCGCTTGCCACAGATATGGGCTCATCCAATGAAATGTATGTCTCCAGGTGGGCAGGGGCAGGTGTTTGTTGGACCAGTGTTGGGGGGTGTGCAGCCGGTTGGGCACTGGTGTGTGGCTTGTGAGCCCCTTGGCTCATCCTTGTGGCCCAGGACGTGGATGGCATGGTGCCATCGTCCTGACCCCTGGACCTCTTGGCAGATGTCCTGGGCTGTGGCGCTGCATGATCCTCGTCGCTGTCTGCATCCATGCCGGTGGGGACAGAGAGGCAGGGCATCAGTGATGGGAGTACCTGGATCATACATGCATTGGTGTTTGTGCAGTTTGGGCCCTGTGGTTTGTTGCATGCTTGTTGGCGTGGTGGACAGGGTGCTTGCAAGATTGGGGAGGGTAGTATTGGCATCCCTCAGGTGTAGTCATGTTTTCCATGATGTCTGCTGTGAGGGCAACAGGTGTGTTGTGGCTTGCGTGCTGTGTGAAATGTGATTTTTGTTTGTGTATTGGGTGAGTATTGGGTATAGGAGCTGCATACAGCATGCATTTTGATGTGACAGTGGTGGATCCAGCTTCTCGACAGGGATGTGTGTATGTGTGTATTATGGGCCATGTATTTGCTCTCATCAGTTTCACATTTGTTGGCCTACGTTTTACTTTGGATGTCAGGTGTTTGCGGGGACTTGTGTGGTGCGCAAAGGGTCACTCACCTTCATCAGCCGATGATGGGACTCCATACTCCGCTCCACTGACTCCTTCAATGGCCTCCATGTCGATGGTGGAGCTACAGGTCTCTTCCCACCTCGACAGCTTTATGGGGGAGTTTGGACCACCGCCTGTTGCCTGCCCCTGGCTGCAGTTGGCCGATAGGATGTTACAGACTCGCAGGCACAGGTCGTCCCACCGCTTCCTGCAGTCCTTTACTGATGGTGCGATTGTTCCAACCGCACTCACCTTTCTGGCAGTCTCCGTCCATATTCTTTTCTTCTGTAGCTGTGCTTGACGGCGCAGATCTGCACTGAAAACTGCATCCGCCTGCTCCACTAGCGTATCAGCGAGCATATTCAGCTCATTATTGCTGAAACACGTTTTTTGCATGCGTGCTGCGCCTTTCTTGGTGACTTTCGACATTGTCCACCAGTAGGGATTGGGAAGTTGGCTGCTCAGGTCCTGTCTGCGGAGGATTGCAATGGATTGTGTTTTTTAAGATGGCCGCCGGTGCATTTCCTGTTCCTGCGCGATGACGTTATGTCCAGTGCCGGTAATGACGGTACCGTTATTTAGGGTGCCAACGGTGCACGGGGAGGTTTCAACACATTCCATGATGCCGGGGCAAGCCGGTGCATCCGTTTCCGGCATGCAGGGACTCGCATGTACGCAGACTTGTAATCATACGTTGTTTGCGTGTGGGTACTTTGGCATCCCGCTGTAGGAGGGAAAATCCTTTTCCAAGATGACCACCATGGAAAGAGAAGGCAGGGCTCCGTACATAACCCCTCTTCCCTTTGCATGGCAGCCCGCAGAACTCTATGATCATATTACCATGAGCAAATTCTTTTCCCTTTCACACCTATCCTACATTCGAATAACTTTACCACATAGCCGGACCCAGGTGGACATTGCCACTGTACCACCATTTTTTGTCCCTCGCGGTCATGGCCAGTAGCCAGATTGTCCACGTCATGACCTTATACCATGACCCAGACAATCTTGCCACTTCCCATGGCCACAGGCTATACTTCAGTCACCAAAGGTATATCACTTTTTTTTGTACATATATTATGACACTTGTCAAAAAATAAAACACAGGCACATTTGCAAAACCATGCTTTAATGTCCTTGCCAATGCTCCTTACAAGAGTTTGCTTGAAATCCGCCCATGTTTTATTTTTTCAAAAGTGTCAAAATGTATGTATATACAATAGTCATATTCATAACTTAGCCCCCACTTCACAAAATACATTCAGTCTTTACACAAACATTGAAGGTTGGGTCTATAATCTTTAGTCAATTCAAGTAGCCAGGAACCAACTCACCCTCCAATTACACAGTGTAAATCCCCAATTGAGGTGAGGGGGGAAAACCAGCAGTGTGGCTCTCTGTGGGTATATATGTGTGTTTGGAACACAAAAACAAACGGCAGTTCTTACTGAAGTGTATAGAGTGGTTATACCATAGCTAAAGTATATAGTTGTACTGTATTGCATTGTAATGTATTGTAGTTGTCATTTATATAGCAACTTTTCACAGTCCTCAATGCACTTTGTGTTAGGAACTCCCTCAGTGCCTCAAGTCCAAGGTATGGGAACATTCTCATAAAAGTCTTAGAGTGCGTGTGTGCATTTTGCCAAGATTAGGAATTGGGTGGTCTGGCTAGGCTCCAGTAAGCAACCCAAGAGGTCAAGCATGTGGATGGGTGCTGAGGTAGATCACGACAGAACACTAGTTCAAGAGACTTGTTAAGTGTCCAGCTAGACTGAATTAGTCGTAGGTTGTCGCTGTGTTCTAATGGCAGAGTTCGTGAGAATAGTCTGGTGTAAGAAGACAAAGACATAAGGGTCCAGCTAGACCGAATTTGGTGTAGTCGTAGCTTCATTCTAATATGTGTGGATGGATAGCCGTACCTGTGGCAGATGTCCATCAAAGTGGTGCTTTATATGTAACTTAAGCACAGATGGTGCTTATCTGTGACCTTGCTATTTGCTTAGATTGTCTGTGTGAAAAGAGAAGGAACCCTTGTAGGCTCTTCTAGGTAGTATGGACAGGCTACCCTCAAGGTCATCTAAGCACTCTAGATTGACTAATTTAGTACATCTTCCCGGTGTGACAGAGAGGCTACCATAAGATCTTCGGATCATATGATTCTCTAAACGTCATAGATAGGCTACCCTTAAAGTCTTACTATATTTCTATTACGTTCTAGAACAGGCTACCTTAAGACATCTTTGAACTTTAATATCAAAGATACTTGCATATATGTTTGTGTGTTACAATGGCAAACGTAAAGATCTAAGTGCAATTGATAGGTTATTTTCATTAATCTTTGAGCACAATGGACAGGCTAACATTTTAAAGTACAACACAAGTGCCCACTCCAGGTTCATCTAAGTGCAGCCCATAACCCACCATCAAATATGTCTAACCTTCACAGATCTTCTGAGTGTGATATATCTGCTACCTTCCCAATGTCTTCTTGAGCAGTACATGTGCTAGCCTTCACAGTTATTCACATGCCATTCATCTGCTAACCTATACAATTTCTTCTAAGTGCAGTACATGTGCTGCCCTTCACAGTTTATTCTAAGCTAACCTACCAAGTTGTGGCCATGGCAATGTTATAACATGACTAAAGAGTATAGTTGTGACCATGGACAGTGTGAAGATTCTTGGGGCCATGGTTGTATAGCTGTGGCCATGCTCAATTTCCAGATTCTTGAGGTCCATAGTTGTTGGCCATGCCCCCAATCCTCTGTATACTTGCCATGGCCACATTCATATGTGCTTAGTGATTAAGTAATGAATATGAACATTGTACATTGAATAATGTAGTTATTGAGTTTACAGATTGGAATAAGAATGATATTATGTATGACCACTTAGTTGGATATGGTGAGAAGGGTAACATTTATATCACATACTTTATGAAATACAATTAGTCACAGTTGAACACATATGTTGAAATTTTGTTGGCCCTCCTAAGTACTACATCGTAAGAACTATGTTTGATACAATATTTTCGGTGCGGTACACTGTTGTTGTCTTCACATATAGTAATCATTTGGTCATTAGGAACAAATCAAAGGTGAATTGACAAAACCTGTACAGTTTCTTAGATTGGGCTGTACTGAAAGAGGAATCTGGCCTGTTGCAACTGCTCTATCTCTTCTTTTGTAATTCTGATCCTTTAGCCTACTTGATGGTTCTGTAGCAACTTCTCTTCCTTCTATTTTCTATGTCTGATCCTTTAGACTACTTGGTTCCATTTTATCACAGAGAACGTTTACTAGAAGTGTAAGTAATTAAAACTTTGACATCAAAGAAAGTTGGGAAAGTGATGATCGGGGTTGCCACAGATGTGTAATATGGTACACATTTAGACTAGGAGGACAGCAATTCCCCAAAGCGATGTGTACATTTTATTTTTTAAATGTTCTCGTTTTTTATTGAAAAGTAACCTATGTAGTAAAAGGGAAAAAGTTGAATATGAATGCTGTTGTTTTACAAATGTATTTTTTTTAGCATTTTATTGAAAGTAGAAAAAATCCATAGGTGAATTGGAAGCGCCACCATTTGTACCTTTTTTACAAGTAAGGATAAGGCATTTGCAAAAACAGTCTCCATCTTAACTTGTTCAACTCTCCCACTCTTCCTAGACACTCTTGCATCCACAAAATAACCCCAAATGTATTTTCTAGAGATTTTCTCACCATGCTATCTGTGGACAATGGCCCTGGCCCATGGATCCAATGTGGCGACCGTTTCAAAAATGTTGACGCAGCTCACATTTTTCAATAACTAATCAGCATGTGTTGTTGCTGTCCGTGAACACCAAACCACCCCTAATTGGCCTGAGGAATCTGCGAACACCAAACCGGGAAGTGAGTCTGTGGACTGGACGCAGATATCACTAATGTTTTCATACCTACTTTTTGGCCACGTTAAAAATACTACTGGACGGATTTACACCAAATTTGGAAAAGCACACTTACGGGATAAGGCCGCCTCTCCTCGCACAATTTTGGTGCAAATCAGACCATCGATTTGGGCTGTAGGTGCGAGCAACATTTTTTTCAATATATTTCTATCTGGATTTCAAAAGTTTCGGGACCCCCCTATAACTTTGCCCCCCGCCACTTAACTAAACTGCATGATATTTTGCCAAATCATTCAGAGGTGGCCATATCATTTTTTTTTGCAAAATTTCATGGAAATTAGTTGAACGGCGCCAAAATTGTAAGCCACCCAAAAACTGCTCTTCCTGTGGGTTGAGCAACTTAACATTAACTACAGAGCCGTCCCTGCAGGCCCTGTCATAAATATTCAGTGATCAAACTTTTGTTGACATGATGTTAATGTGCTGATTTAATGCAACAAAACCCCTAAAATTCCACAAGATTTGAAGCTGTGCCATCTTAACTATCATGCCCTCATTGTGCAGCACCTAAGCACACCGATGACATCACATATGACATCACTGATATCAAATATGACATCACTTAGGGCATCATGAGTGACATCACTGTTACAGCAGATCACACGTGCAAGAAAGAGAAATGCAAAATTTTAAAAGCTTGTTAGTGCATTTAAGGGAGAATTCAGCTTGGCTGGAGCCATATAACTTATTCGCTTTAATTGTCCCTTAAGTTCTTTCACTGAATATTACATGGCTGCGGTAGCTAGTTATGGTTAAGTTGCTCAACTCCTAGGAAGAGCACTTTTTGGGCAGCTTATAACTTCGCTCCCCGTGGACGAATCCTCACCTAACATTGCAAAAAATGTAGTTGGCCCACTCTGAATTATTCTGCCAAGTTTGGTGAGGTTTCGTCAAGGGAGGGAAAAGTTGTAGGAGGTTCCCAAAAGTGAGGTTTTTTTTCCATAGACATAATGGGAAAAAACTTTGCTCACACCTACAGCCCAAACTGCCTGAGGGATTTTCACCCAATTTTTAGGAGAAGGGGCGGTTTGGTCCCGAAAACGTGCTTTTGTTAATTTGGTGTAAATCCATCCAGTAGTTTTATTTAAAAAACAACCAAAACGTAAGGCAAAAAAATGAGTGATATCTTTGTCCGGTTCACAGACCCATTTCCCTGTTAGGTCCGCAGACTGACCTCTGATGGGCCCAGAAAAATTCACGGTGTGTGGTCCGCAGACATTGGGACGCAGTCGCTGATTGGGTGGTGAGAAAATGTGAAATGCGTCGGTTTCTGCGAAACTCCCGCCATGTTGGATTCACTTGTTAAACTCAACAAACAATCTCTCGCGAGGTGGGGTGATTAGGACGGGATGGGATATGGCCATAAGAGGCCAAAAAATGGGTTGTTTCAACCCCGACAGTCAAACACTCCAGATGTCCAGGGAAGGCCTGCGCTGTCCGCAGACACGTCAGATGTCCTAGGACATCTGTACTTATTTCTGCATTACAGGGTTGGGGAAAAGCAGTTTTTGGATGGCTTATAACTTTAGTGCCACTCAATGAAACAGCGTTTATTTTGCAATTTTATTCTATACCTAATCCTGAATGGTTTTGCAAAGTTTTGTGGGATTCTGTCAAGAGGGACAACATTAGAAATATTGTAAAGGCATTTGACGAATCTGCACAACATTTGGCAAAACGATTCTGGATCTAGATATAAATGGTTTTCTAAAGTTTGGTGGGATTTTCTCTAGATGGGGCGAAATTAGAGGGGGGTCTCAACATTTTTAGGTAGCTTATAACTTTGCTGCCATTTGACGAATGTGGACAAAGGTTTTTAGAAAGATTATAGACCTAACCTTCAATGTTTATGTAAAGACTGACTGGGTTTTGTCAAGTGGGGGGTTAAGATATATGACTATTGTATGTGCATATATTTTGACACTTTTGAAAAATGAAACATGGGTGGATTTCGAGCATTGGCAAGGATATTAAAGCATGGTTTTGCAAATGTGCCCGTGTTTTATTTTTTGACAAGTGTCATAATGTAGGTACAAAAAATAGTCATATACCTTTGGTGATTGATGTATATAACCTGCGGCTGTAGCAGCAGCAGTCTAGAACATTTCTGATCATAGAATCAACAGAACTTGGGATGCCAATGTGTAGTCAAAACTACTGCACAGAAGAAATAACAACAGCAAACAATTAAATAAGATCCAATTGTTGGGGTCGTGGAAATCAGTCTTCATCAAGCAAGTTCTTTATTGGTGTAACTGAGGCATCAGAAACCTTAGACGATGCATTTCACTGATGGTCCATCGTTAGGGCAAGTTCTGTCCTTCTAAGAATACATTTACACCCAAGGATGATATTACACCTGATGATGATAACAAGCTTTTTAATCTGTGCCTGTCAGATCTGTCTAAAAGTTATTTGTGATTAGCCTCTAAACTCATTCACGGTCATGTGCTGGGGATTACAGCAGCGCTCTACCCTGTCCAATTACCAGCTCACTTAAAATGAGCCGCATATCAGCTGTATAACGTTAATCAGTGAATCAGTGAATCTTATAATATGTGTTTATTATAGACGTTTTTTGTAAAATGTTAACGACTTATTAGGTCTTTTGGAGGGACTGGGTTAAAGGGCCAAACTGGATTCCAAGCGGAGGTGGTAGGCCGTGCATGAAATGTGGACCTGTGAAATAGGCAAAGATATAACTTAGAAAACATATTTGTTATCGTGCATATGTTCATGATTTACACAGACTCTGTAGTTTATTTTTGTAGCCTGTAATTTATCAAGTGTTGTACAGATTCCAATGGTTAGTGAAGCATGCAAATTTGTCTTTATACTTGCTGGGGTGTTTCATGGCATGATAAAGCCCTTTGCAACGCAAAGGGCATGTTTGAGATTATGGGCCTCATTACGAGTATGGCGTACACCTGCCGGTTTTTCCGGCCCAGTTACCGCTGGACTCGTATTACCATTCCGCTTCCGTGATTCCAGGAATTACCGGGGCATTACAACCCGGGGCATTACAACCGGAGGCAGAATTCGGTAAATCCCCATTCCCTTTGAGTCCTGTAGGACTCAACGGGAATGGGGACCATGGAAACACCAGCACCATCTCGTGATGGTGCCGTTGTTTCCACGTCCGCCTGCAGGCGGGCTGTGTTAAACCCGCCAGGTCAGACCTGGCGGGATTGACACCTCCGCCTGCAGGACTCAAGATCACCCGGTAAGGAAACAACGGTGGCAGCGGGTTTAACACCACCGTTATTTCCATACTGGGTGACTCGTAATGAGGCCCGATGAGTTGTCTTTTTTCAGGGTCGGACCCGGGCATAAAATTGTCTCAGGCAACAATGCCACTGAACAAGGAAAACCTGTCTATGATAGAACTGCACATTGACAAATGCTGTCTCACACGATTATTTTATCGCTCGTATCACTGCAGTGTACACATGAGTCTATGTTTTCTGTTCTATATTGTTTGATTGCACCATTCAGTAGACCACTAATGTGCCTGAACAGCCATTTACTACACAATAGCTTAACGGAATGTATTCACGAGCATGCTGCACTCTAATTTGCCATATGATTGTTGAACTGTTAGTGATTGCATTGCAGACCTATATTCGCCGTATGATCATTAATCGTCACAAATAAGCATTTATAAGGACTTTCATTATGCTGATACTCGTATTCATTTCGTTCTGCCATGAGACAGCCAGCTCCTTCTTTGTATAGCGCTACCTGATATGATTGTCATTGTGCTGTTATTCATATTGATTTCGTTTTTGCCTTGAGACATCCATCCATCCCATTTCTGTTTAACAATACTATAGTATGCCACTGACTCACTAGGATGGAATAGCCACAAGTATGTATCATACTAACTACTGTTGTGTGACACTACTGTGACTGCTACAACCCACTGTAGTGCAAAAACTACCTACCTGACCTCAGTAGCCATGATATTGTCAACCACATGTATAGATACTCCGAGAGCAGATTAAACGCCCATCACTCTCACTCCAAAACTGCCCAACTACCCATGAATCTCACTACACTGTATGCAGTAGCACCTCGAATGGCCCTCTTCTGCAAAACTGTTCTTATGATGGCCTCCCTTCTCCCCACCCCCTATACCATCACTCCCACAAATATCTCACCACCAACCCAGCTCAACACTCAACCTGCAAGCTTGAAAACAACCCTTCCCAGACAGAGCTAGCACCATTGACCCCAGGGGAATGGATCCGCCGCCTTGCCACTTCAGCCACACCATTGATCCTATGTCCACTTACCACCAGAAATACTAGACTAGGACCTTGTTTCCCTCCCAAGGACCCCAAAAACAGGCAATCTACTACTAAGGTAACATTTAAGTCCTCCACTGCACACTCACCCATCAACAAAGTGCCAGACATCTCCCATCCTACATCACCTCATTGACACGCACCTGTCACTCATAACATCAAAGGAGCCCTCATGAACTCTCGATCGTTAGTAGCCCATGCCCTTTATAGTGCTGATTATATCACATCTAACCAACTGGACTTTGTGGCCATATCCAAAACATGGCTCAACCCAGCCTCTGGACCTGCTATAACGTTAACGCTCCCTGAGAACTTAACCATCATTAGAGCTGACAGAGCCACAGGTTAAGGGGGAGGTAGTGCCTTTATTGCCAAAACCCACCTCAGCTTGAGAGAGTTCTCCAGCACGCCATTGCTGTCTGCCAAGCTACTCTCAGTTAAACTACCTCTCAACCCCAACCGGACCTTACTTCTACATATTATTTATGGGCTGCCTGGCCCTTTATCCTCTTTTAAGGATGACATCTCTACTCTCCTAACACAAAATACTAAACCTAGATCACAGGTCATCTTACTAGGTGACCTAAACCTTCGACTTCATGATCCGAAAGATACTAACGCATCTGCCATTGATAATACCATCTCCCAACTCAGTTTCAAAATTAACATTACTGAACCCACCCACAATAAAGGTAGGACTTTAGACTGGCTGGCAGACCTAAACTGCCCCACCACCATCCTAAAATATGAACCACTTGCCTGGTCAGACCACCACGGCATCACATTCTCTATACAAAAGAATCCTTCCATCAACATAGGGGTAACCTTTGCCCCTCCGACCATGTCTAGGAACAAGTGCAACCTAACTATAGAACACCGACTGCTACAGCCCATCACCAACTCACTCACCGATGACAAGGACCCCGACCTTCTAGTGGAAAAGTATAACAATACCTTGAAGCGAGCAATAAGCAAAATCGCTCCCCTAAATCTGTGAAATGCCAAACCTACCACCCACCTAAATAACTGGTCCACAGCAGAACTAAAATCACTTTGCAATAGAAAAAGGACAGCTGAATCCATTTGGAGAAAAACTCCCTCTACTACCAACAAAGAGATTTTTGTCGTTGCGGCCACAATATATAAAACTGCCATTCATAGCACCAAAAAGGAAATCTTTAATGAAAGAATCCAGAACGCTAAGTCAAATACTAAGGAACTCTTTACTATACTTAGGGAACTAGAGGCACCAGCTCCTCCCGCCGACAAGTGCCTGAAAGACACCGCCTGGTGTGAAAATATACAGAAGGCCCTATCAGATAAAATAGCACTATTACAAACTAGAATTGAAACACAAAAAAACAACTCACCTATTAAGGCCAACATCCTCAGAACCCACCTCCACCACAGTCCACTGTGTACCCCTTCCAATTTACACCAGTCACCATCAAGGAAGTAGAAAACATAAAACCTTCTAATTACCAAGGTGATCTCTGCCCAGACTCGATCATCAAGGATGGCGCTAGAGAACTAGCACCATTCATTACGGTACTGATAAACTCATCCTTACAAAACTGCTCAGTACCCGATAATCTCAAAGAAGCATGGGTCAGACCGCTTCTAAAATAAATCCTAACCTAGATCCCGCAATCCCCACTAATTATAGGCCCATAACAACAGTCCTTTTCCTTCTAAATATTTAAGACCGTGCAGCATATCTCCAGATTCAAACACACTTGGAAGATAATGATTTATTAGGACTACGTCAGTCTGGCTTCAGTCGCAGACACGGCACTGAGACTGCTCTCCTAGATCTAAAGATATAGATGGATGAATCTAAGGACAAGGGCAAACTAGCCATCCTCTTACTCTTGGATCTCTCAGTGGCCTTCGACCTTGTCGACCATAAAATCCTGGCTAAGCACCTAACTTCAGCAGCAGCCTTCTAACCTAACGCCACTAGCTGGGTACCATCCTTCCTTTCAAACAGAACCACCAGGGTCTTCTCAACCCTAGCATCTGCTCTGCCAGAGCCCAGCACTGTAGAGTGCCGCAAGGATCTTGTGTCTCCCTCACACTCTACAATATATTAACCAAGCATATCTTTGATCGTCTTGACAATCTGGGTGTCACCTACACTAATTATGCGGACGATACCCAGATCCTCATCACGCTCACAGGTTGCAATATAAATGACACTAAAATGATCAACAACATCTACTTAGAGATCCAAGCATGGATGGCCACCACAGTCTTTGTCTAAATGATGACATGACTAAACTCCTAATCATCGGCTCCCAAGCCCGACTTAACCAACTTCACGAACGCTATTCTGCCTTCATCATTGACAGAAACACTATAAAAGTATCCAATGAAGTAAACACGTTTGGGGTTTACTTGGACTCCAATGTATATCTTAAAAACAAGTGAACAACAGCTTCCAGTACAGCCGACATCAACAAACTTATAAATGCTTGTAAACCTTACTTATCAACCAATAGCCGTTTAACACTAGCCAGAGTACTGATCCTCTCGACGCTGGACTATTGTAACACCTTATTCCTCGGCTCTTCTGCACAGAACTTAAACAAACTCCAAGTCCTGCAGAACAGCACCTTAAGAGCAGCTCTAAACATTCCACGCTCAAGCCACATCTCCTCCTTCAGGAAGGATGCACTCTGGCTATCTGTATGCGACAGAATCACATTATGATCTCTAGTCATCACACACAAATGCCTCTCAAACACAGCACCGAAATACCTTACAGAGGAAATTCAGTTGTGTATACCTTATTCACACTTATGTCGAATTGACCAAAGGTTTAGGTTACAACAGTGACTGTTTTAATTTGCCAAATTGATCTGTGGGAATAATGTATTGATTTTATTAATGCTGAGAACAACCTCTGTGTGTTGTACATATGTTTTTGCACCTATATGTTTTTGGATTGAGCGAGGAAATATGGCTCATTCCAATTAAATATGAACTGCTCTCAGAGAAATTAATGTATTTGACTTTGTGTTCTCTATACAAGGGATGTGTAGCACGGACTAGGGGAAAGATCTAGAGAATTATCACTCTGGAACAGCCCACATAAAACTGCCCATGCAAGAAGCAGTCTTCCCTTAGGTAATTCCCTGCTACCTTTAAGACTGCCCATGATATTTGTTTATGTTCATGACAAAACAAGCCTTTAAGGAGAACTGAAGTCTTTTGAATTCAAATGGATATTCTGAAGGTATAATAGGTATTTGTGGTATGAACACGGTCTCCCCCTGGCAAGAACTGGTTAGCAGCATAGACTCAATAATATTTCTGTGAAGAACATTCACTCAAAATCTGGTGCCATTACAGAGCTTAGGTGGGTTGAGGTTCAGCAATAATATCACAGGTGCTTCCACTTTGAGAAGAAGTTTGTGTTCGGGAAGACCAGGAGGATTTAAAGTGTTCAAGAACTGTAAGGAACTCATGGTAGCAGCAGTAAAGACATACGCAAGTGATCATAGTTCATGGGTGTTCATTAAACTGTACAGGAAGGTTGGAAACATGCCTAATCTAAACCTAAATCTAAGATGGGAGCAATCTACGACCATCAAATATTTATAATGCAGACCTAGTTGTGCCTGGTCAAATAATAAGGCCTATACTAAGAAAAACCTATTGCCAATCATAATGCTAAGTACAAAAAGAGTGTGGGATAGTGTTCACATGAAAGAAAGAAGTGTTCACAAATACGTCAGGATGTTGTAGCCGGGGGTCTCCCTTCCCTACATTTTGAGCACGGGACAAAGTGGGATTCCGGAGCACAGCACACGCTTGCGCTTTCCCAGCATGAGACAACAGTTCTGCTCTCAGTTATCAGGGACTTTGGTGGTTAAGTCTCTTTTATACAAAATGTCTCTTGCCACTGGGGACCTGCAGTATCGAAAAAAATAAAGAAAGTTCCTTTCTACATGTATGTTGGCTGATGTGAGAAACCTGAAGACATCTCCCTGGCTAGTCCTGGGCGATTTGTCATCCAGGTGGCCAGACATGACAATTGTTATTGGATCCAGTTCCTGGGGGTGGACCAGAGAGGGAGGTTCCCCTGGATGGAAGAGTCCTCAGGGAATAGAAGTTGGATACAGACAGGTGAGACTCGGTACCCCCCCCCTTTTTTCAGCACCTTTTCCCCATCCTACCATGTAGAGCATTTAAAACCACTGCACCCCCTTTTCCGTCGTGAACACTTTTGCATGACACACCTGAGAATGGACTAACACCAGAGCCATTTACCTGACATGTCCCAATACTAGGGTCAGGCAAAGTCAGGCAATTGATCAGAATCACACACACATGACGGTCCTTCCTATCCCCACAAGGGTAAAAGGTGGAGCAAGAGAGCACAGTATGAGCAAGGCAGATCACACGATGAGACAGCTATCCAGACCAGCAGTTCAAGAGGAGGAGGAAGGCGGCAAACATCAAGACGTGTCCTTGCCGTCTTTCACAAAACCCTGCAAATCCTCTGCTGAAAGAACCATAATTCTGAGGACAATAGCCAAAGGGTGCTGCAGAAGATGTTGACAGTACACAGAGCATATCAACGCTGATAAGCTGGAGCAAGGGAGACTCCTGCTTCCGTGGTACTAACCTTGACTCCAGTAAGGAGGAACAGCAAGCGGTTCATCACAGCTGTTGAATCGAGGGGAGAGCCGATAAGAACCGGGCTGTGGTGAATGAAAGTCACAAAGTGGCAAAGTGAGAAAGAATAAAATAACTGTAATATTGTAAAGGGGAGTACAGCTGAAAAACAGGGCCGTCTGAATGAAACTACAGATACCAGAAGGTTGTAGGAGAGCTGCCAAGATAGGTCAAAGTGGTAATACAGGAGGTTAAGCAAAATCCCGTACCATCGAAAGCATTTGACCTAAGAACTGTGAGAAAGCAAGAGAAGTGAATCCCACAAACATTGAAAATGAATGTGAATGTGAAATTGGCACGAGTGAACCCAGAAGAGGGATGCTGACAAAGAGGGGGCAAATTCTAAAGTCCCAATAAACTGTGTTCACAAGAGTGAAACCGGCTGAGGGATGTCCACTGTAACTGTTAAAAAAGGCATTAAGATTTGTGAAGGATGGAAAAGCCTCAGTGAGCCCGGTGGAGCGAGGCTGAAAGTAAGGAGGGGTCAGCGCCCGGAGTAGGGGACCCATGGGTGAAGAATCCTCATCTTAAATGAAACCAAGAAAAAAACTTTCATATTTTTGAAGGAACTTTTGTTTTTGTTATTTGAATATGTCAGGCCCTCGAAGACAAGAGACTTTCAAGAGAAGCGAGTCTTGGTTATCAACAGCCCTGATAGCTAAAAGTGGAACTGTTGTCTCATGCTGGGGAAGCTCAAGAGTGTACTGTGCTCCAGGATTACACATGGCCATGTGATGAAAACGTGGGGGAGACCCAAGCTGCCGTATTCTGACATATTATTTCTATTTGACACAACACCACTAGGACTGCCTTATTTTCATTTAATGGTCGATGCTTGCTCCCATTTTAGATATAGTTTATATTAGGTGTGTTTTCCAACCTGCATTCAGTTTAATAAACATCCTTGAACTGTGATCACTTGTGTCTGTCTTTACTGTTGCCACCATGAGTTCGTTAGAGTGATGACTTTTCACACCTGGGTCCCCCTCTTCTGGGCTCAGACCCTTCTCAAATATCAGCCTTCCTCCGTCGTGTTCACTACGGCTTCTCAACACAATCCCCTCTGTGACATTCACACATCTTAATGTCTTTCTAAACAGTTCACTGTGGACATTCTTCTCTCGGGTTCACATTTGTCAACACACTGTTCATTGGGACTTCAGGCTTCACCCACATTTTATTGGCATCCCTCTGATGGGTTCACTCTTGCCAAATTTTGCCAATCACACATTTCCTTCTACTTTCTTACAATGCGTGATTCACTTCCCTTAGCTTTTCATCCATCTGCCGGCCAAAGACTTTCGACTGTACAGAGGATTTTACTAGACCCCTTTATGACCATTTTGACTCCTTTCTCATGCCTTTCCAAAGGCCTTCTAGTAACAGTAGTTTCAACAATAGGGTAATCACCCAGAGTTTCCCAAGTGAGCACCCACTTGGTGCCTGACTCCTCTGTAGCTGTATTTCACTTTCGTATTAACAGTACTTCAAATAGCCGTTTGCTACTTTTTTTCAACACAGTTCAGTTTCTTATTGGCTCTCACCTCGATTCACCAGCTGTGATGAACTGCTTGGCTTTTCTTGTTTCTGGAGTAAAGGATAGTACCCCAGTGGCAAGCGTCATTCCCCGGCTTCATTACCAGCAGAGGAGGGCTTTGTGTACCATTGATATCTGCTGCAACATACGTCAGCTATTGTACCGGTCTTACGATTCCTTCCATGGAGGTTGCATGGGCCTGTGTTGGAAAGGTTGCGTCTCTCGTTGTCACCCTTTTGGTTGTGGCCACCTTTCTCCTCCTCTTGAACTGCCGTGCTGGGTTACCTCTCTCATTGTGCGCTCTGCCTTGCTCCACCTTTCATCCCTGTGGGGAAGGGAGAGGGGCATTAGGTGTGTGTGATTCTGGTCAATTGCCTGACTTTGCCTGACCCTTGTGTTGGTACATATCTTGTGTCTGTCCATCGTCTTTTATGGTGTGCAAAAGTATGCATATAGGATTTGTACTCTATTTGGACTCCTCTGAAAGAATTGCTAGGTATCTTATTGATATCGACAGCCATGCTGTTCTTCGGTGTTAAAATGGCATGCTCACATAACCATTCTGTAGATTTACTTTTCTTTTCTTAATGCCTGAATTTCCTTTGTTCTAATCTGGTTCATACAAAATCTCAGAAACAATCTGCTCAATCTTTTATCAGGACATTTTTTTTATGTATCCTCTCACCCCGTGTAATCTCATTGGGGATGTTGGAATAGATGCGGTCAGAGAGTACCTGTTTGCCATGTCCTGCGTGGCAATCCAGTCCAGTTCGTACATTTTCTTAGTGACAGTATTTGGGTTGTTTACTAATAATTCTTCTTTGCAATCCAAGTTTTGTAGTTGTTGATGGTTTTCCTTCTTCCATCCTTTTAACATCTGGTTTGGAATCTTTGGCGAGCTCTTGCTTGATGAGATCCATAGGTTTAGGTTTCTGAGGACAAAGGAGTTTTCTGAACAGCATTAGTGAGGATCAAGCTTTAGATGTTGTGAGTGAAGGTAGACATAGCTCCCTCCTGAGTAGTGCTATTGGTGTTGATTTTGCCAGACTTAAGAGTTAGCAATTCATTGTAGTGTTGTTTCCATAAATCATTGAGTTTTACAGAATTTAACAGACATTCTTTTTTTTTTCTTTTTCCACCCCATCATCTTTGAATTAATTCCACATGACGTGCATATTATTACGTGAATTATTGTTGCAACACTATCTAGTAACTAACTGAATATGTAAATACGGCTGCA
Organism: Ambystoma mexicanum; assembly: GCF_040938575.1. NCBI lineage: Eukaryota > Metazoa > Chordata > Amphibia > Caudata > Ambystomatidae > Ambystoma > Ambystoma mexicanum. The sequence goes on along the minus strand of NC_090930.1, from coordinate 644,596,203 downwards.
CACACACAACAGATGTTCTTACCAATCTATGACAACTTTATGACTGTTTTGCACATGTGGATTTGCATAATGAATCCGTTCTTGGATGTCTCAATAGAAACTATATTGTTGATTGTGAATGATTGTCCTAGATGTAACGGTGACTCTTTATTTGGACAATGAATTGTAATTGTCTGACCTAATTAGAGGATTTAATAGACCCTGATGAAGGACACATAAATCCGAAATGCATTGGCCCTATCACGCATCTGCTTATTAAATGCAAAATAACAATTAATCATGAATACAATCAGTGAATAAATTAAGATACCTTTGGAAGAGTTGATTTATTAATTATTGAACATTTTGAAGAATCCAAAACCACTTATGTGGCTATTGGGAGTGTAGCCCACACTGCTGGCTTCATAGCCAAGGTCCTTTTTTTTGCATTTCTCGTGTGCTTTTCATGGAGGCACCATTTTACTGGGTTTGCAAACCACGCAGAGACTTACACTATTTTGGGACCTTTATTAAGGAACCGCAAGCATAACTATTGCTGTGCAAACTCACCGCTCCCCAGATGAAAAAAATGATGACAGAAATTAGGAAGAACCAATTGTAAATAGCAACGGTGCACAAACAGAAACTATTGAAAGTAAAAGTAATAAATAATGCACTCAGATGTCTCAACTACAAAATCAAGTTCTAATTATGTTAAAAATAAGGTGATACATAATATTGATTTTCATTTCCTAAGACACCCGAGGAATCTAAAGGGGTCTGACTTTCGCCAATCGCCCTAAAATGTATTACACACAAGGCCCGTCAAACTCCAAAAATTAGATACAGAATCACAATTTTGAGACATTCGCCACCAGAAAACCACCGAAATACGCCCTCAACAACACATTTCCTACCGTCCCACATTTCCACATGTGCCCCAAAGAAAATGGTACCTTACATGCATGGGTGCACTTACCTGGGCGCAAAGGGAAAAAGATAAACCACTGGTATGTCAAACACCTTGGGGAAGACTGGATTTTTCTGTTTTTACAACCCACAGATATGGGCCTGGGGTGTCTCAGCCACTTAGGAAAATGGGGAACCCCATACCTTTCTGAAAAGAAGACAGACGGGGTAATCCAAAGAGGTCTGCTTTTCGACAATCGCCCTAGCATTTGTTACCCACAGGGCCCGGAAACTCAAAAAAGTGGAGAAAAAAACTCAATGTTCAGACATTTGCCACCAGGACACCACCAAAACACGCCGGCAACCACATGTCCTACCTTCCCATGTTCCCACAGGTGTCCCGATGAAAACAGTACTTCACATGTGTCGGTGCACTTACTTGGATGCAAAGGGGAAAAGTCTTAACCGCTGTTACACCAAAGGGCCTAGGAAGAGGACATTTTCATGGTATTTGGTGTTGTGCACTGAAAGAACAAAGAAATATTGAGGCTGAGTACTACACAGGAAATACACCGATCATGGGCTGAAAATGTACAAGTATCTTTTATTACTGTACAGTTTACAAAGAAACAGATAGCTATCTGGCTCCCAACACCTCACAGTGTGTACCAGCCGACAAGGAGAGGTGAGAGAGTGCTGAACATCGAAACATTTGTACTTTTATACAATTCCATGCAATATTGTCCAGCCTCTCTTCATGTTAATAATTTGTGGTCTAGAGTTTGTGCCTAGTTCACATACAGATTATAGAATATTATGCAAAGGATTACATAGGGTTGTATTTCCATGAAGACATAATGGTGATGTATGTTCTCGAATCCTGCGGTAAGCCTTGTTCCACATTTCTACACAATGCAGTTCAGCCAAAGCATGCACTCGAGGTTTGTTCTTCATTGTCCCAATGTTTATACAAGGATGAGGCTTGTGAGTGCAGACAACACTTGAATGACAGTTCATATGAAGCACGTTGTCTCTTTGCTCATTTTAAACAGTCGGCTCTCGGACAGCCTAAACATTAACAGAACTCAACGGTCGGCTGGCTTGGCTGCGAGTCGAACACACAGACCACCATTTTAGAATATGGAACACAAGTGAAAATCAAAATGGCGGAAAAATCTTAAAATGGTGGTGAAGTTAAACCCAAAGAATCGGAACTTTGCAACGTGGTTTTCTGTGTAAAGCGATTGGGCTTAGACCAATATAAATACTAAGGAGGCGCTATATAATTACCGTTTAACAAACCCTCCTTTTGGCCTAAGCTAATAGCTTACTAAATATATCCGCTTTACTCACAACTCCACGCTTCTATGTCCATACATCCTGGATCATATTCATCAGATATATTGATTGCCATTAGATCCTTGACAGTAATATCTTCATTGGCACAAAATAAATGGAATCATCTACATACAGAGGTCTGTCCTCACTAATCAAATTTGCAATATTGGTACATCCCTTAAAAGTACCCATTGACTGAGAACCATCCCTTTTTATGCAGAAGGAAACAGAGTAGGGGCTGTGATAAATAGTGTAAGAAGGAGGCGTGGTATCCCGGTTGCCTACGGGAGGCATTTTGAAAAGAGACTAACGATTGGAAAGGTTTAGAAAGTCTATCAGAAGGCCTAATAGAAGCAATGTTAAGCGTGCTCCTATTTACAAAAAGAGAACATCCCAGAGGCGTCAGGACTCGCCTTTCAAACTCATTCAAGTTAGTCCCATTGGAATTCCCTGAGATGCTGTCATTCCAACGACCAAAGAATAATGCCTTTGAGAGGCATAGCATACAGTATTTTAAAGGCAAAGGATGAATATACCAGCCCAACCCTTTTTCCCAGTGTTGTGGCAAATGCAAATATATCCATTAATTAATTCTATTCAAAATTACATGGGTTGCATTCATAATTAACAAAGTGTTTTGTTGTAACCCTGTCTGTGTTGGGAATCCCTAGAAGATAGAATGTGCAGATGCACAAAAGGAAAAGACATAATAGAAACACTTATCAGTGGGTATCAAAGTTTCAAGTTTACACCCCCCCTCAATATACCAAAACCTAAAGCGATGATTACTGTTAGACCAATTTACAAACTCAGGAAAAAACAATAAGTGCTCAAGGACCACGATATATATTTTTTTTATGTCCAATGTCTTTGTTAGCCACACAATCGATCGGTTGCTTCTAACGAGTAGGAATAGCGACAGGCATTGTTCCTCAAAAATTCATTTCGGAAAGTTTCTGCGACTGACTCCTTAAGTTCGTTCGTTGGTGATCTCCTGACCATGTGATGTATCTTGATTGAAGATAGCGTTGCCGGTCCCAGGAACTTACTTATGTTTCAGTGAGAGAGTGGCAAAGGACTAGCTCAACAGTTGCTGTGCTGTAAGTCTAGTGCCGTGGATGCAGATCATACCTTAAGACTCCAGGCACTACGTGATCTGCAAACAGAGTGTTGTTGCTTCCGATGGAATTGGTGAAACAGAGGAAAGATTGCTCAAGGGTGCAGAAAGATCTGAAGAACATTTCAAAGACAAAGCAGGTGTCTCCCCAGGCACCACAGGCTCAGAAAGTATCTCCAAAACACCCTTGATGTTCTTCAAGACAGATTGATCACCAAAAAAAAAACAAGTTGTTTCCTTCTTTTCATCTTGGTCAATTGGCAAAGGAAAAGGTATTTTCTTGATGTGTGTCCCATGGATCCAGTGTCTCTTTCCTGCTACTCGTACAGCAGTCTGTGTGGCCAACGGGACCTGGAACAGTCCTCTCCAGCACGGTGCGAGACTGGATGCTCTCTCAAATGACGTCGTGAGCACCCATTCACCTCGTCGAATTCTGTGACCTGGCCCCTCGTATTTAACTAGGAGGGCTTCTCGCACCTGTTGATAAATCAAATACAAGTTTTGAGTTAACTGGTCATGGTATTCAGTAAGAAGCAAATGCTCCACATCTTTTAACACTTTAGGCTTCGGCAAGCTCCAAGTGTTAGCTGGCCTCCCCACCAAGATTTCATCCGGGGAGAGTCCAGTTCTAGTCTGTGGGGTCATCCGTATGGACAGTAGAGCTATAGGTAGATTTTTCTAGCACGTATGTGAGTCGGACCGTGAGCCATTGTAACTATGGCGATGACATATGCATCGGGTAGCATCCATCTTCCTTTTGAACTGTCTACCCAACACCCTTCCTCATCCAAACATGCTAAACCCTCAGCCAGTGTTTAAGCTCGTCTAAAGTGGCATCAGCTTAAATATTCTTTATCGAGTCAATCCCTTCATCTACTGTACAGATATTTGTAGTTTCTTTCCTGACATACATTTCTGAGTATAAATCAATAGAGGTCTATTTAGCTATCTTGTCAGCAAAAGCTTTTCCTCTCCCTACATCATCTACTACCTTTCGATGTGTGGCGCACTCCATGATTGCTAATTGAGTAGGACGTGCAAGTGCTGAGAGTAGCTGAACTATCAAGGTGCCATGTTGGATTTTTTTTCTTTTTCGTGTGAGGTCAAGAAACCTCGTTCTGCCCATAGTCTACCGAAGTTGTGAACCACCCCAAAGGCATACTGGCTATCTGTAAATATATTTACTCTAAGCCCTTCAGAAAGTTCACAAGCTCAAGTCGGTGCAATAATCTCTGCGGCCAGCGTAGAGTTATGCGAAATTCTCCTGGTTTCCACAATCGTGATTAGTGTAGTGATGGCATAAGCAGAAGTGGGTGTACCATCCGGAAGTTTGAAACAGGAGCCATCGCAAAACAGCTCCCCTTGTGGATCATTCAAAGGTGTATCATTTAAATCAATCCTGCCTTTAGTTTCTTGCTCTGTGGTATAGAGGTAGTCATGTGACATTTCATCACTGCAAGCAATATTATAAGCGAGAGGTAATAATTCAGCCAAATTCAATATGCAACACCTTTTAATGTTCTCAGACATTGCAGCAAAGCACATGCAACAGGATCAAGTGTGGAGGAAAAAATAACCACACGGTCCATTCTTCCCCCCATGTTCCTGGGTTAACACAGCCAAAGCACATTCATCACATTCATGCACATACAACACAAAGGCCTTATCATAATTTGGTGTGCCCAAAACTGGTGCTGAACACAGTGCAGTCTTGAGCAGATCAAAAGCTTTCTGGTGTTTCAAGTTCCACGATAGTGGCAAAGAGATTCCATTCTTTGTCAATACCGGTTACCAGACATTTGGTTGAAAAAAATTGGTCGACCAGACAAATGGTCGAACCAATTTGGTCGAAAACCAAATGGTTGAATTTTTTATTTTTTTTATTTTCACCTCTTTTTTTTTTTTTGGGGAGGTCCCCCCCCAACCCCCTTCTTTTTAAAAAAAAAAACTTTTTTTAAAACGAAAACCGGAAAAATATATATATAAATTAAAAAAAAAAATTCGACCATTTGGTTTTCGACCAAATTGCCTCAACCAAATGTCTTTCGACCAGTTTCATTCGATCAAATGTCTGGACACCGTCAATACCAACATTGGTTTTGGGATCCACTATCTACAGTAAGAAGCCATTCCTTTCAAGGCTCTAACCTTTATCTGTGTATTTGGGACAGACATGCTAGAAATGCTTTTTATTCGTTCAGGTGTCAATCTTCTTCCCTCCTTTGACAGGAGATAGCCTAAATAGGCAACCTCCTGTCAACAATACTGAAACTTTTTAATGAAGCTTTATGTCCATGTTCTGCTAGATGAATAAGCAATAACACAGTACCCTCTTTGCAAGCACTTTCTGAGTCTGCAGCGAAGAGAAGGTCGTCAATGTACTGCACCAATGTACAAGTGGAAGGAAACTTAAGTGTATCGAGCTGCTCTTTCAAAACCCTACTATAAATGCTTGGACTCTTCGTGTACCCTTGTGGTGCACGGGTGAATGTAAACAAGCATTCTCCAAGGGTGAACGTGAACAAATATCTACTATCCATGTGTATGGGAATGCTAAAGAAGGCATTCTTAGGATCCACCACACTAAAATGAGTAGCAGAAGCTGGAATCATTGTCAATATTGTTGTCACATCAGGCACAATTGGAAATTGTGGAGCAACAATCTTATTGATAGCATGCAAATCATTAATGAAAACGGAATGGAATCGCCATTATCCTCTTTCTTATATTCTTCCTGCAATTTCTTCAATTACTCCACGATGTACAAAATCGGAAACTATACACTTCAAAGCTTGCTCACCATCAATTGAAATCTTATATTGTAGAATTCGTGGCAACTTAACTCCTGGTTTCAAAATACTTTTAACAGACTCAATTTGTAAAATTGTAAAATACCAACATCATTGTCGTCAATCACCCATTAATACGCCGGAACTTCACTAAATTCTGGCGGCAAATGTCTAGTAAGAAACTATGAGGAAGAAAATTGTTGTGGTGAAATCGTCAAACGCACTCCATCCGAAGAACAATGGGCCTCATTATGACCCAGGCGCTAAGTGTTTAACCGCGCCGTAAAAGGCTGCAACGCCGTTAAACACTTAGCGCCGAGTTACGAGGTCCCTTTGCGGGACCCGACCTTAACGGCTGGTTTGACCAGCCGTTAAAGTAGGGACCCGCAAAGGGACCTTGGTGCTAATTACGGTACCGCAATTTGTGGTACTGTAATTAGCACCTTCCCCATTCCCATTGAGCCCTATGGAGCAAAAATGATAATGGGGAAGGGCCATGGCGGCATGGGGAATTACCGCCCCACCAACCTCTGAATGGGGTGGTAATTCCCCATTCCGCCATGGCGGACTCCGGCATGGACCATGGTGCTAATAGCACCATGGTTTAGCACCAGAGTCCTAATGAGGCCCAATGAATTACCTCATTTAATTCCTTCAACAGATTCAACCCCAACAAATTCTCTCCACAGATTATTGTCAAAAAGAAACAGACAGTAATCCGTAAATGGCCCCAATGAAATCAGTACCGGCAGAGAAATCGGACTAACCACTGGCGTACAAGAAAACCCTACAGAAACGTTATTCTGCACTGACAGTGGAATGTCTGGAACCCACGAATGATAAATGGAACACTTCTGTGCACCTGTATCTATCAAAAATAGATGCTTCCTATTCCCAACCTTCATCTCAACGTAGGGACCTCTCTGATTAACGGGAATAGGCATCCGTTCCAGACCCTGCTTCGGGCTGTCCTAACAAAACAATATATCATCGAAGACAAGATCTTGAGAAAGATAGGCAGTTGAAGGATTATCAAAAATATTTCTGCTATCTATACTAGGTTGCTGATTATCTTGCGAGAATGACTGTGGATTTTGAGCGAACTGGCTCCTACCAGGACCCCCTACCCCAGGGCAGCCTCTGGATCATCTACCCATGACACCATATTTGTTATCCGACCTCTGCTGAATGATCGGGCATTGTGCTCCTCAATGACCCTCTTGTCTGCAATATGCACATTGATTCACGTATACAGGATCCAATTGTGCATTATTCTGTGGAACAGACTGACCTCGAAACTGCGTATTCCCACCTCTAGTCCCTCCAACTATCTCAATCTCAACTTTAAGAACAAATGTCGGAGGACCCTCCCTCATGGGCATCTGAGAAGTAGGAAACTCCGAACATTTGTTGAGCAATAAAGCCAAATCGAGCGCTAAAAGTAGTAGGAGCAGTATCGGGTGCAAAAAGGCTCTCTTATAAACAATCGTCAATTCTGCGGGAAAACAATCTCTTTTTTTATACGTTCATCCTTCAGGTATTCTACACAATTACCTGTAACACTTTCCTCTGCATTTCTGGAGCATACTGACTTTACGTAGCATATACTTCTATGGGAGATATCGACACATTCAAAATCCTTCTAAGCGCATCCTTTGTGCGCTTCCGTGTTTCTTCACTCATTGACTTACAAGGAGGAAGGAACCGTTTCTGCACATAATAAACGTCCAAACTATCACCATCTATTTCATTGTTCTGTAACTGTTCTAACTCCATTCTTAACTCAAAAACCCTCTCGACATGCTCATTCACTTTCTCCGCAGAATCCCTTGAATCGGCTAAAACATTCAAATCCCTCAACCCTTGTGGGACATCTGTGTCTGTCAATCTATTCCACATTACAGCAAAACGTATCCCCATCCCCTCAATAAAGACATTCTGATTGGGAATACTTTCTAGATTAAGGAGTGTAGCTAAGAAAGTAGATTTTTCACCTTTCTCTATACATTGCTTAGCCCGTTCTTTCCTCTTCTCTTTGGAAACCGTGTCCCGCGTTACAACTTTTGATTCAGTACTCGCCCCTTTATCAGCTACAAGCGAAGCAGAACCGCTTGGGAAAGAGAGAGTAGGCAAATCCTGTACAACAGGTAGTGGAGACACTACTACTGGCAACAATGACGGACTTCCTGGAACAGTAACTGTCGGTAAAGGTGGAGGTACAAGTAGGGGAACAACAATAGGAAGCGAAGCAATAACTGGTGGCAGAGGAACAACAGGAAGAACAGGAATTGCTACAGGAGAAGGAGTAACAGCAGGAAGAGGTAAGACAGCATGAATAGGTACATAAGGAGGTGGTGCAGTGGCACCAGGCCTACGTTCATTTAAGAGTTTATCAGTTAGTTCATCTGAGACATGAGCATCTTTAGACGGATATATTTTCTGTATACCAAGTTGAAAAGCCCTATCCATGTTTCTAACAGGTTTTGACTGTTTTTGTTGATCATATAATGATGTTTTTTTTATCTTAAAATATGACGACGTGCATGCTTCTATTTACTCTTAAATTGCTACATAGCTTCTCTTTTCCAATTCTCTATTACATCAAACACTGCAGGTCTAGCATTTTTTTTTCCTTTAAAATATAGTTTCTAAAGTACTCTATTCGGGCAATCTCAAAACTACCATTGACTGGCCACTGAAATTCGGAAACATGTCTAGTTTTTCTGTGTCAAATATCATTGAATACTATACTACCAAATGCCGTTCTTAAAGTACATAGACATGCCGGCGAACCCTCCTATGGCGCCGGTCGGCCAAATATCAAAGATTGTCTTTCTCTGCGGAATAACGCCCTGGAACAGGTCGACAATTTCCCAGGCATGTCAGATTACTGGTGTTACCTGGCATTGTTTGTGCTCATGAGGACAAATCTGCAAACAAATATCAGGATACTTAGGAATTGGGGCACGACTCACCTGATTAAAAAGGACAAAGGAGGTCCGCTGGGATTACAAAGGACAAAGGACCCTCGTGGTTGGTGATTTCGGCAAAACTGCCCGCCTCGATATATGGATCCTCGTCAAGATGCCGTCTCGGATCGCGTGTTCACCGTCCAGGGATCGGATCGTGCAGTACTGTTGAGGTATCGCATCTCATCCAAAAAGGGGCCCCCTTTTCTCACCATCTGATCCCAGTCCAATAGCCGGGTCTTTCCTTCTACAAGGTGGCATCAATCTTGAGGGTCCCTATTCGGGCGCTATCTGAAAGAACAAAGACATATAGAAGCTGAGTACCACAAAGGAAATACACCAATCACAGGCTGAAAAGATACAAGTATCTTTTATTACTGTACAGTTTACAAAGAAACAGATAACTATCTGGCTCCCAACACCTCGCAGTGTGTACCAGCCGACAAGGAGAGGTGAGAGAGTGCTGAACATCAAAACATTTGTGCTTTTATACAATTCTGTGTAATATTGTACAGCCTCTCTTCATGTTAATTTGTGTTCTAAAGTTTGCACCTAGTTCCATACAGATTATACAATATTATGCAAAGGATTACATAGGTTGGTATTTCCATGAAGACACAATGGTGATGTACATTCTCGAATCCCGCGGTAAGCCTTGTTCCAGATTTCTATACAATGCAGTTCAGCCAAAGTATACGCTCGAGGTTTGCTCTTCATTGTCCCAATGTTTATACAAGGATGAGACTTGTGAGCGCAGACAACACTTGAATGACAGTTCATATGAAGCACAAGGCCTCTTTTCTCAGTTTAAACAGCCGTCTCTCGGACAGCCTAAACTGTAACGCTCACCTGGTATCCACGGGGACGTCACTCAGCCTGTTCTGACCTCTTACGACCACAAGCCCTTCCCTGGAGTCTACTCCACTGGAGACTGGGCCTGAAACACAGGATTGGTAGAGTTTAACTCCCTGTTGTCTCTGTTTGCTTGAACCCCTTCTCCAACCCTTCCCTTTGATCCACAGCTCACCTTGTTTTCTTGGAAAGTGTGCTCTGCGTCCTTCTTTCAGCGCAGGGGCGCGTTGATTGATGCAGGCTCGTTGCTGCCTAGTTTCTTCACTGGCAAGAGTCCGACAGGTAAGTATAAAGATTCATTTGAACAGTTCTCTAACTTTGTTCCTTTCCTTCCTTAGATGATGGCCGGCATCCGGGGATGGCGATGTGCTGCTGAGATGAGTAGCGCTGAAGGTGAGTGAGAGCTCGATGCGCGATGCAACCCTTTTGTATTTGTATTGAACTGAGTTCTTTTTCTGTGTCTTTTAGGTGCCGTGACGTTTTCAGCGTGGATGCCGGTTATGAAGAAGAAATGCAGTGAGTAAGCGCGGTATGCAGCGCCTCTAGATGTTTCCACGCTAACCTGGAGTGTCTTTTCCATCTTGCAGCTGGATGAGAAGTTCCGGAGACAGAGTTCCCCCAGAGCGGCTGGGATTCAGGTAAGCGTTTGAAACTCGTACAGTCTTTAAAAATAAGCAAAGATTTGCTGAATGCTTACTAATGCCTTTTTTCTGTTCTTTTCCCTTTTCCTTAGGAAGCGGTGTGCCGGGATGGGAATGACTTGTTCTTGCAGGAGCTGAGCGCAGAAGAAAGATGCAGGCCTACTGGAGACCGATCCAAACACGGTGAGCGTCACGCTGCAGGTGCAGAAAACACAAAGAATGTTTCTCAGCCTGGGCGTGGCTTAAATAGTCTCTGGGTATCCCAGGTGTCTCTGGGCTGAACCACACCCAAAAGACTAGACTGCACATGCAGTTCTGGGAACCGCAATATTTGGGGGCATCCATCTTGTCCCCATCAATCCACTACAAGTCCAATCCCCAATGTTATCCTATGGGAGTGAGAGAATATGGTGCCACAAGCGCCAAGTCTGACTCCAAGTGGGTCTTTGGACGGATGGAGAGGCCCTTGAGGGCCATGTAGGTGATCATGGCCTGGCTCCAGCCTGACATCTTGAAGGGCTGGGGACATTAGGGGCAGGAATCATGACAGCACTCCCCCCCAAGGCCCCTCTCAAGGTGGCTCTTCTGTCTGGTCCTGGTTTGTTTGGATGGTTTTGATGAAATCGTCTAAGCAAGCAAGGTGCATGGATGTACTCACAAGGCTCTCATGTCCTGTCTTGTGGACTATACCCCTTCCAGTCTACTAAGTTGTATAATTTGGATCTGATGTACTTTGAATCCAGGATGTCCTTGACTTCGAATTCTGGCTCCCCGGCGACTACTACTGGCTGCAGTGGCGTTGCTAGCCGAGTCCCAGGTTGAACAGGTTTAAGGAGAGACACATGGAACACAGGATGAATCTGCATGTTTGACGGCAAAAAGCTAGTCTGACCGCCACAGGATTTATCACGGAGGTGACGGTGAATGGACCCAGGTATCTTGGACGGAAAGTTTGGGTTCCTTTAATGGACACGTGTTTAGACGCCAGCCAGACTTTGTCTCCCACTTGGTAGTTGTGGGCCTTTGCTCGGTGTTGATCAGCAAACTTCTTTTGGCAATTCTTAGCTTGAAGTAGGTGTTCAGCTGCCCTTTTAAAGGTTTGAGAAATGGTTGTGTGCAAGGTTTTGACTGCTGGCATTTCCAGGGTTGTAGGAACGTCCAACTCAGAAGTACGTGGGTGCCTGCCATACAGCGTATAAAAGGGTGTCTGCCCAGTGCTGGTGTGTAGGGAATTATTATAACCATATTCAGCTATCCATAATAGGTCGAACCAGCTTCCTTCAGCTTGGTGTAACATTCAACGCAGATACTGCTCGAGCGTCCGATTTGTCCTCTCAGTTTGACCATCCGTTTGGGGATGGTGACTGGTGTATAGCCGGATGTCGATCTGGGCCGTAGAGCAGCATTTTCTCCAGAAGTTAGATACAAATTGAGTACCTCGGTCTGAGACTAAAACTGAAGGAAACCCATGGAGCCGTACGATGCCTTCAAGAAATACCTTTGCCAGAGTGGAAGCCTTTGGGAGCCCCTTAAAAGGAATGAAATGTGCCATTTTTGAAAATAGGTCCACGACCACAAGAATAGTGTTAAACCCTTGAATGGGTGGTAAGTCAGTAATAAAATCGAGGGACAACGTGTGCCAGGGTGCTGGTGGGATTTCCAATTGTTGTAATAGCCCAGCCGGTTTCTGTTTGGATGACTTGTTTTGAACACACACTCCACAAGATAGGATGAATTGGATAATGTCTTTACGCCACGTGGGCCACCAATAATTTTGTTTTACCTTGGCTAGGGTTTTAGCGATTCCAGGGTGGCCCTCGATCAAGGAATCATGATAACCAGACATGACTTGTTCTTGTAGTTCTTGGTTTGGTAAGAATAAACGATTCCTGAAGTAGGGCAACTGATCTTTTATCATGTAATGTTCTCCTTGTGCACTCCACGCTTGTAATTGCTCTGGACTCATCAGGTTTTGGATTTCTTCATGTAATTCTTTCTGAGTTATGGTTGCTGTGATTCCTAGGAGCTTGTCACTCGGGATGATTGCTATTGGGTCAGGGGTCTGATACCCTTGCTCTTCCACCCACATACGGGAAAGGGCATCGGCCTTCCCGTTTTTCACCCCTGGTCGAAATGTAATCACGTAGTCATATTCAGCAAAAATAAGAGCCCAACATAGTTGTCGTGAGGATTGGGCCTTTGCCGTTTTTAGGTACTGGAGGTTCCGGTGGTCGGTTATTACGGTGATTGTGTGTCTGGCGCCCAAGAGGTAGTGCCGCCATTCCTTCAAGGCTAATTTAATGGCCAGGAGTTCTTTGTCTGTGATAGCGTAATTGAGTTCAGGGGGTGTGAATTTACGCAACCAAAAGGCAACAGGGTGTAACTGGCCCGTTTCGGGGTCCTTTTGTGATAGGACGGTTCCCATAACCATGCTTGAGGCGTCCGTTTCCACCAGGTATGTCAGATCAGGGTGAGGGTGGTGTAAGATTGGGGCAGAAGTGAATCTTGCTTTGAGTTCCTGGAAAGCTTCCTCGGCTTCTGTTGTCCACTGGAACTTTTTGTTGCTTTTCCTTAGCAATGACATGATGGGATGCACAATTTGCGAAAATCCTGGGATGAACCGGCGGTAGAAGTTCGCAAAACCCAGCATACTTTCAACCCCCTTGAATGAATTTGGGGATGGCCAGTTCAGGATAGCATCTACCTTGTGTACATCCATTCGGATTCCATTCGGGCTGAGAATAAAGCCCAGGAATTCCAGCTCAGAGATGTGGAATGAGCACTTTTCGAGCTTGGCGTAGAGCTGGTGTTGACAGAGTTTCTCCAATACGGATCGGACGTGTTTAGCGTGGTCCTTCTTTGATGCAGAATATACTAGGATATCGTTGATGTACACTAGAGCACAGACATCAATCAATTCCCGTAGGACATTGTTCATGAAGTATTGAAATGCTGCAGTTGTGTTACAAAGGCCAAAGCGCATTACTTGATATTCGTACAAGCATTATTTGGTGCGAAAAGCGGTTTTCAATTCGTCCCCCTGTTTTACGCGAACAAGATGATATGCCCCCCTCAGGTCTAGTTTTGTGTAGATTTGGGCATCTTTGACTTGATCAAACAATTCAGGGATCAGTGGCAGGGGGTAGCGTTTTTTTACAGTAATGTGTTCAGTGCGCGATAGTCAATGCACGTTCTCAAGTCCCCCTCCTTTTTCGGTACGAATAATAGAGGACTGGCTGCTGGAGACTTCGAGGGACAGATGAACCCCTTGGCCAGGTATTGGTCAAGACAGGCGTTCAGGTGCTGGTTATCTGGTTCCGTGAGTGCGTAAATTCGCCCACAAGGGATTTGTGCGGCGGTTATCAGGTCGATTTGGCAATCGTATGGTCTATGCGGTGGCAGGGTATTAGCCTGTTTTTTCTAAAAGACATCTTGAAAGTCCTGGTATTCACTTGGTAGGGTGCTGATTGCCACAGTCGCAAGCGTGGAGGTTCTGGTGTCTATTGGTTGTTTCTCTTGGCGATAACATGTGTGGGCGCAAGTCTCGGGAAAGGCCAATTCTTTTGCTTGCCAATCGATTCAAGGATTGTGAGTTACCAACCATGACATTCCCAAAATCAACCGGAACTGTGGTGCCTTAATGAGGTTGAAAACGATAGATTCTTGGTGTCCATCCTGGCACAGAAGGGTTAATGCTGCAGTGCATTGGGATACTGGACCAGAAGCTATTTCCGTGCCGTCGACAGTGGTAACAGTGTTGGTGGTTGATTTAGGGCGTAACGGAAGCCCCATCTTTGCCGCAAGATCCTGGTCGGTGTAATTCCCAATGGCTCCACTGTCAATGTACGCTCTTACTGCGTGCATCCAAGATAGATGTTGGTGATTGATCAAGACCACAGTGCAAAATGGGAGGTCTGTAGTTCATTTTCTTCACTCGACAAGTGGACCCCTACACTTGCCGGGCTGGGGAGTTTTCCGATTCCTTGATGGTATCTTCCTTGTCCATGGCCCCTACTGTCCTCCTCGGTGGCTTCACAGGTCACTCTTTAAGGAAATGACCTGAACTTCCACAGTACAGACATAACTGCTGCTGTCTCCTTTTATCCCTTTCCGCTTTAGTCAAGGGGGATCTGACCCCCCCGATTTGCATTGGTTCTCCTGAACCTTCCCTTGTGCGGGCAATATTGTCCTTTGAACGCACATACATAGGGCGAGGGTCCGGTCTGGTTCGATCTGCTCTTCGGTCCTGCAACCTATGATCCAGTTGAACAACAAGGTCAATGAATTCTGAGCAGTCTTTTGGGGGGTTCACTACTAGTGTGAGAATATCCTTGAGCTCCCCCCGCAACACCCGATGAAATAACGTGGTTCTCTTCTCCACTGGCCATTCTGCTTCAACTACGAGTCTATTGAACGTGTCTATGTATGTTAATAGGTCTTGATTCCCGTGGCGTAGGGACTGAAGTTCGTTGTCTAATGCCTGCCCATGAGTACGACGGGCGAACAGCTTTTCCATCTCCTGCTGAAAGCCCCTGAAGTCATGCAGCAAAGGATCGTCTTGGGCCACAAAGGGTACAGACCAGTCCGCGGTGCTACCACTCAGGTAGGATAGTACAAAAGCGACCTGTGATTGGTCATTCAGAAAGGCCCCTGGTCTACAAAGGAAGTGCAAGCGGCACTGGTTCATGAACGCTGCAAACCTCCTGGGATCCCCGTAAATCGTTCGGGCGGGGCCAAGGGAACTGCCCCAGGAAGGGTTATCTAACGAGATTGGCTGATGGTGCTGGCATCGAGGGCACGATTCCCGGCAATGGTGCATGCCCTGCTTGTAACTGGAGAAGTTGCCCGCTTAAATCATCAGTGCGTTTTTTGGCTACTATCAGCTCTCTCCTCAGGGTGTTGGTCTCCTGCCTGGCTGCATGTACTTTGGAACGTAGCTGTCCCAACATGTGGGCTAACTGGTCGGTTTCTGACGTTTCCATGACGCCCAGGTGGATTTTGATGTGAGGCTTTGTGTTCTGTAACGCTCACCTGGTATCCACAGGGACGTCACTCAGCCTGTTCTGACCTCTTACGACCTCAAACCCTTCCCTGGAGTCTACTCTACTGGAGACTGGGCCTGAAACACAGGATTGGTAGAGTTTAACTCCCTATTGTCTCTGTGTGCTTGAACCCCTTCTTCCCCAGGGTCCAACCTTTCCCTTTGATCCACAGCTCACCTTGTTTTCTTGGAAAGTGTGCTCTCTGTCCTGCTTTCAGCGCAGGGGCACGTTGATTGATGCGGGCTCGTTGCTGCCTAGTTACTTCACTGGCAAGAGTCCGACAGGTAAGTATAATGAGTCTTTTAAACAGTTCTCTAACTTTGTTCCTTTCCTTCCTTAGATGATGGCCGGCGTCCGGGGATGGCGACGTGCTGCTGAGACGAGTAGCGCTGAAGGTGAGTGAGAGCACGATGCGCGATGCAACCCTTTGGTATTTGTATTGAACTGAGTTATTTTTCTGTGTCTTTTAGGTGCCGTGACGTTTTCAGCGTGGATGCCGGTTATGAACAAGAAATGCGGTGAGTAAGCGCGGTATGCAGTGCCTCGAGATGTTTCCTCACTAACCTGGAGTGTCTTTTCCCTCTTGAAGATGGATGAGAAGTTCCGGAGACAGAGTTCCCCCAGAGCGGTTGGGATTCAGGTAAGCGTTTGAAACTCGTACAGTCTTTAAAAATAAGCGAAGATTTGCTGAATGCTTACTACTGCCTTTTTTCTGTTCTTTTCCCTTTTCCTTAGGAAGCGGCGTGCCGGGATGGGAATGACACCGCCGAAGATGCCTGCAGAAATGAAGAAGCAATGAATGATGGGCAGAAGCGCTGCAAGGTAAGGCTGTACCTAACAGTGTTCTTGTTCTTGCAGGAGCTGAGCGCAGAAGAAAGATGCAGGCCTACTGGAGACCGATCCGAACACGGTGAGTGTCACACTACAGGTGCAGAAAACACAAAGCATGTTTCTCAGCCTGGGCATGGCATAAATAGTCTCTGGGTATCCCAGGTGTCTCTGGGTTGAACCACACCCAAAAGACTAGACTGCACATGCAGTTCTGGGAACCGAAATATGTGGGGGCATCCATCTCGCCCGCATCAATGCACTACAAGTCCAATCCCCAATGTTATACTATGGGAGTGAGTGAGTCTGGTGCCACAAGCGACAAGTCTGACTCCAAGTAGGTCTTTGGAGGGATGGAGAGGCCCCTGAGGGCCATTTGGTGATTGTGGCCTGGCTCCAGCCTGACATCTTGGAGGGCTGGGGACATGAGGGGCGGGAATCATGACAAAACATTAACAGAACTCAAAGATCGAAAGGCTTGGCTGCGAGTCCAAAACACAGACCACCATTTTAGAATGTGGAACACAAGTGAAAATCAAAATGGTGGACGAATCTTAAAATGGCAGCAAAGTTAAACCCAATGCGGTTTTCTGTGTAAAGCGATTGGGCTTAGGCCAATATAAATACTAAGGAGGCGTTATATAATTACTGTTTAACAGGACAACCCACAGATTTGGGCATGGTCACAGCCCAAATACGGGGAACCCCATACATTTCTGAAAAGAAGACACATGGCCTAGAATGTATTACCCACAAGGGCCGGCAAACTCCAAAAATTCAATACAAAAATGACAATTTTCAGACATTTGACACCAGGAAACCACCAAAACACGCCATCAACATCAAATTTACTACTGTCCCACATTCCCACAGGTGTCGCTACAAAAACAGTACTTCACATCTGTGGGCACACTTACCTGGGCACAAAATGAAAAGACTAAACCACTGGCACCTTCAAAACGCATTGTTTAAGAATGGATTTTGTAGTCTGGACAACCCCCATATTTGGGTCTGGGGTGTCGCAGCCACCAAAGAAAATGGGAAACCCCATACATTTTTGACAAGAAGACATGGGGGGAATCCAAAGGGGTCTGACTTTCACCAATCGCCCTAGAATCTAATACCAGCAAGGCTTGGCAAACTCCAAAATGGGCCGAAAATGACACCACTTCCAACCATTTGCCACCAGGAAACCACTGAAACACACCAACAATATCACATGTCATACCTTCCCACATTTCCGCACGTGTCCTGATGAAAATGGTACCTCACATGTGTCAGTGCACTTACCTGGATGCAAAGGGAAAAGGCTAAACCACTGATACACCAAAGGGCCTAGGAAGAGGATATTCTTATGGTCGGGGTGATGTCCCTGGCCTTGTGCGGCCCTCTCCTATGTGTGTCAACCATACCCAATGCCAGCCTGGAGCACTTGTAAAGGACATGGACCCTGTCGGGGCTCCCTGGAACCGCTGCTGGGCTTGGGGATGGTCGACCCACATACGAGACAGCCGCCCAAGGCCAGGGACATCATCCCCGGCTATCCTGGAGCACTGGCTGGCCTTCGCTACAGCTTCTCCCTCCTGGAAAGTACAGGGACCCTGCCAGGGCTCCCTGGAACCACCACTGTTCTTGGGGACAGTCAACCCACATCAGAGACAGCCGTCCAAGGCTAGAGTCATCACACCCAACCCTCCTGGAGCTCCGGCTGGGCTGCATTACAGCTTCTACCTCTGGGAAGGGATGATGACACCGCTGGGGCTCCCTGGGCATGATCTCCACACCACTCATTCCCGCTCATACCACTGACACTTCAGCCACAGTCCCGCCAACCACACTAAGATTACACTCCCAAATTATAATATAATTATAATAGTTATAATACAATAACAAAAGGACTGTAAATGAAACAAAAAGCATTCATTATATGTGGTCAAACAACCAAAAACAAATCTGCACTATCATGCTTGTATCCGACCCACCCCTTTCATATAGCCATCCCGGGTGGGTGATGTCCCTGGTCTTGGGCAGAT
Source organism: Ambystoma mexicanum (assembly GCF_040938575.1). Lineage (NCBI taxonomy): Eukaryota > Metazoa > Chordata > Amphibia > Caudata > Ambystomatidae > Ambystoma > Ambystoma mexicanum. The sequence continues at coordinate 644,577,706 of NC_090930.1, read as the reverse complement.
GTTTCCCATGTGTGTCGACTGTCCGCAAGCCCAGGCTGGGGCTCTGGCTGGACTTTGTTGCAGGTTTTGCCTCTGGGGAGGAATGGGGACTCTGCCAGGGCTCCCCAGTACTGCTGCTGGGCTTAAGGGTGGTCAACGCACATGGGAGACGGGTGTTCAAGGCCAGGGACATAACCCCTGAACATTCTGGAGCTCTGGCTATGCTGCGTTACAGAAATAACCTCCAGGAAGGGATAGGGATCCTGCCGGGGCTCCATAGGACTGCCGCTGCACTTGGGGATGATCAACCCAAATGCGAGACAGGTGCCCAAGGACAGGGACATCACCCCTGACTATTTTGGAGGTCTGGCTGACCTGCGTTTCAGCTTCTCCCTCCAGTAGAGTACAGGGACCCTGCCAGCGCTCTCTGGTGTGGAAAAGTTGTAACACAGAGCAGTCAGAGCTCCAGGATAGTCCTGGGTGATGTCTCTGACCTTTGGCACCCATCTCCCATGTGGGACGACTATCCCCAAGTGCAGTGTCAATCCCAGGGAGCCCTGGCAGGGTCTCTATCCCTTCTCAGAGGGAAGTTTTGTAATGCAGCCCAGCCAGAGCTCCAAGATAGTGGGCAGCTATCTCCAATGTGGGTTGACTATCCCCAAGCCCAGAAGCAGCTGCAGGGAGCCTCGGGGCTCATAGCTCGGGGGGAGGTTTCCTTTGCAGGTCCTCTCTGGATCAGTCCTTGGGAGATACGACAGTTTTCGGATTAGTGGAGAACTGCAGCAGCAGAGTTCTCTTCCAGCTGGGCTTCAAAGAGCCGCTTCTTCTTGCTAAATTTTGACTTTGCTACTGGACAAATTGGTAAGGGGGGGTCCCCAGATATACACATCTGTCGCTCATTTACTCTGACTGAGCCATGCTTAGTAAGCCAATCACACAATAGGGCATTCATGCAGGCAGACACCCATAACAAAAGATGTGGATTGGGGCAAGTACCCAGCCTTTCAGCACACTACACTGCATTCTTGTCAGTTTCAGGCAGGGTGGTCTCATTCCTTGTGTCACACATACAGAAACCAGACTCCCATAACAGAGAATGTGAGTTTGCTTCAGACTCCATTCATACAGGTCCCCCCCCAAGGGTGCACCCAAAACACATAACACCTGGAAATGATCTGGTTAGTCTGACAGGAGGCAGCCCACGAGCCATATATGATTTTTCCACCCAACAGCCAGTCAGGGGGAATGGGAACAACAGGGGCATATATGGTGTTTCCACCCACCAGCCATTCAAGAGGAAGGGACAGGGTCAGGCCTTCCCAGGACTTTGGGAAACAAGGTAAAAAGCAATAGAAGATGTTAGGAAAGATTTCTTTTTACTGAACCTTCCCTTCCATCTTTATGGAACTCCCAAACTTCTTGCTTTTATTTTTGAATCTGACCTGTACTTTTTGCAGTACAGTGAAACATTAAGCTTCACTCCACTAGACTTTGCTCATATGTTATGGGGAAAATGATATGTCCTTCAGGCTGTCAGTACTGGGAAACCTTGTTTCCCTTAGTCATGTTACTGTGTTACTACTTTTGGTTACTTCTGTATCACTTGTGGTAACTGTTTAGAATTGTGGACAACAGCTTACTCTGCAGTACAATGGGGTGCATTTTTGTTTTTGCCCAAGACTAACAGATGTTTGGTTACTCTAGGTGTGCTAAAAGGATAGGCTGGTGGCAGTAGTGACCTTTCCCCACTTTTGGGGGATTTTTGCTTTAGATTTATTGCATTTACTGCATTTGGCTACTAACTGTAGCTACTGGTCAAACATGGCCGTACCACGAGACCTTTCACCTGTTCTTTTGCCATCTTGTCATTTAGCCTTCTTCCTGCCTGGGAAAGCAGGATCTTTTGGTGGGCTACTGGAGGGCTGTGTGTGTTTGCTGGCAGGATGTGAGCTGGGTCTTTCTGACCCCAATCCACAAACTAGTTTCAGTGTGTCTAAGTGGTATGCATGAACGTTCCTGCATTGGACCACTACTGGTGTGTGTGTGTGGGCTAGTCCTGCTATTGGCTATCTTACCTGGCTTTTAGGATAAGAAGAAGACCCCTGCACACATTCTTCAGAGATCCTGGAGAAACCTAAAGGAGTCAAGTATCCTATCCAGCTGTAAGACCTGCAAAGAAACCTGAGACCCAACTGAATGAGGCTTGACAGCCAACTTCTGCTGCTGTCCTCGAGGAGCCCTGTCTTGCTCGTGATCTTTAGTAGTCCTGTGAAGGAGCTAAAACCCTTGGAGTGGAGGAATTATCCATTCCCGATGTCTGCTTGGTGCCCTGTCAAAAGAAGCCTTCGGAAGTGCCTGGGACTGTCCTATGGCTGGCCAGCTTTGTTTTTTGGGCTACAGTGCTGCTGTCGTCACCATACTGAGTTTTGGCATGAAACCTGGGGGATCCTCAGCTGGCCATACAAGGCTAACCTCTGCAAAATGTTGGCATCCTAGCCTCGAGGTGCCCTGAGATAAAAGGAAAAGTCTGACCACATATGCTAAATACTTTTACGTTGCCCTGCTGCTGTGAACACCATCTGAAATAGCTTACCTGACCCGCGTCCGTTACTGAGATGGGTGCTGCATCAAGTTTTTCTGCATTCTTCATTCAAGAGTCCCTGCAACAGTAAAAGACACCAACTGAAGATCAGCTTGAATATGCAACCCCTGTGAATTGAGCATTGTGACTTTTGGCAGGAAAATCAATTCTGGACCCTCTTTCTTTGTCATGCCAAGTCTAGAACAGAATCAGAGTATGGGGTAAATTACAACGTTTTTAACTTACCCCTATGCTCCCTCTATAAGTCAATGGGATTTTAATAAAGCTTATTTATAACAATATTGGATTTTTCATTGCTTGTTTGTGCAAGACATCTGACTGTTGGCACTACTTTTGGGCATTAGTCTAACTTGAACCCTAACTGGTGTAAAGGTGTAACTTTACACCTGATTACTACTCTTCCCCGTAGACCACCAAAACAAATTAGAATACTACAAATTATCAGCAGAAGCTGCTACTGAACTATGCAGAATTAAAAAACAAGTGAAAATGATCCTAATAGATTAAGTAAGCATTGTTTCCAACCTCATGTTGACTTTAATTCATCTCAAAATGCAAGAAAACCCAAAAACAAACTATAAAGAACTGTATGGAGGAAAACATGTTACTGTTTTCGGAGACCTCCTACAGTTAACACCAGTGAAGGTTCAACCTATTTTCAAAACAGGACACAAACAATGCTGCAATAACCTCAGTAGCATTGGAAATGTAAATCTCTGGCAACATTGTCACTACAGAGAACTAATTCAAAACATGCACCAGTCTGCAGACCTCACATATGCTAACATTTTAAAACATTAGAACTGGTCTGATTACTAAAGATGCAAAATACATCTTAAATAGTAGACTAATCCATGAGCAATATGGACAAAACACATCTGCTTCTGATGTCATAGAACAATTAACTCGACAAAATATAAAATGCATGTCATTAATGCCAACCCTTGCAAGCTATAGTCAAATCAACGAGACAATATTGAAAAAATAAATGCAACCCATACTGCATATCAGCTCCAGAGACAAGCTAGAAGTGCATGGCATGACACTTCCTTTGTGTCAACAAGAAAAAGCACAACTAAATAGCTTCGAAAAATGTTTCTCCAACACAGCTGTATTGTAGAAAATATTGACTTTGTGTCTAAACTGCAGGGTAATTCTAAAATGTAACCTTGCTGTAGAACAAGGTTAGTCAATGGAGCAATCGGTACTGTTGTTGGCTTCCAAACATATCCACATGACAACATTTTTCAGTTTGTCAACATCCACTTTGACAAACTTACAGAAGTTAATAAAATTGGCCAGACAATAGCATGTTTCGCTCTTTCAAAGACATGTGCGTACACAGAGAGCAATTTTCTCTATCTCTAGGATATGCTGTCACTATTCACAAATCACAAGCTCTAACCACAGATCAAGCATTGATTGATGTTGGGACACAGTCTTTAAAGAAGGCATGAGTTACATAGAACGTTCATGTCTGCGTAAACTCAATGGTCTATTGTTAGTTTACTGTGATGCAAACAAAGTCAACACTGACATTCCTTGCATCCTGGAATACAACAGGCTACAGGCACTATACACCCCCCAACTAGATATGTACCCTGTACCTCAACAAAATAAACCTTTTAAAAGACATGTAATACAAACAGAAGCTATAGCAGTTCTTTAACAAGCAACTAAAAAACCACAACCAACTGATTCTGCATCAGACAATACAACCACAAACTGTCTAGTACAAACTCAACTGCACATCCATCAGAAAAGAAAGACACACATGTCTCTTCTTCAGAAAGATCTGCAGGCCCAAAAAATGTTCCACAACAGAACTCTTTGGTCCATTTAAATTCAGCAACACAACTGGAGTAAATTGTAATGCTAATGACTCTTTCAATGGCCACCAATTTTTAACAACATTTACTTAAACGGCTCAGACCAGTTGTGTTTGCAAATGCTCGTCCTTCATGGACATGCCACACATAATCCTGAGAACACTTACAGTGTCTCAGGTATAAGGCGAGAATTGGACTACTGGGCAGGAATGGTAAAATGTACTACACATACATAGAGAGATCCACAAGAATTCCAAATGTACTTACTACAAGTACTGGAAACCAAAACATCTCTATAAATGAAATCTTCCAGAATTCATGCGTATTTGTTTATTTATTTATTTTTACATTTGTATAGCACACTTAGCCCATGGGCATCAAGGTGCTGCTTGTTAAAAACCAGTTACACATAGCAGAATCAGAATATATACAACAGTGATACATTGACGTACATAAGAACGAGTTGCACCAGTGATCGATACAGGAGAATGGTGGTTAAAATTGGTTGCTCTTCTTTGCTTGTCACTCGGCCTCAGGGGGGGAACAGTAGGAGACAGGGTTTGGTGAACAATATTGTTTTTAATGCTTTCCTTAAGGTCCAGTAGGATTATTCGGCCCTGAGGGTGGGAGTGAGTAGGTTCCATTGCTTGGACGTAAATGTTGGAAAGCTGGATCCTCCAGCTTTTTGCCATTTGAATTTAGGTTGGGTGATGCAGTGGTGTAGGCTGCTCTAGTTGGTCTCGAAGAATTTACTTTGATGATTTTTTGAGATAAGTAAGGGGGGCAGTGGGCATGTTTTCTTGCTGCAGTGATGTGGTCAGCTCTATGGATGTTAAGCGCTGCTCTAAGAGCGTTTTTTTTGATGGCTTGCATTTTTTGAATGTTGGAGTCTGTGGTACATGGAAAAAGGGCATTGCAGTAGTCAAGTCTGGACCCTATTGTGGTGCGGGCTATAGTCATGCATTTGTCTGAGGAGAGGAAAGGTCTAGTGGCATTGAGTGGTTTGGTCATGTAGGCAGCACTGGAGGCTATGGCACTCACTTGTTGTGTTAGCAGTCTTGACGCATCCAGATATCCACTGAGTGTTTTCACTAGCAGGGAGACTGGGATTGTTATTTTGTCAATGTTCAATGGGGAGTTTTGAGGCTTCGTTTTTTGATTACTGAGGGGGGCCTATTATGAGAAGCTCAGTCTTCTCATCATTAAGGCTTAGACAGTGTGTGGCAATCCAGGATTGGATTATCAGATATACAGAGTTGAGAGAGGTAGAAACCTCTTTGTAGTTTCCAGAGAGTAGGATCTGCGTGTCATCAGCATAATTTGTATAGGATATGCCAATGGTGTCCAGGAGAGTGACTAGTGGTTTTGTGATTTTGTGGATATGTTATGTAAGGTGGGTGACACAGAGGGTCCTTGTGGGACCCAGCAGGAGATGGGTGCTGGTGGTGCAAATACCCTTATGGATCTGTTTTCTAAGAAGGAGGATATCCAGGCTGAGGCTTCTGGAGAAGTTGGCTGATGTTGTTAAGTGCTGATCTAGGATTGAGTGCACGTCTAGGTCAAATGCAGTTGGGAGGTCTAGGAGTAGTAGCAAGGTGGGCTTGCCTTCATCCCTTATTTCATCTATTTGGATTTTTAAGTCAATGAGGGCCGGTTCGGTTCCATTGCCTGGGTGAAAATTTTAAGTAGGAAAGGGACAGTTGTGGTTGGGCGGTAGTTCGTAGGGATTGTTGGGTTAGTGTGGGTTTGTTGATAAGTGGGAGGACCCAAGCTTCTTTGAGGCATGTAGGGACTAATCCAATTGAGAAGGACAAATGGATGAAGGCAGTAATGAGCAGAGTTAGGTGGTCTAAGCAGTCTTTATGAGACTTACAGGACAAATGTCCCCTTTGCAGCGGTACCGCTTGAGGCCCATGAGGATGGCTATGACTTCATTCGCAGAAACATTGGTGAAGTGGAACAGCAGAAGGTTATGGTGGATGTTGGTGGGTGAGGTCTGGTCAGTTGGAGGCCTTAGTAGCAGTTGGATCATGTCTTGTTTGTAGTCAATGATCTTTTGCAGTGTTTCAATTTTAGTAAGCATCTTTGGTTAGGCTGCTGGGCAGGGTGGTTGGTGTCTCTAGTTCTCTGAGAATTGTGAAGATCTCATGAGTGTTTAAATTTGCATTTGTGATATGGGTATTGTAGGTAGAAGATTTGGCAGCAATGATGTTTTGTATCGGTTGGCTGCTGTTGTGTACTGGAGCTTAATGGACTCAGTTCGTGATTTCTTCCAGTTAGCTTCAGCTAACCGCTTTTTGGTGCAAATTGTTTAGAGTTCCGGGATAAACCATGTGTTTTTGTGTGCCGAAGTTTTAAGTTTATGGGAATTTAGAGGCGCTATATGTTCATGGCTGCAGTTAGTGTTTCCGTGTAGAGGTTGGCAAGGGTTTTTGGGTCATTAGGTAAAGGAGGATAGGGTAGCAGTGAGTTTAGCAGGTGGGCTAGGCTTTCTGTTGTGAGGTTTTTGGAACTATGGGCTGAGGTAGCAGGCAGGAGTTGAGGGTAGGCAGTATTTGGGTGGCTGGCAAGATGCAAAATTGCACAATGTATTGGTCTGAACATAGCCAGGATATTTTAGAGAGGAGAGATACCTGTGAATTAGATCAGTGATCCAGTCAAGAGTCCTTCCTTTGTTGTGAGTGGGGCTGTTGATAAACTGATTTAAGCCAATGGCGCTAAGTGAGTTAGCCAGAGACAGGGCTGCTGGGTCATCCGGGTCATTCAAACCAGGATTGAGGTCTTCCTTAAGGATAGTTTTAGAAGACAGTGTGATGTGAGCATTCAGACAGTGAAGGAGGTTCTCTTCAAAGGTCTTGGATGGGCCTGGAGGTCGGTAGATGTTGTGAAAAGTGATAGAGATAGAGTCGGTCAGTTTTAATTTCATGGATAGTAAGCCCTGTTTGCAAGGGCTGTTCTGAGGCTGGACTGTGGCTGGACTGTGGCTGGACTGCTGCGTTTTTCCTTCCCGTGGATTCCAGGACGTTTTGTTCGCTGCTGCAAAATATAAAGAGCACAGTGACATTCATTCATCAAAGTGTCTTTATTGGTATTACCCAAATTGTTTGTTTACAATTGTTCGAATGAACAATTGACCGATTTTAAAGGTCACAATTTACCTTTTCACAATTGACCGTATTTTAGCACCATAAGTGCAGAGTTATTTGAATTTTTTGCTGCTCCCGGCTCATTCACTTTTTACAACGGACCTGGGTGGATTTGTGCATTATTTTGGCAAAGTCCTTCAGCCCCCGCCCCATTTTCCGACAATCCCCATAAATGAAGTGGTGCTTGCGCCTGTACGCGCACACCTGTAAGTAAGCCCTGTTTGCAACGGCTGTTCAGAGCTGGGCAGGACTGGCAGGTGATTTTAGGTCATTATGATCTGTGTATTTGTTGATTGCTGGTGAATTATATCAATCATTGTAATTGTGTAAAAGCAAGTGTTGCAGTGCATGCAAAAAATTATGACTGTCAATCTGTATACTTTAAAAACAAGCATGCCTTCTAAACTTGAAACACTGAAACTAATTGAGCGTTTAAAATGGATCCACTGTAAAAATAAACACTACATATCAGTTAAAGGACACTATCCCAAAGAGTAAAGAAAGGGTGTATTCAGCTTCTGCTGACATACGCATGTTCTATTCTAAAAATGACACAGGTGAGAGTAAAGCAGTGGCTGAATTCCCTGCTGGTGTGGTGAATTCTGTGGCTGACTCCCCTTTAATAGATGTGAGTGATCATAAGCTGGCATGTATCACCGCCTTAACAGAAGGAGCTACGCGTTTGACTCCATCAATTGAAATAGAACAATATGGGACTCCTGTGTAGGTCCCACCAGAAATGCCAGCACATTTATAATCATCCTCCTTGGGTTCTAAATCATACCAAGTGACTAACTTGGCGAATGGTAATATGCTTGTACATAGTCGTCGGCAACAGGACATTTTTACCTTTAGTAATTTACCAAATGTGGAGACAATTCAGGCTGAAGCTCGACTCAATCTACCAAATAACCCTGGTTTAATTATGGAAATTAGAGAACTCCCTGAAAGCCAGCATAGTCAGCAGGGTGATTGTCAATATAACACAGCAGACAGTGGGTGTGTGAATGAAACTCTGTGGCCCATTCCTTTGTCACAATCTCCAATTTGTTTGCTACTGCCTTTGCAAACTAATCTCCTTTATCCATTGTTTTTTCTGATCATACACAAAATAAAACAATGGAGGGTGACAAAGCTTTGCTGCATCTTTCCACTACTAATGCATTATTAAAAACAGCATTGCCTTCTATGAATCTTGCACTTTCTTATATGAGCAAACTCTATAACACTCTTCAACAGAAACAGCTCTCGCAATCGTTATTGTTAGATCAAATTCTTAGGCATCAACTAGAAACTAAACAACTACTATTAGATACAAATTGTTGACATTGCAAGAAAGAGTGTTTGACTCCAGAAATATTTTTAATAGAGTAGTCTGGGCAACTTAGCACAAATGCTGTAATCGAAATTACAACTGGTTTGAAGGAGAAAATATCTAACTCCGCAAGTGATGTGGTTGTAAAAAAGCCACTGGTCGATGATTCTGTCCAAATATTTGAGACTGTAGATGAAGCTACACGTGGCGTAGAAACAATCACATCACCTGTTCGGTGTAAGATAAAACCGATAACAGAATTTTATATATTCTCTAATGTGTCTAAAAAGCAAGTTTGCAAACAAAAGACAACCATACAATTGAACAAGACCAAGAATATAAAAAAACTTTGCCCACTGCTACGTCTGCTAGAACAAAGCAATTTGTAAAAAATCTCACAAAACCAAGTAAACAAAAACAAATTGCAAGTGATGCAATAACTAATAAGTACAAACAACTAGAAAAACAGAATCAAATGGGGAAAGTTTCTGTACAGTTAACAAGAAGTCAATCTATGGTGCATGACCCATAAGATGAATTAGTAATAGTCCTTGAATTACAAAACGTAAAACAATCGCAACAGAAAATACAAATATAATCGCATACTCAGAAGCCTGTATTGGGATTAATTCCTCCTAGCCAATCCTCTGATGCAGTAATACAAATATTTGAAACAAGATTAGCTGACATGGAGAAAGTTATACGACGTTCCCTTATTGTAGGATCCACAGTGTCAATTCTGAAATTGCAAGTCGCATCCACCAATGAGATTCCTAAAAATCAAAAAAGTCAGCAATCTTACATTGACACCTCTAATAAAATGGTTCAATGTATTATGTCCTCCTTGCAGCCACATTAGCACACCGTAATTACAAGTTGTCGATCTGACAAATCAGAAAAATATGACCTAAATCGGTCGTCTATTCTGAACATTTTTGTAGAGATACCAGCCTTAGAAGGCTTGTCATCTATTGATATAGATCAAGTTGAATTTTTGCATGACACTGATTTAACCTACATAAGGTTATGGATTCAATCAGGTGCCATTTTGAACTTGATCTGGCAATCCCATTCCTTGATCTTTGATATAGGTTTCACGCTTGAATATGAGTCATATGAGCAATATAGCACAGTCAAAATGTTGAAAAAAACAGCTGATATAAATTTAAGTTCTGATGTTGGTGCAAAAGCTGGGCAAAATAGAGTGTATTCTGACATAGTCATGCATTCATTGCGAAATAACAACACCCACACCTATTTGCGAAATCAGCAATGATGTGCGATGGACACCTGACCTATACACACAACTTTGAAATTGATCTCGTGGAATACCCATGGCCACTCGCATTTATTTAATCAAAATGATAACAAGCTTAGTGATTAAGATATCATATTATTACCGGAAACCTGGCTGACGCAATGCCCAGTTTGGTAGGACCATACGACCATACTATCCTCATCAATCCGGCCATTGTGAAATCTAGAGATAGACCCTTTGCAGGTCTTTGGTGGCCACGAAGAACTCCACAGGGTTAGTTTTAAAGGCTTGGACCATGACAAATTGCTATGTTCAACTGGTAAAGATTCGATTTCAATGCCAGTGTATTGCAGTCATCAATCTTTATTGGAATCATTTGAGCATGACTGATGAAAAATTCTTTACTGATATGAACAAAATGCTTGATCTCATTTCTATAGATAAAGATGTTACAGCCACTATTATAGCAGGAGATCTAAACCTACACAGTTTACATAACTCCAAACAATCTCATTCAGTTAGGGCACAGAGATGGATTAATCTGCTGTATAATCGTCAAATGGTGATGCTTAATGGCAGCATTGAAGGTGACTTTCCTGCCAATTCTACCTGGTATTGTGACCAACAAGTATCCATTATCGATTATATTTACATGGACTCCATTTTATTTAGGCATGTAAGTAGCTTTTTGGTTCATAACCAAAGTGTGAGTGATCATGAACAATTGTTGGTTACATGGTCTTGGCTCTCTGGGGAAGTTGCAAACAAGCAGTCTCGTTACAATGGGGCTGTTATGGTCAGTAATGTTCGTAATTGGCTTAATTGTAATCCGAAAAATTACAAGTATTGCTCATTTCCCTACAAGTCCATAGTGAAAATGTAACATCTTCTTGTCCTTATCAGAAGGATTACACTTCAAGCTTGTACTTATTACATGAGACATTCAGCTCAGCCAATAAGACAAAAATCTCACAAAACCAAGTAAACAAAAACAAATTGCAAGTGATGCAATAACTAATAAGTACAAACAACTAGAAAAACAGAATAAAATGGGGAAAGTTTCTGTACAGTTAACAAGAAGTCAATCTATGGTGCATGACCCATAAGATGAATTAGTAATAGTCCTTGAATTACAAAACGTAAAACAATCGCAACAGAAAATACAAATATAATCGCATACTCAGAAGCCTGTATTGGGATTAATTCCTCCTAGCCAATCCTCTGATGCAGTAATACAAATATTTGAAACAAGATTAGCTGACATGGAGAAAGTTATACGACGTTCCCTTATTGTAGGATCCACAGTGTCAATTCTGAAATTGCAAGTCGCATCCACCAATGAGATTCCTAAAAATCAAAAAAGTCAGCAATCTTACATTGACACCTCTAATAAAATGGTTCAATGTATTATGTCCTCCTTGCAGCCACATTAGCACACCGTAATTACAAGTTGTCGATCTGACAAATCAGAAAAATATGACCTAAATCGGTCGTCTATTCTGAACATTTTTGTAGAGATACCAGCCTTAGAAGGCTTGTCATCTATTGATATAGATCAAGTTGAATTTTTGCATGACACTGATTTAACCTACATAAGGTTATGGATTCAATCAGGTACCATTTTGAACTTGATCTGGCAATCCCATTCCTTGATCTTTGATATAGGTTTCACGATTGAATATGAGTCATATGAGCAATATAGCACAGTCAAAATGTTGAAAAAAACAGCTGATATAAATTTAAGTTCTGATGTTGGTGCAAAAGCTGGGCAAAATAGAGTGTATTCTGACATAGTCATGCATTCATTGCGAAATAACAACACCCACACCTATTTGCGAAATCAGCAATGATGTGCGATGGACACCTGACCTATACACACAACTTTGAAATTGATCTCGTGGAATACCCATGGCCACTCGCATTTATTTAATCAAAATGATAACAAGCTTAGTGATTAAGATATCATATTATTACCGGAAACCTGGCTGACGCAATGCCCAGTTTGGTACGACCATACGACCATACTATCCTCATCAATCCGGCCATTGTGAAATCTAGAGATAGACCCTTTGCAGGTCTTTGGTGGCCACGAAGAACTCCACAGGGTTAGTTTTAAAGGCTTGGACCATGACAAATTGCTATGTTCAACTGGTAAAGATTCGATTTCAATGCCAGTGTATTGCAGTCATCAATCTTTATTGGAATCATTTGAGCATGACTGATGAAAACTTCTTTACTGATATGAACAAAATGCTTGATCTCATTTCTATAGATAAAGATGTTACAGCCACTATTATAGCAGGAGATCTAAACCTACACAGTTTACATAACTCCAAACAATCTCATTCAGTTAGGGCACAGAGATGGATTAATCTGCTGTATAATCGTCAAATGGTGATGCTTAATGGCAACATTGAAGGTGACTTTCCTGCCAATTCTACCTGGTATTGTGACCAACAAGTATCCATTATCGATTATATTTACATGGACTCCATTTTATTTAGGCATGTAAGTAGCTTTTTGGTTCATAACCAAAGTGTGAGTGATCATGAACAATTGTTGGTTACATGGTCTTGGCTCTCTGGGGAAGTTGCAAACAAGCAGTCTCGTTACAATGGAGCTGTTATGGTCAGTAATGTTCGTAATTGGCTTAATTGTAATCCGAAAAATTACAAGTATTGCTCATTTCCCTACAAGTCCATAGTGAAAATGTAACATCTTCTTGTCCTTATCAGAAGGATTACACTTCAAGCTTGTACTTATTACATGAGACATTCAGCTCAGCCAATAAGACAAAAATCTCACAAAACCAAGTAAACAAAAACAAATTGCAAGTGATGCAATAACTAATAAGTACAAACAACTAGAAAAACAGAATAAAATGGGGAAAGTTTCTGTACAGTTAACAAGAAGTCAATCTATGGTGCATGACCCATAAGATGAATTAGTAATAGTCCTTGAATTACAAAACGTAAAACAATCGCAACAGAAAATACAAATATAATCGCATACTCAGAAGCCTGTATTGGGATTAATTCCTCCTAGCCAATCCTCTGATGCAGTAATACAAATATTTGAAACAAGATTAGCTGACATGGAGAAAGTTATACGACGTTCCCTTATTGTAGGATCCACAGTGTCAATTCTGAAATTGCAAGTCGCATCCACCAATGAGATTCCTAAAAATCAAAAAAGTCAGCAATCTTACATTGACACCTCTAATAAAATGGTTCAATGTATTATGTCCTCCTTGCAGCCACATTAGCACACCGTAATTACAAGTTGTCGATCTGACAAATCAGAAAAATATGACCTAAATCGGTCGTCTATTCTGAACATTTTTGTAGAGATACCATCCTTAGAAGGCTTGTCATCTATTGATATAGATCAAGTTGAATTTTTGCATGACACTGATTTAACCTACATAAGGTTATGGATTCAATCAGGTGCCATTTTGAACTTGATCTGGCAATCCCATTCCTTGATCTTTGATATAGGTTTCACGCTTGAATATGAGTCATATGAGCAATATAGCACAGTCAAAATGTTGAAAAAAACAGCTGATATAAATTTAAGTTCTGATGTTGGTGCAAAAGCTGGGCAAAATAGAGTGTATTCTGACATAGTCATGCATTCATTGCGAAATAACAACACCCACACCTATTTGCGAAATCAGCAATGATGTGCGATGGACACCTGACCTATACACACAACTTTGAAATTGATCTCGTGGAATACCCATGGCCACTCGCATTTATTTAATCAAAATGATAACAAGCTTAGTGATTAAGATATCATATTATTACCGGAAACCTGGCTGACGCAATGCCCAGTTTGGTACGACCATACGACCATACTATCCTCATCAATCCGGCCATTGTGAAATCTAGAGATAGACCCTTTGCAGGTCTTTGGTGGCCACGAAGAACTCCACAGGGTTAGTTTTAAAGGCTTGGACCATGACAAATTGCTATGTTCAACTGGTAAAGATTCGATTTCAATGCCAGTGTATTGCAGTCATCAATCTTTATTGGAATCATTTGAGCATGACTGATGAAAACTTCTTTACTGATATGAACAAAATGCTTGATCTCATTTCTATAGATAAAGATGTTACAGCCACTATTATAGCAGGAGATCTAAACCTACACAGTTTACATAACTCCAAACAATCTCATTCAGTTAGGGCACAGAGATGGATTAATCTGCTGTATAATCGTCAAATGGTGATGCTTAATGGCAACATTGAAGGTGACTTACCTGCCAATTCTACCTGGTATTGTGACCAACAAGTATCCATTATCGATTATATTTACATGGACTCCATTTTATTTAGGCATGTAAGTAGCTTTTTGGTTCATAACCAAAGTGTGAGTGATCATGAACAATTGTTGGTTACATGGTCTTGGCTCTCTGGGGAAGTTGCAAACAAGCAGTCTCGTTACAATGGAGCTGTTATGGTCAGTAATGTTCGTAATTGGCTTAATTGTAATCCGAAAAATTACAAGTATTGCTCATTTCCCTACAAGTCCATAGTGAAAATGTAACATCTTCTTGTCCTTATCAGAAGGATTACACTTCAAGCTTGTACTTATTACATGAGACATTCAGCTCAGCCAATAAGACAAAAATCTCACAAAACCAAGTAAACAAAAACAAATTGCAAGTGATGCAATAACTAATAAGTACAAACAACTAGAAAAACAGAATAAAATGGGGAAAGTTTCTGTACAGTTAACAAGAAGTCAATCTATGGTGCATGACCCATAAGATGAATTAGTAATAGTCCTTGAATTACAAAACGTAAAACAATCGCAACAGAAAATACAAATATAATCGCATACTCAGAAGCCTGTATTGGGATTAATTACTCCTAGCCAATCCTCTGATGCAGTAATACAAATATTTGAAACAAGATTAGCTGACATGGAGAAAGTTATACGACGTTCCCTTATTGTAGGATCCACAGTGTCAATTCTGAAATTGCAAGTCGCATCCACCAATGAGATTCCTAAAAATCAAAAAAGTCAGCAATCTTACATTGACACCTCTAATAAAATGGTTCAATGTATTATGTCCTCCTTGCAGCCACATTAGCACACCGTAATTACAAGTTGTCGATCTGACAAATCAGAAAAATATGACCTAAATCGGTCGTCTATTCTGAACATTTTTGTAGAGATACCATCCTTAGAAGGCTTGTCATCTATTGATATAGATCAAGTTGAATTTTTGCATGACACTGATTTAACCTACATAAGGTTATGGATTCAATCAGGTGCCATTTTGAACTTGATCTGGCAATCCCATTCCTTGATCTTTGATATAGGTTTCACGCTTGAATATGAGTCATATGAGCAATATAGCACAGTCAAAATGTTGAAAAAAACAGCTGATATAAATTTAAGTTCTGATGTTGGTGCAAAAGCTGGGCAAAATAGAGTGTATTCTGACATAGTCATGCATTCATTGCGAAATAACAACACCCACACCTATTTGCGAAATCAGCAATGATGTGCGATGGACACCTGACCTATACACACAACTTTGAAATTGATCTCGTGGAATACCCATGGCCACTCGCATTTATTTAATCAAAATGATAACAAGCTTAGTGATTAAGATATCATATTATTACCGGAAACCTGGCTGACGCAATGCCCAGTTTGGTACGACCATACGACCATACTATCCTCATCAATCCGGCCATTGTGAAATCTAGAGATAGACCCTTTGCAGGTCTTTGGTGGCCACGAAGAACTCCACAGGGTTAGTTTTAAAGGCTTGGACCATGACAAATTGCTATGTTCAACTGGTAAAGATTCGATTTCAATGCCAGTGTATTGCAGTCATCAATCTTTATTGGAATCATTTGAGCATGACTGATGAAAACTTCTTTACTGATATGAACAAAATGCTTGATCTCATTTCTATAGATAAAGATGTTACAGCCACTATTATAGCAGGAGATCTAAACCTACACAGTTTACATAACTCCAAACAATCTCATTCAGTTAGGGCACAGAGATGGATTAATCTGCTGTATAATCGTCAAATGGTGATGCTTAATGGCAACATTGAAGGTGACTTTCCTGCCAATTCTACCTGGTATTGTGACCAACAAGTATCCATTATCGATTATATTTACATGGACTCCATTTTATTTAGGCATGTAAGTAGCTTTTTGGTTCATAACCAAAGTGTGAGTGATCATGAACAATTGTTGGTTACATGGTCTTGGCTCTCTGGGGAAGTTGCAAACAAGCAGTCTCGTTACAATGGAGCTGTTATGGTCAGTAATGTTCGTAATTGGCTTAATTGTAATCCGAAAAATTACAAGTATTGCTCATTTCCCTACAAGTCCATAGTGAAAATGTAACATCTTCTTGTCCTTATCAGAAGGATTACACTTCAAGCTTGTACTTATTACATGAGACATTCAGCTCAGCCAATAAGACAAAAATCTCACAAAACCAAGTAAACAAAAACAAATTGCAAGTGATGCAATAACTAATAAGTACAAACAACTAGAAAAACAGAATAAAATGGGGAAAGTTTCTGTACAGTTAACAAGAAGTCAATCTATGGTGCATGACCCATAAGATGAATTAGTAATAGTCCTTGAATTACAAAACGTAAAACAATCGCAACAGAAAATACAAATATAATCGCATACTCAGAAGCCTGTATTGGGATTAATTACTCCTAGCCAATCCTCTGATGCAGTGATACAAATATTTGAAACAAGATTAGCTGACATGGAGAAAGTTATACGACGTTCCCTTATTGTAGGATCCACAGTGTCAATTCTGAAATTGCAAGTCGCATCCACCAATGAGATTCCTAAAAATCAAAAAAGTCAGCAATCTTACATTGACACCTCTAATAAAATGGTTCAATGTATTATGTCCTCCTTGCAGCCACATTAGCACACCGTAATTACAAGTTGTCGATCTGACAAATCAGAAAAATATGACCTAAATCGGTCGTCTATTCTGAACATTTTTGTAGAGATACCATCCTTAGAAGGCTTGTCATCTATTGATATAGATCAAGTTGAATTTTTGCATGACACTGATTTAACCTACATAAGGTTATGGATTCAATCAGGTGCCATTTTGAACTTGATCTGGCAATCCCATTCCTTGATATTTGATATAGGTTTCACGCTTGAATATGAGTCATATGAGCAATATAGCACAGTCAAAATGTTGAAAAAAACAGCTGATATAAATTTAAGTTCTGATGTTGGTGCAAAAGCTGGGCAAAATAGAGTGTATTCTGACATAGTCATGCATTCATTGCGAAATAACAACACCCACACCTATTTGCGAAATCAGCAATGATGTGCGATGGACACCTGACCTATACACACAACTTTGAAATTGATCTCGTGGAATACCCATGGCCACTCACATTTATTTAATCAAAATGATAACAAGCTTAGTGATTAAGATATCATATTATTACCGGAAACCTGGCTGACGCAATGCCCAGTTTGGTACGACCATACGACCATACTATCCTCATCAATCCGGCCATTGTGAAATCTAGAGATAGACCCTTTGCAGGTCTTTGGTGGCCACGAAGAACTCCACAGGGTTAGTTTTAAAGGCTTGGACCATGACAAATTGCTATGTTCAACTGGTAAAGATTCGATTTCAATGCCAGTGTATTGCAGTCATCAATCTTTATTGGAATCATTTGAGCATGACTGATGAAAACTTCTTTACTGATATGAACAAAATGCTTGATCTCATTTCTATAGATAAAGATGTTACAGCCACTATTATAGCAGGAGATCTAAACCTACACAGTTTACATAACTCCAAACAATCTCATTCAGTTAGGGCACAGAGATGGATTAATCTGCTGTAGAATCGTCAAATGGTGATGCTTAATGGCAACATTGAAGGTGACTTTCCTGCCAATTCTACCTGGTATTGTGACCAACAAGTATCCATTATCGATTATATTTACATTTACATGGACTCCATTTTATTTAGGCATGTAAGTAGCTTTTTGGTTCATAACCAAAGTGTGAGTGATCATGAACAATTGTTGGTTACATGGTCTTGGCTCTCTGGGGAAGTTGCAAACAAGCAGTCTCGTTACAATGGAGCTGTTATGGTCAGTAATGTTCGTAATTGGCTTAATTGTAATCCGAAAAATTACAAGTATTGCTCATTTCCCTACAAGTCCATAGTGAAAATGTAACATCTTCTTGTCCTTATCAGAAGGATTACACTTCAAGCTTGTACTTATTACATGAGACATTCAGCTCAGCCAATAAGCCAAAAATCTCACAAAACCAAGTAAACAAAAACAAATTGCAAGTGATGCAATAACTAATAAGTACAAACAACTAGAAAAACAGAATAAAATGGGGAAAGTTTCTGTACAGTTAACAAGAAGTCAATCTATGGTGCATGACCCATAAGATGAATTAGTAATAGTCCTTGAATTACAAAACATAAAACAATCGCAACAGAAAATACAAATATAATCGCATACTCAGAAGCCTGTATTGGGATTAATTCCTCCTAGCCAATCCTCTGATGCAGTAATACAAATATTTGAAACAAGATTAGCTGACATGGAGAAAGTTATACAACGTTCCCTTATTGTAGGATCCACAGTGTCAATTCTGAAATTGCAAGTCGCATCCACCAATGAGATTCCTAAAAATCAAAAAAGTCAGCAATCTTACATTGACACCTCTAATAAAATGGTTCAATGTATTATGTCCTCCTTGCAGCCACATTAGCACACCGTAATTACAAGTTGTCGATCTGACAAATCAGAAAAATATGACCTAAATCGGTCATCTATTCTGAACATTTTTGTAGAGATAGCAGCCTTAGAAGGCTTGTCATCTATTGATATAGATCAAGTTGAATTTTTGCATGACACTGATTTAACCTACATAAGGTTATGGATTCAATCAGGTGCCATTTCGAACTTGATCTGGCAATCCCATTCCTTGATCTTTGATATAGGTTTCGCGCTTGAATATGAGTCACATGAGCAATATAGCACAGTCAAAATGTTGAAAAAAACAGCTGATATAAATTTAAGTTCTGATGTTGGTGCAAAAGCTGGGCAAAATAGAGTGTATTCTGACATAGTCATGCATTCATTGCGAAATAACAACACCCACACCTATTTGCGAAATCAGCAATGATGTGCGATGGACACCTGACCTATACACACAACTTTGAAATTGATCTCGTGGAATACCCATGGCCACTCGCATTTATTTAATCAAAATGATAACAAGCTTAGTGATTAAGATATCATATTATTACCGGAAACCTGGCTGACGCAATGCCCAGTTTGGTACGACCATACGACCATACTATCCTCATCAATCCGGCCATTGTGAAATCTAGAGATAGACCCTTTGCAGGTCTTTGGTGGCCACGAAGAACTCCACAGGGTTAGTTTTAAAGGCTTGGACCATGACAAATTGCTATGTTCAACTGGTAAAGATTCGATTTCAATGCCAGTGTATTGCAGTCATCAATCTTTATTGGAATCATTTGAGCATGACTGATGAAAAATTCTTTACTGATATGAACAAAATGCTTGATCTCATTTCTATAGATAAAGATGTTACAGCCACTATTATAGCAGGAGATCTAAACCTACACAGTTTACATAACTCCAAACAATCTCATTCAGTTAGGGCACAGAGATGGATTAATCTGCTGTATAATCGTCAAATGGTGATGCTTAATGGCAACATTGAAGGTGACTTTCCTGCCAATTCTACCTGGTATTGTGACCAACAAGTATCCATTATCGATTATATTTACATAGACTCCATTTTATTTAGGCATGTAAGTAGCTTTTTGGTTCATAACCAAAGTGTGAGTGATCATGAACAATTGTTGGTTACATGGTCTTGGCTCTCTGGGGAAGTTGCAAACAAGCAGTCTCGTTACAATGGAGCTGTTATGGTCAGTAATGTTCGTAATTGGCTTAATTGTAATCGAAAAATTACAAGTATTGCTCATTTCCCTACAAGTCCATAGTGAAAATGTAACATCTTCTTGTCCTTATCAGAAGGATTACACTTCAAGCTTGTACTTATTACATGAGACATTCAGCTCATCCAATAAGCCAATGTTTAAGCACAAGCACAGTTTTGACCTACAGATCAAGGAAAAGAAAGCTGAATTGCGGAAAGCAGTACGCCATGTGGCAGCGAATGACAAAGATAGAGTACACAAAATTAAGATCCTAAGAACTCATTACAGAAATTGGGTAGCCTCTCGAAGATCGCTATCATACCAACATGATGGTGAAACAATGCTTAGTGCAGTTGCTGCAAGAAGCTCAGGTGCAATATGGTATTTTCTTAATACCGGCACCCTAACTTCTCAAGTATCCTTGCAGGTTAATGCCGTATCAGAAAGCATCTGCGTCGAGCACTTTACACATCTTTATGCAAAGGAGAACTCCATAAAATCTTATTGTCTATCTGTTCCTTTTTTGTATCCACCTCTAGAATTTGACAAAGAGGATATTAAGATGTTCATAGGTAAATTGTCACAGTCCAGAGCTGTTGGCCCAGATGGTTTATCCAACTATCATTTCAAAGCAAATCCAGATGACTGGGCTAATATACTATTTGTAATATTTCAAGAAGTGATGCAAAGCAAATTCTGCTAAATTGGAAGAAGTCGATTAGTATACCAGTATTTAAAAAGGGGGTACTTATAAATCTGGGAAGCTATCGTCCTATTGCATTGTTAGATGCCCCAGGGAAATTGTTTTCAAGGCTAATATTGAGAGATTTAATTGTATGAATCAATCAAAATAATCGTTTCGATCCTTAGCAGAACGGATTTATTCCTGAGATGGGTACCGCAATCAACCTGCTGACTGTGTCAACCTGCTGACTGTACAACAATACATTGATTCATTTAAGCAACCAATATATATGGCTCTCATCGACTTTAAATTGGCGTTTGATTCAGTCAGCAGGGCACTTTTGTTTCATAAATTGGTGATGGCGGGATGTCCGGCAAACTTGTTAAATCTAATAATTCACCTTCATAGAGATACTTCGATTATGGTACGGCTATCTTCAGATGGTAAGCTTTCTACCTCAATAAGTACTGAGCGAGGGCTGAAACAGGGGTATGCCCTTGCATCCATATTGTTTAACTTTTTTATTTATGATATGGGTAAATCATTCTCCTCCATAATTTCTGATCCTCCACGCATAGGGAAAACCCAATAGCCTGGCTTTTCTATGCTGATGATTTGTTATTGTTATCTAAAACTCCTATTGGTTTACAAAAGCTTTTGAAAGAATTGGAAAATTATACCGTGTTCTAATTTATACAACAGCGAGATGTAAATGTATGTAGGAATGGCAACTTGATGGTAATGAACTTGATGTTGTAGTGGAATATAATATCTCGGGATCAATATAAGGGACCTCAATTCAGATATTGCTTACATTCGAGATTTACAGTTAAACATGCAGACTGCTATATCCCAGGCTCTGGTAATAAAACATAAGTATGCTAAATTTTCCTATGGTTCATTGACAAATTTCTATTCACAAAAGGTAACTGTGATCATTCTATATGGTTCCGACACTAGGAATCCAAAGACACAGCAGTTCTGGTCACACTTTGAAAGTAAATTCTGGAAGAACGTTCAGGGCTTTCCACAGTGTATACCGATGTTTGCCATACGACATGAATTAGGACTGTTGTCCTTATATGCCTTGTTCTGCTGCAAGGTTCTAGGCCTTTACAGGAAATTAATTGTGACATCTCCTAGTCAACACTTGATTAGTATTCTTGCTGAATACATGCTTTTATCGGATCATAATTTTCCCTGTAAGTGGCGACAATTTGTAACAACAGTAATGGCTGATATCACGGCACAAACACTAATGACCAATCCAAACAAAGCAAAGATGAAGCTGTGGCGAATGGATTTGATCCGCACTGTTGAACAATGCAAACAGCTTAAAAGCTATTATGAGATTGCAAAAATAGACAAATCATTTAAAACACCAGAGCAATATTTATTGAAATTTCCTACACCTGAATATAGACACATTTATTTACTTGTTCGATTCAATGTGATTAAATCAAATCAAATAATGGCACAAAGTCACCTGATAAAAGAAGAGCAATCGTGCTGCCGATTTTGCAATATTCCAACATGCAAGGAAACACTATACCATCTTCTTACAGAATGCAATACTTTAATGATTAAGCGACATTTGTTCTTCCAACCTTATTTTGAACAGTATTCTATTTTAACATCTCAAAATCTATGGAAGAGATTATATCATTCAAAGTTAACTATGATTCAGGTGGCAATAGCTAAGTATATAAAACAACTGGCAATAGGAACATGGTCTAAGTAAATCGATATATGTCTTGTTGGTGAGCTGCAGTAATACTTGCAAGATGTTGTAGATGAACTATGAATTGTTATTATTTTTGTTTTGATATTGATATTGTATAAGATGTAAATATTGTTATTTTATGATTTCTTAACCTTTGCGAAAAGTTCATGTGGACTGAAACACAATAAAAACAATTTTAAAAAAGTATGTCAATGTTGTTAGGGAGGGAAGTGCTCAATTGTCTGATTGGTAAGGTCTCCTTGGCGATCAGTGCTGCTACCCAGAATCTGGCCACTGGCCTCAACCACCACAATACAAGTAACTATATAACAATTAGATACCATACACTGTCAACTAATAAAACTCACCCTAACCCCCCCCCCCCACCGCAATCAAAATGATGTCCGTGGACACCAAAATTGACTGCAGACTTGGTGGCATTTCAAAACCCTTTTCCACATATAAAAAGAGCTCCACATCACCTTTATTTCACTTCCCTACCATTTCTATGCCCTCTTCCAGCCATCAAATAACCCTAAATGTCTTTTCCAAGCTTTTCGTTCACGCCCTGTCTGCGAAATACCGCAGTGTGTGTGGACAACTACAACATCTGCCTAACCTTTTTTAACCAACAAAATAGCTCCCTATCATCTTTTTTCTACTCCCCCACCCTACCCAGCCTCTCTTTCCTCCACCAAATAACCCAAAATTTGATTTGACTGTACTATCCGAAGACCTCGGCTGCTGTCTGTTAATCCAACATGGCGGGCGTTTCCAAAAATGTGACGCCCCTCATGCTGTTCACCATCCAACCAGTGGGCGTGTCTGAGGTCTGTGGACATCATGTCATCCTCTCGGCCAATCGGAGGCCCATCTGTGGACCAAACAGGGAAGTGAGTCCTTGGTTTAAACCCAGATATCACTAATTTTTTGTAACTACTTTTGTTTAAAAAAGAAACTACTGGACATATTTACACCAAATTCACAAAAGAATGATTTCAGGACCAAGCCGCTACTCCTGC
This sequence comes from Ambystoma mexicanum, assembly GCF_040938575.1. NCBI lineage: Eukaryota > Metazoa > Chordata > Amphibia > Caudata > Ambystomatidae > Ambystoma > Ambystoma mexicanum. The sequence continues at coordinate 644,554,173 of NC_090930.1, read as the reverse complement.
CACAAATTTGGTGAAAATCCATCTAGCGGTTTAGCCTGTAGGCGTGAGTCCATTTTCTTTTCCATTGTGTCTATGGGAAAAACCACACATTATGGGACCCCTCTATAACTTTGCCCCCCTTAACGAAAACATTACCAAACAGGATCAATCTGACAGGACCAAATACAGTTTTTGCAAAGTTTTGTGAGGATTCATTCAGGGAGAATCTTGTTTAAATGAATTTGTAATAGCTTTTGGCTCATGCCATGGATTTGGCCAAAAATGTGGACGAAATATTGAAGTCAATTAGGGGTGCGCAAGCCCTCACATGCTGCAACCTCTAGACCAGGTCTGAAACAACTTAGGCACAAAGGGTTGACTTGAAGATTTTTTGTGGTTGGGGTTATTCCGTGCAGTCATTTTTCTTTAAATATTTGATGGAGAAGAAGGTGCCCGCTTCTCCAAAATAGGTAGTTATATCTCGGGTACATTTGCAAAGCAGTTTTTTTTCGAAATGAAATAGCCATCATCTTTGTTTTTCTCGATGTGAGAGATAGCCGCAGATATAGCCAAGGGTATCGAAAAATAAAACACAGGAAAAAATAAATTTCCAAAGAAACATGCACATGCCATCAGTCTAGAGGTCGGGGGAGTTAAGAGGACAATAAGTGAAACTTGGGAGTTGAATAGGGGTCTAGAAGCTGAGTTTGCAACATATAGCTTTTCAGTAGCCTCGCCGATGGATAGAATAGCCGTGAATAGTCAACATTTGAAAGCAAAGTGCATCACAGAAACAGCGTGTGTGTGGTGGAATGGGAGGAGGCAGGAGCAGTGAGGAAGCCACCATGGGTGTTTGGGGAGCAGACACAGAGGAGGGGTCACTTGGTGAGGGGCTGGAGTGGCAAGAAAGCATTGTTTTCCAGTTGTTTTTCTGATATTCGTGGTTGCAAAACGACTACAGATAGCTGAGGGTATCTGTAGTTCTATACTTGCAGCAATAGAAGAAATAAATTATATTTATACAGCTACAGGGGGGCTGAAGGCCATGGCCAGTGACACAATAGCAATCCAGTGACCAGGACAGAACTTGCTCAGCTTCAAAGCAAGGAAGGGGCCAGCCCCCTCTGGCAATTTTGGTTTGTAAATGAGCTCAAGTTAGAAGACCACTTAGAGTAATATTGCCTGAGGAGGCTGTCCCATTCATTATTTTGAAGCTAAGCAGGGCTCAGGCAAGAGTTTTTGAAATCCTGGACACATGAATGGGTTACAGTCCACAGTCCCAGATGCCTTGCGTTTTCTTAGTTTTAAATATCTCGTAACACACTAAGAAAATACACAGCTTCTGCATTCTTTTTTTTTAACCTGTGCTACTGCCAGTAGTTGAATGTTTTGCCCTCAGAGACTATTTTCTTTCCTTTTGCTGAATTGCATTCTGGTATTTGTAGCCTCCCAGTTAAGATGGGAGGAATGATGCCACAATTGTATGTGTCACTTTTAAGTTATCTTTATAAAGCAAATAATTGTTGAAAGCCAGACATAGGGGTATGGAGGGGAAATGATATGAGGGCAAGAAAATCATGTTATTAACCACGATGTGGCAAGAGAGTTTGAAATCCTGGACATATGTGCAGTTATTTCCCCCTGATTGCGGCTGATTTTCGAAGCACAAGTAAAGGACACATGTGGGTGGACAGCGTGCAGGTGCAACCACTTGTTTTTGGCTTCTAGGATGTTAGTCAGGTTTCCATGTTCCCAGTGCAGACGCTCACCCCCAAGACCACAAGCAATTGTTTCATCCTGGGATTTTGTTTTCCAGGGAATATTTCATGACAGATTGCTGGGTTTAAAAGATGAGCACTTTTTATACTTAGCCAGCATATATACATTTTTTATTCTTTATTTGCATATGGTTTATAAAAATACACTATATAAACAGTTTATATATACAATTATAAATGTTTTACCATTCCTTGTGTTTTACTCTATTTTACAGACTTTGTTTTTACAAATGCTTGAAGTCTTAACTTCAAAGACATCGAGTTCCAGTGTATCAGCGTTAACCAGAACCAATCTCTCTCAATCCATTCCGTGTTTACAAAATCTCCAAAATAATATATATACATATATATATATATATATATATATATATATATAAATAATGTATCCTATTAGACAGGAGCTCAGGACAAACCACTACCAGGTGGAGTAATTATTCAATTTCCCGCTGGTTAACAGCATTAACAGCGTGAACCAGAACCAATCTCTCTCAATCCATTCTGTGTTTACAAAATCTCCAAAATAATGTAACCTATTAGACAGGAGCTCAGGACACACCACTACCAGATGGAATAATGATTCAATTTCCCACTGGTTTTTACAATATCTACATATACCATATACCACTTCTTTTTTATTTCAAATACAGTTTATTTCTTTTGATGTCATTACATTGAGTCTAAATCTTATGAACCCAATTTTTACTTTCTTACTTGGGAATTTACACAGGTATGATTCCATTACACCGGGAATTTTTTGTGGTGAAACCACATAACCATAAATATGACGTTCCATGTTCTCCAATCTATTCCTCTCCCAATCCATATACATATTGATTGTTTTAACCTTCATCGGGTTAGTTTTCAATAACCTCATGGATAACACAAGATTTTGCAAGAAACTCCCACAATCTCCCTTTAGACCCTTCATGAACCCTACTGTGTAATTTGTTCCCAGTAGTGTATATAGAGTCCCCTTGCATGCGGTCTCACACTTACAAAGCAAGCATAATTTCCTCCACACCACTAGGCTGGCAATAGATTGCAGCCCGATCTCATAGCAGATTACCTGCAATGGCACACATTTAGGGAGAAAGTAAAGAATACATCTCCATATCTTGCTTTCAATGCCACCATATTCCGCCTCCAGTTCTTTTGGCCAGAATTCTAATTCATAGCAGATACTAGGAAGAGCTTTACTTCTATAGAATTCTCTACAAGGGATCAAAGAAAATTTCCCAAATTTGCGGTCGAGTTGCTTCATTTGATTTCTCATTCCGCTTCAGATTTCAGATCATTTTTATAAAATATTTTCTTATATTTTGCCACAATGGGATATCCCTAAAATTGCAGATTATCCTTTACTGTCATCACATTGTTATCCCAAGTCCACTTTAGCTTTCTCAACCTGTTCTCTTTCCTTTTAGCTATTCTCATTATAACTGTTTTAGCCGGATTGATTTTTAACTTCATAGATGACATATTCTCCCAAGGCTACAATTAGGTTTTGCAGACCCACCGGGGTGGCGTCAATAAGCAGAAAGTCATCAGCATATGCTGCCCAGTTTACTTTTAGTGCCCCAATTTTAGCAGAGGCGAAGGTGTTTTGATCTAACTCATCCCCAACATCCGACACATAGAGGTTATATAAGGTGGGTCCCAAGATGTACCCTTGCCTTATTCCTCGAGCCGTTTGACATTCCCCGGATAATAAGCCTTCTGAGTTTAAGCTAATCTGAATTTTTGATTCTTTATGTAGATATATTACCATGCTTAATAAACGCTTTGTCATTCCGTAGTGATCCAATTTCGTCCACAGGAGATAGCTATTAACCATGTCAAAAGCTTTACTAAGTCCATAGATGCCACATATATTACTGAGTTTGTTGATGACCAAGCAGCATTCTGCAAGCAGCTCACCAATAATCACCCACAATCCATGCCAATGACTTTTACGAAAACCAATTTGCCTGTAGTCCAGTATATTACTGGACATACTACATTCATTTCTATTTTCCAACACAATTGAAGCAAACATGTTTGAGTCTGCATCCATTATTCAAATTGTTCTGTAATTTACTGTTGACAGTCTAGAACCCTTCTTAAAATGGGAACCATATACGATCTTCTCCATGAGTCAGGTATCGTATGGGTATCCAATATATCCCAAAATTCAATATGTAAAATCCTAGCCCACAACCCTGAATTTTGCTTTAGAATTACATTACTCAATTTATTGGGCCCCGCCGCCCCTGATGGATTGGAATGCTTGATTCTTGCTACAATGTTATCCACAGAAATATCTAAATCCCACACTTGGTCCAGGTCCCCACTGTCGAAACTGGCATCCTTCCTTACATTTAAAACTCTCCTCTATGTACTGAATCTGAGTCTCCTCTAGTAAGGTTCCTTAGTACCAGCAAATATTTCTCCCAAAAAAAGCCCTAGCAGTTTTTCCTTTAATGCTTTCTAGCATTCTTTCTCTGTCGTCCTGGGTCTGTCTTACATGTTCATACTTCAGCCAATTTGTATATGTTTGTATTAGGTGCCGGATAATCTCTCCTTTATTCGACCCATTCTCCTTAGACTTTGAGATTTTTCTATTCTCCCTATGTAGTACGTTTTTCTGTTCTTTTACTTCTATATTAAACACATGTCTGTTCTTTTTATGGGGTTGAGCATTTTTGCATCCATCTAACATCAATTCCCCAAACAGTGGTTCAAGTTATTCCGGCAAACCACTTATAGAGTATCTTTCCACTTTCTCTTCCAATGTACTTGAATAAAATTCCTTCAACATAGTAGAGTTAAATCTACTCACTTTCTTATCAGACCATCTAAGTCGGTTTCCCCTATTATTCACAGTTAACTCTCTCAAATCCCTATCCCACACTTCTGAATTAGGCACCCAATCTAACTGCACCCACAGCTGTGCATGATCACTAACTTCTGACTGTTTAATATCATATGTCCTTGTGCTTGAATTCAGGTTAGTTGAAATAAATATATAGTCTATCTCCAAAGACAAACCCCTTGCAGCCCATGTTGGACTCTCATTCTCCAGGCAAAACGACTCCCAATTTTCAGCAAAACTTAATCACATGCCCTTCTGTTGTTTTTTTGTACCTCTTGTTACCTGTGCATAGTCAGTTATTCTGTCTATGCCATCAATATTACAACTGTCATGCACGTCTCCTTCCAAGATCACGTCCCCCCTCATGCACAGCAAACCATTCCTCCAGTTTCTGACTTAATTTCCCTATCACTGTCTCCAAGTTGAAATGATATGTCCTGTACATATTAATTAGTAAGATGGAATCTATTGCATTCACTCCCTTTACTTTATTCTCCATTCTTCACATCTTTCTAAAGCCTTCCCCATTTTTACTGCTGTAGTCACCCCACCTTTTGGTCTACCTTTAGCCCCTTGGATGGCACATATACTTGACATATTATATCCATCTCATGTTAGTTTTGCTGTTGCTCACATTTCTTGGAGAAATATTACATTTTTGATTTTAATTTCGTCACATACTTTTGGATTATCCAACAGAAGTTTATTTCCCCTAGAATTCCAATTTAGGAGCTTCAATGTACAGGTTCTTCTAAAGTGGTTGACTCAATGATTTTAGGTGTTCAATTGATTCTTTTACTGGGAGTACTAACCACCTCCAGTTCGGCCCTTCACCTACGTTCTGCTTTGATCTCCACTGGTCACCATTCCCTCTACCTCGCTCTTAAAAATCACAGTCCTCCTTCTCCATGATTTCCTCTTGCTTATACATCTCATTAATAAAAAATCACAATGTCATAGCCATATTTTTGTAAACTTATGGCTTCCTTCATTATTATATTCCTTACCAAATGTGAGGGTATTATTAGTCTCACGTGGTCATACCTGCATGACCTGTATATACCTGTATACATGGCTGTATGAAGTCAACCAATTCAATATCGGCCGAGGTGATTAGTCTTAAGGCAGGAATTTCATCAAATAGTGCCAATATTCCTATCCTGTGCAGTGAATTCGGGCCACCTTCGTTGAATAGGTAGTTCAGGATCAGACTGGGAGCCTCCTGGTGTTTTAGAGGTCTTAGTTTTGAGAGTTAAGTCGGTGTCTCTCCCAAACCCTCCCCCTGTGATACCCTTCGTTAACCCTTTAGGCCCTCCACCTTCTAAAGGGTTAACATTCTCAATGTGCTCCATACTCTCTTTTCCTTTACCATGATCACAAATCACTTCCTCTTCCATTTTTTCCCTTGGACTTGTCCTACCTCTCTTTCCTTCAGTATATTTCTTACTATATTTCTAACATCCTCTTCAGAATAGGGGAGGTTTATGTTTGTGTCATCACCTAACACCTGCACATCCTCTTTCTCCAACCACTTCCCTTGTTATCTGTCTTCGCCCCCCTCTAGTTCCCTAGATGTGCTCGTTCCTTTTAAACTCAATTTCTGCACTCCTACATTTTGACACTTTTCTACCACCCAAACACTTTTCAAACTCATCCTTTGAGTTGAGAAATGCAAACTCGGGAGCATAGTCTATAGATTCAAGGGTTGATTAAATATCACAAACAATTATACACCTTCATCATCCTTGTTTTGAATCATTTCCATGTAATTCTCTCTTTTTTTCTGTTTAAGTACATCTGCTAATCTCTTTTCAGCATTCAGATAATCCTTCTGCTTCCCACCTCCATTTTTATTCTCTTCTAGATCTTCACTTCCAATAATCTCTCCCTCCTTACTCGCTCCCAAATCTCTCTCTTCCTCCAGAATAGCCTGTTTGGAATGTATCCCCCTTCCCTCTTTACACAAACATTTTAGAGAAGAGGCCTTAGTGTTAATTAACTCAGCTGCTTTTAACAGTCATTTTCCTTGTTTCCCTTTTGTTTGAATTTTCTGAGGAGACAATACAGAGGGGATCCTCTTCTTGCCTTTCTTTCCTTCTCTCTTCAACTTCCTCATCATGCACCACAATTACCTCCTCCGCTCCTTCCTCTTGTTTTTTGCCATTGTCTTTTCCCTTCCCGGTTAACAACCCTCCCTTTTATTGAAACGTTCAACATTAACTGACAGCTCTATTTTCACCAACCTCTCCATAATACTTCTTAGGCAGCAAGTTTTATCCTTTACTTCTTTCTTTACCCATGATCTTGTTTCTAGTAGTGTAAGTAATATCAACTTTCTGCTCGAATTACCATTACTCAAATCCGACCCTTCCTCTTCATGGTTTTCCTCCTCCCCCTCTCCCTACTCAATTGATTTAACCATCCTTGCCATTTGAGTTATTACATCTTTTGGCCATATCGGCGGGGTATCCAATAAGGAATTGTATGGATCACCCTTCGCCTCCCCCACATCTCTCGCAAAGTCTCTCCCACACCTCTCCTATTCTGTTTCCTCTGTCCCGCCCCCCCTCCTCTTCATAAAGTGATTGAGTGTATTCGGGCACACCTTCCACTGCTCCCTCACTACCCTCTTCTGTTTCCGGCATGACCTCCAACATTTGTGCATCCGTTCCCTCCACCTCCACCCTGTCCCCTTCTGGTTTCTCCAGCGTGGGTTTGATGTTGAGATTGAGGGAATGGCGTTGTCAGTGCTCTGGCTAACGTACTCTTCCTGGTTGTAAAAACCAGGGGAGCAAGAAGTGTATCCTTCCTTGTGATTATTATTTTTTCCTCATTCCTTATATCCTTTCAATATCTTGGTTTCCCTTTTTCTATAGCACATTTGCACAGGTTCAATTTGAGATTTATATTCACCTTTCCCTCTATTATTGTCTCCAGATTTTGTACCATACAATCCACTGGTTATCACACTGTCACAAGGTACCACACAGTACAGACACAGTGTATATTCTTGAAACCTTGTATACCCTTGTTCCCATTACCAAGAGTCCATTCATTAACAGATTTCATGAATATGCTATCATTTTCACGAGTGGGAAAGCTTTCAACTCAACGTTAATGTTTATGCTCTTTCACTAATAAAAGAACAGATGATCAAAATCTGCCTCTATTCCACAGATGTACTGCAGTCTTAACTATACCAGAGACCGTGGCACAATAACACCCTTACGCCTTCAGTAGATTTTAATTCTGTATCCCCTTTCCCTTGACAACCACACTCCTACCTTCCCAAACCTTACAAATGATTACTACAGTACAGTACAGATTGTGTGTGCAGAGGTCCCAAGTGAAACAAACTAAAACTAAAACAAAGGAAGTAACTGGCAGTCCAACAGTAGGGGTAGGAGCCGAATATGGCATGTGTCATATGCCAGTGACACGTGCCACTGCGTGTCACCACTACAAGTGACACGTGACACTGGCAGGTGTCACATGCCATGCCCCAAAAAAGGTTTCACGTGTCACGGTAAGTCTGTCTCTTAGTTTTTCAAATTATAATCCTCCCTTTTTAAAAATAAAAATACGAAGCGCCAATAATAATCCTTCTTTAAAAATAAAATTGAGAGTTTCCATGGCGGATTTGAACTCAAGACCTCATGCTTTTGGGCCTAGCTCCATTAAGCATTACTCCACTACGTCTCACACCAGATACAGGTCAAATTCTATCTCCAATGTGAACTGTCCCATGGTTCAATGATGCTCTCTTTTTTATTTTAAGTTACATCTTAAAATAAACTGCATGTGTGATTCTGAAAGTTTGAAGGATAGAAACAATTTACTGAAAGTATGTGCATCTTGTGCTTTTCTTGCATAATACTAAAATTTAAAAACAGTTCAATCCAAAACCTATTACTGTGTAATGCTTTAAATGTCAAACATGTATTGTATACATGTTTTCCAAAACAGTATGGACGCAATATTAAAGTGTGTGTGTTTGTACATTAATTCATGCATTTCACACTTGATTGTACGAACTGTGAAAAATACAGTACAACCATATCCTACTGATAATATTTATAACTTATATATCAGAGTATATGCACGATCATGAAAACATAATTTACAAATGTTGCTAAATCTTCCGACTTAGGGCCCAATTCATAGAATCCAGCACAGAAGCAGAGCAAGTGCCGTACGCCGAGAAGGAGCATGTGCCACACGTGCACCAGCTGTGGCGCAAACTAGCAATTGTGCGGCACGCGTATTCATGGATTTTCCGAGGCATCAGTAGCCGTGGCGCAATGAACACCAAGCAGCACCAGTAACACCCCCAACATTCCCCATTGTGCAGGCAAAGCCAGTGAAATGCCCAATACGGCACAAGGCCCGCACCATCCGTGACCCAGCACACAGCCCACCCATCGTGATCGCGTGAAAAATCAGAGCGTAACCTGCTCCCACCAGCCAAATCGCGTAAAAAGGCCTGTGCGTAACCCATCCGCGCCCCAGCTAAATCGTGTACCCCGCTTGCATCAGCCAAATCATGCGGGAAGGCCCGAGCGTACCCCATCTGCACCCCATTGAACTCACATACCCCACCCGCACCAGCCAAAACGCATGGGAAGGGCCGTGCGTATCCCGTCCGCACACTAGCGAAATCACGTTCCCCGTTCGCGCCAGCCAAATCACGTGGGAAGGCCCACGTGCACCCCGTGATACACAACTCCCCTGGAAGCAGACGCCTCCTCACGGGACAGCCAGACAGTGGACCATACCCTGCAAGCAGCCCACACCACATGGCCCCCCATCACCCATGACCACACCCTGCAGGCAGCCCACACCACATGGGATCTCCACCATCACCCGTGAACATACCCTGCAGTCTGCCCACACTACATGGCCACCCCATCACCCATGACCACACCCCGCAGGCAGCCCACACCATATGGGACCCCCACCATCACCCGTGACCACACCCTGCAGGCAGCCCACACCACATGGGACCCCCACCATCACCTGTGAACATACCCCACAGGCGGCCAACATCACATGGTTCCCCCATCACCCGTGACCATACCCAGCAGGCAGCCCACACCATATGGGACCCCCACCATCACCTGTGAACATACCCAGCAGGCAGCCCACATCACATGGGGCCCGCACCATCACCTGTGAACATACCCAGCAGTCAGCCCACACCACATGGGGCTCCCACCATCACCTGTGAACATACCCCGCAGGCAGCCCACACCACATGGCCACCCCATCACCCGTGACCATACCCCGCAGGCAGGCCCCGCCTCATGTCTTCACCCCCCACCAGTGACGGCAACCTGCAGGCAGGCCAGCCTCATGTCACCACCCCCACCAGTGACGGCAACTTGTAGGCAGGCCCTGCCTCATGTCCCTACCCCCCACCAGAGACAGCAACCTGCAGCAAGGCCCCACCACAATTCCCCACCTGTGACGGCAACCTGCAGGCAGGCCCTTCCTCATGTCCCGACCCCCCTACCAGGGACGGCAACCTGCAGGCAGGCCCCGCCACATGTCCCCGGCCCCCACCCCAAAACACATTGGACCAACATACAATCACGCAGCACATGCCAACTAAAAAGCCACCACACGCTGCATCCCCCTGGTGCTCCTCAACACCCATCCATTGGTCATGCTCCCTATGTCATGTGAATCCAAATATCACATGTTCATGCATGTGCACACATATGAACAACATTGGTGAACAGCAGAGACACACAAATGAGTCATGGAGGAGTGAAATATGAACTAAACTGTTGAGACCACATACCACTTCGATTTCAATGCCAAAAAATTATATTAAAATACATATAAGTCACACACAGTAAAAACAACAAATTAAAAATGCATGAACCAAATCAAAAACCAAAAGAAAGTGAAAACTAAATTCAATGTGATTTAAAAAATGGAAAAGTCAAAAATGTGGTCCTTGTCCATTAACGTATGTGCAAATGAAATCACATATCATGTGAAAACCATTCCTTCATGGTTAAAATAACTGTTAAAATTAAAATCCAAACATTTACAAAGATCCAGGCCAGGGTCCATGGTCCCAAAGCATGTAGAAAAATCTTAAAAATACAATACAAAAATAACTATATACAAGGAACTCTGCCCGCCTCTCTGCCCGATGCAGTGAATTCTCTGCCCTGGCCATGGTGAGGTGCGCCTCCTGTGCCCACTGCCGCTCTGCCCCGATTTGCTGGGCCAAACACTCCAACACAGAAGACATCCTTGTCGTAAGGTCCACGTTTGCCTCCTGCCCGATGGCCCATACCTGCCCCTCTGATGATGAAAGCCTGAGTCCTGTTGCATACTACCCTGAGCCTGCTGCTGCCAAAATGCCTGGTGCCTGCACCACAAGGACATCCTCCGGGATGATGACACCACCCGGGGCCGTCATGCACGTGCCCTACTGCTTGGTGCCTGCACTTCCTCCATTGCCATAGATCCTGTCGCTGCAGTGACAACCTCTGCTGATCCTCCTTCGACTCCCGACTGTGGCAGGGATGTGATCTACACCAGACGGGCTGCCAGGGTTGGGACAGCAATGCAGGAGGCCCTGGTGGTAGCTAGGGCAGAAGACGGCAGAGAGGATGACTGATGCACAGAGGAGGAAAAGGAGGAGGGGGGGTTGCAGCAGTGGCCAGCACACATACCAGATTTGTGATCAGGAACTGAGCTAGCCAGTTAATGAGGCAACAGACCTCATCTTGATGATGTGCAAGCCCCTGATTGGAAGCCTGCACATCATCACGAATGCTGGCTGTACGCCTCGCAATACCGGCTAGCAACGGTTACACCCTGTCACGAATTGCTTCATCCGCAGGTAGTGGAAGATCTATTTGTGTGGATACATCTGCCACATGCGGATGGGTCCGTCCTTAGGCTTGCCCGCAGGTGCACAATGGTGCAGTCACAGTTCCAGGTACAAGATCAGTCACAGGCCCCTCCACAGTGAGCTGCACTGCCTCCGGCTCCTGATCCTGGACTGCACCAGTCACACCTACCTCATCACCCTTGCTGGGCCCCATGGGTTGGGCTGATGTGGCCTCCTCCTCCTTCACCAACCTGGATGACTCTCCACTGTCCTCCGCATCGGACTGCCCCTGTGAGGGCTCACCTGTCCCTCCCACTGCCGAGGTGCCCACAATCAACTTCACCCTCTTGGGCCTCCCCTCAGCAGCTGCGGCCGTTGTCGTGGACGCGGCACCAGTCTCCTCACTACAGGAAGATAACAGTACCTGGGAGGAGGACTGGGCCCTGCGTCTGTGCCTGGTGGAGGCATCCCTGCTGCGGTGCTCCACAGCGCCTTCTCTGCCCTCTTCTTCCATCGTTGCTGTGGATAGAGAAACATAGAACACAAACATCAGGCTACTGAACACATGTGGGTATGTGTGTTTGTCACAATGCAAATGTACATCAGTGGCACTGTCAAAGGTCACAACCATCATCACCCTCCAATACACACAGGGAAGTGCCATTCACACATATTCACAAACATGTTTGTCATTCACAACAGGCATTCACATCCATGGACAAGGCACTGACACCAGATCATAATTGTGTATTCAGATCACACACATCATGGGACATACACATCTCATTCACACACATCAACTGACAGTCCTGAGGCAGGCCATGGAGCTATCACGTCACAGTGCACTCAAGGGCAAATTGGTAGCGGGAGGCAATCACAAATCAAGAACTCAAGTAACGTACATGCTGAGTGTTGGGCAGTCACACACACTCACTACTCAGACACATGCACATGTACACCATGCATGTCCATGATGGTGACATAAGCACCCATGTGTCACACCTCTCGCATGCCCCAGACCAGACACAGGTATGCAAACATGTGCGCATCGTTACATGCCGTGCGCTTCATGCATTGCAACACAGACACCATCGATGTAGGACACGCTTGAATGGATTCACATGCAGCACTGTCAGGGACATGCACACAGACATCTGTACAGGATGCATGCCAGCCATAAGGCCAAGGTGCACACTCCAGCAACACGAAAACATGCACATGCACTATGGTGGACAGGAACACATGAACACTTACCAGTCAACTCCAGACGGAGCACTAACTCCAAGACCTGGAGGTACAGCGCTGGGTAGAAGCGCTCCAGGACCCTCATCACGACGGTGGTCAACTGGCCCCGGCAATTTGCTCGATCATCAACTGCCTTGAGGAGGTGTCAGGCCTTGTTGTGGGTCCTGGACTTGAAGTCTTCACAGAGCTTGTGGACATGATGGTAGTCGCGGGGTGCCACCCCCTCAACGATGATGGCACCCACAATGTCCTCCCAGATCTTCTTCCGTCCTTCATTGCCGACTTGCGATGGGCCGTGGAAGAGGGCATCATGATGCCCCAGGACTTGCTCCACCAGGATGCCAACTTTCCTGGGTGAGAGGCTGACAGTCCTCTGCCTCTCTGCCGGGGGGTTGCCACTTGCCTCAGATGGTGTGGTGTCAGACATGGCAACACCCGAGGCAGGTGTGGGTGGGCAAGGTGGTACTGGGGCTAGGCTGTGGAGCGGTGGTATGGCAGTCGTGAGTCTTCAGGATCAGCAGAGGTGGTCACAACAACAGGATCACTGGCAATGGCTGATGAGCAGGGCATGTGGGCAGCAGGCACACAGAGTGGGCTAGCATCAGCAGATGGCTCGTAGGAGGCAGCTTGGGAAGTTGGAGGCAGCTAAATGACCTTGTAGGCAGGAGCGTGGGTTTTCCGCGTTCTTTTGCGTGGCTGGCCGGAAACAGCGCGTTAGCGTGTACTCAGAGGAAAGGCCCTAAGCGCATAAGTTATGAGACACTCGCTGGATGTTGGGCATTGCCGTTCAGTATGGGTTAAAGGTCTGCATAGAACAACAGTGCACTGTATGTGCTTTTCGTGGGGACGGACGCGTGAACTTCATATATTTGTGGGTTCACGCGCGAATTGTTCACTACTATGGCAGTGCGTACTTCTTGTTTTGGGAGGAGAGTTGCCTACACGCGTTTTATTTTTTTTCATTCTACGAGACAGAAGGTGAGTCTTGCATGCATTTTACCCTCTGTGGTTGCCCCTTTGTGTCCCGTACCCCATTTTCGAGTTCATAGTAGCCTATGTGTTCCTCGCATATTCATTTTTTGTGTTGCTGGGTGACACAGCGTATTGCAGGATGTTTTTTGCTGACACGTGGGCTACCGAGCAGTCACGTACATGTTGATTTTTGTGTTTGGGGTGCCTGGGCATTGCAAGAGCCGTTTTTTTTCCCCAGGGGTCACATAGAGCATTTCTGGAGCACAGTGGTACGTTTTCCATCACATACCCTGCCCCCTCACTCCAATTGCCCAGGACAATTGTTGGCTGCACCTCCCATTGCGCTAGTACATCAGTACCATGACTGGGAGGGCAACAAGTGGGAAGGGAGGCAAAGGTAGGTGACTTGCCAGAGGTGGCCAAGGTGGGCGACATGGCCAGGGTGGCCAAGGTGGCCAAGGTGGGAGACATGGCCAGGGTGGCCAAGGTGGGCGACGTGGCCAGGGTGGCCAAGGTGGTCCACATGGGCAAGGTGTCCAGGACCATGCAGGGAGAACTATGCCCCCCACCCAACCAGGGCAGGGAGATGCAACAGCTGTTGACATACCCAGTACCCGTGGTCCCGGACAAGCAGTGCCATCTGCTTTCCAGAGCAGCCAGGGTGTGGAAGCTGCAGGGGCAGTTGTGGCTACCACTATCCAGGCTCAGGGTCAGCCAGCCCGGACTGTAGTGGTCCTGGCACAGGGACAGGGTGACTCAAAGGCTGATTTCCATGTCCCGAAGCCCAAGACTGGTGCGGTGCAAGTTCCAGGCACCGGCACCCGGGGATCTGGAGCAGCGGTGTCATCTGCTGTTCACACCAGCCAGGGTCTGGAAGCTGCAGGGGCAGCTGTAGCAACTGGCACCCTGACTCAGGGTCACCCAGCCAGGACTGGATTGGTCCCGGCCCAGTGTGACTCAGGGGCCAAGTCCCTTGACACTAAGACCAAGACACGTGTGGCGCAGAAGCTGACCTTCTGTAGTTACATTGGTGGCTGTTTCCATAGGCCATTCCACCTGCACTCCAGCCCCTACCGGCCAGAGTGGTACCACTTAGGGTGTGCACCACCTCACAAGAAGCAGAAGCACGCTCCAGCGGTACAGGCTAAAACCCCAGACACGGCACAGGAGTCCCACACGTCGAGAAAGAGGAGTTTCTGTGATGAGGAACTGGACATGCTTGTGGACTACATGTTGGAACACGGCTGTGACATGCTAGTGCAAGGCAGGGAGCACACATACACCTGCTCAGCGTATGACCCACTGGCAGTGCCTCGCAGACCATATTAGCACCTTGGGCTATGAGAGGTGCACAGCTGGTGATGTTGTGAAGCGTTGGAATGACCTCCGACACCGAGAAAAAGACAACTTGGCTGCAAAGTTCACCTCTACTCTGGTGACTGGCAGTGGGTCACCACCAGAGGACGATGAACTCACTGGACATGAAGAGATCACTAGTGATTTCATTGCAGTGGAGCAGATCCAAGGCGTGGGAGACCTGCCTACGTATGAGGGAATGTCCGGTGAGTGGTGACGCGTGTGTGTACAGGCCATGTTTATGTTGCTTGGGTGATGTGTTATGATTGTCTGCCAGTTCAGGCTACATTGTCATGCCTGCCATGTGTGACCCATGTGATGTTGGACTGATACGTGCTTGTTGTCATGCAGACTGCATACAAACCATGTGCTACACACAGAGGCAATCCTCATCACCACACCTGCTATCCTTCCATGACACTCTCTGTCCAGCCTCTCTTGGGTCTATTCTTGCTCGAACCTGTGGTCACGGATACCCTGTGATGATCTTCCACTCAACAATCACCTTCTATCGTCAGATGACTGACGTCTCTGTGAGGTCACCCTGTAAGTTACTCCTCCTCAGAGGCATTCTTCCTTTCATCTCCATCCCCCAGCAGCTCACTGTCTCCAGAGGACTGCTAATTCCTATGGTGGACTACTGCAACAGGCTTAACCAGGATTTCTGTGATTCTACACTCTTCCCTCTGCAACTCTGCCAGTCCTTGACTGTGTGAAACGTCCTTTAGGCTTGGTGCAAGGTAGCTCTCTAGGACTGTGATGATGGCACAGGCTCACAGTGGCTATGAGTGTTCATTCCTGAACCCTGTGCATTCTTAGCAAGTCCCTATGGGTCCTGGGCCAGCAATTCCTTCAACTCCATCTCCAGTATTTACTTCATTCTCATGGTCTTTGATCATCCCTTTCTTACTCCCTAAGGGTCAGTTGCTCCTCATGGAAATCAGTTTGTGGTTCACGTCTGTGTTGAGCTGGGGCCTCCCTCTGGTACAGCCTCCCTGCCTCTATGTAACTGGAGGCGTAGCTTCTCCAGGTCTGCAGGCACTTCTGATGCTTTCTCATGTGTTGTGCTTTCTGTCCTCCTCTCCCCTGCTGTAGTCCCAGATGACTGAGTGAATGCATTTGCCACCTGCCCACACTGTCTGCTACGACACGGTCCTCTGAGCAACCATTGTAACCCATGCACTGCCTCCCAGCCACCCTCCACCCTTGGGGGTGGGGTTTACTGTATCCCTACAACCCACTACCAACACCTTACACATGATGACGGCACTTACCCTTACAGTGCCATCAGGCCACGACATTGACACTACTGGATCTGTGTTTTTATTCATAGTTGAGGCCGTACCCAGGTACGGCATTGCACCCACACACTTCTAAACCCTGTTATCCCCTTCACTAGGCCTATTCACTTGCGTGATGTCAATGTGACCTAGCATTATTGAATCCGTATTCCTGCCCTCACTGTATTACAACACCCTAGCATTGTTGCACCCTGTGACACATGTGTGTTTTCTAATAGTAAATTCCATGAAATGTCATCTGACATGTATTGTACATGGCTCATGGTCAGTAGTATTCAACTTCCATCTGAGGCTGGTTGACAATTCTGGCATGGCTATGCTATGTGCCATCTGTGTGTTGGCATCAGTCATGTTTGTGGAAGGACTATGCCAGTCACATGCTTGTGTATGATGCAGGTGCTATGCATTTTATGTGTTATTTTGCCCTTTGACACACATCCATGTCTGCTTTCAGGTTCCCCTTCCCTTTCATTGACACTGTGTGCGTGCCTGACTTTGTGTCATGTGTGACATAGCCGGTCCATGTGTTGGCTGACAACCTTGTAATACCTATGTGTGTGGCCTAAGCTATTAAAATTTGTATTCATGTTTTTTTTATTTGTGCAGGTGATGAGGCACTGTATGCATTGGAGGAGGACATGGTGTGGTAGCCCATGAGAATCCATTGGCTCTAAAGACCATCCTGGCTAGGGGTGTCTCTGAGTACACCTCTGAGGAAGCCTAAACCTCTGGTGCTGAAATGTACATGAAACCCTCATTGCTGTCGCAGGTGAGTGATTCTACTGTGGATGCTGTTCAGAGGTCGTTTGGAGCACACCACAACTGAAATGCAGCCAGACAGTCAGGTATTAGTGAGGAAGAGGAAGAGGCGTAGGGTAGCCTGAAGGAGAGCTGTGTGTCATCCATGTAACACTGAACGTTGGAGGTGAAGGTGGCTATTATACGGGGCAGGAGGGCCATGTAGCCATTGACAATCCAGGGGGGTATGTCAGATCCCTGGGGGAAAAAGCAAGAAGAGGATGTGATAGGGGAGAGGAAAGACCCCAGTTCCACCTGGGATGGGCTCTTGGAGTGAAAGGAGGTTAGCCATACCAGGACCTGATCAGTGATGACCAGGGTATCACAGAGATGTGCGATGAGTGTGTTGTGGTTCACCGTATCGAAGGCAGAGGAGAGGTCAAGTAGAATGAGGACAGAGGGAGAATTAGAACCAAGGTTTGAGAGCATATCTTCCTGGGTGTTCAGAAGAGCAGTTTCCTTGCCTCTGGATGGTCTAAAACCAGAATGGTGGTTGTGGAAGGAGCCAACAGATTCAGTGTGGGGGGTAAGCTGGGAAATAGCAAACTTCTGCAGGAGTTTGCCCAGGAAAGGAGTGATAGAGATCAAGCAATAGTTTTCCAGGAGAGAGTGCACAAGGGAGTGTTTATGAGCAGTGGTGGAGAAACCTTCCGTGGTGAAGGAAAGGTTGCAGAGGTCAGCCAAGGCTGGAGCGAGAGAGTCAATGTTGTCCTTGATGATTTTGGAGGGACAGGGGTCCACCTGTTTGGAGGAGGATTTCATAGACCAGACTTGTCTAGTAACCTCCTCAGGTGTGACAGGGGAGGCAGAAGGGGAGGGGTTGAGGTGGACAAGGGTGGTACAAGAGATGTTGCTACATGAGGTGGTGAGGAAGAGAGTGAGCATAGGATATCCACTGTTTTTGAGGTGAGTGTGCAGCCAGGGCCGAGCAAATTGCCTGGGTGGGTGCAATGGTGGAGGAGGCTGCGGTAGGGTTGGCTAATTCCTTGCAGACTTTGAAAAGTGTGTCCATGTTATTGGATACCACAGAGATGCAGGCTTGTATAAAGACTCTTTCCTGGGAGCAGAACCAGATTCTATACTGCCTTTGGAGGAGGCGGCAGGCCAGTTTGTCAGAGGGTGCACTAGAGGAATCCCATTTACATTTGGCTGCCCTGCACTTGTGTTTAACAGAAGCTGATTTGGAGTCATACCAAGAGTTGCACTTTTTGGTAGGCTTCAGTCGTACCCTCATGAGAGAAGAAAGAATATAAAGAGTATTGGAAACAGAGAGGTTAAAGTTTGAGAGGGCTGTGGCAGGGTGGGAGTCAGTCGCAGGAGTGGAAGGAGCATAATAGGTGGAGGCAAAGGCAGCTACTGAGACTCTTTCCATGGGTCGGATGACCTTGTAGACGGGAGGCAGTGCAAGGCTTACCTATGCAAGCGGAGAAGAGAGCTTCAAGTGAGAAGAGAGGAAAAATGATCAGTCCAGGAGAGAGAAGCAGTGAGAGGGATAGATAGCGGAATGTCAGTTGAGAAGAGAGCATCCAAGGTGTGGCCAGCGTTGGGCCAGACGGTAAGATGGAAAGAAAGGGAGAGTCGAAAAGGTTACATAAAGGTCTTAAGAAATCAGGTGAGTCGAGATGGATATTGGGATCACCCAGTAGGAGGAGATGAGAAGAAGAGGAAAGGAGAGAGGAGGCCAGGTCAGCCCATTATGAAAGGAAGAGGGAGGGCTGACCATGTGGCTGATAGAAGGTGGCCAGCAGGAGTGAAGAGCTAGGAGAGAGGCAGAGCCTGCAGACCAGTCACTCAAAGGATGAGTAGGCCTGAGTGGGAATGACAGACACAGGGATACACTCAGGGAAGATCAATGCTACTCCCCTGGTCTGTTTGGTCTAGGAAGAGAGAGTATTGTGTAGCCTTCTGGGAGAAGTGTATCAAAACTTGTGACAGAGCAATCCTTGAACCAGGTTTCAGTGATGGCAAGAACATCACAATCCAGGAGTTCAAGGAGTTTGCAGATGTCAGAGGAGTGTTTGACGGCTGAGTGAGTGCTTACCATGGCAATGTGGAGCAGATTGCAATCAGTGAAAGACTTACGGGGGATGAGGGGGCAGTGGGGCCCCCTAAGTGACGATAGTGCCTGAGGGACAGAGGTAGAAGGGGATAGAGGAGCCAAGGCCGGTAAGGGAGCCGGCACCATAATGGGTGAGGAGGAAGCCAGTGCGGGAGGCACCACAGGGGGAAAGGTAGCCCCAGATACAGTGTTGGTGTATGACTGGTTCATCCAAGAGGAGAAGGCAGACAGGGTTGTCAATGTGTGGGGTGGTGGCAAGAATGCCATGGCGAGGGTAGAAGGGTGGTTAGGAGGTGACAAGGGAGCCAAGGTGGGCACAGCTGGCATGGGACCCAGGGCAGCTGAAGGAGCTGGTGCAGAAGGCGGAAGGAGGTTGATAAAGCGGGGGAGGAGCCTATCAAAGAGTAGAAAGTTGGGTTGAGGACCCTGGACCATGATGGTACCATTGCAGTAGACATTGATGATGACCCTGGAGGTGGAGAGCGCAAGAAAGACCTCCCAGCGGGTGCCACCATTGATGGGCGAAGAAGAGAATGGAGAGAGAAGAACAATCATATGGAGAGTCTATAGGACCGGTGAGGGAACGACATAGAGAATGTCTGTGAGAGTCTTTCTGGCAGAGGCAATGACGTAGGTGCCTGCAATTGGAAGGCCTGGGCTAGAGCTCAGTATGACCTTCTTTAGGTTCTTCCTGACAGACTTATTTAGGGGTGAAGGATAAGAGATAGAGAAGCAGTTTGAGAAGATAGGAGAGATAGATTGTGCCATAGCAAACTGCTGAGAGTAAGGTACACTTAACCAGGCTGAGGCCACAGAGGCGCAGCGAGAGCAATAGGTAGGGGGGGGAGACAAGGATCAAGCATGGGAGAAAAACAATGGGAGCTGAGGGAGGTAATATGCACAGAAAAACAGTGAACATGCAGAGGAAGGGGAGGTAGCCGATGTAGGGCTGAGGGGAATAACAGCACAGAGGGACAATGGGACTGAGGAAGGGTGAGGGAACCGGTAGCAGACTAGACAAAGTAAAGAGGGGTGGACTTGTTAACACATTCTCATGAAAAGCAGGTTATGCACAAAGCTAAAAACAAATGTAAACAGGAGCAGGACAATCAAGATGGGCACACAGCTGAAAATGAATTTAAATAGCAGCAGGCATTCAAAGTGACATATATTTTAGAGGAGTCATCGATCTGACCATGCTAACCAGAGCTTTCACCTCAACTTCCACTGCCTTTGATGTTGACGCCCGAAGACCTGGATAACCCAGCAGGCAGTCCATGGGGTTACCAGCCACTGCATCGAAATGGACAGTGACCATGTAAGTAATCTGACAGTTGCAGTTATGAGCTCTAATGAGAGTGGTGTACGAAGAAAGGACCTTGGAAAATTGACAGTAGGGGTTTTGGGTCCATCACGATCATGATAGGATGATGAAAAATGTAAAGGTGGACATGACGACACCACAACAGACCAAGGAACACCTCACACTCTATTTGTGAATGTCACATTTCTGTTTGTATCAATGCGTTGGGAGCCCCTACTCTCTGCACCCCCTATTCCAGGGTAAAGGCCTTCCTTCTTTCCGTATGTGGCTCCTGAAATGCCTGGCCTGTTTAATATACCAGGGGACCCCAGGCTCCATCTAGCTCATGCGTCTCTAGAAATATTGTTTTTAACTAAACCCTGTCATGCTTTTCTTCTATTCTTTGACCCACTGCTGAGATCCCACACAGTAACATGTAAAATGTGACTCGGAAGCAATGGGCCTTACAAAATGAACGACGTCTCAAAATGCAACACATCACACACATCTATGACTCCAAGAAATCAACAGCCTACAGAAGGACAAACATATAATACATAGATTTTAAGACAAAGCTATATTTCACATGGACCTGCACTATAAGAATATTGTTACTCTCTTGCCAACATGGACTAGGGGAAAGCCATATAATTGCTGCCATTTCTTCCATAAAGTTGTGGCCCTGAGGGCAGATGTCCATTTCATGCATGCCTTTGAAGGACAATAGAGGTTGGGCAGAATGTGAGTCTTATGAGCCACAGTGACATTCAGAGGGACCAGTCTGTTGGGAAGTGTCTGGATTTTCCTCGGGCTGAGGCTTAAGGAAAGTAGACATTAAGGTGAAGTAGTCCATCCATGAAGCCTAGAAGCCTATCCCTTGAGGATGAGCGGGGTCCGCAGCACTGACCTGGTAGTGGTGAACTTGCACATTAAATCAATAAGAGAATTGCAAAGTCCTCTCCTTTCCTGGTGCAAAATTAAAGAAAATGAAAGGTCTGTCTTAGAAACCATAAACTGTGCTTCATATGAGACTGCAGGATGTGGTTTCTAATCAAATTTAGAAGCAAAGTAAGAATATGTCCTGTCAGACACTACAGTCATGTTTGTGTGCCAGAATATGCATGTCAGACCATCACATGAGCTGTGTAGCCTCTCGCTCACCACCTGTGGTGAAATTACACACATGATCATCTAATCTATCCCATTTATCCCTCTTTATCCAAAGTTGCCACTGAGATCAGCTGGAAATTCAGCAGTCAAGGAGTACAGGACACAGCTTAGCCCCAGTCAGAGCAGCATGTGCTGTTGAGTGCTGTGTTCAGCAGTGTGTTACTTACTTCAACCCAGTGTTGCCACAAACAAAAGGAACTGTCTGAGGCACAGCTGAAGATCTTTGCAGATGTAGAAAGAAAATCCTGCTCAAATATGAGAGTGCAGGTGTCTGTCTCCTTTTGCTAGAGACTCCCACGATTTTAGGGAGACCTGGCAGCTCTGTTGACAGAGAAATGTAGGGGGCACTCCATGACACGATATGGAATACATTGCCAGAAAAAAGGGACTAGCCAGAAATGCTGTCTGGTGGTAAACTCCGAGGCAGTTAGTACTGTGGTAGAGCCCAGATTGTCCATACTTACTTTCAGGAAAGTCATGATTCTATTAAAGAAACAGAGGCTCGTACTATGCACACTTTTCTTAATTAAAACTCAAGCAGCAATCTTAAAAAAGAAAAAAAACATTACAGAAAAATCAAAGAAAAAAACATTTTCTGTGACAATGTAGTCTTTGCAGTTTGAAACTCTATTGCCCTCAGACATGACACATGTCCTAGTCCATGAATCACAAAGTTATGGTCCCATCACCTCACAATTCCTCATCCCCAAATCCTCTTTTTTTTTTTACTGTCTCACTGTAGCTTCCTAATGAATGACTCCATCTCGAACAGGGTATAATGAAGAATAAAACATACAATGAACCGCCTCCAAATCTGTCTGGGATCTGCCCTGTGTTGTCTGCCTGTTTAGTGACCGCACCTGCTGTCAGGTCTCCTTGGAGGTTCAGCAGATTTCTTCTTAGATAAGTAACTGTAAAATGACTGACGAATGCAACTTGTTATGCCATATGATTGATGGAAAATTGATCAGTTAGTTAACAGAACTTTTAAACAGAAGAGGTGATTGAGCAAACATAAGACTGTCAAGTAAAGTTTAGTCTTTAATGGAAAGTCAATACTGTGATGTTTCAAAGTGTCGTTCATTTTCTACAGGGGCAGAGATAGTGCCCCGGCTTTGAATCTGTGATAAACCGCAGGAACTTCATTCTCTGCTGTGGCCTGGTCTCGGATTTCTCCCAATTGATGAGAAAACCCAGCTTCTCTAGGAGACCCGTCATTGGGACCATTTGCTCTGGCAGCCGCATCCGATCTTGCGCCATGAGACAAATATCCTCGATGTATAAAATCAGTCTCACTCCTGAGTAGCTTTGTGAAGCACCACAGTGCTGAAGTTAGTCCGAAAAGGGAGACACATGAACTCCCACCTTTGCCATCACCAGAGGAATTCTAAAAATTGCTGGTGCATCTCAGGAATGGGTACTGCTAGATAGGCATCCCTCAAATCCAGTGCCCTTTCTACAAAATGTCCCTGAAGAGATGGATTTTCTCCATTTTGCAGTGTTGGTACACGAGAAAGGCGTTAAATTGTCTGAGATTATCACCGGCCTGCCCTTTTGCTTCAGTTTCACCAGTAAGACATTGCTGCGCTGGCCTTATCACCATTTTCTTTAGAAACTCTCCTACTTCGTTGTCCACAAGGCTTTGGTCCTCCTCTGTATTAGGGAGAATTCTCAAAATGTGCTAATTTCCCTTACCTTTTGAGACCCCCAGCAACTTTGATGGATTTCTAGGATTTGATTTTTCTACCTGAGAAGAGTGTGAGCCTTTTTTCCCCTACAGTTCCATGTATTTTGATGTGTGTTTTACTTTTGTGTTCGTTGGCTATGGTGTTTCTTTGTGTCACACAGCACCTTCAGTACAGTGGCACAGGGGTGTCTTTCAGACTCCCCAAGGTTTAAACACTTTCTCTGGGACTGACTACCGTCTCCCAGAGCATGTAAATTTAAATTGACTTTCCTAGTCTCTTTATATTTACTGACCCAGCACACACTATCTTCCTATTGAGTGCTGGAGGGGTTGCCTAGCATCCCCTGAGTCAAAACACTCATGTAACAGTCAAATGTTACCCTTTCCTACTTGTGGTTTAGATCAAACTACCATGATTTTACCCGGCAGCGAACAACGGTAGCAAAAAATCGGGTCAGCCATGTTTTTTAAGATGGCGCCCAAGACCTATCTGTAAAAACAGACTCTGGTTGACTTTTTCGCCGTTTCTTTTAGGAAAGGTCCTTCTTGTGTTTAACTCTGCATGGCAAACCAGGTTTAGTCCCTTTGTTAGTTGGCCTTTGGCGGGTTTCAGTGCTGAAGTGGGGTGGACAGGATGTGAGGGAGGTGCCTGAAACTCCCTGTGCTTAGTCTCCTAGGAGACCTGAATGCACTCTTGGCTTGACTCTTGGATTGGATGGCTGGCTGTCCGGCAAGGACAGCCACCCTGCTGTGTGAGTGACAGCCAGGATGGAATGAATGGGGAAAAAACATTTAAAAGCAGGTCTCTGGGACTTGGAAAGCAGAGTCGACCACTGGAACGAAAGAACCAAATATGTTTTGAACTAAAAAGGCTTCCCCTCAAAGGATCTCTGGTGGAGTAGCAGGTCTGGATGAAAGGGGTCGACCAGGGAAATATCTCTGCATTTCTAAATGCTCTTATTGTGCCTTTTGCACGGTTCTCCTTCCTGAGGAGTGGCCAAGCTCACAGAAAGGTGAGAACTCTCAGTGCTGCTGGAATCCCATTCAGTGCCCTTTTGGTCTTTCTGTGGGCTAAGGGGTATGCATAGCTCTCAACCATTAGTTTTGCAAAGGCGGGTGAAATCAAATGAT
The DNA here is from genome assembly GCF_040938575.1 of Ambystoma mexicanum. Classification (NCBI taxonomy): domain Eukaryota; kingdom Metazoa; phylum Chordata; class Amphibia; order Caudata; family Ambystomatidae; genus Ambystoma; species Ambystoma mexicanum. Next base: position 644,529,690 of record NC_090930.1, on the reverse strand, counting down.
TTTGATTTTGGCGGGTGAGACACCCATTGGAATGAATGGGCGCGCAGAAGGCTTGGTGGGTGAGTAAGCCCTTTAGAGTTGATAGCTATGGGTATGTCACCTTGTTCCTTCCATCACGCCTTTCCCTTAGCATGCCACTATTTTGTGTGTCCTTTGCATGATTCGGACAGTGGTTTGCCACTGGACTTACGTTCCTCCTGCCATTGTCTCTTGCAGGCTCTGGGCCTCACAGTTGTCAGCCCTTGCGAAAAGGCGACCCAGCCCAGGAGAAAGTCCAGTTTATGGGATAACGGCCCCTCCCCCTGCCCATGCTGCTTTCTCCATCAGCTGTCCCAGAGAGGGGTCCTGCAGAATGTTTGAAGGCCCTTCTCTGCTTTACTTGCTGTCAGAGGATTCTACTTCTACCCAGGCCATATTGTGTAATGCACAGGAGACAGACAGCTAGCAGCCGCAAGGTGACGCACAGGCTTTTTATTATTAAATTTGATTTATAACATCTCACAATGGTTGTGAGGCTATTTCATCACTTGTTTAATGTCTTTGAAGTCATTTAAACTGCACATTTTACATCAGCTAGTCCCAAGATTGGTGGCATGCTGGAGTTCCAAGTGCTTTCAACTATTCAATTACAGTAAGTTATGAAATATAAGGCAAGAGCCTAAGAGGTGAGATGCCTGAAGTAATTTTGAAGCAATGAAAAAACGGATTTGAAGCAGATATAAAGACATATCTAGGTGGCATGCCATGTTAGAATTGACACTGAAAAGGGACTTGCAGACCCTGCTTTCTTTTTAGGTCATAAGAACTAGCACCAGAAATTTCCAATCTAAAGCATCGGTGTAATGGTAAAACTTCCAACTACAGTCCATGAGGTTGTGAGCTCAAGGGAGCTATAGGATTAATTAATTTCTTTTTTTAAAATTTGATTTATAACATCTCACAATGGGTGTGAGGCTTTAGATCACTTGTTTAATGTCTTTGAAGTCATTTAAACAGTAAATTTGCCATCAGCTAGTCCCGAGAGCAATGACATGCTGTTGCATGCTGGAGTTCATAGTGCTTTAAACCATTCAATTGCTGTAAGTTAGGAAATATAAGACAAGAGCCTAAGAGGTGAGATGCCTGAAGTAATTTTGAAGCAATGAAAAACGGATTTGAAGCAGATATAAAGAAATACCTAGGTGGCATGGCACGTTAGAATTGACACTGAAAAGGGTCTTGCAGGCCCTGCTTTCTGATTAGGTCATAAGCAGGGGTGTTGCTAAGTCTGGAAAAGACCCGGGGCTACGCTGATGTCAGATCTGTTGGGACCGGGGGCTAGCTAGCCTTTTAGCTGTAGCTCCTGAGATTCTATCCTGGGCTACAACCAAAAGACCAGGGGCTATAGCCCCCTTAGCCCCCCCCCTAGCAATGCCTCTGGTAATCAGAACTAGCACCAGAAACTTTCCTCCTAAAACGTTGGTGAAGTGGTAGAACTACAGACAATGAGGTTGTGATATCAAGGGAGCTATCCGAGTTTAATTAATTTCTTTTTTTTAAAAATTTGATTCATAACATCTCACAATGTTTGTGAGGCTTTACATTCACTTGTTTAATGTCTTTGAAGTCATTTAAACAGCACGTTTGCCATCAGCTAGTCCCGAGATTGGTGACATGCTGGGGCATGATAAATGCTTAAACTATGCATTTGCTGAAAGTGTTTTAATATATAACAATCCCACAATGATTTAGAGGGTAGCTTTCACTTGTTGAATGTGTTTGAAATCCCTTAAACTATACATTTTACATCAGCCAATCCAGAGATTGGTGGCATGTTGTGGCACGCTGTGGCATGTGCCACATGTCACATTCGGCTCCTAACTCTTCTCCAGTCCAACCTTTACAGAATCCTTGTAAACAATTCGTTCAACTTTATTGCCACGTGTTTTTAAACCTTATTGCGTCACTAATCCTCCTCATGAGCCATATATTGCTGTCCTTCTCAGAGCCAACATGTCTAATACCTTTCCCCCACTCCGATGCAGTCTATCTCCGCATAACTCTCCTGATGTGCCGTTCATTTTATTATCCCAAACGTAGCATTCGAGAAGGCATCACAATCACAGAGTTTTTACTCGTATTACATATTCACAATTCAAAGAGAAACTCCAAGCGAAGCGAACTTGCCGACGTATTCTCCCTCCGCACGTCACCCCGTCCAGTCGCCCTGAAAAGCTCCCCGGCTTCAGAAAATTGGGGTTAGAAGAATCACATTACCGTTTGACAACACAAGACATTCATCTTTCCAGGCCAATACCTGATTTGATCCTTACTGAACGGTGGCATTTTTAATTGTGCCGACTACATGAAACAGTACACATGCCTGCCCGCCGCACTTCTTGGTGTGTGCGCGCAGGTGCGCATGCCTGTGCCTATTTCAGGTGGATTATGGCTGGTGGGCAGGGCTTGCCTATATGAACAAAAAAACAGTATATTACATCTCCTTATACTGTTTCAACAGCGTATACCATAATATACCATAGTCCCCTTCCTTTGTGGGCACCGAGAGATATTCACGCTCACCTAAGATAGCAATTCAGTAACGTATAATAGCGAAAATGCCCGCAATACAGGGAATATCCAAGTCCTTCCTCACATGCCATTCAGGAAGCTTCCCAGTCACAACAGGCACTTTTGGGCACTTCTTGGTGCGTGTGTACAAGTGCGCGCGCCTGTGCCTATTTCAGGTGGATTACGGCTGATGGGTGGGGCTTGCCTATAAGAACGAAAAAACAGTATAATAGCTCTCCGTATACCATAGTCCCCTTCCTTTGTGGGCACCGAGAGATATTCACGCTCACCTAAGATAGCAATTCAGTAACGTATAATAGCGAAAATGCCCGCAATACAGGGAATATCCAAGTCCTTCCTCACATGACATTCAGGCAGCTTCCCAGTCACAACAGGCACTTTTGGGCACTTCTTGGTGCGTGTGTACAAGTGCGCGCGCCTGTGCCTATTTCAGGTGGATTACGGCTGATGGGTGGGGCTTGCCTATAAGAACGAAAAAACAGTATAATAGCTCTCCGTATACTGTTTTAACAGCGTATACCATAGTATACCTTAGTCGCCTACCTTTGTGGACACCGAGAGTTATTTCACTCTCCCCTAAGATAGCAATTCAGTAAAGTATAATAGCGAAAATACCAGCAATACAGGGAATATCCAGGTCCTTCCTCACACGCGTCCAGGCGGCTTCCCAGGCACAACAGGCACTTTTGGGCACTTCTTGGTGCATGTGTGCAGGTGCGCGCGCCTGTGCCTATTTCAGGTGGATTACGTGGGCAGGGCCTGCCTATATGAAAGAAAAAAAACAGTATATTAGCTCTCCTTGTACTGTTTTAAAAGTGTATAACATAGTCCCCTTCCTTTGCGGACACCGAGAGATATTCACTCTTACCTAAAATCGTAGTACAGTAAAGTCTAATAGCGAAAATGCTGGCAATACAGGGAATATTCAAGTCCTACATCACGCAGCGTTCAGACAGCTTCCCAGGCACAGCAGATACTTTTGAGCACTTCTTGGTGCACGTGCGCAGGTGTGCGTGCCTGTGCCTATTTCAGGTGGATTTCGGCTGGTGGGCGGGGCTTGCCTATATGAACAAAAACAACAGTATATTAGCTGTCCTTATACTGTTTTAACAGCGTATACCATGGTATACCATATTCACTCTCATCTAAGATACCAGTACAGTAAAGTCTAATAGCGAAAATAGTGGCAATACAGGGAATAGCCAAGTCCTTCCACACACAGCGTTCAGGCAGCTTCTGGGTTGTGCAAGGTATTACAACAGTCACCAAGAGGCCAGCCATGAAACAAGAGGCCGATAGCACACTGCCTAAGCAAAGTGTGTGATACTTGGCAAATTATTTAATCTCACTGTGCATTGCCTAAAACATTGCGAGTTCTCAAAGCCTGCAATCTTTTCTACATAACAGTGAACCTGTCAAAACAGGTCACAATAAGTTTGTGATTGATGAATGTCTTTGATCAATATTTTGCACTTTTTTAAAATATAGTCTGGCCGTGCTCAACGGCCACGTTCCTGCAACTAAAGATGTTTCCTTGAGTATATATTTATATTCAAGCAAAAAACTTTAGTTGCAGGGGAGTTAAGGTGAGCAATATATTGTAACAAAACTGTTGTGATATGCATCATTGTGGTGTGGTGAGATCTGGAAGGAAGGGAGATGTGTTGTATAGTGCTTGGGATGGAAGTAGAAGCCTGGTGATGTAAGAGAGTATGTTGGGTGTGACTGAGAGAATATTTATGTGTGAGTGAGAGAATATGTGCAGTTAAGGTTCTAGATATAGGCAGTTGGAGAGCCCCTGCCTGTTGATGGGAGCCAGTGGATATCTCTGTAACATCTTAATGTAACCGACGACAGAAAATGAATAAAGGAACTGTGCTGGCACCTTACCTGTGTGCCTAAGGATCCTACTTCATTTCACTGGTGACGAGTTGGTGTTCATGAAGATTGTATATGGACCTGCGTGGCAAGAAGAGATGTTTAAGGTGACCAGTCTGCTGCAGGGGGTACAGAGAAGAAGAGAGAGGAGGAACCACTGCCCCCACAAGTAAGCCCCATCACCCAGGACAAATAAAGAGGGAGAGCTGCAGGAGGCCCTAAAGGTAAAAAGGTGTAGAGCCTGTGCAAAGTACACATGGAGTTGTAGCCCTGAGCAAAGAAAGACAGAGTGCTGCAGAGGATTTGAAATTTGGTGGAACGTATAGTAGCCGACTGTGTGCATTCCCTGGGCAAAGGTGAAGATGATCAACCAGGTCTGGTCTAAGGGTCCTGTATGAAGACCAAAGGTAGGAGGAGGCTGATCCAGAGTGTAATCAGAGACAGTGTTCTACCCCACATGGAAATGGGAAGCCCGGGATGTACTGCCACGAAGCACAAGTGTTCAGCCAGGGCCCATGGTGCATAGGAGGTAAAATGTGCACCACCAAAAGGTGCTGTCGATGAGAAAACCTTTAATGTTATTTTTTCTTTTAAGGTTTTATTGATTTTACAACAAGCAACACATAACTTACACTCCCGACATTGACATTTACAGTTACATGTGTATCACAATATGCATTACATGGTTGTCTCCATAATGTCTTCCCCCTCCCTCCCCCATAAACTCGAGCACTCCCCCTTGTACCTCCGGTTTCTGTTGCTCAGGGTCAGTCCTCCTCATGGTTCTCGGGCAGGTCCTCATGACTGGGGTCACTTCGGGTGCACCCGTGTAGCGAGGCTATCATTTGTCTCCATTCCATCAGTGGTCCCACTGCTTCACCCTTCCCTTTGCTAGCCGCACCGTACCATGCCATTGTCTCCGCCTCTGCCCACTTAAGGAGGTCCACCCACTACCTCTCCACTCTAGGTCTGTGAGCGGCTTTCCAGCTCATGGTGATTCTCCTCTTGCCCAGGATGTATGCTAAGTCTTGGAGTTTGCATACATGTTTCAAATTGCATGGCCTGGTGAATCCCCCTAGCATGCATGTCCATATGGATTCTATGTCTAATTTAATCCCCTTCTCGGACAGCTTGAGTTTAACTTCCCCCCAAAACTTCCCGACCTCCGGGCATGCCCAGAACATGTGGATCATCCCGGCGCTCACCTCTCCACACTTAGGGCATTTTTGTGCCTCTGCGTTTCCAAATTTTGCTATCATATGGGGGGTCACATATGCTCTATGAGTGACATATAGTTGAATTTGTTGTAACCTATCATTTCTAGAAACATTCTTGTGGTATCTTTGGGCCCTCTCCCATTGCCCGTCTTGCATGGCTTCTGCTGCCTCCTCCTCCCAATCCCGGCTTAGTTCGAGTGGCTCTTTTCCCACTTTGGACATAGCTAGTTCATATATCCTGGATATCTCATGCCCCCCCTCCGAGATGTCATACATTGTTTTGATAGCCATATCCAGTAGCTCCGCCAGCACTATTTCGGACCATGTTTATTTCACTTTTTTGACTTTTCTGTTATATGTGATGTGCTGTCCTTGCTGTACCCCGGTTCCGTCTACTATTGTTTGGAAATCCATGGCCTCCCCCTCCTGCCAGATGTCCCCCAGGGTGGCTAGTCCCACTGGCTTCCAGTATTTCTAGATCATTTTTCTGAGTTGGACATCTTCTCCGCATAGCACCACAAGTGGCGTCTGCGGGGAGCACGGGGCCGGGCCACCCATGGACCGGCACGCTTGTGCCAGACCTCCCAGCCCAGTGTCAGCAATCTTGGTCTCCCCTGCACCTCTGGTTTGGGTAGCCATATTAGTTCTCGTAAAAAATATGGGGCACTCTCCTCTTTCTGCAGCCTGGATCCTGCGGCTCGTCCTCCGCCAGCCACCTGGCTACATATTGTAGTTGTGCCGCTAAGTGGTATATCTCGAAGTTTGGTAACTTTATGCCCCCCTCTATCATATGCATTCTGTAGTTTCCACAGGGCCACTCTGTTTCTTGTGTTATGTCACAGGAAGCCCCTGTACAGGCTGCTCAGTTTAGTAAAGAAGCACCTGGGCACCATGTATGGGATCTTTGTAAAGAAATGCAGTAGCCTGGGCAGGACCACCATCTTCAGCATGGCCGCCCTCCCTCCCATAGCCAGGGGTAGTTTGGCCCAAAATTCTGTGCTATTTTTAACGTCTTCCACTGCTTTCTCTGTGTTGTGTTTGTGCTCAGCTGCTGCCGTATGATAAATGTTAATCCCCAGGTATCTAAATGTTTCGGTCTGCCAAGCTATCTGCAGAGTGGGCAGGTTTGTCCATGGAATGCCTTTGTATCTGCCCAAGGGAAACATGCTTGATTTATTGGGGTTGGGCATTATCCCGGGGAAGGCTGCATAACGTTCCATCACTTCTAAGATGTATTGCAGGTTCTCCTCCGGGTAATGCAGGTATATGAGCATATCGTCTGCATATAGCGATATTAGGTGCGGTCCCCCTTTGGTGTGCACCCCTATCTCGCCATACTGTTGTCTGAGGTAGATGGCCAGTGGCTCGAGTGCTAGTATATACATCATCAGTTCCATAGACAGCCCTTCCTCGTACCTCTACTTAAATGCCAACTCTCCGATATAATCTTCCCTGTTCTTACTCTGGATGTGGGGGAGCTGTAAAGCATTTTCACCCACCGCAAGTACCCAGGTCCCATTCCAAATCCTTTAGAGCCACCATCAGCCATGGCCATCGGACCAAGTCAAATGCCTTGACTGCATCCAGTGAGACTACTGCTATTTCGTGTGGGTCACCCTCTGTCTGCTCTATGATGTGATGGAGCCTCCTATGGTTGTCGGATATGCTCCTACCCGGAACATATCCTGTTTGGTCTGGGTGTATTAGTTTATTTATCATTGGCTTAAGTCTATTCATGAGTACTGCCGTGAGGATCTTACTGTCTTGGTTCAGCATGGACAGTGGTCTGTAAAACCTGCAGTCCATGCTGGGCTTGCCTGGCTTAAGGAGGGGAATGATCACCACCTCTCTCAGGGTTTCCAGCAGTCTCCCATTCTGATATGCCTCATTCAACATGGCCAGTAACGGGGGAAGGATCCCTTGTGTGTATGTTTTATAAAACTCGCTGGGGAGCCCATCCATGCCAGGGGCTTTGCACGTGGGTAGATGCGTCACCACTATCTCTAATTCCTCCAGCGTAACTGGGGCTTCTAAGTTCTCTCTATCTTCTGCTCTTAGTTGGGGCAATCCTATGTCTTCTAGGACCTCTTGTGTTTCACTTTCCATGTCCTCCCCCACGTCTGCATAGAAGTGTGTGTAAAATTCGAGGAATCTCTCATTCACCGTTTCTTGGGTATTGCAGACCTGTCCTGCCTCCCCCACTATCTCCCTAATTGCAGGGATTTTTTCCGCATTTTTATATAGCCACGCTAGCAGCCTCCCTGTTTTGTCCCCACCAGCATGTTGCTGTTCAATATATTTCTTATAATTCAGGTTACTGAGCCTGTCCCATAGCTCTTCGCCCACCAATTGCAGCTGGCTCGCCCCTTCCGCTTGTTCCTACGGGGTCCCCTCTTTCTCCATTATTATTTCCAATCTCTTTTCAATATCCTGCAACTCCCGCTCTATATCTCTCTGGAGCCCTTTAGATTTGAAGATGGCCGCCCCCCTGATTACCACCTTGAAGGCCTCCTACAGGGTCCCTTCCAATTCCACGCTCCCTGTATTAAGTTCAAAATAGCTTATTATCTCCTCCCTCACGGAATGAAGCGTCTCTCAGGGCCTCAGCTCTGAGTCTCCATGTGGGAACTCTGGCTCTTGGAGAGTGATGCCTCCACTCTAGGACCATGGGGGAGTGGTCCGACAGTATCCTGGCTTTGTATTCTGAGCCCACCACCTCCCTAGTTATTCCGGGGGTGATGAACATATAGTCCAACCTTTTGTATAGATTATATGGGGTCATGTAGTGGGAATAGTGTCTTGCTGTCGGGTGCTGCTGCCTCCATGTGTCTTCGAGCCCAAAGTCCATCAGGAGGGCCCGTAGTGCTCTCGCTGCGGTTGTGGGTTTATCAAATTTTGTGTCTGATCTATCTAATTTAGGGTCTAACGTGCAGTTAAAATCCCCCCCCAATGACCATCTCGTTCGCGAGAGGACTAATCTTCCTATATAGCATTTTGTAGTAAGTCACAGTATCTTGATTAGGGGCGTATGTATTTATGATGCTTATTTCTCTGTTCTCCAAGAGTCCCCGAAGTGCCACCATCCTCCCATCTGGCTACACCACTGTCTGTAGTATCTGAAGAGGCACTTGAGGTGCGACCCATATAATCACCCCCCTGGCATATGCTGAGTAAGTGGCACCTACCGTAGTGCCATTCCACTTTTTTTTTAATTACCTCCTGTTTCTCCTTCGTGAGGTGTGTCTCTTGCAATGGGGCTATATCTATTTTTTGCCTCCTCAGTACATCATCACTTTATTTCTCTTCAGATAGGTATTGAGCCCCCTGACATTCCAGGTTATCATTCTAAGGTCACCCATCCCCTTTTTGGTCTCTCCTCCTTTCCCTCTCCCCATTGTTCCTAGCCCGAGAATGTTCATCTTGGATTGTGTGCGGGGGCGCGTGGGCACATGCTCGTTCCCTAACCGCTACCACTACAAACTCTACAACTCCCTTTTCTGTCCCTCCTCCCATCCCAACCCCAACTGTTGCCCAGCTCCATCCCTGGATCTCAGGCGATCCCACATTTGGTCCCATCCAGCTACACAGGTACCGGGCACCCAGCAGGAGGTTACTGCTCTACTGGTAACCCAACTAACCTATCCAAGGGGGTATGAGGTCGGGTGCTCTTCTTCTCCCTGTCATGCGTCACCGTACTCTGCCTTCCCATTATCTAGCACAACTATAATCAAGTCCCATTGATACATCTTTATACAGCACCTTGCTCGCCGGGTCGCTGCGTCATTTCTCTGCGCTGCTTCATTTCTGGTCTTCCCTTCCATCCGGGAATTTTGGTGCATCCAGCCGATCCGACGCCTCCTCTGGGGTGTCAAAAAACACTGTTCTTTTCTTGTGAAATATCTTCAGTCTCGCTGGGTACATCAGCATGTACCTGTGGCCCGATTCCCGCAGCCTCCTCTTAACTGCACCAAAATTGAGTCTCCTTCGTTGTACCTGGAGAGTATAGTCAGGATATGCTGCTATTGAGGTGGATGCCCTCTGGATTGTGCCTCCCTTGCGGAAGTGTTCAAGTATTCGTTCCCTGTCACGGTAGTTCAATATTTTAGCGATGATGGGTCTCGATGGGCATCCAGGGGGGGTCTCCTTGCCAGGGCTCTGTGGGCCCTCTCCACAGCAAATCCCTGGGTCATTGTGCCCCCTTCTATCTCTTGCAGGAACATGGATTCAATGTACTCGGTGGGGTTCAACCCCTCTTCTCCTTTGGGAAGCCCCACGATGCATATATTGTTCCTTCGCGCTCTTCCTTCTGCCTCCTCAGCTCTGCTCTCCAGGTTGCCTACCTGCTGTCACAACGCGTGAATCTCCGAGGCGTGTGAGGCACAAGCCACTGTGTTGGCCTCTACTCCTTTCTCCAGTTCTCCTGTGCGGTCTGTTATTGCCCTCACGTCTTGTCTGAGGAGGTTCAGGTCTATTTGCACTGCGTCTATTTTAGATTCCAGCGCCACCTTCAGCGTGGTCATGGCGGCTTCCAGTTTCGTTTCCCACTCCGCCTTCAGGTCCGCTATAGCTTCCCGGATCTGCCGGTCGTCCCTCGCTGGCGATACGTCCAGCTGGGCGCTTCTGTCCTTGCTCCTGACACCCTCTGTTAGTTGCGGGGTCTTGGCGCAGTCATCCATTGTGGGCTGTTTCCCTTGGTTTTGTTGAGCTTGGTCGTCATGTTTAACGCTACGCTGAGCGGGCAAGCACTCTGTTCTGGACACTGCAGTGTATTGCCACTGTCATGGGCCCAGCCTCGTGAGCGTGGGTGCCCCAGTGGTTCGCTACCGGGGCAGTGATCTTCTTCTGGCACGTTCCACCTAGTACCATCCAGGGCAGTCCCTTCGCTTCACAGCATCCGATGTGGATGGCATCAGGTTGTTTTGCATCCCCTGCGCCACCTCCCTGCACTTTAGCTGGTGTCATCCCCGATGGTATTACCCTATCGGGCGACCCGGTGCAGTGCCCCGTGTGAGCTGCGTGCATCAGGGCCTCCCCCTTCCTTGTCTGCGGGGGTAGGCTCCGACCTGTATAGGCGCAGGGTCTGTTCGTCTAGCGATCTTTGCCCGGGTGCCCCAGATCATGGCACCCTCTGGGCGTCCTTCAGAGCCCCAGTTCCTTCTGCTTTCGTGGTCTCATTAGGCTGGTATGGCCTCCAGGCTCCGAAATCCAGCTGGGCCTCTTTGTGCAGGCCCCTGTGTGCCCACAAGCAGTTTTATTGTGTCGCTTGTGCTGTATGCACCATGGCAGGCCACCATAGGGGTTGCATGATCCTTTGTGGCATGGAGTGTTGTATCATCCAGCCCGTGTCCACTCCCTGCTTACCACTATTGGTGGTGTTGTGGGGGTATCCGCATGGTGGTGCTTGGGCCGCACAAGAGGCTAGGCGGTGCACACATCCCTATGTGCCTGGCTCCTCAGGTCCCACACAGCCCCGTGAGCAAATGCTTCCCTGCGGGGGGAAGGGGATTACTCCCGGGCCCCGTGCAATGCCTCTAGCCTGAGCCCAGGGTCCCGTGTTGTGCCGGCAGTCGCCAGCCCACCTTTGGCTGCGTGGGCCGCTGGCGCTGCCCTGCGCCCCTCCTCCTCCTCACAGCCTCCGGTGTCCGCTTTCCCTACCGGACACGGCAGAAGGTCTCCGAAGTGCCCTGCACTCTAGTTCGGGGACCCGTGCAATGAGCAGGTGGTTCTCAGCAGTGTCATCAGTCTGCACATCCCCTGCCTGGCTGCGAGGGACAGACCGCCTCAATCGCCCCAACAAAGGCACCGCCTGCCACCGTCACCCCTCTCACATCGTGGTCATTCTGGGCATGGAAGTGTCCCAGGCGCCGGTTCTCTGGCCGCTGTGCGCGCTTCTGCTGTTGTGTGGTGCGGTCCCCATGTGTGAGTTTCTCGACATCGGGTCCGTGGTGTGCTGCCGCAGGGCGCCTCCACAACCTCACCGCCGAGCCCCCTTTCCAAATCCTTTGTTCAGGGGCACAGCAGGCATTTTGGGCTGCGCTCCTCGTGTCCGTGAAAAATTAAGACCTCAATTAACTCCTTGTATAATGTGCGGTTTTCGTTCCTGTTGCGCGCATTGCGCGCCGCTCGCCTTCCCCTGCACAATCCTATATTATGGGCCAGGATTTTGTGGCAGGGAAGGCAGGTTTCAGCCAGATGTTTGTCAGATCGTCAGGAGCTCCAGAGTCCCCCAGCCTCCTACATGGCCGGCTAGCCACACCCCCGAGAAAACCTTTAATGTTACTATGATTTACACCCACAGCGATGAGTGGGCAGGCATAAATGATAAGAGTGGAGGCAATTAGCGCAAATGATCACCATAGCAGAAGACAGGGAGAATATATCCAGCATGAGGGTCCCTTGGGGATGCTGCCCGTAGCTAAAAAGGGGTCCCCAAAAGGTATGGCTGGGCAACGGTCATTGTGCTTTCCTGGAGATGTCATTGGGTGTGAAGAACTCCAGCATAATCCATGGATGGGGATCGAATGATGACATCACCAGAGTCATATCAGGTGATGGCAAACAGGAGAAGATGCTGTTCTTTGCGACAGAGCACCAGAGTTCGTAAGAGTTACGTAGAAATTGTTCCAGGAAGTAAAACCATTTAAGGAAAGGACGTTCCTATGTGCATAGGACATGATGATGTCACTGGATTTTAAAGTAAAACACACTTTGCCTTTCAAAGAAACAACCGAACGAAGCGTTGTGGAGGCAATAAAGAGAATTCACTAATGATGTTCTGGGTGGCAAGTGAAAAGTGACCAAGGTACTGTGACTTTGAGCTGACAGCGGCTCAGGATCAATTGTTCTGTTATGGTATGGTGACTGCAGCACAGGAAGGAAAGGATTTGTTTTTGTTGATTCCTGAGTAACGTGAGCTGAAATGATGGTGAAATGCCAATGCTAGTTAGTAGAAGTGGCAGTGCTTGTCAGTTATGATGTTTCAGCTTGGCAGTATGAAATATCATTGCGTGACAGAGTGTACAATCCTTACATTAATAGTACCGTTGTGACATAGTATGTTATAGTGCATGGCCGGAAGTATTATTAATGACCTTAGCGATGTCGCGTTAGAGCCGTGAAAAGATATGGGGCCTCATTACGAGCATGGAGGTAAAAACTGAGTCATTACCGGCATGGTGGTAATAGCGCATCCGTGCACCCTTTACGCCGCTAATAGCAGCTGATTACGATTGCGCTAGCACACGCGAACACTCATGCCGGTAATGGCTGCACTGCCATGCCGCTAAAGGCCCTCCAACCCCCCAAGAGCGCCATCACGGGACCCGCCGATACCACCTCCGCCAAGCAGCGACTCCTTAATAACGACCCGCTAATAACATCATGCAAATACTGGGCTCGTAACACCGGACCAGGAAGTAACGTCATCGTGTCGGAACGGGAAATGCACCGGTGGCCATCTGTAAAAACACAATACATTGCAATCCTCTCAATCCAGCAGTGCTACAGAGTTGAGAGCAGGGCCATACCATCCAGCATGTCCAAGGCAACCCGCAAGACCACCTCCCGCCTGCGCAACAACCTCAAAAGGGAAGTTCAACTCAGAAAAAAAAGAAATATGGTAGGAAGTTGTGCGTAAGGTGACAGCGGTTGGCGCAACCCCCCGCACGATGAAAGACTGTAAGAAGCGATTGGATGACCTACGTCTCCGGGTGAGTAACATCCTGGCATCAAATTGCAGGGAGGCCGTGGCCACAAGTGGGCGTGCCCACTCACCCGTAAAATTGATGCGATGGGAAGAGACCTGCAGCACCACCATAAATATGGAGTCCATTGAGGGCTTTGGTGAAATGGAGACGGATGCGGCGACATCGGGAGAAGGAGGTGAGTGACCCCGCAAACCCAGTAGGCCAAAACATGACGTAGTACAACAGATGTGAAAGTGAGCCAAGCCAATGCATGGTCCATCATACACGCATATACATATCCATGTCAAGATGGAGGCCCAAACCCTGGCACAATGAAATGCATGCTGGGTGCCAATCCCATTACCAACAGACACCCAACACACAGGGATCATTCATATGTTACACATCACACAAACCACAATACAAAGGTATGCCACCTGGTACACATCACTACCCAATGGAGAGGCCACGGCCTATGCCAATGTGCCCCCCCCTTGAAAGTACCCTGTGTGACACACCTATAAGAATGCAATGCATGAGAAATGAAATACTGTACAGAACCAACTCATGCATCTTGAATGTAACACCATCACTGATGCCCTGCATCTCTTGTTCCCCCACAGGCACTGATACTGAAAGTGAAGGGCAGGACCCTGCCCCAACGGCTCCAACACACTCCAAGTCATCCAGGGCCAGACCAGAGGGCACTTGGTCTTCCACCTCCAGGGCAGAACCGCGGGCCAGAGTGCAACCTAGTGCACCAGTATCGGCCTGGCCGGCTGTGGAGATTACAGCAGTCGACGAGACTACAAATACAGAGTCAGCAACAATTGCAGAGGGAGAGGCTGATGGTATGCAGTCTGCTGCCACCAGTTCTGTAGGTGAGGCAGCAGCCACAGCCCCCCTCAGGAATGTGGATGTGCACGCGGAGGAATACAAGGACATTGATGGCACCATCCATGTCTAATGTCCCCATACACCAAGCCCCAGTCCACCCCCCACCACTCCACACAGGCAACACCTGCAAGCTCCATGCAGGAACCAGCGGTTCTACTGCAGAGTCCGCATCTGTCCAGCACCTCAGAGGCCAGCCCTGCAATGGTCCACCCAGTCACAGCACCGTCCATCTCCACAGCCCCTACTGACATGGAGGCACGCCTGTCGAGGGGAGAGGCCCGTAAGGACTCAATGATAGAACTGGTGTGCCAGTATGTGGCCGAGGGTGAACAGACATGCTTTGAAATACGGGAGGCGAATGCTGCAACCATTACGGCCATCAATTTGAGTGCCATACTCATTTGTGACAGTTTAGGGGTGGTGACACAGGTCCTTAGCAGGATGCTGTAACACATGCAGCAGCAACAACCTGCACCATCGGTGCCAAATTCATCCACCTCCACCCCATCGACCACATCTGTAAGCTCGACTCCCTCAAGCCCTGTGCGGATGATGAGGTGCAGTGCAAGGCACACAGAAATGCTGCATCCCGACACAAAAAGAGACCGGAAATAGCCGGTCCAACCACATCATGTGTGGGATGACAATGGGTGAGGGGGAGGTGGTGTTGGTGGTGTTAAGGTGGTAATAGGGGTGTTTATTGGGGGGTGTGGCGTGTTTAGGGATGGGCATGGAGTGTTTGGGGGTGGGTATGGGGTGTTTGGGGGTATGGGGTGTTTGGGTGTTTTGGGGGTAGGCGGGAGGGAGTGTGGGAGGAAGCACTATATTGTTATTATTCCTAATACACCCATTGTGTTCAAATTCATTTCATGACTAGATGAAGTGTCAGGAACGGTACGAGGCAGGTAGGTGAGTTTATATATTTATTTCTCTATATCGTATGTACGGGGAAAATGCTAGTTATATGCTATCAGGCTCCACCAGCTGCCGAGCAATACGTTAGCATTTGAATGTTGCACTCCCTCAGCACCGTACGTCGTCTCTTATTGTGACGTGCTTCACCGGGGAACTTCTCGTGCTTGCTTCGCCACGAGCCCTCATGCTTAATGATGACATATTGGTAATACTACACATCTCCCCTTCTTACATTAATTGATGACACAACTATTCTGACTTTTTTTACACAAGTCCTGGGCTTAGTGTTCCCACACAAAGTCTTTCAATCCGCAGGGATCACGAATGACTCTTCCTTTTCTTGAAGTACGTGAAATATCTGTTTTCGGTTTTGGCAAGGAAATCATCGATGATTCTTTGTCTCGTACTACATCTCTCTGACATTTCTCACCAACACCAGCACCATTAACATTCATACCTCTCTTTGGTTTCTCACGATTTTCATGCATAGATGCATTCATTGTAGGAGTGTCCCACACACATTCTCTCTCCATATTCCACACCCTTCCGTCTTCAACCCTCACTGCATGTTTAAACGCTTCAATGACTCCAACAGGTTTGGACCATTTACATGGACCATCTCTTAAAACAGGTGGAAGTTTAATTCTCACCCGTCCTCCAACTTTCAATGGTGGTCTTTTTGCCTTAATGCCTACAGACACATCATGAGCTCTTTTATTTCTTAACTGCATGGTTCTTATGTTCTGACATGCATCTCCAAAATCTTTCCTTATCACAGTCATTCTTTTCAACCAGGATGGTGTTAACCTAGTGTTTGCTTTCCGACCTCTACTCATTTCAAATGGCGACAGGCCAGTCGTGCAGTGTGTTGTGAAACGGTGTGCATTAATCTTTTGTCTAACAGCTTCTTCCCATTTAACACCATTTGCCCAAGCCCATCGCACAGCACCTTTAAGTACTCTGTTGAAACGCTCGACCATCCCGTTAGTTTGCGGGTGATATATAGCGCTTTTCTTGTGTACAATTGAATTCTCCACGCAAAATTTCTGCATTTCTCTTGAACGGAACTGAACTCCATTGTCTGTCAGTATACTTTTGGGTAAACCTTCCCTTCCACATACTTCTTTTAAAAAGTCAACCACCATTTTAGCCGTCATGCATGGTTTAATCAAGACTTCAACCCATCTAGTCAACAGGTCAATGATTACTAAACAATATTGTTGCTTACCCTCACTGTAAATTGGACCTACTATATCCATACCAAGGTCTTCCCAAATGTTACCTGGGAGTTCAGTCACCACCATGGGGTATTTCTCATTCACACAGCTCCTGTCACTCTCTTTGCAAAGGATACAATCACGTATAACTCTCTCAGCCTGTAGATCGTGTCCTGGCCACCAGAATTCATCTCGTATTCTTCTCTTCGTCTTTACAATTCCTTGATGGCCTTCATGACCTAACTCTATTATCTTTTGACGTAGACTTACAGGTGGAATAATCTGTCACTCCTCATGATTCTGTCATTCTCCACCTTTAGTTCATTCGCAACTTTCCAATATTCTAATAGTCCATTTTCTTCATATTTGGATTTTGTTAACGAACTGCCATCCAAAATGATGCGTTTCAACTTTTTGAATGTCTCGTCCGAATCCTCTGCTTCATTCCATTCCTTCTCTGATATAGACAAACCTTCAATATTTAACACAACTTCGGATTCCATATCTTCGACATCATCTACCTCTGAGATATTAGTGAGCCTTGAAAGACAGTCGGCAGCACGATTTTTCGTGCCTGGCACATATTTCACTGTACAGTTATATTCTTGCAGGAGTATGACCCATCTTTTCATACGATTCGAGACATTGTCCAATCCTTTATTCATTATAACATGGACCAATGGCTTGTGATCCGTGCGGAACTCCACCTCTGTGCCCCAAATGAAATTCCGGAACTTTTCTGCAGCCCATATAATGGCCAACATTTCTTTTTCAATAGCCGCATATGTTTTCTCCTTTCAGCAATCTGGATGCAAAGGCTACCAATCTCTCTTTACCATCAAATCCTTGCGTGACGACCGCACCAAGACCTACATTACTGGCATCTGTCGTGATAATGGTCTTTTCCCCACTTATGAAATTCCTCAATGACGGAGCTTTGTTTAGTTCATGTTTTATCCATGTAAATTCTTCTTCACATTCTGTGTCCCATGCAAATGTTTTCTTCTTCAATAACTCGCGGAGGGGAACAGTGTGCATGGCGAAATCACGCATGAATTTCGAATAGTACTCTGCCATGCCTATAAAGGTACGTACTTCCTCCTTAGATTTGGGCCTTGGCATATTCTCTATCGCATCCAACAGTTGTTTCTTGGGTCTTACTCCCTCAGCTGATATGGTATGTCCCAAATATTCAATTATATCACAATTTATCTTGCATTTTTCCTTACTCAGAGTCATGCCAGCTTCACACAGTTTCTTGCATACATGTTGCAATTTCTCATCATGTGTCTTCTGGTCAACAGCATGTATCAATATATCATCCTGGAAACATATAATACCATGTTCTCCTTCGAATAATTTATGCATAATTTTCTGAAAGACAGATGCAGCTGATATAAGCCCAAAAGGTAGTCTCTTGTACTGATATAGGCCGTCAGGTGTAATAAATGCTGTCATGCATCTAGACTCTTTGTGTAAATTTACCTGATAGTAGGCTGAGGTCAAATCAAGGGTCGAGAACCGCTTCGATGGACCAATCGTAGAAACTATTTCTTGAATGTTCGGGAGTGGGTGCCTGTCCGGAATTACACATTTATTCAGTTCTCGCATGTCGACACGTATTCTCAATTTCCCAGATTTCTTCCTTAAGACAACCAACGGGGACACCCATTCACTGGCATCAATGGCTTCTATGACACCTTGCTCAATTAAATTCTTTATTTCCTTCTTTACTTCTTCTCTCATAGAAAGAGGAACATTTCGCATTTTCTGCGCCACCGGAATACATCCTGGTTTCATCCTGATTTTATGCGAATATCCACGTAAACATCCAATCTCATTCTTGAAAACTTCCTTCATCACTTCCTCTATTTTCTCATATGTTAAATGTTTCCTTGCTATATCACTCCCAATATTCATTACTGATTCATCAGCACTGGCATCTAATTTCACTCTGAGTTTGCTTTGATGGGTCCAGCTTAACAAAGGAATTCTTCCAGTTTTTGTAATGTAAATCTTCCCACTTGCTTTTCTGTTTTTAAATTTGAGTGTACCCCAAAACCATCCAATGATATCTATTTTTATCCCACCATAGGCTCTGGGTCGAATATCGGGTTCATGCAAATATTCATGTTTACTTTTGTCCCACATTCTCTGTGGTATGAGTGTGTATTTGGCACCGGAATCAACCATCATGTGCATATCCACTCCATCTATGCACACTGTGGCCTTGGGACTCTCCATTTCTTCTTCATGTTCTTCATCAGATATAACAAACAAACACTCATCATCATCAGCATCACTGTAATTATCACTGCCAATCCAGTTCAGAGAGGTATTTGATGCTTTGCAACACCTGGCATAGTGTCCCTTGCCCTTGCATTTACCACATATGATTTTCAAAGCTGGACATTCCGGATTATCAGCCCAATGGTCAGTACTGTCACATCTAAAACATTTTCCTTCATTTCTTCTTCTTGCATTAGTTCTTTGTCTACGTGGACTCCTTCTTTTCTCATATACTCTGGGTCCACCTCTACCTCTTCTGTTTTCATTCCATGATGATCTGCGAGATCTCTCTGGTTTGTCTTTGCTGCTAATTACTTCCATCACTTGGGCTATTGATTCATTGCTCTTATTTACGTTCATAGCACTATTGTTTTTTGGGAATTCTTGTTTAATTTCTACAGATTGCATTCTGCTTTCTAGTTCCTGAACACATTTTTCTGTATGTTCAACTTCTTTGGCTATCCTCAGAACTATGTCAAGGGGTGGATCATCCTCAGCCCATAATTTTTCCCTCACTTTGCTGCTTCTGCACTCTAACATGAATTGGTCTCGTAGTCTCTCATCCAATTGTGCATTGAACTTGCACGTTCTGGCTAATTTCCTTAAATTGGTTATATACTGTTCGACACTTTCACCCTCTTCTTGAACCTTCTTTCCGAATTTGTACCGTTCTAGGATAGTGCTTATTTTCTTCTCATAATGTTTGCTCATTTTTTTTACTGAACATTCATAGTCATTCAAATCTGCACTCTCTTCAGGTGACAGGTCTGGCAAATCTTCAAATTTTTCTTGTCCAGCCGGCCCTAAGCAGTGTAACAAAAGAGATTTTCTTTTCTCTATACTACAATTCTGGCCGCACACTACTCCTGCATAGTGCTCGAATGCTTTGATCCATCTTTTCCAGGGTATTGAGGGTTCCCCTACATCTGTTAAGAAAAACATGGGAGGCGGAACACCACTGAATGCCATGATGAAACTTTCCCTCTTTTCCTCTTTTTTTTTTCTTTAGATTCTTGGTTTTGGTTGTGGTTGTGGATGCACCCAGTGATGGCAGTGTATTACTGTAATATCCTTGGTATCCTGTTTACATCCACGATTGAATGTTTGTGCTCTCTTTGAAATGCACTGAGTGCTGTGCTAAATTTATTTGCCGCTCTACACCACGTAATGTACTAAACTGCGGTACTTTGCCCCTCTATACCATGTTATACGGTAATTGACTCTCACAAGCACAGCCCGGCAGGTTGAGTAGGTTGAGGGCGGAGATTAAGTTCATTGTGTTTCACGTGAACGAAAACGGAAGCACTTGCACTTACTTGGCTCGGCAGCAGTGAGATTAAGTGGTGGCCGCTGCTACGCTCATGGGAACGGAGCGGCCCATAGTCTGCAGTGGGCCACTGCCACGCTCGGGGAAACAGAGCGGAGCGGCCCGGTTCCTTAGGCAAACCTCGTCCTGGAAACAGCAAACGGGACGCGCGGGTAGAAGGAGGCGGTGGAGCCCGAATCCTCGTCGCCACGTGAAGTGTCAGGTACGATACGAGGCAGGTAGGTGAGTTTATATATTTATTTTTCTATATCGTATGTACGGGGAAAATGCTAGTTATATGCTATCAGGCTCCACCAGCTGCCGAGCAATACGTTAGCATTTGAATGTTGCTCTCCCTCAGCACCGTACGTCGTCTCTTATTGTGACGTGCTTCACCGGGGAACTTCTCGTGCTTGCTTCGCCACGAGCCCTCATGCTTAATGATGACATATTGGTAATACTACACTAGACATTGTTCATTTTTTTGTGTGTTTATTGAAGTCATGACAGCGCACAGTGCCCAACTCCCCACACACCCTGTTTCCATGTCCACACAATCCCAGTGCTCAGTGTAGTACTAACAGATAACCATCAACGTCCCTATTGTTCAGAAGTAATCGTCAATCAGTGATTGGCGCACAGCACAGCCATCTTGTGCATCACAAACTGCCAGGGGCGCTGCTTCTCCTCCATCATCATCCTTATCATCCTCACCCGGTGCATGCATGTCAATGTCAGGTGGCAGTGGTACGTTTCTCTGGATGCACATGTTGTGCAGCATGAGATAGACCATGGTGATCTTTGTCACCTTCTCAGGCCCATAAAGGAGTGCTCCACCAGAGCTGCTTAGGCAGTGGATCAGTGCCTTCAACAGTCCAAAGGTCTGCTCAATCACAACACGGGTACAGATATGAACCCGATTGTACTCCTCTTCGTGCCAGTTCTGCGCGTTCCGTACAGGGGTAAGTAGCCACGGCTTCAAGCGATAGCCACCATCACCTGCATGGGAGCACAAAGAGGTATGTGTGAGCCAATATCTAACCTGACACCTTTAGGAATCACTGCTATGGCTGCAGCTATTTGGTGTTGACATGCACATGTCCCTGGATGTAGGCACACAGGTTCATTTGATTCATTGTGTACTGTAGTATGCTCTTCTGGTGTGGATTGCATTGTACAGATGATGCAGGGTGTTCACTTGAATGCTGATGCGGATGTACTGTGGATGGGGAACAATGTCTTGCCACCCATATTTGCGGTGTATGTACCAAGCAGTCAGGCACGTCATCTAGCATACCACCCCATGTAGAGGGGTAGCGTGGAGTTACGCAGCACCATGGCATCATGTGTAGATCCGGGATATCGGGCGCAACAATGTGTGATGATCTTGCTGGAGTCACATACCATCTGCACATTGATGGAGTGGAATTGCTTGAGATTGTGGTACACCGCCTCATCGGCATGAGGGACCACCAATTCTACATGGGTGCAGTCGAGGGCACTGATGCAATTGGGCATCCCTGCCAGTGCATGGAAGCCTACTTTAGTGTCAGCAAGCTCCTGGCCAGTCCGTGGTAGGGATATGAGGATGCTTGCATGCTTCAGGCGGGCATCAAGCACTTGGGTCAGCATGCAAGTAAAGAGTGGTTGTGATATGCCATGCAGCTGACCCACTGTGTGCTGGTAGGTGCCGGTGGCCAGGAAGTGGAGCACAGACGCCACCTTCAGTAGAGGGGGGATGGCAGTGCGGATTTCTATCAGGCTGACGATGACGTCATGTATCATGTCCACTATGGTGGTGATGGTGTCCCGGTCCAACCTGTACAGAGTGTGCATCTGCCCAGGGGTTAGATTGAATGGACTGAGTCTGATGAGAGGGATTGGTGGCTACCTAGGTGGTACCAATGGCTACACTGGTGGGACTTGCTGGGCCTGTCTCACCCTCCTTCTCCTCCTGTGTCTCCTCTGTGCTGCCTGTTGTTGTTGTAGTTGTTGTTGCTGTTGTAGCAGTACAGGCATGTCCTCCAGCCCGATGATTGCAACAGCTAGTGGGATCATTTTGGTGTAGGTGTGTGGGTGCGCTCCTTTTGTACTGGGACAGGCTCCATTGACTCCACCTGTGGTGATTGTGTGCACCTTTGGCAGTTGCCTACACTGCAGGTTGCTATTTACGGGTGGTCTGCGATGCCTGTATTGACGCTGTCATGCAGGCCCTAATTACCGCCTTCGGGATGCCGGTAAGTGCATTCCCGCGTAACGTGGGATGTCCTCCTGTTAGCGGCATCCCTATTTCTGCCGCGAATGGGCGCGTGTACGCGTGCATGCTGGTAAGAAGGGGCACGGTATGGGGTTTGGCGGTATTGCCCGGTTGTTGGCTCGTAATGGCCCGGACCTGTTAATGATGTCGCTTATACGATTCCACCTTCCTTTTTTCATTACCTCCATGATCGTAATGAGGCCCATGGTCTTTAAGTTTAATGCTCATGAGTGAAATTGACTTAAGTTATGAAGTTGAGTGTGAAATTGAATGAGTGTGTTAGAATAACCTGTTTGAGGTCTTTCAGGTTAGAGCTGTGGTCAGCTAAGGGCTTTTAGCTAAACATGTGATGAGATGAAAACTGTTCCACATGTTTGAGAGATGATTCAGCATATGTGGAGAATGTTTAGAGTGCTAAAATAACCCATTTGGGGAATTGCAGGATTAGGACTTCAAGCCAGCCATGGACTCTCAGTAAAATGTTTTAAAAATGTTTACTGAGACATCCGCTACATGGGTGAATGTTTAATATACTGTGGAACTGAGAGTTCTGGAAAAGGATGTTTGTCGAAATTCAACCGTGATGTTTGTCGAAATTCAAACGTGTTCCAGCATTGACATGTTTTGGGAAAGTGTGGGGGTATGTTTGCACCAGGATTCTGGGGGTGGCATGATGGTTACTTGGAGTGTGGATCTGTGTTGGGAAGTCCTGCGGTATCTGCAAGGAATCACTGCTCATTAAAAAGGTGTGTGCAGTTGACTATCCTCAGTAGCACTTGAGATAGTCACTGGAGATGGGTTGATGCTGAGTCTCCTTAACCCGAGCAGAAAATCAGGTGCGTACTGGGCATTGTTTAGAGTTGCACCTCTTGTAAAAAAGGTGCAGGATGAAAGGTGTGCTGTGTGGGTTTTAATGTCTAGTCATACACGCTGTAATTCTCTAAGGCGGAGTGTTAGTTGGTGTATTGTGTTAGAAAGGTGCATTCTTGATGTGTAAGAGGGGAAAAACATATGGCTTCCACTTGCTTTTATTTACTTGCATAGAGGTTGGTGCTGCCCCATCTCCTTTCACAAGTTCCTCTGTGGATTCAGGGTGTGGCAGTTATCAGTACTGGTGAATGTGTGATATGTGTGTGTGACAAATGTTTGTGAAGAAGGGAGATGTGATGTGATGTGCTTTGTTGTGGTGTGGTGAATTCTGGAAGGAAGGGAGATGTGTTGTATACTGCTTGGGATGGATGTAGAAGCCTGGAGATGGAAGAGAGAATGTTTGGTGTGACTGAGAGAATGATACATGTGAGTGAGAGAATGTGTGCAGATAAGGTTCTAGAGACAGGCGGTTTGAGAGCCCCTGCCTGGGTTATCTCTGTAACATCTTAATGTAACTGGCTGAAGATGAGGAAAGGAAGTTGCTGGAAACTTACCTGGGGGCCTAAGGATCCTACTTAATTTCAAAAACCTTTGACATTCAAGAAAAAAACTTTAGTTGAAGGGACTTTAAGGTGAGGAGTTAACACAACAATATCCCTGATATTCAGCTGAAGCCATCTTAACTTTGTTCTCCATGGCTGGTGGGTATGGCCTTCGGACGTGCCCACTGTCCATTTCAAAACACCAGCAGACCATTGGCCATGGCCTTTGTAAAATCAGTAGGATACATTGCATAATGCATAAACCATAGAAGAATATGCCATGCAAGGAATACATCTTTTGCTGGGGTCATTACATTTCATTGCACTATGCAATATAAATATGCTGTGAGTGGACATACATTTTCATATTGCACTTCAGTAAAATGGCACACATTGTGCCTGTTGCACACTTTGAGTTGCATATTTTGCTGCTGAGACCAGGCTGAGCTTCATGGTAATTTATGGTACCCAGGTAGCCTGCTGCTTGGATCTGCCCATGGTGAACGATGGCCTGCCCAATCCCTGAGGGAAGAGCAATGCTTGGTACTAGTGAACCCCCTCTGATGTAGACTACCCCCATGTAGTGTGTCTTTCCTTACTTGGATTTTCAATAGTGTATGTGAATCAAGCGACAGCCCATTCAGTAAATGCGCCTGATTTCCCAGTACGCCAACACAGTTTCATCATGTAGCGACGTACACCATTTTGTGTAGCATGCATTCCTGATAGCAATTGATACATAATGTACCTCATTTTAAATAATGCAGATTATAAAATGCATGATTAAAAAGCACTTGCCAATAGCTGTCAGTGTCCATA
Organism: Ambystoma mexicanum; assembly: GCF_040938575.1. NCBI lineage: Eukaryota > Metazoa > Chordata > Amphibia > Caudata > Ambystomatidae > Ambystoma > Ambystoma mexicanum. Next base: position 644,505,227 of record NC_090930.1, on the reverse strand, counting down.
AGAATCCATGTAAATTCCTCCCACCATACTCTTACATGGCAGACAGCATATATTAATCTTGTTATGTTATCTTAGCTTATCTCATCTTATACCGCGCCAAAGCCCGTAGGCATCCAGGCGCCGAGAGACAGAACCTGCAGGCTACCTATAAGGAGAGAGAAGTACTAATGGAAGGGATAGGTCTTCAACTGTTTCCTAAAAGCGAATAGATCCTCGGTCTTACGCAATGTAGCCGGTAACGCATTCCAGGCCTTAGCGCCTTGGATATGAAACGCTCTGCCAAGCCCGCGGGATTGTTTCACACGATGTTGGACTAGTAAGAGATCTTCCGCTGATCTGAGTCTTCTTAAGGGTTGGTAAACACTTATAACACCCTTCAGATAGATTGGTGCAGTCCCAAAGATGCATTTGTGACAGATGATAAGTAACTTAAACTGAATTCGGGCCTCAACAGGAAGCCAGTGTAGTTTTTCCCTAGCAGCGGTAATTTGTTCTGAGTATTTCATGTGGAAGATGATGCGGATAGCTTTATTTTGTACTTTTTGGAGCTCAAGGATGTTGGCGTTACTTGCCCCACATAGAAGAGCATTACAATAATCCACACGTGGTAGAACGACAGCTCTCACCAGTTTAGTACGGTTTTCGATGGAAACAAGTGGGGCAACCTGTCTGAGCACTTTAAGATGGTAGTTGGTGCTCTTTGAGATAGCAGCAACGTGAGCGTCAAAATCTAAGCTGCTCTCCATGAAGGTACCTTACGTTTTAACTTTCTGTACAACTTTTATATCACTACCATCAATCCTGAAACCTGAGTACGCCTGGTCCAGTTTAGTTAATACCTGACGGGGTCCAAATAGCATGAGCTCAGTCTTTGAGGCATTAAGGCAGAGCCAGTTTGTAGACATCCACTTTTTTATCAGTTGATACACCATATCTACCAAATGTTGGTCTGTGTCATGATTACCAGTGATCTTGAAGCAATTGTTAAAGGAACATGAAAACACTGGCCCAACCAGTTATCCCTTTTACTAAAATATGCTTGTTTAAAAGGAATTCACACGTTATGGGCGTAGACATGGACATATGTGCATGTTGACATCTCCGTGCAATGTACACGGAAATCAAAAAGTGCCGCACAGACTGTGCCTACTAGTACAGTATTAGGAATATTTCCTTTCACTAAAATTTCAAAACGAGTACATTATGCCATACCAAATTCATCCTAACATCCCAATAATTTGTATGAAAAAAGCATTTTGGGTAATGTTTCTCAATTTGCCACTAGCAATCTGTCCTCCCTCTTTGCACCTGGCTCGGTTTGCTTATGGGGACCATTTTGTTCTTCGTAGATGGTTATCTATAAGCTCTGCATAGTTTGGGTCTGCTTGGACCCGCTAGTTCTCGAGTATTGTCTCAGAGTTAAGGTATAGGTAGCTCATGTGCCGGTCATTTGCCTGGACAATTGAAGACATTACCTCTTGACCCTTTATCTTGCTCTGCTGATACAGAGGATCCAATGCTGGTGGCAACTTAACCTCAAATCAGGATAGTGCTGAATGGCTGCAATCATCATTTGTAGAGCGTTGTCTTTATTTACAATGGCTGAATCTTGCCTTGTATTGAAAAAGGATCATTTTCATAGCAACATGTGGACGGCCCACACATGTACATGACCCAGAGTTCCCAATAATGCCTTCACCTGTGCTGCCAGCCACTTTCCTCTGCTTTCTGCAATTTAAAAGTGTCCCTGATGCTTCTCTATACAAGTTCCCTCTGGAGATTAGCCATATTATAGCAAATAAAAGCAGATGCTAGAGCACAGAATGTTGTCTTTCAGAATTAGGCCAGTAACTGCCCAAGGTAAAACTGTTGCGCTTAATTTCCCCCCTCCAATTAAGCTGTCGGGACAATATATATCCAAATGGACTATTTCTATTATAAAATGATATTCAAGTATAATTGTATATTTATACAGCGCGTATACACACGTGGAGTGCTTCAAAGCACTACAAGGCATGTAGGGAGCAAGGGAACACAGTAATCATTGACAGCCTTTCTCCTAGTGCAAGTGTGACAAAGCTATGGCGGGGAACAGGACAAAACGAACGTACTAGTTCTAGTACATTCAGGTGATGCATGTGTACAGGCAGAGTTGCAAGGAAAGGGGAAGGAGGGAACAAGTGCGCCCCGTCCAGCAGGGCTCTGCGTTAAGTGCAGAGGGGTTGCCCCGCTCATGGAACATAGGCTGAAAATGCAGTTGTGCTGAGCATAATGCAGAGACCCGGAGGCAAGTGCAAAAGGCTGGCGGGGGTGCCTGGGATCTGTAAGGCTCTGAAGGTGAACCAGGCGACAAGTCACAAAAACAAAACAGAGGTAGGAAGAGAAGGAGGAAGGAGGCTGGAGATAAGGAAAGGAGGTTAGCAGGGGAGAGGCAGAGAGAAGGAGGAGGAGAAGAGGAAGGTCTTAAGGAGTTTCCGGAACTTAAGATGCCCTGGTTCAAGACGGAGAGACAGGGAGGCTGTTCCAAAGGGAGGCACCTGCAGAGTATAAAAAGCTCACCTGCAAAGAGTTGGAGGAGTATGGGCGGGGGGCTCTAGAGGCAGAGTATTACGGAAGAGAGTATTGTAGATAGTGCGGTACACAGCCCCAGAATGCCTTGTGGGCTATGCAAAGGGTCCTGAACTTGACCCTTGCAGCCACAGGTAGCCAATGGAGGGATTTCAGTGCTGGAGAGATGTGGTCCCTTGGCTTGAAGACAAGGATAAATCTTGCAGTGCTGTTCTGGATGAGTTGTAGAGGATGGAGAGTAGAAGTAGGAAGATTAAGAAAGAGGCTGTTGCAGTAGTCAAGTCTAGAGAGAACCAGGGCTCTAGAGATGGTAAGCCTCTGGGGGAAAGTGAGAACAGGTAGAATACCTCTGAGGAGATGCAGCTGGTATTGAGACTTTTTAGAGATGTCCGAGATGTGAGAAGAGAAGGAGAGAGTGGAGTCGAAGATGGCCGCTAGATTTTTTGCCTCATTAGTAGCTAAGGGCACAGGGCCACGGAGGCTGTCCAGAGTGAAAGTGGGAAAGCGGAAGCAAGGGTACCAGTGAGGATGATCTCTGTCTTATTGGCATTCAGGCAGAGATCGTTAGCAGCACACCAATCCTTAATTGCGGACAGACACTCAGGGATGAGCGAAGAGGAGCAGGAGGACAAGGCCGAGTGTAGCCTGAAGGAAAGCTGTGTGTCATCTGCATAACACTGAAAATTAGAGGTAAAGGTAGAGATCCTGTGGGCCAAGGGGGCCCTGTAGACATTGAAGTACCAGGAAGATAGGTCTAGATCCCTGGGGGACACCACAAGCAAAGAGTGTGATAGAGGAGAGAAAGGTCCCAAGTTCCACCTGGGAAGGACAGTCAGAGAAAAAAGAGGCGAGCCACGTCATGGCCTGATCTGTGATGCCAGGGTATCACAGAGACAGGGGATGTTGTGGGTTACTGTATTGAAGGCAGAAAAGAGGTCAAGAAGAATGAGGACAGAGGAGAGTTGGAGTCACGATTTGGGACCAAGTCTTCACAGGGGTTCAGAAGTGAGGTTTCTATTCCCCTGGATGCTTTAAAGCCAGACTGATGGTCATGGAAACAACCAACAGGGTGTGGAGTGATAGCCAACTTCTCCAGGAGTTTGCCAAGGAAATGAGTGATGGAGATCGGGCGATAGTTTGCCAGAATATAGGGTTCAGCAGAGGGTTTTCTGAGCAGAGGGTGCACAAGAGAGTGGTGAGAGGAGTGAGGAAAACTCCAGTGCAGAAGGAGAGGTTGCACAGATCGGCCAAGGCTGGAACAAGAGTGTCAATGTTGTACTTGATGGTTTTGGAGGGTCTGGTGTCCATAGACCAAACTTGTTTAGAGACCAACTCAGGTGTGACAGGGGAGAAGAAGAGAAAAAGAGGGGGTGGGGGCGGTCGAGGGGGGCTCAAAAGATGTTGGTGCAGGAGGGGGTGCAGAAGAGAGAGAGGGCAGAATGTCCTGTGTTATGGCGGTGAGGTGTGCAGCCAGGGCCAAGCAAGGGGCCTGGAGGGGTGCAGTAGAGGATGCGGCTGCAGTAGGGTTGGCTAGTTCCCTGCAGACTTTGAAAAGTTCAGCTGTGTTGTTAGATGCTGCGGGGATGCAGACTTGAATATAACTCTTTTCTTGAGGTGGATGCAGCATCTATATTTCCTTTGAAGAAGGCGACAGGCCAGTTGGCTAGAGGGTGAGCCTGAAGATCCCCATTTCTGTTCTGCTGCTCTGAATTTGCATTTAAGGGCAGCCAGATCGGAGTCGTACCGAGAGTTGCACTTTTTGGCAGGCTTCAATCGGACCCTCATTACAGGGACAAGAATGTAAAGAGTGTTTGAGATGGAACAGGGAAAGGTAGAGAGGGCTCTGTCCGGGTGGAATCAGCTGCATGAGTAGAAGGAGGAGAGTAGGAGGAGGCAAAGGCAGCCACTGACACTCCTCTCATGGGTCGGATGACCTTGAAGGCCGGAGGTGGTGAGGGTGTGCCAGAGCTAAAGGAGCTTCAAGAGAGAAGATAATGATCAGTCCAGGAGAGTGAGCTAGTGCAAGGAATAGAGAGCGGGATGTCGGTGGAGATGAGAGCATGCAAGGTGTGGCCAGTGGTGTCGGTTGGGCCAGAAGTTACAATGGCAAGAGAAAGGGAGTCACACAGGTTGCGGAAAGGCCCTGAAGAGTCAGGAGAGTCAAGACGGAAGTCCAGATCCCCCAGCAGGAGAAGTTGGGAAGAGGAGGAGAGTAGAGAAGAAGCCAGGTCAGCCCATTCTGAGAGGAAGAGGGTGGACTGGGCCAGCGGCTGATAGAAGGTGGCCAGGGTAAGAGAGGAAACAGGCAAGAGAGCAAAACTTGGCATTCAAAGAAAGAGTAGACCTGAGTGGGAATGATGGAAACAGGTATCCACCTCCTGGCCTGTTGGGTCTGGGATCAGAGAGGATCTTGTAGCCTTCTGGGAGAAGTGTATCCAAATGTGTGACAGAGCTGCCCTTAAACTATGTCTCAGTAAGAGCAAGAACATCAAGGTCTAGGAGTTCAAGGAGGCGGCATATGTCAGAGGAGTGCTTGCCAGCCAAGCAAGAGTTTAGTGTGGCAATGTGGAGCAGATTTCCACTTTTGAAGGACTTATGAGGAGGGGGGCATGGGGCAGAGGTCCCCCCGTAAGCGGCGAGAGTGCCTTAGAGATAGAAGTAGGAGGAGGCAGAGGAGGCGAAGATGACAGCGGTGTCGGTAAGGAGGGTGTACGCAAGGGAGCCAGGACAGTGATAGATGGCAAGGGAGCCAGTGTAGCAGAGGCTGCAGGAGGCAAGGGAGCCCCAAATGCAGCAGCAGTTGGTGGCCCAGGCACGAGAGTGGAAGAGGCTGACGCAGTTGTCAGTGCAGTGCATTTGGCAAGGGAACCAGTACAGTTGAAAGCGACAAGGGAGCAGTTGTGAGAGAGGCATTGAGGTTGGTAGGAGGTAAGGTAGCCAAGGTGAACATAGCTGGCAAGGGACCCTGGGCAGCCATAGAAACAGATGGCAAGGGGGGCCGGGAGGAGGAAAGATTAAAGTTGATAAGGCAAGTAAGAGGTTGGGTTCAGTCCCTTGTACCAGGATGGTACCATTTCGATAGACATTTATGATCACCCTGGAAGTGGAAAAGAAGGCAAGAAGGACCTCCCAGCGGGGGACACCATTTATGTGTGAGGAAGAGTAAGGAGAGAGCAAAGCGACCAAATGGAGAGTCCCTAGGTTGGGAGAAGGAACAACAAAGAGATAATGAGAATATATGTGTGTTCATTTCTACATCATATGTCATTCATTTGTTACCCCAGAAACATAGTATAGATACTCATTTCAATTTCCCATTTGTACAATTTGAATATGGTGCTTTTTACAACCTTAACCCAGAAGTGGAACTATAACAGGCATTAATCATAGATCGCTGAATCACAACTACTGCCCAAGCATAGGAAGGGCCTTGGGTGGCTGGAACAGTGGATGGAGAATGCATTCTTGCACACTGTTCCAACAACCTGATTGGCTAATGGCCCTTCCCCGGGTATTAATGAAATTTAGACAGAGTAGCATACACTGTGGGTTACCACCGTCCTGATACATAACAGGTGGTATTGCAAAAACTGTGCACCAGTTCATGAGGGAAAAGTACTAGGGTAAAAATGTACCTAGAGCAAAAAAATATTATTTAAATACATTTTTGCAACAAGGCAAAGGTCTAGTACTAGGGGATATTTCTCTAATGCAAAAAGGCATTAACATGACATGTTTCTGTATGTATATATGTATGTATTTATTTTTTGTATAGCGCCGATAGCCCGTGGGCATCAGGGCGTTAGGCAAACAACGAAAAACAAAACAATACAATAGGAACGTCTGCGCTAAGCCATGAGGTGGTCATAATCACCCATATCCCAGTTCATCATCTGAAAAGATGAGTCTTCAACCCTTTCCTAAAAACAGTAAGGTTGGTAACGGTTCTGAGTGTTTCTGGAACACTGTTCCACAACCTGGGGGCCTGCACCAAAAAGGAACTGCCCAGCCCAGATTTCAATTTAAACTTGGGGACGATCAACAGACATTTACCCTTTGAACGAAGATTCCTACTGGGGGTATGAAGCACTAAGCCCTTTTTCAGATACTCAGGAGCAGAGCCGTACAGGCATTTATGCACCAGGCAGAGAGCTTTGAATTTAATACGCTCCTCCACTCTGAGCCAATGCAAGGCTATTCTCTCTGCAGTAACATGATCTCTTTTCTTCAGATTTTTTACCAGCCTAACCGCGTTGTTCTGAAGCACCTGACAACTAGAAACATCCTTAGAGGAGGCCCCTAATAACAGGGCATTGCCATAGTCAAGCCTTGATAGTATAATGGCCCTGGCTACGGTGGCCATATTACCCTCATTAAGAAACGGCCTAATGGCTTTCATGAGCCTTAAGTAATATGCCGTATTTTTTTGTAGGTAGCTAGTCTGGGCATGAGAATCCACCTGTGAGTTGACGATTATTCCCAGGGTCTTCACTTTCTGGACCACCTGGATAGTGGCATTCTTGATTTTAAACGATATATTCTGCTCTAGGGTGTTGTCTGCCCTAGTGCTAATTGCACTTGTATTGGTGGAAAAGTGCTGTATTATCATCCAACGTGTTACCCATGTTGAACCATAAAACTCAGGGACCACTTCACTGTAAAATAAAAAAAAAAACATGGGACCTGATTTGCAAAGTGTTTTCAATGGGCTTTTCCCATTGTAAACCACTTTGTGAATTACGCCCATGTTGTTTAGACTACTCCTGGCAAACTGTTCTGTGTTGATACCGCTTTCTTTCTCATCAGGAATCTTCAATGCTTGAGACCAAATGAAGAATGACATTGTCCTTGAGTCTATTTTGTACAAAATGTTCTATATAGGATCATTAATGTATCAGGCGTTTAAACATAGACCATTAGGATTTGGCAACCGTAGTGTCTTTCTCTTTCATAGAGAAGAATCATGAAGGTGCTCTTCCTGAAGACCAATGATTATACAACTAGAAGAAATACTGCCGGCAGTCGCTCCCGCTGATACCTTGGTTCACTCACTCATTTTATAACAATATCGTCTCATTTGCAATTTTCATTGGTGCTTACAACAAAGCACAGCTCTTCCTTTAGGGTATCCACACAAGCACTGGAATAACCTAGTAAACCCAATCTTTATTAGGTAGCTAGAAGGTCAAATTGAATTTGGTCTGTCTTCCAGTATAACATATATTGTTTCCTCTCATCACTAAAGTTCAGTAATTGCCTTCAGTCAACATTTCATAGAGACAGAGAGTTGCTAACGTTTCAAGCCTGGATGACTAATCTATCAGAAGGATTCAGTAGATATTGAAATATGTTTTACCACATCATGCCAACACACAACTCTGGTAAAGCAAATAAGACTGTGGGCTGTCCTGTCAGCAGGGGATAAATGGTCCTTGGTGAACACAGAAACTGCAAGACAGGGTCATTCCAAACAAGTATGTAAAAAACGATTTAGAGATCCTCGGATGCACCTGATAGCTGCCTTGCACCGGTATAATGACTGACCGAATAGGTAGCTTTATTTGAATTCAATGATTAGATTCAGTGCCAGTAGACTCAGTTTCCCACCAATCATGCAAACTCTTTAAAGGGGTATGTTTACCTTAAGTGCCAAGGACGAGTATGCTCGTCCTTTTTGCACAGACGTGCATAATACCCTGGCAGTTAGGATCGGTTAATTCTCAACAATGTTGTCTCAGATCCTTTCCTATAGCTCACAGATCCAGGGATGAAAGAGGCACATGGAAACATCTAGAAGAGTGTGATTTGCGTTCACCCAGAGAAAAACCGTCCATCCTTATTTTATAAAGAAATCTTGGAAGGAGCATGAAAAAGAAAGGGACTTAAGGGGCTGAAAAGAGCGCCTTCAAATTATAACCGATGACATATGACAGATGAAAGAATTAGTAAAAAAGGGAGAGGGCAGTGATGAGGAGTCCGTGGAGAAAAGGAACATGGATACATGACTGCAGAATCCCTGCCTAGCATATCAGTCACATGCAAGCCAAATTCCTAACTACAGTCGCTGTTAAATAACCCTGAGGGTCCCATTGCACTCAAGGGTAGCCACCAACACGCACCCTGAATGAGGTTTGCACCATGGAAATTGCCAACCCTCAAGGCTGGTGTATTTTTCGCAGTTGCTTAAAAATGCAGGTTCCAGCTTCATAGCGAAATTGCATATATCTAGAGCGTGTATTATCATTTTTGCCTTTCGTATATTTTATCGGCAGCTATATTCAACATAGAGCATTAGGCAGATTTGAATCAAATGAGGAAAATCACAATGGTCATGGAATTGTACATTCGGAGTGTATTCATCAAGCTAATGTTTCGCTTTGAAAAATTCAAATTGACTGCAGATTGACTGAAGAGTTAAACATCATTTCATGCTTGCATAGATTTGTTATGCAAGCTAATATTGTTGTGCATCTCCGAAGTCTTTTAGCAGTAATATGAACTATTTAACACAATAACCAATTTATCGTAATTCCCTGCTTGAATACACTCTAAAATACCTTGAGTTTGTCATATGTGCCCATTAGTAGGAATTCAATGTTGTTCGGTTTAGCTCAAATAACTACATCCAAGGCATGCACCGCTACATTGAGCAGCTCAAATTGGCATTGTAAAGCTATGTGCGTCGAATGGGAGGAAAAATGCATATTCTCTGTACTGACAATAAATGCTAATCATTTTCAACCTGTGGAAGCTATCGAGTGTGGTGGAGAACACTTGGAACTGGCATAATTCTCTGAGAGGCAGAAATGCCACATGTTATGCAGAGGCGCAGAAGAACTCTCTTAAAGAACCATGTTAATGACATCCAAGAAGCACTATAGTATATGAAGTCATCCTGCTTCATTTATGTTCCTATGATTTTGTGAGGTAAGTATATCATTTGTTTAATACTCTGATTGCTTTGATTTGCATGAAGCACATGTTGCATAATTATTTTTGCTTTCCAAACATGTCATCACAGACAGTTTTCGAGTGATCTCCTCACTCTGTCATTTCTTCCATTAAAGCAACAATTTCCAACCTAGCCCATAATTTTTCCTGCACTGTGGAAGAACGTTTACAATAGCAATACTCCCTTAAAGAAGGGCAGATTATAATCTCACTAAAAGCGCTATTCCACTCTGTGACACACATCAATTCCAAGAAACTAGTTGGCAAAGCAGAATTTCCTGCTGGAAATCATACTGTCCTTCAGCCTTGGCAGATTATAAATTGGCTTTGAGGTAGTACATAAAAAAACACATGCATCAGGAGAAGAACAACGTTTACTCAAACTGAATTCGATCTGCCTCTAAAAGGGGACAAGCAATCTTTAAAGTTTGTAACACATTTAAGATAATAAAGACCCTCAACAAACTCTTCCTGCACCAGGCCACTTTCTCATAAATAAGCATCTTCTTCTCCCACAAGATCACCACTGTGCAGGACAATATCACAATCTGAGAGCCTGTCCTGGATAAAGAAGCAGGCATTGATCCAGAGTCTGCTCAAGTGCAGCTAAAGCTGTTCCTGACACTTCACTTCTATGTTGCCCCCTGTAATGGAGAACCTCCCAACCAACCAATGACAATTCTTTGAACTGTGCTCTAGATCCATGTTAATCCACAATTGTAAAAAAAAAAAAAAAAGGTGTGGGTAATGCCAGACGCAACCTTGGGGTTATCAATTCCTCTTACTCTGAGGGATTGGTTTCTTAGCAGTAGAAATCCACCAGGCATACCAACATCTGATGCACGAGACTTCTGTCCTTTCACCCTACTTCCCTTTCACTGTGTATTCCTGCAATCAGTGTTTTGTCTACATCTCTAGACCTTTGTTGAGGTTCATAGAAGACTCTCTACAAGATAGTTTTAGACCATTGCAAAGCATTGGGGCAGTGGTTTTCTTGATGTTTCCTGGTAGGAGGAGACTGGTGGGAGACTGATACAATAAAATATGCAGTTCTCTTAAGCAGAGGTTTAGACCCTTTATTGCCAGACAGGTGAAGGTGGTATCCCTACCCCTAACCTCTGCATCAGCAAAAGGATTACAGTATAGCATGTCTAAGCTCATGCCCCTGTCTACTATACCTTTCAATCTTTATATGCTTATATATACTCCTATCGAGAAACCATGGGATGTGCTTTAATTCATATACTGATTACACTTGCGTGCTGCTCCCTCTGAAGGGTTACCATACCTGGATTAATCCAAACTGCCTCAAATTGAACTTTAGTAAAACCTGTTGGGTGTCCTGACCCACGTTTGAGCTATCATGCTCCAACATTTGGTGCTGTGGGCTTAGAAAATCCAAGATGGCCAAAAAGCCCACATGTGCGCCAGAATCCAGGAGAACCACGCAGTTTGTGCGCACACCAAGATGGTCACCCAAGGTGCCGCCCATTTTTGCCTATGTTGTGAGCACAGAAGGGCACAGAGCCTAAAACCATTGTAAAAGGGGCAATGCTGATTGCCAAAAGCAACCCATAACTGTTGGGAATTCGTTTTCCTCAGGTCCAACATGGCTAATTTATGGGCACAAAATTAATTTTACTGCAGAACCACACCAATGCCATTTGTTGAACCTGGACAATATACTTCCATGTAATATCTTTTGTTTGAAATGCTTGAATTCAAGACTGATCCAAAAAAATGCATGCAGTACCCGCTTTTGACTGAGGGCGGCGCTAGTGGTCTAAACTCTGACAGGGAAACTGCATGTCAGGAGTTTCAGGAGAGGCCTTTACATCAAAGGCTGGGAGTTAATTAAAATCTTAACCACATGCTGTTCCCAGAAGACAATCTGATTTAATTAACAGGCCAAAGGCTGGGAAACCTCTCACCTCCAGAGATTCACACCAGGAGTCAGAATCTCACATGACCTCTTGATTGATAGAAGGCAGACTGGCTGGCAGCCTCCCGGAGACCACACAACAGGCTCTTGCACTTGAATAGAATATGCTGATGTTGACTGTTGACTGTACACAAAGAGCTCCCAGCAGAAGACACATGTGATCACTGACCCACCCAAGTCTTGGAGGCGGACTCCAACACTCTGAGAACTGAATTGAAAGCAAAATATATATTTCACAGAAACACTGATAACTCTTTGTAATCAAATGACAGGAATGTATAACTTTGAGAGCCTTAATTTAAAAAATGTACCTTCGATTCAAGCCCAAACTCCAATTTGTGTGATGTTCTGGGGCAAAACCCTGCTATTTATGGATACTACACACTCTGTGTTTAAGCTAGAGACATGGGAATTTACTGGAGTATGTATGGACAGGCCGTGTATATGTGTATAATTTTTAATGAAAAACCAATATTGCAAAACCAGTTAAAAAATGCAAAATGTTGCCGTTTCTGAATGCAAGCTCTTAGAAACATCAGAGTTTGAACAGAGTATACCTCATGTGATACGTGATGGGTGCATGTAATTTCAAACCACTGTGTATCTATGAAATATGTCTTTAGGTCAAATATAGATTTGTGGGCAAACTGACCAGGGGAGGATCCTCTGACCCATAAAACCTACAGCATCACTCTGACTCACATTTCCTTCCCCCAATCATGGGAGAGGGGAGAATTGGGCCAATGACAAGTAGAAAGGGGCAGGCTTAGCTAGGCCCAGGCACACACCCACTTTCAAAACACATAAAAAGAGACTGCTGGGACAGGTAGGGACATTCAATTCCATTTGCTGTGGAGCATGCTGACCGACGACTTCACATCCAGAGATCCTACACTTAGACCTCCAAGCTAAACAGAGACTACAGAACTTTGAACCAAGAAGGCCCACTGCAAGCAAAAGTATTTGTCAGCAGGCCCAAAAATTATTTGCAGACTATTCACAGCCGGACCCAGCTGTTGATTCTGGCCTAAAACCCTGTGCCAGAAAAATCCAGAAGCAGTGCTGTACCCAGAGAAAGCAGAGCAGTATCCAGAACCAGAGGCCAGAGATCCAGAGTGACCCAGACCGCTGTTAGCAGAACCAGAGAGCTGATCCAGATCACTGTGAAGTGCCGAGACCAGAACCGGAGTCCAGTCCAAAACCTGACCAGATCCGTGGCGAGGCCTATTTCAAAAATATATTGTGAGTACCTAGCAGAACTGTGCAGAACCAATCTCTTAGTTAAAATAATCTAATCCAAACTATCTTAATCTAACCAGAACTGCCTCCTAGAAGTTGTCACTTGTTATTTTGCAAAGCTGTCACCTGTCATTTTCTCGCTGCAAGCTGTAACCTGTCGCTTTGAACTTTTAAAATTTCAAATCCGAAAAACAACCTTCACAAAATCGTTCATAACTCCGTAACCGTTTGGGCTAGGAACTTGGTTTAACTTTCCTCTGAAAGCTTAGAATCTTACCTTTCCAACCTAGAACCGACTTCCTTATACATTCTCCGCAATCACGATTCAGGCATTCACGAATTTTGCCGCGATTTGCGATTTGGCCCGATTTCTTTACTGTAAAAATCAGCAGCTTTTGCCTGAACTGCTCAAATTTCGTTTGCCTCTTAAGAACCATCCCTGAATCATTGCTAGAGTGAGCCTGAACTCATATTAACTAGATACCACTCACCCTGAACCTCCTGAAGGGAATTAAAAGCATTTTCAGCATATTTCTCACTGCATTGTCACCATATTCAAAGCATTTTGCCTGTGTTTCAAAACTCCTATTGTTGTATAAGCTGCTGAGGGGGAATTCTAAGAACTGTGTGCTCTCCTCTTCATTTCCTTACATTGCATAAGGGGGGGGTGGATTGCCAGAGAAAAGTGATTACATTGTTTTGTTGAAATCATATTGAGTATTTTCTGTATTGCATTTTCATTCAACATTGCATCCATCTGAAACAAGATAAAGCATTCTCTACCACCTTATTCTTCTGTTCCTATTCCCAAACGTGCTACCTCATCTTTTATACCACTCCTGGGTAATCAAATCAGTTTATTAGTAGAACATTACCCATTGTTGTTAACTGCTCATGTTCTGAAGTGTGATATTAATTATTAATTTATTATAAAGTGTGATATATATATATATATATATATATATATTGTTTACATTCTCAAATAAACCATTTAAACTTGCAAAACAGAACTACTTCTTGGCTCAGTGGGATCAGGGGGGGTTCCAAGAGAGGGATGTTATATAGGGGTAGTCATCCAGAACTCATGAACTGGACATAAAGATATATCAATAAGGGTTTCCATTCAGTATCCCAGATTAGGCAAAGTGCTGTATTGAATCCTCTTACAAACCGAAATAGTATTGTATGGTGCTGCAAATGAATTATGGAACAGATAGCTTTGACTCATCTTGCAAGGCGTCTGCCTTGAAGCACCTTCCCAAGTTCGACATCTTGATGTCCTAGTTGAGGGTCAACTCCTTTTGCACACTCAGATCGTGAAATTCTCCAAGGATGCTTTCTTTCAGCTGCGGCTTCTTCAGAGAACTCTTATTTTTGTTCCTCCTGCTCACTGCTTTGCCCATGTCAACTCCTTTTTTATATTCTTCTTTATAGCTTTTTGAAAAAGGTTTTCTTAATCTCCAGAAGGCAATTTATTCATAATCTGGTGGCCTGATAGGTGCTCTGCTTGAACATAACCTCAAGAAGATGTACTGGCTTCGAATAGAAAGAATACTGTTTACATGTGAGAGTCTTGCCCGCAAGACTATGGGTGGCACAAACAATTATTCTTGCACGGACCCACTAGACCTAGTTTGGTCAGGCATTTTGAATTGGTGGTGTGCCCAGGTTTTAAGAAACAGAATCTGTTTAAATAGGAGATTCTAGTTAGAGGTTTCACACTTGAGGCATTCTCTCCCAGTCACGCTCCAGCTAACACAAGATCACTGCAAATGTCAGATTAAAAAATAAAATAGATAAATATTTCACATTATATTTAAACTATTCAGGTACCTTCAGATGCCAATTGGGCTCCTACAGCCTTTTCATGAATCAAAGCTATATGTTGGCTTTTTAAAAATACAGTCATAGAATGGCTGAAACTCGGATTTGTGAGGTTAATTATTAGCATTGCCTTTATTTCCTTTAAACTACTGTCTTCCAAGTGCAGCAGATTCCTGTGCTTATTCATGCCTGTCTGCAGTGATTATTATTATTATTATCATTATTATTATTATTATTATTATTATTATTATTATTATTATTATTATTATTATCATCAGATATTACGGGGCTACAAAGTAACTAAACGTTGACTATGGTTTTCTACTGCTGCCTTGTGTACCTCTTTAAGCCGAGAGTCAGACGACTGCATCAGCCTCTTGTGTGACTTGTATCTGTTCTTTTTTGTCTCGCTGGCTCAGTGCTGCACGTCAACTTGATTGTACTTGAAATTTGTTATGGTGTTGTTCAACTGTCTCTGCTGTAGTTTGTCTCTTGGGTGGCATGATAAGTGAATGACAGGTTTAATGTGTCCTGCTGTCTCAGTGCTGCTTTTCTGCTTGCCTGTGCTTGAAGTCTTTGATGGCTTTGTTCAACTGTCTGTGCTGCCCGAGCTGACTCTCTACACAAGCATCAGACAACTTCCCAAAAGTAGATCTTCTCTTGGGTGGCATGATGATTGAATTACAGGTTTCTTGTCACTGGGGATGTGTACTTCTTGAGTGTCAATAAGATTAATTTACCGGATGTTCTTGTATTGATGGTCCAAGATTACTTGTACTAATGTTTGGCAGATTCTTAGCTTTTGTTATGGTCGTCTGTTAAGCAAATTAGCTATAGTCATTCATTAAGTAAAATACACAAACATTCTAATTTTATCTACCAGATGTACCGGTTTAGCAACTTAAAATAAGCATGTGTCTTGATTGTATCCACCAGCAGTGCCAATTTAGGAACTTTAAACCCCACCATTATTTTCCTTGTAAAAGAAATGCATGTTAGACCCCTGTGGAGTCCTATCAATATTTACCCCTATATTTCTATAGCAGGCAAACAGACAAATACACTTTCAAAATATTATTATTACTATTAGTAATAGGAGAACTAATAATAATAATTTCATTATTGTTATATTACTACTGATTCTGCTTCTACTATTACTACTATTAATAATAATAATAATAATAATAATAATAATAATAATAATAATAATAATAATAATAATAAACAATATCAGGTGTTTGTTGAGTGCCTCTAGCTAGAATCTAGTGGAGTAACTTTGCTGAAAATGTTGGCGGAGCATGACATCTAAAGGAAAGGGTCCCCTGCCAAATGAGTGGGACAAAATGGTTTGCCGGAAAATGCGTGGTGGACAAACACCCGTGCCCACCTTAAATTTACACCCATGCTAGAATCCTCCTGTTTGTAAGTGCTATGATAAAAGCTTAATTATACTCAATTTATTTCCATTGGAAGGATAAAGAAATGAGTCAAACATGACAGGAGTCAAGCTTCCAAAATACGAAATCTCAACACATCAGAAATAAATGCTTTATTCACGAGGTAACCCGTTGTGTGTCACACTG
This sequence comes from Ambystoma mexicanum, assembly GCF_040938575.1. Lineage (NCBI taxonomy): Eukaryota > Metazoa > Chordata > Amphibia > Caudata > Ambystomatidae > Ambystoma > Ambystoma mexicanum. The sequence continues at coordinate 644,489,120 of NC_090930.1, read as the reverse complement.
TCAACATGTTTGGATTGACATTCTTGCCAATGCAAACAGGACATTAATATATTGGATACCAGTGATTTCTTCTCTAACCTTATTGATTTGACGAATTGGATTATTCAATGCTTGCCACCTCTTTTTCCCAAATCCACCATGAACAAGCTCTTCCCCACGAACCAATTGAAAGTGTTAGTGTTAAAGCCACAATAGTTCATATGAATCTAACAAATCAAATTGTAAAATAGCAGTTTACTCACAACGCGCTATTCAATGGGTTTAAAACAAAAAAAATGTTGTTTCACAGACATTTGATGAATGTGAAGCAGGTGATAGAGGATGATATGAAGCACCCTGCATCTTATGTCACAGGTATTGTATACTGTACGATTCTATACCTTTGCTTACCTTCAGCAGGTTAAGCACATGCAATAATGTGTCTATACCTTGCTTTCTAAAGCATGCATCTAAACGTGAGGAATTAACTTGCTCTTATGTTCTTTTTTTTTAGTTGTCTCTGATTACAATTGCCACAATTAGCATAGGTCAAAAGGCAGTGCACACACAGTTTTACCACAGATGGTATCAAATGGTTTTCACGGAAGCACTGGTACTGTTAGCAACGGTGCAGGTGCTTCCGTATCCCCATTCCTATGGAGTCCTCTAGTACTCCAGGGGAATAGGGTCTTACACTTTCTGCCGCATGACATCCCGGGCTACCGGGACATGTAATGTCCGGGTGGCACTGGGATATCAGGCAGAGGAACAGTGTTACGAGTTTGGGAGCAAACCGTTGGTGGCTCCAGCAGGTTACCGCCAAACTCGCAATGAAGCCCAATGTGTTTTGAATATGTGTTTTGAATATGATTTGAATTCTTTTTTTTTCGTTTGCAATAATTTTCATATATTTGTTTTTTTTTATTGTTGCAGTTTTTTTAGTAGCTTACTAATAACTAACCTATACACAAACAACACTGATTACTTCTTTGAGCCCTTTTTCTAAAAAAAACAATTAAACATGGCTCTAAATGGCCCTACAAGTCCATACCTAGAAATTAATTGAAACCAATGGGCCTCATTATGAGTCTGGCGGTAGCCGTGCCAGTAAATACTGGCACGGCTACCGCCAGAGTAATATGTTTACCGGCAATGGGGATGTACCGTGGCATTCCATCCCCGGCGGACCCAGTAATTCCCCTTTGCCGGATGCCAGTAAACATTACACTCCATTCCCAAGGACTCAATGGGAATGAGGAGGACGGTAGCACGGCATCATTAATAACAGTGCTGGTGCTTCAATGTAGGTCTGCTTTTGGGTGCCGGTCCACCTGGTAGATCAGACCTGCCAGCCTGTAAGGCACCCGCTCGCAGACCTCATAGTTTGCCGGTCCTGTAACAACGGTACCGGCAAGCTTACCAGTACCATTGTTACTGAACCGGCAACCATGTAATGAGGCCTAATATCTCTTGATTGATTGAAATCGTTCATATCTAGAACTGCATTCTTCACATTTAAGGACAAATAGAGGTTGGAGAAATGAGAAATCATTGAAGAATTGAATGTAAAATGAGTATCCTTTAGAACGGTGTTGGCAAATCCATCACTAGGCCGAATGTTGTCCGGGCAATTTTGTACAAATGCACCTGTTTGTTGGATAGGCTTGTGTCTGTGCCACACATTTTCTCACAGCATGGGTGCAGGCTTCCATTCCCCACATCTGTGTTCCTCCTTTACTTTCACCAGTTTCACCATCTTCTCTCCCTTTTTCGGACCAGGAAGGTTTTAGTCCAGGGGCCTCCAGTCCGGGCTCTTCCAAGGGTCCACTCCAATGACACCCTGCTCCATGGGCGCATGTGAAGGAAGGCAGTTAATGTTTAAATAAGAAGAGAAATAGACCGATTAAGTATAAAGTAAAATACTTTTATTGCCGTTATTCCATTTCCATTCATGACCTGGAAGAAATATTATATATTATACAATATAGAAACACATTATACAACATCTCATTTTCATTCATTTTTGTGAAAACAAAAGCATGTGTTATGCAGCATATACACAGCTCCCTCTGCAACTCTCAGAAAGCAAATTTATGGATTAAGCATAATGAAAACATGCAATTCAAACACATCCCCCATTTGTTCCACCTATTTGGAAACCAAACATGTATACAACCTATCATTAATCTAGAAATACAATATAACAAGCTAAACAATTTTTTAAATGTAAAAAAAAAATTCTTGTCACACCTCACATTGAAACTCTCACGCACACGTAATCACCTGTTTTAGCCCCCTTTTTACAATTATATTAATAATTCCTTTCTCACTTACTTACCTGCAATGTTGCATCTACTTACATGTTACAGTGAATCCATTCAAAGTAAAATGCCATACATTTTTTTTTTGCTTTGACTTTAGAATACAACTGCACCTTTCATTTCCTAATAGTTCCTCCAGCTTGATCAAGCCTTCTCACCTCACGTTTTGGGTGAAATGGCTTTATTTGATTGACGTGGACAAATTGTTCCATGGTCAGATCTCCTTCCTTTATCACAATTCTGTAAACAACATGCTAAACATTGCCCACAATTTTGCATGGGCTGTGCCAGGATGCTAGAATAAATAGAAATGTAGCATTCTTGTGTTTACCTTTAGTAAAGTCAAATTTAAAAATGTGAATGCCTACTTCATACTCTCTCACAAATGTTTTCTTATCAAAGTATGATTTGGCACTGTTAGCGGCTCTTTCGAAATTCTGCTGTGTAAATGTAAATGCATGCTGTAAATGATTTCTCAGCTCTTGCACATATTCATGAATTGTGCTGCATTTACCAGAACCTGTTCATTGATCTGGTATAACACATGTTTTGTGGCAAAAACCATTTTTCCGCTTGTCCTAATTTTGTCTGGGCTGAGATTTGGGGATTTTTCTGGTGTTGACCTGATAGTCCTTAGCACCAAAAGGAGTCGCAAATCCCAGATGGACCATGCTTCAGCTACAAACATTTTCAAAATGTCAATAATTGATCTATTGCAACATTCCACACCACCAGAAGAAGATGGTCAATAGGAAATAGGAGGTTTTCACTCCCAAAATGTGCCACATCTAAGTCATCACTGCACTAGTAAAATGAATTCCATGGTCTGATTCTATTCTTTGAGGCAAACCAAACCTAGAGAAAATATGATTCACAAGCAATGTGGCTGGTGTCTTCACACTGCAGGCAGGTGCTGGAATGCACTTCAAGCATTTGGACATTAAACAGGTGCCTGTTAGCATATATCTGTTGCCCCGTGCTGTTCTTTGGACAGGACTAATGAAGTTGATATGCAAATCTGAGCATGGAAGTGTCAGATCTCTTTTCATTAATAGTGCCCGATGTGTTTGAGAGGTGGGCTGAAACTGTGCACACGCTGGACATCCTCCTGTATACAACTCTACATCTTGGTACAATTGTGGCCAATAGATATAATCCTACAATATACCCAATGTTTTTAGTGAAACTATGTGATCTGCAGTTAAGGCATCATGGGCATGGTGTAGCATCAACCCACAAAATGACAAAGGTGCCACGCACTAGATTTGGCATGGTACAGCCTCCCGAACCATCATCCCATCTTGTAATCAAATTCTCTTTATGTTCTTTAAAAACACCCTCAGCTCTTCTCTCCCTTTACAGTGCTATTCAGCCAAAGGATTTTGCTCTGTATCTAGTAAATGGTTATAGAGTATACCTAAATGTGATGTTCTTTTTGTGCCTTGACCATGTCCTGATCGGGAGTATCAAAGCTCCACTTTGCCACCGGCTGGTCAACTGTACCCTGAGCTTTGGAGCATGTTTTCGCATCCACCTGGATTTCACCAAGTGGTTGCTCAATAGGAAATAACTCTCCCATCACTGCTTTAATCTTGGCCAGCTGAACTACCTTGTCATTCCCCTCTTTGTCGTGACATGGGGTTTAAAAATGGCCTTGTATTTTCCTCCAATGAATGATCATATCATTCTCTGACACAAGCTTATCTATGGCTTGAATCATTTTACCATGTTTGAGTGGCTTCTTGTTAGATGTGATAAATCCTCTCAATTTCCACCCAGGTAAATTATCACCAAAACTATTCTGGCATAATCATAATCAGTAACTAAAACTATTTATTGGCATTTATTTTCCACTGCTGTGGATATTGCCTTATGATTTGACTGCTTTTGGAACCTAATCTCATGCTTACCTTTGGGATGCCATTACACTTTACCCTCACATTCCCTATTCCTGACACCAATTCCTTATCAGAATCTCACCTCCCCAGTCATATGTGTCATATGCACATCCATCTACATATAAGGTTGGGCGATACCTATATGTCTCTTCACTGAATGCCTGATGTGTGGGGATTGTTCAAATTCAATCAAATTAGTTTCTAACTATGTGCCATCAGAGGCACAGACAGCTGCATAATCATCTAAGTCTGCTAGCCCTTGATCAGCTAGGCTATTTGTATTATGTCCATATCTCACTTCCACTGGGAATCCCTGGAATGCCAATGGCCATGATATGATTCTTGACTGAGCTAAATTCCCTGATCTGATTCTTTTACTCTGCAAAAATTTCAGAGGCTGATAATTTGTTTCAACAATTACTCGCTCCGCCTAAATAATGGGGTAGAAATGTTGTAATGCCCCCACAATGGCCAATAGTGCCTTTTCACATGTGCTCAATGCTGTTTCTACCTGTGATAACACTTTCCTGGCATATGCAATGGTTTTGCTATTTGAATCATGTTTTTTGATATAAGACTGATGAAGTACGCTGATCTGTGAATCCTATCTCTATAAAGTAATCCGGGTTCTTCAGTGGATAAGCTAAACATGGGTCTTTTATCAAACCCTTTTTTTTAACTTGGTGACCGTCTCACATTGCCCCTTTCCCCATTTGCAGGGTACACCCTGCTTCAGTAATTTAGACAATGGATGTGTAATTTCTACATAATCTTCAAAACACTTTCTGTTGTAACTTGTCATTCCTAACAAACTCTTTTGGCTCTTCAGATTGGTGGTAGCTTTAATTTCTGAATAGCCTCATTCTTTTCTTTTGTGGCTTTAACCCTTGCTCTGTTAATTCGTACCCAGGAAGTTCACTCTTTTTCTACACCACTGCGCTTTCTGTAATTATACTGTTGCCCCTGCCATTTGTAACTGTCTGAACACATGTCTAATTTCATTGAAGTGACTTTTTATGTTTTCATTCTTGATCAGGACATCATCCATATAGATCACAGTTCCCCCTCGGCTGCATCTGGGAGTGATTTTCTAAGAAATATCGCAAACTCACACCCATTATTGCTATAACCAAAAGGGGTACGATTGCATGCATACTGCAATTGATAAACAATAAGCCAAATAGAGTTTGAATATTTTCAGCTAGAGGTACACACTAATTACCTGCTGTTAGATCCAAAGAGGTAAATACCTTTGACCCTTGCACCTATCCAAGGCCTTCACCAATAAACAGAAGTGGCCACCTTGACACAGGTACCCTCTTGTTTAATTCACTCAAGTCTGCACACAAGCACCATTGACCTTTGGGCTTTAGCACACCTAATATGGGAGTATTTGAAGTACTATGGATAGGCCGAATCATTTCTCTGGATTCTAAATTGTTAATTATTTCTGCTAGGGACTCCAGACAGACCAAGAGTAGCCTATATTGTTGTACAAATACAAGCTCCCCACCATATCCTTCTGGTAGCCTAGCAACATGCAAATCAGTAATCCTGCAATCATAGTCATCATTAGCAAATCTTCTAAAGAAGGGACTTCTGTGCTTTCTTCTAGCAGTCTCTCCTTGAAGAGACACCACTCTCAGATATCTTGGCACAACAGCTTCCATTTCAATTTTCTGTATTTCTTTTTGCTGTTTCTTTTTTTCAGATGCACCCACCGTAAATAGGATGCAATTATCCTGATGACAACCAATCACATATTTTGATTCATAAGGGTAAACAGAGTGAATCTTGAAAATCCTCTTCGGTTTAGAATCTTAGGACTCAAACAATTCATCCTGTGAAGTGACATAGCTTTCAGGGATGTTGTCAGTCACTGGCTTATCTAGATCAGCAGTGAATTGGGATTACCGCACCGCCATCCCAAATGCTGTACCTTCTTCCAGATGAATGTCTTGGCATACCTTGTTATTCACCAGTATTCGAATGGGCCATCCCCAAACTCTACTAATAGTGTATATTCACATTCTAGTCCCTGCTGTCTCGTGGATTCATTGAGACACACAAAAGCTTCAGGCCCTTGTATCTGTTGTCCCTCTCTGTACTTTAACGCTATAGCAACTTGCCTGATGAAAGCAGGAATATTGACATCATATATCTCTAATATGATGTATGAAGAATGCCCTGAATTTAGAACAGGAAATACCACAAATAGGTGGCTATTAAAACTCTCCAAGAGAAGTATCTTTGAAATAATTAGTAAACTTAAAAATTCCAGATGCCCTGGCCCAAATGACCTTGCATCTATGGTCATTAAACATGACTCACACATATGGGCCGAGATTATATAGACATTATGCAAGAAAGTATGCAATGAAAAACATATACCATCTTATTAGAAGACCTCTATTCTATTACCAGTATATAAAGCTGGCTTGAGAGTTGCACCGGAAAATGACTGTCTACTCTCCCTACTTGATACCACTAGTAAAGTGTTTACTGCCATTGCACTAGACCATTTAAAGTGCTGGACTAAAGCCAATTATCTTCTTAACCCCTTCAAATCTGGCTTTAGAGTAGGGGCGAGCACTATGCATAATATCTGTCTATTAGATGCTATGATAACAAGAGCTAAGAGTAGAACTAATCCATCTATCAATGCTATGTTCATAGACTTCAGCTCAGATGAGGGCGTGGCCTGAGCTAATGCCGTGAGGACCTGCTGTCTCGGAGGCCCTGCCTAGATCCTTAAATGATCCTAAAGCTGACTCACAAATAAGCTTATTTGACTGGAGGTACGCCTGTAACGAACGCCACAAAACCTTGTGGCCTGATGCCATGGCTGCCCGATCCCCCCACGCACTAGAGCGGTTTGGGAGAAGAAATCGGGAGAAGGTGTAAGACGCACCGAGGTGGCGGACCGAGGGCAATGGCAGGACGATCCGAGCACAGGCACCGAACCGCCAGTGACCCGCAACAAGAGGCTGACAGCAGGGAGAGGCAGATGGCTCGCCTGGGCCGTGCGCATAAAACATTAGAGATTGCCACACGATCTCACAAGCACCAAGCGATGGAGGAAAAAAAAACACCCAGGGCGAGGTGAGGCCAACGCAGACTGAGGGGACATGTGCATGCCTGGCAACATCAGGAGCAATGAAGAGGAGCCCTGAGAGGACCTGCGAGCATGGAAAGGTATGCTGGGACACTCTGTCGGCAGGGGGAGCATTTTGGCGAAACCACAATGAGCTGGCCTGGGAGAGGGGACTGGGTCACGAAACCACGGCAAATTAACCCGGCCACAGAACCCAAGTAGGCAGTAAAGGAAGGCTCAGGACTGGGCCCTAGTGAGGACAGAATGACGTTACAGCACACGGTCCACAGCTGAGTCACCACCCTGGGGCCCTGCACATGCGGGAGAAGCACATGGCGAACCAAGTACACTGCATTGATCAAAACAAAGAGTAACACGGCCCACTGCAGCACGGTGAACACAACACAATCCAGGCCCATCAATGAAATGCTGGAGAAATATGCAACAGTGCCAAACTTTCACAGGTTGCGGATGGTTTGAGGAACTATAAATTAAAGCGTGCATACCACAACAAAAAGAGGTGCCTGGCTGAACTAATCTGAGGGACCCCCACACAGGAAGGACAGCAATGCACTAACAGTGCTGGGCAATCCAGGAACGGTATACAGACCAAAGCGAAGGCAATCACAGCCCACCGCACTGTGAGGAGCACGGCTCAAATCAAACCCTGTGCCGGGGAGTCACCAACAAAGCGTTAGGGTGCCACAGAACAGTGCCAAACCTCCACAGGCTGTGGTTGGCACAAGGAACCATACACTTACAAGCACGAACCACAAACCAGAGGGGCGCCCAGCTGGGCTGATCTGAAAGACCCCTGCAAGGGAGGGATAGCAGCGCACTAATAACACTGAGCATACCTGAAACACTGCACTGGCCAAAGCGAAGGGACTCGCGGCTCGCTGCGTAGCAGCGAACACAACACAACCCGGGCCTGGTGCCGGGACACCATCAATGAAACACTGGGGCACTAAACATCAGCGCCAAACCCCCACAGGCTGCGGGTGACCCAAAAAGCAGTAAACCAATGAGCGCAAACTATGACAGGGAGTGGTGCCTGACCAGATAGATCAAAGAACCCCCTCACGGGAAGGACAGTAGCGCACAAGCAGTAAAGTGCACATCACCAAAAGAAAAAAAAAGAAAAGAGATTACACACAACACATAATCTGGAATCGCTGGGGACATGCCCTCCACGAAACAGAAGAAGGAATAAAAAATCATGGACTCCTTTAACGCTGCCAAACAAAAGGGGCAACCACAAACTGCCGCAGAAACACAAGCCAAGCAGCCTGAAAAGGACACTGTCACTAAAGAGGACCAGGTACTTGAAGCAATCTCAGCCTTCATAGATACAAAGATTGAGGAGGTCAAATCAGATGTACAACCGATGAGACAAGACATGAGAAACCTCACGGAGAGGGTCACAATGGCTGAAACAGTGCTAAAGGAGATGACAGAAACCACTACAGATCTTGGTAAAAGGCTGACGGAGCAAGAAAGAAAGAACGCATTTCTGGAAGCCCGAGCAGAGGACACGGAAGGAGGCACCTGGCACAACAACATACGAGTTCTGGGAGTCTGGGAAGGGATGGAAGGATGCAACCCAACAGATTTTGTCGATAATATGATACTGCAGGAAATAAGGGCAGGAGCACTATCACAGGGGTTTGCAGTGGAAACGGCCACAGATCCTTGCAAAAAAGGCCACCACTGGGCTCACACCCTCGCCCAATGATAGCAAAAATACTGAACTTCCGCGAGGCCCCAGCGGTACAGAGGGCACAGAACTCTTTTGTCCCAATCAAGCTAAACTTAAGAAACTGAATCACAAGATGTACCCGTCTCAGCTCAAGGTGCTCTACAAAGGACGAGCCGTCTTCCTAGAAGCGCCGGCAGCGGCCAACATGTGGCAGGAGCACAACAACTTAGATGACAGCAAAGAGGTGGTCACATGAAGCACAACGGTCCCAAAGGATGAAAGGGGGGAGGGCAGAACACAGTAATAAAAGGTCCCGTGGGTGCGAGACAATGATTAAGAAGAGAAACACATCCTGTTATAAGGCATGAGCGAGTCAAGCACCTCCGACAGAGGGAATGAACACACCCTACGAACTGTTCGGCGTCAGTCAGTTGCTGACACACCACAGCCCGCATGCCATGACCCAGGAATGTCCGGCAGTTGCAGGGGGGCTCGAGGGCCATGGGCGAAAGGTGGCTGCTGAGCGCAGTTACCTAATTCTGGTTTGGTTAAGAGTTTGTTTGGTTTTGGTTTGTTTTGTAGTTGTAAACAGTTCGATTCCTACACAAAATGAGGGGTGCACTATGAAGCGCGGGTGTGTTGATGTGTGCGACTGGAAGAAGAAAAAGGCTACCTGGGAGAGAGACAAAAGGGGCTGCGGGGACGGGTTCTGAGACCAGGGGGGGTCAAAAGGCTGGGGACGGGGGACCTACACATTGGTATGGCTAACGAAATCAAAATTCTAAAGAAGTCCGGGGCCTGGGGGCATATATGCGCAGGAACTGAGTGAAGTCCTTTCTCAGTAGGAAGAGGGTGTCCATTGCACTGCTCCAGGAGACCGACCTGATACAGCAAACCATGGGAACGGTGATGGACCACTGGGATGGGCAGTGTTATGGGGCTCCATACTCCAAGCATGCCCGGGGGGTACTCATTTGGATAAGTCCAGTGGTCCGATTCAAAGTACTAACCTGGGAGGGGACCCAGAGGGCCGATACTTGGTAGTAAGGGTGTTAGGGACACTTCTCTGTTTAGGCTGAATTTCTTAACCTAGTGAGTCCCCCAGCAGCTTTGCTGGATTTCTGGAGTTTGCCAAGAGTGAGACTCTTTTCTCCCACTCTTGGACATGATTTGTGGTAGATTTCTTTGAATGTCAATGTGTTCGATGGGCTATGGGGTCTTTTACTCCATAGGGCCTCATATGTTTTGCTATGTGTGTTACACAGCACCCTCTGTGCCGTAACACTCGGGTGTTCTAGGTGACCCCCACCATAGACTCCATACCCTGGGACTGACTACTGTCTCCCAGGGCATGTAAAGTCACCATTGGCTTTACTAGACCTAAATTTACTAATAGAACTAGTACAAACCATCCTATTGTGGACGTACTGGTAGGGGCAATTCGACTACCCCTGGGTCTGTTGTTCGAGGGGGCACTGTCCCATCCCCCCTCGTCGAGTTTTGGCTGGATGAGGTGGAAACTACTTTTTATATTCGACCCCGAATATATTCCTATGGGATTCTTCCCATTGTTGGAGGCTAATACTTTTTCACGTTAGTCTCTAACATACCGCCGGTTTATTTATCATAAACAAATCTACCGGTTGGTATTTTCTGCCAGAACTCAGTTTTTAAAATGGCGTATGTGTTCACCTCTGTAACTCCGAACCAAAGGTTGAGCCCTTTGTTCCACTTTTGGCGGGCTTCTGCACAGAAGCCCTCCAAAGTGGTGCAATTCTGTCTGGTTACCACGGGCGGTGTGGGAGGGGGTTTAGGCACCCTGGACTGAGTTGCCTTGCCAACTGAAGTCGCACTCTAGTGTGATTGGCCCAAGTGCTGAGCCACCCCGCTCACCACTTAGAGTGTTTGATTGACAGCTAGGCTGGATGAATGGGGGTTTTCTGCATAAAAGCAGGGCTTTTGGGACTGGATCTTCAGAAGTCGCCACAGGACCTAAGAATCTGACGAGGGTAAAGCTGAGCCGACCTGCAACGACGACACATCCGGTTGAGCCCTGCTGAATCGACTCACCACTTCCCAACGACAGAGGAGATCTCCCTGCTGGAGAGTCTTCTCCCCTTGACTGGTGGGAACAACCAGTCCCCTTTGCTTTTTCTTCGCTTCCCGGGCGCAGTGGTCGAATTGCCCGTGCTGATACCCCGGCATCCGGATAGCCACTAGCCCGTACCGCGACCAAAAGGTGGTGCCTTGTGACGGAGCACTCCGGGCCTGGTCTCTTCCCTGGTGGTGCAACGATCTTCAACTTTCCTTCAACGACGAGACCATCTCATCTCTTGGCAAAGCCCTGACTTGCATCCACCACCAGGAACAACTGCCCCCGAAGAAGCTGTCTCTTCACTTTCAAGGTACCATGTCCGCCTGGCTTCCCTTGTGACGGTTAGCGTGAGGTGTCTTAAATCCTTACCTTTCCACTGGGTCGCCTCCAGACCTTCTTAACTTTTATTCTAAACTGGTCCAACCTTTCTGTGACAATTTGCTACAAAGACTCAAAGTGCATTTCCACTGTGATACTTTTTGGGACATATCGCCTTGCCTCTCTCCGAGTGGGCCTGGCCTCTGAACTTTGTGATCTACAGTAGACCCTGCCTTACTTGCCTTGCATTTTCTTCGTAAAAGTGTTGATACCAAGTTGGTTTCATACCCTGCCCTTTTCTCTCCCGTTCTAACGAATATTAGAGTGCCCATAGGTTAAATCATTCATCTCTGTCTGCAAATAAGTGGTGCCGTTGAACCTAGACTTGTCGAAATATTGTTAGAGGATTGATATACTTATAGTAATTGTAATTGAAGTTGTTTGCCGTATTAGTGCTAGTGTGTTTTTCATAGATGTGTTTTTATAAATAAATAATTATATATCTTTACACCCAAGCTCTGTTCCGTGTCTGCTTGTTCTACTGTGTAAATTGCACTATCTTGTATACTCCACATACTGCCTAACTCTTCTTGAGGGAAGTCTGACTGCTCAGCCACAGCTACCAAGTGAATCTGTGTGGTACAGACTGCTACCAAATGGGTTTACTGCCAAACACCTGTAGGCCTAAATCTCTTGCAGTGGTCCCAGAGGGAACTGCACATGTTTCTGCTTAACACTGGTGTACAGCGGTGGGATTTGTATTGAGTATACAGTTTAGAGTGCTTTTCAACACTTTAGGATAACTAACTACAAAGCTTAGCACTAAAAAGCAACTTTCAAAACATGTCTACTATGGAAGTTTACAGCCAAGAGTCCTTGTCAGGCGAAAATACTGAGAGTTTGAGAGCTCTCTGTAGACAAAAGGATCTTTCTGTAAGAGGCAAGAAAGTAGAACTGATAGCGAGATTGCTGGAAAACCAAAGTCTGGGTACTGGTTCAGAGGAACCAACTTCGCCAGCAAATGTAGAAAACAGTGATGGTATTGATCTGAATCAAAGTCTTGATAATGAGTCAGAAGAGGAAAATGAACCTAATGAAGTTAGTCACTCTGAGCCTCTGTCTGCCTTACCTACTGTACCTACGGGGCCCATACCAGGTCCCACATGTAACCCTGCTTATTTTGGACTTGAAAAAATGAAGCTCGAATTAGAGTACAAACGTTTTTTAGCCCAATCTGAAAGAAACCAAGAGCAAGAGTTCTGACGAATGAATGCCCAAGCTGACCAGAAGCAAGCTGAGTTAAGACTCAGAAAAATAGAACTTAATCATGAGTTGGAAATGAAAAAGCTGTCTGTGGAAAATGTTTCTCTCTCCTCTGGTTCCTCTAGAAGTTCCAGTCCCAAAAGACCCCGGATGCCTAAGGAATTAGTGGGTATGTATGAACCGAGATTGGATGTGTTGGATTGGTTGAAAATATTTGAATATAATCATGGGCTCCAGGACATCATAGGGAATGATTTACTTCCCTGGTTGTTCTCTAGGCTTTCCCCTGTTGCGACTGATGTGGTAATGGAGTTGGGGGAGGTGGATAAGAAGGATTACGAAAGTGTGAAACTAGCTTTGATAGCTAGATTCGGGAAGACCCCTTCCCAGTATCTTAAGAGGTTTAGAACCCTCAAAAAGCATGATGGTACCCCTTGGGCTACCTGGGTGAGTGAAGGGTTAAAAAACTTAGAGAGATGGATTAAGGGTTACAAGGTGAACACTTATGAGGGTATGAAGAATCTTTTTATATTGGAGTCGATTTGTGATGCCTGTTCTCCTAAGCTCAGACAGCACTTGGCTGATTCGAAGGAATTGGATTCCAGGAAGCTAGCTAAGGAGGCTGAATTGTGGGTTGCCAACAGGGCTACTCAGAAGGATTCTGGGGCAACTCAGAAAAAGGATGAGGGAAAACAGCCTAAAAAAACTCAAAAGAGAATTCTAATAACTCAAATTCCAAAGAGGGCCCCAAACAAAACCATAAGGGTAAGCCACAAGGAAAACCCCAGCAGAATAGTGTACCGTCTGGTGCCAAACCAGAGGGAGGCCAGAACAAGCCACCATTCCAGAAAGCATTCGGTAAATGCTTTGTTTGTGGCTCTACTGACCATGTGAAAGGGGATCCCAGATGCAAGGGTAAACCTTCAGGGGTCCAGCTTGTCTCCTTAGCCTTCGCTCCAGAGGAGGAAGTCCAAATGGCAAGTGGAAACTTTCTACTGCTGGCTGATGAACCCACTGGAGTCTCAGCCAGTGTTTCTTTAGTGTCTCTGGGTTTGTGGGAACAACAGAATTTAGATGTCTATAATTCTATCCCAGATAATACTAAAGAGTATTATAAGGACAGTGTCCAGGTGAATGGTCAGGAGACTCCTGCCATTAGGGACACTGGGGCCAGCATAACTGTGGTGGATACATCTTTTTTTCAGGTTGAGGATGTTGCGAAGGCACCCAAACGCCTCACCAAGTTAGCTGGAGGGCGTGTGGAGATGCTTCCCCAATTACCAGTTCTCATCCAGTGTAACGACATGACTGTGAAGATACCTGTCAGCATACAGAGTGAGGTACCAGGACGCATTCTGTTGGGTAATGATTTAAAAACTCTCGGAGTTGTGTCTCATACCCCCAGACCTCCTAGTAAACGGGTACAGGCACTAACCAGACCTGCAAGGGAGAGAACCATGAGAGCTACTCCCCAGGAGATGATGAAGAAAGATATCACTCCTGCTCCACTGGAATTGTCAGCTGCTGTCTCAAAGAAATCAGAAGCGAAAGAGAAACCTAAAACTTCTATACCGAAACCAGCAGCCAGCATTTCAGTGCAGCCAACAAGGACTTCCCCTCGGTTGTCCAAAGTTACACCCGTAACTCCCCCTCCAGCTGAGGCTGAGAGGGTGGTACAACCCTGTGTGGTAGAATTAGACTCTGAGGAAGAGCTAATGGAAGGCCAGGAACTCATTGGAGATCTGGATCCTGTTGACCATCCTGAGCTGCAGTCTTTACTGGCAGAAGGTGGACCCAACAGGGCAGACTTCAGTAAGGGACAGAGAGAATGTCCAACTCTGGAAGGTCTTCGCCACCAGGCAGAAGCTCAGGCTGAAGGGCAAGAGCCTGGGAAATACAGGTTGCACTGGTAACCTGGCCTCTTCTACAGTGAACCGATCGAGTCTGCACCTGGAGACTACAAACGACTTGTAGTACCCCAAGAGAACAGACAACAGTTCTTGCAGTTAGCCCACGAGATCCCTTTGTCTGGTCACTTGAGTTTCAAGAAGACTAAGGAAAGGCTCTCTCTCTACTTTTATTGGCCAAAGATGGGGGCCGAAGTAGAAAAACACTGCAGGAGCTGCCACACCTGCCAGACATCTGGTAAGGTTGGCTCCAAAAATGTGGCACCTTTAGTGCTTCTCCCAGTTGTGGGAGTCCCATTTGAGAGAGTAGGGATTGACATGGTTGGTCCCCTTGATCCTCCAACCTCCTCAGGCAAGAGGTTTATTCTTGTTGTAGTAGACCATGCTACTAGGTATCCTGAGGCAATTCCTATGAGGACTGTTACAGCTCTGGCTGTGGCTAAGGCCCTCCTTGGTATTTTTACCAGGGTCGGGTTTCCGAAGTAAGTAATCTCTGACAGGGGGTCAAACTTTATGTCCCACTACATGAAAGCCATGTGGAAAACCTCTGGAGTTACTTACAAGTTCTCAACAGCTTATCACCCACAAACCAATGGGTTGGTAGAAAGGTTCAACCGAACCATGAAGAGCATTATAGGTGCTTTAGAAGAACCCCTTAAACGAAAGTGGGACCTTCTACTGCCATGCCTTCTCTTTGCTTATAGAGAAGTCCCTCGGGAGGGAGTAGGTTATTCTCCCTTTGAGCTCCTCTATGGTCAACCCGTCAGAGGTCCATTGGCCCTGATAAAGGAGGGGTTGGAGAGTGCTCCTTCCCCCAAGCCAGTCAGAGTGACTGACTACGTGATAGGTCTCCGGAGGAGAATGTCGCACATGATGACGGAAGCAAGTGATAACTTGAAAGCTGGACAAGCATTGGTCAAGCACTGGCATGATCAAAAGGCTAACATGGTTGAGTTCACTCCAGACCAGCTAGTTCTCGTTATGATCCCAACAAGGCAGAGGGCCTTGCAAGACAAATGGATGGCACCCTTCAGAGTTGTGGGTAAACTCGGAGAGGTCAACTATCTGGTGGACTTGGGCAATCCCAAGGAGGCTCCACAGTCTTCCACACTAACCGACTCAAAGCGTATGTCTCGAGACCCGATGTAGGAGCGTTGCTTCTGGCATCATCAGAGGAAGAAGAAGAGAGTGAAGCTCTTCCGGATCTCCTCCGAGGCTTACATTTAGACGAAAAAATTGAGGGGGACATGTGTGGGGCCTGCTGGCAGGTGCCCCTGACTGCTGTGGGGTGGGGGTACAGGGGGACATGTGTGGGGGCCTGCTGGCAGGTGCCCCTGACTGTGGGGGGGTGGGGGTGCTGGGGGACATGTGTGGGGGCCTGCTGGCAGGTGCCCCTGACTGCTGGGGGGTGGGGGTGCTGGGGGACATGTGTGGGACATGAGTGGGGGCCTGCTGGCAGGTGCCCCTGACTGCTGGGGGGTGGGGGTGCAGGGGGACATGAGTGGGGGCCTCCTGGTAGGTGTCCCTGACTGCTGGGGGGTGGGGGTGCAGGGGGACATGTGTGGGGGCCTGCTGGCAGGTGCCCCTGACTGCTGGGGGGTGGGGGTGCCGGGGGACATGTGTGGGACATGAGTGGGGGCCTGCTGGCAGGTGCCCCTGACTGCTGGGGGGTGGGGGTGCTGGGGGACATGTGTCGGGGCCTGCTGTCAGGTGCCTGTCAATGCTGGGGGGGGCTGGGGGACATGAGTGGGGGCTTACTGGCAGGTGCCCCTGACTGCTGTGGGGTGGGGGTGGAGGGGGACATGTGTGGGACATGAGTGGGGGCCAGCAGGCAGGTGCCCCTGACTGCTGTGGGGTGGGGGTGCAGGGGGACATGTGTGGGACATGAGTGGGGGCCTGCTGGCAGGTGCCCCTGACTGCTGGGGGGTGGGGGTGCAGGGGGACATGTGTGGGACATGAGTGGGGGCCTGCTGGCAGGTGCCCCTGACTGCTGGGGGGAGAGGGTGCAGGGGGGCATGTGTGGAACATGAGCGGGGGCCTGCTGGCAGGTGCCCCTGACTGCTGGGGGGTGGGGGTGCAGGGGGACATGTGTGGGACATGAGCGGGGGCCTGCTGGCAGGTGCCCCTGACTGATGGGGGTTGGGGGTGCAGGGGGACATGTGTGGGACATGAGCGGGGGCCTGCTGGCAGGTGCCCCTGACTGCTGGGGTGAGGGGGTGCAGTGGGACATGTGTGGGACATGAGCGGGGGCATGCTGGCAGGTGCCCCTGACTGCTGGGGCCTGGGGGTGCAGGGGGACATGTGTGGGGGCCTGCTAGCAGGTGCCCCTGACTGCCGGGGGGTGGGGGTGCTGGGGGACATGTGTGGAACATGAGTGGGGGCCTGCTGGCAGGTGCCCCTGACTGCTGGGGGGTGGGGGTGCAGGGGACATGTGTGGGGGCCTGCTGGCAGGTGCCCTGACTGCTGTGCGGTGGGGGTGCAGGGGGACATGTGTGGGGGCCTGCTGGCAGGTGCCCCTGACTGCTGGGGGGTGGGGGTGCTGGGGGACATGTGTGGGGGCCTGCTGGCAGGTGCCCTGACTGGTGTGGGGTGGGGGTGCAGGGGGACATGTGTGGGGGCCTGCTGGCAGGTGCCCCTGACTGCTGGGGGGTGGGGGTGCTGGGGGACATGTGTGTGGGACATGAGTGGGGGTCTGATGGCATGTGCCCCTGACTGCTGTGGGGTGGGGGTGCAGGGGGTCATGTGTGGGGGCATGCTGGCAGGTGCCCCTGACTGCCGGGGGGTGGGGGTGCTGGGGGACATGTGTGGAACATGAGTGGGGGCCTGCTGGCAGGTGCCCCTGACTGCTGGGGGGTGGGGGTGCAGGGGACATGTGTGGGGGCCTGCTGGCAGGTGCCCTGACTGCTGTGCGGTGGGGGTGCAGGGGGACATGTGTGGGGGCCTGCTGGCAGGTGCCCCTGACTGCTGGGGGGTGGGGGTGCTGGGGGACATGTGTGGGGGCCTGCTGGCAGGTGCCCTGACTGGTGTGGGGTGGGGGTGCAGGGGGACATGTGTGGGGGCATGCTGGCAGGTGCCCCTGACTGCTGGGGGGTGGGGGTGCTGGGGGACATGTGTGTGGGACATGAGTGGGGGTCTGATGGCATGTGCCCCTGACTGCTGTGGGGTGGGGGTGCAGGGGGTCATGTGTGGGGGCCTGCTGGCAGGTGCCCCTGACTGCTGTGGGGTGGGGTTGCAGGGGGACATGTGTGGGGGCCTGCTGGCAGGTGCCTCTGACTGCTGGGGGGTGGGGGTGCAGGGGGACATGTGTGGGACATGAGTGGGGGCCTGCTGGCAGGTGCCCCTGCCTGCGGGGGGGTTGGGGGTGCAGGGGGACATATGTGGGGACCTGCTGGCAGGTGCCCCTGACTGCTGTGGGGTGGGGTTGCAGGGGGACATGTGTGGGGTCCTGCTGGCAGGTGCCCTTGACTGCTGGGGGGTGGGGGTGCTGGGGGACATGAGTGGGACATGAGTGGGGGCCTGCTGGCAGGTGCCCCTGACAGCTGGGGGGTGGGGGTGCTGGGGGACATGTGTGGGAGATGAGTGGGGGTCTGCTGGCAGGTGCCCCTGACTGCTGTGGGGTGGGGGTACAGGGTGACATGTGTGGGGGCCTGCTGCCAGGTGCCCCTGACTGTTGAGGGGTGGGGGTGCTGGGGGACATGTGTGGGACATGAGTGGGGGCCTGCTGGCAGGTGCCCCTGACTGCTGGGGGGTAGGGGTGCAGGGGGACATGTGTGGGGGCCTGCTGCCAGATGCCCCTCACTGCTGTGGGGTGGGGGTGCAGGGGGACATGTGTCGGGGCCTGCTGGCAGTTGCCCCTGACTGCTGTGGGGTAGGGGTGCAGGGGGACATGAATGGGGGCCTGCTGGCAGGTGCCCCTGACTGCTGGGGCGTGGGGGTGCAGGGGGACATGTGTGGGGGCCTGCTGGCAGGTGCCCCTGACTGCTGTGGGGTGGGGGTACAGGGGAACATGTGTGGGGGCCTGCTGGCAGGTGCCCCTGACTGCTGGGGGGGTGGCGGTGCTGGGGGACATGTGTGGGACATGAGTGGGGGCCTGCTGGCAGGTGCCCCTGACTGCTGGAGGTGGGGGTGCAGGGGGACATGTGTGGAGCCTGCTGGCAGGTGCCCCTGACTGCTGGGGCGTGGGGGTGCTGGGGGACATGTGTGGGACATGTGTGGGACATGAGTGGGGGCCTGCTGGCAGGTGCCCCTGACTGCTGGGGGGTGGGGGTGCAGGGGGACATGTGTGGTTGCCTGCTGGCGGGTGCCCCTGACTGCTGGGGTGCTGGTGGACATGTGTGGGACATGAGTGGGGGCCTGCTGGCAGGTGCTCCTGACTGCTGGATGGTGGGGGTGCAGGGGGACATGAGTGGGGGCCTGCTGGTAGGTGCCCCTGACTGCTGGGGGGTGGGGGTGCAGGGGGACATGTGTAGGGGCCTGCTGGAAGGTGCCCCTGACTGCTGTGGGGTGGGGGTGCAGGGGGACATGTGTGGGGGCCTACTGGCAGGTGCCCCTGACTGCTGGGGGTGGGGGTGCATGGGGACATGTGTGGGACATGAGTGAGGGCCTGCTGGCAGGTGCCCCCTACTGCTGGGGTGTGAGGGTGCAGGGGGACATGTGTGGGGGCCTGCTGGCAGGTTCCCCTGACTGCTGTGGGGTGGGGGTAGTGGGGGACATCTGTGGGGGCCTGCTGGCAGGTGCCCCTGAATGCTGGGGGGTGGGGGTGATGGAGGACATGTGTGGGACATGAGTGGGGGCCTGCTGGCAGGTGCCCCTGACTGCTGGGGGGTGGGGGTGAAGGGGGACATGTGTGGGACATGAGTGGGGGCCTGCTGGCAGGTGCCCTGACTGCTGGGGGGTGGGGGTGCTGGGGGACATGTGTGGGACATGAGTGGGGGCCTGCTGGCAGGTGCCCCTGACTGCTGGGGGGTGGGGGTGCAGCGGGCATGTGTGGGGGCCTGCTGGCAGGTGCCCCTGACTGCTGTGGGGTGGGGGTGCATGGGGACATGTGTGGGGGCCTGCTGGCAGGTGCCCCTGACTGCTGGGGGATGGGGGTGCTGGGGGACATGTGTGGGGGCCTGCTGGCAGGTGCCCCTGACTGCTGTGGGGTGGGGGTGGATGGGGACATGTGTGGGGGCCTGCTGGCAGGTGCCCCTGACTGCTGGGGGATGGGGGTGCTGGGGGACATGTGTGGGACATGAGTGGGGGCCTGCTGGCAGGTGCCCCTGACTGCTGGGGGTGCAGGGGGACATGTGTGGGACATGAGTGGGGGCCTGCTGGCAGGTGCCCCTGACTGCTGGGGGTGGGGGTGCAGGGGGACATGTGTGGGACATGAATGGGGGCTTGCTGGCAGGTGCCCCTGACTGCTGGGGGTTGGGGGTGCAGGGGGACATGTGTGGGACATGATTGGGGGCCTGCTGGCAGGTGCCCCCGACTGCTGGGGTGTTGGGGTACAGGGGGACATGTATGGGGGCCTGCTAGCAGGTGGCCCTGACTACTGGGGGGTGGGGGTGCAGGGGGACATGTGTGGGACATGAGTGGGGTCCTGCTGGCAGGCGCCCTGACTGCTGGGGGGTGGGGGTGCAGTGGGACATGAATGGGACATGAGTGGGGGCCTGCTGGTAGGTGCCCCTGACTGCTGGGGGGTGAGGTGCCGGGGGACATGTGTGGGACATGAGTAGCGGCATGCTGGCAGGTGCCTCTGACTGCTGGGGGGTGGGGGTGCAGGGGGACATGTGTGGGACATGAGTGGGGGCCTGCTGGCAGGTGCCCCTGACTGCGGGGGGGTTGGGGGTGCAGGGGGACATATGTGGGGACCTGCTGGCAGGTGCCCCTGACTGCTGTGGGGTGGGGTTGCAGGGGGACATGTGTGGGGTCCTGCTGGCAGGTGCCCTTGACTGCTGGGGGGTGGGGGTGCTGGGGGACATGTGTGGGAGATGAGTGGGGGTCTGCTGGCAGGTGCCCCTGACTGCTGTGGGGTGGGGGTACAGGGGGACATGTGTGGGGGCCTGCTGCCAGGTGCCCCTGACTGTTGAGGGGTGGGGGTGCTGGGGGACATGTGTGGGACATGAGTGGGGGCCTGCTGGCAGGTGCCCCTGACTGCTGGGGGGTAGGGGTGCAGGGGGACATGTGTGGGGGCCTGCTGGCAGGTGCCCTTGACTGCTGGGGGGTGGGGGTGCTGGGGGACATGTGTGGGAGATGAGTGGGGGTCTGCTGGCAGGTGCCCCTGACTGCTGTGGGGTAGGGGTACAGGGGGACATGTGTGGGGGCCTGCTGCCAGGTGCCCCTGACTGTTGAGGGGTGGGGGTGCTGGGGGACATGTGTGGGACATGAGTGGGGGCCTGCTGGCAGGTGTCCCTGACTGCTGGGGGGTAGGGGTGCAGGGGGACATGTGTGGGGGCCTGCTGCCAGATGCCCCTCACTGCTGTGGGGTGGGGGTGCAGGGGGACATGTGTCGGGGCCTGCTGGCAGTTGCCCCTGACTGCTGTGGGGTAGGGGTGCAGGGGGACATGAATGGGGGCCTGCTGGCAGGTGCCCCTGACTGCTGGGGCATGGGGGTGCAGGGGGACATGTGTGGGGGCCTGCTGGCAGGTGCCCCTGACTGATGTGGGGTGGGGGTACAGGGGAACATGTGTGGGGGCCTGCTGGCAGGTGCCCCTGACTGCTGGGGGGGTGGCGGTGCTGGGGGACATGTGTGGGACATGAGTGGGGGCCTGCTGGCAGGTGCCCCTGACTGCTGGAGGTGGGGGTGCAGGGGGACATGTGTGGGGCCTGCTGGCAGGTGCCCCTGACTGCTGGGGGGTGGGGGTGCTGGGGGACATGTGTGGGACATGAGTGGGGGCCTGCTGGCAGGTGCCCCTGACTGCTGGGGGGTGGGGGTGCAGGGGTACATGTGTGGTTGCCTGCTGGCGGGTGCCCCTGACTGCTCGGGGTGCTGGTGGACATGTGTGGGACATGAGTGGGGGCCTGCTAGCAGGTGCTCCTGACAGCTGGATGGTGGGGGTGCAGGGGGACATGAGTGGGGGCTTGCTGGTAGGTGCCCCTGACTGCTGGGGGGTGGGGGTGCAGGGGGACATGTGTAGGGGCCTGCTGGCAGGTGCCCCTGACTGCTGTGGGGTGGAGGTGCAGGGGGACATGTGTGTGGGCCTGCTGGCAGGTGCCCCTGACTGCTGGGGGTGGGGTTGCATGGGGACATGTGTGGGACATGAGTGAGGGCCTGCTGGCAGGTGCCCCCTACTGCTGGGGTGTGGGGGTGCAGGGGGACATGTGTGGGGGCCTGCTGGCAGGTTCCCCTGACTGCTGTGGGGTGGGGGTACAGGGGGTCATCTGTGGGTGCCTGCTGGCAGGTGCCCCTGAATGCTGGGGGGTGGGGGTGATGGAGGACATGTGTGGGACATGAGTGGGGGCCTGCTGGCAGGTGCCCCTGACTGCTGGGGGGTGGGCGTGCTGGGGGACATGTGTGGGACATGAGTGGGGGCCTGCTGGCAGGTGCCCCTGACTGCTGGGGGGTGGGGGTGCAGCGGGCATGTGTGGGGGCCTGCTGGCAGGTGCCCCTGACTGCTGTGGGGTGGGGGTGCATGGGGACATGTGTGGGGGCCTGCTGGCAGGTGCCCCTGACTGCTGGGGATGGGGGTGCTGGGGGACATGTGTGGGACATGTGTGGGGGCCTGCTGGCAGGTGCCCCTGACTGCTGTGGGGTGGGGGTGCATGGGGACATGTGTGGGGGCCTGCTGGCAGGTGCCCTGACTGCTGGGGGATGGGGGTGCTGGGGGACATGTGTGGGACATGAGTGGGGGCCTGCTGGCAGGTGCCCCTGACTGCTGGGGGTGCAGGGGGACATGTGTGGGACATGAGTAGCGGCCTGCTGGCAGGTGCCTCTGACTGCTGGGGGGTGGGGGTGCAGGGGGACATGTGTGGGACATGAGTGGGGGCCTGCTGGCAGGTGCCCCTGACTGCGGGGGGTTGGGGGTGCAGGGGGACATATGTGGGGACCTGCTGGCAGGTGCCCCTGACTGCTGTGGGGTGGGGTTGCAGGGGGACATGTGTGGGGTCCTGCTGGCAGGTGCCCTTGACTGCTGGGGGGTGGGGGTGCTGGGGGACATGTGTGGGAGATGAGTGGGGGTCTGCTGGCAGGTGCCCCTGACTGCTGTGGGGTGGGGGTACAGGGGGACATGTGTGGGGGCCTGCTGCCAGGTGCCCCTGACTGTTGAGGGGTGGGGGTGCTGGGGGACATGTGTGGGACATGAGTGGGGGCCTGCTGGCAGGTGCCCCTGACTGCTGGGGGGTAGGGGTGCAGGGGGACATGTGTGGGGGCCTGCTGGCAGGTGCCCTTGACTGCTGGGGGGTGGGGATGCTGGGGGACATGTGTGGGAGATGAGTGGGGGTCTGCTGGCAGGTGCCCCTGACTGCTGTGGGGTGGGGGTACAGGGGGACATGTGTGGGGGCCTGCTGCCAGGTGCCCCTGACTGTTGAGGGGTGGGGGTGCTGGGGGACATGTGTGGGACATGAGTGGGGGCCTGCTGGCAGGTGCCCCTGACTGCTGGGGGGTAGGGGTGCAGGGGGACATGTGTGGGGGCCTGCTGCCAGATGCCTCTCACTGCTGTGGGGTGGGGGTGCAGGGGGACATGTGTCGGGGCCTGCTGGCAGTTGCCCCTGACTGCTGTGGGGTAGGGGTGCAGGGGGACATGAATGGGGGCCTGCTGGCAGGTGCCCCTGACTGCTTGGGCGTGGGGGTGCACGGGGACATGTGTGGGGGCCTGCTGGCAGGTGCCCCTGACTGCTGTGGGGTGGGGGTACAGGGGAACATGTGTGGGGGCCTGCTGGCAGGTGCCCCTGACTGCTGGGGGGGTGGCGGTGCTGGGGGACATGTGTGGGACATGAGTGGGGGCCTGCTGGCAGGTGCCCCTGACTGCTGGAGGTGGGGGTGCAGGGGGACATGTGTGGGGCCTGCTGGCAGGTGCCCCTGACTGCTGGGGGGTGGGGGTGCTGGGGGACATGTGTGGGACATGAGTGGGGGCCTGCTGGCAGGTGCCCCTGACTGCTGGGGGGTGGGGGTGCAGGGGGACATGTGTGGTTGCCTGCTGGCGGGTGCCCCTGACTGCTCGTGGTGCTGGTGGACATGTGTGGGACATGAGTGGGGGCCTGCTGGCAGGTGCTCCTGACAGCTGGATGGTGGGGGTGCAGGGGGACATGAGTGGGGGCTTGCTGGTAGGTGCCCCTGACTGCTGGGGGGTGGGGGTGCAGGGGGACATGTGTAGGGGCCTGCTGGCAGGTGCCCCTGACTGCTGTGGGGTGGGGGTGCAGGGGGACATGTGTGGGGGCCTGCTGGCAGGTGCCCCTGACTGCTGGGGGTGGGGTTGCATGGGGACATGTGTGGGACATGAGTGAGGGCCTGCTGGCAGGTGCCCCCTACTGCTGGGGTGTGGGGGTGCAGGGGCACATGTGTGGGGGCCTGCTGGCAGGTTCCCCTGACTGCTGTGGGGTGGGGGTACAGGGGGTCATCTGTGGGGGCCTGCTGGCAGGTGCCCCTGAATGCTGGGGGGTGGGGGTGATGGAGGACATGTGTGGGACATGAGTGGGGGCCTGCTGGAAGGTGCCCCTGACTGCTGGGGGGTGGGGGTGAAGGGGGACATGTGTGGGACATGAGTGGGGGCCTGCTGGCAGGTGCCCTGACTGCTGGGGGGTGGGGGTGCTGGGGGACATGTGTGGGACATGAGTGGGGGCCTGCTGGCAGGTGCCCCTGACTGCTGGGGGGTGGGGGTGCAGCGGGCATGTGTGGGGGCCTGCTGGCAGGTGCCCCTGACTGCTGTGGGGTGGGGGTGCATGGGGACATGTATGGGGGCCTGCTGGCAGGTGCCCCTGACTGCTGGGGGATGGGGGTGCTGGGGGACATGTGTGGGACATGTGTGGGGGCCTGCTGGCAGGTGCCCCTGACTGCTGTGGGGTGGGGGTGCATGGGGACATGTGTGGGGGCCTGCTGGCAGGTGCCCTGACTGCTGGGGGATGGGGGTGCTGGGGGACATGTGTGGGACATGAGTGGGGGCCTGCTGGCAGGTGCCCCTGACTGCTGGGGGTGCAGGGGGACATGTGTGGGACATGAGTGGGGGCCTGCTGGCAGGTGCCCCTGACTGCTGGGGGTGGGGGTGCAGGGGGACATGTGTGGGACATGAGTGGGGGCTTGCTGGCAGGTGCCCCT
Organism: Ambystoma mexicanum; assembly: GCF_040938575.1. Taxonomy (NCBI): domain Eukaryota; kingdom Metazoa; phylum Chordata; class Amphibia; order Caudata; family Ambystomatidae; genus Ambystoma; species Ambystoma mexicanum. The sequence goes on along the minus strand of NC_090930.1, from coordinate 644,464,315 downwards.
GACTGCTGGGGGTTGGGGGTGCAGGGGGACATGTGTGGGACATGAGTGGGGGCCTGCTGGCAGGTGCCCCCGACTGCTGGGGTGTGGGGGTGCAGGGGGACATGTATGGGGGCCTGCTAGCGGGTGCCCCTGACTGCTGGGGGGTGGGGGTACTGGGGGACATGTCTGGGACGTGAGCAGGGGCCTGCTGGCAGGTGGCCCTGACTGCTGGGGGGTGGGGGTGAAGGGGAACATGTGTGGGACATGAGTGGGGTCCTGCTGGCAGGTGCCCTGACTGCTGGGGGGTGGGGGTGCAGTGGGACATGAATGGGACATGAGTGGGGGCCTGCTGGTAGGTGCCCCTGACTGCTGGGAGGTGAGGTGCAGGGGGACATGTGTGGGACATGAGTAGCGGCCTGCTGGCAGGTGCCCCCGACTGCTGGGGTTGCAGGGGTGCAGGGGGACATGTGTGGGACATGAGTGGGGGCCTGCTGGCAGGTGCCCCTGACTGCTGGGGTGTGGGGGTGCAGGGGGACATGTGTGGGACATGAGTGGGGGCCTGCTGGCAGGTGCCCCTGACTGCTGGGTCATGGGGGTGCAGGGGGACATGTGTGGGGGCCTGCTAGCAGGTGCCCCTGACTGCTGGGAGGGTGGGGGTGCTGGGGGACATGTATGGGACATGAGCAGGGGCCTGCTGGCAGGTGCCCCCGACTGCTGGGGGGTGGGGGTGCAGGGGGACATGTGTGGGGGCCTGCTGGCAGGTGCCCCTGACTGCTGTGGGGTGGGGGTGCAGGGGGACATGTGTGGGGGCCTGCTGGCAGGTGCCCCTGACTGCTGTGGGGTGGGGGGGCATGGGGACATGTGTGGGACATGAGTGAGGGCCTGCTGGCAGGTGCCCCTGACTGCTGGGGTGTGGGGGTGCAGGGGGACATGTGTGGGGGCCTGCTGGCAGGTGCCCCTGACTGCTGTGGGGTGGGGGTAAGGGGGACATCTGTGGGGGCCTGCTGGCAGGTGCCCCTGACAGCTGGGGGGTGGGGGTGCTGGGGGACATGTGTGGGACATGAGTGGAGGCCTGCTGGCAGGTGCCCCTGACTGCTGGGGGGTGGGATGAAGGGGGACATGTGTGGGACATGAGTGGGGGCCTGCTGGCAGGTGCCCCTGACTGCTGGGGGGTGGGGGTGCATGGGGACAATTGTGGGACATGAGTGGGGGCGTGCTGCCAGGTGCCCCTGACTGCTGGGGGGTGGGGGTGCAGGGGGCATGTGTGGGGGCCTGCTGGCAGGTGCCCCTGACTGATGTGGGGTGGGGGTGCATGGGGACATGTGTGGGGGCCTGCTGGCAGGTGCCCCTGACTGCTGGGGGCTGGGGGTGCTGGGGGACATGTGTGGGACATGAGTGGGGGCCTGCTGCCAGGTGCCCCTGACTGCTGGGGTGGGGGTGCAGTGAGACATGAGTGGGGGCCTGCCGGTAGGTGCCCCTGACTGCTGGGGGGTGGGGGTGCAGGGGGACATGTGTTTGGGCCTGCTGGCAGGTGCCCCTGACTTCTGTGGGGTGGGGGTCCAGGGGACATGTGTGGGGGCCGGCTGACAGGTGCCCCTGACTGCAGGGGGGTGGGGGTGCAGGGGGACATGTGTGGGACATGAGTGGGGGCCTGCTTGCAGGTGCCCCTGACTGCTGGGGGTGCAGGGGGACATGTGTGGGACATGAGTGGGGGCCTGCTGGCAGGTACCCCTGACTGCTGGGGGGTGGGGGTGCAGGGGGACATGTTTGGGACATGAGTGGTGGCTTGCTGGCAGGTGCCCCTGACTGCTGTTGGTTGGGAGTGCAGGGGGACATGTGTGGGACATGAGTGGGGGCCTGCTGGCAGGTGCCCCTGACTGCTGGGCGTGGGGGTGCAGGGGGACATGTATGGGGGCCTGCTAGCAGGTGCCCCTGACTGCTGGGGGGTGGGGGTGCTGGGGGACATGTCTGGGACATGAGCGGGGGCCTGTTGGCAGGTGCCCCTGACTACTAGGGGGTGGAGGTGCAGGGGGACATGTGTGGGACATAAGTGGGGGCCTGCTGGCAGGTGCCCTGACTGCTGGGGGGTGGGGGTGCAGTGGGACATGAATGGGACATGAGTGGGGGCCTGCTGGCAGGGGCCCCTGACTGCTGGTGGGTGAGGTGCAGGGGGACATGTGTGGGACATGAGTGGTGGCCTGCTGGCAGGTGCCGCTGACTGCTGGGGGCATGGGGGTGCAGGGGGACATGTGTGGGGGCCTGCTAGCAGGTGCCCCTGACTGCTGGGGGGTTGGGGGTGCTGGGGGACATGTGTGGGATATGAGCGGGGGCCTGCTGGCAGGTGCCCCTGACTGCTGGGGGCATGGGGGTGCAGGGGAACATGTGTGGGGGCCTGCTAGCAGGTGCCCCTGACTGCTGGGGGGGTGGGGGTGCTGGGGGACATGTGTGGGACATGAGCGGGGGCCTGCTGGCAGGTGCCCCTGACTACTAGGGGGTGGGGGTGCAGGGGGACATGTGTGGGACATGAGTGGTTGCCTGCTGGCAGGTGCCCTGACTGCTGGGGGGTGGGGGTGCAGTGGGACATGAATGGGACATGAGTGGGGGCCTGCTGGCAAGGGCCCCTGACTGCTGGGGGCATGCGGGTGCAGGGTGACATGTGTGGGGGCCTGCTGGCAGGGGCCCCTGACTGCTGGGGGGTGAGGTGCAGGGGGACATGTGTGGGACATGAGTGGTGGCCTGCTGGCAGGTGCCGCTGACTGCTGGGGGCATGGGGGTGCAGGGGGACATGTGTGGGGGCCTGCTAGCAGGTGCCCCTGACTGCTGGGGGGGTGGGGGTGCTGGGGGACATGTGTGGGACATGAGCGGGGGCTTGCTGGCAGGTGTCCCTGACTGCTGGGGGTTGGGGGTGCAGGGGGACATGTGTGGGACATGAGTGGGGGCCTGCTGGCAGGTGCCCCTGACTGCTGGGGCGTGGGGGTGCGGGGGACATGTATGGGGGCCTGCTAGCAGGTGCCCCTGACTGCTGGGGGGTGGGGGTGCATGGGGACATGTGTAGGACATGAGTGAGGGCCTGATGGCAGGTGCCCCTGACTGCTGGGGTGTGGGGGTGCAGGGGGACATGTGTGGGGGCCTGCTGGCAGGTGCCCCTGACTGCTGTGGGGTGGGGGTACAGGGGGACATCTGTGGGGGCCTGCTGGCAGGTGTCCTTGACTGCTGGGGGTGGGGGTGCAGGGGGACATGTGTGGGACATGAGTGGGGGCCTGCTGGCAGGTGCCCCTGACTGCTGGGGGGTGGGGGTGAAGGGGGACATGTGTGGGACATGAATGGGGGCCTGCTGGCAGGTGCCCCTGACTGCTGGGGGGTGGAGGTGCTGGGGGACATGTGTGGGACATGAGTGGGGGCCTGCTGGCAGGTGCCCCTGACTGCTGGGGGGTGGGGGTGCAGGGGGCATGTGTGGGGGCCTGTTGGCAGGTGCCCCTAACTGCTGTGGGGTGGGGGTGCATGGGGACATGTGTGGGACATGAATGGGGGCCTGCTGGCAGGTGCCCCTGACTGCTGGGGGGTGGGGGTGCTGGGGGACATGTGTGGGACATGAGTGGGGGCCTGCTGGCAGGTGCCCCTGACTGCTGGGGGTGGGGGTGCAGGGGGCATGTGTGGGGGCCTGCTGGCAGGTGCCCCTGACTGCTGGGGGGTGGGGGTGCAGGGGGACATGTGTTTGGGCCTGCTGGCAGGTGCCCCTGACTGCTGTGAGGTGGGGGTGCAGGGGGACCTGTGTGGGGGCCGGCTGGCAGGTGCCCCTGACTGCTGGGGGGTGGGGGTGCAGGGGGACAATTGTGGGACATGAGTGGGGGCCTGCTGGCAGGTGCCCCTGACTGCTGGGGCTGCAGGGGGACATGTGTGGAACATGAGTGGGGGCCTGCTGGCAGGTGCCCCTGACTGCTGGGGGGTGGGGGTGCAAGGGGACATGTGTGGGACATGACTGAGGGCTTGCTGGCAGGTGCCCCTGACTGCTGGGGGTTGGGGGTGCAGGGGGACATGTGTGGGACATGAGTGGGGGCCTGCTGGCAGGTGCCCCTGACTGCTGGGCCATGGGGGTGCAGGGGGACATGTATGGGGGCCTGCTAGCAGGTGCCCCTGACTGCTGGGGGGTGGGGGTGCTGGGGGACATGTCTGGGACATGAGCGGGGTCCTGCTGGCAGGTGCCCCTGACTACTGGGGGGTGGGGGTGGAGGGGGACATGTGTGGGACATGAGTGGGGGCCTGCTGGCAGGTGCCCTGACTGCTGGGGGGTGGGGGTGCAGTGGGACATGAATGGGACATGAGTGGGGGCCTGCTGGCAAGGGCCCCTGACTGCTGGGGCATGCGGGTGCAGGGGGACATGTGTGGGGGCCTGCTAGCAGGTGCCCCTGACTGCTGGGGGGGTGGGGGTGCTGGGGGACATGTGTGGGACATGAGCGGGGGCTTGCTGGCAGGTGCCCCTGACTGCTGGGGGTTGGGGGTGCAGGGGGACATGTGTGGGACATGAGTGGGGGCCTGCTGGCAGGTGCCCCTGACTGCTGGGGCGTGAGGGTGTGGGGGACATGTATGGGGGCCTGCTAGCAGGTGCCCCTGACTGCTGGGGGGTGGGGGTGCATGGGGACATGTGTGGGACATGAGTGAGGGCCTGCTGGCAGGTGCCCCTGACTGCTGGGGTATGGGGGTGCAGGGGGACATGTGTGGGGGCCTGCTGGCAGGTGCCCCTGACTGCTGTGGGGTGGGGGTACGGCGGACATCTGTGGGGGCCTGCTGGCAGGTGTCCTTGACTGCTGGGGGTGGGGGTGCTGGGGGACATGTGTGGGACATGAGTGGTGGCCTGCTGGCAGGTGCCCCTGACTGCTGGGGGGTGGGGGTGAAGGCGGACATGTGTGGGACATGAATGGGGGCCTGCTGGCAGGTGCCCCTGACTGCTGGGGGGTGGGGGTGCTGGGGGACATGTGTGGGACATGAGTGGGGGCCTGCTGGCAGGTGCCCCTGACTGCTGGGGGGTGAGGGTGCAGGGGGCATGTGTGGGGGCCTGTTGGCAGGTGCCCCTAACTGCTGTGGGGTGGGGGTGCATGGGGACATGTGTGGGACATGAATGGGGGCCTGCTGGCAGGTGCCCCTGACTGCTGGGGGGTGGGGGTGCTGGGGGACATGTGTGGGACATGAGTGGGGGCCTGCTGGCAGGTGCCCCTGACTGCTGGGGGTGGGGGTGCAGGGGGCATGTGTGGGGGCCTGCTGGCAGGTGCCCCTGACTGCTGGGGGGTGGGGGTGCAGGGGGACATGTGTTTGGGCCTGCTGGCAGGTGCCCCTGACTGCTGTGAGGTGGGGGTGCAGGGGGACCTGTGTGGGGGCCGGCTGGCAGGTGCCCCTGACTGCTGGGGGGTGGGGTTGCAGGGGGACAATTGTGGGACATGAGTGGGGGCCTGCTGGCAGGTGCCCCTGACTGCTGGGGCTGCAGGGGGACATGTGTAGAACATGAGTGGGGGCCTGCTGGCAGGTGCCCCTGACTGCTGGGGGGTGGGGGTGCAAGGGGACATGTGTGGGACATGACTGAGGGCTTGCTGGCAGGTGCCCCTGACTGCTGGGGGTTGGGGGTGCAGGGGGACATGTGTGGGACATGAGTGGGGGCCTGCTGGCAGGTGCCCCTGACTGCTGGGCCATGGGGTGCAGGGGGACATGTATAGGGGCCTGCTAGCAGGTGCCCCTGACTGCTGGGGGTGGGGGTGCTGGGGGACATGTCTGGGACATGAGCGGGGTCCTGCTGGCAGGTGCCCCTGACTGCTGGGGGGTGGGGGTGGAGGGGGACATGTGTGGGACATGAGTGGGGGCCTGCTGGCAGGTGCCCTGACTGCTGGGGGGTGGGGGTGCAATGGGACATGTGTGGGACATGAGTGGGGGCCTGCTGGCAGGTGCCCCTGACTGCTGGGGGGTGAGGTGCAGGGGGACATGTGTGGGACATGAGTGGGGGCCTGCTGGCAGGTGCCCCTGACTGCTGGGGGTGCATGGGGTGCAGGGGGACATGTGTGGGACATGAGTGGGGGCCTGCTGGCAGGTGCCCCTGACTGCTGGGGTGTGGGGGTGCAGGGGGACATGTGTGGGACATGAGTGGGGGCCTGCTGGAAGGTGCCCCTGACTGCTGGGGCATGGGGGTGCAGGGGGACATGTGTGGGGGCCTGCTAGCAGGTGCCCCTGACAGCTGGGGGGGTGGGGGTGCTGGGGGACATGTGTGGGACATGAGCAGGGGCCTGCTGGCAGGTGCCTCTGACTGCTGGGGGTGGGGGTGCAGAGGGACATGTATGGGGGCCGGATGGCAGGTGCCCCCGACTGCTGGGGGGTGGGGGTGCAGGGGGACATGTGTGGGACATGAGTGGGGGCCTGCTGGCAGGTGCCCCTGACTGCTGGGGTGTGGGGGTGCAGGGGGACATGTGTGGGACATGAGCGGGGGCCTGCTGGCAGGTGCCCCTGACTGCTGGGGCATGGGGGTGCAGGGGGACATGTGTGGGGGCCTGCTAGCAGGTGCCCCTGACTGCTGGGGGGGTTGGGGCGCTGGGGGACATGTGTGGGACATGAGCAGGGGCCTGCTGGCAGGTGCCCCTGACTGCTGGGGGGTGGGGGTGCAGGGGGACATGTGTGGGGGCCCGCTGGCAGGTGCCCCTGACTGCTGTGGGGTAGGGGTGCAGGGGGACATGTGTGGGGGCCTGCTGGCAGGTGCCCCTGACTGCTGGGGGGTGGGGGAGCATGGGGACATGTGTGGGACAAGAGTGAGGGCCTGCTGGCAGGTGCCCCTGGCTGCTGGGGTGTGGGGGTGCAGGGGGACATGTGTGGGGGCCTGCTGGCAGGTGCCCCTGACTGCTGTGGGGTGGGGGTAAGGGGGACATCTGTGGGGGCCTGCTGGCAGGTGCCCCTGACTGCTCAGGGGTGGGGGTGCTGGGGGACATGAGTGGGGGCCTGCTGGCAGGTACCCCTGACTGCAGGGGGGTGGGGGTGAAGTGGGACATGTGTGGGACATGAGTGGGGGCCTGCTGGCAGGTGCCCCTGACTGCTGGGGGTGTGGGTGCTGGGGGACATGTGTGGGACATGTGTGGGGGCCTGCTGGTAGGTGCCCCTGACTGCTGTGAGGTGGGGGTGCAGGGGGACCTGTGTGGGGGCCGGCTGGCAGGTGCCCCTGACTGCTGGGGGGTGGGGTTGCAGGGGGACAATTGTGGGACATGAGTGGGGGCCTGCTGACAGGTGCCCCTGACTGCTGGGGCTGCAGGGGGACATGTGTAGAACATGAGTGGGGGCCTGCTGGCAGGTGCCCCTGACTGCTGGGGGGTGGGGGTGCAAGGGGACATGTGTGGGACATGACTGAGGGCTTGCTGGCAGGTGCCCCTGACTGCTGGGGGTTGGGGGTGCAGGGGGACATGTGTGGGACATGAGTGGGGGCCTGCTGGCAGGTGCCCCTGACTGCTGGGCCATGGGGTGCAGGGGGACATGTATAGGGGCCTGCTAGCAGGTGCCCCTGACTGCTGGGGGTGGGGGTGCTGGGGGACATGTCTGGGACATGAGCGGGGTCCTGCTGGCAGGTGCCCCTGACTGCTGGGGGGTGGGGGTGGAGGGGGACATGTGTGGGACATGAGTGGGGGCCTGCTGGCAGGTGCCCTGACTGCTGGGGGGTGGGGGTGCAATGGGACATGTGTGGGACATGAGTGGGGGCCTGCTGGCAGGTGCCCCTGACTGCTGGGGGGTGAGGTGCAGGGGGACATGTGTGGGACATGAGTGGGGGCCTGCTGGCAGGTGCCCCTGACTGCTGGGGGTGCATGGGGTGCAGGGGGACATGTGTGGGACATGAGTGGGGGCCTGCTGGCAGGTGCCCCTGACTGCTGGGGTGTGGGGGTGCAGGGGGACATGTGTGGGACATGAGTGGGGGCCTGCTGGAAGGTGCCCCTGACTGCTGGGGCATGGGGGTGCAGGGGGACATGTGTGGGGGCCTGCTAGCAGGTGCCCCTGACAGCTGGGGGGGTGGGGGTGCTGGGGGACATGTGTGGGACATGAGCAGGGGCCTGCTGGCAGGTGCCTCTGACTGCTGGGGGTGGGGGTGCAGAGGGACATGTATGGGGGCCGGATGGCAGGTGCCCCCGACTGCTGGGGGGTGGGGGTGCAGGGGGACATGTGTGGGACATGAGTGGGGGCCTGCTGGCAGGTGCCCCTGACTGCTGGGGTGTGGGGGTGCAGGGGGACATGTGTGGGACATGAGCGGGGGCCTGCTGGCAGGTGCCCCTGACTGCTGGGGCATGGGGGTGCAGGGGGACATGTGTGGGGGCCTGCTAGCAGGTGCCCCTGACTGCTGGGGGGGTTGGGGCGCTGGGGGACATGTGTGGGACATGAGCAGGGGCCTGCTGGCAGGTGCCCCTGACTGCTGGGGGGTGGGGGTGCAGGGGGACATGTGTGGGGGCCCGCTGGCAGGTGCCCCTGACTGCTGTGGGGTAGGGGTGCAGGGGGACATGTGTGGGGGCCTGCTGGCAGGTGCCCCTGACTGCTGGGGGGTGGGGGAGCATGGGGACATGTGTGGGACAAGAGTGAGGGCCTGCTGGCAGGTGCCCCTGGCTGCTGGGGTGTGGGGGTGCAGGGGGACATGTGTGGGGGCCTGCTGGCAGGTGCCCCTGACTGCTGTGGGGTGGGGGTAAGGGGGACATCTGTGGGGGCCTGCTGGCAGGTGCCCCTGACTGCTCAGGGGTGGGGGTGCTGGGGGACATGAGTGGGGGCCTGCTGGCAGGTACCCCTGACTGCAGGGGGGTGGGGGTGAAGTGGGACATGTGTGGGACATGAGTGGGGGCCTGCTGGCAGGTGCCCCTGACTGCTGGGGGTGGGGGTGCTGGGGGACATGTGTGGGACATGTGTGGGGGCCTGCTGGTAGGTGCCCCTGACTGCTGGGGGGTGGGGGTGCAGGGGGCATGTGTGGGGGCCTGCTGGCAGGTGCCCCTGACTGCTGTGGGGTGGGGGTGCATGGGGACATGTGTGGGGGCCTGCTGGCAGGTGACCCTGACTGCTGGGGGGTGGGGGTGCTGGGGGACATGTGTGGGACATGAGTGGGGGCCTGCTGGCAGGTGTCCCTGACTGCTGGGGGGTGGGGGTGGGGTGCAGGGAGACATGAGTGGGGGCATGCTGGTAGGTGCCCCTGACTGCTGGGGGGTGGGGGTGCAGGGGGACATGTGTTTGGGCCTGCTGACAGGTGCCCCTGACTGCTGTGGGGTGCGGGTGCAGGGGGACATGTGTGGGGGCCGGCTGGCAGGTGCCCCTGACTGCTGGAGGGTGGGGGTGCAGGGGGACATGTGTGGGACATGAGTGGGGGCCTGCTGTCAGGTGCCCCTGACTGCTGGGGGTGCAGGGGGACATGTGTGGGGCATGAGTGGGGGCCTGCTGACAGGTGCCCCTGACTGCTGGGGGGTGGAGGTGCTGGGGGACATGTGTGGGACATGAGTGGGGGCCTGCTGGCAGGTGCCCCTGACTGCTGGGGGGTGGGGGTGCAGGGGGCATGTGTGGGGGCCTGTTGGCAGGTGCCCCTAACTGCTGTGGGGTGGGGTGCATGGGGACATGTGTGGGACATGAATGGGGGCCTGCTGGCAGGTGCCCCTGACTGCTGGGGGGTGGGGGTGCTGGGGGACATGTGTGGGACATGAGTGGGGGCCTGCTGGCAGGTGCCCCTGACTGCTGGGGGTGGGGGTGCAGGGGGCATGTGTGGGGGCCTGCTGGCAGGTGCCCCTGACTGCTGGGGGGTGGGGGTGCAGGGGGACATGTGTTTGGGCCTGCTGGCAGGTGCCCCTGACTGCTGTGAGGTGGGGGTGCAGGGGACCTGTGGGGGGGCCGGCTGGCAGGTGCCCCGGACTGCTGGGGGGTGGGGGTTCAGGGGGACAATTGTGGGACATGAGTGGGGGCCTGCTGGCAGGTGCCCCTGACTGCTGGGGCTGCAGGGGGACATGTGTGGAACATGAGTGGGGGCCTGCTGGCAGGTGCCCCTGACTGCTGGGGGTGGGGGTGCAAGGGGGACATGTGTGGGACATGACTGAGGGCTTGCTGGCAGGTGCCCCTGACTGCTGGGGGTTGGGGTGCAGGGGGACATGTGTGGGACATGAGTGGGGGCCTGCTGGCAGGTGCCCCTGACTGCTGGGCCATGGGGGTGCAGGGGGACATGTATGGGGGCCTGCTAGCAGGTGCCCCTGACTGCTGGGGGGTGGGGGTGCTGGGGGACATGTCTGGGACATGAGCGGGGTCCTGCTGGCAGGTGCCCCTGACTGCTGGGGGGTGGGGGTGGAGGGGGACATGTGTGGGACATGAGTGGGGGCCTGCTGGCAGGTGCCCTGACTGCTGGGGGGTGGGGGTGCAGTGGGACATGAATGGGACATGAGTGGGGGCCTGCTGGCAAGGGTCCCTGACTGCTGGGGCATGCGGGTGCAGGGGGACATGTGTGGGGGCCTGCTAGCAGGTGCCCCTGACTGCTGGGGGGGTGGGGGTGCTGGGGGACATGTGTTGGGACATGAGCGGGAGCTTGCTGGCAGGTGCCCCTGACTGCTGGGGGTTGGGGGTGCAGGGGGACATGTGTGGGACATGAGTGGGGGCCTGCTGGCAGGTGCCCCTGACTGCTGGGGTGTGGGGGTGCGGGGGACATGTATGGGGGCCTGCTAGCAGGTGCCCCTGACTGCTGGGGGGTGGGGGTGCATGGGGACATGTGTGGGACATGAGTGAGGGCCTGCTGGCAGGTGCCCCTGACTGCTGGGGGTGGGGGTGCAGAGGGACATGTGTGGGGGCCGGCTGGCAGGTGCCCCTGACTGCTGGGGGGTGGGGGTGCAGGGGGACATGTGTGGGACATGAGTGGGGGCCTGCTGGCAGGTGCCCCTGACTGCTGGGGTGTGGGGGTGCAGGGGGACATGTGTGGGACATGAGTGGGGGCCTGCTGGCAGGTGCCCCTGACTGCTGGGGCATGGGGGTGCAGGGGGACATGTGTGGGGGCCTGCTAGCAGGTGCCCCTGACTGCTGGGGGGGTGGGGGCGCTGGGGGACATGTGTGGGACATGAGCAGGGGCCTGCTGGCAGGTGCCCCTGACTGCTGGGGGGTGGGGGTGCAGGGGACATGTGTGGGGGCCCGCTGGCAGGTGCCCCTGACTGCTGTGGGGTGGGGGTGCAGGGGGACATGTGTGGGGGCCTGCTGGCAGGTGCCCCTGACTGCTGGGGGGTGGGGGAGCATGGGGACATGTGTGGGACATGAGTGAGGGCCTGCTGGCAGGTGCCCCTGGCTGCTGGGGTGTGGGGGTGCAGGGGGACATGTGTGGGGGCCTGCTGGCAGGTGCCCCTGACTGCTGTGGGGTGGGGGTAAGGGGGACATCTGTGGGGGCCTGCTGGCAGGTGCCCCTGACTGCTGGGGGGTGGGGGTGCTGGGGGACATGAGTGGGGGCCTGCTGGCAGGTACCCCTGACTGCAGGGGGGTGGGGGTGAAGTGGGACATGTGTGGGACATGAGTGGGGACCTGCTGGCAGGTGCCCCTGACTGCTGGGGGGTGGGGGTGCTGGGGGACATGTGTGGGACATGAGTGGGGGCCTGCTGGCAGGTGTCCCTGACTGCTGGGGGGTGGGGGTGGGGGTGCAGGGAGGACATGAGTGGGGGCCTGCTGGTAGGTGCCCCTGACTGCTGGGGGGTGGGGGTGCAGGGGGACATGTGTTTGGGCCTGCTGACAGGTGCCCCTGACTGCTGTGGGGTGGGGGTGCAGGGGGACATGTGTGGGGGCCGGCTGGCAGGTGCCCCTGACTGCTGGGGGGTGGGGGTGGGGGTGCAGGGAGACATGAGTGGGGGCCTGCTGGTAGGTGCCCCTGACTGCTGGGGGGTGGGGGTGCAGGGGGACATGTGTTTGGGCCTGCTGACAGGTGCCCCTGACTGCTGTGGGGTGGGGGTGCAGGGGGACATGTGAGGGACATGAGTGGGGGCCTGCTGGCAGGTGCCCCTGACTGGCTGGGGGTGCAGGGGGACATGTGTGGGGCATGAGTGGGGGCCTGCTGGCAGGTGCCCCTGACTGCTGGGGGGTGGGGGTGCAGGGGGACATGTGTGGGACATGAGTGGGGGTTTGCTGGCAGGTGCCCCTGACTGCTGGGGGTTGGGGGTGCAGGGCGGCATGTGTGGGACATGAGTGGGGGCCTGCTGGCAGGTGCCCCTGGCTGCTGGGGCGTGAGGGTGCAGGGGGACATGTATGGGGGCCTGTTAGCAGGTGCCCCTGACTGCTGGGGGGTGGGGGTGCTGGGGGACATGTCTGGGACATGAGCGGGTGCCTGCTGGCAGGTGCCCCTGACTGCTGGGGGGTCGGGGCGAAGGGGAACATGTGTGGGACATGAGTGGGGGCCTGCTGGCAGGTGCCCTGACTGCTGGGGCGTGGGGGTGCAGTGGGACATGAATGGGACATGAGTGGGGGCCTGCTGGCAGGTGCCCCTGACTGCTGGGGTGTGGGGGTGCAGGGGGACATGTGTGGGACATGAGTGGGGGCCGGCTGGCAGGTGCCCCTGACTGCTGGGGCATGGGGGTGCAGGGGGACATGTGTGGGGGCCTGCTAGCAGGTGCCCCTGACTGCTGGGGGGGTGGGGGTGCTGGGGGACATGTGTGGGACATGAGCGGGGCCTGCTGGCAGGTGCCCCTGACTGCTGGGGGGTGGGGGTGCAGGGGGACATGTGTGGGGGCCTGCTGGCAGGTGCCCCTGACTGCTGGGGGGTGGGGGTGCAGGGGGACATGTGTGGGGGCCTGCTGGCAGGTGCCCCTGACTGCTGTGGGGTGGGGGTGCATGGGGACATGTGTGGGGGCCTGCTGGCAGGTGCCCCTAACTGCTGGGGGGTGGGGGTGCTGGGGGACATGTGTGGGACATGAGCGGGGCCTGCTGGCAGGTGCCCCTGACTGCTGGGGGGTGGGGGTGCAGGGGGACATGTGTGGGGGCCTGCTGGCAGTTGCCCCTGATTGCTGGGGTGTGGGGGTGCAGGGGGACATGTGTGGGGGCCTGCTGGCAGGTGCCCCTGACTGCTGTGGGGTGGGAGTACAGGGGGACATCTGTGGGGGCCTGCTGGCTGGTGCCCCTGACTGCTGGGGGGTGGGGGTGCTGGGGGACATGTGTGGGACATGAGTGGGGGCCTGCTGGCAGGTGCCCCTGACTGCTGCGGGGTGGGGGTGAAGGGGGACATGTGTGGGACATGAATGGGGGCCTGCTGGCAGGTTCCCCTGACTGCTGGGGGGTGGGGGTGCTGGGGGACATGTGTGGGACATGAGTGGGGGCCTGCTGGCAGGTGCCCCTGACTGCTGGGGGGTGGGGGTGCAGGGGGCATGTGTGGGGGCCTGCTGGCAGGTGCCCCTGACTGCTGTGGGGTGGGGGTGCATGGGGACATGTGTGGGGGCCTGCTGGCAGGTGCCCCTAACTGCTGGGGGGTGGGGGTGCTGGGGGACAAGTGTGGGACATGAGTGGGGGCCTGCTGGCAGGTGCCCCTGACTTCTGGGGGGTGGGGGTGCAGGGAGACATGAGTGGGGGCCTGCTGGTAGGTGCCCATGACTGCTGGGGGGTGGGGGTGCAGGGGGACATGTGTTTGGGCCTGCTGGCAGGTGCCCCTGACTGCTGGGGGGTGGGGGTGCTGGGGGACATGTCTGGGACATGAGCGGGGGCCTGCTGGCAGGTGCCCCTGACTGCTGGGGGGTGGGGGCGAAGGGGAACATGTGTGGGACATGAGTGGGGGCCTGCTGGCAGGTGCCCTGACTGCTGGGGCGTGGGGGTGCAGTGGGACATGAATGGGACATGAGTGGGGGCCTGCTGGCAGGTGCCCCTGACTGCTGGGGTGTGGGGGTGCAGGGGGACATGGGTGGGACATGAGTGGGGGCCGGCTGGCAGGTGCCCCTGACTGCTGGGGCATGGGGGTGCAGGGGGACATGTGTGGGGGCCTGCTAGCAGGTGCCCCTGACTGCTGGGGGGTGGGGGTGCTGGGGGACATGTGTGGGACATGAGCGGGGCCTGCTGGCAGGTGCCCCTGACTGCTGGGGGGTGGGGGTGCAGGGGGACATGTGTGGGGGCCTGCTGGCAGGTGCCCCTGACTGCTGGGGGGTGGGGGTGCATGGGGACATGTGTGGGACATGAGTTAGGGCCTGCTGGCAGGTGCCCCTGACTGCTGGGGTGTGGGGGTGCAGGGGGACATGTGTGGGGGCCTGCCGGCAGTTGCCCCTGACTGCTGTGGGGTGGGAGTACAGGGGGACATCTGTGGGGGCCTGCTGGCTGGTGCCCCTGACTGCTGGGGGGTGCTGGGGGACATGTGTGGGACATGAGTGGGGGCCTGCTGGCAGGTGCCCCTGACTGCTGCGGGGTGGGAGTGAAGGGGGACATGTGTGGGACATGAATGGGGGCCTGCTGGCAGGTTCCCCTGACTGCTGGGGGGTGGGGGTGCTGGGGGACATGTGTGGGACATGAGTGGGGGCCTGCTGGCAGGTGCCCCTGACTGCTGGGGGGTGGGGGTGCAGGGGGCATGTGTGGGGGCCTGCTGGCAGGTGCCCCTGACTGCTGTGGGGTGGGGGTGCATGGGGACATGTGTGGGGGCCTGCTGGCAGGTGCCCCTAACTGCTGGGGGGTGGGGGTGCTGGGGGACAAGTGTGGGACATGAGTGGGGGCCTGCTGGCAGGTGCCCCTGACTGCTGGGGGGTGGGGGTGCAGGGAGACATGAGTGGGGGCCTGCTGGTAGGTGCCCCTGACTGCTGGGGGTGGGGGTGCAGGGGGACATGTGTGGGGGCCGGCTGGCAGGTGCCCCTGACTGCTGAGGGGTGGGGGTGCAGGGGGACATGTGTGGGACATGAGTGAGGGCCTGCTGGCAGGTGCCCCTGACTGCTGGGGGTGCAGGGGGACATGTGTGGGGCATGAGTGGGGGCCTGCTGGCAGGTGCCCCTGACTGCTGGGGGGTGGGGGTGCAGGGGGACATGTGTGGGGGCCGGCTGGCAGGTGCCCCTGACTGCTGGGGGGTGGGGGTGCAGGGGGACATGTGTGGGACATGAGTGGGGGCCTGCTGGCAGGTGCCCCTGACTGCTGGGGGTGCAGGGGGACATGTGTGGGGCATGAGTGGGGGCCTGCTGGCAGGTGCCCCTGACTGCTGGGGGGTGGGGGTGCAGGGGGACATGTGTGGGACATGAGTGGGGGTTTGCTGGCAGGTGCCCCTGACTGCTGGGGGTTGGGGGTGCAGGGCGGCATGTGTGGGACATGAGTGGGGGCCTGCTGGCAGGTGCCCCTGGCTGCTGGGGCGTGAGGGTGCAGGGGGACATGTATGGGGGCCTGTTAGCAGGTGCCCCTGACTGCTGGGGGGTGGGGGGTGCTGGGGGACATGTCTGGGACATGAGCGGGGGCCTGCTGGCAGGTGCCCCTGACTGCTGGGGGGTGGGGGCGAAGGGGAACATGTGTGGGACATGAGTGGGGTCTGCTGGCAGGTGCCCTGACTGCTGGGGGGTGGGGGTGCAGGGGGACATGTGTGGGGGCCTGCTGGCAGGTGCCCCTGACTGCTGGGGGGTGGGGTGCATGGGACATGTGTGGGACATGAGTTAGGGCCTGCTGGCAGGTGCCCCTGACTGCTGGGGTGTGGGGGTGCAGGGGGACATGTGTGGGGGCCTGCTGGCAGGTGCCCCTGACTGCTGTGGGGTGGGAGTATAGGGGGACATCTGTGGGGGCCTGCTGGCTGGTGCCCCTGACTGCTGGGGGTGGGGGTGCTGGGGGACATGTGTGGGACATGAGTGGGGGCCTGCTGGCAGGTGCCCCTGACTGCTGCGGGGTGGGGGTGAAGGGGGACATGTGTGGGACATGAATGGGGGCCTGCTGGCAGGTTCCCCTGACTGCTGGGGGGTGGGGGTGCTGGGGGACATGTGTGGGACATGTGTGGGGGCCTGCTGGCAGGTGCCCCTGACTGCTGTGGGGTGGGGGTGCATGGGGACATGTGTGGGGGCCTGCTGGCAGGTGCCCCTAACTGCTGGGGGGTGGGGGTGCTGGGGGACAAGTGTGGGACATGAGTGGGGGCCTGCTGGCAGGTGCCCCTGACTGCTGGGGGGTGGGGGTGCAGGGGGACATGTGTGGGACATGAGTGGGGGTTTGCTGGCAGGTGCCCCTGACTGCTGGGGGTTGGGGGTGCAGGGCGGCATGTGTGGGACATGAGTGGGGGCCTGCTGGCAGGTGCCCCTGGCTGCTGGGGCGTGAGGGTGCAGGGGGACATGTATGGGGGCCTGTTAGCAGGTGCCCCTGACTGCTGGGGGGTGGGGGTGCTGGGGGACATGTCTGGGACATGAGCGGGGGCCTGCTGGCAGGTGCCCCTGACTGCTGGGGGGTGGGGGCGAAGGGGAACATGTGTGGGACATGAGTGGGGTCTGCTGGCAGGTGCCCTGACTGCTGGGGGGTGGGGGTGCAGGGGGACATGTGTGGGGGCCTGCTGGCAGGTGCCCCTGACTGCTGGGGGGTGGGGTGCATGGGACATGTGTGGGACATGAGTTAGGGCCTGCTGGCAGGTGCCCCTGACTGCTGGGGTGTGGGGGTGCAGGGGGACATGTGTGGGGGCCTGCTGGCAGGTGCCCCTGACTGCTGTGGGGTGGGAGTATAGGGGGACATCTGTGGGGGCCTGCTGGCTGGTGCCCCTGACTGCTGGGGGTGGGGGTGCTGGGGGACATGTGTGGGACATGAGTGGGGGCCTGCTGGCAGGTGCCCCTGACTGCTGCGGGGTGGGGGTGAAGGGGGACATGTGTGGGACATGAATGGGGGCCTGCTGGCAGGTTCCCCTGACTGCTGGGGGGTGGGGGTGCTGGGGGACATGTGTGGGACATGTGTGGGGGCCTGCTGGCAGGTGCCCCTGACTGCTGTGGGGTGGGGGTGCATGGGGACATGTGTGGGGGCCTGCTGGCAGGTGCCCCTAACTGCTGGGGGGTGGGGGTGCTGGGGGACAAGTGTGGGACATGAGTGGGGGCCTGCTGGCAGGTGCCCCTGACTGCTGGGGGGTGGGGGTGCAGGGAGACATGAGTGGGGGCCTGCTGGTAGGTGCCCCTGACTGCTGGGGGGTGGGGGTGCAGGGGGACAGGCAGGTGCCCCTGACTGCTGGGGGGTGGGGGTGCTGGGGGACATGTGTGGGACATGAGCGGGGGCCTGCTGGCAGGTGCCCCTGACTGCTGGGGGGTGGGGGCGAAGGGGAACATGTGTGGGACATGAGTGGGGGCCTGCTGGCTGGTGCCCTGACTGCTGGGGCGTGGGGGTGCAGTGGGACATGAATGGGACATGAGTGGGGGCCTGCTGGCAGGTGCCCCTGACTGCTGGGGTGTGGGGGTGCAGGGGGACATGTGTGGGACATGAGCGGGGCCTGCTGGCAGGTGCCCCTGACTGCTGGGGGGTGGGGGTGCAGGGGGACATGTGTGGGGGCCTGCTGGCAGGTGCCCCTGACTGCTGGGGGGTGGGGGTGCATGGGGACATGTGTGGGACATGAGTTAGGGCCTGCTGGCAGGTGCCCCTGACTGCTGGGGTGTGGGGGTGCAGGGGGACATGTGTGGGGGCCTGCCGGCAGGTGCCCCTGACTGCTGTGGGGTGGGAGTACAGGGGGACATCTGTGGGGGCCTGCTGGCTGGTGCCCCTGACTGCTGGGGGGTGCTGGGGGACATGTGTGGGACATGAGTGGGGGCCTGCTGGCAGGTGCCCTGACTGCTGCGGGGTGGGGGGTGAAGGGGGACATGTGTGGGACATGAATGGGGGCCTGCTGGCAGGTTCCCCATGACTGCTGGGGGGTGGGGGTGCTGGGGGACATGTGTGGGACATGAGTGGGGGCCTGCTGGCAGGTGCCCCTGACTGCTGGGGGGTGGGGGTGCAGGGGGCATGTGTGGGGGCCTGCTGGCAGGTGCCCTGACTGCTGTGGGGTGGGGGTGCATGGGGACATGTGTGGGGGCCTGCTGGCAGGTGCCCCTAACTGCTGGGGGGTGGGGGTGCTGGGGGACAAGTGTGGGACATGAGTGGGGGCCTGCTGGCAGGTGCCCCTGACTGCTGGGGGGTGGGGGTGCAGGGAGACATGAGTGGGGGCCTGCTGGTAGGTGCCCCTGACTGCTGGGGGGTGGGGGTGCAGGGGGACATGTGTTTGGGCCTGCTGGCAGGTGCCCCTGACTGCTGTGGGTTGGGGGTGCAGGGGGACATGTGTGGCGGCCGGCTGGCAGGTGCCCCTGACTGCTGGGGGGTGGGGGTGCAGGGGGACATGTGTGCGACATGAGTGGGGGCCTGCTGGCAGGTGCCCCTGACTGCTGGGGGTGCAGGGGGAAATGAGTGGGACATGAGTGGGGGCCGTCTGGCAGGTGCCCCTGACTGCTGGGGGGTGGGGGTGCAAGGGACATGTTTGGGACATGAGTGGGGGCTTGCTGGCAGGTGCCCCTGACTGCTGGGGGTTGGGGGTGCAGGGGGACATGTGTGGGACATGAGTGGGGGCCTGCTGGCAGGTGTCCCTGACTGCTGGGGCGTGGGGGTGCAGGGGGACATGTATGGGGGCCTGCTAGCAGGAGCCCCTGACTGCTGGGGGGTGGGGGTGCTGGGGGACATGTCTGGGACATGAGCGGGGGCCTGCTGGCAGGTGCCCCTGACTGCTGGGGGGTGGGGGTGGAGGGAGACATGTGTGGGACATGAGTGGGGGCCTTCTGGCAGGTGCCCTGATTGCTGGGGGGTGGGGGTGCAATGGGACATGTGTGGGACATGAGTGGGGGCCTGCTGGCAGGTGCCCCTGACTGCTGGGGGGTGAGGTGCAGTGGGACATGTGTGGGACATGAGTGGGGGCCTGCTGGCAGGTGCCCCTGACTGCTGGGGGTGCAGGGGTGCAGGGGGACATGTGTGGGACATGAGCGGGGGCCTGCTGGCAGGTGCCCCTGACTGCTGGGGAGTGGGGGTGCAGGGGGACATGTGTGGGACATGAATGGGGGCCTGCTGGTAGGTGCCCCTGACTGCTGGGGCATGGGGGTGCAGGGGACATGTGTGGGGGCCTGCTAGCAGGTGCCCCTGACTGCTGGGGGGGTGGGGGTGCTGGGGGACATGTGTGGGACATGAGCGGGGGCCTGCTGGCAGGTGCCCCTGACTGCTGGGGTGTGGGGGTGCAGGGGGACATGTGTGGGACATGAATGGGGGCCTGCTGGCAGGTGCCCCTGACTGCTGGGGCATGGGGGTGCAGGGGACATGTGTGGGGGCCTGCTAGCAGGTGCCCCTGACTGCTGGGGGCGTGGGGGTGCTGGGGGACATGTGTGGGACATGAGCGGGGGCCTGCTGGCAGGTGCCCCTGACTGCTGGGGTGTGGGGGTGCAGGGGGACATGTGTGGGACATGAGTGGGGGCCTGCTGGAAGGTGCCCCTGACTGCTGGGGCATGGGGGTGCAGGGGGACATGTATGGGGGCCTGTTAGCAGGTGCCCCTGACTGCCGGGGGGTGGGGGTGCGGGGGGACATGTCTGGGACATGAGTGGGGGCCTGCTGGCAGGTGCCCTGACTGCTGGGGCGTGGGGGTGCAGTGGGACATGAATGGGACATGAGTGGGGGCCTGCTGGCAGGTGCCCCTGACTGCTGGGGGGTGAGGTGCAGGGGGACATGTCTGGGACATGAGCGGGGGCCTGCTGGCAGGTGCCCCTGACTGCTGGGGTGTGGGGGTGCAGGGGGACATGTGTGGGACATGAGTGGGGGCCGGCTGGCAAGTGCCCCTGACTGCTGGGGCATGGGGGTGCAGGGGGACATGTGTGGGGGCCTGCTAGCAGTTGCCCCTGACTGCTGGGGGGGTGGGGGTGCTGGTGGGACATGTGTGGGACATGAGCGGGGGCCTGCTGGCAGGTGCCCCTGACTACTGGGGGGTGGGGGTGCAGAGGGACATGTGTGGGGGCCTGCTGGCAGGTGCCCCTGACTGCTGGGGGGTGGGGGTGCAGGGGGACATGTATGGGGGCCTGCTGGCAGGTGCCCCTGACTGCTGGGGGACATGTGTGGGACATGAGTGGGGGCCTGCTGGCAGGTGCCCCTGACTGCTGGGGGGTGGGGGTGCAGGGGGACATGTGTCGGGGCCTGCCCGCAGGTGCCTGTCAAGGCTGGAGGTGTGGGGGGGCTGGGGGACATGAGTGGGGGTTTGCTGGCAGGTGCCCCTGACTGCTGTGGGGTGGGGGTGCAGGGGGACATGCGTGGGACATGAGTGGGGGCCTGCTGGCAGGTGCCCCTGACTGCTGTGGGGTGGGGGTGCAGGGGGACATGCGTGGGACATGAGTGGGGGCCTGCTGGCAGGTGCCCCTGACTGCTGGGTGGTGGGGGTGCAGGGGGACATGCGTGGGACATGAGTGGGGGCCTGCTGGCAGGTGCCCCTGATTGCGGGGGGTGGGGGTGCAGGGGAACATGTGTGGGACATGAGTGGGGGCCTGCTGGCAGGTTCCCCTGACTGCTGGGGGGTGGGGGTGCAGGGGGACATGTGTGGGACATGAGTGGGGGCTTGCTGGCAGGTGCCCCTGACTGCTGGGGGTTGGGGGTGCAGGGGGACATGTGTGGGACATGAGTGGGGGCCTGCTGGGCAGGTGCCCCTGACTGCTGGGGTGTGGGGGTGCAGGGGGACATGTGTGGGACATGAGTGGGGGCCTGCTGGCAGGTGCCCCTGACTGCTGGGGCGTGGGGGTACAGGGGGACATGTGTGGGGGCCTGCTAGCAGGTGCCTCTGTCTGCTGGGGGGTGGGGGTGCTGGGGGACATGTGTGGGACATGAGCGGGGGCCTGCTGGCAGGTGCCCCTGACTGCTGGGGGGTGGGGGTTCAGGGGGACATGTGTGGGACATGAGTGGGGACCTGCTGGCAGGTGCCCTGACTGCTGGGGGTGGGGGTGCAGTGGGACATGTGTGGGACATGAGTGGGGGCCTGCTGGCAGGTGCCCCTGACTGCTGGGGGGTGGGGGTGCGGGGGGACATGTGTGGGACATGAGTGGGGGACTGCTGACAGTTGCCCCTGATTGCTGGGGCATGGGGGGGCAGGGGGACATGTGTGGGGGCCTGCTAGCAGGTGCCCCTGGCTGCTGGGTGGTGAGGGTGCTAGGGGACATGTGTGGGACATGAGCGGGGGCCTGCTGGCAGGTGCCCCTGACTGCTGTGGGGTGGGGGTGCAGTGGGACATGTGTGAGGGCCTGCTGGCAGGTGCCCCTGACTGCTGGGGGTGGGTGTGCTGGGGGACATGTGTGGGACATGAGTGGGGACCTGCTGGCAGGTGCCCTTGACTGCTGTGGGGTGGGGGTGCAGAGGGACATGTGTGGGGGGCTGCTGGCAGGTGCCCCTGACTGCTGTGGGGTGGGGTTGCAGGGGGACATGTGCGCGGGCCTGCTGGCAGGTGACTCTGACTGCTGGGGGGTGGGGGTGCAGGGGAACATGTGTGGGACATGAGTGGGGGCCTGCTGGCAGGTGCCCCTGACTGCTGGGGTGTGGGGGTGCAGGGGGACATGGGTGGGACATGAGTGGGGGCCGGCTGGCAGGTGCCCCTGACTGCTGGGGCATGGGGGTGCAGGGGGACATGTGTGGGGGCCTGCTAGCAGGTGCCCCTGACTGCTGGGGGGGTGGGGGTGCTGGGGGACATGTGTGGGACATGAGCGGGGCCTGCTGGCAGGTGCCCCTGACTGCTGGGGGGTGGGGGTGCAGGGGGACATGTGTGGGGGCCTGCTGGCAGGTGCCCCTGACTGCTGGGGGGTGGGGGTGCATGGGGACATGTGTGGGACATGAGTTAGGGCCTGCTGGCAGGTGCCCCTGACTGCTGGGGTGTGGGGGTGCAGGGGGGACATGTGTGGGGGCCTGCCGGCAGTTGCCCCTGACTGCTGTGGGGTGGGAGTACAGGGGGACATCTGTGGGGGCCTGCTGGCTGGTGCCCCTGACTGCTGGGGGGTGCTGGGGGACGTGTGGGACATGAGTGGGGGCCTGCTGGCAGGTTCCCCTGACTGCTGGGGGGTGGGGGTGCTGGGGGACATGTGTGGGACATGAGTGGGGGCCTGCTGGCAGGTGCCCCTGACTGCTGGGGGGTGGGGGTGCAGGGGGACATGTGTGGGACATGAGTGGGGGCCTGCTGGCAGGTGCCCCTGACTGCTGGGGGTGCAGGGGGACATGTGTGGGGCATGTGTGGGGGCCTGCTGGCAGGTGCCCCTGACTGCTGGGGGGTGGGGGTGCAGGGGGACATGTGTGGGACATGAGTGGGGGTTTGCTGGCAGGTGCCCCTGACTGCTGGGGGTTGGGGGTGCAGGGCGGCATGTGTGGGACATGAGTGGGGGCCTGCTGGCAGGTGCCCCTGGCTGCTGGGGCGTGAGGGTGCAGGGGGACATGTATGGGGGCCTGTTAGCAGGTGCCCCTGACTGCTGGGGGGTGGGGGTGCTGGGGGACATGTCTGGGACATGAGCGGGGGCCTGCTGGCAGGTGCCCCTGACTGCTGGGGGGTGGGGGCGAAGGGGAACATGTGTGGGACATGAGTGGGGTCTGCTGGCAGGTGCCCTGACTGCTGGGGGGTGGGGGTGCAGGGGGACATGTGTGGGGGACTGCTGGCAGGTGCCCCTGACTGCTGGGGGGTGGGGGTGCATGGGACATGTGTGGGACATGAGTTAGGGCCTGCTGGCAGGTGCCCCTGACTGCTGGGGTGTGGGGGTGCAGGGGGACATGTGTGGGGGCCTGCTGGCAGGTGCCCCTGACTGCTGTGGGGTGGGAGTACAGGGGGACATCTGTGGGGGCCTGCTGGCTGGTGCCCCTGACTGCTGGGGGTGGGGGTGCTGGGGGACATGTGTGGGACATGAGTGGGGGCCTGCTGGCAGGTGCCCCTGACTGCTGCGGGGTGGGGGTGAAGGGGGACATGTGTGGGACATGAATGGGGGCCTGCTGGCAGGTTCCCCTGACTGCTGGGGGGTGGGGGTGCTGGGGGACATGTGTGGGACATGTGTGGGGGCCTGCTGGCAGGTGCCCCTGACTGCTGTGGGGTGGGGGTGCATGGGGACATGTGTGGGGGCCTGCTGGCAGATGCCCCTAACTGCTGGGGGGTGGGGGTGCTGGGGGACAAGTGTGGGACATGAGTGGGGGCCTGCTGGCAGGTGCCCCTGACTGCTGGGGGGTGGGGGTGCAGGGAGACATGAGTGGGGGCCTGCTGGTAGGTGCCCCTGACTGCTGGGGGGTGGGGGTGCAGGGGGACATGTGTTTGGGCCTGCTGGCAGGTGCCCCTGACTGCTGGGGGGTGGGGGTGCTGGGGGACATGTGTGGGACATGAGCGGGGGCCTGCTGGCAGGTGCCCCTGACTGCTGGGGGGTGGGGGCGAAGGGGAACATGTGTGGGACATGAGTGGGGGCCTGCTGGCTGGTGCCCTGACTGCTGGGGCGTGGGGGTGCAGTGGGACATGAATGGGACATGAGTGGGGGCCTGCTGGCAGGTGCCCCTGACTGCTGGGGTGTGGGGGTGCAGGGGGACATGTGTGGGACATGAGCGGGGCCTGCTGGCAGGTGCCCCTGACTGCTGGGGGGTGGGGGTGCAGGGGGACATGTGTGGGGGCCTGCTGGCAGGTGCCCCTGACTGCTGGGGGGTGGGGGTGCATGGGGACATGTGTGGGACATGAGTTAGGGCCTGCTGGCAGGTGCCCCTGACTGCTGGGGTGTGGGGGTGCAGGGGGACATGTGTGGGGGCCTGCCGGCAGGTGCCCCTGACTGCTGTGGGGTGGGAGTACAGGGGGACATCTGTGGGGGCCTGCTGGCTGGTGCCCCTGACTGCTGGGGGGTGCTGGGGGACATGTGTGGGACATGAGTGGGGGCCTGCTGGCAGGTGCCCCTGACTGCTGCGGGGTGGGGGTGAAGGGGGACATGTGTGGGACATGAATGGGGGCCTGCTGGCAGGTTCCCCTGACTGCTGGGGGGTGGGGGTGCTGGGGGACATGTGTGGGACATGAGTGGGGGCCTGCTGGCAGGTGCCCCTGACTGCTGGGGGGTGGGGGTGCAGGGGGCATGTGTGGGGGCCTGCTGGCAGGTGCCCCTGACTGCTGTGGGGTGGGGGTGCATGGGGACATGTGTGGGGGCCTGCTGGCAGGTGCCCCTAACTGCTGGGGGGTGGGGGTGCTGGGGGACAAGTGTGGGACATGAGTGGGGGCCTGCTGGCAGGTGCCCCTGACTGCTGGGGGGTGGGGGTGCAGGGAGACATGAGTGGGGGCCTGCTGGTAGGTGCCCCTGACTGCTGGGGGGTGGGGGTGCAGGGGGACATGTGTTTGGGCCTGCTGGCAGGTGCCCCTGACTGCTGTGGGTTGGGGGTGCAGGGGGACATGTGTGGCGGCCGGCTGGCAGGTGCCCCTGACTGCTGGGGGGTGGGGGTGCAGGGGGACATGTGTGCGACATGAGTGGGGGCCTGCTGGCAGGTGCCCCTGACTGCTGGGGGTGCAGGGGGAAATGAGTGGGACATGAGTGGGGGCCGTCTGGCAGGTGTCCCTGACTGCTGGGGCGTGGGGGTGCAGGGGGACATGTATGGGGGCCTGCTAGCAGGAGCCCCTGACTGCTGGGGGTTGGGGGTGCAGGGGGACATGTGTGGGACATGAGTGGGGGCCTGCTGGCAGGTGTCCCTGACTGCTGGGGCGTGGGGGTGCAGGGGGACATGTATGGGGGCCTGCTAGCAGGAGCCCCTGACTGCTGGGGGGTGGGGGTGCTGGGGGACATGTCTGGGACATGAGCGGGGGCCTGCTGGCAGGTGCCCCTGACTGCTGGGGGGTGGGGGTGGAGGGAGACATGTGTGGGACATGAGTGGGGGCCTTCTGGCAGGTGCCCTGATTGCTGGGGGGTGGGGGTGCAATGGGACATGTGTGGGACATGAGTGGGGGCCTGCTGGCAGGTGCCCCTGACTGCTGGGGGGTGAGGTGCAGTGGGACATGTGTGGGACATGAGTGGGGGCCTGCTGGCAGGTGCCCCTGACTGCTGGGGGTGCAGGGGTGCAGGGGGACATGTGTGGGACATGAGCGGGGGCCTGCTGGCAGGTGCCCTGACTGCTGGGGTGTGGGGGTGCAGGGGGACATGTGTGGGACATGAATGGGGGCCTGCTGGTAGGTGCCCCTGACTGCTGGGGCATGGGGGTGCAGGGGACATGTGTGGGGGCCTGCTAGCAGGTGCCCCTGACTGCTGGGGGGGGTGGGGGTGCTGGGGGACATGTGTGGGACATGAGCGGGGGCCTGCTGGCAGGTGCCCCTGACTGCTGGGGTGTGGGGGTGCAGGGGGACATGTGTGGGACATGAATGGGGGCCTGCTGGCAGGTGCCCCTGACTGCTGGGGCATGGGGGTGCAGGGGACATGTGTGGGGGCCTGCTAGCAGGTGCCCCTGACTGCTGGGGGCGTGGGGGTGCTGGGGGACATGTGTGGGACATGAGCGGGGGCCTGCTGGCAGGTGCCCCTGACTGCTGGGGTGTGGGGGTGCAGGGGGACATGTGTGGGACATGAGTGGGGGCCTGCTGGAAGGTGCCCCTGACTGCTGGGGCATGGGGGTGCAGGGGGACATGTATGGGGGC
Organism: Ambystoma mexicanum; assembly: GCF_040938575.1. Taxonomy (NCBI): domain Eukaryota; kingdom Metazoa; phylum Chordata; class Amphibia; order Caudata; family Ambystomatidae; genus Ambystoma; species Ambystoma mexicanum. The sequence goes on along the minus strand of NC_090930.1, from coordinate 644,438,804 downwards.
CTGTTAGCAGGTGCCCCTGACTGCTGGGGGGAGGGGGTGCTGGGGGACATGTCTGGGACATGAGTGGGGGCCTGCTGGCAGGTGCCCTGACTGCTGGGGCGTGGGGGTGCAGTGGGACATGAATGGGACATGAGTGGGGTCCTGCTGGCAGGTGCCCCTGACTGCTGGGGGGTGAGGTGCAGGGGGACATGTCTGGGACATGAGCGGGGGCCTGCTGGCAGGTGCCCCTGACTGCTGGGGTGTGGGGGTGCAGGGGGACATGTGTGGGACATGAGTGGGGGCCGGCTGGCAAGTGCCCCTGACTGCTGGGGCATGGGGGTGCAGGGGGACATGTGTGGGGGCCTGCTAGCAGTTGCCCCTGACTGCTGGGGGGGTGGGGGTGCTGGGGGACATGTGTGGGACATGAGCGGGGGCCTGCTGGCAGGTGCCCCTGACTACTGGGGGGTGGGGGTGCAGAGGGACATGTGTGGGGGCCTGCTGGCAGGTGCCCCTGACTGCTGTGGGGTGGGGGTGCAGGGGGACATGTATGGGGGCCTGCTGGCAGGTGCCCCTGACTGCTGGGGGACATGTGTGGGACATGAGTGGGGGCCTGCTGGCAGGTGCCCCTGACTGCTGGGGGGTGGGGGTGCAGGGGGACATGTGTCGGGGCCTGCCGGCAGGTGCCTGTCAAGGCTGGAGGTGTGGGGGGGCTGGGGGACATGAGTGGGGGTTTGCTGGCAGGTGCCCCTGACTGCTGTGGGGTGGGGGTGCAGGGGGACATGCGTGGGACATGAGTGGGGGCCTGCTGGCAGGTGCCCCTGACTGCTGTGGGGTGGGGGTGCAGGGGGACATGCGTGGGACATGAGTGGGGGCCTGCTGGCAGGTGCCCCTGACTGCTGGGTGGTGGGGGTGCAGGGGGACATGCGTGGGACATGAGTGGGGGCCTGCTGGCAGGTGCCCCTGATTGCGGGGGGTGGGGGTGCAGGGGAACATGTGTGGGACATGAGTGGGGGCCTGCTGGCAGGTTCCCCTGACTGCTGGGGGGTGGGGGTGCAGGGGGACATGTGTGGGACATGAGTGGGGGCTTGCTGGCAGGTGCCCCTGACTGCTGGGGGTTGGGGGTGCAGGGGGACATGTGTGGGACATGAGTGGGGGCCTGCTGGCAGGTGCCCCTGACTGCTGGGGTGTGGGGGTGCAGGGGGACATGTGTGGGACATGAGTGGGGGCCTGCTGGCAGGTGCCCCTGACTGCTGGGGCGTGGGGGTACAGGGGGACATGTGTGGGGGCCTGCTAGCAGGTGCCTCTGTCTGCTGGGGGGTGGGGGTGCTGGGGGACATGTGTGGGACATGAGCGGGGGCCTGCTGGCAGGTGCCCCTGACTGCTGGGGGGTGGGGGTTCAGGGGGACATGTGTGGGACATGAGTGGGGGCCTGCTGGCAGGTGCCCTGACTGCTGGGGGTGGGGGTGCAGTGGGACATGTGTGGGACATGAGTGGGGGCCTGCTGGCAGGTGCCCCTGACTGCTGGGGGGTGGGGGTGCAGGGGGACATGTGTGGGACATGAGTGGGGGACTGCTGACAGTTGCCCCTGACTGCTGGGGCATGGGGGTGCAGGGGGACATGTGTGGGGGCCTGCTAGCAGGTGCCCCTGGCTGCTGGGTGGTGAGGGTGCTAGGGGACATGTGTGGGACATGAGCGGGGGCCTGCTGGCAGGTGCCCCTGACTGCTGGGGGATGGGGGTGCAGGGGGACATGTGTGGAGCAGGTGCCCCTGACTGCTGGGGGACATGTGTGGGACATGAATGGGGGCCTGCTGGCAGGTGCCCCTGACTGCTGTGGGGTGGGGGTGCAGTGTGACATGTGTGAGGGCCTGCTGGCAGGTGCCCCTGACTGCTCGGGGTGGGTGTGCTGGGGGACATGTGTGGGACATGAGTGGGGACCTGCTGGCAGGTGCCCTTGACTGCTGTGGGGTGGGGGTGCAGAGGGACATGTGTGGGGGGCTGCTGGCAGGTGCCCCTGACTGCTGTGGGGTGGGGTTGCAGGGGGACATGTGCGCGGGCCTGCTGGCAGGTGCCTCTGACTGCTGGGGGGTGGGGGTGCAGGGGAACATGTGTGGGACATGAGTGGGGGCCTGCTGGCAGGTGCCCCTGACTGCTGGGGGGTGGGGTTGCAGGGGGATATGTGTCGGGGCCTGCTGGCAGGTGCCTGTCAATGATGGGGGGTGGGGGTGCTGGGGGACATGTGTCAGAGCCTGCTGGCAGGTGCCTGTCAGTGCTGGGAGGGTGGGGGGGCTGGGTGACATGAATGGGGGCCTGCTGGCAGGTGCCCCTGACTGCTGTGGGGTGGGGGTGCAGTGGGACATGTGTGAGGGCCTGCTGGCAGGTGCCCCTGACTGCTGGGGGGTGGGTGTTCAGGGGGACATGTGTGGGACATGAGTGGGGGCCTGCTGGCAGGTGCCCTGACTGCTGGGGGTGGGGGTGCAGTGGGACATGTGTGGGACATGAGTGGGGGCCTGCTGGCAGGTGCCCCTGACTGCTGGGGGGTGGGGGTGCAGGGGGACATGTGTGGGACATGAGTGGGGGACTGCTGACAGTTGCCCCTGACTGCTGGGGCATGGGGGTGCAGGGGGACATGTGTGGAGCAGGTGCCCCTGACTGCTGGGGGACATGTGTGGGACATGAATGGGGGCCTGCTGGCAGGTGCCCCTGACTGCTGTGGGGTGGGGGTGCAGTGGGACATGTGTGAGGGCCTGCTGGCAGGTGCCCCTGACTGCTGGGGGTGGGTGTGCTGGGGGACATGTGTGGGACATGAGTGGGGACCTGCTGGCAGGTGCCCTTGACTGCTGTGGGGTGGGGGTGCAGAGGGACATGTGTGGGGGGCTGCTGGCAGGTGCCCCTGACTGCTGTGGGGTGGGGTTGCAGGGGGACATGTGCGCGGGCCTGCTGGCAGGTGCCTCTGACTGCTGGGGGGTGGGGGTGCAGGGGAACATGTGTGGGACATGAGTGGGGGCCTGCTGGCAGGTGCCCCTGACTGCTGGGGGGTGGGGTTGCAGGGGGATATGTGTCGGGGCCTGCTGGCAGGTGCCTGTCAATGATGGGGGGTGGGGGTGCTGGGGGACATGTGTCAGAGCCTGCTGGCAGGTGCCTGTCAGTGCTGGGAGGGTGGGGGGGCTGGGTGACATGAATGGGGGCCTGCTGGCAGGTGCCCCTGACTGCTGTGGGGTGGGGGTGCAGTGGGACATGTGTGAGGGCCTGCTGGCAGGTGCCCCTGACTGCTGGGGGGTGGGGGTGCTGGGGGACATGTGTGGGACATGAGTGGGGACCTGCTGGCAGGTGCCCCTGACTGCTGTGGGGTGGGGGTGCAGAGGGACATGTGTGGGGGGCTGCTGGCAGGTGCCCCTGACTGCTGTGGGGTGGGGTTGCAGGGGGACATGTGCGCGGGCCTGCTGGCAGGTGCCTCTGACTGTTGGGGGGTGGGGGTGCAGGGGAACATGTGTGGGACATGAGTGGGGGCCTGCTGGCAGGTGCCCCTGACTGCTGGGGGGTGGGGTTGCAGGGGGACATGTGTCTGGGCCTGCTGGCAGGTGCCTGTCAATGATGGGGGGTGGGGGTGCTTGGGGACATGTGTCAGTGCCTGCTGGCAGGTGCCTGTCAGTGCTGGGAGGGTGGGGGGGCTGGGTGACATGAGTGGGGGCCTGCTGGCAGGTGCCCTTCACTGCTGGGGGGTGGGGGTGCTGGGGGACATGTGTCGGGGCCTGCTGGCAGGTGCCCCTCACTGCTGGGGGGTGGGGGTGCTGGGGGTCATATGTCGGGGCCTGCTGGCAGGTGCCTCTCACTGCTGGGGAGTGGGGGTGCTGGGAGACATGAGTTGGTGATCATATTGCAATGTGACATGTGGCTCGGCTGGGGGGCATGCCCATGGTGGATGGGCTGCCTGCGGGACATGACCATGGGTGCAGGGTTGTCCCCTGTGGTGTGGGCTGCCTGCAGGGGCCGTTGAGGGGGTAGAGGGGACACCTGGGAGGACCCACACTGCCAATTCACATGTAGGACTCCCCACGCACTCCCGAAATACGCGTTCCCCGCTCCGACAGCAAAATCGCGTGTGAAACTTCATGCGCGGCCCAGTAATACACGTACCCTGCTCCAATCGCGTGTGAAACTTCCCGCGCACCCCCGAAATACACGTACCCAGGCCAATCGTGTGTAAAACTTCCTGCGCACCCCTGAAATACACGTACCCAGGCCAATCGCATGTGAAACTTCCCGCGCACCCCTGAAATACACGTACCCAGCCCAATCGCGTGTGAAACTTCCCGCCCACCCCTGAAATACACGTACCCAGGCCAATCGCATGTGAAACTTCCCGCGCACCCCTGAACTACACGTACCCAGGCCAATCGCATGTGAAAGTTCCCGAGCACCCCTGAAATAGACGTACCCAGCCCAATCGTGTGTGAAACTTCCCGCGCATCCCTGAAATACATGTACCCAGCCCAATCGCGTGTGAAACTTCCCGCGCACCCCCTGAAATACACATACCCAGGCCAATTGCATGTGAAACTTCCCGCGCACCCCTGAAATACACGTACCCAGGCCAATCGTGTGTGAAACTTCCCACGCACCCCCATAATACACGTACCCCACTCGCACAGGCCCTTTCACGTGTGAAAGTTCCCGCGAACCCCGTAATACACGTACCCTGCTGAAATCGTGTGTGAAACTTCCCGCGAACCCCAGTAATACACGTACCCCACTCGCACAGGCCCTTTCGCGTGTGAAACTTCACGCGCACCCCAGTAATACACGTTCCTCGCTTGGCATTTGCTGTTTGGCAGCCCTGTAAACTGGTCCAGGGTTAGCGCAGCCCTTTGCGCTGAATTGGGAATGTTGGTGGATTTTCCTTGCGCGAGGGCGTTCTTGGGGGCGTAACTGGCGCTGCTGCAGGGTCGCTGCGCTACTCTGCGCCACGGCTGGTTTTGGAGGCTAAAATCCATGAATTTGCTGTGCGCGGAAATCGATTTTAGCGCACTTTTGTGCGAAATTCTATGAATTACCCTGTTAAACTGGTCTGTGGATCGAGCTTTTTGTGGCCAGTATAAATCTGTTAAAATTGCCTTTAAAAAAAGCAGAGGAAAAAAGATTGGGAAACAACTTTATCTATATAAGAGAGCTCCATAATTATAGGCAAATAGAGGAAATAGTACATTGTTTTTTCGGCCACAAGCATACTTGATACGCTGCCCTGATCCATTAGTATGGACATTTCATCTATTAATGAGAACTAACCAACTGCCTGTTAGATCAACTCGTGGGGCACAATAACAATTATCTAAAATCCAACGTTATTGCTGTATCTGTAAGATAATGGAAAATCTTGAAACAGTAAGACGTGCTGATTAGATGCCCAGCATTATCACACTTATACATATCCATTTATGGGCGATATGTACATAACTATACCACCATTCAAACATAACATTTTTGGTACTATTGCCTGAAAATGCACGTACCCTGCTCCAATCGCGTGTGAAACTTCCCGCGCACCCCCGAAATACACGTACCCAGGCCAATCGCGTGTAAAACTTCCTGCGCACCCCTGAAATACACGTACCCAGGCCAATCGCATGTGAAACTTCCCGCGCACCCCTGAAATACACGTACCCAGCCCAATCGCGTGTGAAACTTCCCGCGCACCCCTGAAATACACGTACCCAGGCCAATCGCATGTGAAACTTCCCGCGCACCCCTGAACTACACGTACCCAGGCCAATCGCATGTGAAACTTCCCAAGCACCCCTGAAATAGACGTACCCAGCCCAATCGTGTGTGAAACTTCCCGCGCATCCCTGAAATACATGTACCCAGCCCAATCGCGTGTGAAACTTCCCGCGCACCCCCTGAAATACACATACCCAGGCCAATTGCATGTGAAACTTCCCGCGCACCCCTGAAATACACGTACCCAGGCCAATCGTGTGTGAAACTTCCCACGCACCCCCATAATACACGTACCCCACTCGCACAGGCCCTTTCACGTGTGAAAGTTCCCGCGAACCCCGTAATACACGTACCCTGCTGAAATCGTGTGTGAAACTTCCCGCGAACCCCAGTAATACACGTACCCCACTCGCACAGGCCCTTTCGCGTGTGAAACTTCACGCGCACCCCAGTAATACACGTTCCTCGCTTGGCATTTGCTGTTTGGCAGCCCTGTAAAGTGGTCCAGGGTTAGCGCAGCCCTTTGCGCTGAATTGGGAATGTTGGTGGATTTTCCTTGCGCGAGGGCGTTCTTGGGGGCGTAACTGGCGCTGCTGCAGGGTCGCTGCGCTACTCTGCGCCACGGCTGGTTTTGGAGGCTAAAATCCATGAATATGCTGTGCGCGGAAATCGATTTTAGCGCACTTTTGTGCGAAATTCTATGAATTACCCTGTTAAACTGGTCTGTGGATCGAGCTTTTTGTGGCCAGTATAAATCTGTTAAAATTGCCTTTAAAAAAAGCAGAGGAAAAAAGATTGGGAAACAACTTTATCTATATAAGAGAGCTCCATAATTATAGGCAAATAGAGGAAATAGTACATTGTTTTTTCGGCCACAAGCATACTTGATACGCTGCCCTGATCCATTAGTATGGACATTTCATCTATTAATGAGAACTAACCAACTGCCTGTTAGATCAACTCATGGGGCACAATAACAATTATCTAAAATCCAACGTTATTGCCGTATCTGTAAGATAATGGAAAATCTTGAAACAGTAAGACATGTGCTGATTAGATGCCCAGCATTATCACACTTATACATATCCATTTATGGGCGATATGTACATAACTATACCACCATTCAAACATAACATTTTTGGCACTATTGCCTGAAAATGCACTCTGAGTCTATGCACATTACACTTTACAGAGTCTGGCTTAAAGTTGTATTGGCCTTTGAGCTACTGTAATGGAAAAGTATGCTACCTAGAATGATATGACAGTAGCCCACATTAGAATCTGGAGATTTAACTGTGTTCTTAACAAGTGTATATAGATTGGTTTAATTAATTGCTTCATATGACTGATTAGAGAGATAACAAGAGTCAATGTTGATCGTATGTGGCTTAAATTGTAACTGTCCGTCTGTGTTCGTAGCATATGTGGATTATTAATAATCCAAGCTAGGATGAATTATGTAGAATTTGCTTTTAGTCCTATTTATTTGTTATATTCTATTTTATGTAAAACATTATTTGTAACAGTTGTAGAACTTCTTTGGACTAAAAACAACTATAACAATAAATAAATAAATAAATACATTATTAGTTTATACCTTTCCTCAGTTTTAGTACAAGATACATTGTCGCTAGAGGAGAGTGCTAAAGACTGGGATGCGTTATTGCTCTTTTGCACTTTTCGCTGTTTGGTTTTGAGTTGTTTTTGGTTTTGTTAATAGAATTATTGACTTTAGTCACTCTCTCTCTTTTAAGTTGTCCTGCCTCCAAGGGCTGTATCTAGTTTGGGTCATTTTTAGGTTTATTACTGGCCAAGTTCTTTCAAATTTTCAGCATGGGAGTATCTTTAATACTAAATATAGATAAGGATAACCTCGGATCATTCAGAGTAGATTCCAGATTTTTTTGGGGTGGAGGGATAGTAGGGGAAGCTAACACCATATTGACTCATTTTATTAAGATGTCTTTTATTATCTGTTGATCTTTAGCCAGTTTAGAACAGATAATATAAAAGGGTTTTAGGATAATAACTTGCTCAGGTTCTCTAAATTCCTCTTCTTCCAAACTCTCCGAAGAAGTATACAAATCATTTTGCCAGGACCTAGCCTGATGGTGTGCATTTGCTGCTAAGCGAGCTCGGTCATAAGAGTTGGATAACTTAGTAGAAGTGCTACGTAGCATTTGTGATATTCTAACACCATTGATTTGCACTTTTGTTAGTGCTTCAACAGGGTTATTTGTGGCACTTTGTAAATTTAGTACTAAATTGAGCAAAGAGTTATTGTCAATGGGTGGGAGGTCGAAAATGTTCTCTTGTGGAGTGGTTTCATGGATAGACCATTCTGTAGGAATGTTATCTTGTTTGCTCATTCCATGGTTACTTTATTGTAAGGTTTTAGATAGGGGGTTATTTTCCCCTGTCTTGTTAGAGGGACTAGTGAAGGTACCCCAGCTGTGGCGGTTTTGTGTTGTTGTTTCTTCAGTATTCTTGACTTACTTGTCCCCCTTTGTAAATGGTATCTCTTGGGACATGCCAGCATACTAAGAAACCAAACCTACTATCTATTAAATATGGGATCAAAAATAGTGTAAAAGATTGATAGGATACAATTATTTCAAACACTAATTTGTTCACAATCAATTACACATTTACAATATCTTCAAGTAATTCTCTTCATTTTCTAAAACACATCAGGAGTGAGTAGTGTGAAGGTCAATACAATTGTAATAATTTTGTTATACGTCAGTCTTCTGCCTTTTCTAAATGTTCATCACATAAGCGACAATTGAAATACACGTAGTGCAATTGCCTGAATGCAGAGTATGTCACACATTTTAAAAGGAGGCTAAGGAGGGACTCCCGTTAAAATCCATATGTACTCCTCCACTGCGCTTGAAGCAGGAGAAATAGAATGTTAGCCGTAATGAGTAAGTTAAGTGATTATTTTATAAGGGGGGGGAGTTCAAAGGTAATAATACACGCAGTCACTCCCCACCACGTTTCTCGCCCAAAAGGCAATGAACTGTAGCCAGCATAAAATTAAAATGGGGATGATTCCAAAGTCTGCTGTAGAACAGCCCAAAAGAATGAAAACAGGGGTATCCCATGGTCAGGCTTTTCTGGGGGGAGTTCAAAGGTAAAACAATACCTGCAGTCACTCCACCCCTGTTATTTCACACTTTGGAATCTTTTGAAGTCTGTCGCAGAACAGCCGAATAAAACATGAAGGAGGAGCCCAGAAGGGAATCCTGCTGTCAGACTTTTCTGGGGAGGGGTGCTCAAAGTTAAAAACAATACACAAAGTCACTTATCCCGCATTATCACACACTAGAGGACTTAAGCTGGAGGAGGCAAAAGTAAGGAGGAATAGTTACTTTGAAATAATCAGCAAGTCCACTCCAAAGATTATACAAAAATGGGGGTGAAGTTCCACAGACACTCCTCCACCTAACGAGGCTGAAGGGTGAGATCAGTGGCATGCCCGTCACAAGAGAGCTCAAAGGTTGAACCCGTAGTCACTCTCTTTGGCAGTGCCAAGATCGTATAGGTTTTGAGGTGTCCTGCCTGAGAGGTGATCAAGCGATCAAATTGGCCCAAGTTATGCAAGCGTGTAAAATACACAAAGCAAGATTACAGTGAGAGTGACTGCATCGGAGTAGGGTGAGCCACAATGTTATCCAATTTAGGCGACACCTCGCTCCTACTTACTTGTGTGGGTCAAGTCAAGTGGAAGGAATCTCGTAGCAGGTTTCAAAGAGGGTCAATCTGTATGCACCGGCTAATGTGGCAATAGTTCCAGTGTCAGTAGTCATCCAATAGACACACTGGGCCTGATCACGACTTTGGCGGTAACCCTTAAATCTGGCGGTAGCGCTATTACTACCGTTTTTAAGGGTCCGCAAATCAGGAGCTCTGAGCCGAAAACCTGCGCTATTACCGCCGGCAGGAAATCCTCTGGCGGTAAGAGCGCGAAAATTCCCCATTGAGCCCAATGGGGAATGGGGAGTGGGGCATTCCCGAATGGGCTCAATGAGGAATGGGGATTAATATTACCGCCAAACTCGTGATCCGGCGCTATTAGCGCCAGGGAGTTCGGCGGTAAGGCTAACACCACTGAAGTCGTGATCAGGCACACAGTGCCACACGCTGTGCTCCGCACCTGTGTATACGTTTTAAAGATGAAGTCCTCCTTCTCCAGTGAAAGGTGTGGAAAGACTTGCAGGCAGCAAAGCAGCTCAGTAGAACCTCAGCAAACACAGCAAGACACACTGTGCCACACACTGTGCCACATTCCGCGCCTGTGTGTAAGTTTTAAAGATGAACTCCTCCTTCTCCATTGAAAAGTGTAGAAAGACTTGCAGACAGCACATCAGCTCAGCAGAACCTCCAGCAAACACAGCAAGACACACTGTGCACACACCACACCGTGCTCAGTACCTGTGTGTAAGTTTTAAAAGATTAACTCCTCCTTCTCCAGTGAAAAGTGCAGGCAGACTTGGAGACAGTACAGCAGCTCAGCAGAACCTCCAGCAAACACAGCAATACACACTGTGCCAGGGGGCATGGCCAGCGAGCAGTCGATGAAGACGTGAGGCCGCTGAACTCCTGGAGCCGCCAATATATCCTGGTAAATCCTGGGGGAATCTGACACGATGCGCCCTTGGAAATATAACTGAAAGGTGGCGGAAATACAGCGCAACGCAATGCAGCAACTCTGAAATTGAAACGGAGAACAGAAGTGGAGATAATTGCAGCGGGAGAGAAAGAGCGCGGCTGCTGCCAACAACAAAACAAGATGGCCGACGACAGCGCTGAATAACTCGCTAACCATCCCCAGCGCAGAGAGTAGCAGCCCACGAAAGGTGGAGAGCACCCAATGGAAAAGCCGTGGCCCCGCCTGGAGGCATAAAGACACTGGCATTGAACGATCGGTCCTCGGCGAAAAGAGTACCGCCGAGGCTCACATGGTCAAGCCCCACTGCGGAGGCGCGGTCTTCACCTCCCCCTCCGGCAACTCTCTCCTCAATCACTCCAGCACCATCCCCGATCCCAGGTGTGCCAAACGGCCGCAGGCGCTCCGCTCTGCGTCAAGCGCCTGCCTATCCAACGCAGCAGGCAGCGGTGTGGAAGGCTGAGATCCGCGTATCCAGGCACGCAAGGCGATAAAGAGAAGGGTGGGTGGGAGGCGGCGGCATAGAGCAGGCTACCCAGAGGTCCCTCCCCGCTTGCCCACTCCCCGCCATCAAACCTCTGCGTCACCTCTCGCCAGTAACCCTCCTGCAGGGACGTGTCCCCCGACCCCACTGGGTACAAGGACAGAGGGTCGGAAACATAGAAGGAACCGCTGCTAGGCCCCACCTACACCCTTCCAGGTGACGGAAACCTCGCTCGAGAAAGACGCTTGAAGCGCTACAAACACACTGAAGCAACGCTCAGGTGTGGCAAGATAGGAAACCAGGAACACCATCCCCATAGTGCAGGAGGGAGAAACGGAGATCCTTGATGAGTGGATCCGGCCTAATAACCAGAGACCCACATCTCTACAGAGGAAAGCCAGGCGGCACACTGACATTCAGACCCCCACAAGGAGTGTGACAGACCACAGAGGGAATCCTACAAAACAACATAAAATTAGCAACTCACACCAGACATACAGAAACAACACCCGAGTCGAAGGGGGCAACATAACTCAGGTGGATATAAGTATACTACCTATACAGATAGGGAAAAGGAAACCCTGAAGGCAAGCGGGCGACCCCACGGAAGAGGAGAGAGGTGTGGGGAAGAATAATCGCCCCCTCCAATAACTCTGGTTGAAGTGTGCCGACGGCACCACGGATGTGAATCACCCCTCCCTTGAACGATAACCCAGAGAAGTCAAAAACCCAAATCTGTGACCCGGTTAATCATAACACATAATAAACACGTGGAGACCTAGAAACTGGCAGGCAATCCCTCATCGAGTGCTGGACCAAGAGCAGAAGCGGACATGGGTAAAGACAAGGGCAGAAGAGGTGTAACGCTCACCTGATTCCCACGGAGGCGCCAACCTGCTCTGGACTGCTATGACCTCTTCTAAGGTGATGCGCAGGACTCGGAAGACGGACTGGACCGGACCCCCAAACCTTGCCTGTCTGGCCCGTAGAAGAATCCTTCTGTAGATGGAAAAGGGGATTAACTGTCTGCTGGATAATGAGGGTCATTACGACCCAGGCGCTAAGTACGCCAACTTTACCACCATGGTGTGGCGGATTTACCGCCCCATTCAAAGGTGAGTGGGGCGGTAAATCCCCATTTCCCATTTTCCCTTCCCCATTCCCATTTTTGCCCCATAGGGCATAATGGGAGTGGGGAAGGCGCTAATTACGCCACCGTAAATGACGGTGGCGAAATTAGCATCATGGCGGGTTAGTGCCATGGATTTTAACTCAGTGCCATGGTTAAAATCAGAATCAGGCGTTAAGGGTTAACGACGGCGTTAACCCTTAACGCCTGGGTCGTAATGAGGCCCAATGTGTCTGATTCCCCCTCTCACACTCCTCGAACCCCCTCCGCGATTCCCTGTAGAGTCTCACCTTAGAATCTGAAAGGACGAGCTATCCATCCTGCTTCCGATGCAGGGGCGCGTTGATTTCCAGTTACTTCACTGGATCTCGGGTTTGGTGAGTATTCAACTCCGCTTGACTTTTCCGATATGAGGCCGTAAGTATTCAGTTGCAAAAGTTCAAGCCTTAATTGTCTGTTGTCCTTTTCTCTATTTCAGATGCAGGATGAAGAATCCGCGTAGAGGAATGGATTCGCCGAAGGTAAACTCTGGTGAGTCTTTTTGATGGATGGTTCCCTTAGTGATCTTGCTTTCACCCACTAATGCGTGTGTCTTTTTCCCCTTAGGGGCCGGGGTACGGAAGTGCCAAAGAAGCGGCGCCGACCCGAGGTGAGGAAAGATTGTCCCAACAATAATCAGGTAAGTGTTAAGGTGGAAGAATCAGGCCTTCCTCAATCTGTTCCTTCGCTCACCTTTGTTTTGTCTCTTTTTCTCCTTAGGCGCTGAAAGGCGGCGGATGGTGCCAATGGTTGCTGAAGAGCCCGAGGGCGCCTCGTGAAGGTGTGTGGAACGCGGCACTGCAGCGAGCGATGTGATGCGCCTCTAAAAATAATATCTTTTCTCAGGATCGTCGGAGTGATGGTTCCGGACTCCGGATGGAGGTAGGTAAAGTTCAATTATTCACCTTTCTCTCCTTTCCTTCCTTTTCAGGTGTTCCAGGTTGCAGGCGGGCGTGGCTGGAGCCAGGATGCAGGAGCAGACACGGTGAGCGTCCAGCTGCTAGATGCAGAACAACGCGAAGCGTGAGCAGCTGTCTGGGCGTGGTTTAAACAGCCCCCAAAGTAGTTCTAGGTAAGTATTCTTCCTCAGCCACGCCCGAGTGGTAAAATAGTCCCATAGGTAAAATAGTCCCTTTCAGACCTCAAGGAGGTCTGGATCCGGCAGCATGGTCTGCATCAGGTAAGTCCATCCAAGCACTCCCATAATGAGCCTGGCGCCTATGGTGCCAGGACTGATGCCTTCTATGAGCCTGGCGCCAAAGGCGCCAGGACAATGTCCAAAGAGCCCCTAAAAGGGGTTGCTGGGTCCCTCCCTGGGGACATGATGTCTGCTTTCGGGGACGCTGGGCCTGAAATGGCTTCCCGGGAGTAGGCATCATGACAGCACTCTCCCCCAAGGCCCCTCCCAAGATTGTTCCCTCCGGTGGTTTTGGTTTGTTTGGGAAGATCCGGTGGAATTACTTAATTAATCAAGCTGCATGTACATGGTCACTGGGTTCCCACAACCTCTCCTGAGGCCCGTATCCCTTCCAATCGATTAGATAGAAAAGTTTTGACCTTAACATCTTTGAATCTAAAATGTTCTTCACCTCGAATTCAGGTTCTCCATCTATTTGAATGGGTTCTGGAGGCTTGATTAGTCTGGTTCCAGGTTGCACTGGTTTCAAAAGTGACACATGAAAAACAGGGTGAATTCGCATGTTAGCTGGTAAATCAAGTTTAACAGCCGCTGGATTGATTTTGGCCGTAATGGAGTAAGGCCCCAGATATTTTGGATTGAAAGTTCGAGGTCCCTTGAGCGATAAGTGCCTGGTAGCCAGCCATACTTGGTCCCCAATCTGGTACTGAGGTGCTTCACTCCGATGCAGGTCAGCATTCTTCTTGTATTTTCTCTTGGCTTGTTGTAAATGTGTAGTTGCTTCTTTGAAGGCTTGGGTAATCGTAGAATGCAGATGGTCCACTGCGGGCATTCCGAGGCCTTGAGGCGAGTCGAGGTCTGAGGTTCGAGGGTGATGCCCATATAAGGTATAAAAAGGACTTTGCCCAGTTCCAGAGTGCACCGAATTATTATATGCATATTCAGCTATCTAGAGAATGTCTTTCCAGTTACTTTCATATTGCTGCAACATACACCGTAAATATTGCTCAAGGGTCTGATTCGTCCTCTCTGTTTGCCCATCGGTCTGAGGGTAGTGACTAGTCGATAATCTTACATCGATTTGTGCCAATTGACAACATCTCGGAAGTCTCCATAGCGCCCGAGTGGGAAATTGTAGGTAGGCTTCGCGTTCTGTAACGCTCACCTGATTCCCACGGAGGCGCTGACCTGTTCTGGACTGCTATGACCTCTTCTAAGGTGATGCGCAGGACTCGGAAGACGGACTGGACCGGACCCCCAAACCTCGCCTGTCTGGCCCGTAGAAGAATCCTTCTGTAGATGGAAAATGGGATTAACTGTCTGCTGGATAATGTGTCGGATTCCCCCCCTTCCCCGTCTCACACTCCTCGAACCCCCTCCGCGATTCACTGTAGAGTCTCACCTTAGAGTCTGAAAGGACGAGCTCTCCATCCTTCTTCCGATGCAGGGGCGCGTTGATTTCCAGTTCCTTCACTGGATCTCGGGTTTGGTGAGTATTCAACTCCGCTTGACTTTTCCGATATGAGGCCGTAAGTATTCAGTTGCAAAAGTTCAAGCCTCAATTGTCCGTTGTCCTTTTCTCTATTTCAGATGCAGGATGAAGAATCCGCGTAGAGGAATGGATTCGCCGAAGGTAAACTCTGGTGAGTCTTTTTGATGGATGGTTCCCTTAGTGATCTTGCTTTCACCCACTAATGCGTGTGTCTTTTTCCCCTTAGGGGCCGGGGTACGGAAGTGCCAAAGAAGCGGCACCGACCCGAGGTGAGGAAAGATTGTCCCAACAATAATCAGGTAAGTCTTAAGGTGGAAGAATCAGGCCTTCTTCAATCTGTTCCTTCGCTCACCTTTCTTTTGTCTCTTTTTCTCCTTAGGCGCTGAAAGGCGGCGGATGGTACCAATGGTCGCTGAAGAGCCCGAGGGCACGTCGTGAAGGTGAGTGGAATGTGGCGCTGCAGGGAGCGATGAATGCGCTTCTAAAAATAATGTCTTTTCTCAGGATCGTCGGAGTGATGGTTCTGGACTCCGGATGGAGGTAGGTAAAGTTCAATTATTCACCTTTCTCTCCTTTCCTTCCTTTTCAGGTGTTCCAGGTTGCAGGCGGGCGTGGCTGGAGCCAGAATGCAGGAGCAGACATGGTGAGCGTCCAGCTGCTAGATGCAGAACAAGGCGAAGCGTGAGCTGCTGTCTGGGCATGGTTTAAATAGCCCCCAAAGTAGTTCCAGGTAAGTATTCTTCCTCAGCCACGCCCGAGTGGTAAAATAGTCCCATAGGTAAAATAGTCCCTTTCAGACCTCAAGGAGGTCTGCATCAGGTAAGTCCATCCAAGCACTCCCATAATGAGCCTGGCGCCTATGGTGCCAGGACTGATGCCTTCTATGAGCCTGGCGCCAAAGGCGCCAGGACAATGTCCAAAGAGCCCCTATAAGGGGTTGCTGGGTCCCTCCCTGGGGACATGATGTCTGCTTTCGGGGACGCTGGGCCTGAACTGGCTTCCTGGGAGTAGGCATCCTGACAAGAGGCACGACACAAAGCAAAATGGAGCAATATGCAGTACCCACACTGGCCATAGAGCCGACACAGGAGAAAATCATATCTGCCGAAGATGAGGAACCCAAACCCTCTCTTAAAGACATCATGAATGCCATAGCCAACTCCAGAACCTCCATGGAGATTAAAATAGATGGCATCAGCACAGAAGTGTCCCTCCTACGCCATGATTTGCAGAAACTCACATCTCGCATGGGAGAGGCGGAAATTCGCATATCTAACACGGAGGATGTCTCCGGAACATAGGACAACAGATGACCAGAGTACTGCAACGTGTTAAAACACTAGAAGAACGAGTGGAGGAGGGGGAGGGACGCTTTAGGCGAAATAATATATGAATTTTGGGGCTACCTGAGAAAAGTGAAGGCCCCTCCATGGAGCTATTCCTTGTACAACTGCTCATAGACCTATACGCCCCAAAGAAGTTTTCAAAACTCTTCTCCATTGAACGTGCCCACCGAGTCCCAACAGACAGAACAACGCCTGGGGCCCCACCCCGCTCAGTGCATTGCCAAAATCCTAAATTACAGGGACCGCGACACAGTACTACAAATGGCAATAAGCAAAGGCTCCATGACCTATAACGGCTCCAAAATTGCCTTCTTCCCGGACTTCACAAGGGAAGTGCAAAGAGCATGCCAATCCTTTAACCAGTTTAAGAAAAGATTACAGATGCAAAACATCAAATATGGCCTCCTGTTCCCAGCACAGCTGATAATCTATCATAACGGCATAACTGTGCACTTTAAAGACCCAAAAGAAGCGTGGAACTGGGCAGAAAATAACCTGGAGGGGGACTGGGGCCCACTAAACAGAAGGGAACATGAACGGATCAGACCACGCCCTGACAGACTTCTGAACGCCCAGCCAATACAAGAACAAGAAGAACGACTGCCAAGAGAAGCCGACAGAGGCAAATAAGCATACGTAGACAGCAACATAACCTCCGACAACTGCAACGAAACTTAAAACCAAGATACCCGTCAACAACGCACCGTCAGATTTCCCCACAAAACAATGAAATGGTGGCCCAAACAGGCCTCCCCTAAGAAAAGTGATAGGACAAGCGTCAAAACAGCAGCGTGAGAAACAAGAACATAGTTACACAACTGTCCCATGCAGCATTCATAATGCTGAGATAGCGAAAGACACCAAATGTATTGACTAATTGTTCAGTCTGAGTAGACCCTAGTCAAGCTCTGACTAATGTTCGGGCGACAGGTACTTCAAGTTGGGGCGGAGTATGGGGAGGGGGTAGGGGAGTTTGGTTTTATGACAGCATTTGTTTGTTTAGTTCACTGTTTTAGGATTGATGCACGCACGTTGGGGTCTGGCTCCCACCAGGCAGACAGAGGTCACCATCCCGGGACACACACAGCACTACTCGGAACTCCCAATTCCCAACCAACATGACAGAATATACTAACGAAAGTAAGACCAAATCCATTAAGATTATGACCTGGAATGTGAATGGGCTGGACAGCAGTATTAAGAGGCGCCTTGTACTACACTATCTGAATCGATATGCACCCGATGCAGCTTTCTTAACGGAAACGCACTTGGCAGGCACGAACTGCAACCTCTTTAAGCAAACCAATTACCGAATTGCGTTACACTTAGGCTTCTCCATTGGAGGCCGGGGAGTACTGATCCTAATACACAAACGACTACCATTGAATCTTTTATCCGTCACACAGGACACGGGGGTAGATTTGTTCATATGACCGGGTCTCTCTGGGAGCGGTCCATATCCATGCTAGCCATATACGCGCCACCAACCTTACTTACAGCACTACTTAATGACATAACGCTTATAATAGCGGCAAATCCCTCGAACTTGGTAGTGGTGGGGGGAGACTTCAATGAAGTCATGAATTTGGAGCTTGATCGCACGCATATCTGTTCGAGAAATCCCTCCACGCATACCAAATTGGCCACATTTGTCGACGCGATGGGTCTAAAGGCTGTGTGGAGACATCTACACCCCGGCACAAGAGAATACTCGTTTCTCTCCGGAGCACATACCTCACTGTCAAGGCTTGATTATTTTTTTCTCCCAGCCTCCGAACTACATCTAGCAATTGATGCACAGCTCCTACCCAGAGGCATATCAGATCACTCCCCGCTCATGTTAGAGCTTAATACCCACAGACCGGTCTCCCCGCCCACATGGAGGCTAAATAACTACTACTTGGGTTTTCCCGATCTAGTAGAGCATGCCCAAAACGCCACAGAATCATACTTTGAATTGAATATAACCTCCGTGGATAGCCCTGTAACACCGTGGGAGGCATATAAACCAGTACTGAGGGGGAACTCATCTCCCGGATCGCAGCCCATAAGAGGAAACAGATTGCATCAATCCGGGCAGCCGAAGCGCGAGTGCAAAGGGCAGAGGTAGCTCATCTATCCCAGGGCCTCCCAGAATCTCACCGTGAGTTACAGCTAGCACAAAAACAGCTACAGAATGTCGCCCTGGACAATGCCAAACAGGCACACACATCGATGCGTGCCAGAGTGTACGAGACCGGGGATAGAGCGGGCAGAATGCTGGCATGGCTGGAGAAGCGAGATGAGGGGCTCCGACATGTCAGAGCGATTAGATCGCAGGAGGACACACTAATAACGGCGTACTGGGACATAGCGGAAGGGTTTGCAGCCTATTACAAGGAACTTTATAAAGCAACAACCTCCCCCATTGATACCACGGCCATATCGGAAATTACCCTCCCCTCTTTGGCACCCGATCAAAGAGCCCTGCTAGAAACTGACGTGACAGAGGATGAACTGTCTG
Organism: Ambystoma mexicanum; assembly: GCF_040938575.1. Classification (NCBI taxonomy): domain Eukaryota; kingdom Metazoa; phylum Chordata; class Amphibia; order Caudata; family Ambystomatidae; genus Ambystoma; species Ambystoma mexicanum. The sequence continues at coordinate 644,420,306 of NC_090930.1, read as the reverse complement.
CAGCCATGCTGGACCTCCAAGCCGGGAAAACCCTGGGACCCAACGGTTTCCCCGTTGAGGTGAGGAAGAAAATAGGCACAAACTCAATTACACCACACTTATGGAAAACGTATGAAACCTCCCGCAGTGAAGTGTCCCTCCCACAAGACCTGAGACAGGCCACCATAGTGGTAATACCTAAAACAGACAAGCCCCCAGATAGATGCAGTTCGTATAGACCTATTTCCCTCATTAACACTGAAACCAAAATCCTAGCAAAAACACTAGCCAATAGGCTCCAGCAAGTCATACCCTTCTTAATCCATCTGGATCAATGTGGTTTCATGCCGCAAAGATCCACGCGCATGAACATACATCGATTATTCACAGCGATAGGAAATGCAACCGCCATCCGGGGCCCACTAGCACTGCTGGTGGTGGACTTTGAAAAAGCATTTCATTCGGTCAGGTGGGAAGCGATCTGGGAAATAATGTGTAGAATGGGATTTGGGCCCCAATTCATGAGTTGGGTTCAATTACTGTATAAATCCACACTAGCGGTCACAAAAGTAAATGGTCACGTATCAAACCCCTTCGAAATTGGTAAAGGGACCAGACAAGGATGCCCATTGTCAACTATGATATTTGCAATAGCAATCGAACCGCTCGCGATACTGTTAAGAACCAACGAAACATGGAAGGGATTCCGATGGTCAGAAGCCTGGGAGGACAAAGTGTCCTTATATGCAGATGATTTGCTGGTATACCTGAATGATCCGGTCAGATCCTGCCCCATAGTGACCGACTTACTCCAGAAATATGGCTCCTTTAGCGGCCTAAGCGTTAACTGGGCTAAATCTACTCTGTTCCCACTTAGGCAAGAGGAAGAATCGATTCCGCCCCAATGTCCCTACCAGGTGGAAAGGGAACAATTCAAATACCTAGGTATACTAATAACGAAAATCTGAACGATTATATTCCCAGAAACCTGTACCCAGTGATGACAAGATTCGCGGAGGACACCCGACACTGGTCATCCCTCCCTCTGGCACTACTAGGTAGAGCAGCGTTCTTCAAAATGATGTCCCTGCCCCGACTCCTATATATATTGCAGAATGCCCCACTATATATCTCCACAAACATATTCAGGAAAATAGATCAAACACTCCGAAAATTGCTATGGAATGACGGCCACCCACACATTGTACTTGCCACGCACCAAAGATCAGTATGGGAGGGCGGAATAGGGCTGCCCCGAATGCAGACGTACTACTGGGCCAGCCAATTGACAAAAGTGAATGACCAACTGCACGCGGACACAGCTGCGCCACATAATAGATCACTAGAAGCCAACACTCCCGAGAAACCCGTCATGCAATACCTCTATAAGGAAAGGCCCCCAACAACCACTCCCAACATGCGAGCACAGATAACCCAATCTGGACAGACGCACATAAATTTGTGGGATGGGGCGACAAATTATCGCAAGTGCAGCCACTGTGGAATAATAGAAATCTCCCCGGTGTATACACGCTCCCCAGATGGCCGAATTGGTCTCAGCATGGATCGCTCACATTGGGTGATGTTGTGACAATATAGTCCCATTCACGGAGCTGGCACTCTGCTTTGCACTTCCCCAAACTGAACACTATCACTACCCAACTGCAACATGCACTGCAGGGCATCCTCCCCGAAATGACCTCTCTGCCGGAATATACACCCATAGAAAGGAACCTATTCCCGGAACGAATCACCCACAAAGTGACATCAGTTTTGTACAGTGCCATAAGTTCTTTTGGCACGCCAGATCTGCTATTGCTACGGACCAAATGGGAGACGGACGTGGGTGCTATACTACCGGAGGAATGGGTTATGGCACTGATGTTCCGTAGGAAGATAGCCATATCATCACGGCTTAGGATGATTCAGTTAAAGATACTACACAGAGTATACTACCCTAGGGTTGCCCTATACAAATGGGGAAGGATAAATGATCCAAATTGTCTGCGATGTAAAACGGAAGAAGGTACCTTCTTCCACAGCCTGTCGGATTGCACATGCATCCAACTATTCTGGGAGGCATGTTGTGAGGAACTTTCCAGAGTCATGGGCAAAACGATTCCTAGAGGCCTTAAGTTATTACTGTTGGGAATGGATGATGAAATTGATCTATCTAGATATGAAAAACTGTTTCTGTCCACCACTACCGCACTTGTGAAAAGGAATATTGCCCAGAAATGGGGATCGGATCAGAAACCGAGTTATGAATAGTGGAGGACAGATGTGGACGTTTCGGCCAGAGGATGCCCGGCTAAAGCGCAAAAAGTATGGCAGAAGTGGGAAGACGCCCAATGAGGGCTAACATTGGATAAATCGACATTGAGATATGTCGAAGCACCCCCCTGGTACCCACGGTGCTCGCAAAACAGTGGAAAGAAATGTTGTTCCTGTGTTGGGATAAATCGACCCAATTTGCAATATATGTGTATATCGATGGGAGACAGTCATTGACCCTTACCAGCAGTGTGCATGTATTGTTTGTTTATCTGTTTTATTTGTCTTAAATACCAATAAAATTTGTTATAAAAAAATACACACTGTGCCACACACCACACCGTGCTCAGTACCTGTGTATACGTTTTAAAAGATTAACTCCTCCTTCTCCAGTGAAAAGTGCAGGCAGTCTTGCAGACAGTACAGCAGCTCAGCTGAACCTCCAGAAAACACAGCAAGACACACTGTTCCACACACATGCAGCGCTCTGTGCCTGTGTGGAAGTTTTAAACTCCTGCTTCTCCAGTGAAAAGTGTAGGAAGACTTGCATACAGAACAGCAGTTCAACAAAATCTCCAGCAAACACAGCAAGACACACTGTGCCACACACCACCTTGCGTTCCACGCCTGTGTGGAAGTTTTAAACTCCTGAATTTCCAGTGAAAAGTGTAGAAAGATTTGCACACAGCACAGCAGCTCAGCAGAACCTCTTGCAAACACAGAAAGACACACTGTGACACAAACCTCCCCATTATGGCAGCCATTAGGGCAGGGTCAAATCTACTCTGGGCCTCCAAGGCCTGCTACTGCTCATTAAACAATTGGTTCTGGGTACTATTTGGCCATAGGATATCATAGCAAAATCTAACCTTTGGCGAGAAACCAAGAAACCATGGATTAATGTAGAGCTTCTGTCACTGGGATCTATGGATTGGAGCCCAGGTGTTTGGGGTATTGCTGCCTAACCTTGCATGGCCACACCCCTCTGGTTATGTGATATGTCATTCCTTATTTGAATTTCAGCTGTCTCCAATGGCGTCTCCACAGATTTTACCTCTAGAATTGCAGGAGTAGATTATTTAGCTTTTTGTTTGGGTTCCTTACTCCTAAACTCTCCCTTCTCATGAGAGATTATTTCATAGATTTTAGTGGCTTGTTGAATTATCCATGTTTAATCATTGTTATTAAGATTTAGGAATGTAAACACATGAATATGTATATGTAGATCTATCTACTTAGATCTCTTCATGTAATATTATACAAGTATACAATTGATATGGAGACAATAAGGCAAGTTAAGCAATGTAACTTTAACTGCCACATGCTAATTATAATGTGGCTCAACTAACAAAGAATGATAAGAAAAAAAGAAAAAACAATGAACTATTAAGATTGTGATAATATTGAGTGGACATCCCAGGGGAAGACATACACATAACGAACAGGATACATCAAGTAAAAAGGAATGAGGACATTTTCAGTTGAGATCTACAGGTACAGATTATACAGGTACAGATGATGTGGAGAAAGATAAGGTCATCCTTAACAAAAAAAAAACATTGCATACATTGGACATTCATGAACCGTGAGAAGACATATTGTGAAAGCTAAGATAGTTTGTATAATATATCCATTTAGCATCATGTTTGAATATTGTTTAAGAATTAGTGACAAGGCGCGCACTCTGTTGCCAGTCAAGTTTTCCTGCATTAGCTTCTCCTCCAAACGCACATTTTCATGACTCCATCAATCTCCAGGGAGGCTGTGTTTCTTCACTTTTTCAGGCGTGTCTTCATTTTCTTTTCAGGTGTAACAGTTTAATTGACTATAGTGTCTCTAAGGATTCTGGTACTTGTATTTTTCGCACTTAATTTTGCTTGCAGGTGGCTGAAACAACTCCCTCCATAGCACAGATCTTCCCCTTTGAAGGGGGAGGGGGAAGCCATGTTTATGGCTCTCCATTGTAAGGCACGATGGCCCTGGAGCTGCACCCTTTTGAGCCCAGGACTCCTGGAACAATGCTTAAGAATTAGTGACAAGGCGCGCACACTGTTGCCAGTCAAGTTTTCCTGCATTATCTTCTCCTCCTAACGCACGTATTGATGACTCCATCAATCTTCAGGGAGGCTGTGTTTCTTTACTTTTTCAGGCGTGTCTTCATTTCCTTTTCAGGTGTAGCAGGATAATTGACTATAGTGTCTCTAAGGATTATGGTACATGTATTTTTCACACTTAACTTTTCTTGCAGTTGGCTGGAAACAACTCCCTCCATAGCACAGATCTTCATCTTGATGGGGTAGGGGGGAAGTCATGTTTATGGCTCTCCATTGTAAGGCATGATGACCCTGGAGCTGCACCCTTTTGAGGCCAGGACTCCTGGCACAATGCTTAAGAATTAGTGACAAGGCGCGCACTCTGTTGCCAGTCAAGTTTTCCTGCATTAGCTTCTCCTCCAAACGCACGTTTTCATGACTCCATCAATCTTCAGGGAGGCTGTATTTCTTTACTTTTTCAGGCATGTCTTCGTTTCCTTTTCAGGTGTAGCAGGATAATTGACTATAGTGTCTCTAAGGATTATGGTACTTGTATTTTTCGCACTTAATCTTTCTTGCAGGTGGCTGGAAACAACTCCCTCCTTAGCACAGATCTTCCCCTTGATGGGGAGAGCGGAATGGCTCTCCATTGTAAGGCATGATGGCCCTGGATCTGCACCCTTTTGAGCCCAGGACACCTGGAACAATGCTTAAGAATTAGTGACAAGGCGCGCACTCTGTTGCCAGTCAAGTTTTCCTGTATTAGCTGGAACAATGCTTAAGAATTAGTGACAAGGCGCACACTCTGTTGCCAGTCAAGTTTTCCTGCATTCGCTTCTCCTCCAAACGCACATTTTCATGACTCCATCAAGCTCCAAGGAGGCTGTGTTTCTTCACTTTTTCAGGCGTGTCTTCATTTCCTTTTCAGGTGTAGCAGTTTAATTGACAATAGTGTCTGTAAGGATTCTAGTACTTGTATTTTTCGCACTTCTTTTTTCTTGCAGGTGGCTGGAAACAACTACCTCCATAGCAAAGATCTTCCTCTTGATGGGGGAGGGGGAAAGCAAGGTTTATGGCTCTGCTTTGTAAGGCATGATGACCCTGGAGCTGCACCCTTTTGAGCCCAGGACTCCTGGAACAATGCTTAGGAATTAGTGACAAGGTGTGCACTCTGTTGCCAGTCAAGTTTTCCTGCATTAGCTTCTCCACCAAACACACGTTTTCATGACTCCATCAATCTTCAGGGAGGCTGTGTGTCTTTACTTTTTCAGGTGTGTCTTCATTTCCTTTTCAGGTATTGCAGGTTAATTGACTATAGTGTCTCTAAGGATTCTGGTACTTGTATTTTTCAGACTTAATTTTTCTTGCAGGTGGCTGGAAACAACTCCCTTCATAGCCCATAACTTCCCCTTGATGGGGGGAGTGGGAAAGCCATGTTTATGGCTGTCCATTGTAAGGCATGATGGCCCTGGAGCTGCACCCTTTTGAGCCCAGGACTCCTGGAACAATGCTTAAGAATTAGTGACAAAGAGCGCACTCTTTTGCCAGTCAAGTTTTCCTGCATTAGCTTCTCCTCCAACCGCATGTTTTCATGACTACATCAATCTTCTGGGAGGCTGTGTTTCTTTACTTTTTCAGGCGTGTCTTAATTTCCTTTTAAGGTGTAGCAGGTTAATTGACTATAGTGTCTCTAAGGATTCTGGTACCTGTATTTTTCGCACTTAATCTTTCTTGCAGGTGGCTGGAAACAACTCCCTCCTTAGCACAGATCTTCCCCTTGATGGGGGGAGGGGAAAGCCATGTTTATGGCTCTCCATTGCAAGGCATGATGGCCCTGGAGCTGCACCCTTTGGAGCCCAGGACTCCTGGATCAATGCTTAAGAATTAGTGACAAGGCGCGCACTCTGTTGCCAGTCAAGTTTTCCTGCATTAGCTGGAACAATGCTTAAGAATTAGTGTCAAGGTGCACGCTCTGTTGCCAGTCAAGTTTTTCTGCATTAGCTTCTCCTCCAAACGCACGTTTTCATGACTCCATCAAGCTCCAAGGAGGCTGTGTTTCTTCACTTTTTCAGGCGTGTCTTCATTTCCTTTTCAGGTATAGCAGTTTAATTGACAATAGTGTCTGTAAGGATTCTAGTACTTGTATTTTTCGCACTTCATTTTTCTTGCAGGTGGCTGGAAACAACTACATCCATAGCAAAGATCTTCCTCTTGATGGGGGAGGGGGAAAGCAAGGTTTATGGCTCTGCTTTGTAAGGCATGATGACCCTGGAGCTGCACCCTTTTGAGCCCAGGACTCCTGGAACAATGCTTAGGAATTAGTGACAAGGTGTGCACTCTGTTGCCAGTCAAGTTTTCCTGCATTAGCTTCTCCACCAAACACACGTTTTCATGACTCCATCAATCTTCAGGGAGGCTGTGTGTCTTTACTTTTTCAGGTGTGTCTTCATTTCCTTTTCAGGTATTACAGGTTAATTGACTATAATGTCTCTAAGGATTCTGGTACTTGTATTTTTCACACTTAATTTTTCTTGCAGGTGGCTGGAAACAACTCCCTTCATAGCCCATAACTTCCCCTTGATGGGGGGAGTGGGAAAGCCATGTTTATGGCTCTCCATTGTAAGGCATGATGGCCCTGGAGCTGCACCCTTTTGAGCCCAGGACTCCTGGAACAATGCTTAAGAATTAGTGACAAAGAGCGCACTCTGTTGCCAGTCAAGTTTTCCTGCATTAGCTACTCCTCCAACCGCATGTTTTCATCACTACATCAATCTTCTGGGAGGCTGTGTTTCTTTACTTTTTCAGGCGTGTCTTAATTTCCTTTTTAGGTGTAGCAGGTTAATTGACTATAGTGTCTCTAAGGATTCTGGTACCTGTATTTTTCACACTTAATCTTTCTTGCAGGTGGCTGGAAACAACTCCCTCCTTAGCACAGATCTTCCCCTTGATGGGGGGAGGGGAAAGCCATGTTTATGGCTCTCCATTGTAAGGCATGATGGCCCTGGAGCTGCACCCTTTTGAGCCCAGGACTCCTGGATCAATGCTTAAGAATTAGTGACAAGGCGCGCACTCTGTTGCCAGTCAAGTTTTCCTGCATTAGCTGGAACAATGCTTAAGAATTAGTGTCAAGGTGCACGCTCTGTTGCCAGTCAAGTTTTCCTGCATTAGCTTCTCCTCCAAACGCACGTTTTCATGACTCCATCAATCTTCAGGGAGACTGTGTTTCTTTACTTTTTCAGGTGTGTCTTCATTTCCTTTTCAGGTAAAGCAGGTTAATTGACTATAGTGTCTCTAAGGATTCTGGTACTTGTATTTTTCACACTTAATTTTTCTTGCAGGTGGCTGGAAACAACTCCCTCCATAGCAATGATCTTCCTCTTGATGGGGGAGGGGGAAAGCCAGGTTTATGGCTCTCCATTGTAAGGCATGATGGCCCTGGAGCTGCACTCTTTTGAGCCCAGGACTCCTGGAACAATGCTTAAGAATTAGTGACAAAAAGCGCACTCTGTTGCCAGTCAAGTTTTCCTGCATTAGCTTCTCCTCCAAACACATGTTTTCATGACTACATCAATCTTCTGGGAGGCTGTGTTTCTTTACTTTTTCAGGCGTGTCTTCATTTCCTTTTTAGGTGTAGCAGGTTAATTGACTATAGTGTCAACAAGGATTCTGGTACCTGTATTTTTCGCACTTAATCTTTCTTGCAGGTGGCTGGAAACAACTCCCTCCTTAGCACAGATCTTCCCCTTGATGGGGGGAGGGGGAAAGCCATGTTTATGGCTCTCCATTGTAAGGCATGATGGCCCTGGAGCTGCACCCTTTTGAGCCCAGGACTCCTGGAACAATGCTTAGGAATTAGTCACAAGGCGTGCTATCTGTTGCCAGTCAAGTTTTCCTGCATTAGCTTCTCCACCAAACGCACATTTTCATGACTCCATCAATCTTCAGGGAGGCTGTGTGTCTTTACTTTTTCAGGTGTGTCTTCATTTCCTTTTCAGGTGTAGCAGGTTAATTGACTATAGTGTCTCTAAGGATTCTGGTACTTGTATTTTTCAGACTTAATTTTTCTTGCAGGTGGCTGGAAACAACTCCCTTCATAGCCCATAACCTCCCCTTGATGGGGGGAGTGGGAAAGCCATGTTTATGGCTCTCCATTGTAAGGCATGATGGCCCTGGAGCTGCACTCTTTTGAGCCCAGGACTCCTGGAACAATGCTTAAGAATTAGTGACAAAAAGCGCACTCTGTTGCCAGTCAAGTTTTCCTGCATTAGCTTCTCCTCCAAACACATGTTTTCATGACTACATCAATCTTCTGGGAGGCTGTGTTTCTTTACTTTTTCAGGCGTGTCTTCATTTCCTTTTTAGGTGTAGCAGGTTAATTGACTATAGTGTCAACAAGGATTCTGGTACCTGTATTTTTCGCACTTAATCTTTCTTGCAGGTGGCTGGAAACAACTCCCTCCTTAGCACAGATCTTCCCCTTGATGGGGGGAGGGGGAAAGCCATGTTTATGGCTCTCCATTGTAAGGCATGATGGCCCTGGAGCTGCACCCTTTTGAGCCCAGGACTCCTGGAACAATGCTTAAGAATTAGTGACACGGCGCGCACTCTGTTGCCAGTCAAGTTTTCCTGCATTAGCTTCTCCTCCAAACGCACGTTTTCATGACTCCATCAATCTTCAGGGAGGCTGTATTTCTTTACTTTTTCAGGCATGTCTTCATTTCCTTTTCAGGTGTAGCAGGTTAATTGACTATAGTGTCTCAAAGGATTCTGGTACTTGTCTTTTTCAGACGTAATTTTTCTTGCAGGTGGCTGGAAACAACTCCCTCCATAGCACAGATCTTCCCCTTGATGGGGCGAGGGGGAAAGCCATGTTTATGGCTCTCCATTATAAGGCATGATGGCCCTGGAGCTGCACCCTTTTGAGCCCAGGACTCCTGGAACAATGCTTAAGAATTAGTGACAAGGCGCGCACTCTGTTGCCAGTCAAGTTTTCCTGCATTAGCTGGAACAATGCTTAAGAATTAGTGACAAGGTGCACACTCTGTTGCCAGTCAAGTTTTCCTGCATTAGCTTCTCCTCCAAACGCACGTTTTCATGACTCCATCAATCTTCAGGGAGACTGTGTTTCTTTACTTTTTCAGGTGTGTCTTCATTTCCTTTTCAGGTATAGCAGGTTAATTGACTATAGTGTCTCTAAGGATTCTGGTACTTGTATTTTTCACACTTAATTTTTCTTGCAGGTGGCTGGAAACAACTCCCTCCATAGCACTGATCTTTCCCTGGATGCGGGAGGGGGAAAGCCATGATTATGGCTCTTCATTGTAAGGCATGATGACCCTGGAGCTGTACCCTTTTTTAGTCCAGGACTACTGGAACAATATTTAAGAATTAGTGACAAGGCGCGCACTCTGTTGCCAGTCAAGTTTTCCTGCATTAGCTTCTCCTCCAAATGCACGTTTTCATGACTCCATCAATCTTTAGGGAGGCTTCTTTACTTTTTCAGGCGTGTCTTCATTTCCTTTTCAGGTGTAGCAGGTTAATTGATTATAGTGTCTCTAAAGATTCTGGTACTTGTATTTTCCGTACTTAATTTTTCTTGTAGGTGGCTGGAAACAGCTCCCTCCATAGCACAGATCTTCCCCTTGATGGGTGGAGGGGGAAAGCCATGATTATGGCTCTCCATTGTAAGGCATGTTGGCCCTGGTGCTGCACCCTTATGAGCCCGGGACTCCTGGAACAATGTTTAAGAATTAGTGAAAAGGCGCGCACTCTGTTGCCAGTCAAGTTCTCCTGCATTAGCTTTTCCTCCAAACGCACATTTTCATGACTCCAACAACCTTCAGGGAGGCTGTGTTTCTTTACTTTTTCATGAGTGTCTTCATTTCCTTTTCCGGTGTAGCAGGTTAATTTACTATAGTGTCTCTAAGGATTCTGGCACTTGTATTTTTCACACTTCATTTTTCTTGCAGGTGGCTGGAAACAACTCCCTCCATAGCACAGATCTTCCCCTTGATGGGGGGAGAGGGAAAGCCATGATTATGGCTCTCCATTGTAAGGCATTATGGCCCTGGTGCTGCAATTTTTTGAGCCCGGGACTCCGGGAACAATGTTTAAGAATTAGTGAAAAGGCGCGCACTCTGTTGACAGTCAAGTTTTCCTGCATTAGCTTCTCCTCGAAACGCACGTTTTCATGAATCCATCCATCTTCACAGAGGCTGTGTTTCTTTACTTTTTCAGGTGTGTCTTCAATTCCTTTTTAGGTGTAGCAGGTTAATTGACTATAGTGTCTCTAAGGATTCTGGTACTTGTATTTTTGCACTTAATTTTTCTTGCAGGTGGCTGGAAACAACTCCCTCCATAGCACAGATCTTCCCCTTAATGGGACAAGGGGGAAAGCCACGTGTATGGCTCTCCATTGCAAGGCATGATGGGCCTGGTGCTGCACCCTTTTGAGCCTGGGACTTCTGGAACAATGTTTAAGAATTAGTGACAAGGCGTGCACCCTATTGCCAGTCAAGGTTTCCTGCATTAGCTTTTCCTCCAAACACACGTTTTCATGACTCCATCAATCTTCAGGGAGGCTGTGTTTCTTTACATTTTCAGGCGTGTCTTCATTTCCTTTTCAGGTGTAGCAGGTTAATTTACTATAGTGTCTCTTAGGATTCTGGTACTTGTATTTTATTCGCATTTCATTTTTCTTGCAGGTGGCTGGAAACAACTCCCTCCATAGCACAGATCTTCCCCTTGATGGGCTGGCAACAGAGTGCACGTCTTAAACAATGTTTGAATATTACTTTGAGGTACAGTGCCAGACAGTGTTCATGTCTGTTTATGTGACATATGTTGTTCCACCAGCTTTTGACTGATACATTTTTGGAGTTCTTCCAATTGGCAGTAATGAGTTCAATGGCAGAAGCGATGAACAGATCATAGAGTCAGAGGGAAGGGTGTGTTCTTTCCTTGTTATAGGCTATGCTGCTCAACAACACCTTTGTGAATGATAGGGGCATGTTGAGTGTTATATAGTGTTAAGAAGAGACCACACATCCTGCCAGAATTTGTGGTTAAAAGGGCATTCTTTCAAAAAAGAAGTATGATTGTAGGATCCACAAATATCTCCACAGGTACAGCAATTCCCATCTGTGCCATATATAGTTTTGAGTAATCACATTGGGGTCACAAACGCTCTGCACAGAAAATAAAATAAATTTTGTGAGATATTAGCAGACATGGAGATACTTTTAACCCTGGACCAAAGTTGTACCCAGGTTACATCATCAAACGATTCTGGAATTGGACGGACCATCTGTCAGTGGCAGCGTCATTAACACCCAACAATTTGTAAAACTGGACGGCTTTGACAATGGGAGATTTGGTCTTGCAGGGTTGGAACAAGCTCATTTTGAGTAAAATGATCATAGGTGTCAAAGCAGGCATTAACTAAGTTGTTGTAAAAATTGAAATCTGATGGGGGAAAGGAAAATGTCCTTCTAAGATCTTGGAATGATTTCCAGACTGTAGTATGACAAATTTGATGTATAACTCACACACTATTACTAAGTCAGGTTTTCCAATATAGCGGCCTATCATTAAATGTGATAGACCTGTTGTACCAAAGAAATGTTAGAACTTAAGAACCATATAGCTAATTGAGGGGAAGAGGAAGGCTCGAAGAGCACATGTGGAGGCTTTAATAATACTAGTAAATTTAGAGAAAATAAACCCAAACAAATCATGAATGTTGATACGAGCTAAAAATTATTTTTCAAGAACAAACCAAGTAGAGAGATCATCTAGATCTGAGGAGGTGAGCCAGATACATATTTGTTTAAGTAAGAAGGCATTATGATAGCGTTTGAAATCAGGAAATTTGATGCCACCATGTTCAAAGGGGGCTTTAAGTTTACTAATGGCAATTATTTTAATGTCGCCTATTCCCCACAAAAAATTAGCAATATATAGTTAATGGAAGTAAAAAAAGATGAAGCGAGTGGGATAGGATCCATTTTTAAGCATTAAATAATAATGGGTGAAAGCATCATTTTAATAGTTTCTAGACGTCTATTTCGTGTTTGAGGCAGAATGAGTTTAAGGGTAAAATTTATGACTTGTCTTTATTTAATATATATCCGGACGCTAAGGAGAATTCATGTAATACTGATAATAAACCTGGAATATGATCTTTTGGATTTTTTAGGAGAATGAGGACACCATCTGCATCTGCTGCAATTATGAATTCTTGCTTGTCACTGGTTACACGAGGAATATCATATCTAATGTGTTGTAGTAAGCGTTCAAGAGATAAAATATATAGAATGGGTGATAGAGGACAGCCTTGTCATGTACCCCTTATAAGGGGAAAGTAGGTAGATGACTGACCATTAGTAAAAATAGAAGATTTGGGATTAAAATATAAGAGTTTGACTAAAGAAATAAATCCTTCACCACAACCATGCCATCATAAAGAATGAAATAGGAAATCTCAGCTAACCCGATCAAAGGCTTTTTTGTCATCAAGCACTATGGCTACATAACCTTGTTATCTGTTTTGGTTTTCACAATGAGGTGGATAGCATCTAGTAGTAGTCTTGCATTTGATGAGATGTTTCTGCACTTGACATAACTGACCGGTCTGATTTAATTAGTTCGGGAAGGAAATATGTGATTCTGTTCGCAAGTATTCCAGCAAATATCTAACATTCAATAATTATTAAATTGTTGGGTCTGTAGTTTTTAGGGAGGTCTGAAACTTTGAGTGTCTTTGGAAATAGGATTAATAGAGTATCTGCAAATGACCCAGAGGAAGAATTTCTATTAGTGAAGTAGGTGAAAAGCGCTTTAAGTTTCGGGGATAAAGTGTTGGAAAAGTGATGAAAAAATTCAGCAGATAAACCATCCCAGCCTGGAGCTTTGCCTGTTTTAGATCTTTAATTGTCTGAGTAATTTCTTGGGTAGAAATCTGACTGTCTATGGTGCTGAGATCTACTTTGGAATAGGATTCTCTGCTAATGTTCGGAAAGAAAGAATGTAGATTGTCACGGGTGATAGTGGTATAAGTTAGAGTAAAAAGCTTTAAATACTTCTAAAATCTCATTAGAATTAGTGACATTGGTAACCGTAGCATTTTTCAATATGTGAAATAAAGGTTTCTTCCTTGCCAGATTTAAGATAGGAAGCTAGAGCTTTCCCTGCTTTATAAGAAGTTTGATATATCTTGGATTTAAATCTTAAAGTAGTAATAGATGCATGCTCTGTTAGTTTTTTGTTGATTTGGATACATAATGACAAGACACTCTGAAGTTTTAATTTAAAAAGGGTCCAATAGCACATCTTCTCAGCTTTAGTAAGCTTGAGAAACAATTAATCGAGTTCATTTTTATGTTCTTTCTTCTTCCGACTATCATAATGGATAATGTGTCCTCTTAATGCTGTCTTAAATATGCCCCATTTGTTAACCATAGGGGTATCCCATTGCCAAGAAAAAAACAGTTGCTGGAAATTGGAGAATTATTCAACAAATTGCTTGTCTTGTAACAATTTGTTATTGAAACACCATCTACTGGAATGCTAGTGGATACTAGGCAAATCAATAGTGGTTATAATAGTGGCAAAATCTGAGATGATAATATTGGCAATATACAGGAGTCAGCAATTGTGACACAAATATAGTATAGACATGAGGAGGTGTCATGGGGTAGTGATCGAAACGTAAAATTTAAATCTGAGGGGTAAGAAAGCCTCCACGTTTCAACCAGACCCGCTTATGTAACACAACTGATGAGATTTGGAGCCTCTGAAGATGCACTTGGATTTCCTATCCATGAATGGCTTTAAACATTATTGAAGTCTCCACATACTACAATGTATTAATAAGATCAGTTTCTAATATGTTTTGTTTCACAAAGTCCCAAAAACGAGGGTCTGGTTCAGTAGGACCATAAACATTCATAATAGATATAACATTAACCCAAATTTGTTATATGAGCCATACCCACCTTCCATCATCATCAGTACCTTGACTAATAATTTTATAGGGTAAATTCGTATTGATAAGTATAGCGACACCATTTTTCAATTCCATTGAGTTGATAATGGATAGATGTGTTTCTTGAATACAGGTGACAGGGGGACCACATCCTTTTAGATGAGAAAGGACCTTGCATCTTTTGATTGGATTATTAATCAATTTCACATCCCAAGATATGCATTTAAATTCCATTAAACTCACTAACCACATTTTGATAAAAGTATATGAAGAATGCATATTAAATATAGTGAAGGAATAAGGATGACAACATGGAAGAGTTAAAAAATAAAAGCTACACATGATAGCATCAATATATGAACAATGTAGCATATTGCGAGTTAGCATGACTTGCTCACTGTTCTTAGAAAGGCACAGATTCACCTCACCGATGAGACCCGACTAGGCTGAAACACGTGCCTGGGGTTGCTGTTGGTACTCTTGTTCAGAGGAGAAAAGCATAGCATTTTGGTGCTGGACTCACTCTGGGCAGAACAAAGACTGATATGTAGGGATATTCCTCCTCTGTGAAAGGGACAGTGCGCTAAAGACTTGGTTGAGACTCTCCCAGGGGCCATCTAGCCAAGAACAGGTCAATGGGCCGTGTTTGTGCTGGTAGAGGGACTCCCAGAACCCCCTTTGGTTTGCATATTGAGTAACTTTGAATGTCACCCTAAATTACTAGAGGAATCCATAACACATGTCTGGGGTTGCAGTTGGTACTCTTGTTCAGTGGATAATTGCCTAGCATTTCATGCTGGACTGCCTCTGCACAGGACAAAGACTGATATACAGGGATATTTTTCCTCTGTGAAACGGACAGTGAGCTAAAGACCTGGTTGAGACTCCCTGGGGGGCCATCCACACAAGAACATGTAAATGGGCCGTGTTTGTGCCGGTAGATACTCCCTTGTTTTGCATATTAAGTAACTTTGGGTTTCACTCTAAGTTACATGGGGAATCCAGACGCGAACCCCTTGCTCACTGTGCTTAGAGAGGCACAGCTCCACCTCACTGATGAGACGCGACTAGGCCAAAACACATGCCTGGTGTTGCTGTTGTTAATCTTGTTCAGAGGAGAATTGCCTAGTATTTCGGGGCTGGACTGCCCCCAGGCAGGGCAAAGACTGATATGCAAGGATATTCCTCCTCTGTGAAAGGGACTGTCAGCTAAAGACTTGGTTGAAATTTGGATTCCCAGCACCCCCCTTGTTTTCCATTTTGTTTACTGCTGGCTTTCGGACATACTGTGTGCGTTCACTCCAGTGACATTTGTGACCCAGAAAGCACCCCCTATTTTTTTATTATAGAGTAAACTGCAGAGCCCACCCCAATGTAGTTTGACAATCACTGTGCCAAATCCAAATGGCTACAATTTGGAGATTGCTTTTTTTCAGTACCGTACTATCTCACTCAGCCAGCGCTCCACTAGGCAATACTTTTATATCAAGAAGATGAAGGCCCCAATGATCTATCTCATTGCTCTTCCACCTCCACACTGCCTGTTCATCATCTCATGAGACCACTTATTTTAGATCTTCAGGCTTCCTCATTACTTCATTCCTCATCACCATAATTCTGAGGCCATTCATCTCATGTACTGCCATGGTAGTCTAATGAAGGCCCCCTTTCTTATCTCCCCTTGCTGGTGATTTCTGCCTCCATTCCTGCTGAATTTCCCATAAAGTCCTATTATATAATGATATCCTGCCTTGGTATCTCTTTTCTCCTTCTCTATTTACTAGTACTCTCTTCCACTAATTAAACCAGGCCTCATTTATGCCACCCAATAGTGCCAACCCTGCCCCATATTACCACAGCCGTTCTCACGACGAGATGCATGTTGGTTGCCCACGTTTTCCTTTCTTCCTGCTTTAATTTTACCTTTAGCTCATTGGGCCATAAATCCCAAATATCAGTAATGTATGGCATGCTTTACAATATTTGTACATTCCTCCTCATTGGCTCAACAGCACCTACCTTTTCTCTCACTCTCTGGCCGCCCACTCTGGGCCCTCTTCCTGCTCCCACCTGTGAGGGTAGGAACCTCAGGATCATCTTTGACTACAAAGTCTCCTTCGCTCCTCACATTTCTGACATCTCTAAGAAGTCAAACTATCCGCTGCATCTCCTCAGAGGTGTTCTTTCCTTCCTCACTTTCCTCAGAAACTCACTGTCTCCAGAGCTCTGGTTCTCTCTAGGCTTGACTACTGCAACAGCCTCTTTCTAAAACTACCTTCATCTATGCTCCGTCCTCTACAACTGATCCAGAACAGGACTGCAAGACTTGTCCTTGGCCTCGAAGCTAGGGATCATATCTCTCCAGCCCTGAAATCTCTTCACTGGCTCCCAGTGGTGGCAAGGATCAAGTTCAAGACCCTCTGCATCATCCAAAAGGCTTTCTGGCACCTGGGACCGCAATACCTCCAACTCTCTCTTCTGAAATATCTTCCTACTCAAGCTCTTCGCTCCTCCACCTCCAACACCTCGAGGATCAGTCACTTCTCCAAGCAATGAGTTGGGGCAGATATGATATCTATCTTTGGCTGGTGCGTCCCTCTGGGGCAGGCTCCCTGCTTCTCTGAAACTTGAAAAGAACCATCTCCTGTTGTTGAAGCACCTGAAGACCTTCCTCTTTGCTTCTGCCTTTTCTCTTCCTCTCCCTGCTGATCTCCTGTCTGATACATGCACTGGCCACCTGGCAACCCTCTGAATTCGGGCCCATGTCCCTGCCTGTCCAGTTGCAAACCTGCACTGCCTCTTGGCACCCCCTGCACATATGGTCTGTATCTGTAACCTTACAGTCCCCACCCTTGCACTTATTAGACACTTGTTGTCTGCACTTCTAACACTCACAATTGCCACCCATTGGCTGCACTACTTGTTGTTTACTGTTTCATTGTCCTGCACTGGTCCATCTTCCCACCCCCTCACAGTACTTCTTCCCTCCCCACTCTCCTCCACTTGTACTTTCTGAATGTCACCAGTCGTAGGAAGATAGTTGTTTTTGTACCCCCTCTGTTTCCCCTCCCTTGCCTTGTCACACCTTGATTCACTTGTGTATAGACAGGTTATAAATGCCATATGATATATCATACATCATACCAGACCTGCATAATATACCAAAACTAAAATGATATCAAATGAATATCCGTAATGCAAAACAGGAACAATGCAGTTATAGTATGAGGGAGCAAAGGTGAAGCTTCAAGTGCCAGAGGCAGAGGGAGCGGGCAGCATAGAAGTGTCCATACTGTTTGCTTTAAGGGATCGTAGGAGAGCCTTAAGGTCAGCAGGATCATCAAAGACAGACGTTTTCCCAATGTATGTGACCATGAGAGAACATGGATGAAATTGACCAAATATTACGTTGAGTTGTTTTAAAGCAGGAAGATAAGAGAGATATTCTTTGCTTCATTGAGCAGTTTTTCTTGCTACATCCTGAGAGATAAATATTCTGCTGCGCTGCCAGAAGAGAATATCTTTTTCCTTCACCTTGGAGATGATAGGTTGCAGTTGCGTGTACCCCAATAGTAAGAAGATTAAAGTGCGTGGCATGGGGTGAGATGCTTGAACGGATTTTAATGCCCCAATGGGTTGCGCTCATTGAATATTAAGATCAATGTCTGGTGGAATATGGAGAATGGCTGAAAGCTTTTTTTTAGGAACAGACTGTCATCTTTCTCTTCACATCCTTTAGGGAGGCCCGAAATTGGGAGGTTGTTCAATCTACATCGATTTTCCAATTCTTCATTGTGCTTCTGGAGTTCTTTGACAGTATTTTCAAGCAGGAGTACACTAGGAGAAAGGTCTTCAACAAGACATAGGGCCTCATTACGACCCTGGCGGTCCGGGATCTACGGTACCGGTAAGCATGCCGGTACCGCAGTTTACAGACCGTCATACTATGTGTCGGGTGCCTGTCTGAAGACCTGTCGGGCAGATCGGCACCCGCGAGCACATCACGTCAGATGCACCGGCAGAACTCTGAATGCGCCGGTGCATCCAACGTCCTCATCCCCATTCATCCCTATTGGGCCAAATGGGGATGCGGAGACCCTTGTTGCCAGCACCCGCAAATGGGCAATTACCGGGTCCACCGAAATCGGCATGACCCGGTTATTGCCCATTTGTGAGTGGCAGAAAAAAAGGAAGCTCCAGCGGCAGCCATGCCGGATTTACCAGCACGGCTACCGCCAGAGTTGTAATGATGCGCCTACTCTTTTTTCCACTTCATCCATTCTATTTTTAAATGTGCCCTACCTGTCATCAAGTTGCTGTCATTTTTTATTGGTGGTCTCAATGAAAGGTCTAATCTCTTGTAGTAGCCTATCCATACAGGGGTCCAAGGGAGTAGATGGTGGAGAAGAGTCACCTTTTGGCTTTCCAAGTGTGGGCAAAGATGAAGAGTCTTTATTGATCTGTGTATGCTTCTGTACACATCTTCCTGAAGCCATAGTGAACAATGGTGCAGTTTATTATGATAATCTCAAAAATGTAATTTGGATCAGTAGAAGATATATGGGGGTAAGAGTGGTGGTACAGTGAGGCTTAAATCTGTAAGATACCAGGAGAGCGCAGCACATAAACAGTCATGAAGTATTTGATACAAATTAGCAAAGGAAGTCTCACCACGTATTAGTTGTTGTAGGCTTTATGTATATTTTCCTTTCCGTTTCAGTACATCCCTTGTATTTTCCAACAGCAGATGGCGTAGGAGAGAGGTCTAGCACTGGAAACACACCGGGTGGATTGTCGAAGTCTGCTGAGTCTCTCCTCAGCAGTGTTGGCTCCTTCCATAGGCAGTGTCAGCAGCAGAATGCAGGACTTCTGTGGTAGGATAGAGGCCAGCAATGTTGCTAAAAAATTGTATCATTCGACACCTTGTGTAAGGTGCTATCACCAGAGACTATTTTATATTGAAAAAGTGTTAGTGAGGCATCGCAGACATATGTAAAGCAATATCGGGGGCAGGAGGTGCAGGTTCAGGCGGCCATCACCCTCGGCGTCAAGACACGTCACCATCAATTATCGATTTTAAGGTTTTAACCCTATCATATTCACGGGTGAGCTGTGAAATTATGTGCCGGTGCAGTCCGTAAAAAAACATTGTCTTGAATTCTATTGAATTAGGGTCAAATGCCAGATGAAAATGTGAGATTTCTCTTTTCAAATTGTGCAAGAACTGACCTGACGACTCATTTATTTGAGCTGTCATGCTGTACAGAGCCTTCTTGGCATCTTGGATACAATGATATGGATAACATTGTTTCCTAATCTCCCTTCCAAAGTCTTCCCAGGATTGTTTCTTCTGGTCATTTAAGTCTCAAATAAAACGATCAGAAATGGGGTCCATAGTGAAGTGGAAAAACATACCTTATATGGTATGAAATGGTATGGGATGAAAGGACGCTGGGTTTTTCTCTGTTGTTATTTCAATGTGAAAACTCTTTGAATTTTGTAGGGGGTTTAAAAAATATATAGATGGTGTGTGGGTGTTCGGGAATAGTTAAATAATTAAAGGGGCTGGGTGGACCCCCAATAATAATAATTAAAAAAAAAAACGATGAGTTTGCTCCGTGAAATATCCACAGAGAAAAACCCATAATTGTTTCATCCCGTGATAAAATGACATGGAACCCCATATTGGGTTTTTAAAGCATGTAAAAAATGTCAGTCACACTCTCAAATATGTTCTTTTATGCATATGCCTGAATAAATTTTGAAGGGTTTAATTAAAGTCTTGCTAGACTTCATTATCTTTAGTGCATTGCAAGATGTATTGTGCAATGGGTCACTTTGGCCCCCCCTTCTTTGGCTTTGGGTAGGCAACAGGGCTGGACTGCCCCACCGGGACACCGGGATATCCCCCGGTAGGCCTCGGGGGATAGGGCCTCTTTGGCGCATGGCGCAAGGATACAGAATTAGGAGGCCTAAAAACGATCTTGTCAGCCCGGGTAGATCGCATTGAATTGGCTGCACTGGTCGGATGCGCATTTCTTTTCTGCAGGGCTTGGCTGCTGCTGATGCTGACGCTGGCTCGTGCCCGCGTGTCTAGTGAGGGACCCCCGAGAACCGCACGTGGCAAAAGTTAAGACTGTTCTACATTGCGCAGGTGCAGCGTGCACTGGCTGCAGTCTGGGTAGGCAGCAGCAGCCAGGCCTGGCTGCTTTCCGAATTCCGACGATGAGCGATGAACGACCAGGTGAGAACGGATGTGACATGGAGTTGGTGCCGGTTCCGGAACGGGGGTGTGACAAAATGCATTTATTATACGTATCGACGTATAATAAATGCATTTGTTCACATCTTGCTTTAACATTGACACAAAGGATGAATTAAGAAAAAGATTGCTTGGTGGTGGCGGTAGTTCCGGTAGGCGGGGGCGGAGTGGGGGTTAGTGTGTAGTGTACTGTTAATGGCTGGCTGCTGCTGGGCTGGCCCTGGCTGGAGGGGACGCTGGGCGGGAAGGGGGCGATAGTCTAGTGATGTTAAATGTTAATGTTAAATGTTTAAATGTGGGTGTACTTTAAAAAAAAAAGTAAATAGCAGGATTGAAAGCCTCCATGGGGATGACTGGCGGTGGCTGCCTAATACGTGTTTATCTAGCAAGCAGTTAACCACAGCCACATACGCACACACCTCAGCGAGGGGGTATGCCTTACTCATGCTCCGAGACCCTGCTCCAAGCCCCATTCCTCCTCTTCTGTAGGTCACCAGTTTGTCACCGGCTGCGCACACAGCAGCAGGATTGTGCGCTTCTGCTTCATCCCTAGTGAGGGACAGCGCTGTCTCCCTGAATGGCAGTCCCTTTTCATTGCACAGACCCATGGGGAGGTCAAACACGGAAGGCAGGAACTCATATGTGACATGGTGGCAGCACATTAGCTGAGAAATTATTTACGCTTTAAGTGGAAATACAGCCACTAGTGGCAGTATGTCCTTGACCTCCAAAGAGCCATTAAAGTGGCCTTTTCCAAAGATCTTTTTTTCATTACCATCTAATTAGCTCAGACCAATGGTGGCCAATTAACTGCCCTCCCCCTTCCCTGTGTCCGTGTCCCTGAATCCAGGCAGGCTCGGACACCAGTCTTCTACTGGTGCTGTTCCGAATCTCAGCTGAAGGCTCAGACAATCAGTAATATATTACAGAGAATTCCCAACATTTTTACCATCGTCCTTGTTGAACCGCAGGCCTCCTGCTCCTGAAGGAACAGGACTCTGTCAACGCCTGCATCTTTTTGCTTGCACTGGTGCTGGAGGGACTTTGGGGGTGTCTTGCAGCTAAGGTCTGTGTTCTGCAGGTCACATATTCCAGAGTTGAAATGGGTGACTCTGCCTTTCATCCTGCTGAAGGCAACGTATAATTTGAACTGACCCCATATGTTGTGCTGGTCTGAAACCGTATAATCTCTTTTGGCAGTGGCACCATTTACACCATGTTGGGGCCACCACGCTCCCCTGAGCACTTCGCCACACTGAGATGGTGGGAGTCTGTGCACGAGGCATGCCCCTTCCACCACCGGCACTACCAACCTACATTGGGCGAATGGCATAGAGACACTGTGGTGACTGGTGCTGCCCAGGGGTGTTGCTAGGTCTGGAAAAGACCCGGGGCTACGCTGATGTTGGAACTGTAGGGACTGGGGGCTAGCTAGCCTTTTGGCTGTAGCTCCTGAGATTCTATCCGGGGCTACAACCAAAAAACCAGGGGCTATAGCCCTCTTAGCCCCCTAGCAACACCTCTGGTGCTGCCGAAGAAGCAATGCACTGGTGGGCCGCTGCCCTGCCCCTCAGTGTTGGTTTTCAAGTTTAAATGATATGTCTGTGCTATCCTTCTAAACGATAGCACACTACCACAGAGACATAGCACTTTACTTAACAAACCAGAAAACCAACACTGAGGGAAGCGGCCCACACCCACCGGGAGGACCGCCGTTGGCTCTGTCAGTGCCATGATGTGAACGGTGTTAAAAATGCATTTATCATATGTCGATTATCTACGTATGTATAATAAATGCATTGTTTCACACTGCGTTCACACGTTGCAGCATGCGAATGAGCACTTTATCAAATGATGCGGCTTGAGTGACAATTCATTTCTGTTTTAGGGCTGTGTAACTAGTGAATGAATGTGGCGAGTTCACATAACGAAGATGTCCTTCTTGTCAAAGTTTCATGATTAGGGTACAGGACGCAGCTTCATTAGTGCCGGGTGGAGTTGTGAGGTCGATGGACTTCACCAAAGAGTTCCCTGCTGTTATGCACTTCTCACAGGACTCGGATTTGATCATCTTGACTGGATGCATCCACAATTCCCATGTCACATCCCATGTACATTGGGAATTTAGCAAAGCTGAATGTGCAGTTGTGAGGCTTTTCACTGACTGTGCACATAGTGGCTCTCCTTCTGTTTTCCAGATACAGCAATAGCGCCGCTCTCTCTCGATCTATCTATATATATATAGTGGATTAGTGTCAATATACACGTATTACACTGCAGCAGGGGCATTGCCTTGCAGTTTCCAGTTCACGTATTGGCAGAAGCAATCAGACGTGATATTTAGGAAGCGGTACAGTGCTTAATAAGCTATGATCGAGCATTAAATAACGACAGCAACAGGAAAGAGCTTTTTTCAGAATGACTGTAATTTAGGTCATGTGCAAATCATCTTCTTTGCTAAGCAGGCCATCTCTTGTGTGACATTAGGAGTGGTGCAATCATGCCTACGTCCCATCATGTCAGCCTCTGCTCTCAGAAAAGGCATAAAGCTGCCTACAAATAATGTTCACGTAAACACAACGCGTAGGCATTATTATTAACATGACAGACAATAAAATGTCTCTATCGCAATAAAGCAGACTGTATACCCAAGAGAAGGAAAATAAGGCAATTTATAAATATAAGTCAGTATTACCTCCTCTAAATCAATCAGAATCCTGGGAGTACAGTTAATACCTTCTGTTACTGGCCACATTCCAAAAATTCTTAATTCCGACGCTACCTCACAGCTGACCTAGCATTTACTTTTTCGGGGGTGGCACAAAGTGCTAATAGCCTTAAAGACCTCATGAAGTGCCATTATCGAAAGGGATAATGTGCATGCAGTGTCGGTCTGGGGCATAAAAACGTGGCCCACAGTTGCAAATGGCAATTCATTCCTTTTGTGACAGACTGTTTGAGTAGGACCCAAGGGGGAGGTTTTTGATGAAATGTGATGAAAATTGTGCATTTAAAGAATATTTATTTAGCAACACTGGTCAAAACTTCTAGCCGCATGGTGAAGTAACTCATCACTGGTCCACATGGGCCATAAAAAGGGGCCACTTCTACCAAAATAGGAAGTTGATAGGCAAAGGTGAAATGTTGTGGCGACAAATAACTGCGATGGACGTCCCACTAATGCTGCACTGCATCAGGTACCCCTCTAGCACAGGTCTGAACCACTCATCGCAGTCAACTCTTCCAGAAACTGCATGACAAAGCGTATGGTATTTATTGTGGTTTTTGCACTCATTTTGACTAATTTTATTCAACATTTTCTTGGGGGATACTCGTAATCCCCTCATTGAAGAGTTGGCCTCACGAGCTCTGCTCGCTCCTTCGGCAAAATGTGGGGCCACTTTGAAAACAAATTCCAGGGCCACTTTTGGTTCCCAGTCCAGCCCTGGTAGGCAAACTAAGCCTTGAGCACTGGAGAGCACTCAGCCCTTTCCGAGTGAACAGCTGGCACATTTTCTAGACTGCGGCTGCATTCAGCCACAGTGAGAGCAACGCTAAGCTGTCCACAGGGCAAGAACAGTTATGCACTAATAACACGCCTCGCATCCAAATTTTGCCATTTTTCTCCCTACACTGTGAATGGAGATCCTGTTTCACTGTAAAGTGCAGAATTCTCTTTCCTTAATTTGTCTATTTCCCCATTCAATTCTGCAATTTGCATTTTACACTGATCAACTGTTTACATCCTTTTATCTTTCTCATCCATAAGCCTAAAAATCGCATCTTCCATAGCTGGTAATATTTAGATGATTGACAACCACACTTTCTGGGTGCTTTTAGCTCTGCAAGTGCTGGATCCCTATCTTTTTGAACACCATACAAGACAGTTTTTAAATGTCCAATTTCTCCCTCACTTTCTGAAAATGGTGTCTCTTTCTGTGCCACTTGTGCACTTACATCGTCACATTGGGCCTGCGGGCACTGCTCACCCTGTTTCAATTTCTCTTCCAATCACTGCCAAATCTGTGTGCAAGGCTGCAATTACCTCATTGTTTTTCGTTCTCAGTTTAACTAATTTATGTAGAGTAAATCATGTCTTTGCGGCTGGGCATATTAGACAATTTATATATTCTTTCGTTCCCCTGAATTAAAGCGCCTGAACATACATGTTTGTAACAGACTTCCATCAGCAAACAATTCTTCAGGAATGTCCTTATCAATCTCAGAATGTATTTGTTCCCACCAACTTGCCAACATGTCAGCAGACCATGTTGGCAAAGCATACATTTTCATCTCTGCGAAAGTGCAAAGTTCAGTAATCCCGATTGCAGTCATGATGTAGTGCACGAGTGTCCATACTTCTGGTTGGTGTTCCTGTGATGAAATGCAGTACAATATATATGTATGTCACCCACCCCAACTAGGAGAACCGTCTGACAACATCTTCCTTGGGGACTTTACCCTCCAATGTGCATAAGAAAGGTACCTGACAAAGGACACCTTTACAAATGTCCTTAACAACAATGAAATTATCCAGCAGTCCTCTAAACACTCATAAATATTTGACGTTCTCTAAACCTAGTCGCATCTAAGATAGGCTGAATTACATGAATCTGTCAATTTTAACATTACTTCCAGCCACCAGATAACAATATACATTTTGTTTTATTAAGTGCTTTATTAGTTAGCAAAATGCAATCTTCAACACTATGTTAAAGCAAAATTAAAAGCAATGCATGCACTAATAACGCAATTCATTACAATGCATTAAAACACATTTTCCTTATGGTTATCTAATTACATAAAAAACCTTTGCATCAATACTTTAAGACAATTAATTTCCTATAACAATATTAATCTGATATATTGCACTGTGGTCCAAACCTTGCCTGTTCAAGTCTTGTCTATGTTACATTTTCCGGTGCCTTATAATTTGTATAGGCTCTTTTTAAATGGGTAATGCTGCAATTGTGATGATTACTGACTCTGCTCCCTGGACGGTGCTTCAGAACTGATAGGAATCAAACTCTGCGGCATTGTGTGAAAATCTGGTGAAGTTGGGAGGTGGGCACAACTAGCTAACTTCAATAGTAAATTTGATGTTGTCTGCGATGATAACGTAACTCACATTCTGAGGATCAGACTGGTTAAGGAGATCCAAAGACACCTGGATCCCAATACTGTCACATGAAAACACTGGGTGGGAACCACGCAATTAGCCAGTTGCTTTCACACTGTTCACCTTGCTGAGTTACCCTAAATGTTTGCAAATGTAAACGTACAGGAAATTATTCTCTGAATGGTTCATAAGATCGTGAGTAGATGGAAGGAGTGTACTAGGCATGTGTCTCTTGACCTTGTGGGAGAGGTATGAGGGAGCATTGTTAGGCAGGCATCGCTGGATTATGGCGAGAATTTTGAATGTGATTCATTCACGGACATGGAGCCAGCGGGCAGATCTTCTTGCCTCTGAGATGTGCTTACTCAGGTTTAGGACAGCACAGAGACCATTGTTTTGCAGGAATTGTAGTTTGGGCAGGTTTTTCTCAGAAGTGCCACAGAGTAACGTTAAAGTGGAGTGAAGATACGATTGGAGTCTGAGATGAGAAGAAATAAGTGTTCCTTGGAGACCTGACCCTTTCATATAAACCACTTTTTTCTGGCTAACTCTTTCATGAACTAGTTTCATGTATAGCTGCAATGCCTTCCCATCAACACTACAAATAGTGAGGGGAAGAAGGGTGTATAGATTCATGATTATAATAGTTTTTTAATTGCAAGGAGGGGGAGGGCGAGTTGAATGCCATGGAACATGCTGCAAATGCAGATGTACGAAATTAGGTAAAAACTGGTGCTTGTGGGCAAAGGGTGTCCCATCTGTTTTTAAGGGCGCTGTTATAGCCCGAACCACTCCATGTTCAGGCATTCATTTAGAAAATGTTTTGCTGCGATTGTTGTTCTCCCCTCTCAGAATCATCGACCACCACTCGTCAGCAGAAAGCGATCTTGTGGATTCCACCATTTTAGCAAAGTACTTAGATCTTATTTCAATGATGCCCGCACAGAGGGTGAATAACTGTTGTAAGGTCTCCACTGAGTCTGTTAATCTACAGAATCTACAAGTAGGCTGTACACTACTCCCCTTAGATCTTGCCGCCAAAACCTCCATTGTAGGGAAAAGATTAAATCTTAATCTCATTAGGTTAGATCTGTAAGAGGCGTCTTGAAATTTTGAGATGTAAGGCAAAGGTCGGCCGTAGGAGCAGGTTTCCGATGCCAATTGCTGGAAAAGTTTATATTTGTTAGCCGTTTCACCGGTAACAATCCAGTCTTTTTCACACTGTTTTTTTTTTACTCTGTCCAGATTTTGGAGACGATCTTCAACTGACACACCAAGGTTATGCAGAAGGGCTTCACATGCTTGGTCGCAAAAAACTTCCACTGTAATTATTTCGGTATATATTTTGGTTGTGATGGCTTTGTAGTTGGATGCAGACTTCGGTGTCTTGTATTTCCGAAAATAGGACAGTCTGTTCCATCCAACTGCTGCCTTTCATATCAGACCCAGTTCTCTTATTATTATATAAATAGGAATAGATCTCGGTAGTCTGAGAACTTGCTTCCCAAACCTTCCTTCTAGCAAACATTGGTTATGGTGGGGACCCCCTTGACTCGGTAGAATTCGATAACTGGATGTAACGTGTAGCTACAGAATATTTGTTTTCATATTACTGCCTGGTTAGACAGGATTCTGATATTTCCTTTCAGGGTGAGTGGTTATCTTTTTCCAGACCGTTTGAGGAGATCTGAATTCCCAGGTATTTAATGTTGGGTACGCAGTCCAGTTTCCTTGAGCAAATAGATCAGCTTAAATGTCCACGCCTATCTGTTATTTTTCCAAAATTGGATGATCTCCCTTTTTTCAATGTTTATTACTAGGTTATTCTGCCTTGTGTAGGTTTCTAGTCTTGTGAGTTATCTTTGGAGTCCGATTTGCATTCTGTCCATCAAGACTAGGTTGTCTACGTAGAGGAGGTGTGAGATTTCCATACGACAAATATTTGGGAGGAAGCTTCTGCAGGATTTCATGAATTCTGCGAGATCTGAAATGTAGAGGTTGGAAATATATGGTGCCAGGGGTGTAAAGACTGGAGGGGGGTGTCTGTACTTCCGCTCTCTATATGGTAAAGGAGAGGCACAGAGGACCCCAGCCAAGATTCTCTATTATTGGTAACGTAGTCGAGCAATCAAGGCCTAGCTTCTCAGGAGGTGATGCAGGCTGGCTCTTAAGTACAGTGTAGTCCCCGAACCCCCACAAAGGAATGTCCACACACTGTATTACTGAAAACTCAGTCTTTATATAATTAATATTCAAAGGTATGTACATGATCACAATAACGCACTTTGTACTCTGAAATCAACAATGATAAATATATACAATTCCAAAGTGGTACCACCAATGTTATCAAATCTCATTAAAGTGCATCAACTGTACGGTTAAAATGTCACACAGATCAATAACGAGGAAACCAGCAATAGAGATAGGAAGGAACGTAAGATGGTTGAAACAATAGGCAGAATACTGGCCCCTACCGATCGACACAGTTCTGTGTGGAGATCCCCCCACCTGGGCAACCTGTAAAATAAAGATATATAGCCCAAGACCAGTCCATATATTGTTTGATAGCCTTATTTCCTCATATTAAGGTTTTACCCCCCCCAATGTACCTGGTGGAGTAGAGTTCTTCGAAGACGCGTCGAAGGATCCTTCTTGAGTGACTCCCTTTAGAGCAGGAGCCGCGGATCGTGGAGAGGCGTCGAAGGTGGTGAACTTGGCGTCGACGGAGGCGATGAGAAGTTCAAGGGTGCCGAGACCCCGATGTCGATCCAGGCGGTGCTCGTCAGCGACGTCCTGCGAGGATGAGGTGTGCAGGGCACCTCGGCGATGGATTGTTCAGGACTGCAAAGAGTTTCAGAAGAACTGTTGTCCAGCAAGGGCGTTGAGTCGTCGAAGTCGTTGTGGTCGTCAGGTGGCGGGAAACCCACCGGCGGATTCTCCTTGGCACGTTGGTCATCCTCAACTTTCTCCGGTGGGACAAAGCGGTCAATGTTGCGGGCAAGGGAGTCCTTGGATTTAAATGTTCTTAAGCAAAGGAACGGGCGGCTCCGGTCATCGGCGGCACGGTGTCAAGTGGTCCCCGCGGCTGGGCAGCACAACTTCGATGGGCCTCCAACTGTTACAGAAACCTGCGAACCCTGTTTGACGGCAATAGACTTCGACAGTGGCGAAGTCCGGGTGCTTTGCTTCGTTCTCCTCAGCGGTCCCATCTCGGGTCAGCAGCCTTTCGAGGGACTGACTTCCAGGGAGCTTTGGCGAAGGTTAGCGGTGCTCGATGGTCCCTCGGAGCACGGGAAGAGGGCGCCTTACCAGGTCCTCTCTCGGATCAGTCCTTGACGAGTTTGGCAGCTTTCAGATCAGGTCGAAGCAAATGCAACAGCAAGTCTTCGTCTTCCGGCTGGGCGTCAAGGATCAGCAGTTCCAGTTACTCTTCAAGTGTAGACACAGCTTCTGAACAATTTGCAGTGGTGAGAGGTCCCCAGATATACTAACTTGTCTCTCATCCACACTGCCTGGTCACTCTCAGCAGTCAATCATACCGAATGGCATTCATGCAGTCAGTCAGCCAATCAGGCACACAGTGCATTCAGGGCATCCTCCTCCCTCTCAGACACTCACAACAAGGAATGTGGATTGGGACAAGTACCCAGCCATTCAACACTACACACTGCATTCAGGCCAGTTTCGGGCCGGGCTGTCTCAGTCTTTGTCTCTCATACCAGAAACCGGACAGCCACAACAAGAAGTGCATATTGGTCACACACTCCATTCACCCAGGTCCCACCCACAGGGCGTACCCACAACATACAGTCACTGGGAAGGCTCCTGTCAGTCTGGACTGGACTTCACAACAACACCATACATGGAACTTCCACCCAACAGCCAGTCAGGGGGAAGGGACAGAGTCAGGGCTTCCCAGGACTTTGGGAAAACAAGGTAATAGGGAATTGAAAGCAAGAGGCCACAGGGGCCATCTTGTTTTCCATCAGGAATCAACTGATTCCAATGGCAGGGCCTGGGGATCCCAAAATGGAGGATACTCAGCGCACCTGTCAAAGTCAGCATGGAGCTGCCGCCAGCCCATACCCTGCTCTGCGGGTCACTCACAGGTGCCCAAAAACATACACTAGGGGCACAGGGTTGTACCCCCCACCCATGGGTGGCGTAGGGGTATCCCATGGGTCTGTTCACCAAACCAAAAGAGAGAGAACTGCACCGCCAGGAGTCCCACATGAACTCCTGCGTGGAAAATATGACAGAAACCACGATAAAAAGGCAGTAAAGGACAAGGATACAGAGGCCCTGTCCCTCGGATGCATTTCCAGCATCACAGTCGCCCCCCCCCCAGACTGAGGTGGAGGGTGCCTAATCTCCCACGGGATAGACATCCTCATCCAGATGGTCAACATACCTTCTGGAAATGCCATCTGCATTATTGTGACTCTTCCCTGGTCAGTGCTCTATGGTGAAGTCTAGCGCTTGCAGGCTAATGGACCCCCTGAGCAGTTTTGGATTTTCACCCTTCTTCTGCATAAGCCACTTCAGCGGCTTATGATCTGTTTGGACCTTGAAGGTATACCCCGTAAGGTCGGGCCTAAAACGCCTAAGGCTCCAAACTATACTGAAACACTCCTTCTCAACAGTAGCCCACCTAAGTTCTCTACCCTTAAGTTGTCTATTGATGAAGATGATAGGATGTTCCCTCCCTTTGTCATCTAACTGGGACAAGACAGCTCCAATTCCGGTGTCGCAGGCATCCGTCCAGACGATAAAGGGTCGGCTGTAGTCAGGCACACACAACACAGGTGCCCTACACAGACTTTCTTTCAAGCCATCAAAGGCCCTATGACAGTCTTCAGTCCAATTAACCTTCCTGGGTTGTTTGGGGGAAGTCAGAGCTGTCAGTGGTGCAGCTATGGTTCCATAGTCCGCCATGAAATTGCGATAATACCAGTGAGGCCCAAAAAGGCTCTCACCTGGGTTTGAGTAGGGGGAGTTTCCCAGTCCTCTAAATCCTGTACCTTCCTGGTGAGAGGTTGGATTTGACACCCTCCTACCTCATGACCAAGATATGTGATTTTCTCCCAAGCTATCTGGCACTTGGTGGCCTTGATAGTGAGGTTAGCCCTTTTCAAGGCCTACAACACCCTACCCAGATGTGTCAAATGCTCTTCCCAAGTGGAACTGTAGACGGCAATGTCATCTAAATAAGCCACACAAAAGGCTTCCAGCCCACTGAGAGCATGATTGACCAATCTCTGGAAGGTGGCAGGGGCATTCTTCAACCCAAAAAGCATGACACTAAACTGGTAGAGTCCCTCCGGTGTTGAGAACGCTGTCTTTTCCTTGGCATGGTCAGTCAGAGCTATTTGCCAATAGCCTGAGGTGAGGTCAAAGGTGCACCCAAATTTGGCAGCACCTAAGGTGTCCACGAGCTCATTAGCTCTGGGCAATGGGTGCGCCTCAGTGTTGGTGACAGCATTGACTCCTCGGTAGTCCACACAGAACCTCCAATCCTTGGTACCTGCCTGAGAACCTGCTTGGGGACAAGGACAACGGGATTGGACCAGGGACTGGTTGAGGGTTCAATAACACTCAGATCCAACATTTGGCGACCTCAGCCTGGATGTGGTTCTTAACAGTGTCTGACATACGGTAGCTCCTGCTCTTGACAGGCACGCTGTCACCAGTGTCAATCTCCTGCTTACATCATGGTGTAAAACCTGGCGTCAGCGAAAACAGAGAGGCATACTGCTGGAGCAAAGTCCTGCAGGCCCTCTGCTGCTCTGTTGTTAAATCTGGAGAGAGATGCACTCCCTCCACTGAGCCATCCCGAGGGTTGCTCTATAGCAAATCAGGAAGGGGCTCACTCTCATCCTCTTCTTGCTCTGAAACCAGCAAGAGACATGAGACTTCGGCTTGCCTGTGAAAAGCCTGAGGCTATTAACATGGAATACCTGAGGGGCTACCCCTGGGATTCCCATGTCAACCAGATAATTGACCTCGCCCATCTTGGAGATTATCCGGAAGGGTCCAGTCCATTTATCTGCCAATGTCCGAGGTTGGTAGGCTCCATCACAAGGATCTCCTGTCCCAGAGTCCAATCCACTTGCGATGCTTTAAGGTCATGCCAGTACTTGTTAAATTCCTGGCTGGCCTTGAGATTCACTGTTGCCTGACACATCATCTGTGTCATCCTCCGTCTGAGGCCTAACACATAGTCCCCCACTTGCTTGGCGGGACCTGGAGGGGTGGCTTCCAAACCTTCTCTGATCAAGGCAAGGGGCCCCCTCACGGGATGTCCAAAGAGTAACTCAAAGGGGCTGAAACCAACACCCTCTTGAGGTACCTCAATGTAAGCAAACAGCAGGCATGGCAGGAGGTGATCCCATTTCCTCCTTAGGGGCTCTTCCAAAGCACCTATCATGCCCTTGAGAGTTTTATTAAATCTTTCAACCAGACCTTTGGTCTGGGGATGGTAAGAGGTGGATTACTTAAAGGTTACTCCGCAATCTTTCCACATGGTCTTCATGTAACTAGACATGAAGTTGGATCCTCTGTCAGAGACAACCTCCTTGGGGAATCGAACACGGGTAAAAATGCCCAGGAGAGCCCTGGCAACCACCTTGGCAGTTACAGTCCGAAGGGGTATAGCCTCAGGGTACCTGGTGGCATGATCTACCAAAACCAGGATGAACCGATGTCCACCTGAAGTGGGAGGGTCCAGGGGACCGACAATGTCGATGCCCACCCTCTCAAATGGTGTGGTAACCACTGGCAATGGCGGCAGTGGGGCAATGACACCGCCTCCAGTCTTGCCGGACAGCTGACAAGTTGGGCAGGTCCTGCAGTGGGACTCCACTTCTACTCCCATCCAGGGCCAGTAGAAATGGGCAGAGAGCCTCTACTTAGTCTTCTTGGTAGCAAGATGACCAGCCAAGGGCACCTCATGTGCCAACTGCAGTAGGATGAGCCTGTAAACCTGGGGTACCAGCAACCTCTTGAGGGCACCAGGTTCAGGCTTCGTGGGCTCACTAACATGGAGCACACCCTCCCAATAAATCCGGAATGTCCTAGGCACTTTTCCTTGTGCCTGGGACAGGGCCTGTTTCCTCAGACCCTCGAGAGAGAGTGGTACTCTCTCTGTCCTTTACAGAAGTCTGCCCGGGAGGGTCCCCCTTCAGCTAACAAGCTTTGAAGATCGGGATGATCCTCTGGGTTGAGAAACTCTCCCACAGGAGAGTCTTCTGGTTCTTCTCCCACAGGAGTTGAGACGGGGTTTACCACTGGACCCAGCCCATCCGGAGCATGGATCCCAATGGGTGCTGTAGGAACAGCAGGAAGAGAAGGAGCTCCCTCCACAGAGGTGGCCTTTTTGTTATTCCTTCGTCTTGCCTGAGGCCACGCCTTTGGCTTGGGTACAAGTCTCACAGCCAGACCCGGGGTCACCTGTGACCTAGTGACCACAGCAGCAGTCATGGGAAGACCATCCGAGATCAATCCCAACTCTACTAGATCATTACCTAACAGAATGTTAGCAGGGATATTGTCCTGAACCAGGACAAGAAGCTTTGCTGTCTTGTCTCCAATTACGAGTGTGACTAAGGCTACAGGCGATAATTTGGGAGGCCCACCAGCTAACCTGGTGGTTCTCAGAGGAGCACCTACATAGTCCTCTGGCTTGAGCAGGGTCCTGCCCACCACTGTCATGCTTTCCCCAGTGTCTCTCAAACCAGTAGAATGCTGGCCATTCAGGAGGACACTTCTCAAAAACGTATGGGTGTTCTGTGGGATAGTCGCCAGTACTTCCGCGTACTGGTCCCAGGCCCCAAGGGACACTAAGGAAATCTCTACAGGAGCACCAAATGTGATCCCTGTAGAGGAGGGGAGCACAGTGGCCTCCACCTCAGACATGGGGTAAGGGTAGGTCAGGCTGAAAGCCTGTACTCCAAGTGCCTTACCTTTACACTTGGAGTCACCCCTCTTGTGATCCAGAGCCTCACAATCCCAACAAGTGCCAGGAGTGCGGGGTATGGTACCAGGAGTGCTGGGTACTGTACTGGAACCACTGGGAGCCTGCTTTGCAGCAGGTGGACCACTACTCTTATTCCCACCCACAGATGACTTATCTCCACTAGATTTTGTGGGTCTTAGGAGAGGAGTGTTTAGGTTTACTTGACTGTGACTGATTTTGGGACTCCTGAGCTTTCTGTGAGGCCCCCTTTTCTTTGTCCTTGTCCTTCCCACTGGAGTCCTTAGTGGACACCCGGTGGAAGACCCACTTGTCAGCCAGCCTAGCCAGCTTAAAGGGATCCAAAATGTTCTGGTCAGCAACATACTGACGCAGCTCCTGTGAACAGGCTTCAGAAAAATGCTCAAAAAACAACAGGTGGGACAATTCAACAAAAGTTTTCACCTTGTAACCATCAATCCACCCCATCATGTTCATGTGCACAGCACTCACCCAGTCAACCCAAGACACATTGGGCCTCATTACAACTCAGGCGTTAAGGGTTAACGCCGTCGTTAACCCTTAAGGCCTGATTCCGAAAATCCATGGCGCTAACCCGCCATGATGCTAATTACGCCACCGTAATTTACGGTGGCGTAATTAGCGCCTTCCCCACTCCCATTATGCCCTATGGGGCAAAAATGGGAATGGGGAAGGGAAAATGGGAAATGGGGATTTACCGCCCCACTCACCTTGGAATGGGGTGGTAAATCCGCCATCCACCATGGTGTAAACATAGTTTACACCATGGTGGTAAAGTTGGCGTAATTACCGCCTGGGTCGTAATGACCCCCATTCTCTCTTTTCTTAAAATCCCTGAACCTTTTAAGGTATTGGGTAGGTGTCTTGCCAAACATGGCAATTAAAACAGATTTCATACACTCCTACTGACCCCTGTCTTCCACACTCAGCTTCAGAATACAGTCATACCTAGTGTGAGGCACCCTGCTTAACAAACACTTAATCCAATCTCTTTTGTCAACATCATGAATTGCAGAAGCCATTTGAAACACTTCAATCCATTGGAGGATATCAGAACCCTCCACAAACACACCAACCAAATCTTTCATAAACTTGGTGGCTGGGGACCTGACACCCTCAACTGGTTTAGCTGAAGTCTCCACTCTAGCTTTCTCTAGCTGGATTCTTTGTTGCTCAGTGTCCCTATCTTTGAGTATCACTTGCTGTGCCAACTCCTCTTTCTTCAACTCAGCTTTGGTTGCCAGCTTCTTGTATTGAAAGGCTAACTGTTCCCGTTGTAGCTCCAATTTTAAAAGTTCAATCTTCAGGGCTTCCCCCTGAAGAGCAGTGCTGGGGTTCGGAACAGAGGCAGCAGGAATGGTGGCATTCCCAGAAACAGATTCAGTAGAACCCCCAGGGGTAGACTCCTCATTGGTTGCATTCCCCCCCTCATCAAGAGTTTCACCATCAGTCTGGTAGTCCACCAGGGCAGCTATCAGCTCCGCCCTAGACTTATCCACAAAGTCTAATCCCCTGGCTTCACAAGCACTCTGAAGAGCCTCTAAGCTCATCCTAGTCAATTTACCATTGCAATAGACTCCATTGCTTGTAATGCAGTTATTTTGTACACAACCAAACCTTAATTTAATAAAGTGCAGATATTTTGTAAGTGGCACGGTTATACACTGATTCTTAAAACCATAAGAATCCCACCTCTGCCACCAGTGTAAAGACTGGAGGGGGGTGTCTGTACTTCCGCTCTCTATATGGTAGAGGAGAGGCACAGAGGACCCCAGCCAAGATTCTCTATTATTGGTAATGTAGTCGAGCAATCAAGGCCTCGCTTCTCAGGAGGTGATGCAGGCTGGTTCTTAAGTACAGTGTAGTCCCCGAACCCCCACAAAGGAATGTCCACACACTGTATTACTGAAAACACAGTCTTTATATAATTAATATTCAAAGGTATGTACACAATCACAATAACGCATTTTGTACTCGGAAATCAACAATGATAAATATATACAATTCTAAAGTGGTACCACCAATGTTATCAAATCTCATTAAAGTGCATCAACTGTATGGTTAAAATGTGACACAGATCAATAACGAGGAAACCAGCAATAGAGATAGGAAGGAACGTAAGATGGTTGAAACAATAGACAGAATACTGGCCCCTACCGATCGACACAGTTCTGTGTGGAGATCCCCCCACCTGCGGAACCTGTAAAATAAAGATATATAGCACAAGCCCAGTCCATATATTGTTCAATAGCCTTATTTCCTCCTATTAAGGTTTTACCCCCCCAATGTACCTGGTGGAGTAGAGTTCTTTGAAGACGCGTCAAAGGATCCTTCTTGAGTGACTCCCTTTAAAGCAGGAGCCACGGATCGTCGAGAGGCATCAAAGATGGTGAACTTGGCGTCGACGGCGGCAATGAGAAGTTTAAGGGTGCCGAGACCCTGATGTCGATCCAGGCGGTGCTCATCAGCGACGTCCTGCGAGGATGAGGTGTGCGGGGCACCTCGGCGATGGATTGTTCATGGCCGCAAAGAGTTTCAGAAAAACTGTGGCCCAGCAAGGGCGTCCAGTCGTCAAAGTCTTTGTGGTCTTCAGGTGGCAGAAAACCCACCGGTGGATTCTACTCGGCGCGTTGGTCGTCCTCGACTTTCTCCAGTGGGACAAAGCGGTCGACGTTGCGGGCAAGGGAGTCCTTGGATTCAAATGTTCTTAGGTAAAGGAGCGGGCGGCTCCGGTCGTCGGCGGCACGGCGTCAAGTGGTCCCCACGGCTGGGCAACACAACTTCGACGGGCCTCCAGCGGTTGCACAAACCTGCGAACCCTGGTCGACGGCAATAGACTTCGACACCGGCAAAGTCGGGGCGCTTTGATTCATTCTCCTCAGCGGTCCCTTTTCAGGTCGGCAGCCTTTCGAGGGTCTGACTTCCATGGAGCTTCGGCGAAGGTCAGCGGTGCTCGATGGTCCCTCGGAGCACGGGAAGAGGGCGCCAGTGCATTCAGGCCATCCTCCTCCCTCTCAGACACTCACAACAAGGAAAATGGATTGGGACAAGTACCCAGCCATTCAACACTACACACTGCATTCAGGCCAGTTTCGGGCCGGGTTGTCTCAGTCTTTGTCTCTCGTACCAGAAACCAGACAGCCACAACAAGAAGTGCATATTGGTCACACACTCCATTCACCCAGGTCCCACCCACAGGGCGTACCCACAACATACAGTCACTGGGAAGGCTCCAGTCAGTCTGGACTGGACTTCACAACAACACCATATATGGAACTTCCACCCAACAGCCAGTCAGGGGGAAGGGACAGAGTCAGGGCTTCCCAGGACTTTTGGAAAACAAGGTAATAGGGAATAGAAAGCAAGCGCCCACAGGGGCCATCTTGTTTTCCATCAGGAATCAACTGATTCCAATGGCAGGGCCTGGGGATCCCAAAATGGAGGCTACTCAGCGCACCTGTCAAAGTCAGCATGGAGCTGCCACCAGCCCATACCCTGCTCTGCGGGCCACCCACAGGTGCCCAAAAACATACACTAGGGGCATAGGGTTGTACCCCCCACCCATGGGTGCCGTAAGGGTATCCCATGGGTCTGTTCGACAAACCAAAAGAGACAGAGCTGCAACGCCAGGAGTCCCACATGAACTTCTGCGTGGAAAATATGACAGAACACACGATAAAAAGGCAATAAAGGACAAGGATACGGAGGCCCTGTCCCTCCGATGCATTTCCAGCATCACAAGGGAGCAGCCCTGTTTCACACCCCTGCTCATCATAATTTTGTCGCTGAGGAAGCCGGCTGAGTTTAAACGAACTCAGATGAAAGTGTTCGTATGGAGTTCTCTTATTTGATCCAACACATCTTCTGGACAGTTGAATTCCTCATCTTTTCCTGCAGCATGTGTCTACATATGCTGTTGAAAGCTTTCGAGAAATCTACAAATGCCAAGTATATGTTTTGAAATGTTTTCAGCATCTTGTTTTTCATGTACGACAGTAGGAAGAATGGTGTAGAAGTTCCAAGGCCTTTAGGAAAGCCAAATTGGAGATAGTCGCAATGGCCCTGATCCGTAGCCCATCCTTTCAGTCTCTTTTAGAGAAGTGAGGCATACAGTTTTCCTAGGACGTCCAGAAGCGATTTCGGGCGCTGTCCTGGATCTTCTCTGTCTCCACTTTTAAAGATCAGAATTACTGTAGTGCCCTTCCAGGATGGTGGAATCTTCTTGGTGGCAATGATCATCTTTAAAATGGAGCCTAACACCCCTGCCCATTCCTCCAGGTTCTTTCAACATTTTATTTGAAATACCATCTCGGCCTGGAGCTCTTGAAGGTTTTAATTTCTGGATTAAGTATTTTAGCTCCATATGATTGCAGTTCAGTAGCCAATGCTGATTTCCCTGAAGATGGACAGTAGGGTTAGTGTCATTAAATAAAGGTGCAAGAAAGTCAATCCATTTCCCTTTTCCTACTACTATTATCAGTGATAGATTTTGGTTGAAGCCAGTCGAGTTAATGGTTGACCACATTTCACTTGTGTTTTTATTTTGAACCAGAATTCCCAACATTAATTGTGCATCTCTACTGATCTAATCGTATTTGTGGAATCTAGGCAATTTTTTGTAGTTTTTTGTCAATTTTTCAATGGCCACTGCCGTGTTTATCTAGTCAGGTGTAAATGTGGGTAGCAGTGCATTCCAATGGTTCAACTGAGCCTGAAGAGTAATGTTAATTTTGGCTACATCCTTCTTCCTTAACCTGAATTTCCAGCTGCTGTTTTCTAGTTCCAAGGAGCATTGGTCGAAATGCTTCAGTTTTGATTCCTCTGAGTACCAGTCAAGTTTTAGCAGGTTGTGATCACTTTGGTTCGTATGCCGGACCTCCAGTATTTTAATATCTCCAATCAGATTTCTGGAGGCAAAGATGTAATCTATGACTGGTCATTGCAGGCCGCAATGACAAGTGGGATTACTTTCCCTCCCCTTTTCAAAGGCCCTGTTAAGGTGATGTAAGTCACAGGTTTTCATTAGTTGGTTCCAAATGGTTCCTCTTCGTGAATTTAAGGCAGAGGTATTTGT
Organism: Ambystoma mexicanum; assembly: GCF_040938575.1. NCBI lineage: Eukaryota > Metazoa > Chordata > Amphibia > Caudata > Ambystomatidae > Ambystoma > Ambystoma mexicanum. The sequence goes on along the minus strand of NC_090930.1, from coordinate 644,381,587 downwards.
ATTTATTTGTATTTATTAAATGTATGGAGCGCTTTAATCCAAAGCTCTTGGCGACGCCACTCTTCTTTGCACAAATCCTCCGTCGACAAGTTGAGGTCCCCACACAAGAAGATCAAGGCTTTCTCCCAGCTATATGCCATGTCAATTGCCTTCCTTGTGGTTTTTAACATATTCTCTGCCTCTTTAATCTTCGGGTTGCAGTATATGTTAATCAAAACTAGATGTTTGGTGGCTGGGTAAGATGTTGTGAGTCTGTTTGAATGTTACTTCATTACGGTTAGTTGGATAAAGGGGCCGTAGTGAGCTGAGAGCAGTAGCTCAAAATTCAAATCCATCTTTATCAAAATCAGGAGCCCAGCCGTAGGATGACCCTCCTGATGCACAACCACTGGGTTGAGGAACAAAACAAATCCATCCAAAGCTGGGTTCCTAGATCGCCATTCCTCTTGCAAACAAATGAAGTCCACTTCCTCCCAGCAAGTGGGCCCTTTTGTTTCTTCAGGTGAGCACATCCTCTTGTGTTCCAAGAAACTAAAGTAAGAAGATTCATGGTGGCGTCCTTGCCTGCTAGTTGCTAAACGTGATGTTCTGGCACTGAAGGTCCAGGGGTCCCTCCCTGATGGTTTGAGTCCTTTATGTTTGCAGCTTTACAGGTGACGGATCTTCTCCTCAGAATTAAACCATCCATCTTAATTGTCAACATCAAGTTTTCCATTTTATTTGTCTGTTTTGGAGGGTTTTCCGACATTGGGCCTTTTGGGTATCTTTCAGTCTGGGGCAGGGAATCCCACCCTTCTTGCACTGGCTAATCATCTTGCGTTAATGCAATTTTCCAGGAGAACCGATGACGAGGGATTAGACCATGTTAAAGGATTCTTCGCCCAGGGCAGATGAGTCTCGAACCTCCTGTACGTGGAACCCTAAGATTAAAATGCTGGAGGTGGCATCCAGGAGAAGGTTTTCACCACTGACGACCAGATGTGTAGCAGGAGCAGATCTGTACTTTCTTCTGCTGGAAATAAAATTATTGAAAGATCATTAGATGCTATTTGTCTGAGAGGCGGAACACAGTGACACAATTTCAGAATGTTGTATCTATTCAAGATACATTCTCGACCGAGGTCCAATACTATTTCCAGTATTACACAATGGATCAAGTCTCTGGCCTGGTCAAACCATGCTTTAAGGGGACAAGGGATGGCCCATGCTCTTGAGACATGTTTCACATATTTTCTGTTACGATCATTTGCTTTAAAAAAAAGTGGATATCTCAATTTGACTTGTAAATGGTCATGTTGCAACTGTGATTTCCTTGCCCGAGACCATTTTGGTTTAACCTCGACTGTCCGTCTCCGGGTTCGATTGTACTCGGTTTCTTGGTCACTCGATATGACAGATTTATTTGGCAGCCTTTTCAGTAGCGTAGTCTATTATTGCTTGTTCCCCCCCTTTCCTCCAAGGTCCTAAATGGATTCACTGACTTCTCTCCTATTTCCTGTCACTCATTTGGGTCCCCACCCCCCTCTTTTTGCTGACTTTGTTAGAGTTTCGAGCATCAATTAGCACCTCAATCTCCTCATCTATAGAGTAGATTGACAAATTTTAGAGCAAGATCACATCTTCATAAGCTGAACGATCACCCTCCGTGCCATCCTCTTGCAAACTGTGGATTCTACCACTTCAGACCAGCCTCTCATTTCCATTGAAAGATGTGTGTCCTTTTTAGAAAATAAGCAATTAGAATGTATTAAAGGAGGGTTGTCCTGCGGAGTCGTGAAGGAAACCAGGCTTTTCAATGGTCAGGTTGTCCCTGTCTTCCAGGCTTACTAGTCGGGTTTAGTTGGCTTAGTAAAGAGGACACCTCGGCAATGAATGGATGTTTTTCCTCTATACCCGGGTCTAGTAGACCGGATGGCGCTGTATGATCAGTTGAAAGGTGTGATCTTTTATTGTTGATATTGGGATTCTTTTTAGACATGCCTTGGTCTAATTGCAGCAGAGTAGGTTTTGTTAGCAGTTTCTTGACAGACATGGGACCAAATGTTGATGGATTGGAAGAGATGCTCTGTTTGTTGGCTTGGAGAAGAGAGGAAAGGTGTTAACCGAGGGGGTTCATTGATGTCCGTGTGACAGACTGCTCACTCGCAGAGGGTAGGATCGCCCTCACTTCACTGACTGTGAGGGTCACGTCACCTGGGGTTACCTTCTGTCACTCATCGTCTGCTGGTGATAGCGAGACATTTGTGGCTGCAGCTCTGGTTTGTTTTCCTCTGCTCGTGGCTATGTATGCTTCCCATGGGGGAACATCTACTGTTGTATTAATAGATTTTTACTGAAAATCGTCTTGGAGTGCAACATGCCAAGTAGTGTTGTTTGGACTTTCAGGGTATCGTTTAGCACCTCATATAGCTTCATAAAAGGAGCCATTGCTATTGTAACAACTGATAGCTTGGCAAAGTGGTCGTGTGTGGCTCTCCCAGAGGATTTCTTTCTGGTTGGAGCTGGCTCTGTCCCAGTAGTGGGTCTGATTTAGTTGTTAGTCACTGTGGATCGTCTTATTAGCTGGGGTGGTTGAAGGTAAGTTTTCACTATTCCAATAAACTCTGTTTGACCTCAAGTAAATCTCTGAAACAGCCAAGGGGTCTGCCATTCTTCCTGGGCTCTGGACTCCTGTTACTAGACCTTTTTAGGTAAGCGTCATTCCTGAAGGCACATCTAAAGGTTTCACTTGGTCTTTCGCCAAAGTTCCCTTTGCTGTAGACATTGCTTGTTTTGGTGTGAACCTTACATCTTCTTGATCAATGTGGAGGGGTGAAGATTCAACTTGCGGTCTTTTTTTGGCGGGGTGGGACTTTCGTTGGCAAACTGAGGCCTGTGCCCAGAGCTCCATCAGTACCTGTGCTTCCAGTGTCAAAGGTTGCTAGTATCTCTAGGATCTCTCAATCTGAGGGTTCCTTTGCCTCGCCTGTGCTTACTTTGTTTGGCGGGTTCTGGCTTGGCCCACTAAGACCTTTTCTCTCCTTTTGGGGTAGTATACCCGACCATCTCCATTTCTTGGCTGCAGTGGAAGGGGTTTTAATTTTGGCGGGAACTCAAGGAGGACTGTGTTTTTGTTTTTGAGGGACGGGTTGAGAACTCTGAGATTTGAGCGGTCCGTGAATGATGCAAAGTCCGGAGGCTTACAGGGGCCTTCACCTCATTCAGCTTATGGAGAAACTGTTCTGTCATCCTGAAAACAAACAGTGCTATTTCCACACGTGGTTTGGTCAGTGGTGTTTAGCTCTGTAGGAATAACGATAACTTGTTTCTTATATATGGTGGAATCAAACGCTGATTCACTAAGAATAGGTCTGGAATTGATCTGTGACAAGGTATTGGCAGTAGGTACAATCTCAATCAATTCCGTCTTGTCAGCCTTCTCTGAGCTTTCAGTCTTCACCCCGCTCCCCAGAGACTTGTATATCTTCACCCTGCTCCCCAGAGTCTTGTAGAGAGACAGAGACTTAGGGGTGTTGTACTTCAAAGGGATTTTACTTGTGTTGAGGTTTCCCATTCCTCACTTTGGTCCCTTGCATCTTTGTCCTCCTGTTTGGTGTATTTCCTAGGTATTTTCTTAGTTAAAGTGGCTTTCACCCTCTCCATGTTCACCACGACACTCGCTGGGCACCTCCTGGAGCTAGACTGGTGAGTGATTGGACTCACTGCCTTGCCTGCAGTCTTATAGCTTTGTTAAAGGAGCCGCGCACAAAGTAAACAAAGCCTCAGGAAATGCCGCATTAGCCGAAGTGATGGCGAGCAACATGCACAGCCTCTGGTCTTGGAGAAAGTTTTTATGGACTGCCTGCAGATTGACTGGACTCACTGCAGGACTCCCCGCAGGTGCTCCTTGCCTTGCCTGCAATCTTATATCTTTATTAACGGAGCCGCACAGAAAGCATACAAAGCCTCGGGTAACACCACAGTAGCCAAAGTGTTTATTAAGGTCCTGGACACAGCCTTTGACCAAAAAGTCAAGGACTAGTGAAAACTGTAACTACTAAATTATGAATGGCATTAATGTGTGATTAAACATGCGACTAGGTTGTTGTTATCAAGTATAGCTATTGTTTGGGTTCTCTTTGATCATCTTACATTGATTACATTGTATCCCGCATTTTTAAAATGCCCCTACTTTTCAAAACTAAAATAAACATTTTGAGACCCTGGTTTCCCAAATTTGCCATTGATACTGATATTTTATTTTATTTCTATCGCGCTCATACACAAGTGTTTCTGAATTGCTCAGCATTGACATTGGTGCGAATGAATTGAGGGATAATTCGATGGGCTGTGTGCAAAACTGCAGTTTATTAAAACATATTACAGCCTTTTTCTATACCACACACTGAGATCAATTACTTCTAGGTCGACAGAGTGCTGGCAGTTAAGGGAGTATGGCACAGTGAGGTGAAGTGTTTTACCCAGTATCACACCACTTAGTCACATGGGACGCTTGGTATTTAAGGCCATTGTTAAATATGATTTTTTCACTTTTGGGGCAGACCAAATTGTCTCGTATTCCACTTTTGGTTCTATAACAACGTGTAATGTTTTCTGAATAGCTGCTTTTCGATACCTAATGTTGCACTCTATGCTTAATCAATAAAACATGCAAAACACTAAAATATTAGAGAAGACAAAGGACATTGAGTACACATTTTTTTTACAGAAACATTATTTGAGAAACTGAGCAGGATTCACTCTCAAATAGCTCAAAAGCATAACTGTGATGAAAAGAATTCTGTTCTGCAGGAATTTAAGGATGAGAATTGACTTAACCACCTGATCAGCCCCCACAGATCTACATACAGTGACCGCAATCATAAAGGTAAAACAGGCACAGCCGAGGTAAGGCTAGACTCTTAGAAGTGGTGTGAGTGTGAACCAGTAGTGCCCGAAACAGCAAAGTATAACATTCTAAAAGAAAGGAATATCCAATTAAGGTTCTATAAATATATATATATATACATATATATATATATATATAGACAGAAAAAAGAGGAAAAGAGGGAACGCACTCTCCGCAAGCAAAATAGCAACACAAAATATAAAAAAGATGTGCAGCTCACAAAAGGGAAAGGTTGATGCTTTTAATAAATTGACAAAAATAACACAAAAATAACACGGCCGGAGTGGCAGCAGCAACAACAGAGGCAGGACGCCCGTGGGCACGACCTGCAAACAACACGTTTATATATATATATATATATAATTTAATTACCAAAACACCAATTTACAAATAAGTATGTATTAACACACTATATGAACCCACAGCTTTAAGAAAGAACGCAGAATATGCAGATAGAAAGCTGCAGCATTCTGGAATGAAAAGGCAATACGCAACCAAGGAGTATAAAAGGACATGTTGTTCAGTGGAAAACAGTGGAAAAGTGACCTAACAATTATTTAGGGGCCAGATACGGACCATTGGGGCAGTTATGGGTTTAAGGTGTTGTTCTGCTCTTCTTAGGCTGTTTGACAGTGTTGAGCTATGCTGTGCAGTGGCTTGACCCAAATTCAGGTGCAGCTTGTTGTGCTGGGTCAAGCGGCAAGCTGGTGTCTAGACCATTCGAATTGGGAGCTCGATGTGATTTGAATGTGATATTCGGGGAGTGCAGTTCGGATGGCTCACCAGGGTCAAATTATGAGTTGATGCTAGTTGGTAACCAGTTCTTCTAGTAGGAGATTAACATGGTGCTCCAGCAATTTGAGTCGAAGTTGGTCGGTTAGATGCAATGACCTTTGTGTTTTCCGATGCAGCATTCAAGAGTCTACAGTTTGAGTTTGGTATGCAGCAGCAAGCTAATTGTTCAAGTCAAACAGGTGACAGGCTCTGTTTTACACAATGCAGAGGTGAGCGGATTCAACAAGTGCAATCCAGCTGTACATTGATTTCAGTGGCATGCCAAAAGCTGCAATGGTGAGTCCCTTTGGTTTGAGTGTGGAGAAAATGGTTCAAATTAGGTTTGAACAGTTCAATGAGGCGCAACATGGAGCTGTGCCTGGTCTTCTCATCCAGATGCTGAGGGGTCCTTTCAAGCTCTGCTTTCCCAGACTAGATAGGACTGGTGCTGTGTGGCAGGTACTGGGCCTCAGCAAGGGTAACCACCAATGAGCCCTGTTAGTGGGAAGTGAGACAAGCTTGCCTCTGTCTTGGACCTCAACTTCTTCACCTTAGTGGTTCAGAACTTTTGAAAGATCTCTCCAAAAAGAGGTTCAAATGAATTCTTGCTCAGGTGTTTGTTCAAACGAGAACCAGAGAAGGACTGGAAGACCACTTATTTTAATGTCAAAGGTCCACAGGTGACTGGACAAAAGCAATCCTGATCTAATTGGTCCAATCCATATCCTTGAGACAAAGGGTCTTTGCCTTCTGACACCGAATCCAATGTGCTAAAGGAGGTGGAGGAGACAGGAAGGAAAGAGTGATTTGGGAAGAAACAAGATGGTAGAATCCTCCTCCAGCTACGCAGAGCTCTTTACCTTTACTAACTCCACCTCTTGTCATTGCCATCAAAACCTTTTGGTATGCAGCACCCTGGTGTGAGGCTAGTTCTTTTGGGATGGATGTGCCCTTTGATTCCTTTTTCCCAATGCTGCTGGGAGGCTGTCTTGCTAGTGAGAGGTTTTTAGAACCTCATAAAGGATCAAAGAAGAGGCCCAGTTATTCAGTCTACTACCCTGTCAGTTGGCAGGGTCAGGCTGTAGGATCAAAATACACACAACCCTTCCACAGTTAAGCTGGACTCACAGTTCTGACACATGCATGATATGAAATTGATATGGCTGTGATACGTATGAGAGATGCTAGTCACCATACCCTGACTATGGCTTATATTTAAAGTTTTCAACTGCCACCAGGAAAGTAACTATCATATTTATGTGGTTTGTGAGCAGAGGTGCACACCCTAAATGAAGCATGTGCGCTGCAGCGACTTGGCTGTCACTGCAGCTGTCAAGAGGGCACCTGTGATCTGACACTGCTATGTGACACTGGAGAGCAGGCGCAGACGATCAGAATACTGATGCAGCAGGGCACAGGTGTACACTATATTTTTGGCACAGAGGTTAATGAAAGGGGGGCCTGGTTAGCATTTCACCCTTTCTGAGATAGAATTACCTGCACCATTTTATTATTAATACAAAGCAAAAAAGCCGGGGATTCTACACCGTTGCCACATGGATATTGTTTACAATAACATAGAATAAGTATTTGTAAAATAATTACAAGTACTTCAGTGAAATCAAGAAGTCTCTTTGATATTTATCAAAGTGCAATAACAAAAGCAAGTGAGAGAAATCAATAGTTGAGAGTTCATACTGTAAACACCACGGATTTAGCTAAGATGTATACACTCACTAAAAGAGGTCTTGCTTCCACTTATCTTCCACTTAAACTCTTAATCTCCTCCCTTATCTTCTCCCGCCTCTTCTACTGCTCATCCTTACTCTTTGGACTTCCTACTTCTTACCTTGCCCCTCTTAAATCTATCTACCACTCTGCTCTTCGCACCCTCTGTCTCCTTACCTCCCTTGATTCCATCTCTTCCTCTCTCCTACCTTGGCTGGCTTCCTTTTCACTCCCAACTTAAATTTCAATTTCTCTGTCTTGTCTTCAAATCTCTCCATGGTCTTGCCCCCCCATATCTTTCCTCCCTTCTCTCCTTCTACTCCCCCTCCTGTCCCCTTCGGTCCGCTGACCATTTCCTTCTCACTTCACCCCCTCCCCCCTGTGCCTCCTCTCGTTTTCGCTTCTTCCAGCTCTTAGCTCCTCTACACTGGAACTCCCTTCCTCCTGCCATTCGTTCTTCCCCCACCTTCACTTCTTTCCGCACTTCCCTTAAATCTCTCCTTCTCCATCCTCCTCCTTGAATCCCCTTCCCCCTTCTACTTCCCCCTTCTTGTCTCTTCCCTTACTCTCTCCCCTCCCCTCCACTACCCCCCTCTTCTACCCTCCCTTTCCCCCTCCTGCCCTCCTCCTTCACTCCCCACTAACCTGTCCCATCTCCCTTCCTCCCTCCCCTTCAGTTAATTGCTCTTTCCACTGTTTTGTTGTTTGATTGATTCATATTGTAATGCTTCAACAGTTTTACCATTCATGTTTTATGTATTATGTTGTTCTATGTACAGCGCTTTGGCGTAAGGCGCTTTATAAATCAATAAAAATAAAAAATACAAATCTAGAATCTACTTAATTTGGAGAAACAAATTAGAACAATTATCCAAGGAGCCTGTTTGCATATTAAAAGAGAAATGTCTCTTATGTTCCCCACAGCTGAGTCCCCTATACACCCAATGATGATGTCATGGAACAGCTTAGCCTGCATGCAGTTTTGTAGCAATGAATATTTGGTAAAGGGGTTACAGTCAGAGGGGAACGAGGTCAGAGAGATCTGTAAACCTGATCTTCTCTGCAAATTGTTTCTAGTAAATCCTCCTCTGAAGGGTATGTGTGTTCAATTTGTTTTACAGGTACAATAACTGACCCTTTTGGGCGTGTCTATGTATGTATGTATGTATATATGTATGTATGTATGTATGTATGTATCTATCTATCTATCTATCTATCTATCTATCTATCTATCTATCTATCTATCTATCTATCTATCTATCTTTCTATGAATTTATTTTCTATATAGTGTCACACACTCAATGGCCTCACAGTGCTGACAGAACTAACAGACAGAAAAAATATACTCTGGAGCTGTTCAGACCCAATCCTCCAGGTTCTTTGCCTTTATCAAACAGAAGAGTTTGTATGCCTTTCCTAAACTGCGCCAAGGTGTCACAGCTCATTCCTCTGAAATTATTTCGGAGGAAACATGGACATTCCAGAACAGCATCCTTATTAGACCACAGAGTAAATCATATAGGTGCCTTTTTAATATGAAAACTAAGGTATCAGGGAAAATTGCCTGATAGACACTTTGCTGTTGGCTTTATGCTGCAATCTCTGCTGCACTGGTAGGCAATGTAGCTTTTTAGGGGCCGCAGACACATGAAATGGCCTCCCGAGCACACAGACTGCCCAGAACCCCCCATTCTGAATGACATGCATTTTCTTTAAATGTTACTGTGAGGTACCAACCAAGAGACTGTTACAGTAATCTAGTTTTGCATTAATGGTGGCAGAAGCCACAACTGACCTATTCTGTTTGGATAGGTATGGACATATCTGCCACAACAGTCCAGTTCTGTACAAGCACGATGAGCTCAGATGTACCTCATGTAATGTTGGTTGTGAGCCTAATTAGAATCCCAGCATTTAACATGCTGGCCCATCTCAATGACATGGCCCGCAATCAGAAATTGCCTATATTGAGAGTCAATTTTCTTTAGTCTAGCACCAGTTCCAATTAACAGCTGTTCCGTATTTTTATCATTTAATGCTAAGGATTTTAGCACCATCCAGGATTGAATGGCCAGGAAGACTTGATTGACACTGGCCAAATCCCCGGAGTAAAGCCCTGACAATTCACAGATGATCTAGGAGACACAGGACAGGACATGATTGGTAGTCCTTTTTCCTATCCTTAGCTTGTGTAGGCCCACAAAAATAACTGAACCATTTTGCAGCACTATTTGAGCATTTCACTATGCTAACAAGTCTATCCATCAGAAGGTCATGATGGACTAAATCGAAAGCAGCCAATAAGTCGAACAATAAGAGCAGTACAATTTGACGTTCATCAACAGGGCCGTTACTGTACTATGCATTGAGTGAAAGCCAGGGTGACATGTCCCAGGTATTTCATGTAGCTCAATGAATTCGCAATATTGCCTATAGGCAATCTTGTTAAGAATCTTCAGCAAAAATGGCACAGTGGTTAATAGGCCAGAAGTGGAAATGGCTGGGTAGAGATTTGCTTTCTTTAGTAATGGAGAGATCGAAGCTTCCATCAGGCACCTGGGAACCTGAGCTTCAGAGAAGGACATGTTGATTCATTTTGTGTATGCCCCACATGCATGTACTATACGTGCATGTGCATACTGATCACATGTAAAGGCATTGGGCTTATACTGTAACTCCACTATCTCTGACTCCACTCTATGTCTCCTCATGCTGCCAATCCAGTGACCGTTTTTCTTGCATTCAGACTTGCACTCCTAGTGTGAAGGCATACGCCTATGCCCTCTGTATCACTACCTATGTAGTCATTATGCGTGAAATGAAATCCCTGCAAAGTACCTTGGGGAAAGGGAGAAAACGTGGTCATGTGGGGTTTCAAGCATGACAACTATGCAACGTTCTCGAAAACCTCGTGGTTTATTTATTTATGTGTGCGTGTAGTTATTTATCTATTTTTAAGTGTTTGTTATAGCTCGGTCACAGCTGCAAAGCACAGCAGATTGTGCAATGCGCTATATACAAACGGTGATGTTATATGTAGTGCGGACACGCGATGCACTGAAAGTGCATAGTGGGCAAACCAATAGCTATCAGTCGGAGGTGCCCAGGTGATGTGTAATGGCATAGCAACGTTACTGCCGCATACATGAACGTAAAATAAGGCTGTGCCCGTGTGTTGTGCTGCTGTGTTGCGCTCGGTGAAGCTGAGGAATGAATGCGTTTGTTTTAACAAGTTATATGACCTGCCAATGGCGAAAAAGCGAGCCACTTGCAAATACACGGATTAAGCACGCCCCTGTATTAATTACACGCAAAAGAGCACGACGAACTTGGATGGCCAAATGTGACAAGGATAGCAAGTTTTATTTTTGAGAACTAGGATTTACCAGTAGAGGGCAGTCTGACTCTTTCGCACAGAAATGCACAAATTGCAAATACAGAAGGGTAAAATGTATCGGAACTGGTGGCGACGTGTGCCATTGAAATTCTTATTTTACACAGACTTTTTTCTTCACGGCATTCCTGATTTGAATGAGATGCACTTAGCAGAAAGCGAGGGTTCACATCCTGCCTTGCTTGCGCTCTATATTTGCACTTTAGAAAGTAATGTTTCCTCTCTAAGGTTTATTGGGTTTACGTGAGGGCCCGTGTTCCATAGCAACATGCATTAAGGCATCGCCGCCACTCGCACAATGTCCCTTTGTGCATATGGCTTTTGGTTCTCCAGTACTATTTGTAACTGGATTATATACTTGTTTACAGGTGTGCTTGCAAAGGAGGATGTCCGAATGCCAAGAGAACCGTACATCCTGCAACCCACGGATGTCCATATTGCCAAGGGAGGCAATGGCCACGCCATGTCACCACTGCTGCTTTTCTGACGGAGGCTCGCACAGCATAAATGATCGTCGTTAACCCGATGCCATCAAATATTAATCCTTCCCTGGAGCACTAAATGCATACGGGCATGACGTCATGAATGAACGATTGGAGGTGCTTAATTTAAGTAGCACATTTTGGAACCAGTTATCTCATAGAATCGGGGGAGGAGGGGCAGCAAGGAAAAGAACGATGCATCACGATATTTTCGATACAAAAGTGGGATACATTAACATGTTTTAATTTATTTTGAACGTCTTCATTTAAAATGAAACATGTCTGACCATGAAACTCTGCACGAAGGACCTACTGATGGTGGGAGCAGGGCCCTTGGCGGGAGCTTCGCATTCTCATGATACAGTAGTTCATACATTCAACTGGACGTTATTAAGGGAGACTCGGGCGACGACAGGAATAGCACAAGAAAAGCAAGACACTTGTCTTCAGTAGTTCCATATATATACGGCTGTGTGCACCAGTGGTGGCGGCGCTTGGGGCTCAATATTTAGCCCTATGGGGCACCCCCCCTGGGAGAGAAAGTGGCTCTATGAACAATCTTGAAGCCAGTCACTTTTGGAATGTGCTTAATTTCTGAAGGGGGCACTCCAGTGATGGAAGGGTCCAGGACACAGGAAGGAGGGTGAGAAAGGGATGGCATGACATGGTACAGGGTGGCATGCTGATGGTTAGGTTAAGGAGCGCTTATGAGAATGGGTGGGCAAGAGTAGCAGGAGTTAGATTCAGTGAGGTGGAACTGGGGGGCTACACCAAGGATACATTCAAACACAAGAGGTATTTGAAGAGGAAGCGCGTTTGCCAAGAGTGGTGGTGGTTGATGATCAGAACCTGTAGTATAGTGTATGATATTGAGGCAAGCAAGGGAGCTGAGGGTAAATAAATAAGAGGCTTCAACACTAATCCAGCCTGCTAATGTCCAGAGTTTAGGAATGTGTTCTCTGGCACCTTGAAGCGCCTGTGTGCCAGATGGAATTACCAATAAAATGTCTCAGACCAAGTAACCGGACACACTCAAAGAAGATGGTAAAATACTTCTTTGATCTCAATGAAGGAAAGCAGGGTTAATCGTCATTCATCAAATTATGCAAGATCACTACAGTTCTTGATTATACTTAGTTTGTATAATGCTAGATGCGTCATATATGATGTCATCCTATGTGGCATATTACAAAAACCTCTCGATGGGTGGGATTGGATTAGGGGAACATGTCTACATATATGCATGAGTGTTAGTCTCTCATTGGCAGCCCCTTGTCTGTAGGACACACCCTGAGCTACTTCTGCATACGTAATCTACTGAATACAGCAGAGAATATGGCAGCTGAATAATACTTTGCAACATTGTATGTAAAAGTGCATGGCACACCATTATCATAGTTTCAAGCCTAATGAATAGCCCTTGTGTGCAGACTCTTTGTGACGTGTTAATAGACCACACATGTGTCCATTTTGACAGTGAATTTAACACTATTTGATTGAATTATACTCAATGCATTTGCCCCTCTTGGCCTTTTGAGCCTTGCTCACTCTATTAGATATAAAACACTTTTAATTGGCCAATACTTGGCATCTGTAAATGTTCTTGATCCTCCTAATCTTGAGAAATATGTCCATTGCACATGATCTGCTCATTGAGCTCCCTTTGTACTCTGCCTTCATCTCTCGAAATAGCATCCTTGGTCCCAGGCCAATGGACTCCTTTATTTTGCAAGGGAAAAACAGCCTCTTCATTGTCTTTTTACTTCATGATTCTGGGCTTGTATTTTGAGGTAGCTGGGTTGATTGACATAAGCTGTCATTCATCTTCTTCGAATGGTCATCCTAAATGTTCAATATATCCCTCTTATAAGCAAGCATCTATATGTTCTTTCTACCTTGTGTAACAGCGTATTTACAGTTATTGACCAGTGAGAGACTTCATTCTTCTTTGTGTTCATGATTACTTTCTCATTGGGTACATGTTTCTCTCAGTGCTCTGGTTACATCATCATCCTTAAGTATTTTCATATCGTTTGGCATAGGTTCTTATATCTTCTTAATGACATTCTTTTCCTGCCATCCAATCTGGTATTAACATACATCCATTTTGTTTATGGCTGCATTTTGATAGCTCGACAAAGGACATCCTTCTTGGTAACATTCTTCCATTATATCAGCTTGCGGGTACACTCTAAATCGTTGTCTGAGTGCATATACTCAACGTGTTACAGGACTATAGCAAGGATTCATACACGGGTTCACACTTGTAGCTCTTCATCTGTCATTCCAATGGGATGGTGCTAAGGGGGCCAGACCACGGAGAAGTTGTCCACCTGCTCCTCTACAAATGTTATAGATGTTAAGCCTATCAGATGAAGGTGATGAAGTCCTGGAGATTATTAGGTTGCTCTCAAAGAAAACCCACAGGATGCAAGCCTGTGGGGATGGGATACAGAAGTGACGGGAAAATAATGCAGAAGAGGGAAGGAGGGATTCAACATTAGAAGCGCAGTTAAAGGGAAACCGAGCTTTGCTAGATGTAAGCATCATTCAATGCCTCAGCATGTAGTGAAGGATAGCAGAAAGGCATTATTGACATTTAAGATCTCATGGGTGAAGTTGGGAAAGGAGAGCGAGATTTCCATGTCAACATTGAAAGTAAATGTGAGAATAAAAAGAAGGCAATGTATTTGGAGATAGAGGTGTACAGTAAGGAGGAGGGAAATAATGGCAGACCCTTGCAGGACCCCTACTGTAGGAGTGATCAGCCAAGTAGGAGAACAGCAACATTAACACAGTGCACTGAAAGGAAAGCTATCAGAGATCTGAAATTGGGTTGGGGGTTAACAACTGCGTCAAAATCAGTAGAGAGACCCAGGAGAATGAAAATGGTAGTTGAGAGGTGAGTCAAGTGACTTCAGTGTTTGTGGTGCATACAGGTTAGCTGGAGCACACAAGTGGTAGGCCACCCAAAGAGTAGCTGCAGTCTAAGTTGAGGTGATGAGTAGGAAGTTGATATTAAGGAGAGGATGTGGATGGTGGATGGAAGTAAATAATAGGAGGAGAAAATAAGGGTAAACTGGGAGGCTATATGTAATATATTTTATAGATGTAGCTAGTAAAATCATCAGTTAGTAATGAACATGACAAAGAGCAGAATGAAGCATATCAGGGATATCTTCCGTACAGAAGAGTAGCAGATTAGAAGCCGTTGAGACTTTATTGGTGGGAAGCAATGAGTGAAGAAGGGTGTTTTTTGTTTGCAGAGAATGGGTTGATGTGCATGGATGTAATCACTTGCTGGGTGGCATGAGAGATGCATGTATGAAGGCACAGGCCAGAGGGAGTGAAGGAGTGAGCAGATTAATGGTGTTTACCATAGATGCCAATATAGAACGGACCTCTTGAAATGGCAATCCAATGGAGTCAGCAAGAGGTGGTAAGAGAGTCAGATGGAAAGTGCTGATATGATTTTGGCAGGCGATTATATAATTGGAACTGATTTTGTTTTTGAGAGTTTAGAAGGAAGTGAATGAAGTGGAGGAGAGGAAGGCAGAACAATAAAGTGAACAGGAGTGGAAATTGATATCAATAGAAATGCCACCATGGTGGGTTAGCAGGTTAGAGAAGACAGCCAGAGAATGGTCAGAGAGAGGAAAGTCCAGCTGCAGGTAATGGGGTTGTGTTTTGTGGTGGACCTTGAAGACCCCTAATGAGTATGAATGCATCTTCAGTAGGAAGTGATTTGAGGAGAAGGCCACAATGAAGGAAGAAGAGGATGAGTGTTCGAGGAGGCCAATAGGTAAGCACAATAGTTACAGGGGCTGGTGCAAGAAGATGAGCAGCAAGAGGGATGGTGTGAAAAAAAGAAAAGGAAAATGTTCAAAATTACAGACAATAAAGTCAGATGACTTGGGGGTCAAATTAACTGGTTTATGGTTAATCATGCAAATAGAGGTGGTTTCTTTTAATATTTTATTTACAGCTGCACTTCATCTTAAAAACAAAGGGTGGGGTAAATTGGCTTGATTCAATAGGTTGCTTGAGATACGATAGTTGCCCTATAGTTAAGGTGAGTCAGACTCCCAAAGGAACCCCTCAAAATTCTATTGTTAATAACTTTTCATTCAAAGAATGGACTTGTCTGAAATGTCCTGTGTGATTAAGGACTTGCAGCCCCCCACCCCAGATTCCAAGGTTTCATAAAGATTTGTTAAAAAATAAAAAAGTTATCATGAAGACAAGCACATTTTTTTCTACAAACGTTTGGCCTACTTCCCATTCATTTTCCCATGGAACAAAATGGATCAATTGTTCCCATTGAGCACTGCCCAAACCACTGAACAGATTTGGACCAGGTCCACAACAACTTGGGCACGAAACGGTGGGTCATGATCCATTCTTGGTTTGGGGTTATTCTGTGCCGTAGTTATTTAAATATTGGATGGAGAAGGGGGTGCCCCCTTCTCAAAATTAGATAGCTATATCTCTGGGATTTACCTGAAACCAGGTGTTTTTAGAAATGAAACAACCGCCATCTTGTTTTTCTCTCGATGCAAGAGATATCCTTGGCTATAGCTGAGCCGATGATATGGGAAAATGAAATGCAGGAAAAAGCCTATTTGCAGGTTAAAAAACTTGCAAATGCCATTAGGCTAGAGGTGGGGTTGGGGGGGCAGTAGCTAGAGGGTACCAAGTGAAATTTGAGATCGGAGGGGGTCTAGGGACTGAATTTGCAACACAAAGTTTTCTGTAGCCTTGGCTATAGCCTCAAATAGCTGACATCTGAAAGAAAACTGCATCCCAGAAACAGTGTGTGTTGTGGGGGAAAGGGAGAGGGCAGGGTATGTGAGGAGGCCATCTGGGGAGTGGGGGGACTGGCACAGATGAGGGGTGCACATGGTGAGGACATTAGGGACAGAAAAGCATTTTCCTCCAGCTGTTGATCCAATATTCACAGCTACATCCGAGGCTATTAAGGACTACTGATAGCCGAGGATATGTGTAGTTCAGTACCCGCTGGCATACATTTTGGGGTGTCAGTGTTTTATTTCTTTATAAAAGTATTTTTTTTAGGTATGGTGATGTTGGGGTGAAAAATCACTGGCCATGACTAAAGGCCATGGTCAGCGACCCGGTAGGTATTTGGGAGTCTTATCTATTTTTGCTGTGTGTTTTTAGACTTTACTTTCGTATATGTGAGACTGTGGGGAAAAACAGAAGAAAATAGTTTAAAAAATTAATAGAAAAAGGAGCCACCCTGCTCTGGTTTAGATGCCCATACACTGTATTTTAGTCTGTGTATTATGACTCATGCTATTATAGCTCGTGCCTATTAAATATTTCCCTACCTAGTTTACTGTTATGTATTATTCTCTGCTTTCTTTATCTTCAGCTACCTTACATAACTACATGAGCAATGTTGTTCTGTATTTGTATTGATCTTTTTAGTTCTATTGTATTATAAAAACCCAAAGTGAGCCCCCCCTACCCTTTAACCAGCAATGTGTAACCACAGTTATAAGAAAAGTCAATGATCTGTGGCTGCGGGTATAATAAAAACAAGTTTTTGCTTATTATGTTATTGTATTTGTGTATTTATTTGTGATAAGTATTCTTTAAAAGGAGTGTTTTGAGCAACACTGAGTGTAATAAGTTAGCACATTCGAAGTACTGTTTGATGTTATGAAGGAACAACGCATTTCCTTCATAACATCAAATGTAGAACTGTATGTTGTTGTTTGAAATCCATAATTGGTTGTGGTCTCTCATGGATGCTGAAACTACTTTATTAACATTTCCTAGTGATTTCTCAATTTTACCATTAAATCTCGTGGTCCATCTCCATGCTTGCCTCTGAGTCAAATTGGAAATGTAAATCATACATTACCCAATACATTGCCTCCACAATGAATTAGTATGACGGTTGGCTTCCCTGTACTTCTCAGACTTAACATTTTGGAAAAACTTGGAACCAATGCATTCGACACAATCCAAACTATTTCATCGTAAAATCTCTCAAACCTGAGTCCATGTTAATATTTAGTTTCTCACAAAAAGCCAGTAACCCAAACTGTCTCCAATCAGCCACAGCGCTTTCAAACCAGCCA
The DNA here is from genome assembly GCF_040938575.1 of Ambystoma mexicanum. Lineage (NCBI taxonomy): Eukaryota > Metazoa > Chordata > Amphibia > Caudata > Ambystomatidae > Ambystoma > Ambystoma mexicanum. The sequence goes on along the minus strand of NC_090930.1, from coordinate 644,364,211 downwards.
TGACATCTGCTGTCTTTCTCTGTTTCCAGGAAAATGATTCCTGTTTGATTTTCTAGTAGTTTGTATGAGCAAGGTTTGTATAATGTGTGCGTGTTCCACTTTGTAATTGGTTGATTGCACTGTTGTATTTATCCGTGGCTATCCATCAGCCACTCAGTGTACTGCGTTGCTATTCGCAAGTAGATGCGCTACCCTGTGCAGCCTTTGGCTATATTGTGGCAAATGTCACATTGTGTGTTTGTAGACGTGTGGTAGCCACATCTGGTCGACATTTTGGGTGGAGTAGCATCATAGATGCATTGAATGTTTTGAGGGATTGGCAGAGACCAGGGGAGTGGAGTAGGGCCACGGGGAGGGGGCTGGAAGGCATGTTAGGGACACTTGTTTGGAGTTTGGAAGAGTGGAAATGCATATTTTTATTTGTATTTATTTTTAGTATAGCCGCGGCTAGCACTAAACGGACATGCTGGACTTTTCTATAAGCGTGTCTATTGAAACATATAACTTGTCTGTGCAATAATCATATTTTTATGTGGATAATACAGTACAGAATTTTATTTGTGTGTGTTATTTTATCTGCTTATGTGTTCTCTTATATTATTTGAAGGCTTGAAAGACAATTTTGTTTGGTTCTGGGTTTGCAGAAAAATGTACACGTAGCCGCGAATACAATGCAAGATCTGCAGCCACGTCGAATAGCTGCGGCTATGGAAGAGGCTTGGTGGGGAAAACATAGATTTTAGTGAGTTTAACTGTTTGTTCTTGGTTGTTGTTACTGTTCTATTTGTGTAGCTGTTTGTGATTGGTTGTAGTGAAAATATGTCATCCATTTTAGTAGTTCTGTTGATTTATAGTCCTCTTTTTTTGGTATTCATTTTGGAAAGTATAAAAGCCACAATTATCAGCAGTTTTATCCTTTTGATTCCAGAACTATCACTGTGCACATGGCAGGAGTGTGGCTGATGTGAAAGTAAGTGTTAATAATTATTTATATATTTGAAGGTTTATTTGCATTGTTGTGTTAGTTATATTAAGCACTAGTATCAGGTGGTGTTTTCTATCATTTTGTTAATCTGGTCTGATTGTGTGGCAAGTATTTTTTAATGTATTATTAAAGTTTCACTAACATGGGCCTACGAAATTGGGTATATCAATCAGTGGCATTTATATGCAGGCATTTCGTTTTTGTATTCATATTAGTGATGTTAAAGGTGTATTTGATTGTATTTGTTGTAATTTTAATGCACTTTCAGCTATGAAGTACTCTTACCTGTTTTGAGTGTTCTGTAAGGGAGTACAATTGATGGTGATTGCATGTTCATGCTAGTTATTATTATTTTTTTAAATTCTGTTGTAGGTGCATCGTTCTCATCATCCCAGTGTACTTGCACCAGATGTTGTACAGTTAGCTCCCATGAGAGGCCAACCCATATTCAAAACATAGTGGTACTGCTGGAGCTGGGAGTTGTACTTCTGTAGTCAGTTAATAAAAAAACTTCTGGCATTTCTGAGTGCTCTTGTGCTGCAGGTGTTTTAAGGCTCTGGCTGTTGGCGGCACCACCTTTAATGTGTTTAGGTTGATTGTGCACAACCACCGCTCACAGCTGAAGTAATTAGGGAAGACTACATGTAAGTCAAAAAAAGGCTGCAGCCTAGTATGGGGCAGATGAGCTAGAAACATTTGAAGATCCACGTCTTGGTGTTTTTTTACACAAGGTGCATTAGACTTTCTCCATTCCTTTTTTGCCACAAAATATAAAAAACATTCATGTGTTTCTACCTGTTTGAATGTTTTCTATCCAATTTTGTCCAAGTTTTTTTTATCCCACCCTGTTCGTTCTTGTTCTCCATGTTTACTTAACCTTCCCCATCCTCTGTCCTGCAACTACCCAGTATACCGCCCTTTGTTTCTTCTTATCCAGTTTATATATACCTGTTTCTTTATTATAGTGGTATTTTCTTATATTTTTTATATTTTTGTATGTTTTTTTTTAATCCAAGTTCAATTGTTTTCCCCAATGACCCAATGATTAGTGTGTGCAAAGAGAATAACAGTGTTGTATGCACACATGTTTTATCTTATATAGTTTATGTGATGCACTGCATACAATATATGAAGGTGATAAAAACGTGTGTATTAAATTGTGTTTCATAAAGTGCTGTGTCCTTTAACTGATTATGTTTTCTTTTTTCAGATAGAAGAATATATGTTTTTTTTTTAAATAGATGAATAACCGTGGCTAAGGTGTAGCCCAATGGGTTGTTGAGCAATGGAGGTGGGGTTAACCACAGCAATGACTGGGGAGGGTCATAGCAGTGGGTTCATTGGACCACACCCGTCGCTATATGCCTCAATGTGCAAAAATGTACGCTGTTTGTACCAGAAAGAGTCCTTTCTGAGAATGATCTTTAATGTATATATGCACAAAAATCTATGTGACTTACCTGCAAAAGTTTCATATTGTATCCGCGGCTAGAAAAAAAGTCAATGAACTCTAGCTGCGGCTATGAGTGATGAGTTATTTTGTACTTTGCATAACTCTTTTTATGTACTCTTTTGCCATCTCTTTTGTTATTCATATTACATACTCAGTTTAGAAGAAAAAAACCACACAATCCTATAGCCGTGGCTACTATAAATAGGCCGCCATTCTTATATTAATGATCACATCTATGAGTATCAAGGACTGGGGGTGTTTGTCCGTGGCTATCCCAAACTCACCCCATGTGATGGGAGGGTAGCCGCAGTGACATAACATAAAAAAAATACATGTGGGCGGATTTGAGTTCAGTGGCGGTATTAATTGTAGTGTTTGTAAACAGTAATTGTAACATTTGAAATACTTTTTTTCATTATTAAATACTGCCAATACTTGAAAAAGGTAAATAAATATGCAAACAATGTTTGTTGAAAACAGGTTCATTTGGGCTCATCATCTTCTTTAGCCCAATTATATGGATTTTTAATGATTTGTCTTAAATTTTCTCTGTCCTTTTTCATTGATTGTACTTCTTTTTGAACATAAATTTGTTGTTGTTTTAATTCTGTTAATGAATCCATGATTAGTTTTGTGGGTATTTGTTGTGTTGCTTCTTGATTGATTCTTCTAGATACTTGAATGACTTCTTCATCTGTTTGAAAATATTTGATATAATACAGGGAGGTAGTCGTTGAGTGTTCCTCTGTGTTACTTACTTCCCGGATTTTGGTGCATTTGTTTGCTGCTGTTGGAAGTCTATCTTCCATTACTACGGTGGAGAAACTCTTGCTGCCAGAATACTATAAAGACACAGCCACACACGTGCAGCGTTTCACGGAGTGAGTCTTTGAGTGTTCAGCTGTGTTCGGCTTTGTGCAGCTTATCAGGTAATACAGCAGTTCTTATTTTTAGTTTTATTGACATAGCTATCGCTGATCTTATCTGACTTTTGTTCGGCGGATAGCAATAAGTTGACTTTCTGATCCAATCGCTGCGTCTTACTTGTGTATATGCCCAGGAAGGTTTCAAGCAAAAATAAACACTATAATCTATGCAAGTCCAAACCATATGGGAAAGCTGCCTGATATTCCAGAGAGGAGCGCGACCCGTAAGAGGTGTAAATATCAGCATTACTGAGGATCTGGAGATCCCTTTTGGGACCAAAGATAAGCATCAGAAGACTAAATTAGCTGTTGTTATTACTGACTTCTTTAAAATAGATAAAAATGCTCCCAATCCTGTCCCTCCTACCGCCGCCACAAAGGCGATTGCCCAAATACATAACAAAGAGGTGAATGAAGGTCTGAATTTAATCTCTGTTCCCTCACTCAGAGCCATAGACGATAATTGATTATTGGAGCTCTGTAACCGTCTTTGTGGGTCAAATCAGACAGCGGTTGAAGCCGCCAGCAATAATGTCAACTCTGCTGCATCTGATTTTGATTTGCCGCACCCTCCAGAAGCCCGTAACCAATCGTGCTCCTCTCCACATCTTTCAAGCACACCTTTGCTGTTTCCTCTGTCTTTTCAAACCAGCTCTCTACATTTGAAAACTATTGATGAAGTTAACTGCGAAGATGCGGTTTTTAACACTGCATTAGATGAAGAATACAATCATTTTAAACATATTGTCGTACAGAACCAAACACTACATATATCAATTTCCTGCATTTTGGACTTGGGATTTTAATTAAACTGTGTGATAGAGTTTATTTTCAAACAGTTAAACACAGGGAAATCTTAGAATATCTCTATGATTAACAAAAAAGAAGTTTTAATAATAATAATGTTAATCCTACACCAGAATATGAGAGTGAAAAAGAAGCGGTTAACAGTGACTTATCTGCTGTCTTAATCGCATCGCTGAATGATTGTGATGTGATAGAGAAATCTCCTGTGCCTCGACAGAGTCGGAAACAGGCTATAAAGCAAGCCAAGAACAAGAAACAAGCGCGCATTAGATTACCTCCTACTGTTAATTTTGAATAAACTACCTCTTAGTTTGTGTTGCCCAATAATTCTACCGAGTTTTCTTTGATCCAAACTAAAAATCAGTCAATACATCTGCAGAAACATGCTAACCACAGGCATACGCGATAAGAATCCAACACCGGTAGACTAACTAGTTGTCTCCTTCAAGAAGCTTCTGCATCTATTGAAGAGGAATGTCTGCCTGAACACCAAATATCTCATAACAATGACTGACAAAAAAAATCTTTCACTGTTACCCTCCGCTCCGTCCAAATTGAAAGACAAAGCTGCTATCCCTGTGGGAAAACTACATAATGTACCCACTGATAGTTTACATTCGGAACCAGTAGATGATCAATTTGTAACTCTTAGTGAAAAGTCAGATAAGAAAATGAAGAAAGTGTTCAATAGAGCTTTTCTACTGTCAATGGCACCAAAATACCCACCTTAAACATTCTCAAATTGTGTGATTTTGAATTTATTCAACCATTAAGACGGGTTTTTGGTGCGATTACTTTGATACATTGTGTGTTGCCTGCTACAGCCTTGTTGATTAGATCACAAGATGAGTCTTTTGATTATCTGTGGTTTGACCTATATGTGGTAATCTAGCCCGAAGATAAACAAGATCAATGTGATCACTGTACTTCCTGTAAAGCTACTTGAGAATCTAAAGCAGCCCCTGATGCTATCAATGAAAACCAGATTGCATTAAGGTGGATGCAGAAATTAGTGACCCAAATGCAGTTGACCAACCCATGAGTGTGCTCTATTGCATCTTGGAACACCTGTGGGCACTCTCATTTTATTAACAAGGGTAGTTCACATGATGCTATAATTGCCCATTCTGTTTTTATGTTACAGTAGACATGGCTAGTAAATGACTATTCTTTTGATTCCCATTTACTGTTCTAGGTCAATGCAAAAAAAGGAATTTTGGGAAGGCCGTATGATGGTATTATTACAGGGATCAGTCATGATTATAATGCTTGTCTTATACCCCCTCCTCCCGTTGCCCAATTGCCCAATGAACATATGCTGGCGGTTCAAATCTCTGCTAAAAATTCCACTCTAGATCCTAATGTGTTAATTTTTAAAGTTTATGATCCACCTTGTGGTAATTTTACTGATGGTATATTTGATACCATAGATCTCGTTTTGGTAGATCATACATATGGAGGGATAAAATCCATCTTGGAGGAACTCGGATGTTTTTCGGATGAACATCTTTGACAATCAATAAAAAAATAATTATGTTGTTCTCTCATTAAAAAAAATGAATAGACCTAAAATGGAGGTTTCCTGGAGAAATGTGGAATATACAGACAGCTACAAATATCAGGGGTTTTTATTTAGTAGTGAAACTGGATGTAAGGTTCATATTGACAATAAGATTAGACGTGCTAAACAGATCACCATGCTGGTAAAGAACTTTGGAAATAATTATGCTGGTTGTTCTCTAAAGGGATTTTGACTTTATATAGATAATGGTTAACACCATTTGTAACATACGGAGTTGATGCCATTACCATCAAAACTGGTAATGGTTTGGCATCAATTGTTATTAAATATGATCCCCAAACTTGGGCAGAAATATTGGCAATTCTATTTAGAAAAGAATGTGAGGATCAGCATATTCCAGCTTTGTGGAAAAAATCTATCCTTATTCCGGTGTTTAATGCTGGCTCTAGGGAACTTCTGAAAAATGATCGTCTTCTTTGCATCTCTAGACACCACTAGTAAGATATTTACCGCTATAGTGCTGGATCATCTATACAGTTGGTCCGAATCTCTAGCTATATTACACCTCTTTCAAACAGGCTTTCGGAATGGTACCAGCACTTCCCATAACATTCGAATGCTTGATGCTATTACCACAAGAACAATGAAAAGGAAGAATCCTTCTGTATACAATACTTTGATTGACTTTAAGTCGCCATTCAACAGCATCAATCAAAGTAAGTTGTGGGACATACTTACTGCCTTCCATTGTCCATCTAGGTTACTTGAGATTTTGATTATGTTACATCATAACACCAGTACTCAGGATCACTTAGATAACATGGGTCGGTTGTCCCAACCGATTATTGTTACTAAGGGTGTCAAACAAGGATGCCTATTGGCTGTTCTCCTTTTCAATCTCTACATAGCCAACCTTATTGATCGTTTGATAGCTAAAGCCAACTGCCCAGCCAAATTTGGTAAAGTGATGGGCACTGCCCTCTTATACACTGATGATCTCGTTTTGGTAGATCACACATATGGAGGGATAAAATCCATCTTGGAGGAACTCCGATGTTTTTCGGATGAACATCTTTGACAATCAATAAACAAAAAAATTATGTTGTTCTCTCATAAAAAAAAAATGAATAGACCTAAAATGGAGGTTTCCTGGAGAAATGTGGAATATACAGACAGCTACAAATATCAGGAGTTTTTATTTAGTAGTGAAACTGGATGTAAGGTTCATATTGACAATAAGATTAGACGTGCTAAACAGATCACCATGCTGGTAAAGAACTTTGGAAATAATTATGCTGGTTGTTCTCTACAGGGATTTTGACTTTATATAGACAATGGTTAACATCATTTGTAACATACGGAGTTGATGCCATTACCATCAAAACTTTGACATGGTTAGATTCCACTGAAGGTTTTTTTTGGGGTAATGTTCTAGGTTCGGCCCCCTCATGCTCTACTCAATATATAAGGGTTGAATCGGGCCTACAATCTCTCCAATCCATTATGCTTGTTCAACTGGGTTTATTACCTATAAAGGTTATGTGCCATCCAGTTAGTAGCCTGTTAAAAATAATTGATCTTAATATCATTAATCTTATGAAATATTACAGATCAAATGGGTATGATAGTGCATGTCGAGAGTTGTTTAGTGACTTAAATTGGTCTGTTGCACGTAATTGGTATGGACATTACAATCCCATAAAAACTGCTCTTAAATTAAACATCTAGAAAAGAGATTGGGAGAAAAACCTGATTCGAATGGCAGAACTTCATTACTACCAATTTACAGAGGGAATTGTATATTCATACCAGATGCCTCAAATGTATTTGTTATGTTGTCCCGACCCTCAGATCCGCAAATGTTGTTTAATGATGCATACAAATCAGCTTCCTGTTAGGGGAACATTTGGGAGTGAATGGAAACTTGCGCCTCATCAGCGCTATTGTCGAATTTGTATGAATGTTAATTCAGTGGAGACCATGAGACACGTACTAACTGGTTGTGATCTGCTGGCGGATGTGTACAGGGTTAACTATGTTAACTTTTTGCACAATTTGACGTTTATCAAATCTGATCACTTCTTGTTGGATTGTTTAAATTCCTAGACAGAATCTTTGCATATAGCAAATTTATCGAGTATGGATTAAATGTGTTGCTGCAATGGGTGATTTATAAACTCTTACAGTTAAGTTGCTTACTCTTGGAAGTAGAATGTCATTATCTGTTAAGGTGGGATTTAGATATTTCTTTTTGGTTTGTTGGTTATGATGAAATTGATGATGGAATTTTAGAAGGGTGTGTTATATTTATTGATGAATGTTGAATTATTTTATATTGTTGTATGTAATTGTATGTTCAAGTTCTATAAGTTCAATGAACTATAAACAACTACACAAATAAATAAGTAAGTAAATAAACAAATAAATAAATAATACAATTTAAAAATATTTGTGTTGGTTGTATAGACTGTTGATAGTAGGTAGATAAAATGCATCCGTTTGGTGACTGATTGTTCCTTAAAATATTATTGTTAGTCTCATTTTACATAAATATAAAGAATGGATATACAAAATCCTGAATGTAGTGTATTTTCTTCTGATTTATTTTCTTCAGCGTCTTCTTTTTTCTTTCTGCCTCTGTAGGATAATTGTCCTCCAGCCATTGTATGTACTTTTCTATTTTAATGTGGCAGAAGGAAATACTGTTTCTCACTTCAGATATTAGAATTAGTAATGATGGAAGATTACAGAAGGAGATAAGGTGGAACATTTGTGTTTACTTTCTGATTGGCTGTTCCTTTTCTGTGTGGTGGATGGCTGCCAATAGGATGTTAAGTACCTCTGATGCTGTTGAATTGTTGAACCTATCAGAGAATGTATTTTTTCAGTGATGTTTAAATATGCCAATAAATCTGTAGATTATATTGCATCATTTTATTAGGAGTTTTTCTAAATAGTACATTTTCTTTGCTTGAGACTGATGTGTAGTTTGTTTGTGCTATTGTTGTGGTATATTTATTATTTGATTGAATATATCAAATATGCAGCCAATTTCAGAAGGAGAGGATTATCATTGTTCAGATGACTGTGGAGAATTTTGAGAATTTTAAGAATGGGTTTCACAGTGAAGTTGAGGACATAGGTGGTGTGTTGTCAAACCATTGGCCTGCACATTTTGTTTAGTTCTATAATATTATTTTAGATGGACTGTTTGAAATGAGAGGTTTATGCTGCAATTGTGGATAAATATTTTTGACAGGGAGCACAAGTTTTTTCCTCTGGGAAAAAAACCTTTAATTAATCATCAAAGAGAAATGTTCCAAGATGTATTTAATTGTAATAGAGGAGAATAGAGGAGAATAGAGTATTTATATGATTGAAAATGTATATTTGGTTAAATATTGGGAAAAGAACACACATGCTCTTTTAACAGCCATCCAGATAACGTTTTAAGTATATTGGAAAAGGAAAATACCATTGATGCCTATTTTTTTAAATAGCCATGGTTAAAACAGCAGCCAATGAAATGCTGTGCCCTGTCAGATGGATTATAGTCGTGGCTACCACTAAGCCAATGGGACATTGTGTATTTTTGGCGCGTGTAGACGTGTTTATGACTATCGCCTTACCCGCAGGTATGGTGATTCCAATTTCTGTGCATTGATCATGTTGTTTCATTGATTTGACACTCCACAATTTTAAATGTTTTCCTGATTTTATGTACTCATCTGTACCTTTATGTTGTTTGAATTGTTACACCTTGTTAATATGTCTTTTTGAATCTGTAAAGATGTCAAAGGTAGCCACGACTACAGGTGGTTGGCTCGATCCACGGCTATGAACGCTTCAATTGTATGTCGTACTTTATGGCGGGTTTGGTGGCCATGGGCAAGAGCCTGCTCATTGACCCACATTTATGGGTGTTCATATTTTGGTGCAGTGATCATATTATTTCATGGATGTTTTAGCACAGATTTTTACATATGTTTCTGTTTTGATGTTTTCACCTCATAGAAATGTGTGATTTAAATTTGAAACCTTTGCAATATGCGTTTTCCAGCGCATTTGAAAAATGTACGTGTAATTTGTCAAATTAGGAATTTTTTATTTAATCGTGTTTGTACATGTTCTACAAGGTATTATTTGCAAGGATTGTATTGGGGTTGTAATAAAAATGTGTTGGGCTTTTAATTGTATGCTTTCTACAGTCCTCTGTTTGTGTTGTTGATTTCTGAAAAGCTATGAAAGTGACCTTTTGTGAACTTTTGACCTTCTGCTTGCAGAACTCTGTATTTCAGTGTTTGTAGGAAAGTGATGAAGCAGTATCACATGTTATGCTATGGTTATGTGTGACAAAACATATATTTACAATTACATTTTGTTTCTCATTGACATTCGAAGATGTGATATGAATGGGGGTGCAAAAGAAACCCCAGAGTCAACCAAGCTGCATAACTCTACCCTTGACAAATTTAGCAGATGTTCATGTGCTTTGTAGTCAGATATTAAGGTGTTTTCTGTGACCCTATTTTGGTGATTTTCTACTGTGTTAGAATTGTGGAAGAGTTTGAATGTGCTTTTAAATTTGAGAAGTTTTATTAGGCAGTGCACCTGACGAATGGAAACTTGTTATGATGTTCAAAAATGTTATTTTGCTTATTTGTGAAGATTTGTGCATTCTGCTAGCTTACTGGGCAGGTTAATTTGAACTGGTAAATTTGGAGTGAACATTTGTTTCTCTTGGGAAGTGGTTTGGGAATTGAACTGTGAAGTTAGGCTAGAGTATGGCAGGTATTATTGAAGTCTTTTGGCACTTCAGGCAACATACAGCAGGTAAATGGTTTCTGAGAGATTATGAAGCAAAGTGGAGAAGGTGAATTCATAGTGACTAAGCAGGTAGGGTTTTATAGTTTGCATTTCACCTTTAATGCAGTCATGTATAACATGTTTTTGACTCTTTCTATATAGGTATGAGTTTGAAAATGACATGGTTTATGCATGTATTTCTCTTAATATGTGTGTGCTTTATTGTGAATTGTTAGGTTATAGAAGAAGAGGGAACTGTGGCATACAAGATCAGTTCACTTTTCATTTATGCTTATCATTAAAAAAATGTTTTGCACCAACCACAGTTATATCACAACCCGACAAAGTTAATGCCCACCTAGTGAAACTCTACTTTTCTCATCTTATTTATGCTACATGATTGTTAAATAACATCCCATATTACTCAAGCACTTAGAGGAGAGGTCTACACAGGGCATTCTTTCATACTGCAGTATTTCCACTCCCATCTAATTTTGGTAGTACATTAGGAATAATAATCAGCAACCATATTTGGTAGTTTAACAATTTGCCTTAGATTTGTGGATGATTTTGAAAGTGGCCTTAAATATGATAAGTGCAGCTGATAAATGCTAACTTGGTTTTGATAATAATACTAATAATAATAATAATAATAATAATAACAATTTAGCATTTATATAGTGCTACAAACCTTCAGGCATCTGAGCGCTGCTTATTATGACCCATGGTGTGTGGTGCTCATTTATCAACCTCGGAAGGATGAAAGGATGAGTTTGGCCCTGCGTCAGCAGGCTCTGCACAGATGTCAAAGCGATCGCTCTACTCGCTGTGCTATCAGACCGGCATATTTTCTTTTTTTATTTATGTTAATTCATGGATTTTGCCATGTTACAGGGAAAGTTAATTTCAAGTGGTAAGTTTCCAGTGAGCATTTCTTCTCTTAAGGGGTGGTATGGGAACTTGGAATAGGTTTGCTAGGGTAGGTTTCTGGGGCTGCCCCGGGCACTTGACTATTTAAACCATAGTGAGAGTAGGGTGGATAGTGGAGGGAGGACATATATGCTGATATCTTTTTTGAGCAGCAGTAATAGTGTTTAGTCTGTAGGTAAAATGCAGGGTAGCGGGTCAGGTTATTGGCACTATGATGCTTGAATCAGTGTTAACAGGTGAGCTGCTTGAATTTGCATGTTCTATGATGAGGATGCCTGAGGAGGACTGATTAAATCGATGGTGGGAGGATCAAGGTTGTGGCAGGGCCAAGTTATGTGACCATCATTAAACTGAAAGCTGTCTGCCTGGAGTTGACCTACATTTGTTAAGCTTCTTTTGTACTCTATATGTGCTGCTATATAGCATCACACTTTACTCAAACACTTAGAGGAGAGGTGGAGGAGAGGTCTACATGGGGCATTCTTTTATACTGCAGTATATCCACTTCCAAGTAACCAAGAAAAGTAACCAAGATTGCCGAGATTTCTTAGGTGGGTATTTACATTTTTTGCTGAAGGTCTATTCAATTTGTTCTAGGTATTTATACCAGTTATTGGTTACTGGTTACTTTTCGCAACTTCTGAATATTGAAACATGCTGTTTCCATTGGGGACAGTGAATCCAGTCCTGATACATTGACGGACTGGAAACCAGGATCTGGGCGAAGTGCACCACTTATCCATCTTGGAACTAACTATAGCAAGTGAAGGCAGATGTATTTGTTACCAACAAAGCTTGATTATTATTAGGAGACTCTATAACCAGATTGCCTTGAAAACGACCGATTGGTTGAAACACGTGTTGGCTGTTGACTCATTGGGCTGTTGACTCATTGGACTCAACACTTATAAATTATGTTGGGTCTAATTCCATCATTGATGTAATCGGTTATGTATAATATAATTAATGCTGTCACCAATGATGGCATCAATTATGTGATTTGTATTGTCATCTGTGTTTTCATAGAACATGTAATTTGTGATGTCATCAGTGATGTGATGTCATCATTGTGGTCATAGGCTGTGCAACAGGAGGAGCAAAGTTAAAAAGGCTTTAGCTGAATTTAAAGGGTTTTGTTGTGTTAAGTTCTCACCTTAACATCCCGGCAACTCAATTATTTTCCTTGGAAAAAAAAAATATATATATATATATATATATATATATTTCACTGGAAAAAACGCTGTTAAAGAGACGTTATGGTTTTCTGGAATTTCTGAGTTTTTTCGGTTTTACTTCATAGGTTTTTATTAGTGCAACTTAAACAGTGCGTACCGTTAATAAAGTTTTTTAATTTAACTTCATGGGTTTTTACCAGTTCACGCTAATCTCCTACAACTTAGTAGTATCATATTTACTGCAATATAACAAAGGTTTTGTCCAATTTTCAGAGTTTCACCTTAACACTTCTCAACTTCATTTTTAACACTTCTATACACTTTTTGCAACTTTTTCCACTGCTTTTATGTCCGTCGACGTCTGCAAACGTCTGACGTCTGACATCGCAGACTTTTCGGACACATGACCTCATGCGCACGTGCGCCATGATGACATGTCTGACAATTCTTCCGCAATTCGCTTTGCAGACAGTTTGGAACTGCATTTTCTGCTGATCTAGGAACTTTCAAACTCAAAATGTACCCTTGCAAAGCTCCTACACCTATTCTTACTCATTATCCATTAACAATCTAGCACAGAGCACATTCTTAGAAGAATATTAAAAAAAACGCTATGTATCTTAAAAATGGCATCAGCTTTTGCCATCCCTCCTCTCCAAGAGCCACCACCACCACCACAAGCAGGAGGACCTACACAACAAAAAAAGCGCAATACTTCCAAAGATAATGAAGAGGTCCAAGAAGATGAGGTAGCAGAAGTGACTACCTCTAGCACCAGAAAGAATCATGGGTGTGACAGTTCTTTGCCACTGTTGGGAATGTACCAAAGGCTAAAGTTACCAAAGTGAAATGCACTGAGTGCAACATTGTGCTCAGTCGTGGACTACCTGAACAGTACTCCTACGGGACCACCGCCATGCGCCACCACACTAAATTCAACCACTGCAATGCTTTCAGAAAGGAAGGCTGTTCCTTTATTAGCAAGTAGTATGCTGTCTTCCTTCACCTCTTCTTCCTCAACCAAAACTCTAACCACACAACCTACTTCTGTGGGGCTCAAAATCCTACTACATTGCAAGCGATAAAAGAGGCTGTTGATCCATATGTTTCGGAGACAGCAGTACTCTGCATACACTGCAACACACCACTCTGCAGGGGAGAGCAATTTCGAAGTGCTTTTGAAGCTGTAATCAAGGAGCATGAGAAACACTGCCCCCTACCTTAGATGAAACACACATGCAACATCTTTCTCTATTCACCTTGCCGTCTTGGTGCCTCTTCCCTCATTTACCTCCCCACCTTACTTTCTGACTTCTCCAGCAAAATAAATAAACAAAAAACAACAAAAAAAGGTTCCTTTTCGAACAACCTTTCAGAGTAAAAAACAGGACAAAAAAATTATCATATAGACTCCATCAACTTTACATTTCACAGATAGGCTCAATAAAATTTTACAACTTTCCATTAGCATTTTGTGTTATGCTAATGGGTATAATGTGGCGTTTATCCCTCATTCCAGGGGCTGGAACCATGGATCACAGCCCTGCAGCCCAAGTGTCAGCCCAAGCAAAGCGAGGGCAGATAACAAGGTCTCTGGACCGTTATCCCCCATTGCAGCCTCTGCAATGAGGGATGAAGGCCATTAGCTCCCCGGGTTGCCAAAGCGGTAACGTGGGGTGCACAATCTGGCCACTGCCTGGCCACAGGCTATACCTTAGTCTCCAAAGGAATATCACTATTTGTTGTACCTACTTTATGACACTTATCAAAAAATAAAACACAGACATATTTGCAAAACCATGCTTTCAGGTGCTTGCCAATGCAATAGCCATATAACTTAGGCCCCACTTGACAAAATCCATTTAGACTTTGCACAAACATTCAAGGTTGGTCCTATAATCTTTCAGAAAACCTTTGTCCACATTCGTCAAATGGCAACAGAGTTATAAGCCATCATAAAATGCTGAGCCCCCCCTCTAATGTTGCCCCCTCTTGACAAAATACTACCAAGTTTTGCAAAAACATGAATATCTAGATCAAAATCTTTTTGAAAACTTTTGTGCAGATTCGTCAAATGCCACCAGATGTATAAGACTTTACAATATTTTGCGACACAACCCCTCCTTCTAATTTTGTTCCCTCTTGACAAAATAGCACCATTCAGAATTGGGCCTACAGTCAAATTCCAAAATTTCATGCAGTTTCATTGAGTGGCACCAAGTTTATAAACCTTCCAAAAACTGCTTTTCAGCAACCCAGTAATGCAGAAATAGGCGTAGATGTCTCTGAAAATCTCAGAAGTTCGTGAACATCACAGGACTGCCCTGGACTGTTCACGGACATCAGAGAACAAATACGCCAGTTTTATGTATTTTTAAGGCCATATCTCATCCCAACCTCATCACCCCTCACCTCTCCAGAGATTGTTTCATTGGTTTGACAAGTGCAATATTGTGTTTTTTAATATCTTTTCACTGCCAATCCAACTTGGCAGGCGTTTCCAAAAAATATAACGCACCTCACACTTTTCACCATCCAATCATGGGGCGTGTCTGATATCTGCGGACATGATGTCACCCTCCGGGCCAATCGGGGGCCCGTTCACGGACCGAACAGGGAAGTAAATCCGTGGACCGAACCCAGATATCAGTATTCTATTTTTACCTACTTTTTGGCCATTTAAAAAAAAAAACTCTGGATGGATTTACACCAAATTTACAAAAGAATGCTATTGGGACCAAGCTGCCACTCCTACTGCAAATTTAGTGAAAATCCGTCCAGCGGTTTGGGCTGTAGGTGCAAGCCAATGTGTTTCCATTGCGTCTATGGAAAAAAAAACACACACATTTGGGACCCCCCCATAACTTTGACCCCTGAACGAAACCTCACCAAACTTTGCTGAATCAATCTGACAGTGCCATATACTTTTTTTTTGCAAAGTTTAGTGAGGATTCGTCCAGGAGGGCCAAAGTTAAAAATGTGCACAAAAATTGCTCTTCCTATGAGTTCAGCATCTTAACCATAACTAAAGGTCCACTACCGCAGGCCCTGTAATAGAGAGAGAGATGAATACATTACTAGTATGTCTATTTTAGAATAATAGAAGTGCTTTCCAAATTTTCCCAATTCTATCTTCTCTGCATACTCCAAATTTTCATAATAGGCCCCGACACCCTCTCACAGTGAGGAAGTATTTAAATAGCTTTTTCCTACCTCACGCTGTCTCTGGAATGCAATATCGCTGGGTTACCAGCCTAACTCAGTGTGAGGAATTGCCATCCAGCAATGGAGTAGAAACCTTGGCTTTTTTAAATCAATGAATACAATGATGCATGTAATTCCATCTCTGAAAAGGAAATCTGCTAATCAGATTCACCTTTCATAAAATCCATGCCAAAAACATAGCATGTAACTTTATCCTGCTGCATCAGTATCCTGATCTGCAGCACCTGCTCTACCAGTGGCATATATCAGGTTCAGAGGTCACAGGTGCCCGCTTGATAGCAGCAAAGCCTATGCAGCAGAGGGTCTGCATTTAAGATACGCATGCCTGTTCCAGAATGTTAAGATTAAGAGTATTCCATGCTTGTGGTAGGGTAAACGCTCAAAATAAGCCATGCCAGAGTAAGGGCATGGTGCATGGCACTGCTTGTATTCCTTGCAGACACATCCCATTTGATATCACACATGTTTCCTGCTCCTGTAAGCAAGCTCATCTGTGGAAGGTGATTTGCATTCTGCCCAGACAGGCTGGTCCCGCTAAGTGACAGGACAGGAACCTGAATGCCTCTTCTTTGATCTATTTGTGTGGATAAGTGACACCGTCTCACAGAGAGAGACAGCCATTCAACAGGCAGCTTTCCTGGACCCAGCAATCAAATAAGCACACCCACTCAAAAGGAATAGCCTCACACCAGGGTGATGCAAATCAAAGGGACTTTTGATTGCATTGATTAGGGATGGGGGCAGGGTTAGTGAAGGCAACTCTACTTCCTCTAGGAACAAAGTACTTTGGGTGTGATACTAGAATGACAAAGTCCATTTCTTTCAAGAGCAGGGATTGGAACCATAAAGCAGGGTAGCATTAGTCCCATTACCTGTGGAATTATACCTTTAAAAGTGCGGTGAAGACAGAGATGAGCTCTGTCCCCTGACCATCCATAGAGATCATTGATGGTGAGCTCTTCTGCTGGAACAAAACTGCATCTTTGCCAGCCAACCTTATTGTGTTGCAGGACTCCTGACGGTGTGGGCAAGCCTCCCTGTGTTTGGAAGTCCCAGAAAAGGAATGATCTTGGTCCTTGAGACCCTGGATTGTGACTCACAGCTCCTGAAAGCCCGAATAGCCAAGATCCAACCAACTACATGTTGCTGCCTTGCATTTCTAGAGTCACCACTCGAAGCAGTAGCTCTATCATTGCTGCTCCTATAAGTTGATCAACCTGGCCCTGTTGTCTTCCTAAAAGCGACCTTCGAGCCTCCACATTGAATTGACTCACCTGTAAATCCAGATACCTGCTCGACCTTCGTAGAACCTTGACCACTGACCAAACCTGGTGACTGCCTGATACGCACAGCTCAAGTAGACTCTTTGAGACAGCATCTACCTTCCATTTGACCCCAATTCAACACCAGTTCGCTTCTGGATCATCATGACTGCCACATCCTTGACCCGAGACAAATCTGTGATCGATGCTAAGAATTCTGGTTCGAGACTATCAAACCACCAAGGTATTATTAACTGATATCTACCCCACTGGTACATCTTTGCGCACTAGAGGCTGGATAGGTAATTTTAAGACCTTTTGCAAGCTCAAGACATATCCCTTTGAACATTGTGGTCTTTTAATTGCATTTTCTCGCCTGTCTCATTACCCAGAGTGCTGCATCTATTCTACCTTTGCATATTCTGTGTTCCTTCTGCAGTGCTGGGTTTCACAGTGTTTTCTAGTTAGTTACTATTGTACATGATCTGTTTGATTAAAGTATATATTTTCATATAACCTTGAAAGGACATTCCTTTATTTTGCAATGTTTGGTTTACTATTGAACCACATTCACACCCCTCTTGAGATTATATCCTTCGTTTGCCACACAGTCCCAAAAATGGTCAAGAAAGTATATCTCGTAAATTGTGCCTGTTTTCCCATTATCATTGAGCTGGCTCTGAGATTGTAAAAGTGTGAGAGCTGAGTGGGCCCTTTAGCCTCTACCCATCCTTGTACTCCTTCAGGGCTGAAGTCAATTTGTTGCATGTGCTCATTTTATTTGCAGTACTTACAGAAATGCCCAGGTCACCCTATTCTGAAAGGTGACGTGAGCATTTCAGGGGAGACTGGACAGTGGTGCAAAGGTGCATTGACCAACCCCTTGCATACAATAGTGTCAGGAGATGTATGGCAGACTCCTAGCAACTCCAAAGGGCCCATCCAAGTAAAAAAGGATATGTCTGTAGCTGTATGGGGGGGTGGAAATGCAAGTGTGAAAGCTGTGTTTAAAAATGAAACTGTCATGTCATGATTAGAACCTTCCCCGAAGCACAGGGGGTTGACCTTAATTTCTGTGCACTTGAAAGCAAATCCCGTTTGTGAATTCAGGATGCAATTTTAAATGCACAAAATGCCCTTTATTTGCACTAGTGTGCTAAGGGGTGCAAAGCGGCATCCAAAGGAGCATAACCAGAATGAGCACATCCAGAATGCACTCATTCAGAAGCCCTTTAAGGATGGGCCTGCTGCTTTGTTGGTGCAATTGATGCGATGCTTTAGTGCATTTCGTCAGTTGCTCCAAAAAAAATGATAGCCTCAAGTGTTCTGATGTATGCCGTCAAGAACATGCACACATGGTTCAAGGGGTAGGAGAAAAACCTCTGATGAATATTTATTGTATCTAAAGAGGAAGTGTAATTAAGCTCGTCGATTGTGTATCCTTTTTGAAGCAGGATTGACATCACTTTTCTTGTCAAATATACATTTTGGGAGACACATTCCAGACATTGCCTGTTTGCGTCAGCGTAGCAAAGAGTTTCAAGTGATTGCACAAAGTTATTGTTTGCAACCACTCTGTTAGTTTTTTGCAAGCTCTACGATGAGACTGGTTTGAGTATGACCACTGACCTTTTACAAGCAAGTACATTTTTAGCTTTTAGTAGTTTGGGGAGCTGGGTCTAACTGCTTATTGTCAATCACTGTATATAAACATGCTTCGTACTCGAGTATTCAGTACATATTTCTTACCTGCGTGGTTGCTTGGGATTGACCTAAATAGCGTGTACGACTAAGCTGGCAAACTCTGGTCTGAGCTGTTGTGTGTGTTTCCTACATCTGTTCCACTCAGTGTTTGCATGAGGATATGAACAACGTTTGTGTATATCATTAACATAATAGCTGCATTCCACCCCATCGCCCCACATGTCATCAGTGGTTTGCCTGCAAGATAAAATGCCTGTTCAAGCATAAATTAAGTCTATATGTACATTTTAGTAGATTCAGAAAAGTCCACAGCTGTAATGGAGTAGGGAAGGTCATATTTGAATTCTAAGCCCCAACGGTGTCCAAAAACAGGACTGTGCTCGGATATCCTGAAGTGGCATTTCATGTTATATCGAACATAGATACAAGTCCTGTCCTCGTGTGACTTTAGGACACATGGAGGAATACTGAATTCACACTATCAAATCCAAAACTGCACAGCTCTAATGTAATGAATACACCTTGGTTGGACAAGCACATTGAAAAAGAAAAATGTTATTTGCATTTACATCATTGGCAGAGAGGGTTGTTTAACAGTGGGAGGAGTACGATCCATATGAGTGGATTGAGTCAGGTAAACTATTAAAGGCGCACAAGTATTTGAAGGTAATAATATCTTCTGTTTCAGAAAATGTAAATGTATAATCTGACATTTCACCGTGGAGGATGAAGCACATGGCACCACCCACCAAGAGGTGGGCAAGTCTATCACATCCACTGAAGAAGAGATATGTACTCCAGCTCCTGTAGACCTCACAGCCACACATACCATCCCACCCTGGCTGATAGGACCCCATATTGAATCCACTACCATCTCACCAGTGCCGTAGTTGCCAATGCAGCACTTTAACAAATGGGGGTTAACTTCCAGGGTGTCATGGAGAGGCGACTTCATGAAATATCTCACACCTGGTTAGGGAGAAAGGTTGTCCAACTCCATTACATCAGATATATGTTGCATTTTAGGTGTTCCATCCCCATTCCACAGTATACTTTCTCAAACACTCCTAACTGCTTTCAAGGTAGAACCTGTCATCATTAACATTGTAAACAAACTGAAAGAAATTAATTCAATTCAAGTGTGGAATGAAGAAAAATGTGAGGAATTTGCTGGTAACATGCATCTTCACTGGGCAGGTCCCGGTGCAGGTGCATGTTGCAGTGAAACTGGGAAATGCCAAGATCTTGCAGAGGCCATATTGGAGGAGGCATTTAAAACAAAGGAGGAGGCTGCAGGGGTACGGGTGAAGGCCAGTGCTGCTCAGGGTGAAGATGCAACTGCCCATGCCCAGTACAGTGATGATATGGAAAAGCAGAGCTGTGGAGCTTGTACAGAATCCCAAGCTGCCCAACCGCAAGCCTCAAAACACATGTATGCCCTTGTACATTCCTCACATAATGCTAAGGGAGCCCTATTGAGTGTTGTATGCTCATCCAACCGCTGCCTTCAGATGGTTGAAATGATATCAGCTACCAGGTCCAGCCATGTGCAATCCTGGTGATTTCCCTCATCCACGATTTGATCCAGCTGGACACCAGACCCCAATTTCTGCTGCTGCGTCTTCATTGCCCCACCTCTGTTTTCAGTCCCCAGAATCCTTTCACCAACAGGCAGATTGGACATTGCACTACTCTGACTAAAGGTACATGTATATCACACCCAGGACAAATGTATTCCTTTTTTCCCATTACCCCTCTTCCATTTTTATTCTCATTTTTGTATTTAATTTCTACCCACTTAAGAGTTGACCGCCCATCAGCAGGATCATTTTTTTTCTCTCTTTTAACGGGGAATTGCAATATAGATCATTATTCTTTTTTTAAAGATTAACCTGAACATTTCTGGATGTCCACTTCAAAGCAAGGTGTCCAGTAATTTTAGAGACTACCCACAAAGACCTTTTGAAGGAGTAGAGTAAACCAATCACTTTTTCAGATGGTTGAGGATCTACTGAACCATTGCAGAGGAGCCTGTTTCCAGAGGGATCACTATGTACGTCTCATTTAGATGCAAAAATAATAATGCATCAACAAAACATAACTGTGCTCTTGTCTGAAAGGGGCTGCTGTATATTTGACACGCAAGTGAATATGTATCTCGTTTGGTTACTTGATCAAGGGATATAACACATATTTTCTACAAGGCAATAGCTGATACAAGGTGCTAATCCCCGTAGGCAATCAACAATATATAACATATGGATTCGGTGTTTCTTTTTGAGTGTGTATTTTTTTATTACAGTCCAAAATCAACACAATTCTAAGATGTTCTCTGCTCAATGTTATTCCTTTAAAGCGGGTTAACTGATTCTGAAATCGTGTTGCATTATGTATTATATTGTGTGTTTAAGTATACTAATGACCAGAATTTAGTATTGTTTTTATTCTGTATAATCCATAGAATCTTCTTCCATCTAAAAGGAAACACTTACTTCATGTGTGATATCAGCCAGTTCTTATACTGTTGCTTGAGCTTGTTTCTATAATGTTTATAGTTTATTTCAGTTAGATCAAATTGAGACACTAAATTGCACGTATCTTGGTTTAGCAAATGTTTACGCTTGTTCAGTAGAACATTTTAAATAGCCGACTTCTGTCTGTGCATAGTATATGCTAAAATACATGGTTCTGGTTAATGAGATGCTATATATGCTTGTACTGTCTGTGAGAAAGAGTTTGGGGTAATGCAGTTAGCAAGGTTATGTGCAAAGATATTGCTTAATCTCATGTTCGTTTCAATTCATTCAAATATGGCAGATATATTAGCCTTTGTCCATCTTATTCAATGTTCTGCTTGGTTTACATGCAAAAAACAATAATGGCCTTGCTGTTTACATCAGTTGTATTGTTATTTAAGTTAGCAATCATAAACAAGTGATCACTCATGTTATTGGGAGTTACCTAGAAAGAAAAGGCCAGTTGAAAAAGTGAAAGTGAAACAAAGATATGATTAGGATTAAGGGTGGAGTAGCCCTTAGACCAGGTTGGTATACCTGGTAAGTCTTTATGGGTAAATGTCTGATTAACACTACTAACCCCCAAACTGTATGTAGGTCAGTCCAAGGCCTCTCCTGCTCATTGGTCTCACTAGTTTCCTAATGGAGGACTGCAGGTAAACATTACCAGGTACATTCTCTACAAATTTTTTAAAGGTCCAGGCAAACATTATTAAAGTCACCCAGATTAATAAACTGGTTGACCCCCCTTCTCAAACCAAGATTTGAGGATTTCCATTATTGAAGCCAAATTTTGTAACTTTTAACAAGTGCTTCTTCGTAGATTGACTGCAAAGTGTAATGATCAACCAAGAAATCGTCAATGAATTTAGTTTAGTGAGGAGTGTTTCACTAGGATTAAAAGCCCACTTTAAGGGTGAAGGCTTATGAATTTTTTAGAGTTTCGAGAGCAACATGAAAAACCATTGTATTGTCTGGTTAGGTGGAGCCCCATTTCCTGTATACAAATTAAATCATGAAATCAAGTATTTCACTAAGGTTCAGAAAACTATTTTGCCCCCTAGAATTCCAATATTTTAACATATATTTTACCTGCAGACTAGGAATGGTGCCTGGTCTCTACCTGTAGAGCACTTGGTTACCAAGACCAGTCAGTGCTCATAGGTGCATTATTATTTATGATTTTCTCTGCATGCACCTGTCATTGAAACAAATTGTGGCTCTTGCATTGAAATATAATATTCTCATTCCGACTTAAAAAATGTAAAGTCCCAGTATCAAGCATTATCATACACTGTGTGAGCTTCTTCTAAAAGTAGACATCAAAGCACATAATACGTAGAGAACCTCTTTCTGCAGCTATTTATTTATCCTCCAGTGATAAGTTCAAACCTATCGATGCGTTGTTCAGTCCAAAACATTTTAAAAAATCAACTTGTGTTATGTCATGTGAGAGAATCAATCTAAGATTAGGAATTCGGTACAGAATCTGGAGGATAACGTGTCTAAATGCTTGCATTGGCAATATATGCGGATCTTCCTCCAGCCAACAATCATCCATAGGGGTACTCTAACAGCAGCAGATTCCAGGTAAATCCTTTTGTCCATCATTTGACGTGGGAAGGATATCTGATCCTAAATTAGGTTGTCAAGTGTATCAAACATATTAACCATTTTACATGATGAGTTCAAATAATCTTGGTTACTTTAAATTTGTTTTCGATTACCCAGTCAATCTTCCTCCCCTAAGTGGTCTAAACTGTTAGATCTCTCAAGGGCAGCCATGATCTTAATTAGTGAAATAGGGCCCTTTTTTGGATCTGCCCTGTACCATTGACATAATATCCTTACCATTTTGCTTTGGTTGACTTTTTTCATGCTGTTTTCTTTTTTCTAATCTATGCTGAATAAGATTGTATTGTGAGTGTTCATTTTCAATAAACGAGCCATTGTCCGTACAAGCAATTATATACTCCTGCTTCTCTTTCTTAGCTCAACAATGTTAAACATTGCCTTTCTGCTTACTATGGCGCTTTAAGAGTTGTTATGGTGTCTTAGATTTGGGTTCTTAACGATACTGTTCAGGTGATTTTGCCAAATCATTAATGGTATTGTTCTCCAGCATGATATCTTAATTTTGGGGTTGAATGGTGTGTTCAAATTCTATTTGAGCACCCTCCATTTGTTCCATAAATATGGCAGCGTTACCGTCTCTTCCTGCCAATAGTTGAAGCATATTAATATGTTAAAATGAGGGTTCTTTGTGCTTTGGCTTTATGTCTAATGCCCAAGTGTAAATCAAATAGTTCAGAAGGGGCTCAGTTACATTATTATGTACAAGGTCCTTGTTAGCTTCCGGCAAGTGAGACACTATGTGGTGTGGGATGTTTTTACCCATGCATCCGAGCCCTACCTCAAAAACTGTGCAGTACTGGCATTGAAAACATCATGATGGCCAGAGATTCCCAGAAAATGCCCAGGGAAGTGCATGAAGAATAGGCTGCCACCCATTTTGCCGATGTTATGGGCACAGAAGGGCACTGCCTAAAAACACCATTGGACTACCACACAGTAGCCTGAAACCATTGGGAATGGCAATGCTGATTGCCAAAAGCAACCTAGAATTGTGGGGAATTCATTTTCTTAAATCCCAAAAATGGGTGCATTACCAGTACTCACCACTATCAGAAAGCCGGCGTTTTAAAACAACACCAGACTTTTTTTTTGTGTGTAAAACTGAATAAATGAACCCAAAGCAGGCCAAAGAAAGACTTACTGAGAAGTGGATACAATGTAAAGTTATATTCCGAAGTGACTTGAAGGTTTATAACAAGACTGGCTGAGCTGTGGATTTCAGCAGTTTAAGTAAATTTGGACTGAAAGACACTAAAAATCTAAATGTTTAAAAGAAATGAGTGACCTACTTTTGAGTGTCACATAGGTTGCAATTGTTTAAATGTCATAGTTTTAAACTTAGAATCAGAATTCTAGCTGCATATGTAAAAATGGTTAGTTTTATTTGAATGCAGAAAACTGGGTAACTAAAAGTGACATTAGCTGGGGCCTGGCTTAAGGAACTGAATTCTGCCCACCAGCTACCCCCAACAGGAGTTGAGACTTGCCCAACTGCTGTGTTCCCAGGCCTAGCTGCCTTTTGCTGTTCCCACCAAAAGGGATATGACACTTCTCTGATTGAATTATCAAGGGACTGCTAGAGACTAAACATAGGACCCAGGCAGAGGGTTTATTGAAGTGGCCATAAATGGCTTCCTCTTGAACAATGGGCCTTCCAGGGCCCAGGCAAATGTTTTATTATGGGGGACGTAAAAGTGGCTTCCTCCTGGAAGGAAAGGGGAGGAGCACTGCATGTGAGAGCAAGCTGGCTTGGCAGAACTGGAAAAACCAGAAATTCAACCTTGTGCTGGGGGGAAACCACACCCCTTTGGAGCCAGAATATGGTTTTAGAAAAAGATGAATAACTCATAGTACGGACTTGTCATAATTATTTAAATGATACCATAATTCTTGTGATTTTTCTGCCCACATTTTAAGAGGTTTTTAGAACCGGTGGCATGATCTGGGGGCAAGCTAGCAGTTAAGAGGGTATTACTTAAAATGTATGCATGTTAAAAGTCTGATACTTCATCAATTAATGCCTGCATGCCTTGCACACATTTGGGTAAATTTGAGTAAGAATCTGATATTGGTAACCTAACATGGAGGCATACCTTAATTCCCCCACAAAGTCTTTGAAGAAGACAAGTGTGAGGGAATGCCCACTGTATATGTGGATGGATGCTCTTACCATGTTGACAACGACGGGGAGAAAGAACTGGTGGCTGGCGTAGGGAATGCACGGGTGAAGGAGTTCCCAGAACCCTCCGCTGGATACAAAATTGGTCCCCGAAGTAGTCAGGTGGCAGAATTGATGGCTGTGCATCAGGCCATCCTCACTGCTGTCCAGCATCAACTCCACGAACTGGTCATAATCACAGATTCGGATTATGTACGGAACGGGTTCGTGGAGCACCTGGTTAATTGGAAAGCCAGAGGCATGTTATGTGCTAACAAAAAACCCTTGAAACATGGGAAGTTGATCCAAAACATTGATGATCTGGTCACCTCGAATGAGATGACCATCTATTGGAAAAAGATCAAGGGTCATTCCAAAGTAGAGGGACCAGACAAAACTGGAAATGACTTAGCTGATCAGCTGGCCAAAACCGGGGCCATCCAAGGGGATCTAATTGAGATTGAGTCCCTGTTGGGGGAAATCCAGGTCACTGCTATCACTAGGTCCCAGACAAATGCTCACAATGACCTTTCAATTGCACAATGGAGCAAGGAGACCCCTGATGCTGATTTGATTACAGCTCAGAAGGGGGATCCAATTATTGGTAAGTTTTACCAACACCTTGAGGACCCTGAGAACTTTCCCCTGACGGATACCGATTACATTGGGAAAGAGGACCTAAGGGTGTTGATGAAATGTCTAAAAATGTTCCGGATCCAAGACGGTTTGCTGGTAAGGAAATCCAAAGCTGGCCACGATCAGTGGGTGGTTCCTACCTCATTCCGAAGCCTGATGTTAAGTCACGCCCATGATGCGGCCACCGCCGGTCATAGGGGGTTTCACACAACATTGGAAATCTTAAGAGAGGTTGCATACTGGCCACACATGGGGCAGGACCTCGACCAATACTTGAAGGGGTGTCTTGTGTGTGCGCAATTTCAGCCGACGTCCCTCACACACCGCGCGCCTCTCCAAAAGAGGGGGATGACACTGCCATGGTCAGATTTACAAATCGACTTTGTAGGCCCCGTGATTCGCTCTGCTAGGGGGAATAAGTACATGTTGACTGTGACATGCTTGTTTACCAAGTGGGTGGAATGTCTCCCAGCCCCATATTGCAAGGCAGAAACTGCTGCTGCCCTGATGATTAACCACATCTTTTCCCGTTTTGGTCTACCTCAAAGGATTGAGTCAGACAGGGGTAGCCACTTCACCAGTGAAGTAATGACAAAGATGTGGGAGATACTGGGGGTCAAAAGGAAGTTGCATATTGCTTACCGGCCAGCTTCTTCTGGGGCAGTAGAGAGATATAACCGAACCATTGTGAGCATATTAAAGAAGTTTGTGGCAGATTCTGGGCCAAGTTGGGATATCCGATTACCTCTGGTCCTAATGGCCATCAGATCTACCCCTTCATCTGCAACCAAAATGTCACCATTTGAGTTGATGACTAGGCGCAAGATGGTGCTTCCTCAGCATTTGCTCTACAGGACCCAAGAGCAGACACTGATAAATGCCTCCACAACTCATGAGTATGTGGAGAATTTAAGGAAACACCTTCAACATGCTTTTGCTTATGCTCAGCGGAATCTAGAAAGATCAGCTGATAGCATGAAGACCCACTATGACCTGAAAACTTCCAGGAAGGAATATCAGGTGGGGGACCGGGTCTATCTATACAATTTCCAAAGGAACCAGGCCAAACAGCGAAAATTTTTGCCTACATGGAAGGGACCCTTTGAGATTATAGACAAAATCTCCCCTGTGGCCTACAAGATCCGCATCCCCAAAGGCGGTTTGGCAGAGGGGGAAGACAAGTGGGTCCACATAAACCAGTTGAAGTGTTGCCATCCCAGGCACACTCTGCAACAACTGGAGGAATCCTCTGGAATCCTAGAGGGTACTGTCTCAGATTAATTCAGTTCTAACTTAAAATATCCTACATATCGCCTATCAAATTCTGAGTTTCTCAATGTGGGTGTTTTGGTTTTTGAATGCAAAAAGAAATGTGCATGTTCATATGTTTTGACTATAAATTTATATGCCACCCCACTATATCAATGGTGGGGGAAAAATGTCTATGAATAGGTATTGCCGCTCTTCCTTTGTCGTCCTAGGAGAAAGAAAACCTCGAGACTGGCCAAGGAGGACGATCCGGAGACCGGGAGCAGAGACTCGGGGGGCCCAGTGTACCGCCCAATACTCCCATCAGGACCGGCGAGGAGAACCGATCGATCAGTACCGGATGGAGGAAAAGATGCTGAACTGTGCCATCTATTGGAAGAAGATGAGGAAACATCCCAGGTCTTGCGAGTCCCATCAGTGAAACAGAATGGCCATCGCAAGAGGGGGGGCTTGTGGGATGTTTTTACCCATGCATCCGAGCCCTACCTCAAAAACTGTGCAGTACTGGCATTGAAAACATCATGATGGCCAGATATTCCCAGAAAATGCCCAGGGAAGTGCATGAAGAATAGGCTGCCACCCATTTTGCCGATGTTATGGGCACAGAAGGGCACTGCCTAAAAACACCATTGGACTACCCACACAGTAGCCTGAAACCATTGGGAATGGCAATGCTGATTGCCAAAAGCAACCTAGAATTGTGGGGAATTCATTTTCTTAAATCCCAAAAATGGGTGCATTACCAGTACTCACCACTATCAGAAAGCCGGCGTTTTAAAACAACACCAGACTTTTTTTTTGTGTAAAACTGAATAAATGAACCCAAAGCAGGCCAAAGAAAGACTTACTGAGAGGTGGATACAATGTAAAGTTATATTCCGAAGTGACTTGAAGGTTTATAACAAGACTGGCTGAGCTGTGGATTTCAGCAGTTTAAGTAAATTTGGACTGAAAGACACTAAAAATCTAAATGTTTAAAAGAAATGAGTGACCTACTTTTGAGTGTCACATAGGTTGCATTTGTTTAAATGTCATAGTTTTAAACTTAGAATCAGAATTCTAGCTGCATATGTAAAAATGGTTAGTTTTATTTGAATGCAGAAAACTGGGTAACTAAAAGTGACATTAGCTGGGGCCTGGCTTAAGGAACTGAATTCTGCCCACCAGCTACCCCCAACAGGAGTTGAGACTTGCCCAACTGCTGTGTTCCCAGGCCTAGCTGCCTTTTGCTGTTCCCACCAAAAGGGATATGACACTTCTCTGATTGAATTATCAAGGGACTGCTAGAGACTAAACATAGGACCCAGGCAGAGGGTTTATTGAAGTGGCCATAAATGGCTTCCTCTTGAACAATGGGCCTTCCAGGGCCCAGGCAAATGTTTTATTATGGGGGACGTAAAAGTGGCTTCCTCCTGGAAGGAAAGGGGAGGAGCACTGCATGTGAGAGCAAGCTGGCTTGGCAGAACTGGAAAAACCAGAAATTCAACCTTGTGCTGGGGGGAAACCACACCCCTTTGGAGCCAGAATATGGTTTTAGAAAAAGATGAATAACTCATAGTACGGACTTGTCATAATTATTTAAATGATACCATAATTCTTGTGATTTTTCTGCCCACATTTTAAGAGGTTTTTAGAACCGGTGGCATGATCTGGGGGCAAGCTAGCAGTTAAGAGGGTATTACTTAAAATGTATGCATGTTAAAAGTCTGATACTTCATCAATTAATGCCTGCATGCCTTGCACACATTTGGGTAAATTTGAGTAAGAATCTGATATTGGTAACCTGACCAAAAAGTGAAATATGTTGCCATTTCTCAATGCAAGCTCTCAGGAAGAGCAGATTTGGACAGGGTATACCTCCTGTGATATGTGATGGGTGCATGTAATTTTAAACAAATGTGTACCTGTGAAAATATGTCTTTTGGGTCAAAATATAGATTGTGTGTAATTTGACAGGGGTGGGTTCTCTGTACCATAAACAGACCTCATCATGATGACACTTCATTTCATTCCCCCAATCAAGGGGAAGAGGATGAAGTGGCCAATGACAAGTGGAGAGGGGTAGGGCCTAGGAAGCTAGCCTTTCCACCCACTTTCAAAACACATAAAAGCAGACCATCAGGACAGATAGGGACATTCAATTCCATTTGCTGCGGAGCATGCTGCCGGACCATACCACATCCAGAGATCCAGACTTCAAATCCATCAATCTCCAGAGAAAGCTGTGCAGAAAGATCCAGAAGCAGTGCTGTACCCAGAGAGAGCAGAGAGAGCAGAGCTGACCCAGACCACTGACCACAGACCACTGTTAGCAGAACCAGAGAGCTGACCCAGATCACTGTGAAGTGCCGAGACCAGACCAGAATCCAGTCTAAAACCTGACCAGATCCGTGGCGAGGCCCATTCTATTTCTAAATATATTGTGAGTACCTAGCAGAACTGTGCAGAAGCAATCTCTTAGTTAAAATAATCTAATCCAAGCTATTTTAATCTAAGTAGAACTGCCTCCTAACTGTCACCTGTCATTTGCAAAGCTGTCACCTGTCATTTCTAGTTGCTAGCTGTCACTTGTCACTTTGAACTTTAAAATTTCAAATCTGAAAAACAACCTTTACCATATCGCTCATATCTCCGTGACCGTTTGTCTTAGAGACTTGCAGTAACTTTCCTCTGAAAGCTGGGAATCTTGGATTTTCAACGAACTTAGAACCGCATTCCTATTCCATACCCGATTGCCGCAATCGCGAAAAACGCACTCGCAAATTTTGCCGCGATTTGCAAATTTCTCCACGTGTGAAACAGCAGTTTCTTTGCTTTCCTTGCTAAAAATTCGTAGAGAATAGTGATTACATTGTTTTGTTGAAATCATATTGAGTATTTTCTGTATTGCATTTTCATTCAACATTACATCCATCTGAACTTATATAAAGCATTCTCTACCACCTTATTCTTCTGTTCCTATTCACAAGTGTGCTAGTGCCAGACTATCCATTATTGATTACTGCTCAGATTCAGTGTGATATTAAATTATTAATTTATTATAAAGCGTGATATATATATATATATATTGTTTAAATTATCAAATAAACCTTTAAACTTGCAAAACAGAACTACTTCTTTGCTCAGTGGGGTCAGGGGGATTCCAAGAGAGGGGTGTTATATAGGGGTAGTCATTCAGAACGCATGAACTGGACATAAAGATATATCAATAAGGGTTTCCATTCAGTATCCCAGACTGGGCATTGACTTAGCTGTAGTGTTGAATTGAATCCTCTTACAAATTGGGGGCTCGTCCGGGACGTTTGGGTTAGAGCTATCACTTGTGCAGATTAATACAGTGTGCCAGCTGACCAGATACACATATCCGGTCGGATCACCACGCTGTGTTACGCTGTAAAGCACTCCTCAAAGGAACGCTCTAAGGAAAAGGTCTGTTTTGCAAAAATAAAACACAAACTTCTGTAAGTCAGGAAGGAACTCAAATTCCAGAATGACGACCTTAGTAGACATGAAAATAGCCAGAGAGCACTTCTTACATAAGTTATTTGTGAGAGGTGAGTGGACTCATCAGGACCAGACGGTCTGGGTGCAAGCAATCACACCCCAGATCACGGAAACAGGGTCAGATATATGGAGAGACCAGGGTCCCTTACATGTGGCCCTGAGTGAACTATATATGTCCTCTAAGGCCAAGGATGAGCACAACAAGATTGCCAGGGTAGCGGCATATTTATATTTACATATGGGAGCCATGCAGGACAAATGTGCTGAAGGCCAAGATCTGGCGAGTAGGCAACTGCTGGCATTACAGAAGGTCCAATCTGACCTGGTCTCTTCTGAGCAGAGGCTGCAGGGGAGCCAGGAGTCAGTAAATTAGACAGCACATCATTAAAATAAAGAGGGATATGGACATCCTGCAACAGGAAAAGGCTGACCATGATACCAGATTTCTGGCCTTGCAGAAGGAGTACCAAGAAGGTTTGGACTCCCTACTGCAGAGCCAGAAAAAGCTGGAGCAACAGTTAGACTTCAATAGACTTCAATAGGGCATGTGCTGAGCAGGTAGTCACCCTGCAAAGCCACCTAGATAGGGAGAAGGCAGAGAGCAATAAACTGATTTTGAAAGACCTGGATACCCAGGCAGAGTTTGACCAGGAGCGCCAGAAAGCTGGTGCCTTCCAAAGGCAAAGGGACGACCTGGCGGCATAGATGCAGGCTCTTAGTCAGGAAAGGGATACCTTAGGCCAGGAAGTCTGCCACTTAAAAAGGAAAATGGAAGAAAATCACCTGGCCCTCCAGGGACTGGGTGACCTCCAAAAAGAACACCATAACTTGTTAGAGCACACCAGGAAGGTGGAGGATGCTCTGGCAAGAAAGGAGCAGGCCAATAGGGACACAGCTCAGGAGGTAACCCTCCTGCAGCAAAGACTGGCCCAGTGCTCCAGGACCAATCAGGAAACGCAGAGAGAGAATGAGGCTCTCTGCCAGCACAATGATAGGCTCCAACAACAGGTAGCGATGCAGGAGAGACTGATAGAGTCTAGTAAGGCCTTAACTGAGGAACTGAAGGCGCAGGCTCTTGCATTGCAACAGGGAGCAGGGGCGGATAGAGACCAGGTTCGCTGGGAAAGGGAAACTCCTGAGCATAACCTCAGGAGCCCTAGTACCAGAGGCCTTTATCTCTCTCAGTCCCTGGACTCTGCCACCCCCATGTCCCCTGGCGCACATGAGCACAGGGCCACAAGGATGGCAGATTACTATCCAGCCAGAAGCATAGGGCTCATAGGCCAGTACCTCCCAGGAATGGATGGGCGGGCATCCGGGTATGGGCACCCAAGCACAGGGCAATTTAGTGGGGAACCCCAGGAGAGTAGGCCCATTAAGGGCATCCTGAAAACCTCTGCCCAGTTAGGTCAGCGGGGGGGGGGTACCCATCAAATCCTGGCAGCAAGGAGGGATCTGAAGACTCCTCTGAGCGGTACAGGACACAGGAGACCAGGTCCCCACATTCTGCCAGCCATTCCCAGGCTCGCAGAATCCGGGAAAACCTGGAAGATCAGACAGGAACCTCTGGGAGCAGTGCCTCTGAGTCAGAGGACAAATGGACAAGGGTTACCCGAACCAAAAAGGCCAATAAGGCAAAAAGGGCCTTGATTAAGGACCCATTGAAACAGATTAAGGCAATCAGGAGTGTCATCACGCCTTATCATAAGAACGCCAAGTACTCTGTTTGGGAACACTTGGAGCTCTATGAGCAAATGATGGAGACTTTTCATTTGAAGGACAGCCAAAGCTGTATCCAATATGTAAAGTGGACATTCTCCCCAGAGTACTCCAGTTTATTTGCAGGGCTGGAGGACCAAAATCATTCCAGGTGGTCCACCTATAGGGCGGCCATATTAAAACATTTTTCTGTTCACAGAAATCCCCAAGAGGCTCGCAAGGCAGCCTATAATTTACAATGTGGGGAGGATCAGGCCCCACAAGAATTTGTGCAGGAGTTAAAGCGTGCTTTTGCACAGACCACAAGAAGGGTGCGCACGGATAGCAGAGAATTTATTAATATGTTTTTCCATGCCTTGCCCAAATACATAATGACCCAGCTTGTGAGGGATTTTCACGAGAAAAGATCTTTAGACTGGGTCATTGAACAGGTGACCCGGATCTATGAGGTGCAGAAGCCAATAGAAAATAAAAATAATGCGCCCAAAAACCCCAAAGCCAACAACACCCCTGCTGCTGCCAAGGTGGCAGAGGTAAAGGTCACCCCCGTTTTAGAGTTGGAGATGGGGGGGCCTAAAAACCTACCTGCACCTAATAATGCTAGGCCCAGAAGGTCCTCGGGCCAGTCACAAACAGGGAGTCAAGGAGGTAGTCCCACAAATGGGGTCCCTCGCTCTCCTGACTATGTAAGTCCCGGTTACAAGGGAAGTCGACCCATCCTGGGTTATGTGTGGACTCCTCCAAGCCAAGGGGGGGGATCCAGCCAAGCACCTAACCCAGGGAACTTCCCTCCTAACTTCCCACCGGAGGGCAGAAATTCTCCAAATCCTGGGCAGAACTTTTTCCCCAGGTATCCACCCAACTTCCAGCCCCAAAATCCTCCACCCTTCTTTCCACAATTCCCTGAGCCCAGACAACCAAATCCGGGAGAGGGGAGGCCAAGGGTGGAGGGGTATCCAAATCTTCCCAACCAGGGGTACTACCAAAGAAGGGATAGCTACCCTTCCCGGGATCAGCCCAGGGGAGAAAACAGGGCCCCGTATCAGCCTGAGCGGGTTTCCCAGTTAGAGCGCCAGGTTCAAAACATGGCGCGGGATCTGGGTCACATACTGAAGGCTCAGCAGAACCCTCAGATCGGCATGCCGGCGCAGAACGCACCCAACTCTGGACCTGGTGCTCCAGAACAATGACAGGGGCAGCACCCCGATAACTCACCGGTTCCCAGGGAGGGGGCACAACGGGAAGGGGGGTGTAAAGCCTTGGAGGTAGCTTCCTTCCTCACTTGTAAAAAGCCCCTGGAAACCCAGGAACCGGAAACAAAATCTCTTGCCCCTGAAAGTCTGCCTCCTAAGGAGCAGAGGGGGGGTAGGAGAAACAAAAGACCCAAACAGACTCAGTTTGAGGAGGAGGTACAGATCTTCCAATTTGAGGGGGAGGGATCCTCAGAGGATCCTGGGAAAAGGATCTTCTCCTTCAGAGAGGGGGGAACTCCTCCCAAAGAAAAATGGGTCCCTAGAGATGCAAATCCAGACTGGGGAGATGTGGAGACTGAGCTACCGCCGCCCACCATCTCATCCCAGAACCAACAGCAAGAAAATCCCCTGGTTCAAACCCATCCTGGTGACTGCCTCCAAAAAGGGGGGGGGCGGCCCGGAACCGGAGCCAGGGGAACCCACAATGGCTCTGATCTCCAGTTGCCAATTTTTTCTTTCAGATTCCCAAGGCTCTCCACAGAATTCTGCCCAAATCTCTTCGCTAGCGATGTCCAAAACCAGAAAGTTAGCCCACCAGTTGTCCAAAAATGTGCATTATCTGTGCCCCCTTGAGGAGAAGGAGGGAACATACTATGCCCCGGTACAAGTACAGCGACAGGGTACAATTTTGCCACTGGTGGACACGGGATCTCAAGCTACCCTTCTGTACAGAAGGGCCTTTGATGAACTGAATGCAGGAAGGGGAGGGAATTAACAAATTCCTTTCACCTCACTTCCTGGACAACTCCAGAACTTTGACGGGAAGGAAATTCCCGTCGAGGGGACGGCAGATTTGGACATTAAAATTGGGCGACACAAGTTGAAACACCCGGTCATAGTTGTGACTCCAGAGGGCACCCCTTGTTTACTGGGGAATGACCTCCTGAGGAGGTTGTCACCCTTAATAGATTGCGTAAACAAGGTCCCCTGGACCCAGACTAGCCGACCAATAAAATTAAAACAGAGTGTCAACCATGTTAGTTTAAACGGCACCTGCCACATGGTTGAACAAAAATCTGACCAAGTAGAATTTCACTTCCAGAATAGCCAAATTCCAGACGTGACAGTAATAGCAGTAGGACAACAGACTGGTGATGGGGGGTCCTCTCTATTTCTGAAAATCAACCTTCCTTCCAGTCTAAAGTGGTACTCCACGCTGGAAGGAAACACTCTGAGATTCTATACTAATCCACAATCAGAAACTCCCACTCCTATAGTCCAGAAAGATGTGAAATCAGCTCAGAGCCTGGCTGATATTCAGCAAATTGGAGAGCAGTTGTTCATCCCTGTCCAGTTAAATGATGGGAAGGACTCTGTTCTCACCCGAGTGTGTGTGAGCAACGGTAAGAGCTTCATCAGCGAAGCCATGTTCCACCAACTCCCAAAAGATGCAGCCATTCCCACATTCAAACTGATAGACAAATGGGAAATGGACCTGGAAGCACCTAATTCCAAACATCTCCTGCCAAGCAGGTGTATGCTCAAAATCCCCATTGGCAACAAGAGCATAGTCCATAATTGTTGGGTCGTGCGAGACGTTACTGCCGCCTTTTACTTAGGCAGTGACATTCTCAATCACTTTGCCATGAGTTTGGACCTAATAAACTTCAAAGCTTGGTCCCGATTAGCGGATAATCCCATGGGCTTTGATGATCCAGAAAAAGCATTTAGGTCAGCTCAATTGCTACCTTATGCAGTTGAAATTCAGACCAAAGAGGAAGTCACCATCCCAGAAAGGACCCGACAATTCTCCCTGGAAGTGAAAGTTAAAAGAGGACAATATTTGCAAAACCCTGATGCTTACATACATCTAAATGCTTCTCTCCAACAGCAAGGGTTAGGGGTAAACCCAACACCATTAGTCAACATACAACATGACACCATTCCAATAGAGGTGGATAACAGCGACTTAAAGAGTATTACTCTAGCCGCAGGCACCATTATTGGAATGGCGGTTGATGACCAACATTTTTCCATAGATTTAGGTAATGAACTGTTAGGGCCAATCCCCAAGGACTGCTTTGACAGTGACAGTGATGACAATACAACACCAGACAGGATTTTTACCCGGCATGGGGGGAACTTCCTGGTGTACACTTCCTGCCCCTATGGTAAGGAAGATGTGACTTGTGACTTCAGGAGGGATGAGGTGATTTTCCAGGTCCATGAGGGCTGCCTTTCCCACCTGAAGCCTCCGGTCAAAATCAGCACTCTGACCAGGGACTTCTCCACCCAGCTGGAGGAGGCCGCTGAGATAGCCAAACCAGAAGTCTTTCCAGGCTTCAGGCAGATGGTGGAAGAGAGAGTCAACCTAGCTGATGCCTGTGTGACTCTGGAACAAAAGCAAAAGTTGAAACAAGTTTTCTTGGATTTCCAAGATCTCTTTGCGGTAGACTCATATGACTGTGGTCGCACCGACATCCACACAACAACAATCCCCACGGACCCTGGCATGACTCCAGTGTTTGTGAAGCAATATCGCTTGCCTCTCGCATCAATGGAGTCCCTTACTGAAATAATTAAGAACCTTGAGTCCCGGGGAATAATCCATCCAGTCCACAGCACCTTCAATAATCCGGTGCTGACCTTAGGGAGCTCAACAAACGGGTCCATACTTCCCGATGGCCTCTGCCCTACATTGACCAAGGGCTGGCCCAGATCCAGGGGTCACAGGTATTCACTGCAATAGACCTGACCAATGGATACTGGACTGTGCCTGTCAGTAGGGAGGACCAATACAAGCTGGTTTTTACCTTTGGTGGCCAGCAGTACACATGGACCCGGACTCCCTTCGGATACCTTAACTCCGGTAATGAGTTCAATATTTTCCTACATAAGGCCATGCCCGACCTGGGTGCGAGGGGTAACCTGGCTTATGTAGATGATGTCCTCATCAAAAGTTCATCTGTGGGGGAACACATAGCGGAGATCCGTTATGTTCTGACCCAGTTGAGGGCCGCCGGAGCAAAACTTTCCTTTCAGAAAGCACAGTGGTGTAGAACCCATGTTAATTTCTTGGGGCATGAGATTACTCCTCAGGGTCTCTGTCCCCAGGAAAAGAAAGTGGAAGCACTTCAGAAACTGAAAGACCCCACAACTCTGCGGGAACTAAGGAGCCTCCTTGGACTGACGAATTACAGCAGAAAGTTCATTGAGGGCTACGCAGAGATCACCAGACCCCTGATTCATCTCCTGAAGGGGGGGGTCAAGTGGGAATGGGGTCCAGAACAAGCCGAGGCAGTAAGACAACTCAAGAGAAGCCTCTCACAAGCGCCCTGCCTAGCTTACCCTGTCAGAAACAAGGAGTTCTTCCTGGAGACGGGGTTCTCTAATACGTGCTTGACGGCAGTATTATACCAAAAGCATGACAAGGTCAATAAAGTAATCTCCTATGCGAGCAAAACTTTATCCTCTGTGGAGGAAAAATTCAACGATTGTGAGAAGGCACTCCTGGCAACGGTGTGGGCATTGAAGAATTACCGCCCGTTTATCCAGGGGGAACACATCATAGTGGAGACTTCACACCAGCCTCTGCAATATCTCCAAAGTGACAGAATCCGGGCCGGAAATGTGAGTAATTCCCGAATTACTTCCTGGATTCTGTCAATGCAAGGCTTTCCTGTGGAGGTCGGATATGGCCAAAACAAGAAGAGTCCCCTCGCGCAAGGTCTGGCTGACTTGCATGATTGTGCCAGAGAAAACTGTCTCGAGGACGAAAGTCTAAAAATAAAGGACAACATGGAGGCATACCTTAATTCCCCCACAAAGTCTTTGAAGAAGACAAGTGTGAGGGAATGCCCACTGTATATGTGGATGGATGCTCTTACCATGTTGACAACGACGGGGAGAAAGAACTGGTGGCTGGCGTAGGGAATGCACGGGTGAAGGAGTTCCCAGAACCCTCCGCTGGATACAAAATTGGTCCCCGAAGTAGTCAGGTGGCAGAATTGATGGCTGTGCATCAGGCCATCCTCACTGCTGTCCAGCATCAACTCCACGAACTGGTCATAATCACAGATTCGGATTATGTACGGAACGGGTTCGTGGAGCACCTGGTTAATTGGAAAGCCAGAGGCATGTTATGTGCTAACAACAAACCCTTGAAACATGGGAAGTTGATCCAAAACATTGATGATCTGGTCACCTCGAATGAGATGACCATCTATTGGAAAAAGATCAAGGGTCATTCCAAAGTAGAGGGACCAGACAAAACTGGAAATGACTTAGCTGATCAGCTGGCCAAAACCGGGGCCATCCAAGGGGATCTAATTGAGATTGAGTCCCTGTTGGGGGAAATCCAGGTCACTGCTATCACTAGGTCCCAGACAAATGCTCACAATGACCTTTCAATTGCACAATGGAGCAAGGAGACCCCTGATGCTGATTTGATTACAGCTCAGAAGGGGGATCCAATTATTGGTAAGTTTTACCAACACCTTGAGGACCCTGAGAACTTTCCCCTGACGGATACCGATTACATTGGGAAAGAGGACCTAAGGGTGTTGATGAAATGTCTAAAAATGTTCCGGATCCAAGACGGTTTGCTGGTAAGGAAATCCAAAGCTGGCCACGATCAGTGGGTGGTTCCTACCTCATTCCGAAGCCTGATGTTAAGTCACGCCCATGATGCGGCCACCGCCGGTCATAGGGGGTTTCACACAACATTGGAAATCTTAAGAGAGGTTGCATACTGGCCACACATGGGGCAGGACCTCGACCAATACTTGAAGGGGTGTCTTGTGTGTGCGCAATTTCAGCCGACGTCCCTCACACACCGCGCGCCTCTCCAAAAGAGGGGGATGACACTGCCATGGTCAGATTTACAAATCGACTTTGTAGGCCCCGTGATTCGCTCTGCTAGGGGGAATAAGTACATGTTGACTGTGACATGCTTGTTTACCAAGTGGGTGGAATGTCTCCCAGCCCCATATTGCAAGGCAGAAACTGCTGCTGCCCTGATGATTAACCACATCTTTTCCCGTTTTGGTCTACCTCAAAGGATTGAGTCAGACAGGGGTAGCCACTTCACCAGTGAAGTAATGACAAAGATGAGGGAGATACTGGGGGTCAAAAGGAAGTTGCATATTGCTTACCGGCCAGCTTCTTCTGGGGCAGTAGAGAGATATAACCGAACCATTGTGAGCATATTAAAGAAGTTTGTGGCAGATTCTGGGCCAAGTTGGGATATCCGATTACCTCTGGTCCTAATGGCCATCAGATCTACCCCTTCATCTGCAACCAAAATGTCACCATTTGAGTTGATGACTAGGCGCAAGATGGTGCTTCCTCAGCATTTGCTCTACAGGACCCAAGAGCAGACACTGATAAATGCCTCCACAACTCATGAGTATGTGGAGAATTTAAGGAAACACCTTCAACATGCTTTTGCTTATGCTCAGCGGAATCTAGAAAGATCAGCTGATAGCATGAAGACCCACTATGACCTGAAAACTTCCAGGAAGGAATATCAGGTGGGGGACCGGGTCTATCTATACAATTTCCAAAGGAACCAGGCCAAACAGCGAAAATTTTTGCCTACATGGAAGGGACCCTTTGAGATTATAGACAAAATCTCCCCTGTGGCCTACAAGATCCGCATCCCCAAAGGCGGTTTGGCAGAGGGGGAAGACAAGTGGGTCCACATAAACCAGTTGAAGTGTTGCCATCCCAGGCACACTCTGCAACAACTGGAGGAATCCTCTGGAATCCTAGAGGGTACTGTCTCAGATTAATTCAGTTCTAACTTAAAATATCCTACATATCGCCTATCAAATTCTGAGTTTCTCAATGTGGGTGTTTTGGTTTTTGAATGCAAAAAGAAATGTGCATGTTCATATGTTTTGACTATAAATTTATATGCCACCCCACTATATCAATGGTGGGGGAAAAATGTCTATGAATAGGTATTGCCGCTCTTCCTTTGTCATCCTAGGAGAAAGAAAACCTCGAGACTGGCCAAGGAGGACGATCCGGAGACCGGGAGCAGAGACTCGGGGGGCCCAGTGTACCGCCCAATACTCCCATCAGGACCGGCGAGGAGAACCGATCGATCAGTACCGGATGGAGGAAAAGATGCTGAACTGTGCCATCTATTGGAAGAAGATGAGGAAACATCCCAGGTCTTGCGAGTCCCATCAGTGAAACAGAATGGCCATCGCAAGAGGGGGGGCTTGTGGGATGTTTTTACCCATGCATCCGAGCCCTACCTCAAAAACTGTGCAGTACTGGCATTGAAAACATCATGATGGCCAGATATTCCCAGAAAATGCCCAGGGAAGTGCATGAAGAATAGGCTGCCACCCATTTTGCCGATGTTATGGGCACAGAAGGGCACTGCCTAAAAACACCATTGGACTACCCACACAGTAGCCTGAAACCATTGGGAATGGCAATGCTGATTGCCAAAAGCAACCTAGAATTGTGGGGAATTCATTTTCTTAAATCCCAAAAATGGGTGCATTACCAGTACTCACCACTATCAGAAAGCCGGCGTTTTAAAACAACACCAGACTTTTTTTTTGTGTAAAACTGAATAAATGAACCCAAAGCAGGCCAAAGAAAGACTTACTGAGAGGTGGATACAATGTAAAGTTATATTCTGAAGTGACTTGAAGGTTTATAACAAGACTGGCTGAGCTGTGGATTTCAGCAGTTTAAGTAAATTTGGACTGAAAGACACTAAAAATCTAAATGTTTAAAAGAAATGAGTGACCTACTTTTGAGTGTCACGTAGGTTGCAATTGTTTAAATGTCATAGTTTTAAACTTAGAATCAGAATTCTAGCTGCATATGTAAAAATGGTTAGTTTTATTTGAATGCAGAAAACTGGGTAACTAAAAGTGACATTAGCTGGGGCCTGGCTTAAGGAACTGAATTCTGCCCACCAGCTACCCCTGACAGGAGTTGAGACTTGCCCAACTGCTGTGTTCCCAGGCCTAGCTGCCTTTTGCTGTTCCCACCAAA
This sequence comes from Ambystoma mexicanum, assembly GCF_040938575.1. Classification (NCBI taxonomy): domain Eukaryota; kingdom Metazoa; phylum Chordata; class Amphibia; order Caudata; family Ambystomatidae; genus Ambystoma; species Ambystoma mexicanum. The sequence continues at coordinate 644,323,763 of NC_090930.1, read as the reverse complement.
AGGGATATGACACTTCTCTGATTGAATTATCAAGGGACTGCTAGAGACTAAACATAGGACCCAGGCAGAGGGTTTATTGAAGTGGCCATAAATGGCTTCCTCTTGAACAATGGGCCTTCCAGGGCCCAGGCAAATGTTTTATTATGGGGGCCATAAAAGTGGCTTCCTCCTGGAAGGAAAGGGGAGGAGCACTGCATGTGAGAGCAAGCTGGCTTGGCAGAACTGGAAAAACCAGAAATTCAACCTTGTGCTGGGGGGAAACCACACCCCTTTGGAGCCAGAATATGGTTTTAGAAAAAGATGAATAACTCATAGTACGGACTTGTCATAATTATTTAAATGATACCATAATTCTTGTGATTTTTCTGCCCACATTTTAAGAGGTTTTTAGAACCGGTGGCATGATCTGGGGGCAAGCTAGCAGTTAAGAGGGTATTACTTAAAATGTATGCATGTTAAAAGTCTGATACTTCATCAATTAATGCCTGCATGCCTTGCACACATTTGGGTAAATTTGAGTAAGAATCTGATATTGGTAACCTGACCAAAAAGTGAAATATGTTGCCATTTCTCAATGCAAGCTCTCAGGAAGAGCAGATTTGGACAGGGTATACCTCCTGTGATATGTGATGGGTGCATGTAATTTTAAACAAATGTGTACCTGTACAAATATGTCTTTTGGGTCAAAATATAGATTGTGTGTAGTTTGACAGGGGTGGGTTCTCTGTACCATAAACAGACCTCATCATGATGACACTTCATTTCATTACCCCAATCAAGGGGAAGAGGATGAAGTGGCCAATGACAAGTGGAGAGGGGTAGGGCCTAGGAAGCTAGCCTTTCCACCCACTTTCAAAACACATAAAAGCAGACAGTCAGGACAGATAGGGACATTCAATTCCATTTGCTGCGGAGCATGCTGCCGGACCATACCACATCCAGAGATCCAGACTTCAAATCCATCAATCTCCAGAGAAAGCTGTGCAGAAAGATCCAGAAGCAGTGCTGTACCCAGAGAGAGCAGAGCTGACCCAGACCACTGTTAGCAGAACCAGAGAGCTGACCCAGATCACTGTGAAGTGCCGAGACCAGACCAGAGTCCAGTCTAAAACCTTACCAGATCCGTGGCGAGGCCCATTCTATTTCTAAATATATTGTGAGTACCTAGCAGAACTGTGCACAACCAATCTCTTAGTTAAAATAATCTAATCCAAGCTATTTTAATCTAAGTAGAACTGCCTCCTAACTGTCACCTGTCATTTGCAAAGCTGTCACCTGTCATTTCTAGTTGCTAGCTGTCACTTGTCACTTTGAACTTTAAAATTTCAAATCTGAAAAACGACCTTTACCATATCGCTCATATCTCCGTGACCGTTTGTCTTAGAGACTTGCAGTAACTTTCCTCTGAAAGCTGGGAATCTTGGCCTTTCAACGAACCTAGAACCGCATTCCTATTCCATACCCTATTGCCGCAATCGCGAAAAACGCACTCGCTAATTTTGCCGCGATTTGCAAATTTCTCCACGTGTGAAACAGCAGTTTCCTTGCTTTCCTTGCTAAAAATTCGTTTGCCTCTTAAGAACCATCCCTGAATCATTGCTAGAGTGAGCCTGGACTAATATTAACTAGATACCACTCACCCTGAACCTCTAGAGGGATATCAAAGCATTTTAGCATATTTTTCACTTCATTGCCAGCACATATAAAAGCATTTTAGCACATTTTCCAATATAGTGCTATCACATATAAAAGCATTTTGGGCCTGTGTTTCAAACTTCTGTAGTCTAAGCATGCTGGGGTGAACTGAATTACATTTGATTGCATTTCTGAGAACTGTGTGCTTTCCTTCCATTTCCTTGCATTGCATAAAGGGGGGAGGGTATTGCCAGAGAAAAGTGATTACATTGTTTTGTTGAAATCATATTGAGTATTTTCTGTATTGCATTTTCGTTCAACATTACATCCATCTGAACTTATATAAAGCATTCTCTACCACCTTATTCTTCTGTTCCTATTCACAAGTGTGCTAGTGCCAGACTATCCATTATTGATTACTGCTCAGATTCAGTGTGATATTCAATTATTAATTTATTATAAAGCGTGATATATATATATTGTTTAAATTATCAAATAAACCTTTAAACTTGCAAAACAGAACTACTTCTTGGCTCAGTGGGGTCAGGGGGATTCCAAGAGAGGGGTGTTATATAGGGGTAGTCATCCAGAACGCATGAACTGGACATAAAGATATATCAATAAGGGTTTCCATTCAGTATCCCAGACTAGGCATTGACTTAGCTGTAGTGTTGAATTGAATCCTCTTACAGTGGAATATCAAGAATTTGTGTAGTCAGATTGTTAAAGTAATTATTGCAAGATGAGCGACATACATTGCAGCTGTCAACTTCCATTTTGGCAGGATAAACAAATGTCACAAACTTGAGTACTTACAGTCTCAGAACTGCAAATACAGCAAACCACTTCTCACAGTGCTTTCTCATGCATATGATGATTAAATAGGTCACTACTCGAGCACACTCCATCTGCCTCATTCTGTTTGTACATGAGAATGTGAATCATATCCATTTATACCATTAACCTAATTTCTGCAGTATGAAGACCTTCCACTTTGATAAGGGTTAAAGATTGATGGAGGATTGATTAAGGAGGTCTGGTGTTGAAAGTCTAAATTTGTGTGTTCTTTGTTGTCTGTCTTGTCAGCGCTATGAAGCCTTTGGGTGTGAGGCGCTGTACAAAAAATAAATAGATACATAGATAGATCCCAACCTCCACCTTCTTTCATTGAAAGAGTAATGTGTCATCACTGGTTTCATTCTAAAGGCAAATTAAAGATCCACGAACCAGTCAATTCTATGTGTCAATTTGAATAAACTCTGGATAGTCCACAGGTGGGATGGAATGGACAACATTTGTTGCATGCTAGGCCCCATTAGTATCTCAATACTGATTTGGCATGGCATGCTATACCAACCATGTATACATGACTAGTCCTGTTGTGACTGTGGATTTGAGGATTTGTATAGCTGCTTTCAATGTAGCATAATGCTATGAATAACTCATGACTGTTCGAGCTCATCAATAAGTAACATTTTTATTTTCATGTACGCCATTGGCAAATAGAAATGTATCTATACATTAACACCTTAACTGTTTCTATATCAGTAAATGTTGGACTTCCCTTTGTAAGCCACAAGCTTACATTGTTATTAAATGGCCTGCGGTAGCGGCCATGTAATTATGGTTAAGTTGCTAAACCCACGTTTTGGGCATCTTATAACTTTGCTCTTCCTAGACAAATCCTCACCAAACTTTGCAAAAAAAGTTTGGTCCAGGGGGGGCAAAGTTATAGGGGGGGGGGTCCTAAAATTATTTTTTTCCCATAGGCTGAATGGAGAAAGAATTTCCGTCAAGCTTACAGCCCAAACCGCTGGATGAATTTTCACCAAATTTGCGGCATGAGCGGTTTCTTGGTCCCGAAAGTGTGCTTTTGTAAATTTGGTGAAAATCTGTCCAGTAATTTTTTTTTTAAATGACCAAAAATTGGGTCTATAAAAATAGTGATATATATGTCCGCTGCGTGGACACACTTCCCTGTTCGATCCGCGGGCAGGACACCAATTGGATAATTGGTTTGCTTCATGTCTGCAGACTCATGATGTGTTCGCTGATTGGTTGGGGTAAAGTGTGAGGTGCGTCACATTGTTTCGATGCTCTCGCCATATTGGATCTGCGGACAGTGCAGCGTGGAATTGAGCATAAATCCAATTTTGGGGAATTTATGTGTGTGTAGGAGTGCTTGGAAGGGTGGGGGTGTATGAGATGGGTCAAATGCTGTATTTGTTTAGGTGAGAGAAGGCCTTGATGTGTTCGCTGTGTCCACGTTCACCGCAGTTGTCTGCGGACATACTAAACACTGGGTGCACTACTGGCTATTTTACTTTAGTATGATGTTGGTTTTGGGCCGTTAGTAGAGCATTGGGTGAAGAGGGTATGTATTGAAGAGTTTGTGTGTTGGTTAAAATTATTTTTTAGAATGTTAATTTAAGTGGATAGGTTTTGAGGTGGATGTATTTGGATTGTGGTCATTTGGTAGGTGTTTGCTTCTATGGGTATGTTATGCTGTGGTGGTTTTGGCCACGGCCTAGTGTCTTGAGTGCATGGCTGAAGAGCCATAGGTCTTTGGCCATGCACCCAAGACTCTAGGTCCTGGTCCTGGCCACAACCACCACAGCATAACACACCCATGCTATCAAATATTTTGACTGTGGTATGTGGGCTGCTTAGGGGGATATTTTTTCAAAAATGTGTGTACTGATTGGCGGTAGTAATAGTGTTTATAGGATAGTGAGATGATGTGTGTTAGTTCATTTGTTGGATTGTGTTCAGAATATTGGTATTGAAGACATTTTGGGTTGTATTTATTGGTGAGGTGTTCATTTGCATCGTTGTATTATGTTGCAATGTTTGTGAGTCTAATTATTATATACTTACTGTTTCCTTTGTTGAGGCTGTATGTAGAGTTTTGGCTAGGCCATGCAGTCAAGATTGTAGTGTTTGGCATTAAACTCTGCAGCATAAGATACCCATGGAAGCAAACATTTTGGATTGTGGTCTATGTTCAGGTGTTAGCTTGAATGGGTGTGTTATGCTGTGGTGTTTGAGTCCAATCATCATATACATACTGTTTGACTTTTTGTGGTTGTATGCAGTTTTTTCATGACATGGGTAGTTGGAGCAGACTTTTTTTTTCAATCACTGTGATAAAAGAAACAATCACATGTTAGTGTAGGTAGTTTGTAATGAGTATTGCATTGCATAGTAGACACTTCTGTATGTTGTCTCACAGTTAGTACTTTAGAAGTACTATAGTTCCAACCAGTGTACTGTGCAATTTGCTCAGTTCCTGTGTTTGTTCATTAAATCATAGGGTCTGTGGGAAAAAAAATCATCCATGCTGGATGAAAAAAAAAACTTTCTAGGTTGTGGTATAATATATACCAGTGTACTGTGCAATTTGCTCAGTTCCTGTGTTTGTTCATTAAATCATTGGGTCTGTGGGAAAAAAAAATCTTCCATGCTGGATGAAAAAAAAAACTTTCTAGGTTGTGGTATAATATATTTTCTATATTTTACTTTCAGTGATTTTACTTCAGTGATTTCTATATTTTACTTTCAGTGATTTCTATAGGAGGAATTGAATCAGTGTATGGTTTTTGATTGGACAGAGGTGGTAGTATTGCTCCAATTCGATAGCAGTTGGTGTATTCTATCTGTTTATTTTTTTTTTCCATTTTAGTGGTATTCACCTATCTGTTGGCTTGTTGTAGATTTTTGGGGCAGTTAGATACCTTTTGGCGTATTCTAACTGCTTATTTCTTGTTTTGTGGTATTCATCTATCTGTTGGCTTGCTGCAGATTTTTGGGACAGTTAGATACCTGTTGGCGTATTCTAACTGTTTATTTCTTGTTTCATTTTAGTGGTATTCATTTATCTGTTTGTTTGTTGCAGATTCTTGGGGCAGTTAGATGCCTGTTGACGTATTCTAACTGTTCATAGTTTTGAAGTTGAAGTTTTGTTTATGTTCATACACAGAGTAGTTATTAAAATTTGGATTTACGAATATTAAGTAAGCATTTACAAGATTTGCTGGTAATCTCTGTTTTAGCGTATTGGTAGCATCATTACATTTGAACCATCCACAATTCTTTTTTATATATGCAGTGTAGTGACCTGCATTGCTTGTGGCTCCTGCATGGTAGATTATACCTATTGGTGTGAAGGTTTTCTTACCAAGTGATACTTGACGATGTGTGAATACAGTCAGCTTGCAGTTGTTTTTGGTACCATCTGCACTGTAACGTAAAAGCATTACTATTACATATTTACTATGTGTCTGTATTTGTAAGGTGGAACGATTATCGGAATTGCAGGTAGTACATAATCTGCCATGGTTTGCATTTTGTACAAGTTGGTGAAATGGAATGGATTCACAGTTAGGTATGGATACATACACAAAGCGTTCATTAGTAACTTCTTCTTGTGCGACATGGCTGCAAAGAGTGCATGTATGTTTCCACATGTATGAAATAATTTATAGGTATTTTTTTGTTTTCTAGTACTTGTAGTAAGTACATTTATAGGTATGTTTTTGTTTTCTAGTACTTGTAGTAAGTACATTAGAAACTCTTGTGGATCTTCTTGTGTGTTTACAGTGAATTTGACCATTCCAGCACAGTAGTTAAATTCCTGCCTTATTCCATAACACTGTAATTGTTGTCAGGATTGTTGGTTGCATTTCTGTGAAGGACTGACATTTGCAGACACAATTGGTCTGTCCCGTGTAAGTAAATGTTGTCAATATTTGGTGGCAATTGGAATATAATATTGATACATTTGCGTCGCATTTTACACCAGTTGTATGTGAAAATTTGAATGGACCTGACAGTTCTATGTCCAAGTCATTTGTTCAGAGTGTGCGTTGTTTATTTGAAGAGGTAGCTGAGTTAGTTTAAGCAGTATATTTTTCTTTGGTTGTGGTCCTTGATGAAATATTAGCTTCTTTTACTTCCTTTGGAGGAATTTCTGTGAGATCCTGCATAGTTTGAGTCTTAAGTAGTTTTCTCTCACAATGTTTTGCTTTTTGCAGAACAGGATAGGTTTTTAGAGGGGGGTGTAGAGTGAACGTAGTCTATTGTATTCTAGAATGCAAGGAATATCAGCATTTACTTTACTTTCATCAAAGTTGATTAGAAATAGTCTGTCAACTATACGTACATGTTATAGTGGCTAGATAGCTCATGCCTTCTTTAAAGACTGTGCTACCAATATCTATCAATGCTTTATCTAGGATTTAGGGTAAGACCTTGTGAATTGTGAATGGTGACTGCGTGTGCTAGTATTAGAGAAAATTGTTCTCTGCGTACATACATGTCTTTGAAAAGAAGGAAGCGGGCTGTTGACCGTCCTATCCTTTTAACTTCTGATAGTTTGTCCAAGAGAATATTGACAAACTGAATGTTGTTGTCACGTGGGTATGTTTGAAAGCCAACAACTGTACGAAGTGCTCCATTAACTAGTCCTTGGTCCACGTCAATGTTATGTTTAAGCATTGCTCTACATTTTAAAGATAATTTTAATATTTTCTCCAAACCAGCTGTGTTACAGACAGAGTTTTTCAAGGTGTTTAGCCTTGTTGTGGCTTGTTCACACATGGGTAATGTCATACCATGTACGTTCAGTTTGTCTTTGGAGAACATTTGTACTATTGGTTGCATTTCTATTTTTAACATTGTTTCATTAAATTTGAACAGCTTGCAAGAATTGGCATCAAGGACATACAATTGACTTTTTTGTGTGCTAATTGTTCCATGACATCAGTAGCACATGAGTTATGACCATAGGGTGCATGGATGTGCCTGGTTTTTAATATAGATTGTGCTTCTTGAGAAAGTACACCAACTCGAATACTTTTTAAAATGTTGGCGTATGTGAGGTGTGCAGATTGATGCATATTTTCAGTTAATTCTCTGTATTGGAAATGTTGCCAAACGTTGACATTTCCTATGCTGGCAAGAGCTTTACAGCATAGTTTGTGCCCTAAGGTTTTTAAAATGATTCACCTTTAACTGGTGTTAATTAAATAAGATCACCGGAAACTATAATGTGTTTTCCTCCAAAGAGTTCTTGATAATCTATTTTCAGTACCTCTTGTAATCTGAGGTGAATGAAGGCTAATATTAGATTGGAAACCATGCTTACTTCATCTATTAGCAGAATTTTAATTTTTTTGAAAACTCTGCATAGTTCCATTGCAACTTCTGGAGAAAGTTTGTAATAGTCTAAACTGTTTTGGTGTTCTACTGGAAGGAGTAGTAATCAGTGTCAAGAGACACCACCTATGTTGTAGGCAGCTAAACCTGTGGAGGCAATTACAACAGCTGACAGTTTGTTGTTTGTCAATTGTTGGAGGAACTTGCTGATGATTTTGATTAGGAACATTTTGCCTCAACCAGCTTGACCACTTACCTATAGCAGTATAGTTTTATAGTCTTGGCAGATACCATTTTTACTTTCATGTTGCACACCATGTTCAATTTGTTTTGTTACTTCTTGGAAAATGCTACGCTGCTCATTGTTTAGTTGTGATTTTAGTACAGCAAAGTCTTCTGTAGATTTCACATACTAACACATGTTGTTTTCTACTTCTGCCATGGCTAATTCTGCCTCATTTGCTATTAGTGGCTCTCCAAGTGGTTCTTGGCTTCCTGTTACAGAAGGTTGACTACTGTCAGGAGTGTCCACATCTAGTTGGGCTTAGAGTTCTTCCTAGTGTTGCTGTTCATTGTGCCACATTGTTTTGTACTGTGTAAAGTTTACGTCTGTTATACTGCTTTCGTTTGCTTTGAAAGCATCTTTATAGGAGTCATAGGTATCTAGTAAATCTTCTTCTTTTCTCTGTGGTTTAAAAAGTTATAGCAGGGACATGTAAAACAGTGTTTTATGTTGAGGAGTTTTCAATGACTATTTGATATGATAAATTAAGCTTTATTTGGTAAGTAACACTACGCTGCCTTCACCATTTCCACTCTGTATCTACCTTTCTTTTCATCTGGTTTAATATTATTTTGGTATGTGAAGTTTTGGGCTACTTGATATAGAGACATGGTTTCCAATGTGGTACTGTTTGGGTAGTATATGTCTAGTAAATTGTTTTTCAAAATGCCTTGGCTGTTTGGATCATTTGTGCCTATTGTTTCTACGTCTTCATATGATTTGAGAACTTTTTTTCTAGATTTCACTGGACTGAGCCATACTATATTTCCAGATTTTCCATACAAGGCAGTACCGGTTAAACGGCCTGCAGCTTCATAGCAGCCACATTCTCTATGGGAGAGCATTGTTATGCATAAACTGTACAATTTCTGTGATAGTGTTTTGTCAGATTATATGTCATCCTAGAGTTCTTGAAGCTCTTTTTTGTCTGCTTTGGTTAAGTAGGCTGTGACATATCGTGCAACTGCAGGTGAATTGTCTGCAATGTACTGGACATCTATATTTTTATATATTTCTATATTTCGCGCCTTGAAACACTTGTGTATAGGCGCGTTACAAATACCATATCATATCATATCATATATTTGCATCCCATAGGAGGGCAATAGGAGGGCAATGATTGCATTGTAATCATTCATGTATTTTGATTCTTCTGTTCTTTTTATGTAATATGTGTTCTTAGGTGATTTTCCTTTGACATTATGTCTAACTGAAGACATGATTTTTTTACTTGACCTGTTGTTGAAACTGGTCTAGGGAAACCAAAGCGGCATTTGGTGTAGTAGTCTCCTCTGTTTTTATATTTGTGACGACAATACTTCCCATATTTGTGTCTTTGAAATTGTAAAATGTGTGCATGAAGGTCACTATGTCTTATTTGTGAAGGGACTTCACAAGTGACAAATTTTTGGATGAACTGTAAAAAAGTGGCATCACAGTCTTGAGCAAATTTAGGAGCATCTTTAATCCACAAAGCATGTAGATGTGTGGTGCTCCTCTGGCTTGGTATTCTTTTCTCCAAAAGAAGTGTTGTACTTCTCCAAGGGGAGGAACAGTTTTATTACAAATGAAGTGTAGCATAACAATGAAGCGATGATGGAAATATCTTGATACATTTACAGGATCTAGAGAGCAGAGTTCGCCTGGTGTTTTTATATCTATGTTTGTTTTGTTTTTGTTTGCTATGTGTAGGAATTCGTGTAAATCGTCCCATGCATATTCTGCACAAATTAATGTCACGAACCAAATGGGTGGGCCAAGGTTTCTTATCATGCAGCGTACATCTCTGTGACGTTGTAACCTTATTCTTTTGTACCACAAATGTTTACTAAAAGATTTGTAATGCTTGACTGTAAAACATCATCTTTTTCTTGCACTTTTTGTAGTAATTGTGTAGCTGACATATTTTGAAAATGGATACCTGATTTCAATGTATGTGCAACTCTGTAGCATAGAGTTCCTAGTTCACTTTCAACGAGAAGGTGGAATATGTATTCCACTTTTTGTCTGAATCTGGGGTCTTGAGAATACATTTGTAAAGAGCAGTATTCTGATGCTGTCATTTGTGTGGGTCTATCATCGTACCTTCCACCTTTTCAAGTAGGAAAGAATAGAGAGAAGGCACTTGTTTCTATACATTTTCCCCATATGCTGATTGGAGTTGCTTTGGCTTGTCACATTTGGTATGTTTCTAGTGCATCATCTATGGTGTCTTTAGAGTGTAATGGGTGAATTGTATAATGGTCTAAAATATTGGATTCTGTAGTAGGATCTAGAAGTTGAAATTGACCAGTTTCTGATGAGTCTTGAATTTTTTCAGTGGTTTCCCTCAGGTTTTCTTCAATATCAATTTCTATGTAGTATTCATTGTTGTCTTTTAGATATTGCAGGGCTTGTCTAACTTTATGTAAGTCCACGAGTTGTTGCCAAATATTTTGTCTTTTGTACGTACGCCATTTACTAAGATAATTAAAGATTGATCTATTGGACGTTGCACTCCCAAAGTGTATACATTTTCTTTGAGATCTAATGGCAAATAAACTACTTTGTCACAAATGCCTTTCACTAATTCAGATAGATGTAATTTTGCTGATTTTGGTTGAAGGCGTATTATTGCTTGAAATGGGTTCACTGTTTGAATTATGATGCTTTCATATAAATTAAGTTGTTGCAGGGGTTTTGGTAGTGGAATAATTCCAAGTTATTTGTGATAGTAGGTAGGTAGTAGGTGGATGAATGGGGATGTGTTTGGAACCGGTGAAGAGGGTGGAAGCGGTGAAGTGGATGGAATGGGTGAAGTGGATGGAACATGTGAAATCGGTGGAATCAGTGAAGTGGATGGAACGTGGGGAGATGACGTATGTGGGTGGTTGATGCATGGAGAAAGGATAACCTGGGTAGAACAAATGAAAGAATCCTTGCATAAAATGGTTGGAGTGCATAAAATGGTGGAGTGCATAAAATAGCTTGGACTACATGGAACGGATTAGAGTGCATGGAACAGATTTGAGTGCATGGAACAGATTCAAGTGCATGGAACGGATTTGAATGCATGGAACGGATTGGTGTGCATGGAACGGATTGGAGAGCATGGAACAGATTGGAGTGCATGGAACGGATTGGAGTGCATAGAATTGCATGACTTACATGGAATGGTTTGGAGTGCGTGGAACGTTTGAAAGAGCATGGAAAAGAACAGTTTTGAGTGCTTGAAACGGTCGTAATGCATGGAACAGTCAGAGTACATGGAACGAATGATTACATGGAACTATTGGAGGGAGCACAATCTCAAACACCTAAGGTAAACCACCATATCACATCTCCACGCTTACTCTCTTTTTTACACCACCAATCAACTAGAACACAGCGATACTATGACACCATTCAGTATAGCTGTCCTCATACCATCATCTGCCGCATACTCCCCATCGCTCTAACTAAACACTGCTGGTTACACACCCTCCAGCCTAGATGTTCTCCTCAGGCCAAACGCAGCCAGAATTGGTCTGGATAAAAAAGTGGCCAGAACGATCACATAGGGCCTCATTCTGAGATTGGAGGTAGTCATGGCGCTATTTGTGCCATGACTGCCTCCAATAATGGGTCCGGCAGCGGTATGGTTCAATGGGGACTTACTGGTGTAGTCCACCTTTGCGGAACCGGTAAGTCCCCATTGAAAAGGCCATTCCCCATTCCCATTTGAGCCCCCGTAGGGCTCAATGGGAATGGGGAAGGCGCTAATAACGGTACTGCAAATTGCGGTACCGTTATTAGCTCTGAAGTCCCTTAACGGGTCCCGTCCATAACATCTGGTCAGACCGGGCCTTAAAGGAGGGACCCGCTAAGGGAACTCGTAGTAGAGCGGTAAGGGTTTACCGGCACCGGTCTCCTTACCGGTGCCCGGTATCCCTTACCGCCCTACTCGTAATGAGGCCCATACTCTTGATCTCTCACCCACCACACCTACCGCTAAGAAGCAGCTATCAAACGAATCCCACACTAGCTGCACACATATCCAGTGCTCACACGCACCTTTGACTCTCTCTATTCTCTCTACTGACTTGAATTTCGGTTTCCGAGGGCGTTCAACCAACCAGTGCCTTGAGACCATACCAATGGTACATAAGGCGCTATATAAATGCAAAGTAACATAACATAACATAGCACGTGAAGGTGTTTGGTAGTTGTCAAGTTTTGCAGTGCAGTAACTGCAAAGTATTAAGGGGTCAGTAATTCAGTATTTGTTTTCTGTTAAAAGATAGAGAGCTAATTAGAATCACTTGGAATCTTCATTGTCTTCTATTTTGTACGCTATGTCTACAATGTTTCTGCTAATTTGATAAAAAAAAGTCCTGCGGCAACACACACACACACACATGTTTTGGTACTTCAGCAGATGTACTTTCAAACTTTAGTATTTCTTTTTTGTATGTGTGTAGTAGAAGGTTGCCATCTGTAAAGTTGTTGCTAGTCTGTTGTAAAGCTATTGCATTTTGTAACTGGCTTTCATTTCCAAAATATTTTCTCTGGATATGCTCTATTTCTTCGAGTAGTTCTTTGGCTGTACCATGTAGAAGATTGTTATTTAAATTGGCTAGTGCCAAAGCAGGACTTTTGCCATAGTACAGTTTATGAACCAGATTTCTTATGGTGTGTTGATAACATTTTGATATGATGGAAGGAGATTTTGCAAATAGGTCCAGAAATGCAGGCTAATGAATGTCCTTGTAGTCCTGTGTATTTGCGTACTGGACAGGAGTCCATATTTTGTAGTAGTTCAGCTATGTTAAAAATTGATGTCCACAGCCATTTGTAGACTGAACGTATTGGTTCAGTTGAATGGAGAGTTCATACTAAGTTTTCTGGGGATATTTTTGTGAGCAGCGTTTCTTGTTCCATAATGGTATTATTAAGTTTTTCATACCCTCGTCCACTGCTATGTATGGCAATTGGGTTTATTTGTTTTTGTTTGTATGCTTCTTCATTGAAATATGGTTATGTGCTTGTGGTGTGACCCCATTCACCTCCACAGATGTTTGTGAAGCTATCTTTGTTGATATTCCTTTTATTGAGAAGTCTTTTTTGTAGTTTAGTACTTAGTTTTGTTGGTGGTTTCATTCTGTTTAAAATTAAAATAAATAATTTTCTTTTGAAAAGGACTGCACTGTCTATGAGAGCTTCTAGGATACATTTTCTACTGTAGTTTTAAGGGCTGTGCGTGATTTCTCACCTGTTTTGATAAGGTTCTGAAGGACTCTGTGCCGGTACATTTTTGGTAAAATAATTTTTTGGGTATGCTTACTTTTGGCTACATCAAGATTTATAGGTGCAGTGTTAGCACTAGTGGTATCTGCAGTCTTGTTAACCACTTTCTGTTTCGTTTTACATTTTGAAAGAGGAGGCAAAGTTTCTGTACTGGAAGCTTGTTTTGTTTCACTTAATGACTGTATTAGCTGTTCTGTTTGAACTTTTTGTACTAACTCTGCTAGAGGTTTTGCTCGATGGACCCCAGCCGGCCCATAGGACTGGGGGTTTCCAAACAGATGAGCAGCAGCACTCTGGAGATGGATGGGGATGCAGATTCGTACTCTTGCACCAAATCAATAATGACAACTTAATAGTTTGGCAAAGGGAGTCTATTTACTTACAACTACAAAAAACGGGGAGTTCAATGAATGTCAGCAATCGCTCGATCTTCCTTCTCACTTCAACTCCAATTAATTTCAGAAAAACATAACTTTTATACCAAAAACTCGTCATCACTGACGTGTAACTTAAAACTTAGCATGCAACTTGATTGTTTCTAGGAAGGTAACTTTAATATAGGTATTATATCTGTATATGGTAATGGGGAGAAGGGATTGGATAAACAACGTCAGGTGGGCAACTAAGCCCTTCCTTCAAAATGGCTACTGTAAACGTCATTAGAAACGTTTCATTGGTTCTACTAAATATAGGACCCTAGATTACATGGTCAACTATGATTGGGTTGGCATCAACCCCACTCATACTTTTCCACTTGTGCTTAGCAGTATGCAGAAGAGCCTGCCAGGTGCAGGAAGTTCGTCTGCACCCCCTGCTTCCCTCCAATTATTACTACAATCAATCATCACTACAGTGGTCATGTGTCATGTGTCAATTATGTATTTGTGGTTGGCCTCAAGTCTACTTCTTGGCCTGGGATAGTTAAGGAGTCTGTGTATGGCGAAGGTCCATGCATAGGTGTGAAAGTTGCATCCCTTCCTGCTCGTCTGGTCACGTGATTTCGACACTGTGAAATTGTCTTTTGCTTCTTGCAATTGCATGTATTTGATTCAATTCTGCCAGTCATCTGCCATCTGTTGCTTATCTTGACCTTTCTGAACAGGATGTTCTTCTTTCTCTTAATTGTATCCACTGTTGGCCTATTCTAGCTGATAAGACCTTGGCTTCTGGGCATGGTTTCCTTCGTCTGAGTTTCTCTCTATGTCTTTAATTCTCAATTTGTTTGGGGCAAACCTCTCCTCTTGAGACCTTTAGTAACCTTTGGTTGATTCTGTTCTTGTGCGTAGTGGAAGCATACTTATATAAAGTGCTTCTTTGATGTGGATATATGTATAGGTGGTGCTTGCCCCAATCTATCTTACTACTAAGCATAAGCAAGGCTCACGATGTCTGTGCTTCTTGCAGTTACTTTGCATATGTACACATTTAAACTAACCAAATTTCTTCATTGTGCATATGGCATAAGTTCCTGACATCTTGACATCAATGGTTTCACTTTAGGCTCACAATGTCACTTATCCATGGTATTTCGTCTCTTTTGTCATCATTCTCAGGTCGTCATATCTTCTATATGTGAGTCAGTCTGGGTTCTTATGATGTCACCATTCGTCTTCCTTCAGTATCTTTTTAGCTTCTTCGGGTAAAGAATTCTGACAATTGTCATTCTGTCTCACTTGTCGATATGGTTTTCTCAATGGGTACCTTAATGTCCAGGTTTTCGTAGGTGTTGGTATTTCAACAGGTGCTGTTATCCTGATAGGTCCTGGACAGAGCTCAACTGTGGCTCTCTGCTGGTTTAGTTGCTCATCATACATCACATATTTCGGCGTGAACGTTCCTGGTACTTCAAAATGTGCGGTTGGAGTGTGAATTGAGCTTGGCACCTCCTCTACAAGATGGATACTTGAATGAGAGAGTTGTCTAGATTGGAAGAACAGTTGTAGAGGCAGTGGTGTTGTTTCAGCTGGAAGCCTTTAAAATCATATTGGCTGTATGTGTGCATGAATAAAGATGCATGTACTCATCCTGGCTGTGTGTCATTTTATAACACACTAGAAAGCCTTCTCCTCTAATTATACTGTTATTTGTCCCATCTCTTAACATGAAATGCCACTTTGTTAGATAGCTGTGTGTGTTGTGTCTGATTAATATTATAATCATTTCTAAAGGAAGTACAAATGATAACATGTATGTTAAATATGCAGAATGTATAGAAAGGAAATGGTGTGTACATCCTATGCACTATAATGCATTCAATGCTATTATGTTTGAAATGTGGATAAATAGGTTGCAGTGGTTACAGAAATGATGGAATGAATGAATGAACACAATAATAGTTTTCACATTACAGTTAGTATATGGGTAAATACAAATTTGGAGAGGAGACAGGTTGCAAGTGACAGTTGATCATAGCAGATGGGAGAAATGACAGTAAGCTTTTTTACAGGTTATACAAGGTAAGTGACAGTTACTCTTTTTAAATGCATTTATACAAGATCTGTACATGTACTGCGCAGAAAATAGTCATACATGTAGTTTGTGTTCATACATGTGGATGTGCATGAATCTGCAAGTAGAAATGTTGGATAGCTTTGTAGTAGTTTCTGTAGGTGCTTTGCAATCACAGCCCAATTTTACTCAGAGTGATCAACAGTACATCTTAAGTGCTGAATTGTGATGATGGAGATAGATGTAAAGTTCGTGGATGTGATTAGTGAATGGTTGTGTGACTGCTTAACAGTAGCCAATGAGGGAATGGTGTAGAGAGTGAAGTGGAAAGGGTAGAAGGGCTGCCCCAGTGTTACACGGTCTGTGTACACTGCAGATGTTCATGGACAGGGCCTGCCACATCCTGGGTTTCTCAGCAAATCCAGCATGGAAAGGGGACTGTAGGGATTATCCAATCAGGTGTTGAGGTTGTACTTTGTATTCAGAGAGGTTGTGTGTAGTGAAGATGGCAGAGGTGGAGAAAGTCAGGGTGTTGGTGTGTGGAGATATGTTTGCGAATGGTTTGGAGCAGTATGCTAAATGTAGGAATGTGGCTAACAATTTTGACATAAAAGGAGTGGAGGTGGTGTGGAGCATTGTGCCTGGTTTCAATTTGCAGGCAATGCTAGAAGTTTGCCAAGATATGGCTAGGGTTAACCGTCCATGTGTGGTTGGCCTGCACTGTGGTGCTTTGCCTTTGGGCAGTGCCCCTACTTGGTTGGAAGATCTGGAAAACTTGGTTCAGGCAGTAATGAAAGTACTTCCAAATGCCAAGGTTATTTTTTCTAGTTTGGTACCTAGGGCAATATGGGACAATAGTTCTGGTTTTTGTCCTCAGCAAAATGTTGCTGGGTGTTTAATCAACCGAGGTGTGTTTGCTTTTATGATTAGAGCAGGCCTGTTCTTTTGCAACAATGACAACATTGATTCTGGTAATGTTGTTTACTATAAAGCAGATGGCATGTCTTTATCTTTTATGGGAAATGCCATACTGTTTTGGAACATAAGTATTGCTTTGGAGAAGATAATTTGAAGATATTTGGAGGAAAATAAGGGGAAAAAAATGAAAAATTTACAAAATGAAAGGTGTTTCTGAAGTATCTGCAAAAAAAACAAAGAGCCAACCTCAAAGGGGAAATGGGGCACAGCATTAACATTTTCATTCCCCACTCTCAGATTTTTCAATTTGTCTGCAGACACCGCGATTGTTCGCGGACAGCGTGTATTACATGCAAGGAATATGAGGTTGAGAGGCAAGCAAATGAGACTCTGCAGAGCAAGGGATTGGTCAATAAGGTTTACTGGGTGTGCTGTGTAAGGAGAGACTTTGTCACAAAGTCTTTTTCCTGGGAGGAGAGCAGATAGCTATGGCTGTGTGTTTCAGAAAGCAGATTGTCTGGATTTTGGGAGATTTGTGGATAAATTGGTTGGAGGTGCATGCAGATCAATGTGGAGTGGCAGCATATCTTGGATTCCCTCATGTGGAAGTGCATGTGGAAGTGCACTGGCATGGAGTGCGTGGAATTAAGTGGCTGGATTTGGTACTTCTTTGTGCTACTTTGGTGACATACAGGCCGATTCATGGAATAAATGTGCGCCGAAAATTCCGGCGCAGAGGGGCCTATACGTGCGCTGCGCCGAAAAATAGCGAAAAGCGCAGGGAAACCAGCGCACGTCGATTCATGGAAGTCCGTGCGTAAGAAAAGCATAGGACGTGCGCTGAAAAAGTGCGCGGCGCACGTCGGCGCACAGGTCAACCAACGGCGTGCGCCACGGCCACTGCGCTATCACTCCGAGCGCAGCGCACAGCTCTAAAGTAGGCGGAACACAGGGCGGGACACTCGGAATGGGGAATAAAATGGGGCACAACACTCGGAATGGGGAAGAATGTGGGCGGCACGGGGAAGTACAGGAGGCAAGTGCGCGGAACGCACACACGCTCTCCGGCAACACGTATTCATGGATTCGAACAGGGCAAAACAGCGCTCGATCAAACCAGCGCACAGGCCCAAAAACGTACGCCACAAGTAAGCAGGCGGTAGCGTCCCGACGCACTCAACGAAAGTGCGCCAAAACCTGCGACAACAAATACCACCCACATACAGCAATGGGCCATACCGTGACCCCAAAGGACTAATGATGTGCAAAGGTGTACGCCATTTACACGGACACCCACTGTTCAAAAATTCGCGCGTGTGTGTACAACGGGTTGCGCGAGAAGTCACTCGCGCGATTGCCCTGGGTACGTGTATCCCGGGGTGCGGGGAAGTCCCACACGCGATTGCCCTGGCCACGTCGATACCAGGGGTGCGTGTGAAGTTCCACACGCGAAAAGCCAGGGTACGTCATTTACAGGGGTGCGCGGGAAGTTTCACACGCGAAAAGCTAGGCTACGGGAATTCCAGGGGTGCGCGTGAAATCCTACACGCGAAAAACTAGGGTACGTCATTTACAGGGGTGCGCGGGAAGTTTCACACGCGAAAAGCTAGGCTACGGGAATTCCAGGGGTGCGCGTGAAATCCTACACGCGAAAAACTAGGGTACGTCATTTACAGGGGTGCGCGGGAAGTCCCACACGCGATTACAGCAGGGCAGGGTACGTGTATTTCAGGGGTGCGCGGGAAGTTCCACACGCGAATAGCCTGGCCGCATGTATTTCAGTGGTGCGCGGGAAGTTCCACACGCGAATAGGCTGGGCGCGTGCATTACAGGGGTGCGCGGGAAGTCCCACACGCGATTACAGCAGGGTACGTGTATTTCAGGGGTGCGCGGGAATTTCCACACGCGAATAGCCTGGGCGCGTGTATTTCAGGGGTGCGCGGGAATTATCACACGCGATTTGGCTTGGTACGTGTATTACAGGGGTGCGCGCGAAGTCCCACACGCGATTACAGCAGGGTACGTGTATTTCAGGGGTGCGCGGGAAGTTCCAAACGCGAATAGCCTGGCCGCGTGTATTTCAGGGGTGCGCGGGAAGTTCCACACGCGAATAGGCTGGGCGCGTGTATTTCAGGGGTGCGCGGGAAGTTCCACACGCGAAAAGCCTGGGCGCGTGTATTTCAGGGGTGCGCGGGAAGTTCCACACGCGAATAGCCTGGGCGCGTGTATTTCAGGGGTGCGCGGGAATTTCCACACGCGAATAGGCTGGGCGCGTGTATTTCAGGTGTGCGCGGGAATTTCCACACGCGAATAGGCTGGGCGCGTGTATTTCAGGGGTGCGCGGGAAGTTCCACACGTGAATAGCCTGGGCGCGTGTATTTCAGGGGTGCGCGGGAAGTTCCACACGCGAATAGCCTGGGCGCGTGTATTTCAGGGGTGCGCGGGAAGTTCCACACGCGAATAGGCTGGGCGCGTGTATTTCAGGGGTGCGCGGGAATTTCCACACGCGAATAGGCTGGGCGCGTGTATTTCAGGGGTGCGCGGGAATTATCACACGCGATTTGGCTTGGTACGTGTATTACAGGGGTGCGTGCGAAGTTACACACGCGATTAGGCTGGGTGGGTCCTGTCACCCTCGACGGCCCCTGCAGGCAGCCCACAAAACAGGGGACTACCCTGCACACCTGCTCATGTCTCCCACCACCCCCACCCCCCCAGTCACCAGGGGTACCCTCCACCAGGCCCCCACTCATGTCTCCCACCACCCCCACCCCCCCAGTCACCAGGGGCACCCTCCACCAGGCCCCCAACCATGTCTCCCACCACCCACACCCCCCCAGTCACCAGGGGCACCCTCCACCAGGCCCCCAACCATGTCTCCCACCACCCCCACCCCCCACCATCCAGGGGCACCCTCCACCAGGCCCCCACTCATGTCTCCCACCACCCCCACCCCCCAGCAGTGCAGGGGCAGCCTCCACCAGGCCCACACTCATGTCTCCCACCACCCCCACCCCCCACCATCCAGGGGCACCCTCCACCAGGCCCCCACTCATGTCACCCACCACCCCCACCCCCCAGTCACCAGGGGCACCATCCACCAGGCCCCCACTCATGTCACCCACCACCCCCACCCCCCCAGTCACCAGGGGCACCCTCCACCAGGCCCCCACTCATGTCTCCCACCACCCCCACCCCCCAGCAGTGCAGGGGCACCCTCCACCAGGCCCCCAACCATGTCTCCCACCACCCCCACCCCCCACCATCCAGGGGCACCCTCCACCAGGCCCCCACTCATGTCTCCCACCACCCCCACCCCCCACCATCCAGGGGCACCCTCCACCAGGCCCCCACTCATGTCACCCACCACCCCCACCCCCCCAGTCACCAGGGGCACCCTCCACCAGGCCCCCACTCATGTCACCCACCACCCCCACCCCCCCAGTCACCAGGGGCACCCTCCACCAGGCCCCCACTCATGTCTCCCACCACTCCCACCCCCCAGCAGTGCAGGGGCAGCCTCCACCAGGCCCACACTCATGTCTCCCACCACCCCCACCCCCCACCATCCAGGGGCACCCTCCACCAGGCCCCCACTCATGTCACCCACCACCCCCACCCCCCCAGTCACCAGGGGCACCCTCCACCAGGCCCCCACTCATGTCACCCACCACCCCCACCCCCCCAGTCACCAGGGGCACCCTCCACCAGGCCCCCACTCATGTCTCCCACCACCCCCACCCCCCAGCAGTGCAGGGGCAGCCTCCACCAGGCCCCCAACCATGTCTCCCACCACCCCCACCCCCCAGCAGTGCAGGGGCAGCCTCCACCAGGCCCCCAACCATGTCTCCCACCACCCCCACCCCCCACCATCCAGGGGCACCCTCCACCAGGCCCCCACTCATGTCTCCCACCACCCCCACCCCCCACCATCCAGGGGCACCCTCCACCAGGCCCCCACTCATGTCACCCACCACCCCCACCCCCCCAGTCACCAGGGGCACCCTCCACCAGGCCCCCACTCATGTCACCCACCACCCCCACCCCCCCAGTCACCAGGGGCACCCTCCACCAGGCCCCCACTCATGTCTTTCACCACCCCCACCCCCCAGCAGTGCAGGGGCAGCCTCCACCAGGCCCACACTCATGTCTCCCACCACCCCCACCCCCCACCATCCAGGGGCACCCTCCACCAGGCCCCCACTCATGTCACCCACCACCCCCACCCCCCCAGTCACCAGGGGCACCCTCCACCAGGCCCCCACTCATGTCTCCCACCACCCCCACCCCCCAGCAGTGCAGGGGCAGCCTCCACCAGGCCCCCAACCATGTCTCCCACCACCCCCACCCCCCAGCAGTGCAGGGGCAGCCTCCACCAGGCCCCCAACCATGTCTCCCACCACCCCCACCCCCCAGCAGTGCAGGGGCAGCCTCCACCAGGCCCCCAACCATGTCTCCCACCACCCCCACCCCCCACCATCCAGGGGCACCCTCCACCAGGCCCCCACTCATGTCTCCCACCACCCCCACCCCCCACCATCCAGGGGCACCCTCCACCAGGCCCCCACTCATGTCACCCACCACCCCCACCCCCCCAGTCACCAGGGGCACCCTCCACCAGGCCCCCACTCATGTCACCCACCACCCCCACCCCCCCAGTCACCAGGGGCACCCTCCACCAGGCCCCCACTCATGTCTTTCACCACCCCCACCCCCCAGCAGTGCAGGGGCAGCCTCCACCAGGCCCACACTCATGTCTCCCACCACCCCCACCCCCCACCATCCAGGGGCACCCTCCACCAGGCCCCCACTCATGTCACCCACCACCCCCACCCCCCCAGTCACCAGGGGCACCCTCCACCAGGCCCCCACTCATGTCTCCCACCACCCCCACCCCCCAGCAGTGCAGGGGCAGCCTCCACCAGGCCCCCAACCATGTCTCCCACCACCCCCACCCCCCAGCAGTGCAGGGGCAGCCTCCACCAGGCCCACACTCATGTCTCCCACCCCCCCCACCCCCCACCATCCAGGGGCACCCTCCACCAGGCCCCCACTCATGTCACCCACCACCCCCACCCCCCCAGTCACCAGGGGCACCCTCCACCAGGCCCCCACTCATGTCTCCCACCACCCCCACCCCCCAGCACTGTGGGGAACCTGCCAGCAGGCCCCCACACATGTCCCCCTGGCCCCAGGTCCTGACGATACACAATCATGGCAGTAATGGCCAGCATACCCAGCACAAACACCCAGGCAAGGATTGCATCCACCCACATAGTGAATGCAATCACATGACACAACCCCAATGCCAAGTATGCAAAAGAACACATGTCCGTCACACACACATACACAATGGGTGCAAGTGAATGTCAAAACCCATATCATGACATGTAACAAACCAATGAGAAAATAACACAAGTGTAAGAAAATATAAAAAATGTATTAAATACCAAAAATAAGTGAAATTTTCAAACATACAACGATGTGGCTAAGTAAATAAATGGTCCATGTCCGAGAACAAAAGTGATAAACAAAAAAAAAAGGAAAAAAAAATTAAAATGAATTTGTCCAAAGCAATATCATGTAATAGGAAATTAATGAAAAACCATTACGTCATGGTGAAAACAATAAGAAATTAAAAAAATGTATCTCCCAAAAAAACAAACTATATACAGGAATGTTCCAGGGTCCATGAGCCCAACACCAAAAATGAAACCTACCACTAACTAATGAAAAATATATGTACAAAAAAGTGGCCATTGTCCGAGCGGTCCAAAATAATAAAAATAAATAAAGGAAACCTAGCACTAACTAACTAAATAACTATATACAAAGGCAGCGGGCAAGTCCTGCGGCTCACTTGGTGATGTTGCTGGCCAGGGCATCATCGAACTCCATGTCGATGTCCTGGAGGCGGGACTCTGTCCTGGCCCCGAGGTCTCGCAGGGACAACCCCATGTCCACCTCAAACTCCCTGCGAGCTTCCTCGAGGCACTCAGCCCGCCTCAATGCCCGACGCATGGAGAACTCCGCCCTGACCATGGCGAGCCGCTCCTCTTCCGCCCGCTGCCGCTCCGCACCTATCCGCTGGCCAAACTCCTCCCACACGGAACACACCACCATCCCAGGGTTGCCCTGCCCTCCGGCCGATGCCTGCCCCTCGGATCTTGATGGCCCCGAGCCATGATGCCTCCCACGTCGAGCCCGCTGCTGCCTCCGACGCCACTGCCTCTGCCAGCACGACGGCATCCAGGCTGATGGAAACCACCGACGCCGTCGTGCACGTGCCCTGCCCGATGATGCCGTCACATCTTCCATCTGCTGGGGTCCACTTGCTGTGTTGTCCACCCCTGCTGGACCTCCGACTCCCAACTGTGGCAGGGATGGGATCTCCACCGAGCTGGCTGCATTGGTCGGGGCAGGTCCACAGGGGGCCCTGGTGGCATCTGGGCCGGAAGACGGCAAGGAGAACGACCGGTGGATAGCCTGCACAGAGGAGGAGAGGGCCGTCAGATTGGCCAACACATGCAGGAAACCCCCGAACATGGCCGATCCCAATTGGGCCACGTCGGCACGGTGCACTTCGTGATGACGTGCGTGCTCCTCCCGGGAAGCACGCACGTCATCACGAATCACAGCCGTGCGCATCGCGACCCCAATCAGGACCTTCTCCACGCGGCCAGGGGTTACCACGTCCGCAGGTGGAGGGGAGTCAGGTGACATGGACATCCCCTCTACCTGCGGACGGGCCTGGGACGGGGCATCCCTGCTGGTGCATGGTGGTGCACTCACAGGGTCAGGGACAGTGACATGCACAGGCCCCTCCACGGTGACCTGTGCTGCCTCCTGCCCCTGGCCCTGGACTGCACCACTTGCACCAGCAGGGATGCTCCCACCAGGCCCCATGTGTGCACCAGTGTCGGCCTCCTCCTCCTCTGTGCAAACCACCAACCTGGATGGCTCCTCACCGTCTCCCGCCGTAGCAGGCCCCTGTGGGGGCTCACCTACCCCTTCCGCTGCAGCCGTGGGGGCATCCCCGCCGCCTTGCTCCACAGCGCCGTCTCCGCCCTCTTCTTCACTAGCCGCTGCGTAGAGGGAGACAAAGGACACAAGCATCAGGCTACTGTACAATGGTCCCCTAGACAGGAAGCAATAGCAGATGAGCACCACTGTCAAAGTACACTTCCATCATGTCCCTCCACAACACATGGGTCAGTCCAGGCAAAACACACACAGTAACAGGCATGGTGCATGCCATGGACATTTCCATGCATGTCCAATGGACTCTAGAAACATTCAATGATATGTAACTCACATGCATCATGGCTCATGCATATCACATGCACACACTTCACCTCAGTCACATCCATCTGGCCCCAAACACACCGAACACAGGCGAAACAAGGGTAAGTTGGGTGCGTCACTGAATCTGTGCATTGTCACACACATGTGTCATGCATCCATGGCATGCACAAGTCACAGACACGCAGGTCAGGCACACAGACATGGCTACCATATATGTACCTGGCATCAGCACCCATCCTTCACCCCCATCCATGTCCAGGTACAGAGACTGGCATGCTCTCATGTCCAAAATCTGCATAGGGCTCCCCATGCCGCATTTCAACACATGCAACAACCATGTGGGTCACACATCACTGGTCGCACATGCATTACCATGATGTCCCTGCACACATACATGCATACATGGCCCATGGCACACATACAGGCAAGTATCATAGAACCAGCACACCGCAACATGCCCTGTCTCACACAGTAATGCTTGGACACATACCGCTCAACTCCAGACGGGCCTCCCTCTCAAGGACCTGGGCGTGGAGCGCTGGGCGTACGCGTTCCAGGACCCTCTTCTGGATGGAACTCATGCGGCCCCGGCCCCCCTCCACGAGGCGCCGGGCCTTCACAAGGGTCCTGGACCTCAAGTCCTCCCAGCGCTTCTTGATCTTCTGGACGTTGCGGGTTGCCACCCCCTCCACGTTGATGGCAACCACACAGTCGGCCCAGATCCTCTCCCGTCCTTCCTTGCTGGCGCGGGACGATCCAAAGAGGGCATCATACTGCCCCAGGACATGCTCCACCAGGACACCAACTTCGGTGGCAGTGAAGCTGGTGCCCCTCTGCCCCTCTGGCCTGGGGTTGCCACTGGTGCCAGATGTGGAAGTGCCCGACATGGCAACCCCAGAGGCAGGTGTGGGTGGGCAACTGGGTCCTGGGGCTGGGCTGTGGAGCGATGTAATCCCAGTTGGGAGTCTTCAGTTCCAGCAGGGGTGGACACAGCAACTGGACCCCTGCAGATGGCTGATGTGCAGGCACCAAATGGCAGGGTACGGTGGCAGCAGGCAGGCAGGCAGGCAGGCAGCAGCAGATAGCACGTGGGAGGCTGCTCGGGGCACTGGGGGGCACTAACTCGGCCTTCTGGGCAGGAGCGTGGTGTTCCGTGTGTTTTCGGGTGGCCAGCTTGATAAGGAGTGATTTGGCACGTGAAAATCCTGCACGTCAGCGTGAAATCCGAGGAAAGGCCCTTAGCGCGTAAGCGCGTCAGCACGCATAAGCGATTCTATTGGACCAGAGTCCCTCAGCGCGTAAGCGCGTCTGACGTGACCCGCACGGGCGTTCCCCACTCAGCACGTGATGACGGAACACACGTGGAAATACTGCACGTCAGAGTGTCATCGCGTGATTGGCCTATGTACGTGTATTTCATTGCGTGTAATTGGACAAAAGTGCGCGTACACGCGATTGGCCTATGTACGTGTATTTAATGGGTGCGCGGCCACTTACACACGCAAGTACGTCAGCGAACCTGTATCCCGTGGTGCGTGTGAATTTCCACACGCTATTGGACTGGGAACTGGATTCCAGGGGTGCGCGGGTCACACGCTGTATCCCGTGGTGCGTGTGAATTTCCACACGCTATTGGACTGGGAACTGGATTCCAGGGGTGCGCGGGTCACACG
The DNA here is from genome assembly GCF_040938575.1 of Ambystoma mexicanum. Taxonomy (NCBI): domain Eukaryota; kingdom Metazoa; phylum Chordata; class Amphibia; order Caudata; family Ambystomatidae; genus Ambystoma; species Ambystoma mexicanum. Next base: position 644,298,080 of record NC_090930.1, on the reverse strand, counting down.
CTGTATCCCGTGGTGCGTGTGAATTTCCACACGCTATTGGACTGGGAACTGGATTCCAGGGGTGCGCGGGTCACACGCTGTATCCCGTGGTGCGTGTGAATTTCCACACGCTATTGGACTGGGAACTGGATTCCAGGGGTGCGCGGGTCACACGCTCGCCTAGAACACGCGCAAAGCATAAAATTGCGGACTTTAACAATAACAAGCTCAGATGCCAGGATGAACATACCGTTCCTAGCAGCAGTGGCAGTGGGCTACCAAAGGAGGAGGAGGAGGATAGTCAGGGCCAGAATATTCACACCCAGAACCAGCCTTTTCGGGATGCCTGATGACCAGGTGTATGGGAGGTACAGGTTTCCACCACACATCATACTGGACCTGGTGACTGAGTGGGAGGATGACCTCACATCACCCACCCTGTGCTCCCAAGCACTCAGCCCCCTGGAGAAGGTCCTCAATGTACTGCACTTCTTAGCCACTGGATCATTTCAGCGGACAAGTGCCATAGTGGGTGGGGTGTCACAGGCCACCCAGTCACGCTGCCTACACCAGGTCTTGAACATCATGACTGCACGCCCATCAGTCCGCAGGCACATATACCTGCCCAGAACACCTGCAGAAAGGCATGCTGCCGCCCTGGATTTTTACGGAGTGGCACGATTCCCCAAAGTGCTAGGTGCCATCGACTGCACCCATGTGGCTCTACGTCCCCCCAGGGCATCAGAGCACATCTATAGGAACCGCAAGCACTGGCATTCCATCAACGTGCAGGTAGTATGTAATGCCAAGGGAATCATCACCTCAGTATATGCCAACTATCCCGGGTCCACCCACGACAGCTTCATTTACCGAATGTCCACCCTATGCCGGGACATAGATGCTGGGCGGCATGGCGATACATGGCTGCTTGGTGAGTATGTATGCCACTGCACATGCATGCATGTTGGATACTGAGCAAGGTCACAACCCCACCAATGATACCAATCACCACCTCCACAGGGGACAGTGCCTACCCTCTCAGCCCCCACATGATGACGCCAATTCGGAACCCCACCACGCCACCCCAGGTAAGATATAACACAGCCCACATTACAACCAGGGGCATAGTGGAGCGCACATTCGGAGTGCTAAAGTCACGCTTTCGCTCCCTTGACCGTTCTGGCGGGCAGCTGTTATACGCTCCCCCAGTAGTGTGCAGGATCATAGTGGCAGCATGTGTCCTGCACAACGTTGCAACACGCCGGGGCCTGGCCGTGGACATGGTGGTGGCCCCACATCCCCAACCACATGCACAGCCGCTGCGCATGGGAGGGGAAAGGGCACGGGGGGAGGCAGCCCCTGGTGGCGGGGGGGGGTGGGGGTGGTGGGAGACATGGGTGGGGGCCTGGTGGAGAGTGCCCCTGGTGGCGGGGGGGTGGGGGTGGTGGGAGACATGAGTGGGGGCCTGGTGGAGGGTGCCCCTGGATGGTGGGGGCTGGGGGTGGTGGGAGGCATGGGTGGGGGCCTGGTGGAGGCTGCCCCTGGTGGCGGGGGGGAGGTGGGGGTGGTGGGAGACATGGGTGGGGGCCTGGTGGAGAGTGCCCCTGGTGGCGGGGGGGTGGGGGTGGTGGGAGGCATGGGTGGGGGCCTGGTGGAGGCTGCCCCTGCACTGCTGGGGGTTGGGGGTGGTGGGAGGCATGGGTGGGGGCCTGGTGGAGGCTGCCCCTGGTGGCGGGAGGGTGGGGGTGGTGGGAGACATGGGTGGGGGCCTGGTGGAGAGTGCCCCTGGTGGCGGGGGGGTGGGGGTGGTGGGAGACATGGGTGGGGGCCTGGTGGAGGCTGCCCCTGCACTGCTGGGGGTTGGGGGTGGTGGGAGGCATGGGTGGGGGCCTGGTGGAGGCTGCCCCTGCACTGCTGGGGGTTGGGGGTGGTGGGAGGCATGGGTGGGGGCCTGGTGGAGGCTGCCCCTGGTGGCGGGAGGGTGGGGGTGGTGGGAGACATGGGTGGGGGCCTCGTGGAGAGTGCCCCTGGTGGCGGGGGGGTGGGGGTGGTGGGAGACATGGGTGGGGGCCTGGTGGAGGCTGCCCCTGCACTGCTGGGGGTTGGGGGTGGTGGGAGGCATGGGTGGGGGCCTGGTGGAGGCTGCCCCTGGTGGCGGGAGGGTGGGGGTGGTGGGAGACATGGGCGGGGGCCTGGTGGAGGCTGCCCCTGGTGGCGGGGGGGTGGGGGTGGTGGGAGACATGGGTGGGGGCCTGGTGGAGGCTGCCCCTGCACTGCTGGGGGTTGGGGGTGGTGGGAGGCATGGGTGGGGGCCTGGTGGAGGCTGCCCCTGCACTGCTGGGGGTTGGGGGTTGTGGGAGGCATGGGTGGGGGCCTGGTGGAGGCTGCCCCTGGTGGCGGGGGGGGTGGGGGTGGTGGGAGACATGGGTGGGGGCCTAGTGGAGGCTGCCCCTGGTGGCGGGGGGGTGGGGGTGGTTGTAGACATGGGTGGGGGCGTGGTGGAGGCTGCCCCTGCACTGCTGGGGGTTGGGGGTGGTGGGAGGCATGGGTGGGGGCCTGGTGGAGGCTGCCCCTGCACTGCTGGGGGTTGGGGGTGGTGGGAGACATGGGTGGGGGCCTGGTGGAGGCTGCCCCTGGTGGCGGGGGGGTGGGGGTGGTGGGAGACATGGGTGGGGGCCTGGTGGAGGCTGCCCGTGCACTGCTGGGGGTTGGGGGTGGTGGGAGACATGGGTGGGGGCCTGGTGGAGGGTGCCCCTGGTGGCGGGGGGGTGGGGGTGGTGGGAGACATGGGTGGGGGCGTGGTGGAGGCTGCCCCTGCACTGCTGGGGGTTGGGGGTGGTGGGAGGCATGGGTGGGGGCCTGGTGGAGGCTGCCCCTGCACTGCTGGGGGTTGGGGGTGGTGGGAGGCATGGGTGGGGGCCTGGTGGAGGCTGCCCCTGGTGGCGGGAGGGTGGGGGTGGTGGGAGACATGGGTGGGGGCCTGGTGGAGAGTGCCCCTGGTGGCGGGGGGGTGGGGGTGGTGGGAGACATGGGTGGGGGCCTGGTGGAGGCTGCCCCTGCACTGCTGGGGGTTGGGGGTGGTGGGAGGCATGGGTGGGGGCCTGGTGGAGGCTGCCCCTGCACTGCTGGGGGTTGGGGGTGGTGGGAGGCATGGGTGGGGGCCTGGTGGAGGCTGCCCCTGGTGGCGGGGGGGTGGGGGTGGTGGGAGACATGGGTGGGGGCCTGGTGGAGGCTGCCCCTGGTGGCGGAGGGGTGGGGGTGGTTGTAGACATGGGTGGGGGCGTGGTGGAGGCTGCCCCTGCACTGCTGGGGGTTGGGGGTGGTGGGAGGCATGGGTGGGGGCCTGGTGGAGGCTGCCCCTGCACTGCTGGGGGTTGGGGGTGGTGGGAGGCATGGGTGGGGGCCTGGTGGAGGCTGCCCCTGCACTGCTGGGGGGTGGGGGTGCAGGGGGACATGAGCAGGTGTGCAGGGTAGTCCCCTGTTTTGTAGGCTGCCTGCAGGGGCCGTGGAGGGTGTACAGGGAACACCTGTGAGGACCCACCCAGCCTAATCGCGTGTGACTTCCCACGCACCCCTGTAATACACGTACCCAGCCAAATCGCGTGTGATGATTCCCACGCACCCCTGTAATACACGTACCCAGCCAAATCGCGTGTGATAATTCCTGCGCACCCCTGTAATACACGTACCCTGGCTAATCGCGTGTTAAACTTCCCGCATACCCCTGTAATACACGTACCCTGGCCAATCGCGTGTTAAACTTCCCGCGTACCCCTGTAATACACGTACCCTGGCTAATCACGTGTTAAACTTCCCGCGTACCCCTGTAATACACGTACCCTGGCTAATCGCATGTTAAACTTCCCGCATACCCCTGTAATACACGTACCCTGGCTAATCGCGTGTTGAACTTCCCGCGTACCCCTGTAATACACGTACCCTGGCTAATCGCATGTTAAACTTCCCGCATACCCCTGTAATACACGTACCCTGGCTAATCGCGTGTATAACTTCACGCGTACCCCTGTAATACACGTACCCTGGCTAATCGCGTGTTGAACTTCCCGCGTACCCCTGTAATACACGTACCCTGGCTAATTGCATGTTAAACTTCCTGCATACCCCTGTAATACACGTACCCTGGCTAATCGCGTGTATAACTTCACGCATACCCCTGTAAAACACGTACCCTGGCTAATCGCGTGTTGAACTTCCCGCGTACCCCTGTAATACACGTACCCTGGCTAATCGCATGTTAAACTTCCCGCATACCCCTGTAATACACGTACCCTGGCTAATCGCGTGTATAACTTCACGCGTACCCCTGATATGCACGTTACCCGCTTTGCGTTCCTTGTTTGGCAGCCCTGTAAACTGGTCCAGGGTTAGCGCAGCCCTTTGCGATGATTTAGCGATTTTGATGGCTTTTCCTTGCGCGAGGGCGTTCTTGGGGGCGTTACTGGCGCTGCTGCAGGGTCGCTGCGATACTCTGCGCCACGGCTGGTTTGGGAGCCTAAAATCCATGAATACGCTGTGCGCCGGATTCGGTTTTGGCGCACGCGGCTGGCGCAGACTATCGCACGCGCACGCTGTGCGCCAGCCGCGTGCGCTACTTGTGCGCTGAATTCTATGAATTACCCTGATAGTGTCATCCACACATTATTATTATTCATTGTGGAGGGAACAGTTCAGGACATGTCTCTGGAATATATTTGCATTTCGCAATGAAAGAAGGACTTGGGAAAGTCATGGACATGTTTCCAAAGTCCAGAGTAATTTTTTCTTGTATTGCGCATAGACAAATGTGGCTGCGTTCTTCTTCATTTGGTCCACAAATGGAGAAAGCGAGGCACAATGTCAACAAGGCTGTTTGTGCCTTTTTGAGAGATGTTGGCATGTCTTCTTTTCACAATGAAAATATTATGTTTCGTAGTACACACATTTTTCGCAGAGATGGAGTACATCTTACTTATGCTGGCAATCAGATTTTTCAGCGAAATATACAAAATGCATTGCAACCTTTTTTGGAATTACAGGAATCCATTTTGCAATAGGTGTTGACCATTTGAAGTTTTCGAAACACAAACAAAAAACCACAAAAAGGCTCTTTTCAGAGCCACCACTTCCTCCCAGAGAAAAGTGCAATGGCTCTGACAGGGCAGCACCTCAAAAATGTTAGAGGTCTGCGGACTGCACGCAAACTTTTACAAATGCATAGGGCCCTGCAGCATTTCATTGACACTTCTATTTTTGAACTGTGAAAGGCGGCTCTGAAAAGAGCCTTTTATTTTTTGGAGTTATTGTTTTATATTTTTTGTTTTTTTTAAACATGACACACAAGGAAAGGAAGGGAAAAAAAGGACACCAACCATGGGGGTAAGAAAGGGCTGGTGGAGAGAGGAAGATGTAGGGTGGGCCTCATTCAGGTGATGTCATCAATGACATTTCTGATGTCATCTTTCATGTCCTGGGTCCTCAACCCTACTGATGAGGTCCAACCGGACCGAAACACGTGTCTGGGGTTGCTGTTGGTACTCTTGTTCAGAGGAGAATTGCCTAGCATTTCAGTGCTGGACTGCCCCAGGGCAGGACAAAGACTGATATGTTTGGGATATTTCTTCTCTGTAAAAGATAGTGAGCTAAATACTCTGGGCAAGTCTCTCGTAACTAGGACTAATGTCTGCCAGAAGGACTCCCATGACCCCCCTTGTCAATTTGCATATTTAAGTAAATTTGGGTCTCACCCTAAATTACTGGGGAAATTCAGAAATGGACCCCTTGCTCACTATTCTTAGAGAGGCACAGCTCCACCCTACTGATGAGGTCCAACCAGACCGAAATACGTGTCTGGGGTTGCTGTTGGTACTCTTGTTCAGAGGAGAATTGCCTAGCATTTCAGTGCTGGACTGCCCCAGGGCAGGACAAAGACTGATATGTTTTGGATAGTTCTTCTCTCTGAAAGATAGTGAGCTAAAGACTCTGGGTAAGTCTCTCGTAACCAGGACTAATGTCTGGCAGAGGGACTCCCAGGACCTCCCTTGTCAATTTAAATTCAATTAATATTATAAATTATCATTTTGGAATGTGTGACATCCGCACATTGAAATATATCAGCTGTCATGTTAGATGTCAATATATGTGGTGACATTCACACTCACATTGTACTCAGAAAGGCCACCCGGGAAACCTAAGAGGTGGTAGTAGATTACACCCTCTGCTCCCAACCCACATATACTATCCATTCCAGGTAATCATGTTGACCCTGCTTCAGTGAATCTGAAACCTGTTCCCATGAGGAAACCTGTTCCCATGAGGGGCTGCAACCCCAGTCCCTATTCCACCTTCTCATACGTTTCTGTCTCGTATCCAGGCTGACCATTTTATGCTTGATATCATGCACATGCTGACAAACCTGGAGGAAGATCAGGTGCATAATATGTAGAATGTGAAAGTCCTATTGGTGACAAGCATCTTCACAGGGCAAGCCATGGTACAGAAGCATATTACAGGTACAACATGATATACAGAAAGCTAGACCTAGAGGGGGCCATGTTGCTAGTGGCATGTGAGGCAAAAAAGGAGGACGAAGGGGCACAGATGGAGGGCAGTGGTACCTGGACTGAAGCTGCAACTACTCATGCCTAAACCAGTGCTGATGCTGAAGCCCAGAGTTATGAAATTCAGGCAGCAGCCGAGACAGCCTAACAGCCAATCCAAAAGAAATCTGTGCTTCTCTTTGCCTCAGGTAGCACTATGTAAAATTTACATTTGTTGACTTCTCAAACCTCCATATGATGTGCTGATGAGGTTGTCCCTCTCCTACATGCAATATTTTATCAAACCCAATAGTAGACAGTGTTGCAATGGAAATGAGCCAATCCCACCCCCCTAGAAACTTCCAAATAAGGTGAACACCATATGAGGTGATATAACATACAAGGGGGAGCAATCCATGCTCAGCATGCACAGGTCTGGCAGCGCTTATAAGTAGATGCATGTGCAAGAAAAGCCCACAGCCCTCAACTAAATTTCGTATTAGGCCCAGAGGGGATGAGCTGCAGGCTTGTGCTGTTCACGTTCCTGGTTTACAAGGTCCAATTTCTGTATAATACACAAGGAGCGTAAGAGCTCTGTTCCCACGGAAGACCACTTCCCCCTTGTTTCTTCAGTGTTGCAAATATTTAGTATCTTCCACTGGAATGCACCATACCACAGCACGAGACAACACCAGGCTCTGCACTGAGGCCATCCATCTCCATTAAACTGCCACTAGCCCCCACCGAGCCAGGCCGGAGCCAGCCCCACACCACTGACTTGACCCCACACCTGTGCATTCCTTGATAAGTGTGCGACCCCCAGGTCCCAACCTGTGTATGATGCGTTTGGAGTTCTTAAGACCATGTTTGTGTCTGTAAGAGCCAGAGTGCTCTCGAGTAGCAGAGTCATTTGCTGAGATTGGTATTCTGTAAAATGAAACCTTATTATCCTTGCAAGGCTCTTCTGGCCTATTTCCATAGCGGGTTGTCTTTATTCTGGAGTGTGCGTAAACAGGACTTGCCTTCAACAGCCCATGCCCCTTTTGTGTACAAAATGTGTTTCAGTCAGATTAGACACTGCACCACACATACTAAGGGTAGTTGTTTGAGGAAGGAGCTGTGAGTTTCATTTCTCACCCTCCATCTCAATGGTATTCTTTTTTTCTATCCCCCTTTCAGTTTGGAAAGTATATTTTTGCTGAACTTGGACACCTAATTTTGTATCTTTTGTTTTGGATCTGGAAGATGAACAACTCCTGTTTAATAGTTTTTTTTTCTAGGATTTAAATGGGATTTGTTTTTATGGTTTAGGATGGAAAGGTAGTGCTCAGTACTTGATTCTATAAAGGCTGGACATGTTCACTTATTATGGAAACTATCACATCTTTTCAGGTACTCACATGTAACTTTAGACCCAAAAGTAACACCAGTTTCTAGCTCACAGTTTAAATGCTATGCATCCACCAGGAGCAAAACATCACACAGTACAATCAAAGCACACAAATGTCAATAAGAAGCTACATTAAGCAGTGCAGTTAAGGAGTATACCTTCAGTCATGATTACATTTTGAAAGAGTGCCATAAGAGGGAAAAATAAGTTAGAGGCAAAAGATCACAGGGTGTAATCAAAGTTTGCAAGGAGCAGAAATATCACGTAGTGCAGTTGATTAGTTTATTAGTGAACCTAATAACTTCATGCAATTAATGAAGCCATTGCACCCAAAGTAGGAGGCCGATGAGTGCCCAGAAGTCCAAATATGCTCAGCCCATTAAGCAGGGCTTCAGGGTCATCGCGAATGAGGAAACAGCAGTGTCGGAGGGTCAAAATCTGTAGGAACCTCATTTAGCTTGCCACGTTGTCAAGGAAACCTCATCGCTGACCGAAGGTGGGAACATTGGTGGCATGATTGCACTGCTAATGGCCGTGGTGGAGTGAAACAGAGCAAAATGGCCACCAAGAAGAGGCTGGCATTGGCAAGGGGGTCAGCAGAAAACTGTGGCAAGAGACGGCATATAGGCCATGATACTAGTTAGGGCAAAAGAGAACCAGTGTCAGGTGGAAGTGGCCCAGAGATGTAGGGGGCAATCTGAAGTGCTGAGAAACCTCAGTTTGACTGAGCCAGGGCGGAAGAAGAAATTGTAATAACCAGGCAATAATGTTCAGAATATTGCTTGAAATCTGCCACCCCACTGGGATGAGCAAATGTGGGCCTTTCTGCCAGGGTGCTAATTAGATGTCTCTTTCTATATTGGTACTGAAGTGCTTGAATATGTTGCTTTTTGAACACAGCTGATGCCTTACTTTATTGATTCTGAAGCTGTGGGTTAGGTAGCTATGTATACATTCTTAAAGGGAGGTGGTTTTGATTGAAGTGTGTGAATTCGCTCAGCGAGTGAGTTACACAATCTGGAATTCATGATTCTGAAGGTGGGGCTTCAATGTCATACCCTGATGTAGTGTGACATTGTTGGATGTACAGCATTACTGGATTAATGTGGTGGTAGAGAGTGCTGGGAAAACATTTTTCTTCAGATGAATTCAGTTCCATGCCCAGCTTTCAAATGTGTGCTTTTACTGACTGCTGCTGTTGTATTCATTCAAATGGAGGGGGGGTGTGAAGATGTGTTGTACCCTATATTTCAGGAAAACTCTCCTTAAAAGTAATGCTGTGTTGTCAAGACAGAGATGTTTAGAATTATAAAGCAAAACCATGTTCTACTTACACCACACTTTGCCTCAACAGCTCTGACAACATAATTCGGCGTAGACCTATTGCAATTTCAGCCACACAGAACACATTGGGAGCCTCTAGCACTGACACAACCCTACTCCTCTCAACACCCATCCACATGCCTGGCTGCATGGGTTGTTTCTCAACCGTAGCCTGGCCAGCCCTGTTAAGACTTTTTTGGCCAAATAGACACAAGCATCCTAATCATAATCCATGACCGCCAAACATTCTGCACTTCAGTCCCACGATGCCGTTCCCACTACACACGCATTGAAACAATAATAATGGTGCTATACAAATGATAAATACAATACAATACAATATCAGGAGACGTTATCGTGTTCCTTTATTTAGGTTAAAGGGTGTCAGGCAAAATGAAGTAGCTCTGACATACTGTGAAAGTACTCATTACAAAATGTCTTCATGTAGCTTGGCTAAGAAGAGCCAAACTGGTACTCTAGGAATGTGAACATTCACTTTTTATTGGAAGTCTGATTTTAAATATTGTCTGATATCATATGGACTTTCTATGCCTTCCAGTTGCACTAATGGTGTGTAGTTTCACCTTTACTTGTTGCACATGAATTATTACTTTTTTATCTGTTTTAAAATCGTTGACAATGTAATAATGCTTTTATGGTTATTATTGCTGAATAAAGCTTGTTTGAACACAATACAATACACTTAAACCTGCGTTGACTTTCGGGTCCTTGCATCAAAATCTCAATGGAAACCCAGAAGAACCACCAGCAATCTGCACATTTTGAACTTGTCCTATTCAAATCTTTTCATGGGCTGCCAACCTACCTCTCATGACCAAAGATGCTGTTTGGATTTCATATGATCTACTATCGATGTAACCCTCCATAAATTCATTGATGGCTGGTAGTTCTTCTGGGTTTTATTTGAGTTTTAGAGTCAAAGTTTAGCACAAGCAATCTTGAAGTCTCAAGCTAATACTCGTTGTGCTAAGGTTGAATTCATTCCCGTTAGTAGATAGTCGATTGAGTATCTTTGTTCGGGTCGATTGAGTATCTTTGTTCGGGATCAACCTCAAAATACCTTCAGTGCATTCTTACTGCCTGTTACTAGTTTAGTGATTCCCAGTTTCATGATAGGCTTCCATCTTCCAGTCTGCTAGCATCTCATCATTATCCTGTTAAATCATCATCAAAGTTTTGGATATGTGACAGGTGATTATGTGACATGGCTCTTGCTGTGGTGTTTGATTATTGTTGCAGGTTTGGGTGTATCAAATGCTTTATGACTTTGAACACCCCCAATTGTGGATGGGCTTCTAGTGGAGTGTTTTTGCTTTTAGGCTTTTCGTTTCTGTTTTATGTGTTATTGATAAGCTGCTTTACCTTCTTTATTGTAGCTTCTCCTCCAGGCCTTTACAGATTTCCTATTGATTTTCTCGAATGTGATCAGTTCCGCCTTGGACGTCCTCCAGCATCTTTTTTGTCACAGGGCATGAAGAGCATAAGGGGAAAGTACAACCCTCTAGTTATCAATCTATAATAGCTGGGTGCTTCTTCCTCCAGTATAGAGGGTTCTAGTATTCCTAGGTTTGGCTTTGTGCCTATCATTAATGTTCATCTAGAATGAGTGTGTTCACAATACCTTGATTACAGATGGTGTCTTCCTGTGTGTTGGCTGTGTGCATCTAAGCGGGGAGATGATGAGAAGGTGAGGTGATCACTTTATGGAAAGAGAAGCAGTGCAGCTGTTGTTATTAGGCCATCTTGCAAGGAACCGCAGCTTGACATCGCGGATCAAAGTGACCTTGTTGTTGACTTGATCAGTCTTTCAAAAGCAAACATTGACGTTTCCTAATCGTATCAAATGATTGCTTTTGACTATGAGGTTGGGATTGTAAGATGGTGATCAGTGTAGTATTACTTAAAAAATAGACTCACTTGATGGGTAAAGCTTTGGTGAACCAATAGAGATTCAGAATCTAGAATCATCGTTGAAGGCAATGTTTGCACCAAGGGAATGGTGCTCAGCTAATCGGGTGGCCTGGAATATGGGTGCAATCTGCCAGTGCCTCTTCATTTTCTCACAGTCAGCCCTGCGTGCTACAATTGTTTTTATTTTTCCACCCACCCCATGGAACCCAGCCCTGCCACAGGGCTGCACTATCATCCTCCACCAATACCTCCACCTTCTTCTTCCCCCCCACATTACCTGATCACTCTGGGCACATTTCCTTTCAGGCACCCATCCTGCATCGACATCATTGTTGTGATAGGGACGTGCACCTTTTTTATATTTCTTATTGCTGCAGCTATCTTGACTTGTCCTTTTTTGATGGAAGATTCGTCATGCACAATTCGTGCAGAGCCATCTCCCATGAAAAAAAATCACTGTTCACACCCTGGAGGGAGCTGGTAAATGCCCTAAGCCCTCCGTGAGGCCCCTACCTTCCTTACACCTTCTGTAGGTTTGGGCTGTTGGGACATTCTCTGCCCCGTATGCCAGGCAGGGATCACTGTTGTCTTGTGATGATCTAACCCTTGTGCAGAAGGATGATTTCTCTTTCACTTTTTCCTTCATGGCTGGCATTAAAGAGTGTGAACTTTGTGCAATGTCTTGGTTCATTATAACCATATACTGCTCAAAATAGCAGGTATCTGCCATGAATATTAAATTGGTGTCATCCTTGTGTACCAAGTCATAGATGACTAGTCTCTTTTTGATGGGAGATAATTCATACTTGAGGAGGCAGTTTATCCTTTTTGAATAGTTAGTTACAGCTCTGGTAAGGGTTGTGTTTATGGGGTTGTGCGATGATGGCTATCCCTTTTCCTGATATTGTTTCCTGCATCTAGTATTTTAGTTGGAGATTGGTGCTTAATACAGATTTTCTAATTGGGTAGTGTCCTTTTGTTATTCTAGTAGGTGTATTGTTGTATCTACGAGTTTTTCTTCCATGTGATCTACTAGGGATTTTTGTCATAGAAAGACTATACATGCCAGGCCGTTGCTTTTGTTTCAGGATGACTCTCCCTTGGAGTCGGTTGTATAACTGGTATGATTGTGTGCTTTACTGGAAAGCCAGGTTGTAGGTTGGTATTATTCTCACAAATCAATAAATTGCTTCTGCAGTCTATGACAGAAAAATGACTTACCCTTTGTTCAGAGAGGAGAAAACCTAGAAAGGGATTGAGTTGTAGTCTTATGTAATATTATGGCAGTGAGACATGGCTGAAAATGAATTTTTTAAGTCATTCTTTTCCCTCCATGCTGGGTCCCCAAAAATCCTATTAAACCGGGGACATTGTGTTAGAGACATTCAATCTCTTGCCAGTGAAAGCCCACTGACCATTTGGCTTCAGATTTTGCCGGCCAAGCAGAGGCATTCGTTTATAAAATACACAGGGCGATCAGAGCTATTTGTAGCCCTTGAAATAAATCAAGGATGTGTTGACTATACTGGGCGAGGAGGGACCTATCATAATTCCACTGTCAGATAATCATCTGGATATCCTGGGATGCCTCTGGGAGATGGAGCACTATGATACCTGTCCCAGGCTTCCCACAATTCCAGATTGCTCTTTAATTTCTCATTTTGAACTGAGAAGGTGCCAGAGTAGTATCTCAGTATAATCATATAATCATGAGGCCAGAGATTAAACACGTTATCTAAATCTAATATTGGGGACCCTGCCCTTGAACCAATTATTATTATTGTTATTATTATTATTATTATTATTATTATTATTATTATTATTATTATTATTATTATTATTATTATTAACAGAGCGCTTTACAATTATAGGGAGAAGAACATGGGGAAGGAAGGAGAGACACAGGGGAGTGGGGAGCTAATAACAGTGGTGGGGGGCAATGGAAACTCAATCACAGGTCAGTGAAATGCAGTTGAAGTAGCCAGGATTGCCTGCACCTGCAATAAAACATCTTTAGCAGCCTTGATTCATTCATTTGTAGTTGCCCCACTACTAGCTGTAAGCAGCAGATCGGATAAGTGCCTTTTGAGGCAACAGGGTTGGTTGGTGAAGGATGTGCACATTGAGCTGCTTGTGCCCAGTGTAGTCATTCCAGGATAGCCACGTTTACTCTAGCTATTTGTGTTTGTGCCTTGCACACCAGGTAAGAGGAAGGGCACCAACTAGTAACCCCATGTTGGGGGACACTGAGATCGTTGCACCCATAGCCTTATTTAATGGGCATACGTAATAGGGTACTACGACCTTGAGATGATTTACAAACTAGCTATGTACGTTTTAAAATGTATTGTTAATTCACTGCTTAAACGTTCTAATGGTTTGCTGTTTTTAATGTATTGATTGTGTTTGTATGTGTTGTACTTTTCCTGGACTTTATGCCACGCCATGGAGGACTGTTATTGAGATGAAAACCAAGGCGCCAGGTCCTAGATCAGAGTACATTGAAGGACATACGTAGCTTTCCATTGTATGTGTCCTCAAATGGCAAACAAGAGGCTGGGAATTAATAGAAAAAATCAAGCAAAGTGACTTTTCTGTCTGAAGAGGATAGCACAAATGCCGTAAAGAAAACCAAACGTTTTCCGTGATTATAAACATGCAAACCACAGGAGAAAGCTTTCTCTGCTCTACTTAAAGTTAACAGTAGCAGCATTGCTGAATGCGTTGTGGTCTTTTACTTTATTTTGCAGTTGGGTTTTGGAAAGCCAGTTCAGCCACAAGTACAGTGTTGCTGCAGTCTAGGTGTTTTCATTTCACAATCAATAAGGTTTAACCTAGGTAAAATACCCCACTTTCAATTGTTTGCTTTAACAAATATTGCTCATGTTCTATTCATAAAAACCTACAATTTGCTCCCTCATTACATTACGTGTTCTTCTCATGGTACTCTTTTCAGTGTACAAGTGGGGAAGATAGCTCAGGTGAAAGCAACGTCAGGCTGAGAATCTAGGGTTTGAAACCTGGCGTATTTATTTATTTATTTTTGAATTTATTAAGCGCCCTAAACCCAGAGGCATCAGGGCTTAGAGGCTGGGCTTAGGCATGAACCTCAATATAAGAAGATAATTTAATGTTTTATTGTTTTACTCTAAGTGCAATGATCATTAAAATTAATTGATGTCCCTAATCCCGCTTGCAAGTTAATAACCTGTTTTTAGTTGATTATCTGATAACATGACAGCAATTATTAAAAACACTTTCCCTCTGTTCATATGCTTTTACATTGAAGAAGTGTGCTTCTTTTTGTTGATCATCAATCAATCTTGTATTTGACATAATGTAGAACCAACATTGGCGAAGCCAACCGTTTTGACTTTTGTGTAGGCCTGAGATAGGAATTTATCTGGCACAGCCATAATGATACCTGGCTATAATATGAGGTGTACATCAATGCAAACGTTTTGGCTTATATTAGCCACCACCTAACAGCCAAAGCTAAAAATCACTGCAGAAGTTGCAGTTTGGATTATAAACAGCTACTTTGATTAGTTTCCGTAAGCAAATCTTTACCTAAAATATAGTTCTGTAGCATTTTGTTTTATAATTTGTACATGAAACATGACATTTTTATTAACCCTATCTAGACAGCAAAACAAGTATCCTATTAGGAAAATGGCCCTATAAATGTAAAAATGTTAATCTTTAAAATCGAGTAAACCAAACAAAAATAATGATGGCCATGCGTATTAACACTAATGTTCCCTGAAGCACACAGGGTCACTTTCCCAAAACCTGCCTCTCAAAGGCTGGGGTAAGTCAGTGGCTCTATATTTCCACACACCCACAGAAATAAGAAGAGACAGGGGCACGGTCGTTAGAATAGATTTCTAAACTCTGCCCTGGTGGACAGAAGCTTAGGAGGCCATCCATGTTACATGAACAGGGGACACTTCTAGGAAGATAGCCAGACATATTCACGGTAGATTTGGAGAGCAGTCAAGGCTAAATCTCAGGAGGTCTGAGGGTGATCAGGGGTCTTCAATGAGCACACTGTTAGGCAGAATCCTGTGCAGTTCCCTTGGGGAACACTGCAAAAAGATTAAGACTACAGGAGCAGCAGTAAACCCAATTGGTAGCAGTCTGCACCACCCAGATTTACCTGGTAGCTGTGGCTGAGCAGTCAGACTTCTCTCAAGAAGAGTAGGGCAGTATGCAGCGTATATACAATAGGCACTCAGACACAATAGCACAAGCAAACACTGACCAGAGCTTTGTATCAAAAGTATATAATTATTGATTTAAAACACACTTTAGGCAATACACTAGCACTCTCAATGAAAAGTAATCTAAAACACAGTCAGGTAAGTATACACCCCTCCCTTGATAACTATCAGACAAGTCAGGGTTAAAGGACAACTATTTGTTAAGACAGAAGTGAGCTCTTAACCTAGATGGCACTCCAATAGGTTAGGTTAAAAAGGGAGAGAAGAGGCAGAGCATAAAATAAAACAGTTCCCAACACTTTTAAGAGTTCAGAGCAAGGGGAGAAAGGCATGTTATATTGTAGAGCCAAAGTTCATAGGCCAGGCCCACTTTAAATGGAGCCAAGCGAAATGGGCCCAGGATCACACAGTTTAAAGTGCACTGAAAGTCTTTGCAGAGTGCTCAAAAGAGGTTGGGGTGAGAGAAAAGATATAGTTAGAAGGCCTGGAGCCAACCCAGTTTAGAAGCCAAGGATTTAAGGGTCACCTTTAGCAATCTGTAGAAAGGGAGGCCAGGCAGGACACAGTACTTTAATGAGAAAGGAAGCTCCAGCGGGGGCAGTTTTTCCTGGCAGTGGTTGAGGTTCATGGTTCCGACCAGAGCAAGAGAAGATCTCGTTGAGGAGGAAACGTGGAGTCATTGCACTGCACAGGCATGAAACCAGCCGTGGAGTTCCCGATTAAAAGGTGCAGTCCTTTTATTCGCGGTCAAAAGTGGTGAGCTTGGCTATCCGGCCGCCAGGGTGCTTGGCACGGGCGATTCGACTAAGTGACCTCTTTGGAAGTGAAAAAGGGCAAACTGGTTGGTCCTACCAGCTCAAAAGGAGAAGACTCTCCAGCAGAAGATCTTCTCTTGTCATTGGAAAAGTGGTGAGTTTGTTGCAGCAGGGCTTCACCAGTGGTGTCGTCGGTCACAGGTGGCTCAGCTTCTTCCCTCTTCGGATTCTTAGGTCCTCTGGCAACTTCTGAAGTTCCAGTCCCAAAGGCCCTGCTTTTATGCAGAAAAAACCCCATTCATCAGCCTAGCTGTCAATCACACATGCTAAGTGGTGAGCCGGGCGGCTCACCACTGGGCCAATCAGAGTAGAGTGTGACTTGGGTTGCTAAGGCAACACAGTCCAGGGTGCCAATTCCCCCCTCCACCCTTCCTGTGGATACCAGACAGAGTGGCACCATTTGGAGGGCTTCTGTGGAGAAGCCCGCCAAAATAGTGGAACAAAGGGCTCGACCTTGGTCAGAGTTACAGAGACGGACACTAACGCCATTTTAGAATCGAGTTCTGGCAAAAAGACCCAACCGGTGATTTAATATTAAATAAATAAACCGGTGGTATCTTTAACATTGCACCAAAAAGTGGTGCATTTAAAATCAATTGGAAAATCCCATAAAGAATATTCTGGTGGAATATTTTGCGTGGTAACCACTGCCACCAACCAGAAACTCGAAGAGGGGGACGGGACAGTGCCCCCTCGAAAACAGACCCAGGGACAATCGAATTACCCCTTACCAGTACTTCCACAATATGATGGTTTTTACTGGTTCTGTTCACAATTTTGGACTAGTAAAGTCAATGGTGACTTTACATGCCCTGGCAGACAGTAGTCAGTCCCAGTGTATGGGGTCTATGTTTGGGGGTCACTGTGACACCCCTGTGGTACTGCACTGAGGGTGCTGTGTACCACACATACAGAAAAACAGATGATACCCTATGGAGTAAAAAGAAACCCCATAGCCCATAAGAACATAACAAGTCCAAGACATCCCTCAAATCATGTCTAAGAGTGGGAGTAAAAGAGTCTCACTCTTAGCAGGAGAAAAAACAAACCCCAAAAATCCAGCAAAGCTGCTGGGGGACTCACTAGGTTTGGGAAATTAACCTTATAAGAGAATTCTCCCTAA
Organism: Ambystoma mexicanum; assembly: GCF_040938575.1. Taxonomy (NCBI): domain Eukaryota; kingdom Metazoa; phylum Chordata; class Amphibia; order Caudata; family Ambystomatidae; genus Ambystoma; species Ambystoma mexicanum. The sequence continues at coordinate 644,280,759 of NC_090930.1, read as the reverse complement.
CACACACATATTTAAAGACCAAGTATTACAATTAGAAAGTAGCATACAAAAATGCACTATTTATTATGGACCCAATAACACACAAATGAAAAATGAAAATGCACTAGTATCACACACGCAACACACTATGTAATATATATATACAGTTACTCGAATCAGTGCAAGAAAGTTTAAAACTCCACCAATACCTGCAAGGGAAAAGGATGAATAACTGTTATTGCACCAACAGCCTTCAGAGATGGCAACTCTAACTTTATAAGTCCAGCCCTAAAATCAATGCACAAGTTTCGATGGCAGGAAAATGTTAGGGGAAGAATTTTGGGGGTGAAACAGATTCCAAGAGTCAGGTAAGGATCTTCTACGATGAACAATGCTGTTCCTGACTTTCGGAGGGCTTTAGGAAGCAGGTTTTGGATGAACAAAGAGCCACTGGAAAGTGACTTTACTACTCACCACCCTTAGCTCAGGGTTGGTCCACATTTGGCAGTTCTAGAGGTGGCCACCAGAGGTAAAATTTCCTGCCCTCCATTTGGCTTCCAAGAGCACGGGTGCATGGGTGCTGCGGGTGCTGATACAGGTTTGGTACGGGACAGCAGCTATTACTCTTGATTCGGATAAAGAACGCAGAAAACACCATTTTAGCAGGAGTCAGAGCAATGGAAAAATGTGGGAAAACCACCTTCAGCCACCGTCACTGTCGCACAGTGAAACACAGGGACCCAACTCTCACGGTATGATGCAGCCTTCTATCTCACTGACCCAAGGTGCTCGGATGAGACAACACTCGGCAGAAGGGTGCTTTGTTGGATAAGTTGCGATTCCCCAAAATCTCGGGTCAAAACTCGAAACCGGATGACCCAGGGACACTTCTGAAGAGACTCACTTGCAGGGATACCAAGTAACGTCAAGAGTAATTGATCCCACCACTGAAGGCATGACAGGATTGCCCTCTGTTCTGCTCATCTCCCCTGGATACTTGGCTCCTTCTGCAGGTCAGTTCTGACCTGTTGCAGATCTACTGAATTGATGCAGGACCCCTCCTCTTATTCGCAGTCAGGTGAGTGCTCACACTCAGCCCACCTATGGCAAGATTTGTTCCAGTGGTCTGGGGTTCTCATGCTCTCATGCACACCAGACATCTTGGCACCAGTTGTGTGGATTGGGACAGACAGTCCCAGTGCACTTCCTGGGTGCCTAGACACGTGACTTGCAGGGACATGTGAACAAACCAAGCAGCTTTTGTGTGCAACTGCATTCTAAAATAAGGAAATGGTATCCCTGGAAACGTGGTAGGCTCAGGAAAAAATAAATACAAATGAAAGGAAAATCTACTGCTACCACCAGTCTGTTCCAAGGCAAATTGTACAATCATGAAAAATTCATTAGAGGGTGTCTAGGGCCATACATCACAAAAGCCCCATTGCAAAGGTGCTGTAAGGTACTTTGCACAATGATAGAATGATCCCAGCAAGTGTCAACACAGTCAAAAGACTAAGACAAACAAAGTTTCTCAGTACCGACAGCCTAAAGGATGTGCCAGTTTCACCACAACAATGAGATAACGCCCAATGAGGTGCAGCTGAATGCTGTGCTCCACTGTAAAAAATCAGGTTAGGATACAGAAACAAATGCAAAACAAATGTGGGTGTCCATCGACTATGGAGGATAAGTTGCTTCTAGAGATATCTTTTCTAACAAGGTTCAGGTGAGGTGACATGAGATGTGTCACCACTCTTGGCCCTCACAGTGGAGGACTCGGCTACGAGACCATATCTTGTCTTGTAACTCACCCCATGTGTACTAACTCTCGGAGCTTCAGATAATAGAAGCGCTCCTCCTTAAAAAGCCCAGGCACATTACTACCACCAGCTACGGTGCAAGTGAGGAAGAAGGAGTGCCATGTCATACACTGCCTCTCCAGAGGAGGGCTGAGCCATGTAGGAAATTGTGAGGTCCAGTCCCTTTCTCTGTCCCATGACCCCATTTCTGACCCACTCCACTGCCTTGAAAACTATTCTTCAGTCCCCCACAACATCCACACAATCTCTCGATGCAGGTTGTGCTGGGGACCTTGTACAAAAACTGCGGAATATGTGGACCTTGAGTTACATCTGTAAAAAGTTGATTTGCATAAGCAGCAACATAGCTGCTCTTAAAAGTGAGCAAATGTGTAGGTCGCATAAATCACTTTTAAATTGTGACAGCCCACGACGTAGGATCACTGCTCCTCCCTTATGGAGTGAACAGCGCTACTAAATACTCTAGTGGGGCAAGATGATCATAGATTCTTTATACCGGGAAGAAAAAAGGCCCAATGTCAAAGTGGTAGTAGGACGAGCATGGTGGCTTGAGCTCAAAGGCCTGCGTTAACATGGTGCGGCGGGTTCAGGCATGAAATTCTAAAAAGCAAATATCCTTTCTGAAAATAATGCTTGCACATTTGCACGTTATGTGTTGAAATGCATTCTTTCTGGAAAACACTGAAGTCACTTGGCAATTCCCTCTGTTTGTTAAAGATCAGCTATCAACTTCCCATGGAATATGTGACACTTCCTTGTTGCATAAATCACTAATGAATTGAGGGACCAAAGCATTCTGGGCAGGAGCATTTCTACCTTCATAACACTCCCTGAGAGAGTTCATTGTCTTGTTCATTGCTGAGATTTTTCATCTGCGTAGGCAGTGAAACGCCTTGTCTCTGCTTTACGACTGCCAGTGAAGCAGGCTCTCAATTAGACCAGAGGACTATACATCAACGTCAGGCATGCGATGCGAAAGCTCCATTTTCCAGCCAGGAACAGCCGTCAGTGTTGCCTCTGCAGTAACTGAATTTCATAGTGGAAAAATCAGGAATTGCTGAGGGAAGAGTGAGAGAGACATTTGGCGATAAAGCAGTTTAGGCAACTAAGAAAAGCTGCTTAAGAAAGTGTGGAAGGTGGATTTGCAACGGGTAGGCAGGACGTTTTGATGAAAGGAGCATACCCAGGGCCACTTGTGTGTGGTTAATTCCAAATATCACATAGGAAAAGAGTTGGGGTTGCTGAAAATGTGTAATATGGGACCACTTAGAAAATGATTTCCAGAGCCTCTTTTGGATCCCAGTCCACCCCTGAGCATACCCTGAAATCCAGAAACCTTCTGCTGTGAGAGATGCATGTATGCAAATACCAGGAGGAGAACAGGGACCAAAGGAGGGAGTGACAGTGTGGTGGAAGAGAAACTGGGCCAGTTAGTGGGGGGAGTGAAACGTTCTTGTGCAAGTTACAGGCCGAGTGGGTTGGATACAGTGCTTTACCGAGAGCAGGGGATATTGATTGCTAAATTACTATATTCAAAATGTAAATAAACAGGAAAATAAAAGCAGTATGAGTAGCTTAGAGTAAAATGGTAGTTTTTTTTATTTTTTTTTTTAATTTATTTTATTGGTTTATACAAACTTTTAAAATACATCCAGTTTGTCAGAACCCAATAGCCAATACAAAGCAAGACAAGACCAGACAAGGCAGAACATATAAGCATGAGATAAGATTCCATCCTTTTGACAGGGGTCAAGCCTTTGGTACTAGAGGAGCCTTATCAGGAAGGGCCCAATGTACTTCATCTGAAGGTTTGCACAATGTTAAGCACTACCCTGAAGTCCCTGTACTGCGGCATCAGATAACTCAAGGCTCCTTTCAATCTCATGCAGAAATAAGGTCAGCACCCTTGTCAGTTTTGTATTGGAGCCCGTAAACATCAAGTGCCACCATTCTTCAGCACTCCTCAGTGAGTATTCATTTAACATTTGGCCTAAGTGTTTAGTTCTTAGGGATCTATGGAAAGGGCAGAATAGGACAAGATGTTTGAGTGTTTCAATGCAGGCTTTACAGAACCTGCATACTGTGTCTGACTTGTCCTTTCCAGCACAGTTCTTTGTTCGTCCTTTTGTTCTAAACAGATTTAGGCGAAATCTCATGAAGGTGGCCCTCCTCCTGTTGTCTGGGAATAAGACCACATAATTTTGCAGTTTGTTAAGCGCTCTTGCTTCACTAGGGGCATCTCTCATTGTTTTTGAAGTCCTTCGGTCTGTGCTGGTTTGAATCCAGTCTAATTCCCAGATCTTTTTCTTTACCATCAGTGGATTGTCCTGCAGCATTTTGATATTGGTCTCATACATGGTCAGAAGCTCTTCACATTTTTTTGACCATATGGCTAACAGCCCGTCTGGGTTCGCGTTTCCAGGATTGCTCAATATTTTATATTGTGGAGCGGCATCAGGCAGCGTGATTTTCCTAAATAGAGCCAGGGCGTTCCACGCAATACGAGCCTCAATGGATATCAAGCCTAGCTCATATCGTAAGCACACTGTTGAAGTGCTGTTTGGTAGGTGTAAGGTTTTCACCCAGAAGATGTGTTCTAGGGTTGACCAGAGTTCCACTGGACACCCAAAGGCATTTTCGGCTCCGTATATGAGAGCTGGGACAACCTTCTGTTGGTAGAAGGATATCACTGGCTTGAGCGAGAACTTCCCATATCTTTTATTTAGGATCATGGCTTGGGAAGCAAAATTTCGGCATTTTGTTTTCGCAATCTCCACCCAGGGGCTGTCATTTAAATTTGTGTTAACTTGCATGCCGAGATATCTTGTGCTTTCTACCATGATTAGTTTTTCTTTTCCTAAATGCCAACAAAATTTGTTGCTTTTCCGGTGGCGGCCCATTTGCAGGTTTTGCAGCGTCAGAATTTCACTTTTAGTGTTATTGATGTACAAACCGTTGTTATCCGCATAGCGTTCTACTGCATACATTTTGCGCTGAAGGCCGATTGGAGTAGTGTCTAGCAGGATTAGGTCGTCAGCGTACAACATCCAGCTCAGGGCAGAGCCGTGTATTTTAGGGGAAAAGGATCGAGGCTCATCAATTGCAATGCCGATATCCGAGAGGAACAAATTAAATATGATTGCCGCCAGGGGGCAGCCCTGTTTAACTCCACAAAAGGTGTTAATTTCTTCTGTAAGAGTTCCACGTTGGTCAAGGTGCACTTTAATGGTTGTTGCAGTGTGGATTTCTTTAATGGCGGCTAATAAGCTCTCCGGACAGCCCCAGTTTGTCATCTTGGTCTACAGAAGTTCTCGGTCGATGGAATCGAAAGCATGGGAGAAGTCTATCAGGGCTAAGTAGACCTTTTTGCCAGATCTAATTGTTTCCATCTTCAGCAAATTTATTAGCAAAAGGTTTAGGCCGCAGCCGACCCCTTTTACAAAGCCCGTCTGTCGTACGTCAAAATGATTGCTATCTGCAATCCATTGTGACAGTTTCTGTTGGAGCATTGTTGCATACACTTTGCCTAATACGTCCAGAAGCGCTATTGGTCGGTAGTTTTTGGGCTCAAGGTGATTTCCTTTTTTGAAGATGGGAACTATTATTGCAGATTTCCAAGAATTTGGAGTTGCACATCTTCTGCTGATTCGGGTGAATAGTTCTTCACAGAACTCTGCCCATTGCTCTGGACTTTGCTTTATAGTAAAGTTAGTGAGGCCGTCCGGCCCTGGACCCCCTGAAGCGCTAACATTCTTAATGATTTGAAGTAGATCCGCTTTGGGAAAAGTGAGGTCCCATTTTGTTATATTTGGTGTCATCGGGGACAACCATTTCCCTTTTTTGCTGTACAGATTTTCAAAATGTGAGGTCCACCCTGCTTCTGAAACTATGTTTGTCGTCAGTGCTCTTTGGGGAGCGCCTTCATTGTTAATTAGGCTCCAAAATTCAGATGAGTTTTTATTTCTCATCTTTTGCAGCATCAGTTCAGCATCGTTTTAGAGCCTTGTGAGAACGAATCCAGTTTTTGTAGTTCTGTTTTGCAGCATGTTTTCCTTGCAAAAAGGTTGTGGGGTCTCTGAGTTTTATGTGTCTGATAGTTGCACGAAGTTCTCTCTTTCTCCTCATAACCTCTACGTCGAATTTATGTTTGTTTGCAAATCCAGGGTTTCTCGATCCATGTTTTTTTTCCACAAACAGTTTGAGAAGGTGGACATATTCCACTCCAAGGTCAGTCTTGATGAATGTTTCTGAGATTTTGGCGACTTCATCAGGGTGGAGTGAGAGCCTCACACGGTTAGGCTCTACCAAGATCTGGTGGTTCCAGCATTTGTTAAGTGGTTGTTTCGCAACTCGCAAGGTTAGAATTATCATCTCGTGATCACTTTGAGTCATCTGTTTTACTACAAATGACAAAGTTGATTGTTGGATCTTTTCTGAGACGAAAAAGTAATCCAAGATAGATTTTTGTTTGAGTCTTCTCCATGTTGGTTCGGCAGGTATGTCGCCCGCAGTATTTCCGTTAAGCATTTCAAGATCTCTGGCTTCCATTTCTGCCATCCATTTTACGGCCAGGTTATTCGATGCATTAAGAACTTCATTGTTTTTCCGTCTTAAGTCTATACAATTGATATTCAAGTCTCCGCATATGATTATGTTATGTGACTCATTTTTGATCATTAGGTCGTCAATTATTGATGAGACTTTATCTATAAACGGAATTGTGCCGGCCTGAGTGTGGTTCCAGTATAGATTCAGTAGATGGAAATGAATTATATTGTCCGGTTTAGGACCTGCCGAAGCTATTGTTGTTACTTGAATAAATGGCGACAGATTTGCAGTGTTTATAATACGGCATCCAGAACGTTTTTTGACTAGTGTCAGCAGGCCTGCCATGGGTCTTCCTCTGGTTTTTTTGGAGGCCGGATTAAATGCCACTTCATAGGTGTCCACGGTCGGACAGGTAGTTAGCCATGTTTCCTGGAGGCAGACCACGTCAAGCTCATCCGACCAGGGATCTTCAAGGAGGTGGGAGAAGTAAAATGGTAGTACAATGTCATAATTAATTACTAAGAAATTAGGCAATTTATCAGACCCATCTAAAAAGTGAAGTATACACAGAAAGATGTAAAGATACTTATACAGATTAAAACATATCCTATTCTTATAAAGTGGTTGCAGTGCATATGGTACCCATATGGTAAAAATAACGATTTTAACAAGAATGTGTAGGGCTGCAAACCTGGCCAAAGAACAAGCGTGGAGGCCCAGAGTCGATCCACGTGCTATTCCCTCCCAGGCACCAGGGACAGGCAGAACAGCTAGTTGAGGCCATTGGGTGGGGCAGGTGATATTAGAAAGCAGACTGCTGCAGATAGTCTCAAATGCTTTTGCCTAAACTATGTAGAAACTCCACGTTCAGACAACAAACGCTGCGAGCTACTTCTTTTCCAGTAAAATCCAGTTGCAAAACCTTAGGAAATGCCATCAAACTCAAATCCCATTAACATGTAGACGACCGTCAGATAAATCCCGTGATGCAGCCCAGGCAGCAGAGTCAGGTGCGTTTCTATACAGAGAACAGATTGGAAAGAGAAACGAGCACAGTATCCCTGTCCCCAAAAGGTGACCCTGAACACAGACTAAACGAAGGTTTTATAGGAACATGCACAATGCACGCTACACAGTAATCAGTCAAATATATTTAATTGGTTACATTAAAAAAGCAAATAACTTTCTAATGTACCATCCCTTCCTCTTGCAGTGCATGGTTTAGCAGCACCATGCTACGGTTCCACTTGGCCTACACACATGACACAAGCTCCCCTGTTGCGGGTCACTGCATCCTGCATAATGAACCGCAGTCTGGTGACAGCACCCACATGGCCCTTATTCCGGCTCTCAGCCGAGTGACACCGCCCTCATGTGTTATGTCTCATGTATTATTGCGTGTCCAGGGGACTTTCCTCCCCTTCTTAGGTTCAGCACTTGACTCAGGGGACCGTGCCTCACCACTCAGTCATACCATGCACAATAGATGACCAGAACACAAGGAGAAGAGGAAAAGGAGGTTTTAGAGAGAGCATGTGTTGCAAGGCAGGCAGGCAGGGGCTATCTCTCTTTGTCACGACAAGCCCTTATATAGGGAGGCTGTTACAGTGAGAATAATGATGACAATAAGCAATGGGCAAATATTAGTCAGTTAATTTAAACACTTATGTGGCATGGGCCATTCCATATTTGAGATGCAAAAGAAAGCTGCCTGATGAGATAAATTGAAAGTGTTCTTTTTATTCTCCTAGGTTTCATGCAACACATAACATTTTTTATTTTACATTGTCGATGTTCTGTATTTGAGTCAACATTTCTAAGAGGTTATCAACATGGCATGGGATTATGGATGACCAGTAAAAGCTTACTTCATATTTCAAATGTACCTTCACCTTTATTTCTACATGCCAATAAACATTATGGGCCTTATTACGAGGTGGGCGGAATGGGTTTAACGGCACCGGTAATGGTGCCGGTATCGGTAAACCCATTCCGCCCTATAACGAGGTTCCCTTGCGGAACCCCTCAGAACGTCTGGTCAGACCAGACGTCCTTTGCGGGTCCCGTTATTTGCTCCCTCCCCATTCATATTGAGCCCTATCGGGGCTCGAATGGGAATGGGGATGGGTTTTTTGAATGAGCAATTACAGGGTCCTCCAAGGTTGGAATGACCCGGTAATTCCTCATTCAAGGAACCCCAGACCCGAGTTTGGAGGCACCCATGGCGCTAATAGCACCATGGCTACCTCCAAACTCGTAATGAGGCCCTATGTCTATGGCTCTGTAAGCAGTATGATGTTTACATCATTTTGTTCACAATGATATGATATGATATGATATGGCATTTAGAACGCGCCTATATGCAAGTGTTTCAAGGCGTGGCGAGGCAAGGGATGGGGACAAAGGGAAAACATAGGGCCTCATTACATGGTAGGTGGTAACCATGGCGCTATTAGCGCCATGGTTGCCGCCGGTATTTTACTGTGTCCGCCTTGGTGGAATTACCGCCCTACTCCAAGGTGAGCGGGGCAGGTAATTCCCCATTCACCAAGCCACTTCCCCATTCCCATTTTTGCCCCCATAGGGCTCAATGGGAATGGGGAAGGAGGTAATTACGGTACCGCAAATTGCAGTACCGTAATTAGCATCAAGGTCCCTTAGCGGGCCTGTTCCTTAACGGCTGGTAAAACCAGCCGTTAAGGTCCGGTCCTGCAAAGGGACCTCGTAGTAAGTCGGTAAGGGTTTACCGGTACCGGTGCCCTTACCGGTACCGGTAAACCCTTACCGCCTACCGTGTAATGAGGCCCATAGACAGTGATCTTACTAGGCCAGGTGACATTGAGATTGCGAAAGAGCAGGGGAGGGATGGGGAGAAGTCGGGGGAAATGGGAAGGGGGCAGTGCATTACATAAGATAGCCGTGAAAATAATAAAGATGAATACATGAATTAAATTAAAGACAATGGGCCTCATTACGACTGTGGCGGCCATGATATGAACGATGCCTGTAAGTGACCGGTACCGTTTATACTGGGCCTCCACATTACGAGTTCTCCCACTCTGTACGCCTGGCCAGACCAGACGTGCAGAGCGGCACCCGCTAGCAAAACAGGATGCTAACAACGGACACGTCATTAACGGGTCCATTGTTAGCATCCTCCCCATTCCCATTGAGCCTTATGGGGGCTCAAATGGGAATGGGGACGTACCGGTCCGGGTCCCGCGATTGGGAATTACCAGGCCAGAAAGGTCAGAATGGCCAGGTAATTCTGATTTTGCAGACCCGGACCCGAGTTTGGCAGTAGCCATGCCACTAAAAATGGCATGGCTACCTCCAAACTCGTAATGAGGCCCAATGAATAAGAAGTGCAGCCAGCTGGTGGCAAGTGCAAGGGTAAGGGCAGACATTAGATGTCAAGTGCTGGTAGGGGACTTTAGGGATACAGAAACAGTCCCCGAGTGCAAGTGTTGCCAGGGGGCTAGTGCAGGTGTGCATCTGGCTGGGAGGGGACCTGGGTCTGAGATCAGAGGGTAGCCAGGTAAACCAGTGTAGTTTCAGTTTCAACCAGGAGGTCAGAAGGGGAGCAAGGAGAGAAAGCAGAGGCAAAGAGGAAGGTGTTTAGAAGCTTCTGGAACTGGAGATGGTTCTCCTCAAGTTTCAGAGAGGCAGGGAGGCTGTTCCAGAGGGAGGCCCCAGCAGAAGAAAGAGATCTACCACCAACTTGTTGCTTGGAGTAGTGACTGACCCTGAATGAGTTAGAGGCGGGTGAGCAAAGAGCTTGAGAAGGAAGATATTTAGGAAGAGAGAGTTGAAGGTATTGAGGCCCCAGAAAGCCTTATGGATAAAGCAGTGGGTTTTGAACTTAATCCTCATTGCCACTGCAAGCCAATGCAGAGATTTCAGTTCTGGAGAGATACGATCCCTGGGCTTGAGGCCAAGGACAAGACTCATAGTCCTGTTTTGGATGAGTTGCACAGGGCGGAGAGTAGAGGGAGGCAGATTTAGAAAGCTGGTAGTTCCGTTAGTTCCGTTTAGCATCAAGCCCTTAGCTCTACTTTCCCAGTATATCTGTCCTTCAACAGTCAATACCTTGCCAAGCCTCTCAGTTTCCATACTTTTGAATTGCGGTTGGTATTTTGGCCACAATGTCCATGTAATTCCCAGTTCCATCCACATACATAGTTTTAGCTCAGGAACAATAACCATGTAATGACTAGGTTTCTTGGGAACATGGATCTCCCTTATATCTCTATGTATCTTCCAGTCCCATTGGAACCAATCCATAAACCTGCTGATATTTGTTATATTTGAGTCCACATTCACTTTATGGGCCCCTTGGTATGAAAGGAACATTTCAGTCACAAAACGTCCACAGGTCTCTGACACGACCACGACATAGTCAGTACTCTTGATTATACATTCAGAACTTCTGGCCAGAATTCATAAGTGATGTAATCTCCAATCACCCTCAGCTGATCATGAATGTAGTCTTGGACATTATCAAGTCATATTTTGTTCATCTGTCTGCAGATTGTAGGTTACAGATTAGCACACCTTGTGTGATGCTACTGAAATCCATAATCAGATGGAGCGCTCCCATTCTTGCATCTATTTTTGAGGAATGCATCCCAGTTAACAGTCCTGCAGCCTTCTCTAACTGGCCAAGCCTTTCTTCATGTGTCTGACCATGATAGATATTCTAAGATAAAGCCGCTGAGTTAACTCTATTGAATATACAACATTTGAAGTCCTGATTCCTTCTGCCTTTAGCCATTGCATGTCATTTTGCTGTGCCAGGCATATTGCTGCTCCTGGAGAACAATTGCAAACATGAGATTACACCTGAAAGCTCAGTATTGGCAGAAATAATTGTATTGAATCTAACCCAGCATTAATTACAGTCCATTTCTCTGGGCACGTTCCGTTACCCAGAGATTCATACCTGTACCTGGACTTTTGTTCTTTCAAAACCATCAAACCCCTTAATAGTTAATTCTTGGGAGGGGCAATGTACCATTCACTGTATCAGGGTGCAGATGATACGTGCCACCAGTATCTCATTTAAACAGTTAATGTGTCCCTCTATCAAGCATTGTCTTTCCATTATATTTCATCATGGACCATAGTTGTGAACATGTAGCTTCTGCAATCCTCTGTTTCCTTTCTTGCACACATAAACCTCGAGCTATTGCAGTTTCTGTTAATAATTTTGTGCATGTGATAAAAGAACTGCCTGAGAAGAACGCCTCACCGATAACTGCTTCTTTTATGACTTCAGTTGTGCCATAGGTCGTCCAGTGGAACGCTCATTTATGAAACCTTAGTTGTTCAAGAAATTATCGATCAGTGGAGAAAATTGGAATTCAAGTTAGTTTTTTGTGTCGGTTTTGGCCAACCAGTTCACTTGACAGTTGCACTATTCATTTTTGGAAAAAAACGTTTGACTTTATGTTGCTACCTTTTCCTGCCACATTTGAGTCCAGCGTTGCCTTTGAAAAAGCCTCTCTTTCCCATTCATTGAGTGCACAATTAGGGAGGGTCTTGCAACGTGTTGGTACTTGTCAAAACCTACATTGAAAAGCTTCTAGAGAAATTCCCAAAGAGTAACTCATTTCATATTCCCATGACACAGTGCCATAATTACCTGCCGTACACACTCCTGTGGCCTGCCTTTTCCACTGTGTCAATTACTGACTTGTTCACTGCTTACCATGTCAGTGTTTCTAATTACCTGCTGGATTATTCCAAATTGTCCTTTTTCAGGACTGCCAATAGAGTCCCTCTCACTTGGATAAAACCAACAAGTTGAAAAGGAGCACTCAGCTAGCCAGAAGCAGGGGCATTAAATACTGCCTCAGTCAATGGATGAATAGTTTAGTGACATAGGCTGTGTGAGTCCAGTCCAGGCTGGGGCATTGCTGCAACACACTGCCAGCTACATTAGCATTAGCACCTTGTAGGGACCACACCATTTAACTGTCATTGTTGCTTCGTAATAAACCCCTATCCCCCAGGGTGTGAGGGGTGACATTATACTTCGCTTCCATCAGCAATGCCTAATAGAACTGCAAATAGATATGCCTTACAATCTTCAAAAGATTCGATCAATTTTGCAAATCAGCATCATCTAGAAGATGCATATTTCCCTGACTAAATGGTAGTCGGGTGTCTTTCTAGGAAGCACACTGATCTGTCTGTGAAAATATCCTATTGGCTCAAATCCATTTTCCTTTTTGAGGTGTACTGCATGCTCAATAAAAAATAAAGCAAATTACACAAAGGAACCACCTTCTGACTCCCATGGAAAAATCCAGACTCTGCACCGAATTAAGAACTCACTATAAAAATGGGTTGCAACAGTATAAAAGCAGTCTGGAAAATATCAAGTGGAGATTCGTGTTTAAGCTATTAAAGATACACGACAGCTGGAAATGTTGGTATATTTACAGAAAGTTTCTAGCTGGTGAAACTCCCCTGATACTGATCCCGCTATCTAAAGAGACTAGGGAAAAGCATATATCCAAACAACAGTCTGTTAATGTGAAGGGTGATAGTATGATCAATTATCATTATCATGGAGGCCTGAGTAAAGAGGGATTTGAAGAGAAAGATATTCTTAGGAGAATTAATAAATGTAAAGGATCTCATGCCCCAGGACCAGATAGGTTAGTTAGTATAGTGATCAAAAGTAGCCCTACATACTGGGCACAGGAGTTGCCCATAGTTTTTGCAAACATTCTAGAGACAGGCAATATCCTTAATAGTTGGAAAGAGTCTATCATCATACCTGTATCGGCAATAGGAGTGACCAGCCCTTAGCGATGAGTGATTCCTGCTGTAAAATATGTGCAGGTCTCATTCAAGAAAAGTTGAACATCTGGGTCAAAACAGAGGATCTGTTGCCTCCCGTTCAGACTGGTTTTAGACAGGGCTGCAACACTTCTCATAACATCTGGGTCTTAAATTACATTACGGCAGAAACTATGCGCCTCACGGGAAGGAGACTCTATCTTTGCTGCATAGATTATTCCTATGCATTTTATAGGTTCTCCCAACACTTACTTTGGAATAAACGTAGGTTCTGGGGAATAGACCCGGAATTACTCTACTTCATTTTGCTATTCTACATGGATAACATGGTTTCGGTACGCCTAGAAGCTGACGGTTCCCTTTCTACACCCATTAAAAGGAACATGCGCTTGAAGCAAGGATGTTTTTTATTGCCCTTGCTTTTTAACATGTACACAGCAGATTTGGATAAGGCCATAAACGCAGCGAGAAATCAACACTCCATCTGGGCAATTCTTTGCTGTCTTGGATGGCATATGCCGATGATACTATGCTATAGGATGTAACCCTGATAGGCTTACAACCAGGGGTGTTGCTAGGTCTGGAAAAGACCCGGGGCTAAGCTGATGTCGGAACTGTTGGGACTGGGGGCTAGCTAGTCTTTTGGCTGTAGCTCCTGAGATTCTATCCAGTGCTACAACCAAAAGATCAGGGGCTATAGCCCCCTTAGCCCCCCCCCCTAGCAACGCCCCTGCTTAGAGCATTCCATCGACCACCTATGCAGTAAATAACATACAAAGGATAACACTTCCAAAACCAAGGCTATGGTTTTTAGCAATAAACATCATCGTCCCAAATATAACTGGTGGTTAGGAACGGAGAGATTGGAAGTATTTAAAACGTAAATCTATCTTGATATTTCGATGATATATCAACTTTCAATTCCTCCTGCATAGGAAATTATGAATTCCAAAAAGTAACAAAAAATGGGCTGTCATTAAAAACGTTATCAGTAGAAAGGGAGGACAGAGAATAGAGAGAGATATTGAGTGCTATAGGAATGGAATTGTACCCTGGATACTAAATGGCCTGGAGACCATCCACTCTACCAAGGTAGAATTTTACATCACCCTGAGTAGAGCACAAACCGGGGATAGATCGCTCCTGCATTTGTTCATCAATAATAACCTCCAATATGCCCTGAACTCTTTGATTCAGGATTTACAGAACACAGTAACTAAATTCTTGGAATCCATTAACTTGAATCGGCCTTCTGAAAGCACTTATGCTATTTTTTTCGAAAGAACTGCAAAAGCACTCCTTAATATGGGACCGATCACACAATTTGAGCAATTTGGAATCGAAGAAGAGATATAAAGAAATTTCAACCCAGGGCATTCACACAAGTATGCCATGCTCCTATCTGCTGAAACCTTGTAGTATGGTGAAAACACATTTTATTAGCTATTTACGCCTTAATATACTCCCTATCATGGAGTATACTGATGAGTGGATGGACATAAAGAAAGAGGAGAGACTCTGCTGACTTCGTGGGGGATGAATTGGAACCTAGCAGACACCTCCTCACACAATATAGTAGACTCCAATACAAATATAGATTGAGCTATGGTAGATTTGTGCACCCGTTTTCGGGATACGCTACTGACCAGTTCTGAAGCACGCTTCAAAGTGCTGAATCACTAGCTATTACACTAGCAGCTTACCATGTGGTGTGGGGAAAGTCATTATAAAAACTATAGAGGCTGAGAAATGAAACCATTTTTGAATATTTTTTGAGGTGGGCATGAATTTCTCCTGACTTTTAGATTGAAATGATGTAATCTCATTTTATTTTCAGAAATTAATTTTAACATTGTTCGTGCTAATATAAACATTTTAGGGTTTTAACTTTTAGAGTAATTATTTTGGGAATGTATATTGCGGTTTTATGAAATGTGGTATTTTGGAAATGTGTATTTATTCTCCTTTTGTATGTGTAATATCTGTTTTATAGTTTTAACGTTTGGAAATATCTAAGCAATAGAACACTAAAAATACATTTAAAAAAATAAAGAAAATAGCATTAGGATGGACCAATTCAAACCAATTTCATTTTTTTTAAAATTATTTTTCATAACATTGTTTTCTAATACAAACATCCTTGCAGATTGTGGATCATAGGTACAGTGGTACTTTTATTCAATAAATAACACCTTATAGACATCTTCTGAATCGCTGTTAATGCTTACTGGCACTCTGAAGCATGGTATGAAATCCTTCACCAGTGCTTTCACAACTGCGTGCGCGTCATTTCCGCAGGTGGGATAACCCTGTATCTGATTTGAAAGCAGACTCTTGATAACCAATATGTATTCCCACCTCACCACTTGTGTCAACTGTATGAAGTCACACGGAATCATCGCAAAAGATGTGCCCCTGTTCCTCTGTGCCCTTGCCGACGTTTTGTTGTTGGCGCAACAAAGATTGCTTTCACTATTTTTCTGCCACTAGTGAAAAACCTGGAGCATACCATTCTCTTTAAATCAGAGCCATCATCGCTCTTTTTCCTATGTTTGAGCCTGTAATGCAAGCAAGTTCGAGAAGCAACTACGAGACAATTGTGGAATATAAGAGCTTATTTGCATGCATAACGCACACTTCTTTATTGCAGGCATTCTTTTCTGCATGTGTTGCAAACTCTTGTGTTGAGTAGCAAGGTGTAAGTGGCTACATTTGTACATGTGAAAAAAACGTTTTAGTTGCGTGAATGGCAAAAAGGGTATCCTATCTCGCTGCTCGGTTGTTGAGGACGTTCCACCCTGTGAAGTCGTGTTTGGAGATCGGATGGGCAGCAAAAATTCACTACTGCTAATTCTTTGGGCAACATTAGTGGGTAGGGACTATAAATAATGGGTATTCTTGTTCAGTGTGCCTGTCGTGGTCAAGCAATCCACCTGATTTTAGAGCAGCCTGTATTCAGTGCTTATCACCATGCATCTCCAGTAGCACTCTTTGGACATACTATTCCTTCTCATGTAAATATATAAGGCACACCTTTTCATGTATTTGGGAAACCAAGCACTGCATCATTAGCAAGTGCTTGTTTTGTTTCGTCTCTTAACAGGTGTTCACTGTTTATGGTGTCCATACAATAGGGTCTGGTGTGTGCAAGTGTGTCATTTCTTAAAGTGTTTTTTCCACTGCAGCAAAACCCATTAACCGCTGCTGACAATATCCTGTTGTCCCCAGGAAAGATCACATTTGAGTGACTGTTGCAGGTTTTGGCAAATTTAGAATGATACATATTTGGAAATGTTCTAAGCTCCTACTACTTCATGTTCAGCTAATGTACCCTTTTTCTGCATAATTTCAATGTTTGTCATGATGCCTTATGCCCCTTTTTAGAGAGAACTATCAAGGGTACCAGTTTGTCTTGCTTAGATGGCTAGTTTGATGGCGATGCAACCAGAAGGTTGCCCATATACTGGACCATTATGGACCCTCCAAGAAAATGTATACAATCTAAATCTTTCTTGATAATTTTGGAAAGAGGGTCAAACCTGAAGGTGTTTCACCCGCTGGTCCCTGTGGAACTGCCATCCAGTTGGCCAGGACACAGCCATCGCTATTGGATCCAGTTCCTGGGGTGGACCAGTGCGAGAGGATCACCTGTATGTGGGGTCTTTGGGGAGTGGAAGTTGGACACCGAAGGGTGAGACATGGTATCCCCTTCCCTGTAACACCTTTTTTCCCATCCTAAAAGGTAGGATACCGAGAAGCTCAAACACCCTCTGCTGTTCCTGACACAAACACTTTTCACAGACATTTCATTGTGAGCTACAAGAGACTAAAACCAGAGCCATATACCTGACATGTCTCAACACAAGGGCCAGGCAGAGTCAGGCAATTACTGATAATTACACACACCTGACGTCCATCACACTTCCCCACATGGATAAAAGGCGGAGCACGAAAGCTCACTATGATCAATGCAAAACACAATAGGAAGCAGCAGTTCCGAGATGGCTGTTTAATATGAATAAGACAGCAAGACCAGAAAATGTTGCAAGGAGGGAATTGCTCTTGCCTTTTCAGAGGAAGCAAACTGTTACTTTCAGCAACTCTCGAGGATAAGAAATATACAACCAGAAATTAAAGCTGAAGAATGGTGAATTGTGTGTCAAAGGTACTCAGGGATTTCCCGCATTGACGGCCGAGGTGGGGAGGAGTGATTGCCGCTTTGGTACTGACCTTGGCTCCGACAACAATGCCACTCCAATAAAGTCAATGCAGCCGTTGAGTCAGGGAGACTGAGAGCAAACCTGTATGTGTTAGAAAAAAGGTTGCAAGCGGCAACATTGTATGAAGAGATCTGCAAATAACAAAGTTTAAGGCATATGTGATGAGTAATGTAAACATAAATGAATATAAAAGGAGTGACTGAACTTTTGAAACTAACGGTGGATACCATACATAGTGGTCCGGCACCACGTGGGTGCTCAATCGAAAGGTCTCTGTTAGGTATCCAATAGATAGTGTAAAATTGTGAACTGTGCTTACAAAGGCAAGTGTGGACCCGATGGGGGGATGACAAGAAAACGCTAGGGGAAGGGAACCCCCACTTTCTGATGAATGTAAAATAGTGAACTTGGAAATCGAAGAGGTCCTGCAACGAGTCGAGCCAAACCCGGTGCACATTTGAAAGTCCTTGAAAGCAAAATTATGAAAAATAATTGTGAAAAGGTATCTGAGCCCAGAAGAGGGGGATCCGGGGTGAACCGTGAGACACCCTAGAAAAGGTATTGCTGTGGCAAATGTGAACTCAACTGATTGAACTGAGACTTGTCTGAGACCGGCTGAGGGAAACTAGTTGTATAAAAGGAGATTTGAGCCCGGAAGAGGGGGATCCTGGGTGAAGAGTGACTCATCTGACTTGGGTATTTTTGAAAGAACATTTTGTTTGTTTTTGGCGCTTCAGGCCCTCTGAATCAATAGACTTTGATAACACAAGAGACTTTGGCACAAAAGGCCCTGATATTGGTAATGGAAGTGTATCCTTGTGCTGATGTGCTGAAGAAGCCCCAGAGTGTGCTATGCTCGAGTGAACTGCCTTGTTCCAGGCTGAAACGTGGAGAAGGGAGGCCAACGGCCTGAACATCCTGACTTATCATTTTGTGAACACTTCTTTCCTTTTCATGAACATTACCCTACACTATTTGGAATTTAGCCGTTGGGAATGGCAATCATTTTTTTCATACAGTCCATTTTATTTTTGACGAGACTCAGTTAGAGCTGCCTTATATTATTTGATGGTCGTAGCTTGCTCCCATCTTAGATTTAGGTTTAGATAGGTGTTTATCACACCCTTGATAGATTCGATAAACACCCTGGAACTGTGGTCACTTGTGTCTGTCTTACTTTGATACCATGCCTTCCTTACGGAAGCATGGTGTTCATTTAGAGTCATGCTGCAAAAAGACTGTGTGTGCTTGGTCCAGTTATAATCTGCACATGCTCAGAGCAGTAGAAATGTATTTTTGTGAACGATTTTCTGTTTTTTAAAGAGAGTGTTTGACTGCCAATCAGAACAAGCATGTATTCCTGTTCATGTTATTGTGGTAGGACAGTTGGTTTACTTTGTATTTGGGCATTGAAATGTATTTTTATGTACAAATTTGGGATGACTGTTGCCCAGTAAAGCATTACCTTCTTTACATTTCGGAAATGTAATTTTGTACCACATGCAAACGTTACCCTTTTGGTGCAGCTCTTTGTTTGACAAACTAGATATTAGGATTCAGCTGCCACTTGAAATCTCTGAAAAACATGATTTCTGGCAAATGTACTTTTCCCTCCCCAATGAAATGAACACCAATAAATGGCACAGTACTGCTCTGTGGGTATTTACAGATTTTGAGTGGCTCTAGCACAGTCAGGCTTTCTGTCGCATATATCTCAATGTAGGCCCTGCTTTTGAAACCTTACACCTACCGAAGAAGTTAGCCTGATAACAAGAACCTGCTTTTTTGCTCCTACTGAGCAAAACTGTACTTGAAAACATGCATCTGTTATGCAATATGTTTCTCCTTTTAAATATGTCTAGCCTTTTAAAACCTAGATTTCTCTAACCAGTCCATCCTCATGATAAAGTTATGTTTCTAAATCAGAATCAGAACATATGTAAATGCCAAAACAATGCAGATGTGTGTACATTTAGAATTTTTCACTAAAGCATTACTGCTTTACATTTCGGAAATGTAATTTTGGACCACATGCAAACTCTACCTTTTTTGTGCAGCTCTTTGCACGCTAGACATTAGGACTCAGCTGCCACTTGAAATCTCTGAAAACTATGGTTTCTAGGAAATGGAATTTTCCATCACTAATGAAATTAACACATATACAGGCCCACAGAAAATGCTATCTGTGCATTTATACATTTTGAGTGGTGTTAGCTTTCTTTGTAGTTTTCATTTCTATAGTTGAAGTGGTGAAATGTATGTGCTAATTGTGTTTCTTTCTCTACAGTATTGGTGAAGAATGCCTTCAAAAATGTTAACTCTACATGCCAAGAGGAAGGGTAGCTTGCAGGGCAGTAAAACATTTAAATTTGAAAATGTTGATACTGATCTTTCATGTTTTGTACAAATGTGCACTGATTGCTATGTACCAATGCCTGTTACAGATCAAACTCCAAATTTAGACAGAAGACATGTCAACTAATGAAGTGTATGGCACTCAGTTTGGCAGCCTGCATTTCACCCGACCATTACTAGCACACTTACATTGCAGGATCCCACCACTTGCTACGTTCTCCAAACAATGTAATTCCAGACTTGCCATACAAATGTTTACTACCTATTTGCTGTGATCTCTTGATTGCTGCACCACTATTTACAATCTATTTGCTGTGACCGCATGATTGCCGCACCACTGTTTACTGCCTATTTTCTGTGACCGCTTGATTGCAGCACCACTATTTACTATCTATTTGCTGTGACCACACGATTGCCGCACCACTGTTTACTACCTATTTGCTGTGACTGCTTGATTGCTGTACTGTTGTCTACCATTTATCTGCTGTGGCCACTTCACTTCCATCACATTGTTACAAGCGTTGGCCATAACTCCAGGGTCACAGACAGCTTATTGAATAGATCTGATAAGTACTGTATCCTTATATTTTTTTTTAATATATGCTAACCCTAGACAACAGTCTTCTCCACACCTACTCACCATCTGCCCGATCACTGCTGAACTGTAGCTGCTCTGCATCTAGACACCGCAAACAAATTAGCTTGTGCAACAATATATAGTATACGTATTGCATATCACACAGCTCCAAACGGCACACAGTTCAGTTAGAACTGATCCTACACCTTTGCCAATCTGAGTCCTACCTACAACTTAACACAGTGTAGCGGAGGAGACAAGTACCCCCTCCACAACCATCTCACCCACATTACCTATATGTTGGTTACCAGAATGCGAAACAAGTGCAGTTCCAGTGAAAATACCATTACCAAGGAGAATCTTGCAAACAAGGTTCCCATTAAGAAAACTATACCTGCATACAAGACAGTATGATGGCCATTTGAATGAAATCCCTAGTAAGATCATTGTTTTTTTTTCTCCCCTGTCGCCCTCCCTTCACTTGGTCGCGCTCTGAAACACATGTGTACGAGCGCGATATAAATAAAATATCATATCATATCATATCATATAATCATGGCATGCAGGAAGGGTAAATTCAGAGACCCCTGTATGTCAGACATGTGGTATGACAGGACACATTGCACATATGTGTCGAAGTTAAGGATGTGTACAAAAAGGGCCATTTTCAAGAGGGGGGAATGCGTACACACCTGCATACACACAACAGAATGAAACTGGGTTTTTTCAAAATCAGACAGTGCAGCAAACACAAGCGCAGAGAACACAGCAAGATTTATACCCACAATCCATTCGGAACGGCACAGATCACCTGTCAGGCACCGGCTCTGGTGATACCAGCAGGAGTAGGCTAAGCAGTGCAACAAGGGGTTAAGGATTAATGTCAACCAGGGTGGATAGATTGACAGTATGTGTGACCAATCACAGCCAAAGTTCAACTGTTGACTATTTTCTTTTTTCTCTCTGTGGTTGCTAGGAAACAGGGGAAGGAGAGCTGGAAAGTAACAGTTATGAATGGGCGTATTGAAAAGCCCAGCTGAGGCGGACACACAGACAAGTTAATTTTTCTTTTGTTTTGTAAGTTAAATGAAGCAAAGCGCTGTTGCGCTTTCTTATCGTTGATGGTGGCGGACTTGAAGACAGCTGACCGCAGCTGGGAGTGAGAGAAATCGAAGTCGGTGATCGGAGCGGAGCGTAGAGGAGCTGTCATCCCGGGGAGAACGAGGGCAGACGGTCCGACTTTGAAGAAGAAATCACCACCCCTATGAAGGTATGGCGGTAGCTGAAGAGGCTACGTAGATTCTTGATTCCGGGGATCGCACAGCGGGGAAGCCACAATGTGAAGCTGACTCGGAGTCGCCGGGTCGGAGGAGCCAGCTGAGGAGGAGGCGGAGAAACCCGAGAGCCACGGAAAGGAGGTGGAGAAAGAGGGTTCCGACGACGACATCCAATAACAGTAAACAGCTGTTTAGAGGGACGAAAAGACTTTCATACGGAAGGGAGGCAGGAGGGGAGAACTGCACGACAGCAAGAAGCACTGAACGTGGTGGGCTCTCTTAGGCTGGGTAGAGTTTTACCCTAAAGAGACTTGTTTATTTTCACTGAACACTGACATTTGTAAAAGGGTTGTGGGAAACCCATAAGAGAGTGAAAGTATGTGCACTGAAGCTGCGGGGCAAAAGTGAATGAGAGCCTGAGAAGGGGAATGTAAAGACAAATCAGACACAGCCAAGTGCAGAAATGATTTAAGTCGGCAATAAGAAAGTGTTGATACTGTGAGTGAGAATTTGTGCGCCATATAAAAGAAACAACAGAGCCAAAAACCAAAAACGCTGAGGGAAAAGAGCTGAGAATACACAAAGACAGTAAAGAGAGGAAGTCCAAAAAGGGACAGACCCAGAGAAGTCCAAATCGGAAGTCCTAAGATAGTTTGGACTGTGATAAAAAGAACTTTAGCGTTAAAGAAAGGAAAACCTGAAAGACTTACCTGAAGAACCTCACCAAATTGCCTGAAGTTACTTCTTGTCAAGGCGGCCAAGAGAACTCAAGACGTATCCTTTACCTATAAAAAAAAAGAAAGTTAAAGTTAATAAAAGTGGTTTTACCTGAAACAGAATACCCTACTTACAGTCTCTGAGTAATCTTTTCATAGACAGAGAACACAGGTTTACACCCCTGTATGTCAGACATGTGGTATGACAGGACACATTGCACATATGTGTCGAAGTTAAGGATGTGTACAAAAAGGGCCATTTTCATGAGGGGGGAATGCGTACCCACCTGCATACACAAAACAGAATGAAAATGTTTTTTTTCAAAATCAGACAGTGCAGCAAACACAAGCGCAGAGAACACAGCAAGATTTACACCCACAAACAGTAATGAATACGCCGCAAGGTCATTCACAGCAGTCGCCTATGCAGATACTGCAAAGCACAAGCATAGGACAATTGATTACTCCTAAATCGGGGGTGTCACTGTTGAAGGAGGAAATCCTTTCACAGGTACAGGAATGAAAATGTACCTACAAAAGGACTGCACACTCTTAGACTTGATATGTTCAGTACTATCTATAATGACTAATCCTCAAAAGGAACCAAGGGTTGATGTTAATATAGCAGGCAAATCTTTTCCTTTTTTAGTAGACATGGGGGCAACATGGTCTTGCATACGGGAGGGAAGATTTGCGATGTCTGGAAATATCATGATACTCAAGGCTTCACAGGAGCTTTAAGTAGAGTTCCTTTTCCTGAAAAATTGCAAGTCTCTATAGGAAAATATGACATGTCTGTGCCATTATTATATTCAAGGCAAACACCTGTCAATATACTAGGTCGAGATTTAATGACAAAGGTGAATATGTGTCATGGTCACAGCGCAGGGACCACTACCTCCATCATCTAAAGGGTCCACATGGACTCAGTCCTGGTGCCTTTGGGGTCAGGCTCATGAGAAAGTGTGCTCTGCACACTTAATACTAGGGCATGTGTTATTTCCTCCTCAGTCAGCTACCCACGTGCATCCAGGCCAGGCATGGCCATAAGGAAACATTGAGGTGCACGTGCAACAGTCTCTGGGAGTGGCAATGTGGGGCCCAAGGCGGAGCCAAGGGGGCGTGGTTGGGACCAAGCTATTTAAGCCTGCCCCACCCGCATGCAAGCGCTTCGCGTTAGTTTGCTTCTTGCAGCGTAACGATCACCGCCGCCTGAAGCGCACAACTTACCTGATTCCAGTACATCAACTTCAGCACGCATCTTACCTGATTCCAACAACACCATCGCTTGAAGCACTGCTTACCTGATTCCAGTACATCATCTTCAGCGCACATCTTACCTGATTCCAGCAACACCATCACACTGCTTACCAAACTCTTGTACATCATCTTCAGCGTGCATCTTACCTGATTCCAGCAATACCACCGCTTGAAGTACAGATTACCTGACCCCTGTAATTCCATCGCCTGCAGCGCGTCTTATTTGATTCCAACAGTCATCGCAGTCGAGGTGCATCCTCACCTGTTCCGGGCATCTAGCTACATGGGAGCTCTTCTCGCCCAGCATCTATCCAGTAACCGCCGGCAGGTCTTCGGATAGCTGTCTCCCATCTGACGTCGCCAGGCCATCCCTGCAGGAAGAAAAGGACACACAAGGTTAGAAACTGCATAAAGATCCTATGTTAGGTCACGCACCACATATTCCTTGCGCTTGACCTTAAAACCAATGTACCTTCTAATGGGAACCTTGTAAACTCCTCTGGCACCAACTTGGACTCTCTCCCAACACTGCGACTCTGCTGGGCCTGCATCACACCTATTGGGGAGAGGAAAGACATTACAAGGGTTACGGACAATGATCACGGAAAAGAGACATTGCAAAAAGATACGGACAATAATCATTGTTAAGTAAACTTACCTTCAAGGTGGTTCAGCCACAGCCAGTCTGGGCTGCCACGCACACGGACCAGTGAAGTAACTAGGTCCATCAAAGTGCCCCTGCAGTTCAGAAGCAGGAGAGCGGAGAGCTCACCTTCATAAATAAATAGGTGAGAACATATGGGTAAACGCATGCTCACCTCTTTCTGGGACGAAGAGTTCGAGGGAAATCACAGTCCAACTACAGCATTCTCACTGCCTCTCGTATTCTCTCAGTGATAGTGTTAGCAGCCAGAGCAGTCCACACTACAGAAGCTGGGGAACAGGTCTGATCCAGGCGAGACAAGTGCAGGGAGGGGTACAACCATGCCCCACCGCCCCTGCAGAGACCAGGTTAGCGTAAACAATATGACAATTTCATTTACTAATGAAGACATAGGGGGTCATTACGACCTTGGCGGTAAGGGGTTAACGTGCTGTAATGGTGCCGGAGCCATCAACCGCTTACCGCCACATTACGATTCTGCTCACGGGACCCGCAAAGGGTGCCTGGGTAAAACCAGGTGCCCTTAGCGGGTCAAGCTAGCAGACCAGGGAGCTTACAACCTTAACAGGCCCGTTGTTAGCTCCCTCCCCATTCCCATTGAGCCCTATGGAGGCTCAAATGGGAATGGGGATGTACTGGGTCCGGGTTCCTTGAATGAGGAATTACTGGGTCCTCCAAGGTTGAAATGGCCCAGTAATTCCTCATTCGAGGAACCCAGACCCGGTACCCCATAAGGGGGTAACCATGCCGCAAATTGAGGCATGGTTACCTCCAAGGTCCTAATGACCCCCATAGTGTGTTCAACACCAGGAATGCATTATTTAAACGTGAGTGAATTTATTTGCATTTGCATTTGTGGTCTGGGCTGCCACACACACGGACCAGCGAAGTAACTAGGTCCATCAAAGCGCCCATTCGGTTGAGAAGCTGGACAGAGAGCTCATCTTCATAAATAAACAGGTGAGAACATATGGGTAAACGCATGCTCACCTCTTTCTGGGACGAAGAGTTCAAGGGAAATCGCAGTCCAACTACAGCATTAACACTGCCTCTTGTATTCTCTCAGGGGCTGTGTCAGGAGCACAGCAGTCCAGACTGCAGAACCTGCGGAAGAAGTCTGATCCAGGGGAGCCAAGTGGAAGGAGGGCTACAACCATGCCCCAACACCCCTGCAGAGACCAGGTTAGCGTAACAATATGACAATTTCGTTTACTGATGAAGACATAGGGGGTCATTACGACCTTGGCGGTAAGGGGTTAACCGCGCCGGTAATGGTGCCGGAGCCGTCCACCCCTTACCGCTGCATTACGAGTCTGCTCACGGGACCCGCAAAGGGCGCCTGGTAAAACCAGGTGCCCTTAGTGGGTCAAGCTAGCAGACCAGGGAGCTTACAACGTTAACAGGCCCGTTGTTAGCTCCCTCCCCATTCCCATTGAGCCCTATGTACCTGGTCCGGGTTCCTTGAATGAGGAATTACTGGGTCCTCCAAGGTTGGAATGGCCCAGTAATTCCTCATTCAAGGAACCCGGACCCGGTACCAGATAAGGGGGTAACCATGCCGCAAATTGCGGCATGGTTACCTCCAAGGTCGTAATGACCCCCATAGTGTGTTCAACACCAGGAATGCATTATTTAAACATGAGTGAATTTATTATGGCATTTGCAGGACAAATGACTGTGTGAGGAGTACTGTTAGAACCAGATGTTTTCTACTATGGAGTACACATCTTGCTAACATGGCTACCAGGTTTAGTGGGAAAAACTATGAGAATACCTGATGAATTTTTTTTTAGGCCAAAAATACCTGTGGATGAAGAGAAGGGAAGAGTATTTCCTCTATAATTACAAGCAGCCATGGTGCAGGGAGAAATGGCTCTGCTCAATGGGAATGATCATGACGACATACGATGGTGCACAGTGATTGCCATTGGGGAAGGTTACAGATTGACTGACGTCACTAATGAGGATATATTAAAAGACCATCCGTCAGATGACAAAGTAGTATTTGAAATGAATATTACTTATTGGGTGCGAGCAATCAAACATGAAGTTCCTCAAAAAATGACATTAACATTGAAAAGTCCTGAGTATTTTGATGAACATATGTCAAAGGTGTCAGCTTCATTATGGACGACAGGTCCCTATGACATAGGCCTGTTGAAAAGAGTTTGAGAAGTAAAAATGTAATTGAAACCAGGAGCAATTTTAACTCGAGCACAACAGTATCCCATGTCTCGAGATGCAGATGAAGGTATTTTTAAGACGATATCCGCCATGATGAATCAGGGTATTTTAGTGATGTCAGAGTCACTATGTAATACCACAATTTATCCTCTGAAAAAAGGGAAAGCGGGGTAGTGGTGTTTAATTCATGATATGAGGCTGACTAACCAGATTGTAGAGGCCGAGTTCCCTCTAGTTCCTAATCCAGTGACAATCTTATGTAGTGTCCCTGTTGAGGTGCGATATTTCACGGTGGTTGATTTAAAAAATAAGTTTTTCTCAATCCCATTGCATAAGGATTCTCAAGATCTGACATCATTTACATTCAGACAAAAAAGCACGAGATTGCCTCAAGGGTACTGCCCTACAGATGGACTTAAGCAATATTAATTTGGAAAGTCTTGTGTTGCAATATGTAGATGACATATTGATCTGCAGCACCTCTGAAGAAGAGTGCAAACGTGATTCAGTTCAACTGATGATCATTCTAGCAGACAAGGGATACAAAGTAGATGAAGAGAAATCACAGTATTGTCAAGAAGAAGTGTTATACGTAGGCCAGTTAATATTACATGAAGCAAAAAAAGTTACTCCAGAGAGATCCAAAGCTATTTTGAAAACAACAAAGCCACACACGATAAAGCACATGCAAAGATTTTTGGGACTATGTAATTATGTGAGAGCATGGGTCTTTGATTATTGTTCATATGTGAGACCAATATTACAAGCTCTGAAAAAAGCAGAGGCAACATGTGAAAACATTGTTTGGACTGAGGAAATGGAGGAAGGATTTGATGAGTTGAAAAAAGCAATCTGCACAGCTCCAGTTTTAGGGATTCCCAATTATGCTGAGGAATTATTTTTGTTTTTGCACACAAATGGCACTGTCATGACGGCAGTGCTCTCACAGAGGATCACGTTGGGGTACAAGCCCCTAGCAGATTACAGTGGGATCTTAGACCTAGTAATGAGGGGTCACTTTCCCTGTGAACAATATTTGGCAGCCGCTGTGTTCATCAAAGAGAAGGTTGCAAGCATAGTAATGGTGTGTTTCATGACGTTATTTGTTGAACATACTTTGTTTGCCATTTTGGAAAAGCCTAAAGACACGTTAACTACTCAAAGGGCTTCTGCCTACAAGGTGGTTATATCAAATCCAGCGATGAAAATAAATAGTGCATTGCAGAATAGTGAATCCTGCTATGTTTGTAGCAGAACCACTGGTAGAAGGTGGGGTGATTGTTCGAACTATGAAGAATTTTATGACGAGATCCCAAGAGTTAAAGAAAATGCATTGGCAGCTGGAGAAATTCTTTTTATTGACAGTTCATCCAGAATCAATTAAAATGATGGGCAAAGATATACAGGTGCTGCTGTGGTAAAGCACAGGGCCAATAAGGGATTTGAAGTATTGACAAGTTCACGACTACTGTCTCACTTTTCAGCACAGGCTGCAGAGCTAGTGGCACTGATAGTCACACTCGAGAATCATGCAGTCCAGGAATTAACGGTGTACAGTGACTCCACCTATGTGACATCGACTGTACACGCAGGGGCTAGCACGTTGGAAAAGGAGGGGCTGTCTCAGAGCAGACGGCACTCCAGTGCAATACACAGCCTTATTGGAGTAGCTCATCAAAGCACTATAACTCCCAATGCCCAACACAGTAATTAAATGTGCAGTTCACACAAAAAGGGCAGATTTGATTTCAAGTGGAAATCATGCAGCAGATGAGGAAGCAAAACGTGTAGCATATTCAGAAAATATTATGACTTTTGATGCACCTGATGTGAATGAAAGCATAGTGATGATGATGACTGTGTCCGATTGTTATAGTAATTTGTCTAGGACACAGTTGGTAGAGATACAAGGGGAAGCACCTCAGGACGAGAAAGACCTGTGGACACAGAGGGCATGTTATATTACTCCTTCCAAAGCATTGTGGTGACAGGAAAGCACTGGTAAACCGGTGATGCCTATAACCTTATTAAGGGTGGTGTTGGAACAGTGATACTACCCTGCGCATATCACAAGAAAGAGTCTTGCCACAACAATTGTGGAGAATTGGTTTGTTCCAAATTTGGTTTACTGCTGGGAACACACTGTGTTGTGTTAGAGGAGTTATCCCGAGACCTAATGTCCTTTCCAGCATTGTCATATCGACTACGTCAACAAGCTGCAAGTCTGTAATGGATACAGATATATGATTGTAGTGGTATGTCCCTTTTCTAGGTAAATTGAAGCTGGTCCATGTACACATCCATATTAAGATCAGATACTGAACCAAATTTTGTTAATGAAGTCTTTGAGCAAATAAGCTTGATGCTTAGTATAAAGCACACGTTCTCATCAGCCTATCACCTGCAAGCGAACAGGGTCTGTGAGAGACTCAATGGCTTACTTAAAGAAAGAATAGCCAAATTGCAACTTACACTGCAGAAAGGATGGTTGCATTGTTACCACTGGCATTGTATGCGTTCAGAATTCAACCAGGTTCTGACCACAATCTTACACCACACGAAATAGTGACAGGGAGGCAAATGAGGACACGTCTCACACCTGCATCTAGAACTAAAAGTGATGCCCAGACAACTGCAGAATTGTTAAGAAAGGAGTTTAGTAATTACTTAACCTTTATGACCTCAAGTATCTCTGTCATTTCAGAACAGCTCAAGCAACAGGGGTGTGGGACACAGAACACAGAAGGAGATGCCGCAATAACCGAAACTGAAAAGTTACGTCTATCCAAACTTTTCCCTGATTTACCCGTTGATGGCACAAGCCACGCTTTAACGGTCCATTTATCGATAAGGACGTAACGCCATCAGCAGTAAAAGTAATCGGAAGACGAACCTGGATATTTCTTGGTGACGTGAAGATTTATGCTGGAGAACCCTCTACACCTGCACCCCTATCGGAAGCAAGCTTCGGGGAAGAACCTCAGCACGTGCAGACTAGGTCTACGATGAGGAAGAAGGACGCAGAAGCTGAATAAATAAATCATGAATCTATTGGACTGTGGCTTGTTTCGGGACACTCTTTTCAGTCATTAAAAAGGAGTTAAGGGGAGATATTTGTTCTTGAGCCACAGGAATTGTTGACATTGGACTAAGACATGATTAACTCTTGATCGAGAAGGAAAGCATGCCAAATTTTGAGTTCCTTTTCAATGAATGGAAGAGGGAACAATACCCTGATTCCTTTCTCATTGAGTTCCTTTTTGGAAGTGTCTATGGTGGTGCCTAATGACAACGTTCATCAGATCATCTTTGCTGTTTTTTTTCTACATTCTTTGTGGATATCGTGCGCTGGTGTGGAGAACTAATGACATTCATCATTTCCTACAATATCCTAAAAATGGCCCAATTGTGAGGAGATTGCTCACAGCTGTTATTGAGGAAATCCTTCAGCTTCTGGAGCACAGTGTGGAAAACAGAAATCCCCCTGTCAGCAGATAATGCACACAGACTGGTAAGCTTGGTGTTCTTCTATCTGATTGAGGAATGCCCGACTCTTATTGGAAGACAAACTGATGTCCAATTGTTCCTGAGGGATCCGAGGAATAATGCAGCCATTAATGAAATTCTAAGAGACATACTTACGCACGTGAATCGTGATTCTGAAAGAACATTGAGAACTGAATGACACTATCCAGGAAGATGATTCGCAAATCAACTGATTAAAGTACTTTGTTTCATCCTGAAGGAGAGTCGTCGTGTCTTCTTGTCAGAGGCCAATTCGTGGTCTTCTCTGGGAGCTTTTGTTCATCATTGGATAATCAGCCAGTTGAAGCTGGTCAAGGAATTTGTGGAGAAGGATCAGCAGCTTTCTCAACATTGCATGATTTTGCCTGATTAAAAAATGTTTTTTCTTTCCTTTGAAAAGAAAATGGGCAGCATCAATAGCAAAAATGTGTTGGCAGACAACGAGAGACGTCCACATTGTGCTAGAAGTTACTGCTGTAAAAAAAATGTGGGTTACCTGTATATCACTTACACATGTATTTTGTTTATAGTTATACTTTTCACTTACAGTACACACAGTTTACTATGTAAACCCAAGCAGAGAAACTAGTGTTGTGTATCTTTCTATGCAAAAGGAGGGAACATTTGTGGCAACTACAAGGCAGTCGCGACCTTATGTAATTATTCCTACTGTAGAGGTACATTCAAAGGCACTTAGTCCTGAAATAGATAAAGCAGGGCTTCCTTTTGAGGCAAGGTTTTGTATCAAGATTATAGCAGACTCTCTATGGCCGTCATTTTCTGCTTCTAAGAAAAGACATCAGGATAGGATGAGGTTTTTAGATCATTCTCCTACACAGGTAGCACACATAAACGCACTGAGTCCACTGACAAATGTTTCTATGATTGGTCCAATTAGAAGTAATTATGCTGACATACTTCATGAGATGATTATAGAAGCTCAACAGAAAAGGATGAGGTCCATACAAAGTGCTAAGGAGGATGATCATGAGTTAAATGATTACCTGAACAGTACAGCACATTTGGGGAATAACATATGGTATCACCATATGAAGGAAGGGGGGAGGAGGACCTTGAAGGAGGAATGTTTTGTATGTGCACTCCTACCTTATAGCATAGGGAAGTCCAGGATCTTCATAGCTATTGAAATAGATGTCCAGACATCACATTGTCTATCACATGTAGCACTCTGCTTGACAAGAGGACAGTTCATGGGTGGAGATGCCTACCTCAAATGGGCAACTGAATGGACAGATCCAGATGAACATGATTATGTTCAAGTCACAAGAGACAGGCAGCATACCAAGAATCACATGATCAGATATGAAAAGCCTGGAGTAAAAGGAGATGGAATCGGATGGGTGGTAAACAGGAGACTTGGAAGCCCAGGAAAATCTACAGAATAAATTCAGAGATGAAAGAACAAAGGCTAGATGCAGATTTGGGGATCGGTATTATCTCCAGATGGATGGGAAGAAGGAGTGGCCATCTGGAGGGCCTGGGCAGTTATTGGTTGTTTTAAACCAGCCATTGACATAGTGCAAAATGGATGCAAGCCCCTATGACCAAGACTTGCTAAACTACTGACTTGGGTTGATGACAAAGGATGAACATTGAAGATAGTGCCTCTGGGAAGGCAAAGCTGTGCTTCAGAAACAATGGCACAAGAATAGTCGGAGAGAACCAGAACTGTGGTTGAATCTTTGATGTGCCAGGAATGAAACTTGGAACAGCAGTCATTATGGATCATTATTGGGCGTGTGGATCAAGAGCTTATATGAGATTGCATAAGGACTGGGGAGGGAAGTTTTCATTAGTGAATGTTCATGTTCCTGCATTGGTGTTTCCGATAAGTGACTTAAATCTTGACAGTTTTCCAAAACCAGATGCTCATCTGAGGAAGAAGAGA
Organism: Ambystoma mexicanum; assembly: GCF_040938575.1. NCBI lineage: Eukaryota > Metazoa > Chordata > Amphibia > Caudata > Ambystomatidae > Ambystoma > Ambystoma mexicanum. The sequence goes on along the minus strand of NC_090930.1, from coordinate 644,248,915 downwards.
TCTGGGGAGCTGATAAATAGAATGAAGAGGGAGAACTACTTCTCAGTCAATAGAAGCTTTTGATGCCATCCCTTACGAGCACAGGCTGTTCAGTCGAACTTTGTCAGTATTCATGTTGATCTTTATGCCAATTGTCCAAGTTGGAGCAAATACAAAATGGTTGCAGATTACCAGATGGGAATTGCTACAGACAATCAACATGACTATTTAGGGATTCAATGCTATCAGAGAAGAGCTGAGAGCCATACGATCGATGACTCTTCAGAACAGTTACATCCTGGACATGATTACATGGATATATGTGTTTGTGCAAAAATCAGAGAATCATGTTGCATGTTCATATCTTCTCATGATGACGACAAGGGCACCTTGATGGAGGCCATACAGATGCTGACGAAACTTCACGTCCAGATGGTGGACAAAGTGGAAGACATTGCTGATGATAGGTGGTTTGGATCACTCTTTTCTTGGGTTCCACAATGGATGGTATATATGTTGACGTTTCTTGGAACCCGGATTGTGATGGTGTTGCTTGTGTTTTGTGTGATTAGGATAATAATTGCCCAATGCAAAAAGACAGCAAAGAAAGCCATAGGGATGATGATTATGATCAAAGTTGAATCAGGATGGATGGCTAGAGACCTGACAGATGAAGGAATCAGAGACTTTGTGAAGGACAGTATATATGCACCTGAAGGAATGAAGTTCCTATACCCAAAAGAACCATAAGAAGTATATGGGAACATGGATCTATTGTAGTCCAATTGGACAATGCATGCTCATGACATGGAGTAAAGATGAGCATGTGAAATCAGCCGGATGCCTGAAAGGAGTTGTAAAGATATGGGTTCCAAAAAAGCATTTCTTTAGGTAAGGATGTTTGGATGTAAAAATGGATGGGAATGTGGTCAATGAATCGCCCAGAGAGGGGTCTAGAGTGGTTAGGTTTTATCCTCCCTTTTCCCAGATAGCCAATGTTTTTGAGGGATTTATGGCGATTGCATCAGACAAATATAGAAAAGGTCATGAAGTGGGAGCTGGTCTGGTTTCTCGCATGTTAATGTTGCGCTCATTGTTTGAAATGGAGAAATATTGGTGTGATAAGTCTTTTCCCAGGGGGAGACATAAAGGACCCATGAGAATGCAAAAAGGGAGAGCTATGGCGAGAGCAAAAGAGAAACACGACAGTCTGCGGGGCGGGCAGCGAAGCAGAAGAGAGCTGATCCCCTTCGAGGCCCCATCAAGAAGCAGTCACACTCAAAAGGCGTGGAACACGGAGGAGCAGTACAACTTGAAGAAGCCTACTTCCTGTGGTCAGACTTGGAGCTGGAGTAGCTAGGCCCCACACACGAGAGTAGAGATGCGATCACACAAACTGTAGTCAACTGGGGCAGGTAGGGGCCACTGCTGAAGTTCTGTGGCCAATCGACAGGAAGCACTGGTGAATTCATACCGTCTTTCCCACAGAACGAGACTGCAGGACTACAGGTATACAGTTCATCCAGGTAATTGGGAGAAGGGCGGACAGTCCTGCCCCAACCCCATGTCGGGTAAGATCAGAAACACCCCACATCGGGATGAGAGCATGAATACCCTAAGCTGGGTTGAGAAGGCTCATACGCATAAAGGTATTGAAGCAACACACACAATGAACTGGGGTATGGCCCCACATACCCAAAGCCTGGGTGAGAATCGGAACAGGCAAAGAGGGGCAGAAGCTACAGAGAACCTGAACCGGTGTGAGGTGCAACATAACACAAGCCTGAGAGAGACAGAGAGGCAAAAAGGCCAAAGCCAGGACTAGATAACAATAACCCCATGAGGGGATGCAAAACCAGAGAGCCCAGGACAGACCACGAATTCAGGCACAAATGGTGAGACCCACAGACCAACCCCTGGAGGGGTTCTAAATCCCAAGACCCCAGGGACGAATAGGAGCCAAAAGGATTTTGCACAAAGCCAGTCAAGGCCTACTACTCAAGAACTTTTGTAAGGACTTCACCCGATCGAACACTGACATTGAATAGCAGGCCAGGAGGCCTAGAGACTTTTCTTATTTCTTTAACTACAAAGAGGGAAGCCCAAAAGAAGTATTTGATTGGAACTGTGGATGGGGCACAAGGCTCAGAGACATTGGCTGGTGACAAATCTGATGCCCTTCTCTACTCTTGAGAACCTTGAGAATGGGTTAGCAACCAGCAAGGATTCTACCACTTGGGCAAGAGGGTGCAAGTGGATTTTGTGTTTAGATTAGGCTCTTTTTCATAATAGTGGTTGGGTTAGGATGAGGCTAGATTAGGTCTTCCTCATGATGGGTGAGAGATCTTGTTTCAATGACATCCTAACATGCACCCTTTTTCCTTTCCATTTATTAGTATATGGAGATGAGTTATAGGGCTAGTATAGGGTTTTGGAATACAGTAAACCAACTACAGATTCAAACCACAATGAGTCGTCTCTCTACTGATTCTAATTTAACACACTGTTCATATCATCATCAGCTTCCACAGTTTCCATCACCGGTTTCATGACATGTCAAGGGGTCATGGACAATTATAGTCATCAAGTGGCTGGTTGCTGTTTTTTTCTTCCAACTGTTTTTTTTATGTAAGAGGAAAATTGATTATGTCACTGTGCCAATAACACATAGTTGGTTCATTTATCCTTCTGCTTATCTTGACAATTCAATTATGTTTCTTTCTTTTTGATTTGTCTTCAGTAATCTATTTCTCTATTGATTATTTCTGCTATATTTGTACACAGTATTATCACTATTGTGATGACACTGTGTATATTTTATAAAGCGCTCTGGTATACAACACTATAAGATAATAATGAATAATAATAATGCAGGGAATTGCTACCAGAGGAATCAGAACTCAAAGCTCCTCCTTGTTTAAAAGTGCCGGTGGTTCCTCGCAGCTTTCTATTTAGAAATGTACTGCTCAGAGGCTAACAAGTACATAGAAGGGTGTTTAACATCCTGCTACCTTGTAGATTGTTTCAGGGCTAGAATATGTAGAGGAGAATGTGGTCTCCTGTTGCCTTGAGCATTGTTTCAACACTCCTGTTCTAACAATGGCAACCTGGCATGATGGCAGGATGGCCTCACGGTCTGACCACATCTGTGCCATAGACATACTCCCTTCATGAGAAAATATGACACAAAAGGGTACCCTATAGTTATTGAATGAGGAAGGGCAGCCATCTGGCCCATCCATTTCTGTGAACTCCATTTTCCCCAAAACACATTTTTCTTTCACAGTCTAATCACAAATTGGTTGGCACTGAGGTTTGTGTTGTGGGAGAAATCAAACACATTCCTGGGCAATAAAAACTGACATGCTTCAAGGGTACACTTGAACATGTTTCATGAATTTCATACAGTTACACACAACTTGTATTAATACCTATGTATCACTCTAAAACTTTCCTAACTAAAATATTCCTTTCTTCAGACACATTAGAATGTACCTTCCCAATTGTATGCAATTCTAATCTCAAAGCAACTTTAGCTCTATTGACATGCACTCATGCTTTGACAAACACTAAACCACTCTAGCACTCTAACCTGTTTGTTTTACCTGAACCCTCTTGCCTTCATGCCTTTACCTCTTCTCTTTTGCTTTCTTCTGACATTATGTTTAGAAGCATTGTTTAGTAAAATGTTGCATTTAAGTTCTTAGCAAATGAACAATTATAGATGACTTCAAACTTTTTTTTTGTTTTAGCTGAGTAAATCGACTTTGCAATCTTTTTGTTTACATAATTAAGAGAAAAAATTACAGATTATTAATAAAATTCAATTAATACAATATTTTTTCTAAAGTTACAATCTAATTCAAAAACACATCTTCCTAAAACAATAATTGAATTTAATTGACATAAGATAATATATTCAGACACACACATTAAAATGGATAAAAGAAAACTATTAACACTTAAAAAAAATAGCAACACTAATAGTCAATGTCAAAATTGATGTTACCAGTGTCAGTGAACTGTAGTAATTTCACATAATCGTCACTTTAGAATCAATTACAAAAGATTCATGAAGTAATAAAGTTCAGATAAAACATTAAATTTTGTCAATTAAGTTATTATAGATTGATGACAGGTTTCGTGGTTTAATCATTAAATTGTGATAAATTGACATCAGTATTATACCACCTCCCTGCCTACCAACGACCTGCAATCATATTTCTGTAATGCTATTAAGTCTCTGCAAACAGAGCAGTTAGAAAATTCATGGTGGCTATTCTAAGAGTGATGCTTGACTGTATGCGAACACAAGTTCAGGATCACACTTTCTAAAGTGCTCAAGCTATTTCGGAAAGTACTTCATTCTAACTGAGATAACCACTGGACATTGTGTAATTAGATGTCACAGAGTCTCATACTGTTCCTTGATAAGGCAGACAGTAGTTATTTTCTTTATCAATTATAGAACGTCTAGCCATAAGGTCTTTGGTAGGTCATAAATGTAATCTTAAACACAATATAGAAGACCGAAGTAGAGGGTAATTCTCTCTAAAGTCCTTGTATTGAGTACCTAATCTCCTTGTATCTATCCAATCCGCTAAATAGAGTTTAGTTTTTGCTCTACTGGGATCTGAAATGAGAACATCAATCGTGACATCAGCAGCAGCTAAGAAACTGAAGACTGCTATCTCCATTGTTTAGCAAATTTGTGATCCAAGTAAAACATATACTCAGAGAGTGTCTTGAGTAGTGTATTAGAATTGGTGGCTAAAAGACACTTTTTGCGTAGAGCACAATGATGCCATTTATACAACCCATAAAGCGATGTTAATCCTGTCTCATCTCTGATCCATGAGATCGGTATGCACTGTGGTAACTTCAGTGTCTGCCACCAGTATTTGCCCTCAATCTTGTTGAGGGCAGAATTTGCTATTATTTCTTGTGTTTATTTATTATCACAGGAGAGTTTTTTTTGGTGTAATAGGTAATGGTCGGGTGTAAAGAAAATTTGCTGTATTTGGCTAAGATGATCTTGGTTTGTGAAATAGATGTGACGAGTTTAGTTTCAAGTAATGATATGTGTGAGTTGTTGTGCAGTTGGCTATCTATGATCATGTGTGTAATGAGTTACTACTTCTATGTTAGTGTTATGCAGAGACAAGGAGGGTTTGCTCCAGACAGAACACTTGCTCACACATGACAGAATTTTAGTTTTTTGTAGATTGATAACGAGCTCATTGATGGTAATATAGTTTGATAGAGCATCTAGTAATTTCTGATGTCCCATAGGAGGTTTGGAAATTAAAACTAAGTCATCTGCATAAATAATATGGACACTGCTTTAGAGCCAAGTTTTGGAGTGTCAGTAATAATGTTGCAAAATGCATATTTGATGTCATGAATGAAGTAGTTGAAGATAGCAAAGGTGAGTATAAAACCTTGCTTAAGGCCTCTTGTTGTCCGAATGGGAGCTGATAGTTGTCCTTCAGTGGTCAAGCAAATTTGTATCGAGGTATCTGAATCCAGAGTGCCAATTATTTCAATCAGCATGGAAGGACAAGCTGCTTTGCGTAATTTGCTCATGAGAAGGCGCCTAGATACTGAGTCGAAAGCGGTGTGAAAATCAACAAACACAAAGTAGATTGGCTTTTTCGTTATCAGAGCCTGAGTTTTGTTGGCAGTGAGAGCTGTTAAATTTATGGCTGTTCCCAAGCCAGCAACAAATCCAGTTTGATTTGGATCTCTTTGTTGATGTGATAAGATCCAGTCATTGAATTTGCGAAGCACCAGACGTGCATCTAGTAAGGCAATCAGCGTATAATTTGTGGGAAGGGTGCAAACTCCCTTTTTATAGATTGGTACAATGACAGATTGTTTCCATGTAAGCGGTATAATGCATTTCTTAATGACCTCTATGAATATGTTATTCAAAATGGTTGCCCAAGCTTTAGTATGTGTTTTAAGCATGGAATTGCTTAACCCATCAGGCCCGGGTGCTCTGGACATGCTAGATTTTATTATAAGCTGTTCAATGTCAACTTCACAAGTTTCTATTTGATATGTTTGGGATTGCGGGAGGTTGTTCAGTTCAGGTTGAAATGAAGGGTCATCATATAGTCCTTAAGAATGTTCCCTCCATTGCAATTTGTTAACCCCATTAATTTGTATCCTTGTTTGTGTTGCATAAACAGCCACAATTACAAGGGTCCAGCTTTGGGAAGAGTTTTTACCTGACATGGACTGTAGCATAATTTCTCCATCAAGTTGAAACAATACAGCTTGCCTACTGCGTATCCAGTTTCTATATATGCATTTGGCTTTTTTTTTAAAGCCGTTAGCCTTTCTGCAATAAGATGTTGTTGTATCAATTTCTTGAATCTACGAAAAGCGTTCTTTTTTTGTTTGATCTCAGGATCGAAGTTATGTCTAATTTTGTGAGATGCTGAAATTGCGGAAGTAGACGGAATAGTGAAGGAGGTCAAGGCTGCTGTATATTCAGGATTAAAATGGATGTGTTCATCCCGCATGAACAGTTCAGTCAGTTGCAAAAGATTGTTTTCATTCCAACTGAATAGATTTTTGGTGTTGTTAACTATCAATGAAGTTTTGAGCCATTGATAGGATACTTTTAAACGTTGAGTGGTCCAATTCCAATTCAGAGATAGCATTAGATGGTCACTGTGATCTTGTTTGATCGCCCTAAATGATTCAGCATTGGAAAACAGTTGTTGATCTACAAAAGTGTAGTTGATGATGCTCTGAGTGGTTCCTCTAGACCGCGTACTGCAATGGAGAAGATCTCCTGGTAATGATCCATTTGCCATGTAGAGTTGTTTTTCATTCATCAGATTCAGCCACCTTGTAACTGCAGGATGACTGAGGTGGAAATTTGCCGGCAAGCAGCATATGTTGAGGTCACCAGTAATTATAGTATTGGTGATACTAACATCACTCATGATGGTGTTGGTTAGCTGTTGAAGATCCTTAAAAAAAGTTAATCGGTGATGCAGGCTGGATTCCTATAAACATTTAACAGAGCGATCACATGGCTGTGGCCTGTGATTTGGACTAGATCCAGGTAAATGTTTGGGGCTGCCCAGGGTTGAATAGATAACCTGGCACTGGTTTTAACAGTCACCAAAAGGCCTGAACTGGGGCACCCTTTTTGTGAAGCCTTAGCTGGTAATAGTATCAGGTCATGGTCGTCCCACACAGGATTGTCAAGGAGCTAGGTTTCCTGGAAAGCTAAGATGTCAAATCTGTCTATTTGATTATTATCACAGATTTGTAAGAGGGTATGGCCACGAGTGTTCCAGCTAGCTAAACTCATTTTTTTGCTATGAGGATTATCTGATTGTTATGTTCTGCAGCTCGACTGGAGGATTGCAGATTGCTCACCGTGCTGTACACAATTGAGACAGCTGATCGGTAGAGTGGCTAAGCAGTCCTTTGGCAGTTTGCTGTTGTTCTTGGGCCAGTCTAGGGCAATAATGAATCCAATTGTGAATAGCTCCATTTTTGCTCTCCATAGAGTATTTAGTACTACTCCTGATGGGATCCATAGCCTTACAATGGACAGATCAGTCTCACTAAGAAATGTAACCTTGTCTATGTCTATGACTTCAATCACCATCCTCTGGGCAGATCAAGGCTTCAGGCCAATCTATCCATTTTTTAGGAACATGCAAGGACACTGTATGCACCACAGCTCTGGGCTGTGATCGAGTGGTATGGGCTGCGTTCCAGTGGCTGTTTTGTTTATCTAAATAATACCTGATGTTCTAATAAACAATAAACAATGCTCTAAATGAACTACAATGGACCACAGCAGAAGCATAATATGGCTTTTGGGGCTACCGGATGTGACTGAGGACATTTTCTTATAAACTGATAAGTGCATTAGTGGTAGTCTGTGCACGTAGAAAACAACCTTTGTTTACCCTATTCTGGGAGAATATCAAAAACAAACCAGCCAGAAGCTATATATAGGCGGGTTCTAGGAGGAGAGCTCAGATCTGTTCAGAGATCTTTGGGAAGCACCGTCAAGCAGGAGGCAGAGCTGAGCTGAGGACTTGGAGAAAGCTGGAAAGGCCCTTCTCATTCTGGACTATGGGGAAATGAGAGGCTGATTTTGCTCCTTTTTTCAGCCTTACTTTTTGAAGCATTGAAATAGCATTTTTGACTCCATAGACTCAGAAAAACTTTTTATTTTTGCTTTTTGAAAGAACTACTCTTTTTCATTAAGATGTACTGGCAAGCACTCCTACCTATAGCTCAATACCCATATAGCAATCTTATTCAGATTTGAATTATGTTTGCATCATGGTCAATTCCAATTGACACAAAGGGCCTCATTCACATAAACCTTTTATAATGGTGAAATCCCTTTGGAAAATGCTATTTGTGAATCAGGCCCTTACTTTTTTACAGCGTTTGCTACAGCCATTAATAGACCATGATGGTTTTGATAGGTGGTTTTTGCCATTGGATTGGACATGTTTGGATATGTTTGTGAATTTCTGGATTGTGCAACTCGGCATGCCAGCTCCAGGCTCTAGGCATTCAGCTCCCAGTTCACTACTATCACAGAGGACTGCAGTGAGTATGGGAATCACTTTTACCCATTTTTAATATCATACAGTGGGAAAGGGAGGGTATTCAGAGGGTGGTTAATTTCATGAGGCTGTTTAGTGAGAATTCATGAGCATCCAATTGGTTTTAAGAAGGTATTATATTTTTCAGATGGTTGACTCAGTTGGAGTAGAGATATAGGCTAGAAAATAATAGCAGTGCATTTATGTCCTTTTTCATATTGGGTGTCTTTTGATTAGTTACAATGATAGTGGTAATGATGTATTACTTGTCTCTTAATAAAAGGACATGCACTGAGTGTTCTTCATTGGTAATCTATCTGTGAACTATTGTGCAGGTGTATTATGTGCGGGGCATCTATATAAAGTACTTTATATTGTCTTACTGTATATGGGCATGTTTTGATAAGGAACGTGTTGGTAGAAGGTTGAACAGTAGATACAAAATAAACTACATGACATTAGTAAATCAGTCTGTGTGGATGTGTGTGGGTGGCTAACTCTCTACAGGAGTTTATCACCTACTCTCCTTTTTGATGCATAGTGACAGGTATATGCTCTTTTCCTCCCAGACCCCCTGGGGCAGGTGGGGGGGGGTTGGTCTATCACACTCCCCTTGGGGTGGAGGAAATGCTCTGTGAGATATAGGTGATAAGAATCACTTCTGTAGACTATGGCCCTCATTCCGAGGTTGGTGCTAGTCATGGCGCTATTAGCGCCATGAGTAGCACCAATACTGGTACTACCACCGACTTGGTGGCATGGGAATTTACTGGTCTATTCCGACCATTGCGGGACCGGTAAGTCCCCATTTGAAACCCTTTCCCCATTCCCATTCGAGCCCTCATAGGGCTCAATGGAAAGGGGGAAGGCGGCAATGAGGGTACCGTAAATTACAGTAACGTTATTGACCCCGGTATCCCTTTGCGGGTCCCGTCCTTAACGCCTGCTAAAACCAGGCGTTAAGGAAGCACCCGCAAAGGGACCTCAGAACAGGGCGCAAAGGGATTACCAGCACCGGTGTCATTACCGGTGCCCGCTATCCCTTTGCGCCCAGCTTGTAATGAGGGCCTATGCCTTTAATCCAGGCTGCTGTCACAATACTGCAAATTCCAGACAACACTCACAACTTTGAAAATATTATGTTGGGGCTTTGGTACAGTGTAAAATATCTCTTACATGTCACATTAGATTGCATTGCATTTCATTAATGTTTTCCCGGTTCTCTTTCACAAAATGAATATAGGGTGCAATCCCTAGTCATACAATAATGCATGATCCCTTGGGTATTCAGACACAATATAAATAGGGATTTCAGGAGTCTGCTTCCCTGATACAAAGGAGAACAAAATACCATGACGTGACAACCTATGTTTACATACCTTTATCATTGTCCCACAGCACATAACAGGGATCATGTATTCACTACCTCGCCAAGTGGACATACAGTTATGGCTTTCGGGGAAACACATGTGCATCGGCGTGCTATGAATTCACTATCATATCATATCATTATCTCGATGTTCGCTTGTTTCACTTCCCTCCTTTCCATTTGTGGTCCATGCATTCACTTGCACGTGATCATCTCTTGGTTCTTGAGTCAGTTGCTTGGCTGCTCCTGCATTATCTTCTTGTTGAACAGAGGGGGGTAGTTGGAAACTTTACCTGGGGACGTTTGAGCAAATCATGTTTCTATCAACAGCATACAGTGACTAATTAATTCTAGCCCCACACAAGTCTGTATTATACAATGCCTCCACAGAAAATGCTCAATATTATGAATGGGCTTTCCTCCCACTTTTCATGAAGAGCATTCCATGAACAGCTTTCCATTTGATCTATTACAGCGCATCGTATCTATTACAAAGCATTACATGAACAGCATTCCATTGGATCTAATACAAAGCAATACAAAGCGTTGCATCTACAACCATACCAGCACAAACAGACCCCTTGTTTCTCAAGCTCCTTTTACCTTTTCAATTGTTTGTTCATGTCTATCCTGCTTCCACTGCACCTACCCTCTCACCACTTTGTCCTCTTCCTTTCCCATGCAGGCCATGGTCATGGTAACTTTGGCAAGGGCACAATACACAGCTATCTAGAAAAAGCTTGCTATCGTAAGGCCAATACAGTGTGATGGATGGTGTATAAAGGTGTATTAATAAATCATGACATATAATAGCACAATGTACATGGCATAACACAATGTAACATACAATAACATAATATTAGAGGCAGCATGCAGGTTCAGTGCTTTATATTCCAGGGTCTGCGGATACTCACAAAATCTTAAGTTCGTACTTCCAGGGATACATACATGTTCCTCTTTTTCAGAACCTCAAGACAACCAATGCCATTTTACTGGGTTGGGTGATTATTTTTCCCACTTACAAATTGCCACAATACAAACACACTGAGGGCCTCATTACAAGAATGGAGGTAGCCATGCCGCTATTTGCGGCATGGCTACCCCCATTCCGGGCACTGGGTCTGGGTTCCCTGAATGGGGAATTACCGGGCCATTCCGACCTTAGAGGGCCCGGTATTTCCCCATCCAGGGAAGCCAACCCCAGTACATCCCCATTCCCATTTGAGCCCCCATAGGACTCAATGGGAATGGGGATGATGCTAAAAACAGGCCCGTTAATGACGGGCCCGTTGTTAGCATCCTGGTCCGCTCGCAGGACTCGCTAAGGACGCCTGGAAAAAAACAGGCGTCCTTAGTGGGTCCCGCGAGAAGACCTCATAATGGGGCAGTAGGGGATTAACGGGCCCGGCAGCTCTACCGGCCCCATTAACCCCCTCCCACATTCCTCGTAATGAGGCCCTGTGTGATTGAAACAATTGCCATGATTGTGTGTATGAATGTTCTAGCTGAATTTTTTTAATGTATATTTGGATTTATTTAGGACTGCATGTCTAACAATGAAGAGAGTCCAAACAGCTGTTGCGTGTGTCTGCTGGGAGTAGTAGTAGTTAGCCATGGCGGTGGCTAGTCAATCCTGATTCTGTGTATGGTTGTCCAAAAAAAATGTCTGAAGTTCTTATTGAAATGTGTGCTCATGTAAAAAATAAAATAATAATAATGATTTTAATAATAATAATAGATAACAAAAGAGATCAGTTACAGTGGGACTTTGATAGTTATGTAAAATTGAAAATGAAATCGGTGCTGTGCATAATGTGTCTATTTTGGCTTTCCTGCATCCTTTGCTCCAACCAGGCCGAGTAGGGCAGTCAGATTCATAGCCGATTGTACAATATGACTACATGTTCCTCAACACTTATACATTTTCTAATAAACCCTAGAGATTGAAATGGCACACTGCATGGCAGTTTCATTTCTATTTTCACGTCCCTGCTCGTACAGCAATCAATTTATCTTCCAGATAACCCTTATTGAAACAAGGCTCCAATAAAGCAGGTTGGAACAAGGCAGAAAGTGCACACCTCCAATAAATACGAAAGTGTAGTTCAGTATGGGATACAATCATTTCAATTCCTCAAAAACAATCCACCGCAATGGTTGCCTGTTGTACCTGATCCATCTATTAGTACAGATCCAGTAGTTAACATAGCAATAGTGTTGGAGTCCTAGTCATCAAGCACTGCAAAAAGTCAAGGTGCAGTTATTTTACGAGGCCCATACACTGTACAGAAAGCAAGCAGGACACATTCCAGTTGGAGACACAGTAATTTCTTCAGTGGACTGTTGAAATGGTGGCAAACATGAGGAAAAGGCAAAGGGCACCTATTCCTCACTATTTCCCAATTCAAGTGATGATGCTAGTGACTCTCTATGGAGTCTTGCACTCCCTGGTAAAACGCAAGCATCTCCTCTCATCATTATTTCACTAATGTAAAGTGGCATGCATACATTTTCCAGTTTCATCATGGCTAAATGATGACCAACTATTCACTGACAGAAGGTCGAACTGTATACACACCCCTGAGGACATTTAACGGCAAACTGTCTGTCACGCCAGGTAAAGGCATACGGATCTTGCCTTGATTCATCAATGGCAAAGAAAAAGAAAGAGTTTGCAAGGTTTACTGCTGAATGCCACGCCCTTACTTCTTGGCTCAATATTTCTATAACGTTTACATTACCATGCACTGCTGCAGCAAGAGTTGGCAGCTTCCTTTTCTCCCCTCTAAAGTCAACTACTGCTCTCCAGGAGCCATCATGGTTGCATGCAGACCACAGAGGCAAGTTAAAAGGGTAGGTTGCTGTATGAATTATCCATGCATTTCACCATCGATTCGAACACGCAGGTGAGAAGGTGAGCAATCTCTTAAATGGAATCGTGCAGCACTCCTAGTGCCATTTTAACAAGCTCCCATGGCCCTGGGAGGACACACAGCATCCTTGCTGCCCAGCCATCCCTTCTCTGGCCGTCCTCCCTGCCCCGTTCCCTCGCCTCCCATAATTACAGCCTGCACAGGTCATATGAAACATACAGAATCTGTAGGCTCAGAGCAAAATGATCCCTAGCCATTTCGTCATCAACTCTAACACTTGGGTGAGAAGCTTCTTGAAGGGACATGCACAGTACTCCTAGCACCATTTTCACAAGCCACCCTGGCCCATTGAAGGCATGGCATCCTTGCTGCCTTCCCCCGGCCCTCCATGTTCCCCTCCTTCCTCTCCACCCACACTCCCCTGAGTGGAGCCTACAATGGGTCACATGACCCATACTAGAAATCAGATTCGCCCAGGGCAGCTGTCTAAGGAGCAGCTTGCTTAGGGCTCAGGTGAAGGGCACCTCCTTGGGCACCTTCCATACCTGCTCAGCTCTCTACCCTGGCTCCCAGCCTGCCAAGTCGTTCCTTCTGTCTGCAGCTCCATTCAGGTAGGAGAATATTTCACTTATCTACGATTGCTTCTGTATGAATTTTGCTGCTGTTTTGTGCCACCACCCTGCTTTTTCCACATGTGTATTGTTGGGTTTGCTCCATTTTATATTCTGCTGCTGTTATGTGGCACTCAGGGGAATCCAATGATATAAGTCTGATTTAGCCATGAGATGTGATGCGTGTGTTACAGATGTCTGATTTTTACACTCTGATACATCTACACAAAGATTGCTTTCTTAGCTCAGAATAATGGCCCTACGATATATGAATCGTTGTATAAAGCATATTGCAGACAATTGACAATCAAGTTGGCGAATCCAAGTTGAATTTCTTTATAGTTTTGCAGTTGTCAGCAAAGGAATTTCCCGGCATTGCGGATGCACAGTATCAATACAAAGATATGTTGCTAAGAGGGTCACCGAATATGTGCAAGCTTGCAATTTAGTGAAATAAAGCACTTGCAATCATAAGGGGGTAATTCTCATAGCGTGTGTTCCAAATTGTGGGTCTCTGAATCTTAGATAGTATCAGCATCTGTTTGTGACCTCTATCAACGTCTGATTGTGACCTCCAACATATGTTGTGACCACTATATGTGTTTCTCCACTGTGGTTCCAGTGGATCATCAGGAGGCTTTCTGCAATTGTCAAATTATTGCCATCTAAGGAAAAAAGGAAATGAAAAGACCATGAATGAAAAATAAATATAGTGCGGTTTAAATGCTGCAACTTAAAAGAGCACTTAGTTTGCCTCAATAAAATGATTGGATTTGGAACACAAGACTTTGAGAGATAAAGTGGTTTGAAATCACGCTTATGATTGCAATTGCTTTATTTCACTATATTGCAAGTTGGCGCATATTGGATGACCCTCTCTAGCAACAAATATGAATCGTTGACCTGCAACATGTTTGCACAAACATATCTACATTCGTATCGTTCGCGTAATAAAACAATTATCAAGAAAATAATGTTTTACAGTCAGCTGACAGAGCATTTCACCATGAATTTATTTTTAAAAAGTTACCTTGTACGACATTTCCTTCAAATGTAATTAAAAAAAATGTGATAATGTGATTCCATATGTAAAATGTCAATAGTGACTTGTTTCTTTACATATAATGGTATGATTCACAATATGAAATGGCATATCACCCCCCTGCCTGTCAGAAGAACATTTGGTGTAATTCTCTTTGATGCTCACAGCCGGCCATGTAAAAGTACTGAGAATGTGGTTTTCATGGGACTCTTATTTAGAAGGCTCTTTGAAATTAGTTTGCCCTTGTCATATTCTTTACATGGGTCCCTTCCACTTGAGTGATTACAACCACTTTTTGTCACTTGAATCAGACTTCCGGTCTCAGAAGTTGTGAATCATATCCTACTGAAAGGACTTGGCTGATGGAAAGGTATGCTTATTTGGAGAGCAAACCAGTGCTCTAAATCTATTCTTTGTGTCTATGCAGCTTTTGCATTCCTTTGGAAGACCTGGATTCTGATAACAAAAGCAAAATATGTGGATATGTACATTTTGATCCTGGCAGTGTCAACACTTTAGGGCCCATTTTCAAAGGCCCTGAGCTTCATTTCCTTGGAGCAAGTCATGTTCCTCCTGTATCTGCTGGGCAAAGGAAGGTCATTTTGCTGGACAAGCCATGTTGTTGGTTTCATCACCAATGTAGCATTTAAAGTCACATGCTTTCTACATTAGCACACTGCAATTGTCACTTTAAGCAGAGCAACATTATAACATGTTTGCAATCAAACTCCTGTCAAAGATTTATATGTCATGCATCTGTATGTTTCTTTATGCATAGCTGATTCTCAATCCTGTAAAGGAAAACGTACACAATGCAGACCCCAATTACTTTTTATTTTACCTTTCTATAAAATGCGGTGCTCTTCATCCTAGATTGGACTGTTCTCCCTTTAATTTAAAGGTTGGTGGATACTCTCTGTCTACTTGAAAACATTATTTCAGGCCTTTCAGTTACTTTGGACACATACCAAAGTTGAAGATGGGCTGCTAACATTGTACATTTCCTTTCCTCACACATGCCTTTTTCAGATGTTGTCTGCAGTATGCAGTTCACATATTTGTTTTTTAAATTCAGAATTTTTTTTTGCATCCTTTTCTTTAGTATAAATGTCTCTACAAGTTGCCACATTCTGCAGCAGCATAATTCTATTTCATCTTAATTAATGTTAATTCTTGACCTCACCTGTGGTAAGAATGAATTGCATTTGCAGCACTAATGAATTACTCAAACTGCACACAGGCTGTGGAGGCAGTCTAGGGACTCTATGGATACACTCACAAGTGTTCTGAACAGCTGAAAGTACTTTGCACATTCTTGTAGACCCATTTACATTGAGATTACAGAATCAGCAACTTACATGGTTGAAAGAGTCTCCTGTCTCTGAATTGTCAGTGTATTCAGTGCATACAGATGTTTCCTCAGGTGCATGCACCAAGAGAAGACTATCTCCTGATATACAAATGTTCTTGACATCCCTGGGGTGTGTTGGGATCTATGTCTGAACGTTGATTACAAAAGGCCAATTTTGTAGATTCCAAACCGAGAAGGTCGACCATTTTAAATCAGCTTTCTCCTGGTTGCTTTCAGAAGGGGTCCTTCTTTCAATCGCCCTCTGCTCTGCAGCCCCCTCCTCACCATCTCGCCACCCCTCACACCTTTAATCTATTGTGGGTTCCTGCCTCCGGTGACATTAGACAGTCCCTGAATCCAGAAGCCGGACGCACTGCACATCATGTTTTCTGGATTAGGCCTTTTGTACCTCGAACTGTCATTAGAGAGCAAATGTGTGGGATGAGCTTAACACTTGTTTAACTGTGTCTAAACTGCAGTCTGAGCTCTCACAGTCATCTGCCCCATGCAGCTGAAAATAGGTCAAAGTAACCTTAAAAGTGGGGATGAGAAATTACATGACGATTCAATATTATCTTTAATTAAAGCTATAAGTAGATTGACATGCAAAGTTGAAAGCACTCTCCTTTTCTCCTCACATCTCTGACATCTCTAAGAAGTAAAACTATCAGCGGCATCTCCTCAGAGGTATTCTTCCTTTCCTCACTTTCCCCCAGAAGCTCACTGTCTCCAGAGCTCTGGTCCTCTCTAGGCTGGAGTACTGCAACAGCCTCTTTCTAAATATTCCTGCTTCTACTCTCCCACCTCTACAACACATACAGAACAGGACTGCAAGACTCATCCTTGGCCTAAAGCCCAGGGATCGTATCTCTGCAGCCCTGAAATCTGTTCACTGGCTCTGTGTGGTGGCAAGGATCACGTTTAAGACCCTTTGCATCATCCCCAAGGCTTTTTGGGGCCTGGGACCACTCTACCTCCAACTCTCACTTCGTAAACATCTCTCTTCTCGAGCCCTCCGCTCATCCACCCCTATCTCTCTAAGGGTAAATTGCTTTTCCAAGCAGAAAGTTGGGGGCAGATTGCTCCTCGGCTGGGGCCTCGCTCTGGAACAGCCCCCCTGCCTCTCTCAAACTTGAGCAGAACCACCTCTAGTACTGGAAGCAACTCAAGACCTTTCTTGTTGCTTCTGCTTTCTCTCTTCCTCTCCTCTGCTGATACCCCAACTGGACAACTTATTGGTCACCTGGCTACCCTCTGAACTTCGGCCCGGGCTCCTGCATGTTCAGTTGCCATGCGCACTGCCTCCTGGCTCCCACAGCACTTGTAGCCTGTATCTGCAACCCTGCAATCCCCTCGCTCTGCACTTATAAGCCGCACGCTGGCTGCACTTATTGAGTTGCCTGCACGTAGCCACCCACTGGCTGCACTTTATTTACCTGCACTTTCCCCCCCTCCGCACTTCTCCCCTTCCTCTCCCTTCCCTTGCCCGGTCTGATTGACACAAGGCCTAGTAAGATCGCTGTTTTGTACTCCCTCTGCTTTTCCCCTCCTTGTCTTGTGACGCCTAGAAGCACTTGTGTACAGGCACGTTATAAATGTCATATCATGTCATATCACCCTCACCAGCTGGACTACATCCCCTTTACCATCCAAGCAATCACCCCCTTTCAAGTTTTACAGGTTCATTTCTTGCAGGTTCACAGTAGCAGTAACTCAACGAGTATTCTGAGATAAAGTTATATATTGCCTCATCAAAGATCTGTAGCTAGAACATGCATCGTATAGACGCCTATGACTTGGAGTGAAATATACCCCATCTAATGCTCAACTGCAATGTAATCAGTTATTGAATTGCAATGTTCTTTAACTGAACTAACATCTGCAAAGTGGAATTACAGTGGGTGGCAACTGCAGTGATCAAGTTCTTCTGTGGCAACATTGACATTATCCATAGTGAGTCCTCATCAAAAGCCCCACTAAGGGGGCAGTTATGTGTGTTGTCCCTCGGAGACATTCACCCTGTCAGGACGTTGAGAAGGCTCTGCTAAAAGACAATGGTTTGGTACCTTTGTTTTTCATGTGATACTAACTGCAGTTGGGAATCTGCAGTTTTACAACTTTGTATCTGCAGGACTTCCTAAATCACTTTGCATCCCTTCAATGTCATACATTGTCTTTTTCTGATATTGCAGACTTAATTGTAGCAATATTTGAAGCTTTGCTACTAATGCTCATAAAATATAACTGACTGCTGTTGGGCAGGTGTATTTAACAACTTTTTCACTTTGTGTCTGCTTACAGAGAGCTACAGTCTCGCTTAATAGGTGAGGTGGAGACTCACCACTGACCTGCTTGGTGTTTCTATGGTTTGGGTGACAGGTCAAGGCTTTCAGTACTGGTGTGACTAACTGGATGGTGGGTGTGGAGGGCCAAGCCTCCAACGACTGCCCTGCGATGAGGCATTGTGATAGTTACCTTCCAAGTGATGCAAACCAAGATAGACTGACCAGGGGATCCACCTTATACCAACCCAGGTCCAAGTTTAATTGGCTCAGGGTGGCAGGTGCCCCACTGAGTCAACCCATTGCCTGTCATTAAATTCAGACAAGGGGCATCATCACATCCTTACAAAGAGTGCTCTGTTGGCCGCTCTATAATATTTACCACTAGAACAGTCACGTGGACATGAACGTAATTGTGTGGCCTAGTTATGGGTAGATTTCTCTCACACCATGAACACAGAGGCAGCGTGAGGTCCACCTAACATCTGGTGGTATTTGTAGGAAGTTCGCAACAAACTTGTTGGTCAACTATAGCTGCAAATAAAAACTCTGCAATTTAGAGTGGAGTAACAAAATAAGAAATAGAAATGTAACCTGGTTCTGAGATCAGCTTGAGAACCATGAACATGGAAGAGTTACCAGATCTTTGCAAGACCATGTAACGTAAAGCAGAGGGCATGACATGCTTGGTGCAATTTGGACATTCCATGATGCGATTGATGAATCAAGGATTCAAAAGAAGAAGCTAAACATGTTTCGGCAGCTCCCTCCCCCACAGTGTTGTTTATCAGTTCAACACAGAAAGTAGCCCCACATCTCAAACACATTTAGCTCAACATCCAGGGAGCTCAGCTGTCAGAAGAGAATGAAGCACAGCCCCTTGAACTTGAGAAGTGAACATTAGATGCTGTGATGCAGGAGATCATCTGATCAGAGTAGATGGAAAGGAAAAAACCTGATCTGGCAGATAAGACAATGAATCCCTCTATAACACCGAATGTTAATAGTGCAAACTAATGTTTTTGTCCTCATATCTCCAAAATGTAGTTAGACGGTATGTGGTATGATATTTTGTAGCTTTATACATGACAACAAATGTCACATGTGCCCATGTCATGCACTGGGAATCTCTTCATGATAACACATGTACTGCACACCGAGTCACATCCACTGAATGTAATCTCCTTACTCATACCAGCTGCGGGTTTATCTCCCAACTGTCACTCATCACTGACAACAAATGTCATGCTTGTGTGTCATGCAAGGTATTGAGGGATTCTCGCCTCCTTATTTATAACGAAGTGTCATTGTCACACACTCAGTTACAGGCACTAACTCTAATCTTCTGCCTTCAGGCAAGTACCTCTTTAGTAGTATTTAATGAAAACATGCCAGGTTGTCATTGGCATTCTCTCCTCCAGGCTCGCAACACGATAAACGTGTTGTGCCCGCTTCTGCCAATATACGCGTCCAACAATGTCATTACGTGTGTGCATGCAACAAATAAACAACCTTGCACCATAAACTATCATAACGTAACCCAATAAACTCCTTCTCTTTGATCAGCACTAACATAGCTGCAACCTCTGCTTCTGCCTAAAAGAGCAATAACCAGCTGCACTGTACACCCCACTTATATAACTAGCACTGTGGCACCCGATCATATAAACTGCTCCTCTGGCAGTCGATTTTTTCAACAGTGCAGAGCAAATTCAGGCTGACACAGAACAACTGGTGCAAAAAAAAAAAAAAATCCCAACTGGTCATGGAGTGTAAATGCACATTTTAACCTGGGCAGCCACTGCAAACGTTATGTTATGTTGTGTTAAAAGTCTAATACTGCACACTGTTGCCACCGGCATGGTTTATTGGCACTCTGCTTGATCTGTAAAGCAATGGGAGGTGGGTAAGTTAGGACTGAACGGGAGAAAAGAGCAAGAGAGCTGTGATATGCTTTCAGCAGCTTCTGTTCGATTTACACCGTTCACTGAGCGTAGGTGTGTTTTTCAGTTAATAGCCACCATGTGCTGTTGCGCAAGGCTATTTGTAGCTTGTTTTGTTGTTGAGGTATGGTAAAGTGCATGCGGTTTGTTGTGCTATAGAGGCATAGTTGTGTTTAGTTGAAAGTCCAAAAGTGAGTTTTTTGTAGGGTTGGTTAGTGGCAGTACCCTATACTATTCCCTCTGTTCTCACTGAACTGTGGCCCATATCCCTTCCCCTATTTTACATTCTGTTGTACTAAAATCACCACGTCTATGCTGTGTGCAGAAGTGTGGGTCCTCAATAGGATTATTCATTGGCAGCACTCTTTCTCTCCCCCTGTGTTGAGACCAACAGCAGCCACACGTCTCATCCCCCATAGCATGTCCTGGTGTGCATCAAACAGCACCCCCAGAGGCTCCTCCAGGGGGATGTGTTCCCTGTGCCCTGCGATCCATCAGTTCCAAGATTGGGACACCTCTCTCTCCCCAGTTTGCCATTTGACCTCTATGGGGAATGGTTTGCCTGTGTCTCCCTCCCCTTAAGTTGCCTCTGTTCTTCCCTGCAGTCCACTCTGGTGCCGCCTACTTCCTCGTCCTTTTCAGTTGTGTGTTTGTTTCATGGAGCGTCAGTGTTGTTCATCAGTTTTGGTCCGGTTCGGAATTGAAGAGCCAGGTTTTTAGATGTTTTCTGGTAATTTAGATGGTCCTTTATAGTTTGTATTTCTCTGGGGAGGGAGTTGCAGAGTTTTACCGGCTCGGCAAGTGAATGCTGATGCACCAAGTGTTTTCTTTGTGGCCGGATCTGAGTGTTCTAGTCGGGCGGTAGATGGTGATTTTCTTTTGAAGGAAATTTAAAAAATGTTCTGCTTCTACTGTGACACTAACCAGCTCTGATGCAAAATGAACAGCCTATTAGTGCAATAATTGTCGCCTTGAACCGTGTGTGTTTAGGGCCAGTATTCACTTTTATTAATGGGGCTTAAAGACCGGGCTCTGCAAGCCTGTGTGTATGTTAATCTAGCCCCAAGTATTTTAAAACTGGAGAATCTTCATGATAAACTAAGAGTTCACGTGTAATGGGTCCCATAGGAGCAAACATTGTCCTATTAAATAGCATGTATCTTTCGCCACATTCGTAATTGTAAATGATCAGAGGGGTTGTTTTTCTATCTTACTTGCTACGAAAATAAACTCTCCGGCAATTGCTTTTTGTCAATCAATATGGAATAAGGTTTTTCAAATCCATTGACTTTGAACTAAATGGCTAGGTGAAACGCATTTGAAATAAGCCGAATGTTTCCGGCATTTATCTGTTGTCAAACGAGCATTTCAAAGTTAAACTTTGCAGAAATCCAAAGGCTACAGCCGGAGGGGAAACGACGGCAGAGCAAGGCATTTGGAGGTTTAAAAGTCAGGTTACTGTCATGCACGGTGCCACATTATCATCCCGCAGATAAAAGAACAGGATGTCTTTTTTCTTCACACAATGTCTCATGGTAATCAGGAGACTGCGCGGTTTGGCTTAGAGTGAAAACCCCTTATCATAATAGCAATCTCCCCACCCTTATCTCCCTCATCCAATGTGGCAGAGTCGGGCATGTGCTGCTTTCAGATTACAGGCTTTTGAGTTCAATCTATATTTGGGCCGGTCAATGTCTTTGTATCGCTCCCAGTGAAGTCCGTAACAATAGTAAAGAAAGCTGCGGAGCGCGCCAGCACACAGAGAATTGGGTTTGCTGTAGGTCGTGCAGCGTCTGTGCGCATACCCTGGCAAAGGTGACATTTGCAGAAAGCAATGCTTGAGCTGTCCGGAAATCCATGTCATACTTGTACAGTTGCAGGATGAAATTGCCATTTTTTAAATCTTTTGAGTTGTTAGTCAATAAACCTGAACTATGAAGAAAACATATTGAGTGGACTATTTTCTAGCTCTGAAAGGGCACGCACCTGCTCACCTTTCGACGGTACGAACAAGTCCATTTCGTCTGGGCAAATCCTTCTTTTTCCCTGCACACGTGGAAAAGAAGTGTTTGTTTAGCCGGTTCGCCACTTCAGGCAGGATAACATGGTAGCAGGGTCGGATTGGCCCCTTGGCCTTTCGGCCCGTGGCCGGGCTGAAATTGTCACTGGGGAGTGGGGGCCGGTTTCTGGCCATGCCTGGGCTGGTTTGGAAGAAAAAAATATATATATATATATTTTTTTTTTTCTTCAAATCTTTTTTTTTTTCAATAAGCCTTTCATCCTTCTTAGGTTGATACATGAGTACCAATACAAGTTGAATGATATTGTATACATATTTGTTCTATGAAAACGAGCTTAAGCATAAGTGGTATACAATAACATTATCATTTGGCCTTGGACATCTGCTTGGATTCACAGTAATTGACTGTACTTATGCGCTATGCTATTTGATGCCACTTCCTGTTTTGTCAAAGGGTGAAAGGTTGTGTTTCATCGCTTCCTTGGATGTCATTTTGGGGTGGGGGTCAAATGACATCACTTCCGGTGATGTCATAAGAGGTCAAAGGTCGTGAGCAGAGGGGTGGGCCACTTCTTTGAGGCGAGGGGTGGGCCACTTTTTTAGGGTTACCTGGCCTATTTCTTGTCCCAGTCCGACCCCGCATGTTAGAATGTGTCACCTGCCCATACAGGTTGGCAATGAGGTGCAGCATATATACAGGCTCGCAGGATGCCCTCAGAACAGCAACGATGACAGGTATGTATGCTGTGGTGTGATGTATGCCCCCACCCGCCTCAAACCTGCCTACCCCCCGCCCCACATTCAAACTCTAATCCTGGGTCCTTCCTTTCCTCCACTGCACCCTGCAAAGTTGTGTTTACAACAGTTCTAGTAAAACTGAATAAAACACAATGGCCCTCATTACGACCCAGGCGGAAAGGGGTTTACGCCAGCGTAAACCATGGCGTACCTTTCCGCCCGACTACGAGTTCCAGTAGCGCCATGGTGATTTTTACGCCTGCTTTTTGCAGGCGGAAAAATCCATGGCGCTACGGGACTTGTTGTTAATTACGCCACTGTAATTTACGGTGGCGTAATTAACGCCTTCCCCACTCCCATTATACCCTATGGGGCAAAAATGGGAATGGGGAAGGGTAAATGGGGATTGGGGACTTACCGCCCCGCCAAGGTCGGAATGGGGCGGTAAGTCTGCCAACCCCCATGGCGGAGTTGGCAGCTTTGCGCCATGGACCATGGTGCAAATTGCACCATGGTCCTCCGCCAGGGTCGTAATGAGGCCCAATGAAAGATAATTGATGCAAATGACCACTATTAGTGTGTCATTCCCCCACTCAGTATTAACCTTAAGACAGCCTCCCATTCACCAACCACCGCTCACCCCTCATAAAGGACATGGCAAGCCACAGACACATCCCTCCCGTTTCCAACATACAAGTCTGAGCCTAAAGCTATTCATACGCAGATTCAGATCTCCATCAAGCTGGGCTTTTTGGCGTTTGGGGAACTGGTCGTACATCCCAAACAGTCTATTCAGATAAAGAATCCCCTTCCAGCACTTGAGAGATAGCATAGTGCACTGTTATACTGGCTTTATTTATTTAGAATTTTATATAGCACACTGTTAGGCAAAGTTTGTATGCAGTACCCTCTGGGAACACTACAAACAACTATGACTACAGGTATAGGTAACCCAACCTTTGGTATAAGCTTGTACTACACAGTTTTGGTAGCTTGTTGAGCAGCCAGGCTTATCTCAAGAGGGGAAATGTGAGCTGTATTGGAGTTACACAAAGATTCACAGTTACAGGTATTCAAACAAACTCTTACACTCAAGGTTTCTTGCATAAACAATTATAATGTATTTATCAGTTAGTTATAAAGCCTTCTTCTGAAGGGAGCAATAGAATAGTAACACACAAATATACTTCACTACTGTACACTTTGAGTTTCTGAATCAGTCAAGGCCCTTTTGGGATGCCCACAGGCACAACCTACACCTACAGGTGACTTCAGTAACAAGGGTGCTGGGGATATTAATACCTTACTGTTGACATTCAGAATACTCTTTGAAAAGTAAGTAAAAGGCAAAGGGTATTAGAACACACGAATTTACAAATATTCATAAGCAGGGCAAATACGTTCAGATAGCAATTAGAAGAGTCATTCAATTTAATAGGCTAAGCCAAAGTCAATAGACCAAAGTCTTTGTATAGGATACATCACTTCAGGTAAGTCAATGGAAAAGTCTTTGCACAAGTTCTTAGGAGTATTTTGTAAAAAGAAGAATCAAATGTAGGGCCACAAGCTGATTAGACTTGTGAGTTACAGAAGTTACAAGCACTTCCACAATAAGAGATAAGCTCTCTTAGGCTAGTTTTACAGTACCTTTGAAAAGAAGAAAAAAATACAGCTGAAGACTTCTGTTCCTGTACAGCTCTACAGATCTCACTGTTCCTGGGCCCCAGTCCTGGGGACAAGAGGAGGACGTCAAGGGACTCCTGCACTGTATTGGCACTGTCAAAGCTGGCAACCAGCAATCTTTACTTTCAGTGGCTGTTTCATGCTTTAGCTCCTTGCGGTACAGCAAATTGCAATAAGCGCAGTTCCAGGCTGTCAAGGTGAACTTTCCTCACATTTGAGGTCCCAAACTCAACTGAGGGGGGGTCAGGCTTGGTCAATCCTTCTTTGTGGGAGTCCGGAGGAGCTTCCAAAAGCTTTAGGCCAGCTTACATGCAACACACACAATCTGGTGTCCCTCTCCCTGGATCTACTGTTTTCTGCAGCAATTCTGAGGAAATTCAACAAGCTATGAGACTGGTGTCCAGGTGGCTTACTTGGGAGTTGATTCGTCCCACCAACTGAAAGGGTCATCCTTGCAGGGCTTCTCTGTCGATGCAAATTTGGCGATTCAGACCTATAGCAGGGCTTCACCGGGCAAACCAATGGTCCAGGAGTTGCAGCAACTGTCCTCTTCAAGCTCTTCTTCAGTTTCTTCATCCAGTGGTCGACTCTGCCTTCCAAGCCAAGAGACTCGCCTTTTATTCAGTTCTCTCCCATTCATTGCAGCCTAGCTACCACTCACCTAGTAAGGTGGCTGTCCTTGACAGACAGTCAGCCAGCCAATCGTCACAGAGTGCATTTGGGTCTCCAAGGAGACTAAGCACAGGGAGTTTTGGTCACCTCCCTCACTTCTTGCCTACCCCAGACACTCTGGAGCCAGAGGCTGGTTTCACTCCTGAAGCCCGCCAAAGGCGAATATACAAAGAGACCAAACCGGTTTGGCGCGCAGAGAAAAACTCGAGAAGGATCTTTCCACAAAGAAATGGTGAAAAAAGAAGACCAAGGACCGTTATAACAAAGGAGGCTCAGCGCCATTTTGAAAAACATGGCTTCTGTGATTTAACGTTACCGGAGCTGCGTACAATCGCGGTCTGGGTAAATCATGGTAGTTCATTGCAAAACCACTGCCACCAGCCATTCTGAGAGGAAAGGGTAACATATAAGATGTTACATGAGCATTTAGACACAGGCGATACCATGTAACCCCTGCAGCACTCTATTGTAAGATAGGGTGTGCTGGGTCTAGCAAGTACAATGCTAAGTAGAGTGAATTTTACCCTACTGCTCTGGGACACAGTAGTTTATCCCAGAGAAGGTATTTACCTTGGGAAACCTGAAAGATTTCCCTGTGTCACTGCACTAAAGGTGCTTTGTGCCACAATTGTAAAAGATGATGCCTGTGTGGTTTGTTAGACTCCATAACCAAAAAGAAACACAGTGTATAAAATCACATAGAAATACATGAGAGCATGGGGGAAAAAAGGGTCACACTCTCCCCAGGTAAAAAAAAATCAAGTCCTCAAAATCCAGCAAAGTTGCTGGAGGTCTCTAAGGTAGAGGGAATTTGCACATTTTTGAGAATTCTCCCTAACATGCACCAAGTCCGAAGGTATCTAGGTGCTTTTCTTGACAGACAATAAGCATAGCGAGTTGAAAAGGTTACTGGTTACATGAATATTATATGCAGTACAATACACTACAATACTTAGTGTTCATAACAGGTCAGGTAATTCTGAGCGTTAATACATTACACTGCATAATGATTGTGAAACACCACGTTTCAAGTTACAAGTTACTGTGATGGGACAGTATAGAACAATAATTAGTGAACATGACACAAAAGGTTACTCTATTTGTTGATATAGTACAGTGCTTAATGATTAGGTGGATCAAGTTGTGTGTTGCAGGTTATAGAGGCAGGTGGCTTCAGGAGGGCTCAAGTTCGAGTCCCCACTAGGGATGAAGTTTAAAACAAAAAGTTTTTTTTTAAAAAAGTTGCCTCCTGGAAAGGTATTCTAGGTGGAATAATACCATGAATGCTGATTTTTTTTGGACCCCCTTTACACCACATATATATGTGGGAGTGGGGTATGGTGTTTAATACAAGTAGGGGGAACCATGGGGGTTCTCCCCCTGCACATATATGTGGTGTAAAAGGGGTCAAAATAAAAAGAAACATTTCAGCATTTTCGAGGTCGCAGTAATGGGGTTCGCAGTAATGATGGGTTGCCCTGAAAAGTAAGGGAATGTCGTACCCTGAAGTTCCTGCCCACTTTGACCTCTGAATTTATGAACTGATTCGGGAATTTGACCCTGTGCTAGAGCAGGACACAGGATGCAACCAGTAAACCTTAACACAGGAACAGGTGCTGTGTTGCTACACCAGATGCCCCATGGAGTTGTGTGGCCATGGCTAGTGGAAATTCACAGTGTAACATCATGTTGGTTATACACCTATTCCTGAATGTGGTTCTCACTCATATAAGTATGTTTCTTATGCACAACTACATAGCTGCAGCCACTAGAGGCATCTTACTGTCTTATTGCAAATGTCATGAACATGGTGGGTGAGTGTGATTGTCATATTGGCAAGGAAGACCATGCACTACACCCATACACAAACCTATCTAATAGCAATCCCCCAATGCGCCTTTAAACAAGTAATCGTGTATGCAGCATACATTCCTCGATACTGACTCTAGTTGGCAACTGTGTATTACTGGCTGTCTCACCTTGATTTATTTTATTCAATTACATGTGTCCCTCCCTGGATGTGATGCTGGAAATACCTTTATGATGGAAAGGGCCTCCCAGTCCTTGGCCTACCATTTCTCTGTGTGTGTTTCCTCTATGTTTTCTGCCACTGAAGTACAGCCTGGACCTGGTAGTGCAGCTCTTTGTGTTTCCCTTTTGGAGAACAACACCCATGGGATACCCTCATGGCAGGTATATTTTTGGGCACCTGTGTGTTGCCCACAGAGCAGGGTATGGGCTGGTGGCAGCTACAAGCTGACCTGTCAGTGGCTCTGAGTGTCCTCCATTTCCGGGACACTCAAGCCCTACCATAGGAATCAATGGATTCCTGATAGATGCCTTTTATCTTCTTTCCCAAAGTCCTGGTAAGCCCTACCCATGTTCCTTCCCCCTGACTGGCTGTTGGGTGGAAACACCATATATGGCTCTGGATCTGCCTCCTTTTAGACTGACTGGAGCCTTCCCAGAGGCTGTGTGTTGTGGGTACACCATAGGGCAGGGAGCTGTCTGGTTTCTGTGTGTGAGAAAAAATATGGGCAAAGGAACCCTCTTTTTTCGGGGGCCTGACTCTTGAGGGTAGAAAAGATACACAATTATAAGGGGGTATAGTCAACAGGCTTCCCTAGCCAGTAGCGTGATGGGTGGTCGGTAGGACCTTGCAAGAAAAATACTGTGTCGGTAGTTAACCATAGACAAAATCACCACAATATGCATGAAACAATGATCAGCATTTATTTTCAAAGAAAAGAAAAGTTTTGTCTGAAGGAATTTTTATGTGCCGTGGCACAACACAAGTACATATAAAAGTGCATGTATACTCTGCACGGTGGTGGGTTAGTAAAAGGTGGTTACAGAACATTCAGTGTATCGCCATTGTACAGTGAACACTATTAAGTTGATAACAGTCTCTTTACATATTGTTCAAGGTCACAATATATCAAACAGTGTCACAAGTTGATAACAATCTCTTATGTATATTGTTCAGGGTCACAATATACCAAACAGTGTCGACACTTAGATGTGTGTTTCTGGTTCGGTAATTGGTTGGCGGAGCGCAGGGCTGGTAGACATGAGACAGCGCTGCAAGATGGATACTGAACTGTCTTCAGGACGTGTGCATCAGTGGTCAAAATATGGCGTCATCCAGGCAAAGGATAAACGCTCTGGCTGTAGTCCGCAAGTGGGGACAGCTGCTTAAGATGCGGCTGGGGCGGAACTGCATAAATCAGGCGCTCGAGTCTTTGGTCACTGACTCAGGTTCTTGCTGCTCTTAGAATGCGCTGGGAGTGTGTGCAAGCAGCGTCAGTTTGCCTGGTGAACTGGTACTCTGTGCAAAGCTTCTTCTGGTGATCCAAAGTCAGACATGAAAGACCACAGCCCTCCTGCACTGCTCATACTGCGCACCTCTCTGCAAGCCCTGGCTCCCGCTCAGTCCAGTTCCAGAATGGGGCTTTCCATGCACACACTCCCAGCGCATTCTAAGAGCAGCAAGAACCTGAGTCAGTGACCAAAGACTCGAGCGCCTGATTTATGCAGTTCCGCCCCAGCCGCATCTTAAGCAGCTGTCCCCACTTGCGGACTACAGCCAGAGCGTTTATCCTTTGCCTGGATGACGCCATATTTTGACCACTGATGCACACGTCCTGAAGACAGTTCGGTATCCATCTTGCAGCGCTGTCTCATGTCTACCAGCCCTGCGCTCCGCCAACCAATTACCGAACCAGAAACACACATCTAAGTGTCGACACTGTTTGGTATATTGTGACCCTGAACAATATACATAAGAGATTGTTATCAACTTGTGACACTGTTTGATATATTGTGACCTTGAACAATATGTAAAGAGACTGTTATCAACTTAATAGTGTTCACTGTACAATGGCGATACACTGAATGTTCTGTAACCACCTTTTACTAACCCACCACCGTGCAGAGTATACATGCACTTTTATATGTACTTGTGTTGTGCCACGGCACATAAAAATTCCTTCAGACAAAACTTTTCTTTTCTTTGAAAATAAATGCTGATCATTGTTTCATGCATATTGTGGTGATTTTGTCTATGGTTAACTACCGACACAGTATTTTTCTTGCAAGGTCCTACCGACCACCCATCACGCTACTGGCTAGGGAAGCCTGTTGACTCTACCCCCTTATAATTGGTTTCTGTGTGTGACACAATGACCGGAACAACCCTGACAGAAACTGAGGGTATCCAGTCATTATTTCAAAATACAAAGCAGCAAAAACAAATCCATTTAATACTTACCATCGAAAAGCCATTCCATTGAAAGGCCATTCCCTTAAAAAAAATTGATGGTTCCATCGACAGGTTATGTTTAAGTATTAGGGTTGGGGTTGGCGCTAGGGTTAGTTTAAGGGTTAAATTAGGGTTAGGGTTAAGGTTGGGCTTGGGTTAGTTTAAGGGTTAAATTAGGGTATGCGTTGGGGCTAGGGTTAGGGTTGGGGTTTGGTATAGTTTAAGGGCTAAATTAGGGTTAGGGTTGGGGTTGGGGCTAGGGTTAGGGGCTAGGGTTAGGATTGAGTTGGGGTAAGGGTTGGGGCTAAGGTTAGTTTAAGGATTAAATTACAGTTAGGGATGGGGCTTGGGTTAGTTTAAGGGTTACATTAGGGTTAGGGTTAGGGTTGGGGCCAGGGATAGGGTTAGGGCTAGACTTGGCGTTAAGGTTAAGGTTGGGGCTAGGGTTAGGGTTGGGGTTAGGGTTGGGGCTCTGGTTAGTTCAAGGGTTAAATGAGGGTTAGGGATGGGGCTTGGGTTGGTTTAGGAGTTACATTAGGGTTAGGTCTAGGGTTAGGGTTGGGGTTAGGGTTAGGGTTAGGGATTGGGTTAGATGAAGGGTTAAATTAGGGTTAGGGTTGGGGCTAGGGTTGGGGTGCGTGGGGTTGGGGGGGCTGGGGGGAACCCCCAATATAAAAAATAAAAAAAACGTTACAAGAGGCTGGCCAGTGTTGACATTTGAGCACTGGAAAGCGTCATGTAATATTTTATAGTTACGAGAAATGCATGGAAATGCTACTTTTTACATGTAAAAGTGCATTTCCATTGAAACCAGTCCATGATTATTGTCAATGGACTGGTTTAGATGGAATTGCACTTTTACATGTAAAATATAGGTTTTCGATGCTTTGGCATTTGACTGTTTGTAGTGAATGCTTTTGCAAGTCGACCCTTTATTTTTGAGGGAATCACTATAAACCAAACTGACTTGAATATAGTGTAGTGTGCTGAAAGCATGGGTGCTTACCCCAATCCACATTCTTTGTCATGGGTGTCTGTGTGGAGTGAATAGCCTTAATGCATGTGAGCCTGATTGGCTGCCTGCCTACATGAATGCCCTTCAGCGTGATTGGTTGACTGAGCCGGACTCAGCCTGAGGGAATGAGAACCAATGTGTATAACAGGGGACCTCTCATTCACCAATTTGTTCAGAGCTGAAGTGGAAGCTGAAGCAACAAGAAGCTGTACCTTGAAACCCAGCTGAAGGGGAAATCTGCTGCTGCATTGTCTTTTTGTAATCCAAAAGCTGCTGTGCTCTTCCAAGGACTGATCCAGAGAGGACCTGCAAAGGAGACCTCACCCTGAGCATTTAGGGACCATCGTGCAAACTGCTACACTTCGTTCAAAGTGGTCTGGAAGCCAGTCCCCTGTGCCTGCTGTCCTTAGAAGGGGTCTTTGTGAGTCCAGAAGAGGAGTGCTATTATGCAGAATTATATGCAGTACCCTTTGGGAATACCACACATTAAACTACAAGTGACAGTACAAATTCACCTTTGGTACAAGCCTGTACTACACAGTAAAAGTGGTAACGATGGCTGAGCAGCCAGACTTATCTCAAGAGCAAGTGAGCAGTATCAATAGTTACACAAAGGAGAGCAATTACAATGATTCAAACAAACACTGACTCAAGGTTTCTGAGTAAAAGAATATACATTTATTTACACATCAGTTGTGTAACATTTCACTAAAGTAAAGCACTTCAAAAATCACACTCTTAGTACACCACACCACTCCCAATAGTTTCCAGACAAGGTAAACTCACAAAATGAAGTGGCAGCAAAATGGCACTCTAGTAATTTAAAAGGGAGGGAAAGACAAAGTTAGGCAGAAATTGAGCAGCACCAACAGGTAAGTAAGCAAGGCAATCTAGAAAGGGGAACTGCAGTGATGGAATCAAATCAAAAAGGCTTAGGGCCAAAGTCAACAGGACAAAGGTCTTTTGCTCAAGATCACAAAGTTCAGGGTAGTTCACGGTTACGTCTTTGCCAAGAGTTCCGTACGAAGTTAGTCTGCAGAAAAGTTAGTTCAAAGAGTAGAGAAGGACAAGCCCTTGGATTGAAGAAAGATTTTACACACTTTCACAGCGACTGAACGAAACAAAACAACCGGATTTGCACAGTACCTTTAAATGGAGAAGAAGCTGTAGCTGAGGCGAACGTCCCTGGCAGTTCCCGCAGGCTCACGGTTCCTTAAACGACTGTCGGACTGACATGAAGTAGGAAGACTGGAGGGTCCTGCACTGCCCAGGGAAAAAACCAGCAGCAGAGCAAAGCAACAAACAAAAAGTGAGCTCCTTAAAACCCAAGCAGGGTCTGAGCTTCCTCGCTATCCGGCCCATTGTAGCTCTGAACAGCAAATTCGACCAGAGGAGGGAGTCCTGGCTTGTAGTTAAGGCGAACTGGTTGGTCCCACCAGCTCAGGGGAAGAAGATTCCTGAAGGATCGCATCTGTCATTGGAGTTTGAAGATTCGGACCTGCAGCACAGCTTCACTGGGCTGTTCAGTCGTGGTAGGCGTCCTTTTCCATCAGCTCCTCATCGGTTCTTTCGTTCCAGTGGCGACTCTGCCTTTCCAGACCCAGAGACCTGCTTTTTATGCAGTTTTCCCCCATTCACACAGTCTGGCTGTCAATCACAGAGCAGGGTGGCTGTCCTGACAAGACAGTCACCTAGCCAATCAAACATGAGTATGACTTGGGTTACCAAGGGAACCTATGGCAGGGGTCCTAAAATCCCTCCCTCACATCCTGCTTACCCAGACTTTCAGGCACCTATGGAGGGCTTCTGTGTAGAAGCCTGCGAAGAGACGGTGAACAAAGGAGCCAAACCTGGGTTGGCCCACAGAGAAAAACACGAGAAAGACATTTTCAAAAAGAAATGGCGAATAAACCCAGCCGGAACCGTATAAAAACGTATATGGTCTAGAGGTTTAAGTTCGAGGCTACCAAGATAGCTTAAAACAATACCAAGGTTATTTAAGATAACCGCGGTAGGAAAAATAGGGTAGTTACCACTGCCACCAGCCGCGTCTTGATGAAAAGGGAGCAAAACAATGTTCCAAGAGAAACAGACAAAAGGGATAATTATTAATACTTTCCAGTACTCCATGTAAAATGGTTTGTAAGGGGTCTGTCGATTTAAAAAGACTAATAAAGTCAATGGCAACTTTACATGTCCTGGGAGACAGTAGTCAGTCCCAGAAAATGGAATCTGAGTTGGGAAGTCTAAAAGACAACCCTGTGTCATGCACTGAAGGTGTTGTGTAACACACAGTAAAAAGATGATGCCTGTGGAGTAGGTGAGGCTCCACAGTCTATGAACACAAAACATGTTAACTCTTACCAGGTGAAAAAAAAAAAGAAATTCTATAAATCCAGCAAAGCTGCTGAGGGACTCAGTAGGTAAGGGAAATTAGCCATTCTGGAAAATTCTCACTAACACTCGCCTCCACCCCACCCAGACTAAGGGACAGCATGTTGATGGTGACATCCTGCTCTGTGCTCCATTTCAAGGGTTGGTGGTCTGTCTAAATCACAAAAGTAGAGCCATACAAGTATGGTCTAAAATTCTGCAGGGACCACACAATGGCAAATTATTCACACTCTATGGTTGCCCACCTTGTTTCTTGTACCTTTCTCATCCAGTTGACTAAGGACTGCACCTATACCTGTATTGGAGGCATCTGTCTGCACAATGAAGGGCTGGTGATAATCAGGAGCTCTTAGTACTGGAGCTTGACAAAGGGCTTTCTTCAGGTGTTCAAAGGCTTGAATGCACTCCTCATTCCATCTAACCTTTTTAGGGCATTTTGGACAGGAGATCACATTCAAAGGAAAAGCTATGGTCCCATAGTTCTCTATGAAATTGCTGTAGTACCCAGTGAGACCTAGAAAAGCTCTCACTTGGTTTTGAGTAGTACGGGTGGCCCAGTTTTCTACAGCTTATGCTTTGCTAGGCAATGGCCTTCTTCTGTTCCCACTTCTGCTCTTGAGACATATGCCTTCAAACGGCTGGTGTGAAATACTCTGGGAGCCTCCTTAGGTCTGCCTAGGTCCACCATATAGTTCACCTCTCCACGTTTGCCCACAACCTTGACGGGTCCTATCCATTTGTACTGCAAGGCCCTCTGCCTTGTTGGCACCATAACTAATACAAGCTGGTCTTGAGTAAACTCAACCATGTTGGCCTTCTGGCCATGCCAATGTTTGACCAGAGCCTGACCTGCTTTTAAGTTATCACTAGCTTCTGCCATCATGTGTGACATTCTCCTCTGGAGACCTATTACATAGTCAGTCACTCTGACTGGCTTGGGGGAAGGAGCACTCTCCAACCCCTCCATAATCAGGGCCAATGGACCTGTGACTGGATGGCCACAGAGAAGTTCGGAAGGACTGTAACCAACTACCTCCTGAGGGAGTTCCCTATCAGCAAAGAGAAGGCATGGCAGTAGAAGGTTCCACTTTTTTTTAAAGGGTTCCTCTAAAGCACCGATCATGCTCTTCATAGTACGATTAAACCTCACTACCAGTCCATTTGTCTGTGGGTGGTAGGGTGTAGAGAACTTGTAAGTGACACCACAGTTTTTCCACATGGATTGTATGTAGTGGGACATAAAATTGGATCCCCTGTCAGATATCACTTTCTTAGGAAACCCTACTCTGTTAAAAATACCAAGTAGAGCCTTAGCCACAGCCTGAGCCGTAACAGTTCTCATAGGTATGGCTTCTGGGTATCTTGTAGCATGGTAAACCTGTTCCCTGAAGATGTGCCAGGGTCAAAGGGAGCAACAATGTTGATGTTCACCCTCTCAAAAGGAACTCCCTCCACTGGGAGAGGCACCAGAGGTGCCACATTCTTGACTCGACTCTTGCCAGAGGTTTGGCAAGTGCGACAGCTCCTACAGAACTTGTAAACTTCTGAAACCATGTTAGGCCCATAGCAGTATAAGGAGAGCCTTTCCTTGGTCTTTTTGAAACACTCAAATGACCAGCCAATGGTATCTCATGGGCCAACTGTAGGAACTGGTGTCTTCTGGCAAGGGGCACTACAATTCTTTTGCAGTCCCCAGGGATAGACTTGGTCGGTTCACTGTAGAAGAGGCCATCTTCCCATCCTAACCTATGCTTTCCAACTTCTTGCCCATCAAGTTGGTTATCAGCCTATTGTCGAAGACCTTCAAGAGTAGGACACTCTCTTTGTCCTCTGCTGAAGTCTGCCCTGTTGGGTCTACCTTCTGCCAGTACAGACTGCAGCCCAGGCTGGTCAACAGGGCCAAGATCTCCAACCAAAACAGTGTCTTCTTCCAGATCTGATTCTTCAGAAACTGGCTCAGCCACACAAAGTTGCACCTCACACTCAGCAGTTGGGGGGATCACAGGTGTGATCTTGGACAATCTTGGGGATGTCCTTGTTGGTAGCACAGGGGTGCTGTCTGACTTTTTCCTTGAGGTCTTGGGTTTCCCCTTTGCCTTAGTCGTTCTAGAAATAGCAGTGAGCAACTCCTGTGGAGTGGGAGTGATAGTTTCCTCTATCAACTCCTCTGGAGAGCCTCTCAAGGTGCTCTCCCTTGTAGGCATAGTGAGCTCCTGTCTCTTCTTACTGGGAGGCCTGGAGGTGCTGGACACAACTTCATGAGTTTTCAGGTCATTACCCAACAGGACTCTCCCAGGCACTTCACTCTACACACTAACAGGTAGTTGACAGTCACATCATTACACTGGATGAGAGTTGGTAACTGGGGACATTTGCACAGGGCCTCCAGCTAACTTGGTGAGGCGTTTGGTTGCCTTAGCAACATCTTCCACCTTGAAAAATGATTCATCCACCACAGTTATGCTGGCTACAGTGTCTATGATGGCAGGGGTCTCCTGGCCATTCACAAGAATACTATCTTTATAATACTCTTTAGTATTATCTGGGATGGAATTATAGACATCTAAATTCTGTTGTTCCTACAAGCCCAGGGACACTAAAGAAACACTAGCTGAGACTCTCATGGGTTCAACAGCCAGTAGGTGAAAGTTTCCACTTGCCATAGGTACTTCTTCCTCTGGGGAGATGGCTGAGGAAACATTGTTGACCCCTGAAGGTTTACCCTTACATCTGGGATCCCCTTTCACATGGTCAGTAGACCCACAAACATAACATTTCCCAAATGTTTTGATGAATGGGGGTTTGTTCTGACCTCCATCTGGTTTGGGTCCATATGGTGTACTAGCCTGATTCAGTTTCCCTTGTGGTTTACCCTTATGTTGCTGTTTGTGACCCTCTTTTGGATTGGCAGTATTAGAATTCTCCTTGTTATCTTTATTTGGCTGCTTTCCCTCATCCTTTTTCTGAGTTGCCCCAGAATCCTTGTGTGTAGCTGCCCTGTTGGCAACCCACAAGTCAGCAGTCTTAGCTAACTTCTTTGGATCTATCTTCTTAGAATCTGCCAATTGCTGTCTGAGCTCAGGTGAGCAGGCATCATAAATTGACGCCAACATAACACGATTTATCATACCTTAACTCTGTAACTCTTAACCCAAACATCTAAGTTTTTCAAACATTCACATACCAATGTAGTCCAAGGGGTACCATCATGCTTTTTGAGGGTCCTAAACCTCTTAAGGTACTGGAAAGGGGTCTTCCAAAATCTAGCAATTAAATCTAGCTTTATACACTCATAGCCCATCCTATCCACCTCCGCCAACTCCATCACAACATCAGATGCAACAGTGGGAATCCTAGAGAAGAGCCGGGGAAGCAACCGATTCCCTGTTAGACCTTGAATCCCATATTCAAACATTGCCAACCAATCCAAAATATCAAGCTTAACCTCATACATACCCACAATGTATTTAGGCATCCAGGGGCTCTTAACACTGGAACACCTAGAAGACTGTGGCAGAGAAGCATTTTCAAGAGATAACCTTTTCATTTCATATCATTGATTGCACTCTCTTTCTCTGAGTTTAAGTTCTTGGTGTTTTTGTTCAGTTTGAGCATTTAAACATTTGAATTCCAATTCAAGCCTCATCTTTTCTAGAACAATGAATTCAGGACTCAGTGGAGGACCTGATGGGGTCCCAGTGGACAAAGGTTGAGGTTGCTGAGCAGACAAGGGATCTGTGAGGCCTATATTTGGAGACACATCTACTTCCTCTAACTCATCAATAATAGACACATTATCATCCTCATCATTTTCTGCATTTGCTGGAGAGTCAGGTATTTCAGACTCACTCCCCAGACTTTGGTTCTTTAACAACTTTTCAATCAATTCAGACGTTTTGTCTTTGGCACAGACATTTTTTTCTCTACACAATTGTTTTAAATAATCCACAGTGTAACTAAGGAGGGTATCCTGACTGTAGATTTCCATATCGTACATGATTAATATTGCTTTTCTAGTGATGTTAGCCTTGTGGTTAGTTGATCCAAGGTAATAGCAGCACTCTAAGTGTAATTACTATACTTGATCTTCACCACTGTGCACCAGTGTTAGGCAGAATTATATGCAGTACCTTTTGGGAACAACACACACAATTAAGACTACAAGTGACAGTACAAATTCACCTTTTGTACAAGCCTGTACTGCACAGTAAAAGTGGTAGCGATGGCTGAGCAGCCAGACTTATCTCAAGAGCAAGTGAGCAGGATCAATAGTTACACAAAGGACAGCAATCACTATGATTCAAACAAACACTGACTCAAGGTTTCTGAGTAAAAAATATACATTAATTTACACACCAGTTGTATAAAATT
Organism: Ambystoma mexicanum; assembly: GCF_040938575.1. NCBI lineage: Eukaryota > Metazoa > Chordata > Amphibia > Caudata > Ambystomatidae > Ambystoma > Ambystoma mexicanum. The sequence continues at coordinate 644,211,714 of NC_090930.1, read as the reverse complement.
TCACTAAAGTAAAGCAGTTCATAAATCACACTCAATACACCACACCACTCCCAATAGTTTCCAGACAAGTTAAGCTCAAAAAAAGAAGTGGGAGCAAAATGGCACTCTAGTAATTTAAAAGGGAGGGAAAGACAAAGTTAGGCAGAAAATGAGCAGCACCAACAGGCAAGGAAGCAAGGCAATCTAGAAAGGGGAACTATAGTGATGGAATCAAATCAAAAAGGCTTAGGGCCAAAGTCAATAGGACAAAAGTTGTTTGCTTAAGATCACACAGTTCAGGGTAGTTTGTGGTTAAGTCTTTGCCAAGAGTTCCGGACGAAGTTGGTCAGCAGAAAAGTTAGTTCAAAGAGTAGAGAAGGACAAGCCCTCAGATTGGCAAAAGGTTTCACACACTTTCACAGCAGCTGAACAAAACGAACAACCGGATTTGAACAGTACCTTTAAATGGAGAAGAAGATGTAGCTGAGGCGGACGTTCCTGGCAGGTCCTGCAGGCTCACGGTTCATGAAGCAACTGTCGGACTGACATGAAGTAGGATGACTGGAGGGTCCTGCACTGCACGGGGAAGAAACCAGCAGCAGAGCAAAGCAACAAATAAAAGGTGCGCTCCGTAAAACCCAAGCATTGTCTGACCTTCCTAGCTATCTGGCCCACTGTAGCTCTGTACAGCAAATTCAACCAGAGGAGGGAGTCCTGGCTTGTAGTTTGTGCAAATGTGTTGGTCATACCAGCTCAAGGGAAGAATATTCTTGGAGGATCTCCTCTGTCGTTGGAGGATGAAGATTCAGACCTGCAGCAGGGCTTCACTGGGTGGTTCAGTCATGGTAGGGGTCCTCATCGGTTCTTTCGTTCCAGTGGCAAATCTGCCTTTCCAGACCCAGAGACTTGCTTTTTATGCAGTTTTCCCCCATTCACACAGCCTGGCTGTCAATCACACAGCAGGGTGGCTGTCCTGGCAGGACAGTCACCTAGCCAATCAAACAGGAGTGCGACTTCGGTTACCAAGGGAACCTATGGCAGGGGTCCTAAAACCCCTCCCTCACATCCTGCCTACCCAGACTTTCAGGCGCCTAAAGAGGGTTTCTGGGTAGAAGCCTGCAAAGAGACGGTGAACAAAGGAACCAAACCTGGTTCGGCGCGCAGAGAAAACATGAGAAAGACATTTTCAAAAAGAAATGGTGAATAAACCCAGCCGGAACTGTATAAAAATGTATATGGTCTAGCGGGTTTAAGTTTGTGGCTACTAAAATAGCCTAAAACAATACCAAGGTTATTTAAGATAACCGCAGTAGGTAAAATAAGGTAGTTACCACTGCCACCATCCAAGTCTTGATAAAAAGGGAGCAAAACAATGCTCCAAGAGAAACAGACAAAAAGGGCTAAGTATTAACCCTTTCCAGTACTCCACGTAAGATGGATTGTACTGGGTCTGTGGATTTAAAATGACTAATAAAGTCAATCGCAATTTTACATGTTCTGGGAGACAGTAGCCAGTCCCAGAAAATGGAGTCTGAGTTATGAAGTCTAAAAGACAACCCTATGTCACTGCACCGAAGGTGCTGTGTAAAACAGTAAAAAGATGATGCCACTGGCATCCGTTGCTGTCTACTGCCCAGAAGTGCTGGCATACTGGCATAGTACTGCTGGACACCTAGAACTGGGAAAGTTTCAAACTGCCTAACAACATTTCAAGGGACATCCTTGACATCATCACTGGGAGAGTCCAGAGTCACTGAGTGCAGAGGAAGGGCCACCGGTGGGTTTCCCACCACCAGTAGCTAACGAGGATGTTGCAAGGGTCCAGACTTGATGAGGGTCAAAGATCCGATCCAGTGGTCAAGTCCAGATCACCAGAATCTGGCCTGACATCTGTGCTCCGGCTGCAGCACCACAGAACTGAAAGTCAGACAACCATATAAATCCAAAACCTGAACCAAATGCGCCCTATGCACCCATCGCTGGCAGAAGTGGGTGGTGAAGAGGAGTCCTATAGGTGCTTGCACCCTCCAGTAATCCATTGCGCAGCACAGTGGTTCTGGTACCAAAGGCATGCACCTCTGTCTTGTGGTTCTGTGTGGATTGCAGAACGCTGAATGCTGTCACCAAGACAGATACTCACACCCCCATAAGCAGATGAGTTGTTGGTCAAGTTTGGCGAATTACCTAAGAACCTGTGACCACCCCAGTGGATATTAGCAAATATTCCTGATTGAGAGTGCCAATGAGAAGACTGCATTTCCATCCCAGATGGTCTTTGCTAGATATGGGTAATACCTTTTGGATTAAAGAATGCACCTACCACATTCCAGAGTCCAAGTCATACAAAACAATGCCTCAAGAACTGCCCTCAACATCCCCAAAACTGAACTCATATCAGATGCCCGTAGGAAGGTGAATGGGCTTCCCCTCCGGGAAAGAATTCTCTTCAAGACCTTAACCATTACACATAGATTTCTTTCCATATCATCACCATCAGATTTGTCACAAAGATCCTCAAAACCACAATCAACCAGGCCCATCAGAACACCCTATGCACAAAGGCTAGTGCATCCCACCTTCAAAAGAGCCAAAGCCGGTGGCTCAAGCGTCCCTGTCATTGCAGCTAAGCAATGGAACTCCCTCCCACTCAATGTCAGATCAGAAGGGTCATAGTGGGCTTTGCGCAAAGGCCTCAACATCTGGCTTTTCAATTAGCTCCTCAGCAATATGTACCTACTGTTTATACTGGACTCTGACAACATGCAACTATGTAATCAATGCTTCAATGTAACTGTCTAGACTTTACCCTGACTATATGCAACTATGTAATCAATGCTTCAATGTAACTTGTAACCACCTTTTGGGCCAAATGTGGCCACTTTTAACCTGTTCACCACAGCACCCTAATACCTGAGGGCTTGCACGCACTATACAAATGAAATACATAAATCAACAAATACATAGAGATTAGTAAACCATGTCCTGAAGGGGTTACACTACTTTTGTATGGCATATGTTGTGGATATTGCTGTTTTCATCGCTGTATGGGAAGAGCATGTTGAAGGTCCAAGGAGAGCATTGTAAGTCCTCCAAAAACACCACCTGACCATAAAGGCAACTAAATGCCAAATTGTTCATGGTTAAGTGACCTAACTTGGGAACCATGTCCTGAATGGGTTAGACGACTTTTGAATGGCATATCTTGATGATATTACTGTTTTCATCGCTGCAATGGAAGAACATGTTGGATACCTAAGGAGAGTGTCGCAGGAGCTCTGAAAATGCCACCTGACCATAAAGGCAACAACATGCCAAATTGGTCACAGTTCAGTGACCTTACTTGGGAATGAGGTAATTGTGGGTAAGATTCAGCCTCTACTCAGCAATGCACAATTTGTACAAGACTGGAGACCCCTCCTACCCAAAGCCAGATAAGAGCCTTTTTGGTCCTCACTGGGTATAATAGCGGTTTAATGGCAGACAGTGGCATTCTCTTTAGACTGCTCTCACGGCTAACAAAATGGTGTGGTGGCAGCAGATATTTTTATAGCATGTTTTTCATTTGACCAAATGCACATGTATGATTCATCACATAATGTAATTTTAAGTACCATATACTTAAAATAAAGATGCCACACATTTTTTCCCCAGCCTTTAGGCCATCTTGCCCTTTGCCGTTCATGCCTAGTCAGGCCGGGAAATGCCACATATTGTGTGACCTTTTCAGGCCAGTGGCAATGTCTTCATCCTAGCCTAATGTGGGTTTGGGATTTTCTCGTCCTAATACTTGCACCTGTTCCTGATGTCTGCACTTACCCTTGCACTTGCCACCAGCTGGCTGCACTTTTGTCTTTATTTATTTTACTGTTTCCTGTGTACTGCACTGCCCCCTCCCCTTGCAATGTTTGCCCTCCCCCTCCCCTGCACTTGCACAATTTCAATGTCACCTGGCCTAATAGGATCGTTGTCTGTCTTCCCTCTGTTTCCCCTCCCTTGCCTCATCGCGCCTTGAAACACTTGTGTATAGGCACATTATAAATGCCATATAATATCATATCAATGCATAATCCAGCCAGGGGATGTGTGTTGCTGGGTAGATTTGGGGCAAAAGACTTTGCCCTTGTCAGTTTGAATGTTGAATCTCCTTGCCTTTGATGAGCTTGGGCAGCTGCTGCTCACATTTGGGATACAAAGAGGAGTCATTCAGCCATTCCCCAGATCTTTGTTTGGAGTCAAGACTCCTATGAGGAGGAGTAGTTAAGCCTACAGAAGTGTCCCGGGTCCCTCCTGTGGGATGAAAAGTTTCATTCAAGGCATCTCCTGTGCGTTGGTCACTGTTCTGAGTTGCAATTTTGAGACTGTGCAGGCCATATACCTGTGTTCTGTAGGGATAATTAGTACACACATTTCAACCATGCACTAATCTTAGCTGCACCACAGACTTTAATAGGGGTAATGTGCACCATGCACCAATTATGCTAATATTGACTTAGTAATGATGTGAGGCATTAAGGCATTAAGGACAACCTAGAGAGGGGGTGATTTGGGATTTGGCATATCACAGTGTAGTGTAGGGTGCTAACAAACATTAATACAAACCCTACTAATAACTTATCTTAACAATATTAATATTATTAATAATTGAGATAAGAGTGGGATTTCTTAGGCCATAGATCTGCTGCTGGGGGTGCATGAAGACACACTGCAATGTTGGCGCAGAAAATAAATACGAAAACTGAAATCTGACCTGCAATGTGCTTTGTGGATGTGAGCTTCAGAGTGCAATGAGACAGCAGAAGGTTGTTTGCAGAAACAGTTCTTTTGTTTGAGCAGTCAAGCAGAGAGAATGTAAGGATGCTGTGCAGCATATCTGATCTGGGCTGGAGAAGAGGGCTGTATAAAGGTCACTGTGGAGAAGCAGAAAGGGTTTTGAAAATGATTGGGGTGTTGGATAAAAGGAGAGGTGATGATTGACTGATGACCTCATGACAGAATCTGTGAAAATGGGTGGTGAAACAACATGCTTTCATTATGAAAATATAGGTAAAAGGGAGGAAGCAAAGGTACATTCAAAGCCAGAGGAAGAGGAAAGAAAGTGGCCGGCCACAGAAGGAGCAAATAGAGACAGAAGGGGAGAGAGAGAAAAACAGAAAAAAAAGAAATTGTAGGAGGGCTGGATGAGCTGCAGAAAGAGGAGCTAGACGACTGCCAGCAGACCTCGCTGGATTTCAGCAGGCAGCTGAGAGTGAAAGAAGGAGGGGGAGAGACGGCCTGCCTCACAGAGGTCATCCGGCCATGCCTGCAGAATCAGCTTCACTAAGCTGGTGAGTATGAGTGATACATAGAGGAAAAAGAACAAAACAATTAATTAAGGTAACCGCTGGTTTAATCAGTTTATATCACGAGAGGGCAGGAATAATGTCTTCCTTTGTCACCGTACGCAAATATTAACTTGTTGAAAAGTATTTACAGCACTGCTGAAGTTTGGCAGTCATGTTTCAAGCTTGCATATAAAAATGCATGTGCTATGCCAAGTTTGCTAAAAGAGAAGCCAGTTTTGCTAGACGCAAAAGAGAAAGCATCGGTCTTGTTGAGGGGTATTAAGGAAGTCTATGCCAATGTACAATGAATATAAATGCACTGAGAGATTATGAAAAACGTATTTTTGCCAAGCAGTGTTTAGATATTTCTTCCCATTTCTTGCGCGAGTTACGAGATGCAATGCTGACTTTTCTCTGCATTTTATTGTTCTGTTTTGCCAAATAAATAGAAAGTGCCAGATGCATAAACGTGAAAGCCTGTGTGTGCTTCTTTATTTTGTGGTCTATTTATTTCAGGGTCAGTATAACCATTGTGAAAATGTAGTGTGCCTGGTATGGCACCATGTCTAGCATTTCACTAGCCAAGTGTCCCATTAAAAAAGTATAATAATACCAATGAATGTATTCCCTAGTAATACGCTTATACAAGTGTTTGCAGAGAACCACAGATTCCTGCACATTATGAAAGGTGTCTAGATATATTTCCTCCTGAAGCTGTTGCTTTCCTGCAGGAAATGGGGCCTTCTTGGAACTGTAAGTGTCACCTGCCGATGATTGTCACCTGCCACCCTCTGATCATGGTGATTTTAGCGGCTGCCCATCTGTCCCAGGGGTCTCCAGACATTGTGGGACCTGTTCTGGCCCATTTCCTGTGGAGTCTGGACCAATCTACTTCTAGACATATAGAACCATCCCGCCGAAGCACTGCATGGCCATCCACATAGACCTAATCCCAACACCAAAACCACCACTGTACCTGCCGCCCCTGGACACCTTGAACCCAGACAGACAACAGAGGTAAGTGGGGCAGAGTTTCTGAGGATCCTAGAGATTAGCCCTCAGAAAATCGCAGTAAGGGGCAGGAGCTTGCATACCTGGTTCTACCGCCTTATAGAGCATGAATGGGCCCAGAGTATTCTCTCCAACTACAGATTGTGATCAGTGCCGCACTGGCAAAGGACCCCCCAGGGTAACCCCTAGTGTTGAGGGATAGGGAGAGTACACCTAAACTGCTGTTCATACCTGTATATCCTTTTACGTTCTTTGCTTTTGGAACAGATACTTAATGTTAGCTTTTCAAACACTAGTTCTGTGGTTTTAAAAACGTATATTTCCCTGCAACAGGCACTTACCTGGAACTTTGACTCCATTATGAAGCACTAGTGCTTCCTAACATGGAATGGTGTCTAAAGTGATTTGGGCCTTTTAAGTCAGGGTACATGTTTTAATTGTTTTGCACTGTGTTTCAATCACTTCACAGCCTACAAAAGTGCTGTTCTTTTGTTTTTGAACTATTTTCCTATTTATAAGCACCCGGCAAAGGACAGTCAGATTGTTACAAACTATATGATTAGCTTATTACCGGGTCCCTTCCAGCACGACAAAGACCTGCCTTCTACGGGAGCTCGGAGCACCACGTCCCTACAAGTTCCTTTCCATTGTTCGTCTGGCCACCATGGAAAGGAAGAAGGGACTATATGTAGTACTTTCACTCGATCCACTGCAGTCATTTTTGTTGTCTATCTTTTTATATCTTTTTAATGGCTGCCATGGAAATGGAGAAATGACTATCTGTTGTCTCTTCTCCCTAATTCAAAGCGCCCATTTGTTTTCTTTTTTTTTTTTGAGCTGAGAAACAGCTTTTATCAGTACCCCGGTACATTGTGCCAGGGTACTAATAGCAAAAGAACCCTCAGTGGGGGGCATTACCAGTCTGGTAATGCCCACAGGGCTCCATTCTATCAGGCTTGTACCTATCCCCCTGGGGGCATTGCCAAACCGGTAATTTCCCCCTGCTCGGGTTCTATTGCTTTATCAGTTTACAGTGGGCAATCTTCAGTTGAGCTCATCAACTGTGTGTGTGTGTATAGATATATCATATCATATCATATCATATCAGTTATAAACTTGTCTATAGGGTTATGTTAGGGGTAGTTACATGAATTGAGCCTTCATTTTAACTGCTTAAAGTTTATCTTAATTGCCTAATAAAATTAGTATTTTTTTTGTTCTCTTTAACTTGATTTATTTCAGTGCTCTCTGCTGCTCCATTGTAATATTATTTGAAACAAAAGGGATGGCGTCCTGCCACTTACTTTTAGTCTCTTTACATTTTAGTAAAGGCTAGGTTGTTCGGCATGCTTAGTGTGACAAAAGCCATTTCATTAAGCTAACTGTCATACGTGTTCAAAAAGACGAGCAATTAAGCCCTTAAAGAGTGCAGTATAGCTTTTTATTTAGCCAGTGTTAGTAAGTGCAGAGAGAATTTTCTGCATTCAGTTTCATATAAAACTTTTTAGTTTTTTTAGTGTACATATGGATTAAAGCACATTCATCTTATTTAACAAATGCATCAAAGAAAAAATAACACATGCTTAAGAAAAATTAACAAACAAAACATACAAATGCACAATCATTGGTGGTTTGCCTAAATGTGCAATGAATACAAAGAAACATGGTATAATGTTTAAACACAAGGCAAACAACTGTAATGAAGCACGTGGAGACAAAACCATGTGTCAGAGAAAGGGCATTATTTCCTTCTAAAACTGAGTATATTGTTGTTGACTCCTAGGAAAAAGGGACCTAGTCGTTGGTCAACGTCTAGAAATAGATCGAATTATGTAATGGGATTGGGGGAAAAATGCCCTCAAAATGATGTAGTCCCATGACGTTTCGGCGGAAAGCCTTCTTCATGGGCCTCCACTTGGTCTCCCCTATGTGAGAAACAAAGAAAAAGAAAAAGAGAGAAAAGAGGGGCTCAAATTGTTGTAGAGCTTGTCTAAAAAGATTAAATCTGATGCTAGTAATACTGGCATGCAATAAAATCTAATTGGGACCATGTAAGTGGACAATGGCGACATTGTCCAATTGCTTGCTTGCACTTGGTTACTGACCTCGACGGAAGTCAGAGAATAGTGCTTTCTTCCAGTCGGTGTTAACAAGGAGCTGAGAGTAGTATGTAGCAGACCACTTCAAACAGTTGGAGGAGTTTCCTGCAGATAGATGGTTGGTGTGCTGTATACACTGGGGTATGGGGGAATTATAAAAAAAAAACATATATATACAGGCAGATGAGAATAACCAGTGATGGTAATGATCACTAATATGTAGTGGTGAGCCTGACTAGAAAAAGATGGCGTCAGAATACCTGTAAAAGCAGTCTTGCAGCCGTTTGGAGAGTCTTGGCTGTGCAGGATTAGGAAAACCCCTTTGAAGGATGCTTGTGGATGGCAATCAGGCGGTGGCCCATATGTTTATGGGGCTCCCAGGTTTGTAGGTTCTGATTTGGCCGTGGTTTGATGTGGCTGTGGGACCCTAAGAAAACAGGATAAAGCATAAAAATGATGCTAAAAAGTCTGAAAGCTAAGGGGGACAAGAGACCGTGCTAGATTAGTCCGTTTCGTATTGGAAGGGGAAAACTAAAACCAGGGAAGACTCCCGTGCCGGGGGCGATGAACCCCGACTGCCACATAATTGGCCCGGTAGAGTGCTCGTACCTGCGTGTCCCGGAACGAGCGGATCACTTTTCTGGGATACAAAAACAGACTATGGGAGCCGGTGTCAGTACCGCAAAGTGCAGAGCTGTATCTAAAGCATGCACGGTGCAAGTGCCAGTGTGTAGTGACAGTGTCCCTGCGCACGCATGTTCAGCGCAACCCAGGGTTTGGCATGGCAACCATTTGGTTTGTGCGAGGCGCGGTCATACGTTGAGGAAACGGAGGGATCAAGGGCCTCTGTCGTGTGGGCTGCACTTAGAGTTGTAAGTCAAGAGGAACGCATAAGTGTGGACTGCGCTGGGTCACAGGTGTAAGAGCCAACACTGCTAGTAGATTAGTGTAACATAAATGATAAAGCAATGTGTTGTAATGGCAGCTGTGTGCCTTGTATAGTGCACAAATTTAACAGTTACACATGCTGAAAATGACAAAGTTAACTCAGAGTGTAATATATTGCAAACTAAAAGTTCTTGTACACAGCATTAATTGGTTTGCTTATGATGATTGGGTGTATGTATACATATTCACGACTGGTACCAAGGCAAGTGATCAATAACACATGCAAACATGGCAAAGTTGGCCTGGGATGTGATAAATTGCAAACTCACACTACTTGTGCACAGCATTAATTAGTTTGCATGGGATGATTCAGTGTACATTTACATGAGTGGTACAAAGGCGAGCACATTCCTAAATAGTGCTCCACTATGCAAAGGTTGCGAAGGAACTGGCACAGGGTGGACATGCTGTGTCCGTCCCAAAACTCATGAAGTCCTTCCTTGCTGCTCTGAAACTCTAACAAGATAGAATTTGACTGGACCTAATAGTCAATGACCCTTTTCATCAACTAGGGTGTCCTCTCAGAATCCTCCCACAGAGACGGTTTTGCAACTGCATCTTAACACTAACACAGAGAGTTTGCACTGATCAGGATACTGGATGATATCATCACACAGTGTTACACAGGTTTTGTCTATTAGCACACTTCAGTGGTTCACTAATACTGACTCTTTTACATAGAACTGTGAATGTTTGCAAGTCAGTATTTTTAGTCACTTGTTCGTTGTTGTTGTAAGTTACTGATTTGCTATTTGTCTGTCACTAAATTCACAACTTTCATTTTGCAACATGACAAGTTTATACATCTGGCCCAGATGCATTGAAATAATGTCAGCAAAAGGATACACGTTTATGAATTCTCTTCAGTTACTGACCCAAGTTGTTTTACAGAATAACTATATTTGGTAGTTGTAACATTAGTAGTAATAGTAGTAGTCATTTTAATAATGAAAGCAGTAGTCAATTGCCATAAGCATGAACATCATCATACAATATAATAAAAGGCCAGATATATGTTTGTCCATGCAGTCCTGTGCAGTAGACACTGCCCGGTTTGCCTATTGTCACCACTAGAAGGAGCTGTTGCCTTAGGAATACAACCAAATACACCACATATCATATTGACACTCTCCGAAACTCTCTCCAAGCACACTTTGGCCTGTTTACACATGCTTTCACACTACTTATTTAATAATCCACAAATGTACTTTGAATGTTGGGACTGTATTTGAAAATAACATTTTATTCAGTTGCCTGAAGTAGTCAATATTTATGTTAATCCAATTTTTATGTAGTGACTGATCCACTGTTACTGGCAATCCTCAGCTATATGCTGATTATTAAACAATAGTGATCAATCTTTCCAGCTAAATAAAAAATAAAAAAAACAAATTGCCACAGTTGAAACATTGTGTACTAAAAAAGACAAACATACTTTGAAGAACAATAAATGAAGGTTTAGTAAATTCAATGGATGTGTCTGGGTCAGCATACAGATGATTCATCATTTAAAACTCAGGGATTTGTTCAATAATACAAAAATGTCCTCCCAAGTGCACCCACATTATTTAGGACAACTTTCACAAATGTAGTGGAGTTAATGCTGACAGCATTAGCACACTGAATCTGACTGATCGCTACAAGGGGCATTCTATAAGTGCACTCTCTAATGCATGTTGGTAGAAGACCCTCAGATGGTTTTTTCCACTCTGCTTGACCCTCCAAAAAGTTCTTCCGTGTGGTGCACAATGCATACAAGCACCTAATGTGCATGATGAAAAGAAATATCTTTTCATCATGGCCATCTCCTCTCTCAACCTCCCGTCCACCCCCCATACCCACTCTGCCTCCATGTGCTGCCTTCTCAGGCACCTTGAACGACACTGGCTCACACACCCCACCCCCTCCAACCAAGCAGCATACTTCTCCTATCATACCCTTTATGACTCCTGCCGCAACTCTGCTAAACACACCTACTTCTCTAACCTTCTCCAATCTCAGTCCTCTCACCCTCGCCACATCTTTCAAACCTTAACCCGATTTATATCTCCAGCTACCCCAATCATTTCATCTCCTCTCCTCTCTCTGCTTCAGATCTTGCCACCTTATTCTATAACAAAGTCCTTAATCTCCGCCAAACCATCCTTTCCTCTCCTTCTTACTCTCCTCCTCCACCCTCTTCCATGTCCTCATTTACTCCTGTCACTCAATCTGACGTTACCCTCCTCCTATCTAAGACCCATCCTACTTCTTCTCCCACTGACCCCATTCCTACCCGCCTCATTCCTAAAATCTACCCCCTCCTCATACCCTATCTCACCTCCTTTTTTAACACCTGTCTTTCGACTTCCACTTTTTCTACTCCTTTTAAGCATGCAGCTATCATCTCCATTCTCAAAAAGCCTTCTGCTAATCCCCACCTGGCATACAATTATCTCCCCACCTCTCTACTACCATTCCTCTCTAAACTTCTCGAATGTATTGTCTATTCATAACTTTCTTACTTCATCTCCAACCACTCTCTCCTCCCCCTTACCCAATCTGGTTTCCGCCCTGAACACTCCACTGAAACTGCCCTCATCTCTGTTCTCAACTCTCTCCTTTCTGAACGCTACTCTAAGCACTCCTCTATTCTTATTCTCCTTGACCTCTCTGCTGCTTTTGATACTGTCGACCACCCTCTTCTCCTTAATTCTCTCTCCTCGTTTGGCCTCAAAGACTCTGTCCTTAACTGGTTCTCCTCTTATCTTTCCAACTGCATCTTTGCTGTCTCCTGGGTGGCTGCACCTCTCCCACGGTGTCCCCCAAGGTTCTGTCCTTGGCCCTATTCGCTTGTCACTTTACACTTCCTTCTTAGCTCCCATCATCTCCTTCTTTGGTGACTCACACCATTTCTACACTGATGATGCCCAGCTCTTCCTCTCCTTCTCCTCTTTCTCTCCTGACATCCACCATACATAAGCTTTCTTCTTGCCTCTCTGCTATTAAGTCCTGGATATCCACTCACTTCCTTACTCTTAATGCTGACAAAACCGAAGTCCTATTCTTCCCTGCCAACATACTCCCTCCTCCCTCCCCTCCCCCTTTCATTCTCTTTCCCCCCTCTACTCTCCTTCTCTCCCCATGCCCGCAACCTTGGTCTTCACATTGACCCCCACCTCTCTCTATCTCACCACATTTCTCTTACTGCAAGATCTTGCTGCTTTCACCTTTACAACATCTGTAAAATTCGACCCTTCCTAACCTTTCACGCGATTAAACTCTTAATCATCTCCCTCATCTTCTCCAGACTTTTCTACTGCTCCACTCTTTTCTTTGGACTTCCCTCCACTCATCTCTCCCCACTCAAATCTGCCTACCACTCGGCCATCCGCTCCCTTTGCCATCTCCCACCTCAAGAATCCATCTCCTCTTCTCTCACCTCTCCCGCTTGGCTCTCATTTCACTCCCAGCTCAAATTCAAGTTCCTCTGTCTAGTCTTCTAATTCCTCTATGGTCTTGCCCCTGCTACCTATCCTCCCTTCTCACTTTCTATCCTCCTTCTCGTTCTCTCCGTTCTGCCGATCTATTCCTACTCTCTCCTCCTCCACCACCCTGCACCCCCTCACGCTTCCACTCTTTACAACTACTAGCTCCTTTCCACTGGATTCAGGTTAATTATCAATTCTTGGAGTTATTCATAAACATGGGTGGCTTCATCTAACACACCTATATCTCGCAACATGGGCGCACAACACTCCAAGATGGAGCTGCTGAATATTTCCAAGCTGTCCCAGACACGCCCCTTGTGTAATGCGCATGCGGACATTGCGCACATATGAGTATCAACGTGGGGCTCCTGCATTGAAAGCAGAACCCGGAACTCAGAACAAGACGCCGCGATCACTCCATAGCGGGATGGCTGTACTATAAATATACACTAGGAACCCTGCAAATAGCTAAAAGAAATATGTATTTTTTCAGGATACGCCGGAATGCTGGAGAACAATAGGCATCCGTGCTACAGCCATAGACAACTGAATAACTCTTCACAAAGCTGATGATGCAAAGCAGAAGGGTAAGACTATGGCACCACAAAAGTATTACAAAAGCACTAGTTAGTGCGCACGCTGTACCCAGAGTAATACAGAGGCAAAACATAAATTGTTTCTTCCTCTCTCCCCCACCCTTTATATTTCCTCTAATGGTGTGGCCCTGCACAGTGAGATTTATATATCTCACAGGGACACTGTTATGACAACACTCGCAATAGGTGTTGTGGCCCTAAAGAAAGTGGATTAACCACTATCTCCAGTGAAACCGGTAGGCCAGATGCGGCTCCTCTCTCTCTCTTTTCCGGAATTATAGACAACAATAGAAGGGGGTTACATCTTCCGAAACAATTCATGCAAAGCTGTCTTTGCTTGAAAAACACCCCTACTGGGTACAAGTACAGCTGCACTAAGAAACAGCTTCACAATAACAAATAAACCGAGCGGAAAGGACACCACTCATCACTTGTCCTTTCCTTCTCCTCTTTTTTATAAAAAAAAAAAAAAAACATTTTGGGGTTCTTAAAACAAAAACTTTATTTTGAAGAAAAATATGTTTTCTCTTAATTTGAAGTGTGACCATACTGAGCTGAGAATAAAAATAAAGCTACACAATTCATCAGCAATGCTATGGCCACACAACCTTTTTTAAGTGAATCCTGTACAACTATTGATGAATAGCGTGAGATAGGGCCAGCCTCTATCCCTATCCCCTAACCTTAGATAAGCGGCTCTTCAGTGCATCCTAGGGGTAATAAATCACAAGGGCTTAGGAAGAAATGTTGGAGGGCAACTTTAGTTATAGGTTACATGTTTGTAAATGTTTATGAATAACCTGTGACCAGTGTGTGACAAATGTATTGGGGAAACTCGCAGGGATACTCCCCCTTTTGAGTCCAATTAGTGTGTCTTTGGTCCTTTCCACTGGAACCGCCTCCCCCTCTCCATCTGCTCTACTCCCTCCTACCCTACCTTCCGCACTTTTCTAAAATCTTATCTCTTCCATTCACCTCCCTAATACCTTTTGCTTCCTTTCTTACTTCTGCTACTACCTCCACCCACACCTCCTATTCCCTCTCCTACTTCAGTACCATCTCGCCCTCTCCTTCCACTCTACTCCCTCCTACCCTACTTCCCGCACATCTCTAATTCTAAATTCTTCCATTCATCTCCATAACACCTTTTTGCTTCCTCTCCTACTTCTGCTTCTACCACTAATCATACCTCCCACTCCCTCTCACACCTTGGTCCCTCTCTACTCACGCCTAACCTCATCAATAATGTAAATTATTCTGTGTACTGTTTTCTGGTTTTGATTCAATTAATATTTAATGCTTGTTGTATTTTGTTTGTTCCTCTTGTAAAGCGCTTTGGCGTAAAGTGCTATATACATTTAATACATACTAAATACTAAATACTAATGTAGCACTCTTTCAGAGAGCCTGATTGCCTGTGTGCATGCTTTTGTAGTCTACAGAACGCAAACATGCCTCAGGGAGTTCTTTTTGATGTGCCATCACCCAAGCAAATGAGAGATCACCCCTCTTCAATATGCTCCCACCTTTTGACATATGCACATGTTTATTTTAACAGAAGGGGCCTTAGGCCATTTTCACATGATACATACTATGTATGTTGACTACAGTCCCCCCATGCCCACTTCAATGAGCCATGTTGTAGGTGATTAAAATGTGGGAAACGTTTAAGATACTGTTGATATACCTGTTGATATGTCACTCTTTTTACAAAGTGGTCATCTGTGATGTAACAATCCCTGGTATACAATCCCACTCCACAATTCTGGCTCAAGAAAAAGAATGTGTCGCACTGCATAACACAGGGGAAGCAACATACGTCTTGTTTTTCTTTAAAAGTCATCTCACTCAGATGTACATACAGTGAAAGCAGGATGTACCTCAGACTAACAAATGACAATATCCCATTCTCATTCTGTTAGTAATAATTGTTCTGCCCTGTGCAGAGAAATATGTCATGTTTTCTAAAAGAAAGCAAATCTCACTTGGCTTTAAATATAGTGAGAAAGCACTGTTGACTTTCCCACTAAATTATCAAAATATTCTACTTGGAATGAGCTCCTCCTAGTAGAAGCCACCTACCTAGTCCTCCCACTGCTGGGACCTAGCAGAGAAATGGTCGAAGAGGGTCTCTGTCTAATTACATTGGGAACATTTTGACACTTATGTTAGAATAATTCTTAAAGGCACTAATAAAGGATGGACCCTTACTAGTTTTCAAAGGAACTCCTAGTCAGTTCCTCTTTCCTTTTGAAAGCAAGCCTGCCCCATGGACAAGTTTCCTCATGGATAAAGCCCAATCATCCCTATAATATCATCCACTTGTAATGGGTGTTATCCATCTATGCAGGCTGTCATGGCAGATGCTACTTACACACTTGCACCACAGACACACATCACAACCACTGGGAAGGCACCACAGGCACATATCCAATCTTCAAAGGCACACATAATGCCGACACATGGACCTCTTTGTGGGGAAATTGGAGACAGAGGCAAGCCCAGTGGGCAACGAATGCCCCCCAAATACTGTTCGTGATCTTGGACCACCGCTCTTTGAAATCCTGCAAGACTTCAAAATCTCGCTGGTTTACAAGCTCTCAGTCTCTATTTTGATGACTGTGGCTACATATTGCCATGCCAATCTCAGAGACAGTGTTTAGCATTTGGGAATGTGTTGCTAAACCGCCTGGCTCTCTTGCTGGGACCAACACCAGCTCCTGTTCTCCAGTCTGAACCAGTCCCCAGCCTGAAATTAGACCCGCAAGAGGGAAAGGAAACAGGGACACAAACCTGAGGCATCATCCAGTTCCCAGGGCACCTGGCATGGGCCTCCCTCAGCTTCTCATCAGAGACCCCCTGCAGAAGCATGGAAAGGTCAAAGGTGAAAACAGTTCACAAATACTGCTTCCAAAACATTTGTGTCTGCTGTTCCACTTGCCACAGTTCTTACCTGATCCTGCTCAGGCTCGTCATTCCTGCTCATTCCTGCTCTTTGCCATACATTCACCCTGGAGCGCTGCACTTTCGACCTGTGAAGCAATAGAAGGCACGTCAGACACCAAACATTGAAGCCATTGTACCACAGGCATTAAAACATTGAAACAGCCAAGTGTGCCACAAAGAAGCTAACACTGCAGAACTGTGTTGTGCAACCCAGTGATGCAACTGGCCCCAGTCAGCTTCCAGAGCGCCTGAAACTCGCACCAAGGTATGCACGCATACACAGAGGGGAAATGGGAAATACACACACAGACCAATCTCTCCTGCCCTTGTCTTGCTTTGCAGGAAATCCCCCACACCTCAACCATGGGCGGAAGGGAGGGAGAAGGGCAGCACAACCCTACACCTCCTGAGTTGATCCCACTACTGTATTACAACACACCAATGAGGATCAGTGTGGGAGTGGTGGGGACTTCCACAGCACCCTCACAAGAACCAGTGTATGGATCGTCGGTGAGTGTTAGAGAACGTTAAACCCACTAAATCATATAGCTGCTGGGTGCCATGGAGTCCTCAAAGGTAGACCCTAGTTGCGTTGGCCAGGCTGCCAGAGAAACTTTTGGCGGACGTATACATGGCTAGGTCAGAAACAATGCTTTACGCAGGGAATTGGTGGTAAACCAGGAAAGAAGAAGACCTGGCTGCACGGTTCAATGAAGTGCAACCCGGCCGAGACCCCTTACCAGGAGCCTATGCTATTCCCATTGGGGGGATTTCAGGGACTATGGGGAATCAGGCCACCACCACCATCCACATGTTCACACCAAACACAGTTCCTCCAGCGCCACCAGAGAAGTTCCTAGGGGACCTACAGAAGTACATGAACTAGTGGAAACTGCATTTCCTGTGCATGTTCGGAGCCTTCCCCAATAACCACACCAAGGTGGCCTTTGTTCTTTCATATCAGGGTGGGCACGAGGCCAACTGGTCAGTAACATTGGTAGAGAGAAACAAACCTGTCCTGTTGGACATTCAGGATTTTCAAGAGGAACTAGAGAAACAATTGTTTCGGGAAGATTGAAGCCCAAACGTTGGATAACAAACTACTCTCCTTGAGGAAGGGTTCTCAGGACGTCCTAGCCTAAATTTTCACATTTATTCGCCTGGTAGAAGAGACGAACAGGCCAGAGGTGAAGCACACCACCCTGTTCCACCGAGGGCTGGAAGGCGAATTAATGGACATCCTGGCACAAGTGGTGAATCCACTGAACAATTGTGCCACCTTCATCGACCTGGTCATCCGGTTCACTATCATCTATCAGAAAGAAAGTCTGATTGTGCCCCCTGTCACCAAGGCCCCCTCTATGTTCATCCAAAGGAGGCACCCACACACAGCAGAAGCAAGCCTTTAGCAGAACCAATGCAGATAAGTGGTGTCCAAAGGAGGCACCCACAGACAGCAGAAGCAAGCCTTTAACAGAACCAATGCAGATAGGGGTTATCCAGGGGCCCCTTACGAAGCAGAACGAGAGTGCCACCGGCAAAACCAACCCTGTCTTTACTGTGGCAAACCCAGCCATTTCTTATGGGACTGTCCAGCAAAACCACCTTGGAAAGCCGTGGGGTCACTCGACAGTGCACAACTGCCCTGCCCTGCTGAGAACCAAAGGAGTCTGACAAATGTAGAGGTTGGTTTGTCAAGTCCAACGAAGATGCAGGCCTCACACTTTGAAGTCGGAAGCCTACATTATATTGACATAGGTGTAGCAAAACATCTACAGATACAGATACCTACCTGTCCTATCCCAAGAGCACCCCAGTCATTGTATGGGTGGTTGGCAGTACTCGCCTAACCTTAGGACCGGTAACCTCCTGCACAGAAGGCCTGACCTTGTGATGCCCAGCGGGTCATCGGGAACTTATCACATTTGACCTTATGAGCGCCCCCCAATTCTGGATTATCCTCAGTGTACCTTGCCTAGAGCTGCATAACCCCCAGATCGACTGAATGGAAAATACCTTAACATTCCCACCAGCCTGTCAGGCTACCTGTTACCTGGCCATACACAAGACCCAAACCCAGAGACTTGTCTCAGATGCACCTCCCAGTGAGAGCAGCACCTTAGAAATGATTGGCGAACTGCAATGCAAGTATTGAGAGTATGATATGATATGGCATTTATAACGCGCCTATACAAAAGTGTTTCAAGGCGCGACGAGGCAAGGGAGGGGGAACAGAGGGAAGACAGACAACAATTCTACTAGGCCAGGTGACATTCAGATCGCACAAGTGCATGGGAAGGAGGAAGGGGGAAAGTGTGAGGGGGGAAGGGAAGGGGACAGTGCAGTACATGGGATAATGGAATAAATAACAATAAGTAAAAGTAAGGCCAGCAGGTGGCAAGTACAGAGGTAAGTGAAGACATCAGGTGTCAAATGCAGGGAGTGGGACTGTAGGGATACAGAAAACAGTCCCCAAGTGCGGGGGTTATCAGGAAGGTACAAAGACAAATTCCAAAAGACCAAGCAAACAGGCTGCCACTGTATCATCCATACGACTGTTAAATTGACCCGGTACCTGGAGCACAGATCCTGTGCAGTCATATCTATGCCCTCACAGCCCTGGAAAAAGAACACTTGAAGTCGTATCTGGACCTATACCTGGCTAATGGCTTCATCAGACTGTCTAAATCCCCACGGCAACACCCCCTGTTTTTCAGCCCGATGAAAGAGAGGGACCTAAGAACATGCATTCACTAGAAGACCCTGAACCAAGTCACTTCCTCTTAGACCAGGTGAAGGACACAGCAGTCTACATGAATCTCTGCAGGGCTTTCCATCTTTTACGAGTAAACAAGGGGATGAATGGAAGACTGTGCTTCACACCAAGTACAGTCTCTTCATACACCAAGTCATGCCCGTTGGGCTGTGCAACGTGCCAGCTGACTTCCAGTAATTTATGAATGGCATGTTGCAGGAACTACTGGATGTTTGTACCATTGTCTAAATCAACGCCATTCTAGTTCACTTGAAATCCATCCAAGAACACACTAGGCATCTGCGAGCAGTACTGCAATGGCTGTGACAACCTCGCCTCTTTGAGAAGCTGCAGAAGTGTTCCTAGGCTTCATCCTAACCCATAGGGCATTATCCTGGACAACAGGAAAGTCAAAGCCACAATTAAGTGGCCTTCTCCAACATCAATAAAAGTGGTCCAGAGCTTTTAAGGCTTCACAAACCTGTATAGACGCTTCATCTTGGGAATCTCAGAAGTGGTTCACCCCCTCACCTCACTTCTACAATAAAATAAAGCCTTCATCTGGATCCAGGAGTCCGAGCAAGCCTGCATCACTTTAAAAGCCTGAATCACCACTGCCTCTGTGCTACTTCACTCCCATCTGTAACAACCCTTCATTGTGGAAACCAACACCCCCTATGTTGCCATGGGCATGGTTCTATCACAACGAAACCTGGAAAAAGGTCATCTTCACACAGTGGCTTTCTTGTCAAAAAGTTTCAATCCCCAGGAGTTTAACTCTTCCATTACCTATGAGGAATTTAACGGCCATAAAGGTGACCCTCAAACAATGGTACATCACCTACTAGGGGATAAGCACAACTTTTCAGTGTTTACCGACCACCATTAGCTGTAGTTCTTGAAGTTGGCAGATGCTCTATCTCTTTTCCAACTGCGCTGGGGTACTTTTCTTCGCCAAGTTTGACTGCATTATCACATATTGTCCCGGCGTCCACAAGAGGAATGCTTACTCCCTCTCCTGGATGGGACTGAGTAGAGAAAAAGAAGAACAAGTGCATGTGACTCCAGATCCACCTCCCATCATCCCTTCAAAGAAGATCATATGGGGAATGTAAAAGGCGGCCCCAGGTTTGTACACACTACATGACAGCATCTGCCAATAGTTGTCTTTGGAGGACCTAAAGGCATGGGTCAGCACCATCCCAGAACACAGTGCAAGAAACGGCTTGCCTTAGCCCTGTAACCGTCTATACCTGATGCTGCTCTCCAGGAATCAGGTCATGAGCACTTACCATGACACACTCCTGGCAGGACACCCACAGAATCAAGAAGACCCAGACTCTGCTAAAGATCCAAGGTTGGTACTGGTGGACTACACTCACCAAGGACATAACGCAATACATCCTACAATGATCCATATGCGCGCAATGCAAACATCAGCAACAAAAACCTCAAGGGCTCTTGCTACCACTTCCAATGCCTTCATCCCCATGGCATACATTGTCAATGGACTTCATAATCGACTAACCCCCTTGCTGTGGTTTCAATACCAACCTGGTAGTGGTAGATCATCTATCCGTAATAGCACATTTTATCTCTCTGAAAGGAGTTCTTAAATAAGTAACTTTGGCACAGACATTCCTGCAAATGCACGGTTTCCCATCAATCGTTATTTTGGATAGAGGGAGCCAATTTCTCTCTCATTTTTGGCCCCATTATTGCTAACTGTCTCAAATCGAAGTACGCTTATAAAACTGATGCACAAACAGAAAGGGCCTCATTACGAGGTATGCCGGTAGCCATGCCGCTATTGGCGGCATGGCTGCCGGCAAAACCGCATCCATGTCCGTATCCTCGGAATGAGCACTTACCGGACCATTCCGAGTTCGGATGGCCCGGTAATTCCTCACTCGAGGACACAGATACAGTTCATCCCCATTCCCATTTCAGCCCCCATAGGGCTGAATGGGAATGGGAGAGGGAGTAAACAACGGGCCATTACTAGATGGCCCATTGTTTGCTCCCTCTTTCCCTCGCGGGACCGGGTATGCATGCCTGGTTTTCCCAGGCGTGCTTAACGTGTCCTGCGAGGGGACCCCGTAATGTGGCGGAACGGCACCGCAGCCTTTTACGGCGCAGTCCAACCCGTTCCGCCAGGGTCGTAATGAGGCCCAAAGAGTGAACCAATGCCTAGAGCATTAGCTTTTATGCTATTGCAAAGAGGCTCTCAGTGGATCAGCCTTTTGTGGTTTGCAGAGTACGTCTACAACAACACCCACCATGCATCCATGGGTTACACTGTATATTACCAATTGCATGGGTGGCACTGGCACCCACAAACATCAGTATATGACCCAGTAGAGCCCACTGAAATGCCTGCAGGTCACATATTACACACCACCGTCTGCAGCACGATAGCACTAGCGAAGGTCAATCTCCAGCATGCCAAAGACACCTGTAAGCAATTTGCAGTCCGATCATGCAGAATCTTCAAACTGCACCCATAAGCCTGACTTACTGGTTTTGAACCAACAAATGTCACCTGCAAAGGAACTCTTGACTGGTATCTTCCCCTTTCGGCCATTTGTGGGCCCCAGAAACTGGATAGGTCACTTTATTACCTAGTGGCCTTCCCAATCTACTCTTCTTCATGTATCGACCTTGAACCGGAACAAGCTCCCGTTAGACCCCTGCCCAGTGCTGCTTCCCTTCTAGATCAACATGACCTCCACACTCAAGCTGCTTCAAAGCACACAAACAGAACCAAACTACCTCCTTTGCTTATGTCAAACTTCCCACAAAGTATGTTTGTTCCATGACTGCCCCCCTTGTTCATATTGGCTCCTAGAGATTGGTTAAATCACTTGTGAACCTATTTCTTCTTCAAGACATATCCTTTTAAAAAGAACATTGTGGACATCGAAATTGCCTTTCACTACTGTATTCACACATAGGGTGCTGAATTATCTCTTTTCTCACACATTCTCTGTTCTAATTGTTCTAATATATATATATATATATATATATATATATATATATATATATATATATATATATATATTTATATATATTACATGGCCACGGTAGTGGCCATGTAGTTATGGTTAAGTTGCTGTTTCCATAGGAAGAGTACTTTTTGGGCGGCTTATAACTTCGCTCTCCCTGGACGGATCCTCACCAAACTTTGCAGAAAAAGTATTTGGGTCACTCTGAATTATTTTGCAAAGTTTGGTGAGGATTCGTCCAGGGGGGGAAAAGTTATAGGGTGGGGTCCCAAAACTTTTTTTTTTCCCATAGACTGAATGGGAAAAAACTTTGCGCACGGCTACAGCCCGAACCGCTGGACGGATTTACACCAAATTTGCAGCAGGAGCGGCAGCCTGGTCCCAAAAGCGTGCTTTTGTAAATTTGGTGTAAATCTGTCCAGTAGTTTTTTTAAAAATGACCAAAATGTAAGGCAAAAAAATTAGTGATATCTGCGTTCGCTTCGCGGACGGACTTCCCTGTTCACTCCGCGGACAGCACCCCGATTGGCCCATGGGCTTGCGTCATGTCCGTGGACATGCGACGTGTTAGCTGATTGGACGGCGAGGGGTGTGGAGCGCGTCAGATTTTCTGTGGCGCCCGCCATCTTGTATTCGCAGTCGACCGCGTACAGCGCAGTGAAACGTGGATAAAAAATTGTATTTAGTGCCGTGTGTTGGTGTGTAAGAGTGTTTGGGGAGGGTGGGGGAGTATGAGATAGGTTCAATGTTTTGTTTTTTTATGTGCTAGACCTTTTTGTTGCGTTCGATTTGTCCGCGGAGAACACGGCTGTTCTGACATTTTGTAAATAAACTAAATGGTGGGGTGTTTAGAGGACGGAGTATGTGTCATTTTTGTTCACAAGGAAGGTAAAAATTAGCTATGAACACTCGCGGTGTACTTAATTGTTCATAAATACACAAACTGGGAGTGTCCTCAGGATGCTGTCCGTATTGTAATCTGTCTAGTTGAATGTGTTCTAAGAATACTCGCAGTGTCCCGAAATGGTTGCAATTACACAAAATGGGGGTGTTCTGAAAACGTTGTTTGTATTGTTCGTTGTCAGGGTGAAAGTGTTTTAAGAGCACTGCTTTTGTTCACTAATAGTACAATTTCCTAGGGGCGTCAACCGACTTTTTGTCCACTAAAGAAACGATAAATCCGGCTGGTGTGCGCCGACATTATGTGATAATCCTATGACTGGCGCTATTGACATGGCTGACTTGCTTTTGCGACACTAAATCATATCTCCCGCCCCTAAGCCTGATATTATCAAAGCATTCCTATTCCCCGCCTTTCTCTGTGACGTTACAGGGTGCGTAATGAAACGCGCCCAGTCGTCTCCAGTACTACGCGACTATACACAGAACCAGGAAGACAACACACATTATGTCACAACAAAGCGCGCCACAATTCGGAATATGAAACTGTGATTTAAAAGCAAAGAGCAAGATTGTAAATGTTGTAAAGTAGATTTATTTGACAACAAATGCTTAGAGAATATTCAGCAATTTGCATTTGTCTTTGTTGTCGATCCGCAAAAGTTCATGTTGAGACATGCGATGTTCCTTTGCGGTATAGAGAGTGTTAGATCAGCTTACAACTCAGTGCACCCAATTCAGAATATGAAACTGTGGTTTAAAAGTAAACAGCAGGATTGTACATTTGGTAAAGTACATTTATTTCACATGAAATATTTAGTGAATATTCAGCGATTTGCTATTGTCTCTGCTGTCGATCAGCAAAAGTTTATTTGGAGCCACGCGTTGTTCCTTTGCGGTAGATAGGCTGTTGGTTTATGATAAAAGCAGTAAATGGTCGCTCTGATAATCGGAAGGTTGCTCCAACAACGAGCCATTAGACCAACCTATTGGTTGGTATGTTATTTGTAGCCGCTAGTACTGCGTAAGGGCATATTGGTCCTTGGCGATTGTCCCATAAAATGGTGAAGGTCATGAAGTTGCATATTTGGACTTGCACCTGGCAGTTGAAGACCCCATCCGCTGGAGTCTGTAAATCGTGACATAGACAAAATGGGGCCATGTACCTGTTTTAAAAAACATAAATTAGTCTCACCAGCCGATCTTCATTAAAAATCATCATTTTATTTATTAGGGCGTGAAACTATTTGCTATCGAAAACCGTGAGGTATCTAAGCGGTGCTTATTATTAACCACGGTGTGTGGTGCTCATTTATCGACCACGGAAGGATGAAAGGCTGAGTTTGGCCTTGACGTGATTCAAACCTGCGTTAGCAAGCTGTGCACGGATGTCAAAGTGAGCGCTGTACTCGCTGTGCCACTTGACAGGCTACAGTGAAGTGGCACAGCGAGTAGAGCGCTTGACCGCCTATAGACCAGTTAAATTATTTCTATTAACCCACCCTGTGTCGTCTGCCTTTTTCAGAGCCCTCTAAACGACAGGGGATCAATTCGGCGGTGATAGTGCGCGGTATAAAACATTATGCCACTTTCAACGAACAAGTTCAACTTGAGCGGTCTTTAATGCTACGCCATTGTAATTATATTTGGTATAAAGTAATCTAAAGGGTTACTTACAGTACAATTGCAATTTCCATTGTCTACGAGTGGTGCAGTCCCAAAATACGACTCCGCGTGTGCCAACGATCTTTCGTATAGTGATATAATATATAAAAGTGGTTTCGTTTCAGAAATTTCATCTTTATCTTCTCTTACGTTTTAGCAACACTCCTTCAAGAGAAGTCTTTCATCACAATCTCTGTCTGTCAAGGTCAAAACACAATGCAACCTTATAGTCCGCTTCGTGAGCTCCGGGGCCCGAGAAAAAAATGGAAGCAGCTGACCTTCACTGTGAACGAGCATAAATTCTTACTTTGCAACATTCTGTGTAAAGCCATCTGTAGAAGTTGTGGAAGCAGCTGACCTTCACTGTGAACGAGCATAAATTCTTACTTTGCAACATTCTGTGTAAAGCCATCTGTAGAAGTTGGTTTTTGCACGCCATGTTTGCATATTGTTTGCGTGATATTAAATGTTTAAAGGACGTTATGGTTCTAAGTACAGCCGAAAGACCCCTGAAAATCGCAAGTTATGGTAAGCTTTGAAAAATAAATGGCGCCACCACCGTGCACTGCTAAGACTAACACCCAGGACATCAAAGATGACATCGCAAATGTCATTGATGAAATCACTGATGACATCACGTGTGTATGTACTTTTCATGGAATTTGTGTACTAGGGATTTTTATTATAATGTTGCGAAAAAAGTGTCAAGGATATTGCAATAAATATCATACCGTTATTAGTGCTTTGAACGATGCATTGATATAAATAGCATTGTATTATGGGATTTTATCTAGTATACTGAGCTACTAATGGAGAAACATAGCATTGTGTGCAGAGTACAAGATGAAAGTATAATATGTGTAATGTTAATATGTTGAATAATGAAATAATAATTGTCCTGAAATGTTCGAAAAATCACAAAATGGGGTTGTTCTGAGGACGTTATTCGTATCGCGTGATTGCTTAGCTGTATGCAATGAGGTAATGGCACAGAGAGTAAAGTGGACGCCGTCCGTGGACACCGCGGCTGTTCGTGGACAGGGCGTGCTACATCCGGGTTTTTCCAGGAAATCCAACATGGAAAGAAGACTGTACGGATCAGCCAATCAGATGTCGAGGTTGTGGATTTGTGTTGAAAGAGACTGTGTGTGGTGAAGATGGCAGAAGTGGAGAAAGTCAGGATGTTGGTGCTCGGAGATATGTTTGTGCATGGTTTACAGCAGTACGCTGAATGCAGGCATGTTGCAAAGAACTTTGATGTGAAAGGAGTGGAGGTGGTGTGGAGCAGTGTGCCTGATTGCAATGTACAGGGAATTGTACAAGTTAATGAGGATATGGCCACGATGAACAGTCCGCATGTGGTAGTTTTGCACTATGGTGCTTTCCATTTGGGCAACGTCAGTGCCCCTACTTTGTTGGCTGATTTGGAACGCTTGGTTCAAGCAGTAATGAAGATCCTTCCAAATGCAAAAGTATTTTTTTCTGGATTACTACCTAGGGCAATTTAGGACAATAGTTCAGTTTTTTGTCCTCAGCAAAATATTGCTAGGTGTGTCATCAACCGAGGCATGTGTGCCTTCATGCTTAGAGCTGGTATGTTCTTCTGTAACAATGAGAATATTGATGCCAGTAATGCTGTTAATTTTAAATAAGATGGCATTTCTTTATCTTTTACGGGAAATGCCTTTCTATTTTGAAATGTAAGGGTTGCTTTGGAGAAGGTTATGTGAAGATTTTAGGAGTAAAGTAAGAAAAAAAAACAAGAAAAAAAATACAAAATAACAGGTGTCTGTCAAGCATCTGCAAAAAAAACAAAAAAAACGGCTCTTTTCAGAGCCAACTTCAAAGGGGAAATGGGGCACACTATTTAAATTTACATTCACCACGCTCAGATTTTCGATATGTCCGCGGACATGGCGGTAGTTCGCGGACATTGCGAGTTACATCCGGGGATTTTTGAGTTCAGAAGTCATGCAAATGAGAATAAGCACTGAAAAGGATTGGTCAGGAAAGTTTGGTGGGTGTGTTGTGCCAGGAGAGATTTTCTCAGATACTCTTTTTGCTGAGAGAACAAAAGATAGCTATGGCTGTGTGTTTCAGAAAACAGATTGTTTGGATTTTAGGAGATTCGTGGATACATTGGTTGAAGGTGCATGCAGAAAGCTGTGGAGTAGCTGTAGATCTTGGATTCCCACATGTGGAAGTACACTGGCATGGAGTACGTGGACTTGCTACCTCTCTGTGCTACTTTGGAGACAGAGCAACATCCAGACATAATTGTAATTCATTGTGGAGGGAACAGTTTAGGACATGTGACTGGAATTTTTTTGCAATTTGCTATGAAAGAAGGATTTAGGAAGGTTATGGACATGTTTCCTAATTCTCAAGTGATATTTTCACGGATTGCGCAGAGACAAATGTGGCTTCGTTCTTCTTCATTTGGTCCACAAATGTCTTCTTTTCACAATGAAAATATTATGTTTTGTTGTACATACATTTTTCGCAGAGATGGAGTCCATCTTACTTATGCTGGCAATCAGATTTTTCTGAGAAATGTACAAAATGCATTGCAACCTTTTTTGGAATTACAACAACGATTTTGAAGTAGATGTTAAGCATTTACAATTTTTGACTTACAAACACCACCCAAAGGCTCTTTTCAGAGCCACCACTTCTTTCCAGAGAAAATTACAATGTTTGTGATGGAGTAGCAACCCAATTTTTTTAATGTTTGCGAACTGTCCGCGGACTTCTAAAAAATACAAAGAGCCCTGCTTCATTTATTTTCACTTCTATTTTTTAACTGGGAAAGGCGGCTCTGAAAAGAGCCTTATTTTTTTTGATTTTTGTAATTTTGTATTTTTTTTGGTTTTTCAAACACGACAGGAGGGTAAAGGAGGGTAAAGGGGGGGACACCAACCACAGGGATAAGAAAGGGCGAGCTGAGAGAGGAAGATGTAGAGTGGGTTTTATTTGGGTAGTGAGCAGGTCTTCTCGTGCTCTGAGACGATAGTCTCAAAAGCACTACGAAGTCGCTCCCCCCTGCAGAGTACTGTGTCACAGTACATACATACAACTGTGACCCTCGAAAGGTAAGGGTCATCAGCATTCTGTATGGCCTGTGAGGCAGGTTGAGAAAGACGCTGTCCCACAGAGGTGGTCCTTGTGGTGACAGGATCAGAAACAGAGGATGAAGTAGAGGAAATCAACCTGCTACGTTCTTCGCAAGGTACAACCCTGCGAATAGCCCCAGAGTGAAATGACCTCAGGTGTCGCTTCATAGTAGTGGTCCCAAAGCTGTAGTTACCGTGCTTCCCGCGACTGAGTATCATTTTGCACTCATTGCAGGTAACATGGTTCGCACGAGCCTTAGGACCATTCCCATGAATGGTAAATAACCGCCACACCCAAGACTCACGCCTAGTGCGGGTAGTAGGGATTTCCTCTACCTCATTCTCATCATCCTCTTCTTCCTCCTCCGCATCCTCAGTCCTGTTCCTCTCTTCAGGCCCTTAGGGAGGTGGTGGTGGTGGAGGGGGTGGTGGTGGTGCTGAAGCAGGTGCAGCACCAAGTGGCGAGCAGCCAAGGATGCCATCTCGATGATGGTGTAGTCTGCAGGTGGCAGCAAAAATCACTGTGTTCTGAAGAATAGCCAGAAACACAATGGGAATAAGCTCTTGGGCGGGGTCTTTTATAGGGGTGCTTGTGCGCGGTCCGCGGACATGCGCACTGTGCGCAGACAGATCGAACACAAAAAAGTATCGGAAAGTTTCAAAAGGTATATAGAAACTCAAGATTGCTATGTGGGACTTGTGGCATGGTGAGATTTCATTGAAAAATATTATGGATTAACTGAAAATGTACTTTTAAATTGTTCGGGGACACGAACAGTGTCCGCATTTCAGGACACACGATGAGCGTGGGCGCGGTCATATGATCTGTTTGCGAACTAGTCTGCGAAGGAAGCGCCTGTCCGCAGGACACGAAGTGCACGGAGATTGGTAAGCGCATGCGCATTGATGCCCTACGGACACTGTTCGGGTTCTGAAGTAATTAAAAGTGCGTCACACGTGAAACGAACATTTCAGGACACAGCGTGTGTTCTTAGAACAGTTTAAACTTGGTAGCGAACAGTAAGGACAGATATAGTGTTCTTCAGGACACGTGTAATTTAGTTTATGTACAACCATTTCAGGACACCAATTGTGTTCTTAGAACAGTTTCAATTGGGTAGCGAACACTACGCACAGGTATAGTGTTCTTTAGAACACTTTAATTTTTGTTTCTTTACGAACATTTCAGGACACCACGTGTGTTCTTAGAACAGTTTCAACTTGCTAGCGAACAGTACGAACAGGTGTGGTGTTGTTCAGGACACCTCCATTTTCATTTATGTACGAACATTTCAGAACACACGCACTGTCCGCGGACACTTTTATTGTTTTAAAAAAAAAACGGAAACTATTCACAATACAATATAAAAATTAAACTTTATTTAACGTATATTAATAATTTATGACAGAGAAGGTGAGGCAGAAACAGAAACAAAAACAGGAGAATTTGGGGTTTCAACATGATTGGTATTAGGTGAAGAAGGGATGGAAATCTCATCAAAACGTTTTGAATTATGGAGAGGGTTTGGGGATGATTGACTGGGATATGGTGAGGAGGGACAAGTACATGTGGGGCAATGGTATGACGTTTTTGTTTTAAAATGATCTTTAACAAAAGTTTTCAAATTATTAAAATTGTTCAACAGTAAATCAATTTTTTCTTTTATGTTGTCAAGCGTGTTTTCCATAACAGCTTCTTCAGAGGTAGTTTCTATTTTGTTATGCTCTGTACAAAAAAAAAATATATATGTTAAATGTATACAAAATAATAATATTTAAATGGTTTATATTATAAAGTGTTTACCATTAGTTTCACTATCTTGTGACATTTCTTCATGTGGGAAATTGTCCTCTAGCCATTCCAGAGTACTAGACATTTCTGCGAGAACAAAAAAAAAAAGATAATATATTTTTTAATCTAATACAGAAAGTTTATAAATATATGAGTAAAATGAAGTACACTTACTATTTCTGGTAAGATAAGTCCTATGTATTCAGTGGGTTGGGTCTTGTTCTCAGTTCTGTTGTGTCTGTGAGGTAATTATGTTGGAAGCCAATTTATCTTCTTGTGGTATATTCCATTTCAGAACATATTGTATTTAAATGAATGGTTAGTGTGTTACATATATGGGTTACATTTCTTATGTATTACTATATATAATGTGTTTGTGCGCTGCTTTTTGAATTTTTTAAATGTTCC
This sequence comes from Ambystoma mexicanum, assembly GCF_040938575.1. NCBI lineage: Eukaryota > Metazoa > Chordata > Amphibia > Caudata > Ambystomatidae > Ambystoma > Ambystoma mexicanum. The sequence goes on along the minus strand of NC_090930.1, from coordinate 644,181,706 downwards.
TATATTATGATATAACAATCAAACATACCCCACCCCCCCCCACAGTTTTTAGGTAGTGGTACTGTTCTCCGAACATGTCCGCGAACATTAAATAAGTTCGCGGACATCAAGTTCATAAGAAGAGATCTAGTCAGTTCCATATGACATGTATATAAAGTCAAAGTCATTATTGTTAAGTTGTGCTACTAAAAAACTATGAAATTCAGTGAAAACACTTTGTTAAAGGGACGTTATGGTTAAGTTGCGCTACTAAAAACCTATGAAATTCAGTGAAAAAAACTTTGTTAAAGGAACGTTATGGTTCCAAGTAAAACCAAAAAACCCTTGAAATTCGCCAGTTATGGTAAGCTAAGCAACCATAACTCGCGCCACCACCGTGCACTGCTAAGACTAACACCCAGGACATCAAAGATGACATCACAAATGTCATTGATGACATCACTGATGACATCACATGTGTATGTACTTCTCATGAAGTATGTGTAGAAGGGATTCTTATTATTTTGCGAAAAAAGTGTCAAGAATCATTGCAAGAAATATACCCTAATAAGTGCATTGAACGATGCATTGATATAAATAGCATCCTATTATGGGGTTCTATCTAGTATACTAAGCTACTCATACAGAAACATAACATTGTGTGCAGCGTTCAAGATGAAGGTATGATATTCGTAATGTTAATATGTTGAATAATGAAATAATTGTTTTCTTAATAGCTTTTTGTGTACTGTGAAATATTTAATAAGTAGCTAATAAAACCCATGTATTACATAATTGCATTACTATAGACAAAACACAAAGACACAAGAACACATACCAATATGGGTATATACAGGGAAAGTGAAGTTAGCAAAAAAGCACAAGTAGTAGCAGAAATAATTCATAACTTAACTGATTAGTTTCATGCAAATAAATGATTGCTCTGTTTCAAAGCTGCTATTTACCCTATGTATATGTATCACTTGATGTGATTGGACCCTAAGGAAAGTAGTGTGAGTACAATGTATACAAATATGACCATATACAGGGAAAGTACAGCCATAAAAAAAACAACAGAACTATCAGAAAGTGCTCATAAGTCTAGTGATTATCTTTATGCACAAAAAGGATTGCTGTCTTTCAAGCTCGTGTTTTCCCATATGTATATGTTTCATATGATGTGACTGTACTCTAAGGGAATTACTGTAAGAACCTACTAGAAGGATACGTCTACAAATAAAATAAAATTCTTAGTTTCTGACTGTTACTGAAGAAAACCATGTGGCCTAGATATGTCAGCAAAAGAAAAAATAGTGAGCCAGACATGTGATGTCATCAGTGATGTCATCAATGACATTTGTGATGTCATCTTTGATGTCCTGGGTGTTAGTCTTAGCAGTGCACGGTGGTGGCGCGAGTTATGGTTGCTTAGCTTACCATAACTGGCGAATTTCAAGGGTTTTTCGGTTTTACTTGGAACCATAACGTCCCTTTAACAAAGTTTTTTCACTGAATTTCATAGGTTTTTAGTAGCACAACTTAACCATAACGTCCCTTTAACAAAGTTTCTTTCACTGAATATATATATATATATATATATATATATATATATATATATATATATATATATATATATATTACATGGCCACGGTAGTGGCCATGTAGTTATGGTGTTTTGGTTAAGTTGCTGTTTCCATAGGAAGAGCACTTTTGGGCGGCTTATAAATTCGCTCTCCCTGGACGAATCCTCACCAAACTTTGCAAAAAAAGTATTTGGGTCACTCCGAATTTCTTGCAAAGTTTGGTGAGGATTCGTCCACTGGGGCAACGTTTTTTTCCCATAGACTGAATGGGAAAATGTTTTTGCTCGCGTCTACAGCCCAAACCGCTGGTTGGATTTTCACCAAAGTTGGACCAGGAGCAGCGGCTTGGTCCCGAAAGCGTGCTTTTGCAAATTTGGTGAAAATCCGTCCAGTAGTTTTTTTTAAAATGACCAAAAAGTAGGTAAAAAAATTAGTGATATCTGTGTTCGGTCCGCGGACAGACTTCCCTGTTCGCTCCGCGGACAGGACGGTGATTGGGCCAGCGTGCTCTCTCTTTGGGTGCAGTGAAAGCGTGCAGTGCGTCTGGCTTCAGAGACGCCCGCCATCATTGTTTCCCGCATGAGAGGCTTTGTCAGGTCAGCAGGAGCGTGTCTGTCTCTTGTTCCTCCCACCCCCGCTCATGCCCCGTGTGTCCTTTCTGTCCCCCCACCCCCGCTCATGCCCTGTGTGTCCTTCCTGTCCCCCCCACCCCCGCTTATGCTCTGTTTGTCGACTGTTCCTCCAGCCCCCCGCTCACGCCATCGCACACGGTGGCCAGCGGAGGGTCGAGGAGCGGGATCTGCCACACAAACTCATGTCCGTGCGGCATGTCCGTGTTTTTGTTTGTCCCCCCCACTCCCCGCTCATGCCCGTGTGTCTCTATCCCTACCGCCCACCCCCCGCTCATGCCTCGTGTGTGTCTCTTCCTCCCCCCACCCCCGCTCATGCCCCGTGTGTCTCTATCCCTCCCGCCCACCCCCTGCTCATGCCCCGTGTGTCTCTCTCCCTCCCCCCCATACCCCCGCTCATGCCCCGTGTGTCTCTCTCCCTCCCCCCCACCCCCGCACATGCCCCCTGTGTCTCTCTCCCCCCCACCCCCGCTCATGCCCCGTGTGTCTCTATCCCTCCCCCCCAACCCCGCTCATGCCCCATGTGTCTCTCCCTCACCCCCCCACCCCCGCTCATGCCCCGTGTGTCTCTCTCCCTCCCGCCCACCCCCTGCTCACCCCCCGCTCACGCCCCGTGTGTCTCTAAACCTCCCACCACCCCCCTCTCATGCCCCGTGTGTCTCTAGCCCTCCCATCCACCCCCCGCTCATGCCCCATGTGTCTCTAGCCCTCCCACCCCCCGCTCATGCCCCGTGTGTCTCTAACCCTCCCACCCACCCCCTGCACATGCCCCGTGTGTCTCTCCCACCCACCCCCCACTCATACCCCGTTTATCTCTCCCCTCCCAACCACCCCCGCTCATGCCCCGTGTGTCTCTATCCCTCCCACCGACCCCCCGCTCATGCCCCGTGTGTCTCTATTCCTCCCACCCACCCCACGCTCATGCCCCGTGTGTCTCTCCCCTCACCCCCTACTCATGCCCTGTGTGTCTCTATCCCTCCCATCCACCCCCGCTCATGCTCTTAGCCCTCCCAACCACCCCCCGCTCATGCCCCGTTTGTCTCTCCCCTCCCACCCACACCCCGCTCATGCCCCGTGTGTCTCTATCCATCCCACCCACCCCCTGCTCATGCCCCGTGTGTCTCTATCTCTCCCACCCACCCCCCGCTCATGCCCCGTGTGTCTCTATCCCTCCCACCCACCCCCCGCTCATGCCCCTTGTGTCTCTATCCCTCCCACCCACACCCCGCTCAGGCCCCGTGTGTCTCTATCCCTTCCACCCACCCCCCGCTCATGCCCCGTGTGTCTCTATCCCTCCCGCCCACCCCCCGCTCATGCCCCGTGTGTCTCTCTCCCTCCCGCCCACCCCCGCTCATGCCCCGTGTGTCTCTATCCCTCCCACCCACCCCCGCTAATGCCCCGTGTGTCTCTATCCCTCCCCCCACCCACGCTCATGCCCCCTGTGTCTCTCTCCCTCCCCCCACCCCCGCTCATGCCCCGTGTGCCTCTAGCCCTCCCACCCACCCCCGCTCATGCCCCGCGTGTCTCTAGCCCTCCCACCCACCCCCCGCTCATGCCCCGTGTGGCTCTAGCCCTCCCGCCAAACTCCCGCTCACCCCCGCTCATGCCCCGTGTGTCTCTAGCCCTCCCACCCACTCCCGCTCATGCCCCGTGTGTCTCTAGCCCTCCCACCCACTCCCGCTCATGCCCCGTGTGTCTCTAGCCCTACCACCCACCCCCCGCTCATGCCCCATGTGTCTCTAGTCCTCCCACCCAACCCCCGCTCATGCCCCGTGTGTCTCTAGCCCTTCCACCCACCCCACGCTCATGCCCCGTGTGTGTCTCTACCTCCCACCCACCCACGCTCATGCCCCATTTGTCTCTCTCCCTCCCACCCACCCCCCGCTCACGCCCCGTGTGTCTCTATCCCTTCCACCCACCCCCCGCTCATGCCCGTGTGTCTCTATCCCTCCCACCCACCCCCCGCTCATGCCCTGTGTGTCTCTCCCGCCACCCCTGCTCATGCCCCGTGTGTCTCTATCTATCCCCCCCACCCCTGCTCATGCCCCATGTGTGTCTCTCCACCCCACCCCCGCTCATGCCCCGTGTGTCTCTCTCCCTCCCGCTCACCCCCCGCTCATGCCCCGTGTGTCTCTAGCCCTCCCACCCACCCCCCGCTCATGCCCTGTGTGTCTCTGCCCTCCCACCCACCTGCCGCTCATGCCCCGTGTACCTCTAGCCCTCCCACCCACCCCCTGCTCATGACCCGTGTTACTCTAGCCCTCCCACCCACCCCCGCTCATGCCCCGTGTGTCTCTCCCCTCCCATCCACCCCCTGCTCATGCCCCGTGTGTCTCTCTCCTCCCACCCACCCCCTGCTCATGCCACGTGTGTCTCTCCCCTCCCACCCACCCCCCGCTCATGCCCCGTGTGTCTCTCCCCTCCCACCCACCCGCCGCTCATGTCGCGTTTGTCTCTCCCCTCCCACCCACCCCCCGCTCATGCCCAGTGCGTCTCTATCGTTCCCACCCACCCCCCGCTCATGCCTCGTGTGTCTCTATCCCTCCCACCCACCCCCCGCTCATGCCCCGTGTGTCTCTATCCCTCCCACCCTCCCACCGCTCATGCCCTGTGTGTCTCTATCCCTCCCATCCACCCCCCCCTGCTCATGCCCCGTGTGTCTCTATCCCTCCCACCCACCTCCCGCTCATGCCCCCTGTGTCTATCACTCCCACCCACCTCCCGCTCATGCCCCATGTGTCTCTATCTCTCCCACCCACCTACCCCCCTAAGGCCCAGTGTGTCTCTATCCCTCCCACCCACCCCCCGCTCATGCCCCGTGTGTCTCTATCCCTCTCCCCCACCCCCCGCTCATGCCCCGTGTGTCTCTATCCCCTCCCGCACCCCCCGCTCATGCCCCGTGTGTCTTTATCCCTCTCGCCCACCCCCGCTCATGCCCAGTGTGTCTCTATCCCTCCCACCCACCCCCCGCTCATGCCCCGTGTGTCTTTATCCCTCTCGCCCACCCCCGCTCATGCCCCGTGTGTCTCTAGCCCTCCCACCCACCCCCGCTCATGCCCCATGTGTCTCTATCCCTATCCCCCACCCCCCGCTCATGCCCCGTGTGTCTCTAGTCCTCCCACCCACCCCCGCTCATGCCCCGTGTGTCTCTAGCCCTCCCACCCACTCCCGCTCATGCCCCGTGTGTCTCTAGAACTCCCACCCTCCCACCGCTCATGCCCTGTGTGTCTCTATACCTCCCATCCACCCCCCGCTCATGCCCCGTGTGTCTCTATCCCTCCCACCCACCTCCCGCTCATGCCCCCTGTGTCTATCACTCCCACCCACCTCCCGCTCATGCCCCATGTATCTCTATCTCTCCCACCCACCTACCCCCCTAAGGCCCAGTGTGTCTCTATCCCTCCCACCCACCCCCCGCTCATGCCCCGTGTGTCTCTATCCCTCTCCCCCACCCCCGCTCATGCCCCGTGTGTCTCTATCCCCTCCCGCACCCCCCGCTCATGCCCCGTGTGTCTTTATCCCTCTCGCCCACCCCCACTCATGCCCCGTGTGTCTCTAGCCCTCCCACCCACCCCCGCTCATGCCCCGTGTGTCTCTAGCCCTCCCATCCACCCCCGCTCATGCCCCGTGTGTCTCTAGCCCTCCCACCCACTCCCCGCTCATGCCCCGTGTGTCTTTATCCCTCTCGCCCACCCCCGCTCATGCCCCGTGTGTCTCTAGCCCTCCCACCCACCCCCGCTCATGCCCCATGTGTCTCTATCCCTATCCCCCACCCCCCGCTCATGCCCCGTGTGTCTCTAGCCCTCCCACTCACCCCCGCTCATGCCCCGTGTGTCTCTAGTCCTCCCACCCACCCCCGCTCATGCCCCGTGTGTCTCTAGCCCTCCCACCCACTCCCGCTCATGCCCCGTGTGTCTCTAGAACTACCACCCACCCCCCGCTCATGCCCCGTGTGTCTCTAGCCCTCCCATCCACCCCCGCTCATGCCCCGTGTGTCTCTATCCCTCCCACCCACCCCCCGCTCATGCCCCGTGTGTCTTTATCCCTCTCGCCCACCCCCGCTCATGCCCCATGTGTCTCTAGCCCTCCCACCCATCCCCGCTCATGCCCCGTGTGTCTCTATCCCCTCCCGCACCCCCCGCTCATGCCCCGTGTGTCTCTATCCCTCCCACCCACCTCCCGCTCATGCCCCCTGTGTCTATCACTCCCACCCACCTCCCGCTCATGCCCCATGTGTCTCTATCTCTCCCACCCACCTACCCCCCTAAGGCCCAGTGTGTCTCTATCCCTCCCACCCACCCCCCGCTCATGCCCCGTGTGTCTCTATCCCTCTCCCCCACCCCCGCTCATGCCCCGTGTGTCTCTATCCCCTCCCGCACCCCCCGCTCATGCCCCGTGTGTCTTTATCCCTCTCGCCCACCCCCACTCATGCCCCGTGTGTCTCTAGCCCTCCCACCCACCCCCGCTCATGCCCCGTGTGTCTCTAGCCCTCCCATCCACCCCCGCTCATGCCCCGTGTGTCTCTAGCCCTCCCACCCACTCCCCGCTCATGCCCCGTGTGTCTTTATCCCTCTCGCCCACCCCCGCTCATGCCCCGTGTGTCTCTAGCCCTCCCACCCACCCCCGCTCATGCCCCATGTGTCTCTATCCCTATCCCCCACCCCCCGCTCATGCCCCGTGTGTCTCTAGCCCTCCCACTCACCCCCGCTCATGCCCCGTGTGTCTCTAGTCCTCCCACCCACCCCCGCTCATGCCCCGTGTGTCTCTAGCCCTCCCACCCACTCCCGCTCATGCCCCGTGTGTCTCTAGAACTACCACCCACCCCCCGCTCATGCCCCGTGTGTCTCTAGCCCTCCCATCCACCCCCGCTCATGCCCCGTGTGTCTCTATCCCTCCCTCCCACCCCCCGCTCATGCCCCGTGTGTCTTTATCCCTCTCGCCCACCCCCGCTCATGCCCCATGTGTCTCTAGCCCTCCCACCCACCCCCGCTCATGCCCCATGTGTCTCTATCCCTATCCCCCACCCCCCGCTCATGCCCCGTGTGTCTCTAGCCCTCCCACTCACCCCCGCTCATGCCCCGTGTGTCTCTAGTCCTCCCACCCACCCCCGCTCATGCCCCGTGTGTCTCTAGCCCTCCCACCCACTCCCGCTCATGCCCCGTGTGTCTCTAGAACTCCCACCCACCCCCCGCTCATGCCCTGTGTGTCTCTAGCCCTCCCACCCACCCCCCGCTCATGCCCCGTGTGTCTCTAGTCCTCCCACCCACCCCCGCTCATGCCCCGTGTGTCTCTAGCCCTCCCACCCACTCCCGCTCATGCCCCGTGTGTCTCTAGAACTCCCACCCACCCCCCGCTCATGCCCCGTGTGTCTCTAGCCCTCCCACCCACTCCTGCTCATGCCCCGTGTGTCTCTAGAACTCCCACCCTCCCACCGCTCATGCCCTGTGTGTCTCTATCCCTCCCATCCACCCCCCGCTCATGCCCCGTGTGTCTCTATCCCTCCCACCCACCTCCCGCTCATGCCCCCTGTGTCTATCACTCCCACCCACCTCCCGCTCATGCCCCATGTGTCTCTATCTCTCCCACCCACCTACCCCCCTAAGGCCCAGTGTGTCTCTATCCCTCCCACCCACCCCCCGCTCATGCCCCGTGTGTCTCTATCCCTCTCCCCCACCCCCGCTCATGCCCCGTGTGTCTCTATCCCCTCCCGCACCCCCCGCTCATGCCCCGTGTGTCTTTATCCCTCTCGCCCACCCCCACTCATGCCCCGTGTGTCTCTAGCCCTCCCACCCACCCCCGCTCATGCCCCGTGTGTCTCTAGCCCTCCCATCCACCCCCGCTCATGCCCCGTGTGTCTCTAGCCCTCCCACCCACTCCCCCGCTCATGCCCCGTGTGTCTCTAGCCCTCCCACCCACTCCCCCGCTCATGCCCAGTGTGTCTCTATCCCTCCCACCCACCCCCCGCTCATGCCCCGTGTGTCTTTATCCCTCTCGCCCACCCCCGCTCATGCCCCGTGTGTCTCTAGCCCTCCCACCCACCCCCGCTCATGCCCCATGTGTCTCTATCCCTATCCCCCACCCCCCGCTCATGCCCCGTGTGTCTCTAGCCCTCCCACCCACCCCCGCTCATGCCCCGTGTGTCTCTAGCCCTCCCACCCACTCCTGCTCATGCCCCGTGTGTCTCTAGAACTCCCACCCACCCCCCGCTCATGCCCTGTGTGTCTCTAGCCCTCCCACCCACCCCCCGCTCATGCCCCGTGTGTGTCTCTCCCTCCCACCCACTCCCCGCTCATGCCCCGTGTGTCTCTAGCCCTCCCACCCACCCCCCGCTCATGCCCTGTGTGTCTCTAGCCCTCCCACCCACCCCCGCTCATGCCCCGTGTGTCTCTATCCCTCCCACCCACCCCCGCTCATGCCCCGTGTGTCTCTAGCCCTCCCACCCACCCCCGCTCATGCCCCGTGTGTCTCTAGCCCTCCCACCCACCCCCGCTCATGCCCCGTGTGTCTCTAGAACTCCCACCCACCCCCGCTCATGCCCCGTGTGTCTCTAGCCCTCCCACCCACCCCCGCTCATGCCCCGTGTGTCTCTAGCCCTCCCACCCACCCCCGCTCATGCCCCGTGTGTCTCTAGCCCTCCCACCCATCCCCCGCTCATGCCCCGTGTGTGTCTCTCCCTCCCACCCACTCCCCGCTCATGCCCCGTGTGTCTCTAGCCCTCCCACCCACCCCCCGCTCATGCCCTGTGTGTCTCTTGCCCTCACACCCACCCCCCGCTCATGCCCGGTGTGTCTATAGCCCTCCCACCCACCCCCCACTCATGCCCTGTGTGTGTCTCTCCCGCCCCCCACCCCCCGCTCATGCCCCGTGTGTCTCTAGCCCTCTCACCCACCCCCTGCTCATGCCCCTAGCCCTCCCACCCACACCCCGCTCATGCCCCGTGTGTCTCTCCCCCCACGCCCCGCTCATGCCCCGTGTGTCTCTTGCCAGCCCTCCCTCCCACCCCCCGCTCATGCCCCGTGTGTCTATAGCCCTCCGCCCAACTCCCTGCTCATGCCTCGTGTGTCTCTCCCCCCACCCCCTGCTCATGCCCTGTGTGTCTCTAGCCCTCCCACCCACCCCCTGCTCATGCCCCGTGTGTCTCTCCCCTCCCTCCCACCCCCCGCTCACGCGCCGTGTGTCTCTCCCCTCCCCCCACCCCCTGCTCATGCCCCGTGTGTCTCTCCCCTCCCCCCACCCGCTGCTCATGCCCCGTGTGTTTCTCCCCTCCCACCCACCCCCGCTTATGCCCCGTGTGTCTCTCCCCTCCCACCCACCAATGCTCATGCCCCATGTGTCTCTCCCCTCCCACCTCCCGCTCATGCCCCGTGTGTCTCTCCCCTCCCACCCACCCCCCGCTCATGCCCCGTGTGTCTCTAACCCTCCCACCCACCCCCCGCTCATGCCCCGTGTGTCTCTCCCCTACTACCCACCCACCTTGCTCATGCCCCGTGTGTCTCTCCCCTCCCACCCACTCCCTGCTCATGCCCTGTGTGTCTCTATCCCTCCCACCCACCCCCTGCTCATGCCCCGTGTGATTCTATACCTCCCACCCACCCCCCGCTCATGCCTCGTGTGTCTCTCCCCTCCCACCCACCCCCTGCTCATGCCCCGTGTGTCTCTATCCCTATCACCCACCCCCCACTCAAGTCCCGTGTGTCTCTATCCCCTCCCACACCCCTCGTTCATGCCCCGTGTGTCTCTATCCCTCTCGCCCACCACCCGGTCATGCCCCGTGTGTCTCTATCCCTCCCGCCCCCCGTTCATGCCCCAAGTGTCTCTATCCCTCCCGCCCCACCCCCCGCTCATGCCCCATGTGTCTCTATCCCTCCCACCCACCCCCCGCTCATGCCCCCTGTGTCTATCACTCCCACCCACCCCCCGCTCATGCCCCGTGTGTCTCTATCCCTCCCACCCACCCACCCCCCTAAGGCCCGGAGTGTCTCTATCCCTCCCACCCACCCCCCGCTCATGCCCCGTATGTCTCTATCCCTCTCCCCCACCCCCAGCTCATGCCCCGTGTGTCTCTATCCCCTCCCGCACCACCCGCTCATGCCCCGTGTGTCTCTATCCCTCTCGCCCACCACCCGGTCATGCCGCGTGTGTCTCTATCCCTCCCGCCCCCCCGCTCATGCCCCGTGTGTCTATCCCCTCCCGCCCACCCCCCGCTCATGCCCCATGTGTGTCTATCCCCTCCCGCCCACCCCCCGCTCATGCCCTGTGTGTGTCTATCCCCTCCCGCCCACCCCCCGCTCATGCCCTGTTGTGTTCTCTTTATACACCCCGCCTTCCCTTTCCATGGTGGCCATCTTGGTAAAAGATTTTCCTTCCTGCACCGGGACGCCGCAGGCGTCCTGGTTTGGGAAGAAAACACTTTTTTTTACCACCTGGGGTTCCCACTTTGAGGACCTAGGATGCTAGTGGTCTTCATCTATTGAAAAGGATGTTATGGTGACGTTGCACTAATAAAAACCTATGAAATGCAGTAAAAAAAAATTGTGTTACAGGGACGTTATGGTTAAGTTGCACTAATAAAAACATATGAAATTCAATGAAAAAACTTTGTTAAAGGGACGTTATGGTTAAGTTAGACTAATAAAAAACTATGAAATTCAATGAAAAAACTTTGTTAAAGGGACGTTATGGTTAAGTTGCGCTACTAAAAACCTATGAAATTCAGTGAAAAAACGTTGTCAAAAGGACGTTATGGTTCCAAGTAAAACCGAAAAACCCTTAAAATTCGCCAGTTATGGTAAGCTAAGCAACCATAACTCGCGCCACCACCGTGCACTGCTAAGACTAACACCCTGGACATCAAAGATGACATCACAAATGTCATTGATGACATCACTGATGACATCACATGTCTGGCTCGCTCTTTTTTCTTTTGCTGACATGTCTAGGCCACATGGTTTTCTTCAGTAACAGTCAGAAACTAAAAATGTTATTTCATTTGTAGACGTATCCTTCAAGTAGGTTCTTACAGTAATTCCCTTAGAGTCCAGTCACATCATATGAAACATATACATACGGGAAGACACAAGCTTGAAAGACAGCAATCCTTTTTGTGCATAAAGATAATCAATAGATTTATGAGCACTTCCTGATAGTTCTGTTTTTTTTTTTTATGGCTGTACTTTCCGTGTGGGTCCAATCAGATCAAGAGATACATATACATAGGGTAAATAGCAGCTTTGAAACAGAGCCATCATTTATTTGCATGAAAATAATCAGTTAAGTTATGAATTGTTTCTGCTACTACTTGTGCTTTTTTGCTAACTTCACTTTCCCTGTATATACCCATATTGGTATGTGTTCTTGTGTCTTTGTGTTTTGTCTATAGTAATGCAATTATGTAATCCATGTGTTTTATTAGCTACGTATTACATATTTCACAGTACACAAAAATCTATTAAGAAAACAATTATCATATCATTATTGAACATATTAACATTACGAATATTATACCTTCATCTTGTACGCTGCACACAATGTTATGTTTCTGTATGAGTAGCTTAGTATACCAGATAGAACCCCATAATAGAATGCTATTTATATCAATGCATCGTTCAATTCACTAATTAGGGTATGATATTTATTGCAATGATCCTTGACACTTGTTTCGCAACATTATAATAAGAATCCCTTGTACACATATTTCATGAAAAGTACATACACATGTGATGTCATCAGTGATGTCATCAATGACATTTGTGATGTCATCTTTGTTGTCCTGGGTGTTAGTCTTATCAGTGCACGGTGGTGGCGCGAGTTACGGTTGCTTAGCTTACCATAACTGGCGAATTTCAAGGGTTTTTTGGTTTTACTTGGAACCATAACGTCCCTTTGACAAAGTTTTTTCACTGAATTTCATAGGTTTTTAGTTTCGCAATTTAACCATAACATCCCTTTAACAAAGTTTTTTCACTGAATATATATATATATATATATATATATATATATATATATATATATATATATATATATATATTTGATAGAACCTTGATTGTAAAGTCGCTTTATTTTGGACCATGATGCTCTAGTTGCTACCGAATCACTTTCACACCCCTTCTGAGAATATATACTTCTGGCTGCCCACATTAACACAAACTAACTATATCGCTTAACTGTGCATGTTTTTACCATTTTGGTTGTGATCACTGTCTGTCATTAGAAGTGTAAAGGGCTGAGTATTTTTTTTATTTATTTGAATTCATATAGCGCACAACGGCCATCGCTTAGATACAACTTAAAACAGACTATACAGAAATGTTGAGGGGGTTAGACAGTAATACGGTAAGAATGTTCCAAGGTTACAGGGGAACATCAGTCAGGTACATTCTAGTTGAAAAGCTTGGTTTTTAGAGCCTTTCATAACACCATAAGAGATTTTTCCTTTCTTAGTGTGAGTGGAAGGGCGTTCCAAGCTGGAAGTGGTTTATTGGTCTAGTCATTATTTACACATATACTCCTGCATATTGGATGTCATTTTGTAAAAAAGTCATTTTGTTTGATGTCATTTTGGATTAACTTCCAGTGTTTCAGGGTTGTTGTTCAGATAAAGCACACCTCTGCATTCTAGTTTACTAAGTGCTCAAAAAATAGTTTTCTAACAGTGTGAATTGGTTATTGATATCAATTCTTGGAGTTGATGTTTTACGACAATAAGAACAGCTTCATATAGGTCTATCAAATCCACCAACTGACTACTCCGGAGACCAATTGTATAGCCGACTGAGGGTTCAGGGATGTCATTTGTTCAAGAATTACTGACACCATCTGCTAATTTCTTTTCATAATTTTCTTTAATATGGTAGGAATATCCGGCCACATAAACTATGGACATTCTCTAACAGGTGCTTTTGTCATACAGCATAAGAGGAGACGCTAGTTATGTCTCCATATTATTGGTTGTTTTGAATTCTTCTTCACTGATACAATTGTCTTGGACACAATCATGTTGATCGGCTAATCCTTGTGCCATCATATTTTGATTGTAGCTGTTTTCTACCTGGTAACCCTGTTTTGCAATAATCCTTAAGTTGAAGACATTCCCATTTCATATTCGGTCAATCTGCAAATAGTGTGTTCCCCATGGGTTGAAAGATGATAGTTTTTCAACACCCTTACCAATGCCTAGAGAGATTTCTAACATTCATTACATTTGATTGCAATGGGCAATACATTCATGCTTGCTTACAAGGCTACTTTATTAACCTGGTCATGCTTCTGATATAAAACCGCAGTTAAACATTTTGTTTCCAGGACAAATTCTTAGTTTTTAACGGAGAAAAATGACTTTTCAGTTATTTCACAGTCTTTGTTTGAGAGTGCCCCTACTCCCACTTCACCCCTGCCTTCAATAAATGGACCCAATGGTTAAGTGATTTCTTTGTAATTCTCTATGAACCTACACCTGTAAATAGTCAATGATAAGAGATTTTGCAATTCATATAGATTTCTTCAATTTGCGTACAGTCTCACACTTCATTTTCTTGAAATTCAGGGCCTCTGCTGTAATCTCATGGCTTATGATGTCTACTTTAGTTTTGCACTACTGTCCTCTCTGAAGGGATATTTTCACACCTGCATATTTTAGTTGGGGCGACAAGTGGCAGTTCTCCACCAGGTGTTCTCCCACAGTTTTACTTTTGATTAACAGATTAACAGACCATCAACATAGGCCAAAATATCTCTTATTAAAAGATCAGGCATGGATTTATGCAGGAATATATTAAATATATTTCTTCTTTCAATATAACCAAACAGAGTTCAGGTTCCGGTTCAGGCATATTTTTTCCCACCAAATGTAAAGACAAGTTTATATTGGTGTTCACAGAGTAATGGGACAGTACAATATCTGTTGGTAAAAGCTAGGGTACTATATACTTTAGGACACTGTATCTGTGCAAGGGCCTGACCAAGGCAAGGGAGAGGCTACCATGATATGTGTACCCTCTTTTTCAATTTCCTTAGGTCTGTATAAGGGTGTCCCTGATTACGTTCATACCAGAAGAAAAGCTCCCCTCTAGGGGAAATAAGGCCAAAAGTGTATCTTGTAAGGATAACAAGTTTGATCTTACAAAAATGAGGTTGGTAGCAAAGGACTCTGCTGCCTGAACGGTCTTCTCCTGTCCCTCTTCCATTCCTTTCTCTTGCCACAGTTTTCCCAGGCAGGGGATTATATAGCCATGTGTGGCTGTAGTGGCGTCACTGGATATGGCTTATGGCTTCATCCTGCTTCCATACAAGGGATGCTCCAAAGCCTTCCTGTCTTCATTGTCAGCGGTTTCTGTCAGATAATGCTGCTCTCCATATTGGTGACTTAAACAGAATGCATTGTAGCTCATGCTTTCCTTCATTTTGCTACCTATGAACATTTTATATAAAACACATTTTCCAGTCATTTTCTCCATACTTCACTCATTCTACTCATGTTTATCTGGGCCCTGTAGGTTTCCCCCACCCTTAATATGTCCCATTTCTGCATTGTGTGCACTGAGCATGTAAATCCAATGTTTAGCCTGCATGGACCCTAGTAGACAGCAGGTGAGTCACTTTGTGTGCTCTGCCAGTGCTTGGCTCTAATGACAAACCACCAGAGAAGCCTGTAGTCCATTTTTAGCACAAGCTGCATTCTTTCCGGGAAGGGAAGGGGAGTTTGTATCTACCGTACGAAGATTTTACAACGCAGAGGATCTTGACATTACAAATATATCCAGCTAATAGTTAATTGTTCCTTATATTTAAACAATAAATGCCTTCTTCAGTGCCTGCCCTTGTCCTTCTTCAGTGCCTGCCCATGTCTGTGTATGTGATTAAATCTGCATGAGAGAACTTTCCCAGTGCCCCTTCTCCCCCCTGGTCCCTTATAGTGCCTACAAAATGTCTTGCCTAATTCTAAAGTGCTTGGGGGTGTGGGAGGACCCTGGTTCCTTCCCAACATCTGCACAGAGTCTTCATTGTTGATTTGGTCCTAATACTGAGTTATTAAAGATACAGTGGCTTGGTCAATACTGCCATGGGATTCCACATTTCTGATCATCTCTGTGAGTGATTCCATGGACGCTGTAGGTGACCATTATTGTTTTACTAATACTGTCCCCATATTAAAGTCCATAGGTATAGTTGTATAATGAAGGGACGTGTGTCACAATTATAGAAATCGACAGAGAAAACGTTAGAGAAATCTAGAAATACCTGCATTTACTTTTGCTTTGGTTCTGTCCCACAGTCATCACCCATACTGATCTGTTCTTTTACCATCTTTCTGAAGTCTGGAGATATGTCTGGGCTGGTCATTTCTGCGGTACAATCAAATTGGGTTGATAAGTCCTTCATTTATGGTGTCTACATGGGCGCTCGATTCCTTAGCTTCAAGGTCATTACAGGTGACCCTCCATTTTGGGATACCCAGGCCCTGCCATAGGAATCAGTGGATTCCTAATATAAGGCAAGATGGCCCAGGGGACCTCTTGGTTTCTATTGCGTGTTACCTTGTTTTCCCAATGAACTGGGAAGCCCTTACTCTGTCCCTTCCCCTGACTGACTTTTGGGTGGAAGAACCATGTATAGTCTTGTGGGGAAGTCCAGGCCAGACTGGCTGGAGCCTTCCCAGTAAAGGTATTTTGTGGGTACAGCCTTGGGGTCGGACCTGTGAGAATAGAGTGTGTGACCAATAGACATTCTATGTTATGGGTGTCTGCTTTCTGTGTGTGTGACACAATGAATGAGACAGCCATGCCTGAAACTGACATGAATGCAGTGTGGTGTGCTGAAGTTGAAACTTGAAGCTCATCCTTGAAGCCCAGCTGGAGGAGAAGAATGCTGCTGCATTTCCTTTGTGACAATCCAAGAGCTGTCAAGTCTGTCGAGGACTGATATGAGAGAGGACGTGGCTAGGATACCTCTCTCTCAGCTATGAGGGACCATCATGCAAATACTGCTGTTCTTCATTGAGGCACCCTGGAAGCCTGTTCTATGAGTATGATGTCCGGAGAAGGGGTCTGCCAAGAATGTCGAAGAGAGTGCCTTGTCATCTAGGTCATCGAAGTCCATTGTGTCGACCTGTGTTTGGAAGATTTTGGTGACCGCTGGAAGCCAGTCGATTGTGTTGCCTAGAAGCGGGGACACCTTGATGCTGTGCTGCTTGATGCCTGGAACCAAAGCGCTCTGCATTTCCTAAGAAAATTCGACCGAGGACTCCCTTGACATCACCCTCGACCACCTTTGTCATGCCAGAGAAAGTCAAGGTAGCTGGATACCGAGGAAAGTCCATCGATGGGTTTCCCACCACCAGCTGAGGAAGACATCGCAAGGGCACTGAAGGAGTGAAGATCTGAGGTCCAGCACATGGTCGAGTCCCGATCGCCGAAGCTATCCTGAGGTACGTGCTTCGGCCGCAGCAATGACAGGTCAGAGTACCACCGAAGCAGCTCCCATCACCCGACGCCTGCTGCTGGGCCTGTATCCATCACCGAGTCTTATTTGCAGCACCAAACACTTTGCATCTAGGTCTTCCACACGCCTCACCTTCCCAGGACTTCAATCATCGAGAAAATGATCGCCTAAGAGCACAACAAAAGTCAGAGCTGCTATTTCATTGGAAGATTTCCACTTTTCCCCGATGTTCTCGATGCCCAGGGGCTCCTGCTTGAAAGGGAGTACCCCCTCGAAGGATCCCATTGACAAACCATCTAAGAAACCCTTTCACTTCAGGTACATTGTGGTGGTTTAACCAAGAAGCAAGGCGTATTGAGCATTTATGGACTGGGCTTGTTAATTCTTTTATTACATGTTACCCATGTGGAGGGATCCTCATTCAGAATTGTGCATCTATTGCCAACAAAAGCATTCTGTCATTGCTAAACCTTAACCTGCCTTTCTTCCTTATTATCTATGCTGATCCACCTTACTCATTGATTTGTATGCTCTATTATAATTGCCAGCAGTTGATGCATTTTAAAGGAATCTAAAGGCTAAGTGTGGTACCACATAGAATTGTATAGATTTGCCACTATAGAATTACCAGAGTACAAAGTGTGTTATTGAATTATTGTGGGGATGACAAAACCTTGGATCAGTGGGGCGCTGGTTGAATATGTTAGTCCAAAGATCACTGTTGTGTGAATGAATAAATTAATTATATGGTCCAGTCAAGTCTTTGTCATTAGTTTGGTTATTTATTTCTTGGTTTAATTAGCACCAAAGAAAACATCGTAGTAGAAATGAATGACAAATTTTGACATGGTGAATCGCTACACAGCCGACGCGCGTTTTGACCTAAGTCTTTTTCAAGGCTGTGATTTGTGAGTTGTTATTGAATTATGTATATATCTCTGAACCTTATTTTTATATAAAGAACAGTGTTAGCACATAACATAGTGTGTGGACATTCCTTTGTGGGGGCTTGGTGACTCTCTGTACTTAAGAACCAGCCTGCATCACTACATGAGAACTTAAGCCTGGGTTGCACAACCATAGCTACCATATAGAGAACCTTGGATCGGGTGCCCTGTGCCTCTAATCTGTCATATGGAGGGAAGAAGTACAGCTACCCCCCTCCAGTCTTTACAGTAGGTTTGGGTAAATTCTTAGATAAGCATCAGAAAAAAATAGCCATTCCAATGGAGGTATCTTGGGATAAAAACATAACTTTTGGATCATTATTGTCAACCAATGTTCACATAATATCATCTTCTGAGATCTATCAAAGAAGGTGGGTGTACAGACAGGCCCTGTTGCTATAGAATATTATTTAAATGAATAAATGGATATTTAAATTATGGATGGATTGATAAATTACATTCTCCTTGCACGGTTAAAAACATTTTCTTTTCCACTTATGGATTTTATTTAACACAGGTCTATGTGAAATTGAAGGTAGTGAACTCTTTTATATTGTATCTAATAGTATGAAATTTGATCTGAGTTATTTGATGAAGTTATACGAAAGAATAGATGAAGATGAAATGTGTGTAACTTGATAAATGTATATGATGAAGATATTTATTTTTACTTATTGTATTATGTAATTTTATAACAATTTTATGAAATCATGTGTAAAGTTTTTTGTTTAAAAAACTATATCACATTAAAAAATAAAAATGAATAAAAACATCTTCATTAAACCAGTTCTGTCCTTTTCTGATGCTTATTTGCAAAGCATATTGTGAAGTTTTTCCTGGAATAGTAACATCTTCTTTGATTTGAATTTCAGCAGCGTAAGGTAGCAATTGAGCTGATCTAAATGCCTTTTCATGATCATTGAAGTCCATCAGGTTTTCCCCAATACTGAACCAGCCTTTATTATGAATAAAATCCAAATTAGTTGAAAATCGATGTAATATGTTATTAACAATATTGTTATTGATATTGTATTTCTATCGCGCTCGTACACACGTTTTTTAGAGCCTGACAAGGCAAGGGAGGGGAAAAGGGGAGAACAAAACACCGATCTTACTAGGCCCAGTGACATTGCGAACATACACGTGCATGGGAGAGGGGGAGGGGAAAAGTGCATGGAAGGGGGGATAAGTGGAGAGCGTGGAGCAAAGAAGAAATACATAAATAATAATAAATAAATGAATATTAAAGGCAACAAACAGTGGTAGTGCAACCTGCAATTGGCAAGTGCTGGGTTTGAGGCAGCAGACAGGGTAGGTCTGATAAGTGCAGGAAGAAAAAATGGGGGGGGCTGTATACAAGAATATAACAATCAGAAATAATATATGTTACAATCGAACAATTATAATTTTTATTTTTGTTTCCAATTTTGATTTTCAACATACTCCTGCTACTAAACAGGTGTTTTGAATCCATGCCATCAAGTCAAATGTCAGGAATATAGGAGTTTGGGGCAAAAGACGGTGTTTTCCAGCCAAGAAATAGCTGTCTTTGGTGATAAAAACGACATTTCCCAGCATGTCTAAGGAATTCTGTAGTTCTGTGTGTTCGCGCTAATCTCCAGCTGGCAATCAGGAATGGGATAAAGACTCGACCCGCCCGTGCCTCTGTGCAGATAATTAATGATTATGTGCACGGGCTGTAGGTTGGAGACGTGAGGAGGAAAGCCATTTGTTCAGACGCCGGAGGACTGGTGGGCGTCAGCCATGATTGCAGGACCTGATAAGAATCAAGTAGAAGACGCCGGGCCGCGGCAGTGATTTACAAGCGGCTTGGGGCGTTCTCTGGAAGCAACAATCTTCAGGGTCCGGGTGTCCTCATGAGGCACCCGGGTCATCAGCTAGTGCATTATCTTTTGTGTTCTGTTTCTGGCTACAAACTTTTATATGCAGCTTGTTCTGGGTGCACGTGTGAGGATACACGCAACCACATTTATATATGGATTGAAAAGCATGCTGAATTACTTGTCAGGCAGGCCAGCAGTGTTATGTCCTAGTTTTTACTTCATGTACTAAATGTGCAGCATTTGTTCATTGCTTCATTGTGCCCATGTGGCCATGAGTCTAATGTGCTTCATCCCAGTTTGTGCCATCATGCTTTATGTGCAAACGTCTGTTTGTGCACATTATCTTCCACATGTTTGTGTCCATTATGTTTGAGTTTCTAACTCTATGTGCAGTGTGTTCAAAGTCATGTTATGAGTGCTTTCATTATGTAAGAAAATGCTAAGAGCAGGAATATACTTTTGAATGGTTTTTCATAGGTTCAGGTATCATTTTGGAGGTTAGGTCAGGACAGGTTGTGTTTAGGCATTTAATTCCAGATACAAGTGTATTAAGTGGGAATTAGGTATTGTTATACTTGCATGTTATGTTTTCCCCTTCTTCCCTTTGTCATTCCATCCCCTTTCCCTAACTCCGTCTTCCCCCCATTGGCTGCCACGTGGCTCCCTGTGTCATTAGTTCAGGCGCCCGTGCTAACCAAGGTGGGAGGGTCGAATCTATTCGGCTTCTGTGGTTCGGGAGAGGGGGTCGAGACCCTTATCCCTTTGTTTGCATTGACATCCACATTCCAATGTATCTATCAGTTTGAATGTGGGAATTGTCTGATTCTTCTGTAATCACCTAAGCAACCTTTCGCTGATGAAGCTTCTTTCCTAAATTAAGCACACTTCATAGAAAACTGACTTCCTAACTCCATAGAGATTAATAGGGAATCATACAGTTTTCTTTTCCTTTGCACAGTGGCTGAACTGCTGATTTTATCAGTTCAGTTATCCTCTGGTTGAACTTAATCCTGACTGAAGGTCTGCTGCAGTGTATTTCCCTCCGATATAGAAAACATAATTTGGAGGACGATTTATTCTCAGAGGTTCTGAGGGGAGTCCCTTCGTTATCATATTGTTCTTTCACAGATATGAGAGTGATCTCAAAGACTTCAGTTTTCTGAAAAATAATCTCTGTTCAATCTTGATCTTTCTCAATTTAGTGGCAGGTGCAATTCAAACTGACATAATTGGCTTCTCTTTATTATTTGATCAGGTAGAAAATTTGGTCGCAGTTAACCCATGCAATCTATTGAAGGAGAAAGTCTTCGAAGTGGATAGTTTCTCTGTATAACAGGTGTGCTCTGACGAGCCATGACTATCATCAGATGTCTGAGTCGATGTTTCCCTATTTGGTTTCTACCCCAGGAGTTCCATTTACTGGGATCCCCTAGCCATCAAAATTATGTAGTTTCCCAAGATGGGGTTTGAGGGTAATACAAAGAATTTGCCCTCTTCCTTGGTTCAAAGTAGCAACTATTTCTCAAAATATGAAGGTCAACTAAAACCCTGTTTCTATTAGAGTCAGTACGCTTCACTTTCCTTAAACTTTGATAGGTGCATAAAACGGGTCATCTTTCATCTCCAATTTACAGAAAATGTATGAGTTAGTGGATCATTCTGAGTGCATTTTGTTGATGTTTTGGATCTCTTGAACTTGACCTAGAGCAGCCTCCTTGGGGGAATTCTCTTGGGGATCAACTTCATGTGTGTTGGTTAAGGAATCTGTAAGAAAAACAATGCACCTTGAGATAAACATTAGGCCATTGATTTCCCCCCTTTCCGCAGGTGTCATGTCACTGCTGCTGCTTGGTTTGTGATATCTAGAAAACATGGCGAGGAAAGAAAATAGTTTGGTTCTAATATCTCAGTCAAAATTGATGGATTTAATTCTTTTTGGGTCTCACGTCTAGGGATTCTTTCATGAAAATTGTTCTTTTCCTAGGTTTTTTGACATTTTTCACTTGATCAGATTCTCTGCTCTTTTGGAGGGGACACTAACTCTGGGAAAGAAGAAACACTGCAATCTATATCCAAAGGTGTCTCCTCATTTTCAAATGTAATTGTCACATTATTCACCACACTAAATGTAACTCTTTGTTTCTTTTACTCTCGCATCCATTTCACATTCCTTTCGTACACTCCCTTTGATAATCACACATCCTACTCTTACATGCACAGACCCAACACAGTGCCCCTTGTACTCACTAAACAATGCCTTACCTGATATAGAATGTAGTTCTGCATTGTCCACCATCCCTGCTCCTGCTGTTTTCTTGGTCTACTACCTCCTCCTTTTATGACCTCACCTGAACAAATTACAACTTCCTGGTTCTTGGTTTTTCTGTTATCCTACACTCTACCCTCTGGTTGGTTATCTGGCATACATTTCCCCGCATGGGAGGTTTCACGTACAGAAAAACCTGGAAATAAGCTCTTTCTCTCTATGGGTACACTGTGGTGTAGCAATGGTAGCCCGATTGAGTAGTGTGCAGGTTTAAGTTAGGGGGCCCTGTCATAGTTTCCCCAGAGTTAATCACAGTTTTATTTGATAGCTAATGTCTCGGGTATTCTAGGGAGTCCACAATGATTGTGTTTCTGATCACGCTGGCCCCATTTTACGTGAGTTCATGATAATGTATTTCCTTGCTTTAATGTATGTTGTAAAGTAAACACATTGGGGGGGGTGCATATGTGACTTGTGTTTCTGATAATGTTGGCTGCATTTTGTTGCTTTACTATCTTTCAGGTTTCATATATGACATGTAGTGCATGTGCAATGTGTATGCAGTGGAGATACGTGCATATATTGGGGTGTATGCATATGTTACATGTTTTCATGGTAATGCATTTCCTTGATTTAGTCTAAGTTATACAGTGGAGCTGTCTGCATATGTTATGTGTGTTCATTATAATTTTGGCTGAATTTGGTTGCTTTACTGTCTTTTATGTTTCATATATGATGTGTAGTGTATGTTTTAATGTGAAAAAGTAAAAGACTTTCACACAGTAACTGCACCACAATTGTACATAACCTTGTCTGGTTTTATTAGTTTGTATTGTTGAATCCCGTAGGAGGACCCTTTGTAAGACACATGTTTCGGCACGTCCTGTGCCTTCTTCAAATCAGGGCAATAAGTGTTACATTATCACACATTACTGGTCAAAGTGAAAACAAAATCAAATGCATGTATATATGGCAATGATATTATGGAAACATTAGTGAATAAACATGTCAATACCACAGAGATGAGTGAGTGGTGAAAGGGAGGATGATTAGGGTCAGGTGAAAAAGCTACACAAGAGAAAAAAGAAAAAAAAGAAAAATAGTGAGAAACAAAACATTTCTAAATTTCCTGTATGGCTCCTTCATTTTGTAAATGAACTTTTTTTTCATCATTGAAAAAAACTTCTATATGGCATTCTCATTTGGTTCTAGAGATCACTGGTTAGAGCTGTTCCCAAACTTGAATATGCTGTTAAACTCCCATATTGATCCATTCGGTGACTGTTAGTCTATATGTAAGCCTTAAAACAGTTATGTTGCCTATTAGCATGAGTTAATCATACTGATCTTACTATTAGTTCTTGTGTTCATGTTTGCTCAGATCTTTATTCTTGAGTCTTTGGTTGGCAACATTTCGGGGTTAAATCCCAACTGTAATACATTGATGCGTCTTATTTCAAGAGTTCACACAGTATCCGTTATTTGTCATTATTCGTGCCACCTAGTATTGGTTACGGCCTTGTGGTTATTTTATTCTTCAAACTAATTATGCATACCTACATTTGCATTTTGAGTATTCATGAAGATCAAAATCTGGCGTGTACAATACGCAACCCTTTCTGGTTTCAAAACATTTCATGCATGTCTGCTTTTCGAACACACGTTCATTTTGTTACTGATTATTCAAGATACATGAAATCCTCATATTGAAAGCTATCTCGTTGGTGTGATCCCCTGAGACATGTATGCTGTGTATACTTGCTGCTAAATGAGGGCGCATTTATACCGCAAAGATGCTAAAGAGTTATGTTTGATTCGATTCTTCACATAAATTGCAAATTTTCCCTTAGTATTCACATTATTTGCTCTTGCCTTGTGGCATCGATGCAAATTCCCCTCATTGTTTTGCCATATCCCCTGTTAGGGCTTACCTGAAAAGTGTCTAATCCCATCCGTTCGCGACGGATCTCCGATTCTAATGGAGACCCCAGCTTGCAACTCACTTGTATATTGAGGTTGTCATGGTTATCAACCATTGTTCTTCGATCTCTATTCCTCGACTTCAGTAGCCGCCATCTTTTGGGATAAGGCTTACATTTAAACTGTCTGTATTTATGTGCTGGTTCCCATACTCATCATGAACTGCTATAGAGTCGAATTTGCGTCCTTCTTACAAATTTCGCCGCTGCCTTACATTCGATGCCCATATTGCATAGCATAATGGTTTGTCCTGAAATCATGTTTATACATTTTTTATTTTTTTATATTTTTATTTTTATTTCATAATATATATTGTTGCACATGTTTCATATGTTTTAGGTAATTCATTCACGTTTGATTTCCAGCTGTATATGAGCTATGATCCCAATGTACTGTATGTATTGGCAGTACGTATTTCTGTAATCAAATCTTGTATTTACTTATTTGTATCAATGCGCATGCTCCGCACGCCTGGTCAAGACATTGATAGTCTATTCTCGCCGCACTGGGACTTTGATAGCCTTTGATTTCTTGTTCTGGTTGATTTGCTGTCAATCACAAAAAGTGTACCTAACAACTTGGATGACGCCCTGTTATTCACAGATACAGAACATTTAGGCCCTAGTTAGAGTGAATTAATTGGTTTGTCATTACGTTTGTATTTTTGTATTTGTTTATTATTTGTATCGCGCCCCTAACCCTGAGGTAACTGAACATAAGTTTCCAACAAAGTTGTGTCGCTATTGCACTTGATGTATTTTTCATGATACTAATAAGTGTGTTTGTATTATAGAAAATGTCATAAAAACGTATAAAAACATTTTTTAAACTTGCCTTATTAAGGTTGGGATGTCTTGGATATATCCCTTACTCGTCAAGCGGTCCAACACAAATCCTCTTGAGTATGACTTGTCCATGCCTTCCTGAGTGAAGACACATACTAATACATCACAAAACAAAATACATTATAAAAAAAGCATAGTTTCATTGTATCATATATTTAGCTGTGTATTGAACGATCATTATTTGTGTCTGAAATGTTCAAAAATCATGTTTTTTTGCATCTGAGGTACTCATCACATTGTTAATATATCATCCTTATTTAACATTAAATCCCCATGCAGCGGATGACAACATTCTCATGAACTTGGTTCTTTCACATTGGACATCCATAGAGTAAATGATTGTCTTTGCTCCTGAGTTGTAGTCTCTACACGAACAATGCCATTTCATTGTCCGTATTTAGTCAGACTTCGAAAGTTCTGAATCTGCAAATTAGCTGGGCATCCTCTTTTCTCAGTAGCAGTTCTCCATTTCCACCCCTCTTACCGAGGGTCACTTTCTGTGAACCTATGAACCTAATCTCTTTCTTTTTGTCCATTAGGTGGTTCTTTTGCAAGTGTTGCACAAATGGAAGCATGGCATCTTGACTGCCAATTAATGATACGTGTTTGCGTATCTATGTTCTCAACTCACACATAGTTCTACCTATGTATGCTTGTTTACATGTGCAGATTATTGCGTACAGTACAAATTTGGACCTGCAGTTGATGTTCTTCTTGATTTTCATACTGGTCTATCTCATGTCTTGAAATTTGTCTGGACTGTTATGTGCGTATTTGCATAAAGTGCATGTACAGCATTTCCGGAAACCTGCCGCCTTGGTTTGCAGCCATGATTCGGTCATTTTCTTTTTGTCATCTGGGAGTAACGATAGGCTTGAGTTCATTTTCAAAGTCTTTGCTCTTCTGTAGATCAAATTAGAACCATCTTCCACAAACTTAGATACATGCAGATCCAATTTCAAAAGATGTAAATTTTTCTTAGGAATTTTTCATATGACATAATTGTTATTGCAAAAAGTTGTGATAAATTTGACTTTCTTAGTCTCCATTGTGGTGACTTGTTCTTTTTAAGTTAGCGTGTATTCCCTTGTTGTTCTCATTGCCTTTTCACGTGCTACTCTGATGCATTTATTGAATAGCCCCTCTGTCGAAAGCTTGCATTTAACAGGTCACATTCTTTGACAAACTCACATGGGTCTTTGCAGTTTCTACGTGCCCTAATAAATTCTCCCGTTGGTATGTTTCGTTTGACTGGTTCATGATGACAACTGGTTGCGTATAGCGTTGAGTTAACTTCAGTCTCTTTTTGGTAGGTCTGTGTCATGAGATGATCTCCATCAGGGTAGATTGTTAGATCTAAGAAATTGATGCTAGTCTGACTGTTAGTCCCAGTGAACTCGATTCCTACATCATTATGATTTATCCTTGTCATGAAATCCTCCAGTTCTTCAGATGGTCCATTCCAGATAAGGAGCACGTTGTCGATGTATCGTGCCCATAGGATCACTTTTTCCATATATACATTATCTGTGTACACATGGTGCTCTTCAAACATCCCCATGAAGAGATTGGCCAATGCAGGGGTGTATTTAGTGACCATTGCCACTCCCCTTCTTTGTCTGTAGAATTCATTGTTGAATATGACTACGTTGTGTTCTAAGGTTGCCATGAGCATTTATTTTAGCATGGATACAAAGTGATAGTGCAAAGCGGAATCCTCTCTAAAAATGGTTTCCAATGCTAAGTCATATCTGATTTATGAGTACAAGGCTCTCACATCCCATGTGGCCAGTTGAAAATGTGGTTGCCAATTTATTTGATCTATGGTCTTTATTGTGTCTGTTGTATCCCTAATGTAAGCTTTCAATTTGGGTACCCCTGCACATAGTGCATTGTCAATATATTCAGAAATGTTTTTCGTGGCCCACCCAATGCCACTAAGTATCGGTCTCCCTTTAGGGATATGTTCAAATGCTTTGTGGACTTAAGCAAAAAATAGATCGTCGGCAGGACTGGTTGTCTGACAAATAGTTATGTTTTCTCTTCATCTGTTAATAGTCCTTTCATATGCCAGCCTGTGATCAGCTCTTCAAGATCCTTGTTTATTTGATTCCTTGCATCGCTGGGCAGTGCTTCATAGCATTCTGGTGTACTTAGGTTAGGTTGTTGATGGCCATTGCTATGTAATCTCTTCGGTTCATGTTTATAATATTTCCACCCTTGTCTGCTTCTTTAATGACTATTCCCTTGTCTTGCTTTAGTTCTTTGAGTGCATGGTATTATTTTGTTGTTAGGTTGCCATCAAGTTTTCTTTTTCTCTTGTTCTTCTTTTACCTATTTATAAAAAGCATCTAAGCATCTATCATATTTTCCAGTGAAAGTTGTGGCGTAAAATTGGATTTTGGTTTCAATTCCCTTTTAAATCCTCACTCCTGTAGTGTGTTGTGTACTTCAAACGAATCTGGGTCCTGTAGAGATCTTAGTGTATGAATATTATCCATATCTTCAATGGTCAATGTGCTTTTTTCTCTCTGAACCTGAAATTCGTATCGTCTCGTTACTTGTGTCGCGAAATACTTTCTGTACGAATTTGAATAAGTCTATTTGTACGTCTGTACTGTCATATTCGCATGTGTGTGCAAATGATAGTCCTTTATTCAACAGTGTAGTCTCTTCCATAGATACACTTCTATCCAATAAGTTCATGACCAAATTGTTCATTTGTTTCTCCTGGCTGGCTTGCCTTGCGCCTGCCCTTGCCAGTCTCCTGTAATTCTCTAGAGCTTCTGGATTTCCTACATCTGCCCCTCCCCCTCCTTCCTCTTTTCCTGGCATATGTTGTTTCTTGTCCGTATTGCTGGGTAACTGAAAACGCACTCACTTGTGGACTGTATTTCTATTCCCTTTTTAATATCTACGAATTTGGTTTAGGAAACCCTGTCTCTTCTTGTTCTTATCACCTTCTCCAGATGTTTCTTTTTCAGTTTCTGATTCTACGTCTGGCTTCCAGAGGAGGTATTTGGAGTATTTCCTCTTGATAATGGTATGTTGTATTGGTTATATTTCTCTTGGAAGGTGTATACCTTATCCTCCTGGTAATCTCTTTCATCCCTAAAGTATTTGCGTAGTTTTCTCAATTTGATTTCATCTTGATATTTCTTGAGGATCTTGTGCATTTTTTGATAGTTCTTCTCCTTGGTAGCTTTGAGTGCTTTTGTATCTGATATTTATGTGTTAATGTGTATGCAGTGGTGATGTGAGCATATGTTAGGGTGTATGCATATGGTTTGTGTGTGGTTTGTAATTTTGGCATGCATTTTTTGTGGTGTATGTGTATGTGGACTGTGTTTTGTTGCTTCACAGTGTATTGTAATGTGTGTTGTGGCAGGTCAGGAGAAGGACACAGACACTGGGCCTCATTCCGAGTTTGTAGGTAACCACGCCGCTATTTGCGGCATGGCTGCCTCCGAACTCGTCCAAACTCTGGCATGGTGAATGGAGTAATTACCGTCCATTCTGAGGTCGGAGGGACCGGTAATTCCCCATTCACCAGGGCCATTCCCAATTCCCATTTGAGCCCCCATAGGGCTCAATGGGAAGGGGTAAGGCGGCAATAACGGTACCGTAAATTACAGTACCGTTATTGACCCCGGAGTCCCTTTGCGGGTCCCGTCCTTAACGCCTGCCAAAAGCAGGCGTTAAGGAAGGACCCGCAAAGGGAACTTGTAGTAGGGTGGTCAGGGTTTAACGGCACCGGTCTCATTACCGGTGACCGTTAACCCTTACCGCCCTACTCGGAATGAGGCCCACTGTGATGACATTTACACTAGCTATTTATTCAATAAGAAGAAAAAGGCCTATCGTTCCCTATTGTTACATGGGTGTTACTTGCCAATATACATAACTAAGATGCTTGTGAGTCATCAGAAAGTCTTAAATAAATATGTCTGCCATAAACAACTAGTTCTAGATGACTCTGCCATTATTCTAACCAATTTAAATAAGATCAGGAGGATTCTTCCCTCCTCCTGATTATGTTATGGCAATTTCCAATCTCTATTTATTTTCAGTATTCTTTGTTATTAGGCTATTTTTAAATTGTCTCTTTTCACTCGCTTTATCAATTCTTGCCACTCTTTCGTAATGTCTTTGAGTCTTCACCCCTCTATCAGGATGTTTTTCCAATATCCCGCTTTTGCTCTCTTGCTTCGCCTCAGGTTCCAGTTGCTATACCCTTTTGAGTACAGTAACCCATAGCTTCTTAGCTTCAATATACTGTCTTGGCTCTTAGGGTTCCCCTTTTCCTCAGGCCAATGACTCTGTCTCTCTTTTCCCTTAAGTGGTTCCCTTATCTTCTCTTGGCATTTATATAAGTCTCTCTCTGATATTCTCCACTCTTTACATCTTGGGTTATGCGGTTTTCCCCCTCTTCCGTTAGTATTTGTATCCCTGTCGTAGTGCTCTCTCTTTTAGGTTTATTTGGGACCCTCTTTCTCAAATAAATACAGTTTCACTTTATCTACGTCAGCTTCAATGGCTTGTTAATTTCACTGTGATGAATCCACCCTCTTCACCACTTACTACCGTTCCTAGCTTCTATCTCTCTTAATCATTGCTCGGGTTTGCTTTGTTCTCTCTGGTTATCTGTCTTGCCAACTCCGCCGACGTCCCACTCTCAGTCATCTTTCTCCCTAGGACCAGGTACGGCAGCGGAAAAGCAGACAAGTCGCTGCCTCTTCAGCATAGTGCCTTTAGCATATTTGGACAGGTGCACTACCCTCCACAAAGTCCTTTTCGTCACGCCACTACCCGGGTTTGGATTCCTGTCTCCCTCTCGCATCACTGCATGCAGATGCTGGGACTCCAGCTTCTTGCTCTCGCATTCAGGCCACTTCTGAAGGTTGTGATCTCTGCGTCTCTCCTTGGCTCCACCTCTCGCAGGTTTCACAGCGTCAGGGTCTTTCCCTGCTTATGCTCTCCGCTCCCTCTCTGGACTTCGCTACATCTCAGTGAATGCTGTTCCTTCTTCTTGTCTATCATTCTATTCATCTCAGTTATAGGGAGGTATCCCCTTAAAGAGACAGATATTCTCTCGTTTCTGCAGATGTCTTTTTCAGTTTTGGCTCTTGCCCAATCTCTGGCTTCCATAGTGCTCTGCATATCTGATAGTCCCATATATGCCACCATTGGAAATGGCTTAGGGAGTTCCTCACAGCAATGGGAGTCCCTGTCCCCAAAGGGGGAGTCTCTCCCAGTGAGGTCTGACTTGCCTCAACATCCGAAGAGATTTTTGAGGATCAGGCTCACCTCCTTAGCCTCACATGGGGTCTCTTCCTTAGGGGGAAGCAACTAATTCCTTTGATTCATCATAGTGGTTTGTTATATGGCATGTGTTGTTCTCATACTGGGTACGAAGCTACGGTGTACGTATATAGTTTATGTGTGGTTTGTATGTTTGGCTTACAATGTTCACCTATTTCTTTTAGTCATATACAGATTTATAGTAAATTCTCAAAAATGTTGCTGTAAGCATGGTTGACTTGGTTGCTGTTCAAATGGTGTGTGTGTAGTTTGTACATTGTTCGCATTTCATTTGGAATTAATCATTGTTGTCATTGCACATGCATCATATATAGATACATTTTCATTTGGTAATATCTCAATATTGGCTAAGTCGATTTTCAAAAATGTTTTTCAGTGTACACATTCCAGATGAAATCCATCACATGCAAAACATTGTGAAAATGAAAGCAGACCATTTTGAGATATTTGGGCTGAAAAATACTACTGTGGAATATTTTTAGATTTTTTCATGCAAGAGTTTGGAAGTTATTGTGAAACACTTGTGTACGAGTGTGATATAAATACAATATCAATATCAACATCAATACAAGTTATTTTCTGAAACTCCATAGAGACTGACAGGGTAATTCATAGAATTTTGCATAAAGTGGCGCACGCGGCTGGCGAACAGTGTCCCCGTGCGATACACTGCGCCAGCCGCGTGCGATAAAATCCATTTCATCGCACAGCGTATTCAGGGATTTTAGCACCCCAAACCCGCCATGGCGCAGAGTGTCGCAGCGACCCTGCAGCAGCACCAGTTACGCCTGTAAGAACGCCCTCGCGCAAGGAAAATCCATCAAAATCCCCAATTCATCGCAAATGTCTGCGCTAACCCTGGACCAGTTTACAGGGCTGCCAAACAGCAAACGCCAAGCGGGGTCCGTGTATTACTGGGCTGTGCGGGAAGTTTCACACGCAATTGGCCCTGTGCGAGTGGGGTAAGTGTATTACTGGGGTGCGCAGGAAGTTTCACACGCGATTGGCCCTTGTGCGAGCGGGGTACATGTATTACTGGGGTGCGCGGGAAGTTTCACACGCGATTGGCCCTGTGCGAGCGGGGCACATGTATTACTTGGGTGCGCGGAAGTCTCACACGCGATTGGGCCTGTGCGAGCGGGGTACGTGTATTACTGGGGTGCGCTGGAAGTTTCACACGCGATTGGCCCTGTGCGAGCGGGGTACGTGTATTACTGGGGTGCGCGGGAAGTTTCACACGCAAATTCAGCAGGGTACGTGTATTTCAGGGGTGCGTGGGAAGTTCCACACACGATTGTCCTGAGTACGTGTATTCCAGGGGTGCGCGGGAAGTCTCACATGCGAATTCAGCAGGGTACGTGTATTTCAGGGGTGCGCGGGGAGTACTACACATGATTTGGCCGTGTGGGTCCTCCCAGGTGTTCCCTCTACACCCTCCACGGCCCCTGCAGGCAGCCCATACCACAGTGGACTACCCTGCACCCCTGCTCATGTCCCGCAGGCAGCCCATCCACCATGGGCATGTCCCCCAGCCAAGCCACATGTCACCTTGCACTACTGATCAACAACGCATGTTTCCCATCACCCCCACCCCCCAGCACTGTGGGGGACCTGCCAGCAGGCCCCCACTCATGTCCAACTCATGTCCCCCTGCACCCCCACCCCCCAGCATTCAGGGGCACCCTCCACCAGGCCCCCACACATGTCTCCCTGCACCCCCACCCCCCAGCATCCAGGGGCACCCTCCACCAGGCCCCTACTCATGTCCAACTCATGTACCCCTGCACCCCCACCCCCCAGCACTGTGGGGCACCCTCCACCAGGCCCCCACTCATGTCCAACTCAAGTCTCCCAGCACCCCCACCCCCCAGCAGTGAAGGGCACCCTCCACCATGCCCCCACACATGTCTCCCAGCACCCCCACCCCCCAGCATCCAGGGGCACACTCCACCAGGCCCCAACATATGTCTCCGAGCATCCCCACCCCCCAGCATCCAGGGGCACCCTCCACAAGGCCCCCACACATGTCTCCCAGCACCCCCACCCCCCAGCAGTGCAGGGCACCCTCCACCATGCCCCCACACATGTCTCCAAGCACCCCCACCCCACAGCACTGTGGGGCACCTGCCAGCAGGCCCCCATCATGTCCGACTCATGTCCCCCTGCACCCCCACCCCCCAGCACTGTGGGGCACCCTCCACCAGGCCCCCACTCATGTCCAACTCATGTCTCCGAGCACCCCCATCCCCCAGAAGTGCAGGGCACCCTCCACCATGCCCCCACACATGTCTCCCAGCACCCCCACCCCCAGCATCCAGGGGCACACTCCACCAGGCCCTCACACATGTCTCCCAGCACCCCCACCCCCAGCATCCAGGGGCACCCTCCACCAGGCCCCCACACATGTCTCCCAGCACCCCCACCCCCCAGCATCCAGGGGCACCCTCCACCATGCCCCCACCCATGTCTCCCAACACCCCCACCCCCAGCATCCAGGGGCACACTCCACCAGGCCCCCACACATGTCTCCCAGCACCCCCACCCCCAGCATCCAGGGGCACACTCCACCAGGCCCCCAGACATGCCTACCAGCACCCCCACCCCCCAGCAGTGCAGGGCACCCTCCACCAGGCCCCCACACATGTTTCCCAGCACCCCCACCCCCCAGCATCCAGGTGCACACTCCACCAGGCCCCCACATATGTCTCCCAGCACCCCCACCCCCCAGCATCCAGGGGCACCCTCCACCATGCCCCCACACATGTCTCCCAGCACCCCCACCCCCAGCATCCAGGGGCACACTCCACCAGGCTCCCACACATGTCTCCCAGCACCCCCACCCCCAGCATCCAGGGGCACCCTCCACCAGGCCCCCACACATGTCTCCCAGCACCCTCACCCCCCAGCAGTGCAGGGCACCCTCCACCATGCCCCCACACATGTCTCCCAGCACCCCCACCCCCAGCACTGTGGGGCACCTGCCAGCAGGCCCCCACTCATGTCCAACTCATGTCCCCCTGCACCCCCAGCGCCCAGCATTCAGGGGCACCCTCCACCAGGCCCCCACACATGTCTCCCTGCACCCCCACCCCCCAGCATCCAGGGGCATCCTCCACCAGGCCCCCACTCATGTCCAACTCATGTCCCCCTGCCCCCCCCACCCCCCAGCACTGTGGGGCACCCTCCACCAGGCCCCCACTCATGTCCAACTCATGTCTCCCAGCACCCCCACCCCCCAGCAGTGCAGGGCACCCTCCACCATGCCCTCACACATGTCTCCCAGCACCCCCACCCCCAGCATCCAGGGGCACACTCCACCAGTCCCCCACACATGTCTCCCAGCACCCCCACCCCCCAGCAGTGCAGGGCACCCTCCACCATGCCCCCACACATGTCTCCCAGCACCCCCACCCCCCAGAATCCAGGGGCACACTCCACCAGGCCCCCACATATGTCTCCCAGCACCCCCACCCCCCAGCATCCAGGGGCACCCTCCACCAGGCCCACACACATGTCTCCCAGCACCCCCACACCCCAGCAGTGCAGGGCACCCTCCACCATGCCCCCACACATGTCTCCCAGCACCCCCACCCCCCAGCACTGTGGGGCACCTGCCAGCAGGCCCCCACTCATGTCCAACTCATGCCCCCTCCACCCCCACCCCCCAGAATTCAGGGGCACCCTCCACCAGGCCCCCACACATTTTTTCCCAGCACCCCCACCCCCAGCATCCAGGGGCACACTCCACCAGGCCCCCACACATGTCTCCCAGCACCCCCACCTCCCAGCATCCAGGGGCACCCTCCACCAGGCCCCCACACATGTCTCCCAGCACCCCCACCCCCAGCAGTGCAGGGCACCCTCCACCATGCCCCCACACATGTCTCCCAGCACCCCACCCCCCAGCACTGTGGGGCACCTGCCAGCAGGCCCTCACTCATGTCAAACACATGTCCCCCTGCACTCCCACCCCCAGCATTCAGGGGCACCCTCCACCAGGCCCCCACACATGTCTCCCTGCACCCCCACCCCCCAGCATCCAGGGGCACCCTCCACCAGGCCCCCACTCATGTCCAACTCATGTCCCCCTGCACCCCCAGCAGTGCAGGGCACCCTCCACCATGCCCCTACACATGTCTCCCAGCACCCCCACACTCCAGCATCCAGGAGCACACTCCACCAGGCCCCCACACGTGTCTCCCAGCACCCCCACCCCCAGGATCCAGGGGCACACTCCACCAGGCCCCCACACATGTCTCCCAGCACCCCCACCCCCAGCAGTGCAGGGCACCCTCCACCAGGCCCCCACACATGTCTCCCAGCACCCCCACCCCCCAGCATCCAGGGGCACCGTCCACCAGGCCCCCACTCATGTCGCCCTGCACCACCACCCCCCAGCAGTCAGGGGCACCCTCCACCAGGCCCCCACCCATGTCTCCTAGCACCCCCACCTTCCAGCAGTGCAGGGCACCCTCCACCATGCCCCCACACATGTCTCCCAGCACCCCCACCCCCCAGCACTGTGGGGCACCCTCCATCAGGCACCCACTCATGTCCTCCTGCACCCCCACCCCCCAGCAGTGCTGGACACCTGCCAGCAGGCCCCCATACATGTCCCCCTGCACCCCACCCCTCCAGCACTGTGGGACACCTGCCAGCAGGCCCCCACTCATGTCCCCCTGCACCCCCACCCCCCAGCAGTGCAGGGCACCTGCCAGCAGGCCCCCATACATGTCCCCCCAACACCTCATGACGATCGATAATCATGGCCCCCATGCCCACTCAATACACTGCCTACGCCACCCCAGTCCGAACACACCACCAGGTATGACATCCACCCGACAAAGAAATCACCAGCACATGATGCATCCCAAATGGCTAGTCTGCACATCAACACATATCCGTCAAACACACACAATGACAGGATGTGAATGATAGAACACACATTGTGACATGCATGAAACCAAAGAGAGAATACCACACATTGAAGTACAAAATTATAATGTATTAAACAGAAAAGCAAGGCAATGAAATGGAACAGAAGAAAATGGAAATAATAAATGAAATCCAGCATGTCCAATGAATGAAAAAGATGCATGAAATCCAAACGAAAGGTAATCCAAAAGCAAGTCTCCAAAGTGTCAGTCTGAGAAAATAAATTCAATGTTCCAAAATAAGAAAAAACCATTGATCCATGTGAAAAAAAAATTCAAAATCCAAATCCATTGTCAAACTTTGTACAAGGTGAACATCCAGGGTCCATGTGCCCAATCCTTTAAATGAAACCTATAAAATAAAATATTACCTAATGAAGAACTATATACAAGAAGTTGGGGCATTGTCCAAGTGCCTCAAAACAAAACCGAAAGGAAACTTAACACTAAAGAACTATTTACAAGGGCAGCGGGCTAGTCCGACGGCTCACTTCTGGATGTTCCGGGCCAGGGCATCATCGAACTCCTGCTCAATGTCCTGGAGGCGGTCCTCCTCCATGGCCCCGAGGGATTCCGCAGGGCCGACGACATGTTCTCATCCAACTCCCTGCGAATTGCCTCGAGGCACTTGGCCCGCCTCAGGGCCCTCCGCATGGAGTTCTCCGCCCTGACCATCGTGAGCCGTTCCTCTTCCGCCCGCTGCCGCTCCGCATCTATGGCGTGGCCCAACCACTACCACACGGAAGACACTTCCCGTCCTGGGTCCTCCTGCCCTCCGGCCGATGCCTGCCCCTCCGATGTCCAATGCCCCGAGCCATCATGGCTCCCACCTCGTTGCTGCTGCTGCTGTGCCTGTGCCCATGCCCTGGCTCCTGCTGCCTGCACATCCTCCACCGGCCGGGGTGCAGTCGTTGATGTGGCCACCCCTGCTGGACGTCCGACTCCCGACTGTGGCAGGGATGTGTCCTCCACCAGCCTGGCCGCACCGTCAGAGGCAGCTCCACAGGGCACCCAGGTGACAAATGGGTGGAAAGATGGCACGGAGGACGACTGGCGCATAGGGTGTTCAGTTGAGGAGGGGGTCGAAACAAGCTCCAGCAAACGGAGGAATCCGGCCTGGGTGACTTGTCCCAGTAGGCCGACGCGGTCAACGAGCCATTCGAGATGACGTGCAGTCTCCTCATGAAAAGACTGCAGGTCACCTTGCATGGCCCGTTGACGCAACGCCACACCAGTCAGGACAGGCTCAACCCGTACCTGGATATCCACGTCTGCAGGCAGAGGAAGGCCAGTTGTTGTAAGCTCATCCCCTGCCTGAAAACGGGTCTGGACGTAGGCAGCCCTGCTGGTGCAAGATGATGCAGTGACAGGATCAGGGACAGGATTGCACACAGGCACCTCTGCGGTGGCCTGTGCTGCCTCCTGTCCCTGGTCCTGCACTGCAACACTAGCACCAGTGGAATCCCACCTCCAGACCCCGTCTCTGTCGCTTGCACGGCCTCCTCCTCCACCAAACACCCCACCAACCTGGATGACTCCGTGCCATCTTACCCCGTTGGGCCCTGTGGGGTCCCAGCTGCCCCTATTGCTGCCGAGGAGTCCAACTCTGACCTCTGCCTCTTGGAACTCCCCCCGGCAGCTGCGGCCTGGGACGCGGCACTGGACTCCTCACTCCCCGACGAGATAACAACCTGGGAGGGGAGCCGGGCCTTGCATCTCCGGCTGGCGGTGCAATCCCTGCCGCTGTGCTCCACAGCACCTTCTCTGCCCTCTTCATCAGTTGACGGTGCAGAAAGGGAGAAATAAAACACAGGCATCAGGGCACTGTACAATGGACACATACACACATGACAGTTGCACATGAGTGGCATTTGGAAACCTCAGACATGGCATCACATTCGCCAACTCACATGTCATTTCAACTCGCACACATGGCAAAGGTGAGCCAGACATCACATGCAACACAGGGAGTGCACTACACATGCACACACACCACCACACTTGCATGCATGTGTACACCTCTGCCAACTGTCGCAGTGTTCAGATTGGCATCCATGTCACATCTGCCAATCAGGCTTCCACATCCCGCTGTCACATGCATCCATGTTGCATCACTGTTGCACCCTTGTCAAATACACACACATGCACATGTACACAGTGCTGATACATGCAGCTGAAACCAACATCCATGTGTGACATCATGAACATGTCTACTTACATACACATTCATCCAAACATGTGTGCCCACACATCTGCATTTGCATGCAAGCCTACACACACAAGCACCATCCATGTCTCACACATGAGAGCCCTCGCATGTGTTAGCCTCCTGGCCCTGTACACCCCCCCCCATACTTGACCCCATAAAAACACATGTGCAACCTGCACACTACTGGCACACCACCACACGCACAGCTTACAATCATGATGCATGTACACTTACCGCTCGACTCCAGACGGGTCTGCCTCTCAAGGACCTGGACGTGGAGCGCTCGGGATATGCATTCAAGGACCCTCATCTGATCGTCCGACAAGTGGCCCCGGCGCCCCTTATCATCCGCTGCCTTCAAGAGGCGCCGGGCCTTGTTGAGGGTCCTGGACCTGAAGTCCTCCCAGTGCTTCTTGACATGATGGAATAGTTGGACTGCCACCCCCTCCACGTTGATGGCAGTGACGATGTCCGTCCAGATCCGAGTCCGTCCTTCCTTGTCGGCACGCAAACTTCCAAAGAGGGCATCATACTGCCCCAGGACTTGCTCCACCAGGACACCAACTTCGGTGGTAGTGAAGCTGGTGCCCCTCTGCCTCTCTGGCCGGGGGTTGCCAGTGGTGCCAGATGTTGCAGTGCCCGACATGACAACCCCAGTGGCAGGAGTGGGTGGGCAACTGGGTCCTGGGGCTGGTCTGTGGAGTGATGGAATCCCAGTCGGGAGTCTTCGGTTCCAGCAGGGGTGGTCACAGCAACAGCACCCCTGGCTGATGTGCAGGCAGCAAATGGCAGGGCACATGGGCAGTAGGCAATCAGGCAGCAGCAGATGGCAGGTGGGAGCGTGCTCAGGGCTCTCGGGGGCAGTAATTCGGCCTTCTGGGCAGGAGCGTGGTCTTCTGTGTGCTTACGCGTGGCCAGCTTGATACGGAGTGATTTGGCACGTGAAAATCAAGCACGTCTGCGTGTAATTCGAGGAAAGGGCCTTAGCGCGTAAGCGCGTCAGCACACGTATGCGAATTCATTGACCCAAAGGCCCCCAGCGTGTAGGCGCGTCTATGACGTTACGCGCACGTGCGTTTTCTATGGCGCGTAGAAAAAATAAGCACGTCAGAGTGCCATAGCGTGCAATTGGTGGAAAGGGCCTCAGCGCGTATGCGTGTCTGTGACGTGCGTGCGCGGGCGTTTCCCTATGACTGCACGTCAGAGTGTCAGCTCATGTAATTGGAGGATAGGGCCTTAGCGCGTACACGCAGAAGTGACGCTGGACGTGTGGGCATGTTTAAAAGGTAAGTGTAGAACGCCATTTCCTTGTACATGCTTTTCGTGTAGAGCGAGTGGGTGAAAGCTGTACTTCTTGTCGGTTCACACGCGATTTACTTCACGGCGTTCCAAGTTCGTACTCCCTGTTACCTCTGACAGCTTTTTCTCTTTTTGTCTTTTTCCTGGGCCTGTTTCCTCAAACTGCGTTCACTTCTTCTGTTGTCCTGTCTCCTCAGACGGTGTACAATTCTTCTTTTGGCGGGGGTGTTGCCAACGCGCACACGCGCGTATTTTTCACGCAATTTTTCCTAGCAGACGGTGAGTCGCGCACGTATTTAACATCTGTGCTTGCCCCGTGTGTTGCGTACCCCTTCAGAGGTCAGTCTAGGCTGCGTGTGACACGCATACGTTCATTTTTGTGTTTCTGGGTGCCACAGCGTAGTGAAGGTTTATTTTTCCACCCACGTGGTCTAGGAGGGGTTGCGTGCACATTATCTCCCTTTTTTGGGGTGCCTGTGCGTTGCGTGACCCGTCATCTTCCCCCAGGGGTCACATACAGCCCTGCCAGAGCACTAGGGTACGAATTCCATCTAGTACTCTACCCCTTTGACCCCCAATTGCCCAGGACAATAGTTTACTGCAACTCCCATACGCACAACAACATCAGTGCCATGGTTGGGAGGCGAGCACGCCGTAAGGGTGGCAAAGGTGGCCGAGCCTCAAGAGGTGGCGTGGTGGATACGGTAGGGCACGTGGCCAGGACTTGCAGGGTGCCCCTAGCCCCCCATGTGTGGGTGACCAGTCAGGGACACCCATGCCCCCCCCGGTTGAGGGTAACGTGGCTGACCCATCCCTGCTCAGCCCTTGTTGGACCAGCCCATTGTGGTACCAGACCTGTCACAGGGTGACTCCATGGCTGACTTCCAGGTCAGCAGGTCTAGGCCACGTGTTGCGGTGCACGTTGGTGTCACCAGGCCACGTGGATCAGGGGCAGCTATGCCATCGGTTTTGATAGATGTGCTCAGATGCCCTGGGGGGACGTAGAACCACATGGGTGCAATCAATGGCACCTAGCACTTTGGGGAATTGGGCCACCCTGTAGAAATCCTGGCTGACAGCCTGCCTTTCTGCAGGTGTTCTGGGCAGGTATATGTGCCTGCGGACTGATGGGCGTGCAGTGATGATGGCCAACACCTGGTGTAGGCACCGTGACCGCGCGGCCTGTGACACCCCCCCCCCACTATGGCACTTGTCCGCTGAAATGATCCGGTAGCCAAGAAGTGCAGTACATTGAGGACCTTCTCCAGGGGGCTCAGTGCTTGGGAGCACAGGGTGGGTGATGTGAGGTCATCCTCCCACTCACTGACCAGGTCGAGTATTATGTGAGGTGGAAACCTGTACCTCCCATACACCTGGTCATCAGGCATACCAAAAAGGCTGGTTCTGGGTGTGAAGATTCTGGCCCTGACTATCCTCCTCCTCTTCCTGTGGTATCCCACGGCCACTGCTGCTAGGAACGGTATATTAATCCTGGCGTCTGAGCTTGTTTGTTGTTTGCGCACACTTTTATGCTGCGCGGGACGTGCGCCTGCTTCATGCTGGCGTACGTGTTTCCAGATTGGACCTTTTTTTTTGGCGCGTTGTAGGCGACCGTGTAAAACTTCCCGGCCACCCCAGGAATACACGTAACACGCTCTCCCAGGCCCAGTCGCGTGTGGAAGTTCACGCAAACCCATATTACACGTACCCTGCTGATATTGTGTGTGGAAGTTAACGCAAACCCCGTAATACACGTACCCTGCTGATATCGCGTGTGGAAGTTAACGCGAACCCCGTAATACATGTACCCTGCTGATATCGCGTGTGGAAGTTAACGCGAACCCCGTAATACACGTACACTGCTGATATCGCGTGTGGAAGTTAACGCAAACCCCGTAATACACGTACCCTGCTGATATCACGTGTGGAAGTTCACGCAAACCCCGTAATACATGTACCCTGCTGAAATCGCGTGTGGAAGTTCACGCGGACCCATAATACACATACCCTGATACAATTGCATGTAAGACTACCCGCGCACCCCTGAAATACACGTACCCAGGCAAATCGCACTGCTGGGGGGTGAGGGGTGGGGGTGCAGGGAGACATGAGTGGGGGCCTGGTGGACGGTGCCCCTGACTGCTGGGGTGTGGGGGTGCAGGGGGACATTAGTTGGACATGAGTGGGGGCCTGGTGGAGGGTGCCCCTGGATGCTGGGGGGTGAGGGTGCAGGGGGACATGAGTTGGACATGAGTGGGGGCCTGGTGGAGGGTGCCCCTGGATGCTGGGGGGTGGGGTCACAGGGGGACATGAGTGGGGGCCTGGTGGAGGGTGCCCCTGGATGCTGGGGTGTTGGGGTGCTGGGAGACATGAGTGGGGGCCTGGTGGAGGGTGCCCCTGGATGCTGGGGGGTGGGGGTGCTGGGAGACATGAGTGGGGGCCTGGTGGAGAGTGCCCCTGGATGCTGGGGGGTGGGGGTGCTGGGAGACATGAGTGGGGGCCTGGTGGAGGGTGCCCCTGACTGCTGGGGGGTAGGGGGGGTGGGAGACATGAGGGGGGCCTGGTGGAGGGTGCCCCTGACTGCTGGGGGTTGGGGGTGCAGGGGGACATGAGTTGGACATAAGTGGGGCCTGGTGGAGGGTGCCCCTGGATGCTGGGGGGTGGGGGTGCTGGAAGACATGAGTGGGGGCCTGGTGGAGGGTGC
The DNA here is from genome assembly GCF_040938575.1 of Ambystoma mexicanum. Lineage (NCBI taxonomy): Eukaryota > Metazoa > Chordata > Amphibia > Caudata > Ambystomatidae > Ambystoma > Ambystoma mexicanum. Next base: position 644,140,729 of record NC_090930.1, on the reverse strand, counting down.
CCCACAGTGCTGGGGGGTGGGGGTGCTGGGAGACATGAGTGGGGGCCTGGTGGAGGGTGCCCCACAGTGCTGGGGGGTGGGGGTGCTGGGAGACATGGGTGGGGGCCTGGTGGAGGGTGCCCCTGGATGCTGGGGGGTGGGGGTGCAGGGAGACATGAGTGGGGGCCTGGTGGAGGGTGCCCCTGGATGCTGGGGGGTGGGGGTGCCGGGAGACATGAGTGGGGGCCTGGTGGAGGGTGCCCCTGGATGCTGGGGTTGGGGGTGCAGGGAGACATGAGTGGGGGCATGGTGGAGGGTGCCCCTGGATGCTGGGGGGTGGGGGTGCTGGGAGACATGAGTGGGGGCCTGGTGGAGGGTGCCCCTGGATGCTGGGGGTGGGGGTGCTGGGAGACATGAGTGGGGGCCTGGTGGAGGGTGCCCCTGGATGCTGGGGGGTGGGGGTGCTGGGAGACATGAGTGGGGGCCTGGTGGAGGGTGCCCCTGGATACTGGGAGGGGGTGCAGGGAGACATGAGTGGGAGCCTGGTGGCTGGTGCCCCTGGATGCTGGGGGGTGGGGGTGCTGGGAGACATGAGTGGGGGCCTGGTGGAGGGTGCCCCTGGATGCTGGGGGTTGGGGGAGCTGGGAGACATGAGTGGGGGCCTGGTGGAGGGTGCCCCTGGATGCTGGGGTGTGGGGGTGCTGGGAGACATGAGTGGGGGCCTGGTGGAGGGTGCCCCTGACTGCTGGGGGGTGGGGGTGCTGGGAGACATGAGTGGGGGCCTGGTGGAGGGTGCCCCTGGATGCTGGGGAATGGGGGTGCAGGGAGACATGAGTGGGGGCCTGGTGGAGGGTGCCCCTGGATGCTGGGGGGTGGGGGTGCTGGGAGACATGTGCGGGGGTGTTAAGCAGAAACCTGTGCAGTTCCCTCTGGGACGACTGCAAAAGATTTAGGCTTACAGGTGTTTGGCAGTAAACCCACTTGGTAGCAGTCTGTACCACACAGGTTCACCTGGTAGCTGTGGCTGAGCAGTCAGACTTCCCTCAAGAAGAGTTAGGCAGTATATGGAGTATACAAGATAGGGCAATTTACACAGTAGAACAAGCAGACACGGAACAGAGCTTGGGTGTAAAGATATATAATTATTTATTTTAAGGACACATCTATGAAAACACTCTGGCACTAATACGGCAAACAACTTCAATTACAATAACTATAAGTATATCAATCCTCTAAAAATATTTCGACAAGTCTAGGTTCAACGGCACCACTTATTTGCAGACAAAGGTGAATGCTTTAACCTAGATGGCACTCTAATATTCGTTAGAACGGGAGAGAAAAGGCGGGGTATGAAACCAGCTCAGTACCAACACTTTTACGAAGCAAATGCAAGGCCCTCAAGGCAGGGTCTACTGTGGATTACAAAGTTCAGAGGCCGGGCCCACTCGGAGAGAGGCAAGGCGATATGTCCCAACAAGTATCACGGTGGAAACGCACTTCGAGTCTTTGTAGCAAATTGTCACAGAAAGGTTGGACCAGTTTAGAACAAAAGTTAAGAAGGTCTGGAGGCGACCCAATGGAAAGGTAAGGATTTAAGACACCTCACGCTAACCGTCACAAGGGAAGCCAGGTGGACACGGTACCTTGTAAGTGCAGAGACAGCTCCAGCGGGGGCAGTTGTTCCTGGTGGTGGATGCAAGTTGGGGCTTTGCCAAGAGATGAGATGATCTCGTTGTCAAAGGAAAGTTGAAGATCGTTGCACCACCAGGGCGGAGACCAGCCGCGGAGTGCTCCGTCACAAGGCACCACCTTTTGGTCGCGGTATGGGCTAGTGGCTATCCTGTTGCCGGGGTGCTCAGCATGGGCAATTCGACCACTACGCCCTGGAAGCGAAGAAAAAGCAAAGGGAAAGGTTGTTCCCACCAGTCAGGGGGAGAAGACTCTCCAGTGGGGAGATCTCCTCTGTCGTTGGAAAGTGGTGAGTCAGTTCAGCAGGGCTCCACCGGAGGTGTCGTCGTTGCAGGTCGGCTCAGCTTTACCCTCGTTGGATTCTTAGGTCCTGTGGCGACTTCTGAAGATCCAGTCCCAAAAGCCCTGCTTTTATGCAGCAAACCCCCATTCATTCAGCCTAGCTGTCAATGAAAACACGCTAAGTGGTGAGCGGGGTGGCTCACCACTTGGGCCAATCACACCAGAGTGCGACTTGAGTTGGCAAGGCAACTCAGTCCAGGGTGCCTAAACCCCCTCCCACACCCCTGTGGTACCCAGTCAGAATGGCACCACTCTGGAGGGCTTCTGTGTAGAAGCCCGCCAAAAGTGGAACAAAGGGCTCAACCTTTGGTCCGGAGTTACAGAGGTGAACACAGATGCCATTTTAAAAAACGAGTTCTGGCAGAAAATACCGACCGGTAGATTTTTTTAAGACAAATAAACCGGCGGTATGTTAGAGACTAACGGAAAAAAAGTATTAGCCTCCAACATAGGGAAGAATCCCATAGAGTTATATTCGGGGTTGAATATAACAAGTAGTTTCCACTGCCACCAGCCAAAACTCGACGAGGGGGGACAGGACAGTGCCCCCTCGAATAACAGACCCAGGGGTAATCGAATTACCCCTACTAGTATGTTCACAATAGTATGGTTTGTACTAGTTCAGTTAGTAAATTTAGGTCTAGTAAAGCCAATGGTGACTCTACATGCCCTGGGAGACAGTAGTCAGTCCCAGGGTATGGAGTCTATGGTGGGGGTCCTCTAGGACGCCCCAGTGTTACGGCACGGAGGGTGCGGTGTAACACACATAGTAAAACACATGAGACCCTATGGAGTAAAAGACCCCATAGAACACATTGACATTCACAGGAATCAACCACATTCATGTCCAAGAGTGGGAGAAAAGAGTCTCACTCTTGGCAGGATGGAAAAAAACAAACTCCAGAAATTCAGCAAAGCTGCTGGGGGACTCACTAGGTTAGGAAATTCAGCCTAAACAGAGAATTCTCCCTAACACTTGCCCCCCCCAGACTAAGGGACAGGAGGATTTAATCCACTCCTGGATGAATCTCATACCTCTAGTTGATGACATACATCCTAGAGAGACCATCAGCATTTTGGTGGTGACACCCTGACCTGTGCTCAATGGTGAAATCAAACCCTTGCAGGCAGATTGACCATCTCAGTAGCTTTGGTTTTTCCCCTTTCATTTGCATTAACCATCTCAAGGGTTGGTGGTCAGTCTGAATGACAAAAGTAGAACCATACAAGTATGGCCTAAACTTCTTCAGAGCCCACACGATAGCAAAGCATTCTCTTTTGATTGTTGCCCACTTTGTTTCAGGATCCTTCAGCTTGCGGCTGATGAAGCAAACGGGGTGCTCCCTACATTTCCCATCCAGTTGACTGAGTACGGCACCTATTCCTACATTAGAAGCATCTGTCTGCGCAATGAAAGTTTGGTGGTAATCAGGAGCTCTGAGTACTGGGGCTTGGCAAAGAGCCTTTTTCAGGTTTTCAAAAGCCTGATTGCACTCCTCGTTCCATCTAAACTTTTTAGGAAATTTTGGAGAGGAGATGACATTCAGAGGAGAAGCTATGGTCCCATAGTTCTCAATGAAATTCCTGTAATACCCAGTGAGACCTAAGAAGGCTCTCACTTGGGTCTGAGTAGTAGGTGTTGTCCAATTTTGCACAGCTTCAATCTTACTGAGCAAAGGCCTTATTTCTCCACCTCCTACCGCATGTCCAAGATAGACTACCTTACTCTGTCCAATTTGGCATTTACTCACCTTTATGGTCAGATTGGCTCGTCCAACAGCCTGCAAAACATCTCTTAGGTGGGTTACATGTTCCTCCCAGGAATTGCTGACCACTGCTATGTCATCCAAGTATGCCATGCAGAAGTCCTCCATCCCATTCAGAACCTTGTTTACCATCCGTTGAAATGTAGCAGGTGCCTTTTTCAATCCGAAAGGCATCACCTTAAACTGGTATAAAGCAACGGGGGTAGAAAATGCAGTTTTCTCCTTGGCATGGTCTGTCAGGGCTATTTGCCAATAGCCTGACGTCAAGTCAAATGTGCTGAGGAACTTGGCTGAACCAAGTTTATCCACCAACTCATCTGTTCTTGGCAAAGGGTGGGCATCAGTCTTGGTGACTACATTAAGAGCTCTATAATCCACGCAGAATCTAAGTTCTTTAGATCCTGCCTTTGGTACTAACACAACTAGGCTAGACCATGGACTAGTAGAGGGCTCTATTACCCCGAGATCAAGCATCTTGCTGACCTCACCTTTGATGTGGGTTTGTACATTTTCTGACATTCTGTATCCTCTGCTTTTGACTGGCAGACAGTCAGCAGTGAGTATGTCATGCTGGCCCCAAAGGGTCAAGCCCGGTGAAAGCGAGAACAGAGGGGCAAACTGATTTAACATAGATTTGCACTCTTCTTGTTGCTTGGGTGTCAGATTTGAAGAGAGATTCACTCCTTCAATTTTTTCGTCTAAAGGTAACCCTCTGAGGAGAACCGGAAGAGCTTCGCTCTCTTCTTCTTCCTCTGATGATGCTAGAAGCAACGCTCCTACATCAGGTCTCGAGACATACGCTTTGAGTCAGTTGGTGTGGAAGACTGTCGGAGCCTCTTTGGGATTTCCCAAGTCCACCAGATAGTTCACCTCTCCGAGTTTACCCACAACTCTGAAGGGTCCCATCCATTTGTCTTGCAAGGCCCTCTGCCTTGTTGGGATCATAACGAGAACTAGCTGGTCTTGAGCGAACTCAACCATGTTAGCCTTGTGATCATGCCAGTGCTTGACCAATGCTTGTCCAGCTTTCAAGTTATTACTTGCTTCCGTCATCATGTGCGACATTCTCCTTCGGAGACCTATCACGTAGTCAGTCACTCTGACTGGCTTGGGGGAAGGAGCACTCTCCAACCCCTCCTTAATCAGGGCCAATGGACCTCTGACGGGATGACCATAGAAAAACTCAAAGGGAGAATAACCTACTCCCTCCTGAGGGACTTCTCTATAAGCAAAGAGAAGGCATGGCTGTAGAAGGTACCACTTTCGTTTAAGGGGTTCTTCTAAAGCACCTATCATGCTCTTCATGGTTCGGTTGAACCTTTCTACCAACATATTGGTTTGTGGGTGATAAGCTGTTGAGAACTTGTAAGTAACTCCACAGGTTTTCCACATGGCTTTCTGTTAGGGTGAATTCTCTGTTTAGGCTGAATTTCCTAACCTAGTGAGTCCCCCAGCAGCTTTGCTGGATTACTGGAGTTTGATTTTTCCATCCTGTCAAGAATGAGACTCTTTTCTCCCACTCTTGGACATGAATGTGGCTAATTCCTTTGAATGTCAATGTGTTCTATGGGCTATGGGGTCTTTTACTCCATAGGGTCTGATATGTTTTGCTATGTGTGTTACACCGCACCCTCCGTGCCGTAACACCGGGGTGTCCTAGAGGACCCCCACCATAGACTCCATACCCTGGGACTGACTACTGTCTCCCAGGGCATGTAAAGTCAACATTGGCTTTACTAGACCTAAATTTACCAACAGAACTAGTACAAACCATCCTATTGTGGACGTACTGGTAGGGGTAATTTGATTACCCCTGGGTCTGTTGTTCGAGGGGGCACTGTCCCGTCCCCCCTCGTCGAATTTTGGCTGATGGCAGTGGAAACTACTTGTTATATTCGACCCCGAATATAACTCTATGGGATTCTTCCCATTGTTGGAGGTTAATACTTGTTCTCGTTAGTCTCTAACATACCCCCGGTTTATTTGTCTTAAACAAATCTATCGGTTGGTATTTTCTGCGAGAACTCGGTTTTTAAAATGGCGTCTGTGTTCGTCTCTGTAACTCCTAAACCAAAGGTTGAGCCCTTTCTTCCACTTTTGGCGGGCTTCTGCACAGAAGCCCTCCAAAGTGGTGCCATTCTGTCTGGGTACCACAGGGGGTGCGGGAGGGGGTTTAGGCACTCTGGACTGAGTTGCCTTGCCAACTCAAGGTGTGATTGGCCCAAATGGTGAGCCACCGAGCTCACCACTTAGCGTGTTTTGATTGACAGCTAGGCTGAATGAATGGGGGTTTTCTGTATAAAAGCAGGGCTTTTGGGACAGGATCTTCAGAAGTCGCCACAGGACCTAAGAATCCGACGAGGGTAAAGCTGAGCCGACCTGCAACGACGACACCTCCGGTGGATCCCTGCTGAACCGTCTCACCACTTCCCGACGACAGAGGAGATCTCCCCGCCGGAGAGTCTTCTTCCCCTGACTGGTGGGCACAACCAGTTCCCTTTGCTTTTTCTTCGCTTCCAGGACATAGTGGTCGAATTGCCCGTGCTGAGCACCCCGGCAACCGGATAGCCACTAGCCCATACCGCGACCAAAAGGTGGTGCCTTGTGACAGAGCACTCCGTGGCTGGTCTCTTCCCTGGTGGTGCAAGGATCTTCAACTTTCCTTCGACGACGAGATCATCTCTTCTCTTGGCAAAGCCCCGACTTGCATCCACCACCAGGAACAACTGCCCCCGCCGGAGCTGTCTCTCCACATACAAGGTACCGTGTCCGCCTGGCTTCCCTTGTGACGGGTAGTGTGAGGTGTCTTAATCCTCGCCTCTCCATTGGGTCGCCTCAAAGCTTTCTTAACTTTCTTTTCTGAACTGGTCCAATCTTTTGATAACAATTTGCGACAAAGACTCGAAGTGCATTTCCACTGTGATACTTTCTGGGACATATCACCTTGCCTCTCTCCGAGTGGGCCTGGCCTCTGAACTTTGCGATCTACAGTAGACCCTGCCTTGCGGGCCTTGCAATTGTTCGTAAAAGTGTTGGTACCGAGTTGATTTCATACCCTGCCTTTTCTCTCCCATCCTAACGAATACTAGAGTGCCATCTAGGTTAAAGCATTCACCTCTGTCTGCAAATAAGTGGTGCCGTTGAACCTAGACTTGTCGAACTATTGTTATGGGGATTGATTTACTTATAGTAATTGTAATTGAAGTTGTTTGCCGTATTAGTGCCAGAGTGTTTTTCATAGATGTGTTGTTATAAATAAATACCTATATATCTTTACACCCAAGCTCTGTTCCGTGTTTGCTTGTTCTATGGTGTAAATTGCCCTATTTTGTATACTCCACATACTGCCTAACTTTTCTTGAGAGAAGTCTGACTGCTCCGCCAGAGCTACCAGTTGAATCTGTGTGGTACAGACAGCTACCAAGTGGGTTTTCTGCCAACACCTGTAAGCCTAAATCTTTTGCAGTGGTTCGAGAGGGAACTGCACAGGTTTTCAGCTTAACACTGGTGGCAGCAGTGGGATTTGTATCGAGTATACAGTTTAGGGTGCTTTTCAGCACTTTAGGATAACTAACCACAAAGCTTAGCACTGAAAAGCAACTTTCAAAAACATGTCTACTATGGAAGTTTACAGTCAAGAGTCCTTGTCAGGTGAAAATACTGAGAGTTTGAGAGCTCTCTGTAGACATGAGAATCTTTCTGTAAGAGGCAAGAAAGTAGAACTGATAGCGAGATTGCCGGAAAACCAAAGTCTGGGTACTGGTTCAGAGGAGTCAACTTCTCCAGCAAATGTAGATAACAGTGATGGTATTGATCTGAATCAAAGTCTTGATAATGAAGAAGAGAAGAGGAAAGTGAACCTAATGAGGTTAGCCACGCTGAACCTCTGTCTGCCTTACCAACTGTACCTACAGGGCCCATACCAGGTCCCACATGGAACCCTGCTTATTTTGAACTTGAAAAAATGAAGCTCCAATTAGAATACAAACGATTTTTGGCTCAATCTGAAAGAAACCAAGAGCTAGAGTTCAGACGGATGAATACCCAGGCTGAGCAGAAGCAAGCTGAGTTAAGGCTCAGAGAAATAAAACGTAATCACGAGTTAGAGATGAAAAAGTTGTCTGTGGAAAATGCTTCTCTCTCCTCTGGTTCCTCTTTAAGCTCCAGTCCCAAAAGACCCCGGATGCCGAAGGAATTAGTGGGTATGTATGAACCAAGATTGGATGTTTTGGATTGGTTAAAACTGTTTGAGTACAATCATGGGCTCCAGGACATCACCGGGAATTAGTTACTTCCCTGGTTGTTCTCTAGGCTTCCCCCTTTTGCGACTGATGTGGTAATGGAGTTGCGGGAGGCGGATAAGAAGGATTACGAAAGTGTGAAACTAGCTTTGATAGCTAGATTCGGGAAGACCCCTTCCCAGTATCTTAAGCGGTTTAGAACCCTCAAAAAGCATGATGGTACCCCTTGGGCTACCTGGGTGAGTGAAGGGTTGAAAAACTTAGAGGGATGGATTAAGGGTTACAAAGTGAACACTTATGAGGCTATGAAGAATCTTTTTATGTTGGAGTCTATTTATGATGCCTGTTCTCCTGAGTTCAGACAGCACTTGGCTGACTCGAAGGAATTGGATTTCAGGAAGCTAGCTAAGACTGCTGACTTGTGGGTTGCCAACAGGGCTACTCGTAAGGATTCTGGGGAAATTCAGAAGAAGGATGAGGGAAGACAGCCTAAAAAAGACTCAAAAGAGAATTCTAATAACTCAAATTCCAAAGAGGGCCCCAAACAAAACCATAAGGGTAAACCACAAGGAAAACCACAGCAGAATAGTGTACCTTCTGGTGCCAAACCGGAGGGAGGCCAGAACAACCCACCATTCCAGAAAGCATTCGGTAAATGCTTTGTTTGTGGCTCGACTGACCATGTGAAAGGAGATCCCAGATGCAAAGGTAAACCTTCAGGGTCCAGCTTGTCTCCTTAGCCTTCGCTCCAGAGGAGGAAGTCCAAATGGCAAGTGGAAACTTTCTACTACTGGCTGATGAACCCACTGGAGTCTCAGCCAGTGTTTCTTTAGTGTCTCTGGGTTTGTGGGAACAACAGAATTTAGATGTCTATAATTCTATCCCAATTAATACTAAAGAGTATTATAAGGACAGTGTCCAGATGAATGGTCAGGAGACTCCTGCCATTAGGGACACTGGGGCCAGCATACCTGTGGTGGATAAATCTTTTTTTCAGGCTGAGGATGTTGCTAATGCACCCAAACGCCTCACCAAGTTAGCTGGAGACCCTGTGCAGATGCTTCCCCAATTACCAGTTCTCATCCAGTGTAACGACATTACTGTAAAGATACCTGTCAGCATACAAAGTGAGGTACCAGGACGAGTTCTGTTGGGTAACGATTTAAAAACTCTTGGAGTTGTGTCTCATACCCCCAGACCTCCTAGTAAATGGTTACAGGAGCTAACCAGACCTGCAAGGGAGAGAACTATGAGCGGCAATCCCCAGGAGATGATGAAGAAAGATATCACTCCTACTCCACTGGAATTGTCAGCTGCTGTCTCAAACAAATCAGAAGCGAAAGGGAAACCTAAGACTTCTATCCCAAAACCAACAGCCAGCATTCCAGTGCAGCCAACAAGGACTTCCCCACGGTTGTTCAAAGTTACACCCGTAACTCCCCCTCCAGCTGAGGCTGAGAGGATGGTACAACCCTGTGTGGTAGAATTAGACTCTGAGGAAGAGCTAATAGAATGCCAGGAACTCATTGGAGATCTGGATCCGGTTGACCATCCTGAGCTGCAGTCTTTACTGGCAGAAGGTGGACCCAACAGGGCAGACTTCAGTAAGGGACAGAGGGAATGTCCAACTCTGGAAGGTCTTCGCCACCAGGCAGAAGCCCAGGCTGAAGGGCAAGAGGCTGGGAAATACAGGTTGCACTGGGAAGATGGCCTCTTCTACAGTGAACCGACCGAGTCTGCACCTGGAGACTACAAACGACTTGTAGTACCCCAAGAGAACAGACAACAGTTCTTGCAGTTAGCCCACAAGATTCCTTTGGCTGGTCACTTGAGTTTCAAGAAGACTAAGGAAAGGCTCTCTCTCTACTTTTATTGGCCGAAGATGGGGGCCGAAGTAGAAAAACACTGCAGGAGCTGCCACACCTGCCAGACCTCTGGTAAGGTTGGCTCCAAGCATGTGGCACCTTTAGTGCCTCTCCCAGTTGTGGGAGTCCCATTTGAGAGAGTAGGGATTGACATTGTTGGTCCCCTTGATCCTCCAACCTCCTCAGGCAACAGGTTTATACTTGTTGTAGTAGACCATGCTACTAGGTATCCTGAGGCAATTCCTATGAGGACTGTTACAGCTCTGGCTGTGGCTAAGGCCCTCCTTGGTATTTTTACCAGGGTCGGGTTTCCTAAGGAAGTAATCTCTGACAGGGGGTCAAACTTTATGTCCCACTACATGAAAGCCATGTGGAAAACCTGTGGAGTTACTTACAAGTTGTGCAAAGGGGTAGATCAGTAGAAGCACTCCCTGGTATTCTAAAATTAGAGATTGATTTATTCAATAATGTGTAGAAGTATACATATTTTTTTGAGGTGCGGGGGAGGAAACGTGAACCTGGCACAGGATCACAATAACGATATAAGTAGAAACAAAAGACGAGGATCCAAAATTAGGAATCCTCCCGTCCCCTGCACTCTATCATAAGTCCATCAATTGATGGTTCAGCAATTTTAAATGCATTTGTTGTAGTTAATTAATAATATTCTGATCAAGATAGTAGTAAGACTGAACACTCAGTGATTTTGTAAAAAAACCCAAAAACAGGGGGAGGTTTTTAATTAATGTCACAGTAAATTCACCATACAGATTTGAAGTGAAAAAGCTAAAATGACTGTCTACAAAAAAACATGAAAACAGTAAACAATGATAGTCCATTTATACAATTCGTGGCTGACGCGTTTCGGGATATTCATCCCTTCTTCTTGAGCCTATTGGGTTTGGACTGCAAAACCTAAACAGACATGAAAAACAACATTTAAACAAACATAATATACGCATGTAAAGTGCTAAACATAGTGGTCCTTATTGAACCCACATCGAATTCACATATATAGGTATATCCTAACTGGAGTAGTTCAAATGTAACTATATGAGGTATTCATAAACGTTACTCCCCAATAAGGGGTACCCACTGTGGCCAGTGCACCAGGAACAAATCCATGTTCTATATCAGGAAATAATCAAAGGAATAGAGGTGATTACCCATCTGTGAGAAACATCTCCAAGGAGTGTGTGCCAAAAAAGTAGAGTTGCGGCATACCTTAAGTATAGTGGAGGTGAGGCGTAAGAAAACCCTCAAAGTTTGGTGAACTCGTGTTTCTCAGTTCTACCCGCCAGGCGGTGGAGAAAACCCTCGTCTCAGGCGTGCAAGATGCCTATACAAGAGACATAAAAAAAGCGGTTCTAAGAGTTTGGATATTCATTACACATGTAATTGGTCAAAAACAATTATTATATTTAAAGTTTGTTCACAGAAAACGCTAACAACAAAGAAATAAAGGGACAACAGTCCCTTATGAATAGAGATGAGCAGAAATGAATTAGGTCCATAAGTGCATAACGGGCGTGAAAAAACAATGGAAGCATATGTAGAGCTCTCGCTTACCTTACAATCTGCAAGTTAAAACGGGAGTTACACGTGCGGATGCACTGCTTGCCCGGAAATATTCATATGTCCCAAAATATCCTCGGGAACCAAAATCTAAAGTGCTCGGCTGTAAACATGAAAGAAGCAAACAATTCAGAATGCTCCCCAGTGGAAAGAGGGGATCTAATGGATCGTAGTTTGAAATAGGTAAGGCGCCATTCATATCCTGTTGTATTTACCTCTGCCAAGTAGTTTCAATGAAGCTATACGATCGCGTGTGAAAGCAGAAGAAGCTTCTGGTGCTCAATGTAACTAAAATACGAGCGCCTCCCGATCGGGGGGATAAGATGCTCGTGTGGACTGTGGAGGGTTTCAGCGTCTCCCTGGCAACGATCTACACAGACACCAGCCCATCCAGAACCGAGTGTGTGTGTGGGGAAGATAAAAAAAGGACTAAGTAAAATCTTCATGTGCACCATAGCTGAAATGCTGGTGTTAAAATGAGCGCCATTGTGGAAAGTGTATTGCACAACGGAAAAGAGCATGCTGTTGGATTACAACAAGCAATAATCCACATTGTAAGATTGGACAGTATGTTCGGGATGAGTCTCATAGAGAATTCTAATTATTTTAGTTGTCAAAGGACTCCAGATAAATTATTTTACGTATAATCTAGGTTAAATGAATATACGTGCTGAGTACTATGGCCACAGTGGGAAACCTCCCAAGTGGGAGCTCTAGTGTATGTTAAATAAACCTAAATACAGGACATGTTATATGTTATAAAAACTAAAAAGTGCACTGGTGTAACCATGGAAACGCCCCCAATGGAGCAGCAGGAATACCAACTCCCTATCAATGCGTTAAAAGGCAGAAGCAATGCATTCTAGGACATAAGAAATTAAACAGTGGGCCGGTCGACATGTCCCGGACTCATATGGTTTTAACAGTTGTTCCACTGTGGAAGACAGAAATCACACTCAATAAGTACATTAGAGTGGATTCCATTATAGTTAAATTCAGTCAAAACCATTAAAGAAACAGAAAGGAATTTCGAAAGAATGTGAACAAGGTAAACTGTCTTTACTCACACACAGTATAGACAAGAGAGGACAGTGAAGGAAGATATCTTAAAACGCTACAGTGTGTTAGCACCATTGTTCTATAGGAGAGCATGGAGCAAGGTCAAGTTCAGATAAAACACCTCAGGGAAAATTCCTCATTGAGCCCTTGTGGGTTAAGTGTGTCTAGCTGGTGTATCCAAAACTTCTCCCTGCGGGAGAGGATGGATTGGTAGTCCCCAACCCTATGTGGCTTCTTGACGACCTCCAGAACTTGAAACTTGATCTGGGCAACCGTGTGATGATGTTCCAAAAAATGTCTTGCCAATGGGGATTTTGTGTTTTTGCACCTAATGTTGGATTTATGTTCGGTTATCCTCTCCTTAACCGCTCTTGTGGTCTGGCCCACATACAGTTTGCCACAAGGACATTTGATTGTATAGATAACTCCTGTCGACATACAGGTCGCAAAGTCTCTGAATTTGAATTTCTTGCCCGTAAGGGGATGTGATATGCTTTCACCCTTAATCACGTTGTTACAATGGGAACACCCCAAGCATGGGAATGTGCCTTTTTTCCTTGTTTGTAGAAGCATTTGTCTATCTTTGGGAGGTTTTTCCGCTCTCACAAGTTTATCCCTCAGGTTCTGGCCTCTTTTAAAGGCCATCATTGGGTATTTGGGGAATAGCTTTTCCAGTAGTGGATCATTATGTAGAATGCTCCAATGTTTCTTAATGGCTCTACCGACTTGAAAGCTTTGACGGGAGTATTTGGAGATGTAAAGTAGTGGAGTATCCTTGTTTTTAATTTTAGGTGTGAGAAGTTGTTCCTTACTTATGTTAGAGGATCTCTCTTTTGCTTCTTCCAAAATGGGTTGTGGGTATCCCCTCTTTTCAAATTTGTCCAATAGCTTAGTGCATTCCACATCCAGCCCCGCTGGGTCAGAGACAATTCTCTTCAGTCTAAGAATTTGGCTGTATGGTAAACTGCTTAGCATTGACTTCGGATGAAAACTCGAAAAGTGCAATAAGTTATTGACGTCCGTCGGTTTATGGTAGACGTTCATGGCAATTACATTATTCTTGATCTCCAGGCTGACATCTAGGAAATGTAGGGATGGAGTACCTACCTCCATCGTGAATTTGATGATCGTCATGTATAGATTTGAGAACAGGTATGTCTTGGAAAATGACGATTGGTCAAGCAGGATATTAGTACTGAAGCGCTACATTGACGATATTTTTGGAATTTGGTGTGGCACCCATGATGAACTGACTACTTTCTTCAACCTCTTAAACTCAGTACATCGGAGCATCAAATTCACGATGGAGGTAGGTACTCCATCCCTACATTTCCTAGATGTCAGCCTGGAGATCAAGAATAATGTAATTGCCACGAACGTCTACCATAAACCGACGGACGTCAATAACTTATTGCACTTTTCGAGTTTTCATCTGAAGTCAATGCTAAGCAGTTTACCATACAGCCAAATTCTTAGACTGAAGAGAATTGTCTCTGACCCAGCGGGGCTGGATGTGGAATGCACTAAGCTATTGGACAAATTTGAAAAGAGGGGATACCCACAACCCATTTTGGAAGAAGCAAAAGAGAGATCCTCTAACATAAGTAAGGAACAACTTCTCACACCTAAAATTAAAAACAAGGATACTCCACTACTTTACATCTCCAAATACTCCCGTCAAAGCTTTCAAGTCGGTAGAGCCATTAAGAAACATTGGCGCATTCTACATAATGATCCACTACTGGAAAAGCTATTCCCCAAATACCCAATGATGGCCTTTAAAAGAGGCCAGAACCTGAGGGATAAACTTGTGAGAGCGGAAAAACCTCCCAAAGATAGACAAATGCTTCTACAAACAAGGAAAAAAGGCACATTCCCATGCTTGGGGTGTTCCCATTGTAACAACGTGATTAAGGGTGAAAGCATATCACATCCCCTTACGGGCAAGAAATTCAAATTCAGAGACTTCGCGACCTGTATGTCGACAGGAGTTATCTATAGAATCAAATGTCCTTGTGGCAAACTGTATGTGGGCCAGACCACAAGAGCGGTCAAGGAGAGGATAACCGAACATAAATCCAACATTAGGTGCAAAAACACAAAATCCACATTGGCAAGACATTTTTTGGAACATCATCACACGGTTGCCCAGATCAAGTTTCAAGTTCTGGAGGTCGTCAAGAAGTCACATAGGGGTGGGGACTACCAATCCATCCTCTCCCGCAGGGAGAAGTTTTGGATACAATAGCTAGACACACTTAACCCACAAGGGCTCAATGAGGAATTTTCCCTGAGGTGTTTTATCTGAACTTGACCTTGCTCCATGCTCTCCTATAGAACAATGGTGCTAACACACTGTAGCGTTTTAAGATATCTTCTTTCACTGTCCTCTCTGGTCTATACTGTGTGTTAGTAATGACAGTTTTCCTTGTTCACACTCTTTCGAAATTCCTTTCTGTTTCTTTAATGGTTTTACTGAATTTAACTATAATGGAATCCACTCTAATGTACTTATTGAGTGTGATTTCTGTCTTCCACAGTGGAACAACTGTTAAAACCATATGAGTCCGGGACATGTCGACCGGCCCACTGTTTAATTTCTTATGTCCTAGAATGCGTTGCTTCTGCCTTTTAACGCATTGATAGGGAGTTGGTATTCATGCTGCTCCATTGGGGGCGTTTCCATGGTTACACCAGTGCACTTTTTAGTTTTTATAACATATAACATGTCCTGTATTTAGGTTTATTTAACATACACTAGAGCTCCCACTTGGGAGGTTTCCCACTGTGGCCATAGTACTCAGCACGTATATTCATTTAACCTAGATTATACGTAAAATAATTTATCTGGGGTCCTTTGACAACTAACATAATTAGAATTCTCTATGAGACTCATCCCGAACATACTGTCCAATCTTAGAATGTGGATTATTGCTTGTTGTAATCCAACAGCATGCTCTTTCCCGTTGTGCAATACACTTTCCACAATGGCGCTCATTTTAACACCAGCATTTCAGCTATGGTGCACATGAAGATTTTACTTAGTCCTTTTTTTATCTTCCCCACACACACACTCGGTTCTGGATGGGCTGGTGTCTGTGTAGATCGTTGCCAGGGAGACGCTGAGACCCTCCACAGTCCACACGAGCATCTTATCCCCCCGATCGGGAGGCGCTCGTATTTTAGTTACATTGAGCAACAGAAGCGGCTTCTGCTTTCACACGCGATCGTATAGCTTCATTGAAACTACTTGGCAGAGGTAAATACAACAGGATATCAATGGCGCCTTACCTATTTCAAACTACGATCCATTAGATCCCCTCTTTCCACTGGGGAGCATTCTGAATTGTTTGCTTCTTTCATGTTTACAGCCGAGCACTTTAGATTTTGGTTCCCGAGGATATTTTGGGACATATGAATATTTCCGGGCAAGCAGTGCATCCGCACGTGTAACTCCCGTTTTAACTTGCAGATTGTAAGGTAAGCGAGAGCTCTACATATGCTTCCATTGTTTTTTCACGCCCGTTATGCACTTATGGACCTAATTCATTTCTGCTCATCTCTATTCATAAGGGACTGTTGTCCCTTTATTTCTTTGTTGTTAGCGTTTTCTGTGAACAAACTTTAAATATAATAATTGTTTTTGACCAATTACATGTGTAATGAATATCCAAACTCTTAGAACCGCTTTATTTATGTCTCTTGTATAGGCATCTTGCACGCCTGAGACGAGGGTTTTCTCCACCGCCTGGCGGGTAGAACTGAGAAACACGAGTTCACCAAACTTTGAGGGTTTTCTTACGCCTCACCTCCACTATACTTAAGGTATGCCGCAACTCTACTTTTATGGCACACACTCCTTGGAGATGTTTCTCACAGATGGGTAATCACCTCTATTCCTTTGATTATTTCCTGATATAGAACATGGATTTGTTCCTGGTGCACTGGCCACAGTGGGTACCCCTTATTGGGGAGTAACGTTTATGAATATCTCAGATAGTTACATTTGAACTACTCCAGTTAGGATATACCTATATATGTGAATTCGATGTGGGTTCAATAAGGACCACTGTGTTTAGCACTTTACATGCGTATATTATGTTTGTTTAAATGTTGTTTTTCATGTCTGTTTAGGTTTTGCAGTCCAAACCCAATAGGCTCAAGAAGAAGGGATGAATATCCCGAAACGCGTCAGCCACGAATTGTATAAATGGACTATCATTGTTTACTGTTTTCATGTTTTTTTGTAGACAGTCATTTTGGCTTTTTCACTTCAAATCTGTATGGTGAATTTACTGTGACATTAATTAAAAACCTCCCCCTGTTTTTGGTTTTTTTTACAAAATCACTGAGTGTTCAGTCTTACTACTAACTTGATCAGAATATTATTAATTAACTACAACAAATGCATTTAAAATTGCTGAACCATCAATTGATGGACTTATGATAGAGTGCAGGGGACGGGAGGGTTCCTAATTTTGGATCCTCGTCTTTTGTTTCTACTTATAGAGTTACTTACAAGTTCTCAACAGTTTATCACCCACAAACCAATGAGTTGGTAGAAAGGTTCAACCGAACCATGAAGAGCATGATAGGTGCTTTAGAAGAACCCCTTAAACGAAAGTGGTACCTTCTAGAGCCATGCCTTCTCTTTGCTTATAGAGAAGTCCCTCAGGAGGGAGTAGGTTATTCTCCCTTTGAGTTTCTCTATGTTCATCCCGTCAGAGGTCCATTGGCCCTGATTAAGGAGGGGTTTGAGAGTGCTCCTTCCCCCAAGCCAGTCAGAGTGACTGACTACGTGATAGGTCTCCGGAGGAGAATGTCGCACATGATGACGGAAGCAAGTAATAACTTGAAAGCTGGACAAGTGTTGGTCAAGCACTGGCATGATCAAAAGGCTAACATGGTTGAGTTCACTCAAGACCAGCTAGTTCTCGTTATGATCCCAACAAGGCAGAGGGCCTTGCAAGACAAATGGATCGGACCCTTCAGAGTTGTGGGTAAACTCGGAGAGGTCAACTATCTGGTGGACTTGGGCAATCCCAAGGAGGCTCCGACAGTCTTCCACACCAACCGACTCAAAGCGTATGTCTCGAGACCTGATGTAGGAGCGTTGCTTCTAGCATCATCAGAGGAAGAAGAAGAGAGCGAAGCTCTTCCGGATCTCCTCAGAGGCTTACCTTTAGGTGAAAAAATTGAAGGAGTGAATCTCTCTTCAAATCTGACACCCGAGCAACAAGAAGAGTGCAAATCTATGTTAAATCAGTTTGCCCCTCTGTTCTCGTTTTCACCAGGCTTGACCCCTTGGGGCCAGCATGACATACTCACTGCTGACTGTCTGCCAGTCAAAAGCAGAGGATACAGAATGTCAGAAAATGTACGAACCCACATCAAAGGTGAGGTCAGCAAGATGCTTGATCTCGGGGTAATAGAGCCCTCTACTAGTCCATGGTCTAGCCCAGTTGTGTTAGTACCAAAGGCAGGATCTAAAGAACTTAGATTCTGCGTGGATTATAGAGCTCTTAATGCAGTTACCAAGACTGATGCCCACCCTTTGCCAAGAACAGATGAGTTGGTGGATAAACTTGGTTCAGCCAAGTTCCTCAGCACATTTGACTTGACGTCAGGCTATTGGCAAATAGCCCTGACAGACCATGCCAAGGAGAAAACTGCATTTTCTACCCCCGTTGGTTTATACCAGTTTAAGGTGATGCCTTTCGGATTGAAAAAGGCACCTGCTACATTTCAACGGATGGTAAACCAGGTTCTGAATGGGATGGAGGACTTCTGCATGGCATACTTGGATGACATAGCAGTGTTCAGCAATTCCTGGGAGGAACATGTAACCCACCTAAGAGATGTTTTGCAGGCTCTTGGACGAGCCAATCTGACCATAAAGGCGAGTAAATGCCAAATTGGACAGAGTAAGGTAGTCTATCTTGGACATGAGGTAGGAGGTGGCGAAATAAGGCCTTTGCTCAGTAAAATTGAAGCTGTGCAAAATTGGACAACACCTACTACTCAGACCCAAGTGAGAGCCTTCTGAGGTCTCACTGGGTATTACAGGAATTTCATTGAGAACTATGGGACCATAGCTTCTCCTCTGAATGTCATCTCCTCTCCATAATTTCCTAAAAAGTTTAGATGGAAGAGGAGTGCAATCAGGCTTTTGAAAACCTGTAAAAGGCTCTTTGCCAAGCCCCAGTACTCAGAGCTCCTGATTACCACCAAACTTTCATTGTGCAGACAGATGCTTCTAATGTAGGAATAGGTGCCGTACTCAGTCAACTGGATGGGAAAGGTAGGGAGCACCCCAGGGCATGTAAAGTCACCATTGGCTTTGATAGACCTAAATTTACTAACAGAACTAGTACAAACCATCCTATTGTGGACGTTCTAGTAGGGGTAATTCGATTACCCCTGGGTCTGTTATTCGAGGGGGCACTGTCCCGTCCCCTCTCGTCGAGTTTTGGCTGGTGGTAGTGGAAACTACTTGTTATATTCGACCCCGAATACAACTCTATGGGATTCTTCCCATTGTTGGAGGCTAATATTTTTTTTTTCCGTTAGTCTCTAACATACCGCCAATTTATTTGTCTTAAATAAATCTACCGGTCAGTATTTTCTGCCAGAACTCAGTTTTTAAAATGGCGTCTGTGTTCACCTCTGTAACTCCGAACCAAAGGTTGAGCCCTTTGTTCCACTTTTGGCGGGCTTCTACACAGAAGCCCTCCAGAGTGGTGCCATTCTGTCTGGGTACCACATGGGGTGTGGGAGGGGGTTTAGGCACCCTGGACTGAGTTGCCTTGCCAACTCAAGTCGCACTCTGGTGTGATTGGCCCAAGTGGTGAGCCACCCCGCTCACCACTTAGCGTGTTTTGATTGACAGCTAGGCTGAATGAATGGGGGTTTGCTGCATAAAAGCAGGGCTTTTGGGACTGGATTCAGAAGTCGCCACAGGACCTAAGAATCCGATGAGGGTAAAGCTGAGCCGACCTGCAACGACGACACCTCCGGCAGAGCCCTGCTGAACCGACTCACCACTTCCCAACGACAGAGGAGATCTCCCCACTGGAGAGTCTTCTCCCCCTGACTGGTGGGAACAACCAGTCCCTTTGCTTTTTCTTTGCTTCCAGGGCGTAGTGGTCGAATTGCCCGGGCTGAGCACCCCGGCAACCGGATAGCCACTAGCCCATACGTGACCAAAAGGTGGTGCCTTGTGACAGAGCACTCCGCGGCTGGTCTCTGCCCTGGTGGTGCAACGATCTTCAACTTTCCTTCGACGATGAGATCATCTCATCTCTTGGCAAATCCCCGACTTGCATCCACCACCAGGAACAACTGCCCGCACCGGAGCTGTCTCTGCATTTACAAGGTACCGTGTCCACCTGGCTTCCCTTGTGACGGTTAGCGTGAGGTGTCTTAAATCCTTACCTTTCCATTGGGTCACCTCAGACCTTCTTAACTTTTTGTTCTAAACTGGTCCAACCTTTCTGTGACAATTTGCTACAAAGACTCGAAGTGCGTTTCCACTGTGATACTTGTTGGGACATATCGCCTTGCCTCTCTCCGAGTGGGCCCAGCCTCTGAACTTTGTAATCCACAGTAGACCCTGACTTGCGGGCCTTGCATTTGCTTCGTAAAAGTGTTGGTACTGAGTTGGTTTCATACCCTGCCTTTTCTCTCCTGTTCTAACGAATATTAGAGTGCCATCTAGGTTAAAGCATTCACCTCTGTCTGCAAATAAGTGGTGCCGTTGAACCTAGACTTGTCGAAATATTGTTAGGGGATTGATATACTTATAGTAATTGTAATTGAAGTTGTTTGCCGTATTAGTGCCAGAGTGTTTTCATAGATGTGTCATTAAAATAAATAATTATATATCTTTACACCCAAGCTCTGTTCCGTGTCTGCTTGTTCTACTGTGTAAATTGCCCTATCTTATATACTCCACATACTGCCTAACTCTTCTTGAGGGAAGTCTGACTGCTCAGCCACAGCTACCAGGTGAACCTGTGTGGTACAGACTGCTACCAAGTGGGTTTACTGCCAAACACCTGTAGGCCTAAATCTTTTGCAGTGGTCCCAGAGGGAACTGCACAGTTTTCTGCTTAACAATACCAACAGTTCATTTTTTGATAGACTAAACAGAGATGATTCTAAACAACTGCAATATATAAGATGTTTCAAGGGGGAGCTAGGAATGTGAATTGAAGCCAACTCCATCATTAAAATTAATTTGAAGTTGCCTTATCTCCATAAACTGATGGGGTAGGGGGATCAATCTCTTCACTGGCAAGCAAAATTGTGATTTTTTGGAATGCCTTGCTTGTGAGTATGTCATGGCCGATAAGCTGTGCCTCTTTTCACAGGATACTCATTGTCCAGAGTTTGTTGTGCTTTGTTTCTCTCTCAGACTGAGACTGAAGAGTGACATGTTCACAACATATTGGGCCTCATTACGAGTTTGGAGGCAGCCATGCCCTTAATAAGGGCATGGCTGCCTCCAAACTTGGGTCCGGGTCCGTGGTCCCTGAATGGGGAAGTACTGGGCCATTCCGACTTTGGAGGGCCCAGTATTTCCCCATTCAGGGAACCTGGACCCGGACAATGCCCATTCGCATTTGAGCCCCCATAGGGCTCAATGGGAATGGGGAGCATGCTAACAACGGGCCCGTTAATGACGGGCCCATTGTTTGTGTGCTGGTCCCCTCGCGGGACCAGCAAAGGATGCCTGGTCTGAGCAGATGTCCAGAGCAGGTTCCGCGAGGGAACCTTGTAACGAGGCAGTATGGGGTTAACGGCGCCAGCATCTTTACCAGCCCCATTAACACCTTACCGCCTCAGTTGTAATGAGTCCCATTGTCCTTTACTGCTTTGCTCAGATTTTGATACCTGATGGCGGGGTTAAGCCCCATTTCTCCAATGGTCGTTGCACCACTGAATGTTTCAATGATCTGCTGATGAATGTTTACCCCACTGACATTTACAGCAGCATCAGCAATGATGTAAGTCCTCTTTCTGCACTTTTCAAAAAGGTTTTGCTGAAAAGCTATGAAGGACCCGGTCTCACAAGCAGTTGCTCTACGGAAGCCAAGCATTTCAAGCCATGATTGTCTTAATGTGTGCTTTAAGAACAAAACTTTTGTGGTGTTCCTTATTTATATGATTAATTAAAGGGTTATTCCAGAAGGTAGCCATACAAACAAGGTTTCTACTGTCAGTGGGCCTCATTACGAGGAAGGAGGTAGAGGGTTAACGGCGCTGGTAGAGCTGCCCGCGCTGTTAACCCTGAACCACCTCATTATGAGGTCTGCTCGGGGGTCCCGCTAAGGACGTGTGGTAAAACCAGGCATACTTTGGGCCCGTTGTTACCATCCTCCCCATTCCCATTGAGCCCTATGGGGGCTCAAATGGGAATGGGGATGTAACGGTTCCGGGTCCCAGGAAAGTGAATTACCGGCCCTCCAAGGTCGGAATGGCCGGGTAATTCCTGGTTAGGACAGTTTTTCTGAGGTCCAACTAAGGGCTTAGTAAAACCATTCAACTGAGGCAGTACAAGACTCTACTCTTAGTATAAGACTGTACCACCTGAGTACATGGTAGCATAGACAGAGCAGCCAGGCTTATTTTAGGAGGGAGAGAGGGCAGTAGATACAGTACAAGTGAAATTGTAATACAAAGGATACAAAGAAACACTGAAACACTACGTATTGTAAAAATAAAGGATTCATTTAAATACAGGTAGGCCCAGATAAATCTAGTGGTTAAGAAAGTACTAACACATTATATAAAATCACAATATAAAAACACATTACTATACTTGAAATCCACAGACACAAGTATGAACCTTATTTGGAACACCTAACAGTAGTTCTAGGGAAGTCAAACCCTTGTTATACACATATAGGTCAAGACTATTCTTTGGGAGTAAAAGACCAATGGTTACTTTTAGATTACATTCAGTAACACAAGGGCAGTAGGCCCTTTCAGTTGTACAGTGACCCTTGGAACAAATCACATAAAGAGTCAACTGAACCATATACTTTAGTTGAATAGTGAAACACTTTTGTCATAACAAACAGTTATACCAGGTGAGTAAAACCTAAGGATGTAATTTACAATTACAGATGCTTTTGAAATCAGGGAACCCCAGATTGTGGTAAGCAATAACTCTGGTAACTTATTTGGGATGGTACACAGCTAACACACGGTAAGTAAAACCCACATACTTTAACTTCACAATGAAGGGAAAAGTAAAACCCAATGTCACACTTTACTGAATAGTTATTCTAGGTAGGCAACAACCTAATTTAGACTTATTAAGGGCAGGCTAGCAGCAAGTCAGGGGAAGCAAGACCCAGTTGGGGGACACTCATACAGTTATCATAACAGGACTAACCTGATGATACCAACAGTTGGAGGACACTCATACAATTACCCTACAGGAATAATCTGGTGAAACCAACACATTACTTTTGCAAAGAGGCACAACCTAATCACAGGAGAGTAAAACACCTTCACATCTACTTTCTATTAGACTGGCAAAACCGCGGCTAAGGAATAAACAATGTTAACCATACTTTTAAGAATAGTGCATTACACATTCAAGATCAGTAAGAACTTTTGTAACTGGTCACTCTTAGAATTACAGTTACCAACCAACTCTTTACAAGTAAGTAAAACACTTGATTTCTTTTCTAGGCAGAAGTCCCAATCCCTTCAAAGTATTTCCCTTATTCTTGAAGCATGAGTTTCTCAGTGGCAGAAGGGGGGTTCACTAGAACTAGTGACCAACAGGCAATTTTAGAATAAGTTCTTTAGTAGCATAGGTCAGAGTTTCCTTAGGAAAATTGGCAAACAGGTGAGTACTTTAGTTTAGAGTTAGAAGAGGGTCCAGGGGCTTCACAGAAGACACCCCAGCAGGATTCTAGCAGTGGGACTGGCTGCACTGGACGAAGGACCTCCCAATCACAGAAAACACCCCAGGACTACACAAAATCCCAAAAGGCTTAAGTTAATTATATACCCAAGCCAACACAGTACCTCAGCAATGAAGAAGAGATTGCAGAAGGAGAACTTCAGGGACTGCAGCCACATACCCGGTCAGTGGATTCCTTGTCTTGGAGACTGAACACAAGACCTCAGAAGGGACTTTGCAGCAGGGATTGATGAAGAAAGCTCTAGGCAAGATTTCTCTCATGGCTGAATGCAGTTCTGCAGATGTTGGTGCCTTTTCAAGGAGCACAGAAGAAGACAGAAAATCGTGGTTGAATTCTCATTGTTTTAAAGGTCCAGCACTGTTGTGAGGGGACTTTTCAGACTCATTTCATTTCTCTGGAGATGCACTAAGACGCCCACGAAGTTTCAGCAAGATTCGGAATTCAGAAGACCGTGTGCCGCACAGTGGCTGGAGGTCCTAAGGTATTTGGGTTTTGCAAGAACGCGAGGTCGCAGCAACCCGTTGGATGGCTCAAAATGCAGGGCTTCTTGAGTCTAGTTGGTCTCACCAGGCTCTGAGTTCAGGTCTTTGTTTTCAGAGTCCCCAGGTCGATTGGAAGGAAGGGCTATAGCAGGCTCTCCCGGTCTTGGACCAGCCTCCGCTGGCCATTATTATTTTAACCACTTCAACACAGAAGTGACAATCATTTGTCTACATGACTGTATGAAAAGAATCAGATTTCAAATACAATATTCTACAGCAGGGTAACTAAGAGGTTTTGTTTGGTATGAAGTAATATTGTACACACCTCCAGTTCATCCTTTACAAACATAAGGAGTTTCTGCACATTGTATATGCAGATATGTGAAAAGTTGAATCTGAACACTGTTAACCTCTTCTTGTGTTTAAATACACCATTCTAGACCAGTTTTTGACTCAATTATGTATTGTTAAAATCATGGTGCTCTACTGTGTTTTCTATGTTTTCCTCTTCACCTAAACATTTGATTCTAATTGAATGCTTGTTTTAACAAAACCTATAAGAAAAAGCCACTTAAGAAATAAAAAAGGCTACCATAAAAACCAAACATTGCTAATGGTTGTTTTCTCACCTCATGATATGGATCTTTGTACCTTTACATGGGGCACCCAGGAAGGTTAAGTCATTCAGTGCTCTAAATCGCTTGCAGCATTACATTTTGGGAGGACAGGACCACCCAATGTATACATATTCGGGTTACACAGCAGGCTCTCCGGTCGCTGGAAATCGCCTCTGCCGCTTTTCTTTCGTCATCCTCTTCCTTTTCAGTTCTAGTGTTCGACATAACTTCAGCTTCCATGTTTCCCATATTTATCAGGAACTACAGCACAACCTCTGCATTCTTTCCCCACATTTTACAAGAAAGGGGCATCTGGTTGTCCAATCAGTACAGCCAACCCCCCACTGGGATTTGTCCCATTTGAAGCAAGGCGTAAAACGAAGGATGGGGAAGTTTTGGACTCCTCCCCCACTTCCTGTGCTTACAGACTGACTGGAGCCTGGGCGGGGTGTCCAGGGGACTCCCGCCAAAGACAAAACTCACACAAAGGAATTTCCTGACCTGGATTTCAGGGGAAAAAACAAGAAATTACAAAAAACACTAAAATGGCAGAAAACGAAGGCAGGGCCATTTTGGTAAAATGAGCACCCATAGGTGCCTTTGCTGCAGCTGTGATCACAGCCCGCGGTAAAGGTGCACCTAATTAGTAAAACGGTATCACTGCCACCAGCCATTAAAGAAAAGCTTGTCACTGTAACAGAATTGTTACCGTTTTAGTGTGAAAGGGGATACATTGTATCTCCCCAGCACTCCACTTAAGGTGGGATGTGCTGGTTTCACAGAATAAAATGTAAAAGGGATCCAAAGATCGGTTCTACCCTTGGGAACTGTAGTTCACTCAAGGTTAGCACAAGAAAGTTAAATGGGGAGCTCCTAGGGCAACCCAGCAACAACAGGCATTTATTGCTAATAAATTGTTAAACATGATAACTTTAAAAAGACACTATGGAGAGTCTTAAAAATGACACCCATAAAAAGAGTTAAAAATTAGGTGAGTGTGGAAAAAGGTTCCCACTCACTGAGGTATTAATGAAAAATATCCCACTAGAAAAGCAAAAAGTTCTGGAGTTGAACCAGGAAAGGAAGATTTACCAGCTCTGTGGAAATCTTACCTAACACTCCTCATTCCTGGAACTGGACCCGGTACCCGGGCAGCCATGCCACTATAAGTGGCATGGCTACCTCCATACTCGTAATGGGGCCCAATGTCTTGTAAATGTAAATGTCAGAGGGGCTTTAAGTTCCTTAGTGGGTTTCTTGTTAACATTTCATATAAATAATGTTTTATTTATTTGTCAAAACATTTTTTTGCATAGCTTTTGACACATGTACATTGGGGTGTCCACTTGTATGACGAGTCTCATAGAACATCACACTGATCACATATCGTTTTTTACTCAGTGCTCACAAACAGGAGTTGTGAAATGTATTGACTTAATAAAGCACACTTTTGTTTCACGTTAACCAATGCAGGTTTTCCGTTTCAATCGGGTTTGGATGGAATTATTATAAATTAAAAGTCTGCAGGTTTAATGTAAGTCTACGAGTACTTTTTTAGTGGGCAGGTCTACTTTATAAATTTGATGCTGCTCAATATTTTTGTATGCTGGTTCTTCAATACATTATTACTTTAAAATGAATTACCACCTGTCCCTGTATTTCCCATTATGCCAATTATCAGCACTATTAACTTCCGCCCTGGCACAAGATATTTGGAATGATTCCTCCCTCTCATTAATGAGCTTTATTACATAAAACACCGCAGGGTTCTAGCTTCTCGGGGAAAAGTATAATTAGACAGAAATTGATGGCTTTGGATTTGTTGAAAAATTAAATTATGTCATAAGATATATTAAAATTGCTCATGGACTAGTCCTATGTCAGAAGTTCCCAAAGTGAATAATTTCCCGAAAAATTGCTCAAAGTTATTAATCAATATGACATCCTCTGGCTTGAACTGAATTATGTTCTGTTATTTGAGGTGTAATTCTGTTCGTGCTCTTGCTACTGTGCAGACGCCGTTGCTTTAACCAAGCGTGTGTGTCAATGGGAAGAGCAGCCGAGAACAACCGTACAATGTCCTGTCTTTCTGTGTTGGTGAACCAAGGCGACACTACTTTTCGGCATCACTATGGCTCGAGAGCAGACATTTCTCTACTTCTGGCCTCTTCAAAGAAGTGCATTGTCATTGTATACTTATGGACTATGGATTTTTTTTTATTAAAGTGCTATTGTTTTGAAGGGCTACAGCAAAGTGCTCTATTCCTTTGGCATATGTGATTTGTGTTCATTGAAAAAGCGTGGGTACTGTCCTGTACAATTATATTCATGTTCAGAATCAGTCAGTGTCACATACATTGATGATTAACAACTAAACACTTAGGGCCTGATTCTCAGAAACGTGTTATAATGGCACAATCCCATTGGAAAACGCTCTGCGAATCAGGCCCTTATTCTTGATTTGGCTAGCGCCTTTATGGTGTGTGTTGCATTATATATGTATCATGGCGAATGTTCATTTGCTTGCTGCTCTGAATACTATAAGCAGTAATGAATTGTCAAGGTGTTATAACACAACATAATAGATATTTTATACCAAAGTCAGATTACTCTGTTACTCTGTCACAATTTGCAATTGGCATTTTTATGGCACACAATCGGTGTTCCAACGTGGATACAACACCCACCGAAACAATGCCAATGATTGTAAAGGGGGGAATTGGGAATGCGATATAACCCAGCGAGTGGGCGATTTTAATAAGTGCCTGATGTGAATTTCGGAGCGGGAGTTGGAGCAAGGACGTCATTTCACCAAAATACCAGGGGTAGCGGAAGTGACATAACACGACCCTTGACCTGTGATGACATCACAGGACGTGATGTCATTTGACCCAAACCCTAAGTGACATCACGGGAAGCGAAGGCACACTACCTTTCACCCCTTGACAAAACAGAAAGGGGCATGACATAGCATTGTTGTACACAGTGAAAAATATGGCTACGATATCACTATAGTGTGATATACATTCCATACAAGAATGGATCACCATATGTATCATTAATATCAGTGTGCATAGGCCCATATTACCAAATTACTGTGAATGCAAGCAGATATCCAAGGCCAAATGATAATGATGTTTTATTATAAAGACTTACGCTTAAGCACTTTATATAGAACAAATATACATACAATATCACCCAATCTGTGTTGGTGCTCATTTATCGACCTCAGAAGGTGAAAGGCTGAGTTGAGGTGTTTAAGAACAGACTAAATCAAGGACTCACCCCCTGAAGTGTGCCTGAAATAAACCTTTAATGAGTCTAGCAATTATTGTATACAATTCCAGAAAGACAAATTATTTGTTATTCCTATTCTTTCCTATTTAGCGTCACTGCTCAAGGTGTTGCACTAGTGCAACCCCCTGTTCTTTTTTTTTTTTTTTGTAAAGAGGCCTGAAAAAAAACAGCCACTTCAAAAACAAAGAGACACACTGCACTGACCACAGCCAGCCAGAGGATTACATTAAAAAAAGAAAAAAAATATTTTTTTGTAGGGGTAGCAAGGGAGACCTCAGGGGTCGCAGTTGTGACCCCTGGCCACCCCCAAATGACGTTCCTGGGTTGGAGACGATTGGGTCAATATAAAGGAAAGTGTGGAAGTGATTCAGAATGGTGGCTCTTTATGGTCATTCTACCTAATATGGCGTGGTACCTCTTTCCCACTCCCACATAATAAGTTTGAGGGTGCGTGTCCGATTTCATTTTACCATGTCATAGACAAGTCAGAACATGCGGGAGCAATGGGGTGATTCACATGGAACAAGAAGAGTGAGCATGGGTGTAACGAGGAGTATATTTTGGGCAGGGTGTGGTGTGTGAAGTTCAGGACACGTGTGTGGCCATCGGCAGAGTTAACTTTTAAACTGAAAACGATATAACACAAACATTAGGTCAAGAGGGGAAGCAAAGAATGAGAAGAAATTACAGAAAGCTGGACACATGATTCCTGTGAGTACTTCATAAAAGGGAAAGAACAAAGACAGCAGGAGCAGCAGTGCGAGCTCAGAGTACATTACACTTACAGTGCAGAGTACTGCAGTGAACGAGCTCAGACAGGTGCAGGCATGCAGGGGAGAGAGGAACTGTGAGTGCACGGAGGGAGGATGCATTAGCAGAAGCAATTCTAGTCACAGCTTTTCTTTCTGTTAGGTGTTTGTGAAACAACAGAACTATGTTCACATCCTGTACCTTTCCCATACCAGCTCAGTTTCAATGCAATAACAGCAGTATACGCATCAGCTGGCCACATCCTAATAAGCATGACCTTTTTTCACTGTACACAGGCATCGATGTCAGGTCAGCCATGCACCCAAGACCGAAGTTATAAGTACTGAAGTTATGAGGTAGCATGGGTGTGATATGGTGCAGTGGTTGTGGTTGTGATATGCTGCGGTGGTTGTGGCCAGGGCTTAGAGTCTGGGTGCATGGCAACAGGGTGTAGTCTGTAGGCTATACACCCAAGACTCTAGGCCCTGACCACAACCACTGCACCATATCACAGCCATAGATCACACCTATAGATTCCAATATCTATCAAATGTTTGAAATTATACTTACTGTTTGATTAAGTACTGAAGTTATAAGGTAGCATGGGTGTGATATGGTGCAGAGGTTGTGGTTGTGATGCTGCGGTGGCTGTGGCCAGGGCTTAGAGTCTTGGGTGCATGGCCGCAGGCTGTAGGCTGTAGGCTATACACCCAAGACTCTGGGCCCTGGCCACAACCACCGCACCATATCACAGCCATAGATCACACCTATAGATTCCAATATCTATCACATGTTTGAAATTATACTTACTGTTTGATTTGTTGAGATGCACTATATTTTTTACATGACTTTGGTGCCTGGAGGAAATATTCTTTTTCAATTTCTGTGATAAAAGAAAAGAGCATGTTAGTGTATGTATTCTATAACAATTTATTACATTGCATAATAGACATTTCAGCTTTTTTTTGGACCCTCAGATTTGTTTTACAAACCAGTGTACTGTGCATTTTGCTGAATTTCTGTGTTTGTTTTTCAAATCATTGGGTCTGTGGGAAAAAAAAAATCCTTGTCCGATTAAAAAAAACCTTTTTTTGTTATGCTACAGTCTATTTCTCTGTTTCCTTTCAGTGTTCACTTGTTGTTTCTGGTTAATGTTCTATCTGTTGACTTGTTGCAGATTTCTGAAGCTACTTGTTGGTGTATTCTAACTGTCTATTTTTTGTTACAATTTAGTGGTATTTATTTATCTGTTTGTTTGTTATAGAATCTTGGGCCAGTTAGATACCTGTTGGTGTATTCTAATTGTTTATAGATTTTTAATTGAGTTTTTGTTAATGTTGAAGTACAGATTAGTTATTACATTTTGGTTTTAAGAAGATTAAATAAGCGTTTGTAAGATTTGCTGGTATTCTCTGCTTTAGAGCAATGGTACTATCATTACATTCGAACCATCCATATTTCTTTTTAATATATGAAGTATAGTGACCTGCATTGGTTGTGGCTCCTGCGTGGTAGATTATACCTATTGTTGTGAAGGTTTTCTTATAAAGTGATACTTGACCATGTGTGAATCCAGTCAGCTTGCCGTTGTTTTTTGGCACTATCTGCATTGTAACGTAGAAGCATTAGTATTATGTAGTTAATATGTTTTTGTATTAGTAAGGTGGAGCGATTGTCTGAATTGCAGGTAGTACATAATCTGCCATGGTTTGCATTTTGTACAAGTTGCTGAAATGGAATGGATTCACAATTAGGTATGTATACATACACAAAGCGCTCATTAGGGATTTGTTCCTGTGTCACATTTTTGCAGAGAGTGCATGTATGTTTCCACATGTATGAAATCTGGAAGATTTCATTTATAGGTAAGTTTTTGCTTTCCAGTACTTGTAGTAAGTACATTAGAAATTCTTGTGGATCTTCTTGTGAGTTTATAGTGAATTTCACCTTTCCAGCACAGTAGTCCAATTCTTGTCTTATTCCGTGAACACTATACGTGTTGTCAGGATTGTTTGTTGTGTTTCTATGAAGGACTAACATTTGCAAAGACAATTGGTCTGTACTGTGTATGTAAATGTTGTCAACAATTGGTGGCAATTGAAATAGAATATTCATTGCTACATTTGCGTAGCAACTTATACCAGTTACATTTGAAAATTTGAATGGACCAGATAGTTCTGTGTCCAAATTATTTTTTCGGAGTGTGTTTTGCTTATTTGAATTAGTTTTCTTTTACAACATTTTCCTTTTTGTGGAACAGGATATGATTTTAGGTGGGGGTGAATAGTGAACGTAGTCTATTTTATTCTAAAATGCAAGGAATATCAGTGTTTACTTTACTTGCATCAGAGTTGATTAGAAATAGACCGTCAAGTGTACGTAAGCATGATAGTGCTACGTTGCTCATGCCTTCTTTAAAGACTGTGTTACCAATATCTATCAATGCTTTGTCTAGGGAAAGACCTTGGGATTTATGAATGGTGACTGCATATGCAACAGATAGAGAAAATTGTTCTCTGCGTACATACATGTCTTTGAAGAGAAGGATTCGAGCTGTTGAGCGCCATATCCTTTTTACTTCTGAAAGTTTGTCGAAGAGAATATTGACAAACTGAATGTTGTTGTCACGTGGGTATGTTTGAAAATCAACAACTGTACCCAGTGCTCCATTGCTCCACGTCAAGGTTACGTTTAAGCATTACTCTACAGTTTAAGGATAATTTTAATATTTTCTCCAACCCAGCTGGGTTGGAGATAGAATTTTCTAAGGTATTTAGTCTTGTTGTGGCTTGTTGACATATTGGTAGTGTCATACCATGTTCGTCCAGTTTGTCTGAGGAGCACATTTCAATTATTGGTTGAATTTCTTTTTCAACATTGTTTCATTGAATTTGGAACAGCTTGCAAGAGTTGGCATTAAGGCCATACAAGTGACATTTTTGTGCGCTAATTGTTCCATAAAATCAGTAGCATGTGAGTTATCGCCATGGATGTGCCGGATTTTTAATATTGCTTGTGCTTCTTGAGATAGTACACCAACTCTAATACTTCTTAAAATGTTGGCGTAGGTGAGGTCTGCAGATTGGCGCATGTTTTCTTTTATTTTGTTCCCTTCATCTATTAGTAGCATTTTCATTTGTTTTAATACTCTGCGTAGTTCCATTGCAGCTTCTGTAGAAAGTTTGTAATAGTCTAATTTGTGTTGGTGTTCTACTGGAAGGAGTAGTAATCGGTGTAAAGTGACACCGTCTATGTTGTAGGCAGCTAAACCTGTGGGGGCAGTTGCAACAGCTGACAGTTTGTTATTTTTCAATTGTTGAAGGAACTTGCTGATGATTTTGATTAGGAATGTTTTGCCTGAACCAGCTTCACCACTGACTTATAGCAGCATAGCTTTGAAATTTTGGCAGCTACATTCTTTATTTTCGTGTTGTACACCATGTGTAATTTCTTTTGTTACTTCTTCAAAAATGGTGTGCTGGTCTTTGTTAAGTTTTGATTGTAGTACAGTTAAGTCTTCTGTATCTTCTTCATAGTGACACATGGTGTTTTCTACTTCTGTCATAGCTAATTCTGCCTTATTTGCTATTAGTGGCTGTCCTTGTGATTCCTGGCTTCCAGTTACAGAGGGTTGACTACTGTCGGGAGTGTCCTTGTCTAGTCGGGCCTGGAGTTCTGCTTCGTGTTGCTGTTCATTGTGCAACATTGTTTTGTACTGCGTGAAGTTCACATCGGTGATAGTGCTTTCAGTTGCTTTGAAAGCATCTTCATAGCAGTCATAGTTATCTAGTATCTCTTCTTCTTTTCTCCTTAGTTTAAAAAGTTGTAGCAGGGACATGTAATATAGCTCGTTCTGTTGAGATGTTTTTAATGACAATTTGATATGATTAATTAGGCTTTGTTTGGTAAATTTCACTAAGCTGCCTTCACAATCTGTCACTCTATATCTACCTTTGTTTTCATCGGGTTTTATATTATTTTTGTATGCAAAGTTTTGGGCTATGTGGTATAGACACATGGTTTCCAAAGTGGTACTCCTGTTCGGGTAGTATGTGTCTAGTAAATTGTTTTTCAAATGTCTTGGCTGTTTGGATCATTTTTGGCTATTGTTTTTATGTCCTCATATGATTTGAGAACTCTTTTTCTAGATTTAGAAGGACCAAGACTTAGCCATACTATATTTTCAGATTTTCCGTACAAAGCAGTACCGGTTAAGCGATCTGCAGCTTCGTAGGCGCCACATTCTCTATGAGAGAGCATTTTTATGCCTAAGATGTACAATTTCTGAGATAATGTTTTGTCTGATGATAGGTCATTCCAGAGGTCTTGAAGCTCTGCTTTTTCTGCTTTTGTTAAGTAGGCTGTAACATATCATGCAATTGCAGTGGAATTGTCTGCAATGTACTGCACATCTATGTTTGCATTCCATAAGAGGGCAATGATTGCATTGTAATCATTGATATATTTTGATTCTTCTGTTCTTTTATGTAATACATGTTCTTAGGTGATTTACCTTTAACACTATCAGGGTAATTCATAGAATTTCGCAGAAAAGTGTCGCAAGCGGCTGGCGCAGAGTGTTCGCGTGCGATTGTGTGCGCCAGGCACGTGCGCTAAAACCGATTTCCGCGCACAGCGTATTCATGGATTTCATGCTACCAAACCAGCCGTGGCGCAGAGAATCACAGCGACCCTGCAGCAGCGCCAGTAACGCCCCCAAGAACGCCCTCGCGCAAGGAAAAGCCATCAACATTGCTAAATCATCGCAAAGGGCTGCGCTAACCCTGGACCAGTTTACAGGGCTGCCAAACAAGGAACGCAAAGCGGGCAACCTTCATATCAGGAGTACGCGGGAAGTTTTACACGCGATTAGCCAGGGTACGTGTATTACAGGGGTACGCGGGAAGTTCAACACGCGATTGTCCAGGGTACGTGTATTACAGGGGTACGCGGGAAGTTCAACACACGATTGTCCAGGGAACGTGTATTACAGGGGTACGCGTGAAGTCTTACATGCGATTAGGCAGGGCACGTGTAATACAGGGGTACGCGGGAATTATCACACGCGATTTGGCAGGGTACGTGAATTACAGGGGTGCGTGGGAATTATCACACGCCATTTTGCTGGGTACGTGTATTACAGGGGTGCGTGGGAATTATCACACGCGATTAGGCTGGGTGGGTCCTCACAGGTGTTCCCTGTACACCCTCCACGGCCCCTGCAGGCAGCCCACAAAACAGGGGACTACCCTGCACACCTGCTCATGTCCCCCTGCACCCCCACCCCCCAGCCACCAGGGGCACCCACCACCAGGCCCCCACCCATGTCTCCTACCACCCCCACCCCCCAGCAGTGCAGGGGCAGCCTCCACCAGGCCCCCACCCATGTCTCCCACCACCCCCACCCCCCAGCAGTGCAGGGGCAGCCACCACCAGGCCCCCACCCATGTCTCCCACCACCCCCACCCCCCAGCAGTGCAGGGGCAGCCTCCACCAGGCCCCCACCCATTTCTCCCACCACCCCCACCCCCCAGCAGTGCAGGGGCAGCCACCACCAGGCCCCCACCCATGTCACCCACCACCCCCACCCCCCAGCAGTGCAGGGGCAGCCTCCACCAGGCCCCCACTCATGTCTCCCACCACCCCCACCCCCCAGCAGTGCAGGGGCAGCCTCCACCAGGCCCCCACTCATGTCTCCCACCACCCCCACCCCCCAGCCACCAGGGGCACCCTCCACCAGGCCCCCACTCATGCCCAACCCATGTCTCCTACCACCCCCACCCCCCAGCAGTGCAGGGGCATCCTCCACCAGGCCCCCACCCATGTCTCCCACCCCCCCACCCCCCAGCACTGTGGGGCACCTGCCAGCAGGCCCCCACCCATGTCTCCCACCACCCCCACCCCCCAGTCACCAGGGGCACCCTCCACCAGGCCCCCACTCATGTCTCCCAGCGTGCTACATGTATTTCAGGGGTGCGCGGGAAGTTCCACACGCGAATAGCCTGGGCGCGTGTATTTCAGGGGTGCGCGGGAAGTTCCACACGCGAATAGCCTGGGCGCATGTATTTCAGGGGTGCGCGGGAAGTTTTACACGCGATTTCAGCAGGGTACGTGTATTTCAGGGGTGCGCGGGAATTCTCACACGCGATTTGGCTTGGTACGTGTATTACAGGGGTGCGTGGGAAGTTACACACGCGATTAGGCTGGGTGGGTCCTCACAGGTGTTCCCTGTACACCCTCGACGGCCCCTGCAGGCAGCCCACAAAACAGGGGACTACCCTGCACACCTGCTCATGTCCCCCTGCACCCCCACCCCCCAGCAGTGCAGGGGCAGCCTCCACCAGGCCCCCACCCATGTCTCCCACCACCCCCACCCCCCAGCAGTGCAGGGGCAGCATCCACCAGGCCCACACTCATGTTTCCCACCACCCCCACCCCCCAGCAGTGCAGGGGCAGCCTCCACCAGGCCCCCACTCATGTCTCCCACCACCCCACCCCCCAGCAGTGCAGGGGCAGCCTCCACCAGGCCCCCACCCATGTCACCCACCACCCCCACCTCCCAGCCACCAGGGGCACCCTCCACCAGGCCCCCACTCATGCCCAACTCATGTCTCCCACCACCCCCACCCCCCAGCACTGTGGGGCACCCTCCACCAGGCCCCCACCCATGTCACCCACCACCCCCACCCCCCAGCCACCAGGGGCACCCTCCACCAGGCCCCCACCCATGTCTCCCACCACCCCCACCCCCCAGCCACCAGGGGCATCCTCCACCAGGCCCCCACCCATGTCTCCCACCACCCCCACTTCCCAGCCACCAGGGGCACCCTCCACCAGGCCCCCACCCATGTCTCCCACCACCCCCACCCCCCAGCAGTGCAGGGGCACCCTCCACCAGGCCCCCACTCATGTCTCCCACCACCCCCACCCCCCAGCAGTGCAGGGGCAGCCTCCACCAGGCCCCCACTCATGTCTCCCACCACCCCCACCCCCCAGCAGTGCAGGGGCAGCCTCCACCAGGCCCCCACTCATGTCTCCCACCACCCCCACCCCCCAGCCACCAGGGGCACCCACCACCAGGCCCCCACCCATGTCTCCTACTACCCCCACCCCCCAGCACTGTGGGGCACCTGCCAGCAGGCCCACACCCATGTCCAACCCATGTCTCCCACCACCCCCACCCCCCAGCAGTGCAGGGGCATCCTCCACCAGGCCCCCACCCATGTCACCCACCACCCCCACCCCCCAGCCACCAGGGGCACCCTCCACCAGGCCCCCACTCATGCCCAACTCATGTCTCCCACCACCCCCACCCCCCAGCACTGTGGGGCACCCTCCACCAGGCCCCCACCCATGTCACCCACCACCCCCACCCCCCAGCCACCAGGGGCACCCTCCACCAGGCCCCCACCCATGTCTCCCACCACCCCCACCCCCCAGCACTGTGGGGCACCTGCCAGCAGGCCCCCACCCATGTCTCCCACCACCCCCACCCCCCAGCCACCAGGGGCACCCTCCACCAGGCCCCCACCCATGTCTCCCACC
This sequence comes from Ambystoma mexicanum, assembly GCF_040938575.1. Taxonomy (NCBI): domain Eukaryota; kingdom Metazoa; phylum Chordata; class Amphibia; order Caudata; family Ambystomatidae; genus Ambystoma; species Ambystoma mexicanum. Next base: position 644,104,579 of record NC_090930.1, on the reverse strand, counting down.
ACCCCCACCCCCCAGCCACCAGGGGCACCTTCCACCAGGCCCCCACCCATGTCTCCCACCACCCCCACCCCCCAGCAGTGCAGGGGCAGCCTCCACCAGGCCCCCACTCATGTCTCCCACCACCCCCACCCCCCAGCACTGTGGGGCACCCTCCACCAGGCCCCCACCCATGTCACCCACCACCCCCACCCCCCAGCCACCAGGGGCACCCTCCACCAGGCCCCCACCCATGTCTACCACCACCCCCACCCCCCAGCACTGTGGGGCACCTGCCAGCAGGCCCCCACCCATGTCACCCACCACCCCCACCCCCCAGCAGTGCAGGGGCATCCTCCACCAGGCCCCCACCCATGTCTCCCACCACCCCCACCCCCCAGTCACCAGGGGCAGCCTCCACCAGGCCCACACTCATGTCCCCTATCACCCCCACCCCCCCGCCACCAGGGGCACCCTCCACCAGGCCCCCACCCATGTCTCCCACCACCCCCACCCCCCAGCAGTGCAGGGGCAGCCGGCAGTCAGGCAGCAGCAGGTGGGAGCGTGCTCGGGGCTCTGGGGGGCAGTAGTTCGGCCTTCCGGGCAGGAGCGTGGTATTCCGTGTGCGTACGCGTGGCCAGCTTGGTACGGAGTGATTTGGCACGTGAAAATCCTGCACGTCAGCGTGAAAACCGAGGAAAGGCCCTCAGCGCGTAAGCGCGTCTGTGACGTGACCCGCACAGGTGTTTCCCACACAGCACGTGATGACAGAGCACACGTGGAAAGACTGCACGTCAGAGTGTAATCGCGTGTGATTGGTGGAAATGGCCCTACACGCAGAAGTGACAAAGCGTGTGATTGGGGGAAATGGCCCTACACGCAGAAGTGACAAAGCGTATAATTGGTGGAAATGGCCCTACACGCAGAAGTGACAAAGCATGTAATTGGTGGAAATGGCCCTAGCGCGTACACGCCGCGTAAATGACGCTGGACATGTGGGCCTGTATAAAAGGTACGTGTAGAACACGTTTTCCTTGTACGTGCTTTTCGTGGAGAGCGAGTGGGTGAATTCTGTACTTCTTGTCGTTTCACACGCGATTTACTTCACGGCGTTTCAATTCGTATTCCCTGTTACCTCTGACAGCTTTTTCTCTTTTTTCGCTTTTACTGGTTTACCTGGGCCTGTTCCCTCAAACAGTGTTCCCTTCTACTGTTGTCCTGTCTCCTCAGACAGCGTACAAATCTTCTTTTGGCGGGGGTGTTGCCAACCAAACGTGCTCCTTTTACACGCTCGTTTACCAGGCAGACGGTGAGTCACGCACCTATCTAACATCTGTGCTTGCCCCGTGTGTAGCCTACCCCTTCAGAGGTCATTCTAGGCTGCGTGTGACACGCATACGTTCATTCTTGTGTTACTGGGTGCCACAGCGTAGTGCAGGTTTTTCTTTCTGCACACGTGGTCTAGGAGGGGTTGCGTGCACGTCATCTCCCTTTTTTGGGGCTCCTGTGCGTAGCGTGACCCGTCATCTTTCCCCAGGGGTTACAATCAGCCTTGCAAGAGCACTAGGGTACAATTACCATCTGGTACCCAACCCCTTTGACCCCCAATTGCCCAGGACAATAGTTTACAGCCACTCCGATACGCACATTTACATCAGTGCCATGGCTGGGAGTCGAGGTGGATCCGGTAGGGGACGTGGTCGTTACTTGCAGGGTGAGCCTGTCCCCCCATGTGTGGAGGACCAGTCAAGGGCACCCATAATCCCCCCCCTTCCCGTTGAGGCTGATGTGGCTGACACCATCCATGCTCAGCCCTTGTTGGACCAGCCCATTGTGGCACCAGATCTGGCTGACTCCATGGCTGACTTCCAGGTCAGCAGGCCTATGACACGTGCGCTGGTGCACGTTGATGTCACCATGCCACGTGCATCTGGGCCAGCAAGGTCATCTGCTGCACCAAGGAGGCAGGGCGGAGAGGCTGCAGGGGCAGCTGCGGCTCCATCCACCCCAGCCCTCACACACCCAGCCAGGACAGTGTCGGTCCTAGTCCATGCTGCTGACATTCCCCCTGACACCATCACACTAGAGCCAATGCCTGCACCAACTCCCATGCTGAGTGTGCAATCCCACACTCCTGATACAGAGTCCACCAGGGCTCCTGCCCCTAGTGTCCAGAGCGGCGCAGGACACTCAGGATCACCACCACCTTCCAAGCGGAAGAGGAAGAGTGCTCGTCCGGCACAGGCTGATGCCCCAGACACGGCTACACAGTCCGGCCTGTCCAGGAAGCCCAGCTTCACGGATGACGAACTGAATGCACTTGTCGAGTATGTGTCCGCACATGACAACGAGATGGTCATTGTTGCAGGATCCAAGACCACACCTGCACAACGCCAGGCACACTGGCAGACCGTTGCGGACATTGTAAGTGCCCTTGGAATCGTGAGGCGCACAGCCAATGATTGCTATAAGCGCTGGAATGACCTAAAGCGCAGGGCAAAGAGTAAGCTGGCCTCAAGTCATGCCGCAACTCTAGTGACTGGAGGTGGGTCTCCAGTAGTAGACATGGAACTCACTCCACATGAGTCAGTCGCTGGGACCTACGTCACTGAGGAACAGATCCAAGGCGTGGGAGATCTGGCTGATTACGAGGCATTGTCCGGTGAGTGCACATGCATGTGTGTGTCATCCATGTGCATGGTGTGTGTGTGAGGGCTTCTGTTTGTGTGCCAGGTGAGAGTGTGTGCGCCTGAGTCGTATGGGTCAGCCATGTGCTTCATGCAATCCTTCCTGCGCAGCTGCATTTGGCCATAGCAGTATCCCTTCTGCCAACAGTAGACATCTAGCCCAACTGCACGCCAGTTGCCCTTGAAGTATCACCTTGCCACAACATAGTTGCTTATTTTTCACTGTTCATTCAGTCAGATTGTTTGCATTCCCCCACTTTTACTAGGCATGTCACTGTCCACTAGTCACATGTCTGACATGGCTATGGTAAAGTGGAGTGACTTTGTTACCTGGATATCATTTGTACACACATGTCCCTGTGCAATTGGACCATTTCAGACTGGCAGCTCCAGGTGAAAAATCTGACCTGTTAGAATTAGAAAAGTGATTACATGCGGGAACTGGACTGAATGAATAGGTGCTGCCCTCCTCTCCATCTTCACTCAATAGCAATGGTACATGCCATCTGTGTGATGGCATGTGTGTTTCACCTGGCAATCACAGGCCAATGTGTGATGCCACTGCCAGGCAGCATGCAGAAAATGTGTTCATCTTCCATCTTGGTGTCATCAGTGTGTGCCATTTGCCTGCACTTCATACGCAGTGAGGGTGCATGCATGGGAGGGTTTTAGTCATGTGGGACATGTGTCAATCAAGTACTGGTTCTCTTGCTTCTCAGCCCTCATTGTGTGCCATGGTGCTAATGCCTGTTTCCATTTCTTTGTTTTTATGTCTTTGCAGGGGAAGACGCACCTGATACTGCTGGGGTTGTGGAGATGGTGCAGACCCAGGAGGGGTCCGAGGGCCGACCAACCACCAGTGAGGGACGTGGTGTGGTGGTGGGGGAGAACCCACAAGTGCTGCAGGTCGTGCTCTCAAGGGGTGTCTCTGGCTGCACCTCCCCCGAGCTGTACTCAGGTGTTGATTCGGATGAGACCTACGTGCCGTCGCAGGTGAGTGTTCCAGGGAGGGATTCTGTTCTGTCTCACCCACCTGCACCAGGGTCAGAACCCTCCATGGGGATGTCAGTGTTGGCAGCTACGCCTTTGGTGGTTACGGATGCAGGGTCACACTCCGCGACATCTGATCCTGTTCCTGGGCCAGCAGATCAGAGGGGGAATGCAGTCCTGCAGCCTCAGGCAGTGCCGGCACAGCAAGGCGCAGTTCGCCTTGCCCCAGACAGGTGTGGTGCCCGCCGACGTGGTGGCCGTACGCCACCTGGCAATACCGCATGGGAGCAATCCATTTACGGTATGGCAACCCAACAGGCTGCATCATCCGAGATGATGGCTCAGGCCATGGATAGGGTGGCCACTTCCATTGTCCCCCAGAAAGGCTGATGGAGCGACTAGAGCAGGCAACCGACTCCATCTGCCAGTCACACAGGGAGGACATGTTGGGGTCCAACAGGGACAGGCGGGCGGCACTGGCGACTCTGCAGGAGGCCATCTCCATTGAGTCCCAGGGCCACAGGGAAGCCCTGAGGCAGGAGCTCCTTCACCTCAGGACGACTCTTGTTGAGCTTGAGGCTTCAACACACCAAAGGACAGAACAGCAGCTGGAGCGTCTCACCCGTACGCTCTCAGCTGAGATGCAGGCAACGAGGGCGGAGGTCCGGGCATCCCGTGAGTTGTTGCATGGGGACCTCCGCACACTCATCCTCCAGAACCAGACCTACCACACCCGCATGCTTGCAGCCATGGAGGAGCAGACTAGGGCCTTGCGTGGGCTGCCTCCCATAGTGCAACCACCTCCGGATGCAGCTGCACAGGGTGATAATAGCGACAGCAGTGATACTCCCACAATAGGGTAGCCGTGTGGGCCATGAGCCCATGGAGGTGTTTTATTTTCCCAGGATCCACGCAGGTGGGTTCTGGTGTGCATCCTGTCCTCGGACCTCCTGGGTGGCCTCCCCAACCCCCCCGGGCCCATCAATGGCCATTTTTGATTGTTTCTTATTTTTATTTTTATTTTTATTTATTTTATTCCCTATTTTTTTGGGACAATTTGTTGGCTTCCGTGGTTCCTGTGGGCATACGCTGCATTGTGGCTGGGCACATGCAGGCTTGTAATGTATTTGGTTCAGATGCTTGGGTTTGAGTCACACACACCCCTCCTGCTTCCCGTTTCCATGGGCTTGCAAAGGGTGTGCCCAAGTGACAGTGAATTACACAGTGACGTTGGACTCCCATGAGCTGTGTGGGCAGTCTGTAGTCAATACTGTGTATACATTCCTAGTGCATATTGCTGTTGTGTTGTACACTGCATGGTGCATTGATGTGTAACTCATCTTCTGTGTCTACCTCCCAATTTGCAGGTCCCTTCCTCATGTCTACACAAGGACCTCTAGTCTGGAGATGGGGTCCATGTTGGCAGCAGTGCACCTACAACTCTACATGGCGCCAACACTGCACAGTTGGTAGTGGTGGGAGTGCAGGCATTTCCAGGTGGTGAGACTACTAATATGTAACATTTGTGATGTCATGTTAATGGTAGTACGTGCTCAAGTATGTTGTTGGTCCGGCATTGCTGTGAGCATTTCAGGTGTTGCAGGTTTCTAATAGGGACACTGTACATAGTGACACTAGTGTCATGTTGTGGGGATTACTTTGTTTACCAGCAAATAGCATGACATGGCACGGTGTGTCGTGTGGCGGTGCTGGGGTTGGGTTGGCTGACATGGCACTGTCCTCTTGTTGCATTTTGCAAGTGGGTATTCATTTTAGCTGCTTGAATGTGTAACTTCACAAAACTGCATTGGTGGTGTCTGTGTGGGTAGGGATGCACACATTGTGACACTTCCAGGTGAACAATCTCAGGCTGATATGGTATTCACGGTTCATTCTCCAGACATTCAGGATCAGTGTCAGGTTGAGTCATCATTGATTGTCAGATGGAATGTGCCAGGGCAGTGTGCATTCCACAGGGGTGTGATTTCTATGTGAAGTAATTAGCCACTAGCTGTGTACGGGCTGCCTCCCCCCGTGCCCTTTCCCCTCCCATGCGCAGCGGCTGTGCATGTGGTTGGGGATGTGGGGCCACCACCATGTCCATGGCCAGGCCCCGGCGTGTTGCAACGTTGTGCAGGACACATGCTGCCACTATGATCCTGCACACTACTGGGGGAGCGTATAACAGCTGGCCGCCAGAACGGTCAAGGGAGCGAAAGCGTGACTTTAGCACTCCGAATGTGCGCTCCACTATGCCCCGGGTCGTAATGTGGGCTGTGTTATATCTTACCTCGGGTGGCGTGGTGGGGTTCCGAATTGGCGTCATCATGTGGGGGCTGAGAGACCCCACCCACTATGGCACTTGTCCGCTGAAATGATCCAGTGGCTAAGAAGTGCAGTACATTGAGGACCTTCTCCAGGGGGCTGAGTGCTTGGGAGCACAGGGTGGGTGATGTGAGGTCATCCTCCCACTCACTCACCAGGTCCAGTATTATGTGTGGTGGAAACCTGTACCTCCCATACACCTGGTCATCAGGCATCCCGAAAAGGCTGGTTCTGGGTGTGAATATTCTGGCCCTGACTATCCTCCTCCTCCTCCTTTGGTAGCCCACTGCCACTGCTGCTAGGAACGGTATGTTCATCGTGGCGTCTGAGCTTGTTATTGTTAAAGTGCGCAAATTTATGCTTTGCGCGTGTTCTAGGCGAGCGTGTGACCCGCGCACCCCTGGAATCCAGTTCCCAGTCCAATAGCGTGTGGAAATTCCCACGCACCACGGGATACAGGTGCGCTGACGTACTTGCGTGTGTAAGTGGCCGCGCACCCATGAAATACACGTACATAGGCCAATCGCGTGTACGCGCACTATTGTCCAATTACACGCGATGTCACTCTGACGTGCAGTATTTCCACGTGTGCTCCGTCATCACGTGCTGAGTGGGGAACACCCGTGCGGGTCACGTCACAGAGGCGCTTATGCGCTGAGGGACTCTGGTCCAATAGAATCGCGTATGCGTGCTGACGCGCTTACGCGCTAAGGGCCTTTCCTCGGATTTCACGCTGACGTGCAGGATTTTCACGTGCCAAATCACTCCGTATCAAGCTGGCCACGCGAAAACACACGGAAGACCACGCTCCTGCCCAGAAGGCCAAGTTACTGCCCCCCAGTGCCCCGAGCAGCCTCCCACGTGCCATCTGCTGCTGCCTGCCGGCCTGCCTGCCTGCTGCCACCGTGCCCTGCCATTTGGTGCCTGCACATCAGCCATCTGCAGGGGTCCAGTTGCTGTGTCCACCCCTGCTGGAACTGAAGACTCCCGACTGGGATTACATCGCTCCACAGCCCAGCCCCAGGACCCAGTTGCCCACCCACACCTGCCTCTGGGGTTGCCATGTCGGGCACTTCCACATCTGGCACCAGTGGCAACCCCAGGCCAGAGGGGCAGAGGGGCACCAGCATGTCCTGGGGCAGTATGATGCCCTCTTTGGATCGTCCCGCGCCAGCAAGGAAGGACGGGAGAGGATCTGGGCCGACTGTGTGGTTGCCATCAACGCGGAGGGGGTGGCAACCCGCAACGTCCTGAAGATCAAGAAGCGCTGGGAGGAATTGAGGTCCAGGACCCTTGTGAAGGCCCGGCGCCTCGTGGAGGGGGGCCGGGGCCGCATGAGTTCCATCCAGATGAGGGTCCTGGAACGCGTACGCCCAGCGCTCCACGCCCAGATCCTTGAGAGGGAGGCCCGTCTGGAGTTGAGCTGTAAGTGTCCAAGCATTACTGTGTGAGACAGGGCATGTTGCGGTGTGCTGGTTCTATGATACTTGCCTGTATGTGTGCCATAGGCCATGTATGCATGTATGTGTGCAGGGACATCATGGTAATGCATGTGCGACCAGTGATGTGTGACCCACATGGTTGTTGCATGTGTTCAAATGCCGCATGGGGAGCCCTATGCAGATTTTGAACATGAGAGCATGCCAGTCTCTGTACCTGGACATGGGTGGGGGTGAGGGATGGGTGCTGATGCCAGGTACATATATGGTAGCCATGTCTGTGTGCCTGACCTGCGTGTCTGTGACTTGTGCATGCCATGGATGCATGACACATGTGTGTGACAATGCACAGATTCAGTGAAGCAGCCAAATTACCCTTGTATCCGCTGTGTTTGGTGTGTTTGGGGCCAGATGGATGTGACTGAGGTGAAGTGTGTGCATGTGATAGGCATGAGCCATGATGCATGTGAGTTACATATCATTGAATGTTTCAAGAGTCCATTGGACATGCATGGAAATGTCCATGGCATGCACCATGCCTGTTACTGTGTGTGTTTTGCCTGGACTGACCCATGTGTTGTGGAGGGACATGATGGAAGTGTACTTTGACAGTGGTGCTCATCTGCTATTGCTTCCTGTCTAGGGGACCATTGTACAGTGCCCTGATGCTTGTGTTCTTTGTCTCCCTCTACGCAGCGGCTAGTGAAGAAGAGGGCGGAGACGGCGCTGTGGAGCAAGGTGGCGGGGATGCCCCCACGGCTGCAGCGGAAGGGGTGGGTGAGCCCCCACAGGGGCCTGCTACGGTGGGAGACGGTGAGGAGCCATCCAGGTTGGTGGTTTGCACAGAGGAGGAGGAGGCCCCCACTGGGGCACACATGGGGCCTGGTGGGGGCATCCCTGCTGGTGCAAGTGGTGCAGTCCAGGGCCAGGGGCAGGAGGCAGCACAGGTCACCGTGGAGGGGCCTGTGCATGTCGCTGTCCCTGACCCTGTGAGTGCCCCACCATGCACCAGCAGGGATGCCCCGTCCCAGGCCCGTCCGCAGGTAGAGGGGATGTCCATGTCACCTGACTCCCCTCCACCTGCGGACGTGGGAACCCCTGGCAATGTGGAGAAGGTCCTGATTGGGGTCGCGATGCGCACGGCTGTGATTCGTGATGCCGTGCGTGCTTCCCAGGAGGAGCACGCACGTCATCACGAAGTGCACCGTGCCGACGTGGCCCAATTGGGATCGGCCATGTTAGGGGGTTTCCTGCATGTGTTGGCCAATCTGGCGGCCCTCTCCTCCTCTGTGCAGGCTATACACCAGTCGTTCTCCTTGCCGTCTTCCGGCCCAGATGCCACCAGGGCCCCCTGTGGACCTGCCCCGATCAATGCAGCCAGCTCGGTGGGGATCCCATCCCTGCCACAGTTGGGAGTCGGAGGTCCAGCAGGGGTGGACAACACAGCAACTGCACCCCAGCAGATGGAAGATGTGACAGCATCATCGGGCAGGGCACGTGCACGACGGCGTCGGTGGTTTCCATCAGCCTGGATGCCGTCGTGCTGGCAGAGGCAGTGGCGTCGGAGGCAGCAGCAGGCTCGACGTGGGAGGCATCATGGCTCGGGGCCATCAAGATCAGAGGGGCAGGCATCGGCCGGAGGGCAGGGCAACCCTGGGATGGTGGTTTCTTCCGTGTGGGAGCAGTTGGTCCAGCGGATAGGTGCGGAGCGGCAGCGGGCGGAAGAGGAGCGGCTCACCATGGTCAGGGCGGAGTTCTCCATGCGTCGGGCGTTGAGGCGGGCTGAGTGCCTCGAGGAAGCTCGCAGGGAGTTTGAGCTGGACATGGGGTTATCCCTGCGAGACCTCGGGGCCAGGACAGAGTCCCGCCTCCAGGACATCGACATGGAGTTCGATGATGCCCTGGCCAGCAACATCACCGAGTGAGCCGCAGGACTTGCCCGCTGCCTTTGTATATAGTTATTTAGTTAGTTAGTGTTAGGTTTCCTTTATTAATTTTTATTTTTTTGGACCGCTCGGACAATGGCCACTTTTTTGTATATATTATTTTCATTAGGTAGTAGTAGGTTTCATTTATGGTGTTGGGCTCATGGACCCTGGAATATTCGTGTATATAGTTTGCTTTTTGAAGAAACATTTTTTTTATTAATTATTGTGTTCACCATGAGGAAATGGTTTTTCATTATTTTCCTTCCACATGATATTGCTTTGGACAACATTTGTTTTTGGATTACTTTGTTTTTTTTATTTTTACATTTGTTCTCGGACATGGACCATTTATTTTGTTATCCCCATTGTTGTATGTTTGATTTGTTTACTTATTTTTCATCTTTAATACATGTTTTTTTAACTTACACTTGTGGTATTTTCTCATTGGTTTCATACATGTCATGATATGTGTTTTGACATTCACTTGCACCCATTGTGTATGTGTGTGTGACGGACATGTGTTCATTTACAGACTTGCCATTGGGGTTGTATCATGTAATTGCATTCACTATGTGGGTGGATGCAATCCTTGCCTGGGTGTTTGTGCTGGGTATGCTGCCCATTACTGCCATGATTGAGTATCGTCAGGACCTGGGGGCAGGGGGACATGTGTGGGTGCCTGGTGGAGGCTGCCCCTGCACTGCTGGGGGGTGGAGGTGGTGGGTGACATGGGTGGGGGCCTGCTGGCAGGTGCCCCACAGTGCTGGGGGGTGGGGGTGGTGGGTGACATGGGTGGGGGCCTGCTGGCAGGTGCCCCACAGTGCTGGGGGGTGGGGGTGGTGGGAGACATGGTTGGGGGCCTGGTGGAGGCTGCCCCTGGTGGCTGGGGGGTGGGGGTGGTGGGAGACATGGGTGGGGGCCTGGTGGAGGATGCCCCTGCACTGCTGGGGGGTGGGGGTGGTGGGTGACATGGGTGGGGGCCTGGTGGAGGGTGCCCCTGCACTGCTGGGGGGTGGGGGTGGTGGGAGACATGGGTGGGGGCCTGCTGGCAAGTGCCCCACAGTGCTGGGGGGTGGGGGTGGTGGGAGACATGGGTGGGGGCCTGGTGGAGGCTGCCCCTGGTGGCTGGGGGGTGGGGGTGGTGGGAGACATGGGTGGGGGCCTGGTGGAGGGTGCCCCTGGTGGCTGGGGGGTGGGGGTGGTGGGTGACATGGGTGGGGGCCTGGTGGAGGATGCCCCTGCACTGCTGGGGGGTGGGGGTGGTGGGAGACATGGGTGGGGGCCTGGTGGAGGATGCCCTTGCACTGCTGGGGGGTGGGGGTGGTGGGTGACATGGGTGGGGGCCTGCTGGCAGGTGCCCCACAGTGCTGGGGGGTGGGGGTGGTGGGAGACATGGGTGGGGGCCTGGTGGAGGGTGCCCCTGGTGGCTGGGGGGTGGGGGTGGTGGGAGACATGGGTGGGGGCCTGGTGGAGGATGCCCCTGCACTGCTGGGGGGTGGGGGTGGTGGGAGACATGGGTGGGGGCCTGCTGGCAGGTGCCCCACAGTGCTGGGGGGTGGGGGTGGTGGGAGACATGGGTGGGGGCCTGGTGGAGGGTGCCCCTGGTGGCTGGGGGGTGGGGGTGGTGGGTGACATGGGTGGGGGCCTGGTGGCGGATGCCCCTGCACTGCTGGGGGGTGGGGGTGGTGGGAGACATGGGTGGGGGCCTGGTGGAGGATGCCCCTGCACTGCTGGGGGGTGGGGGTGGTGGGTGACATGGGTGGGGGCCTGCTGGCAGGTGCCCCACAGTGCTGGGGGGTGGGGGTGGTGGGTGACATGGGTGGGGGCCTGCTGGCAGGTGCCCCACAGTGCTGGGGGGTGGGGGTGGTGGGTGACATGGGTGGGGGCCTGCTGGCAGGTGCCCCACAGTGCTGGGGGGTGGGGGTGGTGGGAGACATGGTTGGGGGCCTGGTGGAGGCTGCCCCTGGTGGCTGGGGGGTGGGGGTGGTGGGAGACATGGGTGGGGGCCTGGTGGAGGATGCCCCTGCACTGCTGGGGGGTGGGGGTGGTGGGTGACATGGGTGGGGGCCTGGTGGAGGGTGCCCCTGCACTGCTGGGGGGTGGGGGTGGTGGGAGACATGGGTGGGGGCCTGCTGGCATGTGCCCCACAGTGCTGGGGGATGGGGGTGGTGGGAGACATGGGTGGGGGCCTGGTGGAGGCTGCCCCTGGTGGCTGGGGGGTGGGGGTGGTGGGAGACATGGGTGGGGGCCTGGTGGAGGGTGCCCCTAGTGGCTGGGGGGTGGGGGTGGTGGGTGACACGGGTGGGGGCCTGGTGGAGGATGCCCCTGCACTGCTGGGGGGTGGGGGTGGTGGGTGACATGGGTGGGGGCCTGGTGGAGGATGCCCCTGCACTGCTGGGGGGTGGGGGTGGTGGGTGACATGGGTGGGGGCCTGCTGGCAGGTGCCCCACAGTGCTGGGGGGTGGGGGTGGTGGGAGACATGGGTGGGGGCCTGGTGGAGGGTGCCCCTGGTGGCTGGGGGGTGGGGGTGGTGGGTGACATGGGTGGGGGCCTGGTGGAGGATGCCCCTGCACTGCTGGGGGGTGGGGGTGGTGGGAGACATGGTTGGGGGCCTGGTGGAGGCTGCCCCTGGTGGCTGGGGGGTGGGGGTGGTGGGAGACATGGGTGGGGGCCTGGTGGAGGATGCCCCTGCACTGCTGGGGGGTGGGGGTGGTGGGTGACATGGGTGGGGGCCTGGTGGAGGGTGCCCCTGGTGGCTGGGGGGTGGGGGTGGTGGGTGACATGGGTGGGGGCCTGGTGGAGGATGCCCCTGCACTGCTGGGGGGTGGGGGTGGTGGGAGACATGGGTGGGGGCCTGGTGGAGGATGCCCCTGCACTGCTGGGGGGTGGGGGTGGTGGGTGACATGGGTGGGGGCCTGCTGGCAGGTGCCCCACAGTGCTGGGGGGTGGGGGTGGTGGGAGACATGGTTGGGGGCCTGGTGGAGGCTGCCCCTGGTGGCTGGGGGGTGGGGGTGGTGGAGACATGGGTGGGGGCCTGGTGGAGGATGCCCCTGCACTGCTGGGGGGTGGGGGTGGTGGGTGACATGGGTGGGGGCCTGCTGGCAGGTGCCCCACAGTGCTGGGGGGTGGGGGTGGTGGGAGACATGGTTGGGGGCCTGGTGGAGGCTGCCCCTGGTGGCTGGGGGGTGGGGGTGGTGGGAGACATGGGTGGGGGCCTGGTGGAGGATGCCCCTGCACTGCTGGGGGATGGGGGTGGGGGTGACATGGGTGGGGGCCTGGTGGAGGGTGCCCCTTGTGGCTGGGGGGTGGGGGTGGTGGGTGACATGGGTGGGGGCCTGGTGGAGGGTGCCCCTGGTGGCTGGGGGGTGGGGGTGGTGGGTGACATGAGCAGGTGTGCAGGGTAGTCCCCTGTGGTGGGTGCTGCCTGCAGGGGCCGTGGAGGGTGTACAGGTAATACCTGGGAGCACACAGCCAAATCGCGTGTGGAACTTCCCGCGCACCCCTGCAATCCACGTACCCTGCCTAATCGCGTGTGGAACTTCCCGCGCACCCCTGAAATCCACGTACCCGGCCAAATCGCGTGTGTAACTTCCCGCGCACCCCTGAAATCCACGTACCCGGCCAAATCGCGTGTGTAACTTCCCGCGCACCCCTGAAATCCACGTACCCTGACAAATCGCGTGTGGTACTTCCCGCGCACCCCTGAAATCCACGTACCCTGACTAATCGCGTGTGGAACTTCCCGCGCACCCCTGCAATCCACGTACCCTGCCTAATCGCGTGTGGAACTTCCCGCGCACACCTGAAATCCACGTACCCGGCCAAATCGCGTTTGGTACTTCCCGCGCACCCTTGAAATCCACGTACACGGCCAAATCGCGTGTGGAACTTCCCGCGCACCCCTGCAATCCACGTACCCTGCCTAATCGCGTGTGGTACTTCCCGCGCACCCCTGAAATCCACGTACCCGGCCAAATCGCGTGCGATACTTCCCGCGCACCCCTGAAATCCACGTACCCTGACTAATCGCGTGTGGAACTTCCCGCGCACCCCTGAAATCCACGTACCCAGCCAAATCGCGTGTGGAACTTCCCGCGCACCCCTGAAATCCACGTACCCTGCCTAATCGCGTGTGGAACTTCCCGCGCACCCCTGCAATCCACGTACCCTGCCTAATCGCGTGTGGATCTTCCCGCGCACCCCTGAAATCCACGTACCCGGCCAAATCGCGTGTGGAACTTCCCGCGCACCCCTGAAATCCACGTACCCTGCCTAATCGCGTGTGGAACTTCCCGCGCACCCCTGAAATCCACGTACCCGGCCATATCGCGTGTGGAACTACCCGCTCACCCCTGCAATCCACGTACCCTGACAAATCGCGTGTGGTACTTCCCACGCACCCCTGTAATCCACGTACCCGGCCAATTCGCGTGTGAGACTTCCCGCGCACCCAGGTATACACGCACACGTTTTTTTTCTGTCAGCGCGTGTCTGTGTTTGTGGGTACCCCTTTGCACGTCATTTGTCCTGGAGGGCCACAGTATTGGGCATTCATCATGGCTGTATATAGGTGCTATTTGTTGGCGCACCTTTTGGCGCACATTTCTTCCAGGCGCAGAGACGCTACCGCCTGCTTTCTTGTGGCGGTCGTGTTTGTGCCTGTGCGCTGGTTTGAGCGTGCGCTTTTTTGCCCTATTCTATTCCATGAAAACGTGTTGTAGGCGAGCGTGTGGGCGTTCCGCGCACTTGTACCCTGTGCTTCCCCCGTGACGCCCACATTTTGGCAAGTTGTTCCCCATTCCGAGTGGTACGCCCTGTGTTCCGCCTACTTTTGTTGCGTGCGCCGCGCTATGTGCGATTTTCGCTGTGGCCTGTGCGATTTTCGCTCTGACCTGGCGCACGCTGTTTGATGGCCTGTGCGCCAACGTGCGCCGCGCACTTTTTTATCGCACATCCGCTGGTTTTCTCGCGCACGGACTTCCATGAATCGACGTGCGCTGCTTTTCGTGCGATTTTCGCACTTGCACTGCGATTTTCGCTATTCCACTGCGAATCGCACGTTTTTGCCCACTTGCGCCGCGCTAATTATTCCATGAATCGGCCTGTATGTCTAACTGAAGACATGAAGTTGTTCACTTCACCTGTTTCTGTAACTGGTCTAGAGAAACCAAAGCTGCGTTTGGTGTAGTATTTCCCTTTGTTTTTGTATTTGCGACAACAATATTTGCCACATTTGTGTCTTTAAATTGTACAATTTGTGCATGAAGATCACTATGTCTTGTTTGTGAAGGGATTTCACAAGTGACATATTTTCGGATGAACTGCAAACCAGTGGCATCACTGTACTGACCAAATTTAGGAGCATCTTTAATCCATTAAAGCATGTGGATATGTGGTGCTCCTCTGGCTTGGTATTCTTTTCTCCAAAAGAAGTGTTGCACTTGGGAAGGAACAGTTGTATTACAAATAAAGTGTAGCATAACAATGAAACGATGGTGGAAATATCTTGAAACTTTAACAGGATCTAGAGAGCAAAGTTCTCCAGGTGTTAGTATATCTATGTTTGTTTTGTTTTTGTTTGATATGCATAGGAAATCAGGTATATCTTCCCATGCATATTCTGCACAACTTAATGTAACAAACCAAGTGGGAGGTCCAAGGTTTCTGATCATACAACGTACATCTCCGTGACGTCGGAACCAGTATTCTTTTTATACCACACATGTTTGCAAAGACAAAGAGATGTGTAATGCTTGATTGTAAAACCTCATCTTTTTCTTGCACTTTTTGTATTAATTGCATAGCTGACATATTTTGAAAGTGGATTGCCGATTTCAATATTTGTGCAACTCCATAACATAGAGTTGCTAGTTCACTTTCAAAGAGTAGGTAGAATATGTATTCTACATTTTGTCTAAATCTAGGATCTTCAGAATACATTTGTAATGAACAGTATTCTGATGCTGTTATCTGAGTGGGTCTATCATCATACCTTCCTCCTTTGCCAGTAGGAAATAGTAGAGGAAAAGCATGTGCTTCTATACTTTTTTCCCATATGCTCATTGGTGATCCTTTGGTTTGTCGCATCTGGTACGTTTCTAGTGCATCATCTATACTGTCATTAGAGTGCAATGGATGAATTGTATAATGGTCTAAAATATTGGATACTGCAGCAGGATCCAGAAGTTCAAATGGACCAGTTTCTGGTGACTCTTGAATTATTTCAGTTGTTTCCCTTAAGTTTTCTTCAATATTTATTTCTTTGTAGTATTCATTATTGTCTTTTAGATATTGCAAGCCTTGTGTAACTTTAAGTAAGTCAACGAGTTGTTGTCAAATTGTTTTGTCTTTTGGTGGTACACCATTTACTAAGACAATTAAAGATTGCTCTATTGGACGTTGCACTCCTAGAGTGTGCACATTTTCTGTCAGATCTAATGGTTAAATAAACTACTTTGCCACAAATGCCTTTTATCAATTCAGAGGGACGTAATTTTGCTGTTTTTGGTTGAGGGCATATTATTGCTTGAAATGGGTGTACTGTTTGAATTATGATGCTTTCATATAAATTCAGTTGTTGCAGGGGTTTTGGTAGTGGGAATAATTCCAAGTGATTAGTGATAGCACATGAAGGAGTTTGGTTGTTGTCAAGTTTTGTAGTGCAGTAACTGCAAAGTATTAGGGTCACTTATTTCGTATTTGTTTTCTGCTAAAAGGTATAGAGCTAATTCAAAACATTTGGACTCTTCATTGTCTTCTATTTTGTATGTTCCGTCTATAGTTTTTGTGTTACTTTTGTAAAAAGTTCTGCGGCAACACACACACACATGGCTTGGTACTTCAGCGGATGTCCTTTACATTTTAGTATTTCTTTTTTTTATGTGTGTAGTAGAAGGTTGCCATGTGCAGAATTGTTTCTAGTCTGTTCTAAGGCTATTGCATTTTGTAAGTGGCTTTCACTTCCAAAATATTTTCTCTGGATACGGTCAATTTCTTCTTTTAGGTCTTTGGGTGTACCATTTAGAAGAGTGTTATTTAAATTGGCTAGTTCTAAAGCAGTACTTTTAGCATAGTACAGTTTATAGACTAGATTTCTTACAGTTGAATGATGTGTTGATATCATTTTGATATCATGGAAGGTGCTTTTGCAAATAGGTCCTGAAATACAGGCTAATGAATGCCCTTGTAGTTCTGTGTATTTGCGCACTGGACAGGTATCCATATTTTGCAGCACTTTCATTTTGATTTTGTCTTTACCTTTCACATACTGATTGAGGAAATGGCGTAAAGATTTGAAAGATTTGTTGGGAATGTTACACATTGACGTGCACAGCGATTTGTATACTGGACATTCTGGTTCAGTCAAATGGAGAGGTAATTCTGAGTTTTTTGGGTATATTTTTGTAAGCAGTGTTTCTTGTTCCATGATAGTATTATTCATTTTTTCATCACCTCGTCCACTGCTATGGATGGCAATGTTGTTTGTTTGGTTTTGTTTGTATGCTTCTTCATTAAAATATGGTTCTGTGGTTGTGGTGTGACTTCATTCACCTCCACATATATTTAAGAAGTTATTTTTGTTGACATTGCATTTATTGAGAAGTTTTTTGTAGTTTAGTACTTAGTTCTGTTTGTGATTTCATCCTGTTTAAAACTAAAATAAATAACTTCCTTTTGAGAAGGATTGCACCCTCTACGTGAGCTTCTAGAATTGATTTTCTATGGTAGGATTTAAGGGTTGTGCATGATTTCCCTCCTGTTTTTATAAGATTCTGAAGGACTCTGGCGGAAAATGTTTGCTAAATTTGGTATGGTTACTTGCCACTAGATCAAGATTTATTGGAGCAGTGTTAGCAGTAGTGATAGCTGAATTCTTGTTAATCACTTTCTGTTTCGTTTTACATTTTGATAGAGGAGGCAAAGTTTCTGTATTAGAAGCTTCTTTTGTTTCGCTAAATGACTGCATTAGCTGTTTTGTTTGAACGTTTTGTACAAACTCTGGTAGAGATGGATGCTTATTTTGGACACTTTTATTTTCATTTGCTCTATTTTTGCGTTTGTATTTGTATTTGTATTTATTTTATTTATAAAGCGCAGCCAGGCCCAGGTGCATACGGGCGCATAAGTTAGATCTGGTTACAGTTGCAATTGAAGGCAGTCAATAAGGGTTACGTTACATTGTAGTTACAGGTGGGTACAAACTTAGTCATGCAAATGCATATATACATAGTCTAGTATAAGTACATTAATTACAAAAGTGTGCCAGTGACAGTCGATCATGCTGGGATCAGGCGGTTAGGGTGTCAAAGAGTCCATGTTGTGAAGCCAACACTTCGTGTTATGTTTAAATGGGTTAAATGAAGGTTCTGCACGCAAAGGTGCAGGTATTGTGTTCCATAATTTAGAGGCTTGTACAGGGAAGTTGCTTTCTACGGACTTGCTTTTTGGTAGGCATTCTTTGGGGTCTGTTGAGAAAAAAGAAGGTATTTGTTGATCTGTTTTGCAATGTATGTGTGCTGTGTGCATGCGTGTATGAGTTTGATGGGAAAGATGTATGTGGTGGTGTGTAAATGTGCATTGGGCAGTTACAATGAGTTGGGAAGGCTATGCTTCTGTTTGTATGTTACTACACGGTGGTTCAGATGAGAGTAAAACGTGAGCTAGTGATGAGGGGAAGCATTAATAGTAAACGTAATAGTATAAAATTAAAACAGTTCTTTGTTTGTAGTACTAACATTCTAAGGGTTGAGTATGTAATTTGTGTTCTAAAAAATGGGGATTTGTGTGCCATTCTGCCTGCTAATCTCTGTTTAATAAATGGGGATTTTTGGGCAGAATGGTTCAGAAATCGATGTTTTTTTTGGTGCACAAATTACATGAATGAACCACACAGTGTCTTTGAGGATATAAAGGTAGTATTGTACTTACTTTTTTGTGTGGAATGAGCAGGTTTCTTCGGATATGTTGTTTGCAGTTTAGATGCTGCTGATTTTCAGGAGAGTGGTCTTCACTGCAATTGTACAAGGAAGAAGTTAGCATATTTGTGTGTTTACAGCACTGATGTTAATGTACACGTTGATTTGTATGTTTTTTTGGTAGTATTCTTGTTTGATATCTGAACATAGTGTATGCATGCATTTCATTTCACTATGTGCAGCCTTTATATGTTATTTACAGTATGTTAGTTCAACATTCTTCGCAAATGAGTAGAATTTTAAGTGCATGACATTCACTTGTTTTTTTTTTTGCAGCTTTGTTGTAGATAGCAGAGAGGTTTGGAAGTGATTGTTCATTATAGTAGATGGGAAAAATTTGAATAATTCATATTATAACTAGACATGTGAATAATCGGGAGCACCTGAGAGGGAGATTTCACCACAGCAATCGGGAACATTTATTTTCTCATACCATTGCATTGGGATTAGCATTAATTTTGGCGGGAGACAGTAAAGAATTGTGACATTTTTCAATGAAAAATTGAGTCTCGCTCGTAAATCGGGAGGGTTGGCATGTATGTATAGGTTATGTGGGAGACAGTAAAAAATAGTTCGATTTTTCAAAGAAAAATCGGGAGTCTTGCACTTAAATTGAGAGTGTTGCCATGTATGTACTGGCTATGCAGATTTAGTGTCATTACTTTGTTTATATGGATTCATATGAGTTGTACATGTACTCTGAATAAAATATGCATACCCGTACTTTGTAATCATGCATGTGGATATGCATGGTGGTGGTAAATGGAGGGAAGGCCCTAAAAGTGTCAGGGCTGTGGGCTGTTTGGACGTGGTACACAAGGGGATTGTCCTGACCACTGTATTTGTGTGGTCTACTTTCTAGTTACTGTAAACCCAAAATGTGTTCTGTCATATAACACACAGTTTAATTTCTTTAGTATGTAGTAGTAATCAACCCATCAATTGATAGTACAGACAAAAGTTTGAAACTAGGTACAGCTTTCCTTTATTTAGCTGTTCATGCATTTTGTAGTCATGCATTTAAAAAGTTTTTTTGAGTAGATTTTTCATATACATAAAAGTTCATTTTACCGAGTGTGGTTTGTTTTTTTTAAAACAAAGAACATTAAACAATCCATTAATGGCAACTGAATAATGAAACACAATTTCATTTGTACAAAGCTAAGTTATATTTGTGCTTTAAAGTTTTTGTGTATATATCCACCACCTTTAGTGACAAGTGATAGCTAAAGATACACAGTACAACCAGATCAAAGAAACAAAGTCACAATTGGTTGTTTTTAGCAAGGCTAGAGGGTGACCTAACACATGGTCGACGTCTGGGTATAAGTCAGGTAGTTGGAAGGGCCAGATAGTGCACACCGGGTTGCTGGTCCTCAGACGTTTCGGCAAGGTGCCTTCATCCAGGGCCTGGAATAGGTCTCCCTTAGGGATAGTAACACTGTGGATCCTGCAATGGGTGGTCCATCAGTGTCAAGAATGGAGTGAGTGTTCCATAATTGTTCAAGAGTTGTTAAGTACAGCAACAGGCTGCTTGTATAGTGTAGCTTGTGAGGAGCTGGTAGTTATGAAGAGCTGGTAGTAGTGGGGATCCCCCCAGTACCGACACTGGAAAGTATTGAAAATGTAAAAATTCCAGTAGAGTGGGAGCTAAAGTATCCCAACAATGGACGCTGTCCTGCTAGATGCCGGCGGTCCGCATCCTCAACGTGGATATGCATGGAGCTGTAAGTAGAAATCTTCGAGACTTGTACAGTAGTTTTTGTAGTAGGTGCTTTCCAACGATATGAAACTTGTATTCAGAGTGATCAACAGTACATTTGAAGTGCGGAACTCTGATGATGGAGTTAGATATAGAGGTCTTGGATGTGATTGGTGGATGGTTGTGTGACTGCTTAGCTGTATCCAATGAGAGAATGGAAACGAGAGTGATGTGGAAAGGGTAGAAGGGCTGGGTAAGAGTTACGTGCCGCGCGGACACCGCGGCTGTCTGCGGGTAGGGCGTGCCACATACGGGTTTTCCAGCAAATCCAGTATGGCAAGGGGTCTGTAGGGATCAGCCAATCAGATGTTGATGTTGTTGATTTGTGTAGAAAAAGAGTGTGTGTAGTGAAGATGGCAGAGGTGGAGAAAGGCAGGGTGTTGGTGCTCGGAGATATGTTTGTCCATGATTTACAGCAATATTCTCAATGCAGGCATGTGGCAAACAATTTCGATGTTAGAGGAGTGGAGGTGGTGTGGAGCGCTGTGACTGACTGCAGTGTAGAGGCAATTCTCGAAGTTTTTTGAGATATGCACAGGATGAACATTCCCCATGTTGTAATTTTGCACTATGGTGCTTTCCATTTGGGCTACGTGAGTTCCCCTACTTTGTTGGCAGATTTGGAACAGTTGATTCAAGCAGTAATCGACACCTTTCCAAAAACTAATGTAATTTTTTTTGGATTACTACCTAGAGCAATATGGGACAACAGTTCTGTTGTTTGTCCTCAGCAAAACATTGCCAGGTGTGCAATCAATCGAGGCATGTGTGCTTTCATGCTAAGAGCTAGTATGTTTTTCTGTAACAACGAAAATATTGTTTCGAGTAATGCTGCTTCATTTGAAGCAGATGGTGTTTCTTTATCTTTTTTTGGGAAATGCTATGTTCTTTTGGAATGTAAGGGTTGCTTTGGAACAGGTTATGTGAAGATTTTAGTTGTAAAATAAGAAGAAAAAAACCACCAAAAAATACAAAATAACAGGTGTCTGTCAGGCATCTGCAAAAAAACAAAGAAAAATGGCTCTTTTCAGAGCCCACCTTAAAGGGGAAATGGGAAACACTATTTAAATGTAGATTCACCACGCTCAGGACATGCCGGTAGTCTGCGGACAGCGCGTATTACATACAGGAATTCTGGGGTAGAGAGGCATGCAAATGAGAATGAGCAGAGCTAGGGAATGGTCAGTAAAGTTTAGTGGATGTGTTGTGTAAGGAGAGATTTAGTGAGGACGTCTTTTTCCTGAGAGAAGAAAATATAGCTATGGCTGTGTGTTTTCGTAAACAGATTATCTAGATTTTGGGAGACTCATGGATACATTGGTTGGAGGTGCATGCAGAACGTGGTGGTGTATCTGCAGATCTTGGATTCACTCATGTGGAAGTGTACTGGCATGGAATGAAGTGGCTGGACTTGGTACCGCTCTTTGCTACTTTACAGACAGAGCATCATCCTGACATAATTATAATTCATTGTGGAGGGAACCGTTTAGGACATGTGTCTGGAATTTCTTTGCAATTTGCAATGAAAGAAGGACTTGAGAAGGTCATGGACATGTTTCCAAATTCCCAAGTAATTTTTTCTTGTATTGCGCAAAGACAAATGTGGCTGCGTTCTTCTTCATTTGGTCCACAAGTGGAGAAAGCGAGGTGCAATGTGAATAAGGCTGTTTGTGCCTTTCTAAGAGATGTTGGCATGTCCTCTTTTCACAATGAAAATATTATGTTTTGTAGCACATTCATTTTTTGCAGAAATGGAGTTTATTTTACATATGCTGGCAATCATATTTTTCTTAGAAATGTACAAAATGCATCGCAACCTTTTTTGGAATTATAGTCATCTATTTTGCATTAGAGGGTGACAAATCCAAGTTTTTATAACACACAAAACACCACCAAAAGGCTCTTTTCAGTGCCACCACTTACACCCAGAGAAAATTGCATTGGATTTGCTAGGGCAGCACCCCAAAATTGTATCTGTCATAAGACTGTCCGCGGACATTTGGAAAATGTGCAAGGACTTGCACTGTTTATTTGATAGTTTTATTTTTAAACTGAGAAAGGCGGCTCTGAAAAGAGCCTTTTTTTTGGATTTTTGTTGTTTTATATTTTTTTGGCTTTTTTACACACAACACACTAGGAGAGGAGGGGAAAGGAGGGTAAGGAAGGGACACCAACCACAGGGATAAGAAAGGGTAGGTGGAGAGAGGAAGATGTAGGGTGGGCCTTATTTAGGTAGGTAGCATGTCTTCTGGTGGTACGTGACCGTAGTCTCAAAATGAAAGCATTTCGAAGACTCTCCCCCCTGCAGAGTACTGCATCACAGTACATACACAATATTGTGACCCTCGAAAGGTAGGGGTCAACAGCATTGCAAATGGCCTGTGAAGCAGCTGGAGGGATGCCCTCTCCCACAGGAGTGTCTCTTGTGGTGAGAGGAGCGGAAACGGAGGATGCTGTGGAGGAACTCAACCTACTACGTTCATCACAAGGCACAAACTTGCGAATGTCCGCACCGTGGAATGTTAGGTGTCGCTTCATGGATGAACCACTCAGCACTAATTTGCACTGGTTACAGGTGACCTTGTCCACACATGCTTTTGGTATGTTACCATAAATAGTAAACAACCGCCACACCCATGACTCCCGGCGAGTGCTGGTAGTAGGGCGTTCCTCCACCTCATTCTCTTCATCCTCTTCATCCTCGTCCTCTACATCCTCATGCGTGTTCCTCTTTGCAGGCCCTTGGGGAGGTGGTGGTGGTGGAGGGTTTGGGGTAGTGCTGAGGCTGATGAAGCAACAGCAGCCATGGATGCCATTAGGGTTGAAGAGGTAATCTCAGCTAGAGCACTAAAGGCAGCAAAATTCAACCTGCAATAGCCAGAAGTACAATGAAGATCAGCTCTGGTGCGTGGCTTTTTATAGGGGTGGAGGGATGCACCTCGAGAACATATCGAACACTCAAAAGCATTCAAAAAGTTACAAAAAATATGTGGAAAGTCAGGGCCATTGTCTGGGACATGTGAAATGGGGATTTTTTACTGTAAAATAATTTGGATTGTCTGAATAAGTTCTTTTAAAATGTTGAGCTTCCGGACAGTGTCCGCAAATTAGGACACATGCTCAGCGTGGGTGCGGTCACATGATGATGTCGGGAACACGTCTGCAAAGGGAACGGGTGTCCGCAAGACAGCAAATGCACAGGGGCAGTCGTGCGCATGCACGACTGGTGTTCTATGGACAATGTTCAGGTCCTGAAACTAATTAAAAGTGCGACACAAGTGAGAAGGACAGTTACAGACAGGAGCGATATTTGCAGGACTTTTGGGTATGGTGTACATGTGCGTAGATGTTCTGCAGACTGTACGGCCAGGTATAGTGTCCTTAGGACACCTCCATTTTGTTTGACTACGGACATCCCGGTCACCACGCCTGTTCTACGGACAGTTCCACCTTGATTGCGAACGGTATGGACAGGTATAGTGTCCTTAGGACACCTGCATTTTGTTAATTTACGGACAACCCGGACACCTGGTGTGTTCTAAGAACAGTTTCATCTTGCTTGCGAATGGTGCGGAGAGGTGTAGTGTCCTTAGGACACTTCCATTTTGTTGATTTATGGACATCCCAGAAAGCTGGTGTGTTCTAAGAACAGTTCCATCTTGGTCATCAATGACATTTGTGATGTCATATTTGATGTCCTGGGTGTTAGTCTTAGCAATGCATGTTGGTGGCGCGAGTTATGGTTGCTTAGCTTACCATAACTGGCGAATTTCAAGGGTTTTTCGGTTTTACTTGGAACCATAACGTCCCTTTAACAACGTTTTTTTACTGAATTTCATAGGTTTTTAGTAGCGCAACTTAACCATAACGTCCCTTTAACAAAGTTTTTTTACTGTATATATATATATATTCAATGAAAAAACTTTGTTAAAGGGACGTTATGGTTAAGTTGCGCTACTAAAAACCTATGAAATTCAGTGAAAAACGTTGTTAAAGGGACGTTATGGTAAAGTTGCGCTACTAAAAACCTATGAAATTCAGTGAAAAAACTTTGTCAAAGGAACGTTATGGTTCCAAGTAAAACCGAAAAACCCTTGAAATTCGCCAGTTATGGTAAGCTAAGCAACCATAACTCGTGCCACCACCGTGCACTGCTAAGACTAACACCCAGGACATCAAAGATGACATCACAAATGTCATTGATGACATCACTGATGACATCACATGTGTATGTACTTTTCATGAAATATGTGTACAAGGGATTCTTATTATAATGTTGCGAAACAAGTGTCAAGGATCATTGCAAAAAATATCATACCCTAATTAGTGCATTGAACGATGCATTGAAATAAATAGAATTCTATTATGGGGTTCTATCTAGTATACTAAGCTACTGATACAGAAACATAACATGGTGTGCAGTGTACAAGATGAAGGTATAATATTCGTAATGTTAATATGTTGAATAATGAAATGATAATTGTTTTCTTAATAGATTTTTGTGTACTGTGAAATATGTAATACGTAGCTAATAAAACATTACTATAGACAAAACACAAAGACACAAGAACACATACCAATATGGGTATATACAGGGAAAGTGAAGTTAGCAAAAAAGCACAAGTAGTAGCAGAAACAATTCATAACTTAACTGATTATTTTCATGCAAATAAATGATTGCTCTGTTTCAAAGCTGCTATTCACCCTATGTATATGTATCACTTGATGTGATTGGACCCACAGGGAAAGTACAGCCATAAAAAAAAAAAACAGAACTATCAGAAAGTGCTCATAAGTCTATTGATTATCTTTATGCACAAAAAGGATTGCTGTCTTTCAAGCTTGTGTCTTCCCGTATGTATATGTTTCATATGATGTGACTGGACTCCAACAGAATTACTGTAAGAACCTACTTGAAGGATACGTCTACAAATAAAAAAAAATGTTTAGTTTCTGACTGTTACTGAAGAAAACCATGTGGCCTAGATATGTCAGCAAAAGAAAATAGAGTGAGCCAGACATGTGATGTCATCAGTGATGTCATCAATGACATTTGTGATGTCATCTTTGATGTCCTGGGTGTTAGTCTTAGCAGTGCACGGTGGTGGCGCGAGTTATGGTTGCTTAGCTTACCATAACTGGCGAATTTCAAGGGTTTTTCGGTTTTACTTGGAACCATAACGTTCCTTTGACAAAGTTTTTTCACTGAATTTCATAGGTTTTTAGTAGCGCAACTTTACCATAACGTCCCTTTAACAAAGTTTTTTCACTGAATTTCATAGGTTTTTAGTAGCGCAACTTAACCATAACGTCCCTTTAACAAAGTTTTTTCATTGAATTTCATAGGTTTTTATTAGTGCAACTTAACCATAACGTCCCTGTAACATTTTTTTTTAACTAAATTTTAAAGGTTTTTATTAGTACAACGTGACCATAACATCCTTTTCAATAGATGAAGACCACTAACATCTTATGTCCTCAAAGTGGGAATGCCGGGTGGTAAAAAAAACAAAAAGATTTTCCTTCCTACGCCGGGACGCCTGCGGCGTCTCGGTGTAGAAAGGAAAATCTTTTACCAAGATGGCCACCATGGAAAGGGAAGGCGGGGTGTATAAAGAACACAACGGCGCATGAGCGGGGTTGGGGGGGCACAGGGGAGACACATGGGCATGAGCGGGGGGTGAGAGGGAACAGGGTACAAACGGGGCATGAGGGGGGGTGGAGGGGAAAAGGAAGGAAACACAGCGCATGAGCGGTGGTGGGGGGAACACGAGAGAGACACGGAGCATGAGCGGGGGGCGGGGGGTAACACGAGGGAAACACGGGGCATGAGCGGGGGTGGGGGGAACACGAGGGAGACACGGGGCATGAGCGGGGGGTGGGGGGCAACAGGAGACAGACACAGGGCATGAGCAGGGGGTGGGGTCAACAGGAGAGAGACACGGGGCATGAGCGGGGGGTGGGGGGAACATGAGGGAGACACGGGGCATGAGCGGGGGGTGGGGGGCAACAGGAGACAGACACGGGGCATGAGCAGGGGGTGGGGGGCAACAGGAGACAGACACGGGGCATGGGTGGGAGCAAGAGGACACAGACACGGGGCATGAGCGGGGGGTGGGGGGAACAGGAGACAGACACGGGGCATGAGTGGGGGGTGGGGGGTACAGAAGACAGACACGGGGCATGAGTAGGGTAGTGGGGGGCAACAGGAGAGAGACACGGGGCATGAGCGGGGGGTGGGGGGGTACAGGAGACAGACACGGGGCATGAGCAGGGGGTGGGGGGCAACAGGAGAGAGACACGGGGCATGAGCGGGGGGTGGGGGGGTACAGGAGACAGACACAGGGCATGAGCGGGGGGTGGGGGGCAAAAGGAGAGAGACACGGGACATGAGCGGGGGGGTGGGGGGGTACAGGAGACAGACACGGGGCATGAGCGGGGGGTGGGGGGCAACAGGAGAGAGACAAGGGACATGAGCGGGTGGGGGGAACAGGAGACAGACACGGGGCATGAGCAGGGGGGGCAACAGGAGACAGACATGGGGCATGAGCAGGGGGGTGGGGGGTACAGGAGACAGACACGAGCATGAGCGGGGGGTGGGGGGGTACAGGAGACAGACACGAGCATGAGCGGGGGGTGGGGGGGTACAGGAGACAGACACGGGGCATGAGCAGGGGGTGGGGGGCACAGGAGAGAGACACGGGGCATGAGCGGGGGTGGGGGGAACAGGAGACAGACATATGGCATGAGCGGGGGGTGGGGGGAACAAAAGAGACAGACACGGGGCATGAGCGGGGGGTGGGGGGCAACAGGAGAGAGACACAGGGCAGGAGCGGGGGGTGGGGGCAACAGGAGACAGACACGGGACATGAGCGGGGGATGAAGGCAACAGGAGACAGACATGGGGCATGAGCAGGGGGTGGGGGGGAGCAGGAGACAGACACAGAGCAGGAGCGGGGGGTGGGGAGAACAGGAGACAGACACGGGGCATGAGAGGGGGGTGGGGGGCAACAGGAGAAAGACACGGGGCATGAGCGGGAGTGTGGGGGGCAACAGGAGACAGACACGGGCATGAGGGTGGAGTGGGGGGAACAGGAGACAGACACAGAGCATGAGCGGGGGGTGGGGAGAACAGGAGACAGACACGGGGCATGAGAGGGGGGTGGGGGGCAACAGGAGACAGACACAGGGCATGAGCGGGGGGTGGCGGGCAACAGGAGAGAGACACGGGACATGAGCGGGTGGGGGGAACCGGAGACAGACACGGGGCATGAGCAGGGGGGGCAACAGGAGACAGACGCGGGGCATGAGCGGGCGGTAGGGGGTACAGGAGACAGGCACGGGCATGAGCGGGGGGCGGGGGGAACAGGGGACAGACACGGGGCAGGAGCGGGGGGTGGAGGGCAACAGGAGACAGACACAGGGCATGAGCGGGGGGTGGGGGCAACAGGAGACAGACACGGGGCATGAGCGGGGGGTGAGGGGCAACAGGAGACAACACGGTGCATGAGCGGGGGGTGGGGGGCAACAGGAGACAGACATGGGGCATGAGCGGGGGTTGGGGGGCAGCAGGAGACAGACACGGGGCATGAGCGGGGGGTGAGGGGCAACAGGAGACAGACACGGGGCATGAGCGGGGGGTGGGGGGCAGCAGGAGACAGACACGGGGCATGAGCGGGGGGTGGGGGGCAGCAGGAGACCGACACGGGGCATGAACGGTGGGCGGGAGGGAGAGAGACACAAGGGGCAAGAGCGGGGGTGGGCGGGAGGGGGGAAGACACAAGGGGCAACAGCGGGGGTGGGCGGGAGGGGGAAGATACAAGTGGCAACAGCGGGGGTGGGCAAGACACAAGGGGCAACAGCGGGGGTGGGCAAGACACAGGGGGCAACATCGGGGGTGGGCAAGACATGAGGGGCCAAGAGCGGGGGTGGGCAAGACACAGGGGGCCAAGAGCGGGGGTGGGCAAGACACAGGGGGCCAAGAGCGGGGGTGGGCAAGACACAGGGGGCCAAGAGCGGGGGTGGGCGGGAGGGGGCCAATAGCGGGGGTGGGCGGGAGGGGGAAAGACACACGGGGCCAAGAGCGGGGGTGGGCGGGAGGGGGAAAGACATACGGGGCCAAGAGCGGGGGTGGGCGGGAGGGGGAAAGACACACAGGGCCAAGAGGGGGGTGGGCGGGAGGGGGAAAGACACACGGGGCCAAGAGCGGGGGTGGGCGGGAGGGGGAAAGACACACGGGGCCAAGAGCGGGGGTGGGCGGGAGGGGGAAAGACACACAGGGCCAAGAGCGGGGGTGGGCGGGAGGGGGAAAGACACGCGGGGGTGGGTGGGAGGGGGAAAGACACACGGGGCAAGAGCGGGGGTGGGGGGAACAACAGAGACAGACACGGGGCATGAGCAGGGGGTAGGGGGCAACAGGAGACAGACACGGGGCATGAGCGGGGGGTGGGGGGCAACAGGAGACAGACACGGGGCATGAGCGGGGGGTGGGGGGCAACAGGAGACAGACACGGAGCATGAGCGGGGGGTGGGGGGGAACAGGAGACAGACACGGAGCATGAGCGGGGGGTGGGGAGAACAGGAGACAGACACGGGGCATGAGCGGGGGGTGGGGGGCAACAAGAGACAGACACAGGGCATGAGCGGGGGTGGGAGGAACAGGAGACAGACACGGGGCATGAGCGGGGGGTGGGGAGAACAGGAGACAGACACGGGCATGAGCGAGGGGGTGGGGGGCAACAGGAGACAGACACGGGGCATGAGCAGGAGTGTGGGGGGCAACAGGAGACAGACACGGGCATGAGCGCGGAGTGGGGGTACAGGAGACAGACACGGGGCATGGGTGGGAGCAAGAGGAGACAGACATGGGGCATGAGCAGGGGGTGGGGGGAACAGGAGACAGACACGGGGCATGAGCGGGGGGTGGGGGGTACAGAAGACAGACACGGGGCATGAGCGGGGTAGTGGGGGGCAACAGGAGAGAGACATGGGGCATGAGCGGGGGGTGGGAGGGGGTACAGGAGACAGACACGGGGCATGAGCAGGGGGTGGGGGGCAACAGAAGAGAGACACGGGGCATGAGCAGGGGGTGGGGGGGTACAGGAGACAGACACGGGGCATGAGCGGGGGGTGGGGGCAACAGGAGAGAGACACGGGACATGAGCGGGTGGGGGGAACAGGAGACAGACACGGGGCATGAGAAGGGGGGGCAACAGGAGACAGACACGGGGCATGAGCGGGGGGTGGGGGGGTACAGGAGACAGACACGAGCATGAGAGGGGGGTACAGGAGACAGACACGGGGCATGAGCAGGGGGTGGGGGGCAACAGGAGAGAGACACGGGGCATGAGCAGGGGGTGGGGGGGAACAAAAGAGACAGACACGGGGCATGAGCAGGGGGTGGGGGCAACAGGAGAGAGACACGGGGCAGGAGAGGGGGGTGGGGGGCAACAGGAGACAGACACGGGGCATGAGCGGGGGGTGAGGGCAACAGGAGACAGACACGGGGCATGAGCGGGGGGTGGGGAGAATAGGAGACAGACACGGGGCATGAGAGGGGGGTGGGGGGCAACAGGAGACAGACACGGGGCATGAGCGGGCGGTGGGGGGCAACAGGAGAGAGACACGGGGCGTGAGCGGGGGGTGGGGGGAACAACAGAGAGACACGGGGCAGGAGCGGGGGGTGGAGGGCAACAGGAGACAGACACGGGGCATGAGCGGGCGGTGGGGGGTACAGGAGACAGACACGGGGCATGAGCAGGGGGTGTGGGGAACAACAGAGAGACACGGGGCAGGAGCGGGGGGTGGGGGGCAACAGGAGAAAGACACGGGGCAGGAGCGGGGGGTGGGGGGAACAACAGAGAAACACGGGGCAGGAGCGGGGGGTGGAGGGCAACAGGAGACAGACACGGGGCGTGAGCGGGGGGTGGGGGGCAACAGGAGACAGACACGGGGCATGAGCGGGCGGTGGGGGGCAACAGGAGAGAGACACGGGGCATGAGCAGGGGGTGGGGCGAACAACAGAGAGACACGGGACAGGAGCGGGTGGGGGGAACAGGAGACAGACACGGGGCATGAGCAGGGGGGGCAACAGGAGACAGACATGGGGCATGAGCGGGGGGGTGGGGGGGTACAGGAGACAGACACGAGCATGAGCGGGGGGTGGGGGGGTACAGGAGACAGACACGAGCATGAGCGGGGGGTGGGGGGGTACAGGAGACAGACACGGGGCATGAGCAGGGGGTGGGGGGCACAGGAGAGAGACACGGGGCATGAGCGGGGGGTGGGGGGAACAGGAGACAGACATAGGGCATGAGCGGGGGGTGGGGGGAACAAAAGAGACAGACACGGGGCATGAGCGGGGGGTGGGGGGCAACAGGAGAGAGACACAGGGCAGGAGCGGGGGGTGGGGGCAACAGGAGACAGACACGGGACATGAGCGGGGGATGAAGGCAACAGGAGACAGACACGGGGCATGAGCAGGGGGTGGGGGGGAGCAGGAGACAGACACAGAGCAGGAGCGGGGGGTGGGGAGAACAGGAGACAGACACGGGGCATGAGAGGGGGGTGGGGGGCAACAGGAGAAAGACACGGGGCATGAGCGGGAGTGTGGGGGGCAACAGGAGACAGACAAGGGCATGAGCGCGGAGTGGGGGGAACAGGAGACAGACACAGAGCATGAGCGGGGGGTGGGGAGAACAGGAGACAGACACGGGGCATGAGAGGGGGGTGGGGGGCAACAGGAGACAGACACAGGGCATGAGCGG
Organism: Ambystoma mexicanum; assembly: GCF_040938575.1. Taxonomy (NCBI): domain Eukaryota; kingdom Metazoa; phylum Chordata; class Amphibia; order Caudata; family Ambystomatidae; genus Ambystoma; species Ambystoma mexicanum. The sequence goes on along the minus strand of NC_090930.1, from coordinate 644,073,731 downwards.
GGGGGGCGGGCAACAGGAGAGAGACACGGGACATGAGCGGGTGGGGGGAACCGGAGACAGACACGGGGCATGAGCAGGGGGGGCAACAGGAGACAGACGCGGGGCATGAGCGGGCGGTAGGGGGTACAGGAGACAGACACGGGCATGAGCGGGGGGCGGGGGGAACAGGGGACAGACACGGGGCAGGAGCGGGGGGTGGAGGGCAACAGGAGACAGACACAGGGCATGAGCGGGGGGTGGGGGGCAACAGGAGACAGACACGGGGCATGAGCGGGGGGTGAGGGGCAACAGGAGACAGACACTGTGCATGAGCGGGGGGTGGGGGGCAACAGGAGACAGACATGGGGCATGAGCGGGGGTTGGGGGGCAGCAGGAGACAGACACGGGGCATGAGCGGGGGGTGAGGGGCAACAGGAGACAGACACGGGGCATGAGCGGGGGGTGGGGGGCAGCAGGAGACAGACACGGGGCATGAGCGGGGGGTGGGGGGCAGCAGGAGACCGACACGGGGCATGAACGGTGGGCGGGAGGGAGAGAGACACAAGGGGCAAGAGCGGGGGTGGGCGGGAGGGGGGAAGACACAAGGGGCAACAGCGGGGGTGGGCGGGAGGGGGAAGATACAAGTGGCAACAGCGGGGGTGGGCAAGACACAAGGGGCAACAGCGGGGGTGGGCAAGACACAGGGGGCCAAGAGCGGGGGTGGGCAAGACACAGGGGGCCAAGAGCGGGGGTGGGCGGGAGGGGGCCAATAGCGGGGGTGGGCGGGAGGGGGAAAGACACACGGGGCCAAGAGCGGGGGTGGGCGGGAGGGGGAAAGACATACGGGGCCAAGAGCGGGGGTGGTCGGGAGGGGGAAAGACACACGGGGCCAAGAGCGGGGGTGGGCGGGAGGGGGAAAGACACACGGGGCCAAGAGCGGGGGTGGGCGGGAGGGGGAAAGACACGCGGGGGTGGGTGGGAGGGGGAAAGACAAACGGGGCAAGAGCAGGGGTGGGGGGAACAACAGAGACAGACACGGGGCATGAGCAGGGGGTGGGGGGCAACAGGAGACAGACACGGGGCATGAGCGGGGGGTGGGGGGCAACAGGAGACAGACACGGGGCATGAGCGGGGGGTGGGGGGCAACAGGAGACAGACACGGAGCATGAGCGGGGGGTGGGGGGGAACAGGAGACAGACACGGAGCATGAGCGGGGGGTGGGGAGAACAGGAGACAGACACGGGGCATGAGCGGGGGGTGGGGGGCAACAAGAGACAGACACAGGGCATGAGCGGGGGTGGGAGGAACAGGAGACAGACACGGGGCATGAGCGGGGGGTGGGGAGAACAGGAGACAGACACGGGCATGAGCGAGGGGGTGGGGGGCAACAGGAGACAGACACGGGGCATGAGCAGGAGTGTGGGGGGCAACAGGAGACAGACACGGGCATGAGCGCGGAGTGGGGGTACAGGAGACAGACACGGGGCATGGGTGGGAGCAAGAGGAGACAGACATGGGGCATGAGCGGGGGGTGGGGGGAACAGGAGACAGACACGGGGCATGAGCGGGGGGTGGGGGGTACAGAAGACAGACACGGGGCATGAGCGGGGTAGTGGGGGGCAACAGGAGAGAGACATGGGGCATGAGCGGGGGGTGGGAGGGGGTACAGGAGACAGACACGGGGCATGAGCAGGGGGTGGGGGGCAACAGAAGAGAGACACGGGGCATGAGCAGGGGGTGGGGGGGTACAGGAGACAGACACGGGGCATGAGCGGGGGGTGGGGGCAACAGGAGAGAGACACGGGACATGAGCGGGTGGGGGAACAGGAGACAGACACGGGGCATGAGAAGGGGGGGCAACAGGAGACAGACATGGGGCATGAGCGGGGGGTGGGGGGGTACAGGAGACAGACACGAGCATGAGAGGGGGGTACAGGAGACAGACACGGGGCATGAGCAGGGGGTGGGGGGCAACAGGAGAGAGACACGGGGCATGAGCAGGGGGTGGGGGGAACAAAAGAGACAGACACGGGGCATGAGCAGGGGGTGGGGGGCAACAGGAGAGAGACACGGGGCAGGAGAGGGGGGTGGGGGGCAACAGGAGACAGACACGGGGCATGAGCGGGGGGTGAGGGCAACAGGAGACAGACACGGGGCATGAGCGGGGGGTGGGGAGAATAGGAGACAGACACGGGGCATGAGAGGGGGGTGGGGGGCAACAGGAGACAGACACGGGGCATGAGCGGGCGGTGGGGGGCAACAGGAGAGAGACACGGGGCGTGAGCGGGGGGTGGGGGGAACAACAGAGAGACACGGGGCAGGAGCGGGGGGTGGAGGGCAACAGGAGACAGACACGGGGCATGAGCGGGCGGTGGGGGGTACAGGAGACAGACACGGGGCATGAGCAGGGGGTGCGGGGAACAACAGAGAGACACGGGGCAGGAGCGGGGGGTGGGGGGCAACAGGAGAAAGACACGGGGCAGGAGCGGGGGGTGGGGGGAACAACAGAGAAACACGGGGCAGGAGCGGGGGGTGGAGGGCAACAGGAGACAGACACGGGGCATGAGCGGGGGGTGGGGGGCAACAGGAGACAGACACGGGGCATGAGCGGGCGGTGGGGGGCAACAGGAGAGAGACACAGGGCATGAGCAGGGGGTGGGGGGAACAACAGAGAGACACGGGACAGGAGCGGGGGGTGGGGGGCAACAGGAGACAGACACGGGGCATGAGCGGGGGTGGGCGGGAGGGGGAAAGAGACACGGGGCAAGAGCGGGGGGTGGGCGGGAGGGGGAAAGAGACACGGGGCAAGAGCGGGGGTGGGCGGGAGGGGGAAAGACACACGGGGCAAGAGCGGGGGGTGGGCGGGAGGGGGAAAGACACACGGGGCAAGAGCGGGGGGTGGGCGGGAGGGGGAAAGACACACGGGGCAAGAGCGGGGGTGGGCGGGAGGGGGAAAGACACACGGGGCAAGAGCGGGGGTGGGCGGGAGGGGGAAAGATACACGGGGCAAGAGTGGGGGTGGGCGGGAGGGGGAAAGACACACGGGGCAATAGCGGGGGGTGGGCGGGAGGGGGAAAGACACACGGGGCAAGAGCGGGGGTGGGCGGGAGGGGGAAAGGCACACGCGGCAAGAGCGGGGGTGGGCGGGAGGGGGAAAGACACACGGGGCAAGAGCGGGGTGGGTGGGAGGGGGAAAGACACACGGGGCAAGAGCGGGGGTGGGCGGGAGGGGGAAAGATACACGGGGCAAGAGCGGGGGTGGGCGGGAGGGGGAAAGACACACGGGGCAAGAGCGGGGGTGGGCGGGAGGGGGAAGACACACAGGGCAAGAGCGGGTGTGGGCGGGAGGGGGAAGACACACGGGGCAAGAGCGGGGATGGCCGGGAGGGGGAAGACACACGGGGCAAGAGCGGGGGTGGGCAGGAGGGGGAAGACAGGAAGACACACGGGGCAAGAGCGGGGGTGGGCGGGAGGGGGAAGACACACGGGGCAAGAGCGGGGGTGGGCGGGAGGGGGAAGACACACGGGGCAAGAGCGGGGGTGGGCGGGAGGGCGAAGACACATGGGGCAATAGCGGGGGTGGGCGGGAGGCTGAAAGACACATGGGGCAAGAGCGGGGGTGGGCAGGAGGGGGAAAGACACACGGGGCAAGAGTGGGGGTGGGCGGGAGGGGGAAAGACACACGGGGCAAGAGCGGGGGTGGGCGGGAGGGGGAAAGACACACGGGGCAAGAGCTGGACAAGAGCGGGAAAGACACACGGGGCAAGAGCGGGACAAGAGCGGGAAAGACACACGGGGCAAGAGCGGGAAAGACACACGGGGCAAGAGCGGGAAAGACACACGGGGCAAGAGTGGGGGTGGGCCAAGAGCGGGGGTGGGCGGGAGGGGGAAAGACACACGGGGCAAGAGCGGGGGTGGGCGGGAGGGGGAAAGACACACGGGGCAAGAGCGGGGGTGGGCAGGAGGGAGGGAGACACACGGGGCAAGAGCGGGGGTGGGGGGGAGGGAGACAGACACACAAGGCATGAGCGGGGGGTGGGCGGGAGGGGGAGACACACACAAGGCATGAGAAGGGGTGGGCAGGAGGGGGAGAGACACACGGGGCATGAGCGGGGGGTGGGCGGGTGGGGGAGAGACACACGGACATGAGCGGGGGGTGGGCGGTGGGTGGTGAGAGACATACGGACATGAGCGGGGGTGGGCGGCGGGTGGGGAGAGACATACGGACATGAGCGGGCGGCGGGTGGGGAGAGACAACACGGACATGAGCGGGCGGCGGGTGGGGAGAGACAACACGGACATGAGCGGGCGGCGGGTGGGGAGAGACAACACGGACATGAGCAGGCGGCGGGTGGGGAGAGACAACACGGACATGAGCGGGGCATGAGCGGGGGTGGGCGTAAGGGAGAAAGACACACGGGGCAAGAGGTGGGAGGAACAGGAGACAGACACGGGCATGAGCGGGGGTGGGGGCCTTACTGTGCAGGCGGGATACAAAGCCACTCATGCGAGGAACAAAGATGGCGGGCGTCTCTGAAGCCAGACGCACTGTACGCTTCCACGCATCCAATGAGAGAGCACGTCAGATGTCCGCGGACATCACGCAAGCTGCTGGCCCAATCACCGTCCTGTCCGCGGAGTGAACAGGGAAGTGTGTCCGCGAAGCGAACACAGATATCACTAATTTTTTTCACTTACATTTTTGTCATTTTCTTAAAAACTACTGGACGGATTTACACCAAATAAAGCAAAGCACGCTTTCGGGACCAAGCCGCCGCTCCTGCCGCTAATTTGGTGTAAATCCGTCCAGCGGTTTGGGCTGTAGGCGTGAGCAAAGTTTTTTCCCATTATGTCTATGGGAAAAAAAAAGTTTTGGGACCCCCCCTATAACTTTGCCCCTCCTGGACGAATCCTCACCAAACTTTGCAAGAAAAATCCAGAGTGACCTAACTACTTTTTTTGCAAAGTTTGGTGAGGATCCGTCCAGGGAGAGCGAAGTTATAAGCCACCCAAAAAGTGCTCTTCCTATGGAAACAGCAACTTAACCATAACTACATGGCCACTACGGTGGCCATGTCATATATATATATATATATATATATATATATATATATATATTTCCAAAAAGAAGAAGTTATCGCACTTCTTCCAGAGTGAGACGGCACTCGTCAAGTTACAGCCATATGCCAATTCGTAAAATTCCTTCAGGTCAGCCCATCACACAACAACATATGTATTTCTCATATCCAGTTTTATTTAGGCATCGGTAGAAACAGATTTGCCTCGTACAATGCGTTTCGCAACGGTCCCGTTGCTTGATCACGTACAAAAGAACAGACATACATCCAGCCATTAAATACAGGTACAAAAGTAAAAAAACTCTATGGTTCTACTGAGTTTCTTTGTCCTTTTTCACTTTCCACCATAGTTGAATTCTATGTTTTCCTTTGTTCAAAGCATTCAGCCATTTTGTAATGACTTTTATATTCTCTACACCTTTAGTTTAAAACATCATTAGTGTGTATCTTATAATAATGTAGTCGTTTGTGTATTCCATATGTTTTCAGGAATGAGTATATCAGAGAAACTACTTTACTAATTTAAAAAAAAGGGATATATAAAGTGCATAGTGCATAGAAAAATATATATAGTAGTTTCACAGTGAAGAAAATTCTTATTATAATTTTCCTTTTTTGATTTTACAAAAATATTTACTCACAAACAACTTTTATGCACTCCCATGATTGGATAAAAAGGTGGAGAGTAGGGTTAAACCAGTAAGAACCTTGATGTTGTCATCGTGGGTAGAAGCTAAAGTGCATAGTGCATTATTACATAAAATACATAGCTGCCACATTATTAATGCTTCTTCCACACATAATTTATTACTCACAAACAACTCTTGTGCACTCCTATAATTCGATAAAAAGGTGGAGAATAAGGTTAAACCAATAAGAACCTAAATGTTGTCAATGTGTATCGAAGCTAAAGTGCATAGTGCTTTATTTCTTAAAATACATAGCTGCCGCATTATTAATGCTTCTTTCACACATTAATGGTCAAAGCTTGAAAAGGGGAAAACATTTAAGGTAGTAGATTTCATCATATTTGCATTTACATGAACACTCTATACTTTGGTGGATAAAAAATCACATATAAACTAATAAAACAAGTAAAAAGACTTTCTTAGGATTTGTTCAATTATTCCCTTCTTTCTTGGAACCCAGCATCCAAGTCATTCCAATTTTTTAGCGATTAGCAAAATATTTCCCAAATCTATGAAATTTACAGTATTTAAACACTCTATGTGCCGAGGAAAGTATACAACTCTTCATCTAAGTTATGTCCTTTAGGCTTTCTGGTTGCTAGATCTAATATGAACCTGGTTTCCATCTGGCGGAGTTCTAATTCTCGATTGCTCCCTCGTGGGTTCTCTTTCACTTGGTGTATTCCAAAAAACTTGAAACAATCCAGTTTACTTTGATGGACATCTCTAAAGTGAACTGCCATTGGATAGGAGGCATCAATATTCTTTATGGCTCACATATGTTGCAGAATCCTTAATTTCAATTTACCTATGGTACTTCCCACGTACCAAAGGTCACATGAACAAGACAGTACATATACAACAAACTCTGTATTACATGTGATCATTGATTTTACTTCTACAATGTTGGCCAATACAGGATGCACAAAATTGTTCTTGTTTAAAGCATGTTGGCACGCTTTACACTTAGTGCATTTATGGAAACCTGTATTCTTGCTCCCTATCCATGAAGCGATGCCAAGCGTTTCTATTTTGGGGGGCAAAAAACTACTCACAAGAAGATCTTTGATGGAAGTTGATTTTCTGAAGGTTATATTTGCTCGTTCAGCAAGGTATGGTTGTAGTGCCTCATCGGATTTTAAAACATGCCAATGTTTGCGAAGTATATTTCTTATTGTCTTGGCTTTGGTACCGTACGTAAGAATAAGCCTTATCTCATCTGTTTCCGTTGCTTCTTCAGATGTTTGATTAGTTAATAATAGGGCAGTTCGGTATAAATTGCGTGCTTTGGAGTAAGCTCTTTCAATAACTGCTTTCGGGTATCTCTGATTAGTAAAATTGTTGGCAGTGATTTTGCACTCTCTATCAAAGCACCCAAGTTCACTGCAATTACGCCGAATTCTAACAAATTCTCCATACGGTATGCTCCATTTTAATGCAGTTGGATGATTACTGCTAGCAAATAGAGGCATGTCAGAACTAGTGGGTTTCCGATGAAGCTCTGTGCTGATTTCTTTCTGGTTTGTTTTTACCAATACATCAAGGAAAATTAGTGACTCACGGCTGTGTGTCTCTGTGAATTTTAAATTTAAGTTGTTGGTATTCAAAACTTCTACAAAGTCGAGCCACTCTTTTTCTTTGCCATTCCAGAGAATAAATAGATCATCTATGAACCGTAGCCAAAGAACTATTTGATTGGTGTACTGGCTGTTAGCCTCTGTCCATACTGTAAACGTCTCCCACCAACCCATTGTTAAGTTTGCGTACGACGGAGCAAAGCTTGTGCCCATCGCGGTGCCTCTCAACTGATTATAATAAACATTATCGAATAGAAAAATGTTGTTACATAAGCATACATCAATCATTTCCAAAATCATTTTGCCGTGTGTACGGTAGTTTAAAGATCTACTGTCTAAAAAAAATGTGCATGCTCTCTTCCCATCCTGATGTTCAATGGAGGTATAAAGAGATACCACATCTAGTGTTGCAAACATAAAGTCTTTTTCCCAGGCTACTCCTTCAATCCTACTCAAAAAATCTTTTGTGTCCCGTAAATAGGATGGTAAAGTAAAGACTAAAGGTAGCAGCGTTTGGTCCACATATTTCGACATGTTTACAAGGGAGGCTCCATTCAAGGTAACAATAGGTCTACCTGGGGGACGAGATGGATGTTTATGGACCTTCGGTAAAAATTAATTGTTGGTATGGTGGAGAACTTATTGTGCAGGTATTTGTGATCGTCATCATTCAGGATGTCAAGATCTGTCCATTGTTTCAAGAAGTCTTCCACTTTCTTCTTTACTGCCTCCATCGGATTCTCATTTAGCTTTTCATAACAAGTGACATCAGACAATTGCCTTTCTGCTTCTTTTATGTAATCCTTTCTGTTTTGGATGACTATATTGCTGCCTTTATCAGATGCTTTTATAACTACATCATTTAACTCTTGCAAATCTTTAAGAGTCTTCCTTTCTTTTGTTGAAAAATTCGATTTGATTTTTTGATTCTGTAATCTGCTTTCTTTAGGTCGTGTATGACAAGATCCTGAAAGGCTTCAATTTTCCGTCCTGGTTGGAACATTGGGTTAAACCTAGATTTCGCCTTCAGTTTGCTTTTTAAAGGCCAATCGGTGTCAATGTTTAACATTTCAGGAGTGACAGCGACGGACCCTTCAGCTTGTTCCCCGATTAATTCCAGTTCAGCTAAGTCAATTAGCGTGTCTAGATCTTCTATTGCTACCTTAGTTCGACCCGATAAGCCAGTGCTTTGTTTTTCTTTTGGTGGATTCAAAATAAAGAATTTTTTCAATCGAATCCTTCGCATATATTTATAAAAGTCAATTCTTGTTTCCATGTAGTCATACCCAGCAGTGGGGCAAAAATTAAATCCATATTGCAGTACTTTGATTTGTTCTGGATTAAGGACATGATCTGAAAGGTTAATGATGCTATTATCAATTTTTTTCAAATTTGTTGCGTCTTTTTGGTCCCAGAGCGTGTTCTTGAATTCTGATCTGACTCTGAGCTGCTTATTCCTCTGTCCCCTCCTTGTTTTCTTCTTCCTCCTGATCCCTGTTGTTTGCCACGACCCTTTCCTATGTTCTTTTTGGTGGTATTTTTTTGGCCATCCAGCCCCAACATTCTCATCTCGTCTAAAAAAGTGGTCTTTTTTGGCGGGTTTTCATTGGTACTCATTGAGGCTTCCGAATCTGATGTAGTAGCTACATCTCTTGAGCTTGGGGTTGTCTCTTTATTTTTGGCATTTTGACTTGGCATGTTTTTCCTTAAGTAATCAAATCGCCGTGCAAATGTATATACTCGGCCCAGTTCATAATCTTCCTTATCACGAAGAAATTTCCTTTGTTTGCGCAGTTTTATATCCTCTTCGTAGGTTTTTAAATTACCTTCCATGCTTGTTCTTAATTTATTTCCATCTTCGCTGGAGGGAAGGGAAGAGAGTTGTGCCTTGATTTCCTCTGTTTTTGTCAATGTCTTTTGTCTATCTATGCGCGCATACTTAATCAAAATATTCAGAAATTGTCCTGAGCACTGGTTAGTAGAGTCACCCCACTCTCTCAGCATTTCCGGATCTTGCTCCTCGAACGAAGGCGAGGTTAGAATTCTCAGCCCTCGTGGAATTCTTCCAACATCCACATAATTTTGAAGTGAATGTTCCTCCCACCATTTGCTTATTTCTTTTTTTTTGCATTTTTTCTAGTTCTTTTAATAAACTGATTTCGTTTTTTTCCACAGTGCTTTTCTCTGTGGAGGTTTTGGAATGCTGGGTTTCACAAAATAAAGTCTGTGCCTGTTCGCGGCGAGCATTTTCTCTATCTGCTTGTGATGCCATACTTTCATAATTAAAAAGATGTTTCAGACATATACTGGAGAGAAAGTTGTTGATGGGTAATTCTTTGCAAAAAAACAGGCCAATAAAGGCTCGTAATACTGGAGGAGAACTGGCGTTATGGAATGGCCACTTGAAATGCACATATAATAATATACTGTGCAGCACGCTTTTTCAAACCATTACGGACCAAAATCACAGAGTAAATCGGGCGGCCAGGGGAACACTCACCGATGCTTTGGAATCCCCAACCATCCTCCGATGAAAGCGAGTTCACCCGCAATCGGTTGCGTCACTCCCAGCCACGTCCGCGCCCTCTGTGCCTCTTGAGCGTTTGTCCAGGTTTGGAGCGTTGTGTCGGCAGCCCGCTAATGACTCGGTGCTCCTTCCCGTTTCCTTGTTTACAGCCGGTGCTCGTCCAGTGCCTGTCACAAGGCACGTAATTTATTTCCAAAAAGAAGAAGTTATCGCACTTCTTCCAGAGTGAGACGGCACTCGTCAAGTTACAGCCATTAAATACAGGTACAAAAGTAAAAAAACTCTATGGTTCTACTGAGTTTCTTTGTCCGTTTTCACTTTTCACCATAGTTGAATTCTATGTTTTCCTTTGTTCAAAGCATTCGGCCATTTTCAGACTTTTATATTCACTACACCTTTAGTTTAAAACATCATTAGTGTGCATCTTATAATAATGTAGTTGTTTGTGTATTCCATATGTTTTCAGGAATGAGTATATCAGAGAAACTACTTTACTAATTTAAAAAAAGGGATATATAAAGTGCATATATATATATATATATATTCAGTGAAAAACCATTGTTAAAGGGACGTTATGGTTCAAAGTAAAACCGAAAAACCCCTGAAATTCGGCAGTTATGGTAACATAAGCAACCATAACTCGCGCCACCGTGCACTGCTAACACTAACACCCTGATGACATCACATGTGCATTTACTTTTCATAAAAACTCTGTACAAGGGATTCTTATAATGCTGACCAAAAACTGTCAAGGATCATTGGGATAAATATCATGAGCTAATTAGTGCATTAAGCAATGCATTGATATAAATAGCATTCTATTATGAAGTTCTATCCAGTATACTAAGCAACTCATGCAGAAACATAGGCAGTGTGTGCAGCATACATGATGAAGGTGCCATATTCATAATCTTGCCATGTTGAATACTGAAATGATAACTGCTTTCTTATTAGAGTTTTGCGTACTGTGAAACATGTAATAAGTAGATAATAAAACCCACTTAATACATAATTATTACAGACAAAACACAAAGAGACAACAAGACATACAAATATGAGTATATACAGGGACAGTGAAGTAAACAAAAAAGCAGAAGTAGTAGCAGAAAGAGTTCATAACCTAACTGATTGTCTTTATACAGAGAAACTATTGCTCTTTTTCAAAGCTGCTACTTACCATATGTATGTGTATCACATGATGTGACTGCACCCAAAGGAAAGGAGAGTGAGTATAATGTATACAAATATGAACATATACAGGGAAGGTAGAGTAATACAAATAAAACTATGAGAAAGTGCTGATAACCCTAATGATTATCTTCATGCACAGAAAGGATTGCTCTCTTTGAAGCCTGTGTTTTCCGCTATGTATATGTTTCATATGATGTGACTTAACCCTAAGTCTACAAATATAGTACCTTTTCAATTTTTACTTCCTGACTGTTACTGAAGAAAACTATGTGGCTTCGATATGTCAGTAAAGGATAAAAAGGGAGAGCCAGCCATGTGATGTCATCAGTGATGTCATCAATGACATGTGTGATGTCATCTTTGATGTCCTGGGTGTTAGTGTTAGCAGTGCACGGTGGCACGAGTTATGATTGCTTACCATAACTGCCGAATTTCAGGGGTTTTTCGGTTTTACTTTGAACCATAACAACCCTTTAACAAAGTTTTTCACTGGATTTCATAGGTTTTTAGTAGCGCAACTTAACCATAACGTCCCTTTAACAAAGTTTTTTACTGAATTTCATAGGTTTTTAGTAGCACAACTTAACCATAATATCCCTGACTTCATATACATGTAACATAGAACATACTAACCCCCTCGTAGTGATTTTCATGTCCGCGGACTACCGCCATGTCCGCAGACATATCGAAAATCTGAGCGTGGTGAATGTAAATTTAAATAGTGTGCCCCATTTCCCCTTTGAAGCTGGCTCTTTTGTTTTTTTTTTACAGATGCTTGACAGACACCTGTTATTTTGTATTTTTTTTCTTGTTTTTTTTTCTTACTTTACTCCTAAAATCTTCACATAACCTTCTCCAAAGCAACCCTTACATTCCAAAATAGAAAGGCATTTCCCGTAAAAGATAAAGAAATGCCATCTTCTTTAAAATTAACAGCATTACTGGCATCAATATTCTCATTATTACAAAAGAACATACCATCTCTAAGCATGAAGGCACACATGCCTCGGTTGATGACACACCTAGCAATGTTTTGCTGAGGACAAAAAACTGAACTATTGTCCCATATTGCCCTAGGTAGTAATCCAGAAAAAATGACTTTCGCATTTGGAAGGATCTTCATTACGGCTTGAACCAAGCATTCCAAATCAGCCAACAAAGTAGGGGCACTGACGTTGCCCAAATGGAAAGCACCATAGTGCAAAACTACCACATGCGGACTGTTCATCGTGGCCATGTCCTCACAAACTTGTACAATTCCCTGTACATTGCAATCAGGCACAGTGCTCCACACCACCTCCACTCCTTTCACATCAAAGTTCTTTGGAACATGCCTGCATTGAGCGTACTGTTGTAAACCATACACAAACATATCTCCAAGCACCAACACCCTGACTTTCTCTACTTCTGCCATCTTCACCACACACAGTCTCTTTCAACACAAATCCACAACCTCGACATCTGATTGGCTGATCCGTACAGTCTTCTTTCCATGTTGGATTTCCTGGAAAAAAACGGATGTAGCACGCCCTGTCCACGAACAGCCGCGGTGTCCGCGGACGGCGTCCACTTTACTCTCTGTGCCATTCCCTCATTGCATACAGCTAAGCAATCACACAATTCGAATAACGTCCTCAGAATACCCCCATTTTGTGAATTTTCGAACATTTCAGGACAATTATCATTTCATTATTCAACATATTAACATTACAAATATTATACTTTCATCTTGTACTCTGCACACAATGCTATGTTTCTCCATTAGTAGCTCAGTATACCAGATAGAATCCCATAATACAATGCTACTTATATCATTGCATCGTTCAAAGCACTAATAACGGTATGATATTTATTGCAATATCCTTGACACTTTTTTCGCAACATTATAATAAAAATCCCTAGTACACAAATTCCATGAAAAGTACATACACATGTGATGTCATCAGTGATTTCATCAATGACATTTGCGATGTCATCTTTGATGTCCTGGGTGTTAGTCTTAGCAGTGCACGGTGGTGGCGCAAGTTATTTTTCATAGCTTACCATAACTTGCGATTTTCAGGGGTCTTTCGGCTGTACTTAGGACCATAACGTCCCTTAAACAAACTTTTTTTAATATCACGCAAACAATATACAAACATGGCGTTCAAAAACCAACTTCTACAGATGGCTTTACACAGAATGTTGCAAAGTAAGAATGTATGCTCGTTCACAGTGAAGGTCAGCTGCTTCCATTTTTTTCTCGGGCCCCGTAGAGGCTCACGAAGCGGACTATAAGGTTGTATTGTGTTTTGACCTTGACAGACAGAGATTGTGATGAAAGACTTCTCTTGAAGGAGTGTTGCTAAAACGTAAGAGAAGATAAAGATGAAATTTCTGAAACAAAACCACTTTTATATATTATATCACTATGCGAAAGATCGTTCACACATGCAGAGTCGTATTTTGGGACTGCACCACTCGTAGACAATGGAAATTGCAATTGTACTGTAAGTAACCCTTTAGATTATTTTATACCAAATATAATTACAATAGCGTAGCATTAAAGACCGCTCAAGTTGAACTTGTTCGTTGAAAGTGGCATAATGTTTTCTACCGCGCACTATCACCGCCGAATTGATCCCCTGTCGTTTAGAGGGCTCTGAAAACGGCAGACGACACAGGGTGGGTTAATCGAAATAATTTAACCGGTCTATAGGCGGTCAAGCGCTCTACTCGCTGTGCCACTTCACTGTAGCCTGTCAAGTGGCACAGCGAGTACAACGCTCTCTTTGACATCCGTGCACAGCTTGCTAACGCAAGTTCGAATCCCGGCAAGGCCAAACTCAGCCTTTCATCCTTCCGTGGTGGATAAATGAGCACCACACACCGTGGTTAATAATAAACACCACTTAGATACCTCACGGTTCTTAGCGCTATATGAATGGGAACATTTTATTATTTTATTATTAACATACTCCGTTGCACTATCTTCGATAGCAAATAGTTTCACGCCCTAATAAATAAAATGATGATTTTTAATGAAGATCGGCTGGTGAGACTAATTTATGTTTTTTAAAACAGGTATGTGGCCCCATTTTGCCTATGTCACGATTTACAGACTCCAGCAGATGGGGTCTTCAACTGCCAGGTGCAGGTCCAAATATGCAACTTCATGACCCTCACCATTTTATGGGACAATCGCCAAGGACCAATATGCCCTTACGCAGTACTAGCGGCTACAAACAACATACCAACCAATAGGGTGGTCTAATGGCTCGTTGTTGGAGCAACCTTCCGATTATCAGAGCGACCATTTACTGCTTTTATCATAAACCAACAGCCTATCTACCGCAAAGGAACAACGCGTGGCTCCAAATAAACTTTTCCTGATCGACAGCAGAGACAATAGCAAATCGCTGAATATTCACTAAACATTTCATGTGAAATAAATGTACTTTACCAAATGTACAATCCTGCTGTTTAGTTTTAAACAACAGTTTCATATTCCGAATTGTGGTGCACTGAGTTGTAAGCTGATCTAACCCCCTCTGTACCGCAAAGGAACATCGCGTGCCTCAACATGAACTTTTGCGGATCGACAACAAAGACAAATGCAAATTGCTGAATATTCTCTAAACATTTGATGTCAAATAAATGTACTTTACAAAATTTACAATCTTGCTGTTTGCTTTTAAATCACTGTTTCATATTCCGAATTGTGGCGCGCTGTGTGTTGTCTTCCGGGTTCTGTGTAAAGTCACTTAGGACTGCAGAGAACTGGGCGCGTTTGATGACTCACCCTGTAACGTCACGGAGAGAGGCGGGGAATATGAATGCTTTGATAATATTAGGCTTAGGGGCGGGAGATATGATTTAGTGTCGCAAAAGCAAGTCAGCCAGGTCAATAGGCCAGTTATAGGATTATCACATAATGTCGGCGCACACCAGCCGGATTTATCGTTTCTTTAGTGGATAAAAAGTCGGTTGACGCCCATAGGAAATTGTACTATTAGCGGACAAAAGGAGTGGTCTTAAAACACTTTCACCCTGACAACGAACAATACAAACAATGTTCTCAGAACATCCCCATTTTGTGTAATTGCAACCATTTCGGGACACCGCAAGTGTTCTTAGAACACATTCAACTAGACAGATTACAATACGGACAGCGTCCTGAGGACACCCCCAGTTTGTGTATTTACGAACAATTAAGTACACCACAAGTGTTCATAGCTCAATTTTACCTTCCTTGCGAACAAAAATGACACATACTCTGTCCTCTAAACACCCCACCATTTAGTTTATTTACAAAATGTCAGAACAGCCGTGTTCTCCGCGGACAAATCGAACGCAACAAAAATGTCTAGCACATAAAAAACAAAACATTGCACCTATCTCATACTCCCCCACCCTCCCCAAACACTCTTACACACCAACACACGGCACTAAATACAATTTTTTTCCACGTTTCACCGCGCTGTATGCGGTCGACGGCGAATACAAGATGGCGGGCGCCACAGAAAATCTGACGCGCTCCACGCCCCTCGCCGTCCAATCAGCGAACACGTCGCATGTCCGCGGACATGACGCAAGGCCATGGGCCAATCGGGGTGCTGTCCGCGGAGCGAACAGGGAAGTCCGTCCACGAAGCGAACACAGATATCACTAATTTTTTTGCCTCACATTTTGGTCATTTTTAAAAAAATACTGGACGGATTTACACCAAATTTGCAAAAGCACGCTTTCGGGACCAGGCCGCACTCCTGCCGCAAATTTGGTGTAAATCCGTCCAGCGGTTCGGGCTGTAGCCGTGCGCAAAGTTTTTTCCCATTCAGTCTATGGGAAAAAAAAAGTTTTGGGACCCCCCTATAACTTTTCCCCCCCGGACGAATCCTCACCAAACTTTGCAAAAGAATTCAGAGTGGGCCATATACTTTTTTTGCAAAGTTTGGTGAGGATTCGTCCAGGGGGAGCGAAGTTATAAGCCGCCCAAAAAGTGCTCTTCCGATGGAAACAGCAACTTAACCATAACTACACAGCCACTACCGTGGCTGTGTAATATATATATATACTCAATATGGATTTTGTTGTACTTAAAAGATTGCATAAATAACTAAAACGATGCACATTGATCAACAGGGTGTTCAGTTGAGGTGCTGGTTTGGGGTGTTTTGGGGAGAGTCATTAAAGGTTTGAGGCACTTTTGTTTTCTGAAAGTGGACATGACAGAGCCTTGCTTGACCAAAGAAAAGTGAGGGAAGTGAAGGAATCTGCCATGGCCAATGATGTCAAAGGGATACTTGTCATTTAGGCTGAGCCAGTGGAGTGTTTGGGGCAGAGAAATAATAGTCAAAAGTGTTGAGTGGATGACACTCAGAAGAGATATAGCATTGCCATTGTATGGTGATTGGGGGAAGCCGTTAAAGGAATAGTGCGCTCAAAAATCTTATTGTCCTGAGCGTTCTGGCATGTGGTTTTATGCAAACTGTGATTGATCATAAAAACATTTCCTATGCACCTTACCTTACATGACATGCAACAATGGTTAGTGCCCTTTTACGCTCACCTCCGCTGCAACAATCCATCGCCCCCTCCCCTCCATTCTAAACGGCCAAGGTGCCAAATCCAGTGTCTCCAGGCTCCCCTCTTGCAGACCGCGCCCCTGCAATCCATATAAGTGTGTCTCACTTTTACACATGCAAAATCAACGTACGGGGCACGGCCATCTTGGGCTAATCTTATCCGTTGCCACACCGCCCTAAATTCAACTGCCCTTGCAGCACTAAATCATATTCCCCGCCCTGAAGCTGACATCACTAGATGCGTATGGCTCATTTCAGAATGCAAATGCACGTCTCATGTCAATGCTCTCTGTGCCTCAGCTAATTACGTGTCTCCATGGAAATGGCAGGACACCTCTTGTGTCAATAAGGAAAAACAGACAACATCAGAGTTGCTTTTTCAATCATTTCACTTTTTTTTTTTTTGTATAGCCTGTGACTTGTTTCTGTTCTGTTCTGCTAACTTCGTTGCTAGGAGCCCGTGCAAACAGATACTTGTGCTAGCATTGCTATCAATTCTAATGTTGTTGTATAATGGCAACAATACAGCCCTACCAGTATGAGCCAGAGTATTCCGAGGGGGAATTATTTGATATAGAAAGATGCAGAAACAATGGGACATCGGACGACAGTTGGGAAGATGAATCACTGGATCCTGAGCCAGAGCATAGTTGCATGGAAGACGTTTCCACCTGGTGTACCTGTAATTGGTGTGAGGTCATGCCAACCGAAGAGGAGAACTGCTGCTGCAGAGAAAACTCTGGATTATTGGCTTACATATCGGAAGAAGGGACACTGCCGCAATGCATTACCGAGCTGCATGACTTCAGGACAGCCTGTCTCACAAGGTCCGTGTTGAGGATTATGATGGTGCTTATGCACAATCTTCGCACAACAGTTCGCCCTCGCAATCCAAGTAACGAGTAAGTGTACTCAAGATTTCATGTCACTTTGACCACTGAGGCCACTAACATTTGTTGTTTGTCTCCTATATTGTCGTAACTTTCATCTATCACTGCCAAATGAATGTAGTCTGGCAATTTAAAACATCTCTCATGCTTTGGGGAAATCATAGTGGTCATCTGATGTGGCTTTCAATTTCAACTAAGAAACAATATTCCTCTGTCCCCCAAACATTATGGATTGCATGGGTGTTCACTTTTGTAATGTGTTTACACTTTAAAGCCGAAGTTCATTGATCCATGAAGTAACATTTGTACGGGCAACTATGCCATAGGATACTGGAAGCATTTTCATCTAAGGTGTGTACACTTATCAGGTTCATTTAAATACAGTATGTATGTTTCTCTTTCACAGGTGGTATAGGCTGGTGGCCTATCGTTCATTTACATGGTAGCTTCATGCGAGGCTTGGATACCACGTTTGACGAGTAATAACTGCCTGTGTCATTGGAGCCATTAGTGACAAATTCCCCAGTGACTGTGGACAGTACAGGGGATTTTCCCACACTGTGCTGCAACCCGAATTATACAATGTGTAGTACATTTGTGCCATCAACATCAGCAACAAAATAAAATACAAATGATCTTTTATGAATACTTGTTTCAATTTTTCAGTGAATCAGGGGCACACTCACTTTTCTATGAGTGACATGCAACAATGGTTGGTGCCCTGTCACAATCCATCCACCTCCAATATAAATGGACAAGGTGCCAAACCCAGTGTCTCCAGGCTCCCCTCTTGCAGACCGTGCCCTGCAATCCACTTTTGTGTCTCCCTTCAGCAGTGTTCCGGACCTTGTCTGCACGCCTCTAACCCATCCATCCCCCCTCCGCTATCAATGGCAGTTTGCACATGTGGCCCTGCCCTCCCAAGGGGGCTGGCAGGGTGGGAACAGCCAAGGGGCCAAACACCATGTACACTTCAAAGGTATCTTCCTCACAGGGGCATTGTACACATGGCCTCCCCAGACCCTGTGTCTCCAGGCTCCCCTGAAGCAGAACACGTCAGAAAGTTGTCACACATTCACATACAGACCCACTTTTCTAATCCTTCATGAACCCCTTGATATTTATCCGCAGAACATCTCTGACCACTGGATAACCTGGGTATCACTGGTCAAGCTCTGGGGTGGCTGACCTCCTTCCTCTCCAATCGACCCTCCCAGGTCCAACTGGGTTCCTTCCTCTCTGACATCTTTTTCTCTACCTGTGGTGTCCCCCAAGGATCTAACCTCTCCCCCTGGCTGTTCAACCAGTATCTGGCACTTCTTGCTCACCCCATCACCGCTCTCTGTCCCAACTTTCAGTGCTATGCGGATAATACCCAGCTCATTTTCAGGCTACCCTCGGCCTCCTCTTCCCCTTCCCTAATCTCTTACTGTCTTTCTGCTATCCAGGAATGCTGTACCGCCAACGACCTCTGCCTTAATGCCAGTAAGACTGAGATTCTACTTATCGGCACACCCACTCCCTCCTTTCCTGCAACTCTCTGGCCGGCCTCCCTTGACCCTCTTCCGGCTCCTACCTGCAAGGCAAAAAACCTCGGGGTCATCTTTGACTCCACACTCTCTTTCTCTCCTCACATATCTGACGTCTCTAAGAAGTCACACTACCAGTTACACCTCCTCAGAGGTATCCTTCCTTTCCTCTCCTTCCCCCAGAAGCTCACTGTCTCCAGAGCCCTGGTTCTCTCAAAGATGGACTACTGCAACCGCCTCTATCTAAATCTTCCTTCCTCTACTCTCCGCCCTTTGCAACTCATCCAGAACAGGACTGCGAGACTTGTCCTTGGCCTCAAGCCCAGGGACCGTATCTCTCCAGGACTGAAATCGCTACACTGGCTCCCAGTGGCTGCAAGGATTAAGTTCAAAACCCTCTGCATTGTCCACAAGGCCTTCTGGGGCCTTGGGCCAAAATACCTTCAACTCTCTCTTCCTAAATATCTTCCTTTTCGAGCTCTTCGCTCATCCACCTCCAACTACCTCAGGATCAGCCGCTTCTCCAAGCAACGAGCTGGGGGTAGATCTCTCTCCGCAGCAGGGGCCTCCCTCTGGAACAGGCTTCCTGCCTCCCTGAAACTTGAGGAGAACCATCTCCGGTTCCGGAAGCACCTCAAAACCTTCCTCTTTACCTTCGCTTTCTCTCCCTCTTTCCCCTGCTAAATCACTGAACCTGCACTGAATCTGCAACTGGGCCACTCACCGATCTCGGTCCTTGGCCCAGCCACTCTTCTCTGCACTGCCTACCTTCACTACGGGACTGTCTCTGTATCCTACAGCCCCTTCTCCCGGCACTTACCTTGCACTTGCCACCAGCTGGCCCTATTATTTCTCTTGTATTCTACTAGCCATGTACTGTACTTCCCCTCTCCCCTTCACTTTGCACTTTTCCCAGTCCCCCTACCCTTGCACTTTCGTGATCTGAATGACACCTGGCCTAGTTGGATCGTTGTCTGTCTCTCCTTGTCCCCCCCCCTGCCTCTTCACGCCTTGAAACACTTGTGTATAGGCGCGTTACAAATGACATATCATATCATGTCACCTCTTGATTTTGCTACCTGTGAACATCTGTGAGCACTGGAAGTCAACTCTTGATCATGCTACATGTGAACATCTGTGAGCACTGGAAGTCAACTCTTGATCATGCCACCTGTTCTCCTGCTACTAACTCCCCTGCTTGCTGAATCTAATTGTTTGCCAGTCAAGGTAAGGGCTGGTCAACTTTTAACTTCACTGATTTCAAAATTTCTATCTATTTCGACCGAATGTACCCAGTATTGTTATGTTCATTCATCTCAATGACTTTAACAATGTCTAATGTTTCAATTGTTCTGATTTCGATATAGAGTACATTTTATCATTGTCAATTTTAATAAAATTGCATCTTTCTCGGACCATGTCTATAAGCATGTTTCCTTTTGATGCATGAAAGTACATTCAACGGACGAGTAACACATTACGATTAGCACCACATCAATCAATTCTGTATGTATGTCAATTCTGTATGTATGTAGTATTCAACTACGCTACACAGGTTTTGCTTCTTTGAACAAAACAAATATGGAATGGAAAACTGCGATATAATTCCATCAATCTCATGCATTCAGTACAGATTTTGTGTAATTGTTTATACTTTTTTAATACAGATCGTGTCGAATTTTCAAGAATGCCTGCTTGTATGGTTTTGGGTTGCAGTTCTAGGAGTCATGTCAAAAGTCAGGGTTCAATCCTGCATACATTCCCAAAGGATATTAATTTAATAAGAAGATGGGTTCGACATTGTGGTTCTGTTGTGGACGAGATTGAAAGTAGAGCCCAGACTGTCTTTGA
Source organism: Ambystoma mexicanum (assembly GCF_040938575.1). Lineage (NCBI taxonomy): Eukaryota > Metazoa > Chordata > Amphibia > Caudata > Ambystomatidae > Ambystoma > Ambystoma mexicanum. The sequence goes on along the minus strand of NC_090930.1, from coordinate 644,052,856 downwards.
AGACTTGAGGGCCAATCGATTTTGTATCTGCAGCCTGCACTTTATCCAGGATATTTACGACCAATCGACGAGCACAAAAAAGGGTCGACCCTGAATGTTTTGTAAATTGCTTCCAAATGCAATTCCAACTCCATTGATGCACACGCTGCCTCAGGTGAGTCCCGGGTGATGAATTAGCTGTAGGCAGTGGGTTACTGAACAGGTAACTCCATGAACGGATCAGTGCTTTCGGTGTAAATGTGTCTTACTAAAGTCTGCATATTTACCAGATTGTATTACATTTGAACTATACCACATTTTACTACACATCTGTCCCTGTTTTATGGAGCCTCAAATGAAGTAATTATGACCATGGAAACCAATGCCATAGTGCCCTTCACAAGAAGCATAATGTTTTCGTAATCGGTTGCTTGACATGTCAATTTTTTTCTAGTAGAGCATACTGACGGAAGCACAGACCCTCACAAGTGACGAAACCGCCAACATGTCCAGTATACCAATGCTGAGCCCTACAGTTTTGCAGAAGTTCATATTATCGACAGTTGGATCTTCCCACATAGCTAATCCAAATCTAATCTTTGTGACAATGCACTGAAAATGAAGGAGCAAGATTTTGCATCCATTTCTTTTCCGAAGTCAACAACAACTTCAAGCACCTGTCGGGTAATTTAATTTCACTTTTCAATTATGAGAATGTATTATGCTTGGAATTTAAAATAATATGGTATCGTTTATGGATCATGTAGGTTATTTACATTATGTGTCATTTATGGGTTACTCTTTATATGTACCATTGTCTGCATCCCATTGTCTCTGTTCCATTTTGCTGTTTTCATCCATACTAAACCAAGTACTGTGTTACATGAGGATGCTGGTACTTGACTACAATTACATCATCCTTTGTAGCTGGTCCAGAGTATGAGGTATGCATACTGATAGTTCCCTTGAATGAAAGAAAGTAAATACTACATAGGATACTATTAGACAGTGACATTCATATAAACGTGCAGCAAAATGTTGTTGGACCATTGCTACAATGTGAGAACTCGACAAGACAAAACTGAATATAATGAAGATGCTTTTGAATTCCTCACTGACCACTTGACACAATCTACACCGGCAAAAAACAGTCCACCCAATAAACAACAATCAACATTGATGCTTTCTCCAATTCGTGTGCAAATAACACAAGGTGAACTAACAGAGACTGACGCTTCAACACAAATGACCGTCAAACTTGCCAAAGATCTTGACTACAGTTTCTCTAGTTTGGCCGATTTGTCCACCACAGTTGAGTCCCAATCCACAATCATGCAGGATGATTGTCTAATAAAGGAGCAGAAATACATTGGGCCTCATTTCGAGATTGGAGGTAGACATGGCGCTAATAGCTCCATGGCTGCCTCCAATAATGGTACCGAGTCCGCCCTCATTCAATGGGGAATGACCGGTCTAGTCAGACCTTTGCAGGACCGCTCAGTCCCCATTGAAAATACCATTCCCCATTGCCATTTGAGACCCCATAGGGCTCAATGTGAATGGGGAAGGTGTAAATAACGGTACCGTAATTTGCGGTACCATTATTTGCTCCATGGACCCTTTGTGGCTCCCGCTAAGGGACCTCGGAATAGGGCGCAAAGGGATTACCGGCACTGGTGTCCTTACCGGTGCCGGTAATCCCTTTGCGCCAGCCTCGGAATGAGGCCCATTGTATTCAACAGCTGCCTGGTAGATATTATACTGATGCTGAAATGTGTCCATCCAGTAAGAGGGAAAATATGCGGGGAGCCATTAGTGAATGTGTATTACAAGGCACTAACCTGAAAATTCAAGCCACGTGTGTCCACCTCCATGATACAATTTCATGGTCCTTTCAATGGATGCTGGGCAAATTGCCAGCTGGAAATCTACTGTGTTCAGCAGCTTTACTTTTCAGTGGCTCGACTTTTAGTAAGTTGTCCAGTTTCTGTTTATTTGTGGGACTTCAGTTCCTTGCTAAAACACAGTATTCCAAATATCCAAGAGAATTCCTATTCCCTGCTATTAGTCAAACCTGTAAAACTTAACAAATGTCAATTGAAAGTACATTCTCTGACAAACAGTTCAGGCTAGCTGGCAACGGACAGTGTGACAGCCCCGGACTTTCCACAAAGTACTGCACATACCACTTTCAGGACATGGAAACTAACAAAATGGTGAGTTCGGCAGTCATGCAGGTGTCCCAATGTGAATCCTGAGTGGCCATGGAGAAGCGTGGTTTAATAAAATCCCTCGAACATCTTCAATAGAGGGGAATGCAAATAGACCTCATAGCCATTGACAAACATGTTTCAATAGCCAAGGCTATGGAAGAGCAGTTTCAAAACATTTGCCATCAATTTGATGTATGGCACGTTGCCAAATCAGTCAATAAAAAAATTGCAGCTGCTGGTAAAAAAAGGGTTCGGAAAATATTTTACAGCGGTCTCAATCTCTCAGCAACCATCTTCCGTGGAGCTCCAAAACTTGTGATGGGTCTATGGACATTCTTCTTGAAAAATGGCACTCATTGATACACCACTGTTCCAACGTTAACTCATGGACAGAAAACCAACATTTTTACCAATGTGCACATGGACCTGTAGAGGAGGTGCCAAGCTCGATTTGCACTCCAACCGCCAGGAACTTTCACGCCGAAATATGTGATGTATGATGAGCAAATAAACCAGCAGAGGGCAGCAGTTTGGCTCTCTCCAATACCTATCAGAATAACAGTACCTGTTGAAGTACCAACACATAAGAAAACCTGGACAGTATGGTACCCACTGAGAAAACCATATTGACAAGTGAGATAGAATGACGATTGTCAGAATACAATACCTGAAGAAGCTAAAAAGATACTGGAGGAAGATGAATGGTGCCATCATAAGAACCCAGACCGACTCACATATAGAAGATATGAAGACCTGAGAATGACAAACGAGATGAAATATCATGGATAAGTAACATCCTGAGCTTAAAGTGAAAAAAAATTGATGTTGAGATGTCAGAAATGATGCCATATGCATGATGAAGTTATCCAGTTAGTTTAAACGGGTACATATGCAAAGTAACCGCAAGAAGCTCAGAAATCATGAGGCTTGCTTATGCTAAGTAGTAAAATAGATTGTGGCAAGCGAGCACTTTATATAAGTATACTTCAACTACGCACAAGAGCAGAATCAACCAAAGGTTACTAAATGTCTCAAGAGGAGAGTTTTGCTGCAAACAAATTGAGAATTAAAGACGGAGAGAAACTCAGACGAAGGTAACCATGCCAAAAAGCCAAAATTGTATCAGCTGAAATAGACCAACAGTGGATACAATTAAGAGAAAGAAGAACAGAGATCCTGTTCAGAAAGGTCAAGATAAGCCACAGATGGCAGACGACTGGCAGATCTAAATCAAATATATGAAATTGCATGAAGGAAATGCCGATTTCACAGTGTCATAATCACATGACCAGACCAGCAGGAAGGGATGAAACTTTCACACCTACGTATGGACCTTTGCCATACACAGACTGTGATGCTGGAAATGCATTGGAGGGACAGGACCTCCGTATCCTTGTCCTTTACTGCTTTTCATCATGTGTTCTGTCGTGTTTTCCGCGGAGGAGTTCATGTGGGACTCCTGGCGGTGCAGCTCTCTTTCTTTTGGTTTAGTGAACGGACTTGTGGGATACCCTATGGCACCCACGGTTAGGGGTACAACCCTGTGCCCCTAGTGTATGTTCTTGGGCACCTGTGGGTGGCCCACAGAGCAGGGTATGGGCCGGTGGCAGCTCAGAACACCCGTAGATTTTAGAGAAGTGTCCTCCTGAATGGCCAACCTTCTACTGTTTTGAGAGACACTGGGGCAAGCATGACAGTGGTGGACAGGACCCTGCTCAAGCCAGAGGACTATGTAGATGCTCCTCTGAGAACCACCAGGTTAGCTCGTGGGCCTCCCAAATTATCGCCTGTAGCCCACACTCGTAATTGGAGACAAGACAGCAAAGCTTCCTGTCCTGGTTCAGGACAACATCCCTGCTAACATTCTGTTAGGTAACGATCTAGTCGAGTTGGGATTGATCGCGGATGGTCTTCCCATGATTGCTGCTGCGGTCACTAGGTCACAGGTGACACCGGGTCTGGCTGTGAGTCAGGTACCCGAGCCAAAGGCGCGGCCTACGGCACGACGAAGGAAGAGCAAGAAGGCCACCTCTGTGGAGGGAGCTCCTTCTCTTCCTGCTGTTCCTACAGCACCCATTGGGATCCATGCTCCGGACGGGCTGGGTCCAGTGGTAAACCCTGTCTCAAGTCCTGTGGGAGAAGAGCCATAAAACTCTCCTGTGGGAGAGGTTCTCAACCCAGAGGATCATCCCGATCTTTAAGGCTTGTTAGCTGAAGGGGGAGAGACAGAGAGTGTCCCTCTCTCGAGGGTCTGAGGAAACAGGCCCTGTCCCAGGCCCAAGGAGAAGTGCCTAGGACTTTCCAGATTTATTGGGAGGGTGAGCTCCTTGTTAGTGAGCCTACTAATCCTGAACCTGGTGCCCTGAAGAGGTTGGTGGTACCCCAGGTTTACAGGCCCTTCCTACTGCAGTTGGCGCATGAGGTGCCCTTAGCTGGTCATCTTGGTACCAAGAAGACTAAACAGAGGCTCTCTGCCCATTTCTACTGGCCTCGATTCGGAGTAGAAGTGGAGTCCCACTGCAGGACCTGCCCAGCTTGTCAGTTGTCTGGCAAGACTGGAGGCAGTGTCATTGCCCCACTGTAGCCAATGCCAGTGGTTGGCACACCGTTTGAGAGGGTGGCCATCGGCATTGTCGGTCCCCTTGACCCTCCCACGTCAGGTGGACATAGGTTCATCCTGGTTTTGGTAGATCATGCCACCAGGTACCCTGACGCTATACCCCTTCGGACTGGAACTTCCAACGTGGTCGCCCGGGCCCTCCTGGGCATTTTCACCCGCGTTGGATTCCCCAAGGAGGTTGTCTCTGACCGAGGATCCAACTTCATGTCAAGTTACATGAAAACCATGTGGAAAGAATGCAGGGTAACCTACAAGTTCTCCACTTCTTACCACCCCCAGACCAATGGTCTGGTTGAGAGATTTAATAAAACTCTCAAGGGCATGCTAGGTGCTTTGGAAGAGCCCCTAAGGAGGAAATCGGATCTCCTCCTGCCATGCCTGCTGTTTGCTTACCGAGAGGTACCTCAAGAGGGTGTTGGTTTCAGCCCCTTTGAGTTGCTCTTTGGACATCCCGTGAGGGGGCCCCTCACCTTGATCAGAGAAGGCTTGGAAGCCACCCCTCCTGGTCTCGCCAAGCATGTGGGGGACTATGTGTTAGGCCTCCGACGGAGGATGACACAGATGATGGTTCAAGCAATAGCGAATCTCAAGGCCAGCCAGGAATTGAACAAATACTGGCCTGACCTTAAAGCATGCAAAGTGGATTGGACTCCGGGACAGGAGGTCCTCGTGATGGAGCCTACCAAGCCTCGGGCATTGTCAGATAAATGGACTGGACCCTTCAGGATAATCTCCAAGATGGGCGAGGTCAATTATCTGGTTGACATGGGAATCCCAGGGGTAGCCCCTCAGGTATTCCATGTTAATAGGCTCAAGCCTTTTCACAGGCGAGAAGAAGTCTCATGTCTCTTGTTAGCTTCAGAGCAATAAGAGCATGAGAGTGAGCCCCTTCCTGATTTGCTGCATAGCAACCCTCAGGATGGCTCAGTGGAGGGAGTGCAGCTCTCTCCAGATTTGACAACCGAGCAGCAGAGGGCCTGCAGGACTTTGCTCCAGCAGTATGCCTCTCTATTTTCGCTGACGCCAGGCCTTACACCTTGGTGTAAGCACGAGATTGACACTGGTGACAGCGTGCCTGTCAAGAGCAGGAGCTACCGAATGTCAGATATGGTTAAGAACCACATCCAGGCTGAGGTTGCCAAGAAGTTGGATCTGGGTGTTATTGAACCCTCAACCAGTCCCTGGTCCAGTCCCGTGGTCCTTGTCCCCAAGGCAAGTTCCCAGGCAGGTACCAAGGATTGGAGGTTCTGTGTGGACTACCGAGGAGTCAATGCCGTCACCAAAACCGACGCGCACCCATTGCCCAGGGCTGATGAGCTTGTGGACACCATAGGTGCTGCCAAATTTGTGAGCACCTTTGACCTCTCCTCGGGCTATTGGCAAATAGCTCTGACGGGTCATGCCAAGGAAAAGACGGCGTTCTCCACCCCAGAGGGACTCTACCAGTTTAGGGTCATGCCTTTTGGGTTGAACAATGCCCCTGCCACCTTCCAGAGATTGGTCAATCATGCTCTCAGTTGGCTGGAAGCCTTTTGTGTGGCTTATTTAGACGACATTGCCGTCTACAGTGCCACTTGGGAAGAGCACTTGACACATCTGGGTAGAGTGTTGCAGGCCTTAAAAAGGGCTAACCTCACTATCAAGGCCACCAAGTGCCAGATAGCGCAGGGGAAAGTCACGTATCTTGGTCATGAGGTAGGAGGGGGTCAAATCCAACCTCTCCCCAGTAAAGTACAGGATGTACAGGACTGGGAGACTCCCACTACTCAAACCCAGATGAGAGCCTTTTTGGGTCTCACTGGGTACTATCGCAATTTCATGGCAGAATATGGAACCATAGCTGCACCAATGACACCTCTGACTTCACTCAAGCAGCCTAGGAAGGTCAATTGGACTGAAGACTGTCAGAGGGCCTTTAATGGCTTGAAAGAAAGTCTGTGTCGAGCACCCGTGTTGTGTGCGCCTGACTACAGCCGACCCTTTATCGTCCAGACGGATGCCTGCGACACCGGAATTGGAGCTGTCTTGTCCCAGTTAGATGACAAAGGGAGAGAACATCCTATCATATTCATCAGTAGACAACTCAAGGGTAGAGAACGTAGGTGGGCTACTGTTGAAAAGGAATGTTTTAGCATAGTTTGGAGCCTTAGGCGTTTTAGGCCCTACCTTACGGGGTCTACCTTCAAGGTCCAAACAGATAATAAGCCCCTAAAGTGGCTTATGCAGATGAAGGGTGAGAACCCGAAACTGCTCAGGTGGTCCATTAGCCTGCAAGGGCTAGACTTCACCATAGAGCACCGACCAGGGAAGAGTCACGATAATGCAGACGGCCTTTCCAGAAGGTATGTTGACCATCTGGGTGAGGGTCTCTATCCCGTGGGAGATTAGGCACCCTCCACCTCAGTCTGGGGGGGGCGACTGTGATGCTGGAAATGCATTGGAGGGACAGGGCCTCCGTATCCTTGTCCTTTACTGCTTTTCATTGTGTGTTCTGTCGTGTTTTCCGCGCAGGAGTTCATGTGGGAATCCTGGCGGTGCAGCTCTCTTTCTTTTGGTTTGGTGAACGGACCCGTGGGATACCCTTATGGCACCCACAGGTGGAGGTACAACCCTGTGCCCCTAGTGTATGTTTTTGGGCACCTGTGGGTGGCCCACAGAGCAGGGTATGGGCTCGTGTCAGCTCCATGCTGAATGTGACAGGTGCGCGGCGTATCCTCCATTTTGGGATACCCCGGCCCTGCCATTGGGATCCGTTGATTCCTGATGGAAAACAAGATGGCCCGGGTGGCCTCTTGCTTTCTATTACCCATTACCTTGTTTTCCCAAAGTCCTGGGAAGCCCTGACTCTGTCCCTTCCCCCTGACTGGCTGTTGGGTGGAAGTGCCATATATGGTGTTGTTGTGAAGTCCCGGTCAGACTAGCTGGAGCCTTCCCGGTAATGTATGTTGTGGGTACCTCCTGTGGGTGGGACCTGGGTGAATAGAGTGTGTGACGAATATGCATTCTGTGTTGTGGGTGTCTAGTATCTGGTGGTCGACACAATGACTGAGACAACCCTGCCCGAAACCGGTATGAATGCAGCTTGGAGTGTTGAATGGCTCGGTAATTATCCCAATACACATAACTTGTTGTGAGTGTCTGGAGAGAAGTGAATGGCCTGAATACCTCGTGTGCCTGATTGGCTGCCTGCCTGCATGAATGCCCGTAGTCGTGATTGGATGCTTGAGTGTGACCCAGCGGAATGAATGGGAGATCAACAGTATATCTGGGGACCTCTCACTGCTAGGTATTGTGTTCAGAAGCTCAAGTCCACTACGACGAGTAACTGGATTAACTGACTCTTGACCTTGAAGCCCTGCTGGACGAGAATAATTGCTGTTGCTCTCCTTCACAATCCGAAAGCTGCTGTGCCTCCAAGGACTGACCCAGAGAGGACCTGGTAAGGCGCCCTCTTCCCGAGCTACGAGGGACCATCGTGCACAGCTGATCTTTGCCAACGCTCCCTGGTAGACAGACCTTTGACAGGCTGCCGACCCGATACGGGGACTGCTGTGGAACTCCAAGGAGAAGCACCCGGACTGTTGTTCCGGCACTGTCGACGACCGCCGTCGCCGACCGGAGCCGCCGTGCTCCCGTATGCCTAAGAACTTCAATTGATCATCGGACCCTCACGTCTGCATCGGCATCCGCTGGTCTCCCGCTGGAGAAGGCCTGACCGTCGACGCGAGGAGCATCCACCGGTGGGTTTCCCGCCACCTACAGACTGCAGAGACGCCGACGACTCGATGACCTTGTTGGGCCACAGTTCTTCGTCATCTCTTTGTGGTCCAGAACTATCGTTACCGAGGTGCCCCGCACGCCTCTTCCTTGCAGGACGCCGACGCTCTGTCATCGACGAGCACCGCTAGGAATGAAGCTGTCACTTCCCTGCCGTAGTTCACCCTGTTCACCGTCGGACGTTCAACGACCCGTGACTCCCGCCTTAAAGGGAGGGCACTCAAGAAGGGCCGTCGATTCCCCGACACCGAGCGCCAAGTTCCCTGACACCTCTCGACGATACGTGGCTCCCGCCTGAAAGGGAGGCACTCAAGAAGGATCGGTCGGTGCATCGTTGGAGTACTCTACTCTACCAGGTACATTGGGGGGGTAAAACCTTAATAGGAAGAAGTAAGTCTATCAAACATTATATGGACTGGGCTTGTGCTATATATCTTTATTTACAGGTTGCCCAGGTGGGGGGATCTCCACACAGAACTGTGTCTAGGTAACGGGGCCAGCATTCTGCCTATTGTTTCAACCATCTTACGTTCCTGCCTATCTCTATTGCTGGTTTACTCGTTATTGATCTGTGTGACATTTTAACCGTACAGTTGATGCACTTTAATGAGATTTGATAACATTAGTGGTACCACTCTAGACGTGTATATATTTATCATTATTGACGTCCAAGTACAAAGTGCGTTATTGTGATCGTGTACCTACCTTTGAATATTAATTATATAAAGACTGTGTTTTCAGTAATACAGTGTGTCGACATTCCTTTGTGGGGGTTCGGGGACTACACTGTACTTAAGAACCAGCCTGCATCACCTCCTGAGAAGCTAGGCCTTGATTGCTCGTCCATTGCTACCTTATAGAGAATCTTGGCTGGGGTCTTCTGTGCCTCTCCTCTACCATATAGAGAGCAGAAGTACAGACAACCCCTACCAGTCTTTACACAGACGCCATTACTTTCCCAGACCAAGAAGCAGACTTGAGGCCAACCACAAAGAAATAATTGACACATGACTACTGAGGTGATGATTGATTGTAATAATAATTGGCGGGAGGCTGGGGTGCAGACAAACTCCCTGCACCTGGCTGGCCATTCTGCACGCTGCTAAGAGCAAGTGGAAAAGTATGAGTGGGGTTGATGCGAACCCAATCCTAGTGGACCGTGTAATCTAGAGTCCTATACTTAGTAGATCCAATGATACGTCGTACTTTTAGTGACATTTACAGTATCCATTTTGAAGGGAGGGCTTAGTTGCCCCGCCTAACATTGTTTATCCATTATCCTTTCCACGTTATCATATACAGATATAGTACTTATATTAAAGTTACCTTCCTAGAACCAATAAAGTAGCATGCTAAGTTTTAAGAGTTACACGTCAGTGATGATGAGTTTTTGGTATAAATGTTATGTTTTTTCTGAAATTATTTGGAGTTGAAATGAGAAGGAAGATTGAGCATTGCTGATATTCATTGAACTTCCCTTTTTTTGTACTTGTCATTAAACAGGCTCCCAAAACTGCCAAACTATTGAGTCGACATTATTGATTTGGTTCAAGAGTGCAAATCTGCATCCCCATCCATCTCAAGAGTGCTGCTGCTCATCTTAAAGTGCTGTTTGGAAGCCCCCATTCCTATGGGCTGACTGGGTTCCAACCTGCACACTTGGTAGCAGAGATTGATGGTTATCGATTAGAATCGCTTAGATAAGACACCCATTTGCCATCAACATAAGTAACTTAGGGTCCTCTGCAATATCACAAGTCCTTTGCCATCGAGCTGAGTAGAATGAGAGGCTCCCCGTTGATAGTGGTTAGTCTAAGTAAAAACCCTGCAGGTTAGGTCTGAAGGGACCTTTGCTTTCCCCCATAAACCCCTTCCCACTTCTACAAGCAGCTGATCGGACGAATAGCACGGAGAGGTGGTAACAAAGGCAGTGATCCCGAGCATCTGGAGAGGAGAAAAAAAATGCGGACAGTGAGTGAAAAAAGAATACTTTGGCTAAAAGTTGCATGCCCTAGAACAAGTAAAGGGAAGGTAACGAGGGATGTGGGACAAAAATAGCGTCAAAGTAAGAGTAAAATGTATATATAAGGGGAAAATATTGACTTGAGGGTGGCTGAGAAATAGAGAGAGATACTGGGAGGTCCCGAGAAATAGCGAGAGATACCGGGAGGATACCCAAGAAATAGAGAGAGGAGTACACTCCCAGATATCTAGGTTTTAATATAGAACTAGAAGACGTCTGCATTTAAAGACCTGAATTAATAGGACAACGTAGGCGACCAGAATCGATTAAAAGCGATCTGAAAGTAATGGGCTTACATTCCATGTCGGAATAATAATAGGGGCAGAAATGCATCCGAGGAAGCAGATGGCATGAGATTTATGTAGCCGGCCGGAGTCTGTCTAGTCTGTTGTGTCTGTCTTGTGTTTTCCTTTTTTCTGACATGACGAGGTAAGAACATTTTTGTGGAAATAGCATGAAAATTGTGCGATTGAATAGACAAAATGTTATATGGTATGAATTGATGGTTGTTGTTTGAAAAAGTAAAAGTAAAATTTTTTGTGAAAAAACTGGATTGGAGCTTGCGACGATTGGCACTTGTTCATATTGTTGATCTTGTTTGTGAAATGTAAAGCATAACAAAGTGTTATATACAAGGAGAGGATAAATACATTTACCTATGGAAGATGTTACTCTGTTAGTACACTTGTGCAAACAGTTGCCAAAACATGCACCTAAGCTGAAGAAGTACAGTGCAGAATGGGTTAAAGGAAAAGCAGACAAAATGTTTATGCCATGGCCCGAAGGAGGATCGCTATCTAAAACGGTCCTGCAGCACATGACAACATATTTACAAGCCACGTATACTGGCAAAAATGTAAACAACTAGCTAGTTTAGAGCTTTGGAAGATGTACCAAGAGGAAAAGGAGGAGGAGGCACCATTAGATTGGATACTTAACATATGCAGAGAGGAGGGTGAAACGCCTTCTGCACCACCCAACCCGCCTGAAACAAAAAGCAAAGCTAGTAAAGACAAAGGATTATATCCGTTGAGGGAGCTTAAAGCTGCCACAGGATATAGCAACCCGTCATAACAGTAACCTACGCAAAGTAGTGACGAAAGCCCAGAGAAAAGCAGAGAAGGAGATATTGTCTCCAAAGTTCTGAGGGACAAGGAGAGACGTGAAAAAGAAAAAGGAGATCACACACAAGCAAGTACATCTCTAGATACAGGTAGAGAGGGAAAGAGATGGTAAGGAGATGAGGATAGGACTGATGAGATGGTACTCAGAGAGAACACATGGATGGGAGGTCAGATGTTATTGAAACTTGATGGTAAAGATATTGAGGACATGATTCAAAAGGGAGAGCCAGACGATTCAAAAGGAAAGAGAAGGAAAGGGGAGAAGAGAATAAAATGACAAAGGGATGAGGAAATACAAAGGGCAAATGAATGAAGAGATGCACAGAAACAAGAAGAAGATAGGGTCACAGAGGAAGCGAGGAAGCACAGAGAGTTCGATGACGACATAGAACGTAAGTGAAGACGGAGAGCATGGGATCTTGAATATCTGGAAAGAGAAGTTAAAAAACCTGATCCACTTGTAGACTGGGAAGACATAAAAGAATTCTTTCCTGAGTGCAATTCAGTTCCAGGAACGTCTAGGGCAAATATGGAAGAGGACTTCGACACCAGAAGCATCAGAGAGACAATCAATAGAATATAGGATGAAATGGGGCTAGAATAGGTACCCCAAGGCAGGGGAGTGGACAAGCATCTGGAAAGCACTCAGTTGTATGACAGTGAGGACGCCTGCCAAAGTAGCAGAAATAGAGAACTGTGCCTAGACAGGTTGACGCTAAACAGGAATGAGGAGGATGAGAGAAGTTGCACGAGTTGGGCACAGACAATGTCAGATGCAGAAAGAGAGGAATGTGAGGAAAGAGAAGATGAGAGAAAACGCTTCTCTAGAGGAAAAGGAATAAGATGGTCAGATTCTAGTGGATCTGCACCAAAGATATCAGGGTCAGCCGCACAATCAGACCGACACAAAGGAGTATCTTACAGTCAGAGGGGGGTGTCTCCACCACCCTATGTGAGCAGACTAAGGACATTGCCAGGTACGCCTGCAGTGGACAGAAAAATGATAAGAGAGGAAAAAGAGAGCCATGTGTTACAGTTCCCGTTACTCAAAAAGGGAGGAACGAGGTCACAGTACATACCCTGGCACACATGGATCGAGAACATCTAAAAATAAGCTTCCAATGTTGACATCGGGAGCCGAAAAATGGATACATGAACTGGAAAAGATGATGGGAGGGAACAAGTTAGCTATCAGGGATGTTAAGGGTCTTTTAATCGCCATACTTGGTGATAGAGCTGATGATGTGTGGACATGTGCAGGTTACCCTGGAATGACTACAGTTAATACGGTGCATGATGAAGTGTCGTTTAACAATTGCAGAGCCGCAGTATGGAAAGCATTACAATTGCTATACCCGGACACTTCAGACATGGGAGCTATAATGACACGTAAAATGAAGGAGTCAGAGGATCCTTTTCTTTACATCCAGAATTTCCAAGATGCCTGGGTGCTGGAAACTTGTGAATCTTGGTGGAAATCCATACCCGTGTTTTACCATATATTATGCCAAGGGCTGCCAGCTCAAGTACAGAAGCAGCTCAAGAAATTGGTAGGAATAGAGGCCAAACCATGGTCTGCAATACAGTTGACCACAGCACACTATTGCAAGCTGTTGCAAGAAGGAAATCGCAAAAAAGAGGCTGCACGAAAAGCTGAAGAGGCAAAATTAATACAAAAGAAATTGACAAAATGTGCCATTGAAGGGGCAATGATAATTAACACATATGGATGAAAACATGCAGCAGGTCAATAATCAAGGGCAGGGTGATGAACGCAATAACAGGCTTTACCCAAGGGGGAGAGGCTTTCGAGGAAGAGGATGCCAGAGTAATCAGGGAGGTTTTCAAGGTAAACAGGGAGGTTTCCAAAACATGCAAAACGGAAATCAGGATATGTCAAACGGGGAAATAATCAGCCCATCGCCAATATGTTGGATGGGTGGGATTACAGGGCATCTAGCACACACACGCAGAAGTCAAGGCATGGTGCAAAATGACCAAGGAACAAGAGTAGGGATGGTGAATCCATCTGTGTTTTTACAGCAGGGTGGAAATGGAGTTGCACAAAATCACACAGTGCAGCAACACGTGCCGGGAGCACAGCAAACCTTGCTTGTAATCTCAGAATACGACAAATTCTCTGCAAGGACAGTCTCAACAGTCACCGATGCAACTGTTACAAACAATAAGTACAGGACAGGTACTGAATTCTGGAATAAGAAATAACACTGGTGATGGAGGAAGTCCATTTATTCAACATGGGACAAAGTTATATATGGATTAGGACAGCTCACTGGGAAACCTGATGTGTTCTATCCTATCAGTGACACCAAATACCAACGAGAAACCAAGGGTAGATGTACTTATAGGGGATAAAGATAATTCTTTATTAGTTGACACAGGTGCAACACGCTTGTGTATACTTAAAGTCAAGTTTTCATTGTCTGGCGATGCCATAAATACTCAGGGCTTCACAAGGAGCAACAAGTCTTGTTCCTTTCACAAATGAACTTCCAGTTTCTATAGGAGAATGTGACATGAATGTGCCACTGCTGTATTCAAGGCAAACCCCAGTAAATATATTGGGACAAGACCTAATGACAAAGTAAAACATGACAGTCTTGTTCACGGAGAAGGGCATAGTATGCTCCACTCCTGGAATGCATTATTTGAACGTATGCAAAATGATTACAGCATACGCAGGACAAACGGCTATGAGAGCTGTTCCATTCGAAGCAGAAATATTCGCCTATGGAGCGTGCATATTGATGTCATGGCTACCAATCCAATGAGAACCCCAGATGAGTTCCTATTTAGGCTCAGAATACCTATGCATGAGGAAAAGGGACAAGTGTTTCCCTTGGCAATACACACAGCCATAGTGCGAGGAAAAACGGCATTGATTGATGGTTGTGATGCCGAAGGCAGACAATGGTGCACATTGAGGAAGGATACAGATTGACTGACATCACTGATGACGATCTGTTTGAAGAGCAAACAGTTGTAGGTGAAATGATAGTTGAGGTAAATCTCACTTATTGGGTGAAAATGATCAAAAGAGAAGTGACCCAGAGAATAATGCTGGCACAAAAACGTCCTGAATACTCACTTATTGGGTGAAAATGATCAAAAGAGAAGTGCCCCAGAGAATAATGCTGGCACAAAAACGTCCTGAATATGTTGATGATGACATGGCAAAGGTGCCTGTCTCAGTGTAGACTACAGGCCCTTATGACGTAGGCTTGTTGCAAGGAGTCGGAGAAGTACAAATTAAATTGAAGCCAGGAGCAATTTTATCAAAAGCACGAAAATAGCCCATGTCTAGGGAAGCCGATGAAGGGCTTTTCAAAACAATATCTGGTATGATGGAGCAGGGTATTTTAGTGACGTCAGAGTCGTCATGCAACACTGCAGTTTACCCTATCAAAAAATCAAAAGGAGGGTTTTGGCATTTAATCCAAGATCTCAGACCAATAAATGACATTGTAGAGGCCGAGTTCTCTCTAATTCCTAACCCATCCACAATCCTATGTAATATACCCGTTGAGGCAAAGTATTTCACATTGATTGACTTGAAAAATGCATTTTCTCAATCCCATTGGACAAAGACTCACAAAATTTGACGTCATTCACGTTCAGACAAATGTGTCTGAAAAGTACAAGGTTACCTCAGGGGTACTGCGAGTCTCCGTCGATTTTCAACAGAGTCCTGCAGATGGACTTAAGCAAGATTAAATTTAGAGAGTGTTGTCTTGCGATATGTTTAGTTTAGTTTAGTTTAGTTTATTACTTGTATTGCGCACCAAACCCGAGGGTAATTGGGCGCATCGCATAAGTTTACTCACAGCTTGGTTATACATAGGAAGATGTTACAGTTACAATGTTATTATATAAGTCAAAAAGCATCATTACAGTCAGCAGTTTTTACAGGATAATTACACAAAGAACATATATACAGTAAAAAATATTACAGAATTTTACAGTGTGGGTGCCAAAGGAAGTCCAAAGTATAGGAAGGTAATGCAGGTGAATGCTATGGGTGGTGGTCTGGAATCAGAATCTCGTTTAACTGTCAGAATCTGTGAGCAACTTTATAAAGTTGTGTCAAAATTTTGTGTATGAAGGTTCTAGTCTGAGGGTGGTAGGGAGTGAGTTCCATAGCTGGGTAGCCTTGACCTGGAAACTATTACCTCCCACTTTGGCAAGTTTAAATCTGGGGGTCAGAAGACAATTAGTGTTGGAGAGTCTGGTTGGTCTTGTCTCAGGTTTGGTAGTGATTCTGTCCACAAGATAGCGAGGGGCTACTTTGTTTACAAATTTATGAGTAAGGGAGGCGACTTTGAGTTTGATTTTGTCAGTTGTGGACAGCCAGTTGTTGGCTCTTCTGGTGTCCTAGATATGTACTCTCCTTACAATCCCAAGCGCAGCTCTGAGAGTGTTATTTCGCAGGAGTTGGATTTTCTTGGTAGTTTGCTTGCTCGCCCCAATGTACATAGCATTACAATAATCGAGTCTTGACAATATGAGAGCTCTAGCTAGAGTAATGCAGCTGTTATTAGACAGGAAGGCTCTGCCCACTCTAATTAATTTGCAGGTATAGGCTGTGGTCGAGGCCAGCATATTTACCTGTTTGTTAAAAGATAGAGCAGAATCTAAATAAAACCCCAACGTTTTGACTTCCTTAGAAACTGTAATGATATTGTTGTCAACGCTAAAGGCTGAGTATTTAGAGCTTAGTTTTTTGAGAGATTATTGTGTACCCAGGATGATGATCCCTGTCTTGTCATCATTCAGGCATAGTCCATGGGAGGCCATCCATGCCTGGATGATGAGATAAACCTTATTCACCAAGGCCAAATCCTTTTCATAATCACCAGTAATCGGTAGGAGGATCTGCATATCATCTTCATAGGTAGTGTAGGTGATACCCAGATGATCCAGATCATCGAAAAGGGGCTTGGTAAAGATATTGTATAAGGTGGGCGAGACACATGAACCCTGGTGAACACCACACGTGATAGGGATAGGGTCAGCTGATGCAATGGGAGAGAATACTCTCATGGTGCGATCACTAAGAAAAGATTGTATCCAAGTAATGGCTTCTGGGGAGAAATGTGCTGCCGAGTCCAGGTGGCTGCACAAGACCTGATGATTGACCAAGTCAAAGGCGACCGATAAGTCCAGGAGCAAAAGGAGAGCTAGGTCACCTTAATCCCTAAGGTCATCGATCTGGGCCTTCAGGTCGATTAACGCAGTTTCTGTCTCGTGCTGAGGCCGGAAGCCTGATTGTCTAGATCCTAGCAAGTGATTAGATTCCAAATGATTTTGAATTTGTAGATAGGCCATCTTATCTATGATTTTCAGAAGGAATGGTATCGTGGTAATAGGTTGGTAGTTAGTGGGAATTAGGGGGTCTAGGGTTTGGTTTTTTAGCAGGGGGAGAACCCAGGATTCCTTAAGATTAGAGGAGATAGAGTTGGTCATGAATGATGCATTGATCAGTTTAGTAATAAAAGGTGACAGTTCTCTGGCTGCATCTTTTATAAGTTGGGCAGGACATTGATCGCCATGACAATTGGAAGGTTTTAGTGAGAGTATTGTCTTTTCTGTTTCGAGAATGGTAACTTTGGAGAATTTGAAATGAAGCACTGTGTCGGTAATAATGGGAGTGGTTGAGGTGGTATTATTAGGCGAGTTAGTTGATAGTGAGGCTTTTTTATTGTTAATTTTTGTTTGTTTTGTAGGGTTGCAACTTTGCCTGTCAATGCTTGTTGGATGTTCGAGCACCACAGTTTATCCTTGACATAGTTGCCAGGGACAGGAATGGGTGCTTCTAGTTCTTTGAGGATAACAAAAAGTTCCTTAGTACTAGAGTTAGCTTGTGGATGACATCTTAATTTGCAGCACGACAGAAGAAATGTTCTGACACAATTCTATTCAGCTATTGAGTGTATTGGCTGAGAAAAGATATAAAGTTGCCAAAAAGAAGTTACAATATTGTCAACAAGAAGTGCTGTACATAGGTCAGCTAATCTCACATGAGGGGAAAAGGGTTACCCCTGAATGGGCTGAAGCTATATTGAACACAGCCATGCCACACATGATAAAACAAATGCAGAGTTTTCTAGGATTATGCAATTATGTCAGGGCATGGGTCTTTATACCAAGCCCTTGTTACAAGCCTTAAAGAAAGCACAGGTGACAAAAAGAAAAAATTGAGTGGACTGAGCCATAGAAAATGCTACAACCATTGTGATGGGATGCTCAATGATGTTATTCGTCAAGCACACATTATTTGCCATTCTAGAGAAACCGAAAGGCACATTGATGTCTCAGAGAGCTTCGGCTTATGAAGTGATCATATCAAATCCATTGATTAAAATAATTCGATGTAAGATAGTAAACCCAGCTATATTTATAGCAAAGCCAGTCACTGACAGAGAGCCAATCCATCACTGCGTGAACTATGAAGAATTTTATGATGAGATTCCCAGAGTGAAAGAAAATGCATTAGCAGAAGGAGGAATCGTCGTCTTTGATGGTTCTTTGAGAATCGATCAAAATGATGGACAGAGATATACAGGCACCGCTGTGTTGAAGCACACGGCAAATGGAGAATTTCGAGTACTCATTAGTGCACGGTTACCATATCATTATTCAGCACAAGCTGCAGAATTATTGGCATTGATATTCGCACTCGAGAATCATGCAGACCAGGAAGTGATGGTGCACAGTGACTCTGCTTATGTGACATCAACAGCACACGCCGGCCTAGCACGCTGGAAAACAAGGGGCTACCTCCGAGCGGATGGCACGCCAGTACAACATGCAGCCTTATTGGATAGGCTCATTAAGCACTACAACTCAGTGCATCCCAGCTCCCTCACTCCTATCCCAATATGTACACCACTCACACACCTTACATCCTCTTAGGTATAGTCCACATCGTACTTACTAGTAATATTGCCTACCTCATGCCCATAGGGCAACTCAACAGCCTTAGCATGGAACCCAGACACTACACCACACACGCTTCTCCCCCCAATATGCCAGACCTCATACTCAGGCAGCACAGACTCAGAACACGTACATTACCCGTAGCATTCCCAACCACACCTATGCAGGTACCGCCTAGGAACTCACGTCTAGGATCGCGCACCCTCCGCTTGCCAAGCAACACCACCCTTAAGCACCTTAACAAGACTCTTACGCTGGCTCCTCCTAGACCTCACCTAACTAATAAACCCACTCACACTACCAAAAAGCCCATTCCAACCACCAACCTCAAGCCACCTCAATCAATTAAGCTCCAACATCTGAAATGTGCCTTGTTAAATGTTCGTTCACTCAACGCCCACGCACTTGAAGTCAATGATATTATTACCAGCCAAGACTTAAGTATGCTAGCCTTAAAAGAAACTTGGTTGCATGCGGCATCTGGTCCTACTATCAGCCTAGCTGTACCACCAGGATACTCAATCTTAAGACAAGAACGATCAGCTAAAACAGGAGGAGGGGTCGCACTAATTTTTAAAGATTCCCTAGCCATAAGGCAGACCTCCACCACAGGGGAAGACACTACTGACATCCTATCGGTCAAACTCACCCTTTCTCCCAAAGAAACAGTAAACATTCATGTCATATATAGACCTCCAGGCCCCGCCAACAACTTCACTAACATAGTCAACCACATCCTTGGGAAAAACATCAAACAAACCTCTAAAACTCTGCTTCTAGGTGATCTAAACCTCAGATACAATGATAAACTTGACAAAGCAGCCACCTCACTCGCTAGAAATCTCACAGACTTAGGATTCACACAGATAGTTACTGCCCCGACCCACAATAAAGGCCGTATCCTAGACTGGGTGGTAGATCATAACTGTGGCTCCACCATCAACTCCAACACAGCCCTCCCATGGTCCGACCACAACTGCCTCCAATTCTACATCCCCATTTCATCATACTCCAAACCACTTATACCTGCACCAGCTAAGATGACCAGAAGTGCCAAAAAGCTTACAGCAGACAATATACGCCCCTTTCTCAACAACCCATGCCTAGCACCGCCCTTCTCCTCTGACCCCAACATTCTAGCAGAGATTTTCAAAGATACACTCACTCATGCCATCAACACTGCAGCTCCTCTTGAAAGCAAAAAGGAAAAAAAATCATTTCATTCCAACTCATGGTACACAGAGGACCTATTAAACATATGCCAGTGCAAGCGCCAAGCCCTCAAAACATGGCAGGCCAATCCCTGTGACGCCACCAAAAAAGACTTTCTTCATATTACTAAAAAGTACAAATGTGCTATATTTCAGGCTAAGTCTGAAACATACAATAAACGTATTCTGGAAGCCAACTCCCACTCAAAAGAACTTTTCACCATCTTTAAAGAGCTCACTATCCCCCCAATCTGCACAGATGAGACTGTTAAGGATGAAGCCTGGTGCAATAGCATCCAAACAGCGATGTTAAATAAAATAGACCTTCTTCAAAATAAAATAGCAGAACATTCCAAGGCTTTGCACCCCCAACAGACCCCTGTCGCCAATCCCACTAACAACCAGCACGCCTCCAAATTCAATTTCTCGCCAATCAGCGAAGCAGATGTTCTCCTAATCCTTAAACAGATTAAACCATCTCAATGCAAAGGCGATATATGCCACCCTAACATCATTAAAGAATGCGCAGCACCCCTCACACCGATCATCACAGCATTCATCAACGCCTCATTCAAGACGGGCATAGTCCCTCATAGCCTTAAAGAGGCCTGGGTGCGTCTGCTCTTAAAGAAACCAACCCTGGACCCTGCCCAACCCAACAACTACCGACCCATCACAACGGTCCCATTTCTTCTGAAAATCTTAGATAAAGCGGCTCACATGCAGATACAGACTTACCTGGAAAACAACTCTGTCCTAGGTAAAAGGCAGTCTGGATTTCGCAAAGGCCATGGCACTGAAACCGCCCTACTAGATCTGAAGAACCAAATTACCCTTACACTAGACAATGGGAAATTGGCCCTTCTGCTCCTCTTAGACCTCTCGGCGGCATTTGACCTAGTTGATCATGCCATCCTCACGAACCATCTCATTCATGCCGCACATTTCTCCATACAAGCTACCAACTGGATCACCTCCTTCCTCGAAGGAAGAGTAATGAAAGTGTTCTCCAATATAGCTAATGCAGATCCTACTACCATCAAGCACGGAGTCCCGCAGGGCACATGCACGGCGCCTACCCTATATAACCTGTTCACCAAACCCCTCTTTGACAAACTGGATGCCCTGGGCATCACATACACCAATTACGCCGACGATACCCAAGTACTCCTCCCGCTCACAGGACTCTACCATCAGGACACAGTCACCCTCCAGAACATTTACGCCACCATCCAAGCTTGGATGGCCACAAACGGCCTATGTCTTAACGGAGACAAGACCGAAATTCTCATCCTTGGTCAAAAATCCTCACTCACTAACCTAGACCCACTATACACCAACTTCTCCATAGACAATTGCATCATCCCAGTTCTACCCTCTGTAAAAACACTAGGAGTACACATTGACGCTACACTCTCCATGGACAAACAAGTCAACTCCATTGTCTCTGCCTCCGCTCTGAGCACTAAGCTCATCAATGCCATCAAACCTTTCCTAACCAAAGATAATTGCCTCTCTATCGCCAGAGCCACCATTGGAGCTAAACTAGATTACTGTAATGCGTTACTAGCTGGCACCTCCAATTCCAATCTCATTAAACTCCAAACAACACAAAATAATGCTCTAAGAGCAGCTCTCAATATACCAAAAAGGAACCACATTGCACAAGCCAGAAAGGCAGCACACTGGCTACCTGTCAAAGATCGCATCACTTTCAAAATACTCACCACTGCACACAAGTGTATCAATCTGACCGCACCCTCCTACCTGTCTGACACCCTAGTCAGATCTCGCTCCTCCGGACCAACTAGGCAATGCCACTCCAACCAGCTCAGGGTCCCACGCATCAAACGAGCTAGAGCAGGAGGAATAAGCTTCCCCTACATTGCCCCTAAGCTATGGAACGCACTACCTAGCACACTCAGAGCAGAAACCTCTCCCATTGCCTTCCGAAAAGAGCTGAAAACTATCTTGTTTAACTAATTCCTCTTCTAGTTCGCCACGCTCTCCTCTTTGATCTCCTCTCCCTCTTCCTCCCTGTAGCTATTTCTCGCTTTCCTGCAACTAAGTAATGATTTCAATGTATGCACAACTAGCCATTTCTCATAGCTGCAATCTTCTCATGCAACTAATAAATGACTTCAATGTATGTACAACAAATCATATCTGTAACAAGCGCCACGATGCCTCTGGGCTGCATGTGCACTAAACAAATGCGAATAAATAAATAAATAAATAAATAAACTCCCAGTGGGCAGAGCGGTTGTGAAATGTGGCACCCACATGAAAGGGACAGATTTTATCTCACAAGGAAATCAAGCAGCAGACATGGAAGCCAAACGTGTGGCGACCAAAGACAAAATAATAATGTATGTGGAAATAACTGATGTTCATGAGAGAATTATTGTTGTACGAAGTGAACTTGAAGATTATAGTAATATGGAGAAAACCCAGTTAATGGAACTCCAGGTGGAGGCACCACAGTAAGAAAATACCCTCTGGAAGTGGCGAGGGTGTTCATTAAACCCCTCTGAAAGCTTGTGGTGACAAGACAGCACTGGTAAACCGGTGATGCCTATAGCCCTATTGAAAATAGCACTGGAACAGTTACACTATCCAGCACACATGACAAAAGAGAATCTTGCAGCGACAATTGCCGAAGACTTGTTTATACCGAACTTGGCAGAAAATATTGCATTTTTTATGGTGAGCTGTATAATCTGCCAACAGTTCACGGCTGGGCATACACTATGTGTAATTAGAGGAGTCAAACAAGGCCCAATGGACTTTTTCAGCAATTGCATGTTGATTATGTCGATATGAATCAAGTATGTAACAGGCACAGGTACCTGATTGCTGTGGTGTGTCCATTCTCTAGATGGATAGAAGCAGGTCCATGTACACACCCAGTCACTACTTGTGCAGCCACATTTCTGGTGAGGGAGCTATTTCCCAGATGGGGAGTATGTGAGGTCATGAGATCAGACAATGGACCTCAATGTCTTAATCCAGTATTTGAACTGATCAGCTTGTTGCTTGGAATAAAGCACACATTTTCTTCGGCGTATCATCCTCAAGGGAATGGGGTATACGAAAAGCTCAATGGCTTGTTAAAGGAAAGGATAGCCAAGTTGAAGTTAACTCTGTTAGGGAGAATTCTCCAGAATGGCTAATTTCCCTTACCTACTGAGTCCCTCAGCAGCTTTGCTGGATTTATAGGATTTATTTGTTTCACCTGGTAAGAGTGTGAGCCTTTTTTCCCACTCTTACTTGTGTTTTGCTGTGTGTGTTTTAACATTTCTTGTGTTCATAGACTGTGGAGGCTCACCTACTCCATAGGCATCATCTTGTTCCTGTGTGTTACACAGCACCTTCAGTGCAGTGACACAGTTTTCTTTTAGACTTCCCAACTCAAACTCCATATTCTGGGACTGACTACTGTCTCCCAGAACATGTAAAGTTGCCATTGACTTTATTAGTCTCTTTTAAAACTCACAGACCCAGTACAAACTATCTTACATAGAGTTCTGGAAAGGGTTAATACTTATCCCTTTTTGTCTGTGTGTCTTGGAACATTGTTTCGTTCCCTTTTCATTAAGACTTGGCTGGTGGCAGTGGTAAATACTCTATTTTTCCTACTGCGGTTATCTTAAATAGCCCTGGTATTGTTTAGGCTATCTTGGTAGCCTCGAAGTTAAACCCGCTTGACCATATACATTTTTATATGGTTCTGGCTGGGTTTATTCGCCATTTCTTTTTGTAAAAGTCTTTCTCGTGTTTTACTCTGCGCGCCAAACCAGCTTTGGTTCCTTTGTTCACCAACTTTTTGCGGTCTTCTACACAGAAGCCCTCCTTAGGTGCCTGTATGTCTGAGGGGGAAAGGATGTGAGGGAGGGGTTTAGGACTCCCTGCACAGGGTCTCCTTGGAGACCCATGTCACACTCTGAAATGATTGGATGTGGTGACTGTTCTGGTGAGACAGCCACCCTGCTGTGTGATTGACAGCCAGGCTGTGTGAATGGGGGAAAACTGTATAAAAAGCCGGTCTCTGGGACTGGAAAGGCGTATTCACCACTGGAACAAAAGAACCAAAAATGAGCTGACAGAAGAGGACCCCTACAATGACTGAACTGCCCGGTGAAGCCCTGCTGCAGGTCCGAATCTTTGACTTCAACAACAGAGGAAATCTGCAAGGAATCTTCTTCCCCTGAGCTGGTGGGACCAACCAGTTCTCCCAAACTCCAAGCAAGTCCTCCCTCTCCTGGTTGAATTTGCTGTACAGTGCTACAGGGAACCGGATAGCCAGAAGGAACGGACCCTGCTTGCGTTTTAAGGAGTGCACCTTTTATTTGTCGCTTTGCTCTGCTGCTGGTTTCTTCCCTGGGCACTGCAGGACCCTCCAGTCTTCCTCCTTCTTGTCAGTCCAAAAGTCGCTTCAGAAACCGTGAGCCTGCAGGATCTGCCAGCATTCTTCTTCTTTAAAGGTACTGTGCTAACTCGGTTGTTTGTTTCATCCAGCCGCGGTGAAAGTGTGTGAAATCTTTCGCCTATCCGAGGGCTTGTTCCTCTCCATTCTTTAAACTCACTTTTCATCTGACCAGCTTTGTTCTGAAATTTTGGCAAAGATTTAACTGCAAACTACCCTGAACTGTGTGATCTTGAGCAAAAGACTTTAACCCATTGACTTTTCTCCAGGCCCCTTTTTAATCTGATTTCCTTGCTGTAGTTCCTTTTTCTAGATTGCCCTGCCCCCTTACTTTTTGGTCCTACTCAATTTCTGCCTAACTTTGTCTTTGCCTCCCTTTTTAATTTACTAAAGTGCCATTTTGCTCACACTTCATTTTGAGCCTAACTTGTCCAGA
This sequence comes from Ambystoma mexicanum, assembly GCF_040938575.1. Lineage (NCBI taxonomy): Eukaryota > Metazoa > Chordata > Amphibia > Caudata > Ambystomatidae > Ambystoma > Ambystoma mexicanum. The sequence goes on along the minus strand of NC_090930.1, from coordinate 644,028,090 downwards.
ATCTATTGGGAGTGGTGTGGTGTATTAAGAGAGTGATTTTTAGACGGGTTTACTTTAGTGAAATGTTTTACAACTGATGTGTAAATAAATGTATATTCTTTTACTCAGAAACCTTGAGTCAGTGTTTGTTTTAATCATCGTAATTGCTGTCCTTTGTGTAACTATTGATACTGCTCACTTACTCTTGAGATAAATCTGGCTGCTCAGCCATCGCTACCACTTTACTGTGTAATACAGGCTGGTACCAAAGGTGAATTTGTACAGTCACTTGTAGTCTTAATTGTGTGTGGTGTTCCCAAATGGTACTGCATATAATTCTGCCTAACAAACTCTAAAGAAGGGATGGCTACACTGCCTTCCACTGGCACTGTATGCACTCAGAAACCAGCCTGGTTCTGACCACCATCTCACACCGCATGAAATCGTGACAGGCAGAAGGATAGACACGCCACTAACACCCCGAGATAGAGCTAGATGTGATGCTCAGCCGACAGGGTTAGGATCAGAAATGCAAAATGACTTGAATTGCATGACATCTTGTCTTACTGTAAATTCCAGACAGCTGCAGCAACGACAAGAAGGGTAAAGGGCAGCACAGAACACAGAAGGAGATACTACAAGAGACCAAGTTCAGGGTTTGCGTGTACCACAATTGTTCCCTGGGGGACGAGTCAAGAAAAAACGGAACGTGCCAAAGCTCAACCGTCCCTTCAAAGTGGAGGATGTCACTCCCTCTGCAGTCAAGTTACAAGGAAGAAGAGCTTGGATCTTCTTGAGTGACATCAAGCCATACAATGGAGAAGACCCTCTGACCTCACCCCAACGCGTAGAGACTACAGACAATGGGTAAGAACCACAGCACGTGCAGACGAGATCCATGACGAGGAAGAAGGACGCATGACCAGCAAAGCAAAGGCAGAGAACTTTTGTGAAAAATTGTGGCTTAATTTTGGACATTTCCTCTGAGCATAATAAGGGGATAAGGACATAAACACGGTCACTATGTGCATCCTAGTTGCAGGGTGAAGAAGAAAATTACACGTATGAGTCACAACGTAGTCTGTTGACTTTGAACATTGGACTGAGGCACACTGAAGCCTTGATGAGAAAAGAATATGACAAATCTTGATTGAGGACACATACATTGGAAGGAAATACAGTATCCAGACTCATTTAACACAGAGACTTTGTTCAGACTCACTTATGGTGTCACGCAGTAGTGACATCACTAAGGACGTTTTGATCTATTTTGAGATAGTATTGAGATTGTACCAGTTGTTAGTAGGAAGGCTCACTAGCATCACCAAATTTCTTCAGGACCCTGAAAATGAAAAGGCAATAAGGAGGCTGCTCATCGTGATTGTCGAGCAGTTCCTTTTGCTTCCGGAGTACAGGGAAGACAAGGCAGAATTCCCTGCCACCAGAAGTTGGCAGATTAGCAAAAAAATGTGCTTTTTTGTCTGATTGAGGACTTTCCAGAGCTTGTGGGGAGACCTGCCAGTGTTGCTGTCCTTACTTTCATCAGAGACCCAGCAAACTCTATACAGATGATCATGCTCCTGCATGGTATTGTAATGCAGGTCGAACTTTCTAATCATCATCAGAATTACCGGAGAAGATTGTAAACTTTCAGTCGAGGGACAGATCGTGAAAATGTTACGAGAGGACTTCAATCCTGCTTTTGCTGACAGCGAAATGACATGTCTTCTGGAGTGAAACAGATAAGAGGTATTGACTGGGAGCTTATTTATTTTGAACACGCACATTAAAGACTTGCTGAACTTATTACCTTATTTTTCATTTTCGTACACAGAAAAGAGGACTGTTTCCAGAGACAAGAGATAATCAATTATTCAGTCAAAGAGGACAACTGTTCCAGTATCTGTAACCTGGAAGCAGAGACAAGCAGATTCAGATATAACACTATCTATAATGTATTAAAGAGTTTGTTTTTTCCTTAGATGATTGAGCTGAGCAACCAAAGTAGTAATCTCGTCTTCCCTCAGAAGGAGAGGCGCTTGTATTGGCCCAAAAATAAGTGTTGTAAATTGACCTACAGAGGAATCATTTACCTATGCATAGTGTTCATTATTGTCATACTGTCACTGACGATTCAAACTGCATTTTTTATTGGTGCACAAAGCGTTCCGATTCCAATGCATCCATCTAATGATGTGCGCATGAAACCCACAAAGACAAAGGTGCCCAACCTTACATAGTCATTCCAGTCCCTAGAAGGTCTGATAGAGGAATGAGTTAACTTGAAAGAATGGATGTGATGAGCAATAATATTGAAGAGGGAAAATCGAGATCAAACCCATGCCCCCTCACCCCAGGCGCATATACAGAAGAACAGCAGGAAGAACAATGAGCGCACTTATCATTTGAACCAGGCCCCAGCGCACCCATGGGTGACAAATATGCTGAAACACACCCACTTCACCAACAGTGCAACTTCCATGCTACATTAGAATCAATGCTGCAATATCAGAATCTACAAACACAAATATCCCTGTTTAAAGGCTTGCAAATGCCTATATGAATTAACATGGTCTAATTGCACAGTGTAAAGCCATGTTTCAGGAAAATTACAGCCAAGTTAATTTCTCTCACTGAACACTGGCTGCAGAAGCCTTCAGCAATGTTCCTCGCAAAACCCACGAGCAGCCAAGGTCGCGCATTCAAGATAAGATTGCTTTCTGCAGACAAACATTTTTAATTCTCCACAAATGCGAATAAACCACGGCAACCCAGTGTGTTTTTTTTTTCTTTTCTTTCTGGGAAAGAAAGACATTTTCGCAAAGACTTGCACAACATTTGAAACATAATTGTAACAAGAATGGCTCAGCCCAGCCAATCAGCGCTCAGAGCTCAGGTGCGAACTGCTTGCTTCAGCTAAAAAGTTATGGGAACAAAGTCATAATGCAACAAGTTAGAATTAGGTAATGGGGGCTGGCACAGCTAAACCAACCCACTGACGTAAAAGGCTAACATCCAATTGTCAGGCTCTCTATAAGGGCTACATAGGTAACCTATCACTTAGCAGCCAATAGCAGGAGGAGATAGGTTTCTGGGAGCTGATCCAATTCTGTGAGGTCAGCCTGCAGTGTGATTACAAAGCTGGCTTGCAAGCCAGCCCCGGGGGAGACGGCGCCTGAACTCTAGATGTGCACAATGCTCTGCGTGTTTTTTTCTTTTTTTGCAGCCCAGAAATAAACGCAGTTTGGAACATGTGGCTGCCTGCTGGGGTCTCTGTTGCATTTCTGTGGGCCATATGGGAGGTGTTGGGGTCTCTCAGAGCTGGTGAGGGTATGGCTGCTGCCCCCCACAGCCCTGGTGGGGGTCCAGCTTCTCCCCAACAATATACACACTCTTGTGGTAACAAACAAATTGAACTCCCAGAGACAGGGTCAGCAGAGCAAGCATGAGAGGGGGTTATTGAAAAACACACACATGCAAATGATGAGTGTACATACACCTGGTCTAGTGTCAATAACTGCAGAACCACACTCGAAAGAATGGGAGAAGTTTGGACAACCTACGATGGGAAGTTCCATGCCAAGTGACGTAAAAAGACAAATAGAGAAAGCTGAACTTTTAAAGAAACACCTGATCCAACAAAAGGGACAAGTACAAGTCCTGCAATACAACCAAATGCTGGAACAATAGCAGATTCAATATGGACATCCATAACCAGAGCAAAAAAGATACAAGAGGACGGGGAAAGAATTAGCAGACTTTCTCCTACTCAAATGGTACAGATGAAAATGCCTGGACCATGGATGGAGATACCTGAGAATCCTCCAGCAAGAAGAAGCTATATGGATGTAATTAAGGACATGATTATAGCCAACTACAGAAAATCCTTAAGAAACAGAAGAAATATACAAGAAGACAATAACAAACTAAACAACTACCTGGACAGCACAGAACACTTGGGAAATAACATATGGTACCAACATATGAAAGAGGTTGGAAGACGAACTTCAGAGGAAGAATGCTTTGTTTGTACACTCTTAAAATACAGCATGGGGAAGTCGGAAATCTTCGTAGCTGTGGAAATAGATGTCACGACTGCACACTGTCTATCACACATATCAATGTACAAGACCAGAGGCCAGTTCATGGGAAGTGATACTTCACTGAAATGGGCAACTGAAGCAACTGATCGAAATGAAGACGATTATGTCCAGGACATAAAGACAAGAAACAATTGAAAATCAAAGAACATTGTGATTAGATATGAGAAGCCTGTAGTTAAAGGAGCAGAGATCAGAAGAGAGACAAACCAAAGACTGAACGTTCAAGAAAAAACTCCAGAAGAACAGAGGTCAAATGCAAATTTGCAAAACAGTGATTTCACCAGACGGATGAGAGAAAGGAGTAGTGATCTGCAGAGCATGGGTAGTGATTGGACATTACCAGGCTACTATTGACATAGTACTGTTACACTCACCTGGTCTCTGCAGAGGCATTGGGGCATGGTTGCAACCCTCCCGGGGGTGTGGTCGCTCGGGTCTGACTGCGCCTTCTGCGCTTATGTGGTGACTGGTGGTAATAAGTGATGCCGCTCGGGACTGCTCTTGTTGATTAGCTTTGGCGAGCACTCCATCCTGCTTCTTCTGGCAGGGGTGCTTGTGTGATCTGGACCGAGTTCCTTCACTGGTCCCTTGCACGTGGTAGTCCTGTCCAGCTGTGACTAAGCGACAATACTTCAGGTAAGTGTTCCTGTTTGCCTTTGTCTTTCCTCATCTGTTTTTGTTGAATTGTAAAGTTTGTTGTCTTGTATTGCTGTCCGTTCCACTTTTGAGTCTTGTATTGCTGTCCGTTCCACTTTTGATGTTTGCTAATTGGCTTTCTTCCACTGCAGGTGATTTTGCTGGTCCGGCAGAAGCTGTGGAGCTCGAGGCGGAAGCTGGAGGGAACGAGGAACAAAGCTGCCATGGTACAGTAGCTGGTAAATTGTTAACTAGGAGGTGCGTGGTTTCAAATGTGCAGCAGCCCTAGGATGGATGTTCTAACCTTGTCTTTCTTCTTCTTCACAGGGTCTGAGTTCGTGGATGCAGAGCGTGGTGCTGCGGCATCGGGATCAACATCACTGGATGTTAGGAGATGAGTCTGCAGATGAAACGATGAAGCACCGGTTTCCTGGAGGTGAGTGTGCTATAAAATGTCTGGTTTCAAAGGTAAGTAAGCTGGTCAAAGTGGTAGTGAGCATCACGTTGCACGAGAGTGCATAGTAACGCAAAAGCACTGGCCTTAAGGATGGAGCAGCTTATATAGCTGAGCTTCTGAAGCCACACCCACCAGGTTCAGCCTGCCTGCACACCCGATGAGTCAGCACCTGAAGACCAGGCCGAGGGAGCCATGTCTGATGAGTCAGCACATGGGGATGTTCGTTTTAATAAAGGCTTTCAGCACCTGGAAAGTTCTTGTAAAATAAAAGCACTCCTGCACTGAAGTAAAATAAAAGCACAAATAAAAGCACTCCTGCATTGAAATAAGGTGTTCCTGCTGACATCTCTATATGAGCCTGGACGCAAAAGGCGCCAGGAATGAGTCCAGCCAGGGTCCCTGTGTTTATGAGTCCCAAAGGGACATAAGTTAGTCAAGTGACCCATTGCCCCCATCAATAGATGGTGTGATTTTTGTGTTCATGGGCCTGTGGCCATGACAGCACTCCCCCTCAAGGCCCCTCTCAAGGGTGGTTCCCCCTGGCCCTGGTTTAGTGGGGTTATTGCAGTGGAACTGCCTGATTAATCGTGGAGTGTGGACATGCTCACTGGGTTCCCAGGTCCGATTTTGGGGTCCATAACCTTTCCAGTCTATAAGGTAGTATAGCTTGGACTGGACCATTTTAGCATCTAGAATCCTTTTAACTTCATATTCTGGTTCTCCTTCAACTATTTCGGGATCCAGTGGAGTATCGATCTGCGTACCTGGTCTCGATGGTATTAGGAGGGAGACATGAAACACTGGGTGGATCCGCATGTAGGCCGGTAATTCTAATTTCATGGCCGCAGGATTGATCACAGCCTTGATAGTGTAGGGTCCCAGATATCTGGGACAGAACGCCTGTGGTCCTTTCAGGGGGATGTTTTTGGATGCTAACCAAATCTTCTCTCCGACTTGATAGTTGGGAACTTCCCGTCAGTGTCGATCCGCAAACTGCTTCTCTTTCTCTTTGGCTCTGGCAAGATGCTCTGCTGCTACAATAAGAACCTGGGTGATGGTTTTGTGTAAGGTCGTTACAGCGGGCATTTCTAATGATTTGAGTTGGTCGAAAACGGACATCCGTGGATGTCGACTGTACACTATGTAGAATGGGATTTGTCCCATACTGGTGTGAATGGAGTTGTTATATGCGTATTCTGCTAACCAATGTATGTCCTTCCAGGTAGCCTGGGTTTGTTGCAGCATACACCTTATGTATTGGTCAAGGGTCTGGTTAGTCTGTTTGGTCTGGCCATCGGTTTGGAGCGATGGCTTGTAGATAACCGGAGGTCGATTTTGGCAATTTAACAACACCTTTTCCAGAATGCAAAGACAAACTGAGTTCTTCGGTATGATATCAATATTGATGGGAAACCGTGTAGCCGGATAATCTGTTCCAAAAACACGGTAGCCAGAGTAGAAGGAGTTGGGAGACCTTTCAGGGGAATAAAGTGGGCCTTTTTGGAAAACAGATCTACAATGACTAAGACGGTATTGTATCCATTACAGGATGGAGGGTCTGTAATAAAATCCATTGATAGTGTATGGCAAGGTGATGGGGTACTTCTAAAGGTCGTAGCAGACCTGCAAGACTTTCTTTTTGGGACTTGTATTGTGCCCAGGTGCCACAGGTCGCGATGAACTGGATGATGTCCTTTCGCCAAGTTGGCCACCAGTAATTTTTCTTTATTTTAGCTAGGGTTTTGGCTACTCCCGGATGCCCTTCTACTAATGAATCATGATAGTTTGCGATGATTTGATTCTGTCATTTCTTATCCGGGATGTACAATCATTCAAGGTAGTATGGTAGGTTGACAACAATTGTATACCGTCTCCCTTCCCTAGCCATTCCTGTTGCGCTGGTGGACTCATCAAGTGTTGCAGGCCAGATTTTTAGTTGTCTAGAGTGGTGGTTGCAGCAATCATGCCTTGGATTCGTCCTTCAGGGATGCTGACCACGGGGTCTGGTGTAGTGAATGCCTCTTCTCCCTCACTCATGCGAGACAAGGCGTCCCCTTTTCCATTGCGTACTCCATGGCTATAGGTGATGACAAAGTTGTATTCCGCAAAAAAGAGAGCCCAGCAGAGTTGGCGTGTTAATTGCGCTTTAGCGCTCTTCAGATATTGTAGATTGTGATGATCCGTGACGACGGTGACTGTATGTCTAGCTCCAAGAAGATAATGTCTCCAGGATTTGAACGCTGCCTTAATTGCTAGCAGTTCTTTATCAGTGATTGCATAATTCAATTCAGGGTATGACAACTTGCGAGAACAGAATGCCACAGGATGCAACTGACCTTTTTTGGGGTCTCGTTGTGACAGGACTGCTCCCATTGCTATGTTGGAAGCATCAGTTTCGACCACATATGGTAATTCTGGTTGCGGATGCCGTAGAATTGGTGCTGTGGTAAATGCTTGCCTTAGCTCCTGGAATGTTTTCGCTGCCTCTGCGGGCCAATTAAATTGTTTATTTTTCCATAGTAAAGAGGTAATTAGGTGGACGATCTGGGAGAACCTGGGAATTAACCAGCAATAAAAGTTGGTGAATCCGAGTACACTCTCTTCTCCGTTTATGGATGTTGGTGAGGGCCAGTTATGGATAGTGTCTACCTAGCGCCTGTCCATGCTTACGCCCCGTGGTGTGAGAATAAAGCAGATGAATTCTACCTCTGTCACACGAAAGAAGCATTTCTCCAATTTTGCATATAGCCGGTGTTGCCGCAGTTTCTCCAAAACTACCAGGACATGATTGACATGGTCCTCTTTGGTGGTCAAATAGATAAGAATGTCATCAATATAGGCAAGAGCGTAGACGTCCAACAGTTCGCTCAGCACGTCATTCATGAAAAATTGGAACGCCGTCGGGGCATTACATAGTCCAAAGGGCATAACCTGATATTCATAAAGGCCATATTTTGTGCGAAAGGCTGTCTTCCACTCATCTCCCTTTTTGACTCTTACTAGATGGTAACCCCTCGTAAGTTTAATATTGTATATATTTGCGTGTTTTGACTTGATCCAAGAGCTCGGGAATAATCGGTAATGGGCACCTGTTTTTTCGAGATCTGTTTAAGTGCTCTGTAGTGAATGGAAGTTTTCAGGTCTCCCTCCTTTTTAGGCACAAAAAGAGGGGCGAGGATGCAGGGGACGTGGACAGACGAATGAAGCCATATGCCAGATACTGATTGAGGTATGTTTTTAGATGCTGGTTTTCCTGTTCTGTTAGGGCGTAAATCCGGCTGCAGTGAACTTGAGATCCAGGTACCAGATCAAATTGGCAGTCATATGGTCTGTGCGGAGATAGGGTGTTTGCTTGCTCTTTCTGAAAGATATCTTGGTAATCCAGGTATTCAGGTGGTAGTGAACTGTGGAGGCCCAGTATGGTTTCTTTCTTCCTCGAACCTGGGTTTTTAAGACCTTTTAATAAAAATCCCTTTCTATAACAGGTGTTGGCACTGTCTTGGGGAAAGGTCAGAACTCGTTTATGCCATTCAATCCTGGGATTGTGGGTCTCCAGCCAGGGCATTCCCAATATCATCTGGAACTGACGAGCGCTGATGAGATCGAAGGTGATGTCCTCTTGGTGACCATCCTGACACAGAGGCGTGACCTTCTTGGTGTAATGGGTCACTGGGCCAGATGGTAGATGAGATCCATCAACTGCTGTGATGTTTTCCGAAACCTGCTTCTGTCAGAGAGTAAGTCCTATCTGGGTAGCCAGATCTTGGTCCATGTAATTTCCCACAGCCCCACTGTCAATGTATGCCTCCAAGACATGCATTTTTGACAGTTGCTTGTAGTTTAGCAGGAGCACAGGGATGACTAGAAGTGAGGTCTGTATGTGTTTCTTTTCACCACTCGAGTTGGAGTTTCCCGAGTCCTGTTCTTCTTCTTCACCCTTGTCAGTTGCTCCAACGGCTTTCCTGGGCAGTCTCACCGGGCATTCTCAGAGATAGTGACCTGCCTTACCACATTACAAAAAAAACTGCTGCTGTCTCCTTTTCTCCTTTCTGCCTTGGTGAGTGGGCTCCACCAGCCTCCAATTTGCATTGGCTCTGACTGATCGTGTGATTTGGTTTGATTCTCACAGGGCTGAACATAGAATGACCACCCCTCGGCCTTGGACCGATCCATCTTCCGATCATGCAATCTGTGATCGAGCTGCACTGTCAGATCGATGTATTCAGCACATCTTTCCAAGGGATTTACTACTTGGGCTAATATGTCCTTAAGTTCCCCTCGCAAGCCTCTGGCAAGTTAGTTTGTGTATCAGACGTTTGAAGGAAGCAATATACATTAGTATGTCTTGATTACCCTGTCGTAGTGATAACATCTCATTGTCCAGAGCCCGCCCTTGAGTATGCCGTGCAAATAGTTTCTCCATTTCACAATGGAAACCTCCAAAATTTTGAAGCAAAGAACCATCCTGGTTTACCAAGGGTATTAACCAGTCCGCTGCACTACCTCCCGAATATGAGATTACAAATGCCACTCTTGCTTGATTGTTGGGGAATGCCCAGGTCTGCACAAGAAATATAGGTGACATTAATTCATAAAGATGGCATACATGCTCGGATCACCTGTGAAGGGTTCTGGCAGAGCCAGGGGAACCCCCCCTGGAAGTAACACCTGTACTGGTGTGGGCTTTGGAGGCACAGCAGGAGGGGCATGCCCCGGCAGTGGGACCTGGCCTGCCTGTGTCTGGAGCATTTGCCTTTCTAGTTCATCTGTCTCATCCCAGGTTCACAATTAGATCCCTCCTTAGGGCATTTGTTTCCTGTCTTTAGGCATGAACTTCAGCCCGTAACTCTCCCAGTAATCGGGCCAACTGGTCCGTTTAAGAAGTTTCCATAACGCCCAGGCAGAGATTCAAAGAGTCTTCGCATTCTGTTACGCTCACCTGGTCTCTGCGGAGGCATTGGGGCACGGTTGCAGCCCTCCCATGGGTGAGGTTGCTTGTGTCCGAATTCAACTTCTGTGCTTATGTGGTGACTGGTGGTAATAGGTGATGCTGCTCGGGACTGCTCCTTTTGGTTAGTTTTGGTGAGCACTCCATCCTGCTGCTTCTGGCAGGGGCTCTTGTATGATCTGGACCAAGTTCCTTCACTGGTCCCTTGCATGTGGATAACCTGTCCACCTGCAACTAAGCCACAATACTTCAGATAAGTGTTCCTGTTTGCCTTTGTCTTTTTTCGTCTGTTTTTGTTGAATTGTAAAGTCTGTTGTCTTGTATTACTGTCTGTTCCACTTTTGTTGTTTGCTCTTTTGCTTTTTTCACTTGCAGGTGATTTTGCCGGTCCTGCAGAAGCTGCAGAGCTCGAGGCGGAAGCTGGAAGGAACGAGGAACGAAGCTGCAATGGTACAATAGCTGGTGAGTGGTTAACTAGGGGGCGCAAGGATTCAAATGCGGCGCAGCCCTAGGACGGATGTTCTAACCTTGTCTTTCTTCTTCTTCACAGGGTCCGAGTTTGTGGATGCGGAGCGCGGTGCTGCGGCGTCGGGATCAAGATCACTGGATGTCAGGAGATGAGTCTGCAGATGAAGCGATGAAGCACCAGTTTCCTGGAGGTGAGTATACTGGGAAATGACTGGTTTCAAAGGTAAGTAAACTGGTCCAAGCAGCGGTCAGCGTCATGTTGCACGACAGTTCACAGTAACAAGAAGCACCGGCCTTAAGGATGGAGCAGCTTATATAGCTGAGATTCTGAAGCCACGCCCACCAGGTTCAGCCTGCCTGTCACACCCGATGATTCAGCACCTGAAGGCCAGGACTAGGTAGCCACGCCCGATGAGTGAGCACATGAGGATGTTCTCTGGAATAAAGGATTTCAGCACCTGGAAAGTTCTTGTAAAATAAAAGCACTCCTGCACTGAAGTAAAATAAAAGCACTCCTGCATTGAAATAAAGTGTTCTTGCTCACATCTTTATATGAGCCTGGCACCAAAGGTGCAGGACTGAGTCCAGCCAGGGCCCCCAAAGGGACATAAGTGAGTCAAGTGACCCATTGCCCCATCAATAGATGGTGTGGTTTTTGTGTTCTGGGGCCTGTGGCCATGAAAAGTACAGAATGGATGCAAGTCATTATGGCGAGACTTGCAAGACTGCTAACATGGGTCGAAGACAGAGGAGGACCCCTGCAGATAGTGCCATTGGAGAATTCCAAATTGTGCTTCAGAACAATGGGACAAGAAAAATGGGAGAAAATGGATGCATCGTTGACGCTCCAAGGATGACACATGGAACTTCTGTGATCATGGATCATTATTGGGCATGTAGATCCAAGTATATATCAGACTGCCCAAGAATTTGGGAGGTACATGCACATTAGTAAATATCCATGTACCAGCATTGGTGATTCCAAAAAGTGATCTGAATATTGAGTTTCCCGAAAGCAGATGCTCACCTGAGAAAGAAGAGATCTGTGGACATGATGAACTGAATGAAGAGAGAGAATTACTTTTCTGCTAAATTAGAAGAAGCCTTTAATGCAATCCCGTATGAACACAGGTTGTTCAGCCTAACCTCATCAGTCAGTATTCACGACAATTCTGATGCCAAGAGTTCAGGATGGAGCAAATACTAAATGGTTGCAGATAACCAGATAACCAAATGGGAGTTACTGCAGACCATCAACACAACCATAAAAGGATTCAATGCAATCAAGGAAGACTTAAGGGTGATTCGACTAATGACTCTCCAGAACAGATATGTCCTTGACATGATCACAACTATGGATGGAGGCATTTTTGCAAAATTTGGAGAATCATGTTGTACATTCATACTTTTGCACGATGATGAGAATGGAACTTTAACAGAAGCCATAGGAATGCTGACAAACCTACAGAATCAGACGATAGACGAAGTTGACAAAGTTGATGATAACAGTTTGTTTGGATCACTGTTCTCATGGGTTCCACAATGGATGGCAGATGCATTCAAATTCCTAGGAGCACTGCTGGTGATGATATTGCTTGGATTGTGTGTTATCAAGATAATAATATCTCAGTGCCAGAACACTGCAAAAAAGGCCATAGGAATGAAGATCATGATTGATGTCGAATCAGGATGGAAGCCCAAGGACCTGACTGATGAAGAAATAAGAGACTTTGTGAAAGCCAGCATTTATGCATCAGAAAGAACAAAGTTTTGGTATCCAAGGAAACACAGAAATTATGTGGGAAGATGGATCTATTGCAATCCAAGTGGAGAATGTCAATTAATGACATGGAAGAAAGATGAGCACATAAGAACAGCAGGAAACCTGAAGGGAGTCATAAAGATATGGACCCCAAAGAGATATTTCTTCAGACGTCTATGTTTGGATCCAGAGGAGGAAATAAAGGTGGATACACAGGAAGAAGTGAAAGTGGTTGATGAATCGCCCAGAGGGGGGAGTGTAGAGGAGGTGCCAAGCCTGATTTGCACTCCAACTGCCCATTTTGAAGTACCAGGAACGTTCACACCAAAATATGTGACGTATGATGAGAAAATAAACCAGCAGAGAGCCGCAATTGGGCTCTGTCTAGTACCTATCAGAATAACAGCACCTGTTGAAGTACCAACACCTAAGAAAACCTGGACAGTAAGGTACCCACTGAGAAAACCATATTGACAAGTGAGACAGAATGACGATTGTCAGAATACAATACCTGAAGAAGCTAAAAAGATACTGAAGGAAGATGAATGGTGACATCATAAGAACCCAGACTGTCTCACATGTAGAAGATATGATGACCTGACAATGATGACAAACAAGATGAAATAACATGGATAAGTGACATCCTGAGTTTAATGTGAAACAAAATTGATGTTAAGATGTCAGAAATTATGCCATATGCATGATGAAGATATCCAGTTAGTTTAAACGGGTACATATGCAAAGTAACCACAAGAAGCACAGAAATCGTGAGGCTTGCTTATGCTTAGTAGTAAGATAGATTGTGGCAAGCGCCACCTGTGCATATCTACCTCAAAAGAGCACTTTATATAAGTATACTTCCACTATGCACAAGAGCAGAATCAACCAAAGGTTACTAAATTAAAGACGGAGAGAAACTCAGACGAAGGTAATCATGCCAAGAAGCCAAGGTCGTCTCAGATAAAATAGACCAACAGTGGATACAATTAAGAGAAAGAAGAACAGAGTTTCCTGTTCAGAAAGGACACGATAAGCCACAGATGGCAGAAGGCTGGCAGAATTAAATCAAATATATGAAATTGAATGAAAAAAAGGACGATTTCAAATTGTCAGAATCACGTGACAGACCAGCAGGAAGGGATGAAACTTTTACACCTACACATGGACCTTTGCCATACACAGACACCTTAACTTTCGCAGACCAAGAAACAGACTTCAGGCCAACCACAAAGAAATAATTGACGCATGACTACTGAGGTGATGATTGATTGTGTAGGGGAGGATAGGTCAATAGGACCCCTCTCCCACTGCAACTCCCAACCCTGGTGAAGACTCATGACTCGTCGGCAGCTAACCTGCCCCCGGGCCCAGGCGGCAGGGCGGCTGCAGACCGACACGTGAGGCTGCACCACCACGTTATGTGGCAGAGCACAGACGCCATCTTGTACTAAGCCAACTCCATTTTGCTAGAAACGTTCAGATCTAACCCAGGCAGAGCCAACGTGCACACTGAAAGCTGCAGCTTGACCCCCACTCGACCGCGCTCACAAAGGCCCATGCTTCCCCCACGCCCCACCGCATGGCAGATCTGCTGAGGACTCGTTCTCACGAGCCTCCAAACACGAACAAACAACAAAATAAAACACTGTAGCTCTTAACCTTCCGCAGTACATCATTGCCCCAGCCAGTTAGGGCGAGAGGGTACGGGTCCCGTTTGAAAAAACTCTTAGTACCGCTCGCCGGAGCTGGGTGGGGCCATTGAGTGCGAGGCCACGCTGCTTGGACGGACCAAATCCGGAGTGTCTCGGATCAAGACGGGCACGTGAGTATTAAGTGCGAATGGTACTAAAAGGGGAAAAAATCTAGAGGACAAGGGGAAACAAGTAAGGGACATAGAAGGGACTTTTAAATACTTTCTCTTTCTTTGCATATGGCCATTAGGATACAAAAGTGAAAAAGGGAAAAGAGGACGGGAACCTAACTCTGCAAGGGAGTTGAAGGTGGCGCCACGTAGTGCTATCTCGAATAGTGCTGGGAATAAGTAAAAAATGTGAAAGAATAAATTCTGGGTGTCTGAGTGAAGAGACATGGAAAATACGTTAGGACTAGCTTTCTTTCTCTTATTATTCTCTAATTCCTCTCCTATGGGGTAAAATAAGGTCTCAAAAAATAGAAAAAAAAATATATATATATAAATATATATATAAACAAAAGAAGCTGTATGAGGGTTAGAGGGGGTCACAGTAGAAGGCGAAGGGCAAGGCAGGGAGGGTAAATGCTATATGTGTATGCTGAGGTATGATGAATGTCTGTTATGTGTTGTGCACATTGTGTATTTATGTTTTTTTGCAATTAATTGTCTCTATATAATAATACTGATTTAAGATTTTTTCTAGGAGGTACGGTCAATGTACGTGTGACCTAGTAAGATTTGCCAAAGCAGTGTCTTTTGTTGAGTAAAGGTGTACATTGATTATTAGAACCTGAAGGTGACTAAAGCCCCGTGCACACAGTTACCTACGCATAGTGACAGAAAAGACTGACACAAGAGAATAGAGTAACACAGGTCTAGGCCTGGGAGCGGAGACACCCTTAGCGCACATTTGTAAAAGTTTGCCAGGACATGCAGAAAGAATAACTAAGTACCATGACCAGTGGGTCACGGAACTAAAGGGGAAGGGTCTCCCCCAGGTTTGACCACAAGGAGGGTCCTTTGATAAAAGTGTTCTGGACATGGTAGCCACCTGCATATTCCTAAAATACAAAGGAAAACACTTTCATAACAGGAGAGAGATACTATATCTATGACGATTATTCGAGGAAATACCTCCACCAAAGAAAATAGACACCACACTTGATCAACCTGCCCTCACAGCTACCCCATCAGCCGAGCAGAGGGTGGCAAGGAGGACAGGGGAAAGAAGGAGTGATAGAGGTGACTCGATTGTACCCACTTCTGAATAAGCCCCCACCTGCTGAAGGATACAGTGATCCCACATACGTGCCCACTAGTACCCCCGCGCCCACAGCACAGCCAACTACACCACCACCATATGAGTGCCCCCGATCAAATGGACAGGTGAGTACCCCCTCAGTGAACATATGTAAGCTAACAGAAGACTTAGACGCCAGGCTCTCGATTGCCAGAGAAGAGTTGTCGAGGATACAAAGCATATGTGAACAAGGTGAGCCCAGTACGACAAGAACAGAGCGATTGTCCCGGTCCCACACCTTAGATAAGTCAAATGAGGAGGGGTGGAAGAAAGGGGAGATACTATTCAGGATACAAGAGGAGCCCACCCAGATAGTAGAACTGGGAACGAACAATACAGGAGGAAGTGTACAGGAAGGAGAAGTGGAAGGTGATGGGAGAGAAGAGCTGTGGTGTGTCATAGAAGAAGACGAGCAGGAAGCTGGGAGATTGGGAATGGCGGCAGGAGGTAGTTTAGTGGAATTCAGGGAAACACCACTGGAGAGGACAATGGAACAGGAGTGGACAGGGAGATTAAGAAACAGGACGGGAAGGATAGCTATGGTGGGGAAGAAAGGGACAAAGGTGGGTATTGGGAAAGGAAGTAAGGGATGATTACAACTCCCACTAATACATCGGGGGCGGGAAGACCAAATTATATACCCTGGGCACAGATGGATAAGGCAAACTTACTAAAATCGCTGCCCCCGCTATCAGGTGGTGCTAGCAAGTGGATATATGCCTTCAAGAAACACACCGCAGGGGTACCCCTGGCCATAGGAGATGTTAAAAGTTTACTCGTGTCCGCAGTAGGGGACCAATCGGACCGGGTGTGGGCAAAAGCAGGTTTACCGGGAATAACACTAGTGACAGACATGATGGAGCTGCCTTCAATACAGTGCGTGCGCGCGTTTGGGACGCATTAAGGGAAACATTCCCAGACACACCAGATTACAGTCAGTAATGCAATGCACTATGAACGATGGGGAAGAGGTTTTGGATTACATTTTTCAAGTACAGGAGATGTGGAGGGCTGAAATGGTTACACCATATGACCAGTCAACATCGTTATTTTACTTCATAATAAAGAGGGGGCTCCCAAAAGAAGTGCAAAAAGCGCTTGACAAAATAGCAGGGATTGAAGCGAAAGGATGGCCAGAGATACAGAGCATAATAGTGCACCATTACAAAAGAATCAAGGAAACGGAGAAGGAGGTGGCACAAAAAAGGCTGGCAGCCGAAGCCAAGTTAATACAAACAAAACTGATGAATGTCGCTGCAGCTGTAGCAGCACTCCCACACGATAGAGACACGGAGGAAGAGGAGGGACTGGTAGCGATACAGGGGAGGATGGCTGCAAATTCGGCAGACAACGGGCAAAGACAGTGGAATGGACAGGAGGTATACGGAGGGCAGCAGTGGCAAGTGTGGCACCCCAGCAACAGGAGAGGTGGATACAGAAGGGGACTAGGAGGTGGACAGGGATACGGAGGTAATGGCGGAAATGGGGGGCCTGGACCCAGAGGAGGACAAGGAAACTGTTGGAATTGTGGGAGGTGGGGACATTTCTCGTGCGAGTGCAGAAGCAGGCCTAACCCAAGTTACCAGGATGACCAATATTATGGGTACCCCCATCCGGGGAGTCCATATGGGTTGCCCCGGGACGGGGTAAGAGAACAGCAAGACCAAAGGGGCCAAGAGCAATACAGGGAACAACCACACAACGTTCAACAACATCCATAAAGCAGTGAGCACCTTCCCTACACTCAAAAAACCCCTTCACTACAACATCAAACGGTGCGCCTGCCCCATATGAAGGAGTAGTGGCAGTTTCAGGTAACATTTTCAGCCAGGGGGGTACAACCAGGCATCCAGCATAGGACAGCCCACAGAGAACACGTGTCCAATCCCATCGACAACCTTCAATGCAAGCGAGGAACCATTGATAGGGGCAGAGATAGGAAATAAACAATTCATCTTTATGGTAGATTCGGGAGCCGAAAAATCATGCATACGTGAACGCCGGTTTCCCCTATCTAATCGTAAATTGGAGACGCAGGGGTTCTCTGGGGCGGTGGTCGAAGTTCCTTACACAGAAGATTTGGACGTGACAGTGGGGGGAAAAACAGTAAGGGCACCCCTATTGTATTGTGAGCAATCCCTTGTCAACCTGCTGGGAAGAGATCTCCTCAGCAAGCTGAACATGACTATTTCATTTACCACGAGAGGAGGGATTGTTTGCTCAACCCCAAGGATGTGTTCTATGTGTGTGATGCTAGTGATATATTCAAGAGCGACATGCCCAGAGGTGCGTGGCATACCCGTGGACCCAGATATGTTCATCCATGGGATAAAAACATTGGCACGGGTGGTCCCAGAGTTGAAAAAACTAGAGTGGAGAGTACCAGCAGAATTTGTTTTCCACCCAATAGCCCACCCCGAGATAATGCCAGGGACAGTGATGTCACTGGACATGCATGCAGTACAAATCGCAGCCAAAAGAATAGCTGTAATTGCAATGGACATACATGGCTGTGAGTGGCGTACGGTGTTATGCATAAATGCCAACATTGCACTCCAAGATTTGTCAGACGAGGAACTTTTCACAGATTCAGAGAGTGATGGAGAAATCATCATGGAAATAGCCATCCCTTGTGAAATAATGATACAGCAGAGGCAGGTGCCAGTACAGTGGCAGTACTGGGGGCCCCACCTTCGTTCTTTAATGATGACATGCAGTCGGTGCCCTGGCAGTTGTGGACAACAGGTCCACATGACGTAGAACTGCTACGCGTAGTCACACCAGTGAATATCAACCTTAAGCCTGGAGCAATTCTGCCCAGTGTCAAACAATACCCCTTATCCAGGGAAGCAGAAGAGGGAATAAAAGAAACAATAAATGCCCTACTCGCACAGGGGATAATAGCACCCTCAAACTCCCTGTGAAACACATGTATTTGCGCAATCAAAAAAGCAAAAGGAGGGGCCTGGAGGATGATCCAGGACCTACGCCCACTAAATGACGTCATCCAGAAAGAGTTCCCTTTGGTCCCGAACCCAGCATCCATTCTATGCAGCATTCCAAAAGACGCATCTCGCTTCACCGTGATGGATTTGAAAAACTCATTCTTCTCAATACCCCTCGCAGAAGAATGCAGATACCTGACAGTATTCACCCTAGGGGGGAGGAGGTGTGAACACTGCAGATTGCCCCAGGGTTATTGCGAAAGTCCCAGCATATTCAACAGAATATTGCACGAAGATCTTGGGAACATGACAGGCGACAGTACGATAATACAGTACGTGGATGATTTGTTGATTTGCAGCAAAAACGAGGAAGAATGTAGAAAAGACTCCATTGCCCTTTTCACATTACTAGCCCAAAAGGGGTACAAAGTGGACAGTGAAACGTTGCAATATTGTCAACGTGAAGTGCTATACCTAGGGCAATTAATCTCAAAAGATGGCAAGAAAATAATCCCAGACAGAGTAGCCACCATCTCGGCTGTAGGGAGACAAAAAACAGTGAAAGACATGCAAAAATTCCTAGGGATGTGCAACTATTGTCGTGCATGGATATTAGACTATGCTGCATACACACGCTCATTGCTCCAGGCCCTCAAAGAAGCCCAGAAAGAAAAAAAGAGAGATACAGTGGGACTCAGAGTTGTGCGATGCATTCACATCACTCAAAGAACACATTTCAAGCGCACCAGTGCTCGCGAACCCAGATTATGAACGCGAGTTCTACCTGTTCTCACACTGCAAGGGAGCACTCATGACAGCAGTCCTAACACAGAAAAGATCACTAGGCCACAAGCCTCTGGCATAGTACAGCGGGACATTAGATGTGTTCGCCATTGAAAAAAGTGCCAGCATAGTAATGGGGTGCTCACTGACACTGTATGTAGAACATTCATTGTTCGCCATACTAGAGCGATCAAAAAGCACACTAACCACACAGAGAGCCACTGCATATGAGGTAATACTGTCAAGCGTAAATATACATGCAGTAATGTGTAAGGTAGTCAACCCCGCAAGATTCATCTCAGAACCATGCACTGTGGAGGATGTACAGGCACATGACTGTGCAACATATCAGGGCAAGGAGAATGGAACAACTGTAGCGAGAACACACTGGCTGAAGGAGAGGTATTCTTTAAAGACGGGTCAGCTTCCATAAATTCAGAAACTGGAGAAAAACGTGGGAGTGGCGGTAGTGCGAATGGAAGAAGGTGAGTACGAGGTCCTAATACAGCAGCGACTGCCGGTCCATTTCTCAGCACAGGCAGCAGAACTGGTAGCATTAATTGAAGCACTACGTGCAGCAAAGGGGTGCGCAGTGACAATTTACACAGATTCAGCATACATGCCCACAACAGTACATGGAGGACTTGCCAGGTGGGGAAGAAGAGGGTTCAACAGGGCAGATGGTTTACCCATACAACATGCAGAACTACTAAAGGAACTCATAGAAGCGTTGAAAGAACCCACCATGATAGCAATAGTAAAATGCCAGGCCCGCTCCAATAATACAGACTTTGTCTCTTTGGGAAACGCAGCAGCAGACGCAGCCGCCAAAGAAGCGTCATAGCTAACAAAAGAACAAAGAGGTGAGTACTTAGTGTGGAAAGAATCGGAGGACGATGTTCCAGACGGGTACAATGCAATGCCAGTGTCTCAAATATTGGCGCTACAGGAACGGGCAGCTGAGGACGAAAAAGAATTGGACAAAAAGAGGGTGCAGCCAGTCTGCCACTGATTTATTATGGCGACAATACAACACAGGTAAAGTAGTCATGCCAACTAAGTTATTAGAAATAACATTGCAGCGCACAATGCAAGACAACACATCGCTGCAGGGATACAGGAACACTGGATCATTCCAGGGTTAAAGGAACAACACTCTAAGATAGCAATGGAATGTACAACGTCCCACATATACAACTCTGGCATGACTCTAAGAACACTGAGGGGAACGATAGCCAAGCCGCTAGGGCCGTTCAGAGAGCTGCATATAGACTATGCAGACATGGGTGAAAGGTGCAACGGAGCAAGGTACATGATAGTGGTAGTTTGCCCCTTTTCACGGTGGGTAGAAGCAGGTCCCTGTGCCCACCCAGATGCGAAATGCACTGCGAAGTTTCTAGTGCAGGAAGTATTCCCCCGCTGGGGAATTTGCGACGTAATTCGCTCTGATAACGGCACACATTTTGTAAACAATCTCTTCAAGGAAGTAACATCAATGCTGGGAATCAAACACAAATTATGCTCGATTTATCACCTGCAAAGTAACGGTGTGGTAGAAAAGATAAACGGATTACTAAAAGGGAGACTCTCAAAACTGTGTTTCACCCTTAAGAAAAACTGGGTGCGCTGTCTCCCCTTGGCCTTGTTCAAGCTGAGGAATCAGCCCAGCAAAGACCACCATTTGTCACCCCATGAGATTGTGACAGGGAGACGAATGCACACAGCACATTCACATCTCCGTAGACATTCAGATGCACACAGAAGTGCTACTGTACTAGGAGAGGAATTCAACGACTACCTGACAAAACTCACTAAGGCAGCACGCATGAGAGCAAAACAACTCGCACCACCATTGATAAGTGACGGGGAAAATGAAACACATACTCCAGAAAATGAAAACTCAACGGGTCAGCTGGAACCAGGGGAGATGGTATATGTTAGGAGTTTCATTCGTAGGTGGAATGCTCCAAGATTTCATAGCCCATACGAGGTAGTGTTTTGCACGCCCACGGCGGTGAAAGTGAAGGGCTTGAGATATTGGATACATTTGACAGACGTCCGAAAAGCCTATGACAGTGTGGGACCAGTAGAAAGTGCAGAGGGCGCTGTCAGAGAAAGTGTGAAAAAATAAGACAGTATTTGTGTAAAAAAAAAAATTGTTACACACATGAGCATGCAAGGTTTACTGAATAACAACTGTTTTATAACAATGTTTATGGCAAGATGTGAAACAGTGCTAAATGAAAATGACATGTCTTTCTTTCTCGTTCTCTCTCTCCCCCTCTCTTTCTCTCTTTTCCTCTTTCTATTTCTCTCTCTCTCTCTCTCCCACTCTCGATCATCATTCCAAAGTTGGAAATGCAAAAATGATTGCATCTATATGCTTAATCTGCCTTTTTATGTTTTAACATATAGGAGAAACCATGGCAACGAACAGGCAGCCTGCAACAACTAGAAATAGGGACGATAGGAGTAGAAATGTTTTTGATTTACGTACATACTCATATGAATGCGGGTTGACTGTCTGTGCAATTATATTCTTCACACTCATGTGTGGCCTAATACTCTATTGGTTAACAGCATTTATCTGCATTGAGATAAATGAGGGGGGAGGTAATGGAACCAACATGGAAAATGCAAGCAAACCGTTTAAGGAGGGTAACTATTTAATATGGGATGGCTTTCAGCTGGTATGGGGGTATGGCCCACATCCAGACCAGGCAAAACGTCAGAACGTTACTAACAACGAGTCAACCACCCCTCCGAAGCCCCAACACAATGCTATAAATTTTAGTGTACATGAACTAAATGACCGGCATTCATCTGTTATATCATGGCTATATGACACCACTGCTACCCTGCCCACAATGACAACCGATACACCTAGAGAAAATCACTACACCACAGAGAGAATGAAAGAAAATATTGAAATGGCTGACAAATTTATGACTCTATACGAGGAGTGGGAGAAGGGAGGGAGCCAGGGAGAGGGAGTCCCTATTGCATACAGCCAGAAACGCGAAAACATGTCTTAGAAACAGGAGAAGGAGGGAGGCGGGTAGGAAGAGATATGACGAATACTATGGCCTGGGACTAGATACAATAGAAGATCCCAGGCACCCACACCAGTCGAATAAATGGTATGCAGACATGTGCGCCACAGCTAAACGAACAACAAATGAAAGCTGCTACGTGTGCTCCCTAATCCCCCATGCCTCAGGCACACCTACAGTTTTAATGCCACAAGAATTGCCTCTCGCAGATGCCCAGTGTCTCCTCCATCTCACCCTGTGCAGAATTAAGAACACCTTCCAGGCACACACAGTATCTTTTGAAATGATGCCGAACGAGAAAACGTGCTACTCGAGAGCCAAAGGAGTGGTGTGTTTAAAAGAACCGTTCTTCGTAATAAAAGGAACGCTATTTTCGGAAAACAAATGGAAAGATGATGTGGTAAGGTGCAAGGCTGAAGCACTGCGAGGGCTACCGACCGAAAAACTACAATGGATTGCAAAAATTTGTACCACAGTCTGGTCAGAACAGATAGCAAAATTGACCTGGGTGAGCGCTATAGAAAAAGCATTGAAACTACAGAAAGAAATCTCAAACGAACTTTGCTTCTTGGGAGAAGGGAAAATCGACATGGGAAGAAACACGAACTGCAGTAAAAGCCTAATGATCCCAGATATGAAGAAAGGAACAGCAGCCCTAATGGACACTTACTGGGTCTGTGGCAAACGGGCATACATGCACCTCCCACCATCATGGAGGGGCACGTGTTCCCTGGCGACACTGCACTCAGCTCTAATGGTAATACCGGAAAGCTACATCGGAGAAGGGGGCAGGACGATGACCCAAGCAGCAGCCAAGGCCCCACCCACTGAAGAGGCATCACTGAACACCCTGTCAGAAGGGAACGCCGAAGGAATCGTATCCAGAAAACGGAGGTCGTCAAACTGCAGAACTTTTGGCACAGATCCCAGACAGGTACAGGCTATTCAGCTCAGCGGAAACCTTCTTCGCCTCCCCCATCCCAAGCATTCAAGCCTGGGCAAATGCAAAGTGGCTACAGATTACGCGGTGGGAGCTGATCCAATTGGCCAAAGACACTGAAGAAGGGTTCAACGTGATCAAGGTGGAGCTAAGGGCTCTAAGATTAATGACAATGCAAAACAGGTATGTTTTAGACCTGTTGACGGCGATGGATGGAGGTGTTTGCCAAAAAATCAGAAGTGCCTGTTGCACTTTCGTACCTTCTGAAGATGCTGATAATGGGACACTATCACACGTCATCGCTGCAATGCACAACCTAGGGGAATGCATGAAGAAAGAAGGTGGTGCAGAATCAAGCACATGGTTCGACAACATTTTTTCATAGGTACCATCCTGGATGGGGCTCGCATTGAAACTACTAATGCCCCTCATCGTATTTTTGCTTGTGATTTTTTGTGTGTGCCAGTTGGGTCTTCGATGCTGCACAAATGCAGTCCCAAATGGAACGATGATGATGGTGACGGTGAGCAATGCCAGAGGAGGGGCAACAGGAAGTACACTTACAAACTGGTGAGAATTCAGAGCCCAAGTTTAGAATGGTACCTATATATTATGGTGGGGATATAGTGGATAGGTTATATCATACCACAATAAAGGAGTCCCTTGAACTAGAATGGTACACAGAGGTATGGGTGGACCGAGAGGGAGACACTGCACTCAGCTCTAATGGTAATACCGGAAAGCTACATCGGAGAAGGGGGCAGGACGATGACCCAAGCAGCAGCCAAGGCCCCACCCACTGAAGAGGCATCACTGAACACCCTGTCAGAAGGGAACGCCGAAGGAATCGTATCCAGAAAACGGAGGTCGTCAAACTGCAGAACTTTTGGCACAGATCCCAGACAGGTACAGGCTATTCAGCTCAGCGGAAACCTTCTTCGCCTCCCCCATCCCAAGCATTCAAGCCTGGGCAAATGCAAAGTGGCTACAGATTACGCGGTGGGAGCTGATCCAATTGGCCAAAGACACTGAAGAAGGGTTCAACGTGATCAAGGTGGAGCTAAGGGCTCTAAGATTAATGACAATGCAAAACAGGTATGTTTTAGACCTGTTGACGGCGATGGATGGAGGTGTTTGCCAAAAAATCAGAAGTGCCTGTTGCACTTTCGTACCTTCTGAAGATGCTGATAATGGGACACTATCACACGTCATCGCTGCAATGCACAACCTAGGGGAATGCATGAAGAAAGAAGGTGGTGCAGAATCAAGCACATGGTTCGACAACATTTTTTCATAGGTACCATCCTGGATGGGGCTCGCATTGAAACTACTAATGCCCCTCATCGTATTTTTGCTTGTGATTTTTTGTGTGTGCCAGTTGGGTCTTCGATGCTGCACAAATGCAGTCCCAAATGGAACGATGATGATGGTGACGGTGAGCAATGCCAGAGGAGGGGCAACAGGAAGTACACTTACAAACTGGTGAGAATTCAGAGCCCAAGTTTAGAATGGTACCTATATATTATGGTGGGGATATAGTGGATAGGTTATATCATACCACAATAAAGGAGTCCCTTGAACTAGAATGGTACACAGAGGTATGGGTGGACCGAGAGGGAGACGGGGGATGTATGTATATGACCTGCACACCAGATGAGTATGCTAGAAGGGGGGAAGCCTCCAGGGGGTTTGCAGAGCTTGGATGCCAATAAAGGGAACGCCAGCCTGGGAAGAGGCAGTGTTAGCTGAGAAGGAGCGCGAACGGCTGGGGGAGCTAAGGTATTCGTTACTTAAGTAACGAAAGGGGGGAAATGTAGGGGAGGATAGGTCAATAGGACCCCCCTCCCACTGCATCTCCCAAACCTGGTGAAGACTCATGACTCGTCGGCATCCCACCTGCCCCCGGGCCCAGGCGACACGTGAGGCTGCACCACCACGTTATGTGGCAGAGCACAGACGCCACCTTGTACTAAGCCAACTCTATTTTGCTAGAAACGTTCAGATCTA
The DNA here is from genome assembly GCF_040938575.1 of Ambystoma mexicanum. Lineage (NCBI taxonomy): Eukaryota > Metazoa > Chordata > Amphibia > Caudata > Ambystomatidae > Ambystoma > Ambystoma mexicanum. Next base: position 644,003,016 of record NC_090930.1, on the reverse strand, counting down.
ACCCAGGCAGAGCCAACGTGTACACTGAAAGCTGCAGCTTGACCCCCACTCGACCGCGCTCACAAAGGCCCACGATTCCCCCACCCCCCACCGCATGGCAGATCCTCTGAGGACTCATTCTCACGAGCCACCAGACACGAACAAACAACAAAATAAAAACCTTCTGCAGTACATCATTGCCCCAGCCATGAACGGTAACATTAGGAAGTAACTGAAACCAGCCCAAAACCCTGCATGCCCTGACCCTGTACCAAGCCCCCAGTGTTAGACGGTGTGGTGCCCTACACCCCTACCTACCCCGAAAACTCTTGTAATGTGTAGAAACCATTTATGTAATATATGTCATGTTGACTAACATCCGCTGCTAATGTGAAGAAGAATGGGTAAAGAGTAATATGCAACCAATATTGTTTATAATATCAAGATGTACGAAGGCTAGCTAGCTGATGACAATACGCAATAACATGTGTTGCCCTCTTTATACATACACCTGCCTAACACTACCTCATGTTCGTATGTCAACTATAGATGTGAATTGTTGTGCTAAAGGGTATGGCCCCCAGTTAGTATCCCTTATAATGCAAATGCATACGAGTCCTCTTAGAGACCCCACGTGTTGTTATTCGCCCCTCCCCCACAGGACAGTCTACCGCCTTGTCAGGATGCCGTGCACAGAGCTGCAAGGCCATCTCCCCCTCCTCCCGCCCAGGCCCTCCAGAGATAGCTGGTGTTCAAACAGCACAGCCTCGCCTCCCCTCCCGACTCTGCTGGACCCATTTCAAGCATCCGCCTCCCCATGTCAGAGGCCGCCACAGCCTGACTCCATGACTTACGAGCTACCTGGTCCTAAATCCCACCGTCTCTTAGGCACTAGTCACATGCCCCCCACCGGCCAGAGGTATCTCCGTCGACCCCAAGTTAATGGCCCTAAAAAGGGGGGCACCCACACGTGTACCAACAGATCGTAATACCATCCCTCACCTAATCTACCAAGACAGGGTGATCAAGTGACCCCTCCCATGCCGCTGACTATGCACATGGGACCAGATTATTTGAACCTAGGGTATCCTCCAAACTGATGTATTGGGACACTTCAGATCGCATATCAATGTTCCTGTGTGCATATTGATGTAAGGTCAGCGCTTACAAGAGTTGAAAACCAACGGAAAGCATAAAGTGTGATGAATGGGTGTGAATGTGTGGCCAAAAGGGCAAATGTTAGTTTAGTTACCAATCATCGTTACAAGGCATGTCCGGCCTGGCAGTCCACCCCGATGAGCCCAGCTGACCTTCCAACCCCACGTGGTGCAGCACCAACATCAGCCAATCCTGTAAGAGCAGCTACCTACTGTGTATACCCCCTAGACATCACCACCCAATCCCCACGATTATGTGTCGCCTATAGCTTGTGTCACCCATGATGTGTTCTGGAAATAAGTAGGCCTATCTTTGCTATTGTCAGACAGAGCACTCTCGGAGTTTGCAGATCCTTTGCATGCCCTATATTGATCTATATAAAGCTCTTTTGATCTCACCCGCACTTGGTCCTGGTCTCATTCCCCTTCTGGAGTGTGTCCTTTATTTCCTCTCACTAAGGGGGGTGCGTTTCTGGGGACGCTTACATTCAATTGTAACAATAATTGGAGGGAAGCTGGGGTGCAGACGAACTCCCTGCACCTGACCGGCTATTCTGCACGCTGCTAAGTGCAAGTGGAAAAGTATGAGTGGGGTTGATGCCAACCCAATCATAGTGGACTGTGCAATCTAGGGTCCTATAGTTAGTAGAACCAATGAGACGTTGTACTTTTAGTGACATTTACACTAGCCATTTTGAAGGAAGGGCTTAGTTGCCCCACCTGACTTTGTTTATCCAATCCCGTTTCCCCGTTACCATATACAGACATAGTACTTATTTTAAAGTTACCTTCCTAGAACCAATCAAGTTTTATGCTAAATTTTAAGAGTTACACGTCAGTGATGATGAGTTTTTGGTATAAATGTTATGTTTTTTCTGAAAATAATTGGAGTTGAAGCGAGAAGGACGATTGAGCGATTTCTGATATTCATTGAATTCCCTGTTTGTTGTACTTGTCATTAAACGGATTCCCTTTGCCAAACTATTGAGTTGTCATTATTGATTTGGTGCAAGAGTATGAATCTGCATCCCCATCCATCTCATGGGTGCTGCTGCTCATCGCAAAGTGCTGTTTGGAAACCCCCAGTCCTATGGGCAGGCTGGCATGCATCCTGCACAGACCTTTATCGGGGAGCAGGAAGGCAAGAAGAAGTAGTTGGTTCCATCTTCACCTCTCCACAAAGCTCTTGAGAAGATCGTGTCTTTCAAGAGACCTGATGTGACTCACAGAATCCCCTCACACCGGATATTTGGAGGAGTTCCACAATATGTGCCTAATCTACAGACCCAAAAGGTTGCATTTTGGCATAGACGATATACAATCTAGAACATTACTAGCCGCATGAAGCGCATAATGAGAATCTAGGCAGAGAACAATCGAGAACTACAGGAAACTTTGGAATGCTTTGTTACACAATGGCAATTGCAAAACAAAGCAAAAATGGGTTCCCAAGCCAATATACCAGGAAATGGAATTCAATTTTTTGAAAGATCTCACTTTGACTGTGCTAGCCATGCATACTTGTGGAGTAGATCCTGATTTTGTTCCTAGGAAATATACCTTGCCACAAAACATTGCAAATGAGCCCTGTCCACCTAAAGCGGCCTCGTCGAACAGTTGACTTCCCGGTATAAATGATTAACAGTGGGGTGTATGTTCCACAATGTTTGTAAATTGTACATGAAAAATGGAAAGCTAGTAAATTCGATTTTCAAAGCTATTAAAAGTATCAAGAACTATTTCTTTATGCGCATTTAATCTGGTTTATGAATCATTAATTTATATCCTGAACAGTAACATGCATGTCTGTGGTTGCCTGGTGTCCGTAAAGATCAACATAGGTGGCCATAGCATTCAAATTGTCTTTTCAAATGTATCCTCTTTGTCAACTTTATTTTGCAAGAAGTACCTGTTGTGCGATGCCATACAGTGTAACTCTGTGTTTTCCCCGTTCCTGCTTTGGGCCAGCTCTTGTGGGTCCTTCACTGATCAGGGTGCAGGAGGGTCAGATGGATATCAGCTTGAAAGCAAATGCGCGTCTGCAGTTGCCTTAGCATGCACATGTCCAAATAGACAGAATAAATACGCGTCCCACTAGGGAATGAGACTAGGATGTTAATTGCAAGGGAACCAAATTTTATATATGCAAATAAATGGAGCAAAGGACTCTGCTGCCTGAGAGTGCTCTGCCGAACATTACAAGAACAGTACATTATAAGTTTGCAAAACGTCACTACTGACGTTTCCCTATAGATGCATAGTGTTACATCAAGATTGGAGGAAGACTTGGATAATGTATATAGATAAAGGGACTGGCTTCAAAGGATTGTCTGGCGTCTTGGAGATCCGGCGGGCTGCACATGGGACAGCTGGGCTCCTTTCGACGGGGTGAAGGTCTGGCAAAGTTCCACAGAGATGAAGTACAGCGATCTGACTAAGCTAAATAACAAACTTAACTTACAAGAACTAATGACTGTTACCAAAACACTGCATGAAAGGGGGCTGTTGGTGTGAAATGTATATTTTTACCTATATTTTTATCGGGGCATGTTTTAGGGGTAGTTCCTTCGGATGTCTTATCAGAAGGGAAGATCTTTGATTTGCAGTCTTACTATTTCAAACACAGTGGGGTATATGGTAGGTGAATTAGAGGTGGTGCGGGGGTAGGGTCTGGTGACCAGATGCATTCAAAGGGAATAGGGGGCATGGGTTCAGAGTACCGCAGTCTGACAGAGAGGGTGTGGAGAGGGCATGAGTCGGTCAGCAGAGATGGATGGGGCACTGTATTGTTCGCCAAGAGTGCACGGACAGTTATTTATATCCAGTACATTTGCAGAGCAGAGCAAATACTTTGAACTCAGGCAGACAGAACAATAACTCACACTCACACACGCAGTTAGAAGATAAGGAGCACTTATACGGCTATTTATTCATAGTTAAACATACATAAAGCAATAAGCGATAACACAGAAGTAAATCACAGAAAAAACAGTAAGTTAGCAAGAATACATCACCATAGGTGTAACTGAATTCCTCATCTGGCCAGAAGCAGCTGGAAGACCCCAGTAACAGCCAGGCCGAGAGCACAACAGCCCACAGGTATGTCTAACAAGGCGTCCCCCCTCCGACTGAGGTCTTTGTGCTTTTCCCACCTGACCTTTCCAGAGCTCCGCATATATGCACTGCTCAAAAGGGGTGGCAATTTCTCGAACGTTCTGGCATTAGCGCTTGTGCATTGATGAGTGACAGTTGGCTGTCGGCCGGGTCAACCTGGCAGTAACCCCAAGGAGTAAAGCGCTTCCCTCTCCTAAAGCACCACAGAAAACAATTCCATCACTCATCTTGAGACCTTGGTGCAAGCATAGCAAGCCATAACAAACATGTTTATCAGGTACCAGCCGGCACCTGTGGATCCTAGCTTTCCCAGTACTGTGTCCTTGGCTGAGGCATGCATACCAGTCTAAGCAACGAATAACATTGAAAACATGTTTTTCAGCAAGTGCAGCTTCCACTGAGGCATGAAATAAATATCCATTATGGCTCTGAGTGCCCTCAGAATGCACTGCGCACCAGCGCTTTGTTTTAGCTCAAGCATCACAGGCACTAAGGTTGGAGCAGGCCTTGGTCTTACATTCTTGGATGAGCAAATTTTGTCAGTGCTTGATACTTGCAAAAATGAATAGCTGCTTCTCCGTGAAAACAGGAGACGCACAGAGCTGACAGAGGACAGAGGTGGTTGCGGCTTGTGGTGCACAGCGCTGGTAAAGGGAGAATTAACATTTCACCAGAGGGGCAGAGGGCCAAGAAAAATATGGTGTTTGGAAGGACACAAAATGGAGTTCAAACTATACACATTAGCAGAGCGTTAATACACTTATATGAAACATGGGTGATGCAAATATGTACAGGAGGGGTGGAGCTGTCTCCCTCCTTAGCTTATACATCATTTACCCGGTACGAGAATGGTGCAGGGGGGGCGGGATATACCGCCTCTCCTTCTACATTTGTTAGTGCACGGGTAGTTCAGTGGAGATGGAAGGGCACTTGGATTTATGACTTTATCAGTGTCTCATATTATCCGCAGAGCACATTCCTCTGTGAAAGCAAGGCACACGCAGACATGACAATGAGGAGCCTAACTGGAACTGTTGTCATAAAATAACTAAATCACTATCAATATAGAAGAGTAAAAAAGTATTCACGATAGCGCAGCATTGGAGGATGCCAGCAAACAGTTTGTTTTTTGAACATATTCCAAATGCCACGTTGGTCGACGAGGCTAATCGCTCCCATGGAGTGAAGGTCACTGTGTTTGATGTTGCTCGTGGGGAGTTCACACCGACATGCCTTGTACAGTTTGTTTTTGAGTTGTGGCTTTCCTTCACCAAAACGAAACTTAACATAGGCGCTCCAAAGAAGGTTTAATTGTTGTTTGTCCTTGGAAGAAAGGGAGGATTTGCTATGGATTAAAGGACAGGAGGTGTGTATTACCCGCAAAAATGATAAGGTTCGCCATTTTAAAACTGGTCAAAGGAACATGTAATTTAATTTTATGAAAACAGTTGATCTAAGTGGACACTCTGCGTTACGCCAAGAAAATGGAGATACCAGATTTAATGTAAGTTTTACTGAAGATGAGTTTATAGATGAACGAGTCAAGGTTTCATTTACTTACCGGTATTGCTTGCTTACATTTTAATGGGTTATTGGTTGGGGCATATTGTGACGACACACAAACACAACCTGCATGTATTTGTCTTTGTCCCGGACACATGGGCAGTCCAGCACCAAAACTCTATGGCAATTCCCATATGAACTAGAGTATATAGCGCAATCCCACACACATGTTTCAGCCTTGTCATTGAGGTGGAGCTGTGTGTCTCTCTGAGCACAGTGAGCATGGAGTCCACATCTGGGTTCCCCCAGTGTCCACCAAAACCCCAGGTTTGTTGCTAATATTCCATTTTAAAGCTGTCTCTGTTTCCTGAGAATTCTTCCGTCAGCATCCACATCCCATTGCAAGCTAAACATATTCCACAGCACTAACCTCTCAAGCACGTCGTAGACTCCAACTTTCCACAATGTTTTCTCTATGTTTCCATTGTTTCTGGTTTGTGTTCATTATTAGGTTTCACACGGTGCAGAATTAAAGGGTAAATGGATACATTTGAATAAAGAACGGCTGCTAAAATATATTTTTGTTATGTTTTCTACACAGCTACATTCTGCCTTTCTGCGAATGTCATTGTTTCCAGATACCGAGTGATGGTTTCTTCAACAGACAGTGGCAGATACACCTAAACAAATGGATCACAATTATGCTAATGTGGGACAATCGCCCAGGACCGATATGCCCTTTGGCGGTACCAGCAACAAGGAGCAACCTGTCATCTTTTACGGTGGTCTAGCAAGAAGAAGATGCCAAAGCCTCGGAATTCAAGGTGTGTCTTCTACCAAAAGGAACACCATGTGCCTCATGATAAAGATTTGATGCTCGAACAGAACGAAATAAAACATTTGGTTGATAATCGATTTTGGCGCATGTTCTTGGAGCATTTAATGTTAAATAAAAGCACATTATAAATTGCAGAGTATTGGTGTTTGCTTTAAAAATAGTATTTTCTATTCTGATTTTGGATGCGCTGTGCTGTGAGCGGATGTGTGTGTTGATATTACGAGTTCTGCGTCAACTGACATTTATACGTGGGTGATGACTGGGCGCATTTAGCTACTCTGCCCACTAAAGTCATGAAAATAGGTGGAGTTTATCGCTAGTAATACAGATGTCAGCTTCAGGGGTGGGGTATATGAATTAGTGCCGCGAGTGCAGTTCAACTTAGGGTGATCCAGCAACGGATAAGATTAGCACAAGATGGCCGTGTCCCTCTCATTGATTTTGCATATGTAAAAGTGAATAAAACTAAGGTAAGGAGCATAGGAATTTTTTTTACGATCGATCACTGTTTGCATAAAAGCACATGCCCAAAGCCTTGGTACAATAACTTTTTGGAGCGCACTATTCCTTTAAAGGATGTATTAGCAGTAATGGCTTCTTCAGCCTGTGTTGTGCCCTGTCCTCCTCTTGTGCTTGAACCATTCAAGCAGCAAACCATGCTGTTTAAATCCAATCTCTCTTAACAGGTGCACATTATTTCTCAGCACAAATTGCACTTCTGGGAGCACAGCCCATTGACAATACACTGCATTCACAAGCCTGGCAGGCGAGGGCAAACCAGCAGCTGCTGGGCTCTTTCACAGGTACCCAAAAGTCCTTGTTCACCACACGGGAAACACCGTAGAATGTTAAAAACACAGAATGTTAAAATGGCCCGCTCTGGACAATGAATCTGCTAAACTTCAGATATCGAAATTCTCCTGAACATCCACTGCACAAGCTGGTGAAATACATGTAGAGGGATAAAAGAGGAGTGAGAGGTATAAAAGAGGAGTGAGGTATAAAAGAGGAGTCTTAATGAGAAAATTGAGAAAACAATACTATATTTTGGACATCTAATATGAACAAAGGTCAAACTTTGAACAATTGTGGTAGAGAATATGGTTGTTTCACAAATAATGACATGAAGAAGACAATTACCATTTTGGAAGATACACCTGAAAAAATCTGATATTAAATGTTTGATTTGATAGCAAACATAATCTGTTACTGATTGCGTCGCTTGGCACATCCAACTAAATCACTTCAATATTGTTTCCATTATTGTACTTTTGGGCAGGTACAAAAGTTGTGGTTGTAAGGAAGGTGACACGGCACAAGACATTAAGAATCATCACCCAGAGAGAACAGTAAATGCGTGCATATATGCATGGTGATATGGTCTCCTGTATTTTGTAACTCACAGCAGCACATAATTATTCCTGATAAGAGATTAAAGAACAGTATCAGATACATGGTAGTAGTAAAGAAAGGTCTTTATTGTGCACGTTCAGTAGTGCAACATATCACATCAAAAGGGTTAACCCAAGAGGACGTTTGGAGCACAACTTCAAAAGCATGATTTCTTTATTAAATATTACCGCTAAAATATGTAACTCTGTAGTGGTTAACATACGTGAGGAAATGTGAGTAGTTTACAAGCTATTTTATTATCATAAGTCACTCAGTGAGAGTGTACAGGCCCCACCGACCTCGGGCAGCAACTGACGAATGCAGGTTTGAACCTCGCATTCCATGCGTCAGTCTCCACGTTCTATCCATCCCTCCATCACGCACACGGGCGCGTGATGGAGAGATGATGAGATACTACACATCTCCCCTCCTTAGTCTTCTGCTGTTCATGAAACAGAGTCTGGTATATCTCTTCTGTGTCTTCTGCGTTATTGGACGAAATCCTTCATGTGGTCTGGTTTGCGGATCACTCTTCCTCTTCTGGACACATGCGATGAATCTGGTTTAGGTTTTGGCAAGGAAATTCTCGACATTATATTTTTACTCAACATCGGTTTCGCACACTCACCATTTCTTCCTATGTTTCCATTTCCACTCCCACACGATTGCTCTTGGCGTTTTGTTTCACTGGTTCTCACATTCCTGCTTGACCTCATCACACAAACCCTTTCCATATTCCAAACTCTACCATCCTGTACTCTCACAGCATGTCTGAAGACTTCAATCACACCAACTGGTTTGGACCATTTGCAGGGCCCATCTCTTAGTACAGGGGGAAGTTTAATCCTTACTAAACCTCCCACCCTTGGAACTTCATTCACTTTCTCTTTGTTCATCTGGCTGTCATGAGCTGCTTTATTCTTTAGTTGGATGTCTCTGATACTCTCCACTACCTCTCCAAAATCCTTTCTCACAACAGTCTCTCTCTCCAACCACGATGGTGCAAGTTTGGTGTTTGCTCTAAGTCCTCTACTTAATTCAAAAGGTGATAACCCTGTTGTACAATGTGGGGTAAAACAGTGAGCAATTACTTTCTTTTTTACTGCTTCCTCCCAGCTAAACCCGTTTGCCCAGGCCCAGCGGATAGCATATTTGAGCACTTTGTTGAACCTCTCAACTACTCCATTAGTTTGAGGATGGTATATGGCACTGGTTTTGTGTGTAATGCAATTGCTCATACAGAACTTCTCCATTTCCTTTGACCTGAATTGTACACCATTATCTGTCAATATGCTTCTTGGGAAACCTTCCCTGGCCCATATCTCTGACAAGAATTCTACTACTATGTTGGCACTCATGTGAGGTTTAATTAAAACTTCTACCCATCTGGTAAGAAGGTCAAATTACCACTAAACAAAATTGCTGCTTACCATCACAATGAATAGGTCCTAATATATCCATACCTACTTCCTCCCATACCTTCCCCGGAATTTTCATGATTACCATCGGGTACTTCACACTCATGCACGCTCTATCACTCTGATTACAAAGGATACATTCTCTGATGGTTCTTTCGATTTGTAGGTCACATCCTGGCCACCAGAAATTGTCACGTATTTTCTGCTTTGTCTTAACTATTCCTTGATGGCCTTCGTGACCCAAATCGATGACCCTTTGTCGTAGACTCACAGGTGGAATTATTCGATCTCCTCTCATCATTCTGTCATTTGTTATGTTGAGTTCATCAGCAACCTTGCAGTATTCAATGAGACCAGATTCCTCAAATGTAACCCTTTTTAAACTTCCGTTGCCTTGTATAATTTGTTTCAATTGACATATATCATCATCTTGTCTCTCAGCTCCTTCCATTCAGCTTTAGATATGGACAACGTTTCTATATTCAAAACAACCTCTGGATTGTTTTCACTATCATCATCAGTCTCTGAATTTTTTGTAAGCCTCGATAGGGAATCAGCAGTGCGATTTTTCACTCCTGGTACATATCGCACTGTACAGTTGTATTCTTGCAGGAGTACAACCCATCTCTTGACCCTGTTGGATACATTGTCCAAACCTTTATTCATAATAACATGTATTAACGGCTTGTGGTCAGTGCGAATTTCTACCTCCACTCCCCAGATGAAATTTCTGAATTTTTCTGTCGCCGACTTGATAGCCTATATCTCTTTTTCTATCACAGCATAAGATATTTCTGCACCTTTAAGCAGTCTTGACGCGAATGCAATAAGGACTTCTTTTCCGTCAGCCTCTTGGGTGACAACAGCTCCCAGTCCTAGGTTGCTCGCATCTGTTGTTATTATGGTCTTCCTTCCACTCTTGAAGTTCTTCAACGAAGGTGCCTTATTCAGTTCATCTTTTATATTTTTGAATTCCTCTTCACACTCCTTGCTCCATTCGAATGATCTCTTTTTCAGGAGCTCACGGAGCAGAACTCTATGTATAGCAAAATCTTTTATAAATTTTGAGTAATACTCTGCCATGTGTCATGATCACTGCTTCCAAGGAGCTAGGACCAGCCCAACGTCCTTGGAAGCAGGCCCCTAACCTTCATCCTAGGCACCAGCCGGTCCCCACTGGGACCTTTTGAACCTTGTCCTGGTGCCGGTGGCACCTGGCTCATCAAAGTCACTGGTCCCGGCACTGGAAGCGCCGGGCTCATAATTTGTATGAAGATGCTTGGGTGGACTTACCTGCAGCAGACCATGCTGCTTACTTACCAGCCACATAGGAATCCTCTGTGAGCCGGGACTACTTTCTTACCTGGGTGGGGCAAGCTCCACTCCCTGGATACAACACTGGAACTCTTCTGGAACAGGAACTCTTTTCTTACCTAGGCGAGGCCGTGGAGGAAGACGCCTCATCACTCCAAGGCTATTTAAACCACACCCGATTGATGAAACGTGCTTCGCGTTATTCTGCATCTGCAGCAGAACGCTCACTGTGTCTGTTCCAGTTTTCTTCTTTCCGATCCTGAACCTGCAAGAACAAACACTTACCATTCCTGTATCCAGCATTCAGTAGCACCTGCAAAGACAAGAAACAACAGGTTAGCACGGCAACCTTCACGCGCAGCGCTTTCCTCACCTGATCCATCGGCAGCTACCATCTCTTCACGCTGCTCCTCCGCCTGTGAAGACAAAAGCATAGTTATTCCGGTGTGGAATTACTTACCGGCACTCCGCGAATTCCGGTTTTCTTCAACGCTGCAATCCTGCACCTGAGAGACAAAAGAAGAGACATTAGACAGGTATTTTACTTAAGCGCCATCGCTCCCGCCACAATAGGGCACCTGCAAATACTCTGGCGTTTCCAGCGTCTCTTCAACACCCGAACTCACAACTGCAAGGGAAAAGAGACAGTTAGAGAGCTTTTGAAAAGCAGGCAACCGGCATTTACTTACACATTTCCAAGCGCTTCATTCCAAGACTCTGGCTCGAACTTCGGCTTTCTTCACACCATCTTCTACCTCAAGAGCCCTGCAAGACAAATAGAAAAAGCATTATACAGAGCCCTGTTCCACATTAATGTGCCTACGCACCTAAAGACTGTAAGGACTTAAAAGGTGTCCGGAAACTCACCGTTCGTGCAGTTAACGACGGTAGCAATCCTCTGATGTCAAGAGGCCTACGTTTCACCCAGTGAAGGAACTGGCAACGGCACCCTGCACCAGACGCAGATGGAGAGTCCAGCATTCACCTATCTAAGGTGAGCACGTTGACCTTGGGGCTCCACGGAAAAGCGAGGAAGGGAAAGGGAGAGAGATACCCGACAACCCCAGATCATTAATCCCATATTCTTTCACCTGCAGATATCTCACTCTTCGAGTTAGACACACAGTGCGAAGAGGCTCAGCCCCGGAAGCCAATCGAGTCCTGCACTTCACTTTTCGAGTCACAGACACCATCCTGCCAAGACCGGCGCCTCCGTGGGAATCAGGTGAGCGTTACAGAATGCGAAGACCACCGCAAAACTCCTACCCAGGCGCAATGGAAACCTCGGATACTGATCAATTGGCCCAGTTGCTTGGGGAACTAAGAGCAGAAGTACATGCAGCTCATCAGGAAACAAACGCTATAAGAAGAGAGCTGATAATATCCAAGGAGCGAACAGAGGACCTCGCTAGGCAATTGCTACAAACGCAGGCAGGACAAACACCTTTGCCCGCTCCAGGAGGAAATTATCCTTCAGCATCCTCCTCAAATCCAGTGCAAATCAATCTACCCGGTAATGTGCCCTTGGCTCCGCCCGAACGCTTTTCTGGTGACCCAAAGAGATTTGCAGTGTTCATTAACCAGTGCCGCCTACACGTAGACCAGCTGCCTTCCCAACAGATCAGGCCAAGGTGGCTTTTGTGCTTTCTTATCTCAGTGGCAGTGCCGCAGATTGGTCGATCCCTTTAGTCACTCAGGATGATGCGGTTCTTCATGATTTCCAGGCCTTCCAGTCCAGCATGGAGAAACTGTTCGCAAGACATGCACAAGGGCAGGCCTTGGACAATGAACTCCTTTCGTTACGACAGGGTAATCAAGACCTCCTGACTTACATTGCCTCATTCAACAGACTTATAGTGGAAACTCAATGGCCTGAAGATAAAAGAATAACGCTTTTCTACAGAGGCCTGCGTGGAGAGCTCAAGGATGTGTTAGCTCAAGTTGTGAATCCTCCACAAGAATGTTCAGACTATATTGACTTAGTTGTTCAATTGGACCACAGATTACAGAACAGAAAGGCTGATGGTTCCAAATTTGATACCCGAGTGTTTTCTAAACCGCAGACCTCTACTAGGGGAGCTGACACTGTGGAACCCATGCAAATAGGGGGCATGAAAGGACCTTTAACCCAAAAAGAGCGAGAAAGGAGAAGACAGCTACAATTATGCCTCTATTGCGGAAACTCGGGGCACTTTCTTCGAGACTGTCCGGTGAAACCAGCTAAGAAGGCTGTAGGAGCCGCAGATACCTGTACCACAAATTCTGAGCAGGGAAACGACCTAGCCTGACAAGTGTAGAGGTCCTCTTGCCGAGCGTTAAAATCTGTCCCATGACCTCGCATTTCGTGGTGCCTATGGTCCTCATTAGCCCTGAACGTCCGGATCGTTTTCATACAATTGAAGCTTACATCGACAGCGGAGCAATCGGTAATTATGTGGACCGTGAAATGGTATCAAGGATGAATCTACCTCTTGTCCCTAAGGCAGTAAAAGACGTCATTACTACAGCGGATGGCACAGAGATCGCCTCCGGACCAGTAACTCACGCCACCCAAGAAGTGACGTTAGTGAGCCAAGAGGGACACTGGGAGAAAATCGTGTTCGATGTGATCAAGGCCCCTCAGTTCCAGATCATTCTGGGAATTCCTTGGTTAGAGAAGCACAATCCTCAGATCGATTGGCGAGCAAAGACGGTTCAGTTTCCAGAATGTATCTCCACTTGTTATCCTCGGCCTGATGTTTCACTGGCGGCAATCTCTTCTGAGGTTCCCAAACTACCTCCCGAATACCAGGAAATCCAAGACGTCTTTCGGAAGGAACAAGCTAACACCCTGCCTCCTCATAGGTCTTACGACTGTCAAATAGATCTGATACCCGGAACAACTCCTCCTTGCAGTAGGATGTATGCCCTCACCGAGCCAGAGAATCTTCACCTCAGACAATATCTGGACCAATACCTAGCTCACGGATTTATCCGTCCTTCAAAATCTCCAACTTCCTCCGCTTTGTTCTTCGTTCCGAAAAAGGAAGGAGACCTTAGGACTTGTATAGGTTACCGTGCCCTGAATCAAATCACTGTTAAAAACAGATACCCGTTACCTTTGATCCCTGAACTCCTGGACCAAGTCAAAGACGCATGTATATATACAAAGTTGGATCTCAGAGGAGCCTACCACTTGGTACGAATAAAAGAGGGCGATGAATGGAAGACGGACTTCCGCACCAAGTATGGGCTGTTTGAATATCAAGTTATGCCCTTTGGACTATGCAACGCTCCTGCCGCCTTCCAGTATTTTTATGAATGATGTCCTTAGAGAACTCATAGATGTGTGTGTTGTTGTCTACATTGATGACATCCTCGTCTATTCATCATCTGAAGAGGAACATCAGAAACACGTTAAAGAGGTCCTCGAGAGATTACGTCAACATAACCTTTTTGCTAAACTTGAAAAATGCGTTTTCAACGTAACTGAAGTTGAGTTCCTGGGATTCATATTGTCACCAAACGGAGTCCATATGGATTCAAAGAAAGTCGATGCAATCATCAAGTGGCCTTCACCAACCTCTGTAAAAGGAGTTCAAAGCATGTTAGGCTTCGCTAACTTTTACCGCAGGTTCATTCCTGAATTCTCTCGAATAGTCCAGCCCATCACCTCTCTATTAAAGAAAAACAAACGTTTGAGTGGTCTACCGAGGCGGAACAAGCTTTTCAGGACTTAAAAGCTAAATTCATCTCTGCACCTGTTCTAAAACACCCTCGCCCAGAACTCCCCTACATCGTAGAAACAGATGCTTCTAGTCTTGCTATGGGGGCAGTTTTATCACAAAGAGATCCGGTCACACACCGATTACATCCTGTAGCCTTTTGGTCCCGCAAATTCTAGGCTCCCGAGATCAACTATTCAATTACAGACAAGGAACATTTAGCTATCAGATCAGCCTTTAAAGCCTGGCGGCATTATCTTTTGGGAGCCAGACACACAGTCACCGTAATGACAGATCACCGCAACTTACATTATCTGAAGACGGCCAAAGCTCAGTCTTCCAGGCAGCTCCGCTGGGCTCTGTTTTTGGCTGAGTTTGACTTTATAATTACTTATCGACCAGGCAGTAAAAACGGAAAAGCAGATGCCCTCTCCCGGATGGGAATAGATGAACACTTGACCAATCCTGAACCAATACCCATAATCCCAGAACAAAGGATTTTGGGCTTGGTCAGCGCTCAATCCTTTGAAGACATCGAGACTACAGTAAAATCACTTCTAACTCCGGCAGAATTACAGGACTGGCAATTCAAGGGGAAGGATTTCTCAGTGGACCAAGACCTACCATATTTCCGAGGACGATTGTACTTGCCCTGTGAGAAAATACAAAAACAGGTAATCTCCTGTTATCACGACTCATTAATGGAGGGTCACCCTGGCATTACCAAAACCATGGAAAAGGTCAAAAGACATTTCTGGTGGCCATCATGGAAGAAGGATATTAGAGACTTTGTAATCTCCTGCGGTGTGTGTGCTCAGAATAAAAGTCAGAAGGAGAAACCAGCCGGCCTCTTACACCCACTGGACATCCCTCCCTGTCCATGGCATACCCTGTCGATGGATTTCATCACGGACTTACCTCCATGCTCAGGGTATAATACCATTTTAGTAGTCGTGGATCTATTCTCCAAGATGGCTCACTTCATTCCCCTGAAGGGCCTACCTTCAGCTTCAGTATTAGCCCGAGAATTCTTAGAAAACATTGTTCGGTTACACAGTTTTCCCTCGGTTTTGGTCTCCGATAGGGGAAGTCAATTCATCTCCCACTTTTGGCGAAGTTGCTGTCGCTTAGCCCAAATTGATGTGAGACTTTCAACCAGTCACCATCCCCAAACTGTCGGACAAACCGAGAGGACAAATCAAACTCTGGAGCAATATTTACGTTGCATGCTCCAACAAACTGAAAACCCTTGGAAGGATATCCTTTGGATCACTGAATACGCTTATAACAATTCGACCCATTCTGGAACCGGGAAGACTCCCTTCTTCCTATTAAACGGAAACCATCCTAGGACCTCTAACCTGGATCCTCCCCAAGAATTCAAAACACCTGCTGTGGATCACTTGCACTCGGTGATCACTCGTACTTTTAAAGAAGCCACTGCCCATCTGCAAAGTGCTAAAGCTCTATACAAGAAAGGAGCGGATCAACACCGTAAAGAGGCCCCTCACTACGCAGTGGGAGATCAGGTCTGGTTATCCACTAAGCACCTGCCACTAAAAGGACCCCGCACCTTCATCCGGAGATACTTAGGACCCTATCTCATCTCTGCCATAATTAATCCGGTGGCTGTCAAATTGGAATTGCCTTCGCATATGAAAATACATCCAGTATTCCATGTCTCCTTACTAAAACCAGTACAACCAGAAACCCGATTGACCGAACTCCCAGAACCTGTTCTAGTGGATGGAGAACTTGAGTTCGAAGTAAAGAACATCCTAGACTCCAAAATCTCCAAATCTAAATTATATTACCTGGTTGATTGGAAAGGATACGGCCCCCAGGAAAGGTCTTGGGAACCCTCAGAACATGTCCATGCACCTCATCTGGTCAAGAAATTCCATCTGAATCACCCCGACAAGCCAAAACCCCCGGAGAACACACGCTTAGGAGGGGCCTTGAGGGGGGGTGCTGTCATGATCACTGCTTCCAAGGAGCTAGGACCAGCCCAACGTCCTTGGAAGCAGGCCCCTAACCTTCATCCTAGGCACCAGCCGGTCCCCACTGGGACCTTTTGGACCTTGTCCTGGTGCCAGTGGCACCAGGCTCATCAAAGTCACTGGTCCCGGCACTGGAAGCGCCGGGCTCATAATTTGTATGAAGATGCTTGGGTGGACTTACCTGCAGCAGACCATGCTGCTTACTTACCAGCCACATAGGAATCCTCTGTGAGCCAGGACTACTTTCTTACCTGGGTGGGGCAAGCTCCAATCCCTGGATACAACACTGGAACTCTTCTGGAACAGGAACTCTTTTCTTACCTAGGCGAGGCCGTGGAGGAAGACGCCTCATCACTCCAAGGCTATTTAAACCACACCCGATTGATGAAACCTGCTACACGTTATTCTGCATCTACAGCAGAACGCTCACCGTGTCTGTTCCAGTTTTCTTCTTTCCGATCCTGAACCTGCAAGAACAAACACTTACCATAACTGTATCCAGAATTCAGTAGCACCTGCAAAGACAAGAAACAACAGGTTAGCACGGCAACCTTCACGCGCAGCGCTTTCCTCACCTGATCCATCGGCAGCTACCATCTCTTCACGCTGCTCCTCTGCCTGTGAAGACAAAAGCATAGTTATTCCGGTGTGGAATTACTTACCGGCACTCCGCGAATTCCGGTTTTCTTCAACGCTGCAATCCTGCACCTGAAAGACAAAAGAAGAGACATTAGACAGGTATTTTACTTACGCGCCATCGCGCCCACCACAATAGGGCGCCTGCAAATACTCCGGCGTTTCCAGCGTCTCTTCAACACCCGAACTCACAACTGCAAGGGAAAAGAGAAAGTTAGAGAGCTTTTGAAAAGCAGGCAACCGGCATTTACTTACGCATTTCCAAGCGCTTCATTCCAAGACTCTGGCTCGAACTTCGGCTTTCTTCACACCATCTTCTACCTCAAGAGCCCTGCAAGACAAATAGAAAAAGCATTATACAGAGCCCTGTTCCACATTAACGTGCCTACGCACCTAAAGACTGTAAGGACTTAAAAGGTGTCCGGAAACTCACCGTTCGTGCAGTTAACGACGGTAGCAATCCTCTGATGTCAAGAGGCCTACGTTTCACCCAGTGAAGGAACTGGCAACGGCACCCTGCACCAGACGCAGATGGAGAGTCCAGCATTCACCTATCTAAGGTGAGCACGTTGACCTTGGGGCTCCACGGAAAAGCGAGGAAGGGAAAGGGAGAGAGATACCCGACAACCCCAGATCATTAACCCCATATTCTTTCACCTGCAGATATCTCACTCTTCGAGTTAGACACACAGTGCGAAGAGGCTCATCCCCGGAAGCCAATCGAGTCCTGCACTTCACTTTTCGAGTCACAGACACCATCCTGCCAAGACCGGCGCCTCTGTGGGAATCAGGTGAGCGTTACACCATGCCAATGAACGTACGTACTCCTTCCTTTGTCTCTGGTCTTGGCATATTCATTATGGCATCCGCCAGTTGTTTCTTTGGTTTTATTCCGGCAGCAGAAATGGTATGTCCTAGATATTCAATTTCACTGCAATTGATGTTACATTTGTCTCTACTGAGAGTCATACCTGCTTCATATAACTTTTTGTAGACATGTTGTAATCTTTCATTATGTGTTTTCTGATCAATGGCATGCACTAATATATCATCTTGAAAGCAAATGATCCCTTCATCACCTTCAAACATCCTGTGCATGATTCTCTGAAATACAGAGGCAACTGACACCAGCCCAAATGGTAGCCTTCTGTATTGGTATAATCCATCTGGCGTGATAAACGCCGTCATTTTCCTGGACTCTTTGTGAAGCTTAACCTGATGGTACGCTGACGTTAGATCCAGGGTAGAAAAATACTTTGAGGGTCCAATGGTGGAAACAATCTCCTGTATATTGGGGAGTGGTTGTCTATCCAGGATCACATTCTTATTTAATTCTCTCATGTCCACACATATTCTTAGTTTCCCTGATCTTTTTCTCAGTACAACTAATGGTGAAACCCATTCACCGGCATCTATTCTTTCAATAATTTTCTGATCTTCTAACAATTTGATCTCCTTCCTCACTTCTTCCCTCATCGAGAGTGGAATATTTCGTAACTTCTGCGCTACAGGAACATGTCCTGGTTTCATTTTGATTTCATGAACAAACCCACGTAAACATCCAATTTCCTTCCTGAAAACTTCTTCTATTATGTCAACATCTCCGGTGACTTCTTTATTTCCTCGAACTCTCCCAGCAATGCCTTCAACAGAATATACAAACTCATCCGATGCAGCATCCAACTTTACTTTGAGTTTGCTTTGGTGAGTCCAGTTTAACAATGGCGTTCTACCTATCCTTGTTACATATATCTTTCCATTGGCTTTTCTCTCCTTAAATTTGAGTGCTCACCAAAACCACCCTATGACATCTATTTCAACTTCGCCATACGCTCTGGGTTTTATGTCTGGCTCATGTAGATATTCGTGTTTTTTTCTGTCCCAAAGAGTTTGTGGTATTAAAGTATATTTTCCTCCCGAATCAATCATCATGTGTATGTCAGTTCCATCTACACATACTACAGCTTTAGGATTTTCCATTTCTTGTTCATTTTCTTCATCAGTCACAACAAATACGCACTCTTCTCCATCTTCATCGGTATACTCATCATCACCTATACAGTTAGTGGAGGCATTTTGCATTCTGCAACATCGGGCATAATGCCCCTTGCCCTTGCATTTCCCACATATAATTTTTAGAGCAGGACATTCTGGATTGTCTGCCCAGTGATCCATGCAATCACATCTAAAACATCTTCCTGTACTTTTCTTCCTGGCATCATCTCCACGCCTTCCTGGGCTTTTTTTCCGCCCATCACTGTTATTAGCTCTGGAATTTGTTTTCTTCCTTTTATCATCATTCCAAGATAATCTCCCACTCCTTTCTGACTTGTATCTCCTATTGGGATTTCCTGATACTTGAGCTATGGATTCATTATCCTTGCTTGCAATATATGTTACATTCTTGTCTTTGGAGACTTCTTGTTTAATATCAGTAGCCTGCATTCTGTTCTCTAATTCTTTGATGCATTTCTCAGTGTGTTCTACTTCCTTGGCTACACGTAGGACAGTGTCGTGTTTAGGGTCATCTTCAGCCCATAGCCTTTCTCTTACTTTACTGCTCCTACATTCCAACATGAATTGATCTCTTAATCTGTCATCTAATTGAGTATTGAAATTGCATGTTTTTGCAAGTTTCCTCAAACTAGTGATGTATTGCTCTATGCTCTCTCCATCCCCTTGAGTTCTTTTCCCAAACTTATAACGTTCCAAAATAGTACTCAACTTCTTTTCATAATTTATTTATTAATAATGTGTTACAGTTTATATTTAAACTTTTCACATATTTATAAATTATATAAGATCAAATATAAATGCATTATAAAATATAAAACTAATGAAAGAAAACCGCATAAGAAGAAGAAGAAGAAAAAGATAAAAAAGAGAAACCTATTACTTGTTACATATTATTACTAACAACAAACGAATATTTGAGTTACCATTAAGCTCATCATAATTTAACCTTTATAGCTCTTGCTATTCTTCTAATCTTTAAACACTAATAGCGATTACCCATGCTGAGGTATATGGAACAAAGAATCATAAGTCTCTGCAGAACTCAATGCCATGGTGTTAAACAGGTTAATACAGAGATGTTCAGAGTTCTTTCAATTTCCAACCATACTCTAAAGGTGGCAATCTGCAGCTGCTTACTTTGAGTGTTTGTCAGGCGGTGCCAAAATTCAACTTCCCCTACAAACACCATATCATGGACAAAGTTGCCGTAATTTGCTAGGTAAGTGTCCATCATATTTACACAACTAGTTAGGACATGATTAGCTGTTTCTTTACATCTATTGTCCTTGCAGAGTCTACAGTATCTCTCTGTAGAAGATAAGCCGTTATACTTGCTTTTGTTGGTCAGCAGCGGCAGATTATCAACCCTCAATAAGAGTAGAAATCGTCTGAGTCTACTAGAAGGACTAAGGGTTAAATATGGCTGCATTTGCTTGAATGAGTAGAGCATGTAATGTATGAATTTATATTTTGGAAGCTTGTCGAGATGTGCATAGTTTTCTAGCCAATCCCAAAGATCAATTTTTTTGGATAGAGCTTTTTTTTGAGGATCATTGAACTTCTCTCCACTCATGGTCCAACATATTGTCCTCAGAAGGGTTTCAGTCTCTTTTTTCAAATGGCATTTGGTGGTTTCTTCTGTAATTTCCATGCCATATTCTTTTAATAGCCGAGATTCTGGTTGTTTAGATATCTTTAAATACAGTTCTGCTCTCCTTTTCAGGACAATGGACCTCAGGGAGGAGACCCCAACTTCCAATCTTAACAATGCCATTGGGATAGATTGAGGGAGGCCTAGAATTCTTTTCCAGAACTTCCCCTCTATCACTTGCAGCCAGCTTAGGTCCATTTGCAGTAGGGCTTCCAGCCCGTAAACGATCATAGGCGTTAGAACCTGTGTATAGATTTGACGAATTCCACATAGAGACATTCCACAGTTCTGTCGTGCAAATTGACTGATCAACGACGTTACTTGAGCTGCCCGATTTTTCCTCATTTGGATGCAGGTGTTATAGCCCAGTTTAGCATCCATTTCAACCCCAAGGTATTTGTATTGCTGGGTATATTTAATTTCTGTTCCATGCAGTATTAATCTGGGTCGTGCAATCTTCTTATTTGAAAAGACCATCACCTGAGTTTTCTCCTGATTGATATTTAGGTCGTTATTTGCAGCATATTCCCATAACTTCAAAGCGGACCTCCGTAGACCGCTGAAAGTATGATCCATAATTATCAAATCATCTGCATACGCTAACACTGCGCAATGGATAGTGCCGACTACGGGAGAGCAGTTATTTTCGCTTAAGATTGCACCTGGAAGGTCATATGTAAACAGATTGTACAGAAATGGGGCCTTCACGCATCCCTGCTTGACGCCACAGTTCTGTGGAATCCTAGCTGTCAAATCACCCTGAGCACTAAGTCTGCAGGCCACTGTGTTGTCCTCATGCAGTAATTTTAGGTAATACAGAAGGGTCTCAGGGCAGCCTAATAGCTCGAGTTTTGCCCACAGTTTTTCTCGGCGGACTGAGTCAAAGGCTGCTTTAAAGTCTACAAACAAGGCATTTAATGGAGGATTGCCTTTTCTCAAGGCTTTTCAGCGCAGAGTGTCTAAAATGATGATATTGTGGATTGTGGAATAGCCTCTTCGGAAGCCACTCTGAAAAGTATTAAGTATTTCAGTTTTGGTTGCCCATTCTTCCAATTTCTCCAGTAAGAGCGATGCAAAAAGCTTCCCTGTGCAGTCAAGCATTGAAAGTAGTCTAAAATTACAGGGATCCTTCCTGTCACCCCTCTTGAAGATAGGTATTAAATAGGCATGTTGCCATGATTTAGGAATTCTCCCATCCGCCAATACTTTGCCAAACAATATGCTTGCGAATTTAGCCCAGAATTCCGGCTGGCTCCTCAGCACAGCATTTGAGAGGCCGTTAGGCCCTGGAGCCCTGGACGACTTAAGCTTTTTAATTTTACAGATTAGATGTTCACTTGTTATGCTGAAAGGGACAGATCTTGGTGTCATTTTTTCTACCTGCTTGCCCACCTCATCGTTGGGGATATTACGGCGCATAAGGAAATCTGTCCATTTGTTTGCACTTATCGGGTTGATCAGATCCTTACTACCGCTACCCCTTGCTTGGCCAAGTAAAGACCATATGCTTCTCGTGTTTTTGGAGCATATGGTTTGAACCATAAATTGCCATTGCTTAAGTTTTTGCTCATGTTTTTTGACTTTAATCCACGTTCTATTTTTATTTTTTAGAGTTCTGCATAATTCATGGTAATCTCCAAAGGATTTACTGGTATATTTGGCTTGTCGGATTTCTGCTCTTAACCTGCGTTTAGCATCTCTTTTGCTTTTGTCGTATATTACTGATGTTTTAACATCTGTCGCTATTTGGTTTGTGGCAGATGTCGCGTGTGTAGAGGAAAATGTGGCGGCCCAATGTTCTATCTCATTTATGGACATGTTTTGGAGCTGGGACAGTATGTTATCATCCGCCATTTGCATCATGCTTCCAGCCGCGTTGATGTTTTTATCAGACCAGCATATTCGGGTACCCGAGTGGTTAGTTAACATATCGCCCATGGGTTTAGTATGTATGGTAGGCAGGCCAATGGTAAACTTTAACATCAAGGTAGAATGATCGCTCCAATCGTTTGAGATGATCTTCAAATCTCTTACTTTCGGGGCCATCTGGGGGCTCACAAATATATAGTCCAGGGTACTTTTTGCTTTCCCACTATGCCAGGTGTAGTTTCCTGGGTTATCACTAGGAGTTCTGCCATTAATCAACTCCATTTCCCATTCATTGAAAAAGGTCTGCCAAGAGGCGCCAATTGGATCTGTGATTTTGTGTTTCATATTGTTTATTGGATTCAAAAAGGGATAGGTTGTGGTACCTGCTGTGCCTGATATATGACAATTAAAGTCCCCAGCAATAATTATCAGATTGTTAGTCGGCACAGTCACCCACGCCGCTATTAATTCATGAATTGCTTCTTGGAGGGATTCAGCTTTATTTCCATAAGGTGGACTATAGAGGTTAATGATGAGCATATTTTCTTTACATCCATCACTTATACTCTCCATTTCCACTGCAATCACTTTGTCGCTGGCTACTGTCTCCAGCTGTCTGGATTTAACCGTATTTCTGATACCTATAATCAGTCCTCCATAAGGTCTCCCTCTCCTTCCTTTCATCGCAAATGATTGGTAAATTGAATAACCATTAAGTATTATAGGTGCCCTTATCCAGGTCTCTTGCAGGCAAATGCAAATACTTTCGGTTAGAAGCTGAAGAGAACCTGCCGGGGCGAATAAATGCTTGAATCCTCTACAATTCCAGGATACTAGTGAGGGGATTCAATTTGAGCTCACCACCTTTGGTAGTGCTGATGCTAGCCAGGTTAGCACATTCTGGACATCAGCTATCGCTACCTGATCCCTTTTCAGTTTGGGGAATCCGTCGGTAGTTTCTTTTGTCACTGGGAAGACATTGCGTGGCCACTTAGGATCCTCCTTATCTGGATCGGCATCCACTTCAATGTCGACATCTCGGAGGCTTTCTTTGTAATTGCGTATCAATTGTGCGGAGGAAATAAACTTACAATGAATAGCGGAGACATTAGCATTGATGACTTGCAGAGGCTCAACAAATTCAAAGTCATCTGATCTTAGTACCCGCAGTTGAGGAACTGCATGAAATCTAGTCATTAACTCAGATCTGGAAAGCCAGCTGTTCTCACTTTGCTGGTACAGATTTTTAATGAGTCATATCCTGTTCTCTTTGGGCAATACCTCCTTGTTCTTAGAGTTGTCCACAGGATCCATTCTGCTTTGATTTCTGTCGGCTAGAATGTTGCCTTCACCACCAGTTATGTGGGACTCCTCAGGCTGCTCTGTATCAGCTGTAACAGATATAGGTGAGGTTCCACCTTCTATTTCATAGTCCCCATCATCATCAGACAGTACCCAGCTTGTTAAGTAACCTGCTTGCTTCTTCTTACGTCTGCCCCGCCTAAGGTTGGTTTCTTTGATTTTTTATTGTTCTTCCCTAATGTATCAGTCTCTAATACAGGAGGTATCCCCTCACGATCCTTCTTTCGTGTTGCTGCTCTTTTGGCTAGTCTCCTCTGTTTACGGGATTGAAATATTTCAAATGTATTGACTGCATTAGGAGACTTTTCCAGATCTTCTATTGTCTCGGCTGCCGCTGGATTTGGAGCCGAACTCTCCCTCGATGGTCTGACAGTACTTGTATCAGCAGGGTTTTGTGTATGCAGACTTAGTGTGGTTTCCAATATGCGTCCACACATTTTTAGCAGGATCTTGAGTGAAAATTGTACAGAAGCGACCGACGATTGTAATTCAGCCAAGTCTGTGGGATTAGAAGATGTGTTGCTTCTTGCGTCCACCTCTCTAAGTTCCAGCTCGGATTCATTGTGGATTTTTAGATTTGGTGTTGTTGATAATCTCATAGAGTCAGCTCTCGAGGATTGAGTAGCTTCCTCTGTAGGATCTCTAGGAGCTGGTTGTAATGCTTTGATCACCGCTGGTGTCATCGATTTTTGCATTGAATGGCATAGCTCCAGTAGAGAGTTGTTGTCAATATCTCCATAATTCTCTTGATCCCGTAGCTCAATATTTATCGCCTCCCCCTCGTCCATGGTGGTAGAATTGTTTTCGGGGTGCAGATTCACTGTAAAGAAATCTGTTATTGCACCTTTAATAACTAGTGCAGGCTTGGTTTGCTTTCCGTGGTCCATTGCTCTCTCGTTATTCGTTGGAATACTCATTATTTTCCGCTGTCGCAGATTGTAGCGTGCTTGAAGCTTCTTGCGTGAGGGCATAGGATTAATCCACTCTAATTTGTTATCAATATGTAAGTCTGAGCAGTCTGGTATTATTCCTCTATGGGCTCAGTAGGCTCAGCTGTATAACAGTAGCTTCAAGGTTGCAGTAGATGCAATTGCCTTTCGGTGCTCACAGTCTCAAAAAGTTCAAACCCAAATCTCTGAGATGACCCTAGAGCTCTCAGCTAAAGGGATAGTGACTAGTGACTAGTGCTTGTTATGTAGCACTATGAATCTGACAGTTAGACAGGGCCCTCGACAGTGGTTTTACCACCCCACTTAGTCACAAGTCAGATGGAGTTCAAATAATCATGGGGAGCAGATTATGTATAGTGTATGAGACCAGATTTCGAAGGTGACCAACAGTCTCCTAGTATGGTTAATCTAAAAAAAAAAAAAAGTTTCCCTTTAAAAAAGAATGTTACCGAGTGCCTAGACCTCGCCTGGGCGCTTCAGTTGATGGGGAGCTTTCACCGCTCCGTGCCGCCCTCGGCTTTTCTCTGTGTTCGTGCGATTCCTTAAGCCGCACGCAGAGCCCTCATCAGCTGCTGCTCCACGCGCAGAGCCGTCGTAGTTCCGGGCCGTGCTATCGCGGTATAACGGGTCTCCGCCAAAGGCTCACCTACGGTTGCCAGCTCCTGGGCAACATACAAAGGGGCCACTGATGTAAATAATCAGGTTTGGAGCTGTTGGGGGGCCGCAGGGAGCTTCGGCAGCGCTTCGGCAGCGCTTCTCTTCAGTTTCCTTCCTCCAATTTCCTTCAACAGCACTGAGCGCCGGGCTCACGGGCCCGCGCATTCGCGCTCTCGTGACTCGCCGACTCAAGCCGCACCTCCTGCGTACGAACTCCGCGCAACAGAGGCCGCCTCCGAGTCAGTCTTTTCATAATGTTTATCCATTTTCTTCACTGATCTCTCATATTCATTCAGTTCATCTTCCTCATCAGGTAATAGATCTGGTAGGTCCTCAAACTTTTCTTGTCCTGCTGGACCCAAACAATGCATCAAAAGGGATTTCCTCTTCTCCATGCTGCAGTTCTGACCGCATTCAACGCCAGCGTAATGTTCAAATGATTTAATCCATCTTTTCCATGGAATAGCTGGTTCCCCAACATCAGGCAGGAAAAACATGGGTGGTGGGACATTATTGAAAGACATCACGATGGAGATGGAATAATTCTCACACAGCTGAGAATTGATATTCAACTGTATAATCTCACTCCTCCTTTTGTCTCTTTAAGCTTTAAATATACTGGAAAAATGGGTCCAAATTGAACATGAATATTGCACAATATTTTTTACTTCTTGCAATGCACATAAGTACATAAAACTGTTGTTTTAATTCATGCTTGCATGCTATCACTTCCTGTGCACATGTTTCATATGCTGGGGTTCATGGCAAAAGGTTTGTGAAAGTGGTTGCAGTCTTTTTTTTTACCTTTTATTTTAATTTGCTTACAGCGGATAGTGTGTCCTGATATAATTTAATGCGTATAGCCACAATACGTTCCGTTGTGGTAACTGTAAATTGACACTCCAGCTACTTGTGTAATTTCACTTGCACAGGTATGCAGAGAATTACAGTAGGAATTTTTTTAAACAGTCACATGAGCTTATACACTGAGAACTACGGTAGGAAATTGTGGAGACAGATCAGGAGGCATGCCAGGATAAAATATGCAGTAAGAAATACACGCAGGGCGCTCACGTGATACGTTGCTCGCTCAGCATTGATGAAAATCAAATAATCTCCAGCAGAGCGGAGCGGCCACAGCTTTGGAACAGCTGTACGGCCTGCTCACGCTATATATTTTCGTTTATCAGCGAGCAGAGTGGCCACAGCTTTTGGAACAGCTGCACGGCCTGCTGCGCACTCGTGATGGATGCGGTCACGGAGATCAGTGAGCAGAACGCTTGGGAGAGATAGGGGGGGCGGTGGGGCCTGGAGATCCTCGTCGCCACTTGTAGTGGTTAACATACGTGAGGAAACGTGATTAGTTTACAAGCTATTTTATTATCATAAGTCACTCAGTGAGAGTGTACAGGCCCCACCGACCTTGGGCAGCAACTGACGAATGCAGGTTTGAACCTCGCATTCCATGCGCCAGTCTCCACGTTCTATCCATCCCTCCATCACGCGAGATGATGAGATACTACACATTCCCTTTAAGCTTCAGCAATTTTCTCAATATGTGGCAATAACTCTAACAGCCTCTCAAAAGGTTGAGGAACATGTCAGTCAAATCATGCTGATATCAAAGATGCAACCTAAAACATGCTTCCTTTCTGCTGGCCAAAAGACAAAATGTCTTTTTGTTCTAGTCTGTAAAACAAAATGAACATCTATAGGAGGCATGGAAACTGAAAAATCATCCAGAGGACTCTATTCAGATATTATGTATCAAAAATGTTTACTTCACTTGATACAAAACTTACAAAGATGAACTAATCATGTATAAATCAACACTCTAAATCACATTTAGGTTACAGGAAGAACAAGATTTTAAAACATTGCAGATGACCAAACTCATTTCTGCAGTGAGCAATTCAATCATTCATCAACATACATTCTCATACGCACATAAAAATACAAAAAACCATACACAAATGTTTATTGTATATGTAACAAGGGCATTCAAATGATAACATGAAGGAATTTTGAAACACATTTCATAATATTACAACAATTTAAGAACATATTGGAGTGGAGCTGGATAATAAGTTTTAAAATTCATTTGTTCTCATCTCCAACAATCTTTGGTTTCCGACTGGTTTTGACGTGTAGGAATTATTTAATCCACATCTTCATCAGGGAATCCTAAATAGTATGCTATAATGAAGTGTACACACATTGACATTACTAAAAAAAACAAATGGACAATTCAACTACATTGGCTGTATTTGCTCTATCCCACATCCTGTTGCAGAGCAATCTCTTACCTCTCTTAGATAAAGTAATGTCCTTCTGCTGCTCCAACTAAACTGCAGCTACTCTTTAGCAATGGGGAAACTGAGTAGTAGCCTGAATTGGATTGAGAAGTTTACAATACCCAATGATGTGTTTACAATAACATACATGAACATTGACCTATCTATATCGTTCTCGTGCTGTAAGTGTTAAGAAATTCGTGGTCTGGTAAAACAAGTCCAATGCTGTCTGTTGGCACCACTAGCACCTATGGAAAGGGAAAGGAAAGCTGGGGGGATGCCCCAAGTAGGGGGAGCATGATGGTTGGCCCTGAAGGGCCAGAGGTCTCTCACATAGCCAGTGCAAGTGACTGGCACAACACAGATGACATAGCCACTTTACCATGATCCTTCTGTAATTTGGAGTGGCGGGCACAGAACGAGATGTGGCAGTTCATGTTGCAACTGGAAACCTCATTGGCAGAGCTAAAACAGTCACTCCAAGCCTTGAGAGAGGAGTCCCGACTAGACAGAGTGTACCTTCTCAAGGTGCTGCGGTTGTTAACCTGACTCATACCTATGACACAAGGCTTGTCATGCCAGATAATTGTTTACAACAACCTCCACCCAAACTTACCCAAGGACAGGTGCCATGATGAGGTGAAGATCACCACAGCACCTCAACAGGCGTATTAGGTATAGAAGCAATCACCTGTTGGTGACATCACCCCCTGAACGCAAGATCAGAGGATAGCAAAAGGAGCCCCCAAAAGGTGCCAAAAAGAGCACCAGGTTATTACAAAGGTCACAAGATATTCACAATCTTCTGCACCCAAAAGAGGTATCGGGGAGAGGATATTTAATCCCAAAGAATCCACCTTGTGAGAGGATAGGCCATTGGATCATCAGGCCACTACTTTAAGGTACAGATGTACAGTCAGACACCAAGAAGCCCAAAGCTGATGAGCTCAGAGGAAAGCAATCCAGTCTAGGATTGGAGCAAATTCAATCTCATTGCTACCTTTAAGGGCCTCACACACGCAGATATGTCGACACCCAGTGTTTCAGTCATTTCTCTGAGATCCAGCCATCCTTTAGATATCTCTTTCTTTCTCAAGCATCTAGGCCTACATCAGGACAAAACACTTCCTTGCACAGTGAGATCAAATCTCTTCACTACCCCTTGTGTACAGTGTTCATTCTAAAACAAGAAACGCAAACAAGCTATGAGATGGCCATCTTGATCTTGATTACTAATATCAAAAAGTCTTGTTCCTAAAGTCGCTACTAACCTCGATATCATTATCATAGGGAGACATACAAGTCTTCTTGATCCACACCTTTTAATACTGTGATATCTGAACAAATAGGACATTGGTGTCATTTTTACGATCCCATATCATAATTTCTTTCATTCTCCAAAATGAATGTCAATCATTACAGAACATTGGAAACTGGCACTTTGCTTGGCACTACTGCATTATGCTCCATGAGAGGGGTTACAACTCTGAACTTAACACTGGCCCCTGCTGGATTGGGCACACTTGCCTCTCTCCCCCTCCATTGCACTTCCTGTCTCTGGTCACTTGCACAACCTTGAATGACTAGGCCTGGCAAGTATGTCTGCATAGCCCTCCCTCTGTCTTCTCTCCCTTGCAAGGCCTAGTACTGTAGTTTATTGTACTATACATTCTCCCCTTCTCTCCTCACTCTTTGTCACCCACTTACACTAGTATATATGCCTCTGGCCTAGCAGGCTAGTTATTGTTGTTTGATCATTCGGAATGTTCAAGGCCTAAGAATGACAACTGTAATCCCTTGTTCCATTCCCGGCTTGAAGCACTTTGAAGCACTTCACTTGTGCATAAGCACTTTACAAATAAACAATTACAATTAAAATTACACATTATTAATCTTACTTCTGAATTTCAGAATGTTACCATATTTATTTAAGTATGCTCTTTCTATTCCTTACACACTAGCATCATGTGATGTTTTTTTTCCTCACTAGCATTATCATTGCTGCTTTTCCATAATTTCTCTCTTTATTACTGTACTCTGGAACCAATTATGTGTGATGTTTAACTATACCTATATGGAGTAATACCCTGCTGGCACGCAACACTGCACACTCATTCAAGAAGCTCAACTCAACTCTATTTTGTATCTCTATTTGTGAAAATTCTCACATACGCCTTTCTGCCTGATACCAATTGTTGCTTGGTACCACATTTAAGATTTCCACAAGAATACGACTTACTTATTAAAAAGCCAGCTTTTCTTTCTTCATTTCCACTAAAACCGCTCCCACGTGCACTCTCGCGTCTATAAAGGAAACAGCTTTCCTTTCTTCATTTCCACTAAAACCGCTCCCACACGCACTCTCGTGTCTATAAAGGAAACATGTTTCGGAGCTCATGGAGTCACATGATTCACTGCTCCTGAATATGTACATTTTTTAACAAAGAATGTTGGAATGCTGCTGCCAAGTTTTAATATTTTATATACAGAGTAAGATTAGTGATGAGAAGTGTATCATGTGACCATTTAAGGCAGTGCAAAGGGTTTCCCTCTCTGACATATTTTATAAACACAGAGGTTTTTGACAATGGTTATTCGACACCAAGCCGGACAGAATTATACACTGAAATCACAAAGGAAATGGCAGATTTTACTTCAATGAGATTTGCAAAATGGAAATTGAGGGCAGTTTCCAATGTTCTGTAATAATTGACATTCATTTTGGAGAATAAGATACAATATGAGATAGTAAAAATGACACCAATGTCTGATTTTTCAGATATCACAGTATGAAATAGTGTGGATCAAGAAGACTTGTATGCTCCCCTGTGATAATGATATTGAGGTTAGTAACGACTTTATATATGAGTTGTTTTGATATTAGTGATGAAGATCAAGATCTCCACCTCGCAGCTTGTTTGTGTTTCTTGTTTTAGAATGAACACTACATTTGAGGGGTAGTGAAAGTGAAGAAATTGAAATTTGCTTTGCTTTGTCCTGAAGAAGTCCTAGCTGCTTGAGGAAGAAAGAGATTGCTGAAGGATGGACGGATCTCAGAGAAAAGACTGAAACACTGTGTGTCGAAATATCTGAAAGAAATACGTCCGTTTGAAAGAGGGATATGCACCAGTAATAATAATCCCTAGGGAAATTGTGGATACACCATTCTAACATGTAAAATAGGGAGGAGTTGATAGCTTATCTAAGAGGTTGGAAAAAAGACCCATGCTGGTTTTCAACATTAACAACATGTTTGTATCTAACTCAATAATGATGGAAGTGTGACCATGTCCCTTGTTGTGGATAGTATAAAAACAAATGATACATGAAAATCTTCTGAAATTTACTTTAATGCACACATAGAAATTAAATACTAATCCTATAGAATACTTTGTTTGCACTTTCTAAGTAGTTTTTCATGTTTGCAAGTAATATTTTGTACTAGATATATTGGTCTGTTATGTTTTATGATGTTTTTTGTAACTGATTTGTAATATGAATACATTGTGGTATTAATTAATCATAAGAGGATGAGATCAATTTAGTTTACCTACATTTGGGAGTAATTTAGTTTACCTACATTTTATTGTCAGGTTGCAAAATAACTGTACAGGTGGGAAGGGCAGTCTGTCACTATTTTTGTGTTGCATGCAGGGCCTTTACTCCTCCACTATTGGTTATACGATTGTGGACTGCTATCTGGATAATCTGGTGGTGGACATTCGGCTGGAGGAGCATGTAGAGAGTGACCACACACCTATGATACTATTTTTACGACATCTCGGTCATAAAGTACAACCCGACCTTGAGAAGGATTCACACCATGCTGTCTACGGCTGAACTGCTAGTCAACAGGGTCCGGGACAAAATAAGTGAAGAAGAGTAATAATCACACAAAAGGAAGGTGCCATACAAACATACCTATGAGCCCCTGGTTTTATGCCTAATGTAGGGAATGGAAGAAAGCCTTAGATGAGGCAATCAGGGAAGGGGCTTCCTTAACCGTCAACAAATCCAACTGATAAAGGTTTATAAATAATAATTGAAAGGAAGAAAAAGAAACTAATAGAGAAACAATTGAATGTTTTAACTCAATCAGTAATTTCCAATGACCACATGTTATTCTGGAAATTGGTTGCTAAGGGATGGAAAAAGAGGGTGGACACCCAAGGATGAACAATCCAAAAAAAGGTAGATGGCACATTTCCAGAAGATCTTTCATGATGAGCATACGGTTGTGGACCACTTCACCCTCAACAGCAATATCACGTTTTTGGAGCTAGAGATCTCAATGGCCATCAAACAGTTGAAGAAGGGGATCACTGCTGGACTGGATGGGTGGACGTCTGCTCTGCTCTGATTTTGTGTAAACTATTTGAGGCAAATAATAATGCCTCCAAGGTTCTGACACTCTGGATGTGTGGCATATTAGTGACAATATTTGAAAAGGATGACCCGGATGATGCTCTTCCTTATAGGCCAAAGTCATTATTGGACATTACATTAAAAAGTCCCTTTTAGTTAGGCTGGAACAATGGGTGGCCAGGAAAAATATTCTGTACCCACCCATCACAGGCCAGTTTTAGATACATATTTTCAACTATAGATCATTGTTTCACTCTGAGTACAATCATAGATAAATATTGCCGGCTGAGGGAAGGCTCTGTCTATGCATCATGTCTTGATTGGAAAAAATAAGTCGACTCAATGGACAGATGCAACTGTGGAGCAAGTTGGATGCAATTGGGATGCTGCTAGGGCTGCTAGAAAGTTGTCAAAAATTGTTATGTGGATACCATGACAGTGTTGAGGTATGATGGTTAAGGAGTAAACACACCTTATTTTGTGCCCCTTTGCTGTTGATTTTTTTGATGTCAGCTTCTGAGCCAGACAAGACAAACACAAAGTTTTGCCGCCGGCATACTGGGGAATCAAGAGTTCAACACTTAACCAGGCTGACATAGTCATTATGGCTGTAAGCCTGTCTAAATCAAGGGGTCTTTTATGCCAACAATTTTCTAGAACAGCACAAATTAAAACTAAACAAAATCAAAACTAAAATCATGCTGTTTGGCAAAAGGGGATACCCTACAAGTGGACAATAAAAGGTGAACCAATTGATGCCATGAACTCCTATGTCTAGCTAGGCCCGAGGTTTACAGGGAATGACCTATCAATATGTATCGTTTAGGTTCAATAAATGTATTTATTTATTGGACATTTGTATGGCATCTAAAGTGTTTCCAGGAGCCACATGGCAAACAGGAGGTTGGGGGGTACATATGAAAGTAAAACAACAGTAACGGTCATACTAGGCCTTGTGAAATTCCTACCATGCAAGTACAGGGACAAAGAATTGCAGGGAGGGGGGTGGAAGAGGGGAGAAGTGCTGGTAAGAGGGAAGGGAGGAGGTAGGGGTGAATTGAAGGAGTGGGAGGCTCAGGGAGCTGAGCAAGTGCAGAGGTGAACCATAGGGCAAATGCCAGAGGATAGGTTGGGAATACAAGTGCAGTGGACTAATTTGCCAAATGATATTGGATCAGTCCATTTGGCTTTCCACTGCCCCCACTGACTGATGAGGTGCGGACAGTAGAAATGATTTCATGATCAGATTAATGAAATACTTATACTGGATAGTATTCCAAACATAAGTATGGCATTTTCGATCACACCCTTCACCACAGAGATGGTATTGTCCCTCTGACATGGGTATGCTTGGGCCCAACCAGAGAATACAACTAAAACAACCAAAACATATTGGAAAATGGTTGCATTGGTGCAGTTGGATAACATCCACCTGCAAGTTAATGAACAGTTCACAGGGGGGTGGTTATGCCCCTTGTGCCCACTGTCATTACAACATTATTCTGTTAAAATAAGTAACATATTGCTTACAATAGTCTAGAGTTCTGTAGAACATTTTGGGGCATACCAATCTTGATTCAATGTTGAAATCATCCCCCTTTTGCCCATATGTGCCAACCCATGTTAAACCTGGGCAGATGAGGTCAAAGTATCTTTGATGCGACCTAGGATCCAAGTTCATGTCTCTGCCAGAAGTACTCATATAAACAATATTGTTTACATATCCAAAGGTCTTTTTCTATAGAGGAAACAGCTTCTTATATATGTGCCAGCTCCTCAGGTGTTTGAAAGGTGTCAGGTCAAGTACCCTGTTTACTTGTAATACAAATTCAGCCTCAGAGTTTGAAACAACCATTAATTTAACAGTTGAAGCTACACAAGCCTCCATGCAGCATTCCCTACTATGGTAAAGGTTGGTGTGTAGTGCATTTGATGATGTCTATCAATTTGAGTAGCATAATAGCATCCAACAAAACTTCTATATATTTGTATTTCTATTGTATTTTATTGAATTTATATAGCGTTTTAATATAAATGTAAAATATATGCATGATTCTTTATGGGGGAACAACAGAAAGTCAGGAGGACTTTGTGCTTCCTCAACTGCCCAAAATCATGAGCATCTCCCAAAATATATAGGAAATCTGCATGTATGTTTACTGATTGATTTTCTTCCAGTTGGCACATATGTGTCAGTGCAACTAACTCTACCACTTGTGCTATTGTGACAATTGCTCATTTCCCAGCCGGAATTACATCCCCAACTGCATAGTTCTGTAACCGACTGGCTCTATCTGTCTCTATAACAAGAACCATCTACAAAATATATCAGATCAGCACTGTATATATTGGTATCTGGCAGACCTTTTTGGGGTAGACAAAAAGAAATGTGTGGTTATACAGTTATATGGTTCAGTGTCATGCAGTTCACCATCAATCGGGTTAGGAAATAGAGATGCTGGATTCAATACAGGGCATTGAGTTATTGTACTATTTGAAGAATTCAACAGTAACATTTGAAATGTATTAGCACAGGAAAGAGAGATGTGTTGCATTTTGGTCTTTAATAAATGGGTAACCTTTGAAGGACTGTTTGCAACTTCTAAAGGGGAACCCAAAACAATATGTTCACACTGCTTCATCTATATGGCAGAAGCTGCCACAGAACAGAGACATAAGGGCATCACTACAGCTATTGCATCTAATTCCTTGCTATAATAAACACTGGGTCTCTGTTAGTGGATGTGTGCTTATGTAAACACAGCTAATGCAAACCAATTACTTTCATGACAGGGCGCATTCCCTCTTGTAAACAGAAATATCTAAAGCTGGTGCTTTTGTTAACCTTTGTTTTCCTGTATCAAATGCTTCCTCTGCCTTTGGTGTCCACTGGAGAGACTTTGCACAACCAAATATACATTGCCTACAGTAACCTACCATACCTAAACAGAATCACGTTTGTGGGATAGTTTGGTTTAGGGAATTTTGCATACTACTTCCTTCCTAGAAATAGCTACCTCTATGCCCCAACAGAATGGGATGTACAAAATAATGAACTCTCCCCCTACACAATTGCAAGTTCTGTTTAGATGCCTTATGCCCTTGGTTGGCTAGACCAGGTAACGACCCTTGAGTATTCTGCTTGCATGGTTTATAAGATGAGAAGGCTAACAGCAGGTCGTCTGCATATGGGACTAGCACTGACATTTCAGGGAATTTGATATCTAAATTCCTCTTAAACTTCTGCGAGACAAGTCTAGAGGATTCAGTATACCTCTGGAGATGTCTAGTCTATGTGTACTGAATTCTGCAATAGGGAAATTCAAATAAGAATTGACTTTCCAGGTGTATAATTATAGAAATGAATGTAGGACATAGATCAACAACAATGCATTGTGTAACAGTAGGTGGTATGGTATGTAGGACATTATTGTAGCTGGATTGAATACCCTTAGAAAAGCATGTATTACTACTGAATTCACTGTGCTTAGATATAGTTAAAATCTATATGTATGCTGTCTATGCTTCATGTGTGGTAAAGTCTTAGTATTGCTGGGGCAGAATGATGCTTTATAATCCCTTGTTTTTAAACTGAGTCTATCAATGGATACATACCTTCTGCCTCTAGTTTTAAATAGTACTTGGGAATGTGTGGTAAGCTCTTCTCCTGATCTATCCTAATGCTAATCAGTTCAACATGTCTTTAAAAAACCCACTTCATTCATCATCATCATAACTTGATTATCCCATCAGGCCATCAAGCCATCAAAGTGCATCCTATCACAGTACTACAAAACTAAAACACATCAAAACATCACAGAGTGGGGAAAGTAGAACCAGACTCAAGGACCCTGCCCCATTCAGGGATTCCCCACTCCAAAAACCCAGCTGCATTGGCCACCACTATCCCCTGTCCCAGGGGTGTAAGGTTTGCACCAGTAAGGGGGTGTGTTCCTTGATAATGTCCTCGGTAGGCCATCAAAACCAGGTTAGGGATATGCACTGATCGAAATCCTGCTCCCGGGCCTCCTGCCAAGCTATCCACATCTTTCCAGGACCCCTTTGGCCATTCTCCAGTCCCAAAAAGTCAGTTCAACAGTGTCCTGGGGATTCATTCCCTTATTTGAAACTCTATGTCATCCCACCATGGCTTCCCTGGAGATGAAGGGGCATCGCCCAGTGGTCCACAGCCAGTGGAGGCTTCTGTTTAGAAGGCCATCCCTTGGTTTTAATTTGTCCGTTGTTACTTTGGATACTGTAAGGAATGCATGGCATCAAAGTAAGGCAGACACAAGTGATCACAGTTGAAGGTTGTTTGTTAAACTGTAAAATGGGTGAGATTAACGCCTAATCTAAACCTATATCTAAGATGTGAGCAAGCTACGACCATCAAATAATAATAATAATACAGTCCTAGTGGAGTGTAGGCAAATAAAAAGGGTCTATACTAAAAATCATATTGTCAATCCTTACCGCTGTGCTACAAAAGAGTGTGGGATAATGTTCACAAGAAAAGAAGAAAGTGTTCACAAAATGATAAGTCAGGATGTTATGGCCGGGGTCTCCCTTCCC
Organism: Ambystoma mexicanum; assembly: GCF_040938575.1. Classification (NCBI taxonomy): domain Eukaryota; kingdom Metazoa; phylum Chordata; class Amphibia; order Caudata; family Ambystomatidae; genus Ambystoma; species Ambystoma mexicanum. The sequence goes on along the minus strand of NC_090930.1, from coordinate 643,966,225 downwards.
CACGTTTTTAGCATGGGACAAGGCAGGACTCTCAAACACAGCACACTCCTGGGCTTCTCCGGCACAAGCTTACAGTTCCTTTTTCTCTATATCAGAGCCTTCCATACCCAAGTCTCTTCTCATGCAAAGTCTCTTGCTTTAGAAGGCCTAATATGCCAAAATAACAAAACAAAGTTCCTTCCGTCAACCTTTACGTCAGGTGATTACTCTTAACTCTTGGATCCCCCTCAGCCGGGCTCCAATCCTTCTCTCAGTCATCAGCCTCCCTCAGTCGGGCTCAGACCAACCAGAGCACTTGTCATTTCACACAGAGACTTACGAAGGGCGATCTCGTCTCGGTGGGTCATTCTGTTAACCTGCGGCAAGCACAGGTTTCACACAATTGCAGTTCATACGGCGTTCCCCTCAGCCGGGCGCAAACGCGATGACCACCTCCTTAACTGTAGTGCCCGGCTTCATCAACCCAACGCAAAATGGGACAGATGGTGGTTGCACTAAGGCAACATTGGGGGGTTCATAAAGGCTGGGTGGTATCCTCTGCGATTGAAGGGCCTTGTCAAATGCCAGGAAACGGCAAATGTTATTCCCTCCTGAGATAGACGTGGTCCTGATAGTAGCTGGGGCTTTTTGGTTCCTAGCTGTGCAGCCCATTCCATTGCATGCATCAAACAGCCCATCCAAATTGCAATTCCTTGTAAAAGTCGACTGGTGGTCGTAGTATGAGGTCACCTCCAAGGGCCGTTTGGAAAGCATCATTACTACCCCCCAAAATCGATGAATCTCTTCAATCAACAGATGAGCCTCCCTTGCAGGATCAGATAACTTGTTGGGGGGTGGCTCCATTGACCCAAATGCTGCCCCTAGAGCAGAAACAGGGCCACTGGGGATGCCTTTAGATGTTCCTCCCTGTTGCAATTGCCTTCTTAAGGCCAGGATTTTATACTGGGGCTTGTGCACAGGGTGCGTGGGTTGATTTTTTGCATCCTGGGAAGTGAGCCAGGTGCAGAATAGGAGCAGAGGGAAGGTAGAGGTGGGTGATGGAGACTCCGTGGGTGAGTATTGCCTTGCCAGAATATAGTCCAGACAGTCCATATGGCCAAACATTGTCCCTCCACTTCCTCCCATAACAGGTTCCCAGCTCAGAGCCTGACTTTGTTTTCTTCTGTGGCAGTAGTTATGTCCAAGGGGGCGTGGCCTGAAAAGCAGGAAGCAGCAGGAAGGTCCCCTGGGCCGCCAAAAACCACGCCTTTGCCCCCCCCACTTCATTGTCATGCAGTAACCAAAGGCATTCAGGGACAGCATTAATCAGTTGCTGTAAGTTGAAAGTTTGGGGACCACCCTTGAATTATAGGTGAAAAAGACTTTTCCTATAGTACATGCAGAGAACCTAATATCGCTTCGGTGCTCTACCTTGGGAAACCCAGAAATACTCCACCTGGGGTGCTGTAAATGGTTAGGTGAGTTGTTCTGGTTCTGGAACATATAATAACCAAATGCTTTCACCATTTCAGAGGACAGGGGAATATTTGAAAATATTCGGATCAAATGGCTGATCTACTAGCTCCATAATCGAACATGCAAGGGAAATCTTGCCCATCAACTTTGCTGAGCATAAAGCCCTTCCACATCTATAGATATCATAGGGTACATAGTTAGGTTATCACTCAGGCTGTCTCAGTAATGTTCTTTTTCATTTCATGGCTGGGCCAATTTATTTGGAGTGGATGTTTGGAGCCTTAAGGTTTGGGAATGTATCCTGTCCTGGGAAGGAGGCAGTTTGTTTCTTTGTGAACAATATGGGCGTGTTTTCTTCCTGCGCTCCACCTGCTCACAGTAAACCCAGGCCATGGGATCTTCATATGCTCCAGGCCGCTCTAGCTGGTATTCAGTTGGCACTCCTATTCCCATGTCCAGTCCTCTACAACCAAACCCTTCCTGAAACTATAACCTCTTTAATGGGTGTCCTTGCCCTGGCAGGTTATGTAACTGTAAAGTCTAAAGTTTATTTTCAATAGTCCCCTTCTTTTGTTGTTGGCACATGACAAAATGGTTCACTCCCAGAACTAGCTTGGACAATGAATGGTTTATTCTGCCACCCTATACAAATGGTTTACAATTTTGTTTGCAATTTGGAATGGACACAGGAGACAAAAGCATTATCAATTGCCTCTTCAGTAGTCTTATTAGGGTTGGTGATCCCTGAATGTCCAGTAAACACTATTTTTAGGTGATCTAAAACATCTTTTGGGGATTAACCCTTATTCTTCAGACAATTGTTCACCCCAATCTGTCATATTCGGGTGCACCTCTGGGATAGTGGTTAAAATCCTGTTTTGAGTTTGGTCAACTACATCTTCTATTCCAGGATCTGCAGCAGGCCAGTTGGTATACTGTGTATACCATTGTCAAACCTTCAGAGACATAACCACTCTCATGAGCTGGTTCATAACAGCTTAAGCAGGGTTATTACTTTGCATGACAGTCAGCGAATCCACAGTACAGCGCTGTGGCTCTTCCCTTATATTTGGAAAATCTTTTGCAAAGTTTCTTAAATCCCCAGAAATCCATCAAACAAAGAAATGAATTAACTGATTGTTGTCTCCATCAACACCTCTTGACCCTGGAATCTGCCTAAGCAGCTATCAAACCCAAGCTTACCCTCTGTACAGCGGTGTCCGACAACAGGATCTTCTCTTGGAACTATGGAAGATAATGCCAGGGAAAGAAAACACCTCTAGAAACGAGAGTAGACCAGTGGTATTTTTTTATTTTTTTTTATTTTTATTTGTTGTTGTTTCAGTTGATTACAACATTTTCAACAGCGAGTTACATACAAGAATGTAGACATTTCTTCATGTTACAGACAACATTAAAATAAGAAAAAATACACAAAGGAAAATGGAATAGAACATATGATATCTTAATATGCATTTGTAACAATCAAGAAACACAGTCGCATAGTTATATATCGACAGCATTACACCTAAAATAGCATACCTGTTATTTTGCAATAGTCAAGTAACACAATCACATAGTTACATATCGACAACATTGCACCTAAAATAGCATACCTATTATTTTGCAAAAGAGGTGTTTAATGAATCCTCAATTTTAAACAAAAATTTAGTTAGGGCTAAAACCAAAGCAAAACTAGTACCCCCCCATGTATCACTCCCAAAACAAATGTCTTGACATCAGATTTCGCTCAGTGTAGGAGACACCTAATGATAATGCTCTGGTCTGTTAAAAATGAGCACAGTATAAGACATGTGTTTAAGTGTTTCTGGCTCATTCTGTTGCAGGCAAAACCGCCAATACTCGTGATCATAAATACAGCTAAATTTAGACCAACGTGTTGTACGTTCCTTGGTAGGAAATTGGTACAGCTTGAAACGTAAATAGATTTGTCCAGTGACCTCTCTTCAATTCTCCTGGAAAATAAGGCATATTCAGTATAGGTCTTGTATATACTGAATGAATCGATTGTTTTTACCCAATCAATGTGTAAATCTTCAATGGAAGCAGAAATGTTTGCTAAAATGTGGTTAATATGTGTCTGAAAATTTCTAATGGACGGAATATTCCCATTAGCTAATAGTGTGTTAAAGTCTTCAAATAAGATATTACATGGAGGTGGTAACATTTTATGGTAAGTTGAAAGCATACGCCACTGTAACCTGGCTGAGAGGGATATAATTAGGTAACGCAGTGGCTAGGCAAGGGATGGACATCTAACAGACAGGTATCTAAGCTATATAATAAAGTTGTCTCAACTTTCAAGATATAAAAGTTGATTAAAGGGAATAATGAACATTTTCAGAATTTTTTACATGTAATCTTCATTTGGGAATCAGTGGTCTGGCCTTGGTGTTAAGTTGGTTAGTCCAAAATGATATTGAGGACTCATCAGTTAATGTATACCCCAAGTAGCGTAAAGAACAGGAACGTTGGAGAAATGTATCTGAAAGTGACCAATGAAAAGATCTCAACTTTTTTTTATCTGTAAATATGATTATTTGCGACTTGGCTGAATTAGCCTGAAGATTAAGGTTAGCTGCATAGTTTGAAAACAGATCTAATTGATGCTGGAGACCATAGGGGGTCCTATCAAAATGTATCACATCATCAGCATAGGCCATCCAATCTAATTGGAGAGAGCCCAGTCTGGCCGGATAAGAGACTTGCGAGTTTCACAATATATCCAGGTTGCACAGATAGAGGTTGAAAAGGGTGGAGGCGAGATTGCAACTCTTCTTGAAACCAATAGCCATTGGAATTGAGGGTGTCAGTGTTCCTTCTTGATTGGTGCAGATCTGGAAAGTGGTGTCATTGTGTAACATGGCAATTAGATTAACTAAATTAGATGGAAAACCTAATCTAATAATTTTAGCCACAACAAATCCCTTATAACACAGTCAAAGGCTGACGATAAGTCCAACGTGGCAATGCATATGGGGCAGAGTTAGACAATTTGGAGTTAGCCAACAAATGAGCTATGATTGCAGAATTCAGGGACGTACCCATGCCCCCACATAATCCCACCTGGAATTTAGAACAGATGTCAATATCCGCAATAAAGTTTTCCAGTTGTTTAAGAATTAAAATTTGCAAAAACCTTAGCGGCCTCATCCGTAAGGGCAATAGGTCGATAATTGCCAGGGTTTTGGGAATTGCCTTTTTTATATATTGGAATTAGGATAGCATTACGCCATGAGATAGGAATTTTATTTGCACGTATTATGTATAGAAATTTGCTATTATGTATAGAAATTTGCTGTGTAAAATAGTAACCCAAAAATGCAGGTCTGACTTCAAATACAGGGTGGAATGCAGTCTGGACCGGCTGCTTTTGAATATTTCAGTCAGTCAATGGCTGCAATGATATCATTAATGGAAAATGAAAAGCTAGTGAGTTTGAAATTGGTTGAAACAAATTTATTTAGTTGGAAATGTAACGGTAATTGAAACTTTTCAGATATAAACACTTGTCATCTGTCTGCTGAAATAGACAAACCTAAATCATTGCCTGTGGTCTTGGACACTTCCCTAAGAAGTGTCCAGATATTTATAGTATCTGTACTACATAACAGAGCAATAATTAGTTGGTTTTCCTTGGGTGCTGTTGATATTTAAGAAAGTTGATTTTATTTCTATAAGTTTGTCTAATTTGATGTTGAAGGACTTAAATCTTGTGATATGACACATGTAATCTACTTACTGCTTTTAATTTAGCATTCTTACTACGCTTTAATTGTTCTATTTCCGAATTGCAAGTATTGATACCTATACCTTTAAAGGTAGTTGCACATGAAGCTATTTCATTTAAGTGAAATTGTATTACCTTAGTATTCAAGTGCATGATGTTCTTTAAATTTATAGTAGGTGAATGAAGTTAAAAATATTTATAAGCATCCAAATCTACCCTGTACGTTAGCTCCCTACATAACTTTGGATTCCAATTCACTGACAACATTTGTTTATAAGCAAAAGTTTGTATTTTTTTACGCTGAAAGCTTTAAATAAAAAAATAAAATAAAATAATAATAATTGCACAGACAAATGAGGCCTATGCAATTGTAAAAATCTGAGAGAGGAATCGGTTACGAGAGATTGTATTCTGAGTTGGACTTTCATTGAAATAGGACAATGGACGCCAAGATGGATATTAGATATGACAGCAAGTCAACTAACAAACATAAATTGGCCGATACGAAGAAGTAGTCGATGTAAGACGAAGAGGAGCCTCTCTGCCAGTTTCCTGTGTGAGACCCCTTTTCAGAATCAATCAAATATGAATTCCATTGATTTAAATATTCAACCCAGTGCAAGCTTCTCTGCGCCAAATAGACATGATACTTTGAACCAGAGTGTTACCCTAGGGTTTTTTTTAAATAGAGGAACAGGTGGAATTGAAAACTCCTCCAAGAGTGATGTAGTAATGCAGATTATGTTGGAAATCTTCTTCTAAATTCAGACCCAAACTACTAAAGAAGGAATCTAGAGTGTGCTGTGCCGGATTAAAATAAATACAAATAATTAAAAAAGCAGGTTCAGAGTGTCCTTTGAGGAATATTCTATGGCCAAGATTTCCTTGGAACTTGCTTCCAGTAGTGAGCGTGCAATGTATTGGTTATTCACAAGAATTGCCAAACCACCAGCTGGTCTACCAGCCATACCCATGATAGCTGGCAATTTATATGTAGTGTACCCATCTACAGAGAAAGATGTTGAATTCATAGTTTCTTGACAAACCAAGAGGGTCAGTTTCTGCGTGGGTAAGGAAGAATGAATCCAACAAAATAAGTAAGTAGAGCCACAACAGTTCCATGACACTATATTAAGTGCTGTACAGCTATAACTGATTGGTCGATTTTGCTATTTCAGAAATACTCAACAGAAGGGGAGCAAGCCACGGAAGATTTTTAAGTGAGCCAGCTAGAGTGGACAATTGAGCTAAGACATCCATATTAGGGAGAATCTTCGCACTATCGATGTTTGGGTCTGCATTAATTAATTGCGCCTCTACAAACTCCTTAGTCAATTCTAGGGACTAAAATAGATGCAGATGGAGTCCCCCGAAGGCAAATTCTGATCTGTGGTCCCACAAAAGTTTGGTTATAGTGCAGGACTGAAGTCCACAGATCATACGATAATTATTATGGCTTGAGAGAGTTAGCCAGTCTATGTCCTGAGAGTCAAGCGTCCTAAGAGTAGAACTTAATTTAAAGGTACATAACATAAAGGAGCGATTTAATCTCTGCTTTCCATTAATGTCTGGATTACTGGACCATCCAATAATGTTCGGCGTTGTCTCGGTTAGTGCAGCTTCAATAGTTTCAGTGTTGGATACTGAAGCTATAGCAGTTTCCAAAACAGAAGCAGGGGTATTAAGATGAGTATTTATGGAACTGTCACTAGCCTGACAATGATTAGCAACATTGGATGAGAGCATATTGATTTCTGTATTTGATGCAGCATTCTGTTTAGTGTCGAGTGTGGGTGCAATTGTGATTGTGATTTATGATCGCCTTCAATGCAAACTTCATTGTGTACCAAACTCCTGTCAGGAATTGATTTACAAGAGTCAGATTTATGGACTCTGATCTGTTTGTGTTTGATAACTGGAAAAATTGAAGCAGATTGCCCTTCTTGTCAGATGAACAAGAAGCAGATGACATAATAGTGTGTTCACTGGTTAGAGGTGTAGTCCCGGCAATCTTAGATACACTGCTCGATGGTTGAGAGCTGGTCGGTTTACCTTCTCAGGCACTTTTTTGGGAGAGTGGTCTTCAAGAATAAAAAGCGACTTGGATCTTCAGGACAATTTATTTAAGTCAATGGTATCATCGTCATTGGATAAATTACAAAGATGTTTAATGTTGGAATTGTGACCATCTATTTTAAGATTGTTTTCATTTTGTTGTTTTTTGGTAACAGATTGTTTTTGTTTAATGTTGGAGTTGCTTTTCAACTCTCTGGCATGAGCTTGCTTCATTTTGCGAGAAAGAGGTTGGGAGGAATTTTGTTGAGCCTCCTTATTGATGGATATATTCGCAATTGACAGTACTTCTTCATCTATATGTTGCATTAATTCGATAGCAGCTATAAGTGGTGAAGGACTGTCAGGACCATCAACTGAGATATGGGATGTATGATTAGATTCTACATGTGTGAGGACAGGAGGCTGCAGCCCATCAATAAATGGGCCTTTGTAAGTAAATAACAAAAAACATTGTCTGACTTTGCAGAATTAGTTTTTACTCCCTCTGTTTGGATAGCAATACAGTTATCGCTGATGGAATCCAATTTTACTGAGATGTCACGTTCCGCATCCGCACTAGTTTTACTTGTTGGAATCATTGGTGTATTAGAACTGGTTGTCGGTGTGCTTTTTGTCAGAGGTTCTTGTTGCATTTTAACATTAAGTGTGTCAATCATTTTATCTAGTCTGGCAAGCTTCTGTGCTTGTGTGTGTTGATTGGCGATCATAAACCCCTCAACTCTGTGCAGCTTACACATAATATCTGACATAGCATTCTTTATGTGATGTATTTCAAGGTGTGTAAGTTTGTGTCCTTTGTAGGTTGAGTATCCTGGTTATTACTGGAAAGGTGGAATCAGGCGAATCTAAATATTTGTGAATTTTCGGCGTGTCCTGAAAGGCAGAATGGTTTCCACGATCAGGGCCACTATGTGCATGGTCAGCAACAGATGGCGGTAAAGATGCCTCATGATTATGATGGTGTATAGAGGAATAATTACTCTTGCCAAGCTTCTTAGGAGATATTGGTAAACTAGTAAATGGACGGTTGCATTGTCCATCATTGGCATAAGGATGCCAGTTTTGCTGAACATTGTTAAACAGAGTTTGAGAATTATGCAAGCAAATTACCTCAACCTCCAGTGGAAATAGAGAGGCTGGAGAGGATGGTCCAATTGAAACTCTAATTTGCTTGGCCCTTTCGTCTCCTAACGTTGGGGCCAGGATTGATACATCCGAAATCTGATTGTGAAACTGTTCAGGATACTCAGAACGAACACAAGATTTAAAATTAGGGATTGAAATGAGAAACAAGGTTCGTGACACTTCCTGAAAATTTGCAACTAGCCCAAATGAAGAACTAAACTCTAAATCAAAAGCAAGTTAAAACACAGTCAGGTAAAGTATACACACCTCCCTTCATAACTATTAGACAAGTCAGAGTTAAAACACCACAATTTGTTAAACAGATGTGAGCCCGTAACCTGATGGCACTCCAATAGTTCAGTTAAAGGGCGAGAAAAAGGCAGAGCATAGAAATAAAACAGGTCCCAACACTTTTAGGAGTTCTCAACAAGGGAATAAAGGCAGTATATACTGTAGAGGCAAATTTCATAGGCCAGGCTTACTATAAATGGAGCAAAACGAAATGTGCCCAGGATCACACGGTGTAAAATGCACTAAAAGTCTTTGCAGAATGTTCAAAAGAGGTTGGGGTGATTCAAGATGGTAAAGTTAGAAGGTCTGGGACGAACCCAGTTGGAAAGCCAAGGATTTAAGGGTCAACTTTAGCAATCCGAAGAAAGGGAGGCCGGGCAGGACACAGTACCTTAAAGAGAGAGAAAGCTCCAGCGGTGGTAGTTGTTCCTGGCAGTGGTTGCAGTTCATTGTTTTGACCAGGGGAAGAGAGGATCTCGTCGAGGAGGAAACATGGATTTGTTGCACTGCACAAGATGAAACCAGCCGCGGAGTTCGTCGATAAAAGGTGCGTTCCTTTTATTCACGGTCAAAGTGGTGAAGCTTGGCTATCCGGCCGCCGGGGTGCGTGGCACAGGCGATTCGACCAAGAGATGTCTTTGGAAGGCGAAAGGGGTGAACTGGTTGGTCCCACCAGCTCAGAGGAAGAAGGCTCGTCCAGCAGAAGATCTTCTCTTGTCGTCGGGAAAGTGGTGAGATAGTTGCAGCAGGGCTTCACCGGTGGTGTCGTCATTGCAGATGGCTTAGCTTCTTCCCTCTTTGGATTCTTAGGTCCTGTGGCGACTTCTTAAGTTCCAGTCCCGAAAGCCCTGCTTTTATGCAGAAAAACCCCGATTCAACAGCCTCGCTGTCACTCACACATGCTAAGTGGTGAGTCGGGCGGCTCACCACTGGCCCAATCAGAACAGAGTGCAACTTGAGTTGCTAAGGCAATGCAGTCCAGGGTGCCAATTCCCCTCCCCACCCACCCTGTGGAACCCAGACAGAGTGGCACCATTTGGAGGGCTTCTGTGGAGAAGCCCGCCAAAAAGTGGAACAAAGGGCTCGACCTTGGTCAGAGTTACAGAGACGGACACAAACGCCATTTTAGAAAAGAGTTCTGGCAAAAAGACCCAACCGTGAATTTAATATTAAATAAATAAACCAGCTGTATCTTTAACATTGCACCAAAAAGTGGCGCGTTTAAAATCAATGGGAAAATCCCATAGAGAATATTCCGGTAGAATATTTCGTGTGGTAACCACTGCCACCAGCCAGAAACTCGACAAGGGGGGACTGGACAGTGCCCCCTTGAAAACAGACCCAGGGGCAATATAATTAACTCCTTCCAGTACTTCCACAATATGATGGTTTGTACTGGTTCTGTTCACCATTTAAGACTGGTAAAGTCAATGGTGACTTTACATGCCTTGGGAGACAGTAGTCAGTCCCAGGGTATGGAGTCTATGTTTGGGGGCCACTATGACACCCCTGTGTTACTGCATTGAGGGTGCTGTGTAACATATACACAAAAAACAGTTGATACCCTATGGAGTAAAAGACCACATATCCCAAAATCACATAAATAGTCAGAGACATGCCTCAAATCCTGTCTAAGAGTGGGAGAAAAAGAGTCTCACTCTTAGCAGGAGAAAAAAACAAACCCCAAAAATCCAGCAAAGCTGCTGGAGGACTCACTAGGTTTGGGAAATTAGCCTTATAAGAGAATTCTCCCTATCACTCGCCCCCCAGACTATGGGACAGGAGGATTGAATCCACTCCTGGATGAATGTCATACCTCTAGTCGGTATAAACATCCTAGAGAGATGTTTACAGCATTTTGGTGGGGACACCCTGACCTGTGCTGAATGGTGAAATCAAACCCCTGAAGGCAGATTGACCATCTCAATAGTTTTGGGTGTTCCCCTTTCATTTGCATTAACCATCTCAAGGGTTGGCGGTGAGATTGAATAACAAAAGTAGAACCATACAAGTATGGCCTAAACTTCTTCAGAGCCCACACAATGGCAAAACGCTCTCTTTCAATAGTTGCCCACCTTGTCTCAGGATCCTTCAGTTTTCTACTAATGAAGCAAATGGGATGTTCCCTACCTTTCCCATCCAGTTGACTAAGGACTACACCTATACCTGCATTAGAAGCATCTGTCTGTACAATGAAAGTTTGGTGGTAGTCAGGAGCTCTTAGCACTGGAGCTTGACAAAGGGCTTTCTTCAGGTTTTCAAAGGCCTGATAGCACTCCTCATTCCATTCGACCTTTTTAGGGAACATAGGAGAGGAGATCACATTCAGTGGAGAAGCTATGGTCCCATAGTTCTCTATGAAATTCCTGTAGTACCCAGTGAGGTCTAGGAAGGCTCTCACATGGGTCTGAGTAGTAGGTGTTGTCCAATTTTGTCCAATTTTCCACAGCTTCAATCTTGCTGGGAAAGGCCTTATTTCTCCACCTCCTACCTCATGTCCAAGGTAGACCACTTTACTCTGTCCAATCTGGCATTTACTTGCCTTTATGGTCAGATTGGCCGGCTCTAGAGACTGCAAAACATGTCCTAGGTGGTCAACATGCTCTTCCCAGGTTTGGCTGAATACTGCAATGTCATCCAAGTATGCCAGGCAGAAGTCCTGCATCCCATTCAGAACCAGATTTACCATCCTTTGGAATGTAGCAGGTGCATTTTGTAGTCCAAAAGACATAGCCTTAAATTGGTATAATCCAAGTGGGTTAGAAAATGCAGTTTTCTCCTTGGCATGGTCTGTCAGGGCTCTTTGCCAATAGCCTGATGTCAGATCAAATGTGCTGAGGTGCTTGCCTGAACCAAGTCTATCCACCAACTCATCTGTCCTTGGCAAAGGATGGGCATCAGTCTTGGTGACTGTATTAATAGCTCTATAGTCCACACAGAATCTCAATTATTTGGATCCTGCCTTTAGTACTAACACAACTGGACTAGACCATGGACTAGTAGAGGGCTCTATTACCCCGAGGTGAAGCATCTTGCTGACCTCTCCTTTGATGTGGGTTCTTACATTCTCTGACATTCTGTAACCTCTGCTTTTTGCTGGCAGACAGTGACCAGTGAGTATATCATGCTGGCCCCAAGGGATCAAGCCTGGTGAAAGTGAGAACAGGGAGGCAAACTGATTTAACATAGATTTGTAGTCCTCTTGTTGCTCAGGTGTCATTTGAAGAGAGATTAACTCCTTCAATCTTTTCATCCAAAGGAAAGCCTTTGAGGAGATTAGGGAGAGGTTCACTCTCTTCTTCCTCTTCTGCCGAAGCTAGAAGCAAGGCTCCTACCTCAGGTCTGGAGACATACTCTTTTAGTCTGTTGGTGTGGGAGACTCTGGGAGCCTCCTTGGGATTGCCCAAGTCCACCAGATAGTTCACCTCTTCAGGTTTTCCCACACCCTTGAATGGTCCCATCCATTTGTCTTGCAAAGCCTTCTGCCTTGTTGGAATCATAACTAGAACTAGCTGGTCTTGAGTGAACTCAACCATGTTAGCCTTTTGATCATGCCAATGCTTGACCAAAGCTTGACCAGCCTTCAAGTTATCACTAGCTTGGGCCATCATCGGTGACATTCTCCTCCGGAATCTTATCACATAGTTAGTAACTGTGACTGGCTTGGGGGTAGGAGCACTCTCCAACCCCTCCTTAATCAGGGCCAATGGACCTCTGACTGGATGGCCATAAAGAAGTTCAAAGGGACTATAACCTACTCCCTCCTCAGGGACTTCTCTATAAGCAAAGAGAAGGCATGGTAATAGAAGATCCCACTTTCTTTTAAGGGGTTCCTCTAAAGCACCTATCATGCTCTTCATTGTTCTATTAAACCTTTCAACCAATCCATTTGTCTGTGGGTGGTAGGCGGTAGAGAACTTAGGTAACTCCACAGTTTTTCCATATGGATTTCATGTAATGGGACATAAAATTTGACCACCTGTCAGAGATTACCTCCTTAGGAAACCCAACCCTGATAAAAATACCAAGGAGGGCCTTAGTCAAAGCCTGAGCTGTAACAGTCCTCATAGGAATTGCCTCAGGGTACCTAGTAGCATGTCTACTACAACAAGGGTAAACCTGTTGCCTGAGGAGGTTGGGAGATCAAGGGGAAAAACAATGTCAATCCCTACCCTCTCAAATGGGACTCCCACTACTGGGAGGGGCACTAAAGGTGCCACATTCTTGGAACCACTCTTACCAGAAGTTTGGCAGGTGTGACAGCTCTTGCAGAACTTATCTACCTCAGCCCCCATCTTTGGCCAATAAAAGTAGAGAGAGAGCCTTTCCTTGGTCTTCTTGAAACTCAAGTGACCAGCCAAAGGAATCTCATGGGCTAACTGCAAGAACTGGAGTCTGTTTTCTTGAGGGACTACAAGTCGTTTGTAGTCTCCAGGTGCAGACTCAGTCGGTTCACTGTAGAAGAAGCCATCTTCCCAGTGCAACCTATACTTCCCAGGCTCTTGCCCATCAGCCTGAGAAGCTGCCTGGTGGCAGAGACCTTCCAGAGTTGGACATTCTCTTTGTCCCTTACGGAAAGCTGACCTGCTGGATCCACCTTCTGCCAGTAAAGACTGCAGCTCAGGATGGTCAGCAGGGTCCAGATCTCCAATAAGTTCTTGGCCTCCTACTAGCTCTTCTTCAGAGTCTAGTTCAACCACACAGGTTTATACCTCCCTCTCAGCTGGAGGTGGAGTTACTGGTGTAACTTTGGACAACCTAGGGGAAGTCCTTGTTGGAAACACTGGAGTGCTTGCTGCTGGTTTCCTTCTAGAAGTCTTGGGTTTGCCCTTTGCTTCTGGTTGTTCAGCTATAACAGTAAGTAGCTCCAGTGGAGTAGGAGTGATTTCTTCTTCCATCATCTCCTTAGGAGAACCTCTCAGGGTTTTCTCCCTTGCAGGTCTGGTTAGTTCCTATAACCTTTTACTAGGAGGTCTGGGGGTATGTGACACAACTCCAAGAGTTTTCAGGTCATTTCCCAACAGAACCCTTCCTGGTACCTCACACTGTACACTGACAGGTATCTTCACAGTCATATCATTGCACTGGATGAGAACTGGTAATTGAGGACATATCTGTACAGGCCCTCCAGCTAACTTGGTGAGGCATTTGGGGGCCCTAGCAACCTCCTCTACCTTGAAAAATAGATTAATCCACCACAGTTATGCTGGCCCCAGTGTCCCTAAAGGCAGGAGTCTCCTGACCATTCACCTGGACACTGTCTTTATAATATTATTTAGTATTATCTGGGATAGAATTATATACATCTAAATTCTGTTGTTCCCTCAACCCCAGGGACACTAAAGAAACACTGGCTGAGACTCCAATGGGATCATCAGCCAGTAGTAGAAAGTTTCCACTTGTCATTGGTACTTCCTCCACTGGAGCGAATGCTAGGGAGACAGCGTGGACCCCTGAAGGTTTACCCTTACATCTGGGATCCCCTTTCACATGGTCAGTAGCCTTACAAACATAGCATGTTCCAAATGCATTCTGGAATGGTTGCTTGTTCTGACCTCCTTCTGGTCTGGGACCAGAAGGTACACTATCTTGATTTGGTTTCCCCTGTGGCTTACCCTTATGGTGCTGTTTGGGGGCCTCTTTGGAATTAGAATTATTTGAATTCTCTTTGGAGTCCCTTTTAGGCTGTTTTTCTGAGTTACCCCAGAATCCTTGTGAGTAGCCCGGTTGGCAACCCACAAGTCAGCAGCCTTAGCTAGCTTCTTGGAATCTATTTCCTTTGAATCAGCCAAGTGCTGTCTGAGCTCAGGAGAGCAGGCATCATAAATGGACTCCAACATAACAAGATTTCTCATTCCCTCATAACTGTTCACTCTGTAACCCTTAATCCATCCCTCTAAGTTTTTCAAATTTTCACTCACCCAGGTAGCCCAAGGGGTACCATCATGCTTTTTGAGGGTCCTAAACCTCTTAAGGTACTGGGAAGGGGTCTTCCCAAATCTAGCTATTAAAGCTAGCTTCACACATTCATAGTCCATCCTATCCACCTCCCCAACTCCATTACCACATCAGATGCAACAGGGGGGAGCCTAGAGAACAACCAAGGAAGCAACTGATTCCCTGTGATGTCCTGGAGCCCATGATTAAATTCAAAGATAGCCAACCAATCCAACACATCCAACTTAGGTTCATACATACCCACAATCTCTTTAGGCATCCAGGGTCTTTTGGGACTGGAACTCCTAGAGGATCCGGGGAGAGAAGTATTTTCAACAGACAATTTCTTCATCTCTAGCTCATGCTTGAGCTCCATTTCTCTGAGCCTTAGTTCTTGGTGCTTTTGTTCAGATTGGGCACTAATTCTTTTGAACTCTAATTCCAGTCTCATTTTTTCTAGTTCAATGAATGCAGGATTTAGTGTGGGACCTGACAAAGGTCCAGTAGCCACAGCTTAAGGTGGCAGAGCAGGCAGAGGGCCAGTGGGGACAGTTACATCAGCCTCACCTTCCTCATCTGTCTCTACAAAAATGCTATCAAGACTTTGATTCATATCACCTTCATTACTGTTGGTTACATTTGCTGGGGAGGTAGGTTCCTATGAACCATTAAACAGACTTTGATTTTCTAACAATCTTTCTATAAGTTCCATTTTCTTGCCTTTTATAGGAAGATCCTTATGTCTACAAAGAACTCTTAAACAATCAGCAGTTTTTGCAGAAAGGGACTCCTGGCTGTAACTTTCCATAGTTAATTTGTTAAAAAAATAGTTTTACAGTGCTAAGCTTTGTGGTTAGTTGCACTAAAGTATCATAAGTACTATAAACTGTATACTCAATGCAAATCCCACCGCTGTACACCAGTGTTAGGCAGAATCCTGTGCTGTTCCCTTAGGGAACACTGCAAAAAGATTAAGACTACAGGAGTAAGCAGTAAACCCAATTGGTAGCAGTCTGCACCACCCAGATTTACCTGGTACCTGTGGCCGAGCAGTCAGACTTCTCTCAAGAAGAGTAGGGCAGTATATAGAGTATACACAATAGGGCTAAAAACACAATAGCGAAAACAAACACTGACCAGAGCTTTGTTACGCTCACCTGGCTCCCACAGAGGCGTTGATCTGAACTGGACAGCTACGGTCTCCACCAATGTGACGCGTAGGGCCGAGATGACGGACTGGACTGGCCCACCTAGCTTCGTTTGCTTGGTCCGTAGGAATATTCTTCTGCAAATGGAGAAAGGGAATTAACCACCCGTGGAGTTGAGCATAAATCCCCCCACCCCCGCTGTTCTCCCCACCGATCACCTTTGATGTCCCCTCTTATAGTCTCACCTGATGGTTTGAAAAGATGAGCTCTCCATCCTGCATTGAGCACAGGGGCGCGTTGATAAACAGTTGCTTCACTGGCTCGAAAGAATTGGTGAGTTCCAGAACAATATTGAATCGGAAAAGTATGTAGTTCGCAAGAGTTCACATGTCTTACATTCACTCTTGTCCGATTCCTTGCAGTTTGCAGCTTGTGGCAGAAGACTGGATGCAGGCTTGCAGACACAGTGAGCATTAAGCTGCTGGATGCAGAATAACTCGAAGCGTGTGCTGCTCTTCGGGCGTGGTTTAAATAGCCTCCAAAGTAGTCCCAGGTAAGTATTCCTCCCCAGCCCCACCCGAGTAAAAAATAGTCCCTAGGTAAAATAGTCCCTTCCAAGCCTCATTTGGCTTGAAACTCTGCAGCATGGTCTGCATCAGGTAAGCTTGCAGCATGTTCTGCATCAGGTAAGTTCTACTCTATGAGCCTGGTGCCTATGGCACCAGGATTGACTCTCCATATGAGCCTGGCGCCAGAGGCGCCAGGACCGCACCCAAACAGCCCCTAGCAGGGGTTTTTGGGCTTGCTCAAAATAACTTGATGCCTGCTTCCGGGGTTGCTGGACCTGGACCTGGTCTGGTTCCCCGGGGGTAGGCTTCATGACAGCTTTGTATAAAGAGTATATAATTATTTATTTAAAACACACTTTAGGCAATATACTAGCACTCTAAATCAAAGGCAAGTTAAAACACAGTCAGATAAAGTATACACACCTCCCTTGATAACTATCAGACAAGTCAGAGTTAAAACACCACGATTTGTTAAACAGATGTGAGCACGTAACCTGATGGCACTCCAATAGTTCAGTTAAAGGAAGAGAAAAAGGCAGAGCATAGAAATAAAACAAGTCCCAACACTTTTAGGAGTTCTCAACAAGGGAATAAAGGCAGTATATACTGTAGAGCCAAAGTTCATAGGCCAGGCCCACTTTAAATGGAGCAAAGCGAAATATGCCCAGGATCACACAGTTTAAAATGCGCTAAAAGTCTTTGCAGAATGTTCAAAAGAGGTTGGGGTGATTCAAGAAGGTAAAGTTAGAAGGTCTGGGGCCAACCCAGTTGGAAATCCAAGGATTTAAGGGTCACCTTTAGCAATCCGAAGAAAGGGAGGCCAGGCAGGACACAGTATCTTAAGGAGAGAGGAAGCTCCAGTGGTGGCAGTTGTTCCTGGAAGTGGTTGCAGTTCATTGTTTCGACCAGGGGAAGAGAGGATCTAGTCGAGGAGGGAACATGGAGTCGTTGCACTGCACAGGGATGAAACCAGCCATGGAGTTCATTGATAAAAGGTGTGTTCCTTTTATTCACGGTCAAAGTGGTGAAGCTTGGCTATCCGACCGCCGGGTGCTTGGCACGGGCGATTCGACCAAGAGACATCTTTGGAAGGCGAAAGGGCTGAACTGGTTGGTCTCACCAGCTCAGAGGAAGAAGACTCGTCCAGCAGAAGATCTTCTCTTGTCATCAGGAAAGTGGTGAGGTAGTTGCAGCAGGGCTTCACCAGTGGTGTCGTCGTTGCAGATGGCTCAGCTTCTTCCCTCTTCGGATTCTTAGGTCCTGCGGCGACTTCTGAAGTTCCAGTCCCAAAGGCCCTGATTTTATGCAGAAAAACCCCCATTCAACAGCCTAGCTGTCACTCACACATGCTAAGTGGTGAGCCGGGCGGCAAACCACTGGCCCAATCAGAACAGAGTGCGACTTAAGTTGCTAAGGCAACGCATTCCAGGGTGCTAATTCCCCTCCCCACCCATCCTGTGGAACCCAGACAGAGTGACACCATTTGGAGGGCTTCTGAGGAGAAGCCCGCCAAAAAGTGGAACAAAAGGCTCGACCTTGGTGAGAGTTACAGAGACAGACACAAACGCCATTTTAGAAAAGAGTTCTGGCAAAAAGAACCCAACGTGAATTTAATATTAAATAAAGAAACAGGCGGTACCAAAAAGTGGTGCGTTTAAAATTAATTGGAAAATCCCATAGAGAATTTTCCGGTGGAATATTTTGCATGGTAACCACTGCCACCAGCCAGAAACTTGACAAGGGGGGACTGGACATTGCCCCCTTGAAAACAGACCCATGGGCAATATAACTAACCCCTTCCAGTACTTACACAATATGATGCTTTGTACTGGTTCTGTTCACAATTTAAGACTAGTGAACTCAATAGTGACTTTACATGCCCTGGGAGACAGTAGTCAGTCCCAGGGTATGGAGTCTA
Organism: Ambystoma mexicanum; assembly: GCF_040938575.1. NCBI lineage: Eukaryota > Metazoa > Chordata > Amphibia > Caudata > Ambystomatidae > Ambystoma > Ambystoma mexicanum. Next base: position 643,947,955 of record NC_090930.1, on the reverse strand, counting down.
TGTTTGGGGGCCACTATGACACCCCTGTGTTACTGCACTGAGGGTGCTGTGTAACACACACAAAAAACAGATGATACCCTATGGAGTAAAAGACCCCATAGCCCAAAATCACACAGATAGTCAGAGACATACCTCAAATCATGTCTAAGAGTGGGAGTAAAAGAGTCTCACTCTTAGAAGGAGAAAAAAAAAAATCCAGCAAAGTTGCTGGGGGGCTCACTAGGTTTGGGAAATTAGCCTTATAAGAGAATTCTCCCTAACAGAGACCCGCAACTCTTTTACTGGACTGTAGGACTTTTAATTTGTATCCTAGAGAGAGTGAGACCTTCTTTCCCACTCTCTCATGTATTTTTCATTGATTTGAACACTGCGTTTCTTTTTACTTTGGAGACTGGCAAACGCCATAGACATCATCATTTTACATTGTGTCACACAGCGGCTTCAGTGCAGTGACACAGGGAAGTCTTCCAGAACTCCCAAAGGTTTAAATACCTTCTTTTGGTTAAATCTACCGTTTCCAAGAGCAGTGAAGTGAAATTGACTTTACTTACATTGTGTAACTTTCTAGACCCAGCACACACTATCTTACAATAGGTTGCTGGAGCGGTTACTTTGTAACCCCTTTGTCTAGTTTCTCATGTAACATTTTTATGTTGCCCATTCTACAATTAATGGCTTGTGGCAGTGGTATACATTTCTTACCATTGTGTGTTTCTACCACGGGCTGCAATTGAAGCTGAAGTAAAGCACCCATGGGTGTCCATTTTGTAAAAATTGGCCTAGTCTTCTTTTTTTCGCCATTTCTTTTTGAGATTTACTCTGCACGCCAAACTAGGTTTGGTCCCTTTGTTTGTTTTGTCTTTGGTGGGCTTCACCAGTGAAGCCCGCCTCTAGCTCCAGAGTGGCTGGCAGGGAAAGAAGCAAGAAAAGTGCCCGAAACTCCCTGTGCTTCGTCTCCTTGGTTACAGGAATGCACCCAAAGATAACAGCCATCCTGCTGTGTGATTGACAGGTAGGCTGTGAATGAATGGGAGGAACCTGCATAAAAGGCGAGGTCTTTTGCTTGGAAGGCCGAGTCAACCACTGGATGAAGGTTTCGAAGAAGAACTTGGAAGAGACGCTTCCTGCAACTCTTGGACCGTTGGTTTGCCCGGTGAAGCCTTGCTGTATTTCTGAACCTCCAAATTCACCTTGACTAGAGAAGCCCTGCAAAGGACGACTCCTCACATTGAGTTGGTGGGAACAATTGACCCCAAGACTATCCCATCTGGCAATCCTCTCGGAGCTGGCTGTACTTCCATTGCTGCTGCAGGAACAGATTGCCAGGGAGAGGAACTCCAGAATCGAGTGTGTCGCCTTTAAGTCGGCCCAAGCTCCAGGACGATCCTCCAGACTCCCAGAAAGTGGGACTGACCAAGCCTGAGCCACCTCAACAGAATGTTGGACCCCAGATGCAAGGAAAGTCCATAAAGTATCTAAGAACTGTGGTGGTGCTATTTGCACGAAGCTGAAACCGCAAAGTGCCGCTAATCTGAAGTTTGCCCATTGCTGCCGCCAACCTTCAATTCGTAGTGCAGGAGTGCCTAGACATCCTCCCTCTTGTCCCCAGGACTGGGGCCCAGGAACAACACAATCTGCCATACTACAACTGGAACAGAAGCCAGCTGGACCCAATTTCTTTAGACCTAAGGTACTGTAAACTAAGGGGTGCTTACCGCTTTTTGTGTAGCCTTGCCAGATCTCAGTTGAGACTTGTCTTGGGTGCTTCTCCAGAGTTGATTCCAGCTTTTGTCCCTCGCAAGCCTCCCAGCCTGTGGCCCAAACAGTGATTTAATTTTCTACAAAGATTTCTAAAACATTGTACAAGACTTTTTACTTACCTTGAAGAAGTTCTTCAGCTCACCTAGACTTTTGTTCAATTGACATTGGCTGTCCTGGCTCAGTGAAATACTTTTCCCTCCTCTGGCTTTGTGCTTTCACTATCCCTCAACAAAAGTCCCACATTACATAACTTGTGTAGCTGGGAAAGGGTTAATTTACTTTCCATGGGGGGGTTCAAAAAGTACTTACCTGCTTAAGAATATTTTTTACCATAGTATAATTCACTCCTCATTTCCTTTTAACACTGACCTGAGTATTGCTCTAAATGTGCCAGTGATATATCAATGCCCACAGTGTCCTAGTTATTTTAAGTGGGAGTGTGTATTTTGAAGTATATCTTTGTGTTACATATATTTGCTTCCTTCTAAGGAAGGCCTATTCAACTGACTGTTAAATTAATAAATATTTTTTTAATCAAGGAACCTTGAGTGTAAGTGTTTATTTGGATACTTGTCACTGTGAATCTCTATGTTACAAGCCTACAACTCACATTGACCCCTTCTGGAGATAGGCCTGGTGGCTCAGTCACTCTACCAACTTGTTTAGTACATGCTTATACCAAAGGTTGGGTTTACTATTGTCAAGAGGACAAGACTGGTGCACTCTCCCACAGGGTACTGCATAGAATCTTGCCTAACACAGACCTACATGATTGCACACCAAGACCAAATTCATATTCCTCACCAACAAAACCGTACCCTATACATACAGACTTGGCTATCAGCCATGATCTGTGAGGGCTACACCTCCTTCAAGACACCCATAGGTAACAAACTCAGACAGCTCAGTATCAACTCCCCCTCCTGCAGAAAGTTTAGCCCTTCCTCCTTCTGGACAACTTTAGATACACCGTTCAAGCACTGGTCATATCCCACCTGGATAGGGGAAGTACGCACCTCGAAGGCCTCCCGTTGTCTTCCATTTTCCCCCAGAGAAGTGTCTAATACACGGCTGCATGCCTCTTCAAGGGTCTACGCAGACACAACCAAATCACCCTGGCAAATTCACCTTCAAGTCTTGCTGCATCATCTATAAAGCAGTTTCCCTCAAGTCACCCAGCTACTCTGCAGAGAAACTCAGCATCTCCCTCGGACAGTGCACCACCAGAAGCCAGAACATGTGCAGACATGAAAATCCACCACTGCAAAAAGGAAATGACCAGAAAGCAAGTCCTCTCTGCTTACAATCCAATACTATGGAACCCCCTCCTGCTAACAACAGACTTGCCAGCATGCTCCTGCAATTTTGAAAAGAACTCAAGACCCACCTCTTCAAGGAGTCTCTCCTCCTCAACTCCTAGGCCAGCATGTTGCCCGCCCCATATGGCTCGCTAGATGCTTTCCGTCCCTCTCGGTTCCACCACCCTGTACAGCTGTACACCTTGTCTGTGCACCCCTGTATCATACCCTCACTGTATATCTATTACCTTTGAAAAATGTGCTGTTGTACATATGCACAGTTGTATACCTCTGTAAAGCACTTCCTGGTGTATCTGTACCATTGTATACTTCTGTAAAGCACCCTGTTGCTTCTCGAAGCTAGGTCCGCAGTCAGTAAATATCAAATAATAATAATACTCATAATCATAATCAAACTAATAACACTAATAATAGTGATTATAGAAGTCCTGTCTGATGGTGTTAATTAGGGATATCTGCTCTTAATCTTTTTTTAAAAAGAATATCTGTACTATACGTAATGGTGTCTTTGTTCTCCAAAACATTACATTGGTTCAGAAACTAAAATTGGAATAGGCAATTCACAATTGACATTGTTCCTTAATGGACCTTAATGGACCCTGCCTGTCAATCTTCTTACATATTCATATTTACATATTCATGTCATTGATTGTTTTTTCCCAAACCAAAAGAAATTCCATTACACTAATGATTTTATATCCCTATTCTTCCCATCCAGCGGGAGTAGGAGGAATATTGGTTTGGGTGGGGATTGAGGTCAATGACTATAGCAATAACTCTATTATGGTTAACTCAAACAAATTCCCAAATATCCCAACCACATTACACTGAAAGAATGGCTGCAAAAAGAACCCATCAAACAAATAGTATACAACTGATAAGATTTCGATCAGACCACCTTCTCCTCTGATTGCTAATCTACACAGTATGTTACTCGGGTCTACTAGTCTATGAAAACCCAGTCAACATGTGATATATACAGGAACGTCCTTCCCAATGGAAAACTCCCCTTGGTGGCCAATAGCTCAGGAACTACCTCTTACTATAAGCAACACGTCCCTGTTCATCTCCATGAGTGTTCCATCAGCTATGTACATTGCAACTGCAACATTCCTAAACTGTCTCTCCTCTGCATTTTTCTGCACTATCTCATTTGGTAAAGTGTCAAAGAAGTCACTATCAATGGTAAACCTGATCATAGGGATCACTGCTTTTTCTGTATCCAGGTATGTGTCCATATTTCTGTCCAGAATTCAGTGTAGCACTTGCAATTCCAGCAGTAGAAAATGCTCACTATATATACATGTCTGTGCCTTTTTCAGGAGCAATGATTTGTGCCTGAACACCTGAAAAAGTGCTGTACCTACAATATGGCACCACAAATCCAGTTTTGGTTTACTGACTTTAATTAAGGTGATTCAGTCCCCAAACACCAGACATAAAGTTCTGTACCGAAATATGGTAGCAGTAATCCATAGTGGGGTCAGTCATTTTAGTTAGGTGGATGCAGTCCCCCAAGTTTCAGGAGGGAGAATTTATCAGTCATCCATCCGGGGCAACCAATGTCTGCAGGGCACATCTCAGCTTCAGTTTCCTGTCTTACCTCGCGCAGTAGAAGATTCAAGTCCTGCAGAAGTGCCAAAGCACTGCACTCTGTCAGTTAGGTCACACCTCTGCAGACCCCCATTTATAAGCTGCTGATTTACGAGAAAGATGGCCAGCCCACCACAGAGGCTTACGCCTCTGGTGCCAAGACTGGGCAGGTGCCATCTTTGTTGAATCACATGAACTGGTGCTGTGGAGGAGGCAATTCCATCTGAACTACAGGCTTCATCAATTTCAGTACGGGGGTCCCCACGTGCACTTCCTTTTCCCTCCAGTCATTTATCTGCACTACACAGGTCCTTTTTCACACTTTGTCTCTGTGCTAAAGAGATAGCCAGAGGAGGAAAAAGGTCATCAGCCAATGACATGCCAATTGAATTAAGTCTGTGCCTTTCATGATCTTGTTATTGTTTTACATTTATTTTATTTTTTATTTATTTATTTGTACATGGTTTTTTCTTTACATAAAAGAAAACCTTTACCAAATTTCACGAGTTAAAACATTGCATTTTCCACAGGTAAAGTAATAGTAAAACAAGAATGAAAGCATACGATTTGCATTAACAAAATACAGCATTCTGCACAACATAAAGTACACTCGTTTCACGAATTTCTAACAGAAAAACCTTATATTAACACGTTAAATCTGAAACAAAAACTATATGGCGCTTCCGATTTAAAAATAGAATGCAGTGATATGAGGCCCCATGAGGTGAATAGCAAATTCCAAATCAGGAAGTCATTTTTTAGGTTTGCCAATTCTGAGATTTTCAAAAAACGATCTCCCTTGTGCGTAAGCTCATCTGAGCCTTATCAATGTTTTCAATGCCTCAGAGAACTTGATAGCATCCCCAAAGAAGTGTCTTGTTGCTGCTCTCTTTAGTGAGGAGTGAGGGCAAGAGGGGGCATTGAGGAGGAAGGAAAAGTGGCAAATGATGAAGGAAAGGAGAGAAGGCCCCAGAGAGTTCTATTTCTGAACGGACAGAAACACCTATGGATGTAGTGAGGGGGTTGATGCTGCAGTGCATAGGAAGAGAGACACATCACCACTGAAACTTAGCAGTTAAGGGAATGTTCGAAATCACATATCTGAAAAAATGGCATAAATACACAGCAATTAAACATTCACATACAAAAACGAATGACAGCAGATGTTAATCACAGCAAGTGGAACAGTGTCAGATTCTGCAAAGTGCAGTACTGACATTTGGGACTTGAGACATTGGAGAATGCATATATTCAGCTAAAGTGTGGACTCAAGTGTTAGCAGTCTGTGGTATCGGCAGAGCGGGCTACCCGTGCATTCTTTTGTTCGTCTTCTTTCTGTGGATTCAGCAGCAGTTTGGAATCCCTCGCTGGGTGCAATGCTACACAATCACCAGCCACTGCGGAGCTGGCTGCGAAGTGTGGACTCATGTGTCAGTCTGCAGTATCGGCAGAGTGGGCTACCCGTGCATTCTTTTTTGGTCTTTTTTTCTGTGGATTCAGCAGTAGTTTGGGGCCCCTTGCTGGGTTCAATGTTACATAATCGCCCGCCAGCACGGATTTGGCTGCAAAGTGTTCACTCAAGTGTTAGCAATCTGCAGTATCAGCATAGCGGGCTACCTGTGCATTCTTTTTTGGTCTTTTTCCATGGATTCAGGAGTAGTTTGGGGCCCCTCGCTGGGTGCAATGCTACATAATCACCAGTCACCGCGTAGCGGGCCACTAAGTGTGAATTCAAGTGTTAGCAGTCTTCTGTATCGGTAGAGCGGGCTACCTGTGCATACTTTCTTGGTCTTTTTTCTGTGAATTCAGCAGCAGTTTGGAGCCCCCCCTCGCTTGGGGCAACGCCACATTATCACCAGCCAAAGCGAAGCAGCCACAACGTGTGGACTCGAGTGTTAGCAGTCTGCAGTATCGGCAGATCAGGCTACCTGTGCATTCTTTCTTGGTCTTTTTCCTATGGATTGAGCAGCAGTTTGGAGCCCCCCCACCCTTGCTATGTGCAACTCTACATAATCATCAGCCACTGTGAAGCAGGCCGTAAAGTGTGGACTCAAGTGTTAGTAGACTGCAGTATCAGCAGAGAGGCTACCTGTGCATTCTTTCTGGGTCTTGTTTTTGTGGATTCAGCAGCAGTTTGGATCCCTTCCTCCTCACTGGGTACAATGCTATATAATCACCAGCCACTGTGAAGCGGGCCGTGAAATATGGACTCAAGTGTTCAGTCTGCAGTCCACAGACAAGCGGTGAGTGGGTAAATACTCTAATCTTACCCTATCTATAAACAATATCAGTGAGGATATAAAGGTACCTGGAACTTATTTGCTATCGAGGGCCGGAACAAGTCAGTTGCCTGGAGACTGTGGGGGTCGGCCCCTTTGATCTGGGAACTCCGGGCCTTCTCACAACCTTTATACTTCCAAGTGTCTTGGGAGCGTTTGCGCTCGGGGGCTTCCTTTGATCTGTCATCTTGCTGATATCTGACACTGCACTCAGAGTTTTGGAGGCCGAGTGAAGGCCAGATGACCTGAGGTCCTACAGCCCCTCATCCAACTCATACCCATACGTGCATTTTAACTGTCAGCATTTCAACGTAATTTGAGATTTTGTTGGGCGACTGTGGGCCAGGTGTCTTACAGCCGTTTGATTAACCCGAGTTACCTGCTGCTTGTGAGCTGACTACCTGTCTAACAATTGGGGTCTCGCACACCTTACTTCTTTTATTAACGTGCTGCTAGCCAGTCTTGTGACCTTTCATCTCTATTCTTCTATTCCTCACTCTGGCGATGCAGTTATTAAGTGGGAAACCTTTTGTGAACACAAGCCACCCTTTCCCATAAATAATAGACAAGGAAATGTTGAAGGCAGTTAATTTACCTTTACCTCTGTCTCCCAAAGTGTCACATACATCGAGTGTTAAAGGTAGTAAGGTGTGGACTATGTCTCAAAGTATCTCAAAAGGTCCTAATCAAAGCAAAAGATCCAGGAAGCACCTTAGTAACTTTTTTTCTAAAGATTTAATCTCTAAAGAAACAGAACAATTAAACACTCCATCAAATGTGGTGGAGATATCAAACAAGAAACAGCACTATGGAAAGCTGAATACCTCCCCCTTTTCGGAACAAGACACACACATCTCCTTGTGTGAATCCACAAATTTGTTCAATTTAACCACACATGATATTACTTCTGATTACAATGACTCAAAGAATCTGTATTGTATTGTATTGCATTTATTTATAATGTGCACCTAACCCAGGGGTAGCCAGGCGCAAAGGCAGCAAGAGGGTTGCAAAACTTAGTTACATACAGTAGGGTGAGGTCCAGATGCGGTTAAAGTGCCGGACGTATCACGCCAAATAGGAAGGGTAGAACATATACACTATAGGCAATACTATATACATATTTACATTCAATGAGGTAAGGAGCCACATGGTAGTGGCGCATCTGGGCATCGGAAGGTCGTTATGAGTCGAGAGATTTCAGCCAGTGGATAGTCCTGGCTCTGAACTGGTGGTAGGGTAGGTCCTCCCTGCAGGTAGGAGGAAGGGATTTCCAGAATTGCGCTGCTTTTACTGGAAAGCTACTGCCTCCAGACATTGTACGTTTGAACCTGGGCACCAGAAGAAGGTTGGAATTGGCCGTTCTCGAGGGGCGAGAGAGGTTGGGTCTAGTAAATCTGGCGATGAGTTATTGAGGGGCTGCTTGGTGGAGGCATTTATGAATCAGAGATACCGATTTAAGGAATATCTTGTCCTTGGTGGATAGCCATATGACAGATCTTCTGGAATCTGAGATATTGGCTTTCTTCTGGATACTGAAGGCCGATCTAAGGGCATTATTTGGATTTTATTTGAGATATATTTGTTACAACCTACATATAGAGTGTTGCAATAGTCCAACTTGGACAGGATCAGCGCCCTGGCCAAGGTGGTACAGTTGGTGGGGAGAGAAAGGGTTTGGCTGCCCTAATGAGTTTGCAAGTGTAGGAGGTGGCGGAGGCCATTGCATTCACTTGTTTGTTGAAGGTAAGAGTGGAATCTAGATAGAAGCCAAGGGTTTTAACCTCCTTAGCTACCTTGATCTTGTTATCGTCAATTATGAACGATGAGTATTTGTGGCCCAGCTTGTTGAGTTAGTGTGTAGAGCCTAGAATAAGGAGTTCCGTCTTGTCATCATTCAGGCATAGACCGTGTGAGGCCATCCATGCCTGGATGATGAGGTACACTTTATTAACAAAGGCCAAATCCTTGTCGTAATCCCCCAACAATGGGATGAGGATCTGGGTATCATCGGCGTAATTAGTGTAGGTGATACCCAGATCGTCTAGATCATCGAAAAGGGGCTTCGTGAAGATGTTATAAAGTGTTGGGGAGACACAAGATCCTTGAGGCACGCCGCAAGTGATAGGTGTAGGGTCGGCTGCTGCTGACAATGAGAAGACTCTCATCGTGCGATTTTTAAGGAAGGATTGGATCCAATTGGTTGCTTCTTGATAGAAGTGGGCAGCGTTTTGTAGGTGGTTGCACAAGATCTCATGGTCGACCAAATCGAAGGCCGCAGAGGGATCAAGGAGTAGCAATAGTGCTGTCTTACCCTGGTCTCTCAGCTCGTCTATCTGTGCCTTGAAATCTATAAGTGCAATTTCAGTTCCATGCTGTGGCCTGAAGCCCGATTGTCGGATGCCTAGGAGATGGAAGTGCTCAAGGTAATGTTGGATCTGTTGGTATGCTATTTTGTCGATGATTTTAAGAAGGAACGGTACTATGATAATGGGGCGGTAGTTAGTTGGAGTGGATGGGTCTAAATTTGTTTTTTTAAGCAGAGGGAGCACCCAGGACTGTTTTAAATTATTAGGTACGGTGCCTGATGTGAAAGACGCATTTATTAGTTTGGTAATAAATGGTGCGAGATCACGGGCTACATCCTTAGTCAGTTGAGCGGGGCATAGGTCTCCTTGGCAATTTGAAGGTTTGAGGGTGAGAATAGTATTTTCTACCTCTTTGGTGGATACTCTATGGAAATTAAAGGGGGGGTTGTGCGCTGGGGGGATGATTGAGTCAGGTGAACCTTTTTATGGGAGGCGGTACTCGGCTTAGTAGAGGAGAGCAGAGATTCTTTTTTAATGCTTATCTTAGTCTTAAGGGAGGAGATTTTGTTCGCTAGGGCATTTTGTATGCCCTTGCACCAGTTTTTATCTTTGATACAAGAGTCGGGCACTTGGATCAGGGATTCAACCTCTTTAAGTATTGTGAAAAGCTCTCTAGTGTTAGATTTAGCTTGTGAGATTCGCATACTATGAGACGTCTGTACTTAGACTGCTCATTCTTTTGTGCTTCACCCCCTACTCTGGAATTTCTCTGTAGTCCTTCCCTATCTACACTGGGGCCAACCTACATTGGAAGGTCCCCTGAGATGAAACTTTGAGATTAACCAAGTCTTTTGTGGTATGGTGAAATTATATGAAGTTTTGAAAACAGATGTCATCCATAATACAACACTCTTGAATAGGTTTTGGGGAAACTGAATAACGTAACGTCTTTACAAAGTACTATTACTATGGGAGATACATGTGGTACCCCCTTAGAGCCTCGACCTTGCCTAATACCCATGCCAACAATTAATATGGATACCGAGTCTACTACTTCAAGCCTTGGACCTGAGCTTGAGGACAATACGTGTGTAACATTGGGGGAGGAAGAAAGGGAGTTTGAGGACGGTGCCTCAGCTGCCTACCCATATTATAACAAAAGTTAAAAAAAGAAACGGGAAGAGGGGGTTCTCAACAGTAGTTACCTCCATTGCAACAAAACAGGTCAGACAAGAAACGGTAGACAACCATAAAGATCAACCTGGTGGGAATAAAACAAAAGGTTGGGGCTCATAAAAAACACAGCAATCTAAACAGTTCTTATCTAAACATTTTAAGCAGCCCCTTGTCAGAAACCTGCGTTCAGGCCCATTACAAAAAAAAAGATGACAAGAAGTCAGAAAATTGAAGGCTAATCTCCTTGAGAGCAAATCCAGGGGGGTGGACACGTTGATGGACAATTGCTCCCAACTGGATTGTGTGATGCGATCTGGGCCTGGTAAATGGATTACAATCCCCCAAAGAGATCTGAGGACGAATACCATTTCTTCTGAACCAAAATTATCTTTGACGAAGAAGATTCATCCTGTTACGAAAGGAAGTGACCATCTAGGAATGGGTGTAAATTCAAGTGATCACCATAGCCAGGGTGCTCAACCTATATTGGGGCAGAATATAGGGGGAATGAATGGCCCGAGTGTGAGCCAGTGGAGGGTTCTAATGCTGATCCCCCCGACTACCCCCAAATTAAAGGATTACAAGGCTGTGTTAGCCAAGAATCAACCAGGTAGGTTCCCATTGGGTCTGTTCCTTTATAGGTGGAGTGAAATCATTTAATCAAATGAGAATGCACACAGCTATCAAAACAACTAAGAAGCCCTCCCTTGAGAGCACTGCCCTGCCCCTGACTATCCTACTTGAGTGCATCTTTCCAAAGAATGAGGACATTATTTTGAGGCATACAACGATTCGGCAATTATTCACAGAAATCCCAAACATGTTGGGCATTTCTTCAAGCAACTTAAAAAGGGTTGACTTTGATGAACATGGCTGGGTGCAGAGAGCAATCGTATAATTGAATTCTAGATTTGTCTGTGACACAATCCTAAAGGAAAGCGATAATTTACCAATCTTGGCCTTTGATTTTACCACTAACAAGCCCGAAGCCAAGAAAGGGGATAATCCTAGTCCAGTGGCTTAGATAGCATATCTGAAACATAAAATCCAACAATCTGAAGCCAATAACAACTGGGCGTGGCTATTTACTGCACCAACAAAGTCATGGGGTTACAGCTGAGTGCAGTAAGGGAAACCAATTGACGCTAATAGCATGGAATACTCAGGGCCACAGGCACTTATTCTCAGAAACTGCCTTAGGGGCTAAATTACAGCTAGTTAATCTACAAACATCTTGCTGACACACCCACCTATATTAGATGGTTTTGTAGTAACAAGCCAAAAGGCAGCACAAGGTGCCTTGGGTCAACCTTCGGGGGGACTATTAACACTTATCCGATCTTCAGTAGAGGTCACAATAAAGGATACTTTCAATATCACTAGGGGAGCGTTAACCATCTATATTATCTTAGAACAAGTCACTACACATGACCTGTTGGTGGTGAACATCTGTTGGCATAAAGGGATTGGAGACTTGGTAACATTTCTCACTGAAATAATGTCCTGAATGTAACAATGGCACAACGTGTCTCCAGGAAGACACGTTGCGCTTGTGGGGGAGCTCCATTCAGACTGTATGCATTCTGAAAACAGAGCGGAAATAAGAGGTTTGAATGCCATGACCACTCCACCAGAGGAAGGATGGTGAAAGGTGACTCGCACCCATGGGAGTTATGGGGCTCTGGTCTTTGAACAAAGCTTTTTGTTATAAAGCCCCTCCTCGCCCTACATGGACAAATGTTGTTACAAGTTCAACACTCAATTACATTTTTGTGGATGACAGGTTAGGCACCTCTTGTACAAATGTTAGTGTTAATTTCACCTCATTTAGCGATCATGCCATTGTAGAAGCCGACTTTAACCTCTTGTGTAAAACCCCAGAAAGGATATGAAGAGTTGGCTCATAAAACGATATGTGCTTTAAACCTGATAGCCAGGGGTTCAGGTTCCCAAATTTGTTGGAACTCTGGTAAGGTGCTAAGGGTGAACTCCACTCTAGGTGCCTACTTGAGTCTAACATACCAGTCCTGGAAGTATAAAACCTCTTACCCAATGAATTTGGAAATTGTATAGGCCATCTCTTAAAAGTGAGCGGGGTAGTTTTAGGGGGATTGGGACTGCTCCTAGGGTCAAACCATAAGAATGTGAATAACAAAGAGATGGCTACAAGGAAATGAGAACTGCGCTATAAGATAGCCCACTTAAAAAAAAAAAACATGGACAGGGTTCTCCCATTGAAACATATGAGCTAATTATAAAAATCCGACAGGTGAATCAAACTTGGGTTAAACAAACCGAGGCAATCAGACTACAGAGGGATGGAGAAGCAACGCTATTATGCCTAACGGATAAGAATTCTACAGCCTTTTGACAAGTAGTCAGCAACAGTGAGGCTCCACAATCACTAATCCAAATCAATGGAGTATCAGAGTTGCACTGTGTTCTGTATTTTTAACAAGATTTTGCAAACACTTCAGGGCTAAGTAGAGTTGCAGTGAATCCTCAGTGGGATAGTGATTTATCTTACAGATGGATTTTTGTAAAGATGCCATTTTTAGGGTATTGAATTCCGTTAGCTCCAATCGAGTGCCAGGTCCTAATGGCCGGACGAATCAGGTCTTGAAATGTGACAGGGAGGCATGGGCAAACACTCTCCATATTCTTTGCTAATATACTTGCTGCTGGAGTCTTCCCGCCCATGACGTCCAGCGCTCATATCATTTCAATATTTAAAAGAGGCGATAGAAGTAAGCCTTCTAGTTATCGACCAATTGCACTTCTCGATGCAGTTAGCAAGATCTTTGCCTCACCTGTGTTACATCACTTAGAAGCCTCTGCCTTTGGGATTGGAAGACTTTAAAAGTGGCAGGTAAGTTTTAGGAGACAAATGGGGACTATGCTCAATGGGTTGGTAATTAATACAATTTAACAGCAGGCATGGAGTGGTAGTTACGATGCAGTATATGGAGCTTCCATTGAACTCACAGCTGCTTTTGATGCCCTGGATCTAGGGTTACTGTGGAAGAAACTTGCCAGCTGGGGTATACCGGCTGGTCTTTTAATCTACTGATTCATCGACATTCCAATACTGTCATACGGATTCAACTTAATAATAATGGGGATCTATCCAGAGAAGTTCTGACTGTGAGGGGGGTTAGACAGGGATGCGTTGTTGCTCCCAGTATTTTCAACTTATATCAGGCTGTCATAATGGAGGCCCTTGCAGAAGCCTCCTTGATTACCCCGAAATTGCTACATCTTCATTTTGATACAAGTAAAATCGGCCTGCCATGACTAATTACCTCTTTTGCAGAATACATGGAAAAACACTCTCAAAGTTAACCCATCCAAATCAAAAGTAATTAGATGTTCTAACAGCACAAACAAATGCTCTTTGAAATGTGGTTTGGTCAATTCTTCGATCTCATGTGTTGACTCATTGGTCTATTTGGGTTTCCCAATATTTGGGAAGTCTTCACTGAAGAGGAGTATTCACTGGCTAAATGAAATCACAGGGAAATTGATTAGTCAGATTAAAATGATTGACACAAAGGGGCTGATTCATGGAATTTGGGCACCGAAAAACATGGATTTGTGCGCCATTATGCCCGCAAATCCCTGTTTAACAAATGGGGATTTGCGGGCAGAATGGCGCACAAATCCCTGTTTTTCAGCACACAAATTCCATGAATCATCCCCAAAGTTGGATAGATTCTCCCTCAAACCAGTGATTAGATACTATGGAGCAAAGGTCATACCAAAACCTCTTTATGGAATTGAGGCAAATCCATACGCTCTTCTGGGTTACCTTCCGGTACTTGAGGGCAGGATCTGGAAGCGTATTTTAAATTCCCCAATGAGTCTTCCTGTAGCAACCATTCATTATGACTTCGGTCTAGTGTCCCTTAAAGCACGTGCACACTGGACAGTCTTGTCTCTATTGAGAACAATGTTAAACCCAGTAGAGAGCACTCTGTATGTAGACTTTAAGAATTTGTTTGTGGCACAGTGCTGCATTAGAATGGAAGCTTTGAAAACTCTGTGTACCTCGATTCATGAGAGGATTGGCTGCTCTGTGCACAACCTGGTCGAATACCCAAGTAGGGTAAAGTTATTATTATACCAATTTGACGGCATGTTGACATTGAACAACTGCATTGATATCCTTCAATGGTCCACTTGAGTGAAGACAAAATAAAAGGAGGGGAGTTTTGGCCCCTTTCATTAGTATCTATCCAGACAAAGTGACATGAGTGATTTTTACCTGCTATTGATGGAATCTGCTCAACTCTAAAGAAATCAAGCTAAAACATAACAGGATTTCTGCAGTCTTAGCAGTATGCAGATTTTGTGACGTTGTTGAAACTTATAAACACTGGATAATGAATTGTCCGAAGTTAAGCACTCTATGTAAACTTTATTTGGATAAAAAAATGGGCTCTTTGAGCGAATGATTTTGATATGGGAACTCCCTGGTGGGGATGGGCTGGGGCGGTCTACGACAGGTATTTAAGGTTGCTTTGTTACTTGAACTGCTTAGCTCATTAATTTTATTTATAGCAAACACTTAACTCGTGTGTTCAGGATTTTTACCTTTTTAAAAATCGTAATTGATATTTGCTACCTTAATTTACATATCATAGTGCAGCCGCTTAGAGCATTACATCAGTGCCCTAGCATAGGCTATCAGGCTTTCCTATTTTACGAACAGAAAGGTGCGATTTAAATCAGAGGAGTTTATTACCTCTGCACGCACTCTAGCCAGTGTAAAACTACAATCCCCATAAGTATTGTAGTTTCCAGAAGCACTTTTCACTAGGAATCCGGCGCGAATGTGACTAGGGCGCGCAGGTAAGCTCTTTGAGGTACTACCATGGGTTTAGTTGAAGTTTTGGCGCTTATAGAAGCTGAACAAGCTAAATCCGTACACCGTTCCACTAACTCTACACCCTTGCTTACAGATGGCCCTGTCACACTCCCTATTCAGCCATTGTGTTCCCCCAAGGCGCCTTATTATGGCCCATTGGTGGAGACAGAGATTACACATACTAAGAGGGAACAAGGAGTTTCTCATGGGGCTCCTCAGACGGAGACCTGCACTGCTATGAGCTTGCACACAATAGTAATGCTGCCATGCAACCTCCTGGATTGCCCAACTATATCGATTAAGGCCGAACTGAAAGAAGTTTTAATAATGTAAAGAATGAAATTAAGGGGTCGATTCATGGAACAAACGTGCGCCGAAAATCCCAGCGCAAGCAGGCGCAAGGAGGCGCAAGCGTGAGAAATCAAGCGCACGCGCACGCGTGCGATACAAGGAAGGCGCTGAGCTAGTTTCCCGCTGGTCGTGCGCCAAATCCATGCATGTCGCACATGGGCACACACGTCATCAAACGGCGTGCGCTACGCGCACAGCAAAAGCACACATAGCGTGGCGCACACAACAAAAGTGGGCGGAACAGTGGGCGTAACACGCGGAATGGAGAACAACGCGTGAAAAAGAAGGCGTAACTGGGGAAGTACTACAGGGAACTACACGGAACGCCCACACGCATGCGAACAACCCGTATTCATGGATTCGAATACGGGAAACCCGCGCATGGCAAAAGACGCGCACAGGCGTCAACATGTCCGCCACACGAAGGCAGGCAGAAGGGTCCCCGTGCACAGTACAATAGTGCGCGCAAAGAACAAATACGCATATACAGCTACGATGAATGCCCCATTTGTCGCAGCTCTGATCGCGGGACACCGCAGGAGGAGAAGACTAGCCAGGGCATGCATATTCTCACCACGGACAAGCCTTTTTGGGATGCCTGACGACCAGGTCTACGGCAGGTATAGGTTTCCACCCCACATCATCCTAGACCTGGTCAGGGAGTGGGAAGATGACCTTACATCACCCACCCTTTGCTCCCAAGCATTGAGCCCCTTGGAGAAGGTGCTCAATGTCCTGCATTTTTTGGCCACTGGGTCATTTCAGCGGACCACTGCCATAGTGGGGGGGGGTCTCACAGGCCACGCAGTCACGCTGCCTACACCAGGTCTTGGCAATCATGACAGCGCGCCCCTCAGTCCGCAGGCACATATACATGCCCAGAACACCCGCCGTGGTCCTGGATTTTTACAGGGTGGCATACTTCCCCAAAGTGCTCGGTGCCATAGATTGCACCCATGTGGCCCTAAGTCCACCTAGGGCCACTGAGCACATCTACCGAAACCGCAAGCACTGGCATTCCATCAAAGTACAGGTGGTATGCGATGCAAAGGGAATCATCACCTCTGTCTATGCAAACTACCCTGGCTCCACCCATGACAGTTTCATATACAGAATGTCCGCCCTGAGCCGGGCCCTGGAAGCTGGGCAGCATGGTGACACATGGCTTCTAGATGAGTACAAATGCCTGTGCACATGCATGCAAGTCACACACAGACAAATACCTAAACCCTAATAATCTCAACTATTATCACCTCCCCAGGGGACAGTGCCTACCCTCTGAGCAACCACATGATGACACCAATCCGGAACCCCACCACACCACCCCAGGTAAGATACAACGCGGCCCATATTGCAACCAGGGCCATAATGGAGCGCACTTTCGGAGTGCTCAAGTCACGCTTCCGCTCCCTTGACCGCTCTGGCGGGCAGCTACTCTATGCACCCCCAGTAGTGTGCAGGATCATTCTGGCAGCATGTGTCCTGCACAATGTTGCAACACGGCAGGGCGTACCGGTGGACATGGTGGTGCCCCCACATCTCCAACCACAGGCACAGGCGCTGCACATGGGAGGGGATAGGGCACATGGCAAGGAAGCCCGGACCCAGCTTGTGGCCACATTTTTCACCTAAACTCCCACCCCTGCAGAGTGCACACAGGCCTGGCACATACCAGATGACAATCGATGATGACAAAGAGACAGTCAACTGTCACAACCTTACCACCCTGAGATTGTTGCCATGGAAGTGACACATTGTGTGCATCCCTAGCTACTTAAACACAAGCTATCCTGTGTGACCAAAAGGCACACATATGATATATGATATGATATGACATGGCATTTGTAACACGCCTATACACAAGTGTTGCAAGGCGCAACGAGACAGGGAGGGGGGAACAAGGGAAGACAGACAGCGATCCTACTAGGCGAGGTGTCATTTAGATTGCGCAAGTGCAGGGGTAGGTGGAAGGGAAAAGTGAAAGGGGAAGGGGAGGGGGGAGTGCAGAACAGGGTAAGTAGAATAAAAAATAAATAGGCCAGCTGGTGGCAAGTGCAAAGGTAAGTGCAGACAAGTGCTGTGAAGGGGGGGGCTGTAGGGATACAGAGACAATCCCGCAGTGCAGGGGTTGCCAGGAAGGCAGTGGAAGTGGAGAGTGGCTTGGCCAGGGACCGAGGTCGGTGAGAGTGGCCCAGTTGCAGATTCAGTGCAGTTTCAGTGAAGAAATTAGCAAGGAAGAGGGAGGGAGAAAGCAGAAGCAAAGAGGAAGGTGTTGAGGTGCTTCCTGAAGTGGAGATGGTTTTCCTCAAGTTACAGGGAGGCACGAAGGCCGTTCCAGAGGGAGGCCCCTGCCGCGGAGAGAGATCTACCCCCAGCTTGTTGCTCCGAGAAGTGGCTGACCCTGACATGCAAGGTGTGAATCACACACACCTGCAAAACAGGCCATGGCCATCACTGTTATGTCACTCAAACCCTCCCAAACCACAACATGACATGGCAAGCAATAGCCATACACCAACACAGTACCAATAAGGTACACATTGCCATGTGAAAAATGTAAATTGGCATCAGAGAATGATGCCTGACATGGAATCAGATGAAATGACTGACCAACAACGTCCCACCCAAAATAAGTCATTCCCAAATGCATCACAAAAGTAGTAGCCGCAACATAACAAAGAATGCCTGTCTACATGCACACTGTGCATTGCAAAATCAACACTGCAGCTTCTGTGTGCTGTGTCCAACTCCTGCAACACACTGCTCAGCGCACAGCACAGTGAACAGCCATTGTGTGTGATGCACACCCTGAGCATCACATCTAAGCGACAAACCACTTCAAAAAGCAAAATAGTCATGTACAGGATCCATAATTGGTCACAGAACATGTGCTACAGGGACACAGTGGGCAGCAGAAGGCAAACAGAGTGTACATGTAAATATCGAAGGGTGGTTGTACATGTAGTGCATCATAGTGCGAGTGTGCGGGTCAGCAAGGACATGCACTCAACATATGCATGTGCAATCAATTGACCATCAGTGTCCTCTACACATCACATGTGAACATTCACCATGTGTACACCCCAGCATGTCAAACCACAACTATCCCCTCACACCTGAAAGGTAAATACAACACATGAACATGCATTGATCAGCAGAACACATCATGTACATAGGATTCCACAATTACAATGTCAGGGTTCCCATCACACTGCAGGGCAAGGCAACTATCAACAACAAAACACCCCCCCTCCCTCACAAATGACCATGACCCACTGAACAACTGCACCTGGGTCCTGGAGCCTTCAACCCTCAATTTCACCTGGCCACAGGATCACCATTCCCCTTCATCACCATCTCCCACCTTGTGTGTCAAAAGTTGCCAGCACCCTCAGAGTTCACCTTCATTTGCAAAGACACAAAATCCAAGGCAGAAAAACAAACCTGAACAGCCTCCAGTAGATGACTTGAAGTAGCAGTACCTCACAAAGTCCAAGTACTACCACAATGATGTAACAACCAAGGTAAAACAATGTCACAACAGGATGTGAGCCATGTGTGGTACATAACATACAATGATGCACCACGAATGGATGTGCACTGTCACAGCTCCCTTGTACAGGCGCAGGAGTGACACGAAACAACCAACCCCACCGTGGCCTGGGTGCCTGCAAGGTCAAACTCACACAGGCCTCTGAGACCCTGGTGGGGAAGGAGGGTCAGGGATATGCAGTTGGGACAGCTGTTGGCATACTGGATAACTGGAATGAGGGGCAGGAGAGTGGAGTATGAATGACACGTGAAAGTAGGGAATGCACTAAAATGGAGTACTTGTATTAACAAATACACAATCATAACAAACTTGTACATCATTGTCAGGGCCTTCAGGAGTCCAGGCGCAGGAGTGGCATGAACCAACCACCCCCTCTAGGGTTTTGGCGCCTGCAAGCTTGGGGCTTACACAGGCATCCGCAACCCCAGCGGGGAAAGAGGGTTAGGGAACGCTGGTTGGATAGGTACGGGAAGCAGGAACACCGGGTAGAGGGTACAGGGTTTAGAATTGGATAGGACTCGGGGTGATTATGGAAAAAAAAACATACCAAATTGAATTACACATTCATCCATGCAACAATGCACCCCCCAGCAAGCCTAAGCCTATGTAGAGCAGTTTGAAAGAAAAACAACAAGACACTCAGCTCTGGTTTTGAGTGCTGGCCTCCTGCCTGCGCACTCTCAGGTCCGGTTACAGGAGCACTTCAATGCTGCAAAGAGAGCCACAGTTAATAATCTGTGCGTGCCCATAACAGACAAACACATCACCAAATATGCCCCATAGCAACATACTACTCTACAAACAGACAATCTGGTATGGATGCGTCGTACCCATACATAACATTCCCCCTGTGATGGTCCATACACAGTCAATGCAGTAAGTCAGGCGTCGGTGGGTGTGTGGCAAATGGAACACCAATGTGTCACGATTCACACAACATGCAATGTTCCCTGGGTAAGCAGACAGACGCATATAGCAAGGTATGACTTCTGAAAAAGTCGTGTCCCACCATGACCGTAAAAAAATAGGCAGTGCATGTTTCAAAATGTACATGGAAATGAAATGCACTGCACCCGAGTCTGTCCCTTGCTGTATGTCCCTGCTCCTTTCCATGTCTCGGAAGGCAGCATGGGTGATACAAGTGCCTCAATGGGCCATGGTGGACCGGAGGGTATGTGCCACTGCCCCTGCAGGTGCCCCAGACAACCTTACAATCAACTAGCCATCGGTCCACCAACACATCTGAGCTGTTTTGTGTGCTTCAACACCAATACTCGTCCAAGCTCACCCGCAGTGCTGCTACTAAGCCTGCATGTGCAACTAGCCTGGTGGAAGCTTTGCTGTGTTGTGGCCCCCCTGTGCTGCTCACCTTGCCTGCAGTGCCTTGGAACACGTCAGCAGTTCTAGGATGTATGTCTGCAATCCCTGTGCCTCTGCTTGCGCACACATGTGCATGTGGGCACCAACAAACGTGTCCAGAATCCAGAAGTCCTATGGGCCATGTCTGCTGGCAAAGGTGGTCTGGAGGCTCATCCCCCTGCAGAAAGGGCATGAAACACATGATTAATGCTTTAGAGTCATCTGTGTGTGTCTCTTCAGGCATCTCATTACTGGACCATGTCAGAAACGTACATCAGAAATCACACCATCAGTCCATCTTTCACATCCAAAGTGTGGAACAAACTATCTACGGCATGAATTGCAACAAGCACGTGTACAGTAAAGATAAGAAACATACTACACAATGCATAGCAATGAATGTACACATTAATCATGAAACACCCCATCTACCAAAAGCAGAACAGTGTTCAATAACACTGTAATCATCCCCACTAGGGGTGTTAACACAAGTTACACAGCACCAGACATGCCACAGATATGGCAGTCCAAATCCCTTGTGTAATAGGCTGTTACACCAAATCATCCTTGCGAGCCCATGGATAAGGGAGGCAGGAGTGGCATATGTGAGTCAAGGACCCCAAGCAGCAAACACATACACAAGACAAGCCTGAAGGGCCCAGCTGGAACAGACAGTGGATGCTTTCAAAAGCCACAAAGCACCGCACCGTCACATGAAAGCACAATAGACAAGCAATTTTAAACTATATTAACTAATTACACTAACTATGAAAAACCTACATTACCTAATTAAACTAACTATCAAACAGAAACTTAACTAACTAAACTAAAAGAAAAATCAAAAATGGCCACATACAACCCAGGGGGGAGGGGAAGCACCCAGGAGGGGGGAGGTACAGGGTGCTGCTCAACACCCACATGCGATGATGCTGAGCCAAAAAAAAAAACTCCATGGGCTCAACGCCTGCACTGCCTGACCTATGTGGGAGATAGATGGTCGTCCGAGTCTGGCTCATCCTGGAAAGGAGGACATGACACAGTAGCCTGGCCATGCCTAGCCGCAGCTTGCCCCTCGACGGCAGCAAGTCTGCCGGACGGGTGAGCCTGGTTCTGTGTGGCGATGTGACGTAGGTCTGCATGCAGAACCTCACGTGATACACGTGCTTCCTCTTGCAAGGTAGCATGTGTAACACGGAGTTCCTCCTGCAAGGCCTGGCTGGAGAACCGCTGCACCTCCCGGCAAGCCTGTAGCTCAGCCGAGATGGTACGCTCAAGCTGTGCAAACCTCTCCTCTGCCCGCTGCCTCTGGGACATCATAAGGACACCCAGAGTGGATTTGAGGGAAGCATACTCCTCCCTCAGGGCATCCATGTGCGCCTCTGCGTGAGCAGCAATTGCTTGACGCAGAGACGACATTTCAGCCTGGCGTGCCCTGTCTGAGGCCGCCATGCCCAGCCTGAGCGAGCAGGCCGTGGACCGTGCCGCCTGCTGCTGGAGAAGCACCTGCCTAGCAGGGGGGAGCACAGATCGGGCCACACGCTCCATGCTCTCAGCGATGTTCTCCATTGCTGCCCCCTGCCGTTCTGAATTGGCAGTCATGTCTTGCTCCCACTCAGTATAATGCGGTTGCGCGCGGCGACCGCGTTGCTGGGCTTGACCCCTGCGGGACCCAAGGACCGGGTGTCCTCGCTGTGTTGGCACCGCCCGTGGCTGCACGACTACATGCCCCCGTCGACATGATGGCCCAGGCACATCAGTGACTGGTGTGGAGGGTGACCCTGCGTCCCGATCCACCACGGGCGGAGGAACCAAGACTGTCTGACCCCTCAGTGCAGGTGTCGCGGACAGAGAAGTGTCCACATCAGAATTACTCACCCCTGACACATGGACTTGATGCTCATCCAACTCGACATGGACGTCAGAGTCGTCATCAGGGCTGGACTCATAGGCAGCTAGAGACAAGATGGACTGTAGCACTTGGGGGTTTTCGTGGCCTACCACCCCACGACCCCCACTTGTGCCGAGTTGATGTAGTGGTAACAACCCTGTGTCTGGCATGACAACACCATCCTCCGCCTCCATTGCGTCATCACCTGAAAAATAGAGAGAAGAAAGGTCACTACACATGTCAGAAGCACACAACACACACACACACCGACAACAAACACATCAGGCAGACATGTGACACACAAAATAGAACCTGGCATGCATGCTGGGTCAACTTTGAATTGCTTCTGTGATCAGACCTGTTGAAAGGTGGCAGTTTGCATAGAAGTGGGTCTATGCAGTACAGCAAATGTGTATGTCACTCACTACCTATATGTACAAGGACTCCATGGTGTGTGTCAGGAAATGTGAAGGCAGTGCAAGGTCAAATTCAGGCATCACATGCACTGTGCATTCAATGGGTAGCATATCTACAAGCAAAGCACCCCTCCACCCAAGTACAAAAGCAGGGATGCCTAGTATGGTATCAAAAGGCTGGCCAATGACCTGTGTATTGACAGGCATTGTTGACTGTCATCAACAGCTTAATGTGATTCAAGTGACAACACTGCAAATGATGATGGGACAGTAAGCAGGACACATGATGAAAACTCTGGAGGCCGCCCACGTGTGAAGAAGACACTACAACAGTCGGACAGAGTCATTGGCCATTAAACAGGCTGAGGCCTGTGACCCACACAGATTGTCAGACCCTAAACATGTGTGCAACGCAGTACTGAGCCACAGTTGACATGGGAAGGCTGATGAGATGCCATGCAATGTATGTCACCCAGGACTTGTATACAGTGATCATCCAGTCAAGGACACATAGGGGCATGCGTGCAATGCACATGGAGCACGCATGGAGCATGGAGCATGAATGGGCACTCATGTCCCTGCGGGGCATCTGACCTATGCACAGTACAAGTGAGATACACTGCATCAAGTACTACTAGCAGATTGTACGCTGGACGTTAGCATGTACACAGGATGCATGAACTGGAAAGTACACAATGGCAAGATTGAAGCAGACCAGTGCTAAGGTGGAACTGGGGTGCAGAGTGGCGGAGGAGGGGCAAGGGAGCATGCCTACATGGATTACCCGCATGCAGGCAGAGGATACATGCACGTCAGTCATGCTATGACATTGTGCCTGGGCTGAGAGGAAGGTCACCCCACGCCACATGCATAAGGGCCAGTGAGCTGGAACATGGACCAGAGGGGTATACTGGTAACCAGCATGTGAGTAGGGTGCAATAATGGTGATGCGGACAGTCCCCGTCTGCTCCACATGTCCACCATCCAGCAGAGCAGACATGTATCACAGAAGCATTGCATTACTTACACATCAGAACCATGTACACGTCACATGTAGTGGCAATCATGCACAACACATCCCACAAGTAAAACGCACACGTTCTCAACAAACACGCATCAACACTTACTGGACTGGGCCTCAAAGTCCAGCATCTCTCCCACTCCTTCGTCCGATTCAGGTGGTATGAACTCCGCAACGAGTGACTCATGCGGAGTGAGCTCTTCCTCCTCTGGTGCAGGCGCACCGCCAGTCACCAGAGTCAAGTTGTAATTTGAGGCACGGTTAGCCTTAGCGCTGCGTTTGAGGTCATTCCAACGCTTTTTGCACTCTTGCGCCTTGCGCACCTCATGGCTGAATGAACGGACATGTTCCGCAACATGCTTCTAGTGGGTGTCACGGTGGGAAGCGTAGTCTGACTATTGGCACCCATTATCATGTCACGGCTGTGGCCCCGCACGTAGTCCACGAGGAAGTCCAGTTCCTGCTTGCAGAAAGGCGTGTTCCTCGATGTGCAGGAGGTCGTGGCTGTGTGTGGGGTCCCAGCCTGTGCTGCAGGTGCAACCTTCCTCCTCTTGGACTGTGGCGCAGACCGTGGCTGGCTAATGCCGCCCTGACCAGTATGGCCAGTGGGTTCAGTGGATTGAGCCAAGGGAGTGGCAGGTGGAGGGATGACCAAAGGCCTGACTTGTGTCAGTCTCAGCTGGGTGCCCTCTAATGGACCCTGTGCAGCAACATCTGCTGTGGCAGGGTCATTGACCGCAACGGTCCTGGTTGGCAGACTCACAACCGGGGTGTTGTTGGGTGCATCTGCCCCTGCACTTGCCAACACCCGGCTGTTCGGGGCAGCAGATGACATAACTGCCCCAGGGACACGTGTCTTGGTCAGAGCAGCCCTGAATGCCCCTACGGTATCCCTCCTGGCCTGTGGTAAATCTTCCAAGGGCTCCTGAAGTGCCAACGCAGCCTGCGCTGGCAGACCCTGAGCCTGGGTGGCGGTGTCCACAGCTGCACCTGCAGCTACCACTACCCTTGGGCCCGTGGCAGTCGATGGAACAGACTGCCGGGTCACACGGGCGCCAGTGCCAGATGCAGAAGCTGCATCTCCCGGAACCTCAGGGGGTGGTGGCATGACTGCCTCTTCCCCCTCTGTGGCCGCCCTGGACACCCTGGAGTCCCCCTACTCCCTGGTCACCACGGCCACGTCCCGGACCGCGCCCGCCACAAGGAGTATGCCCAACTGAGGTGCCCCTCACCTTTGCTGGCCTCCCAACCATGGCACAGATGGAGTAGTGCTGGCACAGATGAAGTAGTGCCAATGGGAGGTGTACAGCATAATTGACCTGGGCAATTGGGGTAAAGGGGGTGGGAAGCAAGATGTTAACATCCCCCCTGCACCTGCAAGGCAGTATGTGACCCCGGTGATGTAGTGACGGGTCACGCAACGCTCAGGCACCCCAAAACTGCAGTAAAACCATGCCCGCAACCCTGCAGCTTACATGCGTGGAATCAACCTCCCGCAGTACGCAGTGGCACCCAGTAACAGGAATAATGCGTACGCGTGGGACACGCAGGCTACTATGACCTCGAAAATGGGTGCGATACACAGGGGCACCCGCAGTGGGAAAAATAGCGTGTGCGACTCACCGTCTGACTAGGGCGATGCAGAAAAACACACGTAGCCAATATCCCCGCCAAAAGAAGAGATACGTCCTTGATAGCTGTGAAGTTGTGATGGCGCGCGAAACAACAGGAAGCAGCAACACACGTCGGTCTCCACGAAAGGCACGTACAGCGAACTGCTGTCCCCGCTCACCTTTAATCCGTGCTGAGGGAAACGCCCGCGCGCGTCACATCACTTACGCGCATGGGCCCTTTCCTCGGATTACACGCATTCACACACGGACGGGCAGTTTTTCACGCGCCAAACGGCCGTGCACGCCCACGCGCATCACGTCACAGAGGCGCTTACGCTTGAAGGGCCTTTGGTCCAATGAAAGCGCGTACGAGTGCTGATGCACTTACGTACTAGGGGCCTTTCCTCGAATCACACGCTGACGTGCACATTTTTCACGTGCCAAATCACTCCGTATCAAGCTGGCCACGCGTTCACACATGGAAGACCACGCTCCTGCGCAAAAGGCCGAATCACTGCCCCCCAGAGCCCCGAGCATGCTCCCACCTGCCATCTGCTGCTGCCTGACTGCCTGCTGCCCATGTGCCCTGCTATTTGCTGCCTGCACATCAGCCAGGGGTGCAGTTGCTGTGACCACCCCTGCTGGAACAGAAGACTCCCGACTGGGATACCATCGCTCCACAGCCCAGCCCCAGGACCCAGTTGCCCACCCACTCCTGCCTCTGGGGTTGCCATGTCGGGCACTACACCATCTGGCACCACTGGCAACCCCCAGCCAGAGAGGCAGTTGGGCACCAGCTTCACTGCCACCGAAGTTGGTGTCCTGGTGGAGTAAGTCCTGGGGCAGTATGATGCCCTCTTCGGAAGTTCCCGCGCCGACAAGGAAGGACGGACTCGGATCTGGATGGACATCTTGACTGCCATCAACGCGGAGGGGGTGGCAGTCCGTGACTTCCAACATGTCAAGAAGCGCTGGGAGGACTTCAGGTCCAGGACCCTCAACAAGGCCCGGCGCCTCTTGAAGGCAGCGGATGCTAAGGGGTGCCGGGGCCACCTGTCGGAACATCAGATGAGAGTCCTGGAACGCATATGCCCAGCGCACCACGTCCAGGTCCTTGAGAGGCAGACCCGTCTGGAGTCGAGTGGTAAGTGTACATGCATACTGATTGGAAGCTGTGCGTGTGGTGGTGTGCCAGTAGTGTGCAGGTTGTACATGTGTTTTTCTAGGGCCATGTATGGATGTGTATGTACAGGGCTGTGAGGCAGACACATGCAAGTTCTTTCATGTGTGAGACACATGGATGGTGTATGTGTGGGTAAGCATGCAAGTCAAATGCAGATGTGTGAGCACACATGTTTGGATTACTGAGTATGTCAGTTGGCATGGTTGTGGTGTCACACATGGATGTTGGTTCCAGCTGCATGTATGTGCACCGTGTACATGTGCATGTGTGTCTATTTGACAAGGGTGAAACAGTGATGCAACATGGATGCATGTGACCCTGATATGTGGAAAACTGATTTGCAGATGTGACATGGATGCCGATCTCAACACTGCGACAGTTGGCGGAGGTGTACACATGCATGTAAGTGTGGTGGCGTGTGTGCATGTGTAGTACACTCCCTGTGTTTCATGTGATGTCTGGCTCACCTTTGGCTGCTTATGCTGTTGTATGTGTATGGATGGTGCTGGCTGTTGCAATATGGCTGTGGAATAGCTCATGTGTGTGAGTCAAAATGACATGTGCGTTGGGGATTGTGATGCCATGTCTGAAGTTTGACAATGCCACTCACGTGGAACTGTCATGTGTGTATGAGTCCATTGTAAAGTGCCCTGATGCCTGTGTTTTATTTCTCCCTGTCTGCAGCGTCAACTGATGAAGAGGGCGGAGAAGGTGCTGTGGAGCACAGCGGCAGGGATCGAATCGCCAGCCGGAGACGCAAGGCCCGGCTCCCCTCCCAGGTTGCCATCTCGTCAGGGAGTGAGGACTCCGGTGCCGCGTCCCAGGCCGCAGCTGCCGAGGGGAGGTCCAAGAGGCGGAGGTCGGAGTTGGACTCCTCGGCAGCAAAAGGGGCAGCTGAGACCCAACAGGGCCCAACGGAGGAAGATGGCATGGAGTCATCCAGGTTGGTGGTGCTAGTGGTGCAGTGCAGGACCAGGGACAGGAGGCAGCACAGGCCGCTGCGGAGGTGCCTGTGTGCAATCCTGTCCCTGATCCTGTCACTGCATCATCTTGCACCAGCAGGGATGCCTACGTCCAGACCCGTTCTCAGGGAGGGGATTGGCTTACACCAACTGGCCTTCCTCTCCCTGCAGATGTGGCTATCCGGCACTAGGTTGAGCCATCCTGGGTGGGGTGGCGTTGCGTCAACATGCCATGCGAGGTGACCTGCAGTCTTTTCATGAGGAGATTGCACGTCTTCTCGCATGGATCGTTGACCGCGGTGACCCACTGGGCAGCTCACCAGGGCCGGATTCCTCCGTTTCCTGGACCTTGTTCCGACCCCCTCCTCAACTGAACCCCCTATGCCCCAGTCGTCCTCCATGCCATCTTCCTACCCATGTATCACCTGGGTGCCCTGTGGAGCTGCCTCTGACCCTGCGGCCAGGCTGGTGGACAACAGATCTCTACCACAGTCGGGAGTTGGACGTCCAGCAGGGGTGGCCACCTCCACAACTGCACCCCAGCTGGAGGAGGATGTGCAGGCAGCAGGAGCCAGTGCACAGCCAGCAGCACAGCAGCAGCAACAAGGTGGGAGGCATGATGGCTCGGGGCCTTCATCATCGGAGGGGCAGGCATCGGCCATAGGGCAGGAGGACCCTGGACGGGAAGTGTCTTCCATGTGGCAGCGGTTGGGCCATGCGATAGATGCGGAGCGGCAGCGAGCGGAAGAGGCACGGCTCACGATGGTCAGGGCGGAGAACTCCATGCATAGGGCCCTGAGGCAGGCCGAGTGCCTCGAGGCCATTCGCAGGGACATGGAGTTCCAGATGTCATCGTCCCTGTGAACACTCGGGGCCATGGAAGAGGACCGCCTCCGGGACATTGAGCAGAAGTTCGATGATGCCCTGGCCCGGGACATCCAAAAGTGAGCTGTCAGACTAGCCCGCTGCCCTTGTAAATAGTTAGATAGTGTTGGGTTTCCTTTGGTTTTTTTCTTTATTTTGGACTTTTAGGACAATGGACCACATTTTTGTATATAGTTTTTTTTATTAGGTAGGAGTTTTTGATAGGTTTCATTTCTTCAGTTGGGATCATGGATCCTGGATTGTTCATCTGTATATAGTTCACTGTTGGATTCTACTTTTTTATTTGGATTTCCCCATGGAGCAATGGTTTTCACTTTTGTTTTGCCCTTGGATTTCATTTTTCGAACTGTGACTTTGGACACCTTTCCTTTGGATTATGATTTGTTGTTTTTCATTATTTTACAGACATGCAGCTTTTCTTTTTTAATTTCCATTGATGTTTGTTTGATTTTAATTCCATTCATGTTGCTTTTAATACATGTTTTTCATCAAACTTCAATGTGTGGTATCATCTCATTGGTTTCATGCATGTCATGATATGGGTTTTGACATTCACTTGCACCCATTGTGTGTATGTGACGGACATGTGTTCATTTAGATACTTGCCATTGGGGTTGTATCATGTAATTGGCATTTCTAAGTGGGTGGATGCAATACTTGGATGGGTGTTTGGCATGTGGAGGCTGCCCATAAGGGCCAGGGATCTAGATTGTGATGACGTGTTGGCTGGGGGACATGTGTCGGGGCCTGCTGGCAGGTGCCCTGCACTGCTGCGGGGTGGGTGTGCAAGGGGACATGAGTGGGGGCCTGCTGGCAGGTGCTCTGCACTGCTGGAGGGTGGGGGTGCAAGGGGACATGAGTGGGGGCCTGCTGGCAGGTGCCCCGCACTGCTGGGGGATGGGGGTGCAAGGGGACATGAGTGGGGGCATGATGGCAGGTGCCCCGCACTGCTGGGGGGGGTCCAAGGGGACATGAGTGGGACATGAGTGGGGGCCTGCTGGCAGGTGCCCTGCACTGCTGGGGGGTGGGGGTGCAAGGGGAAATGAGTGGGGGCCTGCTGGCAGGTGCCCCATACTGCTGGGATGTGGGGGTGCAAGGGGACATGAGTGGGACATGAGTGGGTGCCTGCTGGCAGGTGCCCTGCACTGCTGGGGGGTGGGTATGCAAGGGGCCATGAGTGGGGGCCCGCTGGCAGGTGCCCCGCACTGCTGGGGGGTGGGGGTGCAAGTGGACATGAGTGGGACATGAGTGGGGGCCTGCTGGCAGGTACCCTGCACTGCTGGGGGGTGGGGGTGCAAGGGGACATGATTTGGTGATCAGTAGTGCAAGGAGACATGTGCCTTTGCTGGGGGGCATGCCCATGTTGGGTGGGCTGCCTGCGTGACATGACCAGGGGTGCAGGGTAGTCCCCTGTGGTGTGGGCTGCTGAAATCGCGTGTGAAACTTACCGCGCACCCCTGAAATACAAGTACCCTGCTGAAATCGCGTGTGACACTTCCCGCGAACCCCAGTAATACACGTACCCTGCAGAAATCGCGTGTGAAACTTCCCACACACCCCTGAAATACACGTACCCTGCTGAAATCGCGTGTAATACTTCCCATGCACCCCTGAAATACACGTACCCTGCTGAAATCGCGTGTGAAACTTCCCACGCACCCCTGAAATACACATACCCTGCTGAAATCGCGTGTGAAACTTCTCACGCACCCCTGAAATACACATACCCTGCTGAAATCGCATGTGAAACTTCCAGCGCACCCCTGAAATACACGTACCCTACTGAAATCGCATGTGAAACTTCCCGCGCACCCCTGAAATACACGTACCCTGCTGAAATCACGTGTGATACTTCCCGCGCACCCCTGTAATACACGTACCCTGCTGAAATTGCGTGTGAAACTTCCCGCGCACCCATGATATACACGTTCCCCGCTCGCACAGGGCCAATCGTGTGCGAAACTTCCTGCGAACCCCAGTAATACACGTACCCTGCTCGCACTGGGCCAATCGTGTGCGAAACTTCCTGCGAACCCCAGTAATACACGTACCCTGCTGAAATTGCATGTGAAACTTCCCGCGCACCCCTGAAATACACGTACCCTGCTGGAATCGCGTGTGAAATTTCCCACGCACCCCTAAAATACACGTACCCTGCTGGAATCGCGTGTGAAATTTCCCACGCACCCCTGAAATACACGTACACTGCTGAAATCGCGTGTGAAACTTCCCGTGCACCCCTGAAATACACATACCCTGCTGAAATCGCGTGTGAAACTTCCCGCGCACCCCTGTAATACACGTACCCCGCTCGCACAGGGCCAATGGCGTGTGAAACTTCCCATGAACCCCAGTAATACACGTACCCCGCTTGCTGTGCTGGTACAGGGTTAGCGCAGCCCTTTGCTCTGGATTGGGGATTTTGATGGCTTTTCCCTGCGCGAGGGGCGTTCTTGGGGGCGTAACTGGTGCTGCTGCAGGGTCGCTGCGCACTGTGCGCCACGGCTGCTTTTGGTAGCTGAAATCCATGAATACGCTGTGCGCGGAAATGGATTTTAGCGCACGCGGCTGGCGCAGAGATTCGCTCGCGCACACTGTGCGCCAGCCGCGTGCGCCACTTGTGCACTAAATTCTATGAATTACCCCCTAAATGTTGTTTAATGCTGTTTTAATATTCGTGTTTATATATATTCTGAAATTATTGTTGATTTTAACGTTTCATATTTCATAGTTCTACTGTACATTTTTATTAAGGTTTGGTCTTTTCTCAACCATAAAATAAAAATAAAAATATTCAGGTAAGGAAGAATGAAAAACCAATTCTTAAATAAATAAAATCACTACAGCAACTTCCTTCACAGAAATTCAGGAGATGTTTGTAAAAACCCATATGGAAACAATCAGATCCTGCATCCAGGCTAATTTCCTGCACATGTGAACTTGAATGACACAACTGTTGACATATGTTTTGGGAGAACACTTCTTCTGCGCAGTGCATTGATACCATAATCTGTATTATTATTTAAGGTGAAAAACTGTGAAACAGCTCACCACTTGGCACTTTAAAATAAAGCAACATTGTCAAATATCCCGTTAATGATTATGTACTGTATTTCTCAGTGTGGATTATTGGTTCCATTCAAAACAATGAAAGAAATACACTCTTCACAAGTGCTTACCGACCACACTTCACACCCATTAACTTCAGATTTCACTTTCTAATTTCCAACATTTCACTACAAAGTAACTGATCAAAAATGTATAGTAATATTTGAACATACAAAAGGTAACAATTCTTTAGTTAAAAATTATTATTTACCAGTCAAATTAGTTCAAAAGTTACTCCATTCAATTTTACAAGAGCAAAGTTAATTTGTAAATTACCAATGGATGCAAAGGTGCCTATCCCTGACGAGTGTCATTTTCTAAATAATTATTGACAAAACGGACCATAGGAAGTGTTCTTTTAACTAAGTAATGCCAATATAGGTGTTATAAAGGGCAAACAATACTTGTCAAAACCGCCATACACACACACCCATTCATCCATCCACCATGTCACCCATGCAAAAAAATACACACTCTATTATCATCCATGTGATCCCAATCAAATTGGTCACCTAATGTCAGGAAGACACATACACAAACTAAAGTCTCCCATATCTCCTGGCAACACACACACAACTTTTCACCCACCTACCAATGAACACAAATGCAACAATCCATCTTTTCACCCATGTGCACATCTAAAACTGTGTTTGTCTATCACATAAAGAAACACACACTTACATGCATCAATCCGTGTACCTATATCATATATGTATCACAGGTGCATGTGCTCACCTGCCATACACTTACTGAAACACACACCTAAAACGCCCTTTTTCAATCAAAAAGACCACCCACACAAACCCATGCATCCATCCACCATATCACTGATGTACAACTACACACATTCCATAACAAAGGCATGCCATCCCCTATCAATTCAGACACCTAGCATCACATAGACACATGCACAAACCGACCCCTGTCTCCACCTGCTCACATCACAAGACTCAAATATTCTTCCATATACCCTGCAAATAATCTCTCTTTCTACTACTCTCTTTCTCTCAAACACACAACCACACACACTAACACACACACACACACACACACACGCGTGGAGTCTTGTGCAATTGTGGGCAAACTCTGCAGTAAACATTTGTGGTAGGGCAAGAGACTTGCCATTGTGTGTGCCTTGACAAACACATCTGCTGGCAATATCTCCAGATGTTTTAAAACATAAACACGTATCTACCCACAGTCATCCTAACCTCCTCTATTGTTGTGGAGGAAGCATCTGCCAGCATGTCTTGAGATGTCTTGAGATGCAGTTAATTTCCCACCATAGCATAGATCTCTGTGAGTGCGGAGTCAGGCAGAGTCAGAGGAGGTGAATGAGGTGTTTCCCTGCAGTGTGTCTTCCGTGTTCATTTTTCTGTGACCTGCTAAAAAATCCCATCTCCCCCGCGGAGCGGGCGCGGAGTCAGGTAGATCAGAGAAAGTGAACGAGGTGTTTCCCTGCAGTGTGTCTTCCGTGTTCATTTTGCTGTGCGTGACCTGCTACAAAATCCCATCTCCCCCGCAGAGCGGGCGTGGAGTCAGGCAGTGTCAGAGGAGTCCGAGGAAGCCTGTGCAAGTCCTGCACTCTCTCCCACAGGACCAGCTTAAGCGACAGTGTCAGTCTCGCTCTCGCCACGAGACTGAATATCATGCTGCCTGGAAAAACGCATGCACAGTGGCCACTGCAGGCGGCCATGGAACTATCATTCGTGGAATCGTCTCCAGCAACAGTAGAGCAAGTGAGTCCATCTGAAACGAGGGGTCCCGGGGTTATTGGTGATACCGGGGGAGTGTTGGTTAAATCAACAGAGTTGTCTTCTTTTGTGCCCCCTTCCCAATTCCACTGTTGATCCCTCCCACCCTGCCTGCTGATGAGGTAACTGCGTTGTCCTCTTGATCCACAAATACTGATGCTAATAAGCGATTGCGGTTTATCGCAGAACAACCTGCCTTGTTTGATGGTTTAAAATCGGTATTGCAACTATTGAGCCCTGGACAAGACCAGATGCCCCTAGGCAGTGGATGTTTACCTACAGTGCTACCTGGAGGCGCCGAAAGTTCCTTTCAACACTTTTCTTCATGTCCAACTACAATTCCTCAATTACGTGTGCTAGCTTGGCAGTATTACAAACTGCTGCCATGTGGCTCTTCTAAAAGGGGGCTAACCTCTAGTTTATCGTTGCAAGCAACCATGCCGGAACAGGTCTAGCCAGCCTTGTGCCACTTTATATGCTATGCAGCTCTGTTAAATACAAATGGTGCTCACACTGACTATTCCACAAAAAATAGATGAAATTCCTTGGATGTTGTAAATAAAGTGCTGCTCGATCTAACACGTCTTAATAAAGACAGACTCTTGAAAAACAAAGAACCAGAAGTGTTGGCCACCGCGAATTACAACTTGCAAGGCCAACATGACCAACACACTGAACAATCCTTAACTCAAGGACCCATTGAGCCACTCGCAACAAGAATGGATGGGGTATCCAAACATAGAAGGATTGCGATGAGCAGTTCACCTGGTATTGGATGTTCCCAGAGGAAATAAATCAAAATGGGGAACTCAGGCAAAAAATGTCCAATAGTCCTTACAATCTGAGTCAGGTGAGCCATGCAATGGGTCTACAGAGAGACATATGTGATTGTCTTCGGATTGTTACTCTGCCATATACTCTCTAATGGAGTGACCATATCCAAAAATCAAGAAACTGAGAAATTGTCAGCAGCAAAGAAGAAAGTTCTGAAGTGTGGTTAACGAAAAACGCTTAAGCAAATGATGTCAATTGGTCATGAGAATTACAGTCAACCATAATTTCATCTAAAGCAATAACTATTGCACCATTCACAAAACTCTATGAACATCTCAACGAGTCTATTAAAGATCTTTCAACCTTGGTGGCTGTACTAAATACAAAGTTCTTCGACCTTGACAACAACAGTAATTACCTCAAAGAGGCTTAGCTTATGCTGAGCAACAAAACTGAGACAACAGTACACATAATCACTCAACAAATACAAAATAACAATGCAGAAAAGAAACTACTGGCAGAGGTGGCAAAAGAGGCATTGGGTTTCTTTGAGAACAAGAATGTGAGACCAACTCTTGAAACACCTTTGATTAGTGCCTGTTGCGAACGTGATCCTTTGCTTAGGGAACAACGTGACAGTATCAAGGAAAGAACAGAAGTTACCATCAATTTGGAATCAACTATGCTGAAGAACAATGTCTCGGAACATAATCTGGTACACAGTTCAGAGCCAACCTCGGAAGTACCGTTAGTGGTGTTGTCCAATGAAGAGTGCTCTGAATCACAGTATAACATGAACACCAACAATGACACTGTATCAGCAGAAGTCACACTGCCACAGAACTATCCCAAAGATGGTCTCTTGCGAAATAATGATGAAGCCACTGTACTCTCTACATTTTCTGGGGTATTACTGAGTACTTTCTCTCCTGATAACGTAGCTACTCTAAATCCACAAATTGCTTCGACTTCAACTTCCATCTCCCGTAGCTTGAAAAGAGTTCAAATATCGACTCTAGTATGTCTGGCATAAACCCTACACATCGAAACAATCAGCTAATTCTGTTTGAAATTTTTAAAGGTGTGCCTAAGAAAGCCAAGTTGGAAATTTCAAAGCCCTCACTTAGTGACTGCATGACAAAAAAACTAAAAACCAACCATCAAAAAAAAATGAGACGAGGAAGTAACTCAAGAAAATTCTTACGCAATATAAAAACAGTTAATGTAACAACAACTTGCAGGAGAAAAACACTAACCTAAAAATAGTAAGGAGGTTGATAAGGAGCCAGAAAGTGGCTCTTTTTTGGTATTAAATAATACCAATGAAGAATCACTTGATTTGATTAACATGGCAACCTATGAAGTTGATGACACGGATCCCCCGTTGGTGTCAGGTGTGTCAAAAGATAAAGTGCTAATTGTATCTTCTGCTGATACTCTAACGAAGTTGGTTGCAGTTGAAGACATAAATGTACAAGAAGTCCGAGATGTCATGAAGTGCGAAAGAGTATGCACACAACTTCAACCAATGCATATCGGCTCAATTGACAAAGATGGAGTAATTATTCCCTTTGTAACCATGGATGACAAAAGAAAAAAAGCTGAATAACGTTGCTTCTGGTGATGTACAGGCAAATTTAGCTGTAGCTGAAAACTTAAGTGAACAAGAAGCCCGAGACGTCTGGAAGTGTGAAAAAGTATGCATACAAACTCCACCAACTTACATTGGCGTAACTGATAAAGTCAGAGTCAGTTCCCCCTCCTACTTATGGACGACAAAGGAAATAAATCGAACAACAACACTCCTCCTGAAATTCAAACTAAGTTGGCTGCAGTCGATGTCTCAAGTGTACAAGAAGATCAAAATGTATGAAAGTGTCAAAGAGTATCTACATTAATTCAACCATCTCATCCTGCTGTAAGCGATAAAGAAAGAGTCATTTCCCCCTTTTTAACTATGGAGGAAATAAGTTGGCTGTATTAGGTGAAACTACACTTCCCGACTCCAAAACAGTGAGTCAGTTGCCCGGCCTGCAGCACCACCTCAATGACGACCTTAAACTTGAGTGTGCGAGTCAGGGGTCTTTAAACAGTCGGCAACTTGTGTACAAAAGGGAGCCTACCAACCTGTTGTCTACTAAACCAAAGACTACTGTCAAGACTGATGACGCTGTTCACAAACTGATATTGGAACGTGTTGACGATTCTGACAACTTAATTCTAAACCGTCGGAATGTGTTATGACTTTTTTGTCTCGTCCCATGTCTGAGGGCGATTGCATCAGATGATTTGAAAACCGTGGAATTCTTTAATGAAATTAGAAACGACAAAGTGATCCTGCATGTCCAGTCAATAATCATATGTGATATCCTGTTAGAGGCTGGCCAAAAATTACTCTCCCTTGGGTTTGACATCTATAAAGGATCAAATGTGGGCCTTGAAGTTGGAATTGACGCAAAACAAGAAGTTGGCAAGCCTTCTCTCTGAATTTTGTCCAGTGAAACAAACAGGACGGGCTTAACCCAAACACTGAATTTATGCCTTCTTTGAGCTCAGTGTCGGATGTAGTAGTCGGTCAATCCAAAGATAGGGAGCAACTGAAGATAACCATAGTGGGAAGGGTGGGCTCCACGACCTTAGTGTGTACCCCCGAAACACGCCCTGCATGCTCATTTAACAAAAATGACTGGGACTGGGTTGCGACAGCTTTGAACACCAAGCCGAGAAAATAATGCCAGGAATTGGCTGACCAGACTTCACTCAACCTAGAATCTTGGAATACAAGAGGGTTCACTCATCTGTTTCAAACACAGTGGCTTCACAATCTCGACATGGTCTCTCTATGGGATCCTTGGCTGACTGTTTGTCCAACTTTACAAGATTTTGAAGTAGCCTCAAATCCTGCAATAAAGCACTTAAAAGGAAGACCAATGGCAGGGTTGCTGATTGCAGTAAAGAAATCTGCTGGCTTGAGGATTGTGGAATCTAATGTCATCTCACCTTTCATTCAAGTTGCTATAGTGACTAGGTCTCAAAAAAGACAGGAGTGACTGTGAAACTTTCAATATTATTAATCTATACTGGAATCATTCTGTCGCAGGCACTTCATCCTTCATTGACCACGTCACCACAGTTATCGACGCACTGTTGGATTTCTCAAGGTCCCGGAACTTAATAATTTTTGGTGATCTTAACATTAATTGTGTGAACCATGGCTAAGAGAAGAATGACAAAAAAGGAAGATTGGCAGCTTGTGAGCTGGCAGCTGACAATTGGGGTCAAGAGATGGACGCCAGAAAGATGTTTATGTTAAATGGTAACCTGGCTGGTGATATCCCAGTCAAAACAACGTGGAAAAGAGCAGACCAGCGCTCAGCTCTTGACTATATCTTTGTCTCCGAACCAGTGCACACAGCCTCTTGGCTAGAAGTTAAACCAATGGACCATAGTGATCATGATATGGTGAAGCTCACGTTTAATGCCTTAAGTCTACCAGTGCAAATCACGTAGCCACATCCTGTGCGTGATGGTTCCAGTAGAATAAGACTGGAGCTTGAAGACAAGGACATTCACAACATTGTCACTAAACTTAATTTAGATAATGGTGAGATCAAATATCAACATCTGCTAATCCAGTTCACGGAACACAAACAAGGCCTTAAACAATGGAAGTTCGCTAATAGATATAAGTTTGACCTACAAGTACAACAGTGGAAAAGACTGATGCGACGTGAGATAAGAAATCTTCCGAGATCTGACATCGTAGTCTTTCTAGTAATTAAAAAAGACGTTAAACAGAAATATAAGAACTGGAGTAAGGCCCACAATTCAGTGCTAGTTCAAAATGACTCAGAGGAAATGATGGCCAGGATGGCAAACAAAAACTCCTCAGAGTTTTGGAGGCTCATCAATGACAGATTTGCACCGCAAGACGCTCTACAGGCAACACAGATTTCGGAAGCAACCTGGGTTGAATTCTATACTGAAATGTATAGTGAGAATGGAAGCTCCAACGATTGGAGCTCATCCAAGTTTGCCTCATGGGACCTGGTGTTTGATCGTGGCAACAAACTGAACACAATAAATGTATGCTTCAAGAGCCCCAGGTCCTGACGGACTTAATAACTACACAATGAAGCAAAATCCCAAAGCATGGGCAGACTTCTGAATGACCCTTTGTGAAAGAATTATAGCACAACGTAACACCACCAGATCCTGGAAAAGCACCATAATTGTTCCTATTTTCAAAAAGGGGAGTCGGGCCAATCCAAAAGACTATAGGCCTATCGCCCTTCTCAATGTCTTAGGCAAGATCTATGCAACTCAACTGCAATGTAAATTGCTAAAATGGTCTACCAACACTAACCATGTTGATCCAAGACAAGCCGGCTTCGTGAAGGGTGTTGGGTGTGGCCTTAACCTCCTTCTACTGAACTTAATCAAGATGGAAGCAATAAGAACAAATACCAAAGTCTATCTGGCCCTCATAGACTTCTCCCATGCATTTGAGAGCATTGATCGGGGGATCTTGTGTAACAAATAATCCTCTTGGCA
Organism: Ambystoma mexicanum; assembly: GCF_040938575.1. Taxonomy (NCBI): domain Eukaryota; kingdom Metazoa; phylum Chordata; class Amphibia; order Caudata; family Ambystomatidae; genus Ambystoma; species Ambystoma mexicanum. The sequence continues at coordinate 643,909,230 of NC_090930.1, read as the reverse complement.
CTGTCCACCAAGCCTCATCGAGACAATTAGAGAACTCAACACCAATACTAACATTAAGATTAGATTGGACCATAGTGGGACTCTATTGGTTTCAATACAAACTTTTAAGGGTGTGAAGCAAGGCTGTTGATTGGCAGCAATCATATTTAATATATTTCTATCCGACATAGGTGAAGCACTTAGTGATGTTTCCTCATTTCCACCAAAGATCAATAGAGCCCATGTGGGCTGGCCTCTTTATGCTGATGATGTGATACTTTTAGACAAGGCGCCTATTGGGCTACAGCGGAAACGTGATGCACTAGAATCCTATGTGTCAAACAACGTTCTACAGATTAATAAAAAAGAAGTGTGAAATAATGATTCTTCAAAACCTGATGACTGTAAAAAACAAACAGGTAAATATGTTTGGCACTTGGAAAAAAACAGTTTGGCAACAACATGAAGTGGCAATATTTGGGGACTTGGCTAAACACCAATATAAACAACGATCCTTGGGCCCAATCAGTAAAAATCATATGTCGGCAGTTAGCTTGTCAAGCATCGATTGTCAATAAACACTATGGGAAATTTTCTTTGAAACCAACTTTAGCCTTTTATCTTCAAAAGGCGGTGCCAGCAATGATTTTCTGTGTGGAAAGTGCTTTTGGCTGCTCTTATGAGTTATGGTGTATGTTGGAGAACATCTTTTGGGTCAGGGTTTTACAATTACCCAAAGGAACACCAACTGCGTGCATACGACACAAACCTGGTTTAACGTCAATCCATGCTAGAGTATGTTGGAACGCACTATGTATATTTAAAAAAACCATAACTTCTTCGTTGCCACAGTTCAAAATATAACTCTGGCAGTGACAAAAATATCACTATGCTAGCCTTATGGAGTAAGCAATGCCTGGAAGTTCGCAAGGTTCATGACATCTCAGTATCTTCACTACTGGACAATCCTGATTTAGCCAAAAGACAGCTTTGGAGATCAGACTAGTGTCAAACATGTGAATTAAGAAGGAGATCTCAATTAATGAGTGAGGTGCCTTACGAAGCAGGAGCCCTTGGCGAATTGCAACCTTATTTATCACAGTTTCCTGATCAGAACTCGAGATCTCTAAATATGCGGTTCAGACTTAATTTATTCCCGAATAAAGATCGCACGGGAATTTGGAACCAAAACACTGAGGCGGATCAGACTTGCCGATTCTGTGAACAAAGTGTTGAGACACTGAAGCATTTGACTTTATTCTGCCCAAAGTTATGGAATCTACAAACTCAGAACTTTGGGCACAGTCATTTGCAAGTATCTAACCTATTGTGCAGATGAATGGTGGCAAGGCATGTTTACTGGGTTAGATCGGAAACTAATGTTTGCTTTGGTAAACTTTCTCAGGGAATTAAAAGTTTGCCTTATTCCCAGTAGACCGGATTTTGAACTCGAGTAATTTAGAGTAAAAACTGACAAATATAATAAGTTGGGTCACAACTCAATAAGTGGGAGTTGTTGGGGAAAGTCTATAAGAAATGTGGATGATGTTTGTATGTTGTTGTTTTCTACTTGTTGTGTGTTCCTTTTTAAGGTTTATACAAACAAATAAAATAAAAAAAATAAAAATAAATAAAACATCACTGTGATGTGAAAGGAAATGACCAACAACAGACAGTATGACCAGCTGAAGCTAAAGGACTGTATTGCTTATTTGACTTTCTGCCCTTATGTGATGGGGAGGCTGGCTGCACCTATATATGGGAGCAAGTCATGATTTCCTGTTCCTGGTCTTCATGGCAATTGGTTATCATATGTGGGAAGCCGGAAAATACTGTAGAACTGTCCAGACAACGATTGTGTCTAGAAATTGACTGCACACTGAGAACCATATAGAGTCGTCACGAATAGTCACATGGCATATATATCAATATTAAACAATTAATGCATCAATATTTTTTCCAATTACTAGCAGAACAAACAACCGACAGACACTATAAAGCTCAGATATAGATACTGCTGCAAAGGTACATTTTATATCTAAGAAAACATATGGCCACTTTAAAGTGCAACACTATTCACACAGAAATACTTACACCACAAAGTAATGCAGCAAAAAAGTTTTTAATGACGGTCGAAGAGAACCCTATACATTTTGGGACATATGTCCCTTCTTCAGGGTTAAACGATTGCACGATTGCAGCATTCCTGGAAAAATAAATAAAAACATCATACAGTAAGATCATAATCAAACATACCATATGTCAGAAACACGGTACCAACACCCCTTTTTTGGAACCACACAGATGAATTCGTAATCTGATACGGTCAGGGGTTCACAAAATGAATTCCCTTTGGTATTAAAAACACAGTCAGAATTGCCAAATTCAAAGTATCACAGTGGTTAATGACAACTGTCCACATTAATGAACTGACAACTGTAAAATATAAAATAAAGCAAATGCATCATCAAATGTGAATCAGCAAACCCAAAATACCAACAATGTCTTGACGAGAGAAAACAATTGACCTCCTTAATAGAAACATATACACGAACCTGCCGATGTTTTTGTTAGGGAGAATTCTCTGTTTAGGCTGAATTTCCTAACCTAGTGAGTCCCCCAGCAGCTTTGCTGGATTTCTGGAGTTTATTTTTTTCCATCCTGCCAAGAGTGAGACTCTTTTTCTCCCACTCTTGGACATGAATGTGTGTAATTCCTTTGAATGTCAATGTGTTCTATGGGCTATGGGGTCTTTTACTCCATAGGGTCTCATATGTTTTGCTATGTGTGTTACACTGCACCCTACGTGCCGTGACACTGGGGCGTCCTAGCGGACCTCCATCATAGACTCCATACCCGGGGACTGACTACTGTCTCCCCGGGCATGTAAAGTCACCATTGGCTTTACTAGACCTAAATATACTAACAGAACTAGTACAAACCATCCTATTGTGGATGTACTAGTAGGGGTAATTCGATTACTCCTGGGTCTGTTGTTCGAGGGGGCACTGTCCCGTCCCCCCTCGTCAAGTTTTGGCTGGTGGCAGTGGAAACTACTTGTTATATTCGAACCTGAATATAACTCTATGGGATTCTTCCCATTGTTAGAGATTGATACTGTTTCTCATTAATCTCTAACATACCTCCGGTCTACTTATCTTAAATAAGTCTATCGGATGGTATTTTCTGCCAGAACTCAGCTTTTTAAAATGGCGTCTGTGTTCGTCTCTGTGACTCCTAAACCAAAGGTTGAGCCCTTTGTTCCACTTTTGGCGGGCCTCTGTACAGAGACCCTCCAAAGTGGTGCCATTCTGTCTGGGTTACCACAGGGGTGTGGGAGGGGTTTTAGGCACCCTGGACCGAGTTGCTTTGCCAACTCCGGTCGCACTCTGGTGTGATTGGCCCAAGTGGTGAGCCTCCCCGCTCACCACTTACGATGTGTTGATTGACAGCTAGGCTGAATGAATGGGGGTTTTCTGCATAAAAGCAGGGCTTTTGGGACTGGATCTTCAGAAGTCACCACAGGACCTAAGAATCCGACAAGGGTAAAGCTGAGCCGACCTGCAACGACGACACATCCGGTGGAGCCCTGCTGAACCAACTCACCACTTCCCGACGACAGAGGAGATCTCCCTGCCGGAGAGTCTCTTCCCCTGACTGGTGGGAACAACCAGTCCCCTTTGCTTTTTCTTCGCCTCAGGACGCAGTGGTCGAATTGCCCGTGCAGAGCACATCGGCAACCGGATAGCCACTACCCCTGTACTGCGACCAAAAGGTGGTGCCTTGTGACGGAGCACTCCGCGGCTGGTCTCTTCCCTGGTGGTGCAACAATCTTCAACTTTCCTTCGACGACGAGATCCTCTCTTCTCTTGGCAAAGACCGGACGTGCACCCACCACCAGGAAGAACTGCCCCCGCCGGAGCTGTTTCTCCACAATCAAGGTACTGTGTCCGCCTGGCTTCCCTTGTTGCCGGATAGAGTGAGGTGTCTTAATCCTCGCCTCTCCATAGGGTCGCCTCCAAGCTTTCTCTAGCGTGTTGTTCTGAACTGGTTCAATCTGCCGATAACAATTTGCTACAAAGACTCGAACGCATTTCCACTAAGAGACTTTTTTGGGACATATCGCCTTGCCTCTCTCCGAGTGGGCCTGGCCTCTGAACTTTATGATCTATTGTGGTTCTTGCCTTCTTGCCTTGCATTTTTCCCGTGAAGTATTGAACTGTGTTGATTTCGTAACCTACTTATTTTTCTCTCCCGTCCTAACTAATATTAGAGTGCCATCTAGGTTGAGGCATACACCTCTGTCTGCAAATAAGTGATGCTGGTAGAACCTAGACTTGTCGAACTATTGTTAGGGGCATTGATCGTTTCTTCTTCGTAGAGTAATTGTAATTGAAGTGTTTGCCGTGATAGTGCCAAAGTGTTTTCTATAGATGTTCCGTTATAAATAAATACCTTAATATATTTACACTGAAGCCTCGTTGCGTGTTTGCTTAACTTACTGTGAAGAATTGCCCTATTTTGTATACTCCACATACTGCTTAACTCTTCTTGAGGGAAGTCTGACTGCTCAGCCACAGCTACCAAGTGAATCTGTGTGGTACAGACTGCTACCAAGTGGGTTTACTGCCAAACACCTGTAGTCCTAAATCTTTTGCAGTGGTCCCAGAGGGAACTGCACAGGTTTCCGCCTAACACTGGTGTACAGCGGTGGGATTTGTACAGAGTATTCAGTTTAGAGTGCTTTTCGACACTTTAGGATAACTAACCACAAAGCGTAGCACTAAAAAGCAACTTTCAAAAACATGTCTACGATGGAAACTTACAGTCAAGAGTCCTTGTCAGGTGAAAATACTGAGAGTTTGCGAGCTCTCTGTAGACAAGAGAATCTTCCTGTAAGAGGCAAGAAGTTAGAACTAATAGAGAGATTGCTGGCGAACCAAAGTCTGGGTACTGGTTCAGAGGAACCAATTTCTCCAGCAAATGTAGATAACAGTGATGGTGTTGATCTAAATCGTAATTCTGATGATAGTGATGAAGAGGCTGACGACGACGGAGAGGCTAACGAAACTGTCTCCCCTGCTCCTCTACCTGCCTTACCAGCTGTACCTACGGGGCCCATACCAGGTCCCACAAGTAACCCTGCTTATTTTGAACTTGAAAAAATTAAGCTCGAATTAGAATACAAAAGGTTCTTGGCTCAATTGGAACGAAACCAAGAGCTCGAGTTCAGACGGATGAATACCCAGGCTGAGCAGAAGCAAGCTGAGTTAAGACTCAGGGAAATAGAACTTAATCACGAGTTAGAGATGAAAAAGTTGTCTATGGAAAATGCTTATCTCTCCTCTGGTTCCTCTAGGAGCTCCAGTCCCAAAAGACCCCGGAAGCCGAAGGAATTAGTGGGTATGTATGAACCGAGATTGGATGTGTTGGATTGGTTAAAACTGTTTGAGTACAATCATGGGCTCCAGGACATCACTGGGAATGATTTACTTCCCTGGTTGTTCTCTAGGCTCCCTCCTGTTGCGACTGATGTGGTAATGGAGTTGGGGGAGGCGGATAAGACGGATTGCGAAAGTGTGAAACTAGCTTTGATAGCTAGATTCGGGAAGACCCCTTCCCAGTATCTTAAGAGGTTTAGAACCCTCAAAAAGCATGATGGTACCCCTTGGGCTACCTGGGTGAGTGAAGGGTTGAAAAACGTAGAGGGATGGATTAAGGGTTACAAAGTGAACACTTATGAGGGTATGAAGAATCTTTTTATGTTGGAGTCGATTTATGATGCCTGTTCTCCTGAGCTCAGACAGCACTTGGCTGATTCAAAGGAATTGGATTCCCGGACGCTAGCTAAGGCTGCTGATTTATGGGTTGCCAACAGGGCTACTCATAAGGATTCTGGGGCAACTCAGAAAAAGGATGAGGGAAAACAGCCTAAAAAAGACTCAAAAGAGAATTCGAATAACTCCAATTCCAAAGAGGGCCCCAAACAAAACCAGAAGGGTAAGCCACCGGGAAAACCACAGCAGAATAGTGTGTCTTCTGGTGCCAAACCGGAAGGAGGTCAGAACAAGCCGCCATTCCAGAAAGCATTTGGTAAATGCTTTGTTTGTGGCTCGACTGACCACGTGAAAGGAGATCCCAGATGTAAGGGTAAACCTTCAGGAGTCCAGCTTGTCTCCTTAGCCTTCGCTCCAGAGGAGGAAGTCCAAATGGCAAGTGGAAACTTTCTACTGCTGGCTGATGAACCCATTGGAGTCTCAGCCAGCGTTTCTTTAGTATCTCTGGGGTTGTGAGAACAACAGAATTTAGATGTCTATAATTCTATCCCCGATAATACTAAAGAGTATTATAAGGACAGTGTCCAGGTGAATGGTCAGGAGACTCCTGCCATTAGGGACACTGGGGCCAGCATAAATGTGGTGGATAAATCATTTTTTCAGGCCGAGGATGTTGCTAAGGAACCCAAAAGCCTCACCAAGTTAACTGGAGGGCCTGTGCAGATGCTTCCCCAATTACCAGTTCTCATCCAGTGTAACGACATGACTGTGAAGATACCTGTCAGCATACAGAGTGAGGTACCAGGACGCGTACTGTTGGGTAACGATTTGAAAACTCTCGGAGTTGTATCGCATACTCCCAGACCTCCTAGTAAACGGTTACAGGAGCTAACCAGACCCGCAAGAGAGAGGACCATGCGCGGCACTCTCCAGGAGATGATGAAGAAAGAAATCACTCCTGCTCCACTGGAAATGTCGGCCGCTGTCTCCAAGAAATCAGAAGTGAAAGGGAAACCTAAGACTTCTATCTCGAAACCAGCAGCCAGCATTCCAGTGCAGCCAACACGGACTTCCCCGCAGTTGTCCAAAGTTACACCCGTAACTCCACCTCCAGCCGAGGCTGAGAGGGAGGTACAACCCTGTGTGATAGATTTGGACTCTGAGGAAGAGCTAATGGAAGGCAAGAAACTCATTGGAGATCTGGATCCTGTTGACCATCCTGAGCTGCAGTCTTTACTGGCAGAAGGTGGACCCAGCAGGGCAGACTTCAGTAAGGGACAGAGAGAATGTCCAACTCTGGGAGGTCTTCGCCACCAGGCAGAAGCTCAGGCTGAAGGGCAAGAGCCTGGGAAATACAGGTTGCACTGGGAAGATGGCCTCTTCTACAGTGAACCGACCGAGTCTGCACCTGGAGACTACAAACGACTTGTAGTACCCCAAGAGAACAGACCATAGTTCTTGCAGTTAGCCCACGAGATTCCTTTGGCTGGTCACTTGAGTTTCGAGAAGACTAAGGAAAGGCTCTCTCTCTACTTTTATTAGCCAAAGATGGGGGCCGAAGTAGAAAAACACTGCAGGAGCTGCCACACCTGACAGACCTCTGGTAAGGTTGGCTCCAAGAACGTGGCACCTTTAGTGCCTCTCCCAGTTGTGGGAGTCCCGTTTGAGAGAGTAGGGATTGATATTGTTGGTCCCCTTGATCCTCCAACCTCCTCAGGCAACAGGTTTATACTTGTTGTAGTAGACCATGCTACTAGGTATCCTGAGGCAATTCCTATGAGGACTGTTACAGCTCCGGCTGTGGCTAAGGCCCTCCTTGGTATCTTTACTAGGGTCGGGTTTCCCCATGGGTCAAACTTTATGTCCCACTACATGAAAGCCATGTGGAAAACCTGTGGAGTTACTTACAAGTTCTCAACAGTTTATCACCCACAAACCAATGGATTGGTAGAACGGTTCAACCGAACCATGAAGAGCATGATAGGTGCTTTAAAAGAACCCCTTAAGCGTAAGTGGGACCTTCTACTGCCATGCCTTCTCTTTGCTTATAGAGAAGTTCCTCAGGAGGGAGTAGGTTACTCTCCCTTCGAGCTTCTCTATGGTCATCCCGTCAGTGGTCCATTGGCCCTGATTAAGGAGGGGTTGGAGAGTGCTCCTTCCCCCAAGCCAGTCAGAGTGACTGACTACGTGATAGGTCTCTGGAGGAGAATGTCGCACATGATGACGGAAGCAAGCGATAACTTGAAAGCTGGACAAGCATTGGTCAAGCACTGGCACGATCAAAAGGCTAACATGGTTGAGTTCGCTCAAGACCAGCTCGTTCTCGTTATGATCCCAACAAGGCAGAGGGCCTTGCAAGATAAGTGGATGGGACCCTTCAGAGTTGTGGGTAAACTCGGAGAGGTCAACTATCTGGTGGACTTGGGCAATCCCAAGGAGGCTCCGACAGTCTTTCACACCAACCGACTCAAAGCGTATGTCTCAAGACCCGATGTAGGAGCGTTGCTTCTAGCATCATCCGAGGAAGAAGAAGAGAGTGAAGCTCTTCCGGATCTCCTCAGAGGCCTACCTTTGGACGAACAAATTGAAGGAGTAAATCTCTCCTCCAATCTGACACCCCAGCAACAAGCAGAGTGCAAATCCATGTTGAATCAGTTTGATTCTCTGTTCTCGCTTTCACCAGGCTTGACCCCTTGGGGCCAGCATGACATACTCACTGGTGACTGTCTGCCGGTCAAAAGCAGAGGATACAGAATGTCAGAAAACGTACGAAGCCACATCAAAGGTGAGGTCAGCAAGATACTCGATCTCAGGGTAATAGAGCCCTCTACTAGTCCATGGTCTAGCCCAGTTGTGTTAGTACCAAAGGCCGGATCTAAAGAGCTTAGATTCTGCGTGGATTATAGAGCTCTTAATGCAGTCACCAAGACTGATGCCCACCCTTTGCCAAGAACAGATGAGTTGGTGGATCAACTTGGCGCCGCCAAGTTCCTCAGCACATTTGACTTGACGTCAGGCTATTGGCAAATAGCCCTGACAGACCATGCCAAGGAGAAAACTGCATTTTCTACCCCTGTTGGTTTATACCAGTTTAAGGTAATGCCTTTCGGATTGAAGAATGCACCTGCTACGTTTCAACGGATGGTAAACCAGGTTCTGAATGGGACGGAGGACTTCTGCATGGCATACTTGGATGGCATCGCAGTGTTCAGCAATTTCCGGGAAGAACATGTAACCCACCTGAGAGATGTTTTGCAGGCTCTTGGACGAGCCAATCTGACCATAAAGGCGAGTAAATGCCAAATTGGACAGAGTAAGGTAGTCTATCTTGGACATGAGGTAGGAGGTGGAGAAATAAGGCCTTTGCTCAGTAAGATTGAAGCTGTGCAAAATTGGACAACACCTACTACTCAAACCCAAGTGAGAGCCTTCCTAGGCCTCACTGGGTACTACAGGAATTTAATAGAGAACTATGGGACCATAGCTTCTCCACTGAATGTCATCTCCTCACCCAAGTTTCCTAAAAAGGTTAAATGGAACGAGGAGTGCAATCAGGCTTTTGAAAACCTGAAAAAGGCTCTTTGCCAAGCCCCAGTACTCAGAGCTCCTGATTACCGCCAACACTTCATTGTGCAGACAGATGCTTCAAATGTAGGGATAGGTGCCGTACTCAGTCAACTGGATGGGAAAGGTAGGGAGCACCCCGTTTGCTTCATCAGCCGCAAGCTGAAGGATCCTGAAACAAGGTGGGTAACAATCGAAAGAGAGTGCTTTGCTATCGTGTGGGCTCTGAAGAAGTTTAGGCCGTTCTTGTATGGTTCTACTTTTGTCATTCAGACTGACCACCAACCCTTGAGATGGTTAATGCAAATGAAAGGGGAAAACCCAAAACTATTGAGATGGTCGATCTGCCTGCAAGGGTTTGATTTCACCATTGAGCACAGGTCAGGGTGTCACCACCAAAATGCTGATGGTCTCTCTAGGAGGTATGTCATCGACTAGAGGTATGAGATTCATCCAGGAGTGGATTAAATCCTCCTGTCCCTTAGTCTGGGGGCGGCGAGTGTTAGGGAGAATTCTATGTTTAGGCTGAATTTCCTAACCTAGTGAGTCCCCCAGCAGCTTTGCTGGATTTCTGGAGTTTGTTTTTTTCCATCCTGCCAAGAGTGAGACTCTTTTTCTCCCACTCTTGGACATGAATGTGTGTAATTCCTTTGAATGTCAATGTGTTCTATGGGCTATGGGGTCTTTTACTCCATAGGGTCTCATATGTTTTGCTATGTGTGTTACACTGCACCCTACGTTCCGTAACACTGGGGCGTCCTAGCGGACCTCCATCATAGACTCCATACCCGCGGACTGACTACTGTCTCCCCGGGCATGCAAAGTCACCATTGGCTTTACTAGACCTAAATTTACTAACAGAACTAGTACAAACCATCCTATTGTGGACGTACTAGTGGGGGTAATTAGATTACTCCTGGGTCTGTTGTTCGAGGGGGCACTGTCCCATCCCCCCTCGTCGAGTTTTGGCTGGTGGCAGTGGAAACTACTTGTTATATTCGACCCTGAATATAACTCTATGGGATTCTTCCCATTGTTAGAGATTGATACTGTTTCTCATTAATCTCTAACATACCTCCGGTCTACTTATCTTAAATAAGTCTATCGGATGGTATTTTCTGCCAGAACTCGGCTTTTTAAAATGGCGTCTGTGTTCGTCTCTGTGACTCCTAAACCAAAGGTTGAGCCCTTTGTTCCACTTTTGGCGGGCCTCTGTACAGAGACCCTCCAAAGTGGTGCCATTCTGTCTGGGTTACCACAGGGGTGTGGGAGGGGGTTTAGGCACCCTGGACCGAGTTGCCTTGCCAACTCCGGTCGCACTCTGGTGTGATTGGCCCAAGTGGTGAGCCTCCCTTCTATAGATGTTCCGTTATAAATAAATACCTTAATATCTTTACACTGAAGCCTCGTTGCGTGTTTGCTTGTCTTACTGTGAAGAATTGCCCTATTTTGTATACTCCACATACTGCTTAACTCTTCTTGAGGGAAGTCTGACTGCTCAGCCACAGCTACCAAGTGAATCTGTGTGGTACAGACTGCTACCAAGTGGGTTTACTGCCAAACACCTGTAGTCCTAAATCTTTTGCAGTGGTCCCAGAGGGAACTGCACAGGTTTCCGCCTAACAGTTTTCTCATTCTCCAACACTGTAAATAACAGAGAAGCACCATTGCGATCACTCATCCATCAACCATTGCCATCACTCATCCATAACATCCTAACAGTAAAGTTTTAGAAAACACGGCACCAGACCATCATCTCTACTCATATGAGATGTGTCAAGTAGAACTACATCCATCTTCTCAGCTGATGAAGGTCCATTGTATGTTCGTTCAGACCCATACACCTTAAGCATCCCCTACGCAGTGAGTAATGTTTTTTTCCACAGTGAGTAATTCCAGAGGCCCTCTTTCTTCACCCTACACGGCCAGGAGTGTTCACAGACGATGAGTCTGGTGGACAAGCCAACAAGAGCAATGCACTTCCTGATAATGGTGAAGGCCATCTTCTTGACATTTCTGGTGGAGGGGTTTTCAGAAAAGGTATGGCAGCATTTTCTTCCTGACACTGTCTCTTAAGCAGTGAAATTGTTACACTGTATCTCTTCACATATGAACTGTATTCCAGTCTACATTGTTCTTGTAATTGCTTGAAACATGGCTATTGCTTGAAACATGGCTAAAGAGATGAGGTCAGGAGGTATTCCCTGTTATCATCGATTAAGGCGATGCAAGGTTGAGAGCACACACCTCAGAAGCCGATCTGTAACCACCTGGACAGCCAAATAATGTATCCATACCATGACGAATAGGTTATATCGTGGCAGGGAGACCTGTGGAAGTATTTCACTAAGTGATGTGATTCAAACATACTTGGTGGTATCCTCAAAAGGCTGCAATGCACAACAGACATCAGACAGCAGCTTGCTCTGTCTTGTTGAAAATAACACCAAATCTAAAGCTTGGCTGTAACTCGTGCAATAATCATTGATGGTTTTGTATTTTGACTTAGTATGGCCAACATGTGCAAAGTGGAATTCTGGTGTGTGGCAAGGGCAGTCTTCAAATGGAATTGTAGCATAGTTTGGCACCACTGCAATTGGTGCAGCACCTGTTTTGCAATGGAAGCTGAGGAGCAGAAGTGTGAACTCCTCATCCGGACCATGACACTCATGTACTTCATGGGCTGGCAAGAGCTGATGACACATTACACCTGAACTGCGAAAATAATTCACTGACAGGCCGCTTTGATCGAAAGGGAGCCTTTTGGGAACTGCGCATGTGTTCATTGCACAGTGAACAATGAGTAAAAGGGGAACTCCAAGGGAGCCGAATGTAAGGTAAGGAGGGGTTTGCGGGAGGGGGAGCAGTGTACGCATATGTGTATACACTAGTGTAACACAGAGCACAGAGGCCCCGCCGCCGGGGGGCGTTAGCACATGTCCCAGCAGGGGGACCCACTTGGATGAAAAATGAAAAAAACACATTTCTTTTTTTTTTTTAATTTCTTTTCGAAATCACTTTGCCTTCATAAATAAATTATTTCTGTAAAGGAAATAATGTCTTTATGAAGATAGAGTGACTACAAAAAGAAACTTTCTTTTTGAAGTCCAAGGGCTACCCTTACCCCTTGACATGGAAGAACCCAGGCTGGAGGCCTCCATGTCATGGGGTGGGGGAGCCCTAGGACTTCAAAAAGAAATAGTTCATTTTTGAAGTCACTCTGCCTTCATAAAGCAATGATTTCTGTTATGGTTCGGTCCTTAACAGAAATATTTTTTTTATGAAGTCAGAGTGATTTCAAAAAGAAATAATCAGCCTCATTACAAGTTTGGCGGTAGCCTTGCTGGTAAGACCGGCAGGCTTGCTGCCAAACTTGCACTTTTTGCTGGCACCCGCGAATGGGCAATTACCGGGTCATTACGGCACCTCCGGACCCGGTAATTGCCCATTTGCGGGTGCCAGAAAAAAAATGCTCCCCATTCCCATTTGATACCCAAAAGGTTCAATGGGAATGGGGAGCTCGGATGCACCGGCTCCATTCAGAATGGATGCACCAGTCACCTCGGATGCACCATTCGGTGCATCTGACATGCTCTGCTCGCGTGTGCCGGTACACCCACCAGGACAGACCTGGCGCATGGGAAGGGGCTCATGAGCATAACTCGTAGTTTGCCGGTCTAGTAACAACGGTACAGGCAAGCTTTCCGGTTCCGTAGTTACTGGACCGGCAAACTTATACTGAGACACAATTTCTTTTTGAAGTAATAGGGCTCCCCTCAACCCCATGATGTGTGTGAGTGTATTTTGAAAGGGTGTACACTTAAATGTGGAGGTGTCTGCCTGCGTGAGTGTCATGGTGAAAGGGAGCACACAAATGTATGGGTGACTGGGTGTGCGTGTGTGCATGTATGGAGAAAGGGTGCACACTTAAATGTATGGGTGGCTGCCTGGGTGTGCCTGCATGGTGAAAGGGTGCACACTTAAATGTATGAATGGCTGCCTGGGTGTGCCTGTATGGTGAAAGAGTGCACACTTAAATGTAAGGATGGCTGGGTGTGCATGCGTGCGTATGGTGAATAGTGTTTGTGCTTGTGTTCAGGGGCACAACAAAACCTACATTTCGGGGGGCTGATCCTTCAAATGTTGGGAGAGGCGCTAACTTCACGGGTGGTGGGGAGGCACATTTATTTGTGTGGGGGCATTCTTTACGCATTTTAATAAAACTCTTTTAGTGCAGCTTCAATGTTATAAGCAGTTAAATCTCTCCTTTAAGTGTGAAAGCACCTACGTACGAACTGTTGTGAGAATGAACGGTCTTCTGTTCCCTTTCTACCCTTCCAATCACTTCCCTGGAATGAAAGTACTAAACACACATCACAATTTCAATTGCCTAAAAAATTTGGCATTTGAATGCAGGTACCAACAGTGAAATGCTTTACGTTAGTAACTGCTGGGACCTTGTGAAACCCAGGTGCTGTTTAACATCTGTGTCCTGTTGTGTCCAGCAACTGCTCTGAAGGTCAGCCAGGTTGGGTCAACATAGCCCAACATTTCTGGGGGTGAGTGCTGCAGCCCAGTCAACTGAATATTGTTAAGCCCCTACTTGTTGGTAATTACTTATTGGTAATCATCATTACTCCTAGCCCTATTCTTCCTTGTCCCTGTACTTATGTATGAGGCAGTACTTGTGTATGAGGCACTAAGACTCATACACAAGCACTGGGATGAGGTAGAGGTACATGGAGGTAATGCCTGACTTAGCTACCTGTATCTTCATTACTCCTAATCCCACTCTTCCTCATCCCAGTACTTACCTATGAGGCAAGGAGCGTCAAACGTACGCTCTGGGACAAGGAAGAGGGACGTGAAGATAATTCTGGGCCAAGGAGCTGATTTTGGAGGTTGGGGTAGGGCATGGGAGGGAGAGGGGATGTGTGGGTGGCGGGAATTTGCGATAAATCATAATGGTTGTCCATGTCCAGGCTAAGCAGGCATGCTATGTGGTATTAGTGGCTAGAGAGGCATTTAGGTGCAGCCAGTCTAGTTATTCCTGAGTTTGGTATGACTTTGTTTTAACTGTGCATTTCTGATAAAGCAGTCCTGCTAAGTGTAATTATCTGGCTAGATTGGCATGTGGGTGTTGCCAGTCTAGCCATTTCTTACTGCAGCATTGTATACTATTTTGAGCATCTGTGATAAAAATGATATGATATAACTATTATAACACGCCTGTACACTAGTGTTTCTTGGTGCAACAAGCAATATAGTGAAGATAGAGGGAGGACAAGAAAAATGATCTTACTAGGCCTTGTGGCATTCAAATCGTGCAAGTGCGAGAATGAGAAATGCAAGGGGAAAGGGAGGGGGGAAGTGCAAGGAAGAAGGGAGGGGACAACAAGGCTGTAATGCTCTGAATAAGTACAGCTAGGATAGTGCGGCTCTGGGAAGTGCAAGGAGAACAAGGGACTGTAGGGTTACAGTTACAGTCCCTAAGTGTGTGGTAGGCAAGAGGCAGTGCAAGGGTGACTGATCAAGAAAGAGTCTGGACTCAGTGAGACTCTGAGTGTAGCCAAGCAACTAGTCGGTACAGCAGACACGTAGGTCAGGTGGGTCAGCAGGGAAGGGAGAGAGCAAAAGCAGAGGAGAAAAGGAAAGTTTTGAGCTGCTTCCAGAACATCAGGTGGTCTGCTAAAGTTTGAGAGGGGCAGGGAGGCCATTCCAGAGGGAGGCATCTGCAAAGGAGAAAGATCTACCCCCACTCCCTGCCTGAAGAAACGTCTAGCCCTTAGAGAGTTGGAGGTAGCCAGTGGAAGGGCTCGAGAAAAAAGGTATTTTGGAAGAGAGCGTTGGATGGAGTGTGGGCCCAACCCCAGAAAGCCATGTGGACAATGGAAAGGGTCTCGAACTTGATTCTTGCAACCACCGGGAGCCTGTGGAGAGATTTCAGGCTGTAGAGATATGATATCCTTGGTTTGTGGCCAAGGATACGTCTCGCTGTCCTGTTCTGGATTAATTGCAGAGGGTGGAGAGTAGAGGAAGGCAGCTTGAGAAAGAGGCTGTTGCAGTAGTCCAGCCTGAGAGAAACAGGGCTCTGGAGACTGTGAGCTTCTGGGGGAAAGGGAAAAGTCCCTTTAAAGAGGAGCAGCTGATAGGTAGTGGGACTTTTTGGTGACATCAAGATGCGAGGAGAGAAAGGAAGAGTGGAGTCGAAGATGACACAAAAGGTTTTTTGCCTCGCAGGAAGGCAAAGGAAGAGGGCCCAAGGTGGGCAGCCAGAGTGAGAGAGGCAGAGCAGGGGCAGGGGACAGTATGAGAAGGATCTCCATCTTAATGGCACTAAGGTAGATATTGTTGGAGATGTACCAATCCTGAATCATGGATAGACAGTCAGGAATGAGCCAGAGATGAGGGGACCCTGAATGAAACCTGAGTGCCATCCGCATAACACTGACAGTTAGAGGAGAAGGTAGAGATCAGGTGGGCCAAAGGGGCCAAGTAGAGGTTGAAAAACCAGGGTGAGAGGATAGAGCCCTGGGGAATGCCACAAGTAGAGAGAGAGGTGCCAGAGAGAAAGGGACCAAGTTGGACCGGGGAGGGGCAGTCCAAGAGGAAGGAGGTCAGCCACTCCAGGGCCTGATCCGTGATACCCAGGTTCTCACGTAGTTGATTGATCAGGATGGCGTAGTTGATTGTGTCAAAAGTAGAGGAAAGATCAAGGAGGATTAAGACAGAAGGAATGCTGGAATCAAGGTTAGAGAGCAGATATTCACGGGTATTCAGGAGAGAAGTGTCTGTGTCTCTGGCAGCTCCGAAGCCAGACCGATGGTCATGGAGACAACCAACAGATTCAATGTGGAGAGTAAGCTGGGAAATGGGCAGCTTTTTTCCAAGAATTTGCCCAGGAAAGGGCTGCTGGAGATTGGGCGATAGTTTGCCGGACAGGTAGGATCAGCAGACGGCTTCTTGAGGAGTGAGTGCACAAGGGAGTTCTTAAGGGGAGAGGGGAACGTTCCATTGGTGAAAGAGTGATTACAGAAATTGGCCAAGGTGCAGCAAGGGTGTCAATATGGTCCTTGATGGTTCTGAGGAGCAGGGGAGCACCTGTTTGGATGACAATTTCATGGATTGGACTTGTCTAGAAAGCTTGTCAGGTGTTGTCGGAGAGAAAGAGGAGAAAGGAGGAGGAGAGGGAGAGATGGCAAAAGGAGGGCTGAGGGAGGAAGAGGAGATAGTGGACAGGATGTCCTGAGTTTTCGTGGAGAAGTGAGAGGACAGAGCCATACAGAGGCCCTGGGAGGGACAGGAGAGGTGGAGACTGCAACAAGATTGACCAGTTCCGTGCAGATTTTAAAGCGATGGGCCATGTTGTTAGAGACAGCAGAGACCCAGGCTTCAATGTGTGCTCTCTTCTTGATGAGTGTTATTGCTTCAACTGGCATTTCTGTGCAACCAGTCTGGGTATGTCTAAATGTAGCCTGACATGCTTTACTGTAATTTTATAACCTGTCTACACTGGTCTACATTGTGCAGCCAGTGGGACATGTTTTCAATGTGGCATGCCATTTTTAATAGCAAAGCATTAATGTTCCTGTGCACTGTTGGTGACTTGCATGTATTGGATTGGTGTTACCCTACAAAACAATTGCAAACACTCTGGCTTTTTAGTCAATTATTCTCGGAAAGTGTGCTGCATATTGCATTAAAACACATATTTATATCTTTCTCTTAGTACAGTGTGAAGCATACCCCTTCAGCAGCATGTTAATGCGTATTGTGCAGGCATGATAATCTAGGCCTACACAGAGTGTAGTACGACCTGTGATATGTTGCTGAGTTGGGGGGGGCGCCCTCTCAGCATGGCTCGCAGGGGGGGCCCCACATTTTGTGTTACGCCACTGTGTGTGTATATGTGTGCGTATGTCATACGTGTGTGATTAAGAATTTCCTGTCTGCGTGTGTTGAAAAAAGAAGTGCGTGATGTGGATGCCGAGGGGGCAGAGGATACAAATGAGGGAAGGGGGCATGGAAATGAAGAAATGGTTCCCTGCAGCGCCAAAGGTGGTCTTTGGCAAATGGGATGCAATGAAATTGGCCTATGGGGAAACAACATTGATCCAATGTGTGGTGCATAGGATATTTGACCCATTGTCATCAGCAACACAGCCTACCTTCCATGGGCCTAGCAGCCGCATTACTACTGCCCCCATCTTGTCTTAGATTTTAACTCCCTAGAAGTATCTGCCTTCAAATCTTTGCATACACAAAGTTGTATGGTGCTGGACGGTATGCTCTTACTGACCTCTAAGATTACTTAGGAAACATACCCTTCTTTCCTGACAGGGGAAAGGAAGGTCACCAAGCTTGGTAATTAATAGTTGGTTCACTGGTCCACTTATCTATGACAAAGTGAACCTCCTGGCACATGTGAATATCTAGTGCCTGCCCCACTGCATACATTCATGTGCACTTAAACTCTGGTGCAGCTTTGCATTGAATAATTGTCATCTTCAAAATGTTCAGTAGTGATTCGTTATTTGACAAGCAGTATGGTGAGAGGTCAACATCACTGCCTGGTTAAACATGAGCAAGCACATTCATGCAATATGCATTATAATGTTGTACATGTTCCAATGCCCACATCACAGTAACCTGTATAATAGTCATAGGGATGGAATCACTGCAGGAAGTTTAGCTTGGGCTCAGAATATGGAGCAATATTGACCCATTATCCATGATTTCTGGGGAGACAGTAGCGGCTAGGGCTGGAATGATGAATGGCAGCTAGATGTGGGCAGCAGTTGGGGTGTTATGTGTTCAACTCACTCCTGTGCATGTTTCTGAATCATGTGGGAACTCAATCAGGACATATCCAAGTTGGTTCCACGCTTACCCTGGCAAACTGTTTCAATGAACCGAGTGCAAGAAGTTGTAAATACCCTGCCTGTTTGAAAAAAAATCAACACTTCATATTTTTATTGTGAGCTGAGTTGTCGCCTACTACACAAATCGAACTGCAAATGGGGTGGGGTTGTAATTGTGTTGCTGTCATTGATGGTATGGCTTCCACACACTTGTGTTTTACACTTGTTTATCTTAGATTGTTAAATAAACTGTACAAGGGTGGATGAGTGGCTTAGGCTTTACCTCCCTCACCTGTAACTGTGATATTGTCCTTCTCATTCTCAGTAGCAGTTGTTTCCCAAATCATGTGTTGCTGCTGCTCGACCTAGATAAAGGTATTGACCCATCTGAGTACATGATCAGCATCATTATTCTTAGACTTAGTTCATGAATCACTTCTCTGTGTTCTCCTTCTCAAGAAGCCTCATGCTTATTTTGCTAGTATGTTGATTTCCCTGACTCATCATGATATTCTGAACTGTGTGTTTTATCTCCTGACTCGTCCTGACCATCTACACATTGGCTGTGCCTCCTAGAGCATCATGATTCGCAACACTTTGTGTTGTGTCTCTTGGCTCATCAATAGAGGAACGCAGCACCTCTCCTCTTCTTCTGTAGGGACAGTGGACTAAACCTATTCATCCAACTGCATCGCATGAGCATGTACTACTATCTTTTGTGCAGAAGGTGATGCTGAATGATAGATGTCTTCAATTTCCCTATACACAATTCCGGCCTTCTCGGTACAGACAGCAGGTACAATGGCAGACGTAAAACGTCGTTTAGCTGCAAGCCTCCCCATGCAGGTAGAGGTTTTTTTATGATATATTGCCAGGCAGAATGGTTACAATGTAGAGAAGGAGCTAAGTACCCCCACCTCAAACATCTCGCCCACAGCACCTGTATGTTGGATGCCATAGTGTGAGGAAACCATTCTTGCATACGAGACAATACGATGGTCATCTGAATGCAATCCCAGAAGAAACAGGATGGCTGAATGACGAATATGAATGGTGACATCATCACCACCACCGTCATGCAGAGCAAAAGTTGACGTATAGAGCAGAGAGGCAGAGATGAGAGAATGCAGATAATTCTATAAGGCATCAAGAAAGTATCGAGATACAGTACATCTTGGGATCAAGATGAAGAAACTTATGCTACAGAAGTAATGAAGATATCAAGCTACTTCACACGTGTACACATGCAAAGAAACATAAGCAGATGGAGTATTCTTAAAGGCTAGCTTTATAATGAATAGATTTTGGCATGCGTCAACATTCATATATATATATAGGAGTCAGTAAACGATGGATGATTACAGGCGAAACTCAGAAAGGCGAGATTGGATGAGCCAAGGCCATGTCAGACTGGGGTGAGCTGACATTGGATACAAATCGTGTGAAAGAACGAAACTCCTGTTCAGAAGGAATGGACAAAAAAAGAAGACGTCAGATATCTATTAAAGAATAGTGTTTAAATACACTGAAAACTCAATTTCGTGGTCTTTAGTCACGTGGGGAGAAGAAGTTGGACGAGCATGATGGTCACACCTATGCACGAAGGCAGAGTGTGCTTTCACTCCCCTGAATTCCCCGGAGCAAAGAACATGTTCAAGGCCGAGTTGAAAGACCTAATTGACAGTGGACCACTGAGATGATGATGGATGGTTATGCTAGTTGGTGGGAAGTTATGGTTAATACTAGCTCATCTGCACCTGGACTTTCAGCCTGCATGCTGCTAACGTAGGTTGGGAAGGTACTGACGGAGGTTAGAAAGTAACCAATGATAGAGGACAGCATGATCAAGGGTCCTATAGTAGTGTAGCCAATTAGATGTTGTTTATTTAGTGACGTTCATAGTGACATATTTTTATGGAAGGGCTTAGTTGCCTCACCTGATGCTAAGACGCAAATCACATTGTTCCACTGCCTTAAACGAGTAAGGATCGTACACCTACATGATCCTTGTAGAACCTATCACACTCACCATTAGGTTTTTCTAGTTTTCTACGTAGGACGACGTCAGTGATATGCAGGTTAAATGTCACCTATGATGATTTTTTACTAGAAGAATATATTTTTTTATGAAATGCTTTAAGAAGTCTCAAGAGAGATTATAATGAGGGATGTCTGTTGATGTCCGTTGTACTCCCTGTTTTAGATAATTGAAATTAAACCAGTATATTTTGCCAACTACCTGAGTTGTTTCGATTTTTGATGTCTGAGTAAACTCTGCATCCACCGTCCATCTCTTAGGTATTGCTGACCCATCTTAAAGGGCTGGGAGAACCCCCAGTTCAATAATATAATCTCCTCCTGCCTCCAAAGAAGTGTACAACCTTTCCATGCCAGGAATAATGATGTTAACAAAAAGAGGGTGCACTCAGTTATAGCCACCGAATGCACTTTCCTGCCTAAAAATATGTCTAAGACTTTTCATTTGTAGAAAAATGTAATTTTGAAAAACAATTCTAAGGTGCGTTGTACATAAATTCAAAGAAATAAGTATTTGGTTTGGCCACAACAAGTGGCACTCAGTTACAGATACAGAGTGTAATCTTAAGCCTGATGCTGCTTCAAAACAATTATGTAATGCCATTCTCCTCAATTTAACAAGACATGGGATGTGCATTTATGTCATGCAAGTAGGTCACTGTGATTTTCTGCTCCTTATAACTCAGATGGAACGCTAACTTAGAGCCACTGAATATACTATCAATGTGCCTCCAAAGAATGTTAAGGCTTTCTATGCAAGCAACATGTATGTAAACTACCCAAACAATGATGGCACATTCAGGCACAAGCAACTAGCATAGTCTCTTCCTGCCTCCAAAAACATGTTTTTACACAAGCAAGAAGTCTGTGATTGGTAAACTCAGAACTCAGTTAAGGCCACTGATTTCCCTGTCTTGTCTAAAGCAATGTCCAATGTTTTTCTTTTGCAGAAAGACTTAATGTTCGCAAGCAACAATTAGTTGGTCTGGTCACTTGCAGACAGTAAATGTAATCTCCTGTCACGTGCTCCCACAATATAATTTGGTGATGCTGTTCTCCAAAATCATACAAGCTATTGCATATCCCAAGGTGGACACTGTGATTCTCCACTCCATAGTACTGAGGTGGCACAGTCAATTACAGTCACTAAACAGAATGTATGCTGTTCCAAAGCACTGTAAAGCAAACAACAAGTATGCAGATCGGTGACAAAATAGCAACAAACGCAGTTGCACTCAATTAGTCACAGAATATAATCTGCTCAAAGAACTTTAAGACGTTTTCTGCAGAGCTAAACATTTGTGGACTGGCCATATAAAGGCAACGTTCTCTGTTACAAACAGTGAACGTGCTCTCTTACCTAAAACAGATGTTCTGCAAAAACCATTCCAAGACTTTTCATTTGTTGCAGGCAAAAAGCATTTTTTTTTGGCAGCTAAAGGATGATTCATCGAGCTACAGACACTAAATGTAATCTCTTGCCTACAGCTCCTTGCAATTCTTTGTTGCTTTTTTCCTCGATCCAGCAGGATTTGGTATGTGCTGTTTTGTTATGCAAGGAACAAAGTAGTCAACGCTGTACCTCCCTCAAAGACATCCTATTTTTTATTTTCTACCTAACCTTTACCCAATTTATTTTCAATTTTCTTTCTTTTTTAGGTGCATTTAGGAGTCATTTGGCCTCCTTTCGCACACAAAATAATAACATGCAAATATGACACTTTAAAAACCTATACAGTTTCACATAAATTCCACATAACATTCCATATACAATCCCATATCGGAGATACTCATATACATTTTGGAATTATATCACATTCTAATCACTTATAAAATGTGTATACTGAATTGATTTTAAACCGAGGCCAAGATGACATAGGATTCACCACAGAACAAGTACTCCAAAACGGTCAAAGCCATAACTTGCACATTTTGCATATCCCTTTACATAGAAAGCCTTCAGAATCATACAATCAGTCAGAACATTCCACGCTGTTTCAACTTGAGAGGTGCTCAGTCATCAGAGGCGCTCTTCTCTACTTATTCCCCTCCAGGCGCCTGTGTTGGCCTGTACCGGAAGAATGTTGAAACGTAAATACAGATAAACGTAATCTGATAAACGTAAATAGAGTATAAAGCTTATAAGGGCAGGAAGACGGAGTGTGACAAAGTATCTCCTCTGGGAATCTTCAAATAGGCCCTGCTGAGTGTACACAGCATATTTGCGCATCTCTGCCAGCTTGCTCATGGAGAAAATATGATCAATTATGCCCATTTTACCGTTCAGACCACTCAGAAATATAGGGATAAAAGGCAAACCAGAGCAAGGTAGATTGATGTCCCGGCAATGTTTTCCCACCATAGTCCCAAGTTCCCCAAACTAAACACTTTTAGATAGAAGGTTCCTGTGGGCATGTGTACTGTATAAAAAGGTGGTAATAGAGCTTACTTTGGCCCAGAACTTACAGGCTGCCACTTTCAAGAAGGATATGAGTGACTGGAGACCTAGTTCTGGTCTCAAAGCCTGAACTGGAACAGCGCTCGGGCGATTAAATATTGAGTGTAGGATTTTCACCTCAAGCTTTGGCAGCCAATGCACTACCTCAAGTGGACTGCCACAGCCATCACCTTTTTTTCTTTTGCTAAAGTCACCCCGAGTGGGACTGGTATGCCCAGACTTGGGTCCTGTGCCTGTTGGTCCTAGAGACCCAAGCTACTCCTCACTGATGAGGACCAACAAGGCTGAAACATGTTTGAGGTTGGATGTGACCTAGTAGTTCTGGCTGGACTGACCCTTTTGGGGTGGGAACAAGCCTGATTTGTATGGGGTCTTTCCCCTTCTGCAATGGCTTGGCAGGCAAAAGAACGAAGGTCCGGGGGATGTGGGTCCATGCCTGCTGGACCTAGAGACCCAAGCTACTCCTCACTGATGAGGCCCAACAAGGCCAAAACATGTTTGGGGATGCTTGTGGTCTCGTGCAGAAGGCATCACCTCTCTGTTTTTTTACATTTTTATCCAGCCACAGATCATACTTATGCTCTCCCACAGCTACATGTGTTATTCGATGCCGACAATACGCAAATTATTTGCGGCTTGATCTCTCTTCTTCAGAGATGGCTATGCAGCTGAGGGATTGCCTTGAGGCCATGGGAGGATGGATGGCCGACAACTGGCTTAATCTTAATGCTGAAAAAATAGAGGTACTGGTTGCAGGCTCCTCTGGCCCTTCTCTTTTCTGGACCTCTGATCTTTGGCCTTCCACCCCCGGGCCCTGAACTTCCCCAGTTGTAGTGGTGAAAGATCTAGGTGTACAAATCTCAGCCTCTCTGTCGATGAAGCACCAAGTCGCCACTTTCTGACTTTCTGTCAGTATGGGCATTTAAAGCTGCAGACCCTTTATTAGGTTCTTCCCTATCTTCCCCCTTGCTTTGTCATCGACTACTGCAACTCCAGATTACTTGCTGCGCTGCCTCCAGCTGCTACAAAACATGGTAGCCAGGGTGGTTCTACACCCCCCTTTTGGCTCTCGCATGACTCCATTCCTTCGCCAGTTCCGTTGGCTCCCAGTGGATTTTAGGCAGAAACCTGTGCATTTCCCTCTGGGACCACTGCAAAAGATTTAGGACTACAGGTGTTTGGCAGTAAACCTACTTGGTAGCAGTCTGTACCACACAGATTCACTTGGTAGCTGTGGCTGAGCAGTCAGACTTCCCTCAAGAAGAGTTAGGCAGCATACAGAGTATTCACAATAGGTCAAGAGAACACAATGGAAAAAGTAAACACTGACCAGGGCTTGGTGTAAAAGAGATATAATTATTTATTTAAAACCACATCTAGAAAAACACACAGGCACTAATAGTAAGCAATTCAAAAACACGGTCACTAGAAGATATACACTCCCTTAAAAGAATATTAGACAAGTCTTAAGTAAAGCCCCACTTATTTTCAGACAGCGGTGAGCGCTTAACGTAGATGGCACTCTAATACTTTGTTTTAAAAAGGGAGAGAAAAGCAGAGAATAAATTGAAACAGATCCCAACACTTTTTCAGGAACACAACAAGAGAGGAAGGCAAAGTAACACCGTGAATTCAGAGTCAGTAGGCCGGATCCGCTTTAAGAGGATCAAAACGAAATGTGTCCAAGGTCACACGGTTGCAGTGCACAAAAGTCTTGTAACGGTTCAAAAAGGAGTTGGACCAAAGAAAGGGACCAGTTAGAGGGTCAAGGCGGCCAGCGCAGTCCAGAAGGTTAAGGGGTTATTATTACCTTGTAGCAATCTTTAGAAAGGGAGGCCTGGCGGACACAGTACCTTAAAGTGGTTAGAACACTCCAGCAGGGGCAGTTGTTCCTGGCAGCGGATGAAAGTCGGTGCTTCGTCCGGGGGAAGAGAGGATCTCGTAGGGGAGGAAGACAGGAGTCCATTGCACTGCCAGGGAAGAAACCAGCCACAGAGTTTCTCAGGTACAAGGAGCGGGCCGTTGATTTGCGGTTCAGTGGTGAGTGGCTATCCGGCTGCCGGTGTACTTGGCACGGGCAGTTCGACCACAAACCGGTCTGGGGTGCGAAGAAAAGAAAGTAAACTGGTTGTGCCCACCAGTCAGGGGAAGAAGCCTCTCCAGCCGGGAGATCTTCTCTGTCGTCGGGAAGTGGTGAGTCGGTTCCGCGGGGCTCCAGCGATGGTTTAGTCGTGATAGGTCGCCTCAGCTTCTCCCTCGTCGGATTCTCAGGTCCTGTGGCAACTTCTGAATTTCCAGTCCCCAAAGCCCTGCTTTTATGCAGCATACCCCCATTCACTCAGCCTAGCTGTCAATCAAACATGCTAAGTGGTGAGCCGGCCTGCTCAGCACTTGGGCCAATCACACAAGAGTGCAACTTGAGTTACCAAGGTAACTCAGTCCAGGGTGCCTAAACCCCCTCCCACACCCCCTGTGGTTCCCAGACAGAGTGGCACCACTTTTGGAGGCTTCTGTGGAGAAGCCCACCAAAAAGTGGAACAAAGGGCTCGACTTGGGTTGGAGTCACAGAAGATAACACAAACGCCATTTTAGAATCGAGTCCTGGCAAAAAATACCAACCAGCGAATTAATATTAATTAAATAAACCGGCGGTATGTTCGAGGCTATGAGAATTAAATAATTAAAGTTGGTAGCCTCGAACAATGGGACAATCCCATAGGGAAATATTTGCGGTTGAATATAAAAAGTAGTTTCCACTGCCACCAGCCAAAACTCGATCAGGGGGGACGGAGACGTGCCCCCTCGACTAACAGACCACGGGGCAATCGAATTGCCCCGAGCAGTACGTCCACAATATGATGGTTTGTACTGGTTTCTGTTAATAATTTGGGACTAGTAAAGCCAAAGGTGACTTTACATGCCCTGGGAGACAGTAGTCAGTTCCAGGTTATATAGTCTATGGTGGGGGGTCACTATAACACCCCTGTGTTACTGCACGAAGGGTGCTGTGTAACACACATAGTAAAAACACATGAGACCCTATGGAGTAAAGGACCCCATAGCCCATAAAACACATTAACAGTCAAAGGAACACCATAAATCATGTCCAAGAGTGGGAGAAAAAGAGTCTCACTCTTGGCACGAGAAAAAAACAAACTCCAGAAATCCAGCAAAGCTGCTGGGGGACTCACTAGGTTAGGAAATTTCTATTTAAGTCTCTGTGTATTGTGCACAAAGCGTTCTATAAAGTTGGAGCCAAATATATTCAGGCCAAATTCTGGTTTTATATCCCACCTAGAGTATTGTGTTCTCAGTCCTCTTTGACAATACAGATCCCATCTATGAAGCTCTCTCGTGTTGGGGGACGAACCTATTCAGTGGCTGCTGTGAATGCGTGGAACTCTCTCCCCTTTGCATTGTGAGCTGGAGGAATCATCTAACCTTTTGTCGCCTGTTAAAGACCTATTCGTTTTAGGACCACCTCTTCTGTCCTTTGTTGCGGCTTGGTGGTTTATAGCGCCAAGATGCCTTTGGGTGTACGCTGCACTCTACAAGTTTACTTAACATAACATAACATGTAAGTATCTATCTGGGTGTCGCTGGGCTCTTTAGGAGACCAGTAATGGCCTGTAATGGCCAGTAAGTAATATAGCAACCTCACTCCACCTAATTTATTCTACATCCCCTTCAACTAAATCTTGTTATTTTTTAGCTATCCCTCAACTAAAGCTTGTTCCCTGAATTGCTGTACAATCACCTGCCGCTGACACTGCCTACAAAAGACTGATTCTGAAATCAACCCTTGCATGCCCTGTTTATTATATTTTGGATCATCACCACACAAATCGTCCTGCCCAAACTATTAACATGGCTCAGGAAAATCTGTTTTGAGTGGGAAATCGGAAATCCTAACAGACAATGAGAATCAGAGGTTCTGGCAATACCCATTTGTGTAGATGGGCATTCTGATGGTGCTGGTGGCTCTCGGAATCTGTGAAGCCACTGTGCGTGTCACTTTGCAGCGCCTCGGCATCTTCCATCATCCTGCTGCGAATGTTAACAAATGATGGTAGAATGTGTGACCACTGACAACCATGTTCTCTGTTTCCATATTTGACTTCTATTTCTTTTGTTTACTCTAATTTCTCTTCTTCCCTCAAAACAAGTGAGATATTCGGGTGCAGGCTGAGTAACATATCACGCAGCCAGGTGCTGATAACTACCGGCAAGTTTCTGCCCGCTGGTGGTAATCACTTCACTCTAACTTGTTTTGCATGATATTAGCCAACACAATTAAATGTATTCTGTTCAAAATGGACTATTTTCAGTTGCAGGAATGTGAATCATGAGTTTGACAGTTTTTCCATGTTCGCTTATTTTTCTTTGATGCTTTTGAAAGGGGTTATTTACGTTGCTAATGCTGATTATGTGTAATGTCCTTGACCCCAACATATTTCTACTTCATTGTGTGGTTTTGCACGCCAGCTCTCTCTGTTACTGGTGCACCTCAGCCTCGCATAGCTCTTAATTCTTTGCCGTAATAGCTTTTTTGAAATAGACTGTGCTGTTTCATTGACCAATAACACCGTGCTTCTATAATAGCTCCCTTTAAAATTCATGTCTAAAATTGTCCCTGATCTCAATTTTTTGTTAATGGCTTCCGTCAAAGTCATTTGCCTCTGGAGGTTCTCATTCAGTCTTTTGAGTAGCTTCGCCAGCTCGTGGTGTTTGCTTAGGCTATCAAGCCATGACCCGCCATTATGCCTGGTTGTATTTCCCTACGTGCTGCTGCGTTTAGTAGTTAAGTTCATTGTATGTGAGAAGAACATTGCAGATGAGACAATATTCCTTTTTAGCACTCAAGTTAATGTGCTTCCAAAATGTGCAGGGAATTAATCTTAATGAATCGGGGTATATGCACAAGTGGGAACTGTTCAGCCATTTGAATAATGGTGTGATTGCTTTCTTCATGAAACTGTAACTCTGGCATTGCCCTTCTCCGTGTAAAAACGTTCAAACGCATGCCCAAGATGACAAACAGTTCTTGTTAAGTTTATCCCAAAACCTAAACTAATATGTTCATGCTGTCGTTTCTAACGATGGACGGAAATACGTATATGTTTGCCATGTTCGCATTTACATGGAACGATCGTGGCATTCCATTCATGGTGTAATTGCTACAGATTAAAACATCGTTCTCTTTGACCTAACACATCAGCCTTACTGTGCCCACTATCTGCTGTGAAACTATTTGCTACGCGCCTGTTCCAGAATCCAGAGGAATATCGTTTTTGAAATCCACATTATTAACCATATGATATTTTCAACCTTCTAACAAGCTTTCTACCAAGACACACACGTACTCTTTGTGGGAGAGTGAGAGAGAGAGAGAGAGAGAGAGAGAGAGAGAGAGTGTGTGCGTGTGCGTGCGCGTGCGCGTGCGCGTGCGTGTAGTCCGTAACCTGAACACAATGGAAATGTAGTCTCCATTACACTGCCGTTGTCTGGGGTTGGAATTGGGGCAGTGCCTCCATAGGAAAAGTTAGGGAGATGGAGAAATGAGCTCGGGTGAAGAGACAGGATTAGACGTAAAACATGTCAGGAAGAATGTGTTTGCCCCAGACAATAAGAGCAAGACAATGACAAATGTTTCACATTGTACTTCTCATTTGTGTGCTTTTAGAAGTGACAGAATCACAATGCCAACACTGCCACAAAGATCAGCCAATTCATAAGAAATCAGCACTCCTCGACCGCTACATTATTCGTTTAAAGGTTCAACACTGGTTGGACATCAGAGCTGGGCTCACACTTCTCGGTCAGTAATTTGTTTAAATGCAAACAGTTATGATTTAAAACCTAAGCAAAGTGGATGTGATCATGCAAAGTATTTATTGAAAATCCGCTGCATCAATGTGTAGCTGCTTTAATTAGCCCAGACCTTATATATGATAATTGGCTTTGCACAGTACACAGGAGTATCTTAAACACCATACATTCAAACATATAAGAAGCCTGCAGGCTTATCTGCAGTACATTTTCTAGGAAATGGAGCAGGCTTTCTAAATATGTGTATCATGTATCCAACTTTATGAGTCATGCTTTCATTGCGATTATGAATTAAAATATTGTAAAAAAAAGGCAATCAGAATAATAACAATAGAAACGCTGTAAAAAGTGAGCATTTTACATCTTAACCACAATGGCTCTAGCAACTGGGGCAAAGGAGAGCAGGTGGTGTGGATCAAAACAGAAACTAAGGAAAAGAGCACTAGTCATTTAGATGAAACTGAACTTTCATATCCTGATCTAAAAAAAAAAAAAAGTGGTGACTAAGGTTGCAGTTCAACATTTAACTCCAATTAAAATTCAAAAGTAAATGTCACAGTGTGGGAGAGGCTTATCATGTTCCCAAAATTAAACATTTAGTGCTGCTTTCCTGCCCTTCCCCTGCAGCAACCATCAAGGATGCAAGCGAGATGTATCTGGAGCCTTCTGCACTATGATGTGCTGTTCTACTCTTAAGCTTATATATGCTTGAACAGGATGTAGAACAACAGTACTGCCTGTCTAATGTTTTGAACACTGAACTTGAAAAGAGAGAAGCCATGGGAGCAGGATTACGAGCTTCTCTGTTAGTAGTGTATAGGGATACCTTCTATCCAACTCAGAAAAGGACTTGGTTTGCATAATGAGACAGGTGGCGACACACCCTTTTGGTCTGCACTTGACCAAAGGTCAAAGCCATACCTATTAGTCTTGCTCCTTTTTTAAGCTCCTTTTTTTTAAGGACGTGGTCAAGGTCGTTCCATACCCCTGTTATCAAGATCATGCAAGTCAGCAGCCATGGTGGGACACATGGTTGATCGGCAAAGATGAGGAATCTGATTAGCAGGGAGAAGGGGCAGAATAGTCAAACTGACCAATCAGGAGCTAGGCCATGTGTGGGCATATTGAAGAAAGGATGAGAAAAGGCGTAGACCTTTTTATGGGACATCAAACATGTTCAACTATATTTGAGGCGACTCAACATCGCTATTAAGAAAATGCCTGCAGCCCGAAAAAAGGTTTTAATTCTTTTTAATTGATTTAAAAATAAGTACTAATATAGAATAAAAAACACAAAGCATTTTTTGTATAAGGGAGGATGCAAAATAAAAACATAGCATAGTTGTAAACCATAGGCAACCATCAATGTTCATCACACTTTAACACATGTGAATGGTCATTCTTATATTGAAATATTTATTTGTAAATGTTTTATATACACATGGTGCAAGATACATACTTTTTTACTTTATAAAATTTGATTTTCAGAATGTAGGGGGTAGCAGCGTTGATCATTCTTCATTACACTCAATGTATTACATTTTCAAAGTGGGTGAGATCATTGATGGTGATCGTTTTGTTTATTCCAAATCGACAAACATATTTTAAGAAAAATATTTTAATTTTTCTGAATACATGGTGATTTTGTTTTCTTTTGCAGCCTACCATCTTTTAAACCTCAAACCAAGGTTTGTCGGTCTTTACTATACACCGACAGTTACTTTGACACACGGTATGATATCACATATATAAAATGAGAGAGGTCATATGTGGTCATATTTTTTTTTATTTGCAACTTGACCAAATCCTTTACAGAAAAAAAAAAAAATTATGTGCATATAAAACGTATGGTTAAAACATTTTTTATGTCTGCAAAAGATCTTTTTAAACTCTGAGCAGCAGTGAGTGGTGGTCTTCCTTTTTTACACACAACTACAGACATTTGCATCATATCGCTTTAGAACCTGAAATGTGGAAAATATGTAATTTTTCAATATAGACCCTAGCACACTCTGGTCATCATCCAAGGGAAGCATTTCAGGATAGAACAGTGAAGTGAGAATCACTTTAAATAAAATTCAGTACGCCTTTTAAACTTTAAGACAATGGGCCTCCTTATAAGTTTGCCGTTCCGGGAAATACGGTACTGGTAAGCTTGCCGGTACCGTAGTTCCCGGACCGGCAAACTATGAGTTGTGCTCGCGGGGAGAACAGCATGTCGGATGCACCGGCATCAGCACCATTATAAACCTTATAAATGGCATGTTACCAACCTTATAAACGGTGCCGGGGGATCTAACCTCCCCATTTGCATTCAAGCCTATGGGGCCGAATGGGAACGGGGAGCATCTTTTTTCTGGTGCCCGCAAATGGGCAATTACCGGTTCCGGCAGGGCTGTAATTTCCCGATAATTGGCCATTCATGTGCCCCAATGTCATGATGAGGCCCAATGTTGTTCATTCTTTATTACATGCACATAGTTACTGTTGCACTTATACATAGGTATCTGCATCATAAGGGTAACCAGCCACACATGTTAAAAAGGCTCTTTTTATTCACAGGTATAAGAACACTCTGTTCATCTTCCAAGGGAGGCATTTGAGGATGTAATGGTGAAGTCTCTGGGATGATAATAATCAGGGTAGTTCATTATTCTCAACCTGGCATTCATAGAACAGGCATTGCTCTATAATAGCACCATAAAGAGGCAGCTTCTCATGTGCAGGCACATCCTGGATATTAAGGACAGCTGTCACCTCTGCATCTAATTGGTGTGTAGTAGTTCTTAGAATGTCACCATCATGTACAGGTTTTGAACAGTGTAGGCTTTCCAGCTGAAATCTGGGGACCGGGTACTGCATCTCTGCATGTTCCTTTGACATCAGTGACTAGTGGAATAGATCTGCCCATCAGACTCCCTATAAAGCTTCCCAACAGTTTTACCAATTACTTTTTTTAATTTAAAAGTGGTTCTTCTGTTGCTGAGTTTCCTGATTACCTTTATTTTCCTTGTTGAAGTCTGTTACCTTTTGGAGGATAGACGCACACTCACATTAAGGATATTGACGGAGATCTCAGCAATGGGGTTCACCCAGTCATCAGAGGTGGAACATATGAAAGCTTTTCTCTGCTGCAGAGAATCTCTGACTAGGAGGTGTACATCACCTAGGTTTCTCTGCATACAACCTAACCTGTTAGGAAAGGGAAAGTGTCACTCATGAATAAGGCATCTGTGTAATGCTTCTGTTTTCAGAACAAATGCCTGATTTCTTCAAAATGTGTACCACAGTAATGTCGAAAGGGTACCTCCCTGTTCACATCCTATAATTCTACAGTGTTTGCCTTTAAATCAACTGAAAGATAGTCATAGGGCATGTTGGTAACATACTCAAAAGCTTCTAAAACAAGTTAAATGTGGAAGGGTATATCTGCCTCACCGGCTCACAGATCTGTAATTTACCTCTGGGGTTCATAAATAATACAATGCATGAGGCATTAAGGTTCATTGATCTAGAGCAACACCCATTATGAAATAAGTTGCATGATACATTGAACATGGACACATTTCTATGGTGAACGTATTGTGAAAGCACCTTATCAATTTCGAGATTACCACAGGCATCCCCCATCAGGTCAACTGCTATCACTAGGTTCACAAAGTCAGGGGGGGGGGGGAAGACAGTCATCATTAAAAGTGGGTGACTTTGCCTCAACAGAGTTAACATGTGGAATTTGTATAAGTCATGTTCCTTACATCTTCTTCCTGCATGCGTATATCCAAATAATGTCGGTTGGAGGGTGTGACAGTTTGCATCTTTTTCTAAAATATGTTTATATTGTGTTATATTGATATGGACATGCCAGGATACATGAAAATTGGTGCTGTAAACTGCAATCCATGTTAAGAGAATGAAGATCTGTCAGGTCAGATGTTGTATTGGTGTGTGCAAGGACTCTTTTATATATAAAAAAAAAATCTATTTGTTTAGCTATCTATTTATTTATTTATGTATTCATTCACAGGAGGAGCAATTCTCTTTCGAACACAAAATAATATACATTAGATAAGAAATCAGATAATAGGGGAAGCAGTGAGCTTCTTACAATGGGGTGAGTTTGAGGGACAGTCTGACCAGGTTGTGGAGGTGAGTAAATGGAGCAGTCACTGGGGATAATACATAAGTGGACATACATAGATTAAGGACAACCAACAATGAACATTTTTAGGTACAGGTAGGTGGTATGGCAAGCTATGCTTGTGACATGACCTTGATGGGTGAAGTGTTAGAATGGGGGCAGAGGAAGTGAGAGACAGAGGCAGGATAGAGGTGAGGGAAGAATTTTAGCTAGCAGGCGGATGAGAGGTAGGATAAGATGGTAACTCAGAGGCAAGGAGGTAGGATTATAGGTTGGTATTGAAAAAAACAATGTGGACTGTTTCTCAGATGAAGAGAATTCCATGCAAGTGGAGCAAGGAGAGAGAAAAAGTGGAAATGAGAGGAAGCACATGGAGGGCGAGGAACCACAATGGTAGTCGTGTAGGATGAGCAGAGATTACAAGAAGGCATATAGGGTTGGATGGAGGAGGATAGATGCAGTGGTGCCTTACCATGGATAGACATGAGAAGAAATTTAAATCTGGACCTGTTTTGCATCATCTGCCATCCAGCCTGGTGGCAGTATGGGGAGGTAGGTGTGAAGTGAGGGATTTCAAAGAGATTCCTGGTAGCAAAGTTAATGATCTTGTCGAGAGGACAGAAAGCATAGTTGCAGTGACCAAAGAGGATGCTGGAACAGTAGTCCAGTTTAGAGAAGGCAAGAGTGGTTAAGAGATGCTTGGCTGTGTTGAAAGGAAGGAGGTGCCTGATTACCCTAATATGTGAGGTGCAAGCTTGGATTCATTCCAGGCAAGGGCATGATTACAAATTACAAGACGAAAGAGAGTATTAAGGAGGTCAGAGTGATTGACAGTGTCAAAGGCATCAGACAGGTCAAGGAGAATTAGGATAGAGGATAGGTTTGAGTGCTTAGCAGAGGCAATGAAGTTAGAAACATTAAGGAAAGCAGTTTCCATGGAGTGACAGGAGAGGAAACCTGATTGTAGGGGTGTTGAAGGTTATGGAGGTCTAAGAAATTGGTAAGATGGTTGAACATAGGCTTTTGAGGGATGAACGAAAACAGAGGGAAAGCAAGCAGAGGCAAATGACAGGTTGAAGAGTTCAGAGAGTTGAGAGCCCACTATAGGGGCAATAGGCTTGACTATCTGAGGACCGAGAGGGTCTGATAGGGCACAAGATGGGTTAGCCTTCATCAAAAGAGATAGCACTTTGTAAGTATAAGTGTGACTAAAGTGGGGGATGGAGGCATAGGATGATGGTATAGTAGGTGGAGTGTAAAATGTAGGAGGAGGGAGTGTGAGGAAGGTCAGGAGAGAGTCTCTAATTTTGGCAGTTTTTGCAGTGAATTATTCAGCTTGGTCATTAGCTGTGAGAGTGGAGTTGATATTCATGGACTAAGGAGAAACAAGGAGTGAGTTCAGGGTTCCCTGTAGCCAGCAAGCATGGTTGGAGTGAGTGTCAATGAAGGTTAGGCAGAAATCCCTTTTAGCTCCATCATGAGTGGCCTTGAGAGAGTTCAGGGCAGAGAGGTAGAGTTGCAGGTCCTCATGTGAGGGGGTATACCTCCATTTGCACAGCAGCTGATGCATGTCTGTGTGGATAGAACATATGAATGGGGTGACCCTTGGTTGAGTATGCTGAGATTTAGGAGTGAAAGTAAGAAGTGGGAAGTGAGAGGAGAATGAGTCGAATAGTAGGGGCTGCAAGCAGGAGAAGGCAGTGTTGGTGGAAGAGGTATTGGATGTGAAGGAGGAGAGTGAGAAATGTAGATCAGAGAGAGAGGGGGGAATGGCAAAATGTTTAATTTTACTTTTAGTGATAGGTGAAGCAAATGGTGAGGAAAGGGCAGAGGGTGGAGTGGAGATGGTGGTGGAAACTATTGAGTGATCCGATATGGATGTGTGACAGTAGTATTAGTGAATGAAAGACATATGTAGCTGAATAAGAGATCCAAATAGTTACCCCATGTGTGGTTAGGAAGTGTAAGCAAAGTATGGTATCGAACAGTAAGAAAGACACAAGTGATTGCAGTTCAAGGGTGTTTATCGAACCTCAATTGCATTTGAAAAATGCCTTTTTAATCCTAAATGTAATTATGGGAGCAAGCTACCAACATCAAATAATAATAATGCAGTCCTAGTCGAGTCTGTCAAAATAAAAGGGCCTATACTAATAAGCCTATTGCTTACTTCTAAATACAAATAGTGTGGGAAACAATTGTATGCAAATAAAAAGTGTTCAAGAAATTATATGTCAGGATATTCACGCAGTTGGTTTCCCTTCCCCACGTTTTCAGCATGGGACAAGGCGGCCACCTGAGCTTAGCACACTCTCTGGTTTCTCAAGTATGAGGATGCAGTTCAAGACTTTAACATCAGAGCCTTCTGTACCAAAGTCTGTTATTCAAAGTCTCTTATTTCAGAGGGTCTGATGCAACACGACAAAATATGAAACTTCTTTTCTTCTCAGGATTTTCACTTATACAACTTCTCGGGTGATTTACTGTTCACCCTGGGTACCCCTCCACCGGGCTCAGACCTACTTTAACACAAAATCTTCAATTGGTCGCCCTCTGCTGGGCTCGGACAAATCCACGTACCTTTCCAAACTTTCTCTACTTCATCAAAATCAAAGACATTCGACTGTGCACAGGATTTTACTTGACTCGTTGCAGGACCACTTTGATTCACATTTATTAATTGTCTTTCAATTGACCCCCCTCTTCCAGGCTCAGATCAAATGTATCTCATTTTGTCATTTCTCAGTTGGATACCTTACAGAGACCTTCGATTGAGCACCCATGTGGTGCCGGACTACTGTGTCAAAAGTATTGTAGCTTGCTTTAAACTTCAATAACTCATCAGCAGTTCAACTTCACTTGCATCTCTTATCAGAAGGGTTTTAACAATGGTTGTTCCAGGGCTCACCATACAATGTTGCTGCTTGCAACCTTGGCTTCAACAAACAAAGAGCTGGAGGTAAGTCAGGCACCCCACCGGCAGAAAACAGCAGGTACTACCGGCGCCACTATTACCAGACTCCATGGAATGGGTATTAACATACTGTTGCTGACACATGTAATATGCTGGTAATTCAGGCAGATCAGGCAGCAGTAATGGTATTACCAATTGGTGGTATCCTGCCATATTTACTGGTGGGATACCACCAAACATATAATGAGGGCCATTGTAATCTCTCTTCTGTCATGGGAAGGCTGGCATTACATACATTAAAGGAACAGTCATGCTATTACTCCTGTTAAAATATTAGAGAAAACTGCACACATAATGAAGGAAAATGTCAATCTCACACACTTTCAGTTGGTAGACATATGACATATGAATTATGTCTTATACCAGTATGCAATTTGAACAACTGTTTCCTGCTCATCAAATATTTTCTCTAATGCATGTGCATGCTTTCCTACATCTGTTATTTGCTGGAACTTGGGCATAACCCCTAGCAGATTTGGGAACCTATGGAATTTAAGTGTTGACCAATTGAGAGACATTTCATATTTGAGACTTACTAACCTTTCTCTCTGTGTGCCAAAATACATTTTGAGTAACGTTTTGGGAGGGGGTGCCAAAAAAGCAAAAATACATGTAATTGGCAGAGATAAGTCTGACCCTCAATACAGAGCCCCTGGGTACAAACTCCCAAAATATTTGTTTGCCTATAATTATTATCTGATTTGGCTCTAATTTCCTGATGGGTGATTCATGGAGAAATAGTATCAAGACTATCCAGACATCATGGGTTATCTCAGGGGCATTGAGCAGCAAGCTATCAGGCTGTCCTGGGATGTTTGCTTGCCATACACACTGTGATGTATGACCCTGTTCCAGGTGCATCCTATGTGTGAACTGAACAGTATTTGACAGGTGGGGGCTGTAGCAATAAGTAGGGTGAATTCCAAACATGCAGGAATTTTAGCAGAACCCCAGACTCCTATAGAAAGTGTATACCATTGTACAAATGGTGATGGTGTTGCAGCCGGTGTGTGTAGTTTAGCACTGATGTGAGACACTAACGGGAATCATACAAACCAAAGAAAGGAGTGAGCATAGCATAGCTTGAATTGATTGAATAGCATAGCATAACATAGGAAGACCGTGTAGTGTTAGTGTAACCTACAAATTAGGAAACATTAACCATTAACCACTAATTGTAACAAGCTAAACTGGTAGTAATTAAAAGGCTGCAATGCAGGCTGTGGGTGAAAAGGCACAATTCATACAGTGATGTGAGATTAGTAATAAATGCTGAAAATTCAAAAGTTGAAGCTGAACCGCAGTGTACGTGCAAGCCGCGGAATGCATTTTGTAAAGTGTCTTTGTCAAGGAAACAGAGAATGAACATGTTGCATGTTCATCCTAGCTTGGAAAATGAGTGCTGTACAGAGGTCACGTTGAAGAAAGTAGAAGGAGTTTGGAAAATGCCTAGACATTGGCCATAGGGGAAGTTGTGATGGATGGGTGACATCACGGCAGGCGGTATGAAGTGGATGGTGAAATCATATACTTTCTTTGTGAAGGTATACCCAAAGTGGGACTGAAACAGAAAATGCCTTTAAAGGAAGAGAGAGCCGAAGGTGGGGTTCCTGCCAAGAGAAAGGGGCAAGAAGAATGAGATTTGAGAAAGAAGAAGTAAAATTGGAGAGTTTCAGGGGTTGCTATGGAAGGTGTGTGCATGTGCGATGAGTTGAGACTGAACCAGGCAACTGCCGTGTGTGCTGAGAGTCAGCAGCAGAAAGGAGGGTGTTGGGTGGTGAAATATCTTCTCACACCACTTTTGTAGTTTTATATGTTTATTTAAGTATAGGATTAATAACCCACCGGTCACATCATAAACAGATTAATAACTGATGCTTTCCTGTGCATCATTCCTACCACCAATACATTCTAACATTCTAATATCCTGGCTTCCCAGTACATTCTAAATTCCATACCTATAGCCCATCTGTACATATGAATGACAATGTAAAATATAACTCATCTCTTGTGACACCAATTATACACCGTTGTCAGTGTTAATCATGGTTGGATATGCCACACATTTGAAAATGTTATCAAAAAATGCTATAACATCTTTCGAGCAAGAGTACCATGTAATATTTTAAATTGCCCTGACTGCTTACAGGACCTACAATATCTAATCCAACATGATACCACGGCATTGTGGGAATTGAGGTTATAGTCATCGGAATATGCCTGGTTACATAACCCTTAGCTGAGTCTTCATAGGTACAACAATCACAAATAAGTCTTTCCACTTCCAGATCAACAGCAGGCCACCAAAAATCCTGGCTAACTCTCTGCTTAGTTTTAGTCATCCCTTGATGTCCCTCATGAGCGATTTGTAATATCTTCTTCCTCACTCCTTCAGGAGGAAATAGTTTTCCATTCCTTAACACTAAGGGTAATTCATAGAATTCAGAGTACAAGTGGCGCACGCTGCTGGCGCACAGTGTGCGCGTGCGACAGTCTGCGCGAGCCACATGCGCCAAAATCCATTTCCGCGCACAGCGTATTCATGGATTTTAACATCCAAAACCAGCCGTGGCGCAGAGTGGCGCAGCGACCCTGCAGCAGCGCCAGTTACGCCCCCAACTCCTCCCCATGCGCCATGAACAGCGCACAAATCCCGTACATGGCGCACAGGCCAGTGGACCAGCATACAGCCCCCCAACCAAGAAAAAGTCCATAAAAATCCCTGCGCAACCCTCCGAATACACGTACCGTGCTGCGTGGGAAGTATTACACGTGATTGGCCCTGTGCGAGCGGGGTACATGTATTTCTGGGATGTGCAGGAAGTTTCACACACGATTGGCCCTGTGCAAGCGGGGTACGTGTATTTCTGGGGTGCGTGGGAAGTTTCACACGCGATTGCCCCTGTGTGAGCGGGGTACATGTATTTCTGGGGTGCGCAGGAAGTTTCACATGTGATTGGCCCTATCCGAGCGGGGTAGGTGTATTTCTTGGGTGCGCAGGAAGTTTCACACGCGATTGGCCCTGTGCGAGTGGGGAACGTGTATTTCTGGGGTGCGCAGGAGGTTTCACAAGCGATTGGCCCTGTGCAAGCGGGGTACATGTATTTCTGGGGTTGGCTGTGAACCATCACATGCGATTGGCTCTGTGCAAGCGGGGTACGTGTATTTCAGGGGTACGCGGGAAGTTTCACACGCGATTGGCCCTGTGGGAGAGGTGTACATGTATTTCGGGGGTGCCCCAACGAATTGACAGTGTGTGTCTTCTCAGGTATGCCCTCTGCCCCCTCCCCAGGGCCTACAGTCAGACCCCAACACAGGGGTACACACTGCAACCCTGGCCATGCCCCACAGGCAGCCAATCCACCCTGCTGAAGCCCCCCAGCACCCCTATCCACCCAGCATTGAGGGGCACCTGCCAGCAGGCCCTGACTCATGTCCCCCAGCACACCCATCCACCCAGCATTTAGGGGCACCTGCCAGCAGGCTCCGACTCATGTCCCCCAGCACCCCATCCACCCAGCATTGAGGGGCACCTGCCAGCAGGCCCCGACTCATGTCCCGCAGCACCCTCATTCACCCTGCATTGAGGGGTACCTGCCAGCAGGCCCCGAACCATGTCTCTCAGCACCCCATCCACCCAGCATTGAGGGGCACCTGCCAGCAGGCCCCGACTCATGTCCCCCAGTAACCCATCCACCCAGCATTGAGAGGCATCTGCCAGCAGGCCCCGACTCATGTCCCCCAGCACCCCATCCACCCAGCATTGAGGGGCACCTGCCAGCAGGCCCCGACTCATGTCCCCCAGCACACCCATCCACCCAGAATTGAGGGGCACCTGCCAAAAGGCCCTGACTCATGTCCCCCAGCACCCCCATCCACCCAGCATTGAGGGGCACCTGCCAGCAGGACCCGACTCATGTCCCCCAGCACCCCAAGCACCCAGCATTGAGGGGCACCTGCCAGCAGACCCCGACTCATGTCCCCCAGCACCCCATCCACCCAGCATTGAGGGGTATCTGCCAGCAGGCTCTGACTCATGTTCCCCAGCACCCCATCCACCCAGCATTGAGGGGCACCTGCCAGCAGGCCCGACTCATGTCCCCCAGCACCCCATCCACCCAGCATTGAGGGGCACCTGCCAGCAGGCACCGACTCATGTCCCCCAGCACCCCCATCCACCCAGCATTGAGGGGCACCTGCCAGCAGGCCCCGACTCATGTCCCCCAGAAACACGAAAGGAAGCTGCACAATCATGGCCCTCATGTGCACCACAATTCCACAGCACGCCACCCCAGTCTTTACATGCAATGATTTCACCAATCCACCACACACCGACATGTCTATGTCACAACACACATCAAAAGTCAACCATGTACATCAACACATGTCGATCACACACACACACTGTTTGCCATAGATTGTGCAAAACCACAATTTGACATGCATTAACCCAATGAGCGAATCCCACACATGGAATTAAAATATCAAATGTATTATTAACAAAATCAATGTAATGAAATGAAAGTCAAAAAATAATACAAAAATGAAATGAAATGCACGTCCAAAAATATGAAAAATTAAATGTAGATGCAATCAAAATAAATCCAGAAGAAAAATGGTCCAAAATCATTGTCCACCAAAACAAATCCAAAGGAAATGTAAAAATGAAAATCCATTGCCCCATGGTGAAATTCAAAGAAAATGCACACATAAATCCAAAGTCCAACTATGTACAATCAATTTTGAAAGGGTCCATGAGCCCCACGAAAGAAATGAAACCTAACTAAAAAACTACCTAAGAAAATAGCTATATACAAAAGTGTAGGGCATAGTCCAATCACCCCAAAAGAAATGGAAACGAAAAGGAAACCTAACACTAAAAACTATTTACAATGGTGGCAGGCTAGTCCGACGGCTCACTTTCTGATGTCCCAGGCCAGGGCATCATCAAACTCCTGGTCAATGTCCTGGAGGCGGTCCTCTTCCATGGCCCCGAGGGTTCGCAGGGACGATGCCATGTTGGACTCCAACTCCCTGCGAATAGCCTCGAGGCACTCGGCCCGCCTCAGTGCCCTTCGCATGGAGTTCTCCGGCCTGACCATTGTGAGCCGTGCCTCTTCTGCCCGCCGCCGCTCCACATCTATATGCCGGCCCAACCGCAGCCATACGAAAGACACACCCTTTCCAGGGTCCTCCTGCCCTCTGGCCGATGCCTGCCCCTCTGATGTCGATGGCCCAGAGCCATCATTGCTCCCACCTAGAGCCTGCTGCTGCTGTCCATGTGCCCTGTCCGATGATGCCTGCACATCCTCCATCTTCTGGTCTCCAGTTGTTGTGGTGTCCACCCCTGCTGGACCACCTACTCCCGACTGTGGCAGGGATGGGATCTCCACCAAGCTGGCTATGTTGGTCAGGCCAGGTCCACAGGGGGACCTGGTGGAATCTGGGCCGGAAGACAGCAGGAAGAACGACTGGCGCAAAGTCTCCACAGAGGAGCAGAGGTCTGCCAGAGTGCGCGACACATGTAGGAACCCACTGACCAGGGCCCCTCCCAACAGTGCCACGTCGCAATACTGCTCTTCGTGATGGAGCGCGTGCTCCCCCCAGGAAGCATGTACGTCATCATGAATGTCACGCATGCGCAATGCGACACCAATAAGGACAGCGCCCATAGGGTCATGGGACCCCTCGTCTGCAGGTAGTGGAGAGGCAGATGATGTGGGCCTCCCCCCTACCTGCGGACGGGGCATCCCTGCTGGTGCATGGTGGTGCAGTCACAGGGTCAAGGACATCAACATGCACAGGCCCCTCCGCGGTGACCTGTGCTGCCTCCTGACCCTGTCCCTGGACTGCACCACTTGCACCAGTGGTACTACCCCCACCAGGCCCCATGTGCGGCTCAGTAGCGGGCTCCTCCTCCTCTGTGGAGCCCACCAACCTGGATGTCTCAGCACCGTCTTCCGCCATTGCAAACCCCTGTGGGGGCTCACCCAGCCCTTGCTCTACTGCCACAGTGGCAGACGCGGCACCAGTCCCCTCGTCCCCGGAGGATGGCAATTCCTGGGAGGGTGGCTGGGCCTTGCGTCCCCACCCGGTGGACGCATCCCCGCCGCTTGGCTCCACAGCGCCGTCTCTGCCCTCTTCTTCACTCAACGCTGCGTAGAAGGAGACATAGAACACAAGCATCAGGGTACAGTACAATATTCCCCTAGACAGGAAGCAATAACACATGAGTGGCACTTTCAAATGTCATTTCCATCCTGTCCTCTACAACACATGGGTGAATGCACGCAAAACACATGCAGAAACAGGCATGGCACCTGAAATCAACATGAGCATCCATGTACAAGGGTCTCTTTTAACCAAAATGTTGCCTTAAAACTCACATGCATCATGGCTCATACTGATCCCATGCACACACATCACCGGAGGGTCAAGCATCATGGCTTGTACACCACAGACACAGTGGATACAACGGTGACCGCACTGCATGAGTGAATCTACACATCATCACAGACATGTGTCATGCATCCATGGCATTTCAAAGTCACACACACACTTCTCAGACACACACACATGTGCACCAATCATGTACATGAGAGCAGCACCCATCCCTCACCCCCTCCATGTCCAAGAACAGAGACTGGCATGCATTCATGTGTGCATTCCGCATACAGATCGCCATGTTGCATTGGAACACATGCACCACCCATGTGGTTCACACATTACTGGTCTCACATGCATGACCATGATGTCCCTGCACACACACATCCATACATGGCATATGTTACACATACAGGCAAGTATCAGACTACCAGCACACTGCAACATGCCCTGTCTCACACAGCAATGCTTGGTAACTTACCGCTCAACTCCAGACGGGTCTACCTCTGAAGGATCTGGGCGTGGAGTGCTGGGCTTACGCGTTCCAGGACCCTCATCTGGATGTTGCTCATGCTGACCCGGCACCCCTCTGCATCCTCTGCCTTCACGAGGCGCCGGGCCTTGTAGAAGGTCCTGGACCTGAAGCCCTCCCAGCGCTTCTGGACGTGCTTGATGTCGCGGGTTGCCACCCCCTCCGCGTGGATGACAACCACTACGTCCTCCCAGTTCCTCTCCTGTCCTTCCTTGTTGAAACGTGATGTTCCCCAGGACATGCTCCACCAGGACACCAACTTCCTTCTCACTGAAGCTGGTGGACCTCTGCCTCTCTGGCTGGGCGTCGCCAGTGGTCTCAGATGGTGTTTGCCCCAACATGGCGACCCCTGAGGCAGGCGTGGGTGGGCAACTGGGCCCTGGGGCTGGGCTGTGGAGCGATGGTATCCCAGTCGGGAGTCTTCTGTTCCAGCAGGGGTGGACACAGCAACTGGACCCCTGCAGATGGCTGACATGTAGGCACCAAATAGCAGGGCACGTGGGCAGCAGGCAGGTAGCAGCAGATGGCTGGTGGGAACGTGCTCAGGGCTCTTGGGGGCAGGAAAATGGCCTTTTGGGCAGGAGCATGGTCTTCTGTGTGTTTTCACGTGGCCAGCTTGATACGGAGTGATTTGGCACGTGAAAAAATTGCACATCAGCGTGAAATCCAAGGAAAGGCCCTTAGCGCGTAAGTGACGTTACGCGCACAGGCATTCCCCACAACACGGGTGCATAGTGAATCAGCACGTGAGAAAACTGCACGTCACCTTGCTATTGGAGGAAAGGGCCTTAGCGCGTAAGCGCGTAAGTGTGTGGGCTCGCTTAAAAGGTACGAGTATCATGCTATTTTCTTGTAGTGCTTTATGTGGAGGGCAAGCGGATGATTCTTGTACTTCTTGTGGGTTCACACGCGATTACTTCGCAACATTTTCAGTTCCTACTCCCTGTCTCCTCAGACTGCGTTCTTTTCTTCTTTTGACGGGGGTGTTGCCAACGTGCACACACGCGTCTTTTTCACATTCTTTTTTAAGGCAGACGGTGAGTCGCGCACATATTTTCCAACTGTGGTTGCCCCTGTGTGTCGTGTAACCCTTCAGAGGTCATTGTAGGCTGTGTGTAACACATGCACGCTTATTTTTGTGTTTCTGGGTGCCACGGCGTAGTGCGGGTTCATTTTTCCATGCACATGGTCTATCAGGGGTTGCGTGCATGTGTACTTTTGTTTTTAGGGTGCCTGTGCATTGCGTGACTCGTCATCTTCCCCCAGGGGTCACAGACAGCCTTTCTAGAGCACTAGGGTATGAATTCCATTTAGTACCCTACCCCTTTCACCCCAATTGCCCAGGACAATTGTTTACTGCAACTACCATACGCACAACAACATCAGTGCCATGGTTGGGAGGCAACCAAGCAGTAAGGGAGGCAAAGGTGGTCGATCTCAAAGAGGTGGGCATGGTGGGCGCGCTAGGGGATGTGGGCAGGATTTGCAGGGTGCCCCTAGAGCCCTGTTTGTG
Organism: Ambystoma mexicanum; assembly: GCF_040938575.1. Lineage (NCBI taxonomy): Eukaryota > Metazoa > Chordata > Amphibia > Caudata > Ambystomatidae > Ambystoma > Ambystoma mexicanum. The sequence continues at coordinate 643,865,184 of NC_090930.1, read as the reverse complement.
GAGGACCAATCGGGGCCACCTATGCCCCCCCAATGGTTGTGGGAAACATAGCTGACACCATCCCAGCTCAGCCCTTGTTGGATCGGCCCATTTTGTCAACTGAACCGGCACAGGATGACTCCCAGGCTGACTTCCAGGTCACCAAGTCTAAGCCACGTGTGGCGGTGAAAGTTGCTGTGACCAGGCCACGTGGATCTGGGGCAGCAATGTCATCTGCTGCCCCAAGTAGCCAGGGTGGGGAGGCTGCAGGGGCAGCTGCAGCTCAATCCACCCCGGCTCCGAGTCTCCCAGCCAGGACAGTGTCAGTCCAGGTCCATCACACCGACTTTGGCCCTGCCAACATCACCCTGCAGCCAATACCTGCACCAAGACCTTTGGTCATTGTGCCATTACAGACTTCAAGTACCCAGTCCACCTCCGCTTCTGCCCCTACTGTCCAGAGCGGCGTAAGCCACTCAGGATCCGCACCACCTTACAAGAAGAAGAAGAAGGGTGCTCTAGCACTACAGGCTGAGACCCCAGACCCGGCTACACACTCCGGCATGTCAAGGAAGCCTAGCTTTAATGACGCCGCACTTGATGCACATGTGGCCTATGTGTTGGCACATAGCCGTGAAATGGTGGTGACTGCAGGGTGCAAGACTATGACTGGTCAATGTAGGGCCCACTGGCAGACCATCTTGGACCACATTAGTGCCCTTGGATTTGTGAGACGCACAGCTGATGATTGCTACAAGAGGTGGAATGACCTGAAACGCAGAGCAAAGAACAGGCTGGCTTCAAATCATGCCTCTACTCTGGTGACTGGCGGTGGGTCTCCACCAGAGGACGACCAAGTCACTGAACATGAGTCTGTTGCTGGAACCTTCATCACAGAGGAACAGATCCAAGGCATGGGAGACCTACCATATTACAAAGCACTGTCCGGTGAGTGCCGATGCATGTGTGTGTAATCCATGTGTATGTTGCTTAGGTGATGTGTTCTGATTGAGTACCAGGTGAGGGTGTGTAGTCCTGAGTGGTATGGGTCACTCATGTGCTTCCTCCAAACCATTCACCACCCTTGGATTTGGGTATGACAGTATCCCTTCTGACCACAGTAGCCAATTAGCACCACATTACTGCAGTTGCCCTTGAACTGTCATCTTGCAACAGCATTGTTCAGAATGTTCAGTGTTCATTCAGCCTGATTGTTTCAATTCTCCCATTTTTGCAACACATTTTTCAGCCCTAATGCCACATATGTGACATGCTTCTGTCATATATTACACCCCACAATGGCCGACATGTATTACCTTGTTATGGGAATGATTTGGCCATTCAGGCTGATTGAGTAAGGGCCTGCTCACATTAATTTTTGGGGCCTGTTTGAATGTGGAACATGATTGTCGTTTCCTGTCATGTTGAAGTGACCAACCATTGATGTATCCATCTTCCTGCCATCACTGTATAATTGTACACTGGATGTGTTGCAGTGTGTGGCACATGCATATTTTGTCACACTATTTGGAATTTTTTATCTCATCATGTCCATCTCACATGGATGGGTGACAGTACTCATTCACTAACATATGGCTGTACTTGTAAAATGTACCATGGCTATGCTATGTGCCATCTGTGTGCTGGCATGTGCCATGTATGTGGATGGCCCATGCCACTCACAGGCTAATGTGTGATGCCAGTGCTATCCAGCATGCAGCACATGTGTTGCTTTTCCATCTTGGAGTCCTCAGTGTCTGCTTTTTGCCTCCTCTTCCAATTCATTGACAGCGCATGCATGCCAGGGTTATAGTCATGTGGGACATGTGTAATTCATGTACTGGATCTCTGGCTTTTCAGGCCTATGTGTGTGCTATGGTGCTTATGCCTGTTTCCATTTGTTGTATTTCATGTTTTTCTAGGTGATGACGCACTTGATGCTGTTGAGGTGGAGGAGATGGTGCAGACCCAGGAGGAATCTCAGCCACGACCGAGCACCAGTGGAGGATGTTGGGTGGTGGTGGGTGAAAACCCAATCCTCCTGCAGACCATACTGTCCACGGGTGTATCTGGGTGCACCTCCCCAGACCTCTATGATTCAGGTGCTGAATCGGACAGTGAGACCTATGTGCTGTCGCTGGTGAGTGTTTCTGGCAGGGATGCTGTTCTGTCCAACCCACCTGCACGGGGGGTAGACACCTCTATGGGGATGTCAGTGTTTGTAACTCCGCCTTTGGTGGTTACGGATGCAGGGTCACACTCCACAACATCTGATCCTGTTCCTGGGCCAGCAAATCAGAGGGGGTATGCATTACTGTGGTGTGCGGTCACAATATCAAATGAATAATGGTGAAATTCATAATATAGAAAACAATAATGTTTTTTTTATTTATATATTATTTTTTTGGAGTCCGGGAATAAAAAAAATGGGTAACATTTTTTTTTTAAAAAAAACAGGGGTTTGGGGGGGAACCCCTCATTTTGAATAATGAACGTAATAATAAAAAAATCGACTTTTTGTTTTCGACATTTATTTTTCTATATTATGACTTTCGACATTATGGTTTTTGATTTTATGACTATAAACCCATTCCTGCAGCCTCAGGCAGTGCCAGCACAGCAAGGTGCAGATCGCTTTGCCCCAAACAGGTTTGATGCCCACTGAAGCGGTGGCTGTACGCCACCAGGCAATACTGTATCGGAAAACTCCATGAACGGTATAGCAGCACAACAGGGAGCATCGGTTGAAATGATGGCGCAGGCAATGGAGAGGGTGGCCACTTCCATTCTCCCACCTGAAAGGCAGATGGAGCTCCAACAGCAGGCAACAGACTCCATTTGCCAATCACACAGGGAGGACATGTTGGCGTCCAACAGGGACCGACGGGTGGCACTGCAGACTCTGCGCGAAGCCATATCTGTTGAGTCCCAGGGCCACAGGGAAGCCCTGAGGTTAGAACTCCATTTCCTCAGGGAGACTCTGGGTGAACTTGAGGCTTCCCGAAATTTTAGGTCATAACAGCAGCTGGAGCAGCTCACACGTTGGCTCTCAGCTGTGCTCCAGGCAACCCGTGAGGAGATCCGGGCATCACGCGGGGCCATGCATGCAGAAATGCAGGCAACCCATGAGGTGCTGCATGGGGATCTCCGTACTATCATCCTCCAGAACCAGACCTTCCAGACCCGTATGCTTGCTGCCATGGAGGACCATACCAGGGCTTTGCGTGGGCTGCCTCCCATAGCACTGCCACCTCCTGATGTAGCAGCAGAGGGTGAAGAGAGCGACAGCATTTCTCCCACATTAGCTTAGCCATGCAGGCCATGAGCCATATTTTTTTTTCGCAACATCCACACACGTGGGTGTTGGGGTGCACCCTGTCCTCGTACCTCCTGGGTGCCCCCCCAGGTCCACACATGGGCATTTTTGGTTTTAGCATTTTTTGTTTTTTTTGTTTACAGTGTGTTGCCTTGTGTGGCTCCCGTGGGCTTCCACTGTGCATTCCAGCTGGGCACATGCAGGCTAGTCTTGTCTTTCGGTTAGATGCTTGGGTTCCTGAGACACACACCCCTCCTGCTTCCCCTTCCCATGGGCTTGCAAATGATGTGACCAAGTGACAGTGACTTACACAGTGATATTCGTCTCCCATGAGCTGTGTGGGCAGTCTGTAGTCAAAACTGTGTGGATATCCCTAGTGGGGATTGTTGTTGGATTGAACACTGCATGGTGTATTGATATGTGTTTGTGCATCCATGTCTTTCTCCTTATTCCCATGTACCTTCTTCATGTCTTCACAAGGTCATCTCCTTTGCAGATGCAGTTCATGTTGTATGCAGTACACTGACACATTTGCCTGACAGCAACACTCTGGAGTTGGAAGGCGTCGATGTGCTGGCTTATTCAGGTTGTGAGACTTGCACTACTTTGATTTTGTACTGTCATATTTTGCCACTGTTTCATCCTGTGCTGCTGTATTGTGTTGCTGGTATGTATTTGTTCATGTGTGCTGTTTCATATTGATTACTGGGAGCATATTGTTTGTGGCCTATTTACATTTGGGACAGTGCACTTTGTGACACTTGTGTCATGTGTTGTGCATTCATTTGGTTGCTTTCACATTGCATGACATGCTATGGTGTGTTGGGTAGCTGAGATGGGGAGGAGTTGGGTGACATGGCACTATTTTCATGTTGTATTTTGCAAGGGTGTAGTCATTCATGCAGCATGAATGTGTGTCTTTTTGTCACACAGCATTGGTTGTCTTTAAGTAGGGAAGGATGCACACAATGTAACACTTCCAGGTGACCAATCTCAGGCTGGTATGGTTGTGACAGTTGAGTGTCCCTTATGTCATCATCATTGATTGTCAGCTGGTATGTGCCAGGGCTATGTGCACTCCAAGGGGTGTGATTTTAGGTGAAGTAATTAGCCACCAGCTGGGTACGGGCTGCCTCACCACTTGCCCTTTCCCCTCCCATGCGCAGTGGCTGTGCATGTGGTTGGGGATGTGGGGGCTCCACCATGTCCACCGGCAGGCCCTGGCGGGTTGCAACATTGTGTAGGATACATGCTGCCACTATGATCCTGCACACTACTGGGGGCACGTATAGCAGCTGCCCACCAGAGCAGTCAAGGGAGCGAAAGCGTGACTTGAGCACTCCGAATGTGCGCTCCACTATGCACCGGGTTGCAATATGGGCTGTGTTGTATCTTACCTCGGGTGGTGTGGTGGGGTTCCGAATTGGCATCATCGTCTGGGTGCTCAGAGGGTAGGCACTGTCCCCTGGGGAGGTGATGATGGGTATCATTAGTGGGGTTGTGACATTACCCAGTATCTAACATGCTTGCATGTGCAGAGGCATTTATACTCACCAAGCAGCCATATATCGCCATGCCGCCCATCTTCTAGGTCCCGGTTTAGGGGTGACATTCTGAAAATGAAACTGTCATGGGTGAACCCTGGATAGTTGGCATATACTGAGGTGATGATTCCCTTGGCATCACATACTACCTGCATGTTGATGGAATGCCAGTGCTTGCGGTTTCTATAGATGTGCTCAGTTGCCCTGGGAGGACATAGAGCCACATGGGTGCAATCAATGGCACCTAGCACTTTGAGGAATTGTGCCACCCTGTAAAAGTCCTGGACGGCAGCCTGCCTTTCTGCAGGTGTTGTGGGCATTTATATGTGCCTGCAGCTGAGGAGCGTGCAGTCATGATGGCCAACACCTGTTGTAGGCAGCGTGACTGCGTGGCTTGTGACACCCCACCCCCACTATGGCACTTGTCTGCTGAAATGAACCAGTGGCCAAGAATTGCAGTACACTGAGCACCTTTTCCAAGGGGCTCAGTGCTTTGGAGTACAGGGTGGGTGATGTGAGGTCATCCTCCCACTCACTCACCAGGTCGAGTATTATGTGTGGTGGAAACCTGTACCTGGTCATCAGGAATCCCAAAAAGGCTGGTCCTGGGTGCAAAAATTCTGGGCCTGACTATCCTCCTCCTCCTGCGGTGTCTCACGACCACTGCTGTGAGGAACGGTATATTCATCGTAGCGTCTGAGCTTGTTTGTTGTTTGGGTGCACTTTTATGCTGTGCGCGGCCGCGTATGCCTGCTTCCTGCTGGCGTACGTGTTTCCGGATTCTTTTTTGGCGCATGCGTTTCCCCTGTTCGATTCCATGAATACGTGTTGTAGGTGCGCCTGTGGGCGTTCCGCGCATTTACCTCCTGTGCTTCCCCCGTAACGCCCACATTTTCACGCATTGTTCCCCATTACGCGTGTTATGCCCCGTGTTACGCCCCGTGTTACGCCCACTTTTGTTGTGTGTGCCGCGCTATGTGCGCTATCGCTGTGCACGTAGCGCACGCCGTTTGATGATGTGTGCGCCGGAGTGCGCCACCCACGATTTTAGTGCACATCCCAGGATTTACACGCGCACGGACTTCCATGAATCGATGTGCGTGGCTTTGGCACGCTTGCGCTGCGATTTTCGCGCTTGCGCTGCGATTCGCACGCTTTTGCACGCTTGCGCTGCGATTTTCAGCGCACATTAATTCCATGAATCGCCTGTAAATCATCATGTAAATGTAACTCATCAAATACATGTCTCACTGCATCCGGCAATACACCTTTCCTGATCTCACTACCATTCATACCACTTTTTTGTAATTCTCTCATTTTAGTGAGAGTAGCATCTAGATTCATTGCTGTCAGCCATTCCTCCTCAGATACAGTATCTAGGCATATATTCAAAATGTGTTCCTCATCATTATTCTGCTGCTCATCATCCACACTATTTAATCTAGACAGACAATCAGCTGATTTGTTTTTTACTCCTTGCAAAAATTCAACATCAAAATGGTATTCTTGTAAACTTGCAACCCATTTCCTAATTCTGGATGACGTCTTGTCAAGTCCCTTAGTAGTGAGAATTTCCTTAAGGGATCTGTGGTCAGACCTAACCACAAACTTAATTCCCCATATAAATGATCTAAACTTTTCAACAGCCCAGCTTACAGCTAAAAACTCCTTTTCCAATTGTGGAATAGTTTGTCTCAGCTTGTTTTAACACTCTTGATGCGAACACAATGGGAAACTCACTTCTACCATCCATTTGCGACAAAACAGCACTGAGACCGTGATTACTGGCATCAGTTGTAATAATACTAGTATTGTTTGGATTGAAAGCTTTAACAGTGGGTGCAGCATTAAAATCTAACTTGATATTGTTGAACTCATTTCCACATAACTCATTCTAATCAAATCTCACATTTTCTTTTACTAACTTCCTTCGGGATGTTATTAACTAAATCCTCTTTAGGTCTAATTCCTTTTTCAGATATTTCATGACCCAAATAAGATATGGTAGATCTATTGAACTTACATTTATCTTTACTCAAGGGAAGTCCTGGATCTTTAAATATATATTATACCTTGTATAATCTATCATCATGTTCCATTTGATCTTTACCATAAATCAGAACATCTTGAAAACACATAATTCCGTGCATTTGATAAAAAGATGATACATCACACGTTGGAACACTGATGCCACAGATACAAGCCCAAAAGGCATCCTTTTGCACCGAAACAAACCTTCACTGGTAATGAATGCTATAATATCTCTTGACATAGGATGTAACATTATTTGGTGGTAAGTTGACCTTAGATCTAACATACTCATAATCTTAGAATTTCCAATACTACCTAGCATTTCAGCTATATTTGGTAACGGGGGCCTATCAGAAATCATACATTTATTGACACATCTAAGGTCTAAGCACAATCTCAATTTTCCATTTAGTTTGTACACTAATCACCAAAGGTGACACCCATTCTGAAGAGTCTATTCTCTCAATCACACCATCACTAAGCAATCCTTCAAGTTCATCCTTTACAGCTGGCTTTACATTGAATGGAATCAATTACCATTTCCAGTTTCTTACTGTTCAATTCTATCATAGCCATGGGCCTTTCCTTGTCAGCATCATCATAATTCTTGTTCTCACAATGAACAACCTCTTCTATCGAAAAAGTACATTCTTCCGAACTTTTAAGTAGTTCTTCCAAACAATGTATATTTTCCTTTTTAGTTATACAAAACTTAGTGAGATGCCCTCTCCTATTACATCTCTTGCATAACCCCTTTATGGCTGGGCATTTATCACTTGAAGCTAAATGAAAAAGGCTATTGCACCTGCAACATCGATGCTTGTCATGTTCTTCTCCTTTGTCTTTAGTCTTTATATATTTCTTCTTCACGTTCATTATGTCTTTCTTGATAAAACCTTTTTTCTTTGTATAGTCATTTCCCTCTATAGCCAATACTTCCGGAATCTGTGCCATTTTCTCTTTCTTATTATCATCATAATTTCTCCTTTCAAGTTCTTTCAGACACTTATTGGTATGCTCCACCTCTTTTGAAACTCTAATTACTTCTTCTGAAGAAGGATTTCCTTTTGCCCAAACAGCTCCTCTTATTTTGCTATCTTTGCATTCTAACATGAACTGATCACAAAATCTTTCATTAAGTGTAATCCCAAAATCACAGGATGTGGCCAAACCTCACAAAGCAGTGATATATTGCTCACCAGTTTCATTCTCTTCTTGCTTTCTCTTGCCAAAATGATGTCTTTCTAGATTGATGCTGACTGTTTTCTCATAATGTTGATCTAATATTTTGATACATTTTTCATATTCAGTAAGTCCAACGGCATCTTCTTCAGAAAGTGCTGGTAAATTCTCAAATTGTTCTTGCCCATAATTACCCAAACAATGGATCAACAGATTTTTTTTTCTTTCATTATTAAAGTTCAATCCATGGGCAGCAAGAACATAATGATCAAATCTTTTCTCCATCGCTTCCATGGAATGTTTGGTTCACCCTTAGTTATGTTTCTTTACTTGGAAGAATTAATTTTCAGTACACATATCTTGATGTTTGTTATTTATGGCTTACTCCATACACCTTTATGTATATTATGTCCAATTGTTTCAGCAGTTCTGATTTAAAATTGTTCACTTTATTATTGTAATTGTTGTTTCCTTATCACCGTTATTTCTTGTAGAAGGTGTTAATCTGCATATGTTCCTTTTATTCTAGCATTGTAATTATATGGAATATAGCAAATTTTAAATGTCATTTTTCATTTGCAACATGTTTTTCAATCCATACATTTGTTGCAAGTTCTGTTTGCTGCTAATGAATTGTAGAGCTGTTCGATGTATCACTTATTTAGGAAGCTCTTTGAATAATGCATATCGTGTGTTTCAAATAATGCAACTTCGTCTATATGGTTTGCAATTGTGCCGTATGTAGTTTTTGTTCACAATTAAAACATATTTTTATTGGCACATATGCAGTATTACGAGTATTCCTCCACTGGCACACATTTATTTTCTGAAAATTTTAAAAGGCTTGTGTGCTACTTTCTCATTTACTTCAGTTAAGTAACATTAAACTCACATGAGAGATCCTTTAAGATTGAAAACACGCAACTCCAGAAGAGATATTAAATACAGTCACAGCTCAGTCTCTTGCCTATTTTATGTTTAAAACACACACGCACTGTAGATATCTTAATCCAATGGGGATACTTGTTCACTGCAAAGTGTCTGACTTACTTGTTCTCAGTGAAGCTTCTGTTTCTGCAGATGTGCCTCTTTGCCAAGTCCAAATTCCTCCATAAACAAATGAAGCAGTGTAGCTACAGAAAAGTCTTCCCATGTTTCCACGACACTTCTTTCTTCCTTAAAATGCTTAATCTTCCTGATAAATTTTTACAAGCAACGGCTACTCAGTGGGTTGCCGTTTTTGAGGTATCCCATCCTCGTCACCACTGAAATATCTTCTCACACCACTTTTGTGGTTGTATATGTTTATTTAACTATAGGATTAATAACCCACTGGTTATATCATAAACAGCTTCATAACTGATGCTTTCCTGTACATCATTCCTACAACCAATACATTCTAACATTCAAGTATCCTGGCTTCCCAGTACATTCTACATTCCATATATATAGCCCATCTGTACATATGAATAACAATGTAAAACAGAACACCATTGAATTACTAATGAGTTACACAATAAAATACTACAGGTGGCATTCGCTGTACTGCCATGGTTTACGAGGGCACAGGGCCCATGTACTTCTGAAAAGAGGTCGCTCTGTCAGCGGCACAGAGAGAGCACTTCTGAAGCTCTTGGTAAGCATAAGTACAAAATAAGAACATAACTAATAAGAATGACCTCTTTTCCTGAAATAGAATATAAAGTGTTGTTTTCTGTACATCGTTAGTCACTGGCAGGATTGCCATCCCGGTCTTAACTGCAGCAACTGTAATAATATTATTAAGAGGCCAACAGTTTCACATCCAATAACAGGTGAGAAAATCCAACTGAAATATCATGCCACATGCTCCACAGAGAACACAATTTACAGCATTAAATTCTGTGTGGTATCTAGAATGTTGGAGAAACATCAATAAAAGTGAGACTCTGGATGAACAAACACAAATCCTGTATTAGGAACAATAACCAATCATCAGCCTCGGCCAGACATTTTGTGGAAAAGGGTCACACTGTGTCCCAAATCAGATTTCAAGTATTAGAAATTGTACAGACTAAAGGTCATCACATAAATGCTAACAAAAGAAAAGCCCAACGTGAGGATTTTTGGATTGAAAAGCTAGATGCCCTTACCCTAGGAGGGATAAATGAAGAATGGGACCTGAACTGCTTTTTATAAAGGCCAGCCAGGGAAGATTGACTCTGTAACCACTTGAACATGGATTTGCCTCCTACCCCTGGATGGCACTGAGGATTTAACATTCATAGAGTATGCACCACAAACTCTGAGCAGGGTATTCACCAATAGACACACCTGATAGTGCCTTTATACCTTTGGATTAACATAGTCCTTTATCATAAACAGATGGATGGACACAGTATAGTGGAATATGCTTTGGAAAATGGATGTGTGTTTAAAATCATTTGTTCGATGGAATTCTACAGAGAATGATTCGTACAGTGCAAGCATGGCTTCCTTAGAGACATTGCCATTTACTTTTATTATTACTTTTGTCACCTGTTAGTATTACCTCAGCAGACACACAAGTCTAAATACTCATCAGCATCACACAAACATACAAGACCAACTGATTTAGATATCACACTCCTTGACCTATTGTTGGGCACACTAAAGCACATTTGTGTGTCCCGTATATTCGGCAATTCCTGAGTGCCTCCCATTTTTTTACATGGGCTCCAGCCACCCTTGTAGACTATGTAACTTACCATCATTTGATGCATTGCGATATGTGCGGATTGCACCTTCACATCGCGTCTATTATATTCACACTCATATGTTCTATTTTATACTTGATTATGGTTATTTACAAGTTTGATTTATAGAAGTGTCTTGCCACGCTGCTCGATGTGAATTTTAAGAGCTTCTAGACTCTCTTAGTGATGAGGCTCCTTTTTCTTTTTCTTTTTGTTTCTTTTACTTTAATTACCATTTTTAGCTAGCGAATGGGTTCACATCTCATATGGGTTTTCAGTAGTAAATAATATAGGATGCCCTATGGTTCTATTGCTTAGAACCATTATTCTTGAAGATTCACTTAGAGTTTTGTATGCAACCTACCTATTCCAAGTTGGCCGATCGCACACAATGCTTTAGTTTTGAAGGCACGCCCCTTATCTGCACGTCCAAAATAATTGCAATGAATATGAAATATAATGCACCCTGTTAGGGAATGAGACCATGAGATAGTTTTGCAAGGATAACAAAGTTCATATAATATAGAGAAATGCCAGCAAAGGACTCTGCCTGTCCATATATTTCTTAGCACGGTCGTATTTCTGTCTACAAATGTTCTACTACCCCAATGTACCTGGTTTAGCAGAGTTCGACAAAGGGTCATCGACAGACCCTACTTGAGTGAACTCCCTTTAAGGTAGGAGCCACGAATCGTCGAGATTCCACGAAGAAAAGGGTTGAACAACGTTGTAGAGGCAGCAGCTTATGTCCTTGCGGTGCTCGTCGATGATTAGTCGTGGACATCCTGCGATGATTAGACATGTGGTGCACCTCGATGATGATAGTTCATTGCCGCAAAGAGTCAATGGAGAACTTTTGCCCAGCAAGGGCGTCGGGTTCACTCCGGCTGGCATCGGCAATGGGGACTCGACCACGGCTGGCTTCCATATCTTTTCATCAGTGTCTTTGAGGATGTCAGGTGGCGGAAAACCCACTGGCGGATTCTCCTCGGTTCATTGGTGACCTTGACTTTCTCCGGCGGGACAAAGCGGTCGATGGTGATGAGCAAGGGAGTCCTTGATTCAAATCTCTTAGGCAATGGAGCGGCTCCGGTCAGTGAGGATGGTCGTCGACGGCGGTGGACCTCAATGTCCGGTCGCGTTGCTTCAGATTCCTGGGCAGTCCCCATCTCCAGTCAGCAGCCTTTTGATGACTGACGTCCAGGGAGCCTTGCTGAAGGATAGCTGGTGCACGATGGTCACTCATAGCTCGGGAAAAGGTCTCCTAGCCAGGTCCTCTCTTGGATCAGTTCTTGGAGACACGACAGTTTTCGGATTGTGGTGAAGGAAAGCAGCAGCAAAGCCTTCTTCTTCTAGCTGGGCTTCATGGTAAGCATCAAGTTTCAACTTCAGCTTCTGAACAATTTCCATCAGTGAGAGGTCACAAGATATACTGTTTGTTCTCTCATTCACTCTGCTGGGTCACACACAGGCAACCAATCATTCGGAAGTGCATTCATGCAGGCAGTAGCCAATCAGGCTCACAGTGCATTCAGGCCAGTCTTCTCCATCTAGACACTCACAACAAGGAATGTGGATTGGGACAAGCACCCAGCCATTCAGCACTCCACACAGAATTCATACCAGTTTTGGGCAGGGCTGTCTCAGTCATTGGGCCTCATTACAACCTTGGTGCTAAGTGCACCAACTTTACCACCATGGTGTAAACTCCGTTTACACCATGGTGGATGGCGGATTTACCGCCCCATTCCAAGGTGAGTGGGGCGGTAAATCCCCATTTGCCATTTTCCCTTCCCCATTCCCATTTTTGCCCCATAGGGCATAATGGGAGTGGGGAAGGCGCTAATTACGCCGCCGTAAATTACGGCGGCGTAATTAGCACCATGGCAGGTTAGCGCCATGGATTTTAACGCCTGCTAAAAGCCCTTAACGCCTGAGATGTAATGAGGCCCATTGTGTCGAACACCAGAAACTAGACACCCATAACATGAAATGTGTATTCGTCACACACTCCATTAACCCAGGTCCCACCCCACAGGCATACCCACAACATGCTTGTGAGAGGTATTCTTCCCTTCCTCTCCTTCCCTCAGAAGCTCACTGTCTCCAGAGCTCTGGTTCTCTTTAGACATGACTGCTGCAACAGCGTATTTCAAAATCTGCCTGCTTCTACTCTCTGCCCTCTGCAACTCATCCAGAACAGGACTGTAAGACTTGTCCTTGGCCTCAAGCCCAGGGATTGTATCTCTCTGGGACTGAAATCTCTGCACTAGTTCCCAGTGGCTGCGAGAATTAAGTACAAAACCTATGCATTCTCCACAAGGCCTTCTGGGGCCTGGGGCCTCAATACCATCAAGTCTCTCTTCCTAAATATCTTCCTTCTCAAGCTCTTCATTTATCCGCCTCCAACTCCCTCAGGGTTAGTCGCTTCTCCAAGCAACGAGTTTGTGGTAGGTCTCATTCTTCTGCTGAGGCCTCCCTCTGGTACAGCCTTCCTGCCTCCCTGAAACATGAGAAGAACCATCTCTGGTTCCGTAAGCACATCAAAACATTCCTCTTTGCTTCTGCTTTCTCTCCTCCTCTCCCCTGCTGAACTCCTGGCTGATACTGAAACTGCACTGGTCACCTGGCTACCCACGGATCTCGGGCCAAGGTCCCCTCCCCCGCCAGTTGCACACCTGTACTGCCTCCCTGGCAACCCCTGTGCTTGAGGACCATTTCTGCATCTTTACAGTCCCATACCAGCTCTTGACATCTGATGTCTGCACTTACCTTTGCACTTGCCACCAGCTGGCTGCATCGCTTACTTATTGCTTATTTATTCTATTTATTTTTACTTCCCCCTCCCAACCTCCCCTCTGCACTTTTCCCCTTACCCCTTCCCCGGCACTTGCTCAATCTCAATGTCACCTGGCCTTGTAAGATCGTTGTCTGTCTTCCCCCGTTCCCCCTCACTTTATTTCCTTGTGACATCTTGAAACTCTTGTATATAGGCTCGTTATAAATGCCATATCATATATCATACAGTCATTGGGAAGGCTCCAGCCAGTCTGGCCTGGACTGTCCCACAATACCATATATGGAACTTCCACCCAACAGCCAATCAGGGGAAAGGACAGAGTCAGGGATTCCCAGAACTTTGGGAAACTAAGGTAACAGGCGATAGAAAGCAAGAGGCCACACAGGCCGTCTTGTCTCCTATGAGGAATCAACTCATTCCAATGGCAGGGCCTGGGTATTCCAAAATGGAGGATACTCAGAGCACCTGTCAAATTCAGCAAGGAGCTGCCACCAGCCCATACCCTGCTATGTGGGCCACACACAGTTGCCCATAAGTATACACTAGGGGTACAGGGTTGTGCCCCTACCTATGGGTCCCATAAGGGTATCCCAAGGGTCTGTTCACCAAACCAAAATGATGAAGAGCTGCACTGCCAGGAGTCCCAAATGTACTCCTCTGCAGAAAATAACACAGAACACACATGAAGAACGGATTACAGGACAAGGACATGGAGGCCCTCTCCCTCCAATGCATTTCCAGCATCACGCCTGGTATTTCACTATGGCTACTACAGAGGGTTCTGCAAGGGCATCATTTAATCGATTTAGTAGCACGGCATGTTGTACTGGGGACCCATATGCTCTCCGAAATCGCCTCCTTCTCCATTTTGATAGTCTAGCACGTACCATTGTGGTTACGTATGCTGAGTCTGAATATATTGTTACTGCACACCCTTTTGCCGCGTAGAGGGCCTCGATTAATTCTATTAGCTCTGCTGCTTGGCCGGAGTAGTGCATGGGCAGGCATTTTTTGATCAACACCTCATACTCTCCATCCTCCACTGCAGCCCCTACATGTTTTTCATCAGTTTCTTGGTCAATGGACGCTGACCCATCAACGAAGAACTCTTCCCCTTCCTGTATGGCATTTTCACTTCCTTTGGGAATGTCATCCCCTTCTCCCTCGCATGTTGCTCAATCATGTTCTTGCATATCTTGTACAGAGCAAAAACAAAGAGGTGATGGCTGGAAAGTTTAGAATGAATCTTAACCTCTGGAATTGCTCTGGGCAACCCTCCAGACCATCGTTCTTCGCCTGCCGAGCCATTACAGAAGGTGAAAGACCATCTGCAAATCAGTCTTGGTCCCACCCCAAAAGGGGTAGTCCAGCCCAAACTGCTAGGTCACATCCTTTTGCACGAGACCACAAGCATCCCCAGACATGTTTCAGCCTTGTTGGGCCTCATCAGTGAGGAGTAGCTTGGGTCTCTAGGTCCAGCAGAAACGGGACCCATGTCTGGGCATATCCGTCCCACTCGGCGTGACAAAGCAAAAACAAAGACGTGATGGCTGCAAGGTTTAGAATGACTCTTAACCTCTGGCATTGCTCTGGGCAACCCTCCAGACCATCGTTCTTTGCCTGCCAAGCCATTACAGAAGGGGAAAGACCATATGCAAATCTGGCTTTGTCCCACCCAAAAGGGGCAGGCCAGCCCAAACTGCTAGGTCACATCCTTTCTGCACGAGACCACAAGCATACCTAGGCATGTTTCAGCCTTGTTGGGCCTCATCAGTGAGGAGTAGCTTGGGTCTCTAGACCCAGCAGGTATGAGAACCCCGTCTGGGCATACAGGTCCATTCGGGGTAACATAGCAAAAACAAAGAGGTGATGGCTGGAAGGTTTAGAATCAATCTTAACTGCTGGCATTGCTCTGGCGAACCCTACAGACCATCGTTCTTCGCCTGCCAAGCCATTACAGAAGGCCAACGACCATATGAAAATCAGGCTTGGCCCCACCCCAAAAGGGGCAATTCAGACCGAACTTCTAGGTCACATCCTTTCTGCAGGACACCACAGGCATCCCCAGACATGTTTCAGCCTTGTTGGGCCTCATCAGTGAGGAGTCGCTTGTGTCTCTAGGTCCAGCAGACACGGGACCCATGTCTGGGTATATCTGTCCCACTTAGCGTGACAAAGCAAAAACAAAGACGTAATGGCTGGAAGGTTTAGAATGACTCTTAAACTCTGGCATTGCCCTGGGCAACCCTACAGACCATCGTTCTTCGCCTGCCAAGCCATTACAGAAGGCCAACGACCATATGAAAATCAGGCTTGGCCCCACCCCAAAAGGGGCAGTTCAGACCGAACGTCTAGGTCACATCCTTTCTGCAGGACACCACAGGCATCCCCAGACATGTTTCAGCCTTGTTGGGCCTCATCAGTGAGGAGTCGCTTGTGTCTCCAGGCCTAGCAGGCACGGGACACTCATCTGGGCATACCAGTCCAACTCGTGATGACAAAGCAAAAACTAAGAGTTGATGGCTGGAAGGTTTAGAATGAATCTTAACCTCTGGCATTGCTCTGGGCAACCCTCCAGACCATCATTCTTTGCCTGCCAAGCCATTAAAGAAGGGGAAGGACCATATGTACATCAGGCTTGGTCCCACCCCAAAAGGGGCAGTCCAGCCCAAACTGCTAGATCTCATCCCTTCTGCACGAGACCACAAGCATCCCCAGACATGTTTCAGCCTTGTTGGGCCTCATCAGTGAGGAGTAGCTTGGGTCTCCAGGCCCAGCAGGCACGGGACCCACATCTAAGCATTTCTTAGACAGATTGGACATCTTTGTTTGCAATCTAACAATAACTTGGAAAGGATGAACAGTGTGCAATGCAATCACTTCAAACATGTTAAATTTTTTGAAGTACAGAAGGGATATCAGGCACTATCATGTCATTCAAAACCCTTCTAGGAGGATTACTCCATGGAAAACAATTCTCCTGGTGTCATGTGTTCTATGTCTTCTTTCTGTGGATTACTTTCACAAATTTACTCTGCAGGATCATCCCAACCATACTCATCTCAAATATAAGTCACAAACTAAGTTGGAGAGGCCAAGTTTCTTATCATGCCTCTAACTTCGGATTGTCTTCTACACCAATATTCCTTTGTTCCTCTCATTGTAGCAAGAATATTGATAGGTTTACCTTCTAAACCTCATTTTTTCTTTTACCTGTTTCAAGTGTATGAGCAACAGCATACCATAATGTTGAAAATTCATTTTCATGCAATAGTTAAAAATATAATGAACATTGGTGTGGAATCGGGATTCTTCAAACTACATTCTTGTACAACAGTATTCTGAATAAAACATTGGAACCTTTCGATCATCCAATCTGCCTCCTGTACCAGTAGGAAAAAGCATAGGCAAACAACAAGCTTCTAATGACTTTTCGCAGACACTGATTGGTGCACCATTTGTTGCTTTCATTTGATACAATTCTAAACTGTCGTCCATGAATTCACGTGAGTGTAGAGGATGAATAGGGTAATGTTCATACAAACTATTCCCGGCTGCAACAGATAAACATTGGAAATGACCTTCACTGCTTTTGTTTGTTAACTCAACATCAAGTATAGACAAGTCTGGTACAGTCACACTGGCCCTCATTACGACCCTGGCGGATTTATTCCGCCATCGGCGGACTTTTCCGCCATGGCGCAAAGTCCCTTTACGCCATGGCGGATGGCGGACTTACCGCCCCATTCCGAGGTCGGCGGGGCGGTAAGTCCCCATTGACCCATTTACCCTTCCCTATTCCCATTTCGGCCCCATAGGGCTCAATGGGAGTGGGGAAGGTGTTAATTACGCCACCGTACACTACGGTGGCGTAATTAACACCGAGGTCCCATAGCGCCATGGATTTTTACGCCCGCAAAAAGCGGGCGGAAAAATGACCATGGCGCTCTGGGAACTCGGAATTGGCGGTAAGGGGTCGGCGCAGCTAACGCTAGCGTAAACCCCTTACCGCCAGGGTCCTAATGAGGGCCACTGCCTTTGTATAAATCATTGTGCTCCAATGGAAACGCCAATGCATTTGTCACCCTTTCAATATCTATTAAATGTCGCCAAATGTTCTTATCTTTTCTGGCAACATATTTACTAAAACAAACAAAGAATCTGGAATGTCACAATTCACTCCTAGAGTGTTGACATGTTATTCAAAATTGAGTGGTAAATTCACAACTGTGCCTCTCACACCTTGCACTAATTATTTTTTAGCCAAGTTTGACATCTTTGTTTGCAATCTAACAATAACCTGAAAAGGATAAACAGTTTGCAAAGCAATCACTTCAAACATGTTCAATTTGTGAAGCACAACAGGGATATCAGGCACTACCTTGTTGTTCAAGGCACTTCATGCAGGAATAATTGTTTGAATGTAAAACCCAACACAGTGTCTACAAATATAAAATGCCTCTCTTGTGTCAAATCGTTCTTCTACAAACAAATACAGATATCGTTATTTCCAAACATCTTCTACAGTTTTTTTAATTTTCTCCTCAACGTACACTGGATGCACGTGAGACTTATAAAAAGTGTGTTGACAAGATACGCAATGTCCGTTTTTTTAGTAGAAGACAACTCAAACATTGCAATAATTCTTTTATACTGTTATCAAATCTGATCCTTTGAAAGCATAGGATCGTCATTTCCACTTCCTGTAAGTCTTTCATCCACATACACAAACATTTTTAAATGCATGATATTTATCTGTCTTTGAACATAATCATTTTTGTGCAAAACCTGCAAAAATCTCTTTAAGACTTTACGAAAAATGTATCAATATTGCACAAAGAATTGCATGTACATACCTCACAATGCTTCTTTCGTTTTATTCTAGACTGACCTTAACTTTCCATTTCTGTATTATCACACCTTATGATTTCTTCTTTTTTAGAAATCGAATCATTTTGTACTTCATAGCTACGTCCACTGTCATCAATAGCTAGGGGAACATGCTTTCCTTGAATGTAACTCTCCTCATTAAAAAAATATTTACACATCACAAACGTTGTCATGTGTAAGTACATGAACTCTTTCTTTATTTATATAAAATGGTGTAGATAACTTAAGTAAGCTTTTTTAATTATTATTATTTGCAAAAAACACTTTAACACATATATAGATTTTTGTTTCACACTTCTCCAAAGATTTGTAAAAACTCGAGAGTGATACATTTTCCTATATATATCTTTCTTCCTGTTTCAAATTAATAGCAAATTGGATACCTTTTCTTCTAAATATCTTTATTTTATTACTAGCTACTATTTTTTCTTTTCTTAC
This sequence comes from Ambystoma mexicanum, assembly GCF_040938575.1. NCBI lineage: Eukaryota > Metazoa > Chordata > Amphibia > Caudata > Ambystomatidae > Ambystoma > Ambystoma mexicanum. Next base: position 643,846,290 of record NC_090930.1, on the reverse strand, counting down.
TTTCAAGAAAATGTTCTCGGTTCCATGCTTTTTTTCATTTGGCACATCTCCTATTTAAAATTGCAGATTTTCAAAAGTATTATCGATAACAGGCATTGTTGTATTATCTACATGATTTGTATCTCCATATTTAACAGCAATTCATTTTGAAATCGTACACTCTAGACATGTAGTTCCATGCAGATGATCCTTTCTTAAGTCTTGCTGTTGTTGTTTTTTTGATGCAATCTTTCAATAAAGGTGTTTAAAAAACAACATTGAGAAAGTTAAGTTCACAAATTGTGTTTCTTTATATTTTCAATATATAACATGACTGCCCAGGCTGACGAGCGGAGACAGAGTTTAATGGCCTGCCAGCGCTAGCTTTGTAGGGCCGAGCGAAACAAGGGCCTCAAACAAGGCTGTGGGATGTTAAACCCTGTCGCCACACGTCAGCTCAGGCGTAATATTTATTTGCAACGCTGAATCTGCCTGAGATGCACATCATTTTCTAAAGTGATAGTAATTTGTTTAAAGTAATGGTGCTGATAAATATACTGATTTGAACTAACTATTCAAAAAAGCGTGGGTACTCTAAAAGATATAATTAGTATTGGGAATTTGCGAGAACCCTGAGACTGTTAGTACTCAGGACTAACAGGAACAATAAGAGCTGGTTAGCTGGCGGAATTACTCTGCACTGTGGGATCCATTTATACTGAGCTATCTCCAGTAAGTGCCACAGTGACAGCATAATGTATTTGCTGCCACTGCAGGGCACCCAAGACAAAAAGGTTGAGCCATTTACAATCAGAAAGTAGTTTAGCTATGAGAACTGGGCGAGATGCCAATTGGGGGTAGAAGTTTTTTGGGCTGTATTGGAACAGCAGCTGTCCCCCCTCCCAATTGTCCCATCCATGCCGATAAATTGAGTGTAAATATGTTGCAACATGGTATGGATTAAAGTAAATTCTGATCCAATCGGACATTACAGGTGACCAGTGTTGGATACACAAGACAATTCCTTTACATAATATATATTGCCAATACATCGAACCCCTTACTGGTCTAATGCATTTATTCAGCATGACTTCAGAGAAACACAGATGGTTCATGGTCGCTATTGAGTCCATCAGCCACAGTTCGATATTGACAAATTAAACGTGCTTCTAATTGTCTCAATTTAAGTGTGAGATTACCACCCCGTTGTGGTAGAGTTACTTTTGCCATGCCAGCAAATTTGATATTTGACTTATTGGCCCTCATTACAACTCAGGCGGCAAGGGGTTTACGGCGCCGTAAACAGCGCCGACCCTTACCGCCTGAGTACGAGGTCCCTTAGCGCCATGGCGGATTTAACACCTGCTTTTAGCAGGTGTTAAAATCCATGGCGCTAAGGGACCATGGAGTTAATTACGCCACCGTAATTTACGGTGGCATAATTAACGCCTTCCCCACTCCCATTATGCCCTATGGGGCAAAAATGGGAATGGGGAAGGGTAAATGGGGATTGGGGACTTACCGCCCCGCCAAACTCGGAATGGGGCGGTAAGTCCGCCAACCACCATGGCGTAAACGTAGTTTACGCCATGGTGGTAAAGTCACGGCCCAGGCGGTAACTTACCGCCTGGGTCGTAATGAGGCCCATTGTCTAATTGATGTTTTTTTTGCCAATGCATGGCAAGTGGATATTTAGAGTCCTGATTGGAGATGGTGGATAAATGCTTGCGTAACCTAATCTTGAGAGGCCTAATGGTACTGCCAATGTAGTGCTTACCACATATACACATAATGCAGTAGACACAAAATGTTGTGTTGCAATTAATGAAAGAATTCACAATGAAAGTACCAAGTTTGCCAAAATTAATTTGAGAGGTCTCTAGTGCATGACTTCACATCGAGCATCTTCCACACTTGTAAAAGCCATGGTTGCTTCTCTGGCTGAGCCAAGTGTTTGTAGGCTGCTGGTTGGACATGAATGAAGGAGACAAAATATTTTTGAGATTACTTGCTTTACTGTAAATAAAATTAGGCGAGGAGACCAACCAGGGTGTTATCTCATGATCTAACTGAAGTAAATTACATTGCCGTCGGACAATGCTGTACAAGTTAGAGCTATCTGTGTTGTACCGTGTGATACATTTTAATTTGTTGATGTGAAGTGAGTTTGATCTAATTTTAGGAGTAAGTAAATTCACCCTCTTCATGCTTTGCACAGTATGTTCTGCTTTGTTCACCGTGCAAGGATCATAACCTCTTGTTTTGAATTTCTGACGTAAAAATGTACATTCATCTAAACAATCACTATCATTTGAACAGTTTCTGCGGGCTCTGATAAATTCCCCTTTTTGTATATTTGTAATGAGCAACTTTTTGTGGCAACTTGAAGCATGTAGTATTCCGTCGACTGCGGTTGCCTTGCGGAACATTTTAGTTACAATAGTATTTTCAACCAAGTTGATTGCAAGATCTAGAAAATTGATGATGGTGCTGCTATGTTCATGTGTAAATTGTATGCCCCAGTCATTATTGTTCACGCAACTTACAAACTCATTAAGACAATCCACTGTACCCGTCCAAACCATAATCACATCGTCTATGTAACATTTCCAAACAATATAAATTAGCCATCCAAACCAAAAACACACATAGGACAAAGGGGTGGTCTTTTCAAAACAACATAATAGCCCAACAAAAAATGCAAATGAACAAAATGAGTTATGCAAAATAAGATAAAGTACAAGACCATGACATGGCATTATTATACAATTCCATGAAAGGATATTAAGATGAGTGGTCATTGTCCTTTTTTGAACACATTTAAATGTTTAAAGACATGTTGTCTTGTGCACTATGTAACATTTTCTTGTTTAATAAATGCTATTACAAGCAGTGCATTGGTGTAGCCATGGGGGCTAGCTAGCGGTCACATGAGTGGCTGGAAACCCACCGAGACAGCAAACGCCATGGCTGCCTCCAACACACACGTGGCCAACAGGGCCAGCTATGCCGCACAGTAGGGGAGCCGACCAGGCGTTGGAGCAGCACAGCGGCAGCGGGCCACACAGCAGGGGATCTGACCTGGCATCGGAGTGGCACAATGGCAGCAGGCGAGCGCTGACCCCAAGCAGGCACAGAGCCAGAGGGCCAGCACAAGCCCTGCCAATGCACCGCCAGAGCCCCAACTGAACTCTGTGCCAACGGAGAGGTAGAATGCATGGTGGCGTGTGTGACAGAGCCCCCCCCAAGGGCCCACATCCACGTGGGCTATGAGGAAATTCCTTGTGGAAACTTGAAATCAGGAGCGGAGCATGGACATCACTTGGTGGGTTCCCAGGACCTTTCCTCTGGACCATACCCCAACCAGTCTACCAGATAGTAAAGGCCCCCTCTGCAGATGCAAGACCCCAGTATACTGCTAATTTCATATTCCATAGACGAACCCTTCATCACTGGAGATGTGGGAAGGACAATACGCATTGAAGCAGGGCAGGGTTTGAGGAGGGACATGTGGAATACAGGGTGGATGCGTCATGCACCCGGTAGAGGGATGCCATAAGTCACCGGGTTGGTGACCCTTGTTACTGGATAGGGACCAACAAAAGGTAAAAGCTTCCGGAAACCCGGTATAGGCAAGTGTCTGGTCGAGAGCCAAACCCTACGGAGTATGCAGGAGCATCAGCACACTTCTTATCGGCCCTTTGACGCATGGAGTTCTGTGCTTCACTAAGGTGCATGAGCGTTTGGTTGTGGTTGTCCTTCATGTCTCTCATGCAAGTGGTAACGGAGGGTAGATGTGTGGGAGAAAGTTCTGGGAAGGGCAGGATGCAAAGGGTGCTGGCCATATAGTGAGTAGAAGGGTGAGGTGCCTGTGGATGCATGTGGTGCATTGTTATAGGCAAACTCTGCTATATGTAAGATCTGGTGCCAGGAATGTTGGTGTTGTAATGAGAGACAGCGCAGGTATTGTTCCATAGTCTGGTTGACTTGTTCGGTTTGCCCGTCTGTCTTTGGGTGATAAGATGAGGAATATCGGGAGTTTATACCTAGTAACTTTGTGAGGGAGTGCCAGAAACGAGAGGTGAATTGAGATCCTCGATCAGATACTACGATGGAAGGCAAACCAAAGAAACAAAACACATGACGAAAAAAGAGATCAGCCAAAACGGGTGCTGTGGGGACACCGGTACATGGGACAAACCACGCCATTTTTGTGAACGAATCGACCACCACCCAGATAGTGTCGAACCCTTTCACCATGGGCATGTCTGTAACGAAATTCATGGCGATGGTGTGCCATGGCCTAGGTGGAAGAGGTAAGGGCTGCAACAGGCCTAGAGGTTGACCCTTCCTGTTCTTGCACTGTGCGCACACAGAGCAAGAAGCTACATAAGAAACCGTGTCCTTATACAACGGCGGAGCAGTACAACTGTCTTTGGTTGACCGGGGTGTCCATTGATGACAGCATCATGGGACCAGTCTAAAGCGAATGCACTTATATCAGGTGTGGGCGGGTAGAGTTTGTTTTGTATGAATGGCAGACCGTTGTGTATGACTATATTCCACTCCTGTAGTTGTTCGGGGTGAGTGGTGACCCATTGGCGTATCAGGGAAAGTAGATCAGGAGGTGGCGTACAGAGACATATCACGTGTTTCTTTTCCAGTAAGGTCTCAGGGTAGACAGGAAGGGATGCACCCCCAGGTATACGGGAAAGGGCATCCGCCTTGCCATGTGCGGTGCCCGGACGGTGTTTGATAACAAAATCGTAGGATGAGAAAAACAAGTGCCACCAGACCTGTCGGCTGTTGGTACATTTGACCGTAGCCAGGTCCTGCAGATTGCGATGGTCTGTATAAACAACAACCTGGTGCTTGGCTCTGACCAAATGATGTCTCCAAACCTGGAAGGCGTCTTTCACCGCCATGAGTTCATTTTCAGTGACGGTGTAGTGACTCTTTTTCAAAGTGAATTTGCGAGAGCGGAAAGCCACTGGATGTAGCAAACCCGTGGTTGGGCAAGCCTGTGATAGAACTACTCCTAAAGCGTATGATGATGTGTCTGCCTCTAGTACATATGGGAGATCGGATTGGGAGGCTGTAAGATCGGAGCTGTGGTAAATGCTGTTTTGAGAGCCACAAAGGCATCTTGCTGCAGTGGTGTCCAGGCAAATGGAGCGTGAGGACTTGTGAGCTGTGTCAGTGGTTCAGTAATGGCCGAAAACCCTGCAAAGAATTGTCTGTAAAACTACTACAAAATGTATCAAAGGATTGGAAATCCCCCAGGCTTTCAGAAAAAAGAAAACCTCAACACGTTCTTCTCCATTAATCTGATAGTATAACACTTAGGAGAACCCCAGTAAAATGATAAGGGGCACTTCAGGAAATATTCTACAAATATTACATCTACAACCCATAAACGCTATTTGGATCATTTAAATATGCTATACATACTTCCTCAATTCCTACAATTCCATATTTCAATAATTTTTTGTTGAACTTATTGTAGTTCATTGCAAACATTTAATTCATTATATTCCAATATAATTTAACAAATACATTTGAAATAATAGTTAACCTCCTCACTAAACAGTCTTCTTGTGCTATACAATCTACATTACACAATTGAACACCAATAACAAATCGCAAAATCAACAAACAAAAATACAAGCTACTTCGAAGCATACATACAGAATATTAACAGTAAGGCATATACTCCAAAGAACTGTAGTCATATATATTTCAAGGCAGGGCATAGCCACAATTGCTTTCGGTTACATTAAGTGAGAACCTTCTTAAGGTGACATACAAAAAATACAGAAAACAACCACAGTAAAACCAGGGGGAACCCTACACATGAAGGGGGCATTATTTTTCTCACTCCTACAGGCGAAATAACTATATATTTAATAACTTTTTCAAATTGCATTGAGTTACATGTATGCTCAGATGATTAATGCTGGGCCACTTGTACAAAGCAGATAACAGTAACAGCGTAACCCATTTTCTCTACGGTAGCCTGTACATAGGATAATGCAAACAGTGTTCTCTATATCTATTCATACAGGAGAAGAGGAGTGCTACCACAATAAGCATAAAGTAGTCACACCTTTTCAACACTCAGCTGGGACTACAGGGGACTGTTTGGGACTTCTACTTCGCTCTTGTATCTTTCCTTTGTTTGATATTGCGGTGTATCTTTACACCTGCCAGTTCTATGGGAACAACACCCACGGTTGCACTTCTGTTAGTTTCTTATGACACACATAAATAATATTTCTTTTCATGAAATCCTAAATTGCATAACATATCTCTTTAAAATTGTTTTCATTCAAATGTAGGAGTGTGTGTCGCATTTCTATGTGGCAGAATCACCTTCAAACCAAATTTGTAAAACAGTAACAATAAGTGTATTATACATCATATAAAGAAAATTAGCCTGCATTCTCATTAATAAAAAAACAACGTCCTACGTGGCTTTGCAATTGCCGTTACCTGCCACGTTCACCCTACTCAACAGGTGTCATAGTTTAAAAAGAAAATGCAGTGTTTAATGACCTTGTGACCCACTTAGTCACATTTGTATTGAACTCGCACCAGGAGGGAAAACCTAGTCTTGCCCCAAGTGTAGAATAGGATTTGAATCATTTAGTCGTCCTCCATTTTTATCTTGTACCCTGCGGACGGAAGATGTTGAACTATATAAAAATGTATTGCAAAAATGCCCAATGCACCTCTATTTCGATACACGTAATCCTTCCATATGCTATCACACAATTTCTCTTCTGCACTTACAGGGTTCCAGAAAATACGAATTCTTTTTTTATCCCATATAAAAAGTACACGTATTTTACAACTTGCAAATGCCCTTGGCATGCACAAGTGGGGAAAAATACATGTGTGTACTGGAGAAAATATCTTCTGATGATGCTTGGTTTCATTGCTGCAACGTTTAACGTTGTTAATGCACTGCACATCTGGATGTGGACTCTATTTGAAAATATCCTTCACAAAAAAGTATTTTGATTAACTTTCAACGTGATATAGAAATTTAATATGTTGTAATATAGACTGTTCTTCCTGGTAACAGCTGTTATGCTTTAATCAGAAGAGCGTATTTTTAGTACTCAGTGTGACTTATTTGAAGTCTCATATAATAGTGCTCAATATATTTGTATTGTAAAAAGGTCACTGGAGATTACACTGAAACTTAAATGGCAAAAGATATATATTAATATTTTATTGTAACCCACACTGATGGATTAGAGGCATGTGTCCCATTGTTCCAAATATGACTGTGAGCTTCAATAAAAATGAAGTTTATAAAAGGTCACTGCAGAATTACGATTTTTCTTATTTGCTGTAAAAACTTTGCTACAGTTACCATTCCTATAAGCCTTTTAAATTAAGACATATACATTGAAATAGTGTTCATAATTATTTAACTGCAAAAGCAAATAAATGCATAGATTGTTAATGTTAGTAGAAATAGAAGCCAGGCCCAGTTTGAATAGTTTCAATGAATGACAGATGATCATTGATAACAAGGTTCTGATGGGTGGAGAATTCCAGAAATTGTGGGACAAAACAGACATCTGCAATCGTCTTTCTGCGATGGAAAATATGGAAATATATGATAGGTTATTTATAACGCACTTAATACCCAGAGGTTTCTAAGCACGGATCGGGAATCGAACCTGTGTTGCTCCATTTGGTCTTGCTTTCAAGGCGAGCATGTTGCCCCTGAGCTATCCTCCCGGAATGAACTAGTTGATCAGGAAGAAGACAGATGGGTGGGGAATAGGCACACATTGGTCACTGGGTTCATAACCACAATGAACCATGAGCAGTGTTTCTAAAGATAGGTGTGCTTGAGTGGGATGCCACTAAATGGAACAAAGAGGTTGTGGCAGCTGAGAAGAGTTTGCACACCAATAATCGATCACGCTGCTACATCTTGACCTTACCAGGTCATATGGCAAAATAATCAAAGGTGAAAGAAAATCCAGCAGTCAACATGTGAGAAAAGGTTACAATGACTACCAGAATGTGTAGGTCAACCAGATGAGTTTATGATCATTGAAACAAACACCTGTGACCCTACATACTTTAAGGGGAAAGAGAGAGTTGGTATCAAGTTCCAAGCCTGTGTTACATTTTCTAGCTAATCTCTGTCAGGACGAGGAATTCCAGATATGCAAACGCCGACCCCAGGTACTGCTTGCATTTCTGTGTTAAGATTATTGACATTAACATTGTGTTTTTATATAGCGCTTCATGGTATACTCCTCCTGCTTCTGAGGGCTATATTAACAGGTATTATTATTACCCAATTTTGAATGGTCCTTGAATGGTACTTGATATCAATGCCTGAAGGATGAAATCGGTCCTACTGCCACCAGTGTTTCCCCTTCCAGAATTTGATGTCCTTCAATTTAGTTTCTGAAACAAGATATGTTATTATCCTTAACAAGGTCCAAAACAGAGCAGAATTGTGTTATCATAAATATAGGAGATGTAAATCTAAGGTGTGGAAGAGGGTAGTGACACAGTCAGGGTAATTCATAGAATTTCGCAGAAAAGTGTCGCAAGCGGCTGGCGCAGAGTGTCCGCGTGCGATTGTCTGCGCCAGGCACGTGCGCTAAAACCGATTTCCGCGCACAGCGTATTCATGGATTTTAGGCTCCCAAACCAGCCGTGGCGCAGAGTATCGCAGCGACCCTGCAGCAGCGCCAGTAACGCCCCCAAGAACGCCCTCGCGCAAGGAAAAGCCATCAAAATCGCTAAATCATCGCAAAGGGCTGCACCAGTTTACAGGGCTGCCAAACAAGGAACGCAAAGCGGGTAACATGCATATCAGGGGTACGCGTGAAGTTATACACGCGATTAGCCAGGGTGCCAGGGTACGTGTATTTCAGGGGTGCGCGGGAAGTTCAACACGCGATAGTCCAGGGAACGTGCATTACAGGGGTACGCAAGAAGTTCAACACGCGATAGTCCAGGGAACGTGTATTACAGGGGTACGCGGGAAGTTCAACAAGCGATTGTCCAGGGAACGTGTATTACAGGGGTACGCGGGAAGTTCAACATGAGATTGTCCAGGGAACGTGCATTACAGGGGTACGCGGGAAGTCTTACATGCGATTAGCCAGGGTACGTGTAATACAGGGGTACGCGGGAATTATCACACGCGATTTGGCAGGGTACGTGAATTAAAGGGGTGCGTGGGAATTATCACACGCCATTTTGCTGGGTACGTGTATTACAGGGGTGCGTGGGAATTATCACACGCGATTAGGCTGGGTGGGTCCTCACAGGTGTTCCCTGTACACCCTCCACGGCCCCTGCAGGCAGCCCACGAAACAGGGGACTACCCTGCACACCTGCTCATGTCCCCCTGCACCCCCACCCCCCAGCCACCAGGGGCACCCAACACCAGGCCCCCACCCATGTCTCCTACCACCCCCACCCCCCAGCAGTGCAGGGGCAGCCTCCACCAGGCCCCCACTCATGTCTCCCACCACCCCCACCCCCCAGCACTGTGGGGCACCTGCCAGCAGGCCCCAACCCATGTCACCCACCACCCCCACCCCCCAGCAGTGCAGGGGCATCCTCCACCAGGCCCACACTCATGTCCCCTATCACCCCCACCCCCCCGCCACCAGGGGCACCCTCCACCAGGCCCCCACTCATGTCTCCCAGCGTGCTACGTGTATTTCAGGGGTGCGCAGGAAGTTCCACTCGCGAATAGCCTGGGCGCGTGTATTTCAGGGGTGCGCGAGAAGTTCCACACGCGAATAGCCTGGGCGCATGCATTTCAGGGGTGCGTGGGAAGTTTTACACGCGATTTCAGCAGGGTACGTGTATTTCAGGGGTGCTCGGGAATACTCACACGCGATTTGGCTTGGTACCTGTATTACAGGGGTGCATGGGAAGTTACACACGCGATTAGGCTGGGTGGGTCCTCACAGGTGTTCCCTGTACACCCTCCACGGCCCCTGCAGGCAGCCCACAAAACAGGGGACTACCCTGCACACCTGCTCATGTCACCCACCACCCCCAACCCCCACCATCCAGGGGCACCCTCCACCAGGCCCCCACTCATGTCTCCCACCACCCCCACCCCCCAGTCACCAGGGGCAGCCTCCACCAGGCCCCCACTCATGTCTCCCACCACCCCCACCCCCCAGCAGTGCAGGGGCAGCCTCCACCAGGCCCCCACCCATGTCTCCCACCACCCCCACCCCCCAGCAGTGCAGGGGCAGCCCCCACCAGGCCCCCACTCATGTCCCCTATCACCCCCACCCCCTCAGTCACCAGGGGCACCCTCCACCAGGCCCCCACTCATGTCTCCCACCACCCCCACCCCCCAGTCACCAGGGGCACCCTCCACCAGGCCCCCACTCATGTCTCCCACCACCCCCACCCCCCAGCAGTGCAGGGGCACCCTCCACCAGGCCCCCACTCATGTCCCCTATCACCCCCACCCCCCCAGTCACCAGGGGCACCCTCCACCAGGCCCCCACTCATGTCTCCCACCACCCCCACCCCCCCAGTCACCAGGGGCAGCCTCCACCAGGCCCCCACTCATGTCTCCCACCACCCCCACGCCCCAGCAGTGCAAGGGCAGCCTCCACCAGGCCCCCACCCATGTCTCCCACCACCCCCACCCCCCAGCAGTGCAGGGGCAGCCTCCACCAGGCCCCCACCCATGTCTCCTACCACCCACACCCACCAGCAGTGCAGGGGCAGCCTCCACCAGGCCCCCACTCATGTCCCCTATCACCCCCACCCCCCCAGTCACCAGGGGCACCCTCCACCAGGCCCCCACTCATGTCTCCCACCACCCCCACCCCCCCAGTCACCAGGTGCACCCTCCACCAGGCCCCCACTCATGTCTCCCACCACCCCCACCCCCCAGCAGTGCAGGGGCAGCCTCCACCAGGCCCCCACTCATGTCCCCTATCACCCCCACCCCCCCAGTCACATGGGGCACCCTCGAGCAGGCCCCCTCTCATGTCTCCCACCACCCCCACCCCCCCAGTCACCAGGGGCAGCCTCCACCAGGCCCCCACTCATGTCTCCCACCACCCCCACCCCCCAGCAGTGCAGGGGCAGCCTCCACCAGGCCCCCACCCATGTCTCCCACCACCCCCACCCCCCAGCAGTGCAGGGGCAGCCCCCACCAGGCCCCCACTCATGTCCCCTATCACCCCCACACCCCCAGTCACCAGGGGCACCCTCCACCAGGCCCCCACTCATGTCTCCCACCACCCCCACCCCCCCCCAGTCACCAGGGGCACCCTCCACCAGGCCCCCACTCATGTCTCCCACCACCCCCACCCCCCAGCAGTGCAGGGGCAGCCTCCACCAGGCCCCCACTCATGTCCCCTATCACCCCACCCCCCAAGTCACCAGGGGCACCCTCCACCAGGCCCCCACTCATGTCTCCCACCACCCCCACCCCCCAGCAGTGCAGGGGCACCCTCCACCAGGCCCCCACTCATGTCCCCTATCACCCCCACCCCCCCAGTCACCAGGGGCACCCTCCACTAGGCCCCCACTCATGTCTCCCACCACCCCCACCCCCCAGTCACCAGGGGCACCCTCCACCAGGCCCCCACTCATGTCTCCCACCACCCCCACCCCCCCAGTCACCAGGGGCACCCTCCACCAGGCCCCCACTCATGTCTCCCACCACCCCCACCCCTCAGCAGTGCAGGGGCAGCCTCCACCAGGCCCCCACTCATGTCCCCTATCACCCCCACCCCCCCAGTCACCAGGGGCACCCTCCACCAGGCCCCCACTCATGTCTCCCACCACCCCCATCCCCCAGCAGTGCAGGGGCACCCTCCACCAGGCCCCCACTCATGTCCCCTATCACCCCCACCCCCCAGTCACCAGGGGCACCCTCCACCAGGCCCCCACTCATGTCTCCCACCACCCCCACCCCCCAGCAGTGCAGGGGCAGCAGGCAGTCAGGCAGCAGCAGGTGGGAGCGTGCTCGGGCTCTGGGGGGCAGTAGTTCGGCCTTCCGGGCAGGAGCGTGGTATTCCGTGTGCGTACGCGTGGCCAGCTTGGTACGGAGTGATTTGGCACGTGAAAATCCTGCACGTCAGCGTGAAAACTGAGGAAAGGCCCTCAGCGCGTAAGCGCGTCTGTGACGTGACCCGCACAGGTGTTTGCCACACAGCACGTGATGACAGAGCACACGTGGAAAGACTGCACGTCAGAGTGTAATCGCGTGTGATTGGTGGAAATGGCCCTACACGCAGAAGTGACAAAGCGTGTGATTGGTGGAAATGGCCCTACTCGCAGAAGTGACAAAGCGTGTAATTGGTGGAAATGGCCCTACACGCAGAAGTGACAAAGCATGTAATTGGTGGAAATGGCCCTAGCGCGTACACGCCACGTAAGTGACGCTGGACGTGTGGGCCTGTATAAAAGGTACGTGTAGAACACGTTTTCCTTGTACGTGCTTTTCGTGGAGAGCGAGTGGGTGAATTCTGTACTTCTTGTCGTTTCACACGCGATTTACTTCACGGCGTTTCAAGTTCGTATTCCCTGTTACCTCTGACAGCTTTTTCTCTTTTTTCTCTTTTACTGGTTTACCTGGGCCTGTTCCCTCAAACAGTGTTCCCTTCTACTGTTGTCCTGTCTCCTCAGACAGCGTACAAATCTTCATTTGGCGGGGGTGTTGCCAACCAAACGTGCTCCTTTTACACGCTCGTTTACCAGGCAGACGGTGAGTCACGCACGTATCTAACATCTGTGCTTGCCGCGTGTGTAGCCTACCCCTTCAGAGGTCATTCTAGGCTGCGTGTGACACGCATACGTTCATTCTTGTGTTACTGGGTGCCACAGCGTAGTGCAGGTTTTTCTTTCTGCACACGTGGTCTAGGAAGGGTTGCGTGCATGTCATCTCCCTTTTTTGGGCCTCCTGTGCGTTGCGTGACCCGTCATCTTTCCCCAGGGGTTACATTCAGCCTTGCTAGAGCACTAGGGTACAATTACCATCTGGTACCCAACCCCTTTGACCCCCAATTGCCCAGGACAATAGTCTACATCCACTCCCATACGCACATTAACATCAGTGCCATGGCTGGGAGGCGAAGATTCCGTAAGGGTGGCAAAGGTGGAAGAGCCACAAGTGGTGGCTGTGGTGGATCCGGTAGGGGACGTGGTCGTAACTTGCAGGGTGAGCCTGTCCCCCCATGTGTGGAGGACCAGTCACAGGCACCCAAAACCCCCCCCTCCCCACCTCCCGTTGAGGCTGATGTGGCTGACACCATCCATGCTCAGCCCTTGTTGGACCAGCCCATTGTGGCACCAGACCTGGCTGACTCCATGACTGACTTCCAGGTCAGCAGGGCTACGACACGTGCGCTGGTGCACGTTGATGCCATCATGCCACGTGGATCTGGGGCAGCAAGGTCATCTGCTGCACCAAGGAGGCAGGGCGGAGAGGCTGCAGGGGCAGCTGCGGCTCCATCCACCCCAGCCCTCACACACCCAGCCAGGACAGTGTCGGTCCTAGTCCATTCTGCTGACATTCCCCCTGACACCATCACACTAGAGCCAATGCCTGCACCAACTCCCATGCTGAGTGTGCAATCCCACACTCCTGATACAGAGTCCACCAGGGCTCCTGCCCCTAGTGTCCAGAGTGGCGCAGGACACTCAGGATCACCACCACCTTCCAAGCGGAAGAGGAAGAGTGCTCGTCCGGCACAGGCTGATGCCCCAGACACGGCTACACAGTCCGGCCCGTCCAGGAAGCCCAGCTTCACGGATGACGAACTGAATGCACTTGTCGAGTATGTGTCCGGACATGACAACGAGATGGTCATTGTTGCAGGATCCAAGACCACACCTGCACAACGCCAGGCACACTGGCAGACCGTTGCGGACATCGTAAGTGCCCTTGGAATCGTGAGGCGCACAGCCAATGATTGCTATAAGCGCTGGAATGACCTAAAGCGCAGGGCAAAGAGTAAGCTGGCCTCAAGTCATGCCGCAACTCTAGTGACTGGAGGTGGGTCTCCAGTTGTAGACACGGAACTCACTCCACATGAGTCAGTCGCTGGGACCTACGTCACGGAGGAACAGATCCAAGGCGTGGGAGATCTGGCTGATTACGAGGCATTGTCCGGTGAGTGCACATGCATGTGTGTGTCATCCATGTGCATGGTGTGTGTGTGAGGGCTTCTGTTTGTGTGCCAGGTGAGAGTGTGTGCGCCTGAGTCGTATGGGTCAGCCATGTGCTTCATGCAATACTTCCTGCGCAGCTGCATTTGGCCATAGCAGTATCCCTTCTGCCAACAGTAGACATCTAGCCCAACTGCACGCCAGTTGCCCTTTAAGTGTCACCTTGCCACAATATTGTTGCTTATTTTTCACTGTTCATTCAGTCAGATTGTTTGCATTCCCCCACTTTTACTAGCCATGTCGCTGTCCACTAGTCACATGTCTGACATGGCTATGGTGAAGTGGAGTGACTTTGTTACCTGGATATCATTTGTACACACATGTCCCTGTGCAATTGGACCATTTCAGACTGGCAGCTCCAGGTGAAAAATCTGACCTGTTAGAATTAGAAAAGCAATTACATGCGGGAACTGGACTGAATGAATAGGTGCTGCCCTCCTCTCCATCTTCACTCAATAGCAATGGTACATGCCATCTGTGTGATGGCATGTGTGTTTCACCTGGCAATCACAGGCCAATGTGTGATGCCACTGCCAGGCAGCATGCAGAAAATGTGTTCATTTACCATCTTGGTGTCATCAGTGTGTGCCATTTGCCTGCACTTCATACGCAGTGAGGGTGCATGCATGGGAGGGTTTTAGTCATGTGGGACATCTGGTTCTCTTGCTTCTCAGCCCTCATTGTGTGCCATGGTGCTAATGCCTGTTTCCATTTCTTTGTTTTCATGTCTTTGCAGGGGAAGACGCACCTGATACTGCTGGGGTTGTGGAGATGGTGCAGACCCAGGAGGGGTCCGAGGGCCGACCAACCACCAGTGAGGGACGTGGTGTGGTGGTGGGGGAGAACCCACAAGTGCTGCAGGTCGTGCTCTCAAGGGGTGTCTCTGGCTGCACCTCCCCCGAGCTGTACTCAGGTGTTGATTCGGATGAGACCTACATGCCGTCGCAGGTGAGTGTTCCAGGGAGGGATTCTGTTCTGTCTCACCCACCTGCACCAGGGTCAGAACCCTCCATGGGGATGTCAGTGTTGGCAGCTACGCCTTTGGTGGTTACGGATGCAGGGTCACACTCCGCGACATCTGATCCTGTTCCTGGGCCAGCAGATCAGAGGGGGAATGCAGTCCTGCAGCCTCAGGCAGTGCCGGCACAGCAAGGCGCAGTTCGCCTTGCCCCAGACAGGTGTGGTGCCCGCCGACGTGGTGGCCGTACGCCACCTGGCAATACCGCATGGGAGCAATCCATTTACGGTATGGCAACCCAACAGTCTGCATCATCCGAGATGATGGCTCAGGCCATGGATAGGGTGGCCACTTCCATTGTCCCCCCAGAAAGGCTGATGGAGCGACTAGAGCAGGCAACCGACTCCATCTGCCAGTCACACAGGGAGGACATGTTGGGGTCCAACAGGGACAGGCGGGCGGCACTGGCGACTCTGCAGGAGGCCATCTCCATTGAGTCCCAGGGCCACAGGGAAGCCCTGAGGCAGGAGCTCCTTCACCTCAGGACGACTCTTGTTGAGCTTGAGGCTTCAACACACCAAAGGACAGAACAGCAGCTGGAGCGTCTCACCCGTACGCTCTCAGCTGAGATGCAGGCAACGAGGGCGGAGGTCCGGGCATCCCGTGAGTTGTTGCATGGGGACCTCCGCACACTCATCCTCCAGAACCAGACCTACCACACCCGCATGCTTGCAGCCATGGAGGAGCAGACTAGGGCCTTGCGTGGGCTGCCTCCCATAGTGCAACCACCTCCGGATGCAGCTGCACAGGGTGATAATAGCGACAGCAGTGATACTCCCACAACAGGGTAGCCGTGTGGGCCATGAGCCCATGGAGGTGTTTTATTTTCCCAGGATCCACGCAGGTGGGTTCTGGTGTGCATCCTGTCCTCGGACCTTCTGGGTGGCCTCCCCAACCCCCCCGGGCCCATCAATGGCCATTTTTGATTGTTTCTTATTTTTATTTTTATTGTTATTTATTTTATTCCCTATTTTTTTGGGACGATTTGTTGGCTTCCGTGGTTCCTGTGGGCATACGCTGCATTGTGGCTGGGCACATGCAGGCTTGTAATGTATTTGGTTCAGATGCTTGGGTTTGAGTCACACACACCCCTCCTGCTTCCCGTTTCCATGGGCTTGCAAAGGGTGTGCCCAAGTGACAGTGAATTACACAGTGACGTTGGACTCCCATGAGCTGTGTGGGCAGTCTGTAGTCAATACTGTGTATACATTCCTAGTGCATATTGCTGTTGTGTTGTACACTGCATGTTGCATTGATGTGTAACTCATCTTCTGTGTCTACCTCCCAATTTGCAGGTCCCTTCCTCATGTCTACACAAGGACCTCTAGTCTGGAGATGGGGTCCATGTTGGCAGCAGTGCACCTACAACTCTACATGGCGCCAACACTGCACAGTTGGTGGTGGTGGGAGTGCAGGCATTTCCAGGTGGTGAGACTACTAATATGTAAAATTTGTGATGTCATGTTAATGGTAGTACGTGCTCAAGTATGTTGTTGGTCCGGCATTGCTGTGAGCATTTCAGGTGTTGCAGGTTTCTAATAGGGACACTGTACATAGTGACACTAGTGTCATGTTGTGGGGATTACTTTGTTTACCTGCAAATAGCATGACATGGTACGGTGTGTCGTGTGGCGGTGTTGGGGTTGGGTTGGCTGACATGGCACTGTCTTCTTGTTGCATTTTGCAAGTGGGTATTCTTTTTAGCTGCTTGAATGTGTAACTCCACAAAACTGCATTGGTGGTGTCTGTGTGGGTAGGGATGCACACATTGTGACACTTCCAGGTGAACAATCTCAGGCTGATATGGTATTCACGGTTCATTCTCCAGACATTCAGGATCAGTGTCAGGTTGAGTCATCATTGATTGTCAGATGGAATGTGCCAGGGCAGTGTGCACTCCACAGGGGTGTAATTTCTATGTGAAGTAATTAGCCACTAGCTGTGTACGGGCTGCCTCCCCACGTGCCCTTTCCCCTCCCATGCACAGTGGCTGTGCATGTGGTTGGGGATGTGGGGCCACCACCATGTCCACGGCCAGGCCCCGGCGTGTTGCAACGTTGTGCAGGACACATGCTACCACTATGATCCTGCACACTACTGGGGGAGCGTATAACAGCTGCCCGCCAGAACGGTCAAGGGAGCGAAAGCGTGACTTTAGCACTCCGAATGTGCACTCCACTATGGCCCGGGTTGTAAAGTGGGCTGTGTTATATCTTACCTCGGGTGGCGTGGTGGGGTTCCGAATTGGCGTCATCATGTGGGGGCTGAGAGGGTAGGCACTGTCCCCTGTGGAGGTGGTGATTGGTATCATTGGTGGGGTTGTGACCTTGCTCAGTATCCAACATGCATGCATGTGCAGTGGCATACATACTCACCAAGCAGCCATGTATCGCCATGCCGCCCAGCATCTAGGTCCCGGCATAGGGTGGACATTTGGTAAATGAAGCTGTCGTGGGTGGAGCCGGGATAGTTGGCATATACTGAGGTGATGATTCCCTTGGCATTACATACTACCTGCACGTTGATGGAATGCCAGTGCTTGCGGTTCCTATAGATGTGCTCAGATGCCCTGGGGGGACGTAGAGCCACATGGGTGCAGTCGATGGCACCTAGCACTTTGGGGAATCATGCCACACCGTAAAAATCCAGGGCGGCAGCATGCCTTTCTGCAGGTGTTCTGGGCAGGTATATGTGCCTGCGGACTGATGGGCGTGCAGTGATGATGTTCAAGACCTGGTGTAGGCAGCGTGACTGCGTGGCCTGTGACACCCCACCCACTATGGCACTTGTACGCTGAAATGATCCAGTGGCTAAGAAGTGCAGTGCATTGAGGACCTTCTCCAGGGGGCTGAGTGCTTGGGAGCACAGGGTGGCTGATGTGAGGTCATCCTCCCACTCACTCACCAGGTCCAGTATTATGTGTGGTGGAAATCTGTACCTTCCATACACCTGGTCATCAGGCATCCCGAAAAGGCTGGTTCTGGGTGTGAATATTCTGGCCCTGACTATCCTCCTCCTCCTCCTTTGGTAGCCCACTGCCACTGCTGCTAGGAACGGTATGTTCATCCTGGCGTCTGGCTTGTTATTGTTAAAGTGCGCAAAATCATGCTTTGCGCGTGTTCTAGGCGAGCGTGTGACCCGCGCACCCCTGGAATCCAGTTCCCAGTCCAACAGCGTGTGGAAATTCACACGCACAACGGGATACAGGTGCGCTGACATACTTGCGTGTGTAAGTGCCCGCGCACCCCTGAAATACACGTACATAGGCCAATCGCGTGTACGCGCACTTTTGTCCAATTACACGCGATGACACTCTGACGTGCAGTATTTACACGTGTGCTCCGTCATCACGTGCTGGGTGGGGAACACCCGTGCGGGTCACGTCACATACGCGCTTACGCGCTGAGGGACTCTGGACCAATAGAATCGCATATGCGTGCTTACGCGCTTACGCGCTAACGGCCTTTCCTCGGATTTCACGCTGACGTGCCGAATTTTCACGTGCCAAATCACTCCGTATCAAGCTGGCCACGCGAAAACACACAGAAGACCACGCTCCTGCCCAGAAGGCCGAGTTACTGCCCCCCGTGCACCGAGCAGCCTCCCACGTGCCATCTGCTGCTGCCTGCCTGCCTGCCTGCCTGCTGCCACCGTGCCCTGCCATTTGGTGCCTGCACATCAGCCATCTGCAGGGGTCCAGTTGCTGTGTCCACCCCTGCTGGAACTGAAGACTCCCGACTGGGATTACATCACTCCACAGCCCAGCACCAGGACCCAGTTGCCCACCCACACCTGCCTCTGGGGTTGCCATGTCGGGCACTTCCACATCTGGCACTAGTGGCAACCCCAGGCCAGAGGGGCACCAGCTTCACTGCCACCGAAGTTGGTGTCCTGGTGGAGCATGTCCTGGGGCAGTATGATGCCCTCTTTGGATCGTCCCGCGCCAGCAAGGATGGACGGGAGAGGATCTGGGCCGACTGTGTGGTTGCCATCAACGCGGAGGGGGTGGCAACCCGCAACGTCCAGAAGATCAAGAAGCGCTGGGAGGACTTGAGGTCCAGGACCCTTGTGAAGGCCCGGCGCCTCGTGGAGGGGGGCCGGGGCCGCATGAGTTCCATCCAGATGAGGGTCCTGGAACGCGTACGCCCAGCGCTCCACGCCCAGATCCTTGAGAGGGAGGCCCGTCTGGAGTTGAGCGGTAAGTGTCCAAGCATTACTGTGTGACACAGGGCATGTTGCTGTGTGCTGGGTCTATGATACTTGCCTGTATGTGTGCCATAGGCCATGTATGCATGTATGTGTGCATGGACATCATGGTAATGCATGTGCAACCAGTGATGAGTGACCCACATGGCTGTTGCATGTGTTCAAATGCCGCATGGGGACCCCTATGCAGATTTTGAACATGAGAGCATGCCAGTCTCTGTACCGGGAAATGGGTGGGGGTGAGGGATGGGTGCTGATGCCAGGTACATATGTGGTAGCCATGTCTGTGTGGCTGACCTGCGTGTCTGTGACTTGTGCATGCCATGGATGCATGACACATGTGTGTGACAATGCACAGATTCAGTGAAGCAGCCAAATTGCCCTTGTATCCGCTGTGTTTGTTGTGTTTGGGGCCAGATGGATGTGACTGAGGTGAAGTGTGTGCATGTGAAAGGCATGAGCCATGATGCATGTGAGTTCCATATCATTGAATGTTTCAAGAGTCCATTGGACATGCATGGAAATGTCCATGGCATGCAGCATGCCTGTTACTGTGTGTGTTTTGCCTGGACTGACCCATGTGTTGTGGAGGGACATGATGGAAGTGTACTTTGACAGTGGTGGTCATCTGCTATTGCTACCTGTCTAGGGGACCATTGTACAGTACCCTGATGCTTGTGTTCTTTGTCTCCCTCTACGCAGCGGCTAGTGAAGAAGAGGGCGGAGACGGCGCTGTGGAGCAAGGCGGCGGGGATGCCCCCACGGCTGCAGCGGAAGGGGTGGGTGAGCCCCCACATGGGCCTGCTACGGTGGGAGACGGTGAGGAGCCATCCAGGTTGGTGGTTTGCACAGAGGAGGAGGAGGCCGCCACTGGGGCACACATGGGGCCTGGTGGGGGCATCCCTGCTGGTGCAAGTGGTGCAGTCCAGGGCCAGGGGCAGGAGGCAGCACAGGTCACCGTGGAGGGGCCTGTGCATGTCGCTGTCCCTGACCCTGTGAGTGCACCACCATGCACCAGCAGGGATGCCCCGTCCCAGGCCCGTCCGCAGGTAGAGGGGATGTCCATGTCACCTGAATCCCCTCCACCTGCGGACGTGGGAACCCCTGGCCGTGCGGAGAAGGTCCTGATTGGGGTCGCGATGCGCACGGCTGTGATTCGTGATGCCGTGCGTGCTTCCCGGGAGGAGCACGCACGTCATCACGAAGTGCACCGTGCCGACGTGGCCCAATTGGGATCGGCCATGTTCGGGGGTTTCCTGCATGTGTTGGCCAATGTGGCGGCCCTCTCCTCCTCTGTGCAGGCTATCCACCAGTCGTTCTCCTTGCCGTCTTCCAGCCCAGATGCCACCAGGGCCCCCTGTGGACCTGCCCCGACCAATGCAGCCAGCTCGGTGGGGATCCCATCCCTGCCACAGTTGGGAGTCGGAGGTCCAGCAGGGGTGGACAACACAGCAACTGGACCCCAGCAGATGGAAGATGTGACAGCATCATCAGGCAGGGCACGTGCACGACGGCGTCGGTGGTTTCCATCAGCCTGGATGCCGTCGTGCTGGCAGAGGCAGTGGCGTTGGAGGCAGCAGCGGGCTCGACGTGGGAGGCATCATGGCTCGGGGCCATCAAGATCAGAGGGGCAGGCATCGGCCGGAGGGCAGGGCAACCCTGGGATGGTGGTGTCTTCCGTGTGGGAGCAGTTGGTTCAGCGGGTAGGTGCGGAGCGGCAGCGGGCCGAAGAGGAGCGGCTCGCCATGGTCAGGGCAGAGTTCTCCATGCGTCGGGCGTTGAGGCGGGCTGAGTGCCTCGAGGAAGCTCGCAGCGAGTTTGAGCTGAACATGGGGTTATTCCTGCGAGACCTCGGGGCCAGGACAGAGTCCCGCCTCCAGGACATCGACATGGAGTTCGATGATGCCCTGGCCAGCAACATCAACAAGTGAGCCGCAGGACTTGCCCGCTGCCTTTGTATATAGTTATATAGTTAGTTAGTGTTAGGTTTCCTTTATTTGTTTTTATTAATTTGGACCGCTCGGACAATGGCCACTTTTTTGTATATATTTTTTTCATTAGGTAGTAGTAGGTTTCCTTTATGGTGTTGGGCTCATGGACCCTGGTACATTCCTGTATTTAGTTTGTTTTTTGAAGGAACATTTTCTTTTTTTCATTATTGTGTTCACCATGTGGAAATGGTTTTTCATTCTTTTCCTTCTACTTGATATTGCTTTGGTCAACATTTGTTTTTGTATTCCTTTTTCTTTTTTTGATTTTTACTTTTGTTCTCCGACATGGACCATTTATTTTGTTATCCACATAGTTGTATGTTTGATTTTTTTACTTATTTTTAATCTTTAATACATTTTTTATTTTTACTTCCACTTGTGTTATTTTGTCTTTGGTTTCATACATGTCATGATATGGGTTTTGACATTCACTTGCAGCCATTGTGTATGTGTGTGTGACGGACATGTGTTCATTTACATACTTGCCATTGGGGTTGTGTCATGTAATTGCATTCACTATGTGGGTGGATGCAATCCTTGCCTGGGTGTTTGTGCTGGGTATGCTGCCCATTACTGCCATGATTGTGTATCGTCAGGACCTGGGGGCAGGGGGACATGGGTGGGGGCCTGGTGGAGGCTGCCCCTGCACTGCTGGGGGGTGGGGGTGGTGGGAGACATGGGTGGGGGCCTGGTGGAGGCTGCCCCTGCACTGCTGGGGGGTGGGGGTGGTGGGAGACATGGGTGGGGGCCTGGTGGAGGGTGCCCCTGGTGACTGGGGGGGTGGGGGTGGTGGGAGACATGAGTGGGGGCCTGGTGGAGGGTGCCCCTGGTGACTGGGGGGGTGGGGGTGATAGGGGACATGAGTGGGGGCCTGGTGGAGGCTGCCCCTGCACTGCTGGGGGGTGGGGGTGGTGGGAGACATGGGTGGGGGCCTGGTGGAGGGTGCCCCTGGTGACTGGGGGGGTGGGGGTGGTGGGAGACATGAGTGGGGGCCTGGTGGAGGGTGCCCCTGCACTGCTGGTGGGTGGGGGTGGTGGGAGACATGAGTGGGGGCCTGGTGGAGGGTGCCCCTGGTGACTGGGGGGTGGGGGTGGTGGGAGACATGAGTGGGGGCATGGTGGAGGGTGCCCCTGGTGACTGGGGGGGTGGGGTGATAGGGGACATGAGTGGGGGCCTGGTGGAGGGTGCCCCTGCACTGCTGGGGGGTGGGGGTGGTGGGAGACATGAGTGGGGGCCTGGTGGAGGGTGCCCCTGGTGACTGGGGGGGTGGGGGTGGTGGGAGACATGAGTGGGGGCCTGGTGGAGGGTGCCCCTGGTGACTGGGGGGGGTGGGGGTGATAGGGGACATGAGTGGGGGCCTGGTGGAGGGTGCCCCTGCACTGCTGGGGGGTGGGGGTGGTGGGAGACATGGGTGGGGGCCTGGTGGAGGGTGCCCCTGGTGACTGGGGGGGTGGGGGTGGTGGGAGACATGAGTGGGGGCCTGGTGGAGGGTGCCCCTGCACTGCTGGGGGGTGGGGGTGGTGGGAGACATGAGTGGGGGCCTGGTGGAGGGTGCCCCTGGTGACTGGGGGGGTGGGGGTGGTGGGAGACATGAGTGGGGGCCTGGTGGAGGGTGCCCCTGGTGACTGGGGGGGTGGGGGTGATAGGGGACATGAGTGGGGGCCCGGTGGAGGCTGCCCCTGCACTGCTGGGGGGTGGGGGTGGTGGGAGACATGAGTGGGGGCCTGGTGGAGGGTGCCCCTGGTGACTGGGGGGGTGGGGGTGATAGGGGACATGAGTGGGGGCCTGGTGGAGGCTGCCCCTGCACTGCTGGGGGGTGGGGTGGTGGGAGACATGGGTGGGGGCCTGGTGGAGGGTGCCCCTGGTGACTGGGGGGGTGGGGGTGATAGGGGACATGAGTGGGGGCCTGGTGGAGGGTGCCCCTGCACTGCTGGGGGGTGGGGGTGGTGGGAGACATGGGTGGGGGCCTGGTGGAGGGTGCCCCTGGTGACTGGGGGGGTGGGGGTGGTAGGAGACATGAGTGGGGGCCTGGTGGAGGGTGCCTCTGCACTGCTGGGGGGTGGGGGTGGTGGGAGACATGAGTGGGGGCCTGGTGGAGGGTGCCCCTGGTGACTGGGGGGGTGGGGGTGGTGGGAGACATGAGTGGGGGCCTGGTGGAGGGTGCCCCTGGTGACTGGGGGGGTGGGGGTGATAGGGGACATGAGTGGGGGCCTGGTGGAGGCTGCCCCTGCACTGCTGGGGGGTGGGGGTGGTGGGAGACATGAGTGGGGGCCTGGTGGAGGGTGTCCCTGGTGACTGGGGGGGTGGGGGTGATAGGGGACATGAGTGGGGGCCTGGTGGAGGCTGCCCCTGCACTGCTGGGGGGTGGGGGTGGTGGGAGACATGGGTGGGGGCCTGGTGGAGGGTGCCCCTGGTGACTGGGGGGGTGGGGGTGGTGGGAGACATGAGTGGGGGCCTGGTGGAGGGTGCCCCTGCACTGCTGGGGGGTGGGGGTGGTGGGAGACATGAGTGGGGGCCTGGTGGAGGGTGCCCCTGGTGACTGGGGGGTGGGGGTGGTGGGAGACATGAGTGGGGGCCTGGTGGAGGGTGCCCCTGGTGACTGGGGGGGTGGGGGTGATAGGAGACATGAGTGGGTGCCTGGTGGAGGCTTCCCCTGCACTGCTGGGGGGTGGGGGTGGTGGGAGACATGAGTGGGGGCCTGGTGGAGGATGCCCCTGGTGACTGGGGGGGTGGGGGTGGTGGGAGACATGAGTGGGGGCCTGGTGGAGGGTGCCCCTGGTGACTGGGGGGGTGGGGGTGATAGGGGACATGAGTGGGGGCCTGGTGGAGGCTGCCCCTGCACTGCTGGGGGGTGGGGGTGGTGGGAGACATGAGTGGGGGCCTGGTGGAGGGTGCCCCTGGTGACTGGGGGGTGGGGGTGGTGGGAGACATGAGTGGGGGCCTGGTGGAGGGTGCCCCTGGTGGCGGGGGGGTGGGGGTGATAGGGGACATGAGTGGGTGCCTGCTGGAGGCTGCCCCTGCACTGCTGGGGGGTGGGGGTGGTGGGAGACATGAGTGGGGGCCTGGTGGAGGGTGCCCTTGGTGACTGGGGTGGTGGGGGTGGTGGGAGACATGAGTGGGGGCCTGGTGGAGGGTGCCCCTGGTGACTGGGGGGGTGGGGGTGATAGGGGACATGAGTGGGGGCCTGGTGGGGGCTGCCCCTGCACTGCTGGGGGGTGGGGGTGGTGGGAGACATGGGTGGGGGCCTGGTGGAGGGTGCCCCTGGTGACTGCGGGGGTCGGGGTGATAGGGGACATGAGTGGGGGCCTGGTGGAGGGTGCCCCTGCACTGCTGGGGGGTGGGGGTGGTGGGAGACATGAGTGGGGGCCTGGTGGAGGGTGCCCCTGGTGACTGGGGGGGTGGGGGTGGTGGGAGACATGAGTGGGGGCCTGGTGGAGGGTGCCCCTGGTGACTGGGGGGGTGGGGGTGATAGGGGACATGAGTGGGGGCCTGGTGGGGGCTGCCCCTGCACTGCTGGGGGGTGGGGGTGGTGGGAGACATTGGTGGGGGCCTGGTGGAGGCTGCCCCTGCACTGCTGGGGGGTGGGGGTGGTGGGAGACATGAGTGGGGGCCTGGTGGAGGGTGCCCCTGGTGACTGGGGGGGTGGGGGTGGTGGGAGACATGAGTGGGGGCCTGGTGGAGGGTGCCCCTGGTGACTGGGGGGGTGGGGGTGATAGGGGACATGAGTGGGGGCCTGGTGGAGGGTGCCCCTGCACTGCTGGGGGGTGGGGGTGGTGGGAGACATGAGTGGGGGCCTGGTGGAGGGTGCCCCTGGTGGCAGGGGGGTGGGGGTGATAGGGGACATGAGTGGGTGCCTGGTGGAGGCTGCCCCTGCACTGCTGGGGGGTGGGGGTGGTGGGAGACATGAGTGGGGGCCTGGTGGAGGGTGCCCCTGGATGGTGGGGGGTGGGGGTGGTGGGAGACATGAGCAGGTGTGCAGGGTAGTCCCCTGTTTTGTGGGCTGCCTGCAGGGGCCGTTGAGGGTGTACAGGGAACACCTGTGAGGACCCACCCAGCCTAATCGCGTGTGTAACTTCCCACGCACCCCTGTAATACACGTACCAAGCCAAATCGCGTGTGATAATTCCTGCGCACCCCTGAAATACACGCGCCCAGGCTATTCGCGTGTGGAACTTCCCGCGCACCCCTGAAATACACGTACCCAGGCTATTCGTGTGAAAAACTTCATGCGAACCCCTGAAATACACGTATCCCACTCCCCCAGGCCCGATCGCGTGAAAAACTTCACGCGAACCCCTGTAATACACGTAGCCCGCTCCCCCAGGCCCGAACGCGTGAAAAACTTCACGCGAACCCCTGAAATACACGTAGCACGCTCCCCCAGGCCATCGCGTGAAAAACTTCACGCGAACCCCTGAAATACAAGTAGCCCGCTCCCCCAGGCCCGATCGCGTGAAGTTGTACCCTGCTGAAATCGCGTGTGAGACTTCCCGCGCACCGCGGTATACACGCACACGTATTTTTTGTCAGCGGGTGTCCGTGTTTGTGGGTACCCCTTTGCACGTCATTTGTCCTGGAGGGCCACAGTATAGGACATTCATCATGGCAGTATATAGGTGCTATTTGTTGGCGCACCTTTTGGCGCACATTTCTTACAGCCGCAGAGACGCTACCGCCTGCTTTCTTGTGGCGGTCGTGTTTGTGCCTGTGCGCTGGTTTGAGCGTGCGCTTTTTTGCCCTATTCTATTCCATGAATACGTGTTGTAGGCGAACGTGTGGGCGTTCCGCGCACTTGTGCCCTGTACTTCCCCCGTGATGCCCACGTTTTTGCAAGTTGTTCCCCATTCCGAGTGTTACGCCCATGTTCCGCCTACTTTTGTTGCGTGCGCTGCGCTATGTGCGAATTTCGCTGTGGCCTGTGCGATTTTCGTGTGACCTGGCGCACGCTGTTAGATGGCCTGTGCGCCAACGTGCGCGGCGCACTTTTTTATCGCACACCCGCTGGTTTCCTCGCGCACGGACTTCCATGAATCGATGTGCGCTGCTCTTCGTGCGATTTTCGCACTTGCACTGCGATTTTCGCTATTCCACTGCGATTCGCACGTTTTTGCCCACTTGCGCCGCGCTAATTATTCCATGAATCGGCCTGAGTGACTATAGAAGCTAGTTCAGTACATTGCAGTCTGCTTTATTGTATAACGCACATTGATCTATCTTTGAAAAAGACAATGGGCCTCATTACACGGAAGGCGGTGAACCATGGCGCTATTAGCGCCATGGTTCATGCCGGTAAAATACCGGCACCGCCTTGGTGGAAAGGGGAATTACCGCCCCATTCCAAGGTTGGCGGGGCGGTAATTCCCCCTTCCACCATCGCCCTTCCCCATTCCCATTTTTGCCCCATTGGGCTCTATGGGAATGGGGAAGGCGCAAATTACGGTACCGCAAATTGCGGTAGCGTAATTAGCTCCACTGGTCCCTTTGCGGGTTGGTTTTTAACGCCTGCAAAAAGCAGGCGTTAAATTCCCCAACCCACAAAGGGACCTTGTAGTAAGGCGGTAAGAATTTACCGGTACCAGTAAAATACCGGTACCGGTAAACCCTTACCGCCTACCGTGTAATGAGGCCCAAAGACTTACACACATAGATAGATATTAAAATACAGGAAAAAGATGTGAAGCTTAATAAATATGGACTATATTAAACCAAAGTTCCAAGAACACAGAGGGGGCAAGAAGTACAACTGTACTTTCTCTTTGAAGCTCAATTTTTTCCAAATCAAATTATCTACTGCAAATAATATGGCAAATATGTTTTGCATGTTTGGATCAGGCCTGGTGGTGTCCACCCACCTCACCTCATCCAACTCACTCAATGACCAATTGTCCTGGCACAAGGCCCTCAGGCCAACCTCCTCCTTTTTGATAGACGCTTCCCACGCCATATCAACTTCCTTTCTTCTCCTGTTCTCCCCTCTCTTCACTCTCTGGCTCCTCTGCCTCCTCCATCATTGGCCACATCTATGGCTGTCTCTGTCACCGATTTGGCACCCACCTCCTCTTCCTTGGCTACCTGGCCCTCTCCTACTTTCTCCTCTGGCCATCGTTGGGCACCTCCAACACTTCCACAGGGCGTACCTCTGGCCTGTACCCCTCCACGGAAGTCTTTAAAAGGGGGCAACCTGTTTCACATTGCTACTCTCAACTCTCGCTCAGTGGTCAAACACTCCTCTGACATCTGCTGTCTCCTTGAAGAAGTCAGCCTAGAAGTACTCGGTCTGGCCGAGACGAGGTTCATGGCCAGCTCTGTAGCAAGCTTTGACACTCAAGATCCTCTCTGTGCCAACAACAAACTGTCCCGGTGGGGGTGTAACCTTGATCTTCCCAGAGTGGATCCATGCTTCTACATTTCCTATGCAGGACTACTCCTCCTTTTAATTCCTGCTCTGCAGACTCTCTATCTCTCCTGGCCTTTCTCTTACTGTGGCCACCATCTACCGACCACCTGGCCAGGTAGCCTACTTCATCTCTGGGTTGACAGACCTCTCATCCTTCCTCCTCTTCTCTACCTCTCAACTACTCCTGCTCAGAGACATTACCATCCCCTTGGATGCTTCATGTCCTTCTACAGGACTCTTTTGCTACCTCTACAACTCTACCCTCTGTCCTGACTCACTGTGCAGGGCAGACCCTGGATGTTCTGATCACCTCAGACCTCCCCCTCTCTAACCCTCTCAAAACTTCTCTCTCCTGGAATGATCATGTTCTCGTTTCATCCCATCTCTCTCACTCTACCCCTCAGGCCAAGCCGACCACAGCACTGCCACTTACCTTCTCGGTCATCTGACCCATGAAGTGTGTGTCAGTTGAGGCTTTTGTTGCCACTTTCTCCCCTCCTTCTGCACCTTTGGCTGACTCACACAATGACACAGCACTTTCTAACCTCCATCTTTCAACATCTGACACTCTTGATGTACTTGCCCCTGTCATGAGGATCTGCTTGAAGCCCATATCCAAGTGCAACTCTTGGTATGATTCAGACCTCATCACACTCAAATGCAAGTGCAGGATGGCTGAGAGAAAGTGGAGGACTACAGGTACACCTTCTGACAAACTGACCTGCCACTTGCTCCAAAGGCAGTACAGACTCTCTGTCCTTGCCAAGAAGAGAGCACACGTCCAAGCCCGCGTCTCTGCAGCATCTAATAACTCGGCTGAACTCTTTAAAATTTGCAAGGAGCTGGCCAACCCTGCTGTAATCTCTACATCTCCTGTTCCCTCCCTGGTGCTCTGTACGGCCTTGATTACTCATTTCATCAATAAAGCACAGGACATTTTGTCCACCATCTCTTCCTCTTCCTTTTCTTCTTCTTCCTCTTCCTCCACTCCTGGTCTGCCTGTGCCCTCCTCTCATCCTCCCTTCTCTTCCTTTCCCTTGTTCACCCCTGATGATGTTTCTAGACATGTCCTATCCATGAAAGTCTCATCAAAACAGGTTCTTTCCTGTTCCTACAGAACCATCAAGGTCCACATTGACACCCTTGCTCTGGCCCTGGTTGATTTCTGCTGATCCTTCGTCTCCAGCTAACTATCGCCCAATCTCTATCACTCCTTTCATGGGCAACTCTTGGAAAAGCTGACCATCTCCCAGCTTAATCTTCACAGTGAATCTATTGGTTGTCTTCACGACCACCAGTCTGGCTTCAGAGCAGCCAGAAGCATGGAAATTCCTCTCCCGTACATCCATGAAGACCTGCTCTTTAACCTCAATTCTAACCTTCCTTTTGTCCTCATTGTCCTCGATCTTTCTTCTGCTTTTGATACGGTCAACCATGCCATCCTGCTCAACCACCTCCATGATAAACTTGGTATCAACGATCAGGCTCTGGCCTGGCTGACCTCCTTCCTCACTGATCCACAATCCCAGGTCTAGCTTGGGTCCTTCCTCTCTTCTGTCTCTCTCTCTACCTGTGGTGTACCCCGGGAGTCTAACCTTTTGGCCTGGCTATTCAACCAATACCTGGCACCTCTCTGTTCCAACTTTCCATGTTCTGCGGATGGCACCCAGCTCTCTTTAAGGCTCCCCTCAGCCACCTCTTCTCCTTATCTCATTCCTAACTGTCTTTCCACGATCCAGGAGTGGTGTGCCGCCAATGATCTCTGCCTCAATGCCAGTAAGACTGAGATCCTCCTCATCAGAACACCAGCTCCGTCCTTTCCTCTCTCTCTCTCTGGCCACCCACTTTGGGCCCTCTTCCTTCTCCCACCTTTGAGGCTAAAATTCTAAGGGTCATCTTCAACTCTACCCTCTCCTTCTCCCCTCACATCTCTGATGCCTCTAAGAAGTCAAACTATTAGCTGCACCACCTCAGAGGTATTCTTCCTCTCCTCACTATCCTCCAGAAGCTCACTGTCTGCAGAGCTCTATTCCTCTCTACGATGACTACTGCAACAGTCTCTTTCTACATCTTCCGTCCTCTAGTCTCTGTCCTCTACAACTTATCCAGAACAAGACTGCAAGAATTATCCTTGACCTCAAGCCCAGGGATAGTATCTCACCAGCACTGCAATCTCTTCACTGGCACTGAGTGGTGGAAAGGATCAAGTTCAAGACCCCTTGCATCGTCCACAAGGGTTTTGGGGCCTGGGACCACACTACCTCCAATGCTCTCTTCCTAAACACCTCCCTTATCGAGCTCTATGCTCACCCACCTCCAATTGTAAGGGTCAGTTGCTTTTCCGAGCAGAGAGCTGGAGGCAGATCTCTTTCTTTGGCCGGGGCCTTCCTCTGGAACAGCCTCCTTGCCTCTCTCAAACTTGAGCTTAACCACCTCTGCTTCCGAAAGCAACTAAAGACCTTCCTCTTCGCCTCCAGTTTCTCTCTTCCTCTCCCATGCTGATGACCCATCTGGTCCATGCAGTGGTCATCAGACCACCCTCTGAACTCGGGCCCAAGTCCTCGCTTATCTAGCTGCACCTACCGTGCAATGCTGCCTGGCTCCCACAACACTTGTAGTCTGTATATGTAACACTACAGTCCCCTCTCTCTGCACTTCAGCCCCACCTGTTGGCTGCACATGCCTATACCTTTACTGAGCCACCAGTTGGCTGCACTTTTATATTACCTGTGTTTCTCCACTGCCCCCTCCCCCCCTTTGGCACTTCTCCCCATCCACTCTGTGCACTTACACGATCATCTGGATGACACTGGGCCTAGTAAGATTGTTGTTTTGTCCTCCCTATGCCCCCCCCCTTGTCTTGTCGTGCCTAGAAACACTTGTGTACAGGCACGTTATAAATGCCATATCATATCAATGTCATTTAAAAATCATCTTAAATAAATCCCATTAATTGCAAAGCCAACTCACCAATATTTCACCCATCAGTTTTAATAAACAGAAAGGAAAAAATAAACATACTAAACATTTTAAAATATGATTAAAATATAATAAACATCTTCTGAACCGTTCGCAGATAATGACTAGACCAAAGGGGCATTGTACTGCACCATATGTTTTATGCACCACACTCACATATTTATTAGCACCGTCCTCTCCAAAATCAATACCCCCAAAGCTATGCTTCCAAGTGCCACTGTGCTTCATCTGCCAATATATATATATTCCTTCCCTTCTGCCCATGTACAAGTCATGTTCCTTCTGTTTCTGTTTTATGTTCTGATAAATCAAACTGTCCATGTGCCAACTGTTCACTGCTCGAACAATATTTTTCAAGGTACCTTCTTGCAGGACTGTACAGACTTCTGCAGAATACTCCGTAAAATTTTCTTATAAAAGTAACATGTCCTCAATAAATACGGATGCCACATCAAAGACAAAAAATGGTCATATCTACTTTACTTTTCACAATGAATGTCATCACCAAAAGGGTTTCTAGCTTAGACTAGCTATCTGCTTCTGCAACATACCTGGGCTGAAACAAATTTAAAGCACAGGTACTGGACATATTCTATGAAAGTATACCATTCTTATGGAAAACAATATCACTCTGATATATGATACGATATGATATGATAAGATATGATGAGTCCACCCTAGAGAGAACCAGTGATCTGGAGACAGTGAGCTTCTGGGGGAAAGTGGGGAGAGGAAGAATACCTCTGAGGAGCTCTAGCTGTTAGTAGGCCTTCTTGGCAAGGTATGTGATGTGAGGAGAGAGGGAGAAAGAGGAGTCGAAGATGACAAGAAGGTTTTTTGCCTCACAAGAAGGCGAAGCTAGAGGGTGCAAGAAGGGCAGCTAAAGTGAGAGATGGAATGCTGGAGCAGGGGTCCGAATGAGAAGGATCTCAGTCTTACTGCCATTAAGGCAGAGATTTTTGGATGCGCACCACTCCTGTATCGCGGATGGCCAGTCAGGAATGAAGCGAGAGAGGAGACGATGCTGAGGGTAGCCTGAAAGAGAGCTGATTGTCATCCGCATAATACTGAAAGTTAGAGGAGAAGGTAGAGATAAGGTGGGCCAGAGGGGCCAAGTAGACAATGAAGAACTAGGGTGATATGTTAGAACCCTGGAGAACACCACATTTGGAGAGAGAGGTGGTAGAGAGAAAGGACCCAAGTTGGACGTGGGTGGGTTGATCCAGGAGGAAGGAGGTCAACCAGGCCAATGCCTGATCTGTGATGCCCAGGTTCTCACAGAGATGATTGATCAGGATGGCATGATTGACAGTGTCAAACGCAGAGGAAAGATCAAGGATGATGTGGACAGAATCAAGGCTAGAATCGAGATTAGTGTGCAGATCTTCATGGTTGTTCAGAAGAGCATTTTCCATGAGTCTGGCTGCTCTGAAGCCAGGCTAATGGTCATGGAGACAATCAATACATATTCACTGTGGAGAGTAAGCTGGGAGATGGCCACCTGTTCAATGAGTTTGCCCAGGAAAGGAGTGATAGAGATTGGGTGGTAGTTTGCCAGACAGAAAGGATTGGCAGAAGGCTTTTTCAGGAGGCTTTGCACAAGGGAGTACTTGAGGGGAGAGGGGAAAGTTACAGTGGCAAAAGAGTGATTGCAGAAATCGGCCAAGGCTTGATCGAGGGTATCAATGTGGTCCTTGATACTTCTGGAGGAGCAGGGGAGCACCTGCTTGGACAACACTTTCATAGATCGGACTTGTCTAGAAACCTTATCAGGAGTGGTCGGGGAGAAAGAGGAGAAAGGGTGAGAGGGAAGGAAGGCCAGAGGGTTGCCAAGAGAGGGAGAGGGAGAGGAAGAGCAGAGACAGGACATGATGTCCTGAATTTTAGTGGTGAATTGTGAACCCAGAGTCATACAGAGGGCCTGGGAGTGAACATGAGAGGGTAACACTGTGGAAGGATTGCCCAGCTCCTTGCAGATTTTAAAGAGTTCAGCCATGTTATTTTAGGCCACAGAAATGCAGGCTTAGATGTGGCTCTCATCTTGGTCAGGACAGAGAGTCTGTATTGCCTTTGGAGCAGGCAGCAGGCTGGTATGTCAGAGGATGCATCCGATGCCCTCCACTTCCTCTCAGCGATACTTGCATTTCAGGGTGGCCTGATCAGAGTCATACCAAGAGTTACACTTGGAGGTAGGCTTCTGATGGATTCTCATGACATGCGCAAGGACATCCAGAGTGTTGGAAATAGAAAGATGCAGGTTAGAGAAGGCTGTCTCAGAGTGTGAGTCAGCCGCAGGTGTAGGAGGAGCAGATAAAATAGTGGCAAAAGCCTCCACTGACGCATGCTTCATGGGGGGACAGAGAGATTCAGGTGAGAGGAGAGCAAACAGTGGTCAGTCCAATAGAGGAGTGGTGAGAAGGTTTGAGAGGGTGATGTCTAAGGAGATGAGAATATCCAAGGTGTGTCCGGCAGAGTGTGTCAGACAGTAGGGTAAAATGGAAAGAGAGAGAGTGTCACAGAGGTTATGGAAGAGCCCCAAAAAGGGATTAGAATCATCCAGATGGATGTTGAGGGCTCAGAAGAGGAGAGTTTGAGAGGTAGAGGCAAGGAAAGAAGAGGGATCATCCCACTTTGAGAGGAAGTGGGCGCCCCGGCCAGGAGGCCTGCAGTTGGTGACCACAGTCAGAGAAATGCCAGGATAGATAGAAAGCCTGCAGACCAGGCATTCAAACAAGGAGTAGACCTGCGTAGGAATGGCAGAAGCAGGGATACATTCTGGGAAGATCAAAGCTACTCCAACTCTGGGGCCATTGGTTCTGGGTTTGGAGAGGACCTTGTAGCCATCATGGAGGATAGTGTAAAAACTTGTGACAGAGCTGGCCATGAACCATGTCTCGTGAGAGTAAGGACATCCAGGTCAAGTTCTTCAAGGAGGTGGCAGATGTCAGAGGAATGTATGACAGTAGAGCGAGAATTAAGAGTAGCGATGTGGAGCAAGTATCCACATTTGAAAGACTTCAGAGGAGGGGTACAAGTTTGCGGTACACCCTGCGGAAGTGGTAAGGGAACACGAGAGTGGGCAGTTGAAGATAGAGATGGCAAAGTAGCCAGAGCAGAAGAGGAGTGTGGCAGAGAAGTTGCAGAAGAAGGAGGTGGCAGAGGAGACAGAGAGGAGCTGGTAGGGGTAGCAGGATAAGGGAGGAAGTTGATACGACGTGGGTGACACCTATCGAAAAGGAGGAGATCGGGCCGAGGGCCCTGGACCAAGACGGCGCCTTTCAGATTGACATTAATGATGGTTTTGGATGAGTGGAAGGAGGCCAAGAGGACCTCCCACCGAGTGCCAGGGGAGAAGAGGCAAAAGGAGAGAGAACTGAGACCATATGAGGGATCCATAGGTCTGGGGAGGGAAACGACAAAGAGGATGTCAGTAAGAGTCTGTCTGGAGGAGGTACTGATGCATGTATCAGTGATAGAGAGGCCTAAATTGGAGACCAGGATGTCCCTCTTGAACTTCTCCCTTCCTGACTTAGTGAGAGGGATAGGATAGGAGATAGAGTAGCAGTTGGAGTACATGTGAGAAGTCGAGAGCACCTTACACGGTGCAAAGCGGAAAGTTGGATGAAGTGAGATTGAAGAGAGAAGTTCATGTTCCGTAGTTGGGAGGAAGATACACTTTTTTATGCTGCAGTCATATTTAATATTTAATAATGGAAGGCCATTGGTGGGAGCATCAAACCCCATGCCAGTGACTACTCAACTATTGTTGGTCAAATAAATTGTTTAATACCTGCTGGCACAGCTACATTACATTTATGACATTGGACATCACTATCTTATCAAATGGTAATGTTCAAGTTGTCCAAGTTCGCACGGGTCTACTTAGCTTCTGACATTTTGCATCTACTTAGGATGTAAAAAACCACCTGCCACGTGCATTTGATTATTCAACCCCTTAGCATTGATGGGTTTGCTTAAAGCGGGATGTCACTCATTCCTGCTTTATAAAAGTGGTAGACTACGCAGTCAGTGCTTCACACTCACCCACTGAGTCTTTATAAGAACCAGTACACTTGTTTAGACTAATATTGGTATCTTTGGCGGGTGAAACTACTGTAATCTACTAACCGACACTGAACATGTGACTGATTTGCCAGTTTTACTAGCCACTGAACCATAGATTGTAAAGTTGGTAGAAAAGGCAGGCTATAGTTTGCACAAAGTTCATTGAGGTTTGTGCCATGGAGTCTACCAATTGAAAAATAAAGCAATGACGCTTGATATGAAGATGTTTTCTGTCACAGTAGCCGTGTTTTATAACACCGGTAAAAGGTCGCCAAAAAATTAGACTGTCAAGCAGCAAGACAGGTATTTAAAGTGGCAAGAGTGTGTCAACTGTTTGCAGCAGAAGAGCAATGTTACCCCAAATATTGATGTAGCCAACTTTATATTGAGAGGGGTCCAGAAAGTGGCAAGTGGAATGGAGGAAGACATTGCTTGAAGGGGTCCATTGATCAGTGAGCCCAGGAGTAAGACATGGTTGAGACATGTTTATTATGCTGAGGGCCGAGTTTAAAAATAAATACTAGAAGACCAGTTGTGGTAACAGCAGACCCTGATCCGTTGATTGCTCGCATATGTTTTTTGAATACGATATGAAAAAAGGATCACTGAGAAGGATGGTGAAGTACAGTGTTGAAAATAAATCTTTGGGAAAACACGTAGAACACGTTCCTTCCCTTTAATTTTACTTTCACATGGGTGCCTGGAAATGCTGGCAGAGGACTGGCAACACATTGTTAATGCGGTTCGGTGTGTGTGCACGTACGGCAGCAGTGGATGTCAAAGGGCGAGTCACAGAAGACAGAGTAGGCTGTGCTTGAACAGCTGGTAAAGAGGCATGTGGTGTATGCACTGGAGGCAGCTGGGGAGGCGGTGCCGGGGGAATATCTGTCGTGATACAGTCAGCGGAAGTGACAGCAGCTTTATTTTTGCAGAGAAGGTCCTGACTACTGTGATGATGAGGCAGGTGGCGGTTAAAGCCTGGGGTGGCAAGCAAAGAGACAGGGACAGGATGCGAATGAGGATTGTGAATGTGAATACAGTCATGAAATGGGCACATTGGTAAACACGCGTGTGTAACCATTTAGTACCGTGCTCTAATGAAGAATGGCATTCGTTACTATATGAAAATAGAAGCAAACAGCCATGTGGACAATTATGTTGCTAGGTTCTGTTTGACAGGGGCAATGAATGCAGAGGTGTTTTTTAAACACGTGTAGACTATATTTACTTCACTCCATTATTGTAATGCATTAGGTTTATGTTAACATTGGAGAAAAAACACATTTTAGGCATTGCTATCTGTTGAATTAAGGGGCTTAGTGTGTGACAATTGCTATGAAATAAATGGTAATCAACAATATTGTGATGAAAAGAAATAGTGATTACATATATTTAACAGATATGTGTTTCGTACATACAGACATATGTATTTAATAAAGTATGTATGTCAAGGTTTTTCACACTTTGTATTGGGATTTATATTTGCAGTCATATAGTTTAAACATATTCATATTTTTGCATTTGTTAAATATCGAATCTTTCTACAACAAATGCAGTTTAATAGCTCTTAAATTATCGACAGTTATCCAATGAAGCTGAGTCACATAACATCGGCAGCAGAGATATTCTCTGTGCCTAGCCTTGAGCCCTCTGTGTGAACGCATGCGAATGCGTTCTTTCTCCTTTCTCCACTGTGGCGTGTGTGTGCATGCCACATTGCGAGAACAAATCATATGCTCAGTAGTAGAGGAATGCTGTGGTTGTTAGTAAAGCATTTGAGAGCCTGTTCAAGTGGCCGGGACAACTTGAGGTAAACTGGGGCAGAGCGACGTCTGCAGAATTATAATTATTAACATTATGGAATTTGAGTGAGGACCGAATTCCGGGAAGCAACACGTTGCTTTACAAGTCATAGGGGGAAGCAGTGGAGTAACTTTGCTGAAAATGTTGGGGGGGCGGGGCATGACAACTGAAGGAAATGGGCTGGGTGGAGGATCGGCAAATGGTGGCTCCAAGAGATAACACTAAACTACTACACCATAAGAGTCCCTTGTCAACGCTCTGTTATAACTTTCATAAGACTGGTGGCGTATCTTTACAATTCAATTCTAAGGCACACCAGTCTTCTGAAACTTAAAATGCCAGAGTGGGTTTTTAGAATTCACTGTATTGATGTACCTCCAAGCTAGGCCTTCAAGGCCGAGAACTGCATGCCCCCGCAAGAGTTGCTGACTGATAATGTTGCCAGTACAAAATCTCATTACAGCCACTGACACAGTAAGAAAGGGCTAGAATGGCTGCCCCAAAAATCCCAATCTAACCAATTAATAACACATACCATGCTTTCTTTAGCAAGATGCCCAGAATAAAGTAATGTCAAAGTAAGGGCTAGAATGGCTGCCCCAAAAAGGACAATCTAGCCATGTAATATTTCATATTTGCCTTCTCGATGCCCATAAACAAATACCATGCCTGCCAAGCGCCTCTCACGCGCACGTATACATACATACACACACAAAATTCATACCCATTCACCATGGACGGCATCCGGGCCTTTCAACCTTTTCAAATGAAAAAGTCATGGGGCCTCAGAGGTGCCCCCCAGCACATGCCCCCATGTTGCCAGTCAATAGTCTTGTAACAATGCAATATATACATTTTTCTCTATTTTCGTTCATCAGGGGCTTACAATGCACACTTTGCAGCGCTCGCATTACAAGCTGCATTTTCTCTTGCCACGGCATAGACAGAAGTGTTATCATCTTACTGCCTTCTAACACTGGTTCCCCCATATCAACCATTTGTTGACAAAGAAGGTTTTAGAGCTCTTCAGTGGGTATTTAGAGTTTAAGCTCCCTGCTGGCTGACCGCCTCATGATAACTGGCGGCTATTAATCTTAACGTTTCCGCCATTGTAATGTATGCACCCCACAGGTACCTCAGACTGTTTTCACCCTAATCAGTGGGCCCTCAACCATCATGTTGAAACTGGGCCCCCACACATCTTCATCCGGACCTGTCATTCACCCAGTGACACATTACATTCACAAACTTCATTCCACTCAAAACATACAAACAATGCATTATGTATCATTCAGACACAAATGTCAACACACATATGCTTGCACACAGTCACTCACACATACATGCAGCCAACACTTCATTGGCATGCACTGCGTGCACACACAAATAATATGTAAATACACAATAACACGGAGTGTGGAGGCAGAGTATGGAGTCTGCAGGAGGCAAAGTCTGTTTTTTCTGTCTATTCTTGGAGGAGGCAACAGAAAACTGTTTATAATCCACTACTGGCCGCGGAGCGGGCCGCGGAGTGTGGAGGCAGAGTGTGGAGTCTGCAGGAGGCAAAGTCTGTTTTTTCTGTCTATTCTTGGAGGAGGCAACAGAAAACTGTTTATAATCCACTACTGGCCGCTGAGCGGGCCGCGGTGTGTGGAGGCAGAGTGTGGAGTCTGCAGGAGTCTGCAGGATCAGCGGACCGGCGGACATACCCAGGCAGGTAAGAACAACTACACGTTGGAATAGTGTTTATAAAATAAAAATA
This sequence comes from Ambystoma mexicanum, assembly GCF_040938575.1. NCBI lineage: Eukaryota > Metazoa > Chordata > Amphibia > Caudata > Ambystomatidae > Ambystoma > Ambystoma mexicanum. The sequence continues at coordinate 643,807,885 of NC_090930.1, read as the reverse complement.
AAAAGAGAGCCATAGATTGCAGCTGATTGAGTATAACTGAAAGCCATCAGAAGTGAGTTGACATTACAAAGGAAATTTAGACTGCGGAATCCTGTTTAAAATCGGTGAAAAGTGTAGCGAGGGGGGACTGCGGGAATCTGTCCTTTGACCCCCAAATAAAAGGGTTTTCGAATACATCGAAGACGAGGGAAAACACTATACCATTAGACATTGTACTCTCCTTTTCAATCGAGAAACGTGGTGTGGAACAAAGCGAGTTGCACTGATGTTGCACCCAAGGTACGGTGTGTACCGCATATCAGGAAGAGAACAGTGTGGGGGGACTGCGGGAGTCTTTCCTTTGACCCCCACAAGCTCAAAGAAACATCAAACTGCCCCCTCCCAATATCTCGACACTGACTTACCTTGTAGCAAAGCTGCCGAGTCCATCTGTGGCACGGGCGTGCCGACGGGGAGAGAGGACGCCTGTGTAGAGCGAGAGACGGGGTGCACAGGCGGTACCGGTTACACGCGTGCAGTGTGTGCCGAGCGCGGAGCAACATCTGACGGAAAGAAAGCGGAGGGGGAAAGGGACGAGGGATTGAGAAGATCAAGGCTGCCCGTGGAAGAACAGGGTGAAGCATTGGAAATGACGGCCGGAGCGGAAGAAGCCAATGCATCATTAACCCTGCAAATACCAAGAAGAAACACGAGACACACATCTAAACTAATGTTAGGAAATGCAAAGAAACAAGATGAAAGTCATAACAGTGTTATGGAAGAGGGATACAATCTGAGCCAGGCGGAAATACTGGATTGCACACCCCTTAAAGAGAAAGAAACCACTAAGGGAGAAAATAACAATACAGACAGCAAAAACCATGAAGTATTGCTACCAATAAAAGACAAAACAGGTGATATGCAGAAAGGAGAAACTATGCAACAAATTTGCAACCAGCAGAGCAACAAAGGGACAAAGCCAAAAACAACAAATGCTGAAGAAGCAATTAATCCCCAGAGGCAGAGGGGAAAGGAGCATGTGACAAAAACAGACAAAAAGGAAATAAAAGAACCGGCAACATCCATCGAACAAAAGCTTGGTGCAAAAAGCTCAAAGCAAGAAAGTGATACCAGTAAACAGGAACAGCCACTAGTATCACAGAAAGAAAAAGCAATTAAGGCAAAAGAGCAATGGAAATTGTACTATCAAAGAGCGTCCAAATCAGAAAGATTTATAAAAGAAACTGCTCCAATTAGTCAATGTCGAATGAAACGTCTATCGCTGGATTTAACAGAAATTGAAACATTGATGGAATTACAACAAATAAATAGGAACAACAGAAAACAAGCTAATTTAGCTGAAAGAACTTTAGAAACAAGTAATGAAACCAATAGTTGGCAAAACTATACTGACTTAAGTTATACAACCACAAACAAGATACAAAGAGCAAATAAGGAAACAAATGCCAAGAAAACAGACTACATGCCAGAGGAATCTGTTGGCGATTGTCCACCTAAGCCAGGAAATAAACAAGAGTCAGTGGCTACATCAATGCTGGATCTACAGAACATGCTGATAGCTGTAACAACGCAAACAATGATACCTTACATAAAGCTACAAGAAGCAAGTCATGAAACAATGCAAGAACACACTACGATACTCAATTCCATATCCACCAAACAAAAGAATTTAGAACTGCTGGTATACAAACTACAAGAACGGCTCAGCATAGAAGCAGAAAACAGCTATATATGGCAACAAAGACTGGCCGAGATACCAAGACAAGGCAGAACGGACAAAGCAACCCTTATGGAAGCCCTAATTTCGTTCACAAATACATCCATAACAAAGAATAACATTGAAGGAAAAAACTAAAAAGAGAAAGATCAAAAGTTGGGAGCTCCGCTAAGATAATAGGAGACAGCACACAGAATAGGAGAGAGAACAATTATAATGACGAAACAGAGAACCTGAACGATATGCTCCTAATAGACTTGACACCCGAAGAACTTAAGACAAAAATAAATAAAAAACCTATAAACCGGACAGCAGAATTAACAATACATACAATATATCCGCAGTCTGAGACAACACAAGGGAATGTGAATTATAGCATATTTGAACAACAGCCAATGAATAATTCAAATAAAACAAAAACGCAAATGGCTAAAAAACAGACAAAAAAACAACAAAGAGGATCTAGAGCATTTCTCAGGAACCTAGCCCAAAGTGCTAAAGATAATAGTAAAAAACCACAGCTCCAAAAACACAAAGAAATGAGTATAGTGGATACAGTAACAAAAGAAAGCGAAGCAAGAACAAGAGGAGTAGAAGAATCCACCCAAACCCAAGAAATAATAAGCGAGGGCGATAACATTCAATCTGTGAGCGTCTCATCAAGTGAAGAAGGAAATATTGAATCACTATTGAACCTTTCCACTTATTCAACACAGGAACTAGAGAAGGTTAGAAATGAAGACAAAAGCGGAGAAGGGCAACAGGAACAACAACCAAATCCTGCATCTATGCTGATAATTGACTATTATTAGGAAACTATTACAGAATCATATAAATCAATTGAGCTATCCTGTGAAGAAATTTCAGATGAAGAACTGTACACAGGAAATAGCACTTTGAACACAACAGAAAAAGAGAGAATAGACCAGGAACAACAGCCCGAAGAAACAAACAAAAACAGAGATAAACGAGCTGACTGAAGAATGAAACAGGCTAGGAACGAAGAAAGATCAAAACTTGAACAACTCCAATTTGTTGACCCTTACTACAAGGAAAGTTTAATGAGATTAAAGCTAGAAGCAACATCTGAAAAAGAGGCTAACATTGTGATGAACAGAACCAATCTATTACGCCTCTTTAAGGCAATTCCAAAATTAGAAAAACTAAAATCAAAAGATCTGAAACAGATCGAATTTAGAGATGAACAGAGATTGGATAAAATCTGGATATATAGTTGCTCAAGAGAATTGAAAAGTTTAATATCATCATGTGCCGAAGAACTGGAAGATAGAGGATTCAGAGTGTCAAATGATGATAAAACGGGCAACGACACGAAAGAAATATCCAGTATGACGCAGCAAGAGAGTAATAGAACATACTGGGATATCAGCAGTGATGAAAGCAACTTACATAATGAAAATAAAGGATGGAGCTAAATAGAGGAAGTAAGATGGTACAAGGACGAGAAAAAAAGAAGGAACTCAAAACAGTACAAGGATAAAACACTGAACAAATGAAATTTTGAAAAATCACCCTTCTGGCGGGAAATTAGTATGGAAAAGAGCAGAAATGAAGAAACAAAAAAACCGAGACAATAACAACGAACAGGAAATAACATACAAGAAGTAACTATATGCTCATGGAATACTAGGGGACATTTACATCAATTCCAAACGGAACGACCAGAGTTAAACTCAGCAGAGGTGATATGTTTACAGGAGACATGGTTAACAACTCCCCCAATATGTGAAGGACTTCTAACATACATGAATCCTGCTATTAACAACAATGGAGGCAGACCGTCAGCGGGACTTATTACCCTAATTAGTCAGGAACTAACAACAGAAATTATCGAATACCAGAACATTGGAAATTGGGTCCAAAACACATTAATCAAAAGACAAGCGATGGTAGAACTACAGTGGAACAAAGAGTCCAAAAGGACCCAATACCTAAACATCACCAATATATATTGGAATCCAAAGAAAGTACCAGAAGAAATGGTAATAGATTCTATCTTCACTAAGATAGACAGCATTGCACAGGAGCATCAAGATGTAGAATTTATTATATGCGGAGACCTCAACCTGCATATATTTGATGACAAAGGAGATCTAATAGCAGATCAACTGTTGGAAAATAGAGCACGAAGGTGGATAATGGAGACACGCAATAGAAACTTCGAAAGATGGGATGCCCTCAATGCAGCAAAAAAAACAATACCAACATGGTCAAGAGGGGAAAACAAATCAATCATAGATTATATCTATACTAGCAAGGGAATTACCCAAGCAAAAATCGAAGTCAAAAATCTATATAATGAACTTAGCGACCATTACATACTAAGGCGCGCATGGGGAATGAACAAAGAAGAACGACGCAAAATAAATATCCCCAAGTTGACACTAGTAAATAGAATGAACCGGTTGAAAATCCCGCATAACAGACTAACCGAAATAACAGAAACATTAACGAATTCAAAGAAAGAAGATTCCAATAAAATCAATTATGGGTGGTTAACTGACCAATTGCTACATGAAACAGCGATTGAATCATCCATCCAAACCTGAGCGAAAATACATTTACAACAAAGATATTGCAGAAAAGAAAAAGGAAAAAAAGGAATCCATTAAAAGAGCACAAAAAGAATCACCTCAAACCAAAAAAAGAATAATTGGCCAAGCAAAACAAAAATTAAAAAATTGGCATAAAAATGCCAAAATGATGCAAGACCAAGAAAATGCCGAATCCATGATAGCCTCCCTGAAAAACCGTAACACCAGACGTTTGTGGGAATTCTTGAAATCGAGTACAAAGGCTGAAAATGCAATGATAGTGGATGTTCCAGAAGCAGCGTGGATAGAGTATTTCACAGCTCTCTATGAAGAACGAACAACAGTAATAAAGAAAACTCAACAACATTTGCCAAACCAATGGAACGTTAGATACGATATTGAATACATTACCAAAATAATAAAAAAACAAAATACATCAAGGGCACCGGGCCAGATGGCATGTTGAATGCAACATTAAAACAAAATCCAGAAGTTTGGGCATAATTCTGTGGTAAAATTATAGATCTGATTAACCGCACGAAAAAGGTCCTGGAAAATAGCAACACTGATCCCAATATACAAACAGGGATCATCAAAAGAATTATCGACCACTGGCGCTCCTGGATCTGCTAGGGAACATTTTTGCTAACTTGATACTGACAAGATTAAACATTTGGGCAAAACAAACAAAACATCAAGTGGTGCGCCAAACAGGATTTGTGCGCAATGTCGGAACAAACGTGAATCTCATGATTCTAAATCTGATGAAACAAGAAGCAGAAAGAACAAAAACAAATACAATAGTAGCGTATGTCAACTTGAGCCTTGCCTATTATAAAATCAATAGAGACCTGCTGTGGAAGAAACTACAACAATGGAGATGCCCTAGTGACATCCTAGAACCAATTAAACTTTTGTATTCCAACACAAAAATACAAGTAAGAATGACAGCGGATGGAATAATAACAAAGCAAATAAACACCTGGCATGGTCTAAAGCAAGGGTGTCCGCTAGCAGCCACACTGTTCAGTTTGTTTACGTCGGATTTTGAAGAGGCTATAAATACACCAACCATCAATCCACCAAAATTAAATGTGACTGCAGTACCTTGTTTGATCTATGCAGACGATATCATCTTATTAGCAAAAACACCGTGCGGATTACAAAAAGCTCTTAACAAAACCTATGAATACATGGAACAAAATGAACTGACAATAAACACTAAGAAAACAAAAATCATGCACCTAACAAAGAAGAATTCAAATGGGAAAAAAACATTCCAATATTACCTCCAGGAAGAGAAACTGATCCAGGTTACAACTTATAAATATCTAGGGATATGGATCAACCAATCTCTGACAGAAGCACCATGGGCAGAACAGCTAAAAGCAAAAACTAGAATGTTAGCCAGAAAAGGCCTTTCAATACATAAGAAATTCGGAAAATTTTCGCTTAAACCAGCGGTAACCTTTTATAAGCAAAAAGTGACAGCGATCCTTGCATACGGTGCGGAAACCATGATTAACCATGATAGAACCATATGGATGAAATTGGAAGCGATTTATTGGAGAAAAGTACTAAGTCTACCCCAGAACATGCCTATGATACGGATACGCTATGAATTGGGCCTCCAATCATTAGAATCAATAATCGAATGGAAAATAATAGACTTCTACAGAAAAATGAACAGCGAAGAAAATATACCGGCATTGGAAATCCTAAGAACTTCAAAAGTACACGTCAACGATGTTACATTGGACAAATGGAAAGAAGCAGCCATGTGTATATGTAACAAAAAAGGAATCACACTGGAGACGTTGACGAAAATGCCTCAAATCGCAAAAAAGAAGCTGAGTAGAACCGATTGGATTGAAACTCAAGTGCAGAAAGATCAATATAAAATGACACTCAAATGCGAGGGAGAAGAAAGAGCACTTAATCAACTTCCAAATTACTTAAAATTATATCCGGATCGAAGAATTACAGACATGTTCCTAAGATTCAGACTGAACCTACTGCCAACAAGAGAAGTACAGGGGAAATGGAGCTAAAATAAAAGTGCAAATAGCGACTGCAGATTCTGTCAAACAAGAGAGAAAACCGAAACGCTCTATCACGTAATTATGGAATGCTAGGCACTAAATCAAAAGAGACTGCTCTTTAGCGCTAAATACTCGAGTGCCACAGTAGAAATGGAAAAAGAAGAAAGATGGAGTCACACCTTAATAGGAAATGATAGAAAGATGGTCGCAACCATAGTTCACTTCTGGGAAAACTTTACGCTGGACAACAGTAACAGTAATGAAGAAGGATAAATGATAAATGATGTCTGGTGTTTGTTTTTGAAATTTTTTAGAAGGAGAATAATGTATATTGAGTGTGAATGATAAATGTAAGGTTTAAGATGTAAACCAAATGCATTTTAATAAAAAAAAACACAATAACACATGCAAACAGTGTTGCAACGGCCATTGAGCATACCAGGCTTTTTCCCCCCATCCCTGAAATTCTGGGCTATGTTGACAGGACCTGGTTGAACTACAAAGCCATGGCAGGACAGGACCTGACAATAAACATTGCTTGGGGTGGATGCACTTTTAAAAAAGGCCTGGCAATTAGTAATACTTTAACACATTTCATTGCTAGCACCTGAATTTGTATGCATAAATATTTAAGCAATTGAAATCATGATGGGTGACTTGGTACTCGCACATCAATGGAGTGAGCAGGGAATGAGAGACAGAAGACAGCTCATTCTCACAGCAGTTCTTAAGTGTGTGTTCTGACACAGAGAGTCAACAGCTTTTAACATTTAATTTAAGGTGACTAAAATAGTGTCATTATAATATGTTACTAGTTAGATGCATGTACCCACAAAGTTCTACCCACTCCTGGTGACTCCCACAGTCTCTAAAAGTCGCTTGATGTTTTTTACAGACATCGGGGCAAATGCAACTAATAATATTGATTTGTCATTTTTATATCGCTTTCGCCAAAGCACTGAACAGAGAATATATTTATATAAAAGTATCACCCAATCAAAGTGGGTATTAATTTTTCAACCTCAGAAGGATAAAGGACTAAATTGGATTTATGATTTGAATTTGTGAACTGCAGCTTGCACTCAGGTTATAGCAGTGAAAGCTCAACCTGCTGACCTCTTGTACCAGCTAGCCAGCAGGGACATGTTTTCTTACAGTTACATGGTTCTTTTTGACCGGCATTAAGGCAAAGCCAACAGGAGCATGTTCTTACGTGGGGATGAACCATATATTGGCAGAGACAGGCCAGCATGACAATGTTTTGTTATAATATTATTACTGGCATCATGGGCAAAGCAAACATGAGTATTTTCTAATGTGGGCATACTGGCATATATAGGTGAAGTAGAAGGGACATGTTTGGGCACAATCAGTTTGAAAATGTTTTTTTTACACATGCATAGTACTGGCATACAGTGGGCAAAGGCATTATGAAAATGTGTTTGAAAATGCTACTGTGCATTTTTGATGACTTGGCCACTTATCGACTTATTTCATGTCTCACCCTACAAAATGGATTGTAAACTGGCTGACTTTTTACCTAATGTTTCACACAAAGTGTACTGTAGAATTCACCATTTTAATCCCATATTGAAACATTTTTCTCAGGGGAGAACCCCTCTGAACCCACCTTAGTTGGTTCGCTCTCTCTCGCTATGCTCATTAGCTCCAACGGATTTGGCTGGGGGCAGATCAAGTCCAGTTCCCTCTGCGGGCTCACCTTAGCATGAGCCCTACGACATTAGAGCAAGGCTCTATTTGTTACACAATCCTGGCTTTGCCCCTGGTGAGTGTGGGTGAACGATGCATTTAATTGGTCAAAGGAAGTTTTAATATCTATTCAGCCTCCTGGGCTTAGGGTGGAGAATCAACAGCACAATAGGTTCACTCATTACCAGCTTTTGAACTACCATCCAGCACCCTCAAATGTTTGCGGCTGGCCCCGCCCCTGCCTGCATTCTTCCTTTCCCCTCATTTCAAGCACTGGAGTGTTGTGTACATACTTTGCAAAAGGATATGGTCCCGGCTGTGAAAAGTCTTAATACTATTCCTCTTGCATGCTCTGTACAGACTATCGTAGGTGCAGGAAAAAAGGAGAAACCAGGCTACCCCTCCCTTAGGCATGAAAGAGTTGGGAGGACATATTCAAAAGACTAGTGATTTATTTGAACTAGTTATACATCGTAATTGCACTACATTAACAGATTTCGACAGTACAAGCACATCTTTGATGATACATCTTAAAGAAAGAGGATGCCCTTCCTACATCATAAAACGAGCTCGTAAAAGAGCTAGAAATACCAACCGAGAGTCTTGCATAACTCGCAAAATTTGAGATCACTAGATAAATTAAAGTGTGTTACAACTTTCACACCCCCTCAGCAACACCCTCAGAAAGACGAGACTACAACATTGGGATGTCCTCTCTACTGACACCTTTCAACCAAAAAAAAAACAGATTTGCCTTTAAACGAAGTAGGAACCTTAAAGATCGCCTTGTGCATACCTACGAGGAATAGAAGATTACAACTTTCAACCAAACCACTTTGTGGAATCTACCTCCTGTCATTGGCCATCATAGGTGTGTAACATACACAGCTTGTGCATTGACAAAAGACCTAAAAGAAATCAACCTCAACGGTATGATACGTAAATACAAGTATTTCACCAATTGCAAAAGAAAATGGTCGGTGTACGGCAATAAATGTCCTTGCAATTTAATACATATAGGTAAATGCAAAGGATTTATGAGCATAAATTGTGCGTTAATAATGAAAAAGATGACAAACCAATGGTTGCCCATTTCAAAGCAAAAAAACGTCTTTATTCTGATATTTTCTGGTTCAACATAGAAACCGTAAAAAATCCTTATAGTGGAGAAGACTGCAACATGATGCTCCTTCGGCTAGAACAAAAATGGATTTAGCGTCTAGACATGGTCAAACGAGGCCTTAACATCTCAATAGAGTGGAATCTCTTCTTCAATTAACAATTCTGCTGTAATGCCTATAAAAAACACATAATATTTCTAAGATTCCATTTTAGAACCTCAAATCCAAAATAGAAAAATCACTGATGTTTTCAAGGTTGAAGGCATATACAAGCATGTTATCATGATTTAGAAAACAGTGATTATTCACCTTTATGTGCATATAGACCGGTGTGTGCTTTGTTTGCATCTAATTATAGATATTTTATGTCATTGTAACATTGTTGTTCTTCCTCCATTTCTAAAAAAATTAGATCGTCTTTTGAAGTCCAAATAAATGACTTGTTTCTGTCCAGATATATCCTGGAATGTATTACATTAGGCAAATCAATATTGTTTGTTTTTTGCCATTACGCTTGATTTTTGCAAATTATCGTAATCTATGCTCTTTAAAAACCAGACTGCAATTGTGGGAAAAAAATTAGCCAAGATTTGTCTCTAACATGTGGCTTCAATTTTTTCAACATACTATAACGTCAGCCCACAAATAATTATGTGTATTTTTTGTGATTGACCGTTGATTATGGTCTCCACCTTTACTGACATGCACAATCATGTGCTCATTTATTTTTGCTTGCATCTCCGAAATGACACTTTTTAAATTTCAACAATCAGAATGCACAGTGTTCTAATTTTACATATACTCCAACAACGTGTTCAGGGCATGATTCAGTAATTTCATACCAGCCCCCGCAACGTCGAGTGCATTTTTGTTCATGATAACCTCAATAAAGCTTTTTCTATTGAGGCGATGGATTAAGTATCCAACGCGCATGCGCGACAGCTGTGACACTACTGCCCTGCTTTTCGAAGACAGCTCTACAGGCGAAGGTGAGCATCTCCACTTGATAACAGTAACTTTATTAATCTAGACTATCTAGACACGGCGCACATGCTCTGGCATAGTCCGCCTTTCTAAAAATAGTGATAAATGTGTTTTTTGATTGCTAAGTATTTTTCGGCATACAAGCGTCGCCGCGTTCATAACATTTTCCATCCATTTTGGCTACTCAGAACAACCACCCAGCTTATTATAACCCTTCAAAAAACATGCTGTCAGGTCTCAGGCAGGAGTGGGTTTGGTAGTCCCTGTGGTGGGTGTTGGTGTGGGGAAGGAGGCCCTACCCACACCATCCCACATGCGCGAGCACTGCTCACAATTCTGACTGGCAACAAGGGAGGACGTGTTTACCGGAGCTCTCAGTGGCGCGCCTACGCGGGGCATCCGCCCACCTGCAGAAAACCCCAGGCCCCGCGTGACAAGCCAGTTAAGTACTGTTTGATTCACATGTGCAGCGATTGATGAAAGGAGCCCGTCCAACGTTACTAACAGCAGCACTTAACCGGAGCATGACCGAAACCCCGAACGGCATACTGATATGCACGCAAGCTTTCTAATGAACCCGGCATCGGCAGCGCATGAATGAAGGGGCGTTAGGTGTTTGGGAATTTGGTGACATGTTGTGAGAATTTGGTGACTTGTTGTGAGAACTTGGCGACAAGTTTTGAACTAGGTGAAGGGTGGTCAAGGCACGGACCGACCAAACGCTTTAGAAGGAGATAACCCTAGAGGGAGCGAGTGAGCGTACGTGCACCCATCTTACTCTATTTATGTTCTTTCAGTGGCAAATGAGCTGATGGGACAGCGCATGGCCAAACCAACATGAAAAGGCCAGAAAACCTGCAGAAAACACGAAGCTAAGTGTTAATGTGTTTCTTATGACTTGGGGCATTTCATGCATGATGTAATGTGGGGGATTTGTCCATCCGTTTTAGTGAAACTGCAATCAGAAGCCTGCATGATGAAATGTGGGGAAAAGTGTTGAAGCCTACATGATGTAATGTGGGGAAAAGTGTTGAAGCCTACATGAATCAATGTGGGGGCACAGTTAAGGAATTGATTGAGGCAGTATATTCACGTGCCGCCAGAAGCATCGCTCTGGTTGGGGCTCCAGTACAAAGGCCCATTCTCACAAGTTGTACAGTGTATGAGTGAAGAGTGAAAGAGTGTGAGGGTGGAGATCTTCAGCACAGAGGCTGGGGCCGAGGAGCATGTTTCCCTAATCACCCCCTACCTGTCCATCAGAACTTACCTAACCCTCTTTCTGGTGTTCCTGAAACCCCCCAACCTATCCACTCAACGAACCCTAACCCTCTTTCCCGAAGGGTTGCAGTGGTCTGTAGTAATACTAACTCAGGTACCTAAACTCAATGGGGAGGCAGGCGTTTGTGCTGCCTCTGCGCCAGGAAAAGAAGATTGAAGAACCTGACACATGCTGCTAAATCAGCTGCAATTCTAAAACTAAAAAGACCTGTTGATCCATGCAATTGTTTTCGCGCAACTCTGTAGCTTTCAGCAACATGTGGCCAAATTAGCATCGTTACATGCCTTTCTTCTTCTCTTTTTTTTATTAATAGGACCCATTAATATGTGTCCTTCATGAGAAAACGGGTCATCACAGTCTTCTCTACAGCCAGACCCTTGGGCACATTGATGTACTGTTTTTTCAGTATCCCATTGTGGATCTGCTATTCCACACACGGTTTTGTGTGCTCCCTCAAAAACAACCTCGCCAGGTAATTGAATTCTGCTTTGTCTGCATAATAATCATCAGTAGAGTCTCCTTGGCACCATGACTGATGGTTTGTCTCCTCCACTATAGGTAGCCAATGTGCAACAGAGATTGAAATTAACTGAATGCAAAACAGTTCCTGTCTCCACCCCCGTTTCCCGAGATGTGATTATTTAAAGGTGAGGTTTAGACCTACTCCTGTCCGCATTCAATTAAAAAGAATGAACATAATCACACTCTTTTTAATTCACTCCTTTTCATTCATTTTTATATCAACATTCACATTTCTAGTCACATCTTTTTTGTTGTCCTGAAGAAAGCTTGAAGCCCCCGAAAATTATGTTTTGAGCAAGACACCATTAGTGTCTATACCAAACGCAACTGACTGATAAACACTACAACCGGTCCTTCAAGTCAGAAATACCAAATTTGTGTCAACAGTGAAAATGTGTTGTATATCTAGTACTGCACATACATCAGTTCTTTCTATGCAAACATCTTCCTGCCAATGTTAAGACTCATGTCTATTTGTTTTCTTTTTGGGGTAACAATTGCACTGCCATTTGTTGACAAATGTTTTTAACATGTTCCTTCCATTAAACTTTGTTTTAGATCCTTTATATTGAGCGTGATTTTGTATAAATCGTTCAAATAAATCACTAGTCTTTTGAATAGGTCCTCCCACCTCTTTCACGCCTAAGGGAGGGGTAGCCTGGTTTCTCCCCCTTTTTTGTGATTCTTAGTTTACTTTGCCTTTCAGTACCAGGCTCCCCTTAAACAAAAAAGAAGGCTTTTGCCTTGTCTTTCTCTTTCAGACTATCGTAGGTGCAAGAGGTTTACACACTGTGTACACTATTCCAAGCGGGAACTATGTGCAATCTACCCCAATTGTGAACTATGCACAGATGATTCCATCTATGAGCTCAGTGCAAACTGTCATGTTCAAGCGATATTTTAAAAAACAGGTGTTAGCTAGTGTGCACTGTTTATCCAGATGGGTGCAGTGCACTAATCACTACAAGTGTTGGCTATTGACAAACTTGCTATCCAATGTGCACTGCCACCTCACCTGTGTTCAAACGACCCCAAGTTTGAACTATGTTCACACATTGTCCAGATGTGACACCTCACTTGGGTTATCGCCCGCAGCTCCCCAACACATTTACAAACATAATTTAAAAAAGAAAAAGAAAACTTGCCTCTGCTCTGCTTTTGAATGCCGGGCTGCATCTCAAGTTAATGCCCAGCTAACTAGCCTCACGCACACTCACCAACAGACAGAAACCAGGAAGCTTAATGAGTTTCTGAGTTCTTGTCTGTGTTCGACAAGGGCGAAGCCAGAAAACGATGCTCAGAGGCTCTACCATGCAGAAGTGCTGCGATGCTGACAGCATAATGACAGCGCCGTTGCAGGGCCCTGCACCACCCAGTCCAACACCCTGGGCCTGCCAGGGTGAAGGACTGAGTCGTGCAGGTCATCAGGCCTAGAACATGCTTCACTGTGGCCACCTGCAGTCATCAATTATCTAATGAGACAGCGCGAGCCTGGCTGGGCAACCCAGCCAGGCTTGTGCTCTCAAATTACATAATTGATAATTGCTATGCCCCCAGTCCTCTGCCAAAAGATGGGGGGACAAATAGCCATGCCACAATTGTTGGGGAGGACAAAACCCCCTTACCGCTAAAATTAAGTGCATGGGGGCAATAGCACAGTGAAGGAAACAGTGATAAAAGGGAGCAGAGAGGTAGACAAGGGGATAGTGAGGGTTGGCAGTTTAACAGCAAAGGATCTACAAGCAACCAGGGAGGAAACAGGGAGATCACCTGATCTCAGGTTATGCAGGGATTGGAGAGTGTGTAGACATAGGTGTTAGAGAGGAGCCCTTCCTTGAAGAGGAGGATCTTGATCTCCTTCCACAAATGTAGAAGAAAGGGTGTATGTCTGTTGTTGAAAAGGAGGAATCCAAAGTCTGGGGGCATAGAGATAAAAATCCTGTTTTATCTGTCTTTCCTTCCTTCATCAACAACGTTTAAGTGTGCACTTATCCTTACTTCTGCTAGATTGTAGGCCTCCAAAGATGCTGAGTTTCTCAGCGCAGTTTGATGAGTTTTTAGGTCATGTCAAATTAGCAGAGTGTAAAGACCGCAGGGGGGGGTATCTGTACTCCTGCTCTCTATATGGTAGAGGAGAGGCACAGAGGACCCCTGCCAAGATTCTCTATTATTGGTAAACGTGGTCGAACAATCAAGGCCTAGCTTCTCAGGAGGTGATGCAGGCTGGTTCTTAAGTACAGTGTAGTCCCCACGCACCCAAAAAGGAATGTATACACACTTTATTAGTTAAAACACAGTCTTTATATAATTAATATTCAAGGTTATGTACAATATCACGATAACTCACTTTGTACTCTTTTATCTATACTGGCAAATCTATAAAGTTCTATGTGGTACTACGATTACTATTGGATCTCTTTAAAGTGCATCAACCGTACCGTTAAATGTCACACAAATCAGTTTGTAAAGGAAACCAACCATAGATATAACAAGAAAGCAGGTGGTTAGAACAATTGGCAGAATACTGGCCGGATACCTAGACACAGTTCTGTGTGGAGATCCCCCCACCTGGGCATCCTGTAGAATAAAGATATATTACAAGCCCAGTCCATGTATTGTTCACAAGACTCTTTCCAATAGTTCAGCAACCCCAAAGTACTTGGCGTTGTAGCGTTCCTCATGGAGGAATCAACGGCCCTTCTTGAGTGTCCTCCCTTTAAGGCACGAGTCACAGGTTGTCGAACGTCCGGCGACAAACAGGGTGAACTATGGCGGTGAAGTGGCAGCTTCTTTCCTAGTGGTGCTCGTCGACATGGAAGCGTAAATGTCCTGCAAGGAAGAGGCGTGCGGGGCACCTTGATGTCAATAGTTCTGGACCACAAAGAGTTTGAAGAACTGTGGCCCAGCAAGGGTGTCGAGTCGTCGGTGTCTCTGTGGTCTTTGGGTGGCAGGAACCCCAACGGCGGATGGTCCACAACGCGTCGACGGCCTGGCCTTGTCCAACGGAATAAGGGAGGCTACGGTGCGGATAGAACAGCATCCGTGAATCGAAAATTCTTAGGCAACGGGAGCACAGCAGCTCCACTCGGCGACAGAAGTATTCTACGGTGGTGTATAACAGTCTGGGTGCTTCTCTTTGGGATTCCGCGGCAGTCCCTGTCTCCGGTCGGCAACCTTTCGTATGTCTGTCTACCAGGGGGCTTTGGCAAAGATCAGCTGGTGCACGATGGTAACTTGTAGCTCGGGAAGAGGGCACCTTATCAGGTCCTCTCTGGGTCAGTACTTGGAGACACAGCATTTTTCAGATTCTAATGACAGGGCCTGGGCATCCCAAAATGGAGGACGCTCACAGCACCAGTCAATTCAGCACAGAGCTGCCACCAGCCCGTACCCTGCTCTGTGGGCCACACACAGGTGCCCAATAACATACACTAGTGTCACAGGGTTGTACCCCCACCGATGGGTACCATAAGGGTATACCATGGGTCTGTACACCAAGCCAAAAGAGAGAGCTGCACCACCAGGAGTCCCAGATGAACTCTTGCACAGAAAACACAACAGAAAACATGATAAAAAGCATTCAAGGACAAGGATACGGAGGCCCTGTCCCTCCGATGCATTTCCAGCATCACACAGAGTGCTTTCCTGATTAGTGCTGCAGTATGTTAGACACATCTCAGGGTGGCCAGGGTAGTCAACAGATGGCCTTCTAGGAGGGCCTTGCCACCATCCAAATGGGAGAGGCCATGGCTTGGACAGCAGATCTGAAGTTGTCTTCTTGGATGAAGAGCTTGATTTTCCACAGGGATAATTCAGACAATGGGAGAGAGCAGGTCCATGAGAGCAGCCCGTTAAAATTAAGAATCAGTTCTGCTTGTAGCTGGTGTTAAACAAAAAGACATCAGTGTCACACAGGTCTAGATATCCATGATATCCATAAATGCAGATTTATACTCAGAATCAGGAAGGAGGGTTAGATTAAACACATCACCATCTGTCGGTATGCATTCCTTTAAGTTGCTATACAAATTCCAATCATTCTACATTTTGACAAGGTACGGGCACAGATTACTATATTAATGCACACCCAATTGTCTGCGGCCTACAAAATAAACTTTATTGAAGAGGACAAATACAGATATAGTGTGTTCATGTTGCTGGGAAGGGCCAGCTCCCTCTTAGGCACTTTAAAGTAAGGCATTTGAGGCACTGTGACGATACAGGGGGACATTTTCCCATCCAGCAAGACCCCCATGCTAACATGAACAAGTGCAGTTTAACTACATGGTGTGCCCCAAAGTGCGGGAGGCATAGCTATTCTGCATAGATCTTAATAATTCCAGGTTGAAGAGAAGTCATGCACGCCCCCAACTGCCACCCCGTCTGTTCATTGTTCTCAAAAGTGTTGCAAAGATGTGTTTTTCACCCAAGAGGAATGTGCCCTACAAGGCCACAATAGGAGACTGGCGCCTCGTATGCATGTTATCTCACACTTGCCAAAGCATGACCCGGCCCATTCTCGGTTGACTCCTAGTTATTGCCCATATAACTGACTAAACCCTATGATCCCTGAATTCCATGGCACCAGGTGCCCTTTGAACACCAATCCAAAAGTAACATGTCCTGAAATGTTCAAAGAGGATGGACAGGGAATATCGATGAAGCGACAGTTGTGCAATTTGTGTAGTAAGGTGCTGGAAGGGATAAATTATAATTCTAAATGAGGCTGGAGACCTTGGAGTTGGATAGCGCAGAGGGGGTGAGTGAAATGTGTGTGTGAAGGTTAGAGTGCCCCAGAACCTACCGTCCATCTTAAGGCCTGCCAAGTGCACAGCATGAGTGATAAAACAAGCTGTATAGTAGGAGTATATTTAATTTGTTTTCTGACCTTCAATGTAAGAACAAGATGAGCCCCAGTACCCATGCGATGGAAAATGGAAGGACTGGGCTGGGACCAATAAACTGCCATCTCTTATGGATAATGGTGGTGCCTGTATAGGATCTATCCAATCATCCACGCGGGTTTTTACTATATGTATTGCACCATGTATGACAATGTTTTGCTTTATAAGATTCTGGTTGTACTACTTTTTTGCAGAACTTTCTAAGCAGCAGAGTTCTTTGTTGTTGCTCTCATCTGTGTGTGAGATTAAATGTGCTATCCCTACAAGATTGACTTGGGCCTTTCTTCCCTAGCAGGTTGCATTCTCGCTGGTGTGAATGTTCAGGGGTGTGCCTTCGATGTCAATATGATTGCAAGTGTGATTGCGTTTGGTCAACATGTGAAAATGCATTTATTCAGGTTAGCCTTAAGCTCCCCTATTTTGTTTCATGCACTCACTCCATCTTGCAAGAATCTCCCATTTGGAGCTGCAGGGAATTGCCGCACAAGAGTGCTGATTTTGCTGTTGCAAAGAAAGAGCTTATTGCTATTACATCCTTGGCTTGCACATGTACAATCAAATGTTTTCGTCTGCAGCTCTTTGACAGCGTGGGTCTCATAAGTATACATACTCATAATACAAACAGTTTCTGACACAGGAGATGTTCTGTTCTGTTATGTTATATTTGTACCAGGAAAGGGTTACCCTAAACAAACTGTAAAAACATGCTGCTAATCAAGTGTTGGTAGGAATATTTTCCTTTCAGTACGAACAGACGGTTGTCTTACAAGGTCAGAAAGGAGCACATACATACCATGGAATCACACACAGAAATGTAGGTTTTCACAGAAAACCCTACACGTAGCATGGAGATGTCAACCAACTATGCCATATATGACATAACACTCACAGCAGAATTCCTGTAAAGTGGAGAACATAAAAGGCTCACTTCTGCACAGCTATTGCTGGATAGAACCTGAGTCCACTTGAAGCGAGTACACTTTAGTTGTTCATGCTCATCTCCGTGTCTGTTGTTCTCTTATCTTGTTTGCAGTGCAGTTACCAGATTTTGATTTTATAATTGGCAGCCGGAACGTGGGCCCTCTCGAGGATGATCCATCATATTTTCGAGGACAGAGTGACTGTGTTGGGACCATTGAGTACCAGGGATCACTACCAAATCTGAGACAAAGGTTCTTACAGCTGCTACTAGTGTTCCACATTGTCCTCTCTCTGCCCAGCGATCATCTCAGTGAGGGTTCCGGACCGTAGCTGTGCGATTACTTTTTGCCCTTTTGGAGACCACCAGCCATGGATTTCGTTTGATGAGGGATGAATGTCTAGATTGAAATCAGGTGAATTTGTTCCGAGTTGGTTGTAAAAAAATAATATTTTACCAAATAATGTTCCCAGGTGAGGAATACGTTTTTGTATGAAATACCTGGGTTCAGTAAAATTCACACTTGTTGGGCAATGTTGTGCTGTTGTAGAAAACAAGCCAATGGGCTAGAATATGGCCAGCCTGCCCCACCTGAAGGTTCTCCCTGTATAACATGTACATTAAATAGTGGTTAGGAGCAATTGTTTTTAAAAGTTTTTGGCATCACCAGACCAGACATGTACTGCATTTGAAATGGCCAGTTTTCTGGTCATTTGAACTAGAAAGGATACAGCATTTGGAGTCAGTTTTATTGCTGAAAAATGCTGGGCCAGCAACTTTTGATTTGGTTAGGGATTGATGCAAAGAGGCAACCCAGCACATCAAATGTAGACGGAAGCAAGCTCACAAACATACGACCCAAACATAAAAGGCTGTTGTGCATGACCAAAAGCAACAGGAAGACTATGATAGGGCAACAGATAGAGGAATACAGTTAAACACATGCGAAATATACCTATCCAAAGAGCTGCACACAGCTGATAAATTAATGGATGCACTATTGAGTGAAAGATGAGAACCTCCGATTGCACCACCTACTTATGTAACAGCGGTGTCCGACCAGTACTGCATGTACCCAACACCGCCTCTTGGCCTGTTGCACCCCCCACACCACAGCTCCTTCCCTTACCACTTCCAAATCCGATACCCGTCTATTGCAATATTCACATCCACTTAGTGATCATAGAGCTGGACTTTGTAGTGCACTGACAGAGAATATAAAGGCAATATTAGAAGTAACAGCAGAAGACTAGATACTGGAAGGGACTGAATTAGCTATCTCACATATGTTGACTGACTACAATACCCCTGAATGAAAATATTTGTTAGAACTCATGGGAATAACACTTGCCCGAGAATGGTGCAAACTCACTGATACCACAGTACCCAGAGAATTGCAACATTTAAATTATTCAGCATGCACCATCAGTACACTAGAGGATGCCCATCAGCACCTATCTGAGCTGTTCTAACATAAGGAGGAACTACATGAACTACAGGTAGCAAAGCTATATGCTTTAGAAATATCTTATCCTTTAATAAACAACACGTTCATTCAGAAAAGCACTGGCCCCAAAAGCAGTGAAGAACGTGCACAGAAACACATCGGGCCTCATTACGAGTCCGGCAGTAACTGAGGCGGTAAAACTGCCTGGTTACCGCCGGACTCGTATTACCATTCCGTCTCCGTGATTCCCGGAATTACCGGGGCATTACAACCCGGTGACCCGGGAATTCCGGAGGCGGAATGGTGTAAATGCCCATTCCCATTGAGTCCCATAGGAGTCAATAGGGATCATGGAAACACCGGTACCATCTCGTGATAGTGCCAGTGTTTCCTCGTCCACATGCAGGCGGGCGGTGTTAAACCCGTCAGGTCAGACCTGGTGGGATTGACGCCTCTGCCTCCAGGAGTCGTGATCACCCGGTATGGAAACAACGGTGATGCCGGGTTTACCGCCACCGTTGTTTCCATACTGGGTGAGTTGTAATGAGGCCCATCATCTTTAGAGACGCTCTTCGATGGAATTATAATCTATCCATTTCCCTTATGAAGATCCATGACACATCAAAGCAATACTCCCCATCCATTCAGAAACGGAGTTACAAATAATGCCTGAATACCTACAAGATGAATACGTTAAAAGGAAATTGTGTTGTACAGCAGATGTTATGAAAATATATAAGTGCACTTTCACAAATGACACTGCACTCACTTTGCTGTCTCTTGATTTAGCTCTACTGCTAAACAATAGGATTGATAAAGCCACTTCTTTGATGCCCATGAGAGAGGTTCCTCCGACACTTGTCCCACAAATAGAGGAGCCAGCCATTAGTGAAGTGCCTGCTAGAAGAGTTGCCACACACTATATTGAACAATGTGTATATATCCCCTTTTTCAGACAGGAAGTTAGCACAATTAAGCTATCCATTCCAGACATAAGGAAGAACCCCACAGGGTTAAAAAAGGAAATACAGTCATTTTGACTTCTTCCATTTTTACCTTAAAAGAAATGGATTTATCAATTCCCGGCATTTTACTTTCTGATGTATGGAAGCAAATCAGGAACATAGATGATAATGGGAGATTTGGGGGACCATGGCCAGAACTCATGGCTGCCGACATACAGAGAAAAGCAGATGAGAAATCTCCAGCGAAAATATTAGTATTACCTAACACCATCCTTGCTAAACCTAAGACTTTAGTACCAGAGAAAAGGATTATATGGGACAAATTACCAGCCTGCATGCAAGGGAAATCTGATGGGGTAACAGAGTATGTCAATAGAATTGTGCTAGTATTTGCTACACCAGACAAGATTTGAGCACTGAATCGGGAAAGAGATTGTTTGTTGACAAGTTTGTACATGCTCTCTTGCCCGAAATTCAGTCTCAAATCACGGCTTCAGAGATTGCTTGGCAAAGACACATTTCGCAATACTACTGATAGCCCAGTATTTTGAGAAAAGAGTTAACACAGAAAAGGAAAGTATAAAAAAGAAAAAAGTAGATCTGAAGTCTAGGGTGTTGTTACATTAGGTATCTAGGGGACCGCAAGTATATGCTCCAAAAGGGAACAGGCTATGCCACATACTGGGATAGTGAATGAGAACCAATGCGCCTACTGTAAGCAGGAAGGCCACTGGAGGGCGCAATGCCCAATACTCCAGCAGCAGGGAAACAATCAGGCCGATTCATGGAATAATTAGCGCGGCGCAAGTGGCCAAAAACGTGCGATTCGCAGTGGAATAGCGAAAATCGCAGTGCAAGTGCGAAAATCGCACAAAAAGCAGCGCACATCGATTCATGGAAGGCCGTGCGCGAGAAAACCATCAGATGTGTGCTAAAAAAGTGCGCGGCGCACGTTGGCGCACAGGCCATCTAACGGCGTGCACCAGGTCACAGCGAAAATCGCACAGGCCACAGCGAAAATCGCACATAGCGCGGCAGACACAACAAAAGTAGGCGGAACACGGGGCGTAACACTCGGAATGGGGAACAACTTGCCAAAATATGGGCGTCACGGGGGAAGTACAGGGTGCAAGTGCGCAGAACGCCCACACGCTCGCCTACAACACGTATTCATGGAATCGAATAGGGCAAAAAAGCGCACAGTCAAACCAGCGCACAGGCACAAACACGACCGCCACAAGAAAGCAGGCGGTGCGTCTCTGCGCATGTAATAAATGTGCGCCAAAAGGTCGCCAACAAATAGCACCTATATACAGCTATGATGAATGTCCTATACTGTGGCCCTCCAGGACAAATGACGTGCAAAGGGGTACCCACAAACACGGACACCCGCTGACTGAAAAATAACATGTGCGTGTATTCCGGGGTGCGCGGGAACTTTCACACGCAATTTGGCAGGGTACGTGGATTTCAAGGGTGCGCGGGAAGTTCCACACGCGATTTGGCCGGGTACGTGCGTGGGAATTTCCACATGCGATTTGGCTGGGTACGTGGATCTCAGGGGTGCGCGGGAAGTCTCACACGCGATTTGGCAGGGTATGTGGATTTCAGGGGTGCGCGGGAAGTTCCACACGCGATTTGGCAGGGTACGTGGATTTCAGGGGTGCGTGGGAAGTTCCACACGCAATTTGGCCAGGTACGTGCGCGGGAATTTCCACACGCGACTTGGCTGGGTACATGGATCTCAGGAGTGCGCGGGAAGTCTCACACGCGATTTGGCAGGGTACGTGGATTTCAGGGGTACGCGGGAAGTTCCACACGCGATTTGGCCGGGTACGTGCGCCGGAATTTCCACACGCGACTTGGCTGGGTACGTGGATCTCAGGGGTGCGCGGGAAGTCTCACACACGATTTGGCAGGGTACGTGGATTTCAGGGGTGCGCGGGAAGTTCCACACGCGATTTGGCCGGGTACGTGCGTGGGAATTTCCACATGCGATTTGGCTGTGTACGTGGATCTCAGGGGTGCGCGGGAAGTCTCACACGCGATTTGGCAGGGTCCGTGGATTTCAGGGGTGCGCGGGAAGTTCCACACGCGATTTGGCCGGGTACGTGCGCGGGAATTTCCACACGCGACTTAGCTGGGTACGTGGATCTCAGGGGTGCGCGGGAAGTCTCACACGCGATTTGGCAGGGTACGTGGATTTCAGGGGTGCGTGGGAAGTTCCACACACGATTTGGCCGGGTACGTGCGCAGGAATTTCCACACACGACTTGGCTGGGTACGTGGATCTCAGGGGTGCGCGGGAAGTCTCACACGCGATTTGGCAGGGTAGGAGGATTTCAGGGGTACGCGGGAAGTTCCACACGCGATTTGGCCGGGTACGTGTGCGGGAATTTCCACACGTGACTTGGCTGGGTATGCGAAACTCAGGGGTGCGCGGGAAGTCTCACACATGATTTGGCAGGGTACATGGATTTCAGGGGTGCGCGGGAAGTTCCACACACGATTTGGCTGGGTACGTGCGCGGGAATTTCCACACGCGATTTGGCTGGGTACGTGGATCTCAGGGGTGTGCGGGAAGTCTCATATGCGATTTGGAAGGGTACGTGGATTTCAGGGGTACGCGTTAGTTCCACACGCGATTTGGCCGGGTACGTGCGCGGGAATTTCCACACGCGACTTGGCTGGGTACGTGGATCTCAGGGGTGTGCGGGAAGTTCCACACGCGATTTGGCCGGGTACGTGCGCAGGAATTTCCACTCGCGATTTGGTTGGGTACGTGTATTTCAGGGGTACGCGGGAAATTCTACACGCAATTTGGCTGTGTGCTCCCAGGTATTCCCTGTACACCCTCCACGGCCCCTGCAGGCAGCCGACACCACAGGGGACTACCATGCACACCTGCTCATGTCACCCAGCACCCCCAGCATCCAGGGGCACCCTCCACCAGGCCCCCACTCATGGCCCCATTTCACCCCCACCCCCCAGCATCCAGGGGCACCCTCCACCAGGCCCCCACTCATGGCCCCTATCACCCCCACCCCCCAGCAGTGCAGGGGCACCCTCCACCAGGCCCCCACTCATGTCCCCCTGCACCCCCACCCCCCAGCAGTGCAGGGCACCCTCCACCAGGCCCCCACTCATGTCCAACTCATGTCTCCCACCACCCCCACCCCCCAGCAGTGCAGGGGCACCCTCCACCAGGCCCCCACTCATGTCCCCCTGCACCCCCACCCCCCAGCATCCAGGGGCACCCTCCACCAGGCCCCCACTCATGTCCCCCTGCACCCCCACCCCCCAGCATCCAGAGGCACCCTCCACTAGACCCCCACTCATGTCTCCCATCACCCCCACCCCCCAGCAGTGCAGGGCAACCTCCACCAGGCCCCCACCCATGTCCAAATCATGTCTCCCACCACCCCCACCCCCCAGCAGTGTGGGGCACCCTCCACCAGGCCCCCACTCATGGCCCCTATCAGCCCCACCCCCCAGCAGTGCAGGTGCACCCTCCACCAGGCCCCCACTCATGTCCCCCTGCACCCCCACCCCCCAGCATCCAGGGGCACCCTCCACCAGGCCCCCACTCATGTCTCCCATCACCCCCACCCCCCAGCCACCATGGGCAGCCTCCACCAGGCCCCCACTCATGTCCCCTATCACCCCCACCCCTCAGCATCCAGGGGCACCCTCCACCAGGCCACCACTCATGTCTCCCATCACCCCCACCCCCCAGCAGTGCAGGGCACCCTCCACCAGGCCCCCACCCATGTCCAACTCATGTCTCCCACCACCACCACCCCCCAGCAGTGTGGGGCACCCTCCACCAGGCCCCCACTCATGTCCCCTATCACCCCCATCCCCCAGCAGTGCAGGGGCACCCTCCACCAGGCCCCCACTCATGTTCCCCTGCACCCCCACCCCCCAGCATCCAGGGGCACCCTCCACCAGGCCCCCACTCATTTCTCCCATCACCCTCACCCTCCAGCAGTGCAGGGGCAGCCTCCACCAGGCCCCCACTCATGTCCAACTCATGTCTCCCACCATCCCACCCCCCAGCAGTGCTGGGCACCCTCCACCAGGCCCCCACTCATGTCCCCCTGCATCCCCACCCCCCAGCATCCAGGGGCACCCTCCACCAGGCCCCCACTCATGTCCCCCTGCACCCCCACCCCCCAGCATCCAGGGGCACCCTCCACCAGGCCCCCACTCATGTCTCCCATCACCCCCACCCCCCAGCCACCATGGGCAGCCTCCACCAGGCCCCCACTCATGTCCCCTATCACCCCCACCCCTCAGCATCCAGGGGCACCCTCCACCAGGCCACCACTCATGTCTCCCATCACCCCCACCCCCCAGCAGTGCAGGGCACCCTCCACCAGGCCCCCACCCATGTCCAACTCATGTCTCCCACCACCACCACCCCCCAGCAGTGTGGGGCACCCTCCACCAGGCCCCCACTCATGTCCCCTATCACCCCCACCCTCCAGCAGTGCAGGGGCAGCCTCCACCAGGCCCCCACTCATGTCCAACTCATGTCTCCCACCATCCCACCCCCCAGCAGTGCTGGGCACCCTCCACCAGGCCCCCACTCATGTCCCCCTGCACCCCCACCCCCCAGCATCAAGGGGCACCGTCCACCAGGCCCCCACTCATGTCCCCCTGCGCCCCCACCCCCCAGCATCCAGCGGCACCCTCCACCAGGCCCCCACTCATGTCTCCCACCACCCCCACCCCCCAGGAGTGCAGGGCACCCTCCACCAGGGCCCCACCCATGTCCCCCTGCACCCTACCCCCCCAGCATCCAGGGGCACCCTCCACCAGGCCCCCACTCATGTCTCCCATCACCCCCACCCCCCAGCAGTGCAGGGCACCCTCCACCAGGCCCCCACTCATGTCCAACTCATGTCTCCCACCACCTCCACCCCCCAGAAGTGGTGGGAACCCTCCACCAGGCCCCCACTCATGTCCCCCTGCACCCCCACCCCCCAGCATCCAGGGGCACCCTCCACCAGGCCCCCACTCATGTCTCCCATCACCCCCACCCCCCAGCCACCATGGGCAGCCTCCACCAGGCCCCCACTCATGTCCCCTATCACCCCCACCCCTCAGCATCCAGGGGCACCCTCCACCAGGCCACCACTCATGTCTCCCATCACCCCCACCCCCCAGCAGTGCAGGGCACCCTCCACCAGGCCCCACCCATGTCCAACTCATGTCTCCCACCACCACCACCCCCCAGCAGTGTGGGGCACCCTCCACCAGGCCCCCACTCATGTCCCCTATCACCCCCACCCTCCAGCAGTGCAGGGGCAGCCTCCACCAGGCCCCCACTCATGTCCAACTCATGTCTCCCACCATCCCACCCCCCAGCAGTGCTGGGCACCCTCCACCAGGCCCCCACTCATGTCCCCCTGCACCCCCACCCCCCAGCATCAAGGGGCACCGTCCACCAGGCCCCCACTCATGTCCCCCTGCGCCCCCACCCCCCAGCATCCAGCGGCACCCTCCACCAGGCCCCCACTCATGTCTCCCACCACCCCCACCCCCCAGGAGTGCAGGGCACCCTCCACCAGGGCCCCACCCATGTCCCCCTGCACCCCACCCCCCCAGCATCCAGGGGCACCCTCCACCAGGCCCCCACTCATGTCTCCCATCACCCCCACCCCCCAGCAGTGCAGGGCACCCTCCACCAGGCCCCCACTCATGTCCAACTCATGTCTCCCACCACCTCCACCCCCCAGAAGTGGTGGGAACCCTCCACCAGGCCCCCACTCATGTCCCCTATCACCCCCACCCCCCAGCAGTGCAGGGGCACCCTCCACCAGGCCCCCACTCATATCCCCTATCACCCCCACCCCCCAGCATCCAGGGGCACCCTCCACCGGACCCCCACTCATGGCCCCCTGCACCCCCACCCCCCAGCAGTGCAGGGCACCCTCCACCAGGCCCCCACTCATATCCAACTCATGTCTCCCACCACCCCCACCCCCCAGCAGTGCAGGGGCACCCTCCACCAGGCCCCCACTCATGTCCCCCTGAACACCCACTCCCCAGCAGTGCAGGGGCACCCTCCACCAGGCCCCCACTCATGTCTCCCACCACCCCCACCCCCCAGCCACCAGGGGCAGCCTCCACCAGGCCCCCACTCATGTCTCCCACCACCCCCACCCCCCAGCAGTGCAGGGGCACCCTCCACCAGGCCCCCACTCATGTCTCCCATCACCCCCACCCCCCAGCAGTGCAGGGCACCCTCCACCAGGCCCCCACCCATGTCCAACTCATGTCTCCCACCACCCCCACCACCCAGCAGTGTGGCACACCCTCCACCAGGCCCCCATTCATGTCCCCTATCACCCGCACCCCCCAGCATCCAGGGGCACCCTCCACCAGGCCTCCACTCATGGCCCCTATCACCCCCACCCCCCAGCAGTGCAGGTGCACCCTCCACCAGGCCCCCACTCATGTCCCCTATCACCCCCACCCCCCCATCAGTGCAGGGGCAGCCTCCACCAGGCCCCCACTCATGTCTCCCACCACCCCCACGCCCCAGCCACCAGGGGCAGCCTCCACCAGGCCCCACTCATGTCCCCTATCACCCCCACCCCCCAGCAGTGCAGGGGCACCCTCCACCAGCCCCCCACTCATGTCCCCCTGCACCCCCACCCCCCAGCAGTGCAGGGCACCCTCCACTAGGCCCCCACTCATGTCCAACTCATGTCTCCTACCACCCCCACCCCCCAGCAGTGCAGGGGCACCCTCCACCAGGCCCCCACTCATGTCCCCCTGCACCCCCACCCCCCAGCATCCAGAGGCACCCTCCAACAGGCCCCCACTCATGTCTCCCACCACCCCCACCCCCCAGCAGTGCAGGGGCAGCCTCCACCAGGCCCCCACTCATGTCTCCCACAACTCCCACCACCCCCACCCCCCAGCCACCAGGGGCAGCCTCCACCAGGCCCCAACTCATGTCTCCCACCACCCCCACCCCCTAGCAGTGCAGGGGCAGCACCACCAGGCCCCCACTCATGTCCACTATCACCCCCACCCCCCAGCAGTGCAGGGGCACCCTCCACCAGGCCCCCACTCATTTCTCCCATCACCCCCACCCCCCAGCAGTGCAGGGCACCCTCCACCAGGCCCCCACCCATGTCCAACTCATGTCTCCCACCACCCGCACCCCCCAGCAGTGTGGGGCACCCTCCACCAGGCTCCCACTCATGTCCACTATCACCCCCACCCCCCAGCAGTGCAGGGGCACCCTCCACCAGGCCCCCACTCATGTCCCCCTGCACATTCACCCCCCAGCATCCAGGGGCACCCTCCACCAGGCCCCCACTCATATCTGCCATCACCCCCACCCCCCAGCAGTGCAGGGGCAGCCTCCACCAGGCCCCCACTCATGTCCAACTCATGTCTCCCACCACCCCCACCCCCCAGCAGTGTGGGGCACCCTCCACCAGGCCCCCACTCATGTCCCCTATCACCCCCACCTCCCAGCATCCAGGGGCACCCTCCACCAGGCCCCCACTCAAGGCCCCCTGCATCCCCACCCCCCAGCAGTGCAGGGCACCCTCCACCAGGCCCCCACCCATGTCCAACTCATGTCTCCCACCACCCGCACCCCCCAGCAGTGTGGGGCACCCTCCACCAGGCTCCCACTCATGTCCACTATCACCCCCACCCCCCAGCAGTGCAGGGGCACCCTCCACCAGGCCCCCACTCATGTCCCCCTGCACCCCCACCCCCCAGCATCCAGGGGCACTCTCCACCAGGCCCCCACTCATATCTGCCATCACCGCCACCCCCCAGCAGTGCAGGGGCAGCCTCCACCAGGCCCCCACTCATGTCCAACTCATGTCTCCCACCACCCCCACCCCCCAGCAGTGTGGGGCACCCTCCACCAGGCCCCCACTCATGTCCCCTATCACCCCCACCTCCCAGCATCCAGGGGCACCCTCCACCAGGCCCCCACTCAAGGCCCCCTGCATCCCCATCCCCAAGCAGTGCAGGGCACCCTCCACCAGGCCCCCACTCATGTCTCCCACCACCCCCATGCCCCAGCCACCAGGGGCAGCCTCCACCAGGCCCCACTCATGTCCCCTATCACCCCCACACCCCAGCAGTGCAGGGGCACCCTCCACCAGCCCCCCACTCATGTCCCCCTGCACCCCCACCCCCCAGCAGTGCAGGGCACCCTCCACTAGGCGCCCACTCATGTCCAACTCATGTCTCCCACCACCCCCACCCCCCAGCAGTGCAGGGGCACCCTCCACCAGGCCCCCACTCATGTCCCCCTGCACCCCCACCCCCCAGCATCCAGGGGCACCCTCCACCAGGCCCCCATCATGTCTCCCACCACCCCCACCCCCCAGCAGTGCAGGGGCAGCCTCCACCAGGCCCCCACTCATGTCTCCCACAACTCCCACCACCCCCACCCCCCAGCCACCAGGGGCAGCCTCCACCAGGCCCCAACTCATGTCTCCCACCACCCCCACCCCCTAGCAGTGCAGGGGCAGCACCACCAGGCCCCCACTCATGTCCCCTATCACCCGGACCCCCCAGCAGTGCAGGGGCAGCCTCCACCAGGCCCCCACTCATGTCTCCCACCACCCCCACCCCCCAGCCACCAGGGGCAGCCTCCACCAGGCCCCCACTCATGTCCACTATCACCCCCACCCCCCAGCAGTGCAGGGGCACCCTCCACCAGGCCCCCACTCATTTCTCCCATCACCCCCACCCCCCAGCAGTGCAGGGCACCCTCCACCAGGCCCCCACCCATGTCCAACTCATGTCTCCCACCACCCGCACCCCCCAGCAGTGTGGGGCACCCTCCACCAGGCTCCCACTCATGTCCACTATCACCCCCACCCCCCAGCAGTGCAGGGGCACCCTCCACCAGGCCCCCACTCATGTCCCCCTGCACCCCCACCCCCCAGCATCCAGGGGCACCCTCCACCAGGCCCCCACTCATATCTGCCATCACCCCCACCCCCCAGCAGTGCAGGGGCAGCCTCCACCAGGCCCCCACTCATGTTAATCTCATGTCTCCCACCACCCCCAACCCCAGCAGTGTGGGGCACCCTCCACCAGGCCCCCACTCATGTCCCCTATCACCCCCACCTCCCAGCATCCAGGGGCACCCTCCACCAGGCCCCCACTCAAGGCCCCCTGCATCCCCATCCCCAAGCAGTGCAGGGCACCCTCCACCAGGCCCCCACCCATGTCCAACTCATGTCTCCCTCCACCCCCACCCCCCAGCAGTGCAGGGGCACCCTCCACCAGGCCCCCACTCATGTCCCCCTGCACCCCCACCCCCCAGCATCCAGGGGCACCCTCCACCAGGCCCCCACTAATGTCTCCCATCACCCCCACCCCCCAGCAGTGCAGGGCACCCTCCACCAGGCCGCCACTCATATCCAACTCATGTCTCCCACCACGTCCACCCCCCAGCAGTGTGGGACACCCTCCACCAGGCCCCCACTCATGTCCCCTATCACCCCCACCCCCCAGCAGTGCAGGGGCACCCTCCACCAGGCCCCCACTCATGTCACCTTGCACCCCCACCCCCCAGCAGTGCAGGGCACCCTCCACCAGGCCCCTACTCATGTCCAACTCATGTCTCCCACCACCCCCAACCCCCAGCAGTGCAGGGGCACCCTCCACCAGGCCCCCACTCATGTCCCCCTACACCTCCACCCCCCCAGCATCCAGGGGCACCCTCCACCAGGCCCCCACTCATGTCTCCCATCACCCCCCACCCCAGCAGTGCAGGGCACCCTCCACCAGGCCCCCACTCATGTCCAACTCATGTCTCCCCCACCCCCACCCACTAGCAGTGTGGGGCACCCTCCACCAGGCCCCCACTCATGTCCCCTATCACCCCCACCCCCAGCAGTGTGGGGCACCCTCCACCAGGCCCCCACTCATGTCCCCTATCACCCCCACCCCCCAGAATCCAAGGGCACCCTCCACCAGGCCCCCACTCATGGCCCCCTTCACCCCCACCCCCCAGCAGTGCAGGGCACCCTCCACCAGGCCCCCACTCATGTCCAACTCATGTCTCCCACCACCCCCACCCCCCAGCAGTGCAGGGGCACCCTCCACGAGTCCCCCACTCATGTCCCCCTGCACCCCCACCCCCCAGCAGTGCAGGGGCACCCTCCACCAGGCCCCCACTCATGTCCCCCACCACCCCCAGCCCCCAGCCACCAGGGGCAGCCTCCACCAGGCCCCCACTCATGTCTCCCACCACCCCCACCCCCCAGCAGTGCAGGGGCACCCTCCACCAGGCCCCCACTCATGTCTCCCATCACCCCCACCCCCCAGCAGTGCAGGGCACCCTCCACCAGGCCCCCACCCATGTCCAACTCATGTCTCCCACCACCCCCACCACCCAGCAGTGTGGGGCACCCTCCACCAGGCCCCCACTCATGTCCCCTATCACCCCCAACCCCCAGCATCCAGGGGCACCCTTCACCAGGCCCCCACTCATGGCCCCTATCACCCCCACCCACCAGCAGTGCAGGTGCACCCTCCACCAGGCCCCCACCCATGTCCCCTATCACCCCCACCCCCCAGTAGTGCAGGGGCAGCCCCCACCAGGCCCCCACTCATGTCTCCCATCACCCCCACCCCCCAGCAGTGCAGGGCACCCTCCACCAGGCCCCCACTCATGTCCAACTCATGTCTCCCCCACCCCCACCCTCCAGCAGTGTGGGGCACCCTCCACCAGGCCCCCACTCATGTCCCCTATCACCCCCACCCCCCAGCAGTGCAGGGGCAGCCCCCACCAGGCCCCCACTCATGTCTCCCACCACCCCCATGCCCCAGCCACCAGGGGCAGCCTCCACCAGGCCCCCACTCATGTCCCCTATCACCCCCACCCCCCAGCAGTGCAGGGGCACCCTCAACCAGGCCCCCACTCATGTCCCCCTGCACCCCCAGCCCCCAGCAGTGCAGGGCACCCTCCACTAGGCCCCCACTCATGTCCAACTCATGTCTCCCACCACCCCCACCCCCAGCAGTGCAGGGGCACCCTCCACCAGGCCCCCGCTCACGTCCCCTGCACTCCCACCCCCCAGCATCCAGGGGCACCCTCCACCAGGCCCCCACTCATGTCTCCCACCACCTCCACCCCCCAGCAGTGCAGGGGCAGCCTCCACCAGGCCCCCACTCATGTCTCCCACCACCCCCACCCCCCAGCCACCAGGGGCAGCCTCCACCAGGCCCCCACTCATGTCTCCCACCACCCCCACCCCCTAGCAGTGCAGGGGCAGCACCACCAGGCCCCCACTCATGTCCTCTATCACCCCCACCCTCCAGCAGTGCAGGGGCAGCCTCCACCAGGCCCCCACTCATGTCTCCCACCACCCCCACCCCCCAGCCACCAGGGGCAGCCTCCACCAGGCCCCCACTCATGTCCCCTATCACCCTCATTCCCCAGCAGTGCAGGAGCACCCTCCACCAGGCTCCCACTCATGTCTCCCAACACCCCCACCCCCAGCAGTGCAGGGCACCCTCCACCAGGCCCCCACCCATGTCCAACTCATGTCTCCCACCACCCCCATCCCCCAGCAGTGTGGGGCACCCTCCACCAGGCCCCCACTCATGTCCACTATCACCCCCACCTGCCAGCAGTGCAGGGGCACCCTCCACCAGGCCCCCACTCATGTCCCCCTGCACCCCCACCCCCCAGCATCCAGGGGCACCCTCCACCAGGCCCCCACTCATATCTGCCATCACCCCCACCCCCCAGCAGTGCAGGGGCAGCCTCCACCAGGCCCCCACTCATGTCCAACTCATGTCTCCCACCACCCCCACCCCCCAGCAGTGTGGGGCACCCTCCACCAGGCCCCCACTCATGTCCCCTATCACCCCCACCCCCCAGCATCCAGGGGCACCCTCCACCAGGCCCCCACTCATGTCCCCCTGCACCCCCACCCCCCAGCAGTGCAGGGCAACCTCCACCAGGCCCCCACTCATGTCCAACTCATGTCTCCCACCACCCCCACCCCCCAGCAGTGCAGGGGCACCCTCCACCAGGCCCACACTCATGTGCCCCTGCACCCCCACCCCCCAGCATCCAGGGGCACCCTCCACCAGGCCCCCACTCATGTCTCCCATCACCCCCACCCCCCAGCAGTGCACGGCACCCTCCACCAGGCCCCCACTCATGTCCAACTCATGTCTCCCACCACCCCCACCCCCCAGCAGTGTGGGGCACCCTCCACCAGGCCCCCACTCATGTCCCCTATCACCCCCACCCCCCAGCATCCAGGGGCACCCTCCACCAGGCCCCCACTCATGGCCCCTGCACCCCCACCCCCCAGCAGTGCAGGGCACCCTCCACCAGGCCCCCACTCATGTCCAACTCATGTCTCCCCACCACCCCCACCCCCCAGAAGTGCAGGGGCACCCTCCACCAGGCCCCCACTCATGTCCCCCTGCACCCCCCACCCCCCAGCAGTGCAGGGGCACCCTCCACCAGGCCCCCACACATGGCCCCCTGCACCCCCACCCCCCAGCAGTGCAGGGCACCCTCCACCAGGCCCCCACTCATGTCCAACTCATGTCTCCCCACCACCCCCACCCCCCAGCAGTGCAGGGGCACCCTCCACCAGGCCCCCACTCATGTCCCCTGCACCCGCACCGCCAGCAGTGCAGGGGCACCCTCCACCAGGCCCCCACTCATGTCACCCTGCACCCCCACCCCCCAGCATCCAGGGGCACCCTCCACCAGGCCCCCACTCATATCTGCCATCACCCCCACCCCCCAGCAGTGCAGGGGCAGCCTCCACCAGGCCCCCACTCATGTCCAACTTATGTCTCCCACCACCCCCACCCCCCAGCTGTGTGGGGCACCCTCCACCAGGCCCCCACTCATGTCCCCTATCACCCCCACCCCCCAGCATCCAGGGGCACCCTCCACCAGGCCCCCACTAATTTCCCCCTGCACCCCACCCCCCAGCAGTACAGGGCAACCTCCACCAGGCCCCCACTCATGTCCAACTCATGTCTCCCACCACCCCCACCCCCCAGCAGTGCAGGGGCACCCTCCACCAGGCCCACACACATGTCCCCCTGCACCCCCACCCCCCAGCATCCAGGGGCACCCTCCACCAGGCCCCCACTCATGTCTCCCATCACCCCCACCCCCCAGCAGTGCAGGGCACCCTCCACCAGGCCACCACTCATGTCCAACTCATGTCTCCCACCACCCCCACCCCCCAGCAGTGTGGGGCACCCTCCACCAGGCCCCCACTCATGTCCCCTATCACCCCCACCCCCCAGCAGTGTGGGGCACCCTCCACCAGGCCCCCACTCATGTCCCCTATCACCCCCACCCCCCAGCATC